>NW_027362762.1:820173325-824973325 GCF_046119375.1 Phyllobates terribilis | reverse complement strand
TGTATGGCGCTGCTGAATTGCTGGCTTTTCATGTTTCACTGTGAGCACTGTTCCCATCGATTTGGGCAATCACTGTAATGCCACAACCACCATGGCTGCGGCATTACAGTGAGTGGCAGGCAATCCCTGCATGTTTAGTGCTCTAAATAGCGCCAAACATGCAGGACGAGGACCCGAGCTCCCGCCCGAGCATCTCGAAAGTACTCAGTAAGCTCCGAGCATCTCAAGTACTGAGATGCTCAGGCGAGTACCGAGCAGTGGCGAGCATGCTCGCTCATCACTACTTATTAGCTCAGAAAACTGTTTATAGAAACCAGTGGAATATCCATTTGGGCCAGGGCTTTTCCCTTGCTTTAATTCTTTCATGGTTGTAGTGACTTCTTCAGGCAAAAAGTATTTTTCTAAATCTAATAGTGCTTCCTCTGGGACTGCAGGTAATTTATTCTGCTGCAGATATGATTTGATTTGATTGTGGAGTGACTGCACTGGGAGGTTTTTAAAATGCTCAGTTATATTGTAAAGATATTTGTAGTATTTCGTTTTAAATCTTAGTTGTTTTTTGTTATTTTTTTTTAAAAAAAAAACTTTGGAAAAAAAAAATCTTAATTTTTTTTTTTTTTATTGCTATTCTGTATTTCAAATGTATAATTTGCATATTCTTTACATTCCATATTATTAACGGTATAGAAGATGTGGTTTCAAGTTATCTATAGACATACAGATATTTCAGCTCTGTATTCAGAAATAGTATTCCCATAAACTTTTGTAGAAAACGTTTGCAGATCAACGTGTGACCGATGTTGGAAAAAAAAGAAAAGAAATACATTTAATTAACTGAAAAAAGGATGAAGAAAAACATGTTAACTAATCTTGTGTAATCCGACTTATGTCATACTCCTTTAGTCAATCCGTTGGGGGATAGGATAATTTAATTTGTGGATCCAAAATGCTTCTCTCTTAAGGAGAGCTTTTTTACTATAACCCCCTCTCCTAGAGGAAGTTACTTCTTCAATCACCTGATATTTTAGCTGTGCAGTTGTGTGATTATTATCCTTGAAGTGTTTTGGAAGAGGCAGTAACATATCCCCACATCAAACTGTCGATTTATGTCTATTGATATGAGTGTCCACTTGCTGCATTGTCTCCCCAACTTAAATGTATCCGCAAGGACAGTTAATTAAATAGATTACATTACTGGACATACATGTAAAATATCCATTAATTTTATAGGACTGTCCCGTCCGTGGGTAGCTAAAGGTTTCTCCTCTAGTCATATTGTAACATTGTGCGCAGTTCAGACAGGGATATGTTCCATTCCTTTTAGCCGACATACAATTCTGTTTTGATATCTTGATTTCATTACCCATATCTCCACGGACTAATTTGTTTTTAATGTTGGGTAACCTCTTATTAGAAATCAATAGAAAGTCTTTAAACTCAAGTATATCCGTGTAGGCTTGATGTAAGGTATGCCAATGTTTGATTAATTGATCAACTTTCAGGTTGGTGGGTGATATTCTCTGCCAAAGGGGATTCTCATTTGGTTTTCTCCCAAAGGTTTAATTATCTCTAATGAGTCTCTCCCAGTTTTATTTAACAAATGTAAGGGATAACCCCTCTTCAAAAAATTGGTCTTCATTTCTCTCAATCTATTCTCACACACAGATGGTTCTGATACAATTCTCCTAATTCTCTTGAACGATGATTTAGGAATCGCTCTTTTTAGCGTATAGGCATGTGCACTTTCAAAATGTAAGATACTATTTTTGTCTGCATCCTTCCTAAAAAGACCAATGTCAAAGCCTCCTCTTGTGTTTTTAATTAATATAGTATCCAGAAAATTAATTTCCCAGAAACTGTGTGACATTGTAAATTTAAGTTCAGGCCAAATACTGTTCTTGACATCAAAAAAGGTTAGGAGCGACTCGAGTGGCCCATCCCATACGCAAATGATATCCTCAATAAATCTGTACCATGTTCTAACATGGTTGTGAAATAACATATGGTCAAATAAAAATTCATTTTCAAAGAAAGCCACGTATGCATTTGCGTATGGGGGGCCACATTCGCTTCCATTGCCGAACCCCTCTTCTGGCTATAGTATCTGTCCTGGAAGAGAAAATAGTTTTCATTTAAGTCTGGTTTCACACTTCTGTGTATATCTCCGGTACTGAAAAAAACGTTACCAGAGATATCCGTGTCCCGTGTGTGTTTTACGTGTTGCATCTGCATCAGGATCATGAGGACGGTGCCTGGGAATCAGCGCTACAGGTAGCGCTGTTCCTAAGCGCCGGTGCTGAACACTGCACTCATCATGGTTCAGGGCCATTCATGGGCCATTCCCAGGCGCCAGTGCATGCCACATGGATGACACACGGATGTCATCCGTGTGGTACGTTTTGCGGATCGTGTATCCGCAAAAAAAATTGACTTGTCTCCGTGTGGAGCACACTGAGATATGCACAGTCCCATTCATTTGAATGGGTCTGTGTGTGTCCCTGTCTCCGGTATGTGTGGAAACTGTCACCACTTGCACCGGAGACATGGACGTGTGAAAGAAGCCTAAAACCAATGTGAGAAGATTCATAACCAGATGAAGTTTGCGATTGTGGGAAACTGTTCTGGTTTAGTATCCAGTTCACTGCCTCAAGTCCTTTTAAATGTTCCATTGAGGTGTAAAGACTCACTACTAGTGTGGAGCGAGTATGTTCTGTCCGAGTATGCTCGGGCCGAGCTCCGAGTATTTACAGCTGCTCGGTGATATGCTTGAATCGCTCCCATGTGCATGGTTTGCGACTGTTTGACAGTTTTATTACATGGGAGGAATGTCGATTTCTTACACATTCCTCACATGTAATAAAGCTGTCAAATTGTTGCAAATCATGCACATGGGAGTGATTCAAACATAACACCGAGCAGCTGTAAATACTCGGAGCTCGGCCCGAGCATACTCGGACAGAACATACTCGCTCAACACTACTCACTACTAGTGTTGAGCGAGCACTAAAATGCTCGGGTGCTCGAAGCTCGGGCCGAGCTCACCGTTATACCCGGATGCTCGACCCGAGCAACGAGCCCAATGTTAGTCTATGGGAGACCCGAGCATTTTTGCGGCGGCACCCCCGGCAGTCTGTAGAAAGCCTAAAAAATGCCCAAAACGATCGTGACAGTGCTCAAAAGACATGGGGACAGCATAGGGATCGCCCCAGGAAGCATTTCTGATCCCCAGGTCATTGCTGTCAACAACGTGGTCAGAGGTATTAAGCCACTTTTACGGGCTCACAATAAAACGTTCAAAAACTAAACTGAAATGGTTTTCCTGTGAAATATGTTAAGGAATTTCCTTTCCAGGGTAAAGACTTGTGTATAAGGTAAAATAAATAACCAAAAACAAAAATGCTCCTCCACATCGTGGGCTATGTTCACAAGTAGCATTTTTTAGGTGTTTTTGCACTTTTGTATTGCTTTCAACCGTGACAAATGCATTCACCGGGAAATGTCATTTTAACATTTTACAACCTTATCTGGCCATGTGCTGTGTGACACATGCATACAGTGCTGAAAAGACATGGGGACAGCATGGGGAAGACCCCTGGAAGCATCTCTGACACCCAGGTCACTGCCTAAAAGTGTGCCCATCAGAAGTGATCCTTGCCGCATCAGAAGATGCAGACTTGCAACTATCCCCGTGCAAGTCCTTGTCCCAGGGCAGTGTTCAATTGTACCTCCCCCATTCCTTGCAATGCAAGTGCAAATATGCATCCAACCACCCACCCGCAGGCTGCAATATCATACTGCTAGCTTGCACTTGAAATGGGGCCTTTTAGTTTGGAGGAGGCCGAAGCTGGCCACTACCTCATGGCTGCATCGGCAGCGAGGTATCCATACTCAGTCCATAGCCGCCCGGCGGCCGGGTGTCCACGCACGGTCCCCAGCTGCCGGGGGCGGCCGGGTGTCCATAAACGGTCCCCAGCCGCCCCTATTTCTCCTTGAAAGTTCCCCCACACTTTTCTTAGCCTGGCCTGCTTTAGGGCAGCATTGGACGAGCCCACCAGAGAACCAGACTCCTCCGGTGGGCCCTGGCTTCTCCATCAGGGAAGTTGAGAGTGCCAAGGTGAGTAGTATGATGACGATGATAGAAGTTAGCATCTGCTTTGTTTTCTTGGAATGCAAGCGTAAGTGTGCAACCTGCCACCCACCCACCAGCAGGCTGCAATACCATACTGCTAGCTTGCTTGCACTTGAAATGAGGCATTTTAGGCTTGTGGAGGCAGACGCCGGCCACCATGTCATGGCTGCGTCGGCGGCCAGGTGTCCATGCTCGGTCCCCAGCCGCCCCTATTTGTCCCGGTGCGCCTTATACATAAGATTAAGCGCGCATACCAAAACATTATCTGTGCCCTCCCCAGTGCATTTAGTGGGAAGGACAGAATTTTCCGCTGTAGTGTGTGCATGCCAACCCCCTGTTCATGGCACATGTGAAGATGCCTCTCGCCCTGCACCTGTCGTTGCAGACTGGCAACTATCCCCGTTCAAGTCCTTGTCACAGGGCAGTGTTCAATTGTACCTCTCCCATTCCTTGCAATGCAAGCGCAAGTATGCAGCCTGCCACACCATACTGCTTGCTTGCACTTGAAATTGGGCCTTTTAGGCATGTGGAGGCGGAATCTGGCCACCACGTCATGGCTGCATCGGCGGCCAGGTATCCATAAATGGTCCCCAGCCGCCCCTATTTCTCCTGTGACCTTCCCCCGCACTTTTCTTAGCCTGGCCTGCTTTAGGGCAGCATTGGACGAGCCCACCAGAGAACCAGACTCCTCCGGTGGGCCCTGGCTTCTCCATCAGGGGAGTTGAGAGTGCCAAGGTGAGTAGTATGATGACGATGTTAGAAGTTAGCATCTGCTTTGTTTTCTTGGAATGCAAGCGCATGTATGTAGTAGCGGCTAGGCCTGAGGTGGTCAGCGTTTTAGCGCATATCCTATCTCCTCCGAGGATTGCTGGATGTTTTCCTGCTACTATCCTAGTTCTATGACTCCCGTTAAAACAAAGCTTCAGGTGAAAAATGATGGATGAGGTGGTGGCAAAGGAGAAAGAGCAGGAGGAACAGGGACCATTCACATCAATATCAGGCCACTCAACCACACATGTCTTGTAGGATATGTTTCTGTACCAAAAGGAGCGGTTCGGCTACACAATTATAGTGCATACAGTGAGAGCAATGCCTACCAAAAATTTAGAGGCACTCCAATGCCCCTTGGAAGTGACATGGAGGTCAGAGGACCTTAACGAAACCATTTTTTCCATTTATAGCAACTGGGTCTCCTGTACACTGTTGGCCTAAGCAATGAATGGAAGGCTTTCCAAAAATTATGAGGAACTGCAATGCCCCTTGAAACAGATGTGGATTACAGCGTACTAAAAACCTTCTACCCATTATTGGGGAGTGGGTCTCCCTTAGTTTTCGCCTTTGCATTGAAAAGCAAAAGCGGACTAAAATTAGGAGGAAATGCAATGCCCGTTGGAAGAGTCGTGGAGTTTAGAGGTAATTAAAAACAACATTTCAATGCCCCAGTGGTTTAACAAGACAGTTTTAATGCCCCTTGGAAGAGCTGTGGAGATCACAGTAGCTTAACAAGATGGTTTTAAAGCCCCTTGGAAAAGTGGTGGAGGTCGCAGTAGCTTAACAAGACGGTTTTAATGCCCCTTGGAAGAGACATGGAGGTCACAGTAGATTAACAAGATGATTTTAATGCCCCATGGAAAACTGGTGGAGGTCGCAGTAGCTTAACAAGACAGTTTTAATGCCCCTTGGAAGACACGTGGAGGTCGCAGTAGCTTAACAAGACTGTTTTAATACCCCTTGGAAGAGACGTGGAGGCCGCAGTAGCTTAACAAGACGGTTTTAATGCCCCTTGAAAGAAACATGGAGGTTGCAGTAGCTTAACAAGATGGTTTTAATGCCCCTTGAAAAAGTGGTGGAGGTCGCAGTAGCTTAAGACGGTTTTAATGCCCTTTGGAAGAGACGTGGAGGTCACAGTAGCTTAACAAGATGGTTTTAATGCCCCTTGGAAAAGTGGTGGAGGTCACAGTAGCTTAACAAGACGGTTTTAATGCCCCTTGGAAGAGACGTGGAGGTCGCAGTAGCTTAACAAGACGGTTTTAATGCCCCTTGGAAGAGAGGTGGAGGTCACAGTAGCTTAACAAGATGGTTTTAATGCCCCTTGGAAAAGTGGTGGAGGTCGCAGTAGCTTAACAAGATGGTTTTAATGCCCCTTGGAAGAGATGTGGAGGTCACAGTAGCTTAACAAGACGGTTTTAATGCCCCTTGGAAAAGTGGTGGAGGTTGCAGTAGCTTAACAAGACGGTTTTTTGATGCCCATTGGAAAAGTGGTGGAGGTCGCAGTAGCTTAACAAGACGGCTTTAATGCCCCTTGGAAGAGACGTGGAGGTTGCAGTAGCTTAACCAGACGGTTTTAATGCCCCTTGAAAGAGCTGTGGAGTTCAGAGAGGTTTAACAAGATGGTTTTAATGCCCCTTACAAGAGCCATACAGTACAGCATCTTAAAAACATATTCTCATTATTGGGGAGTGGGTCTCCCATAGTCTTTGCTTATGCCTTCCAAGCAAAAGCTGCCAAAAATTAGGACGGAGTAACTTGCAATGCTGGCAACACGGACCACGGTCACCCTGGTGGTATAGTGGTGGTGGAGGCTGAGGATAAGGAGAAGAGCATAAAACAGCCGAAATGAGGAAGCGTATACCCATGTGTGGGTGTGAAGCGGTGCATGTGAATACACCTCCCGAAATAACACAGTGGATTTGACTTTATGTTACTCTGCTGTCATTTGGTGGTTATGAGAAGTCTGCCCCAATCCAGCCCTTGTTCATTTTGATAAGGGTCAGCTTGTCAGCATTGTCAGTTGACAGGCGAGTGCGCTTATCAGTTATAATTCCCCCAGCGGCACTAAAAACATGCTCCGATAACACGCTAGCGGCAGGGCAGGCCAGGACCTCCAAGGTGTACAGAGCGAGTTCATTCCAAGTGTCCAGCTTGGATACCCAATAATTAAAAGGCACAGAGGAATCACGGAGGACGCTGGTACGGTTGGCAAGGTACTCCCTCACCATCTTTTGAAACTTTCCACTCCTTGTGAGAGTACCCCACGCCTTAGGGCCTGTAAGCTGGGCGGGTTTCAGAAAACTGTCCCAGAACATTGACAATGTTCCCCTGCCTCTGCTGGATTGGAGTTGCGTCTCTTTCACCTGTACGCCTTGGTTGGGCAATGAACTGTGACCTCTGCCGCTAGCGTGTTCAGATGGGAATTTTTTTAACAGTTCTGCAGCAAGGGCCTTCTGGTACTGCCCCATTTTTGTAGACCTCTTGACCTCAGGAATAAGAGAGTGAAAGTTCTCCTTGTAGCGGGGGTCTAAAAGTGTCACCAACCAGTAATGACTGTCACCCAACATTTTGACAACGCGAGGGTCACGATTAAGGCAGCGTAACAAAGTCAGCCATGCGTGCCAGACTGGTAACGGGCAAGACTTCAGTGTCCTCACCAAGATGACGACTGACCATGCTCTCCTCCTCCTCCTCCTCCTCCCCCATGTCCTCAGGCCACCCACGCTGAACCGACGGTATGACAGTTGTACATGTACTACCGTCTACAGCGCATGATACCAGCTCCTGTTCTTCCTCCTCCTCTCCCTCATTGTCCCCCAATGCATGCAGGGATGAGATGAGGCTGGGCTGTGTGTAATCGCCCGCTACGGCTTCTTGATCCATCTCATCATACTCTGGCTGCAATGCCTCCTCTTTACTTCTCTGCAGAGAGCGTTGCAAAAGACAGACAAGTGGAATGCGGACGCTAATGATGGAGTCATCGCCACTCACCATCTTGGTGAACTCCTCAAAGTTTGTCAAGATTGTACATATGTCAGACATCCAAGTCCACTCCTGAGGTATTATGTGTGGAGTCTGACCTGAATATCGACGGTCTTGTTGCAGCTGGTACTCCACAACTGCTCTCTTCTGCTCACAAATCCTTTGCAACATGTGGAGGGTAGAGTTCCAACGTGTGGGGACATCACACACCAGTCGGTGTGACGGAAGCTGCAAACGCTGCTGCAACACAACAAGGGCGGCGGAAGCTGTAGCCGACTTACGAAAATGAGCTGACAGGCGGCGTACTTTGACGAGCAGATCTGGCAACTCGGGGTACGATTTAAGAAACCACTGAACCACGAGGTTAAGCACATGAGCCAGGCATGGTACGTGTGTGATCTCGCCTCAGAGCTGCCACCAGGTTACGAGCCATTGTCACACACGACCATGCCTGGATGTAGGTTCAGCGGTCTCAGTCACAGATATGCCTGCTCTTTCACAGCTGTCCACAACTCACAAGCAGTGTGAGGTTTCTCACCTAAGCTTATGAGTTTCAGCACAGCCTGTTGCCGCTTGGCGGAGGCAGTACTGCAGTGCTTCCAACTTGTAACTGATGTGGTGATATCTAAGATGGAGGCTGAACATAGGAGGAGGATGATGCGCAGGAGCTGTACACTGTGGGGGCAACTCTGACTGACATAGGGCCCGCAATCCTCGGTGTGGGGAGGATGTGTTCCGTCCCAAGGTCCGACTGGGTCCCGGCTTCCACTATGTTTACCCAGTGTGCCGTCAGGGAGATGTACCGTCCCTGGCCACAAGCACTTGTCCACGTGTCCGTTGTCAGGTGGACTCTCCCAGTAACTGCGTTGTTGAGGGCACGGCCGATGTTTTGGGACACGTGCTTGTGTAGTGCGGAGATGGCACACCAGGCAAAATAGTGTCGACTGGGGACCGAGTACCGAGGGACGGCCACCGCCATAAGATTGCGGAAGGATTCCGTCTTCACCAGCCTAAAAGGTAGAATTTCCAACGCAAGCAGTCGTGAAATGTGCGAATTTAGGACTGTGGCTTGTGGGGCGTTGGCTGCGAATTTGCGCTTTCGTTCAAAGGTCTGTGATAAGGACAATTGAACGCTGCCGTGGGACGTGGACGTGGATGCTGTTTCTTGAGAAACTGCCATAACAAGTGAAGACTGAGAGGAGGGGGCATCTTTACATGCAGTATGGACAGTGGATTTCCTTGCACACACAACAGGGGGTTCTATTGCACGCACAACAGCGGAAGAAGCAGTGGTGACACCCGCTGACACTGGTCGTGGACCCTGGGGTTCACCCCATAAAGTCGGGTGCTTTGCTGCCATGTGCCTGATCATGCTTGTGGTGGTCAGGCTGGTAGTTTTGTCACCCCTGCTGATGCTGGCATGGCAGGTGGTACAAATGGCCTTTTTGGGGTTATCAGCAGAGTCTTTTAAAAAATTCCAGACTCTAGAAGACCTACAGGTTGTACTGGCAACGTCCCTCGTGTTGGTGTTACGGGGAACTGTTGCCTGCCTTCTGTGTGCGGCCACCACACTGCTTCTTCTGGCCTGTTGGGGTACTCTGCCTCCCTCACCCTGTGTGCTGCTGGCCTCGCTCTGCATGTCCTGCTGCCACGTTGGGTCAGTTACTAGATCATCCACCACCTCCTACTCTTCCACTTGCGCACCACGATCCTCCTCACTTCCTGGCAATTGTGTCTCGTCATCATCCACCTCTTGTGACAAATTGCCAGCGTCGACTTCCTGTGGCAGTGGCTGTTCAAATATTTGGGTATCGCTACATGGGATCTCCTCTTCCACCACTTCAAGAGGAGCAGGCGAGGGGTAAAAATCTGGAAATGGACCAGTGAACAGCTCTTCAGAGTGTCCAAGTGTGGGATCAGTTGCTGTCTGACGACACTCGGCATGGTGGGAGGAAGGAGCATCAGGGTGAGGAGGAGTATGCGGTCGAGACTCACGGCTACTAAGATTTGACCGTGTGGAAGACAGACCGGAGGTGGTGGTTCCCAGGTAACTGGAAGTATTATCTGCTATCCAATTAATAACCTGTTCACACTGATCAGTTCGCAATACTGGTGTTGTTCTGTGCTTCCCTAGTAATTTGTTCAAGAACTGGGAGTGAGAAGATGTGGCTGTTGGTTGTGGCACATTTTCACCTTGGCCACTGCCCCTCTGCACGCACCATCACCAGAACGTCCAGTTCCTCGTCCCTTGCCACACGCCTTGCCCATTGTAAATGAAGTAAAATAGCTTACACTCGCACTATCAATGGAAAAAGGGTAATAAAAAGGAGATTAGAACCGTGGAAGAGGAAAACCACAGTTCTATTTCTCTGGCCTACACCCAACTCTTTTAAACAATCACGGAGAAACTTACTGTTTTTTTTACGGAAAAAATACCAAAAGCTGAATAATAGAGATTTTTTACCGTGGAATGGCAAAACCACAGTTATTGTTTACTGGGGTATACCAGACAATTTTAAATAGATATATTTGTGGCTGAACAGTGAGCGACACACTCAAACTGTTTTTTTTAGGTAAAAATGGCCCAAAAGTGGATAATACAGAGGTTTGAACCGTGGAACTGCAAAACCACACTTCTATTTCTCTGGCCTACACCAGTCTCTTTTAAACAGATATATTTGTGTCTGAACAATCAGGAAGACACTATTACTGTTTTTCTTTACAGCAAGAAATGCCAAAAGCAGGATAATAGAAATATTTTACCGTGGAATGGCAAAACCACAGTTATAATTTACTGGGGTATACCAGACTTTTTTAAATAGATATATTTGCGTCTGAACTGTCACAGGCACACTTTTTTTTTTTTTTTTTTTGGGGGGGGGGACACCAAAAGGTTAATAAGATAGGTATTTGCACAGTCTGAAGGAAGAAAAAAAAAAAAAAGAGGATTTAGTTGAAAAAAAAAGGATTTTTCCTGGCCCCCGAGAACTGCAGCTAAGTCCAGCAATTTCAGCAACAGGAGCAGCACACAGGACTGTAATGCAGCGTTTGCTGGTATAACCACTGCGTCTCCTATACAGCCTGCCTGATATCTGGGATGGATATTAGTCCTGAGAAGGACTGTTTGTTTGATTTTGCAGGCTTTAGAGACCCTACACTACCTATTTCGCACTATAAATCTCTCCCTAGCTCAGCAGCACTTTCCCTACACTAGCTGATCCCGGCCATCTGTGTCCAAGATGGCGGCGCCCGGTTTTAAATACTCGAGGTGATGCTGTGCGGCCAGCCAATCACTGTAATGCCCACAACCAACATGGCTGCGGCATTACAGTGACTGGCTGGCAATCCCTGCATGTTCATTGGCTCTGTAAAGAGCGCCAAACATGCAGGGCGGAGACCCGAGCTCAACACTAGAAGTGACCATAGTTTTGGGAGAAAAAAAAACCCTTTACCAATTCCAACAATCCTGCTGCACTTGTTAATAAACAAATTTTAACAGTAGAGGTATGCTAGAATGAAAGAACCCCTTTAAAAGAGAATCATGGACCTTGATTCCAATGACGTATCACTTACTGGACTGCTGGCTGTAGTTTTAATAAAATCACTGCATGAGATTACCACTAGAGGACTAGTAAACCTGCTGCCATGTAGTCCTCCATATTCATGAGCTCTGTATAGCCCCGCCACCACAACTGAATGGTAGCTTTCTGCAGCCTATGCACAGTGTACACAGAAAGCTGCCAATCAGTGGTGTGGGCGGGGTTATACAGAGCTCAGCATTCAGAAAACTGATGGATCTGCATCAAATAAATCACCACTCCTTTTAGTGACATCAATTAAATCAGGGTCTCTGCCCCTATATCATGATGCTTTCAGATGGGATAGAGAAAAACTGGTGACAGATTCCCTTTAAACAAATTACTTCAGTGCTTGTGAGGAGGGCCATAATAATCAGCCCTCTTAGTATTCTGAGCATGCTCATGCCATGGAGAGGGGATCAGTTAGCAAATGATCCATCTCTTTTCTTCCTACCTTCTATCAGGGTTAACCTGGATATAAGGTTTCTTTTGGTTTCCACATAATCAAGCAATGACTGCTGTGTATAAGAATAAAATTGCTGGTTTGTTATACTAATCCACTAAAACCAAGGACCTCTAAATATTCCTGGCAGATTGAATGTTGATTATAGGTCCATTGTCTGTAAGGAAACATCAATTGGAAGGCTCATATGAGCTTATAAAAAATCGTTCAGAGTTTCATTCAGAAAAGTGGGACGATCTTTATCTCACTTGTCATTTTTATCACCATCTGTTTTTTACAGCAGCAGCTAGTCATTTACATGAGCATTACAGTTTCCTATGTCACAGTATTATGGATATGCCATGTATCCATAAAAATCAGATACAGTAAGGCTGTGGAGTCGGTAAACCAAACCTCCGACTTAGACTCCTCAATTTCCATGACACCAACTCCACGACTCCGACTCCCTCATACACGGCTCATGTTTAAGTGATAAATTTACTGTAGCCCTGATTCATCTCAGCTAAAAGTCTAGACCCTTAGATCAGGAATAGGACAGACATTTATAGGACATTTCATAACTTTCCCAAATTCTTATGAAAAAAATATTCCCCACAAACTGCATTGAACTACTGTACTCAATTTATTATATATTTTAGGAGTCAGAGTTGATCCATTTTATACCGACTCAACGACTCCGACTCCACAGCCCTGCCCCAAATAGTATAGTGGACCCACACATAACCCTCTAAACAGTAAATCACTCCCACCATGCCCCCCAAACAGTATACTAGCCCATCACATAGGCTTTCAAACAGTATAGTTGCCTGCCACATAGCCCTCCAAACAGTATAATGGCCTGCCACATAGCCTTCGAAACAGTATAATAGTTCACCACCAGGGGAGTAATGATCACGGTCGCAGAGGTCACGACAGCGACTGGGCCTGTGGGGGTGAGGGGCCCCCTGACACTAGCGCAAACTTCAACCAGATGAGCATCTTCGGACCCACAGGATAAGGGACATATATACCAGGATAGGAAACATATATCCAATGGGTGCCATTACTACATAATGAGGGGGGGGGATTTGTAGGTCCTTATAGGATTTAGAATGCTACAAGGGCCCATAATGGGCGGGGTGTGTGTGTGTGTGGTGGGGGGCCCAGGTCCAAATCTTGCACCGGGCCCCACCGAACTCTACTTACGCCACTGTCAGACACATGGAGATTCAAACAGTATAATGGCCCCCACATAGCCCTGCAAACAGTATTATGGCCCTCCATATAGAATAGTGAGCTCCTTCTGTGAAGCCCAGCTGTGCTTGGTATCACAGATCCTGGAAGGGTGTATTGATGGATTCCTCCACAAGAGGCCCCCATAACCATTCACACATCTCCACCTTCCACCTCAGACCACCAGAGGGAGCCCTGTTAGGGATATAAAAGGGAAGGTGGAGCCAGGCAGCAGTTAGTCAGTCGGTTCAGAGTCTAAGTGAGAGTCTGGTTTAACAGGGAGTCCAGTACAGCCTGATAGGAGTTACCTCAGAGGACAAAAGCCTGTTCCAGCTCCTACAATTGCTATCCTGCAGTGGAGCTTCCAGATCAAGACTCCGTGTAGCTCAGAGAGGTGAGCTTTAGGTGTGCCGGCGCCATAAGATCGGTGAAGAGCGGCACGCTGCCGTTAGTGTGAGTAGCCTATTGAGGGTCCGAGTAGGCCGAAGGCGAAAGAGTAGAGAGAGTTAGTTCATAGGGGGCAGAGGAGCTTAACTAGCTCACCCCGAAGAAGCAGTTACCGGGCCCGAAGCTTGCCGGGATCTCCACGACCCAGTAAGATAAACCGGAATCCCTGGAGAACTACAAGTCCCAGGATCGCTAAAGTGCTGATACGTACCAGAGCCAGAAGACACATAGGCTCCGTAGGTCAGGAGCGTGCACTCCAAGAGAAGGCCCTACCACAAGGTCAGCCAGCGCAGGACAGAGACAAAGTTAGGCCTAGCTCCAGGCAGGTCAGAAACTTACTACGCAGAGTCAAGAAGCAGGAGGCCCAAAACCCGCTCATTGGGGAGGATCCGGACATACACCCTTCACCGTACAGTGCTCCGGGGAGTGCCTGAATTTCCATCAGTAAAGGTACTGAAGTGACTATTGTGTCCGTCCCTGTTCTTACTCGGCAGAGTCTCTCCGTCCTGCATACCCCGTCCGTACCCTGCCCTGAGGCCTAGCTCCACCTGTGGAGAGCCATACCATCTAGCTGCCTTATCACCGACCTCAGTGGACTGCGCAGCGCTGGTGAATATCATCAGAAACCATAGGTGGCGTCACAAACTTTTTAATAAAACTTAACATCTATCAACGCCTTTTTAAAGAGAGACCCCAGAGTACGGGCCCGGGAGCCGACCACCGCGACCTCCTTAAGGTTGAAGGCCCGGGTAACCGAGTCATCCCCCATCCCCTGGGCTTGTCACTTCCCACCAACATAGCCATCCAAACAGCCCACACAATATACTGATTGATTTAAAAAAATATATTCATCTCTCCTTGTTCCCTCAGTTTTCCAGTCTTTGAAGAGTGTTTTCTGAAGCTCTGTACCGCTTGACAAAGCGGGCGTGATGTACTGACGTCATTGCGCCCACTACACTGACACGTCAGAGCTCAGACGCACAAGGGAGAATGATGGAGGAGGCAGCGGATGGCTCCCTGTTCAATCATTGCTTTCAACTGAATTGGCATCCAGGAGTGCTCCAGAAGTACAGGCCCCATAGACGCTGCGTAGTCTGCTGCTATTAATGGAATGGTACTGCATGCAGATTCAATCAGTGAAAAAAAGCTCTCATCTGCACTGCCCCATGAAATAATAGTGGTCCGAATGCTATCCATTACTTTTCACAGACAGCACTCGGACTGAAAATACAGTTGTGTGAATGAGCCCCAAGCATGTCTTAGGCCGGGATCACATAGCCGTACTTAAACTTAGGCCAGTCACTTCCGCAGTCCCATGTCCTCGTCTGCATAGCATGAAGGAGCTGCCTGCTATTGACCTGCACTAGCCTGGCCTGGTCCGTAAATTGGACCAGATTAGTGCATGCTGTGATTTTTTTTTCTTTTGTGTGCACAGGCACACCGGTTATTATCGAGTTCAGATCAACATCCGTCTGAACGAGCCCTTAAACTCATGTTTCAGCTACCTTAGCACAATGTGTACATGAATTAATAGAAAAAAAAAGGAAAATATTTCACTGCTTTGAAATCTGAGACATATAGTAAAAAATTACCATGAAAAATTTATTTTCCATTGCTTTAAGATTAATAAACACAAAAAATATCCAGATATACATTACAAAGAATTTACAGCTGAAAGAAAACAAACACTCTGTATACAGACATATATTTAAAATTGCAATATATTATAAAAAGGATTTCCAATAAAATAGCGTTAGAAAAATAGATTGTGTTCCCTTTCATGGGACAATTAATATACATTTTGCCCAGGTTGTAGCCTGCTATGCTGCTCGGATACGCCTGCACCATCCCCTGACATCAGCCATTGGCATCAGGCGGTACAATGTGGTAGTGAACCAGATTTTTTCACAAGACATTTGTACATTATTTCAGACATTGTCTGCACTGCCATCTTCTTTCTCGCTGGTGTTGATTTCTTTCACATTGATGATTTCCCAGGGGCCTGGTTCAGCCTCCTGTTTCCCATACCACATCCCAAACCTGTGGAAGAAAAACTCTGTGACATTAGTCAGTTTGTGTCTAGTCATCTGGTACTTAACAACGAATGACCATTAAAATGAGACTGGTGGGATTCGGACTCCCAGCCCCGACACCGATCAGCTTAGATCTGCTCTGGCAGCAGCTGATATAAGCGATGTACGGGGTGAAGCATGGAGTCCGTGTACATTGCTTAATGACTGCTGCCAAGAACTGCACTTTATCTACCATTCACTTGACATGGATATAAACAGTAGCACCCATCACCGGGCCCTAAGCAATGTGCAGGACTGCCGTGCTCCACCCCACATATATAGCTTAGAGCAGATATCTTCTTAACAGTTGGGTTGCCTGAAGTCACAACTCCACCAATCTCATTTTCATAATCCTACCTAGAGTCATAGGACAAAAAGCAAAAGCCCACAGAGGCGTTGTGTGGTATATGCCCAGCTGGCTGCAGGGAAAATATGCAACTTTATTACTGGTGGGCATTACTTTGGCACACAAGGGGACAGAAAAAAATAAAGAAAAACTGTTCCAGAATTACATGGAGCAGCAGCAACATCATAAGGCTATGTGCCCACGATGCAGAAATGAAGCAGAAAATTTCTGCAGCATTTCTGCATCTCCCTGGCAGAAAAAACGCATGCAGATTGTGCATGCGTTTTTCCTGCAGAATACATGCGGATCCACATGCGGATTCACTTGCGTTTCTGCATGCAGATTGACAAGCGCTTTCCAGGCGATAGCATCACTTGGAAAGTGCTTGACAACTAGGTGACACTGTATAAATCCATGCAAACAGCATGGATTTATACAGTGTGAACCGGAAAAATTAAAACAAATAAAGCTATACTCACCCCCGAGGCCCCGGCGTGGCTGCAGCGCTCGTTCCTGTCTGGTTCCCGGCTGCCGGCATATCGCGAGACAGAGCGGTGAAGGGCCTGCGGTCATATGACTGTGACGTCACCGCAGGTCCTCAAGCGATGCCGGCATTCAGAGAGAAGCCGCCGGACAGGTGAATATAACTTTATTTGTTATTTTATTCTTTTTTTACAGGTAGAATGGTACCCAGGTCTGGATGAGAGTCTCCTCTCCTCCAGAACTGGGTACCATCCGCACATAGAAACGCATAGAAGCCGCTTGTAGAAATGTACAGTCGCGGTTTTTATGCGTTTCAATGCAAGTCAATGGCGGGAGTTCCGCTGCGCTACCGCAAAATTAAATGACATGCTGCGGATTTTTGTACGCAGCATAAACGCTGCGGAAAAATCCGCAGCATGTGCATAGAACATGCGGAATCCCCTTGGGGACCATGGGGGGCGGATTACCTAGCGTTTAACAAGCGTTTACGCTGCGGAAATTCCGCAGCATAAACGCTTGAAAAACGCTACGTGTGCACACAGCCTAAGGCATTCAGTTTAAATTAAAGGATCCAATGAAAGGTTCTCTGTAAAGGGGCTATCCAGGACTTTAAATATTTTTACCTGCCTATTAGTTCTTAGCCCCATACGCAAAAATATTATAAGTCCCAGATAACCCCTTTAAGGCCAAATTCTTAGATAGCAGTTGTCGCACATGGCACCTCCTTATAAGCTTGGGAACAGATAAAAGTATAATATTTCTTGGCCCTTATCTTTTAAATCTGATCTCAGTGTGAAAACTAATCCATCCTACGATATCCCACGATCAATCACACTACAACTGACTACTCAAACGCCTCTCTGTCAATAGTAGCCTATATTCGGTCATCTGACTGTATATAGACACCATAAACTTGTAATCAGCTGAGAGCATTGGGAAGCACAGAGCAGGAACCTGTATATCCCTGCGAGTGCTCCCCCATATCATCCACATTCAGCCTGGGAAAGAACAGAATAAAGAATAAATCAGGAGCGGCACTGTTGGCTATTCTAGGAGCCTTGTGCAGCAAAGTCCAAATGATCTGTGTAAGCATTTGTCCCATTATGTGACTCTATATCTTCCTTCAAGATTTATCTTTTATTATAGATACAACAAACGATCAACCATATTGTATTTTTAATGGTCACATTTTAGAACCAGTGATGCATTGTACTTGGGTACTTCCAGACTTTGCATGGATGAAGCTTCAGCTTGAAGGGATTTTCAGAATTTTAGGAATATTGCCATCGAGGAAAAAATGGCATAAAACTAAAGAAGTACCCTGTATTGTTTCATTAGTCCCCTGCTAGCTTCAGTGCCACCACTCCTCTGGCTCCTGTTGATCTGCTTACTTCCTGCACGTGACCGCTGCAGTCAAACACTGGTCTCAGTGGTTATATGGCAACCATCCTACAATCACCACTGAGGCCAGTGATTGGTGGGGAGCACTGGAGCAGTGATGCTGAAGCTTGAAGGTGGATGAAAAAGGATTAAACATTAATCACCCTATTTTATACAATTTTTCCCCGTGGACAATTTTCTTCTCAGATTGGAAATACACGTCATAAGGAATTATCTAGTTCTTTTTAATTGATTCAAGATTTGATTAGTAGGAGATTCAACTCGCTTTCATTTAAATGGGACAAAGCTGCAAAACACAGCTCAGCCGCCACAAACAGCAATGAGTAGACATGTATAAGTGATAAAATACTGAAAAGTGAAATGCAGTAGACCTGCTCCCAGCTGTACTGAATGGAGAGGATAGCAGCAATCCTGCTATTATCTCTTTATGCAAGTGTGAATCCAGCCTGGACTCGGACCACCCTCTTCTCAGTACTTGACTATTCCATGGGTGGAAGAACAAATAGAAGAAATTACTAAAAGAAGGAAACTTACAAACTCTTGATTTTAGAGTCTGGAGTCTTGGCGTCCACACAGTCTGTCGCTGTTGTCTGTGTCCATGTGCTCTCATCACCACTGCAACAATTAGAAACATACAAAGACAGTATTACTATTATATAGGGAAAAACCAGCAGGACAAATTTACCAGAGAAAGAAGACGAGAAAATCACCAGATTCCATTTCTTTTTTTCCTTCACAAGTGGCATATACACAGTTGAAACCAGAAATTTACATACACTATATAAAAAGACACATATGATGTTTTTCTCTGTATCTGACATGAAATCAGAATAAACCTTTCCCGTTTTAGGTAAATTAGGATTACCATAATTTTTAATGTTTACAAAATGCGAGAATAATGAGAGAGAGAATGTTTTAAGGCATTTTTATTACTTACTGCAAAGTCAAAAGTTTACATACATTCCATTAGTATTTGGTACCATTGCCCTTAAACTGAACTTTGTTACCATTTTGGCAGTATGCTTCGGGTCATTGTCCATTTGGAAGACCCATTTCCGACCAAGCTTTAACTTCCTGGCTGATGTCTTGAGATATTGCTTCAGTATTGCCACATAATCTTCTTTTCTCATGATGCCATCTATTTTGTGAAGTGCACCAGTCCCTCCTGCAGCAAAACAACCCAACATGATTCTGCCACCTCTGTGTTTCACAGTTGGGATGGTGTTCTTAGGCTTCTAAGCTTCTCCATTTTTCCCTCAAAACGTAATGATGGTCATTATGCCCAAAAAGTTCAATTTTAGTTTCATCAGACCACAGAACATGTCTCCAAAAATTAAGGTCTTTGTTCCTGTGTGCATTTGCAAACATTAATCTGGATTTTTTAACTTTCGTTTGGAGTAATGGCTTCTTCCTGGCAGAGTGGCCTTTCAGCCCATGTTGATACAGTACTCATTTCACTGTGGATATCGACACAATCTTACCAGCTTCCTCCATCATCTTCACAAGGTTTTTGCTTTTGTCCTTGGGTTGATATGCACATGTCGGAACAAAGCACGTTCATCTCTGGGACACAGAACCCGACTCCTTCCTGAGCAGTATGATGGCTGGACATTCCCATCTTGTTTGTACTTGCATATAATTGTTTGTACAGATGAACGAGGCACCTTCAGGTATCTTGAAATTGTACCCAAGGATGAGCCAGACTTGTGGAAGTCCACAATTCTTTTCCTGATATCTTGGCTGATTTCTTTAAACTTTCCCATGATGCTACACAAAGAAGCAGTGTGTTTCAGGTATGCATTAAAATACATCCATAGGTGTGTCTCTAATTAACTCAGATGTCGTCAAAAAACCTATCAGAAGCTTCCAAACACATGACATCATCATATGGGCAGTCCAGAATTGTTTAAAGGCATAGTAATCTTAGTGTATGTAAACTTTTGACTTTGCAGTAAGTAATAAAAATGCCTTAAAACATTCTCTCTCTCTCATTATTCTGCCACTTGGGAAATATTAAACATTATGGTAATCCTAATTGACCTAAAACAGGAATGGTTTATTCTGATTTCATGTCAGATATTGAGAAAAACATGCATATGTGTCCTTATATAGTGTATGTAAATTTCTGGTTTCAACTGTACATACAACATAATGGGGAAGGCTTTGTGATGTAATAAACGGAATGGAACCTGATGCCATGCTCGACTTCTCCATCATTGCACAGCGTGAACTTATGGCGTTGAGCACAACTGACGCCATTCAGGTACTGTATATAAATGCTGTTTTTTGCTCATTGGGGGTAGTAGCGAGTCTCCTACACTGACTGTACAAATACAGAACTAATAGCAAAAAGAAGCATTTTAAAAATTAAGTCTACAATACATGATTACCCAGAATCTCTGCTTTCCATATAGACACTGCTGAACTCATTATATTTCTATTCATAAAGTCCCATCAATTCACAAAGAACATTTGAAAGACCCATTGTAGTACAGTAAACCCCTGTATATACGAATAAATGGATGCTGTATTGGGTCTCGCAGCCCACTGGGGTTAGCTTAGCCCTATACTCTTGACCTCATGATCATTTAAGAGGACCACTTAGTTAGTCATGTGGAAGACTGGCGGGTTCTGGAGTGTGTAGTAGTGCACACGTAGCTCTTCACAACAGTACAGAAAGTCCAATAATCTGGCAACCCTGACAGTAATGAAGATGCCACATTATCAGAATTTTACCATTTTGTTTTAGTCGACAATATGGCAACAACCACTTATACTGAAGTGACCAACACAATGTGCATTCTGAGGAATACTCCTACAATGTCCGCATTCTCTATAATTGATTTGTTATGTCATCCTCTAAAGGGAATCTGTCAGCAGATTTTTGCTATGTAATCTGAAGACAGCAGGAGAGAGAGGCTGAAACACAGAATTCAGTGATGTGTCACTTGTCAAAGTGTGTGCTGTTTACTAACTGTGAAGGATTTATCTATAAGAGATTAACATTGCGGGACTAGTCCAGCAATTCCCCCTCCTGTGATAAGCACCTCACTGTCTATAGACTTTACACATGGAGAGCCTGGTGTGGGCGGGGTTAGATGTGGTGTGGGCGGGGTTAGATTCCTCAGCTCTGCTTCATTCTAAATGTAAAAGGGCTGATTCTGCGAGAACCACTGCACCCAGTAATCTAAGTGATACATCGTTGGATTCAGCTTCTCTTTGCCTATATCAGGCTGCTTTCAGATGAGGCAGCCAAAACCTGCTGACAGATTCCCTTTAAGGTTAACCTGACACCGATAAAAACAGTATATTCAGTACACTAGGAGCACGGCTGTAATAACAACCTCAGCACTTAGAGTGACAGTCTGCCTGCAACGTGTATGTGCCAATCGAGCTGTCACTCAAAGTGCCATGGTGGGCTTACAGCAGAGCACCCATTATACAGAGTGGTGACGTAATCACTCCCCTGCACTAATGACTTGGGGGGGGGGGGGGGGAGCCATTACACGAAATTTACACTGCGATTAAAAATTCATTTTTGCCTGTAGCTGCACTTCAGGTCAACCGGATACACAGGGTTTAAAGGCAATTTACCAGCAGATTAACCCTATATCTACAGGTAAATAGAATCGCTAGTGATGACAGCTTCCCTTTAAAGCCTCGTCACAAATATTGCTATACATATTGCAATCATAACAGAACTAAAGGCCGACCTGCTGCTGGGAGACTCCATAATGCCCAACATTTTGGCTTTGATTTTCTTCTTCTGCTTCCTGATGGCAGATTTCATACCACACAACAAAAGACTGGGGATCCTCTCATCATTCAGCAGCTCCCTATGTAGCAAAAAGCAAAGGAAATCTGTTATCAGGAGACCAAAGTGCAACCTTCTAAAATATCTCTTCATATGGATGAAGCAAGTGCCAAACCAAGGATCGTTTCATGATGGCACACATTTGTACCGCACTCTCATTATCTGCATAACATGGCCACCTATTAACCCCTCAGCAACATCTGCAAAATATTTACAAACACATGTGCGCACTTACTGAATGGAGCCGACTCGGGATCTGAACTTGATCCTCACAGTGCAAGAGCCACTTATGTCACACAGCCAGAATCCCAAGAGAAACTGCTGCGATTGGAGTTCGCTCTAAACACAAGTTTAAAAGGAATCTGTCACTAGGATTTTGCCAGCTAATGTAGCATAATGTAGAGACAGAGACCCTGATTCTAGCGACATGTCACTTACAGGGCTGCTTGCTGTAGTTATATTAGCAGGAGATTATCAGATGATTAGTAAACCTGCTGTCATGTAGTCCTCCATATTCATGAAATCTGTATAACCCTGCCCCCGACCACTGATTGGCAGCTTTCTGCCTATGCACAGTGAACATAAAGAGCTGTCAATCAGTGGTTATACAGAGGTCCGTATTCAGAGAACTTGCAGATCAGCAGCAGATAAAACAGTGATTTTTTTAAAAACTACAAAAAACAGCCCAGTAAGTGACACATCGCAGGAATCAGGGTCTCTGTATCTACATCATCCTGCTCTCTGATGGGGTAGCAAAACCTGGTGACAGATTCCCTTTAACCTCTTAGCTTCCGCTGTCAATAGCAGCAATTAAGATGTCAGGAATGGAAGGAGTTACTTCCAAAGTCCATCACCCGCTCTGTAAATATATTAAATATACACACACACATACAATCGAGTCAGAGAATCAGGTTCCCTAAGGGGACTAATTAAAAGTGTAAAAAACATGAAAAAAGTCTAAACGCCCCCCCCCTTTCCTGAAATGTAAATTGTGAAATCTTTGAATAAAAGAAATTACCAAAAAATGCAAATACAATCAGTGGGCAATAGCAATAATGTCCATTTGGCACTTGCTACAACTGCAGCAATAAATGGGCAGCAGCAGACACAGTATGTTCACATACAGCCATAGCAAGAAGTCTGGTCACTTTTCTGCAATATTCTTTTTTTAAACATAAACATATTCTGGTGTCCTGTAATGAGAATGTTGCTATTCCCAGTAGTTCATTCAGCTTAATACGTTTCTTTTATAGTGACTATTGCAGGAAAATGTATTACTGTATATGCCGGACGTTCAGATAAATGGCCAACCACGTAACACATAAATAGGCTGGCACTCAGCGTCCCTCTAATATAGCGATACAATACGGTGAATTCTCTACGGCTATGATATTAGCCATGGATCCCGAGAACATGGCTCCGTTCATTCTCCATTCTCCAGAGATAATCAAGTACAACGCTGGGCCATCTCTGGCATTCCCATAGAGAATGAATGGAGAGCAGATTTATTATACAGGTGCAGGAATAAGTTACCTGTGGTAATACTGCAACTCCTCATTTACCAAGAACAGGTTTGTCTTCAGCTCATTCCTCTCCTGTACAATATGCTTCACATCTTCCTTGGTGAAACACAGTTGGTTTGATGCTTTGTCCTTTCCATCTTCTTCTAGAGACTTACATTCAGGTGTGTTCTGAAAAAGTCACAATGTAAATATGAACTGTGATAAACGACCTATGAGCAGAGAACAGAGGCAGGAATATGCTTTTTCTCAACTTTTGTATGTTTTTTTTCTGACCAGTAGATGGCAATGGAGATTCATTCATATATAATGAGTCCTCACCTCAACGCTAACAGTACATGAGGCCACGGTATCCAGGACTGACATCCTCACCGCTAGACCACGGTATCCAGGACTGACATCCTCACCGCTAGACCACGGTATCCAGGACTGACATCCTCACCGCTAGACCACAGTACCCAGGACTGACATCCTCACCGCTAGACCACGGTATCCAGGACTGACATCCTCACCGCTAGACCACGGTATCCAGGACTGACATCCTCACCGCTAGACCACGGTACCCAGGAATGGCATCCTCACCGCTAGACCACGGTACCCAGGACTGACATCCTCACCGCTAGACCACGGTAGCCAGGAATGGCATCCTCACCGCTAGACCACGGTAGCCAGGAATGGCATCCTCACCGCTAGACCACGGTAGCCAGGAATGGCATCCTCACCGCTAGACCACGGTAGCCAGGAATGGCATCCTCACCGCTAGACCACGGTAGCCAGGAATGGCATCCTCACCGCTAGACCACGGTAGCCAGGAATGGCATCCTCACCGCTAGACCACGGTAGCCAGGAATGGCATCCTCACCGCTAGACCACGGTAGCCAGGAATGGCATCCTCACCGCTAGACCACGGTAGCCAGGAATGGCATCCTCACCGCTAGACCACGGTAGCCAGGAATGGCATCCTCACCGCTAGACCACGGTAGCCAGGAATGGCATCCTCACCAATAGACCTGAGGTATCCAGGACTCTCAGCCTCATCGCTAGGCCACGGTATCCAGGGCTCTCAGCCTCACCACTAGGCCACGGCCTCCAGGGCTCTCAGCCTCACCGCTAGGCCACGGCTTCCAGGGCTCTCAGCCTCACCACTAGGCCACGATATCCAGCGCACTTAGCCTCACCGCTAGACCACGGTATGCAGGAATGGCATCCTCACCGCTAGACCACGGTATGCAGGAATGGCATCCTCACCGCTAGACCACGGTATGCAGGAATGGCATCCTCACCGCTAGACCACGATATGCAGGAATGGCATCCTCACCACTAGACCACGGTATCCAGGAATGGCATCCTCACCGCTAGACCATGGTATCGAGGACTGACAGCCTCACAACTAGACCAGGTGTGTTATGAAAAAAATCACAATATAAATATGATAACAGAATCAGGAATATGTTTTTTCTCAACTTTTGTATGTTTTTTTTCTGACCAGTAGATGGCAATGGAGATTCATTCATATATAATGAGTCCTCACCTCAACGCCAGCAGTACATGAGGCCACGGTGTCCGCGACTCGCATCCTCACCGCTAGACTATGGTGTCCGCGACTCGCATCCTCACCGCTAGACTATGGTGTCCGCGACTCGCATCCTCACCGCTAGACTATGGTGTCCGCGACTCGCATCCTCACCGCTAGACTATGGTGTCCGCGACTCGCATCCTCACCGCTAGACTATGGTGTCCGCGACTCGCATCCTCACCGCTAGACTATGGTGTCCGCGACTCGCATCCTCACCGCTAGACTATGGTGTCCGCGACTCGCATCCTCACCGCTAGACTATGGTGTCCGCGACTCGCATCCTCACCGCTAGACTATGGTGTCCGCGACTCGCATCCTCACCGCTAGACTATGGTGTCCGCGACTCGCATCCTCACCGCGGTATCCGGGACTCTCAGCCTCACCACGGTATTTGGGACTCTCAGCCTTACCACGGTAACCGGGACTCTCAGCCTCACCACTAGACCACGGTATCCAGTACTCACAGCCTCACCAAGGTATCTGGGACTCTCAGCCTCACCACGGTAACCGGGACTCTCAGCCTCACCACTAGACCACAGTATCCAGTACTCACAGCCTCATTACTACACCACAGTATCCAGAACTCACAGCCTCATTACATGTACTATATGTATCATAATAAAAACTATTTAAAAAATAAATAAAACCGCGCAGGACTTAATTGCTGTCACAATGCTGGAATGATGTTGTAGCTTGGTATCTGGATCAGTTTATTATGCACGGAGTCAGCGTAACGTAGATTTATTGGTAGGGAAGATAAACAAGACATGAGCTGTAAGTATCAAGTGCTCACCTTAACTTCATTACTGCCCGACTCCTGAGGTGTGAGGGATACGGGCACGTAATCAGCAGTGCTGCCCAGATCTGGGGATATTCATCTACAGTACAGACCAAAAGTTTGGACACACCTTCTCATTTAAAGATTTTTCTGTATTTTCATGACTATGAAAATTGTACATTCACACTGAAGGCATCAAAACTATGAATTAACACATGTGGAATTATATACTTAACAAAAAACTGTGAAACAACTGAAAATATGTCTTATATTCTAGGTTCTTCAAAGTAGCCACCTTTTGCTTTGATGACTGCTTTGCACACTCTTGGCATTCTCTTGATGAGCTTCAAGAGGTAGTCACCAGAAATGGTTTTCACTTCACAGGTGTGCCCTGTCAGGTTTAATAAGTGGGATTTCTTGCCTTATAAATGGGGTTGGGACCATCAGTTGTGTTGTGCAGAAGTCTGGTGGATACACAGTTGATAGTCCTACAGAATAGACTGTTAGAATTTGTATTATGGCAAGAAAAAAGCAGCTAAGTAAAGAAAAACGAGTGGCCATCATTACTTTAAGAAATGAAGGTCAGTCAGTCCGAAAAATTGGGAAAACTTTGAAAGTGTCCCCAAGTGCAGTTACAAAAACCATCAAGCGCTTCAAAGAAACTGGCTCACATGAGGACCGTCCCAGGAAGGGAAGACCAAGAGTCACCTCTGCTTCTGAGGATAAGTTTATCCGAGTCACCAGCCTCAGAAATCGCAGGTTAACAGCAGCTCAGATTAGAGACCAGGTCAATGCCACACAGAGGTCTAGCAACAGACACATCTCTTCAACAACTGTTAAGAGGAGACTTTGTGCAGCAGGCCTTCATGGTAAAATAGCTGCTAGGAATCCACTGCTAAGGACAGGCAATAAGCAAAAGAGACTTGTTTGGGCTAAAGAACACAAGGAATGGACATTAGACTAGTGGAAATCTGTGCTTTGGTCAGTTGAGTCCAAATTTGAGATCTTTGGTTCCAACCACTGTGTCTTTTGGCGACGCAGAAAAGGTGAACGGATGGACTCTACATGCCTGGTTCCCACAGTGAAGCATTGAGGAGGAGGTGTGATGGTGTGGGGGTGCTTTGCTGGTGACACTGTTGCGGATTTATTAAAAACTGAAGGCATACTGAACCAGCATGGCTACCACAGCATCTTGCAGCGGCATGCTATTCCATCCGGTTTGCGTTTAGTTGGACCATCATTTATTTTTAACAGGACAATGACCCCAAACACACCTCCAGGCTGTGTAAGGGCTATTTGACCAAGAAGGAGAGTGATGGGGTGCTACGCCAGATGACCTGGCCTCCAGTGTCACCAGACCTGAACCCAATCGAGATGGTTTGGGGTGAGCTGGACCGCAGAGTGAAGGCAAAAGGGCCAACAAGTGCTAAGCATCTCTGGGAACTCCTTCAAGATTGTTGGAAGACCATTTCCGGTGACTACCACTTGAAGCTCATCAAGAAAATGCCAACAGTGTGCAAAGCAGTCATCAAAGCAAAAGGTGGCTACTTTGAAGAACCTAGAATATAAGACATATTTTCAGTTTTTTCACACTTTTTTTGTTAAGTATATAATTCCACATGTGTTAATTCATGGTTTTGATGCCTTCAGTGTGAATGTACAATTTTCCTAGTCATGAAAATACAGAAAAATCTTTAAATGAGAAGGTGTGTCCAAACTTTTAGCCTGTACTGTATGTATATGTCATATATCAGATGTTGGCATCAGCTGAGGCACATGTGCTGATGCCCCTATCAGTCAGGGGTAAAGGTGCAATGCTTTATCACCATTTTTATTTTAAGGCTTGGGCACATTTTCGACCAGATGTACGTGGCCTCGCTCAATTTATTTGAATTCACGAGAGGATTCGCACGTCTGCAGTCATATAGAGTGACTGCCGCAGTAGAGTAGGTGTCACAACGAGATCCCACTCACTTCTATAGCAAAGAGTTGTAGCAATGGCACCGAGCAAACTGTGCGCAACGGCTTTCGTGGCCAAAGTCGCTGTATAGCCCTAGCCTTACTCTGTACCACTGTGTTCAATAAAAGCGCTGTCCAATATACAAGGGTGGCCTCAGATTACTAAACTTTGGAGACCCTAACATGTTTTAGAGGTAAGTAGAAAGATAACGCGGTAAGTGGGGCAGATTTGGGTACTGTTCCACATTGAAGAGACCCAAATGGTTTTAGAGGCAATGTTGTATAGGAAAAAGTAAGCAAGTCAGATCTGATCCAGAAGGAAGAAACCAGTCTCTTCAGGACCAACTATTAGAGGTAGCTATCCTGAGAACCTGTCCAGTCCACTGACTGTCCCCAACCGCTACTATAGAGGTGTGCAAGCAGATTTCTTTACTGTAAGAAAGTGTAGGATGTAACATGCTAATACTGCAATGTGTGAAGCTTTATTTTACAGCGTCGTATGCTACTAAGGCAGAACTAATCAGGTAGACATGAATGACGGTCTGCATACAATCCCCATTGGTAGGATCATTATGCAGGTGTCAATCATGCCGAGGGAGGAGTAATTAGAAAACCCGGGTCAGGACTAGTCCAGGGGACAAGACAGCTAACCAGACTTGTCCTGCTTTATTAGCATATGCAACGCTTCAGGAAAAAACTACATTCTTCAAAGATTACTCCTTATTCTAACAAGGAAATCTGCTCCCATACCGCTACTGTAGTGGTTGAGGACTGTCAGGGGACCTGACAGGTTCTCAATAATGTATGGCCCAAACAAAGATAAAGACGAGTAGTCTTTTTAAAGGGGTATTCCCATCTCCAAGATCCTATCCCAATATGTAGTAGATGTAATAATAATAATATTAGCAAATACCTCCAATTAGAAATGTAGTATAGTTCTTCTGATTTGTTATGTCTCTTCCCTCATGTGCCGGCATTGCAGGACCTTAGGTATCCATGGTTACGACCACTAGCAGCTAGCTGACACTAGATGATTGGTCATACCAATGCAATGCCCTGCACTTGAAGAAAGACATAGTGAATCAAAAGTACTATACTACATTTCCAATTTGTAGTTATTTTCTAATATTATTATTATTTCACCTACTACATATTGGGATAGGATCTTGGAGATGGGAATACTCCTCAACACATCTTTCAATGCCATCTACAATCCGTACATTTGCAAACGCATTTGGAAATTTTAGTTGAATATTAAAATTATCTACCGTATATACTCGAGTATAAGCCGAGTTTTTCAGCACATTTTTTTGTGCTGAAAAAGCCCCCCTTGTGTATATACCCGAGTATAAGCCGAGTATATAGAAATTCCGGTGGTGGATAATGGTGGGGGGGTTGCGACGGTGGAGGAGAGGGACACACGCAGTAGCCGGCTGCTGCAGCTACCACGTGTGCCCACTGCTAAAGGAAAATATTCACTCTTCTCCACCCCCATGGGCATGGAGAAGAATGAATATTCATCCTGTTTAGTAGCGGGCACAGAGGAGCGCTGAGCCGCAGCTCCTGCTGACAGTACCCGCTACTAAAGAGAATGCATATTCACTCTTCTCCACGCACAAAGTCCCGGCGTGGAGAGGAGTGAATATGCCGGCAGCTCATATCAGGTCTGAGAGCGCATGGCAGTGACGCCATGCGCTGCTCAGATGCTGACATGAGCTGTTGCATCATAACAGGACGCAGCGCTGCAGCAGAGGTGAGGAAGGAAGGGGAGTATAAGTGTTTATTTTTTTATGTGTCCAGTGATGGGGACATACATACCAGGATTAGGGATGAGGGGTGCCATACATACCAGGATTAGGGATGAGGAGGCCATGCATTACCAGGATTGGAGATGCGGGTGCCATGCATTACCACGATTGGGGCCATATATACCTGGATTGGGGGATGAGGGGGACCATGCATACCAGGATTGTGGGATGAGGGGGTCCATGCATACTAGGATTGGAGATGAGGGGGCCATAAATACCAGGATTGGAGATGAGAGTGTGATGCATACCAGGATTGGAGATGAGGGGGCTATACATACCAGTATTGGGTATGAGGGGGCTATACATACCAGGATTGGGTATGAGGGGGCTATACATACCAGGATTGGGTATGAGGGGGCTATACATACCAGGATTTGGTATGAGGGGGCTATACATACCAGGATTTGGTATGAGGGGGCTATACATACCAGGATTGGGTATGAGGGGGCTATACATACCAGGATTGGGTATGAGGTGGCTATACATACCAGGATTGGGTATGAGGGGGCCATACATACCACGATTGGGTATGAGGGAGCAATGCATACCAGGATGGGGAAATTTACCAGTAGCTGCTGCATTTCCCACCCTAGGCTTATACTCGAATCAATACGTTTTCCCATTTTTTTGTGGTAAAATTATGTGCCTCGGCTTACACTCAGGTCAGCTTATACTCGAGTATATATGGTACTAATATAATTTGCAGTTAACCCAAGTATTAAACTACAGGTTTTGCTTATTAACATGACGTACCATATTTGTATCAGGAACGGCTCGGGCTACAGAGAACCTCTCTAACACGGCATCCATCTCCTTCTGCTTTTCTTGGAGCAGGTTCTCCAGATCCGCTTTCCTCTGCAGGGAGCTTTTAAGTTGAGCGTGGACCACGGCGACTTTTCGGCGCAAGTCTTCATTCATATTCATGAAACGGTTCAACTGTTCCTGTAGCTGTAATGTACGGGGAAAACTCATCAGCTATACACAGTACTGATGATTAACATGCACCAGCTATAGGAAGCACAATATTTTTAACTCCTCAACAAAATACTGTAAAAGGTCAGTTTCCTTGTATATCCGGCTCATCAATATATTTTAGCAGCTATATTGACCTGACCTGGGTGTCAGTGCATGTCTTGCATGTTTGTAGAATATCAGCCTCACCCCCATCCATGTGTTGTATAAAAAAGCAACGTTTTTTGTGAGCAAAACTTGTTAAAAAAAACAACTTTGACAGTACAAACATAAAAAAGCAATAGAAATCAGAAGCCCAGGAAAATTACCCGCTTCCAACTCAACTTAGCTAGTAAATATCATACTGACATAGCTCCATGAAAGCCGGACACTACTGTAACAAGAAACTGAAATAATTAGCTCTCTGCACGTAAAATACATGAATACTGAATACAGAAGTCGCTGTTTCCGTTTTTTGACAGTATTAGACAGGCAATGTGATACTACTGCAAACATATAAAAGTCAGGGATTTATTTCTTATGGGTAAATCTGATTAACTGAACAAAGTACCTTAGAAAAGTACAAAAATTACTTATTTACAGGTTTCTAAACTTTTTTTTTTTCAATTGGTAAGACCTGCATGATAAAGAGATATCAGATTTAATTAAAGCGTCATTCCCATCTTCATTGATGGGTATTGTGGGATAGTGCTTGTAAACACACACTTTAGAATTTTACTAAATTCCCTTTCGTTCCCCTGATATTGCCAATTTATTTATTTTAAAGCTCGTTGCCAAGGAGGCCGGCTACTGCTGCAACCTAGCATCACTGGGCGACAAGCGCCATGCTTACAAGCTCTTTTCTATTGAGGTTGTAAGTACATCCCCTGAAGGAGCAGCGCACAGTCAGTTCGTACCAGAGCCATAGTTGCACTGTCAATCAAGCAAGAGCATCCACCCCAGCAATCAGGAAGAGAGGAGGCTGGGCAGCGGGGTGCTCCTGAACCAAGCAGGCGGGACAACCCCTTTAAGAAAGTTCTATCCAAAAACAAACAGAAATAACAAGGGAAACCAAAGTTCATGTCGTAACATGTACAACAGTGAACTGGGGTTTTCCCATAGTCACGTATGTGTCATTTGTTTCTGAGTCACGGTAAGGTTGACAGCAGCCATCCGGCTTATCACCTTTATGTCCCATAAAACAAGGTAATATAATGGTCATTAAAAAGACCTGATAACAGATATCCACATAATCAGGCCCACTTTTAGTAAGCGCCCCATGCTGGGAACACTGCACTATAGGTATTAGGCACTGCGTGCTCAGACACTACACGGTAAGGATGCAATATTTACACAGACGTCTATGACTACACCGCTCTTAGCAGAGCCCGCCCGGCGATCACGTATGTGATAGCCCCAGCACATATTGTGCTGCAGAGCTTATACATTCTACATAATAGCAGAAGGCGAGAGGTTCTTCTCTAAACGACCTGAATGTTCCACGAGAAGCTCCAGACAGAAACACAATCCCAGGGTCAGAAATAGCACCTACGACGACTATACATGGGCCGCGGAGCTTTCTAATGGAGGAGCACGTGGCCGGGTCACCCTGCCTGACACGCACATACACTACTTAAATGGATACAGGATTCATTTACAGCCACCTAACCGGAGGGAGGAGATCCGTGCAGTCCATAAACAAGCACTGTCTAACCTTCACTTGTAAAAGAATTGCTGCAGTCTTATCAGGGATTTTTAACTTTTGTAAGCTCTAGATTGTGTCTAATTGTACTGAGCATTTTTATTCAGCATATAGACGGCATACCATAGCACTTGGCGCTAGCAGGTTTCCAGATTACTGGGACTTAGATCACACCCATGTCAGTCCTCTTTAAACGTTGACAGTATAGAATAAAACTCAACACTTAAATGATTATTACTTGGTCTTATAGAGCAATGTTTAGTGTGAATAGTTATGCTATTCTTCATAATTTGGAGGTATTAGTGGCCCCCTTACCTCTTGGGCCAATATATGGCTGCACAGGTTGCACCAATGGTATGTCCACCCCTGGCAAAAATGTTTTCTAATTTAATACCGCCGAACCGTTGTGACCCATTGACACTGATCGCTGGTGACACTGATAGGCTTAGAGAAGGAGCCGCCTCTGTGTGGAAAACCACTCTGTAATGCCTAAAGGCATCAGTCTTCATTTTAGCTCCAGGGAGTAATACACAGACATGCTGGATCTTACAGCATTATAGAAACCTTTTGTAGCAATTAAGAATCCTATAATACAGTATTTAAAAATCTGTTTTACAATTCAGAAATCCACTTTATAAGGAACCTGCATGCTGCCCGCACCTCAGGCACTATAAATAGGACACTGGCTGCTGCAGTACAAACCTCTACATTTTACTCTGAAATGCTTCGGCATTTCAGAAAAAAAACAAAGCTCAGCTGGGGCACAAGGCGACTAGTCCCGGAGGTGTGTCCCCCGTTGGCTTCTTCCCTCCTGCTCAGCCAGACTGACAGGTATCTCCCTGTGTGTATAATGAGTCTGGCTAAGCGGGCGGAAGAAGCCAGTGGGGGACACACCTCTTGGACTAGTCGCCTTGTCCCCAGCCGCACTTTTAACTATGTTTTTTCTCTGAAATGCTATGTATATGGTGACTGCAGATGCCGGTCTCTGATTCCCACGAGCCATGGTCTGGGAATAACTGCTTAAAGGGATCCTATCATAAGAAGAATAAGTAGAAGTAGTCTGTCTAGTCTACTCAGCACTGGATTTTTTTTTTATGAAATATACAGAACTTTCATTGTACTGATCAGACATGGTATTCGCTCCTCCAAAAAAAAAATGAAAGAACAATGGTCAATGAATAGACCTCATGTCAGTATCTTGGCCACAGGCAGACAGATATGGAAGGGATTGGGGCATTAAGGTAATCAGGTCATAACCTCCCGAACCTTGGGAAAGGAAGATTTTGTTTGCGTGACAAATTTTTTTGTGCATTTCTGAAATAGTGAATTGCATTCTGGGAAATGTCTGCAGCGTGTGACGTATAGGAGACTGGAATCTGCACAGGTGAGGAGAGATTTCCTGTTTGCACTGTTTATCTCCTTCCAGCAATGAACATGACTTGGACGTGATCCAGTCTACCTTACTGTCTCCAGCAATATTGACTTTTGCTGCTTTTTGCTGTTTGGTAGCGTGATTTGTATTTCTGCCTATGAAAGCAGATCAACACAAAGATTTACGTAAATTCCCTTTTTATCAAAGGGAATTTTTCATTGTGGCTTCACTATCAGCAGACGATATCTTATATCTGCCGCTCTACAGAAATAATATAAAAAGTGGCAAACTCTCACTTTGGCTGATATGATCAGTATCTTCACAGTTGAAGATTGTAGTCTTCTTTTTCCCTGTAGCCACTGATGCTAAGGCCACATGGCGACACACACATTTAAAGGGATTGTCAACTGCTCGAACAACCCCTTCTAAATCTGTATGTTTCCCCAAGTAAAATAATAACACTTATACTCAACTCTGGTGCCGGGGCACTTCCAGAGCTGGCTCTCCTGGGAATCACGTGACATTATTATGTTACATGATCCCTGTGGCCAAACAGCGCTGGCTTCGCCCTCCCCTCCTCCGGATGGATCACATACATCTTCTCATCAATATCATGTATGCAATTCATCTGTAGGAGAGGAGAGTGAAGCCAGTGCAGATTAGCTGCAGAGATTGTGTGACAATTCACACAATCTCTGGGACATCCAGTGCTGACATCGCTGGAACAGAAGCGGCTCCGGAGTTGAGTATAGGTGTTATTATTTTACAAGCAACAACCATAGGCTGGAGGACACTTGGTCGTACACATGTCGCAATAAGATTGTGGGATTACTTCAAACCTAATGCAACCTTGGTTATTCCCTTTACAAAAAAATACACTGCTCAAAAAAATAAAGGGAACACTTAAACAACAGAATATAACTCCAAGTAAATCAAACTTCTGTGAAATCAAACTGTCCACTTAGGAAGCAACACTGATTGACAATCAATTTCACATGCTGTTGTGCAATTGGAATAGACAATAGATGGAAATTATTGGCAATAATCAAGACACCCTCAATAAAGGAGTGGTTCTGCAGGTGGGGACCACAGACCACATCTCAGTACCAATGCTTTCGGGCTGATGTTTTGGTCACTTTTGAATGTTGGTTGTGCTTTCACACTCGTGGTAGCATGAGACGGACTCTACAACCCACAGAAGTTGCTCAGTTAGTGCAGCTCATCCAGGATGGCACATCAATGCGAGCTGTGGAAAGAAGGTTTGCTGTGTCTGTAAGCGTAGTGTCCAGAGGCTGGAGGCGCTACCAGGAGACAGGCCAGTACACCAGGAGACGTGGAGGGGGCCGTAGGAGGGCAACAACCCAGCAGCAGGACCGCTACCTCCACCTTTGTGCAAGGAGGAACAGGAGGAGCACTGCCAGAGTCCTGAAAATGACCTCCAGCAGGCCACAAATGTGCATGTGTCTGTACAAATTGTTAGAAACCGACTCCATGAGGGTGGTATGAGGGCCCGACGTCCACAGATGGGGGTTGTGCTCACAGCCCAACACCGTGCAGGACGCGTGCCATTTGCCACAGAACAACAGGACTGGCAAAGTCGCCACTGGCGCCCTGTGCTCTTCACAGATGAAAGCAGTTTCACACTGAGCACATGTGATAGACGTGACAGAGTCTGGAGACGTTGTGGAGAGCGATCTGCTGCCTGCAACATCCTTCAGCATGACCAGTTTGGCAGTGGGTCAGTAATGGTGTGAGGTGGCATTTCTTTGGAGGGCCGCACAGCCCTCCATGTGCTCGCCAGAGGTAGCCTGACTGCCATTAGGTACCGAGATGAGATAATCAGGCCCCTTGTGAGACCATATGCTGGTGCGGTTGGTTCCTCCTAATGCAGGAGAATGCCAGACCTCATGTGGCTGGAGTGTGTCAGCAGTTCCTGCAAGATGAAGGCATTGAAGCTATGAACTGGCCCGCCCCTTCCCCAGACCAGAATCCGATTGAGCATATCTGGGACATCATTGCTCCCTCCATCCACCAACGTCACGTTGCACCACAGCCACAGACTGTCCAGGAGTTGGCGGATGCTTTAGTGCAGGTCTGGGAGGAGATCCCACAGGAGACTATCCACAACCTCATCAGGAGCATGCCCAGGCATTGTAGGGAGGTCATACAGGCACATGCAGGCCACACACAATAATGAGCCTCATTTTGACTTGTTTTAAGGACATTACATCAAAGTTGGATCAGCCTGTAGTGTGTTTTTTTTCCACTTTAATTTTGGGGGTGACTCAAAATCCAGGCCTCCATTGGTTAATAAATTTGATTTCCATTGATGATTTTTGTGTGATTTTGTTGTCAGCACATTCAACTTTGTACAGAAGAAAGTATTCAATGAGAATATTTCATTCGTTCAGATCTAGGATGTGTTATTTGAGTGTTCCCTTTATTTTTTTGAGCAGTGTATGTTGAGACCATCGCAAAGAATCCAACTTCAATTAGAGGACAACCTCTTCAATCCAAACTGGATTCTTTGCCTTGGTCTCTCAACCTAGGGGGCAGTAACATCTTGGAGTTGATGTCATTTTTGGTAAAGATCATTCAACACCAAGTCATTTCAATGATCCTTTAATGATTTAGTTATCCTAATCCTGAGGTAATCTTTACAGATCAATCCTGCATATCAGCGCTGATACGCTATACAGGGGCAAGATTAGGTCTGCTAATTCCTTGTCCCTCTAACATTATCCTACTGGCCTTAGAAGCAGCTCACTGGCACTGTATGCTCTAGCTTAGTCTATGATCTACAATAACACTCAGATTCTTCTCCATTAATGATTTTCTCAGCTTTACCCTATCCGCAACATGTACAGCATGTCTAAAGCCGGCCATACACATTAGATAACCATCAGCAGAACGATCATTTGGCTGACAGCTCTCTGCCAACAACGCCATACACAGGAATGCTTAGCTGAGCGGTCCTGTGATCTCTAATGGGATATTCCATGGCCTGTATTACACTATATAGCTGAAATTAAAAATGGCTAACATTGAAAAAAAATTCAAAAAACATCATAGAATTAACAACACCAGGTCAGATTACCAATGCAAATTGAGGCGTCAGTCTTGTGGGGTGCACTTCTATGGTGCTGGACAGCTCGCCTAATCTAATAGTATGGGTGGTATCAATAGGCTGTAAGCCAGACACTATGCATCACTCGTATCTGTGTGACTGTCGTCCTATGCAAGCCCCATCTGTGTGCATGTTTAATAGTAGACAGCCTCCCTCCATGAATAGGCATTTTGCACCTGTGCTGCTCCCGCCTTTATCATGGGGGGTCTTACACTATATAGCTGCTGTCATCTCTAAAGACAGAAACTAATTGTAAAATGCTGCAGAATATGTTAGCGCTATATAAATAATATTTTTATTATTTATTGATCTGTTCTACTAATCCTATGATCCATATTATGTACAGACTACAGATTCGCTATGTCCTTCCATCAGAACCCCTCTGATCTTAGTCAACCTATAAGTTTGTCACTGCAATTAACCTGACTCTAAATGTCACAGCACGTTATGATCTGTATAAGCAAGCACAGTATACACTATGACAAACGTGTGTGTGCTTATTAGCAAGAAATGTGCAGGATGACGGCTGTCACTGATTCACCGTGTGGGAAGGTCACTACAAAGCTAATTGAAAATAATTAGCCATAGTGTTCGCTCTCCCATAATGGAGCACACCCACAAAATGGTCAATCATGGGAAGATGAAAGAACTGCTTCTTGGCTCTTACCGCTTCGCTGTCCCTGTTCTTCTGCTGGATCTCATGGGTCAATGATCGGATTTCGTCCCTCTGTCTGTCGACAACTACCTTTAACTTCAGCATCAGATCTCGCTCTTCCTTTGCTGCACATTCTTAGTAAGGAAACACTGTAAGTCAATCTAGACAAAATGCCTAATATTTATAGACAATAAAATGTGCAGATGCATATAGATCCTAGACATGAATGCTGGTCATATATACAGTCATGGCCAAAAGTTTTGAGAATGACACCAAAATTATATTTTCACATGATCTGCTGGCCTCTGGTTTTTATTAGTGTTTGTCTGATGTTTATATCACATACAGAAATATAATTGCAATCATATTATGATTATGAGTCCATTCTTACATAATCAATGCTTGCATTTTGCCAGAATTTGTTGGTTTTTGTTTGTCCACCCGTCTCTTGATGATTGACCACAATTTCTCAATGGGATTAAGATCTGGGGAGTTTCCAGGCCATGGACCCAAAATCTCTATGTTTTGTTCCATGAGCCATTTTGTTATCATCTTTGCTTTATGGCAAGGTGCTCCATCATGCTGGAAAAGGCATTTTTGGGCGCCAAACTGCTCTTGGACGGTTGGGAGAAGTTGCTCTTGGAGGACATTCTGGTACCATTCTTTATTCATGGCTGTGTTTTTAGGCAAGACTGTGAGTGAGCCGATTCCCTTGGCTGAGAAGCAACCCCACACATGAATGGTTTCAGGATACTTTACAGTTGGCATGAGACAAGACTGGTGGTAGCGCTCACCTCTTCTTCTCCGAATAAGCTGTTTTCCAGATGTCCCAAACAATCGAAAAGGGGATTCATCAGAGAAAATGACTTTGCCCCAGTCCTCAGCAGTCCACTCCCTGTACCTTTTGCAGAATATCAGTCGGTCCCTGATGTTTTTTCTGGAGAGAAGTGGCTTCTTTGCTGCCCTCCTTGAAACCAGCCCTTGCTCAAAGAGTCTCCACCTCACAGTGCGTGCAGAAGCACTCACACCAGCCTGCTGCCATTCCTGAGCAAGCTCGGCACTGCTGGTAGTCCGATCCCGCAGCTGAAACAGTTTTAAGATACGGTCCTGGCGCTTGCTGGTCTTTCTTGGGCGCCCTGGAGCCTTTTTGACAACAATGGAAGCTCTCTCCTTGAAGTTCTTGATGATGCGATAGATTGTTGACTGAGGTGCAATCTTTGTAGCTGCGATACTCTTCCCTGTTAGGCCATTTTTGTGCAGTGCAATGATGGCTGCACGTGTTTCTTTAGAGATAACCATGGTTAACTGAAGAGAAACAATGATACCAAGAACCAGCCTCCTTTTAAAGTGTCCAGTGATGTCATTCTTACTTAATCATGACTGATTGATCGCCAGCCCTGTCCTCATCAACACCCACACCTGTGTTAATGGATCAATCACTAAAACAATGTTAGCTGCTCCTTTTAAGGCAAGACTGCAAAGATGTTGAAATGTGTTTTTGGGGTTAAAGTTCATTTTCTGGGCAAATATTGACTTTGCAAGTACAGTAATTGCTGTTAAGCGGATCACTCTTTGACATTCAGGAGTATATGCAAATTGCCATTACAAAAAATGAAGCAGTAAACTTTGGAAAAATTACTATTTATCTCATTCTCAATACTTTTGGCCATGACTGTACAGTTAGGTCCATATATATTTGGACAGAGACAACATTTTTCTAATTTTGGTTGTAGACATTACCACAATGAATTTTAAACAAATCAATTCCGATGCAGTTGAAGTTCAGACTTTCAGCTTTCATTTGAGGGTATCCACATTAAAATTGGATTAAGGGTTTAGGAGTTTCAGCTCCTTAACATGTGCCACCCTGTTTTTAAAGGGACCAAAAGTAATTGGACAATTGACTCCAAGGTGTGGTGCTTGCATTTGGAAGGTTTTGCTGTGAAGTAAACATGCGGTCAAAGGAGCTCTCCATGCAGGTGAAACAAGCCATCCTTAAGCTGCAAAAACAGAAAAAACCCATCCGAGAAATTGCTGCAATATTATGAGTGGCAAAATCTACAGTTTGGTACATCCTGAGAAAGAAAGAAAGCACTGGTGAACTCATCAATGCAAAAAAGACCTGGGCGCCCACGGAAGACAACAGTGGTGGATGATCTAGAACCAAAATTAGAAAAATGTTGTCTCTGTCCAAATATATATGGATCTAACTGTATGTATGGTGAAGGTATAAATGTGGTCACAGGTGCGCTAGCTACATATGCTTCTATCACTATTATAGATGCACTGGTGATTCTGAAAGAGGGGCTGGCAAACATGCTGCAGTGCCCATATGTGCTGACCCTTGGTCCCCTAGTAGATCACCATATTCAGGTTTACTATAAAGTAGATCTGATACTGATCATACTGATAAAGTTTGACCACTCCTAGCTTACAGCAAAACTTTAATGGAGTTTTCTGTGCTCAAAAGAAAAGTCTGTAGTTATTCTGTCACAGCAGACTGCAGAATCATAACAGTGTGCAATGTGTGCACAGTCACGATTTCCCAGTATTCATAGCACAAGTATGTGGCCATGTGACCACATATGTTATTTGCATGATATGAACAAATGCCAAATGGATTCTCATTCACGCCTCTCTCTACTCTATTGAGAGAAGTGGATGAGAATCTAGTTGGCATGTGACCACAAACATGCTAATGGCATACATGTGCTCACATGACCACGCACTCGTGCTGTGAATACGGTGAAATTGTCACTGTGCGCGAATGGCACACTGTCATGATTCTGCAGTCTGCTGTGACAGAGTGACTGCAGATTTTTCTTTTCAGTTCGGAAAACCATTTTAATAAGTCAAATTTCTAGAGAATATTGTCTGATTGCTCCAGAACTATGATTAGCCTTTATAGTCAATTATAAAAATGCAATGTCAATGCATTCAGTAGAATTGTGAGAACAGATAAAAATATCCTACACAACAAAGAAAAGAACCTCCTGGCCAGGGCTGGGGAGTTGGTAAGCCAAACCTCAGACTCCTCAATTTCCACGACACAGACTCCACGACTCTGACTCCCTCATACATGGCTCATGTTTAAGTGATAAATTTACTGCAGGACATTTCATAACTTTCCCAAATTCTTATGAAAAGAAAATATTCCCCATAAACTGCATTCAAATACTGTACCCAATCTATTATATATTTTAGGAATTGGAGTCGGTCCATTTTATACCGACTCCACGACTCCGAAGCCCTGCTCCTGGCAGGAGACTGTCAATGTGTCACTGTCAACAGAACTGGGTTTCTTTAATAGGTGTAAGGGTATGTTCACACGTGGCATAATTGCAGCAAATTTTTCTACACCAAAACACAAGGTTGTTGGCAGGAAAAAAATGCTGCGTACAATACACACGTTTTACTAGTGTTTTTCCCCCCCATTCATTTGAATGGGTGAAAAACGCTGCAAAAACGCTGCAAGAATTGATATGCTGCAGAACTGAAAAAAATGAAAATAAAATGCTGCATATTTTACGCACCAAAAAACAGCTGCAATTATGCCATATTTGAACATGCCCTAACCTGGAATGGCAATGATTCGTGGATGTTACACTATGCCCTACATCCAAACTCATATACATGGGGATATATAAATGCATCAATCCTCCTTTTCTCCCCACCGGAATACCTAATACTCAGAGCTACATTTCAATTTTCTGTTTTTTTGGTCTACCCATCTTTCACCTTATTCTGATCCACAATTAACACTGTGCGCTTATGTATCTCCTTCTATTTTCATAAATTGGATTACACATTGTGACATACCTCCTATTGGCATCAACCTTTATCATTGTCTTGCAATAAACATTTTAAATACCGAATATATTGTAAATGGGGTTTTATTGTAGAATATTAACTCCGATATTGCCTAATCTGCTCTCACCTCCCTGGGACTTTGTCTCGGTCAGTTGTCCCAATAGTTTCTGGTTCTCTTCGGTAAGCTGGGAAAGCTGGTTCTGGAGGTCATGTTCTTTTCTTTGAGCATCAAGCAGCTTCTGCTCTAGATCCTGTGTAAAAATACAGAGGAACAAAATCAAAAGTTTATAGAAGACGTCTTATCATTTATTGTCAGGATTTGGCAGTGTATCCACATATGCAGCAAATTCTACAGCAAAGATAGCAATGTGTAAGAAAATTCTGAAACTATTATTAAAACCACTGCCTAGTGAAGCATATAACATTCTCTGAATTAATTATTACATCTATTAAAGGAGAGAACATATTATGCAGCAAGTGATATTAGGCGGACGAATATCCTGTATAGCCAAGTGGAAAAATATACAGTAATATTTATATATTAAATTCTATATATTTTTTCATAAATATATTACCACAGCAGCTGAGTAATACTCTATGTAGCAAAATAAAGTTTTTAACTATTTTTACCTGTAGTAACTGATCCTTTAATTCTAATAAGCTATAAAATTTAAGATTTTTTTTCGAATGAATGACACAAGGTGAATCTCAGGTAAAAGCTATAGAGAAGTTATAGAACAGTATCTCTATAACAGAATGCACAATTCAATGCTGGGTACATGCTGCTCTGTGAATAAACCGGGCTCCACATGCTGCACATAACACATCTGCATCTCTGGCTGATATGGGCATAAAAGGGGACAAACTTATGGTGTGACCCCCATGCTCCCCTGACCTCAACCCCATTGAGAACCTCTGGAGCATCATCAAAAGGAGTGTCTATGATGGCGGAAGACAGTTCACATCTAAGCAACAGCTCTGGGAGGGTATTCTGTCCTCATGCAAAACAATTGAAGCAGAAACCATCCAAAACCTGACAAATTCAATGGACGAGAGAGTTCAGAAGCTCCTTTTGAACAAGGGGTCCTATGTGCAAATGTAACATCACCTAGAATAAAGTTTTGAGTTGAAAACTGTTTGATTTCAGTTTGTAATAACCTGCTAATGCTTAGAATTTCAAAAATGACCATTTTTTTTGTTCTTTATTAAAATGAAAAGGTTGAAAACTCAACTGTGCATAATAATTTGGAACATGCATTTTGAGTGCAGTTTGAGTGTTTTATTTTTTAAAAAATATACTGTTATCATAGGCAGTTTGTACAAAAACCTTTCAATTGTACTCTAATAGTTATTTGACTGGAAAATTACAATGACTGCAATTCATATAGGTAATAGGAAAATCTGAGAAAATATTATTTGCATAATAATTTGGAACACAGTGTATATTATGTATATGTTTCTATTTATCTAATGATGGGGAAGAATGATTGTCTGAACAATCTTTGCTTGTGTAAAAGGCCCTTAAAACATTGAACTTTCATGCTGCCACGTTATATATATTTGTTCACTTGACTGCATATGAAGAAAAAGGAAAGTGAAACTGTGATAAAGGAAGAAGAAAAATTAAGAACAGTAAAATGTGACGATTGCTGTACACTGTGGGATATGAGGGGGAGGGGGACACTAAATATTTCCAACCAAACGCCCATTAGTAGAGCCAAAGATAGAACTACAATTCTGATGAATACTGCAAGAAGCTACTTGTGAGATTTGCTTTACAGTGGAAAGCCAAACCAAAATATTTTTATATAATTTTATTAGAAGATCTAGAGACATTGACAAGTGGAAACCACAAAAAAGGAAAACGTAAAAGTTCTAAGGTAGAATTCACATGTCCACATTTGTAACAAGACAGCACACAGACTGCATCCATGTGCTGTGCATTCACGTCACGTGGACATTCATAGCGATCAATTGTAAGTCGTGAACCGGTAGTGTTCTTCAGGACACGGCGGAGCCAAGGGCGAGAAAACCAACTCTTACAAAGTTTGATCTCAAAAGAACTATTTTACTTATTTAAGAGTATCATTTTCACCCAGACAATACAAAAACATTTAAATATTATGCAAACATTAGTCAACAGCTGGAACCTCTGTGCTGTACAGCGTGGCACCTAAGCAATCTGTATTTACTATTTTTTTTTATACATTTGACTGCTGGCGTACCTGTCTAAATTGGCCGCCTATTACCGTTTTACACCTTAAAAATTGGATTAATTATATGCATGTAATGTACAGGTTAGCCTGCGGTACAACACTGAGGTTTTACTAATATTTCCTGTATTTCCCCAACCAAATTTCCCTTTCCCTTCCCGTAGTGTTTACAGAGGAACGGTCCGTCCTCAACTGTATCGTAAATACCCAAAACAAACTACGGAGACAGACGCTTAGCCGTAAATATAGTGGTACGCAGTTGAATAACTGACCAGTACTAAAATGCTGTGCAGAAACTTTCTCCTATAATAAAATGGAGATCAAGTATGGCCCGGAGTTCGTTGTGTGCCGTGTCGGCACCTCAAAGTGGATTGGGATTTTCTTAGTTATTAAACCAGAATAAAGCGTGGCAGCGAATCCGAAAGTTCTGGACGCTGATATTAGCAACAAACGTTGTGTGAAGCAGTTAATATACCTAACTAACTACAGGCTATATCTTAGTCTTGAATATTTTGGCACCAAAATGTTATATTATGTGTGAACAGTTACTCACTGCGGGGCCCCTTCAACAGATGAGCGGTACCATTGTGTCCAACACCTCATCACTGTAGGTCACGTCCTCTATCATCTCTGGACCGCGTTTCGGACAGGAATCTCCTCAAACTTGGACAGGTTCCAGTTGTGAGCAAGCTTAGCTCCAATATGCTGTTTCTCTGGTGTCAATGGGGTGTTCTCAAAAGCAGATGCTGCTGAATTCCCTTCCAGCGTGTCCTCTTCTGTTCAGGATATATTCCATATATTCCAGACTACCCCCAAGATGGCCGCTCCACTTATTCTTGTCACGTACTTTTCAACTGTCCACTGGGAATTCCCCTGAGCACAGTAACTAAGCCCCTCCCACACTGGAGCTAGACCAATCACCAACTGTCTCCGTTATTTGCTGGGTAAACTTCACCTCTCTACTGCAGTCACTACCCCCTTAACAATGTGCACTGAACTTCTTATGATCAATACATTAACTGCTAATTCTCCTTATATAATCATGTAATACAATGCATATTAAATCATTCACAGAGTTAAAACCTTACATCAAAATACATATCCAGTCTTTCAACAAGTACAATTATACTGGTGTGGATACAGATTTATACAATCATATCACTCTCGTGAACCGACACACATCTCACACAATAAATTCAAAGTGGACCAAACTCTGACATAGGTACACTTTTTTCTGAAAAAAATAAATAAATAAAAGTGCGAAAATAGTCACAGGCTATGTTGTGTCTGTGTACAATTCGTTAAAAGTACTGATGGCACATGTACGAGAAAAACGGATGTGTGAATGGGGCCTTATAAAGAGATAATCTTAAAATGAAAATTCTAAGCTATTAGAGTATGTGCCCATTCAGTATTTGCAACAGAAAAATATTTGTGTTGGAAGGAGAACTGCTGAGAAAATACACACTATTTGGGCTCATTTTCTTACTTGCTTTTCCACCGCACGCAATTAAATATGTGACTAATGCTGTCAAAACTCTAAAAGAATTGAATTGCTGCAGATCTGAAACGGCTTCAAATCTGCAAGGAAAAAATAGGCAATGTGTGCATGAGACTTCAGGAATCTCATTCACTTTGCCGGCACTAGAAAAGCGACAAAACTGCACAAAAAAAAAACACAACAAAAATGCATCACATACTTAACGTGTGAATTGAACGCAAGTGTCATCATCAGATAAATCTTATCCAATGTATACAAATTTGTAATCTATTCTCTGTAATCAATGATTCGGCTTCCTTTCATCTTGTAGAAACCTTTATTGTTTACATCCAGCAGATAAATAGAGAAAAGTCATGTGATGGACACACGGGCTTGTAACAGGACAGCGCTCAGATAACTAACACGCCATTGCTACCAGTCACTGTTCAGATCCCGATAACGAAGAAATAAAAAAGTCACTCTTGATTGATACTTAGTGATGTATTATTTTATCTACAATACAGGATTCAGTTACTGTAATGTTTCAATCTTTATGGGAACCTGTCATGGTAAAAGTGGTATCAGATCTCCAGGCCGAATCTTATGAAGACGATCAGATCGATATACATTTTTAATTCAGGAAAAGTTTCATGACTGCATGCAGAGATAGATGTCAATCACTGAGTAGGACCATCCTCATATACATACAGTACAGACCAAAAGTTTGGACACACCTTCTCATTTAAAGATTTTTCTGTATTTTCATGACTATGAAAATTGTACATTCACACTGAAGGCATCAAAACTATGAATTAACACATGTGGAATTATATACTTAACAAAAAAGTGTGAAACAACTGAAAATATGTCTTATATTCTAGGTTCTTCAAAGTAGCCACCTTTTGCTTTGATGACTGCTTTGCACACTCTTGGCATTCTCTTGATGAGCTTCAAGAGGTAGTCACCGGAAATGGTTTTCACTTCACAGGTGTGCCCGGACAGGTTTAATAAGTGGGATTTCTTGTCTTATAAATGGGGTTGGGACCATCAGTTGTGTTGTGCAGAAGTCTGGTGGATACACAGCTGATAGTCCTACAGAATAGACTGTTAGAATTTGTATTATGGCAAGAAAAAAGCAGCTAAGTAAAGAAAAACGAGTGGCCATCATTACTTTAAGAAATTAAGGTCAGTCAGCCCGAAAAATTGGGAAAACTTTGAAAGTGTCCCCAAGTGCAGTTGCAAAAACCATCAAGCGCTACAAAGAAACTGGCTCACATGAGGACCGCCCCAGGAAAGGAAGACCAAGAGTCACCTCTGCTTCTGAGGATAAGTTTATCCGAGTCACCAGCCTCCGAAATGCAGGTTAACAGCAGCTCAGATTAGAGACCAGGTCAATGCCACACAGAGTTCTAGCAGCAGACACATCTCTTCAACAACTGTTAAGAGGAGACTTTGTGCAGCAGGCCTTCATGGTAAAATAGCTGCTAGGAAACCACTGCTAAGGACAGGCAATAAGCAGAAGAAACTTGTTTGGGCTAAAGAACACAAGGAATGGACATTAGACCAGTGGAAATCTGTGCTTTGGTCTGATGAGTCCAAATTTGAGATCTTTGGTTCCAACCACCGTGTCTTTGTGCAACGAAGAAAAGGTGAACGGATGGACTCTACATGCCTGGTTCCCACCGTGAAGCATGGAGGAGGAGGTGTGATGGTGAGGGGGTGCGTTGCTGGTGACACTGTTGGGGATTTATTCAAAATTGAAGGCATACTGAACCAGCATGGCTACCACAGCATCTTGCAGCGGCATGCTATTCCATCCGGTTTGTGTTTAGTTGGACCATCATTTATTTTTCAACAGGACAATGACACCAAACACTCCTCCAGGCTGTGTAAGGGCTATTTGACCAAGAAGGAGAGTGATGGGGTGCTACGCCAGATGACCTGGCCTCCACAGTCACCAGACCTGAACCCAATCGAGATGGTTTGGGGTGAGCTGGACCGCAGAGTGAAGGCAAAAGGGCCAACAAGTGCTAAGCATCTCTGAAAACTCCTTCAAGATTGCTGGAAGACCATTTCCGGTGACTACCTCTTGAAGCTCATCAAGAGAATGCCACGAGTGTGCAAAGCAGTCATCAAAGCAAAAGATGCCTACTTTGAAGAATGTAGAATATAAGCCATATTTTCAGTTGTTTCACACTTTTTTGTTAAGTGTATAATTCCACATGTGTTAATTCATAGTTTTGATGCCTTCAGTGTGAATGTACAATTTTCATAGTCAAGAAAATACAGAAAAATTTTTAAATGAGAAGGTGTGTCCAAACTTTTGGTCTGTACTATACATATTTCAATGAATAAAATGCAAGATATGAATCTTTTCCAAAAAACCTATATCATTATATTTATCTTTACTTCTCTATACCATGCTGTCCACAGGTCTGACTACATGGATAACATGACGGGTTCCTTTAAGTGCACCTTCATCAGAAAGGGCTCGTGTGCAAATAAGAGGCTAGATTATGCTAAGCTCTTATCTGTTCAGGTCCCCTTCCCCCCACAAGTATGTTATTTTTGATTGGCGTAAGAAACCATGAAAGTACACAAACAAGCAATCTCCATGACGTCTATGGCATATGCCATCATGGTGGCAGCAGACGCCCTTCTGATCTTAGGACCACGATCTGCCAGCAGGACAATCACTTGTAATAATGCAGCATAACAGGTGAATTTGCTTTCATGCTATCTCATTTTGAGGAACTTCTTACAATCATATCACGATTCTTTTCAGGAAAATCCCTAGTGGAAATCTTCAAGTAAATAAGGGAGGGGAGGAGGGTGGGGTTTCCCCGACATTTCTCTTATTCAGATGCAGGTTTCAGAAATACACTTTTCATTCTGCCTTTTTTCCCCTCTCTTCACTATAGATCAAGGGGGAGCAATTCATTTTCCACATGAGACACAGTGACTGTTGTGGATGGCCTAAGCAACAAGCCGTACTTAATTCTACTCCATTATCATTACTATATTCATTTGTATCACCTAATATTGAGCAGAATTAAGTACAGTGACTAGTTGCTACTGCTAATACAGTAGTGTTCTAAATAATAGCAGTCCAATATGACTAACCAGATTAATCACTGTTTTTGGCATCTATAATATAACCAGGGATGTGTCCGTCTGTCCAAAGCCTCTATAGGCTGCCTGCGCAGTCTGGCCAGAGACAGAACACCACATCAGACGCTACAGGTGAGAGGGAGGAGGACGAGTATGAAGGACTGTGGTGCCGTAGATCGCGATATGCGTAAGCGCTGACCGCATACCGCCATCTCATTAGGACACACATCTCAATCTCTGGCAAGGCTGGGCTGGAAGAGTGTGGCGCAGGAGATCGCGCTATGCTCAGATGCGAACTCCGGCGCAATACTTCTCCTCCCGCCAGAGTCCCCACTTGTGCATACCACGCTACCCGGCGCCATTTTATTGAAGACACAGTATATACAAATTCACAGACACAGTGTCTTAAAAAAAAATAAAAAATGGCGCCAGAAATGTACCAACAAAAATGCTCGCCACTCGGGCGTAGACCGGGTTCAATAGTTAGTAAATTATACTACCACATGTCAAACGATTTACCAGTTGGTGCAGTAGATTCTAAGAAAAACAAAATAATAGCAGTGTGGAGTTCAATTAGCGAGGTCAATCATTCTGTGAAGAAACAGGTGTGAATCAGGTGGCCCTTATTTAAGGGTGAAGCCAGCACATGTTGCATATGCATTTCTCCTTGAAAGCCTGAGAAATATGGGTCGTTCGAGACATTGTTCAGAAGAACAGCGTACTTTGATTAAAAAGTTGATTGGAGAGGGTAAAACTTATAAAGAAGTGCAGACAATGATAGGCTGTTAAGGTAAAATGATCTCCAATGCTTTAAAATGGAAACCAGAGAGACGTGGAAGAAAATGGAAGACTACCATTCGAATGGATCGAAGAATAGCCAGAAGGGCAAAGGCTCAGCCAATGATCAGTTCCAGGATGATCAAAGACAGTCTCAAGTTACCTGCGAGTACTGTGACAGTTAGAAAACGCCTGTATGAAGCTAATCTCTTAGCAAGAAGTCCCGCAAAGTCTCACTGTTAAAAAAAGACATGTACTGAAGCGGAAAACAATTTGCCAAAGAACACATCAACTGGCTTAAAGAGAAATGGAGAAACATTTTGTGGACTGATGAAAGTAAAATTGTTCTTTTTTTTTTTTAACAATACTTTTTATTGAAATTTTCACTTTATACAACTGTATTCCAAGTATTGGACTCTGGATACATTAAGGTACATCTCTCGCAAAGGTAACATCGTTGATCAATAGTATTATTCCGGATTTTTGAATATCATGTTCAGTGAGAAGAAAAAAAAACAAAAACAGAAAACAGTTTAACAGAATAATCCCCAACTGCCCTCCCTCATCCCAGACATACAGGAATACCTATGTACAGCGACCTTGTTAGTTCTGTCTTTATTTATTTCAGGGTCTTATAGCTCCTCTCACCTATGCGACACGTTCTATAGCTTCCTTCCCTTCCACATTTGGATCAGCAATTTTTAACCTACCCAATGTTCCACTCAAGTCTTCTACTATATACCAGCTAGTACACAGAAATGGCTTCACAGCTCCTTGAATTTCCTCATTTGTGTAATACTTCAATAGAAAACCCCTCCACTTTGTCATGAGTGCTTTTACATTTTTTTCCCTATCACGCTCGGCTTCCAGCTTTTCCGAGCGAAACAGGGCTTTCAATTGGGCTATGATTTCGTTCGGACAACCAATGTTTTAATAAACTTCTTTTAGCTATTAAACACACTGTATGGAACATTGGGGCCAAAACATTCCCACCCTTCTGTTGTGCATTTTCTTCAGTACCCCAAAAATGAAAAAGAAACGGTAGCGGAAGTAGATCTATATTGTGGACGTCTAAGTTCTCTAGTATATTTTTTGTATCCATCCAAAATTTTTGCACTTTGGGGCAGCTCCACAGACCGTGCAGTAGGTTAGAACTTTTGAGCTTGCACTTTGGGCAGTGTGTCAGGCGGTCTATCATATTTTTGGAAACTGGTATATTAAAGGCTATAATTGCTCTATGCATAATTCTGAATTGCGTGTCTCTCCAGGTCTCACTCAATATGTTTTTACGCACCGCCTGCCAACCTAATAGAATTTTTTCCCCAATTTCTACCCCTTCTATTGGACTTTCCCAAGATCCAAATATTTGTTTCACATCCGCCCTCACAAGGATTTCTTTAATACCTTTATATATTGCAGAAACACTGTGATGCGAACTTGCCCGGTTTAGCAGCAGGGTATCCATTGCATTCCTTTTTGTTTCTTCCCTGACACTTATCAAGTGAACCATCACTGTCTTTCTTATCTGTTCAAATTGTAGGTATTGATGCTTTTTAAGATTAAATTTTGAGATGGTCTCCTCTTCAGATAGCCACCTGTTTTCCTTCTCATGTAGTAGGTTAGCAACCTTATGTATTCCCTTTATTTTCCACTCTTGGAAAAGCTTGTTTTCCCCTATTTGTCTTAGTGCTGGATTATCCCACAGAGGCAAGTCCCTAGATATTCTCCATGATAATTTTAGTCGCTTTCTAATTTCCTTCCATGTTGCTATCATGTCCCGGTATATTATTGAATTCTTAATTTTGCTAGGTAGTAAATTTAAGGGTGTATGTAGCAGGGCGACTAAGTTCCAGGGCCCTGCATTATGTTTTTCCAGGTTCGTGTCAGAATATTTACTAGTACCTTTCAACCAGTCTATTATGTGTCTAGATATGCATGCCAGATTGTACCCTCTTATGTCTGGTAAATTGGCACCTCCCTCATTCCTTGCTGCCATCAATGTTTCCAGTTTTATCTGAGGTCTCCGACCCTTCCATATGAATTTCCTAATAGAAGAATTTATCCTTTTAACATCTACATGTTTTAAAAGAGTTGGTATAGTTTGCAGCGGGTACATGAGTTTAGCAGTGCTCATCATTTTTATTAGGTGTATCCTGCCTAATAGGCTCAGGGGCAAGTTTTGCCATCTTTCTAGTTCTTGCTGTATTTTAGATATAATTGGGGGAAAGTTTAAGTTATACACTGACTCTGGTCTCCTACCCAGTTTGATGCCCAAATAGGTTATGTATGCTCCTGCTATCGGTATATCATGCAGCTCTTTTCTCACTGTGTGCCCTCTTCCTTTTTCTTTTAATTCCAGTATTTCACACTTATTTTTGTTTAGCGTAAACCCTGAGCATTTCCCAAAAGCCTCCAGAAGATTCAACACTCCTGGTAAATCTCTTTCTACCTCTGCCATATAAAGTATTATGTCGTCCGCAAAGTAGAGGCCTTAATCTTCTCGTCTCCTATTTTCAGCCCTTCAAATACTTCATACTGCTGCAGATAGCATGACAAAGGTTCAAGCGCTAAATTAAATATAAGTGGCGACAAAGGGCAGCCCTGGCGTGTTCCTTTTTCCAAGAGGAAGCTAGCGGAAAGGTGCCCATGGGTTTGAATTTTCACCATGGGATTATTGTATAGGGCTTTTATAAGGTTTCTAAATTTGCCCATCACCCCCATTTTGTCCAGGACTTGTTTTAACCAGGACCATTTCACCTTGTCAAATGCCTTCTCTGCATCTAATGTGACTAAGGCCGGGTCTTTACTCTTATTGTCTCCATTCCTTACTGTGTCTAATGCTAGTAATGTACGCCTGATGTTTGTGACTGCGCTCCTGCCCTTTACAAAGCCCACTTGTGCTGGTGACACTAGTGTCGGGAGTATTTCTGCTAGCCTGTTCGCCATCAGTTTGGATATAATTTTAATATCCTGATTTAATCAGGGATCTAGGTCTGTAGGCCGCTGGATCCTCCCCATCCTTCCCTTCTTTTGGTATCAAACTTATATAGGCCATGTTGGTTCCCCCCAACAATTCACCACCCTGTAACAACTCGTTATACCATTTAGTCAAAATAGGAGCTACTTGATGGGTCATGACCTTAAAAAAAAAAAAATCGCCTGTGAACCCATCAGGCCCAGGGGCTTTACTGCCCGGTAGACCTCCAAAAGTGCTTTTCACTTCTTCCTCTGTTACCGGCGCATTTAACATGTTCAGTTGTGACTCAGTTATGGCAGGCATTTTAATTTTGCTGAGGAAGGTCGTTCCCATACCCTCCTCGAAGCCATCTTCTGAGTATAAAGCCGCATAGAATTCCCTTAAGACACGGCTTATCTCTTTGGGATTATCTACAGCAATCCCCTTCTCGTTCTTAAGTTTCAGTATGCCTTTCCTCCCCTGTCTTCCTTTTGCTAAGTTTGCCAGTAGCCGTCCCGCTTTATCCCCAAACCTCCTTAGTTCAATTTCCATTTGTGACTTCCTAAATCCTTCTTTCTTCTCCGCCCATTCATCAAAGTTTTTTTTGGCCTCCTTCCAATCTTCCCTTGCCCTTTCTATTTTTAATTGTTGGAAGAGTATGTACTTTCTCCTCAGATCACCGCTAACCTCTTCGTATTTTTGTGTTCGTGTTTTTCTTCAGTGTATGGACATATGCCATCAGTCTCCCTATCAAAGCAGCTTTCCCTGCTTCCCAGAATGTTTGTGTCTTTAATTCGTCTGATGAATTGTGGAAAGTGTATTCCTCCCACCATTGCTGTAGTGTAATGATAAAATGTTGCTCTCTAAGAAGAAAGGTAGGGAATTTCCATATATAGTCTGTCCCTTTTGGGTATTTTTCTAGGAGGTTTATCGAGGTTGGCGCATGGTCCGAAATAACCAGTTCCTCTATTTTAGTCTCCTTGCACCTATCTAGCAATTCTCTACTGACAAGAAGATAGTCAATCCTGGACCAAGTCTGATGCGGGTGGGAAAAGTGTGTGAATTCTCGTTCAATGGGGAATTCCATGCGCCACACGTCTGATAAATTTGTGTTGGCTATCAAGTCAGCTAACAGAGTTGATTTCCATTCGGTCTAAGTTTTGCACCCCCTAAACTTTGTCTGTCCTCCTCCTCACGGTGAGTATTGTTAAAGTCACCTCCAATTACTATTTTCTTGGTCGTATTTTGCAGTAAACTAGTGCGCAGATGTTCGAAGAATGGTTTCTGGTTTGCGTTTGGTGAATAAACATTAATTATACTCAGCTCCCCCTCATTCCCTTCAAGCTGTAGCATTATATACCTTCCCTCTGCGTCGTGTTCTACCTGTGTCACTTTGTATGTAAGGTTTTTGTGCAGCAATATTAACACCCCCGCCTTCCTCCCTTCTCCTTCCGATCCATAAGCCTCCCCCACCCACAGTTTTTTCATTCTAAACAAGTCTTCCTTCCTCAGATGGGTTTCCTGCAACAGTGCTATGTCTGTTTTTAACTTTTTTAAGTGTCTTAGAACCATCATTCTCTTGGTTGGTGCTCTGAGCCCCTTTACGTTCCACGAGACTATCCGCATACTATGTGTTTTATCACTTCTGGATTATAGATTGAACTGACACTCCTTAATACTTTTGTTCCTTCCTGTACTTGAGCAGCATTCTGCATGTCTTTCCCTTTAATAAACCTTCCCTTAACATTAACATATAACAACATATAAACAAACAATGACGTCTTCATCTTTGTGACCTCCTTTTTTCTGGCAGCTTCTCCCCATATGCTCCTTCCCGGCATTTTGTTATTACTAAATCATGTTTCTGTTCTTTAAATGATCACCCCCTCAAGTGAGTAAAATCAAGAGAGTCCATGGGTTACCAGATTTTTTTGAGATCTCTCTCTCTTAAAGTGTTATACCCTCCCATATGGTCCACTTATCTTAACCAGAGTCCACAGCCGGGGATCCCCTATGATTTTGGGGCGATCTCTGTCTTTGGGTTTGCGCTGCTGACTTCCGTCCCACAGATTCTTCATCCGCCTCTGCGTCCTGTTCCGTTCTTCTCTCCTGTCGTGGCGAAGCCCTCTTCTCCTTTTCTTTTGGTCCATCTTTTTCAACCATCGTGCAAACATACTCCTCTGCCTCCGCCGGGTTCTGAAAGCTCTTTACCAGTCCGTCCGCCTGCCGTACTTTCAGGGTGGCTGGGTACACAAGCTGAAATTGGATTCGGCCATGGAATAGCTTTGAGCAGCATTTGCTGAACATCCTCCTCCTTTTAGTGACCTCTGCGGAGTAATCATTGAAGATAATAATTTTGTGGCCTTGGAAGTTTAGCGGTTCTTTACGCCTTCTGAAGGCACGTAAAATAGCCTCTTTATCATTAAAGTCTAGGTATTTGGCGATGGCTTGTCTGGGTCTCTGATTCGTTTCTGTTTCTGCGGCAGTACTTGGCCTAGTCGGCCCCATTCTGTGCGCTCTTTACACTCTCATTTTTGGCGCTAAACCCAGAGCTGATGGCAGATCCTCCTCAAATAGCCTCTGAAGTTGTCCAGGCTTTATCGCTTCAGGCAGGCCCACTACACGTACGTTGTTTCTGCGTGACCGGTTCTCTAGGTCCTCAATGCGGTCAGCCATAATGTACACTTGTTTCTGCAGTAGGTTAACATCCTTTTCTATGTGCTCAGTTTTATCCTCCACTTTCCTTGTTCTGTCCTCCGCTTCATCCAGTCTCTGCCCATGCTGTGTAATGTCCTCTTTAAGGGCTGCCAGTGACTGCTGTATTGTGCTGGCTAGAGAGGCAGTGATCTCTGGGACAAGGTGTTTTGCTACTTCTTGTGGCAAATCCTTATAGTTCATGCTGTCAGAGTTTATTGCACCAGCCACCAGTGAAAGCTTCTCACACTGATCTGCTTTTCTGTACATTTGGCAATGATCTACCTCTCTGACACCAGCATCAGCTTGCACCTCCTCCCCTGAAACTGCCTCGCTCCCCCTCTCCATTTGCTGTGAGCATTCAGTATGCTTGCCTTTATCAGCGTCAGCCATCTTATCTCCTCTTTGCTCTCCACACTTCTTGCCTGCTACAGGGATTTTACAGCCACTTCTGAGGATGTACCGGTCCATGTGCAGCCAGGTACTTTCACACTATCTTCAGGACCCTCTGCCCAGCGTCTCTGTATGTTTTTATGTGCCTGAGGGGGTGGTAATCACCGGGGCTTTGCAGAGCTCTCAGTCTTCAATCCTCCTTAGCCAGGGCCGGATCCGGAAGTCTACGTAAAATTGTTCTTTTTGGGTCCAAGGGTCGCAGACAGTTCAGATGATCCCCAAACTCCGCATTCAAGCCACAGTACACTCTGAAGACAGTGAAGCATGGTGGTGCAAGCATCATGATATGGGCATGTTTCTCTTACTATGATGCCGGTCCTATTTACCGCATACATACATAAATATAAAATATAAATTTTAAGTCCCAATTTTTCAGACTTATCCTCAGAAGCAGAGGTGACTCTTGGTCTTCCCTTCCTGGGGCGGTCCTCATGTGAGCCAGTTTCTTTGAAGCGCTTGATGGTTTTTGTAACTGCACTTGGGGACACTTTCAAAGTTTTCCCAATTTTTCGGACTGACTGACCTTCATTTCTTAAAGTAATGATGGCCACTCGTTTTTCTTTACTTAGAATTTGTATTATGGCAAGAAAAAAGCAGCTAACAGTCTATTCAGTAGTAGTAGTAGTAGTATCAGCTGTGTATCCACCAGACTTCTGCACAACACAACTGATGGTCCCAACCCCATTTATAAGGCAAGAAATTCCACTTATTAAACCTGACAGGGCACACCTGTGAAGTGAAAACCATTTCCGATGACTACCTCTTGAAGCGCATCAAGAGAATGCCAAGAATGTGCAAAGCAATCAAAGCAAAAAGGTGGCTACTTGGAAGAACCTAGAATATAAGACATATTTTCAGTTGTTTCACACTTCTTTGTGAAGTATATAATTCCACATGTGTTAATTCATAGTTTTGATGCCTTCAGTGTGAATGTACAATTTTCAAAAAGTCATGAAAATACAGAAAATCTTTAAAATGAGAAGGTGTGTCCAAACTTTTGGTCTGTACTGTATAATATATATATATATATATATATATATATATATATATATATATATATATATATATATATATATATATATATATATATATATAGATACATACACACACACACACACACACACACACACACTGCGTGCAGAATTATTAGGCAAGTTGTATTTTAGAGGATTATTTTTATTATTGATCAACAACTATGTTCTCAATCAACCCAAAAGACTCAGATATCCAAGCTTAATATTTTTGGAAGTTGGAGTTGTTTTTTTTAAGATTTGGCTATCTTAGGAGGATATCTGTTTGTGCAGGTAACTATTACTGTGCAGAATTATTAGGCAACTTAATAAAAACCAAATATAACCCCATCTCAGTTATTTTCACCAGGTAAACCAATATCAGTGCACAAAATTTAGAAATAAACATTTCTGACATGCAAAAACAAAAAAAATTAGTGATCAGCATAGCCACCTTTCTTTATGATGATACTCAACAGCCTTCCATCATAGATTCTGTCAGTTGCTTGATCAGTTTTCGATCAACATTGCGTGCAGCAGCCACCACAGCCTCCCAGACACTGTTCCGAGAGGTGTACTGTTTTCCCTCCCTGTAGAGCTTACATTTTATGATGGACCACAGGTTCTCTAGGAGGTACAGATCAGGTGAACAAGGGGACCATGTCATTATTTTTTCTTCTTTTAGACCTTTACTGGCCAGCCACGCTGTGGAGTAGTTGGATGCATGTGATGGAGCATTGTCCTGCATGAAAATCATGTTTTTCTTGAACGATACCGACTTCTTCCTGTACCACTGCTTGGAGAAGTTGTCTTCCAGAAACTTGCAGTAGGTCTGGGAGTTGAGCTTCACTCCATCCTCAACCCGAAAAGGTCCCATAAGTTCATCTTTGATGATACCAGCTCATACCAGTAGCCTACCTCCACCTTGCTGGCGTCTGAGTCGGAGTGGAGCTCTCTGCCCTTTATTGATCCAGCCTCTGGCCCATCAAGAGTCACTCTCATTTCATCAGTCCATAAAACCTTTGAAAAATCAGTCTTAAGATATTTCTTGGCCCATTCTTGACGTTTTATCTTATGTTTCTTCTTCAAAGGTGGTCGTTTTTCAGCCTTCCTTACCTTGGCCATGTCCCTGAGTATCGCACACCTTGTGCTTTTTGATACTCCAGTAACGTTGCAGCTCTGATATATGGCAAAACTGGTGGAAAATGGCATCTTGGCAGCTTCACGCTTGATTTTCCTCAATTCATGGGCAGTTATTTTGCGCCTTTTTTGGCCAACACGCTTCTTGCGACCCTGTTGGCTATTAGCCATGAAACGCTTGATTGTTCGGTGATCACGCTTCAAAAGTTTGGAAATTTCAAGACTGCTGCACCTCTCTGCAAGACATCTCACAATTTTGGACTTTTCAGAGCCCGTCAAATCTCTCTTCTGACCCATTTTGCCAAAGGAAAGGAAGTTGCCTAATAATTAAGCACAACTTATATAGGGTGTTGATGTCATTAGACAACACCCCTCCTAATTACAGAGATGCACATCACCAGATTTACTTAATTGGTAGTTGGCTCTCAAGCCTATGCAGCTTGGAGTAGGCCAACATGTATAAAAAGTATCGAAGTGATCAAAATACGCATTTGCCTAATAATTCTGCAAGCGGTGTATATATATAAAATGGGTGTTTCAACAAGATAATGACCCTAAACACACCAGTAAACGAGCAAAATATTGGTTCCAGTCCAAAAAATTTAGGTTATGGAGTGACCAGCCCAATCCCCGGACCTTAATCCGATAAAACACTTGTGGGGCGACTTCAAAAATGCAGTTTCTAAGGCAAAGCCAACAAATGCCAAAAAATTGAGGGATATAGCCAAAGCATCCTGGGCTGGAATAACAGCTGACAGGTGCCAGAAGTTGGTTGACTCTATGCAACATATATGGAAGCAGTTCTAAAAAACTGTGGGTATACAACTAAATATTAGGTTAGTGATTCACAGGAATGCTAAATCCTAGAAAAAAAAAAGTACATATTGTGAGTTTGTAAAGACAACTGCAAACACTGCTATTTTTTAGAACAGCCCAATGGTCATTTTTTTAATTTTCTGTAAAATAGTTAAAAACTATATACATTTCTCTTCGTATTTTGAATTAGAAAACAGTGTGCAATGTTCCCAATGCATGGAAATAAGAACTAGTATAAAGATTTTGTGCTTAACTCATGTTTTTGAACACACTGCTATTATATTGAACATTACTGCTCATGTTACGATACGGCTTATTGTAATATGAATTCTTACCTGTAGCAGCTAATCAAGCCCATAAAATTTACTGCTTTTTAAATCATATTGCTCTTGTTATTCAGCTTTTGCACCTTGAAAAACTGCTCCCCCCACACAGTATGATGGGCATCACAGCTCCCCAAATACACACATTGTATGATGGACCCCACAGCTCCTCCGCACACAAACTGACTGCATAATGGACCTTACAACTCCTCCCCCCACACACATACACACTGTATGATGGATCCCACAGCCCCTTACACACACACACACACACACACACACACCCCATGAAGGCCCCCTTAGTAACCCTCCCCGCACACACAGTATAGTGGTCCACACAGCTCCCCTCTCTCCACACACAATATGATGGTCCCAGCAGCTCCCCTCCCCACACAGTATGATGGTCTTTATAAAGTGTCCACACGAACACACATACACAGTAAGATGGCCCCCTCATGCCTTCCCCACACAGCATGAAGGCCCCATCAGCCCCACCCACACATATACAATATGATGGCCCCCTTAGCCGGCTTCTCCCCCAGTATGATGAACCAGTTTCCCTCTCTCCTCCAAAGAACTGACTGTCAATTCAAAATATAAATAAAAAAAAAAAGAAATCTACTCACCTAACCGGTCTCCCCGATGCACTGTTGAGTGCAATGTGTGAATTGAGGCTCTGCACAGCAAGGGAAATCTTGTGACATTATTATGCCTGCTGCGCTGACACTCCGCCACACAGCACACAGGCTGAACAGTGGGGCCGAGAACTGATGGCTCTCTCCTCCACCACTGTAGTCACTAGTATCTGCATCTTGGCAGGTGGAGGGGCAGCTGATTGGTGTGGTATGCCACTATTTGCAGCTCCAGGCAGGAATGTCCAAAGAGCCAGATGAGGCCAGCGGGTCACACCTTGCCCAAGTTTGCTATAGCTAAAAGAGGAGGGAACACGTCAGCGCCAGTGAAAATAAAATTTTTAAGAGTTAATTCATTCCATATCTTGCATTCTGGCAATCATTGGCCAGTGGGTCACACCTTGATTTCCACACACTTGTGGCGATTTTTATATGTTGCCCATGTGAGCTGCAAGTGCTGGCGGCAGGTATTACTAAGTGCAGCCACTCAGGCTGCTGCCGCCTTATGCTATTTATTTTTGGAAAATAAATACTTTATGTACTTTCTAAGTACATCCACTTCTCTGGGCTGCCAGGCATATTATCATGTGAACACCCTTAATAAACAATATTTAATGCTGAAAGGCTCTTTATACCAGAGGCATCCATGAAATAGAATTGAATAGAAATGATAGTGGAATAATAATGCTAAGTGCTCAATAATATGTGGGTGCTCTCATTTGCTATGTCATGCCCTGTGCACCTAATCTCCATAGCTATCGGTTCTACAGTAGATCTTCCCATCTTGATAACATATGGAAGAAAAAAACGGGTATACTGGGCAACAATCCTGCCCTGCCAGGTGACAGTCTGAGGACAGTACATGATTTGAGGAGTATAAAAAAAGATCACACAATGCTAAGTATATAGTTTTGTTTTCCTCAGACTACCCCAAAGTGTGAGAATTCTAATCAGAGCAGGACACCAAGTGTATGATCACAGAGATATTATTCTGTGGACTTTCCAATGGATTCTAATCATTTTTGTGACAATGTATCAGTATAGACTGCAGACAACTCTTCTGTCGGACCTCCAGATCATTACATCTCTCAGACATAAGAAGTGTTGGTAGTTTGTTCAGCTTCTGTTTGTAAACAACATTGTTTCCACTGACTGGATTCAGTAAACATTGAGTAACTTTCTATTATACAATGATTAAGCTTTATTTTCATAAGGCTAAATAGAAACATACACATTGTTAATAGCAGCTTACTGACAGTTTCCAGGTAGTAGTTTTTCAGTGTGCTCACACTACAAAAAATGTGAAGGCAGCACAGACATGATAACTAGAGTCATCCCTACCTATTTGGATGCCATACATATACACTGCTCAAAAAAATAAAGGGAACACTCAAATAACACCTAGATCTGAATGAATGAAATATTCTCATTGAATACTTTGTTCTCTACAAAGTTGAATGAGCTGACAACAAAATCACACAAAAATCATCAATGGAAATCAAATTTATTAACCAATAGCGGCCTGGATTTGGAGTCACCCCCAAAATTAAAGTGGAAAAACAAGTCCTTAAAACAAGTCAAAATGAGGCTCCGTATTGTGTGTGGCCTCCACGTGCCTGTATGACATCCCTACAACGCCTGCACATGCTCCTGATGAGGTTGCGGATGGTCTCCTGTGGGATCTCCTCCCAGACCTGGACTAAAGCATCCGCCAACTCCTGGACAGTGTCGTGCCACGTCACGTTGGTAGATGGAACGAGATATGATGTCCCAGATGTGCTCAATCAATTCAGGACAGGGGAACAGGCGGGCCAGTCCATAGCTTCAATGCCTTCATCTTGCAGGAACTGCTGACACACTCCAGCCACATGAGGTCTGGCATTATCCTGCATTAGGAGGAACCCAGGGCCAACCGCAGCAGCACATGGTCTTACAAGGGGTCTGAGGATCTCATCTCGGTACCTAATGGCAGTCAGGCTACCTCTGACGAGCACATGACTGTGCGGCCCTCCAAAGAAATGCCACCCCACACCATTACTGACCCACTGCCAAACCGGTCATGCTGAAGGATGTTGCAGGCAGCAGATCGCTCTCCATGGCGTCTCCAGACTGTCACATGTGCTCAATGTGAACCTGCTTTCATCTGTGAAGAGCACAGGGAGCCAGTGGCGACTTTGCCAGTACTGTTGTTCTCTGGCAAATGCCACGCGTCCTGCACGGTGTTGGGCTGTGAGCACAACCCCCATCTGTGGACGTTGGGCCCTCATACCACCCTCATGGAGTCGGTTTCTAACAGTTTGTGCAGACACATGCACATTTGTGGCCTGCTGGAGGTCATTTTCAGGACTCTGGCAGTGCTCCTCCTGTTCCTCCTTGCACAAAGGTGGAAGTAGCCGTCCTGCTGCTGGGTTGTTGCCCTCCTACGGCCCCCTCCACGTCTCCTGGTGTACTGGCCTGTCTCCTGGTAGCGCCTCTGGACACTACGCTGACAGACACAGCAAACCTTCTTGCCACAGCTCGCATTGATGTGCCATCCTGGATGAGCTGCACTAACTGAGCAACTTCTGTGGGTTGAAAAGTCTGTCTAATGCTACCACGAGTGTGAAAGCACAACCAACATTCAAAAGTGACAAAAACCATCAGCCAGAAAGCATTGGTACTGAGATGTGGTATGTGGTCCCCACCTGCAGAACCACTCGTTTATTGAGGGTGTCTTGATAATTGCCAATAATTTCCATCTATTGTCTATTCCATTAGCACAACAGCATGTGAAATTGATTGTCAATCAGTGTTGCTTCCTAAGTGGACAGTTTGATTTCACAGAAGTTTGATTTACTTGGAGTTATATTCTGTTGTTTAAGTGTTCCCTTTATTTTTTTGAACCGTGTACAATGATCCAAAGTAGGGGACTTTCTGCGGTTCTAACTCTGATAGACTTGAAAAGTTGTCTATTTATTTTAAAGGGTGCCATGGAATAGAAACTACCAAATTTTGCCACCAACTGTGGCAAGAAACTGGGGGTGTCAGCATTCGGGCCTGGGATGAGTAGCTGATAGCCATTGTGGCGATCCAATGGGTTGGATTTTAGACAGAAATTTCCCAAGGAATTAGACAACATGATTCTTGACAAAATGACTACTTGGAATGTGTCTTAAGCCCCGTTACACTAAGCGAGATCACTAGCGAGATCGCTGCTGAGTCACAAGTTTTGTGACGCAACAGCGACCTCAGCAGCGATCTTGCTACGTTTGATAAGTAGCAGCGACCAGGCCCCTGCTGTGAGATCGCTGGTTGTGTCGAAATGGCCTGGACCATTTTTTTGATCGTTGAGGTCCCGCTGGGTAGCATGCATCGGTGTGTTTGACATCTTACCAACGACCTCGTTGGCGACGCAGAACTGAGACACATAGGCGTGCATTTGCGTTGCATCGTTATACAGGTCGCTACGGGTCGCCGTATCATTGCTGCGTCGTTGGGAAGATCTGACTGTTTGACATATTACCAGCGACCACATAGCGACGCAGCAACGATCCCTGCCAGGTCGTATCGTTGTCGGGATCGCTGTAGCGTTGCTAAGTGTGACGGTACCTTTACATACTATACGAGATCAATGAAGTCTCTCACATTATTTGTTCATCTTTGGCCAGCTTGAGACAACCCTCACAAACCGTAGGGCAGACCTGGGCAAAGTGCGGCTCGCAAACCAAGAGAGTCAGAGGGCTGGATACAGTGGCATCCCACACCAAGCAGTCGCCCCCTGCTCGGTGTCTGACTTTCCCCAGTATTTATATCTGGAGGAGAAAATGATGAAACAGGAAGCCACCGGCTCCTTGTTCAATCATGCAGTCTGTGCAACTTAGTCTCTGCTCAGTGGGTGCAATGACATCACCAGACCGCCATGACCCCAAAGATAAGAAGCACCCAGAAACTCCGACACCACAGCACTGCCTCACTACTGAGACTGTACATAAAGTGCAGCACATATTCATCTCAACTAAAAGCCTGAATGCTTAGATCAGGCATAAAACAGACAATTACAGCACATCCTGCATTGAACTACTGTACCCAATTTACTATATATTTTAGGAGTCTGAGCCGGTCCATTTTATACCGACTCCACCAAAATGGACACCGACTCCAACTCAACAGCCCTGAATACAGCTTTCATTGCAAAATCTTCAGTTTTACTTAAATTAGTGGATGCAAATATGAATTTTAAAAGGACATGATTTTTAAGCACAGCACCAAGTCTTCTATGCATGGAATGAACATGTTGGCGACATATTGCAAAATATACAATTTTCCTTTCTTCATGAACAATCTCTTTGAGAGCCTGGATGCTGAATGGAGAGTGATGCTCAACTTGTCTCTCAGAATTCCCCATTGGTGCTCAATTTGTTTCAGATCAGGAGACATACAGAGGTGCCCAAAAGTTTCTTTTTTTTTTTTTTTTTTTTTTAAAAGTGTGATTTCTTCTGTCTGGTTGCTGTGGTGCCATTTTCCTGGTGATTTAGTAAACTGGAAGCAAATGGTTGTCAGCTATAAGGATGAAAATTGTGTTTAACATTGTTTTATCCCTTTATGTGTTCGTTTTCAACATATGTTGGGCCAAATGTTTTGCATATTTTATCATAGGTATTTGAATTTGGCCTAACTTTTTTAAAGTGTGTGTGAGTGTGTGTGTGAGTGTGTGTGTGTGTGTGTGTGTGTGTGTGTGTGTGTGTGTGTGTGTGTGTGTGTGTGTGTGTGTGTGTGTGTGTGTGTGTGTGTGTGTGTGTGTGTGTGTGTGTGTGTGTGTTTCTTAGGTTAAAACAAATTTATCACCAGATGTCAGAAAGCTTATTATTCTTAAGAGTGAAGTCAGGCAAAAGTCAAAAAGAGATAAGTATGGAATTCAGCTGTTCTCAGCGTCAAGTGTCACATATATTAAAGAAAGAAAAAGAAGATTATGGAACAGCTGACAAACCTAGAAGTGGACGACCACAACTTCATGCACTTTCAATTCATCACCAGGGAAATGGCATCACAACAACCAGACAGAAGAAATCACACTTTTAAAAAAAAAATGCAAAACTTTTGGTCACCACTGTACTTGGCCACTGAATCACTTTCACCATATTCTTCAGAAATGCAACAGTGGCCTTAGATGGGGATCATGGTCATGTTGGAAAAGTGTACGTCTACCAAGGGTACAGCATGATTGTAGCATCTTTCCTTTCAATATAGAGCAGTACATTGTCAATTCATAATACCATCAATGAATTGCAGCTACCCATGCATTTCTCTAAATGCATAGTGACTACAGTGAAACATGGTGGTGGCAGTGTCCTTATCTGCGGCTGCATAAGTGCTGCTGGTAACTGGGAGCTACATTTCATTGATGGTATCATGTAGTCACAGATGTACTGCTCTATATTGAAAGAGAAAATGTCACCATCACTCTGTGCCCTTGCTAGACGTGCACATTTCCAACATGAAAATGATCCAAAACACAAATCTGTTGCGTTTCTGAAGAACAAGGTGAAAGTGATTCAACGGTGGGAAATTCTGTAGAGACAATTTGAGCGTCGTAATTTGAATAAAACTGACGATTTTCAAATTAATCTTATATTATTAATCTTACTTTCATGTTATATTTTTTAAAAATTCAATGAAACTCAGACTTGTCAAAATTGTTCATGTATTCACTGAGATATTGGTCTGATGAGTCCAAATTTAAGATCTTTGGTTTCAACCACAGTGTCTTTGTGCGACGCAGAAAAGGTGAACGGATGGACTCTACATGCCTGGTTCCCACCGTGAAGCATGGAGGAGGAGGTGTGATGGTGTGGGGGTGCTTTGCTGGTGACACTGTTGGGAATTTATTCAAAATTTAAGGCATACTGAAACAGCATGGCTACCACAGCATCTTGCAGTGTCAGGGGTACGGCAGGTAAACAAAAGTATTTGCCTTCGACGCTGCCTGTTCCCCATGATGGCTGCCCTTGCACATTCTCCGATGCATAACTCAAAGGGTGCTATGTGTGCAGTGGTGCTACAAAACTGGTGTGCCCCAAGGTTCCCGAATACGGCTGCAAAGTATGTTCAAGAATGTATATCTTGTGTAAAACATAACCCTGGTAGGCCTATTCGAGTCCCACGAAAATGCACACCAAAACCAGATTACCCATTTCAGAGACTGCAGGTGGACTACATACAGCTACCTAAGGTGGGTAATTATGAATAAGCCCTGGTATGCATTGACCTTTTCTCTGGGTGGCCAGAAGCTTGGGCGGTGACTAAAGCAAACACAAAAACTACTGCTAAAAAATTGATCAGTGAAGTGGTTTGTAGATATGGGGTGCCCGAAACTATAGAAAGTGGCAGAGGAACCCACTTTACTGGGGAACTAATGAAACAAATCATGGTCACTCTTGGGATAGGGAACATGGAAAGCCTGTTCTATCATCCACAAAGTAGTGGGAAGGTGGAACGTCTCAATGGTACCTTGAAACTAAAAATTCAAAAATGCATGGAAGAAACGCACTTGTCCTGGGTAGATTGTTTGCCTACAGCATTGTATTCAGTGAGGACCGCCCGAAGGGGGAGGGAGAAGCTGTCCCCATATGAAATACTGTTTGGTAGTGTCCCTAAGACAGGGTTATATTTCCCACAGCAGCTGCAGGCCTCCTATGGTTCTCTCACTGAATATGTTCTGGAGTTGCATAAACATTTGACTGTTACTCATAATCGTGTTCTTTCCTCTATCCCAGACCCCAATTGCCTCAGCGGCACTCACACTTTGGTACCAGGAGACTGGGTCGTGGTAAAGAGACATATGAGGAGACCACTGGAGCCCAGATACAGTGAACCATTCCAAGTGCTGTTAACCACTGCCACTACGGTCAAGCTTCAAGGCAAGGACACTTGGATCCACACCAGCCATTGTAAAAAGATTTTGAAACCCAGCAGCAGCAAAGATGATGACCCTGTTTGTTTGGACTATGGTGATAGCAACCGTACCCTTTGCCCTAACTCTCCATGAAGTACTTAAAGAGAACTGGGATAACAAACTGATAAAGCATCACCAAGTCTTACTCCAAGACATGAACTCTAATGACCGTCCTAAGAACTGTTGGATATGCACCCATAGTCCAATATCCTCCAATACTATGCCTTATTTAGCTATTCCAGTGACTTTGAATGAAATGTTTAAGTTAAGTAACTACACTTTTGCTATTAAGAGACTATGCAAGAAAACACACAAGATTAAGCATCACAGGCCTGCAAAATATAATGGAACTTCTCCTATAAACATATATGATGAGATTTACAAGCAAGATATTTGTCGGTGAACGGGATTCATCCCCTCCAGGCTTTTATAGCATGGGGAAGTAGCTGATGACTAAATTGTTTTGTAAAATAATAAAAAGGGAGGAGTTGTTGTGGTTAATTTTTTAATATCTAGATATCATTATTAATTTAGATAAAAACAATTTATATTTTTGCTATGTATGAAGTCTGCTTGAGTGTTTTCTAATTTTACATTGTGGAATGTCTGACTAAGATACTTGTTTCCTGAAAAGTCCTTGACAAGAAGGTTTACGCTGAGCCAAGGGAAATTTGTTACTAATAAGTCTATTTCGGTTTTCTGTAACAATGAAGTTCTGTTCTGTCTAGCTAATAAATATGGCGAGTCTTTGCTGCCACACGAGGAAGACTCTACCTGCTGACAATGAATGTAACATGTATTCTGTCTCTCTTCCTTCATCGATGAAGTATCTTAACTTGAATCTCACTGGCAGTGTGAAGACCCTTTGCTGTCTATTCCAAAGTTCTCCTTAAAACAAAGAGGGTCTCCATAACAGATGCCACTCACATCGTCCATGTGGGTTTTTTTTTTTGTTTGTTTGTTTTTTTACGCACCCATAAACTTAACTGGGTGAGCCTCATCCGAGACTTGGAAGAAAGTAGTGCAAACTGCAAACTTTTTTCTCAAGGACAGTCGGACCTGTTTATCTGAACAGCCCTACTGCATAACATGGGTCAGTGTGCTGTTCATGGGATATCTGATTAAAAATCTGACAGTACACATCCTATATGTTTATGCTTGTCTGCATGAGCCCTAAATGTTATCAATTCACCTGCTCGCATAAAAAGAGAGCTTCCAACAATACCATTATAGTATTTGTGAAATTCCCTAATATAGCTGATAGAGTAGCACGGGAGCAGAACATCAGTACACTATAGTGTGGAAAACAATACTCCAACTGATGAAGTGAATTCAATAGTTAACAATGAAGATCTCGCATACAGATTGGCAGAAAATAAAGGTGGGTTACAGTTTAATTTCCCACCTGTTCTCCAGCGAGTGGGAGCAGATCCCATGTACTGTACATCACCATATTCAATGCCTCTGGCAGCATCCTTCAGTTGGAAACAATCATGAAATAGTGAAAGGCGTTTTTTTTTCTTAGTATTAGTTATAGGACATTGTTCCAAAAAATATACGGGCTGATGGGATAATGGTGCTGAAACAGACGATTTGCGTGCGATGTTCACTTCCTTTTACTTTCGGTCACAAAGTCTATTTTTGTCTGTGACCTCCCCTCCTCGTGTGACACTTCTATGATTTATTATATACTCAAATATAGCAATGCAGTTCATCAGCAGAGTAATGCCTGCCTATGGCATTATAATTAAAGGGGATCTCCACACAGGAATAAATGTTTACAAATCCACCGAGAATGCTAAAAAATGACAAAAGAACATATACTAATCTTCTTGGTCCGATATTTCCTGGGTTTCCCACCAAACTCCACTTCCTGCTCCCTCTCTACATGGACATGTTACTGCTGCCACCGATCACTGGCACTAGCAGTTACATGTCCGTTTAAAGAGGTCATCACTAGAGCAAGGAGTAAAGACAGGCAGTGGACATGGGATAAGAGGAGTAGAAGTTTATTTTTTATTTTCAAAATATTATATTTTCGCTTGACAACTCCTTGAAACTTTTCCTGAATCCATTACAAAGTTTTTTGTTTGTTTTTTTAAAGCATATAGGTTTTTTTATTTATTTATTAAACAAATACAAATAATACAAAACAATAAATTTAACAACACTCTACGGTTTCCTCTACAGCACTGAAAGTGCGGCACCTGGGAGAAAAAACAAAACAAAACTTCATTTCCCCCAGGAGCCGCCGGCTTTCAGTCAGGCAGGCGAGCCTGAAGCAATTACAGTCACGGCTCACAGCATCAAGAGCATCGGCTGTAAGAAAGCCCAGGGGCACTAATGCACTGCACCACAAACTGCCAGTGCCGGGGTGTGCCAACAGCTGGCACTCTCAGTGCTGTGAGCGGTGACTGTGCCCACTATGCATTTTTTAAGTCATTTCCGCAGAGGCAATTCCACTGCAGAAACGCTTAAAAAACGCTTGGTAGAATGTCTGCCACTTTCCCCAATGATAATCCGCATGTGCTGTGCAAATGCAGTGGAAATTTCCACTGCGGATTATCATTGCGGAAAAATCCGCAGCATTACCAGTTATTTTGCGGAAGCGCAGCGTTTTCGCCGCCATTGACTTGCATTGGAACACACGGAATCCGCATCACTGCATCTGTACATGCGGATTCCATGCTTTTCAATGTGCGGATGGTACCCGGGTTTGGAGAAGAGGAGACTCTCCTCCAGACCTGGGTACCATAGAACCTTTAAAAAAAAAAATTTAATAAAAAAATATACATTATACTTACCTTCTGATGGCCCCCGGTGTCTTTATCCGATGTGTCCTGGCTTGCCAGCAGCTCACGGTGGACTCAAGGACCTGCCATGACGTCATTTAGTCATGTGACTGGTCACGCGACCGCTGGCGTCGGAAGGTCCTTTAGTCTACCGCGAGCTGCCGGCAAGCCAGGACGCATCGGATAAAGACACCGGGGGCCATCAGAAGGTAAGTATATATTTATTTTTTAACATTCTTTCGGTTACACTATATAAATCCATGCCGTTTGCATGGATTTATATAGTGTGACCAAGTTGACAAGCACTTTCCAAGTGATGCTAAAATTGCTTGGAAAGCGCTTGTCAACCCGCATGTGGAAATGAATATGAAGAACATTTCACATCCGCTTGTCCCTGGCAGGAAAAAAGCATGTACGATCCGCATGTACAATCCGCATGCGTTTTTTTCTGCCAGGGAGACGCGGAAACGCTCAGGAAAAAATCCGGAGCATTTCTGCATCATGGGCACATACAGTGGTGGCCAAAAGTATTGGCACCCCTGCAATTCTGTCAGATAATACTCAGTTTCTTCCTGAAAATGATTGCAATCACAAATTCTTTGGTATTATTATCTTCATTAAATCTGTCTTCAATGAAAAAACACAAAAAGAATTGTCCTAAAGCCAAATTGGATATAATTCCACACCAAACCTAAAAAAGGGGGTGGACAAAAGTATTGGCACTGTTTGAAAAATCATGTGATGCTTCTCTAATTCGTGTAATTAACAGCACTTGTAACTTACCTGTGGCACCTAACAGGTGTTGGCAATAACTAAATCACACTTGCAGCCAGTTAACATGGATTAAAGTTGACTCAGCCTCTGTCCTGTGTCCTTGTGTGTACCACATTGAGCATGGAGAAAAGAAAGAAGACCAAAGAACTGTCTGAGGACTTGAGAAACCAAATTGTGAGGAAGCATGAGCAATCTCAAGGCTACAAGTCCATCTCCAAAGACCTGAATGTTCCTGTGTCTTCCGTGCGCAGTGTCATCAAGAAGTTTAAAGCCCATGGCACTGTGGCTAACCTCCCTAGATGTGGACGGAAAAGAAAAATTGACGAGAGATTTCAATGCAAGATTCTGCGGATGGTGGATAAAGAACCTCGACTAACATCCAAACAAGTTCAAGCTGCCCTGCAGTCCGAGGGTACAACAGTGTCAACCCGTACTATCCGTCGCCGTCTGAATGAAAAGGGACTGTATGGTAGGATACCCAGGAAGACCCCACTTCTTACCCCGAGACATAAAAAAGCCAGGCTGGAGTTTGCCAAACTTACCTGAGAAAGCCTAAAACGTTTTGGAAGAATGTTTTCTGGTCAGATGAGACAAAAGTAGAGCTTTTTGGGAAAAAGCATCAACATAGAGTGTACAGGAAAAAAAAAAGAGGCATTCAAAGAAAAGAACACGGTCCCTACAGTCAAACATGGCGGAGGTTCTATGATGTTTTGGGGTTGCTTTGCCGCCTCTGGCACTGGACTGCTTGACCGTGTGCATGGCATTATGAAGTCTGAAGACTACCAACAAATTTTGCAGCATAATGTAGGGCCCAGTGTGAGAAAGCTGGGTCTCCCAGCAGGACAATGACCCAAAACACACTTCCAAAAGCACTATAAAATGGTTTGAGAGAAAGCACTGGAGACTTCTAAGGTGGCCAGCAATGAGTCCAGACCTGAATCCCATAGAACACCTGTGGAGAGATCTCAAAATGGCAGTTTGGAGAAGGCACCCTTCAAATATCAGGGACCTGGAGCAGTTTGCCAAAGAAGAATGGTCTACAATTCCAGCAGAGCATTGTAAGAAACTCACTGATGGTTACCGGAAGTGGTTGTTCGCAGTTATTTTGGCTAAAGGTTGTGCAACCAAGTATTAGGCTGAGGGTGCCAATACTTTTGTCTGGCCCATTTTTGGAGTTTTGTGTGAACTGATCAATGATTTGATTTTTGCTTCATTCTCTTTTGTTTTTTCCTTGCAAGCAAATTAAATGAAGATAATAATACCAAAGAATTTGTGATTGCAATCATTTTCAGGAAGAAACTGAGTATTATCTGACAGAATTGCAGGGGTGCCAATACTTTTGGCCACCACTGTAGCCTAATTGCTCCTTGTATGCTTGCATGACTGAAAGCTGGCAGCTCCCAGGAGCCACACTTTCAATACGGCAGCTGGGCACCTTCATAACACTATTAACCTGCAGACTAACCTTACATCTGCAGGTTTATAGCATTATTGGACCTGACAGGTTCCCTTTAAACACTCCATCTAGCTGAACGTGAGACAGAAGATGAATACCTACCGAATCCTATGGCTAGAAGCCCTCCAATCTGAAGAACTGTGAGAGCTTCAGACTAAGTTAAAGAGGAGTGAATGGAGTGAAGCTCGAAACCCCCATAAGCTGTTTGCTTTTTCACCCCCACACTTTGACCATTAGGCCACGTTCACACGTTGAGTATTTGGTCAGTATTTTACATCAGTATTTTCCAGCCAAAACCAGGAGTGGGTGATAAATACAGAAGTGGTGACGTGTTTCTATTATACTTTTCCTCTGATTGTTCCACTCCTGGTTTTGGCTTACAAATACGGATGCAAAATACTGACCAAACACTGAATGTGTGAGCATGGCCTTAAGGAAACGGTAGGATGTTTTGCAGTGGAATTCTGTCTCCAGGGATAGCAATAGAGCCATACTATCCGTGTGTGCCAAAAGTAAGGGTTGGAAGCAGCTAATACCCCTCTTCCCCAAAAATCAATAGGTGGTCCTTATATAGAGCCACTTTCTCCACCAATGACCCATAAATCAAACCCTTTATCCTTGGGTTAGTCCTTATGGCCTGCACAAGGGGTTCCACTGTCAATGCAAAAAGCAACGCACTGCAGTATTTTTAGATCACTTGTTTGCACGCAGGCAACAAATCCATTACATGGGTCACTTAACATGTATAACATTTGCACAGAATGTAGAAGAGTATGAAATAAACATAAATATGCTCAATACTTCAATCACTGCCCCTGCAGTACAGGCTACTGCAGTGATCTGCCCTGGACTGTAGATGATGAGGTCTTATTGTCTTCTGACCCATGAGGCCAGTAATTTGCTGCAGCAAACCAGGTGTCTGTGACGGGATGTGGTTGATTTTCGTCCAATTCCAGTCACCTGACCACTGCAGGCAATAACTGACCTCAGTCGGACAACCCCTTTAATGGTGTTGCACAGTACTGAAATGGGAAACTGTTTCACATGCACTTTCTTAAGTGTATCTGAGTGCTTTATGAAGTACTATTTGCAGACTCCTTGGAGAGGTTAAAAAGATGAAGAGTACAAGGACGTTGGGAAAGACAGAGAAATCTGCTGCCTCATAGACAACTTGTTCATCCAACTCTTCCAAGACCATCAGGGTTTAAATGTTTTTTTTGTGGGGGCATTTACATTGCATGGGGGCCTTCTGACTGTCCCCAAACAGATTATGTCACGAGATATTAGGATCGACAACTGGAATTCAGTCACACAAACCTTATGTTTGGCGGGAAATAAGACGCTACCAGATGATACTTGCAGTAAGTGTCTAATAGAGAACACAGGATCGCTTGGCCGAGTATGGGACTACTTAAAAAGGTTGTCCACTACTTTTACTTTGATGGACTGTCCTTAGGATAGGTCATCAACGTCTGATCGAATGGGTTCCGACACCCGGCACCCCCGTCGATCAGTTGTTATCGGTGTCAACGGCCGCCAGCCGGAAGAACTCGCTTGCAGAGCTAGCTGTCTACTTGTAATGGCTGAGGCTTGGTACTGCACATCTGACGCGCCCCCTGGGACGTGGGGTGCCCGATGCTGGGCCGGTAGATGCTGGTGGGGGATATCACGGTGGCTGGCCAGGTCCGTGGCCCAGGGCAGTCAACAAAAAGGGGAATTATTTATAGGGGATTTGTAAAGTGTTCGTGACGCCACCTGTGGTGCCTGGTAAGGATTACCAGCGCTGCGACAGTCCTCTGAGGCGGATGTTAGGACAGCTTATGATGGAACAGCTCCCCACAGGTGGAGCGGGCCTCAGGGCAGCGTGGGGAAATGGATGGTGGCACAGGTTAGAGACGGCCAGGACGGTTCAGGGAGAAATGACAGACACTCACACGGGGGTGCGCTTCGGTACCTTTACTGGTGTTGTTGCAGGTAGGGTTCAGGGTACTCAATAAGAAGGGTGCACTTCTGGACTCTCCCCAGTGAGCAGGTATAGGGCCTCCTGATCCGTTGCTTCCACTTGCTAAGCTTCTGACCTGCCTGGAGCTAGGCCTGGCTTAATTACTGTCTCTCTCTCTTGCACCTGCTGACCTGGTGGTAGGGCCTTCTCTTGGAGATCACTCTCCCTGGACGCTGGGGCCTCCGTGACTCCTAGCCCTGGTACGGTAGTCAGCGTTGGTCAACCTGGGACTTGTAGTCCTCCAGGTATCCGGTGGTCCCTACTGGGTATAAAGGGACCCGGTAGGCGCGGACCCGGGGTCCGGTGTATAGTTCGGGGTGAGCCTGGTACGCTCCTCTGCCCCCTTGTTACTTCTTCTCTCCTCTCGCCTTCGGCCACACTCAGGGCCCTCACCAGGCTTCAACTCGTGCTGTAGGCCTTGGCTCGCCTAAGCACAGCAGCCAGCGTGCAGCCTCTTCACTGGTCTAAGTGCCAGCACACTCTCTCTCTGACTGAGAGACTCACTTCTCACTGACTGAACTGCCTAGCTCCACCCTCCATTTATATACGTCCCTAACGGGCTCCCTCTGCTGGTCTGAGGTGGTAGGGTGGAGGTGTGTGAATGTGTAAGGGCCTCTTGTGGAGAAGTCCATCCATGCACCCTTCTGGGATCTGTGGCACCTGTGCGTAGCAGGGCGCCACACATCCGCCTCCTATTCAAATCAATACTTCAGGCCGGCAGCAGTCGCCATCGATAACAGCTAATCGGCGGGGGTGACGAGTGTCAGACCCTGGACGATCAGACATTGATGACCTATCGTAAAGACAGGCCATCAGTGAAAAAGTAGCGGACAATCTCAATAAAATATTTACCGATCGCCATCTTCCTTGGTTTCCAGCACCTCTCCGGTCCTCTTCCGGATCACGACTTTTCCGGCTCACACAGGAATCGTTAACATCATGCTACTTCCTTCATTGTAAGCCTATGCAGCCTTAGAACAAGCCTCCATGGACTTACATTATGAAAACGGCTTCTGGTCCATATAAACTCCTGTGTGATCAAGCTAGTCTGATTTGAAGTCACATAACAGAGAAGAGGACCAGTGCCTCGCTGCAAACCAGGGAAGACGGCGATCGGTGAATATATTAATGCACCTACACTACATCACATACATACTTAGAAAGGAGTAGGGGTTACAATTTTTGCCTGGAGTGCTTCTTTAATAAATAAGCGCTGATGTGACCAGACCGTAATAATATCACCTACACTGACAATCCAATGCTTTCCAACTGACCTGTTCCAGCAGTAAATTTAAATGCCCTGTATTCACAATTGGCCACTTTATATCTGTGTGCATTTAATAGGGAGCGCGGCGTATGAACCGCTGACTGACATCCCTGGCAGCAGCTTCTCCCCAGCACAAACAGTTCATCCACAAGGAACAAAATCCACAACACTTGGTCCGGATTTTACTGTGGAAATGCCACAGATTTCACTCTCTTCTTCACTCAGGTTTTTGCTCACGTAAGTTCACACACAACAAATTTGTTATAGAATTTCTACAACGTTAAAACACACAAAATGATACAGATAGCGAACAGGTTATTATGTGCGTACATTGCCGACTTCACCGTCTGCATAGTATCGGCCGATGCTCCGATCCATAGATCTGGTGAAATTACTCTGCAGGTTTTTTCTGTAGAGCGAGGATCCACTACGCTGTTAATGTAAAATGCAGAGGATCTCTCACCTGAAATTTGTAGGTGAGTCCGGTACTAATACGACTGATGCGAACAGTCTGTGCACGGCACTGAGGATCTCACGGGTCCCCTACTGCCCCCTACTACTGATGGCTCGTTCTCCCGTTCTGAATCAGTCACTGTGGAAGTGGATGGGGGCGTCACTGCATCCTGGGGGCAGCAGTTTGTAATTAGATGTCAGTTTGTGGGGACAGAGAAACCCTTTAATCTCTGACACATGGTCTGGGAAATAAATATGGAGCCTTTAGTTGCTGCAGTCCGATCCTCTGGTACCATTGATGTAATACTGGGATGGGAGCATTTTACGGGTCTCCCACTCCTTGGCCACCCTGTTCTTAACTGCCCGAGTCCCCTGAGTAAAATAAGAAGAGCTTATACTCACCTCACACAGCATCGCCGCCCCATCTATATCGATGGCTTTTCTCCCATTGCTCACGTGACATTTTTGTGGCCGCTATTATTCCCTCAGAGTGGACGTCGGCGCTAATGGAACATCGATGAGTAGCAGCCGCTGATTGGTTGCAGCGGTCACTTGATACAACAATGTCATGTGACCCATATGGCACTGCTATCGCTGGAATGGCACTACCGCATGCAAGTGTGACTTGTTTCATTTTCTAAGGGATCCTGGTTTGATAGAGCAGCGGTGGTCCTGTAGTGGACAACTCCACTATCAGTATTTGGTCAGTATTTCTTCTCAGGAGTGGGAGCCAAAACAAGGAGTGGGTGATAAATGCAGAATTGGTGCACTGGTTTCTATTATACCTTTTCTCTGATTGTTCCTCACCTGGTTTAGGCTCCCACTCCTGAGAAAAAATACTGACCAAATACTGATAGTGGGGCCGTAGGGCAGCACAATGGCTCAGTGGTTAGCACTGCAGCCTTGCAGCACTGGGGTCCTGGGTTCAAATCCCACCAAGGACAACATCTGCAAGGAGTTTGTATGTCCTACTTGTCTTTTCATGGGTTTCCTTCCACACTCCAAAGACATACTGATAGGGAATGTAGATTGTGAGCCCCAATGGGGACAGGGCCCATAATGTCTGTAAAGCGCTGTGGAACTAATGGTATATAAGTGAGTAAAAACAAGTAAATGGCCTTAGGCTACGTTCGCAAAATCAGTGTTTGTTGTGTTTTTGACGCTGCACAATTTCCGCACCTTAGCTTAATTGCGTTTTTTTCATTGCGCTTTTTGATGATGCACTTTCCGTCTCTGTTTGGTGTCATGCTTAAATAAAGCTGCTTTGTTTTTGAAAACTTCCTACTATTGACATTCTTAGGGTATGTGCCCACGGTCAGGAGCCGCTGCGTGTTTGATGATGCGTGTTATGCAGCGTCAAACCCGCAGCGTCCAGATGTTACAGCATAGTGGATGGATTTCTAGAAATCCCCAGTCCACTAAAGAATAAAATAAAGTCTCTGTACATCTGCGGAAACTGACATGCGGCACATCTTTCAGATCTGCAGAATGTCAATCTCTCTTGCGGGTCCACTGGTGGACTTTCCCCATAGACTAACATCAATGAGGAAATTCTGCATGTGAAAAAGAAAATTGCTCATTTGCATAAAATGAGGGCGGAAGCCGTGCGGCTATTCTGCAGCGCGGAGGCCGCAGCAGCTCCTGTGCGCACATACCCTTAGGTGCGGAACTCATGTGTTTTTATGCATTTACGCTGTGTAATCGCACGTGTGCTTTTTACCTGCGGATTTTCCGCATCTAATAGAAGTCTATGGGGAATTTCCGCACAGAAAACTCTCTAGTTACAAGAGAGATTGCCATCATGCGAATTGGAAAGTCGCACCGCAGGAGAATTTACGCAGCGTAAATAACAAGCACAGCGCCGGAGATTACTATAAAGGCTAAGTGCCCACGTAGCGTTTTTCAAGCATATATGCTGCGGAATTTACGCAGCGTAAACGCTTGTTAAACGCTAGGTAATCCGCCCCCCATGGTCCCCAAGGGGATTCCGCAAGTTCTATGCCCATGCTGCGGATTTTTCCGCAGCGTTTATGCTGCGCTCAAAAATCCGCAGCATGTCCATTAATTTTGCGGAAGCGCAGCGTAATCGCCGCCATTGACTTGCATTGAGACGCACATAATCCGTGTCAGTACATTTGTACTCACGGATTATATGCGTCTCTATGTGCGGATGGTACCTAGTTCTGGAGGAGAGGAGACTCTCATACGGACCCGGGTACCATTGTACTTGTAAAAAAAAGAATAAAATAAAAAATAAAGTTTATATTCACCTTCCGACGGCCCCCGGTCTCCTTCCCTGTGCTTGCGGGCAGGACTGAAAGACCTGCGGTGACGTCACAGTCATGTGCCCGCAGGCCCTTCAATGCAGTGTCCCGCGATCAGCTGGCAGACAGGAGCGAGCGCAGCAACCACACGGGCCATCGGAAGGTAAGTATAGGTTTATTTTTAAACATTCTTGTGGTCACACTATATAAATCCATGCCGGTTTGCAAGACGCTGCAAAAACAACACCGCGTGAAAAACGCCATAAAATCTCATGGTGCACACACAGCCCTATTGTCGCCTCACACCGATCTGTATTGTCGCAGGAGCTGTCAGACAGGCTGCAGTCACTGATCAGTCTGTCAGAAGATAGCGAGGACAACAACTCCCACAGGACAACACACAGCTGCCTGCTGCTTCTTGTAGTTCCACGCGTTACATAACACTATAAATGCACCTGCCTTACCGCTGCGGGGCGCTCGTCTCTGCCCATATGCATGCTCTGCACTGCCCGGATCAGCAGCTCATGCTCTGGGGGTCCCCGCTCTCTCCCGGTTGCAGCGAAGCCCTCCAGCAGCTCCAGTACGCGCACCACCTGCGGGACCACCCCGGACACCGACTCCGGGCCGTACTGCTCGGTCAGTTTCTGCAGCTCGGAGCCCAGGCTCTTCGCCATGCTGTACACATCCTCCAGGGACAGATAGCCCGGGGCCCGCAGCCACACTCGATCCGGTGCCTCCATCCCGCCGCTGTCTTCTGCTGCCACAGCTGTCAAGCCAGAAACAAGGCGCATGGTAGCCCCGCCCACAAACAGCAGGCCGCCCACTGACTGGCGATGGATTGCCCCGCCCACAAACTGCAGGCCGCCCACTGATTGAGCCATGTATTGCCCCGCCCACCGCATGACCTTCTCCTTGTCCCGCCGGTGTCCTCGGTGCGCGGACCTTCTCCTTGTCCCGCCGGTGTCCTCGGTGCGCGCTGCACATCAGGACACAGTCATGTGGTGGTGCCGGGATTAGAGCGCAGGCTGCCGCGTATGGCCGCACTGCGAGCCGCTACACTCATTGATAGGCCCGGAATTAGTGCTGGAAATGATTCAGATACATGAATGTATAAAGAAATGGCAAATCTGTTCTATGCAGTTGACGCGCCCCCTGGGCCTGTGTTGTGCAGGGAATACCCGGAGCCGGATCGCTGGGGGTTGTAGTCTCCGTGGCGCTGACCCGGTCCGTGCCCAGGGTGGTCAATTCAGTGGCAGTCTTATTAGTATGATAATAGTCCGACTACGCCACCCGTGGATTGCGGTCAGTGGGGACTGCCGGTGCAAGGCAGACCGCTGAGGCTGGTGTGTGTGCAGCTAAGAACAGGATGACTCCCCACGGGAGAAGTATAGCCTCAGGGCAGTTAGTGTGGATGATGGGAGTGATGGTGCACGAGCGCAGCAGGAATAACTCAGAGTCCGTGCAGTGCAGTTCAGGGTCTTTACTGATGGTATAACGCAGACCCTCCCGGGAGTACTGGTTAGCAGTAGAGGCCTGGTCAGTCTGTGAGCAAGCAGGATCTCCCCTGGCCAGGCGGAGTTGTAGGCCTCCCCGTCTATCTGTACTCTTTCCTGGCTACCTTGCTCTATGCGGGTAGAAGTAGCCCACGTCCCTGAGTATACCGTGTGGTGCTCACCCGTACGGCCGGTGACTTGGGGCCTTCCGTTAGCCTCCGCTTCACGATGGCGGTGCTGGTCCCTTGCTTGTGACCGGGCTTCTCTGGCCAGAGGACATGGAATCCCCTGCCGGTTGGATTCTGCTGCTGGACCTGGATGTCCCCACAGCCTCGGACTCCGTGTCCGGTCTTAATGTCTTCAGCCAGGACGAGCTATCTAGCTTCCAGCCCCTGGCACTCGCTCCTGCTCCTACAGAGCTCCTTGCTGACACTTTCCCTGTGTCTGGAACTGTCTCCAGGCTCTGACTCTAATCCCGCCCCAGACCCATTTTATAAGGGCAGATTCCTCCCCTCCCAGGTCTGGGTGGGCAGTGTTGCATGCTTAGGGCTCCTGACCAGAGAAACCTCCCACTTGCTCTCAGACGTAATATTTCTATTACTGTGGTAACCAGACCCCTGGAGTGCCATACATTCATGGCATAGGCAGATGTCAGTGTAGTGAGAGTTACTACTAGAGGGGACCAGACCAGTAGGAAAGCCAATCTATGGGTAAGACCAGGCAGGGCCGGGACAAGGGATTTTGGTGCCATAGTCCACAGCCCCACAGTCAGTATTCTGTCAGTATTTTTTCTCAGGAGTAGGAGCCAAAACCAGGAGTGGGTGATAAATGCAGAATTGGTGACTTGTTTCTAGTATACCTTTTCTCTGATTGTTCCTCACCTGGTTTTGTCTCCCACTCTAGAAAGAAAGAATACTGATCAAATACTGTTAGGGGGCCGTGGCCTTAAGGCCCCGTCACACTTAGCGACGCTGCAACGATCCCGACAACGATACGACCTGTCAGGGATCGTTGCTGCGTCGCTATGTGGTCGCTGATGAGCTGTCAAACAGGCAGGCTCACCAACGATCAGGGGAGCAGCGACATTGTGGAAAGAATCTTTCCACGATGTCCTGCTCCTGGTTACGTGCCTGCTGAAGCAGGAGCAGGCTGGTAACTATAGTAAACATCGGGTTACTAGGGGCACACGCGCTCCTAGTAACCCGTTGTTTATCATGGTTACCACTCTGCTACAGTGAGCGGGAGGTTACCGTTCACTTTAGCAGGCTCGTAACCATGATAAACAACGGGTTACTAGGTGCGCGTGTGCCCCTAGTAACCCGATGTTTATCATGGTTACCAGCCTGATCGCTGCTCCCGCTGGTCACACACAGCGATGTGTGCTGACCAGCAGGAGAGCAACGACCAAAAAATGGTCCAGGACACTTTGCAGCGATCAGCGACATCACAGCAGGGGACTGATCGTTGCAAAGTGTCACACATAGCGACATCGCTGGTGAGGTCGCTGTTGCGTCACCAAAACCGTGACACAGCAGCGATCTCGCCATGTGAGACGGGGGCTTTAGGCAGATGAAGGCAATGGCCCCTACTAAGCAAAGGAATGGGGCAGAGGGTAAGGTAACAGGACCCATGAACACAGCCCGTCCCCCCAATACCCTCCAATGAGTTAGATAAGAAGCTCTGACGACCACTTCTACATGAATTGTTACCTTTTTCACAATAAATACCAGCAAAAGTAAAAAAAAAAGTGGTGTACTGTAGGGGTGAGACTGAACAGGGAGTGCAATTTCATAGATATAAAATCACTGATGTCTGCAGACCATTTACACATCACCAGGGACAAATAATGATATTCATCTCTGACGTCCTAAGTTTCAAATGTCAAACCCGAGGATAGTCATGGAAACTAATATAGCTTAACTATAATGGGGGCCGTTTGGTTTCAAGTTAAGGTGTCCAGCTTTTGGCGGATACCCAAATGGAAACTAAACAGACCCCATTATAGACAAAGGCATCCTTCTAATGGTGTTTGCGTCCGTCACGACAAATCACAGCTTGTAACAAAACTGATGGTAGTTCTGGTGACAAATCCCTGTTCTGATAGCGGTTCTGGAGACGTATTTATTTAGTGATGGTTATACTGATGGTTCTGGTGATATATTCATGTAATGATAATGGATCAGGTAATGTATAATTCACCAGAACGATCATCAGTACATGAATACGAAACCAAGATCATGATTAGTACATAAACAGAAGACCAAAGCCATCAATAGTACATGAATACGACATCAGAGCCACCATCAGAACCTGAATACATCACCAGAACAACAGTCAGTACAAAATTACGTCATTAGAATCACCATCAGTACATAAATATGTCACCAGAACCACAATCAGTACATGAATACATAATAATTTTTATTAATATAGCGCCAACATATTCTGCAGTACTGTACTATTAAGTAGGGACATGTACAGACAATAAATACGATACGATACACTTTATTGATCCCGATGTAACACATTTCAACAGTTACAGGAGGAGTGTGAGCCCTGCTCGCAAGCTTACAATCTAAATGGAAATAGGGGGACACAATAGGTAGAACATGGTCATCAACCAGTGTCTAAGTTAACTTACCATGTGCTATTGGGTGCATGGAGGATGTGGGTTTTCCATCACCAGCATACATCACCAGAATCACCATCAGTACATGAATACAGCACCAGAACTATCATTGGTACATGAATACATCACCAGAACCACCATAAGTACTTGAATTGAAGAACAAAGCTTAGCACAGCAATCAATTGTAATGTCAAGTCAGCCCCATATATGTTTCTATTGCAAGAACCTACAACTTCTAGTATGTCCTTAAAAATTATAAGGAGATATTGGGAGTTGTTTGTAACAGCCATCATCAGGCTGCCGACCATACAGGAACCACAGTACTGATGACATGCAGGCAGTATCATAAATTAACATTTATAGTGGGTGCGGAAAGTATTCAGACCCCTTTACATTTTTCAGTCTTTGTTTCATTGCAGCCGTTTGGTTAATTCTAAAAAGTTCATTTTTTTCTCATTACAGTACACTCTGCACCCCATCTTGATTGAAAAAAAAACAGAAATGTAGAAATTTTTGCAAATGTATTAAAAAAGAAAAGTTGAAATATCACATGGTCATAAGTATTCAGACCCTTTGCTCAGTATTGAGTAGAAGCACTGTTTTGACTAGTACAGCCATGAGTCTTCTTGGGAATGATGCAACAAGTTTTTCACACCTGGATTTGGGGATCCTCTGCCATTCTTCCTTGCAGATCCTCTGCAGCTCCGTCAGGTTGGATGGTAAACGTTGGTGGACAGCCATTTTCAGGTCTCACCAGAGATGCTCAATTGGGTTTAGAAAATACATATAAACAAGAAATAAAAGAAGCGGGTACATTGAAATGGCATTAGAGGTACCTATATGTGTACCGATTGCTGATGATAACCCAATTGTGGACATGTATAGAAATGGACCATTGAATGTGTAGCACCGGCGTCCCTGCCTCCTGCTAGGCAGGGACGCTGTTCCCCTCACCTCTCCGCGCCGTGCCCGGCGTCCTCCTCCCGCTCTGCTGGCAGCGCGCGCTGCTTCCCGGCCACTGTGCTTAGGGCGCGCGCGCTCCCCCTCTCTTAAAGGGGCCGCGCGCCGTCCTAAGGAGTCCCCGGCCAATGGCCGGAGGACCTCACCATATATAAGGCACCTCCTCCAAAATGGAGGTGCCCGAGCAATGTTGTTGCAAAGCCTTCACTCTGCTTCAGCCCTCAGGTCCCGTTACCAGTTACCTGCCAGTCACCTGCCAGATTCCTGCTTGATACCTGCCTGATATCCGCTTACCTGCTTGCAAGCCTGCGGTCCGACGGTCTGCCTTCCGACACCTGTCAGTCTGTCTATGGACCAGCCTGCCCGCTCACCTGGGAGCGCTCACCTGCTACCTGCCTGCTAGCCTACCTGGAGGCTCTGCCGTCACTTGCCGTGACCACCTGCCAGTCCAGAGACTCTTGCCCGCTCACCTGGGAGCGCTCACCTGCTACCTGCCTGCTAGCCTACCTGGAGGCTCAGCCGTCACGTGCCGTGACCACCTGCCTGTCCAGAGACTCTTGCCCGCTCACCTGGGAGCGCTCACCTGCTACCTGCCTGCTAGCCTACCTGGAGGCTCTGCCGTCACTTGCTGTGACCACCTGCCCGTCCAGAGACTCTTGCCCGCTCACCTGGGAGCGTCCACCTGCTACCTGTCTGCTAGTCTACCCAGAGACTGTCCCTGTCACTTGCTGTGACTACCTGCCCCTCTACCCAGAGACTGTCCCTGTCACTTGCCGTGACTACCTGCCCTTCTACCCAGAGACTGTCCCTGTCACTTGCCGTGACTACCTGCCCGTCTTCCCTGGGAGCCACCCGCTTCCTTACAAGGACCGCCCCCTTGTATAGTTGCTCAGAGGTTCCGCCTCCCAGACCCATTACAGTTTGCTCGGGCCATGGAACCCGGTGGCACCCAAGCTCCCTCGCTCTCGGACCTTTGTCATGAACTGTCCCGTCAAAGGTCCCAACAGGAGTCCATCCTGAGTCACCTGCGGAATGTCAACTCTCGCCTGGACACTCTGACTGCTCCACCAGCAACCACCGCTAGTGTCATGACTCGCAGCCCGGCAGCGCCGCTGCCCACCAATACCATGGTATCCTGCCCCGGACTCCGGCTTTCTGCACCTCCTCGCTTCGGAGGCGACGCCGCTCAAGCTCGGGGCTTCATAAACCAGTGCACCCTGCACTTTGAACTCCTGTCCCACCAGTTTATCTCCGACCGGGCCAAAGTAGCCTTCATCATGTCCCATCTCACGGGGGAGGCACTGGCTTGGCTAAATCCTCTATGGGAGAGAGGAGACCCCTGGTGTCCAACGTGCCAGCCTTTCTCACGGCTTTCCGGAAAGTCTTCGACGAACCCGGATGGAAGACCTCATCCGCATCATCTCTGCTACGCCTCCATCAAGGAAATCTCACCGTGGGCCAATATGCCATACGGTTCCGTACCCTTGCTTCGGAGCTGGCCTGGGATAACGACGCCCTGGTGTCTGTCTTTTGGGAGGGTCTGTCCGGCCATATTAAAGATGAACTCGCCAGTCGGGACATACCTACCACTCTCGACGACTTAATAACTCTTGCCACCCGTATTGACATCCGGTTCCAGGAACGCGCCAAAGAGGTCACCCGTGAGAGGAGGTTTCCACATCTAGCCTCTACCTTTCAGAAACCTGTCACTTCTCCCGCTACTCCCCAGGCGCACTCACCCGAGCCTATGCAGGTCGACCAGACCAAGATGGTCAAAACCCGTCAAGAGTTACGCCGTGCCGAGGGGAGCTGCTTCTACTGTGGCAGTAAGGAGCACCGGATCCGTTCCTGCCCGGAGAGGTCGGGAAACGCCTGTGTCTAGGATCGCTCAGAGAGGTCGTCCTAGACAAGAGTAAACCCTCTCCATCTCTGTTGCTGTCGGTCTCTATCATCTGCGGGGAGAACCGTTATTTTGAACTAGCCCAACTTGACTCTGGAGCTGCCGGAAATCTCATTTCTCAGTCTCTGGTAGAGAAATACCGCATTCCCACCAAACTTCTAGCTGTACCCTTATCTGTCGCTGCCGTGGATGGGGGCCTCTTACCACATCCCATCCAACTCATCACCGAATCCATAACCCTGCAGGTGGGAATGCTGCACTCTGAGAGCATCTTCTTTCATGTTTTGCCTGGACTCTCTCACGCCCTTTTACTAGGCCTACCTTGGCTTCAGAGACATGCACCCGTGCTTGATTGGCAGACCGGAGAAGTCCTTCACTGGGGACAGGACTGCCATAAGACTTGTTTAGTTCCCGTCCATCCTGTCCGTCCTTCTCCTACTCCAGCCAATCTACCTGGTCTTCCGGCTCCTTATTGGTCGTATGCGGACGTCTTTAATAAAAAGGAGGCAGAGACATTACCCCCTCATAGACCATACGACTGCCCAATCGACCTGATGCCCGGCGCTACTCCTCCCCGTGGGCGCATTTACCCTTTGTCCGCTGCTGAGACCCGATCCATGTCAGAATATATTGAGGAGAATCTGGCCCAGGGATTCATCCGGAAATCTACTTCCCCGGTGGGAGCAGGCTTCTTCTTCGTCAAAAAGAAGGACGGCTCACTCCGTCCCTGTATAGACTATAGAGGCCTTAACCAGATCACGGTGAAGAATAAATACCCCCTTCCGCTCATTCCGGAATTATTTGACCGTCTGAGGGGGGCTAGAATCTTCACCAAGCTGGACCTCCGTGGGGCGTATAACCTGGTCCGTATCCGTCAGAGGGATGAATGGAAGATGGCATTCAACACCCGGGACGGCCACTATGAATACCTGGTAATGCCCTTCGGTCTCTGTAACGCTCCCGCCGTCTTTCAAGAGTTGGTCAATGACATCTTCCGGGACCTTATCTACTCCTGCATAGTGGTGTACCTGGACGACATCTTGGTCTTCTCTCCGGATCTCCCCACACACCGGAGGGATTTTCGTCAGGTTCTGCTCAGGCTCAGGCAGAACCACCTCTACGCTAAATATGAGAAGTGCCTCTTTGAGCAGACCTCGCTTCCGTTTTTGGGCTACATAATTTCTCAGACCGGCCCACGAATGGATCCTGAGAAACTGTCTGCCATCGAGAAGTGGCCTCGACCAGAGGGGTTGAAGGCTATTCAGCGGTTCCTGGGCTTCGCCAACTACTACTGCCTCTTCATACCGCACTTCTCTTCCCGGACTGCCCCAATCTCTGCGCTCACCCGTAAGGGCGCTAATCCCAGAGAATGGCCGCCCGAAGCTGAGGAAGCCTTTCTTTCCTTAAAACAGGCTTTCTCTTCCCCCCCGGTGCTGCATCGCCCGGACGGCAACAAGCAATTCTTCCTGGAAGTTGACGCCTCCTCCTCTGGAGCCGGAGCGGTACTTACCCAAAAATCGTCTTCCGGGAGAATGGTAACTTGCGGCTTCTTCTCCAAACTCTTCTCCTCTTCCGAGCGCAACTATTCTATAGGAGACCGAGAGTTATTGGCCATTAAGCTGGCATTGGAGGAGTGGCGTTACCTGCTCGAGGGGGCTCTTCACCCGGTAATAATTTACACGGACCACAAGAACTTGGCTTACCTCCAGAGTGCCCAGAGACTTAACCCGCGTCAAGCCCGGTGGTCCTTGTTTTTTGCTCGCTTTGATTTTGTTCTTCATTTTCGCCCGGCTGACAAAAACATCAAAGCTGACGCCTTGTCCCGATCCTTCCTGGTGTCTGATCTTGAGGAGGAACCTAAACACATCATCGATCCCGCCAGAGTAATGCAGGTGGCCCCCGTGAGTCTAAATCGTCTCCCTCCCGGTAAGACGTTCGTAACGGTACCTGATCGGGAGAAGATCCTACACTGGGGTCACTCGTCTAAGCTTGCTGGCCACGCCGGTCAGAAAAAGACCCTCCAGCTTATCACCCGGCACTACTGGTGGCCTACCCTGCACAAGGACGTAATAGACTTTGTTTCTGCCTGTGTGTCCTGCGCCCGCAACAAGGTTCCGAGACACCTGCCAGCCGGTCGCCTCCTTCCTCTTCCAGTACCTGCTGCCCCCTGGCAGCATATAGCTATGGACTTCATAACAGATCTCCCTGTCTCTGCCGGTTGTACGGTCATTTGGGTGGTCGCTGACCGCTTTTCCAAAATGGCTCATTTCATTCCCCTGCCAGGCCTCTCGTCTGCACCCGAGCTGGCTAAAGACTTTATCCGCCACATCTTCCGTCTCCATGGCCTGCCCCTCCACATCGTGTCGGATCGTGGGGTTCAGTTCACCTCACGCTTCGGGAGAGCCACATGTAAGCTGCTAGACGTCACCCTGGACTTCTCCTCCGCATACCACCCACAGTCCAATGGTCAAGTGGAGCGGATCAATCAGATCCTGACCAGTTACCTCCGGCACTTCGTTAATGCCCACCATTCAGACTGGGTGGATCTCCTGCCATGGGCCGAATTCTCTTACAATAATCACGAGAGCGAATCTTCCTCCAAATCCCCGTTTTTTGTAGTCTTCGGTCAGCATCCTCGGATCCCATTTCCCGTCTCCATCTCGGTGGACAATCCGTCTGCGGAATCTCTCGTTAGCAAATTTTCCTCCATTTGGGAGAGTATCCGATCCACACTCCTTCAGTCGTCGGATGAAAAAACACGCTGACAAAAAACGCCTGGATCCTCCACAATTCCGTCCTGGAGATAAAGTCTGGCTCTCGTCCAAGTATGTCCGGCTCAAGATTCCTTCCTACAAGTTAGGGCCTCGGTTCATCGGCCCACTAGAAGTTATCAAACAAATCAACCCAGTGGCCTATAAATTGAAACTCCCGGCCAACTTGCGGATCCCTAACTCCTTCCATGTTGTAACATACCTGGCGGCGTCCTTGCATGGTGGTCCATCTCCCACTGTGCAAGAGGGCGCACTTGATCTCCTGTCCAGAATGTCTCTCTGGCTTCCCTCCATGCTGTCTGTTTGTGTCTGTTTCTGCTGCTTAAGGGCGGCGCCCGATCACTTCCTGCCTTTTGTACCTGCTGTGGGTCACACCCCTTGTGCGTCCTCAGCCTATTGCTGTCTGTCACTTGGTATATAGCTCAGCAGCTCCCTTCTATCCCTGCCTGAGCATAGTGTTTCCTTCAGTGTGTGCTTGCACTCTGAAGGTGCCAGGTCCCGTCTCTTGTCTCCTGCTTTTTGTATCAGTTCCCGTGTCTGAACTGAGTCCTGTATGTCTCCTGCTTTGCGGTATCAGCTCCCGTGTCTGAACTGACTCCTTTCTGTGTTCTCTTGTCTGTCCTGTCTGAACACGCTCCTAGCCTGTTCCTCTCGCCTTCTAGTGGCCGATTTCCTAGACCCGCTCCTGTGTCTGGTCTGTCCTGTCTGAACACGCTCCTTGCCTGTTCGTTCCGCCTCTCTGGGGGCCGTATTCCCAGACCCGCTCCTGTATCCCTCTGCAGTGTCGGTCTCCTCCGTACACTCAGTTCCAGTCTGAACTCTCTCCTGTCCTTTACCTGTTTTGCCTCTATGTCCGTTCCCTTCCTTTTTCTGCAGAGTCTGAACTCGTACCTAACTCCTGCTTGTTGTCTCTGCAAGTACTGTGTGAGTATCTGGCTCTGTCTTTCCCTTCCTGTCTGTTCCGTGTGAACAGAGCCCTGTCCTCCCTGCTCAGCCTTGTCTGCACTCTAGCTGTGCTTGCCTGTAACCCTCTGCCTGTATTGTTCCTGAGTCCCGGTGTGTACTGGGTCCTATCCCGCCTGTGTTCCTACCTGCTAGTGCCTCCCTGTCTGCACTCTAGCTGTGCTTGCCTTTACCCCCCTGCCTGCATACCCGCCTGCCTGCATACCAGTCGTGCCTGCCTATACCCTCCAGTCTGTGTGCCAGCCTACCAGCCTGTTCCTGTATTTCCCTGTGTGGGTCAACAGCCGTGTCCGGGGTCTGTCCTGGAGTAGCACCTGGTCCCTCTGCTCGGTTCCTCCTTGGTGCACTGGCGTCGTATGCCGTCGTGCGACCCTGGTCGGATCGGGTGAATACTTAGTCACGCCCCTCCAGGCATTCACTCTCCGGCACGGTCCAGTGGAATCACTACCAATCACACGCACACGCCGCTTAGCCCGGGCGTGTGCATAACAGCATGCTCAGGCCATGGTTCCCGTTGAGCCCCACGGCCTTCGCTCTTTGAGAAGTTTTTCCAGCGAATACATGCATTAAAATAAAATAAATAAATTTTTTTTTCCCCCTTTAGCTGAGTTCCAGGCGAATTACGCACCCGTCCAGATGGATCTATCAGCCCTCGTTCCTGCGGATCCGCCACGTTACTATGGGGATCCAAGACAGTGTCGTGCATTTGTGGAGCAATGCATGCTACACTTTAAGGCCTACCCTCTCTATTTTCCTTCCGATTGGGCTAAAGTGGCCTTTATGATTGACTACCTAGCGGGTGATGCCTTGAAATGGGTCACCCCCCTATGGGAAGCATGGGATCCTGTCATCCTTGACCTGCAGGCCTTCCTGGTGGCCTTTCGTATGGTCTTCGAGGACCCTAACTCTGAAGCCCCTGCTGAAGCTTCACTTCCCAATATCCCGGAGCAGCCCCGACGGGTAATGTGTGTGGGTAGCGCAATAGTCCTCCAGCCCAATGAGACTACTGCCCACCCAGAATCCTCACAGGGTGACTACGCTTTCCGGAATACTTCTCTCAACCTCAAGAGGCAGTCCAGACGTGCTAGACTTAGAGGCAAGCCGTCACGCCAGGGTCTGTCCTCCCTGAGACCTCCTGACCCCAGCCTTGGAGTCCCTACTGAAGCTTCATCTCCCTGTATCCCGGAGAAACCCCAATGGGTAATGTGCGTGGGTAGTGCACCAGTTCTCCTGGCCGAAGAGACTTCTGCCCATCCAGACTCCACACAGGAGAACTTCCTGCACCCGGCATCAGATGCTTCTTTCTCTTTAACCGGTGTGCATGTCCAAGGATGCTCCAAAGCTGTGGTTACCTCAGAGTCTGTGCACCTCTACTACCTGGCGGAGGATCCCCTGTTGCCTCCTGAACCCTCCGGGATACCACTCGATGACAAATGGAGAGAGACTTCTCTACACCCGGTACTCAATACTTTGTCCGCTTCGTCCTGTGAGCCTGACAATGGGTACCCCAAAGTGGTAGTTACCTCCGAGTCTCTACACCCCTCCGACCAGTCGGAGGATCTCCAGTTGTCTCCTGAACCCTTCGGGGTGCTACCTGGTAGCGAAAGGACAGAGACTCTCCTATACTCTGTACCTGATACCTCGCTCGCTTCGTCCAGTGAGTCCAACTTAGTGTACTCCGAAGCAGAGGTTACTCCTGAGTCTCTACACCCCTCCGACCAGGCGGAGGACCTCCAGTTGTGTTCAGAATCCTTCGGGGTGCCACCTGGTGGTGAATGGACAGAGACTTTCCTATATCCTGGATCTGATACCTCGCTTGCTTCGTCCAGTGAGTCCGACCTAGTGTACTCTGAAGCAGAGGTTACCCGTGAGTCTCTACACCCCTCTGACCAGGCGGAGGACCGCCAGCTGTCTCCAGAACCCTTCGGGGTGCCACCTGGTGGTGAATGGACAGAGACTTTCCTATACTCGGTACCCGATACCTCGCCTGCTTCCTCCAGTGAGTCCGACCTAGTGTACTCTGAAGCAGAGGTTACCCGTGAGTCTCTACACCCCTCTGACCAGGCGGAGGACCGCCAGCTGTCTCCAGAACCCTTCGGGGTGCCACCTGGTGGTGAATGGACAGAGACTTTCCTATACTCGGTACCCGATACCTCGCCTGCTTCCTCCAGTGAGTCCGACCTAGTGTACTCTGAAGCAGTTGTTTTCTCTGAGCCTCTGCACTCTTCTGACCCGGCGGAGGACCTCCAGTTGTTTCCTGAATCCTCCGGGATACCACCAGATAACAAAGAGACAGTGACTTTTCCTCATTATGTACGTGATAACCCGTCTATTTCTTCCTGTGAGCTTGACAAGATGTACCTCGAAGCAGAGATTACCCTTAAGTCTCTGTCCCCCTCCAACCCAGTGAACGACTGGCCCTCGAATTCCCTGCGGAAGATTCTGGCAGGCCTGAAGAAGAGGGGGCGTAAGGGGGGAGGTACTGTAACATACCTGGCGGCGTCCTTGCATGGTGGTCCATCTCCCACTGTGCAAGAGGGCGCACTTGATCTCCTGTCCAGAATGTCTCTCTGGCTTCCCTCCATGCTGTCTGTTTGTGTCTGTTTCTGCTGCTTAAGGGCGGCGCCCGATCACTTCCTGCCTTTTGTACCTGCTGTGGGTCACACCCCTTGTGCGTCCTCAGCCTATTGCTGTCTGTCACTTGGTATATAGCTCAGCAGCTCCCTTCTATCCCTGCCTGAGCATAGTGTTTCCTTCAGTGTGTGCTTGCACTCTGAAGGTGCCAGGTCCCGTCTCTTGTCTCCTGCTTTTTGTATCAGTTCCCGTGTCTGAACTGAGTCCTGTATGTCTCCTGCTTTGCGGTATCAGCTCCCGTGTCTGAACTGACTCCTTTCTGTGTTCTCTTGTCTGTCCTGTCTGAACACGCTCCTAGCCTGTTCCTCTCGCCTTCTAGTGGCCGATTTCCTAGACCCGCTCCTGTGTCTGGTCTGTCCTGTCTGAACACGCTCCTTGCCTGTTCGTTCCGCCTCTCTGGGGGCCGTATTCCCAGACCCGCTCCTGTATCCCTCTGCAGTGTCGGTCTCCTCCGTACACTCAGTTCCAGTCTGAACTCTCTCCTGTCCTTTACCTGTTTTGCCTCTATGTCCGTTCCCTTCCTTTTTCTGCAGAGTCTGAACTCGTACCTAACTCCTGCTTGTTGTCTCTGCAAGTACTGTGTGAGTATCTGGCTCTGTCTTTCCCTTCCTGTCTGTTCCGTGTGAACAGAGCCCTGTCCTCCCTGCTCAGCCTTGTCTGCACTCTAGCTGTGCTTGCCTGTAACCCTCTGCCTGTATTGTTCCTGAGTCCCGGTGTGTACTGGGTCCTATCCCGCCTGTGTTCCTACCTGCTAGTGCCTCCCTGTCTGCACTCTAGCTGTGCTTGCCTTTACCCCCCTGCCTGCATACCCGCCTGCCTGCATACCAGTCGTGCCTGCCTATACCCTCCAGTCTGTGTGCCAGCCTACCAGCCTGTTCCTGTATTTCCCTGTGTGGGTCAACAGCCGTGTCCGGGGTCGGTCCTGGAGTAGCACCTGGTCCCTCTGCTCGGTTCCTCCTTGGTGCACTGGCGTCGTATGCCGTCGTGCGACCCTGGTCGGATCGGGTGAATACTTAGTCACGCCCCTCCAGGCATTCACTCTCTCCGGCACGGTCCAGTGGAATCACTACCAATCACACGCACACGCCGCTTAGCCCGGGCGTGTGCATAACACATGTATCTCTCCTCAAACCCGTGGTACTTAACTCTTTTTCCAAGTCTACAGGTATGCCTCCTGCTCCGGTTTCCGCTGAAAACGAGTTTGAGGTAGAGAACATTCTGGCCACCAAAAGGGTAAGAGGAAAAAACTTTTTTCTGGTAGATTGGAAGGGGTTTGGTCCTGAGGAGAGAACGTGGGAGCCCCGGGAGAACATCCATGCCCCTCTCATCCTTGATAAATTTCTGTCTGGCCTAAAAAAGGGGGGGCCTAAAGGGGGGGGTACTGTAGTGTCGGCGTCCCTGCCTCCTGCTAGGCAGGGACGCTGTTCCCCTCACATCTCCGCTCCGTGCCCGGCGTCCTCCTCCCGCTCTGCTGGCAGCGCGCGCTGCTTCCCGGCCACTGTGCTTAGGGCGCGCGCCGTCCTAAGGAGTCCCCGGCCAATGGCCGGAGGACCTCACCATATATAAGGCACCTCCTCCAAAATGGAGGTGCCCGAGCAATGTTGTTGCAAAGCCTTCACTCTGCTTCAGCCCTCAGGTCCCGTTACCAGTTACCTGCCAGTCACCTGCCAGATTCCTGCTTGATACCTGCCTGATATCCGCTTACCTGCTTGCAAGCCTGCGGTCCGACGGTCTGCCTTCCGACACCTATCAGTCTGTCTATGGACCAGCCTGCCCGCTCACCTGGGAGCGCTCACCTGCTACCTGCCTGCTAGCCTACCTGGAGGCTCTGCCGTCACTTGCCGTGACCACCTGCCAGTCCAGAGACTCTTGCCCGCTCACCTGGGAGCGCTCACCTGCTACCTGCCTGCTAGCCTACCTGGAGGCTCAGCCGTCACTTGCCGTGACCACCTGCCAGTCCAGAGACTCTTGCCCGCTCCCCTGGGAGCGCTCACCTGCTTCCTGCCTGCTAGCCTACCTGGAGGCTCTGCCGTCACGTGCCGTGACCACCTGCCTGTCCAGAGACTCTTGCCCGCTCACCTGGGAGCGCTCACCTGCTACCTGCCTGCTAGCCTACCTGGAGGCTCTGCCGTCACTTGCTGTGACCACCTGCCCGTCCAGAGACTCTTGCCCGCTCACCTGGGAGCGTCCACCTGCTACCTGTCTGCTAGTCTACCCAGAGACTGTCCCTGTCACTTGCTGTGACTACCTGCCCCTCTACCCAGAGACTGTCCCTGTCACTTGCCGTGACTACCTGCCCGTCTTCCCTGGGAGCCACCCGCTTCCTTACAAGGACCGCCCCCTTGTATAGTTGCTCAGAGGTTCCGCCTCCCAGACCCGTTACAGAATGCAATAGTAAACCCAAAGACAAAAGAAAAAACTTTGAAAAACGGTCCAATGTGAATGAAACAAATTTTATTTGTTCAAGACAATTATTGTGAACGACAATGTGGTGAGTAAGCGGGGGAGTAAAAACAAAAAAAGAGCGCCACAGCAGAAATATAGGAAGAAAATAGACAGTCAAGTATAATGTCCCACTTATCTGGCGTGCCTGCGTAGATAAGATGCAAAAAATGTGTCAATATGTATACAAAGCAGTATACAGTATGTGGCGTGGTGTTGGTGTACAAAGGTGTACTCACACCATTCTTTCTGCTATGGAAATGTAAGCAGATGAAATGCAAAAAGAGTCCTAGGCACTTCAATTGCCTAACATCCAGCTGTGAGTGAAGTACTAATTGTTTAGTGGAATAAGTGTCCTATGCATAATGACGTGCTGTCATGGGTCTAAATGTACTGAGTAAAACATCCTGGAGATGGATCTGCTGCTCTGCAATGGCACCCGCCCTGACGCACATTTCGGCATCCAGCCTTCGTCTGGGGGTGGCGTCATTGTATTGCGCCCAAGTTTAAGAAATTTTTTTCTCCCCCACTTACTCACCACATTGTCGTTCACAATAATTGTCTTGAACAAATAAAATTTGTCTCATTCACATTGGACTGTTTTTCGAAGTTTTTTCTTTTGTCTTTGGGTTTTCAATTGGGTTTAGGTCAGGGCTCTGGCTGGGCCAGTCAAGAATGGTCACAGACTTGTTCTGAAGCCACTCCTTTGTTATTTTAGCTGTGTGCTTAGGGTCATTGTCTTGTTGGAAGGTGAATCTTCGGCCAAGTCTGAGGTTCAGAGCACTCTGGAAGTGGTTTTCATCCAGGATATCTCTGTACATGGCCGCATTCATGCTTCCTTCAATTGCAACCAGTCATCCTGTCCCTGCAGCTGAAAAACATCCCCATAGCGTGATGCTGCCACCACCATGTTTCACTGTTGGGATTGTATTGGGCAGGTGATGAGCAGTGCCTGGTTTTCTCTACACATACCGCTTTGAATTATTACCAAAAAGTTATATCTTCGTCTCATCAGACCAGAGAATCTTATTTCTCATAGTCTGGGAGTCCTTCATGTGTTTTTGAGCAAACTCTGTGCGGGCTTTCATATGTCTTGCACTGAGGAGAGGATTCCGTCGGGCCACTCCGCCATAAAGGCCCGACTGGTGGAGGGCTGCAGTGATAGTTGACTTTGTGGAGCTTTCTCCCATCTCCCTACTGCATCTCTGGAGCTCAGCCACAGTGATCTTGGAGTTCTTCTTTACCTCTCTCACCAAGGCTCTTTTGGCTGGACGGCCAGATCTAGGAAGACTTCTGGTGGTCCCAAACTTCTTCCATTTAAGGAGGCCACTGTGCTCTTAGGAACCTTGAGTAATGCAGAAATTCTTTTGTAACCTTGGCCAGATCTGTGCCTTGCCACAATTCTGTCTCTGAGCTCCTTGGGCAGTTCCTTTGAGCTCATGATTCTCATTTGGTCTGACATGCACTGTGAGCTGTGAGGTCTTATATAGACAGGTGTGTGCCTTTCCAAATCAAGTCCTATCAGTTTAATTAAACACAGCTGGACTCCAATGAAGGAGTAGAACCATCTCAAGGAGGATCACAAGGAAATGGACAGCATGTGATTTAAATATGAGTGTCTGAGCAAAGGGTCTTAATACTTATGTCCATGTGATATTTCAGTTTTTCGTTTTTAATAAATTTGCAAAAATTTCTACATTTCTGTTTTGTTTCAGTCAAGATGGAGTGCAGAGTGTACTTTAATGAGAAAAAAAAATGAACTTTTTAGAATTTACCAAATGGCTGCAATGAAACAAAGGGTGAAAAATTTAAAGGGGTATGAATACTTTCCGTACCCACTATACATCCAGGTATCATATAGGTGACATCTCTGTGTGGTTTACTTTTTGTCTCCATCTTGTCTAGATGCCATGGTGACTTTTCAAATCCACGGCTCGTCTCTGCAGACTTCCCTTTTCTCCGGTCTTCGGCAGCACATTCAAACACAGTGGCCTTAAAAATAAGAATGTTATTAAAATGCGCCTAAATAAAAATATCTGTCCATACTAAGCCCTTAAAGCGCTCCTATCAGCAGGATTGTGCTCAGTAAACTACATACACTGTCAGGTGGGCGCCATTACACTGATTAATATGATACCTTGGTTGATGAAATCCGTCCTGTTGTTCTTGTGTAATCTTTACTTTCAGTTTCGAGATAATAATATGCCCGTGCTTCGGGGAGGCCTGTGGGGGGCGCTCTATCTGGTGCTCTGCTTACATATTCATCTGAAAAAAACACAAAATTTGAGCTTGGTTTAAGTGGGTATACATGCAGCACATAAATGCATGTTTCACAATGGCCATGAATCAGAAAAACCTACAAGAAGCAAAATGAACAAAAACCCTGCTATGAATAAATAAAAAGCAAGTGCATTTAAATACAATAGGGTTTTTAGTAACACTGTTTTTGATCAAAAATAGTATATAAGCCATTCCACCATCGACAAGGTGAACCCGTTTGGGACGGACCTGCCTCCTATTTTACCTAGCCCCACACTACTAGATGCATTATGTAAAATAGGAAGCAGGTCAGTGATGACACAGTGAGCTGTCATAAGAGCATACAGATGAATATTGCACAACATTGCAATAACATGTGATTAACACATTGTATCTACTCCAATATATTATCAATAAAAACGTCAGCTTGACTCACGAAAAATGGAGATGCTACAGGTCTCGGTAAATGGGAACATTTTTTTTTCTTACAAATTTGGGATTTTTTTTCACCACTTAAATGAAAAAGAACCTATACGTGTTTGGTATCTGCATACTCGTACTGACCTGGAAAATCAGAGTAACAAGTCAGTTTTAGCATTTAGTGAACATGGTAAACAAAAAACAATTGTGGAATTGCACTTTTTTTGCAATTTCACCGCAAATGGAATTTCTTTCACATTTTCTAGTACATTATATGTTAAAAATCAATGGTGTCATTCAAAAGTACAACTTATCCTGCAAAAAAACAAGCCCTCATACGACTATATTGATGGTAAAATAAAAAAGTTATGTCTCTGGGAAGAAGGGGAGCAAAAAGCGAAAACGGTAAATCGCAAGGAGGTAAACGTGTTAATCTGCTACTTAAAGATTGTTTGCTGAGCAAGTGGACTAAATCAGACAAGAAAATTGATGTTGGTTCCATATTCAAGACCTTTATAAGTTGGATCTTACAGATGTGTTGAATTGGGATTGGTCTCCTAAAGTAGTAGTTTGCAAAACCTAATGTAGTAGGTCGCAAGACTACCCAAAAAAGCCATCTATCAATGGAGCCTATGGACAGGAAAGCTGATTCTTCACTGATAAAAAGTTACTTTCTTTTCATTTATTTACTTATATAGCTCCATTAATTCCACAGCGCTTTTCAGAAATTATTGGCACTGTCGCTGCTGGAGCTCACAATCTAGATTCCCTATCAGTATATCTTTTGAGTGTGGGAGGAAACCTGAGAACCCGGAGGAAACCCAAACAAACACAGGGAGAACATACAAACTCCTTGCAGATGTTATCCTTGGTGGGATTTGAACCCAGGACCCCAGCACTGCAAGCTAACAACTGAGTCTCTAGGGAGGAGATCCTTGAACATTTGATAGTTGATCAAATCTGCAGCAGATTTTCTTTGCAAAGTTCCTGTTTATATGCTTAAATTCTCTTTTAAGAATCTCTTAAATCTGCTCATGCATCACTCAAGTGCATCATATAAGTGTACTGCAATGAATTAGACTAGAATATACTATGATGCATACGGAATGCTCTTGGTCATCTATCACCACCGCTCTCTAATCATAATTTAATCATCATGTCTGTTTGTCTACTCCTCCCGCACGTATGTTTGATATTGCAATCCAGATTTTCCAAAGTATGATATTTCTTGCCTCTGCTACTTATCCTTGATATGTCTGTGTTACGGACTGGGTGGTGGAACCACTGTGCCATAATCCAAGGAGAACCTGGAGGGGCGTAACTAAGTGCCTCACCAAGTCCGACCTCGGATGCACGGCGGCTGATGATATCGTAAACAGAGTTGAGACGAGGGAGGCAGGACCTGGTGCTACACCACCACTGACATCGGGAGAATGGCACTAACCCCCAAGGGACAGGAGGCAGGAACGGCTAGGAATGGTAGACTTTGCTAGTACTGGCTGGCATGGTGACTGGCATGACTGAAACACAGGCAGGCAGGTACTGACGGGTGCAGCTGAAGTACAGACGGGCAGGTACTGGAGAGTATTGCTGATATACAGGTAGGCGGGCATAGCTGATACACAGATAGGCAGGTGCAGATGGGCAGGTGGTGGTGAGCATGGCTGGTGCACAGACAGGCAGGTGCTGGCAGGCACGGCTGATGCACAGACAGGCAGGTGTAGAGGCGCAGGTGCTGGCTGGCTCGGTTGATGAACAGGCAGACAGGTAGACTGAAAGACAATAATGTAACACAGGTGGGCACCGCAGGTATGAATATACATCAGGTGGAGGTGCCTTAAATATTGGCTGGGGACACTTTAGGACGGAGTGCGCCTATTATACCGTACATCTGGCTCAGCTTTGATTAACAGATTAAGATGAGTACAGGCCCTATCCACACCTGAATGCATTTCTAAGCACATATATTGTGAGTAACAAGTCTACATTGACTATAGTCAGCTCATGCATCATCTGAGTGCATCATAGAAGTGTACTGCAATGAATTAGACCAGAATTGAACAAGAAGGGGACTGAAGGTAACTGGATAAATAGTCACTGTAAACAAGGTTTCTGTTTGTTTCCACTATCACCCCTATAGTCCTCCACTTCCTACTACTCTCCCTAATCCCTACATCTAGTAATGAACTGGTCATTTCTCCCTTCATCCTCCTCATCCATTTCACCTCCTCCTCAGATCTGTTTCTCATCATAAATTCCTTTGCCTCCAAATACAGCCACCTCATGCTCTCTCCTGCTCCCACCTACTAACACACTCACTGCTCCTCCTCATTGCCAGTTATATCTCACTAAACACCGGCCTTCCTCACCACTGTCCCTTCTACCTCCCATCCACGATCTATCACGAATTTCTGCAACCTTTCTAATTTTATACCCATTCACCCAGCCCCCGCTTCCCCAGTCCCTCTAACAGGAGCTCTATGGAATGCTCGCTCTGTCTGCAACAAACTCTCATACATCCATGATCTTTTTATCACTAAGAAACTTGCCTTCCTCGGCATCACCGAAACTTGGCTCACCCCTCTGACACAGCCTTTCCAGTTGCAGTTTCTTCTGGTGGATTCCATCTTTCTCACACCCCCCGTCCCAGCAACAAGCATGGTGGAAGAGTTGGTTTTCTCCTGTCAAATAAATGCCCCTTCACCCTCCGGTACTCTCTCTTCTTTTGAGGTGCACTCTGTCCGCATCTACTTCCCCTTCAACTGGCTGTCATTTATCACCCCCCAGGGTCAGCCACCACATTTTTCGACCACTTCATCACCCGTCTACTTCATCTTCTTTCCGCTGACATCCCCACTATCATCATGGGTGACTTAAACATCCCCAATGACACTTCTCATTCAGCTGTCTCCAAGCTTCTAAAACACACTTCCTCCTTTGGTCTCGCTCAATGGTCCTCCGCAGCCACTCATAAAGATGGCCACACATTGGACCTCATCTTCACCTCATCTTCCCTAACCTAACTCGCCCCTCGTCCTGTCTGACCCAACCTACTTACATTCTCTTCCCTCTTCTCTCCATGTACGCAATCTTCACTCCACAAACTTGCACACCCTCACAGAAATCTCAAACACCTTGCTTTACACTCACTTTATGAGTCCCCTCAGCCGCTAGCAGACGTAGGTTCCTTGCACAATGCAGATATTGCTGCCGCTTTATATAACACTACAGCAGCTGCAGCTCTCGAATCGGTCACCACCTCACACATACCAAAGCTTGCACAATCAACAGGCAACACTGGCACACCAGCCTAACTAAAGAATTGAGGCAGGCTTCCAGGGTTGCTGAGATGAGATAAAAAAGAACCCAGTCCAACAAGCACTTCATTGCATACAAACAGTCCCTCACCAATTTCAATGCCACACTCACTGCTGCAAAATAAACATACTTCTCATCTTTCATATCCTCCCTGTCTCACAACCCTAAATAGCTATAGAATACTTTAAATTCTCTCCTCCGTCCCCCAGCACCTCCTCCCTTTCCTCTCATCTCAGCTGAAGACTTTGACTCATTCTTCAAGCAGAAGATTGACATCAGAGAACGCTTTGGCCTACAGTCCCCACAGCCCCTAATCATAACAACTCAGCCCCCTTCTTCCAAAACCAGCTTATCTGCCATTGCAGAAGATAAACTTTCCTCTCTACTTTTCATATCACGGTTCTACACCTGTGCACTTGACACGATCCCATCCTACCTCATCCCAAACCTCACCATAGTCTTACTCATTCCAACTCTAACCCATTTCTTCATTGTATCACTAACAACTGGTATTTTCCCCTCATGCTTTAAACATGCCTCGATCACACCCATCCTCATAAAGCCCTCCCTTGACCCATCCTCTGTCTAGCTATCACCCATATCACTTCTCCCCTATGCCTCAATATTACAAGAACAGCATGTCCATCTTGAACTGTCCTCCCACCTCTCCTCCTCATCCCTCTTTAACCAGTTACAATTTGCATCATGCAACCGAAAAAGCCCTAACTAAAGTCACCAATGACCTACTAACCACCAAAGCCAAGCGACACTACTCTGTTCTCCTCCTCTTGAACCTGTCCCCTCTGTCTTCGACAAAGTGGACCATTCCCTTTTACTACCAATTCTCTCATCTCTTGGCATTACATACTTGGCCCTATATTGGGTTTCTTCATACCTAACAGACCGGACATTCGGTGTCTCCAACTCATACACCACCTCCTCATCTTTCCCCCCTATCTGTCCCTGTCCCCCAAAGTTCAATCCTAGGACCCCTGCTCTTCTCCATCTACACTTTTGGCCTGGGACACCTCATAGAGTCCCACAGCTTTCAGTATCATCTCTATGCTGATGACACACAGATCTACCTCAAAGTCTTTGTTCTCTGCTCGATTTCTAAAACTTAACATGGGCAAAACAGAATTCATCATCTTTCCCCCATCTCACTCAACCACCCCACCAGACCTATGCATCAAGGTCAATAGATGATCCCTCTCCCCAGTCCCACAAGCTCGCTGCCTCTGGGTAACCCTTGACTCTGCTCTCGCCTTCAAACGACATATATAAGCCCTTTTTACCTCCTGCCGACTTCAACTCAAAAATATCTCCCGGATTCCTTAACCAATAATCCGTAAAAACACTAGAGCATGTCCTCATCATCTCCCGCATTGACTACTGCAATCTCCCGCTCTGTGGTCCCTTTTCTAACACTCTCGCTCCCTTCCAATCTATCCTAAACTCTGCCCAAATAATACACCTGTCCCTATGCTATTCCCCGTCCTCTCCTCTCTGTCAATCCCTTCACTGGCTCCCCATTGCCCAGAGACTCCAGTTCAAAACCTTAACCATGACATACAAAGCTATCTGCAACCTGTCTCCTCCATACATCTTTGACCTAGTATCCCGGTACTTGCATGCACGCAATCTCCGATCCTCACAAGATCTCCTTCTCTACTCCCCTCTTATCTCCTCTTACCACAATCACATTTGTGAGGGACGCAGGATGGTAGTTGGGGCAGGAGGCTGTTGTGTTCCCACACACTGGCTCCCCACAAAGAGTAAATAGTGTCCTGTCTGACGTGTGGTCTGGGTGTAGTGCAATACACTTACTTTTGTAGCTCCTGCTGGCTCCATGGTTCCGGATCCGGACTCCATCACACATACAGCGTCAGACTCGGTTTCCTCTTTCAACAATCACACTTTACTCAATAACATCACAGTCTCAATAGCAGATACAGTACAGCACATGTTCTGTTGTTCATACTGAGTTCTCCCTTCATTGTCTGTCGTCTCAGGCCCCTCAGTGACTTCCCCTTTCATTACAGCTTTCATGCTTCCTGACCCACTCCTCTGCTGGTTCAGCATCCCATCCGGCTCCCTTAAGGAGGTGAAAGAGGCATCGGCTTCCATGCCTTATTTGGGCCGTAGAACCCGGATTTCTTTGGGGTTACCACTGAACAAAATTGCGGGCATCCGCATGCAGTATCTCTTCTCCTTCAGTATACTTCTCGTACTTTCTCAGTCCCCCGGCCTAATCTGCTTCTCCTCAGATCTCTTCTCTCCAGCACTCACTTAAGCAGTGCAACTGTCACTACTTAACACTAACTCAAACTGACAGTACGAGGAAGTACTCCTATTTATCATCTCAGTCCCCCTCTGTTATGCTCGCGCCCGGACTGACTGGCGTGAGCGTGATTAGTGATCCCACTGTACCATGAACCGAGGAGTGCCTGGAGGGACGTAACTAAGTATCAACCCGATCCGACCAAGGTCGCACGGCGGCTTAGTCGACTCCGTGAACCAAGGAGGAACCGAGCAGAGGGACCAGGTGCTACTCCAGGTCAGACCCCGGTCACAGTTGTTGACCCACACCGGGGAATGCAGGAACAGGCAGGTTAGACTGGCATACAGGCAGCTGGGTATTGGCAAGTACGGCTGGTATGCAGACAGGTGGGTACTGGCAAGCACGGCTGGTATGCAGACAGGTGGGCACTGGCAAGCACGGCTGGAGTGCAGACAGGGAGATACTGGCAAGCACGGCTGGAGTGCAGACAGGGAGGTACTAGCAGGTTGGAGTGCAGGCTGGATAGGGTCCAGTACAGACTGGGAGACAGGCACAGAGCCGCAGATGCGGTAGACAAGCAGAGTAAAGAGAAACTTCCGGAGCGGAGGACAAGGCAGAGCAAAGAGGAACTGCTGGTGCGGTGAGCAAGCAGAGCGGAGCGAAAACCGCAGGTGCAGTGGGCAAGGCAGAGCGGAACCGCCGGAGCGGTGGACAAGGCAGAGCAGTGCGAAACCACAGGTGCGGTGGACAAGGCAGAGCAGAGCAAAACCGCAGGTGCGGTGGACAAGGCAGAGCAGAGCGAAGCCGCCGGAGCGGTGGGTAAGGCATAACAGAGGGAAGCAGCCGGAGCGGTGGGCAAGTCAGAGCAGAGAGAAACCGCTGGCGCAGTGAGCAAGCAGAGCCGAACAGGGCTGAAGGTGCAGGCAGAGAGGACAAGGCTCTGTTCACATGGAACAGACTGGAAAATACAGGAAGATGGCTAGAACACAGGAGGAAGATATGGAGGAAGGGAAAAGGGACAAGCAGAACCAGATACACACAAGGTACTTACTATAAAGTAGCGAGTGGACACAAAACTCACAAGCAGAAGTACAGAGACAACGAGTTGGAGTTAGGTGCAGGTTCAGATACTGCAGGAAAAGGGAAGGTACGGACATAGAGACAAACAGGTAACAGGCTAGGATACAGTTCAGACAGGAACTGCTACTGCAATGAGATACAAGAACGAGCCTGGGTATACAGCCCCCAGAGTGGCGGAAACAGACTAGAAGTCACAGGTAACAGGCCTGGGTATACAGCCTCCAGAGTGGCAGAAACAGACTAGAAGTCAGAGATAACAGGCCTGGGTATGCAGCCCCCAGGGTGGCAGAAACAGACAAGATACAGGACAGGACCTGGCAATTCAGTTGCAAAGACAAACTGAGTGAAGGTGTTGCTCAGGCACCTCCTTCTGGGTGGAGGGGGTTTAAATATCCAGTGACTCACAACAATAGGCTGGGGACGCATTAGGAGCGCGCCCACAGCAGCTATAAGAATCAGGAAGTAACCGGGCCGCCGCCCTAAGCAATCAGACAAGAGACATGCACACAGCATGAACTGGAGCAAGGTTTGTAGGCTAGACTGATGGGTAAGATTGCGGTCTTGCACAGTGGGAGGTGGTGCACTATGCAAGCACGCCGCCAGGGATGTTACACCCTCCCAACTGGGAAAGTCCCTGGACCTAATAACTATACATTACAGTTATCTTACTTCTTAAACTACAGTGTCCCCTACTGCATTTCCTAATCTCCAACTAACTTTATAATATTCCTATTCTTTCCCTTTATTATTATATTGAAAACTCATTTTTATTATTTCAGAGTACTGTATTAAAACATCATTAAAATCCAGTCGATACTCACATAACACTTCAGTTTTAGCAGGAAGGGGCGAAGGTAATACATAGGCTTCCACATACCCTTACATATGCAAGATTTCTCCTGTGCATCCCCCTTACTCTGGAACTCTTTACTCTAACATATCAGACTCTCGACTACTGTAGAAACCTTCAAAAGGAACCTGAAGACCCACCTCTTCAGACAAGCCTACAACCTGCAGTAAACCTCTCCACTATACCACTGCACTACCAGCTCAACCCTCACCTACTGTATCCTTACCCATCCCTTGTAGACTGTGAGCCCTTGAGGGCAGGGTCATCTCTCGTCCTGTACCAGTCGGTGACTTGTATTGTTCTTGATTATTGTACTTGTTTTTTTTTTATTATGTATACTTTTCCACTACACTATATAATTATACCTTTTCACATGTAAAGCGCCATGGAACGCTATAATAATAATAAATAATAATCTTGCATTAAAGGGGTATTCCGGTTTTCCATGATCCTATCACAATATGTGGTTGCTATAATAATAATATTAGCAAATACCTTCAACTAGAAATGTAGTATAATTTTTCTGTTTTCTATGTCTCTTTCCTGATGTGCAGGCATTGCAGGACCTTAGTTATCCATGGTTATGACCACTGATTCAGTGACAGTTAGTTAGCTAGTTGCTAGTGGTTGTAACCATGGATACCTAAGGTCTTGCAATTCCTGCACATGATGAAAAAGAGAAAGTGAATCAGAAAAAAACTATACTACATTTCTAATTGGAGGTATTTGCTAATAATATTATTATTACACCTACTACATATTGGGATAGTGTTACATGCACGTCGCTAGGTTCAGATAGGGGCGAGACAGGTTACATGAATTCTTTACATGGATTCCTGGGGGAACCGTTACTCAGGGTGACCATAGACCATGTGCTGCAGCTTCTCTCAGGCACACAGGGGTATTGACCCTCAGGCACAGACACGTAGGTTGTTTCACTTGCTGACCAGTCACACTTGACAAGAGTCCTCATAAACGGTAGAACAGTAGCATTTAATAAGAAGCTGCACAGCCAGTGCAAGTTAAGTCTTATGAGCAACAGGCTCCAGTGACAAACAGTACAGTTTCCTTAGCAGCACAGCAGTTCACAGTCTTCCCAGTAGTACAGGACAGCACAGTTCTAATGCAAAGGCACATTAATAAAGTTCAAAATGGAGTCTATTCATTCAGTCATTTTTATCTTACAAAAAGACAACTAAAATAAAAAAAAAATAAAAAAAAAGTAAAAACAACAACAACCAGACAAACATTGGAGAAACACAGTTCTTCACCCCCCAACCTTAAGAAGCATTAAACATGAGTTATTTACACATCTTGGATCTGCAAAACCAGCATAATTAGATGAACAAATATTTGTACAAAGTAACAATAGTCAATCCAATTACATATAACTTGTGGAAGTACTAAGAACATTTAAATTAATTTTCAATGAAGTTTAATTTGAGGCATCATATAAACGTAACTCAAAGCAAGCCAAGGCGAAATCTCCTCAGTTCCCAAGATGTCAAACCAGAGCCATCAATCCATAGACCCCATATCTTGTCAAATTTAGAGATAGCATCTCTTTTTATGTTTATGCCCTTTTCCAAATTTACTAGCCAGTTAACTTTATCAATAAATTCTGATATCATAGGCTCCTGATCTGCTATCCATTTTTGGGCTATCAATTTTCTTGCCATATATAACATACGTGCCGCCCCAATTTTGCCGTACTCATCAATAATCAGATCTTCAGCATATCCCAGTATACATACTAATGGTGAAAGCTCTACGTCAGTTGAATAAACCCTGTTAATCATTGCTACAACACTCTTCCAAAAGGACACCAAGTTAGGACAGTTCCACATCATATGAAGCAGATCTGCTATATTAGTTTTGCATCTAGGACAGTGGGAGCTTGAACGAAATCCTATGTTAAATAAGAATTGAGGTGTATCACATACATCATGGTACATGGGACAGTCTATACGATTCACTTAAAGACAGCTATGGAACTCTTTCCAGTATATCTGACCAGTGATTTTCCTCTATGGGTCCCATTACACTCTCCCATTTCTCTTTTGATCGCATCGGCCTGTTTGTCAATATAATGTCTAAGAGAATGTTATAAAGTAATGAGATCAGTCTACGAGAACTGTGCAGATTAGCTATTCTCTGTATTATTGAGTGTCGAAGTACCCCTACTTCCAGAACAATGCCTTCCACCCGACATGCGTGCCTAAATTTTAAGTATTTATAGAATTCAGAGTGAGGTAACCCATATTCCTTTTGCAGCTGTGAGAATTCCTTAATCACATCACCTATCAGCACTTGAATAAGTCTGTTTAAACCCTTGGAGCTTCAGGAGTTAAATCCCACCAGTTGGTATAGATTAGGAAGCCATGGAGTGTTTCATAATGAAGTAAATTGTGAAACATCTTCTATTCCTTGTAATGTTTTCACCGTCCCCCAAAGTTTGTGACATAACAGCATAGTCGGTATTTTGCTTCTAAGTGTCCCAAACTTATGTGCCTCCAATACCTCATAGAGTTTATCTGATTGGAAATAATGCTCTAGCAACATACGCTGAGCTCCCCCTCCCCCAGGGTCGTCCCATCCCCAGATATGTTGAAGCTGAGATGCCGCATAATATACCCATAGGTTAGGAACCGCAAGCCCTCCCATTGTTTTGTTTCTTTGCAATGTCTCCAGTTTAATTCTCCAAGTCTGTTTGCCCCATATTAATTTTCTAAACTCCTGACTGACTTTAAAGAAAAACCTCCTATTTATCCATATTGGGGAGTTGTGTAGAACATACAGCAATTGTGGCATCCAGATTATTTTGACCAGGTTAGCACGGCCCACAACCAACAACGGTAACTTAGACCAAGTGCCTAGTTTACCTCGAAAATTAAGACTGGATCAAGATTCAACTTCTCATAATCATTTATTTTTGCCGATATATTGATGCCTAAATATTTAAACTCCGATACCACTTGTAAACCCGAGTTAATGTAGTGGGAAGCATTCTCATCTGTATTATCCAATGGAAGCATGACTGATTTGCTCCAATTTATCTACAGACCAAAGTATTTTCAAAATGTTTCTATAGTTTCCATTGCTATAGGAAGTTTTAGCCAGAAATAATAAAGCGTCATCAGCGTATAACGCAACCTTCTCTTCACTATTCCCTCTACGAAACCCAACTATTCCTGGATGCTCCCTGATAACCGATGCCAGGGGTTCAATGGCCAGTGCAAAGAGCAGGGGGGACAACGGGCACCCCTGCCACGTACCTCTACTTAGTCCAAAAGCCGGGGAGAGGTGTCCATTTACCCGTATTCTAGCCATCGGCCTACCATACAGCAATTTGACCCATGAAATAAAACTAGGTCCTATACCAAACTTTTCCAACACCGGCCATAAATATTCCCACTCAACAGAATCGAATGTCCAGAGAACATACAGCTCTATCCCCATCACCATCCACCGGCAATTGAAGATTAAGAAACAATCTCCGGATATTAACAGCTGTGGATCTAGCAGGCATGAAGCCTGACTGGTCAGTATGGATAACTGTAGAAATTACTGTATTCAATCTAGACACCAGAACCTTCACAATAATTTTAACATCAGTTGACAATAAAGATATGGGCCTGTATGAGTCAGGGATTAAAGGGTCTTTACCTGGCTTAGGTATGACTACTATCACCGCCTCTTGCATTGAATGGGGTAGGGTTCCCCCCTCCACCGCCTCCTCGAAGGTAGCCAGTAAGTGGGGAAGTAGAATATTTCCAAATTTCTTATATATTTCTGTGGGAAGCCTGTCAAGTCCTGGTGGTTTGTTATTAGCCATAGAGGCTACTGCAATTTGTAACTCCTCTAGCTGTAGTGGTCTATTTAAAAAATCTTGATCTTTACTGCTGAATGTCGGTAGTTTGATTTCCCTCAAGTAGGATAAGATTTGTTCTCTATTAAATTGCAGTTTGGATGTATATAGATCTTTATAAAATTCTAGCAGGGTGTTTGAGATCTGGTCAGTCTGGTTTACTACCACTCCTTCCCTGTCCTTCAAATCACCAATAAAAGAACTCCCCATCTGGGCTCTTGCCATCACGGCCAGTAAGTGTCCTGCCTTCTCCTCCTCCTCAAAGAAGTTTCTGGGCAAACATGCATTTATTTTTAGCTTTTTCCTTGATATATGTGGTGTATGCTTCTTGTGCCTCTCCCCACTCCATCAGGTCCTCTTTTACACCAGTTAGTACAAATTTCTCTTCTGTAGATCTAACTCTATCCCGTAAAACTCCCCAAACTGTTTTGTCTTAGTTTTGGATCTGTTAATGGTCTGTATTAAGACTCCTCGTCCGACGCATTCAAAATTCATCCACTATGCCGTAACATCTGGACGCCGCGGGTTTGACGCTGCATAACACGCATCATCAAACACGCAGTGGCTCCGGATCGTGTGCACATACCCTAAGAGATTTTTTTATCTTATAAAATTACTAAAAAATAATAATGAAATACACTTGATAATGAAAAAAAAAGTTATTTTTAATGCGTTTATTTTTAAATAATAAACATCACAAATCAGCAAATAACAAAGGCATATTTGGTGTTCCTGTAATCGTATCAACTTGCACAACAGAGCGATCAGATTATTTACGGGGATCGGTAAAGGATGTAAAAAAAAATGGCGTAATTTATATTTTTTCTCTATTAAACCCATAAAAATGTAATAAAACTGTAACGCGGAGGCTGTGTTCACACGTAGCGTAAATGCTGCATTCTTTCTGCTGCTTTTTTTCTGCAGGTATCCGCACCAGACGAAACAGTAACAATCTTCTCTGATTATTGGTGTTTGCTGCGTTTCTTTTATGCTTTTTTCCGCTTATTTAATGCGATTTTGGGGCAGATATGAAGCAGAGTTTTTAATGCTTTTCAACAGTACAGAAAAGCTTTTGATTCTTATTGTGGAGTTTGGTGCGGATCCTGCAGAAAACAAAAAACACAGTATTTCTGCAACATGTGAACACGGCCTTACAGACACAAAAAAGCCGGATGTCATATAGTGAAGCTACATAAAGATGAGAAAGTTCTGGCGGCTCCGACTGTGAATGAGGGAACAAAAAAAAATCCACAACTAGAGATGAGCCGGACGCACAGATAACGTCGCGCTGCCCTGGGCGATCAAAAGCCGCCGGAGACACCGGATGGTTAGAGATTCATGGTCTCCTATCCATCCACCAGGTACCACTGACCTGGACGCTGGACCAGAGACCCGGGAATCCATCCGCTCATCTCTAGCCCCAATTGTCACGGATACAGCAGACAGTCTTGGATTTGGGTCTACGCCCTGCAGTCTCGGACGTCTGCTGAATTCCCCTCATTACCAGCGCCCATCTGACAACTCCTGCCAGGGAAGAAAGAAATGGTAAATGGGTGTGGATTGGGGTGTGGCCAGGGGCATGGCCAAAATTTGTCCCTCTTTCTGTTCTTAAAAAGTTGGGAGGTATGCTAACAAATAAACTAGGAAGTCAGGGAGCAACTGCAGGGCCGTAGGAACCAGAAGGCACCAACACCAGAGCCAGAGATAAACCATAGAAACACTCACCAAAGAATACCAACCGTACCACTGAAGCACAATTGATTAATCCGCAGTTTAAATATTCCTCTCATCGATCACCTGACATAGCTTAAGGTAACGCCCAATCTCCACCCTCTGCCCAGGGAGACAGAGAAAGGGACGAGAAACCAGGAGACTGCCGGGACCATAAGACCAAACCTTTAAATATACAGGTTGCCTCCCTCACGGTAATAAAACGCTCGAGTAAGGCACAGGACACATGACTCTTTGGTGGACGGGGTTGGCCACAGCTTTTATTCCTTTTATTCTCACATGTAACCATTCTCTTAAATCCATAAAACTTGTATAATATCCGGAATCCGAAACGGTACCGCCAGCTGTGACTTTATTCATCTCACTAAAACAGAGAAAAACTCTTTTAAACATTTTAAACAAATGTATCAGAGGAGGGAGGGAAGCTCAGTCAGCAGGAATCGGTGAAGAGGCAGATCGGGCCCAATAAGGGTGTGTTTATTTTGAGACCGTGCCAACATCAAAACCGGAAGGGGGGGAGGGGAATACAACAAAAAGATACATTTTTTACCAGTGGCCATATAGAACACCTGGTGGGAGGATCCCTTAGGAAGTTGAACACCCCTTATTAAAGCCAGCAATGGGCTGCACCAGAATTTAACCCCACTGAAACCAGCCATGATGGGAAGGTGAGAGAGCAAGCATGGAGGGAGGAACATTAACCCCTTGCTCTCAGAAACATAGGCTCTGCAGTCAGGGACCCCTTCCCTATTTGGCTTGTGGTCCTCAAGACATAGCATCCCATGTTTCCTGGCTATAGCTGACGCTGGGGAAACCGGCGTTCCGGGACCCCTGAATAGTGTCAGCACTGGGAGCGACAGTGTCTCGCCTCCCAACCACACCACCATCCTCTGGAATGGAATACACGGGCACGGTGGGGACCACCCCCCGAAGGAAACACCCCACCCCTCACAACCATAGAGCAGCGAGAGGTAACGCGCCAGGGGGCCGGAGAAGGGCCGGACTGGGTCAAAAAAGCAGCCCTGCCACACAAACCCCACCTGCCCACATACTATAAGGGTATGTGCACACGGTCGGTATTGGCAGCGCTTTGAACGCAGGATACTTTATGCTGCATCCAAAGCGCTGCAGGCAGGTCAATCCGCATGTGTTCATTGAACCATGCGGATTCACTGCATCCTATACATTGCACTGATAGACTTTTGTGGCGCCCCTGAGGGTTCAGTCGCCACAGAGGTACTGCACCTCACCCAGAGGTGTGGCATCTCCTTCTCTCAGGTAAGGATGGAGTATTGCCCGGGACCCTAACACTTGCACTCAACACTACACTACTCCAGGCCGGCTGGAAGGGCAATATGCACTGCTTTCTTCAGCCCCGTCCCGGGCTGGAGTGGGGGGAACCAAAGTGAGGGGGAACCAAGTAGTGGGTGTGGGTGGAGGATGCATACCAGGGGAGCACTTAAAGAAGATACATATATATATATATATATATATATATATATAGGGAAGCCATCTTTTTAGGGGAGTCGTACGGAGGAAGAGAGAGTGTGAGGACGAAGGGAGCAGAGGCTCTTCAGGAGCTCTGCTCGGGAGGCAGGCTTGGCCTGTCATGCCCAAGACTGAGAGAGGAGTGGGAGCAAGGGAGGAAGGCTCCAGGAGCTGAAGGGATCCCAGGGGGTACGGTGAGTGCAGGACGGCACCCGTACGCCCGAATCTGACAGGCGGTAGAGGGATCAGGCCGCAAAAAGGGAACCGGTCCCTGGACTAGCCGAGTTACTTTAAGTCTCAGCTAGAAAACCGGAGGCTTCTGCACTTTCAAGGTGCAGTTGCCACATCTGCACCTAAGCCGCCGAAAAGGGCACCAAGCAAGGTCCGGGAACTCCAAGTTGCCCAGAGGGATCTCAAGGTACCTGATCGGGACTTTGTATGGTGGGGCACAGGGCAGGAGGGAGAGACCCAGCGCGGGAAGTCGGCTAAGAAAGGAACATACAGAGAGGGGTCCCGTTAAGTGCTCTTGAGATACTTGAGGGAGTGCTGAACCCCTGCCTGGTAAACGCAGCGCGACGTGGGAGACGGTCACCTGTATAGTGCCACCTGAGGAACCTAAATAACTATGAGTAAACTCGGATGACTGCACCCCACTGTTTCTGTCAGTTATTTTTACCACGTTACCGCTCCTGCACTACAACGCCCAGCATCACCATCTGCACCTACACTGCCCTGGAGCTGAGCTCTGCCTGTGGAGAGCCGCACCAACCCAGCTGCCCTGCTCCAGAGGTCTGCAGCAGCGCTGGTACTCATTACCAGGAACCACAGGTGGCATCACGAGATAAAATTATTATTCATCCCTTCAAGCAACAAAACCCCTTTTTAAAGAGTGACCCCAGGGTACGGGCCCAGGAGCCGACCGCCGTGACATCCCAAGAAGGCAAAGGCCCGGGTACCGAGTTTCCCCCATATCCCCCTGGGCGAGTCACTTTCTCTTGCGGAGACTAGCGTCTCCACAAGAGAAATTGACATGCTGCGGTCTGGAAAGACGCGCCACTTGCCCGTGTCCGCAGGGGCACGGAGACGCATAGTGGACATGGGATTTCTACAAATCCCATCCACTATGCTGTAACATCTGACCGCTGCAGCAAGTGCGCTGCGTGCAATCCGCAGCAATTACTGATCGTGTGCATGTACCCTAACACTCATTACCCCAGATCAGTGAATTTTGCTTTACTTTGTTGTGCCCCTCACTCTCCTAAAAGGAGTTATTTGAAGAGCCGCATGTGAATGGCGCAGCAGTGCGTATGATCGGCCACAGCTCCATTTACATGGTGCTCTACAGAGCTCCGATTCTCAGGATCATGGGGGTCCCAACAGTCGGATCTCCAGTGATTGGACAGTTATACCCTATCCAGAGGAGAGGGGATTACTTGGGATAATCCATTTAAACAGGTTTTCCAATATTTATTTTTATTTGGCCATAGTAATATTGAAAATACTAAACCAATATTGACGCCTCTCCGACAACAGGACTGGAGAAGTGGTACTTTGCAGTGTATATACAGGACAGGAGAAGTGGTACTGTGCAGTATATATACACAGGACAGGAGAAGTGGTACTGTGCAGTGTATGTATACAGGACAGGAGACGTGGTACTGTGCTGTGTATATACAGGACAGGAGAAGTGGTACTGTGCAGTGTATGTATACAGGACAGGAGAAGTGGTACTGTGCAGTGTATGTATACAGGACAGGAGAAGTAGTACTGAGCAGTGTATATATACAGGACCGGAGGAGTGGTACTGTGCAGTATATATACACAGGACAGGAGAAGTGGTACTGTGCAGTGTATGTATACAGGACAGGAGAAGTGGTACTGTGCTGTGTATTTACAGGACAGGAGAAGTGGTACTGTGCAGTGTATGTATACAGGACAGGAGAAGTGGTACTGTGCAGTGTATGTATACAGGACAGGAGAAGTGATACTGTGCAGTGTATACACACAGGACAGGAGGAGTGGTGCTGAGAGTAGCACCTGCCTCCTGAGCTCAAGCACTTCCAGGAGGAGGGTCGTCGTCTGCCTCTCTTCTCCCCAGGGAGAGGCAGGCCTACTGGGAGGTCGGCATGGCTTCCCAGCCTCCTATCCCCCGGTCTATGCCGGCGGGGGAGAAGGAGCCTCAACAACCGGCCCAGGAGGGAGTGAGGAGATCGGGAAGGGTGAGGAAGAATACATCCACCTGCTCCAACCCCGAGACTGTTCACCGCCAGCCCAGAGAGGGAGACCGGGGCACCCCAGGCCCCAGGAACAAGAACCCAGCAAGATCCTCGGGGGAGATGAGCTCCAGCGAGTCCACAAGTTCCTTCTCCTCCCGAGTGGTCGCCACATTGCGAGAGTACGAGGACGCCGGCAAAGCACTAACCCAGCTGAAAGAGGAGCTGAGGGAGGCCCGGGTCCTGAACACCCGAGCGTCCAACAAGGAAAGACCCGCGACCTCCCAGAGGTTTAATGCTCTCAGAGACGAGGTGGTCAGGTTAGTGCTCCTCCGGGAGGGGATTGAGAAAAGCGCAGGTCCCTTCCTGGAGAGGTTTAAGAACCAGCGGCGGTTCTCAGAAATGAAGGGGTTAAATACCTCAGGAGAACCGCCAGCCGGCGTCCTTAGTGAAGAGGAGGAGGAGGATGAAGAGGTGACTGGAGTCTCAGTTGCTGGAGCCAGTGAGGGGCAGAGCCGGAGCTCAAGTGGTCTCCCTGCAGGGCAGAGGACTCCGACAGCAGAGGCTGGAGTGTCGGGGGAGGAGGAGGAAGGAGGACTGCTGAGGGAGATCCGACTGCTGAAGTCTCCAGTGGACCTGACGCGGTTTTCCTTCGGTGAGGACAAACCAGTGGAGGAGACCAAGAGGAGGAAGAGGAAGACCGGAGGAGCTGCACAGGAGGTGGTGAGTTACAAGTATGTACCAATGTCTGATGTTGCGCCTGCCACCTTCTGTTTAAACCCCACCAAACCTAAAAGCACGGGCTCTGCAGTGGGCTCGAGGCAGAGACAAGGTGGGGAGAGGAGAAGGACGTCCGGCGATGCTGCCATCTGTGCAGGGAACAATGCAGGGGGCGAGGCTGTGGAGGTACTCACAGCGCCGGACATAGGAAGTTCTGTGGAGTTTCCCACCCTGCCCTCTGCGGCTAAGCCGGTTATCACCGGGGCTGGGGGGGCAGGGAGGGATGTGAAAAACACATCTGCAAAGAACACTGGGCGCACTGCTGCGACAGGGGGGCAGTGTGCCCCAGCGCCCAAAAAGGACACTAAGACCCCAAAGTCTGTGGGTGCAGGGCGGGCAGAGGTGCCGAGAAAACAGTCTGGCCAGAACAAGGACCAAAATGCTGCAGTAGAGGGGCGGGGCGCTCCAGCAGACGACCTGCAGAAAGCCAGCACCAACCAAAGGGAAACGGGTGTGGTGCTGCAGGGAAAGGAGTCTCTGGAAGTGCTCCCCTCCCCCGGCCCAGCAGGTGTGAGTGCAGAGACACCAGACACAAGGGAGGAAGGAATGGAGGTGACTGTGGAAGTGTTATGATCTGCTACAAGCACTAAGGAAAGACAGGAGATCTGTCCCTACAATAGAACTAAACTGGATCCCTACGATGTAACGGGGAACCTGATCCTGTGATCAGACCCGCTAAAGTCCTCGGCTAGTCTGTACGAAGACCTATAGATGCAAGGGAGGGATCCCTACAAGAACTAGGGACTGGGATAAAGTTGGACACCTCCTAGCAGAAATTGTAGCAGTCAAAGACAAACACACAACAAAGAACATAGAGGTCCGAAGACCTAGCAAAACTAACAGAGAATGGTAACAGAGCACCAAGCTAGCTCAAGAGTAGTAAATACAATGAAGTCCAGCAAGGTCAGGAGGGCGGAGCCGGATTAAATAGGCAAAAATGGTCATGTGAACAGCAAACTAGAAAAAAACTAACAGGAGAGTTCTAACAGGAAGGTGCAGAGAACAGCAGAGGTAATGGGGTGACAAGTAAAGGGAATGGAAGTAGTGGTGCAGTGAATGATGGGAGTAATGGTGGAGCAGATGGGGGGAGTAATGGTGGAGCAGATGGTGAGAGTAGTAGGAATGGTGGAAGTAGTGGTACAGTGAATGATGATGCAGCAAATGGTGGGGGTAGTGGTGCAGTGAATGATGATGCAGCAAATGGTGGGGGTAGTGGTGGAATGAATGCTGGGAGTAGTGGTGTAGCAAATGTTGGGGTAGTGGTGTAATGAATGGTGGGAGTAGTGATGCAGCAAATGGTGGGAGAAGTAGTGGAGTGAATGATGGGAGTAATGGTCCTGCGAATGGTGTGAGTAGTAGTGGAGTGAATGGTGGGAGCAGCAGTGGTGTTGGTGGGGGGGAAGTAGGCGCTGGTCCCGCTGCCCCCCCAGCATTGGCAGGGGCTTCAGCCCAAAGCTATTCAGGAGCTGTCAGTGCTGGGGGTTGTAGTGCGCCCTCGTCTGGTGGCCCTGGGGATGGTGACTTGCAGCAGCAGCTCCTGGACGCCCTGAGGAGAGGGGAGAGCTCCATCACTGTAGAGGGGAGGGAGGTTGATCTGTCTTTCTGGATAGAGAGACATGGTCTTTCAGCCTTCCGAGATAGAGGGGCAGAGACTGCCTGGTCTCTGCTGACAACGGGGCAGAGGAGTAACCGTAGGAACGTGGTCCGTCTCCAGTGGGTGAGCAAGGATGCCTGTCCAGATAGTTCGAAGGTGGTTGAGCTCCTGCTGGGGATGGGCTTTGCGGCATATGACATCTTTGCCTTGATCCATCCCTACGGGACCTCCTACTTCGATGTCAGCTTCGTGAGACCGGAGGGCCTTGAGCTTTTCTGGTCTCACCATGAGCTGGCTCGGAGTCGCCCCGAATGGCATGGTCTCTTTCCCCTGGCAATAACCCACCAAGATTCAGTCAGGAAAGTGACCGTTTTGACTAGTAACGAGTCGCTTTCCTGTATGGACATTACCACCTGGGTGAGTTGATACGGAGAGGTCACCAATATTCCCGAAAAGAATCTGGATGACCATGGTATCTGGTCAGGGGCCTGGACCTTCATGGTGAGATTGAAGGTTTCGGGAAACACTGTTACCTATATCCCCTCCTCAACCTTTTTGGGGAGGGATAGGATCTTGATTTTCTACCGGGGGCAGCCTAAGGTCTGTCACAGGTGCGGTAGCCCCACACACTTCAGTGCGCAGTGTACCACCCAGAAATGCGCACTGTGTGGGGACCTCGGTCATCTTGCTGCTGCCTGTCGCAGGATTAGGTGTAACCAGTGTGGTGACCTCGGTCACCCGTTCAGTCGCTATCCGCGTTCCTTCGCCAATGCGGTCCTGAAAGCGGCGAGTGCGGGACAGGCGAAAGCCGGGACTAATCTTGCCGGTGAAGGGACCAGTAGAGGCGGGGGAGGCAGGGATCCGGTGAGGAGCAAGCTGCCGCCATCCACCATCAGGCGGCAGGAGCAGCGCCGTGGGGACAGGGGGCAGGGAGTAATGTCCCTAAACTCTGACCCAGGTACTTCACTTGCAGCTGAGGATCCTAAAGACAGCGAATTGAGCGAGGAAGTCAAGAGACTTGAAAGGGAAGAGCGAGAGGACGCCACGTCTTCCCAGGAACCCTCTTCTGGTGACAGTCTAGATGAGGGAGAGGGGGAGTGGTCACAGAAAAAGAAAAAGGGTAACAGGAAAACGGCCAGAGGTAGGAGGGGGACCAGGTCTCGAGCTGCCTCTTTGGAGTGTGACCCCTCTGACTCTCTGGCCGTGATCCAAGCGCCATTGGAGGGTTCAGCCGCCCCCCCCTCTGGTGGATCTCTCCAACCGGTTCGGGGCTCTCCAGGACCTCCCTCTGGAGGGGGGAAGTGGGGACCCGGGGCCGGAGGTTGCGGACAAGGTGGTTGGGGCTCAGGAGATGGCTGGGTCTTCCTCTCGGGGGGCAAATACAAAGTCCTCTGGGGGGACGACTAACCCAGGACCACCAGACGAGGGCAAGAATGTATGTAAAGAGAGAATGGACGAGTCTGTTTGTCTTAAGCGCACTAAAAACCCGTCATTATCGGAGGAAGAGGTTGGGACTGTCAGTGGTGGGAAGAAAAAGGCTATCTAATTCAATCAATCATGATGGCGGCACCCACCCCGTTGACGCTGGCAACTATTAATGTTTGCAGCATAAAGTCAGATGCGGCAAGGTACACGGCCTTTCATTTTCTCGGCCAACTTGACGCCGACATTTTGTTTTTGCAGGAGACCAGGTTGACCAATATATCAACCTTGCATAAAGCAAGGCGGGAGTGGAGGCATGGGCCCTCCTACTGGTCTCTTGCGGCCGAGCCGTATAGCGGGGTGGCGGTCCTTTATAAGACCGCAGTGGTTGAATGCAGACGAGTGATCGAATTAGAAATGGGGAGATGCTTGATCCTAGATGTCTCCATGGGGGGACAAGAGCTTCGGCTCATTAACATCTATGGTTCCCAGTCCAAGTGGGACCGCAAATGTCTCTTCCTGAAGATCAAACCTTTTTTATTTTCGAGTCGGCAGGTGGTCTTCGGAGGGGATTTCAACAATGTTACGAGATCCTGTGATAGAGGAGGTTCCGGAGACCGGCTGGCTTATGACTGCGTCGCGTTAAACAGGATAGTGAGTGAGGCTCGCCTGGTGGATGTCCACATCCGGCACAACCCGGGCGACACGGGATTCACCTTTTTTAGAGGTAGTCAGTGCAGGTCTAGGCTAGACAGGTTTTATTTGAAGGAGGAGGCCGTCTCTTCACCGTTGTCGGTTGTGGAGGTGGAGTTCTCCGATCACTGTTTGATTATGTTTTCTCTGAACGTTACAGAGACTCCTTGGATGGGAAGAGGCTATTGGAAGCTGAATTCGTCACTCCTTGAGGAAGAAGCTGTAAGACGGTCTTATGAGGAATTCTTTCAGAGCCAGGTACCATTGCTGGGCCTAAGTAACACTAAGTCAGAGTGGTGGGAGATGTTCAAACATCGGGTGGCGAGATTCTTCCGGCAGCTCTCGAACCTCAGAAGCCTGAACAGGGATCGCCTGTATCAGAGCCTGAGGAGGAAACTCGAGCATCTTGTCTCGACTGGAGGTAGCCGCGAGGAGATCTCCAGAGTGAAGTCCTTGCTGAAGAGGTGTCAGTACGATAGGCACGCATCTTTGGTTTTCGAGAGGGACTACGGGAAGTACTGGTCGCCCGACCCTTACAGAAACTGTAAGATGTCAGTGAATAGTAAGATAGTGACGGGGCTGGTGGACAGTACGGGGTCCCTGAGAAGGTCCAGATCAGGGATCTTGGAGGTCGTCAGTTCCTACTACTCGCACCTCTTGGGAAGGAGGGAGCTTGATCGTGACGGGATGTCGGCTTTCCTGGCTGAATCTGTTCCTGAGCCAGGGGCTGACCTCTCGCTGGGCAATTTGGCAGAAGCGATCAAAGAAGAGGAAGTGAGACTGGCGATCGATGGGCTTAGGCCCAAAAAGTCGCCAGGTCCGGATGGCTTAACATCTGAGTTCTTTAGGACCTTTATGAACTCTTTGGTCCCCCTCTTGACTCAGGTGTTTAACTAGTGTCTCTCCTCGGGCACTCTGCCGAGATCATTAAGGAGGTCAGCTTTGATCATTTTGTCAAAGGGTAAGGATCCGTCACGCATTGAGAACTGGCGTCCCATAGCACTTCTCAATGTGGACAGGAAGATTTTGGCTAAGATACTTTTCAACAGGCTGGTGAAGTTTGCACCCCGGCTCCTTTCGGAGGTTCAGCACTGTTGCGTTCCTGGCCGTAGCACTTTTAGTGCTGTTCTAGGTGTCCGAGAGGCCGTGGAGCAAGGCAGGGCGGGCCTCTGGAAGGGGTTCTTGCTGACCCTGGATCAGGCAAAAGCCTTTGATCGGGTTAACCACGAGTACCTCTGGTCCACTCTTTTGAGGTATGGTCTGCCTGGAGGGTTTGTGGACTGGCTTAAGACCTTGTATGCAGGGGCTGAGACTTTCCCTCTGGTGAATGGGTGGATTGGACGACCTTTCGGGGTAGGATCCGGTGTCCGTCAGGGCTGTCCTCTTAGCCCTTTGCTTTACGCGTTTGCGATCGATCCCTTCCTCAGAAAGATCGATTGTGGACCGTTGGCGGGGGTGCGGATGGGCGGGGCGGCGCCGGAGGCTATCCTGAGGGTGGTGGCCTACGCGGACGATGTCACCGTCTTTGTTTCTTCGCAAGAGGAGGCAGTGGTGGTGATGTCAGAAGTGGAGCGCTACTCGGAGGCATCCGGGTCCAAGGTCAACCAGGATAAGTGTGAGAGTCTCTGGCTGGGAGGCGGAGATCCCGGGTTTGATCTTCCGGACACCCTCCCCGAACCCCAAGAACATGCCAAAGTCCTGGGCATCGAATTCGGCCAGGGTGATTACCCCACGAAAAACTGGGAAGGCAGAATCAAAGGTGTCGCCCGAAGAGTAGACCAATGGAGGGGTTGGTCTTTGACCCTGAGGGAAAGGGTTGGCCTGTGCAAAGCTTTCCTGCTCCCCTTGCTAATCTACCTGGGCAGCGTCTGTGTCTTGCCAGAGCCTCTCTGGACACGGGTCTACAGTCTGTTCTTCCAGATGTTATGGGGGAACAGACTGAACCTAGTCAAGCGGGAGGTCACTTACCGCACGAGGAGACCAGGGGATTTGAATATGGTGAACCCCGTGGTGTTCCTAGTGAACACCTTCTTGAAAGTGAACGTGGCAAACCTCTGGAAAGAGAGGGCTCCTCCGTGGGTATTCTCCTGCAAGGGATGGTTTCAGCCTTTCTTCCAGGAATGGGAGACAGGGGGAAGATTGAAGGATCTTCGCACACCACACGGGCATCTCCCGGCTTATGTTACCCCGGTTCTGAAAATGATCCGCCGGTGGGGTCTGGGAATGTGGAAGGTGAGGTCCCTCCCGAGGAAACTCCTCGATATGAGGGTCTTGCTTTCTCATTTTCAGAGTCCATTGGCCCTCAAAGACTGCCCAAGTCGGGATCTGGAGGTTGGGTTGAGTTTGTTAAATTCTAGCAGGATCCCCGAGAAGTACTGGGACTTGACTTGGCGCTGCTTCCATGGTAAGCTGTATGTGAGGGACAATTTGAAGTACAGGAGCTCCGAGGACAGGAATTGCCCCCGTGAGGCTTGTGCTAACGTGCTGGAAAGCATGGAGCACTCCCTGCTTCCATTGGTTGGCCGCGGCTGGCTACTCTGTCCTACGCCGGGTGGGCCTATGGAGCGTTCGGAGACCTTGGGAGAAGGGACCGAGACACTTTATTCATAGTCAGCGCAGTGGTGAGGTATTTCACGTGGAACGCACGAGTTTTAGTCTCGACGCAGAGTAAAATCCTCCATGTAGATGAAGTCTGTAGGAACATCCTAGGTGACCTGGTGAAGGTACGTTCTCTGGAGTATGAAAGACTGGGTGCCCGGAGGGCGGCCCGTCTCTGGAGGGGCTTTTCCTTCAGGGTGCCTTAGTCCGGTAGTACTCCTATATCCTGGTGGTGGGCTGATGTCTTTCCACCCTAGATTTTTGTTTTGTATTTCTGCTTGAATAGAAGGTTTGCCGGCATCGAACTTGAGCCTTGGATGGTGAGTGTGTAGGTTGTGTTCTGTTTATATTGTATATAATGTATAATAGGGGGTTTTAGTTAGGTTGGGTGGGGGATTTGGGGGAGTTCTTCATCAGCGGTGATAAGAGGACCGATCTGGCCTGGTCCAGGCCCCGCCTGGGAAAAAACTTTGGGGCCTGATCCTAGCTTGGAGTAATCCTGAACTTTGTGGCCAGAGCTGGATCAGGGGTGGCGGGATAGTTAGTGTAGGTCTGTGTTTTATATATATATTAAAAAATTACAAAAAAAATAAAAAAATACAAAAAAAAATACAAAAAAAATATAAAAAAAAAAAAAAAAAAAGTTTAAAATTGTCCATGTCACTATTGTATGTATTGTTATACAGTGGGACCAGTAGGTTAGTGTTAGTTCCCGGTTGTATATACGTTATATTAGGTTTAGTGTTTTATTGTATATAATCTTGTATATAGGACGGTGTTTTATGTGTATATAGGACAGTGTGAGCGTTGTGTGGGATTGTATATAGTAGTATGAATGAAGCTTGGCCGGGGGTTTTATAGGTTTTATAATATTTATTTCTTGTATATCTATATATTCTGCGGTGATTTATTTTGTTTCTATTTTCTGTGATTTGTCGTCTTGTTTTGTTCATATGTTTGGTGTCCTGTAATGTATTATTGTTCTGTCATGTACTGTACTTATTCTATCAATAAAAAAAAGACCTGCAGTGTATATATACAGGACAGGAGGAGTGGTACTGTGCAGTGTATATATACAGGACAGGAGGAGTGGTACTGTGCAGTGTATATATACAGGACCGGAGAAGTGGGGTGCTGCGCAGTGTATATATACAGGACAGGAGTAGTACTATGTAGTGTATATATACAGGACAGGAGGAGTGGTACTGTGCGGTGTATATATGCAGGACAGGGGAAGTGGTACTGTACAGTGTATACTGTATATACAGGGCAGGAGAAGTGGGACTGTGCAGTGTATGTATATGTATATATATATATATATATATATATATATATATATATATATATATATACAGGACAGGAGAAGTGATACTGTACAATATATATATATATACAGGACAGGAGAAGTGGTACTGTGCGGTGTATATATACAGGACAGGAGGAGTGGTACTGTGCAGTGTATATATACAGGACAGGAGGAGTGGTACTGTGCAGTGTATATATACAGGACCGGAGAAGTGGGGTGCTGCGCAGTGTATATATACAGGACAGGAGTAGTACTATGTAGTGTATATATACAGGACAGGAGGAGTGGTACTGTGCGGTGTATATATGCAGGACAGGGGAAGTGGTACTGTACAGTGTATACTGTATATACAGGGCAGGAGAAGTGGGACTGTGCAGTGTATGTATATGTATATATATATATATATATATATATATATATATATATATATATATACAGGACAGGAGAAGTGATACTGTACAATATATATATATATACAGGACAGGAGAAGTGGTACTGTGCGGTGTATATATACAGGACAGGAGGAGTGGTGCTGTGCGGTGTATATATACAGGACAGGAGAAGTGGTACTGTGCAGTGTATATTGTAAGGTGGCTGCCGGACAGGTCGTGGATGGGAGGTATGTGTCCCCGAAGTGCCAGGCTTCGGTGATGTAGGACCCGGAGAAGCAGGCTCCAGCACACATAGTGCTGAGAGGAATTTAATAGGCCCGGATTACAGGGCCGGGTTTTACGAGCAGCTTTAAGAGCTGGGGGGGGAAGCAGCTGCTCACTTACCTCCAGTGCAGGTCTTGGAAAGCTGATTTAAGACATCTGCGCCTGTCTCAGTCTGTGTGTGTGTGTTGGGCAAGGTGAGCAGACCTTGCATGTACAGCTCAGACTCTGCTGGAGGCAGAGGAAGGCACTTTGTTTAAACGGCTTAGGCCGTGCTGCATGGACTTCTTATTTTGAGCTTGGTTCTGTTATTCCTTTTTGTGCCAGAAAAAGGCTGTTACTTTTGTTTCCTCACTGGTGTATGGACACTAAATAAACCACCAGTTTGTTTGAACCCGCGGACTGTATCACTGTGTGAACCTGTGTCTACCTACAACGCGGCTCAGTGAGTACAAATCCATACAATTGGTGCTAGAAGCACGGTCACAGATCCCAAGCGGCTGTGTGACTGCTACAAGAAGACGTTTATGTCCTGGGTGAAGTCGGCCATAAGCCAGCAAGTGTCGTCGGACAAAATGGAGGACCTGCTTAAACATCTGTTACTTTTGTTTCCTCACTGGTGTATGGACACTAAATAAACCACCAGTTTGTTTGAACCTGCGGACTGCATCACTGTGTGAACCTGTGCCTACCTCCAACACGGCTCAGTGAGTACAAATCCCTACAATTGGTGCTAGAAGCACGGGCACAGATCCCAAGCGGCATTGTGACTGCTACAAGAAGACGTATGTGTCCTGGGTGAAGTAGTCTATAAGCCAGCAAGTGTCGCCGAACAAAATGGAGGACCTGCTTAAACATCTGTTGCAGGCACAGCAGGCGCAACAAGCGCAGCACCAGCAGCAACTTCAGCAACAGCAGGCCCAGCAGGCGCAGTTCCAGCCGCAGTACCTGCAGAGTCAGCAGAGCATGCAGCAGCAGCATGGGGAGCAGCTGCAGCAGCAACGGGAGCAGCAGCAGGAAACAAATAAACTTCTGATGCAGCAGATCCAACAGCAGCAAAGACAAATGTAAATCCTGGAAAAGGAGATCCCTGACAGGACAACCGCCACATCCTGAAATCCAGTTGATGACTCCCATGTCAGGAAGACGGTAAGAAGAGCATTACAAAAGATAACCCCGGGTGATGACGTTGAGGCGTTCCTGACGGTCTTTGAGAGGGTGGCAGAGCGGGAGAAATTGCAGTGGGCGGAGGTACTGGCGCCATATTTGACAGGCGAGCCGCAGAAGGCCTATTATGACTTGGCCTTGCAGGACGCGAAAGAGTACGCTAAGTTGAAAACTGAGATTTTGGCACGCTTGGGAGTGACTCTGACTGTCAGGGCACAACGTGTGCACCACTGGGCCTATTGCAGTGACAAACCTCCCCGGTCCCAGATGTTCGACCTCCTACACCTGGTCCAAAAGTGGTTGCAACTTGAATCTTCCTCCCCAGCACAGATGGTGGAGAAGGTCGTTATAGACAGGTTTATACACTCTCTTCCAAAGTCGGTGCAATCCTGGGTTGCTCAGGGAGATCCCCATAATGCCGATGACTTGGTGGGGTTGGTGGAAAGATACCAGGCGGTTGAGAGTTCGTTGGGAAAACAAGGGGTCGTAGCCTCTCAATACTGGGGTTCTCAAAAGGCGGCGGACATCCAAAAGAAGGGAGCTAGAGCCACACCTGGGGGGCGCGTCCTAGAGTTCAGGAGGGGTCTGAGTTGCTACCCAAGGTCCCACCCCATAACATAGTGTGTTGGAGATGTCATACCCCTGGCCATATTGCTGCCCGGTGTCCCATAAACTCTGAGCCAATGGACTGCAACATGGGCTGGCATTGCTCCTATTTTGCCTACCCCGCCTGTGACGTGGTTCCTCAACATGGCGAGGGCCCTCAGGCATGCTCAGTGTCAGTAAACGGGTTGCAAGTCTCTGGACTATTGGACTCAGGAAGTTTGGTGACCCTGATAAGGGCCACACTCCCTCATCGACTGGTTCCTGGGAAGGTGGTGGGTGGTGGGTGTCCGGTGTATCCATGGGGACGCTAAGAACTATCCTGTGGCCCAGGTGGATGTAAACACGGACTGTGGCACCACATCTCATGAAGTGGCGGTCGTAAAGGACCTATTGCATCCCATAATAATTGGACGTGACTTTACATTATTCTGGGAAATATGGGGGAAAGCGGGGACACCTGGTTGCTTGGACAACAGCAAGATCGCCCCTAAGGAAACTTACCCGCAGAACATGGTAGATGAGTTTCCAATGTGTGTGTTTGTGGGCGATGAGGATGATGCAACATCCCCTGAGGCCAATATCCCTGAGCTGGAGGTGTCCGAGGGAAACTTTGGAACTGCCCAACTCAGGGATTTAACTCTGAATGGGGCCTTTGAAAATGTTACTGTGTTACATGGGGTGCCTCAGGAACCAGGGGCTGACACTCGGTTCCCTCATTTTGCGGTGAATGGGGATTTGCTGTACAGAATAACCAAGGGGTGAGGTAATAGAACAGTTGCTGGTGCCAGGGCCCTATAGACGCAGGGTGTTAGACATGGCTCATTCTCATGTGTTGGGTGGTCACGTGGGTGCAGATAAGACTCAGGAACGGATCCTCCAGAGATTCTACTGGCCAGGTTGCTATAGAGAAATGAAGAGTTATTGTCGTTCCTGCCCCACATGCCTGATAACCTCCCCAGTGGACCACTTCCGCAGTCCCCTAGTGCCCCTACCCGTCATCGAGGTTCCATTTGAACGCATAGCAATGGATCTAGTGGGGCCTCTGGTCAAGTCCGCCCGAAGGCATCAGTATATCCTGGTGGTATTAGATTATGCTACACGGTATCCGGAGGCCGTACCAATACGAAACTCATCCGCCAGGTGTATAGCCCAGGAGTTAGTCCACATGTTTTCAAGAATGAGGTTGCCTAAGGAGATCCTAACAGACCAAGGAACTCCATTTATGTCGAAGGTCATGAGGGAATTGTGCAAGATATTGCAGATTGCACAACTGAGAACCTCCATGTACCATCCGCAGATGGACGGACTGGTCGAGAGGTTTAACAAAACCTTGAAAGCAATGTTGAGGAAAGCAGTGGAAAAGGATGGCTGAGACTGGGACTGTCTGCTTCCCTATCTGTTGTTCGCCATCAGGGAAGTTCCCCAAGCTTCCACAGTTTTCTCCCCGTTTGAACTACTCTATGGACGACACCCTCGAGGACTCCTGGATGTGGCGAAAGAGTCCTGGGAAGCTGAGACCACTCCCTATAGGAGTGTGGTGGAGCACATTGCCCAGATGCAAGAGAGGATTGCCCACGTGATGCCCATTGTGAGGGAGCACCTCCTTAAGGTACAAGAGGCACAGTCCAGGGTGTATAATAGGTCGGCCAGGGTGAGACCGTTCAACCCAGGAGATCGAGTGCTTGTGCTAGTGCCAACAGTGGAGAGCAAATTCATGGCCAAGTGGCAGGGTCCCTATGAGGCGGTAGAGAAAGTGGGGGAAGTCAACTATAAAATCCACCAACCGGGGAAGAGGAAGCCCTACCAAATTTACCATGTTAACTTGATTAAGCCATGACAAGATAGAGAGCCCGTGGAAGCTCCCTGTTTAGTGGCTGAGGCTGACGCCAATGTGAAAGAGGTCAAGGTGGCAGAGTCACTGTTACATGCCCAAAAGCAACAGTGCAGAGTTGCTACAGTGAAATAAAGACCTGTTTTCGGAGTTGCCAGGACTCACTCAGGTCATAGAGCATGAGGTATTCACAGAGCCTCATGTTCATGTCAATCTAAAACCATACCGGATCCCAGAGGCCCGCAGAGAGGTGATCTCAAAAGAAGTGAGGCGGATGCTTAACCTGGGAGTCATTGAAGAGTCAAAAAGTGGATGGTCCAGTCCTATAGTCTTAGTGCCGAAACTAGATGGGGAATGGCGGTTTTGCAACGACTATAGGAAGCTGAACGAGGTCTCGAAGTTCGACGCCTACCCAATGCCTAGGATAGATGAGCTTATCGAAAGGCTAGGACCCGCTCGGTTCATCACCACTCTGGACCTCACCAAAGGATATTGGCAAATTCCCCTGTCCAAAGAGGCTGTAGTATCGGCGTCTCTGCCCCCTGACAGGCAGAGACGCAGTCCCCCTTACCGCCGCGCTCCCGGCATGGCGTCTTCTGGCTCTCCTGCTGCTGCTGGCGCGCGCAGCTTCCCGGGCACTGTGCTTAGGGCGCACGCGCTACCTCCCTCTTAGAGGGGCCGCGTACGCCATCCTAAGGAGTCCCCGGCCAATGGCCAGAGGACCTCCCATATAAAAGGCACCTTCTCCAAAATGGAGGTGCCCATGCAAGGTTGTAGCTTTGTGTCCTAAACTCTGCTTCAGCCCTCAGGTCCCGCTGCTAGCCTGACTACCAGTCCAATCCGCCAGCCTGACTACCAGTCCAGTCCGCTAGCCTGACTACCAGTCCAGTCCGCCAGCCTGACTACCAGTCCAGTCCGCCAGCCTGACTACCAGTCCAGTCCGCCAGCCTGCCTACCAGTCTTGTCCGCCAGCCTGCCTACCAGTCTTGTCCGCCAGCCTGACTTCCAGTCCTGTCTGCCAGCCCGTCTACCTGTCTCCGCCAGCCAAGTGTACTCTCCAGCCCGACGGTCTGCCTACAATCCAAACCCGCCAGTCTGTCTATGGGCCTGGCTTGCCTGCCTACCCGGAGAACGTACCAGTTACCCGCCATGTCTATCAGCTAGCCTACCTGGAGGCTCCTACCAGTTACCTGCCGTGCCTATCAGTCAGCCTACTTGGAGGCTCCTACCAGCTACCTGCCGTGCCTACCCGGAGGCTCCTGCCAGTTACCCGTGGGAGTCACCTGCTCTCATACAAGGACAGGCCCAGAGTAGCACCTGGTCCCTCTGCTCGGTCCTTCCCTGGTTCACGGAGTCGATTGAGCCGCCGTGCAACCTTGGTCAGTCCAAGTTGATACCTAGTTACGCCCCTCTGGTCCCTCCTTGCACCGCAGCACAGAGGTTCCACCACCCGGATCCGTAACAGAGGCCAAGGAGAAGACAGCCTTCTCGACGCCAGATGGATGTTATCAATACGTCAGGATGCCGTTTGGGTTGCAGGGAGCTCCGGCCACCTTCCAGAGAGCCATGGACCGGATCTTAGCACCCCACAAAAAGTATGCAGTGGCCTACCTAGATGACATCGTCATATTCAGCCAGGACTGGTAAAGTCATCTGGACAAAGTTCAAGCCATACTTGATGCCCTAAGGAAGGCGGGGTTTACTATCAACCCGAAGAAATGTGCCATGGGGATGGAGGAAGCCAAGTACCTAGGGTACGTGGTTGGTAGAGGGGAAATAAAACCACAAATAAATAAGGTCGAGGCAATCTTGAACTGGCCACAGCCCCTCTCGAAGAAGCAGGTCAGGGCGTTTCTAGGCATTGTGGGCTACTATCGAAGATTTGTCCCTAACGTTGCCCCGATAGCAGCCCTGCTGACGGATCTTCTGAAAGGGACGAAGTCGGCTATGGACAAGTGGTCCCTGAAAACAGAAGCGGCCTTCCAGGAATTGAAACTGGTCCTCTGTAAACAGCCAGTGTTGGTGGCGCCCAACTTCTTCAAAGAGTTTGTGATCCAGACGGATGCATCGGTTGTCAGGCTGGGAGCAGTCTTGTCCCAGGAGATTAACGGAGAAGAACACCCTGTAATATACCTCAGTCGGAAGCTCTCCACTTGTGAGAAGAACTACTCCATTGTAGAAAAAGAATGTTTGGCCATTAAGTCGGCGTTAGACACTCTGAGGTATTACCTGTTAGGTAGAAGGTTCAGGTTAGTGTCAGACCATGCCCCACTGAGGTGGATGCGAGAAAAGAAGGGGAACAATTCCAGAGTGACTAGGTGGTTCCTGGCTCTACAAGATTTTATTTTCTGGGTAGAGCATAGGCCTAGGAAACAACATGGGAATGCTGATGCCTTGTCAAGGGTTTATTGTATGGTGACAGAAGGTGCCAAGCCCCCCAGCTTTGGGCAGAGGGGGGGGGGTATGTAAGGTGGCTGATGTAGGACCCGGAGAAGCAGGCTCCAGCACACATAGTGCTGAGAGGAATTTAATGGGCCCGGATTACAGGGCCGGATTTTACGAGCAGCTCAAAGAGCTGGGGGGGGGGGGACAGCTGCTCACTTACCTCCAGTCCAGGTCTTGGAAGGCTGATTTAAGACAGCTGCGCCTGCCTCAGTCTGTGTGTGTGTGTTGGGCAAGGTGAGCAGACCTTGCATGTGCAGCTCAGACTCTGCTGGAGGCAGAGAAAAGCACCTTGTTTAAACGGCTGAGGCTGTGCTGCATGGACTTGTTATTTTGAGCTTTGTTCAGTTATTCCTTTTTGTGCCAGGAAAAGGCTGTTACTTTTGTTTCCTCACTGGTGTATGGACACTAAATAAACCACCAGTTTGTTTGAACCCGCGGACTGCATCACTGTGTGAACCCGTGCCTGCCTCCAAAGCAGCTCAGTGAGTACAAATCCATACAATATATACAGGACAGGAGAAGTGGTACTGTGCAGTGCAGGGGCGGACACAGACTGCAGATGGCCCCTGTGCAAGAAATATTTCTGGGCCCCCCACCTTCATAATGCAACAATATTATATAAACATATAGATTGTTATATTTATTACTAGTTTAGAACACAATTATAAAATCTAAACATTAAATGTAAGCTCGATATTTAAAAACTGAATATCACACAAAGCAGCCATGCCATTGATACGTCGTAGTATTTGGATGTGCTTATCGTGGCCTATCCCTTAATAAGTGGTCCAGACTCGCACTACTTTACATATTGGAGGAAATAATACTGTAGTTAGGAGAAATGGATTTTTTTTTTCAAAACTCTAAGGGATTAGCCGGAACGGTTTCTTTTTTTTTTTTTACTATGGGCCTATGAGCTAACAGGCAGATTGTGGCTAACTTCCTGCCTGTCCTACCCAGTGCTGGCATAGAGGGGTCCCAGACGGCATTGGCTTGTGATTTTGCTGCATCACATAAGCAGAGCATCTTTTTTTTCCCAGGCTGCTCTGTTGATGGGAGATCACTGCTAACGTCATGATGATTGACAGGGGGCTTCTCCCCACAGAAGCCACTGAATCGCTGGCAGGAGCCGTCTGTGATTGCTGTCTGCCAGCAGAGATCGGCATTAAAATGAATATAGTTCTTTAAAGTGGACCAGTCATTTTATTTAGTATTCTAACATTTTTTTGATTAAATATACAATAGGCACTGCAAATAGCTTGTGATCGGTGGGGCCTGGGCGCTGAGACCCCCACCAATTGCTCAAAACACCACTCTGAAGTACGCTGCTGTTGTAAGCTGCACACGCATAGAGCAGTGTATGGAGTGAATAGTAATCCTATGGGTCCACACACTGTGTACATGCTGCTTACAACAGCAGCGCAAATCACATGGTGGTGTTGCGATCACGCAACCACCCACTTGCACAGGCTGATTTGAATAGTTGTACTGTACATTGGGTCAGTATGATGCCCATGTTCAACAGACAGGAAACTGACCCTATATTAACCAGTGTACCAGGGGACTTCAGCGATTCTTCATACAGACTTATGGTCTATGTGAGATTGCAGCTTGCACCTGCCAGGTACAGACAGTGCTAATGCATGTCACTGGCAACGGCTGTGCGCACAACTTGTGAATATGTGACCGGCACTTTGTGACCACTGCTGCCAACATGTTCACATAGGAATTTTTCAGTTCTTTAAAACAATACTATTCAAGAACTTCCACAGGAGAGGCTGCATGTCTTACCATCCTGTCAGTCTGAGCCACAGCTTCTGACTCCAATCTGTGACTCCAGGGCACAGGGATAGCATTCACTGTCAGCCAATCACAGATGTGCTTATAAAGCAAAGTCTGTGATTGGCTGACAGGCAATGAGGCACAAATGTCAGTGTGTGCAGTGCCTAACACTTTATAATGGTGTACGAGGGGGTGCTCTGGAGACCCCTCTTATAGTGATCAGGACATGGTTAATGCCCTGCTTCAACGATCCCCTCTCTCTTCCAGCACCTCCCCCCTCTTCTCACATCCTCAGATCAGCAGCAGGGCACAGGCACAGGTGTCAGCAGCAGAGGGGGAATCATCACAGCATGACTCCCTCTCTCCCAGCAGCTTCTGCACATAGATAAGACCTGCAGCAGCATTAACCTTTAACAGGTGAGGACAGAGGCCCCTTTCATCATAATCTTGTGTAGTGTGCAGCAGCCACTCCTTTTAAGTGTTAATGCTACTGATGGCTCTGTGATGGATCTCCTGGGGCCCCTCTTGCTGACAACAGTAGCCAGGCAGCCTATTTTATGACCTAAAGGCCTGTCACACATAACGAGATCGCTGGCAAGATCGTTGATACGTCACGGTTTTTGTGACGCAATAGCGATCTTGCTAGCAATCTCGTTATGTCTGACAGGTAGCAACGATCAGGCCCCTGCTGTGAGATCGCTGATCGTTACAAAGCTTCCTGGACCATTCCTGGGTCGTTGCGCTCCTGCTGGGCAGTGTGCATCGCTGTATTTGACACCTTATCAACGACCTCGTTAGCGATTCAGAACTGAGACCCCTCGTCCCCGATTGGTGGTCGCTACAGCGTTCTCATTTTCCGCCGTGCATAAAGAAGGCAACAGAATAGCGATTCCATCCTTTGTTTCTGACCTCGTGCTGGATTGCAGATCCTAGCAGAATTCTCCGGGCTGATGATATCCGTTCATTCGACTGAGTCCTAATTTTGCGGAAAAGTAATTTTATGCACGCCTTTGTGACACAGTACAGTCCCTATCAAGGTGTGGTTCGTTGAAATAGCTGCTGTGTGAAAGCGTCCCAATGACCGCCGAGATCGTTAGTTAGATCGCTGGGGCGGCCGAAATCGTTGGGAAGTTCTGCATGTTTGACAGCTCCCCAGCGATCACGAAACAACTCTCCAGCGATCCCAAAACCGTGACGTAATAACGATCTCGCTAGCGAGCTCGTTATGTGTGACGGGGCCTTAACAGACCAGCCCACCGGGCATCTGCCCAATAAGGCAGATTAGCAATCCGGGCCTGGGCCGGAGTACGCCCAGAAGCACGAGGGACACGCTTGCGAGCACTGACAGGAGCACATTGTTCTGTGTAAACAGGACATTTAGCAGAACATTTGTCGTCAATAACATGAAGTTTGTACACAGAATGATCACATTAACGATCGGATGGTGCAAATGGAAGTGTGGTTGACCTGTCTAAATGAACCCTTAAATAAAAAAAAAAACTCTGTACCTCTCCTGGTGCTTCCATGGCTCTCCTGACTTGTTCAATGCTTAATAACCCTATCTCATCTTGTTGTTACATCTCGACCCAATTGCACAGGTCACTTAGCGTGAGACATCATTACAGGAGGTCGGATTGTACCAACATCAGTCCAGGCAAGAAAGACACAGAAATTCCAAAGCAGTGTCTCTTCCCCGACACATAGCATTTATAGCAAAGCTCCTTCTTCCATATATATAATCTATTAAGGATCCCCCCTCACCCATACAAAAAATCTATAAAGAATTCCTCCCGTCCATATATTGTATAAAGGTAAGTATACAGTTTCCCATAAAATGGATCTATGAAAGATTTCTCCTCACCTGCCTATAGCATATATAGCAAAGTAACCCTTCCCCCATGCATAGCATTTCTAGCCAAGTCCTTCCTCCCTCACAAAAATAATCTATATAGAATCTCCCCTCTTCCACACACAGTATTTATTGTAAGGCCCCATCCCAAAAATCGATTTGTAAAGAAGCCCCTATCCCCCTATAAATAGGATTTACAGTTTCACCTTTCTCCTATTCTCTTTCCCTGAGTCCTCTGACTAAGGGTACGTGCCCACAATCCGGAGTAGCAGCAGTTTGGACGCAGCTCACCTGCGCTGCGTCCAAACCGCTGTGTTGTACAGTACAAGCACAGTGGATGGGATTTATAGAAATCCCATGCCCACTGTGCGTCTATTCGCAGGCTTGTAAACTCACCGGCGGCGCGACTTTCCGAGCCACAGCATGTAAATTTCTGTTGCAAAGTCGCTAGTCTCCGCACCCTAACTTTCCACAATAGAATGGAGAGGATGCATTAAATCCGCATGGTGCAGTGAACACAGGCAGATTTAACTAAGTGATTAGAACGCAGCGCTTTGGACGTAGCAAATATACGCAGCTTATAAAGCTATGCTACTTCCAGATCATGGGAACGTAGCTTTATGCTGCTGATTTAAAGGATTATTTCCCGATAAAGAAGGAAAATGCTTCAAAGCACCTTAGGACTGTTAAATAGACTATAAAGTTGTATAAAGTAAAGTTCCTACAGATAGGAAACAGAATCTTTTTTCACTTTCCACATTTTAATGCTAAAGCTTTTCCTGCTGGTCCTTTGGCTGACATATTCCCGCAGAAGTGGGATGAACCTGAAAAAAGTTACAATGTTACGTGCAGTCAAATCAAGCCCCTCTATTATCTGGAGGGGCAAGCATGTGATTTACAGAATGATTCTCCTAAAGTTGACTTAGCTGTAGCCAAGCTCTCTCGGAAGTCTGTATTTCCTTCTGATAAATCCACTTTGTTAAGACCTGCCATGAACAGTAGAACTGATACCTCCCTAAATGAAGCTTTTTCTTCAGGATTTTGTAGAACTTCCTTCCTGTCTATTCCGGTTGCCATAGCTCTCAGAATTTGTAAATTTGTATGAGTGAATTCTACATCTAGAAAATAATTATTGGAAATGTTTCCTATTATGAAATCCTCCTCTGATTTTTTTAGGTGACTTTCTCTTGGATTTCCTGTGCCTACCAGTGATGAGTGAGCATGCTCGCCACTGCTCGATACTCGATTGAGCGTCGGGGTGCTTGGGTACGCTCGTTACTCAATCGAGTATCGCGGGTGCTTGAGCGCCCTGCATGTTTTACGGCTGTTAAGACAGCCAATAAACATGTGGGGTTTGCCTGCCATATACAGTAATGCGGAAGCCATGTTGGCTACTGGCATTACTGTGATTGGTCTGCCACACAGCATCATCGGGTCTTATATAAGACCCGGTGACTCGATGCTCAGCAAGTTGTCCTCTGGAAGCAGTTCAGGGCAAGTTAATCTAGGAGGGAGAGCTTAGATTAGAGCAGGCATATAGGCAGTGTTTACTTGCAATTGCAGTACTTGTATACCGCTGCTGCACCATTAAAACAAAAGTCCTTTTCAGGGCTACATACTGTCCTTTCTCTTGTAAAACTGCCGTTACCTGCATTCAATGTAGAGATAGCTGGTGGAGGAGGAATAGTTTAGGATTAGAGACATATAGACAGGGTTTATTGCGTTACATTCCTTCTAAAGGTATACTACTGCTGCAACCAAAAAACAAAAATCCTTTTCATGACTACATATTTTCTTTTCCATATTAATACTTTAAAGTTTATAGAGATATATTATATACCTAATTTAAAATGTGTAAGGCATGCGGTAAGGGATGGGGAAGTGGACGTGCTGCTGATGGTGCACGCAGAGGCCGAGGCTGTGGGCCAGGTGAAACTGTGCCTGCTACGGGAGCACAACAAACATGCTCATCCACGAAACCTAGCTTCCTGTCCCACTTTACAGGGGGGGCGTGGGACACCAGTCTTGAAGCAAGAACAGTGCAAACAGGTGGTCGGCTGAATGGCAGATAATACTTCCAGTATGTTTCCCTGCACCACCCTATTTTCTACGCAGTCCAGTTTCACTAGCCAAGAGTCTAGACCACATAATCCTCACCCTGATCCTCTTTCCTCTCACCATGGCGAGTCCCAGATGCTGGCCTGCCCTGTCGCTAACGTTTTGTTAGCCATGTTTTTAGTGCTGCCAGGGGCATAATAAACTGATTGGCGCAGCTGCCTGTCAACTGGAAATACTGACAGGATGACCCTTATCAAAATGAACAAGGCCTGGATGCCTGGATTGGCCCAGACTTCTCAATCTCACCAGATGACAGCAGCAGAACATAAAGCCAATTCAAATGTTCTTTTTTTTCTGGTGTATTCTCATGCACCCATTCCCACCCAAAAAAAAGAGTATACAGTTCATCGTTTCTTCTTTTTCTTGTCCTTCTCCTCCATCATATCAACAGGATCATCATGCGGCCCTCGCTCCAAATATTTAGAGGGTCATGAGGTGGCCCTCACTCATAATTTTTAGAGGGTGTGTATGCCTACCTCTACAATTATCTTACATATATACAGTGGGGAAAAAAAGTATTTAGTTAGCCACCAATTGTGCCAGTTCTCCCACTTAAAAACATGAGAGAGGCCTGTAATTGACATCATAGGTAGATCTCAACTATGAGAGACAAAATGAGAAAACAAATCCTGAAAATCACATTGTCTGATTTGGAAAGACATATTTTTCAAATTTTGGTGGAAAATAAGTATTTGGTCACCTACAAAAGTTCATCTCAATACTTTGTTATATATCCTTTGTTGGCAATGCCAGAGGTCAAACGTTTTCTGTAATTCTTCACAAGGTTGGCACACACTGCTGCAGGTATGTTGGCCCATTCCTCCATGCAGATCTCCTCTAAAGGTTTTCTATAGGGTTTAGATCTGGAGACTGGCTAGGCCACTCCAGGACCTTGAAATGCTTCTTACGAAGCCACTCCTTTGTTGCCCTGGTGATATGCTTGGGATCATTGTCATGCTGAAAGACCCAGCCACGTTTCATCTTCAATGCCCTTCCTGATGGAAGGAGGTTTGCACTCAAAATCTCACGATACATGGCCCCATTCATTCTTTCATGTACATGGATCAGTCGTCCTGGTCCCTTGGCAGAGAAACAGCCCCACAGCATGATGTTGCCACCCCCATGCTTCACAGTAGGTATGGTGTTCTTTGGATGCAACTCAGCATTCTTTCTCCTCCAAACACGCCAAGTTGTGTTTCTACCAAACAGTTCTACTTTGGTTTCATCTGACCATCTGACATTCTCCCAATACTCTTATGGATCATCCAAATGTTCTCTAGCAAACTTCAGAAGGGCCCGGACATGTAATGGCTTAAGCAGGGTGACACGTCTGGCATTGCAGGATCTGAGTCCCTGGTGGCGTAGTGTGTTACTGATGGTAGCCAGTGTACCGTTGGTCCCAGCTCTCTGCAGTTCATTCATTAGGTCCCCCTGTGTGGTTCTGGGATTTTTGCTCACCGTTCTTGAGATCATTTTGACCCCACGGGGTGAGATCTTGTGCGGAGCCCCAGATCGAGGGAGATTATCAGTGGTCTTGTATGTCTTCCATTTTCTAATTATTGCTCCCACAGTTGATTTCTTCACACCAAGCTGCTTGCCTATTGCAGATTCAGTCTTCCCAGCCTGGTGCAGGGCTACAATTTTGTTTCTGGTGTCCATCGACAGCTCTTTGGTCTTCACCATAGTGGAGTTTGGAGTGTGACTGTTTGAGGTTGCGGACAGGTGTCTTTTATACTGATAACAAGTTCAAACATGTGCCAGTACTACAGGTAATGAGTGGAAGACAGAGGAGCCTCTTAAAGAAGAAGTTACAGGTCTGTGAGAGCCCGAAATCTTGGTGGTTTGTAATTGACTAAATACTTATTTTCCACCAAAATTTGAAAAAAATTTCTTTCCAAATCAGACAATGTGATTTTCAGGATTTGTTTTCTTATTTTGTCTCTCATAGTTGAGGTCTACCTATGATGTCAATTACAGGCCTCTCTCATCTTTTTAACTGGGAGAACTTGCACAATTGGTGGCTGACTAAATACTTTTTTTCCCCACTGTATATGTATATCCCCCAGAAGTAAATGTTTTTCAGCCCTTGCACTTAGTGCATTGGCTTTATCAGTCTAGGAGTTCCACTTGTTAAAAATAAGGAAAAAAAATGTTTTCTGAGGCCGTCCTCTAAGTGTCTTCTGGGGTGTATTGCAGTCCATCCTATTAATTTTTGACAGCCCTTGCACTTAGTGCATAGGCTTTGCCAGTCTAGGAGTCCCACTCCTTAAAAATGGGAAAAAAATGTTTTCTGGGGCCCTTTTCTACGTGTCTTTCAGGGTGTATTGCAGTTCCTCCTTCTAATTTTTGGCAGCCTTGCACTTAGTGCATAGGCTTTAGGAGTCCCTCTAACTAACAATTTAAACAGAATGTGTATGAGGCCCTCCTTTATGTCTAATACACGGTGTATCGGAGGCCCTTTTCCTTCTAATTTTTGGCAGTTCTTGCATTGTCCGCATAGGCTTTGTGAATTTCAGAGTCCCATCTGACCATGTCGCACACACCATATGCCCAGATAAGATAGTAAAATGTTAAAATTACATTTACCGGTGGCTACCGGTGAGTGTAATTTTATTTCCCCCTCTACTATGTCATCTACTGTAGTCATGGGAGATGGGGAAATACGATAAGAGATGGCCTGAGTATTAAGGCACATATTTCAGCAGGATTGTGCTCAGTAAACTACATATACTGTCAGGTGGGCAACATTACACTGATTAAAATGATAGCTTGGTTGATGAAATCAGTCCTGTGGTTCTTGTGTAATCTTTAATTTCAGTTTGGAGATAATGATATGCTCGTGCTCCGGGGCGGCCTGTGGGGGGCGCTCTATCTGGTGCTCTGCTTACATATTCATCTGTATGCTCTTATGATAGCTCACTGTGCCTTCACTGATCTGCCTCTTACTTTACCTAGCCCCGCACTACTAGATGCATTATGTAAAATAGGAGGCAGGTCACTGAAGGATCAGTGACCTGTCATAAGAGCATAGATGAACATGTAGGCAGAGCACCAGATAGAGCGTCCCCCACAGGCCGCCCTGGAGCACGGGCATATCATTATCTCCAAACTGAAAGTAAAGATTACACAAGAACCACAGGACTGATTTCATCAACGAAGGTTTCATTTTAATCAGTGTAATGTCGCCCACCTGACTGTGTATGTAGTTTACTGAGTACAATCCTGCTGACAGGTGTGCTTTAAGGGGTGGAAGAGGCTGGTTTATTTTTTCTCTTTTACTTCTACCTTATACTCATTATACAGGAAATAATGTTTGCTAACATTTTTTCCTGTAAAATCCATTTTATTTTCAGTTTTATATGTTTTATTGTCCGTCTGTAAAAGTGGAGTAATACTTTGACAACATTGTTCCCAGCAGTGACCTGGGAGTTAGAGATGCGTCCAGGAGTCTTTCTCATGCTCTTTCCATTCCATTTGAGCGATGTTTCCATCCATTTCAGCGATTTTCCTGCCTCACCAGCCCTCCGGTTAGGGTCTCCCAGAAAAATGCTCGAGTTTCCCATAGACTTCCATTGTACTTGAGTGAAGCCCGTTCAAGCGTCTGACCTGCGATTTGAGTACCATGCACTCAAGCATTTTAGTGCTCATTCATCACTAGTGCCTATCTTCAAGTTTGATGATACTTCCTTCAAGAACAAGTTTTACTTTCTTCTGTTTTAATATATTCATCTTTTGAGGATCATGTAAGATTCTCAAATCTCTCAATGAAGATAAAAGTCATCTTTTTTCAAGTACTTCTAAAAATAATCAACATTCTTCCTCGCCTTAAAGAACTTTCACACTGACGTCATTGTTCTAGCCAGCGATATGAACAGAGGATAGCGCTACACAATGTATCACTAAACAACAATTATATGACAAGTGGCACGAGTAAAATTATTTGTTCCACTTGCCTGCGACAGGCTGTTTTAAAAAAAATAGACAATTCACACAAAGGTTGCACGCTAGTCGCAGTACCATGTGACTATGTAAGCAAATTGACTTACAACCAGAACCCAATTGTGTTGGATTTTTTTGTAATCTTCATGTTGCACCACATATACGCCATATAGCTATATCCTTTTTTTTCTGGATTAGTTGAAGTTTATTGGTACCATTTTGTGGTACATAACATCTTTTGATAACATTTAAGGGTGCTTCCACATTGGGTTCAGACAGCCATTCAGTGGCCCCGTCGGCGCTTACGCAAAACTGTATTCGGACGTATGCGCAGACAGGACCATAGACTATAATGGTGGCGGCAGGGTGAACGTGCGCTGTGCCGTGCATCATTTTCAAGTGTCTCCGCCTTTTGGAGGTGGAGACACAGACGTAGTAGACTCCGTTTGAGTGTCTGCCTGCAGTAGGTGTATACGCCCAAAAATGAAGCATGGCAGAGCGCACGTCTGTTCTGCCTCCATTATTATAATCTATGGCCCCGTCTGCGTATACATCCGAATCCCCGACAGGGCCAATGAACGGGCGCCTGAATGCAATGTGAAAGCACCATAAGGTTTGTTTGCTTTTATTCTGTGCTTTGAGCTGAGCACTTACATCAGGGTTTCTGTCTACATCCCCCAAAAAACAGGATTCAGCCTGCACTATTCATTATAATGAGGCAGATAGTTACTTTGCACGTCATATGGCTTCTGTTCCAGAAGTGCCCTGTACGTTTTTTTTAGGCAGTTGTAAGTTGTGTACCAGTGGTGTTCTTCGGACACGACGGAGTTATGGACGAAGAAAATAGACTCTTACACAGTTCGTTCTCAAGAAAAACTATTTTAACTAGACAATAGAAAACATTCATAACATTCAGCATTCATTTGCCAAACGGCTGGAACCTCTGTGCTATACAGCGTGGCACTCCAGAGATCTGTATTTACTCTTTTCTCTACAAATTTGGCTATTGGCGTGCCTGTCTAAACCGACCCGGTATTACCAGCTTACACCCTGAGAACTGGATTAATTTTATGAGTGCACCGTAGAGAGTAGCCTGCGGTACAGCACCGGAGTTTACAAACTTAACGACGTTTTCCTATATTTTTCCAACCAAATCTCCATCTCCCTTCCCGCAATGTCTTCAGTGAACTCAGAGGAATAGCCCGGCCTCAACTGCATAGAAAATCCCCCAAAAATGACTGACGGCTGTATAGCCGTGAGTGAAGTCTATCGTAGTTAAATAACTGTCCAATAATATAATGCTCCACAGAAACATTCTCCTGAAACAGAATGAAGTTCCAGTTTTGATCCGGAGTCCATTTTGTGCAATGTCGGCACCTAAGAGTGGAATTTAGATTTTTAGTTATTAAACAAACAGAAAAAGTGGCAGCAGATCCATAAGTCCTGGAAGCTGAAGGTAGAAATAAACGTATTTTACATCAGTCAGTCAATTTGCCTAACTATCTAACTACAGGCTATATCTCAGCCTTAGATATTTTGGTGCCAAAATGTTATGTGATGCGTGCACAGTGCAAGGTAGCGCTATTCATCACGCTGGGGGTCTCTCTCTCTCAGAATTTATATATCCTTCTGTGCACACAGGACCTGTGATGATGTCACAGTCATGTGATCAGTCACCTGAGTGTATCCTTTGTGATGTATACATCAGTCAGTGTTTCCTATGTGATGTACACTGCAGACCTCCCACTGCTTGAGTTCTATAAACATTTAGCGAGCAGTGATGAATTTCCCACTGTGAGGAGACATGCAATGAAATATACATCCGTGCTCTGAACAACTTACTGCTGGGAGTTTTTACAAAACTTATCGCAATGAGTCAACTGCTCTCCAGACCAACGTTAACCTGGAAAAGCAATTGCGAGTAGTAACATCATAACCACCCAACATCACACATCTCCCCAAAGAGAAGCAGCTCCAGACATGGCATTAGGGTTTGGGTTAATTTAATGTTTGACCAAATATAGCAGGATGATTTTCAAGTTGATAATTATGTTCAACCCACAAACGATGTTATAAATATCCAAATTACCCTTGGCAGAAAAAAGGTTCCCCACCCCTTGTCTAAATAAATTGATCAAAAATTAAGCACAACTCTTGTATATTCAGGAGAAAAATAACATTCTGGGAAAGATCTGGCCATTCTGTGAAGTACCAGACATCTGAGGACCATAAATGTCTGGGTTATTTGGGGGCCACCAAGATTACGGGAACTTGTTCCATTTTGACCTTTCGGATATCCCTTGGGAATAAGGAAGATGTAGGGAAGAAGGGGACCTTTGGAATCACTAGAGTGCCAAGTGCAACCGCCAGAGGAGAGTTCTTGATATTAACTGAGGGATTTTTGGTACTCACCGTAAAATCTCTTTCTTGGAGCCTTCATTGGGGGACACAGGTAACCATGAGTGTATGCTGCTGACACTAGGCTAGAAAAAAAAAAGTTAGCTCCTCCTCAGCAGTATACACCTACCGACTGGCACTAAGCTTGTCAGTTAGTGAAAAAAGCAGTAGGAGAAGCATAATAAAACAGGTATAAGACGGCAACATGCCAAACATAGGCCTATTAGCCAAAAACCAGGCACACTGGCCAAACCTAAGGCACTTATATGCAACATAGGCACAAACTAGGGAGGGTGCCGTGCCCCCTCATGAAGGCTCCAAGAAAGATTTAATGGTGAGTACCAAAATCCTTGTTTCTATATCACCTCATTTGGGATGTCCAAAAGCAGTCCCAAGGAAGGGAACAAGAGAATCGGCTCAGATCAGGTCAGACGACTAGCGACTGCTGCCTGCAGCACCTTCCTACCTTGACCAGCATTAGCCGAAGAGTAGGTATGAACCTTGTAGAATCTTGTAAAGGTATACACAGACGACCAGGTAGCCGCCTTGCAAATTTGAGCTGCCGAGGCCTGGTGGCGAACGGCCCAGGATGCCCCCACCGCCCGGGTGGAATGAGCCCTTACAACCAGAGAGGGCAGTCTGGCCTTTACTTGCTAAGTGTTACGCTCGCGCCCGGACTGACTGGCGTGTGCGTGGTTAGTGATCCCACTGGACCATGAACCGAGGAGTGCCTGGAGGGGCGTGACTAAGTATCAACCCGGTCCAACCAAGGTCACACGGCGGCTCAGTTGACTCCGTGAACCAGGGAGGAACCGAGCAGAGGGACCAGGTGCTACTCCAGGTCAGACCCCGGTCACAGCTGTTGACCCACACCAGGGAATGCAGGAACAGGCAGGTTAGACTGGCATATAGACAGGCGGGTAGTGGCAGGCACGGCTGGCATGCAGACAGGTGGGCACTGGCAGGCACGGCTGGCATGCAGACAGGCAGGTACTGGCAGGTAGGAACGCAGGCAGGATAGGGACCAGTACAGACTGAGATACAGGAACGGAGCCGCAGGTGCGGTAGACAAGCAGAGCAAAACCCGCAGGTGCGGTAGACAAGCAGAGCAGAGCAAAACCCGCAGGTGTGGTAGACAAGCAGAGCAGAGCAAAACCTGCAGGTGCGGTAGACAAGCAGAGCAGAAGTAGCGAGTGGACACAAAACTCACAAACAGAAGTACAGAGACAACGAGTTGGAGTTAGGTGCAGGTTCAGACACTGCAGGAAAAAGGAAGATACGGACATAGAGACAAACAAGTAACGGGCTAGGACACCGTTCGAGCAGGAACTGAACCAGGAACGAGCCTGGGAACTCAGCCCCCAGGGTGGCGGAAACAGACAAGATAGTTGCCAGGTCCTGTCCTGTCAGTTGCACAGAACACACTGTAAGAAAGTGTTGCTCAGGCACCTCCTACTGGGTGGAGGGGGTTTAAGTATCCAGTGACTCGCAGCAATAGGCTGGGGAGGCATTAGGACTGCGCACACTGTAAGTCCAAGAATCAGGCAGCAACAGCGCCGCCGCCCTAAGCAATCAGACAAGAGACATGCACACAGCAGGTACTGGAGCAAAGTGTGCAGCATGGACTGATAGGTAAAATGGCGGTCTTGCATGGTGGGAGGTGGTAAGCCATGCCAGCACGCTGCCAGGGATGTTACACTAAGCTTCCAAGATCGTCGAGCGAATCCAGTGAGCGATGGTAGATTTAGAATCAGGAATACCCTTAAGACTACCCTCAGAGATGACAAACGGAGTCAGAGCGCCTGAAAGAAGCAGACCTTTAGAGGTAGCAAGGCAAAACTCTAACCAAATCCAGGTTATGTAGGGCCTTCTCAAGTGGAGGCACAGGAGAAGGGCAAAGGGAAGGCAATGTCCTTGTTTAGGTGGAAGGCAGAGACCACCTTAGGCAAAAAGGAAGGTACTGGCCTAAGAACTACCTTATCCTGATGGAGGACGAGGAACGACAGGAAAGAGCTGCCAGTTTGGAAACTCATCTGATGGACGTGTTGACTATCAGAAATGAGACCTTCCAGGAAAGGAAGGACAATAAGATTTCTTGAATAGGTTTGAAAGGAGGGGCCTGAAGAACACCCAACACAAGGTTAAGATCCCACGGATCTACTGGCTGAGAATAAGGTGGTGCTAAATGAGCAACACCTTGAAGGAAAGTCTTCACCTGAGGACGAGGGGCCATATTAAGCTAAAAAAGGATGGAAAACGCAGAAACCTGACCCTTGAGCGTACTGAGGGATAAACCCGAATCAAGGCCAGACAGAAGAAAGGCCAAGATGGAAGGTAGGGAAAAAGACATGGGAGCCAAATGGTTCTCATCACACAAACGAAAAAAGGCCTTCCAGGTACAGTGATATGTGGGAAGAAGCGTGTTTTCTTGCGCTGATCATGGTCTGTATGACCTGGGAAGAAAAGCCTGCCTCCTTCAGCACCGCGGCTTCAACGGCCATACCATTAAACTGAGATACCAAGAATTTGGGTGGAAGAGTGGACCTTGAGAGAGGCCTGCGCGATCTGAGAGTCTCCATGGTATGTCTGCAAGCAGATTGACCAGTTCTGGATACCAGTTCGGAGCCACTAGGAGGACTGGAACTCCCTCCCAGCTTGATCTTCTTGATGACTCTGGGGATCAATGGGAGGGGCGGAAAGAGATAAGGAAGGCAAAATTGAGACCATGGAATGACTAGGACGTTGTAAGGAATCGCCAGAGGATTGCGCGACCTGGCTACGAAGTGAGGGACCGTGTGATTCATCCGCGATGCCATTAGATTGACATCTTTGACAAATGTGAGCGAACACTTCTGGATGAAGCCACCATTTGCCCGAGGACAGCCGCTGACGACTTAGGACGTCGGCGGCCCAATTTTCCACACCTGGTATGTGAACCGCTAATATTGCTGGGACGTGACGTTTGGTCCAAGTTAGGATCCGTGAGACCTCCGACGGGACGGACTTGCTTTGAGTGCCGCCCTGATGATCTATGTAAGCCAAAGCCGTGGCGTTGTCAGACTAGATCTGGATTGGTTGGCCCACAAGAAGGTCCTGCCAATGAAGGAGAGGTAGATGGCCCTGATTTCCAGCAGGTTGATGGGAAGGGAGCTCTAGGGCATTCCAGCAACTGAACAGTGTTGTGAAGGAAACCCGCTCCCCAACCTAGAAGACTGGCGTCCATTGTGATAACTAGCCAGCGGAGAGGGAAAAACGATCTCCCGAGGAGGGAGGAGGAGAGGGTCCACCAAGGCAGAGATTGTCTGACTCGAGAAGGCAAGAGAATGGGCCGATCCAATGAGGAAGTCCTCTAGTCTCAAGCCAACAGGAGAGCCAATGGAAGAGGGCAGGTATGGAGCTGAGCAAAAGGGAATGGCCTCCATGGCAGCAACCATCTTCCCCAGGACTTGCATGAGGACTGAGGCTGAGGACCGTGATCCTGTTTTCTGGAAGGAGAACCCTGGCCAGGGATGTGGCTCTGTTCACAATCCAACCGAGACAGGCGATAATGTTCAAGGTGATCTGGAGGCTGTGTCAGCAATCCCAGTAGGACAGCCCCTTGATTATCAGATCGTCCAAATAGGGAATGATGACTATCCCCCTGGAATGAAGAATGGCCATGACAGTTGCCATCACCTTGGTGAACACTCTGGGAGCAGAGGCTAGGCCGAACGGGAGAGCCGTGAATTGGTAAAGATCCTTCTGGATTGCAAAACTGAGAAATCTTTGGTGAGACATGCAAATTGGGTTATGAAGGTAAGCATCCTGAATGTCCATGGAAGAGATAACCGAGCGGAGGGACTCCATTCTGAAATGAAGGAGCCGCACCCGCCGGTCCAGGAGCTTGAGATCCAGGATTGGATGAAGAGATCCATCCTTTTATGGCACCACGAAAAGGTTGGAATAAAAACCTGGGAAGTGCTTTTCTGAGGGAACGGGAATGACGACTCTCGCTAGCAGAGTCCCGCTAGCAGAAGGGAATCGATGACCCATTATGCAGAGGTGAATCTCTTAGAACGGGATCCTGAGAACTTGTTAGGGCGGCCCTTTCTGCATCAGGATGGGGCAGGCTTTTATAAATGCTTCTTTCCCTTTGGGCCGGAGATCTGTCCCGCTGAGGTGGGACCCTGGTAGAGGAGAAGGGACGAAACTGAGGAATTCGTCTGGGGTTGAACGGACATTTGGGCCTAGGCTGGGGAAGAGAGGTGCTCTTACTGCCAGTGGGGTCAGAAATTAGTTGGTCCAACTGAGATCCAAGAAGTCGGGAACCCTGGAAGGGAAGGTTGGTAAGCGACAGGACCGAAGGCATCTTGGAGGACGTGGACCGAGGAGGAGATCTGGAAGAGGAGAGAGCGCACTCGCTTCTTGGGTCTAGACCCTGATCTGTCCTTGTGAGGACGGCGGATGGGTGCCTGCGAATCCTGCTGAGGAAATCTAGGAGCGGCGGAAGCAGCAGGTGGAGCGGGTAAACGTTCCATGACATGGACCAAGGATTGTGAGACCTTGGTGAGGTGTGATACTGATTGAGAAAGGCGAACAGCCCACTCTGGAGGAGGGGGTGTGCTCTTGTCCCAGGCGGCTCCTGTGAGGATGACGTGGTGGAGGGGCTGCAGGTTAGGCAGAAGGCAGAGGCCTGACCTGTGGACCACTTCTTATAACAGATGGCACAGGCGTAGTGGATTATGCTGGGAGAGGGGCAGAAGAGAGAGGCTCCCTGAGCCTGTGCATATGTATGTGTGCCTGTGATACTGCTGAGGAGGGATAACACAGTGAAGGTAGTAGCCTAGACAGAGCCTACCCGGTCTGCGGAAGGGTCCTGTCGTCAGATGCGGTGTCTCCCAGGCAGGAGCAGCTGCGGACTGGCAGCGGCACTATGTCTCCGTATCTGATGGCGGCAGAGAGATGGAAACCTTGTGTGAGGAGAAAAGGAGGGCAGTCCCGTGCAGAGAGCGCGAAGATGGAAGGCGATCCAGTGCATTATGCGGTAAGACCATGGGGAACGCCCCCATGATGTAGGAGTGCGCAAGGGAAAAGACCCTGTGTAAATGGGCTGTTTGAAAAAGGAGGGACGTTGTTACCGCGCTCTTGCCGGCAGGCAGAGTAGTGGGCGCGTTGGCAGACAGTAGTGTGGACGGGGGATGGGCCAGAGGGTGGCGGTGAGGCCCGGAAAGCGCCGTGATAAGGCACATGACGTGTGAGAGGGGGGGGCGTGTTTTGGTGCAGGCCGAGACCGGGGCCTTGATTTAGAGCCGGGTCTGAGGAGCTGTTGGGACATCGGGAGATGCTAATTCCCGATGTGCCCCGGCCACTGGTAGAGGAGGCAGGTAACAGTGACGCTGCCTGTTTTCTGTGTTGGTGGAGAGGGGAGAGAGGCACGGTACCTGTGGCGCTGTAGAGTCTGTGGTGCATCCGGGAGCCTCTTCTTCGCATCTTGAGACGGCATCAAGAGTCCTGGAGTAGAGGGGTCGCTGGTAGTCGTCCTCCTGCACAGTCTCGGTCCATGACGGTGCAGAAGATGGTATCGACTCCTGGGGAGGGGGAAGGTCACTGCTAGTGACACCGTCTTCCTTCCGTCCCGCTCTGAGGAGGGGGCTGGGAAAAGGCAAGGACCAAGCCGCTCCAACCATCCTGAACACCGTGAGGTGACAGGGAAGGGTTCCTGCCTCGCAAAACAGAGAGTGGGCGACACCACATTGCTCTCTCGGTCGCAACTGTGCGGGAAAACAGGGTGAAACATTACACCGTTACCCTGGGAAGGAAAAATCTGAAAGAGAAAAGGGAAAAAATGTATAAAACACGACAGGGTACCTAAAAGGAAAAAAAGACGGAACTAGGATCAGATCCAGGTCTGCCTCTTACTGACGCTAAGCTTACACTGATGAGCTTAATGCCAGTCGGTGGGTGTATACTGCCCAGGAGCTAACTTTTTTTTCCAGCATAGTGTCATCCTCTTAGAGCCAGCAGCACACCCATGGTTACCCGTGTCCCCAAATGAGGCAATAAAGAAAAAAGTTTTTCACAAGAAGTAAAAACTAAAAAAACATTTATAAAAAAACTTTTATTAAATCAATATTGTCATCTACATTGCACAATACTTAGCAAAGATCTTGACAACTCAGAGGTCTGTACAGTTTCTACACAGTTACAGCCAAACTACATAACAAAGACTCATTTATAGAAGCAAAATACACAAGGGCTGCAAGATGGAAACGGAAGGTGTAGAAATCTGAGTACGAGCATAAAAATGTCCCATGTTGAATATCAACAGAAGTTCTGATGCATCTGAAAGGCTGACTATGCGTACAAGTCTTCACGGTCAGCCGAGTAAACCTCTCCTTCCTGCAACAAGGCGAAGTTCAAAAAGTGCGATGGGCGATGAACTTCATGGTAAAATTCCTTGGGGTTAGCGAGCTGTAGTTCGTACTTCATGTTGGGATCGTGTCTGACACCTAGGCATTAAGCGACAAAGTTGAAATCAATATCCTGCACTTACCAAACTTCTGATCTTCACTCAATGCCAAGAATACACAAGAACAAAAACCTACCCATGAAGTTGTAGTTCCACGATCCCTGAGCGGGAACCATGAAAAAACCAAGGAAACGATCAGACAGCAGCATCTGCACTCTTTCATAGTGAGAAGGCAGGTAGCCTTTAGGATTGTTCCCTTTATCAGTGTTTTGTCTTCCCCACTCATAACCACTGGGTGTGAGCTTGTAAGCGGTCAGGGTGCAGGATCCAGGAGTGAAGCTGCGGACACACAACATAAGTCATGTCAGAAATGCTTAAAAATATATATTGTAAATATCTTAATTTAGAAAGTTTCAGGGAAAAAATGATTGGTTTTGGCATAGGGTGGGAGAGAAAAAAAATGAATAAAAAATATCACTACTATACACACCTGCATGTTATAATAATTGTCTTCTCTCCATCCCAAGCTGGATTGTCAGCCATAACTTTAGCATGAGTGGTGACATCTTGTGGCGACAGCTGTGGTGACTCATTTGGCTGTGTGTGAACCCATCCCAGTGGCTCCATTTCCTGAAAAATTGAAAATTGTTCATATAAGCAGTAATTAAAAAAAAAAAAAAAAAAAACACAAAAACCACATGGTCCCTAAATTTACCTTTAGATACTCATGTTGAGGCAGCTGACTTGGCAAGTGAACAGTCTGGTGAGTTCCCCATTGTGGCACCATCACAATGCATCGGATTTCCTTCACTTGAGGGTTATCAGGTGGACTCACGCCATACAGATAGCCAGCAATCTTAAGATAAATGATCAAAAACAAATGTATTAAAACAGCTTAGCTACTAAAAGGCAGCTTAAAAAAAAAAGTGAATTAATCAGAGTATGACAGGCAAGTGTAGTAAATGACCATCTGTCCTACACACACAAATCCAGTATTCCTATATTTATATAACTTGACAGAACAAGGATAGTGGCAATTATAGGGCAATTAAACTGACACATAAAATAGGTCTCTGAAATATTACAAAAGACAGTTTATTTTTAGTCACATCGATTTTCAAGTTATTTTGGAATTACTAAAATAAATAAAATTATAAATATTAATAACAGTTTATATTTATACAATTTTTTTTAGAATATATATATATATATATATATATATATATATTTAATATATCTAATATTTAATATATTTTATATATATAAATATTTTATATATATATAAAATAAAAAAATCATACATAACGCCATCTGGTTAATATTGTATACTTGCTGTTTTAGAAGCAAATAGAAACCCTATTGGTTACACCATATAAATCGATTATATACTGGTCTTTCTGGAAGTAACACTTACCTGAGCTCGAAGGTCAGAAATGCAGATGAATTTCTTCAGCACATTCTTGGGCAAGATGTAGGTGTAACCAGTCTCCTTGATGTCATCAGATGACACATAGATGTGGTTGGTCCGAAGGTGAAGATTAGCAGCAGAAATTGCTCTGTAAAAAAAAATAAAAAATTAAATAACAATACCAATAGAGTGAAGAGTCTGAAGACCAATACTGATGACACTGGGAGAGAAGGGAGTGCACCTTGATTCACACAAGTCCAAGAGAGGTTTTTCATCAAGACAAACTTTTTTTTTATCAGGACAGGGACCCAAAAACAAGGTACGCTTTAGTTGGTAGCTATTGGGCTCATATACAGTACAGACCAAAAGTTTAGACACACCTTCTCATTTAAAGATTTTTCTGTATTTTCATGACTCTGAAAATTGTACATTCACACTGAAGGCATCAAAACTATGAATTAGTCTGTGTCCATCACCTTAAGTGTGAGAAATATGAATTAATTCTGAATAATATGATGCATGCAGATTGTACCTTACCGGCCACCACAGCACTCTAATCAGCATCTCTGTTTATCCATTCCTCTTACAGGTACGTGACCCAACTTTGCCATCCTGATTTCCATGCAGCCTTCCCCATATCTCTCTGCTCCTAGTATATACTAATGGTACGTGACCCAACTTAGCCATCCTGATTTCCATGCAGCCTTCCCTATATCTCTCTGCTCCTACTTCCCTATATCTCTCTGACCCAACTTCCACCAGCCACCCCCCACTTTCATTTATGACCTTGTTTACTCAACCTTTGAGTATCCAGCATCTGGTTCAACCTTAATCAGCTGATCAAGATGAGCACAGACCACTCCCATGTGGTTCACAGCTGAATGCATTCTGTTACAAATATATTGAGAGCCAGGAGTCTGTGTCAGACTTTAGTCTGTGTCCATCACCTTAAGTGTCCATTGCTTAAGTGTGAGAAATATGAATTAATTCTCAATTGAATCTAAAGTGAACTGAAGGTAACTGGATACTAAGTCACAGTAAACAATGTTTGTGTTTGTTTTCACTCTCACCCCCTTAATCCTTCACTTCTTACAACCACCCCTAATCCCTACACCTAGTAAGGAACTCTTCATCTCTCCCTCCATTCTCCCAACCCATCTCACCTCCTCCTCAGAGCTATTCCTCAACATACAATCCTTTGCCTCCAAACACAGACAGCCACCTCATGCCCTCTCCTGCTCCCACCTACTAACGCTTTCTCTGCTCCTCCTTACTGCCGGCGACATCTCTCCAAATCCTGGCCCTCCTCACCACATCCCCACAGTCACTTCCACCTCCTACCCACGATCTATCCCAAACTCTCGTAACCCTTCTAACCTTATACCTATCCGCCCAGCCCCCGCTTCCCCAATCCCCCTAACAGGAGCTCTATGGAACGCTCGCTCCATCTGCAACAAACTTTCCTACATTCACGACCTCTTCATCACCAACAAGCTTTCCTTCCTTGGCATCACTGAAACCTGGCTCACCCCCTCTGACACGGCCTCTCCTGCTGCACTTTCGTACGGCGGATTCCACCTCTCCCATACCCCCCGCCCCACCGGCAAGCACGGTGGAGGAATAGGTTTCCTCCTCTCAGAAAACTGCTCCTTCACCCTTATCCCACTGCCGCCCTCAATTACTCTCCCCTCTTTTGAAGTGCACTGTGTGCGCATCTACTCCCCCTCCAACTGGCTGTCATCTACCGCCCCCCAGGATCAGCCACCACTTTCTTTGACCACTTCACCACTTGGCTACTTCATTTCCTCTCTGTTGACATCCCTACTATCCTCATGGGCGACTTCAACATCCCCATTGACACTTCCCTCTCAGCTGCCTCTAAGCTTCTATCCCTCACTTCCTCCTTTGGTCTTACCCAGTGGTCTTCCACACCCACCCACAAAGACGGCCACACGCTGGACCTCATCTTCACCCGCCTCTGTTCCCTATCTAACCTCTCTAACTCACCTCTCCCCCTCTCTGACCACAGCCTACTTACATTCTCTTCTCTCTCCTCCCCGGGGCAACAATCCCCACTCCACAAACTTGCATACCCTCGCAGAAATCTCAAACACCTTGACCTACACTCACTCTCTGAATCCCTTCTCCCTCTTACAGACATTAGTTCCTTACATGATGCAGATGTTGCTGCCACTTTATACAACACCACAACAGCTGCAGCTCTCGATTCGGTCGCCCCCCTCACACATACCAAAGCTCGCACAATCAACAGACAACCCCCGCACACCAGCCTAACTAAAGAACTGCGACGGGCCTCCAGGGTTGCTGAGCGTAGATGGAAAAGGTCCCACTCCAATGAGCACTTCATCGCATTCCAACAGTTCCTCACTACCTTCAAGTCCACACTCACTGCAGCAAAACAAACATACTTCTCATCTCTCATTTCCTCCCTGTCTCACAAGCCCAAACAACTATTCAACACCTTCAATTCTCTCCTCCGTCCCCCAGTGCCTCCTTCCTCTCCTCTTATTTCAGTCGAAGACTTTGCCTCATTCTTCAAGCAGAAGACTGACACCATCAGACAAAGCTTTTGCCTAAAGTCCCCACAGCCCCTCCCCACACCTACTCAACCCTCTTCCTCCAAAACCACATTCTCCACCATTTCTGAAGATCAACTTTCCTCTTTACTCTCCAAATCACACCTCACCACCTGTAAACTTGACCCAATCCCGTCCCACCTCATCCCAAACCTTACCACTATCTTCATCCCAGCCCTAGCCCACCTCTTCAACCTGTCACTAACAACTGGTGTCTTCCCCTCATGCTTCAAACATGCCTCAATCACACCCATCCTCAAAAAGCCCTCCCTTGACCCATCCTCTCTGACTAGCGATCGCCCCATATCACTTCTCCCATATGCCTCAAAACTACTGGAACAACATGTCCATTCTGAGCTGTCCTCCCACCTCTCCTCCTGCTCCCTCTTCGACCGCCTACAATCTGGTTTCCGACCGCACCATTCTACTGAAACTGCACTGACCAAAGTTACCAACGACCTACTAACCACCAAATCTAAGCGACACTATTCTGTCCTCCTCCTCCTACACCTGTCATCTGCCTTCGACACAGTGGACCATTCCCTCTTACTACAGACTCTCTCATCTCTCGGCATCACAGACTTGGCCCTATCCTGGATCTCCTCATATCTAACAGACAGGACATTCAGTGTCTCTCACTCACAGACCACCTCCTCATATCACCCCCTATCTGTCGGTGTCCCCCAAGGTTCAGTTCTAGGACCCCTGCTCTTCTCCATCTACACCTTAGGCCTGGGACAGCTCATAGAGTCTCATGGCTTTCATTATCACCTCTATGCTGATGACACACAGATCTACCTCTCTGGACCTGATATCACCTCCTTACTAACCAAAATCCCACAATGTCTGTCTGCTATTTCATCCTTCTTCTCTGCTAGATTTCTAAAACTTAACATGGACATAACAGAATTCATCATCTTTCCGCCATCTCATTCAACCCCCCACAACTGACCTATCCATCATAGTCAATGGCTGCCCACTCTCTCCAGTCCATCAAGCTCGCTGCCTTGGGGTAACCCTGGACTCTGAACTCTCCTTCAAACCACATATCCAAGCCCTTTCCACTTCCTGCCGACTCCAACTCAAAAATATCTCCCGGATCCACACATTCCTCAGCCATGAATCTGCAAAAACACTAGTGCACGCCCTCATCATCTCCCGCCTTGACTAATGCAACCTCCTGCTCTGTGGTCTCCCTTCCAACACTCTTGCACCCCTCCAATCCATCCTAAACTCTGCTGCCCGACTAATCCACCTGTCCCCCCGCTATTCCCTGGCCTCTCCTCTCTGTCAATCTCTTCACTGGCTCCCCATTGCTCAGAGACTCCAGTTCAAAACCCTAACCATGACATACAAAGCCATTCGCAACCTGTCTTCTCCATATATCTCTGACCTAGTCTCCCGCTACATACCCGCACGCAACCTCCGATCCTCACAAGATCTCCTTCTCTACTCCCCTCTAATCTCCTCCTCCCACAATATCATACAAGATTTCTCCCGTGCTTCACCTCTTCTCTGGAACGCTCTACCCCAACACATCAGACTCTCGTCGACTGTGGAAACTTTCAAAAAGAGCCTGAAGACCCACCTCTTCCGACAAGCCTACAACCTGCAGTAACCACCGCTGCACGACCAGCTCTACCCTCACCTACTGTATCCTCACCCATCCCTTGTAGATTGTGAGCCCTCGCGGGCAGGGTCCTCGCTCCTCCTGTACCAGTCGCTGTCACATTGTGTTCAAGATTATTGTAATTGTTCTTGTATGTATACCCCTTTTTCACATGTAAAGTGCCATGGAATAAATGGCACTATAATAATAATTAACACATGTGGAATTATATACTTAACAAAAAAGTGTGAAACAACTGAAAATATGTCTTATATTCTAGGTTCTTCAAACTAGCCACCTTTTGCTTTGATGACTGCTTTGCACACTATTGGCATTCTCTTGATGAGCTTCAAGAGGTAGTCACCGGAAATGGTCTTCCAACAATCTTGAAGGAGTTGCCAGAGATGATTAGCACTTGTTGGCCCTTTTGCCTTCACTCTGCGGTCCAGCTCACCCCAAACCATCTCGATTGGGTTCAGGTCTGGTGACTGTGGAGGCCAGGTCATCTGGCGTAGCACCCAATCACTCTCCTTCTTGCTCAAATAGCCCTTACACAGCCTGGAGGTGTGTTTGGGGTCACTGTCCTGTTGAAAAATAAATGATGGTCCAACTAAACGCAAACCGGATGGAATAGCATGCCGCTGCAAGATGCTGTGGTAGCCATGCTGGTTCAGTATGCCTTCAATTTTAAATAAATCCCCAACAGTGTCACCAGCAAAGCACCCCCACACCATCACACCTCCTCCTCCATGCTTCACGGTGGGAACCAGGCATGTAGAGTCCATCCGTTCACCTTTTCTGCGTCGCACAAAGACACGGGGGTTGGAACCAAAGATTTCAAATTTGGACTCATGAGACCAAAGCACAGATTTCCACTGGTCTAATGTCCATTCCTTGTGTTCTTTAGCCCAAACAAGTCTCTCCTGCTTGTTGCCTGTCCTTAGCAGTGGTTTCCTAGCAGCTATTTTACCATGAAGGCCTGCTGCACAAAGTCTCCTCTTAACAGTTGTAGAGATGTGTCTGCTGCTAGAACTCTGTGTGGCATTGACCTGGTCTCTAATCTGAGCTGCTGTTAACCTGCGATTTCTGAGGCTGGTGACTCAGATAAACTTATCCTCAGAAGCAGAGGTGACTCTTGGTCTTCCTTTCCTGGGGCGGTCCTCATGTGAGCCAGTTTCTTTGTAGCGCTTGATGGTTATTGCAACTGCACTTGGGGACACTTTCAAAGTTTGCCGAATTTTTCGCACTGACTGACCTTCATTTCTTAAAGTAATGATGGCCACTCGTTTTTATTTACTTAGCTGCTTTTTTTCTTGCCATAATACAAATTCTAACAGTCTATTCAGTAGGACTATCAGCTGTGTATCCACCAGACTTCTGCACAACACAACTGATGGTCCCAACCCCATTTATAAGGCAAGAAATCCCACTTATTAAACCTGAAAGGGCACACCTGTGAAGTGAAAACCATTTCCGGTGACTACCTCTTGAAGCTCATCAAGAGAATGCCAAGAGTGTGCAAAGCAGTCATCAAAGAAAAAGGTGGCTACTTTGAAGAACCTAGAATATAAGACCTATTTTCAGTTGTTTCACACTTTTTTGTTACGTATATAATTCCACATGTGTTAATTCATAGTTTTGATGCCTTCAGTGTGAATGTACAATTTTCATAGTCATGAAAATACAGAAAAATCTTTAAATGAGAAGGTGTGTCCAAACTTTTGGTCTGTACTGTACATTGGCCAATTTATGTGCCAAGTACCTTCTTTCTACTTTTCCAAAATTCCACATGTACATAATGTAGCATTAATCCATTTTTCATGGGAGCAATGCAGTTCCAATTTCTAAATTTACCATTCTAGCAATCTAGAGTGCAGCTATATATATTTTTTTTATAACTGTTGTAGCTAAGAGGTGCTGGTCAGGTTTTCTATTTGATTCACAAAAGGTTATTTCATCTTTGATCTTTAACACCTTGAGATATTTATTGCTTGCCCTTTACAACTTTATTTCAGAAACCTTACTTTGCCCTCATGTTATTAGCTCTGTGTGTTGTAAATACTTATACAAATGCTGGGAGATGAGGGGGGTGTAAATCCACGCTCCCAGAGATCCAATGTACGATAGGAAACCAAAAAAAGTGAGGATGCGTTTTATAGTCGTCAATGCGTTTCGAGGTATTCCAACCTCTTCATCAGGACTAATCACAATGATCATGATGGTTTGTCCTGATAAAGAGGTTGGAATACCTCGAAACGCGTTGACTAAAAAACGCATCCACACTTCTTTTGGTTTGCTATTGTACATTGGATCTCTGGCAGCGCGGATCTACACCCACCCCATCGCCCAGCATTTGTATTCTACTTACTTGGTGGTGGTGTAGCAGCAGTTTACGAGCTTTCAATAGGAGTTGTGACGGTCACAACCTGACCAGGTGAGCACATTCTGCTTTTATCTCATCTTTTGTTAATTGGATAAGACCCTATTGTGCGTTTTGTCTTTCCTGTTTTTATTTCATTTGTTCTAATTACTTGACTTTCAGTAAGCTAGTCTAGGACCATTGTAGGTAATTTACTTATTAGCACAAGCAGAAAAATTAACATCACGTGCACATACACAAAAATGCTAAATCTATGAACAAAAATCCATGAAAGCAGAAATCACATCCAAGAACAAATCATTCTTCCATTATGCATGTGACCCACAGCTAGACATGTATAAATGCAATTATAGAAGGGTCCGGTCTCATGGGGGAATTAGCTCGCTGCCCAGAGAAGCCGGTAATACAAGCACATCTGTCACATAAGAGCTGTAACATTACATAAATCCTGGCAACAAGGTAAAAAGGCAAAATGATGTTGAAACTAATAAAATAATAATCCATTACCTGACGCGCCATTCTGTCTTGGATGAAAAGGTCTGGGTCTCGTAGTTGCTGGTGGTGGAGGTGATGATTTCATCTCCGTGCTTGTTGACGGTGCGGGTCTGGGTGGCCGTGAGCTGAGACTGCTCTTTTGTCTGCTTCTCTATCTCCGCAATCTGCTGTCTCTGCTGGGACGGGGCAGAGATTTCCATACCCAATATGATATCTCGGATTTCAGACTGTGTTAAAGAAGCCACATTTACACTGAAAAGAAAAAGGGGACACACTTTTGGCTAAAAGCCCATAGAAAGACTCTATTGTTTGCTTCTGCCTGACAACTAAGCCACATTTCAGGTCTCTTAGAAAGATCTGGATGCACATAACAGAGCAATAGGTTGCGGACAGCTTAATAGGCAGCTATCAGTTTATGTACCCCACACCCTAAACTGCGGACAGCTTAATAGGCAGCTATCAGTTTATGTACCCCACACCCTAAACTGCGGACAGCTTAATAGGCAGCTATCAGTTTATGTACCCCACTTGACTGATCGTGCTGGTGATAGGAAGAGGAGTCTGGCAGCAACTTATCACCTCTTAGAAAAAAGGATGAGCATGTTGAAATCCAACATGCCTGATCATTAGTTCTTTTTCCCAGGATTTTGCAGTAATTCAAACACAGACATAAGATGGCTGGCTAGTCTCCACAAAATAAGCAGGTTCACCCAACATTCACCTAATGTGTAATTTTAATAGAGAATATTCTTACTTGTTCTTTTTGCCGTAGTCTGCCAAGATGAGATCCTTCAGCTGAACTTCCACCTTAATCCATTCCTCATCTGTTAGTGTGGGCCAGATATGATGAGGCTCAGTAATGGTAGTCTTGTCTGGCTTTAGGATCACCTTTGCACGGTCATTATTCACATGTAGAGCTCTCAGGATCAAAATCAGTCGAGAGAAAGCCTGCAGGACAAGCGACAAGAATCAGATCACTGAAAATGTTCTACAGCAAGACATGCTCTACCGCTAATTCACATGGCTTTAGGACTGAACTACATCCAGTCCTTATATAATATATATATGCCCACAAAAGTACCGTGTATGAAGAGATCGTCTTCAGCCAATCGTCGTAGAGATTGAAGAGAACCATTTGTGGCTCTGTGGCCTTCAATATCAGGTCTCCAAACTTCTCCACCTTCAGACAGGCTTGGAAAGGCAACTGCAGCTCAGATCCTTTGATGACAATATTAGGGAAGTCCAGTAAATGTACCTAAGGTTCAATGGAGGAGAACATCGAAACATCACTAAAGTCCACAAGTAAAAAAATACCTAAAACCTTTCACAAAATGACAAAAAGCTAAAAAAGAAAAAGAAAATATTAGATGTCTCATCTAAAATCGATTTTCTTACCTCAAGGGGATCCAACATTCCCTTTCTGGTGACAATAATTTGTTTGGGCTGCTCTTCCACTGGCAAGGAACGGATCAAAGCGGCAACTTCTTCTGCAGTTTTCCACTTGGCGAGCTGCAAAGGAAAAGCGTTACAGTAATTTTAGAACGTTTATGGCAATATTATATATATATATATATATATATATATATATATATATATATATTACATATACATACACACATATCTATTAGGGATAGCAGGAGTAATTTTTCAAACTTGACTTTAAAACATACCTGGCCCAATCGTTTCTGTCCTGCCCATACGGATGTGTGAATAATTTTCAGAAACAGCTGTCCTGTCCTTGGGTTGAAGATGAAAATTGCTCCATTGATGGGTTTTGTTGTCAAGTTGCCTTCAAATGTCTAAAGACAGAACAATATAAGAAAATCAGACATGTAACATTTAGGGTCACCTTGCCGCTGGTGGGACGGCTTGTATACTTTTTTTGATCAAAAATAGTTCACTAAGTACCCTATATTTATTATGCAACTTTGCTTTACATTTATATATAATGATGGTAGGGTATGAGATATATTTTTTGTCTTCTGTAGGTTTTGCTTCTTTTTGCTAGTGTGAACATGCTCCTATTTCTTGCATGTCTACCATCTTAGACCTCAGTTCACATTGCTTGGTTTTTTGTCTTGTTTGCATTCTGTGCAATTTAAGGGTGTGGCATCCCCTTTGTTGAGCTGATTAGTATATATGTAGCTTACCACGGGCCTAGGTGGTCTGGAGTTGGGACCCGGTCCTATTTGTCTACCCTTTTATATGCATTACTTCAACTTTGATATACAGTAAGGTTTTTAATATAGACCGTGTAGGTACCGTCCCAATTTAGGGTCACCTTGCCGCTGGTGCGACGGCTTGTATACTTTTATTGATCAAAAATAGTTCACTAAGTACCCTATATTTATTATGCAACTTTGCTTTACATTTATATATAATGATGGTAGGGTATGAGATATATTTTTTGTCTTCTGTAGGTTTTGCTTCTTTTTGCTAGTGTGAACATGCTCCTATTTCTTGCATGTCTACCATCTTAGACCTCAGTTCACATTGCTTGGTTTTATGTAACATTATTTCCTGCATTTCACTCCAAGACTATAAAATTTCCACGAATCTTGCCACATGCCATACCTTGTGAATGGTTACTCTGTACACGTTGGTGTCATCCACGAACCAGATGATCTGATTGGAGAAGAGCTCGCCATAATTCTGGGAGGACAAGTATGGCTCAGTCGGCTCAGAAGAATACAACTGCAACCCTTTACGGATGCGCTCACGCAGCACATACAAGGCAGGGTTAGCTTTCATGATCTTGGCCATCGCTTGCTGTATCAGTGGTTTTCCTCCAGGGAACCAGTTTCCGTAGGCACTAGTAAGACAAAGAAGGTTTCTGTTACATCCAAATAAAAAATAAAATAAATTAAAAAATAAATAAGTAAGAGATTCTTACCTATGGAGGTTGTATGCCAGGTCAATGGCAATCAGGACACCGGTGGGTGATGGGTAAATACTCATGTTATCAGTGGTGTAGTCCAAGAACTTAGCCCGAGCATATCGCTCGATATCGTGAGAATCATAGTCTCCCCATCTCAACTGGATATCAATCCAGTACTTCTGTGTCGTGGTGCTATCCATTACATCCCTATAAGAAGGAACAAATGGGTTCAATACAAAATTGCTAGAAGTTATTCTCTTATTTAGGTGTTGGGCGTAATGTTGGGGGAAGAGTAGAAAAGTGGGTTGTACAGGATCAGAAAAACAAGGCTGCTTTCTTGCAGAGACAGCCCCACGCCCGTCTGCGTGTTGAGTCTGGTACTGTAGCCCCTCTCTATTGATGTGAATAGGGTAAGAAGCAATATCACAACACATGGACAGGTGTGGCACGGTTACTGGAAGGGGAATAACAAAAAAACAAAAACGTACTTTGAATCAGCAAGCAGAGATGGTCTGGACACATTCCACTTGTAGGAGGCAAAAAGCAGGATATCCGCACAAGACGAGTTCATCTTATAAGACTTCCTGGGGTGGATGGTTTCCTTCTGAACAGTTTCAATTTCCAGAGCATCAAGTTCCTGATCAAACACCTGAAACACAACAGTAACGGGAAACAGCACTGGTCAATGTGGTTGCCTCTCACAATGGAGCACCGATGTAAATGGTACAAGACATATGATGTCTAAATTCACGGTATTTTTAAAGGGAATCAGCAGTAAGATCAACACCTCCCTCACCAACATCCACCACATATGTGCATGCAGGTCTTTGAAATGTAATTCTACTGACACCTTTATTTCTCCTATCTGTTGCTGCATTTTCTAGTAACTAGCGTTTTCATGCATCCTGCTGAGGCATCTGTATTGTAATTTGCTGTAAGGCCACTTTTCAGTGTTGTTGTTTTTGCGATTCTGTTCTTCGTTTGTAATATGCAAATTATGTGCTCTGGGTGTGACAGAGCACCTAACCAGCCTCTCGAGGTCGTTTCCTCACAAAGCACCAGTCTCTTTAGCTTAACTGAAAGCTCACTGTCTGTGTCAGGCAAGGAAGTGAGCAAGTGAGCCATCAATCAAGCTACAGAGGCTGGTGCTGGGTGGGAAACAACCTGAGGAGGCAGAGGCTAGTAAGGTGCTCTGTCACACCAAGAGCACTTAGAGTTTTTCATTCGTATGCAAATGAGGAGTTCATTTCTTGGTAATTCAGCAACAGATAGAAGATATCAAGGGGTCGATGGATTTACATTCAAAGACGTGTATGCCAATACTTATGGTTTTGGGAGAGGGGTGTGGGGATGATCTTACTGACAAACTACAATTAACTTTTCTTTTGTTAAACATTTGTGAAAAGTGTTTAAAAACAGCTGGAAGAGTATCTGACTTACTTGACACAGATCCATGACAATGCTTTCATGGATCTTCTGCCACAAGTGGGCTCTGAATATCTGAATCAATGAGATCTTCAATGTTGGAATTTTGCCATGCATGAAAATGCCAGTCAAATCCAGCTGGACCTGGAATCCAACATACACCTGGAATATAGAAACCACACGTCGGTAAGACATCTTCACATACAGCAGATAAAGGCATTTTAGAGAGAACCTATAAGTTAATTCATCTGCTCAAACCATGGGCAGCATGAGTCAGAGGCTGGTGGCATGATTACAGCCAGGCACATTTGAAGACCTTGCAGGTGCCTATAGAAATAGACGAGACTAGTGCTGCCCCTGGCCATCTTCTGCCTGCACGGTTCTAGTTGACTGACAGGTTTCACCCATGTGTGCACATTAGGAGAGACCAGTCATTCAACTAGAGCGGCGCAGGGCAAAGCCAGCTGGGAGCGGCGCTGGACTAGTCTCGTCTATTCCTACAGTTTCCCGGCCAGGAGATCAAAACATGTTTTCTCTGAAACAACTGCAGCCAGACTGATTCATGCTGCCCGAGGTTTGGGCAGCATGAATTGGCTTAAAAGTTTCTGCACATACATTGGCTCTGTTGATTGTGGGTGACCACCAAAGAGTAAATCTTCTGTTAGGGATCTGATTCAGACCGGATCTCTGAGCATTGGTCAGCTTCTTCCACTTCATAGATTCTTCAAAGCCGCTGGCTTTTTCCCTGATGAGAAGAGCAACAAAACTTTAGGTGCTGAAGAGTAGAAGTATTTCACGTATACACAGCATTGAACATAGAAAACAGTTAGTTAAATTCAATGTTCAAATCCACCCATGACCATATAAATGATAAGTCAAAATCAGTGAGGTCTAGAGGAGAAATATTCTGTAATGAAATGATCGTTCCCTACCAGAAGAGACCCTCCCATGTAGGGAAGTAAGTGCCTTTAAACAGCGTGTGCTCCAGGATGCCTTCCACTCCTCCGAGGGCCTGGATCATGTCTGTACGGTAGTTATTCAGATTCCAAAGTTTCCCGTCGTGCCTTTGATGTGTCCACCAGAATGGGTTTTGTTTCAGCACCTAAGGAACAAGGGGTATGGTTAAAATATTATGCTCAGCACAAACGATGGCTAAAATATCAGTAACTACGTTAAGCCACATTACCTGGTATTGTTTGAAATCTGTACGGACTCTCCAGCCTTTGTCGTAGGCCAAAGTGTGCCTGTCCTTCTGGAAGAGTGTGTTGATGCGTGGGATACCTCTATCCCATGAATCCTCCAAATCTTCCAGGGTAAGACGTCTGTAATAAAGGAACGTATCTCAACTCGCTGAACTGCAACCATAAAACATGTCTGTAGAATTATGGAAGGGTACAAGTACCTGTTCTGAGCAATGGCTTCCTGTCTCTTCAGAGCATATTCAGCCCAAACTCTCTGGGAATCGATAAATTCACTCTCCCATGGCTGGATGTAGCGATACAAGTTGGGAATGAGCTGGTCCTCTTCATGGCTCATACCTGAGCGGAAATGGGTGATTCCCACATCTGTCTGTTTAGACCACCTGTATAGGAATGCAGACGAGAGGACCAGAAAATGATTCCATGCACTGGAGAATAATAAATATGAAAAAAGATATTTAATAACTTCTTAGTACTCTTTACCTGAGGTCAGATTGTGGAATAAGCACATGCCCCATAGACAACATCCCCAAACCACCAAGCTCTTTGGGAGTGTAGAAGACCACTGGGGGGAAACGACTTGGCATTTTGGAGTTCAGACCAATCTTAATTCTGGTTTGAATTTTGTTCTCACATTTCACCAACAAATCAAGCAGCTCCTGAGTATTCACCACAGCCTCACGGAAGTAAGTCATGAGACCGATCAATGCAGTGTTCCATTTATTCACAATCTGGAGAAGAATGAGATTGCAATTATCAGTGGAAGACATATTAGTTACCCACATACAAGAAATGCCCAATTACGCTTCCGTCAATCCCCTTCATAAAAAACTACCAACATTTATCATCTACAAAAATGTAGATGAATTTTGGTGCATATATTAGTTTCAATACAGCCAACGTGGAATATAATGCAAGTGGATTGAAGGAATATTCCCCAAATCACAATCTGGTGTTATAACAATTTGCAGATCTATTTATTAATTTGTGCCAATATAACTCATTTTTAAATCCGGTCCATTTTGCACATATCACCCCCTAATGATGCCCATCCAGACACTATTGCCCTTCCCGTTACATTGGGATCCAGCCTGTGGTAGTTCCTCTGCCCGCTGTTGATCATGTGTAGTGCAGTCTCACAGCTGGCTCCCAGCTTAGCTCTGACATGTCTCCACTGCTGACAGAATGTAATCTACATGTACGCTATTCTTCTGCGCACTAGTCTGCCACATACATCATAGTAGCGGCATGTGTTTTTACATCTGTTACTTCAGCTTTATCTCCACAAAAAATCTTGAAATAACAGTTGTGGAAGCACAGCAGAGCTGAGCTCTGTTGAATGCATTCTACAGACAGATCCCTAAAGTAAAACTGCAAATGACACTGTTGATGTGCATGGTAGAAGATTGTCTTCTGCCATATGCATCAGCAGAGCAGCAAGTGCAGTATTACATCATTGATCTGTCAGCAGCATGCTTTATCCACAGCTCAGCTCTGCTTTCACAATGGTTATTTCAAGCTCAGTTGTGGGGACACAGAAGAGAGGAATTGAATTGTAAGAAACACACATTCAGCTATTCTGATGTATGTGGCAGAAAATATTTATGTGGCAGAATAGTATACAGGACCATACAGTGCACAGAAGAACAGAGTGTATACTTAACAGATTAGGTTGATGGTTAGCCAAATACCCATGGTGGAGGCATAGCAGAGCCCAAGCACAGTATCCATGGTAGAGGAATAGCAGACCTAAGTACAGTATAGCAGGGCTGTGCTGGAAGCCTGTGCCGATTTACACATTCATCAGTCAGCAGACTTACAGTTCAGATGTAAGTCATCAATTCAGAGAGGTGGGAGCACACAGGAGGGGTAAGGAAGGGCCTGAAGCACTGAGGAGCAGCAGTGTGATGCTGGGAAATTTAGTTTTAGCAGTGCACGTAGAGGACAAAGATAAAGAAACAGACACAAAGGTATAAGAAAGAATCTATGTTGGGCTTGGTTTCTTTATTACCAATAAGGTATGCATTGACTGTGCTTTGTTACAAATAATGCGATTGGTGAATAACCCTTTTAAAGTTTAACCCCTTAATAACATCTGACGTACTAATACGCGTCTGTGCCCTGGGACTTAAGAGCCAGACCCGTATTAGTACGTCATCGCGATCGCGCGCGCACACAGGCTGTGCGGGCGCGATCGCCGCCGGGTGTCAGCTGTGACAATGTGCAGGGAGCGGTCACGCACCGCTCCCAGCACATTAACCCCCGCGATGCTGCGATCGAAGTCGATCGAAGTCGATCGCGGCATTGCGGGGGCAAGGGGAGGTGATCGGCGATACTCACCTCCTCTTCCGGCTTCCAGCGCAGTCTGCAAAGGCTTCCCGGGTGTTGCCATGACGACCCGATGTCGTCATGACAACATCCGGGTCACCAGAGAGCAGGAAGATTGCTTGGACATGCGCAGTGCATCTCCAAGCAATCTTCACACTGTGCACTTCTGACAGCCTTCATGGCATAGGGATGGTGCTCCATTCCTGTGCCATGCAGGCGATCAGAAAAAAAAAAGTGAAAGTCCCAGAGTGGGACAAAGTAATAAAGTGTATAAACTGTGTGAAAGTGGAAAAAAAAAAAAAAAAAAAAAAAGGTGCAAAAATATTATAAAAAAATAAAAAAAATAATACACCAAAAATAAAAATATAATGTACCCATCAATAAATATTATTATAAAAAAAATAAAAAAAAAACAATAAAAGTACACATATTTGGTATCGCCGCGTCCGGAACAACCTGACCTATAAAACTGTCCCACTAGTTAACCCCTTCAGTGAACACGGTAAAAAAAAAAAAAAAAAAACCAAGCAAAAAACAATGCTTTATCACCATACCGCCAAACAAAAAGTGGAATAACACGCGATCAAAAAGACGCATATAAATAAAAATGATACCGCTGAAAACGTCATCTCGTCCCGCAAAAAACAAGCCGCCATATAGCTCCATCAGCCGAAAAATAAAAAAGTTATAGCTCTCAGAATAAAGCGATACTAAAAAATATTTTTTTCTATAAAATAGCTTTTATTGTGTATAAGCGCCAAAACATAGAAAAATGATACAAATGTGGTACCGCTGTAAACGTACTGACCCGAAGAGTAAAGCTGCCTCATCAATTTTACCACACGCGGAACAGAATAAAAAAAAAAAAAAAAAAAAACAATTCCTGAATTGTTGGTTTTTGTTTATTCTGCCTCCCAAAAATCGGAATAGAAAGCGATCAAAAAATGTCACGTGCCTGAAAATGGCACCAATAACCACGTCAAGTCATCCCGCAAAAAACGAGCCGTCACATGACTGTCTGCCAAAATCTGGAAAAATTATAGCTCTCAAAATATGGCGATGCAAAAACTAGATTTTACAAAAAATGCGTCTTTTAGTGTGTGACAGCTGTCAGTCATAAAAACCCCATATGATTCTGGCATTGCTGTAATCACACCGACCCGAAGAATAAAGTCGTCTAATCACTTATACCGCACAAGGAACGGCGTCAAAAATAAACTCTTGAGTTAGGATTGGGCTAGGGTTAGGGCTGGGTTTGGGGCTAGGGTTCTGCTGGGGCTAGGGTTGTGCTGGGGCTAGGGTTGTGCTGGGGCTAGGGTTGTGCTGGGGCTAGGGTTGTGCTGGGGCTAGGGTTGTGCTGGGGCTAGGGTTGTGCTGGGGCTAGGGCTGGGGTTGGGATTTTTTTCAAAAGTAAGAAAAAAAGATGACGATATGGCGACTAGTGTTGAGAGCAAGTGCTCGCTACTTGAGTTTGCATCGGGTGCTCTGGTATGCATTTAGTATCGTGGGTATTTGAGTGACATGCTCGAGTCTCTGCCCCATATGCTTCGCGGCCAAAAAACTTTACGGGGATTGTCTGCCATGCACGAGCGATCCCCGCATGTTTTTTTTTGGGTGTCTAATAACCGTGAAACATGCGGAGCAGGGACTCGAGCATGTCACTCGAGCACACGCTGTACATGGTGCATACCTGAGTACCCGATGCAAACTCAAGTAGCGAGCACTTGCGCTCAAGAATAATGAAAACTTATTCAATATGATGACCTAACGTAAACAAATAATGTGCCGTACCTCTGGGTTCAAAATGTTCACTATACACCTTAATAAAATCTTTGAGGGGTATAGTTTCCAAAATGGGGACACTTGTGGTGGAGCTCCACTGTTTAGGCACATCACGGGCTCTCCAAACGCGACATGGTGTCCGCTAACAAATTGAATGGAAAATCGGCTCAAATTGTTAGCGGACGCCATGTTGCGTTTGGAGAGCCCCTGTGTGTCCAAACATTGGAGCTCCCCCACAACTGACCCCATTTTGGAAACTAGACCCCCCAAGGCACCTATCTAGATGCATAGTGAGCACTTAGAACCCCCAGGTGCTTCACAAATTGATTCGTAAAAATGAAAAAGTGAAAATAAAACACTTTTTCATTTTTATGAATTAATTTGTGAAGCACCTAGGGGTGCCAAGTGCTCACTATGCATCTAGATAGGTGCCTTGGGGGGTCTAGTTTCCAAAATGGGGTCACTTGTGGGGGAGCTCCAATGTTTGGGCACAGAGGGGCTCTCCAAACGCAATGTGGCGTCCGCTAACAATTTGAGCCGATTTTCCATTCAATTTGTTAGCGGATACCATGTTGCATTTAGAGAGTCCCTGTGTGCCCAAACATTGGAGCTCCCCCACAAGTGACCCCATTTTGGAAACTAGACCCCCCAAGGCACCTATCTAGATGCATAGTGAGCACTTGGAACCCCTAGGTGCTTCACAAATTGATTCGTAAAAATGAAAAAGTGTTTTTTTTTTCACTTTTTCATTATTACGAATCAATTTGTGAAGCACCTGGGGTTCCAAGTGCTCACCATGAATCTAGATAGGTGCCTTGGGGGGTCTAGTTTCCAAAATGGGGTCACTTGTGGGGGAGCTCCAATGTTTGGGCACACAGCAGCTCTCCAAACGCAACATGGTGTCGCTAACAATTTGAGCCAATTTTGCGTTAAATTTGTTAGCGGACACCATGTTGCATTTAGAGAGCCGCTGTGTGCCCAAATATTGGAGCTCCCCCACAAGTGACCCCATTTTGGAAACTAGACCCCCCAAGGCACCTATCTAGATGCATAGTGAGCACTTGGAACCCTCAGGTGCTTCACAAATTGATTCATACAAATGAAAAAGTGTTTTTTTTTTCACTTTTTCATTGTTACGAATCAATTTGTGAAGCACCTGGGGGTTCCAAGTGCTCACTATGCATCTAGATAGGTGCCTTGGGGGGTCTAGTTTCCAAAATGGGGTCACTTGTGGGGGAGCTCCAATGTTTGGGCACACAGGGACTCTCTAAATGCAACATGGTGTCCTCTAACAAATTTAACGGAAAATCGGCTCAAATTGTTAGCGACACCATGTTGCGTTTGGAGAGCCGCTGTGTGCCCAAACATTGGAGCTCCCCCACAAGTGACCCCATTTTGGAAACTAGACCCCCCAAGGCACCTATCTAGATGCATTGTGAGCACTTGGAACCCTCAGGTGCTTCACAAATTGATTCATAAAAATGAAAAAGTGTTTTTTTTTTTCACTTTTTCATTGTTACGAATCAATTTGTGAAGCACCTGGGGGTTCCAAGTGCTCACTATGCATCTAGAAAGGTGCCTTGGGGGGTCTAGTTTCCAAAATGGGGTCACTTGTGGGGGAGCTCCAAAGTTTGGGCACACATGGGCTCTCCAAACACAACATGGCGTCCGCTAATTATTCAAGCAAATTTTACAATCAAAAAGTCAAATAGCGCTCCTTCCCTTCCGAGCCCTGCCGTGCGCCCAAACAGTATTTTTTCCCCAAATATTGGGTATCTGCGTGCCCAGGGGAAATTGCACAACAAATTTTGGGGTCCATTTTTTCTTGTTACCCCTGTGAAAATAGAAAAAATTGGGTCTAAATTAACATTTTTGTGAAAAAAGTTAAATGTTCATTTTTTTCTTCCACATTCAAAAAATTCCTGTGAAGCACCTGAAGGGTTAATAAAGTTCTTGAATGTGGTTTTGAGCACCTTGAGGGGTGCAGTTTTTAGAATGGTGTCACTTTTGGGTATTTTCTGTCATAAAGACCTCTCAAAGTGACTTCAAATGTGATGTGGTCCCTAAAAAAATGGTTTTGTAAATTTTGTTGGAAAAATGAGAAATCGCTGGTCAACTTTTAACCCTTATAGCTCCCTAACAAAAAAAAATTTTGGTTCCAAAATTGTGCTGATGTAAAGTAGACATGTGGGAAATGTTATTTATTAACTCTTTTGTGTGACATATCGCTCTGATTTCAGGGCTTAAAAATTCAAATTTTGAAAATTGCAAAATTTTCGCCAAATTTCCGTTTTTTTCACAAATAAACGCAAGTGATATCGAAGAAATTTTTCCACAATCATGAAGTACAATATGTCACGAAAAAACAATCTCAGAATCAGGGGGATCCGTTGAAGCGTTCGAGAGTAATTACCTCATAAAGTGACAGTGGTCAGAATTGTAAAAATTGGCCCGGTCATTAACGTGCAAACCACCCGCGGGGCTTAAGGGGTTAACAAAGCCCATTCACATATGGCAAAAAAACCAACAACCCTGCAGCAAGCTTTAGGTATGCTCCAGATGTTTAATCTACACTAGGCTAGACACTCCGATACTACAGAAAAAGCAGAAATGGTTTCTCTCTGCCCCAAGTCACATGTAGGTGAACACTAAACCAAGTAGTTAAAACATTCATTTCCATAGGACTAATGCAAAGTTAACATCTTCTAAAACACGGACCTTGGTAAATGTTGTGGAACCTGAAGCCATGAGAATCTGCCGCACTCTGTTGTGGAATCTCTGCATGGATTCATCATCAACCCGCAAGAAACACTGGGCAGTTCGTTCTTTGGTCACCTACAAACATTAAGTCAATAATAACTTTATTCCTAGAAAAAAATACCTTGAAAGTCTATTTCTTTAAAAAGAACTGGATTTTCATACCTCGTTCTGCAAATTCCAGACACCATCCTTATGAGTGAATTCCTCATAACTTGTACGACACTTGGGGAGAATTCTGCACTCAAAGCCGCACATATTGAACAACAGATTGGGATTGTCTTTGCTGTACACAGACACAAAACTGTTTTCCCACTGTACAGTTGTGACAGAACGAGGTAGGCGGTTTTTAATGTCCCAGAAAACAGCACGACCACTAGAAGAAGAAATGCAAGGTTACATTGCAGTGGAGAGAGGAAAAAGTTGGGTATACCCAAAGCACACTGAACTCACAGATTGACATCATGCTTCATGAGCCGCATCCTGGCATCTCGTGGCCAACATTTCTTATTATTGTAGCCCACGATATTCTCATTATTGGGATCTGGATGCTCTGTAAGGTATCTCTGGATGAGATCTCTGGCCTCGTCAGCAGAAAACCTATGAGGGAAATACATGTTAGCTTCTTATAATGAAGATTATCTAGTTCTTCGGCCGACGTTCACACTTACCGGAAAAATATGTGAATGCGATCAATGTATCTGCAATACAAGCGAATGGGATGAGCGGCTTCTGTGGCCACATCTTGGAAGCTTAGGAAGTCGTTTGGCATCTGAGGTGGCCCAGCCATCTCACTGGCTCTGTGCAAGCCCAGAACTAACAGGTCCATCACCAACCCATAGTATTGAACAATGAAGGAAGCAAACTGCAAGCCACGAATGATGCCGTACGAGTTTGTGTGATTCATGTCCTGCACAAAAAAAACACAGTTGGTGAGAGCTCATCATATCCAAGATCACACGTCAGCATCATTGTAACAAGATACAGAAATAAGATCACAAATGTCACCCACATCTGGTCCAGAACAAGTAGGGAGATTCATACTTACTTTGTAATTGATCACCACGTTATTTTTTGCTGTCATGTAATCAGCAATGTTGTGATCCACAATGAGACGCAGGAGACGATTCAGCAGCGTCAAGTCGATCTTTTCATACATCTTCTCAAACCGAGACTCCAGCATCACATTGCATTCTCCTTCAGTGGTGTCCCACACATCCTGCAGGTTGTTGATACCTACACACAGACAAAAAACAATATTAGCATGATGTATGGGATTAAAAAGTTGTACAGTTTATAATAAATAAAAAAACTTTAGCACTCATTAACACAAACTAGCATTTTTCATACCTTGGCACCATTTGTACACAAGCAACGGAGGTGGCTCTGTGTCTGCAGGTTTGATCCAAGGAGGGAAGAGACGTCTTTTGTCAGCTTCGTACCACAGGTATTGATCCAGGTAAGCGTCGGTGATCTTTTCAAGGGGCTCCACATCATAAACTGGGACCAAGTGACTGTAAAGATCCATGAATTCGATCCCCACCTATAAAAGAACACAGAAGGGGTAAGGACAAAGCCTTTACCAGTATGAAACAGATAAAGAATAAAGGGGATATATAGTGGCGGATTGTGAGGCCACATCTGGAATATGGGATCCAGTTTTGGGCTTCATATTTTAAAAAAGATATTCAGAAGTTAGAGTCACTTCAAAGGTGGCTACTAGATTATTACAAGGGATGGAAGGTCTCTCCTATGATGGGAGGCTGGAAAAGCTGGGCTTTTTGAGCTTAGAGGGGAGATCTCATTTATATGTATAAATACATGTGTGATCAATACAAAGGACTGGCACATGACTTATTCCTTCCAAAGACCATACCAAGGACTCATTACAGGTGGAAGAAAGGCGATTCCGGCAGCTACTGTATATAGGAAAGGGTTCTTTACAGACTGTGGAATGTCCGACCACAAGAGGTAGTAATGGCAGACACTATAACAGCTTTATAAAAGAGCTAGATACTTTTCTTACAACAAATGACACTATAGGTTATTATAAATAATCTAGAGAATGTATAACTAGTGGAGATAGGTTGTTATACTATACCGTTACTATAAAAAAACAAAAAAGTGTTGATGCAATATTTAACCCTTCACGCAAGAATTCCTCTAATTATGCAATGATACAGAATTGAACTTTACCTCCTTGAAGGCTCTTTGAGTGAGCAAGTGACGCTTGATCCTGGACAAGGCTTCATGAGGATTGTCATAAGCTTGTTCAATTAAGCCCAGCTCCTCTCTCTGGGACTGATTTAGACGGGACTTCACACTAACATGAAAAAACAAAAACAAAACACAATTATAAAGCTCAACTATTACATACCTTAAAAATAAGCCGATTTATGCATTGCAGATATACAGCCATGTACCTGTACGCCTCCTTCAGTCTCTCCAGAGCAAGGATGAGAAGTTTGGTATCATGCTTGTATGAAAGCGGAGGGAATGGAATAGGAGAAAACCTCCTGCTCTCCAGCCAGTGGACTGTGGTGGTGTACACAGCTACAGCCTCTTCTGCGGTGATGTATGGTCCATCCTGCAGACCAGGGCACAGATTAGCACAGATACGACAAAAGTGATAAAACAGAAATATATTGGGGGCGGGCGGTCACCTTCAGGTAGTTGTGTTGCCTCTCTTGCTCTGCTTTAAGATAAAGTCGGGTCAATCGGCCCAGATTCTTTTTGCAAACAGTTTTGTCCACAGTGGCACCGCGGCGAATGCGCTCTCGGTTGTAATGAGCAGTATTTGTCCACCAGTCCGCTTTAGCCTTCACGTAACGCAGGATCATATTCTCAATGGGTGTAGGAAGACCTGGCACCTAGAAGAAAAAAAGACAGTAATATAAATTTCATTCAGTAATGAATGAAAAAATTAAAAATCATCAACATGGAGACAAATATATTTACAGGAATTGTAACTTTTTTTTTAAACAATCTTGCACTTACTTTCCAAGGAATGTTTGCCTTCCAGCATCTCCAGGCTTCACTCAAGTGCTGCAATATGGTCCTAGCCTTGTTCTGCTTAATGCCTTCTGGCATCATGTCCAAGATGTCATGCATGACAGCAGCTCGGAGCTCAAGGTCAAAATGAGACTCTACTCTTTGTTTTGTCACAGTTTTTGCTACCCCTTTAGAATGACGACCTGAAAAAAAGGAATCACAAAAAAAAAAATCAATTAAAAAAAAAAAAAAAGAATAAATCAAGCAGATTATTTCAAGTCATTGACCATTATCACCAAGATATATAATCCAATACTGACTGGACACTTCAGATCATCAGGTCATATACTAACTCCAGATTCTTGGACTCTTAATCATTACATGTATTGACCTGAAACCTACTGCTTTTGGTGTATGCATGACACATAAATCTGAATGATAGTTTCCATAATTGAAGTTTACAAATAACCATTTTCCTGAAATCTTGCACTTATATTTGCCTGATTAGGCCATATTTATTACCATTACATTTTTTCCCGTGACGCAAGAGCATATAATAAAAATAAAAGTCACAAATACAAGGTAGCCCAATGACTTACCCTCAAATTGTCTGGCCAGCAGATTTCCAAGCCACCTTTCCAGCAAAGGGGTGATCCCACGCATGAAGAACAACCAGACTCTCCAGCCGGCTGCCCAGAAGCCGCAACCAGGTCCTTTTCCAACAGGGCCCTAAACCGGACAAAGAAAAGGCTTTTAAGTTGTGACACAGATCAAATATTTTCAGTAGAATTGTTCTTAACATGCAGGACTCACCGTATTGAATCTGTAGTAGATGAGGTGCTTCAAGTCTTTGCACATTCGGATTTGTCTCATGAGTTTGTACTTGTATCTGTACATTCCCGTCAGCTGCCCGACATGGGCAAAGATGTACTGCAAACCGTCTGATAGCTGTTAATGGGAAGAATATATTTAGTACATTTCTATTACACACATTCATTATATGTAAGATGTTACGAGAAACCACTGCTAGCCAGAGTGCACTACCAATAATTACCTGGAAAGCGTCCACATTTCCCAACCTGTACTGCACATGGCTGTCTACAACCAGTTTGGTCAGACGCAGAACTTCTCTGCACAGGTGGAAAGCATTGCCAAACCGAGATTTCTTACGTTCCTAGATGGAAAAAAATGCAAACAATGACTAATTGCTTTAATTTAAAAAGTAAATGTACATTTCGGAATAAACTATCTTGTGTGAAAATGAGGAATAACACCATTTCTGGCTATTTTATGACTAGTATACGGCATTTTCACCAGTTTTTCCCTCTGTAGGCCTTCTCTCTTCATTTACAATCAACTTTGAGCTGGTGGGAACAGATTAAGTGTTATGATCACTCCCACACACAGCCATGAAGGATTCCGGCTATTCATTTCTTTTTTCGCACACAGAAAAGCAACAGTGGCATGGAGGACATAATACAACAGTCCTGAGCTGTCTGTATGTGAATCAAGCCCTGATGGGAATTAAAAGACTTGTCTGACAGCTCAGTACTATCTTTCTATGTCTCCCTGTGCCTGTTTCCTCACGCTGCTACCCTCACCTCTCCATGGGGTATAGTGGGCTGTGTGACAACATCAAATGAAGCTAGAAGTCCATCTTGTCTTTTGTATGAACAAAATGATTTTGAGCTGTTTTTTTTTTCAGTGTGGATGACAAATTCAGGAGGCAGAGGCGAGATGAAGAAGTGGCTCATAAGTGGGGGAATGAAGCTGTAATATATCTTATCAGATAAATCTGCATCTGTACTATTGATTTATAGAAGAAGTTTACTGAAAGCACGGATCCATTTAAAAAAAATTCTCTCTGAACCCGACTAGAATGCCCTTTCATTCAAACAATACGATATCTAAAATACAAGTTATTTTCTAGAAATATAAAAAGCAGGGACTTTCAGGAAGTTAATAAACAAGCTGTAAATAATTGGAGGCCATCAGATCTAACATTGATGGACAAACGACGTGTAATAGTAGGAATAACTTGTACACCCTTATTGTTGCACACAGGTTAGGCTTTCAGAATTCAGCAGGTGAGAAGTATGGAGACCCTACCTTTGTGGTCAGTGTTTTCACAGGTTTCAGATTGAAGTTATAGTCCAAATGAAGATAGTTAAGGTTCTTTCTGTGAATCAACAAGTTTAACATGTTGTAGCCCTGCCGGCACACCTGTAGACCCACTTCAACCCAGTCTAGCTTTGTGGACTGGAAGAACTTTGTGGCTTTGAATGAGCGGAAAAGGTATCTGAGGAAAAAAAATGGAATATTAATCAATAATGCAATTTAATTAAACAATAAAAATCTATTTACTAAAACGAGTTTGCATACCTCTTCTTCTGTGCTTTGGGTGGTCTGTGTTTGAGAGCATTGAGAACATAATACTTCAGAAGCTTTTGGTAAGACACTCTAACCTTGACTGGCTGACCGGCAGGACAATGCTCACGATACCTGAGGATCAATACATTATTAAATTACATGTATACAGCACATCCTTATTTTTCTCTAAAATTACAGCTCTTACCAATTCTTTACAAGTGGTATGTCAACAGCCCGCCGAGTTCTACCAGACCGGAGATTGAATGGACGAGGAGCCCAAAGTAATGCAATGCCATTGGCGGTGTTGTCTGTATACAAAGGTGTTTCTTTGAGGAAGGGCTCAACATATTCTGGCAACTCAAACTCTTCGTCATCATCCGGTAAGGGCTCTTGGCTCTGAGAAGACAAAGATAAGAAACTGCTCAGCCCATCTGCATTATAAGAAAGCGATAGGAAAAATACAAGCAAAAAGTTATAGTTGTCCATTTAAAGAAAACCTTTAACTGCATTTGTTTTCACTTAAACTGACATCTCCTCCAATTGCCACGGCTCCACTGATTCTGGAACAGTTTTTCTTTTTCTTCTGTGCCCCTCCGTTCTAAAGTTATGCCCGCTGGTAATAATGGTGCAAATTTTCCCTGTACACCACCGAACTTGTGGGTGTTTACTGTTTCTCCTGTTTGATGTTAGCCAATCAAAACTCAGCCACGCCCACATAGTTCTATGGTACACGCCCAGTTTATTGGAGGAAAAAGTTGCATCTATATTTCCGGGGAACGTGCATAACTTTGGAACGGAGGGGCACAGAAAAAAAAGAAAAACTGTTCCAGAATCAGTGGAGCAGCAGCAATTGGGGGAGATGCTCCGTTTATATTAAACATCCAGTGAAAAGTTCACTTTAAATAAAATAAGATCAAATTGCAAATTGAAGTGCAATATTTGAGTGTTGCTGTGCAAGCCAATAGTAAAGAAAAAAATTTTAATAAGTGAAGAAAAAAAAATGGTGACATGGTAACTGAGAAGTCCAGTTTACAGACTGATTCTACAACATTGAGGTGGCGTACCTTTACAGAGTGTCTGTGTGATATGGGATTAATGAGGGGATCGAAGTAAAAAGCTGGTAGGTCAGGATCCTCTGTTTTAATGAACACCACATTTGGAGTGTGGTACCTGTAAGATGCCAGAGAACACGGTCAGCAGCTAATTTCTTGCAAGTGGTATTTCAGCTTCATACAGGATGTGGCTGGTGTCTTACCAAGTCAAATGCACATGATGGGGCAGATTGTTGTACAGATAGGGGAATGCAATCTTGTACTCGGTGCGGATCGGTTGGCGAATAATGATTTTATTAATGTCATTGAATTCATTCCAGTCTTCATCCCTGGAGATAAATAATAAAAAAAAGGTCAATTACCTAAAAATCAGCATATTAAGTGACAAAACCTCAGTGGTAAACAAGCCTTCACTTACTGTAAGTTAATGTCCCGAACCAAAGGCTCAAATTTGGGACCACCAGGAATCGCCATATTCAACGCCTTGGATGTGAAGAAGGCTTTTAAGTCAAACAAATAAAAGTAGTTATCATCCACTAGATCCGTGAGCAGCTGATTGGCCAGCCGGTACAATGTAGACATCATTGGAAGAGTGAACTGCCAGCGCTGGTAGGTTGTACCATTTACATATCTGTAAGGAAAACCCAATAATAGATGGTTGAACACTAGGCCTCAGAGTAAAAGTGCATTGTTCTAAAAGAGGATATTTAATAATCATCTTACTTTCTGTTGTCTCTTAGTGGCTGGTGATCATAGAACCAGTCCATGACCGGCGCGTCCTCCTCATTGTCCAGCTCTAGCTGAATGGCTTCCAGGGGCTCCACATCAAGGATATTATCAGCGTAATCCAGAGGGGGCTCCTCATCATCAAAAGGAGGAAATCTCATCCTCTTAAAGTGCCGTCGATCTCGTTTTTCTCTTCTCATCATAATCCACATTGACCTGAGAGAAAACATGAAAGAAAAATGTAACAAGACTACAAAAGGTGTAAACTACTAAGTTTCAGTGCTTTCCTTCTAGCAATAAGTGGAGGTATAAGCTCATGGACGACGACTATCACCATCTCCTGACAAGTCTTTCACCTTAAAGGGGTTGTCATGTTCCAGAAGAAAAGTCAGTAGTACACACACTATCATTATTCCTCTGTATCCCCCGTGCCGGTGGGCACTTGTGACCACATGTATATTTATTTGCAGACTTGCTGTCACGTACCAACTAGACTCCTGCTCATCTCTCAATTCTCTGCTATTGTGAGAAGCCAAGTGAGACTAGTCGGCATGTGAGTGACTGGAGAATTTTCTTCTGAGACCATAAAATCCCTCTAAAAATTTTGTGAACAAGCAGCAAAAATTAGCTCATCGCCAGTCTGTTGGGGACTCTGCCTGGATCCACAAGTATCCCAACACCAAACAGGAAGAGTCCATCAATGCATAGATGATCCCATAAGACTTCACGCATTTTTGGTGATGAATTATTCAGGGGTGCAGGATGGCTATATAATTTAGCCCTGGATGTGCAATAGAGTCCCCTAAAGAATCCTAGAGGAAGAAACTCGTTGGGAGGCACGTTAGGGAGAGTATAGGGTGATGTACTTGTAGGGATAGCAGTGGACTGTTCTTTAGGGCAGGAGCTATTGGAAACCCCAGGGCCATAGCAGTCATCACAGCGATTTGTAAGAAGCTCCATATTACCTTGGGAGGACTGGAGAACCATTGGGACATACCAGAACCTTGATCCATAAAATCGGTGAGAACGCTCCTTTTATTCCATATACTCTTGTGATGTTTCATTGGTATTAATGGATGTGGTTAAGGATGGCAATACGAATTGTTAAAAACAATACGACTTGGGTGTCTATTTAGTGGGATCTTTCCTATAAAAGAGGTCTGATCACAGTCAGGGACATCATTTTGACTCATCCACAAAATGCAGGTGTACTTCTTTATTTGCATTGTCTATGTACATTATGTTACCCTTCTTTGATCAGTTACTACTATACGGTTGCATAACCCGTTGATCAGGAGTTCTACGTTTACAAGTTTCTTTGGATATTAGTGCCCTTCTAAGGGATGATCACTTTGGGGATTCATTCCTCTAATTTGAACTAATTGCAGCTTTGATTTTATTTCATTACATTTCTCAGTAATTGTTATTCCCGATCCACAAATATTCCAACACCAAACTTTGAGAGAGTCCAGCCATGCAGAGATGATCCCATAAGACTTAAGTATCAGAAGATACAGGAGCCCATGAACTGGCTTACATGTCTCGGCAGGTAATGCCTTATTGGTGGCCAACAGGTTCTTGATCACGTTTAGTAAAACAAGATCGGTTTTATGGGATCGTCTCTTAAATGTTGTGGTTAAAGTAAAACAGAAAAGGACAAATTGATGTCATTTTGCTCTGCGACACGTCCATACTGATCATTACCAAACACACTGAACCCTTGCCCACGTTCTTACCCCCACTGTGCTATGTAGACCGGCTCAATAACCCAGGGAATCTCATTGACAAAGGAAATGGCTCCTGTGATATGGTACAGTACTGGCACATCTCTGATCTGCTCCCATGGCATGGGCATATTCTCCAGCAGTTTCAGCACGGCATGAGGCATGTACTTCAAGGCTCTGGGAATAAAGACATAGTATTTCCTTGTCATCTAACTCAAGTGATGGAATTCTAGTTAATTCTTTATTTATCCACATACTCTCCGTGCATCAACCCTTCTCCGGCCGCTTACCCAAGATAGACTCTCTTATCATGCCGGAACTTTCTGTTGGTCATGTCTCCGTGGTCGCGGATGATCTTACGGACATGTTCTGGTGGCATGTCCTCCTTCTGAGCGTCCACAAAGCCAAATTTCCTTTTCTCTGCGTAACGCTTGGCCTGCAGCTGCTGCCATTTCCGGGCTAAAAAAGTAGAGAAGATAACAAGTAATTTGGGGATTTCCACACATTCTCTTTCATCCCAATAGATCCAAATGTCTGGTTCAATGTTAACCCTTTACTGCTCACCTTTCTCCTGCAACTTCTCCTCAGACATGTAATCAGGTGCTATAGGTGGGGGTCCAGGCATTGGGGGTAACCCCGGCCTATATGGAAACACCCCAGCCATGGTGTTTCAAGCTGGAAAACAAAGAAAAAAAATGACATAAGTCCAACAAATACAAAAAAGGTATATATAAAGACTGACATCCAAGTGAAAGCCAACACCTACTATGAAGGCTGAGGGTCAAACCTTTAAAAATCCCACCAACCTTGAGAACGGAGAGGTCACAGAGCTAATTTAGCATTGCGTCCCCCTCATGGTACCACCCAGATTCGCAGAGAAATTGGCTCATTCACTTTAATAGAGCAGCACTAAAGCAGATCGATGGAAATGCTCCTGCGCAAACTGTTAAAGGGACGCTAGCATCAGAAAATTCCTAATAAAAAAAGCTTTTAAACAGGAAACCTAAACACCACTCTACACCTGCAGGAGTGGCATTATGAGCAATAAGTGGTTTCTCCCAGGACATAGACACCCACTGATCAGCAGCACTTTGTTTTTCAAATGATTACACTGGTAAAACTTTGTATCAGTGCTACACATTTATAATATACATGGTGATAAAGATCTTGGCATTGGAGAATTGTACTTGGTGTAACGGAACAAGAGTAATCACTTAGGCTAAGTGCCCACTATGCAGAAATGTTGCAGAGCGTTTCTGCATCTCATTGGCAGAAAAAACGCATGTGGATTTTACATGCACTTTCTCTGTCAGGTAGAAGCGTTTGTGAAGCGTTTTGAACATGCGATTTCACATGCAGGTTGACAAGCGCTTTTCCAAGCGATTTTAGCATCACTTGGAAAGTGCTTGACAACTTGGTCACACTATATAAATCCACGCAACCAGCATAGATTTATGTTGTGTGACCAAGTTACGATGCTACAAATTCAGCATCAGTAGTAAAAGAAAAAAAAGAATAAAAATGGTGAAAAAAAAAAAACAATATGCTCACCTTTAGTCATGTGACAGGTCACGTGACTGCCGACGTCAGTCAGTCATTCTTTTTTTTTTTTAACTACAGGTACTATGGTACCCGGGTCTAGAGGAAAGTCTCCTCTTCTCCAGACCCGGGTACCATGTGCGCATTGAATCGCATAATATCCGCATGTGTACGTGTAGTCATGCGGATGTTATGTGGTCCATTGCAAATCAATGGCGGAGATTTCACCGCGATTCCGCAAAATTAATGGTCGTACTGCGGATTTTTCCGCAATGATAATCCGCAGTGGAAATTTCCGCAGCATGTGCACAGCACATGCTTATTATCATTGGGAAACATAGCAGACAACTTAACATGCATTTTTGTGGTGGAAATGCAGCCGCATAATATCCGCATCGTTGGCACGCTGCCTTACACTAAGGCTGTGTGCACATGTTGCGCTTTTTCAGTGCGGATTTGTCACACAACCTGAAGGATCGGCTTTGCTCGGTGTTGGTGGCTGCAACTGCTCAATTGCGGAGTTGCCGTTTACTATACATCCACCTCCTATTAATGTGAATATGCAGTACCAGCAGCCACTATTAGAAGACGGAGCAGCTCCACAATAGAGCAATACCGGCCAGCGCCCCCTGCTGACACGAGATCAGCTGATCGGTGGGGGGGACAGGTGTTGGACCCTGGCCGATCAGACATTGATGACCTATTCAGAGGATAGGTCAATGATAAAGTAGTGGACAACCTCTTTAATGTGTGCACATGCCCTTAGAGGCTGGAAACCTGAATGAACCCAAAACTGCTGACATCTGCTAGTTGTATGCAGTCTAGGCAACCGGTCATCTCAATAGACAAGACTCCGGATTGATACACTGTAGCAAACTATCCAGGACAGGGCAGGTGATTGAGCCTCTGATTACTTTTGGTTATTTTATAAGTGAAAACAAATACTACTTTTTTTTCCCTTTTCAATTTTGAAGAGGATCTGGCACAGGAGCCGGCGTGGCCAGATTTAGCTCTTATTTTATTCCCACTTCTCCCCTGGTTATTCAGTTTAGATTTGTTTTTTGAAAATAAGCCATACGGTCCCAGAGCCGTGGGCCTTATTTGGGGCTAATGTTTATGTTCTTTATTAAGGAGACGTGGTTTGCAGATTCTCTGGGGTCATGTCTTCGAGTGTTATTACCCTGTAAACACTACACACTTAAAAAAGACCAAAACAAACAAAACACAACCAGACTAGGGAGCAGCGGCCACTTATACTGGACACGTAATTGGTGACGGCTCCTCCATAAAGGGGCCGCAGCCTTTCCATTGCAGTCCTGGGTGGGGGTCCCAGCGGGCAGACTGCTCCTGACATTTATACTATCCCATGGGCCATTAATGCTCATCGCTGTTACCCCGTCTCCTAGAGGCATTTTACACGGCACCGATCCTTAGGGGCGGCAGCGCTCGCCATGCCCTCCATTCCTTCACCCTCCTGTCTCCTCTGCCCCATCCATTACAATGAAGCAGTACTGCAGTCTACAGTGCAGAAGATCACCGCGCAGGGAAGAGGCCGAGACGGGCTGCAGTCCCGGGGAAAGACAGGCACCCGGTTATTGCGCCTCCCAAACAGATCAGGAACGCCGCTCTGCCCGATCCTGCGCGCCAGACGGACACCGGCACCCGGCTATAGGAGCACAGCAGATTACCGGGCAGAGCGCGCTATAACACGAGGCAGGGAGGGATCGGGGAGGAGAACACCGCGGTCCTACTGATCCAGGGCACAGGTCTGCAGCGGATCAGGTCCAGGCGCTTCTCCCGCACCTTAGGCCTGAAGCCTTTGCCCACACACGTCCAGGATCCAACATGGCCGCAAGGGACACATCACAACAGCGCTACCCTGCAGCGCTCTCTACCGCACGCACCTGCTCGCCTGCCTCCTCGCCTCCGTCCTTATCAGTCAGATCCGCCACCCGAACAACTACGATGGCGGATGAACGCAGCGCACACGATTCGGACGGTGACCCGGATGTAGAACGATTCACACAAGCGTCGGCACGCAGAGCTCTGCACCAATAGGATGACGGCGCGCCCGCGTACCCAGAAGTGATAACATCGGAAGGAGGCGGCGTGGTGTGTGATAGCATGGTAGGCTGTGCCAGGCTGTGTGTTTGTCTGGCGTTCACAGTCGGGGACCTTGCCCTGTTCCTCAGTATCCGGGCTGTGATCGCTCGGCTATTAACCCTTTCACAGGCAGATCATGTTCCTTTTAGTTCTTCGAAGAGACACGTCTGTTATTTTTCCCACAGCTATATGAGGCATGTTTTATTATGTGGGACAAGTTGTTTTTAATGACATCATTCACTTTACTTTATAATGTGCTGAAAAACGGAAAAAAATCCAAAAGAGGGAAAATGAAGAAAATAATCTATTTTGCGATAGTGTTTTGTGTTTCCTTTCTACGGAGATGATTGTGAGGTAAAAATGACCAGTTCTCCTGATTGTCGTGGAAACCTTCAAAAGGAACCTGAAGACCCACCTCTTCCGACAAGCCTACATCCTGCAGTAACCCTTGCTCCACCATACCGCTGCACGACCAGCTCTACCCTCACCTACTGTATCCTCACTCATCCCTTGTAGACTGTGAGCCCTCACGGGCAGGGTCCTCGCTCCTCCTGTACCAGTCTGTTACTTGTATTGTTCATGATCATTGTACTTGTTGTTTATTATGTATACCCCTCTTCATATGTAAAGCGGCATGGAATGGATGGCGCTATAATAATAATAGGTCTCCAGGCCAGGACGATGCCAAACTTATATAGTTGTCACGTAAAAAAATTGAACTTTGTAAAAAAAAATCCACTTTGGTTTGTGTCACCGTTTTCAGAGCCCTGTAATTTGCTTTCCGCTGACTGAACGGAGACTTGTTTTACTTCATTGTGCGTCCTGGGCCGTCGTCTCACCTCTGCCGGTCTGCGGCCCCTACGTCGTACTTATCGCTTTGTATTGTCATTTGCTGAGGTGAAACGACCAAAAAAAAACCCCGAAGTCCTGGCATTTCAGTGACCCTTTTTGTGTGTTCACCTCAATTTTTTTTTATAGTTTGAACATTTGGGCTTGGATGACGTCGGAGATACCAAATACTCCTCTTCTTGTTTCCTTATTTTGGATGAGGAAAATGAGGATGATTCAAATTTTCTTTTTTTTTTGTTTTTTTAAATCCTATTTGATTTTATTTTTCACTTTCATTTTTAATAGTTCCCTGAGAAGACTTGAACCTGCCATAACAAATACTGCAGTATGTCGGTAGCTCAGGCAGTCAAAAGGGCCCCAACCGCCATGGAAACCCATGGGGAGAGGGAGACTCGAAAGGCATTCTGTCTGTGAAAAAAATCAGTCATCTGCATTGCCCAATAGAATACCATTAGTCCCAGTGCAATCCAATAAAAAGTCAGATAGCACTCATCCAATTTATACACTTGTATGCACGAGCCCTAATACTGAACACAGTCATTCCTTAGGGCCTACCTACTATATTCTCCAACAATAAATGTCTCCAGGTAGAAAAGCAGTTGGAGTTTATATTCAGTGACTGAATTGTCTCGAACATGTGTTACTGACACAGGGGCAGGTCATGAATAAAGACAGTGTTCTGCTGCACATTGTAAGCGACGTCCTGCATATGACGCGCCCCCTGGGCCTGTGCTGTTCAGGGGGATACCCGGAGCTGGATCGCTGGGGGTTGTAGTTCTCCGTGGCGGTGACCCGGTCCGTGCCCAGGGCGGTCAAACCAGTGGCAGTCTTAAGTGATAACAATGTCCGACTATGCCACCCGTGGATTGCGGTCAGTGGGGACCGCCACTGCGCTGCCGACCGCTGAGGCTGATGTTGTTTGCGCAGCCGAGTATGGGAGAAGTATTGCCTCAGGGCAGCTAGTGTGGATGATGGGAGTGATGGTGTGAGCGTCCCAGTAGTAATGGTGCTGGTGTGGCGATGAAACTCAGAGACGTGTGGTGCAGTTCTGGGTCTTTACTGATGGTATAAAGCAGACCCTCCCGGGAGTACTGGTTAGCAGTAGGGGCTTGGTCAGTCTGTGAGCAAGCAGGATCTCCCCTGGCCAGGTGGAGTTGTAGGCCTCCCCGACTATCTACACTCTTTCCTGGCTACCTTGCTCTATGCGGGTAGAAGTAGCCCACGTCCCTGAGTATACCGTGCGGTGCTCACCCGTATGGCCGGTGACTTGGGGCCTTCCGTTAGCCTCCGCTTCACGATGGCGGTGCTGGTCCCTTGCTTGTGACCATGCCTCCGGGCTCCTAAGGCCAGAGGACATGGAATCCCCTGCCGGTTGGATTCTGCTGCTGGACCTGGATGTCCCCACAGCCTCGGACTCCGTGTCCGGGTTTAGTGTCTTCAGCCAAGGCGAGCTTTCTAGCTTCCAGCCTCTGGCACTCGCTCCTGATCCTACAGAGCTCCTGTTGTAACTCTCCCTGTGTCTGGAACTTCACTCCAGGCTCTGACTGCTCTGCTTGTTCTGCAGGCTCTGTCTGCCTTAATCCCGCCCCAGACCCAGTTTATAAGGGCAGATTCCTCCCCTCCGAGGTCTGGGTGGGCCGTGTTGCATGCTTAGGGCTCCTGACCAGAGAAACCTCCCACTTGCTCTCAGACATAATATTTCTATTACTGTGGTAACCAGACCCCTGGGGTGCCACATTCCCCCCTAGTAAATTTTAGTACTCCGGGACTAAACACATTTTTTTTTTTAAAGAAACATAAATGCAGGGTATAACAATAATACAATAACATATTTACAAGAAGCTTTAGTTCTTTAAAGGTCACGGCGTGTCCGCAACCGGGTGTCCATATCACCCAAGGTGAAGCTTTAAGCGTGGTAGGGGACCTGTCCAAAGCAAACCCCTTGCGTTGGCCCTGGGCGTGGCTGCAAGGCTGAAGCTAGCTACTTTGGGCCGCAAGGAGGCCACGCCAGACAGGTTTTCTTTTCCGCGGCCGTCTTCGCAAGAGGCACCAAGGTGCCACTATCTACAAGACTGTTCCGATTATCCAGTGTCCATAACCTGTTAGTCCAAAGAAATCTGCAGGGTAACTGAGAAGCATAATTAATAACAGGCAACAAACATAAACCATAAACATTTTCAAGAAACAGGTAAATTTACAGTGCATTAGTTTAGATTTTCCAGCGAGCGGGCATCTGACCTCTAGTGACTCTAGTGGACCTACGGAGCTCACTAACTGGTCCTGCACTACAGGGTGTAGGAGGTGTTATGGGTAAGCTGGGCAGCTGTCTGCGCACTCTTTGGCTCACTAGGGGCACGGCCGGCTCACTACTAGCAGAGGGTTAATTCTCCTGTGCTGCTGGTGTGGATTCTTCTGCCTCCTGGGCCGGCTGCTCTTCCAGCTCTACCTGGTCTTCTGTAGGCACTTGAGGGGCTGGCTGGAGAAAGGTGAGGACGGGCACCACGATAGCGTTGTTTACTTGTGTCAAGGACCGGGGAAAGTCTCCGAGTACGGTGGTGATCATTTCCTCCTTTTCTTCTACGGGTTGAGGGTCTTCCTGATCTTCATCCATGCTTTCCAACTTCTCGGGGCACTTTTTCAGATGGTCTCTGGAGACAGTGGCTGTGGTCTCTCCTCCATCCTTACTGATGACGTACACCTTTGGATTATTGTGGCTTGAGGGCAGTACGGTGTACGGGTCCTTTTCCCACTGGTCGTCCAACTTATGGAGCCGCCTTTTTCTTTTCAAGACCTGCTCTCCAGGTACCAGGGGAACAGCGGGACCATGTTGGTTATAAGTCCTCTCCTGCCTTTCTTTTGATTGGCAGAGACTTCGCTCGACGCTCTCCTGTACTTTCCGGTACTGCTGCTGCCGTTCTGTATCCCAGTCTGCCTCTGGCGAGGTGTCCTCGGGTATCAAGACTCCCATATCCAGGTCAACAGGCAGCTTACCAGGTCTTGCTCGCATTAGGTAAGCCGGGGTATAGTTGGTGGAACCTACCGGGATGTGGTTATACAGGTCCACCAGATCGGGCAGTTTCTCAGGCCACAGACTGCGTTCTTCCAGGGGCAATGTTTTTAGCAGATCTATCACCACCTGGTTCATCTTCTCGCAGAGTCCATTGGTTTGGGGGTGATAGGGAGTTGTTCTTATCTTCTTGCAGCCATACAGGTTGCAGAACTCCTGGAAGACCTCCGCTTCGAAGGCTGGTCCTTGGTCCGTCAGCACTTGGTCCGGGTACCCGTGTGGGCGGCAGAAGTGCAGCTGGAAGGCTCTGGCTGCTGTCTGAGCCATTAAGTCTTTGACAGGGACCACCACCAGGAACCGGGAATAGTGATCCACGATGGTTAGGGCGTAGACATACCCGCTTCTGCTTGGAGCCAGTTTAACATGGTCCAGAGCGACCAGTTCCAGCGGCTGCCTGGTGATGATGGGCTGCAGGGGAGTCCTCTGGCTGGCACGGTCCCTTCTTCTTAGATTGCACGGGCCACAGTCTCTACACCACCTCTCAATGGCTCCTCTCATGCCTATCCAGTAGAACCGTTCACGCAGCAGGAACTCCAGCTTCTTCCATCCGAAGTGCCCTGCCCCGTTGTGGTAGGCTTCCAGCACCATAGCTGCGTCCCGTCTCGGTACCACAACCTGCCAGATCAGTTCATGTGTCCGGGAATTGACCATTCTGCGGCACAACTTCTCCTTGTAGAGAAACAGTCTGCTCTTTTCCGTCCACAGTTGCTTGGTCTCTTCCGGAGCCTCTGGGTCCAGGCGGGCGTCAGCCTGGGTCAGCATCTCCTTCACCAGACAGACTGTGGGGTCACTGTCTTGCGTCTTCGCCCAGTTGTAGTGGGGTAAGGGGTTGAACGTAGTGGATCGCTGGCCCCTCACACGGTGGGAATACTGGGTAATCCCATGACGGTGAAACGCAGGGAGTTCGATCTCTTCCAATTCTTCTGGATCCTCCCCTTTGTCCGGTAGGTTTGGCATCCTGGACAGGGCGTCCACGTTGGTATTGGAGCGTCCTGCCCGGTATTTGATCGTGAACTCAAAATTGGACAGGCGGGCCATCCATCTCTGCTCCAGGGCACCCAGTCTTGCAGTGTCCAGGTGTGTCAACGGGTTGTTGTCCGTGTACACGGTGAACCTGGAAGAGGCAAGGTAATGCTTAAAACGTTCGGTTACTGCCCACACCACTGCCAGGAACTCTAGCTTGAACGAGCTGTAATTCTCAGGGTTTCTTTCCGTGGGTCGCAGTTTTCGGCTGGCGTAAGCAATTACCCGTTCTCTCCCCTGCTGGATCTGGGACAGTACGGCTCCTAGCCCGATGTTGCTTGCGTCCGTGTGGAGGATAAAGGGCTGGCTGTAATCAGGGTACGCCAGGATTTCATCCCCCGTGAGGGCCATCTTCAGCTGGCGGAAGGACTCCTCTTCCAGCTTTTCCCATTTGAAGGGTGGCTTCTGGTTTTTGGCCTTCCTGGACTGGCCTATCAGGAGGTCCTGCATAGGAGCTGCCTTCTTGGTAAAACCGGGAATGAATCTTCGGTAGTAGCCTACCACCCCGAGGAACTGCCGCACTTCCTTTATGCTGGATGGTCTTGGCCAGTCCTTAATCACGGTGATCTTGTCAGGGTCAGGGGCCACTCCGTCAGCACTCACCACGTGTCCCAGGTACTGCACCTTTGGCTTCAGTAGATGACATTTTGAGGGTTTTACCTTGAGGCCATAGTTTGCCAGGGCTTCAAACACTTCTGCCAGGTGTTCCAGATGGTCCTCATAGGTCTTGGAATAGACGATGACGTCGTCCAGGTATAATAGGACCGTCTCGAAGTTCCGGTGTCCCAGACAGCATTCCATCAACCGTTGGAAGGTTCCTGGTGCGTTGCAGAGCCCGAACAGCATACAGTTAAATTCGCTGAGTCCCATCGGGGTGGTGAATGCGGTCTTCTCCCGGTCCGCCTCTGCTACAGGAACCTGCCAGTACCCACTAGTGAGATCCAAAGTAGAGAAGAAGTTAGCAGATTTTAATGCAGCTAAGGACTCTTCTATCCTTGGTAACGGGTACGCATCTTTGTGTGTGATATGGTTGACCTTCCTGTAGTCTACACACATTCTCATGGTGTCTTTCTTTTTCACTAAGACTAGTGGAGCTGCCCAGGGGCTACAGCTGTCCCTAATTACCCCAGCCTCCTTCATGTCTTTTAGCATCCCCTTGGCGTGTTGATAGTGTGCAGGGGGTACGGGTCGGTATCTCTCCTTTATGGGAGGATGGTCTCCCGTGGGGATGTGATGTTCTACCCCCTTTACTCGCCCGAAGTCTAGCGGGTGTTTACTAAACACTCTCTCGTACTCTTGAACCACCCGGTAGACTCCCTGTTTTTGGTGTGAGGGAGTGGAGTCAGTACCCAAATGCAGTTGCTGACACCAGTCCTCCAGTGGTTTCTTAGAGCCGTTACCTTCCTCTGGTTGAGATGGAGGCAAGGGTTCCACGGCCTGTACAGAGTTCTGGTTGATGGTGAACAATTTGGCTAGCGTGGCATACCGGGGCAGGTATACTTCTCTCTCCCCGATATTGATGATGCGGACGGGCACCCTCCCATGGCGTACATCGACCACCCCCCGTGCTGTCAAAATGGTGGGCCTACTGTCTGAGTAGACGGGTTCTACCATTGCTTGGTAGTCTCTACCTCTTAGACCAATAGCTGCCCGGCACCAAATAATCATCTCACTTTTTGGGGGCATGGCAATAGGGAACGGGTCACACATTCTCACGCTACCTATCTCACCACCAGATAGTTCCACCTGTTGCCGTTTCATCAGTGTCCGGATCTCTATTTGGAGCACACGCTGCTGGCTGGAAAAGGCGTTCTTGGCAACCTGCTGCAAAATAAGAATCACCTCTGCAAGACAGTTTTCGATTACGTTAGTACCTAGGGTTATTTTTGGGCGACTCTAGCGACGGTCAATGTCCACAATGATCAGTCCTTGTGCCGGCAGTTCAACTTTACCGACCTTGATGGTCACCTCTTTAAATCCTATCTGGGGCACGGGCTGACCATTGCTGGCTATAATGCTCAGGTCGTCATCTGGGTAGCGGGTTATGTCCGAGTCATTCCAGTACCGCTTGAAGAGCACGTACGGGATGGTGGTGACCTGTGACCCGGTGTCTAGTAGGGCACTCATAGGAATGCCGTCCAGTACCACAGGCAAGACCGGACGTCCCCCTACGTATTTGTCACGCCAGTTCGATGGGCCTGATGATCTTATGCCTGGGGGTTGGCCCTCTACCCCAGGTTGTGCCCGTTTAAATGACAGTACCTTGCGATATGTCCGGGTTGATTGCATCGGCGGCAGATGGGTCGTCCGTCCTCGTTGTATCTGTCGCTGGGTCTTCCTCTGGCCGGTGGGGTCCTCCTCAGTCGGCGCCACGGGACGTCCTCCGGTCCGGATGCCAGCTGGATCTTTCCTGGAGAAGAGACCTGTAAAGACTGCACAGTTCTGGTTAGCGCGGCAACGCTCTTAGTTAGCTCATGGACCTGGTGGTGCAGGTCTGTTGCCGGGTCATTGTTCAAAGCCTGCGCATCAGCTCCCACAGGCCCTGCAGACAAGGGCGCCGCGTCCTGGTGATAAGTGATAGCAGGGTGCCTGTGGGTCACAGCGCCACCTGGTGCCGGTTCTCGGAGCACCCGGATGGCTCTGTCCTTGAACTGTGCAAAGTGCAGGTCAGGGTCCTGTAAGGCCATTGCCTGCAACTGGGTTCGGTGGGCATTGCACAGTAGACCCTCAATAAATTGTTCGGTCAACAGCTTGTCTTCATTTCCCACGCTGTCAGGGTCTGCCTGCTTAATGGCTCTCAGGGCCTCTTGTAAGTTTAGAGCATAGTCCCTTATACTTTCATGTGCCCGTTGTTTGCACCCGTAAAATCTTAGTTTTATCTCGGCTGAGGTTCGGGTATCAAATGTGTCTTTCAGCCGGGCTAGTATCTCTCTGACAGTCCTCTTCTTCCCAGGTGACCAGGACTTTACTTCCCTTTGGGCTGCCCCGATTAGCTGGGCCACCGGGATGCTCACTTTTTGCTCTTCCGTGAGGGGGTATACCTGGAAGAGGCTATCAAGTCTTTCCCTAAAGTCACTCAGGGTATGTGACTCCCTGAGTACTGGGGTAGCCAGGTTGCCCCCGGGATATAGGACATGGTGAATGGCATGACCGCAGCAGCGGTTGCGCTGGCGGTGGCTGTGGCAGTGGAGCTCCCCTCGGTGTCCGACATCCTTCTTCCACCCTAGTGGACCGTGGCCTACCTTGCGATGCTCTTCTTCCGTAGGCCGCGGCTCCGCAGTCGATCGTCGGGGTTGAGGACCTGGCGTCGCGCTCCGATGACGTCAGCGTCGCTCTTCCTCCCTTCCAGGACCTTACGCAGTGTCGGAGCGTGGGGCGGAGCTTCGGATCTCGCGCGCTTTCGGCGTCCACGCCCCTCTTCTTCCCGCGCGGCGTCCCGAAGATGGCGTCCGATGGCGGGAAGCGGCTGCAGATGGCGGGAAGATGGCAGAAGACGGCGGGAAACGGTCCAAGATGGCGTCTGATGGCGGGAAGCGGCTGCGGATGGCGGGAAACGACTCCGGACGGCGGGAAACTTCACCACAGGTAAGTTCAAAAGTCTTTTTCAGGCACGCAGTACCCGGTGGTTGCAGGCACGAAATCCTGCCGACTACGCCAAAGTTGACGCGCCCCCTGGGCCTGTGCTGTGCAGGGGGATACACGGAGCCGGATCGATGGGGGTTGTAGTTCTCCGTGGCGGTGACCCGGTCCGTGCCCAGGGCGGTCAAACCAGTGGCAGTCTTAAGTGATAACAATGTCCGACTACGCCACCCGTGGATTGCGGTCAGTGGGGACCGCCGCTGCGCTGCCGACCGCTGAGGCTGATGTTGTTTGCGCAGCCGAGTATGGGATAACGCCCCACGGGAGAAGTATTGACTCAGGGCAGCTTGTGTGGATGATGGGAGTGATGATGTGAGTTTCCCAGTAGTAATGGTGCTGGTGCGGCGATGAAACACAGAGACGTGTGGTGCAGTTCTGGGTCTTTACTGATGGTATAAAGCAGACCCTCCCGGGAGTACTGGTTATCAGTAGGGGCCTGGTCAGTCTGTGAGCAAGCAGGATCTCCCCTGGCCAGGTGGAGTTGTAGGCCTCCCCGACTATCTGCACTCTTTCCTGGCTACCTTGCTCTATGCGGGTAGAAGTAGCCCACGTCCCTGAGTATACCGTGTGGTACTCACCCGTATGGCCGGTGACTTGGGGCCTTCCGTTAGCCTCCGCTTCACGATGGCGGTGCTGGTCCCTTGCTTGTGACCGTGCCTCCGGGCTTCTAAGGCCAGAGGACATGGAATCCCCTGCCGGTTGGATTCTGCTGCTGGACCTGGATGTTCCCACAGCCTCGGACTCCGTGTCCGGGTTTAGTGTCTTCAGCCAAGGCGAGCTTTCTAGCTTCCAGCCTCTGGCACTCGCTCCTGCTCCTACAGAGCTCCTGTTGTAACTCTCCCTGTGTCTGTAACTTCACTCCAGGCTCTGACTGCTCTGCTTGTTCTGCAGGCTCTGTCTGCCTTAATCCCGCCCCAGACCCAGTTTATAAGGGCAGATTCCTCCCCTCCCAGGTCTGGGTGGGCCGTGTTGCATGCTTAGGGCTCCTGACCAGAGAAACCTCCCACTTGCTCTCAGACATAATATTTCTATTACTGTGGTAACCAGACCCCTGGGGTGCCACACATACATTTTTATTATAAAATAATTGAGGGACTCTTAAGAAGGTTCATGATGCCTCAACCATGGGCAGCAGGAAATACAAATGCTGTGATGCTTCAGAGAAAACATAGGCCCCAAATTATACAATTTTTTGCCAGACTTCTGGATTAGAAATGTTTGAAATGTCTCAAAATATTGCGACTCTAGACTGTTTTACTCCAGTCTTGGCCAGTTACACCAGAACTTCATAGGAAGAGACATGGCTGAGTGTATCCAACAAATTCATAATTTACACCATGTGGTGGCGTAAATTATGCCAGAAATTTACTCCAGTCTTTGACTAGATTACACAAGTGGAACAGCACAGCTCCATCAACTGTACAGTAGCCGAAGTGGGACACTGCAGATCTACCCCTATTCATTTGAATAGCGGTGGATGTAGTGGACGGAGCAGTGGTGTTCCTCTCCTCAGCTGATCACATCTGACCGGCACTGAGAACAGCTGATAGGTGGGGTTGAGGGGCAGGTGTTTCATTCACACCGATCTGATATTGATGACCGATCTGAAGTACTGGACAACCCGTTTAAATGCCTTGATTGGTGGTGTCAGGTGTTTTCTGTGTTACTACAGTAACCTGGCGTGGACTAGAGAGAGCCAGTCATATGGAAGGAAACAAACCCCGGGTGAGTAACCCGAGGTGAGTGTGAGTGTTACAAACTGTGCAGACGAGTCGCTGCTGGAATTTATAATGGTTTGGGCCAGATGGAAAAGTGAACTCCGATCAGTAAGGACGACATCTGTGAGTCACTGTACATAACGTTAGTGCAATCACTTGTGCTGAACTGGTACTTAGCACTGTGCGGTCACTGTATGGTGGTAATGTAAGCCTTGGTCTTTGTAAAGTCATTTTTATTCAGTAAGCATTGCGATCTGCTGAAGTGCCCATTGTAATTAGGGTGTGCCTCTGTAGTTGGTAATATGGGTTAGGGCTTCGATCAGATGTGTTTTGTGCCCCCTGTGAGGAACTTTTTCCTTGACTTCTGACTTTTCAGTCTATCATCTCTGCAGTGACTCATAAAGGCGCTAATCTTAAAGTATGGCAGAATAAAGCCATGGGGGCATTTAAAAAGCTGAATAAAAATATGCTTCTGCCTCAGTTCTTCAGCTGTAAATATGTCCAGGCAGTTAATGCCATAACTTTGAGAGTCAGAATGCTTCTCTCAATAAAAAAAGTATCTTGGAAAATTGGCTGGCAGAAGTTTGCTCTCAGCATATACTACCATAGAGAACATTGCAGTCTATATAAATTATTTTCTAGCTTTCCATGTAAATTGTTTTTTTTTTTTTTTATCACAAATTTTCTGACATGTTTTGGAAGGGTGATGAGATTCTTCAGGTTAAGCAGTTTGATGACCATACACTAGAGTGGAATAGTGACACCTTGTGGCAAATATTTTATTACAGCCTTGTTCAAAACGATGCATTTCATAAGTGTGCTGCTACATTGCCTCAATTAGAGCTGCAGCATTTCTGCTGCCCACCCAGTCCATTTACAATAATTTATATACCTGAATTTCATGTACTGTCCTGTATATAAGATGTAACTCCATGTTGCCTCACAATAAGGCTGTGTGCCCATGATGCGTTTTTTAAGCGTTTCCTCAGCGGCAAAAACGCTGCAGAAACGCTTAAAAAACGCATGGTAGAAGGCCTGCCTTGTTCCCCAATGATAATCCGCATGTGCTTGCACATGATGCGGAAATTTCCGCTGCGGATTATCATTGCGGAAAAAAACGCAGCACTACCAATTATTTTGCGGAAGTGCTGCGTTTTCGCCGCCATTGACTTGCATTGGAACGCATGGATTACGCATCACTCTATATGTAGATGCGCATTCCACGCGTTCTAATGTGCGGATGGTACCCAGGTGTAGAGAAGAGGAGACTCTCCTCCGGACCCGGGTATCATAGAAAACTGTAAAAAAATAAATAAATAAATAATAAATATATACTTACCTTCTGGCGGCCCGCGGTGCGCTCCTCCTCGCATGCCGGCCGTTCGCGATGGACTGAAGGACCTGCGCTGACGTCATAGTCATGTGACGGGTCACGCGACGCTGACGTCAGCAGGTCCTTCAGTGTACCGCTGCCAACAAAGGAGAACGGAGGGAAGCAAGACACCGGGGGCCATCAGAGGGCAAGTATAGATTTATTTTTTTACATTCTCTCGGGTCACAGTATATAAATCCATGCTGTTTGCATGGATTTATATAGTGTGACCAAGTTGACAAGCACTTTCCAAGTGATGCTAAAATCGCTTGGAAAGCGCTTGTCAACCCGCATGCGGAAATGCAAGTGAAGAACGCTTCACATCCGCATGTCCCTGGCAGGAAAAACGCATGTACAATCCGCATATACAATCCGCATGTACAATCCGCATGTACAATCCGCATGTACAATCCGTATGCTTTTTTTTCTGCCAGGGAGATGCAGAAAAGCTCAGGAAAAAATCCTGAGCATTCATCGTGGGCACATAGCCCCATACCTGAAAATCATAGAGGAAACACACACAAAGATCAATTATTTAAACTCATGTACCTGCATTTCTATTGATCTAGTTTTGATTATAACCAAGACTGAGGAAAAGTATTTCCAGAGGGTCTACACTGCCCTAGTCTAAGTATGACTGATGCATCCATTTACCCCTGCATGTAGGTGTAGGTTTTGGCAAACCAAACCCTAAAACTTTGTTTTATATTTGTGACAAAGTCACTGGCAAGGTACTAGAGGGGAGATATGTAGCACTGATTATTTTTTTGATTATTTAAACATTGATACACCTATAACCTCCATCCTCCATTCCCAGCCCAAAGTGCATAAACCAGATTTTCCACCTAAAATGACGCCAATTGTATCAGGCATTGGGTCAATAAATGATAGACTAGGAGCATGGGTGGACTACATGCTCCAGACACTTGTCAAAGAGATTCCAGGGTATATCAAAGATATCAAGGCTACAAACTTTTGCCAAATTTGTATGGAGTGATGATTTTTCATGGATTACAGTGGATGTGGTGGCACTGTACCCATCAATTTCCTTTGAGGTGGGCATAATAGCTCTGAATTTTTTTCTCTTGAAATACAGTCCTATGAACTGCATGTAATTGAATTTATTATAGAATCTGTTAAATTTCTTCTCAATAGAAATTATTTTACATTCAATGACAGATTCTATATCCAGAAACAAGGTTTGAGCATGGGAGGTAAATTTTCTCCTTTCCTTGCAAATATTACCATGGCTTACTGGGAAGAAACTGTATTATTTTCTCCCACTAATCCTTTTTTGAAAAACATAATGTGGTTCGGGAGATATAGTGATGAGCTCCTGCTGGTGTGGACAGCTAACTCAGATTAGACACATGCATTTTTCACATTCTTGAATAATAATACATTCAATTTCAAATGTACTTATTGTTACAATGAAAATCAAATTAATTTCTTGGATGTCACCCTACGCACCAGCAGGGGGACAACAAAAGTCAATACATTGCCATATAAAAAGGAGACTGATACCAACACTATGCTAAGACCGAATTCATGCCATCCTAAACATGTCACTCATAATATACCAGTTGGAGAACTTATAAGGCTATGTGCCCACTTTGCGGAAATGAAGCAGAAAATTTCTGCTTCATTTCCGCATGTCCTCTCCCGGAAAAACGCATGCGGAATTCCGCACGCGTTTATCGCGCGTTTTTCACGCATTTTCGACATGCGGAATTGCCTTGTGTTTTTTCATGCATTGAATAAGGCAATTCCGCATGCGGAAACGCAAAATTAATGAACATGCTGCGGATTTTTGAGCGCAGCATAAACGCTGCGGAAAAATCCGCAGCATGAGCATAGAACTTGCGGATTCTCATTGGGGACCATGGGGTGCGGATTAACAAGCGTTTTACAAGCGTTTATGCTGCGGAAAATCCGCATCAAAAACGCTTGTAATCCGCAACGTGGGCACGCAGCCTAAGAGTTAAAAGAAACTGTTCAGATGAAAATAGAACTAGACAAAAAATGTGCTGAATTACAGAGTAGAGGATATACACAAAACACCCTCAAGCAAGCTAGAGACAAAGTAGCAAAACTGAGCAGAAAAGAACTAATTAAAAACAATGCTAAAAACAATAAAAAAAAGTATCTCTGCCAACATGGGTTACATTAATTTTACCACCCAATATAGTGTTAACTATGGGGAAGTAATTAATACAATCAAAAAGTATTTACCTATGCTACACCAAGATCCTAAACGCAAACAAATTTTAACTGAGAATACCGTCCGGTTTTCAGCTAGGAAAGCTCCCACTTTAGGCAATGTAATTTCACCCAGTTTCTTTGTGAGGGATAAAACTAAAGAAACTAAAAACTGTCTGAATGTGACAGGGTTTTTTAAATGTGGTCAAATAATCTGTATCAGCTGCACACATGCTATAAAATGCAAGGACTTCACCTCATATAGCATGGGATTCACTTATCCAATCAAAGATTTTATAAATTGTATTACCAGCGGGGTCATTTATTTGATTGAATGTGCAGAGTGTAAAATTCAATATATCGGTTGTACAATTGGTCTGTTGAAACGCAGAATCAGAAGACATCTTTCTGATTCTGCAGATGATCTCAAGGTAAATGTTTCCGCTGTATCAAGACACTTTGCGACAATGCACGGAGGTAATACTACCGCACTATGATTCTGCGGAATTGAGAGGGTCAAGCGCCCGATTTGGGGAGGGATTTATAGGAGATTAGTTCTTAATCGAGAATCGTTCTGGATGTTTAAGCTTGCCACTAGACATCCAGAAGGTTTACATATTAGAAGGGATTTAATCCTACAATACAATTAAGTATCATATAGAACTAAACTTGTTAAACACAAAATTCTTTGTATTATTGTTATATTTACTCCCATTACATGGAGATCTTATTGTTTTTATCAATCCTCCTTTATATAAAAACTGCCTTGAAAATTGCAATTTGTTTTTTTTTTGTTTGTTTTTTTTGGAAATGTGCATACATACTTGTATTACCTAAAAGGATTGGATTAATATAACACCATCTTTCATATATATAGGAAAATATAATAAGGGGTTTATTTATCTATTTTTCATCTCGTGCAGGAGATGGAAGATTCCCCTCTGTATTCTATGATTAAAACAACACGGTTTTCTTAAAATTATTTTCATATATATTGTAATTATATTCAATATGATTTTGTGAAACAATTATTGAGCCAGTGACATTGGTGTGTTTATTAACAGCGTCTTGCATATAGTACCACCAATAAAGTTTATATACAAAAAATGATGTTAATAATATCTGTAGATAGCTTTTTATATCTAGCTACTTCATATATCATTTTATATGTAATGCTGTATTATTATTTATTTATACTCTTGCCACTCTCTCTGGTTTCTTTTTATTGTTATGTACAAGTTCATACAGACCTGCAATTAACTTGTGCTTTTTATTTCCTAAGTAACACTGAGGGTTAATGATTGCATTGAAACCATTTATGTGCATGCTGGACATGGAAGGGTTAACCACACAGCTGAATCTCTGTTGTTTCAATAGGGACTTGTGACTTTATAGCCATTTAAATATATCTTTTCATGTCTTTTCAAGTAAGATCATCACTAGGCTTCGCTATAGGCCGAAACGCGTCACTCTAGATGTTCATTAGTTGATCTGACTGCTTGTAACAGTGTTTCACACATTTTTAACATTTTTTCAATAAAATGGAAGTTTTATGCAAATAAGACCTCTGAAGTGCACTGGGCTCTCCATCGCCGGGTCTTATACTTGTTTCTGGATTCCATATGTAGCACTGAGGTTGTTAGATTCAGTAATATAAACCTAGGAAAAATCATCCAGCACAGTAAGTGATGAGAGGGGTTAATTGGCCATGTTTAGTGCTAGGATGATTGAACTGCTGCAGTGTGGGAGGAGTCCAGAGGATAAATAAATACCCAACTTTCTAAAGCTGTGTGTGTGGGTGGGCCTGGAGGTGAAAGCTGTGGAGCTGTGTTTTCATGTTAAGGAATAATGGCAAGGCAGCGGCTCCGACCCCAATGTCAGCTGATTTCTCTGTCTGGAAGGCGGTGAGGAGAGCCATGCAGAAGATGACCCCGGGTGACAACATGCCTTTTTAACCATTTTTGAAAGGGTTGCTGATAGGGAGAAACTCCCACCAGAGCAGCGGGCGGAAGTCCTGGCACCATACCAAACGGGGGAGCCACAAAAGGCCTACTATGATTTGGCCTTACAGGATGCCAAACAATATGAAAAATTGAAAACAGAAATTTTGGTGCGCTAGGGGGTGACACACCTCGTCCAAAACTGGTTACAGCCAGAGTCCTCTACACCAGCGCAGATGGTGGAGTGAGTTGTAATGTACTGGTTCGTGCATTTCCTTCCGAGCCCGATGCAGACTTGGTTTGCCCAGGGAGATCCCCAGAATGCTGATGACTTGGTCGGACTGGTCAAAAGGTATCAGAGGGTCTACAGGTCCTTGGGGAGGCAATCCACTCCATACTGGTGGACAGAGGTTAAAAAAAGGGGGGGGTCCAAAATCCGAAGGGGCGCCGGAGGTCATGCTAAGGGCCTCATCGGGGGATGTAATTTGCTGGAGATGTCATGGCCCAGGTCATATAGCTGCCCATTGTCCCCTGACCACTGAGCAAATGGACTGCAGCATGGGATGCCAGTGTTCCTTCTATGCATATCCAGCTTGCAGTGTGGACTGTCCACCCCCAAGATTGTCCTGTAAAAGTGAATGGCCTGCAAATGATTGGACTACTAGACTCAGGGAGTTTGGTGATCCCGGTGAGGGCTACACTCCCTCTCCAAGTGATCCATGGGAAGAAGGTTGGTGTCCGCTACATTCACAGGGATGCTAAAGACTATCCGGTGGCCAGAATAGTCATTGAGACGGCTTGAGGTACTGAGTCCTATGAGGTCAGCGTGTCCCCAGATTTATTGCACCCAATTATCATAGGCCAGGACTTTGTGTTGTTTTGGGACTTGTGGGGGAGGAGCAGAGACATCGATTTCTCAGGTAAGAAACGGATTGGCCATAAAAAAGTCTCACCAACCCCAGATTCTGACGGGTTTCCATTCTGTGTAATGGGAGAAGAGGAGAAAGTATCCCTGGAGGTAGACATTCCTGAGACCAGAGAAAATTTGGGGTTTACCCAACATAGGGATCTCTCGCTAAAAGAAGCATTTTATAAGGTAACCTTCATAAATGGCATAGCGCAGGAGTCGGGCTGACACCAGGTTTCCCTATTTCATGTTGAGTGGAGACTTATTGTACCAGGTTACTAAGGTGTGGGAGAAGATAGTGGAGCAATTGTTGGTACCAGGACCTTATAGACTAAGGGTGTTGGACATGGCCCATTCACATGTCTTAGAAGGCCAACTGGGGGTGGACAAAACTCAAGAATGGGTCATGTAGAAGTTCTATTGGCCCAGATGTCACCGGGAAATTCTAAGGTATTGCAAGTCCTGTGCCAACTACCAGTTAACCGCTACCACCTCTCCCTTCCAAAATCCTCTCATGCCGATACCCATCAAGGCAGGGCAACTCCATGTGGGCTGGATAAGCCAGATGGGGACACTGAGGATGTCATCATGGCAGAGGCACAGTCACCGGCCCAGAAACAACAGTACCGAGAACTGCTTCAGCGGAATCGGGACCTGTTTTCGGAGTTGCCAGAGTTGCAGGTTGGTGAACATGGAATCCTGACGGAATCACATGTATGGGTGAACCAACAGCCGTATAGAATCTCTGAAGCTTGCCACGAGATGATTTCAAAGGAAGTGAGGAAAAAGTTGAACCTGGGTGTCATCATGGAGTCAAAGAGCGGCAGGTCCAGGCCCACTGTCCTTGTGCGGAAGCCTGTGGGAGAATCACGTTTCTACAACAACAGGAAACTACAGGTGCATCTCACTAAATTAGAATATCATCAAAAAGTAAATTTATTTCAGTTCATCAATACAAAAAGTGAAACTCATATAGAGTCATTACAAACAGAGTGATCTATTTCAAGTGTTTATTTCTGTTAATGTTGATGATTATGGCTTACAGCCAATGAAAACACAAAAGTCAATCTCATTAAATTAGAATACTTTATAAGAGCTTGAAAAATGTTTTTAAAATCCGAAATGTTGGTCTACTGAAATTGATGTTCAGTAAATGCACTCAATATTTGGTCAGGGCTCCTTTTGCATCAATTACTGCATCAATGTGGCGTGGCATGGAGACGATCAGCCTGTGGCACTGCTGAGCTGTTATGGAAGCCCAGTTTGCTTTGATAGGAGCCTTCATCTCGTCTGCATTGTTGTTGCATTGGTGACTGAACCCATGCCAGCGCCACCCCTATGGTTGAATGCTGAACACTGCTGGGGGGATAAAGTTAATTTCCTCCCGACAGCAGGACTCTCAGTGTGAGCGCCGGGCAGGTTCAGAATGCTATTAACCAACAGGTTAATAGCATTTTTTCAAGTGACAGTTTCCCTTTAAGACAAACATAGAAAATGCATGCCGATTTTATAAAGTTCCCACTTCGTCTTTAAATTCCTCACTATTTCTAGAGCCGGAAATGGGAAAAACAAATCTTGCAAAATTACATTGAGTCCGAAAATAACTCCTGAACTAGAACTGTTCCCTCAGCTGGGAGTTTGGTACCAAGTACCAGTGCAAGTAATTCTTTGTTAACCAATTACTGAGGCAGCACAATGCCCACTCAATGGTACAAATAAGAATACAACCCTAAACTAAAAACTCAGCCACAAGGGATGAAAACCAGATGCTTTATAAATATAGAACAAGCACACACATAACCTTTTATTAAATGGAGATTAATTTACATAACATTATGAAACACACCTTCCATTAAAACATTTTTATATATATATATATATATATTGTTCCTGTAAGGTAGGTTTTCCCTTGGGCTTTATTGGTACAGTATTTATTTTTGTTGGCTTTTTTTGCATAGAATAGAGCCCACACAACTATGCAGAACACTCCAGTGGAATTTATAGTGTCATCAAGCCTAGTATACATGTCAGCTATTTAATGACAGGGCAGAGGAGGGACCACGTGAATACAAAAACCATCTATTGTCAGGGTGCCGAACTGAAGGAAGGCTGTACGAGGATGCAAAATGATATCGGAATACAAGGCCATTGTGCTAATGTCAATGCCGCTCCAAGATCTTGATCTGAGAATAAGATCTTTAGTGTCTACTGTCTAAAGTAAAAATGCTGGATGAGAATGTATTGGAAGTCTGTTACAGTAAAGCTCTGTTCACATCAGTATTTTCTGCCCTGTCAGAGCCACAAAAGGACACTGATAAGTCCATCACATGGTGGACAACAATGGTACCGGACGGACTTCACTGACTTATAACTGGGTTGTTTGGATTCCGTCATGGTGTCTGTCTATGTCAGGTGTGATTGGGTGGCGGTGCCCCACTCTTGGATGGTGGAAGGAATGCAGACATACACAGATAACACTTTAACAAATTTATCAAGACAGCAAGCTTGATAATTGCAAAGAATGGGACAATGTGCCTGATGCTTATAGGTTCCCACATGAGACAACCGCTTGATGTAACAGTTGTGCTCCCGCCACCTTTCTCTCCGAGTGTTTTCCAAGTGTTCTTCATCAGGAAATGCCATGTAGTATTTTGTTGACAGCTTGCACATACTGGTAGCCTACTCACACAGTTACTGAGTCACAGTACCTAACACACAATATCCTGCCATCTCTGTGGATGCAAACCTTTACATTTGGCATCAGTGTTCAGCTCCCTCTAATGTGGCTATCCTATTATCCTTTGTGGGCTGCTGACCTTGGTTAATCGGCAGATGCACTCCACTCACAGTAACAAGCCTCTGTGCTTGCAATCCTTGCACTCTTTCTGTAATGGCAGTACTCTCATACATATGCCATATAGAAAGGAAAAAAATACAACTCACCCATAACATGTGAATATCCTCAGGGTATGTAGATCAGTAATAAGCATCTTGAGGAGGGTGAACAAATATGAACCCAAATAATGCGTAATGAACCAAATAATGTTTATTACATATAAAGATAAAAATTGTACAGAATACAAAAATTACATATAACAGAAAAATGTAAAGCAGCCAACATTGAAACGCTACACCACACAGTAAAAAGGCTAGCAAAATACAAAAATGGTTGCTGAGGAATATGAAATGCACTGTATGCAGAATTATTAGGCAAGTTGTATTTTAGAGGATTATTTTTATTATTGATCAACAACTATGTTCTCAATCAACCCAAAAGACTCATAAATATCCAAGCTTAATATTTTTGGAAGTTGGAGTGTTTTTTTTTTAGAATTGGCTATCTTAGGAGGATATCTGTTTGTGCAGGTAACTATTACTGTGCAGAATTATTAGGCAACTTAATAAAAATCAAATATAATCCCATCTCACTTGTTTATTTTCACCAGGTAAACCAATATCAGTGCACAAAATTTAGAAATAAACATTTCTGACATGCAAAAACAAACAAAAAAAAAATTAGTGATCAATATAGCCACTTTTCTTTATGATGACACTCAGCAGCCTTCCATCCATAGATTCTGTCAGTCGCTTGATCTGTTTTCGATCACCATTGCGTGCAGCAGCCACCACAGCCTCCCAGACACTGATCCAAGAGGTGTACTGTTTTCCCTCCCTGTAGATCTCACATTTTATGATGGACCACAGGTTCTCTATGGGGTTCAGATCAGGTGAACAAGTGGGCCATGTCATTATTTTTTCTTCTTTTAGACCTTTACTGGCCAGCCACGCTGTGGAGTAATTGGATGCATGTGATGGAGCATTGTCCTGCATGAAAATCATGTTTTTCTTGAACGATACCGACTTCTTCCGGTACCACTGCTTGAAGAAGTTGTCTTCCAGAAACTGGCAGTAGGTCTGGGAGTTGAGCTTCACTCCATCTTCAACCCGAAAAGGTCCCACAAGTTCATCTTTGATGATACCAGCCCATACCAGTACCCCACCTCCACGTTGCTGGCGTCTGAGTCGGAGTGGAGCTCTCTGCCCTTTACTGATCCAGCCTCTGGCCCATCCATCTGGCCCATCAAGAGTCACGCTCATTTCATCAGTCCATAAAACCTTTGAAAAATCAGTCTTAAGATATTTCTTGGCCCATTCTTGACGTTTTATCTTATGTTTCTTGTTCAAAGGTGGTCGTTTTTCAGCCTTCCTTACCTTGGCCATGTCCCTGAGTATCGCACACCTTGTAATTTTTGATACTCCAGTAACGTTGCAGCTCTGAAATATGGCAAAACTGGTGACGAATGGCATCTTGGCAGCTTCACGCTTGATTTTCCTCAATTCATGGACATTTATTTTGCGCCTTTTTTGGCCAACACGCTTTTTGCGACCCTGTTGGCTATTAGCCATGAAACGCTTGATTGTTCGGTGATCACGCTTCAAAAGTTTGGAAATTTCAAGACTGCTGCATCCCTCTGCAAGACATCTCACAATTTTGGACTTTTCAGAGCCCGTCAAATCTCTCTTCTGACCCATTTTGCCAAAGGAATGGAAGTTGCCTAATTATTAAGTTGATGTCGTAAGTCAACACCCCTCCTCATTACAGAGATGCACATCACAAGATTACTTAATTGGTAGTTGGCTCTCAAGCCTATGCAGCTTGGAGTAGGACAACATGTATAAAAAGTATCAAAGTGATTAAACTACGCATTTGCCTAATAATTCTGCACGTGGTGTAGTACATATAATAACCACCTGCTTGTTGCATATGTATGAAAGTCAAAGGCAAATAAAAAAAAATGCAAATGAACGCAAAAAAAGTGCAAAGAAATGCAAAAAAAGAGCCTAATAGCCACACAATGGGTTATAGAGCATAACAGCTCATGGATAACAATCTACTCTTATACCTCGTAAGGAAAGTGTGCTAACTCCAAAACAGGCGGTAAGTATGATGGTTTAGCTGATAGCTAATGAGGCCACTAGAGCATCAAAGAAAAACATGGTAGCAATAATTGTGTATTTACTTAAGTGTGGAGTAACGCTAGGAATCCCCAACGAGCATTTTGGCGCCGTGCCTTCTTCTTGAGGAGGGTGCATTGACAGGGGCTTGTAGGACCCCAAGCTGCCACCGTAGACACATTTCCAGAGAAATTATCTGCTTTATTTGTGTTCCATTAAAAATAGTACACAGGTATGATAAATTCTAATGCATTTTTTGATACACAAACTCTTACTTATGAGAATTAACATACCTAAATTGTAAGTCATTGTCTATATCCAAAACAAAAACTAGTTAACTAATGTAACTTGCCTGGGAATTATCAGCAGTTCAGAGATATACTTTATAGCAGCCACATGGATTTAAGAGACTGCCAACTGGAGATTACTCATTTACTTCTATAGGATAGTGTTCTTGGCATGTTCTGTAACCTGTGCAAAGAGGAGTAGGTGACTTGTAACCATCAACTGATGTCTAAATGTAAACCACAGCGCACACTACGACATCTATGCTTTAAGTTCACATTCTATACTCTGTTATTCTCTCTTTACAGTGGAGAAATCTTTATATTTATATATAGATATATATATCTATATACCGTACAGACCAAAAGTTTGGACACACCTCATTTAAAGATTTTTCTGTATTTTCATGACTATGAAAATTGTACACTCACACTGAAGGCATCAAAACTATGAATTAACACATGTGGAATTATATACTTAACAAAAAAGTGTGAAACAACTGAAAATATGTCTTATATTCTAGGTTCTTCAAAGTAGCCACCTTTTGCGTTGATGAATGTTTTGCACACTCTTGATGAGCTTCAAGAGGTAGTCACCGTAAATGGTCTTCCAACAATCTTGAAGGAGTTCCCAGAGATGCTTAGCACTTGTTGGCCCTTTTGCTTTCACTCTGCGGTCCAGCTCACCCCAAACCATCTCGATTGGGTTCAGGTCTGGTGACTGTGGAGGCCAGGTCATCTGGCGTAGCACTCCATCACTCTCCTTCTTGGTCAAATAGCCCTTACACAGCCTGGAGGTGTGTTTGGGGTCATTGTCCTGTTGAAAAATGAATGATGGTCCAACTAAACGCAAACCGGATGGATTAGCATGCTGCTGCAAGATGCTGTGGTAGCCATGCTGGTTCAGTATGCCTTCAATTTTGAATAAATCCCTGATGAAAGTAAAATTGTTCTTTTGGGTCGAAGGGCCACAGACAGTTCGTCAGACAACACCCAAACTCAGCATTCAAGCTACAGTACACTCTGAAGACATGGCGGTACAAGCATCATGATATGGGTATGTTTCTCTTACTATGGTGCTGGACCTATTTACTGCATATCACTGATCATGGACCAGTTTTCATATATTAAAATACTTGAAGAGGTCATGTTGCCTTACGCTGAAGAGGATATGCCCTTGAAATGTGTGTTTCAACAAGACAACGACTCTAAACACGCCAGTAAACGAGAAAAATCTTGGTTCCAGTCCAATAAAATTGGAGTGGCCAGCCCAATTCCCGGACTTTAATCCGATAGAACACTTGTGGGGTGACATCAAAAATGCTGTTTCTGAGGCAAAGCCAACAAATGCCAAAAAAATGTGGGATGTAGTCAAAGCATCCTGGGCTGAAACAACAGTGGACAAGTGCCAGGAGTTGGTTGACTCTATGCAACATAGATGTGAAGCAGTTCTAAAACAACTGTGGGCATACAACTAAATATTAGGTTAGTGATTGACAAGAATGCTAAAACCCTCAAAAAAAAAAAGAGTACATATTGTGAGTTTGTAAAGACAAAGATATTGCTATTTTTTAGAACAGCCCAATGTTCATTTTGTGTTATTTTCTGTAAAGTAGTTTACAATTATATACATTTCTCTTCATGTTTGGAATTAGAAAACAGTGTGCAATGTTCCCAATGCATGGAAATAAAAACTAGTATAAAGAATTTGTGCTTAACTCATGTTTTTGAACACACTGCTATTATTTTGAACACTACTGTATATGTACCCCTTTCAGACCACTTTAAATTTTTCACTCTTTGTTTCATTGCAGCCATTTGGTAAATTCTAAAAAGTTAAAGGGGTTGTGCGGTACTTTAGATTAACCCCCATGTATCCCCCCCAGGTCCCTAAGACTTTTTGTAAATACCTTCTACTGTTCATAATGCCTTTGAGCGGCGCTATCGGTGGCCACTCACAGGCATCACGTGACCCCATCGCTGACGTCATGACAAGTGAGGCGTGACTCAGCAATGGGGTCCCCGCGGTGGCTGCTGGGTTGTGGGTGGGGTTACCCCCCGCGTCACACCCGGCATCCACCACTCGCTTTCCCAATGAATGCAGAGAGGCAGAGCGCGCAGTGGATGCCGGGTGTGACGCGGGGGGGTAACCCCGCCCACAGCCTGGCATCCACCTGGAACCAGGAAGATCGTGACCCCCGGCTGCTGCCAGCGCTTGTCGTGACATCAGCGGATGTCAGAGCCGGCTGCAGCCTGGGGTCATGTGATGCCTGTCAGCGGCCACCGATGATAATGCCTGTGAGCGGCGCTATCGGTGCCTGTATTCTAATATAAAGACCTTAATCAAATGAACAGCTGTCGCAGTACAGTCCAAATGGATGGAGCAAAAATAAAGATGAGGAGGAGCCCCACGCGTATTGCCACCTGCCTAGTGGCTTTCTCAGGGGCAGGTTAGTAACACTATTAACCACTTCGCGCCAGAGCCTGTTTTTGCCTTTGTGACCGGGCCAATTTTTTCAATTCTGACCACTGTCACTTTATGAGGTAATTACTCTGGAACGCTTCAACGGATCCCCCTGATTCTGAGACTGTTTTTTTGTGACATATTGTACTTCATGATAGTGGTAAAATTTCTTCGATATCACTTGCGTTTATTTGTGAAAAAATCGGAAATTTGGCAAAAATTTTGAAAATTTTGCAATTTTCAAACTTTGAATTTTCATGCCCTTTAATCAGAGAGATATATCACACAAAATAGTTAATGAATAACATTTCCCACATGTCTACTTCACATCAGCACAATTTTGGAACCAAAATTTTTTTCTGTTAGGAAGCTATAAGGGTTTAAAGTTGACCAGCGATTTCTCATTTTTACAACAAAATTTACAAAAACATTTTTTTAGGGACCACATCTTATTTGAAGTGACTTTGAGGAGCCTTTATTACAGAAAATACCCAAAAGTGATACCATTCTAAAAACTGCACCCCTCAAGGTGCTCAAAACCACATTCAAGAAGTTTATTAACCCTTCAGGTGCTTTACAGGAATTTTTGGAATGTGGAAGAAAACAATGAACATTTAACTTTTTTTCACAAAACTGCTACTTTAGCCTCAAATTTTTAATTTTCACAAGGGCAGCCAGAAAAAATGGACCCCAAAATGTGTTGTGCAATTTCTCCTGAGCACGCTGATACCCCATATGTGGTGCAAAGCCACTGTTTGGGCGCACGGCATGGCTCGGAAGGTAAGGAGCGCCATTTGACTTTTGGAATGGAAATTTGACTGGAATCGATAGCGGACGCCATGTTGCATTTGGAGAGCCCCTGAGGTGCCTAAACAGAGGAAACCCCCAACAAGTCACCCCATTTTGGAAACTAGACCCCTCAAGGAACTTATCTAGATGTGTGGTGAGCACCTTGAACCCCCAGGGGCTTCACACAATTTTATAATGTTGAAGGGTGAAAATAAAAAAACACATTTTTAACACAAAACTGCTACTTTAGCCTCAAATTTTTAATTTTCACAAGGGCAGCCAGAAAAAATGGACCCCAAAATGTGTTGTGCAATTTCTCCTGAGCACGCTGATACCCCATATGTGGTGCAAAGCCACTGTTTGGGCGCACGGCATGGCTCGGAAGGTAAGGAGCGCCATTTGACTTTTGGAATGGAAATTTGACTGGAATGGATAGCGGACGCCATGTTGCATTTGGAGAGCCCCTGAGGTGCCTAAACAGAGGAAACCCACAACAAGTGACCGAATTTTACAATCTACTCCTCTGTATAAATTAATCTAGTGGTGGGAAAATAAGTAGGTAAATGGTCACTAAACCCATAGATGAATTCCCACAGAGGTGTCATTTCCATAATGGGGTCACTTCAGGGGGGATTATGCTGTTCTGGCACTTTTCAGAGTACCAGAGCTAAAGAATCCCCCCCCTGAAGTGACCCCATTTTGGAAATGACACCCCTCTGGGAATTCATCTATGGGTTTAGTGACCATTTTAACTCGATGGATGATTTCCAGAAACAAGCACGCAATGGAAGGTTTAGATTCTGGAGAACCCCCACCCCCACCCCTGGAAATTAAGTGAGCTCTACTCGAATGTGTCATTCACTAAATTAACCAAATGTTTGAATGACAAATTGGGATACATTTTTACAGTTTAAAAACGTGGTTCTGTGTGGTAGATTTTAAAGCAGTCAGTGACGCATAAGGCTGGCAATGATGGGCATTGTGGGCAATAGTAGCGGGTATCACGCCTCATTCCTCTCTTAGTACATACACGACATCTTTTCTGGGGGTTCCTTCTTGTTTCCGTTGCTGGAATAAGTGCAATAAAATGTCGCTCAGTGAGTCTTTTCACATCCTCAGATTCTAATGGATGAGCGGGGCTAACACTTTGAAAGACAAGATTTTCAATTACCTTTTCTTGATAATCAAGAAAAGGATCTGAATTTCCTGCTTTTTTGTACAACACAAAAGAATTGTATGTGGCCACCTGAAACAAATAGATAACCAACTTTTTATACCAGGTATAGGACTTTCTTGATACCTGGTATGGCTGTAGAACCTGGTCTGCAAGGTCCACACCCCCCATGTGTTTGTTGTAGTCAATGACTGACACAGGTTTTTGCTTCGGAGTGGTGGATCCTAGTTCTACAGTGGCCCTTGTGGCATCTGTGTGGATCGAGCTGAGGACAAAAATATCCCTCTTATCCCTATATTTCAGGGCAAGCAGCTCTCCGTTGCGTACAGCCCCTGACTGCCCCTTTTGGAACTTTTGGTTGACCAATGGTTGTGGAAACCCCTGACGGTTTTTACGGATGGTCCCACAAGCCCCGATGTTGTGTTCAACCAGACTTTTAAATAGGGGTATGCTGGTGTAATAATTGTCCACATATAGATTGTAGCCTTTTTGAAAAAATGGACTTATCAGCTCCCAAACAATTTTTCCAGATGTCCCCAGATAAGTAGGGCATCCTGGTGGGTTTAGCTGGCTATCTTTCCCCTCATATATGCGGAAAGCGGATGTGTATCCGGTTGAACTTTCGCACATTTTATAGATCTTTATTCCAAACCTTGCCCTTTTAGATGGGATAAATTGCTTGAGGTGCAGTCTTCCTTTGAATTTTACAAGGGACTCGTCTATAGAAATATTTTGTGTTGGGGTGTAGAGGCTTAAGAATTTTTCTGACAAATTTTCAATGATGGGTCTAATTTTATATAACCTGTCATGTTCTGGGGCATTTCTGGGCAGGCATTGACTATTGTCGTTAAAATGCCAAAACCGCATGAGCATTTCATAACGGGTCCTAGGCAGAATGACTGAAAACATAGGGGTGGCTTGAACAGGGTGGTTGGACCAGTAGGATCGAATGCTCGGTTTTTTAACAAGCCCCATGGCAAATGTAAGTCCTAAAATTTTTTTTATTTCCGGGACATTAGTTGGTGTCCATAAATTTGCCCTAGCATAGTAAGATCGGGGATTCTGGCTTATGAATTGGGATGCATATAAATTTGTTTGCACGACAATATGCTCTAGCAAGCTGTCTGTAAAAAACAAATTAAAAAAATGAATTGGTCCAAAATCTTCCACCTCCACATTTATACCAGGAGTGGCGTTGAAATCAGGGCTGAATGGAGCAGCCGAATCCGAAGCCTCCCATCTGGGAAATGCTAGATCATGTGGCAAAGCCCCTTGTACACTGGCGTGCGCCAATTCACTAGTAGCAGGGACAGCGCTTGTACTGGGCAGTGTTCCCTGATTTGGAGACGTTTCTCCAGTAGCGCTATTTGCCCCTATTGTTGTACTGGTCCTTGGGCTTGAGGATGGACCAGAATCACTGCTCATTTCTGAGCTCTCAGTGTCGCCGCTACTAAAGCCCTCAAAATCCACATCTCCATCTGAGATTGCTCTGTCATCAGTGTCAGAACACAGCAGGGCATACACCTCCTCTGCGGTATAAGTCTGACGGGCCATTTTATTTTTATATTTTTTGACTGGGCTGAACGGACCAGACTGAACGGACGGGACTGATCTGACAGGACTGACTGACCTGACAGGACTGACAGATCTGACAGGACTGACTGACTGGACTGACTGACTGGACTGATCTGACAGGACTGACTGACTGGACTGATCTGACAGGACTGACTGACTGGACTGATCTGACAGGACTGACTGACTGGACTGATCTGACAGGACTGACTGGACTGATCTGACAGGACTGATCTGACAGGACTGACTGACTGACAGGACTGACTGACTGACAGGACTGACTGACTGACAGATCTGACAGGACTGACTGACTGACAGATCTGACAGGACTGATAGATCTGACAGGACTGACTGACTGATCTGACAGGACTGACTGACTGACAGATCTGACAGGACTGACTGACTGACAGATCTGACAGGACTGACTGACTGACAGATCTGACAGGACTGACTGACTGATAGATCTGACAGGACTGACTGACTGATAGATCTGACAGGACTGACTGACTGATAGATCTGACAGGACTGACTGACTGATAGATCTGACAGGACTGACTGACTGATAGATCTGACAGGACTGACTGACTGATAGATCTGACAGGACTGACTGACTGATAGATCTGACAGGACTGACTGACTGATAGATCTGACAGGACTGACTGACTGATAGATCTGACAGGACTGACTGACTGATAGATCTGACAGGACTGACTGACTGATAGATCTGACAGGACTGACTGACTGATAGATCTGACAGGACTGACTGACTGATAGATCTGACAGGACTGACTGACTGATAGATCTGACAGGACTGACTGACTGACAGATCTGACAGGACTGATCTGACAGGACTGAGTGATCTGACAGACTCACTAACCCTAACTCTTACTTTCTTTTTTATTTTATTTTTTTTTTTTTACTTTCACAGTGGCAAGGCTGACACAGCTCTTGTCACACTGTTTCTCCTCTGCTCTCTCACTGAGATCGGAGGAGAAACAGTGTATTTATCAGGCAGATCGCCCGGGAAAGTTTGTTGCTAAAACAAACTTCCCTGGTGATCTCTCTGATTGGCTGGTGTGACGCTGACATCATCGAGGCCTGAGCCAATCAGGTCTCAATGATGTCAGAGGTCACAGCACCGGGATCCCCGCCGCTCCTGAGGTATGTGGGGGGTCCCGATCGCCGACCACCAGCTGTTACTATCTTTTAAATGCCGCGATCGCTATGGATCGCGGCATCTAGAAGATAGGAACAGGTTAACATCATGGGGACCTGATCCATTCAGGTCCCCATGATGCCACATGTCAGAGCTATCGCTCTGAACCGGTACCACAGCGCTAGCAGGACCCTGGGGGTCCTGAGCGCTGCGGGACCACCCACCGTTTTTAAACGTCGGCGCTGCACAGAGCCCGGGCAGCGCCGACGTTTATGTACAGTGGGCGGTCCTGAACCGGTTAACCTGCACTTGGGATTATAGCCTTGTTATAATTGATCCCTTTATGCTTGTAAACACTGTAACCTATGCTATTCAAACCTGCTGTTTTTGGTATATACTTTTTTAATGCATTTTCTTTATTATCATTATTTTACTTATGAATTTTCTGTTTGTCACACTCAGATGTACTTTGAAAAAGGCTTTATATAGCTGAAACATCTGTCTTTTCTGTTTTACACAGGTCAGTCTAAATCAATAATAAATATCAAGATTTCATCATCTCTTCGTCAATTTAGTGCTGAAGAATGTTTTATATATTTATGATTGCATCATTCTACAGAACATCCATCTTCATTGGGCAGTTAGAGCGAGCTTATCCACTGTTTTTTACTAGGGCCTTTTTCGTCTGTATGTAAGAGAATGAGAAATCCTAATATTCTGAACAGCCATGTTAAACCTTGCAGCCATCTTGTTCAGAAGTTTGAGAATTGAGTTTTTCAGCTAATGAGATGCATGTCCTACACATGTCCTAATCACAATGTAGCCAAAAAAATGATGTCAGTGCCATTAGCAGGTATGGTGGTATACACAAAGGTTAATAGCAGCAGCTGCAGGTCATTGTGAAAGTAAATAAGTGGTGTTATAAGGTAGTAAATAATGTTATTGTAATTGTGGTATAGAAATTAGGACAATATAGTTGTCAATATGTCATTTCTTAAGGACATGGGGATTTATGGATTTAATGGAGTTTGTTAAAAATACTTATGAATATTGTCATGTTGCATTATCACATTGTTGTTCTAAACTGCACGTCTTCCCTGCAGTATGATGTTATCATGTATACGCCTTTTCCCGCAATATGTATTTCCTTTGTTTAAGCTATGCAAAAAAAGGCTCTGATACCGTTGTTCGGGGCCATTCTATCGCCAGTCTACAGTCAGTCCACCGCCAAGGCCACACCATCGCCAGACCGAAGCCACACCATGGCCAGACCGTCGCCAGATATCCAAATGCTGTTTTGCTTATCTAGACACCTGAGAGTGTCAAGTGTATTTTCCCTGCCTGCATTCTAAACTTTTCTGCCGCATACCTCGGAATAAACTTCATTCTCTGCTTTGAAGAATTATCTACACTGTTTTCCAGGCTCTTTCAGCTCTTAGTAAGGAGTTTCTTACACTGTACAGTGACCAGTTGGGTACAGGTGCAGATTCTCGCTTTGTTAGTTCTTTCCCTCTTCTATTACCCATGTGAGAATGTGAGCATGATCATAACACTAAAGCATTGATTCATGAAAGCGTTTACGCTAATAAAGTGGCGTAAAAGCTTTGAAAAGTTGAACATTTTGATGCAACTCAGAATTGTGCCTAAATTTTGCGATTTTTGGCGTTTTGACCACCATTTTCTCTCATTTTAGCAGAGCTGGGGAATGACGCCATAGCTCATCTAATTCATGATGTGCTGCGGTGTTCTATATGCCAGTCCTTGACTGGAGTAAGATTTCTAGCGTAGCGCACGGAGATGCACAAGACTCGTCGGACGCTCCAGATACATGAAGAGGCATGCACCTCTTCAGAAATCAGTAATATCTGACTCCCTCATACTCCATCAAAAACAAAAAAAAATTGCCGTTCTTCATGAATCTGGGCCTAAGAGTGTGGCCAAGCGCCAACCACCTGATGTGGCATACCACCAGAAAGTGGCATAAATCATACAAGACATTTACTCCAGCCCATAACTGACGTAGATTTCTGATTTTGGAGCAGGAACATCCCAGAGATGTGCACCAAGATCTATGTTTTTGCAGACAAACAAGACATCACATCTTATGTCATCATCCATTTCTTCCCTTATGGCTACTCAGAGTTGTTTAATAGACAGAAGTAGATTCATCAAGACTGACTTTCTTTATGCCAGTCTTAATAAATCGTGCACTGGAAAGAGGCACCAAAATCAGTAAAAGGTGTGTGCCAAAATAATAAATGTACGTCACTTTGGTTGCATATTTTCTGATGGACCATACTTGGCATTGCCTGATTTCACTACGCTCCACACATTTAAAAAAAAAAATTGGCAGAGCTGGAGTAAAAGTACAAGTTGTGCAAACATTTTCCAACATTTCATGAGTTGTTTTTTTAACTCCAGAAACTTTTTTCTTCTTCTCTAAAAGAACCTCAGTTCTGACTGAACAGATAATAAATGATAGAAGTATTTAGAATGAATTTCCTGTATTTAATTTACATTCCTGTATTGTACACCGAATAAAAAAATAGTATACTTTTTTTTTTAAAAGGCACTTCAGTCAAATGTTTAATATATTACAATGTAAAATTAAAACACGAGCCATTTAAGAAAATAAAAATAGCAACATTTAAAAATAATTACAGCGCAATTAATATTTTCTTCATCCACATACAGAACACTGCTCATCTTTTAGGTTTAAAAAACAAATGTTAGCTGCCTGCAAAGTGAGTTGCTGTATAGAGTGAGTTACATTCATAACCACAACTGGTAAGTCAAAGTCAATTGTGTCCAAAACAAACCATAGAGCTCATGTACACGAGCAATTTTTCTACGGGAGAATATGCAGCACTATATAGAGAGGCAAACAGAGAATGTATAGCTCCAAAGTGTAGGAGTTACAGGGACTCCTTTTGCCTCCGTACAGGCTCCGATGTGTGCATGAGGCCTAAGTCAGTAAATTAAAAATGCAAGTCTCATTTTAAACCCGAGCAAGCCAAGAAATATGTTCAAACCTATAGTGCAATCAGCAAAGCAAATATTAATACAGATGAAAACAAATCCTAAATTGGCAAAGCATATTCTTAAAGAGGACCCCTCACCTCCTGGAAAATGTTATGACACAAAAGGAGACCAAAATATAAAACCTCCCCAATGTGTTTATGTAATTAGGAAGTTTTTGGTTTTCCCAGTCATATTTTTTTATAATAGCTCTAGCCATTTAAGAGAGGGAGACTGGTGCTGTTCTAATTATTTTGACAGCTGTGTGAGATTTCCTGCTTCTAAGATTGAGAATGGGAGTATACAAAATGGAAACACGGAGGAGATATATGTTATATTACTTTGTACTGAATGTACTGTAGTCATAAAGATGGACTCCTGTGTTTTATAGAGCAGCAGGAGGAGGCCAGAAACTGCAAATGAGGCAAATCTATTTACAGCCCATTTACAAGCAGCTATGTCCTTTAGTAGATAAACCCTTTAGAAGCAACTATGTCATCCTCTTGAAGATTAACCCCTTCACCAGATATGTCATTTATCTGGGCTGCATAACAGACAAGGATATCTTATTAAATGGCTAATAACTAACAATGTTCAATAATGCAGTAAAGTTTGATAAAGCTTCCATGTTTTTGGCAGGAAGAGATGTACTTTTCAGCCTGATTTGAGTTTGACAATTCATTGCCCAATGGGATGCATTGTTCAATTAATTACTAGGTTTAGGATTGGTAAATTTATGAGAAAACTCTATGGATCACCGAGACAGCCTGGCAAAATCCAACCAGATCTGAGCACATGGCTCCACCTTGGTAGGAATATATATATCTCCACAGTTGGAATCACCCAGATAAGAAAATTTCACAAAGTTTTGTGTTCACGCTGGTAAAATTTAAGTAAAATCTACTTTCCCGTAATACTGAGGGAATTTAGCTGATTTCCTAATAACATTGATTAAAGTCACGTTTTATGTTTTTCTCATAACCGATGAGTCCTCTTTAAAGGCAGCATTGAAACATCAAGGGGAAATTAATTCAAATCGCAACCTTTATATGCATGTATTAAGCTAATTCAAGATTGAATTTTTAGTTTTATTAAATGTCATGAAATATCAGGTACATAGTAGTAAATTTAAATTTCTCCACACAGGAACTATGCTCCAGATTCATAATGTTTAGGAATTGTACGGCACACATTTAGATGACATCTATCTTTCATATTTTTGGACAACACTGTGGTCTTCCATTGGGCTGCTACTGTATATGTAATCTGGCTACCAGGCATACATGTTGGACCATTTTGTATTCTTGGTTTTTCAACCCAAGAACCTTGTCACCCAACAGAAGAACTGCAGCTTGCTTAGAAAAGAGAGCATAAATTGTATCCATAATCATTTTTGTGATAGAGATCAAAAAGGCAACTATTAAAAATAGAGAATTAGACTTCCCTTCCCTCTCCCTGTAGGGATCTCAAAAATATATAACCATTTGGGTTCGCCTACTAATCCTTATAAACAGACTTTTCTGATTTGTTGGGAAAATGAATTAAATATTAGTCGACTCTGATGCTAAAACTATCTTCTTTAACTTGCAGGGTTTCTCCAGATGTTCACTTTTGCAGGAAAACTCATAAAATATTATCCCGCTGCTACAGAAGCCCAGAGTTCTTACATCACTTAGGATTGGCAGAGTCAAATTTATGCTGTAGATGTGGTACCCACAAAAGGTACCACTCTCATATATTTTGGTTTTGTCGCGATATTAAAATATTTTGGGCTGAAATACAGTCGTCATTGTGTGACCTAGACCTAATCAAACATACCATGAAACCTGCAGAAGTCCTACTATCTCGCCCTTCCAAAAAGTTTAAGGCTATGTGCCCACGTAGCAGATTTGATGCAGAGCGTTTTTGCCTCTCTCTGGCAGAAAAAAACGCATGCAGATTTACATGCATTTTTTCTGCCAGAGAGAAGCGTTTTTACATGCGTTTTCGCATGCGTTTTTCAAGCAGTTTTCCAAGCAATTTTGAGCATCACTTGGAAAAGTGCTTGACAAGTTGGTCACACAATATAAATCCATGCAACCGGCATGGATTTATAATGTGTGAACAACTGATGCTTTAAATGCAGCATCTATAGTAAAAAATAAGAGAATTAAAACGTTAAAAATAAAAAATACCTGTAAACTCACCTCTCCGGTCTCCTCCAGTCTGCTCCCGGCGGCGTCCACTCTCCTCGGCGTCCCGCAGTGTACTGTCAGGACCTGCGGTGACGTCATTTAGTCAGCTGATGGTCACGCGACCATCACCTGACCGCCGACGTCAGCGGTCGCGTGACCATCAGGTGACTAAATGACGTCACCGCAGGTCCTGACAGTGCACTGCGGGACGCCAAGGAGAGAGGACGTGGCCGGGAGCAGATCGGGGGCCGCCGGAGAGGTGAATATACAGGTTTTGTTTATTTTTAACTTTCTTATTTCTTTTTTTCACCACGTGGTAGCCGGGATGAAGAGGAGTTGTAGTCTCTTCTTCATCCCGGGTACCACACGCACCGCGATTACGCTGCAAATTCACGGCCATTGAATTTAATTGAAACGCAGGAAATCCACATACACCGGCGGGTTTGCTGCGTTTCAATGTTCCTCAATGTCCACGAATTTGCAGCGTAATCGCGGTAGAAATGGTCATGCTGCGTTTTGCAAAGCAATGCGAATTCGTAGCGCAAATTATCGCATCATGTGCACAGCACATCCGAATTCACATTACTTTGCATGGCAGACTGTTTTACAAGCGTTTTTGCGGCCGTAAAAATGCTACGTGGGCACTTAACCTAAACCATGAAAACATGATCTTCGAGCACTTCCAATAGGAGCTGCTAAACTCTTGATCCCCCTATATTGGAGATCAACCAACACCTCCTACCCATTCACAATGGTTATCTAAAATACACTTGATTCATCGTCTCGAGAAACTTTCTAATGGGGAAACACACGCATTTACATTTCCTTAAAATATGGACACCTTGGACTAATTAAGCACAGAGCTTGCTACCCCAAAAAAAAAATACCTTCCAGAACACACCGCCCTAAGATATTCTCCGTCCCACTTATTTTCCCAGTCACCAGATGGTCTCCTTTTTCCTCTCTGTAGAGTCCCTCGCTTTTTATACTTTTCATAGAATTTGTCTTACTTCAGCCATCTTCATTGGTTTGGACATGCTTGTCTCTACAATAGTTACTTGTTACTCTATTTTGATTTTACTGCTTAGTTGGTTTCTTGACCTCATTTGTACTCACATCTAATGTCATTGCTATACAATATGTTTCTACATTTTGTATGTTACTTAATTTTCAATAAACTATAGAATTCTTAAAAAGAAAAAAGAATTAATATGACATTAGTTTTCAAAAGTTGTCGCTGGTGGGATTTTAATTTGCAGAGTCAACTACAATTGCCAAAAAGTGAGAGCTCCGAATTCTTCAGACAGACAGTCTCAGGTAATGGCAGCTAGCATATTTATCAGGTCTAGATTTTTATTTTGGCAATTGCAAAGTAATATTTTAGGGACTAAAGTTACAGATGCAACCGTATCAGGGCATCCAGCTAGAAATTATATATCTATGGTAGTAACGTACTGTCAGTATTAAAGCCCCATCCATGTCACAGCAGCTCCACTTTTGCTCTGAGTTTGATAAAGTAGAGAACTTCCTTTTTTTTGGCACGTGACCAGTGATGTGTATAAAAGGGTCTGGCTGACTGCATCATTTCAATAGCTAAGCCACCCCCTTTTCTGTGGAAGTATCAGCCAGGATGGAAAAGGTGTCTGGTGTAGTTATTAAAACGAGCCGAAAGTTCCCGTTATACACACCATTGGTGGTATGCTCTCCTGTGTCAAACCCAGAGCAAACCTCAGTGACTGTAGAACATCAGTGGAGCTTTGATAATGGAAGTTTATTAGCAGGTTTTATATATTTCAAACACATGAAAGCAAGGTATGTCCAGCACAATACATGAGATGCACAAAGATGCTCTACAGCTAAACACAATACATTACTTATCCTGGACTGATATGGAGTTATAGCTTATATTGCAATATACACTACTCCGAAGCTCTTTAATTTGCAGAGCTGTACTCTCCCAGTAATCCTTCTGGCTCCAATGGTTGTAAAGAAAAAACAAACATTGTGACCGTTGCACCCACAATCAGCAGAATTATAAATGTGCTTGAAGAAGTATGCGGGTCAGTTTTACAATGGAATATATTAAGAATATACTACATGGCTATGTTTTGCAGAAAGAGTTCTGTAAATTTGTAAGTACTTAGAGACTTAATTGAAAGAAAACAACTCCTTTAATCTATCCTGGTTGCAGTTTTATAAAAAAGGCACTGAGAAAAAGCCCTTAAAGGGGTTGTTCCCTTTCAATTAAGTTTTTACTCCAGCTGCAGTTTGTTGTAAAACAACAAACCACACTGGACTCGCCTTCCCCGGGTCCACTGGTGAGTTTCCACTGGTGCCTAACATTGGCTGTCAAAGTGAAGTCAGCAATGCAGCCAATCAGTGAGGGCAGTGTCCAGTGTAAACAGAGCGCCCTCTTCAGGGCAGCCGAGCTCACACATTGGCTGCCCCACTGTCAACATGATGTCAGCAACGCAGCAAATGCCAGCCGCCTGCCAGTGTACCCGGGGAAGGTGAATACAATGTGGATTGTTTTACAACAAACTGCAGCTGGAGTAAAAATGTAATTGAAGGGGAACAACCCCCTTTAAGGGCTGATTCGCAGTGCCTCCTCAGTATGGAACCCTACAGGATTAGGTCAGATGCCATGCTTACCGAAATATTCTCCCCTAGGAGGAATGCTTCTAAGGGAGGAAAAAAAAACTTAAAATGTGCAGCACCTTCTGTGCATAAGAATGTGGTTTATCACAATCCCTTTCTGATATGACAAGGACGCCCTTAATCCTTTCCCCAACAATTTGAGTCAGAGGGCTCCAAAAGGATCAGAGATCAGTGGCTTCTCTTCCCCAAAGCTTAGGGAAAACCTGTCTAGCTCCTATCGTCTGCACAGGCTGTCACCCCATCATCTAACAGGAACCATAGTCAAAGGATTGGCTTCCACAGCCCTATAGTGGAATGACTATTGAAAATATATATGGAAAGCCCATAGTATGAAATGACGTAATAATGCAGCTGTGTGCATGAGGCCCTATTTTTATTCCACTGATTGAGACTTGGAACTTCACAGACGATTTTTGATCAAAGCTGAAACCACAGCACCCACTGCAAACCCACAGTCTGTAATGGTTCTCCTAAAAATGAGTAAGACTGTGAATATAATGTAGTTCTGAGCTAAAATGCAGACTATAACTTAGGAGTACTACCACAAGAGATATAAATCTATATGATGGATAAATAACGAATTTACAAGAAATATATATATATATACATATATATACATACATACATAACCTACATAAAAGCATATATACAAGCTTCAGGGACTGAGATGTGAGGATCTTTATAAGTTGGAATTGCATAATAACCTCCCCCCACACCTACTGTCTCCTTCCCCACCATCCTGTAGAATGTAAGCCCGCAAGGGCTGTAAGTGATATCTGTATTTTGTATGTAACCCCTTCTCATGTACAGCATGGAATCAATGGTGCTATATAAATAAATAATAATAAGGCCCTGATAGGTCTACTATTGTTCTGTTGGCCTGGATATTACATGGTTGTAATTGTTTGTTGTGGTTTCTGTTGATTATCCACAAAATTCTTAATAAAGCTTGAATTAAAAAAAAAAAAGAAGGTATATATACTGTGGTAGATCGCTCACTCAGCTGCATACGGAGGTAGACACAGGTACGCTGTCTCTTTAAATCTTTTGTTGGTTTATTATAGTGTGGCATAAACCACAGTCCATTAAAATAAACACAGCCCGCTGGGCAAAACAGGAAAAACAAAGCAAAAATGGTAACACAAAGAACACAGTCCTTGTAGTAGCAGGGATCCGCCTGCTGAGAGTTCAGCAACTCCACATGGTTCAGGAACAAAACACAAGTTCCCTTTGGAGCTAGCTTTTCCAGACAGGGAACTCTGAATGCCTCAGCTGGCCAAGTATTTAAACCCCCCAGACCACACCCTGAGGTGGAGATATGGTGAATGGCCTCCCGCCCTTCACAAAAACCATTCACTTTTACAAATGGACTTAACCCCTCTCAACAAATAACATGCTGGAGGAAACTTTGTGGTTTTAGTTCACTGATGCTTATTGCCTCAGGGAAACATATCTCCCCTCCAGCACTTTACCAATGACTTTGTCACAATACATACAAACATATGATGCTCAAAATTACAATATTTAAAAGGGGTTATCCACTACTGGGACAACACCTTCTCAATCACCATAGTTCCACCATGAAAAAAAAATAGCCTTCATACTCACCTCCGTTCCAACGACGCTGACGCCTGTTCTCTCTCATGTCACATAACTTAAAGCCCTGCAGCCAATCAGTGGCCGTTTCCCTCTCACTTCCATTGGACAATCCTGACATCCAGAAGAAGTCAGAGAACAACAGCACAGTCCCATCTTCCAGGAGTCAGTTTCCTCCAAAGGAAGTGAGAGTGAAGGTCGCAGATAGTCACGTGTGCCCCAGAAGAGGAGGTGCCGACAATCAGTGGAATAGTGCCAACATCGGAGTACAGCTGCTATTATTTTACATGGGGAAACTATGGTGACTGAGAAGGGGTTGTCTGTGTAGTGGACAACCCCTTTAATGGTCCAATCATAAAATATTCATCTTTTTCTGATTCTGAATGCCATTTTGAAAATGATTATAATGTTAATGCAGAAGTCATGTTACATCAAGTGTGAGTAAATTGTTACTTTGATTTATTTTAACTCTTAAAATGTTTAAATATTTCTAGCTTTGAAGGGGTCATCCCACAAAGACCACCCAACGCCCCACCCCCCAGTCTATATGTTTAATTAGAGAATATGGACAGTATACTGTAGCTAAACTGCAGAGCTGCTACTAGCCATGCTATAGGACAGTGGGGTTTACTGATGCCATTGTCTACCCCACCAAGATGGATGTAGCCATTCAGTGACGGCACAAGCAAACATGTTAACTATTCTGGTGATTGCATGTCTTATTTAAAGCAATTTGCTTCTTACATTGTGATCTGACCGATCCTGGCACTAAATAGCTCTTCCTCTAGCAATAAGTGCAAGGATGAAAATGTAGCGTATCCGTATAGGATTTTCTAAAGTTAGAACTTCAGCATCTTCTATTCCAGCCATATACCCACTCAACTAAAGGAAAGCATTTACCTAAAGAAGCCAGCAGGCCTTGGCTGCTTCATTTCACTGTTCATTGGAAAATCTTTCAAGGAAGCTAAAAGCAGAAGAGACGCCAAGGAAAAACTGGTGAGGTAGCAATGCGAGAGGGAAGAACCTTTGGCACATGCACTCGCAAATACTGTTCTCTCGTAATTCTACAACCTACAGTATGTAAGACGTGGATTCTCTCTGGTCGAGATTGAAATCCAGAGCACCACTGAGAGGTAGATTCTACAAGATGTGGCCATCTGTATATTTTTCTTTTCTTTTTTTAAGCTTCTAGTCAACAAAATGTTCCTCAACACTTGCTGCATTGCGGCTCTTATCAGATTGATGGGGCCAGCTGAAGTTGGCACCTTCATTCTAAGAATCAGTTGGGGTCTGGGTGGTCTGACCTCCAGTGAACAAGCTGGAGGTCACATATCGAGTGACATGCCATTACTCATTGAGATGGGAATGTCCCTTCAAACTAGATGTCCCGTGATTAGAATAATAGGTCTAATTTATATATCCAGGAACAGCGCCACTTTTCGACTTGGGCTGCATCTGGTATTGCAGCAGTGAAATTAAACTGAACAAAACTTTCTACAAATCTTAAATGTACCTATTTTTCTAATCTCAAGCAACCCCTTAATATGCATACAAGTTACAATACTGAGACATTTAGGTCTCCAACCTATATACTATAGACTTATATCGCTAGTTAGTAATTAGCTTGATCAGTTCTGATTTTCCGCTGAATAGCTACAACTTGCTCACACATCAGTATTTGTATGCCAAAACCAAGAGTGTCTCCAAAACACAAAACAGGAGTCAATCTCTCAATTATAGTTTTTCTCTGTAATTTCCACTGATCTAAAATACCGACGTGTGAACGATGCCTTAATGTGGGATTCCTGGTAATATATTTACCAGTGCTGCTGCTGTGTTCCGCATATACGGCTGATCATGGCACATTTCATGCTTCTGTTACAGAAGAAATACAATCGGCTGAAATCTAAGTTCCCTTCTCCTTTAATATGTATACCGAATGGGCTCTGACAAGTCATGTTTCCCATCCATTGCATTAATTTTTTATGAGCGTCTTGCAAAAATAAGGATGTCTGGTAATTGTTGTAGCTATAATGGATACCTAATTGCATGTGTTTAGAGGCATGGAACGAGAGGGAGGGCGAACCTGGAACGAGAGGGAGGGCGAACCTGGATCAAAAAGTGACTTCACTTTAAACCAGGATGTCAGTAAATGTACAAAGCACTAGACAGTCTTTCTTTTGGTCTCCTCAGTAGAGCAGTAGTGCAATGATGTTACCTGAAAGATTTGGAAAAAAAAAAATTCTCCAGTTCTGGATTGTTGTGGAGGTCACGAGCAGCTTAGATCTTACAGAAGTCCATAAATTGTGCGCAGTATCTTGGCCCAAAGTTCTTCCTGAATCCCCAGAACAAGTCCTTCTTGTCATTTGTCCTTCTCACTTGGGATGTCACGAGCTGACTTAAGGAAATCACTTCTCAAGAGACGGTAAAAAAGGACTATATTCATCAGAGTCATAATAGCCATCCCAACACTGCCGATGGTATAAATGAGCAGAGGAATGTTCTCTCGGTTTAACACCAACCACCGAGTCATCCAAGCCAAAGTGCTGATGCGGAAGATGACGTACGTCCCCAAGTTCAGTAGGCTGTTCAGCCTATAGACTGTGGTTTTTACTAGGTTGGCCATAAGCAGAACTTGCCTCAGATGCAGGAAGATGGAGTTAATTTCCACTAGCAGGGCCACCACTGCAAATCCCACATACCGATGGAGGAGCATAGATATACCGAAGCAAGTGACAACCTGCAGGGGAAGGGGAAACACTGGTAAGAGAGGGTCAAATATCACACTTTAATTTCACTTATTTAGTCAAACAAAAAGTGCTCTGTTCATTTTAAAGGAATCCCAAACCTAGAAATGATAAATGTAGTCAAGGAATATTGTTGTCCTTTTGTTTGTTTTGGGGTCCTGCAGAAAATGCTGCAGTCTATCAGTCATCCTTGTAGAACTCCGGTAGAGAACACAATGGGGTAATCTCTTGCTGATCGGTTTCCATCTTTGGTTGGCTGAAAGTTAGTGGGATCTAGAGAAGAGGCCTGGCTTAATCTTTTAAAGGGTAATTTGCCACTTAATCTGAGAGCAGTATAAAAAGGGGCAGAGACTCTGATTCCAGTGTTGTGTCACTTACTGGGCTGCTTGCTGCTGTTTTGATAAAATCACTGCTGAGCTCTGTATAACCCCGCCCACACCACTGATTGGCAGCTCTCTATGTACACTGTGCATAGGCAGAAAGCTGTCAATCAGTGGTGGGGGCGGCATTACACAAAGCTCATGAATATGGAGGACTACATGGCAGCAGGTTTGCTAGCCCTCTAGTGATAATCTCCTGCTGATAAAACAGTGATTTTATCAAAGTGACACCAAGCGATGTCAGTAAGTACCACATCACTAAAGTTGTAATCTCCGGTTCTACATTAAGCTAGTCTCAGATTAGGTGGCAAAAACCTGGTGACAGATTTCCTGTTTGAAAAGGTTGTACGTTTTTTTGTGGCATTTCTGTTTTTCTTTAAAGTAAAGCAAATCTATAATCGGTATTGCCAATTCATTCAGAAAATATAAAAGCATGAATGTTTTGTGGTTTGTATTACATGGCTTATATTTCAATTACAATCTGGTTAACTACAGATGCAATATCTTTATTTTAAAGGGGTATTTTTACAAAAGTTGCCCAAGAATAGGAAATATTGTAAACTATAATCAACCAATATTTTCCTCTTGGATATCCCAATACTCTAGTGTTCGTCACTGGTCTTGCAGCACATGCCACACATCAGTAACATTGCCACTGCAGCCAACACTGGCCTCAGATGTGATTCCTGCATGTGACATTATTGTTGCAGTATTGCTGAGGACCACATAGTGGCAGCAAACTCAATGGGCAAGTGATGGTTATTTCTTTACAGGGAAACTATATACCTTATATACTCGAGTATAAGCCGGGTTTTCAGCACATTTTTGTGCTGAAAAAGCCCCCCTCGGCTTATACTCGGGTATATACTCGAATATATAGAAATTCTGTTGTTGGATAGTAGGGGGGCGGGGGTGCGTCGGCGGAGAGGGGCACACGCAGTAGCCGGCTGCTGCAGCTACCATGTGTGCCCACTGCTAAAGAGAAATTAATATTCCCTCTTCTCCACTCCCATGGGCGTGGAGAAGAATGAATATTCATTCTCTTTAGTAGCGGGCACAGAGGAGTGCTGAGCCGCAGCTCCTGCTGACAGTGCCCGCTATTACAGAGAATGCATATTCACTCTTCTCCATGCCCATAGTCCCGGCGTGGAGAGGAGTTAATATGCTGGCAGCTCACATCAGCATCTGAGAGCGCATGGCAGTGACGCGGTGCTCAGATGCAGACATGAGCTGCTGTAGCAGAACAGGACGCAGCGCTGGAGCAGAGGTAAGGAAGGGGAGTATAAGTGTTTATTTTTTTATGTGTGCAGTGATGGGGCCATACATCCCAGGATTGGGGATGAGGGGGCCATACATACCAGGATTGGGGATGGGGGGGCCATGCATACCAGGATTGGGGATGGGGGGGCCATGCATACCAGGACTGGGGATGAGGGGTGCCATGCATACCAGGATTGGGGGATGAGGAGGCCATGCATACCAGGATTGGGGGATGAGGGGGCCATGCATACCAGGATTGGGGGATGAGGGGGCCATGCATACCAGGATTGGGGGGATGAGGAGACCATGCATACCAGGATTGGGGGGATGAGGAGACCATGCATACCAGGATTGGGGGGATGAGGAGACCATGCATACCAGGATTGGGGGATGAGGAGACCATGCATACCAGGATTGAGGGATGAGGAGGCCATGCATACCAGGATTGGGGGATGAGGAGGCCATGCATACCAGGATTGGGGGATGAGGAGGCCATGCATACCAGGATTGGGGATGAGTGGGCAATACTTACCAGGATGGGGAAATTTACCAGTAGCTGCTGCATTTCCCACCCTAGACTTGTAATCGAGTCAATAAGCTTTCCCAGTTTTTTGTGGTAAAATTAGGTACCTCGGCTTATACTCGAGTATATACGGTATCTTTGTACAGTGTTAGCCAGTAGATAGAAAAATATTTAGATTTGAGAGTTCTCAGTGGTTGATACCTTTTAATGGCTAACTGAAAAGAGGTAACAAATTGCAAGCTTTCGGGACTACTCAGGTCTCTTCATCAGGCATAGTATAACATGAAATCTGAAGAGTCACATATTTATACACAACAGGACACATGAATAATGCAATAGATGAGACAAGTGACGTAAATCAGAACTAGGAGTATGGGACAGGGATAAACAGTTGTGGCCGTAAATATTGGAGCAGTTTATAGATAAGGAGTGTGAAAGTTTTATTGTTCTGTGATTGAAGTCTGGTCGAGTTTTGTGATGACCCCACAGGTCCGAGGAGCACATTCCTTAGTTGATGCTTTACAACTTTCCGCATTCTCAAACTACATTTGGAAAGTAGACAACAGCACACTCAATTACTGCCAATTATTGGGCTTAGCAGCTCGAGCAGTCTGCATGCTGCTAAGCTCACTGATTGGCTGCAGCAGTCAATGCAGCAGCCTGTAAATAATCACCGAGAGCAGTGTCTGAAAGGCAGCGCTGTAGCAGGGGTCAGTACGTAAAGATCGGTTTATTATTCTAAACAAGAATAAGCAAATATAATTTTTTATATGTAACCTAAAGTGAAAACCTTTTTAATATTGAATTAAAAAACAATAACAAACACCCCCCCCCCAAAAAAAACATACAAATCAAATATCTTCCAGTATAGTACTAGAAGACTGGGTAATAGACACCCAGGATCCATTTATTCATGCAAGGAGTAGAGGCCACACCATCCGGTTCTATCCCACATAAGAGCATATAGCATAAATTGCTAAAAAATAATTAATGCTAGTCATGTTAGTAAGGTGTCAAAACTCACAATGCATGGCAGCGTGCACGTATGTGACCAGTGTGCACGTATGTGGTCAGTGTATAGTCATACCCGTCAGAGTGGCCATGCTGACCACTGCCAAAAGCAATACAATGGGCATGTAAGCATCAGATCTAGTCCATGAAGCAATGGAAGATAGTGGCCTGGTTTCATTATGTGGACGGCTGTGTACATGTGAATCTGGTGAAGAGATGGCACAATGTACTACGGAAAGAAGACAAGCTGGTGGAGGCACTGTGATGCTCCAGACAATACTCTGCTGAGAAATAAGATATTCATGTAGATGTTATTTTGACAAGCATGATCAACCTAAACATTGCTGCAGACCTAGAACACCTCTTCATGACAATGCTATTCCCTAATGTCAGTGACCTCTTTCAGCAGAATAATGTGCCCTGCTACACAGCAGAAATTCAGGAATGGTGTGAAGAACATGACAAAGTTCATTGCGTTGATTTGGCCTCCAAACTTCCAAGATCTCAATCTAATCAAGCATCTGTGGGATGTGCTTGGAAAACAAGCCCAATCCTACTGGAGATAGAACCTCACAACTTGCAGAACCTAAAGGATCAGCCGCCAAATATGAAGGGTTGCTTTTACAGATCTTGTAGAATCCAAGCCGTGAAGGGTCTGAGGTGTTCTGATGGCACGAGGGGTGATTTAATGTTATTCTCGATTATGTTTCCATTTGTTCAATATTTGTGTCATGCTGGTGACTCACATGGTTGGTAAGCGCCATCCTACTTACTGTGTACACCGCTCTGCTCCTCCCAGTGCCATACCATCTCGCCGAGCTGCAATACTTCCAGCACTGCTATATTCACCTGTTTCTGGAGAGTCTCCACCCGGCTATAGAGAGGTGCGGCCAGACTCTGCAGGAATTTAAAACCACTGTGTGCTGCAGAGTTTTGCTTCCCTGGCCTACCCCTGCCAGCAGTGGATATATTAGGCAACTCCTCCCTCCGTACCTTGCCTAAGCTTAGGTTCGAGCTGCAGTCTGTTACTAGGTTCCAATTAAGGTGCATTATTGTATTGGCTCTCCTGTTACCGACCAGGCTTGTTTTCTCGTTTAGTCTGACTTCTCCGCTCCTGACCTTGGCTTTGTATTTTGAACCTGTGCTGCCTGCCCCAACCTCAGACTGTCTAACAATACGGGGGTGCTTCGTATTTGGAGTGGTACTTGGTGATTACCCTAACAGCCCAAGCCTATCCGCCCCAAAGGATCTAGTGAATACCAAGCAGTCACTTAGTTACGCCTCTCCAGGGTAAGCCCGGCCAGTGGCCCAATGGGTTCACACCCACCGTCGTCACAGTTTGCATATCATGGACTTTCAAAACTCCACAACTTTTCCTTCTTGGTGTTGCAATTTCAATGTCAAGGAGTGTATGTGTACATCATTCTATGTAATGGCTCTTGCACAGTACAAACATAGTCTTTATAATTTTCTTCAGACTATGCTGAGATATCTTGTAAAGATTCTGAAGATGACACATCCTGCTCCGAATCCTGTAAAGTTCAGTGTTGACGAGTTTACCTTGTGTGAACCGATTCATCAACCCGTTTAACAACCTCTGCATCTCACATAGCTTAAATAATGCCAATTGTGTGTGTGCATGTGGGGCAGCCATGTATTTGGCGAAGTGAACAGGAATGTTACCATCAAAACACTTACTGAAAGTAAAACAGCAAATGTCCTGGCAGATTGCATACACAGAATAGTGTCCCAGTTATGTGCCATCACTTGTTTTTGCAAATTAAAAAAACTCTTTCAAAAAGGAAACTGTTCCTACTCTATATACCTCCGCAGCCTGGCAGATCATAGGAAAAGTATAAAAAGCTTTTAATCGCTTCCATGCCTTACACACACTAATTGGCACACAACAGTCCACTGGGCATGTCCTGACTATACAAGCCAGCTGATTAATCCGCAACTTGGCCAGTACTCCCTTTTACGTGGAAGATATCCCCTATATAACCACACTTGGCTTGAAATCTCCTGCTCGCACTGTGCAACACAGAAAGGCACATGGACATGGTCTACTTCATTTTGGTGCATGTTTCAAATAGGCGTATGCAGCCGAAAAGGATGTCTGACGGAGAACAGTGACTCCGTCTGTATCATTATTGTCATTGTCCCAGTCAGCACAAATGTCCTAATCCCATTTACTATGGCTTCAGATATAAGCCCCTACAAAGCTAGTAATCTTAGACTAAAATCGCTCTGTGAACATAGCCTAAGTACTTTGCTGTTTTGATTTGTAGAGCACTCCCCACTTGTTCATTAAAGTTTTCTCTGCAGACTGCATGGTCATCCAGTCCCCATCATGGCGATGGATAGAGCCAAGTGATCCGAGACATCAGTTATTGGCCTGTATTTTCAGTACTTTTAATAGGGGCTGCTCGTGGACATAACTAGGAGAGGAGTACAGTGAAGTGCTTGGAATAGAATGTAGTGAACAAGGGCCGACGCTTTACAAATTATGGGTATTTTTGGGTTAGTGAGCTGTCCGGCTACTCAACCAACACCACACTGACCCAATGATACCCACTATGCCCATGCACACCAATGATTGGATATACAGACCGAATGTTCATATGAAAAAAAAAAAATACAGCATATGAACTGGTCTGACTTACGGACTAAGCTAGTGCATGTAAATACCAGGCAGCTCCTGCGCTTGTCCGCTATGCTGCACATTCGCGGATATGACTAACACAACTTTTAGTATGGCTATCTGAACTTGGCCTAAAACAGCCGCACTGATCTGCTAATAACATTACATGAGTAAGCGACTTATACTGATGTCATATCTTCTGCATATTTAGAAAAATTATACAAGTGGCCAAGTATGAATGATCTGATTCCGTTATATTCTTATGATGGTGGGCATATATGTGTCACCCTGGCCTGGATGCCACAAAATGTAATAAAGCTGTGTCTGAGAGCAAGGAGGTGGTTCTCTAGTCAGGGGAACATTAGCATGCAGTACCTCCTGTCTCAGGCCAGTAGGGGGAGCAGGCACCCCCTATAAAAGCTGGTGCTGGGGGCAGGGTTAGAGAGAGCTGGACGACCTGTCTCAGGATTCAGGTCCCAGAGCAGAGAGGGACAGTTGTATTGCACCCTAAGAGGACGTGTGGCAGGAGGATAGCCACAAGCCAGAGACAAGAGGCGAAGAGAGCCTGTCTTGGCAGATAATGGACTTAATCTACCAGACTTTGGTGTCTGAGGCTGGGAGGATTCCACATCCCCCAGCAGATAACCAGTACGCAGGGGACTGTATATTCCTTGGCCTAAGAAGCCTGGAGGCCCTGCCACAACCGAAGGGACCTGCAAAGCCGTACAAGGCTGGGAGCAGAAAGGAACCCACGTCGCAGGCCATACAGGCGAGAATACACGGAGAGCTCAGAAACGTGGGCTGTTACCCTATAACGAGGAGATAGCCAGAAGGAGCGCAGAAAGCACGGTAGGCCTACACTCTCACCCTGACCAGGGCCAATTTCCCGGTTGCTCTCAGACATCCAGGTCCCCTCCTAGCTGGGACTGTTTGTGGGTCAGTTTACCTGTTCTAGTAAAGACCCTGGACTGCAACCTGTTGTCTGCGTGCTCCTTGCTCCTCCAGCACTATCAGCACTGGGACTCTCACTACCATCACTCCCAACATCCATTATACTGCCCTGGGGCCGCACTCTTCCCGTGGGGAGTCACACTACCCTAGCTGCACACCTCATCAGCCCCAGCGGTCTGCATGCAGCGGCGGTTCCTAATAACCGCAATCCACGGGTGGCATAGTTGGACATAATCATCAGCACATAACGGACTACCACTGGCCTGACCACCCTGAGCCACGGAACCGGGTTGCCACTACTACTCCCATCGTTCCCCTACTGCCCGGCTCCGAGTGCCCCAAGGCCCAGGGTGCGAGTCAACAGGATTTCGTGCCCGCAACCACTGGGTACTGCGTGCCTTCAAAAGACTGTCATACCTGCCGTGGTGAAGGTTCCCGCCATCCGGAGCCGTTTCCCGCCATCTTCAGTCGGTTCCCGCCATCTTCAGCTGTTTTCCCGCCATCTGAAGTCGTTTTCCCGCCGTCGGACGCCATCTTCAGGACGACGCGCGGAAAGAAGAGGGGCGTGGATGCCGAAAGCGCGCGAGACCTGAAGCTCCGCCCCTCGCTGACGTCACCAGGACGCGACGCAAGGTCCTCGTCCAGAGCAGCAGCAGCGGAGCCGTGGCCTACAGAAGAGGATCGTCAGAAGGTAGGCCACGCTTAACTAGGGGGGAAGAAGACGGCGCCCACTACCACCAACGCAGCTGCAGCAGCGGTGATGCCCTTTTCCCTGCCCTACATCCCTGGAGCGGCCTGGCTGCCCAAGTACTCAGGGGAGCCCCATGCCCTAACTGACTTTAAGGAAAGGCTGTACAGTTTGTTCCAAGTCTACCCCCTGACAGAGGAACAGAAGATTAGCATATTAACAGGGCAGTTAACTGGTGCAGCCCAAAGGGAGGTAAAATCATGGCCCACTGAGGAGAAAAGGACCGTGAAGGGTATTCTGGCCCGGCTGCGGGGTACCTTTGACACACGTACCTCCGCTGAAATTAAAATGAGGTTCTATGGATGTAAGCAGCGGGCACAGGACAGCATCAGAGACTATGCCCTAAATTTGCAGGAAGCCTTGAGGACCATCCAACAAGCTGACCCTGGCAGCGTGCAGGAAACGGATAAGCTACTAACAGAACAGTTTATAGAAGGTCTGCTGTCTAGCGCCCACAGGACCCAGCTGCGCCTCATGTTCTTTCAGAACCCTGATCTGACTTTTGCCCAATTCAAGGACAGGGCCATAAGAGTGCTCCGTGAATCTTCAACAAGAGGCGCTATAAACCCCCGGCGCCCTGCTCTCACCTACCACCAGGAGGCGGCGCCCTCCTCTATGGACTCCGTGGGGGCTGATGCACAGGCCCTGAACCAAGCCCCGTCAAAAGATCTGCACCACCAAGTCCAGGAGCTGACCAGGAGCGTCGCGGCGTTGACCAGGACCGTCCAGGCGTTACAAGTGGACCCGTCAAAACCCATCGAGCTGGCTTCAAGTCCGGAGGATGTCCCGTGGCGTCGACAGAGGAGGATCCCGTCGTTCCGAGGGAGGCCCACAGACCGCTACGCAGAGGATGGACAGCCCATTTGCCGCCGATGCAACCAGCCCGGACACATTTCCAGGTACTGTAATTTAAACGGGTCCAACCTGGGGCAGAGGGCCAACCCCCAGGCATAAGATCACCAGGCCCTTATAATTGGCGCGATAAGTACGTTGGGGGGCGCCCGGTTTTACCCGTGGTGCTGGACGGTATCCCCATGAGCGCCTTGCTGGATACTGGGTCGCAAGTAACCACTATCCCTTATGTACTTTTTAAGCAGTATTGGACTGATGCTGATATCACACGGTATCCAGACAGTAACTTGAGCATCATCGCCAGTAATGGCTTACCCGTGCCGCAGATGGGGTTCAAGGAGATGACCATTAAAATTGGTAAAGTTGAACTACCGGCACAGGGAGTAATTATTGTGGACATTGACCGTCGTGAAAGTCACCCTAAAATAACTGTGGGTACTAACGTGATTGAAAATGGTCTTTCAGAGGTAATTGTAATCTTACAACAGGTGGCGGTGAATGCTAGTTCCAGCCAACAGAGAGTCCTCAACAAGGAGATAAAAGCCCTGATGAGACGGCAGCAGGTAGAACTGTCTGGTGGTGAGATCGGTAGCGTAAGACTGAGTGACCCATTCCCCATTTCCATGCCTCCCAAAAGTGAAATGATGATCTGGTGTCGGACTGCAATCGGGTTGAGAGGTAGAGACTACCAAGCCATGGTAGAACCCGTGTACTCAGACAGCAGGCCCACCATTTTGACAGCCCGGGGGGTGGTTGATGTCCGTCATGGGAGGGTGCCCGTCCGCATCCTCAACATTGGGGAGAGGGAGGTACACTTACCCAGGTACGCTACACTCGCCAAGCTGTTTGTGGTCGAACACAAAGCTATCAGGGCCGTGGAACCCTTGCCTCCATCTCCTCAGGCGGAGGGTAATGGCTCCCAGAAACAATAGGAGGACTGGTGCCAGAAACTCCATGTGGGTGCTGACTCCACTCCCCTGCACCAAAAACAAGGAGTCTATCGGGTGGTACAGGAGTACGAGAGAATCTTTAGTAAGCACCCGCTAGACTTCGGCAGAGTAAAAGGGATAGAACACCACATCCCCACAGGGAGCCACCCACCGATAAAAGAAAGACACCGACCTGTACCCCCTGCACATTATCAGAACGCAAAGGGCATGCTAAGAGAAATGAAAGATAGAGATAGCTGTAGCCCCTGGGCAGCCCCCTTGGTTCTGGTAAAAAAGAAAGACGGCACCATGAGAATGTGCGTGGACTATAGACAAATCAACCGTATCACCCACAAAGACGCATATCCGCTGCCTAGAATAGAGGAGTCTTTAGCCGCACTAAAATCAGCTAACTTCTTTTCTACTTTGGACCTTACTAGCGGGTACTGGCAGGTTCCTGTAGCAGAGGCTGACAAGGAGAAGACCGCCTTCACCACCCCGATGGGACTGAGTGAGTTCAACTGTATGCCCTTCGGGCTCTGCAAAGCACCAGGGACCTTCCAGAGGCTGATGGAATGCTGTCTAGGGCACCGAAACTTCGAGACGGTCCTCCTTTACCTGGACGACGTGATAGTCTATTCGAAGACCTACGAGGACCACCTAAAGCACCTGGCCGAGGTGTTCGAAGCCCTGGCAGGCTATGGCCTGAAGGTGAAACCATCGAAGTGTCACCTGTTGAAACCAAAGGTCCAGTACCTAGGGCACATGGTAAGCGCGGAAGGAGTAGCCCCCGACCCTGACAAGGTCACGGCAATCAAGAGCTGGCCAAGCCCCTCAAATATCAAAGAGGTGAGACAGTTTCTCGGGTTGGTAGGCTACTACCGAAGGTTCATCCCCGGGTTCACTAAGATGGCAGCTCCTATGCAGGACCTCCTGATCGGACAGTCTAAGTCCCGAAGTCAAAAGCCACCCTTCAAGTGGGATAAACCGGAAGAGGAGTCCTTCCGCCAGCTAAAGATGGCCCTCACGGGGGATGAGATCCTGGCCTACCCTGATTATGGCCAGCCTTTTATTCTCCACACGGACGCCAGTAATGTGGGACTGGGAGCCGTACTGTCCCAAAACCAACAGGGCAGAGAACGGGTGATCGCATACGCCAGCCGGAAGCTGAGGCCCACCGAGAGGAACCCGAAGAATTACAGCTCCTTCAAGCTAGAATTCTTGGCGGTGGTGTGGGCCGTGACGGAACGCTTCAAGCATTACCTGGCCTCCGCAAAGTTCACCGTGTACACGGACAACAACCCGTTGACACACCTGGACAATGCAAGACTGGGTGCCCTGGAACAGCGGTGGATGGCCCGTCTCTCCAACTATGACTTCGTGATCAAGTACCGGGCAGGCAAAACCAATGCCAACGCTGACGCCCTATCGAGGATGCCTCACTTACCTGAAGGTGACGAAGACCCAGAAGAGCTGCAGGAGGTAGAACTCCCCGCGTTTCACCGGTATGGAGCCGCTCAATACTCCCACCGCGTGAAGGAGGAGGATCTAACAACCGTGATGATCAATCCCCTACCTCACCACAGCTGGGCCGAGACCCAAGATAGTGACCCTGCAATCCGCCTGGTGAAAGATCTGCTGACCCGGGAAGACGCCCGCTTAGATCCAGATGCCCCAGAGGAAGCCAAGCAGCTATGGAAAGAGAAGAGCAAGCTGTTCCTCTACGAAGGTAAGTTGTGCAGAAGGATTGTCAACCACTGGACGCACGAGCTGACCTGGCAAGTCGTGGTTCCAAGGCGGGATGCAGCTATGGTCCTGGGGGCTTACCATGACAGAGCGGGGCACTTCGGTTGGAAGAAACTGGAGTTTCTGCTAAGAGGACGGTTCTTTTGGGTCGGCATGAGAGGAGCTGTAGAAAAATGGTGCAGAGACTGTGGCCCTTGTCACCTAAGGAGGAAGGACCGTGCCAGCCAGAAGATACCCTTGAGGCCCATCGTCACCACGCAGCCTCTTGAGCTGGTAGCTCTGGACCACGTCAAATTGGCTCCAAGCCGGTCAGGATACATCTACACCCTGACAATCGTGGACCACTATTCCCGTTTTCTAGTGGTGGTCCCGGTGAAAGATTTGACAGCCCAAACGGCGGCCAGAGCCTTCCAGCAATACGTCTGCCGTCCACACGGGTATCTGGAACAGGTCCTGACAGACCAGGGTCCAGCGTTCGAGGCTGAAATCTTCCAGGAGTTCTGCAACCTCTATGGCTGTAAGAAGATTCGGACAACGCCTTACCATCCACAAACCAACGGGATGTGCGAGAAGATGAACAATATAGTTATCGATCTCCTGAAGACGTTGCCCCTGGAGGAACGCAGCCTGTGGCCAGAAAAACTGCCGGACCTGATAGACCTATACAACAATATCCCGGTGAATGCTACAAACTGCACCCCGGCTTACCTGATGCGAGCTAGACCCGGTAAGCTGCCCGTAGACCTGGAGATGGGAGTCCTAACACCTGAGGACACCTCCCCGGATGCAGACTGGGATACGGAAAGGCAACTGCAGTACAAGAAGGTACAGGAGAGTGTGGAGAGGAGCCTGGCCCAGGTGAGAGAAAGGCAAGAAAGACTCTTCAACCAACACGCCCCTGCTGGTCCCCTAGAACCTGGTGAGCAAGTCCTGAAGCGGAAGAGAAGGCTACACAAGTTGGACGACCAGTGGGAAAGGGAACCCTACACCGTACTGCAGTCTGATCACGACAACCCGAAGGTGTGCGTGATCACCAAGGACGGAGGAGAAACCACTAGCACCGTCTCCAGAGACCACCTCAAAAGATGCCCCGAGCAACTCCGTAGTGCAGAAGAGGATCAGAGTGACCTTGAACCCGCAGAGGACAAGGAAGAAATGATCAGCACCGTTCTCGGAGAGTTCCCTCAGTCCTGGACTCGCATAAATGATGCCATAGTGGTACCCGTCCTGCATTTTCTGCAACCGACTGAGCAACAACCTGTACCAGAGCCGGAAGGTGAAGAAGAGCAAGCAGCTCCAGAGGCAGAAGAGCCTGTACCAGCAGCCCAGGAGAGTCAACCCTCTGCTGACAGTGAGCCTGCCATGCCTGCGGTAAGCCAAAGGACCCACAGACAGCTGCCTGCCCTACCTGTACACCCAGCTGGTAGCTGTACCCCTAACGCTAGTGGGGAAAGCCAGGTTGGTCCACCACCAGACAGTGGGTTAAGGAGGTCAACCAGGAGCACAAAGGGACAGATACCCGCTCGCTGGAGAATATAGGGTGCACTAAAATTGTAAATAACCCTGTTACCAAATGTTGAAATGTTTGCCAAGTTACATGCATGTTTGGTAATTCTGTGTTTCAGTTTCTTGCAGTTACCGTAAGGACTCAAAGGTTATGGACTTTTTATAACCGGGACCTTGTATGGACTGCGTTCGGAGCCTAGCCCAGGAATGAACTAAGACTGTAAAGGACTTGGGGTAGGACAGACCCCCACCTGGTTAAGGCTCCCCGTTGTATTGGTGATATGGACACCCGGTCACAGGCCACACTGTGACCTTAAGAACTCAAGCTGTGCGTCGTCTGTCTGTTAATGTTTTATGGTTATGCATGTTATTCTTTATTTACTGTTTAGTCCCGGAGTACTAAATTTTGCTAGGGGGGAATGTGTCACCCTGGCCTGGATGCCACAAAATGTAATAAAGCTGTGTCTGAGAGCAAGGGGGAGGTTCTCTAGTCAGGGGAACATTAGCATGCAGTACCTCAGGCCAGTAGGGGGAGCAGGCTGCCCCTATAAAAGCTGGTGCTGGGGGCAGGGTTAGAGAGAGCTGGACAACCTGCCTCAGGACTCAGGTCCCAGAGCAGAGAGGGACAGTTGTATTGCACCTAAGAGGAAGTGTGGCAGTAGGAGAGCCACAAGCCAGAGACTAGAGGCGAAGAGAGCCTGTCTTGGCAGATAATGGACTTAATCTACCAGACTTTGGTGTCTGAGGCTGGGAGGATTCCACATCCCCCAGCAGATATACAGTCCCCTGCGGACTGGTTATTCCTTGGCCTAAGAAGCCTGGAGGCCCTGCCACAACAGAAGGGACAAGCAAAGCCGTACAAGGCTGGGAGCAGAAAGGAACCCACGTCGCAGGCTATACAGGCGAGAATACACGGAAAGCTCGGAAACGTGGGCTGTTACCCTATAACGAGGAGATAGCCAGAAGGAGCACAGAAAGCACGGTAGGCCTACACCCTCACCCTGACCAGGGCCAATTTCCCCGTTGCTCTCAGACATCCAGGTCCCCTCCTAGCTGGGACTGTTTGTGGGTCAGTTTACCTGTTCTAGTAAAGACCCTGGACTGCAACCTGTTGTCTGCATGCTCCTTGCTCCTCCAGCACTATCAGCACTGGGACTCTCACTACCATCACTCCCAACATCCATTATACTGCCCTGGGGCCACACTCTTCCCGTGGGGAGTCACACTACCCTAGCTGCACACCTCATCAGCCCCAGCGGTCTGCATGCAGCGGTGGTTCCTAATAACCGCAATCCACGGGTGGCGTAGTCGGACTTAATCATCAGCACATAACGGACTACCACTGGCCTGACCACCCTGAGCCACGGAACCGGGTTGCCACTACTACTCCCATCGTTCCCCTACTGCCCGGATCCGAGTGCCCGACGGCCAAGGGGGCGAGTCATATATGCCATCAAAGTTAAAAAAAATACATAAATAACTTACTAACCCAAATTAGAAGTTGATCTCACTCCCTGCACAGAACAATGACTTAAAGGGGTTTTCACTTGAAGAAAAGTTCATTTTAATTAATAGATCTTGGAATGATAATAATTTCCACAACTGAATGTACGAGGGGCATTCATTAAAGATTTCCCCTGACCCACTTCTATTTACCACAATTTGCAACTCAGAACTGATAATGGTCTTGATTTTACAGGTACTGAAGTGGTGTGAGATTTGATATGGACCCAGTGAAATACAGAGCAGTCATCAAGTTCCTCTGCTTGAAAGGCCGCACACCAAAGGAGACATTCGATGACTCTGATTTCCGAAGTCACAACGTGGCTTTTGAAGCTACCTGTCAACTTCTACAAGCGAGGTGGTTACAGTTGCTTAACCCCTTTAAAGCCCATGACGTATTACTACGCGTCTGCGCCCTGGGCTTTAAGAGCCTGACCCGTATTAATACGTCGTTGCGATCGCGCGCACACAGGCTGTGCGGGCGTGATCGCCGCCGGGTGTCAGCTGACTGTCACAGCTGACACCGGGTGCTATGTGCAGGGATCGGTCCTGCACCGCTCCCGGCACATTAACCCCTGCAATGCTGCGATCGAAGTCGATCGTAGCATTGCTGTGGCAATGGGAGGTGATCGCAATACTCACCTCCTCTTCCGACCTCCAGCGCTGTCTGCCGTGGCTTCCCGGATGTTGCCATGACGACCCGATGTCATCATGACAACATCTGGGTCACCAGACAGCAGGAAGATGTTTTGGTCATGCGCAGTGCATAACCAAAATATCTTCTCCCTGTGCAGCGCTGACAGCCTGCATAGCACAAGAATGGTGCAGCATTCCTGTGCTATACAGGCGATCAGAATAAAAAAAGTGAAAGTCCCATAGTGGGACAAAGAATAAAAAAAAAAAAAAAAAAAAAGTGTCAGAAAGTGAAAAAGAAAATAATTTTTTTTTTTTTTTTTACAAATATAAAAAAAAAAATCCACCAAAAATAAAAATATAATGTACCCATCAATAAATATTATTATGAAAAAAACAAAAACAATAAAAGTACATATATTTGGTATCGCCGCGTCTGGAACGACCTGACCTATAAAACGGTTCCACTAGTTAACCTCTTTAGTAAACACGGTAAAAAAAAAAAAAAAAAGAAGCAAAAAACAATGCTTTATCATCATACCGCCAAAGAAAAAAGGGAATAACGCGCGATCAAAAAGACAAATATAAATAAAAATGGTACCGCTGAAAACGTCATCTTATCCCGCAAAAAACAAGCCATACAGCTCCATCATCCGAAAAATAAAAAAGTTATAGCTCTCAGAATAAAGCGATGCAAAAAAAATTTTTTCTACAAAATAGCTTTTATTGTGTAAAAGCGGCAAAATATAAAAAAAACTATATAAATGTGGTACCGCTGTAAACGTACTGACCTGAAGAATAAAGCTACCACACGCGGAACAGCATAAAAAAAGCCCCATAAAAATAATTCTGGAATTGCAGTTTTTTGTTTATTCTGCCTCCCAAATATCGGAATAGAAAGCGATAAAAAAATGTCAAAATACAAAAGCACAGGCAACAGACGCGCCCCCTGGGCCGTGGGGCACCCGGAGCCGGGCCGGTAGATGCTGGAGGTTGTAGTCACTGTGGCGGTGACCCGGTCCGTGACCCAGGGCGGTCAATCCAAGGGAAATTTATATGTAAAAGTGTTTAATGTCCGACTACGCCACCTGTGGAGTGCGGCTAAAGGGGCCGCCGCTGCGGAACAGTCCTCTGAAGCTGGTGGTTTGGCAGCACGGGTGGTATAACTCCCCACAGGAAGAGTGTAGCTTCAGGGCAGTGTGTGTGGATGATGGTGGTTGTGCAGGGTGTCGCGGTGCAGAAATAACCACAGAGTCCGTACAGTGCAGTCCCAGGGTCTTTACTGACGACACTTTAAACAGGCCTGGACTGGAGTACTGGCTAGTGATAAGAGCCCGGTCAGTCTGGGAGCAAGCATAGAGTCCTCCTGGACAGGTGGAGTTGTAGGCCTGCCGTTCTTACTATACTCTTTGGCTATTCTGCTTGTAGCTGTGTTGTAGCCCACGTCCCTGAGTGTAACGTGCTGTGCTCACCCGTATGGCTGGCAGCTCGGGCCTTGTGGATGCCTCGCTCCTCCTTGGCGGTACTGGTCCCTCGGTGCTGCTGAGCCTCCGGGCGTCTGATGGGGGGCCAGAAGACCTGCAATCTCCTGCCCTACGGTATCTGCTGCTGGGTCTGCAGTGCCCCACAGCCTCGGACTCCGGTGTCCGGTTCTCTGTGTATTCTGGCTAGGACGAGCTATCTCCAGCTCCAGTCCCTAGCTCCTCACTCCTTGATGTCCTAAACTCAACTCCTCTCACTAAGCTGAACTAACCCCGCCTCCAGATCCAGTTGTCAAGGGCAGGATCCTCCCCTTGCTGATCTGGAGCCAGGATGTGTTGCATGTGTTATGTTCCTGACCAGGAAACCCCTGCTTGCCTCCAGACATGGCATTACCCCTTTAGAGCGAAGCAATACCACTGTGGCAACCAGACCCTCTGGGGTGCCACACAACCAGCACTGCAGCGACTCAGTCAGATCAAAAAATGTTACGTGCCTGAAAATGGCACCATTAAAAACGTCAACTCATCAATCAAAAAACAAGCCGTCACATGACTCGGCCAAAATATGGAAAAATTATAGCTCTCAAAATATGGCGATGCAAAAACTAGATTTTACAAAAAAATGCGTCTTTTAGTGTGTGACAGCTGTCAATCATAAAAACCCCATATGAATCTGGTATCACTGTAATCGCGCCGACCCAAAGAATAAAGTCGTCTAATCACTTATACCGCACGAGGAAAGGCGTAAAAAATAAACTCTCGGGTTAGGTTTAAGGTTGAGCTAGGGTTAGGGTTGGGGTTAGGGTTGGGCTAGGGTTAGGGTTGAGGTTGGGCTAGGGTTAGAGTTAGGGTTGGGCTAGGGTTAGAGTTAGGGTTAGGGTTGGGCTAGGGTTAGGGATTTTTATCAAAAGTAAAAAAAAAAAAAAGATGACGATATGGCGACTAGTGTTGAGAGCAAGTGTTCACTACTTGAGTTTGCATCGGGTGCTCGGGTATGCACTGAGTATCGCGGGTGCTCGAGTGACATGCTCGTGTCTCCGCCCCATATGCTTCGTGGCCAAAAAACTTCGCGGGGATTGCCTGCCATGCACGAGCGATCCCCGCATGTTTTTTTTTTGGGTGTCTAATAACCGTGAAACATGCATGTCACTCAAGCACGCGTGATACATGGTGCATACCTGAGTACCCGATGCAAACTCAAGTAGCGAGCACTTGCACTCAAGACTAATGACAACTTATTCAATATGATGACCTAATGTTATCAAATTCTGTGTCGTACCTCTGGGTTCAAAATGTTCACTATACCCCTTGATAAAATCCTTGAGGGGTGTAGTTTCCAAAATGGGGTCACGTGTGGGGGGTTTCCACTATTTAGGCACATCAGGGGCTCTCCAAACGTGACATGGCGTCCGCTCTCGATTCCAGCCAATTTTGCGTTCAAAAAGTCACACAGTGCTCCTTCCCTTCTGAACTCTGCCTTGAGCCCAAACACTGTATTTTCCCCACATATGGGGTATTGGCGTACTCAGGAGAAATTGCACAAAAGTTTTTGGGGTCCATTTTCTCCTCTTACCCTTGTGAAAATAAAAAAATTGGGGCTAAAACATAATTTTTGTGGAAAAAGTTTGATTTTTTTATTTCCACGGCTCCATGTTATAAACTTCTGTGAAGCACTTGGGGGTTCAGGGTGCTCACCACACATCTAGATAAGTTCCCTGAGGGGTCTAGTTTCCAAAATGGTGTCACTTGTGGGGGGTTTCCACTGTTTAGGCACATCAGGGGCACATCCGCTAATTATTCAAGCAAATTTTACATTCAAAAAGTCAAATGGTGCTCCTTCCCTTCCGAACCCTGCCGTGTGCCCAAACAGTGGTTTTCCCTATATATGGGGTTTCTGCTTACTCTGCAGAAATTGCACAACAAACTGCATGGTGCAATTTCTCCTGTTACCTTTACGAAAATGCAAAATTGGGGGCTGAAAAACATTTTTGTGGGAAAAATGTGAAAATTGTATTTTTACGGCTCAATGTTATAAACTTCTGTGAAGCACCTGGGTGTTCAAGTTACTCACCACAAATCTAGATAAGTTCCCTGAGTGCTCTAGTTTCCAAAATGGTGTCACTTGTGGGGGGTTTCCACTGTTTAGGCACATCAGGGGCTCTCTAAATGCAACATGGCATCCGCTAATTATTCAAGCAAATTTTACATTCAAAAAGTCAAATGGCGCTCCTTCCCTTCTGAGCCCTGCCGTGCGCCCAAACAGTGTTTTTTCCCCACATATGGGGTATCTGTGTGCTCAGGGGAAATTGCAAAACAAATTTTGGGGTCCATTTTTTCCTGTTACTCCTGCGAAAATAAAAAAAAATGGGTCTAAAGTAACATTTTTGTGAAAAAAGTTAAATGTTAATTTTTTTCTTCCACATTCCAAAAATTCCTGTGAAGCACCTGAAGGGTTAATAAAGTTCTTGAATGTGGTTTTGAGCACCTTGAGGGGTGCAGTTTTTAGAATGGTGTCACTTTTGTGCATTTTCTGTCATAAAGACCCCTCAAAGTGACTTCAAATGTGATGTGGTCCCTAAAAAAATGGTTTTGTAAATTTTGTTGGAAAAATGAGAAATCGCTGGTCAACTTTTAACCCTTATAGCTCCCTACTAAAAAAAATTTTGGTTCCAAAATTGTGCTGATGTAAAGTAGACATGTGGGAAATGTTATTTATTAACTTTTTCGTGTGACATATCTCTCTGATTTAAGGGCATAAAAATTCAAATATTGAAAAATTTTCAAAATTTTCGCCAAATTTCAGGTTTTTTTCACAAATAAACGCAAGTGATATCGAAGAAATTTTACCACAATCATGAAGTACAAGATGTCATGAAAAAACAATCTCAGAATCAGGGGGATCCGTTGAAGCGTTCCAGAGTAATTACCTCATAAAGTGAGAGTGGTCAGAATGTTAAGACCCGGACCTTCAGGAAGGGAATGCATGGCATTATTATGCATTGTTTTCCTCTCCTGAAAGGGTTAATGTGGCTGGAATGGTTTCCCGCCATGCTGGGGATTGGTTCAGGTAGCCAGCCTGTCAGTGAGGTGACTACTTCTTCCCTATGCGACAGCTGCTGATAGGGTCCTAATATTTATTAAACATTGGTGGTGCAGGGTATTAAAGATGGCAGCGCCTGAGGAGAGTGTCAGTCCTCAGACGCTGCTCATCTAGTGCTGCTGCCGCCGCCGTGCCTGTGTCACCATGGACGCCCTGATTTAGGAGCTGCGCTGCAAGATGGTGGAGGAAGGTGCCCTGTCGTGGATCCGTCGATGCCTGGACCAGGATGAGGGAGATGTGCCTGGACAGAGTGCCGCCCGCAGACTGAACGGAGAAGAGGAAGCAGTGGAGGAGCGCATCACCGACGTTGAGCCGGAAGCCCTGATGACGTCATCCGTCGGCGCGGTCCTGCGCGCCGGAGCCAGGAGCAAGAGGAGGAGAGTGGTATACTCTCCATCCCCAGTGAGGGCGCACGGGACACCGGGGAGGAGGCGAGGACGCAGGGGTGCCGCTGATGTCACCCCACATACAAGGACCAATCTGGCCTCAGTTGACCACCGGCTGGAGGAAGCCGTTGCTGGTCCTGAGGCTGACGGTCCGCAAGCTGGAGAGCCCGCAGAGAACGAGGTCTTCAGGCGTGAGGACAGTCAGAACGGGTCGCCTGAGGGCGGTGAGCATAGCCATCCTGATACACACTATACTCTGGAACAGTTGTCACATGTATTGTCCTCATTGAGGGACTTATTACAGCCCCCTGCTGTGCCTTCTAGGCCAGCTAGTCTGTCCTCCAGGGCCCCGGGTGTAGCTGAGGTATGAAAGCACTTAGACCAGGGCCTGGGGGGCGAGAGGGGGGAGCAGGAATCCATGTTAACTCCTGTAGCTTCAGGGGTTAAAGGGGTTAAAGGGGTAGGGGAGGATTGTTATAAGGAAGCGTTAGTATGCACTGTCTCCCCTCTGGGTTATCACTTACCCATAACAGTAAAAAAAATAAATAAAAAATTTGGCATAATGAATATTTGGATATCTAGTCTTTGCTGCCAGCTTCTAAGGACTTTTTGTTCTGGCTGGAGAAAGACGATGATAGACGCAGACCGATTCCACGGTCTTTTAATAATTGGCTTTTGTATTTATGCCAGTGTTATGGGTGAGAGGTTTCCCAGCAAGTGTTCAGGGCTTTTCCAACATGTGGAAATAGTATTGGAAGCATACAAACATTTTGGTAATCTGAGCTGGAATTTCTATGATGAGAATTTTAGACAGAAACTATCGGTATACCCATCCCTTAGATGGGGGGTTAAGGATGTGGGTTTGTGGCTGAACTTTATGTTGCCCTCCAAACCTGCTAATGTTCAGCGCCAAATACCAGCTCAAACTACAATGAGGAAAGGTACTTGCTTCGCTTTCAATGAAACACAGTGTAAATGGCCCAACACCTGCAAATACAAACACGAGTGCTCCTTTTGTGGAGGGTCACATCCTATGTCCAGGTGTTTTAAAAAAAGCGAGCCTGTCAGGACAGCCCTCCACAAAGGAGCACCTTAACAAGGGCATTGACTCCAGTAAATCTGGAAAAAATGCGCCCCTAGTTAGAGAGGTACCCAGACCGCAAGAGAGCCAGCTTACTAACTGATGGTTTTACGGAGGGTTTCTATATTCCCCAATTCCTGGGGGAAGGCTGCATATGGGTGAATAATTTAAAATCTGTGGATTTACACCCAGAGGTGGTAGAGAATAAATTAAGTAAAGAAATAGCGGAAGGGAGAGTAGCGGGCCCCTTTAGGGTGCATCTGTTTAAGAATTTTCGTTTATCACCTCTGGGTGTAGTCCCTAAGAAGGAGCCAAATTCGTTTAGGCTTATCCACCACTTATCATATCCATACGGGTCTTCTTTAAATGACAGCATTGACAATAGCGTTATTTCTGTTAGCTATACATCATTTGATACTGCAGTGGAGATAGTTAAAAGTTTTGGGCCTGGGTCTTTAAAGGCCTTTAGGCTGCTGCCTATACACCCTAGTGGGTTTAATTCTCTTGGTTTTCAGTTTAATGGTTCTTTCTATGTAGATAAATGCCTGCCTATGGGTTGTTCAGTATCGTGTTTTTTTATTTTGAGGCGTTTGCTTCATTTATGGAGTGGGTGACAGCAGTTAAGTCCATGAAGGGCGGTATAGCGAACTACTTGGACGATTTTCTTTTTGTAGGCCCAGCTGATTCTGATGTTTGTAGTGAGCTGTTAGCTATCTTTCAATCAATTTGTGTGGAGTTTGGTATCCCGCTAGCTAGAGGGAAAACTATTCATCCGGTTAGTTGTATTGAATATTTAGGTATTGTAGTAGATACAGTTAGGGGCGAGTGTCGATTACCTTTAGTTAAGATTGACAAATGTAGGAATGCATTGCTAGCATTATTCAGTAAGAAGAAAGCAATGGTCAAAGAAGTTGAGTCTGTGTTGGGTTTGCTAGCCTTTGCGTCTAGAGTTATGCCTATGGGTAGTTTTCAGTAGACGCTTGTCTGCGCACATTGCAGGAGTTGGGAACCCGCAGTTTCATGTGCGCATAACCAAGGAGGTCAAGGAGGATTTAGAAGTCTGGTTAGATTTTTTGCAGTATTTTAATGGCCTATCAATCTGGCGGTCTGCCTTTGTTGCTGAGGTTGAATTGGAGTGGTATATGGATGTAAATTCTTCCTTAGGTTTTGGTGTCTATCTGGGTGGTAAGTGGTGTGCAGAGAAATGGCACCCTGCCTGGTTAAAAAATGGCGTTTTAAATAATATAATTTTGTTAGAAGTTTTTCCCATTTTGGTGTCAATAGTGATTTGGGGAGAGCAGTTGTCTAATAGGAATATTCTCATTCATTCCAGTAGGAAAGGAGTAGTTCTTGCTGTGAATTGCTTGTCAAGTAAATGTAAATTAGTAGTTAGACTGCTCAGGCATTTAGTTCTGCTGTGTCTCAAAAGGATCATTTGGCTGAAGGCGGTAGGAGTTGATAATAAATATAGTCCAGTTGCTGAATCACTTTCTCATTTACAGCTCTCAGATTTCTTCAGGCTCGCACCCTGCGCTCAACGGATAGGAGAGGATTGTCGAGGATATTTGTGGGGAATAATCTGGGCCTAATAATGGAATTGTTGCAAAGGTCACTAGGGGGTTCAACCTGGAAGGGTTACCTGGCGGCTTGGGAGCTGTGGTCAGAATTCTGTGCGGGTGGCATGTTAAGAGCTGACAGGTGTTCGGAGCAGGCTGCTTTAACTTTTGTGTTGACATATATTGATAAAGGCCTTGCATATTCAACAATAGCAAAAAATGTATCCGGTATTTCTTTCCTTCTTAAAATTCTGGGTCAGCGTCCAATTAATGATTATTTTTTAATTAAGCAGGTATTGAAGGGGTACAAGAGGAAGCGTTTTGTTCGTGATGGAAGGTGCCCGATTTCCCCAACTATGCTAAGAAATCTGTGTGAAGTGGCATTTACTTGTTGTTATAATGAATTTGAGGCTATTTTATTTTCCACAGCAGCAGTTTTAATGTTTTTTGGAGCTCTTCGTATAGGTGAGCTGTTACCCAGAAGTAAGACGGGCAGAGAAGAATTGTCATGGCAGCACGTAAAGTTGGAAAGAAAATCATTAATGCTTTTAATAGCTAGGTCAAAGACAGATCAGTCCAGTAAAGGTTGTGGTATTCATTTAAAATGTTTTTCTGATGCAGCTATCTGTCTAGTCTGCAGGGTGAAGAGCTACTTGGATATTCGCCCAGCAAATGGAGAGAAGTTCCTGCTTCATCGGTCTGGTGAGCCTCTGACGCAATTCCAGTTTAGGAGTATTCTTAAAAAGTGTTTGTCGGTGATGCAGTTGGGAGATAGATATTTTTCTACCCATTCCTTTAGGATTAGTGCTGCGACAGAGGCCGCCAGATTGGGATTGAGTGAGGAAGTCATTAAGAGATTGGGAAGGTGGGATTCGAAATGTTATAAGTTGTACATTAGGAGATAATTAACACTATTGTTTTTTCTGTTGTAGTTTTTCTAGGTGTCACAGTCTGGATTTTGGGCCATTCATTTATCTGAAGGGCTGAATGGAGGGCGCAACAGCGCTGCTACGGGCCAAATTTATCATTGTCTTCGGATAAAGTGAGAATTTTTTGGTTTTGAATTAGTGGACAAAGATGGATCGGTCTTTTGGATCAAGTGACCCTAATGGGTATTCGAGCTCCGGCCCCTGATATCATTATCGTACACCTAGGAGGAAACGACATTGGAAAGTTGAGCACTATTGACCTGTTATTCCAGATGAAGAAGAGTTTGTTAGAGTTAAAAAAGTCATTTTATAATGTTAACCTCAATAATCTTATTTCCAGGCTTTTGTGGTTTAGGTCAGCGGAGCTGAAGTTTTGTGAGAAAATACGTAAAAGGTTAAAGAGGTCTTTGAGTAAATTCATGCCACTAATTGGTGGGTTTTCATTTAGACACGTGGATTTGGAAGGAGGATTGCCAGGCCTTTTTCAGATTGATTGTGTTCACCTATCTGATGTAGGTCTTGACATATTCAACCTAAATTTACAAGCAATGGTTGAGTTGGCCCTTGGTGGGGCGGGGCCACGTGTGTCTTTTTAGTCACGATGGCCGTTTGGGGTTAGTCGTTCAGGAGACTGAATGGACAGCAGGTTGGTAAGGTAAACGGGCTTGAGCTTATGGCTAAGCTGCGGTGTTATAAGAGTTTTATTAAAGTTATGGTTTTTTTAAGTATAAGAATTTTTAATAAAGGCCGTGGCCATAAATTTTTCCAACCAAATCTGCATATGTCATGTTTATTGAGTGTGGTAAATAATAGGTTTTTTGAAAGTAGGTTAATATGCAGTATAATGCCATTGTAAAAATTGGCCTGGCATTAACGTGCAAACCACCTTAGGTTGTAAAGGGGTTAAAGAGATGGGAGAAGTGTGTGTCCCTAGGTGGCACCTATGTAGAGAAGGACTAATAACTATGCCAAGTTTCATTGCTCTCAGTCCACAGGAAGTGGGTCAGGGGAAATCTTTACTGAACGCCCCTCGTATTTAAATAAAATGTTCCTGTGCTGAGATAATCTATACATGTGCCCCTGCTGTGTACTGTGTAATGGCTGTGTCTGACCGTGCAGGAACATGGTCTGATCATACCACAGCTCCTGGGCAGGGGAGGAAGCAAAAGAGTCTACAGACAGGACAGCACGGGATCACAGCTGATTCTTTCTTTGAAGTAAAACATTGTTTATACACAGGCTGTGAAATGATTTACCTTACAGAAAGAATCAGCTGTGATCCCGTGCTGTAATGTCTGTATACGCTTTTGCTTCCTCCCCTGCCCAGGAGATGTGGTATGATCAGACCATGTTCCAGTACGGTCAGACACAGCCATTACACAGTACACAGCAGGGGCACATTTATAAGATTATCTCAGCACAGGAACATTTTATTTAACACATCCACTGTGGAACTTCTTATTATTCCAAGATCTATTGATTAAAATGAACTTTCCTTTGTGGGAAAACCCCTTTAAGGATGCATTCAGACGCCCATATTTTCCATCCATGATCGGTCTGTTTTTGCAATGGACAACACTGACCTAATAATAACCCATGGCCCAGTGAACACCAGCATGGACAGAGTGCATGACTGGTCTGACCATGCATTGTGTGTTCAAAGACCTTTCTATCATAGCCACCACTAACTATTCCTTTAGTATCTTGTGCTACAGTTACAGCGGCTCTTCTATGATAGGCGAGCCTTCTCTCCACATGCACATAAACGAGCCTTAGGCTTCCATTAGTCCGTCGCTGGTTTACTGGTTATCCTTCTTTTAACCACTTTTAGTAGGTGGTAACCACTGCATAACAGGCACACCCCACAAGACATATTGTTTAGATTCTCTGACCCAGTGACCTAGTCATCATCTGTCATTGGTTTTAATATAAATGTCCCCATACACATTAGAATAAAGTCGTCCGAATCCAGCGATATCTAATCTTTGCGAGGACCTTCTGACTCTCCCCCAACAGATGAAGTGCAGCACAGTGGCTCAGTGGTTAGCACTGCAGCCTTGCAGCACTGGGGTCCTGGGTTCAAATCCCACCAAGGACATCTGCAAGGAGTTTGTATGTTCTCCCTGTGTTTGCGTGGGTTTCTGCCGGGTCCTCCGGTTTCCTCCCACACTCCAACGACATACTGATAGGGAATGTAGATTGTGAGCCCCAATGGGGACAGCGCCCATAATGTCTGTAAATTGTCTGAATTGTAAAGCGCTGCAGAATATGTTGGTGCTATATAAATAAAAAAAAGAAGAAGAGAGATGAAGTAGGGAGAGAGAGGGATCCGGCACATCAAATTTCTAACAGCCAATCCTTTCGTTCTCTGGGAGAAAAGCTGCAGCCAGAGGAGTCCGGCAGCAGCTCCTCCATAGGGGACACAGGAGAGCTCGGCTGTGATGAACGTTCCTGTGTATGAAGGACTATGGAGAGACAGCAAATGATCGGCTGACAGCTGACTAATGTGTACGGGGGACCTTAGGGCAGCCTGGTGTCTTATGAAACCCTAAAGGAAGCCATAATCTTCATCTTTCATAACCTTACTTTCGAGACAACAGGGAGGGCGGAGCAGGTTCTCAAAGGTCACAACTCCTGGAATTCAGTGCACGATAGAAGATTTACACAACAAGGCTGGGTTGTTTGATAATACGTCCTGACAGCAATCTTTCTGTTTAAAGGATTATTGCCACGTCCACTTAATCCATGGCTATACATCTCACATTTCACATGGGTTTTAATGCCAAGTATAGGACATTTCTTTCCTGTATGCAAAATCTGTATGATCATTGAGCTACAGGAAAAGAAGAAGTGCAGGAAATCTGCTGATGCCTCAAGAATGAGGTGGGGCGCGGGTCATATAAACACGAGAATGCCAAGCTAAAAATATAGCAATTCATACAGAAAGTAAGGCCAGGCTAACGCAGTTCATGGCCTCCCTTTCAGCCGCAGTATAATCAGGGGAATACTTAGGCACTCAGCTCCCTGAGGTGACAACGATATAATAGTGTCGTGCAGCCTATCAACAAAATAACTTTTAGACTGAGTTTACACTACCCAACAACAGCTTTTAAACGACCAATGATCGGCTTCATGTTTGCTGACTGGCGATGGTTAAATAGCCTATTTTGACAGGCCAACTTCATTTCCCACATCTATTACTGATCGTTCTGCCGAGCACAATAATTTTTAAGCAAGGTTAACAATCCTTTCACCCGACGAACAAGCTTTTTTGCAGCCTGTTTACACTGTAAGGATAAATCGGGGAAAGATATTGAAGATGTGGTCCTTCTTGTCCACATATGAAAGGAGCAGTAATACACACTTGACCACCAATTAATTCAACTATATAGGAGCAGTAAAGGAGAATGTGTAACAAATGCACACTACTGCCCCATTCACACAGCACATGGGACCTACAATCTCGTGATCAGCAGGTTCCAGATGTAGGACCCCCACCAGTCATATTTGGTCATCTTTACTATGAATAGGTGATTAATATTGTTTGTGGGATAATCCCTTTGATAAAAAGAATCAACAATAATGCAATCCATACCCAACGGATAAGTATTTAATCATTTTTGTACCTACTTAAATTAAGTACTCCTTTTATGTATTTTAAAAAGGCTGTCCACTATTCAGACAACCCCTTCTTAATTACTATATTACCACCATGTATGAAAAACCCAAAAAACAATTTGTCCTCTCCTCCAGTGCTAGCTCCATTGCAGCCGGGTAATACCGGGTCTCGCATTATATTTTTATTTCACATGAGTCCTGCAGCCAATCAGCAGACGGTAATGTGCCGCTTAATTCGCACCTCATTCCAGCAAGCAGTAGAAGTTCTCACTTCTTCTGGATGTCAGTTTCATCCAAAGGAAGTGCAAGTAAAGCAATCCATTAGCAGCCGTTGATTGGCTGCAGGGTTCACTTGACATAATGTCACAAGAGTCCTGGGAGACCCAGCACGGACATCGCTGGAACTAAGCCAGCACCAGAGGTGACTAAGGGGAATATTGTATTTGGGAAGGGGTTGTCCAGAGGGTAATGATTCAACAATGTTACGATTTCACAATTTAAATTTCGAGTGTCCGCTCTTCACAGTGCCAGGCAAATTTGTCCAGGACCAGCAAAAAAAAAAAAAAAATGAAGCAGATTTAGGGGTCAGGAATCAGAGTTGGATATTTATGGCTGAATATCTCCCGGTTTCATACCCAGCAGCTTTAACAATCTCCACGAGACATGCTGGTGGTCCAGTCACATGAACATAATCGCTGAAATTTATAGACTCACCAAGGGCTCAACCACATAGGCATGTTCCTTTTAACAGGTTTTCCTATTCTGATAAAACAGACTATACAGACTGATAACACTATATGGCTATAATACACTGCTCAAAAAAATAAAGGGAACACTCAAATAACACATCCTAGATCTGAATGAATGAAATATTCTCATTGAATACTTTGTTCTGTACAAAGTTGAATGTGCTGACAACAAAATCACACAAAAATCATCAATGGAAATCAAATTTATTAACCAATAGAGGCCTGGATTTGGAGTCACCCCCAAAATTAAAGTGGAAAAACACACTACAGGCTGACCCAACTTTGATGTAATGTCCTTAAAACAAGTCAAAATGAGGCTCAGTATTGTGTGTGGCCTCCACATGCCTGTATGACCTCCCTACAACGCCTGGGCATGCTCCTGATGAGGTTGCGGATGGTCTCCTGTGGGATCTCCTCCCAGACCTGGAGTAAAGCATCCGCCAACTCCTGAACAGTCTGTGGTGCAACGTGACTTTGGTGGATGGAGCAAGACACGATGTCCCAGATGTGCGCAATCGGATTCAGGTCTGGGGAACAGGCGGGCCCGTCAGGGCTGTGGAGTCGGTAAGCCAAACCTGCGACTCCGACATTTCCCTTACACCGACTCCGACTACCACATATATTGCTTATATTTAAGTGAAAAATGTATTGTAGTACAATGTGAACATCAGACATTTAATCATTTTTATGATACAATAATCAAGATATTTAGATAGAATATAATGATGGATAGCTGGAGGGATAGAGGGATGGATAGATAGAGGGATAGATGGAGGGATGGATGGATGGAGGGATGGATGGAGGGATGGATGGAGGGATGGATGGAGGGATAGACAGATGACAGCTACAGACAGCAAATAGCACATTGCACATATAGCACATATAGTTCACACACATTGTACAGAGAGCACATAATAATCACCTACAATATTAGCATTAGTTACCTTCCTGTGACAGATGAGCAGTAGTACTTTCACATTCTCCAGCTCAGGGCCCAGGAATCAGATCTTGTGCAGGGCAGGCACCCCTCCCCCTCCTCTCTCTGGTGAAGACGGCAGAAGACAGGACAGAGGAGGGGAGATTGCCCCCTGAAGTCTGGAGCCAGTGCAGGACGGGAGCACTGCAGCATACAAGTGAGTTTTGATAGGTGCGTGCCCCTGCTTCTGGGGGGGCAGCGGCCCCCCCTGCCCCTCGCTGGCTACGGCCATGATTCACACACAGCGTTTTTTGCGGATCCGTTTTTTGCAGTAAAATGCAGTGTCTCTGGGCATCTCAGCAAAGTCAATGGGTTTCAAGATATGACATTCAGACACATCGTTTTGTGGGGATCCGTTTTTGGGCTGAAAGACGGATCCTCACAAAGAATAAGCATGTCAGTTTGTTCGGCGTTTTTCTAATCTGCTTTTGCTATTGAAAACATTATCTATGAGCTCAAAAACCTTTCAGGTGATGCGGTTTTTTAAAAAGCTGATCTGCTTTTGCAGCTGAAAAACGTATCCTCAAAAAACGTAGCAAAAACGCTGTGTGTGAATGTAGCCTTAGATCAGGAATAGAACAGCCATGTATAGGACATTTCATAACTTTCCCAAATTCCTATGAAAAAATATTCCCCACAAACTGCATTGATCTACTGCATCCAATTTATTATATATTTTAGGAGTCGGAGTAGGTCCATTTTATACCGACTCTGACTCCACCAAAATGAGCACCGACTCCGACTCCACAGCCCTGGGGCCAGTCCATACCTTCAATGCCTTCATCTTGCAGGAACTGCTGACACACTCCAGCCACATGAGGTCTGGCATGGTCCTGCATTAGGAGGAACCCAGGGCCAACCGCACCAGCATATGGTCTCACAAGGGGTCTGAGGATCTCATCTCGGTACCTAATGGCAGTCAGGCTACCTCTGGCGAGCACATGGAGGGCTGTGCGGCCCTCCAAAGAAATGCCACCCCACACCATTACTGACCCACTGCCAAACCGGTCATGCTGAAGGATGTTGCAGGCAGCAGATCGCTCTCCACGGCGTCTCCAGACTCTGTCACGTCTGTCACATGTGCTCAGTTTGAACCTGCTTTCATCTGTGAAGAGCACAGGGCGCCAGTGGCGACTTTGCCAATCCTGGGGTTCTGTGGCAAATGTAAAGCGTCCTGCACGGTGTTGGGCTGTGAGCACAACCCCCATCTGTGGACGTCGGGCCCTCATACCACCCTCATGTAGTTGGTTTCTAACCGTTTGTGCAGACACATGTACATTTGTGGCCTGCTGGAGGTCATTTTGCAAGGCTCTGGCAGTGCTCCTCCTGTAACTCCTTGCACAAAGGCGGAGGTAGCGGTCCTGCTGCTGGGTGGTTGCCCTCCTACGGCCTCCTCCACGACTCCTGGTGTACTGGCCTGTCTCCTGGTAGCGCCTCCAGCCTCTGGACACTACGCTGACAGACACAGCAAACCTTCTTGCCACAGCTCGCATTGATGTGCCATCCTGGATGAGCTGCACTACCTGAGCAACTTCTGTGGGTTGTAGAGTCCGTCTCATGCTACCACGAGTGTGAAAGCACAACCAACATTCAAAAGTGACCAAAACATCAGCCAGAAAGCATTGGTACTGAGATGTGGTCAGTGGTCCCCACCTGCAGAACCACTCCTTTACTGAGTGTGTCTTGATAATTGCCAATAATTTCCATCTATTGTCTATTCCATTTGCACAACAGCATGTGAAATTGATTGTCAATCAGTGTTGCTTCCTAAGTGGACAATTTGATTTCATAGAAGTTTGATTTACTTGGAGTTATATTCTGTTGTTTAAGTGTTCCCTTTATGTTTTTGAGCAGTGTATCTTAGTGGAAGTTTGTGTTTCGATGATTTTTAACATTTCAGGAGGATTTTATGAATGGAAAGAGGCATTGTCCCAGAAGCTGCATTTTTCTCACAGTATAGTAATACATGTATTATTTCTTGGCATCTGACAGCTAGGACCACTCACAAAACTGATGTGTGATGTGCTCCCTCTATATCACTGTTGTAGTATCTGTGGAAGTGGTGGTCATGCATCTATTTACACCGGGCATGGAACCAGTGACCACCAGCAATCATATATTTAGGTGATAAATACTGTTCGTGGGTTAACCCCTTCATCTGAAGTCCCGTTGTAGGGATAGCAAACAAAATTGCCACCTAAATTCACATGACCATTTAGTGGCCGTACTTTATGGTCTGTGATACAGCCATAGTTTCCAGCTCAATCGCGGATCTCCTGATCTGAACCAACAGCCATACAGGCATATATGAAGGGACGGGACAGGGGACCCGCAAATGTGCTATAAACTGCAGTTGTAACATGCAGGGCTGTGGAGTCGGAGCCCATTTTGGTGGAGTCGGTATAAAATGGACCAACTCCGACTCCTAAAATATATAATAAATTGGGTACAGTAGTTCAATGCAGTTTGTGGGGAATATTTTTTTTCATAATTATTTGGGAAATGTCCTATAAATGTCTGTCCTATTCCTGATCTAAGGGTCTAGACTTTTAGCTGAGATGAATGTGTGCTACAGTAAATTTATCACCTAAATATGAGCCATGTATGACGGAGTCGGAGTTGGAGTCGGTGTCATGGAAATTGGGGAGTCGGAGGTTTGGCTTACTGACTCCACAGCCCTGGTAACATGGACTGTAAAATATATATAACCACTAAGTGGTTGTGTGAACCTAGCCTTCCACAAATATCAGCCGATCGTTGGACAGCTAAGGAGTACTTGAGACAGAAGTTTTCTGTAACATTCTCAGTTTTACAAATGTAAGTGCATTGTAAAGTAACGCTTTCGAGAGGGATCAAGAGAAAGATCGGGAGAGAGAGATTTTAACAAAAAAAATATATATATAAGACTGCCGCTACAGATCATAAAGATATTCTTAATAGTACATAGAGGCAATTATGTTATCAGTTAGAAAGTATTGAAAATTCAGTGTAAGCCATTAGAGATATTAGCCCTTGTTTTACACATAGATATGTTATCTTATCTCTTATTTTATTAGTGTGTTGTGTAAGCAGGTATGCAGGGGAATGGCATAGAGGACTATATTCTTTAAAGGGATTTTAAGAAAGTAGGGAGTGAGCAGGAAATACAAAAAAATAACCTATACTCATCTGTCAAATCCCCTGCTGCTCTGGTTTGCTACCCCAGACACATAAGGCCCCCACACACGATTTAAGCAGGACTAGCCGACCAACAATTGTTTAAGGCGGCCGGCCTCCTGTCTGTCCCCTTTGGAATTTAATCAGCTGCTCCTTTTTGGTTTCAGGGGATATGTCTATGGGGGAATTGAGAGAGAGATTGCCGTCTGCCGAATAATCGTTCAGCTGGCACTTATATCATGTGTCTGGTTTATTCTAACTAGGCCAAAAGTGACCACTAGTTTTTGTTATTATGTCATTATTCCTGCTATTCCCCAGTGTTCAGTTTTTTTGCTACATTAAAAATCCCTCATATGGCCCCAAAAATATGGCCCCCTTTGCACTAAATAAATTTTTATGGTGGATATAAAAGAAAAAACAAAACACGTAAAAAACATTTTCTGCCCATTGTTGACCTTGTGACAGGTCCGTAATCCGCACACGACTGTAAAATTTAAATTTGTTTAAGTCAAATACCAGGAAGTATCAAAAACAAAGCAGCTTTATTTAAAACATGACATATCAAAAAGACAAAAGCCACAGTGTCAAAAACACAATAAAAAAACGCAATGAAAAATTATGTTACTAGCATTTTTTTTAACTAATTGGTTCAGAAATGCTGCAGGAAATCTGCAAGATCAACAAGTCACCATGTCATGGTGGATACTCATCGTGGGAACGTAGCCTAAAGGGTTTCATGGTTTTGCATTAGACGGTCTAGTAATATTATTGACTTAGGAGATCTAAACATATCTCTGTAGACTACTGCGAGCGTTTAGCATCCAGTGTGAAAACTGCAATATTTCAGCATTTTTCAAAAATAGAATTAGCATAAAAACTAAAATAAATCATTGCTAAAAGTATTGTTTAGCACGTTTTTGCATAGTGCCAAGTCCTTTTTGAAGACTGACCCAAAAACCTCTTAGAAGTTCCTACATTTCCATACTTGGAAGGATATAGAATACAGCTAGAATAGGAGTTAGAAACAGATTTCTTTTTGTCACTTTTATTTTCAACAAGAAGCTCAAGGATGACAACAGACTACAAATGAAAAAATACATAAAGCTGGTTGTGCTGGAGAGTTCCACAAACAAAAGTGATGAAAATAATGTATAGAACCAGCGTCCCGTAGAGATGGGGTGCGTCGGCTGAGCAGGTTACACTTATGGAAGGACGATCCGCCCCGGTTACACATTCCTCAGAAGACTAACCAGGCAGAACAACCAGTCATTATCTTCAGACGGCCTTTTATCATGAGATTTAGGTTGTCAGATCCTATTTACTGGATTCATCAACAATTTTGTCTCTCTGACAGTTGTTGGCCAACCAGTTATTCAACAAGCAATTTTTTTTATATCCGTGGATTAAATGGGTTGTCTGGTCGCAGAAGAATAGAAGGCAGTACTTCTATGTGACGATGCACTCACTGACATGATTCTCCTGTGTTCCCTGCGCAAGTGGGTAGTCACATGCCGACTAGTCTCACCTGGCTTCTCTCAATAGAAAAGAACTGAGAGAAGTGCAGGAGTCTAGTCAGCATGTGACTAAGTATACAAATTATATACATGTCGTTACCTCACCGCCCACTCACATGGGGAATTGTGACCGTGCACACTCTCACAATTCAGCAATGGCTGCTAACTTTTGTTCCGAGATTGAACAATCCCCTTAAGTTTTAAATGGTCACCAATTTCAACAAACTTTTCAATAGTACATGAAAATATAAGAAAGTTATATCAGAGAAATATGCTTCTTTCTCCTCTTTGGAGCCACTTTTCATCCTCTGCCTTCTGAATTCATCACTAAGTTTGAAAAACGACTAAAAGTCGGCTTGCAAATAGATGGACTAGCACCTCAATGTGGGATAATATTACACTTGCTTTTTCAAGTCAGTGGAAAGTATCTGTGTGAGGGAAAAGGGATGGAGAGATGGGGCTGCAGCCTTCTTATAATTGCTTTGTGCCAGTCTTGTGTTGGAATCACAGCTACACTGCTCAGTATCAATGTATAATGTCATCCATGCTGTGGCTTGTGAGCACATGCTACAAAGTCAGAGAGGCAGGAATCCCTCATGTTTGCTTGCTGTGTATGTGGGGCATGCAGCTTTCCCCCTCCTTCTAGCTCAGATACAACTGAAAATTAGAGATGGGGTATGTAGAATGGGGAAAAAATTGGTGAAAAAAAAACACAGGATGTAGGTCATATAAAGGCGATAAATGATAATATTCCTAATTCACACACAAACGACATGTGCGCTTTAATAAATTTAGCCAATGCAACACTAACCTATCCTAGGCTGGTCATAGACATTTGCACAAGATTCTGAGTTCATTTGCCCAGACGGGCATGTGACCCTTTCAGTGGTTGTCCAATCCTAAAAGGATTATATGCCTGTCTGGACTTAACACAAATAACAGAGACTAACAAGGGACCTGTAATATTGCTAAAAAGTGACAAAAAGCGCACAATAGGGCATGACATGTTTACCTTCTGCAAGTTGCTGTCATGATGCCAAAGTGCAATAAAAATACTTGGCTGTCAGAATACATTCATAGTGTATGATATGCAACGGCTTCTAGGAACAGGGTCTCAATCATGTCACCAATTCCTGGTTATTTGCCAGGTGGAGTTCTCCGACATCTCATTCTAGTAGCAGAAACAAACCTTCTAGAAAAGTGCTATAAAGGAATTATGTGGGGAGAAAAAAAAAATCAACAATAAAAACGTGTGGACAGTAAAGTTGCCCATACAAATGGAGCATCAGACGTAGCAGCCCCATTCCTAACCTCGTACATGTCAAATGACAGGGGTATCTAAAAAGGTCAGATTGCTGCAATCATAGCGGCAACAGCAGCAGTTACTCGTTGTATAGAGGGAGCACAGCTCCTGACCCCGCGCCATATATAAGGTGCACACACCTGTGATAAATCTTGGTAAACCCCTTTGAGGGGAGCCTGTCAACACGTTTTTACATATGGAAATAGTGGTGTGGATGTATAGGTGCTAGTCCCTCAATAAAAATTATACATTTTTCATAGAGATCTGTTGCGTCAGATATGAGAAATCCAGTGTAGAAGCCATATGCAAATTAGGCTGGTAGTGCACTGTGGGTGTGTCACTGCTCGTGGACTGATTCTTCCAAAACCCTCGAAGTGCTTTAGGTACCGGATGTTACATCTGCTGTAGCTCTGCTGCCTTTCAGACGTCTTGAATCTTTTGAATGTATTTGGTGACGATAATACCCACCCAAATGAGGTCACACACATTCCTTTCTAAGAGACTACACCCCGAGCTACTATACTGTGTAAAGATCGTTCCATCTCACAAAGCTTACACCAGAACTCCGGCCATTCACCAAAGTAATATAAGACAAAGTAGTGGAGGACAATGCATTCATGACATTTTGTTCACTCTTGAAATTGCTAAGATATTGGGGTGTGATCACAGAACCCTCAAAAAGTCTGTTGCAAATATCAACAGGGTCGCAAAAATGTGGTGAGAAAAAAAAGACGCACATGAACTGCCAAGGATTTAAGAAGAATGAAATGTGAAGCGGCCAGGAAGCCATTATCCTCCAGTGCTGTCATATTCCAGAACTGTAACCTCCCTGGAGAGCCCAGATTCATGGCCGAGGTAAGGAGGCTGAAACCCGACCACCACTGAACAAGGCACAGAAGTGGAAAAGTCAAAACTGGGCCAAGCAATATCTGGGACAGATTTTTCAAATGTTTTATGGATTGATGAGATGAGAATGACTCTTGACGGACCAGATGGATGGGCCGATGGCTGGATCAGTAACAGACACAGACCTCCACTTCAACTCTGCAAGGTGAAGGTGGGGTGCTGCTATGGGCTGGTATTATTAAAAATGAGCTAGTTGGACCTTTTCAGGTTGAAGATGGATTCAAAATCAACTCCCATACCTACTGACAGTTTTAGGAAGACACTTTCTTCAAGCAGTGGTGCAGGAAAAAGTCTGCCTCTTTCAAGAAAACACTGATTTTTATGCAGGACAATGCTCCATCGCAGCATCAAAGTCTCCTCTGCTTGATTAGCCAGTAAAGCCCCCGTCTCACATAGCGAGATCGCTGCTGAGTCATGGTTTTGGTGACGCAACAGCGACCTCACCAGCGATGTCGCTATGTGTGACACTTTGCAGCGATCAGGCCCCTGCTGTGAGGTCGCTGATCGCTGCAGAATGTCCTGGACCATTTTTTGGTCTTTGCCCTCCCGCTGGTCAGCACATATCGCTGTGTGTGACCAGCGGGAGCAGCGATCAGGCTGGTAACTATGATAAACAGCGGTTACTAGGGGCACACGCGCACTTAGTAACCCGCTGTTTATCATGGTTACCACTCTGCTACGGTGAGCAGTAACCTCCCGCTCACCGTAGCAGGCTCGTAACCATGATAAACAGCGGGTTACTAGGTGCGCGTGTGCCCCTAGTAACCCGCTGTTTATCATGGTTACCAGCCTGCTCCTGCTTCAGCAGGCTGGTAACCAGGAGGAGGACATCGTGGAAAGATTCTTTCCACGATGTCGCTGCTCCCCTGATCGCTGGTGAGCCTGCCTGTTTGACAGCTCACCAGCGATCACATAGCGACGCAGCAACGATCCCTGACAGGTCGTATCGTTGTCGGGATAACTGTAGCGTCGCTAAGTGTGATGGGGCCTTAATGGCCTTAAAGATGAAAGAATAATGACATGGCCCCTTCCTCACCCGACCTAAACCCTACTGAGAACTCAGAGGTCTTTCTTAAGTGGGAGATTTACGGTGAAAAAAAACAGTCACCTCTCTGATCAGTGTCTGGGAGCTTAGGTTGGTGCTGCCCAAAAAGGTTTAATCGTCAACAGATTAAGAAACTGACAGACTCCATGGATGGAGCTTATTACTGAAAAGAAGGAGAGCAGCAGCTATATTGGTCACTGATATTTTATTTGAAATGTATTTTAGTGCATTTTGAACAGTTTGATTATTATTATCACTGTAACAGATGAAAATAAACAATTGAGATTGGAAAATTTACGTTTTTCATTTAGTTTTAATAATAAAATCAGCAAAATTACAAGTTGCCTAATAATTGTGCACACAGTGTAGTTTGTGTACTTTTCATAACGTAGCAGTATCAGGTTCCAGACAAACAGTAACAGGAGCGGATTTTGAAATCAGAAAATCGGCTGAATAGATTACAACAGCGAATCCCAATTCTCAATCATTTTAATACACTTTCATATCAGAGGTTGGGTGGACCAGTGCCATCACGGTTACATATATCTGCTGGCTCACGTGCACGCCAGCAGATATCTGTAGATGTGGGGTCACCAGCCCTACTCACCTACCGATACAGTAGTGAGCAGGGCCGGATTATCCCTATAATGCAGCAAGTTGGAAAACCGTATAAGAAGCTATTGCACACATAATTTTAAGAATATTACCATTTGTTTCCCTATGAAAAACCATTGTGGCTAGAAGATAACCAGAATTCCACAATACAAACATTGCATTTTTGGTGGGGGGGTTCAGTCTTGTATGACTTAGGTATCTTAGTTATAGACCTTTCTACAGAAGGCGAATAACAAAAGACACCTGAATGCATTTCAAGTGTCTGGAATAAGACTGCGATTTTGGCTAAGACAAACGTTGTGGGGTCAAAGATCGTATGTCAATGCCACATGCCACAATAAGGAAACCATGTGCTCGTGTTGACTTTGCTGATGCTACGTGGCACCATAATAAATTAGTGATGTGGCCAAAGGCACCATGCAGCCCCAGCCTCATACATCAAATAAGTTTTACTTGCTGAAATTGCAATCTTTTAATCCTACAATTTTATCTTCAAAAGGTTATTTAAAAAAACAAACAAACAAAAAAAAAACACAAGTTATCCGCTAGGAATGGGACTATCTCTGGGCATCTGACCACCGGGACCCTCAGTGAACTTAATATAAGGGCTCTACAGCCCTGTCTTGAATGGAGGTGTGTGTGCTTGACCTCTGCTCCATTCACTGTCTATGGGACAGTACTCGGCTTTCTCCAGTAGTTACATTGACAATGAATGAAAAGGAGGTCAAGCGAGCGCACCGCCACTCCATTCAGGACAGAGCTGCCGAGACACTTTCTTGGGGTTCCAAAGCCCCAATCTCAAAATTGCTGGGTGTCTCAAAGTTGAGAAAGTTATCCCTTAAGGATAGTGGGTAACCTGTTATTTTTTTACTAACCCTTTGAAAGTTTGAATATAAGGTGCATTTCTTCCAGTGAACTAGAAAGCATAAGAAGTGTGTAATGAAGACCTGCACAATTACATACCACAGTGTGATGGAAGAGCAGTTCCCAGGACTGATGCAGTTTCTGGTTCTGCAGCATATCCACAAAATCATGAATGAAATAACCTACAATAAAAACAAGAGTCAAACGTTTCATGTATTTAAAGGATCAGTCATCAGCACGTGCTTCAAAGTCATTTCTTCTGCTTTTCAACATACTTTATGGGGTCATAAAATGAAAGGTGTTTTCTGGGACTGAAGAAAAAAAAAACACTTTTGCATAAAGTTACCTATAGAAAGCCTTCAACTTATCTTGGCACTTTTTAAAGACGGAGTTTATTATATTTATTTTTTAACATGTGCTAGGTCATACTTGTGACACCCATAACTTTTAGGGTACATCCTCACAGGTTGGACTTGCTGCAGGTTTTTCATCTATCCAATATAGTGGCAGCAAAGTTGGTGAGATCTGAATGCATTTCATCCATATGCTGTGAACATTTTCTGCACAATCATTGATCTGCAGAGAATGGCAATTTCTGTTGTGGATTTCAGCAATTTCATCCTTGCAAACTGTATGTTACACATTCAAAGCAAAATCTGTAGGTGGATAAATAAAAAATGGCCAATATCTCTGTAACCCTATGGCCGATTTCTAAAAAGGAATAATTAGGGGAGCACCACAAATATATTAGGAGCAAAAACTGGCCACTTTTAATCCGGTGACAAGTCCTCTCTAAAGCCACATTGACCTACCGGACAAGCTCAGGGGGACTTTGTATGATTGAAGGACTGTCCGCACTACAATAGAAGGAATAATGCAGCTTTTTTTTTTGCAGCTCTATTATGTTTCTCGAACAAACGGAGCCCAAATACAGTGGTGTACATGAGTCTTTACGATCCTGCATCTTTAGTCCTCCTTATATCTATTTTCACTGGAGTCCTTGATATATATTTTTTTTTCTTATTTGTCACCAACTCTACACTAGCGCTATTACCCTACTTTTAAGAACCATGAAATGGAAATTTAAGTTCATGTAGCACAGTTAATTTTTAAATATTTATACATTTTTAAAAAATGTTTTTTTTTTTAAATTAACAAAATCTCCTTTGTTTTCATGGTTCTGTTCCATGTTCAGAAGGAGACATCACGAGAAAGTACAAGGGGGATGGGATGACAGAAGAATGTGGTAATGAGCAGCATTTCTAGTCTTGTGACATATCATATATACTGTCAATGTGGTGTGTAAATGGGAGCACTATAAAGAGGATTTGTCCTTTCGCATCTTAACTGTGTGACATTTAGACCTCATTCACACGTCTATTTTTCATGTACATGTTCTGTCCGTGGTTTTCTTCACAGATACAATACGTACTTAAATGTGGACCTTGTCTCCGAAAAGAAGGAAAAACAAAAGTATTACATATGTCCGATATTAATCTAAGATCAAAATGAACCATACAAGTCTATGAGTCCATGACAATGGCAGCCATCACACAGATAGGAACCATGTGCGATCCGTGTGTTGTACGTTTTTAATAATATAATGGGTAGGAGAAGATTTGCAGGGTTTTTTTATTAACAATTTGGAATAGAAAAATCACTCTTGGTAAAAACTGATACACCGACTAAACACTGATGAAAATCAGAACCAAAACAGTTCTTTTTATCACATAAGAAAAAATATATGGACATATGGACGTCAGAGTGAGGCCTTAATGTATGACGCCGAACAAAATAAAAAAAATCAACAAAAGCCACTAACCGATTGAGACAGCAACGAGACAATGTGAGAAGCGGGAATGTGTGGAGATCAGGTCTTCTGCCATCTCAGGATGCAGGTAAAACCTAAACAAAAAGGAAAGGAGATTGTAAAATATGCAGAAAGCAAAAAATAAAGAAGCCATGTACAGTCAGCGAGACTGCATGTGAGCAGAGAGCAGCTGGAGGAACGCACACATTCTACTGCAAATTCCCCTAAAACCATAGTTAGGCTGTGTGCCCACGATGCGTTTTTGAAGCGTTTCAGCAGTGGCAATTCTGCTGCAGAAACGCTTAAAAAACGCTTGGTAGAAGGCCTGCCATGTCTCCCAATGATAATCCGCATGTGCTGTGCACATGCTTCGGAAACTTCCGCTGCGGATTATCATTGCGGAAAAAAACGCAGCACTACCAATTATTCTGCGGAAGCACGGCATTTTCGCCGCCATGGACTTGCATTAGAACGCATGGAATCCGCATCACTGGATCTGTACATGCAGAATCCATTCATTCCAATGTGCGGATGGTACCCGGGTGTGGAGGACAGGAGACTCTCCTCCGGACCCGGGTACCATAGAACCTGTAAAAAAAAGAAAAAAATAAAAAATAAATATTATATTTACCTTCTGATGGCCCCCGCTGCGCTTGTCCTCCCTTGCCGGCAGATCGCGGTGGCTCCCCTGACCTCAACCCCATTGAGAACCTCTGGAGCATCATCAAAAGGAGTGTCTATGATGGCGGGAGGCAGTTCACATCTAAGCAACAGCTCTGGGAGGGTATTCTGTCCTCATGCAAAACAATTAAAGCAGAAACCATCCAAAACCTGACAAATTCAATGGACGAGAGAGTTCAGAAGCTCCTTTCGAACAAGGGGTCCTATGTGCAAATGTAACATCACCTAGAATAAAGTTTTGAGTTGAAAACTGTTTGACTTCAGTTTGTAATAACCTGCTAATGCTTATAATTTCAAAAATGACCATTTTTTTGTTCTTTATTAAAATGAAAAGGTTGAAAACTCTGCTGTGCATAATAATTTGGAACATGCATTTTGAGTGCAGTTTGAGTTTTTTATTTTTTAAAAAATATACTGTTATCATAGGCAGTTTGTACAAAAACCTTTCAATTGTACTCTAATAGTTATTTGACTGGAAAATTACAATGACTGCAATTCATATAGGTAATTTGGGAAAATCTGAGAAAATATTATTTGCATAATAATTTGGAACACAGTGTAAACATTTGATACAATAGAAAAACAGAACTTAATATTTGGTACTGAAACCTTTGTTTGCAATTACAGAGGTCAGACATTTCCCACACACTGCATCTGGGATTTTGGCCCACTCCTCCAGATCTTTCAGGTTTCGAGGCTGTCGCTGGGCAACATTGAGTTTGCGCTCCCTCCAAAGAGACCTCCAGGTCTGGAGATTGACTGGACCACTCCAGGACCTTGAAATGCTTCTTACGGAGCCCCTCCTTAGTTGCCCTGGCTGTGTGTTTCAGGTCATTGTCATGCTCGAAGACCCAGCCACAACCCATCTTCAATGCTCTTACTGAGGGAAGGAGGTTGTTGGCCAAAATCTTGCGATACATGCCCCCATCCATCCTCCCTTCAATATGGCGCAGTTGTCCAGTCCCCTTTGCAGAAAAGCACACCCAAAGTATGATGTTTCCCCCACCATGCTTTATGTTTGGGATGGTGTTCTTGGGGTTGTACTCATCCTTCTTCCTCCAAACACGGCGAGTGGAGTAGATACTAAAAAGTTCTATTTTGGTCTCATCTGACCACATGACCTTCTCCCATGCCTCCTCTGGGTCATTCAGATGGTCATTGGTGAACTTCAAATGGGCCTGGACATGTGCTGGCGTGAGCAGGGGGGACCTTGCGTGCCCTGCAGGATTTTGATCCATGACGGTGTAGTGTGTTACTAACGGTAATGTTTGAGACTGTAGTCCCAGCTCTCTTTAGGTCATTAACCAGGTTCTCCAGTGTAATTCTGGGCTGATTCCTGACCTTTCTCAGAATCATCCTTACCCCACGAGTCAAGATCTTGCATGGAGCCCCAGACCGAGGAAGATTGACATTCATCTTGTGTTTCTTCCGTTTTCTAATAATGGCGCTGACAGTTGTTGCCTTCTCACCAAGCTGCTTGTCTATTGTCCTGTAGCCCATCCCAGCCTTGTGCAGGTCTACAATTTTGTCCCTGGTGTCCTTAGACAGCTCTTTGGTCTTGGCCATGGTGGAGAGGTTGGAGTGTAATTGATTGTGTGTGTGGACAGATGTCTTTTATACAGGTAACGAGTTCAAACAGGTGCAATTAATACAGGTAATGAGTGCAGAGTAGGAGGGCTTCTTAAAGAAAAACTAACAGGTCTGTGAGAGCAGGTGATCAAATACTTATTTTTTGCAATAAAATGCTAAAATGCAATTTAATTTTTTTAAAATCATACAATGTGATTTTCTGGATTTTTTTTAGATTCTGTCTCTCACAGGTGAAGTGTACCTACGATAAAAATTACAGACCTCTCCATTCTTTGTAGGTGGGGAAACTTACAAAATCGGCAGTGTATCAAATACTTATTTTCTCCACTGTATATACCGTAGAGCAACTACAGGAAGATATACCATATATAACTATGAGAAGATATATACAGTAACTACGGGAAGATATAGAACTATGGGAAGATATAGAACTACGGGAAGATATATACAGTAACTATGTGAAGATTTATACAGTAACTCTGGGAAGATATCACATTATGATACTTTGTACACAGAGGTATGCAGGTTGATCAAAAACCGTTCTGGAGAGTGTATAGCTTGAGTACCAAAAGTGGTGTAAAATACTTGTGTCATTAGGGACACCAAAGATCCCTTAGGAGGGGGTTCCAGAAAAGCAGAAGCATTCAGGGAGGGATCATTTGAGAAGGGGGTTCAGGAAAATAACAATAAAAGACCTACCAAGGAGGGGGCCATACCAAGGAGATACAAAGGCCACATAAATAGGTAACCAAGCACTATACCAGTGAGAAACTGACAGGACACAGAAAGGAGTGTTTTGCTGAGGGTGCTGGAAGTGTCTGTTGTGCTATAATCACTGTCTTATCTGTTTTCTGCTCTTCATTTGCTTTGCAGTTTCTTTGCTGTCTGTTCCCTATAACATAGGCAGGGACGCGGCTGTTCTTTATCTTTAATCATTTGATATTGATGAGAATATTTCTTGCACATTTTCACATACACACAATGGCAGCTATCAGTGTGCCCACAGCTCCGCCACAGAGCTCACACTGCAGTGCGGGCTGGGATCCTGTCTGACTGGTCGCTACAGCTACTGTCACTATTATTTCATTGCCCACAAGGGCAAAGTGACCCAGCTCTAAATGTCTTGTTCCAGAGAACAATAATAACATTTATGCCAACTCATCTACCTAGAGATTTCTCTGTGCCGCCTCCCTGCAATGTCTGGTGCCCATCACTGGTAACGCATTACATACAAAGATCCCTATGGAAACATCTCCCACTGCTCCACAATTTAAGTTGTTCACCATTGAGGATTATTTTGTTTACTTAAATATATTTAGGGCTAAAAATATTTTTTGCTATTGAGCATCGCACCGATTGGCTCTTTGTTGCTCATTCAACTCTGATGTGGTCATAAATTAGCCGAGAGGAGCTCAGAGAAAAACACAGTAACAAACTTTAGTGAGAACATCAGAATGAGCTCACTGACTGATTCTAAGTCAACTCTTTCTGCAGTCGTTAAAAGATAATGCAATACAAAGTCTATAGGAGGCAAATGGTGCAAAATTTTCTTCATAAAACCCAATTTCAAAAATGTTTTTTAGCCCCAAATAATTCATGGATGTGATGCAAGTATAATAAAAGGTTAGACATCCCTATTAATGGCTGAGGCTAGTGAGAAAAGCGGTTTGTGGTCCCCTAGGGATCCCTACAGAATAGGCAGCCGGGACACCACTTCTGCTCTGATCATTAGGACATCCCATGATAGAAGTGCCCCTTACCCCAGGACCCGGCAGCTTCTCTTACCCCAGCAACCGGCAGAGCTCCTTACCCCAGCAGTGCCATACCCCGGCGGCGCCCCTTACCCCAGCAGTGCCCTATACCCCGGCAGCGCCCATTACCCCGGCGGTGCCCCTTACCCCAGCAGTGCCCTATACCAGGGCAGCGCCCCTTACCCCAGCAGTGCCCTATACCAGGGCAGCGCCCCTTACCCCAGCAGTGCCCTATAGCCCGGCAGCGCCCATTACCCCGGCAGCACCCCTTACCCCAGCAGTGCCCATTACCCCAGCAGCACCCCTTACCCCAGCAGTGCCCATTACCCCAGCAGTGCCCTATACCAGGGCAGCGCCCCTTATCCCAGCAGTGCCCTATACCAGGGCAGCGCCCCTTATCCCAGCAGTGCCCTATACCAGGGCAGCGCCCCTTATCCCAGCAGTGCCCTATACCAGGGCAGCGCCCCTTATCCCAGCAGTGCCCTATACCAGGGCAGCGCCCCTTACCCCAGCAGTGCCCTATACCAGGGCAGCGCCCCTTACCCCAGCAGTGCCCATTACCCCAGCAGCGCCCTATACCTGGGCAGCACCCATTACCCCGGCGGCACCCCTTACCCCAGCAGTGCCCTATACCCCGGCAGTGCCCATTACTTTAGCCGTACCCCTTACCCTAGCAGCGCCCAGCTCCCTGTCAGCAGACTGTGCACTAGTGATGTCCAGATGTTCCTCCATTTCCAGGGGTTCCTGAGCGCGGAGCTCGGTACTGGAATCAGTGTCTGCAGCCTCCCATTCAACAGGCGAAACCCGAGGAAGGAGGCTCCGGTGACGAGGACTCCGGGGTCCGACACCTCCATGGAGCGGAGCTAGTGCGGGGGGCAGGCGGGCTCGCTGAGGATGGCGGTGTCCGCTCACTCAGGGCTCCGCGTTCTCTTTTTCGAACCTTGTGTAACTTTCTTCTAGTAACAGACAACAAACACCGCGGTCCGCGCTCCGGGATTGGCCGTCACCCCGGGCTCCGCCCAGCTCATCCCCATGGTGACGGCCCCCTCCCAGTCTGGGAGCGCCCTGCCTGCGTCCCTGTACACACGGCTTTGTGTGAGGTACCTGCTCCGCTATCTGCCCGGGGCGGCATTACCCCGGTCCAGGGGGAGAGGAGGGGAGGGATAAAGATAAGGAGCAGCAGCTTGTGTAACCACAAGTCCCAGTTATACAACCGAGTCACGTGACGCGCCTGCGCCAATCTCGCCACGTGTGAGGTAACGATGTGATGATAGTAAGTAGCAGCGGGATAGTGATGCCGGGGACGTTACACAAGGCGCACTGCCGGCCCTGGTCACACTGCCAGCCCTGGGCACACTGCCGGCCCTGGTCACACTGCCAGCCCTGGGCACACTGCCGGCCCTGGTCACACTGCCAGCCCTGGGCACGCTGCCTGCCGGGCACACTGCCGGCCCTGGTTACACTGCCAGCCCTGGGCACGCTGCCAGCCCTGGGCACACTGCCAGCCCTGGGCACACTGCCGGCCCTGGTCACACTGCCAGCCCTGGGCACGCTGCCTGCCCTGGTCACACTGCCACCCTGGTCACACTGCTGGCTGGGCACACTGCCAGCCCTGGTCACACTGCCGGCCCTGGTCACACTGCCACCCTGGTCACACTGCCACCCTGGTCACACTGCCGGCCGGTCACACTGCCGGACGGTCACACTGCCGGCCCTGGGCACACTGCCGGCCCTGGGCACACTGCCACCCTGGTCACACTGCCGGCTGGGCACACTGCCAGCCCTGGGCACGCTGCCGGCCGGGCACACTGCCAGCCCTGGGCACGCTGCCGGCTGGGCACGCTGCCGGCCGGGCACACTGCCGGCCCTGGTCACACTGCCGGCCGGTCACACTGCCAGCCCTGGTCACACTGCCGGCCCTGGTCACACTGCCGGCCCTGGTCACACTGCCGGCCTTGGTCACACTGCCGGCCTTGGTCACACTGACAGCCTGGTCACACTGCCAGCCCTGGGCACGCTGCCGGCCGGGCACACTGCCAGCCCTGGGCACACTGCCAGCCGGGCACACTGCCAGCCCTGGTCATACTGCCAGCCCGGGGCACACTGCCGGCCTGGGTACCTGTTGTCTCCATAGTTAAAAAGTTTTTACATTAGTTTAATCCATACTTGTCAGTAATGGGGGTGTGACATTGGAGAGCCCAAAATTAGTACCTGGGCAGAAGTGGCGCCTGTTGCTCTCTGTGAAAGTCATTCCTTTTGGCCCGGTTACATTTCCAGGACTTGCCCCAGAGTGGGCAATTTTTTTATCTTTAAGACCCAGGATTTTTTTTTCTGTTTTTTTCCTCTCTTCTTCCAAGAACCATAACCCTTTTATTCTAGCCGTACGAGGACTTGTTTTCTGCAGGACGAGTTGTAGTTTAGAATGACACCATTCATTTTACAATTCAATGTGGTAAAAAACTGGAAAAATATTCTAAGTGCAGTGAAATTACAAGAAAAAAAGCTTCCGCCATTGTTTTTTGGGTTTTGTTTTTACAACATTCATTGTGCAGTAAAAATGTATTAATTTTATTTTCCTCACTTATATAGCGCCATTAATTCCACAGCTCTTTACAGACATCGTCATCACTGTCCCCATTGTGGCTCACAATCTACATTCCCTATCAGTATGTCTTTGGAGTGTGGGAGGAAACTGGAGAACCTGGAGGAAACCCACAGAAACACGTGGGATTTGTAAAATCTTTTTGAGTCCACTTAGCACAACTGAACCTTATATCATTTGATGACGTGTTCGATGTTCTAACCCACTGAATTGTGGTATTGTCTATTATAAAGCCCGTGGCTGAGCTTCTGAAGCCATGTGCCCATGATCAGGCTATAGCAGCACTTTGGACACAGTGTATTTTCGCTGCGTTCTAATCACGCAGGTAAATTCGCATGTGTTCATTGAACGATGCAGAATTACCGCATCCAATACATTCTGTGGGAAGAGTTTGCAGAGAAAAGCAGTACACTCCATATAATTGTAAAGATGTGGTAACCCATATTTGGTACTGCCCACTTAAGACTCAACATATGATTGGTTCATCATGTTGCATAACAAGGGAAGAGAGGCCAACTGTGTCACACCCCTTGAGAAAGGCGTCACTCCGACGGCTACTTCTGCACTACAGTCCCTGATCACCTTACGTAATTCCTCAATGCCTTATATGGACTTCACTAGTATACAGGATATGTTGACCGGTAGTTGTCATGCACATACTTAGTATGTATTGGGGCTCTATGCAATATTGCAATTGAATAGTGATTATGATTGTGGCTCTTGTATATGCATGTATAAATTGACTTTTTCCGCCGTGTGCTTTTTATATCAGGGCTGTGGAGTCGGTAAGCCAAACCTCCGACTCTTCAGTTTCCATGACACAGACTCCACGACTCCCTCATACACGGCTCATGATTAAGTGATAAATTTACTGTAGCACAGATTCATTTCAGCTAAAAGTCTAGACCCTTAGATCAGGAATAGGACAGACATTTATAGGACATTTCAGAACTTTCCCAAATTCTTATGAAAAAATATTCCCCACAAACTGCATTGAACTACTATACCCAATTTATTATATATTTTAGGAGTCGGAGTTGGTCAATTTTATACCGACTCCACCAAAATGGGCTCCGACTCCACAGCCCTGTTTTATGTGTACCCTATCCATCTCACTTGTATGTTATTTTAATAATAAAGTGGTTTTCATATTTAGAAATTTGAGTATGGTTTGTCTTCTTCTGGCTATTGGCCTCTCTTCCCTTGTTATCCAATACATTCTATAGGGGAAATTTCTGTTGCAGAGACCAGCGTCTCCACAGCAGAAGTTGACATGCTGCAGCTCGTAGACCCGCGCCACTGGTGAGATTACGCAGCGTCATATAGAAGCACAGTGGGCGTGGGATTTCTATAAATCCATCCACTGTGCTTGTACTGTACAACGCAGTGTTTTGGATGCAGCGCAGGTGAGCTGCATCCAAAACGCTGCTATTCCTGATTGTGGGCACGTACCCTTAGGAGTACTAACATGGCGGCCTTCATCGTACCTTAATTGCTGTTGTTAGAGATTGAATCAGACATTTAAAGGAGTTAGGCACTACTTTTTTGCTAGCCTGTAATTAGGCTTGGGTCACACGACAATATGAAAAAATCGTTCCGATTTTCATCCAGAAAAGTGGGACGATTTTTTTTTACTTGTCATCATGTGCAATTCGTTTTTTTTTATTCAGCAGCTATAAGTAAATTACAAGACCATTCATAGTTTCCTATCTTATAGAATTACAATGTATCCGTAAAAATCAGATGCTATACTGCGGCATCCAGTTGTTTTTTTCTCACACCCATAGACTTCAGTGGATGAGTCTCATCTGATGTACAGAGGAAAATTGTGCATGCTGCCATTTTTTTCACATGCAGATTCAGTTAGTGAAAAAAATCGTCCATCTGCATAGCCCCATCGAATAGCATTGGTCCAAATGCGATCTGCTTTTTTTTTTTAACGGATCGAACTCGGACCGAAAATGTTGTGTGAATGAGCCCTTAGGATAGGCTATCAATATCTGATCGATGGGGCTGCGACTCCCGGCATCCCTGTTGATCTGCTGCCGACGGCCAGAGGTTCTCCGATGCTGCCAGAATATGGAAACTCCGTCATTTCTATAGTGGCCGCGGCTGGGTACTATAGATCCACTCTAGTTTTGACGGAACTGCTGTGTTGCGACAGCATCTGAGAACTTCTGGTCATTGGTAACAGATGATCGATGGGAATGCCGAATGTTGCACCCCAATGATTAGATATTCCAAGGATAGGCCATCAAAAAAAAAAAAAATAGTGGCTAACCTTTTTAAGGGGTTAACAGCAGCAATCGGAGCTCAGCTTTGCTTGCTGCTGTTCTGGGTAGATGCCAGCTGTGTTCTGTCCATTATGGTGTGGGCTCAGCTGTTCTATAAATAAATGCCATAAGAAGCTAAAATCACACTGCAGCTTTTGTGGCAGCTTTTTGTAGCTAAATCCAGGAGTTGACGCAAAAGACAAGGAAACTACAAAATGTTAGACTGAAGTGTTTCCTTCCTAATGGAACCGCTTCTGATTTTGACTCAAAAATGTACACCAGAAACTAAAAAAAAGAAAAGAAAAACCCTCCATGTATAAGACCTGACATGCAGCAATGTGTTTACTGAGATGACTTTTATTGCATATCAGAAACTAGTAAGATCGGGGGATGGGCTACATATTGTTGGAAATAGCTGTTCTCATACCACCAAGGTTACAGTACATAGATTGTTCATTTGTTTGTGGCTCTATGTGCAGATTTGTAGTCAAAGACTACAGTTTCCAACTTCGGTCAAGTGTTTAGGTTTACAGGAAAAATATATCTTTGTACCATGTCAGCCAGTAGATATTTGTTTGGTATTATTAACTTTTGAGATAATGTGTAAGAAGCTTTTTAATGAATAATTCTTGCCTGTGCCCACATATGTGCTCTTTACATTGTGATATGTCATGCTGCCTTTAAAGCACCATTCCAGCTTTTTATTACATTTTACCGCTAGAGTGATGCCACTAATTTAAGTTCTCTGCCCCTAGACTTAAATTACGAGCCGCCGTCTTCGTCTCCAATCATCTTCTGTAGGTTGTGACCTACCAAATTGCTCCAGTGTTTGCTGGGTGGTCCGGAAGTCACTACTCAATGTAAGTCTATGAGAGCCAGAATGGGGATCCCATAGACTTACAGTGAGAGCTTGTGGCCGTTACTTCTGACATCCGGTCAGTCAGAAGTTACAGTCACAAGATTGCGCCGCGGGACCGGAGTGGTGCTGGGAACAGCTGAAGACGGCGGCTGGTGAATATAACACTAGGGGCAGAGAACTTAAATTAGTCGCACCACTCGGGTTCTGAAATAAAAATAAAAAAACTGGAGTGGTGCTTTACTCTCTGATTGTTGTTCCAGAAGTCAATCGGACAATAACAGATAATATTTATAGAGTTGCATTACCATTTAGAAAGTAATGTCACAACGTAGCCTGTATCATGAAACTCAGACATTCACTACAGGTTGTGCGCATATTTTTTAAATTGCTGAAATACTGATAAATAAAATAAATTAAGCACCCAGTAAATAGTCATGGTGAAAATACGCTTTGTACATTCAATGTTTTTGTGTATACAGCTCCTATGCGAACTGTGTGTCTCGATGTTTACAGAATACAAACAAATGATGTAATCTGGTGCTGCAGGAAAAAGAGAGGGCAAAGAAGACAATAACATGTGACCACATGATCTGTAACCATGGAGACATATGGGTCTGTATAGGAGATGTGTACACAAACTGATATAAAATATATATATATTATAAAAAAACAAACATGCTTTAATCATCCTCCCGATGTCCAGCACTTAGTCACCAACGCTGCCCCGGTGTCAGTTATTGACTACAGCGGTGACATTACATCAACAGTACAGCAGCCAATTAGTGAAGTGGATCTGAGAGGGGTGTTCCATCTACACGGGCGGAGAGCCAGAGAACATAGGAAGAGCGTCAATTCAGCTCATCACTTTTGTGCTAGAGATAAGTATCCCAGGAAACCTCCAGGGTAGACAGTCTGTGGTCTGTGTGTGTTGCACGGAGTATGCACTGATCTGGCTTACAGGTCAAATGGCTCTCAGTGGGCCAAATGGGGATCTTCTCCAGCACCAAAGGAAAGGTATTAAAATTTAGCCTTTAACCATAGCTATGATTGAGGGCTCTTTCACACGTCCTGATATTTCTGGTACCAGAAAAACCAGTACCGGAGATGTCCGTGTGTCAATTGTGTGCCGCATCAGGAGCACACGTACTGGCACCTGGGAATCAGTGTACAGTTATCGCTGTTCCCAAGCGCCGGGTGCTGAACGTTGCCCTCATCATTGTCCCCTGCCGGCACTGTGATCAGCACCAGCAGGGGACCATGATGAGAGTAGTAGTCTGCTCCCGGTGTCTCCACCTGTAAAAATAAGAATAAAATTAAAAATTCTTATACTTGCCTATCCTAAGTGTCCCCCGCTGTAATCCATGCGACCACTCAACAGAGGAGCCGGGGAGAATAAGTCCTGCAGCGAGCCGGCCCTGAAGCTGCGCAGAGCTCAGTGAGCGACTAGACACCGCTCGCTGAGCGCAGCTCCGGGGCTCGCTCACTGCAGGAGTCATTCTCCCTGGCTCCTCTGCTGAGCTGTCAAATGGATTACAGCGGGGGACACTTAGGACAGGTAAGTATAAGGATTTTTTTATTCTTATTTTTACAGGTGGAGACAGCAGGAGCAGACTACAGCTCTCATCATGATCGCAGCACCGGCAGGGGACTATGATGAAGGCAGCGTTCAGCACCTGGCGCTTGAGAACAGCGCTAAATGTACACACATTCCCAGGCGCCGGTACGTATCACATGGATGGCATCCGTGTGCGGTATGTGTTTACACTGACCCATTGACTTGAATGGGTCCGTGTGATCTGTGCTGCCGGCCAAAAACGGACATGTCAAGGTGTGGATCACACGATCCATGGAAACACACTGACATGTGCACTGACCCATTCATTTGAATGGGTCTACGTGTGTCATTGTCTCCGGTATGTGTGGAAACTGTCACCACACGTACCGGATATAGTGACGTGTGAAAGAGGCCTAAGGGTTTTTCTACCCGAAACTCATAGGCATTACAGGTTTTTTAGATATGAGCACATTCTGCCATTTTTTTATCTTCTCTGATAAAAGGTTAAGTTTTAACTCCTTTCCTTTGGTGCTGGAGAACATCCCCTTTTGAACCATTGAGAGCTATTTGACCTGTAAGCCAGACCTTATTAATATATATCAATATACTGATTTCATGGTTGATACATGTATTGACATATAGTGATATTACACCACATACTGTTAGGTACAGAAATATTTGGACAGTGACACAATTTTTGGCATTCTAGCTGTTTACCAAAACGTTTTCAAGATTCAGCTATTTAATCAACATGGTCTTAAAGAAGCACTCCCATCATATATTGGAATCCTCATATTATATAGCACTGTGTACTTACAGTTGATCATTTTGCCTTTCTACCCAGCTAATTCTTCTGTTTTCCATTAGGTGTATGACATCAGGTGATTATAAACTGATTTGCTGAATCCTTTTAAGCTTTATGTAGAAACAGCATTTACATTTTAATTGCACAAATCATGAGTCACTGCAAAAATCTATGGCAGGGGGAGAAGCTGAGCAGCTGGGTCAGAAGTTTAAAGAGGGGAATGAGTCATGCAGGGATGAGAGACTTCCTGTTTCTACATAGAGCAAAGAAAAGAGAATAACTGGGTAGAAAGGCAAAATGAGCAATTGTAAGTACATAGTGTAACATAATACAATTGCAATATATTAAGAGGATAAAAATTTTCATGGGAGTACTTCTTTAAAGTGCACACTCTTAGCTTTAATTTGACGGTATTCACATCCTAATTGGAGTAAGGGATTAGAAATTACAGCTCTTTATGTAGCTGCCTCTTTTTAAAGGGACCAAAGTAATTGGACAATTATCTCAAACGCTCTTTAATGGGCTACATGGGCTATTTCCTCATTAATCCATCATCAATTAAGCAGGTAAAAGGTCTGGAGCTGATTCCAGGTGTGGCTTTTGCAATTGGAAGATGTTGCTGTGAACCCACAACATGCGGACAAAGGAGCTCTCAATGGAAGAGAAACAGACCATTATTAGGCTGAAAAAAATAAGAAAGCCATTAGAGATATAGCAGAAATGTTAGGATTAGCCAAATCAACAGTTTGGAGCATTCTGCAATAAAAGAGTGCACTGTTGATCTTGGGAACTCTAAAAATGCCTGGATGACCATGGAAGACAACAGTGATGGATGATCGCAGAATCCTTTCCATGGTGAAGAAAAACCCCTTCACAATATCCACCCAATTGAAGAACACTCAACATTCCTACAGGAAGTAGGTGTTTCAGTATCTAAGTCTACCATAAAGAGAATACTTCATGAGAGCAAATACAGAGGGTTCACCACAAGCTGCAAACCATTAATCAGACTTAAAAATAGAAAAGGACCGATTAAACTTTGCCAAAAGACATCAGAGGAAGCCAGCCCAGTTCAGGAAAAGCATTCACAGGTCAGATGAAACTAACATCAACCTGTACCAGAATGATGGGAAGAATAAAGAATGGAGAAGGCTTGGAACGGCTCATGATCCAAAGCACACCACATCCTTTTGTAAAACATGGTGGAGGCAGTATTATGGCATAGGCATGCATGGCTTCCAATGACACTGGGTTATTAGTGTTTATTGATGATGTGACTGAAGACAGAAGCAGCCAGATGAATTCTGAAGTGTACGGGACGATACTTTCTGCTCAGGTTCAACCAAATGCAGCAAGGTTGAATGGATGGCGCTTCACAGCACAAATGGACAATGACCCAAAACATACTACAAAAGCAACCCAGGAGTTTAAGGCAAAGAAGTGGAATACTCTGCAATGGCCGAGTCATCGCTAGATCTCAACCCCATCGAGCATGCATTTCACATGCTTAAGACAAAAAGGGATTGTCCACTACTTGGACAATCCCTTCTTGATCTACATGTTTGGCCCCAATAAAACAAAGTCTATACTCCCCTCCCATGCTGGTGCTGTTCCAGTGGTGTCAGCACTCATGATCCCGGGGCTCTCGTGCGCTTGTAACATGTGACCCCGGGGCCCAATTTGCGATGGCGTCACTGTCCCCGTCTTTGGACAAATCGAACAGGAAGAGGAAGTCTGGTCTGAGAAAATTGGATCACACTCTGACTTGCTACTTTCTATTAGTATATCACATAGAATCCCAGTAGGATATTACAGCTCCTACTGATAATAATCTACCTTGATAGGAGGGAGGAGCTCTGCCACTAGCTCCTCCCTCCTCCCGTCTACATAGAATTTCATCAGTTGCGGCTGCCATCTCCTATCTCAGTAATGGTAAAGTCTGTCTTCACTGAATATAGATTTTACCTCAGAACCTATAATTTTGATTATGACTGGTCAATTTTGGCAGAGCAAAACGGAGATTTTTCTGATAAGATATACAGTGGCAACCAAAAGTTTTGCATTTTCTTTAAATGTGATTACATCTGGTTGTTGTGATGCCATTTTCCTGGTGATTTTAGTAAACTGTAAGCAAATGGTTGTCATTTTGTCAATTATACACCGCGTGCAGAATTATTAGGCAAATGAGTATTTTGATCACATGATATTTTTTATACATGTTGTTCTACTCCAAGCTGCATAGGCTTGAGAGCCAACTACCAATTAAGTAAATCTGGTGATGTTCATCTCTGTAATGAAGAGGGGTGTTGACTAATGACATCAACACCCTATATAAGGTGTGCTTAATTATTAGGCAACTTCCTTTCCTTTGGCAAAATGGGTCAGAAGAGAGATTTGACGGGCTCTGAAAAGTCCAAAATTGTGAACTGTCTTGCAGAGGGATGCAGCAGTCTTGAAATTTCCAAACTTTTGAAGCGTGATCACCGAACAATCAAGCTTTTCATGGCAAATAGACAACAGGGTCGCAAGAAGCGTGTTGGCCAAAAAAGGCGCAAAATAACTGCCCATGAATTGAGGAAAATCAAGCGTGAAGCTGCCAAGATGCCATTCGCCACCAGTTTTGCCATATTTCAGAGCTGCAACGTTACTGGAGTATCAAAAAGCACAAGGTGTGCGAAACTCAGGGACATGGCCAAGGTAAGGAAGGCTGAAAAAAGACCACCTTTGAATAAGAAACATAAGATAAAATGTCAAGAATGGGCCAAGAAATATCTTAAGACTGATTTTTGAAAGGTTTTATGGACTGATGAAATGAGCGTGACTCTTGATGGGCCAGATGGATGGGCCAGAGGCTGGATCAGTAAAGGGCAGAGAGCTCCACTCCGACTCAGACGCCAGCAAGGTGGAGGTGGGGTACTGGTATGGGCTGGTATCATCAAAGATGAACTTGTGGGACCTTTTCGGGTTGAGGATGGAGTGAAGCTCAACTCCCAGACCTACTGCCAGTTTCTGGAAGACAACTTCTTCAAGCAGTGGTACAGGAAGAAGTCGGTATCGTTCAAGAAAAACATGATTTTCATGCAGGACAATGCTCCATCACATGCATCCAACTACTCCACAGCGTGGCTGGCCAGTAAAGGTCTAAAAGAAGAAAAAATAATGACATGGCCCCCTTGTTCACCTGATCTGAACCCCATAGAGAACCTGTGGTCCATCATAAAATGTGAGATCTACAGGGAGGGAAAACAGTACACCTCTCGGAACAATGTCTGGGAGGCTGTGGTGACTGCTGCACGCAATGTTGATCGAAAACAGATCAAGCAACTGACAGAATCTATGGATGGAAGGCTGTTGAGTGTCATCGTAAAGAAAGGTGGCTATATTCATCACTAATTTTTTGGGTTTTTGTTTTTGCATGTCAGAAATGTTTATTTCTAAATTTTGTGCACTGATATTGGTTTACCTGGTGAAAATAAACAAGTGAGATGGGATTATATTTGGTTTTTATTAAGTTGCCTAATAATTCTGCACAGTAATAGTTACCTGCACAAACAGATATCCTCCTAAGATAGCCAAATATAAAAAAAATCCCACTCCAACTTCCAAAAATATTAGGCTTGGATATTTGAGTCTTTTGGGTTGATTGAGAACATAGTTGTTGATCAATAATAAAAATAATCCTCTAAAATACAACTTGCCTAATAATTCTGCACACAGTGTAAGGAAGAAAATTGTGTTTCACATTGTTTTATCCCTTTATGTGTTAGTTTTCAACATTTGCTGGGCATATGTTTGGCATATTTTGGCATGGGTAGTCAAATTTTGCCTTAAATTTTTTTTCTTAATGTACTGTATGTTTTTGGGTTAAAACATGGCAAAAACCATGCCAAATTTATCACCAGATGTCAGGAAGCTTATTATTCTGATTGAAGTCAGGCAAAAGACAAAAAGAGGTAGATATGGAGTTCAACCATTCTCAGTCACGTGTCACGTGTATTAACCCCTTACTGGACTGGGGCGTATTAGTACGCACCAGGCCATCACCCCCGGTTTCGCACGGGCTCCGGCGCTGAGCCCGCACTGAACCAGGCTCATGTCAGCTGATTCTTACAGCTGACATGTGCCCCACACAGCCGTGGGTGGAATCGTGATCCACCCGCGGTTGTTAACTAGTTGAATGCCGCTGTCAATCTCTGACAGCGGCATTTAACACCGCCGCGCAGGAAGCGCATCACTTACCCACCCATCGGTGACCCCGTCACGTGATCGCGGGTCACTGATGGGTGGACATGACAACCCTGGGTCTTCAGCAGACCCCAGTGGTTGTCATGTACTGATCGTTATGAGCGCCACCTAGTGGTCGGCGCTCATAGTACAGGAGCATTTCTGCTACATAGAGGTGATGTGCTCATCACCTCTATGTAGCAGAGGCAATCAGACAGTTGCTGCTTCTAGTCTCCTATGGGGACTATAGAAGCAAGCAAAAAGTGTAAAAAAAATGTTTTTTAAAAAATAAAAAAAATATAAAAGTTTAAATCACCCCCCTTTTGCCCCATTCAAAATAAAGTAATAAAAAATAAACCCCACATACCAAATATGTGTATCACCGCTTTCAGAATCGCCCAATCTATCAATATAAAAAAAGAATTAATCCGATCAATAAACGGCGTAATGAGAAAAAATTCCAAACCCCAGAATTACGTTTTTTGGTTGCCGCAACATTGCAATAAAATCGTATCTACCCCAAAATGGTATCAATAAAAATGTCAGACTGGCCCGCAAAAAATAAGCCCTCACCCGGCCCCAGATCCCGAAAACTGGAGACGCTACGGGTCTCTGAAAATGGCGCCATTTTTTATTTTTTTTATAAAGCAAACTTTGGATTTTTTTTTCACCACTTAAATAAAAAAGAACCTATACATGTGTGGTGTCTACGAACTCGTAATGACCTGGAGAATAATGATGGCAGGTCAGTTTTAGCATCCAGTAAACGTGGAAAGAAAAAAACAAAAACAAAACAACTGTGAAATTGCATTTTTTTGCAATTTCACCGCACTTGGAATTTTTTCCCCGGTAAAACTAGTAGTGGCGTTTAAAAGTACTACTTGTCCCGCAAAAAAATAAGCCCTCACACGGCCATATTACCCAAAAAATAAAAACGCTATGGCTCTGGGAACAAGGGGAGCAAAAAACGAAAATGCAAAAACGGAAAATCCCATGGTCGTAAAGGGGTTAAAGAAGGGAAAAGGTTATGGAACAGCTGACAAACCTAGAAGTGAACGACCACGGAAAACTTCCTCCAGAGTTGATCACATTATTAAGAAAAAGTCAGTATCTGATGTCTATAAAAGTGCTGTACAGATTTCGCACGTAATGAACGAAGAATATTGGGTTAAAGTGAGGATATACTGGAGAATGTAATGCTGCTATATGGTAAAACCAAAGACGACAAGGGATGGAAATTCCAGCAAGACAATGATCCTAAGCACACATCCAATTTAGTCAAAAACTGGTTAGCAAAGAGAAATGTTTACCTGTTGCAATGGCCAAGCCAATCAACTGATTTAAACCCTCTAGAGCAGTTTTGGGATGAGTTAGGGTGACGGGTTGGGGCACGTACCCATAGCAATAAAGATTAATTGTTTGCAGATTTGCAAATGGAATGGAGCAAGATCCCTCAAGATGTCTTTAATACCCTAGTAACTTCAATGCCCCGTCGATGTGGTGCAGTAATTAAAGCAAGAGGTTATGCTACAAAATACTAAGTTATGGCATTGTAAACAATGCAGGGGCGGACATACCGCTGGTGCAACTGCACCGGGGCCCGGAGGTGGAGAGGAGCCCTTGCAGGCAGGCGCATACTGCCTATAGCAGCAGCCCACAAAAGCCGCCATGGAGACACTCAGTCAAGATTACGGGCGGAAGTGAAAGGGGCCCGGTGTCAAGCAGCACGGGGCCCCTCTCACTCCCATCCGTAACCATTCTGAATTGATACCCATTACCCAGAGGCCAGGAGAGCAGTGCTCAGAGTGCAGGACTTCAAAAAGGGGGTGTGTCATGCAGGGAGAGAGATGCTGGCCAATGAACGCTTTCCCCACCAGACTGGTGAGCGCGCTCATTGGCTGCTGGCCTCCCTGCGTGGCGCGTCCCAATGGTGAGTGTTCACCTCACTTATAGTCTGGGGGCCCGGGCCGCACAGCACACTGGGGACAATAGTGAAGGAAGAGCAGGACTTACTGTGTGTATTCTGCTCCCTCCACTCTTCCAATCCCAGCAACATTTCATATAAAAGGGGTCGGGGGAGGAGGGCTCACTGCACAGGACAGCACGGCAGCAGGGGCCTATCAGTCCTCTGCTGTGTCCCCATCCCCCACAGAGGCTTCTGCAGCCCTCTCCAGCTGATCTCTGAACTATGTGGCCGACCTCCTCCACAGCTTATCTGAACTCCAGATATAGAAGAGTAGTATACACACGTGGTCAAAATTGTTGGTACTCCTCGTTTAATAAGAGAAAAACACACAATGGTCACAGAAATAACTTGAATCTGACAAAAGTAATAATAAATTAAAAATCTATGAAAATTAACAAATGAAAGTCAGTAATTGCTTTTCAACCCTGCTTCCACAGAATTTAAAAAAAAAAACTAAACTCATGACATAGGCCTGGACAGAAATGATGGTACTCTTAACTTAATATTTTGTTGAACAACCTTTTGAGGCAATCACTGGAATCAAACGATTCCTGAAACTGTCAATGAGACTTCTGTACCTCAGGTATTTTGGCCCACTCCTCATGAGCAAACTGCTCCAGTTGTCTTGTGTTTGAAGGTTGCCTTTTCCAGACGCATGTTTCAGCTCTTTCCAAAGATGCTCAATAGGATTTAGGTCAGGGCTCATAGAAGGCCACTTCAGAATAGTCCAATGTTTTCCTCTTAACCATTCTTGGGTGTTTTTAGCTGTGTGTTTTGGATCATTATCCTGTTGCAAGACCCATGACCTGCGACTGAGACCAAGCTTTCTGACACTGGGCAGCACATTTCTCTCTAGAATCCCTTGATAGTCTTGTGTTTCATTGTACCCTGCACAGATTCAAGACACCCTGTGCCAGATGCAGCAAAGCAGCCCCAGAACATAACAGAGCCTCCTCCATGTTTCACTGTAGGGACAGTGCTCTTTTCTTGATATGCTTCATTTTTCCATCTGTGAACATAGAGCTGATGTGTATCATCTGTTGGGGATTTATTCAAAATTGAAGGCATACTGAACCAGCATGGCTACCACAGCATCTTGCAGCGGCATGCTATTCCATCCGGTTTGCGTTTAGTTGGACCATCATTTATTTTTCAACAGGACAATGACCCCAAACACACCTCCAGGCTGTGTAAGGGCTATTTGACCAAGAAGGAGAGTGATGGGGTGCTACGCCAGATGACCTGGCCTCCACAGTCACCAGACCTGAACCCAATCGAGATGGTTTGGGGTGAGCTGGACCGCAGAGTGAAGGCAAAAGGGCCAACAAGTGCTAAGCATCTCAGGGAACTCCTTCAAGATTGTTGGAAGACCATTTCCGGTGAGTACCTCTTGAAGCTCATCAAGAGAATGCCAAGAGTGTGCAAAGCAGTCATCAAACCAAAAGGTGGCTACTTTGAAGAACCTAGAATATGACATATTTTCAGTTGTTTCACACTTTTTTGTTAAGTATATAATTCCACATGTGTTAATTCATAGTTTTGATGCCTTCAGTGTGACTGTACAATTTTCATAGTCATGAAAATACAGAAAAATCTTTAAATGAGAAGGAGTGTCCAAACTTTTGGTCTGTACTGTATGTGTATGTATGTACGGTGTGTGTGTGTATGTACGGTATGTGTGTGTATGTACTGTAAGGCAATTCTATTCATCACGCTGGGGGACACTCGCTTCACCGGGTCAATTAAAGCACACATGCAACGTTTTTCCAGTAACATGAAATCCAGCAGTTTATTACACTTCATAACTGCTTATAACATAGTCCATCTCAGTGGCTCACTGGCATGTTTACACACACAACATCCAAGAGCCTTTCAAGTGGCAGATAGGCCCACTTGGCTCCAGTTACAGCCTTCAGCAAAGTAACTATATCAATGTCCATATAACGCACTGCTTTTACCTTTTGCCGGGTCTAGCAGTTTCCATCAGATTTGTTCTGCCACAGCTGTGGCTTTACGGCTTCCCAGATGGGGGTCTCCAGCCCTCGTACCTTCCAAGGCTACTGGCATCTCTTACACACACAGGATCCAGCCTCTGCCTTTCAGGACTCTTCCAAGGCTACTGGCATCTCTTACGCACAAAGATCCAGCCTCTGCCTTTCAGGACTCTTGCCGTCCAAGGCTACTGGCATCCCCCACACATGGGGATCCAGCCTCTGCCTTTCAGGCTTCACCAGGATTCACACTCTCACGGTGTCCCACACACGGGGAACAGGACTCACGCCTTTCACACCTGTTTCAAAACTACCAGGGTTTATATATCTTCGAGTGCACACAGGACCTGTGCTGATGTCAGTCATGTGATCAGCCACCTGAGGGGGAGGTACATGGTCAGCCAAAACACACCCTGGACCATTACAGTAATGCCGCAAGCCGCTGCATTACAGTACGGTATATGTATGTGTGTATGTATCGCAATAAAAAAAATATAAACATTTTTTAGAGGTGTGGGGAGGCCCAAATAGAACTTTTGCTATGTGATTTCTATGTTCGCCTCTGCTTACAGGGCGGTAAGAATGAGGGCAACCTAGCCTATTGCACGTAACCCAAGGCTCCGGGGGTCCTATTGCCAGATTGCCCTAATCATAAGCGGCGTGTAGGGTAGGGAGGGGGGCCCAGACACATTTCTTGCACAGAGGCCCCAAGCTGTCAGTGTCCGCCCTTGAAACAATGAATTACTCTCATGTTGTGATCAGTAAATAGTATATGCAAAACTTTCAGTCAGTTTTCTTTAATTAAATGATCATACCTATATTCAAAAACATTTTGGTTAAAATTAAGGTTTTGCATGATGACAACTTCATGCACTTTCAGTTCATCACCAGGGAAATGGCATCCCAACAGCCAGACAGAAGTAATCACACTTTAAAAAAAAAAAAAAAAAAGCAAAACTTTTGGTCGCCACTGTATTACAAAGTTGCTTATTTTCCTGTGTACTATTAATTTATTAAATAAAACGTAACCATTGTTGCAATTTTTAAGTTTCTGGGTGTAACGCGAAAAACACTTTTGCAGGGCACTGTAGATAAAACAAAGCATTCATTCCAATCTACAGACTTGCATCTAATTAAAGGGGCTTCCCGGACTCTAGACAAATTTCTACAGTCACACTATGTAATAGCAGATTTCCAAATGCGCACCCTGTCACGAAGCTCATGTGTTCTCAGCGTGAGTGGGCGGTTACTTGACCACAAGTATGCTATTTGCATAATTTAATCAGCCATCATGTGTCTCTAACATCTGCAGGTGGAGCGGAGCTCCTCCTGCAACTGTTAACCTCTTTAATGTCACTGTCAATTTCTGACAGGGGCATTTAACAGGCGCTGGCTTGGGGGTGCCGCGCCCCTGATGTGATCGCGGGGCGCCGATGAGTTGGCATGACAGCTTGAGGTCTGCTGAAGCCCTCCAAGCTTGTCATTGCGATTTTCCTGTGGAAGCCAGTCTGTAGCTGGCGTTCATAGGAGACTGATTTTCACTATACATAGCAGTTCTGATCAGATGATTGCAGCTTCGAGTCCCCTAAGGGGACTATTAAATACATGAAAAAGTAAAAAAAAAGGTTTTAAAAATCTGAAACAACTAAAGCAATGCAAACATTCGAATGACCCCCCCTTTATCCCCTATGTGCGCACGATCAGAATTTGAAGCAGAAATTTCCTGAGCGTTTCTGCATCTCCTTGGCAGAAAAAACGCGTGATTTTGCTGCATTTTTGATACGTTTTTTGATGCGGTCTTTGTACATCAATGAATGCTTTTTGGAGCTAAATAAAGTTATTTGGTGGGACATTGCTTAAACCCTTGGATTACCTTGAAACAGATTAATTGACCACCAGGGTCACATATACAATCCGTTCTCTACAATAGGACAGCGGAGCTCAGTTCAACATCTATAATAGCAATTCGTACAGAAGAAATGACGTATGAGAACATTATTTACCAAAATACACAATTTTTATTAGTACAAATGCATTAAAAACATACATATTAAAGAGTGGCATAGATACCTTGATGGTAAGCTATAATTAAGATGCCAAAGACTGGGCAATCATATGGTAAAAAAATTAGAAATTGCTAAGTGGAGCAGACAGACCTAAGGGTACGTCAAACAAGTCCCCTATCCTAGCTATAGGCATGTAATGTGTCTGAACTCCATTCAGATGTTAAAGTGCACAGTGCATAGATGATTTGTAAGGACACAGGTCCATTTAGCACATAAAGATAGGTAAGGATATAACACTACTCACGTGTATTTAGTCAGTCCAGGTACCGTCACCCCTACGCGCGTTTCGGCGCTGTGCCTTCTTCTGGGGACTTGTTTGACATGCCCTTAGCTCTGTCTGCTCCACTAATTTCTAATTTTTTTTACCATGTGATTGCCCAGTCTTTGGTATCTTAATTATAGCTTACCATCAATGTATCTATGCCACTCTTTAATATGTATTTTTTTAATGCATTTGTACTAATAAAAATTGTGTATTTTGGTAAATAATGTTCTCATACTTCATTTCTTCTGTATGAATTCCTTGGATTACCTTGAGAACTGGGTGAGTATATTGGTTAATTTAAATGATGAAAGAATGTGTCTGTTGTATTTCAAATAAAATGTTTGCTCTGTGTCTGTGTGTTTATTTAACTCTTTACTTTAATTAGGTTTGATCATGAAAAGGTCTGATTGACACCTTGTCATAACCAAACAAAAGAGCTAGGTGTCAGCTGATCCCATACACCCAATCTTCATTAGCATTCATGTAATTTATGCAGCAGCTGTGAGCTGCTATTTTTAGCCTAGGAAGGTGTCATTTGCAAACATGGTCCCTGGCTATGATTAACAGCTCACAGCTGTTTCATTAGCCCCTACATCTCCCCGATCAGCACTCAGCAGCGCTTTGGACACAGCGTATTTTTGCTGCGTTCAAAACGCGATGTTCTAATGCCGCACTTTTGTTTTCGGTACATGTGAATCCACCGCATATAATGACACTTCAATCCATCAAAATCTGTAGCGGAGACTAGCGTGTCCGCTACAGAAATTGACATGCTGCGGGTGAGTTTGGGCACGTGGCCGCGATCAGGAGCTGCTGCAGGTTTGATGCTGCGTGTTTATACAGTATCAAGCCCACAGCGTCCAGATGTTACAGCATAGTGGATGGGATCTCTAGAAATCCCATGTCCACTATGCGTGCATCAGAGGCTTTGAATCACCCACGGACACTGACATGCTGCGCGTCTTTCAGGACCGTAGCATGTCAAGTTCTCTTGCGGAGTCGCTAGTCTCCGCAACCGAAATTTGACCACTAGAATGTAATTGAATGTGCTAAATCCGCATGGTTCAGTGAACACCTGTAGATTTACCTGCGTTAAATAGAATGCAACGTTTTGAACGCAGCAAAACGTCCAAAGCGCTGCTACGTCCGAATCGTGGGCACAGAGCCTAAAATTAAAAAAAAAAAAAAATGGCATGGGCTCCCGCGTCATTTTTATAACCAGCAGAGGGAAAGCCGACCACTGAGGGCTGATAGAAGTAGCTGTGGAAGGGGCCATTAGCCAAAAATGTTCCTTGGCTATTAATATCAGCCCACAGCTGTTTGTTTAGCCTTTACTGGCTAGATTACAGGGAAACCCCAGAAAAAAATTGACGTAGAATTCCCCTATAAAATCTAACCAGAAAAAGCTAAACAGACAGCTGCGGGCTGATATTAATAGCCAGGGAAGGGGCCATGAATACTAGCCCCCTCCACGACTATTAATATCACCCCTCAGCTGTCCTAGAAATGGCGCATCCATAAGATGCGCCAAATCTGGCGCTTAGCCTCTGCTCTTCCCACTGCCCTGTAGCTGTGGCGAGTGGGGTAATGGGGTTGGGGTTCATGTCAGCCTTGTATTGGCGGCTGACGTGAAGCCCAGGTTAGTAATGGAGGGTGTCTATAAGACACCCGCATTATTAACCGCGTAGTAAAATGGTCTCCGCTTTTTCAATAAAAGACACAGCCAGACTAAAGTATTTTGATGAAATAAACACACAGGTCTATAATTTTTTTTTTATTACCCTTTGTCGGCAAAGCCTTCGATCTTCTGAAAAAAACGTAAAATAGCAAACAACCATATCCCTCACCTGTCCGCCGTCATCGACGCAGTCCACTTACCGCCAACTATTGTCCCACGGTGATCTGGGTCACTTCTACAGCAGTGACCTCAGCAATCACTGATGTCACTGCTGTAGAAGACAGCACTGTATACTGACAGGGGTGTAAAATCACCCCTATCAGTATACATCCTGCTGCAGGAGGTCACTGGGGTTAATCAGCTAAAGATCAGCTGATCAGCCCCGGTGAACTTACCACCATGGGAATGTTCTTGAGAATGTTCCCATGGTTAGGTCACGTGAGTGATCAGTATACTACTGGGATCAAGCGCGCTCCCCACAGTGTACTGCCGGCCACCGGGAGGAGAGGATCACCGGGGACCACGAGGACACGGGGGGGGGGCGCTGGACAAGAGAGTATAAAGGTTTTTTTTTTACTTTATTTTTATAACCGCTTGGTAGCCGGAACTACTGCTCCCCCCCCAGCCACACTGCTCTTGCTGTTATCAGCGGGAGCGGCGGTCGGATGAGAGAAGTTGTAGTCCTCCTCTCCCGACCCGGGTACCACCTGCACCGCCGCGGATTTGCGCCTATTGTCTTTAATTTAAACGCAGTAAATCCGCAGGTATAAATATTATACCTGCGGTTCAATTCAAGTTAATGGGCGCAAATTCGCAGTGGAAATGCCCGAACAATGGCCATGCTGCGTTTTTTTCCGCAATGGTAATCCTGAGCGGAAATTTCCGCATCATGTGCACAGCACATCAGGATTACCATTGCTATAGCTGGCAGACCTATTAACAAGCGTTTTTGCAGCGGAAAAAACGCCATGAAAGCTCATCAAAAACGCTTAGTGTGCACATAGCCTAAGAGTAAAGCAATTAAAAAATAAAAACATATTTGGTATCGCTGCATTCGTAAAAGTTCAATCTATCAAAATATGACATACAATAATTTGATTGGTAAACAGCATAACAAGAAAAAAATACCGTATTTTTCAGACTATAAGACGCACCAGACCATAAGACACACCTAGGTTTTATAGGAGGAAACTAGAAAAAAATTGAAGCAAAAAATGTGGTCATGATGCTCTGTTATGGGGTAGGGGGTCTGCTGCTGACACTGTTTATAGGAATAATGTCCACCAATTCTCTACTAATATCCCCTATCCTGGTATATATGCCACCCCCCCCCCTTCCTGTTATACGTGGCTCCATTCCCATCCTGGTATACATGACCCCCATTCCCATGCTGGCATGCATGGCGCCCCCCATGCTGGTATGCATGGCACCCCCATCACGCTGCACACATTTAAAAAAATAAAGGATTCTATTCCCCTTCCCTCTTCAGTGCTGTGTCCTGTTCTGATGCCTGCTGCTGATCTCAGTTTGTAAGCAGCGTATGACGTCACTGCTATGTGCCTTCGCACTCTGAGATCAGCTCCCGGAATATTCACTGCTCCCAACGCCAAGACTATGGGTGTGGGGCGCAGTGAATATTTATTCTCCTTATTAGCGCGCTCCTGCAGCGGCTGCGCGATCACATGTGCCCTGTATTAAAAGCATGAATATTCACTGCTCTCCACTCCCATGGGCGTGGGGAGCAGTGAATATTCATACTTTTTAATAGCGGGCACACGTGATTGCCGAGTCGCTTCAGGAGCCAGCAGCTGTGGCTGACACTGTGCTCATTCATTAAGGAAAATGAATATTCACTACTCCACACGCCCATGGACGTGGGTCGCAGTGAATATTACATTTCTTTAACAGGCACAGTATTAGCTGCAGCAGACAGCTTCTGCCTCCTGTGAACCTCTCCTCCATCGTTGCCACTCCCCCCACTATCCATAGCTGGACCGTATATCCGAACTATAAGTGTCATGGGTGCGTCAGATGTGACACAGTCGCCCTGCAGTTGGTTGCTGATCTCTTTGTTTGGCATTACAGACACCTTCTTAGATCTGTCTCACTTTAGGACCCAGCGGCTACCTCCCTCCGGTTAATTGACACCCAGGGCTGGGTGTTTAAACACTTCCTGTTTGCTATAGGGAGGTGCCGGTGATATTCACATGACCCATTGTGAAGGCTTGGAGCTGTTGCAGTTTGCTTACTTCCTCTTTGGTGCTAAGAGGCAGTGTGTGTAATCTCTGTGAAGTCGGCTCAAGCTAAGTTACTTCCCCCATGTCTGTCTCCCCTTGCTGTCTTTAGTTGTTAGTGGTGACTGACAAGTGTTCATCCTCCTCCACCCTTCACTAGCCAGTGCCTAGCTCTAGGGAGATACAGGGTTTTAGGTTCCTGATTGGCGATTGGTGAGAAACCAATATAGGGACGGTAGGAAAGACAGGATGATTTTAGATCAGCCTAGGGGATCTCCACCCCCTTTTTCCTTAGTGTCTGGGCTCCCTTCCCCTCATCCCTTCATGTTGCACTTTATCTTTTCTACACTGTGTGTGACAATAAGACTCACCCCTCACTTTCCTCCAAAATTTTTGAGCAAAAAAATGCATCTTATAGTCCGAAAAATACAGTAGAAGTGCAGAATTTAGTTTTTTTCCGGCTGTCGTAAAATTTTTAAAAAAATGCAATTAAGAGGTGATCAAAATATCGTATCTACCTCAAAATGGTATCAGTAAAAAAAATCAGGATGCAAAAAATAAGCCCTAAGTTAAAAAAAAAAAAAAACAGTTGTGTAATTGCACTTTTTCTTGCAATTTCAACACACTTTGAATTTTTTTCCCGCTTTCCATAATAAAATTAATGGTGTCATTCAAAAGTACAACTTGTCCCACAAAAATCAAGCTCTCATACGGTTATGTGGACGGAAAAATAAAAAAAGTCGTGCCTCTTGGAAGAAGGGGAGGAAAAAATGAAAATGGAAAAAACAGAAAATAGCCTGGTCTTAAAGGGGTTAAAGAAGTAATAGGGTTTTACTCTTTCAACTTTTTTTTGCTAATTCGTGATGGTCATACTAAAAAAAATAATATATATCTGTTACACATGCCAGGTCCAGTGCGGGGTCTCTGCTGGTGCTCCGGGATCTGTGCACAGGCTGCAGCGGATGTGTCACTCGTGCTTCCTGCAGTGACAGCGCTGCTGAGCCCGGCCATTCATTGGCTGCTGTGCTGTTGATGTGACGTCACCACAGCAGCGGCGGAGACACCGCGCTGGACCTGAGGAGGGCAAGTTGAAAATGGAAATCTTGTTTAAACTGTATTTTCTATCAATTGCACATATCTATATGATCCTGTTTGAGTAAAATGACATCAGCCTTGGTAGATGCAGTCCTGCTGGCAATTTCATGGTATAATGGTAAAAAGAACATTTAAGACTATGTAGCTATGGAACCCCAGTTCTTCTCCAGAGGCTTACCGCGTAACATGTGGGGCAGTGCCTTGATTTGTCTTTCTAGGACCATGGGTGAAACAAAGTGCACGTTCTATAAGTAGATATTCATAAGCTTGAAGGACCTGCTCAATGTATTTTCACCAAGGAGGATTAGCAAGATTAAAATGCTAGCGTACTCTTGTGCTGATGTAATTGGCCTTTCACATGCGTTGTACTAGGAATGTATAGAACACGGGATTATACTATATATTAATAGCCAGTTAATGAGAACCTGAAATCTTGTCTTCTGGGAAGGTATCAGATTTTCAGTTTTGGTCGTTGTCTTTTATCTGACTTTAATTTGTATATATGGTTACTAATCAGGTGTACAATGGGTTAAGAGGATTATTTTTTCCTTTTACGAGGTATTTCTTCCTTTTTGAGGAAAAAAAAATGTATGTGGTATATGGATTAAATTTCTTTTGCATAAAATGCCTTACTGAGCAAGTAAATTGTCATTCATACAGTCAGGATACTACCAAGGTGAGCATTGCCGGCAGGGTGGTGACTATTTATTTTTGCCTTTTTATTAGCATTATTATATCAGTATAAAATTATTTTAATATTTGTTTTATTGTTTTTCTACATAAAGGCGCAGACGTACGGCCGTATCGAGGCTCTCTTATGTAAATAATTGGTGCCACAGGGGGCACAGGCTTTGTACCTGTATGTATGAGCCATGAGTGCGAATGTGTTACCCTCTCCTCATATTCTGTAGTGAATGGTGCTGATCGCATATTGTGAGCAGCATTGTTGTATTCATCCTACTAAGGCTGTGTGCCCACGATGCAGAAATGAAGCAGAAAATTTCTGCAGCATTTCTGCATCTCCCTGGCAGAAAAAACGCATGCAGATTGTGCATGCGTTTTTCCTGCAGAATACACGCGGATCCACATGCGGATTCACATGCGTTTCCGCATGCAGATTGACAAGCGCTTTCCAGGCGATAGCATCACTTGGAAAGTGTTTGACAACTAGGTCACACTGTATAAATCCATGCAAACAGCATGGATTTATACAGTGTGAACCGTAAAAATTAAAACAAATAAAGCTATACTCACCCCCGAGGCCCCGGCGTGGCTGCAGCGCTCGTTCCTGTCTGGTTCCCGGCTGCCGGCATATCGTGAGACAGAGCGGTGAAGGGCCTGCGGTCACATAACTGTGACGTCACCGCAGGTCCTCAAGCGATGCCGGCATTCAGAGAAAAGCCTTCGGAAAGGTGAGTATAAACTTTATTTGTTATTTTATTCTTTTTTTACAGGTACAATGGTACCCAGGTCTGGATGAGAGTCTCCTCTCCTCCAGAACTGGGTACCATCCGCACATAGAGACGCATAGAAGCCGCTTGTAAAAATGTACAGTCGCGGTTTCTATGCGTTTCAATGCAAGTCAATGGCGGGAGTTCCGCTGCGCTTCCGCAAAATTAAATGACATGCTGCGGATTTTTGTACGCAGCATAAACGCTGCGGAAAAATCCGCAGCATGTGCATAGAACATGCGGAATCCCCTTGGGGACCATGGGGTGCGGATTACCTAGCGTTTCACAAGCGTTTCCGCTGCGGAAATTCTGCAGCATAAACGCTTGAAAAACGCTACGTGGGCACCCAGCCTAAAAGTGAAAGCAATTTGCAGTATTTGAATGCTTTTTATTTTGTTTCTTCCACTTTAATTATTGCATGACTTTAGTGAGGAGGTATGATTTATGACGTGCTGGCTTAGCTAAGGTCATGAAATAAGTCATGGGTAGGAAGACCCTGGATTTTTAACCCACAATTCTGCTGTAAAACAATTTTGAAAACTCACAGAACGTCAAATTGCACAAAAAAAATAGCAACTTTTGGCATTTTCATGACAATTCAGCCAGCTCTGCAGAATGATGCATTGTAGTTATGGGGGCTTGCCCCAAAATCTCTCCCCTCACTTAACCTAGACCCCTTTCTCCCTGAAATGACAGGACAGCAGCAGATTCTTACATAATGAATATATTGCTTTCTCTCATGTCTGGAGCTGTCAGAGACATCGCCATAAAAAGCTGCTGATGGCTCCTTATGCTGTGCAGGAAGAAGGTTTTGTAAAATAATAGTGGTGGTAGGTAGTATGGTGTAATAATCATCTATGGAGCTGGGTCCTGGAGCACCACGCTGTGCTTTTTGCACCACCCGCTCCACCAGGGACAAGGTCCCCATGTAGCCACACAGGTCGTGTACCCCTAAGGCTAGCACTGTATGTTCAGCTCATGTCTGGAAACTTTTCTTTCTGGCATATACTGCCATGTGTGCAATTAATAGAAACTAATTTAGAGTTTACTAATTATATATAATTTGAAGAATTACATAAATCAGAAATGGATAGTTGCATAAGCATAACAAAGACAAATAAAACTGAGAAGAGATTCTAACATGTTCAACCTCCTACTATACCAAGTACACACCTAGGAAATGAAGGATAATTACTCTCCACATGTTGATTTTATGCTCACGTGTTAGTTTCTTAGTACATCTTTAGCTATGAATAAAATGCATTTTGCTGATTATAATTTTTGAAAAGTGGTAATGAAGGAGAAAACAACGTTGGATTTGTCCAAAATCATGGCTCCAAGAAACCACATGAACATAAGTGATTTCATTCAATTCCTCCCATAAACTAGCATTAGTGGCACAAATGTGCAATTTAGGATGGTGATCTACCATTTTCACATATATAATTAGCTGAATAGTCCAAATGTTAATACTATGGTGGAAGTGGGAGAAATTCCTTCCCACAAGCAGCAAATTAAACCAACTCCTAGCAAGCATTATATAGAATGAGACAACGGAGTTATAATGGCTAAAACGTACATTTTTTTTATTTATAAATGCAAACAATTTCATATAGACAACAAACAATTGCAGCTGATGGCAACAAATGTGCAGCAAATTAGTCCACAACCCAAAACCAGATCTCTTCGTAAAAAATGTCATAATGAGCTGCAAATAGAACTATAAAGTGCAGCACAGGTAAGGCATATAAACAATCACCAGCTTTAACAAATGCCAATGTAAATGTATCTGAAACGTCCATATACAGTTTTCAAATGAAATAGGCTAGTTAACCCTATGATAGTCTTCCAGTAGTAAAGGCCGTGGGCGAAAAAAGCAGCACAAGGGGCGCGGTGATTGACCCCGACGCGCGTTTCGCGACGTACACAGCCGCTTTCTCAAGGGGCAGTCACATTTTCACATATATGCTGTTCCCCCAGAGATAATTATTATTCAGCTGTTCGGTTTGCATATCTTATAAAATAAGTTCTGCATTTGTTTGTTACCTGCTAAATGTATTATCTTGCTACGCTGCCATCTCCTGGTCAGTATTTGTTTACCGCTTTCTCTTGTTCGTTTCAATTAGGTTGGTTCAAACTGGGCGTGGCTTCACACGGCATTTGGTGGGTCACTTCTTCTTGGCAGCCATTTTATAGCCAGAGTTGCTGTGAGGCAGGGACCACTTGTGCTGGGCTTGTGAAGTTATCAATTTCTAATCAGCAGCAACCGACGTCAGAGGCTTCAGAGAAAGTTACAGTATTGTACCGACAAGTATTATTTCTGTATCCAGTTTTAAGTAAACCAAGTCTCGAATTGTACCCACACTGTGGTTCTACATTTGAGTCTACGGACGCTGAGTCTGCTCTGGTCCTGTCTGCTCCTCATCTTGGATACGGAGGTAGGATAAAAATCTCACAGCATCTTATCAATCAGCTACACCACCATTCGCCTTATGTGGAGACAGACCAACATAGGGATAATGAAAGCAACTAAAATGTCTGTATAGCCTTTGTCTTGGGGCAGATTTACTTGGCTTTTGTTATATCTTCACCCAGGCCTGCTCCAGTGATGTCTCCCTTTGTCACCAGGCCCTGCTGTATTCAAGCTGTGGGCGGCGCTGGGACGGTCCTGACAGGGACAGTGGTGTTGCTGAGACCTGTGGTGCCACCCAATAAGATGGATTTTGTGTGTGCTGTCCAGCAACTCAGCAAGTGTAATCAGCTGTATGCTGTGGCTAATAGGGATCAGTACCACACCCTACTTAAACTGTCAGCATTCTGCTGGAAGTTACCAGTTATTGTTTGGATTTTCCTGATTCTCTGATCAGGACACTCCTGATGCTCTTATACTGAAATGGCTTGTGACCCTGACTACGTTTGTTCTGTTATCCCTTCTGTCTCTGGCCACAGCTAGCATGACTTCGCTTTGACTGACACCTTGTATCTGACCTCGGCTGTACACCTTGTAATGTGGCGCTGGGCGGTATCTGTGGGCAAGGTACTTATCTCTTACGCTGCGGCACGTTACATCAAGGTGGGGATCCTGGCTGGGTGTGTGGACTTGTGCTATGGGGGCGCTACGCCCTTGCAGGCCACATATCACCGATGACTTTGGTTGGCCAGGACCAGATGTTGAACAGTTTAATGAGGGAGACCACCAGTCAAAAATAAACTTTTTACTGAACAACAACTTGGTAGGAATTATATACAACAGGTAGCGGGTACACAGCTTGATAAACATTTCCTTCACAATACGGAGCATTTTTACACATAGTCCCAGTTCCTTTCTCCTAATGCACTTGTCCTCTGCCTTCACTGTTTCTCCTTCCTTCAATTCTTTCCTTGAATAGCAAGATTCTGTTGAGCATTTTGAGTGCTTTTGTAGGCAGTTTTAAGACCAGACCCTGTTCCCGACCCACCTTTTTTTAAAAAAAAAAAAGTTGTGTGAACATACCTTGAAGGGCTTGTTAAGCATAGTTCAACTTTTTCCAAAAACAGTATGGCAGATTTACTAGACCTTTCAACTTTTAGGGCTCTTTCACATGTCCGTGTTTCCAGTACGTGTGGTGTCAGTTTCCACACGTACTGGAGACACTGACACATGCAGATCCATTCAAATCTATGGGTCTGCACACATGTCAGTGTATTTCCACGGACCGTGTGTCCGTGTGCTCCACACGCTGACATGTCCGTTTTTTTGCTGATGCACGGTCCGCAAAAGTGTCTCACGCTGAACACACGGATGACATCTGTGTGTCATCAGTGTCACTTGGACTGGCGCCTGGGAATCCGTGTACAGTTAGCGCTGTTCCCAAGCGCCGGGTGCTGAACACTGCCCTCATCATGGTTCCTGCCGGCGCTGTGATCAGCACCAGCATTGACAATGATGAGGGTAGTAGTGTCTGCTCCTGCTGTGCCCCTGTGTAAAAATAAGAATAAAATAATGAATCCTTATACTCACCTGTCCCAAGTGTCCCCCGCTGTAATCCATGCGACTGCTCACGCTGAGGAGCCAGGGAGAATGCTGGAGAGCGGTGTCCTGTCTCTCACTGAGCGCAGCTCCCGAGCCACTCGCTGAAACGAGTCATTCTCTCTGGCTCCTCGGAGTCAGCGGTCGCATGGATTACAGCGGGGGACACTTGAGACAGGTGAGTATAAGGATTTTATTATTTTATTCTTATTTTTACACAGGGACACTGCGAAAGCAGACACTACTACCCTCATCATTGTCTCTGCTGGTGCCAATCGCTGCTCTGGCAGGGAACTATGATGAGGTCAGTGTTCAGCATCCGGCGCTTGGGAACAGCGCTAACTGTAGCGCTGATTCCCAGGCTCCAGTCCGTGTGATCCTGATGCAGCACACGGTTGCCACACGTGTGACACACATGGACACACGGGACACGGATATCTCCAGTACCGGATATCTACATATAAGGATGTCTGAAACCGGCCTTAGACTGTGCATGAATGGCTCTAAAATACTGTGGAGTGATATCGTTACTATAGGGGACTGATAGACCTGTGGTGTGACCAACATCAGGTGATACTATATGGCCCTGACATTTATATTATCTTGAGATTACAGTTCATACTTGTCTGAACATAAGATGATATTGGTTAGATCAAAATGGGTGCATTTAAACTATATATTTGGGGTATATATTGGCCAAATATACGATCAATGTGATTTAGGCTAGGGTTACATCGCATCTAATTTCTTATAGTGTCACATTGTGACCTGCAACACAGTCTCAAATGTTTCCAGATTAGTTGGATTTTTTTGTCGCAAGTGACTCATTTACCATAGCCATGCAATTCGCAACTTGGCTATTGTTTTATTTTACAGCAAAATCAAAGCGTTAAAATAGTCGCATGACAGCAAGTTGTAGACAAGTTGCATAGATGTTTTTGTTGCGCTATTTTACTAAGAATTGCTGACGTGCGACAAATGTTGGCGTGTAGCTCAGCCTAAATTAATCAAATCTTGGCCGCAACTGCAGATTGCCCAATAAACGACATTTCTTACTATCTTTACACATTCAAAACATGATAATGATAATGTTTACATGATGATGTAAACATCGGGATGTTACATTATCAAAATGTGTTTATTATGGTACTAAATGGATTGAATGAATATTGATTTATATCTGTTAGGAATCGTGGTTCTGTGCTCCCACCTGGGAATAGAGCAGGTCCGGTGCTACGCTAGTCTGGTCGCAGCCGCCGTCATTGTCCTGATACTGGAGGCAGAGCTACTACGCGTGTACGGAGACTGTCCCTATCTTTTCGAGCATTATGTTCTGGTGTTGTAGGATGTGTGAGGACGCGGGACGCTGTGTCTCGCTGATTTCCCCGGTTGCCAAGCAACGCAAGACACTGCTGTGTTTGGTACTAAGCAATGGTGGAATTGTGTTCATTCTGCTGTGCAGGCTAGCAGGAAATGGCTGTCTGGGGATGATTGGGAGCTATTTTCACCTGATCATTAGGCGGGCTATATAATCCTGCTCCCTGCTCAGTGCCTTGCTGTTTATTGCAATTCTATGTGGTGAGTGGTGCTAGCATTAGGTTTTCTATCTTTTCAGGGGTTTTCTCATTTTCTCTTTTGGTTACGCTTTCTGGGGTTCTTGCAGAGGTACTCACCTGGTTTTTGACTGGGCGCCAGACGCCAGCTGTCCGGCGACAGTGGGCCTGGGACGGGCTCTGCCATAGTCCCCCTTCCATTTACTGGGAGCTGGGTGAAGAGTATTCTCAGCCCTTAAGGGCTCGCCTAGCTGGGTTGCTTATAGCAAGTGTGTCTGTGGCTGCGCCTTTGCTGGTTTGACGCCAGTCTTGCTGGGCCCCTCTGCACAGCACATAACAGTAGCCTAGCTTCAAACATAACGTTATTTATACCTTTCCATGTAATAGCCTTACTGGGATGTTTTTTTGTTTTTTTTTAATGATCTGTGAATACTAATATATATAGATAGATGGATAGATCTCTTCACAGAAATCTTGTGAATTGTAGAAAATAATAACTTTATTTCCACGCGTATGTATTAATGTAACCATGGATGTAATGTGTATAGATCATTGAACTCTGTACCCTGTGTATCCAACATGGACATACTTGTGTATGGCTATGTTCACATGTTGCTTTTTTGCTATTTTTTTCTGCATACCAAAACCTGATCTCTTGGCAGTAAAAAAAAAAGCTGCAGACAAAGCACAGGTTTTGCTTCCTTTGTCGCTGCTTTTCTTGCTGGGTGTTTTTGCTTCCTTTTTCAGGATTACAAAGTTCAGCTTTGCTTCCACTTTGCAAGTGTGAACCGTACAAAGGTGTTAGGCCACCAATGCAAGACGTATGTGAAAAAATAAAACATTTTTGGAAAAAAATGGCAATTTGATCAAATTATTAAGTGGAAAAAGGTTTTTTTATATCTGAAAAAATAGTGACTAATCTGAACAAAAAAGCTGGGTTCAAGTATGAAGTGCAGCTGTGAACTAAAGTTACATGAGTTCATGAAAAAATACACAATAGCAAGTGCAAAAAACAGCACGGGGACTTTGAATTGTTCAGGCATTGTTTACCTAACACATTTGTAAAGATTCAGTTGGTCAGGCATTGTTTACTTTCACCCATTGTTTGAGCATTGAGTTGGTCGGCATTGTTTACTTTCACTCATTGGTTGGGCATTGAGTTGTTGGGCATTGTTTACTTTCACACATATAATTTAATTAACAAGTGACATGTTGCAGTTTTCCAATGCAGTCAGGAAAAACACAAGCATGTACATGAGATTTCTGAAATCGCATAGCTTTGGCTGGTACATAAAAAGCAGCTTTTAATTTGCACGAAAAAAACGAAGGAAAAGCGCACCATGTGAACATAGCTTAAGTGTGGTGCATAGCTCTAATCATTGCGTAAAATGAGATTTCTTAAAACCCCTTTTAACACCTAAAACCATTTTCATTTATGATCTCTGTTATGCAGCTAATCAGTGACTACTTTGCTACATTTCAGCCACTTGATATTTGCACATGCACCTTGGTAATAACTTGTTATAAATGATTCTCTTGGACAGTATAGTGAGGCAAGGAACACACATTTGTTATCTATTAGATTCACCTTACATGCACCATTAATTCTCTATGTTATGCAAGAATAGATATGTCATGCTATGTGATGTCAGTACATTTACTTTCAGGTCAGGTGATCTGTGTTGAGAAAGTGTTTTTATATTTTGTTATTTCTGTAACGCACAAAACAAGAAGGCACATGTTGGATAATGCATTACAGAGCCATATATACTGGTAGATGTATAGAGAATACAGGCAGTGAGGCTGTGTGCCCACTATGCGTTTTTCAAGCGTTTTTGCCGCGGAATTTCCGCAGCAAAAACGCTTAAACAACTCCTGGTAATATGTGCCCCATGGTCCCCAATGATAATCTGCGTAATTGTCGCCATTGACTTGCATTGGACCATGTGACATCCGTATCACTTCATCTGCACATGCGGAGATCATATGGTTCAATGTGCGGATGGTACTCGGGTTTGGAGAAGAGGAGACTCTCCTCCAGACCCAGGTATCATGGTACCTGTAAAAAAAAGAATTTAAAATAAAAATTATACTTGCCTTCTGATGGCCCCCAGTCTTCTCAGCGATGCATCCGGTCTGTTGTATGGGTCGCGGTGGTGTGAAGTCGGCGGGCTCGTGACCTGTCACATGACTCAATGACGTCATTGCAGGTCCTTTCACACCACCGCGACCCATACAACAGACCGGACGTAGCATAGAAAACACCGGGGGCCATCGGAAGGTAAGTATAATCTTTTATTTTTTATCATTCTTATTCTTTTTTTTAAACTGCCGGTTGCATGGATTTATATAGTGTGACCAAGTTGTCAAGCACTTTTCCAAGTGATGCTAAAATCGCTTGGAAAAGCGCTTGATAACCCGCATGCAGAAATGCATGCAAAAACGCTTGACAAACGCTTCTACCTGGCGGGAAAAACGCATGTAAAAAGTGCATGCGTTTTTCCTGCCAGGGAGAATCGGAAAAAATATGCAGCATTTCTGCATCGTGGGCACACAGCCTTATTATTTTTTTGCTAAGATTTGTCAGATGATATTTGTTACTTAAATTCTAGCTATTACCAGTCTGGCCGTTTAAAAAAAAAAAAAAAAAAGTGGGCAGCTGCAAATTGGTGATTTATTTCTAAATATAATGTCTTAAAACCCTCAGAAGGGGCCATAATTTTTCCCAAAAAGGGCTGAGTTTCTGATAAAAAGTCAGCCATGAACTTCTTGGTTGTGGGATCCTGGCATATGGAGTGGATCCAACAACCCTCCTCAGGCCCTCTTGCAGTGAAAAAGTAAGATCTTGTTCTTTACACTAATCCTCTGCTGCTGCATGCTTTACTAAGACATTACTGAATGGTAACCTGAATTGTGTAGTTAACATTAAAGGGAATCTGTCAGTAGGATCAACCCTCCTAAGCCGTCTATATGGGCATGTAGGTCATAGGAAGCTGCATAAAATTATACCTTGATATCTGCAATCCGATGCCTTATTCCAGAGAAATCCACGTCTTTCTTATATGTAAATGAACTGCTCAGGACTATGGGCCGGACACTGATCTGTATGAGACTCCGCCTACAGAGACTGTTTTAAATAAAAGGGGGAATTACCAGTGTGAGACAATTAACTAACACAGAACAGGAGAAATGAACTTTGTCTTCTTGTAAACACATATATTGCAGCTCTCTGAGCTCTGCTGTATTGTGACAATATTACAACCCTGTCTGCCTGTGAGATGGAGGCGGAGAGGAGCCTGCAGATGTGTCAGATATAATCACACACAGCTCTGCAGTGAGATCAGGAGAGCCGAGAGCATAGAGGATAATCTCTGGAGGCAGATTCTCATGCAGATCTATGTTTGGCCGATAGCCTGGAACAGCTCATTTACATGTAAGAAAAACATGGATTTCTCTTGAATAAAACATTGGATCGCAGATATTAAGTTGTCAGTTTATTCAGCTTCCTATGACTTACATGCCCATATAGACGGCTTATGAGGGCTGATCCTACTGACAGATTCCCTTTAAGTAACATCTTTTAAAGTACGCGGCAGCAGTGGATTAGTGCAAACAGGGCCGGTGTCAGCACCCGCCGCACCCCGGCAAGTGCCGGTGCCCTGGAAAGCAGGGGGCCCCTCTCGCCTCGGTTGCTATGTGAGCGCCGCCCGTAGCATCTTGGGTTACCGCCGGCCTGCAGATCCTCTTCTGGACAGCGGGGGGGCCCACTTGCCTCGGTTGCTATGTGAGCGCTGCCCGCGGCGTCCTGGGTTACCGCCGGCCGGCATATCCTCTCCAGTGTTCATGCAGATGCATCCTTAGCCTCCCAACTCCGGCTATCGAGTGCCGCGTGCGCTGGCCGACACCCAGGCTGATGACACCATCTCAACTACAGCGCATGCGCTGCCTTCAGCCTGGGTGCGTCCTCCGAGCTCGAGCTCCTCGGGATTCAAGCGCCAGCCAGCAACCACCACAGGTAAAATTACTATATGTGTTAGAGACTGCACGTCTTATGTAATGTCTATATATAGATACATGATGATGTGACTGTGACATCATCATATATCTATATATAGTCTAGACATTACATAAGACATGCAGTCAGCACTGCAGCATCTTACAGGAAACCCTGGCCCTGTCTGTGTGGTATGGCTGAGAAGGAAGGGGCAGGGATGTTGTTGACAATCTGCTGATCCATAGGAGGGCTATATATATTGTAATGTGGCCCCTTCTCCTGGCACTGACCACCCAGTGGTGCCCATCTCCACTGTGTGGGGTCACTGGGTGAGTTACTGCCATGGCTCCCGTCAGCACTGCAGTATAAACAGGAAGCCCTGTGAGAAATGGCAGAGAAGTAAGGGGCAAGGATGTTGGTGATGATGGTGACAGTTTGCTGATCCAGAGGAGGGGTATATTGTAATGTGGCCCCTTCTCCTGCACTGACCACCCAGTGGTGCCCATCCCAGTGGTGCCCATCTCCATTATGTGGGGGTTAGTTACTGCCATGGCTCCTGTCATGTCACTCATGTAATGTAACAAGTCAGTGAAATCTTCAGCATTGTACTATATATATATTTCTCTGCCGTATCTGTGCATCTTGAATTGTGGTATGTGTTAAAGGGGCCCACTGAGACTCTTTCGCCCGGGGCCCACAAAAACCTGGAGCCGGCCCTGAGTGCAAAGACTAAGAATTGCTCTTTCACTGCGAGATTGACAGTGGAAGGTTGTGGGATCATGTTCTGCATGCTAGGATCCCACAATAAGGATGTTATAGGCCCTTTCAAGGGACATTAGGGACCCTTCTGAGGGAATTTTTTAATACATGATATTTTTATAAATCATCAATCCAGATTTGTGTTAGATGTGCTTTAAAAGGATTGTCTGGTGAAAATAAGGATAGGTGATCAGTGGGGATCTGACCACTGTGATCTGCGCCGATCAGCAGAACTTAAACCCCAGTTAAGATGGAGCGGCAGTGCACATGCTCAAGTTAATCCATTCATTACATATCAGTCTGCCAAGCACTTTGCTCTACATTTTCCAGCAGCCCCAGAGAGAATGATTAGAATGGCAGTTGGCCGTCCGAACTGCAGCTCCACTTTGTATCGGGAATAAAAGTTCCCCATTGGGGATGAAAACTCCCCTTTCTGCCGATCAGTGTGGGTCCCTGCAATAGGACACGAACCAATCAGCAAGATAAGACCTATTCCATAGATAGCTGATAACTTCTGTGATGATACAGCCTATAATCTTAATAAGCCAGACGTTTAGATGTTAATCCAAGAGAAATACACTATTATCTTTGTGTTGACTTGTAAATGTATGTGTATTTATGTGGCTAGTCAAGAAGAACAGACCAGTATTTGTATAACCCTGATTGTTGTCTCCTCTTTGATTCTGAAACATTGATGTTAATTTAAATAGCCCCCTTCTATACCAACTATGTAAATAGATTAGCTCAAACAATGATAGCTGAGCCCTGTGAGTAATGCCCTCCTTAACCCCTTACCTGTGAATGTGTACTTGCAAGGACAACTGTAACTATTTTAAGGGACATGTGCTTCTGTAGCAGTCAAACTTGAAACAGATTGAAAATAGACTTTACAAGGAGAATCAAGCATCAGACTATTTTCACACTATCAGCTTGGTAGGATGGTTTTACCCAAAGAGACAGATTTGGATTCTACATGATTCTAGCCTAAGGGTATATAGCCCTGACTGGAAAGATACAGATCTGCTCCATTGACCATCAGAGAGACCATGGATACATTTGGGGAGACCAGGTTGGGACGATGAAGTCACCTGGCCCCATTGATATGTTTGGGGTTGCCAGGTGGGACCCTCCAGTCATCTGGAACCCATGGAGACATTTGGAGAAGCCAGATTGGGACCGGTCGGTCATCTGGCCCCAAGAAATCTCTTGGAGAGGCCTGGATGGAACCCTCGGGTCTCCTGGCCTTGTACCTCGAAGGACTGCTAGCTTCCTAAGCTTGCCGCTACCTTCTCTCTGGGGGGGCCCACCAGACACGGGGGGCCACTGGTTGAGGTAGTTGGCCATGGAAATCCCCAAAGTCGCAGCTGTTCTATCTCAGGTGGGTGCAGCGGAAGGGTGAGACTGTGTAATGTTGTACCATCTTGGGTATTTGCTGGGACTGTTCTATGTGTTTATTGTCCGTTTTGTGGTTCAATAAAGTATTGCCACATTGTTTTACCCTCACCCTGTGTTGTCTGAGTATTGTTACGCCCACGGAAGACCTCATGTCTTTACAACTTCTTTTCACTGGGCAACCTCTTTAATCTTTACCAGTGGACTATGAACTTCATAGAATCATAGAATGTTAGAGTTGGAAGGGACCTTCGTGTCCAACCTCATGCTCAATGCAGGATTCACTAAACCATCTCAGACAGATGTCTGTCCAGCCTCTGAAGACGTCCATTGAAGGAAAACTCACCACCTCTCGTGGCAGCCTGTTCCACTCATTAATCACCCTCACTGTCAAAAAGTTTTTTTCTAATATCTAATCTGTATCTTCTCCCATTCAGTTTCATCCCATTGCTTCTAGTCTGTCTTTGTGTAAATGAGAATAAAGCTGATCCCTCTACAGTGTGACATCCCTTCAGATATTTGTAGACAGATATTAAGTCTCCTCTCCGTCTTCTCTTTTGCAAGAAAAACATTCCCAAATCCTCTAACCGTTCCTCATAGGACATAGTTTGCAGATTGGCCACCATCCTCGTAACTCTTCTCTGAACTTGCTCCAGTTTTTCCCTTCACCCATGACAGCACACCTGACAGCACACCTGAGAGAGGATCCGCCCTTCAAGGACAGGAAACATTCTGAAATAAAAGGGCGGCACCTCTCCCCCGCTTCAGTTGGTTTCCTGTCCTTGATGGGAATCCTCACGAAATCATCAGGCGGCTGTTATGCTGAAGAAGACTTACCCAGGCGCTGGAAGAGCGGGCTGTTTTGTCCGTGGCGCTGGCCTTCAGGTGCTGGTAGAGCTGTCCGCAGGTTCCCCGGGGACCTGTCGCACGTGCTGGCGCAGGCGGTGTAGAGGTGCTGGGCTTCCATATACCGCCGCGACGCCCTCCCCCGGCCGCCCATGTGACCACAGTCATGTGCCTCTGACGTCATGGTGCGGGCACGCTGGGTAGGGCGTGCCCGATGACGTCGGGGGCGGCGCCGAAGGAAAACATGGCGGCGCCCTGTATAATGCACGCCGGCATGGCAAAAACGCTGGCGGCGTTTTCGAGGGGAGACCGGCGCTAGGGGGAGGGGCCTAATTACCGGAAGGAGACCACAGGGACCAGGAGGTAACTGACTTCGCCTGTCTCCCTATAAAGAGGAGCACCTGGGGTCAGAACGCTGCTCGTCATAATGTCTGACATGGAGCAACAGCAGCTGTCGCCACGGCCACAGTCGCTACCACCTTCATCGCCACCTCTGTCTGCTCGCCGGTCTAGTGGGTCCAGCGGAAGGAGCAGCAGTCGTCCGAGTCAGAGGGGTAAAGCTTCTCAGGACTCCATGGTCTCCAGGAGGGATGCGTCGCGTATCCTGAAAAAGCTTTCAATTCCGGTATCCGCAGTGGCGGGGTGAGTGATCTTTGTGAATGTCACTAGATATATTTGCTAATGGGCTCCTACTGTGTGTTTAAATCGCCAGGAGGAACCCAGGAAAGTAACCGCCAAGAAGCGGAACAAAGAATGTGCCATATGCAAATGCCCGCTAGCGATAGACTGGCAGAAGGAGCTCTGCTCGGACTGCATTCAGAAAACTATTTGTGAGGGTACCCCGGATTTTGCAGCCAGCCTCAGATCGGTTATCAGATCGGAGGTAGAGGGCTCCCTAAAAACAAATTTGAAAAAAAGAAGGAAAATCATATCTGATCCTTCTTCTGACTCTGACTCCTCTGTATTATCGGATGTACAGTGTCATAGTGGGGCCTCATCCTCATCCTCTTCCTCTTCAGACAGCGATAGAGGGGGGAGACCATGCTTCCCTATAGAAGACACAGACAAATTGGTAAAGGCCGTCAGAACCACTATGGGGTTAAAGGAAGATAAATCCGATGAGTCCCTAGAGGATATCATGTTTGCAGGGTTAGAAGAAAAGAAAAAAACGTACCTTCCCGGTGAGCGCTAAGGTCCAGGCACTTATCAATAGAGAATGGAGGAAACCTGAGAAAGTAGGAGCCTTGCCTTCATCCTCAAAGAGGAAGTATCCCTTTGACCTAAAGGACTCTGAGAACTGGGACAAGGTGCCAAAAATTGACGCTGCGGTGTCTAGATCATCAAAAAGATCGGCACTCCCTCTTGAAGACTCAGGGGTACTTAGAGACCCCTTAGACAAGAAGGCGGATACCTTTTTAAAACATGCCTGGGAATCCGCAGCAGGAGGTCTAAAGCCGGCCATTGCAGGAACATGTACCGCTCGTTCCCTTATGATATGGTTACAGCAGTTGGAAGATCAGCTGAAAAATAAAAAGACCTCCAGGGGAAAAAATTCTAGCCAGCCTCCCCCTGTTGCATGGTGCAGCTGCCTTCCTAGCAGATACCTCTGATGACTCAGTAAAACTGGCAGCTAGGTCGGCTGGGTTATCAAACGCGGCTAGACGAGCTCTGTGGCTCAAGGGATGTCCTGGGGACTTACAATCAAAGTCTAGACTGTGTTCTATCCCCTGTGATGGCCAATTTCTCTTTGGCAAAAAATTGGACGATGTCCTTGAGAAAGCAAGTGACAGAAAAGGAAGGTTCCCTGGCTTTTCGGCGGATGCCAGAAAGAACTATTTTCGGAGGGGGAAATTTAGTAGAGGTCGCCCCCCGGGAGAAAAAAGAAAGTGGGATTTTAAGAACAAAAAAGAGTCCGGATATATGTTGGGGGGTCCCTCCGCTGCCTCCAAAAAGCCTCCACAATGACGCCAGGCCACAAGTTGGGGGGAGACTTTCTCATTTTTTTCATGCCTGGGGAAAACATTTCCTCCAGTCCCTGGGTCCTCAACATAGTGAGAGATGGACTAAGGATTCAATTGCTTCAGCAGCCATACCGCTCGTTTGTGATAACTCCGGTAAGAAAATCCCCAGACGAACAACTGGCCCTAGAATCCGAGATCTTGAACCTGTTGAACAAGCAAGTGCTATGTGAGGTACCGGTCAGTCAAAAAGGAAGGGGATTTTATTCCCCTCTCTTTTTAATAAAAAAAACGGACAGTTCATTCGGAACTATTATAAATCTAAAGGGCCTCAACCGGGTTGTAAACAACCATACGTTCAAAATGGAATCAATAAACTCAACAATAAAGCTTCTTTTTCACAATTGCTTTATGGCAGTGATAGATCTCAAAGACGCGTACTATCACGTCCCAATTCACCCAGGTCATCAAAAGTATCTAAGGGTTGCTCTTTACATTCAAGGAAGTCTCGGACACTTCCAGTTCCAAGCTCTTCCCTTCGGGTTGTCGATTGCTCCAAGGGTATTCACCAAGCTGATAGCCGAGGTAACAGCCTTTCTCCGCATTCCGAATACAGTTATAATACCATATCTGGACGACTTCCTTATAGTGGGGAATTCAGAGAGCCACTGTATTTCACAACTGAATCAAGTCATGGCTGTCTTGCAGAACTTAGGCTGGATAATCAATGCCCAAAAATCAAGGCTAGAGCCCGCAAGGATCCAGGCCTTTCTGGGGTTTACCCTAAACTCAGAGTGTCAGACTTGTCTTCTACCCGACAGCAAAATAGACAAAGTCACAAATTTGGTGTCAGCAGCCATACACACCCCAGACATGTCCTTAAGGAAGGCTATGTCCCTACTAGGTACTCCAACATCATGCATTCCGGCGGTCAAGTGGGTCCAATTTCACACAAGAAACCTTCAGTGGGAAATCTTGTCGGCACAAAGATTGTTAAAAGGGTATTTAGAAGGAAAGGTACATCTCTCCTTACGAACCAGGGACGCCCTCTTGTGGTAGACAGACAGGTCAAATTTATCTCGGGGGGGGTCCAGTGGGACACACCAGTACAAGACATCATCACGACCGATGCAAGCAACTCAGCGTGGGGCGCACACCTAGAAAATCACATGATTCAAGGCCCTTGGTCATTCTTAGAGAAAAAGGGGTCATCAAATCTAAAAGAACTATGGGCGGTGAGAAACGCTTTAGAAGGCTTCCTCCCTTTACTCCAGGGTCGCCATGTTCGGGTTATGTCGGACAACAGAACCACTGTGGCCTACATAAACCACCAGGAGGGAAACAAGATCTTATTCTCTTCTGGAAGCAGTAGGCAGGCTTTTTCAAATAGCGGAGAAAAATCTTCTATCTCTCACAGCGCTACACATACAAGGCATAGACGACGCGAAAGCAGACTTCCTAAGCCGCAACAAGTTGAGACAAGGGGAATGGGCCCTGAATCCCAGAGTATTCCATCAGATAGTACAGCTGTGGGGTCTACCAGAGATAGATTTGTTCGCCGACAAAAACAACAGGAAAGTGGAGAAATTCTGCTCACTAGACCCAAGGGGAATCCCTTTGGCAATAGATGCTCTCCAGATTCCTTGGCGCTTCAAGTTGGCCTATGCATTCCCGCCAATAGCTATGATAACTCTGGTGGTGAGGAAGATCAGAAAGGATCAAGCGAGAGTGATTCTCATAGCCCCCCTTCTGGCCAAAGAGACCATGGTTCTCCCTTTTGAGGATGATCTTACAATCAGACCCATGGATCCTACCAGAGACCCCGAACCTTCTAGGACCTCAGGGACCAATATTCCATTCTCAAGTGAAGGGTTTCCACCTAGCAGCATGGAATTTGAGAGGGCAATATTGACTGGCAAAGGGTTTTCATCAGGTTTAGTGTCTACTCTATTAAAAAGTAGAAAGCCCATAACCACCAAAATCTATGGTAGAACATGGAGAAAATTTTTACATTTTCTAGGAAAGCCATTAAGCCAAAAACCTCCAATTAAATCCATCCTGGAGTTCTTACAGAAGGGGTTTGAGTTAGGTCTAGCTACCAGTACACTTAAGGTCCAGGTTTCTGCCTTGGGTGCGCTATATAACCATAACCTTGCAGCCAATAAATGGATTACAAGGTTCATTAAATCCTGCGGTAGATCTAGGCCAATCTCAATACCCACAGTTCCTCCATGGAACCTAAATTTAGTACTTGACGCACTAACTATGGAACCCTTTGAACCAGTTCAGGAGTTGTCCGCAAAATACATAACTCTCAAAACAATTATTTTGGTATCCTTAACATCGGCCCGTAGAGTAAGTGATTTACAGGCCCTATCCATAAATCCTCCATATACGCAAATATTTGAGGATAGAATAGTATTGAGGCCTGATCCAGCCTACTTTCCTAAGGTTGCGCTCAAGTTTCATAGATCTCAGGAAATTGTTCTGCCCTCCTTTTGTAACAGCCCAAAGAACCCAGTGGAGCAAAAGTTTCATAACCTTGATGTTAGAAGGGCTCTATTACAATACATAAAAGTAACTAGCCAGTGGAGGCGTAGCCAATCCCTGTTCGTAGCTTTCCAGGGGAGTAGGAAGGGGTATGGGGTGACGAGAGCAACTATAGCCAGATGGATTAGGGAGGCCATTTTCTTAGACTACTCTACAAGTAACACCCCGATCCCTGACGGCATCAAAGCTCACTCCACCAGGGCCGTGGCTACCTCCTGGGCAGAGAAGGCTGAGGTATCGATAGATCAAATCTGTAAGGCCGCTACATGGTCATCACCATCTACCTTTTTCAAACACTACCGTTTGGATCTATCCTGCCTATCTGACTTAACCTTTGGTAGAAGGGTGCTACAAGCAGTGGTCCCTCCCTAAGGTGTTTCTTTCTCCAAAATTCTCTTAGGTGTGCTGTCATGGGTGAAGGGAAAACACCAAGGTTACTTACCGGTAGCCGGTTTTTCCAGAACCCATGACAGCACCCGTATATTCCCCCCCCTTCTTTCTCACTATATGGGTGTGCACGTGTGTTGGGTGTTATTTGATGTGGTGTTGGATTTGTATATAACTCCTTTTTTATGTAGGTCCTCTCAATGCTCTGTAGCCAACTGAAGGGGGGGAGAGGTGCCGCCCTTTTATTTCAGATGGTTTCCTGTCCTTGAAGGGCGGATCCTCTCTCAGGTGTGCTGTCAGGTGTGCTGTCATGGGTTCTGGAAAAAACGGCTACCGGTAAGTAACCTTGGTGTTTTCGATGTATTTTTTAAAATGTGGTGCCCAGAACTGGACACAGTATTTCACATGAGGTCTGACCAAAGAAGAGTAGAGGGGAATAATTACTTCATGTGATCTAGACTGTATGCTTCTGTTAATGCAACCCAGAATTGTGTTTTCCTTTTTTGCTGCTGCGTCACACTGTTGACTCATTTTCAGTCTGTGATCTATTAGTATACCTAAGTCTTTCATATGTGATGTTGCTTAGACCTATTCATCCCATTTTGTATATGCTTTTTTCATTGTTCTTGCCCAGATAAACTATTTTGCATTTCTCCCTGTTAAAAACCATTCTGTTAGTTGCTGCCCACAGTTCCAGTTTGTTTACATCTTTTTGAATCCTCTCTCTCTCTCTTCTCTAGTATTAGCTATCCCTCCTAGCTTTGTGTCATCAGCAAATTTAATCAGCTTGCCCTCAATTCCTTCATCTAAATCATTGATAAAGATGTTGAATAACACAGGGCCCAGGACAGAGCCTTGTGGTACCCCACTTGAGACATTCTTCCAACTGGATGTGCAACCATTTATGACCACTCTTTGGGTCCGATCACTAAGCCAGTTATGAATCTATTTGTCAAATGCTTTGCTGAAGTCGAGATATACTATATCTACTGCGTTTCCCTGATCCACACAGTCAGTGAGTCTGTCATAGAAGGAAATTAAGTTAGTCTGACTTAACTTATTAGTTACAAACCCATGCTGGCTCTGGTTAATCACTTCATTCTCATAAAGGTACTTTCATACATGTTGTTTAATAATTTGTCCAAAGATCTTTCCTGGTATAGAAGTGAGACTCACCGGCCTATAGTTCCCTGGGTCCACCTTCTTCCCCCTTTGGAAAACAGGGACAACATTCACTCTTCTCCAGTCTTCTGTTACTTCTCCTGTTCTCCAAGAATTTTCAAAGATTATGGAGAGTGGTTCAATAATTTCCTCTATCTCCTTCAGTACTCTAGGATGTAATTCATCTGGCCCTGGAGACTTGAATTCATTTATGTTAGCTAAGTATTCCCTCACTATCTCTCTGTTTATAGATACTGTGGATTCTTCTATTCCTTCAATAGTACAGTGAAGATCAGTTGATGTTACATTTACTTTCTGAGAGAAAACAGATGCAAAACAGGAATTTTACTTTGATAATGTGTTAGTGCATAGGACAGGATTACAGGGGGAAAAGGGGAAATTGCATTGGTACCTCCTCTATGATCTAGTTTTACAGTGGTGTTACTTGGATACAATGCAGCTTTATTATTTGGGGTTTACACTGCACTGTATGGCTGGTATTTGTACTGTGTAGGCTCTGTATGGTAGTTTTATGTGCGCACCTTATCATAACTCTTTGGAGTTTTCTTTTGGTCACTCTCTGGCCCTAATATTAGGGTATATTTCTCATTTTAACAATTTTCTCCCAACAGCACGTGCTTATGAATTGATTTTTTTTAAAAAAAACCTGAACAATATATCTGAAAAATTAGACTTTGATTTAAAGTGTTCTTGTCCTTTGCCACTAAAACTGGTTTTGCTACACTCATCCCCTGCACGCAGTTAAAGAAGACCTGTAACCAGGTAAAATATGGCCAGTTTTTGCTCTTATTTTTTTCATGCTGCCCCTGAATATTATATTTTTTTTAAATCCACCATAGGTTAAAGATATAGGTCTATTTTTATGGTCTATACCAAGGAGGTGTTATTCAAAGGGTAATTCAGTAAAGACAGTGTAGACATGCCCTCCAAGAATCCTGTGAGCAATACCCATTCGTAAAGACCATGAAATGAGCATATTGGGCATACTAAATAAAAAAGGTCTATATCTATTTAAAATGAAAGGAAAAAAAACTGAATACTCAGGCGAGTAGTTGGAATAAATTAAGAGCAAAAATAGCCACTTTTGAACTGAAGACAGTTCTTCTTTTAACCCCTTTACAACCTTGGATGTATGAGTACGCCCAAGGTCGCATCCTCCTCTTTGGCGCGGACTCCGACGATGAGCCCACATCTTTTTGGGGACATGACTGCTGATCTGATCCCGCCCGTGTCTGTTAATATATTAAATGCCGCTGTCAAACACTGACAGCGGCATTTAACATTACCGCACCGGAAGCGCCTCATAAGACCCACCCTTCGGCGCGCCCGTCACATGATCGCGGGTCGCCGATGGGTTGGCATGACAACTCGGGGTCTGCAGGAGATCCCTGTGGTTGTCACAGATTATCTGCTGTGAGCGCCGCCGAGCGGTCAGCGCTTATAGCAGATGAGCAGTTTTGTTACACATAGCAGGGCTTAAGCCAAGTTATGTGTATCACAAGCAATCAGATGATCGCAGCTTCTATTGAAGCAAGTGAAAAGTAAAAAAAAAAAGTTTCTAAAAATATTTTAAAAATTTAAAAAATATAAAAGTTCAAATCACCCCCTTTTTGCCCCATTCAAAATAAAACAATTAAAACTCCATCAAAAATACACATTTTTGGTATCGCCGAGTTCAGAATCACCCGATCTATCAATATAAGAAAAGAATTAATCCAATCGATAAATGGCGTAACAAGAAAAAAAATAAAAACGCCAGAATTACCTTTTTTGGTCGCTGCAACTGTGCATTAAAATGCAAAAACAGGCGATCAAAACATTGTATCTACACAAAAATTGTATCAATAAAAACGAGAGCTCAGTGTGTGAAAAATAAGCTCTCATCCAACCCCAGATCACGAAAAATGGAGCTGCTATGTGTCTCAGAAAATGGCGTTTTATATACACTACTCAAAAAAATAAAAGGAACACTCAAATAACACATCCTAGATCTGAATGAATGAAATATTCTCATTGAATACTTTGTTCTGTACAAAGTTAAATGTGCTGACAACAAAATCACACAAAAATCATCAATGGAAATCAAATTTATTAACCAATGGAGGCCTGGATTTGGAGTCACCCCCAAAATTAAAGTGGAAAAACACACTACAGGCTGATCCAACTTTGATGTAATGTCCTTAAAATAAGTCAAAATGAGGCTTAGTATTGTGTGTGGCCTCCACGTGCCTGTATGACCTCCCTACAATGCCTGGGCATGCTCCTGATGAGGTTGCGGATGGTCTCCTGTGGGATCTCCTCCCAGACCTGGACTAAAGCATCCGCCAACTCCTGGACAGTCTGTGGTGCAACGTGATGGAGCGAGACATGATGTCCCAGATGGAGGGGGCCGTAGGAGGGCAACAACCCAGCAGCAGGACTGCTACCTCCGCCTTTGTGCAAGGAGGAACAGGAGGAGCACTGCCAGAGCCCTGCAAAATGACCTCCAGCAGGCCACAAATGTGCATGTGTCTGCGCAAACGGTTAGAAACCGACTCCATGAGGGTCGTATGAGGGCCCGACGTCCACAGATGGGGATTGTGGGGGTTAATAAAGATTTTTCTGAATTTTCATGACTATGAAAATTGTACATTCACACTGAAGGCATCAAAACTATGAATTAACACATGTGGAATTATATACTTAACAAAAAAGTGTGAAACAACTGAAAATGTCTTATATTCTAGGTTCTTCAAAGTAGCCACCTTTTTGCTTTGATGACTGCTTTGCAATTGCCATGGAACCGCTTGCTCAGAAGAGCTCTTTCGCGTCATTTTAAGATTAGCTTATACGCAGACGATATTCTTTTAATCCTTTCAGATCCTTTAAAATCAATAAAAGTTAATTAATCTTCTTAAAAAATTTTCAGAAATATCCTATTTTAAGATAAATAATGACAAATCAAAAATACTTTGTTTCAATTCAAAAGAAGATTTAATTAATAACATTAAAAGGCTCTCTTCTTTTGGTTGGGCGGAAAAGGAACTTAATAACTTGGGTATTATGATAACAAAGGATGTTAAATCTACAATTTCTTCTATTCTTAACCAATTAACTAACACAATATCAAAAGATTTAGCAACGTATCGTTGCCAGGACTTATCTTGGATACGTAAAAATCTAACAAAAACTTTCATCCTCCCAAAAATACTCTATATTTTTAGGTCTCTTCCACTGAAAATCTCAATGATATATTTGACTAACCTTCAATCCCTTATTAATTTATTAATTTGAGGAAACAAAAAAGCTAGAATTGCTAAAGATATCCTTTATAAGAGAAAACTACATGGAGGACTTGGTCTTCCAAATGTTACGGCATACTATCTAGCATGCTTAGTCAAACAAAGCTCATATTGGCTACAAAATTTAGATGCTCCGGCCTGGCTTGATTTGGAGATTACACTAAACAATAACATACATCCTTGTGATATACTCTTTAGGCACATATTTACAAAACCTTCAGGTCCTCCCTCTCACCCTATTCTTCAAGCCATTATTTACGCTTGGAATTAAAAAATTAAAAGACAGATTTTTTACAATACTTAACGAAAGATTCCATCCAAATATTCATAAATAATAAACCTTTATGTTCTGAAGCCACTTCAACCTTATTTGGTAATTTTAATCATAAAATATTTTGGAGCCTTAAAAATATTTATAGTTGGTTCAATAAAGATACCGAATTTGTAAAAAAAACTCCTACATGTCTAAATGGGAATAAATTTTGAATTTCTCTCTTCCTCCAGAAAATTGGGAAAATGCTTTGAACTATTCCTATACTTCGAATATTTCTATGCCCGTACATGAGGCACATTATAAATTACTTACTAGCTGGTATTATACTCCGACAAGATTATCATATATATAAATCCTAATAATCAACCACTGTGTTGGAGTAATTGCGGTTCCAGAGGGGATTTATTACATATTTTTTGGAACTGTCCAAAAATTTAATTTTTATGGTCACAAGTTTTCGAACTCATATATAAAATCTCCAAAAGTAGAATAATTATAACTCCTTAGATGGCACTATTGTCTATTGGCATGGAAAATGTTAATGACTCAGTTAGACTTATCATTATATCTATATTTCTTGTTACAAAAACGCCATCGCTGTTCATTGGAGGAAAACAGATCCTCCCCTCTTTCTAGACATACTAGAAAGAATTAAGCTTCATAAAAATTATGATTATAAATTTGCCATTACAAATAACCAATTCCATAAATTTTCCAAAAAATGGCTAGGATGGTCTGAATTGTTTCCCTGATGGATTAGTTCATCGCTTAGCTAAGTCACAGATTAAATGTTTGTTTAACTGTTAGCTCAGTTCAAGTTCTAATTGTTCTTCTAATATAATTTCTTTTCTCAATGAAATTTATTGTAACAAATTTTATAAATTTTACTGTTTTGTAATATTTTGTTTATATATTACATTTGATTGTAACGCATGATACTATTGAGTACCTCTCTTTCCCTTCCCTTCTTTCCTTCCCTCTCCCTCTCCTTCCCTCCTCCCTATGTTATTCCCTATTCTTACCTTCCCTTATTTTACTTTATAAAATTAATAAAATTATTGGAAATGATGACTGCTTTGCACACTCTTGGCATTCTCTTGATGAGCTTCAAGAGGTAGTCACCGGAAATGGTCTTCTAACAATCTTGAAGGAGTTCCCATCATTCTCTTTCTTGGTCAAATAGCCCTTACACAGCCTGGAGGTGTGTTTGGGGTCATTGTCCTGTTGAAAAATAAATGATGGTCCAACTAAACGCAAACCGGATGGAATAGCATGCCGCTGCAAGATGCTGTGGTAGCCATGCTGGTTCAGTATGCCTTCAATTTTGAATAAATCCCCAACAGTGTCACCAGCAAAGCACCCCCACACCATCACACCTCCTCCTCCATGCTTCCCGGTGGGAACCAGGCATGTAGAGTCCATCCATTCACCTTTTCTGCGTCGCACAAAGACACGGTGGTTGGAACCAAAGATCTCAAATTTGGACTCATCAGACCAAAGCACAGATTTCCACTGGTCTAATGTCCATTCCTTGTGTTCTTTAGCCCAAACAAGTCTCTTCTGCTTCTTGCCTGTCCTTAGCAGTGGTTTCCTAGCAGCTATTTTACCATGAAGGCCTGCTGCACAAAGTCTCCTCTTAACAGTTGTTGAAGAGATGTGTCTGCTGCTAGAACTCTGTGTGGCATTGACCTGGTCGCTAATCTGAGCTGCTGTTAACCTGCGATTTCTGAGGCTAGTGACTTGGATAAATTTATCCTCAGAAGCAGATGTGACTCTTGGTCTTCCTTTCCTGGGGCGGTCCTCATGTGTGCCAGTTTCTTTGTAGCGCTTGATGGTTTTTGCAACTGCACTTGGGGACACTTTCAAAGTTTTCCCAATTTTTCGCACTGACTGACCTTCATTTCTTAAAGTAATGATGGCCACTCGTTTTTCTTTACTTAGCTGCTTTTTTCTTGCCATAATACAAATTCTAACAAGTCTATTCAGTAGGACTATCAGCTGTGTATCCACCAGACTTCTGCACAACACAACTGATGGTCCCAACCCCATTTATAAGGCAAGAAATCCCACTTATTAAGCCTGACAGGGCACACCTGTGAAGTGAAAACCATTTCCGATGACTACCTCTTGAAGCTCATCAAGAGAATGCCAAGAGTGTGCAAAGCAGTCATCAAAGCAAAAGGTGGCTACTTTGAAGAACCTAGAATATAAGACATATTTTCAGTTGTTTCACACTTTTTTGTTAAGTATATAATTCCACATGTGTTAATTCATAGTTTTGATGCCTTCAGTGTGAATGTACAATTTTCATAGTCATGAAAATACAGAAAAATCTTTAAATGAGAAGGTGTGTCATAATACAATACTTCAGAATACTGCCAACCGTCCGTTCCCATCACTTCCCAGCATGAATAGCTTTTACCATTATTCAATGGTCTGCCTGTACTGAATGAAAATATGCTTCTCTGTCGTGTGTATGCAGTTTGACAGACAGGAGAGCTAGAGCAGGGAAACAAAGGCCCATCCCCACTTCCTAAAATCCATTTTGGAGTCTTTGCTGCTAGAGACAGATTACACTTGACAACAGGCATTGATTTGCACGTTAGATGGAAGCACCTAGAGGCAAGCAGTGGCAAGTAATTTTTCAGGATTAAGAAGTACAATTTTTAAGAAAGTGATTTTCAGATTGTCTATTTATTACATTATTCATCAAATGAGTTCAGATTGTCTAAATGTACAGGGGCCAATTGAAACTTATTTTATACCCTTGGTCGATCTTAGTTGACTATTTGGAATTATTTATACCCTTGACAGGGAAAGTAATTTACAAAGGGCTGTAGAACAAGCAGCAGAAACTTTTATATACTGATTGCCTAATAATGGTAAAGCTATATTTTCTGTGTCTGCAAAGAATGATTGAAAAGTGCAGGAAATCAATGGGGGAACGGAAAATAATTAATTTAATTAATAATTTGCTATTCCGACCAAATAATAATTTTTGAAGCTTGTGTTATTTAGAATTCCAGGATTTTAAAAATAGTTCTTTATTCTATCCTAATACTTATATTGCTGCCTAGTAGTATACTGTACAATCAACAGCCTCTGCTAATCCCTGCCAACACATTGCAAGACCTTAAGGATATAACAGTAAACTTCCATTTTGTTCAGTAAACTCTTCAAATATTCATAAGATAACAAACGTTTTCCAAGTTCTTTTCAGCCAATTTGCTAATAAGAAACAGAACTCTGACAGCAGTAATTCATTGACAATAAAACCTTTTAGGATTGTTTATACAGTGCTGAAAATGAAAACCTTCTTGGAAAACCTGCTCATCTGGCAGTGTTTGTGTGACTTGAATGGAGACTTGTCGGCCAGTAGAAGGGTTTATTGGAAATATCCGTTGTATGCAAGTATATATACACCATACTTAATGCTGGTCAGTACACATATAAATATGTGTATTACGTGTATGTGACTCGCCCCCTGGGCCGTGGGGCACCCGGAACCGGGCTTCTGTGCGATGCTGGGGGTAGTAGTGGCAACCCGATCCCGTGGCTAAGGGTGGTCAGACCAAATGCTGTGCAGTCTATTTATCAGTGTTTTGGAATGTCCGACTACGCCACCCGTGGATTGCGGTCAGGGATGACCGCCGCTGCAAGGCAGACCGCTGAGGCTGGTGTTGGTGTGCAGCACAGGGGTAGGATAACTCCCCACGGTAAGAGTGTAGCCTCAGGACAGAGTAGGTGGATGCTGGGGGTGATAGTGCAGGCCGCAATACTAAGAGTTCAGAGTCCGCTTCAAACAGTCCAGGGTCTTTATTGCAGATGTTATTACTGACCCAACAGGAGTACCGGTTAGGAATGGGCCTGGGTATCTGAGAGCATTCGGGCGAGCCCCACTGTCAGGGTGAGTGTGTAGGCCTACCGTTCTCTCTATGCTCTTGCTGACTATCCCTCACTTCGTGGTGTAATAGCCCACGTCCCTGAGCTTGCCGTGTACTACGCCTGTATGGCTTGCGACTCGGGCCTTAGGTACCTTTTGCTTCTCCTTGCTGTACTGGTCCCTCTGTGTGGCGGAGCCTCCAGGCTTCTTAGGCCAAGGGACCTGAAATCCCTCGCGGGTTGGTTCTCTGCTGCTGGGCTTGCAACCCTGACAGCCTCGGACCCCAATGTCCGGTTGTGTGCTTCTCTCAGCCAGGACCGGCTCTCGTCGCCTCTGTCCCTGGCTTGCGGTTTCTCCTCTGCCTCACGGACTCCTCGGCTACAGCTGAACTGTCCCTCCTTCTCTGGGACTAGTCTCAGTCCTGAGCTAGGTCGTCCAGTTCTCCTTAACCCTGCCCCCAGTTCCAGCTTTTATAGGGGCAGCCAGCTACCCCTACTGGCCTGGGACAAGAGGTGCTGCATGCTAATTGTCCCTGACCAGGGAACCTCCCTCCTGCTCTCAAACACAGCCTTTAATATTTGTGGCATCCAGGCCTGGGGTGACACATGTGGGATGATAATGATATGACTACTGAGACAAGTGATCACTACAGAATCGGAAATGTCAGGTTGTGTAGGGTTAATGATCAGTCTAAACCTTTTGGCTTGGGAAGTGCATCCACATACCAAAAGCACTTCAGCCTCATTTGCATATTGATTCAAACTGTAATTTCTCGTCAGTGGACTAGCTAAAGGTATGTATGGACTTGTCTTTGCAGTAGCTACAGTAGATGTGTATATTTAGGAGCTGAAGTCCTACGGACAGATTCCCTTTAAATAATTATATTCCCTATGAAGTAACACATTTTCTTCTGTAATACATTATATCCGCTGCAATCCCTCCTAGAAATGTATGAATAAATCAACAAAGGGATGTTGTCAGTCCGGGGGGTGTCCCTATGCACTCCACACTCGCATACTGGCCTTGTCACGCCACTTTGGGTTACGCCCTCCCCCTTTGTTGAATTCATCTCCCTACGCCTATCTTGATGAATCTGCCTCATTTTTCTTTGACAAGGAGAATGGAAACACCCAGTTGACAATTATACTGAATTTCTCCAATTGAATAAGAGCTGAGCAACAGCCACTACACAGTGAACAGATCAGTGCAGTCCTGCTCTATACATTAGTGGGAATGCCGGTTATTGGGCTGATCTGATATTGACGGCCTATCCAAAGCTATGAAAGTAGTAGACAACCCCTTTTTATACTATAAGGCTCTCAACACTTTTCAGTATGCATTCAGGAACCTGTAGATCGCTTAGGACATTTCTTTTTGCCCTGAATTTTTGTCTTGATTCCGGGTATTAAATAATAGTGACTATTAAAATATTATTCTTATTCTAATTAACATGCGGATGTAAAATAAGATGAGTGCAATAAAAATAATGTAAGTTTAATTTTTAAAATACCTCCTCTTCTACTTTGAACAGGGGAGAGTGGAAATGAAAACTTTGTACTGGTTTACACCTCTTCTTTATCCAGTGACGCAAGGAATTGGCGGAATTATTTTTAGTATTTTTCTTTTCCTATGTAACCTGTCACTTTTCAAGCACCCTGTCTACTTTCTTCACCTGTACAAAAACTGCATAGTACTATACCTTTCCAAAGTGCCCTAGCCAGTAATAATTCCAGCTGGTGTGCTACACCTTAATGGTACTCTCCTTTTCTGCCTTTCATTAATAGTGCTCCTACATGGTTATAGTGCTGTATGCTGTAATGGTGGCACTTCAGTGCCTGGATTCTTTAATAATGGCACGTCAGTGCTCCTGTGCTGCATTAGTGTCATTTCTGTGCCTGTACACAGACATAGTGCCGCTACTGAGCTCCCTATATTGTAATAATACATCTTTTGTTCCCCTACACTTTAGTGATTTCCCCTCTCAGCCTCCACATGGTAACAGTTCCTCTCATTGTTTTAGTCCTCCCACATGGTGATGGTGCCCACAGCAATAGCGCACCCTCTGTGCCTTAATACAATAAGAATTGCCTCCAAACAATATTAATACATATTGTGCTCCCACATAGTGATTTCCCCCATTTTTCCCTCACTTAGCAATAGTCCCCCATTTGCACATGCCCACTGAGCAAAATCCAACTATTTGGGCCCTAATAGTGCTCTCTAATATATGCCCGCACTTAGTACTTTTCTCCCATTAGGTCCTGCAATCAGCAATATTTCCCCATTTGTGCCCTCACTTAATAATATTTTGCCATTTATGTCCCCAATTGGTAAATTCACCCATGTGCACCACCACATAGTAATATTGCCCCCCCCCCCTGTGCCCCAATTTTGAATATTCCCTTTCTGTGCCCCCACTTAGCAATATCTTCATACAGCAGTTCTCTTATATTTGTGGCAATTAAAACAAACAAAAAAAAAGAACATTCAACTAATTTTATTTTATTTTTTACAATTTTGTTACCAGATAAAATTGCTGATTTTACAGCTACAACACATATATGTACTCTTAATAATTAACATTGTGTGGAAATACTATGCAAAAAACATGTAAGCTTCAGGCTGTGTGCCCACGATGCGTATTTGGTGCGTATTTGCAGCGCGTAAACGCTCCAGAAACGCATTGCATACCTTATCCCATGACTTCCTATGACATTCTGCAAGTTCTGTGCACATGGTCCGTATTTTTTCTGCGCAGATTTTACTCACAGTAGAAATATGGACATGACCAATTCTTGTGCGTTTCTGCATGCGTATTTGCCTATACAATGCATTGGAAAAACGCATGGCAAATACGCGTCAAAAACGCATGTAAAAACCGCATGCGTTTTTCTGCCAAGGAGATGCAGAAATGCTCAGGAAAATTTCTGCTTCATTTCTGCATTGTGGGCACTAAGCCTAATATATACATTAACCAGAGCCTTAAAAAATCATGTGAATATAATCTTCTCTCCTAACATTAAGGCTGTGTGCCCACGATGCGTTTTTCAACCGTTTTTGCTGCGGAATTTGGGAAACGCATGGTAAGCCTTCTGCCATGGTCCCCTATGCAATTCCGCACTTTCAATGCCCATGCTGCGGATTTTTCCGCAGCGTTTATGCTGCGCTCAAAAATCCGCAGCATGTCCATTAATTTTGCGGAAGCGCTACGTTTTCGCCGCCATTGACTTGCATTAGAACGCGACAATTGCGCAAGACTGCATCTGTACTTGCGTAATTGGCGCGTTCTAATGTGCGGATGGTACCCGGGTGTAGAGGAGAGGAGAGTCTCATTCACACCCAGGTACCATAAAAAAAAGAATAAAATAAAAAATAAAGATTATATTCACCTTACGACGGCCCCCGGACTCCTTCTCTTCGCTTCCCGACAGATCGCGCAGGACTGAAGGACCTGCGGTGACGTCACAGTCATGTGACGGCAGGTCTTTTCAGTACGGCGATCTGACGGCAGCCAGCACAGGAGCGCTGCAAGTCTCGGGGGCCATCGGAAGGTAAGTATAGGTTTATTTTTTTATTTTTAACCATTCTCTCGGGTCATACTATATAAATCCATGCAGTTTGCATGGATTTATATAGTGTGACCTAGTTGTCACAAGCACTTTCCATGTGATGCTAATCGCTTGGAAAGCGCTTGTCAATCCGCATGCAGAAATGTCAGTGAATAACGCTTCACATCCGCTTGTCCCTGGCAGGAATCCGCATGTACAATCCGCATGTACAATCCGCATGTACAATCTGCATGCGTTTTTTTTCTGCCAGAGAGATGCAGAAACGCTGTCAAAGCTTGACATCGGCTTCCTGTCAACAGAGGAGAGCAGAGCAGGAAGAGCTGTACTGTCGAGATGACATCAGCAGAAGCTGCAGAATCACCTGCAGAAGCGGTCTGTGACCGCTGTGAGCTGGCAGAGATTGACACCAGGCAGAACAGGCACGTAGTTAGCAACTACCTGCCTGATAGTTCTTATCCCCATGTGCAGAAATAGAGAAAATCCTGGATAAGCCATTTAACTTGAGCAGTCTGATGCAATTCTGGTTTCAAAGAATATTAATGAAAAATGAGTACAAGCCCGATTCAACATTTGCGTTTTTTAAGTCCCTTTTCTTTTTCTTTTTTTGCCTTGTGATATTCGCTGATATTTTTGCATCAAATTCATCAAAATGTGTATGTTTGTTCATGAATTTTACGAAAAGTGAAAAAAGGTCTGTTTTTCTGTATTTAACCATTTTTTTTAAACTTTTTTAGTGCAAAAAGTTGCATGTTTTCCAAATTGTTGCCATAATTACTGACGTACAAAAAGAAAAAAATATCACTCCAGTGGGGAGTTGAAGTACATTTGCAAAGTGAAATCAGGATGAATCAGACGAAAACAGAAACGAAAAAAAAAAAAAAAACACGACTGAACACAGACTTCAAAAAGGCGCAAGTGGAAAGATGAATTTGGTGCAATAAAAAAAGAGCAAAACACTAGAAACTTAAAAAAACAAACTGGTGCAAATACATGAACCAGTTCTATTGTGACTGTTAAACCAGTTTATCATAAAATTCAGAAATCTTCTAGTGACCTCTAGTGTTGGAGAGTGGAAACGTCTCCATAACAATCACAAAACTTATTTGAAGCAACAGAAGAGCTGAATTGGCAATAAATATGTTCCAGCACCAAAGCGGAAGCCCTAGAGGGGTTGTCTCACATTCAAAGTAGATTTTAATCAATAGATCTTGAAATAAAAATTAATTTTTATCCTAAATGTCTATTTGATGTCATAACCTAATCTTTTTTTTTTTTCTAATTCAGTTAAATTAAAAAATTCCCGAGGCTTCCCTCACTACACTATCTAACTGCTTTATTTTTTTTACTACATCCTCTTTGATGATGCTTCGTTTGAGCAGCTCAGTGCATTGTGGAATTTATTTTTATTCCAAGATCTATTGATTAAGATGTACTTTGTGGGAAAACGGCTGGTAATAACTTGAACAGGTTTTCGTCAGTTTGAGGCAACTCAAGAAGGTGGTTACAATCTTTCAAAAAGGGCGCAAATTGACGGAAAGGTGGCACAGGGTTTGACATTTACCCATGGACTTCATTCCTTCCTAAAGTCGTTGTCCCATATACATCATATTTAATGTCACTTTAATGCCTTTTCACATCCTAATGGAATGATCTGCTCTAGGTGATGAAAAGTTGTCTGCAGCTTCCCTACAGGATCGTGGATCATGATGTTGGGCTCCCCAGCTCTCGCCCTGCTCACTGAGTGTGGATGGTCTTAACTGGCTTGGTTAACTTAGATGCAATCGGAAATACCATGGGATGTACGGAGTTTGACTGAGGGCTCCCTCTGTCTGGTTATCGCCCCATCTACCCCTGTGATTTGACTGTGGTGGCCAATGCCGTGAAAATCGGACTGCATTCAGATGTCATCAGAGTGCAGTACAATGTTTTCCACATACTCATTGACTTGCATGGTCGCGTGCGGTCTGAATATCGGATCCAACCAGCTCAATCCAAGGAAAGTATCGGACATGTGCACAGCCCCGTAGAATAGCATTGGTACAAGTACGATCTGATGTTTTGTCAGATCGCACTTGGACCGAAGATACTGTCATGTGCACGAGTCCTAATACTGATGTGCAATAATGTTTTATGATACCATGTAGTCCAGTATTACTTAAGCAATTAATGTATGGCAGTCTGTAGTTCCCTAGTGGGACAATAAAGCATGCTACTTCATAATCGCTCAAGGTGTGAATAAAACAAAAAAAAAATGCTGGAATTGCCATTTTTCCATATTCTCTTACAATGATATTAACAGAAAAATAAAGAAGTTACAAATCTCAGAAAGTGGCACCTTTAATTTTTTTCTCAAAAATACCATTTAATTCTCAAAAAGTACTAAAACATAAGCAGTACATACATTTCTGTAACTTTCCCGACTCGTAGAATGAAATTACCTTGTTATTTAAACCATACAGTCCTTAGCATAAACAATGAAGAAAAAGAAAAAAAAATGACCGTTGCTTTTTTTTTCCCTTCATCCAGCCCCCCCCCAAAAATGTACAATTATAAAAGCTATTCGTTAGATTATATGTACCTCACCATTGTGCCTAGAAAAAGTACAGCTTGACATAAAAAAGCCATTATAATCACAGCTAAATTGTTGACAGAAAAATAAAAAAGTTATAGCTCTTGGGTTGATCCCGATTCTATCCATTCAGTCGTGTCCGTCCCTTGGATACTCTGTAGGCCGGTCCTCGCCAAGCTTCTCTGTTTTCCATGGCTTCTTTCAGTTGCTTGATGTTCCTGTGTCATTCTTGATGGTATCCAGCCAATAGGCCCGTTTTCTTTTACCACTGACTATTTTGGGGGAAGCACCTCCCTTTCTAGTGAATTAGTCCTCATCACATGTCCAAAATAGGTCAGTTTCAGTCTTGTGAGCTCTTGGATTGAGTTGATGGAAATATATACAGACCAAAAGTTTGGACACACCTTCTCATTTAAAGATTTTTCTTGACTATGGAAATTGTACATTCACACTGAAGGCATCAAAACTATGAATTAACACATGTGGAATTATATACTTAACAAAAAAGTGTGAAACAACTGAAAATATGTCTTATATTCTAGGTTCTTGAAAGTAGCCACCTTTTGCTTTTATGACTGCTTTGCACACTCTTGGCGAGCTTCAAGATCAAGAGGTAGTCACCGGAAATGGTCTTCACTTCACAGGTGTGCCCTGTCAGGTTTAATAAGTGGAATTTCTTGCCTCATAAATAGGGTTGGGACCATCATTTGTGTTGTGCAGAAGTCTGGTGGATACACAGCTGATAGTCCTACTGAATAGACTGTTAGAATTTGTATTATGGCAAGAAAAAAGCAGCTAAGTGAAGAAAAACGAGTGGCCATCATTACTTTAAGAAATGAAGGTCAGTCAGTCCGAAAAATTGGGCAAACTTTGAAAGTGTCCCCAAGTGCAGTTGCAAAAACCATCAAGCGCTACAAAGAAACTGGCTCACATGAGGACCGCCCCAGGAAAGGAAGACCAAGAGTCACCTCTGCTTCTGAGGATAAGTTTATCCGAGTCACCAGCCTCAGAAATCGCAGGTTAACAGCAGCTCAGATTAGAGACCAGGTCAATGCCACACAGAGTTATAGCAGTAGACACATCTCTTCAACAACTGTTAAGAGGAGACTTTGTGCAGCAGGCCTTCATGGTAAAATAGCTGCTAGGAAACCACTGCTAAGGACAGGCAACAAGCAGAAGAGACTTGTTTGGGCTAAATAACACAAGGAATGGACATTAGACCAGTGGAAATCTGTGCTTTGGTCTGATGAGTCCAAATTTGAGATCTTTGGTTCCAACCACCGTGTCTTTGTGCGACGCAGAAAAGGTGAACGGATGGACTCTACATGCCTGGTTCCCACCGTGAAGCATGGAGGAGGAGGTGTGATGGTGTGGGGGTGCTTTGCTGGTGACACTGTTGGGGATTTATTCAAAATTGAAGGCATACTAAACCAGCATGGCTACCACAGCATCTTGCAGCGGCATGCTATTTTATCCGGTTTGCGTTTAGTTGGACCATCATTTATTTTTCAACAGGACAATGACCCCATACACACCTCCAGGCTGTGTAAGGGCTATTTGACCAAGAAGGAGAGTGATGGAGTGCTACGCCAGATGACCTGGCCTTCACAGTCACCAGACCTGAACCCAATCGAGATGGTTTGGGGTGAGCTGGACCGCAGAGTGAAGGCAAAAGGGCCAACAAGTGCTAGGATCTCTGGGAACTCCTTCAAGATTGTTGGAAGACCATTTCCGGTGACTACCTCTTGAAGCTCATCAAGAGAATGCCAAGAGTGTGCAAAGCAGTCATCAAAGCAAAAGGTGGCTACTTTGAAGAACCTAGAATATAAGACATATTTTCAGTTGTTTCACACTTTTTTGTTAAGGATATAATTCCACATGTGTTAATTCATAGTTTTGATGCCTTCAGTGTGAATGTACAATTTTCATAGTCATGAAAATACAGAAAAATGTTTAAATGAGAAGGTGTGTCCAAACTTTTGGTCTGTACTGTATGTGTGTGTGAATAGTGATTTATTATATATAAGTGGATGCTTTCTGACTTATGTGGAGGTCACTGTGCAGGGAAATGGTTGGGTGTAATTGGTAACGTCATTTTTGGTCGAGATCACAGTAGTGGGGAAAAATGAAAACCTTTTTGTGGTGCTGAAGCCTAAAAATATCTGGGTCCTCAAGGAGTTAAAGGGAGTACATCACCTTCAAAATACATTTTAAATGGGCTATAGAGTGTTGTAGGGGACCTAGCCCCTATAACAGATCTATTACCTAGTACTAGTACAGTGCCTGAGAAAATAACTTTTAATTCACATGCACATAAGGAGGCTTCGGTACACCTTTGGTGTGGCCAAGAGTATGGTGCACCTTTATGCCTCCTCATTTCCATATTGGGAGCTTCCTCAGCTTCTGATTGACAGTGTGTCAACGTGCAGTGGCCATGCCTATTTTTCCCATATTCTTTCTTCTTATGAAGCTCGCTACACTACCCGTGTGTACATAGGCGGATTATAATGAGGGCAATCTGGGCTACGCCCGGGGCTCCATGGCCAGATTGCCCTCATTATAATATGTGTGGCACATACCGGCAGTCAGAGGCGGCAGGGACCCCGGACCTCTCCCCCAGCAGCGGCGCACGGCTGCTACTTCTTCGGCCGGGCCAGCACTGTACCTATTAACTCCCCTGTGCTGGCCCGGCTGCGTCACAGCTAGGAGACACGGCCCTGTGCGCGGCCGTGTCAGCTAGTGTGATGTCAGCAGTGCGCTGCACTGCTGCACCGGAGAGGAGCTGGAGGACTGGAGCCGAGTCGGGGATGGTGTGTGAGTGTGTGTGCAGGCAGATATCATTGTGTGATGTCTGTTTATATGTATTTTTGTGTTTCAAATGTGTTTGTGTGTATGTATATGTCTGTATATGTTTGTGTGTGACTGCGTGCGGCCTCCCACTGTGTATAGATGGTGCCGTGTGGCTTCCTGCTGTGTAAAGATGGCGCCGTGCGGCCTCCTGCTGTGTATAGATGGCTATGTGCGGCCTCCTGCTGTGTATAGATGGCACCGTGCGGCCTCCTGCTGTGTATCGATGGCTATGTGCGGCCTCCTGCTGTGTATAGATGGCACCGTGCGGCCTCCTGCTATGTATAGATTGCTTTGTGCGGCCTCCTGCTGTGTGTAGATGGCTACGTGCGGCCTCCTGCTGTGTATAGATGGCTACGTGCGGCCTCCTGCTGTGTATAGATGGCTACGTGCGGCCTCCCGCTGTGTATAGATGGCTACGTGCGGCCTCCCGCTGTGTATAGATGGCTACGTGCGGCCTCCGGCTGTGTATAGATGGCTACGTGCGGCCTCCGGCTGTGTATAGATGGCTATGTGCAGCCTCCTGTTGTGTATAGATGGCTACGTGCGGCCTCCTGCTGTGAATAGATGGCTACGTGTGCTCAATATTAAGTCATACAATTAATGTAAGGCTATGTGCCCACGATGCAGAAATGCTCCGGATTTCTTTTGAGCGTTTGTGCATCTCCCTGGCAGAAAAAAACGCATGCGGATTGTACATACGGATTGTACATGCGTTTTTCCTGCCAGGGACAAGCGGATGTGAAGCGTTCTTCACATGCATTTCCGCATGCGGGTTGTCAAGTGCTTTCCAAGCGATTTTAGCATCACTTGGAAAAGTACTTGACAACTTGATCACTGTAACGGGTCTGGGAGGTGGAAACTCTAAGCAACTATACAAAGGGGCAGTCCTTGTAAGGAAGCGGGTGGCTCCCAGGGAAGGCGGGCAGGTAGTCACGGCAAGTGACAGGGACAGTCTCTGGGTAGAAGGGCAGGAGGTCACGGCAAGTGACGGGGACAGTCTCTTGACAGGCGGATGGTCACGGCAAGTAACAGCAGGGTAAGAGTCTCTAGACAAGCAGGTGGTCACGGCAAGTGACAGCAGGGTAAGAGTCTTTAGACAGGCAGGTGGTCACGGCAAGTGACAGCAGCATAAGAGTCTCTAGACAGACTGGTGGTCACAGCAAGTGACAGCAGGATAAGAGTCTCTAGACAGACTGGTGGTCACGGCAAGTGACGGCAGAGTCTCCAGGTAGGCTAGCAGGCAGGTAGCAGGTGAGTGCTCAAAGAGGCACTTCTCATATTTAGCGTAGAGGTTTTTCTGCCTGAGCCTGAGCAGGACCTGACGAACGTCCCACCAGTGAGTGGGAAGATCCGGAGAGAAGACCAAGATGTCGTCCAGGTACACCACCACGCAGGAGTAGAGAAGGTCACGGAAGATGTCATTGACCAACTCTTGAAAGACGGCGGGAGCGTTACAGAGACCGAAGGGCATTACAAGGTATTCATAGTGGCCGTCCCGGGTGTTGAATGCCGTCTTCCACTCATCCCCCTGACGGATACGAACCAGGTTATACGCCCCACGGAGGTCCAGCTTGGTGAAGATTCTAGCCCCCCTCAGACGGTCAAATAATTCAGGAATGAGCGGAAGGGGGTATTTATTTTTCACTGTGATCTGGTTAAGGCCTCTATAGTCTATACAGGGACGGAGTGAGCCGTCCTTCTTTTTGACGAAGAAGAAGCCTGCTCCCGCCGGGGAGGTAGATTTCCGGATAAATCCCTGGGCCAGATTCTCCTCAATATATTCAGACATGGACCGGGTCTCAGCAGCGGACAAAGGGTAGATACGCCCACGGGGAGGAGTAGCGCCGGGTATCAGGTCGATTGGGCAGTCATATTAAAGACGTCCTCATAAGACCAATAGGGAACCGGTAGGCCGGGTAGATTGGCTGGGGTAGGAGAAGGACGGGCAGGATGAACGGGAACTAAACATGTTTCTGAAGCCAAGGTAGGCCTAGCAAGAGGGCGTGAGAGAGTCCAGGCAGAACATGGAAGAAGATGCTCTCAGAGTGCAGCATTCCCACCTGCAGAGTTATGGATTCGGTGATGAGTTGGATGGGATGTGGTAAGAGACCCCCATCCACGGCGGCGACAGATAAGTGTACAGCCAGAGGTTTGGTGGGAATGCGGTATTTTTCTACCAGGGACTGTGAAATGAGATTTCCAGCAGCTCCAGAGTCAAGTTGAGCTAGTTAAAAATAACGGTTCTCTCCGCAGATGATAGAGACCGACAGCATCAGAGATGGAGAGGGTTTACTTTTGTCTAGGGCGACCTCTCTGAGCGATCCTAGACACAGGCGTTCCCCGACCTCTCTGGGCAGGAACGGATCCGGTGCTCCTTACTGCCACAGTAGAAGCAGCTCCCCTCGGCACGGCGTAATTCCTGACGGGTTTTGACCATCTTGGTCTGGTCGACCTGCATAGGCTCGGGTGAGTGCGCCTGGGGAGTAACAGAGGAAGTGACGGGTCTCTGGAAGGTAGGGGCAAGGCGTGGAAACCTCCTCTCACGGGTGACCTCTTTGGTGCGCTCCTGGAACCGGATGTCAATCCGGGTGGCAAGCGTTATTAAGTCGTCGAGAGTGGTAGGAATGTCCCGACCGGCGAGTTCATCTTTAATACGGCCGGACAGACCCTCCCAGAAGACGGACACCAGGGCGTCTTTATCCCAGGCAAGCTCTGAAGCAAGGGTACTCAACCGTATGGCATATTGACCCACGGTGAGACCCCCTTGACGGAGGCGTAGCAGAGATGAGGCGGATGAAGTCTTCCGTCCTGGTTCGTCGAAGACTTTCCAGAAAGCCGTGAGAAAGGCTGGCAGGTTGGTCTCCTCTCTCCCATAGAGGATTTAGCCAAGCCAGCGCCTCTCCCGTGAGATGGGACATGATGAAGGCTACTTTGGCTCGGTCGGTGGAAAACTGGTGTGCCAACAGTTCGAAATGCAGAGTGCACTGATTAATGAAGCCCCGAGCCTGGACGGGATCTCCGCCAAAACGAGGCGAGGCGGGGACCGGGAAGAGATGCCATCGTATTGATGGGCAGCGGCGGTGCCGGGGCAGTAAGTGTGCGAGTTGAGGCAGCTCCCGATGAGGCAGTAAATGTGTCCAGGCGGGAGTTAACACTACGCAGGTGACTCAGGATGGACTCCTGTTGGGACCTCTGACCGGCAAGTTCATGACATAGGTCCGAGAGCGAGGGAGCTTGGGTGCCACCGGGTTCCATGGCCCGAGCAAACTGTAACGGGTCTGGGAGGTGGAACCTCTGAGCAAGGTAGGTGGTCACGGCAAGTGACGGCAGAGCCTCCAGGTAGGCTAGCAGGCAGGTAGCAGGTGAGCGCTCCCAGGTGAGCGGGCAAGAGTCTCTGGACAGGCAGGTGGTCACGGCAAGTGACGGCAGAGCCTCCAGGTAGGCTAACAGGCAGGTAGCAGGCGAGCGCTCCCAGGTGAGCGGGCAAGAGTCTCTGGACAGGCAGGTGGTCACGGCAAGTGACGGCAGAGCCTCCAGGTAGGCTAGCAGGCAGGTAGCAGGTGAGCGCTCCCAGGTGAGCGGGCAAGAGTCTCTGGACAGGCAGGGGGTCACGGCGAGTGACGGCAGAGCCTCCAGGTAGGCTAGCAGGCAGGTAGCAGGTGAGCGGGCAGACTGATCCATAGACAGACTGGCAGGTGCTGGTAGGCAGACTGTCGGACCACAGGAATGCTAGCAGATAGACAGGAATCAGGCAGGTAACAAGCAGGAAACTGACAGGAATCTGGCAACGGGACCTGAGGGCTGAGGCAGAGTTGACAGGCTTGGCAACAACATTACTCGGGCACCTCCATTTTGGAGGAGGTGCCTTATATATGATGAGATCCTCCGGCCATTGGCCGGGGACTCCTTAGGACGGCGAGCGCGGCCCCTTTAAGAGAGGGGGAGCACGCGCGCCCTAAGCACAGTGGCCGGGAAGCTAGCAGGAGGCAGGGACGCCGACGCTACAGTCACACTATATAAATCCATGCAACCGGCATGGATTTATATAGTGTGACCGTAAAAGAATGGTAAAAAATGAAAAATATATACCGTATTTTTCGGACTATAAGACGCGATGGAGGAGCGGTGGAGGAGCGGTGGAGGAGCGGGGCACAGGAGGCAGCAGCCGCCCGCTGCAGCCTACACTGTCCCCGCTGCTAAAGAAAATGAATATTCAGTGCTCCCCATGGGGCGTGGGGAGCACTGAATATTCATGTTCCTTAATAGCCGCACACAGCGGAGCGCAGCGCGGCTCCTGCTGCTGCCGGAATCGCCTGTGCCCGCTGTTAAAGGGCATGAATATTCAACCTCTCTCCATGCCCATGGGTGTGGGCAGGGGGTGAATATTCATGCCCTTTAATAAGCGGGCACACGAGATAGCCAGTAGCAGCCGCAGCGCGGCTACACTGTGTGCCGGCTATGAAGGAGAGTGAAGTCACTGCTCCTCGCGCACACAGACCCGGCGTGGGGAGTAGTGACTTACGGCAGCTGATCGTTCCATGTGAGCCGTGCATGGTAGTGACGTCATGCGCGGCTCACATGGAGAGATCAGTGTGGGCAGACAGGACGCAAAGCTGGAGGAGAGAAAGGTGAGTAAGAGTATTGTGCAGCATGATGGGGGTTAGGGGGACCATGCATACCAGGATAGGGATTAGGGGGACCATGCATACCAGGATAGGGATTAGGGGTGCCATGCATACCAGGACAGGGATTAGTGGTGCCATGCATACCAGGACAGGGATGAGTGGTGCCATGCATACCAGGATAGGGATGAGGGGTGCCATGCATACCAGGATGGGGATTGCTGTGCCATGCATATCAGGATGGGGATTGCTGTGCCATGCATACCAGGCTAGGGATTAGGGGTGCCATGCATACCAGGATAGGGAAGAGGGGTGCCATGCATACCAGGATAAGGATGAGGGGTGCCATGCATACCAGGATGGAGGGGTTCCATGCATACCAGGATGGAGGGATGCCAGGCATACCAGGATGGAGGGATGGTGACCACGTATAAAAGGAAGGGGGGGGGCATATATACCAGGATGGGGGATATTGTCAGAATTGGGAGACATTACCCCTATACCAGTGTCAGCAGAAGACCCCCTCCCCCTTAAAAGTGCATCATGACCACATTTTTTGCTTACATTTTTTTCTTTTTATTTTCCTCCTCTAAAACCTAGGTGCGTCTTATGGTCCGGTGCGTCTTATAGTCCAAAAAATACGGTACTTACCTTCTGATGGCCTGCCGACGTCAGCGGTCGCGTGACCCGTCACATGACTAAATGACGTCACCACAGGTCCTTTAGTCTACCGCGAGCTGCTGGCAAGCCAGGACACATCGGATAAAGACACCGGGGGCCATCAGAAGGTAAGTATAATATTTATTTTTTATTTTATTCTTTTTTTTACAGGTACTTATTATTATTATAATATATTAATATTGTGCCAAGTTAATTTCACGTGAACTATCACATAATCTATCACAGGGGATCATGTGACATGTGATACATCAGGTGTGTGTGTGTGTGTGTGTGTGTGTGTGTGTGTGTGTGTGTGTGTGTGTGTGTGTGTGTGTGTGTGTGTGTGGGGGGGGGGGGGGGGGGGGCGCGCCTTCTAAACTGCCCGGGGCCCTTGCTACTCTTAATCCACCCCTGCGTGTGTATTAGTGCAGCGAGCAGGGTCAGAAGAAAGGAGACAGGGAGGAAATGTGCACGAAAGTGCAAAAAAGAATTAAAACGTAAAAAATAAAACATTATACTTACCTCTCCTGTGGCATCCTCTGTCCTCGGCGTCCCGCGGTGTTCTGAAAGGACTTGCGGTGACGTCATTTAGTCAACTGACGGGTCACGCGACAGGCTGACGTCAGCGGTCGCGTGACCATCACATGACTAAATTACGTCACTGCAGGTCCTTTTCAGAACACCGCGGGAGGCCGAGGACAGAGGACACCACCGGAGAGGAGACCGGGCACCTCCGGAGAGGTAAATATAATGTGTTTTTTTATTTTTTACATTTTAATTCTTTTTTACTAATGGTACCCGGGTCGGATGTGAGTCTCCTCTTCTCCAGACCCGGGTACCATCCGCTCATTGAACCGCATAACATCCGCATGCATACATGTATACATGCGGATGTTATGCGGTTCATTGCAAGTCAATGGTGCCGATTTTGCCGCGATTACACACAATAAATGGTTGTGCTGCGGATTTTTCCGCAATGATAATCCGCAGCGGAAATTTCCGCAGCATGTGCACAGCACATGCGGATTATCATTGGGAAACATGGCAGACAACTTAACAAGCGTTTTTAATGCGTTTTTGCGGCGGAAATGCCCCCGCGGAAACGCATTAAATCCGCATCGTGGGCACACAACCTTAGGCTATGGTCACACATCATGTTTTTTTTTTGCGTCCCAAATCTGCAGCAAAACCTGATATCTCAAGGGAGGTTTGCTGCTGATTTTTCTTGCAGTTTTGGTGCTTTTTTGATGCGTTTTTTTCAGCGTTTTTTCACTGTCCTTCTGTCTCTTTTTATGCATGTACATAAAGTTCTGTGAAAAAATAACCCCATTCTATTTTGGCATCAAAAATGCTGAAACAAATTTTGATGCGTTTTTCAGCATTTTTTTCACCATTACTTCCTATGGGTGAAAAAAAAGCTGAAAAAACACTGAAAGAAGTGACAAAAAAAAACATGATGTGTGAACTAAGAATTCTGGAATCTCATAGACTTTGCTGGTACTGCAAAAGGCAGCAGAAAATTAACATAAAAAAGCATAAAAAAATGCTGAAAAAAACATGATGTGTGAACATAGCCTTATACCTTTTCTCTGATTGTTCCTCACCTGGTTTTGGCTCCCACTCCTGAGAAAAAGTACTGACCACATAGTGATAGTGATAGTGGGGCCGTCCACCTACAACACAATTTAAGGGGTTATCCACGCTTTATTTTGCCTTTTTAAAACTTTTATAAAAAGATAGCTTTAAAAGGGTTGTTCGTTTTAATAAAAAGCAGGAGCCAGCACTGGTAATGAATTAAAACAAAATTACTCCACTGTTGAACCCCCTGACGATCCAATGCTGACTGATCACTTTTCTCTGCCCTTGGACAGCTGACATCACTGCTATAGCAATCAATGAGCTCCGTGGCTCAGCTGATTTAGTCCGCACCAGCTGCTGAACTCTGGGATGGGCTGCCCAGTGATGTCAGCTGTTGATGTGACGTCACCACTGCAGCCAAAATGCTGAGACCTGAGAAGTAAAGGAAAGCTGGCACTGGACCTGCTCTAATTGTTATGTTAAATATATAAAACTTATTGGAGTCAACTTCTTAAAGAAGTTGTGCACTACTTTAGGTTACCCCCACCCCCCCCCAATGTATCCCCCCGGGGCCTCTAAGACTTTTTGTAATTGCCTTACGTTGCTTATAATGCCTATGAGCGGCGCTATCGGTGGCCACTCACAGGCATCACGTGACCCGCGCTGACGTCACAACAAGTGAGGCGTGACTCAGCACTGGGGTCCCCGCCGTGGCTGCTGGGTTGTGGGCGGGGTTACCCCACGCTTCACACCGGCATCCACCGCGCGCTTTCCCAATGAATGGGGAGAGGCAGAGTTCGCGGTGGATGCCGTGTGTGATGCGGGGGGGGTAACCCTGCCCACAGCCTGGCATCCACCTGGAACCCGGAAGACAAAGACCCCTGTCTGCTGCCAGCACTTGTCGTGACATCAGCGGATGTCAATGCCGGCTGCAGCCGGGGGTCACATGATGCGCCGCTCACAGGCATTATCTTTAACGTAAGGTAGTTACAAAAATCCTTAGGGGCCCGGTGGGATACATTGGGGGGGTAATATAAAGTACTGGACAACCCCTTTAAAGTTGAAAACCTCTTGGAAGGGGGGTTATCCAGGCTTTACTGTACCCTTTTAAAATTTTATTCAAGCGGATTTTTAAAGGGGTTGTCTGTTTTAATAGAAAGTTTAAGGCAGTACTAGTGATGCTTTTGTCACGCAGTGCTTTAGAACTATGGGCGCTAACCAGGTCACTAGAACTAGGGGCGCCCTAGTCTATCCCTGTTCCCCGGATTACTCCTGAAGGTGGAGACGCCAGGTTCTTGTGCCTTGCTATACTCCTATATTAACCCTTATATGTCGCCTCCCCCACCCACGGATGTGGCAAGCAGAAGTGTAGAGAAATACACTAACCAGACAAGCGAGGGAAGATACCCAGCTTCTATTTTGTTGGCACTGTAAGGTCCTAGTGAGGACAATGTTCAGAGAAAAACATGTTTATTCTGACAAACCCCACTCAATATCAAGCATTTCACCAACAAACCCCACCCATCAGGTCACATCCACATACACCATGCTTTATCAAAGCCGAAGCGTCAGTGATGGGCAGTCCAGCTCTTCTTGGTGGTCTGGATCATTTGGTGATGCTAATTAATAAGAGTTGGCACCTTTGGATCCCAAATGGATTCCTGATAAATATGTAATGACCTGCAGGTCAAAACCTCGCCCTCCTGCTGCCAGCCAATAACAGAGCATTTTCAAGGTGGGTGGGCTTACAGTTGCATCGGCAGGCAAACACCATTATTTTACCCCCCGTAGGGGTGCCAGCACGTATTGTTCAAAGAAGGGAGCCGACTCTTTGTGCCGGATCGGTCACGAAAGACCCGTCACTAGGAGACGTCTCTAGAAAAAGTTTACAAATGTTGGCAGCTATGAGTAACCAGCATCAATGGTGTGTGCTAGAGATTCACCCAGCTCAGGAGAAGCAGATTTTCTAGACGTGCGCCCTCTCTGTAACCTATCACTACCACAATATGTAGTCTGTGCTGGGTTGTATACAGGGCCGGCCTTAGGGTATATGGCGCCCTGTGCGAAATCCCTCTTGGCGCCCCCCCCCAAAGAAAAAAAATTAAACTCATGTAGGTGAAAACAACAAGTGCATTTTTTATTAATCAAATGATCAAGTAATAACAAGCAACAAAAGTTGAAAAGTTTTAAAGCCGCCACCACGATAAGGTAGACTCTTCTGGCAGGGCCCTACTCTAACCTATTAAAATTTTCTTAAAATATCCAATACTCTTTTTAGATATATTTTTATTTAGTTTTCTTTAAGGGAATGTGTCATATACATTTTTTTTTAAAAATGACCAATAATACCACATACAGGGAATACTGCCACACCATGACCAGACCACATATTACCACAACATAGTGACCGAATAATACCACACAGAAGGGGGAAAAACTGCCACACCATGACCAGACCACATATTACCACCACATTACTAATATTACCACCACATTACTAATATTACCATAAGTGTCATTATGCACGGGAGCTCTATACATGGTATGTATAATGTAAGTGTCCAGGTAATCTAGTGATCACCAGTGACATTATACACAGGAGCTCTGTATATAGTGTCAGTGTACAGGTAATACAGTGATCATCAGTGACATTATACACAGGAGCTCTGTATATAGTGTCAGTGTACAGGTAATACAGTGATCACCAGTGACATTATACACAGGAGCCCGGTACATAGTATATAGTGTAAGTGTACATGTAATACACTGACTCACTGGTGACGTCTCTAGGTGAAGTCCTTCAGCTACGCTTTTCTCCTTCATCCAGCACAGACCGCCATTACGTCTTCCAGCCAGGACTCGTCTCTGCATAAAATAACACAGTTATCTAGAGCACATTCCCCAACTTCTACATTACGCAGCTGAATACAGACGTGTATCCACCATCAATATATGGTTAGTTATTATACAACCTACCATTCCAAATATAAATTGTAATCCACCACGGTGCCCCCATTAACTGTAAATAGGCACTTAATATATAATTTAATTAGAACCTCTACTCTTTCCGCCAATTTGTTACCAGTTACACTCCTGCATCCGCAACGCCCCCTACTCTATACTTCCTGCTCCCCGCATTCATTATTTACATGCACCCCCTGCCCCAATTCATTATATCATGTCCTGCTCTCCCCACCCCATCATCATTTACTGTCCCCCACCCCACATTCATTATGTGCAGCTCATTATCCCCCTACTCCCAATTCCCCCATGTGCAGCTCATTTTCTCCCAATTCCCCCATGTGCAGCTCTCACCCCCCCATGTGCACATCTCTCATCCCCCTCCCCCACATGTGCCCCTCTCTCATCCCCCTCCCCCACATGTGCACCTCTCTCATCCCCCTCCCCCACATGTGCACCTCTCTCATCCCCCTCCCCCACATGTGCACCTCTCTCATCCCCCTCCCCCACATGTGCACCTCTCTCATCCCACTCCCCCACATGTGCACCTCTCTCATCCCCCTCCCCCACATGTGCACCTCTCTCATCCCCCTCCCCCACATGTGCACCTCTCTCATCCCCCCCATGTGCACATCTCTCATCCCCCTCCCCCACATGTGCACCTCTCTCATCCCCCTCCCCCACATGTGCACCTCTCTCATCCCCCTCCCCCACATGTGCACACCTCTCATCCCCCTCCCCCACATGTGCACCTCTCTCATCCCCCTCCCCCACATGTGCACCTCTCTCATTCCCCTCCCCCACATGTGCACCTCCCATTCCCCCCACTCCTAGTAAATTGTATTTAAAAAAAAAAAAAAACTTGTTATACTTACCCCCATGCGATCCCTGCAGAATCCTCGTCCAAATCGATGACACCAGGTTCTCCTGACTTCCGGTCATGTGACGGTGCCGTCACATGACCGGAAGTCAGAGAAATCATGACAGAGATGTTCCGGCCCCGGCGCTTAGCATGGGGCCGGGGGCCCCATGAGGAGAGAGACACACAAGAGGGGGGCCCCCAAGGGGGCCCCTACCGGCCGGGCCCCATACTGGAGTCAGGGCAGTCATGCCCTGATGGCGGCCCTGCTGGAGGCTGAAGGGGCCCCCTCTCCCTCGGGGCCCCCGTTCAATGAACCGGCTGCACGGGCGGTAGTTCCGCCCCTGTGTGTGAGGAGGAGAGAGTGCAGCGCGCCCGGGTCCCGGCCGGACATTTCAGAGCAGAGAGGGGGCGCCGGCGCCTGAGCACAGAAGAAACGCTGGGCGCTCCCTCTCTGCTCTTCCATAAGAAAAATACCGACGGGGAGGGAGCCAGCGCAGCGCCCCCCTTCACTCTCAAGTTTGAGGCGCCCTGTGCAGTTGCACAGCTGGCACGCCCCAAAGGCCGGCCCTGGTTGTATATTACTACTTACTGCTCCCCAGCCTCCTCTGTCGCTGCCTGGGAGGGGTGGTTGCCAGGTAACGACACTGTGCAGGATGGTGATTGGCCACTGGCTGGCAGCCTGCTCATGGTGAATGTGCACACCAGCTTTGTGTCAGGGGCAGGTTCTTCCAGAACAGGAGGCTCAGGTCTCCAGTGACAGCCAGGGACTGGTGCACCTATTGTGTCAGCTGGAGAGTGCGTAACGTCCCCATGTAAGAGCAGGCTTCCTGCCGGTGTATTGTGTTACCTGTGTGAGGACGCCCTCTCAGTGCTCCGCCTTGTAGCAAGGTAGTATCCATCATCGGGACACACAGGTAAGGCTGTAATTGCTGTATTTACTCTATGCACCTTCTTTGTGGCTACATTGCTATTCAGTCACCTTCCTCATCTATTCCCCAAATATTCTCAGACTTTCTCTTTACCAAGCTGAACCTGGTCGGTATTTCCTAACAACCTGCCGAGCACCTGGGCTGTAGGGGATGCGCTGTTCACTCCTGGCGCTTCACTGAGTGATTCAGAGAAGAGAATTGTCTTCTAGGAAACTGCTATGAACACAGATTTCATTTTCACTATTTTAAAACTTGATTCTAAACTTTATTTTTTAACTTTTCTCGGTCAGAAAGTGGGATCAGATTTGATTAAAATCATGAAAACAGCCAGAGTTACTAATATAAGTGCAGGTTAAAAAAAAAAAATATTCCTAGCAAGAGGCAAAAAAAAAAAAAAAATCCTCAACGCTGTAGGGCTCAGTTCACACAAACGTATTTTCGGTCTGAGTGCTGTCCTTGAAAAAAACTGACATCACTCAGACTAATGTTATGCAATAGGGCCACTCAGATGACCGTGTTTTTTTAAATTTCACACGAACCGAATCTATACATGAAATCGCAGCATGCACTAGTCTCTTCCACATATCGTGTACGGGTGCACACAGAAAAAGAATCTGACCCCATACCATTCAATTTTTATGGACATGTTGCAGTTCCTTACCATAGGAAACTGTACTTTTGTCTTGTAGTTTAATAACTGCTGATAAAAACAGATGTCATACGAATGACAATTGAGATGCAGACCGTCTGGGTTTTTTTTTTTCGGGCAATTTTTTTTTAAAAAAAATTTAAATGTGCTCGTGTAAACTTTGCCTGTGAGGGAGATCAAACAGGTGCAAAGTACTGATGAATAGCTGCCTATATCTATTATTTATCAGTGCGGTGGCTGCTTAGTATTACGATCACAGAGAAGGGTTTTATAGGGAAGCAGTCACACAGTAAGGCCATGTTCACACGTCCAGTATTTGGTGAGTATTTTACATCAGTATTTGTAAGCCAAAACCAGGAGTGGAACAATCAGAGGAAAAGTATAATAGAAACAAATCACCACTTCTGTATTTATCACCCACTCCTGGTTTTGGCTTACAAATACTGATGGAAAATACTGACCCAATACTGAATGTGTGAATGTGGCCAAATGCTACATTTCCACATCTGTGTGCCACAGCCCGTGATTCACAGACCAGCTGCGAGTCTCCTGATCCGAACTCAACACCCTCATCGGCATAGACCCAACGTCAGTCCGGTACATTAGACCCAAAGTCAGTCCGGTCCATACTGAGATTGTGACACATGGATCTGTGAATGAAAAAGTCATCTGAAAAACAATGGATGATTTTTGATTTTTTCCCATTTTTCACATCTGTATGACATCCATTTTAAGACATTAACAATTAAAAAAAATATATAAAGCCAAATATAGTTTCCAATTTTAATAAGCCCAATGGATCTGTTAAAAACAGAAGCCAAACAGATGGTGTCAGTATGGCATCCATTTTTTTTACACATCGACTATCTGAACTGCTGCATTGAGATGCATTTGTCCATGTGCACATTTACGCATTGGCATTTTCATTTTTCCCGTCCCTCCTTCCAAGAGCCGTAACTTTTTTATATTTCTCTCCTTATAGAAGTATGAAGACCTTTTTTTTTTTTTTTTTTTGCTGGGTGAGTTGTACTTCAGAATGACACCATTCATTTTACCACATAGTGTACTGGAAAATGGGAAAGAAACAATTTTTTTTATTATTATTTAATGTTGGAAAAAAAATCGCAAATTTAGAAAAACAATGTTTTTGATTGTGTCGCCATTTCCTGAGACCCGTAACGTTTTCTCTTTTCCGCAGTTTTGAGGCCTTATTTTTTGTGGGACCGAGACATCATTTTTATTGATACCATTTAGTGTTCAATGTGACATTTTGATCACTCCTTTCAGCATTTGTGGTATTGCGGCCACCAAAAACTTCACCTTTGGCATTTTTAATTTTTTTTCTGTTTACGGTGTTTTTTCCTGATTGGGTTAATTAATTTTTTATTTTGATAGATCAGACTCTTATGGACATGATGATACCACATATGTGTATTTTTTTTTTTAATTATTATCTTTATTTTTAATTGGGGGGAAAAAAGGGGGTTGATTTGAACTTTTGTTTCTTTTTAGTTGTTTCATAACTTTTTATTGTAAGTTTTAAAAAAATATTTGTTAGTCCCCTTTGGACAGGGATGTCAAACTTAAACACACAGAGGGCCAAAATAAAAAACTTGGACAAAGTCACGGGCCAACCAGTATACAATATAATGAGCCCCACATAGTCCTCTATACAGAATAATGGGCCTCACATAATCCTCCATACAGTATAATGGGCCCCACATAGTCCTCCATACAGAATAATGGCCCCACATCGTCCTCCATACGGAATAATGGGCCTCACATAGTCCTCCATACGGAATAAGGGGCCTCACATAGTCTTCCATACAGAATAATGGGCCTCACATAGTCTTCCATACAGTATAATGGGCCTCACATAGTCCTCCATACAGTATAATGGGCCCCACATAGTCCTCCATACAGAATAATGGCCCCACATAGTCCTCCATACGGAATAATGGGCCTCACATAGTCCTCTATACGGAATAATGGGCCTCACATAGTCCTCCATACAGAATAATGGGCCTCACATAGTCCTCCATACAGAATAATGGGCCTCACATAGTCTTCCATACAGTATAATGGGCCTCACATAGTCCTCCATACAGTATAATGGGCCTCACATAGTCCTCCATACAGAATAATGGGCCTCACATAGTACTCCATACAGAATAATGGGCCTCACATAGTCCTCCATACAGAATAATGGGCCTCACATAGTCTTCCATACAGTATAATGGGCCTCACATAGTCCTCCATACAGTATAATGGGCCTCACATAGTCCTCCATACAGAATAATGGGCCTCACATAGTACTCCATACAGAATAATGGGCCTCACATAGTCCTCCATACAGAATAATGGGCCTCACATAGTCTTCCATACAGTATAATGGGCCCCACATAGTCCTCCATACAGAATAATGGGCCCCACATAGTCCTCCATACAGAATAATGGCCCCACATAGTCCTCCATACAGAATAATGGCCCCACATAGTCCTCCATACGGAATAATGGGCCTCACATAGTCCTCTATACGGAATAATGGGCCTCACATAGTCCTCCATACAGAATAATGGGCTTCACATAGTCTTCCATACAGTATAATGGGCCTCACATAGTCCTCCATACAGTATAATGGGCCTCACATAGTCCTCCATACAGAATAATGGCCCCACATAGGGGTGGCAGATCTGGTGTCGGGGCCAAATATCACCACCCTGAGGGCCAGATTTGGCCCACGGCCGGAGTTTGACAAGTGTGCCTTAGGATAATTGAACCTGCGATCGTCTGGTCACTTGTTCTATTTACAGAAATACCTCAGTGTTGCTGAATGTAGCAAAACTCATAGACTCCTTTGAAATCCAAACATGGGGTGGCGCTGGTCTCTGCACTCCGGTATTCTGACACTGCTCTGTTGCTGGCTCGTTATTGCTTATCTGAGCCGCCGACAAAGTGCGCGCTGTCATTGTGCACAGCATGCAGGCAGTAGCCCAGCCACTGAAACGAGCGTCACTGAAGCCAATTTATTTCAGGGGGAGCTGTGGCAGTGACAGCAGCCTCTGCCCCCTGATGACACAATTTGTTTGCGTATCCCAGCATGCACTGGGATTTTCAAACTAAGTGCCATCAAAAGCAACATAGGAAAAAAAATAAAAAACAGTTAGTGTAGTGAGGGAAGGGTAGGGAATTTTTAATGCAAGTATATTAGAAAATAGTTTACATTATCGCACTAAATACATAGGGATTGAGAATGAAAATTACCGTACTTTGCCTTTGGACCACCCCTTTAACTTGAATTCAAGTGCCATTGCGGAACTGCAATAAAAACATATATGAATTTATCTGTGGATTTTCCTTATCTCATTAGGGGATAATCTCCAAATAAAATGCATATTTAATGTAAGAGAAATTGACATGTTGCAGATTTTTTCAAATCGCACTGCAGGTCACTTTCTGCAGCATGAAAAAAGAAAAAGCATATTGGGCGTGAGATTTATAGACATCCCATTGACACTGGAATGCGCTGTGTTTTTTTGTTTTTTTTTGGTCCTGCAAAAATACCCAGTATCACAAACACACCAAATACTCAATGTAGGAACTTGGCCTCGGGGTTCACAAGATGCAGTCGCGTTGCATTATTTTATTGTGATTTTTCTAAATTGTGCTAAACCACTGTTACCGCTATTTCAGAAAAAAACAAGCAGCATAATTGCATCATGTAAACACGTCCTAAATCTTTGCAATGAAAGTTTGAGAGAATGTAAATTCAGTGGAAAAATTGTGGATTAGCAACATGCGGATGTGCTGTGAAGCAGGTTTTAGCCTATGCAATGCAAAAGGTGAAATACACAGTGAAAACCTATTATTTGAAAATGTAAAATCTGCAGGTCAATTTCTGTATAAATCATATACAGATTTTTTTTTTTTTTTATGCAGCTTTTTTGGTTGAGATTTGCTAAGATTTTATCTACTTATCTGGTACTGTAATACTCTATGGATTGATTCTTCTTTTGGATTTTCCGGGCGTATCCACTATGTGTGAACATACTCTTATTTAAACACCCGTGCCCTCCTTCCTTAAGCGTTTTGTAGTAATTATAATTTCATTATCTGCCAGTCTACTCTATCAGCAGAGCAGATATCCCAGCCGCTGCACCTCTGTTTGGCCATTTAGGTGGGGACTAGTATGTGATATGTGAGCAGCAGCCTTTTATACAACTTTCTGCTGTGTCACTGGCCTGATAGACAATGCGGGAAAGCCCGGAGCGTCAACATCTGAAACCTTTCACTCACTGGTGTCATGAACAGCATTTGTCTGACATGTAACTAATACCCTATCTCTTCCCATTACATGCTGGAGCTGAAATAAGAGATCAGGGAGCCCAGAAAGGTTTTAGGGTAATGACACCATTCATTTTACCACATAGTGTAGTGGAAAATGGGAAAGAAACATTTTTTTTTTATTATTATTTTAGTGTTGGAAAAAAAATCGGAAATTTCCTGAGACCCGTAACGTTTTCTCTTTTCCGCAGTTTTGTGAGGGCTTCTTTTTTGTGGGACCGAGACATCATTTTTATTGATACCATTTAGTGTTCAATGTGACCTTTTGATCACTCCTTTCAGCATTTGTGGTATTGCGGCCACCAAAAACTGCGACTTTGGCATTTTTAATTTTTTTTCTGTTTACGGTGTTTTTTCCTGATTGGGTTAATTAATTTTTTATTTTGATAGATCAGACTCTTATGGACAAGATGATACCACATATGTGTATTTTTAAAAAAACAATTATTAGCTTTATTTTTCATTGGGGGGAAAAGGGGGCAGATTTGAACTTTTAGCTTTGTTTTTAGTTTTTTCATATTTTTTAAAACTTAACTTTTTACTGTATTTGTTAGTCCCCTTAGGACAGGGATGTCAAACTTAAACACACAGAGGGCCAAAATGAAAAACTTGGACAAAGTCATGGGCCAACCAGTATACAGTATAATGGGCCTCACATAGTCCTCCATACATAATAATGGGCCTCACATAGTTCTCCATACAGTATAATGGGCCTCACATAGTCCTCCATATAGAATAATGGCCCCACATAGTTCTCCATACAGTATAATGGGCCTCACATAGTCCTCCATACAGAATAATGGCCCCACATAGGGGTGGCAGATCTGGTGTCGGGGGCCAAATATAACCACCCTGAGAGCCAGTTGGGGATTTTCAATTCTATTTTGGTGTTCTTATTTTTTAGGATAAAAGATGCAATTCACAAGGCGGCAGTGTCATTATTGTCTTATGTAACATGAAGAATCAGTAACTGGATGGACTAACATCTAGAAATGGTCTAAGTTGGTTTTAAAAGAGTGAAAAAAACGCAATTAAAAGTTGATATGGTAATAATAAAACTTGGAAGTTGTTTGGATTGGAAAGAAGTAGGAGAGGGAAAAATAGAAAAAGCTAACTAATAAAATGGGACAGCGATATCCTGGATGAGCAAGGAGAGTCTTAAAGGGAATCTGTTACCATGTTAAACTATGTAAAAGCAGCAACATAATGTGAGAGCAGCATAATGTAGGGGCAGAGACCCGGATTCCAGTGATGTGTCACTTACTTGTCTGCATGCTGTCATTTTAATACAATCACTGTTTTCTTTGCTGTAGATTTAGCAGTGCTCTAATTGCAGAGCAATGAATTATGATACCCCACTCACAACACTGATGGGCTGCTTTCTATGGAAAAAAGCTGCTAATTGGTAGTTGCAGGGTTACACAGAGCAGTTGACTAGAAGGCACAACACACCTTCTCCTGTAGTGCCAATCTCCTGCTGATAAAACAATGATTTTCTTGAAACCGCAACACAGCCCAATAAGTGACACGTCACTGGAATCAGGCTCTCTGCCCCTACATCATGTTGCTGTATCGTGGCCCGTGGCGGTACCCGTTGGCAAGGTACTCATCTCCTGCGTCCTGGCACGTTACATGAAAGTAGGGGTCCTGGCTGGGTGTGTGGACTTCTGTCGTAGGGCGGTACGCCCGTACAGGCCCCATGTAACTGATGAAGCTGGTTTGCCAGGACCTAATGTTAACCAGTTCATGAAAGAAGATCACCAGTTCTTAACAAACATTGCTTTACTAAACAGCCATTGCATGACAACTATGTACACAGGATAGCGGGTACAAAATTTTTCACACGTTTCTTCAGCATCTCAATACACAGTCTCGTTACTTCCTCAGCCTCACACATTCCTGCCTCCACTGGTCTCGTTTCCTTCACCACCACCACGCAGCTTGGCACCACAGTACAGTTTGTAAAAGTAATTTTCTTCCTGCGGTTCCGCGTCTGAATCTCCTTGTACAGGAGTGGGTTTGTCAGTATGGCCGAGCTCATCTTCAAGCTCTCTGACGCTTCGAGAACTCACGCCTGAGGCACTCACTTTCTCACGTTCTGTTCTGTCCTGGCCCATTACCTTTAAGAGCTGTGAGCTACTTGAGGCCGTGCTGCTAGGCGTACTTTCTCCCAACCCTTCTCATTTGGTCACTCTGGTCAGAGAGGCACTGTCCTTCTCTCTGCATCTCTGTAATGCTCTCTCTGCTTTGGGTCTGTTCCTTAGGATCATGCTATCTCTGCCCCGATCTCCTTTCTCTCTTGCAATAGACACCCACTGCATGCGGACTTGCTGAGCACTCAGACCAAACGTCTGCTCTAGCTGCAAGCTAGGCCATGTCTGAGTCACTACCAGGAAGTCCTCTCTGATCCTTCTACATCGCCCCTCGCTCTGTGGGCTAGTCCTAAAACTTAACTCAGTGTACTCACTGTTGCTGGGCAGAACTCAGCTTCCTCCAGTACAGTGCAAATATTACAATACACCACAACAGAATTCACAATACACCTCACCCTCACAATGACGCATGACATTATACACCTTTACACTTCACATTGTACACAGCACTGATGTTTTTAAGGGGAAACATGGCAATATGTCCATCTCCTTACACTAATCTCAGATTACATAGCAAAAACCTGCTGACATTTTTTTTTTATGTATTTGGAGAGTTAGGTCATGTCAATATCAGAGGGAGCCATGTTTACTCAGTAGGATGCTGGACAGTTGTTTTTTTTTAATGAACACATTTTCATTAGGAACTGTCACTCAAGGAGGAGTGCCCACCCTGCCAGAAGCCAGGAACTAAGGCGTTTGCAGAGTTTTAGGCTGCTCAAGACAACTTGAGAATAACCCCTTAAGTCACGGACCCCAAGTTTTCCCATGCAAAGCCGATTCTGCAAAACGCCAGCTTTCATTTTCCTGAATCAGCTTCGCCAGCAGTCTAGCCGTTGTTCTTGTGCCGGTTCCGTTGTTCGCAACTTTTACTCTGTTGTGAAGTATGAGTAAAGAAGTAGAAGAATGAGCATGCGGTTTTTTTTAATCGCTTCAGCGTTTCCAAACCCAGAAGCAATTAAAAGTGATATAAGATGGAACATGTGCACAGCAATGTCGTTTTGACAGTGCTGTGCATTATGTTCATCTTATGGTGCGCTTCTGCAACGCTTTTTCGTGTGCGTTGCGATTCATACGTTTGCAATGTGTGAAGCCAGCCTACAAAGCGGTAAGGGGTTTGGTCACTACTGGACAACCTCTACTTAATGAATTCCGGGTCCCTTAGAAATAAAAAGTATGATTATTCCCCTCTCGCAGCAGAGCCGTTCCAGCAATATCAGTGCTGCTGTTCCTGGTGGGTGACATGACGTTGTTGCGTTACTGTTGCAGCTGATCAGCAGGCATTTACCGTGTGTGGAGGGAGCTCAGCTGCTGTGCCCCCTCCTCACTTGTGGACCCTGGCCCAAGATGTTTATTTGTGTCTTCTGCCAAGAAGGGGTTAAAGTGAAAAACTGTAATATATATGGCAAGATAGGCAACTTTTAAATACAAAATATACCATTATAATAGTATTTCCTGTGTCACTGGTTTGCAAGAAATCTTGATAGCATAAATGGAAATGTTACAGTATGTTTCCAGCTACAATATATACATATATAATCGCTTCTCATATCATGTTTCTGCTGTAGAAATGTGTATATGGAGCCGTTTAGTCATTCAGAATGTGAATAATGTGTAAGAAAAGTCTGAATGGCAATTTCTAGGTTATTTTTACTGCTGAAAAATGTGTAATGTTGTTCTTTATTGCAGGAACTGAAAATAAAATCGCTATGAACGGAAACGAGATGATTACTCAAGAACTGTGCAAGGACTTGGATATGAAAGATGGAGAGTAAGCCGAAAAATAAAAGTTACTATTGTTATTGAGTTATTAAATTAAAGGCTACTTACATATTTGTAATCATCCTTATTGATCAAGCGCATCTAAAACCTAAGTAATTAATTAAAATACCTTCAAAGTCATAAGAAAAGTTAAGTACACACGATGCTATGATTTTGTCTCAACACATAATAAAACAATCTGGTCCTTTGAAAGTCTTATAATCTTCATACAACCTCAGATGGACAACAAAACATGACAAATTACGGTACATCGTCCCGTTATTTAACAAAAATCAGGTCACAATGCAGAATCAGAGTGTGAAAAATCAAGTACACCCCAATAACCCCTTCCCTATGTGGTCAATTTCCGTTTTTGCATTTTCAATTTTTCCTCCCCTCCTTTCAAGAGCAATAACTTTTTTTATATTTCTGTCCACATAGACACATGAGGGCTTGTTTTTTTTTTGTGGGACAAGTTGTACTTTTGAATGACACCATTCATTTTATCATATACTGTACTGGAAAGGGGAAAAAAATTCCAAGTGCGGTGAATTTAAGAAAAACCCACAATTCTGACATTGTTTTTTGGGAATTGTTTTTACAGGGTACATTGTGTGACCTAAATGACCTCACAATATGATTCTACTTATCACTACGATTACGTTCATGACAAACTTATTCAGTTATTTTCTATTTTTGTGATAAAAAACCCCCGGAAATTTGAAAAAAAAAAAGGTTTGATTGTGTCGCCATTATCTGAGATCCATAACGTTTTCATTTTATTGGTCAATAGAGCTGTATAGCGATCAGGTTTTAGTCACGGAGGTGGCTCCGGCGGGGTTCATTCTGTGTATACGGAGCGGCAGCTGTAACCGCGCTCCCGGCACTGACTGACAGCCGGGTCTAATGCCGAGCGAGGTATCAGTCAGTGCCAGGGGTGAAACCGCATCGGAGCCGTTCCCGTGACTGAAACCCGAACACTGCCGGAATAAAGTTAATTTCCTCTTGGCAGCGGGGGTCTACGTGTTGGCGTTGGGCAGGTTCAAAACGCTATTTACCTGCGCATTAACCCTTTATCTTCAGGTTAGTAGCGTTTCTTCACGTGACAGGTTCACTTTAATATCATAAAGAATTGCCATCAAAGGGCCATGCAGACAACACATTGAATGCTGTGCGGTTCCCTTAGGATATTTGTAATGGTTAATGCCTAAAATCTTGACATATTGCAGATAGCATTCTGTTTTCCTTGAGTGCGATAAGTCACCATATTATATTGTGTCATTTTCCAGGATGCGAGAGTTTGAAGTTCAAGGGCAATCAATTCTCTTAGTGAGGAATAATGGGGTATTCAGTGCTGTGGGAAACAAGTGCTCCCACTATGGTGCACCGCTAAGTAAAGGTAAAAAATGTACTATATTCTGAATTGTGTATTATTTGTGTTAGTTTTTCATAGCACCCACATATTTAGCAGCATTTTACATAAAATGTATCCACCACAGCAGCTGCTGCTGTAGCGCGGCGCAGGGCGGTAGCTGCGGCGAGGCACTCATCTCCTTTTATGCCCTGGTGCGCTACATGAAAGTGCGGATCCTGGCTAATTGTGTGGACTTGTGGTATGAGGGCATCACGCCTGTGCACCCTGCATGCAGCTAGTGGTGCTGGCTAACCAGGGCCATAGGTTCTACAGTTCAATAAAGGAGACCATCTTTCAAACAGTCTTTACTGAACGATAACTTGGCAAAGGTTACAAGGGACAGTGGGTACAAAGTCTTATGGATGTTTCCTCTACGGTGTAAAACCTTTTCCCCTCACACCGTATCCTTTCTCTGTAGTTCTACTCCAGGGCTTTACAGACACACTGTTTCGTCCTACGTTGCCACAACCCAGCTTTAGCCCCAGTCTTGATCAGCGAGTCTCTCTACTCGCTCAGCGATTCCACATCCTATTTTTTCCACTACTGGCGCCCTGGATCTACCGCTCAGGGCCCCCACTAGTCCCACGAACTCAGTCCTGTTTAGGCCCATTACCTTCGGTTTTGCACTCTCGGGGGTTTGTGACTCTGCACCCTATCCATAAACCCTTCTCCGGAAGGCCACTATGACTAGCCAGTCACTTCTTCTCCATTTCTATGGATCACCTCTTTTGACAGCACTGCTCACTTGACACTCCAAACACAAATTCACTAACTCCAGGAAGCAGTCACTTGACCTAACACTAAGCTCCTCTAACTATGGGCTAGTCCCAAACATTAACACTATCTTACCCTAATGTCATTACCTAAACTACTATCAACTATCTATCCCTATACTACCTATCTTATGCATTATGTCCTACACTATACTCCCTATACTGTACATTACTAGCTTTACTTATCTTACATTACAACACAATTCACATGACACAATATATACAAAGACACAGGACACTATTCACACACAACACGATTGGTGTCTTCAGGGGTAGGAACTCTGCAGCACAGTCCACCATCCTTACACTATCACCAGAGGAACTTAAAGGGAACCTGTAATCTGATTTATGCTTCCCAAACCGCGGGCAGCCTGAATCAGAGCCTGGCTACATGCTTGCAGTTGGGTATATTTTTTTCTGAAGTGTTACAGCGTTTCAAAGAGTATATACTTTAAAGATCAGGCCCGGGACCATAGCCAGAGATGAGACTAGTCTGGCTGGTGCGCCCCCGGACAGCTATTCCCAGCCTACTAGAGGAGATGATTGACCAGTCCCTCCCATGGTGAAGGACTTCTCAATCAGTGGCAGCGGCGATGGGAAAAGCCAGCCAGGGGCAGCGCCAGACTAGTCTCTTCTCTGGCTATGGTCCCTAACCGGATCTTTAAAATATATACTCTCTAAAACGCTATGGCTCTTCAGAGAAAAATATACCCAACTGCAAGTATGTAGCCAGGCTCTGATTCAGGCTGCCCGCGGTTTGTGCAGCATAATCAGATGACAAGTTCCCTTTAAAGACGTATTTCCATCCACATGATATGCTATAAATGTCTGATAGATAAGGTCAATCTCTGGGACCAGCCTTGGGGTCCTGGCTTGATATCTGACCAAGCTGCATTGAGTGCGTTTGCTTGGGTTTCCTTCAAGCACTTTTGTGTTCTCCCAGCCTCCAACAATATAATTCTAGGTTAATCCTCTAACATTTTCCCTAGGGTGTGAGACCAATATTACTCACATCAGTCGCTGTCCCTAATATAGCACATCATTTCTGTACCGCTCTATGGAATATGATGGTGCCATATGATGGACATAAGATAAAAACATGAGTTTATAGTGAAATTGATGTATAAATGGTCTATTGAATTTCAGGGGTTCTGGTGGGGGATAGAGTCCGTTGTCCCTGGCACGGTGCCTGTTTTAATGTAAAGAACGGTGATATAGAAGAATTTCCTGGGCTGGACAGCCTACCCTGCTTTAAGGTAATTATTGTAAAACAATTTACAATTTACACAGACGTATAATGTAATTAACTCTGCAAACACTGAATGATTTGGTTGCAGTAGCAAGCTAATAATAAAACGTACAGCCGATTAATTGTAATACGTAGTATGCTCTAATCCTAAATGCTATCTCCCCTGCTGCAATACCTGCCCTTACTGCCAATATATTTTCTTATTAAATTAAGTTTAAATTGTATTTTGGGCCTCACGTCCATGTTTAATTCTGGTCTGTGGTGCTATTCACATGTCCATGTTTTGCCGGTATCACAGATGAAAAGGGGTAATAAAAGTCTAGGGGTCTATGAAAAACACGTACAGCGCACGGATGGCATCTGTACAACATCTATGATTAACAATGCAAGGCTAGAAGAAGCTGTAGAATTTATTGATTTATTCATATGTGAAAAACACTGATGAGACACGGACCAACCACTGATTCTATCGATACCATTTTTTTGTGTACGCGAAAAACACTGAGACCTTAAAGGACATTGTAATGTCACGCGAACCCTGAGAAACCCGGCACCGACATCGCTGGAACGGTCGCAGTGTGGAAGATGAGTGTATGTTTTTATTTTACAAGGGGGAGTACAGCTCCTTTAATATAACCCCTTAGATACAATTCTCTTATGGTGGGCACAATGGAACCTATACTGCATGTTGGTTCAATTTTGTGTGCCACTAGATAAAGCTGGTTAGGGCAAAACATGTGTACGGTATATGCTGGGAGTATTTGATTCATAATTCTGTTGTTTTTTTTCTCTTATCTAAAGGTCAAAGTGGAGAATGGCAGAGTGTGTATTGTCACCAGTAAAGGGGTAAAAAAAAATCAAATACCTTCATATGTTAGGTTGTCCTGCATTCAGTATTCATATGTGAATTAGGCCAATTAATTACGTATTTAATTGCAGGAATTAGAGAGCGCTAAGCGAATAAAATCCATGAGCAGCCGCTGTACTGGAGACAGAAGCACTGTTGTGATGATTGGAGCAGGTAAATACAGTGTGCGCCAATGTTGGGGGAACGATATTGTTTTTCACACTTTTATGACAAAGTATCATTAATCTTCTTTCTCTTTTTCTCTCTTTCTCTCTCTCTCTCCCCGCTGTTTTTCTCCTTCTCTCTCTCTCCGCTCTCTCTTTTCTCTGTTTCTCTCTTCCCGCTCTCTTTTCTCTTTCTCTGCCCGCTCTCTTTTCTCTCTCTCCCCGCACTCTTTTCTCTCTCTCCCCGCACTCTTTTCTCTCTCTCCCCGCACTCTTTTCTCTCTCTCCCCGCACTCTTTTCTCTCTCTCCCCGCACTCTTTTCTCTCTCTCCCCGCACTCTTTTCTCTCTCTCCCCGCACTTTTCTCTCTCTCCCCGCTCTTTTTTTTCTCTCCCCGCTCTTTTTTTTCTCTCCCCGCTCTCTTTTCTCTCTCCCCGCTCTCTTTTTTCTCTCTCCCCGCTCTTTTCTCTCTCCCCGCTCTCTTTTCGCTCTCTCCCCGCTCTTTTTCTTTCTCTCTTTCCCCGCTCTCTTCTTTCTCACTCCCCGCTCTTTTTCTCTTTCTCTCTCCCCGCTCTCTTCTCTCTCACTTCCCACTCTCTTTTTCTCTTTCTCTCTCTCTCCCCGCTCTCTCTTTCTCACTCCCAGCACTTTTTCTCTCTCTCTCTCCCCGCTCTTTTCTCTCTCTGCTCGCTCTTTTTCTCTTTCTCTCTCTCCCCGCTCTTTTTCTTTCTCTCTCTTCCCGCTCTCTTTCTTTCTCTCCCCGCTCTTTTTCTCTTTCCCCTCTTTCTCTCCCCACTCTTTTTCTCTGTCCCCGCTCTCTTTTTATCTCGTTCCCCGCTGTTTTCTTTCTTTCTCTCCCCGCTCTCTTTTTCTTTCTCTCTCATTCCCTGCTCTTTTTCTCTCTCCCCGCTCTCTTTTTTTCTTTCCCCGCTCTTTCTCCCTGCTTTCTTTTTCTCTCTTCCCGCTCTTTTTTGCTCTCTCTCTCCCCACTCTTTCTCCCTGCTTTCTTTTTCTCTTTCTCCCCGATCTCTTTTTCTCTCTCCCCGCTCACTTTTTCTTTCTCTCTCTCCCCACTCACTCTCACTTTCGTTCTCCGCTCTTTCTTTTTATCTTTCTCTCCCTGCTCCTTTTCTTTCTCTCTCATTCCCCGCTTTTTTTTCTCTCTTCCCGCTCTTTTTCTTTCTCCCCACTTTTTTTTGCTCTTTTTCTCTTCCCGCTCTCTTTCTCTCTCCCCACTCTTTCTCTCTCCCCACTCTTTCTCTCTCCCCACTCTTTCTCTCTCCCCACTCTTTCTCTCTCCCCACTCTTTCTCTCTCCCCACTCTTTCTCTCTCCCCACTCTTTCTCTCTCCCCACTCTTTCTCTCTCCCCACTCTTTCTCTCTCCCCACTCTTTCTCTCTCCCCACTCTTTCTCTCTCCCCACTCTTTCTCTCTCCCCACTCTTTCTCTCTCCCCACTCTTTCTCTCTCCCCACTCTTTCTCTCTCCCCACTCTTTCTCTCTCCCCACTCTTTCTCTCCCCCCACTCTTTCTCTCTCCCCACTCTTTTTCTCTCCCCACTCTTTTTCTTTCTCCCCACTTTTTTTTTTGCTTTTTCTCTTCCCGCTCTTTCTCTCTCCCCACTCTCTCTCTCCCCACTCTCTCTCTCCCCACTCTCTCTCTCCCCACTCTCTCTCTCTCTCCCCACTCTCTCTCTCCCCACTCTCTCTCTCCCCACTCTCTCTCTCCCCACTCTCTCTCTCCCCACTCTCTCTCTCCCCACTCTCTCTCACCCCGCTCTTTCTCCCTGCTTTCTTTTTCTTTCTCCCTGCTTTCTTTTTCTTTCTCCCTGCTTTCTTTTTCTTTCTCCCTGCTTTCTTTTTCTCTTTCTCCCTGCTTTCTTTTTCTCTTTCTCCCCGCTTTCTTTTTCTCTTTCTCCCCGCTTTCTTTTTCTTTCTCCCTGCTCTCTTTTTCTCTTCTTGCTCTTTCTCTCTCTCCCCGCTCTCTTTCTGTCTCCCCGCTCTTTTTTCCGCTTTCTCTCTCCTCCCGCTCTTTTTTCCGCTTTCTCTCTCCTCCAGCTCTTTTTTTGCTTTCTCTCTCCTCCCGCTCTTTTTCTCTCTCCCCGCTCTTTTCTTTCTTTCCCCGCTCTCTTTTTCTCTTTCTCTCTCATTCCCTGCTCTTTCTCTCTCCCCGCTCACTTTTTCTTTCTTTCTCTCTCTCCCCACTCACTCTCACTTTTGTTCTCTCTCTCCCTGCTCTTTTTCTTTCTTTCTCATTCCCCGCTCTTTTTTTTTCTCCCTGCTTTCTTATTCTCTCTCCCCCCTCTTTTTCTTTTTCCCCGCCCTTTTTTGCTCTTTTTCTCTCCCCGCTCTTTCTCTCTCCCCACTCTTTCTCCCTGCTTTCTTTTTCTCTTTCTCCCCGCTCTTTTTTTCTCTCTCCCCGCTCACTTTTTCTTTCTCTCTCTCCCCACTCACTCTCACTTTCGTTCTCCGCTCTTTCTTTTTATCTTTCTCTCCCTGCTCCTTTTCTTTCTCTCTCATTCCCCGCTTTTTTTTCTCTCTTCCCGCTCTTTTTCTTTCTCCCCACTTTTTTTTTTGCTCTTTCTCTCTCCCCGCTCTTTCTCTCTCCCCGCTCTTTCTCTCTCCCCGCTCTTTCTCTCTCCCCGCTCTTTCTCTCTCCCCGCTCTTTCTCTCTCCCCGCTCTTTCTCTCTCCCCGCTCTTTCTCTCTCCCCGCTCTTTCTCTCTCCCCGCTCTTTCTCTCTCCCCGCTCTTTCTCTCTCCCCGCTCTTTCTCTCTCCCCGCTCTTTCTCTCTCCCCGCTCTTTCTCTCTCCCCGCTCTTTCTCTCTCCCCGCTCTTTCTCTCTCCCCGCTCTTTCTCTCTCCCCGCTCTTTCTCTCTCCCCGCTCTTTCTCTCTCCCCGCTCTTTCTCTCTCCCTGCTCTTTCTCCCTGCTTTCTTTTTCTTTCTCCCTGCTTTCTTTTTCTTTTTCTCTTTTTCTTTCTCCCCGCTCTCTTTTTTTCTTTCCCCGCTCTTTCTCCCTGCTTTCTTTTTCTCTCTTCCCGCTCTTTCTTTCTCCCTGCTCTTTTTTGCTCTTTTTCTCTTCCCGCTCTCTTTCTCTCTCCCCACTCTTTCTCCCTGCTTTCTTTTTCTCTTTCTCCCCGCTCTTTTTTTCTCTCTCCCCGCTCACTTTTTCTTTCTCTCTCTCCCCACTCACTCTCACTTTCGTTCTCCGCTCTTTCTTTTTATCTTTCTCTCCCTGCTCCTTTTCTTTCTCTCTCATTCCCCGCTTTTTTTTCTCTCTTCCCGCTCTTTTTCTTTCTCCCCACTTTTTTTTTTGCTCTTTTTCTCTTCCCGCTCTTTCTCTCTCCCCACTCTTTCTCTCTCCCCACTCTTTCTCTCTCCCCACTCTTTCTCTCTCCCCACTCTTTCTCTCTCCCCACTCTTTCTCTCTCCCCACTCTTTCTCTCTCCCCACTCTTTCTCTCTCCCCACTCTTTCTCTCTCCCCACTCTTTCTCTCTCCCCACTCTTTCTCTCTCCCCACTCTTTCTCTCTCCCCACTCTTTCTCTCTCCCCACTCTTTCTCTCTCCCCACTCTTTCTCTCTCCCCACTCTTTCTCTCTCCCCACTCTTTCTCTCTCCCCACTCTTTCTCTCTCCCCACTCTTTCTCTCTCCCCACTCTTTCTCTCTCCCCACTCTTTCTCTCTCCCCACTCTTTCTCTCTCCCCACTCTTTCTCTCTCCCCACTCTTTCTCTCTCCCCACTCTTTCTCTCTCCCCACTCTTTCTCTCTCCCCACTCTTTCTCTCTCCCCACTCTTTCTCTCTCCCCACTCTTTCTCTCTCCCCACTCTTTCTCTCTCCCCACTCTTTCTCTCTCCCCACTCTTTCTCTCTCCCCACTCTTTCTCTCTCCCCACTCTTTCTCTCTCCCCGCTTTCTTTCTCTCTCCCCGCTTTCTTTCTCTCTCCCCGCTTTCTTTCTCTCTCCCCGCTTTCTTTCTCTCTCCCCACTCTTTCTCTCTCCCCGCTTTCTTTCTCTCTCCCCGCTTTCTTTCTCTCTCCCCGCTTTCTTTCTCTCTCCCCGCTTTCTTTCTCTCTCCCCGCTTTCTTTTTCTCTTTCTCCCCGCTTTCTTTTTCTCTTTCTCCCCGCTTTCTTTTTCTCTTTCTCCCCGCTTTCTTTTTCTCTTTCTCCCCGCTTTCTTTTTCTCTTTCTCCCCGCTTTCTTTTTCTCTTTCTCCCCGCTTTCTTTTTCTCTTTCTCCCCGCTTTCTTTTTCTCTTTCTCCCCGCTTTCTTTTTCTCTTTCTCCCCGCTTTCTTTTTCTCTTTCTCCCCGCTTTCTTTTTCTCTTTCTCCCCGCTCTCTTTTTCTCTTTCTCCCCGCTCTCTTTTTCTCTTCTTGCTCTTTCTCTCTCTCTCCCTGCTCTCTTTCTGTCTCCCCGCTCTTTTTTTTGCTTTCTCTCTCCTCCCGCTCTTTTTCTCTCTCCCTGCTCGCTCTCTCCCTGCTCTTTTTTTCTTTCTCTCCCCGCTCTTTTTTTCTCTCTCTCTCGCCTCGCTCTCTTTTTCTTTCTCTCCCCGCTCTTTTTCTCGCTCCTCGCTCTTTTCTCTTTCTCTCTCTCCTCGCTCTCTTTTCTTTCTCTCTCTCCTCGCTCTCTTTTCTCTTTATCTCTCTTCTCGCTCTTTTCTTTCTCTCGCTCTCCTCGCTCTCTTGTCTTTTTTTCTCTCTCCCTGCTCTTTTTCTCTTTCTTTCTCTCTGCTCTCTTTTTCTCTTTCTCTCTCGTTCACCGCTCTTTCCTTTTCTCTTTCGCTCTTTCTTTCTCTTTCGCTCCTCCCCCACTCTTTTTCATTTTCTCTCTCTCTCTCTTTCTTTCTCTCTCTCTGTATGTATGTGTGTGTGTGTGTATATATGTCTCTCTTTTATGTTGCCCTGATAGAAGGCAGCAATAGCTGGACTGACAGGTTACCTTGAAAAGGAATGTGTCATCAGAAAATGACCTAATGTTTAAAAGGAATCCATCGCCATGTTTTTGCTGCCCCATCTGAGAGCAGCATAAAATAGGATCAGAGACTCTGATTTTCCGGCCTGGTGCGATGTCCTATGTTTGTCACACGGCAAGAATGGCGTCGCATGGGGCAGTCTAATCCAAATAAGAGCAGGTGATACCATCCAGTACGGGGTGGTTCTCAGGGCTCCCATGCTACTGTCATAGTTTACTGACCTAACCGATTCTCACTAACTCGGATATTGACCTGAACGATCTTTTTGTCGGGTCATTTTCTATTGCTGTAAAAATGTAACATGAGAAAATTGTTCTTTTTTTCATCACTTTTGTTACTGAAAATCTTTTTTCCATTTTTCAGTATATTCTATTTTGAATTGAATTTTTTGGCTCAAAACTACAACTGGTCTCTCCAAAAATCAAGCCCTCATACGTCTGTGTTGATACAAAGTTCAAAAAGTTATAGCTCTTGAAAGAAGAGGAGGAAAAAACAAAACAAAAGCAAAACAACAAAAAAGTGGCCCAACCTTGAAAGGGTTAAAGTCAATGAAAGCATTATAAATGTATATGCATCAAGCTCCCCCTAGTGGTGACTGGTATTAGTTTTAGAGGGAGAAATTCTTACTCTACTTCTACAAGATATAACCTATTTTTGGGAGACTTCCTGACAATGTGGATAGTAGACAATCATTAAATTCTACTAAGGCCATTTGCTCAAGTCTACTAATGTTAGTGCTGTTGCTAAATTACTTTTCTGCTTCCCTAAAAGCTCCATGATCTTCAACACTTTATAGATGAATAATACTTGTGTGTCCTTACAGTGAAATGCTGATGTCTGGATGAATGTTCCTTTAACAAATGGCCTGAATTTAATGCCAATGACCTCATCGGGTTTTCCTTCCATCCAAATAGAAGATGTATAAAGTATTTTCTGATTTTCCTCCGTTCATCTTTCCGTAGGCCCTGCTGCCTTGGTATGTGCTGAGACTCTTCGCCAGGAAGGTTACACGGGAAGGATTGTCCTGCTGACACGAGAAAAGCACATCCCATATGACAGGACCAAACTCAGCAAGGTCTGTAGTATGAGATTACCCTGAAATGTTCTGCGAAAAGTTATGGTGTGATGGGGTGTGCACTTTCCCCTTAACATGCAGTGGTGTGAAAAAGTGTTTGCCTCCTTCCTGATTTCTTATTCTTTTGCATGTTTGTCACACTTAAATGTTTCAGATCACAAGACAAATTTAAATATTAGACAAAGATAAAACAAGTAAACACAAAATGCAGTTTTTAAATGAAGGTCTTTATTATTAAGGGAAAGAGGAATCCAAACCTACAGGGCCCTGTGTGAAAAAGCTTCTTTGTTAAAATTTCCTTTATTCTTCCAGGCAATGAATTCAAAGGCTGTCGAAATATATCTGCGTCCTATAGAATTTTACAAAGAGCATGATCTTGAAGTATGGACAGAAAAACAGGTAATTGTTTTTGCATTAGGCCACCACAGATAATACCACAACACTTTGGTGATACTATTATGTATAGGGGACCCTAACTGGCATTGTTTATAGTCACTATCAATGACTTGTGGGCCCCTGATGTGCGAGTCGCTGGCATGTCCTCAGGAGACTGCCACTCTCACCTATATTAGCATCCACAGGGGGCATTATTTATAAGGGGGTACTAAGGGATTATTACTTTATAAAGTAACAGTCACTGGTGATATATGTGAGGGGAGATATGTTTCACTGCGGCTACTAGCTTCAGTGAACTAAACCTAGAAGTTTTCTCCAGCATGTTATGTGTTGGGGGGGGTTAAACCACCATTTTAAAAGGGAGTGTTTTTTTGTGAATGACATTGTGATGAGTGGGAGGTCATTCACCATATCTCCACCTCAAGGGTGTGGCTTGGGAAGTTAAATATTCAGTCACTGTTTTTTTTTCTCTGGTGCGGTCTGAAGAAGGCAGTCTCCAGACTGTGTGTGTAGAAGCCAGAGAGCTCCACAGAAGGACTTTGTGGCGAAACCTTAATGTGCTACCCAGAGCGGGCGAAACCCTGCTCGCTTATGGACTGTACTGTACTTTATCTTTTTGTTTTTCTTATCCCAGAGAGGCCATGTTTATTTTGTGGAACCCTGCTGTGGTTTATGCCATATCTTAATAAACCTGCAGGAAGTTAACCCGAGACGTGTTTCCTGTGTCTGCCTGTGTGAGAGTCAAGCAAGTCGCTTTACCACACCGCTCTTTTTTTCTCTCTTTCCCTGCTCTCTTTTTTTCTTTTTCTTTCTCTCCTTGCTCTCTTTTTCTCTCTCCTTGCTCTCTTTTTCTCTCTCCTTGCTCTCTTTTTCTCTCTCCTTGCTCTCTTTTTCTCTCTTTCTCTCTCCCCGCTCTGTTTTTCTCTCTCCCCACTTTCTCTCTTCTTGCTCTTTTTCTCTCTCTCCCCGCTCTCTTTTCTCTCTCTCCCCGCGCTCTCTTTTTCTTTCTCTTTTTCTCTCTCTCTGTATGTATGTGTGTGTGTATATATGTCTCTCTTTTATGCTGCCCTGAGAGAAGGCAGCAATAGCTGGACTGACAGGTGACAGGTTACCTTGAAAAGGAATGTGTCATCAGAAAATGACCTAACGTTTAAAAGAAGTCCATCACCACTTTTTTGCTGCCCCATCTGACATTAGCACAAAGTAGGGTCAGAGACCTTGATTGTCTGGCCTGGTGCGATGTCATATGTATGTCACACGGCAACAATGGCATTGCATCAAGCTGTCTAATCCAAATAAGAGTTGGGAATACCGTCCGGTACGGGGCGGTTCTCAGGGCTGTCATCCTACTGCCATAGTTTACTGACCTGGCCGATTCTCACCAACTCGGATACTGACCTGAAGAATCTTTTTGTCAGGTCATTTTCTATTGCTGTAAAAATTAAACATGAAAAAATTGTTCTTTTTTCACCACTTCTTTACTAAAAGATTAGTAGAATCTTCTGCTTTCTATTATTTTATAAAGAGGCACTTGTGGCATTAATACTTTAGAAGAGGGCACTCAGGCCATTATTTCTTCATAAGGAGGCAATTGATGAATTAATACTTTATAAATGGGCCATTGCAACATTATTATTTTAAGCTTACAATAGGTGCATTATAAGGGACCAAAAGAGGAATTATAACACTCAAAGGGGCACACAGAGGACTTCTAAGAGATAAAATACAACAAATGACTATTTATAGTTGTGCAAAAGGAAATGTTATTATTCCAGATTTCGGAATTCTACCAAAACTCATTGTACAATCAGACCTGTAATTCTTTTGCTATGATTAAACATATACATACACAATGTGTCGGCACACTGCAATTAATGAACACGTGAACTCCATCCACTATTGCTGTAAACTTTAAAAACGTAAGTTACTTAGTTATTGATTTTTGATCAAAGAGTGCAAAAGCCATCTAACCACATCAAGGTGTACCTAAATATGGATGGTAACTATCACTAATGTCCTACCTGTCCATGTGCCAAACCAACCTCATCTGCATGGAGAAGTGAAAGAAAATCAAGAACAGCTCGTAATTAAAACCTTAATTAATTAGATAAATTAATCATAGTGTGCTGACGCATAGTGTCTATATTTGTTTGTATTTTGGCCAAATGGACTGGTAGAATAGAATATACATCACCTGCTGGTTAAATGGGAGGAGTGCAAGGTCAAACAGGAGGCTGTTACCACCTCCTGTAGTAATATGTAATAGGAAAACTGACCAACACATCCTAAGTGTGAACAGGTGCTAGCTGCAGAAACTGCACAAAATATATAAAAAGAAAGCGCAGCAGCACTCCATTATGGCCAAGATACATAAAGACAATAAAAATATTTGATCTAAACTGACCTTGCACTCCTCCCATTTAACCAGCAGGTGATGTATATTCTGTTCTACCAGCCCATTTAAATTGTAGATGTTTTAGACCAGAAGTGACATGTTTTGTCCAGATTTGTAGGCTTGTAGCCCAAGAGAGGCATGTAGGCAGAGTAGAACCCATCAGACGGGAGGTCACCTTGGAGCGGTTGATGGGCACACATGAATTGGCCAATTTATGCGCTAAGAACCTCCAATTTTTGTAAGTAAAGCTTACTGAGTAATAACACAGTTTAGATCAAATGTTTTTATTGTCTTTATGTATCTTGGCCATAATGGAGTGCTGCTGCGCTTTCTTTTTATATATATTGTGCAGTTTCACACTTAGGATATGTGTATATATATATATACAGTTAGGTCCATATATATTTGGACAGAGACAACATTTTTCTAATTTTGGTTCTAGACATTACCACAATGAATTTTAAACAAAACAATTCAGATACAGTTGAAGTTCAGAGTTTCAGCTTTCATTTGAGGGTATCCACATTAAAATTGGATGAAGGGTTTAGGAGTTTCAGCTCCTTAACATGTGCCACCCTGTTTTTAAAGGGACCAAAATTAATTGGACAGATTAAATAATTGTAAATAAAATTTTTACTTCTAGTACTTGGTTGAAAACCCTTTGTTGGCAATGACTGTCTGAAGTCTTGAACTCATGGACATCACCAGACGCTGTGTTTCCTCCTTTTTGATGCTCTGCCAGGCCTTCACTGCAGTGGTTTTCAGTTGCTGTTTGTTTGTGGGCCTTTCTGTCTGAAGTTTAGTCTTTAACAAGTGAAATGCATGCTCAATTGGGTTGAGATCGGGTGACTGACTGGGCCATTCAAGAATATTCCACTTCTTTGCTTTAATAAACTCCTGGGTTGCTTTGGCTTTATGTTTTGGATCATTGTCCATCTGTAGTATGAAACGACGACCAATCAGTTTGGCTGCACTTGGTTGGATCTGAGCACACAGTATGGCTCTGAATACATCAGAATTCATTCGGCTGCTTCTGTCCTGTGTCACATCATCAATAAACACTAGTGACCCAGTGCCACTGGCAGCCATGCATGCCCAAGCCATCACACTGCCTCCGCCGTGTTTTACAGATGATGTGGTATGCTTTGGATCATGAGCTGTACCACGCCTTTGCCATACTTTTCTCTTTCCATCATTCTGGTAGAGGTTGATCTTGGTTTCATCTGTCCAAAGAATGTTCTTCCAGAACTGTGCTGGCTTTTTTAGATGTTTTTTAGCAAAGTCCAGTCTAGCCTTTTTATTCTTGATGCTTAGGTGTGGCTTGCACCGTGCAGTGAACCCTCTGTATTTACTTTCATGCAGTCTTCTCTTTATGGTAGATTTGGATATTGATACGCCTACCTCCTGGAGAGTGTTGTTCACTTGGTTGGCTGTTGTGAAGGGGTTTCTCTTCACCATAGAGATTATTCTGCGATCATCCACCACTGTTGTCTTCCGTGGGAGCCCAGGTCTCTTTGCATTGATGAGTTCACCAGTGCTTTCTTTCTTTCTCAGGATGTACCAAACTGTAGATTTTGCCACTCCTAATATTGTAGCAATTTCTCGGATGGGTTTTTTCTGTTTTTGCAGCTTAAGGATGGCTTGTTTCACCTGCATGGAGAGCTCCTTTGACCGCATGTTTACTTCACAGCAAAACCTTCCAAATGCAAGCACCACACCTCACATCAACTCCAGGCCTTTTATCTGCTTAATTGAGAATGACATACCGAAGGGATTGCCCACACCTGTCCATGAAATAGCCTTGGAGTCAATTGTCCAATTACTTTTGGTCCCTTTAAAAACAGGGTGGCACATGTTAAGGAGCTGAAACTCCTAAACCCTTCATCCAATTTTAATGTGGATACCCTCAAATGAAAGCTGAAAGTCTGAACTTCAACTGCATCTGAATTGTTTTGTTTAAAATTCATTGTGGTAATGTCAAGAACCAAAATTAGAAAAATGTTGTCTCTGTCCAAATATATATGGACCTAACTGTATATGGGAGAGGGTATGGTCAATACTGAACAGCTGAGATCATCTTAGCGGGAAGCTCCAGAAACTCAAAGCTGAACAGATTAACCCCTGCACTGCGCTAGCGGAGACCTGCACCGTTTAATATGAAGGAGAAGTGCTTCTGATCAGTGCAGGAGTATATGAAATCAGACGCTGCAATCTTCTGGCCCCTCTCTGTCGTGGTAAACCCGTGACAGTATGTTTGTGTATTGGCCACATTGCGTATTTGTGCACATATATCTTATTTTAATACTAAAGGTGTGCGGACCTTGTTTTTTTTTTTCTTATGCTATGATTAAGCTTACTACAACCAGAATCAGGAACAGAAACCATATGCCATCTCAGTAGCAATTTGTAGCAAAAAAATAAAATAAAAAAAGAAATATATATATCTATATATATATATATCTGACAGTAACAACCAATATTTAACAATGTTAGCAATGTGTCCAAATTGTCCTCCACCCTATCACAGCCACATATTGTATTATGTCCAGCACTGCTATAGTCATTATATTATTACACGGATCACATTTATAATGGATGTAACTTTACCGCCACCTACTGGACATGATTAATATATTTTTCACTGGAAAGTCCAATATTGCAGAGCTCTTTTAAAAGTACATTTTTGCCACGAGGCCAGCCCACACAACTGGCTGAGATACACTATGTAGACATGCAAAGGGAAAATGATTGCACTGATGCCATAATTGAATGTCGTCCTTTCCAAGATAAAACCTAGATGCTATAGCACTGAATGTTATGACAGATGCTATGATTGGGAGGAATACATGTTGACTCCAGATCTTCCCAATATCAGCAATGTATTCATAATAAACAGGCACTGCTATAAAGAATCTCTCCACTGTCAAGCAGGTGGCTTCTATTAAATGTACTAGGCCAGACAGGATATTTGCCAGTGCTATATGACATCTGTTTCCCACACTGTTCTCCAGTCCGTACATTTCATGCTATATGTCGTAGGCTGTTTCTATTAACACAGATGAAGCCAAGGTGAAATTTAAGGATGGATCATTTCTTCAGTACAGCCAACTTCTAATCGCAACTGGCAGCAGGTAAATATGTGATGCCCACCTCAAGATGCCACATATATGTCAGATTCCTCTGATTACAGGGGTTTATTGTAGAGACCACCAAATGGTAAATGTAGTCCACCACTATTTGTGCTAATGCACTGAGACATGTTTATATTTGGAGGCCATACCACGATAAATACTGTAAGTACAATGGCGTTACATATTATGTATTGATCTTGGCACTGGCGGAGAGACAGAAAGTGCCCCTGTGCAAGAACAATATATGAGCCCTTTTACAGCGCTAGAGCTCCTAAAAATGCAAAATTGCATCTGCTTTGGAGGTAGAAATGGGCCCCTGACCTCTTGGTCCCCTGTGCTGCCAAACAGGTTGCACCAATGATACAGTATGTCCTCCCCTGGATCTTGAGTTACAGTATTATAGTTTTCCCTCTTGATATTGAAATTAGTATTTTCTGAATGTTCATTTTAATAACATTTTATTATCAAGCAAGAAACCACATCAGGTAAGTACACCAGCCTCATCAGGTCTACAAGCAGGGGTGTAAATATATAGTGGCGTTTAAGAGGCCCAAAAACTGTTACTATTAAAGCCTCAACATAGTTGGGGGTTCTGCGGGGAGATTTTGCAGTAGGGCCCCTCAAGCTCTGAGTTACGCCACTGTCTAAAATATCTATTTATTAATGTATTGTGAAGTCTGATGGGCACAGAGGTCGCATGCCCAAAAGCCACGTAAGTGTCCTGTATCATAGGCTGGCCATGGTCGGTTGGGGACCCTAGTTTATACAGGTGCATCTCACTAAATTAGAATATCATCAAAAAGTTAATTTATTTCAGTTCTTCAATACAAAAAGTAAAACTCATATTATATAGCTTCATGACCAACAGAGTGATCTATTTCAAAAGTTTATTTCTGTTAATGTTGATGATTGTGGCTTACAGCCAATGAAAACACAAAAGTCATTATCTCAGTAAACTGGAATAATTAACAAAAAACACCTGCAAAGGCTTCCTAAGTGTTTAAAAAGGTCCCTTAGTCTGTTTCAGTAGGCTCCACAATCACGGGGAAGACTGCTGACATGACAGATGTCCAGAAGGCAGTCATTGACACTCCACAAGGTCCCAGAGTTCCAATTTTCATTTGGAAGTCAAGGTCCCAGAGTCTGGAGGAAGAGTGGAGAGGCCACAATCCATGCTGCTTGAGGTCTAGAGTGAAGTTCCCACAATCAGTGATGGTTTGAGGAGCCATGCCATCTGCTGGAGTAGGTCCACTGTGTTTTATCAAGACCAAAGTCAGCGCAGCCGTCTACCAGGAAATTTTAGAGCACATCATGCTTCCCTCTGCTGACAAGGTTTTTGGAGATGGAAATGTCATTCTCCAGCAGGACTTGGCACCTGTCCACACTGCCAAAAGTACCAATACCTGGTTTACACAACAGTATCATTGTGCTTGATTGGCAGCAAACTCGCCTGACCTTAACCCCATAGAGAATCTATTATAGCGAATCTATGGGGTATTGTCAAGAGGAAGATGAGAGACCCCAGACCCAACAATGCAGACGAGCTGAAGGCTGCTATCAAAGCAACCTGGCCTTCCATAACACCTCAGCAGTGCCACAGGCTGATCGCCTCCATGCCACGCCGCATTGATGCAGTAATTGATGCAAAAGGAGCCCCGACCAAGTATTGAGCGCATTTACTGAACATACATTTCAGTAGGCCAACATTTCAGATTTTAAAAACATTTTTCAAGCTGTTGTTATAAAGTATTCTAATTTACTGAGATAATGACTTTTGTGTTTTCATTGGCTGTAAGCCATAATCATCAATATTAACAGAAATAAACACTTGAAATAGATCACTCTGTTTGTAATGACTCTATATAATATATGAGTTTCACTTTTTAGATTGAAGAACTGAAATAAATTAACTTTTTGATGATATTCTAATTTAGTGAGATGCACCTGTATTATTGATTGGAGCCCAGGAGCTTCAAGTTAGGTCTCAGTTTGCTTTGTTCCTGCATAAAATCCCAACACGTGATATGATTTCTTTTTTATTTCTTTAATTTTTCTTAATTTATTTCTTATTTTTTATTTATTTAGTTATTCAATTACTAGGTTTTACTTGACTGAACCCAAAGCCCTGACTTTTGGGAAGAAGTGAAATCCTAATATACTCTCTATGTGTATTACTTAGACCTAGGGAGCTTACGTGTCCCGGCGCCACATTGCAGAACGTTTTCTATTTGCGCTCTCCAGAGGATGCCAATTCAATCTCTGAGGCGGCTGCTGGCAAGAACGTGGTGATCCTGGGCAGTTCATTCATAGGTAGGTGCAGTTACACAACACAATCAGGCCTTTTGTATTGCAAGACTTTTGGTTTTCAAAGACAAAGAAGATCTTTAGGCAAATGCTATGGTAGATTTCTTTTACACAATAATGGTATAATTATAATTTTAGTGTACGTTCAGTTTTTTTTATTGACCTTGTATTAGGGCTGTGGAGCCATAGTTATAGTCGGAGCTAGTTTTAGGTGGAGTCGGTAGAAATATACCAACTCCAGGTTAAAAAACAAACAAACAAATATTAGGGGTGGTCCGAAACGAACATTTATTTTACTCCCAAATGCCTATCTATTTAGTGTCATAATCTAATCTCTTTTCTAATGTACTTTAATTAAAAAGTCCTCGTTACTCTACTACTCTAACTTTTTTTTTTTTTTTTTACTACTCTCTGTTTGATGACACTTTAAGAATTCCAGTGCATCCTGGGATACTGAAACAAGTCATCATCAGGGGGCAGAGGCTGCAGTCACTGCGGGTGCATGTGCTAGTCCCTGCTCTACTGACCATGTGATGGTTGACAATTTCAATGTTTGCTTAGTAATATCTGGTCACTGTGCAACATGCACAGTGACCATGCGCTCCCTCGCTGGCTCTCATTTAGAAGTGTCGAGCCAGCAAAAGAGCGCACTGTCAGTGGCTTGCGCATTGTAAGAGGAGAACGAGTGAGCAGAAACTAGTCCCACCACCGCAAGTGATGTTACTGGTCTCTGCTTTTCCTACACGCCTGGGTATTCTTCTTACAACTCGCACTAACAGTGCTCTCTACTAGATACTGCTGACATCTGGGCTACAAATCTGATATATGCGTGTGTACACTCTATGTATACTGTAACATCTCTTAGATTACTACAGAAAAAAAAAGAATATCCTTGTAACTAATGTTGGATAGGTTTATGTATGGATTTTATTTTTTGCCATTGAATTGCTGTCTGTTATATTAAATATGTGACAACGCAGACAAGAAAACAACAAAACAATAACTATAACTCATTAAAGGGAATCTGTCGATGGGGTTTTTGCTATGTAATCTGAGGGCAGCATGATGTAGGGGTTGTGGCCCTGATTCCAGCGATATGTCACTTGCTGGTCTGCATGCTGTCATTTTGATACAGTCACTATTTTCTCTGCTGCAGATGTAGCAGTGCTCAGAATGCCAAGCCTTGCATAACCGCGCCAAAACCACTGATTCAGTTTTCTGTTTACATTGTATATTGACAGAAAGCTGTCAATCAGTGGTGTAGACGGGGTTGCACAGAGCAGGATGACTAGGAGGCACGAGACACCTAGTTCTGTAGTAACAATTTCCTGCTGATAAAACACTGATTTTATTGAAACAGCAACACACACTAGAATCAGGCTCTCAGCCCCTACAGTGCTGCTATCAGATTACATTGCAAATCCTGCTGACATATTCCCTTTAACCTTCTCTTGCCTATCTATCTAGGTATGGAGGTGGCAGCCTTCCTGGCAGATAAAGCAAGTTCTATATCCGTAATAGGAAAATCTGATGTCCCATTTAAGCCTGTGTTGGGAACACAGATTGGAGAAGTTGTTATGAAGGTAAATATAACTTATATAATGTGTTTTTATGAATATATTTTCATAAAATATTGAAAGTACAGCCACCATGCAGTATATTACATACATGACGCCATCATGGTCCATTGTCTTATCCAGTGTAATAATACATTCACTCACTCAGCTCTCCTGTCACGACTGTATTAGTAAAAACCTTTGTTCCGCATGTGATAATTCTGGAGCACGCCATTCCTCTGTTATGCTTACTGTAGATCTATATATCAATCAAGAAGACACATGAGACTGATAAGAGAAATCATACCGCACAAAGTGGATGCTCCAGAATTGTAATTTTGGTAGAACTACAAGTATTTACTAAAACAGACGTGCGGACAGCAAGGGACAAAAGCAAAATCCCAGATTATCAGGCAGACCTGCTCAGGGCAGGGCCATCACTTTTCTATTCCACTCTGCAAAAAATGTAATATCTTACCTTAACTTGACTTCCCTTTAGGGGTAATTCACACATCACTGACTTTTCTGATACACAAAAAACGAGTTTCATCAGTGTTTTCTTATCAGTTTTTAGTCAAAGATTCATCAGTTTTTCTCGGACAAGAAAAAAAATGATGGCTTGTTCTCAACCTTCTTCCATGAAAACCCCAACCTCAGTCCACGAAAAATGGACAGCACATGAATGGCATCCGAGTTCTGTCTGATTTTCTTTTTCATGGACTGTAGACTTGCATTAGTGAGTTTGATCAGATCGGATAAAAATTAGAAATGTCTTTGTGATTTTATGCTGACCACTCTGTAAAAATACATTGTAAAGCGGCGGTGTTCACACCGTGCAGTAACTGAGGCAGGGACCCAAGCAAGTCCAACATAAACAGCTTTATTCAGCAACTCGCAGGTAAACAGAAAAGTTCTCTGGTTCGCAGCCGGGTTAACACAAGTCCTTAAACAACAGTTGCCATGGGCAACGGCCGCGCCGTGCCGCTCAGAGCCTGACAGATGCCGAGCCTTCCCAGGCGTGGGTTCAGCCACACTGAATCCTGCTGAGCTTCCCTGCTATACTCCTAGCAGGTTCCAACATAGAACAACACTAATCCTTAATGCAGGGTTTTTAAAGGACCTGTGGCAAGAGCCACTGGAAAACCCGGGTTGGAGGGAGGAGGCCGCCCCACTGCCTTCCTGTAGCCTCCCCCAAGAAATGAAGGCCCTGCCGGGTTTTACTTAATCTGCCTTAGCCAGATAGCCTGACCAGGTCAATGCTCACCTTCATTCCTGCATTGCAGCCGCAGGTGAGTTTGTGACTGCAATGCACTCCAATGGATTTAATAGGTCTCTGTACACATTCTGGGGTATATATAACGTCCCTCGTATACGATCCCGGTCACTGCCTCCTCACATATCCCCTCCCCCTCTGTTCAAACTTGTGGCGTTGAACATTTGTCACCATACAGGGTGCCCGGGACAGGGCATCCGCGTTTGCCTGCGACTTCCCAGGGCGATGTTCTATAGAGAAACTGAAATTTTGCAGAGACAGGAACCACCTGGTGACTCGCGCATTCCTCTCCTTGGCATTTCTCATCCATACCAAGGGTGAGTGGTACGTCACCAAGCGGAACTGACGCCCGAGTAAATAATACCGTAGCGATTCCAAGGCCCACTTAATAGCCAAACACTCCTTCTCTACCACGCTATATTTTTTCTCTGCCGGGACAAGTTTTCTACTCAAGTAGGTGACCGGGTGCTCTTCACCATTCACTTTTTGTGACAATACCGCCCCTAGGCCTACCTCTGAGGCATCTGTCTGTACAATGAAGGTTTCCTTGAAGTTGGGGCTGATGAGGACCGGCTGTCCACACAGGGCCAACTTCATGGACTGAAAGGCTTCTTCTGCCTGAGGGTTCCACCGAACCATTACCGATTTTTTTTTCCTTTCAAGAGATCGTTCAGGGCCGCCGTTCTCCTAGCAAAATTAGGTATAAACCGGCGGTAATACCCAAAGATGCCAAGGAACACCCTCACCTGCTTTGTACTTGACGGTTTAGGCCAATTTTTTATGGCCTCAACTTTATTGATTTGGGGCTTGATAACTCCTCTGCTAATCACATATCCCAAATATCGGGCTTCTTCTAGTCCTATCGCACAATTTTTGGGTTTGCCGTTAACCCCGCGGCTCTGAGAGAATCCAGCACTGCTTGTACCTGTGATAGGTGCGTATGCCAGTCGGTGCTAAAGATGAAAATATAATCTAGATACGCGGAAACGTACTCCTGATGAGGCTTGAGCACTATGTCCATCAACTTCTGGAATGTAGCCGGGGCCCCATGTAACCCAAAAGGTAAGACCACATAGTGATATAGACCCTCCGGAGTTATGAAGGCATTTTTTTTCCTTCACCGATTTCGTGAGAGGTAACTGCCGGTAATTCTTGGTGAGATCGAGCGTGGTAAAGTACTGAGCCTGCCCCAGTCTCTCAATCAGCTCATCCACCCTGGGCATTGGATAAAGGTCAAACTTCGACACTTCATTTAGCTTTTGGAAATCGTTACAGAAGCGTAAAGATCCGTCTGGTTTCGGAATCAGTGCGATGGGGCTAGCCCACTCACTCCATGATTCCTCGATGACTCCTAACTGGAGCATTTGATTTACCTCAGCCGTGATGGATTGCCTCCGGGGTTCGGGTACCCAGTACGGTCTCATTCGCTCCCTTACCCCAGGTTCGGTGACAATGTCATGTTGGAGAACTGTAGTCCTACCCGGTAGCTCTGAGAACACGTCAGTATTCTGCTGCACCAGTGAGCGAGCCTCCCGTCGCTGCTGTTTAGTGAGAGCATCACTTATCCTGACCTCTCCCCCGGACGCATCCCTGGCTGAAGGTAGAGAACTCTCTGGTGATATGCCCAAAGTGGCTTCTGTAACTAAACACACTCTATCTTTCCAAGGTTTTAGCAGATTTACATGATAAAGTTGCTCAGGTTTCCTCCTTCCGGGCTGATACACCCGGTAATTTACCTCCCCCACCTTTTTTCGAACCTCATATAGCCCTTGCCACTTGGCCATGAGCTTACTCTCAGCTGTGGGTACCAGTACTAACACCAGATTGCCCTTGTTAAAAGACCTGACTCTGGCTCTTTTATTATATGTGCGCTCTGGGCTGCTTGGGAATCTAACAGATGCTCTTTCACGATGGGCATGACCGCCGCGATCCGGTCCTGCATACTAGCGACGTGTTCAATTATACTCCTATGTGCAGTCAGCTCTTGTTCCCACGTCTCTTTGGCTACGTCCAACAGACCCCTAGAGTGTCTGTCATACAATAACTCAAAGGGAGAGAACCCTGTGGAAGCCTGGGGTACCTCACGGACTGCGAACATCAAATAGGGTAGCAACATGTCCCAATCCCTTCCTTCCTTAGAAACCACCTTTTTTTAACATGGACTTGAGGGTTTTATTGAACCGTTCTACTAGCCCGTCGGTTTGAGGGTGGTACACAGAGGTGCGCAATTGTTTAATTTTTAGCAGTTTGCACAGTTCCCTTGTCACTTTGGACATAAAAGGGGTCCCCTGATCCATCAGGATCTCCTTAGGTAGTCCAAGGCGACAACATGGCAAACAGCTCCCGTGCAATCAGTTTTGCCGAGGTGTGGCGTAGCGGTATAGCTTCCGGGTACTGGGTGGGATAGTCGACGACCACCAGTATATGTTGGTGGCCACGAGCGGATTTTACAATGGGCCCTACCAAGTCCATTGCAATCCGTTCATAAGGTACCTCTATCACTGGCAGGGGTACCAATGGGCTACGGAAACTTGCGGTGGGTGTGGTCAACTGACATTCGGGGCAGGATTCACAGTACTTTTGGACCTCCGCGTAAATCCCCGGCCAAAAGAACCGCTGCAAGATACGCTCTTGCGTCTTTTTAACCCCTAAGTGTCCACCGAGCAGGTGTGTGTGTGCCAACTCCAAAACCGCCCGACGGTACGACTGAGGTACCACTAACTGTTCCACACCCTCATCCCTGATTTTGTCTACCCTATAGAGCAACTCACCATTGACTACCATGCATGGAAACACAGTATCTGCACCGGGCTGTTGAGCTACGCCATTTACCTCTAACACCCTTTCCCGCGCTCGAGTCAGACTGGGATCCTGTAGCTGAGCTGTCCCAAACGTGCCCCGAGACACTTCCAGCTCGAGGATCGATGGGGTCTCCTCGACCTCTCCTGCCAGCACCTCTAGGGGAAACCTATCGGAGTCACACTCTGTCCCTAGGTTGGATACCCCTACGGCAGGTACCCCTGACTCGGGTTCGTCGGGCACAGCGCCTGTAATAAATTTTACCAGGGAAGAGTGGATTTTGTTTTTCCACAGAGTCCAGAACAGGGGCACGTCTCTTTCCAACACTGTCCCATAGGGAAGAGTTTTTACCACCCCCACCACATGTTTTATGTCGCCATATGGTGTGGACAAAACTACCTCCGTGGTTGGGTACTCTTGGAGGTCCCCATGGATACACACAACCCCGACTGTCCGTCCGCTGGGGTTGTCTCCTGCCACCAGCGACCCATGTACTAAAGTCACTAGGCTCCCCGAATCTAGGAGGGCCTCCGTGGGGTACCCATTAACCAGTACCTGGCACAGTTGGGGTTCACTGTCCGTCGGGGTTGACGCTCGCAGTGCAGACAGTCTGGGCGTACATTGAGACCCGGTGGATAAACCCGCAGTCCATGGGTTCCGTAGTCAGGGGGCAGTTAGCAACCACATGTCCCGGCCCCTGACACCGCCAGCACCTAATGGTGGAGGTACTGTTTGGGAGGGAACAGTCTTCTGACTCTCCCAGTCTTCTTCCCTCCCAAACAGTCTTATGACTGTTTGGGAGGGAACCGGTCTTCTGCCACTCTCATTCCGGGGTACCCCTTCAGCACGGGTACGGCGCTGACTGTTCTCAGCAGAGGGACGCGAACCCTTTACCGGTTCCTGGGTTGGCAGGGATCAGCGTGACAGCCGCGAGGGGGCAGAGTCCCGGATAAAGTACTGAGTGGCTGAGTAGCGCTTGATCAGGCTGACCACCTGGTCGAGCGTGCCTGGGTCCCCTTGCCCCACCCAACGTTGGATAGCGGCTGGCAGAGTCCTCACCAGCCGGTCAACCACCACCCTCTCCACCATCTGGGCTGGAGACAAAGTCTCAGGCTGGAGCCACCTCTTTACCAGCTGCAGGAGGTCATAAGCCTAAGACCGGGCGGGTCGGGTCTCCACATAGGCAATGAAAATACACGATGAGCCCTCACGGATGTATTGACCCCCAGTCGGGCAAGGATCTCACCTTTGAGCCTTGGGTAGTCCTGGGCATCCTCCCGACTGAGATCGAAGTAGGCCTTTTGGGCATCGCTGACCAGAAACGGAGCCACCACTTCTGCCCACTGGCCGGCCGGTAGGTTTTCACACTCTGCTGTGCACTCATAAATGGTCAGGAAGGCTTCCACGTCATCCGCCAGTCCCATCTTCCTCAATGCTGAGCGAACCTTGTCCCGGGCCTCTCGACGTTCCGTGGCTGGTGCCATCGGTGTCTCCCGCAGGGCTGTGAGTTGCTGCACGATCAGCTCATTGGTGTGCTGCTGCTGCTTGAGCTGCTCCTGCTGCTGCCGCAGCATGAGGACCAATTGCTTTAACAGCTCCTCCATTTTGTCCACAGGGTTAGGCTGAAAGGTGGCCGGCCGGATTGTGGTCATGCAGCTGCCGGTAGGGTTTGCCTCAATCACTATGCCCGCATCCTCCATAAAGCTGTAAAGCGGCGGTGTTCACACCGTGCAGTAACTGAGGCAGTGACCCAAGCAAGTGCAACAGCTTTATTCAGCAACTCACGGGTAAACAGAAAAGTCCTCCGGTTCGCAGCCGGGTTTACACGAGTCCTTAAACAACAGTTGCCGTGGGCAACGGCCGCGCCGCTCAGAGCCTGACAGGTGCAGAGCCTTCCTAGGCGGTGGTTCAGCCACACTGAATCCTGCTGGGCTTCCCTGCTGTGCTCCTAGCTGGTTCCAACATAGAACAACACTAATCCTTAGTGCAGGGTTTTAAAGGACCTGTGGCAAGAGCCACTGGAAAACCCGGGTTGGAGGGATGAGGCCGCCCCACTGCCTTCCTGTAGCCTCCTCCAAGAAATGAAGGCCCTGCCGGGTTTTACTTAATCTGCCTTAGCCAGATAGCCTGACCAGGTCAATGCTCACCTTCATTCCTGCATTGCAGCCGCAGGTGAGTCTGTGACTGCAATGCACTCCAATGGATTTAATAGGTCTCTGTACACATTCTGGGGTATATATAACGTCCCTCGTATATGATCTCCGTAAGTGATTCAAAACATGAATCAGTGAACAGCCCCATAGACTATAATAGGTATGAGTTGTATCAGTAAAAACACAAATAGAACTTGTATGAGGAAAAAATGGTGTCTGAATGAGGCCTTAGTGCGAAGCCGCAGCACAAATGGAAGCCCCGTTAGTGCTGCTGTTGTAGGACAACAAGGAAAAGAAAAAGAAAATGTGTTGTTACATCTTTGAGGGAAGAGGGCTTACATAAAACACATATATGGATAAGGACACAAAGGTGGCCAGTAGGCCTAAGGCCACGTTCACACATTCAGTATTTGATGAGTTTTTTACATCAGTATTTGTAAGCCAAAACCAAGAGAGGAACAATCAGAGGAAAAGTATAATAGAAACACATCACTACTTCTGTATTTATCACCCACTGCTGGTTTTGGCTTACAAATACTGAGGTAAAAAACTTACCACATGTGAACGTGGCCTAAATGTAGCAGTTAGATCACTACAGGTATAAAGGAGAAATTTTGCATGAAGCGTTAAAAAAAACTAAAAACACAGCAGAAACCTTAGTTTAAAGGGAATCTGTCAGCAGGTTGTTATTTAATCTGAGGACAGTATGAGATTGGGCTGTTACACTGATTTCAGGGATGTGTCACTTATTAGGCTGTGTGCTGTTTCAATACAATGAGTGTATTATCAACAGGAGATTATCACTGCTGGACTGTGTGCTCCCAGGTGCCTCCTGATCCAGCTCAGCCCCCACCACTGATTAGCTGCTGGCTGTCAATATAAAATGTGCATAGAAAGCTGTGGTGTGGGCGGTGGCAGCTTTCTGAGCGCTGCTACATTTAAAAACTCTGATTGTATCACAACAGCTGCACCCAGTAAACAAAGTGATACTTCACCAGAATCTGGGTGTCTGCCCCTACGTTATGCTGTTCCCAGATGAGGTAGCAACAACTTGGTGACAGAGTCCCTTTAATCTGTTTCAGTGCCCAGTCTGACTTTTATTGCAGGAACAACCTATTCTTATCCTAAAGTTTCAAACTCTGAGTAATGCCCTGCACACTCCTCCCTGTATCCCTTTCCATTTGTACGTCATGCATACCTGTCACAGTCTTTGTTATACATGGAGATTTGGCTAGTTCCTCTGATTTTTTTTTTCCCTCATTCCTCCGTACAACTGCTAATCTCACCCGGAAAGATCACGGACTCCACCTCAAGATTAGTCAGTATTCCAGTCACTGGAGAATGTGGCAGCATGAATCACAATTCTGAGTGGAGCTAAGAAGATTTAACAATTGTAGAATCGTACTAAAGTTTACAGTTATAATAGCATTTTCCCTTTAAAAATAAACCACCTGTAAACCCAAACTTTCTTTGTCTGTGAGGCTGCGTTCACACTGTTGTCTGTGAGGATGCGTTCACACGGGTGTCTGCGAGGCTGCGTTCACGCCTGAGTCTGTGAGGCTGCGTTCACACTGTTGTCTGTGAGGATGCGTTCACACGGGTGTCTGCGAGGCTGCGTTCACACTGTTGTCTGCGAGGCTGCGTTCACACTGTTGTCTGTGAGGATGCGTTCACGCTGTTGTCTGTGAGGCTGCGTTCACGCCTGAGTCTGTGAGGCTGCGTTCACGCCTGAGTCTGTGAGGCTGCGTTCACGCCTGAGTCTGTGAGGCTGCGTTCACGCCTGAGTCTGTGAGGCTGCGTTCACGCCTGAGTCTGTGAGGCTGCGTTCACGCCTGAGTCTGTGAGGCTGCGTTCACGCCTGAGTCTGTGAGGCTGCGTTCACGCCTGAGTCTGTGAGGCTGCGTTCACGCCTGAGTCTGTGAGGCTGCGTTCACGCCTGAGTCTGTGAGGCTGCGTTCACGCCTGAGTCTGTGAGGCTGCGTTCACGCCTGAGTCTGTGAGGCTGCGTTCACGCCTGAGTCTGTGAGGCTGCGTTCACGCCTGAGTCTGTGAGGCTGCGTTCACGCCTGAGTCTGTGAGGCTGCGTTCGCGCCTGAGTCTGTGAGGCTGCGTTCGCGCCTGAGTCTGTGAGGCTGCGTTCGCGCCTGAGTCTGTGAGGCTGCGTTCGCGCCTGAGTCTGTGAGGCTGCGTTCGCGCCTGAGTCTGTGAGGCTGCGTTCGCGCCTGAGTCTGTGAGGCTGCGTTCGCGCCTGAGTCTGTGAGGCTGCGTTCGCGCCTGAGTCTGTGAGGCTGCGTTCGCGCCTGAGTCTGTGAGGCTGCGTTCGCGCCTGAGTCTGTGAGGCTGCGTTCGCGCCTGAGTCTGTGAGGCTGCGTTCGCGCCTGAGTCTGTGAGGCTGCGTTCGCGCCTGAGTCTGTGAGGCTGCGTTCGCGCCTGAGTCTGTGAGGCTGCGTTCGCGCCTGAGTCTGTGAGGCTGCGTTCGCGCCTGAGTCTGTGAGGCTGCGTTCGCGCCTGAGTCTGTGAGGCTGCGTTCGCGCCGTTGTCTGCGAGGCTGCGTTCGCGCCGTTGTCTGCGAGGCTGCGTTCGCGCCGTTGTCTGCGAGGCTGCGTTCGCGCCGTTGTCTGCGAGGCTGCGTTCGCGCCGTTGTCTGCGAGGCTGCGTTCGCGCCTGAGTCTGCGAGGCTGCGTTCGCGCCTGAGTCTGCGAGGCTGCGTTCGCGCCTGAGTCTGCGAGGCTGCGTTCGCGCCTGAGTCTGCGAGGCTGCGTTCGCGCCATTGTCTGCGAGGCTGCGTTCACGCCTGAGTCTGTGAGGCTGCGTTCACACCGACCGTAATGGCAGCGCAGTTTTTGAATTTGAAACTGCTGCTTCCCTGTGACATTGAGTGATTGTTCAGGAAAGCAATGGAAAGACCTCTGTGCTTTCACCAGGTTCAACCAAACTGTGTTATGATGCTAAGTTTTATATTACAGCAGTTATCTGGCCATAACCGTGTGATCAATGGGGATACAATCACTAGGACCCCTATGTCTTCGAAAAAATGATGCTTCCATGTCCACAAGCTGTCTCAGCCATCACTCTCCCTTGTTTGGACCAATACTAACGCCACCACTAGCCTAACTTGTATATATACTATACAAGCTGTACATATTGTTAAATAGACCTCTTAGACCCAATGAGGCTGATGTATTTACTTTGAAAATCAGTTTCAGAATAGCAGTATAATCCTGCTACCACGATGAGCATTTTATGAGTCCAGGTATAGAGTGAGCTCATGAGTGGCAGTAAATTCAGTCTCCGCTCATACAGCATCTGGAGGGACTCTGAGGAGCTGTCAGTCATGGAAGGTGTGGTAAAGTCAGTTCCGCTTTCATGAAGGATTACACAGTCATTGTGGAATGGATTTTTACAGTAAATACAGCATCATTATCAGGCTTAAAAGATCTTTTTGAAATGTGCAGTTAATATTGTGAAATCTGCTGACTTGCTATGAATGCATTTCTATGCCCATATGGATTTATATGGTGCTGCCGCAGTGTTTGGGGGCTGCTGTGTCATACAATTCCTCCTTTCCACATGTGTCTTTGTGTAGAGTGGCAGTGGACAATTGATTAGTGGATATTGCACTGATTGGACTCCTTTAAAGAAACCTTCCCATGAACTTTTTTTTCTCTCTCTAAGGCCAGGGTCACGTGGCTGTCGATTCTTTCATGCAAGAGAATCGGGCCGATTATGCTAAAGACACTTGGATCAAATTCTGTCAGAGTTTGATCCGAGTGTCATCTTACTGTGCTGCAATTTTCTCTCGCAGAGAGGATCACATCACAGGGGCGGAGAAGACGGAGAACTTAATTTCTCCATCTTCTCCATTGTCTCTGTCTGTGGATTTGAGACTGCACTTGGATGCCATTCGAGTGCAGTCCGATGTTTCACATGCACCCTTAGACTTATATGGATGTGCGTGATGTCATCATTGGATGCACCCACATGCTACAATTGTTTTTTCACACAGAATCAGTCTGAGTAACAAAATCACAGATCTGCACTGCCCAGTAGTATAACATTGATCCGAGTGCTATCTGAAAACATCGGAGAGCACTCGGCCGTGTAATATGGCTGTCTGACTGCGCCCTAAGTCTGTGTGTATATAGTATAGTGTCAGTATGTTAATATACTCACCTACTGCTGTATTTCCCAGTATCCATTGCTGCTAGTTTTCTTCTGACTCTCACACTCTCCAGGTCACTCTGTATGAGACGGAAGTCTCTCTTACAATGTAAGCCTATGATGCCTCATCCTGACGCTCCAAAGGTTTACACTGTAAAAGCCACTTCTGGGTCACACAGAGCGCAGTGTGATCTGCAGAGTCAGAAGAGGACGAGAAAGGCGCAGGATACCGGAGAAGACGGCAGTAGGGGAGTATATACTGTATAAACACTGACAGTATACTACATACAAATATACACAGACTTACAGGAAAGAAAAGTTAATGGGAGAGCTTGTTGAAAGCACCACTCCAGCCTTTTTTTTAATTATTTTGTTGCTGAAGTGGTGCAGTTAATCTAAGTTCCCTGCACCTAGTAATATACTTATCAGCCACCGGCTTCATCTGTTATCGGTGCTGCTCTGGTCTCTCCAGTGTTTGCTGGGTAATCTGGAAGTCACAACTCATTGTAAGTCTGAGAACCAGAACAAGGATCCCATAATCTTACACTGCGAGCTTGTGACCGCTACCTCAGACTGCTGGTCAGTCAGAAGATGCAGTCACAAGATGGCGGCGCGGGACAACAGCGGCGCTGGAAAAGCAGAAGACGGCGGCTGGTAAGTATATTACTAGGGTCAGGGAACTTACATTAGTGACCCCACTCCAGCGCTAAGCTAAAAAACACTGGAGTGGTGCTTTAAGTATAATATTGATCTATCCTAAAAAAAAACCCCAAAGAAACAACTTTTGTTTGTTCATAAGATGTATTTTCAGGAGTGCACTGTTCCTCTGCCTCCTGGCTTCCTGATTTACTGAGGCCAGTGCACTCCTGATGATTGACAGTTTGGACCAGCATTATGGCTAAGCCTTTGGTCGAAACTGAATGCCCTCCCAAGCTGCTAGCATAGGCACCATTGAATTTGAAGCATGGGAGAAGGCAGTTTAAAGTATATAGTACTCTATGTGACTGCAGAATCTTAGCAGGGCACGCTGTCAGAATTCTCCAATGCTGGGACTGGGCGGTCATGTGACTGCTTGTATGTGATTTGTGTACTTACTTCCAGCCACATTCCGACTAGACGTGTCCGGCTTCGCTTAATTCACTTGCATTGAGCAAGACCACGCACGTCTAGTCGGCTTGTGACCACATGTATACAAATTGCATACTTTCACTCACAAACCTGCCTGCTTCTGGCGTCAGCAGCGGAGAATCCTGACACTATGCACGCTGTGAGGATTCCCAAGCCTGGACAACCCGTTTGGCTCAAAAAACCACATCAGTAACTGCATATGTGTTTCTGCCCTAAAGAATTGTCCATGGTAACAAAAAGGGTCTGTTTTTTTTTTTCTCCAGAAACCGCTCCACATCTGTCCATGGTCTGCATTTGGCATTTCCGCTAATCCTAATTCCAGTGAATGAGTGTGAGCTGCAATACCAGACATTATCAGATGTGGCGCTGTGTCTGGAAAAAAAAAAAGCAGATCCAATTCCTTGATCAATCATTTAACTTGATACAATTGAACTTCCACAACTCAAGTCTTCCATGGTAACAATGAAGTCATCTGAAATGGGACAATAGATGATTTTCCATTATTCCTGGGAGCGATACTTGTTTCTTACTGTCATTTTCCACTGTGAAGAGTAAGTTTGTATATTACTTGTAACATGGTGTAAAAATCAGGTCACACTGCGGTGTTCTTCCTTTATTCTGTGGCTGTTCGCTCTGTGCTCATCTGTGCTTGTCACATATGTTCAGTAATAAACAGTGGACGAGAACCGATCTCTTACATTTCTGAACTCAAAAAAAGAGAGAACTTGGCAAATAGCAGGAAATCCAGGGAGTCTCCCTCATATTTGACATGCATGAGAATTCTGCTTCTAATTAAATCAGTATTTGACATGATCTTTTTCCTTGAGTACATTAAAGGGCCAGTGTCTCTAAAAACAGATATTTAAATGGATTAGGAAAAGCAATATATAAAAAAGCAATGATATTTCAGAGTACATTTCTATTAATATAGTTTTCAGGACTAAAACTATTGCTGACCTATGATCACCTATCCTTAGAATATGGGGGGTCTTACACCTGTTACCCCCACTGATCTGCATGGCTCCGATTAATGGGTAATGGCCGCTGCCAAGAACTCCAGCTAAACTCTTATTCTCTTCAATAGGACAATGCTGGTGTCTTTGTATTATTTTTCAATTGCAATGCTACTCAACAGAGACCTACCAGAGGCAGTCATTGACATTAAGTAAATGCAAAGTAAATTTTGCATTTCATTTGGAAATCAAGGTCCCAGAGTCTGGAGGAAGAGTGGAGAGGCCACAATCCAAGCTGCTGGAGGTCTAGAGTGAGGTTCCCACAATCAGTGATGGTTTGGGGAGCCATGTCATCTGCTGGTGTAGGTCCGCTGTGTTTTATCAAGACCAAAGTCAGCGCAGCCGTCTACCAGGAAATTTTAGAGCACTTCATGCTTCCCTCTGCCAACAAGCTTTTTGGAGATGGAAATGTCATTCTCCAGCAGGACTTGGCACCTGTCCACACTGCCAAAAGTACCAATACCTCGTTTAAAAACAACAGTATGGGGGTGCGTGCCCACTATGCGTTTTTCAAGCGTTTTTGCTTTTGCGGAATTTCTGCAGCGAAAACGCTTGGTAATACGTGCCCCATGGCCCCCAATGATAATCCGCATGTGCTGTGCACATGCTGCGGAAATTTCCACTGCGGATTATCATTGCAGAAAAATATGCAGCATGTCCATTAATTTTGGGGACACGCAGCGTAATTGCCGCCATTGACTTCCATTGAAACGCTTCATATTCGCATCACTACATGTGCACACGCGGATATGAAGCGATTCAATGTGCGGATGGTACCCAGGCCTGGAGAAGAGGAGATGCTCATCCAGACCTGGGTACCATAGAAACTGTAAAAAAAAAAAGAATTTAAAATAAAAAATAAAGATTATATTTACCTTCCGATGTCCCCCGGCCTCCTCAGCGATGCGTGCGGTGTGTTGGGCGGCTCGCGGTGGTGTGAGGACCTGACATGACGTCATTGAGTCATGTGACCGGTCACGCGACCGCTGACGTCGGCGGTCGCGTGACCTGTCACATGACTCAGTTACGTCATCGCAGGTCCTTCACACCACCGCGAGACACCGGGGAGACTGGATGCAGCGGAAAAGAAGACCAGGGGCCATCGGAAAGTAAGTATAATCTTTATTTTTTATTTTTCACCATTCTTATTCTTTGTTTTTAACTATTACTTGGTCACACTATATAAATCCATGTCGGTTGCATGGATTTATATAGTGTGACCAAGTTGTCAAGCACTTTCCAAGTGATGCTAAAATCAGTTGGAAAAGCGCTTGATAACCCACATGCGGAAATGCATGCAAAAACGCTTGACAAACGCTTCTACCTGGCGGGAAAAATGCATATAAAATCCGCATGCGTTTTTCCTGCCAGGGAGAAGCGGAAAAAATATGCAGCGATTCTGCATCGTGGGCACTTAGCCTGACTGTGCTTGATTGGACAGCAAACTCGCTTGACCTTAACCCCATAGAGAATCTATTATAGAGAATCTATGGGGTATTATCAAGAGGAAGATGAGAGACCCCAGACCCAACAATGCAGACAAGCTGAAGGCTGCTATCAAAGCAACCTGGGCTTCCATAACACCTCAGCAGTGCCACAGGCTGATCGCCTCCATGCCACGCCGCATTGATGCAGTAATTGATGCAAAAGGAGCCCCGACCAAGTACTGAGTGCATTTACTGAACATACATTTCAGTAGGATAACATTTCGGATTTTAAAAACATTTTTCAAGCTGTTGTTATAAAGTATTCTAATTTACTGAGATAATGACTTTTGTGTTTTCATTGGCTGTAAGCCATAGTCATCAACATTAACAGAAATAAACACGTGAAATAGATCACTCTGTTGGTAATGACTCTATATAATATATGAGTTTCACTTTTTGTATTGAAGAACTGAAATAAATTAACTTTTTGATGATATTCTAATTTAGTGAGAAGCACCTGTATACAGCCTATTTAATAACGTTGGTCGCTGTGCTGTGTAATATCAAATGTTAACTCAGACAGCAGCCATTCTTATAATAAGCGCGTCTGAACAGACCTTATAGCATTGACCTGTTTTTCTATTACACAGCTCCAAATCCACTGCTTCTTCTTAAACAGCTATGGAGATAAATGATGATATTGTGACTACCAGCAGCACTATAAGTGCATATTTATACTACTCGCATTAAATTCCATAAAACTATTTTTTTCAGAAAGCTACAGTGGTGTACAACAATTTTTCATAACAAACAACCCAGAATTCTTACTTTACAAACTGGCCTCTAGATCCCCAAAATTGGTATCCTGCATCCTATCCTTACTTGGGGGAATCTATGGTTATTGATGGTCAAGTAAAAAAAAAAAACTGACAATTTTTTTACCATTCTAGAGCGTGTGTCAAACTCTGGTCGCAGGCCAAATCTGGCTTGCAGGGTGAGTATATTTGGCCCGCAATGCCGGGCGGGTCTCCCACCGTACTGTCATCACACTGTAAACTATATTGGCTTCCTAGATGCTGATATAGTTGAAAGCAATAATGGAGGAAGGAGCTTCAGCTGATGCTTCATCTCCCATCATTCCCCCTCTGCGCTCGACGTCTCAGCACAGCGGGTGCGATGACGTCAGTACCACTGTACCGAAATGTGCAGAGGATCTGAAGAGACCGGAGCCGAGGTGAGTATTTATATTTTTTTTATGCGGGGCCCATTATTCTGTATGGAGGACCATGTGGGGCCCATTATTCTGTATGGAGGACTATGTGGGGGCCATTATACTGTATGGAGGACTATGTGGGGCCATTATACTGTATGGAGGACTATGTGGGGCCCATTATTCCGTATGGAGGACTATGTGGGGCCATTATGCTGTATGGAGGACTATGTGGGGCCATTATTCCATATGGAGGACTATGTGGGGCCCATTATTCCATATGGAGGACTATGTGGGGCCATTATACTGTATGGAGGACTATGTGGGGCCCATTATTCCGTATGGAGGACTATGTGGGGCCATTATGCTGTATGGAGGACTATGTGGGGCCATTATACTGTATGGAGGACTATGTAGGGCCCATTATTCCATATGGAGGACTATGTGGGGCCATTATACTGTATGGAGGACTATGTAGGGCCCATTATTCCGTATGGAGGACTATGTGGGGCCATTATACTGTATGGAAGACTATGTGGGGCCCATTATTCCATATGGAGGACTATGTGGGGCCATTATACTGTATGGAGGACTATGTGGGGCCCATTATTCCGTATGGAGGACTATGTGGGGCCATTATGCTGTATGGAGGACTATGTGGGGCCATTATACTGTCTGGAGGACTATGTGGGGCCCATTATTCCATATGGAGGACTATGTGGGGCCATTATACTGTATGGAGGACTATGTGGGGCCCATTATTCCGTATGGAGGACTATGTGGGGCCCATTATTCCGTATGGAGGACTATGTGGGGGCCATTATACTGTATGGAGGACTATGTGGGGGCCATTATACTGTATGGAGGACTATGTGGGGCCATTATACTGTATGGAGGACTATGTGGGGCCCATTATTCCGTATGGAGGACTATGTGGGGCCATTATACTGTATGGAGGACTATGTAGGGCCATTATACTGTATGGAGTACTATGTGGGGCCATTATACTGTATGGAGCACTATGTGAGGCCATTATACTGTATGGAGCACTATGCGGGGTGCATTATACTGTATGGATGGCATTGCAGGGCCCCGATTTTTATCCTTTGTTATTACATATTTAAAGTAGGCCATTGGCCATATGCTTTTTACTGCTCTTACATAACATATATTAATCCAATATTTTATTCTAAGATCTATTGATTAAAATGTACTTTGTTAGTGGAACAACCCCTTTAAGTTTGTTTCTATGTGAAAAAGTTCATTGTTATATTTGATGATAAAGGAAAAACATCCTCAATTGTAAACTTATTTTTAACAAATATCAAGGTTATCGCACAACTTTGTCCAAGCTTTTAATTTTGGCCCTTTTGTGTATTTGAGTTTGACATCCCTGAGAGTAAAAACCAGACAGCACTCAGATGACATATGGATGGCATCCATAATGCTATTTGTTTTGTTTTTTTCATGGATCCATTAACTTGATTGGGAAAGTATGTGTTCTTAAATCAGATAGTACACTGATATGAAACACAGACGTGTGAATGGTGCCCAGGTTATTTCACTGCTCTGGTTGAATATTCAGTGGTCACCTGAAAAATTGTGTTGCATAGTTCAAACTTCTTAAAACTATGCCTCAGTGTCCAGTAAAATTCTACATTTTTCTTGACTTAACATGTTAGTTTTCCTATTACAGATGCTGAAGGAGAGTGGAGTAAATTTTTACATGAGGACAGAGGCCAGAGAGATCCAGGGAAGTGACGGACAGGTAGGATTGCTAGATGTATCTTCCTCCCTATCAAGCTATATGCTAGTATTTTGGTATTATTGTAAGTTTTATTATATATAGGAGGAGCATTTGACATGGTGCCACTTACAAGCTTTTAGTAAAAAATCAGTTTGGGACTTCAAATGCATGAAAATAATACATGCAGCGTATGTTTCCTACATATTCACCCAAGTGAGATAGTTCAGTTTGAATTAAATTGAGGATCATTAAATGTCCAGAAAGACTGCATAGTTATGTTGTTAAATGAGTTTTCCACTGCAATGATATTGAGAGCCCATCCTTCACATAGGTCAATATCACATGGGTGGAGAGCCAACTGGCACCCCCCCACTGATTAGCTGCTTGCAGCTCTGGCAGCTGCGGGATGTAAACAGTGTGATGGAGCTGATCAGCACCACTCTGTCACACTGATTTGTGGCCGCTCTTCGGCAGAACAGCTCCAATTCAGATTAATAGAGCTGTTCTGCAATAATCAAAAGCAGCCACTAAACCACGTGACGGAGAGGTGGTGTTCCGCGCTGTCACACTGTTTACATCCATGTGCCATTGGCCTCTAATCAGTGGGGGTGCTGGTTTTCAGCCTTTGGCCAATCTGATGTTGATGCGCTATTTTATAGATAGGTCAACAATCGCCGTGTTGTGGAAAGCCCCTTTAAAGTATTTTAAAGACATGTCAGAAGATAGCATTGCTGGGGTCCATGTAGTTCGGCGCAATCATTTTGGACTATTTGTTGACTTCAATGTAGTTGTCATTGCCAGAGCTTTAAATAAATGGAGCATAAGGATTATGAGTGATGGTGTTACACGCACGCCGCCTAAGTTCAGATAGGGGCCAGACCGGATACATGAATTTGTTGGAATCCTGGGGGAACCGTTACTCAGGGCGACCATAGGCTGCAGCTTCTCTCAGGCACACAATAGATTCAGTTGCTGACCAGGCACATCTGACAAGAGTCTTCATAAACCGTAGAACAGTATCATTTAATGAGCCACGGCCAGTGCAAGGTAAATGTGTCTTTGAGCAACAGGCTCCAGTAATGACAGTACAGTCTATTATCCGGTAGCACAGCACAGTTTTATTGCATACACAATCACAGGCTTTTCCTTCACAAGGACTCAATAATACACCATATTCTTTATCCTGCATGGAGATGGAAGGGGGGGGGGGTTGATGAGGGAGAGGATCCCTATAACAGGATTCCTTCCAGTCCTTATCTTCCTGGCCGACAATACTCCACACTGTTAGCTCAGGGAGTCTAACTGACCTTTGTTTAGCTTCCCTCCTGACCTGAATTCTATTCCCTTGCCTTCTGTGAGATACAGATCATAAGCCACCTTTCTCTTCGGCTCCAGCCAGACAGTAAACAACTTCCCCACAATCCCCCTGGGGCTCTGCTAAAATACCCCCTCTCTCCTGTGACTGTGTTAACCCGTCTAGTTGCTGGATGCTTCTGGAGCACAACACTTCCTGTCTCCTGTGCTTGTATTACTTCTAATAGTTGCTGAATGCTTTTAAAGCAACAGCACTACTTCTGCATGTCACAATGGAATATGCTCAAATAAATCTCCATTCATGGGATTCCCCATTCTAGCAATCGGTTATACTCCTCCAAGTCGTACCCCACTAATGTAACATTTATCACCCATCCAATGGGCAAATGATAGATATTTTAGGTTAGAATACCCCTCTAAGAAACCATTTAGGCTGATCATACTGTAGATAAAAGATCACAATGGTGGTTCACTGCATAATAGTGACTCATGGCTCAGACCCAACCAGAGCAAATATAGAATGGACATCATCCAGGAGTTCTCGTTTCTTTCTCTCAATTTTAACAGTGCTTTCATAATGTCAACACTAAATAGTAATGGATCACAGATAGGTGAAAGGCAGTGAAGAAAAGTTGATTCACATAGGACTGAGAAGTATTAAATTCAGGAAATCACTCAGTGAGGCGACTGTGCTTATAGCAGCCGGTGGTGAACAAAGTGTACCGTATGTACTAGGCATGAGTAATCTCCTATTACAGTATTAGTATTTTCAGCCGGGTCACTGCACCTGACACTAGCTCATTTTTCATTAACAGGTAAAAGAGGTCATATTGAGAAATGGAATTCAACTTCCTGCTGATGTGGTGGTTGTCGGAATAGGTAAGTACAATCCAAGCAGGCCGCCTATAGCTCTTCCTGTTTGCAAAATGTAGATAAAGATAAACGTTGAACCTGTGAATCAGGACTGTGAATGAGACCCGACATGTATCGCCACCTAGTATGTGGCTTCCTCAGGGGCAGAAGTCATATGTCACTGATTGCAGCATTGCTTTCTGGGTAAAGTATCTCAGTACTACAGTGCCATACGATGGCGCCATACAACAGCTGATTGATTTCTTACGACGTCTAAGTAAGGGTGCTGTGCAGTCTGTTACACACATGATATATTGTTAGATCAGTTTCCTGCATGTTTAAAGTGAAATGCCCTTGTAATCATCTTTATTCCAGTTTGTTGTCATCTTCAGGAGCGCACCATTTTACAACCTTTCTGATTGTGGGGCGCAGGCTTACCAGATTGACTGACAGTTCAGGCCAACAGCAGCATTGCATTGTTGGTCTGGAGTTTGCACTCCCAATGCTGATAAATTTGGCCTCTTTGCCTCAGGTGCATCAGAAGCCTTGGAGGACTGAGGCTGGACAAGGGCTAGCAGTGCGCTCCAGCGATCCTGACCAGCCTCAGTGCAAAGCTTATAGACTAACTATGAAAGGGCTTGTAAGCACCTCACATGTACTGTCACCATTGCTGTTTCGAAGCAGTGGATGAACATGTGTAGTGCATGCAAGCTATTTATGATATATTGTAATCATGATACTGGAAGATCACTAAATCATGTGATAATTAAGTAATGCAGCGCCCAATTTAGGCGAGGGCAGATTTGGCCTCTTTGTGATGTCCTTCGATATCATTGCACTACTTAATCCCATACTATACCTCCTGCCATATTTGTATAGGGCGATCCATACCGCATTGTTTTAACAACTTTGTCATCATTGTGCGCCATTCCTAGTCTCGGTCTGAACACTTCCAGATACCATGTGACCTATGAGTGTAAGTAATTGATTTGTGTACAGATGTAAGATATATAAGGCATTAGCCTGATTTAGGAAAAGTTCCCATTAGTGACACATGTAGACTATTTTCATGGACACATGATGATTTTGGGAACTGGTGTCACTGGATAACTATGTACAGTACAAACCAAAAGTTTGGACACACCTCATTTAAAGATTTTTCTGTATTTTCATGACTTTGAAAATTGTACATTCACACTGAAGGCATCAAAACTATGAATTAACACATGTGGAATTATATACTTAACAAAAAAGTGTGAAACAACTGAAAATATGTCTTATATTCTAGTTTCTTCAAAGTAGCCACCTTTTGCTTTGATGACTGCTTTGCACACTCTTGGCATTCTCTTGATGAGCTTCAAGAGGTAGTCAACGGAAATGGTTTTCACTTCACAGGTGTGCCCTTGTCAGGTTTAATAAGTGGGATATCTTGCCTTATAAATGGGGTTGGGACCATCAGTTGTGTTGTGCAGAAGTCAGGTGGATACACAGCTGATAGTCCTACTGAATAGACTGTTAGAATTTGTATTATGACAAGAAAAAAAGCAGCTAAGTAAAGAAAAACGAGTGGCCATCATTACTTTAAGAAACTTTGAAGGTGTCCCCAAGTGCAGTTGCAAAAACCATCAAGCGCTACAAAGAAACTGACTCGCATGAGGACCGCCCCAGGAAAGGAAGACCAAGAGTCACCTCTGCTTCTGAGGATAAGTTTATCCGAGTCACCAGCCTCCGAAATCGCAGGTTAACAGCAGCTCAGATTAGAGACCAGGTCAATGCCACACAGAGTTCTAGCAGCAGACACATCTCTACAACAACTGTTAAGAGGAGACTTTGTGCAACAAGCCTTCATGGTAAAATAGCTGCTAGGAAACCACTGCTAAGGACAGGCAACAAGCAGAAGAGACTTGTTTGGGCTAAAGAACACAAGGAATGGACATTAGAACAGTGGAAATCTGTGCTTTGGTCTGATGAGTCCAAATTTGAGATCTTTGGTTCCAACCACCGTGTCTTTGTGCGACGCCGAAAAGGTGAACGGATGGACTCTACTTGCCTGGTTCCCACCGTGAAGCATGGAGGAGGAGGTGTGATGGTGTGGGGGTGCTTTGCTGGTGACACTGTTCGGGATTTATTCAAAATTGAAGGCATACTGAACCAGCATGGCTACCACAGCATCTTGCAGCGGCATGCTATTCCATCCGGTTTGCGTTTAGTTGGACCATCATTTATTTTTCAACAGGACAATGACCCCAAACACACCTCCAGGCTGTGTAAGGGCTATTTGACCAAGAAGGAGAGTGATGGGGTGCTACGCCAGATGACCTGGCCTCCACAGTCACCAGACCTGAACCCAATCGAGATGGTTTGGGGTGAGCTGGACCGCACAGTGAAGGCAAAAGGGCCAACAAGTGCTAAGCATCTCTGGGAACTCATTCAAGATTGTTGGAAGACCATTTCCGGTGACTACCTCTTGAAGCTCATCAAGAGAATGCCAAGAGTGTGGAAAGCAGTCATCAAAGCAAAAGGTGGCTGCTTTGAAGTACCTAGAATATAAGACATATTTTCAGTTGTTTCACACTTTTTTTGGTAAGTATATAATTCCACATGTGTTAATTCATAGTTTTGATGCCTTCAGTGTGAATGTACCATTTTCCTAGTCATGAAAATACAGAAAAATCTTTAAATGAGAAGGTGTGTCCAAACTTTTGGTCTGTACTGTATACACATGATACATCATCACTGTCTTGCTAATTATTATTATTTATTATTATTATTACTTCTCTATTGTCCCTGCTTTTTTGTATTTATCTGATGTCTATCATTGATGAGCACTGTTGCGTGTGTTCGTTCTATGTATCACTGAATGTAGTAGAGATTACCCTTTTATCTTTTGTATTCCTTATAGTATTATGGCCTCCATTTACCTATGTTAGTGTACTGTGGACATTATCCCTGGAGCCTTATTTTGGCTTTGAGACTCTAAAACAAAGTACTTGTTTTTAAATGTTCAAGTTTTATTTTTTGCTATTTTTTTGTTTATATGTCTTTTTCTCTTTGTGCTGTATATTTCCTATACATTAGCTAACTGCAATGAGACTGTCTGATTCCATTGGCAATGAGCTGCAAAAAATACAATTAAAAATTAAGACTTCTGGAGAATGGGGAAATTTTTTTAGAATTAGTAAATTGCAAAATTCCTTGTTTTTACAAACACTTTGCAAATTTACCCTTCTTGGAATACATATTTATGGTTGTTTTTGGGTATTGCTGATTCATACACTTTAATAAAAACATTACTTTTCGTCTTCCTCCCAGGTGTGACTCCTGTGTCCACCTTCCTGAAGGGCAGCAGAATTGCTATGGATACAAAGGGAGCCATCTATGCTGACCAGGTATGTTTTATATGCCATGCCCTGCTAAATGCCATTTGTGAGCGCTGTCATTTACCTTTATTTTATTTGAGGCGATAGTTCACTAATTTTATTTCCTTTTCACAACTACTTCTCCTTTTGTCTTCTAATGAGTGATCTAGTTGTAAATGGAAACCATACTTGGCAACAGTCCTAACTTTAGCTGGAACAGTACTGTGAACTTGGGCTGTAAAATAGCAGAGCTGAATAAAACCACACCCAGAAGTCGGAGTTTTGGGGGATAGGTTTGGGTGTTTACAGACTCATGGAGGTGGGGTTTAAATGTCTCAAATTTTTTCTTTGTAAATGTTGACAAGTATGGGAAAATAAAGAGAGATTTCACTAATGAATAATGTTTATGACACTAACAGAGATGTGCAGTGTTTATGGAATTTAATGGGGTTGTCTACTACTAGGAGAACCCCCTTCTGAATCCCTATTTTTCACCAGTAAAATAATAACATCTATACTTCCCTCCAGTGCTGGAGCCATTCAAGCAGTGTCAGCACTGGCTCTCCCAGGGCTCATGTAGCGCCCCTGAGGGTTCAGTCGCCACAGAGGTACTGCACCTCACCCAGAGGTGTGGTGTCTCCTTCTCTCAGGTAAGGAGGGAGTGCTGCCCGGAACCCCAACACCTGCATCCAACACTACACTGCTCCAGGCCGGCTGGAAGGGCAAGATGCCATGTGTTTTCCTGCTGAGCCCTGTCCCTGGCTGGAGTGGGGGGAACCCAGAGGTAGGGGGAACCAGTAGTGGGTGTGGGTGGAGGAAGTAGTTTAGGGGAGCACTTTGACAGTAGGTATAAAAAGAAAAGCCATTTTTGGGTGGCAGGTCAGTTGAGTAGTGAGAGGACAGTTCAGAAGAACAGTCTGGGAGCAGAGCCTCAGTAGGAGCTCTGCTCCACAGGTAGGGGCCTAGTGATAGAGGCCCAGGAGGGGAGCAGAGGAGTAGGCTCCGTTCTAAGAAGGGATCCTAGGGGGTACGGTGAGTGCGGGACGGCACCCGTACGCCCCGCATCTGTCAGAAGACAGAGTGATCGTAGGCCGCAAGAAGGGGACCGGCCCCTGGTCCAGCCGTGTTACTCCAGGTCTCGGCTAGGAAAACCGGAGGCTTCTGGCTTATATAGTCAGTTGCCGAAGCTGCATTTTAATCCCCGTGAGGGTCAAGCAGGTCCGGGAACTCCGACGCACAGGAGGGACTTCAGAGCACCCGAGTGGGATTGAGAGTGGGAAGTGCAGGGCAGGAGGGAGAAAGACCCAGCGTGAAGTCAGTCTAGAGAGGAACACAAGAAAGCAGGGTTCTGTCCGGTACTCCTAATTTGCCTGAGGAAGTGCTGAACCCCTGCCTGGTGAACGCAGCGCGACGTGGGAGGCCGACAACTGTACAGTGCACCAGTGAAACTGTCATAAGAACTGTGAGTAAAGACTCGGATGACTGCACCGCACTGCCTCCGTCCATCCTTTATCTGCGCCATCTTTCCCTCACTGCACTGCAACGCCCAGCGCAACTTCCACTTCCTACACTGGCCTGGAGCTAGCTCTACCTGTGGAGAGTGACACCAGCTCCAGAGGACTGCTCCGCAGCGGCGGCACCCTTTAGCCGCATTCCACAGGTGGCGTCACGAACATTATTTCAAAACCCCATATAAATAGAAGCATCCCCTCCCCCTTTTACTGACCGCCCTGGGTCACGGACCGGGCCAGCTGCCGTGATATCCCCCAGCAACCAGAGGCCTGGCTGCCGAGTACCCCACGGCCCAGGGGGCGCGTCACTCACATGACATTATGTCACACAATTCCTGAAGCCAATTAGCGCTGGCTTCACTTTCCCGTTCTTTGGACTAATCAAGACATCTGGAGGAAATGAGAGCTGCTGCTGCCCTCTCGATTCCTCTGTATGTCAATTACATCCCTAGGAGAGGAGAGTGAAGCCAGCAATAAATGGCCTCAGAGATCGTGTGACATAACACACGAGACCTGGGGGAGCCAGTCCCGTCACCGCTGGAACGGCGCCAACACCAGAGTTGAGTATAAGTGTTATTATTTTATTGGGGGGAAACATAGGAATTCAGAAGTGGTTGCCCCAGTTTGGTCTTAAAGGGGTTGTCCACTACTAGGACAATCTAGTTCTCCTATTTTTTACAATATAGAGAAGCATGACCTAGGATGAAAATAAAATGAGCAAATACCCTGCAGTAAGTAAATGGTAATAGTACATGTAAATAACATAGGATACTTAGTTGACACTAATTTGATCAAGAAAAGCATACAGTGGGTATGGAAAGTATTCAGACCCCTTTAAATTTTTCACTCTTCGTTTAATTGCAGCCATTTGGTAAATTGTAAAAAGTTTTTTTTCATCATTAAAGTACACTCTGCACCCCATCTTGACTGAAAAAAAAAACAGAAATGTAGAAATTTTTGCAAATTTATTAAAAAAAGAAATATCACATGGTCATAAGTATTCAGACCCTTTGCTCAGTATTGAGTAGAAGCACTGTTTTGACTAGTACAGCCAGGAGTCTTCTTGGGAATGATGCAACAAGTTTTTCACACCTGGATTTGGGGATTCTCTGCCATTCTTCCTTGCAGATCCTCTCCAGTTCCGTCAGGTTGGATGGTGAACGTTGGTGGACAGCCATTTTCAGATCTCTCCAGAGATGCTCAATTGGGTTTAGGTCAGGGCTCTGGCTGGGCCAGTCAAGAATGATCACAGAGTTGCACCCCCACCGATCAGCTGTTCCTGGTTTTGGCAGTGGCCGGAATTGGTCCGTTATGGAGCTGCACAGCACAACTCCGTTGACAGTATAGCGGATGCAGCAGGGTACCACACATCCGTCCCCTATTTAAATCAATAGGGGGTGGATGTGCCGTACGCGGCAGTGGCCACTATTCCATTGACAAAGCTGTGAAGCTCCGTAAGTGAGCAATCCCGGCCGCCGCCAACACCGGGAACAGCTGATCAGCGGGGGTGCCGGGTGTCTAACTCTCACCGATCAGACATTGATGGCCTATCAAAAAAGAAGGCTCACTGGAGGGTGGACACGGCGAGCAGACCGCAGCCATCCTGCAGAAATACCTTGTGTTGATGCCAACATAGGAGGAGAGCTGAGCTCTGCTAACAAGCGGACCAGCAATCCATCATCCTCCTGCTGTGTACAGTCCCACAGGGCTTCCACCAATTGAGGATCCATCCTTCTTCCACCGGTCTGAACAGAGATGCCACCGGATCCCAAGACTCTTAAGGGAAGAAGAGGTGGATCCCAGTGGAAACCATATATATATTGGGTGGGTATAGCAATATTATTGGGGAAAGAGGAGTAGAGGAATAAACCCCTCCCACTAAACAAGTGAATCGCAGCTGTGTATGAGGCAGAAAAGCTGATGGCTATTAAAGAGTGCGTGCTCCACAGTCTGGGCACAAGAATTAACCATTTAGTGCCCACCATGTCTTTTAATTCTTAATCCTCCTAATTGCATATACAGTGCTGCTCACCATTATTGGCACCCCTTCATTTTTTTCATAGACTGTACAATATCTTCAGAAATAAATGGAAATGTACCAAAGTTGTATCCTCAGGATTTTTATTTAGTGGTCCAAAGTAATGCAACAATAAAACATTGTTTTTCAACTTCCATTTTGCAATTTAAAAGAAGAAACAGAATAAACAGCATGTGCAGCAATAAAGGCACCCCCATTTAATACTTGATTGCACACCCTTTGGCATTGATGACAGCCTCCAAACGTTTCTTGTAGCCATCTATAAGCTTCTTGCACTTCTCAGCTGGAATTTTCTCCCACTCTTACCTTGCAGTTTGTTCAAGCTCTTGAATGTTTGCAGGGTTTTTTTCCCAATGGCAGATTTCAGTTCACCCCAAAGATTTTCAATGGGATTGAGGTCAGGGCTCATTGTTGGCCATTTTAAAACAGTCCATTTTTTCTTTTTCAACCATTCCTGTTTACTTTTGGGTCATTGTCTTGCTGAAGGACCCATGATTTTCGACTCAAACCTAGTTTTCTTGGGACATTTCGCTCTAAAATCTCTTGATAATTCTCTGATTTCATGATTCCTGTGATACAGTCAAGGCCTCCAGTACCAGAAGCAGCAAAGCAACCCCACAGCATTATGGATCCTCCACCATTCTTAACTGTTGGTAATGTGTTGTTTTCCTTATAAGCTTCATTGCGCCGTCTGTAAACAAACTGTTGCTTTGCATTGCCAAAAAGCTCTTTTTTTGTTTCATCTGTCCACAGAACATTTTCCCAGAAGGATTGTGGTTTGTCAAGGTGCTCTTTGGCAAAGATCAGTCATTCCTTTTTATGTCTTTTCTTCAGCAACGGTTTCTTCCTTGTCCTTCACCCATAAATCTCTGCTTGATTTAGTGTGCAGTATATGGTACTTGTTGAAACCATGACCCACTGTTCCAGGTTGGCCTTCAGGTCTTTGGATGTTTGACATGGTATTTTTTTCCACCATTCGCACCAACGTTCTCTTTTCAATTTTCCTCTTTCCCCCATGTCTAGGAAGGTCCTTGACGGTTCCATGTTTGGCAAACTTCTTAATAACATTGCGCACTGTTTAAACTGGGATACCAAGGTCTTTGGAGATGGCCTCATACCCTTTGGTAGTCTTGTGTTTGCTTAGAATAGCAGTTCTGATGTCCTCAGACAGCTCCTTTTGTCTTCATCATTGTGACAAAGGAACAGTGCCTATGTGGCGCCCCTGCAGGTCCAGTTGCCACAGGGGTACTGCATCTCAGCCAGAGGTGTGGTACCCCACTCTCAGGTAAGGAGGGAGGACTACCTGGGACCCACGCACTCACATCCAACACTACACCACTCCTGAGGGAAGGTCCAGATAGCTCCTAAGGGAGAGCTCAGGCCTGGTCCCTGTCAGGAGGGTGGAACTAAGTAGATGAGGTCAATGGAGGAAGTAGTTTAGGGGAGCACTGAAGGAAGAGTATAAAAAGAAGGGTAAAAGCATCTAGAGAGGGTTTGGGTCCATTTTCCTGGTTCCAGTCCTTGGAGCAGGAGTTCAGTGGGTTGTTCAGAGGACCGTGAGGAGTAAGGTCCTGACTGCGAAGAGGCCCAGACGAAGGGGCCCAGTAGGGGAGTGAGAAGAGGACACCGGAGCAGTGAGAGGGGCTCCAGAGATAGAAGAGATCCTAGGGGCACGGAGAGTGCGGAGTCCACCCGTCGCCCGAGTTCACGCTGACCGTGAAGGGATCAGGCCGCAGAAGGGGACCGGCCCCAGACTAGTGGAGGACTGCAACACTCCGCTAGCAAACCGGAGGTTGCGGTATTTTCATCTGAGAGTTGGCTGGATCACTTCCCCGGAGGACACAGGACTCGGCGGGCGGTTATAATCTGGCCTTTGTAACCTGGAGCATCTTAATAACTGTGAGTAAATACTTGAAGACTGCACCCCGCTGTGTCCTTCACTTAATTGCTGCGTCATCTGCCTTGCACTACACCACCAATATCCTAAATCCCCTATTTAACTGCCCTGGGGCCTAACTCTACCCGTGGAGAGCTGAACCATCTCTGCTGCGTCACCAATAGCCCCAGTGGATCTGAACAGCAGCGGTGGCCACCTATAGCCGCATACCACGGGTGGCATCACAAACTTTATCCCCAAAACTTTTTTTTTCCCCTTTTCTTTAATTATTGACCGCCCTGGGCCACGGACCAGGTCACTGCCGCCATGACTACCCCAAAAGAACCGGCGGCCCGGCTACCGAGTACCCCACGGCCCCAGGGGGCGCGTCACCTACCATGAGGCTTTTTAAAACACTGAACTCAACATTCATTGGCTAATTCATGTCACATGGGCACCGACAATTGATCACAGGTGAATCTTTTTTGTGATTTACCACAGGCGAGTCAAAATGTGTTTCCATAATAAATTAATGTAAAGGGTGTCAAAACCAGTAACACAGCAAACTTTAGGTTTTTCTATTTTTCCTGCCTAATGTTTTTTTGTTTTAAATTATTGTTTATCATTTGCTCTTTTATATTTAATACAAGTGCTCCATACAAAAAAACTGTGTCACTTGATTCATTTTTTTCAGGAGATATTCCACATTATGTACTTAAACTTCATGGGTGCCAATAACTATGAGCAGGACTGTATGAAAATTAAATTTCCAAACTTAAATACCCCCTATAATAATGAGCAGTATCTATTACCTGGCACTGAATGGAATGTATATGGTCTAGTTCTTGGTACCCCATCTTGGGGTATGTTGAAATGGCGTCTTTTGAACACTGACGTACGCGCATCGTTTGTGCTGTTGGAAGACCATTCACGTTGGCGGTGTTTTTCCTTTCCTTTCTGACGGTTCATGGGAGGTTTCTTGTGGCTGGGTGTCTTTCCTTTTAAATTCTACATATAAAACAGATGTGGCTTCCAAGCATAAGCCGCCTGAAAAGTGGTCAGATCACTTCTTTTAGCTGCTTCATAGTTCTTGAAGCCTGAAGCAGTGAAGAGAAGGTACAAAAGACGTAACATATGTACAGAAAATCATTTTGACAATGCTGTGCATATGTTCATTGTTTTAGACTTTTCTTTAGTGCTTTTTCAGGGGGGTAACAGGCAGAATCTACCTGAAGATTAGGTCTTGTGCACACACTCTTGGACTCCTTTCACGTTAGAGATTTATTCTCTTGTGCCGAAGTCTGATCCTTCTCCAGAACTGGAGAGAAATGCCGGAGAGCCGATGTGGAAGGGGCCTTGTGTCTATGACAATACATACTACTTTTGGGCAATTTCACTGCACCTTTTGCCCTTGGTTTTTAAAGATCAGAACACAACTGGGGCAATGTCAGAAAAGTAGAAAAATATCCACTTTGCCGTCATTCATTACTGATTCAGCAGCCAAGCCCCAAATATACCTACAGAGCTTGTGGCCCAGATTCCTGATAGATGACTCAGATTTTCATGTGTAGCCCCATTCTTTGCAATGTTTAGACAGACCTTTACATTGAGGGATGTTTGCTGTTCTCTGACTGTCTAGTTTCAGTACACCAGAGAACCTGATGATAGCGATGGTTTAATGCTGTTGTAAAAGAATCATATTTCCGTAAGAAGAAAATGTGCAGTTGAAAATTACTGTGCAGGATGAGAATGATAGGAACTCCATTGTGACAAACCATTTTCAGACAGATATTTATAGTAAGGGATGATTGCTGTATCTACTCTGTATTGTTTTTCTCTAGTTCATGCGTACCAGTGTTCCTGACGTCTATGCTGCTGGGGACGTTGTATCGTTTCCTCTTGCCATGATGGATGGACATAGGGCCAATATCGGACACTGGCAGATGGCTCACGCTCATGGTATGTTGTTTTTTTATAAATTATTCTGAAATGTTTGCCATTTATCAGAAAAAGGTTCGTTTCACACTTTTAGCTTTGTTTGCACAGCAATTCTCCATTTGTGAGACTCCGAGCAAAAAGGTTTGTCTTTCATACATTTGTTGTTATACATTTCTAGATGGCTGAATCACACTAGTTTTCCAATCTACTAGCATATTATGTAGTGCATGGATGGATAGAATAACCTTTTATGTATGGATCTGGCTGAATTATCCAAGTCCTTACAAAGCTGATGACAGTGTTCTTTATGCTGATGCTAAAATCCATACACAAAGGTTAGGTTTTCAGGTTTCATTTCTAAGAAAATATACAGTGCCTTGAAAAAGTATTCATACCCTGTGAACTTTTCCACATTTTCTGTGTTTCTACCCACAAACAAAAATGTATTTTATTGGGATTTTTTGTGATTTACCAACACAAAGTAGCAAGTATTTGTGAAGTGTAAGGGAAATGATACATGATTTTCTAATTTTTTTAAAAATATAAATCTGAAAGTTGTGACGTGCATTTGTATTCAGCCCCCTGTAGTCCGATACCCCTAAATAAAATTCTGAGAGGCCAATTGCCTCCAGAAGTCACGTAATTAGTAAACTGAGTCCACCTGTGTGTAATTTTTTCTCAGTATAACTACAGCTGTTCTCTGAAGGCCACAGAGGTTTGAGAAAATTAGGGATCAAACGGCATCATAAAAACCAAGGAACACACCAGACAGGTCAGGGCTAAAGTTGTGGAGAAGAGTAAAGGAGGGTTAGGTTATAAAAAAAGAAAAAAATAGCCCAAGCTTTGAACATCTCACGGAGCACTGTTCAATCCATCATCCAAAAATGGAAGTGGTATGGCACAACTGCAAACCTACTAAGACCTGGCCGTACACCTAAAATGACATCCCAACCAAGGAGAGCACTAATAAGAGAAGAGGCACATGGTCACTCTGGAATAGCTGTAAAGATCCACAGCTCAGGTGGGAGAATCTGTCCACAGGGCAACTGTTAGTTGTATCGTCCACAAATGTGGCTTTTATGCAAGAGTGGCAAGAAGAAAACCCCTTTTGAAAGCAAGCCTTGAGAAGTCCCGTTTGCAAAAAGCCATGTAGTGGATATAGCGAACATGTGGAAAAAATGCTCTGGTCAGATAAGACCAAAGTAGAACTTTTTGGGCGAAATGCAAAATGCTGTGTGTGGCAGAAAACTAACACTGTACATTACCCTGAAAACACTATTCCCACAGTCAAAAATGGTGGTGGCAGCATCATGCTGTGGGGATGCTTTTCTTCAGCAGGAACTGGTCAAAGTTGATGGGAAGATGGATAAAGCTAAATACAGGGAAATCCTGGAGGAAAACCTGTTAGAGGCTGCAAAAGACTTGAGACCGGGGCGTAGGCTTACCTTCATGTGGGACAACAACCCTAAACATACTGCCAGAGCTACAATGGAATCATTTAGATCAAAACCGAGTCATGTGTTTGAATGGCCCCATCTAAGTCCAAACTTAAATCTGTGGCAAGACTTGAAAATTTCTGCACAGACGCCTCCATCCAATCTCACTGAGCTAGAGCTAGTTTTCAATAGAAGAATGGGCAAAAATGTCAGCTTCTAGATGTGCAAAGCTGGTAGAGACAAACTCCAAAAGACTTGCAGCTGTAATTGCAGCGAAAGGTGGTCCTACAAAGTATTGACTCTTGGGGGCTGAATACAAATGCACGGCACAATTTTCAGATTTATATTTTTTAAAAATTTAGAAAAACATGTATCATTTTCCTTACGCCTCACAAATACCGTATTTTTCGGACTAAAAGACGCACTTTTGGAGGAAAGTGGGGGGTGCGTCTTATAGTCCGAATACTATATTATTGTATGGCTGCATGGTGGAGGGTGTGGGGGAGCGGCAGCGGGGGATCAGCGGGGCACAGGAGGCAGCAGCCGCCTGCTGCAGGCTAGCTGTGCCTGCTACTAAAGAAAATTAATATTCCCTGCTCCCCACGCCCATGGGTGTGGGGAGCAGGGAACAGCGTCTCACACTGTATGAGGGCGCATGGCCGGGACGCCATGCGTGCACCCTGCCATGCGCCGCTCACACAGTGAGAGTGTCGGCAGCAGAGCGTGACAGTGCTGGAGGTGAGTATGAGTGTTTATTTTTTTTGTTCTGTAGGCAGTGTGATGGGGGCTCAGAGGGTGCCATACATACCAGGATGGGGGCTCAGAAGGTGCCATACATGCCAGGATGGGGGCTCAGAAGGTGCCATACATACCAGGATGGTGGCTCAGAAGATGCCATACATACCAGGATGGGGGCTCAGAAGGTGCCATACATACCAGGATGGGGGCTCAGAGGGGTGCCATGCATACCAGGATGGGGGCTCAGAGGGGTGCCATGCATACCAGGATGGGGGCTCAGAAGGTGCCATACATACCAGGATGGGGGCTCAGAGGGGTGCCATGCATACCAGGATGGGGGCTCAGAGGGGTGCCATGCATACCAGGATGGGGGCTCAGAAGGTGCCATACATACCAGGATGGGGGATCAGAAGGTGCCATGCATACCAGGATGGGGGCTCAGAAGGTGCCATGCATACCAGGATGGGGGCTCAGAAGGTGCCATGCATACCAGGATGGGGGCTCAGAAGGTGCCATGCATACCAGGATGGGGGCTCAGAGGGTGCCATGCGTACCAAGATGGGGTATAAAGGGGTGCCATGCATACCAGGATGGGGGATAAAGGGGTACCATGCATGCTAGGATGGGATGGGGGCCACTTATACCAGGAAGGAGGGGCCATACATACCAGGATGGAGGATATTAACAGAATTGGGGGACATTACCCCAATACCAGTGTCAGCAGCAGACCCCCTCCCCCATAACAGGGCATCATGACCACATTTTTTGCTTAAATTTTTTTTTTCCTACTTTCCTCCTTTAAAACCTAGGTGCGTCTTATGGTCCGGTGCGTCTTATATTCTGAAAAATACGGTACTTGCCTCTTTGTGTTGGTATATCACAATAAATATATTATATGTGCACCTGTAACTTCAGGTAACTTTTCAGAATAGGCTTTAGCTCTAATTTTTAGTTCTCTGAGATCATGTGTGGAGATTGACTGCTATCATATATTTTTATATTTTATTCAGAGTGCATGCAGAGAGATGGATTTCTGCTGTTCTTTCTCTGTGGCGTATAGACAGAATCAGCAGCAGTTATATGGAGGACAGTATACAACAGTACCAAGCTGTGTGGCTGTGAATCCAGCTTAAAACTAAAAAAGTTAAGAAGCTGCAGCCCAATCTGCCTGTCTCTCTGTGCTGAATGTTAGTCCACAACCCTCCCTTCTCCATAGAGTTTAGGAGGTACCGTATATTCTGATGCCTCACTGTGCTTGCAGTCTGTCTTCATTTGACCAGGATGGTTTTGAGCTGTATTTTTTTTTAAGATTGGATGGTGAGTTCATGAGGCAGGTGGAGAAGAAGTAGTGGCTCATAAGTAGAAAAAGAAGTGTATTTCTTTGATATGTTGTAATAGAAAGTTTCTTCTATTAGCATGTGCTATTGGTTTATGTAAAGTTTGTTGAAACAAAAGCATCGATTTAAACGTTACAATATATATGTACCTGAAAATGCAATCAAGGAAGTTAGAGAGCCAAACCTGCACTATAAATTGGTCTGTAGTCCAGCTTCTGTGATTGGCCAGTCAGTAATTTTTTTTTACCTGAAAAGGCTGCCCTAAAATTAAAGCACTTATTTGGCAAAGAAAAACAAATCAAATAGCCTTAGAAATAATCAAATGTAGCCTTTGAAGTATATAAATAAAAAAAAAAAGTTTTGGTTGACAGACTGTGAAGAGGCAAAATTGAAAGTATTAAACCTATGGGTTCAAACAACTACGCAGTGGTAACAAACCCATTAACCCATTATTAGCTTTTACACTCAGGCTACACATTGGCCATTCTGTTTAGCAGAATTGATGGAGCTCCCTGGTACTTTCCCTTGGAGATAGGGAAGGCTAAGCAGGCTGGCATCCAAAGCAGAGAATCACAAACAGAATCAGAATCAAAAGTTAAGCATGGGTTAGCAAAGTCAGTATCCAGTGAGTCAGGCTGATTTCACAGGCAAAGAATAGTTAAAAAGTCCAATTTCATTCTGGAATGGGTATCCAGAGGATAGTCCTGAGGAATGGTCAGGAACGGCCAAGTCAGAACACTAAATATAGGCCATATATTTGCACCAGGAAAGACAGGAATATACAAGAACAGGCAACGGATATTGCAGTCAAGTAGGTTAGATTGGGAGCGAAATCCACCCTGCAATAAGTCCGCTGACCAGCTTTCGTGATTGGTCAGTCAGTAAGGTGCACAAATGGACCAGAGTCATGTCAAGTTTGCTGAGTGGATTGATGCATTGTGCATGTGCTGCCCGATATCTCTAGAGCACAACCGAGAAGACCAAAGTGGTGGCGACTGGCCGCTTGGATATCTACTGGAACTGGGCAAAGTAAGTCTGTGGCAAATAATGTTTACTCCATAAGTATTTATGGTGTTCTACAAAATGCTGGCATGGGACCTTTCACACGGATATGGGAATTTCAGTTTTTTTTCATGAACCTATACACAATTGCTCATCTAGAGGTATTGTACAACTTAATCGGTATGTGACCTGCAGGGTCTGATGGCATTTTACAATCACAAAACCTTATTTCTGAACATATCATCTTCCGCCCCAGTCAATGACAACAAATTCTTCCCATCCTTTCATAAACCAATTTAATCTTGGACTTTATCCAGAGCACACAGTACCTTTTATGATTTGGCCATTAGAAAAGCCTTTCTGCTGACAATAGTATTATACATGCCTTCAAGGACAGAAGAACAGGATTGTTCTTCTTGCCACCCACAAATATTTTTCCTAACCGTTTTTACAAACCTCAGTGAAATAATCTGCAACATTACACCATATTACATCATTGCTCCAAGACTTACCTTGTATTTCCAAGGCTGTGTACTTACAAATTGGAGGAGGAGGGACATTCAAAGCTGCATTGTTCAGGCAGAGAAGTGTAAGGGGGAACTTTTCTTCTTGTAGAGAGTGAAAAGACAGTGTAAGGAGACTTATAGGCCGTGCAATGCTCCTGGGAATTTAAATATGCAAATAGCCTCTTCATAGAAGAAGAGGACAGGAACTCTAGCATCACCTATTGGATGTATTCATCCTAAAAGTCAATATTGATCTTTTCACGAGCATTACCACATGGCTTAGGATAAGCAGTCAAATCAGACACTCCATTTGCAGACATGTACAACTTCTTATCCTAGGTCATGTGTCAAGGCTTTCCAAAAGAGTCTATATTGACTTTTAAGATTGCTACATCCAATAGGTGGTGCTAGAGTTAAAGTTCTTTTCTTCTCTAAAGAGGCTATTTTGCATATTTCAATTCCTAGAGGAGTATTGCATGGCATATAAGTCTCCTTAAGCTGGTTTATGGCACTTCCCACAAAGGTACTTTCCTATGTAAAGTGCGCAGGGCGGTAGTCATGGGCGAGGGGCTGTTGTGTTCCCACTTCCTGGCACCCCACAAGTAAATAGTGTCTCATTCCCCTTGTGCTTTCAGTGAATTGGATAACACTCACATTTTAGCCGGAGGCCTTCGCTGTCTCCATGATTCCGGTCCCTGGAACAGCCGCACATTCAATAGGAGACACTTTGTCCTTTTCAAACAGTTTAACTTTACTGAGCCGTCCAAGTTCTATGGTTGCTACAGTATTTTCAGCCTGAGCTATTCCTCTCCTTGCTGGCATCTCTGGCCCCTGGGTTACTCCACCCGGCTCTGCAGCTCTCATGAATTCCATCCCAACTTCCATAAGTGGTTTCTCGTCTGGCTTCTCCTTCTGGGAAGAGAATAAGGCAGGATCCTCAATGCATTGTTCGGGCTGTAGGTCCCTGACATCCCAGGAAGGTGCACTAAACTTTGTCGCAGCTGTTCTCATGCTGCCTATACCGATTGTATTCTTCTGTTCTCACTACAGCCCTCTGGCCTTGAACTTCTCCTCACTATACTTTATCTAATCTCCTCATCTGATCTAAATACTAAGTCCTATATCTTATCCTTTCCCTATATCTAATACAGTTAGGTCCATATATATTTGGACAGAGACAAAATTTTTCTAATTTTGGTTCTAGACATTACCACAATGAATTTTAAACAAAACAATTCAGATACAGTTGAAGTTCAGACTTTCAGCTTTCATTTGAGGGTATTCACATTAAAATTGGATGAAGGGTTTAGGAGTTTCAGCTCCTTAACATGTGCCACCCTGTTTTTAAAGGGACCAAAAGTAATTGGACAGATTAAATAATTGTAAATAAAATGTTCATTTCTAGTACTTGGTTGAAAACCCTTTGTTGGCAATGACTGCCTGAAGTCTTGAACTCATGGACATCACCAGACGCTGTGTTTCCTCCTTTTTGATGCTCTGCCAGGCCTCCACTGCAGTGGTTTTCAGTTGCTGTTTGTTTGTGGGCCTTTCTGTCTGAAGTTTAGTCTTTAACAAGTGAAATGCATGCTCAATTGGGTTGAGATCAGGTGACTGACTTGGCCATTCAAGAATATTCCACTTCTTTGCTTTAATAAACTCCTGGGTTGCTTTGGCTTTATGTTTTGGGTCATTGTCCATCTGTAGTATGAAACGACGACCAATCAGTTTGGCTGCATTTGGCCGGATCTGAGCACACAGTATGGCTCTGAATACATCAGAATTCATTCGGCTGCTTCTGTCCTGTGTCACATCATCAATAAACACTAGTGACCCAGTGCCACTGGCAGCCATGCATGCCCAAGCCATCACACTGCCTCCGCCGTGTTTTACAGATGATGTGGTATGCTTTGGATCATGAGCTGTACCACGCCTTTGCCATACTTTTCTATTTCCATCATTCTGGTAGAGGTTGATCTTGGTTTCATCTGTCCAAAGAATGTTCTTCCAGAACTGTGCTGGCTATTTTAGATGTTTTTTAGCAAAGTCCAGTCTAGCCTTTTTATTCTTGATGCTTATGAGTGGCTTGCACCGTGCAGTGAACCCTCTGTATTTACTTTCATGCAGTCTTCTCTTTATGGTAGATTTGGATATTGATACGCCTACCTCCTGGAGAGTGTTGTTCACTTGGTTGGCTGTTGTGAAGGGGTTTCTCTTCACCATGGAGATTATTCTGCGATCATCCACCACTGTTGTCTTCCGTGGGCGCCCAGGTCTTTTTGCATTGATGAGTTCACCAGTGCTTTCTTTCTTTCTCAGGATGTACCAAACTGTAGATTTTGCCACTCCTAATATTGTAGCAATTTCTCGGATGGGTTTTTTCTGTTTTTGCAGCTTGAGGATTGCTTGTTTCACCTGCATGGAGAGCTCCTTTGACCTCATGTTTACTTCACAGCAAAACCTTCCAAATGCAAGCACCACACCTCACATCAACTCCAGGCCTTTTATCTGCTTAATTGAGAATGATATAACGAAGGGATTGCCCACACCTGTCCATGAAATAGCCTTGGAGTCAATTGTCCAATTACTTTTCGTCCCTTTAAAAACAGGATGGCACATGTTAAGGAGCTGAAACTCCTAAACCCTTCATCCAATTTTAATGTGGATACCCTCAAATGAAAGCTGAAAGTCTGAACTTCAACTGCATCTGAATTGTTGAATTGTTTTGCTTAAAATTAATTGTGGTAATGTCTAGAACCAAAATTAGATAAATGTTGTCTCTGTCCAAATATATATGGACCTAACTGTACATTAGCACATTATACATTTATCAGAACATACTCAGTCATCCACATATTATATCGTGCACGATACCATACATAAACTGTTCACATTAGTGGCCGTAATATTCTATGCACTGGAAATACATTTTTAATACACAAGAGCACACCCGTTTTATTAGAGAGGAGAAAGAGCATGATTATCCCAGACACACTTACACCTGTTTAGACTCCCTGTCAGAGGTCTCTCACCTTGCCAAATCCAATCTCCTGCTGTAACGCCAATGCTGGCATGCCTGCATGGTCCCTCTCCCTCCTCCCAGCAGGGACACCAACATACTTACCACCCCAGCCACTCTGCGGCGGTATGTTCTTCCTCTGTCGTGGCTTCTTGCTCCCCTGGGCCTTTGTAGGTCTCCCGGCAACACGCTTAGTGCATGTGCTCCCTGCTTCTTTAAGCGGCAGCCCATACTCTGGAAATGCCCCCAATAGCTGGGAGGCATCAGGTATTTATGGCACGACTCTGTAGGGAGATACCTAAGCAATGCTTCCCCTTTGGTTAGTTAGTGTTGGAGCAACTAGTCTGTTGCCAGGTCCCTGTCCCTGTTCTAGTTAAGTGTTGCCTAAACCAGAACCTGTTCCTATTATCCGTATTGTCTGAACCTGAAACCGTTCCGGCGGTACCTGAACCTGAAACCGCTCCGGGGGTACCTGAACCTGTAACAGCTTTGGTGGTACCTCAACCTGAGACTGTTCCTGTAGTACCTGAACCTGAGACCGCTCTGGCAGTAACTGAACCTGCAACTGCTCCGGCAGTACCTGAACCAGCACCAGTGTCCGTCCTGTCTAGTGTTCTATAATTCGCATTGTCTGAACCAGTACCAGTGTCCGTCCTGTCCAGGACTCTGAGTCCGTGCCAGTGTCCGCGATCCTGACCCTTTGGGGGGGGTCAGCTGCTGCGGTATCAGGAACTGCCCTTGGAGTGGTACCTGGCTGCTAACTGAAGCCTAACTCCATTAGGAGCTCTAGCAAAAGCCTAACCCGTGGCTCCACAATACAGTGGGTACGGAAAGTATTCAGACCCCTTTTAAATTTTTCACTCTGTTTCATTGCAGCCATTTGTTAAATCCTAAAAAGTTCATTTTTTTTCTCATTAAAGTACACTCTGCACCCCATCTTGACTGAAAAAAAACAGAAATGTAGACATTTTTGCAAATTTATTAAAAAAGAAAAACTGAAATATTACATGGTCATAAGTATTCTGACCCTTTGCTCAGACACTCGTATTTAAGTCACATGCTGTCCATTTCCTTGTGATCCTCCTTGAGATGGTTCTACTCCTTCATTGGAGTTCTGCTATGTTTAATTAAACTGATAGGACTTGATTTGGACAGGTACACACCTGTCTATATAAGACCTCACAGCTCACAGTGCATGTCAGACCAAATGAGAATCATGAGCTCAAAGGAACTGCCCAAGGAGCTCAGAGACAGAATTGTGGCAAGGCACAGATCTGGCTAAGGTTATAAAAGAATTTCTGCATTACTCAAGGTTCCCAAGAGCACAATGGCCTCCATAATCCTTAAATGCAAGAAGTTTGGGACCACCAGAAGTCTTCCTAGACCTGGCCATCCAGCCAAACTGAGCAATCGTGGGAGAAGAGCCTTGGTGAGAGAGGTAAAGAAGAACCCCAAGATCACTGTGGCTGAGCTCCAGAGATGCAATAGGGAGACGGGAGAAAGTTCCACAAAGTCAACTATCACTGCATCTCTCCACCAGTCAGGCCTTTATGGCAGAGTGGCCCGACGGAAGCCTCTCCTCAGTGCAAGACATGTGAAAGCCCGCATAGAGTTTGCTCAAAAACACATGAAGGACTCCCAGACTATGAGAGATAAGATTCTCTGGTCTGATGAGACAAAGATAGAATTTTTTTGGTGATAATTCTAAGTGGTATGTGTGGAGAAAACCAGGCACTGCTCATTACCTGCCCAATACAATCCCAACAATGAAACATGGTGGTGGCAGCATCATGCTATGGGGGTGCTTTTCAGCTGCGGGGACAGGACGACTGGTTGCAATTGAAGGAAACATGAATGCGGCCAAGTACAGAGATATCCTGGATGAAAACCTCTTCCAGAGTGCTCTGGACCTCAGACATGGCCGAAGGTTCACCTTCCAACAAGACAATGACCCTAAGCACACAGATAAAATAACAAAGGAGTGGCTCCAAAACAACTCTTTGACCATTCTTGACTGGCCCAACCAAAGCCCTGACCTAAACCCAATTGAGCATCTCTGGAGAGACCTGAAAATGGCTGTCCACCAACGTTCACCATCCAACCTGATGGAACTGGAGAGGATCTGCAAGGAAGAATGGCAGATGATCCTCAAATCCAGGTGTGAAAAACTTGTTGCATCATTCCCAAGAAGACTCATGGCTGTACTAGCTCAAAAGGGTGCTTCTACTCAATACTGAGCAAAGGGTCTGAATACTTATGACCATGTGATATTTCAGTTTGTCTTTTTTAATAAATTTGCAAAAATGTCTACATTTCTGCTTTTTTCAGTCAAGATGTTCAGTCACAATGTTCACATATATCAAAAGTGGCAAGTGCATATAGGAAATATAGAGGGAAAGGGACTACTTACATCTTAGGTACTCTATACCTTCCATTTAGTAGTCCCTTTCCCTCTATACTACCTATATGCACTTGCCACTTTGATTGAATGTTATTAGGGAATATGGGTCCACTCCTATCTTGGGTGTGTAACACTCCCCCCTTTCACTAGTGTCTGGGTCCCCTTTCCCTCTTCCCTTTGTGTTGCACTAAGTCTTTCCAACACCTTGCATGACAGTATAATAAAGAGGAATAAGGTTCTGCAGCAGTTGGGTTGCTTATTCGAAGAAACAATGGTGGCACACTTTTGACTTTATTTAATCCAAAATTGCACCAAAAAAGAGGCACAACAACCTTAGTAAGTGTGGGCCAATGCATTTTCTGCTGAAGTTAAAGGGATATTAGAATTTGCTAAAGTGTCCCATCACCTGTACACATTCTATATAATTACAGAAAGTATAGGTTACAATCGCAGAAAATAAGGTTCTGAAGCAACTGAGGTTAGTATAATATATAGAAATGATTTTCTGGAGCAATTGTGTTGTATAAAAGAAAAGCTCACACTTATTCTTTCATGTTACCTGTTGGCCTCCATCTGACCTGTGTCAGCATACTGTTAATTTAATGTGTAAGGAAGCACAGCTGGCTACGCTGGACCATATCAAAGGGAACCTGTCATGTAAAAAAAACTTGTTTACCCTGCAGACATAGGGTTAATCTGCATGTTAATAGCGTTCTGAAGTTGAGCGGCGCCCGCACTGAGAGCTCCACTGACTGGAGGAAATTAACTTTATTCCTCCTGGCAGCGTCCGGGCTTTCAGTCATAAGGGTGGGCCGATGCGTCTTCAGTCAACGCTCTGCACATAGTGAGTGGCGTCTGAAGCCACGCCATGGCACTGACTGACAGCCAGCCGGGTCTAATGCCGAGCCGGCTGTCAGTCTGTGCCAAGGGCGCAGTTAACGCCGCCTCTCACTATGCACTGAGTGGTGAATGAAGCCATGTCGGCCCACCCTTGTGACTGAAAGCTGCTGCCAGGAGGAATAAACTTCATTTCCTCCCGGCAGTGGAGCTCTCAGTGCTGGAACCAGGCAGCTTCAGAGTGCTGTTAACCTGCAGAATAACCCCATGTCTGCAGGTTAATTGCATTTTTTTACATGACAGGTTCCTTTTTAAGAGGAAACTGATATATTTGTGCTGCCCCATCCACAGGCAGCATGAATCAGACAACGGTTGCGTTATTGCTGCCAGGTATGTATTACTCTGAAAGGTTTCAGAGAAAATATACTTTGAAAAGTCAGCTATGGTCTCAGCTTACTAGTCCAAGTGGCTAGTCACCGTCGGCTTCTCCGCTTCCCTCTTCACTAGACTGACAGGTCTTTCGCTATGTGGATGTATAGACCGATCAGCCTAGGGGATCGTGGAACGAGTCATCCGAGACACATAGGAGACGATTTGTTATGGTGTTTACTCCAGAATTCTGCAGTAAAACACCTTAGATCCTAAGATGTTTTACTGCATTCTAAGGCTTAGAATGTTTGTGCAACTAGGAAGTTGTGCAAAAATGTTGTGCCTTAGCTTTTTCCCAGACAGTATTTAGGGGGCGTATTGGACTCAGAAGTGCTGATTTATTAATGAATCCGGCATGTCTCAAAAGTGGCATGCGCCTCGCCACAAATCTTACTCCAATCAGAGAATGGAGAAAGATTTGCGGCATGAGGCATGCCACAGCTCATCATGAATTATATGAGTGGGCATCGCCAAACCCTGTTTTGCCCCAACCCATTTTGGCATAAACTCTCCAAATTCTCAAAAGTTGAGGTTTCTGCTTCAAAAAAAAGATGCAGGCTTCAGTTTATCAAGACTCGGGGAAGAGTGGAGTGTGAGGCACCTGATTCAGTAAGAGGCGAACGCCTTTTTATAAATCAGGTGAGGCATGAAGTGGTACGCGCCTCTGTGTGCGCCTCGCCATAAATCTTACTCCAGTCCTCCAGTCAGAGACTGAAGTAAGATTTGCAGCATAATGAACGCCAACGCTTGTGATGAATTTGAGTGGGGGTCGCCTGATCCCATCACCTCGCCCATATCACCCCAGCTCCAATAAAAGTCTCGTATTGCACAAAAATTTTACAACTTTTTAAAGCTATTTATGACTGTTTCTACTGTAAAAACTTTGATGAATCGGGGTCTTTGTGTGCACATATTGTAAGATTTGTTTTATTTTGGACAAAAAAAAGAAATTCCATTAGTGAGATGTTTTCCTGCCTTTTAATTACTTTAGGGCTTTAAGAAACACTAAAAGATTAAAAATGTGGTACTCAGTAAGGGTAATTTTTTTCAGACCAAGCAGAGGGAAAAAACTATGGAATCACTCAATTCTAAGGAAAAAAAATGGAATCACCCTGTAAATTTTAATTTCCAAAAGCAACACCTGCATCAAATTAGATCTGTTTGTTAGTCTGCTTCTAAAAAGGAGTGATCACACCTTGGAGAGCTGTTGCACCAAGTGGACTGACATGAATCATGGCTCCAACATGAGAGATGTCAGTTGACACAAAGGAGAGGATTGAGAAACTCTTAAAAGAAGGTAAATCATCACGCAATGTTGCAAAAGATGTTGGTTGTTCACAGTCAGCTGTGTCTAAAATCTGGACCAAATACAAACAACATGGGAAGGTTGTTAAAGGCAAATATACTGGTAGACCAAGGAAGACATCAAAGCGCCAAGACCGGAAACTTAAAGCAATATGTCTCCAAAACAGGAAATGCACAACAAAACAAATGAGGAACGAATGGGAGGAAACTGGAGTCAATGTCTATGACCGAACTGTAAGAAACCGCCTAAAGGAAATGGGATTTACATACAGAAAAGCTAAACATAAGCCATCATTAACACCTAAACAGAAAAAAACAAGGTTACAATGGGCTAAGGAAAAGCAATCGTGGACTGTGGATGACTGGATGAAAGCCATATTCAGTGATGAATCGTAAATCTGCATTGGGCAAGGTGATGATGCTGGAACTTTTGTTTGGTGCTGTTCCAATGAGATTTATAAAGCTGACTGCATGAAGAGAACATGCAAATTTCCACAGTCATTGATGATCTGGGGCTGCATGTCAGGTAAAGGCACTGGGGAGATGGCTGTCAATACATCTTCAATAAATGCCCAAGTTTACAATGATATTTTGGACAGTTTTCTTATCCCATCAATTGAAAGGATGTTTGGGGATGATGACATCATTTTTCAAGATAATGCATCCTGCCATAGAGCAAAAACTGTGAAAACATTCCTTGAAAGAAGACACATAGGTCAATGTCATGGCCTGCAAATAGTCCGGATCTCAATCCAATTGAAAATCTTTGCTGGAAGTTGAAGAAAATGGTCCATGACAAGGCTCCAACCTGCAAAGCTGATCTGGCAACAGCAATCAGAGAAAGTTGGAGCCAGATTGATGAAGAGTACTATTTGTCACTCATTAAGTCCATGCCTCAGAGACTGTAAGCTGTTATTAAAGCCAGAGGTGGTGCAACAAAATACTAGTGATGTATTGGAGTGTTCTTTTGTGTGTTTGTTTTTCATGATTCCATAATTTTTTCCTCAGAATTTAGTGATTCCATAGTTTTTTCCCTATGCTTGGTCTGAAAAAAATTACCTTCACTGAGTACCACATTTTAATCTTGATTTCTTTTAGTGTTTCTTAAAGCCCTAAAGTTGCCATTTGAAATTACTTTAGTTTTGTGCCATGTCTGTGATCTGCTCTATTTCAACAATATTAAACAACTGAATGAACATCCTCCGAGCCCGGTGATTCCAAAATTTTTGCCAGGGGTTGTAAATACAAACCTGTTTCTAGAAGGGTAAGGAATCTGTCAGTGGCATAACTGTAATAGGTCTCCCCCTGGCATCCCACTACAAATGGTATCTTCATCCTGGAAGCAGATATAGGTGAAAGCAATGATGGAACAGGCAGTTGTCAGCTCCTTGTTCCATCATTCACTCTGAGCTCTGAGTCTCAGTGCAGGGGGCACGAAGACATTACTACATCGCACCCGCTGTACGGAGCCTAAGAACACACACTGCAATGACCAGAGCAGTGGGGTAGCGAGGTGAGGTGATTTCTTATGTGGCTGTGGGAGAGGGTGCGCTGTGGGGGGCATTATGTTATGTGGAAGGCTGTGTCGAAACCTTTATAATGTGTGCCGAGTTGTGATAGGGGCCACTATAGTGTGTGGCGGGCTGTGATAGGGGCCATTATAGTGTGTGCCGAGTTGTGATAGGGGGCCATTATACTGTGTTGCAGGCTGTGATAGGGGCCATTATAGTGTGTGCCGAGTTGTGATAGGGGGCCATTATACTGTGTGGTGGGCTGTGATAGGGGCCATTATACTGTGTGGCAGGCTTTGTGAGGGCCATTTTACTGTGTGAAGGAATGTGTGAAAGCCATTATATTGTATGGCAGTCTGTGTGGGGGCCATTATTCTTAGTGGGGGGCCATTAAACTATGTGGATGTCTAAGTGGAGGCCATTATACTGTCTGTAGGCTATTATACTGTGTGAAGGGATAATATAGAGTATGGAGGGCAGTGGCGGGGGCTTCATACTCTGTGGAGGGCTACGGGCATCTCAGACTGTGTAGAGAGCTGTGGGAAGGCGTCATACTGGTTGTGGGACTGTGGGGGCCATCATAAAGTTTTATGTGACTGTTGAGACCATCGTACTGTGTTGGAATCATTAGGGGCCTCATAATGTGTGTGGAGGAACTGTGGGGACATCACTGCATTGGGACCATTATAGGATCATCATACTGTGTTGGGGGCATTGTTGAGGTAACATATTGTGTGTAGGGGGAGGGTTACTGTGGGATCACCCATCATACTGTGCATCTGGGGTGTACTGTGGTGGACTCCGCCGTGGGGGTATCACAAAAATTACTTTTTAAGTGCTACAATATACTGTATGTTCCTCTGTCTTTAAAGGTTGGGAGATATGCCCTTCTATGACTATGCGCCTATGAGCCATAACCCCTGCTATGGGATCCCATGATTTCTATTTACGCCCTTGGTCCTCTAATTCCAGAATATGTTAAGTCTGGGTGTTATGTCCATAATATGTGCACAATAATTAGGGATATATTTTTATTTTAATTATTATATTACATCAGCTTCCTATTGGTAGATTTCTGACAGCCGAGCACAGAACAACATATGTTTATGTCTACATGGGCAGGATTTGCTGCAAATTTTGGCGAATCCGCCATTGATGATCATACTCTTAAACCGAGTGCTAAATGTGTCATTTTTAGTGTCCAGGATATCACACTGTTATAAGGAGGTTTAGTGGAGCATTTTTTGTTCACAAACTGTAAATTATGACCCTGGCAGATTACATGACTTGTTTCTGTGACCTCTGAATAATCTGAAGTGTAGCCAGATTGCTGACGTCACGTTCCACTGAGCAGATCTTAGACGCAGAATCCTTTTCTGGTCTCTTCACACTCTTCCACACTAAATCAGTTTTTATACTGTGACTATTGCACTTACCTACGATCTCAGTCTTTCCATATTTGGCCAAAATATTATGCAGATGTGAAGGCTCACACATCAGACAAACAATCTGTGGTTTTAAAAGTTGTGGTTCGTGATTAGATGAAATGTAAAAGAGAAACAGATCCTTTTTGCATTTGTGTTTTGTTTGTTTTTTTTCTTGTATTTTTTTTATAGACTATTCTCTCCTGCTTATACACTGAGCAAATTTTGCTTTGAAACAAGCAAATCATCATAACTGCCTGGGGTACATGGGAGTTAAAGTTTTTTTCAGAAACGGCATTACACAGAATTGTGGAGTCTTGCCACTCATCCACAGTTGCTTCAGGGAAACAGAGCTGTAATACCGGACACAACCAGTTGACTAGTGTGGCACTGTTTTTGGAAGAAAACAGCCATGTGTTTTCTAGATATTCTGCTGAAGCCAAATTAACCAAGAGTTGCTGTTATTTTCCTTCTGAACTGTCATAAAAACATGGCAGAAGTTATTATTAGTGGGGTTCCCATCTTTTTTTTTTTATTATTATTATTTATCTGTTATTTATTGGCAATATATTGTCTATACTGTTAGACAGCACCTACAGATAGCTAGGTACTTCTTGGCTCTTCTCAGCTACACATGGAGTCAGCAGAGTAGAGGCTGGAGACAATATATTGCCAAAACTCAGTTCCTATATTCCAGCCATTGACAAAGGTTGCAGTATCATAGAATCATAGAATGTAGAGTTGGAAGGGACCTCCTGGGTCATCTGGTCCAACCCCCTGCTCAAAGCAGGATTCACTAGATCATCTCAGACAGATGTCTGTCCAGCCTCTGTTTGAAGACGTCCATTGAAGGGGAACTCACCACCTCTCGTGGCAGCCTGTTCCACTCATTAATCACCCTCACTGTCAAAAAGTTTTTTCTAATATCTAATCTGTGTCTCCTCCCATTTAGTTTCATCCCATTGCTTCTAGTCTTTCCTTGTGCAAATGAGAATAAAGATGATCCTTCTACAATGTGACAGCCCTTGACATATTTGTAGACAGCTATTAAGTCTCCTCTCAGTCTTCTTTTTTGCAAGCTAAACATTCCCAAATCCTGCAACCGTTCCTCAGTAAATTGAAAGCTACTGATCACAACTTCTGAAAGTGTCTGTCAGTGATCCCTTCAATGGTACCTTCAGCCAAACATTAACAATTTGCTTTTATTCTGGGATAATAGAAATAATATATGTGCCCCAAATTGCTATTGTCAAAAAATTGACATCCTTACACAATGCTATTTTTTAATTAGTTTTAGTTTGTCAGTCACCACTGGATTGACAAAATGCAAAAGTATGCAATTCATGAGTATCTGCACTACCTCTGTTAAATGGACTCCTCTTGCAACCCACAGGGCCTAGCCCCTGATGTTGTGTAAGGTGAATAGATCACGGTATAGAAACATTTTGGATGGATACACTTATGGATATAAATTTTTACATAAATGGCTGCTGCATTTTCATGTACATGGAAACAACATCCACCTTTCAACTTCTCTTTCCTTTAAGATAGCTGTGGCCATATCCCATGATGTGCGTATTATTGTATCTGATTTATTCTAATTGTTCCCTTGTAACTCAATTATGGATTTGGATTTTGGATGTGGTTGAGAAAAAAATTACTTTATTCCAATCCACTTTCTCACGCTTGGAATGTAAATAAGAAGTTGAATAAAAAGATTTTGCAGTAATCCCCAATTCTATACTCATTGGCCAAATTGAGTACATTCTTTGTGTGCAGTGATTCTGGAGATGTTGTAAAAGTTCATCAGCTTTATGATATCTTACAAACTCTTTATTTAGCCTACCAAATCGATCTCAACACTAGATTATTTCACGGTGGTCTTTGGTCTTACCATTAGTTACAAGTCAGAAATATGTTATTCTAACACCCAATCACATACCCAAAAGCCAACAGATTTAAATTTCCTACTCCAAACTCATTATCTAAATTAACAAGGAATACATCTCAATTCTTTCTTTAGTTCCACTTATATAGGGATCTAATCTATAGGAAACATACAGGTGCATCTCACAAAATTAGAATATCATCAAAAAGTTGATTTATTTCAGTTCTTCAATCCAAAAAGTGAAACTCCTATATCATATATTATATAGAGTTATTACAAACAGAGGGATCTATTTCAAGTGTTTATTTCTGTTAATGTTGATGATTATGGCTTACAGCCAATGAAAACACAAAAGTCATTATCTCAGTAAATTAGAATACTTTATAACAACAGATTGAAAAATCTTTTTAAAATCCCAAATGTTGGCCTACTGAAATGTATGTTCAGTAAATGCACTCAATACTTGGTCGGGGCTCCTTTTGCATCAATTATTGCATCAATGCGGCAATGTGGCATGGAGGCGATCAGCCTGTGGCACTGCTGAGGTGTTATGGAAGCCCAGGTTGCTTTGATAGCAGCCTTCAGCTTGTCTGCATTGTTGGGTCTGGTGTCTCTCATCTTCCTCTTGACAATACCCCATAGATTCTCTATGGGGTTAAGGTCAGGCGAGTTTGCTGGCCAATTAAGCACAGTGATACTGTTGTGTGTAAACCAGGTATTGGTACTTTTGGCAGTGTGGACAGGTGCCAAGTCCTGCTGGAGAATGAAATTTCCATCTCCAAAAAGCTTGTCGGCAGAGGGAAACATGAAGTGCTCTACAATTTCCTGGTAGACGGCTGCGCGGACTTTGGTCTTGATAATACACAGTGGACCTACACCAGCAGATGACATGGCTCCCCAAACCATCACTGATTGTGGAAACTTCACACTAGACCTCAAGCAGCTTGGATTGTGGCCTCTCCACTCTTCCTCCAGACTCTAGGACCTTGATTACCAAATGAAAATTGGAACTCTGGGATCTTGTGGCGTGTGTCAATGACTGCCTTCTGGACATCTGTCAAGTCAGCAGTCTTCCCCATGATTGTGGAGCCTACTGAAACAGACTAAGAGACCTTTGTAAACACTTAGGAAGCCTTTGCAGGTGTTTTTTGTTAATTATTTTAATTTACTGAGATAATGACTTTTGTGTTTTCATTGGCTGTAAGCCATAATCTTCAACCTTAACAGAAATAAACACTTGAAATAGATCACTCTGTTTGTAATGACTCTATATAATATATGAGTTTCACTTTTTGGATTGTAGAACTGAAAAAAAAATTAACTTTTTGATGATATTCCAATTTTGTGAGATGCACCTGTACATGGACTTCACCTTGCTTATCTTAGTTGGGCAGAGTGAATTCCATCAAATGCTTTTGCTCCCCAGATTGTTATATTTATTTTGTAGCCTTCCAATCAGGGTTGAACCATCCATAGCAGCAGACCACTAATAATGTGTATAAAATATATACATACATTGTCACACACACACGCACTACAGTATATACACACACACACACTATATACTTTCTAAATATATATACATATATACAGTACAGACCAAAAGTTTGGACACACCTTCTCATTTAAAGATTTTTCTGTATTTTCATGACTATGAAAATTGTACATTCACATTGAAGGCATCAAAACTATGAATTAACACATGTGGAATTATATACTTAACAAAAAAGTGTGAAACAACTGAAAATATGTCTTATATTCTAGGCTCTTCAAAGTAGCCACCTTTTGCTTTGATGACTGCTTTGCACACTCTTGGCATTCTCTTGATGAGCTTCAAGAGATTGTTGGAAGACCATTTTCGGTGACTACCTCTTGAAGCTCATCAAGAGAATGCCAAGAGTGTGCAAAGCAGTCATCAAAGCAAAAGGTGGCTACTTTGAAGAACCTAGAATATAAGACATACAGTGCCTACAAGTAGTATTCAACCCCCTGCAGATTTAGCTGGTTGACACATGCGGAATTAACTTGGCATTGTGACATTTGTACTGTAGATCAGCCTGGAAGTGGGAAATGCACTGCAGCTAATATTGTTTTTGTTTTGTTTTTTTAAAACGTTAAAAGTTAATTCAGAGTGTCATTTATTATTCAACCCCTCAAACCACAATAATTCTGTTTGGTCCCCCTAAAGTATTAAGAAGTAGGTCAGCACCAAGAATAATGAGCTTCACATGTGTGGATTAAAGATCTCTTTTGCCAACCTTTTCTGACTATTTAAGACCCTCCCCAAACTTGTGAACAGCACTCAGACATGGTCAACATGGGAAAGACAAAGGAGCATTCCAAGGCCATCAGAGACAAGATCGTGGAGGGTCACAAGGCTGGCAAGGGGTACAAAACCCTTTCCAAGTAGTTGGGCCTACCTGTCTCCACTGTTGGGAGCATCATCCGTAAGTGGAAGGCTTATGGAACTACTGTTAGCCTTCCACGGCCTGGACAGCCTTTGAAAGTGTCCTCCCGTGCCGAGGCCAGGCTTGTCCGAAGAGTCAAGGCTAACCCAAGGACAACAAGGAAGGAGCTCCGGGAAGATCTCATGGCAGTGGGGACATTGGTTTCAGTCAATACCATAAGTAACGTACTCCACCGCAATGGTCTCCGTTCCAGACGAGCCCGTAAGGTACCTTTACTTTCAAAGCGTCATGTCAAGGCTCGTCTACAGTTTGCTCATGATCACTTGGAGGACTCTGAGACAGACTGGTTCAAGGTTCTATGGTCTGATGAGACCAAGATCGAGATCTTTGGTGCCAACCACACACGTGACGTTTGGAGACTGGATGGCACTGCATACGACCCCAAGAATACCATCCCTACAGTCAAGCATGGTGGTGGCAGCATCATGCTGTGGGGCTGTTTCTCAGCCAAGGGGCCTGGCCATCTGGTCCGCATCCATGGGAAGATGGATAGCACGGCCTACCTGGAGATTTTGGCCAAGAACCTCCGCTCCTCCATCAAGGATCTTAAGATGGGTCGTAATTTCATCTTCCAACAAGACAACGACCCAAAGCACACAGCCAAGAAAACCAAGGCCTGGTTCAAGAGGGAAAAAGTCAAGGTGTTGGAGTGGCCTAGTCAGTCTCCTGACCTTAACCCAATTGAAAACTTGTGGAAGGAGCTCAAGAATAAAGTCCACATGAGACACCCAAAGAACCTAGATAACTTGGAGAAGATCTGCATGGAGGAGTGGGCCAAGATAACTCCACAGACCTGTGCCGGCCTGATCAGGTCTTATAAAAGACGATTATTAGCTGTAATTGCAAACAAGGGTTATTCCACAAAATATTAAACATAGGGGTTGAATAATAATTGACCCACACTTTTATGTTTAAAATTTAATAAAATTCAACTGAGCAACATAACTTTTTGGTTTGTAAGATTTATGCTTCTGTTCATAAATCCTACTCTCGTTTGCAGTTTGAAGGCTCTAACTTATTTGCATCTTATCAAACCAGCTAAATCTGCAGGGGGTTGAATACTACTTGTAGGCACTGTATTTTCAGTTGTTTCACACTTTTTTGTTAAGTATATAATTCCACATGTGGTAATTCATAGTTTTGATGCCTTCAGTGTGAATGTACAATTTTCATAGTCATGAAAATACAGAAAAATCTTTAAATGAGGTGTGTCCAAACTTTTGGTCTGTATTGTATATATATAAATTTATATCATGCATAGATATACTGTTCACACCATATATTACATACATTTACACACAGTTATGCAACAGATTCGTTCTTGACATTAATTCCGCTTGTCTGGAACAGAGAAATGGAATGTCAAAATGCAGGTGTGAACCCAACCCTAACCAAAGCCTGCAGTGTAACAAACATAGAGTATAATGGAAAGATTTGCTTCTCTTCCAAGTAGTTCCTCTCATTTTGCAAAATACTGATCAAAAACCTGCTGTGTAAAAGTGGCCTTAAAGTGAATCTGTCACCAGATTTCCCAATACAAACTGCATACATTTTATAAAGGGAACTTGTCAGAAACTTTTACTCCCATGTATCAGTATCAGGGCTGTGGAGTCGGAGTCGTGAAGTCGGTGTCCATTTTGGTGGAGTCGGAATCGGAGTCGGTATAAAATGGACCCACTCCAACTCCCAACTCCTAAAATATAATAAATTGGGTACAGTAGTTCAATGCAGTTTGTGGGGAATATTTTTTCATAAGAATTTGGGAAAGTTCTGAAATGTCCTATAAATGTCTGTCCTATTCCTGATCTAAGGGTCTAGACTTTTAGCTGAGATGAATCTGTGTACAGTAAATTTATCACTTAAACATGAACCGTGTATGAGGGAGTCGGAGATGGAGTCGGTGTCTTGGAAATTGAGGAGTTGGAGTCGGATTCGGAGGTTTGGCTTACCGACTCCACAGCCCTGATAAGTATGACTGTGTAGGACTTTCAAAGGGAACCTGACAGCTGATACATGCTGTCCTATCCTCGAGTATGTCACACACTGGCTGTATATTAGCCAAGTATGTTTGACTCGGAAATGCTGCTGTGTTTTAGAGAAAAACATAGTTTAAAAGCCTCCAGGGACTGAGCCGCACAAGAGGCTAGTTGGATAGGCGGGTCCCCATGGCTTCTCCCTGCCTGCAGCCTTGGAGTGTCAGGTCTCTTCCTATAAGCACACGCAGGGAGAAACCTGTCAGTCACTAGCAGCGGATGGGGAGAAGCCGCCAGAGACCCGCCTGTCTGACTACTCTCCATGCGGCTCAGTCTCCAGAAGCTTTTAAGCTATGTTTTTCGTTTGAGACTGGTGACTGCGTGTGGAGTGGGCTCAGGAGCTGAGCTCCCACCACACATGGCTGATGCCAGCTATATTAAGTAGCCGCCATCTGGCTCTAATAGCCAGAGCTGAGCTCTGGTCGCAGCTGTTGATCTTATAGATGCTTCAGTCAGTCTTTCACAGCAGTATTTAAATGACCTCACAGCTGGTGCGTGAGTGCAGGCTGCCATCGTCCCCATGTGGTGCTTTGTGGGACACTGATGGGTTACTTACTATGACCAGTATGTATCTGCTGAAGGTCCCACATCACTGCCATCTTGGTTCTCCTCTGAAGCACAGCAATTTGAGTGTTTCAGTCGAAAATAAACCTGGCTGCAATTGTGCAGCCAGGATCCATTTCGTACTGCCTGTGGTTTGGGCAGCATCAATCAGATGACAAGTTCCCTTTAAACCTTGATTTCTTTTATGTAAACCAAACCTGGAATTACATAGGCAGTAGTGATGGGCGAGCGTGCTCAGCACTGCTCAGTACTCGATTGAGCATTCTGGTGCTCGAGACGCACTGTATTCAATTGAGTATCCGGGTACTCGGGCGCCATGCTTGATTCCCAGCCCCACATGTTTCGCGGCAGATTTTCAGCCACTAAGCATGCGGGGATTGCCTGCCAATAACGGTAATGCCATAGCCATGTTGGTTACTGGCTTTACTGTGATTGGCTGTCCAAATAGCGACATCAGGTCTATATAAGACCCGTTGACACCATATTGGGCGCATTGTATCCGGAAATGGTGTAGGGAGAGTCGCTGCTGCAGAAAGGACAGTGTGCTATATCGCGTTCCAGTACCTACTGTTACAAGATTAAACAGTCCTTTTCAGGGCTAATTCAAATAGATTCTATTCTCTAATAATACTGCTTTTATCTGCAATTCGTGTAGGGTTAGCAGGAGGAGTAGGGATAGTTTATTACAGGCATCTTGTCAGGGTTGATTGCGTTACAGTCCTTGGTGCTGCCACATACAGCAAAAGTCCTTTCAGGGACAATTTAAATAGATTATATTATCTAATAATACCGCTCTTATCTGCAATTCATTTAGGGGTAGCGTATTACAGGCATGTAGTCGGGGATTATTGCCTTACAGTCATTGATACTGCATCCTAAAACCAACAGTCCTTATCAGGGTTGCATCTATTCTATTCCCTATTAATGCTGCTGTTAGCTGCATTTAGTGTAGGGATAGGTGCTGGAGGATGGATAGTTTTGGATTAGACGAGGGCAATAAAAAGAAACCATGAATCGTATATCCTTTTTTTTAGGTGGGAAGGGGTGCATGGGAATACACCAGAAAAAAGGAACATTTCAATTGGGTTTCTGTTCCACTGCTGGTATCCGATAATATTGAGAAGTCTGGGCCAATCCCAGGCCTTGTTCATTTTGAGAAGAGTCAGCCTGTCAGCATTTTCAGTTGACAGGCGGATGCGCCTATCAGTTATTAAGCCCACGGTGGCATTAAAAACTCGCTCTGACAAAACGTTAGCAGCAGGACAGGCCAGCACCTTCAAGGCATAGAAGGACAATTCATGCCAAGTGTCCAGCTTGGATACCCAATACTTGTACGGCACAGAGGAATCATGCAGGACACTGGTATGGTCGGCTAGGTACTCCTTCACCATCTTCAAAAAATTTTCCCTTTTTGTCAGACTACCCCGGGCATCAGGGCCTGGGCACTGGAAGGGTCTAATGAAACTGTCCCAGACCTTTGATAGTGTTCCCCTGCCTCTGTTGGACTTGGTGTGTGCATCTCTCTCATCTCTCCTCCTTGGTTACCCAAGGATCTATGACCTCTGCCGCCAGTGTTGTCAGTTGGGAATTTTTGGGTTAATTGTTCAACTAGGGTCTTCTGGTATTGCACAATTTTACTAGCCCTCTCAACCGCAGGAAGGAGAGATGGAAAATTCTCCTTTTAGTGTGGGTCGAGAAAGGTGAACAACCAGTAATCATTGTTTGCCAAAATTCGTATAAAAGGCGACCGTCACTGGAAAGGAAGCGGGACATAGTCAGACATGTGTGCGACACTCCCAAAAGGCAAGATTTCCCTGTCCCCAGTCCCCACCAGGAGGATGACTCTTCATCTCCTCCTCCTCCCTCCCTCCCTCTCCTCCTCTTCCTCCTCATCTTCAGCCCATGCACGCTGAACAGATGGGGCAAGTGGAATAGCTCCTATCCTTACAACTGGGACATCCCCTGGTATTATCAGGAGGTTTTCAAGTTTGTCAGAGAACACCAACTGGAGAGACTCCATCTCGACTTGTGGAAAGAAACCATAGACCATCCATAAGCTTATCCGAGCATTGGACTCAAGGGAGTCTATTCCAGGGCTCCCTGAGGCCACAGCCGAGACTGTTGAAAAACATGGCTTCTAGCAAGTTAACCAATAGGCACAAAGACCTTGCATGCATGGCTATTCAGGGGGGTTGGCCTCTGAGAACTCTCATGCATTCATGCATGCCCATGGACTGTATAACACTAGGTACTGCCCAAGATGCCTTTTTGCTGAGGAACCACCCTTGTATCTCTTCTGGCAGTGCCTGTTCACACAAGCCCTGTTGGATGCCCTAGAAAATTACCTAAGAGTCAGTCTCTGTCCCCAGGAGCAACCTAAAGCACTCTTTGGGGATTTACGGACTATTTCCCGGGGAACATGCCATACAGGCAGCCTGGTGCCTTATGAACTGTGTCAAGAATGCTTTGTGGCTGGCCAGAACATGCCTGGTCAAAAACTGGGAGAAGATGTCCATCCAGGACTGCTGCAGGCTGGTCCACAGCCTGCTCAGGGACTATAACATTATGGACGGACCGAATGGCTGATATCCCTCTCTTTCACCTTCTCCACTCATTAATAATAATAATAATAATAATCTTTTATTTAATAATGCGTACAATGTGTACTTTCTTCCTCCATCTCCACCTGGTCCACATGCTAAGCTTCCTCTTTAATTGTGAGCAGCGAGCGTTTGAGTAGACACAGAAGCGGGATGGTTATGCTGATTTTGGCTTAATCACCGCTCACCATCTTGGTTGATTCCTCAAAGTTTTGTAGAACCTCACAGATCTCAGACATCCGAAATGACAATTCTGAGATGGAGGATGAGGAGAAGGAAGGTGTGCAGGAACTGGTTTACACCGCATGCAGAATTATTAGGCAAATGCGTATTTTGATCACTTTGATACTTTTTATACATATTGTCCTACTCCAAGCTGCATAGGCTTGAGAGCCAACTACCAATTAAGTAAATCTGGTGATGTGCATCTCTGTAATGAGGATGCGTGTTGACTAATGACATCAACACCCTATATTAGGTGTGCTTAATTATTAGGCAACTTCCTTTCCTTTGGAAAAATGGGTCAGAAGAGAGATTTGACAGGCTCTGAAAAGTCCAAAATTGTGAGATGTCTTGCAGAGGGATGCAGTAGTCTTGAAATTTCCAAACTTTGTTCGGTGATCACGCTTCAAATCAAGCGTTTCATGGCAAATAGCCAACAGGGTCGCAAGAAGCGTGTTGGCAAAAAATGTGCAAAATAACTGCCCATGAATTGAGGAAAATCAAGCGTGAAGCTGCCAAGATGCCATTCGCCACCAGTTTTGCCAATTTTCAGAGTTGCAACGTTACTGAAGTATCAAAAAGCACAAGGTGTGCGATACTCAGAGACATGGCCAAGGTAAGGAAGGCTGAAAAACGACCACTTTTGAACAAGAAACATAAGATAAAATGTGAAGAATGGGACAAGAAATATCTTAAGACTGATTTTTCAAAGGTTTTATGGACTGATGAAATGAGCGTGACTCTTGATGGGCCAGATGGATGGGCCAGAGGCTGGATCTGTAAAGGGCAGAGATCCACTTCGACTCAGACGCCAGCAAGGTGGAGGTGGGGTACTGTTTTGGACTGGTATCATCAAAGATGAACTTGTGGGACCTTTTCGGGACCTACTGCCAGTTTCTGGAAGACAACTTCAAGCAGTGGTACAGGAAGAAGTCGGTATCGTTCAAGAAAAACATGATTTTCATGCAGGACAATGCTCCATCACATGCATCCAACTACTCCACAGCGTGGCTGGCCAGTAAAGGACTAAAAGAAATAAAAATAATGACATGGCCCCCTTGGTCACCTGATCTGAACCCCATAGAGAACCTGTGGTCCATAATAAAATGTGAGATCTACAGGGAGGGAAAACAGTACGCCTCTCGGAACAGTGTCTGGGAGGCTGTGGTGGCTGCTGCACGCAATGTTGATCGAAAACAGATCAAGCAACTGACAGAATCTATGGATGGAAGGCTGTTGAGTGTCATCATAAAGAAAGGTGGCTATACTGATCACTATTTTTTTTTGTTTTTGTTTTTGCATGTCAGAAATGTTTATTTCTAAATTTTGTGCACTGATATTGGTTTACCTGGTGAAAATAAACAAGTGAGATGGGATTATATTTGGTTTTTATTAAGTTGCCTAATAATTCTGCACAGTAATAGTTACCTGCACAAACAGATATCCTCCTAAGATAGCCAAATCAAAAAAAAAAGCCCACTCCAACTTCCAAAAATATTAAGCTTGGATATTTATGAGTCTTTTGGGTTGATTGAGAACATAGTTGTTGATCAATAATAAAAATAATCCTCTAAAATACAACTTGCCTAATAATTCTGCACACAGTGTAGGAGGTAGAGGAAACTCTGATGTAACTAGCGCCCGCATTCCTCAGCGTCTTTAGCGCATGTGCCATCCCAGGGTCCAACTCTGTCCCGGCCTTCACAAGGTTCACCCTGTGTGCCGTCAGGGAAATGTAGCGTCCCTGGCCACAAGCACTTGTCCACATGTCAGGGATCGAGTATCCGGAGACTGCGGCCGCCATGAGGTTGCGGAAAACCTCAGTGTCCACAAGTCTAAACGCCAACATTTCCAGGGCAAGCAGTCTGGCAATGTGCCAGTTTAGTGTTTGGGCCTGTGGGTGGGTGGGTGGCTGGGTATTTTCTTTCGCATTTCACGCCTGGGGTATGGACACCTGAATGCTGCGCTAGGCCAAGGAAGTAAACGGGGTTGCTGATGGTGTTTGCGAATGTGCAACAATAAGTGCAGGGCAGGAGGCATCTGTGCCAGCGTCCTGGACAGGAGATTGGCAAGCACTTACCACAGGAAAAGAGGCAGTGGTGTCACCCGCAGACACCGATTGTGTACCCAGGCATTCGTCCCACATAGTCGGTGCTTTGATGACATGTTCCAGAGCAAGTTAGTGGTGGTCAGGCTGGTAGTGGTCCGGCCCCTGTTCATCTTTGTATGGCACAGGTTGCAAATGACCATGCTTTTATCGTCTGCACTTTATTTAAAAATGCGCCAGACTGGGGAACACATAACCCTTGGCTTGGGAACTTGCCGTGTGTGGGTGCACTATGGAACAGTTGACCGCCTTCTCCCTTTGGCCACCCCACTGCCTCTGCCTGCTTGTTGAGGTGCTGCAGATCCCTCCCCCTCTGCGCTGCTATGCTCGCTCTTCATGGCACCTTCCCAGGTTGGGTCAGTGACTTCATCGTCCACCACTTCCGCACTCTGGTCCTCCTGACTTGACCTAACAACATCACTTGTTGGCAACTGTGTCTCATCATCATCCACCTTTTGAGACCCTACTTGCCATTGCCCACCGTTGCCTTCTTCTGACCGTGGCTGCTCAAATATTTGGGCATCACTACACACGATCTCCCTGTTGAAACGTGCCAGGCAAGAGGCCAGAATCAATAAGTGGAATTGTAAAGAGCTCCTCGGAGTGTCCGAGTGTGGGATCGCTTGTCTCCTCGGACTTGCCATGGTGGGAGGAAGGAGGATGAGGATTATGTGGTCCAGACTCTTGGCTAGTAAGACTGGACCATGTGGAAGACAGGGTGGTGCTGGGAAACATACTGGAAGCACTATCTGCCATCCAACCGAACACCTGTTTGCATTGTTCTGGCTTCAAGAGTAGTGTCCCATGTCCCTATGCCAAGAGGGACAGGAAGCTAGGTCACGTGGATGACCGTGTTTGTTGTGTTCCCGCCTGTATAGTGTTGTTTTTAAAATATAAAATGTAGCCCTGAAAATGAATTTGGCGTGAGGGTTAGGTGGTTCTCCAAAATGTTTGCATTAGGGCCACCTGATGACCCTCCAAAATGTATGACTGAGGGCCGCATGATGGCCCTTTAAAAAAAAATTTGGATCGAGGGCTGCATGATAACCCGGTTGATATTTTGTAATAGGAGGGGCACAAGAAAAGTAATAAACCATGAACACCCTTTTTGGTGTGAGAAGAGGTGCATGGGAATACACCAGAAAAAAAAATTAGGCTGTGTGCCCATGATGTGATTTAATGTGTTTCAGCGGCAACATTACCGCCGCGGAAACGCATTAAAATTGCTTGTTAAGAGGTCTGGGATATATCCCAATGATAATCTGCATGTGCTGTGCACAAGATGCGGAAAATTCTGCTGCGGACTATCATTGCGGAAAAATCCGCTGCACTACCAATTTGGGCGCGATGTCGCATTGAACCGCATAATATCCGCATGTATACAGGCGGATGTTATGCGGTTCAATGCGCGGATGGTACCGGGTCTGGAGAAGAGGAGACTCTCCTCCAACCTGGGTACCATGGTACCTGCAAGTAAAAAATAAAATAAATTATTCATACTCACGTCTCTGGCGGCCCCCGGTCTCCTCCCGGCAGCGTCCTCTCTCCTCGGCGTCCCGCGGTGTACTGACAGGACCTGTGGTGACGTCATTTAGTCAGCTGATGGTCACGCAACCATCAGCTGACTAAATAGCATCACCGCAAGTCCTGCCAGTACACCGCGGGATGCCGAAGAGAGAGGACGCTGCCAGGAGGAGACTGGGGGCTGCCGGAGAGGTGAATATAAGTTTTTTTTTACTTTTTTTAATTCTTTTTTTTTTACTTTAGATGCAGCATTTGATAGTATAAATTTCCTCTAAGTTGGTCACACAATATAAATCCATGCCGGTTGCATGGATTTATATTGTGTGACCAACTTGTCAAGCCCTTTTCCAAGTGATGCTCAAAATTGTTTGGAAAAGCGCTTGAATAAAACGCATGCATAAACGCGGAAAAAACGCATGTAAAATCCGCATGCATTTTTTTCTGCCAAGGAGATGCAGAAATGCTCAGGAAATGTCTTCTTCAAATCTGCATTGTGAGTACATACCCTTCATTTCCTTTGTTCTGCTGCTGTCTTCTGGTGTGAATGAGAAGTCTTGGCCAATCCAGGCCTTATTCATTTTGAGAACAGTCATTCTGTCAGCATTTTCAGTTGACAGGCGGATGCGCCTATTAGTTATTATTCCCTCAGCGACACTAAAAACCCACGGAATCAACTTAAGAAGGGAGGGAGCAGTGACTGCGGCCTGAGAGCCTCAGATTTGCCACAACTCTGTGTAAAATAAAAATAAAGATGCATTCATACAATAGGAGAAAGGCCCAAATGCACCTCTTGTGTGAATAAATGGACAAAGGCCTTGTGGTGTACTTTCCCCAGGATGGGTTGGAGAAGTTTCCAGGACATGGTTCACGAATTTTCATTGGCAAAGGTCTCCAAAAAGATAAAACAAAAAATGTTTTGAAGCCTCAGGTCTAGTGATGAGCGAGCACTAAAATGCTCGGGTGCTCGATGCTCGGGTCGAGCACATTGGAATACTCGGGTGTTCGACCCGAGCAACGAGCCCAATGTAAGTCTATGGGAAACTCGAGCATTTTTCAGGCGGCTCCCCCGGCGGTCTGCAGAGGGCCTAAAAATTGCCCAAATCGATGGGAACAGTGCTCAAATGACATGGGGACAGCATGGGGAAGACCCCTGGAAGCATTTCTGACTCCCAGATCACTTCTGTCAACAACGTTGTCAGAGGTATTACGCCACTTTTACAGACTCACAATAAAACATACCAAAACGAAACCAAAATGGATTTTCCTGGGAAATATGTTAACCCCTTTACAGCCTGTGCCGTATTTGTACGCACAAGGCTGTAACCCCCGGTTCAGTGAGGTCTCCGGCGCTGAGCCCGCACTGAACCGGGGACATGTCAGCTGATTATTACAGCTGACATGTGCCCGCAACAGCCGCGGGTGGAATCACGATCCACCTGCGGCTGTTAACATGTTAAATGCCGCGGGTGGAATCGCGATCCACCCGCGGCTGTTAACATGTTAAATGCCGCTGTCAATCTCTGACAGCGGCATTTAACAGTGCCGCACCGGAAGCGCATCACTTACCCCGCCCATCGGCGACCCCATCACATGATCGCGGGTCACCGATGGGTTGGCATGACAACCCTGGGTCTGCAGCAGACTCCAGTGGTTGTCATGAGCTGGTCACTATGAGCACCACCTAGTGGTCGGCGCTCATAGCACAGGAGCATTTCTACTACATAGAGGTGATCTGCTGATCATCTGTATGTAGCCGAGACGATCAGACAAGTGCTGCTTCTTGTCTCCTATGGAGACTATAGAAGCAAGCAAAAAGTGAAAAAAAAATGTTTTTAAAAATATTAAAAAAATATAAAAATTTAAATCACCCCCCTTTCGCCCCATTCAAAATAAAATAATTAAAAAAAAACACATACACATATTTGGTATCACCGCGTTCAGAATCGCCCGATCTATCAATATAAAAAAAGAATTAATCCGATCGGTAAACGGCGTAACAAGAAAAAAATTCGCCAGAATTACGTTTTTTGGTCACCGCAACATTGCAATAAAATGCAATAATGGGCGATCAAAACATCGGATCTGCCCCAAAATGGTATCAATAAAAACTTCAGCTCGGTGTGCAAAAAATAAGCCCTCACCCTGCCCCAGATCCCAAAAAATGGAGACGCTACGGGTCTTGGAAAATGGCACCATTTTTTTTTTTTTTAGCAAACTTTGGAATTTTTTTTTCACCACTTAAATAAAAAAAGAACCTATACATGTTTGGTGTCTACGAACTCGTAATGTCCTGGAGAATAATACTGGCAGGTCAGTTTTAGCATTCAGTGAACGTGGTAAAGAAATTTAAAAAAAAACATCTGTGGTATTGCACTTTTTTTGCAATTTCACAGCACTTGGAATTTTTTTCCCGTTTTCCGGTACACGATATGGTAAAAATAGTAATGGCGTTGAAAAGTACAACTCGTCCTGCAAAAAATAAGCCCTCACATGGCCATATTGACCAAAAAATAAAAACGCTATGGCTCTGGGAACAAGGGGAGCAAAAAATGAAAATGCAAAAACGGAAAATCCCAGGGTTGCGAAAGGGTTAAGGAACATCCTTTCCAGGGTAATGACTTGTATATAAAGCAAAATAAATAACCAAAAACAAAAATGCTCCTCCATACCTTGGGCTATGTTCACACGTAGCATTTTTGATGCGTTTTTTCTCTTTTGCATTGCTTTCAACCGTGTCAAATGCATTCACCAGGAAATGTCATTTTAACATTTTACAACCTTATCTGGCCATGTGGTGTGTGAGATATCATCAGACACATCGTGCTTCATTTATGAAGGAGGGACTCTGAAAGTCACAAAGCCTATTTTTATAGGGCCATTCAGGAGGCCTTTACTATTCTTAAAGGACCAGCAGTCGTCCCTCACTAGTCTTAGAGAGCCATCAGCCGGCTATGTTTTATTGTTCCCATTACTAAAGAGTGGGTCTCCTATACTGTAATTGCGTATGCAGTGAGTGCCAGGGCTGCCCAAAATTTGGACACACCCCAATACCACTATGAAAATTTGGATGCACCCCAATACCCCTTTGAAGAGACTTAGAGGAGGGCCTCCTGAAAACAATGTTCCCATTATTAGGAAGTAGGTCTCCCATTGTGTTTGCCTATGCAGTGAATGCAGGGGTTGCCAAAAATTTGGAGGCACTCCAATGCCCCTTGGAAGAGACGTGGAGGTCAGAGGGCCTCCTGAAAACAATGTTCCCATTATTAGGAAGTGGGTCTCCCATAGTGCTGGCCTATGCAGTGAATGCAAGGGTTGCCAAAAATTGGGAGGCACTCCAATGCCCCTTGGAAGAGACGTGGAGGAGGGCCTCATAAAAAATGTTCCCATTAGAAAGGAGTGGACCTCCTATATTTGTAATGCCCATGCACTAAGTGTATGGGCTGACAAACATTTACCCCTGGGGGGTATACATGAACATACTGTATAAAAAAATTTTTTTACGGCATCATAAACACCCTTTAAAAAAATTATGTGGGTGTTACATCACGGACCATGGTCACCCTGGTGATATGGTGGTGGAGAAGGAGGAGGACAAGAGCAAATAGCCAAAGTCAGGAAGTGTATACCCATGTCTGGGTGTGAAAAGGTGCCTGGGAATACACCTCCCAAGAAAAGACACTGTATTTGAGTTTATGTTACGCTGCTATCATTCAGTGGTGTTGAGAAGTCTGGCCCAATCCAGCCCTTGTTTATTTTTATAAGAGTCAGCCTGTCAGCATTTTCAGTTGACAGGCGGATGCGCCTATCGGTTATAATTCCACCAGCGGCACTAAAAACCCGCGCTGGCGGCAGGGCAGGCCAGGACCTCCAAGGCATAGAGAGCCAGTTCATTCCACGTATCCAGCTTGGATACCCAATAATTATAAGGCACAGAGGAATCGCGGAGAACGTTGGTACGGTCGGCAAGGTACTCCCTCAGCATCTTCCCAAACTTTGCACTCCTTGTGAGAGTACCCCGGGCCTCAGGGCTTGTGCGATGGGAGGGGCTGAGAAAATTCTCCCAGAATTTTGACAGTGTTCCCCTGCCTCTGCTAGATTGAAGTTGTGTCTCTCTCGCCTGTACTCCTTGGTTGTCCAACGAAGTGTGCCCTCTTCCGCCAGCGTTTTCAGATGGGAATTTTTTTAATAGTTCCGCAACAAGGGCCTTCTGCTACAGACCCATTTTTGTAGACCTGTCCGCCTCAGGAATAAGAGATATAAAGTTCTCCTTGTAGCGTGGGTCTAGAAGTGTCACCAACCAGTAATGACTGTCACCCAAAATTTTGAGAATGCAAGGGTCATGGGAAAGGCAGCGTAACTAACAGGCAAGACTTCCGTGTCCTCACCAAGAGGATGACTGACCATGCTCTCCTCCTCCTCCTCTCTGTCCTCTGGCCATCCACGCTGAACAGATAGTATGACAGCTGTGCTGGTAGTACCGTCTATGGCGCATGAAACTAGCTTCTGTTCTTCCTCCTCCGCCTCCTCTTCCTCATTGTCACCCAATCCACGTTGGGATGAGATGAGGCTGTGCTATGTGTAATCACCCTGTATGGTTCCTTGCTCCATCTCATCGTGCTCCGCCTGCAATGCATCCTCTTTTGATTGTGAGCAGAGAGCATTTCAGAAGACAGAGAAGCGGGATGGTGACGCTAATTATAGCATCATCGCTGCTCACCATCTTACTGGAGTCCTCAAAGTGGCGTTAATACTCTGACAGCATAGTCCCAGCAGCGACCTGTGAGTCAGAGATTCGTCCAGGCATCTTCCCCCCCATGCTGTTACCATTCCATTTGAGCACCTTTTCAATGCATTTCAGCGATTTTAATGCCCCCCCCCCCCCGACCTCCTGGGAGGGTCTGCTGGAAAAATGCTCGAGTTTCCCATTGACTTCCCCTATACTCATTACTCGAGTCGAGCACCCGAGCAGTCCGACGTGCTCGATGCGAGTAACGAGCCCTCGAGCATTTTAGTGCTCACCCATCACTAATGGGCATTCTATACTTTCTGTCAGGGCAGCACCCATTTAGAACATTATGTAACAGTTGGCTGCACAACTACATTGCTACGCTACATTGCAGGTCAGGGGTGGACATATCAATTGTGCAATCTGTGCAGCCGCACAGGGGAATAAAAGGTAAAGGGGCCCATTTCCATCTCCAAAGTAGGTGAAATTGTGCATAATTACATGGTATAGGACTGCAAAGCCCCCATATATTGTTCTTGCCCAGGTCCTTCTTCCGTCAGTGTCTGCCAGTGGTTCAGGTAGTGTGTGTTTGCAAAGTGGAAAAAAAATTTAATGTGTTACTTATTTCTGTGTATTTTAGGACTTTAACACTGTTTTTCATCTTTCATAAATGGTTACCTGCAGGTGTCTTTTCTAAAATCTTTCTACATGAATAAACATATTGAAAGGAGTAGTTTCATCCGCTCTCTCACTATTTCTGGATGGAGCCTGAGATGGAATTTATAAGAAAGCTCTGCTACCATTTACAGGTCGCATCGCTGCTCTCAACATGCTGAACAAGGAAGAACCGGTGAACTCTGTGCCATTCTTTTGGACATCTTTATTGGGAAAGAGTATTCGTTATGCAGGTGTGTATGATAATCAAAGTCTTGGTATTAAATAATTTTAAGTTGATCTTGAGTTGCTGGTGCCCCTTTGGGTGAACGTTTATTTTTTTTAGGGGGTTTGTGTCAGCTACTGTTCAAATTCCCTTACAGTGCCCCTCCCAGGGAAAAGAATGCCTTACAAGGGTCTCATAGTATACTTCCATTTAATGCATAGACAAATGGATCCTCACTCCATATTCTATTAGCCAGAGAGGATAGTGAAAATAGTCTTGAACCATCTATTAAAAGACTTGGGATTGCAATGTTTTTTTTATACTGTCCATACGCTGTGTGCACAATTATTAGGCAATTAGAATTTTTGATTATTAATTTTATTACTGAAAAACTACAGTGCTGTCAGTCAATCATAAAGGTTAATACACGTGAATATTTAAGACAGTAAGAGTGAGGTTTTGTCTTTCTTAGGAGAATATCTATGTGTGTATTGGGCAACTATTAGTGTGTTATGTAACTAAATGAAAAATGGCCATTTTCCCATCTCAACTGTTTTTTATATGTTACAAGAGTAATCGCTAAACTCAAAATATCCAAAAATACATTTCTGACATTTCAAAAAAATGTATTTTCAATAACCGTTTTCCGTCCATGGAGTCTGTGATGTTTGTAATCTGTTGATGATCAACTTTTTGGGCAGCACCATCTACAGCCTTCCAGACACTGTTCAGACAGGTGACTGTTTTTTCCTCCACTATATATCTCCCATTTAAGAAGGACCCACAAGTTTCCATATATCTCCACCCTACTCTGGCCCTATGAAGCTGTCAATCAAAGTAGAGTGGGGTGGAGATTGGGGGAAAGCTAGTAGGTAGGAAGGTGTATTTGGCACTGCTGTGAAGCACTGAGTGGCAGGACTTAGTTTGGACAGTCATCCTGTGCCGACCGAGTCCCTTTAATGTGCGTCCTTTTTTCTCAACATGTTTGCGACCCTGTTGACTATTTGTAACAAAACCTTTTGATGGTTCTGTGATTGCGCCCCAATATCTTAGCAATTTCAAGACTGCTGCATCCCTCTGTAAGACTTGTAACAATTTTTGACTTTTTATAGAGTTAAATCTCTTTGTCCCATTTTGCCTGAGGAAAACAAGCTGCCTAATTTTACACACCTTGATAAAGGGCATTGTATCCTTAGGCCTCATCCACCCTCATTACACAAATACACATCACCTGCTCTGCTTCGTCCAATAAGCAGTCAAGTTTTCACAGCTTGGAGGTGGAAAATATAAATAAAAATCATGATATCGTCAAAACACACACTTGCCTAATAATCGTGCACCCAGTATATGTTGCCATTTTACCAGAATGGAAAGTCATTTTAATAATGATTAATTAAATGCCTGTTTCATTTATACCGCCCCTGGCTGGCCACATGGAAGAATAACAACTAAAATGTAACCGATTCACCCAACAGCTCCAGACTTATTGAAGCTGCTACAGACGTTCAGGTAGAGGGAATAAACCATGTACAGCTAAGGGTGCTTTCAAATTGCGTCCGTAGGTTCATTTTCGTTAGTGTACGCTTAGGAGGCGGACACCCAGACGCAGTCTACTATATCTGAGTGTCCGCCTCCTGTAGGCGTACACTCTTTAAAATGGTGCACGTCAGAGCGCACGTTCGCTCTGCCATATCCATTGCAGTCCATAGTCCCGCCGGTCCATACCCTGTTTTGCGGAGGATGGTTCGGTCATATGCCCCGACGGGACCCACGAGCTTAATAAAGATGTATGTGCCTATTTGGGGTGTGCACCTATACACAGTCAAACATGTCTTGGTACCCGACTCAAATAGGTGGATACGAAATGCTGACCGATAGAGCACAAAGTGATTCCATCCGCATCATGACAGGCAGTTGCCCCATCAGTGCATACTCCCAAATCCCATTTTCCATCGCTTCAGACCCAAGTTCTGACGGAGCTACTGACAGAAGGGTAAAAAACAATGAGCATAGTCTTAGCTGTGTGCACATCGCGTTTTTGCCATGCAACCTGAACGGAATCCTGATGCCAGCAAAGCGAATGAGAATTCAGAAGTCTCGTGCCCATGTTGCTTATTTGGGAGTTGCAGATTCAAATCTGCAGCATGTCAATTCTTTCAGCGTTTTTGCTGCATTTCTTCTCCCCTGGACTTCAATTAAATCAGTCAAAAACGCAGGTATAAAAATAATTGTGGATTTGCTCTGTATTTGCCTGCATTTTAAGACAGCAGTGAATGCTGTAGAGATAACAGACAGATAATTGTACAATCCACCAACATAAAAAGCTGTCCAATAAGCTCCACTGGGTGCAATTTTCTTATGATTAATTAATTAAATAAATAATGAAAAAAATGACATGGAATCCCCCCAATTTTTTGTAACCAGCAAAGGTAAAGGAGACAGCTGTGAGCTGATATTATCAGACGGAGAAGGTTCCTGGTTATTGGGCTTTCCAGCCTAAAAAATACCAGCCCTTAACAGCCCCAGAAGTGGCGCTTCACATTAGATGTGCCAGTTCTAGCACTTTGCCTTGGCTCTTCCCAGTTGCCCTGGTGTATTGGCAATCGGGTAATGGTGCTTGGGGTTGATGTCAGCAGTAAATTGTCCAAAAACACAGCTGACATCAAGCCCTGATGTTAGTAATGGAGACACCCCCATCACTAGCACAGTAAGAAAAAAAACACACAAATACTTTATTAAAATTAACACCTCCCAACACTATTTCTCATTCACCAATTTATTTAAATAAAGTTCCCACGCAGGTCTGCCATAGTCCACCGAATCCGACGTAGTCCACAAATGGAAACCTGAAAAACAAACTAAAAACAAGACCTTATCTCCCGTTCACCAATTTTTTTTTTTTTTAAAACATTCCTGTGTAGGTCAACCAAATTTGACGTAGTCCAGAGCGCTGAGTGACTAGGAAAGTCTGAATAGTAGTGACATTACTGACGTTACCACTCTTCAGAAGCGCTGGGTCACACCTCCCTCTGAAGAACGGCGATGTCCGTAACATCACTGCTCTTCAGACGTCCCTGGTCACTTTGCGCTCTGGACTACATCGGATTTGGTGGACTACAGCAGACCTGTGTGGGAACTTTTTTTCTAATAAAGTGGTGAACGAGGGACAGTGTCTTGTTTTTAGTTCTCTGTTTTTCAGGTTTCCACTTGTGGACTACGTCTGATTCGGTGGACTACAACGGACCTGCGTGGGAACTTTTTTTTTTTTTAATAAGATTGTGAACTATTGAAAATGTTGGGGGGTGTTTATTTAAATAAAGTTTTTTTTTGTGTTTTTACTTACTGGGTTAGTAATGGGGGTGTCTGATAGACATCTCTCCATTACTAACACTAGGGCTTGATGTCAGCTGCGTTTTTAGACAATTCACAGCTGACATCAACCCCAAGCACCATTACCCCAATTGCCAGTGCACCAGGAGAATCAGGAAGAGCCGAGGTGACGCACCAGCTGCGGGCTGGTATTTTTAGGCTGGGAAGGGCCCAGCCTGATGATATGAGTTCACAGCTGTCGGTTTTACCTTTGCTGTTTACAAAAAATGTGATTTCAATTATTTAATCATAAAAAGCTTCACTGGGTGCAATTTTATAATATCCCGGGAGTTGTGCAATTATATGTCTATGTGTCTGTCTATATGTCTATATCCTCTAGCGATACAGCATTCATTGCTGTCCAAAAGCGCATACAAAAAAATGCATAAAAAATTAGTGTTTTTTCCTGCCAAGGTGGAGAAATTTCTGCATCTAAATACTCAATGTGTGCACATTGCCTTATAGTTCTGGCTCCCATCACTTCCAAATCCAGGAGGTGAGCAGGGCCAGTGACATGACATCACGTGTAGCGATATCTATCCCTTCCACACGTAAGACTGCAGAAATTCAGGTGTATAGGAGAGGTGTGCAAGACTAGTTTTAAAAATGGGACAGGTGCATGATATTTACTGGTCATGCATTCAGTATGACAGTTATGTATAGACATGATAACACTGGCCCCACTGTACTCTAAATTTGGGAATGAGAAGAACCAGATAATCCCTTTAAAGGGGTCCATATTCACTGCAATCAAGGGCAATGTAGGTCCAGTGTAGATTGAAACCTCATATGGTTTATTTAGACTGTAAAATAAAATAAATTAAATTCCACTTTCAGATTAATAGGTGTGCCAGTTTTTCTCTATTTGCTTATTATTGGGTGATACCCGCTATAATGCAGTGCCGTGTATCTCTTCTGCAGTATACACATATTGCCAGTGTTGAATGGCAATGTTTTTTTAAATATAGATGACAGAATTGTTAAAAAAAATTGGCATCCTGACTTCATCTCCTCCATTAATGTTGTATGTTTCTCTGTGCAGGATTTGGGGAAGGATACACAGAGATTGTGATGAAAGGAACACTGGAGGAGCTGAAGTTTTTGGCCTTTTATGTGAAGTAGGCAGATTGCATTTTTTTTTTTTTTGTACAGGTGTGAAAACTTTTACTTATTTGTGCAATTTATTTTACTTCCTTCTGCAGGGATGACATTGTGGTTGCTGTATCAAGCATGAACTATGACCCCATTGTGTCGCAGGTAGCAGAAGTCCTTTTCTCTGGAAAACGAATCCCCAAAAAGGAGGTCCTGTAAGTAACTTTCCCCCCAAAATTATATAGACTTGGAAAACATATATATGTACAACTTTCTTAAAACGTTCTGCCCTGTGCAAATATATCCTTTACAAACTTCCCTTTGCCATTAGGCCTATTAAGCACTGGGCTGAATTAGAGCAATAAAAGCGCTCCCATCTTACCTATGTCTACCTCCAACTTTAAACTGAGGTTTGTTCTGTTGGCCTCCATACAAATCCTACAGATGTATGTGGTTGTATTCTTCCCTAGAAGCAATAGCTCTATGTATATGGCACATGATAGTATTATATTACAGAGTACATCTCCAAATTCTCTACTTCCACCATGGGTCAGTATCCCGTAACTCCATTTTACCAGCCAGGAATTCTTAGTTAGAAGTAGCCTGTATGATAATTGTGTGCTTTTCCTCATTAGAGACATATGGTTTATATTCCACATTGCAGCCCCCAATTACACAAGAAATACAATGACCGCACCTTTTGTTTGCAGAATCTTTATTTAGGCACAAACTCCACCATCATGTAAAAAAAAATTCTATATACTAATCTTTCCACACCTCTAGGAGTAACGTGATCCCCAATGTGCCTGTTGTCAACAGTAGAGGTTGTGAGTAATGAAGCCCATGTATTCTGCTCCCAGCTGCCAATACAGAACAAGATTCATTGATCCAGTTCCACTACTAGCCTGGGGAAGAGGTGTGGGTTTGTGAAGTCGTAGCAGTTAAACCACTTGAACTTATGTGGCATTTTCTGTGCAGGGCTGAAGATTTTATTGACGTCATTTCAAAATTATGACCATTGTCTGACGTATCCTGAAAGCTTCTGACGACCAAAAAGAGACACGTCGTTCTTCCAGCTAATTTATTGTGCAACCACAATGCTAAACACCTAAATGCTAAAGGGCATGTGCATGACGCCAGCATACGCAGTTGTGCCAGTGACAATGTTTTTTCGCTTTTTTTTTTTTATTTAGAACAGATTTGCAGGTTTTTATTTTTTATTTTAAATTGTATATAAAAACTAGTGCAGAGGCAGCTGCAGAACGGATCAGTCACTTTTTAACCTAATCACAGATTTGGAAACCTGCAGCGGATAAAAAGTTGAAAATATGATCACATCGTTTTCACATTGCAACAGCCGTTCATTCTTATGTTTAGTTAAGGACGTGCCTAAAAAAGACATTGTGTGCACAAAGCCCAAATGTTCATGTGCAATCCCTATGCAAAACAGCACACCGAACAATGGGGCAGTTCACATGAAAGTCTTTACACATTGAGCCTTGGGCCCCATGTATTTAAAATAATAAAAATGAAAGAATTACAGCATGCACAACTCAATTTGTTTTTTTTTTTTAGCTCAATCTATTCTAAACAGCAGTTTCCTTTAAAAAAAAAAAAAAAAAAAAAACCTGATCCTATACTTACCTCAATTTTTTAATAGGATCCATTGCAATTATTAAATTGTCTGGTTATGCTTTTTCTTTTTAAATCCTCCATACGGTTCCGGAGATACGACTCTTTAGTATAAAGAACCTTTATTATCTTTACAAGTGGGTGTGACTTTAGCTTGATCTGCAATATTAGCCTTTTGTAAAAACCATGAACTTTAACACTTAAAGGCCAATATCTCTGGAACAGTATGACGGATTTAAAACAAAAGGAGGAACAGCAGGAGTAAAATCCATAAAAACATTTCACTTACACTTTCCTCTAACATAGAAAACTTAATTTGGCCATTTATTTATTAAATTGTTCATGTAAAAATACATGTTCTAGGGATGTTAAACACATACAAATTGCACACGGATGAAATTATTATTTTTTTTTTGTGTGGATGAAAAATGGACAACTTTGCATATGCTGGTCAAAACCTGCCTAAAGGATATGCCCGCCATCTTCAAGAATTTTGTCCCGCCAAGATGGGATTAATAACAAATGATTACTGTAATGACTTTGTATAGTTGCACATAAAATTGTCATTTTAAACAATTGCCCATTTCACTTATTTCAATAGCTTTACTAAAATAAGTAGTTAATGATATAAAATGATGTTACAATGAGCAATTCTGGTTGTGGTACCAAACAAAAATGTAGCGTGTGTGAGTGGAGATGTAGGTAGGCTTTAGCCTGGTCAATTTCACCATGCTGGAAAATTTGGACTAGTGGTTCACCCTCTTCCCTGCAAATACATTAACAGGAAAGACTCCCTCTGACTGCTTCTATTTCTACTATTACTATATAAAGCAAATGTAAAAAAATTAAAAAATCTTTGCAATTAGCTGATTTTGAAATCACAACATGCTTTGACACTTGGCATCTCTTAACTATACACCACGACCTCAGACAGTCTTCATCCAGTTTATTATTATTAATTATTTATTATTATACCACCATTTATTCCATGGCGCTTTACATGTTTAGAAGGGGTATATATAACAAACAAGTACAATAATTTGAACAAAAACAAGTCAGCGACTGGTACAGGAGGAGAGGACCCTGCCCGTGAGGGCTCACAATCTACAAGGGATGGGTGAGGATACAGTAGGTGAGGGTAGAGCTGGTCGTGCAGCGGTATGGTGGAGCGATGGTTACTGCAGATTGTAGGCTTGTCGGAAGAGGTGGGTCTTCAGGTTCCTTTTGAAGGTTTCCACAGTAGCGAGAGTCTGATATGTTGGGGTACAGCGTTCCAGAGTAGGGGGGATGCACAGGAGAAATCTTGTATGTGATTGTGGGAAGAGGAGATTAGAGGGGAGTAGAGAAGGAGATCTTGTGAGGATCGGAGGTTGCGTGCAGGTAAGTACCGGGAGACTAGGTCACAGATGAATGGGGGAGACAGGTTGTGGATGGCTTTGTACGCCATGGTTAGGGTTTTGAACTGGAGTCTCTGGGCAATGGGAAGCCAGTGAAGAGATTGACAGAGGAGAGGCCAGAGGATAGGTGGATTAGTCGGGCAGCAGAGTTTAGGATAGATTGGAGGTGCGAGAGTGGTAGAAGGGAGGCCACCGAGCAGGAGGTTGCAGTAGTCGAGGTGGGAGATGATGAGGGCATGAACTAGTGTTTTTGCAGATTCGTGGTTCAGGAATGTGCGGATCGGGGAAATATTTTTGATCTGGAGTTGGCAGGAAGCGGAAAAGGGCTTGGATATGAGGCCTGAAGGAGAAATCAGAGTCAAAGGTTACCCCGAGGCAGTGAGCTTGCGTTCATTCAAAGTAGACTTATGGAAAGGTTTGTAAGATGACTTTTTCCTCCATAAGACGCTACAGGAATATTACAATATTTCACGTCCTAACCCAGGCTTGTGACTTCCTCCAACTGAGCTTTTTCCTAAATCTTCAGGAGGACCTCTGTGGAATAATAGCCAACTTCAACAGTTCTTCAACTGGCAGCTTTAGCATTGAACATGAACATAAAGCTTGCCACTGAAGAACTGTTGCTGTAAGCCAAAATGTAGATAACTCCATATCCTGGGTAAGAAAAAAAAATATTCACATTCCGTGATCAAGCATGACCAATTATACATAAGCTACACAACCCAGAAAATTTTAAAAAATCTGCCATCGAAGAATACAGGAGTGCACCAGTCATCAGCCCTGGAAAACAATCACTGGAAAAAGGGAATACTGGTGATCAAAAAACATTCTGAGCACAAGGGCATCACCGGTGAACAATGAGTGCTGCAACGTTACAAATACCTTAAGCGACCATTTAATGCACATTTCCACATTAGGGATGGGGGGACATGTTCACCCACAATAGACTGAATACATTTTCTTCCAATGGACTATATTGGTAATTAAAATGGTATTTGTAAGCCAGCTGCATGGGGGTGATTAATCGAGAGCGGAAGGATTTTTAATTTTCAGTTAGATGATTGCCGAGATTTCCGGCTACTTCTGCAGTCTATCATTATGGGCCTGTCTTCTAAGCAAAGAGCACAGTGCTTACAAGCCCTTTCCTATAGAGCTTGTAAGCACTGCTGTAAAGCAAGCTATAGCATTGGACAGAAGCTGTCCAGATCTAGAGGCCTCTCTGTGCAGTATTGGAAAGTGGACAGTTTGGGCTAGCAGTCCAACATGCCTCTGGTCCAAATAATCCATCAGGAGTACACAATGCCACAGCCAAACAAAAAGCCTGGGAGGCTTGTGAATGGTGAGCGCCTGAAGACACGATGTGAATGTGGCTGAGTCAGACACTATTAGGCTGTGTGCCCACTATGCGTTTAAGCGTTTCCACAGCGGCAATTCCGCTGCAGAAATGCTTAAAAACCGCATGGTAGAAGGCCTGCCATGTTCTCCAATGATAATCCCCATGTGCTGTGCACATGCTGCGGAAATTTCCGCGGCGGATTATCATTGCGGAGAAATCCGCAGCACTACCAATTATTTTGCGTAATCACTGCGTTTTTGCCGCCATTGACTTGCATTGAATCGCTTAATATACGCATGACTACATGTGGATATTAAGCGATTCAATGTGCGGATGGTACCTGGGTCTAGGGAAGAGGAGACTCTCCTCCAGAGCCGGGTACCATAGTACCTGTAAAAAAAAAAAAAAAAAAAAAATTAACATAAAAAATATAGATTATACTTCGCTTCTGATGGCCCCCGGTCTCCATAGCGATGCGTCCTGGCTCCCCGGCAGCTCACGATGGTCTAAAAGGACCTGCCATGACATAATTTAGTCATGTGATGGGTCACGTGACCGCTGACGTCGGCGGTCGCGTGACCTGTCACTTGACTTAATGACGTCATGGAAGGTCCTTTTAGACAACCCCGAGACACCGGGAAGACCAGACGCATCGGATAAGGAGACCGGGGGCCATTGGAAGGTGAGTATATGTTTTGGTTTTTTTTAACCATTTTTATTTTTTTTTTAACTAACTTGGTCACACTATACACAGTAAAATCCGTGCCGGTTGCATGGATTTATATAGTGTGACCAAGTTGTCAAGCACTTTTCCAAGTGATGCTAAAATTGCTTGGAAAGCACTTGACAACCCGCATGCGAAATCGCATGATCAAAACGCTTCACTTCCGCATGTCCCTGGCAGGAAAAACGCATGTACAATCAGCATGTACAATCCGCATGTGTTTTTTCTGCCAGGGAGATGCAGAAACGCTCAGGAAAAATCCGGAGCATTTCTGCATCGTGGGCACATAGCCTTCCACAGGGATGCCACCTTTGGCTTCTCTGTACAACAAAATACCGTGTTTGAAGAAGAAGCAAAAACTACGGGCTGGCCCCACCACGACTAAATATTGATGGCCTATCCTAGTCTAGAAGCCAGAGAAACAATTTTTCATTCTAAACATTTAACAAACTTAGTGCGATAAAAAAAAAAAAAACCCTGAAAACATCAATCTACACAAACAAAGAAATCATGTGAAAATAATCAATATTATTAAATATTAACACCAAAAAAGAAACGTGAAAGGCAAAGTATTGTGGGATCACATTTAGGAACACGCTTTCCTCCATGGACAGGGCGGGTAATGCCACCCGATCTCTTCAGTCTTAAGGATGCAGGCAAATGAAGCAGTTAATATGCTTACTGTGGCAAGATCACACCAAAAACACTTGCTAATGTTTCTCCTGACACTTCTTACCAGACACATCTGTTAAAATGCTGATCAAAAAGGCGAAGCAGATTCCCAGCTACGTGCGCTGCTGGGACAGGGGCTGGATACCAAACATTCCACAAATGCCTGGTACATATGATCCAAATTCCAACCCGGCTGCCAGCCCCTCAGTGTCGTATGCACTTTGTTCTGCGCCAGCAGCTCCACCTCTCCATAATCTTTTCCAGGGACATAGTCTCCCACCCCAAGTCTTAAAGGAGCACTAAATGTTTATAGAACTGAAAACACTGAAGTGTCTGGAAGGAGGGAATTGAAAGTAGTGATCATGGAAGGCAGACTTTGTCTTTCAGTCACTAGTCCTCTTCCTTCCAGTTACAAGTGTCTCACAGCGGCTTTCTCCCTTCCCCCATACCCCCGTTGAAACACATGAAAACTCTGCCAAGTTGAGCAACCATGTGTTTGGGGGGAGTCGGATGGAATAGCGGTCTGGTGAACAAATCTTCGGCCGACAGCTATCTTATGTGTATGGCCAGTTTCCGTTGTAATGGGAAGAATTTTGTTTACCTCCTTTAAAGGGTTTAGTTTGCTAAACCCTATTTTGAGAATTGGAAAGAGAAGTAGACGTCATTGCATGGTAATATTTATCACAGAGCTAAAGAACTCTGAACGTGACGTGAAGTCAGAATGCAATGAACTGAATGCTTTCCCCCAACCACAGAGGCAGGAAAGAGAGAATGATCTGCCTGTAATATCACGCGGAGGAATTTCAATAGCTACTTTCACCCCTGACCCAATTTGTCACTCGGAAAGCTTCGCTATGTGAACGTCATAGTGTGAGTCACAGTCACAGGATTAGACAGATCAGCCGCTCGCCTGTTACATCACTAATGAAACTGCAAAGCCCAATTATTTATTCTTTCATACATGGTAAATATCCATTCTAGACAGGTCTGGTCCATGCAGTGACCACGGAGAGGAAGGTGCCTGGTGGAAGCCGTACACTTGGCCATGTCTATGTATTTCTACAGATTGTCTGAAATGGCCTGAATTTGAAAATTGGAAACAAGTCCACAATTCAGCCACGAAAATTACTTTGTTGATATTCATAGAATTATTATGGCGCATGTCCACAAACTGTAAGGGCCCATTAACAGACGATAATAGTGACGGACCGTTCATCGGAAAGCTTGTTCGCTAAGGAATGGCTTAAGTAAACATGCCGACCGGATCGTTCATATCGGCATTAAAATCATTGTTGGCAGCACAAGGTCCTGTATAAACCAGAGATTATAATCTCTGTACACAGAATTGTCACCAAACAGGGAAATTAAATGACCTCCGATCAACTAATAACCAATTGGTGGTCTTTAATGGCTGCAGTCCACTCCTCTGAATAGACCTTACATTGAAGCAATCATCAGAAAATAACCTATTGTTTGAAGTAGGGTTTTTTTGTAATTTTTTTTTTCACATCACGATTTTATAAAAAAAACACAAAAATCCACATAGCAATTTTTACACTGACCACTTTTTTTTTTTTTTTTTTTTTTTTTAAGACTGTCCCTTCAGGAACAGTTTTCAGCAGTTACCATATTAACAGAGGCAGGATAACAATGACTGGTAATAACTCTATATACAGCTGATAACACAGGATCTCCCATTTCACAATAAGGCTGGCCCTACTCCCCCCTCCCTTATTACCTTTATTAGATTTTTTTTAATGCAAAAGACAGGTTCGGGATCCCACCATTGTGGCTATGTACATGTGTTATTTCCTGAAACAAGAAGAAAGTTGTAGCTAAAAAAGCCCCAAATGGCCAGAGTGAAAATTTTCAAGATTTCTATTTTTCATTTTAATACAGATTGTGATATAGGGAAAAAAAAATGTTAATGCCTAAAAATTATTATTTTTTTTATTTTTTTTTAAACAATAGGTTATTTTCTTATGATAGCTTCATTTTAAGCATTGGTGGCTGTATTAGTAAGGCAGGTTTTTAAAAAAAAAAAAAAGGTCCATTTTGCGTTTAAGCGTGCTGGATCCATTTTTGGTCCTTGTCAGTTTTTATAATCCCTGTTACATTTGTTTTTCTTGTATCAAGGAAAAAAAGATCCTTAGATTCTGCTACCTATTAAACAATAAAACACAGTGAGCACACAGACATATCTGGGTGCAATCGTTACTGATCAAACGTTAAAGTCGGACATGTCCCTTTTTTTGGCAAATAAATTGTCCAAGAAAAAAAAAAAAAAAAAAAAAAACAACGAAAAACTAGGCATGTGAAAAGGTAAATAGATCATGGGCCCAGTGCAATCAATCTGTAAAACTATTGGACATTTACCAAAAAAACGGATTTGTGAAAAAGCCCCAATGCAGCTGAAATCTCCTATATACCTTAGATAGCAGTCAGATGAAAGTTTGGCTGACAGCCATGCCTCTGGGCTGTATGCTGTCTATTTAATGGAAATCACAGTATACTGCACTCTCCTATATAGATGGCCAACGACACACAACCTATACCATGCGGCATAATTTTTTGTCATGGGTCTCCATGGTAGGCAAATGCATCCAAACTGTAGCCACTATCCAGTCCAATGCATACCTCATCACATAGCAATATTGGCCACAAACAGTGTGAGCTTAGTCCAAGGGCTCATGCAGACGTCCGTGAGACTCGGTCCGAGCATAGACTGCAATGCACAGACTGTCCGCGGGTCTCCTGCCACAAACTCGACAGTCTCATGAGGCCTATGAGGCTCTTATTCAGATCGGTAGGCCCATGGACATTTCGAGCTCAGACCGAGCTTCATGGACGTCTGCATGACCCGTAAGGGCTTATTCGCATGTCATTATTTTCCATATATGAGAAAAAGTGAAAAAGTGACCGTTTCAGAGTTGTCCAAGTTCCATCAGTTTTTCTTGTATGTGGTTTAGTTTCATGGACTTTCATGGACTTTTGTTGAAAACCAAAAGACTTTAGATATGTTTAAATAAGGAAAAGAAAATGTCCACACACATGGTGAGATAATAGGAACAAGGTGGGGGGGAATAAACAAGAGTACAGTGCTCGGTGGAGCATTGATGTCCTAGTGGGGACCAGGCATTGTAGTTTTCTAGTATTGTACTTGGTCTCATTCAGACATAACTTTTTTTTTTGCATAGAAGAAAATTTTTTCTTTTAACTGTTGTCCATCATTGTGCTGGATCCAATTTTAATTCAATTTTGATCCATGTATCTGATTTTATCATCAACATGGCATCTGCATGCAAAAAAATCCAAGCTTTTCCTATCCATTAAAAATGAATGGGCAGAGTTGCAATTCTAGGTACATCTGCTAGTGGCAAAGCTGTGGCCCCATAGTCAGATCCCCATATTTCTAATATCAATGAGAAGAATTAGGCCATCAGTTTTAAAGAACAAGGTGACCTTTTAAAAATTCCAGAAGACTTTAAAGTGACTGTCCAGATATAACCTCAAAAATTATACACAAGTCAGCACCAATGGGAAATGCTTGTTTTTCCTCAGAGCTGGCTCTGTGGTCAATTTTAGCTCCTCTTTTATTAAAGCACAGCTGTAATCAGTGACTACATTTTAGCTACATGGGTGTCTGAGGTAGTCTGAGACACCTCGTAATCTCATCATTGGTCCAGACGGCTGCTCCCTCCCTCCCCTACAGCTCTGCCTCCTCTGATTGGCTACGGCCTTTAAACACAAGTGTATGACAGGTCACCTGAAAGTCAGCGCATGAAGATCTTTCCATTACAGTAAGAGCAGAATGAATATGGAGTACAGATTAGAAAACTGAAGAAGAAAAGAAGGCAAGTTCCACATGTACTAAGGAGAATGAGCCTCAGGAAAGGGAGTCTGATTTGGAGGTCACTTTAACTTTGATGCCCCAACACCATCTTTTTCCTATGCATAAGAAAGATACTAATAATTTGCATCAGGTACAGCAATAAACATGTTCTATTAACTCTTCTGAATGAAGAAAGACCCATCCATCCATTGTGATGTGACTCTAGAGAATCAACATAAGTGCAGGATAACAACATATGCCATAGGCGAGAGCTCCACTGTGACCACATGGGTGTAGTTACTGCCCAAACGAAATTAGATTTTTATTTTTTTTCCCGATAAGTGAATGAATTTTTTTTTTTTTAAATCAATATCAGAAAATCACATTAAAGGTCACACAAAGCAAAAGTATTTAGTGTACTGTCCAAACTTTTGCGCTTTGAATGAATTTGCTGTGAAATCTCATTATATATTAGTAGTTCACCATGTCGCAGGAGAAGTCGTAAAAAGGCCCAGCATTAAAATAAAGCTTCACCTTTGGAGCCACTAGCACTAATCATTTGTGATTGTCTAAATAGCTTCCTTTAGCATCTGTGGCGCCCTGCTGCGCATTGGTGCCACAGATCCTAGAGGGGTGCATGGACGGATTCCTCCACAAAAGGCCCTCACAGCATTCACACACCTCCACCTTCCACCTCAGACCACCAGAGGGAGCCCGGATAGGGATATATATACTGGAGGGTGGAGTTAAGCAGTCAGTCTGAAGTCGTGCAGTCTGGAGAACCGTATCCTCAGGGGACAGAGCTAGTTCCAGTCTGTGAGAATCCAGTCTGTAGAAGGAAGCCTGTTGAGAGGAGCTCCTGCAGAAGCCATCCTGCAGTGGAGCACAGTCCAGACTCAGAGAGCTCAGGTTAGTGAGCCTAAGGCGTGCCGTAAGAGCGGTGAAGAGTAGCGAGGCCTACTGCCAATGTGAAACCTAGTGAGGGCCTCGAGTGCGGCCGAAGGCAAGTGGAGTAGTGAGCTACATAGGGGGGGCAGAGGAGCTTAGCCAGCTCACCCCAAGACCATATACCGGGTCCATGTCTGCAAGGATCTCTAGGACCAGCAGACCGGAATCCCTGGCAAACTACATGTCTCAGGAACACCAAAAGCTGACTGATATACCAGGGTCAGGAGTCACCGAGGCCCAAAATTCCAGGGAGTGTGAACTCCAACAGAAGGCCCTACCACCAGGTCAGCCGATGCAAGACAGAGACAAAGTTAGGCCTAGCTCCAGGCAGGTCATAAACTTACCAGGAAAAGGCAAGAAACAGGAGGCCCAATGTGGCGCCCCTGAGGGTTCGACCGCCACAGGGATGGTGCACTTCTTTAATGGAGTGTAGTGTTCCTCCTCTGAGGTAAGAACAGTGTGATAGTCGTGACCCAACCTTTGCATCCAACACCACATTTCTCCACCAGAGGGGGCTAGTATGCACTAGGTGCTGCTCCCCTGGTTACAGGGATACTGGGGAACCAGTTAGTGGGTGAGGGTGGAGGACTTACAAGTTAGTTACACTGTAAAATTCACATTTAATAAAAAGCCATCTTTGGTCTTGGTCTTTTGATCGTCATTAACCTAGCTCTTTGACTGTCTTTATGCTGTCGATTGCTGAGGGTGCTGTTATCTCCCACCCCAACGCGGATCCTGTGTGGGCCCGCATCGGGTGGAGACACAGCCCTCGTACCCTGGCCTTGGGACGAGGGGGAGGTTGTAGACAAGGAATGTCTCGACCCGGTCAAGGACCAGGACCAAGAAGGCCTGGAGCTTAGGAGTGTGGCTCCACAGCAAATGGATCCCAGGCAGGATGCAGACGGAGCGGTGTACGCCACCTGTCCTCACCATGCTGATATATTCAGAGGGAGTCCGGCTGCAAGAGGGGTTCCGGCCCCCGATACCCAACCTTGCTACTCCACGTCCTGGTCGGGAAAGCCCGGTAGGCCCTGAGGATCCCACCGGGTATCGGACGGAGCGGAGCTGCCACCCGTGCCCTTGTTCTGAGAGGAGCTCAGAGGGAGACCCGGCCTATTTCGCACACACACGGACAGGAAAGGATTCGGTCTGTAGTTCAGGAACACTCTTGTGTAGGGTCCCGACTGAATGCTGGACTTACTCGGAGGTTGTCGGACCCCCATCCCTGGTGACCACAGGATTCCACGGGGAGCAGGGAGTCGCCTTCCTTCTGCCATCATTAAAGTGAGTAAAGCCTTGGAAGTTCACCCCTATGGCCTCCGGACTCTTTATTCTGCGCTACACCGCGGCTCCCGTCTTCCACTACTACTACCCCCCTCCATCCTGTCCCTCTGCCATGAGGCCCTGCTCCGCCTGTGGGGAGTAGTAATAACTTTGGCCGCCATAACACCATGCCTCAGCAGACTGCAGCGGCGCTGGTGGCCTTCACCAGGTGCCACAGGTGGCGTAGTCGTAAATCAGCCACTCAACCCGGATAAGCCCACACCATCTCCTTTTAATGTGACGGCCCTGAGCACGGGTCGGGTCCGGGCCACGGCTGCACCCCATCTCTCCATCACAGGACCCGACTCCGAGTCCCCCATCTCCCAGAGTAAAGAAAAGGGCTTTTTCGAGTAAGAGGCGTCACACCTACACCCGCTCACTGGGGAGAGTCCTGATGTGCACCCCTGACCCTACAGTGCTCCGGAATGTGCCTTGAATACCACCAGTAAAAGGTACTGAAGTGACTATCGTGTCTGTCCCTGTTCTTACTCTGACCCGGCTGGGTCACTTCTGTCCTGCATCCCTGCATTCCCTCTACCTACGCTGCCCTGAGGCCCAGCTCCACCATCTTAGCTGCCGGAACACCGGCCTCAGAGGACTGCTGCAGCGCTGGTGGTCCTCACCAGAAACCGCAGGTGGCATCACAAACATTCCCCAAATAAACTTTCCCCCCTTCTTTTTAAGACTGGCCCCAGGGTACGGGCCCGGGAGCCGGCCACCGCGGCATCCCCCAGCACCGTTAACTAGGCCCGGGCGCCAAGTCGCCCCCATCCCTTGGGCACGTCACATCTGACAGGACAGCAGATCTGCAGAGAATGTTATACTACAGACTAACCTGGGCTATCACCTATACAATTTTTAATACTTAAAGAGATTATTTTTACATTGAGGACATATCCTTAGGATAGGTCAGCAATGTCCGATCGATCGGAGTCCGATCGGACATTCCGGTGTCGTCCAGAAGTACTTGCCAAGCTGCTCCGTCTACTGGTAGTGGCCGGGGCTTGTTACTGCACATCTGCCTCCTATTCAAATCAATAAGAGGTGGATGTGTAGTACCCTGCGGCAGCCACTACAAGTAGATGGAGCAGCTCGGCAAGTAAGTGCTTCCGGACGGCAGACAACGATAACAGCTAATCGGCATCCGCCAACTCCTGGACAGTCTGTGGTGCAACGTGACGTTGGTGGATGGAGCGAGACATGATGTCCCAGATGTGCTCAATCGGATTCAGGTCTGGGAAACGGTTAGGCCAGTGCATAGCTTCAATGCCTTCATTTTGCAGGAACTGCTGACACGCCAGCCACATGAGGAGGAACCCAGGGCCAACTGCACCTGCATATGGTCTCACAAGGGGTCTGAGGATCTCATCTCGGTACCTAATGGCAGTCAGGCTACCTCTGCCGAGCACATGGAGGGCTGTGCGGCCCTCCAAAGAAATGCCACCCCACACCATTACTGACCCACTGCCAAACCGGTCATGCTGAAGAATGTTGCAGGCAGCAGATCGCTCTCCACAGTGTCTCCAGACTCTGTCACGTCTGTCACATGTGCTCAGTGTGAACCTGCTTTCATCTGTGAAGAGCACAGAGTGCCAGTGGCGACTTTGCCAATCCTGGTGTTCTGTGGAAAATGCCAAGCGTCTTGCATGGACTTGGGCTGAGCACAACCCCCATCTGTGGACATCGGGCCCTCATACCACCCTCATGGAGTCGGTTTATAACCATTTGTGCAGACACATGCACATTTGTGGCCTGCTGGAGGTAATTTTGCAGGGCTCTGGCAGTGCTCCTCCTGTTCCTCCTTGCACAAAGACGGAGGTAGCGGTCCTGCTGCTGGATTGTTGCCCTCCTACGGCCCCCTCCACGTCTCCTGGTGTACTGGCCTGTCTCCTGGTAGCACCTCCAGCATCTGGACACTATGCTGACTGACACAGCAAACCTTCTAGCCACAGCTTGCATTGATGTGCCGCACTACCTGAGCAACTTCTGTGGGTTTTAGAGTCTGTCTCATGCTACCACGAGTGTGAAAGCACAACCAACATTCAAAAGTGACCAAAACATCAGCCAGACAGCATTGGTACTGAGATGTGGTCTGTGGTCCTCACCTGCAGAACCACTCCTTTATTAAGTGTGTCTTGCCAATAACTTCCATCTATTGTCTATTCCATTTGCACAACAGCATGTGAAATTGATTGTCAATCAGTGTTGCTTCCTAGGTGGACAGTTTGATTTCACAGAAGCTTGCATTGCCTAGACCAGTGTTTCCCAAACTCCAGTCCTCACAGACCCCACAGGTCATGTTTTCAGGATTTCCATAGTATTGCACAGGTGAGAGAATTCCTGATGCCGTGATGATACTTCCATCACCTGTGCAATACTATGGAAATCCTGAAAACATGACCTGTGGGGTCCGTGAGGACTGGAGTTTGGGAAACACTGGCCTAGACTATAAATGGAAACCAGCCTAAATGCGGTTATATAATAGTCTACTGCAACATATAATGCAGGAAAGTCCAATCAACCTTAAAGAACTGCTAATTGCTCCATTACCTAATATATTCTCTAAAAAGGTAGCATGTCCAAGTATACTGGCCCAGGCTGACAGGGATAGATGTTGGCGCACGCTGGGTGGTACAGTTGCTGGCCAGTGAGAATCATCTACACCTCACATTAGACCAGAATCCATTTAAGAAAATTAGTGGGGCATCAAATGGTTACCTTGGAAACTGTACCACCCAGTGTGGGCTAGCATCTCTCCGTGGCCATTGGAAGATCAGTTGGGAAAGTATTTCCGGACAACCAAAACAGCAAATTATTTGGGACGACCAAACTTGAGGACCCAATTGTGTATATTTGCTACCGCCATAAAGAAGTTTAAAAAAATATATATATTCCTTTTTCAACGGACCTCTCATCTCATCGAACGTCACCTTTTCAAGAGTATTCCTGAATTATTGCAGCCTAAACTCCAAATGATATGATCTTCAGATTTTACGTTAATGCTAAATTTGAACATGACCTGTCATTTGCAAAAAGAAAAGAAATACCTTGTACAAAGACCCCGAGCTCCCCCGTTTCTGACGCTATTATGTTTTGCACTACGTCGCTCAATTGCAGAGATATTCACATTTGTTGCTTCTGAAGCGCAGTATGTCAAATCTCTGCTTGCAGACCAATTGGACATCTCTTCCGTGTCTTCTCTGGGGGTGTGTACTTTAACCCCTCCCCTTAAGACCCTGCCAATCACAGTTGAGCAGCTGATCCAGCAGTCTCTGATGCTGCGGAGCTGCGATTGGCAGAATCTGGGAAGGAGCAGTGAAAGCCCCATCCTCCAGAGAAGAAATGACCAGTTGGACTGCAAGCTGAGATTTCACATAGTGCGCTTCAAAAAAAAAAAGTGAGTATCTCTGCAATGGAGTGACACAGCATAAAACGGAAAAGAGAGGTAGAATTGGGAGCTCAGATTTTTGCAAGGTAACAATTTTTTGCAGGAAGTGACAGATCATCCTTTAAGAAAAAAATACAGATAAACTTACATTTTTGTCATGTAGCAGGCAGGCAAAAAAATGTGCATGAGACTGGCCAGGTGTCCATTTTGGCACTCCGAACATCCGGTCAAGGGCAGCGAGAACCTCCTCAGCTGACACCTGAATGATGCTACATATTACCAAGCCCCCCATGATATCACGGCAGGACACAGCCTCACAACGTAGCAGGGGCCTTGTAATCGCATGCGGCACACTGTATGCCAGCATACAAGTGCCAGCCAGGGAAGTCTGCATTGCCCTGGTCTGGCGGCCACAGAGTAGCAAAATGGACAATGGCATTGGGGAGTACAAATCTTTTTGCTCCTCTGTTATAGAATAAAATAAATACATTATAAGAAAAATACTAATGTGTATATATTCCTATATAACAGGAGTCGGCAGATGAGAAAGAGCCAGTTCACAGCAGTGCACCAAATACACTTTCCAAGTACACGTAATTGCAGATCCACCAACAGCAGCTTGTTGATGCATTTTATGTGACAGGACGTTCTGTTCTGCAGAATGTGACTGGCAAAAATAATCCACAAATTGTGGCTTGTAGATTAGCTTAACATGATCTAATGAAAGTTACTATAGCACGGACCTTCAATTTCATGTGATTTTGAAGTTTTACTTCTAATTTCCACAGCATTTTTCTTCCGATTAAATGTATTTATTTTATGTATATATTAAAAAAACACGTGTTTCTATAACACACTTCCTCTGATTGTTCCACTCCTGGTTTTGGCTTCCAAATGCTGAGGTAAAAAAACTCACTAAAATACTCAACGCGGCCTAATCTTCTTGACTGGAGCAGACATTGTATATGGAGCAGTATTTAGTGACAGCTAAAGGCCTTACAAGTCCATATGAGAAACGTGCTCTGTATACAATGTCTGTTCCAGTCAAGAAGAATCTTAGGCCACGTTCACACGTTCAGTATTTGGTGAGTTTTTACCTCAGTATGTGTAAGCCAAAACCAGGAGTGAAACAATCAGAGGAAAAGTATAATAGAAACAAATCACCACTTCTGTATTTTTCACCCACTCCTGGTTTTGGCTTACAAATACTGAGGTAAAATACTGACCAAATACTGAATGTGTGAACGTGGCCTTATAGAGAAGGTATATGGGCAGTGGAGAACAGCTTTGGGTCCCTGCCGGGATGGAAGTGTGTGTGGGGGGGGGGGGTGTTCTATACAAAAGACTCAGATTTGTAGTCAAACACCCCCCATCCCAAAGTAATGAATGTAGGGACACATTACTACTGATGACCCTGCTAATTACCAGATAAATGAGCCATGAAAATATGTTTCTGTACTCACTGTATTTGATCCCTGTGCTGTCAGTATGTTTGCATAAAAAGCAAAATGAACATATATTTTACCCTTTATGGGGCAAATACAGTGCATTGTGAAAGTATTTGGCGCCCTTGAACTTTTCTACATTTTGCCACATTTCTGGCTTCAAACAAAGATATAAAATTCTAATTTTTTTGGGAAGAATCAACAACAAGTGGGACACAATCGTGAAGTGGAATGATGTTTTAAACTTTTTTTTAACAAATTAAAAACTGAAAAGTGGGGCGTGCAATATTATTCGGCCCCTTTACTTTCAGTGCAGAAGTTCAGTGCGGATCTCTGAATGATCCAATGTTGTCCTAAATGACTGGTAATGATATATAGAATCCACCTGTGTGTAATCAAGTCGTATAAATGCACCTGCTCTGTGATAGTCTCAGGGTTCTGTTTCAAGAGCAGAGAGCATCATGAAGACCAAGGAACACACCAGGCAGGTCCGAGATACTGTTGTGGCGAAGTTTAAAGCCGGATTTGGATACAAAAAGATTTCCCAAGTTTTAAACATCTCAAGGAGCACTGTGCAAGCGATCATATTGAAATGGAAGGAGTATCAGACCACTGCAAATCTACCAAGACCCGGCCGTCCCTCTAAAGTTTCATCTCGAACAAGGAGAAGACTGATCAGAGATGCAGCCAAAAGGCCCATGATCACTCTGGATGAACTGCAGAGATCTACAGCTGAGGTGGGAGAGTCTGTCCATAGGACAACAATCAGTCGTACACTGCACAAATCTGGCCTTTATGGAAGAGTGGCAAGAAGAAAGCCATTTCTCAAAGATATCCATAAAAAGTCTTGTTTGAAGTTAGCCACAAGCCACCTGAGAGAGACACCAAACATGTGGAATAAGGTGCTCTAGTCAGATGAACCCAAATAACTTTTTGGACACAATGCAAAACGATATGTTTGGCGTAAAAGCAACACAGCTCACCCTCAAAACACCATCCCCACTGTCAAACATGGTGGTGGCAGCATCATGGTTTGGGCCTGCTTTTCTTCAGCAGGGACAGGAAAGATGGTTAAAATTGATGGGAAGATGGACAGAGCCAAATACAGGACTATTCTGGAAGAAAACCTGTTTGAGTCTGCAAAAGACCTGAGACTGGGACGGAGATTTATCTTCCAACAAGACAATGATCCCAATCATAAAGCAAAATCTACAATGGAATGGTTCAAAAATAAACGTATCCAGGTGTTAGAATGGCCAAGTCAAAGTCCAGACCTGAATCCAATCGAGAATTTGTGGAAAGAGCGGAAAACTGCTGTTCACAAACGCCCTCCATCTAACCTCAATGAGCTCGAGCTGTTTTGCAAGGAAGAATGGGCAAGAATTTCAGCCTCTCGATGTGCAAAACTGATAGAGACATACCCCAAGCGACTTGCTGCTGTAATCGCATCAAAACGTGGCGCTACAAAGTATTAACTCAAGGGGGCCGAATAATATTGCACTGCCCACATTTCAGTTTTTAATTTGTTAAAGTTTAAAATATCCAATAAATTTCGTTCCACTTCACGATTGTGTCCCACTTGTTGTTGATTCTTCCCCAAAAATTTAGAATTTTATATCTTTATGTTTGAAGCCAGAAATGTGACAAAAGGTAGAAAAGTTCAAGGGGACCAAATACTTTCACAAGGCACTGTATATACGGAGTATGAACAAAACATTATCCTATTTTTTCCCCCATTACTATCATATTGAGCCTGGCTGCCCCAAGTGGCTATATTAGAGCAAGATCCAGCAACAGGAAGCCAGTGTGAAGATGGTTCTCAGAATTTTTTTTGCTGGAAATTTGAAAAAAAATTAAATAAAATTATAAATGCAAGATTGTTTTACATTTTTTCGATTATATAACTAATTGTAATTATAAAGTGAAGCTTCCGTGTCTTACAGGGTCCGGGATTCTGCATTATGTGCATTTCTGGTTTATTCACTAGGATCAGGCAAATCCACAAAATGGCTTCCTCCACTGTAAGCAACAGGTATAACATTTCAGATTTGTTCTTTGGCCATATTAACAGTATTTTTCCCTCTTATGGACCAGTTTCCATCTTTGGCCCGTGTGTCTGTTTTTACCACCAATTTTGCTCATATGGGCTTAAAAAAAAAAATCCTGAAAAACTGCGGGAGGTTCCCCAGTGTCTACCATTAGTCGGTCAAAAACAAACCGCACTGAGGTGCAACATGGATGGCATCTGTGTGCTGCGCTTTTTTTGCAAACCCAGTCAGTGAATGGATACGTTTTGGCTCACAGAGTCCAGATCTGCAATGAAAAAAAAAATCCCAAAAACCACAGACATACGAATAGACCCATGAACTAGAACAGGTTAGTGTCTGTGAAAAAGACGCAACATTTACATGGAACGGACGTGGGATTGAGGCGCTCATTGCATTTCTATCTATGAGGGGGATTAAATCTCCTTTAGTCACTACGTGACTGCAGATTGCTGAATGGTGACAGTGTGCAATGTTCACACTGTCAAGATTCCCCTGCGGTCATGTGACCTCAAGTATGTGATTCGCAGATGTGAACATGGCGCTATGAGATGAGAATGTAGTCCGCAGGTGACCAAAGTTGAGCAAATCTCATACTGGCAGTCACATGACTGCATGCCCTCGCTGAAAGTCCAGGAGAATCCTGACAGTGTGCACAATGCCACAATTCAGCAATCTGCAGGCGCATGGGCAGCGGGAGCTAAACAGATATATATATTTTTTTTTTTTTCTTTTTTTGCTGAAAGGTCCATTTCCAGATTTAATTTGCAGTCATGCGACTACCACTGCTAGTACATGGGGTTGTATAAGGTTTAGAAAAAAAATGGTTGCTTTCTTCCACAAGTCGTGTTTGCTTTTGCTTTTCAGCTTCATTCAAGTGACTGAGGCAACCTGTAATACCAGAAACAACCTGTGTACCAGAGGGGCACTGTTTCAAAAGGAAGTTGTCTCATTGTATTTTAGGAATACAAATGCTGGGATTTAGAAAAGTATTCAAGCCAATCCATCATAGAAGAACAACTTCACTGCGCTGTGGTGACAACAACCGTTTTTGATAAGCTGCACCCAAATGTGACAGGGTTGGCCAAAAAAAAAGGGCAGAAAATGACATTTATACATAAAGATTTCCCAGCGGACACAGACATATCTTAATCCTAATTAGTAGTTAGTCTTTTAAACTGGCCGTACATGTTAAATGAAGATATGCAAATTACAGAGTAAAGAGACAATAAGACCCCCCATAAACTGTAATGGCGGCCATACTGGCGTATTCTATGTGATATGACTAGGGGAAATTAATATTACAAAAAAATAAATAATGCAGCCGACACATACACATCAAATCACGTTACACCCAATCTAAGAGCAGAAGACTAAATATAGGGCCGTGACCAACCCCAGGACTGTTTACAGACCAATAAATCAAGGACTGGCGTCATTAAAGCAGGTCCTGAACAAATAGGAGTCATATAGAGAATCATTCATGTTCTGCCCGATTACTAGTCTTACTCATTAGGCCTCTGATGATCACTCATTGACATCCTCCAAACTACAAGAACATGGGAAAGCAAAAAGTTAGTGCTCCCCTTCTCTCTGCAGGGCATGACCTGCAGAGTAGTGACTGACTGCCTACCGCCCCCAGTGGTGACATGTGTAACAGCAGGTTGCATAAGCGTGAATCAGAGCTTCTGAACGCAGGGGAAGCAAACAGGATCTATGTGGAGGGAGGGAGGCAGCATATGGAAGGAAAGTATGGAGAGAAGCAAGAGGATGAGAAGAGGACTGGAAAGTAAGGAAAAAGGGGGTGACATCTGCAGGTCGAGTGAAGAGAGCAGAAGATGGAGGAAAGAAAAGGCCTGGACAGATCACAGGGAATGGAGGCACCAAAGGAACATGAAGAAGCAGAGCTGTCAGCCTTACCGGGAGCAGATGTCATCCTTCCCCAGCTGAGCTCCTCTTCTTGGGGTGTCGTCACCACCAGCCTCCCCAGATCACTACAGCCACCTGCAGGATCTCACCGCACCCACAGCGACTGTCACACCCACCATCCTCAGTGGCCAAGGCCTGGAGACACCCTGGATGGGTAACCACCCAATGACCCTGATCAGTCAGCCCCATCCCCCCGGGCAGTACCCCGCCCCTCCAGTCACCCCAGGCTGTACCCCATCCATCCAGGGTTATAGTACCCAGTCACCCCAGGCTGTACCCCATCCCTCCAGTCACCCCAGGCTGTACCCCATCCATCCAGGGTTATAGTACCCAGTCACCCCAGGCTGTACCCCGTCCCTCCAGTCACCCCAGGCTGTACCCCATCCATCCAGGGCTATAGTACCCAGTCACCCCAGGCTGTACCCCATCCATTCAGGGCTATAGTACCCCGTCCCTCCAGTCACCCCAGGCTGTACCCCATCCATCCAGGGCTATAGTACCCCGTTCCTCCAGTCACCCCAGGCTGTACCCCATCCATCCAGGGCTATAGTACCCCGTCCCTCCAGTCACCCCAGGCTGTACCCCATCCATCCAGGGCTATAGTACCCCGTCCCTCCAGTCACCCCAGGCTGTACCCCATCCATCCAGGGCTATAGTACCCCGTCCCTCCAGTCACCCCAGGCTGTACCCCATCCATCCAGGGCTATAGTACCCCGTCCCTCCAGTCACCCCAGGCTGTACCCCATCCATCCAGGGCTATAGTACCCCGTCCCTCCAGTCACCCCAGGCTGTACCCCATCCATCCAGGGCTATAGTACCCCGTCCCTCCAGTCACCCCAGGCTGTACCCCATCCATCCAGGGCTATAGTACCCCGTCCCTCCAGTCACCCCAGGCTGTACCCCATCCATCCAGGGCTATAGTACCCCGTCCCTCCAGTTACCCCAGGCTGTACCCCATCCATCCAGGGCTATAGTACCCCGTTCCTCCAGTCACCCCAGGCTGTACCCCATCCATCCAGGGCTATAGTACCCCGTCCCTCCAGTTACCCCAGGCTGTACCCCATCCATCCAGGGCTGCACCTCAGACACCCCGGGCAGTACCCCATCCGTCATCTACTCCACCTTCACTCAGCCCATACTGCACCCATCACGTCCTTGCCCTTCAGGACCTCCCGCTCGTCCTCCACCCATCGCCATCTACATCCAATCATAAAACCTTCAAGTAGTCCAATGTTAACCTGTCACTGACCATCCCACCCTGCACAATGTGTACAAGGACAACCCCCTCCAGACCATCAGCTGCACAGTGGGGTGGTCACCAGCCAGAGCCCCAAGTTCTCCTGTCACCCAACACGGTTACCCGATCCTGCGCCCCACCCCCAACAACAAGTCCTGCCTGCACCCCACCCTGACACTGCGGCACCTCCACTCACACTCATCCCTGAGCGATCCTCTCACTTACCCCATCAGTCACCAATTATTGTAAAGTCTGCGCTCACCACACCCTAAATCCCCCCATCACTGAACCCGCGTCCTGAGCTCCGTGCCCCTCCAGCCCCCCAGCACAGCCGGGATCACCGCAATGTGCCCAGCAGCAGAGTGGCACAGCCCGCACCCCAGCCTCCGGACCCCGTACACCCCTCCCTGGGTTCGGCACGTAGCCTCCCTAGCCCGCTCCTCTCCGTCTGCGGGCAGTGCAGCATTCACCATCCCCAGCTGTGCTCTCGTAGCAGAAAACTCCAGCCTGCGCCCAGTAACCGCTCCCTCCCGCTGACCTGTCCTGTCTCCCCGCAACTCCCAGCAAGCCGGCTCCAAACTCCGATCAGCTGGCAACGTGATGACGCAAACGGACTCCTGCAAGCCGCAGCCAATCAGCTGGCTGGCGCCACGCCCTTCTGAGTAATTATTTAGGACCAGGGTTATGTTAACCACGCCCACTGTATAATACAGCCTATTCGCTCCGCCCCTTGTTGGTAACGCCCTCCTTTGGCGGTGATTGACGTTGTATTTTGTACAGAGACGTGTCAACTTCGGGGAAGTGCCCGCCCCCTCAGCGCCAGTATAAGATCCTACATCGTCAGCCTATGGATGACGAAAGGAAAAAAGGCAGCGCTGCCCGACGGGAAATGTAGTCTAGGATCTGTCCCAGTTCGCCCTGCGCTCCCGTGAGTTGGCAGTTTTAGCTCTGGCTGTGACAGGGACAGCGCACCCTGCAGTCGTCATCCAGGGCGGGGCGGGGAGGGACGCGGGGCTGACTGCCGGCTCGTCTGCGGTAGGGAAGCATTGGGGCAGGCGGCTCGTGACGTCACCAAGTGGTCCCCCTGCGGCACGTGACGTCACGGAAGTGGCCCCTAGGGTGCAGGACCACCCGTGTACTGAGCGAATGGGGGTCTGCAATCAATGGACGTTACTAACCCCAGTGAGCCGTCAGCAATGGGGAGATGGCAGCTGGGAGAGGATCCGGGCACAAAACAAGTGGCCAGGGCCGGATTATCGGGATGAATTGATCTGCAGCCGGATGGTTATGTGAACAGCGCACCCCAGCGACGCTTGCTGGTAGTGACTGTTCCCCCCACACCCGTAATAAAACACAATTCTGGAGCATCTTTTTCCATTTCTTGTGCTGGTCCTATTATTCCTCCATGAAACCTATAACTAAGTTTCCAACTGGGCATCACCCTTCCCCATCTCCATGGCAACAGCTGAGCCGCGGCAGGCCGTGTCCACTCTCCGCGCCTGAAAACTACAGCAGGTTTGACCCACCGTGGTCTTTTACCTGCTGTTTATACAATCGCTTAAAGGGGTTGTCCAGTACCTTATATTACCCCCCCCCCCCCCCCCAATGTATCCCCCGGTTCCCTTAAGACTTCTTGTAGTTAGCTTATGTTGCAGATACTGCCTGTGAGCAGTGCTATCAGTGGCCGCTCACAGGCATCACATGACCCCCGGCTGCAGCCGGCTCTGACATCCGCTGACGTCACGACTAGTGTTAAGCCACCCCCGTAGTGTTCGGGTTCGGTTCGGTTCGTCGAACACCGGGATGTTCGAGGAACTGTTCGTCGAACACCTTAGAACACCGTCGAACACCGTTAAAACCAATGGCAGGCAAACAAAAACACATAGAAACACATAGAAAACACCTTCAAAGGTGACCAAAAGCTGACAAACTGCTCAGGAGACACTTTCTTTAAAAAAGCCGGCCGGCAATTCAGCAGCGGCATACACCGGTACCCGACAATTTAGACAAGAAGGAATAGAGCCTCACACATAGATTAGATAGATAGAAACATGTCAGTCACATATATATGAAGTACAGTGACAGTGTTGCTTACTGTACTTGTCATTTAGTGTAAAGGATTTATTAAAAAATATAATAGTGTTTTCATGCACCGTCTCTTTAAAAAAGCCGCCGGCAATTCAGCATCTGTACCCGACAATTTATAACAGACAGAATAGAGCTTCACACATAGATTAGATAGATAGAAACATGTCAGTCACATATATATGAAGTACAGTGATAGTGTTGGTTACTGTACTTGTCATTTAGTATTAAAATAAAGGATTTATTATTAAAAAAAATTGGCGTGGGGTTCCCCTTAATTTTAGTCTCTAGCGGAGGTTAAGCAGACAGCTGGGGCAGATGTTTGAAGCCTGGGAAGGGGGTAATACCCACGGAGCTTCCCAGGCTACTAATATGAGCCCCCAGCTGAATACATAGCATTTACTAGCTATTAAAATGGGGGACCCCCCCCAAAAAATGACGTGGGGTCCCCCCTAATTTAATAGCTAGCAAAGGCTAGGCAGACAGCTGGGGGCTGATATTAATAGCCCAGGAAGGGAGCCATGAATATTGGCCCCCTCCCAGGCTAGAAACACCAGCCGTCAGCCGCCCCAGAAATGGCGCATTCATAGGATGCGCCAATTCTGGCACTTAGCCTCGCTCTTCCACGCTGCCCTGTAGCGGTGGCAGTGGGGTAATAGGGCTGGGGTTGATGTCAGCTTATAATGCCAGCTGACATCAAGCCCAGGTTAGTAATGGAGAGGCGTCTATAAGACACCCCCATTACTAACCCCATAGTCAAAGTTAAAAGAAAACACAAACACCCAGAATAAAGTCCTTTAATTGAAATAAAGACACAATCCTTTATTGTTCTAAATTAAACCATACTTACCATCACGTCCATTCCAGCTGAAGCCAACGATCTCCTGCAATAAAAGAAAAATAATAAAGCAACATCATCCTTACCTTTCCATGGTTCCCACGACAGCTTCAGCTCTGCTACATCGAGATGACAGGCTGGACCGCAGCAGAACGCTGCCATCCAGCCTGTCATGCCGCAGACACTGAGAAGCGCAGGCATGCTTGCGCTCTGCAGTGTCTGGCTGTGACGGCATAAAGATGAGACGAGTTCATGTCCAATGAACTCGGCGCACCTCATGCACGTCACTGACAGCGTGGGAAAATTCTCATCAGCTGGGGGCTGATATTAGTAGCCTGGGAAGCTCCGTGGGTATTACCCCCTTCCCAGGCTTCAAACATCTGCCCCAGCTGTCTGCTTAACCTCCGCTAGAGCCTAAAATTAAGGGGAACCCCACGCCAATTTTTTTAATAATAAATCCTTTATTTTAATGCTAAATGACAAGTACAGTAACCAACACTATCACTGTACTTCATATATATGTGACTGACATGTTTCTATCTATCTAATCTATGTGTGAAGCTCTATTCTGTCTGTTATAAATTGTCGGGTACAGATGCTGAATTGCCGGCCGGCTTTCTTAAAGAGACGGTGCATGAAAACACTATTATTTTTTTTAATAAATCCTTTACACTAAATGACAAGTACAGTAAGCAACACTGTCACTGTACTTCATATATATGTGACTGAGATGTTTCTATCTATCTAATCTATGTGTGATTCTCTATTCCTTCTATTCTAAATTGTCGGGTACCGCTGCTGAATTGCCGGCCGGCTTTTTTAAAGAGACGGTGCATGAAAACACTATTATTTTTTTTGATAAATCCTTTACGCTAAATGACAAGTACAGTAAGCAGCACTTTCACTGTACTTCGTATATATGTGGCTGACATGTTTATATCTATCTAATCTATGTGTGAAGCTCTATTCTTTCGGTTCTAAATTGTCGGGTACCGGTGTATGCCGCTGCTGAATTGCCGGCTTTTCATGTTTCACTGTTGGCACTGTTCCCATCGATTTGGGCAATCACTGTAATGCCACAACCACCATGGCTGTGGCATTACAGTGAGTGGCAGACAATCCCTGCATGATTGGTGCTCTAAATAGCACCAGACATGCAGGACACGCTTTTGGTGCACGAACAGTTATCGAACATAACCTCGAACAGCCGAATTTTTTGCAAATCGTTCGGGTTCGTCGAACAACTCGAACACCGCCCAAAACAGCTCGAATTTGAGATTGGCGAACAGTTCTAGTCGAACACCGCTCATCTCTAGTCACGACAAGCGCTGGCAGCAGCCGGGGGTCTCGATCTTCCTGGTTCCAGGTGGCTGCTGGGTTGTGGGTGGGGTTACCCCGCGCGTCACACCCGGCATCCACCGCGCGCTCTGCCTCTCCCCATTCATTGGGAAAGCGCGCTGTGGATGCTGGGTGTGACGCGGGGGGTAACCCCGCCCACAACCCAGCAGCCACCGTGGGGACCCCAGCGCTGAGTCACACCTCACTTGTCGTGATGTCAGCGCAGGTTCACGTGATGCCTGTGAGTGGTCACCGATAGCGCCGCTCACAGACATTATCAGCTACAGAAGGTATTTACAAGAAGTTTTAGGGGCCCCGGGGAGATAAATTGGGGGAAGGGGGGGGGATAAAGTAGTGGACAACTTCTTTAAATATATCCTGACATGAGACCACAGGCGGCCTGATACAGAGACTGGGCCCGGCCTTGTTATTGCTGCCAGGTAAGTCTTACTATGAAATGCTGAAACGTTGGGTATACATCACATAGGGGACACCGAGACTGCTCTAGATACATCAGATAGGAGACATTGGGACTGCAGCAGATACATCACATAGGAGACATTTGGGCTGCAGCAGATACATCACATAGGAGACATTTGGGCTGCAGCAGATACATCACATAGGAGATATTGGGGCTGCAGAAGATGCATCACATAGGGGACACCGAGACTGCGCTATATACAGTACATCAGATAGGAGACATTGGGGCTGCAGAATGTACATCACATAGGGGACACCAAGACTGCTCTATATACATCACATAGGGGACACCGAGACTGCTCTAGATACATCAGATAGAAGAAATTGGGGCTGCAGCAGATACATCACATAGGAGACATTGGGGCTGCAGCAGATACGAAGTAAGGGGCAGACCTAGCACCACACTAAATATAAATTATGTATTTGTGCCAATGTCCCCATGAATGCAAACAAGCATAAGAAAAAGACAAGGGGGATTGGGACAAAGAGAATGCCAAGAGTGTGCAAAGCAGTCATCAAAGCAAAAGGTGGCTACTTTGAAGAACCTAGAATATAAGATATTTTCAGTTGTTTCACGCTTTTTTGTTAAGTATATAATTCCACATGTGTTAATTCATAGTTTTGATGCCTTCAGTGTGAATGTACAATTTTCAAAGTCATGAAAATACAGAAAAATCTTTAAATGAGAAGGTGTCCAAACTTTTGGTCTCTACTGTATATGTATCCATCTGAACTAACAGTCCTTCTGAGAACTAATCCAGGTGCATATTTTCAGTGGTAAAGGTGACAGCAGGAGTTAGGCAGGCAGGCAGTGTATGTGGCAGACTGCAGTGCATGATACAGCACAAGAGGGTCCATTGAACGTTCTGTCTGCTGCTGCTGCTCTTCTGACATATTTGTAGACATAGCCCCATGTACCAAGGGCCAGGGCAATTTTTTTTAATCTTAATCCTGATCATTTGCTTAAAAAGCAATCCAGAGTGCACATTTTTTTCTGCTCCATTTGCTTGTTAGTGTTGAGCGAGTATGTTCTGTCCGAGTATGCTCGGGCCGAGCTCCGAGTATTTATAGCTGCTCGGTGATATGGTTGAATCGCTCCCGTGTGCATGATTTGCAACTGTTTGACAGTTTTATTACATGTGAGGGATGTGTAAGAAATAGACATTCCTCACATGTAATAAAACTGTCAAACAATTGCAAATCATGCAGACGGGAGCGATTCAACCATATCACCGAGCAGCTATAAATACTCGGAGCTCGGCCCGAGCATACTCGTCGAAAGGGTTAATAGAACATACTCGCTCAACACTACTTGTTAGGATTGCAGAATACAGCCAGATCTTTTCCATATTACAGCGATAAAAATCCAGAAATTTGAACTGAATGTGGAAAATATTGGCTTACATTTTCATTATGTTGCAGTATGTCGGTCAAGCTATTCACATTAAGTCTCTGTGAAGAATAGTATTAGTAAATTACAGGCCTGCTATTTAAAACCGTGGTTCTCTGTCAGACGTATTACATATATAACAGTGTTCCAAAATCAGCCATTTCTAGTGAACGTGGAAAATATTGACCTCCATTTAAAATGGGCAAGGTGTGCAGCAAGGGACGGGGAAGTGGACATGATGGTGATGGTGCATGCAGAGGCTGAGGGCAAGCTGAAATTGTGCCGCAACAAACACCCACATCTTGTCGCCCGGCCTTCCTGTCCCAATTGCCAGGGGACAGGAGCACACCACTATTGAACCCAGAGCAATGTCAAAAGGTTGTTGGTTGAATAGCAAATAATGCTTCCAGTCACTTTTCCACCACCACTACCACCCTGTCTTCCACACAGTCAAGTCTCAGTAGCCGTGAGTCTGGACCGCATATTTCTCACCCAGATCCTCCTTCCTCCCACCATGCCGAGTGCCCGGAGACAACTGATTCCACACTTGGACACTAAGAAGAGCTGTTCACTTTTCCATTTGTAGATTCAGGCCACTCGCCTGGCCAGCTTCAAGCGAGTCAAGAGGAGAACGAGTACAGCAATGCCCAAATATTTGAGCAGCCACGGTCACACGAAGACAACGGTGGGAAAGTGCAATTACTGTCGCAAGAGGTGGATGATGATGATGAGACACAATTGCCAGAAAGTCAGGAAGGAGGACCAGGGAGCGGAAGTGTAAGACGAGGTGGTGGATGATATAGTAACTGACCCAACCTGGCAGGGGGACATGCAGAGCGAGGACAGCAGCACCCAGGGTGAGGGAGGCATAGCTCCAGAACAGGCAGGAAGAAGCAGTGTGGTGGCTGCAGACACAAGGCGGGAAAGCAGCACACGTGCCTCGCCCTAATTTTTCCAGGCGTATGGCTAAGGCTAGGGATGGGAGGAGATGAGCACTAATCGATCTCCACTAAACTCTATAGACAACAAGCATAGACAAACGGGGGGAGAATGCTTAGCTTTAGACGACTCCAGACAAATGCAAACCTGGCCTCAAGCTCCAGAGAGGACGAAGTACTGCTCTTGCTAAGCCTTCACAAGTAGAAATGAATGTAGCTGGCACCTCCCTCTCAGACACACCAGGTATATATACAACCAGGCCAGGGAGCCAATTACCAGAGGGAGGTAGCTGCTAGTTCCTAGAGACAGCCTCTAATCTAAGAAGATGCCTGTAAGGCCAAACGTAGAGATCTCCTGCAACCAACTGCAGGGCGACTATCTGTCACCTCTGATACACCAGTGACACCCAGTCCTTGGAACGCAAGCACAAATACACAGCCAACGCCCCACTACTAAATTCACACATTTCGTGACTGCTTGCGTCCGAAATGTTGCTTTCTAGGCTTGTGGAGATGGAAGCTTTCCGCAACCTGATGGCGGTACTCAGTCCCCAGCCGCCACTATTTCTCCCGGTGTGCCGTCCCCGCATTGCACGATCATGTGTCCCAGAACATTAGTGCTCTCAACAATGCAGTTACTGGGAAAGTCCACCTAACCACGGACACGTGGACAAGTGCTTGTAGGCAGGGATGATACATCTCGCTGACGACACACTGAGTTAATATAGTGGAAGCCGGGACTCAGTCAGACCTTGGGACGGAACACGTCCTCCCGACGCCGAGGATTGCGAGCCCTGGGTCAGTCAGGGTTGCCCCCACATTCTACAGTTCCTGCACCTCCTCCTCCTCTTCAGCCTTCATTTCCGAAATGACCACATTAGTCAGAAGCTGAAAGCACTGCCTCGGCCAAGCGGCAACAGTCTGTGCTGAAGCTAATATGCTTAGGTGACAAACCGCACACCGCTGAAGAGTGGACAGCTCTGAAAGAGCAGGCAGATCTGTGGCTGACACCGCTGAACCTACAGCCAGGCATGGTTGTGTGTGACAATGACAGGAACCATGTGGCGGCTCTGAAGCGAGGCGAGCTCACACACTTACCATGTCTGGCCTATGTGTTTAACCTCGTGGTTCAGCGGTTTCTCAAAAGCTACCCAGATCTGTCGCATCTGCTTGTCAAAGTACGCCGCGTGTGTGCTCATTTTAGAAAGCCAGCTACAGCTTCCGCTGCCCTTGTCGCGCTTTAGCAGCGTTTGCAGCTTCCAGCTTACCGACTGGTGTGTGATGTCCCCATGTGTTGGAACTCTACATTGCAGATGTTGGGAAGGATTTATGAGCAGAAGAGGGCAGTTGTTGACTACCAGCATCAACACGGCCGTCGGTATTCAGGTCAGACTCCACACATAAGACATCAGGAGTGGACATGGATGTCAGACATCTGTACCATCCTCTAAAACTTTGAGGAGTCCATCAAGATGGTGAGCGGTGATGACGCCATAATTAGTGTCACCATCCCGCTTCTCTGTCTTCTGAAACGCTCTCTGCTCACAATTAAAGAGGATGCATTGCAGACAGAGCACGATGAGATGGAGCAAGGAACCATACAAGGTGATTCCACACAGCCAAGCCTCATCTCATCCCAAAGTGGATTGGTGTGACAATGAGGAAGAGGAGGAAGAACAGGAGCTAGTTTCCTGCGCTATAGACGGTACCACCTGCACAACTGTCATACCGTCTGTTCAGCGTGGATGGCCTGAGGACAAGGAGGAGGAGAAAGAGGAGGAGGATGAGGAAGAGAGCATGGTCAGTCGTCCTCTTGGTGTGCACATGGAAGTCTTGCCTCTTTGCAGTCTGGCACACATGGCTGAGTTTATGTTACGCTGCCTTTCCCTTGACCTTCGCGTTGTTCAAATTTTGGGTGACTAGTTGGTGACACTTCTAGACCCATGCTACAAGGAGAACTTTCTGTCTCTTATTCCCTTGCAGGACAGGCCTAATAAAATGGGGCAGTATCAGAATTCCCTTGTTGCGGAATTATTAAAAAAATTCCCATGTGGAAACGCTGGCGGCGGAGGTCACAGTTCGTTGGACAACTAAGGAGTACAGATGAGAGTGACACAAATGCAATCCAGCAGAGGCAGGGGAACACTGTCAAAGTTCTGGGACAGTTTTCTCAGACCCTCCTATCGCACAGTCCCCGGGGTACTCTCACAAGAAGGGAAAAGTTTCGGAAGATGGTGAGTGAGTACCTTGCCGACCGTGCCAACGTCCTCCGTGATTCCTCTGTGCCTTATAATCATTGGGTATCCAAGCTGGACACGTGGCATGAACTAGATCTCTACGCCTTGGAGGTCCTGGCCGGCCCTGCCTTTAGCGTTTTGTCAGAGCGGGTTTTTAGTGCCACTGGTGGAATTATAACTGATAATAATAATTTTTATTTTTATAGCGCCAACATATTCCGCAGCACTTTACAATTTTAGGGGGGACTTATACAAACAATACAGAATAAGCATTTCTCAAATCAAAAGGAGTGAGGGCCCTGCTCACAAGCTTATAGTCTAGGAGGAAAAGGTGGAGACTCAAAAGGTAAAGTGTACATACTGTATATTGTATAATGCAGCCTTGATATACTAAATAGGATAAATAATAATACATGGACAGGTCACCAGCCAGTATGTGTACAGTCCTGACCGAGGCTATTAAGTACATGGATGGTATGAACCTGAAATTGAAGAAGATTTTAATATGGGGAAAAACTGGGACCGACAGATAGTGTGTTTAGGCGATACGCCAGTCTAAAGAAATGGGTTTTTAGGGTCACTTGAAACTGTGGGTATTGGGAATTAATCGAACTGTCCTGGGTAATGCATTCCAAAGAATTGGCGCAACACGCGAGAAATCTTGGAGACGGGAGTGGGAAGTTCAGATTATTGAGGATTTTAGTTTTAAGTCATTGGCCGAACGGAGGGCACGTGTAGGGTGGTAGACTGAGACAAGGGAGGAGATGTAGGGGGGTACTGAAGCATGGAGCGCTTTGTGGGTAAGCATGATAAGTTTAAATTGAACTCTATATTGGATGGGTAACCAATGCAGTGACTGGCACAGAGAAGAGGCATCGGTGTAGCAGTTGGCGAGGAATATGATCCTTGCTGCTGCATTAAGGATGGATTGGAGAGGGGAGAGTTTAGTATGAGGGAGACCGATTAGTAGAGAGTTGCAATAGTCGAGATGAGAATGAATAAGAGCTACAGTAAGAGTTTTTGCCAAGTCAAAGGTGAGAAATGTCCTGATCCTTGAGATGTTTTTGAGGTGTAGATGACATGAACGAGCGAGTGATTTGATGTGAGGAGTGAAGGAAAGATCTGAATCAAAAATGACCCCAAGACAGCGGGCTTGTTGCTGGGGAGTAATGGTTGAGCCACAAACGGAAATGGCAATATCGGGCACAGGTAGGTTAGTCGACGGAGGAAATACGAGTAGTTCAGTTTTTGATAGATTCAGTTTCAGGCAGAAGGAGGACATAATGTTAGACACAGCAGAAAGACAATCACTGGTCTTTTGTAGCAATGCAGGGGTGATGTCCGGAGCAGAGGTGTATAATTGGGTGTCATCAGCATAGAGATGGTACTGAAAACCGAATCTGATGATTGTTTGTCCAATAGGAGCGGTGTATAAGGAGAAAAGAAGGGGGCCTAGGACTGATCCTTGAGGAACCCCGACAGTAAGGGGAAGGAGAGAGGAAGATGAGCCGGCAAAAGACACAGAGAAGGAGCGGTCAGAGAGATAGGAGGAGAACCAGGAGAGAACAGTGTCCTTGAGGCCAATAGTGCGGAGCATAGTGAGGAGGAGCTGGTGATCCACAGTGTCGAATGCTGCAGAGAGATCCAGGAGAATCAGCAGGGAGTAGTGACCATTAGATTTATCTGTTAGTAGATCATTAGAGACTTTAGTGAGGGCAGTTTCAGTAGAATGTAAAGAGCGGAAACCAGATTGTAGAGGGTCAAGAAGAGAGTTGTCTGAGAGATAGCGGATTAGACGGGAATGGACCAGGCGTTCCAGGAGTTTAGAGATAAATGGAAGATTGGAAACAGGTCTGTAGTTGGCCGTGCAGTTCTGGTCAAGGGATGGTTTTTTAAGTAATGGATGTATGCTGGCGTGTTTAAAAGAAGAGGGAAAGATACCAGATGAGAGGGAGAGGTTGAAAATTTTAGTTAGGTGAGTGGTGACAGCTGGAGAAAGGGACTGAAGGAGATGTGAGGGAATAGGGTCACTGGTGCAGGTAGTAGGGCGAGAAGATGCAAGGAGCCTGATCACTTCATCTTCCGTGACTGGTTCGAAGTCAGAAAGTGAGCAAGATACAATGTGGCGGGGGAGAGCTTGCATAACGTTTGGGGATTGGGCGAAAATTTCCTGTCGGATATGGTCAATTTTTTCTTTGAAATAATTGGCCAGATTGTCAGCGCTGAGGTCGGTGGTCGGGGCCTGTGCTGTTTGATTGAGGAGAGAATGAAACGTGTCAAAGAGGCGTTTAGGATTATTGGAAAGTGAGATGATGAGATTGTTAAAGTAGGTTTGTTTGGAGAGGTGAAGGGCAGAGTTATATGTTTTCAGCATAAATTTATAATGGAGGAAATCTTCGGGCAGATTAGATTTTCTCCACAGCCGTTCAGCGCACCTGGAGCACCTCTGGAAAAGATGTGTTTGAGGCGTGTGCCAGGGTTGTCACCGTCTATGCCGAATTGTTCTTTGTGTAGGAGGTGCGGCTTCATCCAGGGCGCATAGCAATATTTCGTTATAATGCTTCAATGCAGAGTCGGGACATGAGAGGGAGGAGATTGGGGCCAATGATGATTGCAACTTTTCATAAATTTCTGGGTGTTAATGGCGCGTATATTTCTATAAGTGTGGAAAGTGGGGGTTTCTTGAGTAGCCTCACAGTTCTTGACAGAGAATGAGAGAAGATTATAGTCAGAGAGTGGAAGGGGAGAGTTAGTAAAGTCATGTACTGCGCAAAGCCAGAAGAAGGTCAGGTCCAATGTGTTCCCGTCTTCATGTGTAGGAGAATTAGCAAGCTGTGAAAGGCCGAATGAGGAGGTTAGGGATGAAAGATGAGCGGCAGATGGGGAAAGAGAATCGCCAATTGGGATGTTAAAATCTCCCATGATTAGAGTGGGGATGTCACAGGATAGAAAATTTGGAAGCCAGGCAGCAAAGTGATCCAGGAACTGACGGGAGGGACCTGGAGGGCGATAGACAACCGCCATTCGCAGGGAAAAGGGCCGGTAGAGTCTGACTGTGTGGGCCTCAAAAGAAGGTAAGATAAGGGAGGGTACTGGGGGGATAACCTCAAAAGTACATTTTGTTGAAAGAAGCAGACCAACACCTCCACCTGATCTGTTGTCAAGTCTCGGGGTATGAGAGAAGTGTAGGCCACCATAGGAGAGAGCTGCAGCAGCAGTGGTGTCTGACTGCTGGATCTAGGTTTCGGTGAGAGCCAGAAGGTTGAGGGAATTAGAGAGGAAAAAGTCATGGATGTAAGAGAGTTTATTACATGCTGAGCGCGCATTCCAAAGGGCACAGTTGAATGAGACAGCAGATATGCAGGGAATATTAATGAGATTAGGAGGGTTTCCGAATGTAACAGGGAAAGAGTTAGTGTTATTATTACTGGAGGGTCCTGGATTAGGAGAAATATCACCTGCGACTAAGAGAAGGAAGATACAGAGAGTGAGCAGATGGTTGAGTGATTTGTGAGAGCGTTTCCTGTGTTGTATGGTGGGAATGAATGGATCTGTGTGGTATAACATTGTGAAGAGAGCATGACAGCTGTACTTAGGAGAAGAGAGGAGAGAGGGATTAATATGGATGAAGTGTGCCTAATTTGTGGGAGAACGGTGAATGTGGATAATTGTAGCAGCCAGAATATAAATGGCACAAATACAAATGGTGAATAATGTTTGCAAAACAGATGACCTGGAATCAAGTTTGTTTAATTATCTTGCATGTCTTACCTGTCTCCTGCCCTGTCCATCTGCCATATCTAACTGCCGTAGCACTTTGATAAACTATGGCACTTCGATAAAGTATGCATAAATGCTATATGCATAAATGCCCCCGCATGAATGCTGCCCCTTGACTATGTCTCCATATATAGGGATGTATCTGCTTAGATCTATGCAGATTTAACTCGTTAGCAATCAATCAACTAGCTTAAGACAACAGGAGACAATAAAACTGCAGAAAAGAAACAGATTGGCAACTCAACATGGATCATAAACTGTTAAAGTAAGTGTGATGACCTTAAAGTATCATGGATTAAACAACGTAGATGAATGATATATATATATACCAGTGATTAGCTGCAGAGCATTGCAAGTAACATGGAGATACAATGCAGGTTTCAGAATAGATAACACGTAGCAGAGGAGTGAGATATATATACCAGTGATTAGCTGCGGAGCATTGCAAGTAACATGGAGATACAATGCAGGTTTCAGAATAGATAACACGTAGCAGAGGAGTGAGATATATATACCAGTGATTAGCTGCGGAGCATTGCAAGTAACATGGAGATACAATGCAGGTTTCAGAATAGATAACATTTAGCAGAGGAGTGAGATATATATACCTGTAAGAAGAGAAGAAAGATTAATATTAGAATTGCCATATCTAACTGCCGTGGCACTTTGATAAACTATGGCACTTCGATAAAGTATGCATAAATGCTATATGCATAAATGCCCCCGCATAAATGATAGGCACATCCGCCTGTCAACTGAAAATGCTGACAGGCTGAGTCTTATAAAAATGAACAAGGGCTGGATTGAGCCAGACTTCTCAACACCACCAAATGATAGCAGCATAGCATAAACGCAAAGTTCCTCCAAATTTTGGCAGCCGTTGCATCACTGCATAGGCAAACAGTATGAGAGACCCACTTCTTAATAATGGGAACATTGTTTTCAGGAGGCCCTCTGACGTCTACGTCTTCTGCAAGGGGCACTGAAGTTCCTCCAAATTTTTGGCAGCCGTTGCAGTCACTGCATAAGCAATAACAGTATGGGAGACCCACTCCTTTCTAATGGGAACTGTTAGAACCCTCCTGTTTGTTTTTTCTATCTTGTGTTTTGCGGTCACGTGACCATCTGCCTTTATATTCCAGCTCCGCCCTTCTGGCTGTGCTGGACTTCAGTGTTTGACTGTTTCTCTTGCCTGGTGCTTTTGTGCCTTTCTCTGTCAAGCTCGCTTGGTCATCTGGGACCTCTAGTACTTTTTGTCAGTTTGTGTTTTGCAACAACTTCTCTGTTTAGGAGGTGTCCCATTTTTGTCCCAGTCCTTAGTTCTTTTAGGGACCCCTTCCTTAATTCTATAGGTTTTCGTTCAGACTAGCCGAGGACGAAGGCAGGTCTGTTCACTAGGAACAGGCAGCCCGCTACATCGTAGGGATTCAGCTTAGTCTTATTGTAGGGACAGCTTTCCCTTATCTTTCCTTAGTACATGTTGCAGATCATAACAGAAAGTCCAGCCCAAAAAAAAAAAACTAAAAGGAAAGAAATTCGGGGATCAGTATGGTTTCCGTCCAGGATTTGGCTAAATTCCTGCAGGGATTGTCTCTGGAGGTGGCCGAGCTTCAGCAACAAGTGAGTAGCTGTTCTGGAGCGCATTTTGTCGAACCCAAGGTAGGACTGCCTGATGTTTTTTATGGTAAACAGCAAGATTTTTTTTCCTTTAAAAATGCTTGTTTGTTATATTTTCATTTGAGACCAAGGTCCTCTGGGAATGAATCACAGCGCATTGATTTTATTATGTCACTTTTGCTCAATGAACCACAGGGGTGGGCCTTTTTCTCTCCAGCCTAATGACCCGTGCTTAAGGTCTGTTGAAGAATTTTTTTCTGCTATGGGGCTAATATATGACGATCCTGATCAAATCTCATCTGCTGAATCAGAACTTAGACGTTTGAATCAGGGGTCAGATGATGTTGAAAATTATTGCACACGCTTCAGGAGATGGGCTTCAGAAGTTAAGTGGAATGATCCTGCGCTGAGATGTTTATTTCTTGCTGGTCTGAGTGAAAGGGTTAAGGATTTGCTAATTGCATTCCCTGCACCTGAGACTTTGCAGGATGCTATGCAGTTAGCTGTTCGTATAGACAGGAGACTGAGGTGCAGGTTCAATGAGGTAAAGACTCCTGTAATGTCAGTTCCTAGTCCCCAGAAAATCTGCTCTGACGGCGGGGAACCGATGGAGGTTGGGGGGATGTCACTCCGCTCTCAGGAAAGAGACCGGAGGTTCGCCGAGGGATTGTGTCTTTATTGTGGTAAAGCTGACCATTTGATTAAGGATTGTAAGCTTCGTTTAAGTAAAGAAAAAAAAAAGGTCAGTTACGCCCGTATAGCTTGTTTACGCTCCGCAGGAGTATTTCTTTCTGGGAGTACTACTCTGCAGGGAGATTTGATTGAATTTCAGGTATTTGTGAATTGTGGTTCAACACTTAATGTGATTGATAAAGGGTTTTTGGAAAACCTTAAATTGAAATCCAAACCTTTGTCATCACATATTTCTGTGGTTGCAATTGATAACACTCCTTTGATATGTATTAATCACAAGACTGCTGCATTTCCCCTCACTATCAATGGAGTTCACCAAGAAATTTTGGACTTGGTTGGTTTGGATAATTTGCCCTCTCCAGTTGTTCTAGGATTGCCTTGGTTAAAATGGCACAATCCTTTATTGGACTGGTCTACTAATGTGATTAAGTCTTGGAGTCCCAAGTGCTATGATAAATGTTGTAATGGTCGCATTGCGGCTGTGGAAAAAGGGGAATTACCTGTACCTATTCAAGATTTTTGGAGGGTTTTTTCGGAGGAGGAGTCGCAAGTTTTACCTCCTTATAGGGATTATGATTGCGCCATTGAGTTTGTTCCGGGTGCTACTCTTCCCAAAAGTTGCTTGTTTAATCTGACTATCCCTGAAAGAAAGGCCTTGGAGGAGTACATAGAGACTATCCTGGCTGCTGGTCACATTAGACTTTCTAAGTCGCCTGTGGCAGTTGGATTCTTCTTTGTTAAAAAAAAGGATGGTGGTTTACGTCCATGTCTGGATTTTCGTGAAATTAATAAAATTACCATACGCAATTCCTACCCATTGCCGTTAATTCCTGACTTGTTTAACCAGTTAGTGGGAGCCAAGTGGTTCTCCAAAATTGATCTCCGGGGGGGCATACAATTTGTTACGAGTGAAGGAGGGTGATGAATGGAAAACTGCTTTTAACACTCCGGTAGGTCATTTTGAGAATCTGGTGATGCCTTTTGGTCTTACCAATGCACCTGCATTTTTTCAGAACCTTATTAATGACATCCTGAGACCTTTGATTGGTAAGAATGTGGTTGTGTATTTGGATGACATTTTGATTTATTCAACAGATCTAGAGTCCCATTGGCAGAGTGTGCGTGAAGTTTTGCAGTTATTGAGTGATAATTCACTCTTTGCTAAGCTGGAGAAATGTGAGTTCGCTCTGCAGAAAATTAGTTTTTTGGGCTACATTGTCTCCAGCGAGGGCTTTGAGATGGACCCTGTGAAGGTTCAGGCTGTGCAGGAATGGCCTAGGCCTATTGGTTTGAAATCTATACAGAGATTTTTGGGTTTTGCCAATTATTACAGGAAGTTCATTAAGAATTTTTTTGTAATTGTTAAACCTCTAACCGAACTCACCAGGAAAGGTGTGAATACGGCCCAGTGGACTACTGAGGCCATTGAAGCATTTGAGTATCTTAAAGAGAGGTTCAGTTCTGCCCCAATCCTTATGCAGCCTGATGAGACCAAGCCTTTTTTGGTCGAGGTCGATGCTTCATCGGTGGGGGTCAGAGCAGTTTTGTCTCAAGAGAACAAGGGTGGAGTACATCCTTGTGCCTTCTTTTCGAAAAAAAATTCGGAAACCGAACTGAATTATGATGTTGGAAATTGGGAGTTGCTGGCTATTAAACTTGCGTTTGAACATTGGCGTCATTTTTTGGAAGGCGCTAGATTTCCTATTCAGGTTTTCACAGATCATAAGAATTTGATCCATCTGGATGGTGCCAAGCGCTTGAATGCCCGTCAAGCTAGGTGGGCACTTTTTTTCTCTCGGTTTCATTTTTCTGTTACCTATATCCCTGGTACGAAGAATGTTAAAGCCAATGCTTTATCTCGCAGCTTCTCTCCTACGGTCGGTGCCGAGGAGGAGGAGAGCATTTTACAGAAAGGAGTTGTGGTGGCGGCTTTGGACTCTGTTTTGGAGAATGGGATTCTGAAAGCTCAAGATGATGCTCCATCTAACACTCCCCATGGGAGGTTGTTCGTGCCTAGAGTCTTTAAGAGAGATTTGTTTGTGGAGTGTCATGAGTCTCGGTTGGCAGGTCATCCAGGAATTTCGGAGACTAAGAGACTTATCAGTCGCAGCTTTTGGTGGCCTGGATGGCAGAAGGAAGACATCAAGTGGGTTTGTCAGTGTACTGTGTGTGCTAGGTCAAAGGCTTCACATACTCCTGCTGCAGGGTTGCTTTGCCCTCTGGAGGTTCCTAGTGCGCCTTGGACGCATCTTACAATGGATTTTATTACTGATCTTCCTGTGTCCGAGGGTTTTACTGTCATCTGGGTGGTCGTGGACTGTTTTAGTAAGATGTGTCATTGGGTTCCATTTATTAAGTTGCCCTGCGCCAAGAAACTCGCTAAGGCGTTTGTTAAGGAGATTGTCAAGCTCCATGGCGTTCCCATGGATATTGTTTCTGATAGAGGACCTCAGTTTGTGGAGTCCATTTGTCACTTTCGTCTGGTTATCATCCTGAGTCTAATGGACAGACTGAAAGAAAGAACCAGGATGTTGAACAGTTTTTGCGTTTGTTTTGTGGCGGACAATCAAGAAGTGTGGTCTGAGTTTCTGCCTCTCACAGAATTTGCTCTTAACAATCATACATCCTCCTCTGCTGGTTGTTCTCCTTTTTTTTGTTGTACTGGGAGACATCCGTCTTTTGGTTCATTCTCCAAATTGGGGTCGGCTGTGCCGGAGGAGGAGAATTTTTCCGGTGATTTGGAGAGAGTTTGGACTAATGTACGTTGCAACCTTCATGAGGCTAACAAGAAGTCCATAAAGTATTTTGACAGGAAGCGTAAAGAGGTTTCGTTTACTGTGGGTGACATGGTTTGGTTGTCCTGGAAGAACATGCGGTTGAGGATTCCCTCTAAAAAACTGGGTCCTAAGTTTGTGGGTCCATTTAAAGTGCTTCAGGTTGTTAACCCCTCTGCTGTTAGGTTGGATGTCCCTACTTCCTGGAAGATTAATCCTGTGTTTCATGTTTCCTTGTTGAAAAAGGCTGACGTATCTGATAGGGACGCCACTGTTGAATTCTAGATGGCATAGAGGGAGATTACAGTATCTTGTCTCCTGGAAGGGTTTCGGTCCCGAAGACAACTCCTGGGTAAGGACGGATGATGTCTCTGCTCCTAGGCTTGTTAAAGCTTTCCACAGGAGGTTTCCGGATAGGCCGGGGCCTGGAGGATCCGGAGGATCCTCATAAAAGAGGGGGTACTGTTAGAACCCTCCTGCTTGTTTTTTCTATCTTGTGTTTTGCGGTCACGTGACCATCTGCCTTTATATTCCAGCTCCGCTCTTCTGGCTGTGCTGGACTTCAGTGTTTGATTATTTCTCTAGCCTGGTGCTTTTGTGCCTTTCTCTGTCAAGTTCGCTTGGTCATCTGGGACCTCTAGTACTTTTTATCAGTTTGTCTTTTGTGTTCTGCAACAACTTCTCTGTTTAGGAGGTGTCCCATTTTTGTTCCAGTCCTTAGTTCTTTTAGGGACCCCTGCCTTAATTCTATAGGTCTTCGTTCAGACTAGCCGAGGACGAAGGCGGGTCTGTTCACTAGGAACAGGCAGCCCGCTACATCGTAGGGATTCAGCTTAGTCTTACTGTAGGGACAGCTTTCCTCTATCTTTCCTTAGTACATGTTGCAGATCATAACAGAAACATATCGTTACTGTGACCCAGATCTATGTCTCTTTAAATTGTTATTGGGGTATTTCCTAAATTTTGGCAGCCGTTGGACTCACTGCATACCCTATGACTGTATAGCAGACCCGCTCCTTTCTAATGGGAACATGTCGTTACTGTGGCCCAGCTCTATGTGTCTTTAAATTGGTATTGGGGTTTTTCCTAAATTTTGGCAGCCGTTGGACTCACTGCATACCCTATAACTGTATAGCAGACCTGCTCCTTTCTAATGGGAACATGTCGTTGCTGTGACCCAGCTCTATGTGTCTTTAAATTGGTATTGGGGTTTTTCCTCAATTTTGGCAGCCATTGGACTCACTGCATACCCTATAACTGTATAGCAGACCTGCTCCTTTCTAATGGAAACATGTCGTTACTGTGACCCAGCTCTATGTGTCTTTAAATTGTTATTGGAGTTTTTCCAAAATTTTGGCAGCCCTAGCAGTCACTGCATGGGCATTACCATTATAGGAAACCCACTCCTTTATAATGGGAACTTTTTTTTACTGAGACCCTCCTCTATGTCTCTTCAAAGGGGTATTGGGGTGCGTCCAAATTTTTGGCAGCCCTTGCAGTTACTGCATACCCAATAACAGTATAGGAGGCCCACTCTTCAATAATGGGAACAACAAAGCATAGCTGATTGCTGGCCGTTTAAGAATAGTAAGGGCCGCCTGATGGCTCTATAAAAATAGTGTTTGTGACTTTCAGAGTCCCTCCTTCATAAATGAAAGAGGATGTGTCTGATCATGTCTCACACACCACATGGCAAGATAAGGTAGTAAAATGTTAAAATGAGATTTACCTGTGTATTTTTCACCGTTGAAAGCAATGCAAAAGTGCAGAAACGCATCAAAAGCGCTACGTGGGAACATAGCCCAAGGTGTGGAGGAGAATTTTTGTTTTTGTATATTTATTTTGCCTTATATACAAGTTATTACCCTGGAAAGGATGTTCCTTAACATTTTTCCCTGGAAAATCCATTTTGGTTTCGTTTTTGTATGTTTTAGTGTGAGTCCTTAATAGTGGCGTAATACCTCTGACAACATTGTTGATAGGAGTGACCTTGGAGTCAGAGATGCTTCCAGGGGTCTTCCCCATGCTGTTCCCATGTCATTTGAGCACTGTTCCCATGGATTTGGGCAATTTTTAGGCCCTCTGCAGACTGCTAGAAAAATGCTCGAGTTTCCCATAGACTTACATTAGGCTCGTTACTCCGACCGATCACTCGAGCATTCCAATTTGCTCGACCAGAGCAACAAGCACCCGAGCATTTTAGTGCTCGCTCATCACTAGTCTCTCATCTTCCTCTTGACAACACCCCATAGATTCTCTATGGGGTTAAGGTCAGGCAAATTTGCTGGCCAATCAAGCACAGTGATACTGTTGTTTTTAAACCAGGTATTTGTACTTTTGGCAGTGTGGACAGGTGCCAAGTCCTGCTGGAGAATGACATTTCCATCTCCAAAAAGCTTGTCGGCAGAGGGAAGCATGAAGTGCTCTAAAATTTCCTGGTATACTGCTGCGCTGACTTTGGTCTTGATAAAACACATTGGACCTACACCAGCAGATGACATGGCTCCCCAAACCATCACTGACTGTGGAAACTTCACACTAGACCTCAAGCAGCTTGGATTGTGGCCTCTCCACTCTTCCTCCAGACTCTGGGACCTTGATTTCCAAATGAAAATTGGAACTCTGGGACCTTGTGGAGTGTGTCAGTGACTGCATTCTGGACATCTGTCAAGTCAGCAGTCTTCCCCATGATTGTGGAGCCTACTGAAACTGACTAATGGACCTTTTTAAACGCTTAGGAAGCCTTTGCAGGTGTTTTTTGTTAATTATTTTACTTTAGTGAGATAATGACTTTTGTGTTTCATTGTCTGTAATCCATAATCATCAACATTAACAGAAATAAACACTTGAAATAGATCACTCTGTTTGTAATGACTCTATATAATATGAGTTTCACTTTTTGTATTGAAGAACTGAAATAAATTAACTTTTTGATGATATTCTAATTTAGTGAGATTAACCTTTATATACATCACAGGAGACGCTGGGTACATACATCACAAGAGAAACCGGGGGCCATATACATCACAGGAGGTGCTGAGGGCATATTCACATCAAAGGTGACCGGTTCCCTCACTGAGAGCCCCACTACTGTGAGGAATTGTACTTTATTCTGTCTGGTAGCCTCGTTCTTGAAGTCACGGGGGGAGGGGGAGGGCATCACCAGCACAGGTTCAGTCACCGCTCTGTTGATAGAGAGCTAGGGGAAAAAATTGCTCTATTTTTGCACACTGTTGGCAACCTTGACTAGACGGTCTGGTCTGGAGGAAGTAAGGACACCGGCGATAGTTATGAGCAGCAGTACATAGAAATGGTAGGTAAGGACATGTAGGTTTTGTTTGTTTACGTTAAGAATGGGCCAATTTTAAAAAAATATAGTGGACAACTCCTTTAAATGAAATCCCTGTCGGAAAATTCAGGCTGAACCGCAGCAAGCATGAAACAGGGACAAGTCACCTCTTTACAAATAGGAACGGGCAGGATGCATGGGATCGCTCGCCTCTGGTTCTCTTTACTCAGCCAAGCTTGATATTTGCAAAGATTTTAGATATGTTAGTGGTTACCTTCTATTCAAAAATGTCACTACATTTCAGACTGCAAACCTCTTTCCTTCATTCATTTTCAGACCTCCTGTGGGCGGTATACAGCCTGCTACTAGTTTCAGACTGTTCTCGTTTGTGCCCCTCCCGATATGGCCATGGTTAACAGGGTGTATGAGATATAGCCTGGTTTTCATCCATATCTGACATCCGTGTGACATCCGCATTTATGCATCAACATTTTAAATTGTATATGATCAAATACCGCTTCCTATGTTAATAATGGCAACCTATCTGTCCTGGACAGACAAGGAGTTGTCCTGCGGCACAACACACAGGTGCACCGGGATGATATAGCCTTGAGAAGGGCCCTAGTGGTAGGCAACAAGGGAAGGGGCACCTGACACCAACCTGTGTCTGTCCCTAAGCTCCCTTATCGACCCTAGACGGGTCCTTCCCCCTGTGCACGATCACGTGCCTAAGCCCTCGCTGTCCCTGGACTTAAGCTGGCTAGTCAGCAGGCCAGCGAGACACTAGTCTCACCACTACAATAGGACAACACGAGGAAGGTAAAACAAACAATGGGAAGATAACAATATAAAATACACTTAGCTCTCCAACAGAAAACGTCACCGCTGCAATAGCAACGAACACCTCAGCTTCTCCAGAGACTGGCTTTTTCAAAGAAGTCAGCATAGAATGAACTATAACCGTTGGTCAGCTGATGGATCATGTGGCTATTTAAAGGGAGGTGGAAGTGGTACCAAAGAACATTAGCTGACTGTCCTCAGAAGTCTGCCAGCAAGAGACTAACATTAACCCTTGCTGGACCAAAGGGAAAAAACTACATTTAATTTACAGCATACTCAGATCTGCCACTAATCCCCAAATTATTTGTGACAGTATCAGTGAACATCGGATGCACTAAGGATAATCCATATGGGATCCGATTTTTTTTGTGCACCCAGAGACTAGAATGGGCGAGTTTCATCTGATAAATGGAAAGGAATAGTGTGTGCTGCGACTTTTTTCCCATGGACATGCAGTCTGTTTAAAAAAAACTGTCATGCACACAGCGCTATTGATTTTTAATCAGACAGCACACATCTATATTGTCCACAAGCCCTAATACACCCTGGATATGAGGTCTTTGTCGGCTGCCTTCACCAGCTCTCATTTTCTCCATCGTGCTGACAGACTCTAAGGGCTCATACCCATATGTGTGAAAAAAAACGGTCCGTATTCTGGACCGAAAAAACGGACGAGTGTCATGCGATGCCAGTGTCATGCGAGAGCTATGCGATTTTCACGCACCGTCTCTTTCAAAGTCGGCAATTCATCAGCCCCGTACAGTTACAATACATCAGTACCTGACAATTTAGAATAGAAAGAATAGAACAACACACATAGAATAGATAGATAGAAATATGTCAGTCACATACATAATTAGTACATTGACAGTGTTGGTCATTTATTGTTAAAATATAGAATTTATTAAAAAAAAAATTGGCGTGGGGTCCCCCGTAATTTTATTAACCAGCAGAGGGAAAGCGGACAGCTGGGGCAGATGTTTGAAGCCTGGGAAGGGGGTAATACCCACGGAGCTTCCCAGGCTATTAATATCAGCCCCCAGCTGAATACTTAGCCTTTACTGGCTATTAAAATGGGGGACTCCCCAAAAAAATGGCATGGGGTCCCCCTATTTTAACAGCTTGCAAAGGCTATGCAGACAGCTGGGGGCTGATATTAATAGCCTCGGAAGGGGCCATGAATATTGGCCCCCTCCGAGGCTAGAAACACCAGCCCTCAGCCACCGCCGAAATGGCGCATCCATAGGATGCGCCAATTCTGGCACTTAGCCTCGCTCTGCCCATTGCCCTGTGGTGGTGGCAGTGGAGTTATAGGGCTGGGGTTTATGTCAGCTTATAATGCCAGCTGACATCAAGCCCAGGTTAGTAATGGAGAGGCGTCTATAAGAGGCCCCCTTACTACCTCATAGTGGAAGTAAAATGTAAAATAAAGACACCCACACCGTGAATAAAATATTTTATTTGAAATAAACACAGACACTTTTTAGTGTTCTAAATTAAACTTTACTTACCATTCCACCTGAAGCCATTGTCACCTGCAAGAAAAGTAAAATAATAAAGCAACCTCATCCTCACCTTTCCGACGTGAAGAAGAGACTCCATGTGTCCCGCGACAGCTCCAACTCTGCTACATCGTAGCTGGACGCGACCATCCAGCTTGCCATCCTGCAGAGACACTGACGAGTGCAAGCATGCTTGCCCTCCTCAGTATCTCGCTGTGACGGCATCAAGATGAGCTGAGTTCATGTCAAATCTCCACCTCATTGATGTCACTGCGAGCGCGGGAAAGTTCTCATGCCAGAAAATGACGTTACCGCATGCGCGGTGAGAATTCTCCCAGGCTCGCAGTGACATCAATGAGGTGAACTGAGTTCATTTGACATGAACTCAGCTCATCTTTATGCCATCACAGCAAGACACTGAGGAGCGCAAGCATGCTTGCGCTCGTCAGTGCCTCTGCAGGATGGCAGGCTGGATGGTCGGGTCCAGCTACGATCCAGCCTGCCATCTAGATGTAGCAGAGCTGAAGCTGTCGCGGGACACATGGAGTCTGTTCTTCACATCAGAAAGGTGAGGATGAGGTTGCTTTATTATTTTACTTTTCTTGCAGGTGACAATGGCTTCAGGTGGAATGGTCGTGATGGTAAGTAGAGTTTAATTTAGATCATTAAAAGGTGTCTGTGTTTATGTTAAATAAAATATTTTATTCACGGTGTGGGTGTCTTTATTTTACATTTTACTTCCACTATGAGGTAGTAAGGGGGCCTCTTATAGATGCCTCTCCATTAACTAACCTGGGCTTGATGTCAGCTGGCATTATAAGCTGACATCAACCCCAGCCCTATAACCCCACTGCCACCACCACAGGGCAATGGGCAGAGCGAGGCTAAGTGCCAGAATTGGCGCATCCTGTGGATGCGCCATTTCGGCGGTGGCTGAGGGCTGGTGTTTCTAGCCTCGGAGGGGGCCAATATTCATGGCCCCTTCCTAGGCTATTAATATCAGCCCCCAGCTGTCTGCATAGCCTTTGCAAGCTGTTAAAATAGGGGGACCCCATGCCATTTTTTTTGGTGGTCCCCCATTTTAATAGCTAGTAAAGGCTAAGTATTCAGCTGGGGGCTGATATTAGTAGCCTGGGAAGCTCCGTGGGTATTACCCCCTTCCCAGGCTTCAAACATCTGCCCCAGCTGTCTGTTTAACCTCTGCTAGGCTATAAAATTACGGGGGACCCCACGCCATTTTTTTTTATTAAATTCTTAATTTTAACAATAAATGACAAGTACAGTAACCAACACTCTCACTGTACTAATTATGTGACTGTCATCTTTCTATCTAATCGCATGGACCGAGTGCCGTGCGATTTTTTTCATTCACCCATTGACATGCATTGGCGAGTCTCGTCCGAGATACGTGGCAAATCGCAGCATGCTGCGATTTTTTCTCAGCCTGATTTCAGCAGAGAAAAAAAAAATCACTGATGAGATGTCACTCACTGATTAAGATTGGTCCGAATGCAATCCGATTTTTTATCGGATTGCACTCGTCCGTTTTTCTCGCAGATGAGTATGAGCCCTAATGCTGAGAAGTGTGTTACTTCCCTTCTCCCAGCGTGTGCTTTCCCCCTCTCCATGCTATGGTCTGTGGTGCACAACCCTCTCCCAGCTACTACTGATGACACAAAGGGGAGGCCAGGGCAGAGAGAGAGAGAGAGAGAGAAGACCTAGCCAGTGACAGTGTGCTGTCAAATCTATGTCAGTAGAAGCAGGACAGCTACCTATGTGAAGGAATTACACAAACTACGCAGTAGAAAAATGTATTCACAACCTGTATCTGTTACACCAAGTAAATGAGCTGTTAGATATAAAGAGATTCAAGCTAGATAATTAAAACATATTTTTTATTGATTGATATATAATGACAAAAAACAATTAAGAAAGACAGGGCAAGAAAAAACTCCAACAAAGGAGGGTGACACAAGTGGTGTATTATAAATCCAAGTAGTAAAATAGGATTTTTTATCTATATATATATATGACGCGCCCCCCTGGGCCATGGGGTACCCGGAGCCGGGCCTTGTAGATGCTGGGGGTTGTAGTGACCATGGTGGCGACCCGGTCCGTGACCCAGGGCGGTCAAACCAGGGTAGTCTATGTGTATCTGTTTTAAATAGTCCGACTATGCCACCTGTGGAATGCGGTTATTGGGAACCGCCGCTGCGGAGCAGTCCACTGAAGCTGAAGGTGTGTGCAGCAAGGAGATGTGACTCCCCACAGGAAGAGCGGAGCTTCAGGGCAGCGTGTATGGATGATGGTGGTTATTGTGCAGGGCGTTCTAGTGCTGTGAGTGCTGGCGCCGCAAGAAACACAGAGACAAGATGGTGCAGTCCCAGGGTCTTTACTCACGATTATAGCAGTTCCAGTTACAGGCGCCAGTGCAAGGCCCGCAGCGTCCTGTGTTCACACAGTGAGGGGCTCGGACGACCCTCAGATATCTCCAGAGTATTTATCAGCACCCCCTTCTGTGTGTCCTCTCTGGCCTCTTTCCTTGTACCTCACACCTAGCGGCACTTCTGTCCAGTGTCCTTGGGCCTTAGCGGGCGACGTATGTTCCGTCCCCTGGGCCCTATGTGGCTACTTTCCTAGTGGCTGGTGTGGACGGCTTGCTGTACTTAAAGTCCTGCAGCCTCCGGTTCCCAGTTAAGTCCTGTAGTCTCCGCTGGTTGGGGGACCCGGTTCCTCTTCTCTGGCCTGACCCCTCTACCTCCCGGTAGCAGCGGGCGTACGGGTGGCTTGCTGCACGACCCGTACCCCTGGGGTCCCTTCTCCTCTCGTCCTGGAGCCTTCCTGCTCCCTCTTTCCTCTCTTCTCTCCTTTCAGGCTCAGGCCTCCTAACTAGGCCTGCCTGTGGAGCAGAGCTCGTACGGAGCCTCGGCCCCTGCCTCCTCCTCACTACTCTCTGAACTCTCTGAGCGCGCTGAACTAAGATGGAGTACTGTTTTATACCCCTACTCCAGTGCTCCCAGGATCTACGTCCTCCACCCATCCACTACTTAGTTCCCCCTCTCTAAGTGGTTCCTCCCCACTCCAGCCAGGAATCAGGGACTGTGCTCTCCCGTAGGAGCAATCTCGCCCTGTCCCCCGGAAATGTGGTGTAGTGGATGTAGTGTTAGGGTCCTGACCCATAATCCTTCCTTACCTGAGAGTGAGATACCACACCTCTGGATGAGATGCAATACCTCGGTGGCGACCGAACCCTCAGGGGCGCCACATAAACAGTACAGACCAAAAGTTTGGACACACCTTCTCATTTAAAGATTTTTCTGTATTTTCATGACTATGAAAATTGTACATTCAAACTGAAGGCATCAAAACTATGAATTAACACATGTGGAATTATATACTTAACAAAAAAGTGTGAAATAACTGAAAATATGTCTTATATTCTAGGTTCTTCAAAGTAGCCACCTTTTGCTTTGATGACTGCTTTGCACACTCTTGGCATTCTCTTGATGAGCTTCAAGAGGTAGTCACCGGAAATGGTTTTCACTTCACAGGTGTGCCCTGTCAGGTTTAATAAGTGGGATTTCTTGCCTTATAAATGGGGTTGGGACCATCAGTTGTGTTGTGCAGAAGTCTGGTGGATACACAGCTGATAGTCCTACTGAATAGACTGTTAGAATTTGTATTATGGCAAGAAAAAAGCAGCTAAGTAAAGAAAAATGAGTGGCCATCATTACTTTAAGAAATTAATGTCAGTCAGTCCGAAAAATTGGGCAAACTTTGAAAGTGTCCCCAAGTGCAGTTGCAAAAACCATCAAGCGCTACAAAGAAACTGGCTCACATGAGGACCACCCCAGGAAAGGAAGACCAAGAGTCACCTCTGCTTCTGAGGATAAGTTTATCCGAGTCACCAGCCTCAGAAATCGCAGGTTAACAGCAGCTCAGATTAGAGACGAGGTCAAGGCCACACAGAGTTCTAGCAGCAGACACATCTCTACAACAACTGTTAAGAGGAGACTTTGTGCAGCAGGCCTTCATGGTAAAATAGCTACTAGGAAACCACTGCTAAGGACAGGCAACAAGCAGAAGAGACTTGTTTGGGCTAAATAACACAAGGAATGGACATTAGACCAGTGGAAATCTGTGCTTTGGTCTGATGAGTCCAAATTTGAGATCTTTGGTTCCAACCACCGTGTCTTTGTGCGACGCAGAAAAGGTGAACGGATGGACTCTACATGCCTGGTTCCCACCGTGAAGCATGGAGGAGGAGGTGTGATGGTGTGGGGGTGCTTTGCCGGTGACACTGTTGGGGATTTATTCAAAATTGAAGGTATACTGAACCAGCATGGCTACCACAGCATCTTGCAGCGGCATGCTATTCCATCCGGTTTGCGTTTAGTTGGACCATTATTTATTTTTCAACAGGACAATGACCCCAAACACACCTCCAGGCTGTGTAAGGGCTATTTGACCAAGAAGGAGAGTGATGGGGTGCTACTCCAGATGACCTGGCCTCCACAGTCACCAGACCTGAACCCAATCGAGATGGTTTGGGGTGAGCTGGACCGCAGAGTGAAGGCAAAAGGGCCAACAAATGCTAAGCATCTCTGGGAACTCCTTCAAGATTGTTGGAAGACCATTTCCGTTGACTACCTCTTGAAGCTCATCAAGAGAATGCCAAGAGTGTGCAAAGCAGTCATCAAAGCAAAAGGTGGCTACTTTGAAGAACCTAGAATATAAGACATATTTTCAGTTGTTTCACACTTTTTTGTTAAGTATATAATTCCACATGTGTTAATTCATAGTTTTGATGACTTCAGTGTGAATGTACAATTTTCATAGTCATGAAAATACAGAAAAATCTTTAAATGAGAAGGCGTGTCCAAACTTTTGGTCTGTACTATATATATATATATATATATATATATAAGAATATCCAACGTATAATAGATAAACTGCAAATGCAAGAAGAAGATTCATAAGAAACCCATACAGAGGAATATACATATACAGTTGTGCTCAAAAGTTTACATACCCTGGCAGAATTTTTCCTTTCTTGGCCTTGTTTCAGAGAATATGAATGATAACAAAAAAACTTTTTCTCCACTCATGGTTATTGGTTTGGTGAAGCCATTTATTGTCAAACTACTGTGTTTTCTCTTTTTAAATCTTAATGACAACCAAAAACATCCAAATGATCCTGATCAAAAGTTCACATACCCCAGTTCTTAATACCGTCTATTGCTCCCTCTAACATCAAAGACAGCTTGAAGTCTTTTGTGGTAATTGTGGATGAGATTCTTTAATTTCTCAGATGGTAAAGCTGCCCATTTTTCTTGGCAAAAAGCCTCCAGTTCCTGTAAATTCCTGGGCTGTCTAGCATGAACTGCGCGCTTGAGATCTCCCCAGAGTGGCTCGATGAAATTGAGGTAAGGAGACTGAGATGGCCACTCCAGAACCTTCACTTTGTTCTGCTGTAGCCGATGACAGATCGACTTGGCCTTGTGTTTTGGATCATTGTCATGTTGGAACGTCCAAGTACGTCCCATGCGCAGCTTCTGGGCTGATGAGTGCAAATTTGCCTCCAGTATTTGCTGATAACGTGCTGCATTCATCTTTCCTTCAACTTTTACCAAGTTTCCTGTGCCTTTGTAGCTCACACATCCCCAAAACATCAGCGATCCACCTTCGTGGTTTACTGTAGGAATGGTGTTCCTTTCATCATAGGCCTTGTTGACCTCTCTCCAAATGTAACGTTTATGGTTATGGCCAAAAAGTTAAATTTTGGTCTCATCACTCCAAATTAGCATATAGGCTATATATGCCACAAAAGTATGGTTACATATTCAAAGTGCAAAAGTGCAATATCAATTGTAGTAAGAAAATCCCTACTTATGTGTTACTAATGCCTGGATAATGCATAGCCAACCCTAAGTAGCAAACAATCAGTACAAGCTCACAATGACTGGTACATTACCTAGATCAAGAGCCACCAAAGAGAATAGCAAGAGCTTTGTTCTCCCCACACCCGCATTTAAGAAGCAAATGAACAAATCAGTGCAAAGTTGTACAAAGCTTTTACCAACGATAGCCATAGTGCCTAAATAACAGAAATATTACCAACAGAACAGCTCCATAATAGCCACAGTGCTTCTCAAGGGCCACAGTGCATCAGCCAGAAAGCCTTCCTAATAGCCATTGGGCCTCAGCTATTAGAAATTCTTGTATTGTTACCCACAGGAGCAAAGTAGAACTCTGCTTACATTTCTTACGCTGCCTTAGAAAAAGGAAAGTTTCACTCTGATTGGTTCTTTGGGCAACAAGATTTGTTTTTTTGTAAGATCGTTTTAACATATGAATCACATTGTAAAATCTACTATCCTCTCTGACGAATCTTTCTGAAGGAGCCAAGAATATTGTGCTAAGGCAGCCGGTGTAAATGTTGGACCTCAGAGGGTCTCTCCCAATTGCCAATGGAAGTCCATGGGTCCTTGAACCTTGTGAAACCTTCTGGTTTACAGAGTTAGGGAAAAGTTGATGGTTTCTTCTCCTTGTGGAGAAGACTTTTGATCACATCTTGTGAGCATTGTTTGGGGGCGGTGTGCTGCACTTTTTGTGGCACAATCTTGGGCTTTGAAAATAAAAAGTCTCGCCACTATGTGTATGGACAGAAGACATCTGTCACAGGTTTACTGCAACAGAGAGGGGCCAGAAGACAGTGGTGTCTGATTTAACTTACTCCTGCACTGATTAGAAGCATTTCACCATCATATTAAACAGTGCAGGTTTCTTCTAGCAGTGCCGGGGTTATTCTATTCAGTTGAGAGCTCCTGCAGCTTTCCTGCTTTGATGGTCTCAGCTGTTCAGTGTTGGCCACTCCCCTCTGCTATATCTACCAGCCTCTGGCAATCAGAGATTGCCAGTGCTAGTTTGATACTGCCTGGTTCAGGAGTTGGAGGTGTTGGTTGTTGGCGAGCATATTTGTATGATTGCTATTTTCATTTATCCCAATACGTCTTCCTTTGTTAGTCTAGTTTGCGTATTCTTACACACTACAACTCCCCACAACTTCCCTGAGTGGTGGAGGGGACAGATAAGGGCTGATTTAGGAGCTCAGCAAGGCACATGGCCCCGGCGCCTTCATCATCAGAAGTAATCCGGGGAGCAGGGATAGCTAGCGGGCCCCTAGCTTTAGGGATAGGGAAGGAGCCCCTAGCTACTGTTACAGTGCCGTGACAACATCTTTTTACAAGTAATTTCAGGTAATCAAATATGAAAAGCTTTTTATGTTAAAGAGGATATGTCGGACAATTTCATTTTTTTTACTGGGGCCCTAAGAACAAACAGGCTAATAGCCTCACTATTGTGTCTGGCGCCGATCTCTGCCGGCACAGAGCAGTCACTGAGCATTCCTGCCAATGGTTATGCGGCTTCCTCTGACGTCACCTTGACAGAGCAGCTGCTTCTCAGCTGCTCTGCTCAGGATAAGTGCTAACTTGTTATTGGTGGGGGTCTGACCATTCAGGCTCACACCGATCTGCGGAACAGGGAATTTGTACACCTCTTAGAATGGCGACAATGCATATGCTCATCCGCCAATCCATTTATTCCTTGTGGTGCTGCTTAGTGCTGCCCCATTGAAACTTATTGGGGCGGCAGTCAGGCATAAACACTGATACTCCATTCTAACAGGAATAAAAATGCCGTGTTCTGAGACCCCCAGCGATCTATAAGTTGTCACCTATCTTGTAGGTAGGTGATAAATTGTTTTCACCAAAAAATCTTTAATCCTGTTTAATAAACAATGTGGTAAATAGGCAAATAGCAAATCTAACCCATCTCTAGCATTAAACAAGTGGATCTTTGTCTCTCCGTCACTACTTTTCTGTTTATTGAACTGCATACAGTCAGCATAACAGACATGTGGCCTTTCAGTCCAAGTGGGCTTTCAGTCTAGGTCAGGCAAATGGCAGGAGCAATGGATAATGACAGAATAATGCAAGCTGGGTAGTGAAAGGAAGGATGTTCCAGCTCCTATAGGGCTGGTAGAATTCTGATTGAGAAAAACTGCCTACTCAAAAAAGTGGATATCATGTTACAGAGTATGTGAAGCAGGACAGTTACAGGACAGAATGGTACTAGTACCAAAAACAGTTTTAACTTAATATGGGGAAGGGTCAGCAAGAACAAGATTTTCTATAGATTTTTTGTGTATAGGCAGCTACAATTTAATTAAAAAGCCCAAGACATGGCCTGTGTCCAACTTTCAGATTCCATTCTGGGTTTTAAAATCAAAACCTTTTAGGAAAAATGCTGCTTTCTCTGCTGCACTCACCATTGATTCCTGAATATTACACTTTGGTGGCATAAATCATCCGCACTGGTGCGCCACAGCTTATTACCCACAGTAATCAATTAGGAATAGTCTTTCATCTACTATATAACCCTTTTTCTCCAGATCTGACATCGTCATGGATAGATGCTGATGTGCCCTAGACAGTACAGTTGCTGTAGCAATCATATGGTGACCAGAGAGAAAGTTTGAACTTGGGAAATTGAAAAAAAAACCTCCAAAGCCAGACAATATACAGTACAGACCAAAAGTTTGGACACACCTCATTTAAAGATTTTTCTGTATTATCTTAACTATGAAAATTGTACATTCACACTGAAGGCCTCAAAACTATGAATTAACACATGTGGAATTGTATACTTAACAAAAAAGTGTGAAACAACTGAAAATATGTCTTATATTCTAGGTTCTTCAAAGTAGCCACCTTTTGCTTTGATGACTGTGACGCGCCCCCTGGGCCATATTCTTTTAGGGGGAATATCCGGAGCCGGATCAGATGGGGGTTGTAGTCTTCCGAGTGGCTGTGACCCGGTCCGTGCCCAGGGTGTCAAACTCAGTTGTATGTGGCAGTCCTACAGATGTTATTAAGTTCTTTATTGTCGACTACGCCACCCGTTGTATTGCGGTCACTATGGCCGCCGCTGCAGCAGGGTCCGCTGAGGCTGATGGTGTAGGTGCAGCTTGTGATGGTATAACCCCCAACGGGTGGGGTATAGCCTCAGGGGGTCAGGTGCAGAGGATGGGGGTTGTGGTGGTGCAGCATAGATGTTAAAGGAAGACAGAGTCGGGTTATGCAGTTAAGGGTATTTACTCACTGCTGATGTTCCGGTCACTCCAGCTTCAAGTGACCTCCCGAGCCGTGCTGCATCCACCAGGTCCTGGATCCAGCCAACCCCCAAGCGAGTCCGGAGCGTGACCCTGAGCTCTCCTTCTGTCCTTTCTCTGGCCGTCCCCACTATTGATCCACCCAGGTCCAGCTCCCTCGGGCCTTCTGTTGGGAGACCCTTGGCCTTGGGTTCCCTGACCCTCCACGTGGTATGCCTTCGGGGTGGATGTGGTGGGTGGCCGTGGCAGACGCTGCCCACGGCCTCCGGTCTCTGGCTGGGGTGTGTTTTTGCCCCCACCAGCTTGGGTTCCGGTACCCTGATGCCGACTCTTCACCCGTGGATTGGATTTGGGTTCTTAGAGTCCTTTCTTCTGTTTCCCCCTCTGGGTCTCTCTTTCTTCTCCTCTCTCACTCTGGCTCAGGCTTCTCTGCTCCTCTTCCTCTGCTCTGCTCTGACAGACTGACTGACTGTGGCTGACTGACCCTGTTCTTTGATGGTGCCCACCTTATATACACCCTCTATGTGTGAGCTCAGGTGACCAGCACCCAATGAGCTCCTATCTTTACCCAGGCTGCTCCCCCTATCTGCCCCTACACTACTTGGGATGTACCACCCCCCTCCCACTCCAGCCAGGAACAGACTCGGTCGTACCTGCACATTTCTAAGTGGGAGTACCGTCGGTCTGCTCCTCGGAAATGGGATGTGTGTAGTGCATGCAGCCTACCGAGCTCAGTTCCACACTCCATCCTTACCCGGGAGTGGAATATCACACCTCTGGGTTGAGGTGCAATACCCCTGTAGCAGCCGAATCCTCAGGGTGCTACAACTGCTTTGCACACTCTTGGCATTCTCTTGATGAGCTTCAAGAAGTAGTCACCGGAAATGGTCTTCCAACAATCTTGAAGGAGTTCCCAGAGATGCTTAGCACTTGTTGGCCCTTTTGCCTTCACTCTGCGGCCAAGCTCACCCCAAACCATCTCGATTGGGTTCAGGTCTGGTGACTGTGGAGGCCAGGTCATCTGGCGTAGCACCCCATCACTCTCCTCCTTGGTCAAATAGCCCTTACACAGCCTGGAGGTGTGTTTGGGGTCATTGTCCTGTTGAAAAATAAATGATGGTCCAACTAAACGCAAACCGGATGGAATAGCATGCCGCTGCAAGATGCTGTGGTAGCCATGCTGGTTCAGTATGCCTTCAATTTTGAATAAATCCCCAACAGTGTCACCAGCAAAGCACCCCCACACCATCATACTTCCTCCTCCATGCTTCACGGTGGGAACCAGGCAAGTAGAGTCCATCCGTTCACCTTTTCTGCGTTGTGCAAAGACACGGTGGTTGGAACCAAAGATCTCAAATTTGGACTCATTAGACCAAAGCACAGATTTCCACTGGTCTAATGTCCATTCCTTGAGTTCTTTAGCCCAAACAAGTCTCTTCTGCTTGTTGCCTGTCCTTAGCAGTGGTTTCCTAGCAGCTATTTTACCATGAAGGCCTGCTGCACAAAGTCTCCTCTTAACAGTTGTTGAAGAGATGTGTCTGCTGCCAGAACTCTGTGTGGCATTGACCTGGTCACTAATCTGAGCTGCTGTTAACCTGCAATTTCTGAGGCTGGTGACTCGGATAAACTTATCCTCAGAAGCAGAGGTGACTCTTGGTCTTCCTTTCCTGGGGCGGTCCTCATGTGAGCCAGTTTTTTTGTAGCGCTTGATGGTTTTTGCAACTGCACTTGGGGACACTTTCAAAGTTTTCCCAATTTTTCAGACTGACTGACCTTCATTTCTTAAAGTAATGATGGCCACTAGTTTTTCTTTACTTAGCTGCTTTTTTCTTGCCATAATACAAATTCTAACAGTCTATTCAGTAGGACTATCAGCTGTGTATCCACCTGACTTCTGCACAACACAACTGATGGTCCCAACCCCATTTATAAGGCAAGAAATCCCACTTATTAAACCTGACAGGGCACACCTGTGAAGTGAAAACCATTTCCGGTGACTACCTCTTGAAGCTCATCAAGAGAATGCCAAGAGTGTGCAAAGCAGTCATCAAAGCAAAAGGTGGCTACTTTGAAGAACCTAGACTATCAGACATATTTTCAGTTGTTTCACACTTTTTTGTTAAGTATATAATTCCATATGTGTTAATTCATAGTTTTGATGCCTTCAGTGTGAATGTACAATTTTCATAGTCATGAAAATACAGAAAAATCTTTAAATGAGAAGGTGTGTCCAAACTTTTGGTCAGTACTGTATATATATACATACATCACAACTTTTGGAAAAAGGTAAAGTACAACAGTGTCTCCATAACAGAGGAGAAAATTGAGAGGCTCTCAGCCTACAGGAGTTTTCAGGTCTGATTATCATCTATGAATTTACTTTCTCCTGTGGCTACACATCAAGGCCAACAATTGGGCTTTACTGGTAGGGCTTTTCTACACATCAGTTTTTTGGAACTTGTGTTGTTAGTGACGCGCCCCTGGGCCTGTGTCGCGCTGCGTTGCGCACGCGGGAGCTTACCCGGAGCCGGATCTGTTTAGGGTTGTAGTCTCGTGGCGGTGACCCGGTCCGTGCCCAGGGAGTCAAACTGGACGGCAGTCTGTTAGCGGTAGAAAATGGTTGATGACTACGCCACCCGTTGAATGCAGCCAGGGGGCTGCTGCTGCAGGGCAGACCGCTGAGGCCGGTGGAAGGATGGTGCAGCGTGATAGTATAACCCCCAACGGGAGGGGTATGGCCTCAGGGCAGCCGACGTGGATGATGGGGGTAGCAGGAACCACTCAGAGACGGTATGGTAGCGTTCAGGGTCTTTACTGGTAACAACGATAGACCCTCCCGGAGTACTTGCTAGCGAACGGGGCCTGGTCAGTCCTTGAGCAGATGGGATCTCCCCTGGCCAGGCGTAGTTGTAGGCCTCCCAAGCTGACTGTACTCTTCTGGCTACCTTGCTAGAAGCTGATGTAAGTAGCCCACGTCCCTGAGTGTACCGTGTGGTGCTCACCCGTATGGCCGGTGACTCGGGGCCTTCTAATGGCTTCCGCTCCACGATGGCGGTGCTGGTCCCACGCGTGCGACCGGGCCTTCGGGCTTCTGGGCCAGGGGACCTGAAATCCCCTGCCTGACGGATTCTGCTGCTGGGTAGAAGTTAGTCCCCACAGCCTCGGACTCCGGGTCCGGTAAAGAATCTTCTTAGTCAGGGCGAGCTCTTTAGCTGCCAGCCCCTGACTCCTTGTGACTCTGCTGCTTCCTATGCTGCTCTTGTCTCTACTCTTCCTGGACTCACTAACCCTGCCTCAGCCCCGGGTTTATACAGGGGAAGTTCTTCCCCTCCCAAGGCTGGGCAGGAGGTGTGGCATGCACAGGATCCCTGACCAAAGGACCTCCCACCTGCTCTCAGACGTAATATCTCTATCACTGTGACAACCAGACCCCTGGGGTGTCACACTCCCCCCTAGTGAAATTTAGTACTCCGGGACTAAACACTTTTTAGAAAAATATAACAAGGTATATCAAAGAACAATAAAATACAATAAGGAAACACAATAAGATGGTCACGGATGTCCGCAACCGGGTGCAGTCTTTGAAGAAAAGCAAAGGTGTCCATTTCACCAACACAGGGAGACGTAACCAGGTAGGGGTCTGTCCTACCCCGAGTCCTTAACAGTCTCTAGTCCATCCTGGGTTACGCTCCAACTATATACAAAGGATTCCCGGTAAATCCACCGAAGACTCCTGAAAACAACTAGAAACACAAAATTACACACAAGCAACAATAAACAGGTAAACATTGTAAAACAACTTAAATATTTAGATCCTCCAACGTGCGGGTAACTGGCCTCTAGTGGCCCTAGTGGACCTACGGAGCTGACTGTCTGGCCCTGAACTACAGGGTGTAGGAGCTGTCAAGGGTAAACTGGGCAGCTGTCTACCGGCTCTTTGTCTCACTAGGGGTACGGCAGGCTCACTATAAGCAGAGGGTGGATTCTCCTGTTCCGCTTGGGTGGAGTCTTCTGCCTCCTGGACCGGCTGCTCTTCCAGCTCTACCCGTTGCTCCGTAGGTTCTTGGGATGATGGTTGGAGGAAGGTGAGTACGGGTACCACAACTGCACCATTGACTTGAGTCCAAGACCGAGGGAAGTCCCCGAGCACGGTACTAACCATATCTTCCCTTTCTTCCACGGGTCGATGGTCTTCCTGTTCCTCCTCAGGGTTCCTCAGTTGTTCGGGGCACTTCTTCAGGTGGTCCCGGGATACAATGGCTGTGGTTTCCCCTCCGTCTTTACTGATGGTACAGACCTTCGGGTTCTCGTGGCTTGAGGGCAGTACGGTGTACGGGTCCTTCTCCCACTGGTCGTCCAACTTGTGGAGCCGTCTCTTCCTCTTCAAGACCTGCTCTCCAGGTACCAGGGGAACAGCGGGAGCATACTGGTTGTAAGTCTTCTCTTGTCTTTCCCTAGCCTGACAGAGACTTCGCTCCACGCTCTCCTGTACTTTCCGGTACTGCTGCTGCCTCTCTGTGTCCCAGTCTGTTTCTGGTGAAGTGTCCTCGGGCGTCAGGACTCCCATTTCCAGGTCAACAGGTAACTTACCAGGTCTTGCCCTCATTAGGTAAGCCGGGGTACAGTTGGTGGAACCTACCGGGATGTGGTTGTATAGGTCCACCAGATCGGGCAACTTCTCAGGCCACAGACTGCGTTCTTCCAGGGGCAACGTTTTTAGAAGATCCATTACCACCTGGTTCATTTTCTCACAAAGTCCATTAGTTTGCGGATGGTAGGGTGTCGTCCTTATCTTCCGGCAGCCATACAGATTGCAGAATTCCTGGAAGACCTCCGCTTCAAAGGCAGGTCCCTGGTCCGTCAGCACTTGGTCCGGGTACCCGTGTGGACGGCAAAAGTGCTGCTGGAAGGCTCTAGCTGCTGTTCGAGCCGTTAAGTCCTTGACAGGGACGACAACCAGAAACCGGGAGTAATGATCCACGATGGTTAACGCGTAGACGTAGCCACTTCTGCTGGGGGTCAGTTTTACATGATCCAAGGCTACCAGTTCCAACGGTTGCCGGGTGACGATGGACTGCAGGGGAGTCTTCTGGCTGGCCCGGTCCTTCCTTCTCAGATTGCACGGGCCACAGTCTCTGCACCACTTCTCGATGGTTCCCCTCATGCCTACCCAGTGGAACCGCTCGCGCAGCAGGAACTCCAGCTTTTTCCACCCGAAGTGTCCAGCTCCGTCGTGGTATGCCTCCATCACCATGGCTGCGTCTCTTCGTGGCACCACTACTTGCCAGAGTAGTTCATGCGTCCTGGAGTTAACCATTCTGCGGCACAACTTCCCCTTGTAAAGGAACAGTCGACTCTTCTCTGCCCATAGTTGTTTGGCTTCCTCTGGAGCGTCTGATTCCAGGCTAGCCTCCGGGCGAGTCAGCATCTCCTTCACCAGTCGGACGGCAGGGTCGCTGTCTTGCGTTTCCGCCCAGTTGTAGTGAGGTAAGGGGTTCAACGTAGCAGCCTGCTTACTCCTTACCCGGTGGGAATACTGGATAGTCCCATGACGGTGGAACGCAGGGAGTTCAACTTCTTCCAGTCCCTCCGGATCTTCTCCTCCGTCCGGCAGGTTGGGCATCCTGGACAGGGCGTCCGCGTTGGTATTGGAGCGCCCTGCCCGGTATTTAATTGTGAACTCGTAGTTGGACAGACGGGCCATCCACCTCTGCTCCAGGGCACCGAGTCTTGCCGTGTCCAGGTGTGTCAGCGGGTTGTTATCCGTGTATACGGTGAACCGGGAAGAAGCGAGGTAATGCTTAAAGCGCTCGGTGACTGCCCATACCACGGCCAGGAACTCTAGCTTAAATGAGCTATAATTCTCGGGATTCCTTTCGGTGGGTCGCAGTTTTCGGCTGGCATAGGCGATTACTCGCTCTTTCCCCTGCTGAATCTGGGACAGTACGGCTCCTAGCCCGACGTTACTGGCGTCGGTGTAGAGGATGAAGGGCTGGCTATAGTCCGGATACGCCAAGATTTCATCCCCCGTGAGGGCCATCTTCAGCTGGCGGAAGGACTCTTCCTCTAGCTCTTCCCATTTGAAGGGCGGCTTCTGGTTCTTGGCCTTCCGGGACTGGCCTATCAGGAGGTCCTGCATAGGCGCCGCCTTTTTGGTGAAACCGGGAATAAACCTTCGGTAGTAGCCTACCAACCCTAGGAACTGCCGCACTTCTTTTACGCTGGAAGGGCTTGGCCATCCTTTGATTGCGGTGATCTTATCGGGGTCGGGAGCCACTCCGTCAGCGCTCACCACGTGTCCCAGGTATTGCACCTTTGGTTTCAGGAGGTGACACTTGGAGGGTTTCACCTTTAGGCCGTAACTCGCCAGAGCTTCGAACACCTCCGCCAGGTGTTTCAGGTGGTCCTCATACGTTTTGGAGTATACGATGACATCGTCCAGGTACAACAGGACCGTCTCGAAGTTTCTGTGGCCCAGACAGCACTCCATTAATCGTTGGAAGGTTCCTGGGGCGTTGCAGAGTCCGAACGGCATGCAGGTGAACTCGCTAAGTCCCATCGGGGTGGTGAATGCGGTCTTCTCCCGGTCCGCCTCTGCTACAGGAACCTGCCAGTACCCGCTAGTGAGATCCAAGGTAGAGAAGAAGTTAGCAGATCTTAAAGCAGCCAATGACTCCTCTATCCTTGGTAAGGGGTACGCATCCTTGTGTGTGATACGGTTGATTTTCCGGTAATCTACACACATCCTCATGGTGTTGTCTTTCTTTTTGACTAAAACTAGTGGGGCTGCCCAGGGGCTACAGCTATCCCGGATTACCCCAGCCTCCTTCATGTCTCTAAGCATCCCCTTGGCGTGTTGGTAATGTGCAGGGGGTACGGGTCGATACCTCTCTTTTATGGGAGGATGATCTCCCGTGGGGATGCGGTGTTCTACCCCCTTGACTCGCCCGAAGTCTAACGGGTGTTTACTAAACACTCTCTCATACTCTTGAACCACCCGATAGACTCCTTGTTTCTGGTGTGAGGGAGTGGAGTCAGTACCCAGATGTAGTTGCTGACACCAGTCCTCCATGTCTTTCTTAGAGCCGTTACCTTCCTCCGGGTGAGATGGAGGCAAGGGTTCCACAGATTGTATAGAATTTTGATTAGTGGTATATAATTTGGCTAGCGTGGCATACCGGGGCAGGTACACTTCCCTCTCCCCGATATTTATTATGCGAACGGGCACCCTCCCATGGCGTACATTGACCACCCCCCGTGCTGTCAAAATGGTGGGCCTACTGTCTGAGTAAACTGGTTCTACCATTGCCTGGTAATCTCTACCTCTCAGACCAATAGCTGCCCGGCACCAAATCATCATTTCACTTTTTGGGGGCATGGCAATAGGAAAAGGGTCACACATTCTTACGCTACCAATCTCACCGCCGGAGAGTTCCACTTGTTGCCGTTGCATCAGTGCCCGGATCTCTTTCTGGAGCACCCGCTGCTCGCCGGAGCTGGCATTCTTGGCAACCTGCTGTAAAAGGAAAATCACCTCTGCAAGACAATTTTCAATTACATTAGTTCCTAGAGTTATTTTTGGGTGACTCTCATGTTTGTCAATATCTACAATGATCAGTCCCTGTGCGGCCAGTTCGACTCTACCAATTTTGATGGTCACCTCTTTAAATCCGATCTGTGGCACGGGCTGACCATTGCTGGCGATGATACTCAAGTCGTCGTCAGGGTAGCGGGTAATATCCGAGTCATTCCAGTACTGCTTGAAGAGCACGTACGGGATGGTGGTGACCTGTGACCCGGTGTCCAGTAGGGCACTCATGGGAATGCCATCCAGTACCACAGGCAAGACTGGACGTCCTCCCACATATCTGTCGCGCCAGTTCGATGGGCCTGGTGATCTTTTTCCTGGGGGTTGGCCCTCTACCCCAGGTTGTGCCCGTTTAAAGAACAGTACCTTTCCATATGTCCGGGTTGATTGCAGCGGCGGCAGATGGGTCGTCCGTCCTCGCTGTATCGGTCACTGGGTCTTCCTCTGGCCGGTGGGGTCCTCCTTGGTCGACGCCACGGGATGTCCTCCGGTCCGGATGCCAGCTGGATCTTCCCTGGAGTGGAAACCTGTAAAGACTGCACAGTTCGGGTTAGCGCAGCAACGCTTTTAGCTAGCTCTTGGACCTGATGGTGTAGGTCTGGAGCCGGGTCATTGTCCAAAGCCTGCGCATCAGCTCCCACAGGCCCTGCTGACAAGGGCGCCGCCTCCTGGTAGTAAGTGGTAGTGGGGCGTCTGTGGGTCACAACGCCACCTGGTGCCGGTTCTCGGAGCATCCGGATGGCTCTGTCCTTGAACTGTGCAAATTCTAGATGAGGGTCCTGTAAGGCCATTGCCCGCAACTGGGTGCGGTGGGCATTGCAATATAAACCCTCTATAAATTGTTCGGTCAACAGCCTGTCCTCGTTTCCCACTCCATTAGGGTCGGTCTGCTTAATGGCCCTCAGGGCCTCTTGTAGGTTGAGTGCATAGTCCCTTATACTCTCATGCGCTCGCTGCTTGCACCCGTAGAATCTAAGTTTAATCTCGGCTGAGGTGCGGGTATCAAAGGTGTCCTTCAGCCGGGTTAGTATCCCTGCGACAGTCTTCCTCCCAGGTGGCCAGGATTTTACTTCCCTTTTGGCTGCCCCAGTTAGTTGGGCCACCAGGATGCTCACTTTTTGCTCTTCTGTGAGGGGGTACACCTGGAAGAGGCTATCCAGCTTTTCTCTAAAGTCATGCAGGGTATGTGACTCCCCTGAGTACTGGGGTAGCCAAGCTGCTCCCGGGATATAGGGCATGGTGAAGGGCATAACTGCAACAGCGGTAGCGCTGGCGGGGGTTGAGGCAGTGGAGCTCTCCTCCGTATCCGACATCTTCCTCCCCCCTAGTGGACCGTGGCCTACCTTGCGATGATCCTGTTCCGTAGGCCGCGGCTCCGCAGTGGATCGTCAGGGTTGAGGACCTTCCGTCGCGCTCCTGTGACGTCGGCGTCTGCTGGGCTCCTTCCAGGACCTTACGCAACGTCCGGACATGAGGCGGGGCTTCAGTTCTCGCGCGCTTTCGGAGTCCACGCCCCTCTTCTTCCCGCGCGGCGTCCTCAAGATGGCGTCCAATGGCGGGAAAACTTCACCGATGGCGGGAAGAAGGCTGAAGATGGCGCCGGATGGCGGGAATCTTCACCGATGGCGGGAATCTTCACCACTGGTAAGTTTGAACAGTCTTTGCTTTTCAGGCACGCAGTACCCGGTGGTTGCGGGCACGTGATCCTGCCGACTACGCCAAAGTTGACGCGCCCCTGGGCCTGTGTCGCGCTGCGTTGCGCACGCGGGAGCTTACCCGGAGCCGGATCTGTTTAGGGTTGTAGTCTCGTGGCAGTGACCCGGTCCGTGCCCAGGGAGTCAAACTGGACGGCAGTCTGTTAGCGGTAGAAAATGGTTGATGACTACGCCACCCGTTGAATGCAGCCAGGGGGCTGCTGCTGCAGGGCAGACCGCTGAGGCCGGTGGAAGGATGGTGCAGCGTGATAGTATAACCCCCAACGGGAGGGGTATGGCCTCAGGGCAGCCGACGTGGATGATGGGGGTAGCAGGAACCACTCAGAGACGGTATGGTAGCGTTCAGGGTCTTTACTGGTAACAACGATAGACCCTCCCGGAGTACTTGCTAGCGAACGGGGCCTGGTCAGTCCTTGAGCAGATGGGATCTCCCCTGGCCAGGCGTAGTTGTAGGCCTCCCAAGCTGACTGTACTCTTCTGGCTACCTTGCTAGAAGCTGATGTAAGTAGCCCACGTCCCTGAGTGTACCGTGTGGTGCTCACCCGTATGGCCGGTGACTCGGGGCCTTCTAATGGCTTCCGCTCCACGATGGCGGTGCTGGTCCCACGCGTGCGACCGGGCCTTCGGGCTTCTGGGCCAGGGGACCTGAAATCCCCTGCCTGACGGATTCTGCTGCTGGGTAGAAGTTAGTCCCCACAGCCTCGGACTCCGGGTCCGGTAAAGAATCTTCTTAGTCAGGGCGAGCTCTTTAGCTGCCAGCCCCTGACTCCTTGTGACTCTGCTGCTTCCTATGCTGCTCTTGTCTCTACTCTTCCTGGACTCACTAACCCTGCCTCAGCCCCGGGTTTATACAGGGGAAGTTCTTCCCCTCCCAAGGCTGGGCAGGAGGTGTGGCATGCACAGGATCCCTGACCAAAGGACCTCCCACCTGCTCTCAGACGTAATATCTCTATCACTGTGACAACCAGACCCCTGGGGTGTCACATTAGTTTTATGCATAGATCTTGGCCTCATTACAATCATTGTGCCTAGTCAAATCTGTTTTTTATGTAAAGCAATTGTTAACATGAAAAAAACAAAACTCCCCTAAAAAACAGGGTGATTCTGATTTTGATCTGTGTTGCGGATCAAACTTGTGAATTCAAGTCAATGGCCCTGAGGAAAAATTGATAGCACCCAGATGTCATCATGTGCTGTCATGATTTTAAAGTTTAGTAGGTAGGAGAAGCGAAGAATTTTTTTTTCATAGAAAAATGGATACAAGAATTGTGAAGAACTGATGCACAGACTAAAAATGCATCCAACACACACAACACACAGAAAAAATAATATGTGAAACTGGCCTTATACAGAGTGGCTATGTACAAGAATACATGTCATATGCCATTAATCGCTCCCTACGTATGTATAGAGCTTGTAGGTGGCACAGGGTACTCAGTGTAATGGAGCACTGTGCGTTCCAGCAGAACTGACTGACACAGACCTAGAAGTGTTGTGAGACTGTGTCCCATTCAGATGATTCAGACTTGATATTCAACAAAATATGAATGGACTTTTCCTAACTATGAATCATGCTACTGACTTCTTAAAGACAACCCCTCAGTGCTTTCCTTGTATTCTTGAATCCAATGGCAGAAATATTCCCTTGTAGAAATTAATTTACGTGTATTTTGGTGTACTGCCTTGCTGTAGTAAAATCCAAGAGTATTCAGGGAATCAGAACGACTTTATGGTAAAATTAAAATGAAAAACTTAGATTTATGCACTGGAGTGTCCCTTTAAAGCTGAGTTAGTATACTGCACGTGTGACGTACTAGGTATTGAATTATATCCAACAGCCCAGATTCATCAAGATCATCGATTTTCTCGCTGGCCTTGATAAGTGGGCATGTAGGAGTTAGCCGCTCCTGGTTCATTAAAAGGCGAACGCCTCCAAATGAATCAGGAGCATCTGACGAGTGGTGGATGAGAGACTGGAGATTTCTGGGGTAAGGAACGCCATAGCTCGTCATGAATTAGATGAGCTGTGGTGTCACCCCCCTCCCCATCCCTCCCTGGCTCTGCCTTTTTCTGTGTAACCAGGAGAAACTGGTGTGAAAACACCAAAAGTCACAATTTTAATTGTGCAAAAAATGTGCAACTTTTTAAAGCAATTTACTGCAGAATTCTAACAAAATTGCTTTGATTATCTGGGACCAATGAGTCTAGCATGATTTTTAATAATCTAGAAGCTTTACTGTTAAGGGGCACCCAAATTGGTCTTCTAACTTTAGGGCACAACACATTTTTTATGTTAGCTCAAGATTAAAGGTTTTACTTCCTGGTTCTGTATAGCGCTGCTGCCAGTGCCCCTGCATGCTGTCTCCTTCCCCCTCCATGCAGGGACGCCGGCTTACTCACTGCCTCGGTCCTTGGAACGGTTCCTGGCGTGCTCCTGCCTCCAGCTTCCTATTTCTTCTTCCTGTGCACGCTGCGCTGTGTCCTGGCAGCATGCCTAGCATGTGCATGCTTGCGCTCCCCTGATCTTAAAGTGGCAGTGTACACAGCTAACAGCTGGGAGGCATTTACTTAATATGATCACAGCAAGGTGTCTCCCAGACAATAGAGACATCTTGTGTAAAAGGCACCCTCCCCAACAGTCTGAACCTGTCCCAGTGGCCGTCCTGTCTGCACAGTCTGGACCTGTGCCAGTGGCCATCCTGTCTGCACAGTCTGAGCCTGTGCCAGTGGCCATCCTGTCTGCACAGTCTGAACCTGTCCCAGTGGTCGTTCTGTCTGCACAGTCTGAACCTGTCCCAGTGATCGTTCTGTCTGCACAGTCTGAACCTGTCCCAGTGGCCATCCTGTCTGCACAGTCTGAACCTGTGCCAGTGGCCATCCTGTCTGCACAGTCTGAACCTGTGCCAGTGGCCATCCTGTCTGCACAGTCTGAACCTGTGCCAGTGGCCATCCTGTCTGCACAGTCTGAACCTGTCCCAGTGGTCGTTCTGTCTGCACAGTCTGAACCTGTCCCAGTGATCGTTCTGTCTGCACAGTCTGAACCTGTCCCAGTGATCGTTCTGTCTGCACAGTCTGAACCTGTCCCAGTGGCCGTCCTGTCTGCACACTCTGAACCTGTCCCAGTGGCCATCCTGTCTGCACTGTCTGAACATGTGCCAGTGGCCATCCTGTCTGCACAGTCTGAACCTGTCCCTGTGGCCTTCCTATCTGCACAGTCTGAACCTGTGCCAGTGGCCGTCCTGTCTGCACAGTCTGAACCTGTCCCAGTGGCCGTCCTATCTGCACAGTCTGAACCTGTCCCAGGAACCGTCCTGTCTGCACAGTCTGAACCTGTTCCAAGTACCCATCCTGCCCTGTTGAGAATCTGAATTAATGGTTTTGACCCTTGGGGTCAGCTGTTATAGTTATTTTTTGGATCTAATAAAATATTTAATTTTATATGTCTTATCTATACTCCTTTTTCACCGGTGATTATATATCTAAAGTTTTTTGTGTTGAATACCTAGTGGCTGTCCTGTCTGCACAGTCTGAACTTGTCCCAGTGGCCGTCCTGTCTGCACACTCTGAACCTGTCCCAGTGGCCATCCTGTCTGCACAGTCTGAACCTGTCCCAGTGGCCATCCTGTCTGCACAGTCTGAGCCTGTCCCAGTGGTCGTTCTGTCTGCACAGTCTGAACCTGTCCCAGTGATCGTTCTGTCTGCACAGTCTGAACCTGTCCCAGTGGCCGTCCTGTCTGCACACTCTGAACCTGTCCCAGTGGCCATCCTGTCTGCACAGTCTGAACCTGTGCCAGTGGCCATCCTGTCTGCACAGTCTGAACCTGTCCCTGTGGCCGTCCTGTCTGCACAGTCTGAACCTGTCCCAGTGGCCGTCCCATCTGCACAGTCTGAACCTGTGCCAGTGGCCGTCCTGTCTGCACAGTCTGAACCTGTCCCAGTGGCCGTCCTATCAGCACAGTCTGAACCTGTCATAGTGGCCGTCCTATCTGCACAGTCTGAACCTGTCCCAGGAACCGTCCTGTCTGCACAGTCTGAACCTGTTCCAAGTACCCATCCTGCCCTGTTGAGAATCTGAATTAATGGTTTTGACCCTTGGGGTCAGCTGTTATAGTTATTTTTTGGATCTAATAAAATATTTAATTTTATATGTCTTATCTATACTCCTTTTTCACCGGTGATTATATATCTAAAGTTTTTTTGTGTTGAATACCTAGTGGCTGTCCTGTCTGCACAGTCTGAACTTGTCCCAAGTGGCCGTCCTGCCCTGCTGAGTATCTGAATTAACGATGTTGACCCTTAGGGTCAGCTGCTACTGCCGGACGTGCCCTGGAGTGGCATCTGGCAGCTACCTGTCGCACAAGCCTGACCTCACCACTAGATGCTGCAACGAACACCAAGGTAGCTGCTTACTTACGTCCCTCCAGGGTAAGTCCTGTTTGTGGCACAGTGGGTCCATGAACCACATGCGCCACCTTCAAGCGTAACATTCTGTATGTGTTAGAGATGATCAGATGTGATGAAAATCAAGTTTGTCAAATCACATGGATTTTACCAGGAAAATCTATCCGCAGTGAATTAATTCTCGGCAAACTGAATGACCCTTATTATGTTCTGCAGAGACCCCAGGGTAAAATGAAGTTAAGGTGTATACAATAGCAAAACAACTAATACCTCACCGCTGCTTACTGTCCCATATACGGTCTTCGGCGCCTGCTCTCCTAGTTGCAGCCAGAAGCCCCCCGCCCCAGCATTAAGATCCGTGGCATTACAGTGCATGGCGGCAAACAGAAGAGGAGCCGAGGAGCGTATGGGGAAAAGCAAGCAGTGGATGTGGCTGGAGAGGTGAGCAGTATTCGTTTTTTTTTCATTTTTTAACCTTTAATCGGTCCTCTACGATTCAGCAAAAAGATGACCAGCCAGCCGCCATTTTGCTGAATTCATGCCGGTCGAATTTCACAAAATCTGCATTTTGGAGAATATAAATTTTTGTAAAATTCAATTCCAGTCGAATAAATTTGCCCAACGCTAATGTGTGTAAGGGTTGTGTTAGAGCGGCAAATGACAGCAAGTAGAAAGATCACAGACTATTACTAACATCTCTGGGTCCCCTGCAGCCTCTAGGGAACACCGGGATGATACATGGACTTTTCTTTTATTCTTAATCCCCTGTATTCTTTTAGGCTTGGTTCACACAAACACTTTTTTGGTCTGAGTGCTGTATAAAGCTGTACTGAAAAAAAGTCAATACATGGTTAAAATACCAGTTCACTGTAGCACGTGGACAGGACCCTATGGTGTATGATGGAGTGAGCACAGGGGCAAAATACTGTTGAATATCTATTCTCACACTTTTCATCCATGAAGGTGGTGGATGCTCAGTAAGGTGCTAATCACAAGATAACATTTAGTGTGCCACGTTGGCTAACAGTCTACTGGTCTAACCCACATGATTATATCAGGTGGGCTGTTCAGCACTATATAAGTGCACCCCATTTGGGGGCAGAAATGTGGGAGTCTGACCTCAGTGTGCTGTATAATCTGTGTACATTCTATAATCTCATGAAGTATAATACCTACTATATGATCAGTACTCAAAGAGGTATCACTTTGTGCTATATACAGTATGTACGGAAAGTATTCAGACCCCTTTAATTGTTTCACTCTTTGTTTCATTGCAGCCATTTGGTAAATTCTAAAAAGTTCATTTTTTTCTCATTAAAGTACACTCTGCACCCCATCTTGACTGAAAAAAAACAGAAATGTAGAATTTTTTGCAAATTTATTAAAAAAGAAAAACTGAAATATCACATGGTCATAAGTATTCAGACCCTTTGCTCAGACACAGGGCCGGCGTCAGCACCCGGCGCACCCGGGCAAATGCCGGGGCCCTGAGCAGGCAGAGGGGCCCACTGGCGGTCACGCACCCCGCTGGGCTATGGGCGGAGGAGAGCGGTGTCAGCGCCCGCCCTTCTCCGCCGCTTGCTCAGGGCCCCGGCAGCCCGATACTTACCTCTCCCCGTGCCTCCGCAGATCAGCTGTCTTCCTGCTCTGCGCTCCCTGTGACGTCTCAGGTCAGAGGGCGCGGTGACGTCTTTACACCGCGCCCTCCCCTGAGCCGTCACAGGGAGCGCTGAGCGGGAAGACGCCGACAACGCTGGAGTTCGGAGCCGAGCAGCGAGCGGCGGGCAGCAGGCAGCGGGCAGCAGGTAGCAGGTGAGGAGAAGGGAGGTGAGTATTTGATTTTTTTTTTTTTTTAATGTATGGAGGCATGGGGCATTATAAAGAGGGGAGGGGGGGCATCCTGCATGGGGCATTATAAAGAGGAGGGGTGACAGCCTGCATGGGGCATTATAAGGTGGGGAACAGCCTGCATGGGGCATTATAAAGAGGGGGGGATTCCTGCTTGGGGCATTATAATGAGGAGGGGTGACAGCCTGCATGGGGCATTATAAGGTGGGGACCAGCCTGCATGGGGCATTATAAGGTGGGGAACAGCCTGCACGGGGCATTATAAAGAGAGGGGGGGCATCCTGCATGGGGCATTATAAAGAGGAGGGGTGACAGCCTGCATGGGGCATTATAAGGTGGGGAACAGCCTGCATGGGGCATTATAAAGAGGGGGGGATTCCTGCTTGGGGCATTATAATGAGGAGGGGTGACAGCCTGCATGGGGCATTATAAGGTGGGGACAAGCCTGCATGGGGCATTATAAGGTGGGGAACAGCCTGTACGGGGCATTATAAAGAGAGGGGGGGACATCCTGCATGGGGCATTATAAAGAGGAGGGGTGACAGCCTGCATGGGGCAGTATAAAGAGGAGGGGTGACAGCCTGCATGGGGCATTATAAAGAGGAGGGGTGACAGCCTGCATGGGGCATTATAAAGAGGAGGGGTGACAGCCTGCATGGGGCATTATAAAGAGGAGGGGTGACAGCCTGCATGGGGCAGTATAAAGAGGAGGGGTGACAGCCTGCATGGGGCATTATAAGGTGGGGAACAGCCTGCATGGGGCATTATAAAGAGGGGGGGATTCCTGCTTGGGGCATTATAATGAGGAGGGGTGACAGCCTGCATGGGGCATTATAAGGTGGGGACCAGCCTGCATGGGGCATTATAAGGTGGGGAACAGCCTGCACGGGGCATTATAAAGAGAGGGGGGGACATCCTGCATGGGGCATTATAAAGAGGAGGGGTGACAGCCTGCATGGGGCAGTATAAAGAGGAGGGGTGACAGCCTGCATGGGGCATTATAAAGAGGAGGGGTGACAGCCTGCATGGGGCAGTATAAAGAGGAGGGGTGACAGCCTGCATGGGGCATTATAAGGTGGGGAACAGCCTGCATGGGGCATTATAAAGAGGGGGGGATTCCTGCTTGGGGCATTATAATGAGGAGGGGTGACAGCCTGCATGGGGCATTATAAGGTGGGGACCAGCCTGCATGGGGCATTATAAGGTGGGGAACAGCCTGCACGGGGCATTATAAAGAGAGGGGGGGACATCCTGCATGGGGCATTATAAAGAGGAGGGGTGACAGCCTGCATGGGGCAGTATAAAGAGGAGGGGTGACAGCCTGCATGGAGCATTATAAAGAGGAGGGGTGACAGCCTGCATGGGGCATTATAAAGAGGGGGGGCAGCCTGTATGGGGCATTATGTGGGGGGTAACAGCCTGCATGGAGCATTAAAAGGGGGGGGCCTGTATGGGGCATTATGTGGGGGGGAACAGCCTGCATGGAGCATTATAAGGGGGGGGCAGCCTGTATGGGGCATTATGTGGGGGGTAACAGCCTGCATGGAGCATTAAAAGGGAGGGGCCTGTATGGGGCATTATGTGGGGGGTAACAGCCTGCATGGAGCATTATAAGGGGGGGACAGCCTGTATGGGGCATTATGTGGGGGGTAACAGCCTGCATGCAGCATTATATGGGGACCGGTATCCTGTATGGAGCGTTATATGGGGGCCAGTATCCTGTATGGAGCGTTATATGGGGGCCAGTATTCTGTATGGAGCCTTATATGGGGGCCAGTATTCTGTATGGAGCCTTATATGGAAGCCAGTATTCCGTATGGAGCCTTATATGGGGGCCAGTATTCCATATGGGGGCCAGTATTCCGTATGGAGCCTTATATGGGGGCCAGTATTCCGTATGGAGCCTTATATGGGGGCCAGTATTCCTTATGGAGCCTTATATGGGGGCCAGTATTCCATATGGAGCCTTATATAGGGGCCAGTATTCCATATGGGGCCTTATATGGGGGCCAGTATTCCGTATGGAGCCTTATATGGGGGCCAGTATTCCGTATGAAGCCTTATATGGGGTCCAGTATTCCGCATGGAGCCTTATATGGGGGTCAGTATTCCGCATGGAGCCTTATATGGGGGTCAGTATTCCGCATTGAGCCTTATATGGGGGTCAGTATTCCGCATGGAGCCTTATATGGGGGTCAGTATTCCGCATGGAGCCTTATATGGGGGTCAGTATTCCGTATGGGGCCTTATATGGGGGCCAGTATTCCGTATGGGGTCTTATATGGGGGCCAGTATTCCGTATGGGGTCTTATATGGGGGCCAGTATTCCGTATGGGGTCTTATATGGGGGCCAGTATTCCGTATGGGGCCTTATATGGGGGCCAGTATTCCGTATGGGGCCTTATATGGGGGCCAGTATTCCGTATGGGGTCTTATATGGGGGCCAGTATTCCGTATGGGGTCTTATATGGGGGCCAGTATTCCGTGTGGGGCCTTATATGGGGGCAAGTATTCCGTATGGGGCCTTATATGGGGGCCAGTATTCCGTATGAAGCGTTATATGGGGGCCAGTATTCCGTATGGGCGTTATATGGGGACCAGTATTCCGTATGGAGCCTTATATGGGGGCCACTATTCTGTGTGGAGCGATTCACCGGTTTCTGAGCTATTGTGGAATTTACAATAGATATCACTCATGAAGTGAAATCTTTGCATTGTACTATATATATATATTTCTCCGCCGTATCTCTGCATCATGAATCGTGGTATGTGTTAAAGGGGCCCACTGAGACTCTTTCGCCCGGGGCCCAGAAAAACCTGGAGCCGGCCCTGCTCAGACACTCATATTAAAGTCACATGCTGTCCATTTCCTTGTGATCCTTCTTGAGATGGTTCTACTCCTTCATTGGAATCCAGCTGTGTTTAATTAAACTAATAGGACTTGATTTGGACAGGCACACACCTGTCTATATAAGACCTCACAGGTCACAGTGCATGTCAGACAAAATGAGAATCATGAGCTTAAAGGAACTGCCCAAGGAGCTCAGTGACAGAATTGTGGCAAGGCACAGATCTGGCCAAGGTTATAAAAGAATTTCTGCATTACTCAAGGTTCCTAAGAGCACAATGGCCTCCATAATCCTTAAATGCAAGAAGTTTGGGACCACCAGAAGTCTTCCTAGACCTGACCATCCAGCCAAACTGAGGAATCGTGGGAAAAGAGTCTAGGGGAGAGTGGTAAAGAAGAACCCCAAGATCACTGTGACTGAGCTCCAGAGATGCAGTAGGGACATGGGAGAAATTTCCACAAAGTAAACTATCACTGCAGCCCTCCACCAGTCAGGCCTTTATGGCTGAGTGGCCCGACGAAAGCCTCTCCTCAGTGCAAGACATATGAAAGCCCGCATAGCGTTTGCTCAAAAACACATGAAGGACTCCCAGACTATGAGAAATAAGATTCTCTGGTCTGATGAGACGAAGACAGAACTTTTTGGTGATAATTCTAAGCGGTATGTGTGGAGAAAACCAGGCACTGCTCATCACCTGCCCAATACAATCCCAACAGTGAAACATGGTGGTGGCAGCATCATGCTATGGGAGTGTTTTTCTGCTGCAGGGACAGGACGACTGGTTGCAATTGAAGGAAACATGAATGCGGCCAAGTACAGAGATATCCTGGATGAAAACCTCTTCCAGAGTGTTCTGGACCTCAGACTTGGCCGAAGGTTCACCTTCCAACAAAACAATGACCCTAAACACACAGCTAAAATAACAAAGGAGTGGCTTCAGAACAACTCTGTGACCATTCTTAACTGGCCCAGCCAGAGCCCTGACCTACACCCAATTGAGCATCTCTGGAGAGACCTGAAAATGGCTGTCCACCAACGTTCATCATCCAAACTGACGGAACTGAAGAGGATCTGCAAGGAAGAATGGCAGAGGATCCCCAAATCCAGGTGTGAAAAACTTGTTGCATCATTCCCAAGAAGACTCATGACTGTAGTAGCTCAAAAGGGTGCTTCTACTCAATACTGAGCAAAGGGTCTGAATACTTATGACCATGTGATATTTCAGTTTTTCATTTTTAATAAATTTACAAAAAAATCAACATTTCTGTTTTTTTTTCAGTCAAGATGGGGTGCAGAGTGTACTTTAATGAGAAAAAAATGACCTTTTTAGAATTTACCAAATGGCTGCAGTGAAAAATGTAAAGGGGTCTGAATACTTTCCCTACCCACTGTATAGTATTACATAGGACTGCAGGAAATTTTTCCTTTAATTTTGATTACCATAATGCAGAAAAATATAGGCCAGCACTCCTACAGTATTAAATTAATGCCCAGGTTCACATATACTGTGGCCAATATACTGACATACAGGTGCATCTCACAAAATTAGAATATCACCGAAACGTTAATTTTGTTCAGTTCTTCAATACAAAAAGTGAAACTCATATATTATATAGAGTCATTACAAGCAGAGTGATCTATGTCAAGTGTTTATTTCTGTTAATGTTGATGATTATGGCTTACAGCCAAAGAAAACACAAAAGTCATTATCTCAGTAAATTAGAATACTTTATAACAACAGCTTGAAAAATGTTTTAAAAATCCGAAATGTTGGCCCACTGAAATGTATGTTCAGTAAATGCACTCAATACTTGGTCGGGGCTCCTTTTGCATCAATTACTGCATCAATTCGGCGTGGCATGGAGGCGATCAGCCTGTGGCACTGCTGAGGTGTTATGGAAGCCCAGGTTGCTTTGATAGCAGCCTTCAGCTCGTCTGAATTGTTGGGTCTGGTGTCTCATCTTCCTCTTGACAATACCTCATAGATTCTCTATGGGGTTAAGGTCAGGCGAGTTTGCTGGCCAATCAAGCACAGTGATACTGTTGTTTTTAAACCAGGTATTGGTACTTTTGGCAGTGTGGACAGGTGCCAAGTCCTGCTGGAGAATGAAATTTCCATCTCCAAAAAGCTTGTTGGCAGAGGGAAGCATGCAGTGCTCTAAAATTTCCTGGTAGACGGCTGCTCTGACTTTGGTCTTGATAATACACAGTGGACCTACACCAGCAGATGACATGGCTCCCCAAACCATCACTGATAGTGGAAACTTCACACTAGACATCAAGCATCTTGGATTGTGGCCTCTCCACTCTTCCTCCAGACTCTGGGACCTTGATTTCCAAATGAAAATTGGAACTCTGGGACCTTTTGGAGTGTGTCAATGACTGCCTTCTGGACATCTGTCAAGTCAGCAGCAGTCTTCCCCATGATTGTGGAGCCTACTGAAACAGACTAAGGGACCTTTTTAAATGCTTAGGAAGCCTTTGCAGGTGTTTTTTGTTAATTATTCTAATTTACTGAGATAATGACTTTTGTGCTTTCATTGGCTGTAAGCCCTAATCACCAACATTAACAGAAATTAAATTTTGAAATAGGTCACTGTTTGTAATGACTCTATATCATATACGAGTTTCACTTTTTGTATTGAAGAACTGAACTTCAACTTAAATAAATTAACTTTTTGATGATATTCTAATTTATTGAGATGCACCTGGCACCTGTATATACTAACAAAATACGTCAGCCGAGCAATTAATGAACACATGAATTCCACTATTGCTATATGACGCGCCCCCTGGGCCATATTCTTTTAGGGGGAATATCCGGAGCCGGATCAGATGGGAGTTGTAGTCTTCCGAGTGGCTATGACCCGGTCCGTGCCCAGGGTGTCAAACTGAGTTGTATGTGGCAGTCCTACAGATGTTATCAAGTTCTTAATGTCGACTACGCCACCCGTTGTATTGCGGTCACTATGGCCGCCGCTGCAGCAGGGTCCGCTGAGGCTGATGGTGTAGGTGCAGCTTTTGGTGGTATAACCCCCAACGGGTGGGGTATAGCCTCAGGGGGATCAGGTGCAGAGGATGGGAGTTGTGGTGATGCAGTGTAGACGGCAATCAGAGACAGAGTCGGGTTATGCAGTTTAGGATGTTTACTCACTGCTGATGTTCTGGTCACTCCAGCTTCGAGTGACCTCCCGAGCCGTGCTGCGTCCACCAGGTTCTGGATCCAGCCAACTCCCAAATAAGTCCGGAGCGTGACCCTGAGCTCTCCTTCAGTCCTTTCTCTGGCCGTCCCCACTATTGATCCACCCAGGTCCAGCTCCCTCGGGCCTTCTGTTGGGAGACCCTTGGCCTTGGGTTCCCTGACCCTCCTCGTGGTATGCCTTCGTGGTGGATGTGGTGGGTGACCGTGGCAAACGCTGCCCACGGTCTCCGGTCTCTGGCTGGGGAGTGTTTTTACCCCCACCAGCTTGGGTTCCGGTACCCTGATGCCGACTCTTCACCCAGGGATTTAATTTGGGGTCTTAGAGTCCTTTCTTCTTTTTCCCCCTCTGGGTCTCTCTCTCTCCTCTCTCACTCTGGGTCTCTCTTCTCCTCCGCTCGCTGACTTTCTCTCTGCAACTGACCCTGTTCTTAGTTGGTGCCCACCTTATATACACCCTCTATGTGTGAGCTCAGGTGACCAGCACCCAATGAGCTCCTATCTTTACCCAGGCTGCTCCCCCTATCTGCCCCTACACTACTTGGGATGTACCACCCCCCTCCCACTCCAGCCAGGAACAGACTCGGTCGTACCTGCACATTTCTAAGTGGGAGTACCGTCGGTCTGCTCCTCGGAAATGGGATGTGTGTAGTGCATGCAGCCTACCGAGCTCAGATCCACACTCCATCCTTACCCGGGAGTGGAATATCACACCTCTGGGTTGAGGTGCAATACCCCTGTAGCAGCCGAATCCTCAGGGTGCTACATTTACATGTAATTGTAAGGTACTTAGTCAAAGCACCACTCCAGTGGTTTTCAAATCTAAGTCCCCTGCCTCCTGTCTTATACTCGTCTTCCAGTGTCTTCATCTGTTTTTGCCGCTGCTCCCATCGGTCTCCAGCAGTTTGTGACCTGCCGGCTGTTCCAGTGATTCATGGAGCAATGCGGAGGTCACTTTTCAATACATAAGAACCTCGTTCTGGATCTCATAGACTTGCACTGAGAGCTTGTGACCTAGCTTCTGAATTCCGGCTCACAAGATGTTGTCGTACGACCAGAGTGGCACCAAAAAAAGGTAAAGGGTGAATATAAGACTAGGGGCAGGGGGCTTAAGTTTAAAGCATCACTCCAGAGTTGAAAAAAGAAGCTGGAGTGGAGCTTTAACATTGTTTTTGATCAAAAAGTGTATAAACCATCCACTAGTGACAAAATGGCCATATTGGGTAGACCCCAACTCCAGGGATTCACCTCTCTATGTGCCTAACCTGGCTTCAAATAAACTGGGGAACAGGTAGGATCTGACTTAGCTCTAATTAAAACCTGTATGGGAAAGATGGCCACACTCCGCAATTCATCGTCGCTGGTGGATGGCTTTCACACTTTTTGATCAAAAATTGTTAACTAAGAACTCCATGTTTTTTACGCATATAGAATCAGTACAATTCATGTATTCATTAACCCCTTTCTGACATAGTCAGTAATAGTACGTCCCTGTGCCGTGGTACTTATGGACCAGGTACGTACTATTATGACATGGCGATCGCGCCTTCACAAAGACTGTGAGGGCGCGATCGCCGCCGGGTGTCAGCTGATTCTGACAGCTGACACCCGGCACTCAGTGCCAGGGCCAGCTCAAGGTTTTTCTGGGCCCCGGGCGAAAGAGTTTCAGTGGACCCCTTTAACACATACCACGATTCATGATGCACAGATACCGCAGAGAAATATATATGTTATGCACACGCCCGGACTGACTGGCGTGTGCGGGTGTTGTGGTTCCACTGGACCATGGACCGGAGAGTGCCTGGAGGGGCGTGACTAAGTATCTGGCCGATCCGACCAAGGTGGCACGACGGCATACGACGCCAGTGCACCAGGGAGAAACCGGGCAGAGGGACCAGGTGCTACTCCAGGTCAAACTCCGGACACGGGGGTTGACCCACACTGGGATAACTGGAACAGGCAGGTTAGGCTGGCACAGACTGGTGGATGTAAGCAAACACGGCAGGTATGCAGATGGGTGGATACAGGCGAGTATGCAGGCAGGGAGGTACTGGCCGAAAGGACGGGCTGGAGCACAGAAAGGTTAAGACCTAGTACAGACTGGGTCACAGAACCGCAGATGCGGTAGACAACCACAGCAGAGAGGGAACGCCCGAAGCGGTGGGCAAGAACAGAGCAGGACGGGGCTGCAGGAGCAGCGAGCACAAGCAGGGCAGGACAGGACTGCCGGAGCAGCGGGCAGAAGCAGGGCAGGACAGGACTGCCGGAGCAGCGGGCAGAAGCAGGGCAGGACAGGACTGCCGGAGCAGTGAGCAAAAGGGTCAGAGCGGAGCAAGGAGTCAGAGCAGGACGGACAGGGCTCTGTTCACACGGAACAGACAGGAAGGGAAAGGCAGAGCCAGATACCCACAGGGTATTTGCAGTGAAGTAGCAAGTGGACCACAAACTCACAAACGGGAGTACAGAGACAACAAGCAGGAGTTAGGTACGAGTTCAGACTCTGCAGAAAAAGGAAAGGAACGGACATAGAGGCAAAACAGGTAAAGGATAGGAGAGAGTTCAGACTGGAACTGAGTGTACGGAAGAGACCGACACTGCAGCGGGATACAGGAGCGGGTCTGGGAATACGGCCCCCAGAGAGGCGGGACGAACAGGCAAGGAGCGTGTTCAGACAGGACAGACAAGATACAGGAACGGATCTAGGTAATCGGCCCCTAGAAGGCGGGAGGAACAGGCTAGGAGCATGTTCAGACAGGCCTGGAAATACAGCCTCCAGGAAAGGCAGCAGGCAAGAGTACACAGACAGGACACAGTTCAGACACGGGAACTGATACCGCAAGGCAGGAGACATAGACAGGACTCAGTTCAGACACGGGAACTGATACTGCAAGACAGGAGAAATAGACAGGACTCAGTTCAGACAGGAACAGATACCGCAAGGTAGGGACACAAACAGGACTCTGTTCAGACGGGAACAGATACCGCAAGGCAGAGACACAAACAGGACTCTGTTCAGACGGGAACAGATACCGCAAGGCACAGACAGGCAGATCTAGGAATACAGCCCCTAGAAGGCGAAAGAACAGGCAAGAAGCGTGTTCACAAGAACAGACCACAGTTCAGACACAGAACTGGAAAACAGGCAGGAAAACAGGATAGGACCTGGCATGTCAGAGACAAACAGCCGACTGACAGGACACAATGCTCAGGCGCCATCTTGAGGAAGAAGGTGGTATAAATACCCAAAGATGGACAGCAATAGGCTGAAGGTGCAACAGGGGCGTGTCCGCAGCAGGTACAAGAAACAGGAAGTTCAGCGGGCGTCGCCCTATGCAGCCAAAACAGACAAACAGACAGCAAGGAGGGAAGCCAGAGAGACATTCTGGACTGGAGATCAAGTGCGCGCTCTTGCACAGTGGGAGATGGACCACCATGCAAGGACGCCGCCAGGTATGTTACAATATATATAGTATAATGCCGAAGATTTCACTTCTTACATTATATGAGTGATATCTATTGTAAATTCCACAGTAGCTCAGAAACCGGTGAATCGCTCCACACAGTATACTGGCCCCCATAAAATGCTCCATACAGAATACTGGCCCCCATATAACGCTCCATACAGAATACTGACCCCCATAAACGCTCCATACAGAATACTGGCCCCCATATAACGCTCCGTACTGGATCCTGGTCCCCTTATAACGCTCCATACAGGAAACAGGCCCCCATATAATGCTCCATGCAGGCTGTTCCCCCCACATAATGCCCTTTGCAGGCCGTTCCTCCCTTATAATGCCCCATGCAGGCTGTTCCCTCCCTTATAATGCCCCATGTAGGATGTCACCCCCCATATAATGCCCCATGCAGGATGTCACCCCCTATATAATGCCCCATGCAGGATGTCACCCCCCCATAAAATGCCCCATGCAAGATGTCACCCTCCATATAATGCCCCTTGCAGGATGTCACCCCCCATATAATGCCCTATGCAGGATGTTCCTTTCCCCCCATATAATGCCCTATGCAGGATGTCCCTTTGCCCCCCATATAATGCCCCATGCAGGATGTCACCCCCCTCTCTTTAAAATGCACCATGCAGGATGTCACCCCCCATATAATACCCCATGCAGGATGTCACCCCCCATATAATGCCCCATGCAGGATGTCCCTTTGCCCCCCATATAATGCCCCATGCAGGATGTCACCCCTCATATTTTGCCCCATGCAGGAAGTACCCCCCCCCCAAGTAATGCCCCATGCCGGATAATGCCCCATGCAGGATGTCACCCCCCATATAATACCCCATGCAGGATGTCACCCCCCATATAATGCCCCATGCAGGATGTTCCTTTCCCCCACCATATAATGCCCCATGCAGGATATCACCCCCCTCTCTTTAAAATGCCCCATGCAGGATGTCAACCCCCCATATAATGCCCCATGCAGGATGTCACCCCCCATATAATGCCCCATGCAGGATGTCACCCCCCATATAATGCCCCATACAGGATGTCACCCCCCATATAATGCCCCATGCAGGATGTCACCCCCATACAATGCCCCATGCAGGATGTCACCCCCCCATATAATGCCCCATGTAGGATGTCCTTTTCCCCCACCATATAATTCCCCATGCAGGATATCACCCCCCTCTCTTTAAAATGCCCCATGCAGGATGTCACCCTCCCATATAATGCCCCATGCAGGATGTCACCCCCCATATAATGCCCCATGCAGGATGTCACCCCCCCATATAATGCCCCATGCAGGATGTCACCCCCCATATAATGCCCCATGCAGGATGTCACCCCCCCCATATAATGCCCCATGCAGGATGTCACCCCCCCATATAATGCCCCATGGCTCCATACATTAAAAAAAAATCAAATACTCACCTGACTCCTACTCACCTGCTGCCGATGCTCCAGACTCCAGCATCGCCGGCGTCTTCCCGCTCTGCGCTGCCTGTGGTGGCTCAGGGGAGGGCGCGGTGGAAAGACGTCACCGCACCCTTTGACCTGAGACGTCACAGGGAGCGCACAGCAGGAAGACAGCGGAGCTGCGGAGGCAGAGGGAGAGGTAAGTATCCGGCTGCAGTGGCCCTGAGCATGCGGGGGAGAAGGGCGGGCGCTGGCACCAATCTCCTCAGCCCATAGCCCGGCGGGGTGCCCGACCGCAAGTTGGCCCCTCGCCTGCTCAGGGCCCCGGCAGTTTCCTGGGTTCGCCTGGTGCTGACGCCAGCCCTGCTCAGTGCGATCGCAGCATTAAGTGAGCGAGTAGAGAGACTACAGAGGGACAGCAGACCCTCTGCTCTTGAATAGGAGACCCTGCGCCGTTAGCGAGGGGTCCCGATCGTTGCCATGGTGACCCGATGTCGTCATGACGACATCTGGGTCACCAGACACCAGCATGTTACTTTGATTATGTGCAGTGCATGATCAAAGTAACTTGTGTCTGCAGAGCTGATAGGTTATAATGTATAGCAGTGATCCTGGACTGCTGTACATTATAACTGCCATCAGACTGCAGAAAGTGAAAGTCCCATAGTGGGACAAAGTAAAAAAGTGTAAAAAAAAGTTGTAAAAATATTTTTAAAAAAATTAAAATATAATCATGATAAAAAATATATACATCTCTCTCTCTCTCTCTCTTTCTCTCTCTCTCTCTCTCTCTCTCTCTATATATATATATATAGTATATATCTATCTATCTATCTATCTATATATAGATAGATAGATATATACAGTATACATACTTTGTACATATACATATACAAAGCTTGTCAAGCATTCTCCTGCTTGAAAAAATGTTTTGCCTCGGCACCCATACTCATTCAACCTGATGCGTCACAGCCATTCATTGTAGAGGTAGACGCTTCCGAGGTAGGGGTGGGAGCAGTATTGTCACAAGGTTCGTCCCCTGGTAAGTGGCATCCGTGCGCCTTTTTCTCTAAAAAATTGTCGTCCGCTGAGAGGAATTACGATGTCGGCAATAGGGAACTCTTGGCCATTAAGTTAGCTTTTGAGGAGTGGCGCCATTTTTTGGAGGGGGCAGTCCATCCGGTCACCGTCATCACCGATCACAAGAACCTGCTATATCTGGAGTCCGCGAAACGTCTGAATCCCAGACAAGCTAGGTGGTCATTGTTTTTTACCAGGTTTAATTTTGTCGTTACATATCGTCCTGGGTCAAAAAATGTAAAGGCGGATGCCTTATCTCGCAGTTTCCCTGGGGCCGGGAATACGGACGACCCGATTCCTATCCTTCAGGAGGGGGTGGTGGTTTCGGCAGTATGCTCTGAGCTGGAGGAGGAGGTATTGGAGGCTCAGGGGGACGCCCCTGTTGGACCTCCGGGGAGACTGTTTGTTCCAGATCAGTTGCGACAAAAGGTGATCGAGGCACACCATAACTCAGTTTTGGCAGGACACCCGGGGAGTAAAGCAACTGTGGATCTCCTCTCGCGTCGGTTTTGGTGGCCTAACTTACATAAGGAGGTGGTAACTTTTGTCGCGTCCTGTGGGGTTTGTGCGCGCTCTAAGACCTCACATACCCGTCCGTCTGGGGCCCTCTTACCTTTGAAGATCCCGGAGCGTCCTTGGACTCATCTGTCTATGGACTTTATTACGGACCTCCCTCCGTCTTCGGGTAAAACGGTCATACTCGTTGTAGTGGACAGGTTCAGCAAGATGGCACATTTTATCGCTCTTCCGGCTCTCCCTAATGCTAAAACTCTTGCGCAGGTGTTCATTGGGGAGATTGTGAGGCTTCACGGGGTACCCTCCGATGTGGTGTCTGATCGGGGGTCTCAGTTTGTGTCCAAGTTCTGGAAGGCGTTTTGTGCACGGCGGGGGATGCATTTGTCATTCTCATCGGCTTTTCACCCTCAGACCAATGGTCAGACGGAAGGTATGAACCAGAGCTTGGAGACATATCTCCGGTGTTTTGTGTCAGAGAACCAGGAGGACTGGGCTTCTTTCTTACCTCTGGCAGAGTTTGCTCTTAATAATAGGCGGAGTGAGTCCACTGGTAAGTCCCCGTTTTTTGGGGCATATGGTTTTCACCCCCAGTTTTGTACTTTCAGTAGGGGGGGCTCTTCGGGGGTTCCTGAGGAGGAACGATTTTCCTCATCACTCGCTTCAGTATGGAGAGGGGTGCTGAAGAATCTGAATACTATGGGGAACCGATACAAACGTATGGCTGATAGGAGGAGAGTGTCTGGTCCGGACCTAAGTGTGAACGATCGGGTATGGTTGTCTACCAGGAATATTAAACTTAAGGTTCCCTCCTGGAAACTGGGTCCCAGGTTCATCGGGCCGTACAGAATCAGTTCTATAATTAATCCGGTGGCATTCCGTCTTGACCTCCCCCCTACGTTTAAAATTCACAACGTGTTCCACAGATCGTTGCTTAAGAGGTATGTGGCGCCGGTGGTACCGTCACCTTTACCTCCCCCTCCAGTGGTGGTCAATGGTAACTTGGAGTTCCAGGTATCAAGGGTCATCGATTCACGTTTTAATCGCCGGTCCCTTCAGTACCTGGTTCATTGGAAAGGGTATGGTCCTGAGGAGAGGATGTGGGTTCCTGCGTCGGATATTAACGCAGACCGATTAGTTCGGGCCTTCCACACGACTCACCCGGATAAACCTGGCCCTGAGGGTCCGGAGGCCCCTCGTAGAAGGGGGGGTACTGTCACGGGTGTGTCGCCACGAAGATCGTCACGATTACACAGCCTGACTTCTCACAGCTGACTTTTTGGTGCTTTGTGTTTTCGGCAGTGAGGGAGTTAATTCTCTCTCTCTCTGTGCTAGACGAGGTCCAGCCTCGCCCAGCTGCAATCAATGCTGCTGTAGTGAGTCTCCTTCAAATACCTGCTGGTCTGTTTGGGAAGTGTCGGTGAAAGCATTTCATACAGACTTACAGAGCGGACCGTGGTATTTGGAGTTTCTGAGATAAGTGTATTTGGAGTGTTTTTTCCCTTCCTCGCTTTATCATTTATCTCCTTTCCCGTTGGTGTTCCCTCTGTTGTAGTTGTGTAGTTTTTGTATGCAAGGTGGTTTTGGTTTTTCCCTTGTACTGTCTCGTTCGTCTAAGTACTGTGTGTGGGCATATTATTACTTGTCCTCTTTTGTTGTGATCGGGGTCCTTCTCAGGACTAGATTACTTAGGTGCAGGGATCCTCAGGAGGTAGGGGTTACGCTGGCGGCCTGGACCTCTGTACCTTTAACAGTACCTCCAGGTTGAGGGATTAGTCAGGGCCCCAGCTTAGGGTCAGCTTAGGCCCCCTACCTCCAGTATACAGAGACAGCGTGACAAGGGCAGTTTGACGAAAGGAACCAAGTGACACATCTTGCTAAAACGGTCCACGACCACCCAGATGACAGTAAAACCCTCAGAGGGGGGAAGGTCAGTTATAAAGTCCATAGCCAAATGTGTCCAAGGAGCACTGGGAACCTCCAAAGGACAAAGCAACCCCGCAGCAGGAGTATGTGAGGACTTAGATCTAGCACATATAGTACATTGACGCACCCACTTAATGACTTCCTTCTGCCATCCAGGCCACCAAAAACTGCGACCCACCAGTCTCTTGGTCTCAGAGATTCCGGGATGACCTGCCAACCGAGATTCGTGACACTCAACAAACAAATCTCTCCTAAAGGTCCCAGGCACAAACAACCTCCCATGAGGAGTGTTAGAAGGGGCATTCTCCTGTGCTTTAAGTATCTCATTTTCCAAAACGGAGTCCAAAGCAGCTATCTCAACACCTTCTTGTAAAATGTTCACCTCTTTCCTTAGAGAATTTGCTGGCTGGACTTACTGTTATGTTCTGCTACCAGAGCTAAGGAAAGAGAGGAGATCTGTCCCTACGATAGAACTCAGCTTAATCCCTACGATGTAACAGGGAACCTGATCCTGCGATCAGACCTGCTAAAGTCCTAAGCTAGTCTGTACGGAGACCTATAGATGTGGGGAAGGAATCCCTACAAGTACTAAGGACTGGGAGGAATATGGGACACCTCCTAACAGAAATAGTAGCAGACAGACGAACAAACAAAATATATAGAACATAGAGGTCAGTAGACCAAGCAAACTAACAGAGCAAGACACAGAGCACAGGCTAGCTAGAAAGTAGATATACAATGAAGTCCAGCAAAGCCAGAAGGGCGGAGCAGGATTAAATAGGCCAACAAGGTCATGTGACCAGCAAAGGAAAAAAAACCTAAGAGCAAGGTTCTAACAGGGACATTATCAGTGGTCTTGTATGTCTTCCATTTTCTAATTATTGCTCCCACAGTTGATTTCTTCACACCAAGCTGCTTGCCTATTGCAGATTCAGTCTTCTCAGCCTGGTGCAGGGCTACAATTTTGTTTCCGGTGTCCTTCGACAGCTCTTTGGTCTTCACCATAGTGGAGTTTGGAGTGTGACTGTTTGAGGATGCGGACAGGTGTCTTTTATACTGAAAACAAGTTCAAACAGGTGCCAGTAGTACAGGTAATGAGTGGAGGAGCCTCTTAAAGAAGAAATTACAGGTCTGTGAGAGCCAGAAATCTTGCTTGTTTGTAGGTGACCAAATACTTATTTTCCACCAAAATTTGAAAAAAAATGTCTTTCCAAATCAGACAATGTGATTTTCAGGATTAGTTTTCTCATTTTGTCTCTCATAGTTGAGGTCTACCTATGATGTCAGTTACAGGCCTCTCTCATCTTTTTAATGGGAGAACTTGCACAATTGGTGGATGACTAAATACTTTTTTTCCCCACTGTATATTGTACCCATAAATAAAAATGATTATGAAAAAAAAACAAAAACAATAAAAGAACACATATTTGATATTGCCGCATCCGGAACGGCCTGACCTATAAAACTGTCCCACTAGTTGGTACCTTTAGTGGACATGGTAAAAAAAAAAAAAAAAAACTAAGCAAAAAACGATGCTTTATCGTCATACCGCCGAACAAAAAGTGGAATAAAACGTGATGAAAAAGAGGAATGTAAATAAATATGGTACCACTGAAAACGTCATCTTGTCCCGCAAAAAACAAGCCGCCATACAGCTCCATCAGCCGAAAAATAAAAAAGTTATAGCTCTCAGAATAAAGCGATGCAAAAATATTATTTTTTCTATAAAATAGTTTTTATTGTATAAAAGCGTCAATACATAAAAAAAACTATATAAATGTGGTATCTCTGTAAATGTACTGACCCAAACAATTAAGCTGCCTTATCAATTTTGCCACACATGGAACGGCATAAAAAAAAAATTTGGAATAGAAAGCGATCAAAAAATGTCACATGCTCGAAAATGGTACCAAGAAAAACGTCAACTTGTCCTGCAGAAAACAAGCCCTTACATGACTCTGTCAGCCGAAATATGGAAAAATTATAGCTCTAAAAATATGGCGATACAAAAACTTGTCTTTGCAGACAAAAAAGCGTCTTTTAGTGTGACAGCTGCCAAACACAAAAACCCAATATAAATCAGGTATCGTTGTAATCGCACTGACCCGAAGAATAAAGTCATCTATTCACTTATACTGCACGAGGAACGGCGTAAAGAATAAATAAAAGCAATTCTTAACCTGCTGCTGATTTGTTCATTCTGCCTCCCAAAGATCGCAGTAAGGCTCGGCTCACATTTATCTTGTGCTCTGCGCTGAGCTCTTACACCAGGGTTTCCATGTAAATCTCTGAAATATGTGATTCACACACAGCCCCCAGTGGAAGATTCCTTGTAATGAGGCAGATGGAGACACTGTGGACGCCATCTGGTCTGTGATCCCACAGTGTCTGTCTTTTTATTAAGCATGCGTAAAAGTGCCGTCAGACACAGTTTTGTGAACCTCTGATAAAAAGGACACCGCTAAACAGAGGCCAGATTGAGTCCAGAGTAACGCTGCTGCCTCATTATAGTGAATGGATCCTTCTGGATAGGGTTGAGGTTGTGTTAGGGTTAGGGTTGTGTTAGGGTTAGGATTGTGTTAGGGTTGTGTTAAGGTTAGGGTTGTGTTAGGGTTAGGGTTGTGTTAGGTTTAGGGTTGTGTTAGGGTTAGTGTTGTGTTAGGGTTAGGATTAGGGATATGGTTAAGATTAGGGTTAAGGTTGTATTGGGGTTAGGGTTATGCTAGGGTTAGGGTAACGGTTAGGATTAGGGTTGTGTTAGGGTTGGGATTGTGTTAGGGTTACGCTTAGGATTAGGGTTGTGATTTTTTCAGAAGTAAAGAAAAAAATTATGACGATTTGGCGACTAGTGTTGAGCGCAAGTGCTCGCTGCTTGAATTTGCATCGGGTGCTCAAGTATGCACTGAGTATCGCGGGTGCTCGAACGACATGCTTGAGTCCTCGTCCCACCTATTTCGCGGCTGTTATATAGCCAAAAATAACACGTGGGGATTGCCTGCCATACACGAGCAATCCCCGCATGTTTTTTTTGGGTGTCTAACAACTGTGAAACATGCGGGGCGGGGACTCAAGCATGTCACTAGAGCACTCACGATACTTGGTGCATACCAGAGTACCCGATGCAAACTCAAATAGCGAGCACTTGCACTCAAGACTAATGACAACATATTCAACATGATGACCTAATGTTATCAAATTCTGTTGTTTCCAAAATGGGGTCTCTTATGGGGGGTTTCCACTGTTTAGGCACATCAGGGGCTCTACAAAAGTGACATGGCGTCCACTCTCGATTACAGACAATTTTGTGTTCAAAAAGTCACACAATGCTCCTTGCACAACAGTTTTTGGAGTCCATTTTCTTCTCTTACCCTTGTGAAAATAAAAAATTTGGGGCTAAAAAATAATTTTTGTGGAAAAAGTTAGATTTTTTTTATTTTCACAGCTGTACGTTATAAGCTTCTGTGAAGCACCTGGGGGTTCAGGGTGCTCACCACACATCTAGATAAGTTCCTTGAGGGGTCTAGTTTCCAAAATGGGGTCACTTGTGGGAAGTTTCCACTGTTTAGGCACATCAGGGGCTCTCAAAACGCAAAATGGCGTCCACTAATTATTCAAGCAAATTTTACATTCAAAAAGTCAAACGGCGCTTCTTCCCTTTTGAACCCTGCCGTGCGCCAAAACAGTGGTTTTTCCCGACATATGGGGTATCGGACTTACTCAGGAGAAATTGCACAACAAATGGTATGGTGCAATTTCTCCAGTTACCCTTATGAAAATGCAAAATTGAGGGCTGAAAAATATTTTTGTGGGAAAAATTTGAAAATTTTATTTTTACAGCTCAATGTTATAAAATGTTATAAACTTCTGTGAAGCACCTGGGGGTTCAAGGTGCTCACTACACATCTAGATAAGTTCCCTGAGGGGTCTAGTTTCCAAAATGGTGTTACTTGTGGGGGGTTTCCACTGTTTAGGTACACCAGGGGCTCCCCAAATGCGACATGGCGTCTACTAATTATTCAAGCAAATTTTACATTCAAAAAGTCAAATGGTGCTCCTTCCCTTCCGAGCCGGACTGTGTGCCCAAACAGTGGTTTTCCCCCACATATGGGGTATCGGAGTGCTCAGAAGAAATTGCAAAACAAATTTTGTGGTCCATTTTTTCCTGTTACCCTTGTCAAAATAAAAAAAAAATGGATCTAAAGTAACATTTTTGTGAAAAAAAAGTTAAATTTTCATTGTTTTCTTCCACAGTCCAAAAAATTCCTGTGAAGCACCTGAAGGGTTAATAAACTTCTTGAATCTGGTTTTGAGCACCTTGAGGGGTACAGTTTTTAGAATGGTGTCACTTTTGGGTATTTTCTGTCATAAAAGCCCCTCAAAATCCCTTCAAATGTGATGTGGTCCCTAAAAAAATGGTTTTGTAAATTTTGTTGGAAATATGAGAAATCGCTGGTCAACTTTTAACCCTTATAGCTTCCTAACAAAAAAAAAATTTTCGTTCCAAAATTGTGCTGATGTAAAGTAGACATGTGGGAAATGTTATTTATTATCTATTTTGTGTGACATATCTCTCTGATTTAAGGACATGAAAATTCGAAGTTTGAAAATTGCAAAATTTTCAACATTTTTGCCAAATTTTCTATTTTTTCACAAAGTAATGCAAGTCATATCGAAGTAATTTTACCACTACCATGAAGTACAATATCTCATGAAAAAACAGTCTCAGAATCCAGAGTTATTACCTCATAAAGTGACAGTGGTCAGAATTGTAAAAATTGGCCTGGTCATTAACGTGCAAACCACATTCGGGTGTAAAGGAGTTAATAGCAGAGTGCTGCTCCATTTTGTTGCTATATATACAGTATGTTTGGTTGCCATTCTTTTTATTTTATGGGTGGGAGAGGGGCGTGTAAATGGGTTTAGTCTGCAAAAAGGGTGCAATCTGAAAAGGTGTGTTGTTTCCATCATACAAAGAGTGAAACTGTTCTTAAACACTCAAAGTAACCATTATCCTATGTGCAAAAGAATATTTTCCATTCCAAAAGGTGTCCTCTAATGGGAATCATATGTCATATTTGGACAAGAAAGGCTTTGAAATGTTAATCCATCAACTCCTTTTTATCTTATATCTGTTGCCGCATACATAAGTAATTATAATTTTCTTTCATATAAATGAGGCATTACTTGCTCTATTGGAGACAGAGCACTTAAGAAGCTACTGCTTCCTGAGGTTGCCTCCATGCCTTATATCACACAGACAGTGAGCTATCAATCAAGCTAAAGAGTCTGGTGCTAGGTGGGGAAACAACTGCAGGAGGCAGCACCTCCTTATGTGCTCTGTTTGTTTAGCCTAGAGCGCTTAATGCCTCATTTGCTTATGAATGAAAATGATAATTTCTCGGGGAAAAAAGCAACAGATAGAAGATATAAAGGGGTAGATGGATTAACATTTCAATGACCGGCATGCCAATATAGTGGTTTGGGGTGTGATCTTACTAACAGATTCCCTTTAACAGATTTCATTTGTTCCTGCTCTGTCTTATATTGCAATCAAAATAAATATCTTTCTTTGACATTTCCCTCCTTCTTATTTCTGCTATTTTGTGCCTGTCAGTAAGATAAACGCCCCCTCACTGTTCAATATAAAGAGCATTCTTGGTACATCTAGAAGTTTAATATAAGTACAGTTTATTAATCGCCATGACATGTAAATGGCGTGTTACAGATATTACATCCAATAAGATGCACTGGACCTTTATCAATTGGTATCTGGTAGGACATGGGACAGTAAAGATGGCACAATGTACATGGGGCAGTAAGGATGGCACAATGCACATGGGCACATGGGCCAGTAAGGATGGCACATTGCACATGGGTCAGTAAGGATGGCACAATGCACATGGGCCAGTAAGGATGGCACAATGCACATGGGGTAGTAAGGATGGCACAATGCACATGGGCCAGTAAGGATGGCACAATGCACATGGGGTAGTAAGGATGGCACAATGCACATGGAGTAGTAAGGATGGCACAATGCACATGGGTCAGTAAGGATGGCACAATGCACATGAGGTAGTAAGGATGGCACAATGCACATGGGGCAGTAAGGATGGCACAATGCACATGGGCCAGTAAGGATGGCACAATGCACATGGGGTAGTAAGGATGGCACAATGCACATGGGGTAGTAAGGATGGCACAATGCACATGGGCCAGTAAGGATGGCACAATGCACATGGGGTAATAAGGATGGCACAATGCACATGGGGTAGTAAGGATGGCACAATGCACATAGGCCAGTAAGGATGGCACAATGCACATGGGGCAGTAAGGATGGCACAATGCACATGGGGCAGTAAGGATGGCACAATGCACATGGGCACATGGGCCAGTAAGGATGGCACAATGCACATGGGTCAGTAAGGATGGCACAATGCACATGAGGTAGTAAGGATGGCACAATGCACATGGGGCAGTAAGGATGGCACAATGCACATGGGCCAGTAAGGATTGCACAATGCACATGGGGTAGTAAGGATGGCACAATGCACATGGGGTAGTAAGGATGGCACAATGCAGATAGGCCAGTAAGGATGGCACAATGCACATGGTGCAGTAAGGATGGCACAATGCACATGGGGCAGTAAGGATGGCACAATGCACATGGGCACATGGGCCAGTAAGGATGGCACAATGCACATGGGTCAGTAAGGATGGCACAATGCACATGAGGTAGTAAGGATGGCACAATGTACATGGGGTAGTAAGGATGACACAATGCACATGGGCCAGTAAGGATGGCACAATGCACATGGGGTAGTAAGGATGGCACAATGCACATGGGCCAGTAAGGATGGCACAATGCACATGGGGTAGTAAGGATGGCACAATGCACATGGGGTAGTAAGGATGGCACAATGCACATGGGGTAGTAAGGGTAAGGATGGCACTTTCCACTGCTGGATCCATACACTCTACCTGTAGGATAGGGTGATTAACAGCAGATTGGTGGATGTCCAAAACCGGCATCCTCACCGATCAGCTGTGTTCATTATTTTGGCAGCCGGATGTAAGTGACTCGCCCCCTGGGCCGTGGGGCACTCGGAACCGGGCAATAGGGAGACGATGGGGGTAGTAGTGGCGACCCGGTCCCGTGGCTCAGGGTGGTCAGACCAGTGGTAGTCCCTTTATAAGTTTTAAGTGATGTCCGACTACGCCACCCGTGGATTGCGGTTATTAGGGACCGCCGCTGCAAGGCAGACCGCTGGGGCTGATGATGTATGCAGCTGGGATGGTGTGACTCCCCACTGGAAGAGTGCGGCCCCAGGGCAGTGTAGTGGATGGTGGGAGTGATGGTGGTGAGAGTCCCGGTACCAATAGTGCTGGAGGCGCAAAGGAGCACACAGACAACAAGTTACAGTCCAGGGTCTTTACTCACAGTTCATTTGTTCCGGGTCACTTCTGTACAGGTAGTGACCACCCAAGCCGTGCTACGTCCACCAGATGTGGGGCTCGGTCAACTCCCAGGCAGCTCAGAAGTATGGCTCAGGACCCCCTTCAATCCTTCCTCTGGCCTGTCTCAACAGTGACCCACTTTTGTCCAGCTGCCGCGGACTTGTGCGGTTAAACGTGGATCCCGCTCTCCGCTGTCCTTTATGGTGCCTTCCTAGCAGGTTTGATGAGGTGCTGCACCAATAAATGGTCACAGCCTCCGGTCTTTGGCTGAGGGTTGTTTCTCCTCCACCAATTTGGGATCCGGTACCCTTAATCTGCCTGACCCTTCACCCTGTATTCTCGTGGGTTCTTAGGGTCCCTTCCACCTTCTTGTTCCTGAGCCCTTCTGTTTCTCTCTCTCTCTACTCCACTCTCTTCCTCGGCCTCTCCCTAGGCCCACTCTGGAGTAGAGCTCCTACAGAGCCTCTACTCCCAGTCTTCTCCTCTCTCTGCACAGACTGTCCTGACTCACTGATTGTCCTAAGATGGTGCCCACCTTTTATACCTCCCTCTAGCCATGAGCCCAGGTGACCAGCAACCAATGGGCTCCTACCTACGCTCAGGAACCGTCCCCTATCTGCTCCTACATCACCGGGTATTCCTCCCCCCTCCCCACTCCAGCCAGGGACATGGTCTGTCGTACCTGCATTTCTGTCTAATGGGAGTACCGTTGAGCTGTCCCTCGGAAATGGGGTGAGTGTGCTGTATGCAGCTACCTGAGCCCTGGTCCACACTCCATCCTTACCCGGGAGTGGAATATCACACCTCTGGCAGAGGTGCAATACCCCTGTAGCGGCCGAGCCCTCGGGGCGCTATATTAAAGCTGACTCGCCCCCTGGGCCTAGTGTGGACGTGTGTGGGATACCCGGAGCCGGGTCTCTGGGGGTTGTAGTATCCGTGGCGGTGTCCCGTGGCTCAGGGTGGTCAGGCCAATGGCGGTATTTTGTGGGTTTTAGGTTAATTGTCCGACTACGCCACCCGTGGATTGCGGTCAGGGTGTACCGCCGCTGTGAGGCAGTCCGCTGAGGTTGGTGTGGTGTGCTCAGCAAAAGATGGGATAACTCCCCACGGGAGGAGTATGGCCTCAGGGCAGGGAATGTGGATGATGGGAGTGATGGTGCGTGGGCATCCCAGCACTAGTAGTGCTGGTGCGGCGATGAGCAGGAACGACTCAGAGTCTTTGCAGTGCAGTTCAGGGTCTTTAATGGTGATATTAAGGCAGACCCTCCCGGGAGTACTGGCTAGCATAAGGGGCCTGGTCAGTCTGCGAGCAAACAGGAGTTCCCCTGGCCAGGTGGAGTTGTAGGCCTCCCCGTCTATCTGCACTCTTTCTGGCTACCTTGCTGTAAGCGGGTACAAGTAGCCCATGTCCCTGAGTATACCGTGTGGTGCTCACCCGTATGGCTGGTGACTTGGGGCCTTCTGTTAGCCTCCGCTCCTGGATGGCGGTGCTGGTCCCTTCCTTGTGACTGAGCCTCCGGGCTTCTATGGCCAGAGGACCTGGAATCCCCTGCCGGCTGGTTTCTGCTGCTGGGTGGATATCAGTCCCCACAGCCTCGGACTCCGGTGTCCGGTTATCAGATTCTTCTGCCAGGGCGAGCTATATCTCTGCTTAGCTTCCAGCCCCTGGTCTTCTGCTCCTAGCTCCTACAGAGCTCCTGCTGTAACTTTCCCTCTCCAGGCTCTGACTCCCCTAATCCCGCCCCAGACCCAGTTTATAAGGGCAGATTCCTCCCCTCCCAGGTCTGGGCGGGAGGTGTTGCATGCTTAGGGCTCCTGACCAGAGAAACCTCCCACTTGCTCTCAGACGTAATATTTCTATTACTGTGGCAACCAGACCCCTGGGGTGCCACATTCCCCCCTAGTGAATTTTAGTACTCCGGGACTAAACACATTTTTAAGAAAACACAAATACAGGGTATAAACAATAATACAACAACATATATACAAGAAGCTTTAGTCTTTAGAGGTCACGGCGTGTCCGTGACCGGGTGTCCATATCACCCAACAAGGTGAAGTCTTGGCACAGAGTAGGGGACCTGTCCAAAGCAAACACCAAGCATTGGCCCTGGGCATGGCTTCAAGGCTGAGACTAGCTACTTTGGGCCACAAGGAGGCCACGCCAGACAGGTTTTCTCTTCTGCGGCCATCTTCGCAAGAGGCACCAAGGTGCAACTATCTACAATGTAGTTCCGGTTATTCAGCGTCCATAACCTGTCAGTCCAAATAAACCTGAAGGGTAACTAGAGAAACATAATTAGTAACCAGGCAACAAACATAAACCATTTTCAACATTTACGTATGTACAGGTAAATATATATTACAGTTTAGATTCTTCAGCGAGCGGGCATTTGTCCTCTAGTGCTCCTGGTGGACCTACGTAACCCACTATCTGGTTCTGCACTACAGGGTGTAGGAGGTGTTGCGGGTAGGTCTGGCAGCTTTCTGCGTACTCTTTGGCTTACTAGGGGCACGGCAGGCTCACTACTAGCAGAGGGTTGATTCTCCTGGGCTGCTGGTATGGGTTCTTCTGCCTCCTGGGCCGGCTGCTCTTCTGACACTACCTGTTCTTCTGTAGGCTCTTGAGGGGCTGGCTGGAGAAAGGTGAGGTCGGGTACCACGACTGCGTTGTTGATCTGAGTGCAGGACCGGGGAAAGTCTCCGAGTATGGTACTGATCATTTCTTCCCTTTTCTCTGCGGGTTGAGGGTTTTCTTGATCTTCTTCAGGGCTTTGCAGCTGCTCGGGACACTTTTTCAGGTGATCTCTGGAGACAATGGCTGTGGTCTCTCCTCCGTCCTTACTGATGATACATACTTTTGGGTTCTCATGACTTGAGGGCAGTACGGTGTACGGGTCCTTCTCCCACTGGTCGTCCAACTTGTGGAGCCGCCTCTTTCTCTTCAAGACCTGCTCTCCAGGCACCAGGGGAACAGCGGGAGCATACTGGTTATAAGCCTTCTCTTGCCTTTCTCTTGCTTGAGACAGACTCCGCTCGACGCTCTCCTGTACTTTCCGATACTGCTGCTGCCGTTCTGTATCCCAGTCTGCTTCTGGCGAGGTGTCCTCAGGTGTCAGGACTCCCATATCCAGGTCAATAGGCAGCTTACCAGGTCTTGCTCTCATTAGGTAAGCCGGGGTACAGTTGGTGGAGCCTATGGGGATGTGATTGTACAAGTCCACCAAATCAGGCAGTTTTTCAGGCCACAGACTGCGTTCCTCCAGGGGCAACGTTTTTAGCAAGTCTATCACCACCTGGTTCATCTTCTCACATAGTCCGTTGCTCTGAGGGTGATAGGGCGTTGTTCTTATCTTCTTGCAGCCATACAGGTTGCAGAACTCCTGGAAGACCTCCGCTTCGAAGGCTGGTCCTTGGTCCGTCAACACTTGCTCTGGATACCCGTGTGGACGGCAGAAGTGCTGCTGGAAGGCTCTAGCTGCTGTTTGAGCCGTTAAGTCCTTGACAGGGACCACCACCAGGAACCGGGAGTAGTGATCTACGATGGTGAGGGCGTAGACGTACCCAGATCTGCTTGGAGCCAGTTTCACATGGTCCAGGGCTACCAGTTCCAGTGGCTGCCTGGTCATGATGGACTGCAGGGCAGTCTTCTGGCTGGCACGGTCCTTTCTTCTTAGGTTGCACGGGTCACAATCTCTGCACCACCTCTCGATGGCTCCTCTCATGCCTATCCAGTAGAACTGTTTACGCAACAAAAACTCCAGCTTTTTCCATCCGAAGTGTCCTGCTCCGTTGTGGTATTGACTCGCCCCCTGGGCCTAGTATGAACGTGAGTGGGACGGTATTTTGTGGGGGTTTTAGGTTAATTGTCCGACTACGCCACCCGTGGATTGCGGTCAGGGTGTACCGCCGCTGCGAGGCAGTCCGCTGAGGCTGGTGTGGTGTGCGCAGCAAAAGATGGGATAACTCCCCACGGGAGGAGTATGGCCTCAGGGCAGGGAATGTGGATGATGGGAGTGATGGTGCGCGGGCGTCCCAGCACTAGTAGTGCTGGTGCGGCGATGAGCAGGAACGACTCAGAGTCTTTGCAGTGCAGTTCAGGGTCTTTACTGGTGATATTAAGGCAGACCCTCCCGGGAGTACTGGCTAGCATAAGGGGCCTGGTCAGTCTGCGAGCAAACAGGAGTTCCCCTGGCCAGGTGGAGTTGTAGGCCTCCCCGTCTATCTGCACTCTTTCTGGCTACCTTGCTGTAAGCGGGTAGAAGTAGCCCACGTCCCTGAGTATACCGTGTGGTGCTCACCCATATGGCTGGTGACTTGGGGTCTTCTGTTAGCCTCCGCTCCTGGATGGCGGTGCTGGTCCCTTCCTTGTGACTGAGCCTCCGGGCTTCTATGGCCCGAGGACCTGGAATCCCCTGCCGGCTAGTTTCTGCTGCTGGGTGGATATCAGTCCCCACAGCCTCGGACTCCGGTGTCCGGTTATCAGATTCTTCTGCCAGGGCGAGCTATATCTCTGCTTAGCTTCCAGCCCCTGGTCTTCTGCTCCTAGCTCCTACAGAACTCCTGCTGTAACTTTCCCTCTCCAGCCTCTGACTCCCCTAATCCCGCCCCAGACCCAGTTTATAAGGGTAGATTCCTCCCCTCCCAGGTCTGGGCGGGAGGTGTTGCATGCTTAGGGCTCCTGACCAGAGAAACCTCCCACTTGCTCTCAGACGTAATATTTCTATTACTGTGGCAACCAGACCCCTGGGGTGCCACATAAGCAGTGAACGGAGCCGGTACAGCACAGCTACCATCACTGTGTAGTAGCTGTTGCTGAGGACTACAGCTCAGCTCAGGTGCCCAGCAGTCGAAAATAGAAGAGCTCAGCAAAAATTGCTGCCCACTGATCCAAGTTTACATTTTTATTACTACTTTTGTTATTCCTTTATATGTATAAACAAATGAGGAGAAAGTGGACTCTGGCGCTGCTCTTCTCCAGGGACACATGTCCACCCTTCCCTGCAGCTCCCGGATTTGTTCTAAAATACTTACAAAATGCCATCATGTACTATCATCTAAATTGTGTTTGTTCATTGAAAATAGTTTTTGGCCTCAGCGTAATGATGTCAGGAACTTCCAGAAATCTAAGCCAACTAAATATCATTGTCTCCAGCCCTGCATGACGTCCTAAATCCTTGGAATATTTTTTAATTATCTATGCATACTTACGTGCAGATTGAAAGTGACTCATCCTGACCTTTCAATGCCCTATTATTCCTTTCCATCATACAGTAGTGTGGCCTGCTCTGCGCTTCTGAAGTAGACGAGACAATGGCTGTGCTATTTAAGAGGTACATGTATTCATACCGCCTTGCCAAACACCTGTTTTCATTTGCTGGCTATACATCAGTGCATTATAGAAGAAAGATACAAGACCATTAACCCTTAAAGGGAATCTGTCACCAGGTTTTCATGACCTCATCTGAGCACAGGATGATGTACTGTAAGGGCAGAGGGACCCTGATTGCAGTGATGTTTCCCTTACTGGGCTCCTTTCTGCACTTTTGATAAAACCACTTTTTTATCTGCTGGAGATCTACCATTTCTCTGAATGTGGAGCTCTGTATACCCCCCCCCCCACACACACATCACTGATTATCAGCTTTCTGTGTAAACTGTATATTAACAGAAAGCTGCCAATTAGTAGTGGGCGTGGGGTTACACAGAGCAGTTGACTAGCAGGCATTAGACTCCTAGTCGATGACGACACTGGGGGGAGCTGAGACAATGTAGAGTCAGTATGGATAAATATGCTTGGAGATGGCAATAATAGAAAGCTGCTAATTGGAGTTTGCTACAAGCCTCTTAATATAAAAGGAAAAAGGAGAACCAATTGGAGTGCCCCAAAACTAAAACATTCCTCCACTGATACAAAAACACACCAAAATCCCCCAAGGAGTTAAAAAAGACAAACAGGTGGCAACCAACACTGAAAGTCCAACACTCATGCAGACAGGCACTTGAAGTGGGTGAGTGAGGAGGAGAGCCAAACACATATACAGTGGTGGCCAAAAGTATTGGCACCCCTGCAATTCTGTCAGATAATACTCAGTTTCTTCCTGAAAATGATTGCAATCACAAATTCTTTGGTATTATTATCTTCATTTAATTTGTCTTCAATGAAAAAACACAAAAAGAATTGTCCTAAAGCCAAATTGGATATAATTCCACACCAAACCTAAAAAAGGGGGTGGACAAAAGTATTGGCACTGTTTGAAAAATCATGTGATGCTTCTCTAATTCGTGTAATTAACAGCACCTGTAACTTACCTGTGGCACCTAACAGGTGTTGGCAATAACTAAATCACACTTGCAGCCACTTAACATGGATTAAAGTTGACTCAACCTCTGTCCTGTGTCCTTGTGTGTACTCCATTGAGCATGGATGGAGAAAAGAAAGAAGACCAAAGAACTGTCTGAGGACTTGAGAAACCAAATTGTGAGGAAGCATGAGCAATCTCAAGGCTACAAGTCAATCTCCAAAGACCTGAATGTTCCTGTATCTTCCGTGCGCAGTGTAATCAAGAAGTGTAAAGCCCATGGCACTGTGGCTAACCTCCCTAGATGTGGACGGAAAAGAAAAATTGATGAGAGATTTCAACGCAAGATTGTGCGGATGGTGGATAAAGAACCTCGACTAACATCCAAACAAGTTCAAGCTGCCCTGCAGTCCGAGGGTACAACAGTGTCAACCCGTACTATCCGTCGGCGTCTGAATGAAAAGGGACTGTATGGTAGGATACCCAGGAAGACCCCACTTCTTACCCCGAGACATAAAAAAGCCAGGCTGGAGTTTGCCAAAACTTACCTCAGAAAGCCTAAAACGTTTTGGAAGAATGTTCTCTGGTTAGATGAGACAAAAGTAGAGCTTTTTGGGAAAAAGCATCAACATAGAGTGTATAGGAAAAAAAAAGAGGCATTCAAAGAAAAGAACACGGTCCCTACAGTCAAACATGGTGGAGGTTCCCTGATGTTTTGGGGTTGCTTTGCTGCCTCTGGCACTGGACTGCTTGACCGTGTGCATGGCATTATGAAGTCTGAAGACTACCAACAAATTTTGCAGCATAATGTAAGGCCCAGTGTGAGAAAGCTGGGTCTCCCTCAGAGGTCATGGGTCTTCCAGCAGGACAATGACCCAAAATACACTTCCAAAAGCACTATAAAATGGTTTCAGAGAAAGCACTGGAGACTTCTAAGGTGGCCAGCAATGAGTCCAGACCTGAATCCCATAGAACCCCTGTGGAGAGATCTCAAAATGGCAGTTTGGAGAAAGCACCCTTCAAATATCAGGGACCTGGAGCAGTTTGCCACAGAAGAATGGTCTACAATTAATCATAGAATCATAGAATCATAGAATGGTAGAGTTGGAAGGGACCTCCTGGGTCATCTGGTCCAACCCCCTGCTCAAAGCAGGATTCACTAGATCATCTCAGACAGATGTCTGTCCAGCCTCTGTTTGAAGACGTCCATTGAAGGGGAACTCACCACCTCTCGTGGCAGCCTGTTCCACTCATTAATCACCCTAACTGTCAAAAAGTTTTTTCTAATATCTAATCTGTGTCTCCTCCCATTTAGTTTCATCCCATTGCTTCTAGTCTTTCCTTGTGCAAATGAGAATAAAGATGATCCTTCTACAATGTGACAGCCCTTGACATATTTGTAGACAGCTATTAAGTCTCCTCTCAGTCTTCTTTTTTGCAAGCTAAACATTCCCAAATCCTGCAACCGTTCCTCATAGGACATGGTTTGCAGACCAGTCACCATTCTGGTCGCTCTTCTCTGAACTTGCTCCAGTTTGTCTATGTCTTTTTTAAAATGTGGTGCCCAAAACTGTACACAGTATTCCAGATGAGGTCTGACCAAAGAGGAGTAAAGACCGATAATGACTTCACGTGATCTAGACTGTATGCTTCTGTTAATACATCCCAGAATTGTATTTGCCTTTTTTGCTGCTGCATCACACTGTTGACTCATGTTCAGTCTATGATCTATTAGTATACCTAAGTCTTTTTCACATGTACTGTTGCTTAGCTCTATTCCTCCCATTCTGTATATGCTTTTTTCATTTTTATTGCCCAGATGTAGTACTTTGCATTTTTCCCTGTTAAAAACCATTCTGTTGGTTGCTGCCCACTGCTCCAGTTTATTTAGGTCTTTTTGAATCCTCTCTCTCTCTTCTCTAGTATTAGCTATCCCTCCTAGCTTTGTGTCATCAGCAAATTTAATCAGTTTACCCTCAATTCCTTCATCTAAATCATTGATAAAGATGTTGAACAATACAGGTCCCAGGACGGAGCCCTGTGGTACCCCACTTGAGACATTCATCCAGCTGGATGTGAAGCCATTTACAACCACCCTTTGAGTCCGATCACTAAGCCAGTTATGAATCCACCTAACAGTTGCCTGGTCCATTGCATACTTGGTCATTTTTTCAATAAGGATGATGTGAGATACTTTGTCAAATGCTTTGCTGAAGTCAAGATATACTATATCTACAGCATTTCCCTGATCCACCCAGTCAGTGATTCTGTCATAGAAGGAAATTAAGTTAGTCTGACATGACTTGTTAGTTACAAACCCATGCTGACTCTGGTTAATCACTTCATTCTTATCCATGTACTTACATACATGTTGTTTAATAATTTGTTCAAAGATCTTTCCTGGTATAGAAGTCAGACTCACCGGCCTATAGTTCCCTGGGTCCACCTTCTTCCCCTTTTTGAAGATAGGAACAACATTTGCTCTTCTCCAGTCTTCTGGGACTTCTCCTGTTCTCCAAGAATTTTCAAAGATTATGGAGAGTGGTTCTAAAATTTCTTCTACAATCTCCTTCAGTACTCTGGGGTGTAATTCATCTGGACCTGGAGACTTGAACTCATTTATGTTAGCTAAATATTCCCTCACAATCTTTCTGTTTACTGATAACTTGGATTCCTCTATTCCTTTAAAAGGACAGTGAAGATCAGTTGATGTTACATTTTCTTTCTGAGAGAAAACAGATGCAAAATAGGAATTAAAAAGTTCGGCCTTCTCAACATCCTCTCTTACCATTTCTCCATTTCCATCCTGTAAAAATCCTATAGCATCTTTGACTTTTCTTTTACTTTTGACATACCCCCAAAATCCTTTTTTATTGCTTTTGACATCTCTTGCAAGCCTTAATTCATTGTCAGCTTTAGCTAACCTGATACGTGCCCTGCAGGATCTGCAGACTGCATTATAATCTTCTTTAGATATGCCTCCCTCTTTCCATTTAATAAACATTTCTTTCTTTCTTTTTAGCATGTGTTTAAGTTCTGTGTTCATCCATCCTGGTTTCCTTAAATGCTTCCCATTCTTCCTACTTTTCGGGATTGTTAACGATTGTGCTTTGAGAATCTCATTTTTAAAAATTTCCCATCCTTCCTGGACATTTTTGTCCTTAAGGACATCCAGCCATTGGATCCCTCCTATTCTCTTTCTGAGTCTCTTAAAATCTGCCTTTCTAAAATCTAACCTTGAAGTTTGAGTCTTCACATGTCTTCCTCCTCTAGTTATCCAAAATTCTATAATAGCATGATCGCTGCCTCCTAGGGTCCCAGCCACCTTTACCTCCTCAACCATTTCCTCCCTGTTTATAAGAATTAGATCCAAAGTAGCAGATCCCCTTGTTTTCTCCCCTACCTTTTGGAAGATAAAGTTGTCAGCAAGAGAGGATAAGAATTTTCTTGACCTGTTAGTTTTACTTGAGAGAGATTCCCAACAAATGTCTGGATAGTTGAAATCTCCCATGACCACTACGTCATATTTTTTGGAGAACTTGGTCATTTGATACATAAAGAGTTCATCCATATCTTCAGCTTGCCCAGGTGGCCTGTAGTAAATGCCTACAATGGTGTCCTTTCCGTTGTTCTCTCCTTGTATTCTTACCCAAACAGTTTCCACAGAACTCCCAGTCTCTGAAGCTTCAATCTCTGTGCAGATATACGCTTTTCTAACATACAATGCAACACCTCCTCCTCGTTTATCAAGTCTGTTTCTTGCAAATAAGTTGTATCCTTTTAGCCTTTTATTCCAATCATGTGTATCGTCCCACCAAGTTTCAGTGATTCCAATGACATCATATTCCTTTTCCTGCATTAGTAGTTCCAATTCTCCTTGTTTGTTGCCCATGCTTTGTGCATTTGTATAAAAACATTTTAGTTTGTGATTGGTTTCTCTTCCTCCCATATTTTTATTATTTAGATTTTTTTGTCTTTGTTCTTCTTTTCCACTTCCAGTAGCAGAGATCTCAATAGTATTTGTCAGCTGTATGGCTTTTTCTGGCCTTTTGCTTCCCTTCCCACATTGTTCTAGTTTAAAGCTCTTCTGATGAGTGTAGCAAGGCGACTTCCAAATACATGTTTTCCAGTCTTCGTAAGGTGCACCCCATCTCTAGCAAGTAGTCCATCGTATAGGTAATTCATTCCGTGATCCAGAAATCCAAATCCTTGTTGACGGCACCATCGACGTAGCCAGTTGTTCACCTGTAGAATCTTATTCCACCTCATTGTTCCATGGCCATCCACTGGGAGGATGGATGAGAAGACCACCTGCGCTCCCAATTCTTTCACTTTCTTGCCTAAGTCTTCAAAGTCACTGCAGATGGTTTCCAGGTCCTTTCTTGCGGTGTCATTTGTCCCCACATGTATTAGCAGGAATGGGTAGTGATCTGTAGGTCTGAAGAGTCTTGATATCCTGTCAGACACATCTTTAATTTTTGCTCCTGGAAGACAGCACATTTCTCTTGAGGTTATGTCTGGTCTGCAGATAGCAGCCTCTGTTCCTCTTAACAGGGAATCCCCCATGACCACCACTCTCCGTTTTTTCTTCACAACATTCTTCTCTCTCCATCCAGGAGGATTCTGAGGGCTTACAAGGTTATTCATTGCTGGCAAAGTCTTATCTTGCTGTATTTCTTCATGGTTCTCCTGTGTGAGAGCCTGGTACTGGTTCCTGAGCAGTATGGGTGCTGACTGCCTCTCGATCCTCCTGCTTCTGTGGGTCACATGCTTCCATTCCTCTGTTTCGTCAGGTGCAGTTCGAATTTCTTCTCTTTCTGAATCATGAAGAGATAATTCTGCTCTGTCTAAGAACTCTTCACCTTCCTTAATGATTTTCAAGGTAGTTAACCTCTCTTCTAGATTTCGCAACTTTTCCTCCAACAGGGACACAAGCTTGCATTTCTGGCATGTGAAGTCTGGCTTTTCCACTGGCAAGTCTGTGAACATGTAGCAGGATATGCAGCTCACCAAATGGCTCCTGGACTCTTCCATGTTCTTATTGTTAATGTTCTGAAAACAGTGAAAAATGCTTCAAAATGCACGTGCCAGGAGGCGCGCGGTTTACCGATGTCCTCTTTTCAGCTCCAACAGCCAAAATCCAGTGTTCTTTGAGCACGCAGAGACTCTTCACTTACCCCAAAATGCAGTGGGAATATGCAAATTATCTCCTCAGGACTCCTCCCCTGGTTTACCGATGTCCTCTTTTCAGCTCCAACAGCCAAAATCCAGTGTTCTTTGAGCACGCGGAGACTCTTCACTTACCCCAAAATGCAGTGGGAATATGCAAATTATCTCCTCAGGACTCCTCCCCTGGTTTACCGATGTCCTCTTTTCAGCTCCAACAGCCAAAATCCAGTGTTCTTTGAGCTCGCGGAGACTCTTCACTTACCCCAAAATGCAGTGGGAATATGCAAATTATCTCCTCAGGACTCCTCCCCTGGTTTACCGATGTCCTCTTTTCAGCTCCAACAGCCAAAATCCAGTGTTCTTTGAGCTCGCGGAGACTCTTCACTTACCCCAAAATGCAGTGGGAATATGCAAATTATCTCCTCAGGACTCCTCCCCTGGTTTCCAGCAGAGCATTGTAAGAAACTCATTGATGGTTACCGGAAGCGGTTGTTCGCAGTTATTTTGGCTAAAGGTTGGGCAACCAAGTATTAGGCTGAGGGTGCCAATACTTTTGTCTGGCCCATTTTTGGAGTTTTGTGTAAAATGATCAATGATTTGATTTTTGCTTCATTCTCTTTTGTGTTTTTTACTTGCAAGCAAATTAAATGAAGATAATAATACCAAAGAATTTGTGATTGCAATCATTTTCAGGAAGAAACTGAGTATTATCTGACAGAATTGCAGGGGTGCCAATACTTTTGGCCGCCACTGTATATATATATATACATATGTATATATATATATATACATATTTATATTTATATATATATATATATGTAGCACCCTGAGGATTCGGCTGCTACAGGGGTATTGCACCTCAACCCAGAGGTGTGATATTCCACTCCCGGGTAAGGATGGAGTGTGGACCTGAGCTCGGTAGGCTGCATGCACTACACACATCCCATTTCCGAGGGGCAGGCCGACGGTACTCCCACTTAGAAATGTGCAGGTACGACCGAGTCTGTTCCTGGCTGGAGTGGGAGGGGGGTGGTACATCCCAAGTAGTGTAGGGGCAGATAGGGGGAGCAGCCTGGGTAAAGATAGGAGCTCATTGGGTGCTGGTCACCTGAGCTCACACATAGAGGGAATATATAAGGTGGGCACCATCAAAGATCAGGGTCAGTCTGTCAGAGTCAGTAAGAAGCAGAGGTCCAGATGAGCCTGCAGAGAGAGAGTGGAGCAGAGAAGGAAAGACCCAGAGAGGAAAAAAAGAAAGGACTCTGAGAACCCAAATTCAATCCCCGGGTGAAGAGTCGGCAATAGGGTACCTCATCCCAAACTGGTGGGGGCAAAAGCACACCCTAGCCAGAGACCGGAGGCCGTGGGCAGCGTCTGCCACGGCCACCCACCACATCCACCCCGAAGGCAAACCACGTGGAGGGTCAGGGAACCCAAGGCCAAGGGTCTCCCAACAGAAGGCCCGAGGGAGCTGGACCTAGGTGGATCACTAGTGGGGACGGCCAGAGGAAAGGACAGAAGGAGAGCTCAGGGTCACGCTCCGGACTTGTTTGGGGGTTTGCTGAATCCAGGACCTGGTGGACGCAGCACGGCTCGGGTGGTCACTTGAAGCTGGAGTGACCGGAACATCAGCAGTGAGTAAATACCTTAAACTGCACAACCCGACTCTGTCTTCACGTAACATCTATGCTGCACCACCACAACCCCCATCCTCTGCACCTGACCACCCGTTGGGGGTTATACTACCAAAAGCTGCACCAACACCATCAGCCTCAGCGGACCCTGCTGCAGCGGCGGCCATAGTGACCGCAATACAACGGGTGGCGTAGTCGACATAAAGAACTTTAGTAACATCAGTAAGGACTGCCACACACTGAGCTTGACACCCTGGGCACGGACCGGGTCACAGCCACTCGGAGACTACAACCCCCATCTGATCCGGCTCCGGGTATCCCCAACAACACTGGCCCAGGGGGCGCGTCATATATATATATATATATATATATATATATATATATATATATACACCATTGTGGCCATCAGGCTCCCTCCCCACTCATTCCCCACATTTGTGCAGATAGGTATTTGAATTGGGTGAGTGAGGAGGAGAGTCAACTTCCCCTTGAAAAAACAAGGTATTAACAAGCGAAATGCGCGTTGGGGGCTCACTTGCATGTGTGTTGGGGATTATTTTGTGCAATATGGGTAAGAATTTTCTTTTGTACTGATTACAATGGTGGAGAATGGGCATAGAGGGAGCTCAATGGCACACATAGACATGCTGACTTACTCTCCTCCTCGCCCACCCAACCAAAATACCCATCTGCACAGACATCAACCCCTCAGTGCTAGCCGTCCCTTCCAACTAGTCACATAGTGATAATATCCTGCTGATAAAACATTTCGTTAATTACAGCAACACACATATCAATTAGTGGCACGTCATTGGAATCAATAGTAGTAATATACACTATTGGGATATATGGATAACTGCTGTGCTGCTGTGTATAGGCATCAACTTGCCAATCAGTGGTGGGGGTGGGGATATACAAAGCTCATGAATATGGAGGACTACATGGCAGCAGGTTTACTAGTCCTCTAGTGATAATCGAATGCTGATAAAACAGTGATTTTATGAAAACTACAGAAAACAGCCCAGTAAGTGACACATTCCTCTTCATTATATTGCTTTCAGATTCACATCGCTGAAATCAGGGACTCTGTCTCTACATAATACTTCTCTTCAATTAGGTCGTGAAAAGTTTGTTACAGATTCCATTTAACTCCTGCCTGTTTTCATCTTCCTGACCAGACCAATGTTTTCAATTCTGAACAGTGTCACTTTATGAGGTTATAACTCTGGAACGCTTCAAAATATCTGATTCTGAGATAGTTTTTCCCTGACACGTTGTACGTCATGCTAGTGGTAAATTATGGTCGATATGATTTGCGTTTATTTATGAAAATATTGAAAATTTTACAAAAAATTGAAAATTTTGCAGTTTTCAAACTTTGAATTGTTATGTCAGATAGTTATATCATACTAGATGGTGGCCGGATTCTAACGCATCGGGTATTCTAGCATATGTCTCCCGACCCTCCTTTATAATGCCCCATGCAGGAAGTCACATCCCCCGTATATAATACCCATGCAGGATGTCACATCCCCCGCATATAATGCCCCATGCAGGAAGTCACATCCCCCGTATATAATACCCCATGCAGGAAGTCACATCCCCCGTATATAATGCCCCATGCAGGATGTCACCTCTCCCCCATATAATGCCCCATGCAGGATGTGACCTCTCCCCCCCATATAATGCCCCATGCAGGATGTCACCTCTCCCCCATATAATGCCCCATGTAGGATGTCACCTCTCCCCCCATATAATGCCCCATGCAGGATGTGACCTCTCCCCCCATATAATGCCCCATGCAGGATGTCACCTCCCCCCCCCCATATAATGCCCCATGTAGGATGTCACCTCTCCCCCCCATATAATGCCCCATGCAGGATGTCACCTCTCCCCCCATATAATGCCCCATGCAGGATGTGACCTCTCCACCGATATAATGCCCCATGCAGGATGTCATCTCTCCCCCCCATATAATGCCCCATGCAGGGTGTCACCTCTCCCGCCATATAATGCCCCATGCAGGATGTGACCTCTCCCCCCATATAATGCCCCATGTAGGATGTGACCTCTCCCCCCATATAATGCCCCATGCAGGATGTGACCTCTCCCCCCATATAATGCCCCATGCAGGATGTCACCTCTCCCCCATATAATGCCCCATGCAGGATGTGACCTCTCCCCCCATATAATGCCCCATGCAGGATGTCACCTCTCCCCCCCCATATAATGCCCCATGTAGGATGTCACCTCTCCCCCTCATATAATGCCCCATGCAGGATGTCACCTCTCCCCCCATATAATGCCCCATGCAGGATGCGACCTCTCCACCCATATAATGCCCCATGCAGGATGTCATCTGTCCCCCCCATATAATGCCCCATGCAGGGTGTCACCTCTCCCGCCATATAATGCCCCATGCAGGATGTGACCTCTCCCCCCATATAATGCCCCATGTAGGATGTGACCTCTCCCCCCATATAATGCCTCATGCAGGATATGACCTCTCCCCCCATATAATGCCCCATGCAGGATGTCACCCCCCCCATATAATGCCCCATGCAGGAAGTCATATCCCCTGCATATCCATCCCCCCATAGTGCCCCATGCAGGTCCCCTACGGCCCCATACAAAAAAAAAAAATCCAATACTCACCTCCCTTCTCAGCTGCTTTTCTGGACTCCAGCGTAGCCGGCATGTTGACGCTGTGCGCTGTGACCGGTCAGGAGAGAGCGCGGTGTAAAGACGTCACCGCGTCCTCTGACCTGAGACGTCACAGAGCATCAGCGGAAGACACAGCAGCTGCTGCGGAGGCACGGGGAGGGGTAAGTATGACGCCGGTGCCGGGGTCCTGATCGAGCGGGGGGAGGGACGGGAGGAGAGGGGAGGGGAGAGGAGAGGAGAGGAGGGGAGAGGAGGGGAGGGGAGGGGCGTCACACTTGTCCTCGGGAGATAAGCGGCCGTAGCCGCTGATCTCCCGACGATAGCCGCATGTAGGTCAGCGGCGCCTGCGGTCGGGGGACTTATGCTGCGAGTAGCCGGCTGCATCTCCCGGCTGCATCGCCGCTGACCTCCGGCCGGACCAATCAGCGACCCGGGATTTCCAGGACAGACAGACAGACAGAAAGACAGACAGAAAGACAGACGGGATAAGACAATTATATAGTAGATAAAATAGTTGATACATAACATTTACCACACGTCTATTTCACATCTGAATCATTTTTAAAACATAACTTATTTTTGTTAGAAAGTTAGAAGGGTTAAAAGTTTATCACAAATTTCAAATTTTTTTAAAAAAAATATACCAGTATTTTTAGGGACCACATTCCATTTAAAGTGATTTTGAGGGTCAGAAAATACCCAAACATTACACCATTTTAAAAACTACACCACTCAAAGTGCTCAAAACCACATTCAAGAAGTTTATTAACCCTTTAGGGGCTTCACCGGAATTAAGGAACTGTGGAAGGAAAAAAATTAAAATGTTACTTTTTCCCACAAAAATATCGATTTAGCCCTAAAATTTGCATTTTCAAAAGGGTAACAGGTGAAAATGGACCATACAATTTGTTGTGCAAGTTCTCCTAAGTACACCGATACTCCATATGTGGTGCAAAACTACTGTTTGGGCACATGGCAGGGCTCAAAAGGGAAGGGAAGGAGCACCATTTGACATTTGGAGCGCAAAATTGGCTGGAATAGATAGTGGACGCCATGTCGCGTTTGCAGAGCCCTTGATGTGCCTAAACAGTGGAAACCCCCTACAAGTGACCCCATTTTAGAAACTACACCCCTCAAGGCAGTTATCTAGAGGTGTGGTGAGCACCTTGAACCCACAGATGCTTTATTGACTTTTGTAATGTTGAGGTGTGAAAATGAAAACAAATATTTTTTTCCTGCAAAAATGTAGCTTCAGCCCCAAATATTTCACTTCCACAAGGGTAGCAAGAGAAAATAAATCATAAAATTTGTTGTGCAATTTCTCCTGAGTACACTGATACCCTATATGTGGAGGAAAACTACTGTTTGGGTGCAGAGCAGGGCTTAGAAGGGAATGAGCGCCAGTTGACTTTTGCAGCGCAAAATTGGCTGGAGTAGATAGCGGACACCATGTCGTGTTTGTAGAGCCCTTGATGTGCCTAAACAGTGGAACCCCCCACAAGTTACCCAATTTTGGAAACTGGACCGTTCAAGGAATTTATGTAGATGTGTGCTGAGCATCTTGAACCCACAGGTGCTTCACAGAATTTTATAACGTTGAGCCTCGAAAATGAAAAAATACAATTTCCCATAAAAATGTTGCTTTAGACCCAAATTTTTATTTTTTACAAGGGTAACAGGAGAAAATAAACCTCAAAATCTATTGTACGATTTCTGCTCAGTATACCGATACCCCATATGTGGTGAAAAACTACTGTTTGAGAACACGGCAGGACTCGGAAGGGAAGGAGTGCCAATTGACTTCTGGAGTGCAATTTTGGCTGGAATAAATTGCGGATACCATGTTACATTTGGAGAGCCCTTGACATGCCAAAACAGCAGAAACTTCATTTTGGAAACTACGCTTCTTGAGGAATTCATCTAGGGGTGTTTTGAGCATTTTAACTCTCAGGCGATTCACAGAATTGTATAACATTGGTCTGAGTCATTGGAAAATTAAAAAATATTTCACTAAAATATTGCTTTGGCCCCAAATTTTTCAAAAGGGATAACAGGAGGAAATGGACCATACCATTTGTTACACAATTGCTACTGAGAACACAAATACCCCATATATGGTTAAAAACTACTTTTGAGGCACAGTACAAAGCTCAGAAGGAAGACACACCATATTGAAGTTCAGATTTTGCTGGAATAATTTGAGGGTACCATAGTTTTTATAGTTTTTAAGGTTGAAGGAAGACTAAGTCCATCTAGTTCAACCCATAGCCTAATACGTTGATCCAGAGGAAGGCAAAAAAAAAACACGTGGCAAACACTAAGCTCCACATTGGGGAAAAAAATTCCTTCCCGACTCCATACGACAATCAGACTAGTTCCCTGGATCAACGCCCTATCAAGGAATCTAGTATATACAACCTGTAATATTATACTTTTCAAGAAAGGCATCCATGCCCTTCTTAAATTTTAATAGTGAATCACTCATTACAACATCATGTGGCAGAGAGTTCCATAGTCTCACTGCTCTTACAGTAAAGAATCCCCGTCTGTGATTATGATTAAACCTTCTTTCCTCCAGACGTAGAAGATGCCCCCTTATCCCCGTCTCTGGCCTCACAGTAAAAAGATCAGTAGACAGGTCTTTGTACTGTCCCCTCATATACAGTACAGACCAAAAGTTTGGACACACCTTCTCATTTAAAGATTTTTCTGTATTTTCATGACTATGAAAATTGTACATTCACACTGAAGGCATCAAAACTATGAATTAACACATTTGGAATTATATACTTAACAAAAAAAGTGTGAAACAACTGAAAATATGTCTTATATTCTAGGTTCTTCAAAGTAGCCACCTTTTGCTTTGATGACTGCTTTGCACACTCTTGGCATTCTCTTGATGAGCTTCAAGAGGTTGTCACTGGAAATGGTCTTCCAACAATCTTGAAGGAGTTCCCAGAGATGCTTAGCACTTGTTGGCCCTTTTGCCTTCACTCTGCGGTCCAGCTCACCCCAAACCATCTCGATTGGGTTCAGGTCTGGTGACTGTGGAGGCCAGGTCATCTGGCGTAGCACTCCATCACTCTCCACCTTGGTCAAATAGCCCTTACACAGCCTGGAGGTGTGTTTGGGGTCATTGTCCTGTTGAAAAATAAATGATGGTCCAACTAAACGCAAACCGGATGGAATAGCATGCCGCTGCAAGATGCTGTGGTAGCCATGCTGGTTCAGTATGCCTTCAATTTTGAATAAATCCCCAACAGTGTCACAAGCAAAGCACCATCACACCTCCTCCTCCATGCTTCACGGTGGGAACCAGGCATGTAGAGTCCATCCATTCACCTTTTCTGCGTCGCACAAAGACACGGTGGTTGGAACCAAAGATCTCAAATTTGGACTCATCAGACCAAAGCACAGATTTCCACTGGTCTAATGTCCATTCCTTGTGTTCTTTAGCCCAAACAAGTCTCTTCTGCTTGTTTCCTGTCCTTAGCAGTGGTTTCCTAGCAGCTATTTTACCATGAAGGCCTGCTGCACAAAGTCTCTTAACAGTTGTTGAAGAGATGTGTCTGCTGCTAGAACTCTGTGTGGCATTGACCTGGTCTCTAATCTGAGCTGTTGTTAACCTGCGATTTCTGAGGCTAGTGACTCGGATAAACTTATCCTCAGAAGCAGAGGTGACTCTTGGTCTTCCTTTCCTGGGGCGGTCCTCATGTGAGCCAGTTTCTTTGTAGCGCTTGATGGGTTTTGCGACTGCACTTGGGGACACCTTCAAAGTTTTTCCAATTTTTCGCACTGACTGACCTTCATTTCTTAAAGTAATGATGGCCACTAGTTTTTCTTTACTTAGCTGCTTTTTTCTTGCCATAATACAAATTCTAACAGTCTATTCAGTAGGACTATCAGCTGTGTATCCACCTGACTTCTGCACAACACAACTGATGGTCCCAACCCCATTTATAAGGCAAGAAATCCCACTTATTAAACCTGGCAGGGCACACCTGTGAAGTGAAAACCATTTCCGGTGACTACCTCTTGAAGCTCATCAAGAGAATGCCAAGAGTGTGCAAAGCAGTCATCAAAGCAAAATGTGGCTAATTTGAAGAACCTAGAATATAAGACATATTTTCAGTTGCTTCACACTTTTTAGTTAAGTATATAATTCCACATGTGTTAATTCATAGTTTTGATGCCTTCAGTGTGAATGTACAATTTTCATAGTCATGAAAATACAGAAAAATCTTTAAATGAGAAGGTGTGTCCAAACTTTTGGTCTGTACTATTCTTGTACATAGTAATAAGATCACCCCTAAGCCTTAGTTTTTCCACAGTAAATAACCCCAAGTGTAATAACCTGTCTTGGTATTGCAGACCCCCCAGTCCTCTAATAACCTTGGTCGCTCTTATCTGCACCAGCTCTAGTTCAGCTATGTCTTTCTTATACACCAGAGGCCAGAACTGTATACAGTATTCTAAGTGTGGTCGCACTAGTGACTTGTATAGAGGTAAAATTACGTTCTCCTCATGAGCATCTATGCCTCTTTTAATGCATCCCATTATTTTATTTGCCTTTGCAGCAGTTGCCTGACACTGGCACAAGACGTGAGCTTGTCGTCCACCAATACACCCAGGTCTTTTTCAGTGACAGTTTTGCCCAGTGTTTTAGAATTAAGCGTATAATTATACATTTTATTTCCTCTGCCCAAGTGCATTACCTTACATTTATCCCCATTAAAGCTCATTTGCCATTTATCAGCCCAAGCTTCTAGTTTACATAGATCCTCCTGTAATATAAAATTGTCCTCCTCGGTATTGATTACCCTGCAGAGTTTAGTGTCATCTGCAAATATTGAAATATTACTCTGTATGCCCCCTACAAGGCCATTAATAAATATGTTAAAAAGAAGCGGGCCCAATACTGACCCCTGTGGTACCCCACTGTTAACTGTGACCCAGTCTGAGTGTGTTCCATTAATAACCACCCTTTGTTTCCTATCACTGAGCCAGTTCTTAACCCACTTACATATATTTTCTCCTATCCCCATTGTTCTCATTTTATGTATCAACCTTTTGTGTGGAACCGTATCAAAAGCTTTTGAAAAGTCCATATACACAACATCCACTGCATTTCCTTGGTCCAGTCCGGAACTTGCCTCCTCATAAAAACTGATCAGATTAGTTTGACAGGAACGGTCCCTCATTAACCCATGTTGATATTGGGTCTTGTAATGCACACGCCCGGGATGAGCGGCGTGTGCGTGTATATGTAGTGATTCCACTGGACCGTGCCGGAGAGTGAATGCCTGGAGGGGCGTAACTAAGTATCCACCCGATCCGACCAGGGTCGCACGACGGCATACGACGCCAGTGCACCAAGGAGGAACCGAGCAGAGGGACCAGGTGCTACTCCAGGACAGACCCCGGACACGGCTGTTGACCCACACAGGGGAATACAGGAACAGACAGGTTAGACTGGCACACAGACTGCTGGGTATAGCAGACACGGCTGGTATGCAGACTGGCGGATGCTGGTAAGCACGACTGGTATGCAAGCAGGGAGGTACTGGCAGGTACGACAGGTTGGAGCACCGAGTGGATAGGACCCAGTCCAGACTGGGACTCAGGAACAGAACCGCAGATACGGTGGACAAACACAGCAGAGTGAGGCCGCCCAGAGCGGCGAGCAAGAGCAGAACAAGACGAGACCGCCTGGAGCGGTGAGCGAGAGAAGAGCAGGACAAGGCCGCCTGGAGCGGTAAGCGAGAGAGGAGCAGGACGAGACTGCTGAAGCAGCGAGCAAAGGGTCAGAGCAGAGCGAGACTGCCGAAGCAGCGAGCAAAGGGTCAGAGCAGAGCGAGACTGCCGGAGCAGCGAGCAAAGGGTCAGAGCAGAGCGAGACTGCCAGAGCAGCGAGCAAAGGGTCAGAGCAGAGCGAGACTGCCGGAGCAGCGAGCAAAGGGTCAGAGCAGAGCGAGACTGCCGGAGCAGCGAGCAAAGGGTCAGAGCAGAGCGAGACTGCCGGAGCAGCGAGCAAAGGGTCAGAGCAGATTGAGACTGCCGGAGCAGCGAGCAAAGGGTCAGAGCAGAGCGAGACTGCCGGAGCAGCGAGCAAAGGGTCAGAGCAGAGCGGAAACCGCAGGGGCAGCGAGCAAAGGGTCAGAGCAGAGCGGAAACCGCAGGAGCGGTGAGCAAGGCAGAGCAGGCAAGAACCGCAGGAGCGGTGAGCAAGGCAGAGCAGAGCGAGACTGCCGGAGCGGTGAGCAAGGCAGAGCAGGCAAGAACCGCCGGAGCGGTGAGCAAAGGGTCAGAGCAGAGCGGAAACCGCAGGGGCAGCGAGCAAAGGGTCAGAGCAGAGCGGAAACCGCAGGAGCGGTGAGCAAGGCAGAGCAGGCAAGAACCGCAGGAGCGGTGAGCAAGGCAGAGCAGAGCGGAAACCGCCGGAGCAGTGAGCAAGGCAGAGCAGGCAAGAACCGCCGGAGCGGTGAGCAAGGCAGAGCAGAGGGGACAGGGCTCTGTTCACACGGAACAGACTGGAAGGGAAAGGCAGAAGCAGGTACACACAAGATACTTGCAATGAAGTAGCGAGTGGACTCTAAACTCACAAACGGGAGTACAGGGACAACGAGTAGGAGTTAGGTACAGGATCAGATTCTGCAGGAAAAGGGAAGGTACGGACATAGAGATATAGGAGAGTATTCAGACAAGAACAGACACAGCAGCAAGATACAGGAGCGGGTCTAGGTATGCGGCGCCTAGAAGGCGGAACGAACAGGCTAGGAGCATGTTCAGACAGGAACAGGCAACATACAGGGACGGGTCTAGGTATGCGGCCCCTTAAGGTGGAAAGAACAGGCTAGGAGCGTGTTCACACTGGCCTGGAAATACAGCCTCCAGGATAGGCAGAAGACAACAGGCTAGAAGATAGTTCAGACAGGACACAGTTCAGACACGGGAACTGATACCTCAAGGCAGGAAACATAGACAGGACCTGGCACATCAATGACTAGAAGCCAACTGACAGAACACAATGCTCAGGCATGGATTCCAGGGAGGAGCTGGGTTAAATACCAGGTGACAGACAGCAATAGGCTGATGACGCATTAGGGGTGTGTCAGCCGCAGCTACAAGAATCAGGAAGTTCGGCGGGCATCGCCCTAAGCAGACAGAGGAGAGCAAAGCAGACCATATGGAAGGAAGCCAAAGTGATAGTCTGGACTGGAAATCAAGTGCGCGCTCTTGCACAGTGGGAGATGGACCACTATGCAAGGACACCACCAGGTATGTTACAGTCATGAGGTTATTCTTCTTCAGATACTCTAGTATAGCATCTCTTAGGAAACCCTCCAGGATTTTACCCACAGTAGAGGTTAAGCTTACCGGCCTATAATTTCCAAGTTCAGTTTTTGTCCTCTTTTTGAATATTGGCACCACATTTGCTATACGCCAGTCCTGTGGTACAGACCCTGTTATTATGGAATCTTTAAAGATTAAAAATAATGGTCTATCTATGACGTTGCTTAATTCCTGCCGTCTATTGTAATTGTTCTTGTATTATACCCCTTTTTCACATGTAAAGCGCCATGGAATAAATGGCGCTATAATAATAAATAATAATAATAATAATGCTTCCTGCTGGGTTAAGCAAGTGACATTTAATGGAGAATTTTTGTTATCACTAATCATGTTTTCTGTCATGCGATTTTCTTGTGTAAATACAATTGAAAAAAAATCATTTAGCATATTGGATTTTTCCTCATCCTCATCCACCGTTTCACCCAGACTATTTTTAAGGGGGCCAACACTATAATTTTTTAGTTTTTTACTATTTATGTAGTTAAAGAATATTTTGGGATTATTTTTACTTTCTCTAGCAATGATTCTCTCTACTTCAATCTTTGCTGCCTTGATTTGGTTTTTACAGAATTTATTTAATTTTCTATATTTATTTATGCCTCATCACTACCTACTTGCTTTAGTTCTCTAAATGCTTTTTATTGTTACTTATTGCGCCCCTTACAACTCTATTTAGCCACAGTGGTTTCCTCCTATTTCTAGCATGTTTATTCCCATAGGGTATATATTGTGCACAGGTCCTATTCAGGATGCTAATAAATGTCTCCCATTTGCTTTGTGTAGCTTTATGTGTCAGGATATTGTGGCGTCCCTGAGGGTTCAGTCGCCACAGAGGTACTGCACCTCACCCAGAAGTGTGGTGTCTCCCTTCTCTCAGGTAAGGAGGGAGTGCTGCACGGAACCCCAAAACACCTGCATCCAACACTACACTGCTCCAGGCCAGCTGGAGGGGCAACATGCAGAGCGCAGCTGCTGAGCTCTGACCCTGGCTGGAGTGGGGGGAACCCAAAGGTAGGGGGAACCAGTAGTGGGTGTGGGTGGAGGAAGTAGTTAGAGGGAGCACTTTAGTAGGAAAATAAATAGGGAAGCCATCTTAGGGTGGCAGTTCGGAATTAGGGAGCAGTTCAGAAGAACAGCTCGGGACAGTTCAGAAGAACAGTCCGGGGGCAGAGTCTCATTAGGAGATCTGCTCCACAAGTAGGGCCAAGCCAGGAGGCCCAAGTGGGGAGCAGGGAGTAGGCTCCGTTATACAGAAAGGATCCCAGGGGGTACGGCGCGTGCAGGACGGCACCCGTACGCCCCGCATCTGTCAGAAGAGAGAAGGATCGCAGCCGCATTCTAGTCCCCTGAGGGTCAAGCAAGTCTGTGTAACTCCGACGGACAGGAGGGACTTCAGAGTACCTAAACAGGACTGAGAGTGGGCAGCGCAGAGCAGGAGGGAGAAGGACCAGTGTGAAGTCTGTCAAAATAGGAACACGAGAAAGTGGGGTTCCGCCTGGTATTCCCAAGCAGCCTGAGGAAGGATTGAACCCCTGCCCGGTGAACGCTGCGCGACGTGGGAGGCCTTTACCTGCACAGTGCACCTGTAAAGTGTCTTAAGAACTGTGAGTAAAATCTTGGATGACTGCACTGCATTGCCTCCGTCCATTCTTTCAGCGGTGCTATTGTTCCCCCTGCACTACAACGCCCAGCGCAACCACCACTCCATCTTACACTGCCCTGAGGCCTGCTCCACCTGTGGGGAGCCATCCCATCACTTGCTGCCCTAACATCTGCCTCAGAGGACTGTTGCAGCGATGGTGATCCTCACCAGACACCACAGGTGGCTTCAAGAACTTTCTAAAAATAACCCCTTTTTGCACTGACAGCCCTGGGTCACGGACCGGGCCAGCCACCGTGATATCCCCTGCCAACCAGCATCTAGAGGCCCGGCAGCTGAGTACCTCACGGCCCTGGGGGCGCGTCAATATCGTCCCAGTTTATTGCACTAAGATCATCTCTCAACCGTTGGAAATTTGCCTTCCTGAAGTTTAGTATCATTGTAAGCCCTCTACTACACATCTTATTAAAGGTTACATGAAAACTTATTATTTTGTGATCACTATTACCCAAGTGACCCCCAACTCGTATATTTGATATGCGGTCTGGCCTATTGGTTAATGGTAGGTCTAGCAGTGCCCGCCTTCTTGTTGGGTCCTGAACCAGTTGTGAAAGGTAATTGTCTCTCATAGTTGTCAAAAACCTATTACCTTTGCTTGAACTACATGTTTCTGTCCCCCAATGTATTTCAGGGTAGTTGAAGTCCCCCATAATAATGACTTCTCCTTGAGTCGCTGCTTCATCTATTTGCTTTACGAGGATATTCTCCGCTGGTTCCATTATTTTTGGAGACTTATAACAAACCCCTATCAGTAATTTATTATTTTTTCCCCCTCCCCTTATCTCCAACCACAGGGACTCTACATTTCCATTAGATTCACATATATCCTCCAGCAAGATGGGTTTTAAGGATGATTTTACATATAACCCCCCCCCCTCGCTTGTTTGTACGGTCATTTCTGAACAGACTATAGCCCTGTAAATTAATTGCCCAGTCATGGCTCTCATCCAGCCACGTCTCAGATATCCCCATCATGTCATAATTATTTTCTAACCAAATTAATTCTAATTCCTCCATTGTGTTGGTGAGGCTCTTCTGGCATTAGTGTACATGCATTTTATGTATCTCTCTGTACCTCTATTCCTTCTTACTTTATTGACTATTCTAACCCCACCCCCAATTTCTTTATTTGTGCCCAGGTCACTATCTTCCCCACTTATAAAATGAATACCCCCCCCCCAATCCCTAGTTTAAACACCCCTCCAACCTTCTAGCCATTTTCTCCCCCAGCATAGCTGCACCCTCCCCATTGAGGTGCAGCCGGTCCCTAGCGTAGAGTCTGTAGCCAACTGAGAAGTCGGCCCAGTTCTCCAGGAACCCAAATCCCTCCTTCCTACACCAGTTCTTGAGCCACTTATTTATCTCCCTAATCTCCCGTTGCCTCTCTGGCGTGGCACGTGGTACAGGTAGTATTTCAGAGAATATCACCTTAGAGGTCTTTGTTTTAAGCATGCAGCCTAATTCCCTGAAATCATCTTTAAGGACCTTCCACCTACCTCTAACTTTGTCATTTGTGCCAATGTGCACCATGACCGCTGGGTCCTCACCAGCCCCTCCCAGAAATCTGTCAACCCGATCAGCGATGTGCCGGACTCGAGCGCCAGGTAGGCAGCACACTGTTCAACGATCCCTGTCTTTGTGACAGATTTCCCTATCTGTTCCCCTAATAATTGAGTCCCCCACTACCAGCACCTGCCTGGCCTGCCCTGCTCTCCTATTTCCCTCCTTACTGGAGCTGACACTCCTCCGGCTTTCAGGAGACATGCCTTGCTGCAGCAGTGCTACCCCTGTACCGTCACCCCCCTCATCTGACAACTTTGCAAACTTATTGGGGTGTGCCAGATCAGGACTAGCCTCCCTGGCACTCTTCCCTCTACCCCCCCTTCTAACTGTCACCCAGCTAGCTGCCTCACTGTCCTGCAGCTCCCTACTACCACCCTCCCCCACATCTACCCCAGTGAGCAGCTGCTCAGTGAGCAGCAGACTCCTTTCCATATTGTCAATGGATCTTAGTGTTGCCAGTTGCTCATTTAGATCCAGTATCTGGGCTTCCAAACGCACAACGTGCACACATCTCGCGCAGCAGTATGCAACCCCGACCGGCTGTTCAAGGATTGCATACATATGACAAGATGTACACTGGATAGCATTGTCAACAATGGAGCTCATTTCCTAATGGGGATTGCACTAGACAGAAATGTTAAGTAAAAAGAAATGTAAAGAATTAATAAAATACAGACAGCAATTCAGTTCAAATACCTCCCTTCCAAACTCCTTGAATCCAAGTCACTGAAAATCAAGTCACACACTTACTTCCGTTTGCACTTACGCTCCGGTCACACTCAGCTCGTTCACACTCGCTAAGGAAGAAGATTTAAAGAGGTTTTTTTTCCCCCCTTTAGCAGCAATGCACCCAACAGCTCAGTGCACTTCCAAAAAAAAAAAGGGGAAAATATTGGCACATTGGCAGATCCCCTAAGGTGCCAGAATAGCAGAACTCCTCCATAAGTGACCCAATTTTACAAACTATATCTCTCAATGAATTCATCTAAGGGTGCAGTGATCATATTGACAAGACAAGAATGTCACAGAATTTTATACCATTGGGCAGTGAAGAAAAATCTTTACACGGAAACCCTGGTGTAAGCGCTCTGCGTAGAGCGCAGGATAAATGTGAAACGAGCCTTATTGCAATCTTTGGGAGGCAGAATAAACAAATCAACAGCAGGTCAAGAATTGGTTTTATTTAATTTTTACACCATTCCTCGTGCAGAAAAACGCCTCCCAAATGCTGCGATTGATATCGATCACAGCATTTAGGGGGTTAAACAGCCGAGGGCAGTGCGGTGACTGCCGGGTCTTGGCTGTCACATAGGCCAAGCTCTTGGCAGCATTCGGTGGTCATGCTTAGCACCCTATTGGACTATAGATTTAGAGAGTGGTGAGTGTGAAATAGGAAAGCAATTCAGTGGAGGAGGCCTAAACTGACCATTTTCTCCAACCTGTCTATTCTACAGCATCGCTAACAAAAGCCACCTGCAATTTTGTTGCTCTTTTATGAGACATAATATCATTTGACTTACCGATAATGCTCTTGTTGGTGTTTCTAAGCAGAATGTTCATATGAATAAATAGTATGGGCATTAACAGACCATCAAATACTTGATGCTTAGTTCACAATGTCCCACATCTACAATGTCCCTTCACTTGTGACATATTTTTAGTCTAATAAATTGAAAGACTTGGCACTCAGATGAGAAATTATGCTCTCCCAAGCGATGTTGGTCGCAGCTCCATGCGCTTGACATACGGTTCCAGTTCCTACATTCAGTTCTGATGAAGGTCTATAATTAGACCGAAAACGTTCAACGCTATATTGAATGCAATAAGAGGAACCATAATTTCTCATCTGAGTGCCAAGTCATTCAATTTATTATGTATGGGCTGGACGCCCTACTTGTGCACCACCCACATTAAACCACAAGAGTGCCGTATATCACTATACATATTTTTAGCCTAAGCCAGTCTTGGTGATTGTATAGCTTTAATAAAGTCCCTTTGGGTTAGTAGTGTCCCGGGGGGCTCAGGTAGTGTAATAATATCCCTGATTTGTCCCTTTAGGTGATGTCTCTTGTGGTTATCCAACTCATCTGGTATTTTCTTGGCCAATACCAATATCTCTTGATACCCAGTGGTGAATTAAAGGTGCTGAGTTGACCGATAGTAATTTTTTTTAGTCATGAATTAATAAAAAGTAATAAACGGAGTCATACTCACCTTTGAGCACCCCACCCCCACCAGATTAAGTGAAGGCCACTCAGGAGGTCTGTGCTGGTTCCGGAAGCAATTACTGCCCCATTTGGAATGCACAGCACCTCTGCAGCCAATTACAGGAAAAGAGAGAAACATGCAATGACGTTGCAGGAGACAAAAGCTAATTTTTTTTCATGCAAATTTTTTATTTTTTTTCACCACTTAAATAAAAGAAAAACTATACATGTTGAGTATCTGTGTACTCGTACTGACCTGGAGAATCATATTATGAGGTCAATTTTACCATATAGTGAATACAGTAAATAAAAAACAATTGTAGAATTGCACTTTCTTTTTTGCAATTTCACCGCACTTTATTTTTTTCCCCTATTTTCCAGTATATGGTAAAATCAATAGAGTGATTTAAAAGTAAAACTCGTCCCGAAAAAAAACAAGCCCTTATATGGCTATATTGATGGAGAGATAAAAAAGTTATGGCTCTTGGAAGAAGGGGAGGCAAAAACAAAAATTAAAAAAATTAAAAATGGCCCGGGGGTGAAGGGGTTACGTCCACCACCACTAATGTATTTTAAGATCACTCCAATATATAGTGTAATGTTATGTGTATTTACATGATCCAATGAATCACTCCTCTACAGCTGAGAACAGAGAATGCTTTAAAATAAGATGATCATTCCTCAAACTGACTTCATAATGAGTCACTATCCTGCATGGAGAGAGCAATATTGAGCAATATGCAACAGGAAGGTGAATGGTCTCATAGAGAAAGGGAAAATGGTTTGAGTCTAAGGAGTTGCTGTAACAATATACACATATATTATATACACAGTACTGGTCAAAAGTTTGGACACACATGTTCATGTAATGGTTTTCCTTGATCTTATTGGAATGTGCACATTGTAGATTTAGACTGAAGCCAGTAAATCCACAAACGCACATATCGAAACAAGGAGTAAACAAACAAATCAGAATATGTGTTAAACTTTATATTCATCAAAGTACCCCTCTTTTACTTTGATGACAGCTATACACCCCCTTGGCATTGTTTCAAGTAGCTCCATTTAGGTAGTCACCTAAAATGGCCTTCCAACAGTGTTGAATGAGTTCCTAAAGTTGCTGAGAACTTGTTTGCCTTTACTCTGTGTTACGCACATGGTTGTAGAACCACTATGCCACATTCTGGAGAGAGTCTGGAGGGGCGTAACTAAGCAAATACCTGGTTCTTCACTAGAGCTCATGATGATGTGGTTAGACTTGAACCCAGGTGGACTCCAGGTACTACTCCAGGACGGACTCCGGAGCCGTGACAGCTGAGCCCCAAAGGGGCGGGGAAGCAGGAACGTCCAGGAACTGGAAAACCATGGAACATGTAACTGGTAGACAGGACAGGTACTGGATTGGGTGGACTGGGCGGACTTGGATGCAGGATCACAGGTCCTGGCTCAGACTGGGCAGATGAGGTTAGCAGCACAGGTGTGGACCGATGGATCAGGACCAGGACTAGGCACGGACAGGATGGGTTCAGGTATAGGAACAACAGGACGGTTTGGATTAGGTGCAGATTGAGGGGACCGGGTCAGGTAACAGGACGGATAGGATCGGATACAAGGAACATGGAAACAGGGACCTTATAACTAGGTAGCAGGAAATCACTGATACTAGTAAAGTTGCTAAGGCACCTCCCACTTGGGGAAGGTGCCTTAAATACCTAATGTTTCCAAGCCATTGGTTGGGGACATTTTCAGAAGTGTGCGCAGCCTCTTTAAGAAGCAGGGACTGTGTGCGCTAATCATTCTCCCAGGAGACCTGTGTGCCATGTGCAGGTCCTGGAGGGAGAGAGATGCCGGGGGAGCGCGGACAGGTATGTGAAAATGCCTGCCTCCCTGCATGGGGGAGGAAGGGGACATGTGCAGGGGCGCCGACGCTGTTCTAATATTCTGCATCCAAATCATCCCAAACGATCTCAATTGAGTTGAAGTCATGTGATTATAGAGATCATGTAATCTGAAGCAGCACTTCATCCGTTCACCTTTTCTGCGAATTTGGCAGTCCATATCAAAAATCTCAAATTAGGACCCATCAGACCACAGTACTGATTTCCACTGATCAAATGTCCAGTCCTTGTGTTGCTTAGCCCAAACAAATGTCTTCTTGCTTCTGATTTGCAGTAGTGGCATCTTTGTAGAAATTCCACCATAAAGGAATTACATGAAGAGACAGAAGGATTTGCACAAAACTACATCCTTAGAAGATCTGTGGTTTTTTTCTCCAAGATGTTTGGAACAATCTCCCCACTGAGTTACTTCAAAAAACTATGCAAATCGTGGTCACATCATTGATTAAGATTTCTCTTTTGTCCACTTGATTTGAGTTAATAAAGACAACCTAACACCTCCATTTTTTTTAAAGCATTATCATTTTGCAGCATTTTTTCCACACCTGATGAAAAGTCCTGGCAGTTATTGTCATTGGTGGGATTTGATCCTGGGACCCCAGCACTGCTAAACACTGAGCCATTTTGCTACTCAGATAATACAACTATGCAAGTAACAAATAACAACATACTGTTACAGAACAAAACTCAGTGTACAAACACCAATACTAACAACAATAACACTATATAAGGACCAAATAATATCACTACAACACGACCACAGATTACCACCATACAATGACCAAATAATACCACCCTAAGGGCTCACACTCATCTGCGTGAAAAATGGATGAGTGCAATCAGATAAAAAAATCGGATTGCACTTTGACTAATGTTATTTTATGATCGCCTGCTCATCTGCGATTTTTTTCTCAGATCAGACTGAGAAAAAAATCGCAGCATGCTGCGAGTGGCCGTGTATTTGGGACAAGACTCACCAATGCAAGTCAATGGGTGCGAGAAAAAAATTGCACTGCACATCTAGAAAACCCGACATTTCATCAGCTGAATACAGTAGATTCAAAGTGTGATCTATCAGAATAGAATAGATAGAATAGATATATACCATATATACTCGAGTATAAGCCAACCCGAGTATAAGCCGAAGTCCCAATCCTGGTATGCATGGCACCCCTCATCCCCAATCCTGGTATGCATGGTCCCCTCATCCCCAATCCTGGTATGCATGGTCCCCTCATCTCCAATCCTGGTATGTATGGCACCTTCATCGCCAATCCTGGTATGCATGGTCCCCTCATCCCCAATCCTGGTATGCATGGCCCCTTCATCACCAATCCTGGTATGCAAGGCCACCTCATCCCAATCCTGGTATGCATGGCACACCTCATCCCCAATCCTGGTATGCATGGTCCCCTCATCCCCAATCCTGGTATGCATGGTCCCCTCATCTCCAATCCTGGTATGTATGGCACCTTCATCGTCAATCCTGGTATGCATGGTCCCCTCATCCCCAATCCTGGTATGCATGGTCCCCTCATCCACCAATCCTGGTATGCATGGTCCCCTCATCCCCCAATCCTGGTATGTATGACCCCCTCACCCGCCAATCCTGGTATGCATGGCACCCCTCACCCCCCAATCCTGGTATGCATGGCATCCCTCATCCCCCAATCCTGGTATGTATGGCACCACTCATCCCCCAATCCTTGTATGTATGGCCCCCTCAACCCCCAATCCTGGTATGTATGGCCCCATCATCACCCAATCCTGGTATGCATGGCCCCCCCATCACTGCACACATAAAAAAAACACTTATAGTCACCTTCCTTCCTCCCCTCTGCTCCAGCGCAGTGTCCAGTCTGCCAGCAGCTCATGTCAGCATCTCAGACACTGCTCAGACACTGATTGTGAGCTGCTGCTGCCAGCACATTCACCCCTCTCCACGCCGGGACTATGTGATTGGAGAGGAGTGAATATACATTCTCTTTAGAAGCGGGCTCAGTTCTCCTCCGAGCCCGCTACTAAAGATAATTAATATTCCCTCTTCTCCAGGCCACCATGGCCGTGGAGAAGAGGGAATATTCATTTCTCTTTAGCCGTGGGCACATGTAGTAGCTGCAGCAGCGGCTACTGCATGTGCCCGCTCCTCCGTGGCCGCCAGAGCCCCCCCTCCGAGGCCACAACTTCCCCCACCACTATCCACCAACGGAATTGCCATGTACTCGGGTATATACCCAAGTATACTGAGTATAAGCCGAGGGGGCTTTTTCAGCACAAAAAGTGTGCTGAAAAACTCGGCTTATACTCGAGTATTTACGATACATAGAATAGATAAAAAGATGTCAGTGACATATATAATTAGTGCAGTGCGTGTGTAGTTTAATGTTCATGTATTTAGCTAATAATTCAATAAATTAAAGAAAAAAATGGTGTGGGGTTCCCCGAAATTTTAATAACCAGCTGATGGAAAACTGACAGCTGGGAGCTGATGTTTATATCCTGGGAAGGGAGTAATAAACATGGAGCTTCCCAGGCTATTAATATCAGCTCACACACCAAAACAACAATGCTAGCAGAGTAGCCATGAACCACCAATGAAATTGAAAAGATAATGTATTGAGAAAATTCATAATAAAAATAGTTACCATTATATACATATGAGTCAAATAGTGAAATAGGTGTACTGGTTAAGAATAGTGTTGTTTAATCATGATGAGGGAAGATTTTAGATGAGCCCACCATGCTGCCCCGACGCTCGTCTCTCGTATAGCTTTTCAAAGGGAGGTGTCCCCTTGAAAAAGCTATACGCGAAACGGTCATCGGGGCAGGGTCGTAAAATTTAACTCATTGTTTATGGCCATCTGGCCTCTTCATTAAAATGTGGGTCATTATGACTTATTGAATAGGTGTACTGTATATTGACTGTGGTCTGATACATTGAATCTTTTTTTATGTTCCCCACCTCTTTTCCTCCTTATTTGAGTCATATGTATGTAATGTTAACTATTTCTATTATGAATTTTCTCAATAAATTAAATGTCATTTGTGGTTCATGCCTACTAGCCTACTAGGGTTGATATTTGTTGAATTTGTACAGAGTACTCCACAGTTTGATTATGGCCAGTCACTGTGACTGATTTATTTACAGGAGGGAGGGGCAGTATAATCTAGTCCCAGACCCAAATAATGATTTTGTGCTATATGAATGTTTTTTGCTAATATCAGCTCACAGCTGTATACTTAGGCTTTACTGGTTATTAAAATGTGACACCCTCCAAAAAATGATGTGTGCCCCCCCCTCTAAATGATAACTAGCAAAAGCTAGTCAGACAACTGTGGGCTGATATTAATAGGCTAGGAAGGTGCCATGGATATTGGCCCCCTCCCAGACTAAAAACATTGGCTCTTAGCCGTCCCAGAAATGGCTTATCCATAAGATGCGCCAATTCTGATGCTTAGCCCCCGCTCTTCCCACTTGCCCTGGTGCGGTGCTAAGTGGGGTAATAGTATTGGGGTTGATGTCAGCTTTGTATTGGCAGCTAACATCAAGCCCAGGGGTTAGTAATGATCAGGCGTCTCTAAGATGCCCCCATTTCTTCTAACCTCATATTCAAATTGTAAAAAGTACACATTCAGAATAAAGTCCTTTAACTGAAAGAAAGACATTGACACCTTTTTTTTTAAATAAACACTCCCCCTCTCTTTTTACCATTTATTATTGTAAAATAAAAAATAAAAAAACACCATATTCCTCACCAGTCTGATGAGAAGTTAATCCATTTGTCTCGCGACAAGTCTAGCTCTGCCATGGCATGATGCGACCATTCAGCCTGGCATCCAGAAGAGAGCGCAGCATCAGTGCCTCGCGGTGAAGTGAATAAGTTGAGCGGAGTTCATAGGCAATGAACTCCGTTCACCTCACTGACGTCAGCGCATCATGCCACCATTCAGCAAAGCATCTACTGTAGATGTAGTGGAGCTAGACTCGTTACTTGACAAATGGATTATCTTCTTGTTGGACAGGTGAGAAATATGGTGTTTTTTATTTTTTATTTTACAATAATAAATGGGAAAAAGAGGAGGGTGTTTATTTCAAATAACTTTGCCACCGCACCAGGGCAAGTGGGAAGAGTGGAGGCTAAGCACCAGAATTGCTGCATCTTATGGATGAGCCAATTCTGGGGCGGCTGAGCTGATTTTCTTAGTCTGGGAGGGGGCTAATATCCATGGCCCCTTCCTAGCCTATTAATATCAGCCCATAGCTCTCTGTCTAGCCTTTGCGGTTTATTAATTATAGAGGGGACCCCACAACATTTTTTTGGGGGGGTGACCCCATTTCAATAACCAGTAAAGGCTAAGTATACAGCTGTGAGCTGTCATTAATAGCCTGGCAAGCTCCATGTTCATTACCCCCTTTCCCAGGCTATAAACATCAGCCCCCAGCTGTCGGCTTTCCCTCAGCTGGTTAATAAAAATTATGGGGGACTCCACGCCATTTTTTTCATTAATTTATTTATTAATTAAATACATGTACAGTAAGCTACACACGCAAAGCACTGATTATATATTTCACTCACATATTTCTATCTATCTAATCTATGTATTGAAGAAAATTTACTTTGAAAACTATCTTTAAATTACATAGAGAATTACTCTATATAAAAGCTAATGTTAAAATCGCATTGCATATGGATTGTATTTGCATGTTATACGGATTCTAGATGAGAAAAATCACATTGTACTCGCATGACTTTTCAACTTTTCAGGAACAACATTGGACCCATTTTATTAACATAGATGGGTATGAGCCCTAATGATAAATATCAAAACCCTCTGAACCAAGAACAATATTACCATCATCCAGTGGTAGATGTCAGTTCTACAAAGGCGTTCTGTACATCTTATAAAATCATGAGATAAATTAAGTGCACCCTTTTTGAATTCTATGGTTTCACGTATGAGGACATAATAAGAAAAACTGGTCTTAATAAGGTTTTAAAATTGGATCAATACATTCTCAGATGAACAACACATGAGACGTTACACCATGTCATTATTTATTTATTTATTTATTTAGCAAAACACTAGATTAAAATGCAGAAGCATTGTGTGAACAATTAAGTACACACTTAGGGCTCGCTCTGACTTGCAATTAAATCGGACGAATGCCATCCGATAAAAAATCGGATTGCATTCGTACCAATTTAATCCTATGATGGTGTGCTCAGTGGCGTTTTTTTTTCTAGCTCCAATCGGATTGCGATAAGCCTATAGGTGCGTGGGAAACATCGCACTGCACTCGGATATCACCCGAGTGAAGTGCAATTCCCGTCGACACCGGCAAAAGAGGAGATGGAGAAATTGATTTGAGCTGTGCTGCGATCCTCTCTGTGCAAGAGGATCGGAGCACGGAGCACTGACATTTGGCTCCTGCTCACAGCAGAGCAGGAGCTGAATGTCATTAGCATATCGCATCCGATGGTCTCGCATTGGATGCCATGCGCTAGTGGGACCCCGGCCTTACTGTTTCCTAGGAATTATGAGTTTCACTAGTAGATCTATAAAATCAGAAGATTTTGCAGCTTCCTGGTTTAGAGCATTCAGATGTGTATTAACACAATTCATAGGAGGAAAGACATCAGTAATTATCTTAGAGAAGGAATTGTTGTTGCCCATCACTCTGGGAAGGGCTCTAAAGACATTTTCAAACAATTCGGAGTTCATCATTTTACAGTGAGAAAGATTATTAGCAAGTGGAAAACATTCAAAACAGATGATAATCTTTCCAGGAGTGGAATTAAATTCACCCCAAGATCAGACGATGCAATGCTCATAGAATTTACAAATAAAAACACAAGAGCTACAGCTCAGACTCTAAAGACTTCAGCATACTAAGGCTATTTGCCCACGATGCAGAAATGCTGCTGATTTTTTCTGCATCTCCCTGGCAGGAAAAACGCATGCGGATTTTACATGCATTTTTCCCGCCAGGTAGAAGCGTTTGTCAAGCGTTTTTGCTTCATTTCTGCATGCGGGTTATCAAGCGCTTTTCCAAGGGATTTTAGCATCATTTGGAAAAGTGCTTGACAACTTGGTCACGCTATATAAATCCATGCAACCGGCATGGATTTATATAGTGTGACCAAGTTAATAGTTAAAAAAAGAATAAAAAAAACAAACAAACATTATACTCACTTTCTGATGGCCTGCGATCTTCTCTCCGGTGCATCCTGGCCGACGTCAGCGATCGCGTGACCTGTCACATGACTAAATGACGTCATGGAAGGTCCTTTTACACCATCGCGAGCCACCGGGGAGCCAGGACGCACCGGAGAGAAGATTGCGGGCCATCAGAAGGTGAGTATAATGTTTATTTTTTATTTTAAATTCTTTTTTTTTAACAGGTACTATGATACCCGGGACTGGAGGAGAGTCTCCTCTTCTCAGGAGCCGGGTACCATCCGCACATTGAATTGCTTAATATCATGCGGATATTATGCGATTCAATGCAAGTCAATGGCAGCGAATGGACATGCTGCCAATTTTTCCACAATGATAATCCGCAGCGGAAATTTTCGCAGCATGTGCACAGCACATGCGGATTATCATTGGGGACCATGGGGCATGTATTACCAAGCGTTTTTAAGAGTTTTCGCTGCGGAAATTCCGCGGCAAAAACGCTTGAAAAACGCATTGTGGGCACCAAGCCTAAATGTTCAAGTTCATGCAAGTACAATTAGAAAAATTCTGAACAAGTATGACTTGTTTGGAAGAGTTGCTAGGAGAAAGTTTCTTATTTCTAAAAAGAATAGGGCCGCATCATTCATAATTACAAAGTTGCACCTGAAGAAACCATAAGGAACAATGTCCGTTGGACAGCAAAGCAAATCTACATCATAATGACTGAAAAAAAAATCAAGGTGCTGCAATGGTCCAGTCACAGTTATTGAAATGCTGTGGCGGTACCTTTACTCTTTATTCAGATGTCCGTGAAACATGGCATGAGTACACCTGATGTACGGAGCAGCTATGGTTCTCTTGACCCTAATTCGACAGCCTCATAGGCATAACTAAGAGTGTCAAGTTCAGTTCAGGAGACCCATGGCCAGTTTCTACATCACAGTCTGTACTACGTGATACTGTGATACATGGACATCTGAATGAGGTTTAAATGAGCTGTGCATAAGTGAATACGCAACAAAGCTCAATGAACTTAAGCAACATTGTAAAGAAAATTGAGATAAAATTCCTTCAGAACGATGTGAGAGACTGGCAAAGTCAAACACAAAATGATTACTTCAAGTAATTGCTGCTAAAAGTGGTTCTAAAAGCTATTGATTTATGGGGTGCACTTAATTTTGCAGGTCCTTTTGTATTTTGGCATAGTTTTTGTTAAATACAGTTGAAAACAGAAGTTTACAAATGTGGCACCCCAGGGGTCTGGTTACCACAGTAATAGAAATATTACGTCTGAGAGCAGGTGGGAGGTTTCTCTGGTCAGGAGCCCTAAACATGCAACACTGCCCGCCCAGACCTGGGAGGGGAGGAATCTGCCCTTATAAACTGGGTCTGGGGCGGGATTAGGAGAGTCAGAGCTTGGAGAGGGAAAGTGACAACAGGAGCTCTGTAGGAGCAGGAGTGAGTGCCAGAGGCTGGAAGCTAGAAAGCTCGCCTTGGCTGAAGACACTAAACCCGGACACCGAGTCCGAGGCTGTGGGGACATCCAGGTCCAGCAGCAGAATCCAACCGGCAGGGGATTCCATGTCCTCTGGCCATAGAAGCCCGGAGGCACGGTCACAAGCAAGGGACCAGCACCGCCATCGTGGAGCGGAGGCTAACAGAAGGCCCCAAGTCACCGGCCATACGGGTGAGCACCACACGGTATACTCAGGGACGTGGGCTACTTCTACCCGCATAGAGCAAGGTAGCCAGGAAAGAGTGCAGATAGTCGGGGAGGCCTACAACTCCACCTGGCCAGGGGAGATCCTACTTGCTTACAGACTGACCAGGCCCCTACTGCTAACCAGTACTCCCGGGAGGGTCTGCGTTATTCCATCAGTAAAGACCCTGAACTGCACCACACGTCTCTGTGTTTCATCGCCGCACCAGCACCATCAGTACTGGGACGCTCACACCATTACTCTCATCATCCACACTAGCTGCCCTGAGGCAATACTTCTCCCGTGGGGAGTTATCCCATACTTGGCTGCGCATACAACATCAGCCTCAGCGGTCTGCAGCGCAGCGGCAGTCCCCACTGACCGCAATCCACGGGTGGTGTAGTCGGACATTTGTTATCACACTCAGACTGCCACTGGTTTGACCGCCCTGGGCACGGACCGGGTCACAGCCACGGAGGACTACAACCCCCAGCGATCTGGCTCCGGGTATCCCCTGCACAGCACAGGCCCAGGGGGCGCGTCACATAGACTATATAAAAAGACACATATGCATGTTTTTTCTCAATTAAACACTAATGTTCAAAGAATAGCTCAACTACTCTTCAATCAATAATCATATCAACACTGCTCTGAGTAATGATCTGCAACTCAGAAGACCAGAGGAGGAACCAGTCAGTTTAAAAATTCTAATTTTATTGAGAATTAAATTAAAAAAAACATGCACATTGAAACCACAAACAGCATGATTGAAAAGGGCTAAAAAAAACCTCTAGTGTCTTGAAAAATCACCACAACAATGTAAATTTTAAAATCTCTCTATATATTTTAATACATCTATATGACAGGGGATACCTCAAAACTAGAGTTAGTACATACAATACAGACCAAATGTTTGGACACACCTTCTCATTTAAAGATTTTTCTGTATTTTCATGAAGGCATCAAAACTATGAATTAACACATGTGGAATTATATACTTAACAAAAAAGTGTGAAACAACTGAAAATATGTCTTATATTCTAGGTTCTTCAAAGTAGCCACCTTTTGCTTTGATGACTGCTTTGCACACTCTTGGCATTCTCTTGATGAGCTTCAAGAGGTAGTCACCAGAAATGGTTTTCACTTCACAGGTGTGCCCTGTCAGGTTTAATAAGTGGGATTTCTTGCCTTATAAATGGGGTTGGGACCATCAGTTGTGTTGTGCAGAAGTCAGGTGGATACACAGCTGATAGTCCTACTGAATAGACTGTTAGAATTTGTATTATGGCAAGAAAAAAGCAGCTAAGTAAAGAAAAACGAGTGGCCATCATTACTTTAAGAAATGAAGGTCAGTCAGTGTGAAAAATTGGGAAAACTTTGAAAGTGTCCCCAAGTGCAGTTGCAAAAACCATCAAGCGCTACAAAGAAACTGGTTCACATGAAGACCGCCCCAGGAAAGGAAGACCAAGAGTCACCTCTGCTTCTGAGGATAAGTTTATCCGAGTCACCAGCCTCAGAAATCGCAGGTTAACAACAGCTCAGATTAGAGACCAGGTCCATGCCACACAGAGTTCTAGCAGCAGACACATCTCTACAACAACTGTTAAGAGGAGACTTTGTGTAGCAGGCCTTCATGGTAAAATAGCTGCTAGGAAACCACTGCTAAGTACAGGCAACAAGCAGAAGAGACTTGTTTGGGCTAAAGAACACAAGGAATGGACATTAAACCAGTGGAAATCTGTGCTTTGGTCTGATGAGTCCAAATTTGAGATCTTTGGTTCCAACCACCGTGTCTTTGTGCGACGTAGAAAAGGTGAACGGATGGACTCTACATACCTGGTTCCCACCGGGAAGCATGGAGGAGGAGGTGTGATGGTGTGGGGGTGCTTTGCTGGTGACACTGTTGAGGATGTATTCAAATTTGAAGGCATACTGAACCAGCATGGCTACCACAGCATCTTGTAGCGGCATGCTATTCCATCCGGCTTGCGTTTAGTTGGACCATCATTTATTTTTCAACAGGACAATGACTCCAAACACACCTCCAGGCTGTGTAAGGGCTATTTGACCAAGAAGGAGAGTGATGGGGTGCTACGCCAGATGACCTGGCCTCCACAGTCACCAGACCTGAACCCAATCGAGATGGTTTGGGGTGAGCTGGACCGCAGAGTGAAGGCAAAAGGGCCAACAAGTGCTAAGCATCTCTGGGAACTCCTTCAAGATTGTTGGAAGACCATTTCTGGTGACTACCTCTTGAAGCTCATCAAGAGAATGCAAAGAGTGTGCAAAGCAGTCATCAAAGCAAAAGGTGGCTACTTTGAAGAACCTAGAATATAAGACATATTTTCAGTTGTTTCACACTTTTTTGTTAAGTGTATAATTCCACATGTGTTAATTCATAGTTTTGATGCCTTCAGTGTGAATGTACAATTTTCAAAGTCATGAAAATACAGAAAAATCTTTAAATGAGAAGGTGTGTCCAAACTTTTGGTCTGTACTGTATATAGTCGAATGTATGGGCTAAAGTAAAGCGCACAGTGCAATGTAAACAGATTGCCCAATTATAATCCCCAATGAAGGGATATTATGAACAAATCAATGATATAGTATTATCATACGCTGTACCGTAGAGGATGCATAGAAATATATATATTTTCAAAGAGTGACATAAAAATAAAGGTGGATGACACTTACAGACTGCTGTTAGGTTCACATGTGTCCCGCCGCCTTCCCCCGACCTTGTTACCCCCTTCCTCTTTTTAATCCCTAATTAAGGGTTTATTTACCCTTATTGCTTCATCCTACATATAAAAACCCTCCCCCTTCCCTTCTTTTCCTTTATTTTTTTGTGGTCCAATCCCTAATTGGGTATATTTACCCTTATTATTATTCCCCTGTTGTTATTTATCCAATTCAATATGAGCGATCATGGGCTTATCCTCCGCTATTTTGCTGAGGCTATCGTTTAGGTTGTTTCATATTTTTTAACTTTAAAATGTAGATTAAACTTCTTACTCTACGTAGTTCCACTGTTTTCTGTGCCCTGATCCTTGCCATATTTCTTAACGCTGATCGACTCCTCCCCTTCCAAACTATGTGCAGTATATGTAAGTGTAGCACCCTGAGGATTCGGCTGCTACAGGGGTATTGCACCTCAACCCAGAGGTGTGATATTCCACTCCCGGGTAAGGATGGAGTGTGGAACTGAGCTAGTAGGCTGCATGCACTACACACATCCCATTTCCGGGGAACAGACCGATGGTACTCCCACTAGAGAAATGTGCAGGTACGACAGTGTCTGTTCCTGGCTGGAGTGGGAGGGGGGTGGAACATCCCAGTAGTGTAGGGGCAGATAGGGGGAGCAGCCTGGGTAAAGTTAGGAGCTCATTGGGTGCTGGTCACCTGAGCTCACACATAGAGGGAGTATATAAGGTGGGAACCATCTTAGATCAGGGTCAGTCTGTGAGACGTCAGTCAGTCAGTCTGTCTGAGAGCCTGAGAAGCAGAGCAGAGGAGAAGAGAGAGAGACCCAGAGGCGCAGAGGGGACCCCAAGAGCCCATAAGAGAGCTAATAGGGTGAAGGGTCGGCAACAGGGTACCGGATCCCAAGCTGGCAGAGGCTACAGCACACCTTAGCCAGGAACCGGAGTTCGTGGGCAGGATCTGCCACGATCACCCACTAAATCCACCCGGAAGGCAGACCAAGAATAGGGTCAGGGAGCCCAGAGGAGGCTTGACCAACAAGAGGCCCGAGGGAGCCGGACTTAGGTGGATCCCTGGTGGGAACGGCCAGAAGAAGGGAGAGACAGAAAGGAGCTCAGGACCACACTCCGGAGTTGCCTGGGAGTTGACCGAGTCCAGGACCTGGTGGACGCAGCACGGCTTGGGTGGTCACTGCTGTACACAGTGACCCGAGCAACACCAGTAAGTAAAACCCTGGAACTGCATTTTATGCCTCTGAGTCTCCTTGCTGCACCTTCACAACCACCATCCTCCACGGCTGACCCCCTGAGGCTATACCCCTCCCGTTGGGGGTTATTCTACCAAAGCTGCACACATACCAACAGCCTCAGCGGACCCTGCTGCAGCGGCGGCCTTTTGACCGCAAATCAACGGGTGGCGTAGTCGACACAAAAGAACATCTAGTAACATCATAAGGACTGCCACACACTGAGTTTGACACCCTGGGCACGGACCGGGTCACAGCCACTCGGAGACTACAACCCCCATCTGATCCGGCTCCGGGTATCCCTAAGAACACTGGCCCAGGGGGCGCGTCAACTTTGGCGTAGTCGGCAGGATCACGTGCCCGCAACAACCGGGTACTGCGTGCCTGAAGAAAAGTTCACCGTTACCTCAAAAAGAAGTCTCCTGCCGGTTCCGGAGGGTCCCCGCCAACGGACCCCATCACAGGTCGTTTCCCGCCGGTTGTCCGCCATTTGCAGCTTTTTCCCGCCATCCGTGGAGTTTCCCGCCACTGGGAGACGATTCCCGCCATTTCCGAAGGTTTCCCGCCTTGGAGGGGCGGACGCCATTGTGGGCGTGCCAGAGGGTGGCAAGAGGCCACCTCCCATCGTGGGCCAGGTCGAAGAATGGCGCCAAAAGCGGAAACCGCGCCCACCAACAGAGACTGTGATGCTGGAAGTGTCCATCAGCGTAAGAGAACTGCCCCTGGAACTGACAATCACAAAGTTGCCCCGGGACCACCTTCAATGTGGGCGGAGACAGAACAAGAGAACGAAGATGGGTGCAGCTTGGAGCAGTTTGGAGAGAGCGCACCCGGAGACAAGACGTCTGGAAGAGAGTCCAGAGAGAGCCTACCCGGAGATGGAGGGAGAGTCAGGCAGCACCGACCCAGTGGTCAGGAGCCTGTTGCAGGTCGCCACTCCAGAAGGCCTGCTGGAGATCCTAGCACAGCTCCCCCGAGACCGGGAGTGTGCACAGACCGCGTTGGAGGGCCTCGCACGGAGGATGGCCCGGGTGCAGCGAGAGACGTTGGCGGAGTGGAGCCGAGAGATGGCCCAGCAGACCGGCACCCGTCAGCGGAGCACGCCACCCGAGACGAGGAGACAGACCACCTCTGAGGATGGCGCAGGAGGAATGAAGGCAGGAGACGGCGCCGAGAAGGGAGCTGAACGGACGGAGGCAGGTAAAGGGGACGTCTCTACCCCGAGCCGGGAAACCGCGTGCCTGCCCCAGCTCCCCGTCGCAGAGCCCGAAATTCCCCCTGCCGTGCCCGTCGCTGCATCGTCACCGCCGCCGACTAGGCCTCAACCGGAAACCGCGGCCGCGACCCCTGTGACGTCACACGCCTCGACCTCGAGCGTGGCCAAGCAGGAGATACCACCGGCCTGGTCGCAAGGCCTAGTACCTCCGGGCGCCGCAATACCAACAGCGCCCCCTACCTCCGCGGAGCCACCGGCCTGGCCGCAGGGCCGAGTAACCACGGGCGCCGCCGTTCTTACGGTGCCCTTTTCCTTTAGGGTGCCCCAAGCCTGGTCGCAAGGCCTGGTCGACCCGGGCGCCGCTACCACCACAGCGCCCATAGCACCTAAAGTACCGCACCTGGGTGAGGACCTGTTCGCCCAGCATACGTGCCCGGATGGGCAGCCCTTTATATGGCCACCGGAGTTTCACCATCCCCGACTCCGGAAAGAGAGACCCCTAGACGAGCCCCTGATTCCGGCTCCGAAGCCTGTAAAGAGGACCTCGCCCCCGCTGGAGGAGGCACAGTTCGAGTGGGACCCCACCGGAGAAGACCTCATGGGGTTCACTCAGGAGACTCGGGCGGCCGCAGCGGAGCGTGCAGAGTGCTGCCGCCAGCAGCTCGAGGTCTTCGAGAGGGAGCGGAGAGAGAGGCGGGTCCGGGAACAGCAAGCGCAGATAAGGAGCGCGGAGCAGAAGAGCCGGACCAGGAGGAACCCCCGTGCAGCTCATGGTCCCCGTACCACCGGGACTGTGATAAAATTCAACCTGCAGCATGGGTGGGGCTTCATTAGAGACCATCATACCCCCTGCGACGTCTTTGTAACCCGCAGAGACGTAGAAAGCCATCTGCCGGAGGGACACAGAGGTCGTGACCTGTACGTAGGGGACGAGGTCACCTTCACCCGGCACAAGTGTGCCAAAGGACCCTACGCCCTCCATGTGCATCGCCTGACGGAGGAGGAGCTGCGGTGTGAGGAGCAAGAGGACCCGGACGGGTCTGAAGAATCTAAAGAAGGAGCAGGAGGACGCCGTCGTTGAAGTACGGTAGAGAGAGACTGTACATAGTTACCCGTCAGGGTATAAGAACTGTTCTAGTTAAAATATAGTCCCCGTTGGGACCAGCAGATTGAACTGAAACCCGTGTGTCCCTATTCCCACTGACCGAGGACTGAGAGCGGTCATTCCTCCCTAATACCTGGCCGAGGACTGAGAGCGGCCATATTTTCCTTGTATATAGTTGCGCTTCCTAAAGCGCCCCCTACCGGTTTTATAGGGAACTGTTTTATTCCAAGAGAGACTGTCGCACTTTACCCGGTCACAAGTTGCACAGTGACCGGAGGAACCAGAAACAAGAATGTTATTTATATGAAAAGTTTATTGCTGATACAGTACAGACCAAAAGTTTGGATACACCTTCTCAGTTAAAGATTTTTCTGTATTTTCATGACTATGAAAATTGTACATTCACACTGAAGGCATCAAAACTATGAATTAACACATGTGGAATTATATACTTAACAAAAAAGTGTGAAACAACTGAAAATATGTCTTATATTATAGGTTCTTCAAAGTAGCCACCTTTTGCTTTGATGACTGCTTTGCACACTCTTGGCATTCTCTTGATGAGCTCCAAGAGATAGTCACCGGAAATGGTCTTCCAACAATCTTGAAGGAGTTTCCAGAGATGCTTAGCACTTGTTGGCCCTTTTGCCTTCACTCTGCGGTCCAGCTCACCCCAAACCATCTCGATTGGGTTCAGGTCTGGTGACTGTGGAGGCCAGGTCATCTGGCGTAGCACCCCATCACTCTCCTTCTTGGTCAAATAGCCCTTACACAGCCTGGTGGTGTGTTTGGGGTCATTGTCCTGTTGAAAAATAAATGATGGTCCAACTAAACGCAAACCGGATGGAATAGCATGCCGCTGCAAGATGCTGTGGTAGCCATGCTGGTTCAGTATGCCTTCAATTTTGAATAAATCCCCAACAGTGTCACCAGCAAAGCTCCCCCCCACACCATCACACCTCCTCCTCCATGCTTCACGATGGGAACCAGGCATGTAGAGTCCATCCGTTCACCTTTTCTGCATCGCACAAAGACACGGTGTTTGGAACCAAAGATCTCAAATTTGGACTCATCAGACCAAAGCACAGATTTCCACTGGTCTAATGTCCATTCCTTGTGTTCTTTAGCCCAAACAAGTCTCTTCTGCTTGTTGCCTGTCCTTAGCAGTGGTTTCCTAGCAGCTATTTTACCATGAAGGCCTGCTGCACAAAGTCTCCTTCTAACAGTTGTTGTAGAGATGTGTCTGCTGCTAGAACTCTGTGTGGCATTGACCTGGTCTCTAATCTGAGCTGCTGTTAACCTGCGATTTCTGAGGCTGGCGACTCGGATAAACTTATCCTCAGAAGCAGAGGTGACTCTTGGTCTTCCTTTCCTGGGGAGGTCCTGATGTGAGCCAGTTTCTTTGTAGCGCTTGATGGTTTTTGCAACTGCATTTGGGGACACTTTCAAAGTTTTCCCAATTTTTCGCACTGACTGACCTTCATTTCTTAAAGTAATGATGGCGACTCGTTTTTCTTTACTTAACTCCTTTTTTCTTGCCATAATACAAATTCTAACAGTCTATTCAGTAGGACTATCAGCTGTGTATCCACCAGACTTCTGCACAACATAACTGATGGTCCCAACCCCATTTATAAGGCAGGAAATCCCACTTATTAAACCTGACAGGGCACACCTGTGAAGTGAAAACCATTTCCGGTGACTACCTCTTGAAGCTCATCAAGAGAATGCCAAGAGTGTGCAAAGCAGTCATCAAAGCAAAAGGTGGCTACTTTGAAGAACCTAGAATATAAGACATATTTTCAGTTGTTTCACACTTTTTTGTTAAGTATATAATTCCACATGTGTTAATTCATAGTTTTGATGCCTTCAGTGTGAATGTACAATTTTCATAGTCATGAAAATACAGAAAAATCTTTAAAAGAGAAGGTGTGTCCAAACTTTTGGTCTGTACTGTATATATATGATGTTTTCTATGTTTATGTTTATGAAAAAAATTGTATGTTTTGGATGTTTATATTTTACAGCCCGAGGACGTGCTGTGATTTACCAGGGGGGAATGTAGCACCCTGAGGATTCGGCTGCTACAGGGGTATTGCACCTCAACCCAGAGGTGTGATATTCCACTCCCGGGTAAGGATGGAGTGTGGAACTGAGCTAGTAGGCTGCATGCACTACACACATCCCATTTCCGGGGAACAGACCGATGGTACTCCCACTAGAGAAATGTGCAGGTACGACAGTGTCTGTTCCTGGCTGGAGTGGGAGGGGGGTGGAACATCCCAGTAGTGTAGGGGCAGATAGGGGGAGCAGCCTGGGTAAAGTTAGGAGCTCATTGGGTGCTGGTCACCTGAGCTCACACATAGAGGGAGTATATAAGGTGGGAACCATCTTAGATCAGGGTCAGTCTGTGAGACGTCAGTCAGTCAGTCTGTCTGAGAGCCTAAGAAGCAGAGCAGAGGAGAAGAGAGAGAGACCCAGAGGCGCAGAGGGGACCCCAAGAGCCCATAAGAGAGCTAATAGGGTGAAGGGTCGGCAACAGGGTACCGGATCCCAAGCTGGCAGAGGCTACAGCACACCTTAGCCAGGAACCGGAGGTCGTGGGCAGGATCTGCCACGATCACCCACTAAATCCACCCGGAAGGCAGACCAAGAATAGGGTCAGGGAGCCCAGAGGAGGCTTGACCAACAAGAGGCCCGAGGGAGCCGGACTTAGGTGGATCCCTGGTGGGAACGGCCAGAAGAAGGGAGAGACAGAAAGGAGCTCAGGACCACACTCCGGAGTTGCCTGGGAGTTGACCGAGTCCAGGACCTGGTGGACGCAGCACGGCTTGGGTGGTCACTGCTGTACACAGTGACCCGAGCAACACCAGTAAGTAAAACCCTGGAACTGCATTTTATGCCTCTGAGTCTCCTTGCTGCACCTTCACAACCACCATCCTCCACGGCTGACCCCCTGAGGCTATACCCCTCCCGTTGGGGGTTATTCTACCAAAGCTGCACACATACCAACAGCCTCAGCGGACCCTGCTGCAGCGGCGGCCTTTTGACCGCAAATCAACGGGTGGCGTAGTCGACACAAAAGAACATCTAGTAACATCATAAGGACTGCCACACACTGAGTTTGACACCCTGGGCACGGACCGGGTCACAGCCACTCGGAGACTACAACCCCCATCTGATCCGGCTCCGGGTATCCCTAACAACACTGGCCCAGGGGGCGCGTCATAAGCCTCATATTCTCACTCCCTTGCTTGTCCGATGGTGTGCACATGCGCACTCTAAGCGCTCAAAGACTTCCAGTCCAGCACATCAGGAACTCCATGCGTTCCACGCATACGTTCCACGCGCAGGAACCAGAAGTCTCTTTCACTGATGAGCAGCAGATGAGTGCTCCATGCGAAGAAGCTAATGGCGAAACGGCGTCATTGGGGGTCCGGACACATGTGAACCTAACAGCAGTCTGTAAGTGTCATCCACCTTCATTTTTATGTCACTCTTTGAAAATATATCTATTTCTATGCATCCTCTACGGTACAGCATATGATTATATTATATCATTGATGTGTTCATAATATCCCTTCATTGGGGATTATAATTGGTCAATCTGTTTACATTGCACTGTGCACTTTACTTTAGCCCATACATTCGACCATATATGTACTAACTCTAGTTTCGAGGTATCCCCTATCATATAGATGTATTAAGATATATAGAGAGATTCTAAAATTGACATTGTTGTGGTAATTTTTCAAAACACTAGAGTTTTTTTTTAGCCTTTTTCAATTATGCTGTTTATGGTTTCAATGTGGATGGTTTTTGGGTTTTTTTAAATTTAATTTTCAATGAAATTTGAAATTTTAAACTGAATTTTAAACTGACTGGTTCCTCTTCTGGTCTTCTGAGTTGCAGATCATTACTCAGAGCAGTGTTGATATGATGTTTTTTTCAATATCTGAAATGAAATCAGAATAAACATTTCCTACTTTAGGTCAGTTAGGATTACCATAATTTTTAATATTTGCCAAATTCCAGAATAATGAGAGAGAGAGAGAATGTTTTAAGGCATTTTTATTACTTACTGCAAAGTCAAAAGTTTAAAAAACCAAGCAATGTGAACTGAGGTCTAAGATGGTACACATGCAAGAAATAGGAGCATGTTCACACTAGCAAAAAGAAGCAAAAGCTACAAACAACAAAAAATATATCTCATACCCTACCATCATTATATATAAATGTAAAGCAAAGTTGCATATTAAATATAGGGTACTTAGTGAACTATTTTTGATCAAAAAAAGTATACAAGCCGTCCCACCAGCGACAAGGTGACCCTAAATTGGGACGGTACCTACACTGTCTATATTAAAAACCTTACTGTATATCAAAGTTGAAGTAATGCATATAAAAGGGTAGACAAATACGACCGGGTCCCAACCTCAGACCTCTTAGGCCCGTGGTAAGCTACATATATACTAATCAGCTCAACAAAGGGGATGCCACACCCTTAATTTGCACAAAATGCAAACAAGACAAAAAAACAAGCAATGTGAACTCAGGTCTAAGATGGTACACATGCAAGAAATAGGAGCATGTTCACACTAGCAAAAAGAAGCAAAACCTACAAGCGACAAAAAATATATCTCATACCCTACCATCATTATATATAAATGTAAAGCAAAGTTGCATATTAAATATAGGGTACTTAGTGAACTATTTTTGATCAAAAAAAGTATACAAGCCGTCCCACCAGCGACAAGGTGACCCTAAATTGGGACGGTACCTACACTGTCTATATTAAAAACCTTACTGTATATCAAAGTTGAAGTAATGCATATAAAAGGGTAGACAAATACGACCGGGTCCCAACCTCAGACCTCTTAGGCCCGTGGTAAGCTACATATATACTAATCAGCTCAACAAAGGGGATGCCACACCCTTAATTTGCACAAAATGCAAACAAGACAAAAAACCAAGCAATGTGAACTGAGGTCTAAGATGGTACACATGCAAGAAATAGGAGCATGTTCACACTAGCAAAAAGAAGCAAAACCTACAAGCGACAAAAAATATATCTCATACCCTACCATCATTATATATAAATGTAAAGCAAAGTTGCATATTAAATATAGGGTACTTAGTGAACTATTTTTGATCAAAAAAAGTATACAAGCCGTCCCACCAGCGACAAGGTGACCCTAAATTGGGACGGTACCTACACTGTCTATATTAAAAACCTTACTGTATATCAAAGTTGAAGTAATGCATATAAAAGGGTAGACAAATAGGACCGGGTCCCAACCTCAGACCACCTAGGCCCGTGGTAAGCTACATATATACTAATCAGCTCAACAAAGGTCAAAAGTTTACATACACTTAGATTACTATGCCTTTAAACAATTCTGGACTCCCCATATGATGATGTCATGTGTTTGGAAGCTTCTGATAGTTTTTTTTGGCAACATCTGAGTTAATTAGAGACACACCTGTGGATGTATTTTAATGCACACCTGAAACACACTGCTTCTTTGTGTAGCATCATGGGAAAGTTTAAAGAAATCAGCCAAGATATCAGGAAGAGAATTGTGGACTTCCACAAGTCTGGCTCATCCTTGGGTACAATTTCAAGATACCTGAAGGTGCCTCACTCATCTGTACAAACAATTATACGCAAGTACTAACAAGATGGGAATGTCCAGCCATCATACCGCTCAGTAAGAAGACAGGTTCTGTGTCCCAAAGATGAACGTGCTTTGGTCCAACATGTGCATATCAACCCAAGGACAAAAGCAAAAACCTTGTGAAGATGATGGCGGAAGCTGGTAAGATTGTGTCAATAACCATAGTGAAACTAGTTCTGTATCAACATGGGCTAAAAGGCCACTCTGCCAGGAAGAAGCTATTACTCCAAAAGAAACATAAAAAAGCCAGATTAATGTTTGCAAATGCACACAGGAACAAAGACCTTAATTTTTGGAGACATGTCCTGTGGTCTGATGAAACTAAAATTGAGCTTTTTGGGCATAATGACCATTGTTACATTTGGAGGAAAAGGGAGAAGCTTGGAAGCCTAAGAACACCATCCCAACTGTGAAACACGGGGGTGGCAGCATCATGTTGTGGGGTTGTTTTGCTGCAGGAGGGACTGGTGCACTTCACAAAATAGATGGCAAGAAGATTATGTGGCAATACTGAAGCAACATCTCAAGACATCAGCCAGGAAGTTAAAGCTTGGGCGGAAATGAGTCTTCCAAATGGACAATGACCCGAAGCATACTGCCAAAGTGGTAACAAAGTGGCTTAAGATAACAAAGTCAATGTTTTGGAGTGGCCATCACAAAGCCCTGATCTCAATCATATTGAAAATTTATGGACAAAGCTGAAAAGGCAGGTGCGAGCAAGGCGACCTACAGATCTGGATCAGTTACACCAGTGTCAGGAGGAATGGGCTCATATTCTGACCAACTATTGTGAGAAGCTTGTGGAAGGATATCCCAAACGTTTGACCCAAGTCATTTAGTTTAAGGGCAATGGTACCAAATACTAATGAAATGTATGTAAACTTTTGACTTTGCAGTAAGTAATAAAAATGCCTTAAAACATTCTCTCTCTCTCATTATTCTGGCATTTGGCAAATATTAAAAATTATGGTAATCCTAATTGACCTAAAACGGGAAAGGTTTATTCTGATTTCATGTCAGATATTGAGAAAAGCATGCATATTTGTCTTTTTATATAGTGTATGTAAACTTCTGGTTTCAACTGTAAATAATTACATGGTGTAATTTGTCATGAGTCGTTCTTCATCTGATGTTGTGCTTATCTAATGTTAAGACCTATCTAAGGACCAGCATATCGATATATCTTTATATATTTTTTTGTTCTTGTCTTTACATTGCACCAGCATATCTTGTAGTGCTGTACTCACTATAGACTTAAAGGGAATCTGTCAACAGTTTTTTGCTATGTAATCTGAGAGCAGAAGGGTGTCGGGACTAAGACTCTGATTGCAGAAATGTGTCACTTACTGTTTGATACGATCCCTGTTTTTTCAACAGTTTCTGGATGATGATGCTCAAGTGATATAAGGCCAGTACAGTAAACCCCATACTCCAGTGACCTGATCCGTCAATGTTAATACGCTGCTTTGGAATATAATGAAAATATAGAATTGCCGCATATGCAGCCATCCACTACAAGTCTTCTTAGACCAAAGAGTATTCTCAGTACCTTACAAAGAAGAATTCAGACTGTTCTGCGGGGTGAAAGGGATCATTTTACTTTCTACTGGAAGTGTGCACCTAATAAAATGCATAAATAGATATACCTTAGATAGCAAGTTACTTGATATAGAGTGACTTAAAGAGAAACTGTACTTTGATGTGACTTTTCAGAATAAACTGTCCTGTGCCCGTGTATGTACAAGAACAATAGCACTGTTTCTGGCTTTTATATGACTTGTAGCTTTGCCCTCTTCAGCCTCTATCTCTAATTTGCAATCTACTCGGAGCTGGTGGGAGGAGACTAGCTGCTGTTATCTTTGCTATACACAGCACAGTACACGGATGGATTCTCGCTTCTTATTACTTTTTAATATACATAATCAAGCTGTAGCATCATGGAGGACATTATACATCAGTAGTGAGCAGTGCAGATATGAATCCAACAATGGAGTGAAGTAAAAGACTTGTTAGAAAGCTCAGCACAATCTTTCTGGGTCTCCCTCTGTTTGTTTCCTCTCTGTGCTATCTAGTTCCCCTTTCCACACTTCAAAGAGTGTCACATGAGTGTCACATGACACCACAGCGAGTTATGAGTCCATCTTGTTCATCATTTGAGCTGTTTATTCAGAGTGGAATAGTAAGTTCAGAAAGCGGAGGGAGGAGGGGGGTAATAGATGATGATTTCTCTGACAAGATACATTGCAAAGTTTCTTAAACTCACTGTTCTAATGAGTCAAGCAAAGTGTTTTGAAAGTCCTGTTCCCATTTAAGAACACAGTATTGGAATAATTGTAAGCTTTGGGCATTCTGGTCACCGTGGTTCATATACTTCAATATATAGGACACATAGTTCCCTTTCCATTATTTGTAGAAATATAACTTAGTGATCCTGCTCTGATGGGAAGCCGAAGACCAATACACCATGTAATGTAATTATACTGATATATTCAAGGCCAGTAGAAATTCCCAAGAGAACTTCTAAATTCAAGGACTTGGAAACATTTTCTGCACTTGTGGTTAAAGGAATTCTCCGGTTTCAGAAGAAAAGTCTGCATTCACTTTATGTGACTGCAAACTGCAAAATATCGCACACTGTCATGATTTTCCTGCATTTCCCGTGCTGGTGGGTGGTCACATGACAACTCATCCCAAATGGTAGAAGTGAAGATGACGGCACTCAAAACATCATGGAAAAAATCTTATTATCTCATAGCAAGCAATAAAAATCAGATGGGGAGAGTACAGGCTACTGCCATATCATGTCTACTGACACTTCTACAGACCTATAAGGGAGGGATTTGGCCGACATCACTTTCCGCATCCCTAAACACCCTGCTAAGGTAGCTCTAAGTGTGTGTGTGTGTGTGCTTCATAGGGACTTGTTGATTACCCCTTCCCAGGTCGCAAGTGTTAGAATGTAATGGGAACCTTGCATTTACGCGATGAATCAGGGAGGCCACCAACCATTTATAGACAATCATCTTGACTATCTCATAAATAAATTTGACTTCCAATTATTTTGCATATGATTAGTTATGCAGATTCTTGTGATTTCACTGCATTGTTACTGTTTTGCTCCTAAAAATCAAAATTTAAATTTTTAGTATTTTTTAAATACACCTTTGGCTTTCAACGCTGCCTGAATTCTTCTGGGCATGCTCTCGCTCAGATTCAAGCATGACTCGACCAAAATTTGATCCCAGGTCTCTTCTACGCGTTCCCAAAGTTGGTGCATACTGGTCGACTCACTTGGGTATGTATACAGTTTTTTCTTCAACTCTATTCACAAGTGTTCGATTGGGTTGAGGTCTGGGGACTGTGGGGGCCAATCCAGCACCTCTACTTCATTGTCATTGAACCATTTCTTCATCAATCTTAACGTATGCTTTGGGTCGTTGTCCTGCTGCAACACTATGTCTTCCTTTTCCTACCCATAGCACTTGAATGTATGAAGTAACTCATCTTGTAGGATACTCACATATATCTCAGCATTCAGATTACCATCAATCCTGGTCAAGTATCCAATGGCAAGTGACTGCTATGAATGAGCTGGGTGATGCTGTTTCTCATTTCTTGGGAAATCTTCTTCATGGCTGCTCCTTGATTCGAACCAGTGACCTTTCGCTTGGGAATCAACCTAAGAACACACTGAGCTATTAGGGAATGTGAGAACGGATTGGAATTTGTAGTATACCGGAAGTGCAGTGACATGAGAAGAATCTGCATAACTAATCATATGCTACATACAGTTAGGTTCATATATATTTGGACAGAGACAACATTTTTCTAATTTTGGTTCTTGACATTACCACAATGAATTTTAAACAAAGCAACTCAGATGGAGTTGAAGTTCAGACTTTCCGCTTTCATTTGAGGGTATCCACATTAAAATTGGATGAAGGGTTTAGGAGTTTCAGCTCCTTAACATGTGCCACCCTGTTTTTAAAGGGACCAAAAGTAATTGGACAATTGACTCCAAGGCTATTTCATGGACAGGTATGGGCAATCCCTTCGTTATGTCATTCTCAATTAAGCAGATAAAAGGCCTGGAGTTGATTTGAGATGTGGTGCTTGCATTTGGAAGGTTTTGCTGTGAAGTAAACATGAGGTCAAAGGAGCTCTCCATACAGGTGAAACAAGCCATCCTTAAGCTGCAAAAACAGAAAAAAAGCATCCGAGAAATTGCTACAATATTAGGAGTGGCAAAATCTACAGTTTGGTACATCCTGAGAAAGAAAGAAAGCACTGGTGAACTCATCAATGCAAAAAGACCTGGCCGCCCACGGAAGACAACAGTGGTGGATGATCGCAGAATAATCTCCATGGTGAAGAGAAACCCCTTCACAACAGCCAACCAAGTGAACAACACTCTCCAGGAGGTAGGCGTATCAATATCCAAATCTACCATAAAGAGAAGACTGCATGAAAGTAAATACAGAGGGTTCACTGCACGGCGCAAGCCACTCATAAGCATCAAGAATAAAAAGGCTAGACTGGACTTTGCTAAAAAACATCTAAAAAAGCCAGCACAGTTCTGGAAGAACATTCTTTGGACAGATGAAACCAATATCAACCTCTACCAGAATGATGGAAAGAGAAAAGTAAGGCGGAGGTGTGGTACAGCTCATGATCCAAAGCATACCACATCATCTGTAAAACACGGCGGAGGCAGTATGATAGCTTGGGCATGCATGGCTGCCAGTGGCACTGGGTCACTAGTGCCTATTGATGATGTGACACAGGACAGAAGCAGCCGAATGAATTCTGATGTATTCAGAGCCATACTGTGTGCTCAGATCCAGCCAAATGCAGCTAAACTGATTGGTCGTCGTTTCATACTACAGATGGACAATGACCCAAAACATAAAGCCAAACCAACCAGGGAGTTTATTAAAGCAAAGAAGTGGAATATTCTTGAATGGCCAAGTCAGTCACCTGATCTCAACCCAATTGAGCATACATTTTACTTGTTAAAGACTAAACTTCAGACAGAAAGGCCCACAAACAAACAGCAACTGAAAACCACCGCAGTGAAGGCCTGGCAGAGCATCAAAAAGGAGGAAACACAGCGTCTGGTGATGTCCATGAGTTCAAGACTTCAGGCAGTCATTGCCAACAAAGGGTTTTCAACCAAGTACTAGAAATGAACATTTTATTTACAATTATTTAATCTGTCCAATTACTTTTGGTCCCTTTAAAAACAGGGTGGCACATGTTAGGGAGCTGAAACTCCTAAACCCTTCATCCAATTTTAATGTGGATACCTTCAAATGAAAGCTGAAAGTATGAACTTCAACTGCATCTGAATTGTTTTGTTTAAAATTCATTGTGGTAATGTCTAGAACCAAAATTAGAAAAATGTTGTCTCTGTCCAAATATATATGGACCTAACTGTAGTTGCAAGTCAAATTTATATATGAAATAGCCAAGATGATTGTCTATAAAATGATGGTAGTCTCACATTCAAAGCCATAGTGGATGGTGAGATATGGAGCCTGAAAGTGAAAAGTTCAAAACATTGTTACCCTTTTGCTCGTCAATGTATCTTCTTAACACACTGGAACAGCATACACAGGCCTTCACACGACCACAAGGGTATCAAAACACAAACTCTAAACAAGGCTCTCAGCCTTCAACTTATAGACGTCTTCTGAGTCCTGACCAAACTCTAGCCATTTTCAGGTAAAGGGGTACTCCTTGCCCCTTATATCAACATGGACCATTGGCCAAACTGAACTGTAGGCTATAGCAGAAAAGACTTCTTCTCTTCATTCCTCTTCTTTATCACTCCAGTTGTCAGGAGCAAGTTTGAATGTGGATCTTGTACCCCTGCAGAGTTGTTCATCCAGCAGCGGTGCGGCCTTACACTGGTTGACACACACATATGCTACAACACGTTTGGTCACCCTGACGTTTGTGGAATTTGGTGCTGGTCTGTGTTCCAGGGCATCTGCCTGATTTGGAGCACCCACTGCATTTCTGGCTTGTGTGGACGTGGAGGTTGGTTATGACATTACTCCTGGCTGCAGGCGAGCTCCCCAAGCCCGGTTCTCCTCCCCTACCCACTTTTCTACTTCCTGGGGCCGCCTTTCTCTCTTCCTGGCCTTTTTCTATTCTCTTTCTCTTCCACTTTTCCATATCAGCATCAGAACAAGACCGCTCTATGCCAACGGCATAACAGCGGTCCATTCATTTTTGTGAAATTATCACCAGGATACAGGCTTTGCTGCCTCTGGGGTAAATATTCTTTCTTGACATCCGTCCGGTTAACATACACATCGTCTCCAGTCCCATACTCTCTTTTAAACCCGAATCCCTGTTTGATGTTGAAGTTCAGGACCTCCCCGTGAAAGCACTTGCTCCTCAAAGTCCCCTTTTGCCATTCTCGCCATACAGCTCTATTCACTCCCAGGTCATATTCCTTTAGTTTCCGGAGCCTTCTCCTGCCTACTCCTTCTGTAGGCATGGGTCCCAACTTGAGCTGCCTTAGTGCCTCCAAACTACGGGGTGTAGTGGGAACAGGTCTCTGCGGTTTGTGCTTGCTCCAATGCTAAGTGTGCCAACAGCTCTAGTTCGTCGCCAAACCTCCAGCGCCTAGCATATAACTGGTGCCGATCTAAGTGTCGTGGAACTGTTGCATTCACTCTCTCACTGTCTGCTGCTGATTCCCCACAGTCAGCGACCACTTTTGACTCACCGTTTTTCTCTTGCAGGGGCCCCACCACAAACTGACTGGCCGTATTCCGGTTAGCTTCCACCGTAGCTGCCTGCGAACTGGTACTCTCCTGCTGTGCCTCTTCCCAGTTCCAAACAGGATATGGAACTCTTGTAACAGGGCCACCAGCTGATTCAGCTGACCACGATCCCTTACAGTGGTCACTCGGCCCTTTTCCGCCTTCCTCGCCCCGGGGGATGCGATTTGGAGAAGTTCCGCAGATTTCAACTCCACCACTTGCTTCTCCAGCCCCATGTCCTCGATATCATCCTCTGCTCCTGCAACCGCCAGCTAAATCTTCTTAGATGCCATCTTACAGGTACCGAACACATGCTGCTCTCTCCTCACACTCCAGCTGGTTAATGGAGCCAGCTTCAGCTTCCTAGCAGTCTTTTTCTTCTGACCCCTCCCTTCCAGGAGCTGTACTTTTGACGCATCCACAATGCCACTTGTCACTCCGCCTATCCCTGCCTTCGGCCACTCCTCCTAAGCTCTGCCGACATATCCTGGGGGCAGGCTTTCTTCCTCCAGCACACCTCTCACCTATGCGCTCCTCCCATTGCAAGCTGGGTTCAGGCTTCAGGGTAATCCCTCTTCTGGGCCAGAGTTCTAGTGGACTGGGCATTTCTTCGTGATCCACTATCTCTACCCTCTACTATCATTGCGACTCCGGTCGCCATTGTAATACATGTGTCTTCAGCAGGGATGGATTAAGAGTAGCAAGGGCCCCGAGCAGTTTAGAAGGCTCGGCCCCCCCACACACCTGATGTATCACGTGACATATCACATGATCCCCTGTGATAGATCATGTGATAGTTCACGTGAAATTAATTTGGCACAATATTAATATATTAATTATAATATTTTTTTTTTACATTAATTATATGACTTAATATTGAGCACAATTAAGTATGCTGACATCCCCTATATACAGTATGAGACCCTACACACAATATGAGCTGCCACAATCCTCCTATACACAGCAGGAGGCCGCACAGTGCCATCTATACACAGCAGGAGGCCGCACGGTGCCATCTATACACAGCAGGAGGCCGCACGGTGCCATCTATACACAGTAGGAGGCCGCACGTAGGCATCTATACACAGCAGGAGGCCGCACGTAGCCGTCTATACACAGCGGGAGGCTGCACGTAGCCATCTATACACAGCGGGAGGCCACATGTAGCCATCTATACACAGCAGGAGGCCGCATGGTGCCATCTATACACAGCGGCAGGCCGCACGGTGCCATCTATACACAGCGGGAGGCCGCATGAAGCCATCTATACGCAGCGGGAGGACGCACGGTGCCATCTATACACAGCAGGAGGCCGCACATAGCCATCTAAACACAGCGGGAGGCCGCACAGCGCCCCCCCCAGACAAAGCGGGAGGCCTCACGGAACCCGCCCCAGAGACAGCGGGAGGCCGCACAGCGCCCCCCCCAGAGACAGCGGGAGGCCGCACGGCGCCCCCCCCAGAGACAGCAGGAGGCCGCACACAGTCACGCACACACACAAACATATATAGACATATACAGTACAGACCAAAAGTTTGGACACACCTTCTCATTTAAAGATTTTTCTGTATTTTCATGACTGTGAAAATTGTACTTTCACACTGAAGGCATCAAAACTATGAATTAACACATGTGGAATTGTATACTTAACAAAAAAGTGTGAAATAACTGAAAATATGTCTTATATTCTAGGTTCTTCAAAGTAGCCACCTTTTGCTTTGATGACTGCTTTGCACAATCTTGGCTTTCTCTTGATGAGCTTCAAGAGGCAGTCACCGGAAATGGTTTCCACTTTACAGGTGTGCCCTGTCAGGTTTAATAAGTGGCATTTCTTGCCTTATAAATAGGGTTGGGACCATCAGTTGTGTTGTGCAGAGTCAGATGGATACACAGCTGATAGTCCTACTGAATAGACTGTTAGCTGCTTTTTTCTTGCCATAATACAATTCTAAGTAAAGAAAAACGAGTGGCCATCATTACTTTAAGAAATGAAGGTGAGCCAGTTCGAAAAATTGGGCAAGTGTCCCCAAGTGCAGTTGCAAAAACCATCAAGCGCTACAAAGAAACTGGCTCACATGAAGACCGCCCCAGGAAAGGAAGACCAAGAGTCACCTCTGCTTCTGAGGATAAGTTTATCCAAGTCACCAGCCTCAGAAATCGCACGTTAACAGCAGCTCAGATTAGAGACCAGGTCAATGTCACACAGAGTTCAAGCAGCAGACACATCTCTACAACAACTGTTAAGAGGAGACTTTGTGCAGCAGGCCTTCATGGTAAAATAGCTGCTAGGAAACCACTGCTAAGCACAGGCAACAAGCAGAAGAGACTTGTTTGGGCTAAAGAACACAAGGAATGGACATTAGACCAGTGGAAATCTGTGCTTTGGTCTGATGAGTCAAATTTGAGATCTTTGGTTCCAACCACCGTGTCTTTGTGCGACGCAGAAAAGGTGAACGGATGGACTCTACATGCCTGGTTCCCACCGTGAAGCATGGAGGAGGAGGTGTGATGGTGTGGGGGTGCTTTGCTGGTGACACTGTTGGGGATTTATTCAAAATTAAAGGCATACTGAACCAGCATGGCTACCACAGCATCTTGCATCGACATGCTATTCCATCCGGTTTGCATTTAGTTGGACCATCATTTATTTTTCAACAGGACAATGACCCCAAACACACCTCCAGGCTGTGTAAGGGCTATTTTACCAAGAAGGAGAGTGATGGGGTGCTACGCCAGATGACCTTGCCTCCACAGTCACCAGACCTGAACCCAATCGAGATGGTTTGGGGTGAGCTGGACCGCACAGTGAAGGCAAAAGGGCCAACAAGTGCTAAGCATCTCTGGGAACTCCTTCAAGATTGTTGGAAGACCATTTCCGGTGACTACCTCTTGAAGCTCATCAAGAGAATGCCAAGAGTGTGCAAAGCAGTCATCAAAGCAAAAGGTGGCTACTTTGAAGAACCTAGAATATAAGACATATTTTCAGTTGTTTCACACTTTTTTGTTAAGTATATAATTCCACATGTGTTAATTCATAGTTTTGATGCCTTCAGTGTGAATGTACAATTTTCATAGTCATGAAAATACTGAAAAATCTTTAAATGAGAAGGTGTGTCCAAACTTTTGGTCTGTACTGTACATACACGCATAAACAAATTTGAAACACAAAAATGCATATAAACAGACATCACACAATGATATCTGCCTGCACACACACACACACACACTCACACACACTCACCATCCCCCGGCTCCCGTCGTCCAGCTCCTCTCTGGTGATAAGTAGCAGTGCAGGACGCGCACTGCGTGACGTCACACTAGCAGACACGGCCACGCACAGGGCCGTATCTTCTAGCAGTGACGCGGCCGGGCCAGCACAGGGAAGTTAACAGGTGCAGTGCTGGCCCAGCCGAAGAAGAAGCAGCGGCCGTGCGCCACTGCTAGGGGAGCAGTCCGGGGGCCTCCCGCCTCTGACTGCCGGTATGTGCCGCGGCGCCGCACATATTATAATGAGGGCAATCTGGCCATGGATGCCCCGGCCCCACGGAGCCCGGGGCTCCGGGCGGTAGCCCAGATTGCCCTCATTACACTGTGTTCCAATTTATTATGCAAATAATATTTTCTCAGATTTTCCCAAATTACCTATATGAATTGCAGTCATTGTAATTTTCCAGTCAAATAACTATTAGAGTACAATTGAAAGGTTTTTGTACAAACTGCCTATGATAACAGTATATTTAAAAAAAAATAAAAAACTCAAACTGCACTCAAAATGCATGTTCCAAATTATTATGCACAGCAGAGTTTTCAACCTTTTCATTTTAATAAAGACCAAAAAAATGGTCATTTTTGAAATTATAAGCATTAGCTGGTTATTACAAACTGAAATCAAACAGTTTTCAACTCAAAACTTTATTCTAGGTGATGTTACATTTGCACATAGGACCCCTTGTTCGAAAGGAGCTTCTGAACTCTCTCGTCCATTGAATTTGTCAGGTTTTGGATGGTTTCTGCTTTAATTGTTTTGCATGAGGACAGAATACCCTCCCAGAGCTGTTGCTTAGGTGTGAACTGCCTCCCTCCATCATAGACACTCCTTTTGATGATGCTCCAGAGGTTCTCAATGGGGTTGAGGTCAGGGGAGCATGGGTGCCACACCATAAGTTTGTCCCCTTTTATGCCCATAGCAGCCAGAGATGCAGATGTGTTATGTGCAGAATGAGACGGGGCATTATCATGCATGAAATTATCTCGATGGTCCAGATGGATGGAGTGGAGGATGGCTGGTTGATGGACACCCCATGCAAACACAGCTACGGCGCTAACAAGGAGGAGGTGGAGTAATGTTTTGGGCTGGAATCAAGGGGAGAGAGATTGTCGGCCCTTTTAGGATCCCTGAAGGGGTAAAGATGAACTCCATAATGTATGTTGAGTTTCTCAAACAGCACTTCCTGCCATGGTTCAAGAAGAAGAACCGTGCATTCCGCAGCAAGATCATTTTCATGCATGATAATGCCCCGTCTCATGCATGTGGAATTATATACTTAACAAAAAAGTGTGAAACAACTGAAAATATGTCTTATATTCTAGGTTCTTCAAAGTAGCCTTTTGCTTTGATGACTGCTTTGCACACTCTTGGCATTCTCTTGATGAGTTTCAAGAGGTAGTCACCGGAAATGGTTGTGTTGTGCAGAAGTCAGGTGGATACACAGCTGATAGTCCTACTGAATAGACTGTTAGCTTTTGTATTATGGCAAGAAAAAAGCAGCTAAGTAAAGAAAAACGAGTGGCCATCATTAATTTAAGAAATGAAGGTCAGTCAGTCCCCAAGTGCAGTTGCAAAAACCATCAAGCGCTACAAAGAAACTGGCTCACATGAGGACCGCCCCAGGAAAGGAAGACCAAGAGTCACCTCTGCTTCTGTGGATAAGTTTATCCGAGTCACCAGCCTCAGAAATCGCAGGTTAACAGCTGCTCAGATTAGAGACCAGGTCAATGCCACACAGAGTTCTAGCAGCAGACACATCTCTACAACAACTGTTAAGAGGAGACTTTGTGCAGCAGGCCTTCATGGTAAAATAGCTGCTAGGAAACCACTGCTAAGGACAGGCAACAAGCAGAAGAGACTTGTTTGGGCTAAAGAACACAATGAATGGATATTAGACCAGTGGAAATCTGTGCTTTGGTCTGATGAGTCCAAATTTGAGATCTTTGGTTCCAACCACTGTGTCTTTGTGCGACGCAGAAAAGGTGAACGGATGGACTCTACATGCCTGGTTTCCACCGTGAAGCATGGAGGAGGAGGTGTGATGGTGTGGGGCTGCTTTGCTGGTGACACTGTTGGGGATTTATTCAAAATTAAAGGCATACTGAACCAGCATGGCTACCACAGTATCTTGCAGCGGCATGCTATTCCATCCGGTTTGCGTTTAGTTGGACCATCATTCATTTTTCAACAGGACAATGACCCCAAACACACCTCCAGGCTGTGTAAGGGCTATTTGACCAAGAAGGAGAGTGATGGGGTGCTACGCCAGATGACCTGGTTTGGGGTTAGCTGGACCGCAGAGTGAAGGCAAAAAGGCCAACAAGTGCTAAGCGTCTCTGGGAACTCCTTCAAGATTGTTGGAAGACCATTTCTGGTGACTACCTCTTGAAGCTCATCAAGAGAATGCCAAGAGTGTGCAAAGCAGTCATCAAAGCAAAAAGTGGCTACTTTGAAGAACCTAGAATATAAGACATATTTTCACACTTTTTTGTTAAGTATATAATTCCACATGTGTTGATTCATAGTTTTGATGCCTTCAGTGTGAATGTACAATTTTCATAGTCATGAAAATACAGAAAAATCTTTAAATGAGAAGGTGTGTCCAAACTTTTGGTCTGTACTGTACATCAACATAGACTGAGGTTCTGCAGCAGATGAAGTGTATTATGTGGTATATATGTACAGTTGAAACCAGAAGTTTACATTCACTATATAAAAAGACACATATGCATGTTTTTCTTAATATCTGACTTTCCCATTTTAGGTCAATTAGGATTACCATAATTTTTAATATTTGCCAAATGCCAGAATAATGAGGGAGAGACAATGTTTTAAGGCATTTTTATTACTTACTGCAAAGTAAAACGTTTATAGACATTTCATTAGTATTTGGTACCATTGCCCTTAAACTGAATGACTTGGGTCAAACGTTTGGGATATCCTTCCACAAGCTTTTCACAATAGTTGGTCGGAATTTGGGCCCATTCCTCCTGACAAAACTGGTGTAACTGACCCAGGTTTGTAGGTCGCCTTGCTCGCACATGATACAGATACATCTCTATAGACTAAGGTTCTGCAGCAGCTAAGGTGTATTACGTGGTATATAGACTGGGGTTCTGCAGCAGCTGAAGTGAATTATGTGGTATATACAGTGAGGAAAATAATTATTTGATACATTGCTGATTTTGCAAGTTTTCCCACCTACAAAAAATGGAGAGGTCTGTAATTTTTATCGTAGGTACACTTCAACTGTGAGAGACAGAATCTAAAAATAAAAAACAAAAAATCACTTTGTATGATTTTTAAACAATTAAATTGCATTTTCTTGATTGAAATACAGTGGGAAAAAAAGTGTTCAGTCAGCCACCAATTGTGCAAGTTCTCCCACTTAAAAAGATGAGAGAGGCCTGTAATTGACATCATAGGTAGACAGGGTCGGACTGGGGTACCAGGACAGCGGAGAATTCTCCGGTGGGCCCGGGTCCTCAGCAGGCCCCCGAGCAGGACGCACGGAGGCCCCTGGTTAACATGGCCACCGGTGCTCCGCACTGCAAGGGCCCGGAGGGTCAGGAGGGCCCTTGCAGTGCGGCTGATGAGGGCAATCTGGCCTGCTTCTCGGAGCCCCAGCCTCCAAGGGGCCCATGGCCAGATTGCCCTCATCCTGTGCGGCGGGCAGGGAGCGATCCCTCCAGCTCCACTGCCGACAGGAAAAAAATGGCAGCGGAGCTGGAGGGATCCGTCGTCTGCTTCCTGCCCGGCGCTTCTTCCCTGACACAGGCTCGCGCTGCTTGATGATGTCATCATGCAGTGCGAGCCTGTGTCAGGGAGGAAGATGCCGGGCAGGAAGCAGAGGACGATGCTGCAGGGGAGCGCACTGAGAGGTAAGTGTTTTTTGTTTTTTTTTGAGGGAGAGCAATGGTGATTGAGGAGGTGGGGGAGATATGACATGGTGGTGGAAGATATGGCATGGCAATGAGGGAGGTGGGGGGAGATATGACATGGTGGGGGATATACGGCATGGCAATGGGGGAGGTGGGGGGAGATATGACATGGTGGGGGATATATGGCATGGCAATGGGGGAGGTGGGGGAGATATGACATGGTGGGGAATATATGGCATGACAATGGGGGAAGAGGGGTGAGATATGACATGGTGGGGGATATATGGCATGGCAATGGGGGAGGTGGGGGGAGATATGACATGGGGGATATATGGCAGGGCAATGGGGGAGGTGGGGGAGATATGACACGGTGGGGGATATATGGCATGGCAATGGGGAAGGTGGGGGGAGATATGCATGGCATGGTGATGGAGGAGGTGGGGGGAGATATGCATGGCATGGTGATGGAGGAGGTGAGGGGAGATATGGCATGGCAATGGGTGAGGTGGGGGGAGATATGACATGGTGGGGGATATATGGCATGGTAATGGGGGAGGTGGGTGGAGATATGCATGGCATGGTGATAGAGGAGGTAGGGGGAGATAAGCATGGCATGGTGATGGAGGTGGTGGGGGATATATGGCAGGGCAATGGGGGAGGTGGGGGAGATATGATATGGTGGGGGATATATGGCATGGCAATGGGGGAGGTGGGGGGAGATATGCATGGCATGGTGATGGAGGAGGTAGGGGGAGATAAGCATGGCATGGTGATGGAGGAGGTGGGGGGAGATATGGCATGGCAATGGGTGAGGTGGGGGAAGATATGCATGGCATGGTGATGGAGGAGGTGGGGGGAGATATGGCATAGCAATGGGGGAGGTGGGGGGAGATATGACATGGTGGGGGATATATAGCATGGCAATGGGGGAGGTGGGGGGAGATATGCATGGCATGGTGATGGAGGAGGTAGGGGGAGATATGCATGGCATGGTAATGGAGGAGGTGGGGGGAGATATGGTATGGCAATGGAGGAGGTGGGGGGAGATATGACATGGTGGGGAAAGATATGGCATGGCAATGGGGGAGGTGGGGGGAGATATGACATGGTGGGGGAAGATATGGCACGGCAATGTGGGAGGTGGGGTGAGATATGCATGGCATTGTGATGGAAGAGATAGGAGGAGATATGCATGGCATGGTGATGGAGGAGGTAGGGGGAGATATGCATGGCATGGTGATGGAGGAGTAGAGGGGAGATATGACATGGCATTAGTGATAGAGGAGGTGGGGGAGATATGGCAATGATGATGGAGCAGATGGGGGGAGATATAGCAATGATGATGGAGCAGATGGGGGGAGATATGGCAATGATGATGGAGCAGGTGGGGGGAGATATGGCAATGATGATGGAGCAGGTGGGGGGAGATATGGCAATGATGACGGAGCAGGTGGGGGGAGATATGGCAATGATGACGGAGCAGGTGGGGGGAGATATGGCAATGATGAGGGAGCGGGTGGGGGGAGATATGGCAATGATGACGGAGCAGGTGGGGGGAGATATGGCAATGATGACGGAGCAGGAGGGGGGAGATATGGCAATGGTGACGGAGCAGGTGGGGGAGATATGGCAATGATAAAGGTGGTGGGGGAGATATGGCAATGATGATGGAGGTGGTAGGGGGAGATATGGCAATGATGGAGGAGATATGACAATGATGGAGGAGGTGGGGGAGAGTAATGATGGGGATGGGAGGGAGAAATGATGGAGGAGGTGGGGGGAGAGCAATGATGGCGATGGGGGAGAGCAATTATTGAGGTGGGGGAGAGAAATGATGGGGAATTATTTGGACGCTATATGCTGTTAATATCTGGTCTGGTCATGGTGTGGTGGTATTTCTCCCTTGTATGTGGTAATATTCAGTCACTATGTGATGGTAATATGTGGTCTGGTCATGGCGTGGTAGTATTTCTCACTTGTATGTAGTATTATTCGGTCACTATGGGGTGGTAATATCTGGTCTGGTCAAGGTGTGGTGGTATTTCTTCCTTGTATGTGGTATTATTGGGTCACTATGTGGTGGCAATATGTGGTCTGGTCATGGTGTGGTGGTATTTCTCCCTTGTATGTGGTATTATTCAGTCACTATGTGGTGGTAATATGTGGTCTGGTCATGGTGTGGTGGTATTTCTCCCTTGCATGTAGTATTATTCGGTCACTATGTGGTGGTAATATGTAGTCCAGTCATGGTGTGGCAGTATTTCTCCCTTGTATGTGGTACTATTTGTGTTGGTATAGTGGATTGTGTTGTGTATGGCGGTCATTTGTTCTCTCTGTTATTAATTAGGAGAAGATTCTTTATTTCCATTAGTGATTAAATACTTGGAACAAGATGCACTTACAGGGGTTCTCCGGGGAAAACAAGTAATCATCTCTCCACAGGATAAGTGATAAATTATTGATTAGTGGGGATCTGACTGCTGGGACCCACACCGTTTATTAGAATGTGGAGCTTTTATCCCCATTAGACTAGAGTTCATGTGCGACTTGACCACTGATCCATTCATTCCCTCAGTGGCTGTTCCCTGTATTTTTTCTGGAAACCCCAAAGAGAATGAATGGAGCTGCGGTCAGACGTCCCACCTGCTGCTGCATTTTAAAATGGGGATATGTCCTGACAGGGATAAAACTTCCCCATTCTTCTGATCGGTGTGGTTTCCAATGTTCGGACCCAAACGATCAGTAAGTTATCACCTATCCTGTGGAGCCCTTGGATCGGTGATACCTTGTTTTAACCAAAGAACCCCTTTACTGCAAACTACTGTAATTGTACATCCCAGTTATAGCATGTGCACAGTATATGTGCAGGAGCCGCCTGTGATTTACAGCAGACGCTCGACTATAACGGGGATATCGGCTATCAGGTATTTGCATATAGCTGTAGGGTGGGCCCCGAGGATCAATTCCTCCCGTGGGCCCCAGACACCCCAGTCCGATACTGTAGTTAGACCTCAACTATGAGAGACAAAATGAGAAAACAAATCCTGTACATCACATTGTCTTATTTGGAAAGAATTTTTTTTTTTTAAATTTTGGTGTAAAATAAGTACTGTATGTGGTCACCTACAAAAGTTCATCTCAGTACTTTGTTATATATCCTTTGTTGGCAATGACAGAGGTCAAATGTTTTCTGTAATTCTTCACAAGGTTAGCACACACTGTTGCTGGTATGTTGGCCCATTCCTCCATGCAGATCTCCTCTAGAGCAGTGATGTTTTGGGGCTGTCGCTGGGCAACATGGACTTTCAACTCCCTCCAAAGGTTTTCTATAGGGTTTAGATCTGGAGACTGGCTAAGCCACTCCAGGACCTTGAAATGCTTCTTTGTTGCCCTGGCAGTGTGCATGGGATCGTTGTCATGCTGAAAGACCCAGCCACGTTTCATCTTCAATGCCCTTGCTGATGGAAGGAGGTTTGCACTCAAAATCTCACGATACATGGCCCCATTCATTCTTTCATGTACACAAATTGGCAGAGAAACAGCCCCAAAGCATGATGTTGCCACCTCCATGCTTCACAGTAGGTATGGTGTTCTTTGGATGCAACTCGCATTCTTTCTCCTCTAAACACGACGAGTTGTGTTTCTACCAAACAATTCTAGTTTGGTTTCATCTGACCATATGACATTCTCACAATACTCTTCTGGATCATCCAAATGTTCTTTAGCAAACTTCAGACGGGCCCGGATATGTACTAATGACTTAAGCAGGGGGACACGTCTGGCACTGCAGGATCTGAGTCCCTGGTGGCGTAGTGTGTTACTGATGGTAGCCTGTGTAACGTTGGTCCCAGCTCTCTGCAGGTCATTCACTAGGTCCCCCATGTGGTTCTGGGATTTTTGCTCAGCGTTCTTGAGATCATTTTGACCCCATGGGGAGAGATCTTGTGTGGAGCCCCAGATCGAGGGAGATTATCAGTGGTCTTGTATGTCTTCCATTTTCTAATTATTGCTCCCACAGTTGATTTCTTCACACCAAGCTGCTTGTCTATTGCAGATTCAGTCTTCCCAGCCTGGTGCAGGGCTACTATTTTGTTTCTGGTGTCCTTCGACAGCTCTTTGGTCTTCACCATAGTGGAGTTTGGAGTGTGACTGTTTGAGGTTGCGGACAAGTGTCTTTTATACTGATAACAAGTTCAAACAGGTGCCAGTACTACAGGTAATGAGTGGAGGACAGAGGAACTTCTTAAAGAAGAAGTTACAGATCTGTGAGAGCCAGAAATCTTGTTTGTATATGACCAAATACTTATTTTCCACCAAAATTTGAAAAAAAATTTCTTTCCAAATCAGACAATGTGATTTTCAGGATTTGTTTTCTCATTTTGTCTCTCATAGTTGAGGTCTACCTATGATGTCAATTACAGGCCTCTCTCATCTTTTTAAGTGGGAGAACTTGCACAATTAAATGGGAGAACTTCCCCACTGTAAGTATTTGATCACCTACCAACCAGCAAGAATTCTGGCTCTCACAGACCTGTTTGTTTTGCACCTGTTTGAACTCGTTTCCTGTATAAAATAATAATAATCTTTTTATTTATATAGCTCTAACATATTCCGCAGCGCTTTACAATTCAGACGCATTATTGGCACTGTCCACATTGGGGCTCACAATCTAAATTCCATATCAGTATGTCTTTGGAGTGTGGGAGGAAACTGGAGGAAACCCACGCAAACATGGGGAGAACATACAAACTCCTTGCAGATGTTGTCCTTGGTGGGATTTGAACCCAGGACCCTCGCGCCAAAAAGCGGCAGTGCTAACTACTGAGCCACCGTGCTGCCCTAAAAAGGACACCTGTTCACATACTCAATCAATCACACTCCAACCTCTCTACCATGGCCAACACCAAAGAGCTGTCTAAGGACACCAGAGACAAAATTGTAGACCTGCACAAGGCTGGGATGGGCTACAGGACAATGGGCAAGCAGCTTGCTGAGAAGGCAACAACTGTTAGCACAATTGTAAGAAAATGGAAGAAACACAAGATGACTGTCAATGTTCCTCGGTCTGGGGCGCCATGCAAGATCTCACCTTGTGGGTTAAGGACGATTCTGAGAAAGGTCAGGAATCAGCCCAGAACTACTCGGGTGGACCTGGTCAATCAGCTGAAGAGAGCTGGGACCACAGTGTCAAACATTACAGTTAGTAACACACTACGCCGTCATGGATTAAAATCCTGCTGGGCACGCAAGGTCCCCCTGCTCACTCTAGCACATGTCCAGGCCCGTTTGAAGTTCGCCAATGACCATCTGGATGATCCAGAGGAGGCATGGGAGAAGGTCATGTGGTCAGATGAGACCAAAATAGAACTTTTTGGTATCAACTCTACTCGCCGTGTTTGGAGGAAGAAGAAGGATGAGTACAACCTCAAGAACGCCGTCCCACCCGTGACGCATGGTGGGGGAAACATCATACTTTGGGGGTGCTTTTCTGCAAAGGGGACAGGAGGACTGCACCGTATTGACGGGAAGATGGATGGGATTTTGCCAACAACCTCCCTCCCTCAGTAAGAACATTGAAGATGTGTCGTGGCTGGATCTTCCAGCATGACAATGACCCGAAACACACAGCCAGGGCAACTAAGAAGCTCTGTAAGAAGCATTTTTAAGGTCCTGGAGTGACTAGTCTCCAGACCTGAACCCAATCGAAAATCTTTGGTGGGAGCTTAAACTCAATGTTGCCAAGCGACAGCCCCAAAACCTGAAAGATGTGGAGAAGATCTCTATGGAGGAGTGGGCCAAAATCCGTGCTGCAGTGTGTGCAAACTTGGTCAAGAACTACAGGAAACGTCTGACCTCTGTAATTGCAAATAAAGATTTCAATACCAAATATTTAGATCTATTTTTCTATTGTATCAAATACATATTTCATGCAATAAAATGAAAATTACTTATGTAAAAATCATACAATGTGATTTTCTGGATTTTTTTTAAGATTCCGTCTCTCACAGTTGAAGTGTATTTTCAATAAAAATTACAGACCTCTCTATTCTTTGTAGGTGGGAAAGCTTGCAACATCAGCAGTGTATCAAATACTTATTTTCCCCACTGAATAGAGATACACATCACTATAGACTGATGTTCTGCAGCAGCTGAGGTGTATTATGCGGTGTATATGTAGATACACACACACACATACTTACACTCTTGCACACACACATCACTATAGACTTCTCTTCTCAGTACTCATATATCAAAGGTGATGTGGAGACATGTGAAGCTCTATCACCACTGTGGATGTGATGTGGAGGACATGTGAAGCTCTATCACCACTGTGGATGTGATGTGGAGACATGTGAAGCTCTGTCACCACCGTGGATGTGGTGTGGAGTGCAGTGATTGTGCTGCTTTCCACAGATGAGGACACAGGATACTTCACTGTTATTTCCAGTACTGGAGTGATGACAGCGGTCAGAGCTGAGGCAGATTACTTACAGCAGGGGTCTCAAGCTCAGCTGGGTATATGGGCCGCACATGGAAAAACATTTAATGTGGGGGGCCCCATTATTTGCATGACAAAGTGACATTTTATTTTCTATACACCTTTTGAACTGGTCCTCATCTTGCAGACATGTCCCCCATCCAGGTCCCCCATATTGCAGACATGGTCTCCCATACAGGTCCCCCATATTGCAGACATGGTCTCCTATCCAGGTCCCCCATATTGCAGACATGGTCTCCCATCCAGGTCCCCCATATTGCAGACATGGTCTCCCATCCAGGTCTCCCATATTGCAGACTGTAACGGGTCTGGGAGGCGGAACCTCTGGGCTACTATACAAGGGAGCGGTCCTTGTAAGGGAGCGGGTGGCGACCAGGCAGGCAGTCACAGCAGGTGACCGGGACAGTCTCTGGGTGTACGGGCAGGAGGTCACGGCAAGTGATCAGGGCAGTCTCTGGAAGAAGGGGCTGGAGGTCACGGCAAGTGACCGGGGCAGTCTCTGGAAGAACGGGCTGGAGGTCACCGCACGTGACAGCGGAGCCTCCGGGCAGGCAAGCAGGCAGGTAGCGGAGAAGCGCTCCCAGGTGAGCGGGCAAGCTGGTCCATAGACAGACTAACCGGAGTTGTAAGGCAGACCGTCGGACCTCAGGCAAGCAGGCAGGTAGCTGATGTGCGCTCCCAGGTGAGCGGGCAAGTTGGTCCTTAGACAGACTGACCGGAGTTGTAAGGCAGACCGTCGGACCTCAGGCAGGCAGGCAGGTAACAGGAAATCAGGCAGGATTAGGACAGCAAGCTGGCAGGAATCTGGCAGGTAACTGGCAACGGGACCTGAGGGCTGAAGCAGAGTAGAACGGTGCAACAACATTGCTCGGGCACCTCCATTTTGGAGGAGGTGCCTTATATATGGTAAAGTCCTCCGGCCATTGGCCGGGGACTCCTTAGGACGGCGCGCGTGGCCCCTTTAAGAGGGAGGGAGGGCGCGCGCGCGCGCGTGCCCTAAGCACAGTGGCCGGGAAGGAGCGCGCGCTGCCAGCAGAGCGGAAGAGGGACGCCGGGTACGGAGCAGAGCGGTGAGGGGAACAGCGTCCCTGCCTAGCAGAGGGCAGGGACGCCGGCACTACACAGACATGGTCTCCCCTCCCATTCAGGTCCACCATATTGCAGACAGGTCCCCCATCCAGGTCCCCCATATTGCAGACATGGTCCCTATATTGCAGACATGTCCCCCATATTACAGACATGGTCTCCATATTGCAGACATGGACCCCATATTGCAGATGTGTCACCCTGGCCTGGATGCCACAAATGTTTAATAAAGCTGTGTCTGAGAGCAAGGGGGAGGTTCCTTGGTTAGGGACCATTAGCATGCAGCACCTCCTGTCCCAGGCCAGTAGGGGGAGCAGGCTGCCCCTATAAAAGCTGGAACCGGGGGCAGGGTTAGGGAGAACTGGATGACCTGTCTCTGAAGTGAGATGCGTCCCAGAGAAGGGAGAGCCAGTTCAGCTGAAGCTGAGGAGGTCGTGTGGCAGTAGAGGAGCCACGAGCCAGGGATGGAAGGCGACGTGAGCCTGTCCTGGCTGAGAGAGGAACTGAACTACCGGACTTTGGTGTCCGAGGCTGTTAGGATTCCAAGTCCTAGAGCAAATAACCAGACCGCAGGGGATTGTATGTCCCTTGGCCTAAGAAGCCCGGAGGTTCCGCCACAGCAGAAGGGACCAGCGGAGCTGCACCAGGCCAAGAGTAGAAAGGGACCCAAGTTGCAAGCAATACGGGCGAGAAGACACGGCAAGCTCAGGAACGTGGGCTATTACACCACGAGGAGGGAAATAGCCAGGAAGAGCGCAGAGAGCACGGTAGGCCTACACCCTCACCCTGACCAGAGGGGCTACCTACTTGTTCTCAGACATCCAGGCCCCCTCCTAGCCGGGACTGTTTTGGGGTCATTTCACCTGTTCAAATAAAGACCCTGAACTGTTTAAGAGGCCTCCGTTTCCTGGCTATTGCGGTCGGAATCATCCCCTTCATCACCCATCTATACTGCCCTGGGGCCACACTCCTCCCGTGGGGAGTTATCTTATTCAGTGCTGCACACTTACATCTGCCCCAGTGGTCTGCACTGCAGCGGCGGTTATCCCTGACCGCAATCCACGAGTGGCGTAGTTGGACATTAACCTAAAACATATAAAAGATTGCCACTGGTCTGACCACCCTGAGCCACGGGATCGAGTTGCCACTACTACCCCCATCATTGCGCAGAAGCCCAGTCCTGAGTGCCCCACGGCCCAGTGGGTGAGTCAGCTTTAGCGTAGGCGGCATGATTCTGACCAACCTGCCACAAAAGGGTACTGCGTGCCTGAAAAGACTGTCTGCGTACCTTGAGAAGGAGGTTTCCCGTCACCCAGAGCCGTTTCCCGCCATTTTCAGCCGTCTCCCGCCATCTTCAGCCGCTTTCCCGCCATCGGACGCCATCTGCAGGACGCCGTGCGGGAAGAAGAGGGGCGTCGACGTCCAAACCACGCGAAACCTGAAGCTCCGCCCTACGCACCGACGCCGCGCAAGGTCCTGGAAGGGAGATAGAGCGACGCTGACGTCACCAGGACCCGACGCAAGGTCCTTGCACGGGGCAGCACCAGCGGAGCCGCGGCCTACGGAAGAGGATCAACGGAAGGTAGGCCACGGTTAACTAGGGCGGAAGAAGATGACGGACGCGGAGGGACCCTTGACCAGCAGTGTGGCTGCAGCAGCGGTGATGCCGTTCTCTATGCCCTACATCCCCGGAGCAGCCTGGCTGCCCCAATACTCAGGGGAATCCCATACATTGACTGACTTTAAAGAAAGACTGCACAGTTTATTTAAAGTTTATCCCCTGACAGAAGAAAAGAAAGTGAGCATTCTGACGGGGCAGCTAACCGGTGCAGCCCAGCAGGAGGTGAAATCCTGGTCAGATGAGGAGAAAAGGACAGTAAAGGACATTCTGACCCGGCTGCGGAGTACCTTTGATACCCGTACCTCAGCAGAGATTAAAATGCGGTTCTATGGCTGTAAGCAGCGAGCCCAGGATAGTATCAGAGACTATGCCTTGAACCTGCAAGAAGCCCTGAGAGCTATCAAACAAGCTGACCCTGCTAGTGACGCGCCCCCTGGGCCAGTGCTGTAGGGGATACCCGGAGCTGGATCTCGATGGGGGTAGTAGTCCTTGTGGCGGTGACCCAGTCCGTGCCCAGGGTGTCAAACTAAGTGGCAGTCTATTGCAGTAGATGTTAACTTGATTGTCGACTACGCCACCCGTTGAGTGCGGCTTTGAAGCCGCCGCTGCAGAGCAGTCCACTGAGGCCGGTGGTATATGTGCAGCAGTGATGGTATAACCCCCAACGGGAGGGGTATGGCCTCAGGGCAGAAGGCGTAGATGATGGGGGTTGTGAAGATGCAGAAGGAAGACTCAGAGTCAGGAGATGCAGTTCAGGGCTTTTACTTACTGGTGTTCTTTTGGTCACTCTGGCCTTGAGTGACCACCCGAGCCGCGCTGCGTCCACCAGGTCCTGGACTCGGCCAACCCCCAGGCAATTCTGGAGCGTGGTCCTGAGCTCCTTTCTGACTCTCCCTTCCTCTGGCCGTTCCCACCAGGGATCCACTTTTGGCCGGCTCCCTCGGGTCTCTTGGTGGTCAAGCCTCCTCTGGGCTCCCTGACCCTATACTCGGTGTGCCTTTCTAGTGGATTTGGTGAGGGTCGTGGCAGATCCTGACCACGACCTCCGGTTCCTGGCTAAGGTTCGTTTTGGCCTCTGCCAGCTTGGGCCCCGGCACCCGTGTTCGCCAACCCTTCACCCTTCTGTCCTTATTCTGGGATCTTGGGGTTCCTTCTTGTTTCCTCTCTGGGTCCTTCTGACTCCTCTCTCTCTCTCTCAGCAGGCTCTGTTCTGGAGCTGGGCCCAGCCGGAGCCACAGCTCCCTGTCAGCCCTCCTGGCTGAGCTCCTCTCCTCTTCTCCTCCTGCCTGAACTGAACAACAACCCTGTTCTAAGATGGTGCCCACCTTATATACTCCCTCTATGTGTGAGCTCAGGTGACCAGCACCCAATGAGCTCCTAGCTTTACCCAGACTACTCCCCCTATCTGCCCCTACACTACTGGGATGTTCCACCCCCCCTCCCACTCCAGCCAGGGACAGACGCTGTCGTACCTGCACATATACTGGTGGGAGTACCGTCGTTCTGTCCCCCGGAAATGGGATGTATGTAGTGCATGCAGCCTTCTAGCTCAGTTCCACACTCCATCCTTACCCGGGAGTGGAATACCACACCTCTGGCTTGAGGTGTAATACCCCTGTAGCAGCCGAGTCCTCAGGGTGCTACACTAGCGTGCAGGACACCGATAGGCTGTTAACTGACCAGTTCATAGAAGGTCTGCTGTCCAGTGCCCACAGGACCCAGCTGCGCCTCATGGCCCTACAGAACCCCGATTTGACTTTTGCGCAGTTCAAGGATAGGGCCATCCGGGTGCTCCGAGAACCCCCACCAAGTGGCGCTGTAACTTCCCGGTGCCCTGCCATTACTTACCACCAGGGGGCGGCGCCCTACCCTGCAGACCTTGTGGGGGCTGATGAGTAGGTCTCAAGCCCATTTCCGCCTGCAGACCTGCACCATCAGGTCCAGGAACTAACCAGAAGTGTTGCTGCATTGACCAGGACCGTACAGTCATTACAGGTGGACCCGTCAGGACCCATCAAGCTGGCTTACAGTCCGGAGGATGTCCCGTGGCGCCGACAGAGGAGGATCCCGCCATTCAGAGAGAGGCCCGCCGACCGCTACACTGAGGATGGACAGCCGATTTGCTGCCGTTGCAGTCAGCCAGGACACCTAGCAAGGTACTGTACTTTAAATGGGCCCGACCTGGGGCAGAGGGCCAACCCTCAGGCATAAGGTCACCAGGCCCGTCTAATTGGCGTGATAAGTACGTGGGGGGACGCCCGGTCTTACCCGTAGTGCTGGACGGTATCACCATGAGTGCACTGCTGGACACCGGGTCTCAAGTGACTACCATCCCCTACGTACTTTTCAAGCGGTACTGGAAAGACGCGGATATAACCCGTTATCCAGACGATGACTTAAGCATCATCGCCAGCAATGGCCAACCTGTACCGCAAGTGGGGTTCAGAGAGATGACCATCAAGATTGGTAAGGTTGAACTGCCGCACAGGGAGTGATCATTGTGGACATTGATCGCCGTGAGAGTCACCCTAAAATAACTGTGGGTACTAACGTGATTGAAAACTGTCTTTCAGAAGTAATTATGATTTTGCAGCAGGTGGCGATGAATGCGAGCTCCAGCCAACAGAGGGTCCTCCAGAAAGAGATAAGAGCCCTGATGAGACGACAACAGGTAGAACTGTCTGGTGGTGAGATCGGTAGCGTGAGGATGAGCGACCCGTTCCCCATTGCCATGCCTCCCCAAAGTGAAATGATGATCTGGTGTCGGACTGCAATCGGGTTAAGAGGGAGAGACTACCAAGCCATGGTAGAACCCGTGTACTCAGACAGAAGGCCCACCATTTTGACAGCCAGGGGGGTGGTTGATGTTCACCATGGATGTTACAACTCTCCTGTTAGTTTTTTTTTTAGTTTGCTGGTCACATGACCATTTTGCCTATTTAATCCAGCTCCGCCCTCCTGGCTTTGCTGGACTTCATTTGTATTTACTACTGTTGAGCTAGCTTGTTGCTCTGTTGCCGTTCTCTGTTAGTTTTGCTAGGTCTTCTGACCCCTATGCCTTTTTGTTGTGTGTTTGTCTTTGACTGCTACTATTTCTGCTAGGAGGTGTCCAACTTTTCCCAGTCCCTAGATCTTGTAGGGATCCCTCCCTCACATCTATAGGTCTGCGTTCAGACTAGCCGAGGACTTTAGCAGGTCTGATCGCAGGATCAGGTTCCCCGTTACATCGTAGGGATCTAGTTTAGTTCTATTGTAGGGACAGATCTCCTCTCTTTCCTTAGTCTCTGTAGCAGATCATAACAATGGGAGGGTGCCCGTCCGGATCTTAAACATCGGGGAAAGGGAAGTATACTTGCCCCGGTACGCTACACTAGCTAAATTGTTTGCCGTCCAACACAATGCTATCAGGGTCATGGAACCCTTGCCTCCATCTTCCCCGGTGGAGAGTAATGGCTCACAGAAACAAAAGGAGGACTGGTGCCAGGAACTCCATGTGGGTGCTGACTCCACTCCCCTGCACCAAAAACAATGAGTATACCGGGTGGTACAGGAGTACGAGAGAATCTTTAGTAAGCACCCGCTAGACTTCAGCAGAGTAAGAGGGATAGAACACCACATCCCCACGGGGAGCCACCCACCAATAAAAGAGAGACACAGACCTGTACCCCCTGCACATTATCAGAACGCAAAGGGCATGCTGAGAGAAATGAAAGAAGCTGGGGTCATTAGAGATAGCTGTAATCCCTGGGCAGCCCCCTTGGTTCTGGTAAAAAAGAAAGACGGTACCATGAGAATGTGCGTGGACTATAGACAAATCAACCGTATCACCCATAAAGACGCGTACCCGTTACCTAGGATAGAGGAGTCTTTAGCAGCCCTAAAATCAGCTAACTTCTTCTCTACTTTGGACCTTACTAGCGGGTACTGGCAGGTTCCTGTGGCAGAGGCTGACAAGGAGAAGACTGCCTTCACCACCTCGATGGCATTGAGCGAATTCAACTGTATGCCCTTCGGGCTCTGCAACGCACCAGGGACCTTCCAGAGGCTGATGGAATGCTGTCTAGGGCACCGAAACTTCGAGACGGTCCTACTTTACCTGGACGACGTGATCGTCTATTCGAAGACCTACGAGGACCACCTAAAACACCTGGCAGAGGTGTTCGAAGCCCTGGCAGGCTATGGCCTGAAGGTGAAACCATCAAAGTGTCACCTGTTGAAACCGAAGGTCCAGTACCTAGGGCACGTGGTGAGTGCAGAAGGAGTAGCCCCCGACCCTGACAAGGTCACAGTAATCAAGAGCTGGCCAAGCCCCTCAAACATCAAAGAAGTGAGACAGTTCCTCGGGTTGGTGAGCTACTACCGAAGGTTCATCCCCGGGTTCACTAAGATGGCAGCTCGAATGCAGGACCTCCTGATAGGTCAATCCAAATCCAGAAGTCAAAAGCCACCCTTCAAGTGGGACAAGCCGGAAGAGGAGTCCTTCCGCCAGTTGAAAATGGCCCTCACGGGGGATGAGATCCTGGCCTACCCCGTTTATGGCCAGCCTTTTATCCTCCACACAGACGCCAGTAATGTGGGGCTGGGAGCCATACTGTCACAAAACCAACAGGGCAGAGAAAGGGTGATCGCATATGCCAGCCGGAAGCTGAGGCCCACTGAAAGAAACCAGGAGAATTACAGCTCCTTAAAGCTAGAATTCTTGGCAGTGGTGTGGGCCGTCACAGAACGGTTTAAGCATTACCTGGCCTCCGCAAAGTTCACCGTGTACACGGACAACAACCCGTTGACACACCTGGACAATGCAAGACTAGGTGCCCTAGAGCAGCGGTGGATGGCGCGACTCTCGAATTATGACTTTACGATCAAGTACCGGGCAGGCAGAACCAATGCCAACGCTGACGCCCTATCAAGAATGCCTCACTTACCTGAGGGAGGTGAAGACCCAGAAGAGCTGCAGGAGGTAGAACTCCCTGCGTTTCACCGGTATGGAGCCACTCAATACTCCCACCGTGTGAAGGAGGAAGACTTAACAACCATCATGATCAATCCCCTACCTCACCACAGCTGGGCCGAGACCCAAGATAGTGACCCTGCGATCCGCATGGTGAAAGACCTGCTGGCCTGGGAAGACGCCCATCTAGATCCGGATGCTCCAGAGGAAGCCAAGCAGCTATGGAAAGAGAAGAGCAGGCTATTCCTCTATGAAGGTAAGCTGTGCAGGAGACTCGTCAACCACCGGACGCACGAGCTGACCTGGCAAGTCGTCGTCCCAAGGCGAGATGCAGCTATGGTCCTGGAGGCTTACCATGACAGAGCGGGGCACTTCGGCTGGAAGAAACTGGAGTTCCTGCTAAGAGGACGGTTCTTCTGGATCGGCATGAGAGGGGCTGTAGAGAAGTGGTGCAGAGACTGTGGCCCTTGTAATCTAAGGAGGAAGGACCGCACCAGCCAGAAGACACCCTTGAGGCCCATCATCACCAAGCAGCCTCTTGAGCTGGTAGCTCTGGACCACGTCAAATTGGCTCCAAGCCGGTCAGGATACGTTTATGCCCTGACAATCGTGGACCACTATTCCCAATTTCTAGTGGTGGTCCCTGTAAAAGACTTGACAGCTCAAACGGCGGCCAGAGCCTTCCAGCAATACTTCTGCCGCCCACATGGGTATCCGGAACAGGTCCTGACAGACCAGGGTCCAGCGTTCGAGGCTGAAATCTTCCAAGAGTTCTGCAACCTCTATGGCTGTAAGAAGATTCGGACAACGCCGTACCACCCACAAACCAACGGGATGTGTGAGAAAATGAACAATATAGTCATTGATCTCCTGAAGACGTTGCCCCTGGGGGAACGCAGCCTGTGGCCAGAAAAACGGCCAGACCTGATAGACTTATACAACCATATCCCGGTGAATGCTACAAACTGCACCCTGGCTTACCTGATGCGAGCCAGACCAGGTAAGCTGCCCATAGATCTGGAGATGGGAGTCCTAACACCCGAGGACACCTCCCCAGATGCGGACTGGGATACGGAAAGGCGACTGCAGTACAAGAAGGTACAGGAGAGTGTGGAGAAGAGCCTGGCCCAGGTGAGAGAAAGACAAGAGAGACTCTTCAACCAACACGCCCCTGCTGGTCCCCTAGAACCTGGTGAGCAAGTCCTGAAGCGAAAGAGAAGGCTACACAAGCTGGACGACAAGTGGGAAAGGGAACCCTACACAGTACTGCAGTCTGATCACGACAACCCGAAGGTGTGCGTGATCACCAAGGATGGAGGAGAAACCACTAGTACCGTCTCCAGAGACCACCTAAATAGGTGCCCCGAGCAACTACAGAGTGCAGAAGAGGATCAAAGTGACCTTGAACCCGCAGAGGACAAGGAAGAGATGATCAGCACAGTTCTTGGGGAGTTCCCTCAGTCCTGGACTCGAATAAACGATGCCATAGTGGTACCCGTCCTGCATTTCCTGCAACCAATTCAGCAACAACCTACACTAGAGCAGGAAGGCGAAGAAGAACAAGCAGCCCCAGAGGCAGAAGAGCCTGTACCAGCAGCCCAGGAGAGTCAACCCTCTGCTGACAGTGAGCCTGCCATGCCTGCGGTAAGCCAAAGGACCCGCAGACAGCTGCCTGCCCTGCCTGTAAATCTAGCCAGTGACTGCACCCCGAGCGCTAGTGAGAAAAGCCAGGTTAGACCACCATCAGACAGTGGGTTACGTAGGTCAACCCGGAGCACTAAGGGGCAAATACCAGCTCGCTGGAGAGTGTAGGGTGTGATAGCAAATGTAAGTAGCCTGCAAAATGTTGAATTGTTTAAAATGTAATTGCATGACCAGTAACTACGCGTTTTCTCCGTTTCTTTTAGTTAATACATGGACTAGCAGGTTATGAACTGTGAGTAACCGAGACTTTCCTGTAAATATGTTTGGAGCTTAACCAACGGAATGAACAAGGACTGTCAAAGACTTTGGGCTATGGCAGACCCCCCCACCTGGTTAAAGCTCCCCGTTGTTGTTGGTGAAATGGACACCCGGTCACAGACCACACTGTGACCTTAAGAATTCAACGTGTGCGTCGTTTGCTTTTACTTGCCTTATAATGTTTTAATGGTCATGCATATTACTCTTGTTTTAAGCTTAGTCCCGGAGTACTAAGTTTTACTAGGGGGGAATGTGTCACCCTGGCCTGGATGCCACAAATGTTTAATAAAGCTGTGTCTGAGAGCAAGGGGGAGGTTCCTTGGTTAGGGACCATTAGCATGCAGCACCTCCTGTCCCAGGCCAGTAGGGGGAGCAGGCTGCCCCTATAAAAGCTGGAACTGGGGGCAGGGTTAGGGAGAACTAGACGACCTGTCTCTGAAGTGAGAGGCGTCCCAGAGAAGGGAGAGCCAGTTCAGCTGAAGCTGAGGAGGTCGTGTGGCAGTAGAGGAGCCACGAGCCAGGGACGGAAGGTGACGTGAGCCTGTCCTGGCTGAGAGAGGAACTGAACTACCGGACTTTGGTGTCCGAGGCTGTTAGGATTCCAAGTCCTAGAGCAAATAACCAGACCGCAGGGGATTGTATGTCCCTTGGCCTAAGAAGCCCAGAGGTTCCGCCACAGCAGAAGGGACCAGCAGAGCTGCACCAGGCCAAGAGTAGAAAGGGACCCAAGTTGCAAGCCATACGGGCGAGAAGACACGGCAAGCTCAGGAACGTGGGCTATTACACCACGAGGAGGGAAATAGCCAGGAAGAGCGCAGAGAGCACGGTAGGCCTACACCCTCACCCTGACCAGAAGGGCTGCCCACTTGTTCTCAGACATCCAGGCCCCCTCCTAGCCGGGACTGTTTTGGGGTCACTTCACCTGTTCAAATAAAGACCCTGAACTGTTTAAGAGGCCTCCGTTTCCTGGCTATTGCGGTCGGAATCATCCCCTCCATCACCCATCTATACTGCCCTGGGGCCACACTCCTCCCGTGGGGAGTTATCTTATTCAGTGCTGCACACTTACATCTGCCCCAGCGGTCTGCACTGCAGCGGCGTTTATCCCTGACCGCAATCCACGGGTGGCGTAGTCGGACATTAACCTAAAACATATAAAAGATTGCCACTGGTCTGACCACCCTGAGTCACGAGATCGGGTTGCCACTACTACCCCCATCATTGCGCAGAAGCCCGATTCCGAGTGCCCCTCGGCCCAGGGGGCGAGTCACAGACATGGTCCCCCATCCTGGTCCTTATCTTGCAGACATGTCCCCCATCCAGGCCCATACTGCGCACAGGGTCCCCCCCCTATACTGCGCACAGGGTCCCCCCCCCATACTGCGCACAGGGTTCCCCCCCATACTGCGCACAGGGTTCCCTCCCCCATACTGCGCACATGGTTCCCCCTCCCCATACTGCGCACAAGGTCCCCCCCATACTGCGCACAGAGTCCCCGTCCCCCCCCATACTGCGCACAGGGTCCCCTCCCCATACTGCGCACAGGGTCCCCACCCCCATACTGTGCACAGGGTCCCGGTCCCCCCACACTGCGCACAGGGTCCCCCCATACTGCGCACAGGGTCCCCCCATACTGTGCACAGGGTCCCCCCCATACTGCGCACAGGGTCCCCGTCCCCCCCAAACTGCGCACAGGGTCACAGTCCCCCCCATACTGCCCACAGGGTCCCCATCCCCCCATACTGCGCACAGGGTCCCCGTCCCCCCATACTGCACACACGGTCCTCGTCCCCCCATACTGCGCACAGGTCCCCTGTGCTGTATTTCACATAGACATGACAGAGAAAAAAAAAAAAGATTATTCTCACCTGTCCTCCGTTCCCTGGGCGTCCTTTCTGCACCTGTGGCCCGCAGGCACATAGACCCCGTAACGATCGTGGCCCCGTCCATCAGCCGCGGAAATCAGCGCTCTAGTGCAGTGTATTGCCGCGCAGAGACCGGCTCTCTGAACAGCAATACCAGTGCCAGCCGCCGACCTATCAGAGGCCAGCAGCTGACATCTGCTCATGGCAGTGACGTCATACGCTGCTGCGCTGGGACGCAGATGTCAGCTGCTGGCTTCTGATAGGCCGGCGGCTGGCACTGGTATAGCAGTGCAGAGAGCCGGTCTCTGCGCGGCAATACACTGCACTACAGCGCTGATGTCCGCGGCTGATGGACGGGCCCGCTATCGTTACGGGGTCTATGTGCTTGCGGGCCGCAAGAAGCAGCCGGAGTGTTTGAGACCCCTGACTTACAGTCAATGAGTGAGCAGCGGGTGGCCAGAGGGCGGTGCTGGTGTGGTGCCCGTGCGGGTTCAGTCGCCACAGAGGTACTGCATCTCACCCAGAGGTGTGGTAGCTCACTCTCAGGTAAGGAAGGAGTACTACCCGGGACCCTAACACCTGCATCCAAAACTACACTTCTCCAGGCCAGCCGGAAGGGCAAGATGCTCTGCTGCATGGCTGAGCCCTGTCCCTGGCTGGAGTGGGGGGAACCAAATGAAGGGGAACCATGTAGTGGGTGTGGGTGGAGGAAGCAAATTAGGGGAGCACTTGAGATGGAGGATATAAAAAGGGGAAGCCATCTTGTGAGGGGTGGTCAGTCTGATAACTTCAGTGAGAGGAAGAGAGTGTGTGGAGCAGGAGCACTGCTCAGGAAGAGGGCCTAGTGAGAGAGGCCCAGGACAGAAAGAAGAGATGAGAGGAGCAAGAAGGAAGGCTCCAGTATAGTAGAAAGGATCCCAGGGGTACGGGCAGTGCTGGAGGCCATCCGTACGCCCGAATCTACCAGGCGGTGGAGGGATTGAGCCGCAGAGAGGGAACCGGCCCCTAAACTAGCAGAGTTCTTCAAGTCTCGACTGTTAGAACCTTGCTGTTAGGTTTTTTTTCCTTTGCTGGTCACATGACCTTGTTGGCCTATTTAATCCTGCTCCGCCCTTCTGGCTTTGCTGGACTTCATTGTATATCTACTTTCTAGCTAGCCTGTGCTCTGTATCTAACTCTGTTAGTTTGCTTGGTCTACGGACCTCTATGTTCTATCTATTTTGTTTGTTCGTCTGTCTGCTACTATTTCTGTTAGGAGGTGTCCCATATTCCTCCCAGTCCTTAGTACTTGTAGGGATTCCCTCCTCACATCTATAGGTCTCCGTACAGACTAGATTAGGACTTTAGCAGGTCTGATCGCAGGATCAGGTTCCCTGTTACATCGTAGGGATTCAGCTGAGTCTTATAGTAGGGACAGATCTCCTCTCTTTCCTTAGCTTTGGTAGCAGAACATAACAGTAAGTCCAGCCTGCAAATTCTCTAAGGAAAGATTTTTTTTTTTTTTTTTTGTTCCATCATGGTGTCGGTTCAGGATTTGGCTAAACACCTGCAGGGACTCTCTCTGGAAGTGGCCGAGCTCCGTCAGCACGTGAGTAACTGTCCTGGAGCACATTTCTTGGAGCCTAAGGTATGTTTGCCGGATTTATTTTTTGGTGAACATCGAGAATTTTTTTCATTTAAAAATGCTTGCTTATTGTATTTTCGTTTGAGACCCAAGTCCTCTGGGGATGAATCCCAGCGCGTAGGGTTCATAATGTCACTTTTGCGCAAAGAGCCTCAGGAGTGGGCCTTTTCTTTGCAACCTAGTGATACATGCTTCAGATCAGTGGATAGTTTTTTTTCTGCTTTGGGACTATTATATGATGATCCTGACCGTGTGGCATCAGCTGAGACTGAGTTGAGACGTTTAAAACAAGGATCAGGTAATGTCGAAAAATATTGTACTCATTTTCGTCGTTGGTCCACTCAAACAGGGTGGAACGATTCTGCTCTGAAAAGTCTATTTCTTGCTGGGCTCAGTGAAAGGGTTAAAGACCTGCTAATTGCTTATCCTACACCTGAGGATTTGCAACAGGCTATGCAATTAGCTATACGGGTGGATAGAAGACTGCGTGCTAGGGTTAATGAGAGCAAATCCTCTGCTATGTCAGTTTCTGGTTATGATAATGTGTGTACTAACAGTGGTGAACCGATGGAGATTGGATCGGTGGCACCTCGCTCTCAAGAAAAAGACCGTCGTTTTTCAGAAGGCTTGTGTTTCTATTGCGGAAAATCTGGTCATTTGATTAAAGGCTGTGAGCTTCGTATGAAGAAAGAAAAAAAAATGGTCAGTCACGCCCGTATTGCCTGTTTAAATTCCAAGGGTATATTTTTAGCTGCTTCCACGATTGCTCAGGAAAAATTAATGGAATTTCGGGTGTTTGTTGATTGCGGGTCTACACTGAATGTAATTGATGGGGGATTCGTGGAAAAACTCAATTTAAAACCTGAACCTTTATCATCCCCCATTGCTGTGGTTTCTGTGGATGGCTCCCCTTTGAAGAATATTACTCTCAAGGTCAGTGAATTTCCTCTCACTATTAATGGTGTTCACCATGAGAAATTGGATTTGGTAGTGTTGAATAACTTGCCTTCTCCAGTAATATTGGGTTTGCCCTGGTTAAAATTTCACAATCCTGTACTGGATTGGTCTACCAGTGAAATTAAATCCTGGAGCCATAAATGTTATGACAAGTGTTGTAACGGGCGTATTGCAGCTTTGGATAGGGGAGAATTGCCTGTTCCTATTCAGGATTTTTGGAGAGTTTTTTCTGAGAAGGAATCGCAGGTTTTGCCTCCCCATAGAGACTATGATTGTTCTATTGAATTTGTCCCTGGAGCGACTCTTCCTAAAAGTCGTTTATTTAACCTTACCATTCCTGAGAGGAAGGCTTTGGAGGAATACATACAGACAAGTTTGGCCGCCGGTCACATTAGGCCCTCTAAGTCTCCTGTGGCGGTTGGATTTTTTTTTGTAAAAAAAAAGGACGGCGGTTTACGTCCTTGTCTGGATTTTCGTGAGATTAACAAAATTACGGTACGCAATCCTTACCCACTGCCATTGATTCCTGATCTGTTTAACCAGTTATTGGGACCAAGTGGTTCTCTAAAATTGACCTTAAGGGGGCATACAATCTGTTGCGCATGAAGGAGGGTGATGAATGGAAGACTGCTTTTAACACTCCTGTGGGTCATTTTGAGAATCTGGTTATGCCTTTTGGTCTTACTAATGCTCCTGCATTTTTTCAGAATCTGATTAATGACATCCTTAGACCTTTGATCGGTAAAAATGTGGTTGTGTATTTGGATGACATTTTGATTTATTCGCCAGATCTGGAGTCTCATTGGCGGAGCGTGCGTGAGGTATTACAGTTATTAATGGACAATTCGCTTTTTGCTAAGCTGGAGAAATGTGAGTTCGCTGTACAGAGAATTAGTTTTTTGGGCTACATTATCTCCAGCAAAGGTTTTGAGATGGATCCGGTTAAGGTTCAGGCTGTGCAGGAATGGCCTAGGCCTATTGGTTTGAAATCGATACAGAGGTTTTTGGGTTTCGCCAATTACTACAGAAAATTCATAAAAAATTTTTCTAGTATTGTCAAACCTCTGACTGATCTCACCAGGAAAGGTGCTGATGCGGTTCAGTGGTCTTCTGAGGCCATTGAAGCTTTTGTGTATCTCAAGGAGAGGTTCACCTCTGCTCCCATCCTTATGCAGCCTGATGTTACTAGGCCGTTTTTGGTTGAGGTTGATGCTTCCTCTGTGGGGGTTGGCGCAGTATTGTCTCAGGATAACGGGGATGGATTACATCCCTGTGCCTTTTTTTCAAAAAAATTTTCGGAGACTGAACTGAATTACGATATTGGTAATCGGGAATTATTGGCTATTAAACTCGCATTTGAACACTGGCGCCACTTCTTGGAAGGTGCGGAATTTCCCGTTCAGGTTCTTACGGATCATAAAAATCTGATATATCTTGATGCTGCCAAGCGCCTGAATGCCCGTCAGGCTAGGTGGGCACTGTTTTTCTCGCGGTTTAATTTCTCCGTTACTTACATCCCTGGTACTAAGAATGTTAAGGCGGATGCCTTGTCTCGCAGTTTTTCTCCCATAGTTGGTGCTGAGAAAGAGGAAAACATTTTACAAGAAGGTGTTGTGATAGCTGCTTTAGACTCCGTTTTGGAAGATGAGATTCTTAAAGCACAGGAGAATGCCCCATCTAACACTCCTCATGGGAGGTTGTTTGTGCCTGGGACCTTTAGGAGAGATTTGTTTGTTGAGTGTCACGAATCTCGGTTGGCAGGTCATCCCGGAATCTCTGAGACCAAGAGACTGGTGGGTCGCAGTTTTTGGTGGCCTGGATGGCAGAAGGAAGTCATTAAGTGGGTGCGCCAATGTACTATATGTGCTAGATCTAAGTCCTCACATACTCCTGCTGCGGGATTGCTTTGTCCTTTGGAGGTCCCCAGTGCTCCTTGGACACATTTGGCTATGGACTTTATAACTGACCTTCCCTCCTCTGAGGGTTTTACTGTCATCTGGGTGGTCGTGGACCGTTTTAGCAAGATGTGTCACTTGGTTCCCTTCGTCAAACTGCCCTGCGCTAAAACTCTCGCTAAGGCCTTTGTCAAGGAAATTGTCAGACTTCATGGCGTTCCTACTGACATTGTTTCTGATAGGGGTCCTCAGTTCGTGGCTCGTTTTTGGCGTGCCTTTTGTGACAGGTTGGGAATTCATTTGTCGTTTTCGTCCGGATATCATCCTGAATCTAATGGCCAGACAGAAAGGAAAAACCAGGATGTTGAGCAGTTCTTGCGTTGTTTTGTGGCAGACAATCAAGAGGGGTGGTCTGAGTTTCTGCCACTTGCCGAATTTGCTCTGAACAATCATACATCTTCTTCTGCTGGTTGTTCGCCTTTTTTTTGTTGTTCTGGGAGACATCCGTCGTTTGGGTCGTTCTCCAAGTTGGGATCTGCCGTGCCTGAGGAGGAGAATTTTTCCGGTGATTTGGAAAGAGTTTGGACGGATGTGCGTGGTAATCTTCAGGAGGCCAACAGAAAATCTAAAGACTACTTTGATAGGAAACGACAGGAGGTTTTGTTCGCTGTTGGTGACATGGTTTGGTTGTCCTCTAGGAATCTGCGGTTGAGGATTCCTTCTAAGAAATTGGGTCCCAAGTTTGTAGGGCCCTTTAAGGTGCTTCAGGTTGTCAACCAATCTGCTGTTAGGTTGGAGGTTCCTACCTCCTGGAGAATTAATCCGGTCTTTCATGTCTCTCTGTTAAAAAAAGCTGTTGTGTCGGATGGTGACGCCTCTGCCTCTGTTCCTCCGGTGGTGGAGGACGGGGAATATGAAATTTCTCGCATCCTTGACTCTAGACGGTATAGAGGTAGTTTGCAGTATCTTGTGGCCTGGAAAGGTTTCGGACCCGAGGATAACTCTTGGGTGAGGTCAGATGATGTTTCCGCGTCCAGACTTATCAGAGCGTTTCACAGGAGATTTCCTGATAAGCCTGGTCCTAGGGGATCCGGAGGATCCTCTTAGAAGGGGGGGTACTGTTAGAACCTTGCTGTTAGGTTTTTTTTCCTTTGCTGGTCACATGACCTTGTTGGCCTATTTAATCCTGCTCCGCCCTTCTGGCTTTGCTGGACTTCATTGTATATCTACTTTCTAGCTAGCCTGTGCTCTGTATCTAACTCTGTTAGTTTGCTTGGTCTACGGACCTCTATGTTCTATCTATTTTGTTTGTTCGTCTGTCTGCTACTATTTCTGTTAGGAGGTGTCCCATATTCCTCCCAGTCCTTAGTACTTGTAGGGATTCCCTCCTCACATCTATAGGTCTCCGTACAGACTAGATTAGAACTTTAGCAGGTCTGATCGCAGGATCAGGTTCCCTGTTACATCGTAGGGATTCAGCTGAGTCTTATAGTAGGGACAGATCTCCTCTCTTTCCTTAGCTTTGGTAGCAGAACATAACATCGACTAGGTAACCGGAGGATGCAGCATTTCAGGTGCTGCAGCCGAAAGCCACATCTAACTCACCAAAAAGGTGGCCATAGAGGACCCAGGGGACAGAGAAGACGTCGCCCGACAAGATCCGCAGTCACTGGCTTGGGACACTGGATGTGAGGTGCAGGGAGACGGCCCGAAGGAACACACAGAAGGGGGGCCCGTTATGTACCTATGAGTTTGCTGAACCCCTCCCTGAGTAAACACAGGACGACGTGGGAAGTTACCCTCGCCCTGGTAACTTGGAGTCTAAAACTTGTGAGTAAAACCCTGAAGACTGCACCCCACTGTCTCTGCGAATTATTACTGCGCCATCATCCCCTGCACTACACTGCACAGCAACATCTATAACATCACCATTTCCTGCCCTGGAGCTAAGCTCTGCCTGTGGAGAGCTGAACCAACTCTGCTGCACTAACATCAGCTCCAGAGGACCTGCTCTGCAGCGGCGGCTCCCTTTTGCCGCATACCACAGGTGGCGTCACAAACTTTATATAAAAACTATAATCCCCTTTCCCAAATTCCCCCTTTATTGACTGCCCTGGGTCACGGACATGGTCACCGCCACTGTGACATCTCCCCTAGCAACGACCGGCCCGGCTACCGAGTAACCCATGGCCCAGGGGGCGCGTCACTGGACACTGAGGCTGGGCAGTGCCAGCTCTTGCTGTGAGGTTAGATAATACAGCACATGGAGCTGTCAAGTTTGATAGAGCAGCAGGTAAACAAAGTGGGTGTGAAGGGAATGAAGTGAAATTCAGGAGGAAAGAAGGGCAGAAACAAAAAAACAAAATTTATAGGGGTGTTGTGTATTACAATACAGCACAGATTCAACTTCTTTACGTTTATTAAGTAGACTTAAAAATCATCGTTCTCGGCAGCGCATCATCCTGTGTAAGCAGACGGGCGACCAAGAACAATGGCAGTCTATGTGCACTGAAAGGTCTATTACAGTGTACATTGGAACGCTCTGCCTGTATAAATACTCAATTAAACATTATACGAGGGTCAGTCAATAAGTAATGCCTCCTATTTTTTTTCTCCTTTTAATTGGCAAGAAATTCAAATGCAATTACATAGGTTGAAAACCACAACATTAACGATTAATTTGTCACTTTTCAATATAATCTCCATCCATTCCCACAGTCTTGGTCCACCGTTTAACAAGGGCATGTATTCCAGCATGGTAAAAAGCATGGTCTTGCTTTCTAAGCCATTGACGCACGGACTTTTTCACGGCCTCCTCATCCTCAAATTGAATCCCACGATGAGCTTCTTTTAGCGGCCCGAACAGATGGAAGTCTGATGGTGCTAGGTCAGGGCTGTATGGGGGATGAGGCAAGACTTCCCATCCAATTTTCACAATCTCTGCAGTGGTGTGACAACTGGTGTGTGGTCTTGCATTGTCATGCAAAAGAAGAACATCCGCCATAGCTTTAGCAGGGCGAACTCGCTGGAGACGTGTTTTAAGTTTTTTAGGGTTGTGACGTATCTGACAGAATTTACTGTGCATCCCTGCTCCAAAAAATCAACCATAACCACACCCTCCTCATCCCAGAACACAGTCGCCATAACTTTCCCTGCTGATCGCACAGTTTTGAATTTTTTCTTCCTTGGTGACTCAGTGTGATGCCATTCCATTGACTGCCTCTTTGATTCTGGGTCAAAAAAATGAACCCATGTTTCGTATCCAGTCACAATTTTATTCAGAAACTCCTCCCCCTCCAAATGGAAGCGCTGCAAGTGTTCGGAGGCTATTGTTTTTCTTGTCTCTTTGTTCTCATCGGTTAGCATTCTTGGGACCCATCGTGCACAAACTTTTCTGTATCCCAGTTGTCCAATAATTTTCATCACACTGCCTTTACTGAGGCAGATAATGCCACACAATTCATCTGCAGTCATCCGGCGGTCACCACGAATGATGTCATCGACTCGCTGAATGTTGCTTGGAGTCACTGCGGTTACTGGCCTGCCACTCCGCATTTTGTCAGCCAATGGTGATGGCCCTTCAGCTGTGTTACAGCGGCGAACCCATCGTCTAACAGTACTGACATCCACTGTTGCATCACCGGACACATTTTTCAGTCTCTCATGAATTTGAATGGGCGTTTCACCTTCTGCATGCAAGAATTCAATCACAGAACGTTGTCTAATGCGAACATCGATGTCAGCCATTTTGCAAACGGATACAGTCCTGTCACCTGTTGGTGCAGGAAGTTGCAATTGCTGTGGATTGGAGAAGAAGGTTTGAGAAATTGTGCCAAATTCGAATATTTAACATAACTACCTTATTTAAGGAGAAAAAAAATAGGATGCATTACTTATTGACTGACCCTCGTATGCTGCACACTGACAAATGTAAACAGACCCGTGCTATATATTTCAGACTAGGTGGATTCTTAAAAGCAGTTAAAGTGGACCTGTCACCAGAAATAATTCTGTTAACCTGCAGATGTGCAGTTAATTTGCAGGTTAACAGCGCTATTATGCTGCCCGTTACCTGACCAAATGCAGCGGGGGGGGGGGATCAACTTTATTGTTTATTCAGTCACAGGGCGGCGCTGGTTCTGTCGCTTGCTCTGGGTATACAGAGAGGTGGCTGTGACCGTAACCTCGGCCCTGACTGCCACTGGCTCTGAAATGGGGCCGGCGGTCTGTCAGTACCGGGGGCGCGGTTACAGCGGCTGGGCAGCATAATAACGCTGTTACCCTGCAGATTAACCGCATATCTGCAGGTTAACAGAGTTATTTCTGGTGACAGGTTCCCTTTAACATTTTAACGTGACCCTCCACACTGGGACTGCAAAAAATTATCATCCATTTCACATGTATAGCTACTGACGTTTGCTTGCTGCTGCCTCTTGTGCTCAAATCAGCAGTCCATTCCTCCTGCTCTCAAGATGGTCTAAACCCGGCCTCACCTGGCTTGTCAGTGCTGTGGGTTAAAAAAGGCAGGGGAGGCATGTTTAGACTTTCCACTGTACTCCCCATGTCACTGCAGCGGCCATCTTGAAAGCAGGAAATGAAAGCTGATTTTAGCAGAGAGGATAGCGTGAAGCATCCGCAGGGTATCAGGGAGAATACTATACACAAGAAATGTATAGTTACTTTTCAGTCTCACTTTAAGGGAAGATCCACATAGGATGCGCAGATTTCTTTGTGGAAATGCTGGGAATTTGCACTTACACTGCTGATTTATGCAGCGTGTGGATGAGATGACATAAAATCTCCTAAGCAAAGCTGCTACTGTAATATTCTGCAAATGTGGGATGGAAAAACAGTATATTCACTGTGTGTGAACATACCCCTAAGAAGACACTTTAAAGCATGCAAATGCAGTATTCTCTGCAAGTAGTTAAATCATATCCGTCATATCAATGTCCTTACTCAGCATTTCCCTCAATAAGACATTAGACTTTATTTTCATGCTACATGTTTTGTGGTTTTCAGCTTTATCCTTGCCATTGCAAAAATACCAGCTGATCCTGTTACAGCTGGAAGCGAGTTAGTATGATTAGTCGGAATCAGATGTCTGGATGTATAAACCAATCACAGTGCAAGAAGGGAGGGAATAACAAAACTCAGCTGAACCCAATGACTTGACAAATCCTGCCGCATGCAAGATGACTTAACACATTCTTTCAGGGCAGTCTGATGAGAGGGTTCCTATCTATTCACTTTGGCATTTCTCCCAGGCAAAATGCTAGCACCAGTTACTTGCTGCTGAAGGCTTGTATATTTTTCAGCCCTACCCTCAGACATATGTCTATATACCTAAGGATTTTATTTATGATGCTGAGCCGAAAATGTTTAAAAGACTGTGGGTGGATTCAGGGGTGGATTAAGAGTAGCAAGGGCCCTGGGCAGTTTAGAAGGCGTGCCCCCCCCCCCCCACACACACACACACACCTGATGTATCACATGTCACATGATCCCCTGTGATAGATCATATGATAGTTCACGTGAAATTAATTTGGCACAATATTAATATATTAATTATAATAATTTTTTTAAGGCTGTGTGCCCACTATGTGCTTTTTAAGCGTTTCCGCAGCGGCAATTCCGCTGCAGAAACGCTTAAAAAACGCTTGGTAGAAAGTCTGCCATGTTCCCCAATGATAATCCACATGCTGTGGAAATCTCCACTGCGGATTATCATTGCGGAAAAATCCGCAGCATTGCCAATTATTTTGCGGAAGCGCAGCGTTTTCGCCGCCATTGACTTGCATTGGAACGCATGGAATCCGCATCACTGCATCTGTACATGCGGATTACATGTGTTTCAATGTGCGGATGGTACCCGGGTCTGGAGAAGAGGAGACTCTCCTCCGGACCCGGGTATGATAGAACCTGTAAAAAAAAGAATAAAATAAAAAATAAATATTATACTTACCTTCTGATGGCCCCCGGTGTCTTTATCTGATGCGTCCTGACTTGCCGGCAGCTCGCGGTAGACTAAAGAACCTGTGGTGACGTCATTTAGTCATGTGACGGGTCACGCGACCGCTGACGTCGGAAGGCCATCAGAAGGTAAGTATATATTTATTTTTTACCATTCTTTTACGGTCACACTATATAAATCCATGCCGGTTGCATGGATTTATATAGTGTGACCAAGTTGTCAAGTACTTTTCCAAGTGATGCTAAAATCGCTTGGAAAGCGCTTGTCAACCCGCATGCGGAAATGCATGTGAAGAACGCTTCACATCCGCTTGTCCCTGGCAGGAAAAACGCATGTACAATCCGCATGTACAATCAGCATGCGTTTTCTCTGCCAGGGAGATGCAGAAATGCTCAAAAAAAATCCGGGGCATTTCTGCATCGTGGGCTCATAGCCTTACATTAATTGTATGGCTTAATATTGAGCACATGTAGCCATCTATACACAGCAGGAGGCCGCACGTAGCCATCTATACACAGCAGGAGGCCGCACGTAGCCATCTATACACAGCGGGAGGCCGCACGTAGCCATCTATACACAGCAGGAGGCCGCACGTAGCCATCTATACACAGCAGGAGGCTGCACGTAGCCATCTATACACAGCAGGAGGCCACACATAGCCATCTATACACAGCAGGAGGCCGCACGTAGTCATCTATACACAGCAGGGGGCCACACGTAGACATCTATACACAGTAGGGGGCCGCACGTAGCCATCTATACACAGCAGGAGGCCACACGTAGCCATCTATACACAGCAGGAGGCCGCACGTAGCCATCTATACACAGCAGGAGGCCGCACGTAGCCATCTATACACAGCAGGAGGCCGCACGTAGCCATCTATACACAGCAGGAGGCCGCATGTAGCCATCTATACACAGCAGGAGGCCTCACGGCACCATCTATACACAGCGGGAGGCCGCACGCAGTCACGCACACACACAAAACAAATACAGACATATACATACATGCATAAACACATTTGAAACACAAAAATACATATAAACAGACATCACACAATGATATCTGCCTGTGTAGCACCCTGAGGATTCGGCTGCTACAGGGGTATTGCACCTCAATCCAGAGGTGTGATATTCCACTCCCGGGTAAGGATGGAGTGTGGAACTGAGCTCGGTAGGCTGCATGCACTACATACATCCCATTTCCGAGGAGCAGGCCGACGGTACTCCCACTTAGAAATGTGCAGGTACGACCGAGTCTGTTCCTGGCTGGAGTGGGAGGGGGGTGGAACATCCCAAGTAGTGTAGGGGCAGATAGGGGGAGCAGCCTGGGTAAAGATAGGAGCTCATTGGGTGCTGGTCACCTGAGCTCACACATAGAGGGTGTATATAAGGTGGGCACCATCAGAGATCAGGGTCAGTCAGTCAGTCTGTGAGTCTTTGCAGAGAGAAGTCAGAGGAGGAAGAGGAGCAGAGAAGCCCTAGAGAGAGAGAGAGAGGAGAAAGAAGGAAAGACCCAGAGAGGGGACAAAGAGAGGACTCTGAGAACCCAAATTCAAGCTACGGGTGAAGAGTCGGCATTAGGGTACCGGAACCCAAGCTGGTGGGGGCAAAAACACACCCCAGCCAGAGACCGGAGGCCGTGGGCAGCGTCTGCCACGGCCACCCACCACATCCACCACGAAGGCATACCACGTGGAGGGTCAGGGAACCCAAGGCCAAGGGTCACCCAACAGAAGGCCCGAGGGAGCTGGACCTGGGTGGATCAATAGTGGGGACGGCCAGAGAAAGGACAGAAGGAGAGCTCAGGGTCACGCTCCGGACTCGCTTGGGGGTTGGCTGGATCCAGGACCTGGTGGACGCAGCACGGCTCGGGAGGTCACTTGAAGCTGGAGTGACCGGAACATCAGCAGTGAGTAAATACCCTAAACTGCACAACCCGACTCTGTCTTCCTTTAACATCTATGCTGCACCACCACAACCCCCATCCTCTGCACCTGACCCCCTGAGGCTATACCCCACCCGTTGGGGGTTATACCACCAAAAGCTGCACCTACACCATCAGCCTCAGCGGACCCTGCTGCAGCGGCGGCCATAGTGACCGCAATACAACGGGTGGCGTAGTCGACAATAAAGAACTTTATAACATCTGTAGGACTGCCACATACAACTGAGTTTGACACCCTGGGCACGGACCGGGTCACAGCCACTCGGAAGACTACAACTCCCATCTGATCCGGCTCCGGATATTCCCCCTAAAGAATATGGCCCAGGGGGCGCGTCAACTTTGGCGTAGTCGGCAGGATTACGTGCCCGCAACACCCGGGTACTGCGTGCCTGAAGAAAAGTGCAAGTTTACCTCAAAAAGAAGTCTCCTGCCGGTTCCGGAGGGTCCCCGCCATCGGACCCCATCACCAGTCGATTCCCGCCGGTTGTCCGCCATTAACAGCTTTTTCCCGCCATCTGCAGAGTTTCCCGCCACTGGGAAGCGATTCCCGCCATTTCCAAAGGTTTCCCGCCTTGGAAGAGCGGACGCCATTATGGGCGTGCCAGAGGGTGGCGAGAGGCCGCCTCCCATCGTGGGCCAGGACCGAAAATGGCGCCAAAAGTGGAAACCGCCCCCACCAACAGAGACTGTGATGCTAGAGGTGTCTGTCAGCGTGAAAGAACAGCCCCTGGAGCTGACAGTCACCAAGTGGCCCCGGGACCGCCCTCGAAGGGGGAGGAGACGAAAGGAGAGAACAAAGATGGGTGCCGCCTGGAGCAGTCTAGAGCGAGCGCACCCGGAGGCAAGAAGCCGGGAGAAGAATATCGGAGGAGCTTACCCGGAGATGGCGAGAAAGCAGAGCAGCACCGGCCCGTTGGCCAGGAGCCTGCTAGAAACAGAAGAGGGAGAGCAGAGCAGCACCGGCCCGCTGGCCAGGAGCCTGCTGGAAACAACTGTAGAAGAGCAGAGCAGCACCGACCCGTTGGTCAGGAGCCTGCTGGAAACAACGACCCCACTAGGCCTAGTGGAGGTCCTAGCACAGCTCCCCCGAGACCGGGAGTGTGCACAGACCGCTCTGGAGGGCCTCGCAAGGAGGATGGCCCGGGTGCAGCGAGAGACGTTGGCGGAGTGGAGCCGAGAGATGGCCCAGCAGACCGAGACCTGTCAGCGGAGCACGCCACCCAAGACGAGGAGACAGACCGCCTCTGAGGATGGCGCAGGAGGACTGAAGGCCGGAGACGGCGCCGAGAAGGGAGCCGAACGAGTGGAGGCAGGTAAAGGGGACGTCTATACCCCAAACCGGGAAACCGCGAACCTGCCCCAGCTCCCCGTCGCAGAGCCCGAAGTCTATCCTGCCGTGCCCGTCGCTGCAACGTCACCGCCGCAGACTAGGCCTCAAACGGGAGCCGCGACCCCTGTGACGTCACACGCCTCGACCCCGGGCGTGACCAAGCAGGAAGTACCACCAGCCTGGTCGCAAGGCCTAGTACCCCCAGGCGCCGCAATACCAACAGCGCCCCCTACCTCCGCGGAGCCCCCGGCCTGGTCGCAGGGCCAAGTAGCCCAGGGCGCCGCCGTCCTTACGGTGCCCTTCACCTTCCAGATACCCCAGGCCTGGCCGCAAGGCCCGGGGAACCCGGGCGCTAATACCACCGCGCCCATAAGACCTAAAGTGCCGCATCTGGGAGAGGACCTGTACGCCCAGCATACGTGCCCGGATGGGCAGCCATTTATATGGCCACCGGAGTTCCACCATCCCCGACTCCGGAGAGAGAGACCCCTGGATGAACCCCTGATCCCGGCTCCAAAGCCCGTAAAGAGGATCTCGCCCCCGCTAGCAGAAGCGCAGTTCGAGTGGGACCCCACCGGAGAAGATCTCATGGGGTTCACTCAGGAGACTCGGGCAGCTGCAGCGGAGCGTGCTGAGTGCTGCCGCCAACAGCTCGAGGACTTTGAGAGGGAGCGGAGAGAGAGGCGGGTCCGGGAACAGCAAGCTCAAGTAAGGAGCGCGGAGCAGAAGAGCCGGGCCAGGAGAGACCCCCGTGCAGCGCATAGTCCCCGCACCACCGGAACTGTGATAAAGTTTAATATGCAGCATGGGTGGGGCTTCATCCGAGACCACCGCACCCTAGGCGACGTCTTCGTGACGAGGAGAGACGTTGAGTCCCACCTACCGGAGGGACACAGAGGTCGTGACCTTTACATCGGGGACGAGGTCACTTTCACCCGGCACAAGTGTGCCAAAGGACCCTACGCCCTCCATGTGCATCGTCTGACGGAGGAAGAGCTGCGGTGTGAGGAGGAAGAACAAGAGGACCCGGACGGGTCTGAAACTAGAGCCAAAGGTAACAATAAAGAAAGAGCAGGAGGACGCCGTCGTTAAGTACAGCGAAGCAGGAGCTGTATATAGTTGCCCGTCGGGGCACCATAAACTGAAACTGAAACTGTTGCTGTTGCTAAAAATAGTCCCCGTTGGGACCAGCAAGTGTGAACTGTTACCCGTTTAACCCCTAAATCCCACTGACCGAGGACTGAGAGCGGTCATTCCTCCCCAATACCTGGCCGAGGACTGAGAGCGGCCATATCCCTGTATATAGTTGCGCGTCCTAAAGCGCCCCCTACCGGTTTTATAGGAAAACCAGTTTTCCAGAGAGACTGTCGCACTTTACCCGGTCACACGTTGCACAGTGACCGGAGGAGGAGCCTGAGGCGACGAGAATGATTATATGAAAAGTTTTATATGATGTTTTATTATGTTTATGTTTATGAAAAAAAAAATGTATGTTTGTGGATGTTATGTCTTACAGCCCGAGGACGTGCTGTGATTTACCAGGGGGGAATGTAGCACCCTGAGGATTCGGCTGCTACAGGGGTATTGCACCTCAATCCAGAGGTGTGATATTCCACTCCCGGGTAAGGATGGAGTGTGGAACTGAGCTCGGTAGGCTGCATGCACTACATACATCCCATTTCCGAGGAGCAGGCCGACGGTACTCCCACTTAGAAATGTGCAGGTACGACCGAGTCTGTTCCTGGCTGGAGTGGGAGGGGGGTGGAACATCCCAAGTAGTGTAGGGGCAGATAGGGGGAGCAGCCTGGGTAAAGATAGGAGCTCATTGGGTGCTGGTCACCTGAGCTCACACATAGAGGGTGTATATAAGGTGGGCACCATCAGAGATCAGGGTCAGTCAGTCAGTCTGTGAGTCTTTGCAGAGAGAAGTCAGAGGAGGAAGAGGAGCAGAGAAGCCCTAGAGAGAGAGAGAGAGGAGAAAGAAGGAAAGACCCAGAGAGGGGACAAAGAGAGGACTCTGAGAACCCAAATTCAAGCTACGGGTGAAGAGTCGGCATTAGGGTACCGGAACCCAAGCTGGTGGGGGCAAAAACACACCCCAGCCAGAGACCGGAGGCCGTGGGCAGCGTCTGCCACGGCCACCCACCACATCCACCACGAAGGCATACCACGTGGAGGGTCAGGGAACCCAAGGCCAAGGGTCACCCAACAGAAGGCCCGAGGGAGCTGGACCTGGGTGGATCAATAGTGGGGACGGCCAGAGAAAGGACAGAAGGAGAGCTCAGGGTCACGCTCCGGACTCGCTTGGGGGTTGGCTGGATCCAGGACCTGGTGGACGCAGCACGGCTCGGGAGGTCACTTGAAGCTGGAGTGACCGGAACATCAGCAGTGAGTAAATACCCTAAACTGCACAACCCGACTCTGTCTTCCTTTAACATCTATGCTGCACCACCACAACCCCCATCCTCTGCACCTGACCCCCTGAGGCTATACCCCACCCGTTGGGGGTTATACCACCAAAAGCTGCACCTACACCATCAGCCTCAGCGGACCCTGCTGCAGCGGCGGCCATAGTGACCGCAATACAACGGGTGGCGTAGTCGACAATAAAGAACTTTATAACATCTGTAGGACTGCCACATACAACTGAGTTTGACACCCTGGGCACGGACCGGGTCACAGCCACTCGGAAGACTACAACTCCCATCTGATCCGGCTCCGGATATTCCCCCTAAAGAATATGGCCCAGGGGGCGCGTCAACTTTGGCGTAGTCGGCAGGATTACGTGCCCGCAACACCCGGGTACTGCGTGCCTGAAGAAAAGTGCAAGTTTACCTCAAAAAGAAGTCTCCTGCCGGTTCCGGAGGGTCCCCGCCATCGGACCCCATCACCAGTCGATTCCCGCCGGTTGTCCGCCATTAACAGCTTTTTCCCGCCATCTGCAGAGTTTCCCGCCACTGGGAAGCGATTCCCGCCATTTCCAAAGGTTTCCCGCCTTGGAAGAGCGGACGCCATTATGGGCGTGCCAGAGGGTGGCGAGAGGCCGCCTCCCATCGTGGGCCAGGACCGAAAATGGCGCCAAAAGTGGAAACCGCCCCCACCAACAGAGACTGTGATGCTAGAGGTGTCTGTCAGTGTGAAAGAACAGCCCCTGGAGCTGACAGTCACCAAGTGGCCCCGGGACCGCCCTCGAAGGGGGAGGAGACGAAAGGAGAGAACAAAGATGGGTGACGCCTGGAGCAGTCTAGAGCGAGCGCACCCGGAGGCAAGAAGCCGGGAGAAGAATATCGGAGGAGCTTACCCGGAGATGGCGAGAAAGCAGAGCAGCACCGGCCCGTTGGCCAGGAGCCTGCTAGAAACAGAAGAGGGAGAGCAGAGCAGCACCGGCCCGCTGGCCAGGAGCCTGCTGGAAACAACTGTAGAAGAGCAGAGCAGCACCGACCCGTTGGTCAGGAGCCTGCTGGAAACAACGACCCCACTAGGCCTAGTGGAGGTCCTAGCACAGCTCCCCCGAGACCGGGAGTGTGCACAGACCGCTCTGGAGGGCCTCGCAAGGAGGATGGCCCGGGTGCAGCGAGAGACGTTGGCGGAGTGGAGCCGAGAGATGGCCCAGCAGACCGAGACCTGTCAGCGGAGCACGCCACCCAAGACGAGGAGACAGACCGCCTCTGAGGATGGCGCAGGAGGACTGAAGGCCGGAGACGGCGCCGAGAAGGGAGCCGAACGAGTGGAGGCAGGTAAAGGGGACGTCTATACCCCAAACCGGGAAACCGCGAACCTGCCCCAGCTCCCCGTCGCAGAGCCCGAAGTCTATCCTGCCGTGCCCGTCGCTGCAACGTCACCGCCGCAGACTAGGCCTCAAACGGGAGCCGCGACCCCTGTGACGTCACACGCCTCGACCCCGGGCGTGACCAAGCAGGAAGTACCACCAGCCTGGTCGCAAGGCCTAGTACCCCCAGGCGCCGCAATACCAACAGCGCCCCCTACCTCCGCGGAGCCCCCGGCCTGGTCGCAGGGCCAAGTAGCCCAGGGCGCCGCCGTCCTTACGGTGCCCTTCACCTTCCAGATACCCCAGGCCTGGCCGCAAGGCCCGGGGAACCCGGGCGCTAACACCACCGCGCCCATAAGACCTAAAGTGCCGCATCTGGGAGAGGACCTGTACGCCCAGCATACGTGCCCGGATGGGCAGCCATTTATATGGCCACCGGAGTTCCACCATCCCCGACTCCGGAGAGAGAGACCCCTGGATGAACCCCTGATCCCGGCTCCAAAGCCCGTAAAGAGGATCTCGCCCCCGCTAGCAGAAGCGCAGTTCGAGTGGGACCCCACCGGAGAAGATCTCATGGGGTTCACTCAGGAGACTCGGGCAGCTGCAGCGGAGCGTGCTGAGTGCTGCCGCCAACAGCTCGAGGACTTTGAGAGGGAGCGGAGAGAGAGGCGGGTCCGGGAACAGCAAGCTCAAGTAAGGAGCGCGGAGCAGAAGAGCCGGGCCAGGAGAGACCCCCGTGCAGCGCATAGTCCCCGCACCACCGGAACTGTGATAAAGTTTAATATGCAGCATGGGTGGGGCTTCATCCGAGACCACCGCACCCTAGGCGACGTCTTCGTGACGAGGAGAGACGTTGAGTCCCACCTACCGGAGGGACACAGAGGTCGTGACCTTTACATCGGGGACGAGGTCACTTTCACCCGGCACAAGTGTGCCAAAGGACCCTACGCCCTCCATGTGCATCGTCTGACGGAGGAAGAGCTGCGGTGTGAGGAGGAAGAACAAGAGGACCCGGACGGGTCTGAAACTAGAGCCAAAGGTAACAATAAAGAAAGAGCAGGAGGACGCCGTCGTTAAGTACAGCGAAGCAGGAGCTGTATATAGTTGCCCGTCGGGGCACCATAAACTGAAACTGAAACTGTTGCTGTTGCTAAAAATAGTCCCCGTTGGGACCAGCAAGTGTGAACTGTTACCCGTTTAACCCCTAAATCCCACTGACCGAGGACTGAGAGCGGTCATTCCTCCCCAATACCTGGCCGAGGACTGAGAGCGGCCATATCCCTGTATATAGTTGCGCGTCCTAAAGCGCCCCCTACCGGTTTTATAGGAAAACCAGTTTTCCAGAGAGACTGTCGCACTTTACCCGGTCACACGTTGCACAGTGACCGGAGGAGGAGCCTGAGGCGACGAGAATGATTATATGAAAAGTTTTATATGATGTTTTATTATGTTTATGTTTATGAAAAAAAAAATGTATGTTTGTGGATGTTATGTCTTACAGCCCGAGGACGTGCTGTGATTTACCAGGGGGGAATGTAGCACCCTGAGGATTCGGCTGCTACAGGGGTATTGCACCTCAATCCAGAGGTGTGATATTCCACTCCCGGGTAAGGATGGAGTGTGGAACTGAGCTCGGTAGGCTGCATGCACTACATACATCCCATTTCCGAGGAGCAGGCCGACGGTACTCCCACTTAGAAATGTGCAGGTACGACCGAGTCTGTTCCTGGCTGGAGTGGGAGGGGGGTGGAACATCCCAAGTAGTGTAGGGGCAGATAGGGGGAGCAGCCTGGGTAAAGATAGGAGCTCATTGGGTGCTGGTCACCTGAGCTCACACATAGAGGGTGTATATAAGGTGGGCACCATCAGAGATCAGGGTCAGTCAGTCAGTCTGTGAGTCTTTGCAGAGAGAAGTCAGAGGAGGAAGAGGAGCAGAGAAGCCCTAGAGAGAGAGAGAGAGGAGAAAGAAGGAAAGACCCAGAGAGGGGACAAAGAGAGGACTCTGAGAACCCAAATTCAAGCTACGGGTGAAGAGTCGGCATTAGGGTACCGGAACCCAAGCTGGTGGGGGCAAAAACACACCCCAGCCAGAGACCGGAGGCCGTGGGCAGCGTCTGCCACGGCCACCCACCACATCCACCACGAAGGCATACCACGTGGAGGGTCAGGGAACCCATGGCCAAGGGTCACCCAACAGAAGGCCCGAGGGAGCTGGACCTGGGTGGATCAATAGTGGGGACGGCCAGAGAAAGGACAGAAGGAGAGCTCAGGGTCACGCTCCGGACTCGCTTGGGGGTTGGCTGGATCCAGGACCTGGTGGACGCAGCACGGCTCGGGAGGTCACTTGAAGCTGGAGTGACCGGAACATCAGCAGTGAGTAAATACCCTAAACTGCACAACCCGACTCTGTCTTCCTTTAACATCTATGCTGCACCACCACAACCCCCATCCTCTGCACCTGACCCCCTGAGGCTATACCCCACCCGTTGGGGGTTATACCACCAAAAGCTGCACCTAAACCATCAGCCTCAGCGGACCCTGCTGCAGCGGCGGCCATAGTGACCGCAATACAACGGGTGGCGTAGTCGACAATAAAGAACTTTATAACATCTGTAGGACTGCCACATACAACTGAGTTTGACACCCTGGGCACGGACCGGGTCACAGCCACTCGGAAGACTACAACTCCCATCTGATCCGGCTCCGGATATTCCCCCTAAAGAATATGGCCCAGGGGGCGCGTCACCTGCACACACACACACACACGCACACACACTCACTCACTCAATCACTCACACACACATTCACACACACACACTCACCATCCCCCGACTCAGCTCCAGTCCTCCAGCTCCTCTCCGGTGCAGCAGTGCAGGCCAGGCGCGCACTGCGTGACGTCACACTAGCAGACATGGCCGTGCACAAGGCCGTGTCTCCTAGCAGTGATGCGGATGGGCCAGCACACAGGGAAATTAACAGGTGCAGGGCTGGCCCAGCCGAAGAAGAAGTAGCGGCCGTGCTCCGCTGCTGGGGGAGTGGTCCGGGGGCCCCCCCGCCTCTGACTGCCGGTATGTCCCGCGGCGCTGCACATATTATAATGAGGGCAATCTGGCCATGGACCCCCCGGAGCCCCGGGCCCCCTGGAGCCCCGGGCGGTAGCCCAGATTGCCCTCATTATAATCCGCCTATGGGTGGATTAAACATTTGCACCCATTTCAAATAATTAAGAATAATGACAATTAGAGATGAGCGAATCTTTTGAGGTTCTAAAACCAGCTTTGCCAAATTTTCCCCCAAATTTTGATTTGCTGTGAATAAATACTGCAAAGTCTCTAATTGCCCGGAAAAGAGTTGTATTGATCCCCTTTTGAGCTCTTCTTATCTGGCTAGGGGAAAATGGATGGTAACCTGTGGTAACCAACAGCCTACTTAACAACACACTACACTTACATACTTGGGGCTAGTTAAAGCAAACCTGTCACCAGGTTTGACCGATATGAGATACAGCCACCACTTTTCAGCACTCGGTGCCTGCGCACTGCGCTACTTTACTCTGCCCTCGTCAGGGCAGAGAAGGATGCCTTCACAGGAGCACGATGCCGGGGAGACTGTGTGGATGACGTAGGCACGTGACATCCACACGAAGCAAGAAGGAGGATGACGTCGCAAGAAGGGAGGCGCCGGACCAAGACCAGCAACGCCCCTCAGACCAGACCGCCCCCCCCGGGTGAGTATAATAAAAGCTCTTTTTCTTCTCTTGCAGGTCGAATTGGAGTCTTACATACTGCATAGAATACAGTATATCAGGGCTGGAAGGTGGTGGCTGTATTTCATATTGGTCAAACCTGGTGATAGGTTCACTTTAAATTGTAAAAATGGTCCAAAAATCATCACTTTTTTGAGGAAAAATGCTTGCCTTGCTGGTGTATATATACAGGTAGTGCAAACAGAAGAAGATATGGCTTTTTCACACAAGGTGGTTTGAAAAATGATCCCTGTTTGGGGAATGCCAAGAGCTTTGATCTATGGTAAATGAAGAAACAATAGCGTTTTCACAAGTTGTCCAAAAATAATCCCTTTATTTTGGGAGCAGAAACAGATATGTTTTGAAATTGAAGAAGCAATGGCTTCTCAACTAGGAGTGAAAAAAGTCTTTATTTTGGGGGGATTTTCTATAGGTTTGCTAAAATGACTAAACAATTACAAAGGCTTTTAGCCCCTTCACGACTTTTGAAGTATATTTATGTCAAAGGTCGTGTCACAGCCTTCAATGTGGGGTCGGACGCTGAGCCCACATCTCCCCCCCCCCCCCGCACACGATGACTGATTTAATCAGTCATCATTTGTCTTTAATAGGCCATGCCTTTAATAGCCACCGGTGGAGCGGTGCTACCAGTGCTAACCATTTCAATCCTTATGTTAATCACTGACAGCGGGATTTAACAGCTGCTGGCAGGAAGCATGTTATACACCCTGCCCATCGGCGCCCCTGTCATGTGATCGCGAGGCGTTGATGGGTTGTCATAACAACCGGGGGTCTGCTGAGGACCCCTGTGTCTGTTATTATGATCCTGAAGCACTGCTATGTATAGCACAGGTGATCGGACGATCGCAGCTTCAAGTCTCTTAAGACGACTAAGTAAAAAATTGAAGTAAAAAGTGATCACAATTTTTTAAAAAAATTATGAAATAAAATAGAAAAACACAAAAATTCAAATCACCCGCTTGTTTCCCCATTAAAAATAAAACGATTAAAAACAATTTAAAAAATACACATATTTGGTATCGCTGTATTAAGAAATGTCCGATCTATCAAAATATAAAATAAATTAATCCGATCAGTAAACGGCGATACGTTTTATTGTCCACGGCGATAAGTTTTATTGTCCGCTGCAATATTGCAATTAAATGCAATAAGAGGCTATCAAAATATCGTATCTATCTCAAAATGGTATCAATAAAAATGTCAGCTCAAAGCGCAAAAAATAAGCTCCCACACTGCTCCATATCTTGAAAAATGAAAACGCTACGGGTCTTGGAAAATGGTGACATAAGGAAAAAAAAATGTCACCACTTAAGTTAAATAACCTAAACATGTTTGGTATCTGCAAACTCATACTGATCTGGAAAATCATATCGATAGGTCAGTTTTATCATATAGTGAACATGGTAAATAAAAAATGCAAAAAAATTATTGTGGAATTGCACTTTGTTTGCAATTTCAACACACTTGGATTTTTTCCCACTTTCCAGTGCATGGTGTCATTCAAAAGTACAACTCGTTCCGCCAAAAACAATCCCTCATACGGCTATGGGGATGGACAAATTAAAAAAAGTTAGAATTTTGTTTAAGAAAATTGCATTACCGGGATACTGAAAATTTTTGTTTCCTAAATTACAAACTTTGCTCTTTATGTTATGCCCTGCGCAGTGGCCCATTCCTGCCCAGGGTCCTACTAGACTCTGCCCGGTCCTCCTAAGAACTTCTTATATACAGTTGTACTCAAAGGTTTACATACCCTGGCAGAATTTTTCCTTTCTTGACCTTGTTTTATAGAATATGTGTAGCGTCGGAGTCTCTGCCTCCTGCCGGACAGAGACGCCGTTCCCCCTCATCGCCGCTTTCCCGGTCCGGTGTCCTCCAGCTTCCCTGCTGCTGCTGTGGAACGCACCACGCGCAGCTTCCCGGGCACTGTGCTTAGGGTGCGCGCACTCCCTACCTTTTAAAGGGGCCGCGTGCGCCGTCCTAAAGAGTCTCCAGCCAATTGCTGGAGGACCACTCCTATATAAAGCACCTCCTCCATAATGGAGGTGCCTGTGCAAGGTTGTTGTTTGTGTGCTAACACTCTCCTCAGTCCTCAGGTTCCAGTACCTGCCAGGCTGTCTATCATCCGTGCCCGCCAGCCTGTCTATCAGCCGTGCCCACCAGCCTGTCTATCTGCCGTGTCCGCCATGTCTGTCTATCTGCCGTGCTCGCCAGCCTGTCTACCCGGATCACCTGTCTGGCTACCTGCCGTGTCCGCCTGCCTGCCTACCCGGACCACCCGTCAAGCTACCTGCTGTGCTCATTCGCTGTACCGGTCAGCTTCAGCCATCTGACCCATGGGAGTCGCCTTCTCTCACACAAGGTCGGTCCCAGAGTGGCACCTGGTCTACCTGCCCGGTCCCTCCCTGGTTCACGGAGTCGATTAAGCCGCCGTGTGGCCAGGGTCGGTCCGAGTTGGCACTTAGTTACGCCCCTCTGGTCCCTCCTTGCATCTCAGCACAGAGGTTCTACCACCCGAACCCGTAACAATATGAAAAAAACGTTTTCTCCACTCATGGTTGTCGGTTGGGTGAAGCCATTTATTGTCAAAATACTGTGTTTGCTCTTTTTAAATCTTAATGACAACCAAAAACATCAAAATGACGCTAATCAAAAGTTCACATACCCTGGTGATTTTGGCGTGATAATATGCAAAGAATTTGACACAAATGGGTTTGAATGGCTACTAAAGGTAACATCCTCACCTGTGACCTATTTGCTTGTAATCACTGTGTGTGCATAAAAGCTGAGTGAGTTTTTGGGATCCAGGCAGACTCTTGCATCTTTCATCCAGCCACTGGATTGTGAGTCATGGGGAAAGCAAAAGAATTGTCAACGGATCTACGGGAAAAGGTAGTTGAACTGTATAACACAGGAAAGGGATCCAAAAAAATATCCAAGGAATTGATAATGCCAGTCAGCAGCATTCAAACTGTGATTAACAAATGGAAAATCAGGAGCTCTGTAAAAACCAAACCATAGTCAGGTAGACCAACAAAAATTTCGGCCACAACTGCCAGGAAAATTGTTCGGGATGCAAAGATAAACCAACAACATCACCTGAAATTCAGGACTCTCTGATTCTAGTGGTGTGGCTGTTTCAAGATGCACAATAAGGAGGCACTTGAAGAAAAATGGGCTGCATGGTCGAGTCGCCAAGCCTCAAAACTTCTGGAACAAGAGAGGTTAACAAGGCCTATGATGAAAGGAACACCATTCCTACAGTAAAGCGCGGAGGTGGATTGCTGATGTTTTGGGGATTTGTGAGCTACAAAGGCACAGGAAACTTGGTAAAAGTTGAAGGAAAGATGAATGCAGCACGTTATCAGCAAATACTGGAGGCAAATTTGCACTCATCAGCCCGAAAGCTGCGCATGGGACGTACTTGGACGTTCCAACATGACAACGATCCAAAACACAAGGCCAAGTCGACCTGTCATTGGCTACAGCAGAACAAAGTGAAGATTCTGGAGTGGCCATCTCATTCTCCTGACCTCAATATCATTGAGCCACTCTGGGGAGATCTCAAGCACGCAGTTCATGCTAGACAGCCCAGGAATTTACAGGTACTGAAGGCTTTTTGCCAAGAAGAATGGGCAGCTTTACCATCTGAGAAAATAAAGAACCTCATCCACAACTACCACAAAAGACTTCAAGCTGTCATTGATGTTAGAGGGGGCAATACACGGTATTAAGAACTAGGGTATGTGAACTTTTGATCAGGGTCATTTGGATGTATTTGGTTGTCATTAAGATTTAAAAAGAGAAAACACAGTAGTTTGGCAATAAACAGCTTCACCCAACCAATATCCATGAGTGGAGAAAAAGTTTTTTGGTTATCATTCATATTCTCTGAAACAAGGCCAAGAAAGCAAAAATTCTGCTGGGGTATGTAAACTTTTGAGCACAACTGTAATACTATCATTTGGTCAAACAGAGACCTAAAGAAAATAAAAAGTAATCCAAGCCATTTTTTCAGTTTTTGCCATTTGATGCCATCCTTGTACAGGAGCCCAATCCTGTGCAGGGTGCTACCAGGGAAAATCCTAGATGTAGACACAAAAAAATGTGTTTCACAAAAAATGATAAAAAGGCTGAGGTGTCAAAAAATATAATGCATATAACATGATGAATTTGGGTTTGGAGATTTTTTGCATTTTGTGAGGAGAACTGTCAGAGATTTTTTTTATATATAAATAACAGCAGCTTGGTATCTTCCATTGAGGAAGAGTGCGTGCTACTCTTTCACAAAAGCACTACAACCAGGTGGTTCGACATCGATTGTGATGAACATGAATATGTTGAAGTTCAGATTCCACTCTGAAGGTGGGGCTGATGACAAAAATAAGACACTACTTGCTGGTGTGGCCTGGTTTCCAGAAATACGATCACAAGGAGAGGAAGGAGGACAGGTTAAGCCTTGCTTATATTGCGGGTCAGTTTGCTTTCCCCACATGAGGAAGTGATGCCATTTCATGTGCTGATGGAGGGACATAGTTTCTAGTTGATGTGTACACAGGACACAGCTTATTTTCCAACATCAGAGCCTGCAACCTGCAACAGATTGGTCCTTCGGCAACACAGAGAAGAATTTCCACACTTGAAATGCTCGCATATAATGCTCCACCACCCTCCCCCACTGATGACATCACCTCCTCGGCACCTCAATCTCGTTCCCAATCATCATCAGCATTATCCGTGACTCGGCTAATAGTCAGTCTCAGTGTGGGAAATATCCTGAGTTCCTTGCCCCCCTGCCTGATTCACATTTTGAAGTTTACCCTGGATCAGAGTGCCACTACTACTGCCAGTCCCCATACCTCCTTGGCTTGCAGAGCCAGCAACAAAGTGTCACGCTGTCTCTGTATACTGAAGGTAGGGGGCCTAAGCTGACCCTAAGCTGGGGCCCTGACTAATCCCTCAACCTGGAGGTACTGTTAAAGGTACAGAGGTCCAGGCCGCCAGCGTAACCCCTACCTCCTGAGGATCCCTGCACCTAAGTAATCTAGTCCTGAGAAGGACCCCGATCACAACAAAAGGGGACAAGTAATAATATGCCCACACACAGTACTTACACGAACGAGACAGTACAAGGGAAAAACCAAAACCACCTTGCATACAAAAACTACACAACTACAACAGAGGGAACACCAACGGGAAAGGAGATAAATGATAAAGCGAGGAAGGGAAAAAACGCTCCAAATACACTTATCTCTGAAACTCCAAATACCACGATCCGCTCTGTTAGTCTGCATGAAATGCTTTCACCGACACTTCCCTAACAGACCAGCAGGCATTTGAAGGAGTCTCACTACAGCAGCATTGATTGCAGCTGGGCGAGGCTGGACCTCGTCTAGCACAGAGAGAGAGAGAATTAACTCCCTCACTGCCGAAAAACACAAAGCACCAAAAAGTCAGCTGCGAGAAGTCAGGCTGTGTAATCGTGACGATCTTCGTGGCGACACACCCGTGACAGTACCCCCCCTTCTACGAGGGGCCTCCGGACCCTCAGGGCCAGGTTTATCCGGGTGAGTCGTGTGGAAGGCCCGAACTAATCGGTCTGCGTTAATATCCGACGCAGGAACCCACATCCTCTCCTCAGGACCATACCCTTTCCAATGAACCAGGTACTGAAGGGACCGGCGATTAAAGCGTGAATCGATGACCCTCGATACCTGGAACTCCAAGTTACCATTGACCACCACTGGAGGGGGAGGTAAAGGTGACGGTACCACCGGCGCCACATACCTCTTAAGCAACGATCTGTGGAACACGTTGTGAATTTTAAACGTAGGGGGGAGGTCAAGACGGAATGCCACCGGATTAATTATAGAACTGATTCTGTACGGCCCGATGAACCTGGGACCCAGTTTCCAGGAGGGAACCTTAAGTTTTATATTCCTGGTAGACAACCATACCCGATCGTTCATACTTAGGTCCGGACCAGACACTCTCCTCCTGTCAGCCATACGTTTGTAACGGTTCCCCATAGTACTCAGATTATTCAGTACCCCTCTCCATACTGAAGCGAGTGATGAGGAAAATCGTTCCTCCTCAGGAACCCCCGAAGAGGCCCCCCTACTGAAAGTACAAAACTGGGGGTGAAAACCATATGCCCCAAAAAACGGGGACTTACCAGTGGACTCGCTCCGCCTATTATTAAGAGCAAACTCTGCCAGAGGTAAGAAAGAAGCCCAGTCCTCCTGGTTCTCTGACACAAAACACCGGAGATATGTCTCCAAGCTCTGGTTCATTCGTTCTGTCTGACCATTGGTCTGAGGATGAAAAGCCGATGAGAACGACAAATGCATCCCCCGCCGTGCACAAAACGCCTTCCAGAACTTGGACACAAACTGAGACCCCCGATCAGACACCACCTCGGAGGGTACCCCGTGAAGCCTCACAATCTCCCCAATGAACACCTGCGCAAGAGTTTTAGCATTAGGGAGAGCAGGAAGAGCGATAAAATGCGCCATCTTGCTGAACCTGTCCACTACAACGAGTATGACCGTTTTACCCGAAGACGGAGGGAGGTCTGTAATAAAGTCCATAGACAGATGAGTCCAAGGACGCTCCGGGATCTTCAAAGGTAAGAGGGCCCCAGACGGACGGGTATGTGAGGTCTTAGAGCGCGCACAAACCCCACAGGACGCGACAAAAGTTACCACCTCCTTATGTAAGTTAGGCCACCAAAACCGACGCGAGAGGAGATCCACAGTTGCTTTACTCCCCGGGTGTCCTGCAAAAACTGAGTTATGGTGTGCCTCGATCACCTTTTGTCACGCTGTCTCTGTATACTGGAGGTAGGGGGCCTAAGCTGACCCTAAGCTGGGGCCCTGACTAATCCCTCAACCTGGAGGTACTGTTAAAGGTACAGAGGTCCAGGCCGCCAGCGTAACCCCTACCTCCTGAGGATCCCTGCACCTAAGTAATCTAGTCCTGAGAAGGACCCTGATCACAACAAAAGAGGACAAGTAATAATATGCCCACACACAGTACTTAGACGAACGAGACAGTACAAGGGAAAAACCAAAACCACCTTGCATACAAAAACTACACAACTACAACAGAGGAAACACCAACGGGAAAGGAGATAAATGATAAAGCGAGGAAGGGAAAAAACACTCCAAATACACTTATCTCAGAAACTCCAAATACCACGATCCGCTCTGTAAGTCTGTATGAAATGCTTTCACCGACACTTCCCAAACAGACCAGCAGGTATTTGAAGGAGACTCACTACAGCAGCATTGATTGCAGCTGGGCGAGGCTGGACCTCGTCTAGCACAGAGAGAGAGAGAATTAACTCCCTCACTGCCGAAAACACAAAGCACCAAAAAGTCAGCTGTGAGAAGTCAGGCTGTGTAATCGTGACGATCTTCGTGGTGACACACCCGTGACACCTTTTGTCGCAACTGATCTGGAACAAACAGTCTCCCCGGAGGTCCAACAGGGGCGTCCCCCTGAGCCTCCAATACCTCCTCCTCCAGCTCAGAGCATACTGCCGAAACCACCAGCCCCTCCTGAAGGATAGGAATCGGGTCGTCCGTATTCCCGGCCCCAGGGAAACTACGAGATAAGGCATCCGCCTTTACATTTTTTGACCCAGGACGATATGCAACGACAAAATTAAACCTGGTAAAAAACAATGACCACCTAGCTTGTCTGGGATTCAGACGTTTCGCGGACTCCAGATATAGCAGGTTCTTGTGATCGGTGATGACGGTGACCGGATGGACTGCCCCCTCCAAAAAATGGCGCCACTCCTCAAAAGCTAACTTAATGGCCAAGAGTTCCCTATTGCCGACATCGTAATTCCTCTCAGCGGACGACAATTTTTTAGAGAAAAAGGCGCACGGATGCCACTTACCAGGGGACGAACCTTATGACAATACTGCTCCCACCCCTACCTCGGAAGCGTCTACCTCTACAATGAATGGCTGTGACGCATCAGGTTGAATGAGTATGGGTGCCGAGGCAAAACAATTTTTCAAGGAGGAGAATGCTTGACAAGCCTTGTCAGACCACCTAGAAAAATCCGTCCCCTTTTTAGTCATGTCTGTGAGAGGCTTAACCATGGACGAGAAATTACGAATGAACTTCCGGTAATAATTAGCAAACCCCAGGAAACGTTGTAGTGCCTTAAGATTCTCTGGCCGATCCCACTCAAGAACTGCCCGCACTTTCCCAGGGTCCATACGAAAACCGGACGCTGAAACCAGGAAGCCTAAAAACTGGAGTTCCTGTACGGCGAACACACACTTTTCCCATTTGGCATACAGTTTATTATCCCGCAAGATCTGTAACACCTGCCTAACGTGCTCCTGATGAGACACCAGATCCGGCGAGTAAATTAAGATATCATCCAGATATATGACAACAAACTGTCCCACCAGGCGGCGAAAAATGTCATTAACAAAGTGTTGGAACACCGCCGGGGCATTAGTCAGACCGAATGGCATGACAAGGTTCTCATAATGCCCCTCCGGAGTGTTAAACGCCGTCTTCCACTCATCCCCCTCCTTCATCCTAATCAGATTGTACGCCCCCCTGAGATCCAACTTAGAGAACCATTTGGCGCCCACGATCTGATTAAAGAGATCGGGAATAAGTGGGAGCGTTTACGGATCTCGGACCGTAATCCGATTAAGTTCACGGAAATCCAGGCAAGGGCGTAGGCCTCCATCTTTCTTCTTAACAAAGAAGAACCCCGCAGCCACCGGTGAAGATGAAGGTCTAATATGCCCCTTAGCCAGACTTTCTGAAATATAATCCTTCATGGCCTGCCTCTCAGGACCAGAAAGGTTATACAACCTAGCTTTAGGTAACTTGGCCTCAGGGAGCAGTTTTACAGAACAGTCATACTCGCGATGAGGAGGTAGTTCCTGACACCCTTTCTCCGAGAATACATCCTCAAAGTCCGCCAGAAATGGAGGTAAGACCCAAGGAGTAACCGCACCGATGACCGTGTTCATGCAGTTTTTATTACAGAATTTACTCCATTGGCTTATCTCTCTGGTTTGCCAATTAATAACCGGGTTATGCTTAGTTAACCAAGGAAGGCCCAACACTATAGGAGTGGGAAGACCCTCCAACACGTAGCAAGACAACAGTTCTTTATGTATCGCCCCCACTTGAAGTTTTACGTCATGCACAGCTTGCAAAAAACTTCCCTGACCGAGAGGCCTGGCATCGATCGAGAATATGGGGATGGGTTTAGCCAACTCACTCAATCGCATACCTTGAACCCGGGCAAACCGAGCATCAACCAGATTAGCCCCGGCCCCACTATCCAGAAGAACAGATATCCTCTCAGTTCTCGTACCCACCACCACCTCCGCCGGTACGAGAAACTGAGACGAACCTAGGGACGAAATACCTACTCCCAGATTGCCGTCCACCACACAACCTGGGATCAACAGTTTTCCGACGACTCTTCACTCTGCAAGGGACGGGATGGACACCCCCCAATAAAATGTCCCTTTCTCCCGCAGAAGAAACACCTTCCTGTCTTATGGCGCACCACCGGTCCCCTCCCCCGAAATGATGTCCCTCCTAATTGCATAGGCTCCTCTGGACTGACCAGGGGAACAACCATATGAGGGGACCTTATAGGAGGTGGAGTCATCACAGGGGGTAGAGTTATCCCGCACCTCTCCCGAAGCCGTCTGTCAACGCGAATAGCAAGGGCCATAGCGGCTTCCAGTGACGCGGGAGAGTCATACTGTGCCAACACATCCTGTAATTTGTCGGATAAACCTTGACAAAACTGGCTCCTAAGAGCCAGGTCATTCCACTGGGTGTCCGTGGCCCACCTACGGAACTCCGAACAGAATTCCTCCGCCGGACGATCTCCCTGCTGAATCCTACGTAACTTAGACTCAGCAAGGGAGATCCGATCTGGGTCATCATATACGAGTCCCAGAGCAGCGAAAAACCTATCCACTGACTGGAGAGCCGGGGAGCCCGGGGGAAGAGAGAACACCCAAGATTGTGGGTCCCCTTGTAGGAGCGAGATGACCATTCCCACCCTTTGTTCTTCACTCCCCGATGAGCGAGGCCACAGCCGAAAGTACAACTTGCATGCCTCCCGGAAAACAAAAAACTTGTCCCGCCCCCCAGTGAACCTGTCAGGGAGAGCTACTTTAGGTTCTGGTCCGGCTTGCTCCTGAGGATACAAAACCTTGGACCTAACGTCCGCCAGCTCCATGGACAAACTCTGCAACTGCCGAGCTAGACCGGCTACTGGATCCATGGTAGCTGGAGAAAAACTAAGTGGTCGGTGAAAATGTCACGCTGTCTCTGTATACTGGAGGTAGGGGGCCTAAGCTGACCCTAAGCTGGGGCCCTGACTAATCCCTCAACCTGGAGGTACTGTTAAAGGTACAGAGGTCCAGGCCGCCAGCGTAACCCCTACCTCCTGAGGATCCCTGCACCTAAGTAATCTAGTCCTGAGAAGGACCCCGATCACAACAAAAGGGGACAAGTAATAATATGCCCACACACAGTACTTAGACGAACGAGACAGTACAAGGGAAAAACCAAAACCACCTTGCATACAAAAACTACACAACTACAACAGAGGGAAACACCAACGGGAAAGGAGATAAATGATAAAGCGAGGAAGGGAAAAAACGCTCCAAATACACTTATCTCTGAAACTCCAAATACCACGATCCGCTCTGTTAGTCTGCATGAAATGCTTTCACCGACACTTCCCTAACAGACCAGCAGGCATTTGAAGGAGTCTCACTACAGCAGCATTGATTGCAGCTGGGCGTGGCTGGACCTCGTCTAGCACAGAGAGAGAGAGAATTAACTCCCTCACTGCCGAAAAACACAAAGCACCAAAAAGTCAGCTGCGAGAAGTCAGGCTGTGTAATCGTGACGATCTTCGTGGCGACACACCCGTGACACAAAGCTTGGCAATTTATTTGTCTCATCCTGCCCCTCATCATTTGAGTAGAATGGCAAACTGTCCATTTCATCCAATAAATCAACAGAAAGAGGTTGCTCTTGAGAAATATCTTATTAGCACCTGGGGTGCTGTGTGCTATGGGAAAAAGGGGGCTGAGTGGATAGAGGGTTCATTGATGGAATTCAAAGTCCACTATCTAAAAGATTAGGTGTTTTGGCGTCGGATAAGGTTGACTGTCTTCAACTGACTGTGTCACTGTGAGAGGTAACATCATCCTGTTGAGACAAGGGATGTGCAATATATTCCATTATGCCCTCTGCTTCCTTTCCACTAATATGCTTGTCAGAGACTAAGGAGGACTATTGTGACCTACATTTGGTATTGCTACTGCCGAAACAGTGGGTGCCAGTGGTGCTGCTGTTGCTAACTGCTCTCACATTTTTTGCCATGGTATTGTGTTTTTTTCCTCATACTGCCACGTTCATTCCCAGTGCCACTTTTTCACTTACCATACATTTTGGTCCTTTACAAAAAATTTTATCACACTTATTCGACCCTGTAAAAATATGAAGAAAAAAAATAAAGTGTTTGGACACCTTTAGTATAAAATTAATGTATAGGTACACAATATGCTGTGGCCAATATAGAAACATATAGATATACTCTGCGTCAGCACATTGCAACTAATGAATACATGAATTTTACTATTGCTATGTATGTAAAAAAATGTAAGGTAGTTACCCGTATTTTTCGGACTATAACTGTTATGGTCCGGGTGGTGGAACCTCTGTGCTTCAGTGCAAGGAGGGACCAGAGGGGCGCAACTAAGCGCCTACTCGGACCGACCCAGGTCACACGGCGGCTTAGTCGACTCTGTGAACCAGGGAGGGACCGGGCAGGTGAACCAGGTGCCACTCTGGGACCGACCTTGTGTGAGAGCAGGTGACTCCCACAGGTCAGTTGACAGGAGCTGACCGATACAGCATATGAGCACAGCAGGAAGGCTGGCGGGTGGTCCAGGTAGATAAGCAGGTTGGTACGGCTGATAGCCAGACAGGTGCTTCAGGTAGGCAAGCAGGTGGGTACGGCGGATAGCCAGACAGGTGCTCTGGGTAGACAAGCTGGCGGGCATGGCAGGTAACTGGCTGGTGCTCCGGGTTGGCAGGCTGGCGGGCACGGCAGGTAACTGGCAGGTGCTCCAAGTAGGCAGGCTGGCGGACACGGCTGGTTACTTGGCAGGTGCTCCGGGTAAGCAGGCTGGCGGGCACGGCAGGTAACTGGCTGTGGTTCCATGTTGGCGGCTGACGGGCAGGGCAGGTAACTGGCAGATGCTCCAGGAAAGCAGGCTGGCGGGCAGAACTGTTAGACAGACTGGCGGCTGGACTGACAGGCAGACTGGCGGGCAGGACTGACAGGCAGCAGGACCTGAGGGCTGAGGAGAGTGTTAGCACACAAACAACAACCTTGCACAGGCACCTCCATTTTGGAGGAGGTGCCTTATATAGGAGAAGTCCTCCGACCATTGGCCGGGGACTCTTTAGGATGGCGCACGCGGACCCTTTAAGAAGGAGGGAGCGCGCGCGCCCTAAGCACAGCGGCCGGGAAACTGTGCGCGCCACAGCAGCAGCAGGGGAGCAGGAAGACGCCGGTCCAGGACCACGGCAGTGAGGAGAACGGCGTCTCCGCCCAGCAGGAGGCAGAGACGCCGATGCTATAGTACCCTCCCCCCCTTTACGCCCCCTCTTCTTTAGACCCACGAGAAATTTTTTAAGAAGATGAGGGGCATGAATGTTCTCCCTGGGTTCCCAAGACCTCTCCTCCGGAACGAACCCCTTCCAATCCACAAGAAAGAAAGTCTTTCCTCTTACCCTCTTGGTGGCCAAAATGTTTTCTACCTCAAAGACGTCCTCAGCGGAGACTGGAGCAGGAGTGGTACCTGGATCGTCAGAGAAGGAATTAAGGACAACTGGTTTGAGGAGGGATACATGAAAGGAGTTGGGAATCCGTAAGGTGACCAGGAGTTTCAGCTTGTAAGTCAAGGGATTGATTTGGTTCAGAACCTCGAACGGACTGAACTTATAAGAAGGTATCTTGAGACGGACATATTTGGAGGAAAGCCAGACCTTGTCTCCCGGATGGAATTGAGGCGGATCCAGACATCTCTTATCAACATGTTTCTTCATCCGCTCGGAGGACAGAAGAAGCGCAGATCTAGTTTCTTCCCAAATAGCCGAAAATTCTCAGACGAGAGACTCCGCGGCAGGATTGTCCACAGAAGAAGAGTCTGGAAACGGTATCCGGGGGTGTCAGCCGTAGACCACAAAAAACGGGGATTTAGTAGAAGACTCACTCTCATGGTTGTTATAGGAGAACTCGGCCCAGGGCAGGAGCTCAACCCAATCGCTATGGTGAGCATTGACAAAGTGCCGAAGAAAGCTGGTAAGGATCTGGTTGATACGTTCCATTTGACCATTGGATTGAGGATGATAAGCAGAAAAGAAATCCAAAGAGACATCCAGCAGCTTGCACATGGCTCTCCAGAAGCGCGAAGTGAATTGAACTCCGCGATCCGAGACAATATGGAGGGGTAGGCCGTGGAGACGGAAGATGTGATGGATGAAGTCCTTAGCCAGCACAGATGCAGACGGAAGACCAGGTAGAGGGATGAAGTGGGCCATCTTGGAAAAGCGGTCGGCGACCTTGTTACGGGCACAAGAGGAACAAGCCGCGACAAAGTCCGCAACATCCTTGCGCAGGGAAGGCCACCAGTAATGTCGGGCAATGAGCAGAAGGGTCTTCCTCTGGCCAGCATGACCGGCTAGTTTGGATGAATGGCCCCAGAGTAGAACCCTCTTTCGATCCGGAACCGCTACAAAGGTCCTACCGGGTGGAAGATGAGATAGGTCAAACGGAGGAACCGTCATTACTTTGGAGGGATCAATGATATGTAGAGGCTCCTCCTCTTGGTCGGAAGACAGGAATGAGCCGGATAGAGCGTCAGCTTTAATTTTCTTGTCCGCTGGGAGGTAGTGCAGAGTGAAGCAGAACCGGGCAAAGAATAGAGACCACCTGGCCTGACGCGGATTTAGTCTTTGGGCGTTCTGCAAAAAAGCAAGGTTTTTGTGGTCAGTGTAGATGATCACCGGGTGCAGAGCCCCCTCCAGCAAGTAGCACCACTCCTCCAGCGCTAATTTGATGGCCAGCAGCTCACGATATCCTATGGAGTAGTTGCGCTCGGACGAGGAAAAGAGCTTGGAGAAGAAGCCGCAAGTTACCATTCTCCCGGACGTGGATTTCTGGGTGAGCACTGCTCCGCCTCCGGAGGATGATGCATCAACCTCAAGGAAAAACTGCTTGTTGCAATCCGGACGGTGTAACACAGAAGCGGAGGAGAAGGCTTGTTTAAGGGAGACGAAGGCTTCTCTGCTTCGGAAGTCCATTCCCTCCTTTACGGGTGAGTGCAGAGATGGGAGCAGTCCGGGAGGAGAAATGAGCAATAAAGAGGCAGTAATAGTTTGCGAAGCCCAGGAATTGCTGAATCGCCTTCAACCCCTCTGGTCGGGGCCACGTTAAGACGGCAGACACCTTCTCGGGATCCATCCGCAGACCAGTCTCGGAGATAATATAGCCCAGGAACGGCAGAGAGATCTGCTCAAAGAGGCATTTCTCGTATTTAGCATATAGGCAATTCTTCCGGAGCCTCAGCAGAACCTGACAAACATCCCTCCGGTGGGAGGGCAGATCCGGAGAGAAAACCAAGATATTGTCCAGGTACACCACCACGCAGGAATACAGGAGATCTCAAAAGATATTGCTTACCAACTCCTGAAAGATGGCTGGAGCATTGCAGAGACCAAAGGGCATCACACGGTACTCGTAGTGACCATCCCGGGTGTTGAATGCTGTCTTCCATTCATCTACCTGGTAGATCCGGACCAGATTGTACGCCCCACGAAGATCGAGCTTGGTGAAGATCTTCGCGCCTTTAAGGCGGTCAAACAGCTCCGAGATGAGAGGCAGGGGGTACTTATTTTTGATAATCTGGTTTAGGCCCCTGTAATCGATGCAGGGACGTAGAGAGCCGTCTTTCTTCTTGACGAAGAAGAATCCTGCTCCAGCCAGAGAGGTGGATTTCTGGATAAATCCCCTAGCAAGATTCTCCTCTATATACTCAGACATGGCACGGGTCTCGGCCAGCGACAAAGGGTAGATTTGCCTACGGGGAGGAGAAGCACCAGGAACCAGATCGATGGGGCAATCATACGGCCTATGAGGTGGTAGTGTCTCAGCCTCCTTTTTGTCAAAGACATCCGCATAGGACCAGTGGGGCGCCAGCAGACCAGGTAGATTAGCCGGAGTAGACGGGGGTTAAGCAAGATGAACCGGAACCAGACAGGACTCATGGCATTCTTGACCCCAACGGAGCACTTCACCAGATCTCCAATTCAGGACGGGCTCATGTCTTTGTAACCAGGGTAGACCAAGCAAGAGGCAGTGAGAGAGACCTGGACGAAGCATTTCCTGTGCGAAACGCGCGTCGGCTGTGTTGTGGGTTTCTGGACCTCTGACCTACTCTCCTTGGTAAATATAGTTACTTTTTACTACTTCTTACTACTCTTATGGTTTTACTGGGCAGTTCATATAAGGTTGTTTCTTACACATATAGAATCATAGAATCATAGAATGGTAGAGTTGGAAGGGACCTCCTGGGTCATCTGGTCCAACCCCCTGCTCAAAGCAGGATTCACTAGATCATCTCAGACAGATGTCTGTCCAGCCTCTGTTTGAAGACGTCCATTGAAGGGGAACTCACCACCTCTCGTGGCAGCCTGTTCCACTCATTAATCACCCTAACTGTCAAAAAGTTTTTTCTAATATCTAATCTGTGTCTCCTCCCATTTAGTTTCATCCCATTGCTTCTAGTCTTTCCTTGTGCAAATGAGAATAAAGATGATCCTTCTACAATGTGACAGCCCTTGACATATTTGTAGACAGCTATTAAGTCTCCTCTCAGTCTTCTTTTTTGCAAGCTAAACATTCCCAAATCCTGCAACCGTTCCTCATAGGACATGGTTTGCAGACCAGTCACCATTCTGGTCGCTCTTCTCTGAACTTGCTCCAGTTTGTCTATGTCTTTTTTAAAATGTGGTGCCCAAAACTGTACACAGTATTCCAGATGAGGTCTGACCAAAGAGGAGTAAAGACCGATAATGACTTCACGTGATCTAGACTGTATGCTTCTGTTAATACATCCCAGAATTGTATTTGCCTTTTTTGCTGCTGCATCACACTGTTGACTCATGTTCAGTCTATGATCTATTAGTATACCTAAGTCTTTTTCACATGTACTGTTGCTTAGCTCTATTCCTCCCATTCTGTATATGCTTTTTTCATTTTTATTGCCCAGATGTAGTACTTTGCATTTTTCCCTGTTAAAAACCATTCTGTTGGTTGCTGCCCACTGCTCCAGTTTATTTAGGTCTTTTTGAATCCTCTCTCTCTCTTCTCTAGTATTAGCTATCCCTCCTAGCTTTGTGTCATCAGCAAATTTAATCAGTTTACCCTCAATTCCTTCATCTAAATCATTGATAAAGATGTTGAACAATACAGGTCCCAGGACGGAGCCCTGTGGTACCCCACTTGAGACATTCATCCAGCTGGATGTGAAGCCATTTACAACCACCCTTTGAGTCCGATCACTAAGCCAGTTATGAATCCACCTAACAGTTGCCTGGTCCATTGCATACTTGGTCATTTTTTCAATAAGGATGATGTGAGATACTTTATCAAATGCTTTGCTGAAGTCAAGATATACTATATCTACAGCATTTCCCTGATCCACCCAGTCAGTGATTCTGTCATAGAAGGAAATTAAGTTAGTCTGACATGACTTGTTAGTTACAAACCCATGCTGACTCTGGTTAATCACTTCATTCTTATCCATGTACTTACATACATGTTGTTAAATAATTTGTTCAAAGATCTTTCCTGGTATAGAAGTCAGACTCACCGGCCTATATATGCAGCTCCACGTGGATATTGTGCCCAGAATAGGTATTTATTCATACTTACCTATATATATATTTATGTTTTCATGCAACCATGCTGTGCATTTATGTACTCATATTCATTATCTCCTTATATGTGTTTAGCCATTTGTGCATTTAATGCTGCTCAAACATATCAAGTTTCATTATTTCATATACTTGATGTTGTATATTTTCCTATTGGAGCACATGATTGACATAGTGGTTACTTTATACATTATTCAGGTCCAGGTTCTCCACCTATTTATCATCTGTGGTGTGCCTTGCTTTTACTTTGTGCATTTTCGTCTTGTACATGTTTTCAATAAAGTTTTGGCAATTTTTAACTTAGGCCATGTAGTTGATTGTTGCTTTTAAATATTGGTGTTGTTGAATTCTAATTGGGTCCATATGGATTATAGGTGTTTACGTCTGAGAGTGGCATAAGTTTGTGAACCATTAGGATTAGCAAATAATTTGAAGGTCAAATTTAATATCTGGTGTTTTCAGTCAATGGGCTGACAATCAGGTGCAAGTGGGTGACCTGTTTTAAGTAAAGAACAGTCTGTGAATCAATCCACTCATCTCTAGACTGGTAACACATTAGATTTTTTTTAAAGTCTTTGGACCTGTGACTTGTAAATGATCATATAGTACCACAGTAAGAAGTAGGCTACATTTTAGAGCCATCTTTAAAGGTAAATAATTTCTTCTCTCTGGATTGGGAATGATCAAAGAACAGTTGGAAATACAATTTTATTAATTAGTCTTTAATTCACAATTTTATGTCCACTCATGGACCCCTTGGTCCCGCCATATTTTTAGTGCTCACAGTCTATTTCCATCTTGTCCTTGGGTTCCAAAGACTATGCAGCATACCAGGGGGAAAAAAAGGTCCTACAGAAATAAACGTGTAATGTACCATACTGAAGATAAAAAAGGTCCTACAGAAATAAATGTGTACCCTATCATGCCAGACAGACCAAAGTGTCTGCTGCGCTCAGCTCTCTAGAATGGTCTCAGACATTTCCTCATCTATTCTCAGTACTCATGAATTACTTGTGACACACAGACCCAAAGACAGGAATTAAAACCTGGAAATGAATCACTGTGTACATGTTAGTCACACAGGATGATCAAGGCTTTTTTTTCTTGGTTTAGTAAAAAAAAAAAAAAAAAAAGTTGTGTGATTCATTCATTTAGAACTCTCTAAAGGCCTCATAGAACCAGCAGCAAACATTTCCCATAAATAAAGAATGAGTGTGTTATCTATGGATGGTACAGGTATGAGGATTTAACCCCTTGAGGATGGAGTCATGAAGATCCACAGCCTTTTTATTTGTTGACATGGCCATATGAGAACTTGTTTTCTGTAGGATGAGTTGTATTTTGTAATATGTTCTATAAAAATTATAAAATGGCAAAAAAAATCTAAGGGTGGAATACAAAAAGAAAAAAAAAAGCCAATTTGGCTAGGTTTTTTGTTTTTCTTTCACAACATTCACTATGTAAAAACAACAATTTAAAGGGAGCCTAAGTATGAGTTGTCAATTAAGGAAAATGGGAAGAGATACAAATATGACAAATAGGTGACAAAGTGCACTGAACCACTCAGCCACACCCATGGTGCACAGACTACCTCATTAGCATATTTGAATAAAGAAGGATTTGGGGGAAACAAAGCAAAAGATTAAAAAAACGCAGGTATGCTTTTTACTACCAAGACATGGCTATGACCAAGAACCATTCAGACACACCCATTGCTTCTAAACGGATCTGTTCTAAACACATAGTCCAGTGATTGTTTGTTTTTTTTGCCAGGCAAGTGTTAGTTTTTAAAACTGTTTGGATCTATACACCTTAAGGAGTTTGAGTGCCAGACTATCCACCCCTTGTTTCTGATTCCAATACGGATTCTGTCATCCAAGCACCACATGTGGCTCTATGAGTGCCACTTGTATATCTATTAGTACCACTTTTGGTGGTGCACGTGATTCCATTATACTATTCATCTGATTGTTCCACTCCTGATTTTGACTTACAAATACTGAGGTAAAATACTGACCAAATACTGAACGTGGCTTAACAGAAAGACACCAACAATTTTGTCCACGTCTGTGTTAAAGTTGTTTTAACTTTTATTATGGGTTTACAGTGCTGCTCACCATTATTGGCACACCTTCATTTTTTCATAGACTGTACAATATCTTCAGAAATAAATGGAAATGTACCAAAGTTATATCCTCAGGATGTTTTAATTAGTTGTCCAAAGTAATACAACGATAAAACATTGTTTTTCAACTTCCATGTTGCAATTTCAAAGAAGAAACAGAATAAACAGCATGTGCAGCAATAAAGGCACCCCTAATTATACTTGGTTGCACACCCTTTGGCATTGATGACAGCCTCTAAACGTTTCTTGTAGCCATCTATCAGCTTCTTGCACTTCTCAGCTGGAATTTTCTCCCACTCTTCCTTTGCAGTTTGTTCAAGCTCTTGAATGTTTACAGGGTTCTTTTTTTTCCCAATGGCCGATTTCAGCTCACCCCAAAGATTTTCAATGGGATTAAGGTCAGATCTCATTGCAGGCCATTTTAAAACAGTCCATTATTTTCTTTTTCAACTATTCCTGTATACTTTTGGATATGTGCTCAATGTCTTGCTGACGGACCCATGATCTTCGACTCAAGCCAAGTTTTCTTACACTCGGTAGGACATTTCGCTCTAAAATCTCTTGATAATTCTTTGATTTCATGATTCCTGTGATACGGTCAAGGCCTCCAATACCGGATGCAGCAAAGCAACCCCACAGCATTATGGATCCACCACCATATTTAACTGTTGGTAAGGGGTGTTACAGGTCCGGGTGGTGGAACCTCTGTGCTGAGATGCAAGGAGGGACCAGAGGGGCGTAACTAAGTGCCAACTCAGACCGACCCTGGCCACATGGCGGCTTAATCGACTCCGTGAACCAGGGAGGGACAGGGCAGGTGGACCAGGTGCCACTCTGGGACCGACTTTGTGTGAGAGCAGGCGACTCCCACAGGTCAGATGGCTGAAGCTGACTGGTACAGCGAATGAGCACGGCAGGTAGCTTGACGGGTGGTCCGGGTAGGCAGGCAGGCTCGACAGGTAGCCAGACAGGTGATCCAGGTAGGCAAGCAGGCGGACACGGCAGGTGGCCTGACAGGTGATCTGGGTAGACAGGCAGGCGGGCACGGCTGACAGACAGGCTGGCGGACAGGGCTGACAGACAGGCTGGCGGGCACAGCAGATATACAGGCTGGCGGGCACGGCTGATAGACAGGCTGGCGGGCACGACTGGTAGACTGGCTGGCGGGCACGGCTAACAGACAGGCTGGCAGATACTGGAACCTGAGGGCTGAGGAGAGAGTTAGCACATAAACAACAACCTTGCACAGGCACCTCCATTTTGGAGGAGGTGCTTAATATAGGAGAAGTCCTCCGGCTATTGCCCGGGGTCTCTTTAGGACGACGCGCGTGGCCCCTTTAAGAGGGAGGGAGCTTGCGCACGTGCCCTAAGCACAGTGCCCGGGAAGCTGCGCGCAGCAGCAGCAGCAGCAGGGGAGCTGGAGGACGCCGGACCGGGACCGCAGCGGTGAGGGGAATGACGTCTCTGCCTGGCAGGGGTTCTTTTCTTATACGCTTCATTGCGCCGTCTGTAAACAAACTGTTGCTTTGCATTGCCAAAAAGCTCTATTTTTGTTTCATCTGTCCACAGAACATTTTCCCAGAAGGATTGTGCTTTGTCAAGGTACTCTTTGGCAAAGATCAGTCTTTCCTTTTTACGTCTTTTCTTCAGAAATGGTTTCTTCCTTGGCCTTCGCCCATAAAGCTCTGCTAGGTTTAGTGTGTGGCATATGCTACTTGTTGAAACCATGACCCCAGACTGTTCCAGGTTGGCCTTCAGATCTTTGAATATTTGACGTGGTGTTTTTTCCACCATTCGCATAAACCTTCAAAGACATTTCTTGTCAATTTTCCTCTTTCTCCCACATTCAGGGAGGTTCTTGACGGTTCCATGCTTGTCAAACTTCTTAATAACATTGCGCACTGTTGAAACTGGGATACCAAGGTCTTTGGAGATGGCCTCATACCCTTTGGAAGTCTTGTGTTTGCTAATAATAGCAGTTCTGATGTCCTCAAACAGCCCCTTTTGTGACAAAGAAACAGGGCCTACAATGTGGCTTTTTAAAACAGTGAAGTCATCATTCATTGGCTAATTCATGTCACATGGGCACCGACAATTGATCACAGGTGAATCTCTTTTGTGATTTACCACAGGCGAGTCAAAATGTGTTTCCATACTAAACTAATGCAAAGGGTGCCAGTACCAGTGTCACAGCAAACTTTAGGTTTTCCTATTTTCCCTCCCATTGTTTTTTGTTTTAAATTATTGATTATCATTTGCTTTTTTGTTTTTAGCACAAGTGCTCCATACAAAAAACTGTTTCACTTGATTCATTTTTTTCAGGAGATATTCCACATTATGTACTTAAACTTCATGGGTGCCAATAACGATGAGCAGGACTGTAATAGAGGAAAAAACAATTGCAACATTTATTTTACACCATTTGCTGATCATCATAAATTGTTGCTTGTATTGTACGGGAATTTTCAATTACAGGGATACCAAATATGTTCATGTTATTTAATGAGCAGTGACATTCATGTTAAAAAACTGTATAAAAATGTGATTATTATAATCATATTTCGATATCTTTAGTAATTTTGTGTGAAAAAAAATCTTTGACTTTTAAGTTACCCTTAATATACAGGTATATAGTGGTGTACTGCTATATTGCGATATATCTCTCTACACCAGTACAACAAGCAAGTAAAGAAGAATACCATTTAGATCTTTAGGCAGAGAACATTCTCTTATTAGCAGTGTCTGTGCAAGCTGGCAGTCACGTAACTGCATGTATGTGAGTTGCATACTTGCAGTCACATGTCGACTAAGGGTATGTGCACACGATGCAGAAATGAAGCAGAAAATTTCTGCATCTCCCTGGCAGAAAAAACGCATGCAGATTGTGCATGCGTTTTTCCTGCAGAATACATGCGGATCCACATGCAGATTCACATGCGTTTCCGCATGCAGATTGACAAGCGCTTTCCAGGCGATTTTAGCATCACCTGGAAAGTGCTTGACAACTAGGTCACACTATATAAATCAATGCAAACAGCATGGATTTATATAGTGTGACCCGAGAGAGTGTATATACTTACCTCCGATGGCCCGCGCTGTCCTGCTTTACAAAGTTCCCGGCTGCCGGCAACTTTGAATTGAAAGACCTGCCGACGTCAGCGTCACGTGACCCGTCACATGACTCTGACGTCAGCGCAGGTCCTTCAACTCACTGCAAGTGCCGGGAACCAAGCGGGAGCGCTGCGCGGGCCGACAGAAGGTAAGAATACATTTATTTTTTATTTTATTCTTGTTTTTACAGCTTTTTTAATGGTACCTGGGTGTGGATGAGACTCTCCTCTCCTCCACACCCGGGTACCATCCGCATATTAGAACGCGCCAATAGCGCAAGTACAGATGCTGTCTTGCGGAATTGGCGCGTTCTAATGCACGTCAATGGCGGCGAAATCGCCGCGTTTCCGCAAAATTAATTGACATGCTGCGGATTTTTGACCGCAGCGTTTACGCTGCGGAAAAATCCGCATCATGGGCACAGCCCATGCGGATTTCCATTGGGGAACATTGCTTCCCTTCTACCATGCGTTTTTCATGCGTTTCCGCGGCGTTTACGCAACTGCAAAAACGTTGCGGAAACGCATGAAATACGCATCGTGTGAACTCAGCCTAAATGTATTCAGCTTCTCTCCATAGTATGAGAATATCAGCAAATGAATGCTAGTCTGCAAATCGCATACATGCATACAAGTGATCACCAACTTGTATCGGCATTCCTAGGGAATCGTGACAGTGTGGGGTACATAGAGTGCCTGCAGACTTTTCTCCCAAGCCTGGACAACCCCTTTAACCTGTCGCCTCCGCAGTCAATTTTTGTTTTTATGATTTTGCTTTTTTTTCATCCCTTGTTTCAAGAGTCATGACTTTTTTATTTTTCCATGGACATCGCCATATGAGGGCTTGTTTTTTTGCAGTAGCTTTTAATTGACACCAATCATTTTTTCATACAACGTGCTGAAAAATTGGAAAAATAATGTTTTTTTGTATTTTGTTTTTACAGTATTTGTTGCTTTTACAGTATTCAGTCATCACTTTATAACATATTCTTTATGCGATCAAGAGAGGATGAAATGGTAACTTTGTGTGGCTAGGGCTATAACCTAAAAGTTTGACACATAATCTATCCATTTTTTACTGTTTGGAAAGTTGGGAAGTATAGTGGGGAAAATAAGTATTTGATACACTGCAAGTTTTCCCACCTACGAAGAATGGAGAGGTTTGTAATTTTTATCGTAGATACACTTGAACTATGAGAGACAGAATCTAAAATAAAAACCTGAAAAATCACATTGTATGATTTTAAAATAATTAAATTGCATTGTATTGCATGAAATAAGTATTTAAACACCAGCAAGAATTCTGTCTCTCACAGACCTGTTAGTTTTTCTTTAAAAAGCGCTCTTACTCTGCACTCATTACCTGTATTAATTGCACCTGTTTGAATTTGTTACCTGTATAAAAGACACCTGTCCACACACACACAATCACACTCCAACCTCTCCAACATGACCAAGACCAAAGAGCTGTCTAAGGACATGAGGGACAAAACTGTATACCTGCACAAGGCTGGGAGGGGCTACAGGACAATAGGCAAGCAGCTTGTTAAGAAGGCAACAACTGTTGCCGCAATTATTAGAAAATGGAAGAAAGACAAGATGACTGTCAATCTTCCTCGGTCTGGGACTCCATGCAGGATCTCGCCTCGTGGGGTAAGGATGATTCTGAAAAAGGTCAGGAATCAGCCCAGAACTATACAGGAGGACCTGGTCAATGACCTGAAGAGAGCTGGGACCACAATCTCAAACATTACTATTAGTAACACACTATGCCGTCATGGATTAAAATCCTGCAGGGCACACAAGGTCCCCCTTGCTCACGCCAGCACATGTCCAGGCCCATTTGAAGTTCGCCAATGACCATCTAAATGTTCCAGAAGAGGCATGGGAGAAAGTCATGTGGTCAGATGAGACCAAAATAGAACTTTTTGGCATCAATTCCACTTGCCGTGTTTGAAGGAAAGATGAGTAGAATCCCAAGAACACCATCCCATCCATGAAGCATGGTGGGGGAAACATCATTCTTTGGGGGTGCTTTTCTGCAAGGGGGACAGGTTGACTGCACCATATTGAAGGGAGGATGGATGAGGTTATGTATCCTGAGATTTTGGCCAACAACCTCCTTCCCTCAGTAAGAGCATTGAAGATGGGTCGTGGCTGGGTCTTCCAGCATGATAAGGACCCGAAACACACAGCCAGGGCAACTAAGGAGTGGCTCCGTAAAAAGCATTTCAAGGTTCTGGAGTGGCCTAGCCAGTCTCCAGACCTAAACCCAATACAAAATCTTTGGACAGAGATGAAACTCAATGTTGCCCAGCGACAGCTCCGAAACCTGAGATCTGGAGAATATCTGTATGGAGGAGTGGGCCAAAATCCCTGCTGCAGTGTGTGCAAACTTGGTAGAGAACTGTACCAAATATTAAGTTCTATTTTTCTATTGTATCAAACACTTATTTCATGCCATAAATTGCAAATTAATTATGTAAAAATCATACAATGTGATTTTTTTTTTTAGATTCTGTCTCTCACAGTTGAAGTGTACCTACGATAAAAATTACAGACCTCTCCATTCTTTGTAGGTGGGAAAAGTTGCAAAATCGGCAGCGTATCAAATACTCATTTTCCCCACTGTATGTAATATGGCTTCCAATACATTCACAAGGGCTTGCACTCTGCTATTGAAGACAAATCAGCCATTCAGGAGTGTGAGAAAGCTGAATCGCAACCTCCCAAGCAGTTGTATAAGTGGTCACCTACACTTGGATTAAAACTTTAAAAAAAAAACCGCTGAATAAAGTAATGACCAAACTAACAAACGTGGAATAAATTGACTTATCGAGGAAACGTTAGATTTGAATGTATAATAATAGCAAGGAGTTTTTCCTTTGACGTAATGTTTATCTCCTGTACAAAGGAAAAGTTAATAGAGCAAGGAAAATATTTTGGATCTGTCAGGTAGGGATCTTGGACTTCATGCGGTGTTGACTTCAGGTGATGCAGCCCTATGTAAGGAGCTCTGACACGCACTTGTTTCCATGGAGACATTAGCCGGCGCTGTGTGAGGGAGGCCTTCTTACAGGGACATTCCTGCTGCCCTGCTTACCTTGGGCAAGCATTCCCCCACACTGTAGCTGTCTGCTAGATGGATGATTGCATAATGGTGGAATGAGAAACATTTCCTCTTCCTGCTGTCAGCAAGAAAGAATTCCACCCACTTCCAAGTGCCCTAGAAGTAGCAGGGAGAGAAGGGTCTGCTTAAGAAGGCTGACGGAGAGCAGATTAGTGCGAGAGACTGCTTTATAGGATACGTGTCAAGAGTGCAGCGATTTACCCCTGAGAATTCGCTCATTATGTGCCTTCTGTACACAACTCTATTCTAGGTACTATAGCTGGTGAAAGAAAAACGCTAAAATCCAGCGTACTACCATAAATTATTACTTCTATTTCTGTTTGAAAATCCACAACATGCTCTGATTTTCCTGTATTTGTGAAAACCCCTTTCACTTTTATTGTACTGTAAATTGCTACAGATTTGTCCCACGGAACTCACAGCAAATCCTGGACGTGTGAACAAAGCCTTAGGCCGGAGTCACACTAGCGTATTGCATCCAATGCGACAGAACCGGATGTGAGATGCTTATGACCCTCAGCCCAAACTCTGCTGCGAGTGTGAGCCGAGTGTCAGTGCACCGTACTCCGATCCTCTCGCATTAGAGGTGCGGAGGAGACGGAGAAAGTAATTTCTCCATCTCCTCTATTGCCGGCGTCCGCGGGAATCACACTGCACTCGGGTGACAAGTGCAGCGTGATGTTTCACACGCACCCATAGACTTGTATGGGTGCATACGATCAAAATCTCTTAGCCATTCGCTGCATGCTGTGATAGTTTTCGCATGGCGAATCAGCACGAGAAAATAATCACAGATGTGAGCCGCCCTATAGATTAACATTGGGCCGATTGCAATCCATTTTTTTATCGGATTGCACTCGCTGGATTTAATCGCAAGTGTGAGCGAGCCCTTACACTGCATATTCCTTCAATAGCTACAGCATTGCAGCCACAGGGAAGGGAATACAACATGATGCATCTTTTGGCATTTTTGTCTAACATTTCACCCCCTCTTAGCTTACTTTTAGACTAATTTTTGAGGCAAAACTTTTGTGTACATTGGCAGATTGTAATCAGGACCTATGACAAGGTCACAAGTGACCAGTTATTGCCCATATTTTATTCTCTCTTTTGATTTGCCGTACAGTCCAAATGTTATGGGTCTTATTTTTTAGTGCTGATTTTTATGGTCTTTACCAAGGGGGTGTACCTTATAGTATTCTTTGTTTTTTTGGCTGCTCTGCATTATTAACCTGTGAGCCACACCTCCTTCATAAAGACCATAAAAAAGCAATAAATAATAATCCCAACATCTTTGAAACTGTGAAGCAGCATTATAAAAAATATAAAACAAAATAATCAGGGAAGCAGCAAAAATAAAAGTAAAGCACAATCTGTCCATTTTTACCTGGTGAAAAGTCCTCTTTAAGTCACTCTCTCTTTCTGACTGTTGCAGAATTCTGGCTTAGGTTAGGTCACACTGGTGTATAAAAAAATTGGTCTGTTTTTCATCCAGAAAAGTAGGATGATTTTTTTTTCAGTTGTTATTCGTGTGCTGTCCGAATGCAATCCGTTTTTTTACTCCGCAGTATTAAATCACATACAGAACCATTTACAGTTTCCCATCTTACAGAATTGTAATGTATCCATAAAAATTGCATGCTATACTGATGGTCTGTATGGCATATGATTTTTTTCTTGCACCCATCCACTTTCGAAGTCAAACTGCATCATGCTGCGATTTTTTTCCTGACGTCAAATACAGCTGAGAAAAAAAAAAAAGATCTGCACTGCCTCATTGAATAACATTGGTCCAAGTGCAATCCCTTTTTTTTTTCTTTATAAATTTTGGATTTTCTTTTCACCACTTAAATAAAAAAGAACCTATACATGTTCTTTTTTTTTATCGGATCCCTTTTTTTTTATCGGATTGCTCTCGTCCGATTTATATGCTCGTTTGAGTGAGCCTCTTCAGTATTAACCTCTTTACAACCCAAGGTGGTTTGCACGTTAATGACCAGGCCAATTTTTACAATTCTGACCATTGTCACTTTATGAGGTAATTACTCTGGAACGCTTCAACGGATCCCCCAGATTCTGAGACTGTTTATTCGTAACATATTGTACTTCATCATAGTGGTAACATTTCTTCGATATCACTTGCGTTTATTTGTGAAAAAAACGGAAATTTGGTGAACATTTAAAAAATTTCGCAATTTTCAAAATTAGAATTTTTATCCCCTTAAATCAGAGAGATATGTCACACAAAATAGTTAATAAACAACATTTCCCACATATCTACTTTACATCAGCACAATTTTGGAACCAAAATTTTTTTTTATTAGGGAGCTCTAAGGGTTAAAAGTTGACCAGCGATTTCTCATTTTTCCAACAAAATTTACAAAACCATTTTTTTAGGGACCACATCATATTTGAAGTCACTTTGAGGGGTCTTTATGACAGAAAATACCCAAAAGTGACAACATTCTAAAAACTGCACCCCTCAAGGTGCTCAAAACCACATTCAAGAACTTTATTGTGCAATTTCCCCTGGGCATGCAGATACCCTATATGTGGGGAAAAACCACTGTTTGGGCGCACGGCAGGGTTCAGAAGGGAAGGAGCGCCATTTGACTTTTTGATTGTAAAATTTGCTTGAATAATTAGCGGACGCCATGTGGCATTTGGAGAGCCCCTGATGTGCCTAAACAGTGGAAACCCCCCACAAGTTACACCATTTTGGAAACTAGACCCCTCAGGGAACTTATCTAGATGTGTGGTGAGCACCTTGAACCCCCCAGGTGCTTCACAGAAGTTTATAACATTGACCCGTAAAAATAAAATGTTCATATTTTTCCCACAAAAATGTTTTTCAGCCCCCACTTTTGCATTTTTATAAGGGTAACAGGAGAAATTGCACCATGCAGTTTGTTGTGCAATTTCTCCTGAGTAAGCAGATACCCCATATGTGGGGGAAAACCACTGTTTGGGCGCACGGCAGGGTTCGGAAGGGAAGGAGCGCCATTTGACTTTTTGATTGTAAAATTTGCTTGAATAATTAGTGGACGCCATTTTGCATTTGGAGAGCCCCTGATGTACCTAAACAGTGGAAACCCCCCACAAGTGACACCATTTTGGAAATTAGACCCCTCAGGGAACTTATCTAGATGTGTGGTGAGCACCTTGAACCCCCAGGTGCTTCACAGAAGTTTATAACATTGAGCCGTAAAAATAAAATGTTCACATTTTTCCCACAAAAATGTTTTTCAGCCCCCACTTTTGCATTTTCATAAGGGTAACAGAAGAAATTGCACTATGCAGTTTGTTGTGCAATTTCTCCTGAGTTAGCAGATGCCCCATATGTGGGGGAAAACCACTGTTTGGGCGCACGGCAGGGTTCAGAAGGGAAGGAGCGCCATTTGACTTTTTGATTGTAAAATTTGCTTGAATAATTAGCGGATGCCATGTTGCATTTGGGGAGCCCCTGATGTGCCTAAACAGTGGAAACCCCCCACAAGTGACACCATTTTGGAAACTAGACCCCTCAGGGAACTTATCTAGATGTGTGGTGAGAACCTTGAACCCCCAGGTGCTTCACAGAAGTTTATAACATTGACCCGTAAAAATAACATTTTCACATTTTTCCCACAAAAATGTTTTTCAGCCCCCACTTTTGCATTTTCATAAGGGTAATGTAGCGTCGGCGTCCCTGCCTCCTGCTAGGCAGGGACGCCGTTCCCCTCACCTCTCTGCTCCGTGCCCGGCGTCTTCCTCCCGCTCTGCTGGCCGTCCTAAGGAGTCCCCGGCCAATGGCCGGAGGACCTCACCATATATAAGGCACCTCCTCCAAAATGGAGTTGCCCGAGCAATGTTGTTGCAAAGCCTTTCAACTCTGCTTCAGCCCTCAGGTCCCGTTACCAGTTACCTGCCAGTCACCTGCCAGATTCCTGCTTGATACCTGCCTGATACCTGCCTGATATCTGCTTACCTGCTAGCTATCCTGTGGTCCGACAGTCTGCCTACCAGCACCTGCCAGTCTGTCTATGGATCAGTCCGCCTGTGGACCAGGAAGTACCTGCCTGATACCTGCCTGCCTGTCCAGAGACTCTTACTCACTCACCTGGGAGCGCTCACCTGCTACCTGCCTGCTAGCCTACCTGGAGGCTCTGCCGTCACTTGCCGTGACCACCTGCCTGTCCAGAGACTCTTGCCCGCTCACCTGGGAGCGCTCACCTGCTACCTGCCTGCTAGCCTACCTGGAGGCTCTGCCGTCACTTGCCATGACCACCTGCCTGTCCAGAGACTCTTGCCCGCTCACCTGGGAGCGCCCACCTGCTACCTGCCTGCTAGCCTATCTAGAGACTCTTTCCCTGCTGTCACTTGCCGTGACCATCCGCCTGTCAAGAGACTGTCCCCGTCACTTGCCGTGACTTCCTGCCCTTCTACCCAGAGACTGTCCCTGTCACTTGCCGTGACTACCTGCCCGCCTTCCCTGGGAGCCACCCGCTTCCTTACAAGGACTGCCCCTTTGTATAGTTGCTCAGATGTTCCACCTCCCAGACCCGTTACAGTTTGCTCGGGCCCTGGAACCCGGTGGCACCCACGCTCCTTCGCTCTCGGACCTATGCCATGAACTGTCCCGTCAGAGGTCCCAACAGGAGTCCATCCTGAGTCACCTGCGTAGTGTTAACTCCCGCCTGGACACACTGACTACATCTTCGGGACCGGCTTCCAGTCGCACGACTCCTTCCCCGGCAGCGTCGCTGCCCATCAATTCCATGGCATCTCTTCCCGGTCCCCGCCTCACCGCCCCGTCTCGTTTTGGCGGAGATCCCGGTCAGGCACGGGGCTTCATTAACCTGTGCACTCTGCACTTCTAACTGTTGGCACATCAGTTTTCCACCGACCGAGCCAAAGTAGCCTTCATCATGTCCCATCTCACGGGGGAGGCGCTGGCTTGGCTAAATCCTCTATGGGAGAGAGGAGACCCCCTGGTGTCCAATCTGCCAGCCTTTCTCTCGGCTTTCCGGAAGGTCTTCGACGAACCAGGATGGAGGACCTCATCCGCCTCATCTCTGCTATGCCTCCGCCAAGGAAGTCTCACCGTGGGCCAATATGCCATACGGTTCCGTACCCTTGCTTCGGAGCTTGCCTGGGATAACGACGCCCTGGTGTCCGTCTTCTGGGAGGGTCTGTCCGGCCGTATTAAAGATGAACTCGCCGGTCGGGACATTCCTACCACTCTCGACGACTTAATTACACTTGCCACCCGGATTGACATCCGGTTCCAGGAGCGCACCAAAGAGGTCACCCATGAGATGAGGTTTCCACGCCTTGCCCCTACCTTCCAGAGACCCATCACTTCCTCCGTTACTCCTCCGGCGCACTCACCCGAGCCTATGCAGGTCGACCAGACCAAGATGGTCAAGACCCGTCAAGAATTACGCCGTGCCGAGGGGAGCTGCTTCTACTGTGGCAGTAAGGAGCACCGGATCCGTTCCTGCCCGGAGAGGTCGGGAAACGCCTGTGTCTAGGATCGCTCAGAGAGGTCACCCTAGACAGAAATAAACCCTCTCCATCTCTAATGCTGTCGGTCTCTATCATCTGCGGGGAGAACCGTTATTTTGAACTGGCTCAACTTGACTCTGGAGCTGCCGGAAATCTCATTTCTCAGTCCCTGGTAGAGAAATACCGCATTCCCACCAAACCTCTGGCTGTACCCTTATCTGTCGCCGCCGTGGATGGGGGCTTCTTACCACATCCCATCCAACTCATCACCGAATCCATAACTCTGCAGGTGGGAATGCTGCACTCTGAGAGCATCTTCTTCCATGTTCTGCCTGGACTCTCTCACGCCCTCTTGCTAGGCCTACCTTGGCTCCAGAGACACGCACCCGTGCTTGATTGGCAGACCGGAGAAGTTCTTCGCTGGGGACAGGACTGCCATAAGACTTGTTTAGTTCCCGTTCATCCTGCTCGTCCTTCTCCTACCCCAGCCAATCTACCCGGCCTACCGGTTCCCTATTGGTCTTTTGCTGACGTCTTTAATAAAAGAGAAGCAGAGACATTACCCCCTCATAGACCATACGACTGCCCAATTGACCTGATGCCCGGCGCTACTCCTCTCCATGGGCGTATTTACCCTTTGTCCGCTGCTGAGACCCGGTCCATGTCTGAATATATTGAGGAGAATCTGGCCCGGGAATTTATCCGGAAATCTACCTCCCCGGCGGGAGCAGGCTTCTTCTTCGTCAAAAAGAAGGACGGCTCACTCCGTCCCTGTATAGACTATAGAGGCCTTAACCAGATCACAGTGAAGAATAAATACCCCCTTCCGCTCATTCCTGAATTATTTGACTGTCTGAGGGGGGCTAGAATCTTCACCAAGCTGGACCTCCGTGGGGTGTATAATCTGGTCCGTATCCGTCAGGGGGATGAATGGAAGACGGCATTCAACACCCGGGACGGCCACTATGAATATCTTGTTGTAATGCCCTTCGGTCTCTGTAACGCTCCCGCCGTCTTTCAAGAGTTGGTCAATGACATCTTCCGTGACCTTCTCTACTCCTGCGTGGTGGTGTACCTGGACGACATCTTGGTCTTCTCTCCGGATCTTCTCACTCACCGGAGGGACGTTCGTCAGGTCCTGCTCAGGCAGAACCACCTCTACGTTAAATATGAGAAGTGCCTCTTTGAGCAGACCTCGCTTCCGTTTCTGGGCTACATAATCTCTCAGACCGGCCTACAAATGGACCCTGAGAAACTGTCTGCCATCCAGAAGTGGCCCCGACCAGAGGGGTTGAAGGCTATTCAGCGGTTCCTGAGCTTCGCCAACTACTACCGCCTCTTCATTCCGCACTTCTCTTCCCGGACTGCCCCTATCTCGGCGCTCACCCGTAAGGGCGCTAATCCCAGAGAATGGCCGCCCGAAGCAGAGGAGGCCTTCCTTTTCTTAAAACGAGCTTTTTCCTCCGCCCCTGTGCTGCATCGTCCGGACGGCAACAAACAATTCTTTCTAGAAGTCGACGCTTCCTCCTCCGGAGCCGGAGCAGTACTTACCCAAAAGTCGTCTTCCGGAAGAATGGTAACTTGCGGCTTCTTCTCCAAACTCTTCTCCTCTTCTGAGCGCAATTATTCTATAGGAGATCGAGAATTGTTGGCCATTAAGCTGGCCCTGGAGGAGTGGCGTTACCTGCTCGAGGGGGCTCTTCACCCGGTAATAATTTACACGGACCACAAGAACTTGGCTTACCTCCAGAGTGCCCAGAGACTTAACCCGCGCCAAGCCCGGTGGTCCTTGTTCTTCGCCCGCTTTAATTTCATTCTTCATTTTTGCCCGGCTGACAAAAACATCAAAGCTGATGCCTTATCCCGATCCTTTTTGGTCTCTGATCTTGAGGAGGAGCCTAAACACATCATCGACCCCGCCAAAGTAATGCAGGTGGCCCCAGTGAATCTAAATCGTCTTCCACCCGGTAAGACGTTCGTAACTGTTCCTGATCGTGAGAAGGTTCTACACTGGGGACACTCGTCCAAGCTAGCTGGCCACGCTGGTCAGAAAAAGACCCTCCAGCTTATTACCCGGCATTACTGGTGGCCTACCCTGCACAAGGATGTAATAGACTTTGTTTCAGCCTGTGTGTCCTGCGCCCGCAACATGGTTCCGAGACATCTGCCAACCGGCCGTCTCCTTCCTCTTCCTGTACCTGCTGCCCCGTGGCAGCATATAGCTATGGACTTTATAACGGACCTCCCTGTCTCTGCCGGTTGTACGGTCATATGGGTGGTCGCTGACCACTTTTCCAAAATGGCTCACTTTATTCCCATCCCGGGTCTCCTGTCTGCATCAGAGTTAGCTAAAGACTTTATCCATCATGTCTTCCATCCTCATGGTCTTCCTCTCCACATCGTATCCGACCGAGGGGTTCAGTTCACCTCTCGTTTTTGGCGAGCCATGTGTAAACTGCTGGGGGTCACCTTGGACTTTTCTTCTGCTTATCACCCACAGTCCAATGGCCAAGTAGAACGGATCAACCAAATTTTAACCAGTTACCTCTGGCACTTTGTTAATGCTCTCCATTCCGACTGGGTGGATCTTTTACCGTGGGCCGAATTTTCTTACAATAATCACGAGAGCGAATCTTCCTCCAAATCCCCGTTTTTTGTAGTCTTCGGTCAGCATCCTCGTATCCTGTTTCCCGTCTCCGCCTCGGTGGACAATCCGGCTGCGGAATCTCTCGTTAACGAATTTTCCTCCATTTGGGAAAGTACCAGATCCACACTTCTTCAGTCATCCGAGCGGATGAAAAAACAGGCTGACAAGAGACGTCTGGATCCACCACAATTCCGTCCTGGAGATAAGGTCTGGCTCTCGTCCAAATATGTCCGGCTCAAGATTCCTTCCTACAAGTTAGGGCCTTGGTTCATCGGCCCACTGGAAGTTATCAAACAAATCAACCCGGTGGCCTATAAATTGAAACTCCCGGCCAATTTGCGGATTCCTAACTCCTTCCATGTATCTCTACTCAAACCCGTGATACTTAACTCTTTTTTCAAGTCTACAGGTACGCCTCCTGCTCCGGTTAACGCTGAAAACGAGTTTGAGGTAGAGAACATTCTGGCCACCAAAAGGGTAAGAGGAAGGACCTTTTTTCTAGTGGATTGGAAGGGGTTTGGTCCTGAGGAGAGAACATGGGAGCCCTGGGAGAACATCCAGGCCCCGCTCATCCTTGATAAATTTCTGTCTGGCCTAAAAAAGGGGGGGCCTAAAAGGGGGGTACTGTAGCGTCGGCGTCCCTGTCTCCTGCTAGGCAGGGACGCCGTTCCCCTCACCTCTCCGCTCCGTGCCCGGCGTCTTCCTCCCGCTCTGCTGGCAGCGCGCGCTGCTTCCCGGCCTCTGTGTCCTAAGGAGTCCCCGGCCAATGGTCCCGGAGGACCTCACCATATATAAGGCACCTCCTCCAAAATGGAGGTGCCCGAGCAATGTTGTTGCAAAGCCTTTCAACTCTGCTTCAGCCCTCAGGTCCCGTTACCAGTTACCTGCCAGTCACCTGCCAGATTCCTGCTTGATACCTGCCTGATACCTGCCTGATATCTGCTTACCTGCTTGTTATCCTGTGGTCCGACAGTCTGCCTACCAGCACCTGCCAGTCTGTCTATGGATCAGTCCGCCTGCGGACCAGGAAGTACCTGCCAGATACCTGCCTGATACCTGCCTGCCTGTCCAGAGACTCTTACTCGCTCACCTGGGAGCGCTCACCTGCTACCTGCCTGCTAGCCTACCTGGAGGCTTAGCCGTCACTTGCTGTGACCACCTGCCTGTCCAGAGACTCTTACTCGCTCACCTGGGAGCGCTTACCTGCTACCTTCCTGCTAGCTTACCTGGAGGCTTAGCCGTCACTTGCTGTGACCACCTGCCTGTCCAGAGACTCTTGCCCGCTCACCTGGGAGCGCTCACTTGCTACCTGCCTGCTAACCTACCTGGAGGCTCTGCCGTCACTTGCCGTGACCACCTGCCTGTCCAGAGACTCTTGCACACTCACCTGGGAGCGCTCACCTGCTACCTGCCTGCTAGCCTACCTGGAGGCTCTGCCGTCACTTGCCATGACCACCTGCCTGTCCAGAGACTCTTGCCCGCTCACCTGGGAGCGCTCACCTGCTACCTGCCTGCTAGCCTATCTAGAGACTCTTTCCCTGCTGTCACTTGCCGTGACCACCTGCCCATCTAGAGACTCTTTCCCTGCTGTCACTTGCCGTGACCACCTGCCCGTCTAGAGACTCTTACCCTGCTGTCACTTGCCGTGACCATCCGCCTGTCAAGAGACTGTCCCCGTCACTTGCCGTGACTTCCTGCCCTTCTACCCAGAGACTGTCCCTGTCACTTGCCGTGACTACCTGCCCGCCTTCCCTGGGAGCCACCCGCTTCCTTACAAGGACTGCCCCTTTGTATAGTTGCTCAGAGGTTCCACCTCCCAGACCCAAAATTGCACTATGCAATTTGTTGTGCAATTTCTCCTGAGTAAGAAGATACCCCATATGTGGGGGAAAACCACTGTTTGGGCGCACGGCAGGGTTCGGAAGGGAAGGAGCGCCATTTGACTTTTTGATTGTAAAATATGCTTGAATAATTAGCAGACGCCATTTTGCGTTTGGAGAGCCCCTGATGTACCTAAACAGTGGAAGCCCCACACAAGTGACACCATTTTGGAAACTAGACCCCTCAGGGAACTTATCTAGATGTGTGGTGAGCACCTTGAACTCCCAGGTGCTTCACAGAAGTTTATAACATTGAGCCATAAAAATAAAATTTTCACATTTTTCCCACAAAAATGTTTTTCAGCCCCCACTTTTGCATTTTCATAAGGGTAACAGAAGAAATTTCACTATGCAGTTTGTTATGCAATTTCTCCTGAGTTAGCAGATACCCCATATGTGGGGGAAAACCACTGTTTGGATGCATGGCAGGGTTCAGAAGGGAAGGAGCGCCATTTGACTTTTTGATTGTAAAATTTGCTTGAATAATTAGCGGATGTGCCCCTGATGTGCCTAAACAGTGGAAACCCCCCACAAGTGACACCATTTTTGAAACTAGACCCCTCAGGGAACTTATCTAGATGTGTGTTGAGCACCTTGAACCCCCAAATCCTTTACAGAAGTTTCTAACATAGAGCCGTGAAAATAAAAAAATCAAACTTTTTCCACAAAAATGATGTTTTAGCCCCAATTTTTTTATTTTCACAAGGGTAAGAGGAGAAAATGGACCCCGAAAACTTTTGTGCAATTTCTCCTGAGTACGCCAATACCCCATATGCGGGGAAATACAGTGTTTGGGCGCACGGCAGAGTTCAGAAGGGAAGGAGCACTGTGTGACTTTTTGAACGCAAAATCGGCTGGAATCAAGAGCGGATGCAATGTCGCGTTTGGAGAGCCCCTGATGTGCCTAAATAGTGGAAACCCCCCACAAGTGACCCCATTTTGGAAACTACACCCCTCAAGGATTTTATCAAGGGGTATAGTGAACATTTTGAACCCAGAGGTACGACACAGAATTTGATAACATTAGGTCATCATATTGAATAGGTTGTCATTAGTCTTGAGAGCAAGTGCTCACTACTTGAGTTTGCATCGGGTACTCAGGTATGCACCATGTATCGCGGGTGCTCGATTCCCGCCCGCATGTTTCACGGTTATTAGACACCCAAAAAAAAAAACATGCGGGGATCGCTCGTGCATGGCAGGCAATCCCCGCAAGGTTTTTTTGGCCGCGAAGCATATGGGGCGGAGACTCGAGCATGTTACTCGAGCACCCACGATACTCAATGCATACCCAAGCACCCGATGCAAACTTAAGTAGCGAGCACTTGCGCTCAACACTAGTTGCCATATCGTCATCTTTTTTTTTTTTTTTTTTTTTTACTTTTGAAAAAAAAAACAACCCCATCCCTAACCCCAACCCCAGCCCTAGCGTTTATTTTTTACGCCGTTCCTAGTGCGGTATAAGTGATTAGACGACTTTATTCTTCGGGTCGGTGCGGCTACAGAGATACCAGAATCATATCGGGTTTTTATGATTGACAGCTGTCACACACTAAAAGACACATATTTTGTAAAATATAGTTTTTGCATCGCCATATTTTGAGAGGTATAATTTTTCCATATTTTGGCCGACAGAGTCATGTGACAGCTTGTTTTTTGCGGGATGAGTTGACATTTTTTTATTGGTGCCATTTTTAGGCACATGACATTTTTTGATCGCTTTCTATTCCGGTTTTTGGGAGGCAGAATAAACAAAAACCAACAATTCAGGAATTGTTTTTTTTTTATTTTTTTATTCTGCTCCGCGTGTGGTAAAATTGATAAGGCAGCTTTATTCTTCGGGTCAGTACGTTTACAGCGGTACCACATTTATATCGTTTTTCTATGTTTTGGTGCTTTTACACAATAAAAGCTATTTTATAGAAAAAAATATTTTTTGCATCGCTTTATTCTGAGGGCTATAACTTTTTTATTTTTCGGCTGATAGAGCTGTATGGTGGCTTATTTTTTGCGGGACGAGATGACGTTTTCAGCGGTACCATTTTTATTTATATTTGTCTTTTTAATCGTGTGTTATTCCATTTTTTGTTTGGCGGTATGATGATAAAGCATTGTTTTTTGCTTTGTTTTTTTTTTTTTACCGTGTTCACTGAAGGGGTTAACTAGTAAGACAATTTTATAGGTCAGGTCGTTCCGGACGCGGCGATACCAAATATGTGTACTTTTATTGTGTGTTTGTTTTTTTTTTCATAATAATATTTATTGATGGGTACATTATATTTTTATTTTTGGTGGATTATTTTTTTTATTTTTTTTAAATATTTTTTAAATTTTTTTTTTTTTTCACTTTCTGACAGTTTTTTTATTTGTTTACTTTGTCCCACTATGGGTCTTTCACTTTTTTTACTCTGATCGCCTGCATAGCATAGGGATGGAGCACCATCCCTGTGCGATGCAGGCTGTCAGCGCTGCACAGTGAGAAGATAGTTTGGTCTTGTACTGCGCATGACCAAAAAATCTTCCTGCTGTCTGGTGACCCGGATGTTGTCATGACGACATCGGGTCGTCATGGCAACATCCGGGAAGCCGCGGCAGACCGGAAGAGGAGGTGAGTATACCGATCACCTCCCCTTAGCCACAGCAATGCTGCGATCGACTTCAATCACAGCATTGTGGGGGTTAATGTGCCGGGAGCGGTGCGGGACCGCTCCCTGCACATAGTACCGGGTGTCAGCTGTGACAATCAGCCATTGTTACGCTCGCACCCGGACTGACTGGCGTGAGCGTGATTAGTGATCCCACTGTACCATGAGCCGAGGAGTGCCTGGAGGGGCGTAACTAAGTATCAACCCGATCCGACCAAGGTCGCACGGCGGCTCAGTCGACTCCGTGAACCAAGGAGGAACCGAGCAGAGGGACCAGGTGCCACTCCAGGTCAGACCCCGGTCACAGCTGTTGACCCACACCGGGGAATGCAGGAGGAGGCAGGTAGACTGGCGTAAAGACAGGTGGGTATTGGCAGGCACGGCTGGTATGCAGACAGGTGGGTACTGGTAAGCACGACTGGTATGCAGACAGGTGGGCACTGGCAAGCACGGCTGGCTTGCAGACAGGTGGGTACTGGCAAGCATGGCTGGAGTGCAGACAGGAAGATACTGGCAAGCACGGCTGGGGTGCAGACAGGCAGGTACTAGCAGGTTGGAGGGCAGGCTGGTTAGGGTCCAGTACAGACTGGGAGACAGGAACAGAGCCACAAATGCGGTAGACAAGCAGAGTAAAGCGAAACCGCCAAAGCGGAGGACAAGGCAGAGCAGAGCGTAACCGCAGGTGAGATGGACAAGGCAGAGTAGAGCGAAACCGCCGGAGCGGTGGACAAGGCAGAGCAGAGAGGAACCACCGGAGCGGTGGACAAGGCAGAGCAGAGAGGAACCACCGGAGCAGTGGACAAGGCAGAGCAGAGTGAAACCGCAGGTGCGTTGGACAAGGCAGAGCAGAGAGGAACCGCCGGAGCGGTGGGCAAGGCAGAGCAGAGAGAAACCGCTGGCGTGGTGAGCAAGCAGAGTAGAACAAAACCGCAGGTGCAGTGGACAAGGCAGAGCAGAGCGAAACCGCCGGAGCGGTGGACAATGCAGAGCAGAGAGGAACCGCCGGAGCGGTGGACAAGGCAGAGCAGAGCGAAACTGCAGGTGCGATGGACAAGGCAGAGCAGAGCGAAACCGCCAGAGCGGTGAGTAAGCAGAGCGGAGCGAAACCGCAGGTGTAGTGGACAAGGCAGAGCAGAGCGAAGCTGCCGGAGCGGTGGACAAGGCAGAGCAGAGAGGAACTGCCGGAGCGGTGGACAAGGCAGAGCAGAGCGAAACCGCAGGTGCGGTGGACAAGGCAGAGCAGAGCGAAACCACAGGTGCGGTGGACAAGGCAAAGCAGAGAGGAACCGCCAGAGCGGTGGGCAAGGCAGAGCAGAGCGAAACCGCCGGAGCGGTGAGCAAGCAGGGAAGAACAGGGCTGACGGGGCAGGCAGAGAGGACAGGGCTCTGTTCACATGGAACAGACTGGAAGATACAGGAAGATGGCTAGAACACAGGAGGTAGATACGGAGGAAGGGAAAAGGGACAAGCAGAACCAGATACACACAAGGTACTTACAATGAAGTAGCGAGTGGACACAAAACTCACAAACAGAAGTACAGAGACAAAGGTTGGAGTTAGGTGCAGGTTCAGACATTGCAGGAAAAGGGAGGGTACAGACATAGAGACAAACAGGTAACAGGCTAGGAGACAGTTCAGACAGGAACTGATACTGCAATGAGATACAGGAACGAGCCTGGGTATACAGCCCCCAGGGTGGCGGAAATGGACTAGAAGTCACAGATAACAGGCCTGGGTATACAGCCCCCAGGGTGGCAGAAAGAGACTTGAAGTCAGAGGTAACAGGCCTGGGTATGCAGCCCCCAGGGTGGTAGAAACAGACAAGATACAGGACAAGACCTGGCAACTCAGAGGCAAGGAGCACACTGATAGTTAGTGTTGCTCAGGCACCTCCTTCTGGGTGGAGGGGGTTTAAATATCCAGTGACTCACAGCAATAGGCTGGAGATGCATTAGGGGTGCGCCCACAGCAGCTATAAGAATCAGGAAGTAACCGGGCCGCCACCCTAAGCAGTCAGACAAGAGACATGCACACAGCATGAACTGGTGCAAGATTTGCAGGCTGGACTGATGGGTAAGATTGCGGTCTTGCATGGTGGCAGGTGGTGCACTATGCAAGCACGCCACCAGGGATGTTACAGCCATGACGTACTAATACAGGTCAGGCTCTTAAAGCCCAGGGCACAGATGCGTATTAGTACGTCTTGGGCTTTAAAGGGGTTAAGCTAGCCCAAGTTTCTTTCCATGTTTTGTATTTATCAATGCAAAAGATCCAAAGATCGATGAATGTCTGATGTCAGGTTCACACAACTTGTTTTTGGGCTACTTCTAAGAAAAAAAACAAAACGGTGTAGTCACTATACACCCAATTGTACACCTAATGTATGCTAAGATCACTAAGCATCTGCCCTGAAAGGGATAACCCCAAGCTGTCCTTACATGTGCCTATTTAATCCTATAGCTCCAATGAGCATTCAAACAGTCCCTCACTACCTTCAAGTCCACACTCACTGCAGAAAAACACACATACTTCTCATCTCTCATATCCTCCCTGTCTCACAACCCTAAACAGCTATTCAAAACCTTCAATTCTCTCCTCCGTCCCCCAGTGCCTCCTCCCTCTCCTCTTATTTCAGCCGAAGACTTTGCCTCATTCTTCAAGCAGAAGATTGACACCATCAGAAAAAGCTTTTGCTTAAAGTCCCCACAGCCCCTCCCCACACCTACTCAATCCTCCTCCTCTATAACCACCTTCTCCACCATTACGGAAGATCCTCTTTACTCTCCAAATCACACTTCAGCACCTGTTAACTTGACCCAATCCCATCCCACCTCATCCCAAAACTTACCACTGTCTTCATCCCAACCCTAGCCCACCTTTTCAACCTGTCACTAACAACTGGTGTCTTCCTCTCATGCTTGAAACATGCCTCGATCACACCCATCCTCAAAATGCCCTCCCTTGACCCATCCTCTCTGACTAGCTATCGCCCCATATCACTTCTTCTCTATGCCTCAAAACTACTGGAACAACATGTCCATTCAGAACTGTCCTCCCACCTCTCCTGCTGCTCCCTCTTGGACCGCCTACAATCTGGTTTCCGACCGCACCATTCTACTGAAACTGCACTGACTAAAGTCACCAACGACCTACTAACCGCCAAATCCAATCGACACTACTCTGACCTCCTCCTGGACCTGTCATCTGCCTTCGACACAGTGGACTATTCCCTCTTACTCCAGACTTTCTCATCTCTCGGCATCACAGATTTGGCCCTTTCCTGAATCTCCTCATACCTAACATTCAGTGTCTCCCACTCACACACCATCTCCTCATCTCACCCCCTATCTGTCAGTGTCCCCCAAGGTTCAGTTCTAGGACCCCTACTCTTCTCCATCTACACCTTAGGCCCGGGACAGCTCATAGAGTCTCATGGTTTTCATTATCACATCTATGCTGACGACACACAGATCTACCTCTCTGGACCCGATATCTCCTCCCTACTAACCAAAATCCCACAATGTCTGTCCGCTATTTCATCCTTCTTCTCTGCTAGATTTTTAAAACTTAACATGGACAAAACAGAATTCATCATCTTTCCGCCATCTCATTCAACCCCCCCAACTGACCTATTTATAAAGTCAATGGCTGTCCACTCTCCCCAGTCCCTCAAGCTCGCTGCCTTGGGGTAACCCTGGACTCTGAACTCTCCTTCAAACCACATATCCGAGCCCTTTCCACTTCCTGCCAACTCCAACTTAAAAATATCTCCCGGATCTGCACATTCCTCAACCATGAATCTGCAAAAATACTAGTGCACGCCCTGATCATCTCCCGCCTCGACTACTGCAACCTCCTGCTCTGTAGCCTCCCTTCCAACACTTTTGCACCCCTCCAATCTATCCTAAACTCTGCTGCCCGACTAATCCACCTGTCCCCCCGCTATTCCCCGGCCTCTCCTGTCTGTCAGTCTCTTCACTGGCTCCCCATTGCCCAGAGACTCCAGCTCAAAACGGTAACTATGGCATACAAAGCCATTCACAACCTGTCTCATCCATATATCTCTGACCTAGTCTCCTATTACATACCCGCAAGCAACCTCCGATCCTCACAAGATCTCCTTCTCTACTCCCCTCTTGTCTCCTCCTCCCACAATCGCATACAAGATTTCTCCCGTGCATCCCCCCTACTCTGGAACTCTCTAGCCCAACATATCAGACTCTCGCTGACCGTGGAAACCTTCAAAAGGAACCTGAAGACCCACCTCTTCTGACAAGCCTACAACCTGCATTAACCATCACTCCACCATACCGCTTCCATGACCAGCTCTACCCTCACCTACTGTATCCTCACTCATCCCTTGTGATTGTGAGCTCTCGCGGGCAGGGTCCTCTCTCTTCCTGTACCAGTCGCCGCCATGTTTTGTTCAAGATTATTGTAATTGTTTTTGCTATGTATACCCCTTTTTCACATGTAAAGCGCCATGGAATAAATGGCGCTATAATAATAATAAATAATAATAATAAATAGCCCTAGGATATTAACATCAGACCACTATAAACAGACATTGAGCCATACTGTTGAAAGAATAAAAGATATTGTCCCAATGTGATTCCACCATGGTTTCCTGTAGCTTCATCAGCTAGCTAATTCACAATCAGTGAAGAAAACCAAATCAGATATTAGTTACATGTAAGAAATGGCTAAGGCTGTATGGTCTCTTACATTCGTCTGGCGTTTCCTAGTTGGACCCAGTAGTTCTGTCATTTAACAGTGGTACTGGCAATCATAAACCCAACATTCTCAGGATCTATTGGGGTCTTGGTAGTCAATCACAATAAATCATAAACTGATAGAACATTGTAGGGATTCGCACAATGGCAGGCTGATTTTTTGGTTAAAAGTGAGAACACTGTTAGTGCTAACTTTTCAGCCATGTACAAGCAAAATGTTCACTTCCACTTGTATCTTGTCTGAAGGATTTCCAATTGAAAGTGAAACAAAATACAAATTACAACAAAAGTTGAGACTATACCAATAACTAAACCATGCTCAATGCACCTTTATCCTATTTTCATGGAGGGAAGCCAAAAATGGTTCTAAAAAATTAACTTAACAACAGTGCTTTATTGTGACCAAGTAATGATTGTATATAGCATCCAAATATGAGTGGCATACAGTGCCCAGATACCCTGGATATAATTAACACCACCATACCATTTCGAAATTAGCCGTCATCTTCTCTACATTTTATCTTAATGGAGTCCTGAAGATTGATCCAGCACTACAACCAGAGGCGGACATACAGCCAGTGCAGCTGGTGCAGCTGCATCGGGGCCCGGAGGTGGAGGGGGACCCTTGCCAGGCAGCTAATTCTGAGGGCAATCTGGCCTGCATCTTAGAGCCTGAGGCTCTGGGGGGCCCATGGCCGGATTGCCCTCATCAAACATGGCGGACAGGGAGCGATCCCTCCAGCTCCGCTGCTGACAGGACGAAAATAGCAGAGGAGTTGAGGGATCCGTCTTCTGCTTCCTGTCCGGCGCTTTCTCCCTGACACAGGCTCACGCAGCTTGATGACGTCAGCATACAGCGTGGGCCTGTGTCATGGAGAAAGATGCCGGCAACAATGATGCTGCGAGGGAACGGGCGGAGAGTAAGTGTTGTTGTTTTTTTATTAATACACTGGGGAGAGGTCCGAGACAATGATGGAGGTGGGGAAGATGACAATGATGGGGATGAGGAAAAACAAAGATGACAGAGGTGGGGGAGATAACAATGATGGTTATGGGGGAGATAACAATGATGGGGATGGGGGAGAGGACAATGATGGAGGTGCGGGAGAGCAATGATGGAGGTGGGGGAGATGACAGTGATGGAGGTGGGGGAGATGACAGTGATGGAGATAGCAATGATGGAGGTGGGGGATAGCAATGACGGATGTGGGGGGAGAGAAATGATGGAGGTGGGGGAGAGGACATGATGGGGATGAGGGAAAACAATGATGGAGGTGGGGGAGAGCAATGATTGATGTGGGGAGAACAATGATTGGGAGAAGAATGATTGGGGTTGGGGAGAACAATGATGGGGTGGGGGAGATGACAATGATGGAGATGGGGGAGAGCAATGATGAAGGTGTGGGAGATGACAATGATGGGGATGGGAGAGAGCAATGATGGAGGTGGGGGAGAGTACAATGATGGATATATTTTGATTGGTGCATGGCTAATAGTATATTAATGGAGGGGTACATATATGTATTCAGGGGCACAGTGCGGGGGAGACACATGTATGTATACATTATATGTGACCTTGTTATTTTTAGGAATGCGTTGATATTCGTGACAAGATGAGACGTGGCTGGGAGATGTCGACATTAAGGTCTGACCAGATGGCGAAGAAGCCACAGAAACCAACTCTAATCAGATGAGACATCAGCAGTAAGTTCCTGGATGTAAATATTATTCTGTATCTGTACTGTGTGACTTGGAGTGATAATGTTATCTCTCAAATTCCTTAGGCTGCATTCTCACATTTGTGTGAAATGTCCGTGAGCTGCTAAATTGTTTTATTGGACGGCACATGGACTCGTTGAGTTTTCTGGGTCCATTCACAAATTCGTGAACAGCACGGATCTGAGAATGAGATCTATGAGGGTAAGAATGTCCTGTTCTGATCCGATTTTGAGGATTTTGTCGCCCAGACACATTTCTTGCACAGGGGCCCCAAGTTGTCAGAGTCCGCCCCTGACTTCAACTACTACTGCTTCATCAAGAAATGTTCTGGTGGAGGAATGGGATCCACTCAGTCTCCTCCCTTAGCAATAAAACTGAATGAATCACCTTAAGATTATTCATTTTTGGGGTACATGACTATTGGGGTTGAGAAACTTTGCCCTGGGTGATGAAGTCCCTGAGGCTCTGGCTCTATGTTCCTCTGTTTGCATACAATCTCCAGGCTAACTCTTCTTGTCAATCAATAGGCTTTAGGAAGACCACATCTTGTATAGTGTAGGCACTTCCACGCACATGATCACACTTTCTGAATAAGATATCCAAGAATTGTTCTAACATGGTTGCTTTAACTAAAAGCTTGCAAATGATGGAAAGGTCAGAACTATAATGATGTACGGTACAATGGTACCTGTCCTTACCTCAGCCTCTGCTGTACTTATGCTCAGTATTTTATGAATTTTGGAGAGAAGTTGTAGGATTGACAATAAATAAGACTGACAAATGCTAGTCAGGGACAGTGTGGCTAACTACTTCTCATTGTGTGACTTTATGGGAAAACTGCAAGTTTATGACATTCTTTCCTGACCACCGAAAGATAAGAAGAATTTTCAATAAGTCTCTATATTACTCCAGTTACACCTGGCTTTTCTCTCTATCACTGGTTTACTAAAATTAGAGGTCACACTCACACATTGGTGTGTGGAGGAGAGAGATCACAGCATACCAGCTAAATATAAGTCCAGGCTAAGGACACCTGACTCTGCTGTTCCAGCACAAGTTGCAACCTTATCAAGAATTAACATACTTGGCAGAGTTTGTCAAGGAAAAAGTCTTCCCATTGAGACAAGCAAGGATTTCTTTGTCTTCTAGCTACATAAAAATTGACATTGAAGTAGCATATTATTCACCGCCCTCAGGGTTGTTTCTTTTGGCTTCTCCTTGTGAAAGAAAAAAAAGATGCAGTTGTGTACAGAGTGAACATTCATTCAGGATGATTTAGGGAGAGCACCCATGTCATGCCTGTATGTATGAAGCACACATGCTCAGAGAAAAAAAAGAACATTTTTTCTTTTGCATGCAAAGAGTTGAAACCCCATGTCTATCATAGATCTCTTGTACACTACCATATTACATGTCCATTCAACATGTATGGAGCCATAATACTGTACTTATTGAAGTAGATAGACCCCTACATTTTGTACTACATCATAGCCTTCATATGGTGTCATACCAATTTTTTTTGTGTCATATTCCCTATAGATCAGAAAAAAAGTGTGCTGTCTTCTATCAGATACCCTATCATAGCAATATTCTCCATACTGCAGCAGAAGGAGTACTTATGGCTTCAAAGTATGGAGCTGAATGGCCTTCATATATTTGTGTTTTGTTGTGTCTGATTTTGTTGCTTATCCTAAGTCAGGTTAATGGGGTCGAGTTGTGATCCATAGCATATTCAGGAGTGGTGCTGTCTGGAAAAAAAGAAGACCATTTCTATGTACTTCCAAGTAAACTGTTTAAACCTTTGGTAGGAGAGAGAGGACTAGACTTAGAAGTTTAAGGAGCATTCTGGCCTAAGCAAATTATCCACTGAATAGGTGATAACTGTTAGTTAGATGTTCACTGCTTGAACCCCCTCTGATTGCCAGAAAGGGGTCTTTTGTCTACACCTGAATGGAGCGATAGGTGCCACCCTGCAGTCTTATTCAAAGTCTATGACCATATCAAAATAGTTGAGTTCTGCGGTAGGCTATGTTCACACATCATGGTTTTTTTCAGCGTTTTTTGATGCATTTTTTATGCAAATTTTCAGCTGCGTTTTGCAGTACCAGCAAAGTCTATGAGTTTCCAGAAATCTCATGCACACATCATGGTTTTTTTTGTTCAGGATTTTGTGCTTTGCATGTTTTTTTGCAAAATAAAGCATGTCACTTCTTTCAGCGTTTTTTTCAGCGTGTTTCAACCATTGGAAGTAACGGGTGGTGAAAAAAATGCACCAAAAACGCAGGTATCAAGTTTTCAGCGTTTTTTCAGCATTTTTTGTGCCTAAACTAGAATGAGATTTTTTTTTTCACTGAACTTTATGTACATGCATAACAGAGACAAAAGGACTGTGATAAAAACGCACCAAAAAAAAAGCAAAAAAGCAACAAAAATCCTGAACAACCTCCTGGCAAGAGATCAGGTTTTGCTGCAGAAAATCGATGATGGAAAAACCATGTGTGAACAAAGTCGTAGGGTATCTTTGTTCATTGGCAGAACTCCGCCTGGATGCAGTCTTGTATCCAATGTAGAGCGAGGACACAAGTCCCTCATTATGGCATTCGGTGGGCAACCAACCAGTGGGACCACATAGATCTAAAAGTTCTGTGGATAGGTGATAATTTGCTTAGATTGCAATATCCCATTAATAACTACTCTATTACTAAATGGAGTAATGTGGATAATAACACCATATAATAAAGAATTGATCTGTAAACAATTCTGTAACTTATACAATTATCGAGAGGATGTTACATAGTATTATTACAATCTGTGGTTTTGTAATGGATATTCCAGCATATAATCATAAATAATACTTGTAGCCATATAAAACAAATCTGAGGTACTTTCCCTTTTCCTATTTTAAAAAGCAACGTACCATCAGGGTAAGCCTCTCGTATTCTCTCTTTGCATCCAGCCTGTTCCTTTACATGATCTTACATCACATGAGTTACAAGCAGTGACATGCTGTGTTATTCTTAGAGCAGGGTGATGTAGTGCATAGATTTTATAAAGTACCAAAAATAGAAAAAGACATCAATGAAGTGAAAGTGCTTCCCACTTGCATGATCACAATCAACTGCTGTCTCACAGAATCCGTTCTTATGTCAGTGGTCTTCTTCTGTGTCTTGTGCCGTCACCCCTTTTAAGGGCTGGGTGCCTCTTCAGATCGGATTGACGGATTTCAGCTGGCAGCCTTGGGCTCTCTTGACGTCACTGTGACCTCAGCAGCGCTTGCCAAATGATCGCAGCCTTCTCAACTCTGCCACTGCTGCCTGAAATAGCAACAGTCTTTCCATGTATAGAAGGCCCTTCTCCCATAAGCATCTCACATTTTACATAACTAAGACTTACTGCTGGAGACAGAGTACACGGCGCTGTATTCTATATACATAAAGCTTTATTTACGGAGTTCTACCCTGCAAAAATATTCATATTATCTCATACATGACTCTTTATGTGGATAAATGGCATAATATGTAGGTGTAAAAATATAATATTTATAAATATTTAAATTTACTGTAATTTATAAACTGTGTAGGGTGCTTAATGTGGCCGCAGTGCACATTACATTACAGAATGTATTAGAAATACTCTGCAAAAGAACAAACTAAACACTAAAATTGTTAAAGGATATAACAATTATCATTTACAATCTAAAGCTACAATGGCATTTGTCAGCGACAATTGTCATGTCTATAGCAGTATAACAATCTGTTCCCAAGTTGGAATATTAATCAAACATGCTTCAATTTATTCTGATTTATATTTATAGTACTTAATTGGATTGTCTTCTAGTCCATTTTGTTAGATGGGTTCTTAAATAAACACTATTACAGGTTGAAACCTCCAGCGATTAGCTGCAATCTCTTGATAAGCTGACTGCAAGTGATTAATTCCTCAGCAGTGCCGCCACATTTGAAATAAGCCATTATACATGGTGCCCATTAGAAATCATTGGGCTGTCCATGTAATGGGTTCTCTAGGGTAAGATATACTCTTTGTAGTCTATGTCCACTCAGGCTAATGGATTGAGAAGTGTTATGAACGTAACGCACAAAGGAAAAAGGGACCTGCCACACCCAACTGGTCCCTGTACAGACTAGAAAGACCATAGCTGCACAAAAACACCACCTCAAACCTGGCTCACTAAAAGGCTATCAAGGGCGTTCTCGTACCTCCTGAAGAACCATAGGGGAGTCCATAACACACTGCCAACAAGAGCAGAGGAAAATATACAGGAACATATGAAAACCCAGGGTGAGAAAATTAAAACAGGTTCACATAAGGTAGAGAGGGAAAGTTAAGGAGAGCCAAAAATAAACAGAACAAGAATAACCTTCGAGAAACCTAAAGAGGTGAAAGGAAGAAAAACCCTGAAGGAAAACAAACAGACTCACTGCAGGAATTCAACTGGTGTTTACCATGCAAGGTAAACCCATTAGCTGAAGAGCTGGAACTCCTAATCCCAAGTCTATCTAGAGGTATAGCCAGCAAGGAAGTGCAGTTAAGGGTGAACATTAGTGTTGAGCGAGCACTAAAATGCTCGGGTGCTCGAAGCTCGGGCCGAGCTCGCCGTGATACTCGGGTGCTCGACCTGAGCAACGAGCCCAATGTTAGTCTATGGGAGACTCGAGCATTTTTGCGGTGGCACCCCCGGCAGTCTTTTAAAAGCCTAACAAGTGCCCAAAATGATAGTGACAGCGCTCAAATGACATGGGGACAGCATGGGGATCGCCCCAGGAAGCATTTCTGACCCCCAGGTCACTGCGGTCAACAATGTGGTCAGAGGTATTAAGCCACTTTTACAGGCTCACAATAAAACGCTCAAAAACAAAAGTGAAACTTTTTTCCTGTGAAATATGTTAAGGAACATCCTTTCCAGGGTAAAGACTTGTGTATAAGTTAAAATAAATGACCAAAAACAAAAATACTCCTCCACACCTTCGGCTATGTTCACAAGTAGCATTTTTTATGCGTTTTTGCACTTTTGTATTGTTTCAACTATGACAAATGCATTCACTGTGAAATGTCATTTTAACATTTTACAACCTTATCTGGCCATGTGCTGTGTGACACATGCATAAAGTGCTGAAAAGACAAGGGAACAGCATGGGGAAGACCCCTGGAAGCATCTCTGACTCCCAGGTCACTGTCTAAAAGTGTGCCCATCATAAGTGATCCTTACCGCATCAGAAGATGCAGATTTGCAACTATCCCCATGCAAGTTCTAGTCCCAGGGCAGTGTTCAATTATACCTCCCCCATTCCTTGCAATACAAGCTCAAGTATGCAGCCTGCCACCCACCCACCCCCAGGCTGCAATACCATACTGCTTGCTTGCTTGAACTTGAAATTGGGCCTTTTAGGCATGTGGAGGCGGAATCTGGCCACCACGTCATGGCTGTGTTGGCGGCCTGGAATCCATACTCAGTGCCCAGCCGCCCGGCGGCCGGGTGTCCATACTCGGTCCCCAGCCTCCCTGCAGCCGGGTGTCCACACACGGTCCCCAGCCGCCTGGGGGCAGCCGGGTGTCCATAAACGGTCCCCAGCCGCCCCTATTTCTCCTTGGAACATCCCCCCACACACTTTTCTTAGCCCGGCCTGCTTTAGGCAGCATTGGACGAGCCCACCAGAGAACCAGACTCCTCCGGTGGGCCCTGACTTCTCCATCGGTGGAGTTGAGAGTGCCAAGGTGAGGAGCATGATGATGATGACAGAAGTTAGCATCTGCTATGTTTTCTTTTAATGCAAGTGTAAGTGTGCAGCCTGCCACCCACCCACCCCCAGACTGCAATTCCATACTGCTAGCTTGCACTTGAAATGGGGCCTTTTAGTTTGGAGGAGGCCAAAGCTGGCCACTACCTCATGGCTGCTTCGGCAGCGAGGTATCCATACTCAGTCCCCAGCCGCCCATATTTGTCCTGGTGTGCCTTATACATAAGATTAAGCGCGTATACCAAAACATTACCTGTGCCCTCCCCAGTGCATTTAGTGGGAAGGAGAGCCTATTCCGCTGTAGTGTGTGCATGCCAAACCCCTGTTCATGGTACATGCGAAGATGCCTCCCACCTTGCACCTGTCGTTGCAGACTTGCAACTATCCCCATTCAAGTCCTTTTCCCAGGGCAGTGTTCAATTGTACCTCTCCCATTCCTTGCAATCCAAGCGCAAGTATGCAGCCTGCCACCCACCAACCCCCAGGCTGCAATACCATACTGCTTGCTTGCTTGCACTTTAAATTGGGCCTTTTAAGCATGTGGAGGCGGAATCTGGCCACCACGCCATGGCTGTGTCGGCGGCCTGGTATCCATACTCAGTCCCCAGCCGCCTGGTGGCCGGGTGTCCCCGCTTGCTCCCCAGCCTCCAGGGGGTGGCCGGGTGTCCATATACGGTCCCCAGCCACCCCTATTTGTCCCAGTAACCTTTTCCACACTTTTCTTAGCCTGGCCTGCTTTAGGGCAGCATTTGCCGAGCCCACCGGACTATCAGACTCCTCCGGTGGGCCCTGGCTTCTCCATCAGGGGAGTTGAGAGTGCCAAGGTGAGGAGCATGATGAGGATGATAGAAGTTAGCATCTGCTTTGTTTAGTTGTAATGCAAGCGCATGTATGTAGTAGCGGCTAGGCCTGAGGTGGTCAGCGTTTTGGCGCATATCCTACCTCCTCCGAGGATTGCTGGATGTTTTCCTGCTACTATCCAAGTTCTATGACTCCCGTTAAAACAAAGCTTCAGGTGATAAATGATGGATGAGGTAGTGGCAAAGGAGAAAGAGCAGGAGGAACAGGGACCATTCACATCAATATCAGGCCAGTCAACCAGATATGTCTTGTAGGATATGTTTCTGTAACAAAAGGAGCGGTTCGGCTACACAGTTATAGGGCATACAGTGAGTGCAATGCCTACCAAAAATTTCGAGCCACTCCAATGCCCCTTGGAAATGACATGGAGGTCAGAGGGCGTTAACTAAACCTTTTTTTCCATTTATAGCAACTGAGTCTCCCGTGCACTGTTGGCCTAAGCAGTGAATGGAAGGCTTTCCAAAAATTATGAGGAACTGCAATGCCCCTTACAAGAGCCATGTGTGGCACCCCAGGGGTCTGGTCACCACAGTAATAGAGATATTACGTCGGAGAGCAAGTGGGAGGTTTCCTGGTCAGGATCCCTTAAACATGTAACATCCTCCTGCCCCAATCCTGGGAGGGGAGAATTCTGCCCTTATAAACTGGATCTGTGGCAGGGTTGAGTGAGTCAGAGAACAGTCAGAGTCAGAGTGAGAGCAAGGGAAAGTAACAGCAAGGAGCTCTGTAGGAGCTAGGAGCGAAAGACCAGGGTCTGGAAGCTGAGCAGAGCTCGCCCTGGCAGAAGACAATAGGAACCGGACACAGGAGTCCGAAGCTATGAGGACTTATATATCCAGCAGCAGAAACCAGCCGGCAGGGGATTTCAGGTCCTCTGGCCATAGAAGCCCGGAGGCTCAGTCACAAGCAAGGGACCAGCACCGCCGTCGTGGAGCGGAGGCTAACAGAAGGCCCCAAGTCACCAGCCATACGGGTGAGCACTACACGGTACACTCAGGGACGTGGGCTACTTCTACCCGCTTACAGCAAGGTAGCCAGGAAGAGTGCAGACAGACGGGGAGGCCTACAACTCCACCTGGCCAGGGGAACTCCTGCTTCCTCACAGACTGACCAGGCCTCTTATGCTAGCCAGTACTCCCGGGAGGGTCTACCTTATAATCATCAGTAAAGACCCTGAACTGCACTGCAAAGACTCTGAGTCATTCCTGCTGCGCTCGTGCACCATCACCCCCATCATCCACACTCACTGCCCTGAGGCTATACTCCTCCCAAGGGGAGTTATCCCATTCTATGCTGCGCACACAACACCAGCCTCAGCGGTCTGCCTCGCAGCGGTGGTACTCCCTGACCGCAATCCACGGGTGGCGCAGTCGGATAATTAACCTCAAAACCTAAGAAAGACTGCCACTGGTTTGACCAGCCTGAGCCACGGGACCGGGTCACCGCCACGGAGACTACACACGTGTACACACGGCCCAGGGGGCGCGTCACATGCAGTACAGCATAAGTCCCATTATTGGGGAGTGGGTGTCCCATGGTATTTGCTTATGCTTTCCAAGCAAAAGCTGCCAAAAATTAGGACGGAGCAACTTGCAATGCCACTTACAAGAGCCATGCAGTACAGCATATTACAAACATAAGTCCCATTATTGGGGAGTGGGTGTCCCATGGTATTTGCTTATGCTTTCCCAGCAAAAGCTGCCAAAAATTAGGATGGAGCAACTTGCAATGCCCCTTACAAGAGCCATGCAGTACAGCATATTACAAACATAAGTCCCATTATTGGGGAGTGGGTGTCCCATAGTATTTGCTTATGCTTTCCCAGCAAAAGCTGCCAAAAATTAGGACGGAGCAACTTGCAATGCCCCTTACAAGAGCCATGCAGTACAGCATATTACAAACATAAGTCCCATTATTGGGGAGTGGGTGTCCCATAGTATTTCCTTATGCTTTCCCAGCAAAAGCTGCCAAAAATTAGGACGGAGCAACTTGCAATGCTCCTTACAAGAGCCATGCAGTACAGCATATTACAAACATAAGTCCCATTATTGGGGAGTGGGTGTCCCATAGTATTTGCTTATGCTTTCCCAGCAAAAGCTGCCAAAAATTAGGACAGAGCAACTTGCAATGCCCCTTACAAGAGCCATGCAGTACAGCATAATACAAACATAAGTCCCATTATTGGGGAGTGGGTGTCCCATAGTATTTGCTTATGCTTTCCAAGCAAAAGCTGCCAAAAATTAGGACGGAGCAACTTGCAATGCCCCTTACAAGAGCCATGCAGTACAGCATATTACAAACATAAGTCCCATTATTGGGGAGTGGGTGTCCCATAGTATTTCCTTATGCTTTCCCAGCAAAAGCTGCCAAAAATTAGGACGGAGCAACTTGCAATGCTCCTTACAAGAGCCATGCAGTACAGCATATTACAAACATAAGTCCCATTATTGGGGAGTGGGTGTCCCATAGTATTTGCTTATGCTTTCCCAGCAAAAGCTGCCAAAAATTAGGACAGAGCAACTTGCAATGCCCCTTACAAGAGCCATGCAGTACAGCATAATACAAACATAAGTCCCATTATTGGGGAGTGGGTGTCCCATAGTATTTGCTTATGCCTTGCAAGCAAAAGCTGCCAAAAATAAGGACGGAGGAACTTGCAATGCTGGCACCCTGGTGGTATAGTGGTGGTGGAGGCTGAGGATAAGGAGAAGAAGATTAAACAGCCGAAACGAGGAAGCATATACCCATGTGTGTGTGTGAAGCGGTGCATGTGAATACACCTCCCGAAATAGCACAGTGGATTTGACTTTATGTTTCTCTGCTGTCATTTGGTGGTGATGAGAAGTCTGGCCCAATCCAGTCCCTGTTCATTTTGATAAGGGTCAGCTTGTCAGCATTGTCAGTTGACAGGCGAGTGTGCTTATCAGTTATAATTCCCCCAGCGGCACTAAAAACACGCTCCGATAACACGCTAGCGGCAGGGCAGGCCAGGACCTCCAAGGCGTACAGAGCGAGTTCATTCCAAGTGTCCAGCTTGGATACCCAATAATTAAAAGGCACAGAGGAATCACGGAGGACGCTGGTACGATCGGCAAGGTACTCCCTCACCATCTTTTGAAACTTTCCACTCCTTGTGAGAGTACCCCGCGCCTCAGGGCCTGTAAGCTGGGCGGGTGTCAGAAAACTGTCCCAGAACGTTGACAGTGTTCCCCTGCCTCTGCTGGATTGGAGTTGCATCTCTCTCGCCTGTACGCCTTGGTTGGGCAACGAACTGTGACCTCTGCCGCTAGCGTGTTCAGATGGGAATTTTTTTAAGAGTTCTGCAGCAAGGGCCTTCTGGTATTGCCCCATTTTTGTAGACCTCTCCACCTCAGGAATAAGAGAGTGAAAGTTCTCCTTGTAGCGGGGGTCTACAAGTGTCACCAACCAGTAATGACTGTCACCCAACATTTTGACAACGCGAGGGTCACGGTTAAGGCAGCGTAATATAAAGTCAGCCATGCGTGCCAGACTGGTAACGGGCAAGATTTCCGTGTCCTCACCAAGATAACGACTGACCATGCTCTCCTCCTCCTCTTCCTCCTCCCCCCTGTCCTCAGGCCACCCACGCTGAACCGACGGTATGACACAGGTACAGGTACTACCGTCTACAACGCATGATAGCAGCTCCTGTTCTTCCTCCTCCTCCTCCTCCTCCTCCTCTCCCTCATTGTCCCCCAATGCACGTTGGGATGAGATGAGGCTGGGCTGTGTGTAATCGCCCGCTACGGCTTCTTGATCCAACTCATCATACTCAGGCTGCAATGCCTCCTCTTTAATTCTCTGCAGAGAGCGTTGCAAAAGACAGACAAGTGGGATGCTGACACTAATGATGGCGTCATCGCCACTCACCATCTTGATGGCCTCCTCAAAGTTTGTCAGGATGGTACATATGTCAGACATCCAGGTCCACTCCTGAGGTCTTATGTGTGGAGTCTGACCTGAATATCGACGGCCTTGTTGCAGCTGGTACTCCACAACTGCTCTCTTCTGCTCACAAATCCTTTGCAACATGTGGAGGGTAGAGTTCCAACGTGTGGGGACATCACACACCAGTCGGTGTGCCGGAAGCTGCAAACGCTGCTGCAACACAGCAAGGGCGGCGGAAGCTGTAGCCGACTTGCGAAAATGAGCTGACAGGCAGCGTACTTTCACGAGCAGATCTGGCAACTCGGGGTACGATTTAAGAAACCGCTGAACCACGAGGTTAAGCACATGAGCCAGGCATGGTACGTGTGTGATCTCACCTCGCCTCAGAGCCGCCACCAGGTTACGGCCATTGTCACACACGACCATGCCGGGATGTAGGTTCAGCGGTCTCAGCCACAGATCTGCCTGCTCTTTCACAGCTGTCCACAACTCACAAGCAGTGTGAGGTTTATCACCTAAGCTTATGAGTTTCAGCACAGCCTGTTGCCGCTTGGCGGAGGCAGTACTGCAATGCTTCCAGCTTGTAACTGATGTGGTGATATCTGAGATGGAGGCTGAACATGAGGAGGAGGAGAAGGAGGAGGATGCGCAGGAGCTGTACACTGTGGGGGCAACTCTGACTGACATAGGGCCCGCAATCCTCGGTGTGGGGAGGATGTGTTCCGTCCCAAGGTCCGACTGGGTCCCGGCTTCCACTATGTTTACCCAGTGTGCCGTCAGAGAGATGTACCGTCCCTGGCCACAAGCACTTGTCCACGTGTCCTTTGTCAGGTGGACTCTCCCAGTAACTGCGTTGTTGAGGGCACGGCAGATGCTTTGGGACACGTGCTTGTGTAGTGCGGGGATGGCACACCGGGCAAAATAGTGTCGGCTGGGGACCGAGTACCGAGGGACGGCCACCGCCATAAGATTGCGGAAGGATTCCGTCTCCACCAGCCTAAAAGGCAGCATTTCCAATGCAAGCAGTCGTGAAATGTGCGAATTTAGGACTGTGGCCTGTGGGGCGTTAGCTGCGAATTTCCGCTTTCGTTCAAAGGTCTGGGATATGGACAATTGAACGCTGCGGTGGGACGTGGACGTGGACGTTGATGCTGTTTCTTGAGAAACTGCCATAACAAGTGAAGACTGAGAGGAGGGGGCATCTTTACATGCAGTATGGACAGGGGATTGCCTTGCACACACAACAGGGGGTTCTATTGCACGCACAACAGTGGAAGAAGCAGTGGTGACACCCGCTGACACTGGTCGTGGACCCTGGGTTTCGCCCCACAAAGTCGGGTGCTTTGCTGCCATGTGCCTGATCATGCTGGTCGTGGTCAGGCTGGTAGTTTTGTCACCCCTGCTGATGCTGGCATGGCAGGTGGAACATATGGCCTTTTTGGGGTTATCAGCAGAGTCTTTAAAATAATTCCAGACTCTGGAAGACCTACCGCTTGTACTGGCAACGTCCCTCGTGTTGGTGTTACGGGGAACGGTTGCCTGCCTTCTTTCTGCGGCCACCACACTGCTTCTTCCTGCCTGTTGGGGTACTCTGCCTCCCTCCCCCTGTGTGCTGCTGGCCTCACTCTGCATGTCCTCCTTCCACGTTGGGTCAGTTACTAGATCATCCACCACCTCCTCCTCATCCACTTGCGCACCACGATCCTCCTCCTCACTTCCTGGCAATTGTGTCTCGTCATCGTCCACCTCTTGTGACAGATTGCCAACGTCGACTTCCTGTGGCCGTGGCTGTTCAAATATTTGGGCATCGCAACATGGGATCTCCTCTACCACCACTTCAAGCGTATCAGGCGAGGGGCCCAAATATGGAAATGGACCAGTGAACAGCTCTTCAGAGTGTCCAAGTGTGGGATCACTTGCTGTCTGATGACACTCGGCATGGTGGGAGAAAGGAGCCTCAGGGTGAGGAGGAGTATGCGATCGAGACTCACGGCTACTAAGAGTTGACCGTGTGGAAGACAGACCGGAGGTGGTGGTGCCCAGGTAACTGGAAGTATTATCTGCTATCCAATTAATAACCTGTTCACACTGATCAGTTCTCAATACTGGTGTTGTTCTGTGCTTCCCTAGCAATTCGGTCAAGAAGTGGGAGCGAGAAGATGTGGCTGTTGGTTGTGGCACATTTTCACCTTGGCCACGGCCCCGTCCTCTGCACGAACCATCACCAGAACGTCCACTTCCACGTCCCTTGCCACGCGCCTTGCCCATTGTAAATGAAGTAAAATAACTTACACTTGCACTATCAATGGAAAAAGGATAATAAAGAGTAGATTAGAACCGTGGAAGAGGAAAACCACAGTTATTGTTTACTGGGGTATACCACACTTTTTTAAATAGAGATATTTGCGGCTGAACAGTGAGCGACACACTCAAACTGCTTTTTTTTTTAGATACCAAAGGCCCAAAACTGGATAGTACAGCGATTTGACCCGTGGAACTGCGAAACCACACTGGGATGTCGGGCCTACACAAGACTATTTTCAACAGATATATTTTTGTGTCACAACAGTCAGGAGACACTACTGTTTTTCTTTACGGAAAAAACTACCAAAAGCTGAATAATAGAGATTTTTTACTGTGGGATGGCAAAACCACAGTTATTGTTTACTGGGGTATACCACACTTTTTTAAATAGAGATATTTGTTGCTGAACAGTGAGCGACACACTCAAACTGCTTTTTTTTTTAGACACCAAAGGCCCAAAACTGGATAGTACAGCGATTTGACCCGTGGAACTGCGAAACCACACTGGGATGTCGGGCCTACACAAGACTATTTTCAACAGATATATTTTTGTGTCACAACAGTCAGGAGACACTACTGTTTTTCTTTACGGAAAAAACTACCAAAAGCTGAATAACAGAGATTTTTTACCGTGGGATGGCAAAACCACAGTTATTGCTTACTGGGGTATACCACACTTTTTTAAATAGAGATATTTGCGGCTGAACAGTGAGCGACACACAAACTGTTTTTATTTTTAGATACAAATGGCCCAAAATGGATAATACAGAGGCTTGAACGGTGGAAGTGCAAAACAACACTTCTGTTTCTCTAGCCTACACCAGACTATTTTCAACAGTTATATTTGTGTCTGAAAAATCAGAGACACGCTTTTTTTTTGGGGGGGGGGGGGGACACCAAAAGGTTAATAAGACGGGTATTTGTACAGTGTGAAGGAGGAAAAAAAAAGGAGGATTTAGATGAAAAAAAAAAAGATTTTTCCTGGCCCCCGACACCTGGTGCTAAGTCCAGCAATTTCAGCAACAGGAGCACACAGGACTGTAATGCAGCGTTTGCTGGTATAATCACTGTGTCTCCTATACAGCCTGCCTGCCTGGTATCTGGGATGGATATTAGTCCTGAAAAGGACTGTTTGTTTGTTCTGGCAGCCTTTACAGACCCTACACTAACTATTTCAACTATTTCGCAGTTTATATCTCTCCCTAAATCAGCAGCGCTGTCCCTGCACTGTCTAATCTGGAGCGACTGTGTCCAAGATGGCGGCGCCCCATTTTAAATACTTGAGGTGACACTGTGCGGCCAGCCAATCACTGTAATGCCTACAACCAACATGGCTGCAGCATTACAGTGACTGGCTGGCAATCCCTGCATGTTCATTGGCTCTGTAAAGAGCGCCAAACATGCAGGGCGGAGACCCGAGCTCCCGCCCGAGTAACCCGGAAATGCTCGGTGCTCGCCGAACATCCCAAGTAGCGTGATGCTCGGGCGAGTACCGAGCAGTTCGAGCATGTTCGCTCAACACTAGTGAACATATAAAACCCAACCCAGAATGTGATGGAGCAGACCAAAACGGCAAAATAGAAAACACATGGAGAGGAGCAAACCAAGAAAGGGAAATAAAGACAATTGGAACCATCAGCATTTTGACAGGGAAGAAAAGGCAATAGCTCAGCAGACACGTGAACTGACCCCGAAGCAACAGGTCAGCAGATCAAATCCTCAAACCAAACCATGACACCGAGTCAGGATGACAATAAAGATAATTGTGTAGTGGACAGGACTTGCGAACCAGATTGGGATGACGAGAAGGTGATGTCAACAGAGGAGTAGGATGGTAACGACGGTGATAAACAAAAGAGCTGATGCCTGGCCAAGGCAGATCTGCTTATTCGGCTGTCAGCTCAGGAGTAAATGTTGCGGCAACTGCTGTTGGTGGAGGAGGGTCAACTGCACTTGAAAGCTGTGATTGTGGTGATGGCAAGTTCTACAGTGCATTGTGAACGTATTTGGCCCCCTTGAACTTTTCTACCTTTTGTCACATTTCTGGCTTCAAACATAAAGATATAAAATTCTAATTTTTGTGGGAAGAATCAACAACACGTGGGACACAATCGTGAAGTGAAACAAAATTTATTGGATATTTTAAACTTTTTTAAAAAAATGAAAAACTGAAAAGTGGGGCGTGCAATATTATTTGGCCCCTTTACTTTCAGTGCAGCAAACTCACTTCAGAAGTTCAGTGAGGATCTCTGAATTATCCAATGTTGTCCTAAATGACTGGTAATGATAAATAGAATCCACCTGTGTGTAATCAAGTCTCGTATAAATGCACGTACTCTGTGATAGTCTCCGGGTTCTGTTTCAAGTGCAGAGAGCATCACGAAGACCAAGGAACACACCAGGCAGGTCTGAGATACTCTTGTGGTGAAGTTTAAAGCCGGATTTGGATACAAAAGATTTCCCAAGTTTTAAACATCTCAAGGAGCACTGTGCAAGCGATCATATTGAAATGGAAGGAGTATCAGACCACTGCAAATCTACCAAGACCTGGCCGTCCCTTTAAAGTTTCATCTCGAACAAGGAGAAGACTGATCAGAGATGCAGCCAAAAGGCCCATGATCACTCTGGATGAACTGCAGAGATCTACAGCTGAGGTGGGAGAGTCTGTCCATAGGACAACAATCAGTCGTACACTGCATAAATCTGGCCTTTATGGAAGAGTGGTAAGAAGAAAGCTATTTCTCAAAGATATCCATAAAAAGTCTCATTTGAAGTTTGCCACAAGCCACCTGGGAGACACACCAAACATGTGGACTAAGGTGCTCAGATGAAACCAAAATCGAACTTTTTGGCCACAATGCAAAACGATATGTTTGGCTTAAAAGCAACACAGCGAATCACCCTCAAAACACCATCCCCACTGTCAAACATGGTGGTGGCAGCATCATGGTTTGGGCCTGCTTTTCTTCAGCAGGGACAGGGAAGATGGTTAAAATTGATGGGAAGATGGACGGAGCCAAATACAGGACTGCTGCTGAACCACTCAGTGATTTCCACTCTCTTTTGGTAAATGGTGGCATGCTCTCAGCCTGGCTGGAAGTTACCCATTCACTATTACAGTAGTGTTCAAAATAATAACAGACCAGTATGACTAACCAGATTAATCACTGTTTTTGGTATCAATTATATTACCACATGTCAAACAATTTACCAGTTGGTGCAGTAGATTCTAAGAAAATCAACAGACTCAGAATTCAGCATTTTGAGTCTGTGTATATGAATAATTAATTGAAAGGGGTGTGTTCAAAATAATAGCAGTGTGAAGTTCAATTAGTGAGGTCAATCATTCTGTGAAGAAACAGGTGTGAATCAGGTGGCCCTTATTTAAGAATGAAGCCAGCACATGTTGTACATGCATTTCTCCTTGAAAGCCTGAGAAATATGGGCTGTTCGAGTAATTGTTTAGAAGAACAGCGTACTTTGATTAAAAAATTGATTGGAGAGGGTAAAACTTATAAAGAAGTGCAGACAATGATAGGCTGTTCAGTTAAAATGATCTCCAATGCTTTAAAATGGAAAGCAAAACCAGAGCATGGAAGAAAGCGGAAGACTACCATTCAAATGGATCGAAGAATAGCCAGAATGGCAAAGGCTCAGCCATTGATCAGCTCCAGGATGACCAAAGACAGTCTCAAGTTTCCTGTGAGTACTGTGACAGTCAGAAGACGCCTGTGTGAAGCTAATCTCTTACCAAGAAGTCCCCGCAAAGTCCCATTGTTAAAAAAAAAAGACATGTACTGAAGCTGATACAATTTGCCAAAGAACACATCAACTGACCTAAAGAGAAATGGAGAAACATTTTGTGGATTGATGAAAGTAAAATTGTTCTTTTTGGGTTCAAGGGCCACAGACAGTTCGTCAGACGACCACAGTACAAGCCACAGTACACTCTGAAGACATTGAAGCATGGTGGTGCAAGCATCATGATATGGCCATGTTTCTCTTACTATGGTGCCGAACCTATATACCACATACCAGGGATCATGGACCAGTTTACATATATTAAAATACTTGAAGAGGTCATGTTGCGTAACACTGAAGAGGATATGCCCTTGAAATGGGTGTTTCAGCAAGACAACGACCCTAAACACACCAGTAAAAGAGCAAAATCTTGTTTCCAGTCCAACAAAATTGAGGTTAGGGAGTGGCTAGCCCAATCCCTGAACCTTAATCCGATAAAACACTTGTGGGTTGACATAAAAAATGCCGTTTCTGAGGCAAAGCCAACAAATGCCAAAAAGTAGTGGGATGTAGTCAAAGCATCCTGGACATAACAGTTGACAGGTGCCAGAAGTTGGATGACTTTATGCAACGTAGATGTGAAGCAGTTCTAAAAAACTGTGGGTATACAACTAAACATTAGGCTAGTGATTCACAGAAATGTTAAATCCTGAAAAAAAGAGTACATATTTTGAGTTTGTAAAGACAAATGCAGACACTGCTATTTTTTAGAACAGCCCAATGTTAATTTTTTGTAATTTTCTGTAAAGTAGTTAAAAATTATATACAATTCTCTTCATGCTTTGAATTAGAAAACAGTGTGCAATGTTCCCAATACACAGAAATAAAAACTAGTATAAAGATTTTGTGCTTAAAGGGAACCTGTCATGTCCTATCTACTATCTACACTGCCCCAATAGCGTTGTTACTGATGCAATGTGTATCACTACCAAGCTTTTGTCATTAAAATTGGTGGTAATATCATGAGTATATAGCGTTTTTAATTCTTATATCCTACCTGCTCGTTTTTAGTCATAAGGGTGTGATCCTGGTATTCAGTCAGGGGTGGTGCCGCATTCAGTCAGGGCTGGTGCCGCCCATGTATTTGAATTTTGCTTCCGGCTAGCGCTGATATAACTGGGGCACTTGCACAGTTTTACATCGCCATCCTCGGCTCCCTGCGCGTGCGCAGTGAGGCTGTGTAGTTAAAAAAAAACACTCACATAAATGCAACAAGGAATATAGGAAAAGCAGCAAATTCTACATGTACATCACTGCCCTGGGGCTATTAGGGACCCTTCGGGAAAATAACACAAGGAGGTGGGAAAAGAAGAGGAGCATCAGGTGGATGTGGAGGAGAAAATTGAAGTATCCCTTTAACAGGTGGGGGATGAGACTGACAGTCTATGTGAAATTGACGATAACGCTGCTTATAAAGACAGGAGAAGGAAAAGTGAATAGTGACAGGTGAACATGGCACGTTGCATGCTTATTTTCTTGTGGGCTGACAGGTCTATTGATAAAATCAAGGCATTGAATAGCCATGCTTTTAGACCCTAGCGTTCAAAGAAAATGGGCGATTTTTTTCATGGTACCGAAAGAGAGTCAAAATTGGTGCATTACCAGGATAACCTGTGTTCCCTACTCAGCAGAGCTTTCCCCTTTGCTACCGGCAGAGCCGACTCCCAAGACTGTGCCTACTCTACTGCTATAACAAGTAGCAGAGGCAAGAGCAGCAACAATTACAGTGTGTATGACATGATGGACCAAAGGTTCTATCAGCTGCTGCACAAACCTGGAGCACATTAGCAAACATGTATTGACTTAACACCCAGGTTCACTTGTACCTGGGTTATGTCCTTTCTCCAGCAGATACCAAGAGCCCCAATGCTATGGACTTCTGGGTCAACAGAACTTATTAGACTAGTGGCAAGAACATGCCTTGTTTGCAATGGGTGAGCTATTTTTTCCAGCCTCCAGTGTACTGTCAGAGAGGGAATTCATTACAACAAGTGGCTTTATCATGTCTAAGTGGACCAGATTGTCCTCATCAAGTGTGGAAACCATTACATTTGTCATAAATCAGGCATGGATCAATGTGGATTTTCATTCATCTACGACTGATGTAAAAGATTATATCCGGCATAGCATCTGCTTGGCTGTTCATTTGTTCATTATATTCTATACTGTTCTTCTGCCACCAGTGCTGATGCCCCATACAGCCAAGTAGATTGATCGTAGCGTTTCCTGTCTGGTCATCATGTTATATCTATACTGTGCGGCTGCTGGGGTTGCAAATATTGGACATCTCCATTCCCGTCTCATTATATTCTATACTGTGTGGTTGCTGCCACTGCTGATAGCCACACATCTCCTGCCTGTGTTTTCTATAGTTATACTGTACTGTTGCTGGGAGCTCTACCCTGCACAGGATAAATAAACCTGAAACTGTTTGCAAAAAAAGGATAATTTTTGGATTGCTTTTTCACTTTCCAAGCAGCAAACCTGTTACTACTCCTAAAAATGGATCAGGTGGCTAGTTAAAAAAGCCATTGCTTTTTAAATTATTACTCCTCAACAAGGGATCATTTTAGGACCACCACTTGTCAAAAAGCCATGGCTTCTTTCATATAAACCACATGTTTTGTAAACATTGATATTGTAGGCATCTGTCCCCCATAAAGGATAATTTTTGGACCATTTTTTCATTGTAAAAAGCATAAAAAGTCTGTCACAGTAGCGTGTTATTAAACAGCATGATTACCACTGGTTACTATCTGTTTATCCATAGCCATAGGCAGGGTGATAGTCATGAGCGAATGTCGCAGTATTTTCTTCACCACCTCGGCCCACTACAGAAATAAGGGGACATGGTTGCCCCTGGGTATGTGTGATGTGCTGTACTTTGGGCTGTATGCTGTGGGAGTCTTTACTCACTTTCATCCTTGGTTAAGACGGGTGCAGATCCTCTGCGCTTTGAATAAAAGACGACACCATAAACACAACAGTCACATTTACTTCATCAGCACGGCCTTAGAAACAGGGCATTACAGGTACAACACTTGTTGCAAAACACGGCATTCACAGATGATAAAACACAGTCTCAATCCCCACACGGTGCTATTCACAGTGTGACTCAGCCCTAGGGGAAACTGCCTCTGGACTTTCTCGTGGGGAAGATCCTGCTTCACCCCACAGCTCCTAATACCTGACTCTAACAGGGATTACCTCTTTTCTGAGGCACCCTAGTCCAGGCACGTCCGTTACTGCCTATCGACTGGAAGAGGCCAGGATCCAAAAATTGACCTTTAGAGTATAGATTATACTGTGGTGTGCCCGTTCTTGTTAATCCTCCTGGTTTCTCCCACACACACCCATCTCTTTTCTTCCCTGTCTCTCCTTACTCACTGCTACTACTTAACTGACTAAAAAACATGCCCGACACCAACTCCCAGTGCTCCCTTAGTCCTAACCCTCACTAAGGGCAGTCCCCAAACTAGTTAACCCTGTGTCCCACTGACATAAGGGTTAACTAGTTTACCGGCCCTGACTGGAAAGATTCGGATCTGCTCTATTGACCATCAGAGAGACATGGATACATTTTGGGGAGTCCAGGAGAGGACGAAAAAGTCTCCTGGCCCCATGGATATGTTGTTTTGGAGTTGCCAGGAGGGACCCACCGGTCACCTGGCCCCATGGAAACTCTCGGAGAGGCCAGGGTGGGACCCTTGGGTCTCCTGGCCTTGTACCTCGATGGACTGCTAGCTTCCTAAGCTTGCTACTACCTTCTCTCTGTGGGGGCCCTCCAGAAGTGGGGGGCCACTGGTTGAGGTAGTTGGCCCTGGAAGTCTCCAAAGTCGCAGTTGTTCTATCCTAGGCGGGCAGAGGAGGAATGGTGAGACTGTGTAATGTTGTACCATCTTGGGTATTTGCTGGGACTGTTCTGTGTGTTTATTGTCCGCTTTGTGGTTCAATAAAGTATTGCCACGCTGTTTTTACCATCACCCTGTGTTGTCTGAGTAGCATCACGCCCACGGAAGACCCTGGGTCTTCACACAGCCCTAGGAGACTTTAGAGTGTCATATATGTCTTTTCATGAGTACTTGCAATTAGAATTTTGGAGAAGAATTTGGCCCAACTGGAAAATTTGAATATCAATGAATTCATTCATCTCTAACAGATATGATCAGTGTTGCTTTTTCCTAATAATTTTACATACACTTAAGGAGCAAATTAGTGAGAAACATAAAAGGAAAAAAATGGAGTTATTCCATTTGGAATTTAAAAGGTTTGTCCACTACTTGGACAATGCCTTTTTTAATGCTGTCTACCCTCATATAAAAAACCCCAAACATATACTTACCTTCCACACCGGCGCCATTCCAGCAGTGTCTGTACCGGGTCTACTGGCATTCATGTGACATTGGTATACTTCATGGAGGCTACAACCAATCAGTAGCTGCTAATGGGCTGCAGTGCTCACATTTCCGTTGGATGAAACTCGTACGTCTAGGGAAGATGTAAGCACCAGCAGATCTGGCAATAACATCATTGGAACGGAGTTGATGCAGGAAGTGAGTATTTGTTTTTTTGTATTTTAACTGTGGTGACTACAGCATTTAAAGAGGTTGTCCACTACTTTTACATTGATGACCTATCCTTAGGATAGGTCATCAATGTCTGATCACCCCTGCTGGTCAGCTGTTATTGGTGTCGGTAGCGGCTACTGGCTGGAAGTACTTAGTTGCAAAGCTGATTGTCTACATGTGGCTGCCTCCGGGTACTGCACATCCGCATCCTATTCAAATCAATAGGAGGTGGATGTGTAGTACCCTGCTGCAGCCACTACAAGTAGACAGTCAGCTCCACACGTAAGCACTTCTGGCCGGCGGCTATCGCTACCAATAGCAGCTGATCGACCTATCTTAAGACCATCAATGTAAATGTAGTGGACAGCCTCTTTAAGAAGAGGTTGTCCAAGTAGTGGATAACTAATTTAATTTCACTGCCACACAATCCATGTATTTGCAGATTGTGTTGTGTTAGTAACCTGTGTCACAAAAAGTGATAAATGATACGGGGTTGTTACTTGCTCTTGCATCTATTGATAAGCTTTCTGATTCCATTCATATACTGTATTGGTAAGGGTGTTGGCTCAGTGACCAATCACCTGAATGACTTATTGAGCCAATGAGGTGACCAACTAAATTCTTTATTCTTTAACACTAGTGCCCTATGTCAGGTTTTACACCAGTTTTTCCAGAAGGTAGACCTGGCATGCGCTTTATAAATGTTGCTAATCAATTACTTATAAAGTTCTTGCCATCTGCACACAAAGTTTACTTTCTTGAGAATTAATGAAAAGCAGCTGAGGTGAGTACAGTGAGATTTTAAGATTCCAAAATCCCATGAGGTCAATGCACCTGTGAAATAATGTGTTTATGTAGTGCAATTCTGGCAGCCAGTGAGTCTAGATGGCAGAGCAATATCTGCTGAGCTGCCTCCTCCTGCTTGACTCATGGCTCCTTTGCCGAAGTCACACAACATAGAGACTGTCTGTCAAGCAGAAGGAGGCAGCGCTGGGAGGAGAATAGAGCCGGAGTGACAGAGACTTCAGATCTGTCATAGCTCTTCAGCCTTATTTGCATATTAATTTAAATGGGTATTTCTCAGTGATGGAGGCACGGACTTGCTAAGTAAAGATTTTGCTGGACTTGTCTTTGGAAGAGCTACATGCACATATAAATTGTTTAGAGGGGTGAAATCCTGCTGTCAGATTCCCTTTAACCCCTTCACAACCTTGGAGGTATCCTTACGTCCAGGTTGGTAAGTACTTACCAACCTTGGACGTATTGATACGTCATGGCGATTTCGCCACACATGAAATGTGCGTGTGCGATTGCCGCCGGGTGTTCAGCTGATATGACAACTGATATATAGGATGCTATAGGATTTTTACAGGATGAAAATGGTGAAATGGTAAGAAAGGATGTTGAGAAGGCCGAACTTTTGAATTCCTATTTTGCATCTGTTTCCTCTCAGAAAGAAAATGTAATGTAGCACCCCGAGGACTCGGCTGCTACAGAGGTATTGCACCTCGAACCAGAGGTGTGGTATTCCACTCCCGGGTAAGGATGGAGTGTGGGACTGAGCTCAGATAGCTGCATGCACTACACTCATCCCATTTCCGGGGGACAGAACTACGGTACTCCCACCAGTTAGATGTGCAGGTACGACAGCGTCTGTCCCTGGCTGGAGTGGGAGGGGGGGAGGAACATCCCAGTAGTGTAGGGGCAGATAGGGGAGGGACTCTGGGCATAGAGGTAGGAGCCCATTGGGTGCTAGTCACCTGGGCTCACACATAGAGGGAGTATATATGGTGGGCACCATCTTGAGACAGGGAGAGTCAGGGAGAGAGAGTTCAGAGAGGAGCTCAGCCAAGAGGGCTGACAGGGAGCTGTGGCTCCGGCTGGGCCCAGCTCCAGGGCCAGGCCTGAAGCAGAGAGAAGGAGGAAGAGAGGCCCAGAGACACAAGGAGAGAGGGAACCCTGAGATCCCACAGGAGAACGAAAAGGGTGAAGGGTTGGCGGAAACGGGTACCGGAACCCAAACTGGTGGAGGCTAATGATCCTCAGCCAGGAACCGGAGGTCGTGGTCAAGCTTTGGCACGACCCTCACCATATCCACCAGGAAGGCAGACCACGAATAGGGTCAGGGAAGCCGGGAAAGGTTTCGCCACCAAAAGGCCCGAGGGAGCCGGACATAGGTGGGTCCCTGGTGAGGACGGCCAGTAGGAAGGAAGAGAGGGGAGCTCAGGACCACGCTCTGGAACTGCCCGGGAGTTGGCCGAGTCCCGCACCTGGTGGACGCAGCACGGCTCGGGTGGTCACTCTTGGCCGAAGTGACCGGAGCAACATCTGTGAGTAAAAGCCTTGAAACTTCACTACACGTTTCTGAGCATCCTTGCTGCACCATCACAACCACCATCTTCCACATCTGCTGCCCTGAGGCCATACCCCTCCCGTTGGGGGTTATACCATCCTTGCTGCACAATCCTACCACCGGCCTCAGCGGTCTGCCCTGCAGCGGCGGCTTCATAGCCGCAATCAACGGGTGGCGTAGTCGAACTTTTTAACATCTACTGCTATATATCGCCACTCAGTTTGACACCCTGGGCACGGACCGGGTCACCGCCACGAGACTACTACTCCCATCGGATCCGGCTCCGGGTAAGCCCTCCCCCGTGCGTGCGATGCTGCACGACGAAGGCCCAGGGGCGCGTCAGTAACATCAACTGATCTTCACTGTCCTATTAAAGGAATAGAAGAATCCAGGTTATCTGTAAACAGAAAGATTGTGAGGGAATATTTAGCTAACATAAATGAGTTCAAGTCACCAGGTCCAGATGAATTACACCCCAGAGTACTGAAGGAGATCGTAGAAGAAATTTTAGAACCACTCTCCATAATCTTTGAAAATTCTTGGAGAACAGGAGAAGTCGATTAAACACCTGAACAAGGAATTTATAAGCGGGGCCCAAATGCAAGCACTGACTGAGCGTCTGGAGAGAAGGATTGATTGCCTCTCCAGTTCCCCTGATGAACCCTGGAGAGTACCAGGGAGAAACGCGTTGGGACGAGATATGAGGGATCATCAATGATAAGTGTTGCTCCCTGTCTATTTATATGATATCAGACTGTCTTTGCATTTGGGACATGATATAAGGGACTATCTATGATAAGTGCTAAATCCCTGTATTTTCTGACATAGGATATTAGGAATCACTAATGATTTGTGTTATTTCTTTGATATCTATGAGATGTGACATAATGCATTACCAATGATAAATGCTATTCCTTACTAAATGATATTGAGATTGTTATAATGCATTTAGAATTGGTCATTTGTTTTGCTTGTATGTGTTACAGTCTCTATCACATTCTGGCTCTGACAATTTAGAACGACATAGAGCAGGATGCACATGTGATACCGGTCTGTGGGCATTACTTCTGGGGATTAGTCTCATATATAACAGAACCTGCTTTATTAGCTTTGGTTATTTAGTATATGCTGGCTTGTGTATGAATGTAATAAACCAGCTATCTTGAGACAAATCTTACCTTCTAAATATTCCCAGGGCTATTATTATTGTCGCAATATATAGACTTGGGTCTCCTTAAATGCATATCTATGATGAATTGTCGGCTTCTTAATCTGTACGTTCACTTTTCTCTATCTTTTATTCACGATTGTGGTTTTTTAAATATAAAGATAGAGATTTACCAGGGATATTAGGGACACCGACGTTGAGCGGGGGCGCCACGGAGCAAAAATTAGGGTGCCAACCTCCGCTGTCAGGAAGGGAGAGAATTTAGGGACAAAATAGGGACAGATAGAGCCCGTAATCCTTCCTGACTGATGTGTGACTTATCCCTGTTCCCTGGCATTTTGTCTTGTTTTTGTGTTTGTTGTTATGGTGACTACTGAGTCCTTTTTAGCATATTCGAATAAAAGTTATATTTTAGGGGTCTAATCTTCTGTTGGTTGTCTAGAACAGGAGAAGTCCCAGAAGACTTGAGAAGAGCAAATGTTTTTCCTATCTTCAAAAAGGGGAAGAAGGTGGACCCAGGGAACTATAGTCCGGTGAGTCTGACTTCTATACCAGGAAAGATCTTTGAATAAATTATTAAACAACATGTATGTAAGTACCTGGATAAGAATGAAGTGAGTAACCAGAGTCAGCATGGGCTTGTAACTAACAAGTCATGTCAGACTAACTTAATTTCCTTCCATGACAGAATCACTGACTGGGTGGATCAGGGAAATGCTGTAGATATAGTATATCTTGACTTCAGGAAAGCATTTGACAAAGTATCTCACACCATCCTTATTGAAAAAATGACCAAGTATGGAATGGACAAGGCAACTGTTAGGTGGATTCATAACTGGCTTAGTGATCGGACTCAAAGAGTGGTCGTAAATGGCTTCACATCCAGTTGGATGAATGTCTCAAGTGGGGTACCACAGGGCTCAGTCCTGGGTCCTGTATTGTTCAACATCTTTATCAATGATTTAGATGAAGGAATTGAGTGTAAACTGATTAAATTTGCTGATGACACAAAGCTAGGAGGGATAGCTAATACTAGAGAAGAGAGAGAGAGAGGATTCAAAAAGACCTAAATTAACTGGAGCAGTGGGCAGCAACCTACAGAATGGTTTTTAACATGGAAAAATGCAAAGTACTACATCTGGGCAATAAAAATGAAAAAAGCATACACAGAATGGGAGGAATAGAGCTAAGCAACAGTACATGTGAAAAAGACTTAGGTATACTAATAGATCATAGACTGAACATGAGTAAACAGTGTGATGCAGCAGCAAAAAAGGCAAATACAATTCTGGGATGTATTAACAGAAGCATACAGTCTAGATCACGTGAAGTCATTATCGGTCTTTACTCCTCTTTGGTCAGACCTCATCTGGAATACTGTGTCCAGTTTTGGGCACCACATTTTAAAAAAGACATCGACAAACAGGAGCAAGTTCAGAGAAGAGCGACCAGAATTGTGACCGGTTTGCAAACCATGTCCTGTGAGGAACGGTTACAGGATTTGGGAATGTTTAGCTTGCAAAAAAGAAGACTGAGAGGAGACTTAATAGCTGTCTACAAATATGTCAAGGGCTGTCACATTGTAGAAGGATCATCTTTATTCTCATTTGCACAAGGAAAGACTAGAAGCAATGGGATGAAACTAAATGGGAGGAGACACAGATTAGATATTAGAAAAAACTTTTTGACAGTTAGGGTGATTAATGAGTGGAACAGGCTGCCACGAGAGGTGGTGAGTTCCCCTTCAATGGACGTCTTCAAACAGAGGCTGGACAGATATCTGTCTGGGATGATTTAGTGAATCCTGCTTTGAGCGGGGGGGGGGGGGGGGACCAGATGACCCAGGAGGTCCCTTCCAACTCTACCATTCTATGATTCTATGACAACCGCACTTACTGCCTGCTCCTGCATTGCTATGTTTTATAAAGGATCAGAGTGAAAAAAGTGAAAGTTTCATATTGAAAGTTTTTCAATAAAAATGAAAAAAAGCAAAAAAAAAATTGTAAAGATATGTTAAAAAATCAATCACAAAATCATAATAAAAATATATATATATTGTACCCATAAATAAATATATATATCTTTAAAAAATACACGTTTGGTGTCGCCGCGTCCAGAACAACCCAACCTATAAAACTGTCCCACTAGTTAACCTCTTCACTGAACACCATAAAAAAAGGCAAAAAACTATGCTTTATCACCATATCACCTAACAAAAAGTGGAATAAAACACAATCAAAAAGACGAATATAAATAAATATGGTATCCCTGAAAACGTCATCTTGGCCCGTAAAAAGCAAACTGCAATCCAGCACCATCAGCATAAAAATAAAAAAGATATAGCTCTCAGAATAAAGCGATGCAAACATTTTTTTTTCTATAAAATAGTTTTTATTGTGTAAAAGCGCCAAAACATAAAAAAATGATATAAATGTGGTATCACTGTAATTGTTCTGACCAGAAGAATAAAGCTGCCTTATCAATTTTACCACCTGCGGAGTGGCATAAAAAAAACTCCCCAAAACAATTCCTGAATTGCTGGTTTTTGTCCATTCTGCCTTCCAAAATCGGAATAGAAAGCAATCAAAAAATGTCATGTGCCCGAAAATGGTACCAATAAAAAGGTCAACTCATCCCGCATAAAACAAGCCCTCACATGACTCTGTCGGCAGAAATATGGAAAAATTATAGCTATCAAAATATGGTGATGCAAAAATTTGTTTTTCCTGTTTTTGCAATAAAAAGTGTCTTTTAGTGTGTGACAGCAGCCAAACATAGAAAAAATATATATAAATCTAGTATCGCTGTAATCGTACCGACCTAAAGAATAAAGCCATCTAATCACTTATACCACACCAGGAATGGCGTAAAAAATAAATAAAATAAATTTTTCACCTGCTGTTGATTTTTTCATTATGCCTCCCGAAGATCACAGTAAGGCTCGGCTCACATTTCTTCTGTGCTCTACATTTAGCGCTTACACCAGGGTTTCCAGGTACATCTCTGAAATACTTTATTCAGACAGAACCCCCGACGGAAAATTCTCTATAATGAGGCAGATGGAGTCATTTTGGACGTTGTCTGGCCTATGATCCGGCGGTGTCTGACTTTTTAGGCGTGCACGTCACTTGGAGATTTAGATGGAAACCCCAAAGTAAGTGCTCAGCATAGAGCACAGGATAAATGTGATCCGTCCCGGCACTCCGTCCCTCCCAAGTCTCACTGTATGGCTAAACAATACTGTACAGCCACATATGGGGTATTTCTACGTTCGGCAGAAATTGTGGGACCAATTTTGGTGCCATTTTTACCCATTTCCCAGTGTTCCTTCCCTTCTGAGCCCTGCCTTGCACCCAAACAGTAGTTTTCCTCCACATATTGGGTATCGGCGTACTCAGGAGAAATTGCACAACAAATTTTGGGGTCCATTTTCTCCTGTTACCCTTGTAGCTTTGGGTATTTTTTGTCATATAGGCCCCTTAAAGTCACTTCAAATGTGATGTGGTCCCTAAAAAAATGGATTTGTAAATTTTGCTGGAAAAAATAAGAAATCGATGGTCAACTTTTAACCCTTCTAACTTCCAAACAGAAAAAAAATTATGTTTCAAAAATTGTGCTGATGTAAAGTTGACATGTGCGAAATGTTATTTATTAACTATTTTGTGCGACATAACTCTCTGGTTTAAGGACATAAAAATTAAAATTTTGAAAATTGTCAAATTTTCAAAATTTTTGGTATATTTCCATTTTTTTCACAAATAAACTCAAGTTATATCGAAATTTTTTTACCACTAACATGAATTACAATATGTCATGAAAAACCAATCTCAGAATCACTGGGATCTATTAAAGCATTACAGAGTTATTACCTCATAAAGTGACACTGGTCAGAATTGTAAAATTTGGCTTGGTCATGAAGGTGAAAACAGGCTTGGGGGGTGAAGGGGTTAAGATAGCATTTAGCTATTGTCATATGGCACATCCACCCGTTTCCCCCAGAGCTGCTGCCAAATAGTGATGCTGTCAGCTGCTATATGCGATTGAAAACGCATATGATTTCTGCAAACAACATGGCAGCCAGAAGCTGGGTTATACAAGAAATAAAATTGGCTTCGTCTTAGGTGAAAAAGAAGACCAGCTATATGTAGGACTTAGTTTTAGGAGATGGGAAAAACATTTTTTTGGACTGTTGATACAGAAAAGTATACCAGTAATGAAACAGGGAATTTAAAGGGGAATATATGTCATATTGTGACGCCTCTTACTCGAAAAAGCCCTTTTCTTTACCCTGGGAGATGGGGGACTCGGAGTCGGGTCCTGTGATAGAGAGATGGGGTGCAGCCGTGGCCCGGACCCGACCCGTGCTCAGGGCCGTCACAGTTAAAAAAGGATGGTGTGGGCTTGTCCGGGTTGAGTGGCTGATTTACGACTACGCCACCTGTGGCACCTGGTGAAGGCCACCAGCGCGGCTGCAGTTCGCTGAGGCATGGTGTTATGGCGGCCAAAATTATTACTACTCCCCACAGGCGGAGCAGGGCCTCAGGGCAGAGGGACAGGATGGAGGGGGTAGTAGTAGAGGAGTACGGGCTCCGCGTCGCGCGGTGTGGCGCAGAATAAACAGTCCGGAGGCCATAGGGGTGAACTTCCAAGGCTTTACTCACTTTAGAGATGGCAGAAGGAAGTCGACTCCCTGCTCCCCGCGGAGTCCTGCGGTCACCGGAGGCGGGGGTCCGACAACCTCCGAGTAAGTCCAGCATTCAGTCGGGACCCTACACAAGAGTGTTCCTGAACTACAGACCGAATCCTTTCCTGTCCATGTGTGTGCAAATAGGCCGGGTCTCCCTCTGAGCTCCTCTCAGAACAAGGGCACGGGTGGCAGCTCCGCTCCGTCCGATACCCGGTGGGATCCTCAGGGCCTACCAGGCTTTCCCGACCAGGACGTGGAGTAACAAGGTCGGGTGTTGGGGGCCGGTACCCTTCTTGCAGCCGGACTCCCTCTGAATATATCAGCATGGCGAGGACAGGTGGCGAACACCGCTCCGTCTGCATCCTGCCTGGGATCCATTTGCTGTGGAGCCACACTCTTAAGCTCCAGGCCTTCTTAGTCCTGGTCCTTGACCGGGTTGAGACATTCCCTGTCTACAACCTACCCCTCGTCCCAAGGCCGGGGCACGAGGGCTGTGTCTCCATCCGGTGCGGGACCACACAGGATCCGCGTTAGGGTGGGAGATCACAGTCCACTCAGCAATTGACAGCATAGAGACAGTCAAAGAGCGATTGAAGGCAGTCAAAGACCCAAGAACCAAAATGGTTATTAAATATGAAATTTATAGTGTAACTAGCTTGTAAGTCCTCCACCCACACCCACTAACTGGTTCCCCTAACTCTTGGTTCCCCAGTCTCCCTGTAACCAGGAGGGCAGCACCTAGTGCATACTAGCCCCCTCTGGTGGAGAAATATGGTGTTGGATGCAAAGGTTGGGTCACGACTATCACACTGTTCTTACCTCAGAGAAGGAACACTACACTCCATTAGAGAAGTGCAGCATCCCTGTGGCGGTCGAACCCTCAGGGGCGCCACAATATGTAAAATAGCTTTTCCGATATAACATGCAGCCTTGTAAAAGCTCTCTTTAAATTGCTCAGGTGACAAATTCAGCTGGTACATAGAGGAGTTGTAAAGGATGTAAAATGAGCATTTTTAGCCCTGTATGTCTTTTTTGGTTTGTTTAAAGGGAATAACCAACTTACATAAAAAATTAAAACAGCTGCAGATATGATGAAACAAATTGTAGTCACTTTTTTCCCTTCCCTTTGAACTATTGGTGCCACCGGTGTTTGTCTACCAGCGACCACCAATCAGTGACCATAGCAGTCACATGCCGTACTACAGGCATTATGGCGCAGCGCTGAGCTGTGGTGTCAGTAAAATGCAGAAACACAGTAAAGCTGCTCTGATATTATCCTATGCTGCCCTGCTGATGATGTTAGTGAAGTGCAATAGTTGTCTAAAAAGCCTGAAAAATATTGTGTCATTTGACCATACCAACTATTAAAGCACTCACTGGATCATTCCCCTTCCTTCTCCAGGGATACCATATGATACCATCAATGAAATGTAGATCCCTGAGACCAGCTGAACTCATGCCGACCCACATAAGGACACTGCCCCCACCATGTTTCACTGTAGTCACCATGTATTTTTCTAAATGAATTTGGTGGTTGCAGTGTCAATATGTGGGTCTGCATGAGTGCTGCTGGTGTCAGAGAGCTACATTTCATTCATGTTATTGTGAATTATCAGATATACTACTCTATACTGAAAGAGAAGATACTACCATCACTCTTAGCCCTTGGTGGACTTGCACTTTTTCAATATGACAGTGATCCAAAACACACATCTGTTGCATTTCTGAAGAAGAACATGGTGAAAGTGACCTGATCTAGCCTCAATTGAACACCTACAGGGAATTTTGAAGAGACAAGTTGACCATCTCTCTCCATCCAGAATCCAGGCTGTATAAGAGGTCGTTCTTGAACAATGGAAAAAGATGCTGCAATGTGACGCCAACTTGCTCATTCCAGGTCTAGAAGACTTAGGTCTGTCCTTTAAAAATCATGGAGGACATACAAAATACTTGATAGAATAGTTTTGATGTGGGGTGTATTAATTTTTGCATCCACTAATTTGAGAAAAGCTAAAGATGAATGATATTTTATGGGTTAAAAAATGTTCTATGAAACTCAGTCTTGTCAAAATTGTGGCAATTGTTCAATGAGATATTGATTAAAATCTTACTTTTCAAAAGGTGCACTGAGCTGCTCAGAAACGCCAAGGGAGCACCAAGCGCCTGTGCTTGTAGTAATTTTGTTCTGACAGACTCACTTTAAACATGGCAATATGGTATGGTTACAGATTCATCTTGAATATTCAATTTTTTTTCTTTTCTTTTTTAAAACCACCATTCAATTCCATAACTATTAACGTTTTTATTTAGTGCAAATTTTTTGGTCTTTACAAGGGGGCTCACAAAATTCTCTGGGAGATTGTCTTTAGGTTGCTCTATATTATTTCCTGGTGAGCATTGTCCACTTGGTAAATAGACCATACAGCGCTAAATGAAAAGACCCATATCACTGGAACCATAAGCCGGATTCTAAAAAAAATTAAAAACTGAATACTCGGGAGCAGCGGGAATAAAATAAGTGGAAAAACTGGACACTGTTGACCTGACGACAGCTCAATTTTAGAGTTTTCTCATCAATCACATTTATAGACCATCCACAAGATAAGTGTTTAATATGTGACTGCTGGGAGCACCACTAAATGGACTCCAATGATCACTGTTAAGCCACAGGCCCACTATCAGTATTTGGTCAGTATTCGGTCAGTATTTTTTCTCAGGAACGGGAGCCAAAACCAGAAGTGGGTGATAAATGCAGAATTGGTGACTTGTTTCTATTATACCTTTTCTATGATTATTCCTCACCTGGTTTTGGCTCCCACTCTTGAGAAAAAATACTGACCGAATACTGACCAAATGATGATAGTGGGCCGTGGCCTTACTGGAGTCCCGTGTCCAACCTTTCTCCTCACCTGCCTAAGCACTTTGGGGTCGAGCTTTAATGGCTGGGCAGTTGACCACTCTATAGGTGTCATAGAGTAAAATGAAAATCCATAAAGACATCTCCGGAGAGGGGACATATCATGTTCACATTAAAGATGTGGGATTAATTATAACTGGGAAAGTGAGAAAGAACTGACACTTCAACCTCCATGGAAGCAGGACCTCCAGCATAGATCTGCTCTGAGAACACCAAGACTAGGATTCGTGTATTCAGAGGCGGAGAAGTAGACTTCCGAGGCAAGAGCTTCCTCTGTTCAAAGGGCTGGTCTCAAACTATATTAATATCGGTAAGCGAGATGCTGCTATCCATGCCATGTTTCATTTCTATAGAAAGGTAAAATCGTGACAGGAAACATGACAACAATATCTCCCACCTGGGACCTACATGGGTGAAGATATCCTGAAAGTTGTGAATCTCATAATCTTCGAAAAGCCTAGCACATCCCACGACCAGCCCCACATATGAGCTCACCAAGGGGAGGTATGTGAGCGTAACTTTGATCAGAGTTTGGGTTTCTGTCATTGTTCATTTTCTGGAAGACACAGGTCACTGTGAGAGTGTTCTATTTTCCTAATCAGAGCGCTTCCCTCCATAAAGATAAGAAGCATTCCTGCAACATCAGCTTTAGTACTTTTCTTTCATTATCCCTTTTTACTTTATGTGATTTTATATACCATATTGATTTGTTCTCATTTTGTAACATCTTTGTATATTTTTATAAACACTGCCTACCTTTCTGGATTTAATATATGTGAAGGAAAAGAGAAGAGAGCACTCCTTATGTGGATCAATGAGGTAAAACAATATTGCAGTGGTGAGTGATTTCACTCACCTAAACTTGTTGTGCAGCGTCAGGCATAACACTGATGATTGCAGGGAAAAGCTCTCTGATGGCTGCAGCTACCGCCCTCTGGATCTCAGAGGATGAGGATTCAGACAAATGATAGAAAATGTAATATATAAAATTTAACAGATTCATTCCTCTAGCTCTGTAAACTGCACCCCTGAAGCCATACACTACCTGTTACGGCTGCCCAATCGGCCTGTATAAAGGATTGGTGGTGGCAGTTTTGTTATTGTGGAGTTTTGTTATTGTGGAGTTGCCAATGACTGTACCGGGGGGGTATACATACAGTATATACAGTATATATATATATTCCACATGTTTGAATCGGAGGTGTATATACCATACACTCACTGTGAGTTCCCCAATAATTGGCCTAGTGGGGAAAACAGCTGCGACCTCATCCATCACTCGTCAGTCAATTGCGGAATTTTCTTGACAATTGGAGGCAGCAGTGGGATCTGCGTGATCTCTCCAGTGTCCTCCTTTACAATGGACATTATGGAAAAAGAGCACTGCGCTGTGCTAATACCTTGCATGCCTGTCAGTTAGAATTGCTATTGTCGTTTGATTAATAGGGTTTGGACTGCTGAAACCTCACCATTTTCAATTCTAACAAGGGGTCCCCATTCTCAGTGTAAATGAAGTGATGGGTCCATAACCCATATCTATTCAAGCTAATCAAGGGTATGGTAATGGGTAAATAAGTTCCAATGAATCAATACATTATTAATTCAATGACAAGAAAAATGCAGTAAAGTCCATGCGACTATAGCATTTGATAGGTACAGTGGCTTGCGAAAGTAGTCACCTCCTTTGGCATTTTTTGTGTTTTGCTACCTCACAACTTGGAATTTCACAGTTTTTTTGAGGGTTTGCATCAGTTCATGTAAAGAACATGCCTACAACTGTGAACATTTGCTATTCTTTTTATTGTGAAGCATACAGCAAATTAGACAAAATAAATGAAAACTTCAGTGTACATAACTATTCCCCCCCATAAAGTCAGTACTTTATAGAGCCTCCTTTTGTGGCAGTTACCTCTGCAAATCGCTTTGAATATGTCTCTATGAGCTTTCCACATCTTGCCACTGGGATTTTTGCCCGTTCCTCAAGGCAAAACTGCTCCAGCTCCTTCAAGTTAGATGGTTTTCTCTGGTGAACAGCAATCTTCAAGTCTGGCCTCAGATTCTCAATTGAATAAAGGTCTGGGCTTTGATTAGGCCACTCCAAAACATTTACACTTTTCCCTTTAAACCACTCAAGTGTTGCTTTAGCAGTATGCTTTGAGTCATTGTCTTGTTGGAAGGTGAACCTCTGTCCCAGTCTCAAATCACTGACAGACTGAAAAATGTTTTGCTCAAAAATATCTCTGTATTTTGCACCATCCATCCTACCCTCGACTCAGACCATTTTTCCTGTCCCTGCTGCTGAAAAACATCTCCACCACATGATGCTTCCACCTTCATGTTTCAATGCGGGGATGGTGTTCTTGGGGTGATGAGCTGTATTGGTTTTGCGCCAGATATAATGTTTACCTTGGTGGCCAAAAAGTTCAATTTTGTTCTCATCTGACCACAGCACCTTCCTCCATACATTCGGGGAGTCTCCCACATGTCTTTTGGCAAACTCAAAACGAGCCTTACAATTTTTGTGTGCAAGTAAAGACTTTTTTCTGCACACTCTTCCATAAAAGCCACCTCTATGGAGTGTATGTCTTATTGTAATCATATGGACAGATAGAAAATGAATCCGGCACTCTAGGATGCAGAAAGTGATGATAATTTATTCATGAAAATGTAATCCATAAAGTATTCATGAAATGCAATCCATACAGTAACGTTTCGTCATACAACTTCAACCTTCATCAGACGGATTGCTGGTGAGGAAAGATGGCAGGAAAAAACAGCGCTGTGAAGCCTGGGTTTGTTATGCCCTGTGGCAAACCCAGGCTTCACAGCGACCTCATCAGAGATTGGGATATTTTTTTATAACCCAATCCAGACTTGTACTTCTCAACAACTTTGTCCCTGACTTGGTTGGAGATCTCCTTGGTCTTCATGGTGTTGTTTGGTTAGTGGTGCCTCTTGCTTAATGGTGTTGCAGCATACGTGGCCTTTCAGAAAAGATGTGTATATACACTGTGTTCCAAATTATTATGCAAATAATATTTTCTCAGATTTTCCCAAACTACCTATGTGAATTGCAGTCATTGTAATTTTCCAGTCAAATAACTGTTAGAGTACAATTGTTAGGTTTTTGTACAAACTGCCTATGATAACAGTATATTTTTAAAAAAATAAAAAACTCAAACTGCACTCAAAATGCATGTTCCAAATTATTATGCACAGCAGAGTTTTCAAGCTTTTCATTTTAATAAAGAACAAAAAAATGGTCATTTTTGAAATTCTAAGCATTAGCAGGTTATTACAAACTGAAATCAAACAGTTTTCAACTCAAAACTTTATTCTAGGTGATGTAACATTTGCACATAGGACCCCTTGTTCGAAAGGAGCTTCTGAACTCTCTCGTCCATTGAATTTGTCAGGTTTTGGATGGTTTCTGCTTCAATTGTTTTGCATGAGGACAGAATACCCTCCCAGAGCTGTTGCTTAGATGTGAACTGCCTCCCGCCATCATAGACACTCCTTTTGATGATGCTCCAGAGGTTCTCAATGGGGTTGAGGTCAGGGGAGCATGGGGGCCACACCATAAGTTTGTCCCCTTTTATGCCCACAGCAGCCAGAGATGCAGATGTGTTATGTGCAGCATGAGACAGGGCATTATCATGCATGAAAATGATCTTGCTGCGGAATGCACGGTTCTTCTTCTTGAACCATGGCAGGAAGTGCTGTTTGAGAAACTCAACATACATTATGGAGTTCATCTTTACCCCTTCAGGGATCCTAAAAGGGCCGACAATCTCTCTCCCCATGATTCCAGCCCAAAACATTACTCCACTTCCTCCTTGTTGGCGCCGCAGCCGTGTTTGCATGGGGTGTCCATCAACCAGCCATCCTCCACTCCATCCATCTGGACCATCGAGATTATTTCATGCATGATAATGCCCCGTCTCATGCTGCACATAACACATCTGCATCTCTGGCTGCTGTGGGCATAAAAGGGGACAAACTTATGGTGTGGCCCCCATGTTCCCCTGACCTCAACCCCATTGAGAACCTCTGGAGCATCATCAAAAGGAGTGTCTATGATGGCGGGAGGCAGTTCACATCTAAGCAACAGCTCTGGGAGGGTATTCTGTCCTCATGCAAAACAATTGAAGCAGAAACCATCCAAAACCTGACAAATTCAATGAATGAGAGCGTTCAGAAGCTCCTTTCGAACAAGGGGTCCTATGTGCAAATGTTACACCACCTAGAATAAAGTTTTGGGTTGAAAACTGTTTGATTTCAGTTTGTAATAACATGCTAATGCTTATAATTTAAAAAATGACCATTTTTTTGTTCTTTATTAAAATGAAAAGGTTGAAAACTCTGCTGTGCATAATAATTTGGAACATGCATTTTGAGTGCAGTTTGAGTGTTTTATTTTTTTTTTAAATATACTGTTATCATAGGCAGTTTGTACAAAAACCTTTCAATTGTACTCTAATAGTTATTTTACTGGAAAATTACAATGACTGCAATTCATATAGGTAATTTGGGAAAATCTGAGAAAATATTATTTGCATAATAATTTGGAACACAGTGTATACAGACAGACCATGTGACGCTTAGATTGCACACAGGTGACTGTCTTTCACTAAGAATGCGACTTATGAAGGTAATTGCTTGCACCAGAAATTTTTATGGGCTTCATAGCAAAAGGGGTGAATACTAGTGTTGCGCGAGCGTGCTCGGTAAACCCTTTCACCGAGCACGGTTTGGTGCTGCCCGAGTATTTTCGGCATGTTTGGAATCAATGCTGGAGCCGCCGTGGCTGCATGTGACTGTTTGCTAGGCAATCCCTGCATGTGTCACAGCTGCCTAACAGCCACGACACATGCAGCCGCAGCGGCTCGAGCATAGATGCTGAGCACTCCGAAAATACTCGGGCAGCACCCGAGCATGCTCGGTGAAAGGGTTAACTGAGCACGCTCAGGCAACACTAGTGAATACATATGCACATGACAATTTTTAGTTATTTGATCCCATAAAATTAATTTATGCCTATATTTTTCTCACTACACTTCACCAACTTAGACTATTTGTTACGGATCCGGGTGGTGGAAACTCTGTGCTGCGTTGCAAGGAGGGACCAGAGGGGCGTAACTAGGTATCAACTCGGACCGACCAAGGTCGTACGGCGGCTCAATCGACTCCGTGACCAGGGAAGGACCGAGCAGAGGGACCAGGTGCTACTCTGGGTACCGACCTTGTATGAGAGCAGGTGACTCCCACGGGTCAGAAGGCAGGGACTGACCGGTACAGCAGATGAGCACGGCAGGCAGGCTGACGGGTGATCCGGGCAGACGGACTGGCAGGCACGGCAGGTAACAAGCAGGTGCTTCTAGGTAAGCGGGCTGGCAGGCTCGGCAGGTAACAGGCAGGAGCCTCCAGGTAGACTCGCTGGTAGGCACAGCAGGTAACAGGCAGGTGCTTCTAGGTAAGCGAGCTGGCAGGCACGACAGGTAACAGGCAGGTGCTTCCAGGTAAGCGGGCTGGCAGGCACGGCAGGTAACAGGCAGGAGCCTCCAGGTAGGCTGGCTGGTAGGCACGGCAAGTAACAGGCAGGAGCCTCCAGGTAGGCTGGCGGGTAGGCACGGCAGGTAACAAGCAGGTGCTTCCAGGTAAGCAGGCGGACAGAGCCTATAGACAGACTGGCGGACTGGACTGTAGACAGACTGTCGGGCTGGAGAGTAGACAAGCAGGCGCACTGGACTTGTAGTCAGGCTGGCGGACTGGACTTGTAGTCAGGCTGGCGGGCTGGACTGGTAGTCAGGCTAGCAGCGGGACCTGAGGGCTGAAGCAGAGTATAACACACAAAGCTACAACCTAGCACGGGCACCTCCATTTTGGAGGAGGTGCCCTTTATATGAGAGGACCTCCGGCCATTGGCCGGGGACTCCTTAGGACTGCGCGCATCCCCTTTAAGAGGGAGGGAGCGCGCGCATGCCCTAAGCACAGTGCCCGGGAAGCTGCGCGTGCCGGCAGCAACAGAGGCAGGAGCGCCGGAGGACGCCGGGCAGGGAGCGTGGCGGTAAGTGGGACGGCGTCTCTGCCTGTAAGGGGGCAGAGACGCCGATACTACACTATTTAGTGCTGATGCAAATTGAATTACAAAAATATTTAAACACAGGTTGTAATATAACAAAATAAGTAAAAAGCCAAGGGAGGTGAATACTTTCGCAAGCCACTGTACGTCTGTCATGATTATAAGGTGTAATCCAGCACATTTTTGGTGTATAATAAATTGTCACTTCTGCAGTGCAGCCTTTATAACTGAAAAGAATCTTTGGATATTTTGCCACTGCCAAGTCCTTCCACTCTTTATAAATCCAAAGGTTAGGTGTTAAGTAACCAAGGCCCATTGCACAAGAACCATTGCATAATTCTAAACTTGGAGCAAGGAAAGACCTTGTAGCTGGAACATAGCAATGATCCAGCAAAAAAATCATACTTTGCAATGGATACTATCTATGTTATCCTAGAGGATGGCATGCTACACTCAGGGTAATTTCATGATGGTTGTTACAATGGAAACAATGACTCATTCGCAAAGGCATTGAATATTGTTAATAAAGGATCTGTTTCCTAAAGGCCTTCAGAATGTGGAACACTAAAGATGACAGTCAATACTGGAGAAATCATCTATCAGTCTGAATTGGATACTTCTCAGGGATTTTAACTGTGAAAATACAAGGTTTCATTCTTCCAAGGGATTCATGGCGTGGAAATAATGATTTGACCCTTTTATAATGATCAGTCACAGTCAGCAGAGCAGGAACTTGCATGTCCATGGTGAATGAATAAAATATAGACCCTTAGGGCACATACCCATATGTGAGAAAAAAAAAGTTCCATATTCTGGACCGAAAAAACGGACGAGTGTCATGCAAGTGTCATGCGAGTGCAATGCCATTTTCACCCACTATCTCTTTAAAAGCCGGCAATTCATCAGCCCCGTACAGTTACAACACAGTGGTACCCAAAAATTTAGAATAGAAAGAATAGATGTACACACACAGAATAGATAGAAAGATGTCAGTCACATATACAGGTGCGTCTCACAAAATTAGAATATCAAAAAGTTAATTTATTTCAGTTCTTCAATCCAAAAAGTGAAACTCATATATTATATAGAGTCATTACAAACAGAGTGATCTATTTCAAGTGTTTATTTCTGTTAATGTTGAGGATTATGGATTACAGCCAATGAAAACACATAAGTCATTATCTCAGTAAATTAGAATAATTAACAAAAAACACCTGCAAAGGCTTCCTAAGCGTTTAAAAAGGTCTCTTAGTCTGTTTCAGTAGGCTCTACAATCATGGGAAAGACTGCTGACTTTACAGATGTCCAGAAGGCAGTCATTGACACACTCCACAAGGTCCCAGAGTTCCAATTTTCATTTGGAAATCAAGGTCCCAGAGTCTGGAGGAAGAGTGGAGAGGCACACAATCTAAGCTGCTTGAGGTCTAGTGTGAAGTTTCCACAATCAGTGATGGTTTGGGGAGCCATGTCATCTGCTGGTGTAGGTCCACTGTGTTTCATCAAGACCTAAGTAAGCGCAGCCATCTACCAGGAAATTTTAGAGTACTTCATGCTTCTCTCTGCCGACAAGCTTTTTGGAGAAGGAAATTTTATTCTCCAGCAGTACTTGGCACCTGTCCACACTGCCAAAAGTACCAATACCTGGTTTAAAAACAACAGTATCACTGTGCTTGATTGGCCAGCAAACTCGCCTGACCTTAACCCCATAGAGAATCTATGAGGTATTGACAAGAGGAAGATGAGAAATACCAGACCCAACAATACAGATGAGCTGAAGGCTAATATCAAAGCAACCTGGGCTTCCATAACACCTCAGTAGTGCCACAGGCTGATCGCCTCCATGCCACGCCGCATTGATGCAGTAATTGATGCAAAAGGAGCCCCGACCAAGTAGTGAGTGCATTTACTGAACATACATGTCAGTAGGCCAACATTTCAGATTTTAAAAACATTTTTCAAGCTGTTGTTATAAAGCATTCTAATTTACTGAGATAATGACTTTTGTGTTTTCATTGGCTGTAAGCCATAATCATGAACATTAACAGAAATAAACACTTGAAATAGATCACTCTGTTTGTAATGACTCTATATAAAATAAGAGTTTCACATTTTGTATAGAAGAACTGAAATAAATTAACTTTTTGATGATACTCTAATTTAGTGAGATGCACCTGTATAATTAGTACAGTGACCGTTGGTTACTGTACTTGTGATTTATTGCTAAATTAAAGAATTCATTAAAAAAAAAATTGGCGTGGGGTCCCACGTAATTTTATATTCTAGCAGAGGTTAAGCAGACGGCTGGGGCAGATGTTTGAAGCCTGGGAAGTGAGTTATACCCATGGAGCTTCACAGGCTACTAATATCAGCCCCCAGCTGAATACTTAGCCTTTACTGGCTATTAAAATGGTACCACCAAAAAAATGACATGGGATCCCCCTATTTTAACAGCTAGCAAATTCTAGGCAGACAGCTGGGGACTGATATTAATAGCCTAGGAAGGGGCCATGAATATTTGCACCTCCGAGGCTAGAAACAGTAGCCCTCAGCCGCCCCAGAAATGGCGCATCCATAGGATGCGCCAATTCTGGCACTTAGCCTCGCTCTGTCCATTGCCCTGTGGTGGTAGAAAGTGGGGTTATAGGGCTGGACTTGATGTCAGCTTATAATGCCAGCGGACATCAAGCCCAGGTTAGTAATGGAGAGGCATCTATAAGACGCCCCCATTACTAACACCATAGTTGAAGTGATCTGTGAAAAAAATACAATCACATCGTGAATAAAATATTTTTTTTGAAAAAAACACAGACACCTTTAATCTTCTAAATTAAACTCTACTTACCATTACGCCCATTCCATCTGAATCCATTGTCCCCTGTAACAAAAGCAAATTAATAAACCAACCTCATCCTTACCTTTCCGACGTGAAGAACAGAATCCATGTGTCCAGCGACGGCTCCAGCTCTGCTACATCTAGATGGCAGGCTGGATAGTAGCTGGACACGACCATCCAGCCTGCCATCGAGCAGAGACACTGAGGAGCGCACGCATGCTTGGGGTGAGCCTCAGAGGGGGCACAATATTCATGGCCCCTTCCTAGGCTATTAATATCAGTCCCCAGCTGTCTGCATAGCCTTTGCTAGCTGTTAAAATAGGGGGACCCCACATCATTTTTTTGGGGTACTCCATTTTAATAGCAAGTAAAGGCTAAATATTCAGCTGGGGGCTGATATTAATAGCCTGGGTATTACCCCCTTCCCAGGCTTCAAACATCTGCCCCAGCAGTCTGCTTAACTTCTGCTAGACTATAAAATTACAGGGATTGTGATCGGTAAACTGCATACACTGTCAGGTGGGCGCCGTTACACTGATTAAAATGATACCTAGCTTGATGAAATCTGTCTTGCGGTTCTTTTATAATATTTATTTTCAGTTTTGAGATAATGAGATGCTCGTGCTTCGGGACGGCCATTGGGAGGGGCTTTATGTGGTGCTCTGCTTATGTATTCATATGTAGGCCTCCTGACAGGTCACTGTGCCTTCAGTGACCTGACTCTTATTTTAAATACCTGCTGTGTAATTGTGGTAGAAATCAAGAAATTTGCCTGCAGCAAAATGGCCCCACCGCCCGCACATGCGCAGTAGCATCTCACATTTGCTGAGATATACTACTGCGCAAGCGTGGCCGACGGCGCCATATTGCTGCAGCCAAATTTTTTTCCCTCCAGCAAAATGGTGCCCGCGATTGCGAAGTAGCATCTATTGCTTGCCGACAGATGCTACTGTGCAAGCGCTGCTAGCGGCGCCATTTTGATGGAGGAAAAATGAATTTGCCTGTAGCAATATGGTGCCGCCGGCTGCACTTGCGCAGTAGTATCAATCGACAAGCGATAAATGCTACTGCATACACGCAGGCGCCATTTTGCTGGAGGAAAAAAAATTTGGCTGCAGCAATATGGCGTCGCCGGCCGCGCTTGCGCAGTAGCATCTCTCGGCAAACAATAGATGCTACTGCGCATGCGCATGCGGCGGGGCCATTTTGCTGCATGTACATTTCAGGATTTGTACCACAATTACACATGTAGTATTTAAAATAGGAGGCAGGTGTCACGCTGTCTCTGTATACTGGAGGTAGGGGGCCTAAGCTGACCCTAAGCTGGGGCCCTGGCTAATCCCTCAACCTGGAGGTACTGTTAAAGGTACAGAGGTCCAGGCCGCCAGCGTAACCCCTACCTCCTGAGGATCCCTGCACCTAAGTAATCTAGTCCTGAGAAGGACCCCGATCACAACAAAAGGGGACAAGTAATAATATGCCCACACACAGTACTTAGACGAACGAGACAGTACAAGGGAAAAACCAAAACCACCTTGCATACAACAACTACACAACTACAACAGAGGGAACACCAACGGGAAAGGAGATAAATGATAAAGCGAGGAAGGGAAAAGACACTTCAAATACACTTATCTCAGAAACTCCAAACACCACGATCCGCACTGTAAGTCTGAATGAAATGCTTTCACCGACACTTCCCAAACAGCCCAGCAGGCATTTGAAGGAGTCTCACTACAGAAGTATTGATTGCAGCTGGGCGAGGCTGGACCTCGTCTAGCACAGAGAGAGAGAGAATTAACTCCCTCACTGCCGAAAAACACAAAGCACCAACAAGTCAGCTGCGAGAAGTCAGGCTGTGTACTCGTGACGATCTTCGTGGCGACACACCCGTGACAGCAGGTCACTGAAGACACAGTGACCTGTCAGAAGGCAGACATAGGAATACATAAGCAGAGCACCACATAAAGCCCCTCCCCAATGGCCGCCATGGATCACGAAAATATCATTATCTCAAAACTGAAAGTAAAGATTATAAAAGAACTACAAGATGGATTTCATCAAGCAAGGTATCACTTTAATCAGTGTAAAGGCGCCCACCTGACAGTGTATGTGGTTTACTGAGCACAATCCTGCTGACAGGTGCGCAGTGGCCACGCCACTGCTATGGGGTCCGTGACCGCGGGGGGCCCAAGAGTCGAGGGGCCCCAAGCAGCAAGGGGACCCAAGCAGCGTGGGGACAAGTAGTATAGGTGAGTATTGGTGGATAGTGGTGGGGGGAGGAAGGTTGCGGCGGAGCACAAACAGTAGCCGCTGAAGCAGCTATCACATGTGCCCGCTGCTAAAGGGACATGAATATTCCCTCTTCTCCACTCCCCCGGGCGTGGAGAAGAGGGAATATTTATTCTCTTTAGTAGTGGGCACGGAGGAGCGCTGAGTCGCAGCTCCTGCTGACAGTGCCTGCTACTAAAGAGAATGCATATTCACGCTTCTCCACGCCCATAGTCCTGGCGTGGAGAGGAGTGAATATGCTGGCTGCAGCCGCTCACCTCGGGATCTGAGAAAGCGCGTTGCTCAGATGCCGACATGAGCTGCAGCAGACAGGACGCAGCACTGGAGGACAGGTGAGGAAGGAAGGTGAGTATTAGTGTTTATTTTTTTGTGTGTGTAGTGATTGGTGGTTGAAGGGGCCACGCATACCAGGATTGGGGGATTGAGGAGGCCACACATACCAGGATTGGGGGATTGAGGAGGCCACGCATACCAGGATTGGGGGATTGAGGAAGCCACACATACCAAGATTGGGGGATTGAGGAGGGCACACATACCAGGATTGGGGGATTAAGGAGGCCACACATACCAGGATTGGGGGATTGAGGAGGCCACACATACCAGGATTGGGGGATTGAGGAGGCCACACATGCCAGGATTAGGGGATTGAGGAGGCCACACATGCCAGGATCGGGGGATTGAGGAAGCCACACATACCAGGATTCTGGGATTGAGGAGGCCACACATACCAGGATTGGGGGATGAGGGGTGCCATACTTACCAGGATTGGGGGATGAGGGGTGCCATACGTACCAGTATTGGGAAATTTACTATTAGGTGCTGCATTTCCCATCCTAGGCTTACACTCGAGTCAATACGTTTTTCCAGTTTTTTTGTAGTAATATTAGGGGCCTCGGTTTATACTCGGGTCGGCTTATTTAAAATATACGGTAGTTTAAAAATCAGTGAGTACGTGGTGCCCATAATACTGCAGGACTGTGGGGTGCATTATACTATATGGGGGCTGCATTTTACCCTATGGGGTGTGTAATATACTGTATGGAGGACTGTGGGGAGTGAATTATATTCTATGGAGGACCATGGGAAGTTCATTATACTATATGGAGGATTATGGGGGGTGCATTATACTATATGGAGGATTATGGGGGCGCATTATACTATATGGAGGATTATCAGTGGCGTATTATACTATATGGAAGGCTATGTGGGGCCATTATAATATTTTGAGGAGCTATGTGGGGGGCCATTATACTGTTTGGAGGGCTAGTGCAGGCCATTATACTGTATGTAAGCCCATTATAGTGTATGGAGGGCTCTGTGAGGGTCACAGTTGAGGGATCATACTGTGTTGGTGTCACCATACTTTGCCTTGGGAGTTGAAGTGGGGTACTGTAGGGTCATTATACTGTGCATGTGGAGGCTAATGTGGAGGAATGCACCATGGGGGTATCATACTGTGTTTGGTGGGCACTTTTGTTGGCATCATACTTTATGGGGAAATTAAAGAGGGATCTAGGACTTTAGCTGGAGGAAAATTACTATGTAAAAGCTGGAAAGTTGTGAGATCTGCTCTTCTGTGACACTGACAAATATTTAATTATTTATTTTAGGGGGGAAGGCCCAATTAGAGCTTCTGCTATGGGGCCCCATGATTTCTATGTACGCCCCTGCAGGTGCGCTTTAAGTACCTGATCAGCCTCTACAATGCTGCTGCTCTGGTGATTCCCTCCAGCCTTAGTTTGCTTCCCTACAGCAGAAATGTGTAATTCCATAGCGCTTTACGGACATTATTGGCTCTGTCCCCATTGTGAATCCCAATCTAGATTCCTTGTTCCACACCCCAGAGCTGCAAGGCTGCAGTGCTTACCACTGAGCCACCGTTCTGCTTTTAACCTAAGCCCCCTGCCCCCTGGCTTATACTCACCATTTATACCATTTTTAGGCGCCACTCTGGTACTTCGTCGCCATCTTGTGAATGAAGAGTGACCTCCCGCTCGTTCCATGCAGCACTAGAGCAGCTAGTAGGTCACAAACTGTTGGTGGCGATAACAGATGAAGACGCATGAAGGTGAGTATAAGATTGGGGACAGTGGACTTGGGTTTGAAGCACCACTCCAGCAGTAAAATAAAAAAAACGCTGGAGTGGTGCTTTAAATTAGCACTCCCATCAAAGTTTTTAGCATCTTAATCTATTGCAATTATCATATTATATAGCACTGTGTACTTACAATTGCTAATTTTGCCCTTCTACTAAGCTAAGTCTTCTCTTTTTCATTAGATCTATGACATTACGTGATTAAAAACAGACTAGCTTATCCTTCTAAACTCTATGTAGAAATAAGAAGTCCCTTTTCCCTGCATAAGTCATCATTAAAACTACAATTCCACATCACTGCAAAGTCCCTGGCAGCCTAGCTCCACCTCCTTTTCAACTCTTGACCCAGCTGATCTGCTCCTCCCCCTGCGGGCTTGGGCAAGAGTTGAAGAGGGGGTGGAGCTGGGCTGCCAGGGATTTAGCAGTGATGTAGTATTGTAGCTTTAATGATGACTCATGCAGGGAAAAGAGACTTCCTGTTTCTACATAGAGCTTAGAAGTGTTCAGCTAGTCTATTACAGTTGCAACAACCCACTTCATCCCCCTCTTCACAATCACAGTAACAGTAATAAACAAGCAAACAAGCCATAGGTCTATGGCACTTTTATCTTATAAAAAGGATGAGAAACGAGTGCAGATTCTGTGCATTTCTTAGAAGTGTCACGGTGTAAATGAAAGGCATTGTCCACTACTTAGATATTGATGAAGTGAATATGAGGTGAGCTGCAGTACCTGAGAACGGCCATTACACAGTGAATGTGTAGCGTCGGCGTCCCTGCCTCCTGCTAGGCAGGGACGCTGTTCCCCTCACCTCTCTGCTCCGTGCCCGGCGGCTTCCTCCCGCTCTGCTTGCAGCGCCCGCTCTCCCCCGGTCACTGTGCTTAGGGCGCGCGCTCCCCCTCTCTTAAAGGGGCCGCGCGCGTCGCCCTAAGGAGTCCCCGGCCAATGGCCGGAGGATCCCTCCATATATAAGGCACCTCCTCCAAAATGGAGGTTCCCGAGCAATGTTGTTGCACTGTTCACTACTCTGCTTCAGCCCTCAGGTCCCGTTGCCTGTTACCTGCCAGTTACCTGCCAGTTACCTGCCAGTCTCCTGCCAGTTTGCTGCCTGATTCTTGCCTGTCATCCGCTTTCCTGCTTGCTAGCCTGAGGTCCGACGGTCTGCCTTCCGACACCTGTCAGTCTGTCTATGGACCAGCTTGCCCGCTCACCTGGGAGCGCTCACCTGCTACCTGTCTGTTAGCCTACCTGGAGGCTCCGCCGTCACGTGCTGTGACCACCTGCCAGTCCAGAGACTCTTGCCCGCTCACCTGGGAGCGCTCATCTGCTACCTGCCTGTTAGCCTACCTGGAGGCTCCGCCGTCACGTGCTGTGACCACCTGCCAGTCCAGAGACTCTTGCCCGCTCACCTGGGAGCGCTCATCTGCTACCTGCCTGTTAGCCTACCTGGAGGCTCCGCCGTCACGTGCCGTGACCACCTGCCAGTCCAGAGACTCTTGCCCGCTCACCTGGGAGCGCTCATCTGCTACCTGCCTGTTAGCCTACCTGGAGGCTCCGCCGTCATATGCTGTGACCACCTGCTTATCCAGAGACTCTCGCCTGCTCACCTGGGAGCACTCATCTGCCATCTGCCTGCTAGCCTACCTGGAGGCTCAGCCATCACAGGTCGTTCCTGCTCGTTTACCCAGAGACTGTCCCGGTCACTTGCTGTGACCTCCTGCCCATTTACCCAGAGACTGTCCCGGTCACTTGCCGTGACCTCCTGCCCATTTACCCAGAGACTGTCCCGGTCACCTGCTGTGACTACCTGCCTGTCTTCCCTGGTCGCCACCCGCTTCCTTACAAGGACCGCCCCCTTGTATAAGTTGCTCAGAGGTTCCGCCTCCCAGACCCGTTACAGTTTGCTCGGGCCATGGAACCCGGTGGCACCCAAGCTCCCTCGCTCTCGGACCTTTGTCATGAACTGTCCTGACAGAGGTCCCAACAGGAGTCCATCCTGGGTCACCTGCGGAATGTCAATACTCGCCTGGACACTTTGACTGCCCCACCAGCAACCACCGCTAGTGTCATGACTCGCAGCCCGGTTGCTCCGCTGCCCACCAATACCATAGTATCCTGCTCTGGAATCCGGCTTTCTGCACCTCCTCGCTTCGGAGGCGACTCCGCTCAAGCTCGGGGCTTCATTAACCAGTGCACCTTGCACTTTGAACACCAGTCCCACCAGTTTAATTCCGACCAGGCCAAAGTAGCCTTCATCATGTCCCATCTCACGGGAGAGGCACTGGCTTGGCTAAATCCTCTATGGGAGAGAGGAGACCCTCTGGTGTCCGACCTGCCAGCCTTTCTCACGGCTTTCCGGAAGGTCTTCGACGAACCCGGACGGAAGACCTCATCCGCCTCATCTCTGCTACGCCTCCGTCAAGGGAGTCTCACCGTGGGCCAATATGCCATACGGTTCCGTACCCTTGCTTCGGAGCTGGCCTGGGATAACGACGCCCTGGTGTCCGTCTTCTGGGAGGGTCTGTCCGGCCGTATTAAAGATGAACTCGCCGGTCGGGACATTCCTACCACTCTCGACGACTTGATTACACTTGCCATCCGGATTGACATCCGGTTCCAGGAGCGCGCTAGGGAGGTCACCCGTGAGAGGAGGATTCCACGTCTAGTCCCTACCTTCCAGAGACCCGTCACTCCCTCTGTTACTCCCCAGGCACACTCACCTGAGCCTATGCAGGTCGACCAGACCAAGATGGTCAAGACCCGTCAAGACTTACATCGTGCCGAGGGGAGCTGTTTCTACTGTGGCAGTAAGGAGCACCGGATCCGTTCCTGCCCTGAGAGGTCGGGAAACGCCTGTGTCTAGGATCGCTCAGAGAGGTCGCCCTAGACAAAAGTAAACCCTCTCCATCCCTGATGCTGTCTGTTTCTATCTCCTGCGGAGAGAACCGCTATTTTGAACTGGCTCAACTTGACTCTGGAGCTGCTGGAAATCTCATCTCTCAATCCCTGGTAGAAAAATACCACATTCCCACCAAACCTCTGGCCGTACCTTTATCTGTCGCCGCCGTGGATGAGGGTCTCTTACCACATCCCATCCAACTCATCACCGAATCTCTGACTCTACAGGTGGGAATGCTGCATTCTGAGAGCATCTCCTTTCATGTTCTGCCTGGACTCTCTCACGCACTATTGCTTGGCCTGCCTTGGCTCCAGAGACATGCACCCGTGCTTGACTGGCAGACCGGAGAGGTCCTTCGCTGGGGACAGGACTGCCATAAGACTTGTCTAGTTCCCGTTCGTCCTGCCCGTCCTTCTCCTACCCCAGCCAATCTGCCCGGTCTTCCGGTTCCCTATTGGTCTTATGCGGATGTCTTCAATAAAAAAGAGGCAGAGACTTTACCTCCTCATAGACCATACGACTGCCCAATCGACCTGATGCCCGGCTCTACTCCTCCCCGTGGGCGAATCTACCCTTTGTCCGCTGCTGAAACCCGGTCCATGTTTGAATATATTGAGGAGAACCTGGCCCGGGGATTTATCCGGAAATCTACCTCCCCGGCGGGAGCAGGCTTCTTCCTTGTCAAAAAGAAGGACGGCTCACTCCGTCCATGTATAGACTATAGAGGCCTAAACCAGATTACAGTGAAGAATAAATACCCCCTTCCGCTTATTCCTGAATTATTTGACCGTCTGAGGGGGGCTAGAATCTTCACCAAACTGGATCTCCGTGGGGCGTATAACCTGGTCCGTATCCGTCAGGGGGATAAGTGGAAGACGGCATTCAATACCCGGGACGGCCACTATGAGTACCTTGTGATGCCCTTCGGTCTCTGTAACGCTCCTGCCGTCTTTCAAGAGTTGGTCAATGACATCTTCCGTGATCTTCTCTACTCCTGCGTGGTGGTGTACCTGGACGATATCTTGGTCTTCTCTCCGGATCTTCCTACTCACCGGAGGGACGTTCGTCAGGTCCTGCTCAGGCTCAGGCAGAACCACCTCTACGCTAAATATGAGAAGTGCATCTTTGAGCAGACCTCTCTTCCATTTCTGGGCTACATAATCTCTCAGACAGGTCTACAAATGGATCCTGAGAAACTGTCTGCCATCCAGAAGTGGCCCCGACCAGAGGGGTTGAAGGCTATTCAGCGGTTCCTGGGCTTCGCCAACTATTACCGCCTATTCATTCCGCACTTCTCTTCCCGGACCGCCCCTATCTCTGCTCTCACCCGTAAAGGTACGAACCCCAGAGAATGGCCGCCCGAAGCAGAGGAGGCATTTCTTTCCTTAAAACAGGCCTTCCTCTCCGCCTCGGTGCTGCATCGTCCGGACGGCAACAAACAATTCTTCCTAGAAGTTGACGCCTCCTCCTCCGGAGCTGGAGCGGTACTTACCCAAAAATCTTCTTCCGGAAGAAAGGTAACCTGCGGCTTTTTCTCCAAACTTTTCTCCTCTTCTGAGCGCAATTATTCTATAGGAGACCGAGAATTGTTGGCCATTAAGATGGCACTGGAGGAGTGGCGTTACCTTCTCGAGGGGGCTCTCCACCCGGTAATAATTTACACTGACCACAAGAACTTGGCATATCTCCAGAGCGCCCAGAGACTTAACCCGCGCCAAGCCCGGTGGTCTTTGTTTTTTGCCCGCTTTGATTCCATTCTTCATTTTCGTCCGGCTGACAAAAACATCAAAGCTGACGCCCTGTCCCGATCCTTTCTGGTGTCTGATCTTGAGGAGGAGCCTAAACACATCATCGATCCCGCCAGAGTAATGCAGGTAGCCCCCGTGGGCCTAAATCGTCTCCCTCCCGGTAAGACGTTCGTAACGGAGTCCGATCGGGAGAAGATTCTACACTGGGGTCACTCGTCTAAGCTAGCCGGGCACGCCGGTCAGAAAAAGACCCTCCAGCTTATTACCCGGCCCTACTGGTGGCCTACCCTGCACAAGGATGTAATTGACTTTGTTTCTGCCTGTGTGTCCTGCGCCCGCAACAAAGTTCCGAGACACCTGCCTGCCGGCCGCCTTCTTCCTCTGCCTGTGCCTGCTGCCCCGTGGCAACATATAGCTATGGACTTCATAACAGATCTCCCCGTCTCTGCCGGTTGTATGGTCATTTGGGTGGTCGCTGACCGCTTTTCCAAAATGGCTCATTTTATTCCCCTGCCAGGCCTCCCGTCTGCTCCCGAGCTAGCTAAAGACTTTATCCGCCACATCTTCCGCACCATGGTCTGCCTCTCCACATCGTGTCGGATCGCGGGGTTCAGTTCACCTCACGCTTCTGGAGAGCCACATGTAAACTGCTCGACGTCACCCTGGACTTCTCCTCCGCTTACCACCCACAGTCCAATGGTCAAGTGGAGCGGATCAATCAGAATTTGACCAGTTACCTCCGGCACTTCGTTAATGCCCACCATTCAGACTGGGTGGATCTCCTACCATGGGCCGAGTTCTCTTACAACAATCACGAGAGCGAATCTTCTTCTAAATCCCCGTTTTTTGTAGTCTTCGGTCAGCATCCTCGGATCCCTTTTCCTGTCTCCACCTCTGTGGACAACCTGGCCGCGGAATCTCTCGTTAGCAAATTTTCCTCCATTTGGGAGAGTACCCGATCCGCACTCCTTCAGTCGTCCGAGCGGATGAAGAGACACGCCGACAAAAAACGCCTGGATTCCCCACAATTTCGTCCCGGAGATAAAGTCTGGCTCTCATCCAAATATGTCCGGCTCAAGATTCCTTCCTATAAGTTAGGGCCTCGGTTCATCGGCCCACTGGAGGTTATCAAACAGATCAACCCGGTGGCCTATAAATTGAAACTCCCGGCCAACTTACGGATCCCTAACTCCTTCCATGTATCTCTTCTCAAACCCGTGGTACTTAACTCCTTTTCCAAGTCTACAGGTACGCCTCCTGCTCCGGTTTCTGCTGAAGACGAGTTTGAGGTAGAGAACATTCTGGCCACCAAAAGGGTAAGATGGAAAGACCTTTTTTCTAGTGGATTGGAAGGGGTTTGGTCCTGAGGAGAGAACATGGGAGCCCCGGGAGAACATCCATGCCCCTCTCATCCTTGCTAAATTTCTGTCTGGCCTAAAAAAGAGGGGGCCTAAAGGGGGGGGTACTGTAGCGTCGGCGTCCCTGCCTCCTGCTAGGCAGGGACGCTGTTCCCCTCACCTCTCTGCTCCGTGCCCGGCGGCTTCCTCCCGCTCTGCTTGCAGCGCCCGCTCTCCCCCGGTCACTGTGCTTAGGGCGCGCGCGTCGCCCTAAGGAGTCCCCGGCCAATGGCCGGAGGATCCCTCCATATATAAGGCACCTCCTCCAAAATGGAGGTGCCCGAGCAATGTTGTTGCACTGTTCACTACTCTGCTTCAGCCCTCAGGTCCCGTTGCCTGTTACCTGCCAGTTACCTGCCAGTTACCTGCCAGTCTCCTGCCAGTTTGCTGCCTGATTCCTGCCTGTCATCCGCTTTCCTGCTTGCTAGCCTGAGGTCCGACGGTCTGCCTTCCGACACCTGTCAGTCTGTCTATGGACCAGTTGCCCGCTCACCTGGGAGCGCTCACCTGCTACCTGTCTGTTAGCCTACCTGGAGGCTCCACCGTCACGTGCTGTGACCACCTGCCAGTCCAGAGACTCTTGCCCGCTCACCTGGGAGCGCTCATCTGCTACCTGCCTGTTAGCCTACCTGGAGGCTCCGCCGTCACGTGCTGTGACCACCTGCCAGTCCAGAGACTCTTGCCCGCTCACCTGGGAGCGCTCATCTGCTACCTGCCTGTTAGCCTACCTGGAGGCTCCGCCGTCACGTGCCGTGACCACCTGCCAGTCCAGAGACTCTTGCCCGCTCACCTGGGAGCGCTCATCTGCTACCTGCCTGTTAGCCTACCTGGAGGCTCCGCCGTCACATGCTGTGACCACCTGCTTATCCAGAGACTCTCGCCTGCTCACCTGGGAGCACTCATCTGCCATCTGCCTGCTAGCCTACCTGGAGGCTCAGCCGTCACAGGTCGTTCCTGCCCGTTTACCCAGAGACTGTCCCGGTCACTTGCTGTGACCTCCTGCCCGTTTACCCAGAGACTGTCCCGGTCACTTGCCGTGACCTCCTGCCCGTTTACCCAGAGACTGTCCCGGTCACCTGCTGTGACTGCCTGCCTGTCTTCCCTGGTCGCCACCCGCTTCCTTACAAGGACCGCCCCCTTGTATAAGTTGCTCAGAGGTTCCGCCTCCCAGACCCTTTACAGAATAGAGCTGTGCTGTTCATGCAACATACATTATTTACATTCAACTGCCACTTGGGCAACAAAACAGACAATTTGTGGGAGAGTCAGGTGTCGGACTCCCACCAATCTGATATTGATGACCTATGGTAAAGGGGTTTTCCCAAAGTAAATTTTAATCAACATTTAAACCAGTCATGCAAGAAGAAGTGACCAGGCTCCTTGCATCTTCTCGCCCTACTACCTGCACCAGTGACCATATGCCCTCACATCTCCTCCAGTCCCTTTCCCTTGTTCTAACCACTCACCTAACTAAAATATTTAATCTCTCCCTCTCATCTGGCATCTTTCCCCCCTCATTTAAATACGCCAGCATACATCCACTATTTAAAAAAATATCCATCGACCAGAACTGTGCTGCTAACTACAGACGGGCCTCCAACCTTCCCTTCGTCTCTAAACTCCTGGAACGCTTGGTCCACTCCCATCTAATCTGCTATCTCTCAGATCACACTCATCTCAACCCTTTACAACCTGGTTTCCGTTCTTTACATTCTACTGAAACTGCCCTCATTAAAGTCTGTAATGAATTACTAACAGCTAAATCTAAAAGTCACTAGTCCCTGCTGATTATCCTGGATTTCTCTGCAGCATTTGACACTGTGGATCACCAGCTCCTCCTCACTATGCTCCGATCTATCGGCCTCAAGGAAACCGTTCTCTCCTGGTTCTCCTCCTATCTCTCTGACCGCTCCTTCACTGTATCTTTTGCTGGCTCCTCTTCCTCTTCTCCTCACCTTAATGTCAGGGTTCCTCAAGGCTCAGTCCTAGGCCCCCTCCTTTTCTCCTTGTACACTGCCCCTATTGGACAAACCATCAGTATATTCGGTTTTCAGTACCATCTCTATACTGATGACACCCAATTATACACCTCGTCTCCTGACATCAACCCTGAATTATTACAAAATACCAGTGATTGTCTTTCCACTGTCTCAAACATTATATCCTCCCTCTATCTAAAACTGAATCTGTCAAAACTGAACTTTTTTTGTTTCCACTCTCCACTAACCTACCTACCTCCGATATTGCCCTTTTTGTGTGTGGTTCCACCATTACTCCCCAGCAAAATGCCCACTGTCTTGGGGTCATATTTGACTCAGATCTTTCTTTCACTCCTCACATCCAATCACTAGCTCGCTGACATCACCTACACCTCAAAAACATTTCTAGAATTAAACCTTTTCTTACCTTTGACTCAAAAACTCTTACTGTTGCTTTTATTCATTCTTGTCTGGACTATTGCAACTCTCTACTAATCAGTCTCCCTCTTACCAAACTCTACCCTCACCAATCTATCCTGAATGCAGAAGCCAGGATCATATTCCTTTCCAACCGCTACACCGATGCCTCTACCCTGGGCCGGTCTTTGCACTGGTTGCCCATCCGATACAGAGTTCAATATAAACTTATCACTCTCACCCACAAAGCGCTCCACGGTTCAGTACCCCCCTACATCTCATCCCTTGTCTCAGTCTACCACCCTACCCATGCCCTCCATTCTGCTAATTACTTTAAACTAAAATCCTCAATAATCCGAAGCTCCTATTCCCGTCTCCAAGACTTCTCGCGTGCTGCGCCAATTCTTTGGAATGCACTACCCAGGACAATTCGATTAATTTCCAATATCCATCGTTTTAAGCGTGGTCTAAAGGCGCATTTCTTTAGACTGGCCTATTGCCTTACCTCACTTATCTAACTATCCCCGGTTGGCCCATACAAAAATTTTCCTCAAAATCATGATCCTCGTAGTATTTGTTCACACACCTTCCATGAACTTAATAGCCTCTGTGTCGGTACTGTACACATACTGACTGGCGACCAGTTCATGCAGTGTTATGTGTATACCCTATTTAGTGTATTATGGTGGTATCATACATTATAAGCACATTTTACCATTTACCTTTCGTGTTTCTCATTCTTTCCTCATAGATTGTAAGCTTGCGAGCAGGGCCCTCACCCTTTTGGTATCTGAGTTATGCTTATTCTGTAACGTCTTTATTGTCTGTACAAGTCCCCTCTAAAATTGTAAAGTGCTGCAGAATATGTTGGCGCTATAAAAATAAAAATTATTATTTTAATCAATAGATCTTTGAATAATAAAATGTCCCTGTGCTGAGATAATCTTATAAATGTGCCCCTGCTGTGTACGGTGTAATGGCTGTGTCTGACCGTACAGGAACATGGTCTGATCATACCACATCTCCTGGGCAGGGGAGGAAGCAAAAGAGTATACAGACAGGACAGCACGAGATCACAGCCGATTCTTTCTTAAATCATTGCTTAAAAACAGGCAAGGAAATGTTTTGCCTCACAAAAAGAATCGGCTGCGATCTCATCCAATTGTGGAACTTATTTTTATTCCAAGGTCTATTAATTAAAATTTAATTTGTTCGTGGGGAAAACCCCTTTAAGGAGAGACCAATAGTATCTAAGTAGTGGCAACTCCTTTAACTTTAGGAAGAGGCACCATTTTAGCTTTTATAATGGGGATTACATTTTCTCTATGCATGCTCTTACCTCATTGGATACTGCCAAACCTCCAACTTATAAGTATGGGTTAAATGGTTTTATGAATTTGGTCTTCTAGCAAAATTTAAACGAAAATTAAAAAGCCTTTATTCCATAATATATAATGCCAGAGCATCTCTTCAGTATGTTTTTTTAGCAGGCGGAAAGGCTTTAATGATAACATATAGCACTTACCCTTTGCACACCCATACAGAAAACTCCCTTCTGATATTTGGAATTTCATGCATGTTATTCACTGCCTAAGACAGACTGAGGTTGCTCTAGTCCAAAAGTATAACTTCCTGTCTCCACCCTAGAATTTCTGCAATCTGCGTAGACCAATACTTAGCAGTATTTTACTTGTCTATCTATACTACAATGATTACAGTCAGTGGCTGGATTCATATAACGAGTTATGTTTGTTGCTGATCATCAAACGTTTCAGCTATATTTTTTGCTTTTATTTAAGGAAACTGAGAAAATATATAAATCTGCTCACTTATTTCTGCTACATTAAATGCTGCTTCCAGATCAGACTGCTTGTTCAAAATGACAGGTTCCCTCCCTTTTAAATATTAGATTTGTGTGTTTACAGCAAGCCAATAATTCAGTAAGAAAGCAAAATTATTGTATCATGGGAAAGATAAATAGTGTTTGAGGGGGAAAATAATAATTGTTCCTATCAACCATGGCTAAAATAACTTACGCTGTATGTGACTCTCCTACTTGTGTTACCAGAATAAGTGGGATATTGTCACGGGTGTGTCTGGTGTGGCAGACAGTCATTCTGGATCCAGCTGTAGAAGGTCGCCGAACTTGGCTTTGCAGACACCTTCTTGATCCTTCCCTGTCTAGGACCCAGCGGTGAGCTCTCCTTTCTGCTGCTAATTAACACACCCTCGCTGGACTTTTAAATAACACCCAGTCTCTCCAGAGAATCGCTGGTGATAGACGCATTTTCCTCTGTTCAGGCCTGGGGTTCTAGCAGTCGTCTAGTTTCTTCTTGGAGTTCTTTGGTGATCGTTGTCGTGGTCGCTCTGGTGTCTTCTCAAAACTAAGTGTATCCGCTTGTCTGTTTATGTTGTTTGTCTTTAGTTGCTGTGGGGCTGACTAGTGCTCACTCCTTCCTCTCCCTACCTAGGGCCTAGCTCTAGGTTCAGTAGGAATTAGGTATCCTGCTCGGCGAGAGGTGAGGAACCTATTTAGGGACGATAGGGGAGCCAGGGTGTTGTAAGACCTAACTAGGGGTCTCCACTCCCTCTTTTACTAGTTGCTGGACTCCCCCCTTTCCCCTCGTTGTATGCTGGATCCTTCCCATACCTAGCATGAAAGATATACACAAGATAGGATTGAATCCCATTCTGTATGTAGCAACTTCTCGTTTGGTAAAATATGTGCTTTACAAGGTGCAATACACCCTATATATATAATACATAACAGGATGCCAACCTGACAACAACACAAACCGTGGCATACCTACAGTCTAGTGGGCACCGGGGCAAAATTTGGACTTGGACTCCAACTTGCATGTTGGTTAGATGTGTGAGCCCTTGCAGCGGTCTAGATCCTATAAAGACATTTGTGTTCACCCCCTATATAATGATATCCCCCATGCTAGAAAACTTCCTGGTATATTGTTTCTCAACCTGAGTCCCTTCCTGGTATAATGTCCCCTATGCTGGGCCCCTTCCTGGTATAATGTTTCACATCCTGACCTACTGGTGTCAGTGGGCCCCACTCCCACCTGGGCCTGGACATGGTCGAACCTGTTACGAGTCCAGGTGGTGGAACCTCTGTGCTTCGGTGCAAGGAGGGACCAGAGGGGCATGACTAAGTGCCAGGTGAACCAGGTGCCACTCTGGGACCGACCTTGTGTGAGAGCAGGTGACTCCCACGGGTCAGATGGCAGGAACTGACCGGTACAGCGGATGAGCACAGCAGGAAGGCTGACGGGTGGACCAGGTAGATAAGCAGGCTGGTTCAGCAGATAGCCAGACGGGTGCTAAGGGTAGGCGAGCAGGTAACTGGCAGGTGCTCCGGGTAGACTGGCTGGCAGACACGACAGGTAACAGGCAGGTGCTCCAGATAGGCAGACGGGCGGGCATGGCAGGTTACACACAGGTGCTCCAGGTAAGCTGACTGGCGGGCACAACTGTAGACAGACTGGAGAACAGAACTTTTAGACAGGCTGGCGGGCTGGACTGACAGACAGACTGGCAGGCAGGACTGACAGGCAGTGGGATCTGAGGGCTGGAGCAAATGTTAAGCACATGGAACAACAACCTTGCACAGGCACCTCCATTTTGGAGGAGTTGCCTTATATAGGGGAAGTCCTCCGGCCATTGGCAGGGGACTCTATAGGACGGCGCGCGCAGCCCCTTTAAGAGGGAGGGAGCACGCGCGCGCCCTAAGCACAGTGCCCGGGAAGCTGTGCGCAGTGCGTGCCACAGCAGCAGAGGAGGGGGAAGACGCCGGACCTGGACCGCCGCGGTGAGGGGAATGGCATCTCTGCCCGGCAGGAGGCAGAAACGCCGATGCTACAGAACCCTCTGCAACTGCAACCATTACGCCCCTGAACACAAATAACTTGCAGAACAATTAGTAGAGGCAGAATGGCCCAAAATCAAATGCAATCGGTGTCTCTTATTAGAATGTTTAGAGGCAGCTTTTTTAAAACCTTCTTCACATGGCTGTCTCTAAAAATTCAGCACAGTCCCAGCAAATTCAGAATGGTTGGCAACTATGCCATCCATACATGGGTATAACTATAGCTGTAGAAGCTATCACAGCTACTGTGGGGCCGGAAGATTGAGGCAGCCAACTGAAGTGGAAAAAAATGTTTGTTTCTATAAAGATTAGTAAGTTGGTGGCTTTCTGATATCTAACAATATTATGTGAACTATGTGATATTGTCACGGGTGTGTCAGGGTTGACAGACAGTCAGTCGTACGGTGTCCGGCTGTAGAAGGTCACTGCGTTTGGCCTTACAAACATCTCCCTAATCCTTTTAAGATTCCTCTCTCTTTGAGTTCCTTAGTGGATTGCTGCCGTGTTTTCTCTGGTGTCATCTTGGAGCTAAGTGTATTCCCCTGTTTGTTTCCCCTGTGTGTACTTTAGTTTGTAGTGGGGCTGACTTAGTGCTCACACCTCCCGCTCCCTATCTAAGTCCTAGCCTTAGGGTCAGCTAGGGCCAGGTTTCCTGCTTGGCGATAGATGCAGAACCTATTTAAGGGAGTGAGGGTTTGTCGTTAGATCTGTTTGGGGGTCTCCACACTCCTTTTCCCTAGTTGTAGGGATCCCTCCCCTTCTCTCGTCGTTATACGCTGTGTTCTCGGGACAGTTATGTGCTTCTCCCTGGATTAGAAAAACGGTTATAACCTGTGTATATGAATAAGTGTTTTATATTGCATAGAACCTTATGGGCACCAAGGTGCACGGCTAATGCATTACTATAATATGTGGATGACTCAATGTGTTCTGATAACTGTATTAGATATAGGGAAAGGATGAGATTAGTACATACGACATGGGTTTAGATTTAGCTGTAAGACAGGAACAGTGCATTGGTGGGCACAATAAGTTCAGGAAGTAGACAGGTTTAAGATAGAAACAGCTAATGTGTTCAGGAACAGCCACAGTGTGGGAGGGGCAGGGCCAGTTAACAAGGGGAGCACTTCCTGGTTAGTGCAGTTAGAGTGAGAGATTAGATGGAGAGATAACAGTAGTTGGCGGACATGAGGAGCACAGGCTGTTCAGCAGCATGAGAATGTCAGCCATAAATTCGGAGCAGACATTCCTGGAACAACCAGGGCCTATGGTCCAACTGAGGCACTGAGAAGCATGCCTTAATATCTTCCAAGGAGAGGTAGTTGGACGGAAAATCGCATAAGGAAGTTGGGACAGAACTCATGGAAGCTGCAGACCAGATGGAGTATTCCAAGGTTTAGAGATGAGGCGAGTGAACAGCCAAAATCAGAACATGCTGGGCTATGGATTTTTGAAAACGGAAAAGATTGAGCCCAATATTGCTTGTTTCAACATGATGAAAATGGACAGATAAGTAAACTTCTTTTTTATAAAATGAATTTGATGTCCCATAATGTGTATGCGGTGGTTCCTGAAGTTGAAGAACTGGAGATGCAGAGGCCTGCGATCAAAACAAGAGTGTTACGTACCACACGCATAGCACAGAAGAATTGGGACACCGTTTATTTGTAGGGTGCCAGGGTGTGGGAACACAGAAACCCCTCACCCATGACTACCGCCCTGTGCACCTTACATACTGTTATCTAAGGGTGGGAGACCATGTGATTTTGTTGTGAGGCCCTATGAATTCTACTTACACCCTTGCATCCATAGATATCAACTGGCCATACATGAGATAGCGGTGTACCATATTTATTTCTCTTGACTCTACAATAAGAGTAAATTCATTCTACAGATTTATTGCAAACATACTGTTAATCTGAATTGGGCTTGCAGAAATTCTCATGTTATGTAGTGGATTTTCCATAGATTTATGCTATGATTCTACAGTAAATCCAAAGTGAAATCTAGAATATGGATTTACAATAATATATGTTTAGCATTTTTTCCTCCTTAAGAGGCAGTCCTCTAGTTTAGATTTCAGGGACCAAATTTGAGCATTCTTAAACTAAGAATACACATTTATTAGCTACACTTAGTAAATCATTGAGAAAACCAAGATGGGGGTCCGTCTTATAGTCTGAATAGGTATCTTGCCTGGGGGGCGGTGGAGTGGGGGTCACAGGAGGAAGGGTCCCTCAGGCAGCCAGCGGAAGTGGAGAAAAGCTGCGGACCTGGGGTGCTCCAGCAGCGGGGAGTTGAGGTGGTGGTGGAGAGGGAACGTAGGAAGCAGCGCCCGCCGTTCCCTCCCTCAAGAACCCAGCAGCGGCAGCAGAAGAGGTGAGATGCTGCGGGGCCAGTGTCTGGCTGCAGGTGGTTAGGCAGAGCAGCGTGAGTAGCTTTTCCAGGGGCCGCGGCCATCTTCCAGAAGCCGTGATCTACAGGAAAATGGCCTCCCTAGTCGGCGCATGTGCAGACTGGGATCTCGGCGGCCATTTTCCTGTAGATCACGGCTGCAGGAAGATATACAGGAAGACCTGCAGGAAGATCTACAGGAAAACCTGCAGAAATCATTCCCCTCTTCAACTCTTGACCCAACTGCTCCACCCCTCTCCCCTGCATTGACTTTTGCAGTGACTGATGAGTCAGGGAAAAATCACCTCCTGTTTCTACATAGAGCTTAGAAGGATTCAGCTAGTCAGTTTTTAATCACGTGATGTCATAGACCTAATGGAAAACAGAAGAATTAAGTGGGTATAAAAGCAAAATTAGTAATTGTAAGTACACAATGCCATATATTATGATGATTGCAATATACTAAGAGGATAAAAATTTTGATGGGAGGAGTGCTTCTTTAACTGTTTTTCATCAGATTACCTTGAACTCCAAGAATTCCTGTATCAGTAAAATCATACACTGTGTACAATACACCACTGCTGCTCTACGTCAACTAAATTATATTATATAGGTAAAAACCTAATGTTTTCTTGTAGTAACTGCTATTACTATCATGCCAGAGGTACTCCACCAATCTGGTGCCTTTGGTTTCCCACTGTTATACCTTTTTTAAACCTATGTCTTCAAGGTAAGTCAATTCTTCTTCTAGACATCCTGGCTCTCCAAACTATACAGCTTGGATACTCTGACGCCAAACAGTGCTAGAGCTACAGGTCCTCCTTTCAGCTCCTTTGCTCCCCTTCAATTTTCTTGTTACTTATTTTAAACAAAATTGGAAATGTATTTTTTATGTTGCTATTTGTATGGTCACTATGTGGTGACACATAAGGCCCTACAGATCTGTAATTTACAGTCCGTTTAGTAGAGACGTCTTATTTAATATGGTATGAGATGAAGAATGCCAAATTCCTCATGGATTCTGTATCAATGTACATTAAATTATTGGCTCGCAACAATGTATACCTACATACTGTATTCTGCAGTGTGCTGTTTGGATAAGAACATTTCCAAGAATACCAAAAATAAAGTAAATTAAAGGACATTTACAATTTTACATTGATTTCTTAAATAGTTTATTTGCCTCCTAAATACAAAATTAGTCAATTTTCTGAGTAGCATTCATCAAAAAGTTCCTACTGTTTTGTTATAGAGTCTGTGCAACTTCTTTATATATCTGAACAAATTATTAAACAACATGTATGTAAGTACCTGGATAAGAATGAAGTGATTAACCAGAGTCAGCATGGGTTTGTAACTAACAAGTCATGTCAGAGTAACTTAATTTCCTTCTATGACAGAATCACTGACTGGGTGGATCAGGGAAATGCTGTAGATATAGTATATCTTGACTTCAGCAAAGCATTTGACAAAGTATCTCACACCATCCGTATTGAAAAAATGACCAAGTATGGAATGGACAAGGCAACTGTTAGGTGGATTCATAACTGGCTTAGTGATCGGACTCAAAGAGTGGTCGTAAATGGCTTCACATCCAGTTGGATGAATGTCTCAAGTGGGGTACCACAGGGCTCTGTCCTGGGACCTGTATTGTTCAACATCTTTATCAATGATTTAGATGAAGGAATTGAGGGTAAACTGATTAAATTTGCTGATGACACAAAGCTAGGAGGGATAGCTAACACTAGAGAAGAGAGAGAGGATTCAAAAAGACCTAAATAAACTGGAGCAGTGGGCAGCAACTAACAGAATGGTTTTTAACATGGAAAAATGCAAAGTACTACATCTGGGCAATAAAAATGAAAAAAGCATATACAGAATGAGAGGAATAGAGCTAAGCAACAGTACATGTGAAAAAGACTTGGGTATACTAATAGATCATAGCAGTCATCAAAGCAAAAGGTGGCTACTTTGAAGAACCTAGAATATAAGACATATTTTCAGTTGTTTCACACTTTTTTGTTAAGTATATAATTCCACGTGTGTTAATTCATAGTTTTGATGCCTTCAGTGTGAATGTACAATTTTCATAGTCATGAAAATACAGAAAAATCTTTAAATGAGAAGGTGTGTCTAAACTTTTGGTCTGTACTGTATAGGTGGATCAAAACTAAATTAGAATATCAAAAAGTTTATTTATTTCAGTTCTTCAATGCAAAAAATGAAACTCATATTATATAGAGTCATTACATACAGATTGATCTATTTCAAGTGTTTATTTCTGTTAATGTTGAAAATGAAAACACAAAAGTCATTATCTCAGTAAATTAGAATACTTTGTAACAACAGCTTGAAAAATGTTTTTAAAATCCAAAATGTTGGCCTACTGAAATGTATGTTCAGTAAATGCACTCAATACTTGGTCGGGGCTCCTTTTGCATCAATTACTGCATCAATGCAGTGTGGCATGGAGGCGATCAGCCTGTGGCACTGAAGAAGTGTTATGGAAGCCCAGGTTATTTTGATAGCAGCCTTCAGCTTGTCTGCATTGTTGGGTCTGGTGTCTCTCATCTTCCTCGACAAAACCCCATAGATTCTCTATAGGGTTAAGGTCAGACGAGTTTGGTGGCCAATCAAGCACAGTGATACTGTTGTGTGTAAACCCGGTATTGGTACTTTTGGAAGTGTGGACAGGTGCCAAGTCCTGCTGGAGAATGAAATTTCCATCTCCAAAAAGCTTGTCGGCAGAGGGAAGCATGAAGTGCTCTAAAATTTCCTGGTAGACGGCTGTGTGGACTTTGGTCTTAATAAAACACAGTGGACCTACACCAGCAGATGACATGGCTCCCCAGACCATCACTGATTGTGGAAACGTCACACTAGACCTCAAGCAGCTTGGATTGTGGCCTCTCCACTCTTCCTCTGGACTCCGGGACCTTGATTTTCAAATGAAAATTGGAACTCTGGGACCTTGTGGAGTGTGTCAATGACTGCCTTCTGGACATCTGTCGAGTCAGCAGTCTTCCCCATGATTGCGGAGCCTACTGAAACCGACTAAGGGACCTTTTTAAACGCTTAGGAAGCCCTTGTAGGCGTTTTTTGTTAATTATTTTAATTTACTGAGATAATGACTTTTGTGTTTTTATTTTTGTATTGAAGAACTGAAATAAATTAACTTTTTGATGATATTCTAATTTAGTGAGATGCACCTGTATATATTATATTATATATATATATATCAGTAATACGTGCTGTAAAACAAGAATCTCAAAATTGTAAACTCTACAGCTGCTTGCGTGTGCTAAAAAATGGAGGGTGTTCTGCTACCAGGCAGACGGTATGCTGATCTATGTATTTCTGATGTGAGCAGACAAGGCCTTGAGTCAGCACAGTGCCTGGGGAGTGCGTTAGGAAGCATGTGTCAGTCACAAACATTGGGTGAGGCTTTGGTCGGAGACTCTGACTTACTCATAGTTTTGTAATTCTTTGCATTCATTGAAAAAAATCAACTAGACAAATTTAGCCTAAAGAGAGAAAAGTGTTGAGGCCTCAAAATCTGCAAATACATAAATATCATGTCATATAAGGAAGAACAACATGACTGAGTGTCGATTTATGAACAATCAAAGTATTTCTGTAAATTGTACTCTCTTTATTCAGAAAATAATATTCTAGCTAAGGCATAGTATTATTCAAAAGTTTTACGCAGGTGTAGACCAAATTCTTCAAAGTAAGAATGCTTAAAAAAATAGAAGTGGTTAAAGGGAACCTGTCACCTGAAAACTATTAACCTGCAGATATGGGGTTAATCTGCAGGTTAATAGCATTGTGAACCTGCCTGGCGCCTGCACTTATACCAACGCTAATGAACTTTATTCCCCCCCCCGGCAGCATTCCGGCTTCAGTCACCGGGGTGGCTCCGGCGCAGGTTCAGTCACCGCTTTTTGTATAGAGGGCTGCAGCTGTAGCCGCGCCCCTGGCACTGACTGACAGCAGGCCCTAATGATGAGCCAATGTCTGTCAGTGCAGGGGGCGCAGTCAGGGCTGCCACCAGGAATTTCAGGGCCCCATACTGGCAAAATTGAGACTCCGCCCCAGGTTCCACCCCAGCTCCGCCTTCCACAGTCCCACCGCCCACTCTTGGAAAAACTCCACTTCCGCACCCCGTCCTCACCAATCACACAATAACAGCTCCCATCAAACACCATATCACATACATAGCCAGCAACTTTTGTTTTGGCCAAAATATATTTTAAGCCACCACCATGACAAGGTAGACTCTAGGTAGACTCTACTCTAACCTATTAAACATTTTGTAAAATATTCAATACTCTTTTTAGGTATATTTTTATTTAGTTTTCTTTACGGGAATGTGTCACATACATTTTTTAAAATGACCAGTAATATTACATACAAGGAACAAATGCCACCACACCATGACCAGACCACATATTACCACCACATAGTGACTGAATAATACCACGTACAAGGAACAAATACCTCCACACTATGACCAGATCACATATTACCACCACATAGTGACCGAATAATACCACATGCAAGGAACAAATACAGCCACACCATGGCCGCACCACATATTACCACCACATAGTGACCGAATAATACCATATACAAGGAACAAATACCGCCACACCATGGCCGGACCACATATTACCACCTCATAGTGTCCAAATACTACAATACTGATCATTAAAAAAAAATCACAATACTAATATTACCATAAATACCATTATACACAGGAGCTCTGTACATAATATACAGTGTATAGTGCAAGTGTAAAGGTAATACAGTGATCACCAGTGACATTATACACAGGAGCTCTTTATATAGTGTCAGTGTACATGTAATACAGTGATCACCAGCGACATTATACAAAGGAGCTCTGTATATAGTGTATAGTGTACAGGTAATACAGTGATCACCAGTGACATTATACACAGGAGCTCTGTACATAGTATACAGTGTATAGTGTCAGTGTACAGATAACACACTGGCTCACCGGTGATGTCTCTAGTTGAAATCCTTCATCACTTTTCTCCTTAATCCAGTGCAGACTGCCATCACTTCTAGCCAGGACTCGGCATAAAATAACACAGTTATCTAGAGCACCACTTCCAGAGCACATTCCCCAACTTCTACACTATGCAGCTGAGTACAGACGTGCACCCACCATTGATATATAATTAGTTTTTATGCAACCCACCATTCCAAATATAAATTGTAATCCACCACTGCACCCCCACTAACTATAAATAGCCACTTTCCCCACCCAATAAATATATAAATTAATTAGCACCTATACTCTTCCCCCAATTCATTACCAGTTACATTCCTGCATCCTTCCTCAACGCTCCCCACTCTGTACCTCCCACTCCCCCGATTCATTATATTTACATACCCCCTCTCTCTCCCACCCCCATCCTCTATTCATCATTTACTCTCCATCACCCCCAATTTATCATTATTTGTTGTCTCCCATCCTCGATTCATCATTTGCTCTCACCACCCCCAACCTCAATTCATCATTTGCAGTCCCTCATTCCCCACTCTCAATTCATTTGCTCTCCCCCACTACCAATTCATCATTTGCTCTCCCCACCCCACACTCTTAATTCATCATTTGCTCTCCCTACCTCCCAATCCCAATGCCTCGATTGCTCTCCCCCCACTCCCAATTCGTCATTTGCTTCCTCCTACTCCCAATTCATCATTTGCTTCCCCCCCACTCCCAATTCATCATTTGCTCTCCTCTGTCTCCCACCCTCAATTCATTTGCTCTACCCCACTACTAATTCATAAATTGCTCTTGCCCCAATTCGTCATTTGCTTCCCCCCTCGCAATTCATCATTTGCTGTCCTCCAAGACCATTTAATTCATTCTATTAAAAAAAAAAAAGTTTTCATACCTACCTCTCATACGATCCCCTGCACCTCCACTCCCGGATTGGCATCCTGGCGCTTGACGCGGGTGAGTATGCAATGACGTCATCGCGTATGCGCCTTCACCTGCGCATCACAGAAGAGGCAAAGGGACTCCCCTGGAGCCGCACGGCCGTTCAGTTTTGACTGCTGTGAGAGCTCCAAGACTCCTGCGCGGAGGAGATGTATGTCGCCAGCAGCGACATACATCCTGCACAAGATACCCCGGGGCACTGGGTCTGGGCCCCTCCTCTTTACTTCTGTTCACCGGGCCCCATACAGCAGTAAGGGCAGTAATGCCCTGATGGCGGCCCTGGGCGCAGTTACAGCCACTGCTCTCTATACACAGAGCGGTGACTGAAAACGCGTCGGCACCACCCCCGTGATTGAAACCGGAGTGCTGCCGAGGGGAGAATAAAGTTAATTTCCTCCCAGCAGTGGGGCTCTCAGTGCGGGCACCAGGCAGGTTCACAACGCTGTGAACCTGCAGATTAACCCCATATTTGCAGGTTATTAACGTTTTTTTCAGGTTACAGGTTCCCTTTAATAGTTTATTTTTGTCAATTAACAGAATGAAAAGTGAATGAACAAAAGAGAAATCTAAATCAAATCAATATTTGGTGTGACCACCTTTGCCTTCAAAACAGCATCGATTCTAGGTACACTTGCACACAGTATTTGAAGGCGCTCAGCAGAGAGGTTGTTCCAAACATCTCGGAGAACTAACCACAGATCTTCTGTGGATGTAGGCTTGCGCAAATCTTTCTGTGTCTACATGTAATCCCACATTATGTTGAGATCAGTGTTTTGTGGGGTACACATCATCACTTCCAGGACTCCTTGTTCTTCTTTTCACTGATGATAGCTTTTAATGACATTGACTGTATATTTGGGATCCATGTCCTGCTGCAGAATAAATTCGGAGCTCATCAGACAACTCCCGGATGGTATTGTATGAATACAATGTATTGTATTTGCCTGTTTTTCTTACCAGTGAGGACATCATTGATACTGACTGGTTCCTCATTCTATTTTCTGAAATGCAGCCCCAAACTTTCAAAAAAAGTGATACAAGAGACATCAACATGGTCTTAGTTTAATGGAGCTGGCAGGCACACCTCGTGCTGTTTCTTACTTTGCCCATTTGCAATGTTGTGTCTCTGCAAGTGACTTGTGCTCAGCTCGATGGCTGCATCTGGTTGCTAAGCAACAGAATGCCTCTTCTTTTCCGTCAGTGTCTGTTTTCCGCCATGGTCTTATTGGTTCAGAACATGGCTAGTTCTAAATCCTGGCCTCCTTGTTCTTCATTTATTTGGATCACTATGTATTGGCTTCTTCGAACACCATGCCTGGTACTTGTAGCACTTCTTCTGAATTTGTCTCCTGGCTTTTTCAGTGTTTCTTTTTTGTCCACCATGCTTAGTACCCACGGTGCTACTGCTAGTCCTCACCTACAGTTTTACCTAGATTTCGCTCCTGAATTATCTCCTGGAGACAAACCTTGAGTCTTTGTGTCTGACCTTGTCTTGTTCTGACAGCATAGCTTCCAACCATCCTGGATTCAGTGGGACTGTCCCGCTTTGAGAGCTCAGTCCCGCCGGGTCATTGCTTTGTCCCTACTTCTATACTCACCTCTCCGACGTCTTCATCACTTTCATAGCCCCTCCAGGGCTGGGCAGCTTCTCTCTGTTCAGTGCATAAATTAAATTTAATTTATTCACTATGTTCGCAGGCTTTAGCTATGAGCCACAGCTCATAATGATAACCATAGGCGATTTTGGTAATCTTGACATATATTGCAGGCAGTGAACCCAGAAGCAGATTATACATGCACATTGTACACAGCAGTGTATTTCTTTGTTCTTGTATACTGAGATGAAGAAAAAGTCAGATTTTTGTTGTTCCTAAAAAACTAATAAAAATAATAAGCAATTACAAAAATGTAATTTTTTGTGAGTCTTCCAAGAAATTGAACCCACAACCCTCAAAATTACAGGCAGGAGCTAATGCTATTAAGCCACAAGATCTGATTATGCAATGGTGACAATTTTGTGTACTGGATCTATGTTGCAGGCCCTGACTCCACAGGTATATTGTACTGATACATTGTACAGTGTATTTCTATGCCCCTGGATTCTAGAGGGAGAATACAAGAGATTTTTTTCTTCCTATACAATTACTAAAAGATAATGAAAAACACTTAAAATATTGTCATTGTTGATGCATTTAATAATAATAAAAAAATGTTGGTGTCTTTGTAATTGTAATGATCCGCACAACACAGCAATCAGATTATTTACAGGAATCGGTAAATGGCCTAACATAAATTGCGTGATTGATATTAGTTTCCTATTAAACCCATAAAAAATGTAATGCTGAGGCCCTGTTCACATGTAGTGTAAGTGCAGCATTTTTTCTGCTGCTTTTTTTTTTTTTTTGCACGTTTTTTGCAGGTGTCTGCACCACATGATGCAATAACAATTTTTTTCTGATTATTGCGTGTTTGCTGCGATTCTTTTATGCGTTTTCCTCCCTATTTGATGCAATTTTGGTGCAGATATGAAGCAGAGCATATAATGCTTTTTTAATGGTACAGTAAAAGCTTTGATTCTGCAACGGTGTTTTTTTTTCCCTGCATTTTTTTCAGAAGAAGCCTATAGAGAAAAATGCACCAATACCGCAGAGTTCAGCAGACTCCTTAGACGCACCGAGGGCGGAGATTTGCTGAAATCACATCCACTTTGCTTAGACATTTAGACCGTGTTCACATGTAGCGTAAATGCTGCGTCTTTTTCTGCACAGAAATTCTGCTGTGCTTAACTGTCCAAGCAAAGTGGATGTGATTTCATGAAAACTGCGCCCACTAAAGATGCCACTGAACTGTGAGATTTTGATGCTCTTTTTCTCTGGAGGCGTTTATGTGGAGCCTAAAAAAATGTATGTAAAAAACTGCAAAACTAAGTGCAGAATTCAAACTTTTCTGTACTATAAAAAGCACTTAAAAATGCATCAAATAAGGGGAAAAGGATAAAAAAAATGCAGCAATAATCAGAGAAAATTGTTATTGCATAGTTTGGTGCGGACACCTGCCGAAAACAAAAAACACAGTACTTATGCAACGTGTGAACACTGCTTTACAGACAGACACAAGAAAAACAAATGTCATATGATGAAGCTACATAAAGATGAAAAAGTTCTTGCGGCTGCGACTGTGAATGAGGGAACAAAAAATAAATCCATAAGTCCCATCTAGAGATGAGCAGGAGGCACAGATGATGTCGCTCCGGCCCTGCGTGATCAAAAGTCGTGTCGGGGACCCCGGAAGGTTAGAGACTCGGGTCCTCCCGTCCATTGACCTGTACGCTGGAAAGGAGTCCTGTGAATTGATCAACTCATCTCTAATCCCAACTGTCCCGGATACAGCAGACAGTCCCAGATTTGGGTCTACGCCCTGCTGTCTCGGGCGTCTGCTGAATTTCACTCACTGCCAGCACCCCTCTGACATCTCCTCCTGTCAGGGGAGAAAATAATGGTAAATGGGTGTCACGCACAGTGTAGGAAAGACTAAGTGCAACACAAAGGGATGAGGGGAAGGGAGTCCAGACACTAGGTAAAGGGGGAGTGGTGACCCCTAGGCTGATCTAATATCGCCCTGTCTACCCTACCATCCCTATATTGGTCCCTCACCAATCGCCGAACAGGAAATCTAAGCCCTGTAAATCCTTATAGCTAGGCCCTGGATAGGGAAGGGGGTGAGCACTGGTCAGTCCCCACTATAAACTAAAGACAATAAGGGAGACAAACACAGGGGGAAGAAACTTAGCTTGAGCAGACTTCAGAGAGATTTCACCAAATGTCTTCCAAAACACCAGAGAGGAAGTAAGCCGACTGCAATAGCTCTAAGCCTTCACAAAGGAACATGTGAATATCAACGGCCCCTCCCTGCAGCAAACAGAAAGTATTTAAACACCCAGGCCAGGGTGTCAATCAGAGCAGGAGGGAGGTAGCCGCTGGGTCTTAAAGTAAGACAGATTTAAGGAGGCGTCTGTAATGCCAAACAAAGTGATCTTCTGCAGTCAGCTGCAGAGCGACTGTCTGTCACATCTGACACACCCGTGACAATGGCCATGGGTTAGGGTGTGACCATGGGTGTGGCCAAAATTTGCCCCTCTTTCTGTTTTTCAAAAGTTGGGAGGTATGCTGACAGTGTCACCAATGTCAATCTGCCAGGCCACGTTCACACGTTGAGTATTTGGTTATTTTTTTTTACTCGGCATCTGTTAGTTAAAATCAGAAGTGGAACAATCAGAGGAAAAGTATAAGGTTAAGTGCGCATGATCAGTATTTGCTTGCAGAAATTTCTGAAGCATTTCTGCAAGGTTCTGCACCTCTTGACAGCAAAAACACTGTGGAAATTCCCCACATTTTTGATGTGTTTTCATGCGTGTTTTGTGTGTTTTTGCCTGCGTATTTGCCATGCATTTTTCCAATGCATTGTATAGGAAAAATGCTGGCAAATTCGCACAAAGAATTGACATGCTGCTTATTTAAACGCACATGAAATCCTGTCAGGAAAATTCCTGATCATGTGCAGAGATCTTCTAAATTTTCATAGAAAATGCTGGGATAAGGATTACAATGCATTTTTGGCCCATTTCTGGGTGGAAAAAACAAACCAAAAATGCACTGTGTGTACATAGCCTAATAGAAACACGTCACCATTTCTGTATTTTTCACCCACTCCTGGATTTGGCTTACAAATACTGAGGTAAAAATCTCACCTATTACCCCACGTGCTCATGTGGCCTTACTATTCATGGGACTAAAATTTGGAAATTCTCCTGTAACAGCTCCCCTTGTGGAATTGAAAGTAGCACTCACATAAACTTTTTTTTCTAAATCTGTATATATGTAGTGTATTGTTATTGTGTCAATATACTCACTTACCACTGTCTTCTCCGATATATGGCGCCGCTCTGGTCCTCTTCTGCGTGGCGTCACCGCTCTTTAGGTCACGCTGCGTTCTGCGTGACCCAGAAATCTCGGCCTAGCAAGCATCAAAGGAAATGCGACTTAAAGTACAAAGTGTACGGAGTTGTATAGTGGCTGTTTACAGGTACTGCAACTGAGCTTCAACACCAATTGAAGTGAATGAGATCTGAGCTGCAGTACTAGAGAATGACCACTACGCAGTGTATGGCGCTGTGGTGTTCCAACTCCGCACACTTTGTTCCTTTGTCGGCTGCGCTGCAGGTCCAATTATCGTTTCATTGTGGGGGTGCCGCTTGTTGGACCCCCACGATGTTATATTGATCTAAAACTAGATCATCAATATCTCAATCCTGTACATTCCCTTTAATAGACCCTAAGGGGTTACATCATCAATATCTATTCAGCGTCTATTTTACATTTTAAAACGGTTAGCAGGTTTGCCTAGTGACATAACACCAGGCAACGTGATCTGGAATTGTCTATCTGTTATTTTTATTTTTTTTAGAAGTTTAATGACTATTGAAACTGTGATCAGTCATTTACTGTCAGAATGGAGGAAAAACTGTAAGAAATGAAGAATAAACACAGTGAAATAGAAAAAAGAATACATTTTGTGGTTCATTTTTTAGAGTTTTTGGTTTCAAGTGAATAGTAATAAAATATGTGGCGTTTTTCGAGAAGTGTGTCAATCAGTTCAGACTGATCTGTTTAACATGCCACTGTCCTTACTTCACTCCAGTCCTAGGAGGGGCTGCCCTTTTAAAGTGCCTGCTTGACAATCACCAATTCAGCCTGTGACCTGCCAGAAATTCCTGTGACAAATCCCCAAGAAGGTGCTAAAACTAGGGGGATGGGCACCCGAACGGTGGACTTTAAATAGCCACAGTTTTTATCAGAAGAAAAGTCAAACACTGTTTTCTGCCAAGTTTTGTTTGGGAAAATATTTTTTTATTATATAAAATGAGAGGGAAAAGTGATTACTAATCACCTAAGTAGCTGCTAGATAGATGCATATCTAGAAGTAATAAAAAACAAAAACAAAAAGCCACAGGACATTCTTAAGAAGTTAGCTTGGAATTGCTAGGAAAAGAATCTTGTTACAATTCCAAACATGGAGGGAATAATCTCAGATGAGACACTGAAACTAGCCACTGACACCCACTTACAGGTGCAGCTCACTAAATTAGAATATCATCAAAAAGTTAATTTATTTCAGTTCTTCAATACAAATAGTGAAACTCATATATTATATAGAGTAATTACAAACAGAGTGATCTATTTCAACTGTTTATTTCTGTTAATGTTGATGATTATGGCTTACAGTCAATGAAAACACAAAAGTCATTATCTCAGTAAACTAGAATAATTAACAAAAAACACCTGCAAAGGCTTCCGATGCGTTTAAAAAGGACCCTTAGTCTGTTTCAGTACGTTCCACAATCATGGGGAAGACTGCTGACTTGACAGATGTTCAGAAGGCAGTCATTGACACACTCCACAAGAAGGGTAAGCCACAGAAGGTCATTGCTAAAGAAGCTGGCTGTTCACAGAGTGCTGTATCCAAGCATATTAATGGAAAGTTGAGTGGAAGAAAAAAGTATGGTAGAAAAAGGTGCGCAAGCAACCGGGATCACCGCAGCCTTGAAAGGATTGTTAAGAAAAGGCCATTCAAACATTTGGGGGAGATTCACAAGGAATGGACTGCTGCTGGAGTCATTGCTTCAAGAGCCACCACACACAGACGTATCCAGGACATGGGCTACAAGTGTCGCATTCCTTGTGTCAAGCAATTCATGACCAATAGATAACATCAGAAGCGTCTTACCTGGGCCAAGGAGAAAAAGGTCTTTTTCTCCTTGACCCAGGTAAGACGCTTCTGGCGTTGTCTATTGGTCATGAGTAGTGTTGAGCAATCACTCAGCCCCATACTCGCTTCCCCGCAGCCTACCACCCCGATCCTCCGCTCCCCTCGCCACCTCCCATCCCGATCGTAAGTTAGGACCGGGCGGGGAGCACAGCACCAAGGAGCGGGGAGCGAAGGACCTGGGCGGGGAAGCCGGCAGTGAAAAGACTTCACCGCCGGCTTTCCCATTCTGTGCTGCGCTTTCCCGCCGGTTATTTCAAATGAACAGCTGAGGTATCAGGTGATGCTGATCAGCTGTTCATTTGAAGTCGCCGCGGTGCCCTCAGAGGGTTCATGTGAGTTCATGCTTGACTGCATTGCATGAACTCACATGAACTTTCCCACGGCCGCACAGGTCAGCCACACCTCGCAGACCATCAGCCCGTCATGATTGGTGTGTGCGTGCAGGCAGACATAGGCCGATGTGACACTACTACTCCCATCGGCCTATGTCTGTCCCCCGTCCACTCGTGCCAGCAGGAACAGCTCGATGGGAGCAGTAGTTCCCATCAGCCTGATCCTGCTATTTAAATTGCCCTACTGTGTCCCCAATAATAATTTCATTGGTGGCCAGTGGTTACCTAAAATAAATTAGTTTATACATTACCTGTCCCCGCTGATCGGCACCTAAAATAAAGTAAAAAATAAAAAAATACACCTATACTCACCTAGACACCTAATTCCCCGAAGCCATCGATCTCCTGTAATAAAATAATAAACCACAACCTTATCCTTACCCCTCTGTAGTAGTCCACGAGTGTCCCACGATGATCTCCAGTTTAGAGCAGCCACATAGAATGTGACCGCTCTGAACCGCTGCCGCCGCTAGAATGACGGGGCCGTAAAGCAGCCCCGTCATTGCATAAGCGGGTTCGCCGGAGTTCAGGCAGCGCTGCTCCGGTCAGCTCCTTTACGGCCCTGCTGTACCGTGAGAAATTCCCACGGTACAGCAGTGCCGTAAAGGAGGTCTCCGGAGCTGCGCTGACTGAATGCACTCCGGTGACCTCAGTCAGGGGCTCACGTTGCCGGGAGCGGACGTGTTCCAGGCAGCGTGAGCTTACAGCAGCCATGCACAGCTGTCACCATCTCCAGATGTGACAGCTGTGCATGGGAGATCAGCGCAGGAACGTGGACAGGTAACTATTTTTTTTAGTAAACTAAGAATTAAATAAAATGGTGTGTTTTATTTCAAATAAATTATTTTTTTCTGGGTGTGGTGTGTGTTTTTTCTTTTTAACACTTTGTAGGTTAGTAATGGGGGTGTCTTATAGACAACCTGGGCTTCATGGCAGCTGGCTCTGACATGAACCCCAACCCTATTACCCCCTGCCATCGCACCAGGGCAGCGTGGAAGAGCGAGGCTAAGTGCCAGAATTGGCGCATCCTATGGATGCGCCATTTCTCAGGCGGCTGACGGCTGGTGTTTCTAGCCTGGGAGGGGGCCAATATTCATGGCACCCTTCCTGGGCTATTAATATCAGCCCCCAGCTGTCTGCCTAGCCTTTGCTAGCTATTAAAATAGGGGGGACCCCACATCATTTTTTGGGGGGGTCTCCCATTTTAATAGCTAGTAAAGGCTAGGTATATTAGTAGCCTGGGAAGCTCCGTGGGTATTACCCTCTTCCCAGGCTTCAAACATCTGCCCCAGCTGTCTGCTTAACCTCCGCTAGAGACTAAAATTACGGGGAACCCCACGTCAATTTTTTTTTTTTAATAAATCCTTTATTTTAACACTAAATGACAAGTACAGTAACCAACACTATCACTGTACTTATTATATATGTGACTGACATGTTTCTATCTATCTAATCTATATGTAATGCTCTATTCTTTCTGTTATAAATTGTCGGGTACCGCTGCTGAATTGCCGGCCGGCTTTTTTAAAGAGACGGTGCATGAAAACACTAATATTTTTTTAAATAAATCCTTTACACTAAATGACAAGTACAGTAAGCAACACTGTCACTGTACTTCTTATATATGTGACTGACATGTTTCTATGTATCTAATCTATGTGTGATGCTCTATCTTTCTGTTATAAATTGTCGGGTACCGCTGCTGAATTGCCGGCCGGCTTTTTTAAAGAGACGGTGCATGAAAACACTAATATTTTTTTAAATAAATCCTTTACACTAAATGACAAGTACAGTAAGCAACACTGTCACTGTACTTCATATATATGTGACTGACATGTTTCTATCTATCTAATCTATGTGTGAAGCTATATTCTTTCTGTTCTAAATTGTCAGGTACCGGTGTATGCCGCTGCTGAATTGCCGGCTTTTCATGTTTCACTGTGAGCACTGTTCCCATCGATTTGGGCAACCACCTCCCCCAATACATTCTACATTATTGTTTGCTGTTTTCCTTCATGTAGAATTAACCTACAAGGAAAGAAAGGGTTTATTTTCATTCCGATATTTGTGTCCCATTGACTTGCATTGGTTTCCGGTATCGGAATCGCCGATATCCGATACTTTTTGGGTATCGGCCCGATCCAATCCGATCCGATATTTCCTGATATCGGAAGGTATCGCTCAACACTAGTCATGAGCAAACAGATTTGACGTACCCTTATCCAGAGTCCAGTTCAGTTCTCTATGGCACTCGAACCGGGGCACTAGCACCTTTGTACCAACAATCCTCTCCCCAGCATTCTGGGTGCTTCCGCCACATCTTATATCACAGGGGCCTAGTAAGCGATCCTAGTAAGCATGCCGGGCAGATGATTGCCGGCACAGTAGTGAATACTACCCTGGTCCTGGTCCGGCTGCCACTGAAGACCAAACTGGAAGCCAGACCAGAGTTGTTTGAAGTTTTTTGCTCATCTTTGTTTTCAGACCATTGTAAAACAAATTGGTGAACATTATATATGAAAAATTGTGTCTACAATGGTTATAAGAGCAGAGAATAAGAAAGCGTACGGAAGAAACTAAATTACCCAATATTTCATCATATTTTGAGTGAGCAGACAAATTCATTCTGCATTATGTTTTTTGTTGTTAAGATCATTGAAAGGTTTGTATCAAGTTTATCAGTGATCATCCATAAAATAGAGTATATCTTATTGATCGTTAGGGACCAAACCACTGGGACACCCAGTGATCCTGAGAATGGGGCTTTGCAGAGTGGAGGTTGAGAATGTCATATCACTCCTCCATACATTCTCTATGGGATTGTAATCAATAAATTATCCCCTATGTTACATGCACGCCGCCAGGTTCAGATAGGGCGAGACGGGTTTCATGAATTCTTTGGAATCCTGGGGAACTGTTACTCAGGGCGACCATAGGCTGCAACTTCTCTCAGGCACACAATAGATTCAATTGCTGACCAGACACATCTGAGAAGAGTCTTTTTCAACATTTTAACAATGGAATTTAATCTGAAGCACAGCCAGTGCAATTCAGGGATATTACAGCAACAATCTTCATTACAGTACAATCTGAGTTTCTTGAGCAATTGGCCCTAGTAACAATACAGTTGTTTCTTCACAAGGCACAGTATTATAGTCTCTTCAGTAGCATAATTCAGCATAGATTAGATCTCTTAGCAGCACACTTCTATGCATACACAACCACAGGCTTTTCATTCACAATATTATACAGCATTCTTTATCCTGCATGGAGATGGAGGGGAGGAGGGTTTGAGGAGGGAGATTATCCCTGTGACACAATTCCTTCCAGTCCTTATCTTCCTGCCCAATAATACTCTGCATTTGCACTGTTAGTTCAGGGAGTTTATCTGATCTGTGTTTAGTTTCTCTCCTGATCTGAATCCTGTTCATTTGCCTACTGTCAGATCCAGATAACACATCACCTTTCTCTTCTCTTTCAGCCAGACTACAATAATAAGTTCCCCACAATCCCCCTGGGGCTCTGCTAAAACACTCCCTGTCTCCTGTGACTGTGTTAACCCCTCTAGTTGCTGCATGCTTCTGAAGCACAACATTTCCTGTCTCCTGTGCTTGTGTTATTTGTAACAGTTGCTGGATGCTTAGGAAGCAATGGCACTACTTCTGCATGTCACACCCATCTTATGGATAGATAATAACATATAAACTTGGTACAAACTCCTTAAAGAGGTTTTCCACTACTATTTGACCTCCTTCCACAAGTCTTAACTCTTCCTAGTAATCACATTTCTAAAATCCTTTTATTACCTGCTTCTTCTATGATAACATCTCTATGTGGATCATATAACCCTTTGTTATCATTCAGCCACGGGCGGCATACTGCTCTATTACATCCGATCTGCGCTGACGGAATGGCAAGAGGACGTCACTGATTGGACGGAGCTTCCTGTGAATGATTGACAGGAATCTGGACACCCATGCTCAGATCACAGACTTCACGTTCCTCTGCACGAATCCTACAAATGCTTTGGAGCAATGAACCTTGAGCTGACAAGCGCTGTAATGTGGTGCTTGTCACTAGAAAGCATATCACAGTGCTTGTCAGCTGAATGTTTGGCGCTCCAAAGCATCAGCAGGATCTGTGGATAGGAAAGAGAAGCCTGATATCTAAGCTTGCCAATGCGTGGTGCAGACTTACTCTGCTGATGCTTTGGAGAAGATGAAAGTTAAAGGGAACCTGTCATGTTAAAAAAAAACACTTTTAACCTATTAACCTGCAGATATGGGGTTAAGCTGCAGGTTGATAGTGCTCTAAGGCCTCATGCACACATCAGTACTTAGTCAGTATTTTGCATTAGTGTTTGTATGCCAAAGCCTGGCATGGATCTTACAGAGAAAAACTATAATTGAAACATTGACACCTGTTCTGTGTATTGAAAACACTCCTGGTTTTGGCATACAAATACTGATAAAGTGCTGCTGCTGCTCTGAAAGTTCAACTACTAGAAGAAAATGGAATGATGCACCGCTGAACTGGATGTCAATCAGTGTTCTGAGAGGCGCCGCTCACTGTATACTGAGAGGTAACTGAAGCTGCACTGGTCATGCCCCATGACTGAAATCCGGAGGCTGCCGGGAGGAGTAAAATTCATTTCCGTCCTGTAGCCGGTCTTTCAGTGCAGTGTCTGCCTGAAGTCAGAAAGAACCCTATTACCCTGCAGATTAATTCCATATCTGCATGTTAATAGTGTTTTTTGAAATGACAGATTCCCTTTAAGGCTAAGTGCCCACAATGCAGAAATGCTGCAGACTTTTTCCTCATCTCCCTGGCAGGAAAAACGCATGCGGATTTTACATGCGTTTTTCCCGCCAGGTAGAAGCGTTTGTCAAGCGTTTTTGCATGCGGGTTATCAAGCGCTTTTCCAAGCAATTTTAGCATCACTTGGAAAGTGCTTGACAACTTGGTCACACTATATAAATCCATGCAACCGGCATGAATTTATATAGTGTGACTAAGTAATCGTTTAAAAAAAGAATAAGAATGGTAAAAAATAACAAATAAAGATTATACTTACCTTCCGATGGCCCCCGGTGTTTTCTCCCCTGCGTCCGGTCTCTTGTACTGCTCGAGGTGGTGTGAAAGGACTTTTCATGATGTCATTTAGTCATGTGACAGGTCACGCGACTGCCGACGTCAGCGGTTGCGTGACCTGTCACATAACTAAATGACGTCATGGAAGGTCCTTTTAGACCACCTCGAGCAGTACAAGAGACTGGACACATCACTGAGGAAACCGGGGGACATCGGAAGGTAAGTATAATCTTTATTTATTATTTTAAATTCTTTTTTTTACAGGTACCATGGTACCCGGGTCTGGAGGAGAGTCTCCTCTTCTCCAGACCCGGGTACCATCCGCACATTGAATCGCTTAATATCCGCATGTGCACATGTAGTCATGCGGATATTAAGCGATTCAGTGCAAGTCCATGGCTGCAATTACGCTGCGTGTCCGCAAAATTAATGGACATGTTGCGTATTTTTCCGCAATGATAATGCACACCACATGCGGATTATCATTGGGGAACATGGGGCACGTATTACCAAGCATTTTTTAAGCGTTTTCGCAGTGGAAATTCCACGGCAAAAACACTTGAAAAACGCATAGTGGGCACCCAGCCTTAGTCTGTGATCTGAGTATACGTGATCAGACTGCTGTCAATCATTAACAGGAAGCTCCACCCCCAACAGTGATGTCCTCTTGTCATTCCATCTGATTCACAACATGGAAGCAGCGGAGGTAATAAAAGTATATTAGGGAAGTGATTGTTAGGAGGAGTTCTGACATATGAATGGGGGTCAAATAGTAGTTGAAAACCCCTTTAACTGACAAAAAAGGAACAAAACCGTCTATAAAAATGTTTCTAAATGCACTATATCAACTATGTACACAATTCAGACATTAGCAGTGAAAACATGAATGCACTTCACCTACAAAAATCCAAGACTGCCCCGGGCGTGCTGCAGCATGGCAGCAGATCCTCAGGATTAGCCTCTTCCTTGGACAATGGGGGCGCTTCCACCTGAAATAAGCATCACACTGCTTACTTCTGCAACAAATTTTATTCCGCCATAGAAATGAGGGTGTAAAATTTAAATTACAGGGTTGAGGAAACTTCATTCATACAGAAGACATGTGGATAATATGTGTCAATTCTGACATGTGTGAATTGATCCTGATATATTTAAAAGAGATGAAAATGTTATGACATACAAAAAAAGCAAACAGGTATGATAGAACTTGGCCACTAGATGGCAATATAACCACATGTTTTATAGTAAAAAGTTCCTCACCAGTTTTTTTTATACTATGAATCCATTTGGAACAATTCAACATATAAAGGGGCCTTATCGAATCTATAGATATGTCAAATATACAACATTTTAAATTGTAGGCAAAATTATTTTATTATTTATATTGAAAGTTGCAAATAGACAAAACTGAAAAACACATAACAGAAAATCCTCAATCAAGATTGTGGTAACTATGGGAGTGGAACTTATGTAAAAAGGTTTACTTACTTAGTATATATGAGATATTATCATAGTTTGGTGAATAATTAGTCCATATTAATATTTGGACATTAGACTAATTTAAATCCAGACCGAGTTACAAAATTTAAATAATTAAATAAATGAATCTCAATACATAATTGTTAAGTTCATGTAGTATACCAAATGATATGGTTCTTATTAGAATAAAGTGCCTAGTGCACAACTCAGAAGGTTTGAAGAGAAAATACCAATTGCATCAGTCCCAGATAAGCTTGTAGTATATCAAACAACCATACAGATATCACATAGAGAGACAGTGAAAGAATATAAAAAAAGTAGGTACAAACCACAGTTATCACCACATGCCTGACATGTGTTTCGCCTAGTTTTCAAGAGGTTTCAGGGGTGAGGGATGAGGTTCCAGTTTCAGCAAGGACCAGGGTTGAGTGGTGGAATGGGAGCTGAGGGAGATCGGTGAGGGGGGGTATTATTTATTTTATTTCTTTATACCAGTCTAATTCCTTTTAAAAATATTCTGGAAAACCCCTTTAAATTTCATACACAACAGACAGCTGGGAGAGGAAAGAAAAATTTATTCTGCTAGGTTGATGCATGTGGTTCTAAGGAAGACTCCATAGATTGATTTTATAATTTTCTATGTAAACTCCGTTCTTAAAGGGAAGCTATCATCAAAAAATGACCTTCAGTTAAAACAAGGTTTTTATGTTAAATGTATTTTTAAAATAAGTTTAGAATTTTTTTTTTACAATTATCCATATATAAAAAGAAATCTAAAGTCTTGCCCTTCAGCCTTAGGGCTTGTTCACACATCTGACTCATACCTATAAAATTCTATGGGGCTGTGCACGTCTGATTTTTTTCCTTGGAACGAGTGGAAAATATCATAGACATGTCAGTTTTGATCTGAGCGTCGGATCATGATCGACAATGCAAGTCTTTGGGGGGGGGGACGGGACTGCACTTGGATGTCAGCCGGTTTTCACTGACAGTCAAAATGGAGAAGGTGGAGAAACTTTTATTTTTTCTCTCTCAATGTACTAGAAAAACTGTTGACACTTGGACGACATGCTGATCAAAGTCTGATGAGAATAATTAGTTAGTTGCTATGTGAAAGTACTGAGGTCTGAATGAGCCCTTACACTTCCCGTTGTATATGTACAGATGACTTTTCAGCAGTCTTGTTATAATCATAAACCGGATTACAATGAAATAAGTCACCTCTGTATAAAGTAGATAGCACATTATCCACAATTCCCTAGAGGCCACAGCTCACCTCCTCCTCCTCTCACACCCAGATAAGAGTATACTTAGCTACCCCTTCTATATATACAATTAGGATCTGAGTTAATCTGTTGCTGCTAATGTCCATGATGCTGCTGGAAAAAAACAGGAAGTAGGAGTCTAATATTTGAACTTGTGGCCAATGTGAAAAAGGAATATATATTTTTTTAATTTAGGAAAATTAAAAAAAGTACTATTAATCATTTAAAAAAAATACACGTAACAAATACCTGATTTAAATAGGTCCTTTTTTGATGACTTATTCCTTTTTATTAATTTTTTTAAAAAACAACTTTCACATGCCACCAAAATGACAGGTGCAGGGCCCCATAACAGCCACAGTGTCATATGACAGCCATTCTTTACACATAAGAAATGCACTGCATCTTTTAAGAACGTCCTTCCTTGTGATGTTCTTATATTAGATAAATGTTTTATACCATAATGGTATAAATGAGTCACTCCAAAACGTAAGAGTACATGCAGACATGACACAAATTTTACACTGTGTGAAGTGGCTTAAAATAGTGAGATTTTTATGCATTTTTCCTGTGAATTTCATTTGGACTTTACCCTGTGCGTTAGCATTCTGCGGGCGAAACGTCTGAGATACCCGCAGTTATGCTCACAGATATCTGTTGTGTCATGTGACTGATCACCTGACTGAGAGGTGACGTCACATGACGAACACACAGTTGCTCAGGCGCACATTTGATACACAATAAAAGGGTGAAGAAGTGGTCCGTATATTGCAGCACGCAAATTTCTTTCCTTATGCATTGCTAAAACTGATGGATTTGATTCCTAAAAAGAAATATAAACCACATCCTGGATGAATAAAAACCACACACTGAGGCAAGTTATTGTACATAGTAAGGGAGTACATAATGTAATAATGGATTATGCTGCACAGAATAGGGAGCACACGATGTACAAACTTTGTCACAGAGAAGTCTGCTGCTCCTTGCTTTTTCAGGAGATTGTCCTGAAAATAACAAGGTTACATATACGTATATCCCCTGAATGAAAAAAAAAGATCTCACATTGTGCCCTAAATAGAAATATACACCACACACCATCAATATATATTTACACCACTGTTACCCACCAATAAAAACATAAGTTAATAAACTAGCTTTGTGCACCCCCTATTAAGTATAAATTAATTAGTCGCTTTTTCCCCACCCAAAAATTTAAATTAAGTAGTCATTACATTGCTCCCCCATAGTAAACATATAAGTGCACTAGTCACTGTGGGCCTCCATTTAACAAATCCATTATTTATTTATTAATTTTACTCACTCATATTGCACCATTAATTCGATAACACTTTACAGACATCATCATCACTGTCCCCAATCTAAATTACCTATCAGTGTGTCTTTGTACTGTGAGAGAAAACCCATGCAAACACAGAGAAAATATACAAACTCCTTGCAGATGTTGTCCATAGGGGGATTTGAACCCAGGACCCCAGTGCTACAAGGCAACAGTGCTAACCACTGAACCACCGTGCTGCCTTTATGCACTGTGTTGATTCATTAATCACTAAGCTTTTCCTCCCTCGAAATTCATTACTCACTGTCCTCTTTTCTTAATTTATTATACACTCTTCCCTCCCCCAATATTTTATCCACTGTTCATCTTTCACCCCAGTTCCTTAAAGGGGTTGTCAAGTCCAAATCGATAAGTCTGCAGTCACTCTGTGTGTCTGCAGACTTATGAATCCCCCCAGCGCACGCACTGTGTGCTGCATGGATTTGCCAGTTTTGGAGGGTATGTAAGAGTTATACATACTTCCGGGCCAGAGCCATCCAATGGGCATGCCCTCTCTTCATACACTTGTATTTAGTGAGGCCACGCCCCGACTAGTGACCAAGGCTGTGGAGTCGGAGTCGTGGAGTCGGAGTTGGAGTCGGTGTAAATGGACCGACTCCAACTCCTAAAATATATAATAAAATAATAAATTGGGTACAGTAGTTCAATGCAGTTTGTGGGGAATATTTTTTCATAAGAATTTGGGAAAGTTATGAAATGTCCTATAAATGTCTGTCCTATTCCTGATCTAAGGGTCTAGACTTTTAGCTGAGATGAATCTGTGCTACAGGAAATTTATCACTTAAACATGAGCCATGTATGATTGAGTCGGTGTCATGGAAATTGAGGAATCAGAGTTTGAGTCAGAGTCAGAGATTTGGCTTACCGACTCCACAGCCCTGCTAGTGACACACCCTCTGGGCGGGGCTGACTAGAGGATGCGGCCTTGCTCCATACAAGTATATGGAGTCGAGGCCACGCCCACTGGCTGGGAGTATATATAGCGCATACATACCCTCCGGTCCTGGGTCAGAAACCGGTGAATCCCCGCAGCACACACACTGTATTCCTAAGTCTGAAGTCACACAGAATGAATGCAGACTTATCGATTTGGACCAGACAACCCCTTTGAAAGTGTGCCTCTCCCTCATTCATTACCAATGGGGAGTGTATTATACAATATGGAGGATTATGGGGAGTGTATTATACAATATGCAGGACTATGGGAAGTGCATTATTTTATATAGAGGACTATGGGGTGTGCATTATACTATATGGAGAACTATGGGGAGTGTATTATACTATATAGAGGGCCATGGGGCACATTATCCTATATGTAGGGCTATGAGGAGTGTATTATACAATATAGAAGTAATGCGCTGTGCAGAGGGACCCAGTAAGGCTGGCACCAAACCAGCAAAGGGGCAGCCACAGACGCACTTGGCGCAAGCTTCCCAGCTAAGCGAGCTCATGAGGGCCAGGAATACTCCCCACCCAGCTCCCAGTAAATGGAAGGGGGACTTTGGCAGAGCCCTTTCCAGACCCACTGGACAGCTGGTGTCTGGTGACACGGTTGGTGCCTAGTCAAGGACCAGGTGAGTACCTCTGCAAAAACCCCAGGAAGTGAAACCAGAAGAGAAAATGAGAAAACCCCTGAAAGATAGCAACACTAATGCTAGGACCACTGACCACCAAGCACATAAGAACTGCAAAAAACAGCCAAGGACTGAGCAGGGAGCAGGATTAAATAGCCTGCCTAATGATAAAGTGTTGAATACCTCCCAATCATCCCTAGACAGCCACTCCCTGCTAGTTTGAACAGCAGAATGGGCAACATCCCACCACTGCTTAGTGCCAGACAGAGCAGCGTCCTGCGTTGCATGGAAACCGAAGAAATCAGTGAGAGACACAGCGTCCTGCGTCTTCACACGTCCTACTGTGGTGCCCCTGAGGGTTCGGTCGCCACAGAGGTACTGCATTTCACTCAGAGGTGTGGTATCTCACTCTCAGGTGAGGAAGGAGTATAGCCCGGGACCCTAACACCTGCATCCAACACATTCCACTTCAGTGGGGGCAGGGCGAGATTGCTCCTAAGGGAGAGCACAGTCCCTGGTCCCTAGCTGAAGGGTGGAACTATGCAGTGGGTGTGGGTGGAGGAAGCAGTTTGGGGGAGCACATGAAAGAAAGGGATATAAATAGAGAAGCCATCTTGAAGGAGAGCAAGCCAGTCAGTGGAGATGAGGGGAGCAGGAGCTCTGTAGGAGCTCTGCTCAGGAGGAGGGCCTAGTGAGAGGCCTAGGAGTGGAGAGAGAGAGAGGAGCAGGAAAGGCTCCAGAAACTAGGAAGGGACCCCAGGGGTACGGGCAGTGCTGAAGGCCAACCCGTACGCCCGAATCTACCAGGAGGTGGAGGGGTCAGGCCGCAGAAAGGGGACCGGTCCCTCAACTAGCAGAGTACTTTATGACTCAACTAGAAACCAGAGGCTGCGGTATTTCAAGTCCTGCAGTCAACAGTCCATATCAGTCTCACCAAGAAGGTAGCCATAGAGGACCCAGGGGACGGAACAGACGTCGCCCGACAAGGCCCACGGGTACTGGATTGGGACACTAGGTGTGAGGTGTAGGAAGACGGCCAGAGAGAGAGAACACACAGAAGGGGGTCCCGCTAAGTACTCCGGAGATATCTGAGGGTTGGCTGAACCCCTCCCTGAGTAAGAGCAGCACGACGAGGGAAGTTACACCGGTACCTGTAACTTGAATTGCAACAACCGTGAGTAAAAAACCCTGAAGACTGCAACCCACTGCCTCTGTCCATTATTGCTGCTGCGCCATCACCCCTGCACTACAACGCCCAGCATCACCTATAACATCTACAACATTTCTACACTGCCCTGGAGCTAAGCTCTGCCTGTGGGGAGCTGAACCAACTCTGCTGCGTCATCATCAGCTCCAGAGGATCTGCACCACAGCGGCGGCCCATATGGCCGCATACCACAGGTGGCGTCACGCCTATATATATAAAAACTATAAATGTCCTGTAAATATTCCCCTTTTTGATTGACCGCCCTGGGTCACAGACCGGGTCACCGCCACTGTGACATCTCCCCTAGCAACGTCCGGCCCGGCACCAAGTACCCCACGGCCCAGCGGGTGCGTCACTACAACACCAGAATGTGATGCTCCATAAGATTTGGACAGTCTCCGTGCATGCGTAGTAGCTCCACCTCCAGGGTCAGGACATTGGCGGTGCCTGCAACTGGAGTAGCATAGCACCGGATCTGCTCCATTCCCAGGTGGGAGCACAGAGCCATGATTCCTAACAATAGAAGACAATGGGGAGTGTATTATACAATATGTAGGACTATAGGGAGTGCATTATACTATATGGAGGACTATGGGGTGTGCATTATACTATATGGAGGACTATGGGGAATATATTATACTATATGGACGGCTATGGGGTGTGCATTATACTGTATGGAGGGATATGGGGCACATTATACTATATGGAGAACTATATGGTGCGCATTATACAATATGGAGGACTATGGGGTGTATTATACTAAACAAGCAAAATGCTGCCTATTCATCGAGTGATTGGATTGTTTATACCGTAACAAAAATCATTGTTCTCATCAGCACATCGACCAGTAAAAACTGCAGTTATGCTGCTGATAATATGATACTGTATGGGGACAGATTGATCTACTAGTGATTGTTCTGTGCCCATCATTCTTCCTCAGCTGGTGTAAAGAGGCCAGGAAACAAGCGTCAAACGACTTAAGTATTGTCGATCACGCTCGTTTAGCGGCCTGAACTCATGTAAATACAACCGAAATGTTTCTGTGTGTGTGGTGCAATATGTGAGCATTTGGGGCCCCACTTTGTCTAAAACCGGCCCTGCTGATACTGTGTGCATGCTGCTGGTTCCTGCAGTATTAGTGAGCACGCAGACATGCAGATTGAGTTCAGGCACCGGTTGCTCTTTGGCAGTGAGCACTGTCAAACAGAATCAGGGAGAGTACTAAAATGCAAATTGGGGGGTAATAAAGGTACTCTGAGCTCTTTGCTATGCCAAGGGTATACCAAAGACCTCCTCATTGGTATATGGATTAATTGTCAATTTCTCAGCCTCCACTACACTAAAATGTATAATGCTGATATCATTTTTATAGGGTCTAAGTCACCTATATAAATATTTAGGTAGTTTATTAGGCATTTTTGGTGTGACAGACTGACAGACTTCCTATAAGGTTATTTCCGTCTCTATTAAAATGAAAGGATCTGGTACTGGATCATTTTGTTTCCGGTTTTGTCATCCAAAAATGGATCCAAAATCAGAAATATATTCTGGACATGTGAACAAAGCTAAACCATGCTTCTTTGTACTACATTTCACAACAGTGACATAGCGGATCAATTCTATGTCTATAGACTCTCTCTGCACTGTGGCCAAATAAATCCATAACATTTCGCAAAGTAAAAATCAGTGAGTAAGCAGCCTGATAAATATTACTACAAATACCGCATGGGAAAAGCCAGCAGATTAGCCCCATGCCAATCCTTGTCCTGTAATAAATATGTGTTGGAATTGTTTGGGCATATCTGACACATGTGAACGCTCCCTTAGACAGGTTTATAAATCAGAGTATCAGGGTGGATGAATCCCCAGAGGGGGTTTTCCATGGCGGCATCCTTACCAGTCATAGGTTCTTCCTGATCTGTCATGGTGTTAGTGAAGCTGAACAGACTGTCTGCCATGTGCTCTCTCCCACAGGAGAGGAGAGATGCTGCTAGCTGTGATTTATTGAGATGATAAAGTCGTCTGTGAATGCCAGCCATAGCAGAGGAATCCAGCAAAGCAAGTCAATTGCTAAAGTAATTAGGTTGCTTTATAAATATGACTTTTAAAAATGCGTAGAGGGAGCAGTGTACTAAAATAAAAGCAATTTTTGGAGCACAGAGGCTTGAAAATAACATTTAGACCTCAGGGATCTGCAGTAAAGTAGCAGAAGCTGTTTATCATACCACTGTAAAATGGCAGTCGTCCTATATGAAATCCCTAACTGAAGCTGATAAATGAGTTTTCCTACAAACTTTCCACGTGGTAACATTTTGTTACATTGCTTGTCACTGTAAGTTCAGATCAAGTCCCATGCCACATAGGCAATGGTTAGTGCTGCAAGGTACCGATGTGATCCCCTAGCTGTAGGCATAATCCTGAACTTGCAGGTTTCATACTAATGCAATTTTCACCCTGGCATCCTCCTGCTTTGAAAGGGATCTTCAGACAAAAAAAAAAAAAGAATAAAATGCTCAACAAGAAGTTGTACCCTTTTTACCGATTCTCCTTCAAAGATTGACTCCGGCTTCCACATAGTTTTGGAACAGCACAGTCAGGGGATCGGTAAGTGGAGCAGCAGGACTATCATTATTTTAACTCTGCTGAGCTCTGGAGTTTTTTTCTTATATTTTCATCAAAAGACAACACCTAGAGGTGCAAATATGTGCCCCAAAGTCTAGAGGATCCTAGGCCAGGTGCCCATTAAAGCATTATGCACTTGGCCATATTATAAATCTGTCTTGGAAGGGTCCATAATACAGTACCCATAGAAATTTATTGGCTCATGCTGTACCTCCAACTTGTGTAATTTGCTTATAGGGAGAATGCAGTATCCTCCGTGGTACCATATTTTAGTTGTGGCTCCAACAGGAGCTCTATTAAAGTGTGACATGCAGAAGTAGTGCTGTTGCAGAGTGTGACATGATGAGGTAGTGCTGTTGCTTTCAAAGCATTCAGCAACTATTAGAAGTAACACAAGCACATGAGACAGGAAGTGTTGTGCTCCAGAAGCATCCCGCAACTATAGGGGTTAACACAGTCACAGGAGAAGGGGAGTGTTTTAGCAGAGCCCCAGGGGGATTGTGGGGAAGTTGTTTACTGTCTGGCTGGAGCCAAAGAGAAAGGTTGTGTGTGTGTTCTGCATCTGACAGAAGTTCCCCTGCAAGTGAAAAGGATTCAAGTCAGGAATGAAGCTAAGCAGAGGTCAGGTAGAGTTCCTGAACTAGCAGTGCAGAGTATTGTCAAGCAGAAAGATAAGGACTGTAAGAAATGGTGTCACAGGGATCATCTCCCTCAGCAAACCCTTCCCCCTCTCCTCCATCTCACTGTGCTTTAAAGAATGATGTGTTCATTAATGTGCCTTTGCATTAGAACTGTACTGTCCTGTACTACTGGGAAGGTTGTGAACTGCTGTGCTGCTAAGGAAACTGTACTGTTTGTCACTGGAGCCTGTTGCTCATAAGACTTAACTTGCACTTGCTGTGCGGCTTCTTATTAAATGCTACTGTTCTACTGTTTATGAGGACTCTTGTCAAGTGTGTCTGGTCAGCAAGTGAAACAATCTACGTGTCTGTGCCTGAGGGTCAATACCCCTGTGTGCCTGAGAGAAGCTGCAGCACATGGCCTATGGTTGCCCTGAGTAACGGGTCCCCCAGGATTCCAAAGAATTCATGCAACTGGTCTCGCCCCTATCTGAGCCTAGCGGTGTGCGTGTAACATTGGTGGCCCATACGGGGAGTCCTGAGCGGGAATTAGCATGTAGAGGGAGAAGAGGAAAAGTGTCTGGAAAAACACAGCAGCACAGCACCTCAACTCAACTCTGCTACACCAGTTAAAGGGGACCAGCCCTAAAGAAAACTCACTAGCGGCAATGGATGTGGAAATACAAATGGACAGAATGAGTGAGCTGCTTCTTCATTTAACCTGTGAAGAAATGAGAACAGTAGCAGAACATATAAATATGTCAGAAGAACAGATTTCTAAAGCAGACAACCACAGACAACTGTTAACTGCCATGAATGCAAAAATGGATGAGCTAGGGGAGAAAGAAGCTGAAGACGTCATGGGGATATTCCTCCAGGAACTAACACAGTTTCCAACCAGGTTGAAGTTGGAGGATGGAGGGGCGGCACCAATTACCAAAAGTGGGAATCTCTGTCCACAAACTGAACTACAGGAATTGAAAGAACAATTCAAAGCCCTAACAGCCCTGCAGGAATTGAACAAAACCTCTGAACGGGTGATAGACTCAGACATGACCTTTAACCTGCTCAGGTTAGATAAATCAAGGAGACAGTCTTTTCTAACACCACAAATCACCATAAGGAAAGAATTCAAGATCCTGGGACAGATTGGAGAGTATGAACAGAAAGAGAGACTGTCTTATATGAACTTGTTGCACAAGATCAATGTAGGCTTACAGAAAGGCTACCAGCCAGGTGAGATCGTTGAGGGGGTGGTGAAAGCAATCAGCCCAGGACTGAACCTCCGTAGTATGCTATAAATAAAGAGTCAACTGACCTTGCAACAGCTGAAGATTATTTTAAAAGGGCACTATAAAGAAGAGAGTACTTCAGAATTGTTCCACCAAATCATTAACCTCTCACAGAAAAATAATGAATCACCCCAAAGTTTCTTGTTCAGAGCAATTGAACTGAAGGATAGACTGTTGTTTGCATCCAGAGATGTAGAAGCGGAAGAGAAGTTTGATGCTGGACTAGTCCAGAAGAAGTTCTTGAGATCATTGGGAATGGGGTCAATCAGCAAAGACATCAAGTTGCAGCTGAAACAGTACCTAGAAGATCCTGGCATTCTGGATGAAGTCCTAATTGAAAAAATCAATGAGACAGCTAGTTTGGAGTCAGAGAACGAACAGAAGTTAAAGAAAGGCTCTGCTCCTAAAATCACCAAAATGAGTCAGCTGAAGTTGGAGACCCACAGTGGCCAGTCCGAAGATCATCATGGAGATCCTCCAGTGCCGCCTCCGAGAGGGAACCTTAAATCACCAACAAAAAAAGAGAACCTCCGGCGCTGACTGGGAGGAAGTAACAGGAGAATTGCGAGCCGAGTTGATTGAGGTGAAAAAGATGATTCATTCCAGGCCAGAACTTGTATCCCTCAGACCCAGGAGTGGGTTCCAAAACAGAAGATACCCAGCTTGTGAAGCATGCCACTCATCAAATCAGAGTACCGTGTGTGTCCACTGCCTAAGATGTGGTGAGGAAGGACATTATGCCAAGGAATGCCAATGGTCACTGTCGTTTGGGTTAAAAGACAGGAGGTTACCAGTACGGGGCGTCTGGTAACCGCGACATGGAGGAGGCCCCAGAAACAAATCCAAATCTCACCAAACCTCAGAACGGCACATGAGGTAAAACGGCTGCATCAGTACTATCCCCAAGTGTGTTCCCATCTACAACAGCTGCAAGAGAGACATGGGCATCAGTTACTTAATGCCCAGTGCGGAGGTCAAACGATGTACTCCTGGGAGGAGGATTCCTTGGTCAGTAAAGATAGCCTCATCAGCCTAATTGGTGAAAGGTGCTTTAAACAGTGCCAACTAGATGGACTCCTGGTAAAAGCACTGTGGGACACAGGAGCCCAAGCGAGACTTTTAAATGAAGAATGGAGAAGGCGCTACCTGCCACATACCTGCCTTCGGTCGCTAAAAACTCTTAGGACCAGTGGAACTCCACGGCAAAGCTGTCAACCAGACTGAAATCCCCTTCATAGGCTGGGTGGAAGTGACTTTCCAACCGAGGGCCACGAAGAGCAACAACACCATTGAGCTTTTGGTACCTTTTCTCGTGACCAGTGATCAGTACATGGCAGAGGGTCCTATCCTGGGTTATAATGTAATCAGTGAGGTCATCACGAAACACAAGGCAGGGACGCGGTGGTGGATGCAATTGCCACATCACTTGCCATACCCAACGCCGTGGCTGAAAATGTGATTCATAGAGTAAAGAAAGCACAGAATACAATGGACCTAAAAGAAGTTAAGGTAGGCTGGCGCCCAGCCATCATCCTTGCAAACCAAATGGTGGGGGTGAGGTGTGGAGTCCGGGTAGAACCGGAAAGAAACGTCCAGAAAAGACTGTTCGTGCCAAAAGACTCCTCAGAACTTCCGGAAGGCCTAGTTCAAGGTGAGACTGTGCTTACGTTTCCTACTGGTGGGTTTGTTCGAGTGACCGTACCGGTGATGAATACGAAACACGAAATTAGACTGACTCCAAAGACTGTTAGTTCACATTGAAACAGTTAAAATGGTATATCCAGCCAGTGTGAGACCCGCCCTGGGGTCTACAGTGAATTCAGTCTCCCCACCAAGAAACAGGAGTTGCCCAGGGGAAGAAATTGCACGACCCACCTCGGAGTCCTGGGATCCCCCAGTGCTCCTGGAACACTTGTGTGCTGAAGATCGAGCGGTAGCAAAACCGATGCTGAGAGAAGAGTGTCATGCATTCTCCAAAGATGACTCTGATATAGGCTGTATCCCATCGTTGCAGTTGAAAATCAATTTGACACGATCCCAATAACCAGAAGTTACATGTCTGTGCCTAAACCATTACACCGTGAAGTGAAAGAGTATCTACAAGACCTAATCAACAGAGGTTGGGTCCAAAAGTCTAAGTCGTCTTATTCCTCTCCTATTGTTTGTGTTAGGAAGAAGGACGGTACGTTGAGACTCTGCTGTGATTACTGGGAACTAAACCAAAAGTCAGTACCTGATCGGCACCCAATACCAATGATCCAAGATATGCTGGATAGCCTATCAGGAAGGACCTGGTTCTCTGTCCTTGATCAGGGTAAGGCATACCATCAAGGGTTTGTCGAAGAGTCCAGTAAACCCTTGACAGCATTTATCACACCGTGGGGATTATATGAGTAGATCCGCATACTGTTTGGGCTCAGTTCAGCTGCAGCAGAATTCCAGAGGAGCATAGAGACATGTTTAGAAGGATTGAGGGATGATATCTGCCAGCCGTACTTGGATAACAATGTGGTACACAGCAAAACCTTCTGGGAGCATGTTGAACACTTGAGGACCATAATACAACGGTATCAACAACACAGAGTTAAGTTGACCCCAAAGAAGTGTGAACTGTTCAAAAGGCAAGTCCGATTTCTAGGGAAAATTGTGTCCGGAAAAGGATATACCACCGACACAGCAGAAATCGCTACGGTACTGGCCTTAAAAGACAAGCGGCCCTCTACCATCGGGGAGTTGAGGCAGATATTAGGATTCCTCAACTACTATCGTACTTACATTCGGAACTTCTCCAGGATTGCCACCCCACTATACCTCCTCTTGGGGGGGGGCGACAGAGACTTCAACACCCATGGAGAAAAAGAAGAACGTGGGTAGGACCGGGCTTAAAAGAACAACGCCGTTTCATGCCAACAGCCCATTCTCTGGGCTGCAGACCACCAGGAGGTATTGGAAGAACTAGTAGACTACCTGGTAAAACCACCCATCTTGGGATATCCTGATTTCAATTTACCATTTGTTCTTCATTGTGACGCTTCTCAAGTTGGACTGGGAGCTGCCCTGTATCAGCATCAAGATGGAAAATTGATAGTCAATCGGTTACAGTTCTAGAATATTGACAGATGCCGAGAAGAATTACCATCTACATTCCGAAAAATTGGAGTGCCTGGCACTGAAATGGGCTATCTGTGAACCATTTAGAGATGATCTCTACTACAGCAAAGAGTTTGAGGTATACACTGACAACAACCCATTGACCTATGTCCTTACTACAGCCAAATTGAATGCAACGGGTCAGAGATGGGTTGCTGATCTAGCTGACTTCAATTTCAGCATCAAGTACAGGCCAGGAAAATGCAATGCGGATGCTGACGGATTGTCGAGAATGCCACTAGAGCCTGAGGAGTTCATGCAAGAATGTTCGGTGGAAGTCAGTCTGGAAGCAATTGAGAGCACTACCCAAGCAGTACAAGCTTATCAGGAGGAAGACACACCATTGTGGTGTCCGTTGACGGTGGAAACCACCATAAAAGCGAGAGAACAAGATCACCCCTGGTCTATTCAACAACTACCAAAAGAACGTATCCAGAGTACATTCGTAAATGGAAGGAATGGTTGGCAGAGGCATACAACATAGTGTCCAAAGTGGTTACGCAAGGACAGAGCAAGAGTAAGGAGTACTATGATCGAAAATGTTATGGAGCAGAATTGGCATCGGGAAGGCGGGTGCTACTCAAGAACGTATGTGAGAAAGGCGGTCCACGAAAACTTTGTTCGTACTGGGAAGACAAGGTGTATGTGGTCGTAAGGAGGAAAGCTGATGATAGCCCAGTGTATGAAATCCGATTGGAAACGGGAGACAAGAAAGCAAGAATAGTCCATCGGAATTTACTACTACCCTGTGATTATCTCCCACCACAACAAGACGTCCCAGAAGTAGACCGACATCGTCCGAGATCGACTAAGGGACCACCACAGACTGAAGCTCCGGAGGTGGATAGTGACCTTGAAAGTTCCGATGGAGAAGAACACACCGTTATATTTCTCGGACCGTCAAGGAGAGGGATGTACCATCCTCAGGAGAGTGAACTAAGTTCTGAGGCTCCAGAGTTCGTACCAACGAGTACAGATAAAGTCCAATTCAGATCTGATGATCGAACACCGGTCCTTGAAAAGACTGATCGACACTCCGGAGGAGCGGAATTACCAGACCGTGCGGAAACAGGTGACTCAGGAGAAGTACATGAACTTACAGAGGCAGCTCCAAGAGCATCTGAGGAAGCACGGGAAATGAGTGCAGTGGAAGAAACGTCTATGACCGAAGAACCCGTGGTCTCTGAGAAACAACCCACCAAGAGGATGTTGACTCGAGAAGTGAGGAGGCCCGTGATGCTGACATATGAGACACTTGGTGAACCGAGTCAAGTGCCAAGGACTGTCGACTGGAAACGGGTATCTCTGCCTGCATACCAGGTAAGCCCACTTGAGTGGTATTCACCACTGAGAGGCAGTATGGAAGATGTTGCCTACTGGAAAGACTTGTTTTCATGCTTTGATTTTTCTTAAAAGACTTTGTAGAAACAAAGAACTGTTAAAGCATAGAGAGAGAGCTGGTTGAAGACGTATGAAAAGCTGCAGCTGAAGAGATGCTTAATGTTTTAATTGTGTTAATTGTTTATTTCTTACAGGCATCCTACAAGAAAAAGGTCGTAAGATTAGGTTATCAATGTTTATGAATGTTATACAAATTTCACAATGCCAATTTATATATAAAGCTATCCAACTTTCACCACTGTCTCAGATTGACCAATTAAGACGAATGTCGAGGATGACATTCAAAAAGGAGGGAAGAGTGTGACATGCATAAGTAGTGCTGTTGGTTTAAAAGCATTCAGCAACTATTAGAAGTAACACAAGCACATGAGACAGGAAGTGTTGTGCTCCAGAAGCATCCCGCAACTATAGGGGTTAACACAGTCACAGGAGAAGGGGAGTGTTTTAGCAGAGCCCCAGGGGGATTGTGGGGAAGTTGTTTACTGTCTGGCTTGAGCCAAAGAGAAAGGTGGTGTGTGTTCTGCATCTGACAGAAGTGCCCCTACAAATGAAAAGGATTCAAGTCAGGAATGAAGCTAAGCACAAGTCAGGTAGAGTTCCTGAACTAGCAGTGCAAAGTATTGTCGAGCAGAAAGATAAGGACTGTAAGAAATGGTGTCACAGGGATCATCTCCCTCAGCAAACCCTCCCCCCCTCTTCCATCTCATTGTGCTGTAAAGAATGATGTGTTCATTAATGTGCCTTTGCATTAGAAATGTGCTGTCCTGTACTACTGGGAAGATTGTGAACTGCTGTGCTGCTAAGGAAACTGAACTGTGTCACTGAAGCCTGTTGCTCATAAGACTTAACTTGCACTGGCTGTACGGCTTCTTATTAAATGCTACTGTTCTACTGTTTATGAGGACTCTTGTCAAGTGTGTCTGGTCAGCAAGTGAAACAATCTACGTGTCTGTGCCTGAGGGTCAATACCCCTGTGTGCCTGAGAGAATCTGCAACACATGGTCTATGGTTGCCCTGAGTAACTGTTCCTCCAGGATTCCAAAGAATTCATGCAACTGGTCTCGCCCCTATCTGAACCTAGCGGCGTGTGTGTAACAAGAGCTTTATTTCTGGGGGAGACAAAGGGAGTGATCAGGCAAGGCATGTCATAAAATTCCATTGTAAAGATAGGAATTCTTTTGATAACCATGCATGCAATGCCAATTCCCTAATTCGGCTATGAATCTGGACTCTCAATTTTTGGGTAGGTGGGGGTTCCAGTTGCCATCTAAGCAAATCAACAAGGGTGGGTAGGTGGGGGTTCCAGTTGCCATCTAAGCAAATCAACAAGGGTGGGATCTGACCCGTCCTTCAAAAAAGGTGATTAAAATAAAGCATATTTTCAGAACTAGGGAAAATCAGAATTCCAACTTTGCTTCCAATTGACACACTGTCTGACACAGACAGAAGAGGGCCCCTGTGCAACAGCAGTACATAGGCCTTTTGCAGTCCAATAGCTCTCTGTAATACACAATTGCACCTGTTTTGAACCTCTCAGGCCCCTGTGCGGCTGCACTGGTTGTACCAATGATATGATGGCATTTGAATTGACACAGATATATCTTTATTCTCAGGACATGAATACAATGAAATTATCATGCAGTGAGAGAAGTGTGGTAGAGAGCTGTGGGTACCTTCCCTTACCATTTGCCACTTTTTCTGTTGCTCGAGAGCCAGGTGTGGTCAAAAAAGTCTTGAATAGTATTCAGTCGGACAGAAGTATTTTTTACTCTGGTGGGGGCAATACATATAAAATATTGATTTCCAGTGGGTACGATATAGTAATTATTACTAGGGGGCATGATGTAAAAATTATTTTCAGATGTACAGAGCTATTTTGCAGATAGTACAGTTTGAGACATTAATATATTTTGAGAGCAGAGTATGAGGCGCCATTATACCCAGAGGAAGGCACAGTTTGTTGCAGTATTTTTGCAGGGGACACTGTGTGTGGCAATGTCAGTCAAGGAAATCTGTGTGGCACTATGATAAAATGGTAGTAACCTGAAAGATTGATTATGAATGGGTATGAATGTCAGCTAGCTAAAACTGAACCCAGTCAAAATGGACTTTTTTTTGGTTGGAGGTCAGTACCTAACATCAAAATAGCAACCTTCAGCTCAAACACCTCTATCCCTGGGAAACGCAACCCTTCAAAGTATATGTGACATGCAGAAGTAGTGCTGTTGCAGAGTGTGACATGCAGAAGTAGTGCTGTTGCTTTAAAAGCATTCAGCAACTATTAGCAGTAACACAAGCACAGGAGACAGGAAGTGTTGTGCTCCAGAAGCATCCAGCAACTAGAGGGGTTGACACAGTCACAGGAGACAGGGAGTGTTTTAGCAGAGCCCCAGGGGGATTGTGGGGAAGTTGTTTACGGTCTGGCTGGAGCTGAAGAGAAAGATAGTGTATGATCTGTATCTCACAGAAGGCAAGGGAATAGAATTCAGGCCTGAGCTAACAGTGTGGAGTATTATCGGTCAGGAAGATAAGGACTGGAAGGAATCCTGTCATAGGGATTGTCTCCCTCATCAAACCTCCCCTCCATCTCCATGCAGGATAACGTATGCTGTGTACAAGTCCTTGTGAAGGAAAAGCCTGTGGTTGTATATGCATTAAAACTGTGCTGTACTGTCTACAGTATAATAGACTGTGTAGTGCTGTGCTGCAAAGGAGATGGTACTGTTATTACTGGAGCCTGTTGCTCAAAGAGACATTTACATTGCACTGGCCGTGCCTCATTAAATGTTACTGTACTATCGTTTATGAGAACTCTTGTCAGATGTGTCTGGTCAACAATTGAATCTGTCCTGTGCCTGAGAGAAGCTGCAGCCTATGGTCGCATGGAATAACTGTTACCTCAGGATTCCAACGAATTCATGTAACCGATCTCGCCCCTATCTGAACTTAAGCGGCGTGCGTGTAACATATAGACAAGGTATGCAATCTGGATGAAGGTATTGATGGGATACTGTCTTTGAAAAACTAATTATCAGCCATTGTTAGGTCTTAATTTTTCTAACTGTCAAACATTTTGAAATTAAATACCGTATTCCACCAGAAGACGTACCAACATTGGCACATGACCTCAGAACATCTCGATGGCTGTAATGCCCTATACATAGTCCTCTCAAACAAAGCAATAGACCGCATTTAACTAGTCCAAAATGCCACAGCTAACTAATAACCTGCCAAACTCGTTTTGGCCCAATAACACCAATCCTCTGCACTGGCTGGATGTAAGGCTTTTTTCACACATCAGTATTTTTGATCAGTATTTGTATGCCATAACTAGGAGTGTCTCCAAAATACAGAACAGGTGTTAATCTTTTAAGTTTTGTTTTTCTCTGGAAATTCCACTCCTGGTTTTGGAATACAAACACAGAGGCGAAATACTCAACCAAATTCTGATGTTGAATAAGCTCTAACATGTAGAATAACTTTTTCAATTTGTCTGATGAACTTTAAATCCATGAACAAGTTAGGCTCCAGTTATTTGAAGTATCTACTGAAGCCCTATGCTCCTAGCCGGCCGTTCAGATTAGCAGGCAGGAATAAACTGTTCATATCCAGGTTCCAGCTTACAATATTTAGAGGCAGAGCTTTTTGTTATATAGCCTCCATTGTCTGGTACGCATTCAGATGTCTGTATAAATCGGATTGAGATTGGACTGCAATACACAGACTGGCCGGCGGGTCTCCCTACCCTTGCGGGATAGCTTTGTAGAAATTTATGAAGCTGTCATGCTCGGATTGGGAGACCCGCCGGCCAGTCCACCTGACTGCACCCTTACCTGGATCAGACACATTTAAATCAAGAATCATGGCACACTTGTTGAGTTTAGCATTTTAGTTCATTGTGAGAAAAGCACGATACAAATGTCTGTTATTTTGGTAACTATGATCTGCTGCATAATTGTGTTTTTTTGGCTTCTTTTAACTCCACAGAAGTGAGACATACTGTATATAAAAGTGGTCATACAGGTTTGGGATGAATAGGAAAAGAAATGGGAATGAGAATATCCACAATCAGAAGAAAACATGGGTTTGAAGCACTGGATGTTTATTCTGCCTTTGGTTGAGTTGGAAGTCATCTAGTCAGTATTTTGCATCAGTATTTGTAAGCCAAAAATAGGAGTGGATGCAAACGAATGGAAGAAAGTATAAATCTTTCCATTATATTTCCACTGTGTTTATGGTCTGCTTAGTGTTTTGCTTTACAAATACAATGATGCAAAATACTAGTGTGAATGAAACCTAATTTGTGTGACCTAAAAGGCCTTGCTCACACCCCTGTATAAATTGGACAAGTGCCATCCGATTTTTTATCAGATAGCACTCGGATCAATTTTATTTAATAAGGCAGTGCTGATGATTCTCTTTTTCACTGACAGAATATGTGTGTGTAAAAAAATGGTAGCGTGTGGTTATTTCACTCCGAAATCGAATGCGTGCGAGAAAAAAAAATCGGATGCCATGTGGAGCCACAGTTAAGCATCCGATTTTTACGGATACATTACAGTGCTGTAGCATAAGAAACTGTAAATGGTCCTATAAATGATTAATGGCTGCTGAATAGTGATGATCGAGCGTGTTCTATTAATCCTTTCGGAGAGCACGCTCGGGTGTGCGCCAAGTATTTGCGGTGTGCTCGGCCTCTATGATAGTGTCGCCGCGGCTGCATGTGCACACCTGTTAGACAGCTGTGACACATGCAGGGATTGCTTGACAAACAGGCAATCCCTGCATGTGTCACAGCTGTGTAACAGCCGTGACACATGCAGCTGTGGCGGCTGCAACTGAAATGTACCCAAGCCTGCTCGCTCATCACTACTGCTGCGTAAAAAAAAAAGACAAAACACAGATGACAAGTGAGAAAAAAAAAATCATCCCACTTTTCTGGATGAAAATCGGACTGATTTTTTATATGCTCATGTGACCCCAGCTATAGGGAGATGACCTGTTTGTAAAACAGGAGCTCTGAGCATTACCATTGCTCAGGTCATACTGGGAAATGTAATTATGTGGTACAAACTGGTATAGCATGGGATAAACTGACATGGAAATTGGTTTAATTACTTAACTAAGCTCAAATTGCTGCTATTGACCCCTTACATGCTGTTGCAATCTATGACGGTAGCATTTAAGATGCATAGTTCTGAGGCTTGCCATTCCAGTCACCTTTGGCACTCCACCGTGATGCAATTGTGGGGTGCCGATGGTTTTCCACGTCGGTCAGGTTGCCTGCTGAAAGCCCCCATGGCTGCCATGTTGGGACTCCTGTGAAGTCCAGCCACTTAGAAGTCCATTATGTTAGTTATATATAGTGCAAAACAAATGTATCGCCCTTATCGTACTGACTTACAGAATGATATTGCGAGGTCATTTTTTACCACACTATGAACACCCTAAAAAAAACCTCCCAAAAACTATGACAGAATTGAGTTTTTTCTTCACTTTACCACACTTGGAATTTTTTTCCTGTTTACCAGAATTGCATGGTAAAATGAATGCTGTTGTTCAAAACATCAGCTTGTTATGCAAAAAACAGGTCCTCATTTGGCTATTTCTATGGGGAAAAAAAGTAAAAGTTATGGCTATTGGCAGAAGGTGAGGAAAAAATGAGAACGCTGAAAAAAAAAAATGTCCACGGGGTAAAGTAGAAACATTTTTCCATTACACTGTGAGCATCCCATACCCAATAGAAAACCTCTTGTGACCCCCTCTTCTGCAGAACAAAGTGATTTACTAGTTGTTTCACTGAATCTGCAAACAAAACTCTCCAAATCTATTCTTTGTAATGAAGAACTCTCCTGGGAAGAAGAAAACAACTTATGGACACAATGTTCTAGTGGGCGCTGACTGGTACATTGAGTATTAAGTAAACACTACAGGAAAATCTTTGGATAAAGCCAATAATGCCACTGATTGGCACTTACTGCAAATAGACAAGTTCATTGTTTTAATATTTTAACAGGAATTTTGTAGACTTCTATGGGCAACTACTCTGCAGCTGCGAGGTAGTTATAATATTTGTAATACTATATGCCAGGAAGAAGAATCCCTGAGAAATGAGAACATTACCAAGGTATCATTTTGAAAACTGTTAGAGTAAATGTCCATGATCCGGAGCCGCTGCAGAATAACCGCGCAGCTTCCGCCCTCATTATGCAAATGAGTGCCATATTTACAGCTCATGCTGACTTAGGCTCCTTTACACTGGCCAATTAGTGTCATGATATTTTCATTTTTGGTTGATTGTGCTAATAATTGTTAAAAAGAAATCAGTTAGCAGGTTTTTGTTACGTAATCTATGAGCAGCATGATGTAGGGGCAGAGAGCCTGATTCCAGTGATGTGTCACTTATTATTCTGTGTGTTACTGTTTCAAAACAACCATAGTTTTATTAGCAGGAGATTATCAATACAGGACTAGGTGTCTCATGTCTCCTAGTCAACTGCTCTGCGTACCCTCTGCCACACGATTAATTAGCAGCTTTCTGTCAATGTACAGTGTACACAGAAAGCTGCCAATCGGTGATGTGGGTGGGGTTATACAGGGCTCAGCAATCAGAGAACTGATAGATCTGCAGAAGAAACTACTGTGAATGTATCAAAATAACAGCATGCAGACCAGCAAGTGACACATCACTGGAATCAGGGTCTCAGTCCCTACATCATGCTGCTCTCAGATACATATCAAAAACTTGGTGACAGATTCTCTTTAAAGAAGGAGAACATCCATAATAAAATTATTGTATACCGCTAATCATTATCAATAGCGCTGTTGTAGAAAATAATTAGTGGAGGTTATTAAACATAGTGACTAAATATCACAGTATAACAACTAAATACTAGTGATGGGTGGACCCATGGATGTTCGGGTTCGGCTGAACATCTATTAAAAGTTTGGTTTGGGTACCAGAACAGTACCCAAGCCCAAACCACTTTCATATGAATGGGGGGCCCGAACATCCATGGTTTACCACGCTGTCATCTGTGTGACAATGCGGGAAACACGGACTCTGATCAGCGGTAACATCATTACTGCCGGTCAGAGTGCTGCAGGGTCATGCTGTCAGATGTCAGCGTGAGCCCGCAGCTGTGACTGTGACCGGCGGTAAGAAGCTTACCGCGGGTTACAGGCGTCATCTGATGAGAGACTACTACTCCCATCAGTCTACACCTGCTTTCTCTGATAACAGTGAGAGCAGATGCCACTAAAGGGAGTAGTCATCAGCTGGCGCCTGCGCTCAAAGTTAAAAAAAAGTTAAAATAAATATTGACATAAAAATAAAAAACACATTTATACTCACCTTAACGCCTAATCCCTGAAGTCCTTGTCACCTGTAAAAAATAAAAAAACACCATAATACTCTCCTTAATGCCTAATCCCCAATGCACATGTCACCTGTAAAAGAGGAAAAAAAAAACATAATACTCACCTATCCGCCGTAATCCATACTGTCCCACGACAATCCAGATCACTTGTAGAGCATTCACATCAACTGATGTGACTGCTCTACCCGACTACACACTAACAGGAGCGTAATTGCTCCAGCAGTGTATAGCACTGAGCTGCCGTGAGAATGTTCATCGGAGTTTATTAGCTGATGAGCCCTGGTGATCTCACGGCACCAGCGCTACATGAGAAAGTTCTCACACAGCGACAGTGCTGTAAGTGAGGTCACTGAGGTTCATCAGCTAATGAACTCCGGTGAACTTTCTCGCGGCAGCTCAGCTCTGCCAGTGTCATTGTGTAGCTGGCTGTCGTGTAGAGCAGTCACTGCTGATGTGACTGCTCTACAAGTAATCCGGATTATCGTGGGACAGTATGGATTATCTTCATGATGGACAGGTGAATATTATGGTGGTTAATTATTTTTCTTCTTTTACAGGTGACAGAAACTTTGAAGATTAGATGTCAGGTGAGTTTAAACTAGCTTTTTTATTTTCTGTTTGTTTTACAGGGGACAATGGCTTTGAGGATTCAGTGTTATGGGAGTATAACTGTTTTTTATTTTTAAATAAATGTGTAAAATCTTGTGAACTTTTATTTCAAATAAATTTTTTTTTTTCAGGCTGTGTCTTTATTTACAAACTTTTACTATGGGGTTAATAATAGGGGCATCTTACAGACGCCTCTCCTTTACTAACCCCTGGGCTTCATGTCAGCTGCCAATGCAAGGCTGACATAAACCTCAACCCTATTACCCCTCTTGCCACTGCACCAGGGCAAGTGGGAAGAGCAGAGGCCAAGTGCCAGATTTGGCGCATCTTATTGATGTGCCAATTTCTGGGGCCGCTGAGGACTGATGTTATTAGCCTCGGAGGGGGCTAGTATCCATGGCCCCTTCCCTGGCTAATAATATCAGCCCACGCAGCGGTGGTGCCGTGAGATCACCGGAGCTCATCAGCTGGTGAACTCCTGTGAACTCTCTCATGGCAGCTCAGCGCTATACACGGAGTATGTAGCCGGCTGCCGGGTAGAGCAGTTACATCAGCTGATGTGACTGCTGTACAAGTGATACGGATCATCGAGGGACAGTATGGATTACGGCGGATAGGTGAGTATTATTGTTAATATTTTTCCTCTTTTACAGGTGACATGGGCATCGGGGATTAGGGGTTAAGGCGAGTATAAAGGTGTGTTTTATTTTCATTTCAATATTTATTTTCTTTACTTTGAGCACAGGCGCCGGCTGATAACTACCCCCATCAGCAGCGCCTGCTCTCGCTGTTTTCAGCTGTGACCCGTGGTAAGCTTTTTACCGCATGTCACAGTCACAGCTGCAAGCTCGGCAAGCTCACGCTGTCATCTGACAGGGCGACCGCGCAGCGCTCTGGCCTGCAGTAACGATCTTACCACTGGTGTTTCTTGCACTGTCACACAGATGACAGTGTGGGAAACACCTGATGTTCGGGGTGCCGAACCTGAACAGTAACACAGACTTCATGAAGAAATCAGTGTTCAGGGTCCGTGCCCGAACACTTTACTGTTCGGGTTCGTCCATCTCTACTAAATACCAATATACCAATTCATAACCGTTTTGATCAATTACAAATTGATCCTTGTTGTTCTCTAACCATGATTAACAAAAGAGAAGATTTAGAAGGCACCTCGGGATAAAGGCAGGAATCACATTTTTCAGGTAACGAGCAGCACTCATTAGAGGAAGTTGCAAAATGTGCATGAAATAGGCTACATCTAGCCAAACGTGGCATTGCTGGATTAGATCTTCCTCATATTTTGCTACTTCCTCTATTGAGTGCAGAATAGAATTATGAAGTACTGATGAAATAAGCTACATATGTATATTTATGTATGCACGATCAACATGCATAGAGTAAAAGAACCACCAGCTACCAACACACAATCACACATCCGTAGCCTACTAGCATGCACACTTTGTGAAGACACTTATGCACTCATGATATGAAGTCAAACATTCATAAATTTGTATTCCCTCCATATTTGAGTGACCTTGTGAGCACAAACACTTTATACATTAAGTACTCTCTTATATCTCTCAAACAACACACCAGTTGTTGTGAGTTATGACATTAGCTCAGTCCCTTACTTGTCAGAGGCGTAGGTAGGAGTTAAGCTCAGGGGGGAAAAACTTCTGAGTGGGCCCCTAACCAGGTAACCTAATTACCTGAACAGTTGCACCCCCTAATTATCGTGGGTATACGGGAACCTCAGCAGATGACCTGGCTGCTACTGAAAGTAAATAACTATTCAAAGGCTAACATGGATATTACTGCCATATGGTGACCATATAGATAGGTAGATGCCAGTCCTACAGAACATACTGTATAAGAGATGACCGTATACTTATAGATAGGGACTTACAGCTGACATTCTTTCTGATGGAGTAGTTCACTTTTCCATCTGGCCCAGACCGACATGACAACTTCTTCCAGCCAAGACTCATCTGCAGAGATTACAACAAAGATACATTTGATTTCTCACATTTCCAGCTCTGTCCTAAACTATTCCCAACCTCCACAAACGCCTCATCCTGCTGATACACCAATGTTGAGCCGCTGCTGACGAATGTGTTCCTATTACTGCACCTGCTGTTTGGCGCAAAAACAGGGCTCCTTTTACTGCCCCACATAATAATACACACTACTGTACCCCTTACAAAGTAAAATGCCTCCTTTGTGTTCTCTACAGTAGATGGTAAAAAAGAACTCTAGAATATATTAATGCCCTGACCAAGTGCCATATAAAACAGTGTCCACATTTAGCCCCCTAGAAAGTAATAATGCCTCCTGTGTGCCCCTTTGACAGTCACAATACCTTAAGGGCCCCTATAACAATAGCTGTCCACTTAACAGAAATAATGTCCCCTGAGGCTTCCCCTGTACAGCTTCCCTCTACACAATATGATGTCACCACCGCTCCTTTATACACAGTATGATGGCCTGACAACTCCCGTATACACAGTATGATACCCCCATAGCCACCAAGACAGTATAATGTCCACACAGCTCCCCCCTATACAGTATGATGTCCATACAGTTCCACTATAAACAGTATAATGCCCTCAAAACTATCTGGTCCCACAGTAGTCCCCACACTGTATGATGGCTCCACAGTAGCCTCTACACTGTATAATGGACACTTAGTAGCCCCCGCACGGTTTATGGCCCCATTATAGCCCCCACACTGTAGGATAGCCTCCTCACCCTATGATGGCCCTCACCATAGTCCCCAAACTGTATGATGGCCTCCACAGTAGCCACACAGTATAATGGACCCCTTTAGTAGCCCCCATACTGTATGATGGTCCCCATGATAGACCAGATGCTGTGTCATGGCACCTTAGTAGCTCCTATGCTGTTTATAGCTCCCCTAGTAACCACCACGAGTGAGGGCCCTCACTAAGTATGATGGCCCCCTAGTAGCCTCCATGCTGTATGATGGCCTCCTTAATAGCTCTCACAGTGTATGATGGCCCCCTTATTATCCTCCATGCTGTATGATGGCCCCCTCAGTAGCCCCCACAATGTTATTCTGGGCTCCTTAGTAGCCCCCACAGTTATTATGGCCCCTTAGTAGCCCCCATACATACTAACACAATCACACAATCTTAAAATAAAAAATAAGCATCATATACTCACCTAAACCTGGTGAGTTCATCAGACAGCAGCAGTTCCCGGGCAGTCCAATGCGGTGCTTCGCTCGGCCCTGGATCTATTATTCTGAAGGCCTCAGGCCTATTGCAACTTGCAGCCTACAGAACGGAGAGTGGAAGTGCAGGGAGACCATTTCTCCCTACTCTGTCGCAGAGTTTACTTATAATCAGCATGCTGTGTTTAGAGTAGCAGTAGCTCTGGGTGGGCTCCTCTGAGCGCGGGACCCGAGGCGGCCACACCCTCGGATCCCTGGTAGCTACGCTACTGCTCATAATATAATAGCAATACGGTAGCTGTAATTTAGCAGCAGTAGGTACTGGTGTTGCACGAACGTGCTCGGATAGGGGGTTATCTGAGAATGCTCGAGTCCTAACAGAGTTCTTTGGTGTGTTCACATCGCCACACCTCCATGATTTGCGGCTGTTTTACAGCCATGAGACATGCATGGATTTCCTAACAACCAGGCAATCCCTGCTTGTGTTGCGACTGTCTATCAGCCGAGAGACATGCGGCCGCTGCGACGCAAACATATTTTTGCAAGTACCCCGAAGATACTCAGTTAGGACTCGAGCGTGCTCAGATAACCCCTTATCCGACCATGTTTGCGAAACACTGCTGGGCACCTTAGTGACACCTTAGTGGCCTTTGTGCAGCCACAAAGGATGCATATATGGCATATCCCCTGTAATATACACTGTATGGACAAAAGTATAGGGACATCACACCTGCAAGAGCTTTTATGACACCCAATACATCGGCGTAAATATGGAGCTGGTTTCCACTTTCCAGCGAAAAGAGCTTCTAATGCTTCTACTCTTCCTACTCCAGAATCACGCTGGTATCTGTGAGCTCTTCAGAATGAGCCATTCTTTAACAAATGTTATTAAAGCCAGCCTTCAAACCTGTGTCATTGGAACTGAATGAAAAACCTCAATAAAAGAAGCACTCCTCCCATTAAAGTTTTTATCCTCTTAATATCTTTTAGTCTTCAAATTATATAGCACTGTGTACTTACAATTGCTTATTTTGCCTTTCTACCAAGTTACTACTTCTCTTTTCCATTAGGTCTATGACATCATGTGATTAGAAACAGACTAGCTGAGTCCTTCTAAGCTCTATGTAGAAACAGGAGGTCAATTATCACAGTATCGCCCAGATCATGAAGGAAAGTTGCCCACTTAGATGCTATGGACTATAGCAAATTTGGGCTTTTTGTGATGGGAATGTAAATGGAAAAGCTAACGGTATATATAATGTGCATTACACAGGAGATTACATTATCCAGTTGAACTGCTACAAATAGCGGCTCAATTTAATGAGCTTTGCTTTAACTTTCTACAATAGCAAGACATCCTGAAAATGAGTTATGTTTATTGTGGCAAGGCCTTTAATATGCTTTAGTATTTTTAAAAAGGTCACATTACTAATTCCTTTAAAATTTGCAGAATGAGCTGAAGGCCAAATGTTATGCACCCAGATGTCTAATAAGTCTATAAAATTTCCATAATTAAATAGCTACAAGTAGTCCCACAATAATAATAAAAAAATCACATAATTTACAGTCCTGATTGTAGTTTGGGTCATCGTGTGTAGGACCGCTGCCAGTTATATATTTCATGGATATTGTGTAGACAGGTTTGCTCTTTTCTGTAGGAGGCTCTGTCCTGTAGTAATCTGACCGTGGAGCTAGAGATGGTTCCTTTCCTCCTAGAAAGACCTTTCGACCTTTCTTCCATTGCAAAAAAGTCTACTGTTGACTTGAAAAAGTCCAGCAGTGCGCTGTGACTCCACATTATACTGGAAATATTGTCTTTGATGAAGCCACAGTGACCACCATAACGGCTCATCAACAAGAAGAAGTGAGGGTTTGTCTCAAAAAGCTCAAAGGGTACAGTGTTATTGGCTTCCCCACGGATGGGATCATCCTTGCTACAAATGCACAAGACTGGAATAGCCACTTCATCAATATCTCTTAAAGGGTCGTTCCTTTCCCAATAAGCATCCCAAGTCAAACCATTGGAAACTTTGGTCTGGCAAAACAAAGCTTCTTCAAGTTCCTTCAAAGTCCGACTCCCCAGAAGTCTTTCAGTGTTAATAAGTTGTCCCAGAGCTGTGGCATATCTGTAAGGAAAAGAGTAATGGAATAAGTCAACATGGAAATGGAAGAATTCCTAATATTTTCCATGATGATGGAAAATTACATAATGTTGCATTTACCACTAGATGTACCTGTATTATTATAAGCAAACTTTCTAGATGTAAAAAATATTATGAACATCTATAAACTTCTTATATATATCAGTTACTTGTGAAACATGACTTTTACCTACACACTATATAAATGCTTTATAAATACCGGACATATTTTTGTATGCAAGATTTATAACAGAACAGTGACTCAGCTGAGCTAATATGTTAAATATTGCAAAAATCCAGACAAAGTAGAAAAAAAAAACATGTCTGTATCTTGGGAAGTTTGTGCTAAGGAAACACAAAGACTTTTTATGGCTTAGGCTATGTGCACACAAAGCGATTTTAATGCGTTTTTGTGGCGTATTTTCGCAGCGAAAACGCATTAAAATCACTTATAATAGGTCTGCCATTTACTGCAATGTAAATCCGCATGTGCTGTGCACATCATGCGGAAATTTCCGCTGCGAATTTGCATTGCAGTAAAACCCGCAGCAAGACCAATTCTAGTGCGATTTCCCTGCGAAATCGCCACCATTGACTTGCATTGGATCACATAAGATCCGCATGACTACATGTAGTCAAGCGTATCTTATGCGATTAAAGCGCGGATGGTAACTGGGTCTGGAGAAGAGGAGACTCTCCTCCAGACCCGGGTACCATAGTAAAAAAAGAATTAAAATAAAAAGTAACCTTATACTCACCTTCTGATGGCCCCCGCTCTTCTCCCGGCGTCGCTGCTGGCTTTGTGGTGGGTACCGGTAATGTAAAAGGACCTTCCATGACGTCAGCGGTCACAATGCGACACCATTCACCGGCACTGTGATGTAATGCAACAGCTGCATATATTTTTTGGACTGTGTGATCTATATTGTGGCTCAAGTTTCCATGTAGCCCCAGCCTTCAAATTTTTCCAATTTAAAAACTCTTTTAATTGCTACATGAAGAAATTTTTGAGCAAATTTAAAAAGTAGTGGCTCATTTTCTCCTCCATAGAGCAAAGTGTAAATCCATTGCAAAACATTTGTTACGGTTTAGATTAGCCAATTATAAAAGGTCTTAAACAAAAAAAAAGTCTAGGTGTAGCCCCTAGACTTCAAGGCGTTTCCAAACTAGTGGCACATTTATCCACAGATTGTAGCGACACTCCAATTGACATCAACAGATCGGCAATACTAGACAACCTATAACAGCCTTGGTTCTGTTGTGCCCACAGAATAGATGTAAAATCTATATATTACAGCAATAGTCCAAAAGGGAATGTTCTCCAGCACCAATAAAAAGGTAGTTAATACTAAGCCTTTAATCATATAGGATAAAAAAATTGGCAGAATGTGCACATATTAAAAAAAACACTATGATTAAGGATTTTTCTTTCTCACATGAAACATGTAAGCATTTCTTTTAATATGTGCATAGTCCGCCATTTTTTATCCTAAATGATTAAAGGCTTAGTTTTAACTCCTTTCCTTTGGTGCTGGAGAACATCCCCTCTTGGACTATTGCCAGCTATTTGACCTGTAAACCAGACCAGTGCACACTCCGTGCACCACACCCAGACCACAGACTGTCTACCCTGAAAGTTTCCTAGGATACTTATCTCTTAGGCTATGTGCCCACGATGCAGAAATGCTCAGGATTTTTTCCTGAGAGTTTCTGCATCTCCCTGGCAGAAAAAACGCATGCGGATTGTACATACGGATTGTACATGCGTTTTCCTGCCAGGGACATGCGGATGTGAAGCGTTCTTCACATGCATTTCCACATGCGGGTTGACAAGCGCTTTCCAAGCGATTTTAGCATCACTTGGAAAGTGCTTGACAATTTGGTCACACTATATAAATCCATGCAAACGGCATGGATTTATATAGTGTGACATTAAAGAATGGTAAAAAAAATAAAAAATAAATCTATACTTACCTTCTGATGGCCCCCGGAGTCTTTATTCGATCCGTCTCGGCTTGCCGACAGCTTGCAGTACTCTGAAAGACCTGCCGTCACAGGACTAAATGACGTCAGCGCAGGTCCTTCAGATCTGCCGGCAAGCCGAGACAAGGAGACCGGGGTCCATCAGAAGGTAAATATAATATTTATTTTTTATTTTATTCTTTTTTTTTTTACAGGTTCTATGGTACCCGGGTCCGGAGGAGAGTCTCCTCTCCTCCAGACCCGGATACCATCCGCACATTGAAACGCATGGATTCCGCATCTACAGATGCAGTGGTGCGGATTCCATGCGTTCCAATGAAAGTCAATGTCGGCGAAAACGCAGCGCTTCCGCAAAATAATTGGTAGTGCTGCGTTTTTTTCCGCAATGATAACCTGCAGCGGAAATTTCCGCAGCATGTGCACAGCACATGCGGATTATCATTGGGGAACATGGCAGGCCTTCTATCATGCGTTTTTTTAAGCGGTTCTGCGGCACTTTTGCCGCTGCGTAAACGCTTAAAAAACGCATTGTGGGCACACAGCCTTACACTAAAGTGTTGAGCTGAACTAACGCTTTCTAATTTTTTATATTACAGTAATTTAAAACCAAACAGTTTGGTATGTGATGCAGAATTTTGTGACTATCTTCCTCCAAATAATCTAAATTACTTTCTTTCACTTATATTTACAGAAAATAGGATGGCTTATGGAATTCTGTAATGTATAGAGATATAGTCATATTTTTATTTCAGGTGCAGCTTCGCTGTAAGTCTTCCAGGATTAAGTGGGAACAGCAGAATATTCTATTTTGCTCCTGGAACCCAGCTGTCAGTCAAGGCAGGAGTCCAGCAATGTGGTAGGGAACGGCAGTAACCAGCTCTCTGACAGCTTTCCCACGTGGCGTCAAACAATTGTGTGAACTTTTACAGTGCAACTGCATTATTTTACAACGTCCTCCACTCCTCCAGGAGACAGACTTCCAGAAAGAGAAAAAAAATCATGTTTATTGGTTGTAAGGTTACAAACCATGAAGATACCAGAGAGGAAATGCAAGAATATTTTATAATCAGGCCAAACAATTATTTTAATCAATTATAATATTTAAAAAATATATATTTTTGTTTAGCTATGTCTGGGATTATGGGAGTTTCTGCAGGTTTGGCAGTGTTATTGTTGGAATGGGGATGAGGCTTACAATTTGCGGCTCTCTGGAATTAAAATGTTAGCGAGTATGCAGACAATGGACACGTGTTGTATGGATGCACACCTTCATAAACAACAAACTTCAGCAGCACATTACAAAGCAGCATACGTTTTTACATATAGAAGCATATCTAGTAAAGGAAAAAATAATGTGAAGATTTCATTTAATGTCAATGTGCCTTTATCACTAAATTACAACTGCTGTAATGCCGCCAGCAGGCACTTTCATCTTTTGAGCACTTGCTTGCATTGTGCAGACCATTGAATATGTTTCACAAGTAGACAAACAGTGCAGATTTACACTAGTTTGCATGTTCTGACTAAAGAAAAGTATCAGTCACGATATGAAAATCTCTGGTCTATGTCTAATTTACATGACTGACTAAAACCATAAACTTGGTCAGCGTTGGACTGGTGTGCCTTGGGCCCACCAGAGACAATCATTCCTGGGTCCACTATGTAGCTACATAGAAATAATACAAGCCCACCAATTGTGAGATAAAATGTGATAATATTGTGGTGTAACTTAAAAACACAATGGTTCACATTTATCAAAAATGGCGTAATTTGTGCAAAATCTTCAACTCCATGATTCCATATTTATCAAATTTTACCCCCAGTGCGGCGTCTGAGGCTTATCTGAGACAGAGTCTCAGTAGTACAGTACAGGCAGCGCACGGTGCAGGCTGGAGCGCTGTGCGCTGATAACTTGATAGTCTCCTTACAGGCTGGCAGCGCTGCGGTTAGCTCCTCCCACCCCATGCGCGCTCTGATTGGTCCTCGCTGGACCCTGGGTCCTAGTGAGGAGCTGCAGCATACTAGGTTGTGCGTGCCAAGAGAGTGCCTGGCCCGGAGCAAGGGTCATCATCACATTCATAAATGTAAGGCGGCTCTGCTGGAACAAATTTTGTCTTTTTTTAAATAAATTAAACTGAGCATATGTTACTGTGGGACTGGTAGTGAGGTGAATGTGAGTGAGCCGGGGGAAGAGCCAGAGGGGGAGCTGATTTGGGGTAATGGGGGTGGCGCTGGGTGCCTGGTCCCTAGGGCGTTGTGTACTGACTGAGATTATGTGCAATCTCCATAGTTGCTGTCTAAAGAGGGTGAAGACAGAGAGGTAGGGGACAGGGCCTGGCGCAAGTTCTGGGGCCCTGGATCATCAGGGGGGCCCACTCGCCATCGGGGCCTGAGCCGCTCCCCCAGCAGGACTGCCAGCGCTGCTTGATTGCCGGCACTTCAAACATGGCCGCACGCATTGCGCTCTGCAGCTGTGTCTGGTACTAATGACACGGCAGAGGCGACACTGCGCCTTTAATTGTGCTTGTGTGTCGCCCCTGCCGCGTCATTACTAGGAGACAGCTGCACTGCGCATGTCTGATGAAGTGCCGGCAATCAAGCAGCGCCAGAGGTCCTGCACAGATGTTGGCGGAGCAGCCCAGGCCAGGACTGTGAGCGGGCTCCTCTCATGGTCCAGGGCTATGTCTGTGACATGTCGGCCACCCTGCACTGCCACATGCCTTAGGCGCTGGACGGGACACAGGCCGGGGGCAGGTGAGCGAGGCTTGTTACCGGCTTCCCCAATACCCATATTAAAAATATTTCTAATGTGTCTGTCTGTGTGTGTTTGCATGTATGATGTGAATATCTGTGTATATATGTATACAGTATTTATGTCTGTTTTATTGTTTTATATGTGGTTTTAAGAATTTGTGTTCAAATATGTATGTACTGTATGTCTGTTGTGTACGTATCTGTGTATATGTTTGTGTATCGCCATTCCTGCGTGTGAGCATGCCTGCATGTGTGAGTGCATGCATGCACGTGTCTGCGTATTGTGTGTGTGTCTGCGTACTGTGTCTGCGTACTGTGCGTGTGCATGTCATATGTGAAGGATGACAGCCTGGGCCCTGTGTTGTATACCTATATTTCTCCACCGTATATGTGCATCATGAATGGCAGAATGTGTTAAAGGGGTCACAGACTCTTTTGCCGGCCCTGGTAGGGGGCTTATTATATTTACAGTTTAGGTCTTATTATAAGCCCCAGCCTGTTAGTATAACAAGCCCCCAGGCCCATACAGTAGCCATGTCATGAGCTGTACAGTATTTAAAGGGGTTGTTGTTCAGTCTAAATCTACAAGTCTGCAGTTACTCTATGTAGCTGCAGACTTGTGAATTCTCAAATCTCGCGCACTGTGAGGATTCTCCATTGCCCAGATCGGCGAATATGCGATTTCCATAGTCCTAGTCATATTCCAACTGCACAGCCTCACTCAATACAAGTGTGTTGAGCGAGACTGGAAACAGTCTAGTCGGAATGTGGCCAGGTGTATGCAAATCGCATTTGGCTGTAAGCCATAATCATCAAGATTAACAGAAATAAACACTTGAAACAGATTACTCTGTAATGACTCTATGTAATATATGAGTTTTACTTTTTGTATTGAAGAACTGAAATAAATTAACTTTTTGATGATATTCTAATTTATGAGATGTATCTGTATATATTTATAATATATATATATATATACACATATATTATATATATATATATATATATATATATATATATATATATATATATATATATATATATATATATATATACACACACACACACATATATATATATATATCTATATATATATACATATACAGTACAGACCAAAAGTTTGGACACACCTTCTTATTTAAAGATTTTTCTATATTTTCATGACTTTGAAAATTGTACATTCACACTGAAGGCATCAAAACTATGAATTAACACATGTGGAATTATATACTTAACAAAAAAGTGTGAAACAACTGAAAATATGTCTTATATTCTAGGTTCTTCAAAGTAGCCACCTTTTGCTTTGATGACTGCTTTGCACACTCTTGGCATTCTCTTGATGAGCTTCAAGAGGTAGTCACCAGAAATGGTCTTCCAACAATCTTGAAGGAGTTCCCAGAGATGCTTAGCACTTGTTGGCCCTTTTGCCTTCACTCTGCGGTCCAGCTCACCCCAAACCATCTCGATTGGGTTCAGGTCTGGTGACTGTGGAGGCCAGGTCATCTGGCGTAGCACTCCATCACTCTCCTTCTTGGTCAAATAGCCCTTACACAGCCTGGAGGTATGTTTGGGGTCATTGTCCTGTTGAAAAATAAATGATGGTCCAACTAAACGCAAACCGGATGGAATAGCATGCCGCTGCAAGATGCTGTGGTAGCCATGCTGGTTCAGTATGCCTTCAATTTTGAATAAATCCCCAACAGTGTCACCAGCAAAGCACCCCCACACCTACACACCTCCTCCTCCATGCTTCACGGTGGGAACCAGGCATGTAGAGTCCATCCGTTCACCAAAAGACTCTTACCCGCTCACCTGGGAGCGCTCACCTGCTATCCGCCTGCTAGCCTACCTGGAGGCTCTGCCGTCACTTGCTGTTTCCACCTGCCAGCCAGCCGAGAGACTCTTACCCGCTCACCTGGGAGCGCTCACCTGCTATCCGCCTGCTAGCCTACCTGGAGGCTCTGCCGTCACTTGCCGTGACCACCTACCAGCCAGCCGAGAGACTCTTACCCGCTCACCTGGGAGCACTCACCTGCTACCCGCCTGCTAGCCTACCTGGAGGCTTTGCCGCCACTTGCCGTGACCACCCATCCTTTCAAGAGACTTTCCCCGTCACTTGCCGTGACCACCTGCCCTTCTACCCAGAGACTGTTCCTGTCACTTGCCGTGTCTACCTGCCCGCCTTCCCTGGGAGCCACCCGCTTCCTTACAAGGACTGCCCCTTTGTATAGTAGCTCAGAGGTTCCACCTCCCAGACCCGTTACACTTTGCTCGGGCCATGGAACCCGGTGGCACCCAAACTCCCTCGCTCTCGGACCTATGCCATGAACTATCCCGTCAGAGGTGCCAACAGGAGTCCATCCTGAGCCACCTGCGTAGTGTTAACTCCCGCCTGGACACACTGACTACCTCTTCGGGACCTACTTCCAGTCGCACGACTCCTACCCCGGCAGCGTCGCTGCCCATCAATACCATGGCATCCCTTCCCGGTCCCCGCCTTTCCGCCCCGCCTCGTTTTAGTGGAGATCCCGGTCAGGCACGGGGCTTCATTAACCAGTGCACCCTGCACTTCGAACTTTTGGCACACCAGTTTTCCACCGACCGAGCCAAAGTGGCCTTCATAATGTCCCATCTCACTGGGGAGGCGCTGGCTTGGCTAAATCCTCTATGGGAGAGAGGAGACCCCCTGGTGTACAACCTGCCAGTCTTTCTCACGGCCTTTCGGAAAGTCTTCGACGAACCAGGACGAAAGACCTCATCCGCCTAATCTCTGCTACGCCTCCGTCAAGGGAGTCTCACCGTGGGCCAATATGCCATACGGTTCTGTACCCTTGCTTCTGAGCTTGCCTGGGATAACGACGCCCTGGTGTCCGTCTTCTGGGAGGGTCTATCCGGTCGAATTAAAGATGAACTTGCCGGTCGGGACATTCCTACCACTCTCGACGACTTAATAACACTTGCCACCCGGATTGACATCCGGTTCCAGGAGCGTACCAAAGAGGTCACCCGTGAGAGGAGGTTTCCTCGCCTTGCTCCTACCTTCCAGAATCCCGTCGCTTCCTCTGTTACTCCCCAGGCGCACTCACCCGAGCCTATGCAGGTCGACCAGACCAAGATGGTCAAAACCAGTCAAGAATCACGCCGTGCTGAGGGGAGCTGCTTCTACTGTGGCAGTAAAGAGCACCGGATCAGTTCCTGCCCGGAGAGGTCGGGAAACGCCTGTGTCTAGGATCGCTCAGAGAGGTCGTCCTAGACAAGAATAAACCCTCTCCATCTCTGATGCTGTCGGTCTCTATCATCTGCAGGGAGAACCGTTACTTCGAACTAGCTCAACTTGATTCTGGAGCTGCCGGAAATCTCATTTCTCAGTCCCTGGTAGAGAAATACCGCATTTCCACCAAACCTCTGGCTGAACCCTTATCTGTCACCTCCGTGGATGGGGGTCTCTTACCGCATCCCATCCAACTCATCACCGAACCCATAACTCTGCAGGTGGGAATGCTGCACTCTGAGAGCATCTTCTTTCATGTTCTACCTGGACTTTCTCATGCCCTTTTGCTTGGCCTACCTTGGCTCCAGAGACATGTACCCGTGCTTGATTGGCAGACTGGAGAAGTCCTTCGCTGGGGACAGGACTGCCATAAGACTAGTTTAGTTCCCGTTCATCCTGCCCGTCCTTCTCCTCCCCCAGCCAATCTACCCGGCCTGGGCTACATCATCTCTCAGACCGGTCTACGAATGGATCCTGAGAAACTTTCTGCCATCCAAAAGTGGCCCCGACCGGAGGGGTTGAAGGCTATCCAGCGGTTCCTGGGCTTTGCCAACTACTACCGCCTCTTCATTCCGCACTTCTCTTCCCGGACTGCCCCTATCTCTGCGCTCACCCTTAAGGGCGCTAATCCCAAAGAATGGCCGCCCGAGGCAGAGGAGGCCTTCCTGTCTTTGAAACAGGCTTTCTCTTCCGCTCCTGTGCTGCACCGTCCGGACAGCAACAAACAATTCTTCTTAGAAGTAGACGCTTCCTCCTCCGGAGCCGGAGCGGTGCTCACCCAAAAGTCGTCTTCCGGAAGAATGGTAACCTGCGGCTTCTTCTCCAAACTCTTCTCCTCATCTGAGCGCAATTATTCTATAGGAGACCGAGAATTGTTAGCCATTAAGTTGGCACTGGAGGAGTGGCGTTACCTGCTCGAGGGGTCTCTTCACCCGGTAATAATCTACACGGATCACAAAAACTTGGCTTATCTCCAGAGTGCCCAAAGACTTAACCCGCGCCAAGCCCGGTGGTCCTTGTTCTTCGCCCGCTTTGATTTCATTCTTCATTTTCGCCCGGCAGACAAAAATATCAAAGCTGATGCCTTGTCCCTATCCTTTTTGTTCTCCGATCTAGAGGAGGAGCCAAAGCACATCATCGACCCCGCCAAGGTGATGCAGGTGGCTCCCGTGGATCTAAATCGTCTCCCACCCGGTAAGACGTTCGTAGCAGTACCTGATCGTGAGAAGGTTCTACACTGGGGACATTTGTCTAAGCTAGCTGGCCATGCTGGCCAGAAAAAGACCCTCCTGCTTATTACCCGGCATTACTGGTGGCCTACCCTGCACAAGGACGTAATAAACTTTGTCTCAGCCTGTGCGTCCTGCGCTCGCAACAAGGTTCCTAGACATCTGCCAGCCGGCCGCCTTTTGCCTCTTCCCATACCTGCTGCCCCGTGGCAGCATATAGCCTTGGACTTTATAACGGATCTCCCTGTTTCTGCTGGTTGCACGGTCATTTGGGTGGTCGCTGACCGCTTCTCTAAGATGGCTCACTTCATTCCCCTGCCGGGTCTTCTGTCTGCATTTGAGTTGGCTAAAGACTTTATCCATCATATTTTCCGTCTCCATGGTCTCCCTCTCCACATCGTATCCGACCGAGGAGTTCAGTTCACCTCTCGCTTCCGGAGAGCCATGTGTAAACTGCTGGGGGTCACCTTGGACTTCTCTTCTGCTTATCACCCACAGTCCAATGGTCAAGTAGAGCGGATTAACCAAATCTTAACCAGTTACCTCCGGCACTTTGTTAATGCCCACTATTCCGACTGGGTGGATCTTTTACCGTGGGCCGAATTTTCCTATAATAATCACGAGAGCGAGTCTTCCTCCAAATCCCCGTTTTTTATTGTCTACGGTCAACATCCTCGGATCCCGTTTCCCGTCTCCGCCTCGGTGGATAATCCGTCCGCGGAATCTCTTGTTAGCGAATTCTCCTCAATTTGGGAAAGTACCAGGTCCGCACTTCTTCAGTCCTCCGAGCGGATGAGGAAACAGGCTGACAAAAGACGTCTGGATCCGCCCCAATTCCGTCCTGGAGATAAAGTCTGGCTCTCGTCCAAATATGTCCGACTCAAGATTCCTTCCTACAAGTTAGGGCCTCGGTTCATCGGCCCACTGGAAGTTATCAAATAAATCAACCCGGTGGCCTATAAATTGAAACTCCCGGCCAACTTGCGGATCCCTAACTCCTTCCATGTGTCTCTCCTCAAACCTGTGGTACTTAACTCTTTTTCCAAGTCTACAGGTACGCCTCCTGCTCCAGTTTCCGCTGAGGACGAGTTTGAGGTAGAGAGCTTTCTGGCCACCAAAAGGGTAAGAGGAAAGACCTTTTTTCTAGTGGATTGGAAGGGGTTTGGTCCTGAGGAGAGAACGTGGGAGCCCCGGGAGAATATCCATGCCCCGCTCATCCTTGATAAATTTCTCTCTGGCCTAAAGAAGGGGGGGCCTAAAGGGGGGGGGGTACTGTAGCATCGGCGTCCCTGCCTCCTGCTAGGCAGAAACGCCGTTCCCCTCACCTCCCTGCTCCGTCCTCGGCGTCCTCCTCCCGCGCTGCTGGCAGCGCTCGCTGCTTCCCGGGCATTGTGCTTAGGACGCGCGCTCTCTCTCTCTTAAAGGGGCCGCGCGCGCCGTCCTAAGGAGTCCCCGGCCAATTGCCGGTGGAGCTCCCATATATAAGGCACCTCCTCCAAAATGGAGGTGCCCGAGCAAAGTTGTTGCAAGCCTTTCACCTCTGCTTCAGCCCTCAGGTCCCATTGCCAGTCTGTTTTCCAGCTCTGTCTACCTGCTTGCATTCCCTGCGGTCCGACAGTCTGTCTACCAGCATCCGCCAGTCTGTCTATGGACCAGTCCGCCTGTGGATCAGGAGGCACCTGCCTGATACCTGCCTGATACCTACCTGATACCTGCCTGATACCTGCCAGCCAGCCGAGAGACTCTTACCCGCTCACCTGGGAGCGCTCACCTGCTATCCGCCTGCTAGCCTACCTGAAGGCTCTGCCGTCACTTGCCGTGACCACCTGCCAGACAGCCGGGAGACTCTTACCCGCTCACCTGGGAGCGCTCACCTGCTATCCGCCTGCTAGCCTACTTGGAGGCTTTGCCGCCACTTGCCGTGACCACCCATCCTTTCAAGAGACTTTCCCCGTCACTTGCCGTGACCACCTGCACTTCTACCCAGAGACTGTTCCTGTCACTTGCCGTGTCTACCAGCCCGCCTTCCCTGGGAGCCACCCGCTTCCTTACAAGGACTGCCCCTTTGTATAGTAGCTCAGAGGTTCCACCTTCCAGACCCATTACACATATACACACACGGTTGAAACCAGAAGTTTACATACACTATATAAAAAGACACATATGCATGTTTTCTCAATATCTGACATGAAATCAGAATAAACCTTTCCCGTTTTAGGTCAATTAGGATTACCGTAATTTTTAATATTTGCCAAATGCCAGAATCATGAGAGAGAATGTTTTAAGGCATTTTTATTACTTACTGCAAAGTCAAAAGTTTACATACATTTCATTAGTATTTAGTACCATTGCCCTTAAACTGAATTACTTGGGTCAAACGTTTGGGAAATCCTTTCACAAGCTTCTCACAATAGTTGGTTGGAATTTGGGCCCATTCCTGGTGTAACTGATCCAGGTTTGTAGGTCGCCTGGCTTGCACCTGCCTTTTCAGCTTTGCCCCTAAATTTTCAATAGGACTGAGATCAGGGCTTTGTGATGGCCACTCCAAAACATTGGCTTTGTTATCCTTAAGCCACTTTGTTACGATTTTGGCAGTATGCTTCGGGTCATTGTCCATTTGGAAGACCCATTTCCGCCCATGCTTTAATTTCCTGCCTGATGTTTTGAGATGTTGCTTCAGTATTGCCACATAATCTTCTTTTCTCGTGATGCCATCTATTTTGTGAAGTGCACCAGTCCCTCCTGCAGCAAAACAACCCCACAACGTGATGATGCCACCTCCGTGTTTCACAGTTGGGATGGTGTTTTTAGGCTTCCAAGCTTCTCCCTTTTTCCTCCAAACGTAACGATGGTCATTATGCCCAAAAAGTTCAATTTTAGTTTCATCAGACCACAGGACATGTCTCCAAAAATTAAGGTCTTTGTTCCTGTGTGCATTTGCAAACATTAATCTGTCTTTTTTAGGTTTCTTTTGGAGTAATGGCTTCTTCCTGGCAGAGTGGCCTTACAGCCTATGTTAATACAGTACCTGTTTCACTGTCGTTATTGACACAATCTTACCAGCTTCCACCATCATCTTCACAAGGTCTTTCGCTTTTGTCCTTGGGTTGATATGCATATGTCGGACCAAAGCACATTCATCTCTGGGACACAGAACCTCTTCTCCTTCCTGAGCGGTATGATGGCTGGACATTCCCATCTTGTTTGTACTTGTGTATAATTGTTTGTACAGAAGAACGAGGCATCTTCAGGTATCTTGAAATTGTACCCAAGGATGAGCAAGACTTGAGCAAGTCCACAATTCTCTTCCTGATATCGTGGCTGATTTCTTTAGACTTTCCCATGGTGCTACACAAAGAAGCAGTGTGTTTCAGGTGTGCATTAACCCCATTCTGACGTGGGGCGTAATAATACGCAACTGCGCCCTGGGCCTTATTGACCAGGTACGTATTATTACGCCCCGGCAATCGTGCCCGCACAGAGGCTATTGTGGGTGCAATCGCCAAGGGGTGTCAGCTGATTCTAACAAAAAATAATCCCCAAAAAATAATATACTGGACCCATAAATAAATATTATTATGGAAAATAAATAAAACAAAACAATAAAAGTACACATATTTGGTATTGCCGCATCCGGAACGACCTGACCTATAAAACTGTCCCACTAGTTAACCCCTTTAGTGAACACTGTAAAAAAAAATAATTAAAAAATGAAACAAAAAACAATGCTTTATCATCATACCTCCAAACAAAAAATGGAATAAAACACGATCAAAAAGACGAATGTACATAAACATGGTACAGCTGATAACGTAATCTTGTCCCACAAAAAACAAGCCACCACACAGCTCCATCAGCTGATAAAAAAAAGGTATAGCTCTCAGAATAAAGTGATGGAAAAAAATATTTTTTCTATAAAAGTTTTTATTGTGTAAAATCGCCAAAACATTAAAAAAAAATATAAAATGTAGTATCGCTGTAAACATACTGACCCGAAGAATAATGCTGCCTTATCAATTTTACCACATGTGGAATGACATAAAAAAAGTAATAAATTCCTGAATTGTTGGTTTTTGTTTATTCCGCCTCCCAAAAATCGGAATAGAAAGCGATCAAAAAATGTCACGTGCCCAAAAATGGTATCAATAAAAACATCAACTTGTTGATTGCAAAAACTAGTCTTTGCAAAAAAAAGTGTCTTTTAGAGTGTGACAGCTCCGAAACATAAAACCCCGATATGAATCTGATATTGCTGTAATCGCACTGACCAGAAGAATAAAGTCGTCTAATCAGTTATACCGCACAAGGAACGGCGTAAAAAATAAACTCTAGAGTTAGGGTTGTGCTAGGGTTGTATTAGGGTGGTTTTTTTTTCCAAGAGTAAAGGAAAAAAAATATGATGATGATGATATGGCGACTAGTGTTGAGCGCAAGTGCTCACTACTGGAATTTGCATCGGGTGCTAGGGTATGCACAGAGTATCGTGGGTGCTCGAGTGACATTCTCGAGTCTCCACCCCACATGTTTCGTGGCTGTTATACAGCCAAAAAAAAAAAACACGGGATGGACTGCCGTGCACGAGCGATCTCCGCATGTTTTTTTTGGGTGTTTAACAACCGTGAAACATGCGGGATAGGGACTCGAGCACAAGCGATACTTGATGCATACCGAGTACCCGATGCAAACTCAAGTAGCGAGCACTTGCGCTCAAGACTAATAACTTATTCATAACCTAATGTTATCAAATTCTCTGTCGTACCTCTGGGTTCAAAATGTTCACTATACCCCTTGATAAAATCCTTGATGGGTCTAGTTTCCAAAATGGGGTTACTTGTGGGGGGTTTCCATTGTTTAGGCACATCAGGGGCTCTCCAAACGCAACATGGCATCCGCTACTTATTCAAGCAAATTTTCCATTCAAAAAGTCAAATGGCGTTCCTTCCCTTCCGAACCCTTCCGTACGCCCAAACAGTGGTTTTCCCCCACATATGGGGTATCGGCGTGCTCAGGAGAAATGGTACAACAAATTTTGTGGTTCATTTTTTCCTGTTACCCCTGCAAAAATAAAAAAATTTGGGTCTAAAGTAACAGTTTTGTGAAAAAAATTGAAATGTTGTTTTCTTCCACATTTCAAAAATTCCTGTGAAGCACCTGAAGGGTTAATAAACTTCTTGAATATGGTTTTGAGCACCTTGAGGGGTGCAGTTTTTATAATGGTGTCACTTCTGGGTATTTTCTGTCATAAAGGCCCCTCAAAGTCACTTCAAATGTGAAGTGGTACCTAAAAAACTTTTAACCCTTATAACTTCCTAACCCAAAAAAAGTTTTGGTTCCAATATTGTGCTGATGTAAAGTAGACATTTGGGAAATGTTATTTATTAACTATTTAGTATGACATAACTCCCTGATTTAAGAGTATGAAAATTCAAAGTTTGAAAATTGCAAAATTTTCAAAATTTTTGCCAAATTTCCGTTTTTTTTCACAAAGTAACGCAAGTCATATCCAAGAAATTTTACCACTATCATGAAGTACAATATGTCATGAAAAAACAATCTCAGAATCAGTGGGATCCGTTGAAGCGTTCCAGAGTTATTACCTTATAAAGTGACAGTGGTCAGAATTGTAAAAATTGGCCTGGTCATTAATGTGCAAACCACCTTCGGGGGTAAAGGGGTTAAAATACATCCACAGGTGTGTCTCCAATTAACTCAGATGTTGCCAAAAAATCAGAAGCTTCCAAACACAAGACATCTTCATATGGGTAGTCCAGAATTGTTTAAAGGCATAGTAATCTTAGCTTATATAAACTTTTGACTTTGCAGTAAGTAATAAAAGTGCCTCTCTCTCTCTCATTATTATGGCATTTGGCAAAATATTATAAATGATGGTAATCCTAATTGACCTAAAATGGGAAAGGTTTATTCTGATTGCATGTCAGATATTCAGAAAAACATGCATATGTGTCTTCTTATATAGTGTATATAAACTTATGGTTTCAACTGTAATTATATATATGTGTGTGTGTGTAACCCTATGGTTATAGTTTTGGATGATTACTATTGTCCCTTCATTGTCTGCGCCGTTACTTTCATTTTGTGAACAAGTTATTGGATGCATGTCATTGGGTTGGAAGGGGTTAAACAGGCAGTTTTGATGACATCACAAAGCACATAAACATCATAGACATCTTCACTTACGACCTCACTCATGCATTGTATAGATGGGGGGTTAGTAGGGGGATTCAGAACTGCATCATTAACCTGAAAATCTCAGCAGATGGCGCTGGATCATGTGTCCCTTGCTGTAATTGTTCTAATGATTCTATGATTTTAAAAAATGTTATTAACCAGATTCCAAGGAAAATCTGCACATTTGGTTGCTTTAGTAAGTCAGTGTGAGCCCGGCCTAACAGGGGTTACCAATCAGGACAATCCCTTCCCTAAATGAGGACTTGCTGGTGATCAACTGATCATCTGTCAGAGGTCTTCAAGACCCTCAGCAATCGGCTGGTTTTGCCCTCTATGAAACCCATGTGCTCTAATAAAAGCATATAGAAAGGGGTGGGTCAGTGGAGACCACTCCATTTGGCTCCATTTTTGCGTAGCTTTGCCATTAATGTTGTCAAAACACAGCGTTTTCATAACATAAATGTAATTGCAGACTGGTACAGTTCTCCAGTGTCAGCTCTCTTAGTCCTGTTGGATCATTGGTGACCTGGAACGGACGGTTTATCGTGATCAGGAATTGCAGTATGGCGTCCTGTGCTTTCCTTTAGTTCATAGAACAGTAGGTGATGCGGATTAGAATAAAAGGATGGAAATGTTTAGGTTATAATGTGCGTCATGACTAGTGTTGAGCGATACCTTCCGATATCAGGAAATATCGTATCGGATTGGATCGGGCCGATACCCAAAAAGTATCGGATATCGCCGATTCCGATACCGGAAACCAATGCAAGTCAATGGGACACAAATATCGGAATGAAAATAAACCCTTTCTTTCCTTGTAGGTTAATTCTACATGAAGTAAAACAACTAAGAATAATGTAGAATGACATGAAAAGCCGGCAATTCATCAGCGGCATACACCGGTACCCGACAATTTACAACAGAAAGAATAGAGCTTCACACATAGATTAGATAGATAGAAACATGTCAGTCACATATATATGAAGTACAGTGACAGTGTTGCTTACTGTACTTGTCATTTAGTGTAAAGGATTTATTAAAAAAAATATTAGTGTTTTCGTGCACCGTCTCTTTAAAAAAGCCGGCCGGCAATTCAGCATCTGTACCCGACAATTTATAACAGACAGAATAGAGAATCATACATAGATTAGATAGATAGAAACATGTCAGCCACATATATACGAAGTACAGTGACAGTGTTGATTACTGTACTTGTCATTTAGTGTTAAAATAAAGGATTTATTTAAAAAAAAATTGGCGTGGGGTTCCCCTTAATTTTAGGCTCTAGCGCAGGTTAAGCAGACAGCTGGGGCAAATGTTTGAAGCCTGGGGAGGGGGTAATACCCACGGAGCTTCCCAGGCTACTAATATCAGCCCCCAGCTGAATACCTAGCCTTTACTAGCTATTAAAATGGGAGACCCCCCCAAAAAATGACGTGGGGTCCCCCCTATTTTAATAGCTAGCAAAGGCTAGGCAGACAGCTGGGGGCTGATATTAATAGCCCAGGAAGGGTGCCATGAATATTGGCCCCCTCCCAGGCTAGAAACACCAGCCGTCAGCCGCCCCAGAAATGGCGCATCCATAGGATGCGCCAATTCTGGCACTTAGCCTCGCTCTTCCACGCTGCCCTGGTGCGGTGGCAGGGGGTAATAGGGTTGGGGTTGATGTCAGCTTATAATGCCAGCTGACATCAAGCCCAGGTTAGTAATGGAGAGGCGTCTATAAGACACCCCCATTACTAACCCCATAGTCAAAGTTAAAAGAAAACACAAACACCCAGAATAAAGTCCTTTAATTGAAATAAAGACACAATTCTTTATTGTTCTAAATTAAACCATACTTACCATCACGCCCATTCCAGCTGAAGCCAACGATCTCCTGCAATAAAAGTAAAATAATAAAGCAACCTCATCCTTACCTTTCCATGGTTCCCACGACAGCTTCAGCTCTGCTACATCGAGATGACAGGCTGGACCGCAGCAGAACGCTGCCATCCAGCCTGTCATCCCGCAGACAGTGAGAAGCGCAGGCATGCTTGCGCTCCTCAGTGTCTCTCTGTGACGTCATCCAGATGAGCCGAGTTCATGTCCAATGAACTCAGCTCACCTCATGCACGTCACTGACAGCGTGGGAAAATTCTCACGCTGAAGTGCTGAGTGCAGGAGAATTTTCCCACGCTGTCAGTGACGTACATGAGGTGAGCTGAGTTCATTGGACATGACCTCGGCTCATCTGGATGCCGTCACAGCCAGACACTGAGGAGTGGAAGTATGCCTGCGCTTCTCAGTGTCTGTGGGATGACAGGATGGATGGCAGCGTTCTGCTGCGGTCCAGCCTGTCATCTCGATGTAGCAGAGCTGAAGCTGTCGTGGGAGCCATGGAAAGGTAAGGATGATGTTGCTTTATTATTTTACTTTTATTGCAGGAGATCGTTGGCTTCAGCTGGAATGGGCGTGATGGTAAGTATGGTTTAATTTAGAACAATAAAGAATTGTGTGTTTATTTCAATTAAAGGACTTTTTTCTGGGTGTTGTGTTTTTTTAAATACTTTACTAGAAATTCATGGTGGTCATGTCTAATATTGGCGTGACCCCATGAATTTCGGGCTTAGGGCCAGCTGATAATGCCAAGCTGGCCTTAACCCCTTTATTACCCAGTGAGCCACCGCACCAGGGCCCTGGATGAGTTGGGTACAGCGCCAGAAGATGGCGCTTCTATGAACGCGCCATTTTCTGGGGCGGCTGCGGACTGCAATTTGCAGCGGAGGTGGCCCAGAAAGCTTGGGTCTCCCTGCGCTGCGGATTCCAGCCCCCAGCTGCCTAGTTGTATCTGGCTGGGCACAAAAATAGGGCGAAGCCCCACGCATTTTTTTTTTTAATTATTTCATGAAATTCATGGAATAATTAAGAAAAAAAGGGCTTCCCTATATTGTTGTGTCCAACCAGGTACAAATAGGCAGCTGGTGGTTGGGGGCAGCCCATTCCTGCCTGCTGTACCTGGCTGGACACAAATATAGTGCGAAGCCCCACGTCAATTTTTTTTTAATTATTTCATGAAATAATTTTTTTAAAAAAGGGCTTCCCTATATTGTTGTGTCCGGCCAGGTACAAATAGGCAGCTGGTGGTTGGGGGCAGCCTGTTCCTGCCTGCTGTACCTGGCTGGACACAAATATAGGGCGAAGCCCCACGTCAATTTTTTTTAAAATAAATCCTTTATTTTAACACTAAATGACATTTGAGGAGTTAATAAAGATGCAGTCCCTAAATTATTATTTATTTTTTAATTAATTTTTCCCAAAACTTTTGATGTGGGCTTCGCCATATTTTTGTATGCCAGCCAGGTACAGCATCCAGCTTCTATGAACGCGCCATTTTCCGGGGTGGCTGCGGACTGCAATTTTCAGCGGGGGGGGGGGCAGAAAGCTTAGGCCTCCCTGCGCTGCAGATTCCATCCCCCAGCTGCCTAGTTGTACCTGGCTGGACACAAAAATAGGGAGAAGCTTCACGTATTTTTTTTTTTTTATTATTTCCTCTGCGGAGGATCGGGGTGGGAGGCTGCGGGGAAGCAGTATGGGGCTGTGTGATTGTTTAAAAGCCGGCGGCTTTATACCGCCCGCCGGCTTTTAAACAATCAGGAGAATTCTCCCCCGCTGGGATGGCATGCTGATGACAGGCTGGATCGCGCTGCCATCCAACTTGTCATCCTTCACAGACACTGCAGAGCGCAGGCATTATGGGAACTTCCGATTCCGGTATCCGATATTGTAAAAGTATCGGAATTAAGTATCGGAATTCCGATACCGCGAATATCGGCCGATACCCGATATTACAGTATCGGAATGCTCAACACTAGTCATGACTCAATTAAAAATGAGGCTGGTGGTTATTTGCAGCCTGTGATTTTGTTTTATTAATTCAACTCTTCCTTGATGTTGGAAACTTGATACATAACACAGCAGTGGCAGTTATTACGACATCACAGGGGATATGACATCACAGGGCACATGACATCATAGATATCACATGACATCACAATTAGTAGAGAATGTATAAGGTTTTAATCCTGAACCATCTTGTGTCCCAGAGGCAGCAGCTTAAGGAAGACAAGTCCATGTAGGTAGCTGTTCACTCAACACTAAGGCCCAATTCACACCTTGTGTAGCTGTGGGGTGTTTGTAGTGAAGTTTAGAACTGCATCATTTACACCTAAAAAATCTCAGCAAACCTCTCTGAGTGACGTGTTCTCTCTTGTGTATCAGGATGATTCCTTAAATAGGACCTATCATTTAATCCTCTTTTTCATAATGATAGGTGTTATGTCTCATCTAGTTCAGATGAGCAGCTGTAATGGAGCACGGACAGATGACGGTGGCGCAGCAGGATGGCCGAACAGAAACAACGGATAACGTAGTAGCTTGATGGCAGCAGGAGGACCAGAACTGGAACCACAGGAAATCATGAGCAGAACTAAAGCAACGGCAACTGGCGTAATAGAGTTACAGACTCTGATCAGACTTTGATCAGAGCGGCATCAGTTTTTCTTGGATGTGGAGAGGAGAAACAAAAGGTTTCTCACCTTCTCCCTTTAATCAGTCGGTGAAAATTGGACCACACTCAGATGTCATCAAAGCACGGTCCAATTTTTTCACAGACCCATAGACTTGCATTGACATTACCATATTTTGCGGACTATAAGACGCACCGGACCATAAGACGCACCCCAAATTTTGGGGTGGATAATATATATATATATATTTTTAAATAAAATGGTGGTGCCTCTTATAGTACGTTTAACGGTAGGTTACCGGGGGACGGCGGCGGTGGAACGGGGTCACAGGAGGCAGGGCCGCTGCTTCAGGGGGCCGGCAGCGGCAGGAGTGGGGCGATGCTGAGGGCCCTGGGCTCTCATAAGATGTGGGCGCCGGTGAGCAGAGTCCTTTCCTATTGATTGACCTGCAGTGGGCTTTGGGAAAATGGCCGCTGGAGATTGACATATCGGGATATGCATGCGCTGCCTCCAGTATCCATTTTCCCAAAACCCACTGCAGGGCAATCAATGGGAAAAGGGACTCTTCTCACCGACATCTTATGAGAGCCCAGGGCCCGCCGACACCGGCCTCCTGAAGCAGAGACACTGCTTCCTGTGACCCCGCTCCACCGCAGCCACCCCTCGGTAAGCTACCTTCAGATATTGTATATTAGATAATAAGCTCCTAGGACAGGGTGTGCATTATTCTGCATGCCCTCAGGAGCAGCCTGTATATTGTATATTAGATTGTGAGCTCCTAGGACAGGGTTACATTATATTGCATGCCCTCAGGAGCAGCCTGTATATTATATATTAGATTGTAAGCTCCTAGGACAGTGAGTACATTATTCTGCATGCCCTCAGGAGCAGCCTGTATATTATATATTAGATTGTAAGCTCCTAGGACAGGGTGTACATTATTCTGCATGCCCTCAGGAGCAGTCTGTTTATTGTATATTAGATTGTAAGCTGCTAGGACAGGGTGTACATTATTCTGTGTAACGGGTCCGGGAGGTGGAACCTCTGAGCTGCAATACAAAGGGGAAGTCCTTGTAAGGAAGCGGGTGGCTCCCAGGGAAGGCAAGCAGGTAGTCACGGCAAGTGACGGGGACAGTCTCTGGGTAGACGGGCAGGTGGTCACGGCAAGTGACGGGGACAGTCTCTGGGTAGACGGGCAGGTGGTCACGGCAAGTGACGGCAGGATGGGTAAGAGTCTCTTGGCTGGCTGGTGGTCACGGCAAGTGACAGCGGCGCCTCCAGGTAGGCTAGCAGGCGGGTAGCAGATGAGCGCTCCCAGGTGAGCGGGAAAGAGTCTCTTAGCTGGCTGGCAGGTAGCAGGCAGGTAACTGGCAGGTGCTTCCTGGTCCGCAGGTAGACTGGCCCATAGACAGACTGGCGGATGCTGGAAGGCAGACTGTCGGGCCGAAGGAAAGGCAAGCTGGTAGACAGGACTGGTAGTCAGACTGGCAACGGGACCTGAGGGCTGAAGCAGAGGTAAGAGGCTTTGCAACAACTTTGCTCGGGCACCTCCATTTTGGAGGAGGTGACATATATTGGAGATCCTCCGGCAATTGGCCGGGGACTCCTTAGGACGGCGCGCGCGGCCCCTTTAAGAGAGAGGGAGCGCGCGCGCGCCCTAAGCACAGTGCCTGGGAAGCAGCGCGCGCTGCCAGCAGCGTGGGAGGAGGACGCCGAGCACGGAGCAGAGAGGTGAGGGGGAACGGCGTCTCTGCCTAGCAGGGAGCAGAGACGCCGATGCTACAGTACCCCCCCCTTTAGGCCCCCCCTTTTTTAGGCCAGAGAGAAATTTATCAAGGATGAGCGGGGCATGGATGTTCTCCCGGGGCTCCCATGTTCTCTCCTCAGGACCAAACCCCTTCCAATCCACTAGAAAAAAGGTCTTTCCTCTTACCCTCTTGATGGCCAGAATGCTCTCTTCCTCAAACTCGTCTTCAGCGGAGACCGGAGCAGGAGGCGTACCTGCAGACTTGGAAAAAGAGTTAAGTACCACGGGTTTGAGGAGAGATACATGGAAGGAGTTGGGGATCCGCAAGTTGGCAGGGAGTTTCAATTTATAGGCCACCGGGTTGATTTGCTTGATAACTTCCATTGGGCCGATAGCTAGACTTTATCTCCATGACGGAATTGGGGTGGATCCAGACGTCTTTTGTCAGCCTGTTTCCTCATCCGCTCGGAGGACTGAAGAAGTGCGGATCTGGTACTCTCCCAAATGGAGGAGAATTTGCGAACAAGAGACTCCGCGGCCGGGTTGTCCACGGAGGCGGAGACGGGAAACGGGATCCGGGGATGTTGACCGTAGACTGTAAAAAACGGGGATTTGGAAGAGGATTTGCTCTCATGATTATTATAGGAGAATTCGGCCCACGGTAAAAGATCCACCCAGTCGGAATGGTGGGCATTAACAAAGTGCCGCAGGTAACTGGTTAAAATTTGGTTGATCCGCTCTACTTGACCATTGGACTGTGGGTGATAAGCAGAAGAGAAGTCCAAGGTGACCCCCAGCAGTTTACATGTGGCTCTCCAGAAGCGAGAGGTGAACTGAACCCCTCGATCGGACACGATGTGGAGAGGAAGACCATGGAGACGGAAAATATGATGAATAAAGTCCTTAGCCAACTCAGATGCAGACGGAAGACCCGGCAGGGGAATGAAGTGAGCCATCTTAGAGAAGCGGTCAGCGACCACCCAAATGACCGTACAACCAGCAGAGACAGGGAGATCCGTTATAAAGTCCAAGGCTATATGCTGCCACGGGGCAGCAGGTACGGGAAGAGGCAGAAGGCGGCCGGCTGGCAGATGTCTAGGAACCTTGTTGCGAGCGCAGGACGCACAGGCCGAGACAAAGTCTATTACCACCAGTAATGCCGGGTAATAAGCTGGAGGGTCTTCTTTTGGCCAGCATGGCCGGCTAGCTTAGACGAATGTCCCCAGTGCAGAACCTTCTCACGATCAGGTACTGTCACGAACGTCTTACCGGGTGGAAGACGATTCAGATACACGGGGGCCACCTGCATTACCTTGGCGGGGTCGATGATGTGCTTTGGCTCCTCCTCAAGATCGGAGGACGGAAAGGATCGGGACAAGGCATCAGCTTTGATATTTTTGTCTGCCGGGCGGAAATGAAGAATGAAATCAAAGCGGGCGAAGAACAAGGACCACCGGGCCTTGCGCGGGTTAAGTCTTTGGGCACTCTGGAGGTAAGCCAAGTTTTTGTGGTCCGTATAAATTATTACCGGATGAAGAGCCCCCTCGAGCAAGTAACGCCACTCCTCCAGTGCCAACTTAACGGCTAACAATTCTCGGTCTCCTATAGAATAATTGCGCTCAGACGAGGAGAAGAGTTTGGAGAAGAAGCCGCAGGTTACCATTCTCCCGGATGATGACTTTTGGGTGAGTACCGCTCCGGCTCCGGAGGAGGAAGCATCTACTTCTAAGAAGAATTGTTTGTTGCAGTCCGGACGGTGCAGCACAGAAGCGGAGGAGAAAGCTTGTTTCAAAGAAAGGAAGGCCTCCTCTGCCTCGGGCGGCCATTTTTTGGGACTAGCGCCCTTACGGGTGAGCGCGGAGATAGGGGCAGTCCGGGAAGAGAAGTGCGGAATGAAGAGGCGGTAGTAGTTGGCGAAGTCCAGGAACCGCTGAATAGCCTTCAACCCCTCCGGTCTGGGCCACTTCAGGATGGCAGAAAGTTTCTCAGGATCCATTCGTAGGCAGGTCTGGGAGATGACGTAGCCCAGAAATGGAAGCGAGGTCTGCTCAAAGAGGCACTTCTCAAATTTTGCGTAGAGGTGGTTCTGCCTGAGCCTGAGCAGGACCTGACGAACGTCCCTCCGGTGTGTGGGAAGATCCGGAGAGAAGACCAAGATGTCGTCGAGGTACACCACCACGCAGGAGTAGAGAAGGTCAGGGAAGATGTCATTGACCAACTCTTGAAAGACGGCGGGAGCATTACAGAGGCCGAAGGGCATTACGAGGTATTCATAGTGGCCGTCCCGGGTGTTGAATGCCGTCTTCCATTCATCCCCCCGACGGATACGGACCAGGTTATACGCCCCTCGGAGATCCAGCTTGGTGAAGATTCTGGCACCCCTCAGACGGTCAAATAATTCAGGAATGAGCGGAAGGGGGTATTTATTCTTCACCGTGATCCGGTTAAGACCTCTACAGTCAATACAGGGACGGAGTGAACCATCCTTTTTTTTAACGAAGAAGAAGCCTGCTCCCGCCGGGGAGGTAGATTTCCGGATAAATCCCTGGGCCAGATTTTCCTCGATATATTCAGACATGGCCCGGGTCTCGGCAGCGGACAACGGGTAAATACGCCCACGGGGTGGAGTAGCGCCGGGTACCAGGTCGATTGGGCAATCGTATGGTCTATGAGGGAGCAATGTCTCTGCTTCTCTCTTGTTGAAAACATCAGCATAAGACCAATAAGGAACCGGTAGGCCGGGTAGATTGGCTGGAGAAGGAGAGGGACGAGCAGGACAAACAGGAGCTAAACAAGTCTTATAGCAGTCCTGCCCCCAGCGTAGGACTTCTCCGGTCTGCCAATTCAGCATGGGTGCATGTCTCTGGAGCCAAGGTAGGCCTAACAAAAGGGCGTGAGAGAGTCCAGGTAGAACATGGAAGAAGATGCTCTCAGAGTGCAGCATTCCCACCTGCAGAGTTAAGGGTTCGGTGATGAGTTGGATGGTTTGCGGTAAGAGGCCCCCATCCACGGAGGCGACAGATAAGGGTTCAGCCAGAGGTTTAGTGGGAATGCGGTATTTCTCTACCAGGGACTGAGAAATGAGATTTCCGGCAGCTCCGGAATCAAGTTGAGCTAGTTCAAAGTAACGGTTCTCCCCGCAGATGATAGAGACCGACAGCATCAGAGATGGAGAGGGTTTACTCTTGTCTAGGACGACCTCTCTGAGCGATCCTAGACACAGGCGTTTCCCGGCCTCTCCGGGCAGGAACGGATCCGGTGCTCCTTACTGCCACAGTAGAAACAGCTCCCCTCGGCACGGCGTGACTCTTGACGGGTTTTGACCATCTTGGTCTGGTCGACCTGCATGGGCTCTGGCGAGTGCGCCCGGGGAGTTACAGATGAAGAGACGGGATTCTGGAAAGTAGGAGCAAGGCAGGGAAACCTCCTCTCACGGGTGACCTCTTTGGTACGCTCCTGGACCCGGATGTCAATCCGGGTGGCAAGTGTCACCAAGTCATCCAGGGTGGTTGGAATGTCCCGACCGGCAAGTTCATCTTTAATCCGGCCGGATAGGCCCTCCCAGAAGACGGACACCAGGGCCTCGTTATCCCAGGCAAGCTCGGAAGCAAGGGTACGGAACCGTATGGCATATTGGCCCACGGTGAGACTCCCTTGGCGGAGGCGTAGCAGAGAGGAGGCAGAAGAGGTCTTTCGTCCTGGTTCGTCGAAGACTTTCCGGAAAGCTGTGAGAAAGGCTGGCAAGTAGGACACCAGGGGGTCTCCTCTCTCCCATAGAGGATTTAGCCAGGCCAGTGCCTCCCCAGTGAGATGGGACATGATGAAGGCCACCTTGGCCCGGTCGGTGGTGAACTGGTGTGCCAAAAGTTCGAAGTGCAGGGTGCACTGGTTAATGAAGCCCCGTGCCAGGCCGGGGTCTCCACCAAAATGAGGCGGGGCGGAAAGGCGGGGACCGGGAAGGGATGCCATGGTATTGATGGGCAGCGACGCTGCCGGGGTAGTAGTTGTGCGAGTGGAAGCAGCTCCCGATGAGGCAGTCAGTGTGTCCAGGCGTGAGTTAACACTACGCAGATGACTCAGGATGGACTCCTGTTGGGACCTCTGACGGGATAGTTCATGGTATAGGTTGAGAATGCGGGAGCTTGGGCGCCACCGGATTCCATGGCCCGAGCAAACTGTAACAGTTCCGGGAGGTGGAACCTCTGAGCTGCAATACAAAGGGGAAGTCCTTGTAAGGAAGTGGGTGGCTCGCAGGGAACGCAAGCAGGTAGTCACGGCAAGTGACGGGGACAGTCACTGGGTAGACGGGCAGGTGGTCACGGCAAGTGACGGGGACAGTCTCTGGGTAGACGGGCAGGATGAGTAAGAGTCTCTTGGCTGGCAGGCTGGTGGTCACGGCAAGTGACAGCGGAGCCTCCAGGTAGGCTAGCAGGCGGGTAGCAGATGAGCGCTCCCAGGTGAGCGGGAAAGAGTCTCTTAGCTGGCTGGCAGGTAGCAGGCAGGTAACTGGCAGGTGCTTCCTGGTCCGCAGGTGGACTGGCCCATAGACAGACTGGCGGATGCTGGAAGGCAGACTGTCGGGCCGGAGGAAAGGCAAGCTGGTAGACAGGACTGGTAGTCAGACTGGCAACGGGACCTGAGGGCTGAAGCAGAGGTAAGAGGCTTTGCAACAACTTTGCTCGGGCACCTCCATTTTGGAGGAGGTGCCTTATATATGGGAGATCCTCCGGCAATTGGCCGGGGACTCCTTAGAACAGCGCGCGCGGCCCCTTTAAGAGAGAGGGAGCGCGCGCGCGCCCTAAGCACAGTGCCTGGGAAGCAGCGCGGGAGGAGGACGCCAAGCACGGAGCAGAGAGGTGAGGGGAACGGCGTCTCTGCCTAGCAGGGGGCAGAGACGCCGATGCTACATTCTGCATGCCCTCAGGCGCAGTCTGTATATTATATATTAGATAGTAAGCTCCTAGGACAGGGTGTACATTATTCTGCATGCCCTCAGGAGCAGCCTGTATATAATATATTAGATTGTAAGCTCCTAGGACAGGGTGTACATTATTCTGCATGCCCTCAGGAGCAGCCTGTATATTATATATTAGATAGTAAGCTCCTAGGACAGGGTGTACATTATTCTGCATGCCCTCAGGAGCAGCCTGTAAATTGTATATTAGATTGTAAGCTCCTATTTACCAGGGTGTATTTGTCTTTTCCTTCCCAGGATCGTCTCTCCTGAGCTTATAATACATGCAGATTTACAGCAATATGCAGCAGGACAGACGTGATCCAGGGAAATATCCGATCGCCACAACTGGGGTCAGGAAGGAATTTTTTCCCCCCCTGAGGCAAAACTCTCCGGGGGGTTTCTTCGCCTTCCTCTGGATCTTTGGGTCCAGTGTCCCTCAGTCGGTCCTCAATGACCACAACTAGTTCTGTGGTCTCTATGGGGCCTGACCTGAGAGTCATTGCGATCACAATTTAATTTCTTAAAGGGCCAGTAATATTTTGATTACAATGTTGCTTATTGCTATTCCAATAAAAGATAAAAAGAAAGAAAATAAAAGTGTCATGTGAGTTTTTTTGCCTTGACTTTCTTTTTTTACATAGTTACAATGATGGGAATGATCATTACTACCCTCAATATTCCTCAAGTAGAACCAGGAATTATGGGGGTGCCATTTACAGACGGCTGACCACATACAGTACAGACCAAAAGTTTGGACACACCTCCTCATTGAAAGATTTTTCTGCATTTTCTTGACTATGAAAATTGTACATTCACACTGAAGGCATCAAAACTATGAATTAACACATGTGGAATTATATATTTAACAAAAAAGTGTGAAACAACTGAAAATATGTCTTATATTCTAGGTTCTTCAAAGTAGCCACCTTTTGCTTTGATGACTGCTTTGCACACTCTTGGCATTCTCTTGATGAGCTTCAAGAAGTAGTTACCGGAAATGGTTTCAGTTCACAGGTGTGCCCTGTCAGGTTTAATAAGTGGGATTTTTTGCCTTATAAATGTGGTTGGGACCATCAGTTGTGTTGTGCTTTAGTCAGGTGGAAACACAGCTGATAGTCCTACTGAATAGACTGTTAGAATTTGTATTATGGCAAGAAAAAAAGCAGCTAAGTAAAGAAAAACGAGTGGCCATCATTACTTTAAGAAATGAAGGTCAGTCAGTGCGAAAAATTGGGCAAACTTTGAAAGTGTCCCGATGTGCAATTGCAAAAACCATCAAGCGCTACAAAGAAATTGGCTCACATGAGGACCGCCCCAGGAAAGGAAGACCAAGAGTCACCTCTGCTTCTGAGGATAAGTTTATCCGAGTCACCAGCCTCAGAAATCGCAGGTTAACAGCAGCTCATATTAGAGACCAGATAATGCCACACAGAGTTCTAGCAGCAGACACATCTCTACAACAACTGTTAAGAGGAGACTTTGTGCAGCAGGCCTTCATGGTAAAATAGCGGCTAGGAAACCACTGCTAAGGACAGGCAACAAGCAGAAGAGACAAGTTTAGGCTAAAGAACACAAGGAATGGACATTAGGCCAGTGGAAATCTGTGCTCTGGTCTGATGAGTCTAAATTTGAGATCTTTGGTTCCAACCACCGTGTCTTTGTGCGATGCAGAAAAGGTGAACGGATGGACTCTACATGCCTGGTTCCCACCGTGAAGCATGGAGGAGGAGGTGTGATGGTGCTTTGCTGGTGACACTGTTGGGGATTTATTCAAAATTGAAGGCATACTGAACCAGCATGGCTACCACAGCATCTTGCAGCGGCATGCTATTCCATCCGCTTTGCGTTTAGTTGGACCATCATTTATTTTTCAACAGGACAATGACCCCAAACACACCTCCAGGCTGTGTAAGGGCTATTTGACCAAGAAGGAGAGTGATGGGGTGCTACGCCAGATGACCTGGCCTCCTCAGTCACCAGACCTGAACCCAATCGAGATGGTTTGGGGTGAGCTGGACCGCAGAGTGAAGGCAAAAGGGCCAACAAGTGCTAAGCATCTCTGGGAACTCCTTCAAGATTGTTGGAAGACCATTTCCGGTGACTACCTCTTGAAGCTCATCAAAAGAATGCCAAGAGTGTGGAAAGCAGTCATCAAAGCAAAAGGTGGCTACTTTGAAGAACCTAGAATATAAGACATATTTTCAGTTGTTTCACACTTTTTTGTTACGTATATAATTCCACGTGTTAATTCATAGTTTTGATGCCTTCAGTGTGAATGTACAATTTTCATAGTCATGAAAATACAGAAAAATATTTAAATGAGAAGGTGTGTCCAAACTTTAGGTCTGTACTGTATATCTCCACCCATTGTGGTATCATAATGTCAGCTCATGTCTTAAGTTACATTACAACTGTTAGGGGGGCTGATCTCTGTGATGGGGGCAGGGTACTAAAATAGTATATGTCCTACAACAACAAACTACCTGATAGAATACTGAAGACCGGGTCACAGAGCCGCCAAATACAAGAGACACGATCAGTGCCGGACTGGGGTACCAAGGGCCCACCAGTTACCAACTCCAGGGCCCCACTTTTCAGCTTCATGCAAGTGTGACATCATCAGTCACTAATTTATATAACAATGGACCGGGTAGATTGTTAAGTGAATAAGATGCTGCCTTTGTCTGTACATAGTGAGTCAAGTATATTGTGCCAAGTACTGCTCATGTAATAGATTGGTGGCCATTCTTGCACAGGGGGCCCCCGGAGGATTCTCCTGTTCTCCTGTGGGCCAGTCCAAGTCTGAACTTGGCTACTGACTGACTGAGGACGGTGTGAGAGAAAGATGGATGGGTTTTGGAACTAAAAGACTTTTTAGGGGAACAAAATTGGCAAGATGTCTGACAGGCTGGTAAGTCTGAGAAATGGTTTTCCAACAAGCCAATAGGTATATACTGGTCAGAAGCATTGTAAAACAATTAAGCATCACATTAGGACTGGTTGCCCAAGACCGGGTCATTGAACACTAGAGACTAAGACTAAAGACAGTTTCACACATCCATGATTTGCGGTCCATGACGTGGGCACTAATCAAGTGCTTCTTGACCCAAACTCAACAGCGAAACATGCAGGTGTGCTACTGGCCTTACAGAGAGATTACGTTGTGTTTGAAAAAGGAAGGGATGTGTCTACAGGTACCTGCACCAGAGACAGTTTAGTATGGGATCAATGTCTGTAGTTTTCCTTCTCCTGCAAGTACAAACCAATGCAAGTAGCACCTAGAGATAGAAAGGTGTAAATAGCAAAGTTACTATCAAGTTGCACTGTGTGCTGTTCACAGACTGTAAACTTGGTTAAAACGACACCACTCTTTGTAAAATTGGGTGAGAACTCTGCAGTCATAAAATTGTGTGTGATCAGGGGTAATTCTGGAAACAAGTAATGGCTTGACAGATACAGAGGGCAGAAATGCACCAGGGCATCATTATACAAGAGACTGATGGAACAGCACAAAATAATACCTAGATAACGTAGGCTGTGAATGCGAAGAAGAGCATTGATTAGAGCCATACTGGAATGGAGATTTGGCAAAGCCGCAAGGCTCTGTCTCGGCCCAAGTGTTGTTCAACATTTTTGTAAATGATCTAGATAAGTGAACTGAAGGTAAACTAATCAAATTTGCAGGCGATGCAAAGCTAGGAGGGATAGCTAACACTAGAGAAGACAGAAAAATGATTCAGAAGGATCTAGATAAGCTTGAACAATGAGCAGCAACTAATAGAATGGTATTTAACAGGGAGGAATAGAACTAAGAAACAGCACACGTGAAAAAGATTTGGGTATATTAATAGATCACAGACTGCACATGAGTCAACAGTGTTATGCAGCAGCAGAAAAGGCAAACACAGTTGTGGGATGTATTAAGAGAAGCATAGAGTCTACATCACGTGAAGTAATTATCCCCCTCTACTTTTCCTTGGTCAGGACTGCTCTGAAATACTGTGTCCAGTTCTGGGCACCACATTTAAAAAAAAAACATTGAAAACCTGGAGCATGTTCAGTGAAGAGCTACCAGGATGGTGAGCGGACTGCAAAGTATGTCCTACTAGGAACGGTTAAATAATCTGGGAATGTTTAGCTTGCAAAAAAGAAGGCGACGAGGATACTTAATAGCAGTGTACAAATATCTAGAGGGATCTAACAGTGTAGAGGGATCATCCTTATTCTCATTTGCACATGGAGACACAAGAAGCAATGGAATGAAACTGAAAGGGAGAAGATACAGATTAGATATTAGAAAAAACTTTTTGACAGTTAAGGTGATCAATGAGTGAAACAGGTGGCCACGAGAGGCGGTGAGTTCTGCATTGAGCAGGGGGTTGGACACGATGACCCTGGAGGTCCCTTCAAACTCTAAAATTCTATGATTCTATGAAAGCCTCTTCACTATAGGCCAGGACGTCCGGCCGCGTAAAGGCATCAGAGGTCACTCCGTGTTGTTAGGTCACCACATCGTGATGTCAACATGTGCGCCACTACCTTATGACGCGCAGTGACCTCCGAGGCCTGGATGCAGCCAGAAGGCCTGGCCCATAGTTTAAGAGGCATGTGAGAAGAGGACCAGACAACTGGTTGTGAGACTACTGGAGAAAAAAATTTAAAAAATACTTACCACTCTGGCTGCCAAGCTCTCAGCATCTCTGGCCTCTTCACTATACGCCAGAACTTCCGACCACATTCAGGCATCTGAGGTCACGGCACACTTTTCGTGTGATCTCTAAGGCCTGCATGTGGCCAGAAGTCCTGGCCTATACTGAAGAGGAGAAAGATGGGGCATGCTACGGCAGAAAGAGAGGACCAGACGACAGGCCGAGAGCAGTGGTGCGGCCGAAGAGATCAGTGATGAGGAGAGTATTAGCTTTTTCTTTTTACCAGCTCTGTTCCAATTTGCATACAAATTCGGGTTATGAACAAACCTACAGAACTTATCTAGTTCATAACCCAGGGCCCCATAATCACCTATCATTTATGGTGCCATTTTTTGTCTGACAGACTGGACATGTCTTTAAACAGAAGACATACAGGTGCATCTCACTAAATTAGAATATCAAAAAGTTAATTTATTTCAGTTCTTCAATACAAAAGTGAAACTCATTAAATATAGAGTAATTACAGCGTGATCTATTTCAAGTGTTTATTTCTGTTAATGTTGATGATTATGGCTATAGCTAATGAAAACACAAAAGTCATTATCTCAGTAAATTAGAATACTTTATAACAGCTTGAAAAATGTTTTTAAAATCAGAAATGTTGACCTACAGAAATGTTCAGTACATGCACTCAATACTTGGTCAGGGCTCCTTTTGCATCAATTACTGCATCAATGCGGCGTGGCATGGCGGCGATCAGCCTGTGGCACTGCTGAGGTGTTATGGAAACCCAGGTTGCTCTGATAGCAGCCTTCAGCTCGTCTGCATTGTTGAGTCTGATGTCTCTCATCTTCCTCTTGACAATACCCCATAGATTCTCTATAGGGTTAAGGTCAGGCGAGTTTGGTGGCCAATCAAGCACAGTGATACTGTTGTTTTTAAACCAGGTATTGGTACTTTTGGCAGTGTGGACAGGTGCCAAGTCCTGCTGGAGAATGAAATTTCCATCTCCAAAAACCTTGTCGGCAGAGGGAAGCATGAAGTGCTCTAAAATTTCCTGGTAGACGGCTGCACTGACTTTCGTCTTGATAAAACACAGTGGACCTACACCAGCAGATGACATGGCTCCCCAAACCATCACTGATTGTGGAAACCTCACTCTAGACCTCAAGCAGCTTGGATTGTGTGCCTCTCCACTCTTCCTCCAGACTCTGGGACCTTGATTTCCAAATGAAAATTGGAACTCTGGGACCTTGTGGAGTGTGTCAATGTCTACCTTCTGGACATATGTCAAGTCAGCAATCTTCCCCATGAAAGTGGAACCTACTGAAACAGACTAAGGGACCTTTGTAAATGCTTAGGAAGCCTTTGCAGCTGTTTTTTGTTAATTATTTTAATTTACTGAGATAATGACTTTTGTGTTTTCATTGGCTGTAAGCCATAATCATCACCATTAACAGAAATAAACACTTGAAATAGATCACGCTGTTTGTAACGACTTTATATACTATAGGAGTATCACTTTTTGTATTGAAGAACTGAAATAAATTAACTTTTTGATGATATTCTAATTTATTGAGACGCACCTGTATCTAACTTCTGACAAACAGCAGACACTAAAAGAGAAATGTACTATTACATACCATTCAGGCAGTCAGCCATGTAATGCACACGTGCCCTCTTTCTGGAACACGAGGAAGGGCTTCAAACTAGAGACCCCTCTACGATGTTTTTAGGAGACAAAAAGGCTGCGATTCATCATTCGTGGTATTTTTAAGTGACTTTTCGGTTTTGTCTTGTGATATTCGCTTATATTTATTGCACCAAATTCATCAAAATGGTGTAAGTGGTTCATGAATTTGGTACAAAGTCAAAAATGGGCTTTTTCCCTGTAATGAACCATTTTTTGAGACTTTTTTGATTCGAAAGTCGCATCTTTTTCAAAATGTCGCGAAACATGCAACTTCCTAATGATTTTCAAAATACTACACCAAGCGGACTAGACAAGAGTTGAGTGAAATTTTGTGACTTTTTAAAAAGTCACAAAACTTGACTCAAAAGTCTCAATTGAGAGAGAAATCAGTCAAAAACTTCTGGAATTGCTAAGCTCCAACCACAAAGCAAAGAAAAAACAAAAACAGGTGAGCACATATAAAATAGAGTTCAAAAAGGCTCAAATAGAAGAATGAATTGGGTGCAGACAAAAATAAAAAGGCACTAAACACACAAACCTAGAAAAATAAAAGGCGCAAAGCCAATGAAGAAACGGTGCCAGAATCTTTACCTAATTAAACAGAAAAACGGAAATACAGAAGTATAGTAGAAACCCTTCTATTGAAGCCCTATTATGGCTCCATAGAAAATAAGAATAATACAACTTTGCATGTGCCCTAAATATTCTAATCAATGAAAGCAAAAAAAGAGAACAAGCAACTGTAGGTTTCAATAATCTGCAATGTCTCATATTTCCATATCACTAATATATCAACTCAGAGGTTCAAATCACCCTATCCAGTGACAAGATTGTATTACAATTGAGTTACATGCACATCCACATCCACATTGACCGCTATAGAATCCCTAGTAGATTTACAGTACTGTGCAAACGTTTTAGGCGGGTATGGAAAAAATGCTGCAAAGTAAGAATGCTTTCAAAAATAGAAGTGTTAATGGTTTATTTTTATTAAGTAAAAGTGAAATCTAAATCAAGCCAATATTTGGTGTGACCCTCATTTGCCTTCAAAATAGCATCAATTCTTCTAGGTACACTTGCACACAGTCAGGGATTTTGTAGGATTATAGTCAGGAATATGAGTAATCAATTATACCAAGCAGGTGATAATGATCAACATTTTCATATGTAGGTTGAAACACAGTCATTAACTGAAACATGTAAGTAGGAAGCTTAAAACCGGGTGAGGAATATAGTCAAATTCTGCTACAAATGTGAGGTGGTGAAAGTTTACTGTCACAGATCATACAGCAATGCAAGACTGAGCAACACAAGGTAGTTATACTGCACCAGCAAGGTCTCTTCCAGACCTGGGGTTTCAAGAAGTGCTGTTCAAGATCTTCTGAAGAAACAAAAAAAAATGGGCAACGTTGAGGACTGTAGACGCAGAGGTCGACCAAGGAATCTTACTGCAGCAGAGCAAAGACACATCATACTTGCTTCCCTTCGAAATTGGAAGATATCCAGCAGCGACATCAGCTCAGAACTGGCAGCAACCAGTAGGACCTAGCTACACCTATCTACTGTTTGGAAACGTCTGACAAAAATTGGTCTTAATGGAAGAATTGTGGCCCAAAAGCCATAACTTCAACATGGAAATAAGGAGAAGTTACTCAACAATGTACATAAACATATGAACTGAAGTGCAGAAAAATGACAGCATGTGATCTAGATTGATCAGTCTAAATGTGAACTATTTGGGTGTATCAGAAGGAAGTTTGTTCAAGGACTGGAGAACGGTACAATAATGAGTGTCTGCAAGCAACAGTGGTGGGGGATCCTGCAAATTTGGGGCTGCATTTCAGCAAATGGAGTTAGTGATTTGGTCAGGATTAATAGAGTCCTCAAGGCTATATAATACAATTAATGCGGTTTGATATAAAAAAGGTGGTCAAACGAAATATTGCTTTTATTTAGATTTTACTTTTGTTCATTTACTTTACATTTTGTTAAATTGATAAAAATAAATTATTAACACTTCTATTTATGAAAGAATTTCATTTTGCAGCACTTTTTCCACATCTGTCTAAAACTTTTGCACAGTACTGTATTTATGTAAAGTTGACATTATAATTACGGTAGGTTGTCCACTACAATAAATGTTAAAGAAGTTATCCACTACTTTTTTGAATTGCCCCAATGTATTTAGCATGTGGCCATAAGTTTTTTTGTAAATACCTTTAGTTGTATGTATTGCCTGTGAGTGGCGCTATCACTGTCCGCTCCCAGGCATCATGTAACCCTGGCTTTTTCTTGCGCTGATGTCACATGAAGTGAGGCGTGTCATCAGTGACGTGGTCTCCGTGCAGGATGCTGTGCTGTGGGCGGGGTTACCCCGCACGTCACACCCAGCATCCACCGCGCGCTTTCCCAGTGAATGAGGAGAGGCAGAGCGCGCGGTGGATGCGGTGTGATGCAGGGGGGTAGCCCTGCCCACAGCGCATCACTCGCCGTGGAACGCAGCACTGAGTCACGCCTGGCTGTAGCCGGTACTTGACGTGACATCAGCGGATGTCAGAGCCGGCTGCAGCCGGGGGTCACGTGATGCCTGGGAGCGGCCAGTGATAGCGCCCCTCACAGGCAATACATACAACTAAAGGTATTTACAAAAAAAAAAAAAACTTATGGCCACATGATAAATACATTGGGGCAATTCAAAAAAGTAGTGGACAACTCCTTTAATTTTAATGTGCCTAGAAAGACGGGGAACATACATTTGGTGGCTGGTGATCGGCTGCATCACATGAAGCCCCCACTGAATGTTGATATCAAGGGACAAGCAGCAATGTATGGAGTGCAGAGTGGCGTCAATTCGGGAGGTGAGTAAAGTGATCTTTCTTTTTTTTTCTTGCACTGGCTTAGGAAGATTAATTTATAGTAGGTGCCAACAGCTTTAATTAAAATATGAATATGCAAGGACAAGTCTGGCAGCATGAGCCAAACAGTGTTAGCACCAAATGATTGCTGGAGACATTGAGAATACTATTGCATCATTACCAAGATAGTGGATTATTGGTAAAAATCAGGACCTTTATACAAGTAATAATTGAGTACTGATCAGGTCTGGGATTTAATAGTTAAGCAGGTTACTAAATGGGCTGCATTTTAGCAATGGTTGCATTGCAGTGTACAGTGAGGACAGTGGATCAGTTTTTGGGATAGGAAAATGTTGTGGCATTACACTTTACACACCTCAAGCGAAGGGACATACACCAAGCTTCTTGCCTATTGCAGATTCAGTCTTCCCAGCCTGGTGCAGGGCTACAATTTTGTTTCTGGTGTCTTTCGAGAGCTCTTTGGTCTTCACCATAGTGGAGTTTGGAGTGTGACTGTTTGAGGTTGTGGACAGGTGTCTTTTATACTGATAACAAGTTCAACCAGGTGCCAGTACTACAGGTAATGAGTGGAGGACAGAGGAGCCTCTTAAAGAAGAAGTTACAGGTCTGTGAGAGCCAGAAATCTCGCTTGTTTGTAGGTGACCAAATACTTATTTTCCACCAAAATTTGAAAAAAAAATTCTTTTCAAATCAGACAATGGGATTTTGAGGATTTGTTTTCTCATTTTGTCTCATAGTTGAGGTCTACCTATGATGTCAATTACAGGCCATCTTTTTAAGTGGGAGAACTTGCACAATTGGTGGCTGACTAAATACTTTTTTTCCTCACTGTATAGGTCCCGCTTGCACTGCTGAGCCTGCAGTAAAGATGAGCCTGTAGTAAAGAGAGGAGAAAGAGCATATGCAAGACCACGCTGGAGACTTACAAAGGCGAATGTACTAACAGGAGGAGAGAGTTACATTGATTTGAATCTGCCATCCACAGGACCATGTCTACATCAAAAGGCATAACCTCTAGGTATTTTGATTACAGTAATTCAGAACAAATGGGGCTTTCCCTGGAATACAGAGGTGTCAACTCTGAGCTTCAAAGACTTAGCAGATGGTCTGTAACCAAGCAGAATATTTCCCATTTATTGTATGGAGAGGGGGTGGGAGAGGCACAAGGTTTAATATGCAAGGTAATTGCCCATAATTAGCCCACAGTCCAGTTACAACACAGCAATTTTAATATCAAAATCTAGGCCATCTTGGAAACACGAGCGCAGGGACAGGTATATAAAAGTTGGGTTACACAAAAGAAAGATGTTCACATGTGGGATTCTGCCTATGCTGATTGTCATCAATGATTCATTTTCTCCTCTCCCAAGGAAACAGAAGAAAAACTAGGTATTTTCTGCTATTTCTCCCTTTTTATTTTACAACTGTTTTTGCATATTTATGTGATGTTTTATTTTTATCTTTTTATATCTTTTCTTGTAAGCACAGTATTTTTATATTAAAGCTAACAAACTTTAATAAGTCTGGTCCTCGTATGCTCTAAAGAATCTGTAGCACCCCGAGGACTCGGCTGCTACAGGGGTATTGCACCTCGAACCAGAGGTGTGATATTCCACTCCCGGGTAAGGATGGAGTGTGGAGCGGGGCTCAGTTAGCTGCATACACTACACTCACCCCATTTCCGGGGGACAGATCTACGGTACTCCCACCAGATAGATGTGCAGGTACGACAGCGTCTGTCCCTGGCTGGAGTGGGGAGGGGGGAGGAATATCCCAGTGGTGTAGGAGCAGAGAGGGGAGGGACTCTGGGCATAGGTAGGAGCCCATTGGGTGCTAGTCACCTGGGCTCGGGTGTCCGAAGGAAGTATAAAAAGGTGGGCACCATCTAGGAGAGGAGGGAGTTCAGTCTGGAGGAGAAGCAGAGAGAGTTCAGCCAGAGAGGGCTGACAGGGAGCTGTGGCTCAGTCCGGGCCCAGCTCCGGAACAGGAACACAGGGAAAGGCCCAGAGACGCAAGTAAAGAGGGAACCCTAAGATCCCACGAGATAACGGGTGAAGGGTTGGCCGAGCAGGGTACCGGATCCCAAATTGGTGGAGGCCAATTATCCTTAGCCAGGAACCGGCGGTCGTGGTCAAGTCTTGGCGCGACCCCTCACCATATCCACCAGGAAGGCACGCCATATAGGGTCAGGGAAATCGGGAGAGGTTTCGCCGCCAGAAGGCCTGAGGAAGCCGGAAAGAGGTGGGTCCCTGGTGGGGACGGCCAGTAGAGAGGAAGAGAAGGGAGCTCTGAACCACGCTCTGGAATTGCCTGGGAGTTGGCCGAGTCCCGCACCTGGTGGGCGCAGCACGGCTCGGGTGGTCACTGTCGGCCGAAGTGACCGGAGCAACAACTGTGAGTAAAGCTTTGGAAACTGCACCACACGTCTCTGAGGTTCCTTGTCGCACCAGCACCATTAGTGCGGGAACTACCACAACACCACTATCATCATTACCCGCTTCACCTGCTGCCCTGAGGCTATACCTCTCCCGTTGGGGGTTGTTCCAACTACGCTGCACAACCATACCACCGGCCTCAGCGGTCTGCCCTGCAGCGGCGGTTTCATAACCGCATTCAACGGGTGGCGTAGTCGAACACTATAACCTCTTATACTAAATTCTGCCCCTTGGTTTGACACCCTGGGCACGGACCGGATCGTCGCCACGAGGACTACTACCCCTATCAGATCCGGCTCCGGGTATTCCCCGAGCATGGCCCAGGGGGCGCGTCAAATCCATAGCCTTTCAGAGTGTGTTGCCCTTTTTGATTGTCTGACAGTGACAAATATTTCGGGGACTCATCAACCCGTGTGTTTGATGAATGGTGGTAACAGGTTATATATCTGGAGTGTGTAGTCTGTGTTGGGAATGTGATTTATGCTCACTTTATAGCCTGTAACAGAGTGCTGGATTGAGTGAGAGGAGATCCCACGTCACGTGCTGAGAAGGGTGTACGCGACATTATCATCGTATTGGATTGCTTCTGTTTCACTGTTATGTAATCAGGTTTGCCTTTTAGAAGTTTGTCCTCCCTCTCTCCCTGTCTGTCTCCTCAGCTCTGATGTCAGTAAGCCCTCCCTTCTTCCCTAGTCAGTGTATGTCAGCCATGTTGAGAAGTTAATTTCTATACAGCTCCGGTTTAGAATAGTCTTTTCACCTACTGTAATTGTGCATAACTACATTCAGCTTGAAAATAAACCTGGAATCTTCATATGTGCCTCCTGCAGTCTCACTCGCAGGCTAGTTATGGAGTCAGAATAGTGGGGTTATTAGAACCTCATTCTCCTACAGAGAAACATTTCTTGGGTTTAGTGCTCAGAGGGGCATCTGCTTCCTGTGAAGAATCCTAGGACTGACAGTGACTAATAGGCTCTTAAGCAGAGATGGAGCTTTTGGCATGGGGTTTAGTGCTGCTTATAGTTTAACTTAATCCCAGGTTTGGCTGTCTCGAGAAAAGTGACTTTCACATAAATAAATTGTCTTGCCATCACCCAGTTTTTAAAAGAAAGGACACATGTAATAACTCCCAAGTAAAGGCTTAGAGTCTTCAAACTCTGCAATTTGTTACATTGCATTAGAGTTCCAATTGGAAGCCACTACCGCATAGTCAACCATGCGAAGCCCTCAATGCTGGTCACTCTTGATAAAAAAATATATATATTATACTTCAGCAATTTCCTACCTGTGTCTTTCCAGCTGTGGCCAAACTATAACTCCTATCATGCTAGGAGCTCTTGTATTACAACAATTGGAAATCAGAGAGTTGGCTACCGCTGCCCAGAGTGGTAATCCGACCAAGTACTTCCATTGTCTTACAACATACGCACGCCATGACTCTGACTTTTCTATGCATCACTAGTTTGGCAATGACATTTCCATCGGAACAAACAGACATTGTGCTATACACATTTTATTATCTACTTTACAAGGTCAAAATGTATTTAAAAATCTTGGAAGGTGACCAAACTTAAACACAGAGCAAGTTTATCTAAAGTGGAGAAAACACTTCTTTATAGACAGAGCCATGTATACATTACAGCAGCTGTGTTATATCTGTATAGTCATACATTCAACCCGACGCGTTGTGGCCTGGTCTGTGGTAGAGGACTGCAAACTGAATGCGTGACTGTGGTCTGTGCAAAAGCTGAAAACTAGGACGTGATGACTAATTTACACTGCATGAAACATGTCATTTTAATAAAAAAAATTATATATCCAGTCACCTCTGATGATTTACAACAGATCATATATAGCACTGTGAAAGGACGGAGGGGAGCAGATTGGTTACCACAGTTATAGACAATGTCAATTTAAGTTTAAATATATAAGGAAGAATAAAATGTCCAAAGCAAAGTAGTGTCTGAGACAGGGTTGGACTGGCACACAGGAGGAGAGGTGAATCCCCCGGTGGGCCTCCATCCTCCAATATGAGCAGTAGTTGGCACAATACACTTGATTCTCTATGTACAGACAAAGGTTGCATCTTATTCATTTAACAAACCTCCAAGTCTTGTTATTTTATACATTTGTGAATAAGGATAATGTAATATTTGCATGTAGCTGAACAATGGGCCCCCAGAGTTAAATGTAAGAACTTTGAGTAGATGGTCTGAAGATGCTCCAAATTTATCAACCAACATCTGACACATTTTAAGCCTGTGTAATCTCAGTTTGCATTGCCTTTAGTAAATCAAACCCATTATTCCCTATAATACACATAATAGTTGACTGCAGAACTGCTTTTTGAAGATTAAGAGGCTTCCAATCTACAGTTATATGAAAAAGTTTGGGCACCCCTATTAATCTTAAGCTTAATGTTTTATAAAAATTGGTGTTTTTGCAACAGCTATTTCAGTTTGATATATGTAATAACTGTTGGACACAGTAATGTTTCTGCCTCGAAATGAGGTTTATTGTACTAACAGAAAATGTGCAATCTGCATTCAAACAAAATTTGACAGGTGCATAAGTATGGGCACCCTTATCATTTTCTTGTTTTAAATACTCCTACCTACTTTTTACTGACTTACTAAAGCACTTTTTTTGGTTTTGTAACCTCAAAACAACTGTCAAATGATCTGAAAACAAAGATTATTCAACATAGTTGTTCAGGGGAAGGATACAAAAAGCTGTCTCAGAGATTTAACCTGTCAGTTTCCACTGTGAGGAACATAGTAAGGAAATGGAAGAACACAGGGACAGTTCTTGTTAAGGCCAGAAGTGGCAGGCCAAGAAAAACATCAGAAAGCCAGAGAAGAAGAATGGTGAGATCAGTCAAGGACAGTCCTCAGACCACCTCCAGAGAGCTGCAGCATCAACTTGCTGCAGATGGTGTCACTGTGCATCGGTCAACTATACAACGCACTTTGCACAAGGATAAGCTGTATGGGAGAGTGATGCGAAAGAAGCCGTTTCTGCAAGCACGCCACAAACAAAGTCGGCTGAGGTATGCAAAAGCACATTTGGAGAAGCCAATTTCTTTTTGGAAGAAGGTCCTGTGGACTGATGAAACCAAGATTGAGTTGTCTGATCATACAAAAAGGCGTTATGCATGGCGGCAAAAAAAACACAGTATTCCAAGAAAAACACTTGCTACCCACAGTAAAATTTGGTGGAGGTTCCATCATGCTTTGGGGCTGTGTGGCCAATGCCGGCACCGGGAATCTTGTTAAAGTTGAGGGACGCATGGATTCCACTCAGTATCAGCAGATTCTAGACAATAATGTTCAAGAATCAGTGATAAAGTTGAAGTTACGCAGGGGATGGATCTTTCAGCAAGACAATGATCCTAAACACCGCTCCAAATCTACTCAGGCATTCATGCAGAGGAACAATTACAATGTTCTGGAATGGCCATCCCAGTCCCTAGACCTGAATATCATTGAACATCTGTGGGATCATTTGAAGAGGGCTGTCCATGCTCGGCGACCATCAAACTTAACTGAACTGGAATTGTTTTGTAAAGAGGAATGGTCAAAAATACCTTCATCCAGGATCCAGGAAATCATTAAAAGCTACAGGAAGCGACTAGAGGCTGTTATTTTTGCAAAAGGAGGATCTACTAAATATTAATGTCACTTTTCTGGTGAGGTGCCCATACTTATGCACCTGTCAAATTTTGTTTGAATGCAGATTGCACATTTTCTGTTAGTACAATAAACCTCATTTCAAGGCAGAAACATTACTGTGTCCAACAGTTATTACATATATCAAACTGAAATAGCTGTTGCAAAAACACCAATTTTTATAAAACAATAAGCTTAAGATTAATAGGGGTGCCCAAACTTTTTCATATAACTGTATAAGGTTATAGCACAACACTAGAATATGCCATCACTTTATGATCAGTGGGGATGTTAGAAGACCATTCATCATATTGATATTATCATATCCCAGCAATATGCTATGACTTTATTAGTGGGAACCCTTTAACCTTCAAAAAGGGGAACGAAGGGCGTGCTGCTCCGTGCACAGCCCAGTGGTTGGGGAATGATGTGCGCGAGATGCAGCACTACAAGTGTTAAGGTCCCAGTGGTCGGTAAGTTATGACTTATCCTAGCAACTTGCCATCAAGTCATGAGAAGGAAAAAAATATGTTCATTATCAATTAACTGATATGAAGCATTCTTACCGTTTTCATAAAGAAGCTCTGCAGCAGCTGGAGTGTGCATTTTGATGTGCTGCACATTGTACACTATAAATCACTGATGGAGACCAGAGTATATATGTGCAAAATGTTTTAAAAAGTTACAATTTATGCATCAGCTGAAAACATCTCACCACAATGACTAACATTTAATAAAAAAATCAGGCATATACAGTGCAGACCAAAAGTTTGGACACACCTCATTTAAAGATTTTTTTGTATTTTCATGACTATGAAAATTGTACATTCACACTGAAGGCATCAAAACTATGAATTAACACATGTGGAATTATATACTTAACAAAAAAAGTGTGAAACAACTGAAAATATGTCTTTATTCTAGGTTCTTCAAAGTAGCCACCTTTTGCTTTGATGACTGCTTTGCACACTCTTGGCATGTCACCGGAAATGGTCTTCCAACAATCTTGAAGGAGTTCCCAGAGATGCTTAGCACTTGTTGGCCCTTTTGCCTTCACACTGCGGTCCAGCTCACCCCAAACCATCTCGATTGGGTTCAGGTCTGGTGACTGTGGAGGCCAGGTCATCTGGCGTAGCACCCCATCACTCTCCTTCTTGGTCAAATAGCCCTTACACAGCCTGGAGGTGTGTTTGGGGTCATTGTCCTGTTGAAAAATAAATGGTGGTCCAACTAAACGCAAAACGGATGGAATAGCATGCCGCTGCAAGATGCTGTGGTAGCCATGCTGGTTCAGTATGCCTTCAATTTTGAATAAATCCCCAACAGTGTCACCAGCAAAGCATTCCCACACCATCACACCTCCTCCTCCATGATTCACGGTGGGAGCCAGGCATGTAGAGTCCATCCGTTCACCTTTTCTGCGTCGCACAAAGACACGGTGGTTGGAACCAAAGATCTCAAATTTGAACTCATCAGACCAAAGCACAGATTTCCACTGGTCTAATGTCCATTCCTTGTGTTCTTTAGCCAAAACAAGTCTCTTCTGCTTGTTGCCTGTCCTTAGCAGTGGTTTCCTAGCAGCTATTTTACCATGAAGGCCTGCTGCACAAAGTCTCCTCTTAACAGTTGTTGTAGAGATGTGTCTGCTGCTAGAACTCTGTGTGGCATTGACCTGGTCTCTAATCTGAGCTGCTGTTAACCTGCGATTTCGGAGGCTGGTGACTTGGATAAACTTATCCTCAGAAGCAGAGGTGACTCTTGGTCTTCCTTTCCTGGGGCGGTCCTCATGTGAGCCAGTTTCTTTGTAGTGCTTGATGGTTTTTGCAACTGCACTTGGGGACACATTGAAAGTTTGCCCAATTTTTCGGACTGACTGACCTTCATTTCTTAAAGTAATGATGGCCACTTGTTTTTCTTTACTTAGCTGCTTTTTTCTTGCCATAATACATATTCTAACAGTCTATTCAGTAGGACTGTCAGCTGTGTATCCACCTGACTTCTGCACAACACAACTGATGGTCCCAACCCTATTTATAAGGCAAGAAATCCCACTTATTAAACCTGACAGGGCACACCTGTGAAGTGAAAACCTTTTCCGGTGACTACCTCTTGAAGCTCATCAAGAGAATGCCAAGAGTGTGCAAAGCAGTCATCAAAGCAAAAGGTGGCTACTTTGAAGAACCTAGAATATAAGACATATTTTCAGTTGTTTCACACTTTTTTGTTAAGTATATAATTCCACATGTGTTAATTCATAGTTTTGACGCCTTCAGTGTGAACGTACAATTTTCAAAGTCATGAAAATACAGAAAAATCTTTAAATGAGAACGTGTGTCCAAACTTTTGGTCCGTACTGTACTTAAATAGACTTAAAAAAAAGGTGAAAATTAAAAGAAGACTAAGGCGCAAATAAAAAATAGGTGAAAACACCAATAACTAGAGTAAAAAAAAAAGGCGCAAATGCAATAATAAATTAGGCCCTTTAGTTATATAGAAATAAATGAGGAATAAATGATAATTACCATATTTTTCGGAAGATAAGACACACTTTTATCCCTCCAAAATTTTGAAGGAAAGTGGGGGGTGCGTCTTATAGTCCGGATGTACGATACCTTATATAGTCCTGCTGTGGGTGTTAAGGGGGGGTAGCGGCAGCGGCGGAGGAGCGGGTCACAGGCGGCAAGAACTGCCTGTTGCAGCTTACACTGTGCCCACTGTTAAAGAAAATTAATATTCACTTCTCCCCACGGCCATGAGAGTGAAGAGCAGTGAATGTTCATTCTCTTTAATAGAGGGCACATGTGATCGCCCAGCCGCTGCAGGAGCAGGCGGCTGCGGCTGACACTGTGCGCGCTATTAAGGAAAATTAATATTCACTGCTCTTCACCCCCATAGTCCCGGGCGTGGGGAGTAGTGACTATTCCGGTAGCTGACCACAGCGTGTGAGGGCGCATGGCAGTGACGTCATGCGCTGCACACACGGTGAGATCAGCTGCTGGCATCAGAACAGAACACTACTGGAGCAGAGGGAAGGAAGGTGAGTAAAATATTTTTATTTTTTTAATGTGTGCAGTGTGATGGGGATGGGTGTGCCATGCTTATCAGGAGGGGGGTGGAGGTGCCATGCATACCAGGATGGGGTGCCATGCATACCAGAATGGGGGTGGAGGTGCCATGCATACCAGGATGGGGGTGCCATGCATACCAGGATGGGGGTGCCATGCATACCAGGATGGGGATGGGGGTGCCATGCATACCAGGATGGGGATGGGGGTGCCATGCATACCATGATGGGGATGGAGATGCCATGCATACCAGGATGGGGTTGCCATGCATACCATGATGGGGATAGGGTGCCATGCATACCAGGATGGGGATGGAGTCCATGTACAGTTATATGAAAAAGTTTGGGCACCCGTATTAATCTTAAGCTTAATGTTTTATAAAAATTGGTGTTTTTGCAACAGCTATTTCAGTTTGATATATGTAATAACTGTTGGACACAGTAATGTTTCTGCCTTGAAATGAGGTTTATTGTACTAACAGAAAATGTGCAATCTGCATTCAAACAAAATTTGACAGGTGCATAAGTATGGGCACCCTTATCATTTTCTTGTTTTAAATACTCCTACCTACTTTTTACTGACTTACTAAAGCACTTTTTTTGGTTTTGTAACCTCATTGAGCTTTGAACTTCATAGCCAGGTGTATGCAATCATGAGAAAAGCTACTTAAAGTGGCCACTTGCAAGTTGTTCTCCTGTTTGAATCTCCTCTGAAGAGTGGCATCATGGGCTCCTCAAAACAACTGTCAAATGATCTGAAAACAAAGATTATTCAACATAGTTGTTCAGGGGAAGGATACAAAAAGCTGTCTCAGAGATTTAACCTGTCAGTTTCCACTGTGAGGAACATAGTAAGGAAATGGAAGAACACAGGGACAGTTCTTGTTAAGGCCAGAAGTGGCAGGCCAAGAAAAACATCAGAAAGGCAGAGAAGAAGAATGGTGAGATCAGTCAAGGACAATCCTCAGACCACCTCCAGAGAGCTGCAGCATCAACTTGCTGCAGATGGTGTCACTGTGCATCGGTCAACTATACAACGCACTTTGCACAAGGAGAAGCTGTATGGGAGAGTGATGCGAAAGAAGCCGTTTCTGCAAGCACGCCTCAAACAGAGTCGGCTGAGGTATGCAAAAGCACATTTGGAGAAGCCAATTTATTTTTGGAAGAATGTCCTGTGGACTGATGAAACCAAGATTGAGTTGTTTGGTCATACAAAAAGGTGTTATGCATGGTGGCAAAAAAACACAGCATTCCAAGAAAAACACTTGCTACCCACAGTAAAATTTGGTGGAGGTTCCATCATGCTTTGGGGCTGTGTGGCCAATGCCGGCACTGGGAATCTTGTTAAAGTTGAGGGACACATGGATTCCACTCAGTATCAGCAGATTCTTGACAATAATGTTCAAGAATCAGTGATAAAGTTGAAGTTACGCAGGGGATGGATCTTTCAGCAAGACAATGATCCAAAACACCGCTCCAAATCTACTCAGGCATTCATGCAGGGGAACAATTACAATGTTCTGGAATGGCCATCCCAGTCCCCAGACCTGAATATCATTGAACATCTGTGGGATCATTTGAAGAGGGCTGACCATGCTCGGCGACCATCAAACTTAACTGAACTGGAATTGTTTTGTAAAGAGGAATGGTCAAAAATACCTTTATCCAGGATCCAGGAAATCATTAAAAGCTACAGGAAGCGACTAGAGGCTGTTATTTTTGCAAAAGGAGGATCTACTAAATATTAATGTCACTTTTCTGGTGAGGTGCCCATACTTATGCACCTGTCAAATTTTGTTTGAAAGCAGATTGCACATTTTCTGTTAGTACAATAAACCTCATTTCAAGGCAGAAACATTACTGTGTCCAACAGTTATTACATATATCAAACTGAAATAGCTGTTGCAAAAACACCAATTTTTATAAAACATTAAGCTTAAGATTAATAGGGGTGCCCAAACTTTTTCATATAACTGTATAACAGGAAGGGGGGCATAAATACCAAGATAGGGGCATATATATACCAGAATGGGGAATATTAGTACAAAATTGGGGGACATTACCCCTATAACAGTGTCAGCAGCAGGCCCCCTCCCCCATAACAGCGCATCATGACCCCATTTTTTGCTTCAATTTTTTTTTCTATTTTCCCCCTCTAAAATTTAGATGTGTTTTATGGTCCGGTGTGTCTTATAGTCCGAAAAATACGGTAGATAAAGTTTTGAAATGACCAAAAAAGAGCCCACACTATGAGTGGAGAATAGAAAATGTATCAACTACCCTAAAACTCACACTTACCTGCTCAAATACATCTTTTGGTACAAGAGTAAAGCTGCCTGCCACATCCATGGACACCCAGCTTCATACCAGTCTTGAAGGCGAAACAGAGGAGAGATGCAGCCCGCTGCTGTGATGTAGCTGGAGGAGCCACACTCCCCAAGATAGGACAGGAGAAGTCCAGCACCAGTGCCTTCTCCTGCTGCAAACAGTCGAGATGATGGCTGACAATGTCGGATGTATCGAATGGCTTCTCGCAGGTCATTAGGGTCACCATAGGATTGTAACTTTGTTGTGCTGAGAGGACAGCCATTTTGACATCGACGATTGAAGATCACAGCTTGGTACCCATGAGTGAGGGCCAAGTGACACATCTGTCAATAAAAAGGATAGCACGGTTACATTTTGAAGTACTAAACTATTTTGAGCGTAATCAATATATATTTGTTGGACTGCCAAAACCCATAAATGCCTGGATGGCTCTTCACTGACTAGAAGTGTATATAATGACAAAGATATGGACATTCCACTACTTTTTTGTGCTCCATAGCATAGGCACATTAACAAGATGATTAACTTTATTTTTAGTGTTTTTCCCTGTAAAGGGAATCTGTCACTATCTTTTGTTACATAATCTGAGAGCAGTATAATTTAGGGACAGAGACCCTGATTCCAGCTCTGTGTCACTTACTGGGCTGCTTAGTGTAGTTTTGATAAAGTCACCATTCTATCAGCAGGAGATTATCACTAGAGGACTAGTAAACCTGCTGTGTACACTCTGCATAGGCAGAAAGTTGCCAATCAGTGCTGTGGGCGGGGTTATACAGAGCTCAGCATTCAGAGAACAGGTAGGTCTGCAACAGTGAAAACAGTGATTTTTATCAAAACTGAAGCAAGTAGCCCAGTAAGTGACACATTTCTGGAATCAGAGTTTTTGCTTCTACATCAAGTTGCTCTCAGATGGAGTAGCAAAAACCTGGTGACAGATTCCCCAATCAGAATCAGAAAATGAAATACACTTATACTTTTAAGAGGGGAATTTATTAAATGATTTATACAAGTTTTCAATATTAGAAATTTTGGATAACATATACCAAATTCAATAAGAGGATTTGCACCAATGTTATCGGATTTAAAGCTGGCATAAGAAATGACAGTCTTAGTAAATTTCCTAATTGGCTCATAGTAATAACATTTACTCATTTTACAATTTAACATTACTTTTATTTGCAATCTTCCATAATTCCATGCCCTGCCTACTGCAATACCCAATGTGATCTGTACTGTAGCTCTGTTGTGTCTGAGCATCCTGCTTTATTAATCTAATCACAGGACAGGCAGCTCCAAAAATTTGGAGCCGACATTTTGACACACAATAGGGCCAAGTTAGCACTGTAACTGGGGATGTGCAAATCTATCCTTGCATGTGACTTGAAATTAATGTGGTTTTTTTTTTGCATTTTTTTTACTTTGCACATTATCAAAAATGCTCTCTATTTTAATCTTTAAAGGGGTTGTCCAGCCTTAGAGTGACTGCAGACTTGTGAGCGGCCGGTCATGTGTCCGTAAGTATGCGACTTGTATACTTCCGACCACATTGTGGCTACCCCTTTCCGGCCTCACTCAGGACACTTGCATTGAGGGAGGACGGGCACATCTAGTTGGCATGGGACCGCCTGTATGCAAATAGCATACTTGCAGTCACGCGCCGGCCACTCCCGGTGCGAGTTACAAGTTTGCAGTCACATTGACTGTAGACTTGTAGCCTCTCTAAGGCCGGACCACCCCTTTAACTGTTTTGTGGCCTTTTCGCATTTGTGTACTCTAAAATGTTACAAGAGTTGCAAAAAAAAAAAAACGAAAAAAACAAAGACAGAAACACAATACTCAAATACCCTACAATAAATAAACCGCAGTAGTACATGAAAATAATAATGGGTACTTAGTTAACATAATTTTGATCAAAATAATGCAAAAGCCATCCCACCTCGTCACGGCGACCCTTATGGGACAGTCCTAACTCTAATATTTAAAACCTTACCGTTTGTCAAGTGACATGCATATGGATAATGGCTGAGAGACTAAACCCATAGTGGACTCTGAAAAGTTACAAGAAGAGTTGCAAAAAAAACAAACGAGCAACACATGCATTAACACTCTACATGGTTCTCTACTAAAATAACTTGATGCAGGAAGACAATTATCAAAGCCTTCTCTGTACATTAGGAGCAATACCCATGGAAATCCAGTATCTGTTGGGAGTAGTAGAAAAGATGATTCTCAGTGCTGTTTTTTGCATCATGATTGGAATTGGCCTGAATTAATCAGCTCATTCTCTTAGGGTCTTAAAGGGACTGTCAGCACAGAACGACTGTTCAAACAAACTATGGGTGCTCGGTGATTCACGACGGGGCCAATCATTTAAAAACACCTTCCCACCTGCTTGTTTTTCATCTATCTCCTCACTTCTCTAGCTATATGAAGCCAGAGATGTCAATCAAAGAAGAAGGGGGTGGAGATTGAGGGAAAACAAGTAGGTGGGAAGGTGTTTATAACTGATTGGCTCCGCCGTGAAGCACTGAGTGGCGGGACTTAGTTTTAACAGTCATTCTGTGCTGACAGAGTCCCTTTAATTATTCTTGTTTGAACCCACTGCCCCATTTTTTTTTTTTTTTTTTTTTTTAAGGGTTAGTGTTTTTATGAAATATCCTGTTGGTACTCATGTTCATATCACTGTATCAATCACATTTTGTACTTTGCCATACATCCCTGGTATCCAAGTTTAAAAAATGACAATTCAGGTGGGACAATATAACCGGTCTTCCATTTTCAGAACAATCATATTCTAACTGTTGAAAGGAAGTGACAATCTACAATGAACATCAAAAAAGCCACACGTCTAAACCACACAAGGCAGTGGCTGGATTATTTCTCACAATGACAAAGAATAACAACATCTTCCTCTCGCCTCTTCAATTATTTATTAGGTATTTTGCAACAAGGGTTACAAAAACAGCAACGGAGACCAGTACATGAACTTGTAATTGCAGAATATGAGAGAAACTGGAGAATATCCATTCGTTCTCTTTACAAACATCCATGACGAGTACATCAGTTATAAGAAGGTGAACCTAAAAGCTACAAATATGACTCAAGCACATTGCAGTAACAAGGCTCGAAACAGTCTTTAGAGTTGTACCGAGCCATATTGTGGGGCTAAGGGCTGTATATATTCGACTGAGATCAGAATGCAAAGCTCGGACTGGCCGGCGGCTCTCCGGACCCGAGCATGACAGCTGATTACAAATACATGAAGCTGTCACGCTCAGGTCAGGAGAGCCACCGGCCAGTCCATGCACTGCGCTCTGATCTCAGTTCGATTTACGTGGCCGTCTGACTTCGCCCTTACAGAAGTTTACGAAGCTCTAATTTATCTCTATATGGCTCTTATTTCATAGAGTTCAGAGTTGTATTCTGTAGGATCCAGTATGAGGCAAAAGTAATAAAAACAAAGCAACAAGTCTGTCAGATTACAAAGGTCTTGAGTTCAAGGCCAACATATAACTCCAACCACTGACGCTGTACATATAACTCCAACCAGTGACAATGCAGAAGTATATGGTGACATCAACTGTCTATAGCAGAGGTCCCCAACCGCCGGTCCGCGGACCAGGACCGGGCCGTTGGGGTTTTTCAGCCTGTCCGCGGGGAGAGGGGGCCCCTCCAGCCTCCAGCAGGGCCACCATCAGGGCATGACTGCCCTGACTCCAGTATGGGGCCCGGCCGGTAGGAGCCCCCTCGGAGCCCCCCTCTTGTGCGTCTCTCTCCTCATGGGGCCCCCGGCCGCATGCTAAGCGCCGGGTCCGGGACATCTTAGCGCTGCGCTGCTGCGGCAGCACCTTCATGATTCCCCTGACTTCCGGTCATGTGACGGCGCCGTCACATGGCCGGAAGTCAGGAGAACCTGGTGTCAGCGATTTGGACGAGCGCCAGGATTCTGCAGGGATCGCATGGGGGTAAGTATAACAAGTTTTATTTTTTTTTTAAATACAATTAACTAGCAGTGGGGGGAATGGGAGATGCACATGGGGGGAGGGGAGAGATGAGAGATGCACATGGGGGAGGGGAGAGATGAGAGATCCACATGGGGGGAGGGGAGAGATGAGAGATGCACATGGGAGGGAGGGGAGAGATGAGAGATGCACGGGGGGTGGATGAGAGATGCACGGGGGGTGAGAGATGCACGGGGGGGATGAGAGATGCACGGAGGGGGATGAGAGATGCACGGAGGGGGATGAGAGATGCACGGAGGGGGATGAGAGATGCACGGAGGGGGATGAGAGATGCACGGAGGGGGATGAGAGATGCACGGAGGGGGATGAGAGATGCACGGAGGGGGATGAGAGATGCACGGAGGGGGATGAGAGATGCACGGAGGGGGATGAGAGATGCACGGAGGGGGATGAGAGATGCACGGAGGGGGATGAGAGATGCACGGAGGGGGATGAGAGATGCACGGAGGGGGATGAGAGATGCACGGAGGGGGATGAGAGATGCACGGAGGGGGATGAGAGATGCACGGAGGGGGATGAGAGATGCACGGAGGGGGATGAGAGATGCACGGAGGGGGATGAGAGATGCACGGAGGGGGATGAGAGGTGCACGGAGGGGGATGAGAGATGCACGGAGGGGGATGAGAGATGCACGGAGGGGGATGAGAGATGCACGGAGGGGGATGAGAGATGCACGGAAGGGGATGAGAGATGCACGGAGGGGGATGAGAGATGCACGGAGGGGGATGAGAGATGCACGGAGGGGGATGAGAGATGCACGGAGGGGGATGAGAGATGCACGGGGGTGAGCTGCACATGGGGGGGTGAGAGATGCACATGGGGGGGTGAGAGATGCACATGGGGGGGTTATGTTTACATAACTTTGTTGCCTTATGAAGGGCGGGGGGGCCCCCAAAAATTTCTTGCACAGGGGCCCACTACAGTCTGTGTCCGCCCCTGGGATGAAGTAAATGCAGCTGAACAGCAGCTGTCAGGACAGCTGCCCTGTCCTGCTGCAGGGCGTGATGGGGCCTCAGTGATGCGGCTCCTGGCACAGCACATTATGTGGGGCTCCTGGCATAGCTCCTGGCGGGGACCTGTTCTACACTATATGATAAGTATGCACTAAACTCCAAATCCCTCCATTACCCCGCCCCCATATGACCAAAGCCCCGCCCACCCCACCCCCTCCTTGCTGGGCCATGGAAAAATGATCTTGCTTCAAGCCGGTCCCTGGTGCAAAAAAGGTTGGGGACCACTGGTCTATAGGATTCCATTGTGAAAACGTATACCATGCAGTATATGCTTTCTTACTAGATATCTGATAACACAGAGGAGTAACGATCTCAGTCACAGAGGGTCCGACCGCGACAGAGCTTGTGCGGGAGGGGGCTCGCCGATGCCAGCGCCTATTTCAGCGGAAGGTGGCGTATGAGCACACATTCAGCTAAAATATATTGCAGCGCAGAGACATGCCACCGGACAATCAGAGACCGGCAGCTTATGTCTGTGTGCCCGTCACGGGCGGCACATGACAGTGACACCATGCAATGCCTGTGGCTGTCATGGTAAAGTCAGCTGCTGGCCTCTGCGATGGACAGAGAAGATACCGAATGTCTTGGAAGCGGTGGCAGGCAAGAATCGTTTAATTTTTTTTAATGTGTTGGAGGAGAACAGGGAACATAATTACTGGAAGGGGCTCAGGTTGGGGAACATTATTACAGTAAGGGGTCCATAAGGGGGACAATATACTAAGATGGGGCCCAGAATGGGGGCCAATATACTAAAAAGGGGCCCATATCGGGGACAATATACTAAGAAGGGGCTTAGGATGGGGGACAGTATTACATGGAGCGAACAATTATATCTTTATAGCATCTAGAATGTCACAAGGGCCCATACATTTGTCCAACATGCAGTTGGGGGCGCAGGTCCAAATTTTGCACCAGGGCCCATCGGACATCAGCCACTGCTGATAAAACAGTGTGAAAATAGCCTAAAGTCAACAAATTGTCAGCAGGAATTGTGAAAAATGATGGCTAAAGTAAAATTAGCAGGTAAGTTAGAAAAAGCTGCCGGAATCTAAGGTTTCACTTTTTATACAAAAGGACAAGAGTTTCTTTGGAGCCTATACAGTACAATGGTGTACTATAATGAAATGGAGCCATGATGGGGTTTAGACATACAGTAATGGAGAGAGGAGGGCTTAAAATGAGATATGTAGGAGAATTGGCGATTTTGTGGTGAGTAATGTGTAATGCACACGCCCGGGCTGAGTGGCGTGTGCGTGTATATGTAGTGATTCCACTGTGCCATGAACCGGAGAGTGCCTGGAGGGGCGTAACTAAGTATCTGCCCGATCTGACCAAGGTCGCACGACGTCATAAGACGCCAGTGCACCAGGGAGGAATCGGGCAGAGGGACCAGGTGCTACTCCAGGTCAGACCCCGGACATGGCTGTTGACCCACACAGGGGAATACTGGAACAGGCAGGTTAGGCTGGCACACCGACTGGTGAGTATAGGCAGACATGGCAGGAATACAGACGGGTGGATGCTGGTAAGCACGACTGGTATGCAGGCAGGGAGGTACTGGCAGGTACGACAGGTTGGAGCACCGAGTGGATAGGACCCAGTACAGACTGGGACTCAGGAACAGAACCACAGACGCGGTGGACAAACAGCAGAGTGAGGCCGCCCAGAGCGGCGAGCAAGAGCAGAACAAGACGAGACTGCCGAAGCAGCGAGCAAAGGGTCGGAGCAGAGCGAGACTGCCGGAGCAGCGAGCAAAGGGTCGGAGCAGAGCGACACTGCCGGAGCAGCGAGCAAAGGGTCGGAGCAGAGCGACACTGCCGGAGCAGCGAGCAAAGGGTCGGAGCAGAGCGACACTGCCGGAGCAGCGAGCAAAGGGTCGGAGCAGAGCGACACTGCCGGAGCAGCGAGCAAAGGGTCGGAGCAGAGCGAGACTGCCGAAGCAGCGAGCAAAGGGTCGGAGCAGAGCGACACTGCCGGAGCAGCGAGCAAAGGGTCGGAGCAGAGCGACACTGCCGAAGCAGCGAGCAAAGGGTCGGAGCAGAGCGACACTGCCGGAGCAGCGAGCAAAGGGTCGGAGCAGAGCGACACTGCCGGAGCAGCGAGCAAAGGGTCGGAGCAGAGCGACACTGCCGGAGCAGCGAGCAAAGGGTCGGAGCAGAGCGACACTGCCGGAGCAGCGAGCAAAGGGTCGGAGCAGAGCGACACTGCCGGAGCAGCGAGCAAAGGGTCGGAGCAGAGCGACACTGCCGGAGCAGCGAGCAAAGGGTCGGAGCAGAGCGACACTGCCGGAGCAGCGAGCAAAGGGTCGGAGCAGAGCGACACTGCCGGAGCAGCGAGCAAAGGGTCGGAGCAGAGCGACACTGCCGGAGCAGCGAGCAAAGGGTCGGAGCAGAGCGACACTGCCGGAGCAGCGAGCAAAGGGTCAGAGCAGAGCGACACTGCCGGAGCAGCGAGCAAAGGGTCAGAGCAGAGCGACACTGCCGGAGCAGCGAGCAAAGGGTCAGAGCAGAGCGACACTGCCGGAGCAGCGAGCAAAGGGTCAGAGCAGAGCGACACTGCCGGAGCAGCGAGCAAAGGGTCAGAGCAGAGCGACACTGCCGGAGCAGCGAGCAAAGGGTCAGAGCAGAGCGACACTGCCGGAGCAGCGAGCAAAGGGTCAGAGCAGAGCGACACTGCCGGAGCAGCGAGCAAAGGGTCAGAGCAGAGCGACACTGCCGGAGCAGCGAGCAAAGGGTCAGAGCAGAGCGACACTGCCGGAGCAGCGAGCAAAGGGTCAGAGCAGAGCGACACTGCCGGAGCAGCGAGCAAAGGGTCAGAGCAGAGCGAGACTGCCGGAGCAGCGAGCAAAGGGTCAGAGCAGAGCGAGACTGCCGGAGCAGCGAGCAAAGGGTCAGAGCAGAGCGAGACTGCCGGAGCAGCGAGCAAAGGGTCAGAGCAGAGCGAGACTGCCGGAGCAGCGAGCAAAGGGTCAGAGCAGAGCGAGACTGCCGGAGCAGCGAGCAAAGGGTCAGAGCAGAGCGAGACTGCCGGAGCAGCGAGCAAAGGGTCAGAGCAGAGCGAGACTGCCGGAGCAGCGAGCAAAGGGTCAGAGCAGAGCGAGACTGCCGGAGCAGTAAGCAATGGGTCAGAGCGGAGCAGGACTGCCGGATCAGTGAGCAAGGCAGAGCAGGCTAGAACCGCCGGAGCAGTGAGCAAGGCAGAGCAGGAGGGACAGGGCTCTGTTCACACGGAACAGACAGGAAGGGAAAGGCAGAACCAGATACCCACAGGGTACTTGCAGTGAAGTAGCGAGTGGACCACAAACTCACAAACGGAAGTACAGTGACAACGAGCAGGAGTTATGTACGAGTTCAGACTCTGCAGAAAAAGGGAAGGTACGGACATAGAGAAAAACAGGAAACAGGCTAGGAGAGTATTCAGACAAGAACAGACACAGCAGCAAGATACAGGAGCGGGTCTAGGTATGCGGCCCCTAGAAGGCGGAACGAACAGGCTAGGAGCGTGTTCAGACAGGAACAGGCAAGATACAGGAACGGGTCTAGGTATGCGGCCCCTAGAAGGCGGAAAGAACAGGCTAGGAGCGTGTTCACACAGTCCTGGAAATACAGCCTCCAGGATAGGCAAAAGACAACAGGCTAGAAGATAATATAGACAGGACACAGTTCAGACACGAGAACTGATACCGAAGGCAGGAACCATAAACGGGACCTGGCATATCAGTGACCAGAAGCCAACTGACAGAACACAATGCTCAGGCCGGGTTTCTTGGGAGGAGCAGGGTTAAATACCAGATGACAGACAGCAATAGGCTGAGGACGCACAAGGGGTGTGCCCGCAGCAGGTACAAGAAACAGGAAGTGATCGGGCGCCGCCCTTAAGCAGCAGAAACAGAGGCAAGCAGACAGCATGGAGGGAAGCCAGGCTAGCAGACTGGACTGGAGATCAAGTGCGCGCTCTTGCACAGTGGGAGATGGACCACTATGCAAGGACGCCGCCAGGTATGTTACATAATGAATAGGGAACAGTACCCTGTTTGGGTAGATTGGTCACTGTGGGAGTTTTTAAAAGGGTTTGGATGAAATGGATCGGCTATGCATTATTCTTTTGTCATAGCTTTGATGGAGGGAATCTCAAAGCTGAAGCAGAACAATTTGGGAGGGAGCCAATAAAGCTCTGGATTCCCCAACCAATGGCTAAATAATACCGTAATTGCTCTTCAGCTGATCTGAATTTGAGAGACTCCATGTTCACATCTGTTGTATTAACGAGGCTTCAATGAATGTTAAGGAATCAAAATACCACCACATCCGGCCACCGATGCAAATTACTATTAATCTTATTTACATAACCCCCTGATTTTTGAAGCTGATGTTTCATACAAAGTAAATGTGGGAATCTACGTAGACACTTAATTGCAGTTTTTAGTTTAATAGCTGCCATTCAGACACCGTTCAGTAGACCCATTTAGACAGCCCTGTAGGCAGTTTCTAGAAATTTGGCCAAATGTCAAAATGTCTGCAAAGGGAAAGAAAAAGGAAGAACGAGTAGGTAGTGTAGCTGTTCACTGAGAATTAAAAGTACTTTATCCAGACTTGATGGCTTCATCGTAAATTTATTTTAGGTAACTACCTGGCAGTTCACATGTTTGACGTGTGTGTGGTTTATATGGTGATGACAGGTCTACTTTGGCTGTGGCATGTGGCTGACAGATGTAGTAAAGGGGTCGGAAAAAAATTCAAAACGATGACTTTATTTGCTGTAGCACATTTATTTTAAGAGTGAAAGACTTCAGTTAATAAGTAGTATGAGCAAAATCTGTCAAAAGGTCATGCGTCAGGTTCTTGGTCAGAAATCTGATGAGAATTCAATGATGGACACAGAACCTGGGATATTTCTTATGTTATAACCCCATCCCTGCTGCTCCCATCCGTCTCATTAGTGCTATAGAACCAAATATAGGAAAGTATTACTTAACATAAACTACCGCTAATGATACATTTAATGCTATGCAAATACATTTACCTGGTCATCATTTTGATTAATGGCAGTGAACCCCTCCCTATATTAAATTCTCTCTCAGACAAGTCTCTTGTCACTATTCGCTCTTACGGGGATTACTCCAAAACATTGTCCTTGTACATTGGATGCAACATGAATGGAAATGGGATATTAGCCTTAACTTTACTATGTCAGCTATACTGCTTCCTAAAAGCTAAGTCATTCCCAACACCTACAAAAATATCATAGGTGTTTAATTTTTAATTAATAAATTTTTTTTTTGGGGGGGGGGGGGGGCGCAAAATATGACATCTATAATCACTGCCATACTTTGCATGAAAATGCTGCCACTGAGACAGACTTCAATATAAATGGAGGGGCTAGGGTGCTTGTACACCAGCTGCAGATATGTCTTGCTTCATAAGGCAGGAGCTACACTGCGAATTTGGCCTCGACACCTGTTGTGCGACCAACTTTTGTTCGGTGCCGCTGCTGCATCGCAGTGCAATACAAGTCAATGGCATCGCATTCCAACCCTGAGGACACTGCTAGTGTTGAGCGAGTATGTTCTGTTCCGAGTATGGTCGGGCCGAGCTCCGAGTATTTACAGCTGCTCGGTGATCTGTTTGAATCGCTCCCGTGTGCATGATTTGCAACTGTCTGACAGCTTTATTACATGTGAGGAATGTCTAACAGTTGCAAACCATGCACACGGGAGCGATTTAACCTTATCACCGAGCAGCTATAAATACTCGGAGCTCGGCCTGAGCATACTTGGCGAAAGGGTTAATAGAACATACTCGCTCAACATTAGACACTGCGACAAGCAAGTCGTAAAAAAAAATCTGATGAGGTTGGACTTCTTGCGACTGGCTTGTTATAGTAGTCTCAGGGTCGCAATGCGATGCCCTTCACTTGTATTGCACTGCAATGGATCAGTGGCACCATCGCAACAGGTGTCGCGGGCCAAAGTTGCCATATAGTCATAGCCTCAGGACTCATGGAAGCATACTGTCACAAATCATTAGGGATTCATGGCAGCACTTCGTTGCTATAATTTAAATGTTGTTTTTTTTCCTTTGGTCCAGCAAGAGTTAATGTCAGTCTCTTGCTGGCAAGGTTCTCTGATGTTGGGTGGTAACCACTCCCACCTCCCTTTAAATAGTCACTTGATCCATCAGCTGATCGTTGGTTATGGAGTTTATTCTATGCAGACCAGCTAGAGGTGTGGAGCCCGTCTGTGACTTTGGTGGAGACGCTGCAGGCGTTTTGTACTCTGGTGCCGTTGTTGGAGCTTTGCAGCAGATTCCAAGTTAAGTTGTTTTTCTCTTGCTGCCAGTCCCTTGTTTGTCATCTTACCCTGTGTTCTTTATCTATGTTCTTATCACCCGCATAGGGTGTTAGGGGAGATTAGGGACAGACACAGGTTGGTGTCAGGAGGTGTTCCATCCCCTACTTTCTACCGTTAGGGCCTTCCTCCCCCCTATATCATCCTGTTGTACCCAGATATTGTGCCATCTGCCGGACTCCCCAGTGCCCGGTTCGTGACACGCATTAATCCTCTTCGGTCTTCTACAAGGTCCCAGGCTTTCTCATTCATCCAAAGTAAATCTCTCAATATACAGTACAGATTTTTATCGAAGTGCTAATACTTTGCAATATACAGTACAGACCAAAAGTTTGGACACACCTTCTCATTTAAAGATTTTTCTGTATTTTCATGACTATGAAAATTGTACATTCACACTGAAGGCATCAAAACTATGAATTAACACATGTGGAATTATATACGTAACAAAAAAGTGTGAAACAACTGAAAATAGGTCTTATATTCTAGGTTCTTCAAAGTAGCCACCTTTTGCTTTGATGACTGCTTTGCACACTCTTGGCATTCTCTTGATGAGCTTCAAGAGGTAGTCACCGGAAATGGTTTTCACTTCACAGGTGTGCCCTGTCAGGTTTAATAAGTGGGATTTCTTGCCTTGTAAATGGGGTTGGGACCATCAGTTGTGTTGTGCAGAAGTCTGGTAGATACACAGCTGATAGTCCTACTGAATAGACTGTTAGAATTTGTATTATGGCAAGTAAAAAGCAGCTAAGTAAAGAAAAACGAGTGGCCATCATTACTTTAAGAAATGAAGGTCAGTCAGTCCGAAAAATTGGGAAACTTTGAAAGTGTCCCCAAGTGCAGTTGCAAAAACCATCAAGCGCTACAAAGAAACTGGCTCACATGAGGACCGCACCAGGAAAGGAAGACCAAGAGTCACCTCTGCTTCTGAGGATAAGTTTACCCAAGTCACCAGCCTCAGAAATCGCAGGTTAACAGCAGCTCAGATTAGAGACCAGGTCAATGCCACAGAGAGTTCTAGCAGCAGACACATCTCTTCAACAACTGTTAAGAGGAGACTTTGTGCAGCAGGCCTTCATGGTAAAATAGCTGCTAGGAAACCACTGCTAAGGACAGGCAACAAGCATAAGAGACTTGTTTTGGCTAAAGAACACAAGGAATGGACATTAGACCAGTGGAAATCTGTGCTTTGGTCTGATGAGTCCAAATTTGAGATCTTTGGTTCCAACCACCGTGTCTTTGTGAGACGTAGAAAAGGTGAACGGATGGACTCTACATGCCTGGTTCCCACCATGAAGCATGGAGCAGGAGGTGTGATGGTGTGGGGGTGCTTTGCAGGTGACTCTGTTGGGGATTTATTCAAAATTGAAGGCATACTGAGCCAGCATGGCTACCACAGCATCTTGCAGCGGCATGCTATTCCATCCAGTTTGCGTTTAGTTGGACCATCATTTATTTTTCAACAGGACAATGACCTCAAACACACCTCCAGGCTGTGTAAGGGCTATTTGATCAAGAAGGAGATTGATGGGGTGCTACGCCAGATGACATGGCCTCCACAGTCACCAGACCTGAACCATATCGAGATGGTTTGGGGTGAGCTGGACCGCAGAGTGAAGGCAAAAGGGCCAACAAGTGCTAAGCATCTCTGGGAACTCCTTCAAGATTGTTGGAAGACCATTTCCGGTGACTACCTCTTGAAGCTCATCAAGAGAATGCCAAGAGTGTACAAAGCAAAAGGTGGCTACTTTGAAGAACCTAGAATATAAGACATATTTTCAGTTGTTTCACACTTTTTTGTTAAGTATATAATTCCACATGTGTTAATTCATAGTTTTGATGCCTTCAGTGTGAATGTACAATTTTCATAGTCATGAAAATACAGAAAAATCTTTAAATGAGAAGGCGTGTCCAAACTTTTGGTCTGTACTGTATATTGCAAAGTATTAGCACTTCGATAAAAATCAACCAACTACCAAGAAACACTTAACGCAGCAGGCTGCAATTGATGCTGTTGTACAACACAAAGAATGGAATAAGGACCGGCATCCAAAAATTGTATCCAGGGGAAATCGTTGTTGCATTTATTTTTGGAAAGAGAACATGGCTGATAAAACTAGACCCTGAAAACAGACAGCACTTGGTAATATATGACAGCCTCTAGAGTGCACATCTATGCCCAGCCAGAGTTCTAAATTTATCACCAGCCCATAAAGGATGACTGCAACTTGACCAGAATAACAAAGCTGTAGAAATGCAGCATTATATGGAGGCCATTAGAAAAAATAAATGGTTGTACTTGTAATCCAAGAACAGGCCAGGTTTGCCTGATTAGTTCTCCACTCTGGTTTATGGAGGGATTGAGTTTATATGACAATTCCTTTAAAGCTGATCATCCATGCTGTACAACTGCACCACATGATTAGCGATAATATTCTATGGGACACATAAAATTACATGCTTTTCTACATTAATATACAGCTAGATCCAGAAATATTTGGACAGTGACACAAGTTTTGGCACTATAGCTGTTTACCAAAATATATTCAAGATACAGTTATATAATCAATGTGGACTGAAAGTACAAACTCTCAGCTTTAGTTTGAAGGTATTCACATCCTAATTGAAGTAAGGATTTAGGAATTACAGCTCTTTAATATGTAGCTGCCTCTTTTTAAAGGGACCAAAGGTAATTGGACAGTTATCTCAAAAGCTCTATAATGGGCTGCATGGGCTACTTCCTCGTTAATCCACCATCAATTTAGAAGGTAAAAGGTATGAAGCTGATTCTAGGTGTGGTATTTGCATTTGGAAACTGTTGCTGTGAACCCACAACGTGCGGTCAAAGGAGCTCTCAATAGAAGAGAAACAGACAGACCATCATTAGATTGAAAAAAAATGGTTGAGTCAATCACCAGATCTCAACCCCATCAAACAACATTTCACATGCTTAAAGGGGTTTTCCCCATGAACACAAGTTAAATTTTTATCAACAGATCTGGGAATAATAATAACTTCCACAATTGGATGTGTTTAAATAAAATGTTAATGGGCTGAGACAATTTTATAAATGTGCTCCTGCTGTGTCCTGTGTAATGACTGTGTCTGACCATGCAGGAACAGACATTATAGCACGGGATCACAAATGATTCTTTCTTTGAAGTAAAACAGTGATTAATAACAGGCAGGGAAATGTTTTACCTCCCCAAAAAGAATCAGCTGCAATCCCCTGCTGTGATGTCTGTATACTCTTTTGCTTCCTCCCCTGCTCAGGAGCTGTGGTATGATCAGACCATGTTCCAGCACGGTCAGACACAGCCATTACACAGTACACAGCAGGGGCACATTTATAAGATTATCTCAGCACAGGAACATTTTATTTAAACACATCCAATTGTGGAAGTTATTATTATTTCAAGATCTATTGATTAAAATGAACTTTTGTTCGTGGGAAAACCCCTTCAAAACAAAACTTAAGGCAGAAAGACCCACAAACAAGCAACAACTGAAGTCAGCTGCAGTAAAGCATCACAAAGAAGGAAACCCAGCGTTTGGTGGCTTCCATGGTTTCCAGACTTCAGGCAGTCATTACCTGCAAAGGATTCTCTACAAACTATTAAAAATGAACATTTATTTATGATAAAGTTAATTTGTCAAATTACTTTTGAGCCCCTGACATGAGAAGGCTTAGTAGATAGATGGTTGCAATTCCTAAACGTTTCACGGGATATTTTTCTTCAACTCCTTTAATTAAACCTGAAAGTCTACACTTCAATTGGATCTCAGTTGTTTAATTTTAAATCAAAAATAGCGTCATACAAATCATGAAGATTCGGTCACTGTCCAAATAATTCTGGATCTAAGTGTAGTGTTAGGTTCTATATTACTGACAATAACATACTCTGTTCTGCTGTTATGGAACAGTTCAATAATCCTAAAATGTCTTAATCGTCACAGAGCCTAAGGCTACACTGCAACAATGAGTATTTGGTGAGCTTTTGATTTTACTTACATTTTTTTCACTGAGTTTTTGAGTGCATTTTTTTACATGCATTTTTGATACTAAAAAGAAACAAAAACTGTAGTATGTCATGATTTAAATAAAGATGATTTGTTTTTGATACTTCCAGGTATTTTGCTTTGACAACTTTATTGGTACAGTCATGTATAGTTTACATGCATAATGGACATGAGATTTCTTTATATCCCATTCACTCTGCTAAAATTTTAAGACGTTGCATTTTTACGCAGTGAAAATGTGCAGCGTCAAAAACTCACCATAAGCTGTAATGTCCACTGCATCAAAAGAAATCACTCCACTTTTCGGGGGGGATAGGGTGTGGGGGCGACTGTCAGAACCTTCCACTGGAAGGATTAATCAGGGAAAGACTTGAACTCTATGTGCACAGACCCTTACTCCTATACTAAAGTGTCATTTTATTGAAAAGCATTCTATTTTGGCTTTCATATTTATCAGGCCAAAACAAACACCTTTAAATTTTCAGTAAATGTTGCAAAAATCTTGGTGTGGCTCAGTAGTCATGTGAGCCATATTTTATGTGTTAGAAGTATATCTCTAGTGGGTGCAGAGGTTGTAGTCATATTGAGGTGAGCTTAAAGTGAACCAGTCATCAGGATTTTGCTAAGTAAACTACAGGCAGTGTCAGGTTGGCGCCGTTACACTGATTAAAATGATACCTGGGTTGATGAAGTCCGTCCTGGGGTTGTTGTTTAATCTTTATTTGCTGTTTGGAGATAATGAGATTCTGGTGCTTCAGAGCGGCCTGTGGCATTGTGGCTTAAATGACAGGTCACTGATCCTTCTGTCACCTTCCTCCTATTTTAAATACTGCTCTTGTGCAGTTTATACTGTGGTCTTAAAAACATTTTTTTTTTTTTTTTTTTTTTCAACTTTAGCAAAATGGCGCCCGCGCATGTACAGTAGCATCTATCGCTTGCTGAGCCACCGGAGCCATTTTGCTAAAGTTAAAAAACATTTTTTCAAAGACAACACTATGAACTGCACAAGAGCAGTATTTAAAATAGGAGGAAGGTGACTGAAGGATCAGTGACCCGTCATTTAGAACAACACAGGACGGATTTCATCAACCCAGGTATCATGTTATTCAGTGTAATGGCGCCAACCCGACAGTGCCCATAGTTTACTTAAAGTGAACCTCTCAGCAGGATTGTGGGAAGTAAAATTTTGCACCAGCTTCATGGTCTTGGTTTTTTAACTTGGATCATGAGTGAAAGTCTGTAAGAATCTGGTTATAAATCCTTCTTGTCAGTCAGACAGCCATATAAATTGGAGTGAGATCAGAACGCAGTTCACAGACTGGCCGGTGGCTCTCCTGTCCCGAGCGTGACAGTTGCTTAGAAATACATGAAGCTGGGGATGCACAACCTCTTTTCAGGCAGATTCAAGGGTTAATCCGCCTGAAAAACCACTAATAAAACCTAAAAAAGAATGAACAGCAACATAAAAACAACTTGCTGTGCAAAAGGGCTTTTTCACACGTCAGTATTTCCGGTACGTGTGGAAACTGTCATTCAAATGAATGGGCCTGTGCACATGTCAGTGTGTTTCCACGGATCGTGTGTCCGTGTGATCTACACATAGACATGCCCATTTTTGGCTGGAAGTACGGATCACACGGACCCATTCAAGTCAATGGGTCCATGTAAACACGTACCGCACACAGATGCCATCCATGTGACACATACCGACGCTTGGGAATCAGCGGTACAGTTAGCGCGGTTCCCAATCACAGGGTGCTGAACGCTGCCCTCATCATTGTCCCCTGGCGGAGCTGCGTTCAGCACCAGCAGGGACAATGATGAGAGTAGTAGTCTGGCCCGCTGTCTTCACCTGTAAAAATAAGAATAAAATAAAAAAAATCCATATACTCACCTGTCCTAAGTGTCCCCTGCTATAATCCATGTGACCGCTCAGCAGAGGAGCCTGAAAGAATGACTCCTGCAGCGAGCGGGCCCTGGAGCGGCACTGAGCTCAGTGACTGACAGGACACCGCTTGCTGAGCGCAGCTTCGGGGCCCACTCGCTGCGGAAGTCATTCTCCCCGGCTCCTTGGTGTCAGCGTTCGCATGGATTACAGCGGGGAACACTTAGGACAGGTGAGTATATGGATTTTTTTTATTTTATTCTTATTTTTACAGGTGGAGACACTGGGAGCAGACTACAACTCGAATCATTAACCCCTGCCGGTGCTGATCGCAGTGGTGGCAGGGGACAACTATGAGAGCAGCGTTCAGCACCTGGCGCTTGGGAACAGCACTAACTGTACCGCTGTTTCCCAAACGCCGACACATGTGCTCCTGATACGACACACTGTCGGCACCCCTGCACCACACAGGTGCACACGGACATCTCCAGTACGGATTTTTCCGGAACCGGAAATATAAGGACATGTGAAACTGGCCTAAGTTTGTAACTTTTTATACACTTTAGACTCTAAAAGCTGTGAAGCGGGCAAAAAAAAAAAAGACTGGTCCATCCTTTTGGTGGCCACTTTGTAATGTATAGAAATAATAATAAAAAAGAGAAAGCTGCAAATAATGCCCGATGAGATGTCCGAAAAGACAAATCAGGGAAAACACTGAAGGGCACTTTCCTGAAATGTCTTCCGCTTCAAAAACTGTGGGTACACCAGCAAGTAAAACATGCCACTTGCACATACCCTAAAGACTTTTTTTTTTTTTTTTTGCAGCATTTCATCATTAAAATAAAGTGCTTTTACAATTTTCAGTTTCTTTTTTTTGTTTTTTTTTTACAGTACATGAATTTTTCCTGGTTGTTTTAAAAAAACAGTGTAGGTTGCTTTCTAAGTTAAATGCTCTAGAATACTGGCATAAGTAACCTGATGTGCCACTGTGCCCCCGAGTGCGCAGACAGCCAAGCAACAGGTGATAGAAAATGAATCAAAATTATCATCCTGCCTGAGCTGTTGTGATACATTTCTGCACATTTAACGACAGTCTAATCAAAGTTTACACTGTCCAAGACCTCCTTCAGGCGTCTGTGTTGCACTTACGTAATCTATCCTTGTTTTTCAAGGATAGAACACGTACCCATTATAGTCTATGGGGCTGCTCACATGTGAAGATCACTGATGACACATGTACCTTCTTTTTTGCATACGTGAAAAACACCATTGTCTGAATGAGGCCTAAAAATGAGACAGAACTAAAATCTCTGCCCCAGCATCTATAGCATCTTCAATTTTGGTGTGATTCTGTCACATTTTTCACATTGCAAATCATGTGATTTATAGATTCCTTTTAGGATCACATGATTTGTAATGTAAAACTGCAGTCATATATCCCTTTTCCCCTTTCTCAAAAAAAAAAAAGTGAGGGCTCATGCAGACATCCATGCAAATCGGACTGAGCACAGATTGCAATGCACGGACTGGCCGCGTCTCTGCCAATTTGAGCGTCACAGCTTCATAGATGCAAAAACTCCAGAAAAAAAAAATGAATTGCCTGTAATGCATTTATGTCCCTATTGACTTACAGATAACATGTGGCCGCATGTTTTTTTATTTTGTTTTTTTTTTTTACGGAAAGAGGCAAAAACATTGCGGTTTTCCAAAAGGTGGCAAAATGCTGCAACTTTTGCCGAAACCATAGCATTTGACTACGCTGTATAATATACATTAAGGCTGTGGATACATAGCGACTTTGGCAAAGATCATGGTATGCCACAACTACATCGCAGCATAGTCCAGCTAAATAGGGTTATATTGTGACCCACAAGGTACCGCAACCTTGATAAATAATTCTCAAGAAGTCAGAACCAGTTAGATTTTTTTTCTGCCTCCTCGTTGCAGTACATTGGGGGTCGCAACCAGACTCTGTTCACTTGCACTATGCTGTGATTTGGCATAAAGAGATCTTTGTCGGTACCTTCTGTGTTATGGCCAAAGTTGCAGCCATATTCTCTTAGGTAAATGATTATTCCCCCCCACCCCAATACAAAGCTACTCCACCTGTAGCTTATTTAATAACAAGTATACAAAAAGTGTGCACAAATAATAACATTGAAACAAATCTTTAACTCTTCCCTGTAAATACACCAGAAATAGTTCCTGTTATCGTTACCTTACTGGTGTTCCTAGTGATCTTGCCAAAAGAATTTGGGATGACCAGCAGAATGGGCACAGTGGAGTTACTGGATGCTCTCCTCCTTCTTTGATGTTGTCCAGGTTTCACAGCCCAGTCCAGAGCCACCAGCCCTTCATCACTCATCTGTAGATACTCCCTAACAAAGTGCACCCCAATATCCACAGGTCCCAGCACCCCAACCAAAGTCTGCAGAGTGGGGAAGGTCCTCCAGAGCCACCTGACATGAGAGTAGCTCCCAAAGCTCCTGCACTGTTTCACCAGGTAGTTGGCCAAAGCTGAAGGTTTGCAGATCAGTTTATAATCTTCTTCACCCTTCACATACCCAACTGCTAAGAAAGTACTACAGAGGCGTTTCTTATAGGACCAGAGAAGCAGGAGCAGGAGAGTGCCTACAGAGGCAGCCCATCCTAGCATTGCAGTAACTGAAGGAGGTGTGAGGTGCAAGGTGCCTCAGTCCTTGGACAGCTGCTATGTGCACAGGAGCTGAGCTGACATTCTCATAGAGCACAGCCAGGGAGGCAATGCTTTCACTGACACTGTGTACAAGCAGAGGGAGGGGAGCAGCAGACTTCACACAACCTATTATTGTGGTCACTCCCCACTGCAGGCAGAGGAAGGCTGAAATCTCTCACATACTGTAGACTAGGTGGCAAGGGGCAGTGAGGAACTGGCAGGCACTGTGGGTGCGGTGCTTCAGAGTCACAGCAGGAAACTAAACAGAGTATGCAGAACCCATCAGAGCCTCCTAGGGGTCGTTACCCAGCTCACCTGCAGCCCAGTGCAAAATGACCAGACTTGTCATAAGGCATCTTTTATAGTTTGTCCTATAGATTTCTCACATACAGGGTCTGGCACAAAAAGGTGCGAAATAAATAGATTGAAAAATATACATTAATTTTCACGTTATCACACCCAATGGATTACCATAATGCTGCATAAAATCGCACGTGTTCAACAAACATCAGCATGGAATTGTGTTATGAAAACATGCAATGTTATGTTATTTTTATTTTCCAGTTACCAATGAGATTTATCTCTAAAGTGTTAAAAAATGACATGTAAAATGACATACATTATTGCATACCATAACCATGCACTTATTGCATGTCACTTCCTGCACTCAATCCCATGTGTTAAAAAGTGTCTGTCACCCAGAAAACTCAAATTATACCACTTATATGTACACTCAAATTTTGTGTTTTTCTCTTTATATGTACATTCATATAGGTAACTAAGCCCTATAAAACACATACCTGCTGTATAGATTTCACTACTTTTACTTAAAAAATTAACAAAAAAAAAAAACATGTTCTATGACTTATGCAAATGAAGGCTCCTCGTGCACACAGGAGCACATCAAGTGTGTGCGCACACAGTGTCACTGCGGCCATGTGAGGGTCATCAGTGACTGAGGGTCATCATACTGAGTGAGGGACTACGGGGGACATTATCTGCATATGTAATAAAATAATAGAGTGTATATATGAGGCCTTTGACCCCTAGTAACTAATTGAATGTAAGTCAATGGAGTTTGTCTGGTGCCATTTGAACTATTTCTTGTAGGCGCTCCTTTTTTTTCCTGTAACGGAACGGAAAAATGTATCATCAAATGCAAGTGTGAACTTGACTTCTCTCCTATCTTAGTAAATTTTTGTATTCCCCATTAAATAACAATTCTGGCACAAATTGGTTGTGCTTTTCCTCTTTTATTCTGGCTGGAAATGTATGAATGAATTTACAAATGGGGGTTACCATTCCCTTACCTGAGGGGTGTGTCCCCACGCGGTCTGACACTGTCAGCCCTAATTGTTTCATGTTAGATTTTAGGGACACACCTCCAATTGCTAATGCTAGTATGGTATCCCACAAAGTGGCCATCTCCATGGGATGCTGGATGAATAGTGTGTTCAATGCAAATACTGTGATTTCTGTGTAAACTGTATGTTGTAACATATTGTGAGACCTGCAGCACCCAAAAGGTTAATCTTCCCTTTCAGGGGCTTGTTTACATGACTCAGCTCTGCTTGGTATGCAGACGTTTCTGGAAAAAGCTGGAACAAGCTCTCCTGGCAGTAAGCCAATGACTACAGCTGAAAAGAGTCAAAGGAGAGAGAAGTCAGTAGAGGAAGGCAGATTGCGACAGGGAGATGTTGTCCTCCCCAGACTCCTGGGTCTCGAAGGGACAGATAAAAAAGGTGTGGAGCTGACAGCCTTCAAATTGGAAGGATTTCTATTGCACCTTCAGGATGAAAAAACCTCCTCAGAGGAATAAAATTCTTAAAAACCACTGAAGCACTGGTCAACCCAAACTTCATCACCAGAATTTCAAAATGACCCTCAAATGTATGAAAAGTGGGTTTCCATTCATCACCCTGTCAAACACATATGAGATTATATGCCCCCCCATATCAAGTTTAGAAAACCATTTAGCTCCATCTAATTGACTAAACAGATCCGATATCAGGAGTAAAGGATAGGGATTGGGAACCGTGATTTTATTAATCTCTACAAAGTCCAAGCATGGACGCAACCCTCCATATTTTTTCTTAACGAAGAAAAAACCCACAGCGACTGGAAAGTTGGAAGGCCATATATGACCCTTGGCCAGACTTTTGTATGTACTCTTTCAAAGCCTCCTTCTCAGGAATTGAGGATAAACAAATGAGACTTAGGCATCTTAGCATCTGGTATGAATTCGATAGCGCAATCATATGTCCTATGTGGGAGAACTTCACACTCAGTCTCAGAACACAAAGACCTGAATAAATTCTGGCAGGTGAGACCTCACAGAAGCCAAGGACTTCGATAAACAACCAGGAAAACAAGCGTTGCCCCAAGACTTAACGAGTCTCCCAATTAATAGTAGGATTGTGCTTAACTAACCAAGGTAAGCCTAACACTATGTTTGCAGGTAAAGAAGGAAACACCATAAACTTAATGGATTCAGTGTGAAGTACCCCTACTTTCATAAACACAGTGGAGAAAATAAGTATTTGATACACTGCCGATTTTGCCACCTACAGAGAATGGAGAGGTCTGTAATTTTTATTGTAGGTACACTTCAACTGTGAGAGACAGGATCGAAAAAAAAAAGGTTTTTACATAATTAATTTGCATTTTATTGCATTAAATAAGTATTTGTTACAGCAGAAAAAACAGAACTTAATATTTGGTACAGAAACCTTTGTTTGCAGTTACAGAGGTCAGACGTTTTCTGTAGTTCTTGACCAAGTTTGCACACACTGCAGCAGGGATTTTAGCCCACTCCTCCATAGAGATCTTCTCCAGATCTTTCAGGTTTCGGGGCTGTTGCTGGGCAACATTGAGTTTCAGCTCCCTCCAAAGATGTTCTATTGGGTTCAGGTCTGGAGACTGGCTAGGCCATTCCAGGACCTTGAAATGCTTCTTATGGAGCCACTCCTTAGTTGCCCTGGCTTTGTGTTTCGGGTCATTGTCATGCTGGAAAACCCAGTCATGACCTATCTTCAATGCTCTTACTGAGGGAAGGAGGTTGCTGTCCAAAATCTTACGATACATGACCGAGAGTAGAGACACTATAACCACAGTTTACAGCTAAGTCATAATCAATAAGGTTCACTGCAGAAACTGAATCCACGAGTGCAGATCAGAAAATAAAACCAGTTTTAGTCTCCAGGGATTCCCGTAAGAAAAAACCTAATGCTTGTACCAGAGATAATTTCAGACTCTTGGAACCTGCAACTTCACACTGAAGGTTTTTCTTTCCTTTTAGAAGTTCCTTACTTTATTTAAAACCTTGAACCATGATGTGACCGGAACGACCACAATACAAACAAGAATGAATAGGTGCTCCATGTACCATACCCTCTCTAGGGTTCCTGCAAGCAACAATTTGCATAGATTCACCAGCCTCACCTGATAGAGATGCTTTTAAAACACCTAATGTATCTTTATACTTCAGACGTCTGTCTAAATGGATAGTGAGGGTCATAGCCTCCTGTAAAGACTGCGGACAGGAATTGTAAGTCATCCTGTCCTTAATCTGATCCAACAGTCCTTGGCAGAACTGACTCCGGAGGTCTGGGTCATTCTAAGAGGTCTCCACAGCCCAACGTCTGAACTCCGATCAGTGATCCTCAGCTCTACGACCTCCCTGAACCACGGATCTTGGACTCAGCTACAGCGACCTTGTCAGGGTCATCATAAATGAGACTGAGAGCCAAGAGAAATGCCTCTACAGAGGCCAACTCAGAAGAATCCTCAGGCAAAGAAAAAGCCCAAGCCTGTGTATCTCCACAGAGTAAAGACAAAATAATGCCTACTTGTTGATTCTTGAACCCAGAGGATACCGGACGTAAATTGAAGCATAATTTACATGAAGCAGAAAAAATAAAGATCTTGCTTCTGTCTCTGTCAAATCAATCTTGTAATTTTACCCAAGGTTCCAATGTGGTATTCAGATGAATGTACATGCTGCTGTTGGTCCCTATTTTCTGCGACCTCCAGGGAAAAGGCCTGTAGTTGTGCGGCCAAGACTAAAACCAAAACCATACGGACACCCAAGAACACACTAAATGGGCTGCCTATAATGTTATTACTGAGCTCTAACACTCACAAAGGGGATGAAAAAACCAGGGGAGATGTTAAACCTGCACACCACTGGTTCGTATACAGACTAGGCAAATCCCTATCCTGACCCTGATTTGTCCCTGCTTGACCTCGGAGGTTGGCATCCTAAAATTACACAATGGCACCCCCACTCAACGTCAGCTGACCTTGAGTGTCCTTAACTGCACTTTCAACAATACACAGCATGTAACCCAAAACCATAACACCAGAATGGAGTGGACACAGACAGAGGGTGAGACACAGGGCTAAAGACGTGTTCACACAGTCATATATGAAAGACGGAAGGAAAAGAAAGGAACTCAAAAACACTTTTGGTATATGTGAAAACCTCCAGATCCTGAATGTAACAAAATGGGAAAAGAGCTGAGAAGGGGAACACATAAGCAAACTGTAGGAGAAGCAGTAGAGAAAACCTCAGCAAGATAATCCTTCACTGGGGATCTAGGACTCCAAACATCCATCCAACTTGGAAAATAGCCAGCAAAGCTTGTATGTGCCAGGAGAGTAAAAATAGCCCCTCCCAAAATGTAATAGGACAAACCTAACGAGAAAGTGAAAACCCCTGCATAGAAGCAACACAGCAGAGCAAAGACAAGAGCATTATCAGCAGTTGGACAGAGACAGCACAGGCTGAGGTCAAACAGAGAAGGAAACCGACCCACAGTCAGAGATCACCGGATCGAGTCCCAAAGTTGAGTCATGACAAGTACAACCTAAATTTAGAGGCACACAAAAACAGATCAATGTTGACCAAAATTTACACAGAATCTACAGATGGGTTTAGTCCTCCTGTGAGCTCATAGTGGAGGCACTTGGTGCCAAGTGTTGACCCTGGGTAAATTGGGCACGTGGTTACAGCTACCGCTCTGTATGCTTAGGGCGGTAACTGAACCCACGTCGGCGCTGCTTCCTCTATGACTGAAATCCAAACGCTGGGGAAATAAAATTCATTTTCTCCCCACAGCGTTTGGCTAAGTATGGGTGCCGGGGAGGTTAATAACGCTATAAACCTGACAATTAACCCCATATCTGGAGGTTAAAAGCATTTTTTCTGGTGACAGATTCCCTTTAAAAACATACAACAGAGCAGTGCGCATACAAACTACATTGCATATGATGATAAAAGCTCACAACATTTTAAAAAAATGTTTAAAATAAAAAGGAACATCACATGTTTTACAAAAAAATAACCGGCATTCTAGGTGTAGTCAATTAGACACAAATGTAAACCATATGTCAATATACAAAAATGTACAGCATGTGGTCAGACAGACCCTTTTTCAGAATGTTTGGATGTGACGACGTGGCCCATATCTGTTGGTATCGGAAAAATTTTGAAATAAAACCGATAAAAATGCACACAGGCACCGAAAAGCCATCAAGTGCCAAACAATACATGGATTACCAATGAGTGCTGGTGCAAAATACAACAATACTACACAGACACGCAAGGGGCAAAATATGGCTAAAATACATTACAGCAAAAAATATATGGCTACTTACTGAAGGAACTGTGTTTATGCGGCGGCGCAGCATCCCAACTCCAAGAAAATAACTCCTTCGAAATAGTTTCCCCTGAACGCTCAATTATGCTGCGGTCATGATATTGCTCTGTGCGATTGTCCCACAGTTCGGGATGTGTTTCCACCAGCCTAATCATATTTTCGGCATCAAGGGAAAGCATGTTGTTTTTTGAGATGTCTTTCTTGTCTTGCCCTCAGCCCCAACTGATGTCTCACCCAAAAAAAAGCCAGAGACTAATTTCAAAAAGATACATCACGTCGGTTGAATAACCTCAGATTCACATCTCCTAGCAACTAAACTCAAAAATCGGACCAAACTCAGATGACATCCGAGTGTCTGATATTTTTTTGCAAATCCATTGACTTGCTTTGCCGATTTTGATGTGACAAGAATATCGGACACTTCTTCACGATTTGGCGCGGATCTCTCGGTCGGTGAAAAATCACGGACGTGTGAGTTGCCCTATAAACTAACACAGGTACCTTACTCGTGTTATGTGTGAAATCACTGATAGCTCTCATAAGCAAAAAACGGACATCTGAATGAGGCCATAGTGAGACAGTGTGCCAATGAATTCACCAAAAAAAGTTGGTGTGAACTTAGACTAGACATTCTTCGAAATACTATCATATGCATATTTAATCTGGCTCATTTTAAAGTTCTGTTCACATGTTTATTTGGAAGTTTCATTTGTCTGGTATGTTTTAGAAACAGAAAAATGGAATTCATGCCCAACACGAACCTATTTACTAACTGATACAAAGAGAAACAGAAGGACCCCATTGATTATAAAAACAATTAATGGAAACCAGACATATCCTATAGTAATCAGCAAAGCCCTTCTACTTTGCATCAGGTGGTGAACAGGTCCATTTTCAGCATGATTTCCAGTTGTCTGTTCCTAATAAATCAGACAAACAGAATTCATGTGAAAAAAGTCTAAGGCTGTCTAGTCTAAATTTGCAATGTCTAAGAAATTAGACAGTTTTGATAAATATGACCCAGTGGCTTGTATTAATAGATCATGTCGTGGATTTAAAAAAAAAAATCTAAGTACACTTTTTTTTACCTCCAAAAAAAATACATTTGAAGCACAAGTGAGATAAATGGCTGAAGAAGAATTTTCCCATGGGAAAACCTTTTGATTGTAGCAGTCATACTACTATTGCTAAAGAGCCTTCTCCGCAATGCGTGTTCACACGCTGCAGCAATGACATCATTTGATACATTTTCAATGCTTATATAAACATTCCATCTGATAGATATATTCATTTTGCCAATGTACACACTGTGCATATTTGTTGTTTTCTAGTGTGGTTCAGAGGTTAATATCCCTGCCTGACATGGATGATAAAGGTATTAATAACCCCGCTGGTCCACATTGGTAAGTGGGAGAATGGTGTTGGTGGTCTACCATGTTGCAGAATTCAGTTGATAGCACAGTCATTCACCACTCACTCATTGTGGGACAATTAATAGTTTAACATGGAACATAAAGTAACTTTTATCTTTATTATCACAGCAAGGAAAATTAGGAGAGGAGTGAAACAAAACCAGAGAGGTCAGACAGTACAATCTAGAGCAGGGGTCTCAAACTCGGCTGGGTATATGGGCTGCACATGGAAAAAATTTGAATTTGGGGGGCCGCATTCTTTGTTCAATGTGACATTTTTAGTGATACCATTTTTTTTTGTATACACCTTTTGAACATTTTTTCCGTGTTTATTTTTTTATAGCTTGGGTCGTTATGGATGTGGCGATAATAAACGTGCACTTTTTTGTGTTTACTTTAGTTTACATATAAAACAGCATTTTTAGTGCCCAATATTTTTTCATGCTTTATTTTTATTTTTTTGATTTTTACAATTTTGTTTCCCCCAATTGGCCACATTCAGTAATATTGTCTTACAATTAGCATCATATAGTAATAATGGCAAACATCTTGTAGTAATGTTCCCCATCCAAGTCCCCATCTTGTACTAATGTGCCCCATCCAGGTCCCCATCCTGTGGCTATGTGCCTCATCCAGGTCCCCATCTTGTGGCTATGTGCCCCATCCAGGTCTCCATCTTGTGGCTATGTGCCCCATCCAGGTCTCCATCTTGTGGCTATGTACCCATCCAGGTCCCCATCCTGTGGCTATTTGCCCCATCCAGATCCCCATCTTGTGGCTATGTGCCCCACCCAGGTCCCCATCTTGTGGCTATGTACCCCATCCAGGTCCCCATCCTGTGGCTATTTGCCCCATCCAGATCCCCATCTTGTGGCTATGTGCCCCATCCAGGTCCCCATCCTGTGGCAATGTTCCCGATCCAGGTCCCCATCTTGTGGCTATGTGCCCCATCCAGGTCCCCATCTTGTGGCAATGTTCCCCATCCTGGCCCCCATCTTGTACTAATGTGCCCCATCCAGATCCCCATCTTGTGGCTATATGCCCCATCCAGATCCCCATCTTGTGGCTATGTGCCCCATCCAGATCCCCATCTTGTGGCTATGTGCCCCATCCAGGTCCCCATCTTGTGGCTATGTGCCCCACCCAGGTCCCCATCTTGTGGCTATGTGCCCCATCCAGATCCCCATCTTGGGGCAATGTTCCCAATCCAGGTCCCCAGCCTGTGGCAATGTTCCCGATCCAGGTCCCCATCTTGTGGCTATGTGCCCCATCCAGGTCCCCATCTTGTGGCTATGTGCCCCATCCAGGTCCCCATCTTGTGGCAATGTTCCCCATCCTGGCCGTCATCTTGTACTAATGTGCCTCATCCAGATCCCCATCTTGTGGCTATGTGACCCATCCAGGTCCCCATCTTGTGGCTATGTGCCCCATCCAGGTCCCCATCTTGTGGCAATGTTCCCCATCCTGGCCGTCATCTTGTACTAATGTGCCTCATCCAGATCCCCATCTTGTGGCTATGTGCCCCATCCAGGTCCCCATCTTGTGGTTATGTGCCCCATCCAGGTCCCCATCTTGTGGCTATGTGCCCCCTGTTCTTCACACACATAAAATAGAAAAAAAAAGATGATTCTCACCTGTCCTCCGTTCCCTCGGCGTCCTTCCTGCAGATGTGGCCCGCAGGCACCACAGAGTCAGACCCCTTGACGATCCCGACCTGGTCCAGGAGGAGCCGCCGACAGCAGCGCTGCATTGCCGCACAGAGACTGTCTCCCAGCACTGCATTTCCAATGCCAGCCACCGGCCAATCAGAGGCCAGCAGCTGATATCTGCGTATGGCAATGACGTCATACTCGCTGCGCCGACACGCAGATATCAGCTGCTGGCCTCTGATTGGCCGGCGGCTGGCATTGGAAATGCAGTGCTGGGAAACAGTCTCTGTGCGGCAATGCAGCGCTGCTGTCGGCGGCTCCTCCTGGACCTGGTCGGGATCATCAAGGGGTCTGTGCCTGCGGGCCGCATAAAGCATCCTCAGGGGCCGTATGCGGCCCGCGGGCCGCGTGTTTGAGACCCCTGATCTAGAGGAACTACACGTATATCAACAGTGACAGTTAACACAGCCCCATCTACTGTCCTTTCATGAGGCTATGTGCCCACGTTGCAGAAATGAAGCAGAAATTTTCTGCTTCATTTCTGCATGTCCTCTGCCGGATAAACGCATGCGGAATTCTGCACGCGTTTATCGTGCGTTTATCCCGCGGTTTCCACATGCGGAATTGCCTTGCGTCTTTTATTGCACTGCAAAGGCAATTCCGCTCGCGGAAACGCAAAATTAATGAACATGCTGTGGATTTTTCCCCGCAGCAAAAACGCTGCGGAAAAATCCGCAGCATGGGCATTGAACCTGCGGTATCCCCTTGGGGACCATGGGGGGCGGATTACATAGCGTTTAACAAGCGTATACGCTGCGGAAATTCCGCAGCATATCCGCTTGAAATTCGCTACGTGGGCTCATAGCCTGATAGTCCATCCATATAAGCCTGTAGCTTAAAGACTATCCCTTCTCAATAGCTAAGGCTTAGTCCATTAGGTTCAGTCTCTCCATTAGGCCACGGCCCCACTATCAGTTTGTGGTCAGTATTCGGTCAGTATTTTTTCTCAGGCGTGGGTGATAAATGCAGAATTGGTGACTTGTTTCTATTATACCTTTTCTCTGATTGATCCTCACCTGGTTTTGGCTCCCACTCCTGAGAAAAAATACTGACTGAATACTGATAGTGGAGCCGTGGCCTTAGCCTCGAAGTCTCTGCAGTTAATGCCTTTTTTCCAAAATATCCGCAGGCATGTCCTCAGTAGGCAAATACTGTAAGTCCAGAAATCTTGTGCTTTAACATCCCTCAGTATCATTAACAGGTGGTTTACCTTTGTTTCCCGTTGTTGAACGCCTTGTATCTGGATTTGTTAATTTGTAGTGTCTCAGTTTGTGTGCTGACTTCAGCCATTCATTCAGTGGTAGTGAGGTCTCTGTCAGTTTTCTCTATAGTAAGTGATTTCCTTGCAGCCATTCGCATCTTATAGCATTCGGACAAGAGGATACTATAAAATTTCTCAGGTTCCGTTTTTGGAATTCTTTAATGGATTTCCATGACGCAGACGTCGGTGCCATATGTGGATGCAGTGTTCAGAGTCTAATCTATTGCTTTACTGTATTGAGATGATATAAATGCTTATCTGCCTTGGCATTGGCCATCACCTGCTTTCCAGTCCAGGATAAGCGTTTTGTTGGCTTGGAAATTTACAGGAAGTTCTTTAGTTATCATATGCTTTATGGCTAACAGTCCTTCTTCTAGATTGGAAACGTACAACAATTCTTTTGCTGGTATGTCTAAATGCTGTCCATTTTGACTGTGCAATGTGAGAATTCCATGTCCAGTACAGTCTGCATTTATTCTGCCTCCATCAGCAACATAGATTATTTTATTGTTAGATAAGTTAAAGGGGTTTTCCCATGAACAAAAGTTTATTTTAATCAATAGTTCTTGGAATAATAATAACTTCCACAATTGAATGCGTTTAAATAAAATGTTCCTGTGCTGAGATAATCTTATAAATGTGTCCCTGCAGTGTACTGTGTAATGGCCGTGTCTAACCCCATGCTGTCCTGTCCGTATACTCTTTTCCTTCCTCCCCTGCCCAGGAGATGTGGTATGATCAGACCATGTTCCTGTACGGTCAGACACAGCCATTACACAGTACACTGCAGGGACACATTTATAAGATTATCTCAGCACAGGAGCATTTTATTTAAACACATCCAATTGTGGACGTTCTTATTATTCCAAGATCTATTGATTTTAACTGAACTTTTGTTCATGGGAAAACCCCTTAACGTTCTGTGAGAAAGCTTCTACCACGTGTCAAGCCACTTGTTCCTCAGAAGTCTATGTACCATCATTGTGGAGTCTAGTTATTTCTGCAAGTTCAATTGCATGCACATGGATCAGAGATTATGGCTTTGTTTAGTCCCTTTTTGAAATTGTTTCTGTCCTGTTTTCCACATTGCACAGTCTCTCTTTACGGCCACGGCCCCACGATCAGTATTATTTGGCCACGGCCCCACTATCAGTATTTGGTCAGTATTTGTTCCTCATCTGGTTTTGGCTCCCACTCCTGAGAAAAATCAGAGAAAAGGTATAATAGAAACAAGTCACCAATTCTGCATTTATCACCACTCCTGGTTTTGGCTCCCACTCCTGAGAAAAAATACTGACCGAATACTGACCAAATACTGATAGTGGCCGAAGTGTCCTTGTTTATGGCAACTGAAATTTGGAATGGTTTCCTCATTGTGAGTTCTTGTATTTGTCGTTTTAAATGCAATTCTACTGTCACTTTCTATAGAGTTTTGCACAAGTTGTTTTCTTCTCTGGTATTCATATACTTGTGTGATTTTTACAAATTCTAGTGTCAGGTCAGTAATCAGTGCACTAATTTGTGTAAGGAAAATTGCATAGCAATATGGCTGCAACATGCCCTATTTAAATCCCAGCAGTCCCGCTGCTTTGTTGTTGTTATGCTCCAGGTTATGTCTATTATTGGATTAACCCTTTGTATTCAGACCCAGGTTGTGTACCATGACTGCTCTGGTGATTAACTACTCTGATGTCTTTTTAGATGTGACTGCACTGTTTTCATTTACTCTTCTGTCTCATGTCCTCGTTGGACCCTCTGGCCTTAACTCTTTGTACCCCCTGGGTATGCAATATCTCTAGTATACAATTTTGTCACTGTCTCAGCCTCCCTGGTACTGAACCATATTGCTAATTTTTTTTCCCGTCAACTCTCTCCACCGGTCAACAACTACTACATGGGCGCTACATGAAGGTCTCTGCAGGAAAGACCAGAACCCTGGAGAAGGTGAAAAGTGGAGTGGCTAGTCTGTCTTTAGAAGCCCAGTTCAATGGATGGATATGCTTAGACTGGGGTGCTATGTGCCCACCAGTAGAAACTCCAGAGCCCCACTTTTCAACTACATGCAAATGTGACATTATCCTCAATCACAAATTTATATTACAATGAACTGGGTAGATTAATAAATGAATAAGATGCTGCCTGTGTCTATATATAGTCAATCAAGTGTATTGTGCCAAGTACTGCTCATATAAGAGGGTGGTGGCCTACTCTTGTATATGGGCCCACCTGAGAATTCTCCTGTTCTCCTGTGGGCCAGTCCAAGCCTAGATATGCTACACCATCCATCCCTAGAATGAAGAGACTCCACTTCTATCGATGCTCTGATCCATGCACAGTGACACGTCTAACAACCTGCTCTGCATGAAAGAAGAACAGTCTGTTTACTTTAATAGGACTTTATTACTAAAAGAGACCTTGACATCTTCATTCTCAGAATTGGTGCCAGTCCCGGAGGTCAGACTCCCACTAATCATAATGCAATGGGATATCCTAGTGATGACTCACAACATTAAAAAAAATTGGAATAACTTTTTCAATGAACCTCCAGAATAAATTTTGTGTTTTTCTGAATTCAAGAGTTTTTCCTACATCAGATTAGTGTATTGTGCCTGGTATAAAGGCAGCAGTTCTCTGGATACAAATAAACTCTCAACAGAAACTGAACAAGCAGATAACGCAGGGAGATGTGAGCTTAGTAGCATGTAGAATTGTACATATGATAAGGTTTGGCTACAGCCCACGCTGTGCCCACGATGCAGAAATGCTGCATATTTTTTCCGCTTCTCCCTGGCAGGAAAAACGCATGCGGATTTTACATGCGTTTTTCCCGCCAGGTAGAAGCGTTTGTCAAGCGTTTTTGCATGCATTTCTGCATGCGGGTTATCAAGCGCTTTTCCAAGCGATTTTAGCATCACTTGGAAAAGTGCTTGACAGCTTGGTCACACTATATAAATCCATACAACCGGCATGGATTTATATAGTGTGACCAAGTAATAGTTAAAAAAAAAAGAATAAGAATGGTGAAAAATAAAAAATAAAGATTATACTTATCTTCCAATGGCCCGCGGCCTCCTTCTCCGATGCGTCCGGTGTCTTGCAGTGGTGTGAAGGACCCTGGTCTCCTCAGCGATGCGTGCGGTGTGTTGGGCGGCTCGCGGTGGTGTGAGGACCTGACATGACGTCATTTAGTCATGTGACAGGTCACGCGACCGCCGACGTCAGCGGTCGCGTGACCTGTCACATGACTCAATGACGTCATGTCAGGTCCTCACACCACTGCGAGCCACCCAACACACCGCACGCATCGCTGAGGAGACCAGGGGACATCGGAAGGTAAGTATAATCTTTATTTTTTATTTTAAATACTTTTTTTTACAGGTACCATGGTACCCGGGTCTGGAGGAGAGTCTCCTCTTCTCCAGACCCGGGTACCATCCGCACATTGAATCGCTTCATATCCGCGTGTGCACATGTAGTGATGCGGATATCAAGTGTTTCAATGCAAGTCAATGGCGGCAATTACGCTGCGTGTCCGTAAAATTAATGGACATGCTACATATTTTTCCGCAATGATAATCCGCAGCGGAAATTTCCGCAGCATGTGCACAGCACATGCGGATTATCATTAGGGACCATGGGGCACATATTACCAAACGTTTTTTAACGAAATTCCGCTGCAAAAACGCTTGAAAAACGCATAGTGGGCACACAGCCTAAAGCAAAGTATTTTCAAGCTGAGGAACCTGTTTATGTAAATTATATCAAATATATTATTATATTATTTAAAGGGAACCTGTCAGGAGCCTTTGGGTCAACTACTACAGAGTCAATGACTTGTTGGGTAAAATGGTAAAAGACAAGTTCAATTATACCTTGCAATGGACAGCTGCAAATAAAATTTTTTAATGGTAAAAAAAATCAGTTTTATTGGAAATGAGGTTGCAAGTGCCGATCCCTGGCTAGTGCATTTGGCCTGTGCTCAGTGCACTTTCAGTTCTGGCAGGTTCCCTTTAAAGGTGAAGATGTCCCCCTCCACTGGATGTGGATTTTTTTCCAATAGGTGTCCTGACATTTAATTATTAGCGTTCATAACTTGTGATTGCACTTGGGATATGACAGATAAGTGCTCAGTGAATTGATTCTATACTTCTATGAAGCAGATGAATCCCCTTTTAAATACTTGCTGAATTAAATATGACAGGTGAGCGCCCGGTAGAGGAGCTAGGAAAGTAAGTTCCCATTGTGCACAGCGCACTTACACAGGACAGCATGGTTATAGGCGGATTATAATGCCCTCATTATAATATATGCGGCGCCGCGGCACATACCGGCAGTCAGAGGCGGGGGGCCCCCGGACCGGTCCCCCAGCAGCGGCACACTGCCGCTGCTTCTTCTTCGGCCGGGCCAGCACTGCACCTGTTAACTTCCCTGTGTGCTGGCCCGCCCGCGTCACAGCTAGGAGACACGGCCCTGTGCGCGGCCGTGTCTGCTAGTGTGACGTCACGCAGTGCGCTCCCTGCACTGCTACTTACCACCGGAGAGGAGCTGGACGACGGGAGCCTGGGGATGGTGAGTGTGTGTGTGAGAGTGTGTGTGTGTGAGAGTGTATGTGTGCGCAGATATCATTGTGTGATGTCTGTTTATATGTATTTTTGTGTTTCAAATGTGTTTATGCATGTATGTATTGTATATGTTTGTGTGTGTGTGTGCGTGACTGCGTGTGGCCTCCTGCTGTCTCTGGGGGGGCACCGTGCGGCCTCCCGCTGTCTCTGGGGGGGCGCCGTGTGGCCTCCTGCTGTCTCTGGGGGGGTGACGTGCAGCCTCCCGCTGTATCTGGGGGGCGCCGTGCAGCCTCCCGCTGTGTATAGATGGCTACGTGCGGCCTCCCGCTGTGTATAGATGGCTACGTGCAGCCTCCCGCTGTGTATAGATGGCATCGTGCGGCCTCCCGCTGTGTATAGATGGCTACGTGCGGCCTCCCGCTGTGTGTAGATGGCTACGTGCGGCCTCCCGCTGTGTATAGATGGCTACGTGCGGCCTCCCGCTGTGTGTAGATGGCTACGTGCGGCCTCCCGCTGTGTATAGATGGCTACGTGCGGCCTCCCGCTGTGAATAGATGGCTACGTGCGGCCTCTCGCTGTGTATGGGAGGATTGTGGCAGCTCACATTGTGTGTAGGGTCTGTCAGCATACTTAATTGTGCTCAATATTAAGTCATACATTTAATGTAAAAAAAAATATTATAATTAATATTGTGGCAAATTAATTTCACGTGAACTATCACAGGGGATCATGTGACATGTCACGTGATACACACACACACACACACCTGATGTGTGTGTGTGTGTGTGTGTGTGGAGTGGGGGGGGGCCGCGCCTTCTAAACTGCCCGGGGCCCTTGCTACTCTTAATCCACCCCTGAGCATGGTTAATGGGCTGTTGGCAGAATTGAATAATGTTAGCGGTTGTGAATTTTACTGTACTAGTAAGGAATGTTTAATAATCTCAATTACTGTCACTATGATATATTGCTGTGGAGTTTAACTCTGGAGCAAAAATGCAACAGAAAATAATTTTTTACGTCTTCCCGACAATTTTTATATTCAACATTGTAGTACAGTTATCGTCTAGCGCAATGAATAACAGACATTAAATCGGAGTGACGTAAAGAAATCTTGATGTATTACAAAAACTTGAGCAACTTTTAAATATAATTTTACATCATTTTAAAGATCTGTGTTTGCTGTCAGTAAGTGGAAACGTGTTTCCATTCACTGACCGCAAGCAAAATTCACAGTTCAATGACTAAGCTTTATTAATAATTCCAGAAAAATCCTTGAGGCCACGGCCCCACTATCAGTATTTGCTCAGGATTTTTTCTCAGGAGTGGGAGTCAAAACCAGGTGAGGAACAATCAGAGAAAAGGGATAAGAGAAACACCAATTCTGCATTTATCACCCACTCCTGGTTTTGGCTCCCACCCCTGAGAAAAAATACTGAGCAAATACTGATAGTGGGGCCGTGGCCTTAGCAAGAAAAACGCAATGTTAAATATGAGTGTTTTTTGCCGCATTTTTAACATGCATTTTTTGTGCAGATTTTTCCGCACTCATTATTATGGGTAAAATCTGCAGTAAAAACGCTGAAAAAATTGACACCAAAGCTGCAAGTCATAAATGAGCAACGTGTGCATGAGACTTCCATGTAGTAGTATCGCCACCGTGTACTTACTGAATTAAAAAAAAAAATACTCACCATCCCTCCGCTCCCCCACCGCACGGTGTCCTCTTCTGAAGCCGGCAGCTGACTTCAGCGTGCAAGCGACGGGAGCTCACGACGTCACTGTCATGCTCCCCCAGTCACATGCACGCCGACGTCAGCTGCTGGCCTCTGATTGGCCGGCAGCGTGTATTGCCGCCCACGGACCTGAGAACGCACATCCAGTTGAAGTTTCTGCTGGTGTCGGCGGACCCGATCGCGTTTGTACCCCTTCATTTACCAAACCCAGACTCATCCATCAGACTAGACTGCCAGATTGTGAAGTGTGATTAGTCCCTCCACAGAAAAACAGTCTAGTGGTAGTGTGCTTAATACCACTGATTCCAACACTTGGTATTGTGCTTGGTGATGTAAAGCTTGAAGGTAGCTGTTCAGCCATGAATATCCATGCCATGAAGCTCCTGGTGCACAATTTTGTGCTGGACTATAGTGCTAACAGTTATAAAGTTAGCAGAGTGCTGGTGACTGTTATGCACTTTGCAGCGCAATTATTTTCACAAACTGACTTGTTACAATTATTGTGGCATCCTTTTACAGGACCACACTTGAATTCAGTGTGCTTTTTAGGCTGTGTGCACACGTTGCGCTTTTGCTGTGTTTTTTCAGTTCAGATTTGTCACAAAACCTGAGGGGTTTCCTGATGCCAGCAAAGTGAATGAGAATCCTGAAGTATCATGCACATGTTGCTTCATGCAGATTTGGTGCAGATATAAATCTGCAACATGTCAATTCTTTCAGCATTTTTGCTACAGATTTCACCCATACTAAGGCTACGTTCCGACGATGAGCTTGGTGCGTTTTTGATATTGCGCAATTTCTGCACCTATTATTTCAATTAGATTACTTGCGTTTTTTCACTGCGTTTTAGTGTGGGTTTTTATACCATGCGTTTTTATTGCATATTTGATGCTGCGGTTTTTGTCTCTGTTTGATGTGTCATTCTTTAAATAAAGCTGCCTTGCTTTTGAAACTTCCTGGTATTTTGATTTCACTGAACTTCATTGACATACTTAGGTGCGGATATCGCCTTGGAAAAGCACTAAAAACGCATGTGTGTTTTTTACCTCCAGATTTTCCACATCTAATATTAATCTATGGGGAAAATCTGCACAGAAAACTCAGCATACCCGCAAGAGAAATTGAGATGCTGCGGATTTGAAAAACGCACCGCAGGTCAGTTTACGTAGCATAAATAAGAAGGGCAGTGGTTGTTATTGGATCATTAAAGGGAGGGGGCAGTATAAGGAAGAGTATATAAAGGAAAAGTGCAGGAAAGGAGCCATTTTTGGGGATCCTAGAGGAAAGAGTCCCACCCGCTCAACCCTTTTTTGACGGCATGTTAGCATTCTGGTGATAAATAAAAAAATAATAATAATCCTTTTTGTTCTTTAGGGAATATTCAAGATTTTTTGTTACTGTGGGTCGCAGTGGCCGTGGAGAGGTCCTTGGTGTTGGTGGAATTTGTTATTAGGGGGGGGGGATTTATATTTATGTGTGGCGCCCTGCTGCGCATTCGTGCCACAGATCCCAGAGGGGTGCATGGATGGACTTCTCCACAAGAGACCCTCATAGCATTCACACACCTCCACCCTACCACCTCAGACCACCAGAGGGAGCCCGGATAGGGATATATATATCCTGGAGGGTGGAGTTAGGCAGTCAGTCTGGAGTCTGCTGCAGCCAGAGAGGTTGTCAGTTCAGTCTGTTGAGAGGAGCTCCTGCAGAAGCTAGCCTGCAGTGGAGCTCAGTCAGTTCAGTTCAGACTCAGAGAGCTCGAGTTAGTGAGCCTAGGGCGTGCCGACGCCAAAAGAGCGGTGAAGAGTAGCGAGGCCTACTGCCCGGGTGAAGCCTAGTGAGGGCCCCGAGCGTGGCCGAAGGCGAGTGGAAGGAGAGTAACATAGGGGGCAGAGGAGCTTAACCAGCTCACCCCAAAACCATTTACCAGACACCGGGTCCGCGTCTGCAGGGATTCCTTACACCCAGCAGAAACAACCGGAACCCCTGGCGAACTATATGTCCCAGGAACACCAAAAGCTGATTACGTACCAGGGTCAGGAGTCACGGAGGCCCCAGAGACCAGGGAGTGTGAACTCCAACAGAAGGCCATACCACCAGGTCAGCAGGTGCAAGACAGAGACCAAGTTAGGCCTAGCTCCAGGCAGGTCAGAAACTTATCAAGGAAAGGCAAGGAACAGGAGGCCCCACACCCGCTCACTGGGGAGAGTCCTGATATGCACCCTTCACCCTAAAGTGCCCTGGATCGTGCCTGAAACACCACCAGTAAAGGTACTGAAGTGAACTGTCGTGTGTGTGTGCCTATTCTTCTTCTGACCCAGCTGGGTCCCCTCTGTCCTGCATCCCTACACTTACGCTGCACTGAGGCCCCGCTCCACCTGTGGGAAGCCGCACCAACTAAGCTGCCTAAACACTGGCCTCAGAGGACTGTCGCAGCGCTGGTGATCCTCACCAGACACCACAGGTGGCGTCACGAACATTCCCCTATCCCATATAACTTCCCCTTCTTTTAAGAGTGACCCCAGGGTATGGGCCCGGGAGTCGACCACCGCGACATCCCCCAGAGTCAGGCAACAAGGCCCGGGCGCTGAGTCGTCCCCATCCCCTGGGCGCGTCAGATGGTTCCCTTCAGAATGGAATTATGAATGGCTGATCTGGCACTTAGTGGGACTCTGGATGGGGGTGTACCCTGGGAGTCACTGATGGGGATCTTTTTACCATTGATGGTGGTGTGGTGCTCTCGAGCTGAGGGTAAAATAATTTAAAGTAATTTAAATTTAGTTATTGTTATTATTTGTTTATAAATGGCCACTGTGGCCAATTATATGCAAAGAAAGCCTACTATGTGTTATTATTATGTTAAGCGGTACAGGGGCTGGTGAGTGAATTAATTGGGGGAAGGAGTATTGAATGGAGCGAATTGGTCATACACTGTCAATGCAGGGTCCTCCCCAAACCTCTGAGCAGAGATCTGATGGCAGCGGTTCTCACTTTGCCATTAACCTGGAGGTAGTACTGCTTTGCTACATCGCATTTGACAATATCTTCCCCGACAAAAACACCAGAACAATTATTCCTGTAATAGAAAGAATAGCATCACCCACTTTTTTATTTTATACAAACTAGATATACACTGTGTGCAGAATTATTAAGCAAGTTGTATTTTAGAGGATTATTTTTATTACTGCTCAACAACTATGTTCTCAATCAACCCAAAAGACTCAAGTATCCAAGCTTAATATTTTTGGAAGTTGAAGTGGGGTTTTTTAGATTTGGCTATCTTAGGAGGATATCTGTTTGTGCAGGTAACTATTAATGTGCAGAATTATTAGGCAACTTAATAAAAACCAAATATAATCCCATCTCACTTGTTTATTTTCACCAGGTAAACCAATATCAGTGCACAAAATTTAGAAATAAACATTTCTGACATGCAAAAACAAAAACAAAAAAAATTCATGATCAATATAGCCACCTTTCTTTATGATGATACTCAACAGCCTTCCATCCATAGATTCTGTCAGTTGCTTGATCTGTTTTCGATCAACATTGCGTGCAGCAGCCACCACAGCCTCCCAGACACTGTTCCGAGAGGTGTACTGTTTTCCCTCCCTGTAGATCTCACATTTTATGATGGACAACAGGTTCCCTATGGGGTTCAGATCAGGTGAACAAGGGGGCCATGTCATTATTTTTTCTTCTTTTAGACCTTTACTGGCGAGCCACGCTGTGGAGTAGTTGGATGCATGTGATAGAGCATTGTCCTGCATGAAAATCATGTTTTTCTTTAACGATACCGACTTCTTCCTGTACCACTGCTTGAAGAAGTTGTCTTCCAGAAACTGGCAGTAGGTCTGGGAGTTGAGCTTCACTCCATCCTCAACCGGAAAAGGTCCCACAAGTTCATCTTTGATGATACCAGCCCATACCACTACCCCACCTCCACCTTGCTGGCATCTGAGTCGGAGTGGAGCTCTCTGCCTTTTACTGATCCAGCCTCTGGCCCATCCATCTGGCCCATCAAGAGTCACTCTCATTTCATCAGTCCATAAAACCTTTGAAAAATCAGTCTTAAGATATTTCTTGGCCCATTCTTGACGTTTTATCTTATGTTTCTGTGACGCCCCTGCAGGTTCAGTCGCCACAGAGGTACTGCACCTCACCCAGAGGTGTGGTGTCTCCTTCTCTCAGGTAAGTAGGGATTGCTGCCCGGAACCCCAACACCCACATTCAACACTACACTGCTCCAGGCCGGCTGGAAGGGCAAGATGCATGTGCACAGTGCTGAGCCCTGTCCCTGGCTGGAGTGGGGGGAACCCAAAGGTAGGGGGAACCAGTAGTGGGTGTGGGTGGAGAAAGCAGTTTAGGGGAGCACCATTGTAGGAGGTATATAAAGGGAAGCCATCTTAGGGTGGCAGAGCAGTCAGTGAGAGGAGAGAGTGAAGACAGTCAGGGAGCAGAGTCTCTTAGGAGCTCGGCTCCACAAGTAGGGCCTAGTGCTAGAGGCCCAGGAGGGGAGCAGAGGAGGAAGGCTCCGATCTATAGAAGGGATCCCAGGGGGTACGGCGAGTGCAGGACGGCACCCGTACGCCCCGAATCTGTCAGAAGACAGAGGGATCAGGCCGCAAGAAGGGGACCGGCCCCTGGACCAGCCGTGTTACTCCAGGTCTCGGCTGGAAAAACCGGAGGCTTCTGGCTTTTATAGTTCAGTTGCCAAAGCCTCATTCTAATCTCCGTGAGAGTCAAGCAGGTCCGGGAACTCCAGTTAGACAGGAGGGACTTCAGAGCACCCGAGCGGGACTGAGAGTGGGGAAGCGCAAGGCAGGAGGGAGAAGACCCAGCGTGAAGTCGGTCTAGAGAGGAACACAAGAAAGCGGGGTTCCGTCAGGTGCTCCTAACCTACCTAAGGAAGAGCTGAACCCCCGGTCTGGTGAACGCAGCGCGACGTGGGAGGCTGTAAGCTGGACAGTGCAACCTGAGGAACTTAACAACTGTGAGTAAAGACTCGGATGACTGCACCGCACTGCCTCCATCCCTTATTTAAGCTGCGCCATCTTTCCCCCTGCACTACAACACCCAGCGCACCCCAACTATATCTACACTGCCCTGGAGCTAGCTCTTCCTGTGGAGAGCCACACCATCCCTGCTGCAGTAACATCAGCTTCAGAGGACTGCTCCGCAGCAGCGGCTCCTTTTGGCTGCACTCCACAGGTGCATCACGAACTTTATAAATCCCCCTATAAATAAAAAACCCCCTTTTTATTGACCGCCCTGGGTCACGGACTGGGCCAGCCACCGTGATATCCCTCACCAATATCCATAGGCCCGGCTGCCGAGTAAGCCAGACGGCCAAGGGGGCGCGTCTAACTTGGCGTCACGAACAGGATTTCGTGCCCGTTGCAACGAACAGGATTCCGTGCCCGTTGCCACCGGGTACTGTGCACCTTAAAAGACTGTAACACTTACTGTGGTGAAGATTTCCCGCCATTCCCGAGGTTTCCCGCCATTATCCGCCATTTTCCTGTCGCCGCGCGGGAAGAAGAGGGGCGTAACTGCGGGAATCGGAGAGGCGTAACGGCTGGAAGTGCGCGAAGCCCAGGCCCCGCCTCGCGCCTTGACGCCGAACCAGGAAGCGTCAGGTCCTAGAAGGAGACCGTTGTCAAGCGCACGCTCTGACGTCAGCCGCGAGGGAGACGCAAGGTCCTGGAAGGAGACCGCCGCTTGCGGAGCTGCGGCCTACTCGAAAAAGAAACAGGAGGTAGGCTACGGTTCACTAGGGGGGCGCAACCATGGCCGACGACCAGCGAGACGCCGGAGCACCGGATAACGCTCCTGATGCTCAACTCGCGCCCGGCGCTGCTCAGGCCGGAGCTGCCTACCCACCAGCAGGGGTCGCGATTCCAGTCATGCCCATGGCCCTGCCGTACATCCCCGGAGCAAAATGGCTTCCTCAGTTCGACAGAGACATATTTGTAAATCGGCGGGATGTCGAGCCCCACCTGGAACAGGGCCATCCCGACCGGAACTTGTACCCCGGTGACCGTGTCACCTACACTCGACACCACGGGGAACGCGGGTGGTATGCCCTCAAGGTGTACCGCGTGATTGAGGACACGCCCCCGCATTTCTTGGCTGATTACCCGGCTGGGTCCAGCAAAAATCAAAAGTACCCCAGGCGGGGACCCCACTACTAGTACAGTAGGTGGGACTAAACTGTATATAGTCACCCATAAGGGTACAGAAAGTTAAAGTTGTGTTATGTGTGTGACTCGCCCCCTGGGCCTGTGCTGCTGCTGCTGTGCAGGGGGAATAATACCCGGAGCCGGATCGCTGGGGGTTGTAGTCTCCGTGTGGCGGTGACCCGGTCCGTGCCCAGGGTGGTCAAACCAGTGGCAGTCTATTTGTATTGTAATAAGTGTCCGACTACGCCACCCGTGGATTGCGGTCAGTGGGGACCGCCGCTGCGCTGCCGACCGCTGAGGCTGATGTTGGTTGCGCAGCTGAGTATGGGATAACTCCCCACGGGAGGAGTATTGCCTCAGGGCAGCTAATGTGGATGATGGTGGTAGTGGTGTGAGCGTCCCAGTACTAATGGTGCTGGTGCGGCGATGAAACACAGAGACGTGTGGTTGCAGTTTCCAAAGCTTTACTCACGGTTGTTATTCAGGTCAGTGCTGCAGGCGATGACTGCCCAAGCCGTGCTGCGTCCACCAGGTGAGGGACTCGGTCAACTCCCAGGCAATTCCAGAGCGTGGTTCAGAGCTCCTCTCTCTTCCTTTCTACTGGCCGTCCCCACCAGTGACCCACCTTTGTCCAGCTTCCTCGGGCCTTCTGTTGGCGAAACCTCTCCCGGTTTCCCTGACCCTATGCGGTATGCCTTTCTGGTGGATGTAGTGAGGGGTCGCACCAAGATGTGGTCACAACCTCCGGTTTTGGCTGAGGATTAGTCGCCTCCACCAATTTGGGTTCCGGTACCCTATTCTGCCAACCCTTCACCCTGTATCTCCTGGGCATATGGGGTTCCTTCTGCCTTCGTGTCTCTGGGCCTTTCTTTGTGTTCCTTGCTTCCTTTCTCCTCTGTTCCAGTTCCTTTCTTACTTGCCTTTCTGTTCCTCCTCCTCTCTCTGCTGCTTCTGGCCTCCACTCCAGGCCTGCCTCTGGAGCTGGGCCCAGACTGAGCCGCAGCTCCCTGTCAGCCCTCTCTGGCTGAGCTCCTCTCCTCTTCTCCTCCTGCCTGAACTGAACTGGACTGGACTGAACTCTGTTCTAAGATGGTGCCCACCTTATATACCTCCTTCTGACACCCGAGCCCAGGTGACTAGCAACCAATGGGCTCCTACCTATGCCCAGAGACCCACCCCTATCTGCTCCTACACCACTGGGTTTTCCACCCCCCTCCCCACTCCAGCCAGGAACAGAAGCTGTCGTGCCTGCACTCTGTCTAGTGGGAGCACCGTTGGTCTGTTCCTCGGAAATGGGGTGTGTGTGGTGCATGCAGCTTACTGAGCCCTGGTCCACACTCCATCCTTACCCGGGAGTGGAATATCACACCTCTGGACTGAGGTGCAATACCCCTGTAGCAGCCGAGCCCTCGGGGTGCTACATTCCCCCCTGGTAAATCACAGCACGTCCTCGGGCTGGAAAAGAGCAAAGACAATTTAAACATACAAGTTTTTAGAATGCATTCGTATATAAGACAATAACTTTTCACTCATCCCTTTATGGGAGGTATTCTTCTCTTTTTAACGTTACTGGTACTCCTTTTCATAAAACATCTTGCTAATGCCACCGGAACTCTTTTGTAAAACACTATATAAAACTTTGGCATTACTGTTTTAGCAGCATTTTAAACTTTTCACATTAAGGCATTTTCAAATAAAACATTTTCAAACGTATTCTTGAGTTCTGGCCGCTGTGCCACTTGCGACCAGGTAAAGGTGCAACAGTCCATTTTAACTTTGAGGTAGACATTGCGGTTCTTGTATAAAACCAGTAGGGGGCGCTTTAAGAAGCGCAACTATGTACAAGGTATGGCCGCTCTCAGTCCTCGGCCAGTGGGAATAGGGGAATGGCTGCTCACAGTCCTCAGCCTGGTTAGGGATTAGGGGCACACAGGTAACAGTCCTTTTAACAGTTCCACACTAGTCCAAACGGGGACCACACTTCAATCAGCAACAGTTCTTGTACCCTGACGGGTAACTATGTACAGTTCCATTTTACCGTTTACTGGTAACGGTGTCCTTCTCGCTCTTCCGGGTAATCTTCTGGTCCGTCCGGATCCTCAGTGTATTCCATGTCTGGGCGGTACTGCAGTTCCTCCTCCGTGAGCCGGTGAACGTGGAGGGCGTACAGTCCCTTTGCGCCCTTGTGCCGGGTGTAGGTGACCACGTCGCCGGGGTACAGGTCACGTCCGTGATGTCCCTCTGGCAGGTGGCTTTCAACGTCCCTTCTAGTGACGAAGACGTCGGTGTCAGCCTCCGGGTCTCTGATGAAGCCCCAGCCATGCTCCAACTGGAACTTGACTACGGTCCCGGTGGCTCCTGGTCCGCGGATGGCGTGGGTGTCTTGACGGGCCATCCTCTTTTGCTCCGCGCTCCTGGCCTGGAGTCGCTGCTCCCTGATGCGCCTCTGCCGCCGCTCTCTTTCATAGGTGGCTAGCTGCTGACGGCAGCATTCCAGGCGCTGAGCTTCTTCCGCCCGGGTCTCCTGGGTGAAGCCCATGAGGTTCTCGCCAGTGGGGTCCCATGCAAACTGGGCATCCTCCGGCAGGGGTGGAGTGATGTTGGCGGGCTCCGGGGCCGGGATCAAAGGCTCACTCAGGGGTCGCTCTTTCCGGAGACGGGGGTTGGCGAACTCCGGCGGCCATTCAAAGGGTAGCCCGTCCGGGCTGGTATATTGGGCATACAGGTCCGCGCCCAAGGGTGGCACTGTGGGCTTCGGATGGGTAGGAGCGCCCGGGGGCACTCGGCCTTGCGACCAGGCCGGTGGTCGCTTGTTGGTCGCGCCCGGGGGTGGCACCGCCAAGGTAGGGGGCGCTGGTGAGGCAGCGGCGCCCGGGTGTGCTGGGCCTTGCGTCCTGGCCTGTGACGTCTCACGCTGTACGGTGCCAGGGTTCAGAGGGCACAGCGCGGGGCGGGGCGTGACGACGGTGCTTGCTGCCTGAGGCCTAGCTGGTGGCGGTGGAGGCGTGGTGTCAGGTATGGTCCCCGGGGCTTCGGGTCCTGCAACGGAGGGTGAGGGCAGGCTGGTGTTCCCCGGGCTTGGGGTGGTGGCGTCCCCATTACCTGCCTCGGTCTCCTTGGCCTCCTCCGCGCCGTCATCTGCAGCTGCCGGTCTCTCTTCTCCGCGCCCAGTGGTAAGCGCGCTGCCCGGTTCCGGCGGGGTCCTCTGCTGGTCACCTCCGTGCTGCCGGGCCATCTCCTCTCTCCACCCGGCAAACACATCCCGCTGCGCCCGGACCATTCTTCTATTCAGATCTTCCAGCGCTGCGCGCGCACGGTCCGGGTCTCTAGGCAGTTGGGCCAGCAGTTCTGTCAGGCTGCAGGGTGGCTCCGCTTGCAGCAGGCTGCGGGCCAGGGTGCTGGTGGAGTTTTCTGCTCCCTCCATCTCCGGGTGCAGCAGGTCCAGACTGATCCAGGCCGCACCCAGCCCCTCAGTTTTCTTTCCTATCCGCCCCCATGGGGGTTGGTCTTGGGGGCATCTGCTGACAATCACCTTCAGGGGCAGCCCCCCCACGTTGATGGACATCTCCATTGCTGCATTCATGGCTGGTGGGGGCGGGCTCCTTCTTTGGCGCCACTCTGGGACCTGGCCCACGATGGGAGGTGGCTTCCTGCTGTCCTTTGGTGCGCACATAATGGCGTCCGCTCTGCCAGGGCGGGAAAAACGAATGAAGATGGCGGGAAACGGTCCAAAATGGCGTCTGATGGCGCGAATCGGCTCCGGATGGCGGGAAACGACTCCGGACAGCGGGAAACTTCTGGAAATGGCGGGAGACTTCTTTTTAAGGTACATGTGCAGTTTTCTTCAGGCATGCAATACCCACTTGTGGCGGGTTGGTAATGATCCTGCCGACTACGCCAAAGTTGACTCGCCCCCTGGGCCTGTGCTGCTGCTGCTGTGCAGGGGGAATACCCGGAGCCGGATCGCTGGGGGTTGTAGTCTCCGTGTGGCGGTGACCCGGTCCGTGCCCAGGGTGGTCAAACCAGTGGCAGTCTATTTGTATTGTAATAAGTGTCCGACTACGCCACCCGTGGATTGCGGTCAGTGGGGACCGCCGCTGCGCTGCCGACCGCTGAGGCTGATGTTGGTTGCGCAGCTGAGTATGGGATAACTCCCCACGGGAGGAGTATTGCCTCAGGGCAGCTAATGTGGATGATGGTGGTAGGGGTGTGAGCGTCCCAGTACTAATGGTGCTGGTGCGGCGATGAAACACAGAGACGTGTAGTTGCAGTTTCCAAAGCTTTACTCACGGTTGTTATTCAGGTCAATGCTGCAGGCGATGACTGCCCAAGCCGTGCTGCGTCCACCAGGTGAGGGACTCGGTCAACTCCCAGGCAATTCCAGAGCGTGGTTCAGAGCTCCCCTCTCTTCCTTTCTACTGGCCGTCCCCACCAGTGACCCACCTTTGTCCAGCTTCCTCGGGCCTTCTGTTGGCGAAACCTCTCCCGGTTTCCCTGACCCTATGCGGTATGCCTTTCTGGTGGATGTAGTGAGGGGTCGCACCAAGATGTGGTCACAACCTCCGGTTTTGGCTGAGGATTAGTCGCCTCCACCAATTTGGGTTCCGGTACCCTATTCTGCCAACCCTTCACCCTGTATCTCCTGGGCATATGGGGTTCCTTCTGCCTTCGTGTCTCTGGGCCTTTCTTTGTGTTCCTTGCTTCCTTTCTCCTCTGTTCCAGTTCCTTTCTTACTTGCCTTTCTGTTCCTCCTCCTCTCTCTGCTGCTTCTGGCCTCCACTCCAGGCCTGCCTCTGGAGCTGGGCCCAGACTGAGCCGCAGCTCCCTGTCAGCCCTCTCTGGCTGAGCTCCTCTCCTCTTCTCCTCCTGCCTGAACTGAACTGGACTGGACTGAACTCTGTTCTAAGATGGTGCCCACCTTATATACCTCCTTCTGACACCCGAGCCCAGGTGACTAGCAACCAATGGGCTCCTACCTATGCCCAGAGACCCACCCCTATCTGCTCCTACACCACTGGGTTTTCCACCCCCTCCCCACTCCAGCCAGGAACAGAAGCTGTTGTGCCTACACTCTGTCTAGTGGGAGCACCGTTGGTCTGTTCCTCGGAAATGGGGTGTGTGTGGTGCATGCAGCTTACTGAGCCCTGGTCCACACTCCATCCTTACCCGGGAGTGGAATATCACACCTCTGGACTGAGATGCAATACCCCTGTAGCAGCCGAGCCCTCGGGGTGCTACATTTGCATAATTACTAGTGTTGAGCGAACATGCTCGACACTGCTCCTCACGCTACTCGGGATGTTCGGCGAGCACCGAGCATTTCCGGGTTACTCGGGCGGGAGCTCGGGTCTCCGCCCTGCATGTTTGGTGCTCTTTACAGAGCCAATGAACATGCAGGGATTGTCAGCCAGTCACTGTAATGCTGCAGCCATGTTGTTTGTGGGCATTACAGTGATTGGCTGGCCGCACAGCGTCACCTCCCAGACGATCAGCCCGTCATGATTGGTGTGTGTGGGTGTCTGTGCGTGTGTCTGCGAGTGTGTGCGATGTCTGCGGGTGTGCGGGGTGTCTGTGTGATGTCTGCGAGTGTGTGCGGTGTCTGTGCGATGTCTGCGAGTGTGTGCGGTGTCTGTGCGATGTGTGCGGGTGTGTGCGTGCAGGCAGACATAGGCCGATGTGACACTACTACTCCCATCGGCCTATGTCTGTCCCCGGTCCACTCGTGCCAGCAGGATCAGCTCGATGGGAGCAGTAGTTCCCATCAGCCTGATCCTGCTATATAAATTGCCCTACTGTGTCCCCATTAAATTTTAAATACATGTCATTGGTGGCAAGTGGTTACCTACAATAAATTAGTTCATACATTACCTGTCCCCGCCGATCGCCACCTAAAATAAAGTAAAAAATAAAAAACTACACCTATACTCACCTAGACACCTAATTCCCCGAAGCCATCGATCTCCTGTAATAAAATGTAAAATAATAAACCACAACCTTATCCTTACCCCTCCGTAGTAGTCCACGAGTGTCCCACGATGATCTCCAGTTTAGAGCAGCCACATAGAATGTGACCGCTCTGAACCGCTGCCGCCGCTAGAATGATGGGGCCGTAAAGCAGCCCCGTCATTGCATAAGCGGGTTCGCCGGAGTTCAGGCAGCGCTGCTCCGGTTAGCTCCTTTACGGCCCTGCTGTATCGTGAGAAATTCCCACGGTACAGCAGTGCCGTAAAGGAGGTCTCCGGAGCTGCGCTGCCTGAATGCACTCCGGTGACCTCATAAAGATGAGCCGAGGTCATGTCCAATGAACTCGGCTCACCTCATGCACGTCACTGACAGCGTGGGAAAATTCTCACGCTGAAGCGCAAAGTGCAGGAGAATTTTCCCACGCTGTCAGTGACGTGCATGAGGTGAGCCGAGTTCATTGGACATGACCTCGGCTCATCTGGATGCCGTCACAGCCAGACACTGAGGAGCGCAAGCATGCCTGCGCTTCTCAGTGTCTGCGGGATGACAGGCTGGATGGCAGCGTTCTGCTGCGGTCCAGCCTGTCTTCTCGATGTAGCAGAGCTGGAGCTGTCCTGGGAACCATGGAAAGGTAAGGATGAGGTTGCTTTATTATTTTTCTTTTATTGCAGGAGATCGTTGGCTTCAGCTGGAATGGGCGTGATGGTAAGTATAGTTTAATTTAGAACAACAAAGAATTGTGTGTTTATTTCAATTAAAGGACTTTATTCTGGGTGTTTGTGTTTTTTTTTTAACTCCTCTCCATTACTAACCTGGGCTTGATGTCAGCTGGCATTATAAGCTGACATCAACCCCAACCCTATTACCCCACTGCCACCGCTACAGGGCAGTGGGAAGAGCGAGGCTAAGTGCCAGAATTGGCGCATCCTATGGATGCGCCATTTCTGGGGCGGCTGACGGCAGGTGTTTCTAGCCTGGGAGGGGGCCAATATTCATTGCACCCTTCCTGGGCTATTAATATCAGCCCCCAGCTGTCTGCCTAGCCTTTGCTAGCTATTAAATTAGGGGGGACCCCATGTCATTTTTTTGAGGGGGTCCCCCATTTTAATAGCTAGTAAAGGCTAGGTATTCAGCTGGGGGCTGATATTAGTAGCCTGGGAAGCTCCGTGGGTATTACCCCCTTCCCAGGCTTCAAACATCTGCCCCAGCCGTTTGCTTAACCTCCGCTAGAGACTAAAATTAAGGGGAACCCCACGCCAATTTTTGTTTAAATAAATCCTTTATTTTAACACTAAATGACAAGTACAGTAATCAACACTGTCACTGTACTTCATATATATGTGACTGACATGTTTCTATCTATATAATCTATGTGTGATTCTCTATTCCTTCTATTCTAAATTGTCGGGTACAGATGCTGAATTGCCGGCCGGCTTTTTTAAAGAGACGGTGCATGAAAACACTATTATATTTTTAAATAAATCCTTTACACTAAATGACAAGTACAGTAAGCAACACTGTCACTGTACTTTATATATATGTGACTGACATGTTTCTATCTATCTAATCTATGTGTGAAGCTCTATTCTGTCTGTTATAAATAGTCGGGTACCGCAGCTGAATTGCCGGCCGGCTTTTTTAAAGAGACGGTGCATGAAAACACAATTATTTTTAAAAATAAATCCTTTACACTAAATGACAAGTACAGTAAGCAACACTGTCACTGTACTTCATATATATGTGACTGACATGTTTCTATCTATCTAATCTATGTGTGAAGCTCTATTCTTTCTGTTGTAAATTGTCGGGTACCGGTGTATGCCGCTGATGAATTGCCGGCTTTTCGCGTAATACATTCTACATTATTCTTAGTTGTTTTACTTCATGTAGAATTAACCTACAAGGAAAGAAAGGGTTTATTTACATTCCGATATTTGTGTCCCATTGACTTGCATTGGTTTCCGGTATCGGAATCGGCGATATCCGATACTTTTTGGGTATCGGTCCGATCCTATCAGATACGATATTTCCTGATATCGGAAGGTATCGCTCAACACTATCCTTAACATATTTCACAGGAAAGCACTTTCACTTTCGTTTTTGAACGTTTTATTGTGAGCCTGTAAAAGTGTATTAATACCTCTGACCACGTTGTTGACAGCAGTGACCTGGGGGTCAGAAATGCTTCCTGGGGCGTTCCCCATGCTGTCCCCATGTCATTTGAGCACTGTCACTATCGTTTTGGGCACTTGTTAGGCTTTTAAAAGACTGCCGGGGGTGCCACCACAAAAATGCTCGAGTCTCCCATAGACTAACATTGGGCTCGTTGCTCGGGTCGAGCACCCGAGTATCACGGCGAGCTCGGCCCGAGCTTCGAGCACCCGAGCATTTTAGTGCTCGCTCAACACTAATAATTACCCATCAGGGTATACAGACTTCAGGCTGAGGACTGTGAACAGCCAAAAACTGATTGTGTATATAGTTCTGCACTTCTTAAAGTGCTCTCTATTGGTTTTATAAGTGCAATCAAGTGACCTCAGAAGAAAAACCCATTTGGCGTGGCGGAAGACGTGGTCCAGCACCAGGATCACCTATGCCCTGCAGCCACACCCAGGGCCCACGTTGAGGGTTTGCGGACGGGTCCCTCATGTTGCTATTTTTGCACCTGTTTTAAAAGGAAAAACGACACCCTGTTACAGAATGTTATTAAAAAGTGTTTATGATGTTATGATAACCTGTAACGTTAAAGTGAAGTGCCTCCCATAAAGGGAAGAATTGTTTTATTATCTTATATGCGAATGCATTCTTAAAAACTGCATGTCTAATATACCGTGTTTTACTCAATTCCAGCCCGCGGACGTGCTGTGTTTTACCCTGGGGGAGTGTGGCGCCCCTGAGGGTTCTGTCGCCACAGAGGTACTGCACCTCACCCAGAGGTGTGGTGTCTCCTTCTCTCAGGTAAGGAGGGAGTGCTGCTCGGAACCCCAACACCCACATTCAACACTACACTGCTCCAGGCCGGCTGGAAGGGCAAGATGTATGTGCACAGTGCTGAGCCCTGTCCCTGGCTGGAGTGGGAGGAACCCAAAGGTAGGGGGAACCAGTAGTGGGTGTGGGTGGAGGAAGCATTTTAGGGGAGCACCATTGTAGGAGGTATATAAAGGGAAGCCATCTTAGGGTGGCAGAGCAGTCAGTGAGAGGAGAGAGTGAAGACAGGGAGCAGAGTCTCTTAGGAGCTCTGCTCCACAAGTAGAGCCTAGTGCTAGAGGCCCAGGAGGGGAGCAGAGGAGGAAGGCTCCGATCTATAGAAGGGATCCCAGGGGGTACGGCGAGTGCAGGACGGCACCCGTACGCCCCGAATCTGTCAGAAGACAGAGGGATCAGGCCGCAAGAAGGGGACCGGCCCCTGGACCAGCCGTGTTACTCCAGGTCTCGGCTGGAAAAACCGGAGGCTTCTGGCTTTTATAGTTCAGTTGCCAAAGCCTCATTCTAATCTCCGTGAGGGTCAAGCAGGTCTGGGAACTCCAGTTAGACAGGAGGGACTTCAGAGCACCCGAGCGGAACTGAGAGTGGGGAAGCGCAGGGCAGGAGGGAGAAGACCCAGTGTGTAGTCGGTCAAGAGAAGAACACAAGAAAGCGGGGTTCCGTCAGGTGCTCCTAACCTACCTGAGGAAGAGCTGAACCCCCGGTCTGGTGAACGCAGCGCGACGTGGGAGGCTGTAAGCTGGACAGTGCAACCTGAGGAACTTAACAACTGTGAGTAAACTGTGACTCGGATGACTGCACCGCACTGCCTCCGTCCCTTATTTAAGCTGCGTCATCTTTCCCCCTGCACTACAACACCCAGCGCAACCAACTATATCTACACTGCCCTGGAGCTAGCTCTTCCTGTGGAGAGCCACACCATCCCTGCTGCAGTAACATCAGCTTCAGAGGACTGCTCCGCAGCGGCGGCTCCCTTTGACTGCACTCCACAGGTGGCGTCACGAACTTTATAAATCCCCCTATAAATAAAAACCCCCCTTTTTATTGACCGCCCTGGGTCACGGACCGGGCCAGCCACCGTGATGTCCCCCACCAACATCCATAGGCCCGGCTGCCGAGTAACCCCCACGGCCCAGGGGGCGTGTCATTTCTTGTTCAAAGGTGGTCGTTTTTCAGCCTTCCTTACCTTGGCCATGTCCCTGAGTTTCGCACACCTTGTGCTTTTTGATACTCCAGTAATGTTGCTGCTCTGAAATATGGCAAAACTGGTGGCAAATGGCATCTTGGCAGCTTCACTCTTGATTTTCCTCAATTCATGGGCAGTTATTTTGCGCCTTTTTTGGCCAACACGCTTATTGCGACCCTGTTGGCTATTTGCCATGAAACGCTTGATTGTTCGGTGATCACGCTTCAAAAGTTTGGAAATTTCAAGACTGCTGCATCCCTCTGCAAGACATCTCACAATTTTGGACTTTTCAGAGCCCGTTAAATCTCTCTTCTGACCCATTTTGCCAAATGAAAGTAAGTTGCCTAATAATTAAGCACACCTTATATAGGGAGTTGATGTCATTAGTCAACACTCCTCCTCATTACAGAGATGCACATTAATGACCGGGCCAATTTTTACAAATCTGACCACTGTCACTTTATAGGGAAATACCTCTGGAATGCTTCAACGGCTCCCGCTGATTCTAAGACTGTTTTTTCATGACATATTGTACTTCATGATAGTGGTAAAATTTCTTCGATATTACTTGCGTTTATTTGTGAAAAAATCAGAAATTTGGCGAAAATTTTGCAATTTTCAAAAATTTATTTTTTATACCCTTAAATCAGAGAGATACAGTGTATATATATATATAATATATATATATATATATATATATATATATATATGTAGCACCCTGAGGATTCGGCTGCTACAGGGGTATTACACCTCAACCCAGAGGTGTGGTATTCCACTCCCGGGTAAGGAAGGAGTGTGGAACTGAGCTCGGTAGGCTGCATGCACTACATACATCCCATTTCCGAGGAACAGGCCGACGGTACTCCCACTTAGAAATGTGCAGGTACGACCGAGTCTGTTCCTGGCTGGAGTGGGAGGGGGGTGGTACATCCCAAGTAGTGTAGGGGCAGATAGGGGGAGCAGCCTGGGTAAAGATAGGAGCTCATTGGGTGCTGGTCACCTGAGCTCACACATAGAGGGTGTATATAAGGTGGGCACCAACTAAGATCAGGGTCAGTCTGTCAGAATCAGGAAGAGGAGCAGAGCAGAGCCCTAGAGAGAGAGAGAGTGGAGCAGAGAAAGAGAGACCCAGAGGGGGAAGCAGAAGAGAGGACTCCAAGATCCCAAATTAAAACAACGGGTGAAGAGCCGGCATCAGGGTACCGGAACCCAAGCTGGTGGGGGCAGAAACACACCCCAGCCAGAGACCGGAGGCCGTGGGCAGCGTCTGCCACGGCCACCCACCACATCCACCCCGAAGGCATACCACGCGGAGGGTCAGGGAACCCAAGGCCAAGGGTCACCCAACAGAAGGCCCGAGGGAGCTGGACCTGGGTGGATCACTAGTGGGGACGGCCAGAGAAAGGACAGAAGGAGAGCTCAGGGTCACGCTCCGGACTCGCTTGGGGGTTGGCTGGATCCAGGACCTGGTGGACGCAGCACGGCTCGGGTGGTCACTAGCAGCTGGAGTGACCGGAACATCAGCAGTGAGTAAATACCCTAAACTGCACAACCCGACTCTGTCTTCCTTTAACATCTATGCTGCACCACCACAACCCCCATCCTCTGCACCTGACCCCCTGAGGCTATACCCCACCCGTTGGGGGTTATACCATCAAAAGCTGCACCTACACCATAAGCCTCAGCGGACCCTGCTGCAGCGGCGGCCATAGTGACCGCAATACAACGGGTGGCGTAGTCGACACAAAAGAACTTTAGTAACATCTGTAGAACTGCCACATCACACTGAGCTTGACGCCCTGGGCACGGGACCGGGTCACAGCCGCTCGGAGACTACAACCCCCCATCTGATCCGGTGCCGGGTATTCCCCTCAAAAAGGAATATGTCCCAGGGGGCGCGTCAACTTTGGCGTAGTCGGCAGGATTACGTGCCCGCAACACCCGGGTACTGCGTGCCTGAAGAAAAGTGCAAGTTTACCTCAGAAAGAAGTCTCCCGCCGGTTCCGGAGGGTCCACGCCATCGGACTCCATCACCAGTCGTTTCCCGCCGATTGTCCGCCATTTCCAGCTTGTTCCCGCCATCTGCAGAGTTTCCCGCCACTGGGCGACGCTTCCCGCCAAAACCGCAGATTTCCCGCCTTGGAAGAGCAGCGGACGCCATTATGGGCGTGCCAAAGGAGGGCAAGAGGCCACCTCCCATCGTGGGCCGGGACAGAAAATGGCGCCAAAAGTGGAAACCGCCCCCACCAACAGAGACTGTGATGTTGGAGGTGTCTGTCAGCGTGAAAGAACTACCCCTGGAGCTGACAGTCACCGAGTTGCCCCGGGACCGCCCTCGAGGTGGGAGGAGACGAAAGAAAAGAGCAAAGATGGGTGCCGCTTGGAGGAGTCTGGAGCGAGCGGACCCGGAGGCAAGAGGTCTAACGAGGAGTAGCGGAGGAGCTCACCCGGAGATGGAGAGAAAGCAGAACAGCACCGGCCCGCTGGCCAGGAGTCTGCTAGAGACCGAGGAAGGAGGGCAGAGCAGCACCGGCCCGCTGGCCAGGAGCCTGCCGGAAGAAGAGCAGAGCAGCACCGACCCGATGGTCAGGAGCCTGCTAGAGTCCACAACCCCGCTAGGTCTAGCGGAGATCTTAGCGCAGCTCCCCCGAGACCGGGAGTGTGCACAAACTGCCTTGGAGGGCCTCGCAAGGAGGATGGCCCGGGTACAGCGAGAGATACTGGCGGAGTGGAGCCGGGAGATGGCCCAGCAAGCTGGAACCCGTCCACGGAGCATGCTCCCCTGGGAGAGGACACCAACTGCCTCTACGGATGACGCGGGAGGACCCAAGGTCGGAGACGGCGCTGAGAAGGGAGCCGAACGTATGAAGGCAGGTAAAGGGGACGCTTATACCCCATACCGAGAGACCGCCCACCTGCCCCGGTTCCCCGTCGCAGAGCCCGAAAGTCCCCCGTCCGTGCCAGTAACCGCCATGTCACCGCTAATGACTAGGCCCCGACCAGAAGCCGCCGCCGCGACCCCTGTGACGTCACACGCACCGACCCGGAGCGTGATCAAGCAGGAAGAGCCTCTGGCCTGGTCGCAAGGCCCGGTACTCCCGGGCCCCGCATCACCAACAGCGCCCCCTACCTCCGCGGAGCCTCAGGCCTGGCCGCAAGGCCAGGTAGCCCAGGGCGCCGCCGTCCTAACGGTGCCCTTCACCTTCCAGGTGCCCCAGGCCTGGCCGCAAGGCCTGGGCAACCCGGGCGCCACCACCACCGCGCCCGCACCCGTAAAACCAAGGGTGCCGAGTTTGGGAAAGGACCTCTTCAGCCAGCTCACATGGCCGGACGGGCGGCCCTTTATCTGGCCCGAGGAGTTTTGTGAGCTGGAGCGGCAACAAAGACTAGGGCCCTTGTGTGAGCCCCTGATCCCGGCTCCGAAGCCCGTGACTCGGGTCTCGCCTCCTTTAGAAGAAGCCCAATTTGTGTGGGACCCCACGGGAGAAGATTTGATGGGGTTCACCGGAGAAACTCGGGCAGTCGCCGCTGAGCGTACTGAGTGTTGTCGTCAGCAGCTAGCAGAGTTTGCGAGAGAACGGGAGGAGAGGCGGGTCAGAGAACAACAGGCCCAAATCCGGAGCGCGGAGCAGAAGAGCCGGACTAGGAGGAACCCCCGTGCAGCGCACTGTCCCCGCACCATCGGGACGGTGATAAAGTTCAACCCGCAGCATGGGTGGGGCTTTATTCGGGACCGTAACAACCGCGGTGACGTTTTTGTGACCCGCAGAGACGTCGAGTCCCACCTGCCGGAAGGTCACAAAGGCCGTGACCTCTACGTAGGAGACGAGGTCACTTTCACCCGGCACAAGTGTGCCAAAGGACCTTACGCCCTCCACGTACACCGCTTGACGGAGGAGGAGTTGCGGTGCGATGAGGAGGAGCAAGAGGACCCGGACGGGTCTGAAGCAACACCATATCACCAAGAAAAAGCAGGAGGGAGCCGTCGTTAAGGACGGGGGTAGAGACTGTATATAGTTGCCCGTCGGGGCACAGTGAACCGTTGCTGCTAAAATAGTCCCCGTTGGGACCAGTGAACTGTTTACCCGTTAACCCCTTCATCCTACAGGCTGAGGACTGTGAGCAGCCATTCCCTTCCCTCTACCTGGCCGAGGACTGAGAGCGGCCAACTTCCCCTGTAAATAGTTGCGCGTCCTAAAGCGCCCCCTACCGGTTTTATAGAAAACCAGTTTTTCAAAGAGACTGTCGCACTTTTCCCGGACACACGTTGCACAGTGTCCGGAGGAGGAACCAGAAACAAGAGACGACGAGAATGTTATATGAAAAGTTTTATATATATATAATGTTTTATTATGTTTATATGAAAAAAAAATAAAAAATTTTTTGTATGTTTTGGTGTTTATGTCTTACAGCCCGAGGACGTGCTGTGATTTACCAGGGGGGAATGTAGCACCCTGAGGATTCGGCTGCTACAGGGGTATTACACCTCAACCCAGAGGTGTGGTATTCCACTCCCGGGTAAGGAAGGAGTGTGGAACTGAGCTCGGTAGGCTGCATGCACTACATACATCCCATTTCCGAGGAACAGGCCGACGGTACTCCCACTTAGAAATGTGCAGGTACGACCGAGTCTGTTCCTGGCTGGAGTGGGAGGGGGGTGGTACATCCCAAGTAGTGTAGGGGCAGATAGGGGGAGCAGCCTGGGTAAAGATAGGAGCTCATTGGGTGCTGGTCACCTGAGCTCACACATAGAGGGTGTATATAAGGTGGGCACCAACTAAGATCAGGGTCAGTCTGTCAGAATCAGGAAGAGGAGCAGAGCAGAGCCCTAGAGAGAGAGAGAGTGGAGCAGAGAAAGAGAGACCCAGAGGGGGAAGCAGAAGAGAGGACTCCAAGATCCCAAATTAAAACAACGGGTGAAGAGCCGGCATCAGGGTACCGGAACCCAAGCTGGTGGGGGCAGAAACACACCCCAGCCAGAGACCGGAGGCCGTGGGCAGCGTCTGCCATGGCCACCCACCACATCCACCCCGAAGGCATACCACGCGGAGGGTCAGGGAACCCAAGGCCAAGGGTCACCCAACAGAAGGCCCGAGGGAGCTGGACCTGGGTGGATCACTAGTGGGGACGGCCAGAGAAAGGACAGAAGGAGAGCTCAGGGTCACGCTCCGGACTCGCTTGGGGGTTGGCTGGATCCAGGACCTGGTGGACGCAGCACGGCTCGGGTGGTCACTAGCAGCTGGAGTGACCGGAACATCAGCAGTGAGTAAATACCCTAAACTGCACAACCCGACTCTGTCTTCCTTTAACATCTATGCTGCACCACCACAACCCCCATCCTCTGCACCTGACCCCCTGAGGCTATACCCCACCCGTTGGGGGTTATACCATCAAAAGCTGCACCTACACCATCAGCCTCAGCGGACCCTGCTGCAGCGGCGGCCATAGTGACCGCAATACAACGGGTGGCGTAGTCGACACAAAAGAACTTTAGTAACATCTGTAGAACTGCCACATCACACTGAGCTTGACGCCCTGGGCACGGGACCGGGTCACAGCCGCTCGGAGACTACAACCCCCCATCTGATCCGGTGCCGGGTATTCCCCTCAAAAAGGAATATGTCCCAGGGGGCGCGTCATATATATATCCAAGTACTAATCCATCTGCAGAGATATCAGGCAGACAGTGTATATAGGCAGGCAGGCAGGGTATATAGCAGACTGCAGTGCGATCCAGAGAACACAGTTTTTCTGCGCCATGTGCTTGTTGGCACTGCAGAATACAGCCAGGTCCTTTCCATATTACAGCGCTAAAAATCCAGCTATCTAAAACTGTGGTTTCTCCATCACACGGATCACATATAATTGCGCTGAAATATTGCCTTTTCTGGCCACCATTGAAATTTTGTTTCAGTGTGTCAGTGAAGCTATTGACACCAGTTTGCTGTTCGAAATAGTTACCTACAGGCCAGGTATTTAAAACTGTGTTTTCTCCGTCACACGGATCACATATACGTTTTTAGAAAATACTGCCATTTCTGACCTTCATTAAAAATTTGTTGCAGTGTGTCAGTGAAGCAATTGGCAACAGATTGCTGTTCAAAATAGCTACCTACAGGCCAGGTATTTAAAACTGTGGTTTGTCTGTCACACGGATCACATATACGTTCGCTCCAAATTCAGTCATTTGCTGTGAGAGTGGAAGATATTGTCCTCCATTTCAAATGGGCAAGGCATGTGGCAAGGGACAGGGAACTGGTGATGATGGTGCATGCAGAGGCCGAGGCCGTGGGCAAGCTGAAATTGTGCCACAACAAGCACCCACATCTTCTCGCTCGACCTTCCTGTCCCAATTAATAGGGGACCGCAGAACACCATTATTGAACACAGAGCAGTGTGAAAAGGTTATAGGTTGGATAGCAGATTATGCTTCTGACGCGCCCCTGGGCCTGTGTCGCGCTGCGTTGCGCACGCGGGAGCTTACCCGGAGCCGGATCTGTTTAGGGTTGTAGTCTCGTGGCGGTGACCCGGTCCGTGCCCAGGGAGTCAAACTGAACGGCAGTCTGTTAGCGGTAGAAAATGGTTGATGACTACGCCACCCGTTGAATGCAGCCAGGGGGCTGCTGCTGCAGGGCAGACCGCTGAGGCCGGTGGAAGGATGGTGCAGCGTGATAGTATAACCCCCAACGGGAGGGGTATGGCCTCAGGGCAGCCGACGTGGATGATGGGGGTAGCAGGAACCACTCAGAGACGGTATGGTAGCGTTCAGGGTCTTTACTGGTAACAACGATAGACCCTCCCGGAGTACTTGCTAGCGAACGGGGCCTGGTCAGTCCTTGAGCAGATGGGATCTCCCCTGGCCAGGCGTAGTTGTAGGCCTCCCAAGCTGACTGTACTCTTCTGGCTACCTTGCTAGAAGCTGATGTAAGTAGCCCACGTCCCTGAGTGTACCGTGTGGTGCTCACCCGTATGGCCGGTGACTCGGGGCCTTCTAATGGCTTCCGCTCCACGATGGCGGTGCTGGTCCCACGCGTGTGACCGGGCCTTCGGGCTTCTGGGCCAGGGGACCTGAAATCCCCTGCCTGACGGATTCTGCTGCTGGGTAGAAGTTAGTCCCCACAGCCTCGGACTCCGGGTCCGGTAAAGAATCTTCTTAGTCAGGGCGAGCTCTTTAGCTGCCAGCCCCTGACTCCTTGTGACTCTGCTGCTTCCTATGCTTCTCTGTCTCTACTCTTCCTGGACTCACTAACCCTGCCTCAGCCCCGGGTTTATACAGGGGAAGTTCTTCCCCTCCCAAGGCTGGGCAGGAGGTGTGGCATGCACAGGATCCCTGACCAAAGGACCTCCCACCTGCTCTCAGACGTAATATCTCTATCACTGTGACAACCAGACCCCTGGGGTGTCACACTCCCCCCTAGTGAAATTTAGTACTCCGGGACTAAACACTTTTTAGAAAAATATAACAAGGTATATCAAAGAACAATAAAATACAATAAGGAAACACAATAAGATGGTCACGGATGTCCGCAACCGGGTGCAGTCTTTGAAGAAAAGCAAAGGTGTCCATTTCACCAACACAGGGAGACGTAACCAGGTAGGGGTCTGTCCTACCCCGAGTCCTTAACAGTCTCTAGTCCATCCTGGGTTACGCTCCAACTATATACAAAGGATTCCCGGTAAATCCACCGAAGACTCCTAAAAACAACTAGAAACACAAAATTACACACAAGCAACAATAAACAGGTAAACATTGTAAAACAACTTAAACATTTAGATCCTCCAACGTGCGGGTAACTGGCCTCTAGTGGCCCTAGTGGACCTACGGAGCTGACTGTCTGGCCCTGAACTACAGGGTGTAGGAGCTGTCAAGGGTAAACTGGGCAGCTGTCTACCGGCTCTTTGTCTCACTAGGGGTACGGCAGGCTCACTATAAGCAGAGGGTGGATTCTCCTGTTCCGCTTGGGTGGAGTCTTCTGCCTCCTGGACCGGCTGCTCTTCCAGCTCTACCCGTTGCTCCGTAGGTTCTTGGGATGATGGTTGGAGGAAGGTGAGTACGGGTACCACAACTGCACCATTGACTTGAGTCCAAGACCGAGGGAAGTCCCCGAGCACGGTACTAACCATATCTTCCCTTTCTTCCACGGGTCGATGGTCTTCCTGTTCCTCCTCAGGGTTCCTCAGTTGTTCGGGGCACTTCTTCAGGTGGTCCCGGGATACAATGGCTGTGGTTTCCCCTCCGTCTTTACTGATGGTACAGACCTTCGGGTTCTCGTGGCTTGAGGGCAGTACGGTGTACGGGTCCTTCTCCCACTGGTCGTCCAACTTGTGGAGCCGTCTCTTCCTCTTCAAGACCTGCTCTCCGGGTACCAGGGGAACAGCGGGAGCATACTGGTTGTAAGTCTTCTCTTGTCTTTCCCTAGCCTGACAGAGACTTCGCTCCACGCTCTCCTGTACTTTCCGGTACTGCTGCTGCCTCTCTGTGTCCCAGTCTGTTTCTGGTGAAGTGTCCTCGGGCGTCAGGACTCCCATTTCCAGGTCAACAGGTAACTTACCAGGTCTTGCCCTCATTAGGTAAGCCGGGGTACAGTTGGTGGAACCTACCGGGATGTGGTTGTATAGGTCCACCAGATCGGGCAACTTCTCAGGCCACAGACTGCGTTCTTCCAGGGGCAACGTTTTTAGAAGATCCATTACCACCTGGTTCATTTTCTCACAAAGTCCATTAGTTTGCGGATGGTAGGGTGTCGTCCTTATCTTCCGGCAGCCATACAGATTGCAGAATTCCTGGAAGACCTCCGCTTCAAAGGCAGGTCCCTGGTCCGTCAGCACTTGGTCCGGGTACCCGTGTGGACGGCAAAAGTGCTGCTGGAAGGCTCTAGCTGCTGTTCGAGCCGTTAAGTCCTTGACGGGGACGACAACCAGAAACCGGGAGTAATGATCCACGATGGTTAACGCGTAGACGTAGCCACTTCTGCTGGGGGTCAGTTTTACATGATCCAAGGCTACCAGTTCCAACGGTTGCCGGGTGACGATGGACTGCAGGGGAGTCTTCTGGCTGGCCCGGTCCTTCCTTCTCAGATTGCACGGGCCACAGTCTCTGCACCACTTCTCGATGGTTCCCCTCATGCCTACCCAGTGGAACCGCTCGCGCAGCAGGAACTCCAGCTTTTTCCACCCGAAGTGTCCAGCTCCGTCGTGGTATGCCTCCATCACCATGGCTGCGTCTCTTCGTGGCACCACTACTTGCCAGAGTAGTTCATGCGTCCTGGAGTTAACCATTCTGCGGCACAACTTCCCCTTGTAAAGGAACAGTCGACTCTTCTCTGCCCATAGTTGTTTGGCTTCCTCTGGAGCGTCTGATTCCAGGCTAGCCTCCGGGCGAGTCAGCATCTCCTTCACCAGTCGGACGGCAGGGTCGCTGTCTTGCGTTTCCGCCCAGTTGTAGTGAGGTAAGGGGTTCAACGTAGCAGCCTGCTTACTCCTTACCCGGTGGGAATACTGGATAGTCCCATGACGGTGGAACGCAGGGAGTTCAACTTCTTCCAGTCCCTCCGGATCTTCTCCTCCGTCCGGCAGGTTGGGCATCCTGGACAGGGCGTCCGCGTTGGTATTGGAGCGCCCTGCCCGGTATTTAATTGTGAACTCGTAGTTGGACAGACGGGCCATCCACCTCTGCTCCAGGGCACCGAGTCTTGCCGTGTCCAGGTGTGTCAGCGGGTTGTTATCCGTGTATACGGTGAACCGGGAAGAAGCGAGGTAATGCTTAAAGCGCTCGGTGACTGCCCATACCACGGCCAGGAACTCTAGCTTAAATGAGCTATAATTCTCGGGATTCCTTTCGGTGGGTCGCAGTTTTCGGCTGGCATAGGCGATTACTCGCTCTTTCCCCTGCTGAATCTGGGACAGTACGGCTCCTAGCCCGACGTTACTGGCGTCGGTGTAGAGGATGAAGGGCTGGCTATAGTCCGGATACGCCAAGATTTCATCCCCCGTGAGGGCCATCTTCAGCTGGCGGAAGGACTCTTCCTCTAGCTCTTCCCATTTGAAGGGCGGCTTCTGGTTCTTGGCCTTCCGGGACTGGCCTATCAGGAGGTCCTGCATAGGCGCCGCCTTTTTGGTGAAACCGGGAATAAACCTTCGGTAGTAGCCTACCAACCCTAGGAACTGCCGCACTTCTTTTACGCTGGAAGGGCTTGGCCATCGTTTGATTGCGGTGATCTTATCGGGGTCGGGAGCCACTCCGTCAGCGCTCACCACGTGTCCCAGGTATTGCACCTTTGGTTTCAGGAGGTGACACTTGGAGGGTTTCACCTTTAGGCCGTAACTCGCCAGAGCTTCGAACACCTCCGCCAGGTGTTTCAGGTGGTCCTCATAAGTTTTGGAGTATACGATGACATCGTCCAGGTACAACAGGACCGTCTCGAAGTTTCTGTGGCCCAGACAGCACTCCATTAATCGTTGGAAGGTTCCTGGGGCGTTGCAGAGTCCGAACGGCATGCAGGTGAACTCGCTAAGTCCCATCGGGGTGGTGAATGCGGTCTTCTCCCGGTCCGCCTCTGCTACAGGAACCTGCCAGTACCCGCTAGTGAGATCCAAGGTAGAGAAGAAGTTAGCAGATCTTAAAGCAGCCAATGACTCCTCTATCCTTGGTAAGGGGTACGCATCCTTGTGTGTGATACGGTTGATTTTCCGGTAATCTACACACATCCTCATGGTGTTGTCTTTCTTTTTGACTAAAACTAGTGGGGCTGCCCAGGGGCTACAGCTATCCCGGATTACCCCAGCCTCCTTCATGTCTCTAAGCATCCCCTTGGCGTGTTGGTAATGTGCAGGGGGTACGGGTCGATACCTCTCTTTTATGGGAGGATGATCTCCCGTGGGGATGCGGTGTTCTACCCCCTTGACTCGCCCGAAGTCTAACGGGTGTTTACTAAACACTCTCTCATACTCTTGAACCACCCGATAGACTCCTTGTTTCTGGTGTGAGGGAGTGGAGTCAGTACCCAGATGTAGTTGCTGACACCAGTCCTCCATGTCTTTCTTAGAGCCGTTACCTTCCTCCGGGTGAGATGGAGGCAAGGGTTCCACAGATTGTATAGAATTTTGATTAGTGGTATATAATTTGGCTAGCGTGGCATACCGGGGCAGGTACACTTCCCTCTCCCCGATATTTATTATGCGAACGGGCACCCTCCCATGGCGTACATTGACCACCCCCCGTGCTGTCAAAATGGTGGGCCTACTGTCTGAGTAAACTGGTTCTACCATTGCCTGGTAATCTCTACCTCTCAGACCAATAGCTGCCCGGCACCAAATCATCATTTCACTTTTTGGGGGCATGGCAATAGGAAAAGGGTCACACATTCTTACGCTACCAATCTCACCGCCGGAGAGTTCCACTTGTTGCCGTTGCATCAGTGCCCGGATCTCTTTCTGGAGCACCCGCTGCTCGCCGGAGCTGGCATTCTTGGCAACCTGCTGTAAAAGGAAAATCACCTCTGCAAGACAATTTTCAATTACATTAGTTCCTAGAGTTATTTTTGGGTGACTCTCATGTTTGTCAATATCTACAATGATCAGTCCCTGTGCGGCCAGTTCGACTCTACCAATTTTGATGGTCACCTCTTTAAATCCGATCTGTGGCACGGGCTGACCATTGCTGGCGATGATACTCAAGTCGTCGTCAGGGTAGCGGGTAATATCCGAGTCATTCCAGTACTGCTTGAAGAGCACGTACGGGATGGTGGTGACCTGTGACCCGGTGTCCAGTAGGGCACTCATGGGAATGCCATCCAGTACCACAGGCAAGACTGGACGTCCTCCCACATATCTGTCGCGCCAGTTCGATGGGCCTGGTGATCTTTTTCCTGGGGGTTGGCCCTCTACCCCAGGTTGTGCCCGTTTAAAGAACAGTACCTTTCCATATGTCCGGGTTGATTGCAGCGGCGGCAGATGGGTCGTCCGTCCTCGCTGTATCGGTCACTGGGTCTTCCTCTGGCCGGTGGGGTCCTCCTTGGTCGACGCCACGGGATGTCCTCCGGTCCGGATGCCAGCTGGATCTTCCCTGGAGTGGAAACCTGTAAAGACTGCACAGTTCGGGTTAGCGCAGCAACGCTTTTAGCTAGCTCTTGGACCTGATGGTGTAGGTCTGGAGCCGGGTCATTGTCCAAAGCCTGCGCATCAGCTCCCACAGGCCCTGCTGACAAGGGCGCCGCCTCCTGGTAGTAAGTGGTAGTGGGGCGTCTGTGGGTCACAACGCCACCTGGTGCCGGTTCTCGGAGCACCCGGATGGCTCTGTCCTTGAACTGTGCAAATTCTAGATGAGGGTCCTGTAAGGCCATTGCCCGCAACTGGGTGCGGTGGGCATTGCAATATAAACCCTCTATAAATTGTTCGGTCAACAGCCTGTCCTCGTTTCCCACTCCATTAGGGTCGGTCTGCTTAATGGCCCTCAGGGCCTCTTGTAGGTTGAGTGCATAGTCCCTTATACTCTCATGCGCTCGCTGCTTGCACCCGTAGAATCTAAGTTTAATCTCGGCTGAGGTGCGGGTATCAAAGGTGTCCTTCAGCCGGGTTAGTATCCCTGCGACAGTCTTCCTCCCAGGTGGCCAGGATTTTACTTCCCTTTTGGCTGCCCCAGTTAGTTGGGCCACCAGGATGCTCACTTTTTGCTCTTCTGTGAGGGGGTACACCTGGAAGAGGCTATCCAGCTTTTCTCTAAAGTCATGCAGGGTATGTGACTCCCCTGAGTACTGGGGTAGCCAAGCTGCTCCCGGGATATAGGGCATGGTGAAGGGCATAACTGCAACAGCGGTAGCGCTGGCGGGGGTTGAGGCAGTGGAGCTCTCCTCCGTATCCGACATCTTCCTCCCCCCTAGTGGACCGTGGCCTACCTTGCGATGATCCTGTTCCGTAGGCCGCGGCTCCGCAGTGGATCGTCAGGGTTGAGGACCTTCCGTCGCGCTCCTGTGACGTCGGCGTCTGCTGGGCTCCTTCCAGGACCTTACGCAACGTCCGGACGTGAGGCGGGGCTTCAGTTCTCGCGCGCTTTCGGAGTCCACGCCCCTCTTCTTCCCGCGCGGCGTCCTCAAGATGGCGTCCAATGGCGGGAAAACTCCACGGATGGCGGGAAGAAGGCTGAAGATGGCGCCGGATGGCGGGAATCTTCACCACTGGTAAGTTTGAACAGTCTTTGCTTTTCAGGCACGCAGTACCCGGTGGTTGCGGGCACGTGATCCTGCCGACTACGCCAAAGTTGACGCGCCCCTGGGCCTGTGTCGCGCTGCGTTGCGCACGCGGGAGCTTACCCGGAGCCGGATCTGTTTAGGGTTGTAGTCTCGTGGCGGTGACCCGGTCCGTGCCCAGGGAGTCAAACTGAACGGCAGTCTGTTAGCGGTAGAAAATGGTTGATGACTACGCCACCCGTTGAATGCAGCCAGGGGGCTGCTGCTGCAGGGCAGACCGCTGAGGCCGGTGGAAGGATGGTGCAGCGTGATAGTATAACCCCCAACGGGAGGGGTATGGCCTCAGGGCAGCCGACGTGGATGATGGGGGTAGCAGGAACCACTCAGAGACGGTATGGTAGCGTTCAGGGTCTTTACTGGTAACAACGATAGACCCTCCCGGAGTACTTGCTAGCGAACGGGGCCTGGTCAGTCCTTGAGCAGATGGGATCTCCCCTGGCCAGGCGTAGTTGTAGGCCTCCCAAGCTGACTGTACTCTTCTGGCTACCTTGCTAGAAGCTGATGTAAGTAGCCCACGTCCCTGAGTGTACCGTGTGGTGCTCACCCGTATGGCCGGTGACTCGGGGCCTTCTAATGGCTTCCGCTCCACGATGGCGGTGCTGGTCCCACGCGTGTGACCGGGCCTTCGGGCTTCTGGGCCAGGGGACCTGAAATCCCCTGCCTGACGGATTCTGCTGCTGGGTAGAAGTTAGTCCCCACAGCCTCGGACTCCGGGTCCGGTAAAGAATCTTCTTAGTCAGGGCGAGCTCTTTAGCTGCCAGCCCCTGACTCCTTGTGACTCTGCTGCTTCCTATGCTTCTCTGTCTCTACTCTTCCTGGACTCACTAACCCTGCCTCAGCCCCGGGTTTATACAGGGGAAGTTCTTCCCCTCCCAAGGCTGGGCAGGAGGTGTGGCATGCACAGGATCCCTGACCAAAGGACCTCCCACCTGCTCTCAGACGTAATATCTCTATCACTGTGACAACCAGACCCCTGGGGTGTCACACTTCCAGTCACTTAGCCACCACCACCACCTTGTCTTCCACACGGTCAAGTCTCAGTAGCTGTGGGTCTGGACCGCAATATTCCTCACCCTGAACCTCCTTCCTCCCACCATGCCGAGTGCCCAGAGACAACTGATCCCACACTTGGACACTCCGAAGAGCTGTTCACTTTCCCATTTATAGATTCGGGCCTCTCACCCTGTCCACTTGAAGCGGGGCAAGAGGAGATCGCATGTAGCAATGCCCAAATATTTGAGCAGCCACGGTCACACGAAGGCGACGGTGGGAAAGTGTCACAAGAGGTGGACGATGATGAGACACAATTGCCAGAAAGTCAGGAGGAGGACCAGAGTGTGGAAGTGGAAGACGAGGTGGTGGATGATATAGTAACTGACCCAACCTGGCAGGAGGACATGCAGAGCGAGGACAGCAGCACACAGGGGGAGGGAGGCAGAGCACCCCAACAGGCAGGAAGAAGCAGTGTGATGGCCGCAGACAGAAGGCAGGCAACCGTTCCCCGTAACACCAACATGAAGGAAGTTGTCAGTACAACTGTTAGGTCTTCCCGAGTCTGGTTGTTTTTTAAAGACTCTGCTGATAACCCCAAAAAGGCCATTTGCACCACCTGCCAGGTCAGCATCAGCAGGGGTGGCAAAACGACCAGCCTGACCACCACCAGCATGATCAGGCACATGGCAGCAAAGCACCCAACTTTGTGGGCTGAACCCCACGGTCCAGGGACAGTGTCTGCGGGTGGCACCATTGCTTCTTCTGTTGTGCATGCAAGCCAATCCCCTGTCCATGGTGCATGCGAAGATGCCTCCTGCCCTGCACCTGTCGTTGCACACTCTCAAGCATCAGGAAGCACATCCACATCCTTGTCCCAGCGCAGCGTTAAGTTGTCCATTCCCCAGTCCTTGGAACACAAGCGAAAAATACGCAGCCAACGCCCCACAGGCTACAGTACTAAATTCCCACATTTCACGACTGCTTGCGCTCGAAATGTTGCCTTTTAGGCTCGTGGTGACGGAAGCATTCCGCAACCTGATGGCGGTGGCCGTCCCTCGGTACTCGGTCCCCAGCTGCCACTATTTCTCCCAGTGTACCGTCCCCGCATTACACAAGCACGTGTCCCAAAACATTAGCCGTGCCCTCAACAATGCAGTTACCGGGAAAGTCCACCTAACCACAGACACGTGGACAAGTGCTTGTGGGCAGGGACATCTCGCTCACGGCACACTGAGTTAACATAGTGCAAGCCGGGACCCAGTCGGACCTTGGGACGGAACACGTCCTCCCGACGCCAAGGATTGCGGGCTCTAGGTCAATCAGGGTTGCCCCACGGTCTACAGCTCCTGCACCTCATCCTCCTCAGCCTCCTCCTCCTCTTCAGCCTCCATCTCCAAAATGACCACATCAGTCACAAGCTGGAAGCACTGCAGCACTGCCTTGGCCAAGCGGCAACAGGCTGTGCTGAAGCTAATATGCTTAGGTGACAAACCGCACAATGCTGAAGAGTTGTGGACAGCTCTGAAAGAGCAGGCAGATCTGTGACTCACACCGCTGAACCTACAGCCAGGCATGGTCGTATGTGACAATGGCCGGAACCTGGTGGCGGCTCTGAGGCTAGGCGAGCTCACACATGTACCATGCCTGGCCCAAGTGCTTAACCTCGTGGTTCAGCAGTTTCTCAAATCCTGCCTGGAGCTGCCGCATCTGCTTGTTAAAGTACGCTGCCTGTGTGCCCATTTTAGAAAGTCACCTACAGCTTTCACCACCCTTGCCGTGTTTCAGCAGCATTTGCAGCTTCCGGCTCACAGACTGGTGTGTGATGTCCCCACACATTGGAACTCTACACTGCAGATGTTGGGAAGGATTTGTGAGCAGAAGAGGGCAGTTGTTGAGTACCAGCATCAACAAGGCAGTCGGTATTCAGTTCAGACTCCACACATAAGACCTCAGGAGTGGACATGGATGTCAGACATATGTACCGTCCTCAAAAACTTTGAGGACTCCAACAATATGGTGAGCGGCGATGATGCCATAATTAGCGTCACCATCCCGCTTCTCTGTCTTCTGAAAAGCTCTCTGCTCACAATCAAAGAGGATGCATTGCAGGCGGAGCACAATGAGATGGAGCAAGGAACCATACAGGGTGATTACACACAGCCCAGCCTCATCTCATCCCAACGTGGATTGGGTGACAATGAGGAGGAGGAGGAGGAAGAAAAGGAGCAAGTTTTATGCACTATAGAGGGTACTACCTGCACAACTGTCATACCGTCTGTTCAGCATGGATGGCCAGAGGACAGAGAGGAGGAGGAGGAGAGCATGGTCAGTCATCCTCTTGATGAGGACACTGAAATCTTGCCTTTTAGCAGTCTGGCACGCATGGCTGAGTTTGTTACGCTGCCTTTCCCATGACCCTAGCGTTCTCAAAATTTTGGGTGACAGTCATTACTGGTTGGTGACACTTCTAGACCCACGCTACAAGGAGAACTTTATATCTCTGATTCCTGAGGCAGACAGGTCTACAAAAATGGGGCAGTACCTGAAGGCCCTTGTTGCGGAACTATTAAAAAATTCCCATCTGAAAACGCTGGCGGCATAGGGCACAGTTCGTTGGACAACCAAGGAGTACAGGCGAGAGAAACACAAATGCAATCCAGCAGAGGCAGGGGAATACTGTCAAAGTTCTGGGACAGTTTTCTCAGACCCTCCCATCGAACAGGCCCTGAGGTGCAGGGTACTCTCACAAGTAGTGCAAAGTTTGGGAAGATGCTGAGAGAGTACCTTGCCAACTGTACCAACGTCCTCCTTGATTCCTCTGTGCCTTTTAATTATTGGGTATCCAAGCTGGATACATGGAATGAACTGGCTCTCTATGCCTTGGAGGTCCTGGGCTGCCCTGCCGCTAGCGTTTTATCAGAGCGGGTTTTTAGTGCCTCTGGTGGAATTATAACTGATAAGCGCATCCGCCTGTCAACTGAAAATGCTGAAAGGCTGACTCTTATAAAAATGAACAAAGACTGGATTGGGCCAGACTCCTCAACACCAATGATAGCATAAACTCAAATCCAGTGTCTTTTTTTTGGGAGGTGTATTCCCATGCACCTCTTCAAAACCACACATGGGTATACGCTTCCTGATTTTGGCTATTTGCTCTTGTCTTCCTCCTTATCCTCATCCTCCACCACCATATCACCAGGGTGACCGTGGCTCTGATGCAACATCCACATCATTTTTTTTAAAGGGTGTTTATGATGCCCGTAAAAAAAAAAAAAATTATACAGTATATTCATGTATACGCTTAGTGCATGGGCATTACAAGTATAGGAGACCCGCTCCTTTCTAATGGGAACATTTTTTTATGTGGCCCTCTAAGTCTCTTCCAAGGGGCATTGGAGTGCCTTCCAATTTTTGGCAGCCCTTGCATTGACTACATAGGCCAACACTATGAGAGACCCTCTCCTTTCTAATGGGAATTTGTCATTACTGTGGCCCTGCTCTATGTGTCTTTAAATTTTTAGTGGGGTTTTTCCTAAATTTGGTCAGCCGTTGGACTCACTGCATACCCTATAACGGTATAGCAAACTCTCTCCTTTCTAATGGGAATTTGTCGTTACTGTGACCCTGCTCTATGTGTCTTTAAATTCTTAGTGGGGTTTTTCCTAAATTTGGTCAGCCGTTGGACTCACTGCATACCCTATAACTGTACAGCAGACCCTCTCCTTTCTAATAGGAACATTTCGTACTTGTTACTGTGGCCCTGCTCTGTGTCTATAAATTCTTAGTGGGGTTTTTCCAAAATTTTGTCAGCCCTTGCAGTCACAGCATGGGCATTACCACTATAGGAGACCCGCTCCTTTATAATGGGAACATTTTTTTTTACTGAGACCCTCCTCTATGTCTCTTCAAAGGGGTATTGGGTTGCGTCCAAATTTTTGGCAGCCCTTGCAGTCACTGCATATGCAATAACAGTACAGGAGACCCTCTTGATAATAATGGGAACAACAAAGCATAGCCGGCTGATGGCTCTCTAACAATAGCAAGGGCCGACTGCTGGCCTTTTAAGAATAGTAAGGGCCGTCTGATGGCCCTATAAAAATAGGCTTTTTGACTTTCAGAGTCCCTCCATCATAAATAAAACAGGATGTGTCTGATGTGTCACACACCACATTGCCAGATAAGGTTGTGAAATGTTAAAATAACATTTCCCGGTGAATGCATTTATCTTAAAAAATAATGTAAAAAAACCCCCCAAAACAATAGGATCTTTCTTTAGTATAAAAAACAGCGCCACCAATTTAACCTCAATGTAATCACATTGTTCTGCTCCTGCACCTCCTCCTCCATCTCTGAAATGACCACATCAGTCAAGCGGCAACAGACTGTGCTGACGATAACATGCTTAATGCTTAGGTGACAAACCGCCCAGCACTGCAGAGTTGTTGAAAGCTGTAACACAGCAGCCTGATCTGTGGCTCTCACCGCTGAACATACAGCCAGGCATGGTCGTGTGTGACAATGAGCGGAACCTGCTGACGGAGAAATGACAGCCGGAGTAGATATGGTTTCCCTCTATGCCAGTCCTTTCACCGAGCTAAAGAATAAGGCTGTGGTGAAATACAACTTCCATTGAGAAGCTGTTTCAGATTGAAAAACTTTGTGCCCACCAGAGGATTTGATTCTGAGGGCTCACCTTTCTCCCCCGCTCAAGAGCCCCATAGCAGCTGCAAAGTTAGCGCTATCATGAACTCTACTGAGGTAGAAGCCAGGGCATACCAGAGGATTCTCTGGTGGGACCGTTCAACCCTGCCGAGAAGCAGTCCTGGCTAAGAAAAGTGTGGGGGAAGGTTCCCGGACACTCTATGGCTGCTTTTTTAATGTGGATCGGACATGCTTATGCATGTTATTTCTCAAACCGCATTGCAGATCAGGCCATTGCCCAACTCTGTAGTCGTGAATTTAAATGCACAAAGAAAGATGTTTGTCTGTCAAAGCACCACCGACAAGTGCGAGGTGATGTTGGATGGGCTGCCATTGCTTCTGCAACAAGCTGCATTACAGGACTTCCTGGGAGAAAGGACACCCAGAGTAGATACGGTTTCCCTCTATGCCAGTCCTTTCACCGAGCTAAATACAACTCAGCAAAAAAAGCTGTGGACTGGCTCCGTACCGTCCCTGGCCACATTCACCTGTCCACGTGTTTGTGGTTAGACGGTCCTTCCCAGTAAGTGCACTGGAGAGGGCACGGGTAATGGGGTAATGTTGTGGGACCCATGCTTGTGGAAAGCGGAGACAATACCGGGAGAAATATTGGAGGCTGGGGACAGAGTATGGATACCCGGTCGCCATCACCATAAGATTGTGGACAGCTTCCGCCTCCACGAGCCTAAAAGGCCACATTTCAAGTGAAAGCAGCTTTAGAGGACTTCCTGGGAGAAATGACAGCTGGGTAGATATGGTTTTCCAAGTCCTTTCACCAAGCTAAAGAATATGGCTGTGGTGAAATACAACTCAGCAAAAAAAGCTGTGGACTAGCTCCGTACCGTCCCTGGCCACATTCACCTGTCCACGTGTTTGTGGTTAGGCGGTCCTTCCGAGTAAGTGCACTGGGGAGGGCACAGGTAATGTTGTGGGACCTGTGCTTGTGGAAGGCGGAGACAATACTGGGAAAAATATTGGCGGCTGGGGATCGAGTATGGATACCCGGTCGCTGCCGCCATAAGATTGTGGACAGCTTCCGCCTCCACAAACCTAAAAGGCCACATTTCAAGTGCAAGCAGCTGTCAAAAATTTGGCAGTATAGTATTGCAGCCTGTGGGAGGGTGGCTGGCTGGCTGCATACTTGCGCTTGCATTTCAAGGAATGGGGTAGGGACAACTGAACACTGCACTGGGACAAGGATGTGGACGGTGATTGTTGCAAGTCTGCAACAACAGGTGCATGGCGGGAGGCATCTTTACATGCGCCAAGGATCACTTATGATGGGCTCACTTTTAGGCTGTGACCTGGGAGTCAGAGATGCTACCAGAGGTCTTCCCCATGCTGTTTCCACGTCTTTTCGGCACTGTATGCATGTGTCTGATGTGTCACACACCACATGGCCAGATAAGGTTGTAAAATGTTAAAATGACATTTCCCAGTGAATGCATTTGTCTTGGTTGAAAGCAATGCAAAAGTGCGAAAACGCATCAAAAATGCTACGTGTGAACATAGCCCAAGTTGTGAAGGAGTAGTTTTGGTTATTTATTTTGCCTTATATACAAGTCATTACCCTGGAAAGGATGTTCCTTAACATATTTCCCAGGAAAATCCATTTTGGTTTCGATTTAGTATGTTTTTATTGTGAGTCCGTAAAAGTGGCGTAATACTTTCACAACATTGTTGACAGCAGTGACCTGAGAGTCAGAAATGCTTCCAGGGGTCTTCCCCATGCTGTCCCCTTGTCATTTGAGCACTGTTCCCGTCGATTTGAGCAATTTTTAGGCTCTCTGCAGACCACCAGGGGGAGCCGCCTGAAAAATACTCGAGTTTCCCATAGACTTACATGGGGCTCGTTGCTCGGGTCGAGCACCCGAGTATTGCAATGTGCTCGACCAGAGCAACGAGCACCCGAGCATTTTAGTGCTCGCTCATCACTAGCGCTGTGGTCTCCTGTTTATTCTCCTCAGATGCTCTGCCGTTCTCTCCAAAATCAGTGGATTCGGCTGACATTCTCTAATGCATGTTGGGGCCTTTAGCCAATATTGGCCGTAGGAGGTCTCCACAATTGCTGTACATGTACCTAAAATAACAACTATTGAATGAAAATGTTGACTATGGCTGCCTTCTTTCCAAAAGACAGTGTATCCTCAATAACCTAAAACGAACATTTGTTGTTATGCTTTGGTGGAATTCATCTGTTTTGAATAACTTTCAATTAATGTGTAGGGCCACCTTTTACACTCTTATGATCATTGAGGTCCTATTGGTCAGACCCACATGATCACAAATGAATGACTGATGTCTCTTTTAAAATATTTTTCAGTTTGCTCATACTCCCTACAGTGTAAAAAAATGGCAGACCTATTTGACTAATCATGTTTGTTGTTGTTCCATCACAATTTCCTTTTGTTGAAACCGAGCGGAGTGCTGCATGTTGCACTATTCTTGCATCAATGTGACAGAACCCCTGACTGAATGCTCCAATACAATGGACCAAAAAATTAGAAAGAGCAGAGGATTAAGTTATTAAAACACAGGTTATACTGAATCTTTACTCAAAAACTATATATCAATCTACTCAGCTCCCCCTGCTCTATAACATGGTGCCTGCAGATTAGACTGCATTTACATGGTGACAGGTGCTCTTTAAATGGATTGTCGGGGCATACGGTATTGATGACCTGTCTTCTGGATAGGTCATTGTGGCACCCCAGAGGGTCCGGTTGCCACAGTGGTATTGCCTCCCTCAAAAGAGGTGATGCCATACCTGGAAGCAAGCAGGGGTCCTTTTAGTCAGGTACACTATACATGCAACACTTTCCTGGCTCCAGACCAGCAAGGGGAGTCCCCTCCCCTTGGCAACTGGATCTGGAGGCGGGGTTAGTCAGTCTTAGTGTGAGAGAGTTGAGTTTAGGACTTCGAGGAGAGAGGAGCTAGGGACTGGAGCTGAGGAAGCTCGTCCTAGCTGATCATCACAGAGGACCGGACACCGGAGTCCGAAGCTGTGGGGCACTGCAGGCCCAGCAGTAGATACCGCAGGGTAGGAGACTGCAGGTCTCCTGGCCCCATCAGACGCCCGGAGGCTCAGCAGCACAGAGGGACCAGCACCGCCACGGAGGAGCGACGCGTGCACAAGGCCCGAGCTGCCAGCCATACGGGTGAGCACAGCACATTACACTCAGGGACATGGGCTACAACACAGTTACAAGCAGTAAAGCTAAAGAGTATAGTGAGAAGGGCAGGCCTACAACTCCACCTGGCAAGGAGGACTCTATGTTTGCTTCCAGGCTGACCGGACTCTTACTTCTAGCCAGTACTCCAGTCCATGCTTGCCTAATTGACAACTGTGAGTAAAGACCCTGGGACTGCACTATACTGAATCTGTGGTTATTACTGACACCCTGCACAACCACCATCATCCACACACTGCCCTGAAGCTAACTCTTCCTGTGGGGAGTTATACCACCCTTGTTGCAAAACCATCAGCTTCAGAGGACTGTTCCGCAGCGGCGGCCTCCATTAGCCGCATTCCACAGGTGGCGTAGTCGGACATTATAAAAACCTATACTTATCATTCCCCTTGGATTGACCGCCCTGGGTCACGGTCCGGGTCACCGCCACAGTGACTACAACCCCCAGCATCTACCGGCCCGGCACCGGGTACCCCACGGCCCAGGGGGCGCGTCAACTTTGGCGTAGTCGGCAGGATTTCGTGCCCGTTGCCACCGGGTACTGTGCGCCTTAAAGAACTGTGTCGCAAACCGTGGTGAAGTTTCGCACCAATTGCCGCTGTTTCCCGCCATTGTCCGCTATTTCCGGGTCGCCGCACGGGAAGAAGAGGGGCGTAACCGCTGGAAGCGCGCGAAGCCCAAGCCCCGCCTCACGCACTGATGCAGCGCCAGGTCCTGGAAGGAGCACCAGTGAGCGCTTACGTCAGACGCGTGCGGCGCCAGGTCCTGAAGGAGACCGTCACCGGCGGAACTGCGGCCTACCAAGAGCAAGGTGAAAGAAGGTAGGCCACGGTTCGCTAGGGGGGAGGAAGACGCCCAACGTGGAGGAAAGTTCAGCCGCAGGCGCGGCCGCTGCCACAGTAATGCCGTTATCGATGCCATACATACCTGGGGCGGCGTGGTTGCCCCAGTACTCAGGAGAGTCGCACACCCTGAGTGATTTTGAGGAAAGACTGTGCAGTCTGTTTAAAGTGCACCCCCTGTCTGAAGAGCAGAAGGTAAGCATCCTCATAGGCCAGCTAATCGGTGCAGCCCAGAAAGAAGTGAAGTCCTGGCCGGGCAGAGACAAAGGTACAGTGAAAGACATACTGACCAGACTGAAGGACACCTTTGACACCCGCACTGCAGCTGAAATAAAAATTAAGTTTTATGGGTGCAAACAGAGGGTGCAGGACAGTGTACGGGACTATGCTTTAAACCTGCAGGAGGCGCTGCGGACCATCAAACAAGTAGACCTCGACAGTATGCGAGATGAGGACAGATTGCTAACTGAGCAGTTTATTGAGGGGCTCCTGTCCAGCGCTCAACGGACACAGCTGCACATAATGGCTCTGCAAAACCTTGATCTGGACGTTGCACAATTTAAAGACAGAGCCATCCGGGTGCTGCAAGAGTCAACACCAGGTGGCGCTACATCCCACCGGCGCCCAGCTATCACATACCACCAGGAGGTGGCATCCTTTTCCCCAGAACCTGTAGGGGCTGATGCACAGACTCTAGACAATGCCCTGTCTACAGACCTGCACCTTCAGGTCCAGGAGCTGACTAAAAGTGTAGCTGCACTGGCCAAAACGGTGCAGTCCATGCAAGTGTCCCCCAAGGAAAATACCCAGCTGGTTTCCAGTCCAGAGGAGGTCCCGTGGCGACGACAGAGAAGGATTCCACCAACCAGAGGGAGGAACAGCGACCGCTACGACCAGGACGGACAACCCATCTGCCGCCGCTGTCACAAGGCAGGACACTATGCAAGGTACTGTAATTTAAACGAGCAAAACCTGGGGCAGAGGGCCAACCCCCAGGAGTATGACCACCAGGCCCACAAAGCTGGTGAGATAAGTACGTGAGAGGACGGCCGGTCCTACCTGTCGTGCTTGATGGCATCCCAATGAGCGCGTTGCTGGACACTGGATCCCAGGTGACCACTATGCCATACATTCTTTACAAACGATACTGGACTGATTCGGACATTACCCGCCGTCCAGATGAACATCTGAGCATCTATGCCAGCAATGGTCAGCCCTTGCCTCAGGTGGGGTATAAAGAAGTGACCATAAAGGTTGGCAGAGTAGAGTTGCCATTACAAGGAATGATAATTGTTGACATTGATCACCGAGAAAGTCATCCCATAATAACCTTAGTCACTAATGTCATAGAAAATTGTCTTTCAGAAATTATTGTCTTGTTACAGCAGGTCGCGGAGACTGCCAGTTCCAGTCAGCATCGGGTTCTGCAGAGAGAAATCAGAGCCCTGATGAGAAGACAACAGGTAGAACTGTCTGGTGGTGAAATTGGCAGTGTCAGGATGAGTGACCCATTCCCCATTGCCATGCCCCCTAGAAGTGAAATGTTGATATGGTGTCGGGCAGCAATCGGTCTCAGGGGTCGAGATTACCAGGCCCTGGTAGAGCCCGTATACTCTGACAGTAGGCCCACCATCTTGACAGCCAGGGGGGTAGTTGATGTCCGCCATGGGAGAGTGCCAGTCCGCATCCTGAATTGTGGGGAGAAAGAGGTCCATTTGCCCCGGTATGCTACCCTTGCCAAATTATTCACCGTCAGTAACAACTCTATAAAGACAGTGGAACCCTTACCTCCATCCAAACCGGCGGAGGATAACGGCTCCAAGGGACAGATGGAGGACTGGTGTCAGAAGCTACACGTGGGCACTGACTCCACCCCTCAGCACCAAAAACATGGAGTATACCGGGTGGTCCAGGAGTATGAGCGGGTCTTCAGCAAACACCCACTAGATTTCGGGCAGGTAAAAGGGGTACAACACCATATCCCCACGGGAGATCATCCACCTATTAAAGAGCGGTACCGGCCTGTACCCCCAGCTCACTATCAATGTGCCAAAGGGATGTTACGGGAGATGAAGGAGGCTGGGGTGATAAGAGATAGTTGTAGCCCCTGGGCAGCTCCATTAGTTCTCGTCAGGAAAAAGGATGGTACAATGAGGATGTGCGTTGACTACAGGCAAATTAACCGCATTACACATAAGGATGCCTACCCGTTACCCAGAATTGAGGAGTCACTAGCCGCATTAAGATCTGCTAATTATTTCTCTACTTTGGATCTCACTAGTGGGTATTGGCAGGTTCCTGTAGCAGAGGCGGATAAAGAAAAGACCGCATTTACAACGCCGATGGGCCTCAGCGAGTTCAACTGCATGCCATTCGGGCTCTGCAACGCCCCAGGAACCTTCCAGCTGTTGATGGAGTGCTGTTGTGACGCTCACAGCCCTCCCTGGGAAATGGGGTACTCGGAGCCGGGTCAGATGTTGGGGAGGCAGTCGTGGCCTGGACCCGTTCCGTGCCCAGGGCCGTCACATGAAAGTAATGGGCTTTCAGGGTTGAGTGGTATTTATCGACTACGCCACCTGTGGTGTCTGGTGATGCGCCACCAGCGCTTCTAGCAGTCCTCTGAGGCTGGATGTAGTGGCAGCAGGCAATGTTATAACTCCCCACAAGGCGGAGCAGGGCCTCAGGGCAGATGTGACAGGAGGATGGGGAGAGTAGTCCTGGGTCACTCAGGTGCTGTGTGGTGCAGTGCAGAAATGAAGGAATCAGAGGCCATAGGGATAGTCTTCCAGGTCTTTTACTCACAGTTCTTTTAAGCAGCGGCAAGGCTTCTCCCTGCTCCTCACGGATCACTGCGGCCATCAGGGATGAGGGCTCAGCGCACCCAAGGTATTCAGGTACTTCGATCAGGACCCTCCGAGTGTTCCTAACAGTCCCCTTTGAACCTCTCCTGTCCATGTGCGTGCAAAGGCTGGGTCTCCCTCTGGACTATGCACAGATATAGGGTAAGGCGGCAATTCCGTTCCGCCGGTCACCCGACGGGATCCACTGTAGCCTACCGGGCTTCTCTGACAGAGACGTGAAGTGGCAAAGTCAGATGTCGGGGGCCGGTACCCCTCTTGCAGCAGGAGTCCCTCTGGCGGGGCCAGAATGGAGAGTACAGGTGGCGTACGCCGCTCCGTCCGTGCTCCCTGGGATCCTTTTGCCTGTGGAGCTGTTACTATAGCTCCCAACCTTCTTAAGCAAGGGAACTTGACCGGGGTAGAGACACTGTTAACTCATACCCGCTCCTCGTGTCAAGATCAGAGCACGAGGACCGTGCATCTTCAGCACACTGCAGGCTCCTACACAAGGCCACTGCCAGCTGCAAAGACCATAATCAAAGAACCTTGTGCTTAAGATGGCTGGCTATTATATATGAAACTATGTGTGTAAACTAAAACTGTGTTCTACCATTCACCCACTACATGGTTCCCCTAAGTTTTGGTTCCCCTCACTTGTGATCCTGCTGAGGCAGCACTATGGTGCATACTTGCCTCCCATAGGTCAGGAGTGTGTAGTGTTGAATGTAGATTCAGGGTCCTGACCAGTGTACCTTCCTTACCTGGGTGAGGAGACACTACACCTGCTGACAGGCTGCAGTATCCCCCCTTGTGGCGACCGAACCCTCAGGGGCGCCACACTGTCTAGGACACAAGAACTTCGAGACAGTCCTGCTGTACCTGGATGACGTTATTGTCTACTCCAAGCCCTATGAAGACCACCTGAAGCACCTGGCAGAGGTGTTTGAAGCCCTAGCTGGTTTTGGCCTGAAGGTGAAGCCGTCCAAATGCCACCTGTTGAAGCCCAAGGTACAGTACCTAGGTCATGTGGTAAGTGCCGAAGGTGTAGCACCAGACCCTGAAAAGGTCACAGTAATCAAGGACTGGCCAAGACCCTCCACTATCAAGGAAGTGCGGCAGTTCCTCGGGTTGGTAGGCTACTACAGAAGGTTTATCAAAGGCTTCACCAAGATAGCGGCACCCATGCAGGACCTCCTAGTAGGCCAGTCCAGGAAGGCCAAGAACCCGAAGCCTCCATTCAAATGGGATAAGCCGGAAGACTAATCCTTCAGCAGACTGAAGATGGCTCTCATGGGAGACGAAGTCCTGGCCTACCCCGACTATGGCCAACCCTTCATACTCCATACAGACGCGAGCAACGTGGGACTAGGAGCGGTGCTGTCCCAGATACAGCAAGGCAGAGAAAGAGTGATTGCCTATGCCAGCAGGAAGCTCCTGCCCACGGAAAGGAACCCCGATAACTACAGTTCCTTCAAGTTGGAGTTCCTCGCCGTAGTCTGGGCTGTGACAGAGCGCTTCAAGCACTATCTCGCCTCCTCCAAATTCACGGTCTTCACGGACAATAACCCGCTGACGCACCTGGAAACTGCGAAGCTTGGTGCCCTGGAACAACGATGGATGGCCCGACTATCTAACTACGAGTTCACCATCAAGTATCGGGTGGGGCACAAGAATGCAAACGCTGATGCGCTGTCCAGGATGCCCAACTTGCCAGATGGGGGAGAAGACCCAGAAGAGCTGGAGGAGATAGAGATCCCCGCTTTCCACCATCATGGGGTGACCCAGTGCTCCCATTGTGTAAAGAACAGGTGCTCCGCCAACAGAGAGGCCACGTTCAATCCATTGCCCCACCATGGATGGGCAGAGACACAGGATAGTGACCCGGCTGTCCACCTAGTCAAGGAGTTGCACCCTGATCCAGATGCTCCAGGGGAGACCAAACAGTTGTGGAAGGAGAAGGGTAAGCTGTTCATCTACAAAGGGAAGCTGTGTCGAAGAAGTATCAACTCCCGGACACATGAACTGGTCTGGCAGGTGGTAGTCCCGAGGTGGGATGCTTCAATGGTCTTAGAAGCGTACCACGATGGAGCAGGACACTTCGGATGGAAGAAGTTGGTAGTCCTGCTACGTGAAAGATTCTATTGGGCTGGCATGAGGAAGGCAATCGAGAGATGGTGTCGAGAATGTGGACCCTGCAACCTGAGACGAAAAAACCGTGACAGCCAGAGGGCTCCCCTGCAGCCCATCGTCACCAAACAGCCACTCGAGCTGGTAGCCTTGGACCATGTGAAGCTAGCCCCAAGCAGGTCAGGCTATGTCTATGCTCTCACCATCGTAGACCACTACTCCCGGTTCCTGGTAGTAGTGCCAGTGAAAGACCAGACGGCTCAGAAGGCAGTCAAAGCTTTCCAACAGCACTTCTGTCGCCCGCACGGTTACCCTGACCGTGTGCTTACTGACCAAGGTCCAGCCTTCGAAGCGGAGGTGTTCCAGGAATTCTGCAACCTGTACGGCTGCAAGAAAATCAGGACAACACCTTATCATCCACAAACCAAGGGGTTGTGTGAGAAGATGAACCAGGTGGTGATAGACCTGTTGAAGACGTTGCCCCTTGAAGAACGCAGCCTGTAGCCAGAGAAGTTGCCAGATCTGGTGGACCTCTATAATCATATCCCAGTGAACTCCACCAACTGCACACCTGCTTACCTGATGAGAGCAAGGCTTGGTAAGCTGCTCATCGACTTAGACATGGGAGTCCTAACACCAGAGACAACCTCACCAGATGCAGATTGGGATACCGAGCGGCAGCAACAATACCGCAAAGTGCAAGAGAGTGTTGAAAGAAGTTTGTCCCAGGCCAGACAAAAGCAAGAGAAAACTTATAATCAACACGCACCTGCTGTTCCCTTATCACCTGGAGAACAAGTCCTTAAAAGAAAGAGACGACTACACAAACTAGATGACTAGTGGGAGGTAGAGCCATACACCATCCTACCCTCGAGCTACGATAACACCAAAGTGTGCCTCATCAGCAAAGATGGAGGAGAAACATCAGCGGCAGTTTCCAGAGAAGACTTGAAGAAATGCCCTGAGCAATTAAAACACACTAAAGAAGACAAAGATAGCCCTCAACCCACAGAGGAAGTGGAGGAAGTGGTCCAAACAGTACTCGGAGAATTTCCCCGGTCGTGGACACAAGTGAACAATGCAATTGTCGTGCCAGTCATTACCTTTCTCCAAAAAGCCCGTCAGGAAGCTACAGAAGTCCCAGAAGAGTTGGAAGAACAGTTTGCCCCAGAGACAGAAGCCTCATCATCAGCAGACCAGGAGAATCTACCCTCTGCTAGTAGTGAACCTGTCGTGCTCACGGTGAGCCAAAGAGTTCGTAAGAAATTGCCCAACCTGCCAGTACTACCTCAAACTACCCGTAGTGTAGTTCACATTGAACCCACCACACCAGGGGTAGACACAAGGGACCAGGGTAGAGCGGTGACAAATAGTGTACTACGTAGATCCACCAGAAGTACAAAAGGTCAGCTCCCTGCTCGCTGGAGAAATTAAAAATGTAAAGTTTAAAGTATAAGAATATTGAAATGTATGCTGTATATAGTTACCCGTAAGGGTATGTCAGAGACATTGCAAATTTGAAATGTTTAATGTGTGTTTATCCAGTTACCCGAAAAGGGTCCAGAGACTTGTAGGTTATGGACGGTGAATAACCAGAGAACTCTCCATTGTAAATAGTTGCACTTGTTAAAGTGCCCCTTATTGAAAGACCACTGAACAAAAACTCATTGGAGGTGGCTGAAGACGTGGTCCAACATCTGGATCATCTATGTCCTGCAGCCACCCCAGGGCCTCCGTTGAGGGTTTTGGACGGGTCCCTCAAATTGTACCTTGCTCAGTGGAATGGACACCTGGTTGCAGATTATACTGTAACCTGTTAAAGACTGTAATGTTTGTAAATTTTCTAATGTGCCTGTTATTGTTAATGTTATTTGTTACTTTTGAAAAATATTCTCAGTCTCGGAGTACTGAAGTTAACTAGGGGGGAATGTGGCACACCAGAGGGTCCGGTTGCCACAGTGGTATTGCCTCCCTCAAAAGAGGTGATACCATACCTGGAAGCAAGCAGGGGTCCTTTTAGTCAGGTACACTATACATGCAACACTTTCCTGGCTCCAGACCAGCAAGGGGAGTCCCCTCCCCTTGGCAACTGGATCTGGAGGGGGGGTTAGTCAGTCTTAGTGTGAGAGAGTTGAGTTTAGGACATCGAGGAGAGAGGAGCTAGGGACTGGAGCTGAGGAAGCTCGTCCTAGCTGATCATTACAGAGGACCGGACACCGGAGTCCGAGGCTGTGGGGCACTGCAGGCCCAGCAGCAGATACCACAGGGTAGGAGACTGCAGGTCTCCTGGCCCCATCAGACGCCCGGAGGCTCAGCAGCACAGAGGGACCAGCACCGCCACGGAGGAGCGACGCATTCACAAGGCCCGAGCTGCCTGCCATACGGGTGAGCACAGCACGTTACACTCAGGGACGTGGGCTACAACACAGCTACAAGCAGTAAAGCCAAAGAGTATAGTGAGAAGGGCAGGCCTACAACTCCACCTGGCAAGGAGGACTCTATGTTTGCTTCCAGGCTGACCGGACTCTTACTTCTAGCCAGTACTCCAGTCCATGATTGCCTAATTGACAACTGTGAGTAAAGACCCTGGGACTGCACTATACTGACTCTGTGGTTATTACTGACACCCTGCACAACCACCATTATCCACACACTGCCCTGAAGCTGACTCTTCCTGTGGGGAGTTATACCACCCTTGCTGCAAAACCATCAGCTTCAGAGGACTGTTCCGCAGCGGCGGCCTCCATTAGCCGCATTCCACAGGTGGCGTAGTCGGACATTATAAAAATCTATACTTATCATTCCCTTTGGATTGACCGCCCTGGGTCACGGTCCGGGTCACCGCCACAGTGACTACAACCCCCAGCATCTACCGGCCTGGCACCGGGTACCCCACGGCCCAGGGGGCGCGTCAACTTCAATAGCAGATCATTGGGGGTCCGACACCCTGTGCCCCCATTGATCAGTTGTTTTTGGCCCTGCTGTATGTAAACACTTTGAACAGACTTTCTGAGCACAACTCCGTTTAACACCTTACTGACATCCGCCGTACATGTAGAGCAGAAATCAGTAGCACGTGTACAGTATGTAGCACTTGCCTGTCAACTGTGAACCTGTTAAATGGCTCTATCAAACTCTGATAGTGGCATTAACAGTGCATCGACATGGGAACGCGGCATTCTATGCACCTATCGGTGCTCCTGTGCCTCGATCGTGGGCTGACGGACTGCTATGACAGCTGGGGGTTCTGCCTGTCATCATGGAGTTAACGTGAAACCCTGGACTTCAACAGAGACCTTGATTTTTCTTATATACAGCAATAAAGTACAAGCGATCAGACGATTGCAGGTTCAATTCCCCTAAAAAGACTAATAAATACTGTGGAAAGTAAAAAAAAAAGTTTTAAAAAATTTGAAAAAAATATAAAAAAACATATAAATGCAAATCACACTCCTTTTCACCCATTAATAATAAAAAAATTACACATATGTGGTATCCCCGTGCCCAGAAAAGTCAGATGAATCAAAATATAAAAATGATTAACTCGTAAAATGGCAACTTGATCAAAAATTTTTTTTTTCAGAGATGAGTTTTTTTCCCCTTCATGACATTTGACGTAAGTTTACGTCATGGTCGTGATGGGGTGCTTGCAAAATGACGTCAATCTACGTCATGGCGATCATGCAGGCACAGGAGCTGTGCCTGCACAATCGCTGCCGGGAGCTCCGTTCAAGTTATAGCTTTGCTCTGGCTCTTACACCCAGGAGCAGTGCCCGCACAGCCCCAGGACATTTAACCCCATAAAAGCCACAACTGATAGCGATCGCAGCATTTAGAAGGCTGGAACAGGGAGGGGACTACCTCTCCCATGCGATTGGCACCCCCGTGATGTCATCGCGAGGGCCCCATCGTTGCCATTGCCAGCTATGAAGGCCTATTTAGACCATGCCAGGAGCATGGTCTAAAGGGCGATCTGTCAGTGCAGCACTGACAGGTATAATACATTGTAATGCATTATACCAGTGATAAGAGTAATAAAAGTTAAAGTCCCATAGAGAGACTAAGTAAAAAAGTTAAAATGATAAAATAAACAAAAAAAATAAAAAAATATTACACCAATATATATGTACAGTATATTAATGTAAAAAAACAAAAAAAAAAACACCACATACTGTGCAAATTAATTGGGACAAAGAATTTTTTAAGTAAAATCGTAAGTTGGTTACCAGTCAGTGATTCAAACCAATTTTAACTGCTTTGAACAGGTGTGAGTGTACAACCGTGAGTAACTGACTCGCCCCCTGGGCCGTGGGGCACGCAGATCCGGGCAATAGGGAAACGATGGGGGTAGTAGTGGCAATCCGGTGCCGTGGCTCAGTGTGGTCAGACCAATGGTAGTCTGCTATGCACTATTGATAATGTCCGACTACACCACCAGTGGATTTGCGGTCATTAGGAACCGCCGCTGCAGGGTAGACCGCTGGGGCTGATGGTGGGTGCAGCTGAGGTGGTGTGACTCCCCACGGGAAGAGTGCAGCCCCAGGGCAGTGTAGTGGATGGTGGAGGCGCGAAGGAGCACACGGACAACAAGTTACAGTCCAGGGTCTTTACTCACAGTTCATTTGTTCCGGGTCACTTCTGTCAGCAGTGACCGCCCAAGCCGTGCTGCATCCACCAGGTGTGGGGCTCGGTCAACTCCCAGGCAGTTCAGGAGCATGGCACAGGACCCTCTTTAATCCTTTCTCTGGCCTGCCTCACCAGTGACCCACTTTTGTCCAGCTGCCGCGGACTTGTGCGGTTAAACGTGGGCCCCGTCCTCCGCTGTCCTATATGGTGCCTTCCTAGCAGGTTTGATGAGATGTCGCACCAATAGATGATCACGACGACCGGTCTTTGGCTGAGGGTAGTTTCTCCTCCACCAACTTGGGCTCCGGTACCCTTAATCTGCCTGACCCTTCACCCTGGATTCTCGTGGGTTCTTAGGGTCCCTTCCACCTTCTTGTTCCTGAGCCCTTCTGTTTCTCTGTCTCTTCTTCTCCCTTTCCGTTCCTTCCTGTTCCTTTCTGTTCCATTCTCTTGGAGCTGAGATGAGCCAAAATCTCAGCTACTCTTCACCTCCTCCTCGGCCTCTCACTAGGCCCTCCTGGAGTAGAGCTCCTACAGAGCCTCTACTCCGTCTTCTCCTCTCTGTACAGAACTGAACTTCTCTTCTCCTAGAGCTAAGATGGTGCCCACCTTTTATACCTCCCTCTGACCATGAGCCCAGGTGACCAGCAACCAATGGGCTCCTACCTACGCTCAGGAACCAACCCCTATCTGCCCCTACAGCACTGGGTGTTCCACCCCCCTCCCCACTCCAGACAGGGACATAGTCGGTCGTGCCTGCACTTCTGTCTAGTGGGAGCACCGTTGAGCTGTCCCTCGGAAATGGGGTGTGTGTGCTGTATGCAGCTAACTGAGCCCTGGTCCATACTCCATCCTTACCTGGGAGTGGAATATCACACCTCTGGTCTGAGGTGCAATACCCCTGTAGCGGCCGAACCCTCGGGGCGCTACATTCCCCCCTGGTAAAGCACAGCACGTCCTCGGGCTGGAAAAGAGCAAAACAGTTAATTACAGGACATGCAAAACTTTTTAAAACTTTTCACATCAGAAAACAGGCAACATGGTTCAATTCCCTTTATGGGAAACGCTTTTCTTTTCTAGTCACACTATTATAAAACGCTTACTAATACTTCTGGAACTCTTTTGACATATAAACACTATTAGAAAACATTCACATTACTATCTAGCAGCATATAAAAACTTTTCATATAAAACATTTGCAGGAAAACATTTTTACAACACATTCTTGGATCCTGGCGGCGGTGCAACTTGCGACCAGGTGTGCACTCTTCTTGTAAGTGCAGGAACTTTGGCAACCTTGTAAACACGAGGGACTTGCTGTCCCGAGGTAGATGTGGTAGTCTTTTTTTTATAAAACCAGTAGGGGGCGCTTTAGGAAGCGCAACTATATACAAGGGATTGACCGCTCTCAGTCCTCGGCCAGTTTTGGAAAGGGAATGGCTGCTCACAGTCCTCAGCCTGATAGAGGATGAGGGGCACACAGGTAACAGTCTCTTAACAATAATCAGTTCTCTGTACCCTGACGGGTAACTATGTACACAGGTACTTTGCTACTTACTAGTAGCGGTGTCCTCCATATGCTCCTTCTTCCCCCTTATATGGTTCTTCAGACCCGTCTGGGTCCTCTTGGCTCTCCTCATAGCCGCAGTGTTGTAGTTCCTCCTCAGTGAGCCGATGAACATGTAGGGCGTACGGTCCTTTTGCGCCTACGTGGCGGGTAAAGGCGACCACATCACCAGGGTACAAGTTACGGCCACGATGTCCCTCAGGTAGATGACTCTCAACGTCCCTGCGGGTCACAAAGACGTCGCCTGCGGTTTCTGGGCCCCTGATGAACCCCCAGCCGTTTTCCATGTGGAATTTGACTATGGTCCCGGTGATTCGGGGACCACGGGCTGCTCGGGGGTCTTGGCGGGCCTTGCGTTTCTGTTCAGCACTCTGGGCCTGGAGCCGTTCCTCTCTGACGCGTCTCTCTCGTCGCTCCCGCTCAAAGGTCGCCAGTTGCTGTTGACAGGACTCCAGACGACGGACCGCGTCTGCCCGGGTCTCTTGAGAGAACCCCATCAAGTTCTCGCTAGTGGGGTCCCACGCAAATTGGACGTCCTCCAGTGGGGGTAGGGTGACCTCTACGGGTTCTGGAGCCGGTATCAGAGGCTCGCGCGGGGGCTGGGCCTTCCATGGCTGATTGCCGGTCACTTCCGCCGGCCACTCCAGCGGCAGTCCATCCGGACCGGTATGATGTGCCAATAGGTACACGCCCAGCGATGGTATAGTGGAGGGGCCTGATCTGGGAGCAGCGCCCGGGGGCACTCGGCCTTGCGACCAGGCCGGGGGTCTTTTAGCTGCGCTAGGTGGCAGTCCCATCCGGGACAGGGGCGCAGGCTTAGCGATGGCGCCCGGGTCATCCAGGCCTTGCGACCGGGCCGATGATGCTTCTTGCTTTACGGCGCCCGGGGTCAAGGGGCGTGGCGCCGGGCGGGGCGTGGCCGCGGCGCTCGCCGCTTGAGGCCTAGCTGGGAGCAGTGGCGGCGCGGCAACAGGTGCGGTGAGTGAGGCTTCGGGTGCTGCGACGGGAGGCAGGGGCAGGCTTGCGGTTGCTGGGCTTGGGGTGGTGACGTCCCCTTCACTTGCCTCAGTCCTCGTGGCTCCCTCCGCGGCGTCACCTCCGGTCCTCTCTCCTCCTGCGCCGTCCTCAGAGGCAGGCAAACTCCGGGGTGCGGTTGAGGCCTGTCGCTGGTGGGTCTCGGCCTGCCGGGCCAGTTCCTCTCTCCACTCAGTGAGTGCACCCCGCTGCGCCCGGACCATCCTCCGCTCCAGGTCCTCCAGTGCAGCTTGCGCACGCTCCGGGTCTCTGGGGAGCTGCGCTAGGACTTCTGCTAGGCTGCAGAGCGGTTCGGCCTGCAGCAGGCTTCGGGCCAGGAGGCTGGTGCTGCTGAAGGAGTCCATCCCCGGGTGCGGTCTGTCTGGACTGATCCAGACCACCCCCTGCCCCGCAGTTTTCTTCTCTTTCCGCCCCCATGGGGGGTGGTCCTGGGGCATTCTGCTGACAATCACTCTCAGGGGCAGCCCCCCCACGTTGACGGACATTTCCACAGCCGTGCTCATGGTTGTTGGGGGCGGGCTTCCTCTTTGGCGCCATTCTGGGACCTAGCCCACGATGGGAGGTGGCCTCCTGTGGTCTTTTGGCGCGCACATTATGGCGCTCGTTCTTCTAGGGCGGGCGCCATCTTTAGTACAACGAAACAGTCTCTTTTCAGGCGCGCAGTACCCGTTGTTAGCGGGCACGAAATCCTGCCGACTACGCCAAAGCTGACTCGCCCCCTGGGCCGTGGGGCACGCGGATCCGGGCAATAGGGAAACAATGGGGGTAGTAGTGGCAACCCGGTTCCATGGCTCAGGGTGGTCAGACCAATGGTAGTCTGCTATGCACTATTGATAATGTCCGACTACGCCACCCGTGGATTTGCGGTCATGAGGAACCGCCGCTGCAGGGTAGACCGCTGGGGCTGATGGTGGGTGCAGCTGAGGTGGTGTGACTCCCCACGGGAAGAGTGCAGCCCCAGGGCAGTGTAGTGGATGGTGGGAGTGATGGTAGTGAGAGTCCCAGTGCTGATAGTGCTGGAGGTGCGAAGGAGCACATGGACAACAAGTTACAGTCCAGGGTCTTTACTCACAGTTCATTTGTTCCGGGTCACTTCTGTCAGCAGTGACCGCCCGAGCCGTGCTGCATCCACCAGATGTGGGGCTCGGTCAACTCCCAGGCAGTTCAGGAGCATGGCACAGGACCCTCTTTAATCCTTTCTCTGGCCTGCCTCACCAGTGACCCACTTTTGTCCAGCTGCCGCGGACTTGTGCGGTTAAACGTGGGCCCCGTCCTCCGCTGTCCTATATGGTGCCTTCCTAGCAGGTTTGATGAGATGTCGCACCAATAGATGATCACGACGACCGGTCTTTGGCTGAGGGTAGTTTCTCCTCCACCAACTTGGGCTCCGGTACCCTTAATCTGCCTGACCCTTCACCCTGGATTCTCGTGGGTTCTTAGGGTCCCTTCCACCTTCTTGTTCCTGAGCCCTTCTGTTTCTCTGTCTCTTCTTCTCCCTTTCCGTTCCTTCCTGTTCCTTTCTGTTCTGTTCTCTTGGAGCTGAGATGAGCCAAAATCTCAGCTCCCCTTCACCTCCTCCTCGGCCTCTCACTAGGCCCTCCTGGAGTAGAGCTCCTACAGAGCCTCTACTCCGTCTTCTCCTCTCTGTACAGAACTGAACTTCTCTTCTCCTAGAGCTAAGATGGTGCCCACCTTTTATACCTCCCTCTGACCATGAGCCCAGGTGACCAGCAACCAATGGGCTCCTACCTACGCTCAGGAACCAACTCCTATCTGCCCCTACAGCACTGGGTGTTCCACCCCCCTCCCCACTCCAGACAGGGACATAGTCGGTCGTGCCTGCACTTCTGTCTAGTGGGAGCACCGTTGAGCTGTCCCTCGGAAATGGGGTGTGTGTGCTGTATGCAGCTAACTGAGCCCTGGTCCATACTCCATCCTTACCTGGGAGTGGAATATCACACCTCTGGTCTGAGGTGCAATACCCCTGTAGCGGCCGAACCCTCGGGGTGCTACATAACAAAATGTGGTTTGACTGGTTTTAGTCAGAAAATAACAGCTAGCTGCCCCCTCAGCTTCAGTTGAGAGCTTGTTTCTGTGAGAAGTGGTTTAGTGTACTTTTTCTCCATGACACAATTCCAAGTGTGTGAAGAAATTCCTGGAAGAAAATAAAGTAAAAGTGGTGGACTGGCCTGGCAATTCACCAGACTTAAATCCTATAGAAAATTTGTGGAGCATTGTGAAGAGACAAAACGGACTGTACAACCAAAGAACGCATGATAAACAGTGCCATACAAGTGTGGTTCCATGATGAAGAATTGAAGAATTTATGCAAAAACTTGGTAGAATCAATGCCAAAACGCATTGAAAATCTCATGTCTGCTAAAGGAGGACATATTTTTTTACTAAAATTAGTATGTAACAGTGCATTCTAACATTTTATTATTAAATATTCAAAAATATGTTTTTTTTGGCTTTGTCCCAATTAATTTGCACAGCACTGTATTTAGTATCGCCACATCCAGAATAACAACACCTATAAAACTCTATAATACACTATTTAACCTCTTCAGTGAACTCCATAAAAAATGAATAAAACATGTGGCAAAAAAATGCTTTTTCATCTTACCACCCAAAAAAGTACAATAAAACGCGATCAAAAAATCAAATGTTAATTTAATTGGTATCGCTGAAAATATCTTGCCTCTCAAAAAACAAGCTACCATACAGTCCTGTCAGCGGAGAAAATAAAAGTTACAGCTTTCAGAAAATAGCGATGCAAAAACAATTATTTTTTCTATAGAATAGTTTTTTTGTGTAAAAGCGTCAGAACATAATTTTTTATAAATGTGGTATAAAGCTGTCTTATCACTTTTACTATATGGTGAACGGCATAAAAAAAAAATCCTGAATTGCTGGTTTTTGTTCATTCTGCCTCCCAAAAATCGGAATAGAAAGCGATCACAAAATGTTATGTTCCCCAAAATGGTACCAATAAAAATTTTTTATTAGGTGTAGTTTGTAAAATGGGGTCACTTATGGGGGGTTCTGCTGATCTGGCATCTCAAAGGTTCTTCCAGTGGGTCATTGCCCATCCAAACCATAACAATAAGATTTGCACTATAATCTGGTGCTCCTTCCCTTCTGAGCTTTCCAGTGTGCCTGAGAAGTATTTCCCGATTACATGTAGGGTATTGGCGCACTCAAGAGAAATTGCACAACAAACAGTCAGGTCCAATTCTTTTCCTACTAGCCCTTATAAAATGTAAAAACTTTGGGCTAAAACAAGATTTTTGTGGTAAAAATGTAATTATTCTTTCTTCACCGCCCAATAGTATACAATTCTATGAGGCACATGTAGTGCCAACATGTTCACTGCACCCCTAGATAAAGTCATTGGGGGTGTTGTTTGTAAAATTGGGTAATTTATGGATGAGTTCTGCTGTTCTAGCACCTCAGGGGCTCTGCCAATGTGACATGACACCCTCAAACCATTCCAGTAAAATCTGAACTCCAATATGGCGCTTCTTCCCTTCTGAGCTTTGAACTGCGCCTCAAAAGTAGTTTTTGATCACATATAGGGTATTGGGATACTCAGGCGAAATTGTGTAACAAATTGTATTGTTCATTCTCTCCTTTTATCCCTTCTAAAAATTGAAAACTTGGGGCCAAAGCAACTTTTTAATGGAAAAAAAATAGTAATTTTCCATTTACTCAGCCTAATGTTATTCAATTCTGTGAATCAACTGAAGGTTACAAATGCTCACTACACCCCTAGATGAATTCCTCAAGAGGTGTACTTTCCAAAATGTGGTCACTTGTGGGGGTTTCTGCTGTTTTGGCACGTCAGGGGTTCTTCAAATGTGACATGCCATCCGCAATGTATTGCAGCCAAAATTGAGCTCCAGAATTCAATTTGCGCTCCTTCCATTCCGAGCACTGCCGTGTACCCGAACAGTGAGATACCACAGCTCCTGGGTAGGGAAGGAAGCAAAAAAAGTACAGATATTACAGCACGGGATCACAGCTGATTCTTTCTTTGAGGTAAAACTTTGTTTAAAAACAGGTAGGGAAATGTTTTACCTCACAAAAAGAATCAGCTGCGATCTTCTGCTGTAATGTCTGTATACTCTTTTGCTTCCCCTCCTGCCCAAGAGATGTGGTATGATCAGACCATGTTCCTGTACGGTCAGACACAGCCATTACACAGTACACAGCAGGGGCACATTTATAAGATTATCTCATCACAGGAACATTTTATTTAAACACATCCAATTATGGAAGTTATTATTCCAAGATCTATTGATTAAAATCAACTTTCGTTCTTTGGAAAACCCCTTTAACTCGTGTAACAGCGCTACTCCTGCGATGTTGCTGTGATTACCGGCAGCCACGTGACATTGTCATGTCACGAATTAGCTGCAGAATTTCATATTCTGCTGCAGAGGACATCCACTCTGACGAAATAGTGAAGGCTGCAGCCAATAATAGTAATTATAGTTAGATATTATCTCTACCAGTGGTCGACCATCCCTTTAATGAACACACACAGAAGCATATTTATCAAAATGATCTAATTCTTAGAAAGTGCAAACTTAGACTAGATAATCTTTAAAATGCAGCAAAGTGGTTGTCATAGAGAAAAAATTGTAATATCCATAAAGACATCTCCTTCAGAGTGGGGACATATCATCTTCACATTGAACATATGGGATCAATTATAACTGGGAAAGTGAGAAAGAGCTGATACTTCAACCTCCATTGAAATAGGGCCTCATGCTGTGAACAGATAATTACAACAAAGAATCTGATGAGGACCAGCCAAAAAGGTTAAGATTTGTATACTTGGAGGCGGAGAAGCATATTTCCGAGGCAACAGCTGCTTCTGTTTAAAGGATTTATCTCAGACTTTCTTGAGCAAGTATGAATATTGGGGTTTGCATCAATCTGATATTCATGGGAGGTATATTTTTTATATTTTTGGTGCCATAGCGAAGGGACGAACATAATGCATTCACTCACATCACCGTAATGCCATTCCAACCTAATATCGGAAACATGGATGATGTTATTCATGGCATGTTTCATCTCTATGGAAAGATAAAATCATGATAGGAAACATGACAACAATATCTCCTGCCTGGGACCTCCAGGGGTGAAGACATTCAGAAAGTTGGGAATCTCATAAACTTCTGAAAGGCCTAAGCATATTCCACAACCAGCCCCCAGGTGAGCTCACCAAGAGAAGGTATGTGGGCATAGCCTTGATCTAATAAGAATCTGAGTTTGGGTTTTGGTCATTTGTCATTCCTTGAAGGTACAGCTTGCTGTGGGTTCTGTCCATTTTCCTAAGTAGTACCTCCCTCCGCTAAGCTCTGAGCCATTTCTGTGATGCATGTTTAGTACTTGATTTTAATAGTTTTTCTTTTGTTATCCCTTTTATGCTATGTGATTGTATATACCGTGTTTTTTTTGTTCCCTTTTTGTTCCCATCTTTGTATATTTTTTATAAACGCTGCCTACTTTTCCTGATTAAATATATAAAATGTAATAGCTTCGCTCCCCTTGATCTGAACTGCACCCCTGAAGCCATATGCTACCTGTAATGAGTGTCCAATCGGCCTGTATAAATGATTGGTGGTGGCAGCTAGTTCCTTTTGGTATTGTGGAGCTGGCAGTGACTGGGGTATATATATTCCATGCGTTGGAATCGGAGGTGTATATACCATACACTCACAATGAGTTCCCCAACAACTGGCCTAATATTGGAAACAACCTCGTTCATCACTCGTCAGTGAATTGTGTAATTGTCCTGATGATTGGAGGCATCTCCCTGACAAATTGGTGGCAGTTATGAGATCCACATGATCTCCCCAGTATTATCCCTGACAGTGGTTAATGCTGTTTGATAACCTAGACCTCCGGTCTAGGTTTACACCACCGATTATTTGGCTTACTTTGTGCCAGAAATGTGTGGCATGATTTTGGCATGTTGTGGCACACATTAATCCATGACCCGCTCTGATAAACTACGCTCATTTTAGTGAGACCACACCCCCTAGCTGGAAAAAGTGTCTAAAACGCATAAATATGGTGAAAGTTGTGAAAAACAGTTTTTGTATGTAATTTTGGACCAAATTCTCTTGCATTTGGTTTCATAAATAAGTTTCACATTATTCAGAGTAATTTATAGTGTAATGTCCCATTTTCAGAGCTAAGGAGAATGGCACATGCCCTATATTACCAATTCATTCAGTCCCAGTGTGGTTCAGTACAGGACATAAAGTGCTTTATGCAACATGTTCTTGGCATTAAGTATTTAGCTTTGCAAACTGTTCTTAACCTTTTATTCTGATGGTCCCATGAGACATTTCACAGCCAAACTACAAGTATCATATATGGGGGAAGGGTAAAGGGCAGTGCAACAAATATAGAAATAGGCCAGAAATTCTCTGTATACTTCAAGTGCAACAATAAAACTCCAGACTTCCCCCTGCAGAAATAGAAATGGGACATGTTTTGTTAGTTATGAGGATGTCTGATGAAGAGCTGACATAAATATTGCTGCAATATTTCACATTAACATTGTTTTCATTTGCAGAACAGATGTAGAAAATCATCATCAGTGCAATATGTAACAAAAGAGAAATGTTAACCACATTTAACCCCTCAAATCTCCATTCATTGTATATGAGACTGACAGACTGAGTACAGCTCCTAGCTGTGGGATCCCCAGCGATCAAACATTTACCACCTATCCTTAGATCCAGGCTTGGACTGGCCCATAGGAGAACAGGAGAATCCTCCGGTGGGCCCCTGTGCAAGGCTGGCCACCACCCTCTTATATGAACAGTACTTGGCACAATATACCTGAATCATTATGTACAGACAAAGGCAGCATCTTATTCATTTATCAATCTATCCAGTTCATTGTTATATAAATTTGTGATTGAGGATAATGTCACTTTTGCATGTAGATGAAAAGTGGGACCCTGGAGTTGGTTGCTGGTGGGCCATTGGCTCCCCTGTCCGACACTGCTTAGATCTATAAATGGTATTCACAGAAAAAAAAAAAAACTTTCCTAAAACATCCAGCGTCCAGATCAGTGGTAGTTGGCGGCTGGATGGGAGGCCCGCAAATTTCTTACCTTCCACAGTCTGCAGCACGAATTTTGGCGTGACATCATCTGTGCATGCAGCTTACCTCTAGTTGGGACCTTTGGATTTATTTTTTGTTCACTGTCGAAGCCACAAGAACTTTCTCATTTTTATGTAGCTTCACTTTATGACATTTGGCTTTTTTGGTGTCTGTACGGTCGTGTTCACACGTTGCATAAATACTGTGTTGATTGTTTTCTGCAGGAGTCCGCAACAAACTACGCAATAACAATCTTCTCTGGTTATTGCATTTGTGCTGCATTTTTTATGCCTTTTCTCCCTTATTTGATGTGTTTTAGGTGTAGATGTGAAGCCGCATTTTTAAAGTGTTTTTTATAATTCAAGAAAGCTTTGATTCTGCACTTGTAAAAAACTGAAGTTACTTTTTTGTGTGTCTTTTTTTTGGCTCCACATAGAAAACCGCGCAGTTTAGCAGTATCTTTAAATGCACCAAGGGCGCGGTTTTCATGAGCAAAAAAAGCAGCAGAAAATACACAGCATTTACTCTACATGTGAACATGGTCTAAATCTCCAAGCAAAGTGGATGTGATTTCATGAAATCTCCGCCCTCTGTGCGTCTAAAGACGCTGCTGAACTCTGCGGTTTTGGTGTTTTTTTTTTCTCTATAGGCTTCTATGTGGAGCCTGAAAAAATGCATTAAAAAAAAAACGCCGTTGCATTTTTTAAGTGCAGAATCAAAGCTTTTCTGTAGGATTAAAAAAGCGGATTCCCATTTGCACCAAAAATGCAAAAAATAACGGTGAACACGCAGAAAAGAAACACAACGAACATGCAATAATCAGAAAAGATTGTTATTGCATAATGTGGAGCAGACACCTGCAGAAAACGTGCAGAAAAAAACGCAGTAGGAAAAATTTAGCATTTACGCTATGTGTGAACACAGCCTCAACGTTACATTTTAATTACATTTTTTATGGATTTAATAGATAGAAAAGATCAATCACACATTTTTTTTATGCCATTTACCGATCCCTGTAAATAATCTGATCGCTGTGTTGAGTGGGTTGTTAGAATTACAGTGACACAAAATATGTACGTGTTATTCGTTGAGCTGTGATGTTTATTATTTTTTAAAAAGGGCAGTAAAAATTACATTTATGTAATTGTTTTTCATTATTTTTAGTAATTTTATAGGAAGAAAAAAATGTCTCTTTTATTCTCACTCTAGAATACAGAGACATAAAAATACACTGTTATATACAATTTATCTCTTTCTCAGCATAATCTGCCTGTGGGGTTAGTGACTGCAATACAGATCAAGTATACAAAATTCTCCTAGTAACTTCACCAGAGCCTATTGCTCAATCCATTTATCTTCTGCCTGCAATTGTAGAGGTTGTCGGTTCGAGTCCTGGGGAGACTCGCAAAAAAGAGAAAATTACTTTTTGTAATTGATTTTCATTAATTTTAGAAGTATTATAGGAACAAAAAAATCTGACTTTTTCTTGACCTGTAAAATACAAATACATAGAAATACACTGCTGTATACAATGTATCTCTATGTATAATAGTATAATCTGCTTCTGGGTTCATTGCCTGCCATATAGTTCAAGATTACAAAATTCTATCTACATCATTGTGGGCTGTGGCTCTTCACTAAAACTGCTACCCGCAAATATAAGATCGTCAGTTTCAGTCTTGGGGAGAGCAGATCACAAAAGAGAATACTTTAATTTATGCAGAGATATGTGACCCCGCCCCCCGAGTAGGAGGAGCTATGGAGCAATGAAGACATTGGAGAGAGATGAGTATTAGAAGTTGGGACAAAGCCCTGATATGGCAGGACAGAGCCCTCAAATCGGGACATTCCCACTGAATCTGGGACGGTTGGGAGCTATTCAATAATTCAAATTCATCAAGAGCACTGCCATTCCATTATGGTGTCACAGGGCGCACAATAAATGTATTTTCATTAAAGGGGTTGTTCAAGACTTTTTTTTTTTTTTACTATGGGCCTAAAAACTAACAAGCAGGTAGTTAATAATAAAACATAAAAATGAAGAAGGATGGGTGGCAAGGAAATGTCATTACAAGAAAGATGCAAAACTGAGTGCTTCATTTAGACCAGAGGGAGTCAAAGTAACCATAGAAACAATCCACCTGGCTTCGCATTAAGCAAGAGGTTTTTTTGGTATCGCCTCCCTTTATGCCACTGTGGACTATATCTATACCCCATATCATAAAAGTTTTGGGGTTACAATCATGAAGAATCTTAAAGTGCCGAGGGATTATTTTAAAATCAGCAATATTCTCTACTGTCCTGACCGCACCAATGCCCCTCTCATGCTCCTGTACTCTGACTCTCAGTTCCCTTGAAGTAAGTTCCAAATACATTTTGGGGCAACCACATGTTGCATAATATATTACGTTCGTACTACTACACGTTATATGTTGGTTGTTGGAAAAATGCTGCGACCCATCAGCAGAGTCAAATGTGGTGCGGCAAAGGACATTGGTGCAGGTAAGACAGTGGCCACAGGGAAAGCAACCATGATTTGGGCCTCTGGTTTCTAAAAGGCTCACTTCCCGTGGTGTACAGTATAATGGCTTTTAACAAGAATATTGTTTAGATTCTTAGAGTGTTTTGATGTCATAAGAGGGGTAATAGATAAACAAGATTTCAAGGATGGTTCAGTTTTAAGTATTGGCCAATGTTTATTGAGAATCAATCTCATTTTCTGCCATTCATGATTAAAGGTAGAAATGAACCGAGCCCTCCCATCTTGTTTCCTATATCTAGAGGACAGATGTAAGAGAGAGTTGCGTGGAGTGTGCTTCGCTCTTCTGTAACCATATTTAATGCACCTCTGACTGTAACCCCTTGATCTCAAGTCTGCATTTCAAATTTCTCATCAGGTGAGCAGATCTGCCTCATCCTGAGGAACTGACCAACTAGGACAACCCTAATAGTAGCCGCATTGTGGGCAGATGTACCAGGTATTAAAGAGCTGACAGACGTAGGTTTCCTAAAAACTTCAGTCTGTATACAAGCTTAACTTTCCACCTCAATGCTAAAATCAAGGAAATCTAACCTTTTGGTGTGATATTTATAGGTTAACTAGATATTGAATAAGATGACGTTTAATTGATTCATGAGGGGTTTGAACTGCTTCACCGTCCCCTGCCAAAAAATCAACAAGTCATCTATATATCTCAGCCAGCACTGCATGTTGTACATGGCCTATGTGCTCTTGCCGCCAAAGAGGCTCCTCTCCAGTCTACCTCGGAAAAGGTCGGTGAACAAAGGCGCACAGGCCGCGACCATTGCAGTGCCTCCTCTCTGTAAATAAAATTAATTTTTAAACACAAAAAAATTGTGTGTGAGGACAAAATGGAGCAGCTCAAGTATCAATTCACAAATCTGACTGACCCGGTTGCTATTCCTCAGGAAGATGCAGACCACTTGCAGCCCATTGTCATTTCTGATGCAGGTGTAGAGAAACTCAATATCAGCTGTAACGAGTAACACCTAAGTTTCCATATAGATACCGTTAACCCTAGATAAAACATCAGTCGTATCCTTAACATACGACAGGAGATTCTCAACCAACGGTTTAAGATATCAATAGATTTACAAATAGGATGGCATAAACCATCTATACCTGACACTATGGGATGCCCTGGTGGGTTGACAGGATCTTTATGGACCTTGGGAAGAAGATATAGTGTGGGAATTTGGGGGAATTTCACTGTCAACCCTTATAATACCTTTTCATCAATAATCCTGTTTTCAAAGCTTGGGTCAAAATAATTTGGAGTTGGTCCGAGAAGGAGGAAACCAGATTGGAGGGTAGTTTTAGGTAGGTGTTCTTATATTTTAATTGATGGAAGGCCTCTTTCTCATATTTGTCAATCGGCCACACAACAATGTTGTCCCTCTTGTCAGGTGCCTTAAAAACAACATCATTAAAGGATTTCAGTTCCCGAAGGGCAATCCTCTGTTGATGGGTTAAATAAGTTGTCAAATTTACATCATGTAGATAATTCTTTAAAGTCTTCTAATACCAGTCTAGTGAATATCTCTACTGCCGGGCATAGTGACAAGGGAGATCATTGTGGATCTGGGCATTATTGACTGAGGAAACATTCCTTTATTATCCAGAATTTGCTCTATTAAAAAATCCTCCAAAACCAGTAAAGCCTCTTTCACTAACTAGTACAGCTGATAGTGGTATTGGATACAATAGATGGAGCCCTGTAAAGAATTTTTTTTTCTTCAGCAACGCCTGTAATGCACCATCCCTTCTCCACTAGCTTTCCTTATACTCAGTAGTACAGATCACACTGGTATTGAATACAATAGATGGAGCCCTGATAAGGACTGTTGGTTTTAGGTTTCTTCAGCAAGGCCTATAACGCTCACTTTCCCTTCTGCAGCAACTCTCCCTAATCTGTTTCCGGGTACAGTGTGGTGAGCATCACGTCACCAGGTCTTATATAGACCCAATGATGTGATGCGGTCAGCCAATCACAGTATTGCCAGTAGCTAACATGGCTAAGGCATTACCATGATTAGCAGGCAATCCCGGCATGTTTAGTGGCTGAAAATCAGCTGCGAAACAGGGAATCTAGCATGGCGCCAGAGTACCCGGATACTGAGCGTCTCGAGCACCAGGATGCTCGATCGAGTACTGAGCATGCTCGCCCATCACTGCTTTTTACACCTAAACCTACAACGGTGACAGGGCCTCTAGACCTAATCTATGTGTCAGCACACTGTGATTAATGAAAACATTAACTCCACTATTGCTGTAAATGCTAAAAACTTAAAATACTTCATTAACATTTTTTGATCAAAATATTTTTCAGGAACACTGCCAGAAGCTTGTTTTTGGTTAGACATAATCACTATTGCAGCAGGTTATAACAGCCAATTGTGCTCTATTAAAGGGAATCTGTAAGTAAGATCTACCCTCTTAAGCCGTCTACATGAGAATGAAGGTCATAGGAAGCTGAATAAAACGATATCTTGATATCTGATATTTTATTCCAGAGAAATCCACATTTTTCTTATATGTAAATGAGCTTTCCAGACTATGGGCTGGGCACTGATCAACATGAGAATCTGCCTCCAGAGCTTATTTTAAATAAAAGGGGCGTTACCAGTGTGAGACATGTAACTAACACAGAACAGGAGAACTGAGCCTTGTCTTCTTGTAAACACATATTTTGCAGCTCTCACAGCTCTGCTGTATTGCAACAATATTACAGCCCTGTCTGCCTGTGAGATGGAAGCTGAAGCTGAGAGGAACCTGTAGATGTGTCAGGTATAATCACACACAGCTCTGCAGTGATATCAGGAGAGCAGAGAGCAGCCATTACACATCACACTGGTAACTTTCATTTAAAATAGATCTCCCTGGACTCCGCCTCCAAAGCTTATGTCCAGCCCATAGTCCTGAACAGATCATTTACATTTAAGAAAAACATGGATTTCTCTGAAATAAGACAGCAGATATCAAGGTATAATATTCAGCTTCCCATTACCTACATGCTCATATACACGGCTTGGGAGGGTTGATCCTACTGACAGATTCCCTTTAAGTACAAAATGTGCTTGTCATGAAGGAGGTGAATAATTCTGAGACTTCTGTAATCATTGATAACAACTTTTTTTCTTTAAATTTGGAGAAACCACTTGATATTAGTTTTATTGAGTTATTTAAATGATTATTTTTCAAAGCTTTTGTGCAAACTGCAGAAAGTTTGTGAATTTTGTTAATAAACCTACTTTTTAGTGGGGATATAATAATTTTTAATTGCAACTGTATGTGTCCAAGCTGATAGTCAAGCTCTATCTGGTTATACAGTATGTTATTATTATGGTAGGGGAGAAAACAAGGGGATCTGCTACTTTGGATCTAATCCTGATAAACAGGGAGGAAATGGTTCAGGAGGTAAAAGTGGCTGGAACCCTAGGAGGAAGCGATCATGCTATTATAGAATTTTGGTTAACTATACCCGGAAGACATGTAAAGACTCAAACTTCAAGGTTAGATTTCAGAAAGGCAGATTTTAAGCGAAAGAGAATAGGAGGGATCCAATGGCTGGATGTCCTTAGGGACAAAAATGTCCAGAAAGGATGGGAAATTTTTAAAAATGAGATTCTCAAAGCACAATCGTTAACAATCCTGAAAAGTAGGAAGAATGGGAAGCATTTAAGGAAACCAGGATTGATGAACACAGAACTTAAACACATGCTAAAAAGAAAGAAAGAAATGTTTATCAAATGGAAAAAGGGAGGCATATCTAAAGAAGATTATAATGCAGTCTGCAGATCCTGCAGGGCACGTATCAGGTTAGCTAAAGCTGACAATGAATTAAGGCTTGCAAGAGAGGTCAAAAGCAATAAAAAAGGATTTTGGGGGTATGTCAAAAGTAAAAGAAAAGTCAAAGATGCTATAGGATTTTTATAGGATGAAAATGGTGAAATGGTAAGCAAGGATGTTGAGAAGGCCGAACTTTTTAATTCCTATTTTGCATCTGTTTTCTCTCAAAAAGAAAATGTAACATCAACTGATCTTCACTGTCCTATTAAAGGACTAGAAGAATCCAAGTTATCTGTAAACAGAGAGATTGTGAGGGAATATTTAGCTAACATAAATGAGTTCAAGTCTCCAGGTCCAGATGAATTACACCCCAGAGTACTGAAGGAGATCGTAGAAGAAATTTTAGAACCACTCTCCATAATTTTTGAAAATTCTTGGAGAACAGGAGAAGTCCCAGAAGACTGGAGAAGAGCAAATGTTGTTCCTATCTTCAAAAAGGGGAAGAAGGTGGACCCAGGGAACTATAGGCCGTGAGTCTGACTTCTATACCAGGAAAGATCTTTGAATAAATTATTAAACAACATGTATGTAAGTACCTGGATAAGAATGAAGTGATTAACCAGAGTCAGCATGGTTTTGTAACTAACAAGTCATGTCAGACTAACTTAATTTCCTTCTATGACAGAATCACTGACTGGGTGGATCAGGGAAATGCTGCAGATATAGTATATCTTGACTTCAGCAAAGCATTTGACAAAGTATCTCACACCATCCTTATTGAAAAATGACCAAGTATGGAATGGACAAGGCAACTGTTAGGTGGATTCATAACTGGCTTAGTGATCGGACTCAAAGAGTGGTCATAAATGGCTTCACATCCAGTTGGATGAATGTCTCAAGTGGGGTACCACAAGGCTCTGTCCTGGGACCTGTATTGTTCAACATCTTTATCAATGATTTAGATGAAGGAATTGAGGGTAAACTGATTAAATTTGCTGATGACACAAAGCTAGGAGGGATAGCTAATACTAGAGAAGAGAGAGAGAGGATTCAAAAAGACCTAAATAAACTGGAGCAGTGGACAGTAACTAACAGAATGGTTTTTAACAGGGAAAAATGCAAAGTGCTACATCTGGGCAATAAAAATGAAAAAAGCATATACAAAATGGGAGGAATAGAGCTAAGCAACAGTACATGTGAAAAAGACTTAGGTATACTAATAGATCATAGACTGAACATGAGTCAACAGTGTGATGCAGCAGCAAAAAAGGCAAATACAATTCTGGGATGTATTAACAGAAGCATACAGTCTAGATCACGTGAAGTCATTATCAGACTTTACTCCTCTTTGGTCAGACCTCATCTGGAATACTGCGTCCAGTTCTGGGCACCACATTTTAAAAAAGACATTGACAAACTGGAGCAAGTTCAGAGAAGAGCGACCAGAATGGTGACCGGTCTGCAAACCATGTCCTATGAGGAACGGTTACAGGATTTGGGAATGTTTAGCTTGCAAAAAAGAAGACTGAGAGGAGACTTAATAGCTGTCTACAAATATCTCAAGGGCTGTCACATTGTAGAAGGATCATCTTTATTCTCATTTGCACAGGGAAACACTAGAAGCAATGGGATGAAACTGAATGGGAGGAGACACAGATTAGATATTAGAAAAAACTTTTTGACAGTTAGGGTGATTAATGAGTGGAACAGGCTGCCATGAGAGGTGGTGAGTTCCCCTTCAATGGACGTCTTCAAACAGAGGCTGGACAGATATCTGTCTGAGATGATTTAGTGAATCCTGCTTTGAGCAGGGGGTTGGACCAGATGACCCAGGAGGTCCCCTACAATTCTACCATTCTATGATTCTATGACTCGGTGGTCACAATAGGAAAAGATAGGGATAAAAAAATTTCAAAACAATTTTATTCGTAGAATTCAATAAAAACAGAACATTCCCAGTATTATAGAAAACAATGTGAGACCTTTTCCAAAATGTGCAGCAGCTGCAAAAGCAAACAAGATTTTAGGGTGTATAAAAAGAGATTTAAAATCCTGTGAACCAAATGTATTACCCATCTATAAATCTCTCGTAAGGCCACATCTTAGATATGAAATCCAGTTTTGGGCTCCACATTTTAAAAAAGATATTTGGAATTTAGAGTCAGTTCAAAGGCGGAAACTAGATTATTACATTATTACAAGATCTCATTTATATGTATAAATACATATGTAGTCAATGCATAGTACTGGCACATGACATCACTTTCAAGGACCTTACAAAGGATAATGGAGCATTTGTTATATGTGGAGGAAAGACAATTATGGCAGTTAAATAGGAAAGGGTTCTTTACAGTAAGAGCAGTCTGACTGTGGAATGCCCTACCACAAGAGGTAGTAATGGCAGTTACTATAACGACATTTAAAAAAGGTTTGGATGCTTTTTTTTTTAACAAAACATGACATTGTGAGTTATAAATAAAATGTATAACTTTGAAGATAGTTTGAACTTTATGGTCCTAGGTCTTTTTTCAACCTATATAATTCTGGAACTATGTAGGATGTATATTAAGAAAATGCTTGAAATGCAGTTCCCTATAATATTATTTTATAAGTAATTTCCCCTTATTTTTTCTGTGTAAAGTGCTAGCTATAAGCCTAATCTCTGCATCTAAAAAGTGTAAAACACTCCTGAAACACTTGCACTGTAAATCTCTAATCGGTATTTCTTATGGTGCCTAAGGGAAGCCATAATGGTAAGGCCCCTGCTTGGTAACAAGTGCAGTTATTTGCCTCTATAATGAAAATGAATTACCAATGATGAAAGAGTTAAAACCTAGGCCCTGCGTCAGTAATAGCCCCTGTAGTAACCATGACAATTGTTATGAGTTCATAAACTGTTATATATCGGCACTAATTCTCTATTTCCAAGGGAAGGGCAATCCTCCAGCCATGGTTTCCTAGAGGTTTCCTCTACAGGGGGTTTTCCTCTCTTGCGTGCTGGATGGTGACTCTTCGTGAGTCGGGGGTTGTGCCATTTTTCGCGTCATGAATTTAAATAAAATTGAGAACGTTTGACATCTAATTGCTATGCTTTGTGTATTTATTTTGTCTGCTTCTGTTTGATTCATTTTGTTTGGGAATCAGGGTCCATCACATTTCACAGTGTCATAGGGCTGGACATCTGCCGGCCACAGTTTTTCCCCAGGTGTTGCTCCTGCTCTGCTGAATATCATGGAGCAGAGAGCACAAGCATTACAGCACAACTTCTGCAAGTGTGCACTCATCATTGGAATAAGGACTTATATTACAGAAGGATTACAAGTAGCTTCCTCACCTCATTCTCACAGTGAGTATTTTGGTCAGTATTTTACATCAGTATTTGTAAGGTAAAAACCAGAGAGGAGCAAACACAGAGAAAAATAATAACTGAAACATTTTCACCTCTTCTGGTTTTTGGATCCACTCCTAGTGTCTACTAACAAATAATGATGCAAAATAATGCCACGTAAAAGTGCCCTAAATACTTACTGACTTCATCATGACATCGATGACAGTGCTGCAGCCAGCAACTTAGCTCAATGGCTCTGCTCGAGTTGACAGCATAAGCCGCTGCGCTCACCAATTGGCTAGAGCGCTGTCGATATGAAGTCAGCGCTGCAGACAATAACAGATATCATGAGTGGCAGCAGAGATTCAGCCCTGGAGCACGGGAGAGTGTGTAAAGTACAAGGAAACAGAGATTTTACCTTGTGAATACCCTCCATAAAAATCGACGCATTTCTAACCAGGACTAAGAACGCTGTAACGTTTGAAACGCGTTGGTTCTTATAGAAAGTGTTCATTTCAACCTTTTGCAAAGTATGTATATGTATATTTTTTCTCTTTTTTTAATGGGTTAAATAAAAAAATGTATATACTGAAAGCTGGATCCTTTACCTTTTTTGGACATGTCTACCTTTTTTAATACTGCAGAAAATGAGGTGCATTGAGTTTTTGAAGTCTGCAGCATGTCAATGTCTCTTGCGAATTATATGTGTTTTTTTTGCGGGTTTTCGCCATAGTCTTAAATGAGATGCTGAAATTCCACATATAAAAAATGCATTTGGGTTTTTATTACATTTCAGCAGCAAAAAATGGATGTAATCCACATCTACATATGACATTATCAATAAAACGTTATCAAAGCTCACAGAAAACAGGAAGTTTACAAAACAAAGTAATTTTAATTAAAACAAGATATACAAAAAGAAAAAAAGAGCGAAACTGAAAAAATTGTAACCTAATCTGGCAAATTGAAAAATGAAACTCTGCAGAAAATCTTCAGTGTCAAACTCACCAAATACTCATCGTGGAAACATAGCGTTAGAGGGTAATTTCACTGATTGTGAGACAGGGGGGATTAGAGAGACAAGATTGTTGCCAATTGGAGAGAATTTGTGGTCTGAGTTATGGAGATTGTCCAGCTAAAAAAAACACGCACAAAAAAACCCAACAAAACATTTTTATATACCTTCTTGAAGAATACTATGGAATATAAGGGTCTCCTTTGTCCGGGATCCCTGTGATCACAAAGCACGTCTTGCTCTAGCTTCTGGGGGAGCGGTCATGCCGTGCAGTAACCAACAATCCACGGATATGAATAAGTGCTGCATAATAAATCCATTCTGTGGTGGTGCTAAAGGACAACTGAACCGTATCACTGATTTCCTGATCGTCAGTACATAATGGTGTAATCTTTCTTAGATCTGACTGGACAGAAGATTCAAGTAATCAGCAGTAGTTAATTTTCAATTTTGGTAGCTGAGAAATTTCTCTATAAAAAAAAAAAACCTTCACACACTAAACAGTCATTTTTGTTTTGTTCTTTTTTTTAATTTTTTCAGCACTTCTAGAAACATCTAAAACTCTTAAAAGTCATTTTACTGCCTTTAAAGGGAATCTGTCACCAGGTTTTTGCCACCTAATCTGAGAGCAGCATGATGTAAGGGCAAAGACCCTGATTCCAGTGATGTGTCAGTTACTGGGCTGCTTGCTGTAATTCTTATAAAATTACTGATTTATCAGCAGGAGATTATCACTAGAGGACTAATAAACCTGCTGTCAAGTAATCATCCTTATTCAAGAGCTTTGTGTAATCCCACCCCCACCACTGATTGGCTGCTTTCTGGTTATGTATACACAAAGCTGCCAATCATTGATGTGGGCAGGGATATAGAGAGCTGAGCATTCAGAGTACTTACTTCAGCAGCAGATAAACACTGTAGCAAGTAGCCCAGTAAGTCATACATCGCTGGAATCAGGGGCTCTGCCCCTACATCATGCAGCTCTCAGAATCCCTTTAATGCTCAACAAGAACAAATCATTACCTGGCATCATTTGCATGTTTTATTTTGCTCCGCCTCTTTTAATCCAGGAATAAAATTATGTAATCATGATGAGGGAATATTTACTCAGCTACCTCAAATAACTGGATTTAAAATATATTTTATTTTTAATATATCAAGTAGAGGAAATTGCAAATACCTTATGTTGACATATTTGTGTGACACTCACAGCCCTACCCTGGGAGATGGGGATACTCGGAGCCGGGTCAGATGTTTGGTGGGTTGTAGCTGTGGCCTGGACCCGTTCCGTGCCCAGGACCGTCACATTAAAAGGATGTAATGGGCTGACAGGGTTAGTGCTCATCGAGTGGTGAAATTGACTACGCCACCTGTGGTGTCTGGTGATGGCCACCAGCGCTGTGGCAGTCCTCCGAGGCGGGATGTAGTGGCAGCAGGAGATGGTGCTACTCCCCACAGGCGGAGCAGGGCCTCAGGGCAGAGAGACGGATGGAGGGAGTTGTAGTGGAGGAGTTCTGGTGCTGTGCAGTGCGGTGCAGAAATAAAGAAACCGGAGGCCATAGGGGTAGACTTCCAGGGTTTTTACTCACGGTAGAGCATGCAGCTGCAAGGCTTCTCCCTGCTCCTCACGGGGCTCTGCAGCCACCAGGACCGGGGGTCCGACAACCTCCGAGTAATTCAGGTGCTTTTATCAGGACCCCGCACCAAAGTGTTCCTAGACTTCACTTTTAGTCCTCTCCTATCCGTGTGTGTAGAAAGGCCGGGTCTCCCTCTGGACTATGCACAGAACAAGGGTACGGGTGGCGACTCCGCTTCGTTACCCGGTGGGATCCACTGAGCCTCCGGGCTTCTCCGACTGAGACATAGAGTAACAAAGTCAGATATTGGGGGCCGGTACCCCTCTTGCAGCAGGAATCCCTCTGACTAGGCCAGAGTAGCGAGGACAGGTGGCATGTTCCGCTTCGTCTGCGTCCCCCTGGGATCCTTTTGCGGTGGAACTAGACTCCTCTGCTCCAGGCCTTCTTGGGTAGGGACCTTGACCGGGTAGAGACAACCGCTAACTCTTGCCCACTCCTCGACTCAAGGCCAGAGTACGAGGACCGTGTCCCCATCAACTGCAGGTTCACACAGAAACCACGTTCAGTGATGAAGATCACAATCAAAAGACCATAAGCCGAAGATGGACGTTTATTAAATATGAATTATTAAGTGTAACCTAAATGTGCGTCCTCCACCCTCACCCACTACATGGTTCCCTCTATCTTTTGGTTCCCCCATCTCCACTTATCCTGGAAGGGGCAGCACTGTAGTGCCTATTAGCCCCCTCTGCAGGTGGGAGAAGTGTAGTGTTGGATGCAGAGGTGTGGTCCTGACAGTTGCACCATACTTACCTCGAAGGAGAGATACCACACCCCATTAAAGAGGTGCAGTATCCCTGTGGCGATCGAACCCTTAGGGGCTCCACATTTGCTTCTATCTATCTATCTATTCTAAGGGTTCTGGCTGTGAATTTACTGTACAGCTGAAGAAAAAGTCGCAGATGAACACTCTCTCACTGAATAACACTGGAGCGAGTGCAATGCGAATTTTTATCGCATTATACTCGGCATATTTATACGCAAGTGGGAGCAAGGCCTAAATCTCACTCCTTGATGAAGAGGAGGACTCTAACCCCATCTGCAGCCAGGAGGACTGGTTTCTCATTATATACTCTATGTAGGGGAGTGTCATTTAGATTTCATTTATTATGGGAAACTGGGGATTGTACATAGTGGTGTAAAGATTGTGGCAGTAGGGGTTCGATTGTTTTGATCAGAACAGAGCCAACACATGGATTTTGCTAACAAGTTCAACTTTTAACTGTATCTGGTTCCTCAGGACATGGAGTTAGTTGCAAACTATGGAAAACATAGAGACTTTGGCCTCCTACCACCAGACGCTTTCTTTCTCAGACCAATCTTCAGAATGCTGTGTGAAGTGATGCCTGGGTGCAAAAAGGCATGTCCCAATCAAGAGGACGGGTAAATAAGGTGTTGTCTGGTGTAGGGGCTCTAAACACTTTAGGGTTTGGTTTTGAATCTTATTTAATTTTGGGGTGTGATGCACTACCTAGGTTGGAGGTGCACCCTTTAAAAAAAAGACATATATTAATAATATAGTAGTGAGGCTACCAGGACACTAAATATCACGACTCTGTTTTCGGGTATCCCGGGTCCAGGGACTTCTTCCCTGTCCCTAATGCTAGGGGTGTGTCACGCACAGTGTGGGAAACACTAAGTGCAACACGAAGGGATGAGGGGAAGCCCAGATATTAGGGAAAGGGGGAGTGGAGACCCCTAGGCAGATCTAATAACACCCTGCCTACCCTACCGTCCCTATATTGGTGCCACACAAATTGCCGAGCAGGAAACCTAAGCCCTGTATATCCTTAGAGCTAGGTCTTAGATAGGGAGGGGGTGGAGGTGAGCACTGGTCAGTCCCCACTCTAAACTAAAGACAATAAGGGAGACAAACAAAAGGGGGAAAACTTAGCTTGAGCTTACACCAGAGAGATAACACCAAACGTCCTCCAAGGGCACCAGAGAGGAAGCTAGCTGACTGCTATAGCTCCAAGCCTTCACAAGGGAAAATAAGAATATCACTAGCGACTCCCTGAAGCAGACTGAGAGTTTATAAACACCCAGACCAGGGTGTGTCAATCAGAGCAGTACTAAGTCTATTTTTTTACTTTATAATTATCAGAGCATGTGGTCCACCATGGGATGTAGCGTAGTCGTTTGGGCTTCCACACTCTGATCAGCGTGCATAGAAAGTTTTGAGTTCCAATCTGGAATACACTTTCTATTCGGTACGTTCTTTTTAAATAGTTAATCACATACTAACGAATTTGCTAGCTTTTTAAAAAAGCAATTTTGACCTTCTACATAATGTATATACATTAGTGATGAGCAAGCATGCTCGACACTGCTCGGTACTCGCCCGAGCATCTCACTACTCGGGATGTTCGGCGAGCACCGAGCATTTCCGGGTTACTCGGGCGGGAGCTCGGGTCTCCGCCCTGCACGTTTGGCGCTCTTTACAGAGCCAATGAACATGCAGGGATTGCCAGCCAGTCACTGGAATGCCGCAGCCATGTTGTTTGTGGGCATTACAGTGATTGGCTGGCCGCACAGCATCACCTCGACACAGTCGCTCCGGATCAGACAGTGTGGGGAGAGTGCTGCTGAGTTAGGGAGAGATATATAGTGCGAAATAGGTAGTGTAGGGTCTCTAAAGCCTGCCAAATCAAACAAATAGTCCTTCTCAGGACTAATATTCATCCCAGATATCAGGCAGGCAGGCTGTATAGGAGACGCAGTGGTCATACCAGCAAATGCTGCATTACAGTCCTGTGTGCTCCTGTTGGTCAAATTGCTAGACTTATCCCCGGTCTCAGGGGCTAGGAAAAATCCTTTTTTTTTCATGTAAATCCTGTATTTTTTTTCCCTCAGTCAGACTGTACAAATACACGTCTTATTAACCTTTTGGTATCCCCCCCCCAAAAAAAAAAATTTGAGTGTGTCTGTGACTGTTCAGACACCAATATATCTGTTTAAAAGAGTCTGGTGCAGGCCAGAGAAATAGAACTGTGGTTTTGCAGTTCCACGGGTCAAATCTCTGTATTATCCTGCTTTTGGAATTTTTTTCCGTAAAAAAAAACTGTAATAATGTCTCCCTGACTGTTCAGACACAAATGTATCTGTTTAAAAGAGTCTGGTGTAGGCCAGAGAAATAGAATTGTGGTTTTCCTCTTCCACGGTTCTAATCTCCTTTTTATTACCCTTTTTCCATTGATAGTGCGAGTGTAAGCGATTTTACTTAATTTGCAATGGGCAAGGCGTATGGCAAGGGACGTGGAACTGGACGTTCTAGTGATGGTGCGTGTAGAGGACGGGGCCATGGCCAAGGTGAAAATGTGCCACAACCAATAGCCACATCTTCTCGCTCCCACTTCTTGACCGAATTACTAGGGAAGCACACTACAACACCAGTATTGCGAACTGATCAGTGTGAACAGGTTACTAATTGGATAGCAGATAATACTTCCAGTTACCTGGGCACCACCACCTCCGGTCTGTCTTCCACACGGTCAAGTTTTAGTAGCCGTGACTCTCGACCATACTCCTCCTCACCCTGATGCTCCTTCCTCCCACCATGCCGAGTGTCGTCAGACAGCAACTGATCCCACACTTGAACACTCTGAACAGCTGTTCACTGGTCCATTTCCATATTTGTGCCCCTCGTCTGCTCCACTTGAAGTGGTGGAAGAGGAAATCCCATGTAGCGATGCCCAAATATTTTAACAGCCACGGCCACAGGAAATCAACGCTGGCAATTTGTCACAAGAGGTGGACGATGACGAGACACAATTGCCACGAAGAGGAGGATTGTGGTGCGCAAGTGGAAGAGGAGGAGGTGGTGGATGATCTAGAAACTGAGCCAACGTGGCAGGAGGACATGCAGAGTGAGGCCAGCAGCACACAGGGGGAGGGAGGCAGAGTACCCCAACAGGCAGGAAGAAGCGGTGTGGTGGCCGCACACAGAAGGCGGGCAGCAGTTCCCCGTAACACCAAGACGAGGGACGTTGCCAGTACAACCGGTAGGTCTTCCAGAGTCTGGAATTTTTTTAAAGACTCTGCTGATAACCCCAAATAGGCCATATGTACCACTTGCCATGCTAGCATCAGCAGGGGTGACAAAACTACCAGCCTGACCACCACCAGCATGATCAGGCACATGTCAGCAAAGCACTCGACTTTGTGGGGCGAACCCCAGGGTCCACGACCAGTGTCAGCGGGTGTCACCACTGCTTCTTCCGCTGTTGTGCGTGTAAGAGAACCCCCTGTTGTGCGTGCAAGGCAATCCCCTGTCCATACTGCATGCAAAGTTGCCCCCTCCTCTCAGTCTTCATTTGTTATGGCAGTTTCTCAAGAAACAGCATCAACGTCCACGTCGCACCACAGCGTTCAATGGTCCATATCCCAGACCTTTGAACGAAAGCGCAAATTCGCAGCCAACGCCCCACTGGCCACAGTCCTAAATTCGCACATTTCACGACTGCTTGCGTTGGAAATGCTGCCTTTTAGGCTGGTGGAGACGGAAATCTTCCGCAACCTTATGGCGGTGGCCATCCCTCGGTACTCGGTCCCCAGTCGACACTATTTTGCCCGGTGCGCCATCCCCGCACTACACAAGCACGTGTTCCAAAACATCTGCCGTTGTTACTGGGAGAGTCCACCTGACAACGGACACGTGGCCAAGTGCTTGTGGCCAGGGACGGTACTTCTCCCTGACGGCACACTGGGTAAACAGTGGAAGCCGGGACCCAGTCGGACCTTGGGACGGAACACATCCTCCCCACACCGAGGATTGCGGGCCCTATGTCAGTCAGAGTTGCCCCCACAGTGTACAGCTCCTGCGCATCATCCTCCTCCTCCTCATGTTCAGCCTCCATCTCAGATATCACCACATCAGTTACAGGCTGGAAACACTGCAGTACTGCCTCAGCCAAGCGGCAACAGGCTGTGCTGAAACTCATAAGCTTAGGTGGTAAACCTCACACTGCTTGTGAGCTGTGGACAGCTGTGAAAGAGCAGGCAGATCTGTGGCTGAGACAGCTCAACCTACATCCAGGCATGGTCGTGTGTGACAATGGGCGTAACCTGTTGGCGGCTCTGAGGCGAGGCGAGATAACACACGTACCATGCCTGGCTCATGTGCTTAACCTCGTGGTTCAGCGGTTTCTTAAATCGTACCCCAATTTGCCAGATCTGCTCGTCAAAGTACGCCGCCTGTCAGCTCATTTTCGGAAGTCGGCTACAGCTTCTACCGCCATTGCTGTGTTGCAGCAGCGTTTGCAGCTTCCGGCACATTGACTGGTGTGTGATGTCCTCACATGTTGGAACTCTACCCTCCACATGTTGCAAAGGATTTGTGAGAAGAAGAGAGCAGTTGTGGAGTACCAGCTGCAACAAGACCGTCGATATTCAGGTCAGACTCCACACATAAGACCTCAGGAGTTGACCTGGATGTCTGATATATGTACCATCCTGACAAACTTTGAGGAGTCCACCAAGATGGTGAGTGGCGATGATCCCATCATTAGCGTCAGCATCCCACTTGTCTGTCTTTTGCAATGCTCTCGGCAGACAATTAAAGAGGAGGCATTGCAGCCAGAGTATGATGAGATGGATCAAGAATCCGTAATGGGCGATTACACACAGCCGAGCCTCATCTCATCCCAACGTGCATTGGGGGGACAATGAGGGAGAGGAGGAGGAGGAGGAAGAACAGGAGCTGGTATCATGCACTGTAGACGGTAGTACCTGTACAACTGTCATGCAGTCTGTTCAGCGTGGGTGGCCTGAGGACAGGGGGGAGGAGGAGGAGAAGGAGAGCATGGTCAGTCATCATCTTGCCCTTTACCAGTCTTGCCCGTTACCAGTCTGGCACGCATGGCTGACTTTATGTTACGCTGCCTGAACCGTGACCCTCGCGTTGTCAAAATGTTGGGTGACAGTCATTATTGGTTGGTGACACTTTTAGACCCCTGCTACAAGGAGAACTTTCACTCTCTTATTCCAGAGGTGGAGAGACCTACAAAAATGTGGCAGTACCAGAAGGCCCTTGCTGCAGAACTGTTAAAAAAATTCCCATCTGAACACGCTAGCGGCAGAGGTCACAGTTCGTTGAACAACCAAGGCGTACAGGCGTACAGGCGAGTGCTTCAATCTAGCAGAGGCAGGGGAACACTGTCAACATTCTGGGACAGTTTTCTGAGACCCGCCAAGCTTACAGACCCTGAGGCGCGGGGTACTCTCACAAGGAGTGGAAAGTTTCAAAAGATGAGTACCTTGCCGACCATACCAGCGTCCTCCGTGATTCCTCTGTGCCTTTTAATTATTGGGTATCCAAGCTGGACACTTGTATGCCTTGGAGGTCCGGGCCTGCCCTTCCGCTAGCGTGTTTTCGGAGCGTGTTTTTAGTGCCGCTGGGGGAATTATAACTGATAAGCGCTCTTGCCTGTCAACTGACAATGCTGACAAGCTGACCCTTATCAAAATGAACAAGGGCTGGATTGGTCCAGACTTCTCATCACCACCAAATGACAGCAGAGTAACATAAAGTCAAATCCGCTGTGTTATTTCGGGAGGTGTATTCCCATTCACCGCTTCACACCCACACATGGGTATACGCTTCCGCATTTCGGCTGTATTTTGCTCTTCTCCTTATCCTCAGCCTCCACCACCACTATACCACCAGGGTCACCGTGGTCCATGTTGCCAGCATTGCAAGTTCCTCGGTCCTAATTTTTGGCAGCTTTTGCTTGGAAGGCATAGGCAAAGACTATGGGAGACCCATTCCCCAATAATGGGAATAATGTTTTTAATAAGCTGTACTGCATGGCTCTTGTTTGCCAGCATTGCAAGTTCCTCCGTCCTAATTTTTGGCAGCTTTTGCTTGGAAGGCATAGGCAAAGACTATGGGAGACCCACTCCCCAATAATGGGAATAATGTTTTTAATATGCTGTACTGCATGGCTCTTGTTAGGGGCATGAAAACCATCTTGTTAAGCTACTCTGAACTCCACGTCTCTTCCAAGGGGCATTAAAACCTTCTTGTTAAGCTACTGCGACCTCCACCACTTTTCCAAGGGGCATTGATATTGTCTTTTTATTCCACTGCGACCTCCACCATTCTTCCAAGGGGCATTAAAACCGTCTTGTTAAGCTACTGCGACCTCCACGTCTCTTCCAAGGGGCATTAAAACCGTCTTGTTAAGCTACTGCGACCTCCACCACTTTTCCAAGGGGCATTAAAATCGTTTTGTTAAGCTACTGCGACCTCCTCGTCTCTTCCAAGGGGCATTAAAACCGTCTTGTTAAGCTAATGCGACCTCCATATCTCTTCCAAGGGGCATTAAAACCGTCTTGTTAAGCTACTGCGACCTCCACCATTCTTCCAAGAGGCATTAAAACCGTCTTGTTAACCCCTTTACCCCCGAGGGTCGTTTGCACGTTAATGACCAGGCCAATTTTTACAATTCTGACCACTGTCACTTTATGAGGTAATTACTCTGGAACGCTTCAACGGATCCCCTGATTCTGACACTGTTTTTTTGTGACATATTGTACTTCATGATTGTCGTAAAGTTTCTTCGATATCATTTGCGTTTATTTGTGAAAAAAACGGAAATTTGGCGAAAATGTTGAAAATTTTGCAATTTTCAAAATTTGAATTTTCATGCCCTTAAATCAGAGATATGTCACACAAAATACTTAATAAATAACATTTCCCACATGTTTACTTTACATCAGCACAATTTTGGAACCAAAATTTTTTTTTGTTAGGGAGCTATGATGGTTAAAAGTTGACCAGCGATTTCTAATTTTTCTGACAAAATTTACAAAACCATTTTTTTTAGGGACCACATCACATTTGAAGTCACTTTGAGAGGTCTTTATGACAGAAAATACCCAAAAGTGACACCATTCTAAAAACTGCACCAGTCAAGGTGCTCAAAACCACATTCAAGAACTTTATTAACCCTTCAGGTGCTTCACAGGAATTTTTGGAATGTGGAAGAAAAAAATGAACATTTAACTTTTTTCACAAAAATCTTACTTTAGACCCAATTTTTTTTATTTTCGCAGGGGTAACAAGAAAAAATGGACCCCAAAATTTGTTGTGCGATTTCCCCTGGGCACGCATATACCCCATATGTGGGGAAAAACCACTGTTTGGGTGCACGGCAGGGCTCGGAAGGGAAGGAGCGCCATTTGACTTTTTGATTGTAAAATTTGCTTGAATAATTAGTGGATGCCATGTTGCATTTGGAGAGCCCCAGATGTGCCTAAACAGTGGAAACTCCCCACAGGTGACCCCATTTTGGAAACTAGACCCCCCAAGGCACCTATCTAGATGCATAGTGAGAACCTGGAACCCCTAGGTGCTTCACAAATTGATTCGTAAAAATGAAAAAGTATTGACTAAACAATCTTCCTGCTGTCTGGTGACCCGGATGTTGTCATGACGACATCGGGTCGTCATGGCAACACCCGGGAAGCCACGGCAGACAGCGCTGGAGGCCGGAAGAGGAGGTGAGTATACTGATCACCTCCCCTTAGCCACCGCAATGCTGCGATCGACTTCGATCGCAGCATTGCGGGGGTTAATGTGCCGGGAGCGGTGCGGGTGTCAGCTGTGACAATCAGCGATCGCGCCCGCACAGCCTGTGTGCACGCGTGATCGCGATGACGTACTAATATGGGTCAGGCTCTTAAAGCCCAGGGCACAGACGCGTATTAATACGTCATGGGCTGTAAAGGGGTTAAGCTACTGCGACCTCCACCACTTTTCCAAGGGGCATTAAAACCGTCTTGTTAAGCTACTGCGGCCTCCACGTCTCTTCCAAGGGGCATTAAAACCATCTTGTTAAGCTACTGCGACCTCCACCACTTTTCCAAGGGGCATTAAAACCGTCTTGTTAAGCTACTGCGACCTCCACCACTTTTCCAAGAGGCATTAAAAACGTCTTGTAAAGCTACTGCGACTGCCACGTCTCTTCCAAGGGGCATTAAAACCATCTTGTTAAGCTACTGCGACCTCCACCACTTTTCCAAGGGGCATTAAAACCGTCTTGTTAAGCTACTGCGACCTCCACGTCTCTTCCAAGGGGCATTAAAACCGTCTTGTTAAGCTACTGCGACCTCCACTACTTTTCCAAGGGGCATTAAAACCATCTTGTTAAGCTACTGCGACCTCCACGTCTCTTCCAAGGGGCATTAAAACCGTCTTGTTATGCTACTGCGACCTCCACGTCTCTTCCAAGGGGCATTAAAACCGTCTTGTTAAGCTACTGCGACCTCCACCATTCATCCAAGGGGCATTAAAACCGTCTTGTTAAGCTACTGCGACCTCCACGTCTCTTCCAAGGGGCATTAAAACCGTCTTGTTAAACCACTCTGAACTCCACAGCTCTTCCAAGGGGCATTGAAATGTTGTTTTTAATTAACTCTAACCTCCACGACTCTTCCAACAAGCATTGCATTTCCTCCTAATTTTAGTCAGCTTTTGCTTTTCAATGCATAGGTGAACACTAAGGGAGACCCACTCCCCAATAATGGGTAGAAGATTTTTAGTATGCTGTAATCCACGTCTGTTTCAAGAGGCATTGCAGTTCCTCATAATTTTTGGAAAGCCTTCCATTCACTGCTTAGGCCAACAGTGCACAGGAGACCCAGTTGCTATAAATGGAAAAAACGGTTTAGTTAAGGCCCTCTGACCTCCATGTCACTTCCAAGGGGCATTGGAGTGCCTCAAAATTTTTGGTAGGCATTGCACTCACTGTATGCACTATAACTGTGTAGCCGAACCGCTCCTTTTGGTACAGAAACATATCCTACAAGACTTGTGTGGTTGACTGGCCTGATATTGATGTGAATGGTCCCTGTTCCTCCTGCTCTTTCTCCTTTGCCACCACCTCATCCATCATTCATCACCTGAAGCTTTGTTTTAACGGGAGTCATTGAACTGGGATAGTAGCAGGAAAACATCCAGCAATCCTCGGAGGAGGTAGGATATGCACCAAAACGCTGACCACCTCAGGCCTAGCCGCTACTACATACATGCGCTTGTGACGCGCCCCTGGGCCTGTGTCGCGCTGCGTTGCGCATGCGGGAGCCTACCCGGAGCCGGATCAGTGGAGGGTTGTAGTCTCGTGGCGGTGACCCGGTCCGTGCACAGGGAGTCAAACTAGACGGCAGTCTATTAGTAGTAAATAGTTGATGACTACGCCACCCGTTGAGTGCAGCCAGGGAGCTGCTGCTGCAGGGCAGACCGCTGAGGCCGGTGGTAGGATTGTGCAGCGTGATAGTATAACCCCCAACGGGAGGGGTATGGCCTCAGGGCAGCCGACGTGGATGATGGGGGTAGCAGGAACCACTCAGAGACGGTACGGTGTAGTTCAGGGTCTTTACTGGTAACAACGATAGACCCTCCCGGAGTACTTGCTAGCAAACGGGGCCTGGTCAGTCTTTGAGCAGATGGGATCTCCCCTGGCCAGGCGTAGTTGTAGGCCTCACAAACTGACTGTACTCTTCTGGCTACCTTGCTAGAAGCTGATGTAAGTAGCCCACGTCCCTGAGTGTACCGTGTGGTGCTCACCCGTATGGCCGGTGACTCGGGGCCTTCTAATGGCTTCCGCTCCACGATGGCGGTGCTGGTCCCACGCGTGTGACCGTGCCTTCGGGCTTCTGGGCCAGAGGACCTGAAATCCCCTGCCTGACGGATTCTGCTGCTGGGTAGAAGTTAGTCCCCACAGCCTCGGACTCCGGGTCCGGTAAAGAATCTTCTTAGTCAGGGCGAGCGCTGCAGCTGCCAGCCCCTGACTCCTTGGAACTCTCCTGTTTCCTATGCTGCTTCTTGTCTCCACTCTCCTTGTCTGACTCACCCTGTCTCAGCCCCGGGTTTATACAGGGGAAGTTCTTCCCCTCCCAAGACTGGGCAGGAGGTGTGGCATGCACAGGATCCCTGACCAAAGGACCTCCCACCTGCTCTCAGACATAACATTACATTACTGTGGAAAACCAGACCCCTGGGGTGCCACATTCCCCCCTAGTGAAATTTAGTACTCCGGGACTAAACACATTTCGAAAAACATAACAAAGTATAACAATAACAACACAATAAGAAAAACACATAAGATGGTTGCGGCGTGTCCGCAACCGGGTGCAGTCTTTGAAGAAAAGCAAAGGTGTCCATTTCACCAACACAGGGAGACGTAACCAGGTAGGGGTCTGTCCTACCCCGAGTCCTTAACAGTCTCTAGTCCATCCTGGGTTACGCTCCAACTATATACAAGGATTCCCGGTAAATCCACCAAGGTTTCCTAAAAACAACTGGAAACACAAAATTATTCACAAGCAACAATACACAGAAAAACATAAATAAAACAATTTATACACTTTAAATTCTCCAGCGTGCGGGTAACTGGCCTCTAGTGGCCCGAGTGGACCTACGGAGCTGACTGTCTGGCCCTGAACTACAGGGTGTAGGAGCTGTCAAGGGTAAACTGGGCAGCTGTCTACCGGCTCTTTGTCTCACTAGGGGTACGGCAGGCTCACTATAAGCAGAGGGTTGATTCTCCTGTTCTGCTTGTGTGGAGTCTTCTGCCTCCTGGACCGGCTGTTCTTCCAGCTCTACCCGTTGCTCCGTAGGTTCTTGGGATGATGGTTGGAGGAAGGTGAGTACGGGTACCACAACTGCACCATTGACTTGAGTCCAAGACTGAGGGAAGTCCCCGAGCACGGTACTAACCATATCTTCCCTTTCTTCCACGGGTCGATGGTCTTCTTGTTCCTCTTCAGGGTTCCTCAGTTGTTCGGGACACTTCTTCAGGTGGTCCCGGGATACAATGGCTGTGGTTTCCCCTCCGTCTTTACTGATGGTACAGACCTTCGGGTTCTCGTGGCTTGAGGGCAGTACGGTGTACGGGTCCTCCTCCCACTGGTCATCCAACTTGTGGAGCCGTCTTTTCCTCTTCAAGACCTGCTCTCCGGGTACCAGGGGAACAGCGGGAGCATACTGGTTGTAAGTCTTCTCTTGTCTTTCCCTAGCCTGACAGAGACTTCGCTCCACGCTCTCTTGTACTCTCCGGTACTGCTGCTGCCTCTCTGTGTCCCAGTCTGTTTCTGGTGAAGTGTCCTCAGGTGTCAGGACTCCCATTTCCAGGTCAACAGGTAACTTACCAGGTCTCGCCCTCATTAGGTAAGCCGGGGTACAGTTGGTGGAACCTACCGGGATGTGGTTGTATAGGTCCACCAGATCGGGCAACTTCTCAGGCCACAGACTGCGTTCTTCCAGGGGCAATGTTTTTAGCAGATCCATTACCACCTGGTTCATTTTTTCACAAAGTCCATTAGTTTGCGGATGGTAGGGTGTCGTCCTTATCTTCCGGCAGCCATACAGATTGCAGAATTCCTGGAAGACCTCCGCTTCAAAGGCAGGTCCCTGGTCCGTCAGCACTTGGTCCGGGTACCCGTGTGGACGGCAGAAGTGCTGCTGGAAGGCTCTAGCTGCTGTTTGAGCCGTTAAGTCCTTGACGGGGACGACAACCAAGAACCGGGAGTAATGATCCACGATGGTTAACGCGTAGACGTAGCCACTTCTGCTTGGGGTCAGTTTTACATGATCCAAGGCTACCAGTTCCAACGGTTGCCGGGTGACGATGGACTGCAGGGGAGTCTTCTGGCTGGCCCGGTCCTTCCTTCTCAGATTGCACGGGCCACAGTCTCTGCACCACTTCTCGATGGTTCCCCTCATGCCTACACAGTGGAACCGCTCGCGCAGCAGGAACTCCAGCTTTTTCCACCCGAAGTGTCCAGCTCCGTCGTGGTATGCCTCCATCACCATGGCTGCGTCTCTTCGTGGCACCACTACTTGCCAGAGTAGTTCATGCGTCCGGGAGTTGACCATTCTGCGGCACAACTTCCCCTTGTAAAGGAATAGTCGACTCTTCTCCGCCCATAGTTGTTTGGCTTCCTCCGGAGCGTCTGGTTCAAGTCGAGCCTCCGGCCGAGTCAGCATCTCCTTCACCAGTCGGACGGCAGGGTCACTGTCTTGCGTTTCCGCCCAGTTGTAGTGGGGTAAGGGGTTCAACGTAGCAGCCTGTTTACCCCTTACCCGGTGGGAATACTGGATAGTCCCATGACGGTGGAACGCAGGGAGTTCAACTTCTTCCAGTCCCTCCGGATCTTCTCCTTCGTCCGGCAGGTTGGGCATCCTGGACAGGGCATCCGCGTTAGTATTGGAGCGTCCTGCCCGGTATTTGATTGTGAACTCGTAGTTGGACAGACGGGCCATCCACCTCTGCTCCAGGGCACCGAGTCTTGCCGTGTCCAGGTGTATCAACGGGTTGTTATCCGTGTATACGGTGAACCGGGAAGAAGCGAGGTAATGCCTAAAGCGCTCGGTGACTGCCCATACCACGGCCAGGAACTCTAGCTTAAATGAGCTGTAATTCTCGGGGTTCCTTTCGGTGGGTCGCAGTTTTCGGCTGGCATAGGAGATCACTCGTTCTCTCCCCTGCTGAATCTGGGATAGTACGGCTCCTAGCCCGATGTTACTGGCGTCGGTGTAGAGGATGAAGGGCTGGCTATAGTCTGGGTACGCCAAGATTTCATCCCCCGTGAGGGCCATCTTCAGCTGGCGGAAGGACTCTTCTTCTAGCTCTTCCCATTTGAAGGGCGGCTTCTGGTTCTTGGCCTTCCGGGACTGGCCTATCAGGAGGTCCTGCATAGGCGCTGCCTTTTTGGTGAAACCGGGAATAAACCTTCGGTAGTAGCCTACCAACCCTAGGAACTGCCGCACTTCTTTTACGCTGGAGGGGCTTGGCCATCCCTTAATTGCGGTGATCTTATCGGGGTCGGGAGCCACTCCGTCAGCGCTCACCACGTGTCCCAGGTATTGCACCTTTGGTTTCAGGAGGTGACACTTGGAGGGTTTCACCTTTAGGCCGTAACTCGCCAGAGCTTCGAACACCTCCGCCAGGTGTTTCAGGTGGTCCTCATAAGTTTTGGAGTATACGATAACATCGTCCAGGTACAACAGGACCGTCTCGAAGTTTCTGTGGCCCAGACAGCACTCCATTAATCGTTGGAAGGTTCCTGGGGCGTTGCAGAGTCCGAACGGCATGCAGGTGAACTCACTAAGTCCCATCGGGGTGGTGAATGCGGTCTTCTCCCGGTCCGCCTCTGCTACAGGAACCTGCCAGTACCCGCTAGTGAGATCCAAGGTAGAGAAGAAGTTAGCAGATCTTAAAGCAGCCAATGACTCCTCTATCCTTGGTAAGGGGTACGCATCCTTGTGTGTGATACGGTTGATTTTCCGGTAATCTACACACATCCTCATGGTGTTGTCTTTCTTTTTGACTAAAACTAGTGGGGCTGCCCAGGGGCTACAGCTATCCCGGATTACCCCAGCCTCCTTCATGTCTCTAAGCATCCCCTTGGCGTGTTGGTAATGTGCAGGGGGTACGGGTCGATGCCTCTCTTTTATGGGAGGATGATCTCCCGTGGGGATGCGGTGTTCTACCCCCTTGACTCGCCCGAAGTCTAACGGGTGTTTACTAAACACTCTCTCATACTCTTGAACCACCCGATAGACTCCTTGTTTCTGATGTGAGGGAGTGGAATCAGTACCCAAATGTAGTTGCTGACACCAGTCCTCCATGTCTTTCTTAGAGCCGTTACCTTCCTCCGGGTGAGATGGAGGCAAGGGTTCCACAGATTGTATAGAATTTTGATTAGTGGTATATAATTTGGCTAGCGTGGCATACCGGGGCAGGTACACTTCCCTCTCCCCGATATTTATTATGCGAATGGGCACCCTCCCATGGCGTACATTGACCACCCCCCGTGCTGTCAAAATGGTGGGCCTACTGTCTGAGTAAACTGGTTCTACCATTGCCTGGTAATCTCTTCCTCTCAGACCAATAGCTGCCCGGCACCAAATCATCATTTCACTTTTTGGGGGCATGGCAATAGGAAAAGGGTCACACATTCTTACGCTACCAATCTCACCGCCGGAGAGTTCCACTTGTTGCCGTTGCATCAGTGCCCGGATCTCTTTCTGGAGCACCCGCTGCTCGCCGGAGCTGGCGTTCTTGGCAACCTGCTGTAAAAGGAAAATCACCTCTGCAAGACAATTTTCAATTACGTTAGTTCCTAGAGTTATTTTTGGGTGACTCTCATGTTTATCAATATCTACAATGATCAGTCCCCGTGCGGCCAGTTCGACTCTACCGATTTTGAGGGCCACCTCCTTAAATCCGATCTGTGGCACGGGCTGGCCATTGCTGGCGATGATACTCAAGTCGTCGTCAGGGTAGTGGGTAATATCCGAGTCATTCCAGTACTGCTTGAAGAGCACGTACGGGATGGTGGTGACCTGTGACCCGGTATCCAGTAGGGCACTCATGGGAATGCCATCCAGTACCACAGGCAAGACTGGACGTCCTCCCACATATCTGTCGCGCCAGTTCGATGGGCCTGGTGATCTTTTTCCTGGGGGTTGGCCCTCTACCCCAGGTTGTGCCCGTTTAAAGAACAGTACCTTTCCATATGTCCGGGTTGATTGCAGCGGCGGCAGATGGGTCGTCCGTCCTCGCTGTATCGGTCACTGGGTCTTCCTCTGGCCGGTGGGGTCCTCCTTGGTCGACGCCACGGGATGTCCTCCGGTCCGGATGCCAGCTGGATCTTCCCTGGGGTGGAAACCTGTAAAGACTGCACAGTTCGGGTTAGCGCAGCAACGCTCTTAGCTAGCTCTTGGACCTGATGGTGTAGGTCTGGAGCCGGGTCATTGTCCAAAGCCTGCGCATCAGCTCCCACAGGCCCTGCTGACAAGGGCGCCGCCTCCTGGTAGTAAGTGGTAGTGGGGCGTCTGTGGGTCACAACGCCACCTGGTGCCGGTTCTCGGAGCACCCGGATGGCTCTGTCCTTGAACTGTGCAAAGTCCAGATGGGGATCCTGTAAGGCCATTGCCCGCAACTGGGTTCGGTGGGCATTGCAATATAAACCCTCTATAAATTGTTCAGTCAACAGCCTGTCCTCGTTTCCCACCCCATCAGGGTCGGTCTGCTTTATGGCCCTCAGGGCCTCTTGTAGGTTTAGTGCATAGTCCCTTATACTCTCATGCGCTCGCTGCTTGCACCCGTAGAATCTAAGCTTAATCTCGGCTGAGGTGCGGGTATCAAAGGTGTCCTTCAGCCGGGTTAGTATCCCTGCGACAGTCTTCCTCCCAGGTGGCCAGGATTTTACTTCCCTTTTGGCTGCCCCGGTTAGTTGGGCCACCAGGATGCTCACTTTTTGCTCTTCTGTGAGGGGGTACACCTGGAAGAGGCTATCCAGCTTTTCTCTAAAGTCATGCAGGGTATGTGACTCCCCTGAGTACTGGGGTAGCCAAGCTGCTCCCGGGATATAGGGCATGGTGAAGGGCATAACTGCAGCAGCGGTAGCGCTGGCGGGGGTTGGGGCAGTGAAGCTCTCCTCTGTATCCGACATCTTCCTCCCCCCTAGTGGACCGTGGCCTACCTTGCGATGATCCTCTTCCGTAGGCCGCGGCTCCGCAGTGGATCGTCAGGGTTGAGGACCTTCCGTCGCGCTCCTGTGACGTCGGCGTCTGCTGGGCTCCTTCCAGGACCTTACGCAACGTCCGGACGTGAGGCGGGGCTTCAGTTCTCGCGCGCTTTCGGAGTCCACGCCCCTCTTCTTCCCGCGCGGCGTCCCCAAGATGGCGTCCAACGGCGGGAAAACTCCACGGATGGCGGGAAGAAGGCCGAAGATGGCGCCGGATGGCGGGAAACTTCACCGATGGCGGGAAGAAGGTAGAAGATGGCGCCGGATGGCGGGAAACCTCCACGGATAGCGGGAATCTTCACCACTGGTAAGTTTGAACAGTCTTTGCTTTTCAGGCACGCAGTACCCGGTGGTTGCGGGCACGAAATCCTGCCGACTACGCCAAAGTTGACGCGCCCCTGGGCCTGTGTCGCGCTGCGTTGCGCATGCGGGAGCCTACCCGGAGCCGGATCAGTGGAGGGTTGTAGTCTCGTGGCGGTGACCCGGTCCGTGCCCAGGGAGTCAAACTAGACGGCAGTCTATTAGTAGTAAATAGTTGATGACTACGCCACCCGTTGAGTGCAGCCAGGGAGCTGCTGCTGCAGGGCAGACCGCTGAGGCCGGTGGTAGGATTGTGCAGCGTGATAGTATAACCCCCAACGGGAGGGGTATGGCCTCAGGGCAGCCGACGTGGATGATGGGGGTAGCAGGAACCACTCAGAGACGGTACGGTGTAGTTCAGGGTCTTTACTGGTAACAACGATAGACCCTCCCGGAGTACTTGCTAGCAAACGGGGCCTGGTCAGTCTTTGAGCAGATGGGATCTCCCCTGGCCAGGCGTAGTTGTAGGCCTCACAAACTGACTGTACTCTTCTGGCTACCTTGCTAGAAGCTGATGTAAGTAGCCCACGTCCCTGAGTGTACCGTGTGGTGCTCACCCGTATGGCCGGTGACTCGGGGCCTTCTAATGGCTTCCGCTCCACGATGGCGGTGCTGGTCCCACGCGTGTGACCGTGCCTTCGGGCTTCTGGGCCAGAGGACCTGAAATCCCCTGCCTGACGGATTCTGCTGCTGGGTAGAAGTTAGTCCCCACAGCCTCGGACTCCGGGTCCGGTAAAGAATCTTCTTAGTCAGGGCGAGCGCTGCAGCTGCCAGCCCCTGACTCCTTGGAACTCTCCTGTTTCCTATGCTGCTTCTTGTCTCCACTCTCCTTGTCTGACTCACCCTGCCTCAGCCCCGGGTTTATACAGGGGAAGTTCTTCCCCTCCCAAGACTGGGCAGGAGGTGTGGCATGCACAGGATCCCTGACCAAAGGACCTCCCACCTGCTCTCAGACATAACATTACATTACTGTGGAAAACCAGACCCCTGGGGTGCCACACTTGCATTCCAAGAAAACAAAGCAGATGCTAACTTCTATCATCATCATCATGCTCCTCACCTTGGCACTCTCAACTCCCCTGATGGAGAAGCCAGGGCCCACCGGAGGAGTCTGGTACTCTGGTGGACTCGTCCAATGCTGCCCTAAAGCAGGCCAGACAAAGAAAAGTGTGGGGGAAGTTGACAGGAGAAATAGGGGTGGCTGGGCACCATTTACGGACACCCGGCCGCCCACAGGCGGCTGGAGACCTTGTGTGGACACCCGGCCGCGGGGCGGCTGGGGACCGAGTATGGACACCCGGCCGCCCCCTGGCAGCTGGGGACCGAGCGTGGACACCCGGCCGCCCTCTGGCGGCTGGGTACTGAGTATGGATACCAGGCCGTCGACGCAGCCATGACATGGTGGCCAGCGTCTGCCTCCACATGACTAAAAGGCCCAATTTCAAGTGCAAGCAAGCTAGCAGTATGGTATTGCAGCCTGGAGGTGGGTGGGTGGCAAGTTGCACACTTACACTTGCATTCCAAGAAAACAAAGCAGATGCTAACTTCTATCATCATCATCATGCTCCTCACCTTGGCACTCTCAACTCCCCTGATGGAGACGCCAGGGCCCACCGGAGGAGTCTGGTTCTCTGGTGGGCTCATCCAATGCTGCCCTAAAGCAGGCCAGGCTGAGAAAAGTGTGGGGGAAGTTGACAGGAGAAATAGGGGCGGCTGGGGACCGTTTATGGACACCCGGCCGCCCCCTGGTGGCTGGGGACCGAGCATGGACGCCCGGCCGCCGGGCGGCTGGGGACTGAGTATGGATACCAGGCTGCCGACGCAGCCATGACATGGTGGCCGGCGTCTGCCTCCACATGCCTAAAAGGCCCAATTTCAAGTGCAAGCAAGCTAGCAGTATGGTATTGCAGCCTGGGGGTGGGTGGGTGGCAGGTTGCACACTTACGCTTGCATTCCAAGAAAACAAAGCAGATGCTAACTTCTATCATCATCATGCTCCTCACCTTGGCACTCTCAACTCCCCTGATGGAGAAGCCAGGGCCCACCGGAGGAGTCTGGTTCTCTGGTGGGCTCGTCCAATGCTGCCTAAAGCAGGCCAGGCTAAGAAAAGTGTGGGGGAAGTTGACAGGAGAAATAAGGGCGGCTGGGGACCGTTTATGGACACCCAGCCGTCCTCAGGCGGCTGGGGACCGTGTGTGGACACCCAATCATAGGGCGGCTGGGGACCGAGCGTGGACACCCGGTCGCCAGGCGGCTGGTGACTGAGTATGGATACCTCGCTGCCGAAGCAGCCATGAGGTAGTGGCCAGCTTCGGCCTCCTCCAAACTAAAAGGCCCCATTTCAAGTGCAAGCTAGCAGTATGGTATTGCAGCCTGGGGTGGGTGGGTGGCAGGCTGCATACTTGCGCTTGCATTGCAAGGCATGGGGGAGGTACAATTGAACACTGCCCTGGGACAAGGACTTGCACGGGAATAGCTGCAAGTCTGCATCTTCTGATGCGGCAAGGATCACTTCGGATGGGCACACTTTTAGGCAGTGACCTGGGTGTCAGAGATGCTTACAGGGGTTTTCCCCATGCTGTTCCCATGTCTTTTCAGCACTGTATGCATGTGTCACACAGCACATGGCCAGATAAGATTGTAAAATGTTAAAATGACATTTTCCGGTGAATGCATTTGTCACGGTTGAAAGCAATACAAAAGTGCAAAAACGCATAAAAAATGCTACTTGTGAACATAGCCCAAGGTGTGGAGGAGTATTTTTGTTTTTGGTTATTTATTTTACCTTATACACAAGTCTTTACCCTGGAAAGGAAGTTCCTTAACATATTTCACAGGAAAACCGTTTCAGTTTCGTTTTTGAACGTTTTATTGTGAGCCTGTTAAAGTAGCTTAATACCTCTGACCACATTGTTGACAGCAGTGACCTGGGGGTCAGAAATGCTTCCTGGGGCGATCCCCATGCTGTCCCCATGTCATTTGAACACTGTCACTATCGTTTTGGGCACTTTCTAGGCTTTCTACAGACTGCCGGGTGTGCCGCCGCAAAAATGCTCGGGTCTCCCATAGACTAACATTGGGCTCATTGCTCGGTTCGAGCACCCGAGTATCACGGTGAGCTTGGCCCGAGCTTCGAGCACCCGAGCATTTTAGTGCTCACTCAACACTAGTATACAAATATATGTTTATTGTCACATTTTAATATCTTTTGTTTTTTATATACTGTATATACACTGCTCAAAAAAATAAAGGGAACACTCAAATAACACATCGTAGATCTGAATGAATGAAATATTCTCATTGAATACTTTATTCTGTACAAAGTTGAAGGTGCTGACAACAAAATCACACAAAAATCATCAATGGAAATCAAATTTATTAACCAATGGAGGCCTGGATTTGGAGTCACCCCCAAAATTAAAGTGGAAAAACACACTACAGGCTGATCCAACTTTGATGTAATGTCCTTAAAACAAGTCAAAATGAGTCTCAGAACTGTGTGTGGCCTCCACGTGCCTGTATGACCTCCCTACAGCACCTGGGCATGCTCCTGATGAGGTTGTGGATGGTCTCCTGTGGGATCTCCTCCCAAACTTGGACTAAAGCATCCGCCAACTCCTGGACAGTCTGTGGTGCAACGTGACGTTGGTGGATGGAGCGATACATAATGTCCCAGATGTGCTCAATCAGATTCAGGTCTGGGGAACGGGCGGGCCAGTCCATAGCTTCAATGCCTTCATCTTGCAGGAACTGCTGACCACTCCAGCCACATGAGGTCTGGCATTGTCCTGCATTAGGAGGAACCCAGAGCCAACCGCACCAGCATATGGTCTCACAAGTGGTCTGAGGATCTCATCTCGGTACCTAATGGCAGTCAGGCTACCTCTGGTGAGCACATGGAGAGCTGTGCGGCCCTCCAAAGAAATGCCACAGAACACCAGGATTGGCAAAGTCGCCACTGGCGCCCTGTGCTCTTCACAGATGAAAGCAAGTTCACACTGAGCACATGTGACAGACATGACAGAGTCTGGAGACGCCGTGGAGAGCGATCTGCTGCCTGCAACATCCTTCAGCATGACCGGTTTGGCAGTGGGTCAGTAATGGTGTGGGGTGGCATTTCTTTGGAGGGGCGCACAGCCCTCCATGTGCCCTCCAGAGGTAGCCTGACTGCCATTAGGTACCGTGATGAGATCCTGAGACCTCTTGTGAGACCATATGCTGATGCGGTTGGCCCTGGGTTCCTCCTAATGCAGGACAATGCCAGACCTCATGTGGCTGGAGTGTGTCAGCAGTTCCTGCAAGATGAAGGCATTAAAGCTATGGACTGGCCCACCCATTCCCCAGACCTGAATCCGATTGAGCACATCTGGGACATCATGGCTCCCTCCATCCACCAACGTCACGTTGCACCACAGCCACAGACTGTCCAGGAGTTGGCGGATGCTTTAGTCCAGGTCTGGGAGGAGATCCCACAGGAGACTATCCGCAACCTCATCAGGAACATGCCCAGGTGTTGTAGGGAGGTCATACAGGCACGTGGAGGCCACACACAATACTGAGCCTCATTTTGACTTGTTTTATGGACATTACATCAAAGTTGGATCAGCCTGTAGTGTGTTTTTCCACTTTAATTTTGGGGGTGACTCCAAATCCAGACCTCCATTGGTTAATAAATTTGATTTCCATTGATGATTTTTGTGTGATTTTGTTGTCAGCACATTCAACTTTGTACAGAGCAAAGTATTCAATGACAATGTCATTCATTCAGATCTAGGATGTGTTAATTGAGTGTTCCCTTTATTTTTTTGAGCAGTGTATATATATGTATTATGATTTGATGATTTCACTGACGATAGTTGTTTCTCTCAAACACCCTATCTGTGATCTTTAATTGAACATCTGAACCGTTTTTTTGGTTCCATGGATGTTGGCGGTCTTTTTTTATCCCACGTTGCTTGATGTATATATAGATCGTTTATTTGTCGTTCAGCAGCAGCTATGTACCTGAGGAAGCGGACGGTAGTGTTCGTGAAACACGTAGTATTGTAGCTATACATGAAATAAAATACAATTGGTATACATCGCTGTCATCTACCTTGTCTTTACCGGAGGAGCGCAGAGCATCTCAGCACCAGTTTTTATCCTTGCCCAATATATCTCAATATCCTATGGATATTTGTGCTGTCTGCAGCCCTCTCACATTCTTTTCATGAGTTGTGCATTTCACAACTCACCAAGGTGAGCAATATTTCTTTGTACATTCACGTTTTATTTGGGTAACTGCGCTATTGCGCTTCCTTTTTTGTTACTTATAATCAGAGTAGGAGGGAGATTGCCACTGGGTCCAAAAGTCAAAAGGAATAAGAAGGCATCTGCAATGCCAAACGCAGTGACCTTCTGAAACCAGATACAGAGCGACTGTCTGTTACATATGACACACCCATAACAGGGTGCCCAAGCTGGCCCTATTCCTGGATTACTTCTGAAGATGCTGGGGCCACGTACCTTGTCTGAGCTCCTCAATCCGCCCTCAGTCTGTTCCCTCCCCACACCCAGGGAAGAGGGGAGTAGTAGTGCATCGCAATATGCCAACCAGACTAACAAGGTAATACAAACAGAGATAAAGCAATATACCAATCATACAAATATACTCACACAAACAACAGAGGTGAGTGTAGGATGGGGAAAACCAAAGTAGGAGAAAAAAGGGAGTAACACACAACCCAAACCGTGCAACAGTCTTAGCTAAATCCACCAAACCCCTTCTCAAACAACTCTCCACCAAACTCCTGAAACCATGCAACATGAATCTAGCTCTGGCAATGACTGCTTGCCAGAGTCCAGAATATATAGGAGAGGGAATGGCTAACAGTGAACAGCTGAGAGCCTTAATGCAGGTGAGCCTCCAGGAGCTCACAATTGAGCAGATTAACCCCTGCACTGCTAGAAGAAACCTGCACTGTTTAATATTAGGTGAAAAGCTCCTAATCAGTTCAGGAGTGGGAAGAATCAGACGCTGCGGTCTTCTGGCTACTCTCTGTCGCAATAAACCCAGGACATTACACTTATGGAAATTTCCATCTTCCAATAGATGATCTGGATGCTGGACAACGTGCTGGAAAAAGCAAATGGGACACTTTGATAAGCACTCTGAATAGGATCTGTGCACAATATATACTCTGTTACGAGTCCGGGTGGTGGAACCTCTGTGCTTCGGTGCAAGGAGTGACCAGAGGGGTGTGACTAAGTGCCTACTCGACCTGACCAAGGTCGCACTGCGGCTCAATCGACTCCGTGAACCAGGGAGAGACCGAGCAGGGGGACCAGGTGCCACTCTGGGATTGACCTTGTGTGAGAGAAGGTGGCTCCCATGGGTCAGATGGCAGGAACTGACCAGTACAGCGGATGAGCATGGCAGGAAGGCTGACTGGTGGTCCGGGTAGATAAGCAGGCTGGTTCGGCAGATAGCCAGACGGGTGCTCCGGGTAGGCGAGCTGGCGGGCACGACAGGTAACAGGTAGGTGCTCCAGGTAGGCTGGCTGGCGGGCACGACAGGTAACTGGCAGGTGCTCCAGGTAGGCAGACTGGCGGGCACTACTGGTAACAGACAGATGCTTCCTGGTAAGCAGGCTGGTGAGCAGAACTGTAGACAGGCTGGCGGGCTGGACTGTAGACAGGCTGGCGAGCAGGACTGACAGGCACCGGGACCTGAGGGCTGAAGCAAGTGTTGGCACACAGAACAACAACCTTGCACAGGCACCTCCATTTTGGAGGAAATGCCTTATATAGGGGCAGTCCTCCGGCCATTGGCCGGGGACTCTATAGGACGGCGCGCGCGGCCCCTTTAAGAGGGAGGGAGTGCGCGTGCGCCCTAAGCACAGAGCCCGGGAAAGCACAAAATGTTTTCTACCTCAAAGACGTCCTCAGCAGAGACTGGAGCGGAACCTGGATTGTCAGAGAAAGAATTAAGGACAACAGGTTTGAGGAGGGATACATGAAAGGAGTTTGGAATCCGTAAGGTGACCGGGAGTTTCAGCTTGTAAGCCATGGGATTGATTTGGTTAAGAACCTTGAAAGGACCGATGAACCGTGGACCCAATTGATAAGAAGGTATCTTGAGACGAACATATTTGGAGGAAAGCCAGACCTCGTCTCCCGGACGGAATTGAGGCGTATCCAGACGTCTCTTATCAGCATGTTTCTTCATCCGCTCAGAGGACTGAAGAAGTGCAGATCTAGTGTCTTCCCAAATAGCTGAAAATTCGCTGACCAGAGACTCCGCGGCAGGATTGTCCACAGAAGAGGAGACGGGAAACAGAATCCGGGGGTGTTGACCGTAGACCACAAAGAGCGGGGATATAGAAGAAGACTCGCTCTCATGGTTATTATAGGAGAACTCGGCCCAGAGCAGGAGCTCAACCCAATAGTTATGGTGAGTGTTAACAAAGTGCCAAAGAAAGCTGGTAAGGACCTGGTTGATACGTTCCACTTGACCACTGAACTGAGGATGATAAGCAGAGGAGAAATCCAAGGAGACATCCAGCAGCTTACACGTAGCTCTCCAGAAGCACAAAGTGAACTGAACCCCGCGATCAGACACAATGTGGCGGGGTAGGCCGTGGAGATGAAAAATATGATGGATGTAGTCCTTAGCCAGCACCGATGCAGAAGGGAGACCAGGCAGAGGGATGAAGTGGGGCATTTTAGAAAAGCGGTCAGCGACCACCCAAATGATAGTACATGGCAGAAACAGGGTGATCCGTAATGAAGTCCATTGCAATGTGTTGCCAAGGAGCAGAAGGTATGGGAAGAGGAAGAAGATGGCCGGATGGAAGGTGCCTGGGAACCTTGTTATGGGCACAGGAGGAATAAGCCACGACAAAGTCTGCAACATCCTTGGGTAGAGAAGGCCACCAGTAATGTCAGGCGATAAGCAGAAGGGTCTTCCTCTGGCCAGCATGACCGGCTAGTTTGGAAGAATGACCCCAGAGTAGAACCTTCTTACGATCCGGAACCGCTACAAAGGTCTTACCGGGTGGAAGGCGAGACAGGTCAAACGGAGCCACAGTCATTACTTTGAAGGGGTCGATGATATGTAGAGGCTCCTCCTCTTGATCGGAAGACAGGAATGAGCGGGATAGAGCGTCAGCTTTAATGTTCTTGTCCGCCGGGCGGTATTGCAGAGTGAAGCAGAACAAGACACAGAATAGAGACCACCTGGCCTGATGCGGATTTAATCTTTGGGCGTTCTGCAAATAAGCCAGGTTTTTGTGGTCAGTGTAGATGACCACTGGGTGCAGAGCCCCCTCCAGCAAGTAGCGCCACTCCTCCAGTGCTAATTTGATGGCCAGCAGCTCACGATCTCCTATGGAGTAGTTGCGCTCGGACGAGGAGAAGAGTTTGGAGAAGAAGCTGCAGGTTACCATTCTTCCAGACGAGGATTTCTGGGTGAGCACCGCTCCGGCTCCGGAGGAGGATGCATCAACCTCCAGGAAGAACTGTCTGTTGCAATCTGGATGGTGTAGCACAGGAGTGGAGGAGAAGGCTTGTTTTAGGAAGACGAAGGCCTCCTCCGCTTCAGAAGTCCATTCCCTGGGATTTGCTCCTTTACGGGTGAGCGCGGAGATGGGAGCAGTCCGGGAGGAGAAATGAGGAATGAAGAGGCGGTAGTAATTTGCAAAGCCCAGGAATCGCTGAATCACCTTCAACTCCTCCGGTCAGGGCCACTTTAAGATGGCAGACACCTTCTCGGGATCCATTCGCAGACCAGTCTCAGAGATAATATAGCCCAGGAAAGGTAGAGAGGTCTGCTCAAAGATGCATTTCTCGAATTTAGCATATAGGCGATTCTGCCAGAGCCTTAGCAAAACTTGACGAACATCCCTCCGGTGTGAGGGTAGATCCGGAGAGAAGACCAAGATATCGTCCAGGTACACCACCATGCAAGAATACAGGAGATCACGGAAGATGTCGTTAATCAGCTCCAGGAAGACGGCTGGAGCATTACAGAGACCAAAGGGCATTACGCGGTATTCGTAGTGACCGTCCCGGGTGTTGAATGCCGTCTTCCACTCGTCTCCCTGGCGGATCCGGACCAAATTGTACGCCCCACGAAGATCGAGCTTGGTGTAGATCTTCGTGCCTTTGAGGCGGTCGAACAGCTCCGAGACGAGAGGCAGGGGGTACTTATTTTTGATGGTAATCTGGTTAAGACCCCTGTAATCGATACAGGGATGTAGAGAGCCGTCTTTCTTCTTGACAAAGAAGAATCCTGCTCCAGCCGGATAGATGGATTTCTGGATAAATCCCCTAGCAAGATTCTCCTCTATATACTCAGACATGGCCCAGGTCTCAGCCAGCCTTATAAATGGGGTTGGGACCATCAGTTGTGTTGTGCAGAAGTCAGGTGGATACACAGCTGATAGTCCTACTGAATAGACTGTTAGAATTTGTATTATGGCATACGCCCGCGGGGAGGAGAAGCACGAGGTACCAGGTCGATGGGGAAATCATAAGGCCTATGAGGTGGTACTGTCTCGGCTTCCTTCTTGTCGAAGACGTCCGCATAGGACCAGTAGAGTGCCGGCAAACCAGGTAGATTAGCCGGAGTAAACGGGAGTCGGGCAGGACGAACCGGAACCAGACAGGACTCATGGCATTCCTGACCCTAACAGAGGACTTCACCAGATCTCCAATTCAGGACGGGCTCATGTCTTTGTAACCAGGGTAGACCAAACAAGAGGGGGTGAGAGAGACCGGACAGCACATGAAAGGAGATCTTCTCCGAGTGCAGCATTCCCACCTGAAGGGTTACAGGCTCTGTGATGAGCAAGATGGTCTCCGGAAGAAGCCTCCCATCCACGGAGGCAACCGCCAACGGTTCAGCCAGACGTACAGTAGGAATCTGATACTGCACCACAACAGCCTGTTGAATGAGATTCCCAGCGGCTCTGGAATCCAGATGGGCAATCTCAAAGAAGCGGGTCTCACCACTGGAAATAGAAACAGAGTCAAGGATGGAGAGGATTTACTCTTGCCTAGGACGACCTGTTCGAGCAGTCCTAGACACTGGAGTTTCCCGGCTTCACCGGGCAGGAACGGATCAGATGTTCTTTACTGCCACAGTAGAAGCAACTCCCCTCGGCTCGGCGCGTCTCCTGGCGAGACTTGACCATCTTGGTTTGGTCAATTTGCATGGGCTCAGGAGAACATGCCCGGGGAATTGCTGATTGAGTAGCCGGCTTTTGGAATACAGGAGCGAGCCACGGAAATCTTCTCTCCCAGGTAGTCTCCTTGGCATGTTCCAGAAAACGGATGTCAATACGGGTAGCTAATGACCCCAGGTCGTCCAGGGTGGAAGGGATGTCACGACTGGTTAGCTCATCCTTGATCCGTCCGGAAAGACCCTCCCAGAAGGTGGACACCAGGGCCTCGTTGTTCCAGGCAAGCTCAGATGTGAGGGTTCGGAAATGTATGGCATACTGGCCCACGGTGAGATTCCCTTGGCGGAGACGGAGAAGTGAGGAGGCAGTAGAAGATTTTCATCAGGGCTCATCGAAGACCTTCCGGAAGGCAGTGAGGAAAGCTGGAAGATCGGACACCAGGGTATCCCCTCTGTCCCACAGAGGGTTTAGCCATGCCAATGCCTCCCCGGTGAGATGAGACATGATGAACGACACCTTGGCCTGGTCGGAGGGGAACTGATGTGCCAGGAGATCAAAGTGCAGCGCTCACTGATTTAGGAAGCCCCGACATAAGACGGGGTCACCACCAAAACGTGGAGGTGCAGAGAGCCGGTCCAGAGCTGGGTGCCATAGCGCCAGTAGGTTGAGGTGCCACCGAAGCAGGTGCTGCTCGGCTAGAGACAGACACAGACGTGGTAGACAGTGTTTCCAGGCGAGAGTTGACAGACCTCAGATAGGACAGGGTAGGTTCCTGTTGGGATCTCTGACGTGAGACCTCCTGGCATAGGTCAGAGAGTGAAGCAGCCTCAGGGCCACCGGGTTCCAAGGGCTGTGCAAACTGTTACGAGTAGAGATGAGCGTTGTTCTACTCGAACTGTTCGCCAATCTCAAATTCGAGCTGTTTTGGGCGGTGTTCGAGCCGGTCGGCGAACACGAACAATTTGAGAAAAATTCGGCTGTTCGAGGTTATGTTCGATAACTGTTCGTGCACCAAAATCATAACTGGATTTTTTCTCAGTAATGATGAAAATTAATGTTAATACGCAGTTTGAGTGTACAGCGGGGCGGGGGGAGGGGCAGGGGATGGATCTCTGCAGGAACAATGAAGATCTCCATTTTTTTTTCTCTTTCCCGCATTTGCAGTGGGGAGGTGCAATCTGTCAGCCTATCAGCAGCGCACACACGGAGCGAAGTGCTTTTTTTCACACAAGCAAGGGCATGTGTGATTGGCAGTGTATGTCACATGTCCTTGCCCTATAAGACCAAGCCATTTTCCCCGTCGCCACCATTTTCTCACTGCTGCAGCTGCGTGTTAGACGGCACCGCTGTTGCTGTGTGCGCTATACCTTGTTAATTTCAAGCCAATTTTCGCACAAATATACAGATAGCTTGGGAGTAGGGAATAGTTGTGATTGCAGTCCTTTTAAGGACTAGGTTACAGCATTTCCTACGACTTTTATCAGGCAGGTCTGTGCTCTTAAATAGATAGATTGTGGGAGTAAAGACTAATTGTAATTGGAGTCCTTTTCAGGACTAGGTTACATCAGTTCCTATCAGTTTTTGCCAGGCAGGTCTGTGCCAGTGCTGTGCAAGTTTTTTTCACAGCATTTGGCTGAATCTAGCAAAGCTAATCCTTTTTGGCCTATTGCAGAGTGTGTTAGTCAGTGGAGTAGCCTATCTGTGTTGCAAGATATACCACCTGTGTATAGAATACCAATTTTTTTACTGCACCTAGTGAAGTAAAATCTTTTGGGCATAGCATCATTCTATTAGTCCATCTATACTGACCTCCATCAGGTTGCAAACTGAATATAATTTTTTTCTGCATCTAGCTCTGAAAAAATATTTGGGCTTCTAGCGGTGTGTGGGACTTGGTCTATTAGTCCATCTATACTGACCTCCATCAGGTTGCAAATTAAAAATAATTTTTTTCTGCATCTAGCTCTGAAAAAATATTTGGGCTTCTAGCAGTGTGTGGGACTTGGTCTATTAGTCCATCTATACTGACCTCCATCAGGTTGCAAATTAAAAATAATTTTTTTCTTCATTTATCTCTGAAAAAATATTTGGGCTTCTAGCAGCGTGTGGGACTTGTTCTATTAGTCCATCTATACTGACCTCCATCAGGTTGCAAATTAAAAATATTTTTTTTCTGCATCTAGCTCTGAAAAAATATTTGGGCTTCTAGCAGTGTGTGGGACTTGGTCTATTAGTCCATCTATACTGACCTCCATCAGGTTGCAAATTAAAAATAATTTTTTTCTGCATCTAGCTCTGAAAAAATATTTGGGCTTCTAGCAGTGTGTGGGACTTGGTCTATTAGTCCATCTATACTGACCTCCATCAGGTTGCAAATTAAAAATAATTTTTTTCTTCATTTATCTCTGAAAAAATATTTGGGCTTCTAGCAGCGTGTGGGACTTGTTCTATTAGTCCATCTATACTGACCTCCATCAGGTTGCAAATTAAAAATAATTTTTTTCTGCATGTAGCTCTGAAAAAATATTTGGGCTTCTAGCAGTGTGTGGGACTTGGTCTATTAGTCCATCTATACTGACCTCCATCAGGTTGCAAATTAAAAATAATTTTTTTCTGCATCTAGCTCTGAAAAAATATTTGGGCTTCTAGCAGTGTGTGGGACTTGGTCTATTAGTCCATCTATACTGACCTCCATCAGGTTGCAAATTGAATAAAAAAATTTTCTGCATCTAGCTCTGAAAAAATATTTGGGCTTCTAGCAGTGTGTGGGACTTGGTCTATTAGTCCATCTATACTGACCTCCATCAGGTTGCAAATTGAATAAAAAAAATTTCTGCATCTAGCTCTGAAAAAATATTTGGGCTTCTAGCGGTGTGTGGGACTTGGTCTATTAGTCCATCTATACTGACCTCCATCAGGTTGCAAATTAAAAATATTTTTTTTCTGCATCTAGCTCTGAAAAAATATTTGGGCTTCTAGCAGTGTGTGGGACTTGGTCTATTAGTCCATCTATACTGACCTCCATCAGGTTGCAAATTAAAAATAATTTTTTTCTGCATCTAGCTCTGAAAAAATATTTGGGCTTCTAGCAGTGTGTGGGACTTGGTCTATTAGTCCATCTATACTGACCTCCATCAGGTTGCAAATTAAAAATAATTTTTTTCTTCATTTATCTCTGAAAAAATATTTGGGCTTCTAGCAGCGTGTGGGACTTGTTCTATTAGTCCATCTATACTGACCTCCATCAGGTTGCAAATTAAAAATAATTTTTTTCTGCATCTAGCCCAGCCAATAGTTTTGGCCTAATACCACAGTTTGGCCACTCAGCTCTGCTCGGTTACCATCCATTGTTTTTTTGTGCAAACAACTCCAGAGTTGTGAATTAGTTAACCACCAAAATGAGTGGAAAAAGGCCTGCTGCTGGTGGAAAGGGGAATAGGCGTGTTGGGAAGGGGAAAAAAGGTTGTGTCCGTGGGGTAGGTGCAGAAGAAAGACCATCTTCCAGCCAAACTAAAATGTCTACTTCTTTTAGCGGACAATGTGATAAGATCCCTTTCTTACGGCCACGCCAATCGCTACAAATTCCAGATGAGGCACAAAAACAGCAGGTGCTTCAACGGATATCAAGTGCTCCTTTAAGTGGGCTCTCCTCCACATCAACTTCAACATCACAAATACTCCAGTCCTCAAAGGTGTCACCCAAATCGCACTTGCTTCCTCACAGCTCCCAAATCTCCAGCTGCCCGTCTGAGTATGAGGTAGAACAGATGGTTGAGTCTGCAGAGCTGTTTACTCATACTATAGCCTGGGAATCAGAGGTCGACTCCAGCGCTTCTGTGAATCCAGACGAGGAAATGATCTGCACTGATGCCCAGAATCTTTATGAGTCGGATCCAGGACCAGACGCAGAAGGTTCTGACCATAATGTAGACCCTCATTCCCAAACTGTAACTCCTGTTGGTGGAGACAATGAGGAAGACGATGATAAGACTCAAATACCTGATTGGAGCGACAACTTTAGTTTTTTGTCAGGGCAGGAACAGGTTGGCTCTGAGGACGACGGGTGTGATAACGCACAGGGTGATGATGATGAGGTCGGAGATCCCACTTACTGTCAACCCACAGTCAGCCAAGAGATGAGGTCAGCAGAGGAGGTGGAGGAAGATGCTAGTGACGACGAGGTCAGGTTGCGCCTTCCTGGACGGAGACGTAGTACTGGAAGCACGTCAACAACTGCATCCTCAAACACAACTCTGCCTCTCACCACAAGTCGTGGTGGCTCTTCAGGTCGCATGGGTGCTAAGCCTTGCATAGCCTGGGCATTTTTTCAGATCGATAAAGATGACCCAACTCGTGTTATCTGTAACATTTGTCAGCAAAAGCTAAGTAGAGGCCAAAAAATACATAGTTTGAGTACTTCATGCATGAACCGGCACATGGACATGAAGCATAAGTTGCAGTGGGAAGCTCAGTGTGCTACAATGCGGCCTAGCCGGCCGGGCCAATCACCGTCTGCCATATCTTGTGCATCCGCGGCCTCTTCATCCTCTGTGACTGGGGGGACAGCAGTCACACCTGTTTTGGGGCGCAGACCTGCCACCTCTTTACCCGCAACAGCCAGCGTGATTGGCAGGTCATCATTTTCTTTGGAGGTGGTAACACCAGCTGGTGTTGAGCGCTGTCCGACATCGATAGCACCACCTTTGGATCAAGGCAACCTAACATGTCCGCCTGCATCTTCCTCACAGACCGGCAGTTTGCCGGGGACACCCTTATCAACCCCGTCTAAGCACAATAGCCAGCCCTCGGTCCCTCAGATGTGGACAAGTAAAAGACCATTTCCTCCTAGCCATGAGAAAGCTAAGAGGTTGAATTTCACCATCTGCAAGCTCTTGGCTACAGAAATGCTGCCTTTCCGCCTGGTGGACACAGAGGATTTTCGAGACCTTATGTCCGTCGCAGTGCCCCAGTACCAGATGCCCAGTCGGCACTACTTCTCAAAGAAAGGTGTGCCTGTGCTCCACCAGCATGTCGCACACAACATCACCGCTTCTTTGAGAAACTCTGTGTGTGACAGGGTGCATTTCACCACAGACACTTGGACGAGTAGGCATGGACAGGGGCGTTACATGTCGCTGACTGGGCACTGGGTAACTATGGTGACAGCAGGACAAGGGGCTGCTGTCCAAGTCTTGCCGTCCCCACGAGTTGTGCGTCAATCCTCTTTATGTCAAAGTTCCTCCACTGCTTCTGCCTCCTCAACCTCCTCTCGGTCTTCCACCTGCACCCAAAGCCTGTCTGGTCATGCCACAAGCTTTCTAACTGCGCAGAAGGGATCCTGCACACCTCCTTACTATGCTGGCAGTAGGGCTCAACGTCATCAGGCGGTTTTTACATTGAAATGTCTGGGAAATGTGAGTCACACAGCTGAGGAGTTGTGGTCAGCTCTGGAGAACCAATTTCATGAATGGTTGTCTCCACTGGACCTGAAACCAGGGAAGGCCGTGTGCGACAATGCTGCAAACCTGGGTGCGGCCCTTCGCCGGGGCAATGTCACACACGTGCCTTGTATGGCTCACGTGTTGAACCTGGTTGTCCAGCAATTTTTAGCCCACTATCCCAGACTAGATGGCCTTCTGCAGAGGGCACGGTCGCTGTGTGCTCACTTCCGCCGTTCGCATCCCGCAGCTCAGCGACTTACATCTCTACAGAAGTCGTTGGGCCTGCCACTTCACCGGCTAAAATGCGATGTGCCTACCCGGTGGAATTCAACTCTGCACATGTTGCAGCGACTGTGGCAGCACCGACAAGCCCTGGTGCAATACGTTCTGACGTATAGCCTGGGCCAACGAGATTCAGAGGTGGGGCAAATCACGCTGGAGGAGTGGTCTCAGATCAGGAACCTATGCACCCTTCTGCACAGTTTTGAAATGGCGACGAAGATGTTTAGTGCTGACGATGCCATTATCAGCATGACTATTCTGGTGATTTACATGCTGGAGCACATGTTAAACAGAATTCGGAGTCAGGTGGTGGCACAAGAGGAGGTGGAGGAAGTAGAGGAGGAGGAGTTGTATGCGGAAGGGCTAACATCTGCAAGGTCCAGACGGTCGGCAGCACCAAGGCGGCAGGCATGTGAGGGTGGGGGAGATGGTTTTACCAGGGCGCATGGTAGCAGCCAAACTAGTGAGGAAGGTGCAGGAGCCCAGGAAGAAGTGGAGGACGAACTGATGGAAGACTCATCAGATGAGGGAGACCTTGATCACATTTCTGTTGTGCGAGGTTGGGGGGAGAGGACAGAGGAAGGAAGCATGATTGTTACCTCGCCACCAACACAACAGGGACTTGGTGCTCCTGGATGCGCAACACACATGAGTGCCTTCTTGCTGCACTACCTGCAACATGACCCTCGAATTGTGAGAATTAGAAATAATCCTGACTACTGGGTTGCCACACTGTTAGATCCCCGGTACAAAAGTAAATTTGCAGAAATTATTCCTGCCATAGAAAGGGATGCACGCATGCAGGAGTATCAGCAGAGACTGTTGCAGAATCTTACATGTGCTTTTCCACAAAATACCAGTGGTGCACGTAGTGAATCTCACAGTTCCAACTTGCCAACCGTGGGACCGTCAAGTGTTCAGCACTCAAACCGTAACAGAACCACAGTATCTGCTGGTAACATCAATTTTGCGGAATCATTTCACCACTTTTTTAGCCCATCCTTTGCAAGGCCACAGGAGACAAGAAGTCTGACACATAGTCAACGCCTAGAGACGATGGTACAGGAGTATCTCCAAGTAAACATTGAAGCCACGACTGTGTCACTGGACCCTTGCTCTTTTTGGGCTTCCAATCTGGATAAATGGCCGGAGCTAGCCACTTACGCCTTGGAGATCTTGTCATGCCCCGCAGCCAGCGTTCTGTCTGAACGTGTGTTCAGCGCTGCTGGTGGTGTGCTGACAGATAAGCGCACGCGGCTCTCCACTGATAATGTAGACAGACTCACGTTCATAAAGATGAACAAATCATGGATCCGAAACGACTTTTCTACCCCTGTGTCATCCTGGGGAGAGTAAAAGCTTGATGATTGGTTAAAATCACCCTACCAACCGTTTTAAGCTTTCAAATTACTAATCATGTTTATCTGTATCTTGACTGGAAAATAATTTGGGCTTTGTAGCAGTGTGCAGCACTGATCCTATTAGGCCATCTATAATAAGCTTCACCAGATTTAAAATTAAAAATAATTTTTAGCTGCATCTAGCCCGGAAAATAATTTTGGGGCTCCGAGATGCGCAAGACACATAAGTGCCTTCTTGCTGCACTACCTGCAGCATGACCCTCATATTGTCAGAATTCAAAGTAATCATGACTACTGGGTTGCCACACTCTTAGATCCCCCAAACTTTTCGATCAACCTTTTCATTTTAATAAAGACCAAAAAAATGGTCATTTTTGAAATTATAAGCATTAGCAGGTTGTTAGAAACTGAAATCAAACAGTTTTCAACTCAAAACTTTATTCTAGGTGATGTTACATTTTCACATAGGACCCCTTGTTCGAAAGGAGCTTCTGAACTCTCTCGTCCATTGAATTTGTCAGGTTTTGGATGGTTTCTGCTTCAATTGTTTTGCATGAGGACAGAATACCCTCCCAGAGCTGTTGCTTAGATGTGAACTGCCTCCCGCCATCATAGACACTCCTTTTAATGATGCTCCAAAGGTTCTGAATGGGGTAGAGGTCAGGGGAGCATGGGGGTCACACCATAAGTTTGTCCCCTTTTATGCCCATATCAGCCAGAGATGCAGATGTTTTATGTGCAGCATGAGATGGTGCATTATCATGCAGAAAAATGATCTTGCTGTGAAATACACGGTTCTTCTTCTTGAACCATGGCAGGAAGTGCTGTTTGAGAAAATCCACATACATTATGGAGTTCATCTTTAGCGCCTTCAGGGATCCTAAAGGGGCTGACAATCTCTCTCCCCATGATTCCAGCCCAAAACATTACTCCACCTCCTCCTTGTTGGCGCTGTAGCCGTGTTTGCGTGGGGTGTCCATCAACCAGCCATCCTCCACTCCATTCATCTGGACCATCGAGCGCTGCACGGCACTCATCCGTGAACAAAACAGTTTTGAAATCAGTCTTCATGTAATGTTTGGCCCACTGGAGCCGTTTCTGCTTGTGTGAAGTGGATAGAGGAGGTCGACAGGATGGCATATGCACAGCTGCAAACCTCTGAAGGACCCTGCATCTTGTTGTTCGGGGGACGTTGGAGGCACAAGCAGCTTCAAAAACTTGTCTGCTGCTATGACAAGGCTTTTTTGCCGCTGCTGTTTCAACCTGACGTAATTGCCTGTAGGAAAGAGTCCTCAATTTGCCCTTATCAGCACGCACACGTGTGTACTGTGAATCAGCTACATACTTCTTGATTGCCAAGACACTTCATCCTGATCATCGCACAATGTTGATTGTAGTCATGCCTTGACCTAAACACTCCACAATTTGTTGCTTCTCAGCAGCCGACACATCCTTTTTCTTTCCCATTTTGGCAGAAAATGTAGGCTGCTTAATAATGTGAGAGAGCCTTCTTAAGTAGTCTTGCCTTTCATTGGACACACCTGCCAAACTAATTAGCACAGGTGTCTGCAATTGCTTACAGTGATATAAAGAGCCCTGACACACATCACCATCAATGAGTTTAACTGACAAACAAACAAATTCTTCCCTTATCACTCCTAAACACTTTTTGCATAATAATTTGGAACGCGGTGTACATGTGCTTTTCCACAAAACACCAGTGGTTCACGTAGTGAATCTTACAGTTCTAACTTGCCAACCGTGGTCTGTATGGAATTGTTCAATAAAGGGCCCAAAATTAAGATAACATAGATGGGAGAGGTCTCTATGAATAGGAATTCCTAAGTATTTGATACCCTGTGAGGGCCAGGCAAAGGGAAAGTTGGACTGGATGGAATCCTATATGGATTTAGGGAGGGAGACATCGAGGGCCTCAGACTTCGCTGCATTGATTTTAAAATTTTACCATGTAACAAAGTGATCTATTTCAGCCATAACAGCAGGGATGGATATATGTGATTGAGTGATATATACTAGGACATCATCAGCAAATAGAGAGCACTTGTACTCGGTGCCTCCCACCTCAATCCACCTAATATTGGGGTTATGGCGAATTGATGAGAGCAGGTGCTCCGTCACTAGGATGTATAAGAGAGGGGACAGAGGACATCCCTGCCTTGTCCCATTGGTGATTGTGAAAGGTGATGAAAATGTTCTGACGCACCCCCTGGGCCTTGGGACACCCGGAGCCGGACCCTTTTTGGTGGATGCTGGTGGTTGTAGTCTTCGTGGCGGCGATCCGGTTCCGTGGCTCAGGGCGGTCAAACCAGTGGCGGAACTATTTATGTGGTTTTGATGTTTAAATGTCCGACTACGCCACCCGTGGATTGCGGTCAGAGTGAACCGCCGCTACAGGGCAGACCGCTAAGGCTGGTGTTGTGGGTGCAGCAGAGCGTAGCATAACTCCCCACGGGAGGAGTATAGCCTCAGGGCAGTGTATGCGGAGGATGGGGGTGATGGTGCAGGGCAGCAGCAGTAACGACACGGAGTCAGTGATGCAGTTCAGGGCCTTTACTCACAGTTCTTATTATCCAGACCACGTCTGCAGGTAACGGCTGCCCACGTCGTACTGTGCTCACCAGGTGAGGGGCTCAGACAACTCCCAGATAACTTTGGAGCGCTTCACAGGACCCCCTTTGTGTGTCCTTTGTCTGGCCTTTCTTACCAACACTTCTGTCCGGCTGCCTCGGGCCTCCTCTTGGTAAACTTGGCGCCAGTTTCCCTGACCCTATGTGGTGCCTTCCTAGCGGGTGGAGCAAGGGGCTGCGCCACATAAAATGTCAGAGCCTCTGGTTTCTAGCTGAGGGTCGTTTCCTGCCTCCACTAGTTCGGGGACCGGTCTCCCCCTTTGGCCTGACCCCTCCACGCAGGTGGATTCGGGCGTGCGGTGGCGACTCGCCCGTCCGCACCCCTGGGATCCCTTCATTCCTCGTTCCTGGAGCCTTCTCCGCTCCTCTTCCTTCCTTCTCCCTCTTGCAGGCCTGGGCCTCTGTTACTAGGCCCGCCTCCGGAGCAGAGCTCATGCAGAGCCCCTGCTCCCTGCCACTTCTGCTCAGACTTCTCTGCACTGAACTAAGATGGTGCCCACCTTTTATACTCCCTTCTCAATGCACCCAGGAACTGCTTCCTCCCTGCTCCTGCACTGCAGGGTTCCCCTTCCTCAGTGTTCCCTCCCCCCACTCCAGCCAGGGGCAGGGACTGTCGTGCCCATCTCAGGGGCATATTGGTCGCCCTGCCCCACGGCAATGTGGTGTAATGCATGCAGGTGTCGGGTCCTGATCCACACTCCATCCTTATCTGAGAGTGAGATATCACACCTCTGGGTGAGGTGCAATACGTCTGTAGCAACCGAGCCCTCGGTGCTACAGTTCCATTTATCTTCAGCCTAGGTGACGTATTGTGATACAAGGCCGTGATTTTGGCTATAAAAGGGTCCCCTAGACCCCTACCCCAAGCTTTTTAAGAGAATCATATATGGCGTGCCAGGAGACTCTATGGAATGCTTTCTCAGCATCCAACGAGAGTATCTACTTACAAATTTTTAACTGCATCCAGCCCAGGAAATACTTTGTGCCTAGTAGCAGTGTCTGCTAGTCAGCGGATTATCCCGGCTGTTAAGCAAGCTACACCACCTGTAGTTTGGACACTTAATTTTTTCAAAGGAAATGCTTCGGGACCACGGGATACTTAGTGAAGAGCATCAGGAGGCACCCCAAGGCATAGGGGCTGGGACTGGCACTAGGATGCCTTGCGGTGGACAGCCGAGCTCGATCCTTATAAAAGCTTTTTAACTGCAGCAGCTTTAGTGGACGCTACTGGAGCTGGAATTACGCGGCTGCTGGCATGAGACTTGCCCTCCAATAGATCCTTGTAAATGGATTTAAAGTGTATTCATTCAAATTAGAGGGACAATTTAAATTAAAAAGCTTAGAGCTGCCTCCACCACAGGGGGGCTCTCTCGACCCACCAGCGGACAGGCACCAGTATTGGGAGAGGGGGGCTGGCCGTCAGGGTTCACCGCGGCTCTGGCACAAACCCGGCGACACGGAGGTGGCACGGGCAGGAGCGGACTGGCCGTCTCGGCTTCTCACTTTTTGGATTTTAGAAGGGCATGACATGCCTATATCTGTGTCTCCCCCTCCTTTTACTCCTCCACCTCTTTTCTTTTCGCATGACTATATGTACTTGTCACTTTTCCATGTGTTAGTTGTGTCTTCTGAGCAGTTTGTCAGCTTTTGGACACCTTTGAAGGTGTTTTCTATGTGTTTCTATGTGTTTTTGTTTGCCTGCCATTGTTTTTAACGGTGTTCGAAGGTGTTCGACGAACAGTTCGACGAACAGTTCGGCGAACACACGGGTGTTCGACGAACCGAACCGAACTCGAACACTACGGGGGTGGCTCAACACTAGTTACGAGCCCAGGTGGTGGAACCTCTGTGCTTCGGTGCAAGGAGGGACCAGAGGAGCGTGACTAAGTGCCTACTCGGCCTGACCAACGTCGCACGGCGGCTCAATCGACTTCGTGAACCAGGGAGGGACGAGCAGGGGGACCAGGTGCCACTCTGGGACCAACCTTGTGTGAAAGCAGGTGGCTTCTACGGGTCAGATGGCAGGAACTGACCGGTACAGCAGATGAGCATGGCAGGAAGGCTGACAGGTGGTCCGGGTAGATAAGCAGGCTGGTTTGGCAGATAGCCAGACGGGTGCTCCGGGTAGGCGAGCTGGCGGGCACGATAGGTAACAGGTAGGTGCTCCAGGTAGGCTGGCTGGCGGGCACGACAGGTAACTGGCAGGTGCTCCAGGTAGGCAGGCTGGCGGGCACTACTGGTAACAGACAGATGCTTCCTGGTAAGCAGGCTGGCGGGCAGGACTGTAGACAGACTGGTGAGCAGGACTGACAGGCAGCGGGACCTGAGGGCTGAAGCAAGTGTTAGCACACAGAACAACAACCTTGCACAGGCACCTCCATTTTGAAGGAGGTGCCTTATATAGGGGCAGTCCTCCGGCCATTGGCCGGGGACTCTATAGGACGGTACGCGCGGCCCCTTTAAGAGGGAGGGAGAGCGTGTGCGTGCGCCCTAAGCACAGAGCCCGGGAAGCTGCGCGTGGTGCGCGCCACAGCAGCAGGGGAGCGGGAGGACGCCGGACCTGGACCGCGGCGGTGAGGGGAACGGCGTCTCTGCCCAACAGGAGGCAGAGACGCCGATGCTACATACTCTATGGGAATAAACAAGCTAGAAATTGGAGTAAACCTCTAAGTCTGAATAAAGCTATAAGGGATGCAATAAATTACAAAAAAAGAAAACATTTAGGGAATTAAAGTAAGTGGATAGTGACGAGGCATCAAATAATTATAGAAAAAATAAATAAATAATGTAGAAAGAAATTCAAGGCAGCAAAGACTTCAGTCAGTCAGAGAGGCTCATTGCCTAGGAAAGTAAAAATGATCCAACGTTTTTCTTCAATTACATAAAGAGTAAGAAACTAAAAAATGATATTGTTGGCTACCTCAAATTAATCTGTGAGAAATGGTGGAAGAGGATGATGGAAAAGCCAATCTACAAAACTCCTTCTTCTCTAAAGTACGTACACAAGAAACAAGTCACAGTAAACAATGTTTGTCTTTGTTTTCACTCTCACCCCCTTAATCCTTCACTTCTCACAACCACCCCTAATCCCTACACCTATAAGGAACTCTTCATCTCTCCCTCCATTCTCCCCACCCATCTCACCTCCTCCTCAGAGCTATTCCTCAACATACAATCCTTTGTCTCCAAACACAGACCGCCACCTCATGCCCTCTCCTGCTCCCACCTACTAACACTTTCTCTGCTCCTCCTTACTGCCGGCGACATCTCTCCACATCCCGGTCCTCCTCACCACATCCCTACACTCACTTAAACCTCCTACCCACGATCTATCCCGTAACCCTTCTAACCTTATACCCATCCGCCCAGCCCCCACTTCCCCAGTCCCACTAATAGGAGCTCTATGGAACGCTCGCTCCGTCTGCAACAAACTTTCCTACATTCACGATCTCTTCATCACTAACAAGCTTTCCTTCCTCGGCATCACTGAAACCTGGCTCACCCCCTCCGACACAGCCTCTCCTGCTGCACTTTTGTATGGCGGATTCCACCTCTCCCATACCCCCCGCCCCACCGGCAAGCACGGTGGAGGAATAGGTTTCCTCCTCTCAGAAAACTGCTCCTTCACCCACATCCCACTGCCGCCCTCAATTACTCTCCCCTCTTTTGAAGTGCACTGCATGCGCATCTACTCCCCCTCCAACCTCCAACTGGCTGTCATCTACCGCCCCCCAGGATTAACCAACACTTTCTTTCACCACTTCACCACTTGGCTACTTCATTTCCTCTCCGTTGACATCCCCACTATCCTCATGGGCGACTTTAACATCCCCATTGACACTTCCCTCTCAGCTGCCTCTAAGCTTCTATCCCTCACTTCCTCCTTTGGTCTTACTCAGAGGTCTTCCACACCCACACACAAAGACGGCCACACACTGGACCTCATCTTCACCCACCTCTGTTCCCTATCTAACCTCTCTAACTCACCTCTCCCTCTTTCTGACCACAACCTACTCACATTCTCTTCTCTCTCCTCCCCGGGGCAACAATCCCCACTCCACAAACTTGCATACCCTCGCAGAAATCTCAAACACCTTGACCTACACTCACTGTCTGAATCGCTCCTCCCTCTTACAGACATTAGTTCCTTACATGATATACACCACAACCGCTGCAGCTCTCGATTCGGTCACCCCCCTCACACATTCCAAGGCTCGCACAATCAACAGACAACCCTGGCACACCAGCCTAACTAAAGACCTGCGACGGGCCTCCAGGGTTGCTGAGCGTAGATGGAAAAAGTCCCACTCCAATGAACACTTCATCGCATTCAAACAGTCCCTCACTACCTTCAAGTCCACACTCACAGCAGCAAAACAAACATACTTCACATCTCTCATATCCTCCCTGTCTCACAACCCCAAACAACTATTCAACACCTTCAATTCTCTCCTCCGTCCCCCAGTGCCTCCTCCCTCTCCTCTTATTTCAGCCGAAGACTTTGCCTTATTCTTCAAGCAGAAGATTGACACCATCAGACAAAGCTTTTGCCTAAAGCCCCCACAGCCCCTCCCTACACCTACTCAACCCTCTTCCTCCAAAACCACCTTCTCCACCATTTCTGAAGATCAACTTTCCTCCTTACTCTCCAAATCACACCTCACCACCTGTAAACTCGACCCAATCCCGTCCCACCTCATCCCAAACCTTACCACTATCTTCATCCCAGCCCTAGCCCACCTCTTCAACCTGTCATTAACAACTGGTGTCTTCCCCTCATGTTTTAAACATGCCTCAATCACACCCATCCTCAAAAAGCCCTCCTTGACCAATGCTCTGTGTCTAGCTATCACCCCATATCACTTCTCCCCTATGCCTCAAAACTACTGGAACAACATATCCATTCTGAACTGTCCTCCCACCTCTCCTCCTGCTCCCTCTTTGACCGCCTACAATCTGGTTTCCGACCGCACCATTCTACTGAAACTGCACTGACTAAATTCACCAACGACCTACTAACCGCCAAATCTAAGCGACACTACTCTGTCCTCCTCCTCCTAGACCTGTCATCTGCCTTTGACACAGTGGACCATTCCCTCTTACTACAGACTCTCTCATCTATCGGCATCACAGACTTGGCCCTATCCTGCATCTCCTCATACCTAACAGACCGGACATTCAGTGTCTCCCACTCACACACCACCTCCTCATCTCGCCCCCTATCTGTCGGTGTCCCCCAAGGTTCAGTTCTAGGACCGCTGCTCTTCTCCATCTACACCTTCGGCCTGGGACAGCTCATAGAGTCTCACGGCTTTCAGTGTCACCTCTATGCTGATGACACACAGATCTACCTCTCTGGACCCGATATCCTCCTTACTAACCAAAATCCCACAATGTCTGTCTGCTATTTCATCCTTCTTCTCTGACAGATTTCTAAAACTTAACATGGACAAAACAGAAATCATCATCTTTCCGCCATCTCATTCAACCCCCCCAACTGACCTATCTATCAACATCAATGGCTGCCCACTCTCCCCAGTCCCTCAAGCTCGCTGCCTTGGGGTAACCCTGGACTCTGAACTCTCCTTCAAACCACATATCCAAGCCCTTTCCACTTCCTGCCGACTCCAACTCAAAAATATCTCCCGGATCCGCATATTCCTCAACCATGAATCTGCAAAAACACTAGTGCACGCCCTCATCATCTCCCGCCTTGACTACTGCAACCTCCTGCTCTGTGGCCTCCCCTCTAACACTCTCGCACCCCTCCAATCTATCCTAAACTCTGCTGCTCGACTAATCAACCTGTCCCCCCGGTATTCCCTGGCCTCTCCTCTCTGTCAATCTCTTCACTGGCTCCCCACTGCTCAGAGACTCCAGTTCAAAACCCTAACCATGACATACAAAGCCATTCACAACCTGTCTCCTCCATATATCTCTGACCTAGTCTCCCGTTACATACCCGCACGCAACCTCTGATCCTCACAAGATCTCCTTCTCTACTCCCCTCTTATCTCCTCCTCCCACAATCGCATACAAGATTTCTCCGGTGCTTCCCCCCTACTCTGGAAATCTCTACCCCAATGTATCAGACTCACGCCTACCGTGGAAACTTTCAAAAGGAACCTGAAGACCCACCTCTTCCGACAAGCCTACAACCTGCAGTAACCACCACTCCACCATACCGCTGCACGACCAGCTCTACCCTCACCTACTGTATCCTCACCCATCCCTTGTAGATTGTGAGCCCTCACGGGCAGGGTCCTCGCTCCTCCTGTACCAGTCGCTGTCACATTGTGTTCAAGATTATTGTAATTGTTCTTGTATTATACCCCTTTTTCACATGTAAAGCGCCATGGAATAAATGGCGCTATAATAATAAATAATAATAATAAAATCCGATGACAGATGACATGATCAGAGAAGCTAAAAAAAATGTATTTGTACATCAACAATAAAGGTTAAGACATAGTTTAAAATATAAAGACTGACAGATGGATAATGGGAAAAAAGACACAGCTACTGCATCAATGGAGGGAACACAGGGGGAAAAAAGTGAGTGTAATGGACATTGTAGTCCTTATCCCCCCCATAGTAACATTCACAAACAGTCAAGGATAGATCAAAATATATATGCCAAATTCTTACCCATTGTGCAGATAGAAGAGGCTCAAATTAACCAATAGGAAGTCCCCAACGTGCGTTTCGTTTTTTTGTATAGTAGCTTTTTCAAGGGGAAAATGGATAGTGAGAATGTCATGCAGGACGTTATGAACACATTATCCCAGTCAACCAATCCGGTGGTCAACTAATGGGATCGGACAGTTGGCGCATGCGCAAATCGCTCGCCAACCAAACGCTCCCAGCCATCAAGCAGTCAATGCGCATGTCCGCGAATGAGGATGCGTGACCATGGCTCCCGGACATGCGCAGACAGCAAACAGATGCAGAGAAGTTGATGGGGGTGCGGGGCGGCGAAAACACACATGCACACAGATCACATCTGTGACTTAAATAACAAATAGTATGGGCTACAATATAGGTTGCCATATACAGTACAGACCAAAAGTTTGGACACAGCTTCTCATTTAAAGATTTTTCTGTATTTTCATGACTTTGAAAATTGTACATTAACACTGAAGGCATCAAAACTATGATTTAACACATGTGGAATTATACACTTAACAAAAAAGTGTGAAACAACTGAAAATATGTCTTATATTCTAGGTTCTTCAAAGTAGCCACCTTTTGCTTTGACTGCTTTGCACACTCTTGGCATTCTCTTGATGAGCTTCAAGAGGTAGTCACCTGAAATGGTTTTCACTTCACAGGTGTGCCCTGTCAGGTTTAATAAGTGGGATTTCTTGCCTTATAAATGGGGTTGGGACCATCAGTTGTGTTGTGCAGAAGTCAGGTGGATACACAGCTGATAGTCCTACTGAAAGACTGTTAGAGTTTGTATTATGGCAAGAAAAAAGCAGCTAAGTAAAGAAAAATGAGTGGCCATCATTACTTTAAGAAATGAAGGTCAGTCAGTCCGAAAAATTGGGCAAACTTTGAAAGTGTCCCCAAGTGCAGTTGCAAAAACCATCAAGCACTACAAAGAAACTGGCTCACATGAGGACCGCCCCAGGAAAGGAAGACCAAGAGTCACCTCTGCTTCTGAGGATAAGTTTATCTCAGTCACCAGCCTCAGAAATCGCAGGTTAACAGCAGCTCAGATTAGAGACCAGGTCAATACCACACAGAGTTCTAGCAGCAGACACATCTCTACAACAACTGTTAAGAGGAGACTTTGTGCAGCAGGCCTTCATGGTAAAATAACTGCTAGGAAACCACTGCTAAGGACAGGCAACAAGCAGAAGAGACTTGTTTGGGCTAAAGAACACAAGGAATGGACATTAGACGAGTGGAAATCTGTGCTTTGGTCTGATGAGTCCAAATTTGAGATCTTTGGTTCCAACCACCGTGTCTTTGTGCGACGCAGAAAAGGTGAACGGATGGACTCTACATGTCTGGTTCCCACCGTGAAGCATGGAGGAGGAGGTGTGATGGTGTGGGGGTGCTTTGCTGGTGACACTGTTGGGGATTTATTCAAAATTGAAGGCATACTGAACCAGTATGGCTACCACAGCATCTTGCAGCGGCATGCTATTCCATCCGGTTTGCGTTTAGTTGGACCATCATTTATTTTTCAACAGGACAATGACCCCAAACACACCTCCAGGCTGTGTAAGGGTTATTTGACCAAGAAGGAGAGTGATGGGGTGCTACGCCAGATGACCTGGCCTCCACAGTCACCAGACCTGAACACAATCAAGATGGTTTGGGGTGAGCTGGACCGCAGAGTGAAGGCAAAAGGGCCAACAAGTGCTAAGCATCTCTGGGAACTCCTTCAAGATTGTTGGAAGACCATTTCCGGTGACTACCTCTTGAAGCTCATCAAGAGAATGCCAAGCGTGTGCAAAGCAGTCATCAAAGCAAAAGGTGGCTACTTTAAAGAACCTAGAATATAAGACATATTTTCAGTTGTTTCACACTTTTTTGTTAAGTATATAATTCTACATGTGTTAACTCATAGTTTGATGCCTTCAGTGTGAATGTACAATTTTCATAGTCATGAAAATAAAGAAAAATCTTTAAATGAGAAGGTGTGTCCAAACTTTTGGTCTGTACTATATGTAAAAACCTGGGCATAAAGTGCCTAAATGCAAAAGGGAATCAATTACAACATATTGCCAAAAAAATCATATTACATACATGCATCTGAAAATTATACCATACTCCAACAAGTATTGATGGCAAATTAGTAGCACAGATGAAACAATCCAAATGCCACTAAATATGAAATTGATCCTTTTCAATTTTCTAGTTTGGTCATTATCCTAAATCATGTGGCAAGTCCCTTTAAAGGGCCGATATTGACTTTTAGCCTTTTAAGAGGCTATTTGCACAAACAGCAATAGAAATAAATGGATATGTTCATTGCTTGTATAGACTTCAAAATGTAATTATAGTAAAGCTTCAAAATGTAATTTTATTGGCCAGCAGGATACATGAAGCCCAATTATATTGCTCATCACTAACTATAATTATTATATAACTAAGATAATGATTCAATAATTGCATTTCCCAATAATATAACAATTATTAGTTCTCTCAGCTCTCTGCAGTAACATTTCCACAACCTCCCTTCTCTGCTGCAATCGGCTCCAGGTTAGATGTTACAGCCCTCAATTAAAAGGAGAGAGGAGGGATTGTGGATCCCGAGAACACATCAGCCCTATGGGCTGCCCACATAGCACTTGCCAGAGCAGCACATGCCAGACTAAACCTTTACTTTCTCAGTCATGCTGCTTATAAAACCCTACACAAAAATATGATTTAACACCCAACAGGTCTTCTATTTAAAGCTTTTGGGAGTTATGCAGGATCTAACTCCCTTTAAATTAATCATGCTTAATCTCGTATAGGAAGTCAGCACAGACAGATATATACACTGCATTAACCATCAAAGGGTATATATGTGCCATACAGTATGGGACATACAGTGGAATGTAACAGTTTGGGCACCCCTGGTCAAAATTACTGTTATTGTGAACAGTTATGCAAGCTGAAGATGAAATGATCTCTAAAAGGCCTAATGTTAAACATGACTCATTTCCTTTGCATTTTAGGCAAAAAATAAATAAATAAAAAATAATTGTCATTTTTTTACATTTTAAAAATTACAAAAAAGGAAAATGGGCCGATGGAAAAGACGCAAGCTGAAGATTTTACAATGGCCCTCACAGTCCCCTGATCTGAACATCATTGAAAATCTGTGGCTAGACCTCAAAATAGCAGTGCATGCAAGACAATCCAGGAATCTCACAAAACTGGAAGAATTTTCCAAGGAAGAATCGATGAAAATCTCTCAAACTAGAATTGAAAGACTCTTGTCTGGCTACAAAAAGCATTTACAAGCTGTGATAATTGCAAAAGGGGGTGCTACTAGGTACTGACCATGCAGGGTGCCAAAGTTTTGCAACGGCCCGTTTTCCTTTTTGTAATTTTTGAAATTTAAAAAATGACAATATATATATTTTTTGCCTAAAATACAAAGGAAATGTGTCATCTTTAACTTGATGAGCAATTGTAAGTACACAGTGTTATTTAATGTGATAATTGCAAGACATTAAGAAGATAACAACTTTGATGGGAGGAGGAGTGCTTCTATAAGCATCAGAGAGTGGGCTAATGTTGTTATTTGTGGCCACCATGATTTCCCCATAATGCCCTGCAGCTATTTCATACATTTTGCATTGGTGTACCTTGTCACTTTATATCACTCACCCAATTCCTTAACTGATATTTTGCTCAGTTTACAAGCTGCGGAGTAGGATACAGGATGTTACTCAAAGAACAGTGGCTGTGATTACAGCGCTTACCAAGTCCAGTATAGAATTCCCATGCACCATTAATGAGTATGTGCTACTGGGCGCGCAGTGGTGTACCGCCAATGGTGGCAGGTCACATCACTTCTATGGGGCCTGTGAGCCTGGGGGGCCAGGGTGTCAGCGCCGTCACTGGGCTACCCCCTTCGCCAGTCAGCGTCCGCGCTGCCCGCCCGCAGAGAATGGTGGGTCTGCTGACACTCCCACTGGGTCTGCTGATTCTTTCTCAATCACTTTGTTTCCCCCCAGTAAAATAATAACACCTATACTCACCACTGGTGCTGTTCCAGTGGGGTCGACACTGGCTCTCCCGAGGTTCGTATGACATTGTTGTGTCACGCGATCCCTTCGGCCAATCAGCTGCCACTTCACTGTCCACACCTTTGAACATAACTGACATCCGGAGGAAGTGAGAGATGCGGCTGATATAACATTATACCATACGTAGCATGGCATAATGTAAAATAGCATGCATATAAGGCATTTGCTTCATGATAGGGCAACTCGGTTAACCATGTGGTATCTTCACCGCAACCACTTCAATGAGAACCTGCAACAAATGTCAAAGGGTATTAGTCCCATAGAGTTAAGGACATAGTAATGGGATTTGGTGTCATAAGTCCTGATTGTCACAGCTGACACCCGGTGCTATGTGCCAGAAGTGGTCTTGCACCGCTCCCAGCACATTAACCCCCTAAATTCTGTGATCGAAGTCGATCGCAGCATTCCGGGAGCAAGGGGAGCTAAGCGCTTCTTACTTAACTCTTCTCTGACGTCCCGCGCTATCTGTGCCGGGTCCCGGTGGTTGTTATGGTGACCCGATGTCGTCATGACGACATTCGGGTCACCAGGCAGCATGAAGTTAGGTAGATCGTGCTCAGTGCGCGGTCTAACTAACTTGGGTGCGCAGGGCTGCAGCCTGCATAGCATAGAGATGCTGCTGCACCATTTCTATGCCATGCAAGCGATTTGGGTTAAAAAAAATGAAAGTCCCATAGTGGGACAAAGTGTAAAAGTTAAAAATAGATCCAGAAAGTGATTAAGATTGTAAAAATATTTAAAAATAAAATGAAAAAAATAATCCAAAAAAAATTAAAAATGTACTGTACCCATAAATAAATATTATTATGGAAAAACAAACAAACAAACAAACCAATAAAAGTTCACATATTTGGTAACACCATGCGTCCAGAACGACCTGACCTATAAAAATGTCCCACTAGTTAACCCCTTTAGTGAACACGGTAAAAAAAAAAAAAAAAACTAATAAAAGAACGATGCTTAATTATCATACCGCCAAACAAAAAATGGAATAAAACGTGATTAAAAAGACAAACTTAAATAAAAATGGTACAGCTGAAAACATCATCTTGTCCTGCAAAAAAACAAGCCACCATACAGCTCCATTAGCCGAAAAATAAAAAAGTTATAGCTCTCAGAATAAAGCAATACAAATATTTTTTCTATAAAGTAGTTTTTATTGTGTAAAAGCGCCAAAACATAAAAAAATATAAATGTAGTACCGCTGTAAACATACTGACCCGAAGAATAAAGCTGCCTTATCAATTTTACCACGAGTGAAACGGCATTAAAAACAAACAATTCCGGAATTGTTGTTTTTTGTTTATTCTGCCTCCCAAAAATCGGAATAGAAAGCGATCAAAAAATGTAACGAGCCCGAAAATGGTACCAATAAAAACGTCAACTTGTCCCGCAAAAAACAAGCTCTCACATGACTCTGTCGGCCGAAGTATGGAAAAATTATAGCTCTCAAAATATGGCGATGCAAAAACTAGTCTTTGCAAAAAAATGGTTTTTTAGTGTGTGACAGCTGTCAATCATAAAAACCCGATATGAATCTGGTATCGATGTAATCTCACCCGAAGAATAAAGCAATCTAATCACTTATACCGCACGAGGAATGGCGTAAAAAGTAAACTCTGGGGTTAGGGTTGTGCTAGGGTTAGGGTTGTGCTATGGTTAGGGTTGGGCTAGGGTTAGGATTGGGCTAGGGTTAGGTTTAGGCTAGAGTTAAGGTTGGGCTAGGGTTAAGGTTGGGCTAGGGCTAGGATTAGGGCTCAGCTAGGGTTAGGGTTAGGGTTGTGTTAGGGTTAAGGTTTTGTTAGGGCTAGGGTTGTGCTAGGGTTAGGGTTGTGCTAGTGTTGGGGTTGTGCTATGGTTAAGGTTGTGCTAGGGTTAGGGTTGTGCTAGGGTTAAGATTGTGCTAAGGTTAGGGTTGGGCTAGGGTTAGGGTTGGGCTAGGGTTAGGGTTGGGCTAGGGTTGTGCTAGGGTTCCGGTTGTGTTAGGGTTGGGATTTTTTCAAAAGTAAAGAAAAAAATGACGACGATATGGACACTAGTGTTGAGCGCAAGTGTTCGCTACTTGAGTTTGCGTCTGGTGCTCGGGTATGCACCGAGTCTCGCGGGTACTCGAGTGACATGCTCGAGTCTCCGCCCCATATATTTTGCAGCTGTTATACAGCCAAAAAATCCTTGCGGGAATTGCCTGCCATGCACGAGCTATCTCCGCATATTTTTTTTTTTGGTGTTTAATAACCGTGAAACATGTGGGGCGGGGACTCAAGCATGTCACTTGAGCACCCGCGATACTTGGTGCATACCTGAGTACCCAATGCAAACTCAAGTAGCGAGCACTTGCGCTCAAGACTGATGACAACTTATTCAATATCTTGACCTAATGTTATCAAATTCTGTGTCATACCTCTGGGTTCAAAATGTTCACTATACCCCTTGATAAAATCCTTGAGGGGTCTATTTTCCAAAATGGGGTCACTTGTGGGGGGTTTCCACTGTTTAGGCACATCCGGGGCTCCCCAAATGCAACATGGCGTCCGCTAATTATTCAAGCAAATTTTACATTCAAAAAGTCAAATGGCGCTCCTTCCCTTCCGAACCCTGCCGTGTGCCCAAACAGTGGTTTTCCCCCACATATAGGGTTTCGGCTTACTCAGGAGAAATTGCACAACAAATTGCATGATGCAATTTCTCCTTTTACCCTTATGAAAATGCAAAATTGGAGGCTAAAAACATTTTTGTGGGAAAAATGTGAAAATGTTATTTTTATGGCTCAATGTTATAAACTTCCGTGAAGCACCTGGGGGTTCAAGGTGCTCACAACACATCTAGATAAATTTCCTGAGGGGTCTAGTTTCCAAAATGGTGTCACTTGTGGGGGGTTTCCACTTTTTAGGCACATCAGGGGCTCCCCAAACGCAACACGGCATTCCGTAATTATTCAAGCAAATTTTACATTCAAAAAGTCAAATAGCGCTCCTTCCTTTCTGAACCCTGCCATGTGCCCAAACAGTGGTTTTCCCCCACATATGGGGTATCGGCTTACTCAGGAGGAATTTCACAACACGTTTTGGGGTCCACTTCTTCCTGATAACCTTGCAAAAAAAAAAATTGGGGTCTAAAGTAACATTTTTTTGAAAAAAGTTAGATGTTCATTTTTTTTCTTCCACATTCCAAAACTTCCTGTGAAGCACCTGAAGAGCTAATAACCTTCTTGAATGTGGTTTTGAGCACCTTGAGGGGTGCAGTTTTTAGAATGGTGTCACTTTTTTGGTATTTCCTGTCATAAAGGCTCCTCAAAGTCACTTCAAATATGATGTGGTCCCTAAAAAAATGGTTTTGTAAATTTTGTTGAAAAAATTAGAAATCGCTGGTCAACTTTTAACCCTTATAACTTCCTAAAAAAAAATTCTGGTTCCAAAATTGTGCTGATGTAAAGTACACATGTGGGAAATGTTATTTATTAACTATTTTGTGTGACATATGTCTCTGATTTAAGGGCATGAAAATTCAAATTTTTAATATTGCGTAATTTTCTAAATTTTCGCCAAATTTCCCATTTTTTCACAAATAAATGCAAATCATATCAAAGAAATTTTACCACTATCATTAAGTACAATATGTCATGAAAAAACAGCCTCAGAATCAGTGGGATCTGTTGAAGTGTTCCAGAGTTATCACCTCATAAATTGACAGTGGTCAGAATTGAAAAAAGTGGCCCATCATTACCGTGCAAACCACCCTTGGGGGTAAGGGTGTTAAAAGGAATCTGTAATCAGGTTTTGGTTACCTCATCTGACAGAAATATGATGTAGGTAAAGAGACCCTGAATCCAGTGATGTATCACTTAGTCCTCAAAGCCCACCAGTCCTCAAGGCCCACCAACAGGTCATGTTTTCAGGATTTCCTTAGTATTGCTCAGGTGATAATTCCATCACCTGTGCAATAATAAGGAAATCCTGAAAACATGACCTGTTGGTGGGCCTTGAGGACTGGAGTTGGGGAACACTGACTTAGTTTACTGGGTGCAGCAGTTGTGACACAATCAGAATTCTTAGATGAAACATGAAGCAGAGCTGAGAAAGCTTCCCCCGCCCACACTACAGCTAACCACATCCACACCAGGCTCTTCATTTACATTGTCTATAGACAGTGAGCTGCTTATCACTAGAAAGCTAGTCTAAGCAATGATAATGTCTTAGTGATAAAACCTTCACTGTAAGTAAACAACAGCACACAGCCTGCTAAGTGACACATCGCTGAAATCTGTTTTTTTAACCCCTACCTCATGCTGTCCTCAGATTACATAGCAAAAGCCTGCTGACAGATTCTCTATAATTTTTAATGAGAGTGGCAAACTTCGTTTCAGCCTCTTACATACTCACTCCTGTATCTTCCCCCTTTTTTTATATATTCCAACATGTCATATGTATCATATATAATACTGCATAAGGTTCCCTTCTTTTCTTTTTCTTTTCTATGATATTTTATTCAATATAAAGGGTAAAAGGTTGTGATCCCTTTTGCCCTCGGGGCATAAGTGTTATGATCTGCTACAGAGACTAAGGAAAGAGAGGAGATCTGTCCCTACAATAGAACTAAACTAGATCCCTACGATGTAACGGGGAACCTGATCCTGCGATCAGACCCGCTAAAGTCCTCGGCTAGTCTGAACGCAGACCTATAGATGTGAGGGAGGGATCCCTACAAGATCTAGGGACTGGGAAAAGTTGGACACCTCCTAGCAGAAATAGTAGCAGTCAAAGACAAACACACAACAAAAGGGCATAGGGGTCAGAAGACCTAGCAAAACTAACAGAGAACGGCAACAGAGCACCAAGCTAGCTCAACAGTAGTAAATACAAATGAAGTCCAGCAATGCCAGGAGGGCGGAGCCGGATTAAATAGGCAAAACTGGTCATGTGACCAGCAAACTAAAAAAAAACTAACAGGAGAGTTGTAACAATAAGCACTCCATTTTACCCATGGAAGATCCAGAGAAGCCCTCCACGGCTTATTTTTGGGGATCACCATACTACCTACATTGCTATATTGTATATTGATGGTTTTAGTTACATACTGAACTTAGGTGTTTTAATTGTTAATAATGATATTTCTGGTGGTTTTGAAATGAATACATGTTAATCTGCTATTATAGGGTGTGCATGTGGTTAGTTGAAACATTCCTAGTCTTCTATGTAGGTGAAGAAGTTAATTGTTTAATTTTTTTTTCAATAAAACAAAAAAATCTTAAGTTATCTTGACTTCTGTGTTACAGATATCTAATGGATCTATGCTAATGTTGCAAAATATGTACTGTATATATTTTAGGTGCAGAAGATATGTATATGAACCTAAGTATATGCATTAGGAAAAGAGACATTTTGGAACATCCTGAAATTAGAGGTTAATTGCCGTATGTCCTCCTGTCTAGTCTTCGTCATTAGTCTTAATCTTTTATAATCCTGAAATGAACTTTAATTATCACTTCCTCTACTTGTTTTTTTTTCAAGTGTACTTACGAAAATGATATGTTCCTCTTAATTATCTGTAATAATACTTTATATGACTATGCATTTCTCTCTGGTGGTGAAGAGAAGTGATTTTTTTATGCTATTTCATGTTATTTTCCCACTTTTTTTTTGCCTATATCAAATTATATTGGTGGGAAAATGTAGGAAATATGTGACTGCTTTTGACATTTTTTTTATAACCTCAAAGGACTACTAAAATACATTTTAAAAATTGTTACCCTCTCTGTGGCAATTATTCCTATATATTGGACACATTTGTTTTCCGACCGGCCGGGGTTAGCAACCACTATTTGGATTGAAAGTGGCTTTTTTAAAATATAGTTATTTTTCGTTAAAGGAAATGTCCAGCCTTTTGCTACAAGTCTGCATTCACTCTTTGTGACTGCAGACTTGAGAATCCTCACATGGCATGCACTGCTCGCCATGAGGATTCTCCGATTCTGTTAGTGGGCATGTGACCGCAAGTATGTGATTTGCATACATGCGGTCACGTGCAAGTGTATTGAGCAAGGTTGGAATGTTGGAATGTGGCCGGAAGTATACAAATTGCATACTTGCAGTCACATGACTGCCTGCTCCCGACACCGGAGAATCCTCACAGCGTTCAGTGTTCGCGATGTGAGGATCACAAGTCAGCAGTAACATAGAGTGACAGCACACTTGTAGTATGAGGTTGGACAAGCCCTTTAATTTGACCTATTGTGCCCCCATAAGTTCATAAAATACCTTTTGGAGGCATTGCAACATTTAAATACTTTTTTATATATGTGATTTGCCTTGTAAACTGGGTTAGTATATTAGTTACAGTGTAAAAGCAGCCTCCTAGCTTCATAACTGTGACACACCTGTCTAGGATATCCCTGGCACTGCTTCCTTCACCTTGGTCCACTGCGCTCTGTTGTGCTCCACATCGGGTTTTGCAGGTTGCCCAGCGTTGCTCAGTGATGTCATCTCCCTAAGCCTACTTAAGGCCCATCAGAACACACACCAATGTTTTAGGATTGAGTCTTAAGACTTTCTTTTGGTGTACTCCACCTTCTGTACACTCCGTGCTTTAATATGTTTCCATCCTGGGTTCCACTGCATCTGTCCTGTTGCTCCCAAGATTCATGATTGTGCCAAGGCCTCTCTTCCCATGTGATTTCCTGACTGCTGCACCAACTAATGACTGGGTCAGGAGGAGGAAGAGCTGTTAGGCTATGTGCACACTGTACTTTTTTAAGCGTTTTCAAAGCGTTTTTTTTTCGCTCAGAAATGCACCAAAAATGCTAGGTAATCCATCTGCCAGCTAATGCAATGACAATCCTAATGCGCTGGGCACATGATGCGGAATTTTCTGCTCAGGATTGTCATTGCGTTTAAATCCACAGCATGTCTATTCTTTGTACCCGGGCCAAGGAAGAGACTACTTCTCCCATCATCCGACCGCTGCTCCCTCTGATAACAGCGAGAGCGGCGCAGCTGAGAGGAGAAGTAGTCTCCTCAGCCGAGCCGTCATCTGTGCTCGGTGTGCAAAAAAAAAGTAGAATCAATAATAAAATAAAAACACCCAGTGACCTGATCACACAGCGGCCGGCGGTACCCTGACAGGAGCACCGCCACTCCCGGCAGTGTACATCGCTGCTGCCTGGACTGAGTTCACCTGAGTTCATCAGCTGAAGATCTGCTGATGAGCTCTGGGACCTCACTTTATGACACCAGTGCTGTGTGAGAATGTTCCCACGCAGCACTGATGCAGTAAATGAGGTCACTAGGGCTGATGAGCTGATGAACTCAGGTGAACTCAGCCTGCAGCACAGCGATGTACATTAACAGGAGTGATTACACTTCTGTTAGTGTATAGTGCTGTCTTCTACAGCAGTCACATCAGTGATTGATGTGGCTGCTGTAGAAGTGACCCGGATCGCCATGGGACACTCGGATTACGTCATGATGGCAGACAGGTGAGGGATATGATTGTTTTTAATTTTTGCTTTTTTAGAGTAGACGAGGGATTCGGGGATTAAGAGAATAATAAATAACTTATTAAAACCTTATGTAATTTTATTTCAATAAAATACTGTATTCTGGCTGTGTCTTTATTGAAAAAGCGGCATAAACCTTACTACGGGATTAGTAATGGGGGCATTTTATAGGCGCCTCTCGATTACTAACCTGGGCTTCATGTCAGCCACCAATACAAGGCTGACATGAACCCTAACCTTATTACCCTACTCGCCACCGCTACACGGCAGTGGGAAGAGTGAGGCTAAGCACCAGATTTGGTGCATCTTATAGATGCGCCATTTCTGGGGCAGCTGAGAGCTAATATTAGCCATGGAGGGGGCCAGGATCCATGGCCCCTTCCTTGGCTATTAATATCAGCCCACAGCTGTCTGTTTAGCCTTTGCTGGTTAGATTTTATAGGGGCACCCTATGTCAATTTTTTTTCTGGGGTCCCCCTGTAATCTAGCCAGTAAAGGCTAAGTGTTAGAAACCTCCTGTTTGTTTTTTCCATCCTGTGTTTTGCGGTCACATGACCATCTGCCTTTATATTCCAGCTCCGCCCTTTTGGCTGTGCTGGACTTCAGTGTTGTTTGACTGTTTTGCTAGCCAGGTGCTTCTGTGCCTATCTCTGTCAGTTCGCTTGGTCCTTCTGGGACCTCTAGTACCTTTTTGTCAGTTTATCTTTTTGTGTTCTGCAACAACTTTCTCTGTTCAGGAGTTGTCCCATTTTTGTTCCAGTCCTTAGTTCTTTTAAGGACCCCTTCCCTTTGGTATAGGTCTTCGTTCAGACTAGCCGAGGACTAAGGCGGGTCTGTTCGCAAGGAACAGGCAGCCCGCTACATCGTAGGGATTCAGCTTAGTCTTACTGTAGGGATAGCTTTCCCCATTCTTTCCTTAGTACTTGTTGCAGATCATAACAGTAAGTCCAGCCCAAAAAAACTAAAAGGAAAGAAATTCGGGGATCAGTATGGCTTCCATTCAGGTTTTGGCTCAACACTTGCAGGGATTGTCTCTGGAGGTGGCCGAGCTCCAGAAACACGTGAGTAGCTGTTCTGGAGCGCATTTTGTGGAACCCAAGGTAGGACTGCCTGATTTTAATGTTAAACAGCAAGATTTTTTTTCCTTTAAAAACGCTTGTTTGTTATATTTTCGTTTGAGACCAAGGTCTTCTGGGAATGAATCACAGCGCATTGGTTTTATTATGTCACTTTGCGCAATGAACCACAAGGGTGGGCCTTTTCTCTCCAACCTAATGATCCATGCTTAAGGTCGGTAGAAGAATTTTTTTCTGCTATGGGTCTATTATATGACGATCCTGATTGAATCTCATCTGGTGAGGCAGAACTCAGGTGTTTGAATCAGGGGTCAGGTAATGTTGAAAATTATTGCACACACTTTAGAAAGTGGGCTTCAGAAGTCAAATGGAATGATCCTGCTCTGAAATGTATATTTCTTGCTGGTCTGAGTGAAAGGGTTTGCTAATTGTATTCACTGCACCTGAGACTCTGCAGGATGCCATGCAATTAGCTGTGTGTGTAGATAGGAGGCTGAGATCTAGGCAGAATGAGGTAAAGACTCCTGTGATGCCAGGTCCTAGTCCCCAGAAAATCTGCTAAGACGGCGGAGAACCGATGGAGGTTGGGGCGATGTCGCTCCGCTCTCAGGAAAGAGACCGGAGGTTCGCTGAGGGATTTTGTCTTTATTGTGGTAAAGCTGACCATTTGATTAAGTATTGTGAGCTTCGTTTAAGTAAAGAAAAAAAAAGGTCAGGTACGCCCGTATAGCTTGTTTAGGCTCTGCAGGAGTATTTCTTTCAGGGAGTACTACTTTGCAGGAAAATTTGATTGAATTTCAGGTATTTGTGGATTGTGGTTCAACACTTAATGTGATTGATAAAGGGTTTTTGGAAAAACTTAAATTGAAATCCAAACCTTTGTCATCACCTATTTCTGTGATTGCAATTGATAACACTCCCTTGAAATGTATTACTCACAAGGTTGCTGCATTTCCCCTCACTATCAATGGACTTCACCAAGAAATTTTGCACTTGGTTGTATTAAATAATTTACCCTCTCCCGTCGTTCTAGGATTGCCTTGGTTAAAACTGCACAATCCTTTGCTGGACTGATCTACTAATATGATAAAGTCTTGGAGTCCGAAGTGCTATGATAAATGTTGTAATGATCGCATTGCGGCTGTGGAAAAAGGGGAATTACCTGTACCTATTCAAGATTTTTGGAGGGTTTTTTCGGAGGAGGAGTTGCAAGTTTTACCTCCTCATAGGGATTATGATTGCGCCATTGAGTTTGATCAGGGAGCTACTCTTCCCAAGAGTCGGTTGTTTAATCTGACTATCCCTGAAAGAAAGGCCTTGGAGGAGTACATACAGATTAGCCTGGCTGCTGGTCACATTAGACCTTCTAAGTCGCCTGTGGCAGTTGGATTTTTCTTTGTTAAAAAAAAGGACGGGGGTTTATGTCCATGTCTGGATTTTCATGAAATTAATAAGATTACCGTACGCAATTCCTACCCATTGCCGTTAATTCCTGACTAGTTTAACCAGTTAGTGGGGGCCAAGATTGATCTCCAGGGGAAAACTGCTTTTAACACTCCGGTAGGTCATTTTGAGAACCTGGTGATGCCTTTTGGTCTTACCAATAAACCTGCATTTTTTCAGAATCTTATTAATGACATCCTGAGACCTTTGATTGGTAAGAATGTGGTTGTGTATTTAGATGACATTTTGATTTATTCGCCACATCTGGAGTCCCATTGGCAGAGTGTACGTGAAGTTTTGCAGTTATTGAGTGATAATTCACTCTTTGCTAAGCTGGAGAAATGTGAGTTCGCTGTGCAGAAAATTAGTTATTTGGGCTACATTGTCTCCAGCGAGGGTTTTGAGATGAACCCGGTGAAGGTTCAGGCTGTTCAGGAATGGCCTAGGCCTATTGGTTTGAAATCTATACCGAGATTTTTGGGTTTTGCCAATTATTACAGGAAATTCATTAAGAATTTCTGAAATTGTTAAGCCTCTAACCGATCTCACCAGGAAAGGTGCGAATACTGTCCAGTGGACTACTGAGGCCATTGAAGTGTTTAAGTATCTCAAAGAGAGGTTCAGTTCTGCCCCTATCCTTATGCAGCCTGATGAGACCAAGCCTTTTTTGGTCGAGGTCAATGCTTCATCGGTGGGGGTCGGAGCAGTTTTGTCTCAGGAGAACAGGGATGGAGTACATCCTGGTGCCTTCTTTTCAAAAAAAAATTCGGAAACCGAACTGAATTATGATGTTGGAAATCGGGAGTTGCTGGCTATTAAACTCGCATTTGAACATTGGCGTCATTTTTTGGAAGGCGCTAGATTTCCTATTCAGGTTTTCACAGTTCATAAGAATTTGATCTATCTGGATGCTGCCAAGCGCTTGAATGCCCGTCCAGCTAGGTGGGCACTTTTTTTTTCTCGGTTTCATTTTTCTGTTACCTATATCCCTGGTACTATGAATGTTAAAGCCGATGCTTTATCTCGCAGCTTCTCTCCTATGGTCGGTGCCGAGGAGGAGGAGAGCATTTTACAGAAAGGAGTTGTGGTGGCGGCATTGGACTCCGTTTTGGAGAATGGGATTCTGAAAGCTCAAGATGATGCTCCATCTAACACTCCCCATGGGAGGTTGTTCATGCCTAGAACCTTTAGGAGAGATTTGTTTGTGGAGTGTCATGAGTCTCGGTTGGAAGGTCATCCAGGAATTTCTGAGACTAAGAGACTTATCAGTCGCAATTTTTGGTGGCCTGGATGGCAGAAAGAAGTCATCAAGTGGGTGCGTCAATGTACTGTGTGTGCTTGGTCAAAGGCTTCACATACTCCTGCTGCGGGGTTGCTTTGCCCTCTGGAGGTTCCTAGTGCGCCTTGGACGCAGCTCACAATGGATTTTATTACTGATCTGCCTGTGTCCGAGGGTTTTACTGTCATCTGGGTGGTCGTGGACCGTTTTAGTAAGATGTGTCATTTGGTTCCATTCATTAAGTTACCCTGCGCCAAGACTCTCGCTAAGGCGTTTGTTAAGGAGATTGTCAAGCTTCATGGCGTTCCCATTGATATTGTTTCTGATAGAGGACCTCAGTTTGTGGCTCGCTTTTGGCATGCTTTTTGTGACAGGTTGGGAGTCCATTTGTCATTTTCGTCTGGGTATCATCCTGAGTCTAATGGACAGACTGAAAGAAAGAACCAGGATGTAGAACAGTTTTTGCCTTGTTTTGTGGCGGACAATCAAGAGGTGTGGTCTGAGTTTCTGCCTCTCGCAGAATTTGCTCTTAATAATCATACATCCTCCTCAGCTGGGTGTTCTCCTTTTTTTGTTGTACTGGGAGACATCCGTCTTTTGGCTTGTTCTCCAAATTGGGGTCGGCGGTGCCGGAGGAGGAGAATTTTTCCGTTGATTTGGAGAGAGTTTGGACTAATGTACGTTGCAACCTTCAAGATGCTAACAAGAAGTCCAAGAAGTATTTTGACAGGAAGCGTAAGGAGGTTTTGTTTACTGTGGGTGACATGGTTTGGTTGTCCTCAAGGAACTTGCGGTGGAGGATTCCCTCTAAAAAACTGGGTCCTAAGTTAGTGGGTCCATTTAAAGTGCTTCAGGTTGTTAACCCATTTGCGGTTAGGTTGGATGTCCCTTCTTCCTGGAAGATTAATCCTGTGTTTCATGTTTCCTTGTTGAAAAAGGCTGATGTATCAGATAGGGATGCCACTGTCACAGTTCCTGTGGTGGAAGACGGCGAATATGAAATTTCTCGTATCTTGAATTCTAGATGGCATAGAGGGAGATTACAGTATCTCGTCTCCTGGAAGGGTTTCGGTCCCGAAGATAACTCCTGGGTTAGGGCGGATGATGTCTCTGCTCCTAGGCTTGTTAGAACTTTCCCCAAGAGGTTTCCGGATAGGCCTGGGCCTGGAGGATCCGGAGGATCCTGATAAAAGAGGGGGTACTGTTCGAATCCTCCTGTTTGTTTTTTCCATCCTGTGTTTTGCGGTCACGTGACCATCTGCCTTTATATTCCAGCTCCGCCCTTTTGGCTGTGCTGGACTTCAGTGTTGACCCCTTCCCTTTGCTATAGGTCTTCGTTCAGACTAGCCGAGGACTAAGGCGGGTGTGTTCGCAAGGAACAGGCAGCCCGCTACTTCGTAGGGATTCAGCTTAGTCTTACTGTAGGGATAGCTTTCCCCATTCTTTCCTTAGTACTTGTTGCAGATCATAACACTAAGCAAACAGCTGTGGGCTGTTATTAATAGCCAGGGAACATTTTTGGCTAATGGCCCCTTCCCCGGCTGCTAATATCAGCTCCCAGTGGTCGACTTTCCTTCTGCTGGTTATGAAAATGACGCTGGAGCCCACGCCGTTTTTTTTTTATTTTATGTGCCCATGATCAGGACTTAGTATCGCTTTGAACGCAGCATATTTTTGCTGCGTTGAAAACGCTGCATTCTATTGAATGCAGGTAAATCCGCATGTGTTCACTGAACCATGCGGATTTACCGCATGGTATACATTCTAGTGGTCAAATTTCTGTTGGCTAGACAAGCGACTCCGCAAGAGAAATTGACATGCTGATGTCCTGAAAGACGCGACGCATGTCATTGTCCACGGGTGATCCGCAGCCTCAGATGCATGCATAGTCGACATGGGATTTCTAGATCTCCCATCCACTATGCTGTAACATCTGGCCGCTGCAGGTTTGACGCTGCATAAACACGCTGCTTCAAACCTGCAGTGGCTCCTGATCGTGGCCACATACCCAAACTCACCCGCAGCATGTCAATTTCTGTAGTGGAGATGCTAGTCTCCACTGCAGATATTAACCGATTGAAGTGTCATTATATGCAATGGATCTGTATATATTGACAACAAAAGTGCGGCATTAGAACACAGCATTTTGGATGTAGCTAAAATACGCTGCTTCCACAACGCTGCTGGTTGCTGATCGTGGGGTCGGAGTAGCTAAACAAACAGCTGTGAGCTTGTATTAAAAGCCAGGGAACATGTTTGCCTAATGGTACCTTCCTAGACTAAAGATAGCAGCTCTCAGCTGCCCCAGAAATTACAAAAATGGGAATGCTAATGAGATTGGTTTAGCTGACACCTAGACCTTTTGTTTAGTGATGACAAGGTGTCAATCAGACCCTTTCATTACTAAACCTAATTAAAGTAAAGTGAAGAGTTAAATAAACACACACACACAGAGTAAAACACTTTATTTGAAATACAACAGACACATTCTTTAATCATTTAAATTAACCAATATACTCACCCCAGATCTGACGGTAATCCAGGGGTTAAAGCGATGTCACATGTTTCTTTTTTCAAATATTATCTTTATTTAGCTCCAAAAAGTATTCATTGATGTACAAAAACGCATGAAAAAACGCATTAAAAAAATCAAAAACGTGTCAAAAACAAGGCAAAACGCGCGCTTTTTTCTGCAGCATTTTTCCAGCAACGAGATGCAGAAATGCTGCAGAAATTTCTGCAATCAAATCCTGAACATGCGCACATAGCCTTGCAGAATTGCTCTGCTTCAGACACATTGATATGTTTTCCTGGATGAACTGTATGTTTTAGCTGCCGCTACTGAATCTCTCTGGGGTTCAAATTAGAAACTAAACTTAATTTAGAGCACATACATACTGTATGTCAAACTCTGGCCCGCGGGCCAAATCTGGGCCATAGGATGAGTATATTTGGCCCCTAACGCCGGGCAGGCCCCCGGGCGACATCGCATCGCATTTTCAACTGTATCGGCATCGGATGTCGATACAGTTGAAAGCTGTGATGGAGGAGGGAGAGTCTCCATCGTTGTCCCTCTGCAACTGACGTCTCAGCATAGTGGGCGCGATGACATCAGTACAACGCGCCGACTGTGCCGAATAATGAAGAGCTTTAGAGCATTTGCTGCCAACACCGGAGCAGCGGGGGAACAAGGAGAGGTGAGTATTTATTTATTTTAATATGGGGCACATTATTCCATATGGAAGACAATGTAAAGCTCCGTTATACTGTATGGCGCACTATATGGGGTCATTATACTATATGGAGCACTATGTGGGGCCATTGTACTGAAAGGAGGACTAGGTGGAGCCATTATTCTGTATGGAAGACTATGTGGGATCCATTATTCTGTATGGAGCTCTATGTGGAGCCCATTATACTGTATGAAGCACTATGTGGGGCCCATTATACTGTATGGAGCACTTTGTGTAGCCCGCTATACTGTATGGATCACTATGTGGGGTTCACTTTACTGTATGGAGTACAATGTGGGGCCATTATTCTGTATGGAGGACTATGTGGAGTCCATTATACTGTATGTGGGACTGTGTGTGGCTATTATACTGCATGGAAGGCAAAGCAGGGGCCATGATACTGTATGGAAGACTATGTGGACTATGTGGGGTCCATTATAATGTGTGGAGGGCTGTGTGGGGATTACAGATGGGGAATCATACTGTGATGGGGTCACCATACTTTGTCCGGGTACGAGTCCAGTAGGGTCATCATACCGTGTATGTGGAGGGTATTGTGGAGGAATTCACTGTGGGGGTATCATACTGTGTTTGGCAGGCACTTTTGTTGGCATTATACTTTATCATCTGTATTATTCAAGGTCTTTTATCCGTTGTTATTACATATTTAAATTAGGCCATTGGGCCATATGCTTTTACTGCTCTTACATAACATATTATATTATTCCAGTATTTTTTTCTAAGATCTATTAATTCAAATGTACTTTGTTAGTGGGACAACCCCTTTAAGTTTGTTTCCATATGAAAAGGTTTATCGTTATATTTGATGATAAAGGAAAAACTTCCTCAATTGTAGACATTTTTTAATACATATCAAGGTTGGCCCGCAACTTTGTCCAAGCTTTTCATTTTGGTAGTTTTTCTACATTTAGACTTGCTGTTCTGTATGCTGAATTAACTATTTGCGACTTCAGAATTTGAATATTACAGCTCATATACCCAAGCTTTTGGTTGCAACAAGGTCCAGATTTATGACTACACCATTGTGTTCAGCATAAGGCCACATTCACACATTCAGTATTTGGTCAGTATTTTATTTCAGTATTTTTAAGCCAAAACCAGGAGTGGGTGCGGAATGCAGAACTGGTGCACGTTTTTCTATTATACTTTTCCTCCTATTGTTCCACCCCTGGTTTTGACTTACAAATACTGATGTAAAATACTGACCAATTATTCAACCTGTGAACTTGGAATAAAAGACAGACACCTCTGGAAAAAATGTCAGAGTCCAAGTTTGCAGACTCTGGACTCTGCTTCATTATACTCAATGGCTTCTTTGAGAAATATCACTTTTCTAGCTTCAGATGGAAGCCCCTGACTAAGACAGTAAAAAAAAAACACAAATAATGTGAATTCATAGAATCATAGAATGTTAGAGTTAGAAGGGACCTCCAGGGTCGTCATGTCCAACCCCCAGCTCAATGCAGGAGTCACTAAACCATCTCAGACAGATGTCTGTCCAGCCTCTGTTTGAAGACTTCCATTGAAGGAGAACTCACCACCTCTCGTGGCAGCCTGTTCCACTCATTGATCACCCTCACTGTCAAAAAGCTTTTTCTAATATCTAATCTGTATCTTCTCCCTTTCAGTTTCATCTCATTGCTTCTTGTGTTTCCATGTACAAATGAGAATAAGCATGATCCCTGTACACTGTGACATCCCCGTCGGATATTTGTAGACAGCTATTAAGTCTCCTCTTAGCCTTCTTTTTTGCAAGCTAAACATTCCCAGATCCTTAAACTATTCCTCGTAGAACATACAGTAGTTTGCAGTCCGCTCACCATCTTCATAGCTCTTCTTCTTTTTTAAAATGTGGTGCCCAGAACTGGACACAGTATTCCAGATGAAGTTTGACCAAGGAGGAATAGAGGGGGATAATTCAGCTTTAGGTTAAGTGCACACTGTGCGTTTTTATGCGTTTTCGCTCCGTTTTTTCCATGCGGAAATGCATCAAAATGCTAGGTAATCCGTCTGCCAGCTAATGCAATGACAATCCTGATGCGCTGGGCACATGATGCGGAATTTTCCGCTCAGGATTGTCATTGCGTTTAAATATGCAGCATGTCCATCCTATGTAGCGTTTCTGCAGCGTTTCCAGCCCATTGACCTTAATTGAGCAGCAGCAAACCCGCAGGTATAAATATATTTGCTGCGGTTGTTTTCTGCATATTTGACTAGTCAATGGTCAAAAACCCACATAGAGTGTTACCTGGGTCGGCTGGGGAAGACTACTTCTCCCATCATACGCTGATAACAGTGAGAGCGGCGCGGCTGAGGGGAGCAGCAGTCTCCTCAGCTGAGCTGGCGGCTGTGTGCGCTGTGTAAAAAAAAAAAGTAAAAAAACAAAAAACACCTATGTTCACCTGTCTGGCGTCCCCTGCTGTCCTCCCAGTGTCCTCGCTTCGATGTCCCCCAGCGTCCTGATCGGCCGGCGGTACACTGATGGGAGTGTGCTCGCTCCCGGCAGTGTACATTGTTGCTGCCAGCACTGAGGAGGTCACACGAGTTCATGGCTGAAGATCAGCTGAGAGCGCTGGGACCTCACTTTATGGCAGCGGTGCTGCGTGGGAACATTTGTGAGAATGTTCCCACTTACCACTGATGTTGAGGTCACCAGGGCTGATCGGCTGATCTTCAGCTGATGAACCCAAGTGACCTCACTCCTGCAGCAGAGCAATGTACACTGACAAGAGTGATTACACCCCTGTCAGTGTACAGTGCTGTCTTCAACAGCAGTCACATCAGTGATTGATGTGGCTGCTGGAGAAGTGACCTGGATCGCTGAGGGCCAATCTGGATTACGTTGTGACGGCGGACAGGTAAGGGATATGGTTGTTTTTTATTTTTTTACAAAAGATCGAGGGCTTTGGGGATTGGCAGTACAATAAAACATTATCAAAACCGCGTGTCATTTTATTTCAATAAAATACTTTATTCTGGTGGTGTCTTAAACCGTATTACGGGGTTAGTAATGGGGGCGTCTTATAGATGCCTCTCCGTTACTAACCTGGGCTTCATGTCAGCCGCGAATACAAGGCGGACATGAACCTCAACCCCATTACCCCACTGGACACTGCTAAACGGCAGTGGGAAAACCGAGGCTAAGCGCCAGATTTGGTGCATCTTGTGGATGCGCCATTTCTGGGACTGCTGAGGGTTGATATTATTAACCACGGAGGGGGTAGTATGCATGGCCCATTCCCTGGCTATTAATATCAGCGTGCAGCTGTCTGTTTAGCTTTTGCTGGTTAGATTTTACAGGGGGACCCTACGTCAATTTTTTTCTGGAAACCCCCTGTAATCTAGCCAGTAAAGGCTAAGCAAACAGCTGTGAGCTGTTATTAATAGCCAGGAAACATTTTTGTCTAATGGTCCCTTCCCCGGCTACTAATATCAGCCACCAGCAGTCTGCTTTCCCTCTGCTGGTTATGAAAATGATGCGGGAGCCCACGCCATTTTTTTTTTTACATTTTAGGCTCTGTGCCCACGATTTAGACTTAGCAGCGCTTTGGACACATATTTTTGCTGCGTCCAAAACACTGCCTTCTATTGAACGCAGGGAAATGCGCATGTATTCACTGAACCATGCAGATTTACTGCATTCAATACATTCTAGTGGTCAAATTTCTGTTGAGGAGAATAGCGACTCCGCAAGAGAATTTGACATGCTGCGGTCCTGAAAGACGCACCGCATGTCAGTGTCTGCAGGTGATCCGTAGCCTCAGATGCACGCATAGTGGACATGGGATTTCTAGAGATCCCATCCACTATGCTGTAACATCTGGATGCTGTGGGTTTGACGCTGCATAAACACGCATCTTCAAACCTGCAGTTGCTCCTGATCGTGGACACATACCCAAACTCACCCGCAGCATGTCAATTTCTGTAGCGAACACGTTAGTCTCCGCTGCAGATTTTGACCGATTGAAGTGTCATTACATGCGGTGGATTCACATGTACTGACAACAAAAGTGCGGTATTAGAACACAGGGTTTTGGATGCAGGAAAAATACGCTGCATCCAAAGCGCTGCTTGTTGCTGATCGGGAGGATGTACAGTGGGTACGGAAAGTATTCAGACCCCTTTAAACTTTTCACTCTTTGTTTCATTGCAGCCACTTGGTAAATTCTAAAAAGTTCATTTTTTTCCTCATTAAAGTACACTCTGCATCCCATCTTGACTGAAAAAAACAGAAATGTAGAAATTTTTGCAAATTTATTAAAAAAGAAAAACTGAAATATCACATGGTCATAAGTATTCAGATCCTTTGCTCAGTATTGAGTAGAAGCACCTTTTGAGCTAGTACAGCCATGAGTCTTCTTGGGAATAATGCAACAAGTTTTTCACACCTGGATTTGGGGATCCTCTGCCATTCTTCCTTTACATCTCTGGAGCTCAGCCACAGTGATCTTGGGGATCTTCTTTACCTCTCTCACCAAGGCTCTTCTCCCACGGGTCTAGGAAGACTTCTGACTTCTGATGTTCCCAAACTTCTTCCATTTAAGGATTATGGAGGCCACTGTGCTCTTAGGAACCATGAGTAATGCAGAAATTCTTTTGTAACCTTGGCCAGATCTGTGCCTTGCCACAATTCTGTCTCTAAGCTCCTTGGGCAGTTCATTTGAGCTCATGATTCTCATTTGGTCTAACATATCACTGTGAGCTGTGAGGTCTTATATAGACAGGTGTGTGCCTTTCCAAATCAAGTCCTATCAGTTTAATTAAACACAGCTGGACTCCAATGAAGGAGTAGAACCATCTCAAGGAGGATCACAAGGAAATGGACAGCATGTGACTTAAATATGAGTGTCTGAGCAAAAGGTCTGAATACTTATGACCATGTGATATTTTAATTTTTGTTTTTTAATAAATTTTCAAAAATTTCTACATTTCTGCTTTTTTTCAGTCAAGATGGGGTGCAGACTGTACTTTAATGAGAAAAAAAATTAACTTTTTAGAATTTACCAAATGGCTGAAATGAAACAAAGAGTGAAAATTTAAGGGGGTCTGAATACTTTCAGTACCCACTGTAGTGGCTAATGAAACAGCTGTGAGATATTATTATTAGCCAGGGAACATGTTTGCGTAATTGCACCTTCCTAGGCTAAAAATAGCTGCTCTCAGGTGCCACAGAAATTATTTGAATGGGAATGCTAATGAGATTGGGTGTATGGGATTAGCTGACACCTAGTCCTTTTGTTTGGTGATGACAAGGTGTCTATCAGACCCTTTCATTACCAAACCTAATTAAAGTAAAGAGTTAAATAAACACACAGACACAGAGCAAACACTTTATTTGAAATACAACAGACAAATTCTTTAATCATTTAAATTAACCAATATACTCACCCCATTTCTGACGATAATCCAAGGGTTAAAGCAATGTCCCACATTTCTTTTTTCAAATAACTTTATTTGGCTCCAAAAAGCATTCATTGATGTACAAAAACGCATTAAAAACGCATAAAAACGCATCAAAAATGAGTCAAAATTGCTGCAAAATGCATGTTTTTTTCTGAAGCCTTTTTCCTGCCAAGAGATGCAGAAACGTTGCAGAAATTTCTGCAATCAAATCCTGAACGTGTGCACATAGCCTTAGGATGGTTTCACACGTCGTTTTTTAACTCATGTCTGTAAAATTGTCCAGGTTTTTTCAATGCATTGTGTCTGTGTGTCAGTTTATAATTCCTGGTTGCATCTGTTATTCCTTGCACAAAAAAATAAATCATAGCATCTCCAACCCATTAAACAGTAAAAATACGGTCAGCACATGGATGACATCCGCATGCTATCCATCACTGGTGTGCCAATTCTTTTTAATCTCTTTATTAATGACCATGTGGATGGGATTTAGAGTAAAGTGTCAGTCTTTGCTGACGACACCAAATTATGTAGGAATTAAAATCTGACCTTGACAGTACAATTTTACAAAACGATCTGGATAAAATGTCTGAATGAGCAAATACTTGGCAAATGAGATTTAATGTTGATAAATGTAGTGTTATGCACCTAGGATGGAATAATCAACAAGAATCTATCTTTCGGGGCAGTGGGAGTCCTTACTGGAATGCCTTGTGGACATTCCTGCAAAGTCCGGAGCTCAAGGCTACATACAGGTACTACAAAGAGTGCCTTTTTCTCTGGCGTACAGGGGACGATGGACAAGGAACCGTGTGAAGGGAAGGTAACGGATCCCAGGTGCACTACAGAACTGAACGGGAAATCCCTGGGGATAGTCCAGAAGGAACAGATAGTAATGCTGTAAACCTACTGTATTAAGGAAACAAGGAATAGGAAGTATTGTAAAGTGGCAGGACATTATTGAGCAGTAGCTCGTCCACGGTTGCCGCACTCGGTCACGTAACAAGAGGTAGTAATGGCTGACACTATAAGAGTTTTTAAAAAAGGGCTGGATGATTTCCTCAGCACACAACATTGTGGGTTATAGATAATTTAGTGACAAAAAAAATGTATAATTGGTGGAGAAAGGTTGAACTTCATGGACCTAGGTCTTTTTCCAACCTACATAACTATGAACTATTGGTGGAGGATAGGAGTAGTAGTCTGCACTGCTGTGCTAGATTCAAGAAATCCTATGTAACTATGAAAGAGCCTTGTATGCAAGCACATCAGATATTTTTAGTCTGTAACTTAGAAGGAAGTGGTAGCAGCGAATATCATTGCTAGCAACCTTATCTTTGGTAGCAATATCCTCTTAAGACATTTAAGCATTAGAAGACATTTTTATGGTACATTAATGTGTCCTTTATACACAATGTTGCAAGACTGATCAGGTCAAAGTGAGCTGGTTATGCAAGCTTTGCCAGACAGATTGTTTCATGCTCCATACAACATCCCTGTAAGCCACATTTATAATTGATAATTTTATTTCTATTGAATTCTTAATATAACACCTAGAAGCAGCTCGGCTTGAACTTATTTTTTTTTACCATATTTTAGCTAATATTTGGTATTACAAAATGTAATGGGAAATAGAAGAATTTTTTTGTTTTTTTGTTTGCTTTTTTTAATTGATCTGTATTTTCTATATTCTCGTAAAGTTGATGTAAATGGCCTATCATTCCTGCATAAACTATAAATCATATCATGCAAGGAAACAATGGTCCCTTAAGTTAGGTCATGCTTTAGTAAATGCAAGAGAAATTTCTTATGCAATGGGTGTAATTCATTGCTTGTATCTAATTAAATGTTATATAAATAGCTGTAGTCATTTACTGGATGTGTTATTATTCATAATTATCAATGGAACATATGGTTTGCTCAACATTACCCTTCGATCATTACATTTACAGAAAGTTGCTTGATGAGTAATTGGGGTAAAACTTTGAACTGAATTTCTGCAAATTGAAATTCTCCATTTATTCCATTTGGAGAACGACAGAAGCCTACCTTAACCACTTCGCACCAGAGCCTGTTTTTGCCTTCGTGACCGGGCCAATTTTTTCAATTCTGACCACTGTCACTTTATGAAGTAATTACTCTGGAACGCTTCAACGTATTCCCCTGATTCTGAGATTGTTTTTTCGTGACATATTGTACTTCATGATACTGGTAAAATTTCTTTGATATAACTTACGTTTATTTGTGAAAAAATCGGAAATTTGGCGAAAATTTTGAAAATTTTGCAATTTTCTAACTTTGAATTTTCATGCCCTTAAATCAGAGAGATGTGTCACACAAAATAGTTAATAAATAACATTTCCCACATCAGCACAATTTTGGAACCAAAATTTTTTTTTGTTAGGGAGCTATAAGGGTTAAAAGTTGACCAGCGATTTCTCATTTTTCCAACAAAATTTACAAAAACATTTTTTTAGGGACCACATCATATTTGAAGTCACTTTGAGGGGTCTTTATGACAGAAAATACCAAAAAGTGACACCATTCTAAAAACTGCACCCCTCAAGGTGCTCAAAACCACATTCAAGAACTTTATTAACCCTTCAGGTGCTTCACAGGAATTTTTGGAATGTGGAAGAAAAAAATTAACATTTAACTTTTTTCACAAAAATGTTACTTTAGACCCATTTTTTTCTATTTTCACAGGGGTAACAGGAAAAAATGGACCCCAAATTTTTTTGTGCAATTTCTCTTGAGCGTGCTGATACCCCATATGTGAGGGAAAACCACTGTTTGGGCGCACTGCAGGGTTCGGAAGGGAAGGAGCGCCATTAGACTTTTTGAATATAAAATTTGTCTGAATAATTAGCAGACGCCATGTTGCGTTTGGAGAGCTCCTGATGTGCCTAAACAGTGGAAACCCCCCACAAGTGACACCATTTTGGAAACTAGACCCCTTAGGGAACTTATCTAGATGTGTGGTGAGCACCTTGAACCCCAAGGTGCTTCACAGAAGTTTATAATATTGAGCTGTAAAAATAAAATTTTCACATTTTTCCTACAAAAACGTTTTTCATCCCTTAATTTTGCATTATCATAAGGGTAATAGGAAAAATTGCACCATGAAATTTGTTGTGCAATTTCTCCTGAACACGCTGATACCCCATATGTGGAGGCAAACCACTGTTTGGGCACACGGCAGGGTTTGAAAGGGAAGGAGTGCCATTTGACTTTTTGAATGTAAAATTTGTCTGAATAATTAGCGGACGCCATGTTGCGTTTGGAGAGCTTCTGAAGTGCCTAAACAGTGGAAACCCCCACAAGTGACACCATTTTGGAAACTAGACCCCTTAGGGAACTTATCTAGATGTGTGGTGAGCACCTTGAACCCCAAGGTGCTTCACAGAAGTTTATAATATTGAGCTGTAAAAATAAAATTTTCACATTTTCCCCAGAAAAACGTTTTTCATCCCTTAATTTTGCATTATCATTAGGGTAACAGGAGAAATTGCACCATGAAATTTGTTGTGCAATTTCTCCTGAGTACGCCAATACCCCATATGTGGGGGAAAACCACTGCTTTGGTGTACGGCAGGGTTCGGAAGAGAAAGGAGCGCTATGTTGGCTGGGATAGGTTGCAGACACCATGTCACATTTGAAGAGTCGCTGACATGCCAAAACAGCAGAAACCCCCACAAGTGACCCCATTTTGTAAACTACACCTCTCAAGGAATTCATCTAGGGAAGTAGTGAGTATTTTTTAATTTTTAAATTTATACCATTGGGCTGTGAAAAAAGCATAATTATATTTTTACCACAAAAAAATGTTTTACCCTCAGATTTTACATTTTCACACAGGGCAATGGGTAAAAATGGTGCCGAAATGTGTCACACAATTTCTTCTAAAAGTGGCAATACCCCATATGTGGCTGTATCGTACCGCTCAGCCATACGGCGAGATCTGGGGGGGGGGGGAGTGCTATTTGACAATTGGAGAACAAATTATTGTAGAATAGGCATTTGGATTTGGGAGCACAAAATTTTCTGAATTTCTTTTGGGGGGCAAGGACCATTTCGCTTTTCCAGAGCCTTTCTGCTACCAGTAACTTGGAAGTGCCTTATATTTTTAACAGATGACAGACCTGAGTGGGGACTAGCTTTTTTTGAGGACTGAGTTGAAGCTTTTATTGGGAACATTTTATGTAACATTTATCCGGCGCTCTAGGCTGAGCACTTACATCGGGGTTTCCATCTAAATATCCAAGTGATGTAATTCAGATGAAACCCCTGCGGGATCCATTCACTGTAATGAGGCAGCAGAGTTACTCTGGACTCCGTCTGGCCTCTGTTTAGCGGTGTCCTTTTTTCAGAAGTGCACAAAACTGGCCAACCGCACTTTTATGCACGCCTAAAACAAATGACACCGTGGGATCCCAGGCTAGACGGCGTCCACAGTGGTCTATATCTGCCTCATTACAGGGAATCTTCCGTCATGGGTTCTGTCTGAATCACATATTTCAGAGATTTACATGGAAACTCTGGCGTAAGTGCTCAGCGCAGAGCGCAGGATAAATGTGAGCAGAGCTTTACTGCGATCTTTCGGAGACATAATAAACAAATCAGTAGCAGGTAAAGAATTGGTTTTATTTATTTTTTACACCGCTCCTCGTGCGGTATAAGTGATGAGATTACTTTATTCTTCGGGTCAGTGCGATTACAGAGATACCAGATTTATATCGGGTTTTTATGACTGACAGCTGTTACACACTAAAAGACGCTTTTTTTTGCAAAATCTAGTTTTTGCATCACCATATTTTGAGAGCTATAATTTTTCCATATTTCGGCCGACAGTCATGTGATGGCTTGTTTTTTGCGGGACGAGTTGACATTTTTATTGGTACCATTTTTGGGTACGTGACATTTTTTGATCGCTTTCTATTCCGTTTTTTGGGAGGTAAAATTAACAAAAACCAATTCAGGAATTGTTCTTTGAGGTTTTTTTTTATGCCGTTCTGCGTGTGGTAAAAGTGATCAGGCAGCGTTATTCTTCGGGTCAGTAAATTTACAGCGATACTACACTTACTGTATATTTTTTTATGTTTTGGCGCTTTTACACAATAAAACAAATTTATAGAAAAAAATATTTTTTTTGCATTGCTTTATTCTGAGCACTATAACGTTTTTATTTTTCGACTGATGGAGCTGTATGGCGGCTTGTTTTTTGCGGAACAAGATGACGTTTTCAGCGGTACCATTTTTATTTCTATTTTGCTGTTTGATCGCATTTTTTCCACTTTTTGTTTGGCGATATGATGAAAAAGCATATTTTTTTGCTCCGTTTTTTATTTATTTTTATTACGGTGTGCACAGAAGGAGTTAATTAGTGTGACAGTTTTATAGCTCGGGTTGTTTTGGACGCGGCGATACCAAATATGTGTTCTTTTTTTGGTTTTGTAAAAATATACGGATTTATTGGTTTAATATTTTATTTATTTATTTTTATTTATTTTGTGATTTTTTTTTTTTAACAGTTTAAAAACTTCTTTTTTTTTACTTTTTTTTACATTTTTACTTAGTCCCTGTATGGGACATTAATTTTTATTTTTCTGATCACTGATCTCATGTAATGTAATAGACATATATTACATTACATTACATGAGATCTTCCCTGTTTCAGTCAGAGTCTCCTGTCTGGCTCAGCTTGCAGGCTGAGCCAGACAGGACACCATATATGGCAGAGCTGGAGGCGGTCATGTGACCTCCAGCTGCCATAGCAACCCCAGGTCCTGGAAGGAATCTGAGGTCTTCGGAGGTAAGTAAGACGACCCCCTCTCCTCCTGCTGTCTCCTATATGCCGCAATCACTATAGATCGCAGCATATAGAAGACAGCAAAGGGTTAACATCACTGGGACCTGATCCAATCAGGTCCCGATGATGTTCCCTGTCAGAGCTAACGCTCTGCACCGGAATCGCAGCGCTTGCAGGACCCTGGGGGTCCTGAGCGCTGCGAGACCACCCACCGGCAGCGCGGACGTTTATGTACAGTGGGCGGTCGGGAACCGGTTAAAGGGGTTGTGCGAAACTAACACGTATTTAATCTAAATATCTATTTAATGTAATAATCTAATTGCTTTTCTAATATACTTTAATTAAAAATTACCTACCGTTCCCTCACTACTCTAACTGCTTTATTTTTTTTTTCACCAACTTCCTGTTTGATGACATTTCATTCCAGAATCCCCAGTGCATGCTGGGAAATTCAAATGATACGTCATCAGGGGGTAGAGGCTGTGGTTACTCCCACAGCCACTGCCCCCACCCTACAATAAAGCACCATGGGTGACATCCCTTTCAGTGGCTGGGCTAGTCCCTGCTGTACTGAGAATGCATCGGTTGTCAATTCTGACGTATGCTCAGTAAGATCTTGTCACTTTGAAATATTTTTTTTTATGCACCCTCACCAGCTATAATAAGAAGTGATGAGCCGGTAAGAGTGCACTGTCAGTGCGCATTTGTTATGCACTATGCAGAGAGACCCAGCAAGACTCGCACCAAACCAGCAAAGGCGCAGCCACAGACACACTTGGTGCAAGCTGCCCAGCTAGGTGAGCCCTTGAGGGTCGGCAATACTCTTTATCCAGCTTCCAGTAAATAGAAGGGAGACTTTGGCAGAGCCCTTCCCAGGCCCACTGCTGATGGACAGCTGGCGTATGGTGACGTGGTCGGTGCCTAGTCAATGATCAGATGTTGAATATCTTCCAATCATCTCCAGACAGGCAATCCCTGCTAGCTAGCACTGCATAATGGACATAATCCCATCATTGCCAAGTGCTAGACACAGCAGAGTCCAGCGTTGCCTGGCAACCAAGGAAATCAGTGAGAGACACGGCGTCCCACGTCATCCCACATCCTACAACATCAGAATGCGATGCTCCATAAGATTGGGATGGTTTCCTGCACACGTAGAAGCTCCGCCTCCAGGGTCAGGACAATGGCGCCGCCTGCAACTGGAATAGCGCAGCACTGGACCAGATCCATTCCCAGGTGAGATCTCAGAAACACACTTCCTAACAGTACCCCCCTCCCTAAGAGAGACCTCCGGGCTCTCACCACCCACCTTCTCCGGAAACTTTTTATGGAACTCAGCGATGAGATGATTGGCATGTATATTACCTCTCGAGAACAAGGACCTCTCCTCAGGACCGTACCCCTTCCAATGATTCAAATACTGAATGGAGTGCCGAACTTTACGAGAGTCCACAATACTCTCAATCTCAAATTCTTCAGTATTATCTACCGGAATAGGAAGAGGATCCTGGGTCACAAGCAGAATAACCACCTTATTTAATAATGTCTTGTGAAAAACATTGGGAACCCGAATGGAAGAAGGCAGACCTACCCGAAAAGCCACCTTATTGACAACCTCAATGATGGAAAGTGGTCCTATAAACCTGAGTGCGAGCTTAGGAGATGGTACTTTAATTTTGAGTTTCTTACTATATCCAAACTCTGTCCCTCACTCTGAGTTTGCATTCTTGCTGACGACGCTTAACGGCCTGCCTCTTCATGCTCTCCCCTGTTTTTTTGAGAGGGATACGGGCTTCTCCCCAAACTTCCGGAGGAGGTGGATAGTAGCTGAGATGGAAGTACATCGTCCCCTCCCTCAAAACATGGAGATCTAGGGTGGAATCCTAGATTACAGAAGAAGGGAGACATTCCCAAGCCCTCATGGTGTCTATTGTTTAGGGCGAACTCTGCCAAGGCTAAGTAGGATCCCCAAACATGCTGAGTATGGGAGCAAGAACACCTTAGATAGATGAAAAAGAGAGTTCTGACCTGAGGCGTTTACAGAAATCCCTCCAGAATCTGGAGATTAACTAGGACCCACAATTGGAGACAATATTCGTAGGAACCCCCATGTAATCTTACCACCTGAACAAGGAACAAATCTACCAAGTCCTACGCACTGGGCAACTGAGCCAAAGGAACCAAATGGCATTATTTAGAAAATCGGCCTACAAAACCTACATTGTAGTCATACCCTTGGAGTGAAGGAGATACATAATGAAGTCCATGGATATGTGGGACCAAGGATGTACAGGAATGGGCAAAGGCAGTAGTTTCCCTGCTGGGCGGACGCGAAGTACCTTGTTCCTGGCACAGATCTCGCATGCCTTAACATAAGCTTCAACATCCTTACCCAAGGACTGCCACAAATACTTTCTGCTCCACAGGTGACAAGTCCCCTTAATGTCCGACTGGCCCGCTGTGACCAAGTCATGACACTCTTTGAGTAAGCCCAACCGTAACTGCACCGGAATGAATAATTTATCATGAGGTGTGCTGGACAGAGTCATCCCCTGAGCCATAACCACCTCCCAAGCTAAATTTACAGAAGAGACTACAACGCCCGTTGGAAGAATGAAGTCAGGTTCCGTAATTTCGACTCACTAGGACAAAGACTCCGAGAGAGAGCATCTGCCCGAACATTCTTGGTCCCAGGGAGGTAAGAGATCAAAAAATTTAATATGGTAATAAACAAGGCCCATCGTGCTTGTCTCAAGTTCAGTCTCTTAGCATTCGCTAAAAAACAGATACTTATGGTCAGTAAGCACCGTGAAAGGGTAGCTTCCTCAAGGAGATGCCTCCACTTCTCCAGAGCTAACTTAATGGCAAGAAGTTCACGATTGCCGATATCATAATTGAGTTCTGGATGAGAGAAATTATGAAAAAAAATCGCACAGGGCCTCAAATGCGTGAGAGTGGTGGATCCCTGGGAGAGCACTTCTCCCACCCATACCTCAGAGGCATCCACTTCCACCACAAAAGGCTTATTGACATCAGGCCAAAACTGGAGTGGAGGAAAAGGCCTTAATGGCCTCCAGTCCCCAATTAGACACGTCTGCCCACTTATGGGTAAAATCGATGAGAGGTTTCACAACTTGGGAAAAACCCTTGATAAACATCCGGTAATAATTGGCAAAACCCCAAAAATGCTGCAATCCCTTGAGGTTAACAGGTTGTATCCACTCCAAAATCACCCTCGCCTTCTCGGGGTCCATCCAAAACTCCGTGGGGGATAGAATGAGTCCCAGAAACCCCAACTCCTCATCTTCGAAAACACATTTTTCTTTTTTGACATAAAGATAATGATCCTCCAATCTTTTCAGGATGGTGCGCACATGGTCCCTATGCGCAGCCAGGTCCCTGGAGAAGATAAGGATATCATCGATGTAAACAATAACCCAAATACCCAGAAGATCATGGAAAATATACTTTACAAGCATCTGAAATACAGCTGGAGTGTTACAGAGTCCAAAGGGCATGACACAATACTTATAATGACCCTCGAGGGTATTGAAGGCCATTTTCCACTCGTTCCCATCCATGATACGAACCAGATTCTAAACCCCCCGGAGATGCAGCTTAGTAAACCAACTTGCCCCACCAGTTGGTTAAAGAGGTCAGGGATGAGTGGGAGAGGGTACTGATTATGTACAGTTATGCGATTGAGTTCACGATAGTCAATACACGGTCTCAAACCGTCATCCTTTTAGGCAGCAAAAAAGAACCCTGCTCCAACCGGGGATTTAGAAGGACAGATAAATCCATTTTTCAAATTTTCACAAATATATACCCTCATGGCTTGCCTCACGGGTTCTGACAGGTTAAAAATTCTGCCCTTAGGCAACTTTGCCCCTTTAAGAAGCTGGTTGGAACAGGAATAAGTTCTATGTGGAGGTAATTTCTGGGAGGCCTCTTCGGAGAACACCTGTGGGAACTCTGCCACATACCACGGTACCTGGGAGGTGGAACCTACTACCTTAGGAGGCTTGATAATACAAAGGTATTGACAGTTGGAGGACCACTTAACAATATACCCTCTTTGCCAGTCAATAAGGCTATGAGTGCGAAGCCAAGGGAGACCTAACACCACAGCCGTAGGAAAATCCTGTAAAATAAAAAAGCATGCCTCTCCTTATGCAGACAACCTGTGGTGATAGATACTGGTTCGGCAGTGTCATACCCAATACTCTGGGCAATAGGAGAATTATCAAGAGAAGATAATGTTATAAAAGCATCCAAGGAGATAAGAGGAACCTCCAACTCCTTGGCCACGGCAGCATTCAAAAAACGTATCTCAGCCCCGCAATCAAAACAAGCATAACCCTCCACACTTTTACTGCTAAATATGATAACAATAGGTAACAGTAATTTTTTTGCTAGGAGTACTTGAGTGCCTAACTGGGGATCCCCGAATCCAGCTAGGCGTGGTCATTTCAGATGTGAACATTAACAAACCAGATGGGACAAGAAACCACATAGAAGACACTGTCGCCAATGCTATGTTTCCTGCCTTGAGTCCCAAGAGGTACCAACTCCACCAAGCTGCATGGGTTCTCCCCCTGCCTCAGGACCGGCAGAGAGTATGGATGAACTCCGCCCGAGGGACAATTTCTCCCGACATCTCTCCTGCCTTCTCCGATCCAGTCACACAGCTAATGTCATGGCGGCTTCCAACAATCAGGGAGGAGAGTGGTGCACTAGCATATCTTTTATATGGTCATTAAGCACAGACAGGAAGGTACTATGAAAAGCAGTATCGTTCCACCCAGTCTCTTTGGCCCACCTACGAAACTGGGAGCAGTAGTCATCCGCAGTAAGGTCCCGCTGATACAATGCCTTAAGATGGGATTCATCTAAGGCCACCCAGTCTGGTTCATCCTAAATCTGCCCCATAGCCTTAAAAAATTCATCCACTGATGAGAGTATGGGTGAACCTGAGGGTAATGAAAATGACCAAGACTAGCTATCCCCTCTAAGAAAGGAAATAACAAGACCCACCTGAGTACCTTTGATCCTGGAGGAAACAGGGCGAAGTTGGAAAATTTGCACCCATCCTTAAAATTATTAAATTGTTTCCAATCTCCCACAAAGAGGAGGGGCACCTTACGTTCTATGGTAATGACCCCCACTGCAGGACTGGGGTTAGAACTTGCCTGTGTGGGGGGAACTCCCTGAACCAAGGTCTGGCAGTGCTGGTTCACGGTGCCTGCCTAATCCTGAAACATTCCCAGAAGTCCCTGCATCTGGTCAGTAAGCTGCTTAACCAGATCCATTTTTTTAAAAATATATTTATATAAGTGGCTGCTTATTTTGTTTTGCGCTACGTAGAGAGACCCAGCAAGACTGGCACCAAACCAGCAAAGGAGCAGCCACAGATGAACTTGGCGCAAGATGCACAGCTAGGTGAGACCTTGTGGGCCGGGAATACTCTTCACCCAGCTCCCAGTATATAGAAGGGAAACTATGGCAGAGCCTTTCCCAGCAGGCGTCTGGTGATGCGGTCGGTGCCTAGTCAAGGACCAGGTGAGTACTTCAGCAAGAACCCCAGGAAGTGAAACCAGAAGAGAAAATGAGAAAACCCCTGAAAAGATAGCAACACACTGCTGGCACCACTCACCTTCACAGCACATAGGAACTGAAAAAAAACAGCACATGACTGAGCAGGGAACAGGGTTAAATTGCCCGCCTAATGATCAGGTGTTGAATACCTACCAATCATCCCCAGACAGACACTCCCTGCTAGCTAGCACTGCAGAATGGACATAATCCCACCACTGCCTAGTGCCCGACACAGCAGAGTCCTGCGTTACCTGGCAACCGGGGAAATCAGTGAGAGACACAGCGTCCCACGTCCTCACACATCCTACAACACCATAATGCAATGCTCTATAATATTGGGATGATTTCCCTGCACGCGTAGTAGCTCTGCCACCAGGGTCAGGACAATAGCGGTGCCTGAGACCGGAATAGCGCAGCACTGGACCAGATCCATTCCCAGATGGGAGCACAGAACCACACTTTCTAACAGCATTGCAAGGAGAAAACCCGGTGAGCAAGATAAGTAAAGACCACCCCCACCCCTGAAAGTAAGGTCATCAGTATGCACTGGGGATTCTCAAGCAAAATGTCATCAAACAACTGGAGGGGGGAGGTGAAAACCTATCAATATCTATTTCAGTTCCCCCACATCTATAATCCTATTTGATAGCACAATTCTCTGTAGATATAGGGATACTCTCTGTCCACCTTTTGAAATCCATACTCAGGAGTAGGTGAGACACTGGTGGAACTTAAGGGGCTGAGTACAGGAGCTTCCATTTAGACATCTTAGCGTCCCTTCAACAGGTAAAAACAACCTTAAGTTCCACCAGTCTTTTAATATATGTGTTTGATATTCCGTTACTCTGAGTGATATCAGGCTAAAAAAACATGACAATTGTGGTAATATTCACATAGTTGAGTCCCTGTGGCATTTAGCTTGATTAGTATACCATTAGGTGCACCTGTGAATTTCAGAAATTAGTTTCTATTTATGAAGGTCTTGCTTTGATAAAAACACTATATACCTTAGGGCATGTGTTTCAAGCATTTAGACCAATGGGCAGCGTGCAATAGGAGATATTAAATGACTTTGCATTCATAGATACAGTAGCATTTTTTCCACTTATACCTTTTTGCATTTTTTCACCTTACATTGAAAGAATATAGTATTTGAATAAATTGGACTAAATGCAAAATCTAATCATGCACATATATTTTTACTTGATTTGGAACTACAATTAGTGTTGAATTTTTACAAGATTGCTTTCATTTTGGATATTATAGTTCCTGTACCTTTGCTTTCCTGCACTTTGTCTGTTTTTTAACAATTTTGAGATATTTAATAAAATAAAAAAATTTTTTATTTGAATTAATATGTGTCACTTCTAGTTATTGCCAGGGAAAATAGAATACCTGGTGAGGTCTGTGGTTATATATATGCGTTTCAGAAGTGTCAATCCAGTGGTTAACAGGTATTTGGAAATTCTAAAGATTAATTAATTAAAGTATATTAGAAAAGCAATTAGATTATTATATTAAATAGACATTTAGGATTAAATCAGTGTTGGTTTCGGACCACCCCTTTAACCTCTAGACTCAACGTATTAACCTAATGTGGTAATGTCAATCATTACAAGACATTCAACTAAGTGGTCGAATCACTGTTTGCAGCTGTCATTAGAGCCAAAGTAATCGATGAATCGATTAAAGGGGTATTCCCATCTCCAAGATCCTATCCCAATATGTAGTAGGTATAATAATAATATATTAGCAAATACCTCCAATTAGAAATGTAGTATAGTTTTTCTGATTTTCTATGTCTTTTTCCTCATGTGCAGCCATTGCAGGACCTCAGGTATGCATGGTTACGACCACTGATATAGTGACAGTTAGTTAGCTAGCTGCTAGTGGTCGTAACCATGGATACCTAAGGTCCTGCAATGCCTGCATATGAGGAAAGAGACATAACAAATCAGAAAACCTATACTACATTTCTAATTGGAGATATTTGCTAATATTACTATTATTACACCTACTACAAATTGGGATAGGATCTTGGAGATTGAAATACCCCTTTAACATTCTGCCTCCAGTACTGGTCATGTAATATTGTTATATGTTGGATCCCTTAGCGTAGGCTAAACTGATGTGCTGCGTCTAAAGAATTCTCCAACCTTAAAGGGTGGTCCGAAGTCAAACTAAATTTCATTCTAAATCCCTATCTATTCAGTGCCGTGATCAAAGCTATTTTCTAATATACTGGTATTAAAAATTCCCTACCCTTACTTAACTACACTATCTAACGGCTATTCTATTTTTATTTCCTATTTCCTGTGTGATGACATTTTGTTTCAGAATCCCAAGTGCATGCTGGGATATTCAAACCAAGCATCATCGGAGCTGAGGGCAGAGGCTGCGTTCACTGTCACAGCCTTTGCCCCCTCCCTGAAACGAAGCGTTATCAGAGCTGGGGGCAGAGGCTGTTGACGAGCCCAGGGGATGGGGATGACTCGGCGCCCGGGCCTTGTTGCCTGGTCTTGGGGATGTCGCGGTAGTCGGCTCCCGGGCCCGTACCCTGGGTCTCTCTTTAAAAGGGTGGATAATTATGTGAAAGTTCGTGACGCCACCTGTGGTATCTGGTGAGGTTCACCAGCGCTGCGGCAGCCCACTGAGGCCGGTGTTAAGGCAGCTTGGGTGGTATAGCTCCCCACAGGTGGAGCAGCGTGGATGTAGGGATGCAGGACAGAGGGGACCCAGCCGGGTCTGAAAAAGGATAGGCAAACACACAGTTCACTTCAGTACCTTTTACTGATGGAAATCCAGGCACATTCCGGAGCACTGTAGGGTGAAGGGTGCATATCAGGATCCTCCCCAGTGAGCGGGTATAGGGCCTCCTGTTTCTTGCCTTTGTGTAGTAAGTTTCTGACCTGCCTACAGCTAGGCCTAACTTTGTCTCTGTCCTGCACCGGCTGACTTTGTGGTAGGGCCTTCTCTTGGAGTACACGCTCCCAGCTTGCGGGGCCTCCGTGACTCCTGGCTCTGGTACGTATCAGCTCTTGGGTGATCCTGGGACCTGAAGTCTTCCAGAGGTCTCCGGTTGTCTCTACAGGGGGATATACGGCCCTGTAGATGCGGACCCCGTGTTCGGTATATGTTTTCTTGGGTGAGCTTGTACAGCTCCTCTGCCCCCAATGCTACTCACTCCTCTAGCCTTCGGCCGCACTCGAGGCCCTCACTAGGCTATACACACTAGTGGCAGCTTGCCGCGCTTCACCGCTCTTATGGCATCGGCACGCTTTGGGCTCACTAACCTGAGCTTCACTAGGTTTTTTTCACTAGAGGAACTGAACTGAGAACTCTGTCCCTCTCTGGCTCTGAGCAGGAACTCTGTTCTCTAGACTGAGCTCGACTCTGCATTCAGACCTGTACTTGCTGAACTCTCCAGAGGAACTACTGACTGCCTAGCTCCACCTTCCCTGTTTATATCCCTATCGGGCTCCCTCTGGTGGTCTGAGGTGGAAGGTGGAGGTGTGTGTATGCTATGAGGGCCTCTTGTGGAGGAATCCGTTCATGCACCCCTCTAGGATCTGTGGTCACTGTCACAGCCTCTGCCCCCTCCCTGAAACGAAGCATCATCAGAGCTGGGGGCAGAGGCTGCGGTCACTGTCATAGCTTTTGCCCCCTCCCTGAAACAAAGCGTTATCAGAGCTGGGGGCAGAGGACAGTGACCGCAGCCTCTGCCCCCAGCTCTGATAACGCTTCATTTCAGGGAGGGGGCAAAGGCTGTGACATTGACTGCAGCCTCTGTCCCCAGCTCTGATGATGCTTCGTTTCAGGGAGGGGGCAAAGGCTGTGACAGTGACCGCAGCCTCTGCCCCCAGCTCTGATAACGCTTCATTTCAGGGAGGGGGCAAAGGCTATGACAGTGACCGCAGCCTCTGCCCCCAGCTCTGATGATGCTTCGTTTCAGGGAGGGGGCAGAGGCTGCGATCACTGTCATAGCCTTTGCCCCCTCCCTGAAACAAAGCGTTACCAGAGCTGGGGGCAGAGGCTGCGGTCACTGTCACAGCCTCTGCCCCCTCCCTGAAACGAAGCATCATCAGAGCTGGGGGCAGAGGCTGCGGTCACTGTCATAGCCTTTGCCCCCTCCCTGAAATGAAGCATTATCAGTGACACTCATTGGAGCACAACATGCTCATGGCTGAGTACAGAGAGCTGGCAGCAATGGTCAATAGGATCAGTGATGGAACGGGGAGAGGTGAGCAACAAATATGTCTTTGCTCGATCCTGACGCTTCCTTGCTTCTAATAGTTTATCTGCATTATATTTATAACCATATAGCAATTATTTTGAGTTTCTAAAACACGTAAGAAAATATGTGTTTTTAGAGAAAGTTCGATTACTCTTCTTATGAAATAATGTGGAATTTATTATTTGCACATTTGCTAGATGAGAGCATGTTGCATTCACCTTTTGTATTTCAAGTTAAAGAAGGCAGAAAAAAAACATTAAATATGATAGAAATAATGTAAATATAAGTAGCAGGAATGTCTCGGTACTTGTACATAAAAATCGAATGCACTCGCAATACTCGCATTGCATCAGCTCCATTATACTGAGAACAATATGTACAGAGTCTGGAATAATGCCCCGCTATGTGAATAAAGCCAATTATACTCGACCTACTCCGTTATTGGTGAATATATTGGCTAGCAACAACCGGCAGCAAATGATTAACCCCTTCAACCTCCAAGCCTGTTTTCACCTTCATGACCAAGCCAAATTTTACAATTCTGACCAGTGTCACTTTATGTAGTAATAACTCTGGAACGCTTCAACATATCTCAGTGATTCTGAGCATTTTTTTTTTCGTGACACATTATACTTCATGTTAGTGATAAATTTAAGGCCGATATTTTTTGTGTTTATTTTTGAAAATGTCAGAATTTTGGCAAAAAGTTTGAAAATTTCACAATTTTTAAACTTTTAATTTTTATGCCCTTAAATCAAATAGTCATATCACAAAAATCACACAAAATAGTTAATAAATAACATTTACCACATGTCTACTAGTATGTTAGTAATTTCTCATTTTTCCAACAAAATTTATAAAACAATGTTTTTAGGGACCACTTCAAATTTGAAGTGACTTTGAGGGGCCTATATGCGTAATAGCCATTATTTTTTAAATGTGTGCTTTTTGTCCTCATATATTTTTTTGATTTTATTTTAAACAGGGACGCTGTCAGAATACATATAGACGTGAGTGCCAACAGCGTGAAAAAAAAGGGTCTGCGGTCTCCAAGAAATGGCCCTATATTTATATAGACAGGCTAAATTTCCTGGCCCCCATTATGAATCTACGTTCGTAAGTTCTGGCTTGTTTAAGCTTCTACAAGATTAGAAACTTGTAAAGTTGCGCAATTTAAACCAACATTACATTATTTTTTCACTAGCAGAACTGAATCCATCTTACCTGAGAGGGAGACAGCCTGAAAGTCAGATGCTCTGTTGGATCCAGTGGCTGATTCTGCTGAGGATGTTAGAGCAGCACCAGGCCAATCATCCGATTCAGCCCCACCACCCACACCAGCACCAGCTCAAGCCTCGGAAGAAGTGGAAGAACACCGGAGCAGCAGCCCTACCCTTCAACTTGACAACTCCCCTGTTGTCGCACCCATACCACGACGAGTTTGGCGCAGGAGGGTGCTCCCCATCATAACCATCAGGTGCGAGGTAAATAGTGGAGTTTTAGATTATCTATCAAGTGCGGTGTATGATGATGGGGAGGAGGTGTTTGCTCGGGATCTTCATGGCATCGACAGACCAGTGCGGCTGAGTGCCAGGAACGCCCGCCATTCACATTGTTTTAGATGCATGTACCAGAACCAACAATCTGCACAAGGTTTTTGAGTGTCATGGGTCAGACAGAAACAGCCTTCGCCTGCCAGACGAAGATGATGAGCACATGGTGTCCTCTCAAAACACAGCACGCCAACAGCTCCCAACAACACAACCAACACCTGAAGTGCCTCAACAACCACCCATTCACCATGGCCACATGAATGACCAAAGGCAAGGGGAGTGGGCTGGTCCACGAGCTACAATGGCTGAATACATTAGTGGTGAGACGCAGCAACCATGGTACAGGCATGGGCCTAATGAAGGTGCCTATTATGGTCAAGGTTGTCAATAGAATTACCCCCAAGAGCCCCAGACACAGAGGCCTCCTTTACCTTTAGGGTTATCTAACCCACATTTCATGGGCCAGCCATATTTGCTACCACCATATACAGTTGGGAAAATAAGTATTTGATACACTGCCGATTTTGCAAGTTTTCCCATCTACAAAGAATGGAGAGAGCTGAAACTCAATGTTGCCCAGCGACAGCCCCAAAACCTGAAAGATCTGGAGATCTGTATGAAGGAGTTAGGCAAAATCCCTGCTGCAGTGTGTGGAAACTTGGTCAATAACTACAGGAAATGTCTGACCTCGGTAATTGCAAACAAAGGTTTCTGTACCAAATATTAAGTTATTATTATTATTATTTATTGTTATAGCGCCATTTATTCCATGGCATTTTACATATGAAAAAAGGGGTATACATATGACCAGCCCAGGGGATGGGGTTGACTCGGCTCCTGGGCCCGTACCCTGGGGACACTCTTTAAAAGGGTGGATATTTGTTAATTTTATAAAAGTTCGTGACGCCACCTGTGGCTTCTGGTGAGGATCACCAGCGCTGCGCAATCCACTGAGGCTGATGATAAGGTAGCTGGATGGTATAGCTCCCCACAGGTGGAGCTGGGCCTCAGGGCAGTGTATGAAGGGGGATGCAGTACAGGCAAGAACAGGGCAAGAACAGGGACAGACACGATAGTCACTTCAGTACCTTTTACTGATGGAAATTCAGGCACGTCCCGGAGCACTGTAGGGTGAAGGATGCATATCAGGATCCTCCCCAATGAGCGAGTGTAGGGCCTCCTGTTTCTTGCCTCTGCGTAGTAAGTTTCTGACCTGCCTGGAGCTAGGCCTAACTTTGTCTCTGTCCTGCGCTGGCTGACCTTGTGGTAGGACCTTCTCTTGGAGTACACGCTCCTCAGCTTGCGGGGCCTATGTGGCTCTGTTACGTATCAGCACTTTAGCGATCCTGGGACTTGTAGTTCCCCAGGGATTCCGGTTATATCTTACTGGGTCATAGAGATCCCGGTAAACTTCGGACCCGGTGTCCGGTAAATTCTTCAGGGTGAGCTAGTTAAGCTCCTCTGCCCCCTATGTACTAACTCTCCACTCGCCTTCGGCCTACTCGGGCCCTCACTAGGCTACTCACACTAACGGCAGCTTGCCGCGCTTCACCGATCTTATGGCGCCGGCACACCTAAAGCTCACTACTCTGAGCTACACTGAGTCTTGATCTGGATAGGCTCCACTGCAGGATAGCAATTGCAAGAGCTGGAACAGGCTTTTGTCCTCTGAGGTAACTCTTCTCAGACTGTACTGGACTCACTGCTAAACCAGACTAGACTAGACTCACAACTAACTGCTACCTGGCTCCACCTTCCCTATTTATCTATCCCTAACGGGCTCCCTCTGCTGGTCTGAGGTGGAAGGTGGAGATGTGTGAATGGTTATGGGGGCCTCTTGTGGAGGAATCCATCAATGCACTCTTCTAGGATCTGTGATACCAAGCGCAGCTGGGCATCACACATACAAAAACAATTACAGTAATCTTGAACAAAACGTGACGCCGACTAGTACAGGAGGAGCGAGGGCTCACAGTCTACAAGGGATGGGTGAGGACACAGTAGGTGAGGGTAGAGCTGGTTGTGCAGTGGTATGTTAGGGGGGGGGTTACTGCAGGTTGTAGTCTTGTTGGAAGAGGTGGCTCTTCAGGTTCCTTTTGAAGGTTTCCACAGTAGGCAGAGTCTGATATGTTGGGGTAGAGAGTTCCAAAGTAGGGGGGATGCACAGGAGAAATCTTGTATGCGATTGTGGGAAGAGGAGATAAGAGGGGAGTACAGCAGGAGATCTTGTGAGGATCGGTGGTTGTGTGCAGGTATGTATCGGGAGACTAGGTCACAGATATATGGAGGAGACAGGTTGTGGATGGCTTTGTATGCCATGGTTAGAGTTTTGAACTGGAATCTCTGGGCAATGGGGAGCCAGTGAAGAGATTGACAGAGAGAAGAGGTGGGGGAATAGCGGGGGGACAGGTGGATTAGTCGTGCAGCAGAGTTTGAGATAGATTGGAGGGGTGCGAGAGTGTTGGAAGGGAGACAACAGAGCAGGAAGTTGCAGTAATCGAGGCGGGAGATGATGAGGGCGTGCACTAGTGTTTTTGCAGATTCGTGGTTGAGGAATGTAAGGATCTGGGAGATATTTTTGAGTTGTAGTCGGCAGGAAGTGGAAAGGGCTTGGATATGTGGTTTGAAGGAGAGATCAGAGTACAGGGTTACCCCAAGGCAGCGAGCTTGCGGGACTGGGGAGAGTGAACAGCCATTGACGTTGATAGATAGGTCAGGTGGGGGGGATGAATGAGATGGTAGAAAGATGATGAATTCTCTTTTATCCATGTTAAGTTTTAGAAATCTAGCAGAGAAGAAGGATGACATAGTGGACAGACATTGTGGGATTTTGGTTAGTAGGGAGGAGATATCGGGTCCGGAGAGGTAGATCTGTGTGTCATCAGCATAGAGGTGAAACTGAAAGCCGTGAGACTCTATGAGCTGTCCCAGGCTGAGGGTGTAGTTTGAGAAGAGCAGAGGTCCTAGAACTGAACCTTGGGATTCAGTTTTTCTATTATTCTATTGTATCAAATACTTATTTCTTGCAATAAAATGCTAATTAATTATGTAAAATGTGATTTTCTGGATTTTTTTTAGATTCTGTCTCTTATAGTTGAAGTGTACCTACAATAAAAATTAACGAACCTCTCCATTCTTTGTAGGTGGGGAAACTTGCAAAATTGACAGTGCATCAAATACTTATTTTCCCCACTGTATGTCAGGAAACCTTTCTGACTCTCAGCAAAGGTCACCACCCACATATCAGAATCTGTGATGTTTGCATTAGTTTGGGATCCAAAAATCTGTTTTATGTGTTTCTTCCTGTAAATATTTGGTTTAAAAAAAACGTTTTAGGTTTGGAGTTCATATGAAAAAATATGTATGCCCATATTTGTATAAATTTTTTTTATTAAAGTTATTTGGAACACAAATGCCAAGTATGCATGTTGCTAGTGAAGGTTGAAAATCCAACACATATCTTTATGGGAGAAATATTATTTCCCAATCCAAGTTACAAAATAAATATATATATATAAAATATTTTACTATAACACATTTTAAATTCAAGGAAAAATAACTTGTGAATCCTGCCATGGAGTTTCACCCTCTAGTGTGAGGAAATACGTGGCAAACATATCCCAAACCTTAAAGGTGGAAGACTGCCGTCGTGTAGTCGGCACAGATGGTTCTAGGAGGGGAATGGGCACATCCTGTACATCTTCAGGACCTGGATCCTCATGACATTGATGCATGCAGGTAAAGTTGTGTAGGATCACACATGCCTTGATCACACCATTCACATTCTGTTCACTAAGTTGGAGGGCAGACAGGAGCACACACCATTTAGGGCACAGAATGCCAAAGGCACAGTCCACCATTCAGCAGGCATAAGACAGACAATAATTGAAAACTCGCTTCTGGTGATTGAGTCTTCCACGTGGAAATGGCCACATCACATTGCAAGTTAATTGGAAGGCGTCATCAGTAACAAATAAATATGGTGCTGCTTCAGCCCTTGAACCCAGAGGAACACATGGAGGTGGGAGACCAATATCATTATTTAGAAGCATTACGGAAGTTTTGAAGGTTCGGGAATCTCCTGTTCTCCCATAGGCCTCAATATATAGAATTATAAACATGTAGTTACTGTCAACTATGCCAACAGTAGAAGAGAAAAATACTGTTTATAATTGTAATATTAGGAGCCAGAGTTTGGCGGCTTCTTGACTCTGATGTGTTTCCCATCCAAGGCCCCTATGCAGTTTTGAAAATGACTTTTCTGGCAAAAACCAAGTGCTATCTGCTCCCAGTCAGGTTACGCAGGCTCCAGCATCACAACAGAATGGAGTCTGTCTCATATCTGGACACATGTGTTCCTAACAATTCCAAATATTGTTGACTTGCCCATTAGGAATTCCAAATGAAGGGGACGAAAATGATAAACCAGTAGATAGGAACCTATTTGAAAAAGGTAACAATGCATAATTAGATTGTGCTGGAAGATCATTTATCATAAAAAAAAATATTTTAAAATAATTCAAAAAAGGAAAGTCAACAAAAACATTTAGCCACCATCTTTTTGGAATACTGTATTAGGCATTTTCAGAAGTTGACCTTACTAGAGCCAACATTATATTATGTCATAAATACACTATCATAGTACAAAATGAAGCAATTGTAGCTACACTTGCCAACAAACACAGCAACAGACATTTACATCCACTATTGAAAAGCAAGGCCACATAGATGTCCCTAGCTAGAAAATATATTAATTGCAAAAGAAAGGGAAATTTTGCAAACAAAAGTCACACAGTAGCCCGTGTGGCGGTATGTTATTCCCGACCTCAGCACCTCCAACAGATGGTCAAATGTAGCCAGGGTTATTCGACAGTAGGCATAAAACTTTTCGGGATGGCTGCATAGCTCTTAATAAAGTCTACTGAAGTGACCTTTGTGGCCCTTTTTGTCAGTAGTGGATGGGTCCAGTATCGACGCTGCCTCCTCGGATCAGCTACAATTGGGTACGGCTCACCATAATGCTGAGATAACACCCAGTGGAAAAGGACTCACTCTGTAGTGTTGAAGGTCAGGTTGCAAGTCATGTTAGCCACAAATAGATAACCAAAACCAGCCTGCAGGGGTATCATTGAGGGAATATCACACCAAAATATATGTCCTCCCAGCGTGGTTCCTTGAGAAATGTGTTTTTATAGGGTTCTAAACAAGGAAACCAGTTGTTTCTTATGCATAGGATTGAAAACACATGATGAAAATTGCATGACAGGCGGGAGGGATGGCATTCGCATCACATACAGTCATATGCAGGGAAAAAAAAAATCACACTATCGCACTAAACTCTCAGAAGATTCGGATTGACAATCGCATAACATTCTCCTGCATTAAAATTGGACTGAATTTTTAGACACTAGTGTGACTCCAGCCTAATCGGGAAATACTTTTCAGGCACAATGCAAAGCTCAGAAGGGAAGGAGCGCCATATTATAGTGCAGATTTTATTGTTATCGTTTGTGGGTGTCATGGCCCACTGGGAGAGCCCTTGAGGTGCCAAAACAGCAGAATTCCCCATAAGTGACCCCATTTTATAAACTACACCTCTCAATGAATTCATCTTAGGGTGCAGTGATTATATTGATACCAAAGGTGTGTCACAGAATTTTATACCATTGGGCAGTGAAGAAAAAATAATTAAATTTTTTACTGCAAAAATGTTGTTTTAGTCCAAGATTTTACACTTTCCCACTGGGAAATTGGTAAAAATGGGACTAAAATCTGTAACATAATTTCATCCCTCTCCCAGCCTCCTAAATGTTGCGATCAATATCAATCACGGCTTTTAAGGGGTAAACGGCGTAACGAGAAAAATAAATCAAAACGCCAGAATTAGGTTTTTTTTAGCCACTGCAACATTGCAATACAATGCAATAAGAAGAGATTAAAACATTATATCTACCCCAAAATGGTATTGAAAAAAACGTCTGCTCGGGGCACAAAAAAATAAGCCCTCACTTAGCCCCAGATTCCAAAAAATGAAACGGATCTCAGAAAATGGTGACATGAGCAAAAAAAAAATTTCTGTATGAATTTTTTTCACCACTTAAATAAAAAAAACCTTTATATGTTTAGTATCAGGGTACTCATATGGACCTGGAGAATAATATTGCCTGGTCAGTTTTACCATATATTGAACATGGTAAATAAATAACCCCAAAAAACATTGTGGAATTGCCTTTTTTTTGTAATTTCACCTCACTTGGATGTTTTTTTCCTGTTTTCCAGTACAATATGTAGTTGAATCAATTTGTCATCCAACAAAAAAAAAATCCCTCATACGGCTATATTGAAGGAAAAATAAAAAAAAGTTATATCTTTTGGAAAAGGGAGAGGAAAAGATGAAAGCGCAAAAGCGGGAAATCGCAAGGTCATGAAAGGGTTAAAGCATACCTGCTCTTTTAGATAATGTTTAAGAATAGCTTGTCATGTGTGTTGATGAAGAATAACATTATTTCTGTCCATTATATGACTGCCATTTTTCATAAATTTTCCTCTCTGCAGATTCGATCTCTATCAGTTGTCTCTGAATTGGTTGGTAGATACTAGTGCTTTAATGTCTCCCAAACAAAGTGCACAAGAGAAATGGGGAAGAAACAGCAGCAGGAAGGACAATTTATAGCAGCATGGAATACAATATACATCAGTACTGAGCAATGTAGCTGTTATTCAATCACGTGGTAGTCATTGTGGCATGATTTCTGTGTGTCTAAGCCTGTGTCAGTGACTTCTTCTGCTCATCCCGTATTCCTTCTTCATAGACTTTAATGGGTGGCTGATATCTGATCCCTCAGTGAGGTGGTAGTCTGTCTTGCTTTGACAAAGACGAGTTTGAACTGTTACGCAGAGTGAATGATGAGTTTAGAATGTTGCAGAATTTCTTGTTTCAGCAGAATCATCATCACTCAGACATTATTAGAGAATGAAATATTTTACTTGGGACATATACAGCAACCTACATCTGCAACATCACACCATGGAGGATTACAGGAAGACCAAGAACAAAACAATCAAGAAAAGCCATACAATATACGATAGAACACAGCGCCATCTGCTGTCTGCTAAAGTTAGGCCTTCCACAGCATAAGCCTGCAGTAGTTGAATACTCCAACACAGGAGATGGTTGAGTGGGGGAAAATGATTGGCTCATAAGAGAAGAAATAAGTGTATTTCTCTGATAAAATATCAACATTTAAGAAGTGTGTTGGTGGGGAACAAGGGTTTCTATCAATGGTCTATGATTTTTTCTTACTTGTTTTAACTTCTCTCAACAATAAAAGTCAGTAGTAGAAGAAAGATTGTCTGAAGTTTATTTGGCAGTCATCATAAATCACTGGCAGCATGCTAACCTACATGCTAAAACACCCCATGGCAAAGCCCAAAGTTGTTAAAAAAGGCAAAATATTCTATAAGGCTATGTGCCCACGATGCTGAAATGCTCCGGATTTTTTCCTGAGCGTTTCTGCATCTCCCTGGCATAAAAAATGCACCATTTTACATGCTTTTTTTTTTGCCAGGAACAAGCGTATGTCCCGCGTTTTTTTTTTTCCGCAATGATAATCCGCAGCGGAAATTTCCGCATCATGTGCACAGCACATGCGGATTATCATTGGGGAACATTGCAGACCTTGTACCCAGCGATTTTTAAGTGTTTCTGCAGCAGAAATGGTGCTGTGGAAATGCTTAAAAAACGCATCGTGGGCACACAGCCTAAAGCTGAGTATCAGATAATTTCAGCTTTTCTATAGTTATTGTTTTGTCTATATGTATAGTTAATGCTTCTTCTAGTTTTTTTGTTATAGGCAATAGGCATGTCTTTTAAAAATGAACAGCAGAGTTTTTCTGACTCTTGCGACTATTTTCTCTTTTTCTTGACAATCAGTTGATGGAGAAGTGACCAGACCTGTTCATCAGCCTCTAATTGAAAAAGAGATTTCCCACATGCAGTGTTTTCAGTAGGAGGAGATTGATGGACAGGTCTGGTCCCATACTCCTCCACTAGAGTTGGTGAAAATCGATTTGCACATCCCATTCCATCGGCCATAACAGTGGTCTGTGGCTGATCAGGAGTACAGCCTCTTACTTGATGGCATCTGAAGCTATTTGTTTGCACAGCCACGATGCCACGCTAGGCTGGCAAATGAAAAGAATAGCCGTGGATGTCAGCAGGTAAGAGGCAGTACTCTTGCTCCCATGCAGCAGCTAAAGCCCACTCTTGTAGCCGATGGAACAAGACGTTCGAATAAATTCGCACCAGCTCTATCCTCTATCAGATATTTTGAAAACAGGAGTGCTGTTCAGTCTGTGAGGAAGGCTGCACTGACAATTGCAGGTCGACAACCTGTAATACTTTTACATTAGTAAGTGCCACAGAATCATGTCCATTACACATTGGTTACAATAAAGTTAAGTGACCAACCCCTTTGACCGCCATTTGTTAGAGCTGCCATAAAGCACGCACACTATGCTGTACTGTCTATACAGACAACAAAAGGAGAAACACAATAGGGCAGATTTACTAAGCTAAATGCACCAGAATTATGGCTCAATTTGCATAAAAAAAACCTGTTTTATACTTTGCAGCGCATTTTTATTTGTTTTAGGCACTTATTCTGTCTTACTCAACAAGGATATGTGGAGTAGCAGAGAGGAAGGTGGCTTGGCAGGAAAGGTGCGACTTACTTTGCCATAGCATGTGCCAAAATTTGGCACAAAGTATTACTGTAAATAATCCCAGTAATATACCACGTTCTAAATTATTATGCAAATTGAATTTAAGTGTCATAGAGATGTTTGTTTGTTTTTTTCAAATAAACTCATGGATGTTGTGTCTTAGGGTTATTTGGATCAATGAAATCAAACTCAGTCACCAGTGATAATTAGTTTGCCAGGTGAGCCCAATTAACGGAAAACTATTTAGGAAGTATTATGAAGTAGGCCACAGGTTTCAAGCAATAGGGGAAAGAAAAGGGATCTTTCTGCTGCCAAAAAGCGTCAAATAGTGCAATGCCTTTGACAAGTTGTCACGCCGGTGACTCGCACATGTGGTAACTGCTGTCCTACTCAATGAAGTCACCGCTCTGCTCTCCCCAGTCTTGGGCTGCCTCTCTGAGAAGCCTCTTGCAGAATTTCCAACACTGCTGCATCCTCCTGCTGCTGGTGAGTCTCCACATGGAGACATGACCAGATTCTACAAGAACTTACCCCCACTGTGACCTGCAGAGATTAGCTTCCCTGGCCTATCCTCAAGCAGTACGGGGTTTATTAGGTGGCTCCTCCGACCACTCCTTACCTGATCAGGTTCTAGTTCAGTTCCTGTCTAGTTTTTGTCCACCTGTACCTCGTACCTTGTACCCATGTCTCTGACCCTCTGGCCAGCTGCTGCAGACCTGGGGTCTGCCCTGGAATGGTACCTGATGACTACTTGCGTTGAAGCCTATCCTCACCATCAGAGGCTCTAATGAACATCAGCTAGTCATTTAGTAATGCCCATGAGCTGGACATACTCTGGAGGGGCATAACTAAGTGACTAGCTGATATTCACTAGAGCCTCTGATGGTGAGGATAGGCTTCGCACCCACCAGCATTACACAAGGTATGAAAGCATTAGATATTTCACAATAACTTAAGCCTGATCATCATACTGTGAAGAGATTTGTGGCTGACACAGGTATAGATAGATTCATACAAATAAAGGCATAATGAGGAAGGTTTCTGACAGACAAAATTCATTGGATTATGAAAGTAGCTGCTAAAATGCCATTACAAAGCAGCCTCTGGAGCTGTTGGTACATCTGGAATTCCGCGGACCTCAAGGTATAGGATCCTCCACAGGCTTGCAGTTGGGCATAAACCTACTATTTGGCCATAAATAGTGCTCACAAGCAGAAATGGTTGCAATGGGCCCAGATATACATGAAGACTAAATTTAAAGCAGTCTTATTTACTGATGAGTGCCATGCAACCCTGGATGGTCCAGATGGATGGTGTAGTGGATGGTTGGTGGATAGACACCATGTCCCAACAAGGCTGTGACGTCAGCAAGGAGGTAGCTGAGTCATATTTGGGCCGGAATCATGGGGAAACAGCTGGTAGGCCCCTTTAGGGTCCTTGAAGGTGTGAAAATGACCTCGGCAAAGTATATAGAGTTTCTGACTGACCACTTTCTTTCATGGTACAAAAAGAAGAACCATGCCATCCGTAGCAAAATCATCTTCATGCATAACAATGCACCATCTCATTCTGCAAAGAATACCTCTGAGTTACTGGCTCCTATGGGCATAAAAGGAGAGAAACTCATGGCGTGACCACCATCCGCTCCTGACCTCAGTGCTATTGAGAACCTTTGGAGGATCCTCAAGTAAAAGATCTATGAGGGTGGTAGGCAGTTCCCATCAAAATGGCTCTGGGAAGCTATTCTGACATCCTACAAAGAAATTCAAGCAGAAACTATCCAAAATCTAACAAGCTCATTGGAGGCAAGAATTGTGAAGGTGATATCAAATAAGAGGTCTTATGTTAACATGTAACTTGGCCTGCTAAGATGTTATTTTTATTAAGGCTACATTATCACAATGAGCTTTTGTTGCATTTTTGATGTTGCAGAATTTCTGTACCTATTATTTAAATTAAGTTACTTTCGTTTTTTTATTGCGTTTTTGTGTGCATTTTATTTTAACATGCGTTTTTATCTTTTTGTATCACATTTTTGATGCTGCGGATTTTGCCTCTTGTTGATGTGTCATACTTTAAATAAAGCTGCTTTGTTCTTGATACTTGATGGTATTTGTCTTTGGTAAAACTTTATTGATATACTTAGGTGCTGATAAAATACGTTTTTGATGCGTTTCCGCCACGTAAAAGCACTTAAAACACATGTGCGGTTTTTTTTACCTGTGGAATTTCCGCACCTAATGCAAATCTATGGGGAAATTCCACACATAAAACTCAGTGTACGGCAAGAGAAATTGACATGCTACGGATTTGAAACACGCACCGCAGGTTAAAAATAAGAACAGTGGGCAAGAGATTTCTATAAGTCCCATCCATCCAGCATCAAAAAGCTTATCATGGGAACGAATCCTAAAAAAGCTTTTGATTTCAGTAAATACTGCAAATTCAACAAATGACCATTTTCACTTCTTTACAACCTATAAAATGTTTGGAAACTCTGTTGCACATAATAATTTGGAACAGAGCATTTTGTGATTTTTTTAGTTTTGAAAAAAACACTTATCATTGGGAGATTTGTCCAATAAAATGTGATTTATACGCTAACAGTTGATGATTTGGACATTATACTGACTCATTTGCATCAACCATTTGGTAAAATCAGAGAAAAATAGCATTTGCATAATAATTTGGAATGCGCTGTAGTTGATGTACACTTAGATTAGATAATCTAAAGATGTACCAGATTTTTGGACTGTCTAATTCAAATTTGCACTGTCTAAGGGCATCCCTCTTACGCTGAATTTACAATGAAAGATTATCATATGTGCCCATTCTTAAAAACACTTGTTTCATGGTTATCTTGCAGTGTAAACCGGCTGCCGATCACCCGATGAATAAGTAAAACATTTGTTCATTGAGTGAAATGATATTTTGAGATATACAAAAGTTCATCGTTCTTGGCGACGCATCATCCTATGTAAACAGGACTCACAATTTGTTCACTTTGTTTTACCTCTTGTAAATAGTTTATTAAACGACTGCCGGTCGGGAAAGATTTGACGATCAGCGGTTGTATCGTTCCACCAGTTGGTCCATGTAAACGGACCCTCATACCAGCCGGAAGAAAAGGTGTTGAACAAGTAAGATCTATACCAGCCAAGGCTGAATGCGTTATGCAGGGTTTTATTGAAGGCCATTATCAATTGAGAAGTCATACACTATATACAGTGCCTACAAGTAGTATTCAACCCCCTGCAGATTTAGCTGGTTGACACATGCGGAATTAACTTGGCATTGTGACATTTGTACTGTAGATCAGCCTGGAAGTGGGAAATGCACTGCAGCAATTTTTTTTTTTTTTTTTTTAAAACGTTAAAAGTTAATTCAGAGTGTCATTTATTATTCAACCCCTCAAACCACAAGAATTCTGTTTGGTCCCCCAAAAGTATTAAGAAGTAGTTCAGGCACCAAGAATAATGAGCTTCACATGTATGGATTAAAGATCTCTTTTGCCAGCCTTTTCGCACTATTTAAGACCCTCCCCAAACTTGTGAACAGCACTCAGACATGGTCAACATGGGAAAGACAAAGGAGCATTCCAAGGCCATCAGAGACAAGATCGTGGAGGGTCACAAGGCTGGCAAGGGGTACAAAACCCTTTCCAAGGAGTTGGGCCTACCTGTCTCCACTGTTGGGAGCATCATCCGTAAGTAGAAAGCTTATGGAACTACTGTTAGCCTTCCACGGCCAGGACAGCCTTTGAAAGTGTCCTCCCGTGCCGAGGCCAGGCTTGTCCGAAGAGTCAAGGCTAACCCAAGGACAACAAGGAAGGAGCTCCGGGAAGATCTCATGGCAGTGGGGACATTGGTTTCAGTCAATACCATAAGTAACGTACTCCACCGCAATGGTCTCCGTTCCAGACGAGCCCGTAAGGTACCTTTACTTTCAAAGCGTCATGTCAAGGCTCATCTACAGTTTGCTCATGATCACTTGGAGGACTCTGAGACAGACTGGTTCAAGGTTCTATGGTCTGATGAGACCAAGATCGAGATCTTTGGTGCCAACCACACACGTGACGTTTGGAGACTGGATGGCACTGCATACGACCCCAAGAATACCATCCCTACAGTCAAGCATGGTGGTGGCAGCATCATGCTGTGGGGCTGTTTCTCTGCCAAGGGGCCTGGCCATCTGGTCCGCATCCATGGGAAGATGGATAGCACGGCCTACCTGGAGATTTTGGCCAAGAACCTCCGCTCCTCCATCAAGGATCTTAAGATGGGTCGTAATTTCATCTTCCAACAAGACAACGACCCAAAGCACACAGCCAAGAAAACCAAGGCCTGGTTCAAGAGGGAAAAAGTCAAGGTGTTGGAGTGGCCTAGTCAGTCTCCTGACCTTAACCCAATTGAAAACTTGTGGAAGGAGCTCAAGAATAAAGTCCACATGAGACACCCAAAGAACCTAGATAACTTGGAGAAGATCTGCATGGAGGAGTGGGCCAAGATAACTCCACAGACCTGTGCCGGCCTGATCAGGTCTTATAAAAGACGATTATTAGCTGTAATTGCAAACAAGGGTTATTCCACAAAATATTAAACATAGGGGTTGTATAATAATTGACCCACACTTTTATGTTTAAAATTTAATAAAATTCAACTGAGCAACATAACTTTTTGGTTTGTAAGATTTATGCTTCTGTTCATAAAACCTACTCTCGTTTGCAGTTTGAAGGCTCTAACTTATTTGCATCTTATCAAACCAGCTAAATCTGCAGGGGGTTGAATACTACTTGTAGGCACTGTATTTGAGTCATAAGGAAAAGTTTTTTAGTCTATATTTAGAGCCTCTATAAAGGTTTTGTACCCGTTGTCCAGTATGTTGCAATAGCTTTTTAAGCCCATTCTAAAAGCATGTAGTCAACTATTTGTTTGCCAAATTTGAAGGTAAATGTGAATAATGAAACAACATTTCTTAGGAAGTGAATAACCAGATATTGTCAGTACATATTACACATCTTAGATGGGTTCATATCTAACTATTTATGCATTGCTGTGCTACAGACTGTTCCCGGTAAATATTCACATTATAACGTATGTGTACAGGTTTGGCTGATGGTGATATCAGGTTTCCATTAGACATCCAAAGAACACAACAGATTGTCAGTGGATATTAATGAGGATAAAGGTCAGGGACTGTAATTGTGGACAACATGTATGCAGGGGGGAATGCTGCATCACATTTACTTTCTGCAAATATATTCAGGCATGTCCAACTCTAAAAACCAATCTACAATATACATATATTGATGATCCTAACAACTCAGGGCTGTATTCATAATCACTGAATACAGTTGACGAGCTTCTTGTCAGGCACATCCTTATCAGGAACCTGTCAGGTCCCCTCACTGTTCCCAACTGCAAATATAGTTGTATGGGTGCAAAGTTCTTTAAAGGGTTTGTCCACTACTCAGACAACCCCTTCTCAATAAATGTATTTCCCCCATCTAAAATAATAACAGCTATACCCATCTCTGGTCTTATTTCTATGATGTCGATGTAGCACCCTGAGGATTCGGCTGCTACAGGGGTATTGCACCTCAACCCAGAGGTGTGATATTCCACTCCCGGGTAAGGAAGGAGTGTGGAACTGAGCTCAGATAGACTGCATGCACTACATACATCCCATTCCAGAGGAGCAGGCCGACGGTACTCCCACTTAGAAATGTGCAGGTACAACCGAGCCTGTTCCTGGCTGGAGTGGGAGGGGGGTGGTACATCCCATGTAGTGTAGGGGCAGATAGGGGGAGCAGTCTGGGTAGTGATAGGAGCTCATTGGGTGCTGGTCACCTGAGCTCACACATAGAGGGATATATAAGGAGGGCACCAACTTAGATCAGGGTCAGACGCTGAGAACAAGTCAGTTGGAGAGGAGAGAGAAGGAAACAGCAGCCCTGGAGAGAGAGAGAGTGGAGCAGAGAAAGACCCAGAGGGGGAAGACTGAAGGGACCCAAGAACCCAAATTAGAGCACCGGGTGAGGAGTCAGCAAGAGGGTACCGGAACCCAAGCTGGTGGGGGCAAAGACATTCCCCAGCCAGAGACCGGAGACCGTGGGCAGTGTCTGTCACGGTCACCCACCACATTCACCCCAAAGGCACACCACATGAAGGGTCAGGGAACCCAGGGCCAAGGGTGTCCCAAAAGAAGGCCCGAGGGAGCTGGACCTAGGTGAATCACTGGTGGGGACGGCTGAAGAAAGGACAGAGGGAGAGCTCAGGGCCACGCTCTGGACTTGTTTGGGGGTTGGCCGGATCCAGGACCTGGTGGACGCAGCACGGCTCGGGTGGTCACTAGCAGCTGGAGTGACCAGTACAACATCAGCAGTAAGTAAACACCCTTAACTGCACAACCCGAGTCTGTCTTCATTGCCGGCTGCATCGCACCACCACAACCCCCATCCTCTGCGCCTGTCCCCTCTGAGGCTATACCCCTCCCGTTGGGGGTTATCTCACCAAGCTGCGCACCCACCATCAGCCTCAGCGGACCCTGCAGCAGCGGCGGCCACAGTGACCGCATCACAACGGGTGGCGTAGTCGACACAAAAGAACTTTAGTAACATCTGTAAAGCTGCCACATAACACTTAGCTTGACGCCCTGGGCACGGGGCCGGGTCACAGCCGCTCGGAGACTACAACCCCCCATCTGATCCGGTGCCGGGTATTCCCCTCAAAAAGGAATATGTCCCAGGGGGCGCGTCAATTTTGGCGTAGTCGGCAGGATTACGTGCCCGCAACACCCGGGTACTGCGTGCCTGAAGAAAAGTGCAAGTTTACCTCAGAAAGAAGTCTCCCGCCGGTTCCGGAGGGTCCACGCCATCGGACTCCATCACCAGTCGTTTCCCGCCGATTGTCCGCCATTTCCAGCTTGTTCCCGCCATCTGCAGAGTTTCCCGCCACTGGGCGACGCTTCCCGCCAAAACCGCAGATTTCCCGCCTTGGAAGAGCAGCGGACGCCATTATGGGCGTGCCAAAGGAGGGCAAGAGGCCACCTCCCATCGTGGGCCAGGACAGAAAATGGCGCCAAAAGTGGAAACCGCCCCCACCAACAGAGACTGTGATGCTGGAGGTGTCTGTCAGCGTGAAAGAACTCCCCCTGGAGCTGACAGTCACCGAGTTGCCCCGGGACCGCCCTCGAAGTGGGAGGAGACGAAAGAGAAGAGAAAAGATGGGTGTCGCTTGGAGCGGTCTGGAGCGAGCGCACCCGGAGGCAAGAGGTCTAACAAGGAGTAGCGAAGGAGCTCACCCGGAGATGGAGAGAAAGCAGAACAGCACCGGCCCGCTGGCCAGGAGTCTGCTAGAGACCGAGGAAGGAGGGCAGAGCAGCACCGGCCCGCTGGCCAGGAGCCTGCCGGAAGCCGAGCAGAGCAGCACCGACCCGATGGTCAGGAGCCTGCTAGAGTTCACAACCCCGCTAGGTCTAGCGGAGATCCTAGCGCAGCTCCCCCGAAACCGGGAGTGTGCACAAACTGCCCTGGAGGGCCTCGCAAGGAGGATGGCCCGGGTACAGCGTGAGATACTGGCGGAGTGGGGCCGGGAGATGACCCAGCAAGCAAAGACCAGTCAACGGAGCACGCTACCCTGGAAGAGGAAGCAGACCGCCTCTGAGGATGGCGCGGGAGGACCCAAGGCCGGAGACGGCGCCGAGGAGGGAGCCGAACGCATGGAGGCAGGTAAAGGGGACGCCTATACCCCAAGCCGAGAAACCGCCCACCTGCCCCAGCTCCCCGTCGCAGAGCCCGAAAGTCCCCCTGCTGTGCCCGTAGCCGCCAGGTCACCGCCATGGACTAGGCCCCGACCGGAAGCCGCCGCAGCGACCCCTGTGACGTCACGCGCCTCGACCCGGAGCGTGACAAAGCAGGAAATACCACCAGCCTGGTCGCAAGGCCTAGTACCCCCGGGCGCCGCACCACCAACAGCGCCCCCTACCTCCGCGGAGCCTCCGGCCTGGCCGCAAGGCCAGGTAGCCCAGGGCGCCGCCGTCCTAACGGTGCCCTTCACCTTCCAGGTGCCCCAGGCCTGGCCGCAAGGCCTGGGCAACCCGGGCGCCACCACCACCGCGCCCGCACCCGTAAAACCAAGGGTGCCACACCTGGGGGAGGACTTGTTCAGCCAGCTCACATGGCCGGACGGGTCTGAAGAAACATCATATCAAGAAAGAGCAGGAGGAAGACGCCGTTGAGTGCGGCAGAGCAGGAGCTGTAAATAGTTACCCAATCGGGGTATATAGAAACTGAAACTGTTGCTGCTAAAATAGTCCCCGTTGGGACCAGGGAACTGTTTACCCGTTAACCCCTTCATCCTACAGGCTGAGGACTGTGAGCAGCCATTCCCTACCCTCTACCTGGCCGAGGACTGAGAGCGGCCAACTTCCCCTGTATATAGTTGCGCGTCCTAAAGCGCCCCCTACCGGTTTTATAAGAAAACCAGATTTTTCTAAGAGACTGTCGCACTTTTCCCGGACACACGTTGCACAGTGTCCGGAGGAGGAACCAGAGACAAGAGAAGTCTACGAGAATGTTTATATAAAAAGTTTTATATATATATAATGTTTATATGTTTTATATGTTCATATAAAAAATTTTGTATGTTTTGGTGTTTTATGTCTTACAGCCCGAGGACGTGCTGTGATTTACCAGGGGGGAATGTAGCACCCTGAGGATTCGGCTGCTACAGGGGTATTGCACCTCAACCCAGAGGTGTGATATTCCACTCCCGGGTAAGGAAGGAGTGTGGAACTGAGCTCAGATAGACTGCATGCACTACATACATCCCATTCCAGAGGAGCAGGCCGACGGTACTCCCACTTAGAAATGTGCAGGTACAACCGAGCCTGTTCCTGGCTGGAGTGGGAGGGGGGTGGTACATCCCATGTAGTGTAGGGGCAGATAGGGGGAGCAGTCTGGGTAGTGATAGGAGCTCATTGGGTGCTGGTCACCTGAGCTCACACATAGAGGGATATATAAGGAGGGCACCAACTTAGATCAGGGTCAGACGCTGAGAACAAGTCAGTTGGAGAGGAGAGAGAAGGAAACAGCAGCCCTGGAGAGAGAGAGAGTGGAGCAGAGAAAGACCCAGAGGGGGAAGACTGAAGGGACCCAAGAACCCAAATTAGAGCACCGGGTGAGGAGTCAGCAAGAGGGTACCGGAACCCAAGCTGGTGGGGGCAAAGACATTCCCCAGCCAGAGACCGGAGACCGTGGGCAGTGTCTGTCACGGTCACCCACCACATTCACCCCGAAGGCACACCACATGAAGGGTCAGGGAACCCAGGGCCAAGGGTGTCCCAAAAGAAGGCCCGAGGGAGCTGGACCTAGGTGAATCACTGGTGGGGACGGCTGAAGAAAGGACAGAGGGAGAGCTCAGGGCCACGCTCTGGACTTGTTTGGGGGTTGGCCGGATCCAGGACCTGGTGGACGCAGCACGGCTCGGGTGGTCACTAGCAGCTGGAGTGACCAGTACAACATCAGCAGTAAGTAAACACCCTTAACTGCACAACCCGAGTCTGTCTTCATTGCCGGCTGCATCGCACCACCACAACCCCCATCCTCTGCGCCTGTCCCCTCTGAGGCTATACCCCTCCCGTTGGGGGTTATCTCACCAAGCTGCGCACCCACCATCAGCCTCAGCGGACCCTGCAGCAGCGGCGGCCACAGTGACCGCATCACAACGGGTGGCGTAGTCGACACAAAAGAACTTTAGTAACATCTGTAAAGCTGCCACATAACACTTAGCTTGACGCCCTGGGCACGGGGCCGGGTCACAGCCGCTCGGAGACTACAACCCCCCATCTGATCCGGTGCCGGGTATTCCCCTCAAAAAGGAATATGTCCCAGGGGGCGCGTCATCGACATCTACTCTCCTGGGGCTTGCATGATTTTGTTATGTCATGGGAGCCTTGCAGCCAATCAGCAACTTCTTCACTCGCCTTTCCTTCAGACCAAATCGACACCTAGAAGAAGTGAGAGCTGTGACTGCTCTCTGACTTCCTCTGGATGGCAGTAGAGTCCGAAGGCAGTGAGAGTGAAGCGGCCACTGATTGGTTGCAGGGCTTGCGTGACATAACAATGTAACGAGAGCCCCAGGAGAGCAGGCGCCAACTTCACTGGCATGGGACCTGGCACCGGAGGTGAGTATAGTGGCTATTATTTTACATGGAAGAAATACAGAGATTGAGAAAGGGTTTTCTAAATATTGGAAACCCCTTTAACACTTTTTATCCCCCATAACTGGGCGATTGTCTGTTTTTGTACAATTGTTTTTCCTCCCCTTTTTCCAAGAGCCATAACTTTTTTATTTATTTCTGACATAGTCAAATAAGGTCTTGTTTTTTGTGGGACAAGTTATACTTTTAAATTTCACCATTTATTTTACCATACAATGTACCAAAAAATGGGGGAAGAAATTCCAAGTACAATGAAATGGTGGGAAAAAGATCATTTCTGCTATTGTTTTTTTGGTGTTGTTTTTACACCTTCATTTTGCAGAAAAATTGCCCTGGAAACATGACTCTTTAGGTCAGTAGTATTACAGCAATACCAAATTTAAAGAGAACCTGTCATCAGAATTTTAAATACCAAAGCAATAGCATATATGCAAAGGTACTTTTATGCTGATTAAATCCTTACCTTTCTTGTAGAAATCCGTTTTGAGAAATCCATAGTTGAAATTGTAAAATAATGAAATCCACTTACAGCTTTCCAACTTCTCTGCCTTTTCCCCACCCGCCTCCTGTCTCCCATCACTGACTGGTCATTGCAACATGCAAAACAGATTTGTACAAGAAAGGTGAGGATTTACTCAGCATTAAATCACTTATATATACATGCCATCAGTTTGGCATTGGGATGACGGGTTCTCTTTAATTGGTATAAAAAATTCAGTAACTTGTAAAAAAAAATAAATGAATAAATAAAAAATTTGATTTGTGTCCTATTTTTAAGACCTGCAACTTTTTCACTTTACTGTGAATGGAACTGTGCGAAGGCATGTTTTGCATAGGAAGCTGACATTTTTATTGTATCAGTTTGGGTTTACATATGACGTTTTGATAATTTTTTATTAAATATTTTTATTTAAATTATATTTTTACATTTATTTATATTTATTTATTTATATTTTTATATACATTATATATATAGATTTTATTTATATTACGGTGTCAAAAAACCCTGCAATTCTGGTGTTTTTTTTCTCTTAACAACTTCTACCTTATGGTTTAATTAATTTTATATCTTTATAAAATGGACTTTTATAAACATGGTGATACAAAATATGTACAGTATATCATTTGATTTCTTTATTTTTAAAAGGGGAAAATACTCACCTTAATGCTGACCGCTCGGAACGGCCGCCCTACTGCTTACAGCCTGCCATCCGGTCCTCTTCTTTCCATTGTCACGCTCGCCACTGTTAGCAGGTTACTTCGATGTAATAGCGCAGACAATGAGACAGTGGTACTTAACCAACACTATTTATTTGACTAACACGGAAAGCAAATCTATCTATAAGTACGTATTTATATATACAAGTAAGCACTATATTATGGGTAACAGTAGCAAGGTCAATACAGGTAGTTAGAACACAGCGATGCGACTAAATATAATATCTATGCAACGTTAAATACACACTGTTCTTAATGTTCTTATTATCTAGCAGTTAAATGACTATTAATGCCTTTATGTCTCGGCTTAACAGGCGTCACTCTCAACACTAGGCCCATCCCCGTCATAGTCTCTACAAACACCTCTGATCATTACACTGGCCCTAGGGGTATCACTGGTATTTCCCGCTAGACCGCAAGTCCTAGATATGCGAGTCCCTGGGTATACAGTGTGCTCGTGGCACTGGCCATCTCCGTTCCCTGAAGCACGGCCCCAGCCCACACCCTGTGCTGTATGTCTACGCTGTAAGTAACGGCCCACAGGAACGGTCCTCTGCTACAGCTGGATCATCGCTCGAGCCTGGTTCGGATCTGGTCATGGTCTTCTACTGGCGCTGCTTACGGTCTGCTACTGGCATGGCTTACGGACTTCTACTTGCGCTGCTTACAGTTTTCTACTGCCACTGTTTATGGTGTTCTACTGAACACCATGGACACCATGAACTGGATGGACGCTTGTCTTTTTTCGGCCTTATAAACTATGAAACTATGAAACTACACACCTGGTATGGGTTCTTCGACCAACTCCTCCCTTCTCGGCCAGGCCTTTTATAATTAGTAACTGTGATACAGGTGTCACCTGACCTGGTGTTTTCTTTAATCTCTTCCCTGGGAACATGCACTTTCACTCTTGGGGTTCCTACCACTGTAATTCCTTCTTTACTTTCACTTTCGCCTTTGACCAGCAGATGGCGGTGTTCGCTTGCAGTTATTCAGCTAAGCATCAGCTGTACTCATCTACTCTATTTTCCTCCTCCTTACACCACATCTCCGGCCTCTTCACTATAGGCCAGGACTTACGGCTGCGTTCAGGTCTCAAAGGTTACTGCATGTCATATGGTCACACAGCTAGGAGTCTCGAGAATTCGACGTGCAACGGTTGAAAGAAGATGACTGGATTACAGCTGGAGAGATCAGTGGTAAGGTGAGCATATTAGTATTTTTTTGTTTGTTTTTTTAATAACATCCTACGTTCATAACTAGGGTTTCGGTTATAAGTTGGGGACTCCCTCTAGTGCAATACTACAGTATTGCAATATATAGCTAAAATTACCTTTTACTATGAATCCCAACCTGAGGACTTTTGACGCAGCAGCAGTAGCAATGAGGGACTTCTGCAGGCCCTGGCTGTCCTAGTACCCATCAGCACTCTGCAATTGTGTCGTGGGGAGGTGTGGCGATGGGTGCATGGAACAGCTTACACACCACGTGCCTTAAATACTGCATTTAAGGGGTTAACTGCAGCATTCACAGTCATGCTCACTGCTTTTACAGACAGATGCTGTTTGTGTAGCACATTAGTTCTTGAGCCCGCTCAATACACAAGCAATTTCAGTAGGTCCTAAAGAATGTTGGTAAGAGGTTGATCTAATAAAGTGTTTTTTTTGTAACCTACTAAAGCTGCAATGTTTGAAGAATCAATTTTTAATCAGCAGCAGTGGCGTACCGCCAATGGCGGCAGACCACGCGACTGCTATGGGGCCCGTGAGCTGGGGAGGCCCCATAGCATACCGCCGCCGGTGCAGCTGCGCCAGGTACCCACCATGCAGCTGCACCAAAGGGCCCGCAAGGTGCATCTGCTCCCTGCACGCGGTGGTCAGGGAGCGATCCCTGCAGCTCCGCTGCTGTCAGGAGGAGAATAGCAGCGGAGCTGGAGGGTTCGTCCTCTGCTTCGTCCCTGACCCAGGCGCGCGCAGCTTGACGACGTCATCATGCAGCGCGCGCCTGGGTCAGGAAGAAAGCTGCCGGCAACCAGGAGGATGCTGCCCCTGGGGAGCGAGCTGAGGTAAGTTGTTGTTTTTTTGTTTTTTTTTTTTTACTGAAATGCTGGGGAGGGGAGGTGGGGGGAGAGCAATGGTGGGATGGTGGGGTTGGGGAGAGGAATGATGGGGCTGGGAAGAGCAATAATGGGGCTGATGGGACTGGGGAGAGAAATATTGGGGCTGGGGAGAGGGCTGATGGGGCTGGGGAGAGGAATAATGGGGTTGATGGGGCTGGGAAGAGCAATAATGGGGTTGATGGGGCTGGGGAGAGGAATAATGGGGTTGATGGGGCTGGGGAGAGCAATAATGGGGCTGATGGGGCTGGGGAGAGGAGTGATGGGGCTTGGGATAGGAATAATGGGACTAATGGGGCTGGGAAGAGCAATGATGGGGCTGGGGAGAGGAATGATGGGGTTGATGTGGCTGGGGAGAGGAATAATGGGATGGTGGGGCTAGGGAGAGCAATGATGGGGCTGGGGAGAGGAATGATGGGGCTGGGGAGAGCATGATAGGGATGGTGGGGCTGTGGAGAGCAATGATGGGATGGTGGGGCTGGGGTGAGCAATAATGGGGCTGATGGGGCTGGGGAGAGGAATAATGGAGTTGATGGGGCTGGGGAGAGGAATGATGGGATCATGGGGCTGGGGAGAGCAATAATGGGGCTGATGGGGCTGGGGATAGGAATGATGGGGCTGGGAAGAGCAATAATGGGGCTGATGGGGCTGGGAAAAGCAATAATGGGGCTGATGGGGCTGGGGAGAGGAATGATGGGGCTGGGAAGAGCAATAATGGGGCTGATAGGGCTGGGGAGAGCAATGATGGGGATGGTGGGGAAGGGGAGAGCAATGACGTGTTGCTGGGAGAGAGCAATGATGGGGGTGCTGGGAGCGAGCAATGATGGGGGTGCTGGGACAAAGCAATGGTGGGGGGCTGGGAGAGAGCAATTATGTGGGGCTAGGAGAGAGCAATGATGGAGGTGCTGGGACAGAGTAATGATGGGGTGCTGAGAGGAAATGATGGGGGTGCTGGGAGAGCGCAATGATGGGGGTGCTGGGAGAGAGCAATGATGGGAGGGCTGGGAGAGAGCATTGATGGAGGTGCTGGGACAGAGCAATGATGGGCTTGCTGGGACAGAGCAATGATGGGGGCTGGGAGAGAGCAATGATGGGGGTGGTGGGACAGAGCAATGATGCGGGTGCTGAGAGAGAGCAATGATGGGGGTGCTGGGAGAGAGCAATGATGGGGATGCTGAAAGAAAGCAACGATGAGGGTGCTGGGACAGAGCAATGACGGGGGTGCTGGGACAGAGCAATGACGGGGGTCCTGGGAAAGAGTAATGATGGGGGTGCAGAGAGAGAGCAATGATAGAGGTGGTGGGAGAGAGCAATGATGGGGGTGCTGGGAGAGAGCAATTATGGGGGTTTCACTTTGCTTGTACTGTGAAGCCTTGTATGTTTTCCGTGTGCACATAGCCTTACAGTTAATTGGGGAGAGTCACAGAGACTGAATAATTTATATTATTGGCCAGTGGCGATTATAGTTAATGGGGGGCACAGTGCTGCTTATCACTTTATATTTTGATTACTAAGTGGCTAATAGTATATTAATGGGGGGGTTACATATCTGTATTTGAGGACGCAGTGTAGGGGAGACCCATGTATGCATACAATGTATGACCTTGTTATTTTCTAGGCTGGAGATCATCGTGACAAGACGAGTCGTGGCTGGGAGATGTCGACATGAAGGTCTGACCAGATGGAGAAGAAGCAGCAGAAACCGACTCTGATCAGATGAGACGTCAGCGGTAAGTGCCTGGATGTAAATATTATTCTATATCTGCACTGTGTGACTTGAAGTGATAATGTTATCTGTAAAATCCCTTATGCCACATTCTCACATTTGTGTGAAATGTCCGTGTGCTGCCAAATCTTTTTATCGAATGGTCCACGGACTCGTACAGTTTTCACACATCCATGAAAATCACGTATATGAGAATGAGATCTAAGAGGGTCAGAGAATGTTCTGTTCTGATCCGATTTTGAGGATTAGAATAGGACATGCTCAATGCGTCAGTAAAACAGGGCAGCACACTGACACTGCACACAGATGCAGGAATGTAGCCTTATTATGTATAGCACAGTCCCTTAGTATATAGTGTACTCACTTATTATGTATAGCACAGTCCCTTAGTATATAGTGTACTCACTTATTATGTATAGCGCCATCCTTAGTTATATAGTTTCCTCTTTTATTATGTATAGCGCCGTCCCTTATTATGTACCATCCTCTCTAGCGGCTCACAGTTGGGGGATCATACTGTGTTGGGGTCAGCATACTTTACCCTGGGAGTTGAGGTGGGGTACAGTAGGGTCATTATACTGTGCATGTGGAGGAATTCACCATGGGGGTTTCATACTGTGTTTGGGGGGCCCTTTTATTGGCATCACACTTTATGGGGCAATGAAAGAGAGATCTAGGACGTCATCAGGAGGAAAATTACTATGTAAAGGATGAAAAGTTGTGAGATCTGATCTTTGGTGACCCCTACAATAATTTTCATTTTTTTTTGGGGGGGGGGGGCCCAATTAGAGCTTCTGCTATGGGGCCCCATGATTCCTATGTACGCCCCCGATCAGCAGCATCATATATCCTCATAAGGCAGGGCTAGTATGGTAGGATATCTCTTACTCTGGAGTAGTAACGCCATGGATTTTGAAAACTGCCTCTTTGGATGTAATTGTCAACCTGCATACAGTCCCCATTATGGTGGGACCATTAATAGCATATGAAACCATGTAGGATTCAAATATTGTAGCATTAGTAAGTTACGTAAAAAAACGTATTAAATTGAAGAACTCTGCACCTATGCCACTATACTAGCAGTCGGGGACAGTGAGTGGATCTGACTGGCTCCCTTTAATAGCTTTTAATACACAAGAAAGGATATATAGACTCATTTTCATTAAAGTCATTTGTTATAGATAATGAAGGTACCCAATATTTAACGTATCAATACTAATACCACCATTAAAGAATAAAACTACACAAATTCATATAGTGTTGATAAAGCATATTATAAAGCTTATTTTATCAAAATGTTTACACACAGACAAAAACCCTATAAAAAGCCCCTAAAAAATCCAATTTAAAAGATTGGGCTGTGTGGTTCCAGATGATAGTATATATGGCATCATAGGTATACATGTTCCATAATCAGTCAGTGGCTAACATGATTCAAAGTATAGGATTACAGTCAAAAATTGATCACAAGTAAAGAATTATTATTATTATGATCATTATAATCAACCTGACCAAGAAAGGTATACTGAAATTTCATATATATATACAACCTGATAGTGATATTTACATAACAACATTAATATCAGTATATACTGTATATCTCATTGTGGGTCAACAGCTGGCAGGATTTCAATTATAATACATGATTATGAGCAACCTAGATTTGATAGTAATCAATATGCTTCAAATATGATACATGATTATATACAAAAATTGATACAAATACAGCTGTTTGCCCAACTATAAGAAATACTGAAGTTCATATATTTACAAAAACATGATATATAAGATTTTGGTCACAGTTAAATTAAGATATATCACAATTGCAGAGCCCTCAGTGCTACTGAAGGATAGAAAGGTATAATGGTAAACAGAGTTTTTCCAGTATATCACTATTACCCCTATAAGTTCAAGGAAAAACCCTGATCAATTATAGATAATATGTAGTATAATACCAACCATGTGCCATTGTGATAGAACCACACTGCCTCGTACCCCTACGCGCGTTTTGCGTTCTGCTTCGTCGGGGTGTACTGAGGCAGTGCTGTATCTGGATATATACAGTGTATATAAGATTAGGATCACATGGAACTACTTCATGATCACAGGCGCATGTATTCCGCCCATCACACGTCGCTCCCCGTGGCCGGCGTACCAAAAGTCCAACTGCGCATGTCTGCACAGCCGGAGCTCCGACTGGACGCCGGGCATGGGGGGAGAGGTCATGATGAAGCGGCGCACACGCGCACCACATGGGGAGTCATGGTACCAGGTTTAAACAGGGCAAGAATGCCCTAATACATATAGATATACGAGCATTGCATAGGATCAAGGCACAATTCATCCATTATTCATGTCACAGATACAATAGCAAGTGCTTTGATCTTGCCCCAGGTTTTTCATATGATGTTATTGCTGAAATTTATTTCCAGAGGCATGATCTTAATTTAAAGGAAGTCATCAAGCTATCAAGATTCAGATTACATCTTAGAGATAGAAAAGCATCCATTAGTACATAGTAATCTACTATATAATTGTCTTATCCCGTCTGTCTGTCTGTCTGTCTGTCCAGGAAATCCCGCGTCGCTCATTGGTCTGGCAGCGGCCAATCAGCGCCGCGGGATTTCAGAAAAAAGATGGCGGCCGTTAGCGGCTCATCTGCGGGACGGAGCTCAGCGGCGTTGCAGCCGGGAGATGAGCGCCGCGAGGCGCTCATCACCCAGCCGGTATCAGCAGAAGGACCCCGACCGCCGGAACCATCTGCCGGCGACCAATCACCGATTTGGGCACCAAATTTAAATATCGGCCGCGACCAATCAGCACAGTAGTGGTTAACTTTAGCCGCAAGATCAGTGATTGGTCACGGGCCAAGACCGCGACCAATCACCGATTTGTGCGGCACATTTAAATAGCGGCCGCGACCAATTGGATGTCAGCGCCGCTCCCCAGTCCTTCCTTCACACCCTAGCTGCATGGATGTCAGCGGCGCTGCCTGTGCGGATACTTCCGCTGCGAGAACCCGGGACATGAGCGGGCGCTCGCAGCAGAAGTATCCCGACCCGCAGCGCCGCTCCCCGGTCCTCCCTTCACACCCTAGCCGCTGATGTCCCCACAGTATCCGCATGGTGTTACAAAGGTCCGGACATTTGTGTTAAAAATCGCTGATTGGTCGCTGCCCGCGACCAATCACCGATTTGGGCGCCAAATTTAAATATCGGCCGCGACCAATCACCGATCTTGGCTCCACATTTAAACATCGCTGTACTGATTGGTCGCGGCCGCTATTTAAATGTGGCGCCCAAATCGGTGATTGGTCACGGGCAGCGGCCGCGACCAATCAGCAGAGCGGTGTTTAACTTTAGCGCCAAGATCACTGATTGGTCGCGTGCGGAGAGCGCGACCAATCAGCGAATCGCATTGGTGAGGAGCGGGGAGCGGAATCGTATTAGTGAGGACCCGGGAGCGCCGCTGCCTGTGCGGATACTTCCACTGCAAGAAGCCTGGAGATGAGCAGAAGTATTCCAACCCGCAGTGCCGCTCCCCGGTCCTCCCTTGACACCCTAGCCGCTGATGTCCCCACAGTATCCGCATGGTGTTACAAAGATCCGGACATTTGTGTTAAAAATCGCTGATTGGTCGCTGGCGCTGCCCGCGACCAATCACCGATTTGGGCGCCAAATTTAAATATCGCTGCGACCAAACACCGCTCTGCTAATTGCGCCCCGTCGGCCGCATACCTATTCTAGAATACCCGATGCGTTCGAATCGGGCCACCATCTAGTATAAAAATAAATAACTATAATACCTTGCAATAAATTTATTAAAGCCATATTACACCATTAGTGCCATATAGGTTAAAAAGATGCAGGACGACAGCACCGTATTGAAGGGAGGATGGATGGGGTCATGTATCGCAAGATTTTGGCAACAACCTCCTTCCCTCAGAAAGAGCATTGAAGATGGTTCATGGCTGGGTTTTCCAGCATGACAATGACCCGAAACACACAGCCAGGGCAACTAAGGAGTGGCTCCATAAGAAGCACTTCAAGGTCCTGGAGGGGTTGAGCCAGTCTCCAAACCTGAACCCAATAGAAAATCTTTGGAGGGAGCTGAAAGTCAATGTTGCCCAGCGAAAGCCTCAAACCTGAAAGATCTGGAGAAGATCTCTATGGAGGAGTGGGCCAAAATCCCTGCTGCAGTGTTTGCAAACCTGGTCAAGAACTATGGGAAACGTCTGACCTCGGTAATTGCAAACAATGGTTTATGTACAAAAATTAAGTTCTGTATTTCTATTGTATCAAATACTTATTTCATGCAATAAAATGCAAACTAATTATGTGAAAATCATATAATGTGATTTTCTAGATTTCTTTTAGATTCTGTCTCTCACAGTTGAAGTGTGCCTACAATAACAATTACAGACCTCTCCATTCTTTGTAGGTGGGAAAAGTTGCAAAATTAGCAATTATTTTCTCCACTGTATGTATATGTGTCACCCTACCTGGATGCCACAAGTGTAATAAAGCTGTGTCTGAGAGCAAGGGGGAGGTTCTCTGGTCAGGGGAACATTAGCATGCAATGCCTCCTGTCTCAGGCCAGTAGCAGGCTGCCCCTATAAAAGCTGGTACTGGGGACAGGGTTAGAGAGAACTGGATTGCCTGTCTCAGCTTTGAGACGTGTCCCAGAGCAGGGACAGAAAGTTGATTGCACCTAAGAGGAAGTGTGGCAGTAGGAGAGAGCCACAAGCCAGAGACAAGAGGCGAAGAGAGCCTGTCTTGGCAGAGAAAAGACTTAATCTTACCAGACTTTGGTGTCTGAGGCTGGAAGGATTCCACATCCCCCAGCAGAGAACCAGTTCGCAGGGGACTGTACATTCCTTGGCCTAAGAAGCCTGGAGGCCCTGCCACAACCGAAGGGACCAGTAAAGCCGTACAAGGCTGGGAGCAGAAAGGAACCCACGTCGCAGGCCATACAGGCGAGAATACACGGAAAGCTCGGAAACGTGGGCTGTTACCCTATAACGAGGAGATAGCCAGAAGGAGCGCAGAAAGCACGGTAGGCCTACACCCTCACCCTGACCAGGGCCAATTTCCCCGTTGCTCTCAGACATCCAGGTCCCCTCCTAGCTGGGACTGTTTGTGGGTCAGTTTACCTGTTTAGTAAAGACCCTGGACTGCAACCTGTTGTCTGTGTGCTCCTTGCTCCTCCAGCACTATCATCACTGGGACTCTCACTACCATCACTCCCACCATCCACTACACTGCCCTGGGGCCGCACTCTTCCCGTGGGGAGTCACACCATCCCAGCTGCACACCTCATCAGCCCCAGCGGTCTGCCTTGCAGCGGCGGTTCCTAATAACCGCAAATCCACGGGTGGCGTAGTCGGACATTATCAACCAGTACATAGCAGACTACCATTGGCCTGACCACCCTGAGCTGCGGGACCGGGCCGCCACTACTACCCCCATCGTTTCCCTATTGCCCGGATCCGCGTGCCCCACGGCCCAGGGGGCGAGTCAGCTTTGGCATAGTCGGCAGGATTTCGTGCCCGCAACCACCGGGTACTGCGTGCCTGAAAAAGACTTTTGTAACTTACCTGTGGAGTCGTTTCCCGCCATCCGGAGCCGATTCCCGCCATCAGACGCCATCTTGGACCGTTTCCCGCCGTCTTCTGCCGTCTTCCCGCCATCCGCAGCTGTTTCCCGCCATCGGACGCCATCTTCAGGACGCCGCGCGGGAAGAAGAGGGGCGTGGACGTCAAAACCGCGCGAGATCCGAAGCTCCGCCCCACGCACCGACGCTGCGCAAGGTCCTGGAAGGGAGAGAGAGCGACGCTGACGTCATCGGTGTGCGACGCCACGTCCTCGTCCAGAGCAGCAGCGGAGCCGCGGCCTACAGAAGAGGATCGTCGGAAGGTAGGCCACACTTCACTAGGGGTGGAGGAAGATGTCGGACACAGAGGCGCCCACTACCACCAACGCAGCTGCAGCAGCGGTGATGCCCTTTTCCTTGCCCTACATCCCTGGAGCGGCCTGGCTGCCCAAATACTCAGGGGAGCCCCATGCCCTAACTGACTTCAAGGAAAGACTGTATAGTTTGTTCCAAGTTTACCCCCTGACAGAGGAACAGAAGGTCAGCATATTGACAGGGCAGTTAACTGGCGCAGCCCAAAGGGAGGTAAAATCATGGCCCATTGAGGAGAAAGGGACTGTGAAGGGTATTCTGGCCCGGCTGCGGGGTACCTTTGATACACGTACCTCCGCTGAAATTAAAATGAGGTTCTATGGATGTAAGCAGCGGGCACAGGACAGCATCAGAGACTATGCCCTAAATCTGCAGGAAGCCTTGAGGGCTATTCAACAAACTGACCCTGGCAGTGTGCAGGAAACCGATAAGCTGCTAACAGAGCAATTCATAGAGGGTCTGCTGTCCAGCGCCCACAGGGCCCAGCTGCGCCTCATGTTCTTCCAGAACCCCGACCTGACCTTTGCCCAATTTAAGGACAGGGCCATAAGGGTGCTCCGTGAATCTGCAACCAGTGGCGCTATAAACCCCCGGCGCCCTGCTATCACCTACCACCAGGAGGCGGCGCCCTCCTCTATGGACTCCGTGGAGGCTGATGCACAGGCCCTGAACCAAGCCCCGTCGAAAGGCCTGCACCACCAAGTCCAGGAGCTGACCAGGAGCGTCGCGGCGTTGACCAGGACCGTCCAGGCGTTGCAAGTGGACCCGTCAAGACCCATCGAGCTGGCTTCAAGTCCGGAGGATGTCCCGTGGCGTCGACAGAGGAGGATCCCGTCGTTCCGAGGGAGGCCCACAGACCGCTACGCAGAGGATGGACAGCCCATTTGCCGTCGATGTAACCAGCCCGGACACATTTCCAGGTACTGTAATTTAAACGGGTTCAACCTGGGGCAGAGGGCCGACTCCCAGGCATAAGATCACCAGGCCCTTATAACTGGCGTGATAAGTACGTTGGGGGGCGCCCGGTTTTACCCGTGGTGCTGGACGGTATCCCCATGAGCGCCTTGCTGGATACTGGGTCGCAAGTAACCACAATCCCTTATGTACTTTTTAAGCAGTATTGGACTGATGCTGATATCACACGGTATCCAGACAGTAACTTGAGCATCATCGCCAGTAATGGCTTACCCGTGCCGCAGATGGGGTTCAAGGAGATGACCATTAAAATTGGTAAAGTTGAACTGCCGGCACAGGGAGTGATTATTGTGGACATTGACCGTCATGAAAGTCACCCTAAAATAACTGTGGGTACTAACATAATTGAAAATTGTCTTTCAGAAGTAATTGTAATTCTACAACAGGTGGCGGTGAATGCTAGTTCCAGCCAACAGAGAGTCCTCAACAAGGAGATAAAAGCCCTGATGAGACGGCAGCAGGTAGAACTGTCTGGTGGTGAGATCGGTAGCGTAAGACTCAGTGATCCATTCCCCATTTCCATGCCTCCCAAAAGTGAAATGATGATCTGGTGTCGGACTGCAATCGGGTTGAGAGGTAGAGACTACCAAGCCATGGTAGAACCCGTGTACTCAGACAGCAGGCCCACCATTTTGACAGCCCGGGGGGTGGTTGATGTCCGTCATGGGAGGGTGCCCGTCCGCATCCTCAACATTGGGGAGAGGGAAGTACACTTACCCAGGTACGCTACACTCGCCAAACTGTTTGTCGTCGAACACCAAGCTATCAGGGCCGTGGAACCCTTGCCTCCATCTCCACAGGCGGAGGGTAATGGCTCCCAGAAACACAAGGAGGACTGGTGCCAGAAACTCCACGTGGGTGCTGACTCCACTCCCCTGCACCAAAAACAAGGAGTCTACCGGGTGGTACAGGAGTACGAGAGAGTCTTTAGTAAGCACCCGCTAGACTTCGGCAGAGTAAAAGGGATAGAACACCACATCCCCACAGGGAGCCACCCACCAATAAAAGAGAGGCACAGACCTGTACCCCCTGCACATTATCAGAACGCCAAGGGTATGCTGCGGGAAATGAAAGAAGCTGGGGTCATTAGAGACAGCTGTAGCCCCTGGGCAGCCCCCTTGGTTCTGGTGAAAAAGAAAGACGGCACCATGAAAATGTGCGTAGACTATAGACAAATCAACCGTATCACCCACAAAGATGCATATCCGCTGCCTAGAATAGAAGAGTCTTTAGCCGCACTAAAATCTGCTAACTTCTTTTCTACTTTGGACCTTACTAGCGGGTACTGGCAGGTTCCTGTGGCAGAGGCTGACAAGGAGAAGACCGCCTTCACCACCCCGATGGGACTGAGCGAATTCAACTGCATGCCTTTCGGACTCTGCAACACACCAGGGACCTTCCAGAGGCTGATGGAATGCTGTCTAGGGCACCGAAACTTCGAGACGGTTCTCCTTTACCTGGACGACGTGATTGTCTATTCGAAAACCTACGAGGACCACCTAAAGCACCTGGCCGAGGTGTTCGAAGCCCTGGCAGGCTATGGCCTGAAGGTGAAACCATCGAAGTGCCACCTGCTGAAACCAAAGGTCCAGTACCTAGGGCACGTGGTAAGTGCGGAAGGAGTGGCCCCCGACCCTGACAAGGTCACGGCAATCAAGAGCTGGCCAAGCCCCTCGAACATCAAAGAGGTGAGACAGTTTCTCGGGTTGGTAGGCTACTACCGAAGGTTCATCCCCGGGTTCACCAAAATGGCAGCTCCTATGCAGGACCTCCTGATCGGACAGTCTAAGTCCAGGAGTCAAAAGCCACCCTTCAAGTGGGATAAACCGGAAGAGGAGTCCTTCCGCCAGCTAAAGTTGGCCCTTACTGGGGATGAGATCCTGGCCTACCCTGATTACGGCCAGCCTTTCATTCTCCACACAGATGCCAGTAATGTGGGACTGGGAGCCGTACTGTCCCAAAACCAACAGGGCAGAGAACGGGTGATCGCATACGCCAGCCGGAAGCTGAGGCCCACCGAAAGGAACCCGGAGAATTACAGCTCCTTCAAGCTAGAATTCTTGGCGGTGGTGTGGGCCGTGACGGAACGCTTCAAGCATTACCTGGCCTCCGCAAAGTTCACCGTGTACACGGACAACAACCCGTTGACACACCTGGACAATGCAAGACTGGGTGCCCTGGAACAGCGGTGGATGGCCCGTCTCTCCAACTATGACTTCGTGATCAAGTACCGGGCAGGCAAAACCAACGCCAACGCAGACGCCCTATCAAGAATGCCTCACTTACCTGAAGGTGACGAAGACCCAGAAGAGCTGGAGGAGGTAGAACTCCCCGCGTTTCACCGGTATGGAGCCGCTCAACACTCTCACCGCGTGAAGGAGGAGGATCTAACAACTGTGATGATGAATCCCCTACCTCACCACAGCTGGGCCGAGACCCAAGATAGTGACCCTGCAGTCCGCCTGGTGAAAGATCTGATGACCCGGGAAGATGCCCGCCTAGATCCAGATGCCCCAGAGGAAGCCAAGCAGCTATGGAAGGAGAAGAGCAAGCTGTTCCTCTACGAAGGCAAGTTGTGCAGAAGGATTGTCAACCACCGGACGCACGAGCTGACCTGGCAAGTCGTGGTCCCAAGGCGAGATGCAGCTATGGTCCTGGGAGCTTACCATGACAGAGCGGGACACTTCGGTTGGAAGAAACTGGAGTTCCTACTAAGAGGAAGGTTCTTTTGGGTCGGCATGAGAGGAGCAGTAGAAAAGTGGTGCAGAGACTGTGGCCCTTGTCACCTGAGGAGGAAGGACCGCACCAGCCAGAAGACACCCTTGAGGCCCATCGTCACCACGCAGCCTCTTGAGCTGGTAGCTCTGGACCACGTCAAATTGGCTCCAAGCCGATCCGGATACATCTACGCCCTGACAATCGTGGACCACTATTCCCGTTTTCTAGTGGTGGTCCCGGTAAAGGACTTGACAGCCCAAACAGCGGCCCGAGCCTTCCAGCAATACTTCTGCCGTCCACACGGGTATCCGGAACAGGTCCTGACAGACCAGGGTCCAGCGTTTGAAGCTGAAATCTTCCAGGAGTTTTGCAACCTCTATGGCTGTAAGAAGATTCGTACAACGCCTTACCACCCCCAAACCAATGGGATGTGTGAGAAGATGAACAATATAGTCATTGATCTCCTGAAGACGTTGCCCCTGGAGGAACGCAGCCTGTGGCCAGAAAAACTGCCGGACCTGATAGACATGTACAACAATATCCCGGTGAATGCTACAAACTGCACCCTGGCTTACCTGATGCGAGCTAGACCAGGTAAGCTGCCCGTAGACCTGGAGATGGGAGTCCTAATACCTGAGGACACCTCCCCGGATGCGGACTGGGATACGGAAAGGCAACTGCAGTACAAGAAGGTACAGGAGAGTGTGGAGAAGAGCCTGGCCCAGGTGAGAGAGAAGCAAGAAAGACTCTTCAATCAACACGCCCCTGCTAGTCCCCTAGAACCTGGTGAGCAAGTCCTAAAGCGGAAGAGAAGGCTACATAAGTTGGACGACCAGTGGGAAAGGGAACCCTACACCGTACTGCAGTCTGACCATGACAACCCAAAGGTGTGCGTAATCACCAAGGACGGAGGAGAAACCACTAGTGTCGTCTCCAGAGACCACCTCAAAAGGTGCCCCGAGCAACTCCGTAGTGCAGAAGAGGATCAGAGTGACCTTGAACCCGCAGAGGACAAGGAAGAAATGATCAGCACTGTTCTCGGAGAGTTCCCTCAGTCCTGGACTCGCATAAATGATGCCATAGTGGTACCCGTCCTGCATTTCCTGCAACTGGCACAGCAACAACCAACACCAGAGCCGGAAGGTGAAGAGGAGCAAGCGGTTCCAGAGGCAGAAGAGCCTGTACCAGCAGCCCAGGAGGGTCAACCCTCTGCTGACAGTGAGCCTGCCATGCCTGCGGTAAGCCAAAGAACCCGCAGACAGCTGCCTGCCCTACCTGTACACCCAGCTGGTAGCTGTACCCCTAACGCTAGTGGGGAAAACCAGGTTGGTCCACCACCAGACAGTGGGCTATGTAGGTCAACCAGGAGCACAAAGGGGCAGATACCCACTCGCTGGAGAATATAGAGTGTACTAAGATTGTAAATAACCTTGTTGCCAAATGTTAAAATGTTTGCCAAAGTTACCTGCATGTTTATTGATAGTGTGTTTCAGTTTCTTGCAGCAACCGTAAGGACTCACAGGTTATGGACTTTTTATAATCGGGACCTTGTGTGGACTGCATTCTGAGCCTAACCAAGGAACGGACTAAGACTGTGAAGGACTTGGGGTAGGACAGACCCCCACCTGGTTAAGGCTCCCCGTTGTTTTGGTGATATGGACACCCGGTCACAGACCACACTGTGACCTTAAGAACTCAATTTGTGCGTCATCTGTCTATTAATGTTTTATTGTTATGCATATTGTCTTTGTTTATTGTTTAGCCCCGGAGTACTAAATTTCACTAGGGGGGAATGTGTCACCCTACCTGGATGCCACAAGTGTAATAAAGCTGTGTCTGAGAGCAAGGGGGAGGTTCTCTGGTCAGGGGAACATTAGCATGCAATGCCTCCTGTCTCAGGCCAGTAGGGGGAGCAGGCTGCCCCTATAAAAGCTGGTACTGGGGACAGGGTTAGAGAGAACTGGATTGCCTGTCTCAGCTTTGAGACGTGTCCCAGAGCAGGGACAGAAAGTTGATTGCACCTAAGAGGAAGTGTGGCAGTAGGAGAGAGCCACAAGCCAGAGACAAGAGGCGAAGAGAGCCTGTCTTGGCAGAGAAAAGACTTAATCTTACCAGACTTTGGTGTCTGAGGCTGGAAGGATTCCACATCCCCCAGCAGAGAACCAGTTCGCAAGGGACTGTACATTCCTTGGCCTAAGAAGCCTGGAGGCCCTGCCACAACCGAAGGGACCAGTAAAGCCGTACAAGGCTGGGAGCAGAAAGGAACCCACGTCGCAGGCCATACAGGCGAGAATACACGGAAAGCTCGGAAACGTGGGCTGTTACCCTATAACGAGGAGATAGCCAGAAGGAGCGCAGAAAGCACGGTAGGCCTACACCCTCACCCTGACCAGGGCCAATTTCCCCGTTGCTCTCAGACATCCAGGTCCCCTCCTAGCTGGGACTGTTTGTGGGTCAGTTTACCTGTTTAGTAAAGACCCTGGACTGCAACCTGTTGTCTGTGTGCTCCTTGCTCCTCCAGCACTATCATCACTGGGACTCTCACTACCATCACTCCCACCATCCACTATACTGCCCTGGGGCCGCACTCTTCCCGTGGGGAGTCACACTACCCTAGCTGCACACCTCATCAGCCCCAGCGGTCTGCATGCAGCGGCGGTTCCTAATAACCGCAATCCACGGGTGGCGTAGTCGGACATAACCAACAACACGTAACGGACTACCACTGGCCTGACCACCCTGAGCCACGGAACCGGGTTGCCACTACTACTCCCATCGTTCCCCCTATTGCCCGGATCCGAGTGCCCCACGGCCCAGGGGGCGAGTCATATACATATATATTTTTTTTTATTAGATGGGTGACCAATTAGAAATTTTACTATCTCACCCCAAGATTTCTATATACAGTTGTGCTCATAAGTTTATATACCCCGGCAGAATTTTTCCTTTCTTGGCCTTGTTTCAGAGAATATGAATGATAACCAAACAAAATGATGCAAAGAGTTTGTCTGGATCCCAGAAACTCACTCAGCTTTTATGCACACACACTGATTACAAGCAAACAGGTCACAGGTGAGGATGTTACCTTTAATAGCCATTCAAACCCATTTGTGTCAAATTCTGTGCATATTATCAGGCCAAAATCACCAGGGTATGTGAACTTTTGATCAGGGTCATTTGGATGTTTTTCGTTGTCATTAAGATTTAAAAAGCTGGGCCACGGCCCAGAGCTGCGGCGGTGAACAGGCCTCAGCCTGCCGGGGGGGGCGGAGCCAGCACAGGGCTTACTCACTGCGGCCTGGAGTGGGCAGGTGGTGGGCCGCGGCGGTCGGGAGACGGGCGCGCAGGAGGATGGCCATGGCGCGGCGTTGACAGTGGAGCTGGCCGGGCAGCACCCGCGGTCACGGCAATGTGAGGACCTGCGGTCACGTGACTACGTGGCGGAGCCTGGTGCCCCAGGGCCTGCGCAGACAGTAAGATACCTCCAGGACCTGCGGTCACATGGTCGGGGGCGGAGCTTTCATTGCTGCCACCCACCAGAACTAATCGTCAGGACCTGCGGTCACGAGCAATATGACGAGCAATTTCGGCAAAGAAAGGCAGTTCGACCAACAATAAGATGGGACCAGAAGGATATAGGCCTGTGGTTGAGGGTAATGACCCCGGCAAGGTTTGGGCACCCCTTTCCAGGGGGGCTGGGTCATCCGGCTTCACGGAAGTAGAGGCAGAGATAAGGGACAAGGGGGTCAAGCGGGCAGACAGAGGTCAGGGCTATGCTGACAATTCAACAAGAGTCAGTGCAAATTCTCCGCCGATTGTAAATACAGGCATGCCTGCTCCTTTTGTAACGGTTCATTACTCGGGGCAGATAAATGCTTTAAGAAAAGAAGGGGAGGGGAACTTCTGGCAATTCCCAAAGGAATGACGCTGGTGAAACTGGAAAAAATGCTACCCTTCTTAAATAGGTTCCCAGATAGGGAAACAGCCGAGCTGCTGGCGGCAGGCTTTGAGGTGGGTTTCACGATCCCCTCCGTCGCTGTCGAGGTCCCCGTCACCAACAAAAACCTAAAATCAGCCTATCAGTACCCAGGAGTAGTTACGGAAAAATTAAATAAGGAAGTGACATTAGGCAGAATGGCAAGACCATTCAAGGAGCCACCATTAAAAAACATGGTGGTGTCTCCACTCGGTGTTGTCCCTAAAAAAGAACCCAATAAATTTATATTAATACGTCATTTATGCTATCCAAGGGGTAGTTCGGTGATCGACGGCATTGCCGCAGAACTAAGCTCGGTGGTCTATATATATAGATGAAGTGATCAGGTGGGTCAAAAAATTGGGGAAAGGTACCTTGATAGCCAAAACAGATATTGAAGTTCAGGTTACTACCAGTACACCCAGACAGTGTTCGACTGCTTGAATGCTTCTGGGAGGGAGCATATTACATAGATCGCTGTTTGTCCATGGGGTGTTCAATTTCGTGCTACTTATTCGAGGCGTTCAGTTGCTTCCTGGAATGGGTTGTTAGGGACGTGTCTGGGGGGGGGCACCGATTATCCATTACCTCGATGATTTTTTGTGTTTTGGTCCAAAGGGCTCACAGCAATGTGAATCCACTTTACACACCATGAAGTGGGCAGCGGAGTTATTTGGGGTCCCCTTAGCACCCAAAAAGACGGAAGGCCCGGCCGCGCAGATTTATTTCCTTTTGATAGTCATCGACTCTGAGAAGTGGGAACTTAGGTTGCCAGAAGAAGAGGTGGGGGCACTGAGAGCCGAGGTGGCAAGGGCCAAGCGACTAAAAAAGATGACACTGAGGGAGACACAATCGTTACTAGGCAAGTTGAACTTTGCATGTAGGGTGATTTCCATGGGTCACATATTCTCCTGGAGGTTAGCATGAGCGACAGCCGGAGTGAAGACCCCACATCACTACATCAGATTGTCAAAAGAGCACAGGGAGGACTTGACGGTGTGGGCGACATTCCTCCAAGGGTACAACGGCCGTTCATTGATAACGGAGGAGGTGACGGATAATGTCGACTTGGAGCTGTTCACTGACGCAGCAGGTAGCACAGGGTTCGGCGCCTATTTCAGGGGCCAATAGTGTGCTGGGGATGGCCCGACAATTGAAAGGAGATGGGGTTGGTAAAAAACATAGCCCCACTCGAAATCTTCCCTATCATAGTAGCGGTAACACTGTGGTTCCTGCAGCTGCGCAACAAAATGATTTGTTTCCGCTGCGATAACATGGGGGTGGTAATGGCAGTTAATAATCTGTCAGCATCTTCCCCATTAGTAATCAGGGTATTAAGGCAACTAGTATTGGAATGTTTATTGATAAACGCCTACATAACGGTCTCACACATACTAGGTGAAAAGAATTCCAGAATTCCATCGCTGACGCCCTTTCTCGCTTTCAGTGGGATTGCTGCCGGTCATTGGCCCCCGGAGCGGAGGTGAAGGGTCTCAAATGCCCGGAACACTTATGGAAATTGACATTCATGCAGTCCAACCCCTAATAAAATCGTCCCTATCTCTTAACACATGGAAGGCATACCAGACAGCCTAGGGGTTGTGGGAGGGTCAAAAAAGTGGGATAAGTAATGATTTATTATCTGAACAGGATCAGGTAGGGTTGCTGCTTCTATGGTTAAGCGAGGGAGCGAGGGTGGGGTGGCCGCTTGCCAAGGTAAACCGAGTAATCGCGTGCCTTGGATTTGGTTTCTGGACCAGGGGACTTAGGGATTTATCAAAGTATCCTCTAGTAAAACAGGCGGTGAAAGAGTTTCGTCGGGGGTGGAAAAACAAAAGGATAGCAGGCGCCCGCTGTCGTTCGGACTGCTGGAGCGGCTGGGAGAGGCACTGACAGAGATCTGCAGCTCGGAGTACAAGATAACACTTTTAAGGTTGGCCTTTTCCTGGGCCTTTTTCAGGGCTCTAAGAGTTAGCGAGCTCGTAGCCCAATCTAAAAAGAAGGTCGGTGGGGTGCTAGCAAGGGACGTATTGTCAACAAAGGAAGGGGTCGAATTTTGGTTAAGACAATCTAAAACAGACCAGCTGGGAAAGGGAAAAAAGTAAGGCTGGGAGCAGTGCGGGGTTCAAAGATGTGACCTTTAAAAACATTTGAGCATTTCAAAAGGCTTGGGAGCAGGCTCCCTGCTATGTCACGAAGATGGGACATTTCTGTCAAAATACCAATTCACCAGCATTTTTAGAACATGTCTGAGTAAGGTGGGTGTGGATCTACGCAATTTCACTCCCCACTCCTTCCGGATAGGAGCCGCCACAAAGGCAACGGCATGTGTCTTAGCGCTGAAACTGTCAAACGCATTGGGAAATGGGAATTAAAACATTATTTATCATAAGTGAGACCAGATGGAGTAGTTAACATATAAAAAAAAAAAATTTGCTTAGAGGTTTGTAACCACTTATTGTCTTTTGCTTAGGTTCCCCTTTACTTGTCTGGATAATGGGCCACTCATACATCCACTGGGGCGCGTTGAGAGCTCACGCGAGGCGGGACGGAAGGCAACTCAGCATCCCAAGGGACACAGCCACTATGCGCTGTCTGATGTTTAGAGGGATGGGATGAACTGGGTGCTACGGGGGGTAAATAATTTTATGAGGCTAGATCACCCACCAGACATATTGTTGCTGTTAGAACCTTGCTGTTAGGTTTTTTTTCCTTTGCTGGTCACATGACCTTGTTGGCCTATTTAATCCTGCTCCGCCCTTCTGGCTTTGCTGGACTTCATTGTATATCTACTTTCTAGCTAGCCTGTGCTCTGTGTCTTGCTCTGTTAGTTTGCTTGGTTTACTGACCTCTATGTTCTTTATATTTTGTTTGTTCGTCTGTCTGCTACTATTTCTGTTAGGAGGTGTCCCATATTCCTCCCAGTCCTTAGTACTTGTAGGGATTCCTCCCCCACATCTATAGGTCTTCGTACAGACTAGCTTAGGACTTTAGCAGGTCTGATCGCAGGATCAGGTTCCCTGTTACATCGTAGGGATTCGGCTGAGTTCTATCGTAGGGACAGATCTCCTCTCTTTCCTTAGCTCTGGTAGCAGAACATAACAGTAAGTCCAGCCAGCAAATTCTCTAAGGAAAGATTTTTCTGTTCCATCATGGTGTCGGTTCAGGATTTGGCTCATCGCCTGCAGGGACTCTCTCTGGAGGTGGCCGAGCTCCGTCAGCACGTGAGTAACTGTTCTGGAGCACATTTCTTGGAGCCTAAGGTATGTTTGCCGGATTTATTTTTTGGTGAACATCGAGAATTTTTTTCATTTAAAAATGCTTGCTTATTGTATTTTCGTTTGAGACCCAAGTCCTCTGGGGATGAATCCCAGCGCGTAGGGTTCATAATGTCACTTTTGCGCAAAGAGCCTCAGGAGTGGGCCTTTTCTTTGCAACCTAGTGATACATGCTTCAGATCAGTGGATAGTTTTTTTTCTGCTTTAGGACTATTATATGATGATCCTGACCGTGTCGCATCAGCTGAGACTGAGTTGAGACGTTTAAAACAAGGATCAGGTAATGTCGAAAAATATTGTACACATTTTCGTCGTTGGTCCACTCAAACAGGGTGGAACGATTCTGCTCTGAAAAGTCTATTTCTTGCTGGGCTCAGTGAAAGGGTTAAAGACCTGCTAATTGCTTATCCTACACCTGAGGATTTGCAACAGGCTATGCAATTAGCTATACGGGTGGATAGAAGACTGCGTGCTAGGGTTAATGAGAGCAAATCCTCTGCTATGTCAGTTTCTGGTTATGATAATGTGTGTACTAACAGTGGTGAACCGATGGAGATTGGATCGGTGGCACCTCGCTCTCAAGAAAAAGACCGTCGTTTTTCGAAAGGCTTGTGTTTCTATTGCGGAAAATCTGGTCATTTGATTAAAGGCTGTGAGCTTCGTATGAAGAAAGAAAAAAAAAAGGTCAGTCACGCCCGTATTGCCTGTTTAAATTCCAAGGGTATATTTTTAGCTGCTTCCACGATTGCTCAGGAAAAATTAATGGAATTTCGGGTGTTTGTTGATTGCGGGTCTACACTGAATGTAATTGATGGGGGATTCGTGGAAAAACTCAATTTAAAACCTGAACCTTTATCATCCCCCATTGCTGTGGTTTCTGTGGATGGTTCCCCTTTGAAGAATATTACTCTCAAGGTCTGTGAATTTCCTCTCACTATTAATGGTGTTCACCATGAGAAATTGGATTTGGTAGTGTTGAATAACTTGCCTTCTTCAGTAATATTGGGATTGCCTTGGTTAAAATGTCACAATCCTGTACTGGATTGGTCTACCAGTGAAATTAAATCCTGGAGCCATAAATGTTATGACAAGTGTTGTAACGGGCGTATTGCAGCTTTGGATAGGGGAGAATTGCCTGTTCCTATTCAGGATTTTTGGAGAGTTTTTTCTGAGAAGGAATCGCAGGTTTTGCCTCCCCATAGAGACTATGATTGTTCTATTGAATTTGTCCCTGGAGCGACTCTTCCTAAAAGTCGTTTATTTAACCTTACTATTCCTGAGAGGAAGGCTTTGGAGGAATACATACAGACAAGTTTGGCCGCCGGTCACATTAGGCCCTCTAAGTCTCCTGTGGCGGTTGGATTTTTTTTTGTAAAAAAAAAGGACGGCGGTTTACGTCCTTGTCTGGATTTTCGTGAGATTAACAAAATTACGGTACGCAATCCTTACCCACTGCCATTGATTCCTGATCTGTTTAACCAGTTATTGGGGGCCAAGTGGTTCTCTAAAATTGACCTTAAGGGGGCATACAATCTGTTGCGCATGAAGGAGGGTGATGAATGGAAGACTGCTTTTAACACTCCTGTGGGTCATTTTGAGAATCTGGTTATGCCTTTTGGTCTTACTAATGCTCCTGCATTTTTTCAGAATCTGATTAATGACATCCTTAGACCTTTGATCGGTAAAAATGTGGTTGTGTATTTGGATGACATTTTGATTTATTCGCCAGATCTGGAGTCTCATTGGCGGAGCGTGCGTGAGGTATTACAGTTATTAATGGACAATTCGCTTTTTGCTAAGCTGGAGAAATGTGAGTTCGCTGTACAGAGAATTAGTTTTTTGGGCTACATTATCTCCAGCAAAGGTTTTGAGATGGATCCGGTTAAGGTTCAGGCTGTGCAGGAATGGCCTAGGCCTATTGGTTTGAAATCGATACAGAGGTTTTTGGGTTTCGCCAATTACTATAGAAAATTCATAAAAAATTTTTCTAGTATTGTCAAACCTCTGACTGATCTCACCAGGAAAGGTGCTGATGCGGTTCAGTGGTCTTCTGAGGCCATTGAAGCTTTTGTGTATCTCAAGGAGAGGTTCACCTCTGCTCTCATCCTTATGCAGCCTGATGTTACTAGGCCGTTTTTGGTTGAGGTTGATGCTTCCTCTGTGGGGGTTGGCGCAGTATTGTCTCAGGATAACGGGGATGGATTACATCCCTGTGCCTTTTTTTCAAAAAAATTTTCGGAGACTGAATTGAATTATGATATTGGTAATCGGGAATTATTGGCTATTAAACTCGCATTTGAACACTGGCGCCACTTCTTGGAAGGTGCGGAATTTCCCGTTCAGGTTCTTACGGATCATAAAAATCTGATATATCTTGACGCTGCCAAGCGCCTGAATGCCCGTCAGGCTAGGTGGGCACTGTTTTTCTCGCGGTTTAATTTCTCCGTTACTTACATCCCTGGTACTAAGAATGTTAAGGCGGATGCCTTGTCTCGCAGTTTTTCTCCCATAGTCGGTGCTGAGAAAGAGGAAAACATTTTACAAGAAGGTGTTGTGATAGCTGCTTTAGACTCCGTTTTGGAAGATGAGATTCTTAAAGCTCAGGAGAATGCCCCATCTAACACTCCTCATGGGAGGTTGTTTGTGCCTGGGACCTTTAGGAGAGATTTGTTTGTTGAGTGTCACGAATCTCGGTTGGCAGGTCATCCCGGAATCTCTGAGACCAAGAGACTGGTGGGTCGCAGTTTTTGGTGGCCTGGATGGCAGAAGGAAGTCATTAAGTGGGTACGCCAATGTACTGTATGTGCTAGATCTAAGTCCTCACATACTCCTGCTGCGGGGTTGCTTTGTCCTTTGGAGGTCCCCAGTGCTCCTTGGACACATTTGGCTATGGACTTTATAACTGACCTTCCCCCCTCTGAGGGTTTTACTGTCATCTGGGTGGTCGTGGACCGTTTTAGTAAGATGTGTCACTTGGTTCCCTTCATCAAACTGCCCTGCGCTAAAACTCTCGCTAAGGCCTTTGTCAAGGAAATTGTCAGACTTCATGGCGTTCCTACTGACATTGTTTCTGATAGGGGTCCTCAGTTCGTGGCTCGTTTTTGGCGTGCCTTTTGTGACAGGTTGGGAATTCATTTGTCGTTTTCGTCCGGATATCATCCTGAATCTAATGGCCAGACAGAAAGGAAAAACCAGGATGTTGAGCAGTTCTTGCGTTGTTTTGTGGCAGACAATCAAGAGGGGTGGTCTGAGTTTCTGCCACTTGCCGAATTTGCTCTGAACAATCATACATCTTCTTCTGCTGGTTGTTCGCCTTTTTTTTGTTGTTCTGGGAGACATCCGTCGTTTGGGTCGTTCTCCAAGTTGGGATCTGCCGTGCCTGAGGAGGAGAATTTTTCCGGTGATTTGGAAAGAGTTTGGACGGATGTGCGTGGTAATCTTCAGGAGGCCAACAGAAAATCTAAAGACTACTTTGATAGGAAACGACAGGAGGTTTTGTTCGCTGTTGGTGACATGGTTTGGTTGTCCTCTAGGAATCTGCGGTTGAGGATTCCTTCTAAGAAATTGGGTCCCAAGTTTGTAGGGCCCTTTAAGGTGCTTCAGGTTGTCAACCAATCTGCTGTTAGGTTGGAGGTTCCTACCTCCTGGAGAATTAATCCGGTCTTTCATGTCTCTCTGTTAAAAAAAGCTGTTGTGTCGGATGGTGACGCCTCTGCCTCTGTTCCTCCGGTGGTGGAGGACGGGGAATATGAAATTTCTCGCATCCTTGACTCTAGACGGTATAGAGGTAGTTTGCAGTATCTTGTGGCCTGGAAAGGTTTCGGACCCGAGGATAACTCTTGGGTGAGGTCAGATGATGTTTCCGCGTCCAGACTTATCAGAGCGTTTCACAGGAGATTTCCTGATAAGCCTGGTCCTAGGGGATCCGGAGGATCCTCTTAGAAGGGGGGGTACTGTTAGAACCTTGCTGTTAGGTTTTTTTTCCTTTGCTGGTCACATGACCTTGTTGGCCTATTTAATCCTGCTCCGCCCTTCTGGCTTTGCTGGACTTCATTGTATATCTACTTTCTAGCTAGCCTGTGCTCTGTGTCTTGCTCTGTTAGTTTGCTTGGTTTACTGACCTCTATGTTCTTTATATTTTGTTTGTTCGTCTGTCTGCTACTATTTCTGTTAGGAGGTGTCCCATATTCCTCCCAGTCCTTAGTACTTGTAGGGATTCCTCCCCCACATCTATAGGTCTTCGTACAGACTAGCTTAGGACTTTAGCAGGTCTGATCGCAGGATCAGGTTCCCTGTTACATCGTAGGGATTCGGCTGAGTTCTATCGTAGGGACAGATCTCCTCTCTTTCCTTAGCTCTGGTAGCAGAACATAACAGTTGCTGCATGTGGGGGGTAATGATTTGGGAGTTCGGCAGTGCAGGGAATTAAGTAACGATTTCAAGCACGATTTCTCATGGCTATGGGCATCTTTTCCGGGGATGGTAACAGTCTGATCAGAGATTGTTCGCCGTATGAGTTGGCGAAACGCCAGGTCGATAGAGGGGCTATACAACGCACGGAGAAAAGTGAATAGGGCAGTTTCTAAATTTGTCTTGGAAAATGGGGGAGTATCAGTCAGGCATTTTAGTTTGGAAAATGGCTTGGGTGGGTTTTGGAGAAGCGACGGAGTGCATTTAAACAATGAAGGGATTGACATATGGTCATCAGCACTGCGGAGAGGCATCGAACAGGCGATTTTCATAAAAGTAAGGGGGGTCTCGAGTACTTAAGGGGTCAAGTACTCTCATGGTGGCGTGTATAGGGTCCTTGAAGTGGGTATAAATTGGTATGGGAGTGTCCACAGGACATGGATCCCTCGATTATATGTGTGGTATTGGGGTCTGGTGAGTTGTGGGGACTTACGACAAAGGAATGCTGAGTCCCAGGTGTGGTGGTTTCAAAGAGTTTGAACCCCCCGGGTTTGGGGCGTTCGTGGTGTTCCCGGGCTGGTAGTGTGCGGCTGGGAGCAAGTGGAGTTTTGTCATTGGAAGCACCAAACCCCTTCTTAGCTTCAAGGACCTTACCGCGTCTTTATGTATATATATACTGTGTATATATATGTATATACATATATATATATATATATATACAGGCCTGGCGTCAGTACCCGAGCAAGTGCCGGGGCCCTGAGCAGGCGGAGGGGCCCACTCACCATCGGGCACCCCAGCGCGCTATAGGACCCGTGAGCTGTGCGGTGCCGGTGACAGCGAACTCCCCCTGCCCGCTTGCTCAGGGCCCCGGCATTCGGCGGCACAATGCTTACCTCTCTCCGTGCCTCCGCAGCAGCTCCGGTCTCTTCCGCAGCTGCTGAACTGTGACGTCTCAGGTCAGAAGGTGTGGTGACGTCTTTATACCACGCTCTCTTCTGAGCAGTCACAGCGCAGAGCGGGAAGACGCTGGTGACACTGGAGTCCAGAGCTGAGCAGCGGCAGCAGGTGAGAAATGAGGTGAGTATTTGTTTTTTTTTTCTTTATATGCATGGAGGCATGAGGCATTATAAGAGAGGGGAGAGGTGACATCCTGCATGGGACATTACATGGGGGAGTGACATCCTGCATGGGGCATTATATGGGAGGGTGACATCCTGCATGGGGCATTATATGGGGAGTGACATCCTACATGGGGCATTATATGCAAGGGAGACATCCTGCATGGAGCATTATATGGGGGGAAGAGGTGACATCCTGCATGGGGCATTATATGGGGAGGGAGACATCCTGCATGGGGCATTATATGGGGGGGTGACATCCTGCATGAGACATTATATGGGGGGGTGACATCCTGCATGGGGCATTATATGGGGGGGAGAAGTGACATCCTGCATGGGGCATTATATGTGGGGAAGTGACATCCTGCATGGGGCATTATGTGGGGGCACAGCCTGCATGAGGCATTATGTGGGGGCCAGTATTCTGTATGGAGCGTTATAGGGGGGCCAGTATCCTGTATGGAGCGTTATATGGGGGGTCGGTATCCTGTATGGAGCGTTATATGGGAGCCAGTATCCTGTATGGAGCGTTATATGGGGACCAGTATCCTGTATGGAGCGTTATATGGGGGCCAGTATCCTGTATGGAGCGTTATATGGGGACCAGTATCCTGTATGGAGCGTTATATGGGGACCAGTATTCTGCGTGGAGCGCTATATGGGGTCCATTATTCTGTATGACGAAGAACGGAGGTCCGAAACACGCGTCGGGGTGTACGCTGCGCAGTGTGTGACCATTACACAGGTATGTCATTGCACATCCAGGGACACTATCTGGTAGCTTTTTCTTTCCCCTCCTCTTTCCTTTATAGGACATGCTGGTTTTCAGCACAGACGGATTTAGGGCTACATGGTTGTACACACATTAGTGAGTCATTTTGACAATGTGATATGTATACATATATAGGATTATCAAGCCAGATACTTTACTAAGGGGTTACTTCCAATCCCCTATAAACGTTTTGTGCATTAACCTGTTTCTTCTCTTCTCTGTGTCTGGTGATATGCATGAACATCTATCTTTATCACCATGTATTTACCTATACACTAATGGAGTAATGGATGGGTGATTAGGCACCTTATGATTGGACAGATTGTTATATTCTAGCCTGGTTTCCTGTGTTATTGCATCATAACTTTGTATTATAAACAAAGTTAGTATTAAGTAAATGTCACGTGTTGCGCACGTACTTCTCTTCTTGTATGGAGTACCATTGTTTCAATGTTTAATAAAGGTATTTTAACTATTATTATTTCTAGTTATCATATTTTGTTGCTTTCTACTGTCTTAAACACCGTATGTTCGGGTTGTTCTCCTTCTTTTATGCACTCTTACCGAATGGTCTGCCATTCTATGGTCCTTGTGCTGACTTCCATATTTTGGATTTCATGCCGGAGACTGGATCTCAATACACTCCCATATTTGTGTAGTTTTCCAGTGGTCTTATTTTCTACCCAAGCCATAGTGTCTGTCGTTTTTTGGGGAGGGGAAGTTTAGAAGTAAGGAGGGTGGGCCGATCCACCTGGAATTGACGATACCAACGTAATGCAACGTATTTACAAAGCTAGTTACCATGTTTTAGAAGTCAATTCTATATTGATTCACTTGTGGTGACAAATATGGATTACAACCAATAGAATCAGTTGTATTGTGTGCAAAAATCACACATGTATTAATATTTTTCTCACTACTACCTATTACTTTGATTGATTTTTTAGTAAGAATGTGCCAAGACAGGCATATTCTATCCCTGTATTGAATCAGGGTCTGCTGGAGCATTTATATAGGAGGATATTTCTGCAATAATTTCTGGCACTTTTGTGGAGTACATTATAGTGAATCTGTTGAGCTGTGCTAGGTCACACCTTCTTATTAGGCTTTTCCCAGTTCTTAAAACAAAACAAAACATCAGCAAACAAAAAACAACCAAAAAAACACTTGTGACTTTTCTGCACCAGCTTTCTGGAAAAAGAATTTATTTTTAAAAAATTCATGCCAAAGTGTTGTCGATTTTAATGATGTCAGGACTGATTTTCCTTGGAATAGAGTAATGAAGTGATAATTTCTCACAAGACTAGGATATGACATAATATTGGTATATGGGGATATCAGAGAAAGGCACACAAAAGATAACACAGCTCTTAGTGTCCTTTTAACCTGTGTTGTGCAATATCCCATATACCATTCAATAGTCATAACATAAGGTATCTGTGTTCCTTCAATCCTCTGCTATTTTATAGAGTAGTTCTCTCCAAAGAGATGTTTTTTATTAGTTAGGAATTAAATGTGAGTCACTGTCAATGTAACATAACACATCTGATCTTTATCAACCAGACTATTCAGAACGCATGTTTTCATTTTCAAAATTCTCAGCAAGTATGTACATTTACAAGTGCAATATGTTATCTGTAGGCCTTCCAAAAGTTAGCATGTCTAGCCTGTTCCCAACCACTCATGTCAAAGGTTGACCATCTCGAGTGAATTATTACTGTATCTGAGTACAGTGCGAGCATTGAATGGTCCTGAGGTTATCAGGTTCTCAGATCTCTGGTCCTAATACTGACACTGTACATTGTACTTAAAGAAATGAAATTGTGAAAATAAGCATTTTACTGCGAGTAAAAACAAATATATAAAGTACCAGTCAAAAGTTTGGACACACTTGTTTTCTGCGTTTTTATTGGAATGTGCACATTGAAAATTCAGACAGAAGATAGCAAAACCATGAAGGAACACCTGGAAACATCGAGTAAAGAAACGTGTGAAACAAACCAGAATATATGTTAAACCTTAGATTCTTCAAAATACACTCCTTTTACTCTGATGACAGCTTTATATCCACTTGGCTTTGTCTCAAGCAGCTTCATCAGGTAATCATCCAGAAAGACTTTCTAACAGTCTTGAAGGCATTCCCAGAGGTGCTGAGAGATTGGTGGCTGCTTTGACTTCTCTCTTCGGTCAAACTCATCCCAAAACTTCTCAATTTGGCTGAGGTCAGGTGATTGTGGTAGCCATATCATCTGAAGCAGCACTACATCCTTTTCCTTTGCATAGACTGGAGGTGTGTTTAGGGTCACTGTCCTATTACAACACCGATTATGGTTCCACTAAATGAAAACCAGATGGGATGTCATACCTTTGCAGAATGATGTGGTAGCCATAATGAGTAAGTTTACCTTGAATTTGAAATACATCACCCACAATATCACCAGAGAAGCACCACCACATCACCTCCTCCGTGTCTTATGTTGGGCACCACACATTTAGAAACCATTGGCTCACCTTTTCTGCATCTCACAGAGATATGGAGGCTGGTGCCACAAATCTCAAATTTTCAGTAGACCACAGTAGAGATTTCAACTGATCTAATGCCCAGTCCTTAAAAAACAAACACATTTTTCTTATTTGCAGTCCTTTTAGACCATAAAGACCTGCTTCTCGCAGCCTGCTCTGGACAGTTGATGTTGAGATAAGTCTGCTACTTGATGTCTGTGCTTCATTTATTGGGGCTGTTATCTGAGGTGCTGTAAATTTGTGTGTCCTGAGGCTGGTAACTTTGAATAACTTATTCTCTGCAGCAGATATAATTCTTGGTCTTTTCCTGGGCGGTCATCATGAGAGACAATTATAACTATTGATGGTTTTCATGACTGTACTTGAGGATACCATCAAGATTCTGTAAATTTTCCAGATTGCTTGACCTTCATGTCTTAAAGTAATGTTTGACTGTCATTCTTCTTTACTTAGTTCAGTGGTTCTTGCCATATTCTGGCTTAGGACAGTTGTGGACTAGGGCTCAGTACTGTGTGAAGCTCTGTACCAGTACTGCATCTGCAAAACTCACCTGATAGTCACAATTAAGGATTAGCGAACACAGACTTTATCCCGGACGTCCGTTTTCCTGTTCGGTGCCAAATAAAGTTTGTTGAAAGACTGCAGCACAGCAAATCAACAAGCTTTTACAGCCATGCCAATTATTGGCATTGCTATGATTGGCCGGCACAATACGTGACCCAGCCTGTATAAACGTCAGATCACGGGTGGCGCCGCCATTGTGCTCTGACTAGTGTTGGGACAAGACGCTGCTCGAATGAGGGACAGTGTAAAATAAATAAATAAATTTAAAATATGATGTGGGGTCCCAGTTACACGCACACCGCTAGGTTCAGATAGGGCGAGATGGGCTTCATGAATTCTTTTGAATCCTGGGGGAACCATTACTCAGGGCAACCATAGGCTGCAGCTTCTCTCAGGCACACGATAGATTCAATTGTTGACCAGACACATCTGACAAGAGTCTTTTTCAACAGTTTAACAGTGGAATTTAATCTGAAGCACGGCCAGTGCAATTCAGGGATATTACAGCACAATCTTCATTACAGTACAGTCTGAGTTTCTTGAGCAACCGGCTCCAGTAACAATACAGTAGTTTCTTCACAAGACACAGTATTACAGTCTCTTCAGTAGCATAATTCAGCATAGATTAGGGAGGGGTTGATGAGGGAGAGGATCCCTGTGACATAATTCCTTCCAGTCCTTATCTTCCTGCCCAATAATACTCTGCACTGTTAGTTCAGGGAGTTTATCTGACCTGTGTTTAGTTTCTCTCCTGATCTGAATCCTGTTCAGTTGCCTTCTGTCAGATACAGTTAACACACTACCTTTCTCTTCAGCTTCAGCCAGACTACAATAACAAGTTCCCCACAATCCCCCTGGGGCTCTGCTAAAACACTCCCTGTCTCCTGTGACTATGTTAACCCCTCTAGTTGCTGGATGCTTCTGAAGCACGACACTTCCTGTCTCCTGTGCTTGTATTATTTGTAATAGTTGCTGGATGCTTTTGAAGCAACAGCACTACTTCTGCATGTCACATCCCCCTTATATTTAATAACCAGCCAAAGGAAAGCAGACAGCTGTGAGCTGATCTTATTATGCTGCGAAAGGCTCAATATCCATGGACCTTACCAGCCTATTAATATCACCCCCTGCTGTCTGCTTTGCCTTTGCGGGTTATTTAAAAGGGGGGGGGGACCCTAAAAAAATGATGTGGGGTAGCCCCTATTTTGGATAACCAGATAAGGTAAAGCAGACAGCTGATGGCTGATATTAATAGGCTGGGAATGGCCATGGATATTGGCCCCTTCCCAGCCTAATAAGACCTGCCCTCAAATGCCCCAGAAATGCGTATCCACTAGATGTGCCAATTCTGGCGCTTAGCCTTGGCTCTTCCTGATTGCCCTGGTGTGGTGGCAATGTGGGTAATAGTTTTGGGGTTGATATGAGCTGTGTAATGTCAGCTGGCAACAAGCCCAGGGGTTAATAATAGAGAGGCGTCTATCAGACACACCCATTACTAACCCCATATTTAAAAATAAAAAACACATGAAATAAAAGCTAATTTTAATAAAGATTCCACCACACATTCCCTGGTTCACCCATTTATTATTAAAAAAATAATCCCCACAGCTCCGACGTGATCCATTGTGGTTCCCACGACGTCCAGTGATTCTCTACTATAACCTATGGAGTGTCGTTCTGAGAAAGATGCTCCATAGGTCACTCCCCGTCATGTCTCATGAGAAATGAGGTCAGCAAGGCGTTGCTCCACTCCTCCACTTGGACCTACGTCTCCTGGTTCAAGCCTATTATTTTTTCCATTATTTTAAGTAATTTCCCTATCCACATTTGTTTGCAGGGCAAGTATCCTGCTCTTACCCCCATTTTGCTTCCTTTTGCAGCCCTCTAGCCCTTACTACAACCATTTTACAGACATTTTACAGCACCAAAGTTCGGGTCCCCCTTGGCTTTTATGGGGTTTGGGGTCAAGTTCTGGTACCCGAACCGAACTTTGGACTAAAGTTCAGCCAAACCCGAACATCCACGGGTCCGCTCATCCCTAGTCGCAATCCCTTTCTGAAGGCAGGTGATTCCACAAATGAACTCTTGATAAGCCATACCAAAGAGAATAACAAGTGAGTATAAAGCTGTAAGAGTAAAAGGAGTGCATTTCAAAGATTTTAAGGTTTAACACATATCCTTGTTTCTTTCAAACGCGTTTCTTAACTTACTTCCATATGTACAGTACAGGCCAAAAGTATGGACACACCTTCTCATTTAAAGATTTTTCTGTATTTTCATGACTATGAAAATTGTACATTCACACTGAAGGCATCAAAACTATGAATTAACACATGTGGAATTATATACTTAACAAAAAAGGTGTGAAACAACTGAAAATATGTCTTATATTCTAGGTTCTTCAAAGTAGCCACCTTTTGCTTTGATGACTGCTTTGCACACTCCTAATTTGTCATACACTATTTTTGAGTTGGCTGTTCTTTTTAATCAACATTCTGTCTGCCCTATAGAAAATGGGACTTTCTCTACTTCATTTCCCAGCATGCATTACTTATGCTATTGTTCATTCGCTTTTTCTCCCCTGCATTGAAAGCCTTTCACTCTGTTATGCCGGTATGCAGTTTAACCGATAGGAGACCTGGAAGAGGAAAACAAAGTCCTGTCTCCAATTACTGTAATTCGTCTTGAAGTCTTTGCTGCTGGAGACGGATTACACTTGACAACAGGCAGTGAACAGCAAGTTAGAAGGGAGACGGCTAGTGGCCAGCACGTTCAAATGATTTTTCACTGGTAAGACAATATAATTTGTAAATAAAGTGATTTGCATTTTGTCTATTTGGCACATTATCAAATGAGTCCAGGTTGTATAAAAGTATAGGGACTGTTTATAGTCTTCCACATATCCTACCACTATTGATTGACTGTCGCAAAAAAATGTAGTCTTGCCTTGCAAACATTATACCTCGAATATTGTAAGCACATAACTATAATACAAATGTCAAATATCTAGGATCCGGTTCTTTAGTTTAAGGTTACTTTTCTCTGTATGTATTATCACATTTCTAGTTCTCTTCTGAGCAGATGTTACCTTACCTGTTTATACATTTTTGTGAAAGACATACTATTGTTAACTTTCCATTGTTAGGAGAAACTCTGTATGCTTCACTACTTATTATTGTAGTTTTATGTTGCTTTATTATCGTTATTGTTCTAAAAAAATTAAATTCAATGAAAATGTAAAAATATATAAAAAAAGCAGATGTAGTTTTTACGTTCACCAAGTCCAATATACGGTCTGTGACTGTAGAATCACGGTGGGACCTGAACAGCTCAGTAAAATAAGACTGCAATATTATTCTCAGAAAAACATCCAGGAAAGAGATGGTGTGGGGTAGTAGCTGATTAGCTATTGAAAAACTCCCATAAATTAAACTAGAAGAACATCGCAAACCATATTTTAACACCTTAGGAGGCACAATTAAAAGGTTATTCTTATCATTAAGAGTTAACACCTAATTACAGCATAGGTGAAGATCCGGCCGATGGGCCCCCATCATCCCAAGGACTCTGAACGGAAAGATGGCTGTGCATGTGTGCCACTGCTTCATTCATCCTCTGGGAGACAGCCAGAGATAGCCAAACACTGTTTGGCTATCTCCAGCAATCGGTGTGGTCTGTGGGGGTCCAAACACAGTGACTGGGTACTTAAGATCATTAGGGGTCCTGGTGCTAGTACTCCCAGAGAACTGCAAGCTATCTCCTATCTTTTATATATGACAAGTGGTAACATTTAATGATGATGTAACCCTCTAAGGCTCCGTTCACATCAGAATTTGTAATTGTGTTATTCTGCTGGTGGAAAAATGTAATTAATGAAAGTGCCAAATCCATCATATGATGGACAACAGCATCGCCCCACCGACTCTTTACACCATGAGTCCGCAACCTGTGGCTCGTGGGCTCATGTTGTGTGGCTCGCGGCTGTCTACCAACTTTGTGCACTAGCATCTGGTAAAGGAACCAGCTATGAAGAGAAGGTCTCCAGATGGTGAATTTTGTGAGCAGCCCTGCACAGAAGAGTGGATCTGGATGCTCATATACTGGCCTTGTGGGCTTAGAGATAACTTATGATAAGCTGGAGACAGGATGATACCACCTGTCAGAGGAGGTGCTTGAAGCTGGATGTGACAGTGTGGTGGGACTGCTTGATGAATGGGGGTAATGTGGGAATCCCCGGATTTTGCCTCAGTGTGATTTCTGTGGAAAAGGTTTCACTATCATTATAACTGTAGTGGGGGCACTGGGTGTCACTGGGTGAGGAGGGCTGGAGCTGGATGTGGTTCGCGACCGTCTCTCAGGACTTAATGTGGCTCGCGACCCACTGTCAGAGCTGAAGGTGGTTCTCAAGGTCAGAGCGGTTGGAGACCACCGCTGTAGACTGTAATGGGGTTTGTCAGCGTAATATTTTTCAGAAGTCTGTCCCGCAGATGTGAACAGAGCCTCAGTCCCAACATAGGTTATACAATTACTTTATCTACCCATGGACTGTGTGTAGTATTGAAAGTTCCTGCATAAGACATAGAAGTCATCGATCTCTATGCTCTACTTCAATGGACTAATGTAAAGTTATTTAGCTGTTACCTTCAACCTATAAATACATATAATTTAATGTGCTTCCATAATCTATTGTCTTTATTAATTCCTAGAACACCCTTAATCTCTGGTTATATTACTCAGGACTGTAATACAATTAGGAATGGCAGTTGCACTGGGAATGTAATTAGGCAAAGGTTGAACATTAGGTATGTCTTCCATAATTAGTAATCTGTATGAAAGCTATTAGGCTTCACCAGAGATAGGAAAACTAAAACTAAGGAGATTTCATATAAAATGAATTCCCCTTGCTGTCTGATTTGCTATAACCACACATCTTAATTACCGAAGAGTAGCATTGCTCCTTACAACCGTAGTGTGCACTTCAGACAGCACTAAGGGCCTACGCTCTGCCATAAGTGTCATACAATCACTGCTATCTATTCTTCTTCAGCCCCGAGAAAAATAATGAGGAGAATAAAATCACATTCACATGTTGCTTGTAAATTATTTCTAGACATATCGCTAATAGAAATGTGCCAATTATTAGTAGAAAACATTTCAAAGGATCTTGCTATTGATTTAAAAAAAAATTCAAAATCTTTTTTTTTTAAATGAATACTGCCTTGTTATAATGACAAGATTCACCTCAATAGATTCATTACTTATGTTCATCAGATGGATAGATAAGGGTGGGAAGGTGTCAGCTAGATTATTCTTAATGATCAAAACCAGATAACACTGTGTACAGAAGCTCAGAAGTTAAGTGTTACAGCAGAAACATGGACCATAGAAAGCAATAGACAGGCTCTGATTCATTGACTTCTATAAGAGACTTTTCTAGGCATGCTCTGTAATATGGGCAGAGGTCAGGAAGAGGTGAGTTTTGACCAAGACAGTTTTTGATTGGTGTAGTCCATGTTAGGGTAAATACAGCAACCACAAAATTAGGAAAATCAACTTTTTAATTAGAGATGAATGAACCCGAACTTAAAAGTTCGAGGTTCGTACTGGACAGTTAGGGTATGTGCACACGGTCCGGAGCTGGTGTGGGTTTGACGCTGCGTGTTTATGCAGCATCAAACCCACAGCGGCGAGATGTTACAGCATATTGGATGGGATTTCTAGAAATCCCAAGTCCACTATACGTGTTTGTACACCTGTGGATCACCCGCGGAAACTGAAATGCGGCACGTCTTTCAGATCCGCAGCATGTCAATTTCTTTTGCGGGTCCGCTGGTGGACTTTCCCCATAGACATAACATTTATGAGGAAAGTCTGCATGTAAAACAAATAAAAATAAAAAATGGTGCCGCTCATTTGCATAATGAGTGGAAGCCGCCGGCAGTTTTTCCGCAGCGTTGGGGCCGCGGGCTGATACGTATCGTGGGCACATACCCTTAGTGTTCGATGCTAAATGCCGAACACAGATTTCTCCCGGAAGTCAACTGCAAAGTCCAGAGTTCCAGGGGGCATCCGTGAGAGAGAAAGAAAATTTTTCCAGCTGCAAAGTTCGGGTCCCCATACATTTCAATGGAATTCGGGTTCTGGTTCAAGTTCGGGTAAAGTTCTGTTACCAGAATTTAACTTTGGACTAAAGTTCGGGTTGGGTACCAGAACCTGAACTTCCACAGGTCCGCTCATCCTTACTTTTAATCCATACTGGTTAAAAAGATTGATAAAAATTAGTGCATGATAAGAACTCCTGCTGTCTTACGTGTTTCAGGTCTCCTACTCAAGGAGAAGTCATTACTATGGGGGACTTCAACTACCCTGAAATACATTGGGGAACAGAAACCTGTAGTTCCAGCAAAGGGAATAGGTTTTTGACAATGCGAGACAATTACCTTTCACAACTGGTTCAGGACCCAACAAGAAGGGGGGCACTGCTAGACCTAATATTAACCATCAGGCCAGACCGCATATCAAATATACGAGTTGGGGGTCACTTGGGTAATAGTGATCACAAAATAATAAGTTTTCATGTATCCTTTAATAAGATGTGTAGTAGAGGGGTTACAAGGACACTAAACTTCAGGAAGACAAATTTCCAACGGTTGAGAGATCATCTTAGTGCAATAAACTGGGACGATATCCTGAGACATAAAACTACACAAAGCAAATGGGAGACATTTATTAGCAGCCTGAATAGGACCTGTGCACAATATATACCCTATGGGAATAAATATGCTAGAAATAGGAGGAAACCACTATGGCTAAATAGAGCTGTAAGGGGAGCAATAAATGACAAAAAGAAAGCATTTAGAGAACTAAAGCAAGTAGATAGTGATGAGGCAATAAATAAATACAGAAAATTAAATAAATTCTGTAAAAAACAAATCAAGGCAGCAAAGATTGAGACAGAGAGACTCATTGCCAGAGAAAGTAAAAATAATCCCAAAATATTCTTTAACTACATAAATAGTAAGAAACTAAAAAATGATAGTGTTGGCCCCCTTAAAAATAGTCTGGGTGAAATGGTGGATGATGATGAAAAAAAAACCAATATGCTAAATGATTTTTTTTCAACAGTAATTACACAATAAAAAAATCACATGACAGAAAACATGATTAGTGATAACAAAAATTCTCCATTAAATGTCACAGGAAGTATGGTGGCGTCTAAAAATCACTAAAGTTGACAAATCCCCGGGCCCAGATGGGATACACCCGCGAGTACTGCAGGAATTAAGTAATGTCATAGATAGACCATTATTTTTAATCTTTAAAGATTCCATAATAACAGGGTCTGTACCACAGGACTGGTGTATAGCAAATATGGCGCCAATATTCAAAATGGGACAAAAACTGAACTTGGAAATTATAGGCCAGTAAGCATAACCTCTACTGTGGGTAAAATCCTGGAGGGTTTCCTAAGAGATGCTATACTAGAGTATCTGAAGAAGAATAACCTCATGACCCAATATCAACATGGGTTTACGAGGGACCGTTCCTGTCAAACTAATCTGATCAGTTTTTATGAGGAGGCAAGTTCCGGACTGGACCAAGGAAATGCAGTGGATGTTGTGTATATGGACTTTTCAAAAGCTTTTGTTACAGTTCCACACAAAAGGTTGATACATAAAGTGAGAACAATGGGGATAGGGGAAAATATATGTAAGTGGATTAAGAACTGTCTCAGTGATAGGAAACAAAGGGTGGTTATTAATGGAACACACTCAGATTGGGTCACAGTTAACAGTGGGGTACCACAGGGGTCAGTATTGGGCCCGCTTCTTTTTAATATACAGTTATATGAAAAAGTTTGGGCACCCCTATTAATCTTAAGCTTGATGTTTTATAAAAATTGGTGTTTTTGCAACAGCTATTTCAGTTTGATATATGTAATAACTGTTGGACACAGTAATGTTTCTGCCTTGAAATGAGGTTTATTGTACTAACAGAAAATGTGCAATCTGCGTTCAAACAAAATTTGACAGGTGCATAAGTATGGGCACCTCACCAGAAAAGTGACATTAATATTTAGTAGATCCTCCTTTTGCAAAAATAACAGCCTCTAGTCACTTCCTGTAGCTTTTAATGAGTGCCTGGATCCTGGATGAAGGTATTTTTGACCATTCCTCTTTACAAAACAATTCCAGTTCAGTTAAGTTTGATGGTCGCCGAGCATGGACAGCCCTCTTCAAATGATCCCACAGATGTTCAATGATATTCAGGTCTGGGGACTGGGATGGCCATTCCAGAACATTGTAATCGTTCCTCTGCATGAATGCCTGAGTAGATTTGGAGCGGTGTTTTGGATCATTGTCTTACTGAAAGATCCATCCCCTGCGTAACTTCAACTTTATCACTGATTCTTGAACATTATTGTCAAGAATCTGCTGATACTGAGTGGAATCCATGCGTCCCTAAACTTTAACAAGATTCCCGGTGCCGGCATTGGCCACACAGCCCCAAAGCATGATGGAACCTCCACCAAATCTTACTGTGGGTAGCAAGTGTTTTTCTTGGAATGCTGTGTTTTTTTGCCGCCATGCATAACGCCTTTTTGTATGACCAAACAACTCAATCTTGGTTTCATCAGTCCACAGGACCTTCTTCCAAAAAGAAATTGGCTTCTCCAAATGTGCTTTTGCATACCTCAGCCGACTCTGTTTGTGGCGTGCTTGCAGAAACGGCTTCTTTCGCATCACTCTCCCATACAGCTTCTAGTTGTGCAAAGTGCGTTATATAGTTGACCGATGCACAGTGACACCATCTGCAGCAAGTTGATGCTGCAGCTCTCTGGAGGTGGTCTGAGGATTGTCCTTGACTGATCTCACCATTCTTCTTCTCTTCCTTTCTGATGTTTTTCTTGGCCTGCCACTTCTGGCCTTAACAAGAACTGTCCCTGTGTTCTTCCATTTCCTTACTATGTTCCTCACAGTGGAAACTGACAGGTTAAATCTCTGAGACAGCTTTTTGTATCCTTCCCCTGAACAACTATGTTGAATAATCTTTGTTTTCAGATCATTTGACAGTTGTTTTGAGGTTACAAAACCAAAAAAAGTGCTTTAGTAAGTCAGTAAAAAGTAGGTAGGAGTATTTAAAACAAGAAAATGATAAGGGTGCCCATACTTATGCACCTGTCAAATTTTGTTTGAATGCAGATTGCACATTTTCTGTTAGTACAATAAACCTCATTTCAAGGCAGAAACATTACTGTGTCCAACAGTTATTACATATATCAAACTGAAATAGCTGTTGCAAAAACACCATTTTTTATAAAACATTAAGCTTAAGATTAATAGGGGTGCCCAAACTTTTTCATATAACTGTATTTATTAATGACCTTGTAGGGGGCATACAGAGTAGTATTTCAATATTTGCAGATGACACTAAACTCTGCAGGGTAATCTATACAGAGGAGGACAATTTTATATTACAGGAGGATCTATGTAAACTAGAAGCTTGGGCTGATCAATGGCAAATGAGCTTTAATGAGGATAAATGTGAGGTAATGCACTTGGGCAGAGAAAATAACATGTATAATTATATGCTTAATTGTAAAACACTGAGCAAAACTGTAACTGACAAAGACCTGGGTGTATTGGTGAACAACAAGCTCAGGTTTGGTGGCCAGTGTCAGGCAGCTGCTGCAAAGGCAAATAAAATAATGGGATGCATTAAAAGAGGCATAGATGCTCATGAGGAGAACATAATTTTACCTCTATACAAGTCACTAGTGCGACCACACTTAGAATACTGTGTACAGTTCAGGTCTCCGGTGTATAAGAAAGACATAGCTGAACTAGAGAGGGTGCAGAGAAGAGTGACCAAGGTTATTAGAGGACTGGGGGTTCTGCAATACCAAGACAGGTTATTACACTTGGGGTTATTTACTGTGGAAAAACGAAGGCTTAGGGGTGATCTTATTACTATGTACAAGTATGTGAGGGGACAGTACAAAGACCTTTCTACTGATCTTTTTACTCTGAGGCCTGAGACGGGGACAAGGGGGCATCTTCTACGTCTGGAGGAAAGAAGGTTTAATCATAATCACAGAAGCGGATTCTTTACTGTAAGAGCAGTGAGACTATGGAACTCTCTGCCGCATGATGTTGTAATGAGTGATTCACTACTAAAATGTAAGAAGGGCATGGATGCCTTTCTTGAAAAGTATAATATTACAGGTTATAAATACTAGATTCCTTGATAGGGCGTTGATCCAGGGAACTAGTCTATTGTCGTATGGAGTCGGGAAGGAATTTTTTTCCCCAATGTGGAGCTTAGTGTTTACCACATGGGTTTTTTTGCCTTCCTCTGGATCAACATGTTAGGCTATGGGTTGAACTAGATGGACTTAGTCTTCCTTCAACCTTAAAAACTATGTCATTATGTTACTGGTCCTTATTCCCATCTATGGCTAAGACTCCATAGAAGACCTGAAACATGTAAGCTGCAGGAGTTTTTATCATACATGCATTTTTATCAATCTTTTTAATCATGATAAATTTAAAAATTATTTTTATTTTTTGACTTTTCTAATTTTGTGGTTGTGCGATTTACCCTAACATGAACTACATGGATTTACCTAAGAACCGGCTCAGTGTTTTCTCCTTCAGTGCATCACACCCATGATTATTCATCCCACTGTGGGAATCAATTATCTGGATATTCCTTTGGCACAGTGAGCTGTTTTTTCTCCATATACCTTTCAGCTTTTATTTTATTATTATATTTTGATTCATGTCATCTTGTTTTATCTACCTGACCTTATTTGTCACTGTTATTCTGTCTGTAATGATAAAGAGATGACTACTGAAAAGTGATATGTACAGAATAGCTCATCAAGAGAATGCCAAGAGTGTGCAAAGCAAAAGGTGGCTACTTTGAAGAACCTAGAATATAAGACACATTTTCAGTTGTTTCACACTTTTTTGATAAGTATATAATTCCACATGTGTTAATTCATAGTTTTGATGCCTTCAGTGTGAATGTACAATTTTCATAGTCATGAAAATACAGAAAAATCTTTAAATGAGAAGGTGTGTCCAAACTTTTGGTCTGTACTGTATATATATATATATATATATATATATATATATACAGTAAAGACGCGGTAAGGTCCTTGAAGCTAAGAAGGGGTTTGGTGCTTCCAATGACAAAACTCCATGAAAATACAGAAAAATCTTTAAATGAGGTGTGTCCAAATTTTTGGTCTGTACTGTATATCCGCTGCATCAAAAACACAGTCTCTTACAGTTTCAGCAAAGTAGATGGGATTTACAGAAATCTCATTCCCACCTTGCTTATTTTTACTCAGTGTAAACTGACCTGCGGTGCATGTTACAAACATGCAACATAACAATTTCTCTTGCGGGAATTATTTCTGCAGATTTTTCCCATAGACTTGCATTAGATGTGGAAAATCTGCAGGAAAAAAAACACATTTTTAGACCGTATTCGAGGTGCATGTAATCCATATATGACTGTATCAATAAAGTTTTGTCAAAGACAAATACCAGGAAGTATCAAAAACAAAGCAGCTTACCAACATACCAACTGTAACGGGTCTGGGAGGCGGAACCTCTGGGCTACAATACAAGGGGGCGGTCCTTGTAAGGGAGCGGGTGGCGACCAGGCAGGCAGTCACAGGAGGTGACCTGGACAGTCTCTGAGTGAACGGGACAGTCTCTGAGTGAACGGGGCTGGAGGTCACGGCAAGTGACCGGGGCAGTCTCTAGGTATAGGGTTGGTACGACCTGTGGCGGCTGAAGATAGACGAGAGCTCCCAGGTGAGCAGGCGAGAGTCTCTGGATGAACGGGTGGTCACAGCATGTGACGGCGGAGCCTCCAGGAAGACCAGCGGACAGGCGACAGATGAGCGCTCCCAGGTGAGCGGGCAGAAGTCTCTGGACAGGCGGGTGGTCACAGCACGTGACGGCAGAGCCTCCGGGTAGGCAGACAGACAGGTAGCAGATGAGCGCTCCCAGGTGAGCGGGCAGGAGTCACTGGACAGGCAGGTGGTCACAGCACGTGACGGCGGAGCCTCCAGGTAGGCTAGCAGGCAGATAGCAGATGTGCGCTCCCAGGTGAGCGGGCAAGCTGGTCCATAGACAGACTGACAGGAGTTGGTAGGCAGACCGTCGGACCTCAGGCAGGCAGGCAGGTAGCTGATGTGCGCTCCCAGGTGAGCGGGCAGGCTGGTCCTTAGACAGACTGACAGGAATGGTAAGGCAGACCGTCGGACCTCAGACTAGCAGGCAGGTAACAAGTAATCAGGCAGGAATCTGGCAGGTAACTGGCAGGTATCTGGCAACGGGACCTGAGGGCTGAAGCACAGGTGAGACACTGGTGCAAACAACATTGCTCGGGCACCTCCATTTTGGAGGAGGTGCCTTATATATGATGAAGTCCTCCGGCCATTGGCCGGGGACTCCTTAGGACGACGCGCGCGGCCCCTTTAAGAGGAGGGGAGCGCGCGCGCGCGCGCCCTAAGCACAGGGGCCGGGAAGGAGCGCGCGCTGAGAGCAGAGCGGGAGGAGGACGCCGGGAAGGAGCGCGCGCTGACAGCAGAGCGGGAGAGGGACGCCGGGCACGGGGCAGAGCGGTGAGGGGAGCAGCGTCCCTGCCTAGCAGAGGGCAGGGACGCCGGCACTACACCAACAAGACACAAAAAATGCAGAGTCATAAACGCAATAAAAACGTATGTAAAAAACGCAGTCAAAAGCGCAATAAAAAAACGCAGGTAACCTAATTTATGTAATGGGTGCAGAAAATCTGTAACATCAAAAGCTCATTGTGGGAACGTAGCCTTATAGCTCTTATCTCCTGCTGCTTCCTACTAGGGTTGTAGAGATATAGCTGGCCTTCAAGGCAACGTGCACATGTTGAGTATTTGGTGAGTTTTGGCCATGCCCCTGGCCACACCACAATGCATGCCCATTTACTATTATCTTTCTCCTCCGGCAGGGGGAGCTGTCAGAGGGGCGCTGGCAGTGAGGGATATTCAGCAGACACCCGAGACTGCAGGGCGTAAACCCAAATCCGGGACTGTCTGCTGTATCCAGGATGGTTGGGACTAGAGATGAGCGGATCGATTCACGGGTCTCCAATCCAGCGTCCAGGTCAGTGGTACATGGTGGCTGGACAGAAGGCCATGAATTTCTAACCATCTGGTGTCCTCGGCGGCTTTTGATCACCCAGGGCAGCGCAATGTCTCCTGTGTGTCCTGCTCATCTCTAGGTGTGGATTATTTTTTGTTCCCTCATTCACAGTCAGAGCCGCCAGAACTTTCTCATCTTTATGTAACTTCACTATACAACATCTGACTTTTTTGTGTCTGTAAGGCCGTGTTCACGTTTCTGTTGCAAAAATACTGTGTTTTTTGTTTTCAGCAGATGTCTGCACCAAACTACACAACAACAATCTTCTCCCCCTTATTTGATGCGTTTCTGGTGCAGATGTGAAGCTTAGTGATGAGAGAACGTGCTCGCCACTGCTCGGTACTCTCCCGAGCATCACGGTGCTCGACAAGCTCGGCGAGTATTTCCATGTTGCTCCGGCGGAAACTCGGGTTCCCGCCCTGCATGTTTGACGCTCTTTAGAGAGCCAATGAACATGCAGGGATTGGTTGCCACACAATGTAATACCGTAGCCATGTTGGTTGTGGGCATTACTGTGATTGGCTGGCTGCACAGCGTCATCAGGTCTATATAAGACCTGGCGCCGCTATGCTTGTCACAGTCTACCCCGGAAACAGGCAGAGTAGGGAGAGGTGCTGCTGCGTCAGGGAGAGATTTGCTTGTTTATAGTTAGTATAGGTATACCACAACATACACTGCTCAAAAAAATAAAGGGAACACTTAAACAACACAATGTAACTCCAAGTCAATAACACTTCTGTGAAATCTACCTGCCCAGTTATGAAGCAACACTGATCGTAAATCAATTTCTCCTGCTGTTGTGCAAATGGAACAGACAACTGGCAGAAATGATAGGCAATTAGCAAGATACCCCCTATAAAGGAGTGGTTCTGCAGGTGGTGACCACAGACCATTTCTCTGCTCTCATCCTTTTTGGCTGTTGTTTTGGTCACTTTTTCATTTTGCAATTGCTCTCACCCCTAGAGGTACAGTAGCATGAGGTAGTGTCTACAGTACAACCCACAGAAGTTGCTCAGGTAGTGCAATTCATCCATGATGGCACATCAGTGCGAGCTGTGGCAAGAAGGGTAGCTGTGTCTGTCAGCACAGTGTCCAGAGCATGGAGCAGATACCAGGAGACGTGGAGGGAGCCATAGGAGGGCAACAACCCAGCAGCAGGACCGTTACCTCCTCCTTTGTGCAAGGAGGAACAGGAGGAGCACTGCCAGAGCCCTGCAAAATGACCTCCAGCAGGCCACAAATGTTCATGTGTCTGCACAAACGGTTAGAAACCGACTCCATGAGGGTGGTATGAGGGCCCGACGTCCACAGATGGGGGTTGTGCTCACAGTCCAACACCGTGCAGGACGCTTGGCATTTGCCACAGAACACCAGGATTGGCAAAGTCGCCACTGGCGCCCTGTGCTCTTCACAGATGAAAGCAGGTTCACACTGAGCACATGTGACAGACGTGACAGTCTGGAGACGCTATGGAGAGCGATCTGCTGCCTGCAACATCCTTCAGCATGACCGGTTTGGCAGTGGGTCAGTAATGGTGTGGGGTGGCATTTCTTTGGAGGGCCGCACAGTCTTCCATGTGCTCACCAGAGGTAGCCTGACTGCCATTAGGTACCGAGATGAGATCCTCAGACCCCTTGTGAGACCATATGCTGATGCGGTTGGCCCTGGGTTCCTCCTAATGCAGGACAATGCCAGACCTCATGTGGCTGGAGTGTGTCAGCAGTTCCTGCAAGATGAAGGCATTGAAGCTATGGACTGGCCCGCCCGTTCCCCAGACCTGAATCCGATTGAGCACATCTGGGACATCATGTCTCACTCCATCCACCAATATCACGTTGCACCACAGACTGTCCAGGAGTTGGCGGATGCTTTAGTCCAGGTCTGGGAGGAGATCCCACAGGAGACCATCCGCAACCTCATCAGGAGCATGCCCAGGCGTTGTAGGGAGGTCATATAGGAACGTGGAGGCTACACACAATACTGAGCCTCATTTTGACTTGTTTTAAGGACATTACATCAAAGTTGGATCAGCCGGTAGTGTGTTTTTCCACTTTAATTTTGGGGGTGACTCCAAATCCAGACCTCCATTGGTTAATAAATTTGATTTCCATTGATGATTTTTGTGTGATTTTGTTGTCAGCACATTCAACTTTGTACAGAACAAAGTATTCAATGAGAATATTTCATTCATTTAGATCTAGGATGTGTTATTTCAGTGTTCCCTTTATTTTTTGAGCAGTGTATACATATATCCATCTGAACTAACAGTCCTTCTGAGGACTAATCCAGCTGCATATATTCAGTGGTGATAGCAGGAGTTAGGCAGACAGGCAGTGTATGTGTCAGACTGCAGTGCATGATACAGCACAAGAGGGTCCATTGAACATTCTGTCTGCTGCTGCTGTTCTTACAGATATTTGTATACATAGCCCCAGATATCAGGGGCCATGACAATTTTTTTTTTTAATCTTAATCCTGGTTATTTGCTTAAAAACCAAGGCAGGCAGGGTATGTGACAGGCTACAGTGCATGATACAGCGCAAGAGGGTCCATTGCATGTTCAACTTCTGACTGATCCTGCTGTGACAAACATTTGTAGACATAGCCCCAGATATCAGGGGCCAGGGCTAATTTTTTTTATCTTAATCCTGGTTATTTGCTTAAAAAGAAATCCAGAGTATACCATTTTTCTGCTCCATTTGCTTGTTAGCACTGCAGAATACAGCCAGATCTTTTCCATATTACAGAGCTAAAAATCCAGAAATTTTAACTGAATGTGGAAAATATTGGCCTCCTTTTCCATGTTGTTGCAGTGTGTTGGTCAAGCTATTCACACTAGGGCTCTGTGAAGAATAGTATTAGTAAACTACAGCCTGCTATTTAAAACCGTGGTTCTCTGTCTGATGTATCACTTATAACAGCGTTCCAAAATCAGCCATTTCCGGCTTCCATTTCGATGCAGTGTGTCGGTCAAGCTATTCACACTAGGTCTCAGTGAAGAATAGTATTAGTAAACTACAAGCCTACTATTTAAAACCGTGATTCTCTGTCAGACGTATCACATATAACAGCATTCCAAAATCAACCATTTCTGGCTTCCATTTCCATTTCGTTGCAGTGTGTCGGTCAAGCTATTCACACTAGGTCTCTGTGAAGAATAGTATTCGTTAACTACAGGCCTGCTATTTAAAACCGTGGTTCTCTGTCAGACGTATCACATATAACAGCGTTCCAAAATCAGCCATTTCTGGCTTCCATTTCCATTTCGTTGCAGTGTGTCAGTCAAGCTATTCACACTAGGTCTCTGTGAAGAATAGTATTTGTAAACTACAGGCCTGCTATTTAAAACTATGGTTCTCTGTCAGACGTATCACATATAACTGCGTTCCAAAATCAGCCATTTTTTAGTGAACTTGGAAAATATTGTTCTCCATTTAAAATAGGCAAGGTGTGTGGCAAGGGATGGGGAAGTGGACGTGATGGTGATGTTGCATGCAGAGGCTGAGGCCGAGGATGTGGGCAAGCTGAAATTGTGCCACAACAAACACCCACATCTTGTCGCTCGACCTTCCTGTCCCAATTACTAGGGGACCGCAGCACACCACTATTGAACCCATAGCAGTGTCAAGAGGTTGTTGGTTGGATAGCAGATAATGCTTCCAGTCACTTTGCCACCACCACCCTGTCTTCGACATGGTCAAGTCTCAGTAGCCGTGAGTCTGGACCGCATATTCCTCACCCTTATCCTCCTTCCTCCCACCATGCTGAGTGCCCGGATACAACTGATCCCACACTTGGACACTCAGAAAAGCTGTTCACTTTTCCATTTGTAGATTCGGGCCTCTTGCCCGGCCAGCTTCAAGCGAGTCAAGAGGAGAACGCGTGTAGCAATGCCCAAGTATTTGAGCAGCCATGGTCACACGAAGGCAATGGATGGAAAATGCAATTACTGTCGCAAAAGGTGGATGATGATGATGAGACACAATTGCCAGAAAGTCAGGAGGAGGACCAGGGTGCGGAAGTGGAAGACGAGATGGTGGATGATATAGTAACTGACCCAACATGGCAGGGGGACATGCAGAGCGAGGACAGCAGCACAAAGGTGGAGGGAGGCGTAGCACCACAACAGGCAGGAAAAAGCAGTGTGGAGGCCGCAAACACAAGGCGAGAAAGCGCTCCCCGTAATGCCAACGCGACGAAAGTTGCCAGTACAACTGTTAGGTCTTCCTGAGTCTGGTTGTTTTTTAAAGACTCTGCAGATAACCCCAAAAAGGCCATTTGCACCACCTGCCAGGCCAGCATCAGCAGTGGTAGCAAAACTAGCAGCCTGACCACCACCATCATGATCAGGCACATGGCAGCAAAGCACCCGACTAAGTGGGCCGAACCCCAGGATCCAGAAACAGTGTCTACTGGTGACACCACTGCTTTTTCCCCTGTCCATGGCGCATGCGAAGATGCCTCCCGCCCTGCACGTGTCATTGCACACTCTCAACTAGCACCATTAGCAAGCACGTCCACGTCTTTGTCCCAGCGCAGTGTTCAGTTATCCCAATCCTTGGAACGCAAGCGTACCCACAGGCCACACTACTAAATTCACACATTTTGCGAATGCTTGTGCTTGAAATGTTGCCTTATAGGCTCATGGATACGGAAGCTTTCCTCGGTACTCGGTCCCCAGCCACTGTTATGATAGGCTACAAGCACTAAGGAAAGACAGGAGATCTGTCCCTACAATAGAACTAAGCTAGATCCCTACGATGTAACGGGGAACCTGATCCTGCAATCAGACCAGCTAAAGTCCTCAGCTAGTCTGAACGAAGACCTATAGATGTGAAGGAGGGATCCCTACAAGAACTAGGGACTGGAGAAAGATGGACACCTCCTAGCAGAAATTGTAGCAGTAAAAAGACAAACACACAACATAGAGCATAAAGGTCAAAAGACCAAGCTAAACTGACTGAGAAAGGTTACAAAGCACCTGGCTAGCTTAAGAGTAGAAATTACAATGAAGTCCAGCATGGCCAGAAGGGCGGAGCAGGATTAAATAGGCAAAAAGGTCATGTGACCAACAAAATAGAAAAAAACTAACAGGAGAGTTCTAACAGCCACCACTATTTCTCCCGGTGTGCCGTCCCCACATTACATGAGCACGTGTCCCACAACAATAGCCATGCCCTCAACAATGCAGTTACTGCGAAAGTCCACCTAACCACGGACACGTGGACAAGTGCTTGTGGGCAAGGATGGTACATCTCGCTGATTGCACACTGGGTTAACATAGTGCAAGCCGGGACCCAGTCGGACCTTGGGACGGAACATGTCGTCCCGACCCTGAGGATTGCGGGCCCTGGGTCAATTAGGGTTGCCCCCACATTCTACAGCTCCTGCACCTCCTCCTCTTCTTCAGCCTCCATTTCTGAGATGACGACATCAGTCTCAAACTGGAAGCACTGCAGCACTGCCTCGGCAAAGCGGCAACAGGCTGTGCTGAAGCTAATATGCTTAGGTGACAAACCGTACAACACTGAAGAGATCAGAGGCAGATCTGTGGCTGACACCGCTGACCCTACAACCAGCCATGGTCGTGTGTGACAATCTCCGGAACCTGGTGGCGGCTATGAAGCGAGGTGAGCTCACACACGTACCATGCCTGGCCCATGTGCTCTCAAAACCTACCCGGATCTGCTTGTCAAAAGTATGCCGCCTGTGTGCCCATTTTAGAAAGTCAGCTACAGCTTCCGCCGCCCCTGCTGTGCTTCAGTAGCGTTTGCAGCTTCCAGTTCACTGACTGGTGTGCGATGTCCCCACGCGTTGGAACTCTACATTGCAGATGGGAAAGATTTGTGAGCAGAAGAGGGCAGATGTTGAGTACCAGCATCAACAAGGCCATCGGTATTCAGGTCAGACTCCACACATAAGACCCCAGGAGTCAACATAGATATCAAACAACTGTACCATCCTCAAAAACTTTGAGGACTCCACCAAGATGGTGAGATGACGCCATAATTAGCATCACCATCCCGCTTCTCTGTCTTCTGAAACGCTCTCTTCTCACAATTAAAGAGGATGCATTGCAGGCGGAGCACGATGAGATGGAGCAAGGAACCATACAGGTTGATTCCACACAGCCCAGCCTCATCTCATCCCAACGTGGATTGGGTGACAATGAGGAAGAGGAGGAGGAGGAAGAACAGGAGATAGTTTCCTGTGCTATAAATGGTACTACCTGCACAACTGTCATACCGTCTGTTCAACGTGGATGGACTGAGGACAGGGAGGAGGAGGATGAGAGCATGGTCAGTCGCCTTGGTGAGGACACGGAAGTCTTGCCTGTTAGCAGTCTGGCACACATGGCTGAGTTAATGTTATGCTGCCTTTCCCATGACCCTTGCGTTGTCCAAATTTTGGGTGACAGTCATTACTGGTTGGTGACACTTCTAGACCCACGCTACAAGGAGAACTTTCTGTCTCTTATTCCCACGCAGGACAGGCCTAATAAAATGGGGCAGTACCAGAATGCCCTTGCTGCGGAATTATTAAAAAAATTCCCATCTGAAAACGCTGGCGGCAGAGGTCACAGTTCGTTGCACAACCAAGGAGTACAGGTGAGAGAGACACAATTCCAATCCAGCAGAGACAAGGGAACACTGTCAAAGTTCTGGGAAAGTTTTCTCAGACCCTCCCATCGCACAGGTCCTGATGCGCGGGGTGCTCTCACAAGGAGGGACAAGTTTCGGAAGATGCTGAAGGAGTACCTTGCCGACCGTACCAAGTCTTCCGTGATTCCTCTGTGCCTTATAATTATTGGGTATCGAGGCTGGACACATGGCATGAAATGGCTCTCTACGCCTTGGAGGTCCTGGCCTGCCGCTAGCATTTTGGCAGAGGGGGTTTTTAGTGACACTGGTGGTATTATAACCGATAGGCATATCCACCTGTCAACTGAAAATGCTGACATGCTGACTCTTATAAAAATGAACAAGGGCTGGATTGGGCCAGACTTCTCAACACCACCGAATGATAGCAGCGTAACATAGCCGTTGGACTCACTGCATACCCTATAACTGTATAGCAGACCCTCTCCTTTCTAATGGGAACATGTCATTACTGTGGCCCAGCTCTATGTCTTTAAATTGTTAGTAGGGTTTTTACTAAATTGTGGCAGCCATTGCACTCACTGCATACCCTATAACTGTATAGCAGACCCTCTCCTTTCTAATGGGAACATGTCATTACTGTGGCCCAGCTCTATGTCTTTAAATTGTTAGTAGGGTTTTTACTAAATTGTGGCAGCCATTGCACTCACTGCATACCCTATAACTGTATAGCAGACCCTCTCCTTTCTAATGGAAACATGTTGTACTCGTTACTGTGGCCCAGCTCTATTTGTCTTTAAATTGTTAATGGGGTTTTTCCTAAATTTTGGCAGCCGTTGGACTCACTGCATACCCTATAACTGTATAGCAGACCCTCTCCTTTCTAATGGGAACATGTCATTACTGTGGACCCAGCTCTATGTGCCTTTAAATTGTTAGTAGAGTTTTTCCTAAATTTTGGCAGCCGTTGGACTCACTTCACTGCATACCCTATAACTGTATAGCAGACCCTCTCCTTTCTAATGGGAACATGTCGTTACTGTGGTCCACCTCTATGTGCCTTTAAATTGTTAGTAGGGTTTTTCCTAAATTTTGGCAGCCGTTGGACTCACTGCATACCCTATAACTGTATAGCAGACCCTCTCCTTTCTAATGGGAAAATGTCGTTACTGTGGCCCAGCTCTACGTGTCTTTAAATTGTTATTGGAGTTTTCTCCAAATTTTGGAAGCCCTTGCAGTCACTGCATGGGCATTACCATTATAGGAGACCCACTCCTTTATAATGGGAACTTTTTTTTACTGAGACCCTCCTCTATGTCTCTTCAGAGGGGTATTGGGTTGCGTCCAAATTTTTGGCAGCCCTTGCAGTCACTGCATACACAATAACATTATAGGAGACCCACTCTTTAATAATGGGAACAACAAAGCATAGCTGACTGCTGACCCTTTAGCAATAGTAAGGACCGCCTGATGGCCCTATAAAAATAGCGTTTGTGACTTTCAGAGTCCCTCCTTCTTAAATGAAACAGGAAGTGTCTGATGATGTCTCACACACCACATGGCCAGATAAGGTTGTAAAATGTTAAAATGACATTTCCTGGTGAATGCATTTTTCACCGTTGAAAGCAATGCAAAAGTGGAAAACGCATCAAAAGCGCAACGCGTGAACATTGCCCAAGGTGTGGAGGAGCATTTTGTTTTTGTATATTTATTTGGCCTTATATACAAGTCATTACCCTGGAAAGGATGTTCCTTAACATTTTTCCCAGGAAAATCCATTTTGGTTTAGTTTCTGTATGTTTTATTGTGAGCCCGTAAAAGTGGCGTAATACCTCTGACAACATTGTTCACAGCAGTGACCTGGGAGTCAGAAATGCTTCCAGGGGTCTTCCTCATGCTGTTCCCATGTCATTTGAGCACTGTTTCCATTGATTTGGGAAATTTTTAGGCCCTCTGCAGACCTCTGGGGAGGGGCCACCGGAAAAATGCTCAAGTTTCCCATAGACTTACTTTAGGCTCGTTGCTCGGACCGAGCACTCGAGCATTTCAATTTGCTCGACCCAAGCAACGAGTACCCGAGCATTTTGGTGCTCATTTATCACTAGTGAAGCCGCATTTTTAATGTGCTTTTTACATTACAGAAAAGCTTTGATTCTGCACTTAATAAAGTATCTGCGTTTTTTTAGGCTCCACGTAGAAGCATATAGAGAAAAAAAAGCACCAAAACCGCACAGTTCAGCAGCGTCCTTGGGAGCACAGCGGGCACCTTTTTTGTTAAAGTAGTTTTTATTAAGGATTTTTTACATAAATTGGGTAAAGAAAAAGGGGGGAGACATATTATAAATACACAGTAATATAGAAGAAGGGGGAGACATAAATACACAGAAAAAATTTAAAGGGATGAAAGATATAGGCAATATAAAGGGTCGAAAAGGTTAAGGATGAGAAGGGGGAATGAAAAATATGGTTTATTAAGGAAAATGGGAAAAAAGGAAAAATTAAATTTAAAGGGATAGAAGGAAAATGAAAAAGATTGGTATGTACAGGTCAGGCAAGGGAAAGGGGTTACGATACACATATAAGAAACCTTATATATAAAACATTTAAGACGTAGGAGGGGTAGAAAAGGAATGGGAAAGGCAAGGAAAGAAAAGAAAAGGGAACACGGTCTAAATTTTGAAGCAAAGTGAATGTGATTCTCCGCTCTTTGTGGTCTGAAGACGCTGCTGAACTTTGCGGTTTTGGTGCATTTTCTCTCTATAGGCTTCTTCTGAAAAAACGCATGAAGAAAAAAAACGCTGTTGTATTTTTAGCAAAATCAAAGCTTTTCTGTACTGTTAAAAAAAAACGTTAAAAATTCTGCTTAACCCCTTAAGCCGCAAGGGTGGTTTGCATGTTAATGACCAGGCCAATTTTTACAATTCTGACCACTGTCACTTTATGAGGTAATTACTCTGGAACGCTTCAATGGATCCCCCTGATTCTGAGATTGTTTTTTCGTGACATATTGTACTTCATGATTGTCGTAAAATTTCTTCGATATCACTTGCGTTTATTTGTGGAAAAAATGGAAATTTTGCGAAAATTTTGAAAATTTTGCAATTTTCAAAATTTGAATTTTTATGCCCTTAAATCAGAGAGATATGTCACACAAAAGAGTTAATAAATAACATTTCCCACATGTCTACTTTACATCAGCACAATTTTGGAACCAAATTTTTTTTTTTGTTAGGGAGCTATAAGGGTTAAAAGTTGACCAGCGATTTCACATTTTTCCAACAAAATTTACAAAACCATTTTTTTAGGGACCAAATCACATTTGAAGTCACTTTGAGGGGTCTTTATGACAGAAAATACCCAAAAGTGACACCATTCTAAAAACTGCACCCCTCAAGGTGCTCAAAACCACATTCAAGAACTTTATTAACCCTTCAGGTGCTTCACAGGAATTTTTTGAATGTGGAAGAAAAAAATGAACATTTAACTTTTTTCACAAAAATGTTACTTTAGACCCAATTTTTTTTATTTTCACAGAGGTAACAAGAAAAAATGGACCCCAAAATTTGTTGTGCAATTTCCCCTGGGCACGCAGATACCCAATATGTGGGGAAAAAACACTGTTTGGGCGCACGGCAGGGCTCGGAAGGGAAGGAGCGCCATTTGACTTTTTGATTGTAAAATTTGCTTGAATAATTAGCGGATGCCATGTTGTGTTTGGAGAGCCCCTGTGTGCCCAAACATTGGAGCTCCCCCACAAGTAACCCCATTTTGGAAACTAGACCCCCCAAGGCACCTATCTAGATGCATAGCAAGCACTTGGAACCCCCAGGTACTTCACAAATTGATTCGTAAAAATGAAAAAGTGAAAAAAAAAACACTTTTTCATTTTTATGAATCAATTTATGAAGCACCTGGGGGTTCCAAGTGCTCACTATGCATCTAGATAGGTGCCTTGGGGGGTCTAGTTTCCAAAATGGGGTCACTTGTGGGAGAACTCCAATGTTTGGGCACACAGGGACTCTCCAAATGCAACATGGTATCCGCTAACAAATTGAATGGAAAATCGGCTCAAATTGTTAGCGGACACCAAGTTGCGTTTGGAGAGCCCCTGTGTGCCCAAACTTTGGAGCTCCCCCACAAGTGACCCCATTTTGGAAACTACACACCCCAAGGCACCTATCTAGATGCATAGTGAGCACTTGTAACCCCCAGGTGCTTCACAAATTGATTTGTAAATATGAAAAAGTGTTTTTTTTTTCACTTTTTCATTTTTATGAATCAATTTGTGAAACACCTGGGGGTTCCAAGTGCTCACTATGCATCTAGATAGGTGCCTTGGGGGGTCTAGTTTCCAAAATGGGGTCACTTGTGGGGGAGCTCCAATGTTTGGGCACAGAAGGGCTCTCCAAACGCAACATGATGTCCGCTAACAATTTGAGCCGACAATTTGTTAGCGGATACCATGTTGCATTTGGAGAGTCCCTGTGTGCCCAAACATTGGAGCTCCCCCACAAGTGACCCAATTTTGGAAACTAGACCCCCCAAGGCACCTATCTAGATGTATAGTGAGCACTTGGAACCCCCAGGTGTTTCACAAATTGATTTATAAATATGAAAAAGTGTTTTTTTTTTCACTTTTTCATTTTTACGAATCAATTTGTGAAGCACCTGGGGGTTCCAAGTGCTCACTATGCATCTAGATAGGTGCCTTGGGGTGTCTAGTTTCCAAAATGGGGTCACTTGTGGGGGAGCTCCAATGTTTGGGCACACAAGGGCTCTCCAAACGCAACATGATGTCAGCTAACAATTTGAGCCGACAAATTGTTAGCGGATACCATGTTGCATTTGGAGAGTCCTTGTGTGCCCAAACATTGGAGCTCCCCCACAAGTGACCCCATTTTGGAAACTAGACCCCCCAAGGCACCTATCTAGATGCATAGTGAGCACTTGGAACCCCAGGTGTTTCACAAATTGATTCATAAATATGAAAAAGTGTTGTTTTTTTCACTTTTTCATTTTTACGAATCAATTTGTGAAGCACCTGGGGGTTCCAAATGCTCACTATGCATCTAGATAGGTGCCTTGGGGGGTCTAGTTTCCAAAATGGGGTCACTTGTGGGGGAGCTCCAATGTTTGGGCACACAGGGACTCTCCAAATGCAACATGGTATCCGCTAACAAATTGTCGGCTCAAATTCTTAGCGGACATCATGTTGCGTTTGGAGAGCCCCTGTGTGCCCAAACATTGGAGCTCCCCCACAAGTGACCCCATTTTGGAAACTAGACACCCCAAGGCACCTATCTAGATGCATAGTGAGCACTTGGAACCCCCAGGTGCTTCACAAATTGATTCATAAAAATGAAAAAGTGAAAAAAAAACACTTTTTCATATTTATGAATCAATTTATGAAACACCTGGGGGTTCCAAGTGCTCACTATGCATCTATATAGGTGCCTTGGGGGGTCTAGTTTCCAAAATGGGGTCACTTGTGGGGGAGCTCCAATGTTTGTGCACGCAGTAGCTCTCCAAACGCAACATGGTGTCCGCTAACAATTTGAGCCGATTTTCCATTCAATTTGTTAGCGGACACCATGTCGCGTTTGGAGAGACCGTGATGTGCCTAAACAGTGGAGCTCCCCCACAAGTGACCCCATTTTGGAAACTATACCCCTCAAGGATTTTATTAAGGTGTATAGTGAACATTTTGAACCCAGAGGTACGACACAGAATTTGTTTACATTAGGTCATCATATTGAATAAGTTGTCATTAGTCTTGAGCGCAACTGCTCACTACTTGAGTTTGCATCGGGTACTCAGGTATGCACCATGTACAGCGTGTGCTCGAGTGACATGCTCGAGTCCCTGCTCCGCATGTTTCACGGTTATTAGACACCCAAAAAAAACCATGCGGGGATCGCTCGTGCATGGCAGGCAATCCCCGTAAAGTTTTTTTGTCCGCGAAGCATATGGGGCAGAGACTCGAGCATGTCACTCAAATACCCACGATACTCAATGCATACCAGAGCACCCGATGCAAACTCAAGTAGCGAGCACTTGCGCTCAACACTAGTCGCCATATCGTCATCTTTTTTCTTACTTTTGAAAAAAATCCCAACCCCATCACAACCCTAACCCCAACCCTAACCCCAACCCCAGCCCTAACCGTAGCACAACCCTAACCGTAGCACAACCCTAACCCTAGCACAACCCTAACCCCAAACTCAGCCCTACCCTAGCCCAATCCTAACCCAAGAGTTTATTTTTGACGCTGTTCCTCGTGCGGTATAAGTGATTAGACGACTTTATTCTTCGGGTCGGTGTGATTACAGCAATACCAGAATCATATGGGGTTTTTATGACTGACAGCTGTCACACACTAAAAGATGCATTTTTTGTAAAATCTAGTTTTTGCATCGCCATATTTTGAGAGCTATAATTTTTCCAGATTTTGGCAGACAGTCATGTGACGGCTCGTTTTTTGCGGGATGAGTTGACGTTGTTATTGGTGCCATTTTCAGGCACGTGACATTTTTTGATCGCTTTCTATTCCGATTTTTGGGAGGCAGAATAAACAAAAACCAACAATTCAGGAATTGTTTTTTTTATTTTTTATTCTGTTCCGCGTGTGGTAAAAGTGATAAGGCAGCTTTATTCTTCGGGTCAGTACGTTTACAGCGGTACCACATTTATATCGTTTTTCTATGTTTTGCACTTTTACATAATAAAAGCAATTTTATAGAAAAAAATATTTTTTAGCATAGCTTTATTCTGAGAGCTATAACTTTTTTATTTTTCGGCTGATGGAGCTGTATGGTGGCTTGTTTTTTGCGGGACAAGATGAGGTATTCAACGGTACCATTTTTATTTATATTTGTCTTTTTGATCGCGTGTTATTCCATTTTTTGTTTGGCGGTATGGTGATGAAGCATTGTTTTTTGCTTCGTTTTTTTTTTTTTTTACCGTGTTCACTGAAGGGGTTAACTAGTGGGACAGTTTTATAGGTCAGGTTGTTCCGGACGCGGCGATACCAAATATGTGTACTTTTATTGTTTTTTTTTGTTTTTTTTTATAATAATATTTATTGATGGGTACATTATATTTTTATTTTTGGTGGATTATTTTATTTTTTATTTTTTTATATTTTTGCATTTTTTTTTCACTTACTGACAGTTTTTATACTTTATTACTTTGTCCCACTATGGGACTTTCACTTTTTTTTCTCTGATCGCCTGCATGACACAGGAATGCAGCACCATCCCTGTGTCATACAGGCTATCAGCGCTGCACAGTGAGAAGATTGTTTGGAGATGCACTGCGCATGTCCAAACAATCTTCCTGCTGTCTGGTGACCCGGATGTTGTCATGACGACATCGGGTCGTCATGGCAACACCCGGGAAGCCTTTGCAGACAGCGCTGGAAGCCAGAAGAGGAGGTGAGTATCTGCGATCACCTCCCCTTGCCCCCGCAATGCTGCGATCGGCTGCGATCACAGCATCGCAGGGGTTAATGTGCTGGGAGCGGTGCAGGACCGCTCCCTGCACATAGTACCGGGTGTCAGCTGTGACAATCAGCTGACACCCCGCGGCGATCGCGCCCGCACAGCCTGTGTGCGCGCGCGATCGCGATGACATACTAATACGGGTCTGGCTCTTAAGTCCCAGGGCACAGACGCGTATTAGTAGGTCAGATGTTGTTAAGGGGTTAATATCTGCCCCAAAATCGCATCAAATAAGCGGGAAAACGCATAAAAGAAGCGCAGCAAAAACGCAATAATCAGAGAAGATTGTTATTGCGTAGTGTGGTGCGGATACCTGTAGAAAAAAAAGCCACAGAAAGAATGCAGCTTTTACGCTACGTGTGAACACGGCCTCAGCGTTACAGCTCTATTACATTTTTTATGGGTTTAATAGAGAAAAAATATCAATCACGCCATTTTTTTACGTCATTTACCAATCCCCATAAATAATGTGATTGCTGTATATTTTTATAGACCATTCATTATTTCTCCAAACATACAGGACGGTTGGGAGCTATGATGATGTAATTTAGCTGTATTTATGCCGTTACTATACAGTATTGCTCAATACTAGAGGGTGGCTAAAACGCCAAAAAGATTGAAGACTCCTGCGCTTGCAAATATCACCTGAAGAAAGAGCATTTACATTTCCACCTCCAATATTTAATATGACCTTTGATGTAGTTACACAATGTTATTGGCAAGGTTCTCTACTATGCTACTGTCGTCTGCTCCGCTGCTCACATTGCATCCTCGTGTGCTGCTTTTTCCGATATTTGCTGCATTTGAACGAATTATGAGCTATACTGATCAGATGGTCAGTCACTGTCTCTTTTCCACTAAAAGGATGGAAAGTAAAATGAATACAATTAAGGTTATTTGATGCTGATGAATCATTGTGGAAAACATCTTTTATTAATCAAGTCCTGTTGTGACTCTAGCCACCTCCAGAATTACTTGCCCTGGTCTGGGGCATCAGACCTCTGTAAATGACCAACATCTTACACTATAAAGTTTTGTTCACGTGGAAGCCGGAACTCTGGAGTTACTAGACTCATACGCCGGTGGCCAGTGACACTGTTTCTACAGGTTACTAAACATGCCTTGCGAAGCTCTGTCTGATTTCTCTGTTTTACTGATTTGATATCACAATTTACCAAGTGATCTGACTAGCAGGACTGCCAGGCAAAATAGTGATCAGCATGCAAAATAGTGATCGGCATGCAAAATAGTGATCGGCATGCAAAATAGTGATCGGCATGCAAAATAGTGATCAGCATGCAAAATAGTGATCGGCATGCAAAATAGTGATCGGCATGCAAAATAGTGATCAGCATGCAAAATAGTGATCGGCATGCAAAATAGTGATCGGCATGCAAAATAGTGACCGTCAGGCAAACAAAATAGCTCTGCTCTACGTGGAAGAAAACTGTCTCCCAAGCGCCATCTATAGGTGGGCATCCAGTAACTACCCTAGCATCACTGAAAAGGAAAAGCGATTTTCCAGTTAACGTTATCTCAGTTTTCAAACAACATACACACAATTTATAGAAATTAAGAATTAGTGGAAGCAAATCAGCTAATGTGCTGCGTCAGCAAGGAAGCAACTTCTTAAAAGAAAAACACCAACATAATAGCAGTTTACACTGGTAATGCTAGTGGAGCTTAAACGGAACTCATGGCTTATACATGCTGCCCAATCAGACGCATATTTTTTTATTTCCGTGTTGGAGTAGTGCCACTAACATAAGTTCTCAGACCCTAGTATTATACTCACCAGCTGCAGTCTTCAGCTCTTCCCGGTGCCCTTCCGTTCCCGCTGTGCTATCTTGTGACCACTACCTCTGACTTACTGGAAGTCATAAGCTCTCATTGTAAATCTATGAGAGCCTTGTTCTGGCCTTATTCTGGCTCTCATAGACTTACTTTGAGTAGTGACTTCTGGCTCGCCCAGCAAACACTAGAGACCAACCGGAGCGGCTGGTAAGTATGAGACTAATTGCAAGGAACTTATATTAGTGGTACCACTCTAGCGCTGTCAGGTTCCTTTTTTTAACTAGTCATTTTGTTTTTATTTCATAAATCAATAGTATACATGAAAATTAATATATATTATCAGAGAAATACGCTTCTTTCTCCTCCAGGACTATTCATTCATTTTCAAAATTCTCAATTCACGGGTAAAATCTGTATTCAGTGAAGATAAATTGTTACATTACTGAGATAGGAGATGGCAGTTGATGCTGATAAGATTCTATGTAGGCAGGAAGAGGAGGGAGGAGCTGTGCCTAGAGCTTCTTTCTTCTCCTACCCCTTCCTTTCTAAATAGAATTGTATCCGTAGCAACTGCCATCTCCTATCTCCTAATGTAACAATCTGTCTTCACTGAATACAGATTTTACCTGTAAATTGAGAATTTTGAAAATTAGCAAATAGTCCTGTCCAGAGTTGCAAAATGGCCAAAAATTCCCCTTAAAAATAGAGCACTTTTTGCACTGTCGGCAAAATTTTTTTTAAGGCGTCCATGATTTTTTTTGCAGAGACAGGAAAAAATGCAGCTTGGTCCCAAGAATGTAATTAAGACTTAACTATTATTGCGTCATTTAAAAACGCCAGAAGAAAGAGACAAATTGGATACGGATTGGGTCAAAGACAGAGGAAAAGACCTACATGTTTCGGTGATGTGCGTTACTCATGTTCTAAACACTGATCCCAGCAAACAGGAGCAGAAGAAGAAACTAATAATATTTTGAAAGTACCGTAATTGTCATCATTTTACAGTTTACAATGAATGCAGCTGATGTCGTCATATCAGAATTCTGGGCTGTATCATTTATCATCATAATAATTAATTATGGTTTTACAATGTGTTGGTAAATTTTTTTTGTATGTTCGTGATTTTTTCAGAAGCTGTTCAGAAAAAATAAAAAGTTAGGTTGGCAATCTTGGTCCTGGCAGAGAAAGCAGATTTCTCTGATTAGATATATTACAAAGTTTCTTATTTTGACCTGTACTATTGATTTATAAAATCAAAATTAAAGCCACAGTTCTTCTTTAAGAATACTATACAACAGCAATATATACATATATATTTTTAAAAACAGGATTAAAATAAAAAAGACAAATGTTAAAAGCAAAAATAAGTGGATGCAACTGTCACATATAGTACGCCTGGCATCAGTGCTTAGCGTTGGGAGTAGTCATAGAATCATAGAATCATAGAATCATAGAATGGTAGAGTTGGAAGGGACCTCCTGGGTCATCTGGTCCAACCCCCTGCTCAAAGCAGGATTCACTAGATCATCTCTGACAGATGTCTGTCCAGCCTCTGTTTGAAGACGTCCATTGAAGGGGAACTCACCACCTCTCGTGGCAGCCTGTTCCACTCATTAATCACCCTAACTGTCAAAAAGTTTTTTCTAATATCTAATCTGTGTCTCCTCCCATTTAGTTTCATCCCATTGCTTCTAGTCTTTCCTTGTGCAAATGAGAATAAAGATGATCCTTCTACAATGTGACAGCCCTTGACATATTTGTAGACAGCTATTAAGTCTCCTCTCAGTCTTCTTTTTTGCAAGCTAAACATTCCCAAATCCTGCAACCGTTCCTCATAGGACATGGTTTGCAGACCAGTCACCATTCTGGTCGCTCTTCTCTGAACTTGCTCCAGTTTGTCTATGTCTTTTTTAAAATGTGGTGCCCAAAACTGTACACAGTATTCCAGATGAGGTCTGACCAAAGAGGAGTAAAGACCGATAATGACTTCACGTGATCTAGACTGTATGCTTCTGTTAATACATCCCAGAATTGTATTTGCCTTTTTTGCTGCTGCATCACACTGTTGACTCATGTTCAGTCTATGATCTATTAGTATACCTAAGTCTTTTTCACATGTACTGTTGCTTAGCTCTATTCCTCCCATTCTGTATATGCTTTTTTCATTTTTATTGCCCAGTATTGATAGTGTTGATCAAGTATGCCTCATTAACCCTTTCGGCAAGTACACTCAGGTACTCGCCAAGTATTTTGTCGTGCTCAGCGTTTCATTCATTGTCGCTGCGCCTGCAAGTGTCACGGCTGTTAGACAGCTGTGACACATGCAGAGATAGCCTGGTGAACAGGCAATCTCTGCATGTGTCACAGCTGTCTAACAGCCGTGACACTTGCAGGCTGTTAGACAGCCACCGAAAGTGCTCGCTGAAAGGGTTAATGAGGCATACTCGATCAACACTAATTGGGAGACATGATGCCACTAATATGGCACAAATCCTGTAGGGCCACAGACTGACTGCAGAGGTCATGTACTGGATCGGCAGTGGATAGAAGAGGCGAGTACTGTATTTTTTTTTTTTTTTTTTAACATTTGCAGCTGTTATCCAATATTTTAAAAATATTTAAAAAAAACGTTTAATTACTACTTCTCATTTATGCATTTAGAATTTAGCTGACTTCACGAGCGATTAAGAAAAAAATATTTCTGGCTGCAATCGTACAGGCAGGCTCTGATTCCTTGCGCCAGTGACAGCATAAATCAGCTGACAGGTTCGCTTTCAGAGGATGGAGATCTGACTAATCCACATTGCTTAATATTTAGAGATTAGCGAATACATTTGAGTGCTATTGAATTCTATTTGAATTTTCTAAAAATCTGCATTCGCCAAAATGCAAATTTATTTGTAATTCAGATTAATGGCAACTGGTGGCTGCCATTTTTCTGGACCTTAATGGGCCATCAAAAGGTTATATGCTCCCACTCACCTCTTTAGCGCCTCCCCACTACTCACTGCTACGGGAGATAACGGCGCTCGTCGTCAGGTCATAATGTCATTGACTGCCTATGTGCCTGTGCAGAACTAGCCAAGCACAATGACAACTGGAAGCTCGGCACAGTGCAAGGCAATTTAGTGGTGTGTAATTTGAGGACCAAATGGGTGGCGGAGAGTAGTGGTGAGGTGAGCGGAGTGTGAGAATAACAATTTTGTTTTAATTTTTACATGAGAGCATAATAAGGGACATTAAATTCATGGACAATAACCTCACTGCAAATCGTATTTCGCAGGAAAAAAATGCATGAACAGGCAAATTCGAATTTTGACTGATTTGTTCATCTCTACTTACAGTGGGGGAAATAATTATTTGATCCCTTGCTTTTTTTGTAAGTTTGCCCACTGACAAAGACATGAACAGTCTATAATTTTAAGGGTAAGTTAATTTTAACATTGAGAGATAGAATATCCCCCCAAAAAATCAAGAAAATCACATTGTATAAATTAGATATTTTTTTTGCATTTTGCAATGAGAAATAAGTATTTGATCCCCTACAAACCATTATGAGTTCTGGCTCCTACAAACCAGATAGCTGCTCCTAATAAACTCGTTACCTGCATTAAAGTTACCTGTATAAAAGACTCCTGTACACAAACTCAATTAATCAGTCAGACTCTAACCTCTACAACATGGGCAAGACCAAAAAGCTTTCTAAGGATGTCAGGGACAAGATCATAGACCTGCACAAAGCTGAAATGGGCTACAAAACCATAAGTAAAACGCTTGGTGAGAAGGAGACAAATGTTGGTGCAATAGTAAGAATATGGAAGAAATACAAAATGACTGTCAATCGACATCGATCTGGGGCACCATGCAAAATCTCACCTCGTGGGGTATCCTTGATCATGAGGAAGGTGAGAGATCAGCCTAAAACTACATAGGGAAACTTGTTAATGATCTCCAGGCAGCCGGGACCACAGTCACCAAGAAAACCATTGGTAACACATTACGCCTTAAAGGTTTAAAAATCTGCAGTACCCGCAAGGTCACCCTGCTCAAGAAGGCACATGTGCAGGCCCATCTGAAGTTTGCAAACGAACACCTGGATGATTTTGTGAGTTATTGGGAGAAGGTGCTGTGGTCAGATGAGACAAAAATTGAGCTCTTTGGCATTAACTCAACTTGATGTGTTTGGAGGAAGAAGAAGGATGAGTACAACGCTAAGAACATCGTCCCAACGGTGAAGCATGGTGAGGGAAACATTATACTTTGGAGGTGGTTTTCTGCAAAGGGGACATGACGACTGCACCGTACTGAAGGGAAGATGGATGGAGTCATGTATCGCAAGATTTGGCCAACAACCTCCTTTCCTCAGTAAGAGCATTGAAGATGTGTCGTGGCTGGGTCTTCCAGCAAGACAATGACCCAAAACATACAGCCAAGTCAACAAAGGAGTGGCTCCCAAAGAAGCACAGTAAGGTCATGGAGTGGCCTAGCCAGGCTCCAGACCGTAATCCCATAGAAAACGTATGGAGGGAGTTGAAGCTCCGAGTTGCCAAACGACAGCCTCAAAATCGTAATGATTTAGAGATGATCTGTAAAGAGGAGTGGACAAAAATTCCTTCTGACATGTGCGCAAACCTCATCAACTACAAAAAAAATCTGACTGCCGTGCTTGCCAACAAGGGTTTTTCCACCAAGTATTAAAGGGGTATTCCCATCTTCAAGATCCTGTCCCAATATGTAGTAGGTGTAATAATAATATTAGAAAATACCTCCAATTAGAAATGTAGTCTAGTTTTTCTGATTCGCTATGTCTCTTTCCTCATGTGCAGGCATTGCAGGACCTTAGGTATCCATGGTTACGTCCACTGATAAAGTGACAGTTAGTTAGCTAGTGGTCGTAACCATGGATACCTAAGGTCCTGCAATGCCTGCGCATGAGGAAAGAGACAGTGAATCAAAAAAACTATGCTACATTTCTAATTGGAGGCATTTGCTAATATTATTATTATTACACCTAGTACATATTAGGATAGGATCTTGGAGATGGGAATATCCCTTTAAGTGTTGTTTGCCAGAGGGATCAAATGTTTATCTTTCACTGCAAAATGCAAAAAAATGTATTTAATTTATACAATGTGATTTTCTTTAGTTTTTTGGATATTCTATCTCTCAATGTTAAAATTAACCTACCCTTAAAATTATAGACTGTTCATGTCTTCGTCAGTGGGCAAACTTACAAAAACAACACGGGATCAAATACTTATTTCCCCCACTGTATATTCCACGTAGGTCTGACCACTAGGGACCTCCAAAATGCTAAGACTAATGTGGCCACAGTACTAGGGTACCAATTCATCGGGGTTTTTTTAGAAAAAATTCATTATGGCTTTGGTGCCAATTTCGTGTTAGCTTTTTCAGTCCTCATAATTTGTTAGGTTTGCTCAACAATGTGGGCATGGTTTTCATTATATAGATGTTTTTGAATAATTCATCGTTTGACACTTTTCAAAATGTTGCAAATTTTTGTGCAACTGTACTCCAAAACAGGGCCGGCGTCAGCACCCGGCGCACCCGGGCAAATGCCGGGGCCCTGAGCAGGCAGAGGGGCCCACTGGCGGTCGCGCACCCCGCTGGGCTATGGACGGAGGAGAGCGGTGTCAGCGCCCGCCCTTCCCCCCGCTTGCTCAGGGCCCCGGCAGCTGGATACTTACCTCTCCCCGTGCCTCCGCAGATCATCTGTCTTCCTGCTCTGCGCTCCCTGTGACGTCTCAGGTCAGAGGGCACGGTGACGTCTTTACACCGCGCCCTCCCCTGAGCCGTCACAGGGAGCGCTGAGCGGGAAGACGCCGACAACGCTGGAGTTCGGACCCGAGCAGCGGGCAGCAGGTAGCAGGTGAGGAGAAGGGAGGTGAGTATTTGATTTTTTTTTTTAATGTATGGAGGCATGGGGCAGTATAAAGAGAAGGGGGGGACATCCTGCATGGGGCATTATAAAGAGGGGGGGTGACATCCTGCATGGGGCATTATAAGGTGGGGAACAGCCTGCATGGGGCATTATAAAGGGGGGGGCAGCCTGCATAGTGCACTATGTGGGGGGGAACAGCCTGCATGGGGCATTATAAGGGGGGGGCAGCCTGTATGGGGCATTATGTGGGCGGGAACAGCCTGCATGGAGCATTATAAGGGGGGGACAGCCTGTATGGGGCATTATGTGGGGGGGAACAGCCTGCATGGAGCATTATAAGGGGGGGGCAGCCTGTATGGGGCATTATGTGGGGGGTAACAGCCTGCATGGAGCATTATAAGGGGGGAACAGCCTGTATGGGGCATTATGTGGGGGGTAACAGCCTGCATGCAGCATTATATGGGGGCCAGTATCCTGTATGGAGCGTTATAAGGGGACCGGTATCCTGTATGGAGCGTTATATGGGGGCCAGTATCCTGTATGGAGTTTTATAAGGGGACCAGTATCCTGTATGGAGCATTATATGGAGGCCAGTATCCTGTATGGAGCTTTATAAGGGGGCCAGTATCCTGTATGGAGCGTTATATGGGGGCCAGTATTCTGTATGGAGCCTTATATGGGGGCCAGTATTCCATATGGACCCTTATATGGGGGCCAGTATTCCGTATGGGGCCTTATATGGGGGCCAGTATTCCGTATGGAGCCTTATATGGGGGCCAGTATTCCGTATGGAGCCTTATATGGGGGCCAGTATTCCGTATGAAGCCTTATATGGGGGCCAGTATTCCGTATGGAGCCTTATATGGGGGCCAGTATTCCGTATGGAGCCTTATATGGGGGCCAGTATTCCGTATGGGGCCTTATATGGGGACCAGTATTCCATATGGACCCTTATATGGGGGCCAGTATTCCGTATGGGGCCTTATATGGGGGCCAGTATTCCGTATGGAGCCTTATATGGGGGCCAGTATTCCGTATGGAGCCTTATATGGGGGCCAGTATTCCGTATGAAGCCTTATATGGGGGCCAGTATTCCGTATGGAGCCTTATATGGGGGCCAGTATTCCGTATGGAGCCTTATATGGGGGCCAGTATTCCGTATGGGGCCTTATATGGGGGCCAGTATTCCGTATGGGGCCTTATATGGGGGCCAGTATTCCGTATGGAGCCTTATATGGGGGCCAGTATTCCGTATGGAGCCTTATATGGGGGCCAGTATTCCGTATGGGGCCTTATATGGGGGCCAGTATTCCGTATGGAGCCTTATATGGGGGCCAGTATTCCGTATGGAGCCTTATATGGGGGCCAGTATTCTGTATGGAGCCTTATATGGGGGTCAGTATTCCGTATGGGGCCTTATATGGGGGCCAGTATTCCGTATGAAGCGTTATATGGGGGCCAGTATTCTGTATGGAGCGTTATATGGGGGCCAGTATTCTGTGTGGAGCGATTCACCGGTTTCTGAGCTATTGTGGAATTTGCAATAGATATCACTCATGTAATGTAAGAAGTGAAATCTTTGCATTGTACTATATATATATATATATATATATATATATATATATTTCTCTGCGGTATCTGTGCATCATGAATCGTGGTATGTGTTAAAGGGGCCCACTGAGACTCTTTCGCCCAGGGCCCACAAAAACCTGGAGCCGGCCCTGCTCCAAAACCTTAGCGGAGTACAAAATCTGTCTCATTTTTTTTCTCTGCAGTTGAAGTATATCTTGTGACATGCTATAACTTATTGAAAGAGTTGACTGACATTTCAATCAAAAAAGGTATAAAATAAAAGAGGAGGGGGAAAGAAAATCTGCGAGCACAAAAAGAAACAAATTACGGTACTCAAAAAAAAATCACAAATGATGAACTTGCACCTATATTTTCTCTGCCCAGCAGCCCTCCCAGCCACCGCCTACTGGAAAACAATGAAAACAGCAGTACAACACGTCCAATCTCTGGCTTCTGAGGGGTTAGACCCTCCACTGATCGTAAAGGGATGACATATCCTAGTGATGTGCTAATACTGTGGGAATACACCTATAAACCCCATTTAGCTGAGAAATGAATCATTAGGGAACCATTCAAGCTACAGTTAGAGTGGGAAACTTCCTTTATTATATTTCATGACTAAGGGCTCATTCAGAAGTCCGATTTTCTCGTACGAGTGCTATCCGTGTTCTTCATGGATAGCACTTGTAACTGTGATAGTCTGTGGGGCCATTCACATTTCCGATTTTTTCCTTGGACTGAGGAGTCTGCTGAAAATATTGGAGACATGTCCGATTTTCATCGGAGGGTCGGATCAAAATCAGCAATGGAAGTCAGTGGGTCCATGAAAAAAATCGGACGTGACATCTGAGTGCGGTCCAATTTTCTCGGACTGTCAAATTGGAGAAGGTGGAATTTTTTTTTTTTTTTATTTCTCCATGTGCGAGAAAAATGGATGACACTCCTCTCTCTGATCAAACTCTAATCCAACTCTGATTAGAATAATCAGTCTGATTTTCTCATACGCAAAAAAATCGGACTTCTGAATGAGCCTTAAGTCACTGTCTTCCACATTTTATCTCTCATTGTACAGTCATAGCTGCACATATTGTACATTTATACATAGTTGAATTTTTGGAAGAATAAACATAAACCCTTTCTTAATACTGATGATCCCCTTTTTACATGTTTATACCTTCCACATTAGCAGCAGATCAGACCATGCCTGATACTACAACATCCTGATGGGATGATTGCGATATGTCAGTGACTTCACGGCTCGCTGGCTTTCACAAACAATACCTGGCAATAGGGAGAACGGAACATTTCATGCTGTATTAAGCAATGATCCATAATACTTTCACAGCTGACATCGCTGAGTTGCAGAGACCTTGTATGGCAGTAGAATGACTTTATTGTGTATACATATGACCACTCTTTTAGTATGTTTTTGTATATTATGTAATAACACGCTGTGCTGTGGATATGATACTTCTATTCTATCATCATTCGAATCAATATTATCATGTTATTATTCCTTAGGGCTATTTAATTGATATGTTGATAACATTTATAAGTGAAGAATAATGGACTTGTGTGGCTAATGTTTTGTAGTTAAACATTTAAACAATGACTTCATATTAGAAATGAGTGCCAGTGGAGTCGGCTGGTATTAATATTTTTGCTGGCTGGAAAACATGAAGAACCAGAACTAAGGTTGGGAGACTTCAGGCAATTCTTGATTTCAGCTATTTCAGCTATTGCCAATTGTTTTGTACCATTAACCCTCCTTTTAAAGTATAATTCACCATATGCATTCAGTGATTGTCAGTTGAAGACGCTTATGTTGGTGGAACTGAATAATCATTTCATGTATATTGGGATCTCCTGACTTTTTCCCGATGTGGCAGAAGTCAAGAAAGAGAAGGATCACGGTAGCTTGATTTCAACATACAAGAGCCTTTTATTCTTTAGGTTAACTTCCACAATGAGTATTTGGTGTGTTTTTGACACTGTGTATTTTTCACTCTGTGGTTCCCTAGTGGAAGAAAATGGGATTTATAGTAGTCTCATGCCTATTGTGCTTCATCTTGTGAACTGACATGCGATGTGGTTTTGAAATCCGCAACAAGTCAATTCATCTTGCAGTAAATATGCATTTTATTTACAGATTTTCACTGCAGACTTGAATGAGATAAGGAAAAAAGGTGAAAAACGCATATGTATTTTTAGTGCATTTCCATAGCAGAAACGCATTAAAAACGCGTGTAGTCTGCACATGACTTTATCAATGAAGTTTTATCAAACCTCTGTAACAGTAACTTTCTAAAACAAAGCGGTTTTATTTAAATCATGACATCCGATAAGGGGACAAAAACTGCAGCAGAAGAAACTCGATAAAACGATTGTTAAAAAAAAACACTCAAAAGCACAACAGAAAAATGCATGTTACTTAATTGATTTAACCCCTTTACCCCCGAAAGTGGTTTGCACGTTAATGGCCAGGCTAATTTTTACAATTCTGACCACTGTCACTTTATGAGGTAATAACTCTGGAACGCTTCAACGGATCCCCCTGATTCTGAGAATGTTTTTTCGTGACTTATTGTACTTCATGATAGTGGTAAAATGTATTCGATATGACTTGCGTTTATTTGTGAAAAAATGTTCAAAATTTGAATTTTCATGGCCTTAAATCAGCGAGATATGTCAAACAAAATAGTTAATAACATTTCCCACATGTCTACTTTTTGGTTCAGCACAATTTTGGAACCAAAATTTTTTTTTGTTAGGGAGCTATAAGGGTTCAAAGTTGACCAGCGATTTCTCATTTTTCCAACAAAATTTACAAAACCATTTTTTTAGGGAACACATCACATTTGAAGTGACTTTGAGGGGGTCTTTATGACAGAAAATACCCAAAAGTGACACCATTCTAAAAACTGCACCCCTCAAGGTGTTCAAAACCACATTCAAGAAGTTTATTAACCCTTCAGGTGCTTCACAGGAATTTTTGAAATGTGGAAGAAAACAATGAACATTTCATTTTTTTCACAAAAATGTTACTTTAGACCCAAATTTTTTTACTTTTGCAAGGGTAAGAAGAAAAAATGGACCCCAAAATTTGTTGTGCAATTTATCCTGAGCGCGCTGATACCACATATGTGGGAGAAAACCACCGTTTGTGCACACGACAGGGTTCGGTAGGGATGGAGCCCCATTTGACTTTTTGAAGGTAAAATTAGCTTGAATAATTAGCAGATGTCATGTCGCGTTTGGGGAGCCCCTCATGTGCCTAAACAGTAGAAACCCCCCACAAGTGATACCATTTTGGAAACTAGACCCCTTAGGGAACTTATCTAGATGTGTGGTGAACACCCTGAACCCCCAGGTGCTTCACAGAAGTTTATAACATTGAGCAGTAAAATTAAAATTTTCACTTTTTCCCACAAAAATGTTTTTCAGCCCCCAATTTTGCATTTTCATAAGGGTAACAGAAGAAATTGCAGCATGCAATTTCTTGTACAATTTCTCCTGACTAAGCCGATACCCCATATGTGGGGGAAAACCACTGCTTGCGCATGGCATGGTTCGGAAGGGAAGGAGCGCCATTTGACTTTTTAAATGTAAAATTAGCTTAAATAATTAGCGGACGCAATGTCGCATTTGGGGAACCCGTGATGTGCTTAACAGTGGAAATCGCCCACAACTGACCCCATTTTGGAAACTAGACCCCTCAAGGAACTTATCTAGATTTGTGGTGAGCACCCTGAACCCCCAGGTGCTTCACAGAAGTTCATAACGTAGAGCCCTGAAAATAAAAAAAAACTTTCTCCACAAAAATGATCTTTTAGCCCCAATTTTTTTATTTTCACAAGGGTAAGAGGAGAAAATGGACCCCCAAAACTGTTGTGTAATTTCTCCTGAGTACTCAGATAGCTCATATGCGGGGATGCACGGCAGGGTTCAGAAGGGAAGGAGAACTGTGTGACTTTTTGAACACAAACGTGGCTGGAATTGAGAGCGGACACCATGTCGCGTTTGGAGAGCCCCTGATGCGCCTAAACAGTGGAAACTCCCCACAAGTGACCCAACTTTGGAAACTAGACCCCTCAAGGATTTTATCAAGGGGTATAGTCAACATTTTGAACTCAGAGGTATGACACAGAATTTGATAACATTAGGTCATCATATTGAATAAGTTGTCATTAGTCTTGAGCGATATGGCGATATGACGACTAGTGTTGAGTGGAAGGGCTCGCTATTTGAGTTTGCATCGGGTACTCGGGTATGCACTAAGTATCGTGGGTACACGAGTGACATGTTTCATGGTTGTTAGACACCCAAAAAAAACATGCGGGGATTGCCCGTGCATGGCAGGCAATCCTCGCTTGTTTTTTTGGCTGTATAACAGCCGCGAAACATATGGGGTGGAGACTCCAGCATGTCACTCGAGCACCGCGAAAATCGGTGCATACCCGAGGACCCGATGCAAACTCAAGCAGCGAGCCCTTGCACTCAACACTAGTCGCCATATCGCCATCATTTTTTTTCTTTCCTTTTAAAAAAATCCCAACCCCAACACAACCCTAACCGTAACACTAACCGTAACCCTAACCATAACCCTAGCACAACTCTAACCCTAATACAACCCAAACCCTAGCAAAACCCTAACCCTAGCACGTGATTAGATGACTTTATTCTTCGGGTTGGTGCGATTACAGCGATACCAGATTCATATCGGGTTTTTATGTTTGGCAGCGGAATTGTTTTTTTTTATTTTATTTTCCGGAATTGTTTTTTTTTTTTATGCCATTCCGCATGTGGTAAAATTGATAAGGCAGCTATAGTCTTCAGGTCAGTACGTTTACAGCGATACTACATTTATAGATTTTTTAATGTTTTGGCGCTTTTACACAATAAAAACTATTTTATAGAAAAAAATATTTTTTTTTGCATCGCTTTATTCTGAGAGCTATAACTTTTTTATTTTTCGGCTGATGGAGCTGTATGGTGGCTTGTTTTTTTGCGGGACAAGATGTAGTTTTCATCGGTACCATTTTTATTTACATTCGTCTTTTTGATCGTGTTTTATTCCATTTTTTGTTTGGCGGTATGATGATAAAGCATAGTTTTTTGCTTCGTTTTTAATTTTTATTTTTTACCGTGTTCACTAGAGGGGTTAACTAGTGGGATAGTTTTATAGGTCAGGTCGTTTCAGACGCGGCGATACCAAATATGTGTACTTTTATTGTTTTTTTTTTTCATAATAACATTGATTTATGGGTACAGCATATTTTTATTTTTTTAATTTTTTAATTTTTTTTTTTTTACATTTTTACAATTTTTTTTTCACTTTCTGACACTTTTTTGCACATGATCTATCTAACTTTCTGATGCCTGATGAGCCGGATGTCGTCATGACGATATCGGGTCACCTTGACAACGATCGGGACCCCGTGCTCACAGCACAGGGTTTCCGATCCAAGGTAAGAGGGGCGCTCTTACCTCTGCCTGCCTCAGAAATGCTGCGATCGACTTAGATCGCAGCATTTCGGGGGTTAATGTGCCGGGAGCAGTGCAGGACGGCTCCGGGCACATAGTACCGAGTGTCAGCTGTCAAAATCAGCTGACACCCGGCGGCGATTGTGCCCACACAGCCTCTGTGCGGGCGCGATGGCCAAGGCATAATAATACGTACCTGGGCATTAAGTCCCAGGGCGCAGGTACGTATTATTATGCCCTGTGTCAGAATGGGGTTAAAAGAGTTTTCCAATGAACAAAGCTAATTTGAATCAACATTTTAATCAATAAATCTTTGAAAAATATTAAATTCCCCAATTGGATGTGTTTAAAAAATTGTTCCTGTGCTGAGATAATCTTATAAATGTGCCCCCAGGACACAGGACGCACCGGAGAGGAGACCGGAGGAGACTGGAGAGGTAAGTATAATGTATTTTTTTATTTTTAACATTTGAATTCTTTTTTTTACTATTGATGCTGCATTTACAGCATCATAACTTGGTCATCCAATATAAATCCATGCCAGTTGCATGGATTTATATAGTGTGACCAACTTGTCAAGCACTTTCCAAGTGATGCTAAAATCGCTTGGAAAAGCGTTTGAAAAAACGCATGCGGAAATGCATGTGAAGAACGCTTAAAAAACGCTTCTCCCTGGCTCCCTCCACATGCACTTTTTCTGCCAAGGAGATGCAGAAATGCTCAGGAAAATTTCTGCTTCATTTCTGCATCTTGGGCACATAGCCTAAGGCTACGTTACCATCATGAGGTTTTGGTGAGTTTTTGATGCTGCAGATTTTCTACACCATTTCTGCACATATAAAGTAAAATAGGTTACTTGCATTTATTTGAATATACGCAGCTAAAAAAAAAATCTCACCAAAAACTCATTGTGGGAATTTAGCCTACGGGTCCGTGAAAAAAAATCAGACAACACTTGAATGTCATCTGCGTGTTGTCCATTTTTCATAGATTAATAAATAGGAGAAGGTGGAGAAACTGACGAACCCTCATCAAAAACACTGATGAAAATCGCTGACATGTGAGTGAGCCCTGAGAGAGGGCAGCCATCGCCAGAGGACATTGAGAACATATGAAAGTGCCTCCGAACCCAACGTGCTTCAGTATGGAGGGGGCTCAAATTGCTGACATACAAACATGAATTTGGCAACAGACTCTTTGAACAGACCCACAACACAAGACTACCTAGTCATAATATAAAGCTGCAGTAAGAGAAGGTTTCACATACCATAATATTATACAAGGCATGACATAAAAAAACAAAATATTAGCATTTCCACAGTTACAAGGCAACTGAGATAACTAAATTGTATCTCAAAACCAATAGAGTCAGTGTCAGCCCATAGCAACCAATAAAAGGATATACAGTGGATATAAAAAGTCTACACACCCCTCTTAACATGCCAGGTTAAACTATGTGTTATCTGAAACTTTGCAGCACTTTAGTGTTAAACATATATGGCTGAAATCAAACAGCCAGTGCCTAATACATGCTGCCCGTGAATTGGGCAGCATGTATCAGCTTTCAGGTTCCCTTTCAGTCCATCATGCAACATGTTAAGGCTCATCAGGTGAGGTGGATGCTCTAAGCCTTAGAACTGGGAAGGCACACGGGACCTCGGGCGTTGGTGGAGTAAGCAGGAAGGCACATGAGCAGTGAGGACTTAGCACACTCAGGAATCTCAGAAGCAGCAGGACAGATGAAATGGAACCCAGCAGGGACAGAAGCAAGTGAAACACAGTATGCATAGAAGGTGGAACACAACAAATATAAAGGTCTAAAGCATACATGTCAAGCTCTGGTCCGTGGGCGAAATCTGTCTCGCAGGGTGGTTATATTTGGCCCTCAACAACAGAACAGCCACCCCTATGTGGGGCCATTATTCTGTATGGAGGACTATGTGGGGGCATTATTCTGTATGGAGGACTATGTGGGGCCCATTATTCTGTATAGAGGATTATGTGGGGCCCATTATTCTGTTTGGAAGACTATGTGGGGCCATTATTCTGTATGGAGAACTATGTGGGGCCATTATTCTGTATGGAGGACTATGTGGGACCCATTATTCTGTATGGAGGACTATATGGGGCCCATTATTCTGTATGGAGGACTATGTGGGGCCATTATTCTGTAAGAAGGACAATATGGGTCCCATTATTCTGTATGGAGGACTATGTGAGGACCATTATTCTGCATGGAGAATTATGTGAGGCCATTATTCTGTATGGAGAACTGTGTGGAGCCCATTACACTGTATACTGGTTGGCCCGCGACTTTGTCCAAGTTTTTCATTTTAGCCCTCTGTGTGTTTGAGTTTGACATCCCTCGTCTAAAGACTAAGTCTTAAGACACGTGTGTGTCTAAATGGGCCTTAAATAGGTCTAGGGAGATGATGTCATGGATCCACGCCACCAAGTTGCAAAACCCCATGTGGAGGGCAGCGGACCCAGGGGAAGCAATTGACAACTGGGATAGTATAGACAGGTGTGTAACAGTACCCCCTTCCTCTTAGAACCTGTCTCAGATGAATCTTTGACAGCATAAATAGGATGCTTGACATGACATCTTTTAAATAGCATAGGAGCATCCATGTCCTTTTTAGGCACTTAGCATCTCTCCTCAGGATCACGAGTCATTTCATAGTCCAAAACATGGCTGATTTCATACTGCATGATTGTATCAGAAGTAGAAGCAGAAACTGTTTTGACTGTAGAAGAGGACTTGTTGAGGACTAGAGGACGACCTGCAGATGGAGAGTTCGAAAACAAAGAGGCAGAAGCAATGAACACTCAGGCCCAGGCTCAGTCACTTCTTTCCTGTCGTTCTTTGGCCCCATGCCCGGAGAAGACCTCTATGTAATTATGATAGAAGGCAACAAAATTAGAGGCAGCGAATGCAGAGCAGAGTTTCTTAGAAGGTGTTTGAAGCAGTTGCAGTATGACAACAAGTTGATCCCCACTAGGCGAACAACCAATGACCAGAGCGTGTAGCCATAGCTATGTAAGTCCCAAAAGCATCAGTGCATTTGAAAGTCGCAAAACTAAAAAAGAAATGTTTTCAACCTTTAGTGCACCAACCTGAATAGTTACTTTCACTGTCTGGAATTGGATACGACTACCTGGAATTGTTGAGCCATTCACGGAGCTTAGCTTTAGGGATGTCTGCAAAGAAACAAAAGGATTTGCCTGCGTTTTGACCAGAGAGAAGTCCATAAAATTCTCTGCTGCTCCAGAATCAATAAGCGCTTGTCAAGTTAACACAGAGGAACTGTAGGAAATGGATGTAGGCACGAGTAATTTATCTTTAGTGGAGGAAAGCGTTAATCCTAGGGCAATAGCTCCCTCTTCGCCTATGGTATGAAGTTCTTCCTATTTGGCCTTCAGTTTGGAACAATTCATGCGATATTGATCCCGTTCACCACAATACGAACAGTCCGTTAGTAAGGTGATGGGATCTTTCAACTGGAGATAATCTGTTACAACAAACTACGCAGGTTCTGGTTCAGCCATTCTGGGAGGAGATTTTAAATGCCTTCTGGGCATTTAACACACGTTTTGACACGTGTCAATCAAGAGTTTTTCCCTTAAACAATGCTTTAAAACGCAAGTCCACTAGGGTGGCAAGAAAAATCAAGTTATCGAGGGTGAAAGGCAAATCTCTACCAGCAAGTTCATCTTTCATCTGACTGGATAAACTAGAATAGAAGACAGCCAGGAGAGCATCATTGTTCCAGGTCAATTCAGTAGAGAGCGTATGACACTGGATAACATAATGTCTTAACTGCTATTCCCCTGTCTGAGCCAAAGTATGGAATCAGCGATGGAGTGTACACGACCAGGTTCATCACAGGCTTTATAAAAGGCAGACAGGAAGGATGGTAGAGAATGCATCACAGGGTCATGCTGCTCCCACAATGGCGCAGTGGAGGCCAAAACATCCGCAGACAGAAAAGAAAAAATGTAGGCCACTTTGGGCCGGTCAGAAAAAAATTGCTGGGGAGATAACTCAAAATGTACAGTGCATTAGCTCACAAAGCCCCAGCAGCCCTTAATATCTCCATCAATGTGGACAGGAATGGACAAATGTGGAGATGTTCACCAAGCAGAATGTCCAAGATAAGTATTAGGCTGTAGCAGGTGATTAGGAGCTGAAGGTGAATCTGCCGGAGTCCGAGACAGTGTGTCCATACAGGCTGAAAAGTCCTGCACAGTCTGGACAAGCTGCCATTGACTTATAGCAAGTTGCATTACCAATCCAGGCAGATTGTCTGCATCCCACAGCAACGGTGTTGTGGCTGCTTCATCTTTGGAATCCATGGTCTTGGGATTCTGTTAAGGCTCACCGGGTGAGGTTGATCCTCCAAGCCCTAGGTCCTCGTTGGCACATGGACCCAGGGATTGATGCAGCAAGCAGGAGGGCACGTGGGAAGCAAAAACTTGGCACACTCAGGAATCTCAGGAGCAGCAGGACGGATGAAGTTGAACCCAGCAGGGATTGGAAGCAAGTAAAACACAGTATGCATAGATTGTCGAGCACAACAAACATAAAAGTCTAGAGACTCAAACCTAAGACACAGGTGTGTGTATAAATGGGCCTTAAAAAGGTCTAGGGAGATGATGTTATTAATCCACGCAGGGCAACTTGCAAAACCCGATGTAGAACACAACAGAGAGCAGTGGACCCAGGGGAAGGAAGCGGAGTCCGGAATACCAGGGACAGGTGTGTAACACTTCATTTACTGTATATCTTGGCTGCCTCCTTATATGAAATGGGGACAAGAGTGTGGTACAAGTCCCTGGAAAGTCAGCAATGATGATCATTGCTACAGTTAGGTCCATATATATTTGGACAGAGACAACATTTTTCTAATTTTGGTTCTTGACATTACCACAATGAATTTTAAACAAAACAATTCAGATGCAGTTGAAGTTCAGACTTTCAGCTTTCATTTGAGGGTATCCACATTAAAATTGGATGAAGGGTTTAGGAGTTTCAGCTCCTTAACATGTGCCACCCTGTTTTTAAAGGGACCAAAAGTAATTGGACAATTGACTCCAAGGCTATTTCATGGACAGGATAGATTCGTTATGTCATTCTCAATTAAGCAGATAAAAGGCCTGGAGTTGATTTGAGGTGTGGTGCTTGCATTTGGAAGGTTTTGCTGTGAAGAAAACATGCAGTCAACGGAGCTCTCCATGCAGGTGAAACAAGCCATCCTTAAGCTGCAAAAACAGAAAAAAAACATCCGAGAAATTGCTACAATATTAGGAGTGGCAAAATCTACAGTTTGGTACATCATGAGAAAGAAATCTACAAGTGTGGAAGTTTCAGAAATGTAACTTCTCTTATTAGATTATGGCTTTGTCGATATATACCTTGCAACCGAATACACCTTCAAATTGTATGTGGCTCTTGGGAGTGGTACAATCACTGAATTTAGCATTCGGACCAAAAAAGGTTGTGCACCTCTGCTTTACACCAATAATAAAACAATAACCAGCCACGGGACATTATGCCAACCTACCAGAAAAAACTCAATTTAACAATCGAGTAATGTCTAATCTGAAGCTGCTTCTAGTGAATAGGAAGTATGTTGATGTCATAGAGTCTGGAAATTCCCCAAGTCATTAGACTGCCTAATACAAATACAGAACCCAGAAAACCAATAAAACAGTATTGCTACTGCACCACAAACCTGTATTACAAAATGTGTATACATACAGCATACCTGCAAAGAAAAAGTATCAGATGTTCAGCTGGTGCAAAAAGTAACACAGTAAAAAACACAATACGGGTATGTGCACATGACCAGAAGCTGCTGCGCGTTTGAAGCTGCGTGTTTAGGCAGCGTCAAACCCGCAGCGTCCAGATGTTACAGCATGGTGGATGGATTTTTAGAATTCCCATGCCCACTATGCGTCTCTGTGCACCTGAGGATCACCCACAGAAACTGACATGCGGCGAAACTTTCAGACCCGCAGCATGTCAATTTCTCTTGCGGGTCCGCGTGTGAGCTTTCCCCATAGATTAACATCAATGAGGAAAGTCTGTATGTGAAAAAAAAATTGTGCCGCTCACTTGCATAATGAGGGTGGAAGCCGCACGGCTGTTCTGTAGCGTCGGGGCCGCCGGCGGATTCGCATCGTGGGCACATATCCTAAGGAATCAAGTGAAAAGTGACATTCATAGATCCATCAAAAGTAATAGTATTGACTAGATTCATCAATTCTCTCCACTGAAAATGCAATTGTGGGCAATTCCAAATTACAAGTAGTACATCAGATTTTGGCTTGTTGTTATGTTGTTGCAATGGAGCAACCACCACCTGCCTAAAATTGTGTAATTTTCCACTGTACCATCAACCTGTCTAGGTATGGACTCATCAAGGACCTGAAGGTGTTCTATGGTATCTGGCACTAAGATGATAGAACAGATCCCTTTCAATACAATAAAATACAAAGTACATACATTATTAAAGGGAATCTGTAGGTTTTTGCTAATCTGACCGCAAAACCAAAGAAATGAGCCGGAGAACAAGTTGGTACACATGCAATGTAAGAAAATGTTTACACTGTGATCATAGCAGAGACAAAGTCCAAAAAACAAAAACAAAACAAGCATATACCCTATAGTAAATAAATACATAAATAGTAATAGTACATGTGACATGCAGAAGTAGTGCTGTTGCTTCAAAAGCATCCAGAAAATATAACAGTTAAAACAATCACAGGAGACAGGAAGTGTTGTGTTTCAGAAGCATCTAGCTACTAGAGAGGTTAACACAGTCACAGGAGACGGGGAGAGTAGTCTGGCTGCAGCCGAAGGGAAAGGTGGTGTGTGTGTGATCTGTACCACACAGAAGCCCTTTGTGAAGGAAAAGCCTGTGGTTGTGGGTGCATAGAAGTGTGCTGCTAAAGAGACTTGATCTGTGCTGTACTATGCTACTAAGAAAGACTTTATTAATGTGCCTTTAAGAAGAAACTGTTTGTTACTGGAGCCTGTTGCTCAATAAACTTAAATTGCACTCGCCATGCTTCATATTAAATATTACTGTTCAACTGTTCAGGAGGACTCTTGTCAAATGTGTATGGTCAGCAAGTGAATCCATCTACGTGTCTGTGCCTGAGGGTCAATACCACTGTAAGACTGAGAGAGCTGCAGTATATAGTCACCCTGCGTAATGGTTCCCCCAGGATTCCAAAGAATTCATGAAACTGGTCTCGCCACTATGTAAATTTAGGCGGCATGCGCGCAACATACATCTAAGTAACATTTGCTTTAACCCCTTAGTGACCAAGCCAATTTTGACCTTAATGACAAGGCCAAATTTTTGAATACTGACCAGTGTCACTTCATGTGGTAATAACTCTGGAATGCTTCAACAGATCCCAGTCATTCTGAGCTTGTTTTTTGTGACATATTGTACTTCATGATAGTAGTAAAATTTGTTTGATACCACTTGCATTTATTTGTGAAAGTATCGGAAATTTTGCAAAAATTTTGAAAATGTCACAATTTTCAAACTTTTTATTCTTATTCCCTTAAACCAGAGAGTTATATCACACAAAATAGTTAATAAATAATATTTCCCATATGTCTACTTTACATCGGCACAATTTTTAAACCATTTTTTTTTTGTTAGGAAGTTAGAAGGGTTAAAAGTTGACCAGCCATTTCTCATTTTTCCAACAAAATTTACAAAACCATTTTTTTAAGGAATAACATCACACTTGAAGTTACTTTGGGGGCCTTTATGACAGAAAATAACCAAAAGTGACACAATTCTAAAAGCTGCACACCTCAAAGTCTTCAAAACCACATTCAAGAAGTTTATTAACCCTTCAGGTGCTTCACAAGAATTAAAGCAATGTGGAAGGAAAAAATGAAAATTTTACTTTTTTTCACAAAAGTTTTACTTTAGCCCCAATTTTTTTTATTTTCTCAAGGGTAACAGGATAAAATGGACCACAAAATTTGTTGTGCAATTTCTCCTGAGCATGCTGATACCCCATATAAGGGGTGCATGGCAGGGCTTGGAAGGGAAGGCGCACCATTTAGACTTTTTGAACGCAAAAATGGCTGGAATCGAGAGCAGACGCTATGCTGCGTTTGGGGAGCTCCTGATGTGCCTAAACAGTGGAAATCCTCCACAAGTGACCACATTTTGGAAACTAGACCCCTCAAGGAATGTATCTATATGTGTGGTGATTACCTTGAGCCCACAGGTGCTTCACAGAAGTTTATAACGTAGAGCAGTGAAAATAAGAAAAATCAAATTTTTCCCACAAAAATGTACTTTTAGCCCCAAATGTTTTATTTTCACAAGGGTAACAGTAGAAAATGGACCCCAAAATTTATTGCTCAATTTCCCCTGAGTACTCTGATACCCTATATGTAGGGAAAAACTATTGGATGCACAGCAGGGCTCGAGAATCGAGAGCGGATGTCATGTTGCATTTGTAGAGCCCCTGATGTGCCTAAACAGTGGAACCCCCCCCCAGTGACCCCATTTTGGAAACTACATCCCTCAATGATTTTATCAAAGGATATAGTGAGTATTTTTAATCAACAGGTACTACATAGAATTTGATAACATTAGGTCGTCATATGGAAAATTTTCACTTTTTGATACCCCATATGTGGTCAAAAACTTCTGTTTGGGCACATGGTAGGGCTAGGAAAGGAAAGAGCGCTATTTATCTGGAATAAATTGTAAATGCCATGCCACATTTGGAGAGCCCCTGACATGCGAAAACAGCTGAAACCTCCCACAATTGACCCCATTTTAGAAACTAGATCCCTCAAGGAATTCATCTAGGGGTGTACTGAGCATTTTTAACCTACAGGTGATTCACAAAACTTTATAACATTTAGATGTGAGAACAAAAACAATTTTTTTTCCACTAAAGTACAGTTTTAGCACCACATTTATAATTTACACAAGGGGTAATGGAGAAATTGGATCCAACAATTTTGTTATGCAATTTCTCCCGAATGTGGTAGTACCCCATATGTGGATGTACACTACTGTTTGAGCACACGGCAGGGATCGGAAGGAAGGAGCACTACTCGGCTTTTAGAACGCAGATTCCGTTTGAATAGATTATGGGCTCCATTAGCTCAGCCCCTGAGGTGCCAGAACAACAGAAACCCTCTCCCCAGGTGACCCCATATTGAAAATTCCACTGCCTAAGAAATTCATTTAGGAGTGTATTTTGAACCCATAGGTGTCTCACAGAATTTTACTGAGACATGGAAATATGACATTTTAGTTGTAAAAATGAAATTATTGTATTTGCTGCAAATTTTTCAGGTACACAATGGTTAATAGGTGAAACTGGACCCCATAATTTATTGTGCAATTTCTCCCGAACGCAGTGATGCCCATATGTTATCAGAAATTACTGTCAGGGCTGACGCTATTTGGCTTTTGGAGCACAGATTTTGCTAGAACAGTTTGCAGACAACATTTGCGGAGCCCCAAAGGTGCCAGAACAGCAGAAAAAACCCAAAAGTAAACCCATTGTAGAAATTGCACCTCTCAATGAATTCATCTACGATTGCAGTAACTATTTTGTAACATCCACATCAGGCTTTATTCTGGAGAATAGCAAATAGGCCAGGTTAGTGCCCATATATTGTGCCCCCATAAAGTGTAGAGCCCCCATATATTATAGCACCCCCATACATTGTGCCCAGCTTGTGCTTCTGGCGATACACAAGTGCTCTATCCCCACTACAATAATGGCAAACATGTGGCCGTTTAGGCACAGAGGGGCTCATAAGGAGGGTGGCATTTGGTTTTGGGAGTGCAGAATTTACTGAATTTTATTTGAGGGGATGGGAGTCGTCACTTTTCCATAGTCTATGTTCTACCAGTAACGTGGGAACCCACTATAGTTCCAGTGACAGATGACGGATCTGAGTGGGGGCTGGTTTTGAGTGGGATAAATTAGGGTTTTATTGGTAACATTTTGAGGTACATAATATTTTTCCAGAATAAGGTTGGATCACATTCTTTTGTCCTATATTTACTTTGGGGTTTCCATGTAAATCCCACAGAAATGCGATTCAGACTAAACCCCCACGGAACCACCCACCATAATAAGGCAGATGGAGACAATTTGGACTGTGGTTGGCTTCTGTTCCAGTGGTATCCATCTTTTTAGGCGAGCACAGATCTGTGGTCGCCCACACTTAGATGCCTAAAATGATGGGACACCACCAGAACACAGATTAGTCCAAAGTGCCTCCATCGGCCTCATAAGTGAGTGGTTCCATCTGGGGTTTTGTCTGAATTGCGCTTTTGGAGAATTTACACGAAAACCCCAATGTAAGCGCTCAGCGGACAGTGCAGGATAAATGTGAGGCAAGCTTATTCCGATTATTGGGAGGCAGAATGAACAAATAGACAGCAGTACAAGAATAGTTCTTATTTTTATTTTTGCGCGGTTCAACATGTGGTATAAGTGATAGGCTATGTGCCCACGATGCAGAAATGCTCCGGATTTTTTCCTGAGCGTTTCTGCATCTCCCTGGCAGAAAAAACGCATGCGGATTGTACATGCGTTTTTCCTGCCAGGGACAAGCGGAAGTGAAGCGTTCTTCACATGCATTTCCGCATGCGGGTTGTCAAGCGCTTTCCAAGCGATTTTAGCATCACTTGGAAAGTGCTTGACAACTTGGTCACACTATATAAATCCATGCAACTGGCATGGATTTATATAGTGTGACCGAAAGAGTGGTAAAAAATAAAAAATAAATATATACTTACCTTCTGGTAGCTCCCGGTGTCCTTGTCTTGGCTTGCTGGCAGCTCGCGGTAGACTAAAGGACCTGCCGACGTCAGCGGTCGCGTGACCCGTCACATGACTAAATGACGTCATGGCAGATCCTTTTTAGACCATTGCGAGCTGCCGGCAAGCCAAAACGCATCGGTAAGGACACCGGGGGCCATCAGAAGGTAAGTATAATGTATATTTTTTATTTTATTCTTTTTTTTTTACAGGTACTATGGTACCCGGGTCCGGAGGAGAGTCTCCTCTTCTCCAAACCCGGGTACCATAAGCAGATGCAGTGATGCGGATTCCATGCGGTCCAATGCAAGTCAATGGCGGCGAAAACGCCGCGCTTCCGCAAAATAATTGGTAGTGCTGCGGATTATCATTGGGGAACATGGCAGACCTTCTACCAAGAGTTTTTTAAGCGTTTCTGCTGCGGAATTGAAGCTGCGGAAATGCTTAAAAAACGCATAGTGGGCACACAGCCATGAGGCGGATTTATTCTTGGGGTCGGTACGATTACAGCAATACCAGATTTATATGAGTTTTTTTAAGGTTTTGTTGCTGTCATACAGTATAAAAAGTAGTTTTTTTTGGCATCATATTCTGAAAGCTGTAACCTTTCTATTGTTAGGCGAAACGTGCTGTATGAGGGATGAGTTGCAGATTTTTTTGGTACCATTATGGGGCACATCGTAATTTTTGATCGCTGTTTATTCAGATTTTTCAGACACAGAATGAACAAAAAGCAGTAATTCAGTTATTGTTTTTAGTTTTTTGCGCCGTTGACCATGCGGTAAAAGTGATGAGACCATATTGTTCGTTGGGTCAGTACGATTACAGCGATATCTGATTTATATTTTTATGATTTGCTATTTTTACAGACTAAAAACAGTATTTTACAAAAACAAATTTGTTTTTCCATCGTCATATTCTGGGAGCTGTAACTTTTTTTTTTTGCCAAATGAGCCATATTTGGGCTTGGTTTTTGCGGGACGGTTTGTTTTTTTATACCATTCTTTTTACACATGACTTTTTGATTGCTTTGGCAACCGGCAAATTGGGGACCATGTGGCACGTATTACCAAGCGTTTTTTAAGCGTTTTCGCTGCGTAAATTCCATGGCAAGAATGCTTGAAAAACGCATAGTGGGCACGCAGTCTTAAATAAGTTCAAACCTCGTCTTCTAGTTATCATAATTTGGCCTTCAACAGAGTAATCGGATCCTTACTCTTGCCTTTTTTAACAGCTTTTAACACAATCGACATTGAGAACTGACTGTTCATTTGCTGCGTAACATCTCCCATGACAGGTACCATTGGAAATTAATAATTATTAAATAATTATCTATCATATTCACTTGTTAAGAGATTTTACTGTTATGACTGTACATTATATGCTGTTTAATCACAGATCTATGCATCGGCCTCTTAACGGCCCAGGTGACGTCCCATACAGGAAATCTTCGCCTTGTCTTTCAGCCCTGTAGATTATGGGCCGGTTTCGCCTGGCAGAGTTAGCACCGGCTAAGAAGTCAGAATTAGGCAGATTGAACAGGAACTTGATGTGGCATATGTAAACTCAGGATTTGAAGGAGAACGGCACAAAATAACAGGTATTTGGGGTACATTAGAGGATTTTAAAAATGTCAAGACCCTTTTTTGACAATCAGTTTTGGTAAGAAACTACTTTAAAGGGCACCGGTCACCAAGTTTATGCTCCTCTGAGTGCAGCATAAAGTATGTGGCCATAATTCCAGCGATGTTTCACTGTTTAGCAAGTACAGCATAAGCCAAGTGCAGGAGTCCTTATTACATGCACTGTGTAGTCCTTGATATTCATGAGCTGAACAACAGTATAAGGAGAAAGCCACCAATCAGCACTGGGAGGATAACCCACTTTGTCACTCAACGTTGAAATTGCAACACCTAGGAGGAAAAGTCGTTGAATTATAGAAATTGAAGGATGGATAGACATGTTAATGATAGGTGAATTCTAAAAAAAATGGAAAAAAAAATTCAAAGATCTCGATTAGTGATGAGCAAGTATGTTCTGTTAACCCTTTCGAGCACCAAGTATTTATAGCTGCTCGGTGATATGTTTGAATCACTCCCGTGTGCATGATTTGCGACTGTTTGACAGTTTTAATACATGTGAGGAATGTGTAAGAAATAGACATTCCTCACATGTATTAAAACTGTGAAACAGTCGCAAACCATGCACACGGGAGCGATTCAACCAGATCACCGAGCAGTTGTAACTACTCGGTGCTCGCACGAGCATACTCGGCGAAAGGGTTAACAGAACATACTCGCTCATCACTAATCTCGATTTATTCAGTATTGAGTCTGAGTGCTATGCACAAAAATACTAACACATGCCTTGGCATATCAGTGAGGAATGTTCTGCCATGCTAAATACACTTGGGCAGACAAATCAACAAGATCCGCTGCTGGCAGCTCCTTTTGCAATTAATGACATAATGACAAACAGCATTTCATATGTGCTCATTGGGGGACAAGTCCGGAGATGCAGCAAGCCATCGTAGCACATTTAGGACATACAGGCTGCTCACAGTAGCAAAAGCAAAAAGCGGCATGGTGTTGTCATGTTAAAAAACGGTTTCTGGGACACTATGGAAAAATGGCCTGGTTTCATGACCAAATGGATGTAACACCAAACTGTTACTGAACTTGGAATGAAGACTAGAGGGGTCCAACTATTGTACATTATGCCACCCCACACCATAATCTAGGGAGTAGCACTGGTGTGATCTTCCCTAGTGAAGGACTCTTCATGGCGTTGCGCATGTGGTCTCTAGACTGATTTCTGCCTATAATTGTGTCAAACACCAAAGCGGGTCTTGTCACTTAAAATAGACCCCCATTCCAGCCTCCATTACTGTCTTGCTCTGCAGCATGATAGACTTTGAGAGCGGTGGTGTGAGGTCAATGGAACAATTGTTGCTGAACGTCTGGCTCAAACTCCAATTTAGTGCAAATGCCTTTTTACTGTTGTGTAGAAACTGATTGATGGCTTGGTATGTAACATCTAATTTTACTTGCAATACAGAATGGATCAGTATCTGCCATTTTTCGAATCTTGATGATCCATCTGTGCAGAGGTTCACCTCTGTGCACCTCTTGCTGTTATTCCAATTCAATGTTGTTCTCCCTACTACTGGGACCTGTAACATTGAACAGTGACGACATCTCTGCCTACATACGCTGCTATCTGTCGGAGTGATGAATCAAGATCTCTTAGTTCAAGGATTCTGTCCCTCTCAGTTTGTGTCAAGTAGTGATAACTGGCACATCAGCAAACAGGAGGCATCGCACAATCATCCCACAAGATATGATTTGAGGTTCCATGTGGTTAAAAAATTGCTTTCAACCTGGAGTTTATGCTTCTCCCCCATCCCACAGAATGGTGTCCGTCAGATATCTTAAAAATGAATCCCCTTTAGACAAACAGTTCTTGGCTCTTGTTTCAAAGCCAGTCAATCTGTGTATGCTTTCTGACCAGACTGCTGAAAATAGGTTGAGATTTCCCATGTACCTTTGTACATAATTTTAAACGTCCCCTCCCCCACTTGCCCTATTTTGTGGTATGTTTTTTTTTTCTTTTGGTAATATTTCCCAGCCAAGTACTACAAAAATGAGTCCCTTGTGTATGTAAGCTGGAGAGGTGTTTGGGTTTGCTATGTCTACAAACACTGACGTCAAGATCTTAATAATCTTGGATGTGGATCAGATGTTACTGTTCCAGTTTGTAAGTTTACTTCAGACTTGGTTACATAGTAACCTTTCTAGTATTTCATCTGTGCACTGGTTCCTAGGCTGTCTCACGCTATCTCTGATGGTAACACTGTCTTTAAACATAGTATGCGAATGAAAGTATTTCTGGTGACTAGCATTAACAATAAAATATTTCCAGATTCAGATCCTTTATACATTAATCATGCACAATCCATTTGTATAAAGAAATTCTTACGTCAATGTGTCATCAGAAGGGAATTTGGGGGTCATATCTGGGATAATTAGTAGTGATCAAATTTTGTAACCCAAATAATGTAAAAACTGTTAAATTGCTCAACATCACTTTGACTGGTTTTCATTGCTTCAAGCTCCAGCGCAAGGGTCTTGCAGGTGATTGCGCTCCTGTTGTGCAGCTTGCCCAAGACCTAAGTCTCGTCTTGTCGTCCTACCTGTTATGCCTGATTTGCCACAAAGAATTACCTGGGTAGAAAGGCAAAATGAGCAATTGTAAGTACACAGGGCCATATAATATGATGAATGCAATATATTAAGAGGATAAACATTTTGATGGGAGGAGGAGTGAATACCAGGGAATCCAATAGACTCTTTGACCCGGTTCAGCTAGTTCCAATTGAACTGTGGTTTTGAAAGAACACTTCACTACTTTCTGAAACTTAGGCCCTAAATCATCAAGATCAGCGATTTTCTTTGAGAGGATGTGGTGGAATCAGATATTCCTGATTCATGAAGAGACACACGTTGACCTGACCTGCCGCTCTGTAAGAGGAAGCGATGGTGTCTCTGAGGAGTCCCTGCATGATGTGACATTAGTGAGGATAGACTGCCATTTGCTGGTTGGACGAATCCAGGCAGAACCTATTTGCACCAGAAGAATTGCAGGGGGAGGGAGTTCTTGTGCCGGACCTGGTGAGGTGCCTTGCATGATAGAGCTCCTGGATATAAAAGCCCTGTGTGCCAAATCGCAGGAGGCTTTGGCGCCAAGAGAGCGCAAGGTGCAGATGTGCACAGGAGGACATGCTGCAGCCAGAGTGCTGGCTGCTGCAGACAGGACCCAGATGACACCAGATAAGATCCAGAGCTCCAACTACGCTGGTCAAGACCCGAGGACCCGATCTATGCCGGTCCAGACTCAGAGTTCAGACTGCGCCGATCAAGGCCCGAATCCCAGATCTGCGCCAAGGTCAAGATACCGAACACTGACGACACCAGTCAAGATCCAGAGCCTTGCACCCTTCTTCCCATATCCAGACGATAGCCGTCGTCGGTCAAGCACCAAAGACCCCTAAGGTGACTCCGTCCAAAAGAGGAGGAATACGGTTACAGGAAGATGACACAAGTGAGCCGGGCCGTCGCTTCAAGCACTGACATACAGTACAGGGGTCAAGCTGCACTAAGACAGCAGACAGGGTGTCAGTTGGCGCGAAGGAGGCTCAATGTGCATTAGTAGCCTTTGTCAGGAGAACTTACCACCTAGCGGGAACAACCGGCGATCCCCGTCGCTTCAGGAGGAGCCAACGTAGTAGCTCCCACAGGGATGGGTATATCACCCCTGTCAGAGGAACACTAGTATAATCCCTGACTTTTCTGCCATTGTAATTGTACTTTAAAACTCATTATATGTTCTACATTGTATAATCTACTTGTAATTACCCTGTTTATACTGTTTACTGTTTCTTAACTACTGCAATTTCCGAGGGAAATTGCGAGGGAAATAAAAAGTTAATTGACTGTTTCTGCCTCATATTTATCTGCGCGTTGCATCCGTTACCTACTTTACAGCTCCATCATGTAACTAGGATAAAAGTGTTCCATCAGGGATACAACTTCCTGGTGCTGCCGATCGTTGTAGGTCCCAGCTGTCAGACCTCCACCGATCAGTAAGTTCCCGGGGACAAGTGATAACTTATTTTACTGGACACCCCTGCAAGTTGGCTATAAAGCCAAAGGTGTTGGCTCAATATATCTTTATCTCATTCCTGACACGTGAGGTTCCAAAGGGCCCTGATATTTTATCTCTATAGGGTCTACAAATTTCTGATGTTGGCCCTAGTTGCCCAATTATCCTTTATTGTATTTTTCACTATTTTATATGTTCGTTCAAATATTGAACAAAATTACTGCCGGGTATGAATTCTCATTACTTGTCTGACACTGTCCTTTTCATCTTGCCTGCCTTGTTAAAAATTTCTTTTTGATGCTTTGAAGGTTTTTCACCACCATCATAACCAGGTGTAAAGGCTCTTAAAAATGTTCTTTAATTTCCATTTTCTTTGGATATTCACTGGCTGTCAGAATTACTTTGTCCTCTTTCATGTTTCTCGGCAGTTTTCAAGGTTTTTTGTTTCTACTCTATCCCACTTATTTATTAAATAATGGATAATCATAGCAAAAAAATGACTATTTTTTCCGATGCCTGTTTTTTTTCTATCTTCTCCTGGAGCTGAACATATGTTAGTTAGTGTCTTGTGGCTGGCTGTAATGGCACTGTATTCCAATAACTGTCTTTCCTTATCACTTAACTTCACATAACATTTTTAGTGTTGATTTGTCCTATCCTGTTGTGAGAGTTGGAATTTATTGCAAAATGCATTAATTTGTAAGTATTTAGTTAGAAGAGATGTTTCAGGCCTCTCTGTTAGAATACAAAAATATATTATGTTGTTTATAATATATTATCACTTCTCTGTAATGATAAATGGAAAGCAACACATATATACAGTCAAGGCTGAAAATGTTGGCACCTTTGATATTGTTCCAGAAAATTAAGTATTTCTCCCAGAAAATTATTGCAATTACACGTTTTGTTATACACATTTTTATTTCCTTTGTGTATATTGGAATAACACACAAAAAAAAAAAAAAAAGGGAAAATTGAACATAATTTCACACAAACCCCCAAAATAGACCAGACAAAATTGTTGGCACTGTTAACTTAATATCTGGTTGCACACCCTTTGGAATAAATAACTACAATCAATTGCTACCTATAACCATCAACAAGCTTCTTACACCTCTCAACAGGAATTTTGGACCTCTCTTCTATTGTAAACTGCTCCAGGTCTCTCATATTTGAAGGACGCCTTCTCCCAACAGCAGTTTTAAGATTTCTCCACAGGTGTTCAATGGCATATAGATCTGGACTCATCGCTGGCTACTTCAGAACTCCCCATTGCTTTGTTTTCACCCATTTCTGGGTGCTTCTTGAAGTATGCTTGGGGTTATTGTCCTGTTGTTGATATCCTGACCCATCACCTAGGACGCAAACCCAGCATTCTGACACTGGGCACTATATTATGATTCACAATCCTTCAAATTTTATGTTACCTTGCACACAGTCAAAGAACCGAGTGGCAGAGGCAGCAAAACAACCCCAAAACAATTAAGAACCTCAAAGATATTGGACTGTAGGTATTGTGTTCTTTTCTTTGTAGGCCTCATTCCGTTTTAGGTAAACAGTAGAATGATGTGCTTTACCCATAAAGTTCTATCTTGGTCTCATTTGTCCACAAGACGCTTACCCAGAAGGATTTTGGCTTACTCATGTACATTTTGTTAAACTGCAGACAAGCTTTTTATGTCTCTGTATCAGCAGTGGGGTCCTCCTGGGTCTCCTGCCATAGTGTTTCGTTTCATTCAAATGTCGACAGATAGTTTGCGCTGACATTGATGCACCATGAGCCTGCAGAACAGCTTGAATTTCTTTGGAACTTGATTGGGGCTGCTTATCCACCATCTGGACTATCCTGTGTTGTAAACTTTCTTCAATTTTTATCTGCCATCCACGTCCACCGAGATTAGCTACTGTGCCATAAGTTGTAAACTTCTTAATTATGTTGCGAACCATGGACAAAAGAACATCAAGATCTCTGGAAATGGATTTGTAACCTTGAGATTGTTGATAGTTTTCAACAATTTTAGTTCTCAAGTCCTCAGACAGTTCTCTTCTCCTCTTTCTGTTCTCCATAAGTATGGCACAGACAGACACACAATGCAAATATTAAGTCAATTTCTCCCCTTTTTATCAGGTTTTAGGTGTGATTTTCATATTGCCCACACCTGTTACTTGCCACAGGTGAGTTTGAACAAACATCACATGCTTGAAACATAGTTGTTTATCCACAATTTTGGAAAGGTGCCAACAATTTTCTTCGGCCCATTTTGGGGGTTTTGTATGAAATGATGTCCTATTTTATCTTAATGATAATAACTGTCTAACTCCATATCAACATGGATTCATGAGGGATCGCTCCTGCCAAACAAACCTGATCGCCTTCTACGAGGAGGTGAGCTCACAGCTGGACCGGGGAGAGTCAGTGGATGTTGTATACCTTGACTTCTCCAAAGCGTTTGATACCGTGCCACACAAAAGGTTGGTATATAAAATGAGAATGCTTGGTCTGGGGGATAATGTGTGCAAGTGGGTAAATAGCTGGCTGAGTGATAGAAAGCAGAGGGTGGTTATCAATGGAGTAAGCTCAGGGGGTGTCAGGGTTACTAGCGGGGTGCCTCAAGGGTCTGTCTTGGGCCCTATATTATTTAATATATTTATTAATGATCTAGTGGAAGGGTTGCATAGTAAAATAGCAATATTTGCAGATGATACTAAACTTTGTAAAGTAGTTAATACAGATGAGGATAGGGCACAGCTACAGGAGGATTTAGATAAATTGGGGACTTGGGCCAAAAAATGGCAAATGGGGTTCAATGCCGATAAATGTAAGGTCATGCACATGGGAAAGAAAAACAGCAGTCACCCATACATATTAAATGGGAAACCGCTGGGGAAATCTGACATGGAGAAGGACCTGGGCATCTTGGTTAATAGCAAATTAAATTGGAGTGCCCAGTGTCAGGCAGCAGCTGCGAAGGCAAATAGAGTCATGGCATGCATCAGAAGAGGAATAGGGGCATATGATGAGAACATTGTTCTTCCTCTGTATAAAGCGCTGGTAAGGCCGCACTTAGAATATTGTGCACAGTTCTGGGCTCCAGTGCTCAGGAAAGACATATCGGAGCTAGAGAGGGTACAAAGGAGGGCGACTAAGGTAATAAAGGGAATGGAGGGACTAGAATACCCAGAGAGGTTGTCAAAATTAGGCCTATTTACGTTGGAAAAGAGAAGGCTTAGGGGAGACCTCATAAACATGTATAAATACATCAGGGGGCAGTACAGAGATCTCTCCCATGACCTATTTATACCAAGGATGGTGACAAAGATGAGGGGGCACACTATGCGTCTGGAGGAAAGGAGGTTCCTGCACCAGCATAGAAGGGGATTCTTTACGGTCAGAGCCGTGAGACTCTGGAACTCTCTGGGAGAGGAAGTGGTGATGTCCAACTCACTTAATGAGTTCAAGAGAGGCCTGGACGCCTTTCTTGAGAACAATAAAATTACATATTATGCTTAGTTAATTAATCCAGGGATTTAATCTGACTGCCAGATTGGTGTCGGGAAGTGAATTTTTCCTCAATGATGTAAATTGGCCTATAGCGCATGGTTTTTTTTTTGCCTTCCCCTGGATCAACGCTGCGGAATAGCTGCAGTGCACAAGAAATAGGCTGAACTGGATGGACGCTTGTCTTTTTTCGGCCTTATAAACTATGTAACTATGTTGTCTTTTTTTCTGTTTTGATGTGTTGTTCCAATACACACAAAGAAAATAAACCTGTATGTAACAAAACATGTGTAACTGCTATAATTTTCTAGTAAAAATACTTCATTTTCTGGAACAATTTCAAGGATGCCAACACTTTCAGCCATGACTGTAGATAACAAAAAATCCACAAAAGGTCATGGTCACCTACTCCCCTTTCCTGCTCAATGAACCTTGCACACATCAAGGAGCATGACTGGAAAACTCTCCAATAGAAGTTAATGAACATCTCTAGTATAATGTTTCCTATGACTCATGTGGTTGCTGTAAAGTTGATCTCCGTATTATGTTAACAGTTCAGGCAAAATCTTCTCCCCCGTAATTATATACTCAAAATAGAGTTAAAAAGTCTACAATCAGAAAATGAAAACATACTATAAAAACACTTTGTATTGGTATTTGGGTATATTTCTTAAAAAATATAGCCAGTATATTTCTTTTAATGTTAAGGTATTTCAAAAGGAAATTAAATAGTAACTTTTGGGTGTGAGATGAGGGCTAAACACTCACTGTAGGGGGTTGGTTCGACGACCGTAATAATTGGACAAGTGCAATCTGTCATTTTGACGGATAGCACTTGTCCCCATGTTATTCTATGGGGCTGTGCACATGTCCGATTCTTTTCCTCAGACAGAGCCTGTCCTGGGAAAAAAAATTACAGGATGCCGAAGCTTGATCCAATATTTGGATCACACTTGGCCATGGAAATCAATGAATGCGTGGAAACCATTGGACTGCACTCAGATGACATCAGAGTACAGTCCAAGTTCCAAGGAATGACACAATTGAGAAGATGGAGAAACTTTTTTCCCCATCTTCTCGTCGTCCAAGAGAAAATCGGATCCCACTATGATTATACTCTGATCAAACTCTGGTCAGAGTGTGATTTGCATAATTGACCTGATTCTCTCGGATGAGAGAATATACACTTGTCTGCGCCTTGCCTAAATGTGATTATTTTATGTCTCCTCCTAAGGCTACATTCAAGATTGTAAACTGACAGCACTCGGACCAATGTTATTCAATAAGGCTGTTCAGATTAGCAATTTATTTTACATGAACCTAACATCCGTGTTAAAAAGAAAAAAAGCAGCTTGCGCTAGTTTCTTCCGTATTTCAAATGACTCGTCTAATCAAGTCTATGGATCCATATGGATCAACCATATGAAATCGCATTTTTCTGGATACGTTGCCATTATTAACAAGAAAGTTTTTTGTCTTGTAAATGTTAAAACCTGCTGATGTTTAAAAACGGGTGACATATGAATGACAATTAAGATGAAAAAGTTTCCCAGTGTTTGGATGAGAATCGGATGATCTTTTTAATTTGCTCGTGTGAACTTAGTTCACACAAGCATATGCAAAAGCATCCATTTTATGTCCAGAAAACACTGACCAAACACCACAATGAAGACCAAGCAGATCTTCAAACAAGTCAAGGAAAAGTTGTTGAGAAGTATAAGTCAGGGTTGTGTTATTAAAAAATATCTCAATCTCTGATGATCCCCTGGAGCACCATCAAATCCATTATCGTCAAATGGAAAGAACATGGTACTACAACAAACCTGCCAAGAGAGGGCCATCCACCGAAACTCTCAGCCTGGGCAAGGAGGTCATTAGTCAGAGATGCAGTACAGAGACCAAAGGTAATCCTGAAGGAGCTGCAGAGTCCCCAAGCAGAGACTGGATTGTCGGTCCATACTACCACAGTAAGCAGTACACTCCATAGAAGGGGCCTTTATGGAAGATTGGGCAGAAAAAAGCCTTTGCTTACACACAAAAATTGTAAGGCTCATTTTGAGTTTGCCAAAAGACATGTGGGAGACTCCCCAAATGAATGGAAGAAGGTGCTGAGGTCAGATGAGACCAAAATTGAACGTTTAAGGCACCAAGGTAAACATTATGTTTCATGCCAAACCAACACAGCTCATCACCCCAAGAACACCATCCCCACAGTGAAACATGGTGGTGGCAGCATCATGCTGTGGGAAAGTTTTTCAGCAGCAGGGATAGGGAAAATGGACTGAGTCGAGGGGAAGATGGATGATGCGAAATACAGGGATATTCTTGAGCAAAACCTGTTTCAGTCTGTGAGTGATTTGAGACTGGGACAGAGTTTCACCTTCCAACAAGACAATGATCGAAAGCATACTGCTAAAGCAACACTTGAGTGGTTTAAGGGGAAACATGTAAATGTTTTGGAGTGGCCAAGTCAAAACCGAGATCTTAATCCAATTGAGAATTTGTGATCAGACTTGAAGATTGCTGTTCACCAGAGGAAATCATCTAACTTGAAGGCGCTGGAACAGTTTTGCCTTGAGGAATGGGAAAAAATGTCAGTTGCAAGATGTGGAAAGCCCATAGAGACTTGCAGCTGCAATTGCTGCAAAAGGAGGCTCTATAAAGTACTGACTTTAAGGAGGTGAATAGTTATGCTCACTGAAGTTTTCATTTATTTTGTCCCATTTGTTGTTTGCTTCACAATAAAAAAATGTTCACAGTTGTAGGCATATTCTTTACATGAACTGAGATAAAACCCTTAAAAAACAGTGAATTTCCAGGTTGTTAGGTAGCAAAATACGAGGGGTGTGTGTGAATACTTTCGCAAGCCACTGTAAATGATCTTCTTATTGATATGAGAGAACAAGTGATCTCAATGCACAACACAATCCAATATAACAAGCCCAATATACCAATACTACCATATACAAATGACAAATACCGCCACATGACCAGACCACACATAACCACCACATAGTGACAGAATAATACCACATACAAGGAACAAATACCTCCACATCATCATTTTTCTAGTTGGTCGTTCATCTTCACTTTTGTTCTTCATTCAGAGCAGATTGCCATCACTTCTTCCAGACAGAACTCTTCTCTGCAGAAAGTAATACACAGACATTTAGGCTATGTGCCCACGATGCAGAAATGCTCCGGATTTTTCCTGAGCGTTTCTGCATGTCCCTGGCAGAAAAAACGTATGCGGATTGTACATGCGGATTGTACATGCGGATTGTACATGCGGATTGTACATGCGTTTTTCCTGCCAGGGACAAGCGGATGTGAAGTGTTCTTCACTTGCCTTTCCGCATGCGGGTTGACAAGCACTTTCCAAGTGATTTTAGCATCACTTGGAAAGTGCTTGTCAACTTGGTCACACTATATAAATCCATGCAAAAGTCATGGATTTATATAGTGTGACCGTAAAAGAATGGTAAAAAATAAATCTATAGTTACCTTCTGATGGCCCCCGGAGTCTATTCGCTCCGTCCTGGCTGCCGTCAGCTCGCGGTACACTACACTGAAAGACCTGCCGTCACATGACTATGACGTCAGCTCAGGTCCTTCAGTCCACCGCGAGCTGCCGGCAAGCGAAGACAAGGACACTGGGGGCCATCAGAAGGTAAATATAATATTTATTTTTTATTTTATTCTTTTTTTTACAGGTTCTATGGTACCCGGGTCCGAAGGATAGTCTCCTCTTCTCCAGACCCGGGTACCATCCGCACATTGGAATGAATGGATTCCGCATCTAGAGATGTAGTGATGCGGAATCCAAGCGATTCAATGCAAGTCAATGGCGGCGAAAATGCAGCGCTTCCGCAAAATAATTGGTAGTGCTGCGTTTTTTCCCGCAATGATAATACGCAGCGGAAATTTCTGCAGCATGTGCACAGCACATGCGGATTATCATTGGGGAACATGGCAGGCCTTCTACCATGCGTTTTTTAAGCGTTTCTGCAGCATTTTTGCCGCTGCGGAAACACTTAAAAAACGCATCGTGGGCACACAGCCTTAGAGTTGATCGCTGCTAGAGCACATTCCCCACTTTTCCCCAACTTCTATACTGCGCCAGATGAGGAAAAAAACATTATACTGCCATCCTGCACATTAACAGAACCTCCCTTTTTTCACCTCTTTGGAAAACAGTATTTTCAAAAGTAAAATACTGTATATTACAGCTGTAGTAACGTTCCTAATTGGCCCCTACAGTAATTACATTTCACCATCAACTAATAATATATGTTTCATACTTGGGCTTCTATACATTATGTCACCCATTCTGGCCCACAGTCTATAATAATGTCCTCCTTGCTGGGCCCCTTCCAATAATAATGTCCCCTATCCTGGGGCCCTACCTGTAATAATGCCCTTCATGCAGGGCCCCTTCCTGTAATAATGACCTCCATCCTGGGCCCCGTTTTGTAATAATGTCTTCCATCCTGGGCCCCTTCCTGTAATGATTTTCCCACTCCTTTCCTGTAATGTCCCTCGTCCTGGGTCTTTTTGATGTAATAATGTCCTCCAAACCGGCCCCTTCATGCAATAATGTCTTCTGTCCTGGCTTCTTCCTGTAATAATGTCCTCCGATCTGGGCCATTCTTGTAATATGCCTCCGCCCTGGGACCTTTTTTTGTAATAATGTCCTCCATGCTGTGCCCTTTCTGGCCCCTTCCTGTAATAATGTATCCCAACCTGGGCCCTTCCTGTAATAATGTCTCCTGACCTGGGCCCTTCTTGTAATAATGTCCTCCGTGCAGGGCCCCTTCCTGGAATAATGACCTCCGTGCTGGGCCCCTTCCTGTAATAATGTCCTCCGTGCTGGGCCCCCTCGTGTAATAATTTCCCTGATTCCTATAATAATGTCCACCATCCTGGGCCCCTTTATTTAATAATGTCCTTTATTCTGCTGTTCTTCTGCAACACAGAAGAAAAAAAAAACAGATTCTTCTTACCTGTCCACGCTCTCACAACAATTCATCTTGATGCTCCATATCCGGCGCATGGGGACAGGGTGGCACAGGGTGGCGCAAGGCAACGACGTCATGCGCCACCCGCTATGGGCACAGAGATGTCAGCTTCTGACTTCTGATAGGCCGGCGGACATTTTAAGTATTGCAGTGAAGGGGCTCGGCCGCTTTGTTTATGAGTGACTTTCTGTTCCACAACTCACATCCCATTGGTGAGCATCTATTTCACTAATTAATGGTCTTTACCAAGGGAGTGTAGCTATCAGGGTAAAAATGCAGAGCAGCCTAAGGACATGCCCCCAAAGATTCTTGTGAGCAACACCCTCTTGGTAAAGGCCATATAAATTAACACTAAATAAAAACATCATTATCTCTGTAAACTTATGGCGGATTTCAAAAAAGAAAAAAAAAAGTCAGGGGAGCGCAGAAATAAAATAAGAACAAAAACTGTCCAATTTTGACCTGGTGACAAGTTCTCTTTAAACGGTAACTTGACAGCTGCTACATGCTGCTCAAACCATTGGCAGCATGTATCAGACACTGGCTTCATAATTTTAGCTAGGCATGTCTGACTCTGAAATGCAAGAGCATTTCAGAGAAAAACATACTTTAATAGCCATCGAGGACTGAGCCGCACAGGAGACTAGTCGGAAATGTGGGTCCCCGGAGGCCTCTCCCTGCCTCTCCCCTAGAGTGACAGGTATTTCTATATATACAAACGCAGGGAGAGACATGTCACTCAAGGAGAGCGGGTGTGGAGAAGCCGCAGGGGCCCCACATTTCCCATGCGGCTTGGTCCGCGGTGGCTTTTAAAATGTGTTTTTGCCTGAAAAGTCGCAATTTCAGATTTAAACATACCTGGCTGAAATAATGCAGCCTGTGTCTGATATATGCTATCCATAGATTGTGCAGCATGTAACATCTGTCAGGTTCCCTTTAAGCTCCAACCTATACTTAGCCTTATAGTCTCATGTGCATCATGTGCATATGCTGTGCACATACTCCAGCCTCTAACTTTCCTTATTGGAACTGGCTCACTGGGGCCTATAGTCTTCAGAGCTACACAGATTTCCCAAACACACCATGTGGTCCCAGCCACACACTGACTCACTTCCAGTTTAGAGCATCTACTTAAATTCTATAATACTGTAGACAACTAGTGGCAAACAATGCAACTGCCGGCATGCAATGGATTACATAGCACAGGAGCCTCTTGTAAAACTAATCAAACTAGTGTGCAAGAGTGGTGGACTGTACTGTCACGTTCCTACCCCTGAAGATACCAATCTCGTCATGTAGATAATGTCATGCGTTTTGTACATATAAAGTGTTATGTGAAATGTGAACTAGGTACTGCGGTTTTAGTGTATATTATGAATAGACTGTGATATGGTACTGTACAGCATAGGGTAGAGATACAGATTAGGATCTTGGTCATAAGAGGCTTAGTACATACTTTTATAGGATAGTAACTGTAGATAGCTGAAGGTATAGGATACAATACAGTTAATGTTTGGTACTAGCCCACAGTGGGAGGAGGCTAGTGCTAGTGAAAAGTAGGCACTTCCTGATAGTCAGATAGGGAAGTACAGTAACCAAGGTCAAGTTTGAGTGCAGTGGGCTGCCAGTGCCACCAAGTATCTATCATTCATGGCAGTGGAAGGTCTTACTATAATCACTTGTGGACATTCCTGCAATGTCCGGAGCCCAGGGCCCGGTATGGGTACTATGGAGAGTGCCTTATTCTCTGGTGTACAGGGGACGATGGATGTGGAACCGCGAAAAGGTAGAGGATCCTGGGTGAACTGGGGGCTGGACGGTAAATCCCAGGGGCTGAGAGAGCCAGTGAATGTGGGGATAGTCCAGGAGGAAAGGATAGCGATGCGGAGGGTATACTGTGTTAAGGAAGCAAGTAATGGGAACTGTGGTGCCCAATACTTCATGTTGCAATCTGATGAACTTCAACTCTCCAGTAAATTTTTCGCTGTGCGGCGGCTCCTGAAGATGGAAGCCTACAAGTGAGTGTGATCCACCCCACACATGCTAGCACACTGGGACTGGGACACAATTTTCCTGTAAAGTGCCAGCGCATTATGGAGCAGCAACTCTGTTATGGCTACCTCTCGCGGTCACTTTACAAGTGCATGCCGAAGTTGTTACAATCTGCATTGAAATTGCTCATATGCACTTGCACAGTGATTTACCATTGTCAGTGTGCTACGTATGTGCGGTTCTTTGGGCACACTGACAATAAAGTTGTTAAATTATGCTTATCTGAACTGGCCCTAAATGAAAACTATTTATAGATGGATAGATATGGATGCATTTTTTTCATTAATAACAAATATGATTTATGCAGATTATATATTTGCAAAACAATAACGTGCTAATAAGAGTAGTTTCTTTTTACAACAAGCAGTCTGTATTTTTGAGGAACATATTCACCGTGAACAGAATGAAAACTGATCAATGCTGGTTGGTCTCCTACATCAGAAAAAACATCTTGAAAACCGTGACTAACATGGTATACTGACAGATTGGGAGGTTTCATCTCCACTTTGTACTGTAAACAAGGGGTAAACACACTCTTGCACGTTTGGTTGCTTCTTGATGCACTTGAGTGTGGCTTCTCCTAATTACATGTAATAAGGCCATACACACCGGAAACACGCCCTGCTGAGAATAGGCTTCAACCGAATTGTTGACCACAACAGCAGATGGTGCTTAGCAGAAAGAAAGGTTTCTTATCAGTCAGACGATCTCCTGATGGGCTGTGAGCAGATTGCATTAGACTCATCTAGTCAGTAATATATTTTGGTCACGCTCATTAGAACAGCTTTAATACAGGCTGATGATAAAAAACACACACGAGCAGCACATTTTTCTTTGAGCTTTGTGCTAATGTACTGAAAAGTAGCTATCGCTGTTAAAAGGGAAATATTTCAGGAAGAAAGTAAATTTTTTTTAAAAACTGCACAAAAACCCCTACCAAACAAATTGTAGTTGCCGCTTGTTTCCTTGATTTTTAGTGGCAAAGTTGCTTGTCAGTAGAGTTGGGGCGAACTGCACAACCCATTAGATCAGCCATGACAGTGGTCGGTGACCGCTGCACGGGAACGGAAGTGCCGCCTCTTACCTGATGGCATCCACACCCCTCCTTTTGATTAGCCAATCAAAAGAAAAGCCGCGAATGCCATCAGGTAAGAGGCGGCACTTCCGCTCCTGTGCAGCGGCCACAGACCACTGTCATGGCTGATCAAACGGGACGTGCGAATCAATTCGCATCAACTCTAGCTCGGACCAACATACACGGAGTGACCGTGGGTCTCTTGACCTAAATTAACAGCCTCATAGTCATACATGAGACTGGTAATTTAGGTAAAGAAAACTCACAGTAGGGCCAGGTATTACTGTCCAATCATAAACTATAAAATACAGATGTGTTAATTCAGCCTTACGCCTCATTCAGCTGTTTGGGTTTCGTGTACATGTTCTACCATTAATTGACAGGACATGTACTTAGTATAGTTTAGGCATGGTCACAATTTTTTTGTGGATTAATTAAAAAAAAAATAAAAAAAATCAAATTCATTTACATTTTTGATTCGATTTGTCGATCAAACTTGCCCATTCAAGTGAATGCATCTGTGAAAAAAAAGCAGATGACATCCAAGTGCTATCTGTTATTTACTGTTTAATGGGTTGGAGAATTTCCAAAATTACAAGAAAAGAACAAAAGAGTTCAGGAAAGCCCCAGCTAGGAAAGGAAGGGGGAATATTTGTATATATACAATAAGTGTATAGAAAGTGTAACCTTTTTTAAAATCTCAGATGAGCCCTGTAATGTCGTGTCTACTGTCATCAGGTTAGAGATTATGTAAAATAAACAATCTGTCAGACCAGGGCCGGAGCTACCGCCCGTGCAGCCCGTTCATTGAACGGGGGCCCCGAGGGAGAGGGGGCCCCTCCAGCCTCCAGCAGGGCCGCCATCAGGGCATGACTGCCCTGACTCCAGTATGGGGCCCAGCCGGTAGGGGCCCCCTCGGAGCCCCGTTGGGGGCCCCCCTCTTGTGCGTCTCTCTCCTAATTGGGCCCCCCCTGCCCCATGCTAAGCGCCGGGTCCGGGACATCTCAGCGCTGCGCTGCTGCGGCAGCGCCTTCATGATTCCCCTGACTTCCGGTCATGTGACGGCGCCGTCACATGACCGGAAGTCAGGAGAACCTGGTGTCAGCGATTTGGACGAGCGCCAGGATTCTGCAGGGATCGCATGGGGGTAAGTATAACAAGTTTTATTTTTTTTTAAATACAATTAACTAGGAGTGGGGGGAGATGAGAGATGCACATGTGGGGGGGGAGATGAGAGATGCACATGTGTGGGGGGGGAGATGAGAGATGCACATGTGTGGGGGGGGAATGAGAGATGCACATGTGGGGGGGTGAGAGATGCACATGTGGAGGGGGGGTGAGAGATGCACATGTGTGGGGGGGAGATGAGAGATGCAGATGTGTGTGGGGGGAGATGAGAGATGCAGATGTGTGTGGGGGGAGATGAGAGATGCAGATGTGTGGGGGGGGAGATGAGAGATGCACATGTGGGGGGGGTGAGAGATGCACATGTGGGGGGGTGAGATGAGAGATGCACATGTGGGGGGGGTGAGAGATGCACATGTGGGGGGGTGAGAGATGCACATGTGGAGCGGGGTGAGAGATGCACATGTGGAGCGGGGTGAGAGATGCACATGTGGAGCGGGGTGAGAGATGCACATGTGTGGGGGGAGATGAGAGATGCAGATGTGTGGGGGGGGATGAGAGATGCACATGTGTGGGGGGGAGATGAGAGATGCACATGTGTGGGGGGGAGATGAGAGATGCACATGTGGGGGGGGTGAGAGATGCACATGTGGGGGGGGGTGAGAGATGCACATGTGGGGGGGGTGAGAGATGCACATGTGGGGGGGATGAGAGATGCACATGTGGGGGGGATGAGAGATGCACATGTGGGGGGGATGAGAGATGCACATGTGGGGGGGTGAGAGATGCACATGTGGGGGGGATGAGAGATGCACATGTGGGGGGGATGAGAGATGCACATGTGGGGGGGGATGAGAGATGCACATGTGATGGGGGGGATGAGAGATGCACATGTGATGGGGGGGATGAGAGATGCACATGTGGTAGAGGGGGATGAGAGATGCACATGTGGTGTAGGGGGATGAGAGAGGTGCACATGTGGTGGAGGGGGATGAGAGAGGTGCACATGTGGTGGAGGGGGATGAGAGAGGTGCACATGTGGTGGAGGGGGATGAGAGATGTGCACATGTGGGGGATGGGGATGAGAGATGTGCACATGTGGGGGAGGGGGATGAGAGATGTGCACATGTGGGGGAGGGGGATGAGAGATGTGCACATGTGGGGGAGGGGGATGAGAGATGTGCACATGTGGGGGAGGGGGATGAGAGATGTGCACATGTGGGGGGGGGGTGAGAGATGTGCACATGGGGGGGGATGAGAGATGTGCACATGGGGGGGTGAGAGATGTGCACATGGGGGGATGAGAGATGTGCACATGCGGGGATGAGAGATGTGCACATGGGGGGGATGAGAGAGGTGCACATGTGGGGGAGGGGGATGAGAGATGTGCACATGGGGGGATGAGAGATGTGCACATGGGGGGAGATGAGAGCTGCACATGGAGGGGTGAGAGCTGCACATGGGGGGGGTGAGAGCTGCACATGGGGGGGTTTGAGAGCTGCACATGGGGGGGATGAGAGCTGCACATGGGGGAATTGGGAGAAAATGAGCTGCACATGGGGGAATTGGGAGTAGGGGGATAATGAGCTGCACATAATGAATGTGGGGTGGGGGAGAGTAAATGATGATGGGGTGGGGAGAGCACGGACATGATATAATGAATTGGGGCAGAGGGTGCATGTAAATAATGAATGCGGGGAGCAGGAAGTATAGAGTAGGGGGCGTTGCGGATGCAGGAGTGTAACTGGTAACAAATTGGCAGAGGTTCTAATTAAATTATATATTAAGTGCCTATTTACAGTTAATGGGGGCACTGTGGTGGATTACAATTTATATTTGGAATGGTAGGTTGTATAATAACTAACCATATATTGATGGTGGATGCACGTCTGTATTCAGCTGCGTAATGTAGAAGTTGGGGAATGTGCTCTAGATAACTGTGTTATTTTATGCAGAGACGAGTCCTGGCTGGAAGACGTGATGGCGGTCTGTGCTGGATGAAGGAGAAAAGCGTAGCTGAAGGACTCAAACTAGAAATGTCACTGGTGAGTCAGTGTATTACATGTACACTTACACTATATACTATGTACCGGGCTCCTGTGTATAATGTCACTGGTGATCACTGTATTACCTGTACACTATATACAGAGCTCCTGTGTATAATGTCACTGGTGATCACTGTATTACCTGTACACTGACACTATATACAGTGCTCCTGTGTATAATGTCACTGGTGATCACTGTATTACCTGTACACTATATACAGAGCTCCTGTGTATAATGTCACTGGTGATCATTAGATTACCTGGACACTTACATTATACATACCATGTATAGAGCTCCCTTGTATAATGACACTTATGGTAATATTAGTAATGTGGTGGTAATATTAGTAATGTGGTGGTAATATGTGGTCTGTGTTATGTTCTGCTACCAGAGCTAAGGAAAGAGAGGAGATCTGTCCCTACGATAGAACTCAGCTTAATCCCTACGATGTAACAGGGGACCTGATCCTGCGATCAGACCTGCTAAAGTCCTAAGCTAGTCTGTACGGAGACCTATAGATGTGGGGAAGGAATCCCTACAAGTACTAAGGACTGGGAGGAATATGGGACACCTCCTAACAGAAATAGTAGCAGACAGACGAACAAACAAATTATATAGAACATAGAGGTCAGTAGACCAAGCAAACTAACAGAGCAAGACACAGAGCACAGGCTAGCTAGAAAGTAGATATACAATGAAGTCCAGCAAAGCCAGAAGGGCAGAGCAGGATTAAATAGGCTAACAAGGTCATGTGACCAGCAAAGGAAAAAAAACCTAAGAGCAAGGTTCTAACAGTCTGGTCATGGTGTAGCAGTTTTCTCCCTTCTGTGTGGCATTATTCGGTCACTATGTTGTGGTAATATGTGGTCTGGTCATGGTGTGGCGGTATTCCCTGTATGTGGTATTATTGGTCATTTTAAAAAAAAATTTATATGACACATTCCCTTAAAGAAAACTAAATAAAAATATATCTAAAAAGAGTATTGGATATTTTAAGAAAATTTTAATAGGTTAGAGTAGGGCCCGGCCAGAAGAGTCTACCTTATCGTGGTGGCGGCTTTAAAAATCTTTTGGCCAAAACAAAAGCTGCTGGCTATGCATGTGGCGCCGTCACATGGCCGAACGTCAGGAGAACCTGGTGGCAGCGACGTGGACGAGCGCCAGGATTCTGCAGGGATCGCATGGGGGTAAGTATAACAAGTTTTATTTTTTTTAAATACAATTCATTAACTAGGATTGGGGGGAATCAGAGATGCACAGGGGGGGATGAGAGATGCACAGGGGGATGAGAGATGCACGGGTGGGTGAGATGCACATGGGGGGGATGAGAGATGCACATGGGGGGGGATGAGAGATGCACATGGGGGGGATGAGAGATGCACATGGGGGGGATGAGAGATGCACATGGGGGGGATGAGAGATGCACAGGGGGATGAGAGATGCACATGGGGGGATGAGAGATGCACATGGGGGGATGAGAGATGCAAATGGGGGGGATGAGAGATGCACATGGGGGGGATGAGAGATGCACATGGGGGGGATGAGAGATGCACATGGGGGGGATGAGAGATGCATGGGGGGGGGATGAGAGATGCACGGGGGGGTGAGAGATGCACGGGGGGGATGAGAGATGCACAGGGGGTGAGCTGCACATGGGGGGATGAGAGATGCACGGGGGGGATGAGAGATGCACGGGGGGGATGAGAGATGCACAGGGGGTGAGCTGCACATGGGGGGGTGAGAGATGCACGGGGGGGATGAGAGATGCACGGGGGGGATGAGAGATGCACGGGGGGGTGAGAGATGCACGGGGGGGATGAGAGATGCACGGGGGGTGTGAGCTGCACATGGGGAGGATGAGACATGCACATGGGGGGATGAGAGATGCACAGGGGGGATGAGAGATGCACGGGGGGGATGAGAGATGCACGGGGGGGGGATGAGAGATGCACAGGGGGTGAGCTGCACATGGGGGGATGAGAGATGCACGGGGGGTGAGCTGCACATGGGGGGATGAGAGATGCACAGGGCGGATGAGAGATGCACGGGGGGGTGAGAGATGCACAGGGGGGTGAGAGATGCATATGGGGGGGTTATGTTTACATAACTTTGTTGCCTTATGAAGGGCAGGGGGGGCCCCCAAAAATTTCTTGCACAGCGGCCAACTACAGTCTGTGTCCGCCCCTGTGTCAGACGCTTGTTCTCCTGACCCTAATTAAATAAATATGCACATTTATGATTTAATATTGGCATGTAGGTATAAGGTGTTGTTGTGCAACCAATAGTTAGCTCAAATCTATGGAAACTGTAAAGGGGTTGACTACCTTAGATTAAAAAAAAAAAAATCACCCAGGATGCTCCAAAACCCAAAAATTATGTATACAAACTTTGCCAATTTTCCTAATTCCTCTTCTAATGCTGGTCGGGTAAACCACCACTATCCTATTCAGGTCAGGAGGATATACGACTGCTGCAGGCAATCACTGGCCACAGTGGTGACATGTTCGGTACCCCTGCAGCAAATGATCAGCTGCAGAAGTCATAAGCCTGTCCAGCTGAAACAGTATTTACAGAGCTAAAGACAAAACTTAAAAAAATTTTCAGAATTTCCTTTTCACCATTTCAAATATGCAGCCAAAGCCCCACAGGCCACACTACTAAATTCTCACATTTGACGACTGCTTGCGCTCGAAATGTTGCCTTTTAGGCTCGTGGAGACGGAAGCATTCCGCAACCTGATGGCGGCGGCCGTCCCTCAGTACTCGGTCCCCAGCCGCCACTATTTCTCCCGGTGTGCCGTCCCCGCATTACACAAGCACGTGTCCCAAAACATTAGCCGTGCTCTCAACAACGCAGTTACCGGTAAAGTCCACCTAACCACGGACACATGGACAAGTGCTTGTGGGCAGGGACGGCACATCTCACTGACGGCACACTGGGTTAACATAGTGGAAGCCGGGACCCAGTCGGACCTTGGGACGGAACACGTCCTCCCGACGCCAAGGATTGCAGGCCCTAGGTCAATCAGGGTTGCCCCCACGGTCTACAGCTCCTGCACCTCATCCTCCTCAGCCTCCATCTCCGAAATGACCACATCAGTCACAAGCTGGAAGCACTGCAGCACTGCCTCGACCAAGAGGCAACAGGCTGTGCTGAAGCTAATATGCTTAGCTGAAAAACCGCACAATGCTGAAGAGTTGTGGACAGCTCTGAAAGAGCTCTGAAAGAGCAGGCAGATCTGTGGCTCATACCGCTGAACCTACAGCCAGGCATGGTCGTGTGTGACAATGGCCGGAACCTGGTGGCGGCTCTGAGGCGAGGCGAGCTCAGGGGGTGTGGTGAGGAAGTACGGAAACACATGTCTGGGCCTCCCCTGGCACTGCTGGTCACTTGTTTACTTTCACTAAGTATGTCTTACTTAAACCTTTCCATGTGATGCTTGTACTTTTTATGTGTTGCTGAAAAAACCTCTGTTGGTTGTTTATACTGTGACTTGTTTTAGGTCACTTGATCTATGTTATTTAACTTTTTCTGCACACATTGTCTGTGATTAATGGATTATATGGGTTGGACTATGTGACCTATTACAGGTTCAATGTGAATTTGTTACCAGCTGTGTCTCTATCTACCCCCTGCTGCCTCAGATGCCCATGTTATGTCTTTTCACACATGTTATTTATACCTATGTGTTATTTCTTAAAAAATACATAAATAAAGCATTTACAGTCATATGAAAAAGTTTGGGCACCCCTATTAATCTTAAGCTTAATGTTCTATAAAAATTGGTGTTTTTGCAACAGCTATTTCAGTTTGATATATGTAATAACTGTTGGATACAGTAATGTTTCTGCCTTGAAATGAGGTTCATTGTACTAACAGAAAATGTGCAATCTGCATTCAAACAAAATTTGACAGGTGCATAAGTATGGGCACCTCACCAGAAAAGTGACATTAATAGTTAGTAGATCCTCCTTTTGCAAAAATAACAGCCTCTAGTCGCTTCCTGTAGCTTTTAATGAGTTCCTGGATCCTGGATGAAGGTATTTTTGACCATTCCTCTTTACAAAACAATTCCAGTTCAGTTAAGTTTGATGGTCGCCGAGCATGGACAGCCCTCTTCAAATGATCCCACAGATGTTCAATGATATTCAGGTCTGGGGACTGGGATGGCCATTCCAGAACATTGTAGTTGTTCCTCTGCATGAATGCCTGAGTAGATTTGGAGCGGTGTTTTGGATCATTGTCTTGCTGAAAGATCCATCCACTTTGTAACTTCATATTTATCACTGATTCTTGAACACTATTGTCAAGAATCTGCTGATACTGAGTGGAATCCATGCGTCCCTCAACTTTAACAAGATTACCAGTGCCAGCATTGACCACACAGCCCCAAAGCATGATGGAACCTCCACCAAATTTTACTGTGGGTAGCAAGTGTTTTTCTTGGAATGCTGTGTTTTTTTGCCACCATGCATAACGCCTTTTTGTATGACCAAATAACTCAATCTTGATTTCATCAGTCCACAGGACCTTCTTCCAAAAAGAAATTGGCTTCTCCAAATGTGCTTTTGCATACCTCGGCCAACTCTGTTTGTGGCGTGCTTGCAGAAACGGCTTCTGTCGCATCACTCTCCCATACAGCTTCTCCTTGTGCAAAGTGCCTTGTATAGTTGACCGATGCACAGTGACACCATCTGCAGCAAGTTGATGCTGCAGCTCTCTGGAGGTGGTCTGAGGATTGTCCTTGACTGATCTCACCATTCTTCTTCTCTGCCTTTCTGATGTTTTTCTTGGCCTGCCACTTCTGGCCTTAACAAGAACTGTCCCTGTGTTCTTCCATTTCCTTACTATGTTCCTCACAGTGGAAACTGACAGGTTAAATCTCTGAGACAGCTTTTTGTATGCTTCCCCTGAACAACTATGTTGAATAATCTTTGTTTTCAGATCATTTGACAGTTGTTTTGAGGAGCACATGATGCCACTCTTCAGAGGAGATTCAAACAGGAGAACAACTTGCAAGTGGCCACTTTAAGTAGCTTTTCTCATGATTGCATACACCTGGCTATAAAGTTCAAAGCTCCATGAGGTTACAAAACCAAAAAAAGTGCTTTAGTAAGTCACTAAAAAGTAGGTAGGAGTATTTAAAACAAGAAAATGATAAGGGTGCCCATACTTATGCACCTTTCAAATTTTGTTTGAATGCAGATTGCACATTTTCTGTTAGTACAATAAACCTCATTTCAAGGCAGAAACATTACTGTGTCCAACAGTTATTACATATATCAAACTGAAATAGCTGTTGCAAAAACACCAATTTTTATAAAACATTAAGCTTAAGATTAATAGGGGTGCCCAAACTTTTTCATATGACTGTATCTCTTTTAGTCAACATATGGTGTTTTAATTATGTTATCTTGGGGTCTTGAAAATACCTATGGTCTCTCTGGTTTATATAATGGCTGAGTTTATGTTACGCTGCCTTTCCCATGACCATCGCGTTCTCAAAATTTTGGGTGACAGTCATTACTGGTTGGTGACACTTCTAGACCCACGCTATAAGGAGAACTTTATATCTCTTATTCCTCAGGCGGACAGGTCTACAAAAATGGGGCAGTACCAGAAGGCCCTTGTTGCGGAACTATTAAAAAAATTCCCATCTGAAAACGCTGGCGGCAGAGGGCACACTTCGTTGGACAACCAAGGAGTACAGGCGAGAGAAACATAACTTCAATCCAGCAGAGGCAGGGGAACACTGTCAAAGTTCTGGGAGAGTTTTCTCAGCCCCTCCCATCGCACAGGCCCTGAGGCGCGGGGTACTCTCACAAGGAGTGCAAAGTTTGGGAAGATGCTGAGGGAGTACCTTGCCGACCGTACCAATGTCCTCCGTGATTCCTCTGTGCCTTATAATTATTGGGTATCCAAGCAGGATACGTGGAATGAACTAGCTCTCTATGCCTTGGAGGTCCTGGCCTGCCCTGCCGCCAGCGTTTTATCAGAGCGGGTTTTTAGTGCCGCTGGTGGAATTATAACTGATAAGCGCATCCGCCTGTCAACTGAAAATGCTGACAGGCTGACTCTTATAAAAATGAACAAGGGCTGGATTGGGCCAGACTTCTCAACACCACCGAATGATAGCAGCGTAACATAAACTCAAATCCAGTGTCTTTTCTTGGGAGGTGTATTCCCATGCACCTTTTAACACCCACACATGGGTATACGCTTCCTGATTTTGTCTATTTTCTCTTGTCCTCCTCCTTCTTCTCATCCTCCACCACATCACCAGGGTGACCATGGTCCGTGATGTAACAGCCACATAATTTTTTTTAAAGGGTGTTTATGATGCCCGTGAAAAAAAATTTTTATTCAGTATGTTCATGTATACCCCCCAGGAGTAAATGTTTGTCAGCCAATACACTTAGTGAATGGGCATTACAAGTATAGGAGGCCTGCTCCTTTCTAATGGGAACATTTTTTTATGAGGCCCTCCTCCACGTCTCTTACAAGGGGCATTGAAGAGCCTCCAAATTTTTGGCAGCCCTTGCATTCACTGCATAGGCCAACACTATGGGAGACTCTCTCCTTTCTAATGGGAATTTGTCGTTACTGTGGCCCTGCTCTGTGTGTCTTTAAATTCTTAGTGGGGTTTTCCCTAAAATTGGTCAGCCGTTGGACTCACTGCATACCCTATAACTGTATAGCAGACTCTCTCCTTTCTAATGGGAATTTGTCGTTACTGTGGCCCTGCTCTATGTGTCTTTAAATTCCTAGTGGGGTTTTTCCTAAAATTGGTCAGCCGTTGGACTCACTGCATACATTATAACTGTATAGCAGACCCTCTCCTTTCTAATGGGAACATGTCGCACCTTGTTACTGTGGCCCCGCTCCATGTGTCTTTAAATTCTTAGTGGGGTTTTTCCTAAAATTGGTCAGCCGTTGGACTCACTGCATACCCTATAACTGTATAGCAGACCCTCTCCTTTCTAATGGGAACATGTCATACCTTGTTACTGTGGCCCTGCTCTATGTGTCTTTAAATTCTTAGTGGGGTTTTTCCCAAATTTTGGCAGCCCTTGCAGTCACAGCATGGGCATTACCACTATAGGAGACCCGCTCCTTTATATTGGGAACATTTTTTTTACTCAGACCCTCCTCTAGGTCTCTTCAAAGGGGTATTGGGTTGCGTCCAAATTTTTGGCAGCCCTTGCAGTCACTGGATACGCAATAACAGTATAGGAGACCCACTTGTTAATAATGGGAACAACAAAGCATAGCCGGCTGATGGCTCTCTAACAATAGCTACGGAAGACTACTGGCCTTTTAAGAATAGTAAGGGCCGTCTGATGTCCCTGTAAAAATAGGCTTTATGACTTTCAGAGTCCCTCCGTCATTAATAAAAAAGGATGTGTCTGATGATGTGTCACAGACCACATTGCCAGATAAGGTTGTAAAATGTTAAAATGACATTTCCCGGTGAATGCATTTGTCTTAAAAAATAACGTAAAAAACCCCAAAACAATAGGATCTTTCTTTAGTATAAAAAACAGCGTCACCAATTTAACCTCAATTTAATCACATTGTTCAGCTCTTGCACCTCCTCCTCCATCTCCGAAATGATCACATCAGTCACAAGCTGACAGCACTGAAGCACAGCCTTGGCCAAGCGGCAACAGGCTGTGCTGAAGATAACATGCTTAATGCTTAATTGACAAACCACCCAGCGCTGCAGAGTTGTTGAAAGCTGTAACACAGCAGCCTGATCTGTGGCTCTCACCGCTGAACATACAGCCAGGCATGGTCGTGTGTGACAATGGGCGGAACCTGGTGACGGAGAAATGACAGCCGGGGTAGATACGGTTTCCCTCTATGCCAGCCCTTTCACCGAGCTAAAGAATATGGCTATGGTGAAATACAACTCCCACTGAGAAGCAGTTTCAGATTGAAAAACATTGTGCCCACCAGAGGATTTGATTCTGAGGGCTAACCTTTCTCACCCGCTCAAGAGCCCCATAGCAGCTGCAAAGTTAGCGCTATCATGAACTCTCCTGAGGTAGAAGCCAAGGCACACCAGAGAATTCTCTGGTGGGACCGTCCAACCCTGCTGAGAAGCAGTCCTGGCTAAGAAAAGTGTGTGGGAAGGTTCCTGGATACTCTATGGCTGCCTTTTTACTGAGGAGGAAACACACGCAAACACGGGGAGAACATACAAAGTCCTTGCAGATGTTGTCCTTGCTGGGATTTGAACCCAGGTTCCAAGCGCTGCAAGGCTTCAGTGCTAACCACTGATCCAATGTGCTGCCGTTCACCCTTGAATATCTAACAGGCTGGATAAACTTGCACCTACTGCTACTCTATCTTCAACTCCTTTGTGAGAAAATGTATTTGGGCAGCCACTCAGTCTACCAAATAAAATTCCTGAGAAGGAAATTGGGGATGGCTTCGCTACTGGTACTGGGGGTAGTGCTAATACCATGGCGTCGTACCATAGTTTGCTGGAAATATTCCAGGCTGGTAGGAGGCAAGCAAATTCCCACAGAAAAGTACCAGCAGTAATGTTCAGGCCACATTTCAAGTGCAAGTAGCTTTAGAGGACTTCCTGGGAGAAATGACACGCAGGGTAAATACGGTTTCCCTCTATGCCAGTACTTTCACTGAGCTAAATACAACTCTCAGCCAAAAAAGTTGTGGACTGGCTCTGTACCGTCCCTGGCAATATTCACCTGTCCACGTGTTTGTGGTTAGGTGGTCCTTCCCAGTAAGTGCACTGGGGAGGGCACAGGTAATGTTGTGGGACCCGTGCTTGTGGAAGGCGGAGGCAATACTGGGAAATATAGTGGCGGCTGGGGACCGAGTATGGACACCCGGCCGCCGCCGGCATGAGGTTGTGAAAAGCTTCCGCCTTCACGAGCTCAAAAGGCCATATTTCAAGTGCAAAGAGCTGCCCAGAAATCTGGCAGTTTAGTGTTGCGGCATGTGGGTGGGTGGGTGGCTGGCTGCATACTTGCACTTGCATTCCAAGTAACACCTCTATCATCATCATGGCCTCACCTCGGCAGTATGAACTCTCCTGAAGGAGAAGCCCGGGCCCGCCGGAGAAGTCTCCGATTCTCTGGTGGGCCCGTACAACCCTGCTGAAAAACAGCCCTGGCTAAGAAAAGTGTGGGGGAAGGTTCCTGGACACTCTATGGCTCCTTTTTAAATGTGGATCGGCCATGCTTATGCATGTTATTTCTCAAAACGCATTACAGATCAGGCCATTGTCCAACTCCGTATTCAAGAAATTAAATGCGCAAAGAAAGATGTGTTTGTGTCAAAGCACCACCGACAAGTGCGAGTTGATGTTGGACGGGCTGCCATTGCTTCTGCAACAAGCTCAATTACAGGACTTCCTGGGAGAAATGACACGCAGAGTAGATACGGTTTCCCTCTATGCCAGTCCTTTCACCAAGCTAAATACAACTCTTAGCAAAAAAAGTTGTGGATTGGCTCCGTACCGTCCCTGGCCACATTCACCTGTCCACGTGTTTGTGGTTAGGCGGTCCTTCCCAGTAAGTGCACTGGGGAGGGCACAGGTAATGTTGTGGGACATGTGCTTGTGGAAGGTGGAGGCGATACCGGGAAATATAGTGGCGGCTGGAGACCGAGTATGGACACTCGGTCGCCGCCGGCATGAGGTTGTGAAAAGCTTCCGCCTCCACGAGCCTAAAACGCCACATTTCAAGTGCAAGCAGGTGTCAAAAATTTGGTAGTATAGTATTGCAGCCTGTGGGTTGGTGGGTGGCTGCCTGCATACTTGAGCTTGCATTCCAAGGAATGGGGCAGGGACAACTGAACGCTGCGGTGGGACAAGGACATGAACCGTGATTGTTGCAAGTCTGCAACAACAGGTGCATGGAGGGAGGCATCTTCGCATGCGCCAAGGATCACTTATGATGGGCACACTTTTAGGCAGTGACCTGGGAGTCAGAGATGCTTCCAGAGGTCTTCCCCATGCTGTTCCCATGTCTTTTCAGTGCTGTATGCATGTGTCTGATGATGTGTCACACACCACATGGCCAGATAAGGTTGTAAAATGTTAAAATGACATTTCCTGGTGAATGCATTTGTCTTGGTTGAAAGCAATTCAAAAGTGCAAAAACGCATCAAAAACGCTACGTGTGAACATAGCCCAAGTTGTGGAGGAGTATTTTTGTTTTTGGTTATTTATTTTGCCTTATATACAAGTCATTACCCTGGAAAGGATATTCCTTAACATATTTCCCAGGAAAATCCATTTTGGTTTCGTTTTTGTATGTTTTATTGTGAGTCCGTAAAAGTCGTGTAATACTCTGACCACGTTGCTGACAGCAGTGATCTGGGAGTCAGAGATGCTTCCAGGGGTCTTCCCCATGCTGTTCCCATGTCATTTGAGCACTGTTCCCATCGATTTGGGCAATTTTTAGGCCCTCTGCAGACCGCCGGGGGGAGCCGCCTGAAAAATGCTTGAGTTTCCCATAGACTTACATTGGGCTCGTTGCTCGGGTCGAGCACCCGAGTATTCCAATTTGCTCGACCCGAGCAACGAGTACCCGAGCATTTTAGTGCTCACTCATCACTACTTTTCACCCATTAAATAGGCAGACTGACTGATTACAAGTTTGCAGACATACAAAATGCCAATTACAGGACACACCTTAGTTTAACTATGTCCCTATGGTCAATTTTCAAACTTTTTGAAGAGTACCATCATTTTTGTTCAGGCCAATTTCACTAGTTTTTTTTTGGGGAGGTTTTCTTATTTTTCTGCTGAACCGCAATTCAAAAGTAATGTCTGAGTTTTATTAGTTGATATTCAGAAAATGTATTTCAATGACCATTGTGGTGGTTTTCTTACTTTACCAGAAAGGTAGAGTGAGTGTGCATGCATGTGGAAGCAGGAAAAGTCATGGAATTATGGAAATCACAGGATGGATAGACATGTTAATGATATGCAAAATGATTAAAAAAAGTAAACATTTTTCAAAATATCAGTTTATTCATTATCGAGTATGAGCGGCACACACATAAATCCCCACGCTTACATACCTTGGCATGATATCAGTGAGGTTAATAATGATTGTCTGAGGAATGTTCTGCTACGCTGAATGCACTTGAGCACAGAAATCATCAAGATCTGTTTTTGGAAGCTCCTTTTGCAATTGCTGTCTAATGACGTCCTAGATGTGCTCAATAGAAAAGACAAATTCGGAGAAGTTGCAGGCCATGGTAGCATATTTAGGCCAAGCAGGCTGCTCGCAATAGCATGTGCAACATGCTGCCTGGTGTAGTCATGTTGAAAAATGGCTCCTGAGACATTTTAAAGAAATGGCTATACCACTGATTCCACGACCAAATCAATGTAACATCAAGCTGTTAGTGTACCTGGAATGAAGACTAAAGGGGTCCAGCTACCATACATTACACCATCATATACCATAATCCTTAGGATTAGTACCGATGTGATGTTTCCCACATCACAATAGTGCACAATAGTGATCTATACTGTAAGTGAAATTAGGAGTCACAAAAGCTTAACATCACAGGAATGAAGAAATTAACCAGCTGCACCCTATCAACGGACACAAAGTTGAAAGGAACCCACATGAAGATACTACAGTAAGTAGTGAAAGACAGCGTCCCAGTACCAGGTGAAAAAATAAAACAAAATTTATTCTGTTATATAAAAGGTAACAACGTTTCGACCTATCAAAAAGATCTTTATCAAGTACAAACATAGAGCAACATGACGTGCTTAAATAGTGTGGTTCACAAACATACACTAATCACTAAATAGCTCTGCCCACTGAAGTAATGAGGAAACTACGGATATTGTATTCTTTATTGAGACCCCTGGGCTGGAGACTCTAGTTCACGGATCCATTTTAATTCCTTCCTTTTTAGTAACTTAAACCTATGCTCACCCCTCCTCTATACAGGTATACCATCAATGACCCTAAACCTCAATTGATTCACCGAATGTCTGTTCTCCAAAAATGTTTTGGAACCGGCAAATTAAAGAGACCAAGCCTGATGGTATTCTTGTGTTTCTCCATAGTTATCTCCTCACGTAAACCAATGCACAAAGGCAAGAGATCATGTAAATTCCATAACTTAAAGAGCAAGAACACCTCCCCCTAATGTGATATCCTGCATCGCCGGGGTACCGCCATGGTGTCCAATGTGTCCCCCAAGTATGCCAACATCTACGTGGCGATATTTGAAGACAGATACGTGTACAGCAGTTTTTTGCCGCCTTGTTCATTGCTGGTGGCGTTATATCGATGACATTTTTTTTATGGGATGGCATTAATGATGAACTTTTTGCCTTTCAGAATGAACTGAATGTGTTTCCAGAGCTTCAGTTTACTCTGACTAGCTCAATGACTGAATTTCAATTTTTTGATACCTTGGTTTATAAATATTGTGGTAAATTAAGCACTGATCTTTTTGTGAAACACACAGATAGAAACAGTCTTCTACACTGAGATAGCAATCACCATCGTAAATTATCGAATTGCTCCCTCGGAACCAACTAATTAGAGTCAGACGGATAGTTTCAAGTGGCCAGAGGGTTGGTAACAGACTTGAGGATATATGTGCTAAATTTAGATATAGCGGTTATCCTACTCCTGTGGTCCATAGACATAGGAGGAGGACACTAGAACTGAAACCAGAGGATCTTGCCAACAGTATATGTCCCTCACAGACACCTAAAAGGATCCCTTTTGTCTACACTTTCTGCCCTGTTAGTAGACAAGGCATAATGAATAAACATTAGCCCCTGATACACAGGGGACACCCCTCTATTGCTGATTTTAAACCCCGACCTTTGTTATCGTATAGGCGTGGTGGTAGAGATTTAACAGATAGGCTTGTGAAATCAGATTTTTGACCTTTGAGGACCCTGACACAAACAACCTTTAGCACCTCAAAATCAGGCAATTTTCCTAGTTTGGGTTGTGCTTATTGCAGCAATATGATTAAGGGTGATGTTTTTTCATCTGCGTTCGGGGAAGCGATATCACCTCAGGGAGAAGAACACTTGTTCTTGGAGTGATATGATTTACATGATCTCTTGCCCTTGTGGATTGGTTTACGTTGGGGAGATGACTATGGAGATTCGGGCCCATATAAGCAAACACAAGAGTACCATCAGGACTGGTCTCTTGGATTTGCCGTCTCTAAAACATTTTTTGGAGAACAAACATTTGGTGAATCAATTGAGGTTTAGGGCCATTGATGGTATACCTGTACAGAGGAGGGGTGGGGATAGGTTTAAGTTATTACAAAGGAAGGAACTAAAATGGATCCATGAACTGGAGTGTCTCCAGCCCAGAGGTCTCAATAAAGAATACAATGCCCTTAGTTGCCTATGATTATTTGTTTTGCTGATATAATTTTACTGCATGATGCATTTAGCTGTCAATTTATCTGTCTCCCCTGTGTCCCTTCCCCTTCTTGGTCCCCATCCTCCATTTCTGTACTTGATTAAAAGGGTTTTTTGCATGAATGATGACCATGACGCACCTTGCGATCATGTGACTGGAGTTCTCATGACAACGAGTAGCTTTGACCAGGTTTGGTCAGCTCCACAGACATGCGCGGTGAGCTTCGGTCATCGCCGAGTAGCGGACATCAACCCTGTGATTGGACGATGTCTATGCAAGAGCACCGCCCATGTGGGTGGGTTGTTCTTCTATTGGGTGGTAATTGCCTTGGTTATACTGTTGCTTCTCATTTGATGATTGCCGCCGTAGTCTTCATGCTCATGATGTTGTGTACATTACCACATGTGGTGACTGGTTTATATTGCATTGATTGTAAGGTATGTGCTTATTTCTATATTGGACTTGAGTCTTTTTCTTTAACCCCTTTACCCCCTTTACCCCCGAGCGTGGTTTGCACGGTAATGACCAGGCCAATTTTTACAATTCTGACCACTGTCACTTTATGAGGTAATTACTCTGGAACGCTTCAACGGATCCCCCTGATTATGAGATTGTTTTTTCGTGACATATTGTACTTCATGATTGTGTTAAAATTTCTTCGATATCACTTGCATTTATTTGTGAAAAAAGTGGAAATTTGGCAAAAATTTTGAAAATTTCTAAATTTTCAAAATGTGAATTTTCATGCCCTTAAATCAGAGAGATATGTCACACAAAATAGTTAATAAATAACATTTCCCACATGTCTACTTTACATCAGCACAATTTTGGAACCAAATTTTTTTTTTTATTAGGGAGCTATAAGGGTTAAAAGTTGACCAGCGATTTCTCATTTTTCCAACAAAATTTACAAAACCATTTTTTTAGGGACCACATCACATTTGAAGTCACTTTGAGGGGTCTTTATGACAGAAAATACCCAAAAGTGACACCATGCTAAAACCTGCACCCCTCAAGGTGCTCAAAACCACATTCAAGAACTTTATTAACCCTTCAGATGCTTCACAGGAATTTTTGGAATGTGGAAGAAAAAAATTAACATTTAACTTTTTTCACAAAAATGTTACTTTGGACCCAATTTTTTTAATTTTCGCAGGGGTAACAGGAAAAATTGGACCCCAAAATTTGTAGTGCAATTTACCCTGAGCATGCAGATACCCCATATGTGGGGAGAAACTACTGTTTGGGCGCACGGCAGGGTTCGGAAGGGAAGGAGCGCCATTTGACATTTTGAATGTAAAATTTGCTTGAATAATTAGAAGACGCAATGTTGCATTTGGGGAGCCCCTGATGTGCCTAAACAGTGGAAACCCCCCACAAGTGACATCATTTTGGAAACTAGACCCCTCAAGGATTTTAGCAAGGGGTATAGTGAACATTTTGAACCCAGAGGTACGACACAGAATTTGATAACATTAGGTCATCATATTGAATAAGTTGTCATTATTCTTGAGCGCAAGTGCTCGAGTCCCCGCCTGCATGTTTCACGGTTATTAAACACCCAAAAAAAACATGCGGGGATCGCTCGTGCATGGCAGGCAATCCCCACGAGGTTTTTTTGGCCACGAATCATATAGGGCGGAGACTCGAGCACTCGCGATACTCAGTGCATACCCGAGCACCCGATGCAAACTCACGTAGCGAGCACTTGCGCTCAACACTAATCGCCATATCGTCATCTTTTTTTTTTCTTTTGAAAAAAATCCCAACCCTAACCCTAGCCCAAACCTAACCCTAGCCCAACCCCAACCCTAACCCTAGCCCAACCCCAACCCTAGCCCAAACCTAACCCTAGCCCAACCCTAATCCTAACCCCAACTCTAGCCCAACCCCAATCCTAGCCCAACCCTAACACTAACCCCAACCCTAACCCTAGCCCAACCCTAACCCTAACCCCAACCCTAACCCTAGAGTTTATTTTTTACGCCGTTCCTCGTGCGGTATAAGTGATTAGACGACTTAATTCTTCGGGTCGGTGCGATTACAGCGATACCAGATTCATATCGGGTTTTTATGACAGCTGTCACACACTAAAAGCGCATTTTTTTGTAAAATCTAGTTTTTGCATCACCATATTTTGAGAGCTATAATTTTTCCATATTTTGGCCGACAAAGTCATGTGACGGCTTGTTTTTTGCGGGATGAGTTGACGTTTTTATTGGCGCCATTTTCAGGCATGTGACATTTTTTAATCGTTCTATTACGATTTTTCGAAGGCAGAATAAACAAAAACCAACAATTCAGGAATTTTAAATTTTTTTATTTTTTATTCTGTTCCGTGTGTGGTAAAATTGATAAGGTAGCTTTATTCTTCGTGTCAGTTTTTCTATGTTTTGGCACTTTTACACAATAAAAGCTATTTTATAGAAAAAAATATTTTTTGCATGGCTTTATTCTGAGAGCTATATATATTTTTATTTTTTGGCTGATGGAGCTGCATGGCGGCTTATTTTTTGCGGGACAAGATGAGGTTTTCAGCGGTACCATTTTTATTTATATTCATCTTTTTGATTGCTTGTTATTCCATTTTTTGTTTGGCGGTATGATGATAAAGCATTGTTTTTTGCTTAGTTTTTTATTTATTGTGCTATACAGGCTGTCAGCGCTGCAGATGTAGAAGATACTTTGGTCATGCACTGCGCATGACCAAAGTATCTTCCTGCTGTCTGGTGACCCGGATGTTGTCATGACGACATCGGGTCGTCATGGCAACATCCAGGAAGCCACGGCAGACAGCGTTGGACGCCGGCAGGAGAGTTGAGTATCACAATCACTTCCCCTTGCCAAAGCAATGCTGCGATCGACTTCGATCGCAGCATTGAGGGGGTTAATGTGCCGCTCCCTGCACATAGCACCGGGTGTCAGCTGACATCCGGCGGCGATCGCGCCCGCACAGCCTGTGTGCGGGCACGATCGCCATGAAGTACTATTCCGTACCTGGCTCTTAAGTCCCAGGGTGCAGGTACGTATTAGTACGTCATGGGCTTTTAGGGGGTTAATAATGTGATTGTTTTTGCATGTATTTGTATAATTACTTTGGTGGGCAGAGTTATGTAGTGATTGGTGTATGTTTGTGAACTGCGCTATTTAAGCACGCCATGTTGCTCTATGTTTGTACTTGATAAAGACCTTTTGGATAGGTCAAAACATTGTTACCTTTTATATGGCAGAATAAATTTTGTTCTATTTTTTCACTTGGGCACGGTCTTTCACTACTTACATAAGCTTAACATCTCAAACAGTGTCTACACAAACCATTAGAAGGAGTTTGCATAACAGTGGGCTACGAGCTAGATGTCCAGCTACAGGTGTACCATAGACCTAATGCCACCTCTCTCAAAGGCTATCATGGATCAAAGCAAGATGGCAATGGAGGCTGGATTGATGGTCTATCCTCTTCAGCAAAGTCACACTTCTGTCTTGTCTTTAATGATAGCCGGAGATTTATCTGGAGACCACATGAGGAATGCCATAAAGAGGCCTTCATGAACGAACGTGAAATGGTCCCAGGAGCCGTTTTTTCAACATGACAATGCCAGGCCACATATTGCTTTTGCCAGGGCTGAGGAGTCGGTAAGCCAAACCACCGACTCAGACTCCTCAATTTCCCTGACTCCACAGCACGGCCTCACTACTGAGCATGTACATAAAGTGCAGCACAGATTCATCTCCACTAAAAGCTGAGATCCTTAGATCAGGAACAGGACAGACATTTATAGGACATTTTATAACTTTCCAAAATTATTATAAAAAAAACTACAGCATATCCTGCATTGTGCTACTGTACCAAATTCATTATATATTTTAGGAGTTGGAGTCGATCCATTTTCTACCAACGACTCCACAGCCCTGGCTCTTGCTACTGTGAGCTGCCTGCATGACCTAAACATGCTACCATGGCCTGCAGCGTCTCCAGACTTGTCTCACCTCGAGCACATTTGGGACATCATAAGTTGGCAATTACAAAGGGAACTGCCAGCAGCGGATCTTGATGATTTGCTCAAATGCATATAGTGTGGCAGAACATTCCTCAGAAAACCATTAATAACTTCATTGATAGCAGCCAAAGCGTGTAAGTGAAGGGATTTCTGCACGTGGTGTTCATACTTGATAGTGACTAAATGTTTCTAACATTTTGTTTCCATTTTTTCATCATTTGCATATCATTAACATGTCTATCCATCCTGTGATTTTTATAGTTCCGTGACTTTTCCTTCTTGGTTATATATATAAAACATATAAAATGTTGAGTCTTTGTATAAACTCGATATATTTGTCAATAAAAGTATAAAAAGTTATCAAATACTTATAATTGTACTTCATTAATCATCTGAGTAAAAGCTATAAAAACACTGAAGCAGCAAACTTTGTGAAGACCAAAATATGTGTCCATCTCAAAACATTTGGCCATGACAGTCTATAGATCGTAACTGAGGTACTATGGCCTCCAAGCCACTAACTGGTGTGGGGAGGCAGAGGTCTAGGTCCAGACGTTGCCCTGGGGCCAACTGGAGTTTAGTGTCCCTGCTGACCACAGTGAGGTTTAGTAATAACAGCTGGGCCCTCTCAGGACGGTCCTGGGGCATTTGGCAGCTTATTTAAATAATTGAGTAAAGTTGATTTCTTTACGTTCCTAAATTAATGTGCGGCCACATGGTCTTCACATGTCCGAAATGAAGTGGAACAATCAGACTTCTGTCAATAAGTATTTCACACGCTGGCAGTCTTTGTGGCATCACATTGAGAATTCCTCACACAAATTCCTTCATAGTTACACAATGCAAGGATGTACTAGAAGGGATGAACAAAATACATGAATTAAAAAAAACAAAAACACTGGAGTAGTGTTTTATTGCAGCGCTGGAGAGGTGCCACTAATATAAGTGGAGAATGTGCAGGTTATAGAGCAGGGATGTCAAACTCAAACACGCAGAGGGCCAAAATGAAAAACTTGGAAAAAGTCACGGGCCAACCAGTATACAGTATAATGGATCCCATACAAAATAATGGGCCCCACATAGTCCTCCATACAGTATAATGGGCCCCACATGTCCTCCATACAGTATAATGGGCCCCACATAGTCCTCCATACAGTATAATGGGCCCCACATAGTCCTCCATACAGTATAATGGGCCCCACATAGTCCTCCATACAGTATAATGGGCCCCACATAGTCCTCCATACAGTATAATATACAGTATAATGGGCCCCACATAGTCCTCCATACAGTATAATGGGCCCACATAGTCCTCCATACAGAATAATGCCCCCACATAGTCCTCCATACAGAATAATGGGCCCCACATTGTCCTCCATACAGAATAATGGGCCCCACATAGTCCTCCATACAGTATTATGGGCCCCACATAGTCCTCCATACAGTATTATGGGCCCCACATAGTCCTCCATACAGTATTATAGGCCCCACATAGTCCTCCATACAGTATTATGGGCCCCACATAGTCCTCCATACAGTATTATGGGCCCCAAATAGTCCTCCATACAGTATTATGGGCCCCACATAGTCCTCCATACAGTATTATGGGCCCCACATAGTCCTCCATACAGTATTATGGGCCCCACATAGTCCTCCATACAGTATTATGGGCCCCACATAGTGCTCCATACAGTATAATGGGCCCCACATAGCCCTCCATACAGAATAATGGCCCCACACAGGGGTGCTGGTTCTGGTGTCGCGGGCCAAATATAATCACCCTGTGGGCCGAAGTTTGACATATATGTTATAGAGGAATGAACACACAACCCACATAATCAGATGTATCCTGAATTCCCTGAGCTTGTTAGGTCAGGAATGAACATATTGTATATCCCATATATTGGTCAAAAGTTTTATGAATTTATTGAATATTAGTGGATGGCAGCACAAATGGGGAACTAAGAGATTCCACAGCTCCTGACTCCTGTCTGATCTGACATCAGGAGCAGAAAAATGCTGCTATACAGCGACACAAAACTGATTAATATGACAAGTGTCATATCTGAAAGAGCGTGTCTCTGTATCTGTCCTGTCCGTTGTACAGCAGTTACATGTGTACCTGATGTAACAATGGTGCCGCTCAGTGGTTAGCATTGTTGCGGTACAATAGTGAGGTCCTGGGTTCACATCCCACCAAGGACAACATCTGCAAGGAGTTTGTATGTTCTCCCCGTGTTTGTGTAGGTTTCCTCCGGGTTCTCCGGTTTCCTCCCACACTACAAAGACATACTGATAGGGAATCTATATTGTGAGCCCCAATGGGGACAGAGTCCATAATGTCTGTAAAGTGCTATGGATTTAATGGCACTATATAAGCATAGCTCCCAACCATCCCGTTTTCGGCGGGACTGTCCCGTTTTCGGTGGAACTGTCCCGCTTTGAGGGCTCAGTCCTGCGTCCCGTCACGGCTCAGCTGCTCTCCCGGCTTCTATACATTCTGGCGGTGGAGCAGCGGGCACAGGTTATAGCCGGCAGCTACAGCTACCACGTGTGCCTGCTGCTAAAGATAATGAATATTCACTCTTCTCCATGCTCATGGGAGTGGAGAGGGTGTATATTTATACTACTTAATAGTGCACACTGTCAATCTCAGCCGTCAGCTCCTGCAGCGGCTCAGCGATCCTCTGTGCCCGCTATTATAGAGAATGAATATTCACTCTTCTCCACGCCCATGAGCATGGAGAAGAGTGAATATTCATTTTTTTTTAGCAGCGGGCACACGTGGTAGCAGTAGCTGCCGGCTATAACCTGTGCCCGCTGCTCCACCGCGGGCACAGAGGATCGCTGAGCAGCAGCAGGAGCTGCGGTCGTGCTGATAGTGCACGCTATTAAGGAGAATGACTATTCACTCCTCTCCACTCCCATAGTCCCAGCGTGGAGAGGAGTGAATATCCTTGCAGCTCACATCAGGGTCTGAGGGTGCATGGCAGTAATGTCATGCGCTGCTCATATGCTGAGGTGAGTGTAGCGTTGGTGTCTCTGCCTACTGCCAGGCAGAGACGCCGTTCCCCTCACCGCCGCGGTCCCCGTCCGGTGTCCTCCAGCTACCCCGCTCCTGCTGTTGCACGCAGCTTCCCGGGCACTGTGCTTAGGGCACGCGTGCGTGCTCCCTCCCTTTTAAAGGGGCCGCGCGCGCCGTCCTAAAGAGTCACCGGCCAATGGAGGTGCCTGTGCAAGGTTGTTGTTTGTGTGCTAACGCTCTCCTCAGCTGTCAGGTTCCAGTGCCTGCCAGCCTGTCTGTTAGACGTGCCCGCCAGCCTGTCTATCAGCTGTGTCCGCCAGTCTGACTACCGGCAGTGCACGCCTGCTTGCCAACCCAGATCACCCGTCTGGCTACCTGCCGTGCCCGCCTGCTTGCCAACCCGGATCACCTGTCAGCCTACCTGCCGTGCTCTCCCGCTGTACCTGTCAGCTTCAGCCAGCTGACCCGTGGGAGTCGCCTGCTCTCACACAAGGTCGGTCCCAGAGTGGCACCCGGTCCACCTGCCCGGTCCCTCCTTGGTTCACGGAGTCGACTAAGCCGCCGTGCGACCAGGGTCAGTCTGAGTAGGCACTTAGTTACGCCCCTCTGGTACCTCCTTGCATTCCAGCACAGAGGTTCCACCACCCGGATCCGTAACAATTTGCACAGGCCATGGAACCTGGTGGCTCCCAGGCTCCTTCGATCTCTGACCTGTACCAAGAGGTGTCTCGCCAGAGATCCCAACATGATATTATCCTGGCCTATCTGCGGACAATCAACTCCCGCCTGGACGCGCTATCCACCCCGACTGTGTCCCCCTCTAACCGAGCGGCACCCGCTCCGGCGGTACCTCAACCCAGTGGCTGTGGCACCCGGCTTTGGACCCCGGCTCTCTGCGCCTCCACGTTTTGGTGGTGACCCCGTCCTATGTCAGGGCATCATAAATCAGTGCATGCTGCACTTTGAACTCCTGGCACACCAGTTCACCTCCGACAGGGCCAAGGTGGCGTTCATCATGTCTCACCTCACCAGAGAGGCGTTGGCATGGCTTAACCCTCTGTGGGAGAGAGGGGATCCTCTGGTGTCCGATCTTCAGGCTTTCCTCGAGGCCTTCCGGAAGGTGTTAGATGAGCCCGGAAGAAAATCTTCTACAACCTCCTTCTCAAGCTCCGCCAAGGGAGTCTCACTGTGGGACAGTATGCCGTACGTTTCCGAACCCTCGCATCTGAAATTGCCTGGAACAATGAGGCCCTGGTGTCCACCTTTTGGGTGGGCCTTTCCGGACGGATCAAGGATGAGATAGCTGGTCGTGACATACCTCCCTCCCTGGACGACCTGGTGTCATTAGCTACCCAGATTGACATTTGTTTCCTGGAACGCGCTAAGGAGATGACCCGTGAGAGAAAACCCGTCTTCCAAAGTCTAGTCTCGCAACCTGCACTCCCCCGGGTGTCTTCTCCAGAGCCGATGCAAATTGACCAAGTCAAGATGGTCAAGTCTCGCCAGCAGACCCGTCGTGTCGAGGGGAGTTGCTTCTATTGTGGCAATATTGAGACCGGGAAACTCCAGTGTCTAGGACCGCTCGGAGAGTTCGTCCTAGGCAGGAGTTCTTCCTCTCCGCCCTTAACTCTGTCCGTTTCCGTTACCAGTGGTGAGACCCGCTTCTTCGAGACTGTACATCTGGATTCCGGAGCCGCTGGGAATCTCATCCAACAGGCCGTTGTGGAGCGTTTTCAGATTACTACCATACGTCTGGCGGACGCTTTAGCAGTTTCCTCTGTGGATGGAAAGCTTCTCCCTGAAGCCATCTTGTTGGTCACTGAGCCGGTACCTCTTCAGGTGGGAATGCTGCACTCGGAGAAGATCTCCTTTTAAGTACTATCCGGTCTCTCTCATCCCATCTTGCTTGGCCTGCCTTGGTTACAGAGACATGAGCCCGTCCTGAATTGGAGCTCGGGAGAGGTGCTCCGTTGGGGTCAGGAATGCCATAAGACCTGTCTGGTTCCAGTTCGTCCTGCTCGACCCCCGTCTACTCCAGCTAACCTACCTGGCCTGTCAGCACCCTACTGGTCCTATGCAGACGTTTTTGATAAAAAGGAGGCAGAGACACTACCACCTCATAGGCCGTATGATTGCTCCATCGACCTAATACCTGGTGCTTCACCTCCTCGCGGGCGAATCTACCCCTTGTTGCTGGCTGAGACCCATGCCATGTCTGAATATATTGAAGAAAATCTTGCTAGGGGATTTATCCAGAAATCCACCTCTCCGGCTGGAGCAGGATTCTTCTTCGTCAAGAAGAAGGATGGCTCTCTTCGTCCTTGTATAGACTATAGGGGCCTAAACCACATTATCATCAAGAATAAGTACCCCCTGCCTCTCATCTCGGAGCTGTTTGACCGCCTAAAGGGCGCAAAGGTCTTCACTAAGCTCGACCTGCGTGGGGTGTACAATCTGGTCCGGATCCGCCAGGGAGACAAGTGGAAGACAGCATTCAACACCCGGGATGGTCACTACGAGTACCGCGTGATGCCCTTCGGTCTCTGTAATGCTCCAGCTGTCTTCCAGGAGTTGGTAAACGATATCTTTCGAGGTCTCCTGTATTCCTGCGTGGTGGTGTAACTGGACGATATCTTGGTGTTCTCCCCTGATCTGCCCTCTCACCGGAGGGATGTTCGACAGGTACTGCTGAGGCTCCGGAAGAATCGCCTGTATGCTAAGTACGAGAAATGCCTCTTTGAGCAGACCTCCCTGCCATTTCTGGGGTATATCATCTCGGAGACCGGACTGTGGATGGATCCTGAGAAGGTGTCTGCCGTCGTAAAGTGGTCTCGACCTGAGGGGTTGAAGGCTATTCAGCGGTTTCTGGGATTCGCTAACTATTATCACCTCCTCATTCCTCATTTTTCCTCCCGGACAGCTCCCATCTCTGCTCTTACCTGTAAGGGAGCAAATCCCTGGGAGTGGTCTCGCGAGGCAGAGAATGCCTTTATCTCTCTTAAACAAGCCTTCTCCTCCGCTCCTGTGCTACACCGTCCGGATGGCAATAAACAGTTCTTCCTGGAGGTTGATGCTTCTTCCTCCGGAGCCGGAGCATTGCTCACCCAGAAATCCTCGTCTGGGCGAATGGTGACCTGCGGCTTCTTCTCCAAACTCTTCTTTCCAGCCGAGCGTAATTACTCTATAGTAGATCGAGAACTGCTGGCCATCAAATTAGCGCTGGAGGAGTGGCGCTACTTGCTTGAGGGGGCTCAGCACCCGGTGGTCATCTACACTGACCATAAAAACCTTGCGTATTTGCAGACCGCCCAGAGACCAAACCCGCGTCAGGCCAGATGGTCTTTGTTCTTTGCTCGATTCTGCTTCAATCTCCTTTAACGCTCGTCAGACAAGACCATTAAAGCCGGTGCTCTATCCTGCTCTTTTCTGTCTTCCAAACCTGGAGGAGGAGCCTCTACACATCACTGATCCCTCCAGAATAATGACTGTTGCTCCGTTTGACCTGTCTCATCTTCCTCCTCGTAAGACCTTTGTAGCGGCTCAGGATCAGAAGAAGGTCTTACTCTGGGGCCATTCATCCAAACTGGATGGCCATGCCGGCCAGAGGAAGACACTTCTGCTCATTGCCCGGCACTATTTGTGGCTCACCCTGCGCAAGGATGTTGCGGATTTTGTCCCGGCTTGTTCCTCTTGTGCCCGTAACAAGATACCTAGGCACCTTCCAGCGGGTCGTCTCCTTCCTCTTCCCGTGCCTTCCGCTCCGTGGCAACATATTGCAATGGATTTCATCACGGATCTTCATTTAGGTGGTCGCCGACCGCATCTCCAAGATGGCTCACTTCATTTCTCTGCCTGGTCTTCCATCTGCACCTGTGCTGGCTAAGGACTTTATCCGTCACATCTTCTGTCTCCACGGCTTACCCCTCCACATTGTCTCGGACCGAGGAGTTCAGTTCCCTTCTCGCTTTTGGAGAGCCACGTGCAAGCTGCTGGATGTCTCTTTGGATTTCTCTTCTGCCTATCATCCTCAGTCCAATGGTCAAGTGGAACGTATCAATCAGATCCTTACCAGCTTTCTTCGGCACTTTGTCAACGCTCACCATAGCGATTGGGTTGAGCTCCTGTCCTGGGCCGAATTTTCCTATAACAACCATGTGAGTGAGTCCTCTACTAAGTGTCCGTTTTTTGTGGTCTACGGTCAACACCCCCAGATTATGTTTCCCGTCTCCGCTTCAGTGGACAATCCTGCTGCGGAATCTCTTGTCAGTGAATTTTCAGCGATTTGGGAGAACACTAGATCTGTGCTTCTTCTGTCCTCCGAGCGGATGAAGAAACATGCTGATAAGAGACGTCTGGATCCACCTCAATTCCGTCCGGGAGACAAGGTCTGGCTTTCCTCCAAATATGTCCGTCTCAAGATACCATCATATAAGTTGGGTCCGCGGTTCATCGGTCCGTTCGAGATTCTGAACTATATAAATAAATCCAGTGGCTTACAAGATGAAACTCCCGGCCTCCTTAAGGATTCCCAACTCCTTTCATGTGTCTCTCCTCAAACATGTTGTCCTTAATTCTTTCTCTGACGATCCAGGTACCGCTCCAACTCCAGTCTCAGCTGAGGACGTCTTTGTGGTAGAGAACATTTTGGCCATCAAGAGGGTAAGAGGACTTTCTTTCTTGCGGATTGGAAGGGGTTTGGTCCTGAGGAGAGATCTTGGGAGCCCAGGGAGAACATTCATGCCCCTCGTCTTCTTGAAAAATTTGTTGCGGGCCTAAAGAAGAGGGGGCGTAAAGGGGGGGGGGGGTACTGTAGCGTCGGCGTCTCTGCCTCCTGCTGGGCAGAGACGCCGTTCCCCTCGCCGCCGCGGTCCCGGTATCCTCCAGCTCCCCTGCTCCTGCGCGCACCATGTGCAGCTTCCCGGGCACTGTGCTTAGGGAAAGGGGAGGCAGGTGAGTAGAAGTGTTTATTTTTTTCATGTGTGCAGTGATGGGGGGCCATGTATACCAGAATAGGGGGGCCATGCATATCAGAATTGGGGATGAGGGGGCCATGCATACCAGGATTTGGGATGAGGGGTGCCATGCATACCAGGATTGGGGATGAAGGTGCCATACATACCAGGATTGGGTGATGAGGGGACCATGCATACCAGGATAGGGAATGAGGGGTGCTATGCATACCAGGATTGGGGATGAGGAGTGTCATGCATACCAGGATAGGGAATGAGGGGTGCTATGCATACCAGGATTGGGGATAAGGAGTGCCATGCATACCAGGATTGGGGATGAGGAGTGCCATGCATACCAGGATTGGGGATGAGGTGGCCATGCATACCAGGATTGGGGATGAGGCGTGCCATGCATACCAGGATTGGGGATGAGGTGGCCATGCATACCAGGATTGGGGATTAGGGGTGCCATGCATACCAGGATTGGGGATGAGGAGGCCATGTACACCAGGATTGGGGATGAGGGGGCCATGCATACCAGGATTGGGGATGAGGGGGCCATGCATACCAGGATTGGGGGATAAGGGGTGCCATGCATACCAGGATTGGGACGTGTGAACACGGCCTTACAGACACAAAAAAAGCAAGATGTCGTATAGTGAAGCTACATAAAGAAGAGAAAGTTCTGACGGCTCTGACTGTGAATGAAGGAACAAAAAATAATCCACAGGTCCCAACTAGATATGAGCAGGACGCACAGATGAAGTTGCTCTGGTCATGGGTGATCAAAAGCCGCCGGGGACGCCGGAACATTAGAGATGCACTGCCTCCTGTCCAGCCACCAGGTACCACTGACCTGGACCAGAGACTCGGGAATCCATACGCTCATCTCTAGTCCCAACTGTGCCAATACAGCAGACAGTCCAGGATTTGGGTCTACAACCTGCAGCCTTGGGCGTCTGCTGAACGCCCCTCATTACCAGCGCCCCTCTGACAACTTGTCCTGCCAGGGGAGAAAGAAAAGGTAAATGGGGGTGGATTGGGGTGTGGCCAACCACTACGCGCCCTGCATGATCTATCCCTCATTCTTGTCTTCAAAAGTTGGGAGGTATGATATAAGTGGAGAAAATGACACTTTTTAAAGGGGCAGTCCAGCCCCTCCAAATCTGGAGGTATTGTGCATGTGCAGAACTTCAGACTATCCCATTAGCGCTGTAATCCAGTATAGAAGACATCACAGCAATCACAGAGCAGTACAGACCCCTCTCCGCCGTGAGCTCAGTCCCTGCAGCCTGACACTTCTCCCTACCGCCTGATCACGTGTTGTTCCTCCGCAGCAGCCGCCACACACAACCACGTGTCGCTGCCCTGCTTGTGGTGACGCTCTGGGTCACATGACCGGTGTCAGCTGATCCAACATGGCTGAGCCCAGACTTCCCTGATCTCACCTGACCCAGTTTGGCAGCGCAGACGCGGGCGGTACAGGGAGGATAGTGCGGGAATAGCGGGCAGCGGAGAAAGCCGAGCACGTCCTGCTCCCGGTCCTGGGCAGCAGTGCTGGAGCTGTCAGTGCATGACACCGAGCAAGGGCATCCGCAACTGTGCACCGTACAACCGCATCGTGTGCCCAGTGCCCTGTAATGTGCTTCTGCATTTAGGAGCTCATATACAGGCTGCAGAGACTGCAGTGACTGCAGTGATCGGCTGCAGCGTGTGTGTCAGGAGCAGGTGAGCAGCACATCATTGTCGTTTATCTATATGCCTATGTAATGTGTGCTGTGTACTATGTCTTCATATAGAATCTGCTCTATGTATAATGCAGCACATCAGCAGCTCTCTAATATATATATATATATATATATATATCACCTGATCTCATAAAGTGTGTGTGTGTGTGTATATATTAGTAATCCTGCCTTGTATGTGATGCATGATGTATTATTGCAGCACTTCAGCCTTTTTAACCCCATGATATATAATATATATGTATGAATGTCATATTTTATGCCATTGAATTATTTTTGGTATTTTTTACCCTGCTGATGTTTATCGTTTATGTGATCTGGATTGTATCTGGATCTTACGGAGTGAAGTTCTTCTGCGTCGGCCGGGTTTAGCCACAGTTGCAGGTTTCGTCATCTTCACTGGAAAAAAATGCGTAGCACGTGCAATTTTTTTCCCTGGGAATATAATGGAAAACCTTTCAGAAACCCAAAGACTCTATTATAGTTAATGGGAAGCGTCAGGCTCTGTTAGTGACCTGATCCTTCTCAGACATGAGATCCCTTTTACTATCCCTATAACGGGACACTTGTGTAAACCTATAAAATGATTGGAATGGTTCCTTAACTGTTCTTCACAGTCTATGTACAAAGGGTCTTTAGCCATAGAAATTCTTTTTATCAGGGCTCGTGTGCATGGCTGTAAGGCTGTGTTCACACTAGGCATTTTTTCAGAATTTTGTTGATGCGTTTTTCATGCAAACTTTCAGCTGCGTTTTACAGTACCAACAAAGTTTAAGGTTTCAGAAATCTCATGCACACACATTGGTTCTTGTCATCAGTATTTTGTGCTTTTGCATGGCTTTTTGCACAATAGAGCAAGTGACTTCTTTCAGTGTTTTTCTTTCATTGAAAGTATGGGTGGTGAAAAAAACGCCTAGTGTGAACATAAGCTATCAGGTTTTGCTGCGTTTTTAGTGAAAATAAGCAAGTACAGCAGTATGTGAAACTCATTTATTTTTGTGATTTTTTTTTACCATCTTGTCCTAGTCACCTGAGATGGTAGTTTGGATTAGGACAGTTTAATTCACCTCCCCCCACTGTTATATTTGTAATTCTGGTTAATATGGTGTCACATATGCCTTGCATTGGTGACCTGTGTTCATGCTGCTGTGGTGGAAGCAAAGCTGAACTTTGGGATGCTGAAAAACACACCAAAACCTGCTTTTTTGACGCAGCTTCTTTCCTGCCTAGAGATCAGGTTTTGCGGCAGAAAAAAAAACACTGAAAAAACACCTAGTGTGAACATAGCCTTAGAATCGGATGGATGCTATTCTTCGTTCCGATGGATAGCACTCGTCCCACATGTCTGATTTTTTTCTTTTTTTTTTCCTGGGATGGAGTGGTCTGAGGAAAAATATCGCAGTATGCATGAGTTGCTGCTGATAATCGAATCGCAATCAGCCATTCATGTCTATGGATCTGTGAAAAAAAATTGGACCACACTCGGATGACACCCAAGTGTGATCTGATTTTCACTGACCGACTCCTGACTGAATGGAGAAACTTTTTTTCTTTTCTCCACATTTGAAATAAAGGATCATTAGTGATGAGCACAAGTTCTCGTTACTCGAGTTTGCCGAGGGTGCTCATGTATGCACCGAGTATCGCGGGTGCTCCAGTGACATGTTTGAGTCCCTGCGCCCGCATGTTTCTAGGCTGTTGGACAGCCACAAAACATGCGGGGATCGCCCGTGTATGTCAGGCAATCCCCACATGTTTTGTGGCTGTGAAACATCAGTTTATATGCTGAAAATACTTGCAATCTGGCATAGATGAGATTTCTGAAATCTCATGTACTGAGCTGGTACCGTATTATGCTTCAGACTAGTGTATTCCGTGATCTTCTGCGCAGGCGCTGGCAGTGACGCCCTGACACTCTGCCGTCGATAGGGTAAAACAGGTCCCCGGGGAGATGGCGGCCAGGTCATTCCTGCTCTGTTGCGGAGCACAGCAGACGTCGGCGTCGCTGCCTGCGCAGAAGATCACTGAATACTCTAGTCTGTGATCTTCTGCGCAGGCGCTGGTGAGTCACAGAGACTCGTGGGAGGGAGGATCATGGTGGTAGTTAAACGCGCAGGCGCGAGATTACAGCGCCGCAACTGCACATCACAGGACAATGTGACATACAGGGTAGGGGGGTACTATGATATTAAAGAGAGGAGGTGGGGATTCCTTACGGGCCCAGGACCTGGAGCAATCATTACCATAAAGATATAATATAAGATTTCAAACATCAAGACCATTAATATCAATCATACAGGTAGAAATGTAAATCTATTCCGATCACCTGTATGCCCATATTAATAGGTTATAGACTCCCAGGGGGTGACAGGTTCCCTTTATAGGAAACCTGTCGCACTGTACATGCAGCATGATCTAGAAAAGTGGAAGCTGAGCAGAATATGTAGGTTTGTTGGAAAAGATTCAGCATTAGGGCCCGTTCACACAACCGTAGTTTCGGTCCGAGAGCTGTCCGTAACAGAATGAACCGCACTCGGACCAATGTTATCAAATGGGGCAGCGCAGACAAGCGACAGTCTCTCCCCCACCCACCCACTGGCTGAATCGGCGTGTGAAAACAATGTCAGCATGCACTGATTTCTTTCATAAAACGGATGAGACTCATTCATTCAAGTCTAAAAACATTGCAATTTTTTAGCATATGAAACTGAATGGTCTATTAAATGATTAATAGCTGCTGCTGTAAAAAACGGGTTGCATGCGTGAACCTGGCCTGACTTTCATTTTATTGACTGAGATCTCTGGAGTTTGTATTAATGAGTCCAGTGGGCGGTCCTACACAGCTGACGGGGTCTCTACTGAACCTGATTCCCTTTGTGTTCCCTTTTGATTTTTCAGTGGTGGGAAAATCTCTATAAGGCTAAATTCCCACGATGAGTATTTGGTGCTTTTTTGATGCTGTGTGTTTTCACTGCACTAATAATGCAGTGTATTAAAGTTCCAGTAAAGTGAATGGGATTTATAGAAATCTCACGTCCACTGGGCTTTTTTTTTTTTAATTTATTTAACCCCGTGTGAACCGATCTGTGGTGCGTTTTTGAAATGTCACTTTGTCTTGCATTAAATATGCCTTTGTACTTGCAGATCTTTCCATAGAATCAAGTGAGATGAGAAAGTTCTGCAGGTGAAAACACAGCGGGGACTAAAAGTTTTATCAAAGCTGAGTAAGTATGAAAAATTAAGCGTTTTTTTCTTCAAAATAAATACGACATACCAAAAAGAGTCAAACTGTAGCAGAAAAAAAGCGTGAAAAACACAAGTGACCTATTTTATCTATTTGGTGCAGAAATGAAAATCTGCAACATCAAAAACTCACTAAATGCTCATCGTGGGAACGTAGTCTATATCAAAGCGTGAAAAGGGAACTTAAAAGGGGAATAGAAAAAAGATCTGGGATACAGGTTAGGAAATAGCTAGAAGGAAGGAACAGTGATGTGAAGTCCTATGAATGGAGGCAGGACTGTAGAGCCATCTGTCCGCTCACATTGTAGGCTTTCATAGAATCACAGAGTGTTAGGTAGGAAGGGACCTCCAGGGTCCTCGTGTCCAACCCCCTGCTCAATGCAGGAGTCACTAAACCATCTCAGACTGATGTCTGTCCATATGTAAAGGACGCTACGCGGTTATACTGTCAATTACCATGTTGTCTCATGTCAGTGTGAAATCTGGCAGAAAGTATGGAATCAGACCATGAACAGTAATGTAATGTAATGTACAGAACAGTAGACTGCCTTCATACTGATTACATGGAATATAGGTCACTTTAGGATTTCACTATTAGTCATCTGACTTGTCTCATTGTGTTATTGCACAAAAGGGGAAATGTTACTTTTCTTTCAAATGAAAGTTTTTCACTAGATACAATGTCTGGGACAGACACTATTAGCTTCTATTACAAAGAACGTTAAAGGCGATGTATAATCGGAAAATGACCTAGTGTGTAAAACAGGTTTTTGTGTTAAAGCGTAACCGTCAATTTAATTTTTAGTTCATTAATCAGTAGTACACATGAAAATAAGCAACTATGTAATATATGTCCTCTCTCCTCCTGTACCAGTCAGCGACGCCTATTGTCTAAGATTATTGTACTTGTTCTTATTATCTATCCCCCCCTTCAATGTAAAGCGCCATGGAATAAATGGCGCTATAATAAATAATAAGTTATGTTATTGGAGAGAACTTCTTTCTCCTTAACCCCTTAAGCCCCGCGGGTGGTTTGCACGTTAATGACCGGGCCAATTTTTACAATTCTGACCACTGTCACTTTATGAGGTAATTACTCTCGAACGCTTCAACGGATCCCCCTGATTCTGAGATTGTTTTTTCGTGACATATTGTACTTCATGATTGTGGAAAAATTTCTTCGATATCACTTGCGTTTATTTGTGAAAAAAACGGAAATTTGGCGAAAATTTTGAAAATTTTGCAATTTTCAAAATTTGAATTTTTAAGCCCTGAAATCAGAGCGATATGTCACACAAAAGAGTTAATAAATAACATTTCCCACATGTCTACTTTACATCAGCACAATTTTGGAACCAAAATTTTTTTTTGTTAGGGAGCTATAAGGGTTAAAAGTTGACCAGCGATTTCTCATTTTTCCAACAAAATTTACAAAACCATTTTTTTAGGGACCACATCACATTTGAAGTCACTTTGAGAGGTCTTTATGACAGAAAATACCCAAAAGTGACACCATTCTAAAAACTGCACCCCTCAAGGTGCTCAAAACCACATTCAAGAACTTTATTAACCCTTAAGGTGCTTCACAGGAATTTTTTGAATGTGGAAGAAAAAAATTAACATTTAACTTTTTTCACAAAAATGTTAATTTAGACCCAATTTTTTTTATTTTCACAGGGGTAACAAGAAAAAATGGACCCCAAAATTTGTTGTGCAATTTCCCCTGGGCACGCAGATACCCAATATTTGGGGAAAAAATACTGTTTGGGCGCACGGCAGGGCTCGGAAGGGAAGGAGCGCTATTTGACTTTTTGATTGTAAAATTTGCTTGAATAATTAGCGGACGCCATGTTGTGTTTGGAGAGCCCATGTGTGCCCAAACTTTGGAGCTCCCCCACAAGTGACCCCATTTTGGAAACTAGACCCCCCAAGGCACCTTTCTAGATGCATAGTGAGCACTTGGAACCCCCAGGTGCTTCACAAATTGATTCGTAACAATGAAAAAGTGAAAAAAAAAAACACTTTTTCATTTTTATGAATCAATTTGTGAAGCACCTGAGTGTTCCAAGTGCTCACAATGCATCTAGATAGGTGCCTTGGGGGGTCTAGTTTCCAAAATGGGGTCACTTGTGGGGGAGCTCCAATGTTTGGGCACACAGCGGCTCTCCAAACGCAACATGGTGTCGCTAACAATTTGAGCCGATTTTCCGTTAAATTTGTTAGAGGACACCATGTTGCATTTAGAGAGTCCCTGTGTGCCCAAACATTGGAGCTCCCCCACAAGTGACCCCATTTTGGAAACTAGACCCCCCAAGGCACCTATCTAGATGCATAGTGAGCACTTGGAACCCCCAGGTGCTTCACAAATTGATTCGTAACAATGAAAAAGTGAAAAAAAAAACACTTTTTCATTTGTATGAATCAATTTGTGAAGCACCTGAGGGTTCCAAGTGCTCACTATGCATCTAGATAGGTGCCTTGGGTGGTCTAGTTTCCAAAATGGGGTCACTTGTGGGGGAGCTCCAATATTTGGGCACACAGCGGCTCTCTAAATGCAACATGGTGTCCGCTAACAAATTTAACGCAAAATTGGCTCAAATTGTTAGCGACACCATGTTGCGTTTGGAGAGCTGCTGTGTGCCCAAACATTGGAGCTCCCCCACAAGTGACCCCATTTTGGAAACTAGACCCCCCAAGGCACCTATCTAGATGCATAGTGAGCACTTGGAACCCCCAGGTGCTTCACAAATTGATTCGTAACAATGAAAAAGTGAAAAAAAAAAACACTTTTTCATTTTTATGAATCAATTTGTGAAGCACCTGAGTGTTCCAAGTGCTCACAATGCATCTAGATAGGTGCCTTGGGGGGTCTAGTTTCCAAAATGGGGTCACTTGTGGGGGAGCTCCAATGTTTGGGCACACAGCGGCTCTCCAAACGCAACATGGTGTCGCTAACAATTTGAGCCGATTTTCCGTTAAATTTGTTAGAGGACACCATGTTGCATTTAGAGAGTCCCTGTGTGCCCAAACATTGGAGCTCCCCCACAAGTGACCCCATTTTGGAAACTAGACCCCCCAAGGCACCTATCTAGATGCATAGTGAGCACTTGGAACCCCCAGGTGCTTCACAAATTGATTCGTAACAATGAAAAAGTGAAAAAAAAAACACTTTTTCATTTGTATGAATCAATTTGTGAAGCACCTGAGGGTTCCAAGTGCTCACTATGCATCTAGATAGGTGCCTTGGGTGGTCTAGTTTCCAAAATGGGGTCACTTGTGGGGGAGCTCCAATATTTGGGCACACAGCGGCTCTCTAAATGCAACATGGTGTCCGCTAACAAATTTAACGCAAAATTGGCTCAAATTGTTAGCGACACCATGTTGCGTTTGGAGAGCTGCTGTGTGCCCAAACATTGGAGCTCCCCCACAAGTGACCCCATTTTGGAAACTAGACCCCCCAAGGCACCTATCTAGATGCATAGTGAGCACTTGGAACCCCCAGGTGCTTCACAAATTGATTCGTAACAATGAAAAAGTGAAAAAAAAAAACACTTTTTCATTTTTATGAATCAATTTGTGAAGCACCTGAGTGTTCCAAGTGCTCACAATGCATCTAGATAGGTGCCTTGGGGGGTCTAGTTTCCAAAATGGGGTCACTTGTGGGGGAGCTCCAATGTTTGGGCACACAGCGGCTCTCCAAACGCAACATGGTGTCGCTAACAATTTGAGCCGATTTTCCGTTAAATTTGTTAGAGGACACCATGTTGCATTTAGAGAGTCCCTGTGTGCCCAAACATTGGAGCTCCCCCACAAGTGACCCCATTTTGGAAACTAGACCCCCCAAGGCACCTATCTAGATGCATAGTGAGCACTTGGAACCCCCAGGTGCTTCACAAATTGATTCGTAACAATGAAAAAGTGAAAAAAAAAACACTTTTTCATTTGTATGAATCAATTTGTGAAGCACCTGAGGGTTCCAAGTGCTCACTATGCATCTAGATAGGTGCCTTGGGTGGTCTAGTTTCCAAAATGGGGTCACTTGTGGGGGAGCTCCAATATTTGGGCACACAGCGGCTCTCTAAATGCAACATGGTGTCCGCTAACAAATTTAACGCAAAATTGGCTCAAATTGTTAGCGACACCATGTTGCGTTTGGAGAGCTGCTGTGTGCCCAAACATTGGAGCTCCCCCACAAGTGACCCCATTTTGGAAACTAGACCCCCCAAGGCACCTATCTAGATGCATAGTGAGCACTTGGAACCCCCAGGTGCTTCACAAATTGATTCGTAACAATGAAAAAGTGAAAAAAAAAACACTTTTTCATTTTTATGAATCAATTTGTGAAGCACCTGGGGGTTCCAACTGCTCACTATGCATCTAGATAGGTGCCTTGGGGGGTCTAGTTTCCAAAATGGGGTCACTTGTGGGAGAGCTCCAATGTTTGGGCACACAGGGACTCTCTAAACGCAACATGGTATCCGCTAACAAATTGAATGGAAAATCGGCTCAAATTGTTAGCGGACACCACATTGCGTTTGGAGAGCTTCTCTGTGCCCAAACTTTGGAGCTCCCCCACAAGTGACCCCATTTTGGAAACTAGACCCCCCAAGGCACCTTTCTAGATGCATAGTGAGCACTTGGAACCCCCAGGTGCTTCACAAATTGATTCGTAATAATGAAAAAGTGAAAAAAAAAACACTTTTTCATTTTTACGAATTAATTTGTGAAGCACCTAGGGGTTCCAAGTGCTCACTATGCATCTAGATAGGTGCCTTGGGGGGTCTAGTTTCCAAAATGGGGTCACTTGTGGAGGAGCTCCAATGTTTGGGCACACAAGGACTCTCCAAATGCAACATGATATCCGCTAACAATTTGAGCCGACAATTTGTTAGCGGATATCATGTTGCATTTGGAGAGTCCCTGTGTGCTCAAACATTGGAGCTCCCCCACAAGTGACCCCATTTTGGAAACTAGACCCCCCAAGGCACCTATCTAGATTCATAGTGAGCACTTGGAACCCCAGGTGCTTCACAAATTGATTCATAAAAATGAAAAAGTGTTTTTTTTTTCACTTTTTCATTTTTACGAATCAATTTGTGAAGCACCTGGGGGTTCCAAGTGCTCACTATGCATCTAGAAAGGTGCCTTGGGGGGTCTAGTTTCCAAAATGGGGTCACTTGTGGGGGAGCTCCAAAGTTTGGGCACAGAGGGGCTCTCCAAACGCAATGTGGTGTCCGCTAACAATTTGAGCCGATTTTCCATTCAATTTGTTAGCGGATACCATGTTGCATTTAGAGAGTCCCTGTGTGCCCAAACATTGGAGCTCCCCCACAAGTGACCCCATTTTGGAAACTAGACCCCCCAAGGCACCTATCTAGATTCATAGTGAGCACTTGGAACCCCAGGTGCTTCACAAATTGATTCATAAAAATGAAAAAGTGTTTTATTTTCACTTTTTCATTTTTACGAATCAATTTGTGAAGCACCTGGGGGTTCTAAGTGCTCACTATGCATCTAGATAGGTGCCTTGGGGGGTCTAGTTTCCAAAATGGGGTCACTTGTGGGGGAGCTCCAATGTTTGGACACACAGGGGCTCTCCAAACGCAACATGGCGTCCGCTAACAATTTGAGCCGATTTTCCATTCAATTTGTTAGCGGACACCATGTCGCGTTTGGAGAGCCCGTGATGTGCCTAAACAGTGGAGCTCCCCCACAAGTGTCCCCATTTTGGAAACTATACCCCTCAAAGATTTTATTAAGGTGTATAGTGAACATTTTGAACCCAGAGGTACGGCACATTATTTGTTTACATTAGGTCATCATATTGAATAAGTTTTCATTATTCTTGAGCGCAAGTGCTCGCTACTTGAGTTTGCATCGGGTACTCAGGTATGCACCATGTACAGCGTGTGCTCGAGTGACATGCTCGAGTCCCTGCTCCGCATGTTTCACGGTTATTAGACATCCAAAAAAAAACATGCGGGGATCGCTCGTGCATGGCAGGCAATCCCCGTAAAGTTTTTTGGCCGCGAAGCATATGGGGCAGAGACTCGAGCATGTCACTCAAATACCCACGATACTAAATGCATACCAGAGCACCCGATGCAAACTCAAGTAGCGAGCACTTGCTCTCAACACTAGTCGCCATATCGTCATCTTTTTTTCTTACTTTTGAAAAAAATCCCAACCCCAGCCCTAACCCTAGCACAACCCTAGCCCCAGCACAACCCTAGCCCCAGCACAACCCTAGCCCCAGCACAACCCTAGCCCCAGCACAACCCTAGCCCCAAACCCAGCCCTAACCCTAGCCCAATCCTAACTCAAGAGTTTATTTTTGACGCCGTTCCTTGTGCGGTATAAGTGATTAGACGACTTTATTCTTCGGGTCGGTGTGATTACAGCAATGCCAGAATCATATGGGGTTTTTATGACTGACAGCTGTCACACACTAAAAGACGCATTTTTTGTAAAATCTAGTTTTTGCATCGCCATATTTTGAGAGCTATAATTTTTCCAAATTTTGGCAGACAGTCATGTGACGGCTCGTTTTTTGCGGGATGACTTGACGTTGTTATTGGTGCCATTTTCAGGCACGTGACATTTTTTGATCGCTTTCTATTCCGATTTTTGGGAGGCAGAATAAACAAAAACCAACAATTCAGGAATTGTTTTTTTTTTTTTTTTTTATTCTGTTCCGCGTGTGGTAAAATTGATGAGGCAGCTTTACTCTTCGGGTCAGTACGTTTACAGCGGTACCACATTTGTATAATTTTTCTATGTTTTGGCGCTTATACACAATAAAAGCTATTTTATAGAAAAAAATATTTTTTAGTATCGCTTTATTCTGAGAGCTATAACTTTTTTATTTTTCGGCTGATGGAGCTATATGGCGGCTTGTTTTTTGCGGGACGAGATGACGTTTTCAGCGGTATCATTTTTATTTATATGCGTCTTTTTGATCGCGTGTTATTCCACTTTTTGTTTGGCGGTATGGTGATAAAGCATTGTTTTTTGCTTGGTTTTTTTTTTTTTTTTTTTACCGTGTTCACTGAAGGGGTTAACTAGTGGGACAGTTTTATAGGTCAGGTTGTTCCGGACGCGGCGATACCAAATATGTGTACTTTTATTGTTTTTTTTTTATTTTTTTTATAATAATATTTATTGATGGGTACATTATATTTTTATTTTTGGTGTATTATTTTTTTTATTTTTTTATAATATTTTTGCACATTTTTTTTTTTTTTTTTTTTCCACTTTCACACAGTTTATACACTTTATTACTTTGTCCCACTCTGGGACTTTCACTTTTTTTTTTCTGATCGCCTGCATGGCACAGGAATGGAGCACCATCCCTATGCCATGAAGGCTGTCAGAAGTGCACAGTGTGAAGATTGCTTGGAGATGCACTGCGCATGTCCAAGCAATCTTCCTGCTCTCTGGTGACCCGGATGTTGTCATGACGACATCGGGTCGTCATGGCAACACCCGGGAAGCCTTTGCAGACTGCGCTGGAAGCCGGAAGAGGAGGTGAGTATCGGCGATCACCTCCCCTTGCCCCCGCAATGCCGCGATCGACTTCGATCGACTTCGATCGCAGCATCGCGGGGGTTAATGTGCTGGGAGCGGTGCGTGACCGCTCCCTGCACATAGTACCGGGTGTCAGCTGTGACAATCAGCTGACACCCGGCGGCGATCGCGCCCGCACAGCCTGTGTGCGCGCGCGATCGCCATGACGTACTAATACGGGTCTGGCTCTTAAGTCCCAGGGCACAGACGCGTATTAGTACGTCAGATGTTATTAAGGGGTTAAGCACTGATCATTCATTCTCAAAATTCTCGATTCATGGAAAAAATCTGTATTCAGTGAAGACAGATTGTTACATTACTGAGAGAGAATCTTATCAGTAGCAACTGTCATCTTCTATTTAGAGGGGAGGGGGAGAAGGGAAAAGCAGAGATCCTGCCTCTTCGCCCCTCGTCTCATCTGTATAAGAACTTCTCAGTAGTAACTGCCATCTCCTATCTCAGTAATGTGACAATCGGTCTTCACTGAATACAGATTTTAGATGTGAATTGAGAACTTTGATAATGACTGATCAATTCTGGTAGAGAAAGAAGCAGATCTCTCTGAGATATACAGGTGCATCCCACTAAATTAGAATATCATCAAAAAGTTAATTTATTTCAGTTCTTCAATACAAAAAGTGAAACTCATATATTATAGTCATTACAAACAGAGTGATCTATTTCAAGTGTTTTTTCTGTTAATGTTGATGATTATGGCTTACAGCCAATGAAAACACATTGGAATAATTAACAAAAACACCTGCAAAGGCTTCCTAAGCGTTGAAAAAGGTCCCTTAGTCTGTTTCAGTAGGCTTCACAATCATGGGGAAGACTGCTGACTTGACAGATGTCCAGAAGGCAGTCATTGACACACTCCACAAGGTCCCAGAGTTCCAGTGTTTGTAATGACTCTATATAATGAGTTTCACTTTTTGTATTGATGAACTGAAATAAATTAACTTTTTGATGATATTCTAATTTAGTGAGATGCACCTGTATTACAAAGTTCCTTATTTTCACGTGTCTTTTTGATTTATGATCTAAAATGACGGTTACTGTTTAAATGTATTTTTGTTCTTAGAAATGTTTGGTCCTCTTTTTTTTTTTTTTTTTTTTTTTTTTTTTTTTACATATTCCTATGTTACAATTTGAAATTTAAAGGGGTTGTCCACTACTAGGGGAAATCCTTCTTAATCCGTTCCAGCGGTGTCTGCACTGGTTCTCTTGAGGATCGCGTGACATTTTCATGTTATGTAATTCCTGAGGCCAATCAGCCCTGGCTTCACTCTCTCCGCTGTCGGTCAAATTGTATACATCCAGTGGAAGTGAGGTGAATATAGGTGTAATTATTTTACTGGGAGTAAACCTAGAGATTGAGAAGGAGTTACATCAGAGTAGTGGACAGCCCCTTTGACTATTTCCACACTGCCACGGGACTATCCTAGACGTATACTTCCTGTTCTTTTATGAAATCCACATGCACACTAGCAGCAATAGACTGACTCCAACCCTGTATTTTTTTATGGAAGCTTTTAAGGCCACATTCACACTTTGAATATTTTACATCAGTATTTGTAAGCCAAAATCAGAGGAAAAGTATAATAGAAACACGTCACCACTTCTGTATTTATCACCCACTCTTGGTTTTGGCTTACAAATACTGATGTGAAATACTGACCAAATACTGATCGTGTGAATGTGGCCTAATGAGCACGTGCAAAGGTTTATTGTAAAGGGAGGGGGGGCAGAGTCAGATGTGACATCACTTACTGTGATTGGTGAATCCTGTGTTATCAGCTGTGTATAGAGGCTTTATTAAAATCCTTCCTCTGATATTGAGGCTGCTGAAGTCTTCCAGCTAAAACCGCGCCAGTGTGAAAATTACACTTTTTTTTTTTTTTTCTTTTTTTTTAATAAACCTCAACAAATTTTTTTTTTAAATTATATATAATATTATGCAGCTGAAACCAGAAGTTTACATACACTGTATAAAAAGACACATATACATGTTTTTCTCAATATTTGACATGAAATCAGAATAAATCTTTCCCGTTTTAGGTCAATTAGGATTACCATAATTTTTAATATTTGCCAAATGCCAGAATTAAGAGAGAGAGAGAATGTTTTAAGGCATTTTCATTACTTACTGCAAAGTCAAAAGTTTACATACATTAAGATTACTATGCCTTTAAACAATTCTGGACGGCCCGTATGATGATGTCATGTGTTTGGAAGCTTCTGATAGTTTTTTTTTGCAACATCTGAGTTAATTAGAGAGACACCTGTGGATGTAGTTTAATGCACACCTGAAACACACTGCTTCTTTGTGTAGCATCATGGGAAAGTCTAAAGAAATCAGCCAAGATATCAGGAAGAGAATTGTGGAGATGCACAATTCTGGCTCATCCTAGGGTACAATTTCAAGATACCTGAAGGTGCCTCGTTCATCTATACAAACAATTATACGCAAGTACAAACAAGATGGGAATGTCCAGCCATCGTTCAGGAAGGAGACGGGTTCTGTGTCCGAGAGATGAACGTGCTTTGGTCCAACGTGTGCATATCAACCCAAGGACAAAAGCAAAAGACCTTGTGAAGATGATGGTGGAAATTGGTAAGATTGTGTCAATATCCACAGTGAAAAGAGGACTGTATCAACATGGGCTGAAAGGCCACTCTGCCAGGAAGAAGCCATTACTCCAAAAGAAACATAAAAAAGGCAGATTGTTTGCAAATGCACACAGGAACAAAGACCTTAATTTTTGGAGACATGTCCTGTGGTCTGCTGAAACTAAAATTTAACTTTTTGGGCATAGTGACTATCTTTATGTTGGGATGGTGTTCTTAGGCTTCCAAGCTTCTCCCTTTTTCCTCCAAACTGTGAAACACAGAGGTGGCAGAATCATGTTGGGTTGTTTTGCTGCAGGAGGGACTGGTGCACTTGACAATATAGATGGCATCATGAGAAAAGAAGATTATGTGGCAATACTGAAGCAATATCTCAAGACATCAGCCAGGAAGTTAGAGCTTGGTTGGAAATGGGTCTTCCAAATGGACAATGACCCGAAGCATACTGCCAAAATGGTAACAAAGTGGCTTAAGGATAACAAAGTCAATGTTTTGGAGTGGCCATCACAAAGCCCTGATCTCAGTCTTATTGAAAATTTATGGGCAAAGCTGAAAAGGCAGGTGTGAGCAAGGCGACCTACAAACCTGGATCAGTTACACCAGTGTCAGGAGGAATGGGCCCAAATTCTGACCAACTATTGTGAGAAGCTTGAAGGATATCCTAAACTTTTGACCCAATTCATTCAGTTTAAGGGCAATGGTACCAAATACTAATGAAATGTATGTAAACTCTTGACTTTGCAGAAAAAAAATAAAAATGCCTTAAAACATTCTCTCTCTCTCATTATTCCGGCATTTGGCAAATATTACAAATTCTGGTAATCCTAATTGACCTAAACCGGGAAAGGTTTATTCTGATTTCATGTCTGATTGCTGATCGCTGTGAGTACATCTGTAGCAAAAATCATGAGGATGCTATGACTACCCATGCTCTTCTCCTGGAGAGGCTACATCAGTCGCCATCTGTTTGGCCAGATTGGCTTAAGGCTGAGTTCACGTTTCCATATTATATGATCTATGCTTGTACAGTAATTCCTGGCCAGCTTTAATACTGACATGTGAATTCAAGTGGGAGCTGCTTATAATTCCTGGTTTTCCGCACTTGCTCAGATTGTGTTTCCATAGGGATTCAGTTATATTTATTTTCATATTATGTATATGAAAAGCGACAGTTTAGAGAGACCATCATTTTAAAAGAATATAGATTGACATTTTTCACCTATCCACAGTAAAGAGACCGGGGTGAGGAGGGTGGGGTGGATGGCCATTCTAGTCATCGGTGAGCTTCTAGCAATTATAGGCGACATTGATCACCTATGTATAGGTAATAAATGTATTTTGTGTGGAAAGCACTTAAATCTCTCTATCTTTCTAGTTGCATTCATTCCTAAACATTAAAATTATGTACGTTTATAGCAGTGTGTTCTTTGAGATATATTTGATAACTTTTTGAATAAATGCTAAATCTGTGTCTATGCTTTCTGGATGTTCAGTATCTACATAGAAAGCAATCCAGATTACAGGAAATGTCCTTTTAGTCAGGAGTCCCAGTGTGATATGTTGCACATGACTGATATACTAAGCCTTATATGTTAATGATGCACATCTACTTGGCATTTACTTATTCATTTTGCTTAATTTTGTAGGCTTCCAATGCTAAAATGTGAAAAGTTTACACCTTTGTGCTATCCATTATCCTTGCCAAAATGGAGTGGTTGGTAAAGTCCATTAAGAAAGAACTTGGCATTGACGAAAATCAGCTCTCTGTCTGTGAGCCCGAGAATCATGTGGTCGCCCTTGTGTCTCAAAAATGGCTTTTGAACCTGAAGGAGCGTAGAGGAGTTCCAGTACAATGCCCAAGGCCAGAGGGATTCAGTTATGTGGAAATTCAGACTTTTTTGAGGAAATCTGTTCAGAAGATCCCAGTTGGCTGGACAAGGATAGAGATCCATGGACTGCGGAAAAAAAAGCTAGGCTATTCTTTAGCTTTAGATAACGGTCTCCTACAAGGACATAGTGGTGACTCTGAGTCTTTGATTGGGTATATGCACAATGTTGCCAAGCAAAACTATAAGAATATGTGGAACAAAGCTTGTAGGACTTATGTGCAACCCTATGAGAACTTGACTAAAGTGCCAAGCATGCAGGCCCTGGATGCTCTAAAATTGTCTCTCCAAAAAGTCTACAGTTGTTCCTTCTTAAACACAACTAAGACAATAACAAGTGTCTCACCCTCTAAAGAAAGTGCCAATTTTGTTGTTGGGTCTCCTACTTGTCCAAATATAGTTCCAGCTGATGCTCTGATCGAGTCCAGTGACATGATCTATATTCTATTACCTTATGTGCAGTATTCCTTGTATGATGCAGTCACCTTTAGTCCAGCCAAGCTTGCAAACAGCCACGCCAAAGTACTCTTTATCCTCTATAATGTCCTGCAGGCCATGAAAGCTTGTCACCAGGCAGGCCTATCCAGTGGAGCAATTTCATTATGCAACATAGCTCTTGACGAGAAACTCTGTAGTCAGTTAAGACCCAACTTTATTGATTATGAGACACCATTCGAAAGCGTTTTGGACAGTAAAGATAAAGTCAATTCCGCAACCGGTGTTGACCTAGTAAAATGTAATCGACTGTGTGAATCATGCAACAGTGAGCTGAAAGAGTTGGTGATAGGCTGGATTCATGGAAGAGTAAGCAACTTTGACTACCTTATGTACCTCAACAAACTGGCTGGAAGAAGAGAAGGCGATCCTAATTATCATCCTGTCTTACCATGGGTTGTTGATTTTACTACCAAAAATGGCAAATTTCGAGACCTAAAGAAATCTAAATTCCGACTTAATAAAGGGGATAAACAGCTGGAATTCACATACGAGATGACAAAGCAAGCCTTTGTTGCAGGAGGTGGCAGTTCTGACCAGTTGCATGTTCCACATCATATTTCAGATGTTTTATCTGACATCACATACTATGTATATAAAGCCAGAAGGACACCAAAAGCAGTGCTTTGCAATCACGTACGGTCTCAGTGGGAACCTAATGAATATCCAGCGAGCATGGAACGAATGCAGGGGTGGACACCAGATGAATGTATTCCAGAGTTTTATACAGATCATACCATTTTCAAATCCATTCATCCAGACATGCCGGATCTTGACATTCCATCTTGGTGCAGCTCCTATGAAGACTTCATCCATGTCCACCGAGCACTTTTAGAAAGCAGGGATGTCTCTCAGGATCTTCACCATTGGATTGATCTCACATTTGGGTACAAGTTGACAGGAAAGAATGCCATTAAAGAAAAAAATGTTTGCCTTCATCTGGTGGATAACCATACCAACTTGACATGTTATGGAGTTGTCCAATTGTTTGACCAACCACATCCTAAGTGCCTTCTGGGCCCTGGGTATTCCTTATATGAAGCCCCTAATATAGTCCCATCTAAGCACAATATTATTGAAATGACCGTATGTGATAAGGACGCGGTCAACGGTCTGGTTCTAGAGGCCACTGCTTGTGAAAGCCATTGGACAAGTGAAAAGGTAAGCTCTGTGGATGATGATCTGGAACAAGGGACTGAAGCTCTAGATGCCTTTGGATCTGCGGGAAAGAATAATGAGCCTTCTGCTATGCCCTCCCTTCAAATCAGTAGTGCTGGTACCTTTTCAAGCGAAAACAGAGCTCCACCAGTAAAGTCAAACAGACAGTATAAGGGTGTATCTGATGAAAATGGTGGAAAGATATCACTTCCCGAAGGTTTCAACCCTATACAGGCTCTAGAAGAGCTAGAAAAACTGGACAATTTTCTAGTTCGAGGTTTGCATAGCACTATTCTTCCTGTCAAAGAGACTGAAAAGAAGCTTACTCTGAGCCTTCTGGATTTTTTTCAACGAGATATTCAGGCTCTGGGTGTAATGCTAGCAGAAATAATTTTTGCACCGAAAATTCACACCACAACACCAAAAGCTTCAGTGAAAGAGCGGTATTATTTGGTCCGTAATCTGAGCAGACACCACATGAAAGAGATTCCAGCTCCTCTCTTACAGATGCTGGAGTCTTTGCTGCAGATACACACACCAGATGACATGCTTTTCAGTGGAATAAACCTCGAGGAGCAAGTCAAACTGTTTGAATTCCCCCACATTTTTAATGGTCTTCCTCCACCCTGTCCTTCACAACTCCTTAGTCCTTTTTGTTCCACCATTCCTTTCCCTAAATACTTTCCAAACTTGCATACATTTATCTTAACCTATCAGTCCAGAAGAACAGAAGATGACAGCCAAGGCCGTGAACTTGTGTTCCAACTATGGCAGCAAATAGATGGTATTCTTTGCGATATCACCCCTGAAGGATTAGAGATCATTCTTCCATTTGTCCTCTCGCTTATGACTGATCAGAGCACAGCTGTATATGCTGCTTGGTATCTCTTTGAACCCGTGGCCAAAGCTTTAGGTCCTAAAAATGCAAATAAGTATCTTATGAAGCCACTCATTGGTGCATATGAAAACCCTTCATATCTGCATGGAAGGTTTTACATGTACACCGATTGCTTTGTGGCCCAGCTAATAGTACGTTTGGGCTTGCAAGCATTTCTTTCTAATCTACTTAATCATGTGCTGCAAATTCTTGTCGGTGTGGAAAGTTCAGGTGATGAAGGCAAGCTCCTGTCAGGAACTGCTGAAGATGAGGAAAGTGGTGGTGAAAGCCCAGTCTCTTGTGAATTTGGTGAAGGTAGGCACAACAGTGTAGATCGAAGTTCCTCGTCCCACGAACTCTTAGACTATACATCTGGAGTCAGCTTTCATGATCAAGTGTACATGGCAGAAAATGAGGACTTTCAGTCCGGCCTGTATGTTAGTGATCCTCTTCAGCCGCAAGAACCAGAGTCTCTCAGCCTTGGTCGGTTGAGTGACAAAAGCAGCGCAAGTGAAGTTTCTCTAGGAGATGAGAAAGCCATGGATAATGATTCCATTAGGGAAAAGGGCAGTATGAAATCTGGAGACAGCAGCCAAGATCTAAAGCAAAGTGAGGAATCTGAAGAAGAGGAAGAGCGAGAATGTTCCCCAGGTCTCTCAGAGCTAACCTTATCGGTCAATACTGATACCTCTGCTGATACAGTGCTGGCCAGTGACAGTAGAGAACTGGAAGAGGAGGAACCTGATTTAACTAACCAAACGGAGGAAAAAGAACAGAAGATCTTAATAGGTAAGAAATTATGACTTCATTATGTGTAAATCTGGAAATAATAGTAAAATATTGATATGAGATAGGACAGTCAGAGACAAGACAAGCCAATGTTGTGCCCAAGTTACTGAACAGTTCTGAAAGTTCAGCATTCGTAGTTCTGAGTTGGCAACCAGTGCTGGATTAAAGGAGTTGCTCTAAAGTTTAGTTAAGGTGCATTTACATTGAACCAGTATTGTAAACAGGCTGCCGGTGATCGGATGAATGAGCAAAAGGCTTGTTCATCGGGTGAAATGATTTTTAAGCATCTTAAAAATATTTGTTTTTGGCAGCACATCGTCCTGTGTAAACTGGACTCGTGCTACCGAGAGCAATGGCAGCCAATGCGCACTAAAGGATCTATTTTAGATTGCTCAATGTTCATTGTTAAAGGGGTTATCCACTACTTGGACAACCCCTTCTCAATTCCTATGTTGCCCCCTTGTAAAATAATATTTATACTCCTCTCCAGTGCCGGCGTCGTTCCAGCGTTGCCGGCACTGGCTCTCTCGGGGTTCGAGTGACATTGTCATGTGATTCCTGCAGCCAGTTAGCGGCTTCACTCTCTGGGCCTTCGGACGTATCACTTAGAACCGGAGGAAGTGAGAGAGTAGCTGCATGTATGTGACATCCGAAGGTGGGGAGAGTGAAGCAATTGCTTATTCACCGCAAAGATCGGGTGACATAACAATGTCATTCGATCCTTTAGAGAGCCAGTGCCGACACAGCTGGAATGGTGCCGGGACCGGAGGTGAGTATTATTTTACAAAGAGGCAACATAGGGATTGAGAAGGGTTTGTCCTAGTAGTGGACATCTCTTTTAAGTTCAGACTTCCTGTGTAAACAGGCTGTTAAACGATTAGTAAACATTTACTGATCGGCAACCATTTAGTGTTTCTGGTCAGTTCTAGTAAGCAGAACTTTAAGGTCCCCATACACCTCAGACAAATGATGGTAAGGTGAGATGTCGATCACGCATATCCGACTTCTGCTTTCTGATGGCATTGTTCTGGCGATAAACCGCCGACTGACATGTCAGTCAGCTTCTTTTTCATAGAGAAGATGTGAACACTCTGCTGAATGAATGAAGGCGGAATGAACGCTCCTTTTGTATGGGAGTTTCGGCTTAGATGGTTACCCGCCTGTTTACATGGATAGATTATCATGAAATGAGCATTCTTAAAGGGGTTGTCCACTACTTTTACATTGATGCCCTATCCATAGGATAGGGCATCAATGTATGATCGGCCGGGGTCCCGCACGCGGCACCCCCTCCGATCAGCTGTTACCGCTGCTGGCACGCTGGCCAGAAGTGCTCACCTCCGGGGCTCCGCTGTCAAGTGGTAGTGGCTGCCGCGGTGTACTGCAGATCCGCCTCCCATTCAATTGCTTGTTGACGGATTATCTTGCAATGCGAGTGCCCCTTAAGTCTGTGTATTCTTGTGTTTTGTGATCAGGACTGCAGAATTATTTAGATATTAATCAACAATTCAGACACACAGCAGTACGTCATTGTACTAGACACAATATAATGATTATCAAGTCATCAAGAGTAGCTTGTTGGCTGTTTCCAGGGATCAACAATGTTTTTTTCTCTTCTGTACTAAGAGAATAGCAACAATTGAGAGGCTTGTGCCTGTAATAAATAAATAAATAAATATATATTTTAAAGGTGTCCCTAAACCTAGCACCTGCGCATTCAGCTTATGATTGGAACCGCAGAGAGTTTTCGGTGTCAATTTAACATCCCTATATATAGAGCACTGACTTTTCTGTGTCAAATACAAATCAGAAGTAGAGTTTTTAGGACACGGACCACTTTGCAAATACAAGTTTTTTATGAAGATACGGTATATGCATTATTTGTAACAAATCGAAAGTATTTTAAGTGTCCTACATCTTTAATGCTAATAAAGTACAGTTCATTAATGTTTGGGGCTGCTATGTTCTGCAGTTACGGGACATTATAATGCTTCAGCATCCGCTGTATACTATGGGGGGTATAAGATTAAGATTATAGGAGTTCTCCAAAATATTATCACTGGGCTTCAGCACTAATGGTTTTATTCCTACTTACGTTATCAGGGGACGTCAGGCGTATTTCCTGCTTATTGTATGTTTATCAAACTGTTTGCTTGTTTTGCAGATACAGCCTGTAAAATGGTGAGATGGCTGTCCGCCAAGTTAGGTCCTACGGTGACCTCCCGCTGCATTGCAAGGAATTTGCTGAGGTTGCTGACGTCCTGTTATGTTGGTAATTGTTTGCCTCTTGTCTTCTCGGATGGATTCGTGACATGCTGCATGATAGATGACCAAATAAATGCCTGGCCTTGTTCTAGCAGAGGAATATTCTTCTGAAGGATGTGCATGAAATACACTATATCTGGTTGTCCCTTAAGAGTAACTGGACAGTTCTAGTTGAAGATATATTCTGCTCCTATATTTGTGCAGTAAAGCTAATGGCTCCAAGTGTCAGCCTGTGTCTATGGATATACCATATTTTTCGGACTAAAAGACGCACTGGACCATAAGACGTACCTAGGTTTTAGAGGAGTAAAATAGAAAAAAAAATTAAGCAAAAAATGTGGTCACAATGCACTGTTAAGGGGGAGCGGATCTGCTGCTGACACTGGTATAGGGGTAATGTCCCCCAATTCTGTTAATATCCCCCATCCTGGTATATATGCCTCTTCTTCCTATTATACGTGGCACCCCTCCATCCTGGTATGCACGACACCCCTCCATCCTGGTATGCACGACACCCCTCCATCCTGGTATGCACGGCACCCCTCCATCCTGGTATGCATGGCACCCCTCCATCCTGGTATGCATGGCACCCCTCCATCCTGGTATGCATGGCACCCCTCCATCCTGGTATGCATGACACCCCTCCATCCTGGTATGCATGACACCCCTCCATCCTGGTATGCATGACACCCCTCTATCCATGGACGTGGGGAGCAGTGAATATTCATTTTCTTTAGCAGCGGGGACAGTGTAGGCTGCAGCAGGCGGCTCCTGCCTCCTGTGCCCCACTCCCCCCACACCCCACATAGTGTGTGTGTATATGTATGACGCATCCCCCCATTTTCCTCCAAAATTTTGCCGGAAAAAAGTGCGTCTTATAGTCCGAAAAATAAGGTACTTGTATTAGGAGTGTTACATGTTGCCCATCTAAGCAGCTGATGGCAGACGGAGCTTCTGCACATTAAAGGCTGTCGTTTGATAATAACTAATTTTCAGAACACGTAGTCCTGTGCGTACATGGGAAATAGCTCTATTTTAGGCCATTATATAACTTGTGTAATAGTGTGTCAATTTGTACGTCTATGGGCTCTATCTGTAATTTTTTGCAGTTTTATCTAGCTGCTATGTTGTCTTCCATATACAGTACATGCAGAGAGATGGATTCCTGTACTGATTTATTTGTGTCATACAGGCAGAAGCAACAGCAGCAGTATAGAGGATATTCTATAATAGTACTGAGCTGTGTGGCTGTGAATCCAGCTCTGGTGTGATATTAAGCAGACACTTAAACATGTAGCCAAATCCCCCTGTGTCTGCTTGGCTTTCATTGTGCTTAGTGCTTCTCACTTCCCTTACATGTTTCAGAGTTTGGGGAGAGTAAGAGGAGCTGTAACCGGACACCTCTCTTCTTTAACCAAGGTAGATTTCAGTTGTTTTTTTTTCTAAGTGTGTTGGGGAGGAAGTGTCTTATAAGTGGAGATAGAAGCCTATTTCTCTGATAAGATCTATTACAAACTTTCTTCTATTCACCTTTACTATTGATTTATGCAGAGGTTGTTGAAACGACACTGACCATTTAATGAAAAAGCTATACCTGGAGCCACAATCAAATTTACAATGTCATTACATATACATCATGCTAGATAGCAGTAGATGTCTTTGTACTCCACATACACAGTGTGTACATATTGTAGTGGCATTCAGACTGATGCATTAAAAACATTTTTGTCTAGGTCACCAGAGACATCAGTTTTTATCGAACATGGAAGAGAATAGCCCACTTAATGTCAAGAGACCAGTGTGTGGAGATCAGGTGTCCAAACCAGTGCTGGATTGTCTGATGCATATGGCACATCTCTACGGAGAACCTTTCCTAACATATCAGTATCTGCCTTACATTAGCTACCTGGTAAGTCTCATATTCATCTGTTCAAAGCAGAACTTGTAGGATTATTGACTAAGGCTCTGTTCACATCTGCGTCAGAAGCTCAAGTCAGACAATTTGTTAGAGATTGTAACAGCTTTGCAAGGAAAAATATTGTCTGATTGCAACTGTATTGTTCCCACTTCTATGATGGAGCCTAATGGATCCTAACCCTAAACCCAACCCATAATGCAGATCAGATGTGAACAGAATCTGATTGACGTGACTGATGTTCCTCATTGTTGGCTCACTTTTTCATATACATACAGTGACTTCTTACCAAAATGGCCACCTCTTTAAAAAAGACTCCTACCTTATCCAAACTTTGACAGATTTTTCAGTACCAATGTATTTTATGAATATTGGCCATCTTCTCAGAGAAGGCAACTTTTCAGTGCAATTTTGGGCGGTTGTCTTCTCAAATCGGCGGCAAACAACTGATATACTGTTGACTAGTTTGTACATTTGGCCTCTTAAATGACCACAAGAATTGGTCCAGGGTTCATGTCAGTAATCTGTGGCCGCTAAAAAGGAGCCCTAAGAACCACCTCTTACCTAACGGCATCCACAGCTCCTCATAGGTGAGCCACCTTGGTGCAAAGTCATTATTGCAGCGTGACACGTGTTACGTCACGCAACCCGGCTAATCCAAAGAAGACCGCAGATGCCGTCAGGTAAGAGGTGGTTCTCAGGCCTTACATACAACGGCCACAGATTATTCCTTTGAGATTTTTGCTTGAACCCTTGAAAAACGTGATTTGGACATCCTCCCTATGATGATGAAGATGGGGCTTTTTACTTACTCTGTTTGGTCTCCATCCCGGCGGTGTCAGACTATGCTTTCGGTTCCTCCTAAAAAGACGGACACTGCTGGAGCATAGGCCAGATGGAGTAAGATTGTGCCACAGATGCATTTTATATTTCATTCGATGCTGCATTTTTAGTGTTAAGTATCTAATCTTAAAATCAATTAATAATTTCTGTAGAGATGCCTGATAGATGATTTTTCATTGTGACGTGTTTTACCGCTGGAAATAACTGTGGCAATGTTGGCACGTCTAATCCCACAAGACTGTTTAATTACTTGGCGCGATATTGTCTGCATGATATATTACACAGCACTCCTTATTTAATGTGGCAGTAGGTTTTCTTCAAGCATTTGTTACTTGCGATTACTCGTAAATGCCTCAGAATATTGAATATGCAAGTAATGCTAAAATAAATCTGTTATCAGTGCATATCCATCTGTTATCAGCACAATTTTTTATGGCTGTTGCGCTTCCTGTTTTGTACAGAAATGTATACAATGATTTATTATCTTGTGACCTTTTGTATAGTTGGATGTGAATCACAGCAGATTCGTTATTCCGACTTTCCTCCAATGTTCGCACTTATCAATGCGGGAGCCCAGACTACAAAATTAGCAAGAAGTAGGGAATCCCAAGTTATACAATGAGGGACATTTATTAAAACTATTTTACTTTTAGAAACTGCAAACTTAGACTAGACAATCTTAAACTGAGCCAAATTTATCACTTGCACCACTTATTAGTTTTTACTTTGCTTAAAGGGGATAACTCCTGCTTAATTAGTTCAGTCTGCAATGTCATGTGACCACTGCAGCTGATCAACTGTTGCTGACCGGCTGCAGCCTTTACTATTTCGTTAGCATGGACAATCCCCTTTGTTTTGAATATTGAAGAGCTGATTGGCTGCAGTGGTCACATAACACCCTCTAGGAGCAGCAGTATTTGCATTGCATTAAAGGGAACCTGACAGTTTATACATGCTGCATGATCCTTGGGCCGCATGTCTCAGGCACTGGCTGTATGATTTCACCCAGCTTTGTTTAACTCTGAAATGCTGCGGTTGAGAAAAACATAGTTTAATAGCCGCCAGGGTCTGAGCTGTATGGGAGACTAGTCAGACAGACGGGTACTGTGTGGCTCCTCCCCGTCCATTGTTAGTGAGTGATTGGTCACTCTATACAAACATGCAGGGAAGGGAGACGCCACCGGGGTCCTGCCTCTTCGGCTAGTCTCTCTCCGGGGTCCTGCCTCTTTGGCTAGTCTCTCTCCGGGGTCCTGCCTCTTTGGCTAGTCTCTCTCCGGGGTCCTGCCTCTTTGGCTAGTCTCTCTCCGGGGTCCTGCCTCTTTGGCTAGTCTCTCTCCGGGGTCCTGCCTCTTTGGCTAGTCTGTCTCTCTCCGGGGTCCAGCCTCTTTGGCTAGTCTGTCTCTCTCCGGGGTCCAGCCTCTTTGGCTAGTCTGTCTCTCTCCGGGGTCCAGCCTCTTTGGCTAGTCTGTCTCTCTCCGGGGTCCAGCCTCTTTGGCTAGTCTCTCTCTCTCTCCGGGGTCCAGCCTCTTTGGCTAGTCTCTCTCTCTCTCCGGGGTCCAGCCTCTTTGGCTAGTCTCTCTCTCTCTCCGGGGTCCAGCCTCTTTGGCTAGTCTCTCTCTCTCTCTCCGGGGTCCAGCCTCTTTGGCTAGTCTCTCTATCTCTCTCCGGGGTCCAGCCTCTTTGGCTAGTCTCTCTCTCTCTCTCCAGGGTCCAGCCTCTTTGGCTAGTCTCTCTCTCTCTCTCCGGGGTCCAGCCTCTTTGGCTAGTCTCTCTCTCTCTCTCCGGGGTCCAGCCTCTTTGGCTAGTCTCTCTCTCCGGGGTCCAGCCTCTTTGGCTAGTCTCTCTCTCTCTCTCTCTCCGGGGTCCAGCCTCTTTGGCTAGTCTCTCTCTCTCTCTCCGGGGTCCAGCCTCTTTGGCTAGTCTCTCTCTCTCTCTCTCTCCGGGGTCCAGCCTCTTTGGCTAGTCTCTCTCTCTCTCTCCGGGGTCCAGCCTCTTTGGCTAGTCTCTCTCTCTCTCTCTCTCTGGGGTCCAGCCTCTTTGGCTAGTCTCTCTCTCTCTCTCTCTCTCCGGGGTCCAGCCTCTTTGGCTAGTCTCTCTCTCTCTCTCTCTCCGGGGTCCAGCCTCTTTGGCTAGTCTCTCTCTCTCTCTCTCTCCGGGGTCCAGCCTCTTTGGCTAGTCTCTCTCTCTCTCTCTCTCCGGGGTCCAGCCTCTTTGGCTAGTCTCTCTCTCTCTCTCTCTCTCCGGGGTCCAGCCTCTTTGGCTAGTCTCTCTCTCTCTCTCTCTCCGGGGTCCAGCCTCTTTGGCTAGTCTCTCTCTCTCTCTCTCCGGGGTCCAGCCTCTTTGGCTAGTCTCTCTCTCTCTCTCTCCGGGGTCCAGCCTCTTTGGCTAGTCTCTCTCTCTCTCTCTCTCCGGGGTCCAGCCTCTTTGGCTAGTCTCTCTCTCTCCGGGGTCCAGCCTCTTTGGCTAGTCTCTCTCTCTCTCTCTCTCCGGGGTCCAGCCTCTTTGGCTAGTCTCTCTCTCTCTCTCTCCGGGGTCCAGCCTCTTTGGCTAGTCTCTCTCTCTCTCTCTCCGGGGTCCAGCCTCTTTGGCTAGTCTCTCTCCCTCTCCGGGGTCCAGCCTCTTTGGCTAGTCTCTCTCTCTCTCTCTCTCCGGGGTCCAGCCTCTTTGGCTAGTCTCTCTCTCTCTCTCCGGGGTCCAGCCTCTTTGGCTAGTCTCTCTCTCTCTCTCCGGGATCCAGCCTCTTTGGCTAGTCTCTCTCTCTCTCTCCGGGATCCAGCCTCTTTGGCTAGTCTCTCGAGTGGCTTTTAAACTATGTATTTCTCTGAACCTTTGCCATATTCATATAAGGCTGAAATCATTCCGCCAGTGTCTGATACATGCTGCCCTATGTATAAGCTGTCGGTTTCCCTTTAACAGCGCCAGTGAAGAAGGTGAGTATTCATTCTTTTTATTTTCTATGGAGCACTGAATTGGTTAAGTAGGGGCATCTCTAGTAGTGGATAACCCCTTTTAATAAATGTCTCTAAGACTGCTTTCACGTGTTGCGGAAGCCCCCCACTGTGGCCGTATTGCATGATCAAAGCATAGGACCTGTATACATTTCTGGTGGTGTCTCATGGCAGTTGAAAGATGTGCCAAATAACAGGTGTACAAAACAGCAGTCTTAATGAATTGGGGCCTAAATTTTGGAATTAACAAAAATTTCCCAGCATTCCCTTCTGTAATCACCTTTTTTTCTGTGTGATACAAGACAAAATAAATCTAAACTGAGAGGTATTTAATGAAACCCTCCAGGAGATGAGTCGTGTCCTCCCTCTGATTCTTCACTGCACTGGGTCTGGCTGTGTGTAAGGCCCCATTCACACGTTCAGTATTTGGTCAGTATTTTCCATCAGTATTTGTAAGCCAAAACCAGGAGTGGAACAATCAGAGAAAAAGTATAATAGAAACACATCACCACTTCTGCTTTTATCACTCACTCCTGGTTTTGGCTTACAAATACTGATGGAAAATACGTGTGAACGTTGCCTTAGACAACTTGCAGCAGCTGCTTTGACTCTGCAGTAGAACAAAAGGGTCTGCTCCTCTTATAAGCCCCTCAGCTATTCTCCAGCTTTAATTGGATCAGTTTTGTAGAAGATATATTCCTGTTTTCTCTGTAGTGAGGTCTAAGGTGTAATGTTTCTCCTTGTGGAGAGTGACATACCAGCTCGGGCATGTCAAGGTAAGGAGGCTTATTCGCTGTGCAATGCTCCTCTGGGAAATTTAATATGCAAAATTGCCTCTTCAGAGAGAAAGAGGACATGAACTCTGTAACGCCAACTATTGGAAGCAGCAATCCTACAAGTCACAATCGATCCTTTAACGAGTCGTGCAATATGACTTAGGATAATAGCCAAATCAGAATCTCCATTTGCAGACATGGTGTTTCGAGCTGTTGGCCCTCGTCAGAGGCTCTCACCTAGCCAAATCAGTTCTCATACTTTGCACTGACGAGGGGCAATACCCCGAAACACCGTGTCTGCAAATTGAGATTCTGATTTGGCTATTATCCTAAGTCATGTACCTCTTTCCTTTTAAGGACTATGCAAATCGTCCCATCATCTTCTGTGATAAGTGAAATTATTTCTCAGAATAGTGTAGCCGTCTTTCCCATTTCCATGCTTGAAAGAAGCTGGTTTTAGACGGTAGTTTAATCTAGATCACCATACAAGTTTAGATCACTACATTGCAGCTGTGCTATTCCAGAGTTCAAATCCAGACTTGTTATAGAGGATGGTTCAGATTACACAGCCAGCCTGATAGAAGGGGGTTCCAGACTACACAACCAGACTGACAGAAGGGGATCTCAAGATAACATAGCCAGACTTATAGAAGGGGATCTCCAGGCTACACAACCAGACTTATAGAATGGGATCTCCAGGCTACACAACCAGACTTATAGAATGGGATCTCCAGGCTACACAACTAGATTTATAGAAGGGGATCTCCAGGCTACACAACTAGATTTATAGAAGGGGATCTCCAGGCTACACAACCAGACTGATAGAAGGGGATCTCCAGGCTACACAACCAGACTGATAGAAGGGGATTTCCAGGCTACACAACCCGACTGATAGAAGGGGATCTCCAGGCTACACAACCCAACTTATAGAAGGGGATCTCCAGGCTACACAACCAGACTTATAGAAGGGGATCTCCAGGCTACACAACCAGACTGCTAGAAGGGGATCTCCAGGCTACACAACCCGACTTGTAGAAGGGGATCTCCAGGCTACACAACCCGACTTATAGAAGGGGATCTCCAGGCTACACAACCCGACTTATAGAAGGGGATCTCCAGGCTACACAACCCGACTTATAGAAGGGAGGCTCCAGGCTACACAACCCGACTTATAGAAGGGGATCTCCAGGCTACGCAACCAGACTGACAGAAGGGGATCTCCAGGCTACGCAACCAGACTGACAGAAGGGGATCTCCAGGCTACGCAACCCGACTTATAGAAGGGGATCTCCAGGCTACGCAACCCGACTTATAGAAGGGGATCTCCAGGCTACGCAACCAGACTGCTAGAAGGGGATCTCCAGGCTCCACCACCAGACTGCTAGAAGGGGATCTCCAGGCTCCACCACCAGACTGCTAGAAGGGGATCTCCAGGCTCCACCACCAGACTGCTAGAAGGGGATCTCCAGGCTCCACCACCAGACTGCTAGAAGGGGATCTCCAGGCTCCACCACCAGACTGCTAGAAGGGGATCTCCAGGCTCCACCACCAGACTGCTAGAAGGGGATCTCCAGGCTCCACCACCAGACTGCTAGAAGGGGATCTCCAGGCTCCACCACCAGACTGCTAGAAGGGGATCTCCAGGCTACGCAACCAGACTGCTAGAAGGGGATCTCCAGGCTACGCAACCAGACGACTGCTAGAAGGGGATCTCCAGGCTCCACCACCAGACTGCTAGAAGGGGATCTCCAGGCTCCACCACCAGACTGCTAGAAGGGGATCTCCAGGCTCCACCACCAGACTGCTAGAAGGGGATCTCCAGGCTCCACCACCAGACTGCTAGAAGGGGATCTCCAGGCTCCACCACCAGACTGCTAGAAGGGGATCTCCAGGCTCCACCACCAGACTGCTAGAAGGGGATCTCCAGGCTCCACCACCAGACTGCTAGAAGGGGATCTCCAGGCTCCACCACCAGACTGCTAGAAGGGGATCTCCAGGCTCCACCACCAGACTGCTAGAAGGGGATCTCCAGGCTCCACCACCAGACTGCTAGAAGGGGATCTCCAGGCTCCACCACCAGACTGCTAGAAGGGGATCTCCAGGCTCCACCACCAGACTGCTAGAAGGGGATCTCCAGGCTCCACCACCAGACTGCTAGAAGGGGATCTCCAGGCTCCACCACCAGACTGCTAGAAGGGGATCTCCAGGCTCCACCACCAGACTGCTAGAAGGGGATCTCCAGGCTCCACCACCAGACTGCTAGAAGGGGATCTCCAGGCTCCACCACCAGACTGCTAGAAGGGGATCTCCAGGCTCCACCACCAGACTGCTAGAAGGGGATCTCCAGGCTCCACCACCAGACTGCTAGAAGGGGATCTCCAGGCTCCACCACCAGACTGCTAGAAGGGGATCTCCAGGCTCCACCACCAGACTGCTAGAAGGGGATCTCCAGGCTCCACCACCAGACTGCTAGAAGGGGATCTCCAGGCTCCACCACCAGACTGCTAGAAGGGGATCTCCAGGCTCCACCACCAGACTGCTAGAAGGGGATCTCCAGGCTCCACCACTAGATTTATAGAAGGGGATCTCCAGGCTCCACCACTAGATTTATAGAAGGGGATCTCCAGGCTACACAACTAGATTTATAGAAGGGGATCTCCAGGCTACACAACTAGATTTATAGAAGGGGATCTCCAGGCTACACAACTAGATTTATAGAAGGGGATCTCCAGGCTACACAACTAGATTTATAGAAGGGGATCTCCAGGCTACACAACCTGATTTCTAGAAGGGGATCTCCAGGCTACACAACCAGACCTACAGAAGGGGATCTCCTGGCTACACAACCAGACCTTCAGAAGGGGATCTCCAGGCTACACAACCAGACCTACAGAAGGGGATCTCCAGGATACACAACCAGACTGATAGAAGGGAGGCTCCAGAATACACAGCCAGATTGCAGCTATAGGGGGGCTCCAGATTATACAGCCAGATTGCAGCTATAGGGGATCTCTAGACTAAACAGCCAGATTTCTCATTTCACTGTATTTTGATTGGACTCCTTCAGGTGGCCCCCAGCAGCGGGTGCAGACTTAACAGCCGTAAAGAAGCCGGACTCCTTGCTGCTGTCACCTTAACTCAAAAGATCATCATCTATCTTTCTGACACCACCCTCATGGATATTTTACCCAAGATCAACCAAGATGTTCTACTACCAGTTCTGAGTTTTCTCACCTCCACCACGGTTGGGTAATGTATATGTTTTATTTTAGCATTAATGCCACATGATTTCTGTGTGGAAAGTTTAGTTATATGTAACACATAGTACGTGACCATGAAATGTGAATGTCGGTAGAAGCATTGTGACGTGCATGGATTACACTATAGAAGTAATCTTTTTATACAAATTCTTCTTAGGACTGAGGTCTAGACTCTGCACAACATTACTGTTTTTAAGAGATTCCTAAACCTCTTTCGTTTGCTTCTTGAGGTTGTTTTTCTGTTCCAGTTGTATTGCAGGCCGCAGCAGGTTTTCTTTCAGGATCTCACTCATTTGTTCCTGCCCAGGACTATTTGTAGAGAAGCGTCCCCACAGCCTATGGTGCCACCACTGCCCTGTATGGTGAAGTTCTTATTTTCCCTTTAGTGGCTTAAAGGGAACCAATCACCAGGTTTTCCCAATATAAACTACGGCCACCACCTTTTAATGCCTTTTTCACAGTAGTCTAGCAAGATGTATATAAGTCCGCAATCCCCTCTGCATAACCCAAGAATACCTTTTTTTTTTTTTTTTTTTTTTAAATTCCCACACTCCCCCTCCCCAACCCCAAACCCCATACAGTGTGGTAGGCGTAGCTGGCCTTACTTCGGCGTCTCCTCTCTCTTTGCAATTACTGTCCTCCTGCTTGCTCCATGTGGATGAAAGCGTCCTACGTCATCCATTGAGTCTCCCCAAATCTCGTTCCTGGCAGGCGCACTTCTGTTTGACCTGCTGACGTCACAGCAAAGTACTGTAGTGCGCATGCGCCAGCTTTACTTCCGGGTCATTGGCATCCTTGGCCTCTCCATGCACATTAAAATACTTTGACCTCAGCAGAGCAGAGAGAAGTGTGCCTGCCCAGGATAATGATAGGTGGACACAGTGTGGATGACGTAGGATGCATCATCCTCATGTAGCAAGCAGGAGGCCAGCAATTCCGACAAGAGAAGAGGCGCCGAAGCAAGACCAGTGACACTCAAAACAAACCTACTTCTCATCTCTCATATCCTCCCTGTCTCACAACCCTAAACAGCTATTCAACACTTTCAATTCTCTCCTCCGTCCCCCAGCATCTCCTCCCTCTCTTCTCATCTCAGCTGAAGACTTTGCCTCATACATCAAGCAGAAGGTTGACAACATCAGAGAAAGCTTTGGCCTACAGTCCCCACAGCCTCTCCTAATAACTACTCAGCCCTCTTCCTCCAAAACCAGCTTCTCCACCATTACAGAAGATAAACTTTTCTGATCACATCTCACCACCTGTGCACTTGACCCGATCCCATCCCACTTCATCCCATACCTCACCACAGTCTTCATCCCAACCCTAACCCATCTCTTCAACCGGTCACTAACAATTGGTGTTTTCCCCTCATGCTTTAAACATGCCTTGATCAAACCCATCCTCAAAAATCCCTCCCTTGTCCCATCCTCTGTGTCTAGCTATCGCTCCATATCACTTCTCCCCTATGCCTCAAAGCTACTGTAACAGCATGTCCACTTTGAACTGTCCTCCCACCTCTCCTCCTGCTTCCTCTTTGAACAGTTACAATCTGGCTTCCGACTGCATCATTCAGCCAAAACTGCCCTAACTAAAGTCACCAATTACTTACTAACCACCAAATCCAAACGACACTACTGTGTCCTCCTCCTCCTGGACCTGCCCTCTTCCTTCGACACAGTGAACCAGATTCTCTCACCTCTTGGCATCACAGACTTGGCCCTACCTTCAATCTTTTCATACCTAACAGACCAGACATTCATCACCTCGTACTCGCATACCACGTCCTCATCTTGCCCCCTATCCAAGGTTCAGTTCTAGGACACCTGCTCATCTCCATCTACACCTTCAGCATGGGACAGCTCATAGAGTCCCACAGCTTTCAGTATCATCTCTTTGCTGATGACACATAGATCTACCTCTCTGGATCACCTCATTACTAACAAGTATCCCACAATTTGTCTGCTAATTCATCCTTCTTCTTTGCTCGATTTCTAAAACTTATCATGGGCTAAACAGAATTTATCATTCTTCCCCATCTCACTCAACCACCCCCAACAGACCTATCCATCAAAGTCAATGGCTGCTCACTCTCTCCAGTCCTGCAAGCTCGCTGCCTCGGGGTAACCCTTGACTCTTCTCTCTCCTTCAAACCACATATCCAAGCCCTTTCCACCTCCTGCTGACTCCAACTCAAAATTATTTCTTGAATCCGTACATTTCCTTAACCATGAATCTGCAAAAACACTAGTACACGCCCTCATCATCTCCCGCTTTGACTACTGCAACCTCTTGCTCTGTAGCCTCCCTTCCAACACTCTCGCACTCCTCCAGTCTATCTTACACTCCGCTGCCCTACTAATCCATCTGTCCTCTCGCTATTTCCTGGCCTCTCCTGTCTGTCAATCCCTTCATAGGCTCTCCATTGTCCAGAGAAACCAGTTTAAAACACTAACCTTGGCATACAAAGCCATCCACAACCTATCTCCTCCATACATCTGTTACCTGTACTTACCTGCACGCAAATTCCGATCCTCACAAGATCTCCTTCTCTACTCCCCTCTTATCTCCTCTCGGGCAGGGTCCTTTCTCCTCCTGTAACAGTCTGTTACTTGTATTGTTCATGATCATTTTACTTGTTTTTTATTATGTATACCCCTCTTCACATGTAAAGTGACATGGAATAAATTAAGAATAAAAGGTATTTTTTGGGATATGCAAAGTCGGTTGGGGACTTGTATGTAGCGTAATAGACTACTGTAAAAGAGACATTTAAAGGTGGTGGCCGAACTTTATGTTGGGAAAAACTGGTGAGAGGTCCCTTTAAGAAATTACAGCAGATCTCCAATTACACAGTGTTTTTGTAACGTTTCTCCTCTTTCATCATATTTCAAAAAATTATACACTAATGTGAGCAATTTGTTTAGAAAGGTCCCTGTAGAGGTTTGACTCAGTTCACACTTCCTTCTTAGTTTATGCTCCGTGCATATACTGGGAATATCTGCTGACGTGTGGAAGCCCCTGACGCAGATACCCTGCTGTAAGGTGTCTTTTGCTGGATGCCTTTTTATTGACTGTATGGCTGACTATGCTTTTTTGTAGAGCTCAGAAAAAGTATGCTGACTATATATACGGAAATTACTCTTGCACACGTTGGTTGGGTGACCTAAAATAAAAAATGTTGCTGTGACCGAGAATCTGGTGCATCACAAAGTTTTTCCTTGTTATCTTTGAAAAATGGGTCATAGTCCTTTGCATTATATTGCCCACACACGGCAAAAAATTGAGGCAGTGTGTACACATAAATATGTATTAGGAAGCGTGGAACTAATTAGTGCACCCAGATATGGGCATACTTACAAGTAAAACTTTTAAGGTGTTCATCCAACAGCCAAGTTTCCGTCAGCTGCTTCTTCACATCTCCATGTGGCCGGGTTTCTTGGTATTCTCTGTATCATTATAAATGTTCTGAAGAAATTCCTTGTAATCTCTTCATTCATTACATAAGGATTTGTAGATCTGCTGCCTTTCTGATATGATAAAAGCGGTTGACTAGATGAAAAGTGCTTTTTTATTATCATCAATAGAAATGCTACTTCCACGTTGAGATCGGAATAATGAGCACACACAGTAAAACTCATATAAATACTTGGGAGAACATGTTAATATGAATGGTCCCCTAAAAATTATATTAAAGCTACTTAACCCATGGGTGATGCATAGCTGCTATTTTTCTTAAGTATTTGCTTTTTGGCTGCTGTTTAGATCTCGAGTATTAATTCATTGCTATCATCAATGACTTGGCAGCAATTCTCTCTAATAAAGAAACAAAACAGCCCCCCATCTCTTCAGTGCCTAAAGCCCCCCATCTCGTCAGCGCCTAAAGCCCCCCCCATACACTTTACACTAATGTGGACTGCACATGCTGATATCAGGGGGTTGGGTGATAGGGTTGCTGATATCAGGGGGTTCGTACAACACTGTGTATGGGGGCGCCAGCCAACTGATTATTGGGAGAGATGTCAATGGGTCATGTCTGATTTCAGACTGCTGATAGCTGGAGATAAGCCACTGGCAAAGATTTCTGTTGGTGACTTTTTCACAGGAACGCTTGGATGGGCGGATGTCATCCGTGTGCTGTATGTGTTTTTCACGGACCCATAGACTTGTATTGGCCCTTGCTGCCAGAAAAAAAAGGACATGTGTTTAGCATGGACACACGGTCCATGTAAAAGCACGGACATGTGTATAGCAGCATAGGTTATAATGGGTGCTTGTGGGATCCATGAAAAAACACCAGAAACACGGACATGTGGAGGAGGCCTTACTAGCAGGGTTGTGGAGTCAGTAAGCAAACCTCTGACTCCTCAATTTCCCTGACTCCACAGCACGGCCTCACTGCTGAGCGTGTACATAAAGTGCAGCACAGATTCATCTCAGCTAAAAGCTGAGATCCTTAGATCAGGAGCAGAACAGACATTTATAGGACATTTCATAACTTTCCCAAATTCTTATGAAAACATTTACAGCACGTCCTGCATTGTAGTAATGAACCCAATTTATTATATGGAGTCGGTCCATTTTATTCCAACTCCACAGCCCTTCTCACTATGAGACTAAAGACTTCCATATACATTAGATAGCTATTGGCCCAATGTTGCTTCAGCCGATCATTTGGCCGACAGCCATCTCGGCCGTCTTTCCCATGCACAGGGGTGTTCTTTCAGCTGAGAGTGCTCCATGTTCTCTATGAGAAAGCTGTTGACAGACATCTGTCGGTAACTTATCTCCGGGAGGACAAAACAATTGGCCTTCCGAAATCTGACTTGCCCAGACCTATCTCACCTCCAACAATCTGTTGGCTGGGGCTCCCGTACACATTAGACTGTCGGCAAACCCTTTGATATTGACGAATATGTCCAACATTCGTGTATGATGTATGGGGCTTATGTTCACATGAGCATACAAAAGATCTTCTGATTTTCATTCAAAAAAAGCGGACTTTTTTTGTATTGTCATCCGTATGGGATCTGTTTCCTATGTTAAGAACTGCAACGTATCCATAAAATAGGATTCTATAAGGTTGAAATATGTAAAAAATGGATTGGTGCGTGCGGATTTTTTTTTTTCCCCACATGGGCAAAATAAAACAAAAAAAAAAAACGAAACACCCGAACAGCCCAATTGAATAACATTGATCCAAAAATACGGTCATGTGAACAAAGCCTAAAGAAGTGCTCTTCACTCAGACATTTGCCAAACAAAAATGTCACCGCTGGGCCCCATCTTTTTCAAGAAAACGGGGCCCGTGTCAGTGCTGCTGGGAATGAAGCTGCTTGTGCACCGCCATCTACATTCACTTGTATGGGAATTACAAAAATTGCAGAATAAATTCACTTGGCAATTTTTCGAAACTCTTATACAAGTGAATTGAAAGAGCGAGTATGCGCTGACACCTCTCTATTTCTGGCAGCTCCAGAATTGACCCCATTCTGTAGATTGAGGAGGGTCTGCTATAAATCTCCGAGATGGAACAACCTTTACCTCTAACAAAGTGGTGTTCCCTTTAGAAACGCTTGCTGATGACGTGACGTTGAGGCCTAGGGGCACCGTGCAAGGGTTAATTACGCATCTTCTCTAATAGGTAGAAAGTAAAGCTTTGATCAGGAGCGAATACTCCACCGTAATTGCCTTTTAATTTCCTCCTCATCCGTAGTGTGTACACAGAGATGTTTCCTGAATCCTCGAGGTCAGTCTGGTCTCGTTCAGGAACGCCGTGTGCTGTGTTTGCAGTGTCAATAATGTAATATTTCTAATGTTGGACGTACGTAATAACATGACCTGAAATGCTGGAAGGAGACGCTGATCTGTAGAGCTTTTCCGCTTATCCATCTCCTTTTTCATTGATTTTTATCAGCAGCAGGTTTTACCAGTTCATGCAGAACACACATCTGTACGGAGATGTTACATAGGGGAATCGCTGGAGCAGTGATTGAACCATCAAGGTTCTGCTCTTCAGGTGTTAGAACACTACAACTCCCAGCATTTGTTGACATTCGGGCTGGAGATTGCTGATCCCTGGCCTACAGACCATGGATAAGACATTAGCTGCCCTGGCAGCGTCATGCGCCATGCCGTTATTTTGATGAATGGACAGGATTTTGGTTTACTTTTGTGTAATTTCTTGTGTGTAGTAGTTGAGACACTTTCTACAGGGAAGTCTCCTTAATTACCTGATCTTCTGTAATGAAGCAGATTGACATCCCCTGTGTAATGGTCATCACCCAACTTTCCCGTACATAGATCCAGTATGTCGTAAGTAAGAAATGAATGTAGAATTGTAGTGGAATAGGGCCTCCGGGTCTCCCAAACTGTGACCCTGGCTATCCTGCTCGCACCTGACTGTTTAAGTGTTAACGTTTTTCCTTTCTTGCAGGTTTCCCAGTGGTCCCCAAGCTCGGGTCGCTCTGTGTGTAAAATGCAGCAGCCTGATCTCCCTCATCTGTCTCCGAATAGGAAGAGAAATGGTCCAGCAACATCTTGGTGACGCCCTGAGGATCCTCTTCAGCAATTTCACTGTAGTCCAAGACATTAATAAACAGGTATTTGTTAGAAAAGTATCAAGACACACACAACTAGCAATCATACAGCCCACAAAATCTCATTTTTTAGTTCCCTTTCAGCATTACATGTGGTATATTGATTTCAATGAGCGAGCCAGGTTCTCTGTACCAAAGAGCCCACGTTTGTGAAAAACAAGAATTCAGAGATGTCCCAATAGAGCAAGTTAAAGGGCGTATGTCAGCACACAATGACTGTTCACACCAAGTACAGGTGCTCGGTGCATCATGGTGCGGCCAATCTTTTATATCTACCTTCCCACCTACTTGTTTTCTTTCAGTCTCCCCCTCCCTTCTTCTTTGATTGACAACTCTGACTTTATAGAGGCAGAGATAGATGGGAAAGTGCGCTTAAAGGAGTTTTCCCATGAACGAAAGTTCATTTTAATCAATAGATCTTGGAATGGTAATAAATTCCACAATTGGATGTGTTTAAATAAAATGTTCCTGTGCTGAGATAATCTTATAAATGTGCCCCTGCTGTGTACTGTGTAATGGCTGTGTCTGACCGTACAGGGACATGGTCTGATCATACCACATCTCCTGGGCAGGGGAGGAAGCAAAAGAGTATACAGACAGGACAGCACGGGATCACAGCTGATTCTTTCTGTGAGGTAAAACATTTCACTGTCTGTTTTTAAAAAATGGTTTACTTCAAAGAAAGAATCAGCTGTGATCACGTGCGCTAATGTCTGTATACTCTTCCTTCCTCCCCTGCCCAGGAGCTGTGGTATGATCAGACCATGTTCCTGTACAGTCATGGCCAAAAGTATTGAGAATGACACAATATATATTCACATGATCTGCTGGCCTCTGGTTTTTATTAGTGTTTGTCTGATGTTTATATCACATACAGAAATATAATTGCAATCATATTATGAGTACCAATAGGTTATATTGACAGTTAGAATGAGTTAATGCAGCAAGTCAATATTTGCAGTGTCGCCCCTTCTTCTTCAAGACCTCTGTAATTCTCCCTGGCATGCTCTCAATCAACTTTTGGACCAAATCCTGACTGATAGCAGTCCATTCTTGCATAATCAATGCTTGCATTTTGCCAGAATTTGTTGGTTTTTGTTTGTCCACCCGTCTCTTGATGATTGACCACAAGTTCTCAATGGGATTAAGATCTGGGGAGTTTCCAGGCCATGGACCCAAAATCTCTATGTTTTGTTCCATGAGCCATTTTGTTATCACCTTTGCTTTATGGCATGGTGCTCCATCATGCTGGAAAAGGCATTGTTGGGCGCCAAACTGCTCTTGGACGGTTGGGAGAAGTTGCTCTTGGAGGACATTCTGGTACCATTCTTTATTCATGGCTGTGTTTTTAGGCAAGACTGTGAGTGAGCCGATTCCCTTGGCTGAGAAGCAACCCCACACATGAATGGTTTCAGGATACTTTACAGTTGGCATGAGACATGACTGGTGGTAGCGCTCACCTCTTCTTCTCCGAATAAGCTGTTTTCCAGATGTCCCAAACAATCGAAAAGGGGATTCATCAGAGAAAACGACTTTGCCCCAGTCCTCAGCAGTCCACTCCCTGTACCTTTTGCAGAATATCAGTCGGTCCCTGATGTTTTTTCTGGAGAGAAGTGGCTTCTTTGCTGCCCTCCTTGAAACCAGCCCTTGCTCAAAGAGTCTCCGCCTCACAGTGCGTGCAGAAGCACTCACACCAGCCTGCTGCCATTCCTGAGCAAGCTCGGCACTGCTGGTAGTCCGATCCCGCAGCTGGTCCTGGCGCTTGCTGGTCTTTCTTGGGCGCCCTGGAGCCTTTTTGACAACAATGGAAGCTCTCTCCTTGAAGTTCTTGATGATGCGATAGATTGTTGACTGAGGTGCAATCTTTGTAGCTGCGATACTCTTCCCTGTTAGGCCATTTTTGTGCAGTGCAATGATGGCTGCACGTGTTTCTTTAGAGATAACCATGGTTAACTGAAGAGAAACAATGATACCAAGAACCAGCCTCCTTTTAAAGTGTCCAGTGATGTCATTCTTACTTAATCATGACTGATTGATCGCCAGCCCTGTCCTCATCAACACCCACACCTGTGTTAATGGATCAATCACTAAAACGATGTTAGCTGCTCCTTTTAAGGCAGGACTGCAATGATGTTGAAATGTGTTTTGGGGGTTAAAGTTCATTTTCTGGGCAAATATTGACTTTGCAAGTACAGTAATTGCTGTTAAGCTGATCACTCTTTGACATTCAGGAGTATATGCAAATTGCCATTACAAAAAATGAAGCAGTAAACTTTGGAAAAATTACTATTTGTCTCATTCTCAATACTTTTGGCCATGACTGTACAGTCAGACACAGCCATTACACAGTACACAGCAGGGGCACATTTATAAGATTATCTCAGCACAGGAACATTTTATTTAAACACATCCAATTGTGGAAGTTATTATTATTCCAAGATCTATTGAATAAAGTGAACTTTTGTTCTTGGGAAAACCCCTGTAAATGTTCGGCCATGCCAAAGGTGCACCAAACTCCTGTATTTGGTTTGAACAGGCATTTTATGCTGATTGAATCCTTTTGTAGATGTTATCATCTCTGTCATATTTTCTCTCTTTAAGAAACAATCATAATCTACTGCACGGGTCTTCCAAGCAAAATGAATGGTTGTGAAGTAGGACAATTACTGTTTTGTGTATCTGTCACTTTATATAAACCTCTTTTACATGGGAGAGGTTTTGGCCCTCACCCCCTTTATCATAAAAAATGATTTACAAGGATGTAACCTTTTTTACTTGCCTTACTCTTAGAATAATGTTATCAGTTACCGTACTGATAATCAGACCAAAGCGCCCTTGTAAGCCATGTTATTACAGCATAATATTTGTCCGCAATCCTCTGTGCATAACACAAGAAAGAGCTTTTATGATGATGTCCTGCGTCATCCACAGTGTCCTCCATCGCTCTCCTACACAGGCGCACCTCGCTTCCCTGCTAAGGGCAGAGCACAGTACTGTAGTGCGCATGTGCCCGGTGCTCTTTGGCCTCAAGCACACTGTGGTATTTTACTCTGCCCTCGGCAAACAGCAGTTTCTCCCTTTCCTTGTGCTTAGGGACATGAAAAAGGGGCTGGCTGTGTGGCTTAGTTTAATAAGTAAGCCATCCCCCTTCTCTGTCTCAACATCAGCCATCAAGGAGAAGACATCTGCCTTAGCTAATGACAGCTAGCCCCTTCATCACATCACTGACGGCTGGTGGTGGGGTGTACACATCTGTATGCTCAGAATGTCACATGCCTGGTCTTTCTCTTTAGAGAGATCTTTGCTAGAGAAGAAAATAAATAAATGCATATCCGTATTATTTTATTCTTTTATACTTATGTTTCTGTGCTAAAATAATAGACCTAGGAAACTAAAAGATGTGACTTTTTTAGCTTTACTCTTCTGCTTATTTAGAAGAAGACCTAAAAAGACCTAAATGGTTGGATCCTTTTTCTCCTGTTGCGCAGAAGGCGTCTTGTCTTGCTGGTGCCATTGAGAAGGGTAGCAATCATTGATACAGTACAGACCAAAAGTTTGGACACACCTTCTCATTTAAAGATTTTTCTGTATTTTCATGACTATGAAAATTGTACATTCACACTGAAGGCATCAAAACTATGAATTAACACATGTGGAATTATATACTTAACAAAAAAGTGTGAAACAACTGAAAATATGTCTTATATTCTAGGTTCTTCAAAGTAGCCACCTTTTGCTTTGATGACTGCTTTGCACGCTCTTGGCATTCTCTTGATGAGCTTCAAGTGGTAGTCACCGGAAATGGTCTTCCAACAATCTTGAAGGAGTTCCCCGAGATGCTTAGCACTTGTTCGCCCTTTTGCCTTCACTCTGCGGTCCAGCTCACCCCAAACCATCTCGATTGGGTTCAGGTCTGGTGACTGTGGAGGCCAGGTCATCTGGCGTAGCACCCCATCACTCTCCTTCTTGGTCAAATAGCCCTTACACAGCCTGGAGGTGTGTTTGGGGTCATTGTCCTGTTGAAAAATAAATGATGGTCCAACTAAACGCAAACCAGATGGAATAGCATGCCGCTGCAAGATGCTATGGGAGCCATGCTGGTTCAGTATGCCTTCAATTTTAAATAAATCCCCAACAGTGTCACCAGCAAAGCACCCCCACACCATCACACCTCCTCCTCCATTCTTCACAGTGGGAACCAGGCATGTAGAGTCCATCCGTTCACCTTTTCTGTGTCGCACAAAGACACGGTGGTTCGAACCAAAGATCTCAAATTTGGACTCATCAGACCAAAGCACAGATTTCCACTGGTCTAATGTCCATTCCTTGTGTTCTTTAGCTCAAACAAGTCTCTTCTGCTTGTTGCCTGTCCATAGCAGTGGTTTCCTAGCAGCTATTTTACCATGAAGGCCTGCTGCACAAAGTCTCCTCTTAACAGTTGTTGAAGAGATGTGTCTGGTGCTAGAACGCTGTGTGGCATTGACCTGGTCTGTAATCTGAGCTGCTGTTAACCTGCGATTTCTGAGGCTGGTGACTCGGATAACTTATCGTCAGAAGCAGAGGTGACTCTTGGTCTTCCTTTCCTGGGGCGGTCCTCTTGTGAGCCAGTTTCTTTGTAGCGCTTGATGGTTTTTGCAACTGCACTTGGGGACACTTTCAAAGTTTTCCCAATTTTTCGCACTGACTGACCTTCATTTCTTAAAGTAATGATGGCCATTCGTTTGTCTTTACTTAGCTGCTTTTTTCTTGCCATAATTCAAATTCTAACAGTCTATTCAGTAGGACTATCAGCTGTGTATCCACAAGACCTCTGCACAACACAACTGATGGTCCCAACCCCATTTATAAGGCAAGAAATCCCACTTATTAAACCGGACAGGGCAAACCTGTGAAGTGAAAACCATTTCCAGTGACTACCTCTTGAAGCTCATCAAGAGAATGCCAAGAGTGTGCAAAGCAGTCATCAAAGCAAAAGGTGGCTACTTTGAAGAACCTAGAATATAAGACATATTTTCAGTTGTTTCACACTTTTTTGTTAAGTATATAATTCCACATGTGTTAATTCATAGTTTTGATGCCTTCAGTGTGAATGTACAATTTTCATAGTGATGAAAATACAGAAAAATCTTTAAATGAGGGGTGTCCAAACTTTTGGTCTGTACTGTATGTTAATGGTCATTTTGAAGGTGTTGAGCGGATCGTGGTACTGTACCATATGATTGGTGGCACACACAGTTTTTTCGGATGCAGAGGATCAAGGCCGAGCGCATCATGGCTCCAGCCATTTCTTACTTCTAGTTACACTGTAAAGGCAGCCTGGTATTAAAGTTACAAAAGCGATCTCCTAACGATAAAGTTCTGCAGTTTTTAATTAGATATATAAAGCCATTAAGAAAATAAAAAGTGACAATTAGTCATCGCCAGCTGCAATGATTTCAGAGAATTCTTGGCGGCGACCCGGACGCCGTCTCCAGCTCTAGAACATCTGAGAACTGTTGTCCCTGCGCTTTTGTCACATTTCCTCTACATCCGTCTCTTTTCACTGAAGGCTGAAAAGTCGTTTTTTGTTAAATCCACAATTCCAGTTTCCCAGCTGTATTATTCTCTGAGTGCTCTAGTGTGTGGGTAGATCTACCATCAGGGAAAGTAAGCACCGGAGTATGAAGCGTCAAGGTCAGTGCGCTGAATGTGTCTGTGTTATCTTCCTGTTCATCTCCCATCACTAGGGCCTAGTAATGGAGACCCAGAATACAGTGGAAGCGTCTGTGCAGACTGTTCTCTGTTCCGATGGACGGACGCTGCCCGTGGACTTGATGCTGATTGAGGAGCTGGAGAAAGTGTTTAATGCAGAAATGGCATATGCTACGTTCATTCCCTTTTCTTGTCTTATAGGTAGGTACGAGCCCTAGAGTCAATTCCATACTCGCTCTGATCTAAAAGTTCTACAAAATATAAATATGGCTGTTCCCATCTCATACACTTATGGCGTGTCCACAGGTTGGGCTATAAATTAATATAGCACATGGGTAACGCGTGCTACGGTCAGTGGGGAGGTGGCTTTTGTTCCCATAGAAATTAATGTGCATTCCGACCTCCTCTGTACTGCCAGCAGTGCTTCGTAGCCAATGCTTTCTATTGAATCTGAACTTTGTGCACATTCATACAGGAGCTGTGCACTGTTTGGGGGTAAATTGAGAGATCGATGTGGGTCTGAGGATCTGGACCCCCATTGATCTGCAATTAATTAATGTTCTTGCCAAATATGAAAAAAAAAAACAATGTGAATGTTTAGTTTTTTTGTTTTTTTTTAAATAAATCAATAAAAGTTGTTTTTTTATATTTGGCAGGCACTTTAACTGCGGATCAGTGAGAGTCCAGGTCCTCAGACCCCAACCGATCTTCAGTTAAAGTGCTTGCCAAATATAAAAAAACAACATGAAAGTTTAGTTAGTCTTTAAATAAATATATAAATAGTAACTTACCAGACACCTTATTCCATTTCTACCTTGTTCTTGCACTGATCACTCACTCTCAATTCACTGGAAAAGTGAAGTAGAAATGAGACGATCAGTTCACTGAGAGATCAGTTTGACTGTTGCCTATAGAAGTCTATGAGGATGAGAGGAGAGATCTGCTGCACAGAGATCCAGGCAGACACCCATAGACCTTATTTCTAGTAAGTATTCTTATCTCGCCCCAGTGCTGGATGCACAGTAACCCTGCTCATTACTGCTTTATAACATCCTATTTCGGAGTTAAAGGCTTTATGCAATAATAAAGCAGAGCACCAACTTAGGATGATAACGTCAGGGATAATGAAAAGGATAGATGAAAAGAAAGGTTCTCACCTTTTATCAGGTTGCGATGCCTGCCAACTACTTAAAGTGCCCTAATTACATTAGATTAGGTTCATATGGAATTCACGCCTTGTTCTGGACGTCAGGAACCAGTAGTATCAATTATTTGCATAAAAATAGACAATTAAAAAAAAATTCGGGACCCAGCACTTGATGTAAAGTAGCAAAGTATTTTATTGTCTACAAACTAGTTTTTAGGCTATAAAATAGAGGTAGCTCCTTTATATCAAGTCCTGGATCCCATTATTTTTTGAATTATTTAGCTATTGTTTTGAAAATAATTCTCATGTCCTATACTATACAATGCTGCTTCTGAGGGTGTGAGAGAGAGGGGAGCAGGAACAATTCGAGATGGAGCCTGCAGGTGGAAAACTTATAAATAGTATCTTGCATTTTTGTTATCCTGGTCAGCAACATTGTTTTTCATGTACACTTATGATAATTGTATTCTGAAAAGTCACCTGAAATGACCGTTCAGTTCAACAATTTACATGATTGATAGCTCAAATGGAATCATCATTATATCAGAGTAATTATGGTTTCTTTATTATACTATTTTACATTATTACAGGTAATGCCAGAACAATTCCTATATTAATGCATGTACAGGATGGTGACTGTACAACTCACAACAACCTTCCGTTCACACAGGGCTCTCCAAAGCCCCGTCATGGGGAGTGATGGGGGTCCCTACTGTCAGACCCATGGTGATCGGTGATCAGTAAGTTATACCCTATCTTAGGGTAGGAGATAACTTCTAATCTTGGTACCAATCCCTTAAAGCATGATTGAACTAATGTCATTTTCAGATGGTGGACACCTCAACTTTAAAGGGACCCTGTCAGCAGGTTTTTAACCTGTAAGCTAACATCTACGTAAAGCATCTGAAATGTCGATTATGTCTGTGCCTTTGTATTATAATTTAATTTCTTTCTAGAAATCCTTCTGCAAATGTTTATGCATATGAGCTGGTAAGTGCAAGGGCTTGGTCTGCACTTACACCTCTCCGGCCTCTCTACCTCCTTCTCCTCCTGCTGCCGGCCTCCTGTCAGTGACTGACAAGTCAGTCTTCTCCGTGACCTGCTCCCCTTCCCGAGATCTCACACAGGTGCCATCATTCCCAGAGGCAGCAAATGCTCCGATAGTCTGGCTATCACAACGTCATCAGGACAGTACTGTGTTGTGCCAACGCCCCCCCCCCCCCCCAGTAACGTTATAAATATCAAAGATTGACCGTCCCTTCCAAACAGAAAAACAGGTGTGAACAGGTGCAAGCTAAAAGCGCCACCTCCATATGTAACTAACCAATTAAAGCTGCATTCTGTAAAGTTGTGGCATGCAGACATGGAATATATGAAATTGGAATTACATTGCAAATGAAGATACTTAGTGCATAAATTGGCCAATTCATATGTGCCCAAGAGCCATCAACAAGGTGACCTTCTTTGCTGGGAACCTAATTGTTTTTCTGTCTGGAAGTGACGGTCAGACTTTGATATTTGTATACATTGGACCTCTCACCGAGCACTCCACCCATCAACTTATGACGGTTTTAATCACATCTTGATCTTTCCTACCCATATAATTGTAGTTTATCAGCCCAGGAGAGGTTAGGTTCCCAGGAAACAAGGTCGCCTTGTTGTTGGCTAATGGGCAGACATGAATTGACTAATTTATGCGCAAAGTATCTTTTGTTTTTTCCTGTTTTCTAGAGCAGCAATGCAATTTAAATTTGATAAATTACATGTTTTCGTACAATAGCGTCAGAGTGCAGCTTTAATGTATTAGCCCCAGTAATGGTGTCACCTGCGTGAGATCTCAGGTGGGGGAGCAGGTCATAGAGAAGAGTGACCTGTCAGTCACTGACAGGAGGCTTGTGGCAGGCAGGAAAACAGGGAGAGACACAAGCTCGTGTACATAAACATTTGCCGATGGATTTCAGGAAAACTGATAGACTAACTTATCATACAATGGTATAGACCTAATCCACATTTCAGAGCTTTACAAAGATGATGTTGGTTTAGGATATTAAAAACCTGCTGACAGGTTCACTTTTAATTAGAAAGTTTGCAATCAAAAGCGAGATTAAATAGAAAATAGTTGTGGTCCAAACTTTTGCATGTGCCGTACCTCTGTCGCCTTGTGTCTTTGTCTTTCAAAACTCTCCAGTGTCTTCTCCCCAATGGTTAGTGGCACTGGATTTCATATGTAAAGTAGCTATTGTACGTTTTATCTCTTGTAGGGGATGTCATTGCTCAGCTGCTTCCAAACCATGATTTAATATGGAGACTGACCATGGTTTATCAAGAAGCAGTGATTCCAAAGGAAAGCGACAGCAGGACGCAAACATTTGAATACGGTGGAAGAATGAGCTTTCCTATGCTCCGCTCAGAGGAGGACACCCAGTCAGGCACTTTTGGGAGTGTCATGGTCGGCAACCGTATTCAAGTACCTAAAGATAGCCAGCAGTCCGCACCAAGGTCGTCGTGCCACAGCCCTGTCGTGGAGAACTTCCAGTGCGATGAGAACACCTTCAAGCAGGATCTTCAGAAAAGCGCCCACGGGCTTTGTGGCAACTGGCTGGCATACTGGCAGTATGAGATCGGTGTGAGCCAGCAAGAGCCCCACTTCTACTTCCACCAGATCAAGCTTCAGAGCTTTGTAGGTCATTCGGGGGCCATCAAGTGTGTTAAACCCTTGAGTGGAGAGGATTTCTTTCTGAGCGGCAGCAAGGACAAAACTGTCCGTCTCTGGCCCTTGTATAACTATGGGGATGGCACCAGAGAGATTGAGCCACGTCTGACCTACGCAGAACACAAGAAGACTGTGTTTTATGTGGGCCAGCTGGAGTCCGTGCAGCACATTGTCAGCTGTGATGGAGGGGTCTGTATATGGGACCAGTATACAGGTAAGAACGGTGGTGACAGCCTTGGCAGAAATTAGAGGCCTTGTCCTACAAATAACATAAAATCCATTTATTTTGAAAACTCTTTAAAAATTGAAAAAGCATATTAGAAAATGTAATAATTTTCAAGATCTCCACTGATCCCAGGGAAACATACACCATATAAACAGTGATTTTTTTGTTTTTTTCCTTCCTTCTTCCAAGAGCCATAATTTTTTTTTTCTGTCGACATAATCATACGAAGACTTGATTGCGGGATCAGTAGTCATTTTAAATGACACCTTTGATGATATATATTATACTGAAAAGTGGGGAAAAACAATTCCAAGTGAGGCGAAAAGATTGGGGGGGGGGAGTAAATCCATTATTGTGTTCTGGGGTCTTGTTTTCTTATTGCTTACTGCGCAGTAAAAATGACCTGCCAACTTGAAGTCGCAAGTCAATACGATTACGGCGATGCCAGACTATTTTTGTGCTTATTTTTTTAATAATTAAAACTTTGTAAAAAAAAAACCTAAATTGTGTCACCATTTATTTGAGGCTCCTAACTTATGTGTCCATCGATGGAGCTGTGTAATGAATTTGTTTTTTTAGCACTATATTGTGGTCCATGCAACATTTTGATGGTATTTTATTTACATTTATTGTGAGCGTGCGGTGACCAAAAAACAGCGATTCTCATGCAGTTCCATCAATGGAAGAATTAAAGAAACTTCGGGTCTCAGATGGCAACACAAACCAATTTTTTATTTTTACTTTTTTAATCTGTAATCTGAATATTACAAAAAAAAAGTAATTTGAATTTTTCACTTGGAATGTTTTTTTTCCTGTTTTTCGGTACATTGAATAGTGTAATTGAAAACTGCAATTCATCTCGCTAAAAACAAGCAAACCCCCACAGGGCTAAATCGTAGGTAAAATCAGTTATGGCTTTTGGAAGAATGGAGGGAAAAGTGCGCAAAAAATGAAAAATCGCCCAGCAGTATACCATGCTTAAAAGAAGGCATATTGCTTACATATTGCTATCACTTTATGATCGGTCATGGTCTGACCTCTAGGACCCCCACCGACTCTGATAAGAAGACCCTGCTTTGTACTTCTTTGTGCATTTTGTGTCCACATACAATAAAGGCCCCGTCACACTTAGCGACGCTGCAGCGATCCCGACAATGATACGACCTGTCAGGGATCGTTGCTGCGTCGCTATGTGGTCGCTGATGAGCTGTCAAACAGGCAGGCTCACCAGCGATCAGGGGAGCAGCGACATTGTGGAAAGAATCTTTCCACGATGTCCTCCTCCTGGTTACCAGCCTGCTGAAGCAGGAGCTGGCTGGTAACTATGATAAACAGCGGTTACTAGGGGCACACGCGCTCCTGGTAACCCATTGTTTATCATGGTTACCACTCTGCTACGGTGAGCGGGAGGTTACCGCTCACTTTAGCAGGCTCGTAACCATTATAAACTATGGGTTACTAGGTGCGCGTGTGCCCCTAGTAACCCGATGTTTACCATAGTTACCAGCCTGATCGCTGCTCCCGCTGGTCACACACAGTGATGTGTGCTGACCAGCGGGAGGGCTACGACCAAAAAATGGTCCAGGACACTTTGCAGCGATCAGCGACCTCACAGCAGGGGCCTGATCGCTGCAAAGTGTCACACATAGCGACATCGCTGGTGAGGTCGCTGTTGCGTCACCAAAACCGTGACACAGCAGCGATCTCGCTAGCGATGTCGCTATGTGAGACGGGGGCTTAAGGCTCCTGGAACTATACGATTTCTTACTATTGCACTATACTTCCATTGGCGGCTATAGTCCATCGTTACGGATTGTCGGCCTTGGTGACATCTGTAATTCATTAATACCTACAAAGGTGAAATAAATCCGATAGTAATGTGAGATCAGAATACCTTTACTGCCACCTAGTGGCTTGTTTATGTGATGCATCTTCTAAAATCCCAAACTTACAAACCGCTGTCTGTGCTCAGCGCAATAATAGTTCATCAATACAGATCACATGTCCTCACATTATGGACATCATAGAGTGGGACTTTCTGTTCAGAATCCCCCCCCTTATGAGCCGCACTAGAGGGCCATTATTCATCTGAATTGCAGATAATTCCGGGACGGCCGCGTCTTACCCCGCGTAAAATCAGCTGCCACATTTTAAAAAGTCTCTCTAATGAAGGAAAATCTTTTGAGAATCTCTTTACTTGTAATGTATTTTTATGGATGTTTCCAGCAAATGTTCATTTTATGCATGTCTAAAAAAAATTTGCAGATTTTTCAGGGTGGATTATCCACCAAAAACCTTCAGTACGAAATTTCACGTTGTTTTTGTTTGATAGTTATGTACTGTTTATGGCCAATACGAGGAGATATTTGGGTACAGTAGTTTATGGTTCCTTTTATACCTTCTGGGGAATTTTAAGGGGAATCTGGAATCAGAAAATCACCTATTGTTTTTTATAACCAGGTTTTTACATCTAAAAGTGGTGCTTTTTTTGGGGGGGGGGGTAGGGAAATGGTGTGGAGGGCGAGGTAGGTTAAGTTCAACATTGAACTAGCCATAAAAAAGCACAAAAAAAAACAACCAAATCTTACCATTTTCATACTTCTTGTTTGGAAGATAACGCAAACCTTTGACGTCGGATGACATTATATTGACCTGCAGATATAGGGTTAATTTGTAGGGTAAAAAGGTGTCTGGCCGCCATATTGAAGGTGCGTCACTCGGGAGAAAAATGAAGTTTACTCCTCCCAGAAGCGACCGGCTCAGTCATACAGGGTGCTCAGTCGCAGTACTGAGCGTTACGGCTGTGAGTACACCCCGGGGCTGTCTGACAGCCGCATTCAGCACATCAGCGCAGAACCGGGCTCCGCAGATATCATACATGGAGTAACTGTGCGCCACTTGTCTCACTATTGATATCTGTTATATTCGGGTTTGCTCATTTACATCGGTATGCTTTTGAAAATGTGTTGACTAGATACTCTATATATGGGAATTGGGGTTTGTAGGAGGAATACATGAACAGTTATTATAGCTGGTCACAAATGGTGGTGCTCCTGGAGATCAGCATTAACGTGTCAAGCGGTTTTATTGACAGGTAAAACCATTCGCACTTATGAGGCCGGAGACACGAAAATCCCAATAACGGCAGTGGCCACAATGCCCCCTCCTTACTGCAGTGTGACGTTTGGAAGCTCCGATTCTGTACTGCGTTTCATTGACCCCCGGAAACCAGGGCTTCAGGTACTGATGTGTATGGTTCAGTCTCGCTTCTCTGTTTGTAAATGTTTGTTTGGGTCGCCATCATTAATGGGATATTTTTTACACTTTCTTTGATTTACACTTTTACTTTATGATTATACAGACACATAAAATCATGTAACCAACAAATTAAAGCTGCACTCTGTGATGCTATAGCATGTAAACATGGAATATATGAAATTGGCATTGCATTACTGCTATAGAAAAAAAGGTAAAATGAAAATACTTAGCGCATCAATTGGCCAATTCATGTGTGCTTGGCAGCCATCTCTCCTGGACTCAGGAGAGGTTTCATATTAGGTTAGGTTCCCAGCAAGGAAGGTCACCCTGTCGATGGCTATTGGGCATACATGAATTGGCCTATTTATGTGCTAAGTATCTTCATGTTACCTTATTTTCTATAGCAGTAATGCAATTCTAATGTCATATATACCATGTTTGGATGCTATAGCATTACAGAGTGCAGCTTTAAATTGTTACATATAGAGTGGCTCTCTTAGCTTGCACCTGTTCACACCTGTTCACATCAGTCTTTAATACTTAAAATCATGTAGCCCTTCTCTCCTTTTTTTGTTTTACTTGATTAAAGTTTATTCCTCCTACAAAACAATGCTTGTGTGTAGGAGCTGAGGACCCTAAACGGAGGGGTATTATAACACAAGACTATTTGCTTTTTTTTATTCTTATCTATTTATTTTTAAATATCAGGTGCATAGTAGCAATTTAATTTATTGGTGTTAAATAGTATACCCATGTGTGTATATAATATGTGTGTGTGTCGTGGTAAGACGCCTCACTCGGCCACTTCCAAAAGTAGACTCAGGAACTTTGTTTTCTCTGCAAGCTTTTTTTTAGTGGCATAAAGCCCTGCAGCTCCAGCAAAAATAAACACAGCCTTACTGGCAAAACAACAAAAGATAAACAATAGCACAGTCCATAGCAGTGTGGGATTAGCCACACAGGTTGTAGTCCCCAGCTTTCAGCTCCTCTCTGAGCTGTGGCCTTCCAGTCTGGAGACCTTGCCTCTCCAAACTCAACAGAGAAAAAAAAACAGGACTGAACATTTAAATGTCGCTCAGCCACACCCTGAGATGGAGGTATAGGGAATGACGTCCCTCCCATCTCTCACATTCCTATAAAACCACTCCCTTTAAAAGACTTAACCCCCCTAGCATATAACATGCTGGCAGAAAGTTTATTCTAGTTCACACAGGCTAGCAACCTGCGTGACACTTACCTCCCCTCATATACCATACCAGTAACTGTCACATACCTCCCCCCCCCCCCCTCTGCCGGGGGTTTGGGCACCTTCCGATACGAGGCAGGGAATTCTAGACATGGCATCAGCGTTCCCGTGTAACTTCCCGGACCTATGCACTACGTGAAAGTTGAAGTCGTGAAGAGCTAGGGACCATCTACTTACCCTGGCATTTTTAACCCTCCTTTCCCTCAACCATCTCAACGGGGCATGGTCTGACACCAACTTAAACTTCCAGCCTAGTAGGTAGTATCTTAGTGTATCTACGGCCCACTTTATGGCTAAACACTCCTTTTCTACTATTGCGTAGTTTTTCTCGCAGGAGGACAGCTTCCGGCTCAGATAGAGAATGGGATGTTCTTCCCCATTTATCTCTTTAGAGAGTACGCCTCCTAGATCAACCTCTGAAGCATCTGTCGGGACCCCAAACTCTTTCTTAAAGTCTGATGCGACCAGGACCGGCTGTTTACACTGTGCTGATTTCAACAGTTGAAATACGGTCTCTGTTTCTTCCGTCCACTTTACCATAGTTGACCTGGTGCCTTTTAGGAGATCCGTCAGTGGCGCAGCCATCATTGCAAAATTTGGGATAAACCGCCGGTAATATCCCACCATTCCCAGGAATGCTCTCACTTGCTTCTTGGAGAGTGGTTGCGGCCAGGTCTGGATTGCCTCCATTTTATTAACTTGCGGCCTTATTTCGCCTCTCCCGACGACATAGCCCAAGTACTTGGCCGCCTCTTTTCCAACGGCGCATTTTTTCGGATTTATTGTAAATCCCGCCCGCCTTAGGGCATCCAGAACGGCCTGTAGTTTATGTAGATGACTAATCGAGTCTGGGCTAAAAACTACAATGTCGTCAAGACAGGCTGCGGCATATTTCTTAAGTGGGGCTAGGATCCAATTCATAGCCTTCTGGAAGGTGGCTGGGGCCCACTGTAGCCCGAACAGCATCTGGGTGTCGAGAAAGCCGTCTTCTCCTTGGCCGTTTGGGACATGGGGATCTGCCAATAGCCCTTCGTCAAGTCAAGAGTGGTGATGTATCTCGCCGGTCCAAGCCGCTCGATGAGTTCGTTGACGCGGGGCATTGGGTACGCATCACACTTGGACACCTCATTCAGCCGTCAGTAGTCATTACAAAACCTCCACTCTCCGTTGAGTTTTGGCACAAGGATGACTGGGCTCGACCACACACTCTTTGACTCCTCTATCACACCGAGGTCTAACATCCTCTTCACGTCAGCTGAGATCACCTCCCGGCGTGCTTCCGGAATCCGATACGGCTTCAGATTCACTCTTACATGTGGTTCTGTTAGCACGTCATGCTCTACCACCTGAGTATGCCCCGCCAACTCTGAGAACAGTTTCCGATTCCGCTGTAGTAGTTCTTGACACTGTTGCTTCTGGGCTGGCGATAGTCTCTGCTATAGTAACCTCTTCCACTTTGCCTTCAGGAGCAGCTCCCAGGCAAGGAGTTTCCACAGGCTCCTGGTCCCGCCACGGCTTGAGCAAGTTCACATGGTATAATTGGTGCGGCTTTCTTCGGCCAGGCTGGTGGACTCTGTAGTTCACTTCACTGAGTTTCTCCACCACCTCATACGGGCCTTGCCACTTGGCCAGGAACTTGCTTTCGACAGTGGGAATGAGAACCAGAACGCGATCGCCAGGCTGGAACTGTCTCAGCCTTGCCGACCGGTTATACACCCTCGCCTGGGCTTCCTGCGCCCGGAGGAGATGTTCGTTCACGATGGGCATCACCTTCACCATTGTCTCCTGTAACTGGATTACATGGTCGATGATGCTCCGGTGGGGCATGACCTCGGCCTCCCAAGTTTCCTTGGCGATGTCTAGGAGACCCCTTGGATGCTGGCCATATAGAAGCTCGAACGGAGAGAAGCCAGTGGAGGCTTGGGGAACTTCTCTGATGGAGAAAAGTAGAAACTGAAGCCTGTAGTCCCTGTCTCGACCATCCTTCTCGACGACCTTTTTGAGCATCGCTTTCAGGGTTTTATTGAAGCGCTCCACCAGGCCATCGGATGGTAAACGGAGGTTCGCAGCTAGGTAATCTGCTGGACGAGTTCCTTAAGGGTACCGCTTCGGGGTACCGGGTCGCATAGTCCATGACGACCAAGATGTATTGATGGCCCCGGGCCGATTTAACTGAGGGACCCACGAGGTCCACGGCAATCCTATCAAAGGGAATTTCTATCACAGGTAGTGGAACTAAGGGACTATGGAAGTGGGAGGTGGGCGCGGTTATCTGGCAGGTGGGGCAGGACCTACAATAGTTTAAGATCTCCCGGTAACATCCTGGCCAATAAAACCTACTCACTATTTGCTCCTGAGTTTTTTCAAGCCCTAGGTATCTCTCCAGAATATGTGAGTGGGCCATATCTAATACCCTCCAACGGTATGGCCCTGGAACTAACAGCTATTCCACTACCTCTTCACTGTTCAGTTTGGTTACCCGGTATAACAGCTCCCCCTGAACTGCAAAGTGTGGGTACCTGGTGTCTGCCCCGGCTTTTGGGCAACACCATTACAAACCGTAACATTGTCCCACGCCCCTTTCAAGGTCAAGTCCCGAACTTGAGCTGCCCAAAGTTCTCTCTGGGCACCTCTAACTCAGGGCGGTCGGCCTCCACAGTCACAGTCTCGTCCTCTTCACCGACAAGGACACACAGTGGAAACCCATCCACTACCGATGTCGACTGGGGTATTTCTCCAGGGTCCTGTCTTTTGTCCCCGTGACCGAGTCTGGAGCCCTTCCCCCACAAATCCCAGAACAAGGGAAAATCGCGCCCCAATATGACAGGATGCATCAGGCCCTTGACCACCCCGACTTCGTGGGAATAGGCGCCACAGTCTGTTCCGACTGTCACTCTGGCCACTGGGTAGTTCTTGGCGTCCCCATGTATGCAGTGGATGCCCACAGATCTGGCGGGGAACAGCTGGTGGGGAAGGGTGGCTCTGATCAAGGTCACCAGACTCCCGGAGTCCAACAACCCCAGGACCATCACTCCATTAACGGACACGGCACACATCTGCGGCCCTTCGCCAGGTTGAGAGTCCACACTGCAGGCTGGGTAAACATAGTATGAACATCGTCTGCCTAGGCTGCAGTCCATAGGCTCAGCAGACGTATGACACTGGGCGGCTACGTGTCCCAGATTGCGACATCTCCAACAGATCACAGCCTTCACAACAGACCTTGCAGCCCCTTCAGTGGAAGTGGAACGCCCCCCAGTTGTGGCTCTGAACCCCTTCCATCGTGAACCCACCCCCTTTTGAGCACATCAGTAAGGGGAGGTGGCTACGTCGGGTTTCCCCGGGGTTTTTCGACCATTTGGTATCTCTCTACCAGACATACGAGGTCATCTGTTTTCCGAGGGTCGCCCTGGGCAACCCAGGTCTGCACCAGCCTGGGTAGGGAATGGATGAACCTGTCCATCACCACACACTCAACCATCTGGGCAGGAGAGGAAGACTGGCTGCAGCCATTTCTGTAAAAGATTTTACAAGTCAAACATCTGTGAGCGTGAAGGTCTGTTGCCAGCATACGCCCAGTGGTGGACCCTTTGTGCTCTGACAGACATAGTCACTCCTGAGCGTGCCAATATGTCGGTTTTTAATTTGGCGTATTCCTTTGCATCCTGTAAAGTCAGATTGTAATAAGGCTTCTGCAGCTCCCTAGTCAAATATGGCGTCAGAACCTCCGCCCACTGCTCCAGCAGCAATTTCTCCCATTCCGCCACCCTCTCAAAAACAGTCAGGAACGCCTCAACATCATCCCCCGGCGTCATCTTCTGTAACGCTCTCCTCACCGTCTTCCTGACGTATGCGTCATCACCTGGAGTTGTCGGAGCCATCGCCTTGCCACAGATTGCCTCTGCAAGTAACTCGATCTGCTGTTACTGTTGGCGATGCTGAACCTGTTGTATCAGCAGCTTAGTGGTCTCTTGTTGCTGCTATAGCTGCTCATGGTGCTGCTGCTGCTGCATTCTCTGCTGGCTCTGCAAGTGCTGTTGCTGCATGCTCTGCACCAGGTGCTTAATTAGCTCTTCCATGCTGCCGGACGTCTTCTGCTGGCTGGCAGCTTTCACCCAAGACATCCACCCGTCTCTGTAGCAGGTACACATGTTCTTGGAATCTTGCTCGCACTCTCACACAAACTGTGGTAAGACGCCTCACTCGGCCGCTTCCGGAAGTAGACTCAGGAACCGTGTTTTCTCTGCAGGCTTTATTTAGTGGCATATAGCCCTGCAGCTCCAGCAAAGATAAACACAGCCTTACTGGCAAAACAACAAAAGATAAACGATAGCACAGTCCATAGCAGTGTGGGATTAGCCACACAGGTTGTAGTCCCAGCTTTCAGCTCCTCTTTGAGCTGTGGCTTTCCAGTCTGAAGTCTTTGCCACTCTAAACTCAACAACCGAGAAAAAAAAACAGGACTGAACATTTAAACGTCGCTCAGCCACACCCTGAGATGGAGGTATGGGGAATGACGTCCCTCCCATCTGTCATTCCCATAAAACTATGCTCTTTAAAAGAGTTAATTCCCCTAGCATATAACATGCTGGCAGAAAGTTTATTGGTTCTAGTTTACACAGGCTAGCAACCTGTGTGACACATACCTCCCCTCATATACCATACCAGTGACTCTCACAGTGTATATACAGTGGGTACGGAAAGTATTCAGACCCCTTTAAATTCTTCACTCTTTGTTTCATTGCAGCCATTTCGTAAATTCTAAGAAGTTCATTTTTTTTTCTCATTACAGTACACTCTGCCCCCCATCTTGACTGAAAAGAAAACAGAAATGTTGAAATTTTTGCAAATTTATTAAAAAAGAAAAACTGAAATATCACTTGGTCGTAAGTATTCAGACCCTTTGCTCAGACATTCATATTTAAGTCAAATGCTGTCCATTTCCTTGTGATCCTCCTTGAGATGGTTCTACTCCTTCATTGGAGTCCAGCTGTGTTTAATTAAACTGATAGGACTTGAATTGGAAAGGCACACACCTGTCTATATAAGACCACACAGCTCACAGTGCATGTCAGACCAAATGAGAACCATGAGCTCAAAGGAACTGCCCAAGGAGCTCAGAGACAGAATTGTGGCAAGGCACAGATCTGGCCAAGGTTACAAAAGAATTTCTGCATTACTCAAGGTTCCTAAGAGCACAGTGACCTCAATAATCCTTAAAAGGAAGAAGTTTGGGACTACCAGAAGTCTTCCTAGACCTGGCCATCCAGCCAAACTGAGCAATCGTGGGAGAAGAGCCTTGGTGAGAGAGGTAAAGAAGAACCCCAAAATCACTGTGGCTGAGCTCCAGAGATGCAGTAGGGAGATGGGAGAAAGTTCCACAAAGTCAACTATCACTGCAGCCCTCCACCAGTCGGGCCTTTATGGCAGAGTAGCCCTACGGAAGCCTCTCCTCAGTTCAAGACATATGAAAGCCCGCATAGAGTTTGCTCATGAAGGACTAAGATTCTCTGGTCTGATGAGACGAAGATAGAACTTTTTGGTGATAATTCTAAGCGGTATGTGTGGAGAAAACCAGGCACTGCTCATCACCTGCCCAATACAATCCCAACAGTGAAACATGGTGGTGGCAGCATCATCCTATGGGGGTGTTTTTCAGCTGCAGGGACAGGAAGACTGGTTGCAATTGAAGGAAACATGAATGCGGCCAAGTACAGAGATATCCTGGATGAATACCTCTTCCAGAGTGCTCTGGACCTCAGACTTGGCCGAAGGTTCACCTTCCAACAAGACAATGACCCTAAGCACACAGCTAAAATAACAAAGGAGTGGCTTCAGAACAACTCTGACCATTCTTGACTGGCCCAGCAAGAGACCAATTGAGCATCTCTGGAGAGACCTGAAAATGGCTGTCCACCAACGTTCACCATCCAACCTGACGGAACTGGAGAGGATCTGCAAGTTAGAATGGCAGAGGATCCCCAAATCCAGGTGTGAAAAACTTGTTGCATCATTCCCAAGAAGACTCATTGCTGTACTAGCTCAAAAGGGAGCTTCTACTCAATACTGAGCAGAGGGTCTGAATACTTATGACCATGTGATATTTCAGTTTTTCTTTTTTAATAAATTTGCAAAAATTTCTACATTTTCTGGGGGGGTTTTTTCAGTCAAGATGGGGTGCAGAGTGTACTGTAATGAGAGAGAAAAAAAATGAACTTTTTAGAATTTACCAAATGGCTGCAATGAAACAAAGAGTGAAAAATTTAAAGGGGTCTGAATACTTTCTGTACCCACTGTATATATTGTAGTGTGTGTGTGTGTGTGTGTGTGTGTGTGTGTGTATATATATATATATATATATATATATATATATATATATATATATATATATATATATATATATATATATATATATATATAATATGTAGATTTTATATAGAAGTTATTGTGGCCTAGCAATTCTCGTTGTGTATGACTTTTTATTCACATACATATCATAATGCCTTCACTATTCATATTTGTGTTTGCCCCTTTAGCATGAATTTAAGCTGGCCAGCAATATGAATGCAGGACTTATCCGCTACCTGACCGTCAGCCCAAATGGACGCAGCGTCGTTGCAGGTTATTCTTCGGGATTCATTATCCTGCTGGACACCAGGACTGGTCTGGTACTCAGGGGGTGGCCTGCCCATGAGGGTGACATCCTGCAAATGAAGGTAAAAGTTCATCTTTTGTTAAAGGGAAACTGTCCAAAATGTTTATGCCCCTAAACCTTTAAATGACTGTGTAGCCCTTTCAAAGATAAGGAAGTTGATCACTATCTCACATCAGTGAGATATTGGGTTTTGAAGTTCTGTATATGTGTCCGGACACGCATTGGGGCGTGACGATGCACTTGCAGCTCCTCAGCCTTCCGCTATATTCCCTTCCATGTATCTGAGTAAATAACCTGTCAATCAACCAGAGGACAGAGGTGGTCGGCAGGGAATAGGGGGAGGCTGCTAAGCTATAAGAGCATCATCACGGCCTATTGCCCTTCCATACACAATTTCTATAGAACTTCAAAACCCAGTTTCTCGTTGCTGGAGCATCGCTTTTGGGTCCTAAATAGATAAACAAGCTACACAGTCATATAAGTAATTTAGGGGTGTAGAAGTTTGACAGGTTCCCTTTAAAGCTTACTCTCGTTTGGTCTTCTCTCTTTCTTTAATGTAGTCATGAGTCACATCAGTGTATTCTGGCTTCCCTGGAAGGCTTCATCGATGTTGGAGTGGTCTGTTTTAGCGCAATATGGCTTTGTTCACACCAGTTTCTACCTTTATGTCTGTGATATATGGTTATATAGAACATATACAGTACAGACCAAAAGTTTGGACACACCTCATTTAAAGATTTTTCTGTATTTTCATGACTATGAAAATTGTACATTCACACTGAAGGCATCAAAACTATGAATTAACACATGTGGAATTATATACTTAACAAAAAAGTGTGAAACAACTGAAAATATGTCTTATATTCTAGGTTCTTCAAAGTAGCCACCTTTTGCTTTGATGACTGCTTTGCACACTCTTGGCATTCTCTTGATGAGCTTCAAGAGGTAGTCACCGGAAATGGTCTTCCAACAATCTTGAAGGAGTTCCCAGAGATGCTTAGCACTTGTTGGCCCTTTTGCCTTCACTGTGCGGTCCAGCTCACCCCAAACCATCTCGATTGGGTTCAGGTCTGGTGACTGTGGAGGCCAGGTCATCTGGCGTAGCACCCCATCACTCTCCTTCTTGGTCAAATAGCCCTTACACAGCCTGGAGGTGTGTTTGGGGTCATTGTCCTGTTGAAAAATAAATGATGGTCCAATTAAACGCAAACCGGATGGAATAGCATGCCGCTGCAAAATGCTGTGGTAGCCATGCTGGATCAGTATGCCTTCAATTTTGAATAAATCCCCAACAGTGTCACCAGCAAAGCACCCCCACACCATCACACCTCCTCCTCCATGCTTCACGGAGGGAACCAGGCATGTAGAGACCATCCGTTCACCTTTTCTGCGTCGCACAAAGACACGGTGGTTGGAACCAAAGATCTCAAATTTGGACTCATCAGACCAAAGCACAGATTTCCACTGGTCTAATGTCCATTCCTTGTGTTCTTTAGCCCAAACTTGTCTCTTCTGCTTGTTTCCTGTCCTTAGCAGTGGTTTCCTAGCAGCTATTTTACCATGAAGGCCTGCTGCACAAAGTCTCCTCTTAACAGTTGTTGTAGAGATGTGTCTGCTGCTAGAACTCTGTGTGGCATTGACCTGGTCTCTAATTGGAGCTGCTGTTAACCTGCGATTTCTGAGGCTGGTGACTCGGATAAACTTATCCTCAGAAGCAGAGGTGACTCTTGGTCTTCCTTTCCTGGGGCGGTCCTCATGTGAGCCAGTTTCTTTGTAGCGCTTGATGGTTTTTGCAACTGCACTTGGGGACACTTTCAAAGTTTTCCCAATTTTTCGGACTGACTGACCTTCATTTCTTAAAGTAATGATGGAATGATGGCCACTCGTTTTTCTTAGCTGCTTTTTTCTTGCCATAATACAAATTCTAACAGTCTATTCAGTAGGACTATCAGCTGTGTTTCCACCTGACTACTGCACAACACAACTGATGGTCCCAACCCCATTTATAAGGCAAGAAATCCCACTTATTAAACCTGAAAGGGCACACGTGAGAAGTGAAAACCATTTCCGGTGACTACCTCTTGAAGATCATCAAGAGAATGCCAAGAGTGTGCAAAGCAGTCATCAAAGTTGTTTCACACTTTTTTGTTAAGTATATAATTCCACATGTGTTATTCATAGTTTTGATGCCTTCAGTGTGAATGTACAATTTTCAAAGTCCTGAAAATACAGAAAAATCTTTAAATGAGAAGGTGTGTCCAAACTTTTGCTCTGTACTGTATATGAAATGTTTTACTAAACAGCTGCAACAGCTGTTGTTTAATTGCATTTCCAATCACAATTTTCCTATCACCCATGACTGCACCACAAAGAGAAAGGGGATCCGCCCTTCCAGGACAAGAAATCTACAGAATAAAAGGGCGGCGCCTCTCCACCACCTCAGTTGGTTTCCTGTCCTTGAGGGAGAACCTTGTTAAAATGGCGGCAAAAGAAAGAAGAGAAGATTGTTCAAAGACCTGGGCCAGTCGGCTTCCAACCAGGGCACAGTCTCTGCTGCGGCCGGCGCCAGGGACCTGAAAGCGCCATGGTGGGTCCAAGGGGGCCTGTTCCTTCGGACGGGCGCAAACAGCAGCCGCCGCACCATTACCTTATGGTGGCCTGGCAGCCGCGCATCCCGGTTGCGCAGGACGCTATCCAGGAAATCGCGCCCTAAGACGCACGCCGGTGAAAAAAGAAGTAGCGGAGACCCATGTCTTCTAACATGTTTCCGGCTACTGTTTTATACCAGCCTGCGGCCCTGATGACAAGCATACCGGAGGGTCCTTGATGGGAGAACCTTAGACAGATTTACCTGTTGAAGATCCAGATGCGACTGAGCGGCGCCCCTGCCTGGGGTTGGCTGCTCCAGCTCCGTGCATCAGTGGAGAAGCTGCTGTGGAGCGGCACCTCTGTCTGGGGTCATCAGCTCCAGATCTGCACGTCAGTGAGAGAGTAGCTGTGGAACTGCGCCCCGGTCTGGGGTCGGCAGCCCCAGTTCCGTGCATCAGTGGAGAAGCTGCTGTGGAACTGCGCCCCTGTCTGGGATCAGCAGCTCCAGCTCTGCACATCAATGGGAGCACCTGTTGAGCTGCGCCCCTGCCTGGGGTCATCAGCTCCAGCTTTGATCGGCGCACTATTGGAGGCGCCCCTGCCTGGGGTTGGCCACCCCAGTATTGCTCAGGCATGGCCGGATGGAGAGGTCCAGCCTCCGAATCTGTACAGCTGGTGGTGAGTGATCTTCGTGAATGTTCACCTTGTTTATGGGACCCTTTCCTTGTTATGGTTACTAGGAAAGGCTGAAGGAAGTTAGCGCAAAACTCAAAAATCGGTGTGTGTGCGCTCTGTAAGACTCCATCTGGGCCAAGGGCCTCGTTCTTTAAATTTGGCTTAATGATGGAAGCTGGACCTTAGACCTCTAGGCTAAAGTTAGCCACATGTCTGGGCCGCACAGAGCCTCATTATTGGGCTTCAGAGTTTACCACAAAAATGAGCCTCAATCTGCTCAGTAAATGTTGAACTAACACTGGTGTTAATATAGCACATGGTCTTTGTGAAAGTCTGCTGTCCAGCTGCGTCACATCAGATGGCTCCTTCGGGAGGGGTTAGTCTGACAATTGAGATTTACCACCCTAAGGAAAGGTTTATCCTTCATTCAGATGGATTACTCTTTTAAATAAAAATCTGAGTGCAGTGCCTCACAGTACCTCATAAAGCCTCTTTGCGCTTCACAAAGAGCACATCATAGTGCTTCATAGCATAGCGCTTTATAGCACATCATGGCACATCACAGCGCCTCATGGCACATCACAGCGCCTCATGGCACATCACAGCGCCTCATGGCACATCACAGCGCCTCATGGCACATCATAGTGCCTCATAGCATAGCGCTTCATAGCACATCATAGTGCCTCATAGCACCTCACAGTGCCTAATAACGCATTATAGTGCATCATAGCACCTCATTGCCTCATAGCACCTCACAGTGCCACATAGCGCTTCATAGTGCATGGCATAGTGCCTCATAGCACTTCATAGCACTTCATAGCGCCTTATGGCGTAGGTTATCATAGTGATTCATAGCATATCATAGTGCCTTATGGTGCGTTCATAGTGCCGTATAGCGCCTGTTAGTACCTCATAGCGCTTCACAGTGCCTGTTAGTACCTCATGGGGCCTCATAGTGTCTCTCGGTGCTTCAGGGTGTCCCTATGCCTTGTAGTGCTTTATAGGGTGTCTGGGCCTTGTAGCGCCCTTGTGCCTCATAGTCCCTCTTTGTAAAGGTACTGGTTGCACAACACAACTAAGTTTGTCTGACAAAACCAAGTTCAGCGACTGTAAACTGTGCATGGCAAGCTTACAGAATTCAGGGGAAAAATATCCTTGCCTCTATTTTGAGACAGAGGGTGGCAGTATTCCTGGCTGGTGCTCAGCTGGCTCAGTGGAATGCCGGTTGGAGGCAGGTGACAATAAGAGCGCTTCCTTAGTTTTGCAGGTTTTGGCACACCTTCGTCGACCCCTGACGAAGGTGTGCCGAAACGCGCGTCGGGGTCGGCGTGCAGTACACGGAGTGACGGACCATCAGGTATTGAGATATTTCCATTTGATGTTGTGTGTAAATAAATTATAGGGCTGATGCAATTAGCAGTTTGGGAAGTTTAAAGGTTGTACATAGAATCTATTCATCTAAACAGATTGTGATTCCACTCTCAGTGTTTTTGCATCAGTCATGGTCTAGCTTTATGGGTTTTGTTGCTCTTTGGTCACTGACCACATACATAATTAAAGTGTGACAGGGCCACTGTGCACTTACTTCACTTGTACATATTAAGTGGTGGATGTAATACAATGTATATCCCATGTTGCATCTGCAGCATCAATGTACCATGGTGTAATTTGGTCCAGTGTCTCTACTTTTATATTTTACATTAAGACGTGTGTATTATAGATCCGTGTATGCACCTTTTCTTTAGTGCCACCAAGAATCTATTGATTTTTGTTATAAAAGTTTTTTAGTCCCAACACAATATTTGGCTATTCTTTATCTTTGCATTATGACCTGGATGTTCGGTTTGTTTGTTTGGGGTTATGATTAGTTTTCCGAATGGTCGTTTCATAGTCTGACACATATGTACAGTACAGACCAAAAGTTTGGACACACCTTCTCTTTTAAAGATTTTTCTGTATTTTCATGACTATGAAAATTGTACATTCACACTGAAGGCATCAAAACTATGAATTAACACATGTGGAATTATATACTTAACAAAAAAGTGTGAAACAACTGAAAATATGTCTGATATTCTAGGTTCTTCAAAGTAGCCACCTTTTGCTTTGATGACTGCTTTGCACACTCTTGGCATTCTCTTGATGAGCTTCAAGAGGTAGTCACCGGAAATGGTTTTCACTTCACAGGTGTGTCCTGTCAGGTTTAATAAGTGGGATTTCTTGCCTTAGAAATGGGGTTGGGACGATTAGTTGTGTGGTGCAGAAATCTGGTGGATACACAGCTGATAGTCCTACTGAATATACTGTTAGAATATGTATTATGGCAAGAAAAAAAGCAGCTAAGTAAAGAAAAACGAGTGGCCATCATTACTTTAAGAAATGAAGGTCAGTCAGTCCGAAAAATTGGGCAAACTTTGAAAGTGTCCCCAAGTGCAGTTGCAAACACCATCAAGCGCTACAAAGAAACTGGCTCACATGAGGACCGCCCCAGGAAAGGAAGACAAAGAGTCATCTCTGCTTCTGAGGATAAGTTTATCCGAGTCACCAGCCTCAGAAATCGCAGGTTAACAGCAGCTCAGATTAGAGACCAGGTCAATGCCACACAGAGTTCTAGCAGCAGACACATCTCTACAACAACTGTTAAGAGGAGACTTTGTGCAGCCGGCCTTCATGGTAAAATAGCTGCTAGGAAACCACTGCTAAAGACAGGCAACAAGCAGAAGAGACTTGTTTGGGCTAAAGAACACAAGAAATGGACATTAGACCAGTGGAAATCTGTGCTTTGGTCTGATGAGTCAAAATTTGAGATCTTTGGTTCCAACCACCGTGTCTTTGTGCGACGCAGAAAAGGTGAACGGATGGACTCTACATGCCTGGTTCCCACCGTGAAGCATGGAGGAGGAGGTGTGATGGTGTGGGGGTGCTTTGCTGGTGACACTGTTGGGGATTTATTCAAAATTGAAGGCATACTGAACCAGCATGGCTACCACAGCATCTTGCAGCGGCATGCTATTCCATCCTGTTTGCGTTTAGTTGGACCATCATTTATTTTTCAACAGGACAATGACCCCAAACACACCTCCAGGCTGTGTAAGGGCAATTTCACCAAGAGGGAGAGTGATGGGGTGCTACGCCAGATGACCTGGCCTCCACAGTCACCAGACCTGAACCCAATCGAGATGGTTTGGGGTGAGCTGGACCGCAGAGTGAAGGCAAAAGGGCCAACAAGTGCTAAGCATCTCTGGGAACTCCTTCAAGATTGTTGGAAGACCATTTCCGGTGACTACCTCTTGAAGCTCATCAAGAGAATGCCAAGAGTGTGCAAAGCAGTCATCAAAGCAAAAGGTGGCTACTTTGAAGAACCTAGAATATAAGACGTATTTTCAGTAGTTTCACACTTTTTTGTTAAGTATATAATTCCACATGTGTTAATTCATAGTTTTGATGCCTTCAGTGTGAATGTACAATTTTCATAGTCATGAAAATACAGAAAAATCTTTAAATGAGAAGGTGTGTCCAAACTTTTGGTCTGTACTGTATGTCACACAGTGCATCCCACGATTGTAATGTATGGGATATTTATTGCATGGACGTACATTATATGTGAATTCCAGGAATTGTTCTAATTAATAAAAAACCTTTGTAGGGTTTCATTCTTAAAGGTAGGAGGCATCACGTAGTGCTCATACAGCCATTGTGGGTTTGGTCCAATCAAGTGCAGTTGTATTGCTTTTTATAGGTTGCACAGAAGTCCTAAACATTAATATCTCTGGTCTTGTCCAAGCGTTGACTAAATAGGACAGACCCTGACTACTCATATACAGCTCAGCTAACCCAGCTTGATCAAACAAAACAATATTTATCCAGGGCAACCACTGATACTTGCAGACTCAGCTCAGGTGGAGTCTGGCCTGTGTCTCTGTTTAGCTCCAAGACACATACATTCTGCTCTGCTTTCCAACAGTCTGACTAAGGTGAATGCCTAGCCTGTTCTGGTGCATAGCTCTCCAGGTGCCCTAATCAAGACCTGTTCAGCTATTATTTAACCCAGTCCTACCTGGGTTTGCTACAACCCGAAGGGGCTATACAGATTCCTGAGAGTTAAATCATTGGAAATGGACTCTATAAGATCTGCTATTAAATCTGCAGTTCCAGGTGCTATATAGTAGTATAGGCATTTAAGGAGGTATACAATCAGGTTCCAATTCACGTGAAAAATCAAATTTCCTGAGAATAGTTATTGGCATAAAATGAGGATTTAGGCTTTCAGTTTGTGTACTTCCATTCAAATATTTATGAGCCTTAAGGCTTTCTGGAGAATTATAGTAGTTAGGACAACTCTCATATCGAAGGAAGAGGCATTGACAATAGTTTACCTCAGCTATTTTGGGATTATGGGCAGATCCATCGAGCGCTGCAGAACTCACTGGGCAGTGAGTAAGAGTTGTGGTCTCCCAAGGTAGAATAAGGAGTCCTGCTATATGTCAAAATTAATAAGCCGTCTGGACACAACTCTAAACAAGGCAATATTGCTGTTAATAACGCTAATCTCCTACATTCCAGTAGTAGCATGATCACAGGTACACACCCGTGGGCTGCCTCTAAAGATCAGGTTCCTCTAACCTAAAGAAGCTTTAGGCAGTATATAAGAAAGCTACATTCATCTATACATGGTCACCATGTAAAGGTATTGTCATACAACAGAGTAGCTTTAGCTTATGTAAACCATTATGGAGGATCTTGGGCAAGATCCCTAATGACACTTATGTCTAAGCAGTTCAGATGGCAAAGTCTCCCCTTTTATCTTTAACAGCACCTCATATAAAGAGGAAGAGAATTGCAAGTGGACCTTTTTAGCCATAGTGTCCAACCTGCATTGAATAAGCAAGGAATGTGAAAGTTAGCTTTGGATCTAGACCCATTTCCAGTCCAAAGATGGCTCCCTGGGATCTGAATCCAGTGCTTACGGCTCTAACAAGCCTTCGCTTAAACCCATGGATTCAAGGGCTTCGCATTAAAGACTATTATCCCGGTGGCCCTGACTTCAGCATGGTAAGTTAGTGACATTCAAGCTTTGTCGGTTAATCCTTTGTTTATACAGATCCTAGAAGATGGGCCAGTTCCGGAGCTACCCTATCTTCCGAAGATGGCTTCCAATTTCCATAGAAGTCAGGAAATTGTGCACCCTACTTTCTGTGCTAATCCAGGGAATCCATGGCAGAACAATAAGAAAGCGGATGTCCCCATCAAGTATTTTGTAAGGTTGCGATTCAATCTTCACCTTGCACCTTCTATAGACACTGTAGGCTTGATCTGGGATCTTCTGCTGTCCTTTCCTTTAGGAAAACTGTTCTACAGGCTGTGGTCCCACCCTAATTTTAAACTTTTTTTTCTCTGTAAATTTCTCATTGTGGTGCTGTCATGGGTGATAGGAAAACACTAAATTACTTACCAGTAATGTGATTTTCCTGAGCCCTTGACAGCACCCTTATATTCCCTCCCATCACTGGTAGAAGTTGATCACTTCATTTCATTCGTGGTGTTTGATTCACGCAGTGTGTAGAAGGAAAAATCGTGTCCTCTCATGCTCTGTAAACAACGGAGGTGGTGGAGAGGCGCCGCCCTTTTATTCTGTAAGTTTCCTGTCCTGGAAGGGTGGATTCCCTCTCTCGTTGTGGTGCTGTCATGGGCTCTGGAAAATCACATTACCGGTAAGTAATTTTAGTGTTTCCCATGCGCCTGGTCCATAGAAGTCTATGGATTCATCTGACACCTTATTGGGAAATTTTCACTTATACATTGATGTTAAAAGTGAAATCTTGATATGTGTGTTTTATGCTATTAATATAGATATAGCATTGATGAGGAATTCTGATCAGATCAAGTTATCATCTTGGATCACCAGGGTACGTGCTAACTACTAGTTCAGCGGGGTCTGACCCAGCTCAAAAGGCGCAGCGGTGAAGCTTGCACACTGCCACTATTTCTCTGTGGGACTGACGCAGACAGCTGAGCACAGTCCTCGACTATTTCCAGCAGTCCCAGAGACAATGTGGTCCGAGCATGTGCATCTCTGCTCCATTTAAGACTGGGCTCTGCGCGGCTTTGTTCCCTGAGTTGCAGTCCTTTATCTTGTGACTGCTAGTGATCCTGGGGTTGATCTCCCAGCATTCAGCAAGTCATCCTTAATTCTCTGGATAGAGAATTGCTTGACATTTTTGGGAAAACCCCTTAGACATTTCTGTAACTGAAAAATCATTTCATACATGTGAATGGGGCTGTTTCTGCAGCGCGTGCAATGTGCATGGATGTCTTCAAGCCTCATTCACATGAATAGGTTTCATACATTTCTGTAATGTTTGGATATTGGCAGTCTAGGAATTTCAGCTTTTGGCCAGTTGCACTTGAATTGAGCTAAATCTCTATTGCCCACCTCTAGAGGGCTGCTTACCTATAGCGAATATATCACTGGAAGTCCAGAGACTGAATCATATGTATAATACAGGGATCTGTACTTTGTAAAGGGAACGTGTCAAGAGATATCACGGGCAGTATAGCATACAGACACACTCCCTTCATTACAAACAACTGGTTCACTGTTAAACACTGCCAGGATTTAGAGAAAATATACAGTAAGAAGTGATCGCTTCCCTCTGACTTCTACCCTCTAGGCTCTGCCTGATTGACAGGTCTCTTCCTTTTTGCATGTAGGGAGATACTAGATACTTGTTAGTTAAGCCGAGCGGATAGAGAAGAAAGGAAGAAATAAGAAGGATAGATAGATATAGATCTCAGGTCAATAGAGAGATATATAAGATCTATATCTAGCTATAGATCTGTCCCTCTTATTTCTTCCCTATGAGCTCGGGTGTGTATGTCTGTGTGATATATACAGTTGAAACCAGAAGTTTACATACACTATATAAAAAGACACATATTAATGTTTTTCCTCAATTTCTGACATGAAATCAGAATAAACCTTTCCCGTTTTAGGTCAGTTAGGATTACTACAATTTTTAATATTTGCCAAATGCCAGCATAATGAGAAGAGAGAATATTTTAAGGTATTTTTATTACTTACTGCAAAGTCAAAAGTTTACATACATTTCATTAGTATTTGGTACCATTGCCCTTAAACTGAATGACTTGGGTTAAACGTTTGGGACATCCTTCCACAAGCTTCTCACAATAGTTGGTTGGAATTTGGGTCCATTCCTCCTGACACTGGTGTAACTGATCCAGGTTTGTAGGTCGCCTTGCTCGCTCCTGCCTTTTCAGCTTTGCCCATAAATTTTCAATACGATTGAGATCAGGGCTTTGTGATGGCCACTTCAAAACATTGACTTTATTCTTCAGTCACTTTGTTACCATTTTGGCAGTATGCTTCGGGTCATTGTCCATTTGGAAGATCCATTTCCACCCAAGCTTTAACTTCCTGGCTGATGTCTTGAGATGTTGCTTCAATATTGTCACATAATCTTCTTTTCTCATGATCCCATCTATTTTGTGAAGTGCACCAGTCCCTTCTGCAGCAAAACAACCCCACAACATAATGCTTCCACCCCCATGTTTCACAGTTGGGATGGTGTTTTTAGGCTTCCAAGCTTCTCCCTTTTTCCTCCAAATTTAACAATGGTCATTATGCCCAAAAAGTTCCATTTTAGTTTCATCAGACCACAGGACATGTCTCCAAAAATTAAGGTCTTTGTTCCTGTGTGCATTTACAAACATTAATCTGGCTTTTTATGTAGGAGTAATGGCTTCTTCCTGGCAGAGTGACCTTTCAGCCCATGTTGATACAGTCCTCTTTTCACTGTGGTTATTGACACAATCTTACCAGCTTCCGCCATCATCTTCACAAGGTCTTTTGCTTTTGTCCTTGGGTTGATATGCACATGTTGGACCAAAGCACATTCATCACTGGGACACAGAACCCATCTCCTTCCTGAGCGGTATGATGGCTGGACATTCCCATCTTGTTTGTACTTGCGGATAATTGTTTGTACAGATGAACGAAGCACCTTCAGGTATCTTGAAATTGTACCCAAAGATGAGCCAGACTTGTGCAAGTCCACAATTCTCTTCCTGATATCTTGGCTGATTTCTTTAGACTTTGCCATGATGCTACACAAAGAAGCAGTGTGTTTCTGGTGTGCATTAAAATCCATAACTCAGTTGTTGCCAAAAAAAACTCAGAAGCTTCCAAACACATGACATCATCATATGGTCAGTCCAGAATTGTTTAACGGCATAGTAATGTTAGTGTATGTAAACTTTTGACTTTGCAGTAAGTAATAAAAATGTCTTAAAACATTCTCGCTCTCATTATTCTGGCATTTGGCAAACATTAAAAAATGATGGTAATCCTAATTGACCTAAAATGGGAAAGGTTTATTTCCAGAGCTCTGAGTGGAGGGGCGCAGCACTATTCAGAAGTCACATTTGCAATCCATAGCCTAGTCTCAGAGTTGCGGAGAAGGGTGACAATTTGTCCTGTCCTTTATTTAATAAACCCTTGTATTAAGCAGTTTGTTGAAATCAGAAAGACAAGTGTCCGTGGGCGTCTTACCCAAGCCCCAGTAATGAGTAACTCTTCTTTATATTTGCCTGCCCCAGTGCTCGCTGTGATAGTTTGTTTAACCTGTTCTGAGTCAAGGTGAAATAACGTCCATCCCATCACAACTTGTTTATTCTCCTAAGGAGATGGTCCCTTCATTCAACCCCTGAAATGTTGGATCGCAGTAGATTTACTACACAGTTTATTAATAAGTTATTTTATCTGTGCCTTATATTATTATGGCTCACAGACCCTGTGTTTTGTACCTTTTACAAAGTAGATCAGTAGTTTCTCTATTAGAGGCTGATTCATAAACCACAGGTGGCGGAGAAACTGTAGGAAACATGACATTTTCCATGCCCTTTTTTTTCTTTCTAATTTTAGGTAATTTTTTAAAAAATATGTGCTGCCCAAACCACAGGCAGCATGAATCAGACCTAAGTCAGCTTTTCTCTTTTTATCCAGCACTTGCTAGGGGTAATTGAGTTTCTTGCTATCAAGAGTCCTGTCGATCACCTGCAGTGGCGCTGGGAGTAGCTTGCCAGGGGCAGAGCCTAGTCTCATCTCTGGCTATGGTCCCCAGTCAGATCTTTACAGAGTATTTAGAAATCCTCCTGGTTTCAGTCGTGTAGCCCGGCTTTGATTCATTCTTTCTGTAGTTTGGGCAGCACAAATTAGGTTAGTTTCCCTTTAAATAACCATACTGCTAAAGGGGATTTTCAAGCAATTGTGTAATCTACCTTTTTTATAAACATCCTCTCTGTTCTCAAGAATGGAGGAATCCTTTAATTGTATAGTTTACTGCTCATTGTCTATCTATCAGAGGTGGCTGGTTTTCTATCCTTGAAAGTATTTTTCTTTTTAAATAGAGCTTGTAAGTGCTGTTTTGAACCTGTTCGGATCTCTGGATCCCTCCAGCTTAAGTACCACTGTGCTGCTCGGATACTGCAGATGCAAAAGTGCCTTATTTAGCAGTATGAGAGAGCTCCACTATGCCGCTGGTCCGAACTGTCAATCTTCAGGAAAACACCGGCTCACGGTAAGCAGGAGGCCAGTAGGCTGAGCAGCAGTGTGCTCCTGAAGATAGAAGACGCAAATAACCCTTTAAGAAATTCCTGCTTATGCAGTTTCCTAAACTTTATTTGATTATACTCATCTGTAGTATATGTTGATGCTGTATAAGAGGGCATTATTAAAATAATAATGGCTTCTTATATATCGAATCAAATACTCAACTGTGTCCTAACATGATGGGAACTATAGACTTGGGCTTTCGTCTCTGCATCACTGCCAATCTTGCAATGTCTTTTAATGGGTGCTCCCCTAAATGTAATGTGTAGCTTCCTTGTCATAGACTTTTGCTTTTTATATCATTAATATATTATCTGCAGGTCTGCGGAATTGGTTTCTCTGTCCAGTTCACCAATGATTTCTCTGTCCTGCAGGCAGCGGATGGAAACCTCATCGTGAGCTCCTCATCTGACCATTCCCTCGCTGTCTGGAAGGAGCTTGAGCAGAAACCTTTACATCAGTTCAAGTCTAATTCTGACCCCATTCATGCCCTTGATCTGTACGGCAGTGAGATAATAACCGGGACCGTGGCGAATAAAATTGGTATCTACTCTCTCCTTGACTCCTCGACACAGCCAAACAGCACAACCAAACTCAGCTCGGAAAACTTCAAGGGGACCTTAACCAACCTGGCCGTTTTACCTACCAAGCGACTACTTCTCCTGGGCTCTGACAATGGAGTAGTCCGTCTGTTGGCATGAAAGACATTAATAACTATTTAGGGAACTGAATTAACCTCAATTTATCCGTGATGTTGCAAAACTTTCTTAAAAAAAGCCATAGACCCGTTACTTTCTAGTATTAATAACATTCATGGCAAGACCAGCAAGCATTCTGTTGTAAGCCCAAGCGGCATTTTTACCCATGAAGTATTAAACAGGAGGTGCTGCTAGAGCTGAAGAGACTGGGACCCTTCATATTTATTTTATTAAATCATTGTAAATTGTAATTGTACAGCCACATTCAGGATAACACCATAGCGCTGCGGACACAAGTATAGACTCAGTGCTCTGCTCTACAGAAAAACCATCGTTGTGCTAAAGAGCCGAGAGGACGATGCTCCAAAATCTGTCTAGTTCGCACTTTAAATGATTCCTCGTTAGTTATGCATTGTATATAAGCTGTACGGATCGTATCAGTAGCATCTTTACTATGTATTCAAACACTTGGTCTACATTATCCAAATCTGCCCAATTCGATCACAGCTTCCATTTCTAAACTTGTACTGGAAAGATGAAAGCTGCACAGTGATTGGCTTCTATGGAGAACAAAGCCTCATTTTCTTTGGACAGTTTTATTAAAGAAGGCTCATTATGTCTGATTTGTAGGAATTTTACACAAAATAGAACAGAAATTCTGTAGTGGGAGCAAATAAAGCCGGACAACTGAGAACATTTCCCGTTGTCTATGTATGCTCTCTTAGCTGATCATCGGTGGACCCAAGACTGCCATAAATGCCGGCTGATGGGAGCACAGGGCATTACCATTGCTGCCCTTCAGTATTTTCAGATCACCTAAGCCAGGATCACACAGCATTTGTGTGGCATTTGCCTATAAAATACACCAGCCAAATGTTGCATGTACATTTTTGATCCCTTGTACATTTTTGTAACTTCAGTATCATGTATACCTGGTGTTCTTCCATTAGGGTACATTCACACAAGACCTTTCCACGGTGTAAATACCTACATGATCTTTAATATGCATTCAAGTCTGCAGCGTAATCTGTAAATTCACATTTATACTGCGGATTTTCTCTGCAGCAAGTGAAATGAGATTTTGTGAATTTCTGGCACCCAATAGATCTGTGATATCCATCATGGCTTCAGTATCAACAGAAACCATTAGGTTACTACGGACAGAGCCTAAAGCTGGCCATATACATCAGACAGCTGTCAGTGGAACTAGAGTTCCACATACAGTTGTCTCCCCTGACTTCCCCATACAGGAATGCTCATTTCGGTCGTACGTTCCTGTGTTCTCGGACAGTTGTCTCCCCTGACTTCCCCATACACAGGAATGCTCATCTCGGTCGTACGTTCCTGTGTTCTCGGACAGTTGTCTCCCCTGACTTCCCCATACACAGGAATGCTCATCTCGGTCATACGTTCCTGTGTTCTCGGACAGTTGTCACCCCTGACTTCCCCATACACAGGAATGCTCATCTCGGTCATACGTTCCTGTGTTCTCGGACAGTTGTCTCCCTTGACTTTCCCATACACAGAAACCCTCACCTCGGTCGTACTTTCCTGTGTGCTCGGACAGTTGTCTCCCTTGACTTCCCCATACACAGGAATGCTCATCTCGGTCATACGTTCCTTTGTTCTCGGACAGTTGTCTCCTCTGACTTCCCCATACACAGGATCGCTCACCATGGTGAGGTGATGTACTAATTAATTCTGATTCCCAAAGCTTATTCAATCATGCCATAAGAGAACAAAATATCAGACCCCTTCAGCTTTTTAAGGCCATGCTGTAAGCCTTCATACGAACATTCATGAATTGGCATTATGTATATATTTTGTTTGGAAATGCAAGCCTGACCATCTCAGGAAATATATATGTCTACTTCAGGCTGCTCGCACTCCACTTTACCACCTCCGCAGGATGATTTGATACTTTTTCCATGTTTATGCTTCTGTTACATCACACACAGTGTTGTCAGAGGAAGTTCGGACTGTGAAGCAAGTTGTGACGTCCCTTTTCTCAATCTCTAATGTCTAAAGATCTGTTTTTGTTTGTAAATACTGTAAACTTTTTTTTTTCCGAAAACAGGATACCTGTGGACATGTAGCGTTTTTTTTACTTGCAGCAGCAAAGAAACTTGCAGAAGTCAGAAGATTAATCTCATCTAATATATATTGCTTGAGGAGAGACTATAGATACCTGGTATGATCCCGGTGACAGTAGAAAACCTTATTGCATTGTGATACAAATGGTAATGAACTTGCTGTTGGCAATTATGATGAATGACAAGACTGTTCTTCATTCCAGTATATCAAAGCTGAAATATTAGATTTCTATTAAAGTTCATGATTCTAGCAATAACCCTGCTTGTGTGTAAATTTTTATTGTTACATTGGTATTCTTGTTTCAGTGCTTGTATGGCCGGGGTCACATTAGCGTAGGTTCTCTCATGCGAGAGAATTGGGCTGATTTTGGACACTCTGATCAGAGTTTGAGCCTAGTGTCACCTTAGTGTGATCCGATTCTCTTGGATGAGAGAATCATATCACAGGTGAGAAGATGGAGAATAAGATTTCTCCATCTTCTCCATTGTGTGAGTCTGCGGATGTCATCCGAATGCAGTCTGTTTTTCAAACATCCACACTTGAATGGGTGCATGTCATCCGGTTTGCGGAGCCACGCGCAGCATGCTGTGATTTTTATTTTTTTTTCTCATGCTGAATTGGTATGAGAAAAAAAAAAAAAAAAAACTCATATCCCCATAGAATAACACTGGTCCGAGTGATATCTGATGAAACATCTGATAGCACTCCTTTGATGCATACGCTGAGCGAGCCCTAAAACTGAGGTCATGCTCCCTGCCTTTACCTCACCCCAATAATGGAAACTAGCTGCCTTTTCAGTATGAAATTAAAATGCTATGAACACCTGTTTCATGTATATTAAAAGTTGAGTAACCTAGTAAATATATTGCATTAGTTCCTTTTTATTTGCCTGATCATGGCCTGTATTATACCCCAGAGCTGAATTCACAGTTCTGCTGTTTAATGGAAATTGTCAACAAGCTTTTTGACAATTACAATCCTGAAAACTTAGGTGAAGTCCTAACTGGAACTGGAACACTGAGGGGGTCCTTTGTAGCATTCTGTGTACGTAGCTAAAGTAACGGACATACTATTGGTGCAGCTGCACAGGGTCCCAAGAGGGCCACATCCACGTCCAAAGCAGGTGGACTTGTGCATTATCATGAGCTATTGTGCTGCAAAGGGCCCATATACTGTTCTGTCTGTGTCCGTCCCAGCTGTATTAGAAATTGACTTGCCTGTTAAATCTGTAATTGGGGCACCACCTTTTTAGCCCTTACTGAAATAGATGCAACTAAAACATCAATGGTTCATTTAAACAGTATTGTTTAGGTTCTTAAAAGAATCTATGTCTACATGAGGCAGTAGACGCTTACACATTTCAGGTCGCACTGCCCTGTCATAATCTTAAGTGGCTGAGTACAATTGTAACAAATCAAGTGCTATTTTACCATTATTTTTAGTTTGGCAAGAAACATGAAGCGTGTGATTATCAAATGACGTTCTAGTCTTTAAGAGCATTGAAAAAAAACTTGAGTCAAAGGGGTTGTCCAGGATTAGGAAAAAGTACCATACATGGCAAAAGGTTCTCTGCTATGAAAGTTCCATTGACAAATGCAGCAGTGTTGCAATACCACATGTAACCTGTGGACAGGTGTGGCACCATTTTTTTTATTTTTAGAAGAAAGACACTAAATACTGGACATCGTATACCAGCACTAAAAATCTCCAAATATACCACTTCTGAAAGGGGACTATGGATAGATTTGCACACTTGGATCTTTTTTTTTTTTTAGTCGTTTTGCTGTATATTTCTAAAACTAATAAAAAATTTAATGTTCATGTAATTTTTACAAAAAGATCACTCAAAAACTGCATTACAATTTGAGTGTGTGAATATATCCTACCCCAGTCATGCAGCAAAATAATAATCCACGAAATGAAAATGAACACAAAACAAGTAATATCGGAATAATTGAGAAGCAAAGTTTGATCTAGGAACAGAAGAGATATCCTAAGCTTTGGTTGGGGCTTATGTCAAACTAATATTATTTTTGATGTTGATGTGATAATGTACAGTGGGGAAATAAGTATTTGATACACTGCCAATTTTGCAAGTTTTCCCACCTACAAAGAAAGGAGAGGTCTGTAATTTTTACATCATTAATTTCCATTTTATTGCATGAAATAAGTATTTGATACAATAGAAAAACAGAACTTAATATTTGGTACAGAAACCTTTGTTTGCAATTACAGCGGTCAGACGTTTCCTATAGTTCTTAACCAAGTTTGCACACACTGCAGCAGGGATTTTGACCCACTCCTCCATACTGATCTTCTCCAGATCTTTCAGGTTTCGGGGCTGTCACTGGGCAACATTGAGTTTCAGCTCCCTCCAAAGATTTTGGGTCCAGGTCTGGAGACTGGCTAGGCCTCTCCAGGACCTTGAAAATGCTTCTTACGGAACCACTCCTTAGTTGCCCTAGCTGTGTGTTTTGGGTCATTGTCATGCTGGAAGACCCAGCCACGACCCATCTTCAATGCTCTTACTGAGGGAAGGAGGTTGTTGGCCAAAATCTCACGATACATGATCCCATCCATCCTCCCTTCAAATCGGTGCAGTCGTCCTGTCCCCTCTGCAGAAAAGCATCCCCAAAATATGATGTTTCCCACATCATGCTTCATGGTTGGGACCGTGTTATTGGGGTTGTACTCATCCTTCTTCCTCCAAAAATGGTGAATGGAGTTGATACCAAAAAGTTTTATTTTGGTCTCATCTGATCAAATGACCTTTTCCCATGCCTCCTCTGGATCATCCAGATCATCAGTGGCGAACTTCAAATGGGACTGGACATGTCCTGGCGTGAGCAGGGGGACATTGCGTGCCCTGCAGGATTTTAATCCATGACGGTGTAGTGTGTTACTAGCGGTAATGTTTGAGACTGTGGTCCCAGCTCTCTTCTGGTCATTCTCCTGTGTAGTTCTGGGCCGATTCCTGACCTTTCTCAGAATCATCCTTGCCCCATGAGGCGAGATCTTGCATGGAGCCTCAGACTGAGGAAGATTGACAGTCATCTTGTGTTTCTTCCATTTTCTAATAATTGTGCCACCAGTTGTTGGCTTCTCACCAAGCTGTTTGCCTATTGTCCTGTAGTTCATCCCAGCCTTGTGCAGGTCTACAATTTTGTCCCTCGTGTCCTTAGACAGCTCTATTGGTGTTGGCCATGGTGGAGAGGTTGGAGTGTGATTGATTGTGTGTGGACAGGTGTTTATACAGGTAACGAGTTCAAACAGGTGCAATTAATACAGGTAATGAGTGCAGAGTAGGAGGGCGTCTTAAAGAAAAACTAACAGGTCTGTGAGATCCAGAATTCTTGCTGGTTGGTAGGTGATCAAATACTGATTTCATGCAATAAAATGCAAATTAATTATGTAAAAATCATACAATGTGATTTTCTGGATTTTTTTTTAAGATTCTGTCTCTCACAGGTGAAGTGTACCTACGAGAAAAATTACAGACTTCTCCATTCTTTGTAGGTGGGAAAACTTGCAAAATCGGCAGTGTATCAAATACTTAGTTTTCCCCACTGTATATCCCACGTTGTGACAAGTGACATTGCAACAAGGTAATTGATATGCTATTCACGTAACCTACGTACGCTGAGTAAAAAAAACGCAATGGGAAGGAGATTTCTATAAATCCCATCCACTTTACCGAAACTGTAATACGCTGCGTTTTTGATACAGCGAGAATGAACAGTGTCAAAAGCTCATCATGTGCGCACTGCCTTATGTCATGGCTGATCTCCTGTCCAGACATTGTGTATAATGCACCTGACGCTAATAACGTAATTCACATATTTTGGCATTGCGAATATCATTTTCAAAATAAGTAATAATTGACAGAACTGGATCACTTTGAAAATCCTCAGTCTGACATGAGATACGAACTAAAAATATTAAAATTCCCTCAAGTGCTTGCGGCACTGATGACTGCCTGATTGGATTCCCCATAGAGTTAGGCTTTATGATCTTTTTTAGAACAAAATTACGAAACAAAATCAAGTGTTGTTTTTTTCTATTTATCAGGAGACTACAGCGATGTCAATGTCTACTTTTATTATTTCTGTAGATCATCCACCCACATGGAGAAGAAGATGGGGGGATGGGAGGACTGCTGTGTGAAAGGGGGAGCGCCAACAAGCTGCTTTGCCTTGGTTAGAGTATTTAGACACAGGGTAGTGAATTGAGCAATTGCCTCTGGTTGAGGAAAGCTTGACCAATGGTATGTGGACATGTCTTTTAGACACTGGTGGCTATTTCTGGTGTATTTTTTAAAGTAATTCTCATTGTTTTTGCCGGCGTTTTATTTCTGGGGGGAGGGTACGTAGATGCCCCCTGAACAGTAGGTCATATTTTTATATGGTTTTATATCGGTTTCCAATTGCAGTTGGAATAGCCTTCTCATGAGTCTTATTTTGCCATGTGGTTTAATCACATCAGACCCTAAAATATTTCCACACTGGGAAGTTTTCATTCTTTAAAGAAGCACTCCTCCCATCAAAGTGTTTATCCTCTTAATATATTGCAGTCATCATATTATATAACGCTATGTACTTACAATTGCTCATTTTGCCTTTCTACCCAACTAATTCTTCTCTTTTCTCTGCTGTATGTAGAAACAGGAAACCTTTCTGCCCTGCATTTATCATTCCCCTCTTCAACTCCTGACCCAGCTGCTCCCTCCTCCTCTCTGCCAGGGCCTTTTGCAGTGACTTATGACTCATGCAGGGAAAATAGACCTCCTGTTTCTACATAGAGCTTAGAAGGATTCAGCTAGTCAGTTTTTAATCACGTGATGTCATAGACCTAATGGAAAAGAGAAGAATTAACTGGGTAGAAAGGCAAAATGAGCAATTGTAAGTACACAGAGGTATATAATATGATGACTGCAATATATTAAGGATGAAAATTTTGATGGGAGGAGGAGGAGTGCTTCTTTAACAGCATCATTTGCTTCGGTCCTGTGTGCCAATGAGTGTAAAACCAGCTGCATGGGTATGGCAGGAGGCTGTATGATAGCTCAGCAAATTAATAATATGGGGAGCCACAGAGAATTCATGATGAAGATATTCTAACATCTATCAGAGTTTTTTGAGATTTTTTTTTTGGGAGCAGCCCCACAAAAAAAAACTACTAAAAAAATAGATTCATAAATGCTTTAAAGACTCTTACATTTCATTTCTACTGTAATGTAATGTTCACAAGCAGCGTTTTTACAGGGTTTTTTTGCGTATTTTTTTATGCAAATAAGAAGCTGCGTGAATTTGAGAACTGCCGTGTTTTTTAAATCTGCAGCATGTCAATTTCTTCAGTGTTTTTTCACCCATAGAAAGCAAAGAGAAAGTGAAAAAAAACCACTGCAAAAATGCAGCAAACAGGTTTTGTTGTATTTTTGCAATGCTGTTCGTGACTAACCCTAACAATTAAAAAAGTACTGTAGACAAATGACATCCGTAATCCACACCAAAGAAGCACATCATAAAGGGCACCAAAAAAAAAGCAGCAATGCCTGTTTTGAATGCAGAGATTTTACTGTCAAGCGAGATGGTTTTGGCTGCAGAGAAAAATGCAAAAAACACTGTGATTATAGCCTAAAACCAATTTGCTGGTCATATGTTCAGGTTTTTCTAAACTTTTTTTTTGTTGTTCCAAACTTGGCACACTCTAATTCGAAGGCTGCAAAAAATGCTTGAGAAAAAAAAAAAACGTACCAAAACATTTAAAAAAATTCTTCAAAGCCACTTCAGGGAGCTAAAACCTAATTTTAAAACAACCCAAAGAAGCACTTGTCTTTGAACACCTCAAAAAAAAAAAATTACGTGTACATGGACCTTAAGGCCATGTACACACTATCAGTATTTGGTCAGTATTTTACATCAGTATTTGTAAGCCAAAATCAGGAGCTTAACAATGAGAGGAAAAGTATAATAGAAACACGTCACCACTTCTGTATTTTTCACCCACTCCTGGTTTTGGCTGGAAAATACTGATGTAAAATACTCACCAAATACTCATTTCCCCAAGAACAAGAGCTGCCTGAATTGAATCTGCATCCCTACACGTTGGTGGAATGACATTAGGAGCTGCATGTAAGGCCACGGCCCCACTATCAGTATTCACTCAGTATTTTTTCTCAGGAGTGGGAGCCAACACCAGGTGAGGAACATTCAGAGAAAAGGTATAATAGAAACAAGTCACCAATTCTGCATTTATCACCCACTCCTGGTTTTGGCTCCCACTCCTGAGAAAAAATACTGAGCAAATACTGACCAAATACTGATAGTGGGGCCGTGGCCTAACAGATGATCTCCAGCCTCTCCTCTTTTCTGAAGCCGCTTTTTACACTTCCAGATATATCAGTGTAGTGAGCTGTGGACAGGAGCCAGGGATCAGCATGTGCCTTCACCCACACTGTGCCGTGCTCCCGGACTCCTGCAGTGTCGGTGTGCTTGCAGATTGAATTTAGGGAGCGCTCACTCAGGGGAAGTAAGCATTGTCAATCAGGATCAGAGGGAGAGCTAAAAATGCAAATTGAGGGCACTGAGCCCATAACCATAGCTCCCTCGTTTGCATACAGATCAAAAGTTGATTTCTCAGGCACTATCCCCCTTAAATGTGTATTGTTTGTATGATTTTTATGAGGGCTAAGTCACCAATGTAATTAAAGTAGTTTAGCTTTTGTATTTTAAGGTAACAGACACACTTTAAAGAGGTTATCCAAAACTATTCAATTTTTTCACTTCGGACCTAAGAACTAACAGGCTGGTAGTTGCTAGCTACCTTCCTGTGGTGCCCAGCGCCGATCTCTGATCACTGACCACTCCTGCCAGCGATTTAGGGACTTCTGCTGATGTCATGTTGACAGAGCAGCAGTTTCTCTTCTGCTTTGCTCTGTTGATGGGGAGTGACTAACAACATCATGCCTAACTGCATTCAATCAGTATGATGTGGACAGTCTACCCCGTCGACAGGGCAGCCTGGAAGCAGAAGAGCTGCTCTGTTGATGTGGAGCAGCTGAATAGCTGGCGGGAGCAGTCAGTGATCGCTCTGAGCCGGCGCCGGGTAGAACAGGCAGGTACTTACCGTTGTTAGCAACTACCTACCTGTTAGTTTTTAGACCCATAGTAAAAGAAAATAAAATTGTCCTGGACAACCGCTTTAAAGCCTATCTATGTCTGTACCTATGAAGCTGTATTTTTAAAGGCCACTGAATGTTCTTACTGTATGGTACCAGGTACAGTACCTTTTCTGGGCCCTTTCTATTTCTGTCCTTAGTTATAAAGAGATGCTATTTGCATTATATTATGCTCGTGAAAAAGTAGGTATGTCATTTGAATGGACCATATTGTTACACAGAAAAAAATTTGATTTTAAGAAAGAAAATTTATACAAAAAATGCAAGATAACCTCCCAGCCTTTGACTGCGGCTGATGGAATTTCACATACCGTACAGACCAAAAGTTTGGACACACCTAAATGGTTGGATCCTTTTTCTCCGGTTGCGCAGAAGGTGTTTTGTCTTGCTGGTGCCATTGAGAAGGGTAGCAATTTTTGATACAGTACAGACCAAAAGTTTGGACACACCTTCTCATTTAAAGATTTTTCTGTATTTTCATGACTTTGAAAATTGTACATTCACACTGAAGGCATCAAAACTATGAATTAACACATGTGGAATTATATACTTAACAAAAAAGTGTGAAACAACTGAAAATATGTCTTATATTCTAGGTTCTTCAAAGTAGCCACCTTTTGCTTTGATGACTGCTTTGCACACTCTTGGCATTCTCTTGATGAGCTTCAAGAGGTAGTCACCAGAAATGGTTTTCACTTCACAGGTGTGCCCTGTCAGGTTTAATAAGTGGGATTTCTTGCCTTATAAATGGGGTTGGGACCATCAGTTGTGTTGTGCAGAAGTCTGGTGGATACACAGCTGATAGTCCTACTGAATAGACTGTTAGCTGCTTTTTTCTTGCCATAATACAAATTCTAAGTAAAGAAAAATGAGTGGCCATCATTACTTTAAGAAATGAAGGTCAGTCAGTCCGAAAAATTGGGAAAACTTTGAAAGTGTCCCCAAGTGCAGTTGCAAAAACCATCAAGCGCTACAAAGATACTGGCTCACATGAGGACCGCCCCAGGAAAGGAAGACCAAGAGTCACCTCTGCTTCTGAGGATAAGTTTATTCGAGTCACCAGCCTCAGAAATTGCAGGTTAACGGCAGCTTAGATTAGAGACCAGATCAATGCCACACAGAGTTCTAGCAGCAGACACATCTCTACAACAACTGTTAAGAGGATACTTTGTGCAGCAGGCCTTCATGGTAAAATAGCTGCTAGGAAACCACTGCTAAGGATAGGCAACAAGCGGAAGAGACTTGTTTGGGCTAAAGAACACAAGGAATGGACATTAGACCAGTGGAAATCTGTGCTTTGGTCTGATGAGTCCAAATTTGGGATCTTTGGTTCCAACCACCGTGTCTTTGTGCGACGCAGAAAAGATGAATGGATGGACTCTACATGCCTGATTCCCACCGTGAAGCATGGAAAGGAGGTGTGATGGTGTGGGGGTGCTTTGCTGGTGGCACTGTTGGGGATTTATTCAAAATTGAAGGCATACTGAACCAGCATGGCTACCACAGCATCTTGCAGCGGCATGCTATTCCATCCGGTTTTCGTTTAGTTGGGCCATCATTTAATTTTCAACAGGACAATGACCCCAAACACACCTCCAGGCTGTGTAAGGGCTATTTGACCAAAGAGGAGAGTGATGGGGTGCTACGCCAGATGATCTGGCCTCCACAATCACCAGACCTGAACCCAATCGAGATGGTTTGGGGTGAGCTGGACCGCAGAGTGAAGGCAAAAGGGCCAACAAGTGCTAAGCATCTCTGGGAACTCCTTCAAGATTGTTGGAAGACCATTTCCGGTGACTACCTCTTGAAGCTCATCAAGAGAATGCCAAGAGTGTGCAAAGCAGTCATCAAAGCAAAAGGTGGCTACTTTGAAGAACCTAGAATATAAGACATATTTTCAGTTGTTTCACACTTTTTTGTTAAGTATATAATTCCACATGTGTTAATTCATAGTTTTGATGCCTTCAGTGTGAATGTACAATTTTCATAGCCATGAAAATACAGAAAAATCTTTAAATGAGAAGGTGTGTCCAAACTTTTGGTCTGTACTGTAAATAATCATACTGAATTTACCATGTCATTATCTACACTTAAATAAAAAGTAGAGAATTCTTGCATTTTTACTTTCCGCATAATAGGCTGACAGGCCTCTTTCACACGTCAGTGTGTCCGGTACTAGTGGTGACAGTTTCCATACGTACCAGAGACACTGACAAATGAATGGGTCTGTGCACATCTCAGTGTGTTTTCACGGACCGCGTGTCCGTGTGCTCCACACAGAGACAAATCAGTTTTTTTGCGGATACACGGTCCGCAAAACGTACCACACGGATGACATCCGTGTGACATGTACCGGCGCCTGGGAATCAGTGCTACAGTTAGCGCTGTTCCCAAGCTCCGGTGCTAATCACTACCCTCATCATGGTCTCTGCTGGTACCGATCGCAAAGCCGGCAGGAACCATGATGAGGGCAGTGTTCAGCACCGGCGCTTGGAAACAGCGCTAACTGTAGCGCTGGTTCCAAGGCGCCGTCCGTGTGATCCTGATGCAGTATACGGTTGCCACTCGTGTGACACACTCGGACACATGGGACACGGATATCTCCAGTACCAGAAATATGCGGACTTGTGAAACCGGCCTTATTGTTCTGTAGAGATCATTTCTCTGCAGTAAAATTGAGCAAAATGATTTTTGCCCCCGCAATGTCATGACGGTGCAGGGGCCTAGTAGCGATACCCAGGATGCTGGCACTTGAATGCCAGCCGAGGAGGTTTTCACTTCCCTTGTCGGGCTGCCACAGAGTACTGATGTGGATGCCGGACCAGGGTACTGCAAATATTTTTCCTCAATATTTTCTACTCGTTACTCATTCTTGCCTGTTATGATTATGACATAAAATTAAAGGCAACAGCTATGTATAAGATATAGGTGACACAGGTTCACATAATTCACAGTAACTGATAGCTCACCTCCTTCCCCTCCCTGCCCAGTGACTGCTGTACAAACCACAGAGCATGCCCACACCACTGCTCCTTAAATCAATGAACCTCTCCATATGGTTAATGTAACTGCTCTAAAGTATATTTCTGAAGTCTGTAAAACAGTAGAAAATAGAGTTTAAAAAAAATCTACAATAAAATTAAAGAAAAAAGAAAAATATGTTTTACTATCTATTTTTAATTATAAAAACAACAACAGTAATAAATTCCCTTTAAGCCTGGGGTCACAATCGGTCCGATTTTCATCCAGAAAAGTGGGAAGATTTTTTTCTCACTTATCATTTGTATGCAATCTGTTTTTCAACTCAGCAGTTGTTAATCATTTACAGGACCATTTACAGTTTCCTATGCTACAGAATTGCAATGTATCCGTAAAAATCGAATGCTTTACTGTGGCTCCGTACAGCATCCGATTTTTTTTTCTCGCACCCATCCGATTTTACAGTGGTATTGCGTCGCGCTGCAAATTTTTTTGACAGATTGTCATTGAAAAAAATCGGTCATCAGCACTGCCCCATAGAGTAACATTGGTCCGAATGCTATCTGATAAAAAATCGTATAGCACTCGTCCGATTTATACGATGATGTGAGCGAGCCCTAAACAAGGAAAATAGGAAGAACAATCATAATAACTTCTAGAATTCATCCTATTCCAGCCTCTCATACTACGATCAGCTGTAGCTGGGATATTGGGTCACGTGCTGACCGTAGATGAACTCTCAGGAGGTTTCTTTCTGTAGTTAAGAACACAATGAAGCTTAGAATTATTTCCTTTTTTTGCAACACATTGTACTGATTACAGGTTTCCCACTTGAAATCGTAATCAGGAGGCCTTTAATATTCAAGAACAAGAAAAGGAATAAATTATAGATATAGTCAGAATGTTCTCATATATTCAAACATTTCACGTATTTCTATTTTTTGTATAAATTCTGTTTTATGGCTTTTTAGGGAAGTCCCAACTCTTCTCGTCTATTCCAGAGTTAAGCTGGACATGGATGTGACGATTTTATGCATGATACAACCCGCAACGAGTTGGTTCTGAGCTGCAGTGTCTGCATAGACAATCTGCCGGCATTTGAAAGGAACCTTTGTTGTCTTAGCCGGCCATACACTTTAGATAGAAGTTGGGCAACCAATAGGATTGACTGCTGACCTAATGTTTATAATAGTCTCCCAATGGATAAAATTTGTTCAAAGATCAGGCATGTTGGACTTCAGTATGTCCAAACCTGTATTCCTGTGGGAGTCTGCCTATTCCTATCAGCCCATGGGAAATAAAACTTGCATGGTCAACTGAGTTAAGTGTAAATGAAAGTTGTGAAGTTGGGAGAAATAGCTACATGTCTCTCAAATATCCAGCTTTATGCTCAGAAAACAAATCTGTCTTGCTCCTTAAAAGACTGTAATTTATTTTGCTCGGGGATGCATGATCAAACTAAACAACCAGTGGTGCTCAGTACTCCAATCAAGCAGGTCGAATGCTCGGACGGCCTCTACTCGAGTAATGAGTATAATGGAAATTCAATGGGAAACGCGAGAATATTTTGTGGAAGACTCTAACAGGAGGGCTGGGGAGGGTGGGTGGCAGGAAAATCACTGAAATGGATGGAAACAGCGCTCAAATGGAATGGGAACAGCACGAGGAAGACACCTGGTCGCATCTCTAACTCCCAGGTCGCTGCTGGGAACAATGTTGTCAGTCAAGTATTAGTGTCATACGTGTGTAGTTTACTGTACATGGATCAACCTAATAAATAAATGAATAATGGGAACAATTAATCTAATAAATAAATGAAAAAAAAACTATGTGTAGTCCATCCTATTTTTGATAACCAGCCAAGGTAAAGCAGACAGCTGCAGGCTTATATTATTAGGCTGGGAAGGTCCCTGGTTATTGTGCCCTTCACAGCCTAAAAATACAAGCTCGCAGCTACCCCAGAATTGGCACATCATATTAGATGCGCCAATTCTGGCACTTTGCCTTGCTATTCCCAAGTGCTATAGTGTGATCGCAATCGGGGTAATGGTAGTTGGGGTTGATGACAGCTGTGATTTGTCAAAAATCACAGCTGCCATCAACCCCTGGTGTTAGTAATGGAGAGGTGTCTATCAAACACCCCCATTACTAGCCCGGTAATAAAAAAAAAAATAAAAACAGACACCGAAAAAAAGATAATTGGAATAAAGACTCACCCACACTATCCCTTGTTCACCAATTTATAGAAAAAGGGGGGCAGAGGGTGCGTACAAAGCACATCGATACAGTTAAGCTCTGCGGTAGTGCAGGAAGACATGATCTTCTTGCACTACTGCTCTCCATCTTGTAGGCCGCACTGGCCGATGAGCTGGTGCACATGCAGGATGTCAGAATCCTGGTGACTCGCCCCCTGGGCCGTGGGGCACCCGGATCCGGGCAGTAGGGGAACGATGGGAGTAGTAGTGGCAACCCGGTTCCGTGGCTCAGGGTGGTCAGGCCAGTGGTAGTCCGTTATGCGCTGATGATTATGTCCGACTACGCCACCCGTGGATTGCGGTTATTAGGAACCGCCGCTGCATGCAGACCGCTGGGACTGATGAGGTGTGCAGCTAGGGTAGTGTGACTCCCCACGGGAAGAGTGCGGCCCCAGGGCAGTATAATGGATGGTGGGAGTGATGGTGGTGAGAGTCCCAGTACCGGTAGTGCTGGAGGCGCGAAGGAGCACACAGACAACAGGTTGCAGTCCAGGGCCTTTACTAAAACAGGTAAACTGACCCATAAACAGTCCCGGCTAGGAGGGGACCTGGATGTCTGAGAGCAATGGGGAAATTGGCCCTGGTCAGGTTGAGGGTGTAGGCCTACCGTGCTTTCTGTGCTCCTTCTGGCTATCTCCTCCTTATAGGGTAACAGCCCACGTTTCTGAGCTTTCCGTGTACTCTCGCCTGTATGGCCTGCGACGTGGATTCCTTTCTGCTCCCGGCCTGGTACGGCTTTACTGGTCCCTTCTGTTGTGGCAGAGCCTCCAGGTTTCTTAGGCCAAGGAACATACAGTCCCCTGCGGACTGGTTATCTGCTGTGGGATGTGGAATCCTCCCAGCCTCAGACACCAACGTCTGGTAAATTAAGTCCTTTATCTGCCAAGACAGGCTCACTTCGCCTCTTGTCTCTGGCTTGTGGCTCTCCTCCTGCCACACTTCCTCTTAGGTGCAATACAACTTTCTGTCCCTGCTCTGCTCCAGGACACGTCTCAGTACTGAGACAGGTCATCCAGTTCTCTCTAACCCTGCCCCCAGCACCAGCTTTTATAGGGGCAGCCTGCTCCCCCTACTGGCCTGAGACAGGAGGTACTGCATGCTAATGTTCCCCTGACTAGAGAACCTCCCCCCTGCTCTCAGACACAGCTTTATTACATTTTGTGGCATCCAGGCCAGGGTGACACACTGGCACGGTGACATCATCATGCTGTGCCGAGACTGATGTCCAGTGCGTGCATCGGCGCGATGACATTGCCAGTGGGTTTGTCAGGATCCTGGATTAGGTGAGAATATGATTTTTATTATTTTAATTAAAACTTGATGTGTGACAGTGTGGGCATCATAAAGTATGAGGGACCTCATACAGTGTGTGGGTTACTGTGGTGGAGCTTCATCCTGTGTGGGCTACTCTGGGTACCCTTTATACTGTGTAAGGGCTACTGTGGGGAGCTCCTCATACATAGAAATAACTACTGTGAAGACCCTCATAAAGTGTTAGGGCCATTATACAGTGTGGGAGCTAAGGTGAGGGATATTATACCGTTTAAGGCCTACCCATAAGGGCTATCTTACAGTGTGGGAGCTAATGTGGTGGCCATTATACAGTTTGGGAACTACTGTTTGGGCCTTCATACAGTGTGGGGACCTTCATAAAGTGGGAGGGCTAATATGGGGGCCATTATACAGTTTGGAGACTACTGTGGTGGGTCCTTATATTGTGTGGGAAAAGGATAAGATCTGGCACTCTTTTCATGCAGAAGAGAAGATAATTTATTCAGAACATGCAATCCATAATATATGTAACGTTTCGGTCATAACATTCAGACCTTCATCAGACTACAAAAAAACAAAAATTTAAAATTAAACAAAGGAAAAGAGAAAAAAACAGAAATAAACAATACACTGGATAATATGCCCCATAGTGACTATGCAACTTACAGTAGCAAAAGAAACAAGTATTCACAGTGAAAACATTCATAGAATCAAGATAATATAATGGTGAGGGACTTTAGGGTGCTTCAGATAACCAATCATTGTCAATAATAGTATGAATAGTAGGTGTTGTAGCTGGGCTACTTTTTTTTTTTTTTTCTTCACTTACTAGGGAAGAAAGGTGAGTAAAAGTGTTTATTTTTTTGTATGTGTGCAGCGTGATGGGGATGAGGGGACCATGCATACCAGGATTGGGGGATGAGGCGACCATGAATACCGGGATTTGGGGGTGAGGGGTACCATGCATACCAGGATTGGGGGGGTGAGGGTTGCCATACATACCAGGATTGGGGGATGAGGGGATACCATGCATACCAGGATTGGGGGGTGAGGGGACCATGCATACCAGGATTGGGTGGTGAGGGGACTATGCATACCAGGATTGGGGGGTGAAGAGTGCCATACATATCAGCATTGGGGAGTGAGGGGTGCCATGCATACCAGGATTGGGGGATGAGGGGTGCCATCCATACCAGGATAGGGTGTGAGGGGTGCCATGCATACCGGGATTGGGGATGAGGGGTGCCATGTATACTAGGATAGGGATGAGGGGTGCCATGCCTACCAGGATTGGGGGTGAGGGGTGCCATGCATATCAGGATAGGATGGGGGCAGCATATAACAGGATGGGGGAACAGGATTGGGGAGCACAAATACCAGGATGGGGGCAGCACATTCCAGCATGGGAGACCATATACCAATAAAAATGCTCGCCACCCGGGCGTAGAACAGGTTCAATAGCTAGTCTCTTATATGGTAGCCAGCACTGGAATCTGCCACTATATGGGCACCAAATGGCTGTGATAGCAGTGTTGGTCTTTGCATAGTGATTATTTTCAATAACAGCATAGTCATCTGCTGAGGTTCCCCTACACCCACAGTTAGGGTGTGCCACCGCAGTTGTAATCAGGGTTACCTGGTTAGGGGTCCACTAAGCCCCCCCCCCCCCCCATGCTGAACCCCTAGCTATGCCTCTGGTGCCACCAATACTATCCTAGACTAAAACACTGTCTACAAAGTCATTGTACGTCAGTTAGGCCATGTGCACACATACGTTCAGTATTGGGTCAGTATTTTCCATCAGTAATTGGAAGCAAAAACTAGGAGTGGGTGAAAAATACAGAAGTGGTGACGTGTTTCTATTATACTTTTCCTCTGATTGTTCCACTCCTGGTTTTGGCTCACACATACTGATGTGAAATACTGACCAAATACACCTTCTCCACAATTCTGCTTCTTTTGCTGAAAATTAACCTCTTTTTTCTGTGCCAATCTGCCTTTATAGGTGATGCAATCTGTGATAGAATACTTTCACTGGAAATGAAGTGTTAAGTGCTGGGACAGTGGACCTTTTGGATGCATGTTGTACCTGATAAAAAAAAAAAATAGGTTATGATTCATCAGTGCAGTCAGTCTCACACTTTGCAAAGCACTTGTTTGTGTTATGATACCATCATATGTAAATAGCCTTTTCAGAGAGATAGAGAACAGAAACTGGAGGGCCAGCTATTATAAGTAGCCATCCTAAAAGTCAATAAGGACCCTTAAAGGTAGAAGAAATGACCGTTAAAGGGCCTTGCCACCTGACGAGAGTTCCTTTTCTTTTCCTCCCCGAAGAGGCTATTTGCAATTTTAAATTCCCAGGTGAGCATTGCTGCATTTTTTGTCGCGGTTTTGCAGAATTTTTTGGGTGTGGATTACACGAGTACTTTGTCCACAGTATATGTTTAATAAAGTTAGCTTATTCACCAAAAAATATTAAAAAACGCCGCAAAAAATGCAGTGAAAATGCCGCAAAAAAGTTTGTGTTTTTTTGCATTTTTTCACTTTCTCATTGCTTTCTATGGGTGAAAGAATGCTGCAAAGATGCTGAAAGAAGTGACATGCTGCCAATTTAAAAAACGCTGCAGTTCTCAAATTCAGTCAGGAAAAAGAAACCAAGAGTGTGCATGAGATTTCTGAAATCTCATAGCCTTTGCTGGTACTTTAAAATGCAACTTTTAATTACAAAATAAATGCAGCCAAAAACGCTGCAAAAATGCTGCATGTGAACATAGCTTTAGTCTACCTTTTCCAACTTGGTGCTTTCACAAGGAAAAACTTTTCCCCTACACTACGAAACAACCAACTTTACATTGAACAATGTGTGTTAGCAAGTTTCTTCACTTTGTTTCTAGTTTAGAGGAATAGTCTCTTGTTAGTAACTTTTGTATGTACACTATTTCTTTCAAGACTTTACAGTGATATAATTATCATCCAAGTATATACAGTGCTCGACATAAATGAGTACACCCCCTTTGAAAAGTAAGATTTTAATCAGTATCTCACTAAACACAAGAACAATTTCCAAAATGTGAAAAGAATGAGTTTTATGGAACATGTTTTAGCCCATAGCAAAATGAAAATGCACAAATGATTACACCCCATATAAAATACAACTACATCTAGTATTTTGTTTGACCTCCATGATTTTTAACAACAGCACCAAGTCTTCTAGATATGGAATCAACAAGTTGGCGACATATTGCGACATCGATCTTTTTCCATTCTTCAAGAACAACTTCTTATAGAGCCTGGATGCTGGATGGAGAGTGATTCTCAACTTGTCTCTTCAGAATTCCCCATAGGTGTTCGATTGGGTTCAGATCAGGAGACATACTTGACCACTGAATCACTTTCACCCTGTTCTTCTTCAGAAATGCAACAGTGGCCTTAGATGGGTGTTTCTGATAATTATCATGTTTGAAAAGTTAGATAAAAGCGCCATAGGGTCTTATCCAAGTAATGAAGATGGATCAATACATAATTATGCTCACCTTATAGGGCTGTGTAAGATGCAACCACTAAAAAATGCATAAATTCCAGCTGCTGCAGCTTCCAGAGAATTGTATATGAAATTTGCCACAGGTGATGAAAGTATCCTGAGCTGCTGGAGAAATGACAAGTAACAATGGAATATGGAATGTTGGTTTATTGTCAACGCGTTTCAGAGTCACTCCAAATCCTTCTTCAAGACAACCACAAAATGTGAAATTTGCGCATTTATCTGAGCAAGTTTCACCATTATGGGGCACAGGTGAAATGTAAATTCCCTGCTCTCTGCATTCAAATGTATTTAGATCTTTCAGACACAAATATAATTGATGAAATGAGCACTAGCTCTGCAGGGGCAGAGGAGAAGTGAGCAGCATGATGACATCTACTCATTACGCTTCTAACTTCACTGCTGAGCTGCAGAGGAGATGATGACAGCGGGAAGATATGTTCTCCATGGAACTGAAGATACAGTGGACTTTTACCATAGACAAAAGGAGGGGTTAATGTGAGGATAATTTATGGGGGGTGTGACAAAGTCACTGGCAGAGTGCTGGAGGGGAGATATGTTTCACTGAGGCTATTAGCTTCAGTGATGTCATACCTGGAAGTCTTCTCCTGCATGGTAAGTGCTGATAGGGTTAATCAGCCATATTTAAATGGGCCAGTTTTTATATAGACTATAGAGCGGGTGGGAGGTCGTTCACCAAATCATCATCCGAGGGTGTGATCTGGGGTTTAAATACTAGGCCTGTTGAGGCATTCAGAGTTCAGTAGGGCTGGAAAGAGGAACTCCAGTGTTTTTGTGTCCTGAAAAGGAAAAAGCTGAACCACTGTATGGTTGTCCTTCTGAGCGGATCGATCCCCGCAACAACACGGACTGTGCTGTATGTTACGTTTTTTTTTTCCTTAGGCCTGAAAGGCTATGTTTGTAATTACCAATAAACAACGCAGAGATTTAAAGAGACAGCGTACCTGTGTCTACCTCCATGTGCCGCTGAGTGAGCGATCTACCACAGGGGTAAAGTATGCTCAGAAGGTTGAAGTGTGTGAGGATTCAGTGTGGGGAAGGACACAGTGATTGCACAATATGGAGAGTGATCTGTGAGGAAAGGGGGCAGTGTGAAGAGTGGACAAAGTGTGGAGAGGGGCAGTGTGAAAAAGGGCACAGTATTGTGGGCAGTGTTATAGTGGGTAGTATTTAGTGGTGTGTGAGGGCACAATATTGAGAAGGGACAGTGTGAGGAGGGGGCAGTGTAGCGCCCCGAGGGTTCGGTCGCTACAGGGGTATTGCACCTCACCCAGTGGTGTGATATTCCACTCCCGGGTAAGGATGGAGTGTGGACCAGGGCTCGGTAGGCTGCATGCTTCACACACACCCCATTTCCGGGGGACAGCTCAACGGTGCTCCCACTAGACAGAAGTGCAGGTGACGCGCCCCTGGGCCTGTGTCGCGCTGCGTTGCGCACGCGGGAGCTTACCCGGAGCCGGATCTGTTGAGGGTTGTAGTCTCGTGGCGGTGACCCGGTCCGTGCCCAGGGAGTCAAACTGAGCGGTGATGTATCAGCGGTAGATGTTGGACGACTACGCCACCCGTTGAGTACAGCTAAGGAGCTGCTGCTGCAGGGCAGACCGCTGAGACCGGTGGTAGGATTGTGCAGCGTGATAGTATAACCCCCAACGGGAGGGGTATGGCCTCAGGGCAGCCGACGTGGATGATGGGGGTAGCAGGAACCACTCGGAGATGGTACGGTGTAGTTCAGGGTCTTTACTGGTGACAAAGATAGACCCTCCTGGAGTACTGGCTAGCGATTGGGGCCTGGTCAGTCCTTGAGCAGATGGGATCTCCCCTGGCCAGGCGGAGTTGTAGGCCTCCCAAACTAACTGTACTCTTCTGGCTACCTTGCTAGAGGCGGGTATAAGTAGCCCACGTCCCTCAGTGTACCGTGTGGTGCTCACCCGTATGGCCGGTGACTCGGGGCCTTCTAGTAGCTTCCGCTCCACGACGGCGGTGCCGGTCCCATGCGTGTGACCGTGCCTTCGGGTTTCTTGGCCAGAGGACCTGGAATCCCCTGCCTGACGGATTCTGCTGCTGGGTAGGAGTTAGTCCCCACAGCCTCGGACTCCGGGTCCGGTAAGAAATCTTCTCAGTCAGGGCGAGCTCTGCAGCTGCCAGCCCCTGACTCCTTGTAACACTGCTCCCACAGAGCTCCTGATGTTCTGTTCCTATATTTGCTTCTTTTCTCTGTCTCTACTTCTTCTCTACTCACTAACCCTGCCTCAGCCCCAGTTTTATATAGGGGAAGTTCTTCCCCTCCCAGGACTGTGCAGGAGGTGTGGCATGCATAGGATTCCTGACCAAGAGACCTCCCATCTGCTCTCAGACGTAATATCTCTATCACTGTGGCAACCAGACCCCTGGGGTGTCACATTCCCCCCTAGTGAAATTTAGTACTCCGGGACTAAACATATTTTAGAAAAACATAGCAAGATATAACAATAACAATACAATAAAGAAACACATAAAGGTGGTCACGGCATGTCCGTAACCGGGTGCAGTCTTTGAAGAAAGCAAGGTGTCCATTTCACCAAAACAGGGAGACGTAACCAGGTAGGGGTCTGTCCTGCCCCGAGTCCTTAACAGTCTTTAGTCCGTCCTGGGTTACGCTCCAACTATGTACACAGGATTCCCGGTAAATCCACCAAAGACTCCTATAAACAACTAGAAACACATAATTATACACAAGCAACAAGAAAAACAGGTAACCACAAATAAAACAATTTATACACTTCAAATCCTCCAACGTGCGGGTAACTGGCCTCTAGTGGCCCTAGTGGACCTACGGAGCTGACTGTCTGGCCCTGAACTACAGGGTGTAGGAGCTGTCAAGGGTAAATTGGGCAGCTGTCTATGGGCCCTTTGGCTCACTAGGGATATGGCAGGCTCACTGCAAGCAGAGGGTTGATCCTCCTGATCTGCTGGGTCTTCTGCCTCCTGGACCGGCTGTGCTTCCAGCTCTACCTGTTGCTCCGTAGGTGCTTGGGATGCTGGTTGGAGGAAGGTGAGTACGGGTACCACAACTGCACCATTGACTTGAGTCCAAGACCGAGGGAAGTCTCCGAGCACAGTACTAACCATATCTTCCCTTTCCTCTACGGGTCGATGGTCTTCTTGTTCCTCTTCAGGGTTCCGTAGCTGTTCAGGACACTTCTTCAGGTGATCCCGGGATACAATGGCTGTGGTCTCCCCTCCGTCTTTACTGATGGTACAGACCTTCGGGTTCTCGTGGCTTGAGGGCAGTACGGTGTACGGGTCCTTCTCCCACTGGTCGTCCAACTTGTGGAGCCGTCTTTTCCTCTTCAAGACCTGCTCTCCGGGCACCAGGGGAACAGCGGGAGCATACTGGTTGTAAGTTTTCTCTTGTCTCTCCCTAGCCTGACAGAGACTTCGCTCCACGCTCTCCTGTACTTTCCGGTACTGCTGCTGCCTCTCTGTGTCCCAGTCTGCTTCTGGTGAAGTGTCCTCGGGTGTCAGGACTCCCATTTCCAGGTCAACAGGTAACTTACCAGGTCTCGCCCTCATTAGGTAAGCCGGGGTACAGTTGGTGGAACCTACCGGGATGTGGTTGTATAGGTCCACCAGATCGGGCAGCTTCTCAGGCCACAGACTGCGTTCTTCCAGGGGCAACATTTTCAGAAGATCCATTACCACCTGGTTCATTTTCTCACAAAGTCCATTAGTTTGCGAATGATAGGGTGTCGTTCTTATCTTCCGGCAGCCATACAGATTGCAGAATTCCTGGAAGACCTCCGCTTCAAAGGCAGGTCCCTGGTCCGTCAGCACTTGGTCCGGGTACCCGTGTGGACGGCAGAAGTGCTGCTGGAAGGCTCTAGCTGCTGTTTGAGCCGTTAAGTCCTTGACGGGGACGACAACCAAGAACCGGGAGTAATGATCCACGATGGTTAACGCGTAGACGTAGCCACTTCTGCTTGGGGTCAGTTTTACATGATCCAAGGCTACCAGTTCCAACGGCTGCCGGGTGACGATGGACTGCAGGGGAGTCTTCCGGCTGGCACGGTCCTTCCTCCTCAGGTTGCACGGGCCACAGTCTCTGCACCACCTCTCGATGGTTCCCCTCATGCCTACCCAATGGAACCGCCCGCGCAGCAGGAACTCCAGCTTCTTCCATCCGAAATGCCAAGCTCCATCGTGGTATGCCTCCATCACCATGGCTGCGTCTCGTCGTGGCACCACTACTTGCCAGATTAGTTCATGCGTCCGGGAGTTAACCATCCTGCGGCACAACTTCCCCTTGTAAAGGAACAGTCTACTCTTTTCTGCCCACAGTTGCTTGGCTTCCTCCGGAGCGTCTGGGTCAAGGCGAGCCTCTGGCTGAGTCAGCATCTCCTTCACCAGCCGGACGGCAGGGTCACTGTCTTGCGTTTCCGCCCAGTTGTAGTGAGGTAAGGGGTTAAGCGTAGCGCCTTGCTTACTCCTTACCCGATGGGAATACTGGATAGTCCCATGACGGTGAAACGCGGGGAGTTCGACTTCTTCCAGTCCCTCTGGATCTTCTCCTACGTCCGGTAGGTTTGGCATCCTGGACAGGGCGTCCGCGTTGGTATTGGAGCGTCCTGCCCGGTATTTGATGGTGAACTCGTAGTTGGACAGGCGGGCCATCCATCTCTGCTCTAGGGCACCGAGTCTTGCCGTGTCCAGGTGTGTCAACGGGTTGTTATCCGTGTACACGACGAACCGGGAAGAAGCGAGGTAGTGCTTAAAGCGTTCGGTGACTGCCCACACCACTGCCAGGAACTCTAGCTTAAATGAGCTGTAATTCTCAGGGTTTCTTTCGGTGGGTCGCAGTTTTCGGCTGGCGTAAGCAATTACTCGCTCCTTCCCCTGCTGGATCTGGGACAACACGGCTCCTAGCCCGATGTTACTTGCGTCGGTGTAGAGGATAAAGGGCTGGCTGTAATCCGGGTACGCCAGGATTTCATCCCCCGTGAGGGCCATCTTCAGCTGGCGGAAGGACTCTTCTTCCAACTTCTCCCATCTGAAGGGCGGCTTCTGGTTCTTGGCCTTCCGGGACTGGCCTATCAGGAGGTCCTGCATAGGAGCTGCCTTTTTGGTGAAACCGGGGATGAACCTGCGGTAGTAGCCTACCAACCCGAGGAACTGCCGCACTTCCTTTACACTGGAGGGACTTGGCCATTCCTTAATTGCGGTGATCTTATCAGGGTCGGGAGCCACTCCGTCAGCGCTCACCACGTGTCCCAGGTACTGCACCTTTGGTTTCAGGAGGTGACACTTGGAGGGTTTCACCTTTAGGCCGTAGCTTGCCAGAGATTCGAACACTTCCGCCAGGTGTTTCAGGTGGTCCTCATAAGTCTTAGAATATACGATGACATCGTCCAGGTACAACAGGACCGTCTCGAAGTTTCTGTGGCCCAGACAGCACTCCATTAATCGTTGGAAGGTTCCTGGTGCGTTGCAGAGTCCGAACGGCATACAGGTAAACTCGCTAAGTCCCATCGGGGTGGTGAATGCGGTCTTCTCCCGGTCCGCCTCTGCTACAGGAACCTGCCAGTACCCACTAGTGAGATCCAAGGTAGAGAAGAAGTTAGCAGATCTTAAAGCAGCCAAAGACTCCTCTATCCTTGGTAAGGGGTACGCATCCTTGTGTGTGATACGGTTGATTTTCCGGTAATCTACACACATCCTCATGGTGTTGTCTTTCTTTTTGACTAAGACTAGTGGAGCTGCCCAGGGGCTACAGCTATCCCTGATCACCCCAGCCTCCTTCATGTCTCTAAGCATCCCCTTGGCGTGTTGGTAGTGTGCAGGGGGTACGGGTCGATACCTCTCTTTTATGGGAGGATGGTCTCCCGTGGGGATGTGGTGTTCTACCCCCTTGACTCGCCCGAAGTCTAACGGGTGTTTACTAAACACTCTCTCGTACTCTTGAACCACCCGATAGACTCCCTGTTTCTGGTGTGAGGGAGTGGAGTCAGTACCCAAATGTAGTTGCTGACACCAGTCCTCCATTGTTTTCTTAGAGCCGTTACCTTCCTCCGGGTGAGATGGAGGCAAGGGTTCCACAGATTGTATAGCATTTTGGTTAATGGTATATAATTTGGCCAGCGTGGCATACCGGGGCAGGTACACTTCCCTCTTCCCGATATTGATTATGCGAACGGGCACCCTCCCATGGCGTACATTAACCACCCCCCGTGCTGTCAAGATGGTGGGCCTACTGTCTGAGTAAACTGGTTCTACCATTGCCTGGTAATCTCTACCTCTCAGACCAATAGCTGCCCGGCACCAAATCATCATTTCACTTTTTGGGGGCATGGCAATAGGGAAAGGGTCACACATTCTCACGCTACCAATCTCACCGCCGGAGAGTTCCACCTGTTGCCGTCGCATCAGTGCCCGGATCTCTTTTTGGAGCACTCGCTGCTCGCCGGAGCTGGCGTTCTTGGCAACCTGCTGTAAAAGGAAAATCACCTCTGCAAGACAATTTTCAATTACATTAGTTCCTAGAGTTATCTTTGGGTGACTCTCGTGTTTGTCAATGTCTACAATGATCAGTCCCTGTGCTGCCAGTTCGACTCTACCGATTTTAATGGTCACCTCTTTAAATCCAATCTGTGGCACGGGCTGACCATTACTGGCGATGATACTCAAGTCGTCGTCAGGGTAGCGGGTGATATCCGAGTCATTCCAGTACTGCTTGAAGAGCACGTACGGGATGGTGGTGACCTGTGACCCGGTGTCCAGTAGGGCACTCATAGGAATGCCATCCAGTACCACGGGTAAGACTGGACGTCCTCCCACATATTTGTCGCGCCAGTTCGATGGGCCTGGTGATCTTTTTCCTGGGGGTTGGCCCTCTACCCCAGGTTGTGCCAGTTTAAAGGACAGTACCTTGCCATATGTCCGGGTTGATTGCAGCGGCGGCAGATGGGTCGTCCGTCCTCGTTGTATCGGTCGCTGGGTCTCCCTCTGGCCGGTGGGGTCCTCCTTGGTCGACGCCACGGGATGTCCTCCGGTCCGGATGCCAGCTGGATCTTCCCTGGAGTGGAAACCTGTAAAGACTGCACAGTTCGGGTTAGCGCAGCAACGCTTTTAGCTAGCTCTTGGACCTGATGGTGCAGGTCTGGAGCCGGGTCATTGTTCAAAGCCTGCGCATCAGCTCCCACAGGCCCTGCCGACAAGGGTGCCGCCTCCTGGTGGTAAGTGGTAGTGGGGCGTCTGTGGGTCACAACGCCACCTGGTGCTGGTTCTCGGAGCACCCGGATGGCTCTGTCCTTGAACTGTGCAAATCCCAGATGAGGGTCCTGTAAGGCCATTGCCCGCAACTGGGTTCGGTGGGCATTGCAATATAAACCCTCTATAAATTGTTCAGTCAACAGCCTGTCCTCGTCTCCCACGCCGTCAGGGTCGGTCTGCTTAATGGCTCTCAGGGCCTCTTGTAGGTTCAGGGCATAGTCCCTTATACTCTCGTATGCTCGCTGCTTGCACCCGTAGAATCTAAGCTTGATCTCGGCTGAGGTGCGGGTATCAAAGGTGTCCCTCAGCCGGGTTAGTATCCCTGCGACAGTCCTCCCCCCAGGTGGCCAGGACTTTACCTCCCTTCGGGCTGCCCCAGTTAATTGGGCCACCAGGATGCTCACTTTTTGCTCTTCTGTGAGGGGGTACACCTGGAAGAGGCTATCCAGCTTTTCTCTAAAGTCATGCAGGGTATGTGACTCCCCTGAGTACTGGGGTAGCCAGGCCGCTCCCGGGATATAGGGCATGGTGAAAGGCATGACTGCAGCAGCGGTGGCGCTGGCGGGGGTTGAGGCAGTGAAGCTCTCCTCCGTATCCGACATCCTCCTCCCCCCTAGTGGACCGTGGCCTACCTTGCGATGATCCTCTTCCGTAGGCCGCGGCTCCGCAGTAGATCGTCAGGGTTGAGGACCTTCCGTCGCGCTCCTGTGACGTCGGCGTCTGCTGGGCTCCTTCCAGGACCTTACGCGACGTCCGGACGTGAGGCGGGGCTTCAGTTCTCGCGCGCTTTCGGAGTCCACGCCCCTCTTCTTCCCGCACGACGTCTTCAAGATGGCGTCCAACGACGGGAAAACTCCACGGAAGGCGGGAAGAAGGCTGAAAATGGCGCCAGATGGCGGGAATCTTCACCGATGGCGGGAAGAAGGCTGAAGATGGCGCCGGATGGCGGGAATCTTCACCACAGGTAAGTTTGAACAGTCTTTTTCAGGCACGGTGGTTGCGGGCACGATATCCTGCCGACTACGCCAAAAGTTGACGCGCCCCTGGGCCTGTGTCGCGCTGTGTTGCGCACGCGGGAGCTTACCCGGAGCCGGATCTGTTGAGGGTTGTAGTCTCGTGGCGGTGACCCGGTCCGTGCCCAGGGAGTCAAACTGAGCGGCGATGTATCAGCGGTAGATGTTGGACGACTACGCCACCCGTTGAGTACAGCTAAGGAGCTGCTGCTGCAGGGCAGACCGCTGAGACCGGTGGTAGGATTGTGCAACGTGATAGTATAACCCCCAACGGGAGGGGTATGACCTCAGTGCAGCCGACGTGGATGATGGGGGTAGCAGGAACCACTCGGAGACGGTAGTTCAGGGTCTTTACTGGTGACAAAGATAGACCCTCCCGGAGTACTGGCTAGCGATTGGGGCCTGGTCAGTCCTTGAGCAGATGGGATCTCCCCTGGCCAGGCGGAGTTGTAGGCCTCCCAAACTAACTGTACTCTTCTGGCTACCTTGCTAGAGGCGGGTATAAGTAGCCCACGTCCCTCAGTGTACCGTGTGGTGCTCACCCGTATGGCCGGTGACTCGGGGCCTTCTAGTAGCTTCCGCTCCACGACGGCGGTGCTGGTCCCATGCGTGTGACCGTGCCTTCGGGTTTCTTGGCCAGAGGACCTGGAATCCCCTACCTGACGGATTCTGCTGCTGGGTAGGAGTTAGTCCCCACAGCCTCGGACTCCGGGTCCGGTAAGAAATCTTCTCAGTCAGGGCGAGCTCTGCAGTTGCCAGCCCCTGACTCCTTGTAACACTGCTCCCACAGAGCTCCTGATGTTCTGTTCCTATATTTGCTTCTTTTCTCTGTCTCTACTTCTTCTCTACTCACTAACCCTGCCTCAGCCCCAGTTTTATATAGGGGAAGTTCTTCCCCTCCCAGGACTGTGCAGGAGGTGTGGCATGCATAGGATTCCTGACCAAGAGACCTCCCACCTGCTCTCAGACGTAATATCTCTATCACTGTGGCAACCAGACCCCTGGGGTGTCACACAGGCACGACAGCATCTGTCCCTGGCTGGAGTGGGGAGGGGGGAGGAAAACCCAGTGATGTAGGAGCAGGAGGGGACGGTCTCTGGGCATAGGTAGGAACCCATTGGTTGCAAGTCACCTGGGCTCATACACAGAGAGGGAGGTATAAGAGGTGGGCACCATCTTAGATGAGTAGTCAGTTCAGTCTGAGAGAGGAAGTGACAGAGCTGGGCTTCTGTGGAGCTCTGCTCCGGAGGCTGGCCTAGCCTGTGAGGCCAGAGCCAGCAGAAAAGACAGGAACAGAAAGGAAAGGAAGAAAGGAACAGAACACCAAGAGAGGCCCAGAGACACGAAGGCAGAAGGAACCCCAAAGGCCCAGGAGATTGCGGGTGACGGGTTGGCAGAACAGGGTACCGGATCCCAAGTTGGTGGAGGCGACTAATCCTCAGCCAAGGACCGGCGGTCGCGATCATATCTTGGTACGACCCCTCACTACACCTACTAGAAAGGCATACCACATAGGGTCAGGGAGGTGAGCACGAAGCCCTCCCAAGAGAAGGCCCGCGGGAGCTGGACAGACGTAGTGTCACTGGTGGGGCATGGCCAGAGAAAGGAGTAGAAGGGAGTCCTGTGACACACTCTGGAATTGCCTGGGGGTTGACCGAGCCCCCTGCCTGGTGGACGCAGCACGGCTTGGGCAGTTATTGCCCGCGGAATGACTTGGGACATAAAGAACTGTGAGTAAAGAACTTGAACTGCAACCCCACGTCTCTGTGCTTCATCGCCGCACCAGCACTACTAGTGCTGGGACACCCGCGCACCATCACTCCCATCATCCACATTCTCTGCCCTGGGGCTGCACTCTTCCCGTGGGGAGTCACACTACCTCAGCTGCATACACCATCAGCCCCAGTGGTCTGCCTTGCAGCGGCGGTCCGCACTGACCGCAATCCACAGGTGGCGTAGTCGGACAATTAACCTAAACCCCCCACAAAATACCGCCATTGGCCTGACCACCCTGAGCCACGGGACCGGGTCACCGCCACGGAGACTACAACCCCCAGAAGCCCGGTTCCGGGTGCCCCTCGGCCCAGGGGGCGAGTCAGCAGCATGAGGGACAGTATAGAAAGGGGGTAATGTGGGTCATGGACAGTGTTGGGATAGATATGGAGAGGTGGCAGCATGGGGTTACAGTCTGAGGGCACAGTATGAAGAGGGGGCAGCATGGAGATGGGGACAGCATGAAATGAGGACAGCATGAAGTTTGGATATTGTTCGATGTCATAGTTCAAAAGAAAGTACAGTGTGGTGGTTATAGTTAAGAAGGGAGGACAGTGTGGTGGCTATAGTTTGTAAGGGGGAACCCTGTGGTGATAATAGTTACATAGGTTGAAAAATATCTAGGTCCATCAAATGTAATCTTTCTCCACTAATTATACATTTTTGACACTAAATTATCTATAACCCACAATGTTTTTGTGGTGAGGAAAACATCCAGACCCTTTTTTAAAAGCTGTTATATTGTCCATAAAGGCAGAATGGTATGGTGGTTTTAGTTCATAAGGGCAGAAAGTGTGAAGGTGACGTTCTTTAAGATGGATAGTATAGGGTTCATATTTTGCGCAGGGAGCACAGTGAGGGGCAATTATGTATTCAGGGCCACACCAGGGATAGATATTTTATATAAAGGGGACAATATAATGACATTGTTATTTTTCAGGCACCTTTGTTGGAATGTGATGCAGAAAGCAGAAGAAGAGGGAGGCATTATCATGGCATCTAGACCTCGTGAAGATGTAAGTGATGAGAATGACTTCTATCACAGAAAATGCCACCTGTAAGGTAACTGAGCGTAAATGTTTATTTATGATACTGACTAGTGATGGTTTTGGTGCTGTATTCATGTGCTATTCTTAGTTCTGATCCTGTAATTATGTAACAATCCATAATTTCTTAGATTATGTACTACATGGCTATGTTAATAAAAATTGTGCTGTCTGACAAATTAATGATTACTACATCTGTACTTATGTTAGAAGCATTAAACCTTTATATTTGAATACTCTCATAGCTGCCATTTTGATTTTCCTGTGCCACAGGCTGAGCTTCATAGGTGATTCTGATTTGCCCTATACACTGCAATACTGTGATATTGAAGCATATAATATCAGTGATCAAACAATCTCAGATTCAAGTCCCATAAGTGGAATAAAAAGAAAATTAAAAAAAGTTCTTAAAATATAAAAAATAAAGATTCTACCCCTTCACCCCCCAATTTCTTTCTCCTTTGTTAAAAATAATGTAATAAAAACATAAACATATTTGGTGCGACCGCACCCTTAAAAATCTTGTCTATAAACTGTGTGCAGAATTATTAGGCAAATGCGTATTTTGATCACTTCGATACTTTTTATACATGTTGTCCTACTCCAAGCTGCATAGGCTTGAGAGCCAACTACCAATTAAGTAAATCTGGTGATGTGCATCTCTGTAATGAGGAGGGGTGTTGACTAATGACATCAACACCCTATATAAGGTGTGCTTACTTATTAGGCAACTTCCTTTCCTTGGGCAAAATGGGTCAGAAGAGAGATTTGACGGGCTCTGAAAAGTCCAAAATTGTGAGATGTCTTGCAGAGGGATACAGCAGTCTTGAAATTTCCAAACTTTTGAAGCGTGATCACCGAACAATCAAGCGTTTCATGGCAAATAGCCAACAGGGTCGCAAGAAGCGTGTTGGCCAAAAAAGGCGCAAAATAACTGCCCATGAATTGAGGAAAATCAAGCGTGAAGCTGCCAAGATGCCATTCACCACCAGTTTTGCCATATTTCAGAGCTGCAACGTTACTGGAGTATCAAAAAGCACAAGGTGTGCAATACTCAGGGACATGGCCAAGGTAAGGAAGGCTGAAAAACGACCACCTTTGAACAAGAAACATAAGATAAAATGTCAAGAATGGGCCAAGAAATATCTTAAGACTGATTTTTCAAAGGTTTTATGGACTGATGAAATGAGAGTGAGTCTTGATGGGCCAGATGGATGGGCCAGAGGCTGGATCAGTAAAGGGCAGAGAGCTCCACTCCGACTCAGACGCCAGCAAGGTGGAGGTGGGGTACTAGTATGGGCTGGTATCATCAAAGATGAACTTGTGGGACCTTTTTGGGTTGAGGATGGAGTGAAGCTCAACTCCCAGACATACTGCCAGTTTCTGGAAGACAACTTCTTCAAGCAGTGGTACAGGAAGAAGTCGGTATTGTTCAAGAAAAACATGATTTTCCTGCAGGACAATGCTCTATCACATGCATCCAACTACTCCACAGCGTGGCTGGCCAGTAAAGGTCTAAAAGAAGAAAAAATAATTACATGGCCCCCTTGTTCACCAGATCTGAACCCCATAGAGAACCTGTGGTCCATCATAAAATGTGAGATCTACAGGGAGGGAAAATAGTACACCTCTCGGAACAGTGTCTGGGAGGCTGTGGTGGCTGCTGCATGCAATGTTAATCTAAAACAGATCAAGCAACTGACAGAATCTATGGATGGAAGGCTGTTGAATGTCATCATAAAGAAAGGTGGCTATATTGATCACTAATTTTTTTGTTTTTGCATGTCAGAAATGTTTATTTCTAAATTTTGTGCACTGATATTGGTTTACCTGGTGAAAATAAATAAGTGAGATGGGATTATATTTGGTTTTTATTAAGTTGCCTAATAATTCTGCACAGTAATAGTTACCTGCACAAACAGATATCCTCCTAAGATAGCCAAATCTAAAAAAAAAACCACTCCAACTTGCAAAAATATTAAGCTTGGATATTTATGAGTCTTTTGGGTTGATTGAAAACATAGTTGTTGATCAATAATAAAAATAATCCTCTAAAATACAACTTGCCTAATAATTCTGCACACAGAGTACATATATAAAATTAAGTAACCCATACAATAACGTGGAAGAAAAGTCAAATTGCCAGAATTAAATTTTTTGGGCACCTGGCCTCCCTAAAAAACAACGCAATAAAAGTGATTAAGGTTAAGTGTACACGTAGCGTTTTTGATGCATTTTCGCGGTGCATCAAAAACACTTGGTAGTCAGTCTGCCAGCTATTGCAATGACGATCCTGATGTGCTGTGCACATGATGTGGAAATTTCCACTCAGGATTGCCATTGCGGAAAAAAACTCAGCATGTCCTTTCTATGCAGCATTTCCATAACATTTCCTAGCCATTGACTTTAATTGAACTGCAGCAAATCCGCAGGTATAATGTTTAGGGGTGATATTATTAGCCGCGGAGAAGGCTAGTATTCATGGCCCCTTCCCTGGCTATTAATATCAGCCCGCAGCTGTCTGTTTAGCCTTTTCTGGTTAGATTTCATAGGGGGACCCTACGTCAATTTTTTCTGGGGTCCCCCTGTAATCTAGCTAGTAAAGGCTAAGCAAACATCTGTGGGTGGTTATTAATAGCCAGGGAACATTTTTGGCTAATGGCCCCTTCCCTGGCTACTAATGTCATCTCCCAGCAGTCGGCTTTCCCTCTGCTGGTTATGAAAATGACGCAGGAGCCCACGCCATTTTTTTTTTAGGCTATGTACCCATGATGCTGGGTACAAAATGTTGCATTCTATTGAACGCAGGTAAATCCACATGTGTTCACTGAACCATGCGGATTTACCGCATTCAATACATCCTAGTGGTCAAATTTCTGTTGCGGAGACTGGCGACTCCGCAAGAGAATTTGACATGCTGCGTCCTGAAAGACGCGCCGCATGTCAGTGTCCAATGGTGATCCGCAGCCTCAGATGCACGAATAGTGGACATGGGATTTCTAGAGATCCCATCCACTATGCTGTAACATCTGGACACTGCGGGTTTGACGCAGTATAAACATGCAGCGTCAAACCTGCAGCAGCTCCTGATCATGGCCACGTACCCAAACTCACCCGCAGCATATCAATTTCTGTAGCAGACATGCCAGTCTCCGCTGCAGATTTTGACCGATTGAAGTGTCATTATATGCTGTGGATTCACACGTACTGACAAAAAAAGTACGGCATTAGAACACTGTGTTTTGGACGCAGCAAAAATATGCTGCGTCCAAAGCTCTGCTTGTTGCTGTTCGTGGGGACATAGCGGCTAGAGAAACAGCTGTGAGCTATTAACAATAGCCAGGAACCATGTTTGCCTAATGGCACCTTCCTAGGTTAAAAATAGCACCTCACAGCTGCCCCAGAAATTACATAAATGGGAATTCTAATGAAGATTGGGTGAATGGGATTAGCTGACACCTAGCTCTTTTGTTTGGTGATGACAAGGTGTCAATCAGACCCTTTCATCATCAAACCTAATTAAAGTGAAGTAAAGAGTTAAATAAACACACAGACACAGAGTAAACACTTTATTTGAAATACAACAGACACATTCTTTAATCAACCAATATACTCACCCCAGTTCTGACGGTAATCCAAGGGTTAAAGCAATGTCCTACCAAATAACTTTATTTAGCTCCAAAAAGCATTCATTGAAAATGCTTAAAAAAATGCATCAAAAACGCATCAAAACCACACTTTTTTTCCGCAGCGTTTTTCCTGCCAAGGAGATGCTGAAACGCTGGAGAAATTTCTGCTTCAAATCCTGAACGTGCGCACGTACCCTAAAACATCAAATGTACCCTAATTTTGGTATTGCCGTAATCGCATTGACCTGGGGAATCATGATCGCAGATAATTTTAACCATACAATAAAATTGTAAAAGCAAAACCCACAAAACAAGGAATTGCATTTATTCACTACAGGTTTATATTGCACTGCAGGGAGGAGCGCCATTTCGATTTCTGTCTCAAGCAGCAGTAAAGCTAGAATCAGCCTTGTCATGTAGTTTATACATGTTCAATATTGTGTTTAATTACTGGCTGTATATTGTAACAATATTATATGTCTCATATCCCACAGTATGTGGCTCATCAGTGTACTGCAGTGCTGGAGAATAAAGCATACGTCCTATGGTCTGGGACTGATACCGGCCATCATGTACAATATCCTGCAAGCCACTAATAATTTAGAAAAAAATTAGATACAATAAAAATGGGAGCAGGAGTGGGGATACAGAACATAGAACAGTGACCATTTAAAGAGAAACACACAATTTACTGTAAGTGAAATTTAATGGTTTACCCCTTTTATGTATAGAGAAACTTTGAGATTAGGCTTCTTTCCCACAAATGTTTCATCATATGCTGTCACAGTAGGTGGTGAAACGATTTTAATTGACACCAGGCAGTGTATGTCACTTCTCATAATGTTTATTGAACTTAATTATGTTACAATGTAGGCATAAGCAAAATGCTATCAGAAAATTATAATTCACTTATTAATAGTCCATTAGCCATCATGATCTTCTTATCCTCCAGCTGCAAACTGACTCTGTACTGTAAATTAATAAAGCAATTATTAATCACATGGAGCACGCTCCACTTTCTGGTTCAGTCTATTTATTAACAATAATAAACTGAAGTAGTCGACAACATCAAGCAATTATAAGGAAGAACATAATTAAAAACTGACCTGTAGGTCGTAAATCTGATTCACAACCAGAATAATCTACATCCCAGTATAATTTCCTGAATAATTTGTAGAGAAAACATATTAACCGTGTGTATACGCAAACACAAACAAGAAATGAAAACCCTGGCTTTAAAAAGCCAAAAAGGAGCTTGAGCCCTAGGAGTCCAAAAGGAAAAGAAAAGAAACTGTACAAGAAACAAAAGGAATGTCTCTTATATTTTATCTTAGTGACATTAACCCCTTTACATACAGGCCTGTATTAACAGGTTATTTTTTTTTCAACCTTGCATTCAGAGAGTCATGGCTTTTTTCTTTCCAATGATGCACTGTATGTTGCTTTTTTTTTTACATACAGTGGTGTGAAAAAGTGTTTGCCCCCTTCCGGATTTCTTATTCTTTTGCATGTTTGTCACACTCAGGCTATGTGCCCACGATGCAGAAATGAAGCAGAAAATTTCTGCAGCATTTCTGCATCTCCCTGGCAGAAAATACGCGTGCAGATTGTGCATGCGTTTTTCCTGCAGAATACATGCGTTTCCGCATGCAGATTGACAGGCGATAGCATCACTTGGAAAGTGCTTGACAACTAGGTCACACTGTATAAATCCATGCAAACAGCATGGATTTATACAGTGTGAACCGTAAAAATGAAAACAAATAAAGCTATACTCACCCCCGATGCCCCGGCGTGGCTGCAGTGCTCGTTCCTGTCTGGTTCCCGGCTGCCGGCATATCGCGAGACAGAGCGGTGAAGGGCCTGCGGTCACATGACTGTGACGTCACCGCAGGTCCTCAAGCGATGCCGGCATTCAGAGAGAAGCCGCCGGACAGGTGAATATAACTTTATTTGTTATTTTATTCTTTTTTTACAGGTAGAATGGTACCCAGGTCTGGAGGAGAGTCTCCTCTCCTCCAGAACTGGGTACCATCCGCACATAGAGACGCATAGAAGCCGCTTGTAAAAATGTACAGTCGCGGTTTCTATGCGTCTCAATGCAAGTCAATGGCGGGAGTTCCGCTGCGCTTCCGCAAAATTAAATGACATGCTGCGGATTTTTGGACGCAGCATAAACGCTGCGGAAAAATCCGCAGCATGTGCATAGAACATGCGGAATCCTTTTGGGGACCATGGGGTGCGGATTACCTAGCGTTTCACAAGCGTTTATGCTGCGGAAATTCCGCAGCATAAACGCTTGAAAAACGCTACGTGGGCACTCAGCCTTAAATGTTTCAAATAACAAAACAAATTTAAATATAAGACAAAGATAACACAAGTAAGCACAAAATACAAGAAATCCAAACCTACAGGGTTCTGTGTGAAAAAGTAATTGTCCCCTAAACCTAATAACTGGTTGGGCCATCCTTAGCAGCAACAACTGCAATCAAGCTTTTGCAATAACTGGAAATGAGTCTTTTACAACGCTCTGGAGGAATTTTGGCCCACTCATCTTTGCAAAATTGTTGTAATTCAGCCACATTGGAGGGTTTCTGAGCATGAACCACCTTTTTAAGGTCATGCCATAGCATCTCAATCGGATTAAGGTCATGACTTTGGCTAGGCCACTCCAAAGTCTTTGTTTTTATTTTTATTAAGTCATTCAGATTTGCTGGTGTGTTTTGGATCATTGTGCTGCAGCATTACCCAAGTGCGCTTCAGTTCGATGTATTGAACAGATGGCTGGACATTCTCTTTCAGGATTTTTTGGTATAAAGCAGAATTCATGGTTCCATTTACCCCAGCAAGTCTTCCAAGTCCTGAAGCAGCAAAACAGCCCCAGACCATCACACTACCTCCACCATTTTTTACTGTTGGTATGATGTTACTTTTTGAAATGCTGTGTTACTTCAATGCCAAATGTAATGGGACATACACCTTCCAAAAAGTTCAACTTTTGTCTCATCAGTCCACACGGTATTCTCCAAAAAGTCTCAAGATGTTTTCTGGCAAAACTGAGACAAACCTTTATGTTCTTTTTGCTCAGCAGTGGTTTTCATCTTGGAACTCTGCCATGCATGCCATTTTTGCCCAGTCTCTTTCTCATGGTAGAGTCATGAACACTGAACTTAACTGAGCCAATTGAGGACTGCCGTTCTTTGGATGTTGTTGTTGGGTCTTTTGTGACCTCTTGGATGAGTCATCGCTGCACTCTTGGGGTACTTTTAGTCGGCTGGCTACTCCTGGGAAGGTTCACCACTGTTCCATGTTTTCGCCATTTGTGGATAGTGGCTCTCACTGTGGTTTGCTGGAGTCCCAAAGCATTAGAGATGGCTTTATAACCTTTTCCAGTCTGATAGATCTCAATTACTTTGTTTCTCATTTGTTCCTTAATTTCTTTGGATCACAGCATGATTTCTAGCTTTTGTGGATATTTTGGTCTACTTCACTTTGTTAGGCAGGTCCTATTTAAGCAATTTCTTGATTGAGAACAGGTGTGGTAGTAATCAGGCCTGCATCTGGCTAGGGAAATTGAACTCAGCTTCCCAAAAATGTGATAAACTGCAGTTAATTTATGTTTTAAAAGGAGGGGGTCACTTTTTTACACAGGGCCCTGTAGGTTTGGATTTCTTTTTCCCTTAATAATAAAGACCTTCATTTAAAAACTGCATTTTGTGTTTACTTGTGTTATCGTTGTCTTATATTTAAATTTATTTTGTGATCTGAAACATTTAAGTGTGACAAACCTGCGAAAGAATAAGAAATCAGGAAGGGGACAAACACTTATCACACCACTGTATAAACTTATTGATTAACTTATGTTATCTTCTTTTTGGGAAAGAATAAATAAAAATAAGCAAAAAAATATCTACAACATAAAAAAACACATTACCCATGATTCCCAGCACATATTATGCCATACTGAAGTAGAAAACCCAAGATAAGAGGTGATCTTATTGGTGTCCTCAGGGATGTAGTCTCCAAGGCAAGGTAGTTTATTCTTTCATTTTTACATTGTTTGCAGTATGGTAAACATTGTCAGTAAACTTTACTTACTGCGAATGCATAAAATGTTTGTAGTGGGTAAAAAGTACTTTTATGTAAAAAGCACTATAAATATCATACAGTTAGTGTTGAGCATTCCGATACTGTAATATCGGGTATCGGCCGATATTCGCGGTATCGGAATTCCGATACTTAATTCCGATACTTTTACAATATCGGATACCGGAATCGGAAGTTCCCATAATGCCTGCGCTCTGCAGTGTCTGTGAAGGATGACAAGTTGGATGGCAGCGCGATCCAGCCTGTCATCAGAATGCCATCCCAGCGGGGGAGAATTCTCCTGATTGTTTAAAAGCCGGCGGGCGGTATAAAGCCGCCGGCTTTTAAACAATCACACAGCCCCATACTGCTTCCCCGCAGCCTCCCACCCCGATCCTCCGCTCCCCTCGTCACCTCCCATCCCGATCGCAAGTTAGGACCGGGCGGGGAGCGCAGCTCCAAGGAGCGGGGAGTGAAGGACCCGGGCGGGGAAGCCGGCAGTGAAAAGACTTCACCGCCGGCTTTCCCGTTCTGTGCTGCGCTTTCCCGCCGGTTATTTCAAATGAACAGCTGAGGTATCAGCTGATGCCGATCAGCTGTTCATTTGAATTAGCCGCGGTGACCTCAGAGGGTTCATGTGAGTTCATGCTTGACTGCATGAACTCACATGAACTTTCCCACGGCCGCACAGGTCAGCCTCACCTCTCAGACGATCAGCCCGTCATGATTAGTGTGTGTGCGGGGTGTGTGTGCGGGGTGTGTGCGCGATGTTTGTGCGGGTGTGCGCGGTGTCTGTGCGATGTGTGCGGGTGTGTGCGGTGTGTGTGCGGGTGTGTGCGTGCAGGCAGACATAGGCCAATGTGACACTACTACTCCCATCGGCCTATGTCTGTCCCCCGTCCACTCCTGCCAGCAGGATCAGCTCGATGGGAGCAGTAGTTCCCATCAGACTGATCCTGCTATTTAAATTGCCCTACTGTGTCCCCAATAAATTTTAAATACATGTCACTGGTGGCCAGTGGTTACCTAAAAGAAATTAGTTCATACATTACCTGTCCCCGCCGATCGCCACCTAAAATAAAGTAAAAAATAAAAAACTACACCTATACTCACCAAGACACCTAATTCCCCGAAGCCATCGATCTCCTGTAATAAAATATAAAATAATAAACCACAACCTTATCCTTACCCCTCCGTAGCAGTCCACGAGTGTCCCACGAAGATCTCCAGTTCAGAGCAGCCACATAGAATGTGACCGCTCTGAACCGCTGCCGCCGCTAGAATGACGGGGCCGTGAGGGTTCACCGGAGTTCAGGCAGCGCTGCTCCGGTTAGCTCCTTTACGGCCCTGCTGTATCGTGAGAAATTCCCACGGTACAGCAGTGCCGTAAAGGAGGTCTCCGGAGCTGCGCTGCCTGAATGCACTCCGGTGACCTCAGTCAGTGGCTCCCGCTGCCGGGAGCGGACGTGTTCCCGGCAGCGTGAGCTTACAGCAGCCATGCACAGCTGTCACCATCTCCAGATGTGACAGCTGTGCATGGGAGATCAGCGCAGGAACGTGGACAGGTAACTATTATTTTTAGTAAACTAAGAATTAAATAAAATTGTGTGTTTTATTTCAAATAAATTATTTTTTTCTGGGTGTAGTGTGTTTTTTCTTTTTAACACTTTGTAGGTTAGTAATGGGGGTGTCTTATAGACGCCCATCATTACTAACCTGGGCTTCATGGCAGCTGGCGCTGACATGAACCCCACCACTATTACCCCCTGCCACCGCACCAGGGCAGCGTGGAAGAGCGAGGCTAAGTGCCAGAGTTGGCGCATCCTATGGATGCGCCATTTCTGGGGCGGCTGACGACTGGTGTTTCTAGCCTGGGAGGGGGCCAATATTCATGGCACCCTTCCTGGGCTATTAATATCAGCCCCCAGCTGTCTGCCTAGCCTTTGCTAGCTATTAAAATAGGGGGGACCCCACGTCATTTTTTTGGGGGGGGTCCCCCATTTTAATAGCTAGTAAAGGCTAGGTATTCAGCTGGGGGCTGATATTAGTAGCCTGGGAAGCTCCGTGGGTTTTACCCCCTTCCCAGGCTTCAAACATCTGCCCCAGCCGTCTGCTTAACCTCCGCTAGAGCCTAAAATTATGGGGGATCCCACGCCATTTTTTTTTAAAATAAATCCATTATTTTAACACTAAATGACATTTGAGGAGTTAATAAAGATGCAGTCCCTAAATTATTATTTATTTTTTAATTAATTTTTCCCAAAACTTTTGACGTGGGCTTCGCCATATTTTTGTATGCCAGCCAGGTACAGCATCCAGCTTCTATGAACGCGCCATTTTCCGGGGCGGCTGCGGACTGCAATTTTCAGCGGGGGGCAGAAAGCTTGGGCCTCCCTGCGCTGCAGATTCCATCCCCCAGCTGCCTAGTTGTACCTGGCTGGACACAAAAATAGGGAGAAGCTCCACATTTTTTTTTTTTTTATTATTTCATGAAATTCATGGAATAATTAAGAAAAAAAGGGCTTCCCTATATTGTTGTGTCCAACCAGGTACAAATAGGCAGCTGGTGGTTGGGGGCAGCCCGTTCCTGCCTGCTGTACCTGGCTGGACCCAAATATAGTGCAAAGCCCCACGTCAATTTTTTTTAAATTATTTCAGGAAATTCATGAAATAATTAAAAAAAAATTATGTGGGGCTTCGCCCTATATTTGTGTCCAGTCAGGTACAGCAGGCAGGAACGGGCTGCCCCCAACCACCAGCTGCCTATTTGTACCTAGCCGGACACAACAATATAGGGAAGCCCTTTTTTTCTTAATTATTCCATGAATTTCATGAAATAATTAAAAAAAAAAATACGTGGGGCTTCGCCCTATTTTTGTGTCCAGCCAGGTACAACAAGGCAGCTGGGGGCTGGAATCCGCAGCGCAGGGAGGCCCAAGCTTTCTGGGCCCCACCCGCTGCAAATTGCAGTCCGCAGCCGCCCCGGAAAATGGCGCGTTCATAGAAGCGCCATCTTCTGGCGCTGTACCCAACTCATCCAGGGCCCTGGTGCGGTGGCTCACTGGGTAATAAAGGGGTTAAGGCCAGCTTGGCATTATCAGCTGGCCCTAAGCCCGAAATTCATGGGGTCACGCCAATATTAGACATGACCACCATGAATTTCTAGTAAAGTATTTAAAAAAAACACAAACACCCAGAAAAAAGTCCTTTAATTGAAATAAAGACACAATTCTTTATTGTTCTAAATTAAACCATACTTACAGTCACGCCCATTCCAGCTGAAGCCAACGATCTCCTGCAATAAAAGTAAAATAATAAAGCAACCTCATCCTTACCTTTCCATGGTTCCCAGGACAGCTTCAGCTCTGCTACATCGAGATGACAGGCTGGACCGCAGCAGAACGCTGCCATCCAGCCTGTCATCCCGCAGACACTGAGAAGCGCAGGCATGCTTGCGCTCCTCAGTGTCTCGCTGTGACGGCATCCAGATGAGCCGAGGTCATGTCCAATGAACTCAGCTCACCTCATGCACGTCACTGACAGCGTGGGAAAATTCTCCTGCACTCAGCGCTTCAGCGTGAGAATTTTCCCACGCTGTCAGTGACGTGCATGAGGTGCGCCGAGTTCATTGGACATGACCTCACCTCATGCACGTCACTGACAGCGTGGGAAAATTCTCACGCTGAAGCGCTGAGTGCAGGAGAATTCTCCTACGCTGTCAGTGACGTACATGAGGTGAGCCGAGTTCATTGTCGGCTCATCTGGATGCCGTCACAGCCAGACACTGAGGAGTGGAAGTATGCCTGCGCTTCTCAGTGTCTGCGGGATGACAGGCTGGATGGCAGCGTTCTGCTGCGGTCCAGCCTGTCATCTCGATGTAGCAGAGCTGGAGCCGTCGTGGGAGCCATGGAAAGGTAAGGATGAGGTTGCTTTATTATTTTTCTTTTATTGCAGGAGATCGTTGGCTTCAGCTGGAATGGGCGTGATGGTAAGTATGGTTTAATTTAGAACAATAAAGAATTGTGTGTTTATTTCAATTAAAGGACTTTTTTCTGGGTGTTTGTGTTTTTTTTAAATACTTTACTAGAAATTCATGGTGGTCATGTCTAATATTGGCGTGACCCCATGAATTTCGGGCTTAGGGCCAGCTGATAATGCCAAGCTGGCCTTAACCCCTTTATTACCCAGTGAGCCACCGCACCAGGGCCCTGGATGAGTTGGGTACAGCGCCAGAAGATGGCGCTTCTATGAACGCGACATTTTCCGGGGCGGCTGCAGACTGCAATTTGCAGCGGGTGGGGCCCAGAAAGCTTGGGCCTCCCTGCGCTGCAGATTCCAGCCCCCAGCTGCCTAGTTGTACCTGGCTGGACACAAAAATAGGGCGAAGCTCCACGTTTTTTTTTTTTAAATTCATGAAATTCATGGAATAATTAAGAAAAAAAGGGCTTCCCTATATTGTTGTGTCCGGCTAGGTACAAATAGGCAGCTGGTGGTTGGGGGCAGCCCGTTCCTGCCTGCTGTACCTGACTGGACACAAATATAGGGCGAAGCCCCACATCAATTTTTTTTAATTATTTCATGAATTTCCTGAAATAATAAAAAAAAAATTGACGTGGGGCTTCGCACTATATTTGTGTCCAGCCAGGTACAGCAGGCAGGAACGGGCTGCCCCCAACCACCAGCTGCCTATTTGTACCTGGTTGGACACAACAATATAGGGAAGCCCTTTTTTTCTTAATTATTTCATGAATTTCATGAAATAATAAAAAAAAAAAAATACGTGAAGCTTCTCCCTATTTTTGTGTCCAGCCAGGTACAACTAGGCAGCTGGGGGATGGAATCTGCAGCGCAGGGAGGCCCAAGCTTTCTGCCCCCCCCCCCCCCCCCCGCCGCTGAAAATTGCAGTCCGCAGCCACCCCGGAAAATGGCGCGTTCATAGAAGCTGGATGCTGTACCTGGCTGGCATACAAAAATATGGCGAAGCCCACGTCAAAAGTTTTGGGAAAAATTAATTAAAAGATAAATAATAATTTAGGGACTGCATCTTTATTAACTCCTCAAATGTCATTTAGTGTTAAAATAAAGGATTTATTTTAAAAAAAATTGACGTGGGGCTTCGCCCTATATTTGTGTCCAGCCAGGTACAGCAGGCAGGAGCAGGCAGGAACAGGCTGCCCCCAACCACCAGCTGCCTATTTGTACCTGGCCGGACACAACAATATAGGGAAGCCCTTTTTTAAAAAAAATTATTTCATGAAATAATTAAAAAAAAATTGACGTGGGGCTTCGCACTATATTTGTGTCCAGCCAGGTACAGCAGGCAGGAATGGGCTGCCCCCAACCACCAGCTGCCTATTTGTACCTGGTTGGACACAATAATATAGGGAAGCCCTTTTTTTCTTAATTATTCCATGAATTTCATGAAATAATTTAAAAAAAAAAATGCGTGGGGCTTCGCCCTATTTTTGTGCCCAGCCAGATACAACTAGGCAGCTGGGGGCTGGAATCCGCAGCGCAGGGAGACCCAAGCTTTCTGGGCCACCCCCGCTGCAAATTGCAGTCCGCAGCCGCCCCAGAAAATGGCGCGTTCATAGAAGCGCCATCTTCTGGCGCTGTACCCAACTCATCCAGGGCCCTGGTGCGGTGGCTCACTGGGTAATAAAGGGGTTAAGGCCAGCTTGGCATTATCAGCTGGCCCTAAGCCCGAAATTCATGGGGTCACGCCAATATTAGACATGACCACCATGAATTTCTAGTAAAGTATTTAAAAAAACACAACACCCAGAAAAAAGTCCTTTAATTGAAATAAACACACAATTCTTTATTGTTCTAAATTAAACCATACTTACCATCACGCCCATTCCAGCTGAAGCCAACGATCTCCTGCAATAAAAGTAAAATAATAAAGCAACATCATCCTTACCTTTCCATGGCTCCCACGACAGCTTCAGCTCTGCTACATCGAGATGACAGGCTGGACCGCAGCAGAACGCTGCCATCCATCCTGTCATCCCGCAGACACTGAGAAGCGCAGGCATACTTCCACTCCTCAGTGTCTGGCTGTGACGGCATCCAGATGAGCCGAGGTCATGTCCAATGAACTCAGCTCACCTCATGTACGTCACTGACAGCGTGGGAAAATTCTCCTGCACTCAGCACTTCAGCGTGAGAATTTTCCCACGCTGTCAGTGACGTGCATGAGGTGAGCTGAGTTCATTGGACATGACCTCACCTCATGTATGTCACTGACAGCGTGGGAGAATTCTCACGCTGAAGCGCTGAGTGCAGGAGAATTTTCCCACGCTGTCAGTGACGTGCATGAGGTGAGCTGAGTTCATTGGACATGAACTCGGCTCATCTGGATGACGTCACAGAGAGACACTGAGGAGCGCAAGCATGCCTGCGCTTCTCAGTGTCTGCGAGATGACAGGCTGGATGGCAGCGTTCTGCTGCGGTCCAGCCTGTCATCTCGAAGTAGCAGAGCTGAAGCTGTCGTGGGAACCATGGAAAGGTAAGGATGAGGTTGCTTTATTATTTTACTTTTATTGCAGGAGATCGTTGGCTTCAGCTGGAATGGGCGTGATGGTAAGTATGGTTTAATTTAGAACAATAAAGAATTGTGTCTTTATTTCAATTAAAGGACTTTATTCTGGGTGTTTGTGTTTTCTTTTAACTTTGACTATGGGGTTAGTAATGGGGGTGTCTTATAGACGCCTCTCCATTACTAACCTGGGCTTGATGTCAGCTGGCATTATAAGCTGACATCAACCCCAACCCTATTACCCCCTGCCACCGCACCAGGGCAGCGTGGAAGAGGGAGGCTAAGTGCCAGAATTGGCGCATCCTATGGATGCGCCATTTCTGGGGCGGCTGACGGCTGGTGTTTCTAGCCTGGGAGGGGGCCAATATTCATGGCACCCTTCCTGGGCTATTAATATCAGCCCCCAGCTGTCTGCCTAGCCTGTGCTAGCTATTAAATTAGGGGGGACCCCACGTTATTTTTTTGGGGGGGTTCCCCCATTTTAATAGCTAGTAAAGGCTAGGTATTCAGCTGGGGGCTGATATTAGTAGCCTGGGAAGCTCCGTGGGTATTACCCCCTTCCCAGGCTTCAAACATCTGCCCCAGCTGTCTGCTTAACCTCCGCTAGAGCCTAAAATTAAGGGGAACCCCACGCCAATTTTTTTTAAAATAAATCCTTTATTTTAACACTAAATGACAAGTACAGTAATCAACACTGTCACTGTACTTCATATATATGTGACTGACATGTTTCTATCTATCTAATCTATGTGTGATTCTCTATTCTTTCTATTCTAAATTGTTGGGTACAGATGCTGAATTGCTGGCCGGCTTTCTTAAAGAGACGGTGCATGAAAACACTATTATTTTTTTAAATAAATCCTTTACACTAAATGACAAGTACAGTAAGCAACACTGTCACTGTACTTCTTATATATGTGGCTGACATGTTTCTATCTATCTAATCTATGTGTGAAGCTCTATTCTGTCTGTTATAAATTGTCGGGTACAGATGCTGAATTGCCGGCGGCTTTTTTAAACAGACGGTGCATGAAAACACTAATATTTTTTTTAATAAATCCTTTACACTAAATGACAAGTACAGTAAGCAACACTGTCACTGTACTTCATATATATGTGACTGACATGTTTCTATCTATCTAATCTATGTGTGAAGGTCTATTCTTTCTGTTGTAAATTGTCGGGTACTGGTGTATGCCGCTGATGAATTGCCGGCTTTTCATGTCATTCTACATTATTCTTAGTTGTTTTCCTTCATGTAGAATTAACCTACAAGGAAAGAAAGGGTTTATTTTCATTCCGATATTTGTGTCCCATTGACTTGCATTGGTTTCCGGTATCGGAATCGGCGATATCCGATACTTTTTGGGTATCGGCCCGATCCAATCCGATACGATATTTCCTGATATCGGAAGGTATCGCTCAACACTACATACAGTATATGATGTTTATAGTGATCTTTAAACAAAATTACTTTTTCCCAATAGAAACTTTTCATAGAAGAAAAAGTATTTTTTTTATTTTGCTATATTCGAAGATTCATCTTTTTGTTTTTTTCAATTACATTTTTTTTGCTAAATGAGTTGTATTTTTTATTGATACCATTTTTAGGTACATGTAATTGAGATTTTTGTATTAATTTGGAGACAGAATAAAAAGCAAATTTCTTTTGTTTTTTTTCTTTATACAAGTTTTATCTACAGATTTCCTAACACATGGCTATCTTGACATGTCAGGTGTTATTTTTCACTTTTTTAGGGGGTCGTACTTTTATTTGATGAACCTTTTTAAATACAGTTTTGTTTGTTTGTCCTACTTGGGATACTTAATTAATGTGTTTGCTTTTTAATTCTTTTTTTTTTTTAAATTTAAAAAAATATTCTGGTATGGTGATAATAGAGATAAAGGCTTTCTTTTTGTATTGTTTTTATAGATAGTACAGGTGTGCATATGCGTGTGTATGTGTGTGTGTGATTTATGGTAGCTTCAATGAACAGGAGATAATTTTACAGAGCCTGCAGTATTCAGGAGGTGATGGAGAATAATCTCGTCTCCTAAATATCAGAGAGTGACAGGGAGATCCATACATGGCCTTAGCTTGATGTACACTTTATAGCAGTTGCCAATAATCACTGGTCTTCTTTACAGTGTATGGCTGTTTTGGCTGTTTCAAACCTCTGTGCATGACTGTTTTTAATTTTATATTATATTTAAGTTATTCAAATGTATAAACATATATAGAAATTCACAAGCAGAGTTAATATAGTGTTACACAATCGAAAAGGCAACACATATAGCAGGAGAAGGCTTGAAATAAATTTGTTAATTGTTACATATGCATATTCTTTGCATGAGAGACGTACAGGTGGTTTTCCTTTGTTTTCTATTGTTGAACGTCTTAGTACTGTATGTGGGTTTGGTTATATCTTATCACTTGTAATGTTTGAGCCTAAATTGACTTCAATCATTTGTTCAGAAGTAGTCTAACCACTGTCAGTTTTCTCTTCTGTTATTATTTGCATTTATGTAATGTTTATTTTCTTTCGGATACTTTGTCAAGTTCCTTTTTTGCAAAATTAAGAAATAAAATGTTTTCCCTAGAAAAGAAATTGTCATGCAGCTCAAAGACACCATATGGGGTTATAGCCCCCAATACACAATAGATAGCTGTCAGACAGTTGATCGGTCAGCAGATAGGTATCATTCTCAAGTCCCTCATACAGAGGATTACTCGGCTCTTCCGAGCACAACTCTATGACAGACCCTTTGCCAGACTCCTCCAGCAGTGCATTTTCTCTGAAGAACAAAAGGGTTTGCCATCGGAAATCCAACATGCTGGATCCTTCTCTCTCGACATCATCTGTTGGTAGAGAGTTGGAAGACCCCATACACAAAATACTGACGTCTGAATATGTATAGGGCCCTAAATCTCCATACTAAGAAATGCTCATCACTTAGAAGTAAATGGTGAAGGAATAGTATAAGCAAAAGTTAAAGATCCACAAAGTATACAAATGTTTGCCAGTTATTCAAATACAATCATCCAAGTTAAGATTTGAGGGCATTTTTTAAGGATTAATTAATTATACATTAATTTCTTTTTTTTTTACTTTTTGGAAAAGCGACTACAGGAAAACTTCAGAAATTGTTAACAATTGGTGATTTTGCCAGTATGTTCTGTCAGTATCAAAGTGACAAATTGCATAGAAAATTCAAAAGTGACCAAAATAGTGCCAACAATGCCTGCCATTACAAAAGAAAAATGCAAATATATCTGCAAGTCGAGTTGCTCCATGCCTAGAAATGGATTCCTCTGCTAATATCTCCTGGATATGTGGCTCAGAATTATCGCTGATGCATGCTGAGATGAATAGCACAGGGAACCTAAGCCAGTGAAGCCGCATGATCCCAGCTTGTGTGTACCAGACCTAATTAAAGTATTTATAGTAGCAGTGATTGGATACTGATATGGATATTTGAGGAATTAGGAAGGGATTACATGTCGGATTAAGCTTAATGCGCCATAAACTATAATTATTATTAGTTTACTTACTAATAAATACATTTCATTTTGAGAACATATTGTACCTGATGTGTGAAAACGAGTGCAACCAATCTAATTACTGATCATATGCTAAAGGACCATTTATACATAGCAATTATTGTACTATACTACTAATTGCAGCCATCCTTGTGTAATGTTAATAGAATGAAGAACCAAAACTCAAACAATAATGAAATAAATGGAAGTTACAGAAATTGCAAAGGCAAAGAACCCTGCTCATTCCAGTGGAGGGAACAACTCAGACTCTGCCTGGGCTCCTCCTGCAAGTATGACTAAGGCCTCATTCAGACATCAATTTCTCACATACATGTTCTATACGTGTTTTACACATACCCATTATTGTCTATGTAACATTTTAAATGTCCTGTTTTTTTTTGGAGATTGGACTGAGTCATGGATCAAAAACAGCCATACAAGTCTATGGGTCCAGGAAAATCATGCCATACATGAGCAATTTTTGTGCTATCCATTCTTAACAATGTAATGGGTGGAAGCTTTGCACATTTTTTTTCTACTAATAAAACTCTGATGGTAAAATCTGACACACTGATTAAACACTGATGAAATTATATTAAAAAAACAAAACAAAAAACAGTCCGTATTTTGCTCACAAGAAAAAGCACTGATGTCTAAAACTGTCCTATTTATTGTTTTCTAAGCAGCAGTAAGATCTATATGAGTCATATTTATAGGGCAGGTGCATTAGTGAAAACACTAATCTAGTATTATAGCTCGAGAAGTGAAACTTACACAATGACTGCACAAACAGTACAACCTATCACTGTCAAATATGCATCAAGCAAAAGTTTCCTCTTAGCTGAGCAATCTGTACAGGTAACAGTTAAAATAGCAAGGTTAACCCACCCAATTGCAAAAATTCCTCCCAGCTTAGTTGGGTATTTTTTAACTCTAATCTTTCTAGAGTGCACAGTTTAGAGGGAACAGTGACCACAATGAACTCTAAGCGAAGGGAACACTTAAATGGAGGAAGGGGGGAACTATCAACTACTGGAGTTTTTATTATCTGCATTGATTTTATTAGGTAGGATATTTCCCCTTTTAGAAACAAAAGTCCATCTGTGTGCCTGTTTTTTTATTACTCTTGGGAGGGAGGAGTTTATGGAAAAATATAACTTCCTGTATCACTGTCTCTTACCAGCAGAGCCCCTTTTCCTTGTTTTACTGTGCATTAGTATATTTCAGGTATTACTTAACTGCATACTCTATTTAGGTTAATTTTGATGCATCATCGTGTGTCACCCTGGCCTGGATGCCACAAATGTATAATAAAGCTGTGTCTGAGAGCAAGGGGGAGGTTCTCTGGTCAAGGACCATTAGCATGCAATACCTCCTGTCCCAGGCCAGTAGGGGGAGCAGGCTGCCCCTATAAAAGCTGGAACTGGGGGCAGGGTTAGAGAGAACTGGACAACCTGTCTCTGGATTGAGAGGTGTCCCAGAGCAGGGACAGACCGTTGTGATGCAGCCTAAGAGGTCGTGTGGCAGTAGGAGAGCCACGAGCCAGGGACAAGAGGCGAAGCGAGCCTGTCCTGGCAGATAGAGAAGCTAATCTACCGGACTTTGGTGTCCGAGGCTGTGAGGATTCCAAGTCCTACAGCAAATAACCAGTCCGCAGGGGACTGTATGTCCTTTTGCCTAAGAAGCCCGGAGGTTCCGCCACAGCAGAAGGGACCGGTGAAGCCGTACCAGGCCGGGAGTAAAAAGGGACCCAAGTCGCCAGCCATATGGGCGAGAAGACACGGTGAGCTCAGGAACGTGGGGAGTTGTACTATTCAGTGCTGCACATTTACATCTGCCCCAGCGGCGGTTAGCCCTGACCGCAATCCACGGGTGGCGTAGTTGGACATTGCAAAACATATAGAAGACTGCCACTGGTCTGACCACCCTGAACCACGGACCGGGTTGCCACTACTACCCCCATTATTGCCCTGTTGCCCGGATCCAAGTGCCCCACGGCCCAGGGGGCGAGTCAATTGCATCCTTTATCTGTAACCAGGGGTGTTACGACTACGGTTGCAGCAGTCACCACTGCGACTGGGCCCGGCAGGTGAGGGGCCCGCCGATGCCAGCAAATACTTCAGCTGGATGTGCGTGGTCAGATGCACATTCTGCTGAAGTGTATAGCAGTGCACAGACCCATCGGATTTGATGCCACGTGGTGGAGGAGCGCAGTAAAGGTGAGTATAATAATTTATTTTTTTTATATAAGTGAGTACACGGTGCCCGTACCCATACTACTACATCTATGACTATGGGCTGTGCATTATACTACATATATGACTATGGGCTGTGCATTATACTACATACAGTAGTATGTAGTTTGGGCACCCCTTTTAATCTTAAGCTTAATGTTTTATAAAAATTGGTGTTTTTGCAACAGCTGTTTCTGTTTGATATATGTAATAACTGTTGGACACAGTAATGTTTCTGCCTTGAAACCAAAAAAAGTGCTTTAGTAAGTCAGTAAAAAGTAGGTAGGCGTATTTAAAACAAGAAAATGATAAGGGTGCCCATACTTATGCACCTGTCAAATTTTGTTTGAATGCAGATTGCACATTTTCTGTTAGTACAATAAACCTCATTTCAAGGCAGAAACATTACTGTGTCCAACAGTTATTACATATATCAAACTGAAATAGCTGTTGCAAAAACACCAATTTTTATAAAACATTAAGCTTAAGATTAATAGGGGTGCCCAAACTTTTTCATATAACTGTATATGACTATGGGCTGTGCATTATACTACATGTATGACGATGGGGTGTGCATTATACTACATGTATGACGATGGGGTGTGCATTATACTACATGTATGACTATGGGCTGTGCATTATACAACATGGATGACTATGGGCTGTGCATTATACTAAATGGATGACTATGGGCTGTGCATTATACTACATGGATGACTATGGGCTGTGCATTATACTACATGGATGACTATGGGCTGTGCATTATACTACATGGATGACTATGGGCTGTGCATTATACTACATGGATGATTATGGGCTGTGCATTATACTACATGGATGACTATGGGCTGTGCATTATACTACATGGGTGACTATGGGCTGTGCACTATATTACATGGATTACTATGGGCTGGGCATTATAATACATATATGACTATGTGCTGTGCATTATACTATATGGATGACTATGGGATTAAACTATATGAATGACTATGGGCTGTTCATTATACTACATGGATGACTATGGCCTGTGCATTATACTATATGGATGACTATGGGCTCTGCATTATACTATATAGAGGACTATGGACTGTGCAGTATACTATATGGAGAACTTTGGGCTGTGCAGTATACTATATGGAGGACTATGGCCTGTACAGTATACTATATAAAGGACTTTGGGCTGTGCATTATAGTATATGTAGGGCTCTGTATGGAGGACTATGAGGGGTGCATTATACTATATGGAGGACTATGGGGGTGCATTATAATATAGGGAGAACTATGGGCTGTGCATTATACTATATGGAGGACTATGGGGAGTGCATTATACCTCTGCTATGGGGCCCCATGACGGATGAGGGACATATATACTAGGATGGATACATGTGTGTGTGTGTGTATATGTATATATATATATATATATATATATCAGGATGGGAGCCCCCAGTCCACATCTTGCACTGGGGCACATCAGACTTTAGTTACGCCACTGTCTGTAACCTTCCCTTGTACATATTTACTGTGTAGTTTGGGTCATGCTGAAATCATTATTAGTTCTGTCTCTTCCACCTTGAAAGACGCAATACTAGCTCAACCATTAGATGTCAGCATCACATATAGAGTCTTTCTGCAAATCAGTGGCCAGTAAGTGGACATGTGCAGGTGAACCACAAATATGGAGAAGATAGTATTCTTCTATGGAGTGCATCAAATACCTGCTCATGCCCCAACAATATCGCAGTCCAGACCATATTGGAGGATTCCCCAAGCAGAGAGGTATGGACAATGACAAGTTATTCACTCTGGACAGGAGGCACAATCTTAATTGTTACTTGACCTGTTGTAGAAAATGTAGAGGAAACAGTATGTTCATAGTTTCTGGCCATACTCAGACTCATGAGGCTGCCACCCCTCCATTTACCTTCTGTATTGTTCATGGGTAGATGCTCTGTCTGGCAGGGCCTTCTTACAATGGGACCTCGCGGGCGATACACTTCTTGCCTCTATCACTAGGCGAACTCGCTTTCACTCATGTCTTTATTGCTACAGCAGACCAATCACTCACTCTCTGCAGCCTGACTAACTACCGTACTTCTGTGGGACTCCTTGCACCTGCTAGCACCCCCAGACATGAACAGTCTGGCTGAGAGGTGTAGCTAGGGGTTCAGCTTGGGGTGTGGGGGGGGGGGGGACATCTGAGTGGGCCCCTAATCAGTAACCCCGATTACAACTATGGTGGCACACTGATATTACTGCCATACGGTGACCTTATAGTGGTAGATACCAGTCCTGCAGAACATACAAGTGATTACAGTACAGTTATATATAGTAACTTACAGATGACGTTCTTTCTGATGGAGTCTTTCACTTTTCCCATCTTTATCATCTGGCCCAGACCACCATTACAACTTCTTCCAGTCATAACTCATCTGCAGAGATTACGACAAAGATACATTTCACTCACATTTCTAGTACTGTCCAGATCTATTCCCAACCTGCACAAACTCCTTATCCTGCTGGTACTCCAATGCGGAGTCGCTGCTGCCGAATGTGTCCCTATTACTGCACTTGCTGTTTGGCACAATAACATCACTCCTCTTAGTGTCCCACATAACAAAGCCCACCACTGTGCCCCTTACATAGTAATAATGCCTCATGTGTCCCCTCTAGATGGTAAAATTGTCCCCTAGAAAATATTAATGCCCTGTGAAAATGCCCTAGAAAACAGTGTCCACATTTTGCCCCTTTGATGGCAACAATACTAAGAGTGCCCCAAAACAAAAATGCTTCTTAAGTGCCGACTTAACATTTAATAATGTCCACTGAGTCCCCCAATGTAAAGCTCCTCTATACACAGTATGGTGGGCCTTCAGCTCCTCTATACATAGTGTGATGTCCCCACTGCGCCCCCAAAACACAGTATAATGACCCCCCACCGAAGCCCTCGCACTGTATAATATAATGGCCTCCACAGTAGAACCCACGCTGTATAATGGCCCCCACACTGTATAATGGCCCCCACACTAGTCTCCACACTAGTCCTCAAACTGTATAATAGCCCTCACATTAGCTCCTACACTGTATATTGGCTCCCACAGTAAGCCCCAATCTGTACACTGGCCCTCACATTAGCTTCCATGCTGTAGAATGACCCCTACATTAGCCCCCAAACTGTATAATGAGCCTGGAATTAGCCTCTAAACTGTATACTGGCCCTCACATTATCCCCCAAACTGTATAATGGGCCCCACATTAGCCCACAATCTGTATAATGGCCTCCACATTAGTTCCTATACTGTATCATGGGCCCCACACTTTATAAGGCCCACCACAGTATTCCCTATAATGTATGGGGCCCTCCACTGTTTCAGGGTCCCCCTTTGTTTATGATGCCCCCACAAGTTTAAATTAAAATAAAAAAACATCATATACTCACCTAATCCAGGATCCTGGTGACACCATCGGCAAGGCTCGGGCAGACCAGCGCGCTCTCATAGCGCCGACGCATCATGGACATCTATGGTTTGATTTATTTGCCTGTGTGGATTGGATGGGTTGTCACCAACATGTGGTGAGCATTTCATACCTATAGCACCTTTAGAAATATATTTACTTAGAAAATTGAATCAGAATATAGCGTTCTATACAAATATTAGACCATCTAAATGTTACTGGCCAGAACTTGGGTTTTAAACTTTACTTTTTGTTGAGGTAGAGATTAATTAAATTTTAGTAATAATAATAATGATTAAGGTTACGTTTTATAAAGTAGATGGAAGGTTTAAGCCGGGGTGGGCTGGGTCGGTGGGCAGGGGGACGAATGCCCCCAGGCCGCTCTCCCAGAAGCTGTCCAGGGCCGGCCGCCTGCTCCGTGATGTAATAGAAATGGCCGCACACAGCAAACTGCTCCATGTCTGCTGTGATGCTGCCGGGCTGGAGCAGACACACACACACATGGCTGTGAGCCAGTTTCTTTGTAGCGCTTGATGCTTTTTGCAACTGTACTTGGGGACACTTTCAAAGTTTTCCCAATATTTCGCACTGACTGACCTTCATTTCTTAAATTAATTACTTTAAGAAATGACGGTCAGTCTGTGAGAAAAATTGAGAAAACTTTGAAAGTGTCCCCAAGTGCAGTTGCAAAAACCATCAAGCGCTACAAAGAAACTGGCTCACATGAGAACCGCCCCAGGAAAGGAAGACCAAGAGTCACCTCTGCTTCTGAGGATAAGTTTATCCGAGTCACCAGCCTCAGAAATCGCAGATTAACAGCAGCTCAGATTAGAGACCAGGTCAATGCCACACAGAGTTCTAGCAGCAGACACATCTCTTCAACAACTGTTAAGAGGAGACTTTGTGCAGCACGCCTTCATGGTAAAATAGCTGCTAGGAAACCACTGCTAAGGACAGGCAACAAGCAGAAGAGACTTGTTTGGGGTAAAGAACACAAGGAATGGACATTAGACCTGTGGAAATCTGTGCTTTGGTCTGATGAGTTCAAATTTGAGATCTTTGGTTCCGACCACTGTGTCTTTGTGCGACGCAGAAAAGATGAACGGATGGACTTTACATGCCTGGTTCCCACCGTGAAGCATGGAGGAGGAGGTGTGATGGTGTGGGGGTGCTTTGCTGGTGACACTGTTGGGGATTTATTCAAAATTGAAGGCATACTGAACCAGCATGGATACCACAGCATCTTGCAGCGGCAAGCTATTCCATCTGGTTTGCGTTTAGTTGGACCATCATTTATTTTTTAACAGGACAATGACCCCAAACACACCTCCAGGCTGTGTAAGGGCTATTTGACCAAGAAGAAGAGTGATGGGGTGCTACGCCAGATGACCTGGCCTCCACAGTCACCAGACCTGAACCAAATCGAGATGGTTTGGGGTGAGCTGGAAAGCAGAGTGAAGGCAAAAGGGCCAACAAGTGCTAAGCATCTCTGGGAACTCCTTCAAGATTGTTGGAAGACCATTTCCGGTGACTACCTCTTGAAGCTCATCAAGAGAATGCCAAGAGTGTGCAAAGCAGTCATCAAAGCAAAAGGTGGCTACTTTGAAGAACCTAGAATATAAGACATATTTTTATTTGTTTCACACTTTTTTGTTAAGTATATAATTCCACATGTGTTAATTCATAGTTTTGATGCCTTCAGTGTGAATGTACAATTTTGATAGTCATGAAAATACAGAAAAATCTTTAAATGAGAAGGTGTGTCCAAACTTTTGGTCTGTACTGTGTATATATATATATATATATATATATATATATATATATATATATGTGTGTGTGTGTGTGTACATACGCCATCCTGTATATTTACATGTCCATGGTTCTGGAGTTGTATGTATGTTTGTAAGATGCGTGTATGTAATAGTGTATTGTGGTGTATGTGTAAAACATTTGTGTATTTAAGGCACAACACTAAATCTCTAAGCACAGGCGGATTATGATGAGGGCAATCTGGGCTACCGCCCGGGGCCCGAGGCTCTGGGGAACCCATGGCCAGATTGCCCTCATTATAATGTTTTGTGCACCATTTGCAGCGCAAATATCCCGACAGGGAGCTTTCCTGGAGCTCCGCTGCCGATGATACAGAATAGCAGCGCAGCTCCAGGAGAGCTCAGGTCCTCTGTGTTGTGACATGTCAGTGCGATGACATTATCAACCAGCGCACACCAGCATGTATGCACCAGAAATACAAGTGGAGCCTCAGGGACTGGACCAGAGGGCCAGGGGAACGGGAGCGGGAAAAGTATGTGTTGTTGTTTTTATTAATATGTGTATGGGTTGTGTGAGATATCATACTATATATAGGTTGCATGTGGGGTGATGATAATGTATGTAGGGATTTATGTGAGGGCTCATACTGTATATAGGCAGCTATGTGCGGGCTCATGCTGTATATAGGCAGCTATGTGCGGGCTCATAATGTATGTAGGAGGCTATGTGTGGGCTCATAAGGTATATAGAAGGCCATGTGCGGGCTCATAATGTATATAGGAGGCCATGTGCGGGCTCATAATGTATATAGGAGGCCATGTGCAGGCTCATAATGTATATAGGAGGCCATGTACAGGCTCATACTGTATGTAGGCAGTTATGGGAGGGCTCAAACTGTATATAGGAGGCAATGTGGGGGCTCATACTGTATATAGGAGGCTATGTGCGGGCTCATACCATATATAGGAGGCTATGTGCGGGCTCATACCGTATATAGGAGGCTATGTGCGGGCTCATAATGTATGTAGGCAGCTATGGGAGGGCTCATACTGTATATAGGAGGCTATGTGGAAGCTCATACTGTATATAGGAACCTCTGTGGGGGCTCATACTGTATATAGGAGACTATCTGGCGGCTCATACTGTATATAGGAGCCTATGTGGGAGCTCATGCTGTATATAGAGACCTATATGGGGGCTCATACTGTATATGGGAGGCTATGTGGGTGTTCATACTGTATACAAGGAGCTATGTGGGGCTCATACTGTATATAGGAGGCTACGTGGGCTCATACTGTATATAGGAGGCTGTGTGCAGGCTCATACTGTATATAGGAGGCTATATGGAGGCTCATACTGTATATAGGGAGCTATGTGTGGGATCATACTATATGTAGGGGGCTATGTGCAGGATTATACTGTATGTAGGGGGCTGTGTGTGGACTCGTACTGTATGTAGGGGGCTGTGTGTGGACTCGTATTGTATGTAGGGGGCTGTGTGTGGACTCGTACTGTATGTAGGGGGTGTGTGTATGGGTTTATACTTTTTGTAGGGGCTATGTGGGGGCATATTTCCTGGGCCTGTGAGTTGTTATCCTCATTGGAGTATGGCTTATGGTCTCCCTTTCTTGTCCTAATTGAAGGAATTCCCTGATGAACTCCGGAATGACCAAAAGAGGGACAAATGCGTTTGAAGAAGATGCCATTAAGCTAAGTACACAACTGTTCAGGCCATACAAGCTCTATCTATCTATCTACACATACACACACACACACACACACACACACACATATACATATAATTATATATATATATATATATATATATATATATATATACACACACAGGTGCATCTCACGAAATTAGAATATCAACAAAAAGTTAATTTATTTCAGTTCTTCAATACAAAAAGTGAAACTCATATATTATATAGATTCATTACAAACAGAGTGATCTATTTCAAGTGTTTATTTCTGTTAATGTTGATGATTATAGCTTACAGCCAATGAAATCACAAAAGTCATTATCTCAGTAAATTTAAATAATTAACAAAAAACACCTGTAAAGGCTTCCTAAGCATTTAAAAAGGTCCCTTAGTCTGTTTCAGTTGGCTCCACAATCATGGGGAAGACTGCTGACTTGACAGATGTCCAGAAGGCAGTCATTGACACACTCCACAAGGTCCCAGAGTTCCAATTTCATTTGGAAGTCAAGGTCCCAGAGTCTGGAGGAAGAGTGGTGAGGCACACAATCCAAGCTGCTTGAGGTCTAGTGTGAAGTTTCCACAATCAGTGATGGTTTGGGGAGCCATGTCATCTGTTGGTGTAGGTCCACTGTGTATTATCAAGACCAAAGTCAGAGCAGCTGTCTATCAGGAAATTTTAGAGCACTTCATGCTTCCCTCTGCCGACAAGCTTTTTGGAGATGGAAATTTCATTCTCCAGCAGGACTTGGCACCTGTCCACACTGCCAAAAGTACCAATACCGGGTTTACACACAACAGTATCACTGTGCTTGATTGGCCAGCAAACTCGCCTGACCTTAACCCCATAGAGAATCTATGGGGTATTGTCAAGAGGAAGATGAGAGACACCAGACCCAACAATTCAGACGAGCTGAAGGCTGCTATCAAAGCAACCTGGGCTTCCATAACACCTCAGCAGTGCCACAGACTGATCGCCTCCATGCCACGCCGCATTGATGCAGTAATTGATGCAAAAGGAGCCCCGACCAAGTATTGAGTGCATTTACTGAACATACATTTCAGTAGGCCAATATTTGGGATTTTAAAAAGATTTTTCAAGCTGTTGTTATAAAGTATTCTAATTTACTGAGATAATGACTTTTGCGTTTTGATTGGCTGTAAGCCATAATCATCAACATTAACAGAAATAAACACTTGAAATAGATCACTCTGTTTGTAATGACTCTATATAATATATGATTTTCACTTTTTGTATTGAAGAACTGAAATAAATTAACTTCTTGATGATATTCTAATTTGGTGAGATGCACCAGTATATATATAAAAGCAACAAGAACCATTTCGGTTCAAGAACATTTTTCAACCTTTTTCCTTGAACCGAAACGTTGCTGCTATGATGTGGGCTAAATAAAGGTCCATTCTTTTAAAAGAAGCTTTCTTGTTGGAGTGCTGCCTTTGCTTTTTTATCTATACTATGGAACAAGTTGGACTCTTGTAAGGAGGCTTGGCACCCGTTGTGAGTAATTAAATGCTGCTGTTTTTCATACCCTCTTTTTGCATTGAGATAGATATACAGGGTGGGCCATTTATATGGATACATCTAAATAAAATGAGAATGGTTGGTGATATCAACTTCCTGTTTGTGGCACATTAGTATATGGGAGGGGGAAAACTTTTCCAGATGGGTTGTGACCATGGCGGCCATTTTGAATTTTGCCATTTTGGATCCAACTTTATTTTTTTTCAATGGGAAGAGGGTCATGTGACACATCAAACTTATTGAGAATTTCATAAGAAAAACAATGGTGTGCTTGGTTTTAATGTAACTTTATTATTTCATTAGTTATTTACAGGTTTCTCTTTGTGTACAGCCATTGACATGTCGCAGAGGTTAACACGTGAGGAGCGGATAAAAATTTTGTTGATGTTTGGTGAACGCAGTACCCGGGTCATTGCAGCAGATTTCAATGCAAGACACCCTACAAAACCATCCATCTCCCATGCTACAGTTAGCAAACTGCTTGCCAAATTTCGTGAAACAGGTTCAGTGTTGCATTTGCCAAAATGTGGACGCAAGAAAACTGTCACTAATGAAGAAACATCAGTGGCTGTCCTAGCTTCATTCAGCAAGAGCCCACAGCGTAGCACTCGCCGCATGTCACTGGAGAGTGGCATCAGTCAAACATCCCTTCTGCGGATGTTAGCTACTCACAAATGGCACCCTTACAAAATCCAGCTGCTGCAGCATCTCAACGAGGATGACCCAGATCGGCGCACTGAATTTGCAGAATGGGCAAAACAAAAATTGGAACAGGACTCTCAGTTTACACAGAACATTATGTTCAGTGATGAGGCAAACTTTTTTGTGAATGGTGAAGTTAACAAACAAAACTACCGCTATTGGTCTAACACTAACCCACAGTGGATAGATTCCTCCAAGACTGTTGGAACACAAAAATTGATGGTATGGTGTGGTATATGGGGTACAAAGATAGTGGGTCCATTCTTCATCAATGGAAACCTCAATGTCACTGGATATCTGAAATTGCTACATGATGATGTGTTGCCCTTTTTATGCACTGAAGAAGGCATGTTCCCTGAGTTTTTCAAAAAAGATGGTGCACCACCACATTATGGGTGTCAGGTCCGAGCATTCCCACATGAACAGTTTCCTGGAAAGTGGATTGGTTGTCGTTGGCCAGTTGAATGGTCACCAAGGTCTCCTGATCTGACCTCCTTAGACTTTTATCTTTGGGGTCATCTGAAGGCAATTGTCTATGCTGTGAAGATATGAGATGTGCAGCATCTGAAACAACAGATACTGGAAGCCTGTGCTAGAATTTCTTCTGCGGTGTTGCTATCAGTGTGTCAAGAGTGGGAGAAGAGCGTTACATTGACAATCCAACACAATGGGCAGCACTTTGAACACATTTTATAAGTGGTCATAAACTTGTAAATAACTCATGAAAAAATAAAGTTACATTAAAACCAAGCACGCCATTGTTTTTCTTATGAAATTCTCAATAAGTTTGGTGTGTCACATGACCCTCTTCCCATTGAAAAAAATAAAGTTGGATCCATAATGGCCGAATTCAAAATGGCCGCCATGGTCACCACCCATCTGGAAAAGTTTTCCCCCTCCCATATACTAATGTGCCACAAACAGGAAGTTGATATCACCAATCATTTCCATTTTATTTAGGTGTATCCATATACATGGCCCACCCTGTATATATACAGCTCTGGTAAAAATTAAGAGACCAGTGCAAAAGTTTCAGTTTCTCTGATTTTTCTCTTTATAGGTATATTTTTGAGTAAAATGTACATTGTTGTTTTAGTCTATAAACTACTGACAACGTGTCTCCGAAATTCAAAGCTAAAAATTTTGTATTTATTTGCAGCAAATGATAACGTGTCAAAATACTAAAAAAGAAACAGTGCTTTCAGACCTCAAATTACTCATGTTTTAACTCAGGAAGAGTTCAGAAATCAATATTTGGTGGACTAATCATGATTTTTAATCACAGCTTTCATGCGTCTTGGCATGCTTTCCACCAGTCTTTCCATGCTTTCCAATAGAAAACTGTTCAGTGGTCTCTTAATTTTTGCCAGAGCTGTATATATAGTTGATAAGAAAGTGGAACAGCATCAGAAAATTGAAATGATGGGTGCAATGCCTCCCAGACAATGTTCCAATTGTCAGGCAAATATATTCAAAAAATAAAGGCAGGCAGCACTCCAATTATGAGAAAAAGATGAGGACTTTATTAGCCACACCTGATGGTCCTCATCTTTTTCTCACAATTGGAGTGCTGCCTGCCTTTACAGGGAGAAAAAAAATCTCCCTGTAGCCAACATGTGACGCCCAGCTGCGCTTGGTATCACAGATCCTGGAAGAGTGCATTGATGGATTCCTCCACAAGAGGCCCCCATAACCATTCACACTTCTCCACCTTCCACCTCAGACCAGCAGAGGGAGCCCGTTAGGGATATAAGAAGAGAAGGTGGAGCCAGGCCGCAGTTAGTCTGGAGTCGACAGGGAGCCAAGTCTGTTGAGAGAGAGTTCCTGCAGTAGAGAAGCCTGAGTGAGGTCAGTCTGCAGTGGAGCACAGTCCAGACTCAGTGTAGCTCAGAGTAGTGAGCTTTAGGTGTGCCGGCGCCATAAGATTGGTGAAGCGCGGCAAGCTGCCGTTAGTGTGTATAGCCTAGTGAGGGCCCGAGTAGGCCGAAGGCGAGTGGAGAGTTAGTACATAGGGGGCAGAGGAGCTTAACTAGCTCACCCCGAAGAATTTACCGGACACTGGGTCCGAAGCTTACCGGGATCTATATGACCCAGTAAGGTGTAACCGGAATCCCTTGAGAACTACAAGTCCCAGGATCGCTAATGTGCTGATACGTAACAGAGCCGGGAGACACATAGGCCCCACAAGCTGAGGAGCGTGTACTCCAAGAGAAGGCCCTACCACAAGGTCAGCCAGCGCAGGACAGAGACAAAGTTAGGCCTAGCTCCAGGCAGGTCAGAAACTTACTACGCAGAGGCAAGTAACAGGAGGCCCTACATCCGCTCATTGGGGAGGATCCTGACATGCACCCTTCACCCTACAGTGCTCCGGGACGTGCCTGAATTTCCATCAGTAAAAGGTACTGAAGTGACTATCGTGTCTGTCCCTGTTCTTGCTCTGACCCGGCTGGGTCTCGCCTGTCCTGCATTCCCCTTCCGTACGCTGCCCTGAGGCCTAGCTCCACCTGTGGGGAGCTATACCATCGAGCTGCATTATCATCGGCCTCAGTGGACTGCGCAGCGCTGGTGATCCTCACCAGAAGCTACAGGTGGTGTCACGAACTTTCATAAAAATTAAGAAATCTATTATCCACCCTTTTAAAGAGAGACCCCAGGGTATGGGCCCTGGAGCTGACCACCGCGACATCCCCAAGGCCAAGCAAAGGCCCGGGTACCGAGTCACCCCCATCCCCTGGGCTTGTCATCTCTTCCTGGCGTTACGAACAGGATAGCGTGCCCGCTGCAACGCCGCACCGGGTACTGTGCGCCTTTATTGAAGTGAACTGTATATTTGACTGTGGTGAAGATAGCCGCCATTGTTGGGCCGCCGAGCGAGAAGAAGGGCGTAACCGCGGGAAACTGAGGGGCGAACCTGCAAAAGAGCGCGAAGCTCCGGACACTCCCCACGCCTCGACGTCAAACCAAGAAGCGCCAGGTCCTGTAAGGGGTGTCGCTGAACGCTCTGACGTAGGACGCAAGCAACGCAAGGTCCTGAAGGCGACTGTCACCTGCGGAGCTGCGGCCTACCGGAAGAAAAGAATAGAAGGTAGGCCACGGTTAGCTAGCGGGGCGCCAGGATGTCTAAGGAACAGCAGAATGCCGAAGCGCAGGTAGTCGGCCCTGATGTCCAACCCGCGCCCGACGCCGGGCAGGCCGAGGAGGCCGCTCCACCAGCAGCGCCTGTAACTCCTGTTATTCCCATAACTGTACCATACATTTCAGGAGCAAAGTGGCTTCCCCAGTACAGCGGCAAACCAGATACCTTGTCTGGATTCAAATGGAAGATATGTGGTATCTTAGACATGTACTCCATGACAGGCAAGCAAAGAGCCGCTGTAGTATTAGGACAACTGACCGGTGCTGCGGAACGGGAAGTGGAAACATGGTCGGCCGCAGACCAGGAGTCAGTGTCCGCAATATTTCAAAAGCTACAGACTGTCTTTGAGGATCTTACTGAGGCGGACCTCCGGATGAGGTTCTACAACTGTTCCCAACAGCCGGAGGACAATGTTCGGGACTACGCCTAGCGTCTACTGGGGGCCCTGCGGGCTCTGAAACAGGTTAGTCCGACCAGCATCGAAAATGAAAACAAAATGCTGAAGGAACAGTTTGTCCGGGGACTGAGGTCTCCAGAGGAGAGCAGGACTGTGCGCTGGTGGTCCCTGGATCATCCAGATGCCACCTTTGACAATCTTAAGGACATGGCTATAAAAGGACTGCAGCCCCTGGAAACAAATGCCATCCAATGTTACCAGGGTGGGGCTACCCCAGTGCCTGCTACACCCACCTTTTCCCCAGTGGCTGCTGAAGCCAAGGTTCCAGCAACGTCCCCTAGAGAGCTGGACAGTCTGTTCTCTGAAGTGCGCCAGTTGAGCAAAACCCTGACCACTGTGCTGAGTGCTCTGCAGCAGCGGACGGAGCCCGAGGAAGGAGGGAAAATCCTGTTAGCCGATAGCCCTGAGGATGTCCCCTGGATGCGAAGGAGGAGGAGGCCAACATCACCCTCTTCGAGGACCAGTGACCAGCGCCATCCACAGAAGGACCCTACCTGCTACCGCTGCCGCAAGACCGGACACATCGCCCAGAATTGTCCTTTAAATGAGAAAACCCTGGGTCCGAGGGCCGATACCCAGGAGTAAATTCACCAGGCCCATCAGACTGGTGCAACAGGTTCGTCGGAGGAAGACCTTTCCTGTCCATTGTACTGGACGGGATCCCGACGCACGCCCTGCTGGACACAGGATCTCAGGTAACCATCATGCCTGACGTCCTCTACAAGAGGTTCTGGTCCATGGACGACCTGCGTCCGCCAGCTCCAAATCTTTCTGTATATGCCTCAAATGGACTCCCCCTTAACCTACTCGGTGTTAAGAATGTGACTGTAAAGGTGGGGAGAGTGGAGCTGAAGGACCAGGGGCTAATTGTAGTAGAGACTAATCCTGATGACACCAATCCGTATATGGTACTTGGCACTAACATTGTTGGTAACTGGGAGAAGTTGTGTTCTTGCTCCAACAGATAGCCGATACTGCCAGACCAAGACAGAGGAGGGCACTGCAGAGGGAGATCCGAGTCCTGATGTATCAACAGCAAGTAAGGTTAACAGAAGGTGAATACGGTAATGTGCAGGTAACAGACTCTATACCCATTGTCAGCCCCCCAATGAGTGAAATGCTCATCTGGTGTCGAGCTGCTATAGGTCTTAGAGGACAGATCTACCAGGCGGTAGTAGAACCCCTTTGCTCCGAGCACAGACCCACGCTCTTAACCGCCAGAGGAGTGGTAGATGTACGTAATGGGAGGGTGCCCGTCCGTCTTCTCAATTGTGGGGAATATGAGGTCAGATTGCCACGTTATGCCACTGTTGCCAAATTACATGCTTAAACAACAACTGCATTCACGAGGCGGAGTCCTTATCCTCACCAGATGAAGTGGAGGATAATGACCCTGCAACCCAGGTGGAGGATTGGTGTCAACAGCTCCATGTTGGGACAGACACCACTCCTGCCCATCAAAAACAGGGTGTACACCGGGTGGTTCAAGAATACTCGCAAGTGTTCAGTAAACATCCACTTGACTTCGGGAGGATTAAGGGGGTTCAACATCATATCCCCACAGGTGACCATCCCCTAATCAAAGAACATTGCAGGCCTATACCACTAGCTCCCTACCAGAAGGCAAAGGAAATGTTGCAGGACATGAGAAAGGAGGGGGTAATAAGGGATAGTTGTAGTCCCTGGGCAGCTCCCCTAGTGCTAGTTAGGAAAAAGGACGGGAGCATGAGAATGTGTGTAGATTACCGTCAAGTAAATCGCATTACAAATAAGGATGCATACCCTTTACCACGCATAGAGGAGTCCCTAGCTGCCTTAAAGTCTGCAAATTACTTTTCCACCCTTGACCTCACTAGTGAGTACTGGCAAGTAGCTGTGGCTTAAGAGGATCGGGAGAAGACGGCCTTCACCACCCCGATGGGACTCTGCGAGTTCAACACTATGCCGTTTGGACTCTGCAATGCACCCGGAACGTTCCAGAGATTGACGGAGTGCTGCCTGGGACACCGCAACTTCGAGACTGTGTTACTTTACCTGGACGATGTAATAGTGTACTCCAGAACGTACGAGGACCACTTGAAACACCTGGCAGAGGTATTTGAGTCACTGTCCCGGTACGGGATGAAGTTGAAGCCCTCAAAGTGCCACCTGCTCAAGAGAAAGGTACAGTACCTGGGGCACATTGTCAGTCCGGAAGGGGTAGCACCAGACCCGGAGAAGGTCACAGCCATCCAGAAGTGGCCGGAGCCGAAGAACCTCAAGGAGGTGCGACAGTTCTTGGGACTAGTAGGATACTACCGGAGGTTTGTGAAAGACTACACCAAGAAAGCAGTTCCTCTGCAAGACCTCCTGGTAGGGCAGTCCCCCAAAGGCAGAAATCCCCCATTCCACTGGGGTAAGGAACAAGCCGAGTCATTTCAGGAGATGAAGGAGATCCTGACAGGCGATGAGATCCTAGCCTACCCTAACTACAGCCAACCGTTCCTGCTGTATACCGATGCCAGCAACGAAGGACTGGGCACTGTCTTAAGTCAGAAGCAGAATGGCCAAGAGAAAGTGATCGCATACGCAAGCAGGAAGCTCCGCCCGACCGAGAGAAACACAGAGAACTATAGCAGCTTTAAGTTGGAGTTCCTGGCCTTGGTCTGGGCCATCACCGAAAGGTTTAAGCACTACCTGGCCTCCAGTAAGTTCACTGCCTTCACTGATAACAACCCCTTGACCCATCTTGAAACAGCTAAGCTCGGGGCACTGGAACAACGATGGATGGCTCGGCTGTCAAATTACCAATTTACAATTAAATACCGGGTGGGCCGCAAGAACGCCAACGCCGATGCCCTGTCCAGGATGCCTCACCAGTCAGACAGAGAAGAAGAAGTGGATGACCTGGAAGAGATAGAGCTACCTGCCTTTCACCGGAATGGGATGAGCAACGAGCCTCCAGGAGGCAGTGTGGAAAGACGTTAAACCCCTTGCCTCACCTCAGCTGGAAAGAGATCCAGGACAGTGACCCGGTTGTCAGCCGCATAAAGAAGCTGATAACTCAAGAGGGTGCCTCCCTGGAGAAGGAAGCATCTCTCCAAGCACGGCAGCTGTGGAACGAGAGAAGCCGGCTGTTTATCTACCGTGAGAAGCTGTGCCGGAGGTACGTCAATCCAAAAACCCATGAGATGGTGTGGCAGATAGTGGTCCCGAAGACAAACATCCAGATGGTATCAGAAGCTTACCACGATCAGGCGGGGCACTTTGGCTGGAAAAAGCTAGAGACCCTGCTGAAGTGTCGATTCTACTGGGTAGGAATGCACAGCTCCATTGAACGGTGGTGCCGAGACTGTAGACCCTGTGGCCTTAGAAGAAAAGACTACAGCAGCCAGAAGAAACCCCTGCAACCCATCAAGATGACTCGACCCCTAGAGATCGTGGCACTGGACCATGTCAAGCTGTCCCCCAGCTGGTCAGGGTACTCTTATGCTCTGACCTGAACTAACAAGCAGAGAAAGAACGTGCAAATAAGCAGTGATCGCCAAAATAATAGATGAGAAAAAGAGATGTATATATTTTAAAGAGCATTAATTAATTTTATTTGAACATCATCAGACACAAGTAAAGGACATACCAACAATTTAAAACACCATTAAAAAAGTGGAGTGAACCACTATATGAGGAGCCAGCTACACATGAAACCATCCGGACTCCAGGTACTGGGCTTGGAGCAGATAAAAACCAATATTAGGGGAGGTGACTGTGACGCGCCCCTGGGCCTGTGTCGCGCTGCGTTGCGCACGCGGGAGCTTACCCGGAGCCGGATCTGTTGAGGGTTGTAGTCTCGTGGCGGTGATCCGGTCCGTGCCCAGGGAGTCAGACTAAGTGGCTCTGTTACAGCGGTAGATGTAGGACGACTACGCCACCCGTTGAATGCAGCTATGGAGCTGCCGCTGCAGGACAGTCCGCTGAGGCCGGTGGATGGATGGTGCAGCGTAGATGGTATAACCCCCAACGGGAGGGGTATGGCCTCAGGGCAGCAGATGTGGATGATGGGGGTAGCAGGAACCACTCAGAGACGGTGCGGTGTAATTCAGGGTCTTTACTGGTAACAACGATAGACCCTCCCGGAGTACTTGCTAGTGAACGGGGCCTGGTCAGTCCTTGAGCAGATGGGATCTCCCCTGGCCAGGCGGAGTTGTAGGCCTCCCAAACTGACTGTACTCTTCTGGCTACCTTGCTAGAAGCGGATATAAGTAGCCCACGTCCCTGAGTGTACCGTGTGGTGCTCACCCGTATGGCCGGTGACTCGGGGCCTTCTAATGGCTTCCGCTCCACGATGGCGGTGCTGGTCCCACGCGTGTGACCGTGCCTTCGGGTTTCTGGGCCTGAGGACCTGAAATCCCCTGCCGGTCGGCTTCTGCTGCTGGGTAAGAGTTAGTCCCCACAGCCTCGGACGCCGGGTCCGGTAAGAAAGCTTCTCAGTCAGGGAGAGCTCTGCAGCTGCCAGCCCCTGACTCGTAGTAGTATTGCTTCTGCTGTTTCTTGTCTCTACTCTCCTTGACTGACTAACCCTGCCTCAGCCCAGGGTTTATACAGGGGAAGTTCTTCCCCTCCCAAGACTGGGCAGGAGGTGTGGCATGCACAGGATCCCTGACCAAAGGACCTCCCACCTGCTCTCAGACATAACATTACATTACTGTGGAAAACCAGACCCCTGGGGTGCCACATTCCCCCCTAGTGAAATTTAGTACTCCGGGACTAAACATATTTTAAAAAAAACATAACAAGATATAACAACAATAATAGTACAATAAGAAGAAACACATAAAGGTGGTCACGGCATGTCCGTAACCGGGTGTAGTCTTTGAAGAAAGCAAGGTGTCCATTTCACCAAAACATGGAGACGTAACCAGGTAGGGGTCTGTCCTACCCCGAGTCCTTAACAGTCTCTAGTCCATCCTGGGTTACGCTCCAACTATGTACAAGGATTCCCGGTAAATCCACCAAGGATTCCTAAAAATAACTGGAAACACAAAATTATACACAAGCAACAATACACAGATAAACATAAATAAAACAATTTATACACTTCAAATCCTCCAGCGTGCGGGTAACTGGCCTCTAGTGGCCCTAGTGGACCTACGGAGCTGACTGTCTGGCCCTGAACTACAGGGTGTAGGAGCTGTCAAGGGTAAACTGGGCAGCTGTCTACCGGCTCTTTGTCTCACTAGGGGTACGGCAGGCTCACTATAAGCAGAGGGTTGATCCTCCTGTTCTGCTTGTGTGGAGTCTTCTGCCTCCTGGACCGGCTGTTCTTCCAGCTCTACCTGTTGCTCCGTAGGTGCTTGGGATGCTGGTTGGAGGAAGGTGAGTACGGGTACCACAACTGCACCATTGACTTGAGTCCAAGACCGAGGGAAGTCCCCGAGCACAGTACTAACCATATCTTCCCTTTCCTCTACGGGTCGATGGTCTTCTTGTTCCTCTTCAGGGTTCCTCAGTTGTTCGGGACACTTCTTCAGGTGGTCCCGGGATACAATGGCTGTGGTTTCCCCTCCGTCTTTACTGATGGTACAAACCTTTGGGTTCTCGTGGCTTGAGGGCAGTACGGTGTACGGGTCCTTCTCCCACTGGTCATCCAACTTGTGGAGCCGTCTCTTCCTCTTCAAGACCTGCTCTCCGGGTACCAGGGGAACAGCGGGAGCATACTGGTTGTAAGTTTTCTCTTGTCTTTCCCTAGCCTGACAGAGACTTCGCTCCACGCTCTCCTGTACTCTCCGGTACTGCTGCTGCCTCTCTGTGTCCCAGTCTGTTTCTGGTGAAGTGTCCTCGGGTGTCAGGACTCCCATTTCCAGGTCAACAGGTAACTTACCAGGTCTTGCCCTCATTAGGTAAGCCGGGGTACAGTTGGTGGAACATACCGGGATGTGGTTGTATAGGTCCACCAGATCGGGCAACTTCTCAGGCCACAGACTGCGTTCTTCCAGGGGCAACGTTTTTAGAAGATCCATTACCACCTGGTTCATTTTCTCACAAAGTCCATTAGTTTGCGGATGGTAGGGTGTCGTCCTTATCTTCCGGCAGCCATACAGATTGCAGAATTCCTGGAAGACCTCCGCTTCAAAGGCAGGTCCCTGGTCCGTCAGCACTTGGTCCGGGTACCCGTGTGGACGGCAAAAGTGCTGCTGGAAGGCTCTAGCTGCTGTTTGAGCCGTTAAGTCCTTGACGGGGACGACAACCAGAAACCGGGAGTAATGATCCACGATGGTTAACGCGTAGACGTAGCCACTTCTGCTTGGGGTCAGTTTTACATGATCCAAGGCTACCAGTTCCAACGGTTGCCGGGTGACGATGGACTGCAGGGGAGTCTTCTGGCTGGCACGGTCCTTCCTTCTCAGGTTGCACGGGCCACAGTCTCTGCACCACTTCTCGATGGTTCCCCTCATGCCTACCCAGTGGAACCGCTCGCGCAGCAGGAACTCCAGCTTCTTCCACCCGAAGTGTCCAGCTCCGTCGTGGTATGCCTCCATCACCATGGCTGCGTCTCTTCGTGGCACCACTACTTGCCAGAGTAATTCATGCGTCCGGGAGTTAACCATTCTGCGGCACAACTTCCCTTTGTAAAGGAACAGTCGACTCTTCTCTGCCCATAGTTGTTTGGCTTCCTCCGGAGCGTCTGGTTCAAGGCGAGCCTCCGGCCGAGTCAGCATCTCCTTCACCAGTCGGACGGCAGGGTCGCTGTCTTGCGTTTCCGCCCAGTTGTAGTGGGGTAAGGGGTTCAACGTAGCAGCCTGCTTACTCCTTACCCGGTGGGAATACTGGATAGTCCCATGACGGTGGAATGCAGGGAGTTCAACTTCTTCCAGTCCCTCCGGATCTTCTCCTCCGTCCGGCAGGTTGGGCATCCTGGACAGGGCGTCCGCGTTGGTATTGGAGCGTCCTGCCCGGTATTTGATTGTGAACTCGTAGTTGGACAGACGGGCCATCCACCTCTGCTCCAGGGCACCGAGTCTTGCCGTGTCCAGGTGTGTCAACGGGTTGTTATCCGTGTACACGGTGAACCGGGAAGAAGCGAGGTAATGCTTAAAGCGCTCGGTGACTGCCCATACTACGGACAGGAACTCTAACTTAAATGAGCTGTAATTCTCGGGGTTCCTTTCGGTGGGTCGCAGTTTTCGGCTGGCGTAGGCGATTACTCGTTCCTTCCCCTGCTGGATCTGGGACAGTACGGCTCCTAGCCCGATGTTACTGGCGTCGGTGTAGTGGATAAAGGTCTGGCTATAATCCGGGTACGCCAGGATTTCGTCCCCCGTGAGGGCCATCTTCAGCTGGCGGAAGGACTCTTCTTCCAGCTCCTCCCATTTGAAGGGCGGCTTCTGGTTCTTGGCCTTCCGGGACTGGCCTATCAGGAGGTCCTGCATAGGTGCTGCCTTTTTGGTGAAACCGGGAATAAACCTTCGGTAGTAGCCTACCAACCCGAGGAACTGCCGCACTTCTTTTACGCTGGAGGGGCTTGGCCATTCCTTAATTGCGGTGATCTTATCAGGGTCGGGAGCCACTCCGTCAGCGCTCACCACGTGTCCCAGGTACTGCACCTTTGGTTTCAGGAGGTGACACTTGGAGGGTTTCACCTTTAGGCCGTAACTTGCCAGAGCTTCGAACACTTCCGCCAGGTGTTTCAGGTGGTCCTCATACGTCTTGGAATATACGATGACATCGTCCAGGTACAACAGGACCGTCTCGAAGTTTCTGTGGCCCAGACAACACTCCATTAGTCGTTGGAAGGTTCCCGGTGCGTTGCAGAGTCCGAACGGCATGCAGGTGAACTCGCTAAGTCCCATCGGGGTGGTGAATGCGGTCTTCTCCCGGTCCGCCTCTGCTACAGGAACCTGCCAGTACCCGCTAGTGAGATCCAAGGTAGAGAAGAAGTTAGCAGATTTTAAAGCAGCCAATGACTCCTCTATCCTTGGTAAGGGGTACGCATCCTTGTGTGTGATACGATTGATTTTCCGGTAATCTACACACATCCTCATGGTGTTGTCTTTCTTTCGGACTAAGACTAGTGGAGCTGCCCAGGGGCTACAGCTATCCCTGATCACCCCAGCCTCCTTCATGTCTCTAAGCATCCCCTTGGCGTGTTGGTAGTGTGCAGGGGGTACGGGTCGATACCTCTCTTTTATAGGAGGATGGTCTCCCGTGGGGATGTGGTGTTCTACCCCCTTGACTCGCCCGAAGTCTAACGGGTGTTTACTGAACACTCTCTCGTACTCCTGAACCACCCGATAGACTCCTTGTTTCTGGTGTGCGGGAGTGGAGTCAGTACCCAGATGTAGTTGCTGACACCAGTCCTCCATGTTTTTCTTAGAGCCGTTACCTTCCTCCGGGTGAGATGGAGGCAAGGGTTCCACAGATTGTATAGAATTTTGGTTAATGGTATATAATTTGGCTAGCGTGGCATACCGGGGCAGGTACACTTCCCTCTCCCCGATATTTATTATGCGAACGGGCACCCTCCCATGGCGTACATCAACCACCCCCCGTGCTGTCAAAATGGTGGGCCTACTGTCCGAGTAAACTGGTTCTACCATTGCCTGGTAATCTCTACCTCTCAGACCAATAGCTGCCCGGCACCAAATCATCATTTCACTTTTTGGGGGCATGGCAATAGGAAAAGGGTCACACATTCTTACGCTACCAATCTCACCGCCGGAGAGTTCCACCTGTTGCCGTCGCATCAGTGCCCGGATCTCTTTCTGGATCACCCGCTGCTCGCCGGAGCTGGCGTTCTTGGCAACCTGCTGTAAAAGGAAAATCACCTCTGCAAGACAATATTCAATTACATTAGTTCCTAGAGTTATTTTTGGGTGACTCTCATGTTTGTCAATATCTACAATGATCAGTCCCTGTGCTGCCAGTTCGACTCTACCGATTTTGATGGTCACCTCTTTAAATCCGATCTGTGGCACGGGCTGGCCATTGCTGGCGATGATACTCAAGTCGTCGTCAGGGTAGCGGGTAATATCCGAGTCATTCCAGTACTGCTTAAAGAGCACGTACGGGATGGTGGTGACCTGTGACCCGGTGTCCAGTAGGGCACTCATGGGAATGCCATCCAGTACCACAGGCAAGACTGGACGTCCTCCCACATATCTGTCGCGCCAGTTCGATGGGCCTGGTGATCTTTTTCCTGGGGGTTGGCCCTCTACCCCAGGTTGTGCCCGTTTAAAGAACAGTACCTTGCCATATGTCCAGGTTGATTGCAGCGGCGGCAGATGGGTCGTCCGTCCTCGCTGTATCGGTCACTGGGTCTTCCTCTGGCCGGTGGGGTCCTCCTTGGTCGACGCCACGGGATGTCCTCCGGTCCGGATGCCAGCTGGATCTTCCCTGGGGTGGAAGCCTGTAAAGACTGCACAGTTCGGGTTAGCGCAGCAACGCTCTTAGCTAGCTCTTGGACCTGATGGTGTAGGTCTGGAGCCGGGTCATTGTCCAAAGCCTGCGCATCAGCTCCCACAGGCCCTGCCGACAAGGGCGCCGCCTCCTGGTGGTAAGTGATAGCAGGGCGCTTGTGGGTCACAACGCCACCCGGTGCCGGTTCTCGGAGCACCCGGATGGCTCTGTCCTTGAACTGTGCAAAGCCCAGATGGGGATCCTGTAAGGCCATTGCCCGCAACTGGGTTCGGTGGGTATTACAATACAGTCCCTCTATAAACTGTTCGGTCAACAGCCTGTCCTCGTTTCCCACTCCATCAGGGTCGGTCTGCTTAATGGCCCTCAGGGCCTCTTGTAGGTTTAGTGCATAGTCCCTTATACTCTCATGCGCTCGCTGCTTGCACCCGTAGAATCTAAGCTTAATCTCGGCTGAGGTGCGGGTATCAAAGGTGTCCTTCAGCCGGGTTAGTATCCCTGCGACAGTCTTCCTCCCAGGTGGCCAGGATTTTACTTCCCTTTTGGCTGCCCCGGTTAGTTGGGCCACCAGGATGCTCACTTTTTGCTCTTCTGTGAGGGGGTACACCTGGAAGAGGCTATCCAGCTTTTCTCTAAAGTCATGCAGGGTATGTGACTCCCCTGAGTACTGGGGTAGCCAAGCTGCTCCCGGGATATAGGGCATGGTGAAGGGCATAACTGCAGCAGCGGTAGCGCTGGCGGGGGTTGAGGCAGTGAAGCTCTCCTCCGTATCTGACATCTTCCTCCCCCCTAGTGGACCGTGGCCTACCTTGCGATGATCCTGTTCCGTAGGCCGCGGCTCCGCAGTGGATCGTCAGGGTTGAGGACCTTCCGTCGCGCTCCTGTGACGTCGGCGTCTGCTGGGCTCCTTCCAGGACCTTACGCAACGTCCGGACGTGAGGCGGGGCTTCAGTTCTCTCGCGCTTTCGGAGTCCACGCCCCTCTTCTTCCCGCGCGGCGTCCTCAAGATGGCGTCCAATGGCGGGAAAACGCCACGGATGGCGGGAAGAAGGCAGAAGATGGCGCCGGATGGCGGGAAACTTCACCGATGGCGGGAAGAAGGCTGAAGATGGCGCCGGATGGCGGGAATCTTCACCACAGGTAAGTTTGAAAAGTCTCTTTTTCAGGCACGCAGTACCCGGTGGTTGCGGGCACGAAATCCTGCCGACTACGCCAAAGTTGACGCGCCCCTGGGCCTGTGTCGCGCTGCGTTGCGCACGCGGGAGCTTACCCGGAGCCGGATCTGTTGAGGGTTGTAGTCTCGTGGCGGTGATCCGATCCGTGCCCAGGGAGTCAGACTAAGTGGCGCTGTTACAGCGGTAGATGTAGGACGACTACGCCACCCGTTGAATGCAGCTATGGAGCTGCCGCTGCAGGACAGTCCGCTGAGGCCGGTGGATGGATGGTGCAGCGTAGATGGTATAACCCCCAACGGGAGGGGTATGGCCTCAGGGCAGCAGATGTGGATGATGGGGGTAGCAGGAACCACTCAGAGATGGTGCGGTGTAATTCAGGGTCTTTACTGGTAACAACGATAGACCCTCCCGGAGTACTTGCTAGTGAACGGGGCCTGGTCAGTCCTTGAGCAGATGGGATCTCCCCTGGCCAGGCGGAGTTGTAGGCCTCCCAAACTGACTGTACTCTTCTGGCTACCTTGCTAGAAGCGGATATAAGTAGCCCACGTCCCTGAGTGTACCGTGTGGTGCTCACCCGTATGGCCGGTGACTCGGGGCCTTCTAATGGCTTCCGCTCCACGATGGCGGTGCTGGTCCCACGCGTGTGACCGTGCCTTCGGGTTTCTGGGCCTGAGGACCTGAAATCCCCTGCCGGTCGGCTTCTGCTGCTGGGTAAGAGTTAGTCCCCACAGCCTCGGACGCCGGGTCCGGTAAGAAAGCTTCTCAGTCAGGGAGAGCTCTGCAGCTGTCAGCCCCTGACTCGTAGTAGTATTGCTTCTGCTGTTTCTTGTCTCTACTCTCCTTGACTGACTAACCCTGCCTCAGCCCAGGGTTTATACAGGGGAAGTTCTTCCCCTCCCAAGACTGGGCAGGAGGTGTGGCATGCACAGGATCCCTGACCAAAGGACCTCCCACCTGCTCTCAGACATAACATTACATTACTGTGGAAAACCAGACCCCTGGGGTGCCACAACTGCATTAATGCCCTTTTGAGGTGTGAATCCAAATGGATTTTTGATCTACAGAGCTTGACGCCTGAAGGTTTAAATGGGGAACTTCTATTCACCGGTTTTTATAAACAGTTGTGAGTTTGTCCTGTCTCCATTCTCACCCCCTGTGCTCTCTTTTTCACACAGGACGTTTATTGCATCAGCTCCACTGTATCTGAAATCGGTCCTCATTCAGGTTACTTCCCCTTTGAAGCTAACTGAAGATGGCCCAGGTCTCTTGGATCCCCTAAAGACACCTTCGACATACATCTATTGGGTCTTTGACGGTGGAAGGGATGATACTCACCGCTTGAGGGACCCCCAACCTCCTCGGAGCCATCGAGAGAGCGGGACTGAGGGGGGTGAGGAGGAATCTGGGAACCAAACTCTACAACCTTTACCTTCTTCCTACCATTCATTCATCTCCAACATTTGATTGTTGACTGGACACGGCCAGCACAACCGGTATGTCTGGGCCCTGGTTGTTCCCGCGGCCTCAGAAGAATTGGGACGGATAGGACTCATACGATTTACTCGCGGTTCTCATGGCACCGTTACTTGATGGAACCTACCACGTGGGCGCAGTTACTATGTACCCAAGAGGACAGTTGGGTCATCTATTTATATATCGATTATCTTTGTACATTTTTTCCACGTGGGCGCAGTCACTATGCATCCAAGAGGACAGTTGGGTCATTTATGTTTATTGATGAATATTGATTATCTTTGTACATTTTTTCCTTGTTTATTATTTGCTTCTCTTGTTCGCCATTAGGCTTCATTATCTGTGGTGGTCAATAATGGTTATACTATATTGGATGCACACAGAGTAGCCATTGATAACCTTCTTGGGTAATAGAAAATATTCACCCACTAAAGCCCACCTCGGTGAATAATTTGGGAATCTGTACTCCCACTTCACAAAGAGTGTACCTAAGGAAGAATCAATACTTATAACTGCGCCCATGTATGATATGAATCGAGTTGCATTATATTGCAGTTTGATAGTGCCACAAGTGCTCCAATGGCGGAGTCGCGTTTATCATGCAATATCAGACGTTTAGTGAGGTCATTTATAAATCTCATTGAAAGTAGCATGTATATATTTTTCCTATGCTTCCTCTTTTTCTAGTAACAGAATATTCAATATTAATTGGACATGATTGAATTTTGAGGGATCCTGATCTAAATTAACAACTTTCTCCTTATAAGTACAAATGTCTATCTTTCAGAGGACACATAGGGGTTTGACCTTTGTACACGCTCTTATGTGTCTTATTATTATTATTATTTTTGACATGATGCTATTGTCATGTCATAGTCTCACTCTGACTGAGTCGAATTTTATTACTGTACCCATGCTCAATTTGTTGGGTTTGGGTGGAGAGTTCTTGTTTTAGAATCCCCCATTTGATCGGGCCAGTATTTTCTCTGTGGCCAACATTGTGGACGCTTCTCATGAAGCCGCGCATGCGCCAATGTACGGGGACTGTTTGGTCTGTGCGCGTGGGTCTCCTTAGCAACTCAGGACGCATACTATACTGGCCGCATTTGACATGTCTATGCCGGTGTGAGTACTTCCGGTTCAGACATACACACTTCCGTTCCGCGATGTCCGGGGCTCCGGCGTCTCCTGAGATACAGCTGTTCTCTGGGTAAATTACAAATTACTGATTACTTAGGTTTTATATATATTGACACAAGGTATGGGATCATACATGCCCCTGATGAAGCCACCCTGCGTGGCGACACGCGTTGGGCACTGAGGTCCCAGCTTCACTTTCCAGAGCACATGCTGTCTTAAATTAAGTATATGCATTTAGGGTCATGTTGCGGGTCTAGATTGCCATATTGTGTGGCAAGTTACTTTTCCTGCCCTTATAGTCATGGTGACTAACTAATTTTTGTGTGGATATTTATTATTGGTATATTGTTTGCTTATTGAACAATCATTATCTGCACTTTGACTATTCTAACTGAATGTGTATTACACCTTTGGCCTGGCACCCGGGTACACGGGGAATAGGCATTTACCAATTGATTGAAAACTTTTACTTATTTTGATCATGTAAACATAGTGTGTAATTTACCACTTCTTGTTTTGGGTGTGTGCAATATAGGGCTTGTGCAAATATTGACCACTACAGATAATTTTATACAGCCTGTGCGGCTGGTTTGATTATGTGCATTATTTGCACTCTATTCTTTAATACCATGGAAAGGTTTCATGTGTAGCTGGCTCCTCATATAGTGGTTCACTCCACTTTTTTAATGGTGTTTTAAATTGTTGGTATGTCCTTTACTTGTGTCTGATGATGTTCAAATAAAATTAATTAATGCACTTTAAAATATATACATCTCTTTTTCTCATCTATTATTTTGGTGATCATTGCTTATTTGCACGTTCTTTCTCTGCTTGTTAGTTCATGTCATTTTTTTGCGTGCAGCAGGTGGATCCCAATTACCAGATGGTGCCCTCCTTAACTGGTTGTTATTCGTATTTATATTTTTGAAGTGGTTCTCTCTTGAGCAACATTTAGTCTAAAATTCTGGAGTGTTGGCACATCTAGCCTAAGCTTGTGTTTATCATGGATCTTTCAGCTAGGGAAACAGCTTGGAGCAATCGGGCATTGGGAGTTTTTGAAACAGGTATGCGGCAGGGAGGTGAAGGAGTGACTGGTGAATTGGATTTTCAATCATTAACAAAAGATCTAATGAATTTACATAAATCTCTAACTAAAGTTTGGTGGAATGTGAGAAGTCTAGAGGAGTACAAAAGGTTGGGGCTAGTCCTCCGGGGCCTCCGCGTACAGATTTTTCCGGCCTGGGAAGTTAATGATACTTTCCAACAAACTTGGGAGATGGGCCTCCTAAAGTGTTCTACCATCTTAATCGATATGTTAATAGAGCATGATCAGGTGCTACTTACCAAGCTCAAAGATGACATTAAGGGGTGTGAGAATAAGTTGAAGGACTTTGATAATGATACATTGGTGGCACCTTTTAAGGAATGCCTCAAAGTGTCTATTGACCAGTTTGAAAAGGATATTATAAACAGAAAGAAACATAAGTTCCACAGAGATAAAATGGATTTTGACAATGGAAGGACCTTCAAGTGGGGCCACAGGGGTAACAGACGACGGGGCACAGTGGAGACTAGACCCCCGACGGATGTGAACACACGATGCGAATCCTCCTCCAGCGATTTTTTATCCTCAGGCCCAAGCGACATAGAAGGGGCCGTCGGAGAACAAGAGGCCACTCCGGTGGTAAAAGGAAAGAGGAACAGGGGGTACAGAGTCTGGTCCCCGTCATACAAGCGGGAAACCCGCAACAGGAGACGCTAGACTCTAACACTAATGGCCCCGTCGAAAATCCGGATGGTAATTTACAAATTATTAATCTGTCTACCTACACACTTTCTGAGGTTGAGAGATCAGTCTTAACAAGAGGTTTATCTTTTTCTCCCATGAACGTTTTGAATAAGTTTGAATTAGTTAAGGATGTGTATTTGTTTTGCCGACAAATGACTTTCAAACTTCTATATCATCAGCCCTCACTTATCGACACTCTACCATCGGAAGATAGACGGACTTTCCAGGATCTCCTAGATCTGCTGCAGGAAAAGGAGGATTCTCAATCACGTCAAAGATTTACAGGTAGACTCCCCTCACAGGCCACACCATCTTTTTCCATGTTCCCAGTGATACAGATCGTTTTTGACAACATGTGTAGGGACATTCAAAAACTAAAGAATGACCCACATAAGAACAACAATTTGAGCAAGGTGGAGAGACAGGCACTCACCAAATTGACATCTAATGAGGAGTTTTTGGTTCGGGAAGCGGACAAGGGTGGCAACATCGTGTTATGGCCCAATGCATTATATATCAAAGAGGCTAACCGACAATTATCCAATACCTCCTGCTACCACATGCTACCATCAGACCCGACTTTGTTTTTTAAAGACAAATTAGACTCCTTGATTAAGAGAGCAGGGTATAATAATATCTTAAATAAAAAAGAGATTGATTTTCTTACCACCCCGCATCCCGTAGTGCCCACCTTGTATTTATTGCCCAAAGTGCATAAATCTTTGACTGAACCTCCTGGCAGACCTATTGTGTCTGGTATCGGCGGCCTTTTTGAACGCCCTTGTATAAATCTAGACTACTTTTTACAGCCACTGGCCTCATCCCTGAAGTCTTATGTTAGGGACTCCTCCCACCTTATCCAACTTCTCAATCAACTGGTCATCCCCGATAATACCATCATGGTTTCATTGGATGTAGAATCCCTTTATACCAGCATTGCACACGATCTTGGTATAAGAGCAGTCATGTATTTTTTGGATCAACTCTCCACGGGGGATCGCAAACATGACTCATTCATCCTGGACCTTTTACATTTCGTCTTAGACAAAAACTACTTTGTTTTTGACAGAAAATTTTATCGGCAGGCAACCGGTACCGCTATGGGTGCGAGATGTGCGCCCTCTTATGCAAATTTGTGTTTGGGATGGTGGGAGGATACGACAGTATATGCACATGAGTCCTTTAACAACAAGGTTCTCACATGGTTAAGATACATCGATGATGTGTTTTTGTTGTGGTCAAGCACTCAAATGGAATGCGAGGCCTTTATCAATGATTTGAACAATAATGCACTCAACATCAGACTAACGTAAAATCTCTCCAATGTAGAGATAGACTACTTGGATCTGAAGTTGATCAAGAAAGGTAATCAGATCTGTACTACTCTCTTTAGAAAAGCTACAGCCAGCTACAAATAATCTGCTGCATTATTCAAGCTTCCACCCATTGCACTTACGAAACGGGATCCCGAAGGGACAATTTCTCCGGGTCCGAAGGAATTGTACTACTGTGGAGGATTTCCAGGAACAATCGAGGGACCTCTCACGACGCTTTCTTAAGAGAGGTTACCCACGACGAATCATCTCGAATGCTTTCCAGGATGCAAGAGGTAGGAACTACAATGATTTACTGCAGACACGAGGGGCAAGACCGGTTAGACCTCTGAGCCTAATTACCACCTTTAATAATCAGTGGTCCGATATTCGGAATGTGCTCACAAAGAATTGGGGTATTCTTCTGAGTGAGCCAAAACTGATCACACACATCTCAACGACCCCTAATCTGATAGCCCGTAGAGCAAGGAATCTAAAAGATAAACTGTGTAAGAGCCATTATACGCGACCCTCCACCAGATTGGATAGAGGGGGTAGAATTGTTGGGGGATGTAACATCTGCCAATACACAGTTGCACAAGATGGTATAACACTTTCCATCTTTCCTTATCAGATCAGATCAAAGACTTATTTCAACTGTCGATCACGAAACCTGGTATATGCCTTGATTTGTGGCTGCCCAAAGATATATGTCGGACAGACATCGCAAGAACTTAGGAAGAGTATCTGTGAGGGTCGTGATGACATTCCACTCGTCCTCCAGTCACTCCAAATTCAAACTATGAGCATGGGTCAACCATTCAAAGAATGAGTCAGACAACAAGCTGGTTCAAACTCAGAGCATGCTCAGAAGGCTACTACAGACAACGTTCTCAGCAATGTTCTGTGTTTATTCCTACATACACAAAACTAAATACACTACATAATGGGGAGGGGAAAGGGGTTGTCCGGGGCGGGTAAGCCATGAAAGTCCAGTGTCTGGCCACTCCTGATTGGTCCACATCTCCTTATCTCAGTCTCTGGGCAGATATTGCAGCCGTCAGCTTATAATCTTGTTTCGTTTCTCTGAAATAAGTCTTGGCAACACTGGAACTGTCTTAGTTTAAGTTTCGATTTGAGTATTACGTAGCAAGGAAAGCTTATTGTTATAAGACACAAAATGGTGGTTAGTACATTAGCAAAAAAGCGTATAAAAGTTACAAAAGTATAAAAGTTACAAATATATATATTCTCTTTTACCCCGACATTCCCACCTAAACACTAAGCTTTCCTTTGCTTCGGGGCCTTTGAGACTGTCCATGTGTGGGGAGAGGGGAGGTGGATTTCTTCACCCAATCATCTTAGAAGCTGCCCCCTTATGGGACGCCCCCAGACAATCGAGCCCTATCCTGGGTGACACATGGAGTTCTCCCAACTGTCCCTAAACTAAATCTCTCAATTGAACTTTGTCATGGGGGGGCTGGTCAGGCTTGTTCAAAGGAGTGTATTTCTCCATATCTTCTCTTGATTCAGAAAGGTCCCGGAGGTTGGGACAGCATTGGTTATAGCTTTCCTGTATAAGGGGACTATGCAGCACAGGACCACCAGGCCCAATACTAGTAGACCTCCCATTACTAGACAAACTTGTTGGAGGAATCCCTTGAGCCCTCCCAACCAACCTGAGAAGAAGGAGGTATCTACCCCTGTGTGGTAGCTGTCCACCCTGGGACAGACAGTAAACATATGGAAAGGATATAGAAGAAGGTAGTCATCTTTTATAGACTCGCTTTGTCTCTCTTGCAGTGGGAGGCGTGAATCCAGGTGCTCTTGCCCTCAAGCTTCAGAGCCGTCAGGGTGGTGAGAAGCACAATGTACGGTCCCTCGAACTGCGGCTGGAGGCAGTCTTTCCGGACAAACTTCTTCACATACACTAGATCGCCTGGGATGAAATCATGTACTGCATCACCTGTAGATTCTGGGAGAGAAGCAGATACTGGAGAGCGGGTGTTAGTCAATTCTCTAGACAAGGCAATCACAAATTTTACCACTCTATCATGTGTTTCAGACAACTCTTGGGGCCTAATCTCTCCTATCTTGGGTGGGGTCCCAAACAAAATTTTATAGGGAGTCAGCCCATGTTTGGCCTGAGGAGTGTGTGTGATATGATACAATACTATGGGGAGTAGGTCGGGCCAGGGGAGGGGATGATCTTAGGTCATTTTCAAGAGCTGGGTCTTGAGTGTGGAATTCATTCTCTCCACTTTGCCTGAACTGGCAGGATGGTATGGAGTGTGGAGGCCCAAATCTGTTCCCAACATGTTCCAGAGTTCTTCGTAGATATTTGCTGTGAAAGCTGGTCCTTGGTCCGATTCTATGACTTGGGGAACTCCAAATCTGCAGGCAATTTCGGTGATCAGTTTCTTGGCTGTGACTTTAGCAGTCATGTTGACAACCGGGTAGGCCTCGGGCCAGGCTGAGAACATATCCACGGCTACCAAAACGTACTCCTATTTTCCTGCTTTAGGCATTTGGATATGGTCGACTTGTATTCTCTGCCAAGGGTAGTCTGGTTTAGCCAGGTGTTGGAGAGGGACCCGTACCGTACACGTTGGGTTGCAGGTAGCGCAGACAGAGCAGGATTTTGAGTACGCAGTCACAGTGGAAGAGATTCCGGGTGCAAAGTACAGTTTCTTGATACATGCCAAGGCTTGATTCTTTCCTCTGTGTGTAGGCCCGTGAGCCCATGCTGCCACAGCTGAGTACATGCGTCTAGGCAAGCAAGGCTTCCCATCCACTTGGTAAAGAGTCGAGTTGACCTTTGAATCTTTGCGACCTGCCAGCACAGCTCCTGCCGCTTTCCATTGCTTGACTTCTTCAGTGGGGGGTCTTCCTTTGTTCCTCACACAATTTTTCTTCAGGCATCCTGACCCCCCTGGATTCCACTCGTGTCTCCGCTGGACTTGTATGGTCTTCCGCCGGCTGTTCTTTGGCTCTTGCTCTAGTGAGCGCCACAGCTACGGTTTGCAGGGTCTCCCCCATCTCTTCTTCCTTTTCCTGCCACTTTGATGACACATTCTCCACTGCCGCAGTCTTGGCTGCTTGGTCAGCTAGGTGGTTGCCCCTGGCTTCTCTGGATTCTAGTCTTCCATGAGCCTTGACCTTGATAACAGCAACCTGAATGGGTAGTTCCAGGGCCTTCATTAGGGCCTTAATCCATGAGGCATGTTTCACTGGTGTACCTGCAGCTGTGATGAATCCTCTAGACTTCCATAAGAGTCCAAAATCGTTGCAAATTCCATGTCCATACCTGGAATCGGTATATATATTCGCCGTTGTTCCTGCTGCCAGGTGGCAGGCCTCTGTGAGAGCCACAAGTTCAGCTTCTTGTGCAGACATGTATGGTGGTAGAGCTTCAGCCTTGAGGACTGTTAGGTCCGTTGTGACAGCATATCCCGTGTGGATCTTCCCTTGAGGGTCTGCGAGCGGATGTGCCACCATATTCTCTGGAGCAGAAGTCTCTTCCTGCAAAATTTTTATACAATCATGAGGTTCCACCAATGGACCTTCACCCTCTTCACCTTCCCCCCTAGGAGGTGGAAGCAAAGTGGCAGGATTGATAGTCAGACATCTGGTAAATGTTATATTGGAGGGCAACAATAGGGAACACTGCAGCCGCAGGTGTCTTTGGTTGGTTAGATGTTTCGGAGATGTTTGTTGCAGAACAGCTGAGAGATCATGGCCGGCCTGTATAACTAGATCATGTCCAAGGACGATATCAGCTGACTTATCAAGGAGGATGTGAGCAGCGTGGACCGCCTTAAGGCACGTGGGGGCAGTTCGGGCGACAGGGTCCAGGCGGGCTGAGTAGTAGCCCAAAGGCAGATACTTATGATCATAGCGTTGTGCTAGAACTCCAGAGGCATGACCTTCCGATTCCGAGACAAAAAGGTGAAATGGCTGAGTATAGTCTGGTAAGCCCAAGGCCGGGGCAGAGACAACAGCCTGTTTAAGGCGGTCAAAACATAGTCTGTGTTGATGAGAAACACGTGGATCTTCAGCATGAAGCCAAACTGAGCCTTCATCCATGAGACAGTCGTACAGAGGTTGCATGAGCTTTGAGGCATCAGGGATCCATTGCCTGCAGTAAGTGATGAGGCCAAGGAAAGTCTGCATAGCGGAGTAGGTGGTTGGGAAGGTGATATCCATGATGGCTTGTTTTCTTTCTTCAGTCAGATGTCTAGCACCTTGTGATATACAATGTCCAAGGAAAATGACCTTGGGCAGACACCAGTGGACTTCGCCTTTCGAGACTTTACAGTTAGCTGAGTGAAGAAACCAGAATAGGGATGCTGACATCTCTGGCAAATTTTCTTCAGTGCCACAGAGTAAAAGATCATCCACATACTGTAGAACGGTGACCTGAGGGTTCTCTTGAACCCATGGCTCCAGAATAGACTTCATAGAATGAGTGAATTGGTTAGGAGAGTTCTGGGCTTTTTGCGGAGTCCTGTTCCATGTAAGCTGTGCTCCTTGAAAGGTGAAGGCAAAAAGAAACCACGAATCTTCATGTAAGGGTATACTGAAGAAGGCGTTGGCCAGATCTAACACCGTAAACAAGGTGGCCGTTGGAGGCACCTGAGACAAGAGGGTGTTTGGGTTGGGTACCACTGGAGTTTCTAAAATGGTAGCTGCATTGACGGCTCTGAGATCCTGAACCAACCGGTATCTTGGAGGCTCTCCCGGAACGGTTTTCTTTTTTTACAGGAAAGAGGGGTGTATTGCATGGAGATACACATCTGACAAGGACTCCTGATTCCAGGAGCGAAGCGATTTGGGTACCCAAGCTTTGTTCTTGTGCAGCCTTGAGGGGGTATTGTGGCAACCGTGGGTACCTGTGTCCAGGCTTGAGGTGTACTCGGACCGGGGGAACCTGCAGGAGGCCGACGTCCTCTGGCCCACTGGACCACAGAGAGTGAGGTTGTATGGTCATCATCATGAGAGGGAAGGCTTTAAGAACACAGCGGTCTTCAGTCCCTTGTTCGGAATGAGGGTCCCGCAAAAGAAGCTCCATACCATGGTTTCCGAAGGTAATTGTTGCCTTCATCCGCTCTAAGAGATCGGCTCCCAACAGATTGACAGGGCAAGTTTCAGAGACCAAGAATCTTGTGAGTACTCCGTTGAACGGTCCTACAGACACAGGGACTGTGAGTGGAGAGGAAATATGTTGGCCTTCCACCCCAACACAGTTGAGGGTATCCGGTGATAGGGATACAGAAGGAGGGAGCTGTGCAGAGGAAATGACAATTGTGGCCGCCCCAGTGTCCACCAGGAACTCCAGTGGTTGATGGTCCACCTGTAAAGTGACAGTCCCACAGGCGGCCGTGAGATGCGTAGCCGGGAAAGTGGACACTGGTTGACCGAGCCGTCATTGGCGTGGATGAGATGGTTCACGGGAAGGTCCATGGTTGTATGGACCGTCACGGAACGACCGGTCATGGTACTGTCTGCGGGTTGGACAGTCTCTGAGGATGTGGTCAAGGCTACCACACTTCCAACACAACATTCGTCCTCCAGAATCACGAGATTGTCTTCTGTTTCTAGATGGTCCCTTGTCATCTCTTCTGTCTTGTTTTCTATATGTGGGAGGAGTATTATCACCTGTGCCTTTAACCATTACCCACTTGATTCCATGTTGGTTGCCAGGGGGTGGGTAGCTTTCTTGAGCTTGATATACCATGGCAGGAGCGGTTTTCTTCTTTGGCTTAGTATCCTTTTCCATTTTTAGCATTGATTTTTGGAAAGCTTTAACGATGTCCACCGCGTCGTTGAAAGAAGAAGAACGAATCTCGGGCCGTACTCTTAGGACTTCATCTCTGAGAGCGTCTTGTAGGCCATCTACTAGGGCCTGAACCAACAGGGCGGCCTGCGTCTTGACGTGAGGACTGTATCCGAGATCCTCAAAATGCATGCTGAGTCTTGCAGCATATCTTTCCACAGATTCATCAGGGTCTTGTTGAACATCTTATACAGACCCAGCTTGATCTGACAAGCGATCCTGAGCCCAGGCTTTTAACTGTTTCATGTATTCTAGGCCGGATTCATACGTACTAAGAGATCCTGCTTTTGTGGAATCCATGGCCTTCTGAAAGCTCTCCGTTTTCGGCTAAGTGAGCCTGGCATTCTGCAGCCAGAGTAGAACCAGCAGCAAGGGAAATTTTGCGAGCCAATCCTCCAACATGGCTCATACAGGTGTTTGCAGGGTTGACTATGGCCCCCACCCGATGTGTAAGGATGTCACCATAGCCTATTGACAGAGTGACAGGGCGTCCTGATGGGTCTACTAGATTCCGGGAGCGGCAGGGGTCCCAGACTTCTGAGGGGCTGGGGGGTGGTGCTCTTTCAGCAGTTGCTTGGAGCAAGGGCCGGAGTATGGGTAATGAATGTGGGGTGGAGGATGCCATAGGAGACGTATGGGGTAAAGGGGGGGGGCTGGAGTATCTTGAGCCCATCCCTCATCTGGCTCCGTATCGTCTTGAGTAACAGTATGTTGGCGGAGGGAGAGCAGTGTGGCCTGAAATTCTGGGGAGTTGAGGAGGATATCCCCAGGGTTGTGGGTGACTCCCATAGGAAACAGGGGAAGCGTCTCAGCATCGTGGACTGGAGCAGAGGGTGTCACATTAGTTTCAGATGGGTGCTCTGGGACTGCGGGCTTTTCCACCTGTGCTGGTGGCTGGTAATATGCACCGGACGGATCTAGTAGTGGATATAGGCCGGATTGGGGCTTTCCGGGCCTCCCACAACAAGTAAGAGGTGTAGCAAGATGGCCGTGGGAGGGAGGAGTTAGAGTGGAAGTGGGATTGTTCTTGGGGGCAGGGAAAGGTGTAGTAAGATGGCCGTTGGAGGAAGGAGGGGGGAGTGGGGGTGGGATTGTTCTTGGGGGCAGGGAAAGGTGTGGTGACAGGCATCAACGGGGTTACGGCCAATTTAGGGTCACATAACAAATCACATTCTGAAGCTTTCATGTATCCGAACAAAGGCTCGGCATTCTCTGTTCCCCCTGCACCATCTACTCTAAGATGTGCCTGAGCCTGGTGCAGAAGTCCTCACCTAGCTTTCCCAATTTCTGTGTAACACATTCTTTCTACACTGAAAACTAAAGCCTGCCTGTACTGGATAAGCTTATCATATTATACAAATTCCTAACATTCTTCTTGCCTTCTTGCCTTCCCGTAACTCCACTAATTGGCTTAACTCCTACAGCAGCATTCCGCAACTTACGAGATCTTTCAAATTTGAATATACGCAACATTTTCTTATAGAATGCAATGATCTGTCGCGACTCAGATCACTGGTGCAGTCCACAGGTCGCCACTCCTCAGTGTAGAGCACACCTCAATACACTGATGAGATAGAGAGACACCTCAATCTAACTCCTTTCCTAGCCTTGAATGGCGACTTTACAGTGCGACTCACCACGGCACCCTGACTACAGGTCACCACCCGTCAGTGTAGAGACACCTCAATACACTGATGAGATAGAGAGACACCTCAATCTATCTCCTTTCCTACCACGGCACCACCCGACAGTGTAGAAACACCTCAATACACTGTTTCCTAACCTTGACTTTACAGCAGTCTCTGTGTTAGACGAAGAGCACTCCTCAATTCGTCACAGATTCTTTCTCCCTTACACTACAATTCAGGAATGCTTTGAAACCTCGACTATCAGTTACGGGAGGCAGCTATCTAAGAAAAGTACAGTGACCGGGGGAGGAGGAGGTAGTGTGCACACGAGCACGCGCAGGCATGCGACGTCACTCGTTTTAACACTTGCTGGTTCAGGACATGGTGCGGGACGCCTGAGGTCTCACCACTCGACCGATCACCCACCCAGATCCAACCTGACAGCCCCACAGAAACCGCTGCGGCTGACACACAGGCAAGTGAGACATATAAAATACATCTCAACTTACCGTGTTCGATGGAGGTTGATCAGGCCTCAAATTCAGCCACCGCGGTCACCACCAGGGAAATCAGCAATATGGGTCCGGGAGGGCGGCGTACCGCTAGCCACGCCGCACGTTGAGCGCCATTTGTGAGGGTCGTGATGACATTCCACTCGTCCTCCAGTCACTCCAAATTCAAACTATGAGCATGGGTCAACCATTCAAAGAATGAGTTAGACAACAAGCTGGTTCAAACTCAGAGCATGCTCAGAAGGCTACTACAGACAACGTTCTCAGCAATGTTCTGTGTTTATTCCTACATACACAAAACTAAATACACTACATAATGGGGAGGGGAAAGGGGTTGTCCGGGGCGGGTAAGCCATGAAAGTCCAGTGTCTGGCCACTCCTGATTGGTCCACATCTCCTTATCTCAGTCTCTGGGCAGATATTGCAGCCGTCAGCTTATAATCTTGTTTCGTTTCTCTGAAATAAGTCTTGGCAACACTGGAACTGTCTTAGTTTAAGTTTCGATTTGAGTATTACGTAGCAAGGAAAGCTTATTGTTATAAGACACAAAATGGTGGTTAGTACATTAGCAAAAAAGCGTATAAAAGTTACAAAAGTATAAAAGTTACAAATATATATATTCTCTTTTACCCCGACATATCCAACAACATATCTCCAACATTTCCACGGCCAGGAGGGACCGTGACAAGGATAAAACATTAACGTCTGTGGCGACACACTTCTTGGATGTCCATAATGGTCGACCATCCAGACTCCAGGTACTGGGCTTGGAGCAGATAAAAACCAATATTAGGGGAGGTGACTGCATTAATGCCCTTTTGAGGTATGAATCCAAATGGATTTTTGATCTACAGAGCTTGACGCCTGGAGGTTTAAATGGGGAACTTCTATTCACTGGTTTTTATAAACAGTTGTGAGTTTGTCCTGTCTCCATTCTCACCCCCTGTGCTCTCTTTTTCACACTGGACGTTTATTGCATCAGCTCCACTGTATCTGAAATCTGTCCTCATTCAGGTTACTTCCCCTTTGAAGCTAACTGAAGATGGCCCAGGTCTCTTGGATCCCCTAAAGACACCTTCGACATACATCTATTGGGTCTTTGACGGTGGAAGGGATGATACTCACCGCTTGAGGGACCCCCAACCTCCTCGGAGCCATCGAGAGAGCGGGACTGAGGGGGGTGAGGAGGAATCTGGGAACCAAACTCTACAACCTTTACCTTCTTCCTACCATTCATTCATCTCCAACATTTGATTGTTGACTGGAATCCCGACACGGCCAGCACAACCGGTATGTCTGGGCCCTGGTTGTTCCCGCGGCCTCAGAAGAATTGGGACTTCTGTACATTTTTTCCACGTGGGCGCAGTCACTATGCACCCAAGAGGACAGTTGGGTCATTTATGTATATTGATATATATTGATTATCTTTGTACATTTTTTCCTTGTTTATTATTTGCTCCTCTTGTTCGCCATTAGGCTTCATTATCTGTGGTGGTCAATAATGGTTATACTATATTGGATGCACACAGAGTAGCCATTGATAACCTTGTTGGGTAATAGAAAATATTCACCCACTAAAGCCCACCTCGGTGAATAATTTGGGAATCTGTACTCCCACTTCACAAAGAGTGTACCTAAGGAAGAATCAATACTTATAACTGCGCCCATGTATGATATGAATCGAGTTGCATTATTTTGCAGTTTGATAGTGCCACAAGTGCTCCAATGGCGGAGTCGCGTTTATCATGCAATATCAGACGTTTAGTGAGGTCATTTATAAATCTCATTGAAAGTAGCATGTATATATTTTTCCTATGCTTCCTCTTTTTCTAGTAACAGAATATTCAATATTAATTGGACATGATTGAATTTTGAGGGATCCTGATCTAAATTAACAACTTTCTCCTTATAAGTACAAATGTCTATCTTTCAGTGGACACATAGGGGTTTGACCTTTGTACACGCTCTTATGTGTCTTATTATTATTATTATTTTTGACATGCTGCTATTGTCATGTCATAGTCTCACTCTGACTGAGTCGAATTTTATTACTGTACCCATGCTCAATTTGTTGGGTTTAGGTGGAGAGTTCTTGTTTTAGAATCCCCCATTTGATCGGGCCAGTATTTTCTCTGTGGCCAACATTGTGGACGCTTCTCATGAAGCCGCGCATGCGCCAATGTACGGGGACTGTTTGGTCTGTGCTCGTGGGTCTCCTTAGCAACTCAGGACGCATACTATACTGGCCACATTTGACATGTCTATGCCGGTGTGAGTACTTCCGGTTCAGACATACACACTTCCGTTCCGCGATGTCCAGGGCTCCGGCGTCTCCTGAGATACAGCTGTTCTCTGGGTAAATTACAAATTACTGATTACTTAGGTTTTATATATATTGACACAAGGTATGGGATCATACATGCCCCTGATGAAGCTACCCTGCGTGGCGACACGCGTTGGGCACTGAGGTCCCAGCTTCACTTTCCAGAGCACATGCTGTCTTAAATTAAGTATATGCATTTAGGGTCATGTTGCGGGTCTAGATTGCCATATTGTGTGGCGAGTTACTTTTCCTGCCCTTATAGTCATGGTGACTAACTAATTTTTGTGTGGATATTTATTATTGGTATATTGTTTGCTTATTGAACAATCATTATCTGCACTTTGACTATTCTAACTGAACGTGTATTACACCTTTGGCCTGGCACCCGGGTACACGGGGAATAGGCATTTACCAATTGATTGAAAACTTTTACTTATTTTGATCATGTAAACATAGTGTGTAATTTACCACTTCTTGTTTTGGGTGTGTGCAATATAGGGCTTGTGCAAATATTGACCACTACAGATAATTTTATACAGCCTGTGCGGCTGGTTTGATTATGTGCATTATTTGCACTCTATTCTTTAATACCATGGAAAGGTTTCATGTGTAGCTGGCTCCTCATATAGTGGTTCACTCCACTTTTTTAATGGTGTTTTAAATTGTTGGTATGTCCTTTACTTGTGTCTGATGATGTTCAAATAAAATTAATTAATGCACTTTAAAATATATACATCTCTTTTTCTCATCTATTATTTTGGTGATCACTGCTTATTTGCACGTTCTTTCTCTGCTTGTTAGTTCATGTCATTTTTTTGCGTGCAGCAGGTGGATCCCAATTACCAGATGGTGCCCTCCTTAACTGGTTGTTGTTCTTATGCTCTGACCATGGTGGATCACTACTCACGTTTCCTGGTGGTTGCCCCCGTCAAAGATCTGACGGCAGAGACAGCAGCAAAGACGTTCCAAGCGTATATGTGTAGACCCCATGGTTATCCTCAGCAGGTGCTGACGGACCAAGGCCCGGCCTTTGAGGCTGAGTTGTTCAAGGAGTTCTGCCATCTCTACGGGTGTAAGAAGATAAGAACTACACCGTACCACTAACAAACCAACGGTCTCTGCGAAAAGATGAACAACATCATCATCGACCTGCTAAAGACCATAGCACTTGAGAAGAGAAACCAGTGGCCAGACCTGCTACCAGACTTAGTAGATCTGTATAATCATATACCAGTAAGATCCACCAATTGCACTCCGGCATATCTCATGCGGGCAAGGCCAGGAAAGCTGTCCATGGACCTGGAGCTTGGTGTTGTTGAGCCTGAAGCTGATATGACCACTGAGGACTGGGACACGACCAGACAAGAGCAGTACAGGAGGGTACAGGCCTGTGTCGAGGACAGTCTCACTCAGGTGAGAGAAAAGCAGGAGGCACACTACAACAAAAACGCGCCTGCAGAACCCTTCACACCTAGTGAAACAGTATTGAAAAGGAAAAGACGCAACCACAAACTTGATGACCAGTGGGAAAAAGAACCCTACACTGTGTTGCCGTCAAGATTTGATAACAAGAAGACATGCATAATCAGTCGAGATGGAGGAAGAACATCTGCTACAGTGTCCAGGGACCACCTAAAGTTGTGTCCAGACTTACTGAAACCCCAAGAAGAGGCGCCTCTCACAATTCCGGAGGAGCCTAAAGAAACAGTGATCCACACTGATTTAGATTTCCCGCAGATTGGCCTCAACTAGGAGGAGCAGTAGTTGTCCCTGTAATTACCTTCTACCCACAGCAAGAAGAACCTATAAGTGCTGCAGAAGTGCCTGCTCAAGCAGAATCCCCGGAAGAAGGATCCCCGTTTGGAACAGAGCAAGAAGGCCCAGCCAATGGTATGCTTGCTAGTCCAGTAGTGAGGTCAATACAGCCTTGTAGCGCCTCCACACCTAGTACTGACACATTGGGAAGTAGAGCACCTACTAGTACTTCACGCATCCCGGTACTACTTACCAGATCAACACGTAGCACGAGAGGTAAAACCCCTGTTAGGTACACACAGTGAATAGTCAAATTTCTGGAATGTAGATAGTTACCCCTGGGGTATTAAATTGTAATGTACTGAACTGTTGTGTATTTTCATGCAGATGTATATTATTTTGTGTTTTGCCTAAGGACTTCCTTTATTGCTTGCATAAAGAACTGCGTGGCTGAGGACTATGTGCAGCCCAAAAACTGCTTGTTGTACATAATTGCGCTCCCTGGAGTGCCCCTTCTAGGTGACCTCAGAAGGAAAACCTGTCTGGAGTGGCTCTATTGAAGGTCCAACTCGGGATCTTCATGCCCTGCTGCCACCCCAGGGCCTACGTTGAGGGTTTGGGACAGGTCCCTCAAACCACCAAGTACTCTACCTTATGAGATGGACATCCTTCCTGGGAACCTCACCACAAGAGACTTGAGTTCTGAGGACACTTTGTATTTGTTATTGTTATGCAACGTTTAAGAAATGTGCCTCCCATAAAGGGAAGATCGTTATTGCATTGTTTATGTTTCCAATTGTTGTTATAAAATGCCCGGGAGTGCTGAGCTTTGCTAGTGTTATGATCTGCTACAGGGACTAAGGAAAGACAGGAGAACTGTCCCTACAATAGAACTAAACTAGATCCCTACGATGTAACGGGGAACCTGATCCTGCGATCAGACCCGCTAAAGTCCTCGGCTAGTCTGATGTGAGGGAGGGAGGGATCCCTACAAGAACTAGGGACTGGGATAAGTTGGACACCTCCTAGCAGAAATAGTAGCAGTCAAAGTAGCAAATAGTAGCAGTCAAAGACAAACACACAACAAAAAGCATAGAGGTCAGAAGACCTAGCAAAACTAACAGAGAACGGCAACAGAGCACCAAGCTAGCTCAAGAGTAGTAAATACAATGAAGTCCAGCAAGACCAGGAGGTCGGAGCCGGATTAAATAGGCAAAAATGGTCATGTGACCAGCAAACTAAAAAAAAACTAACAGGAGAGTTCTAACAGTACCCCCTCTTCTAAGAGGATCCTCCGGATCCCCTAGGCCCAGGCTTACCAGGAAACCTCCTGTGAAACGCTCTGACAAGTCTGGAAGCAGAAACATCATTCGCCCTCACCCATGAGTTATCCTCAGGTCCGAAACCCTTCCAAGCGACGAGATACTGCAAACTCCCTCTATACCGTCTAGAATTTAGGATGCGGGAAATTTCATATTCCCCGTCCTCCACCACCGGAGGAACAGTGGCAGAGGCGTCACCATCAGACACAGCTTTTTTCAACAGAGAAACATGAAACACTGGGTTAATCTTCCAGGACGTAGGAACCTCCAACCTAACAGCAGATTGGTTAACTATCTGAAGCACCTTAAAGGGCCCTACGAACTTGGGACCCAATTTTTTAGAAGGAATCCTCAATCGCAGATTCTTAGAGGACAACCAAACCATGTCACCAACAGCAAACAAAACCTCTTGCTGTTTCCTATCAAAGTACCTCTTAGATTTTTTGTTAGCCTCCTGAAGATTACCACGCACATCCGTCCAAACTCTCTCCAAATCACCGGAAAAACTCTCCTCCTCAGGCACAGCCGAAACCAATTTGGAGAATGACCCAAAAGACGGATGTCTCCCAGAACAACAAAAAAAAGGCGAACACCCAGCAGAAGAGGATGTATGGTTGTTAAGAGCAAATTCAGCAAGTGGCAGAAACTCAGACCACCCCTCTTGATTGTCTGCCACAAAACAACGCAAGAACTGCTCAACATCCTGGTTCTTCCTTTCTGTCTGGCCATTAGACTCAGGATGATATCCAGATGAAAACGACAAATGAACTCCCAACCTGTCACAAAAGGCACGCCAAAAATGAGCCACGAACTGAGGTCCCCTATGAGAAACAATGTCAGTAGGAACACCATGTAGTCTGACAATTTCCTTGACAAAGGCCTTAGCGAGTGTCTTAGCGCAAGGCAGTTTGATGAAGGGAACCAAGTGACACATCTTGCTAAAACGGTCCACGACCACCCAGATGACCGTGAAACCTTCAGAGGGGGGAAGGTCAGTAATAAAGTCCATAGCCAGATGTGTCCAAGGTGCACTAGGAACCTCCAGAGGGCAAAGCAACCCCGCAGCAGGAGCATGCGAAGACTTGGATCTAGCACACACAGTACATTGGCGCACCCACTTAATGACTTCCTTCTGCCATCCAGGCCACCAAAAACTGCGACCCACAAGTCTCTTGGTCTCAGAAATTCCTGGATGACCTGCCAACCGAGACTCATGACACTCAACAAACAAATCTCTCCTAAAGGTCCTAGGCACAAACAACCTCCCATGGGGAGTGTTATATGGGGCATTCTCCTGAGCTTTAAGAATCTCATCCTCCAAAACGGAGTCCAAAGCAGCAATCACAACACCTTCTTGTAAAATGCTCTCCTCTTCCTCCTCAACACCGACCATGGGAGAAAAGCTGCGAGACAAAGCATCCGCTTTAACATTCTTGGTACCCGGGATGTAAGTAACGGAAAAATTAAACCGCGAGAAAAAAAGTGCCCACCTAGCCTGACGGGCATTCAAGCGCTTGGCAGCATCAAGATAGATCAGATTTTTATGATCAGTGAAAACCTGAATGGGAAATTCAGCACCTTCCAAGAGATGACGCCAGTGTTCAAATGCGAGTTTAATCGCCAGCAATTCCCGATTACCAATATCGTAATTAAGTTCAGTCTCAGAAAATTTTTTTGAAAAAAAGGCACAGGGATGTACTCCATCCTTGTTTTCCTGAGACAACACCGCACCGACCCCCACCGAAGAAGCATCAACCTCAACCAAAAACGGCTTAGTCACATCAGGCTGCATAAGGATGGGAGCAGAGGTGAACCTCTCCTTTAGAAACACAAAAGCTTCAATGGCCTCAGAAGTCCACTGAACCGCATTAGCACCTTTCCTGGTGAGATCGGTCAGCGGTTTGACAATAATAGAAATTTTTTTTATGAATTTTCTGTAATAATTGGCGAAACCCAAAAACCTCTGTATCGATTTCAAACCAATAGGCCTAGGCCATTTCTGCACAGCTTGAACTTTAACCGGGTCCATCTCAAAACCTTCACTGGAGATAATGTAGCCCAAAAAACTAATTCTCTGTACAGCGAACTCACATTTCTCCAGCTTAGCAAAAAGCGAATTGTCCATTAATAACTGTAATACCTCACGTACGCTCCGCCAATGAGACTCCAGATCAAGCGAATAAATCAGAATGTCATCCAAATACACAACCACATTTTTGCCGATTAAAGGTCTAAGGATGTCATTAATAAGATTCTGAAAAAATGCTGGAGCATTGGTAAGACCAAAAGGCATAACCAGATTCTCAAAATGACCCACAGGAGTGTTAAAAGCAGTCTTCCATTCATCACCCTCCTTCATGCGCAACAAATTGTATGCCCCCCGGAGATCAATTTTAGAGAACCACTTGGCCCCCACTAACTGGTTAAATAAATCAGGAATCAATGGCAGTGGGTAAGGATTGCGTACAGTAATTTTATTAATCTCACGAAAGTCCAGACAAGGACGTAAACCGCCATCTTTTTTTTTTACAAAAAAAAATCCAACAGCCACAGGAGACTTGGAAGGCCTAATGTGACCGGCGGCCAAGCTTGTCTGTATGTATTCCTCCAAAGCCTTTCTCTCAGGAATAGTAAGATTAAATAAACGACTTTTAGGAAGAGTCGCTCCAGGGACAAATTCAATGGTACAATCATAGTCTCTATGGGGAGGCAAAATTTGTGACTCCTCCTCAGAAAAAACTCTCCAAAAATCCTGAATAGGTACAGGTAATTCCCCTTTTTCCACTGCAGCAATACGTCCGTTACAACACTTGTCATAACACTTAGGGCTCCAGGACTTAATTTCATTGGTAGACCAATCCAGTACAGGATTGTGCAATTTTAACCAGGGTAACCCCAATATTACTGGAGAAGGCAAATTATCCAATACCACCAAATCCAAATTTTCTTGGTGAATACCATTAATAGTGAGGGGAAATTCACAGACCTTATGAGTAACACTCTTCAAGGGAGAGCCATCAACAGAAACCACAGCAATAGGGGATGACAAAGTTTTAGGTTCTAATCTAAGTTTTTCCAAGAATCCCCCATCAATCACATTCAGAGTAGAACCACAATCCACAAATACCCGAAATTCAATTAATTCATCCTGAGCAGCAGTAGTGGCAGATAGGAATACTCCCTTAGAATTTAAACAGGCAATACGGGCATAACTGACCATTTTTTTTTTTTTCTTCAAACGAAGCACAAAGTTCTTAATAAAATGACCAGAATTTCTGCAATAGAAGCACAAGCCTTCAGAAAGCCTGCGATCTTTTTCCTGAGAGCGGGGTGGCATCGCCCCAATCTCCATCGGCTCTCCATTGTCAGCACAGACCCTCTCAAGACTCGGAGCTGACATAGCAGAGGATTTGCTCTCATTAACCCTTGCACGCAGTCTCCTGTCCACCCGTATAGCTAATTGCATAGCCTCCTGCAAGTTTCCAGGTGTGGGATAAGCAATCAGTAAATCCTTAACCCTTTCACCTAGCCCTGCAAGAAACAAGCTTTTCAAAGCTGAATCGTTCCACCCCACCTGGGCAGACCACCGACGGAAGTGAGAACAATATTTTTCCACATTACCTGATCCCTGCCTCAAACGTCTCAATTCAGACTCAGCAGATGAGACACGATCAGGATCATCATACAACAAACCCAAAGCAGAAAAAAAACTATCCACTGATCTAAAGCACGGATCACTAGGTTGGAGAGAGAAAGCCCATCCCTGAGGATCTTTGCACAAAAGTGACATTATGAACCCTATGCGCTGTGATTCATCACCAGAGGATCCGGGCCTCAAACGAAAATACAATAAACAAGCATTTTTAAAAGAAAAAAAATCTTGTTGTTCGCCAAAAAATAAATCAGGCAGACGTACCTTTGGTTCCACAAAATGTGCTCCAGAGCAGCTACTCACGTGTTGTTGGAGCTTGGCCACCTCCAGAGAGAGTCCCTGTAAGCGTTGAGCCAAATCTTGAACCGAGACCATGATGGAAAACTGGAGGTCTTTCCTTAGAGAAATTTTTTTTTTTTTCTTTTAGGGCTGGACTTACTGTTATGATCTGCTACAGGGACTAAGGAAAGACAGGAGAACTGTCCCTACAATAGAACTAAACTAGATCCCTACGATGTAATAGGGAACCTGATCCTGCGATCAGACCCGCTAAAGTCCTCGGCTAGTCTGAACGAAGACCTATAGATGTGAGGGAGGGATCCCTACAAGAACTAGGGACTGGGATAAGTTGGACACTTCCTAGCAGAAATAGTAGCAGTCAAAGACAAACACACAACAAAAAGCATAGAGGTCAGAAGACCTAGCAAAACTAACAGAGAACGGCAACAGAGCACCAAGCTAGCTCAAGAGTAGTAAATACAATGAAGTCCAGCAAGACCAGGAGGGTGGAGCCGGATTAAATAGGCAAAAATGGTCATGTGACCAGCAAACTAAAAAAACCTAACAGGAGAGTTCTAACAGCTAGGGGGGAATGTGATGCCCAGCTGCACTTGGTATCACAGATCCTGGAAGAGTGCATTGATGGATTCCTCCACAAGAGGCCCCCATAACCATTTACACATCTCCACCTTCCACCTCAGACCAGCTGAGGGAGCCCGTTAGGGATATAAGAAGAGAAAGTGGAGCCAGGCAGCAGTTAGTCTGGAGTCAACAGAGAGCCAAGTCTGTTGAGAGAGAGTTCCTGCAGTAGAGAAACTCTGAGTGAGGTCAGTCTGCAGTGGAGCACAGTCCAGACTCAGTGTAGCTCAGAGTAGTGAGCTTTAGGTGTGCCGGCGCCATAAGATCGGTGAAGCGCGGCAAGCTGCCGTTAGTGTGTATAGCCTAGTGAGGGCCCGAGTAGGCCGAAGGCGAGTGGAGAGTTAGTACATAGGGGGCAGAGGAGCTTAACTAGCTCACCACGAAGAATTGACCGGACACCGGATCTCTATGACCCAGTAAGGTGTAACCGGAATCCCCGGAGAACTACAAGTCCCAGGATCACTAAAGTGCTGATACGTAACAGAGCCGGGAGACACATAGGCCCCACAAGCTGAGGAGCGTGTACTCCAAGAGAAGGCCCTACGACAAGGTCAGCCAGCGCAGGACAGAGACAAAGTTAGGCCTAGCTCCAGGCAGGTCAGAAACTTACTACGCAGAGGCAAGTAACAGGAGGCCCTACACCCGCTCATTGGGGAGGATCCTGACATGCACCCTTCACCCTACAGTGCTCCGGTACGTGCCTGAATTTCCATCAGTAAAAGGTACTGAAGTGACTATCGTGTCTGTCCCTGTTCTTGCTCTGACCCGGCTGGGTCTCGCCTGTCCTGCATTCCCCTTCTGTACGCTGCCCTGAGGCCTAGCTCCACCTGTGGGGAGCTATACCATCGAGCTGCATTATCATCGGCCTCAGTGGACTGCGCAGCGCTGGTGATCCTCACCAGAAGCCACAGGTGGTGTCACGAACTTTCATAAAAATTAAGAAATCTATTATCCACCCTTTTAAAGAGAGACCCCAGGGTACGGGCCTGGGAGCCGACCACCGCGACATCCCTAAGGCCAAGCAAAGGCCCGGGTAAAGAGTCACCCCCATCCCCTGGGCTTGTCAAACACTTTTCCAGTAAGCCGAATAACCGGGCTTTAAACTCTATTTACCTGCAGAGAGACCCTACATCTGCAGGTAAACAGCGTTTCTCAAGGTGACAAGTTAACTTTAAAGAGGTGTCTAGAACATTTTGTAGAACTTCACTGACTCTTAACATTGTGTAATGTACTATTTGGATTCGTCTGTTTTTGCTCTTTGCGCTCGTCACATCACGGCTCCATATGCAATTTTTATAGAGACAAGCACTTTCTTTTCTGATTCTCTCATTGTTTCAGTTGGGTTTATGAGAAAATAAAGAGGTTGGCATGTGATTGTCTCTATGCAAACTGCATATGGAGCAGTGATGTGACGAGCGCAGAGAGTATGTAAACAGCCGTATCCTAACACAGAATCTAAAAATATTTTTAAGGATGAAAATAAAGATTCAAAAGGTTTTTTTTAAAGATGGTGTTCAAAAGGGCCTCACTAGGAAAGTTTTTCATATATAGTGAGCTGGGTTATGGTACTGTATCTAGGTAGTAAGCTTGGTTTTGCTCCCGTATCTATACAGTAAGCTTGGTTATGTTTCCATATCTATATAGTAAGCTCAGTTATGGTACCATATCTAAGCAGTAAGCGTGGGTCTGGTACTATATCTATGCAGTAAGCTTGGCTCTGTTACCGTATCTAGGTAGTTATCTGGATTCTGGTACCATATGTATGCAGAAAGCCTGGTTCTGTTCCCATATCTATGTAGGAGGCTTAGTTCTGTTGCTGTATACATGTAGTAGACTTAGTAAGCACGTTTCTGTTCCCATATCTATGTAGTAAGAGTGGTTCTGTTCACGTATCTATGTAGTAAGTTCGGTTCTGCTCCCTTATCTCTGTAGTAAAGTAAGCTCGGTTCTGCTCCCTTATCTCTGTAGTAAGTTCGGTTCTGCTCCATTATCTCTGTAGTAAGCTCGGTTCTGCTCCCTTATCTCTGTAGTTAGCTCATTTCTGCTCCCTTACCTCTGTAATAAGCTCAGTTCTGCTCCCTTATCACTGTAGTAAGCTTTGTTCGGCTCCCATATCTCTGTTGTAAGCTCGTTTTTTGCTCCCATATCTCTGTAGTAAGCTAGGTTTTGCTCCCATATCTGTGTAGTAAGCTCCTCCTTTTCTTTCCCATATCTATGTAGTAATCTTGGTTCCATTCTCGTGTCTATGTAGTCAGCTATTTCAGTTCCTATGTCTATGTAATCAGCTTGCTTCTGTTACAGTATCTATGTAGGTGTGGCGCCCCTGAGGGTTCAGTTGCCACAGAGGTACTGCATGTCACCCCGAGGTGTGGTATCTCACTCTCAGTTAAGGAACTGCCCGGGACCCAAACACCTGCATCCAACACATTCCACTTCAGTAGGGGCAGGGCGAGATTGCTCCTACGGGAGAGCACAGTCCCTGGTCCCTAGCTGGAGGGTGGAACTATGTAGTGGGTGTGGGTGGAGGACATAGGTTAGGGGAACACAGACAGAAGGAGGATTTAAAAGGGGGAACCATCTTGGAAGTGAGGGCTTAGTCTGAGGAGAAGGAGTGGGAGCAGGAGCTCTGCACAAGCTCTGCTCAGGGAGGAGCGGGCCTGAGTGAGAGAGGCCCAGGAGGTCAGACTGAAGAGGAGAGGAGCAAGAAGGAAGGCTCCTGAAGGAAAGAGAAGATCCTAGGGGTACGGGCCATGCTGGAGGACACCCGTACGCCCGACTCTACCAGGTGTGGAAGGATCAGGCCGCAAAGGGGACCGGCCCCTAACTAGTGAGAATTGCAATATTCAACTAGAAACTGGAGGCTTCTGCATTTTCAGGGTGTAGTTGCCACAGCCGCGATTAATAGCCAAAAAGGTAGCCGCACAAGATCCAGGGAACTTCAGGTTGTCCGCCAAGATCTGCGGTTACCGTCTTGGGTCACTGTTTGCGAGGCGCAGGGCAGGAGGGTGAGATCCAGCGCAGGAAGACGACCTGGAGGGACACACAGAAAGGGGTCCCGCTAAGTGCTCTGGAATTACCTGAGGGTTTGCTGAACTCCTCCCTGAGTAAACACTGGACGACGTGGGTGGTTATGAATTGCAGTTGTAACCAAGAGCAATGCGAGAATTGTGAGTAAAAAAACCCTGAAGACTGCACCCCACTGTCTCTGTCTCATTGCTGCGCCATCATCCCCTGCACCACACTGCACAACCACAGTTACTTCATCATCTACCATCACCACACTGCCCTGGAGCTTAGCTCTACCTGTGGAGAGCTGAACCAACTCTGCTGCATTTACACCAGCTCCAGAGGACCTGCTCCGCAGCGGCGGCTCCATATAGCCGCATACCACAGGTGGCGTCATGAACATTATTTCATAAAAACTGTAATCCCCTTTCCCAAATTCCCCTTTTATTGACCGCCCTGGGTCACGGACCGGGTCACCGCCACTGTGACATCTCCCCTAGCAACGACCGGCCCGGCTACCGAGTACCCCACAGCCCAGGGGGCGCATCATAGGCAGTAAGTCCGGTCCTGCTCCCGTATGTATGCAACAAGCTCCATTCTGTTCCTATATCTATGTTCTACCCTGTTACCTCTGCGGCTTTAATGCAGCGGCCAGAGATAAGCAGGCCAAAGGTGGGCCACCGCAACTCGAGGGCCACTGCTCTGTGGTTTAAGTAATCATTTGCTCTTTTATGTGCAATTTGTTAATAGATGTTTAATAGATGATATACCACACCAACTATTAGGGTCTTATTTTGTGTAAATGTGTCAGCAGTGAAACACATTTATTTTACGTTTCACCTATAAAAACCAAAAAATAAGCACTGTCAAAAATTGCTTTGCATATTGCAATAATTTACTGTGCATGAAAAAAATTGTACTAATGTCATCTGTGCTTTGGATCAGTGTGTCATCAGTGTTTGGTCCGTTTGTCCGTTTTTACCGTCAGTATGTCATTAGTGTTTTTCGCGTAGAATAAAGATATAAATAAATGACAAAGCTCCTTCTACATTTTTTAATGTTAAATATGGACAGCACATGGGTGGCACATTGATGCCATGCATGTTTTTCATGGTTCCATAGACTAGATAGTATTTTTCAAGTTTCTTTCGTGATTGCAGAAAAAAACCGGACTTGTCTCCATGAGTTTTTCAGACACACAGTCCGTGAAAAAACATGGATATGTAAATAGCAGCATAGATTATAATAGGTGAAAAACACGTATATGCAACACGGGCATGTGAATGAGGCCTCAAATAGTGTGCAGTTTTGATACAGTTTCTGATGACATTTTGACCGAACGGTCAAAAAAGACTCACGTAAATGTACCCTTAGATCCTGCATTTGCAGTGGCAGTAGGTCAGTAATTTGCCTAAACTAAAAGTGGGCTCAAAACACTCTTTACAGAATATCTACCATGGAGATCATCTAAGACCAGGTGGCTTTCGTGTACTGTACATCTTTAATGGTGCCTCATTGAAGGCTAAATCTCATCTGCAAAATAGGATCCTGTGAGTTTAACCCCTTTACCCCCCAGGGTGGTTTGCACGTTAATGACCGGGCCAATTTTTACAATACTGACCACTGTCACTTTATGTGGTAATTACTCTGGAACACTTCAACGGATCCCACTGATTCTGAGAATGTTTTTTCGTGACATATTGTACTTCATGATAGTGGTAAAATTTCTTCGATATGTCTTGCGTTCATTTGTGAAAAAAAACTGAAATTTGGTGAAAATTTTGCAATTTTCAAACTTTGAATTTCCATGCCCTTAAATCAGAGAGATATGTCACACAAAATAGTTAATAAATAACATTTCCCACATGTCTACTTTACATCAGCACAATTTTCGAAACATAATTTTTTTTTGTTAGGAAGTTAGAAGGGTTAAAAGTTGACCAGCGATTTCTCATTTTTCCAACAAAAGTTACAAAACCATTTTTTAGGGACCACATCACATTTGAAGTCACTTTGAGGCGCCTTTATGACAGAAGACACCATTCTAAAAACTGCACCCCTCAAGGTGCTCAAAACCACAATCAAGAAGTTTATTAACTCTTCAGGTGCTTCACAGGAATTTTTGGAATGTGGAAGAAAAAAATGAACATTTATTTTTTTTCACAAAAATGTTACTTTAGACCCCAATTTTTTTATTTTTGCAAGGGTATCATTAAAAAATGAACCCCAAAATTTGTTGTGCAATTCCTCCTGAGCACACTGATACCCCATATGTGGGGAAAAACCACTGTTTGGGTACACGGCAGGGTTCGGAAGGGAAGGAGCGCCATTTGACTTTTTGAATGTAAAATTTGCTTAAATAATTAGCAGATGCCATGTTGCGTTTGGGGAGCCCCTGATGTGCCTAAACAGTGGAAACCCCCCACAGGTGACTCTATTTTGGAAACTGGACCCCTCAGGGAACTTATCTAGATGTGTGGTGAGCACCTTGAACCTCAAGTGCTTCACAGAAGTGTATAACATTGAGCTGTAAAAATACAATTTTCATATATTTCCAACAAAAATGTTTTTCAGCCTCCAATTTTGCATTTTCATAAGGGTAGCAGGTGAAATTGCACCATGCAATTTGTTGTGCAATTTCTCCAGAGTAAGCAGATACCCCATATGTAGGGGAAAACCACTGTTTGGGCGCACGGCAGGGTTCAGAAGAGAAGGAGCGCCATTTGACTTTTTGAATGTAAAATTTGAATAATTAGCGGACACCATGCTGAGTTTGGAGAGCCCCTGATGCGCCTAAACAGTGGAAACCCCCCACAAGTGACTCCATTTTGGAAACTACACCCCTCAAGGATTTTGTCAAGGGGTATAGTGAACATTTTGAACCCAGAGGTACGACATAGAATTTGATAACATTAGGTCATCATATTGAATAAGTTGTCATTAGTCTTGAGTGCAAGTGCTCGCTCTTTGAGTTTGCTTCGGGTACTCAGGTATGCACTAAGTATCGCGGGTGCTCAAGTGACATGCTTGAGTCCCCGCCCGCATGTTTCACGGTTATTAGACACCCAAAAAAAACATGCGGGGATTGCTCGTGCATGGCAGGCAATCCCCGTAATATTTTTTGGGCTGTATAACAGCTGCAAAACATGTGGGGCAGAGACTCGAGCATGTCACTCGAGCACCCGCGATACTCGATGCATACCCGATCACCTGATGTAAACTCAAGTAGCGAGCACTTGCGCTCAACACTAGTCGCCATATCGTCGTCATTTTTTTCTTTACTTCTGAAAAAAATCTCAACCCCAACACAACCCTAACTCCAACCCTAGCCCAACCCCAACCCTAGCCCAACCCTAGCCCAACCCTAACCCTAGCCCAACCATAACCCAACTCTAACCCTAGCACAACCCTAACCCTAGCACAACCCTAACCCTAGCCCAACCCTAACCCTAGCCCAACCTTAACCTTAGCCCAACCCTAACCCTAGCCCAACTCTAACACTAGCACAACCCTAACCCTAGCACAAACCTAATCCCTAGCCCAACCCTAACCCTAGCCCAACCCTAACCCTAGTGCAACCCTAACCCTAGCCCAACCCTAACCCTAGCCCAACCCTAGCCCAACCCTAACCCTAGCACAACCCTAACCCTAGCACAAACCCTAACTCTAGCACAACCTTAACCCCAGCACAACCTTAACCCTAGCACAACCCTAACTCTAGCACAACCCTAACCCTAGCGCAACCCTAACCCTAGCCCAACTCTAACCCTTGCCCAACCCTAACCCTAGCACAACCCTAACCCTAGCACAACCCTAACCCTAGCACAACCCTAGCACAACCCTGGCACAGCCCTAGCACAACCCTAAACCTAGCACAACCCTAACCCTAGCACAACCGGCTTGTTTTTTGCGGGACGAGTTGACGTTTTTATTGGTACCATTTTTGGGCACGTGACATTTTTGATTGCTTTCTATTCCGATTTTTGGGAGGCAGAATAAACAAAAAAACAATTCAGGAATTTTTTTTTTATGCCGTTCTGCATGTGGTAAAATTGATAAGGCAGCTTTATTCTTCGGGTCAGTGCGTTTACAGCGGTACTACATTTATATTGTTTTTTTTATGTTTTGGAACTTTTACACAATAAAAAATATTTTACAGAAAAAAAATTGTGTTTGCATCGCTTTATTCTGAGAGCTATATGGTGGCTTGTTTTTTGCGGGACAAGATGATGTTTTCAGCTGTACCATTTTTATTTACATTTGTCTTTTTGATCGCATTTTATTCAATTTTTTGTTTGGCGGTATGATAAAGCATAGTTTTTTTTTGTTTTGTTTTTTTCTTACCGTGTTCACTAAAGGGGTTAACTAGTAGGACAGTTTTATAGGTCAGGTCGTTTCGGATGCGACGATACCAAATATGTGTACTTTTATGGGTTTATTTTTTTTTTCATAAGATTATTTATTTATGGGTACTATATATTTTTATTTTTTTTTAGATTATTTTTTTCATTTTTTTTTTTAAATATCTTTAAAAAAACGTTTTTTCACTTTCTGACATTTTTCTTACTTTTACACTATGGGACTTTAACTTTTTGCAGCCTGATTGGCTGTATAGCATAGAGAGCAGTAGCTCCCTATGCCGTGCAGCCTGTCAGCGCTGCACAGGGAGAAGTTACTTTGGTCGCGCACTGCACATGACCAAAGTAACTTCTTGCCTCCTGGTGACCCGGATGTTGTCATGACGACATCGGGTCACCATGACAACACCCGGCACAGACACAGACACTGCGGGACGCCGGAGAGGAGGTAAGTATAGCACTTACATCCCCTTGCTCCCGCAATGCTGCGATCGATTTCTATTCCAGAAATTTGGGGGTTAATGTGCAGAGAGCGGTGTGGGACCGCTCCTGGCACATTGTTCCAGCTGACACCCGGTGCTATCAACTGACACCCGGCGGCGATCTCACTCGCACAGCCCGTGTGCGGGCGAAATCGCCAGGTCGTATTAATACGTATCAAGCTCTTAAGTCCCAGATACTTATTAGTACGCCTTGGGCCGGAAAGGGGTTAATGAAACAAACAGATCCATTTATAAAACAGATGTGTGAACAGTTCCATTAAACAACCCTGATTCTCGTCATGTGTCTATATTTAAAACGGCACATAGACGAGAATCAGTACGATGTGATGTGCCCTTAATCATGGACTATAATAGCAATAATGAGATCATATTATGTGATGATAGGTAATTGATAAATTCACATGAGCGTATGAAAAAAAATCATCCGATTTTCATCTAGAAAAAAAGGACAATTTTTCATCTGTATGTTATTCTTTTTTATACATCAGCAGTGAATAAAATTTACTAGACCAAAAACAATTTCCTACATTAATAATGACAATGTGTCCATAAAAATCAGATGTTATATGAAACAAAGCGACAGGGAAGGAGGGAGAGGAGGGTGGGCGCCCAAGCAGTCAAATAGTAATCAGCTTCAGTTTGTTAGAGGAGTTCATCAGGCGGGTGCCAGATCCACTGGTGATAACAGTCCAAATAGGAAGGTAAGAAAAGGATATTTGCGGCACTACCAGCCAGATAATAAAAAATAATTTTTTTTATTAGAGAATCATTTTAAAAAGATAAAACAAGGAAACCTGATGCGTTTCTGGTGCAAAAAAACGCACCCTTAGTCATAGGATATACAAGAGATGTTGATGAATGCTGTTATATAGAGAAAATAAATATCCATTAATTACATCAATTAGAAAAAAACTAGGTCAGCCTCAAGGTTGCACCATGAGAAACAAATCAAACTTCATAATGCCTGTGAAGAGAATCACACCGAAATCTTATGTATATTCATGATCAAGGTTGCACAAAAAGCAAAGTCTAGGAAAGTGATAGAGTTAATAACTATACAATAAGGAAGCAATGGATTTCAATTGCTATACATATTCCACATTGCTAAGCATTGCGTATATCATGTATACTCATGATCAAAAAACTTAAACAAGGACAGTGGCTATAATGATAATTAATAAACAAATCCACGCTAGAAATGGCGATAAATTTTGGATGCTGCTGATATTACTGTACTATCTCAGCATTAAATGAAACCATGAATAAACATAATTATGGTAAAACATCAATAACACAATGCACATAGAATAGATGTTATAACAAATAGAGGGATAAATAAAACGATGAAAAGCAATGAATTACAATTATTATTGATTTTACTATAGTAATCCAATGTAATATATACCCATAATTAATTTGAACGGAGTTATTTTTAATAATATTGAAAATATGTTCAGATACCTGCTTTTTTTATTTTCCTAGTGGTGTATAAGGTTGTATGTGATAAAGGTTGCATTTGTTGCATTGAATACAATACACCACATGGCTTGTCCCACAGTTTATACAGGAGTTTATGCGATACTGCATACCACTGTGTAAATTGAAAGTATGTTTTTTGTACCCCGCATCTGCTGAGAGAACATTTGTGGAAACCTACAATGGAGAGCCATGATGTCGAGGTTTTTGGGCAGCTCAGCAGACTGGGTGACAGCATATCTCCAAGAGAGACACCCCTTCTGGCAACACATTTACAGCCCCCTTGTATAACCTTACGAAGGGTATCATCCTGATTAAAGATGGGTAAGTACAAAATGATGTTCTTTATAGCATTGAATTGAGGGCTATAAGCAGTTGTGAAAGTGATATTAGATGGGGATATGAACTCATTGTTGATGTTATTTGGTTTATACAATAAATCATGTCGAGAAATTTTATCGACATGACAAAAGGAACTTTGATATCCGATCTACTGTAACCTCTATCAGTGAGTCTACTATTAATTAATAAACTTTCAGCAATGAAATCATCATAGGTGCTTCAAACATGCCTCAATCACACCCATCCTCAAAAAGCCCTCCCTTGACCCATCCTCTGTGTCTAGCTATTGCCCCATATCGCTTCTCCCCTATGCCTCAAAACTACTGGAACAACATGTCCACTCTGAGCTGTCCTCCCACCTCTCCTCCTGCTCCCTCTTCGACCGCCTACAATCTGGTGTCCGACCGCACCATTCTACTGAAACCGCCCTGACTAAAGTCACCAACGACCTACTAACCGCCAAATCTAAGAGACACTACTCTGTCCTCCTCCTCCTCCTAGACCTGTCATCTGCCTTTGACACAGTGGACCATTCCCTCTTACTACAGACTCTCTCATCTCTCGGCATCACAGACTTGGCCCTATCCCGGATCTCCTCATACCTAACAGACAGGACATTCAGTGTCTCCCACTCACACACCACCTCCTCATCTCGCCCCCTATCTGTCGGTTTCCCCCAAGGTTCAGTTCTAGGACCGCTGCTCTTCTCCATCTATACCTTAGGCCTGGGACAGCTCATAGAATCTCATGGCTTTCATTATCACCTCTATTCTGACGACACACAGATCTACCTCTCTGGACCCGATATCACCTCCTTACTAACCAAAATCCCACAATGTCTGTCTGCTATTTCATCCTTCTTCTTTTCCAGATTTCTAAAACTTAACATGGACAAAAGAGAATTCATCATCTTTCTGCCATCTCATTCAACCCCCCCAACTGACCTATCTATCAACGTCAATGGCTGCCCGCTCTCCCCAGTCCCTCAAGCTCGCTGCTTTGGGGTAACCCTGGACTCTGAACTCTCCTTCAAACCACATATCCAAGCCCTTTCCACTTCCTGCCGACTCCAACTCAAAAATATCTCCCGGATCCACACATTCCTCAACCATGAATCTGCAAAAACACTAGTGCACGCCCTCATCATCTCCCGCCTTGACTATTGCAACCTCCTGCTCTGTGGCCTCCCCTCTAACACTCTCGCACCCCTCCAATCTATCCTAAACTCTGCTGCCCGACTAATCCACCTGTCCCCCCGCTATTCCCCGGCCTCTCCTCTCTGTTAATCTCTCCACTGGCTCCCCATTGCTCAGAGACTCCAGTTCAAAACCCTAACCATGACATACAAAGCCATTCACAACCTATCTCCTCCATATATCTCTAACCTAGTCTCCCGTTACATACCCGCACGCAACCTCCGATCCTCACAAGATCTCCTTCTCTATTCCCCTCTTATCCCCTCTTCCCCCAACCGTATGCAAGATTTCTCCTATGCTTCCCCCCTACTCTGGAACTCTCTACCCCAACGTATCAGACTCTCGCCTACCGTAGAAACCTTCAAAAGGAACCTGAAGACCCACCTCTTCCGACAAGCCTACAACATGCAGTAACCACCGCTCCACCATACCGCTGCATGACCAGCTCTACCCTCACCTACTGTATCCTCACCCATCCCTTGTAGATTGTGAGCCCTCGCGGGCAGGGTCCTCGCTCCTCCTGTACCAGTCGCTGTCACATTGTGTTTAAGATTATTGTAATTGTCCTTGTATGTATACCCCTTTTTCACATGTAAAGCGCCATGGAATAAATGGCGCTATAATAATAATAATAATAATAATAGGTGGAACATATTATTTTAGCTCGAATGAACTCACCCTTGGGAATAGCTCTGATGGTGTGTTTGGAATGTGAGCTCGTCAACAATAAAATAGTATTGCCTGCATTTTTTTTTTTACTATACAGAGTAGTATTAACCTTGCCAGAAAAGACATCCCCATATAATAAAACATCAAGAAAAGAAGCCTCTTTGGAGAGGTCACTGCAAGTGAAGTGTAAATTTAATTTGTTGGAATTAATATATGAAATTAAATTTTGATACGTGGACGAGTCACCCCGCCAGACGAGGAGCACATCGTCCACGTATCTACTGTACCAAACGATGTGGGATTGGAACGGATTGTTGTCTGAAATACAAAAAATTCCTCCCACCATGAAACAAACAAAATAGCCAACGACGGGGAAAATTTTGAGCCCAATGAGGCGCCCAGAATTTGGAGATAGAATTCAGAATAAAACATAAAAAAATTATGTTGAAGTAGATAGTCAAGTGATGTTAGAATAAATTGTTTTAAAGAGGCAGAATATGCTGTATACTTATCAAGATGATATTTTATGGCCACTATAGAATGGGGTATTGAAGAATATAAATTTGCCACATCACATGTGGAAAAGAGGTAATCAGGTTGCCATTTAAATTTGTCAAAGGTTTTCAAAACATTATTGGTGTCTTTAAGATAGCCAAGTGTCTTAGAGATAAGAGGCTATAAATGGCTATCCAGCCATTCACTCAAATTCTCATTAAGAGAGGGAGGGGAAATCTCCTTATGCAACTTCGGTAACCCATGAAATATGGGTATGATGGGGCGGTCAGGCAAAAGTCACCTACAGATTTTATTATGCCCATTCAAAAACCTTCCTTCACGATTTGCGATAATTCTACTTTAAACGCAATAGTAGGATCTGATTTTAGAATTCTCTACATACACGGATCACGTAAAATGTCCCAAGCAATTTTGCAGTAAAGGGTGGTATCAACTATATTTGAGTTTGTTTGCAGCTCCTGGACTGCTTTAAATTGGCTAGTTTTAAAGTTACTATATACATGGTGGACTGCGTTTCGTTATACAAATTTTTAAGATCTCTCTCAACCAAACTTTGGAATAAATCCAAACAGGGGACGCTAGACTGGAGGGGATAATAAGATGGATTAGATGGAATAATATTAATGTCGCTGTCTTGAATTTTATAAAACCCATCAGATTCATCCTGATCATTCAACACAATGTAAGAGATATATTTTTTCGTTACTTCAGCGTTGGAGTTGTTAATATTACTGTTATTACACTAGAGGTTTTGCCATGGTTCTTCTAATATTAACAACTCCAATGCTGAAGTAACGGAAAAATACATCTCTTACATTGTGTTGAATGATCAATTTATGAATGAATGGAATACCATCTTGACCCAATGTTCATTGAAGTTGATGGGGTTGATTGTTTCCTATGAGGAGGTTAGGCTTGGTGAATTGAAAACTGACATTGACAAAATTCAGGATGAAGTGAATAAATCAGTGGATACTCCCGATAACAAACGTCTTAAGAAAAACATGATGGACAATTTAAAGTCATTAGAGGATTTGATCACTAAGACAAAAGAGTCAAAATTCCACAGAGATTTAATGAACTAATAAATATGATAAGGTACAACTGGTCCAGGAATAATGTGGATGACCCTTATAGATCAATCCTGAAAAAACGCACGGGTTACAAAAGACGTGATTTTGGAGGCAACAAATCAGTTTCACTTTCATTGTTGGAATATAACATCACTGGCAGTCGAACGGACACATCGGGTTCCAGTATTGATTCCAGGTATCAGCCTAATTCTTTTGTGCCAAAAAATGCAATGGGAGGAGGAGGGGTAGCAGGAGAGCTAAACACAGGAGATTGGAGAAGATATCCTAAGAGAGAGAGAAGCAGCTTCTTTCATTAGAAAATAACTTGCAAAGTGTTATCATCTTGACCCCCATTATTCTTTCTGACATGCAAATTGACATTTTAGCCAAAGAATTAAACTACGTTCCTTCACAGAAATTTTAACCAATTCAATACCATCAAGGACATTAATATATAAAAAAAAAAAAAATTGGGTTCAGATCAATCTATTAATCCTTCTGGGCCAATGGATGAAAAAATAGACAATTAATAATGATGCTTATTTAATGTTTTCTGAACAAAATGCTTTATTAACCCTTACCTTTCTTAAGGATGAATCTGCTGGGTTTTATAAAATTCAAGACAGAGACATTAATATTATTCCATCTAATTCATCTTATTATCCCCTCCAGTCTAGGGTTTCCTGTTTGGATATATTCCAAAGTTTGGTTGAGAGAGATCTTAAAAATTTGTATAAGGAAACGCAGTCCACCAACGTATATAGTAACTTTAATGCTAGCCAATTTAAAGCAGTCCAGGAGCTGCAAACCAACTCAAATATAGTTATACGTCAGTCTGATAAGGGGGGTTGTATTACTATTTTTGATACCACCCTTTACTGCAAAATGGCTTTGGACATTTTACGTGATCCGTGTATGTAGAGAATTCTAAAATCAGATCCTACTATTGCATTTAAAGTAGAATTATCGCAAATTGTGAATGAAGGTTTTAGATTGGGCATGTTTAATAACAAAATCTGTTGGTGACTTTTGCCTGACCACCCCATCATACCCATATTTCATGGGTTACCGAAGTTGCATAAAGAGATTTCCCCACCTCTCTTCTCTTAATGAGAATTTGAGTGAATGGATGGATAGCCATTTACAGCCTCTTTTCTCTAGGACTTCTGGCTATCTTAAAGACACCAATACTGTTTTGAAAACCTTTGACAAATTTAAATATCAACCTGATTACCTCTTTTCCACATGTGATGTGGTAAATTTGTATTCTTCAATATCCCATTCTTTATAGTGGGCATAAAATATCATCTTGATAAGTATACAGCATATTCTGCCAAATTCTAGGCGCCCCATTGGGCTCAAAATTTTTCCTGTCGTTGGCTAGTTTGTTTGTTTCATGGTGGGATGAATTTTTTGTATTCCAGGCAACAATCCGTTCCAATCCCACATCGTTTGGTACGGAAGATACGTGGACGACATGTTCCTCGTCTGGCGGGGTGACTCGTCCACGTATCAATATTTAATTTCATATATTAATTCAAACAAATTAAATTTGCAATCTTGATCATGAATATACATAAGATTTCGGTGTGATTCACTTCACAGGCATTATGCAGTGTGATTTGTTTCTCATGGTGCAACCTTGAGGCTGACCTAGTTTTTTTCTAATTGATGTAATTAATGAATATTTATTTTCTCTATATAACAGCATTCACCTGTATATCCTATGACTAAGGGTACGTTTTTTTTCACCAGAAACGCGTCAGATGTCCTTGTTTTTATCTTTTTAAAATGATTCTCTAATAAAAATTTGTATTTTTTTTATCTGGCTGGTAGTGCCACAAATATCCTTTCCTACCTTCCTATCAGATGTTATATGGTTGATCCGTTTGTGATCCGATATTTTTTGCGCAACCATAGACTTGATTAGTCGAATCTCATCTGAAATATGGAAGAGACTGGAGCATGCTGCAATTATTTTCACGTGGACATTTGTTCCATGTAGGATAACAACCGTCACCGAAACAACCAAATTGAATAACAAGGTCCAAGTGCTGTCAGTTTTCTCCACGGACAACACTGAGACCAAAAATACGGTCATGTGAACATAGCTTCAATGTATTTTTATAAGGCTTCATTTTTTTCTTCATAGTTGAAATTACTTAAAACGCAAATCTATTAAAGGGGTTGTCCTCTACTTTTACCATAGGATAGGGCATCAATATATGATCGGCCAGGGTCCCGCACGCGGCACCCCGGCCATTCAGCTGTTATCGGTGCCGGCGGCGGTGAAGTACTCACCTGCGGGGCTCCGCCGTCAAGTGGTAGTGGCCTCCGCGGTGTACTGCACATCCGCCTCCCATTCAGTTGAATAGGAGGCGGATCTGCAGTACACCACGGTGGGCACTACCACTTGACGGCGGAGCCCCGCAGGTGAGCACTTCTGGCCGGCACCGATAACAGCTGATGGGCGGGGTTGCCGCTTGCGGGACCCCGGCCGATCATACATTGATGTCCTATCCTAAGGATGGGGCATCAATGTAAAAGTAGTGGATAACTTCTTTAAATTGCATAAATACGAATGTGGAGCAGTGTCCTAACTAAACAGTATTCTGTCCCTGGGATATAATTACACAGTGCAGTCAAGTTACAGTTTTGCAGTAGCTTTAGAGTGGGTTCACAACATGTTTTTATCCCACTTAGCACTCCGTTGAGGACTTTCTGTATGAAATAAAATTTAGACCACGTGCACACGTCGAATTTTTGGTTAGTTTTTTTACCTCTGTATTTGTAAGCCAAAATCAGAGGAAAAGTATAATAGAAACACGGCACCACTTCTGCATTTTTTTACCTGCTCCAGGTAAAAAAAAAGGTAATAAACTCAACATGAGCACGTGGTCTAAAAATGTTTTCAGACACACCCTCAAAGTAGCCAATGACTTCAATCAGGCAAATTGAGTCCAAAATATGAAAGTTTAGAATCTGGCCTCCTTTTCAGTGTTGTTCATCTTTTCAGACCATGTTCACACATTCAGTATTTGATCAGTATTTTACATCAGTATTTGTAAGCCAAAAACAGGAGTGGAACAATCAGAAGAAAAGTATAATAGAAACACGTCACCACTTCTGTATTTATCACCCACTCCTGGTTTTGGCTTACAAATATTGATGTAAAATACTGAACGTGTGAACATGGCCTTAGGTGGACAAATTAGCATTCCATTCAGATGGTAGCCCTCGAGGTCAGAGCGAGGAGGAAAATGTAGTGTGAACTCAGCCTAAGGGCTGGTTCAGACGAACGTATAATATGGACGTGTAATGTCAAAGTAAAAATCTGGCAGGCATCCATTGAGCGGCTCTGCCGAGGTTTACGTCCGAATTCCCCACAAAACAGGATTCAGACTTATGCGCCGACAGGGCAATAGACTATAATGGTGTCGGAAGAGTGAACGTGCGCTTTGTTGTGAATCATTTTCAGGAGTGAACGTCTACTGGAGGCGGACACTTGGACGTAGTAGACTGCGTCTGGGTGTCCGCCTTCTGTAAGCGTATACACCCGAAAATAATGCACGGCAAAGCGCACGTTCGCTCTGCCGACACCATTATAGTCTATTGCCCTGTCGGCGCATAAGTCTCAATCCTATTTTGTGGGGAATTCGGAAGTAACCCTTGGCAGAGCCGCTCAGCGGGTGCCTAAACGCAATGTGACACCGTAAGGCCACGTTCACATGTTCAGTATTTGATCAGTATTTTACATCAGTATTTGTAAGCCAAAACTAGGAGTGGGTTAAAATACAGAAGTGGTGACGTGTTTCTATTATACTTTTCCTCTGATTGTTCCACTCCTGAATTTGGTTTACAAATACTGATGTAAAATACTCAATGTGTGAACGTGGCCTAAGAGCAAAAGTTTAGATGTTTTTATTGGCATCCACTTCTATGACTAATGAGCAATCAGTAGTGAGAACCTGTTGTACCTGGGTGATTGTGCAGCTCAGTATTTGCTGGAGGTACTGGATGGAGAATTAGTGATTTCATCAGTGGGAGGATCTGCTGTTGAAATACTAAGATCCTGCATTTGGTCTTTTTCCTGTGAAGCACAGACAGTGCAGAACACCAGGAGCAGGTGGGTATTATCTTAGTGTGATTCCTTTCCTAAAAAAATATCATAGAATATATTTCTTGATGATGTTCTGATAAAGTAAAAACTTTACTACATCCAATGATCACAACCGGGTAGGTCAGCTCTGCTACATTTCCAGAACATTAGAGCTGTATTCGTATTGTCCATTGTGAGATTGCACTGTGAAAGTAGTAACTATGATAACAAAGCTTGGTGACTAGTGTATGTTTTATTATTTCCGACATATAACAGAAAATGCTTTCCCTTCCAGTAGAATGGATAAAGTGCTGTTCTGCCTCCTGGTTCTGGCTGGTATATGCTATTCATCAGCTGTAAGTTTGATTTATCTTCATTTACAATCTCAAAGTATGTGAGTAAAATTATATATATATAATTAGAGGTGATCGAATATTGTGAACTTTGAATTTGCCAGGTTAAACAAAATTGACACGCAGCTAATCAAGGCAGCGTGAAGCACCTCCAATTACCCTGAACATGTGTATCTCTCTGCTATCTCCTAGGACTGTATAAAGCTCTGTAATACAAACACAGTCTTACTAATGTCAAAGTGATATCACCATGCAACACTATGGAAACCAACGACTCATTTATTAACACAGTGCATTGACAGACTTTCTTGTGTTTTTTTTTTTTTTTAAAGTTTTTCCGCTTAATAATTTGTGATCGGGCATACTTTTTGTGCAGAACACTGACTTAAATTAATGTTGTCGCTGTCAGAGGTAACATTATTCTGCTGTGACTGATGCGATGTGTCATATATTCCATGACACGCTCCACTTCCTCCCTACTAATATGATTGCTAGAGGCAAAGAAGGGCAATTGTGGCCTGCGTTTGGTACTACTACTACGGGGATGGCTGGTGCCAGTGGTGGTGTTGGGGTTGCTGCTAGTAGCTCCCACATTTTTAACCATGTGTTTTTTTTTTTTTCTTTTACACTACCTGACCCTTGCCACTTTTTATTTTACCGTAGATTTAGGCTATGTGCCCACAATGCAGAAACGCACAAATAATGGACATGCTGCGGATTTTTCAGTGGTGCGTGAGCTCGGTAAATATTTTGTGGCAGCCACAGCCCCGCACCTTCCATACTCGGGAGACACGATCTCAGGACCAAAAATCTCAATCCGAGCATGCGCCGCCTCCGGCAGCCATTTTCCCGGAGTCCACCGCATAGGACAGTATGGAAGGTACAAGGCTCTGACTGCCACAAAAAAAGTTTGGCAGTCCCCCGCACCATCGAGCACCTCCAGCAGAACGTGGCAGACATCCTCCGCAGCATCTCCAGGACTCCGCTCCACCGCAGCCGGTAAGGTGATTTCGCTTTGTAAGACTCACCACTACTTTCCCCTCCAAATCGGGAGGGGGGAAATGCGTCTTATAAAGCGAAAAATATGATATATAATTTTAGAAATGAGCAATTTTTTGCTAAACAAATTTGTCAGATTTTATAAAATTCTCAATTTTTAGCAAATGATTTGAATTTGCTGGAACCTGTGCATTTCACTAACTTTCGCACAAATTCAATTTGCATCAAGTCGATTCATTCATCTCTAGCTTTTGTGTATGATATATATAATCATGTGGGATTTTTTTTTTTCTTAATCAGCAACGTTTTGGAAGTGAGCAAGGCCGGTATTAGCACTTTATATGTAAAGTATATTCAGCAGTTTATAAGTGTAGAAATTATACATTACTAAAAAAAAAAAAACATTCTGCTCTAAAGTAATTATTACAGTGCAATTAAGTTACATAGTGACCAAGTCATCAAGCATTTTACGTCATAAGTGGTATTATTAAAAAGTTAGAAATCTTTGCTAAACGCAAAAAAAAAAAATTGTGAATTTTGGTGTTTTACTCCAAGTCCTCAAACATTTTGAAGTGGGTGTAGCACAGTCTGATATTTACTATACTTTTTACCACAAAAGTGGCATAAACTACAACTAAAATGAACTCTGTTCTAGAACTTTAGTACATTTTATTTTAGCACTTTTTGCACATGCAGCCAAATAATCCGTTAAAGATGCGCCTTTTAGTAAATTTGGCACCTCTTATTCTGCTGGACCCTCAATCAAGATTGGCATACAAAATACTAGTATTGATGAATCTCTCCCCTAACCCTACATGTTTTTTTGTAATTTAAGTAGTAAAGGAATATACATAAAATGAGGAAAAAAGGCCAAATGTGGAGTAACACAATGTTTTTAAATGCATTTCATCCTTCCTGAGTTTTGCAGTTGTGACATAGCACAAAGTCCTCTTGGGAAAATTTGAGCATTTTTGTTTGTATAAAGTGCATTGTGTTGTTTTAATGGCTGACGAATGGCACAAGGGCATGTATGTGACTACAAGGTGATGGTTTGGTTAATGATAGTAGGAGGGCAAAGTTTAAGCAACGTTCTGCATATTGCTTTACATCTGCAAAGTTTAGGTTTTCTTGCAGTTGTGGGCTCTTCTCGCCTGTTGATCAATAGATCTCATGCTAAATGCAAATATTTGCGCATTCTCCTGAAGATGGCGGGGATTACACTGGCAGAAGACCTGCTTAGGATACATTTATGCGGAAACGAGAATAAACTACTTGAGCATTCTTGAACTGATTATCCATTTCGAAAGCTAATCTTCATATTAATTTTCCTATTACAACTAGTAATGAACACATACGTCTATTGCTCAACGGATTCTTTTAAACACTTGATGTTATGTGATGTTTTTGCAGTTAGTGTTACACACATACTTCTTGTGGCTGCAATACATTTTTTTTTCTATAGTCAGACAAAAATCTATGTTCCTATGGGTAAGGCTATGTTCACATGACAGTTTTTTCCCCATGGACCGAAAGTCCAGACATAACACAGACAACACTAGGACCAATTTTTTTTTTTTTTTTTTCACACAAACTAAATGTCTACATTAAAAAAATTGCAGCATGCACTAAGCTCTTCCATATCTGCAAAAACATACTGTTGTTCTTATTCATTCTTGTCTGGACTACTAATCGGCCTCCCTCTTGCTATACTTTCTCCTCTTCAATTCATCCTGAATGTGGCAGCCAGAATCATATTTTCTATCCAGGTGGTACACCAATGCCTCCATCCTGTGCAAGTCATTGCACTGGTTACCTGTCCGTTACGGAGTATAAATCTATTTCTCACCTACCCACAAAGCTTTCCACAGTTCAGCACCACCATACATCTTCTGCAACAGATCTACAGGTGCATCTCACTAAATTAGAATATCACCCAAAAGTTAATTTATTTCAGTTCTTCAATGCAAAAAGTGAAACTCATATATTATATAGAGTCATTACAAACAGAGTGATCTATTTCAAGTGTTTATTTCTGTTAATGTTGATGATTATGGCTTACAGCCAATGAAAAAACAAAAGTCATTATCTCAGTAAATTAGAATACTTTATAACAACAGCTTGAAAAATGTTTTTAAAATCCGAAGTGTTCCGAACTGTCGGCCTACTGAAATGTATGTTCAGTAAATGCACTCAATACTTGGTCGGGCTCCTTTTGCATCAATTACTGCATCAATGCGGCGTGCCATGGAGGCGATCAGCCTGTGGCACTGCTGAGGTGTTATGGAAGCCCAGGTTGCTTTGATAGCAGCCTTCAGCTCGTCTGCATTGTTGGGTCTGGTGTCTCTCATCTTCCTCTTGACAATACCCCATATATTCTCTATGGGGTTAAGGTCAGGCGAGTTTGGTGGCCAATCAAGCACAGTGATACTGTCACCAAAAAGCCTGTCGGCAGAGGGAAGCATGAAGTGCTCTAAAATTTCTTGGTAGACGGCTGCGCTGACTTTGTTCTTGATAAAACACAGTGGACCTACACCAGCAGATGACATGGCTCCCCAAACCATCACTGATTGTGGAAACGTCACACTAGACCTCAAGCAACTTGGATTGTGTGCCTCTCCACTCTTCCTCCAGACTCTGGGACCTTGATTTCCAAATGAAAATTGGAACTCTGGGACATTGTGGAGTGTGTCAATGCCTGCCTTTTGGACATCTGTCAAGTCAGCAGTCTTCCCCATCATTGTGGAGCCTACTGAAACAGACTAAGGGACCTTTTTTAAACGCTTAGGAAGCCTTTGCAGGTGTTTTTTGTTAATTATTTTAATTTACTGACGTTTGTGTTTTCATTGGCTGTAAGCCATAATTATCAACATTAACTAAAAATAAACACTTGAAATAGATCACTCTGTCTGTAATGACTCTATATATGATTTTCTCTTTTTGTATTGAAGAACTGAAATGAATTAACTTTTTGATGATACTCTAATTTAGTGAGATGCACCTGTAAGGCTAACAACCTCCCATTTCTGTCTCCAAGACTTCTCTCGTGCTGTGCCAGTTTTCTGGAATGCACTACCCCAGACAATAGGCTAATATCTACTCCCCACATTTTTAAGCGTGCTTTAAAAACACATCTCTTTAGACAAATCTATTACCTCACTACACTAATCTAAATTTCCTATTCCTTTCCAAATTTTCTTCAGAATCTGTTCCCTTCCTATTCTTCTATCCATATCCTCCATGCAACCAATAGCACTTTATAACTGTACATGGACAGACAGTGATTGATAACCAGTTCATGCAGCCTTGTTTGAAAATGCCTATTAATTAAAATGATGGCTGAACCATACATGATATATATATTTTTTTAACCTGTTGTCTCCCCGATTTCCTTGTGGATTGTAAACAGCACCAGGGCCATATTTGCCCTTAGGCACTTGTAGGCACGTGCCTAGGGCGCCGGAATTCGGGGAGGGTGGCGGTGGCGCCTGAGCGTGGTTTTTTTTTTTTGGTTCGTGCCCCGAGCCGCCCGGGTGGCTCCGCCCCCCCCTCCCTAATGAACGCTTACTCTGATTGTGATTGGCTGCTTACTGCACACATGGTCAGTGACATCATTAAGGTCCTGAAGTAAGTTTGCTGAAATCGCTGGCAATGCCTGGCATAATAGATAAAGTACAGGAGACTGGAGTCACTGACGACAGTGTGACACTTCTATTATTTCAGCGTCAGACAGGACAGGGGGTGGATGTGCGGCAAGAGAGGAGGCAGCAGCTCAGGGTAATAAATGGAGGTGTATATATATATAAAATAGAATATAATAAGCAGCACTGAGTGTCACACGGCCCTACCTGATATGGCCGAGCATTTAACCCCATAAGCAGTGGGCTATGTTATTACAATAATAATGGTATTTTTTTCTTTTTAATTTCTGCGCTTTCGTCTTTCCCTCCCTCCTTCCTTTTTTTTTTTTGGAACCAGTGATACTCCATTTTATAAGGATTTACTAAAAAATGTGCAATAAAAAAAAAAACACGAGCATAGAGCATCGGATGCGATATGCTAATGACACACGGCTCCTGTTCTGCTGCGAGTGTGATGGGAGTGTCAATGCTTTGTGATCCGATTCTCTCACATGACAGATTTGCAACACAGCTGTGGAGGAGACGGAGAAAGTAATTTTTCCATCTCCTTCATGGCCGGTATCCGTGGGAATTACACTGCACTCAGGTGACATTTGGGTGTACTGCCCCATAGTGTTACACTGCCCCATAGTGTTACACTGCTCAAATACAATCCTATTTTTTTATCGTATTGCACTTGTCCGATTTATTCGCTCGTGTGTCAGCGAGCCCTTGTAGTTTTTTTAGAGATCGTACTTTTGTGGACACGTTGATACCAAATGTGATTTTATTTTTTTGAACACTTCTTTATTGTTCACTAGGGTAAAGTTGGGAATGATTCCAATTTTTATCTGATGATCACCGTTTGAGCAGCCCAGTAGACCATGGGATTCTCAAATGAAGCGTCATCAAAAGGAAGCAGAAAAAGAAAAAAAGCTGTTAGATAGTGTAGTTAAAGCTCCACTCCTGCAGTTTTTTATTTTACTGCTGGAGTGGCGCTTTAAACCTCACTCCCCTGCCAGTGAATGGGTCTGCGCATATGACAGTGTTTCCACAGACCGTGTGTCTGTGGGCAAAACACGCTGACATATCAGTTTTTTACACGCTGCACGGGCTACAAAACATCCCGTACTGATGACACATGGTTGACATCCGTGTGTCATCAGCGTGACCCGTACCGGTGCCTGGGAATTAGTGTACAGTTAGCACTGTTCCCAAGTGCCAGGTGCTGAACACTGCCCTCATCATTGTCCCCTGCCGGCGCTGCGATCAGCACCAGCAAGGGACAATGATGAGTAGTAGTCTACTCCAGCTGTGTCCTGGTGTAAGTATAAAATAAAAATATTATTATACTCACCTGTCCGAAGATGTCCCCCACTGTAACCCATCTGACCGTTCAAGCCGAGGAGCCGGAGAGAATGACTCACTCCAGCGAGCGAGCCCCGAACCTCCGCTGTGCTCAGTGAGTGACAGGACACCACTCACTGAGCACAGCATCGGTGCTGCAGAAGTCATTCTCCCTGGCTCCTCGGCGTGAATGGTCAGATGGGTTACAGTGGGGGACATCTTTGGACAGGTGAGTATAATGATTTTTTAAATTTTATTCTTATTTTTACACCAGGACACAGCAGGAGCAGAATACTACTCATCACTCATTGTTCCTTGCGTGTGCTGATTTCGGCACCGGCAGGGGACAATGATGAGGGCAGCGTTCAGCACCCGACACTTGGGAACAGCGCTAACTGATGCGGCATGGCTGCCACACAAGTACACACGGACATCTCCGGTCCTGTTTTTTCCAGTACCGGAAATAACAGGACATGTGAAACTGGCCTAACACTGCGTGTGTGGTGCACAGATCATAGTTAGTCTGTAAGAGCCTGTAAGGGTATGTGCACACGATCAGCAATCGCTGTGGATTGGATGCAGTGCAAACCGCAGCGGCCAGATGTTAGAGCATAGTGGATGGGATTTCTTGAAATCCCATTCACTATGCGTCTCCGTGCATCTGCGGATTACCCGCGGACACGTACATGTGGCGCATCTTCACAGACCGCAGCATGTCAACTAGCGAGACTAGCGACTCTGCAAGAGAAATTAGATCACTGTAATGTTTAGGATGCAGTGAATCCGCATGGTTCAATGAACACATGCGGATTCACCTGCGTGCAGCGCTTTGGACGCAGCATAAAATATACTGTGTTCAAAGCGCTGCCAATACCGACCATGTGCACATACACTATGTGCAGAATTATTAGGCAAGTTGTATTTTAGAGTATTATTTTTATTATTGATCAACAACTATGTTTTCAATCAACCCAAAAGACTCATAAATATCCAAGCTTAATATTTTTGCAAGTTGGAGTGTTTTTTTTTTTTTAGATTTGGCTATCTTAGGAGGATATCTGTTTGTGCAGGTAACTATTACTGTGCCGAATTATTACGCAACTTAATAAAAGCCAAATATAATCCCATCTCACTTGTTTCTTTTCACCAGGTAAACCAATATCAGTGCACAAAATTTAGAAATAAACATTTCTGACATGCAAAAACAAAAACCCAAAAAATTAGTGATCAATATAGCCACCTTTCTTTATGATGACACTCAACAGCCTTCCATCCATAGATTCTGTCAGTTGCTTGATCTGTTTTCGATCAACATTGCGTGCAGCAGCCACCACAGCCTCCCAGACACTGTTCCGAGAGGTGTACTGTTCTCCCTCTCTGTAGATCTTACATTTTATAATGGACCACAGGTTCTCTATGGGGTTCAGATCAGGTGAACAAGGGGGCCATGTCATTATTTTTTCTTCTTTTAGACCTTTACTAGCCAGCCACGCTGTGGAGTAGTTGGATGCATGTGATGGAGCATTGTCCTGCATGAAAATCATGTTTTTCTTGAACGATACGGACTTCTTCCTGTACCACTGCTTGAAGAAGTTGTCTTCCAGAAACTGGCAGTAGGTCTGGGAGTTGAGCTTCACTCCATCCTCAACCCGAAAAGGTCCCACAAGTTCATCTTTGATGATACCAGCCCATACCAGTACCCCACCTCCACCTTGTTGGCGTCTGAGTCGGAGTGGATCTCTGCCCTTTACTGATCCAGCCTCTGGTCCATCCATCTGGCCCATCAAGAGTCACTCTCATTTCATCAGTCCATAAAACCTTTGAAAAATCAGTCTTAAGATATTTCTTGGCCCATTCTTGACGTTTTATCTTATGTTTCTTGTTCAAAGGTGGTCGTTTTTCAGCCTTCCTTACCTTGGCCATGTCCCTGAGTATCGCACACCTTGTGCTTTTTGATACTCCAGTAACGTTGCAACTCTGAAATATGGCAAAACTTGTGGCGAATGGCATCTTGGCAGCTTCACGCTTGATTTTCCTCAATTAATGGGCAGTTATTTTGCACCTTTTTTGGCCAACACACTTCTTGCGACCCTGTTGGCTATTTGCCATGAAACGCTTGATTGTTCGGTGATCATGCTTCAAAAGTTTGGAAATTTCAAGACTGCTGCATCCCTCTGCAAGACATCTCACAATTTTGGACTTTTCAGAGCCCTTCAAATCTCTCTTCTGACCCATTTTGCCAAAGGAAAGGAAGTTGCCTAATAATTAAGCACACCTTATATAGGGTGTTGATGTCATTAGTCAACACTCCTCCTCATTACAGAGATGTGTAGCGCCCCGAGGGCTCGGTTGCTACAGGGGTATTGCACCTCACCCAGAGGTGTGATATTCCACTCCCAGGTAAGGATGGAGTGTGGAGCAGGGCTCAGTTAGCAGCATACACACACTCACCCCATTTCCGGGGGACAGCTCGACGGTGCTCCCATTTATGCAGGCACAACTGACCATGTCCCTGGCTGGAGTGGGGAGGGGGGAGAGAACCCAATGGTGTAGGAGCAGAAGGGAACGGTTTCTGGAGCATAGGAAGGAGCTCATTGGGTGCAGGTCACCTGAGCTCAGACACAGAGAAGCAGAAAAAAGGTGGGAGCCATCTTAGTTCACGGTAGTCCAGAGTGAAGGAGTAGAGAGCTGACAGGGAGCCGAGGCTCAGCCTGAGCTCAGCTCCACGAGGCAGGCCTAGAGAGAAGGCCGGGGCCAGAGAGGAGAAGAGGAGAAGGAAGGAAGGAGAAGAGACAGAGGAGTAGAAAGGCTCCAGAAACAAGAAGGCAGAAGGGACCCTAAGAGAGCAGAACGGACAGCAACCGTTGCAAACCCGCGTTATATCGGGTGAAGGGTCAGGCCGTGGAAGGGTTCCGGATTCCCAAGTTGGTGGAGGTAAATCATCCCTCAGCCAAGAACCGGAGGTCGTGATCATTTATTGGTGCGACCCCCTGCTAAACCTGCTAGGAAGGCACCATATAGGATAGCGGGAAGTGAAGGCCAACGCTTACCCGACACGGTCCGCGGTAGCTGGACAGAAGTTTGGTCACTGGTGGGGCACGAGAGGCCAGAGAAAGGACAGAAGGGGGTCCTGTGCCATACTCCTGAATTGCCTGGGGGTTGACCGAGCTTCTCACCTGGTGGACGCAGCACGGCTCGGGCAGTCCTTGCCAACAGAAGTGACCTGGATAACAACTGTGAGTAAAAGACCCTGGACTGCATCATTGGACTCTGTGTGATTTCTGCTGCGCCGGCACTATCATCCCCAGCATCCTCCTACACTGCCCTGAGGCTACACTCTTCCCGTGGGGAGTTATCCTACCCCTGTGCTGCACACCAACACCAGCCTCAGCGGTCTGCCAGGCAGCGGCGGTTATCTCTGACCGCAATCCACAGGTGGCGTAGTCGGACATTCACAAATCTATAAATAGACTGCCACAGCATTTGGTCTGACCGCTCTGAGCCACGGGATCGGGTTGCCACTACTACCCCCAGCATCGTACAGAAGCCCGGTTCCGGGTACCCCACAGCCCAGGGGGCGAGTTAGATGCACATCACCAGATTTACTTAATTGGTAGTTGGCTCTCAAGCCTATGCAGCTTGGAGTAGGACAACATGTATAAAAAGCATCATGTGATCAAAATACTCATTTGCCTAATAATTCTGCACACAGCGTATTCTTAAGAATCAGAATCTTTTCCAGCGCTAGCAGATGTCACAGCACTGACTGATGCAGAAAGGACATTTACAAGTAATATCAGATACTAGACAGTAACACAGGTCAGCAATAACCAGGAGTGAGCAGTCTGTACAGGAGCTGACACTCTGAGGACAGGGCAAAAAGTAATCTGTACTGCTTCAATAGATGCCTATACAGGTGTGTAATGAGGTTCTGGCTTTACAGTCAAAGGACTGGAGTTATAACAGTGAGAAAATTAGCATTATTTGCAAGAAGAGCCGTTTTTTTAAGCCAAAAAGAGCCGGCTCTTTTTGGTGAGCGGAGCCGAGTGAGCTAGATCACCAAAAAGAGCCGGACTGCCCATCACTACTCTGCTGCTGCGATCTGGAAAGAAGAGGAGGAGCCCGGGCACTTGAAGTTCCCGCGGAGGCCCGGGCAGCACATCGCTGGCGGCGGCTCATCTCAGCAGGCAGCGCCGGTAATTGTGTCCTGTTGTGATGTGCCATTGCGCCGACACTGCCACCCGGGCCGTGGTGCCGGTGCATGATGCTGGCTGAGGAGCTGCCGCTTCTGCAGACAGTCTTCTCTGCAGCATAATTGATGATGGTGGGCGGCAGGCATCGAGGCGGGCGGCGGGATCATAGTTTAGGCGCAGTCAGCAGCTGCCGCCGGTACTGTGTTCTGTGCTGTGCACAGACAGTACAGCCAGCGGGCAGCAGTGCCAGCCTGACAGAGCCCAGACTGCCTGAGTCTCTGACTAGTCTCAGACTCTGAGGAGTCTGACTAGTCTGTGACTGTTGTCACTGGTCAGACATGATGGCAGGCAGCAGCAGGGAGGGACACAGTGGGGTCTGAATCCCAGACATGGGCTGCATCAGGCACTGCAGCATTGCATATGGGCCATATGCAATGCTGCAGTGCCTGCTGCAGCCCAGTTCTGTGTGGGCCGCTCCCCCTCCCCCCATATACAATGTTGCAGCCCTGTGGTCTGTGTGGGCCGCTCCCACCCCCCCACCCCCATATACAATGCTGCAGCCCTGTGGTCTGTGTGGGCCGCTCCCATCCCCCCACCCCCATATGCAATGCTGCAGCCCTGTGGTCTGTGTGGGCCGCTCCCATCCCTCCCACCCCCATATGCAATGCTGCAGCCCTGTGGTCTGTGTGGGCCGCTCCCACCCCCCCCCACCCCGTATGCAATGCTGGAGCCCTGTGGTCTGTGTGGGCCGCTCCCACCCCCCCACCCCCATATACAATGCTGCAGCCCTGTGGTCTGTGTGGGCCGCTCCCATCCCCCCACCCCCATATGCAATGCTGGAGCCCTGTGGTCTGTGTGGGCCGCTCCCATCCTCCTCACCCCCATATGCAATGCTGCAGCCCTGTGGTCTGTGTGGGCCGCTTCCACCCCCCCCACCCCCATATGCAATGCTGCAGCCCTGTGGTCTGTGTGGGCTGCTCCCATCCCCCCACCCCCATATGCAATGCTGGAGCCCTGTGGTCTGTGTGGGCCGCTCCCATCCCCCCCACCCCGTATGCAATGCTGGAGCCCTGTGGTCTGTGTGGGCCGCTCCCATCCTCCTCACCCCCATATGCAATGCTGCAGCCCTGTGGTCTGTGTGGGCCGCTTCCACCCCCCCCACCCCCATATGCAATGCTGCAGCCCTGTGGTCTGTGTGGGCCGCTCCCACCCCCCCACCCCCATATGCAATGCTGAAGGTCTGTGTGGGCCGCTTCCACCCCCCCCACCACCCCCATATGCAATGCTGCAGCCCTGTGGTCTGTGTGGGCTGATCCCACCCCCACCCCCATATGCAATGCTGCAGCCCTGTGGTCTGTGTGGGCCGCTCCCATCCCTCCCACCCCCATATGCAATGCAGCCCTGTGGTCTGTGTGGGCCGCTCCCATCCCCCCCACCCCGTATGCAATGCTGGAGCCCTGTGGTCTGTGTGGGCCGCTCCCATCCTCCCCACCCCCATATGCAATGCTGCAGCCCTGTGGTCTGTGTGGGCCGCTCCCATCCCCCCCACCCCCCTATGCAATGCTGCAGCCCTGTGGTCTGTGTGGGCCACTCCCACCCCCCCACCCCCATATGCAATGCTGAAGGTCTGTGTGGGCCGCTTCCACCCCCCCCACCCCCATATGCACTGCTGCAGCCCTGTGGTCTGTGTGGGCCGCTCCCATCCCCCCCCACCCCCATATGCAATGCTGCAGCCCTGTGGTCTGTGTGGGCCGCTCCCACCCCCCCACCCCCATATGCAATGCTGAAGGTCTGTGTGGGCCGCTTCCACCACCCCCCCACCACCCCCATATGCAATGCTGCAGCCCTGTGGTCTGTGTGGGCTGATCCCACCCCCACCCCCACCCTCATATGCAATGCTGCAGCCCTGTGGTCTGTGTGGGCCTTTCCCACCCCCCCCCCGCCCCCATATGCAATGCTGCAGCCCTGTGGTCTGTGTGGGCCGCTCCCATCCCCCCCACCCCCATATGCAATGCTGCAGCCCTGTGGTCTGTGTGGGCCGCTTCCATCCCCCCCATCCCCATATGCAATGCTGCAGCCCTGTGGTCTGTGTGGGCTGATCCCCACCCCCATATGCAATGCTGCAGCCCTGTGGTCTGTGTGGGCCGCTCCCACCCCCCCCCCACCCCCCTATGCAATGCTGCAGCCCTGTGGTCTGTGTGGGCCACTCCCACCCCCCCACCCCCATATGCAATGCTGAAGGTCTGTGTGGGCCGCTTCCACCCCCCCCACCCCCATATGCACTGCTGCAGCCCTGTGGTCTGTGTGGGCCGCTCCCACCCCCCCCACCCCCATATGCAATGCTGCAGCCCTGTGGTCTGTGTGGGCCGCTCCCACCCCCCCACCCCCATATGCAATGCTGAAGGTCTGTGTGGGCCGCTTCCATCCCCCCATCCCCATATGCAATGCTGCAGCCCTGTGGTCTGTGTGGGCTGATCCCCCACCCCCATATGCAATGCTGCAGCCCTGTGGTCTGTGTGGGCCGCTCCCATCCTCCCCACCCCAACCTTTTATATGTGCTACATGGAATGGGGGGGGGAAGCTACGTGAAACTTGGGGAAATGGCCGTGACGGCGGGGAAGATATTGGATACGAGGAGGGAACGACGTGGGGGGGACGTGACGGAGGGTGAGGGTGGGCGTGACGGGAGGGGGGGGGCACCACTGACAGTGCCTAGGGCAGCAGAAACTCCAAATACGGCCCTGAGCAGCACCACAAATCCTCCTGTAACTGTTGAACGATGTATTACTCGGAAATGTCTTTATTCTTTGTATATGTCCCAACTTAATTGTAAAGTGCTGCAGAATATGTTGGTGCAATATACATTAAATAAAATTATGATTATATTTCAGATGAGCCTTTCTAGTACAAGTTAATGGGTGCGCACAGAAAACTGAATCAATCGTGTAGCATGTCAGGCTCCCTTAATAGCTGAGCCATTTTTGTAAATTTAGCTGTTTCTGTTTTTAACACATTCCAAAAATTGCCAAAAATGCTATGATGCATCAAAAGTGTTTGAGCTCCTTAGTGCAACCCCCTTATTTTAAGTTAGGTTTATGTCTACCTTATTTGTTGCAGAAATGTCTGTGAACTTACACAATACTAAATGTAATTGTTCTGGTGGCCATAAAGTCACATTCAGAGGATTGTGAATTCACCTTTTAATGCTTTAATGTATATCTTTGGGATGTATTGATATCCATGTGTCATTTATGGATGTGGATGAAACTGGTCATGTCAAAGAGATCACATAGTTTTAAAAGTGAAGTGCATACTAGAATTAAGTGAAAAAAAATTGCACGACCGTAGTTGGGTGTCCTGTCTACTTGCTGCTACTTACAGCCCACCCCACCTTGGACTCTGCCTAGCAACTGTTGCCAACGAACTATCTAACTATCCAGGAAGTGATCTCCTTTTACTGAAACTGCCCCCTCCCACTATGGACTAGTCCCAAACATTAACTGTATCTTATACTATTCAGTTCCCTTATATACTGAACTTCCTATCTGTCATTACCCTGGGTCCTAACCCCTAACCTACATCTTATCCTGTGCTTACCCCGCACTACACCCTAATCATTATATATACATTACAATATATGGCAATTCGCATAGTATCACTTACTACACAATATATGTAAAACCGCATGACCATATTCACATTACGCGATTGTTGTTTTCAGGGGCGGGAACGTGACAGTCCCTGTTTGCCATCCTTACATAGCCTTTAAAGAGAGCTGGGATCTTAGATGTGGGAAACAGACTTTTTGTTAACAAGTTTTATGAATTGGTCCCACCATATTGCAGAACACACTAGACAACATGTATTAAAGTAGCTCATAAAGAAAGTGGAATCGTTACTTTCAGCAACCCAGGAGAACCTGCCTTTGATTCATCCATTTGCTTCACATTTTCTTTGTATTAGACGATTGTTAAATAAAGGCAAGAATCTAACAGCAAGTTGTGTAACCAAAACCATTGGTGCCACTTGCTATGGATTTACACAATAAAACTTAATCCAAACCTATACAGCGCATAAAGAAGAGAACCATGAAACATTGATTTAGTGGATAAAATTGGCCACGGCCCTTATTTTTGTTGGTATTTGCAACAGTTGTGGACTTCGTTGTGTGAAGGAGGACTTTATGCTGATCTGACAGTAGATGGCTATGTTGTGTAAAGTTTCCTTGTTTACTGAAGTGTAAAAGAAAAAGTCTCTCTTGTACTTTCTGTTTTGTTCTTACTTCCTGGTGCAGTACTGTGTGACTGTGCGGTTTTTCCTTTACCTCATGTTCTGAGAAGTAAAAGCTTGTTATCCCATGTAATCTGCTCTGTGAAGTTTCTACCGCAACCTTGGGTATCCAGAACCTGTGCAAAAGGTTATGGGCCCAGGGACCGAGGACCCCAGGCACCCAGGACACCGGAACTCTCAGCAAGACCCTGGTGAATGCAGAAGAATTCTTCAGTACAATTCTCTCCAAACAAGTAAGACAAGTAAAGATGACAAGTAGCACAGAGCTAAAACTCACAATAGCTAAGCTGAATAATGAGAATTATCCGTTATGGAAGTTCAAAGTAGAAATGTTATTGTTTAAAGATGATTTATGGGAAGTAATCACTACAGATAGACCTGATGAGGATAATCAGACATGGGATAAGAAAAATAGACCAGCAAGAGCTACCATCAGCCTATTAGTGGATGCTCAATTAATCCACATAAGGAACGAGGATACAGAAAAGGGAATGTGGGACGCACTAAGAAAGCTACATGAAAGACCCAGCTTAAATCAGAAGTTATTTCTGCTAAGAAAGCTTTACAGTATGAGACTAAGTGCAGACAATGACATGCAGAAGCATATATTCTCTATTATGGAAGTGATATCACAGCTGAGATCAATTGGTGAAGATATTAAGGAAAGCCATGTAGCAGCAATATTATTGTGCAGTTTACCAGATTCATATACTGCTTTGATAAATGCACTAGAGACAAGACCTGAAACAGACATTACATTAGAGTTTGTGAAGACCAGACTCCTAGATGAATATCAAAGAAGGAAAGAACAAACAAATTATTCTTCTACTGAAAAAGATAATGGAAATGCTCTTTAAAGCTACAGAATCAAAAATACCCTATAATAAAGAGACAAGAGAATTTTTCAGATGTAAGAAAAAAGGACATTTAAAGAGAGACTGTACTATATAGAAAGCAGAACAGCAGAAATTACATCATAAAGAGAATACACAGAAGGTGAAAAACACTATTTCTGATTCATGTGAAAATAATTGGAATGGCACATATTTAAAGTGACTGATAAGAAATCCTTGTTGGGTTGGTTTATTGACTCAGGAGCAACAAGTCACATGACAAGTAATAAAAATTTCTTTACTGAACTTAATTTAAATGAGAAGGAAGCCATTTATCTTGCAGATGGAAGCAAAATAACTGCAGAAGGTGTTGGACAAGGAATGCTAAACTGTTTTAACAAGTTTGGGCATGATTCAAAAATACTTGTACAGGATGTGTTATATGTTACAGGATTAGAAGGAGGATTGTTATCTGTAAAACGTCTAACAGCTAAAGGACTTACTGTAAAATTCAAAGATGATGAGTGTACAATCCTAGCAGGAAACAAGGTAATAACCAATGTCAAGGCAGATGAAGAATTATATCATGTAGACACATTAAAGGAAAAGATGAAGTTGTGTACACATGATCACAAGAATTGTATTCACACGTGGCATAGACGTATAGGACACAGACATCCTGAAAGTATAATGGGGCTACAAAGGATCTATTGATATCTGATTCCTCTTTCTCAATTACTGTAAGCTGTGAATGTTGTATAAAATCCAAAGTCACAAGGATATCTATTCCTAAAGAAAGTGAAACGAAAAGCACAAGACCACTTGATTTGGTGCATACTGATGTATGTGGACCCATGAAAGTGACTACATCAGGAGGCACTAGATATATGGTGACTTTTATAGATGACTACTCAAGATACACAGTCACATACTTGTTCAAGAACAAAAGCAAAGTTTTCAGTAAACTAGTAGACTACGTGACAATGTCGAATAACAAGTTTCAGAGGAAGCCAATTGTCATTAGAAGTGATAATGGAGGTGAATTCACAGGACACCAAATAGAAAACTACTTAAGAAAAAATGGTATATAGCATCAAAAGACTGTCCCATACACACCTGAACAAAATGGAGTAGCAGAAAGGAAAAACAGAACTCTGACTGAAATGATAGTTTGGAATCTGTCAGCATACACCTTATCAGAGAAATATTGGGGTGAAGCAGCAATGACAGCTACATATCTACAGACGCGACTTTTTTCTAGAAAACTGAAAAAAAAACATTTGAACTGTGGCAAGGTATGAAACCAAGTGTAAATCATTTAAGAGTTTTTGGTTGTAAAGTTTTTGTATTCATTCCAACAGAAAAACGTTCCAAACTTCAAAATAGGTCCATGGAAGGAATATTTGTTGGATATGTGAAAATTGTAGTAGAATCCTAGATCCCAAAACACAGAGTTATGGTGAGTAACAGTGTGACATTCATTGAAGATCTAAATGAAGACACTATGATTTCACTGGAAACAAAAAATGAGAAAAACAGCAATGATATATAGCTGAAGGAATATCTGATGAAAAAGTTGAAATTAATAAAAAACAGAATACTGAAAGTGAAGAGATACAACTACAAACAGACACAGAACCAAGACTTTCAATAAGAGAAAACAAAGGAAAACCACCAATGCACCTTTCATACAAGGCAAGTACAACTAAAATTTATGAGCCTACCTCTTGGGAAGACATATCTCGACTTCCTGAAGAAGAAGCCAATAAATGGATAGAGGCAACAGAAATAGAAATAAAATCCATGCATGACTCAAAAACATGGACATTAACAAAATTACCATAAGGAAGAAAAACTATACAGTAGGATGTAAATGGGTTTTTAACGTAAAGTACCGAACAGATGGCACAGCTGAACGATACCGAGCAAGACTAGTAGCTAAAGGTTATTCTCAAAAATATGGAGAGGACTATGATGAAACATTTGCTCCAGTTGTCAAACAATTTTTTTATAATTGTCTCATTCAACCCTAGCCTGGCAGCTTCTGTTGCAGCCCCAATACGAAAAGAGTGGGTTGAAAAATATCGCCTAGTCCCAGGTAAAACAAAATAAACATTTCCTCAAAATGCTTCTGACTCAAATACTTCTTAATTCAACAAACTGGACATCTATGAATTTCCGGGAAACATATTAAGCTTAAACTAACACCTTTTTCCGATTGATCGTTTTTAGATTTAACAAGATGAATTATAATATGACCCGACCTTCTGCTCCCTGTTTACCCTTAGGCCAGTTTCACACGCCCTGATTTTTCTGGTACTGGAAATATCCGTGTCCGTTTGTGGCAACCGTGTGCCATCCATGTGCCGCGTCAGGAGCACACGTACCGGCGCCTGGGAATCCGTATACAGTTAGCGCTGTTCCCAAGCATCAGGTGCTGAACGCTGCCCTCATCATTGTCCCCTGCTCGCGCTGTGATCAACTCGAGCAAGGGACAATGAAGAGGGCAGCATTTAGCTTCCAGAGCTTGGGAACAGCTCTAACTGTACACTGATTCCCATGTGTCAGTACATGACACACTGATGTCATCCGTGTGTGTTCAGCATGGGACGTTTTGCGGACCGTGCAGCGTGTAAAAGAAAATGACGACATGTCTACATGTGGAAACACAGTGACATGTGCGTAGACCCGTAGATTTGAATGGGTCTGCATGTGTCAATATCTCCAGTACGTGTGGAAACTGTCACCACATGCTCCGAAAAATAGTAATGAAGCAGCTGCAGAAAAAAAGCAATGATTCAAATGTGTTAAAACAACAAGTACATAATTCCCTCAAAATGGAAGGAGTAGTAGGATCACTGTGTCCAGGATGGCAGATGTCCTTCTTATAACCCTTTAAAGAGTTGCATGTGTAAAAGTGCAATTTATCAAAATATATTAACTCCTTAAGGGCCAAGCAATTTTTCATTTTTGAACTTTCATTTTTCTTTCCCTGTCTTCCAAGAGCCGAAACTTCTTTTTCTGCTAGCAAAGCTATATGAGCGCTCGTCTTTTTATAGGACTAGTTGTATTTTTGAATGACACCATCCATTTTATCATACAGTTTACTGGAAAACTGTAAAAAAAATTCCAAGTTAATTGTGAAAATGGTAGTTTTGGGGTTTTGATTTTTTTTTTTCCTGTGTTCATTTTGCAGTAAAAATGTCCTGTAAATAAGATTACTCAGCAATCTTTGCTAGTTCCTTTAGGGGACTTGAACCTGAAATCGTCTTATCGCTTGTGCTATATACAGAAATACCACATCATTGCTGTATATAGGAAAAATCACTGTCTCCTATGACGCCCAGCCACAAGCTGGACATCACATGACCAGCACAGAGGCATTTAGCCGGCCCCCACCTGTCATAGCAACCCATCAGTTCACTGCGATCGCATCTCAGGGAAGCCAATGGCCACCCAATCTAACATCTGGGCTAGACTGCTGTGATTAAATGCAATTGATAGCGGCATTTTATAGGTTAACAGCAGCAATCGGCGGGCGCACCAGTCGCTGCTGTTAGAGGCAGATGCCAGCTGTGTATCCTAGCCGGCATCTGTCCTGTGTGCTGCGGTCTCTGCTTCTGAGCTCACTCAAGTCCTTGGGACACTCCTTGGTAGATGTAGCCATCATGGGGCATTAAGGGGTTAATAAACCTGCATGGTAAACACCGTTAAGAGAGAAAAAAAAAATACAATAAGTGATCTAAATGTCGCACATAACCCAGAATAGTATCAACAAAAACTATTTTATCGTGCAAAAAAGAAAAAAATGTTATGACCCTCAGAAGATTTTTAATAAAAAATTTGGTTCTTGGCAAAATAAAAATTGTCCATGGTAATAAGGTGTCAAACAGCAGCGATAATGTATCATTTGGGAGCAGTGGTTGAATTGCAGCATTATTATGACACTAAGGCTGTGTTCACACGATGCGTATTTCATGCGTTTCCGCGGCGTTTTTGCAGTTGCGTAAACGCCGCGGAAACGCATGAAAAACGCATGGTAGAAGGGAAGCAATGTTCCCCAATGGAAATCCGCATGGGCTGTGCCCATGATGCGGATTTTTCCGCAGCGTAAACGCTGCGGTCAAAAATCCGCAGCATGTCAATTAATTTTGCGGAAACGCGGCGATTTCGCCGCCATTGACTTGCATTAGAACGCGCCAATTCCGCAAGACAGCATTTGTACTTGCGTAATTGGTGCGTTCTAATGTGCGGATGGTACCCGGGTGTGGAGGAGAGGAGAGTCTCATCCACACCCAGGTACCATTAAAAAAGCTGTAAAAGAAGAATAAAATAAAAAATAAATGTATTCTTACCATCTGTCGGCCCGCACAGCGCTCCCGCTTGGTTCCCGGCACTTGCAGTGAGTGGTAGGACCTGCGGTGACGTCAGAGTCATGTGACGGGTCACGTGACGCTGACGTCGGCAGGTCTTTCAATTCAAAGTTGCCAGCGAGGGAGAACAGATTGAGCAGGACAGCGCGGGCCATCGGAGGTAAGTATATACACTCTCTCAGTTCACACTGTATAAATCCATGCTGTTTGCATGGATTTATATAGTGTGACCTAGTTATCAAGCACTTTCCAGGTGATGCTAACATCGCCTGGAAAGCGCTTGTCAATCTGCATGCGGAAACGCATGTGGATCCGCATGTATTCTGCAGGAAAAACGCATGCACAATCTGCATGCGTTTTTTCTGCCAGGGAGATGCAGAAATGATGCAGAAATTTTCTGCTTCATTTCTGCATCGTGTGCACATACCCTTAGGCTGAGTTCACACGATGCGTTTTTCATGCGTTTCCGCAGTTGCAGAAACGCCGCGGAAACGCATGAAAAACGCATGGTAGAAGGGCAGCAATGTTCCCCAATGGAAATCCGCATGTGCTGTGCCCATGATGCGGATTTTTCCGCAGCGTAAACGCTCAGGAAAAAATCCTGAGCATTTCTGCATCGTGTGCACATACCCTTACACTTTTTTAACTATTTCAAAATTGCATTGCGCCTCCTACAAACACATTTCACATTGAGCACTAGCAATTGTGCTTTCACTATGAATTACAGGCTTTCTTATATTACCACTAAAGCTAATTCTAAGAAGCTCCAGAAAGTAAATGAAGGGCAATTTCATGAATAAGCCTTAAAGTGGTTGTCTCACAAATTAAGTACATTTTGTATAATAGTGCTTGGAATAATAAGGATGTTTTTTTTTTGTTTTTTTGCTTTTTTTTAAATGTTCCTGTGCTGACACAATGTCATAAAAGTGCACCTGCTGTGTACTGTGTAATGACCATGTCTGACCGTGCAGAGCTCCACTACAGTATAATGCATCCCATAGTCCTCAATACAATATAATGCAGCCCCACATATAGAGTATAATGCAGCAGTCATATAGAGGAAAATGTAGCCCCCAGTCCTCCAGTATTATGGCCTTAGTGAGTTAAAAAATAAATATAATATTTAACTCTCCTGCTCGTTCCCCAGCAGCGCATCGCAGTAGCTCCATTGCCTTGCATAGCTCGGCGTGTGATAACGTCATGACGTTGCGTCAGAGGGGGAATGATGGGAGAGAGAGCGTCATGTGACTCTCTCTCCTCCATCATTACTATCAACTGTATCGGCATCTATGATGACATCGAGCCCTCCTGACTCACCAACCCCATAGCGGCAGCGGGTTGGAGGTCCCTGGGAGAGTGGGGGCCCTAGTCTGCCTGCCCATAACTCTGGCCATGTGTTTACCTCAGAGAGCAGCAGCTGTGATCCCCTGCTGTTTCCTCTATATACTCTCTTATCATAAGTGACTTATGTTTCCTCCCTTGGTCAGTAGCTGTAATCTGCTGACCATGAACTCTGCATGGTCCAAAGAAACAAATAACAGTATATAGCAGGGGCACATGTATAGGATTATCTCAACACAAGAACATTTTTTTTAACACCAATTGTGGAACTTATTATCACTCCAAGATCTATTAATTAAAATGTACTTTGCTCATGGAACAACCCCTTTAAGTTAATATGCTTTACTTCATTTGTCTCCATAGGAAGTGGATTTTGATGAAATAACGACGCCTGTTCATACAACAACTCCTTCTACAGAAGCAACCCCCTTAGACTCTACCGCAGACAGTTGGCTGTATTTCTATTCTTCTACATTCACCACTGCTACGACGACAGCAGCGCCAGAAGACATTTCTGAACCAGACCCAACAACAGCTCTTGTGACTGAGGAAAACTCGCAAGAAGAGGATGAAGACGTAACATCCTCATCATCTGAAAATGTTTGTAAAGGAGAAGTGTCACATGCAGACAAGCAAGCATTCGAAAAAGCAATGAACGCATTTGGCATGGACCTTCTGAAACAGGTTCATCAGGAATCTAATAACCCAAATGTAGTGGTGTCACCTTTTAGCATTGCTCTTGGTCTCTTACAACTAGCACTAGGTAATGACAATGTGATCTGTGCCATACATGGTGCATGATTTATAATTGACATGAGCAAAATGTATATTTGCATCGGTGTACTGTGTGTGTGTGTGTGTGTGTGTGTGTGTGTGTGTGTGTGTGTGTGTGTGTGTGTGTGTGTGTGTGTGTGTGTGTGTGTATAAAATGTGTCGTGGACGAAAAGTGTTGACACCCTTCAATTTGTTCCAGAAAATTATTGCAATCACAAATGTTTTGTTACACACGTTTATTTCCTTTGTGTGCATTGGAGCAACAGAAAAAAGGGCAAATTGGACATAATTTCACACCCCAAAATTTTGTTTTCACCCTCAACTTAAAGGGGTTGTCCGGTCAAACCAACAAGTTTGCAGTCACTCTGTGTGACTGCAGACTTATGAATCCACAGTGCATGCGCTGGAGGGAGATTCGCCAGTTTCAGAGCCAAGACTGGAGAGTATGTATGAGTTATACATACCCCCGCCAGTGGGTGCGGCCTTGCTCTCCATACACTTGTATTGAGCGAGGCAGTGACCTCTAGTCGGACATGCCCATTGGCCGTCCGCGTCACTAGACTGGGCATGGTCTCGCTCTATAGAAATGTATGGAGCGAGGTGGCGCCCACTGGCCGGGGGTATGTATAACCGGTCCCGGGTCTGAACCTGGTGAATTCCCCCAGCGCATGCACTGTCTGCAGTGCACAAAGTGACTGCAGACTTATCGGTTTTGACCAGACAACCCCTTTAATGTTTGGTTGCACACCCTTTGGAATAAATAACTGCAATCAATCACTTCCTATTACAATTAACAAGCTTCTTAACAACTCTCCACTGGAATTTTGGACCACTTCTCTTTTGCAAACTGCTCCAGGTCTCTCATTTTTGAAGCAATTTTAAGATCCCTCCATGGAAGTTCAATGGGATTTAGATCCAATCTCATTGCTGGCCACTTCAAAACTCTCCAGCGCTTTGTTTCCATCCATTTCTGGGTGCTTCTTGAAGTATGTTTAGTGTCATTGTCCTGCTGGAAGACCCATGACCTAGGATGCAAACCCAGCTTTCTGACAGAGGGCACTACATTGCCACCCAAAATCTGTTGGTAATATTCAGATTTTTTGATGCCTTGCACACAGTCAATAGATTGAAAGGAATATAATGTGAAATTCAAATGGTTTTCCCTGCGCTGCTGGTCCGCCATGTGGAAAGGACATCTCAGAATCCAAAACTTCCAATAAAGAATTTTTATTTCTATTTGTTACAATTTAAAATCTACGGGTTTAGAAGTTTTTCCAACTTCTTCATCAGGATGGGATATAACAAATATCCTGATGAAGAAGTAGGAAAAACTTCGAAACACTTTGCGCTTTTTGTCCTTCCAGTATTTCTACATTGCACACAGTCAAGGCACCCAATGGCAGAGGCAGCAAAACAACCCCAAAACATCCTTGAACCTTCACGATATTTGACTCTAGGTACTGTGTTCTTTTCTTTATTTACTGAAAATGGAATGAGATCTACAATCAAACGATGTTCTTTACCAAAAAAACTTTCTTGGTATCATCTGTCTAAAAGTTGCTTACTCACGTACATTTTGGCAAGCTGCAGTCTAGCATTTTTATGTCTGTCAGCAGTGGGGTCCTCCTGGGTCTCGTGCCATAGCGTTTCATTGATATGTCAACGGATAGTTTGCACTGACACTGAAGCACCCTGAGCCTGCAGGACTGCTTTAATTTCTTTGAAACTTGATTGGGGCTGCTTATCCACCATCCAGATTATCCTGCATTGCAACCTTTCATCAATTTTTCTCTGCCGTCCACATCAGGGAGATTAGCTACAGTTTCATGGGTTGTAAACTTCTTGCTTATGTTGCGCACCATGGACAAAGGAACATGAAGATCTCTGGAGATGGACTTGTAATCTTGAGTTTGTTGATATTGTTCCAAAATGTTGGTTCTCAGACAATTCTCTTCTCCTCTTTCTGTTCTTCATGCTTAGTTTGGCACACACAAACACACAATGCAAAGATTGTCAACTTCTCCCATTTTTATCTGGTTTCAGGTGGGATCTTCATATTGCCCACACCTGTTACTTACCACAGGTAAGTTTCAACAAGCATCCCATGCTTGAAACAAAGTTGTTTACCCTTTACTTGGAAAAGGTGCCAACAATTTTGTCTGGACCATTTTTGGGGTTTTATGTGAAATGATGTCCAATTTGTCTTTTTTTTTCTCTGTTTGTGTTGTTCCAATACACACAAAGGAAATAGACATTTTTATTACAAAACATGTGTAATTGCAATAATTTTCTGGGAGAAATACCTCATTTTCTGGAACAATTTCAAGGGTGTTAACACTTTCAGCCATGACTGTATATGTGTGTGTTTTATTTTAAGTTTGATCCTGTTTCATAGGAAAAAAAATCTATACTGCCATTCCCTTGTTCATGAATACATTGAGGGCTTCTATTTGAGTCCCTAAAAAACAGGATTGAGACATGCCTTATCTGAAGAAATTGATTTTAGTTAGAAAAATGGAATACAGAATGTGAATCTTTTGGACTCCTTTTATCCTTCTTTCCAGCAGTATCTGTCTGTTAAATGATTTACAATGGCATATGAAACTACCTCTGGAAAAAATGTTTTCGATTTGTAAAACTGAAGTAAATGGCTCAGCCCTGATCACTTCTGAATCCCCTTTTTCAGGAATCCAGAAATAAGCACCTAGTGCAGACGTGAACCAGGGAATAGATTTGGACTGAATCCAGCGCCAAATTCACACCTATATAGTGGATTAGAGTGTAGGACCAGCTTTTTACTGGCTCCATTCTCTAGTACAGAATTGCTCTGTAAAATATAGAAACTAAACTGGGTCTTTGAAAAGTGTCCAAATTGTCGCTTTGTTACATATGCAATAGAGTTCCAGAAGACCTACCCAAAGGCTCTCCTTCATTGACTGGTATTAAAACCATCCAACTAAGGAACCTTTTTGCTTTTGAAGAACGAAATCTAAACGATGCATAAAAAGAAATGGATCTGATTGGCTCTTTGACCAAATGTCAATATTGCTAATTATCAAATCTTTATCTAAGAATATCTTGAAATCCTATTTGTTCTGTGTTGCTTCATTATTAACAAATCTTTTATTTATTTATTTTATTTAGGTGCTGAGAATCAAACCGAGAGGAAGATACTGGAAACACTCCATGTGGAGTCATTACAATGTCTGCACGAGAAGTTGCAGATGGTGACAAAGCGGCTAGTCCAAACTTCTCTAAATGTAGCTACTCGAATATATGTTAAAAAAGGTGTGTGTACTAAATGGAGAAATGTGTACTTTTATTTCTGAACGCCCTTTCTGCCATGTACACGTTCCCTGTAATGCTTAGGTTGAAAGGAGTATTACAGTCTAAAAAAATGATCACCTATTCGATTGTAAGATCAGTGTGGACTCCAGAAGTTGAAGGGAGTGTTCGGTCATCCCATTACCCTGCTGCTTCGTTCACTGTCTTCTGGGGTGACTATGATAGTCCAGCAGTCTATTCCTCTTCTACTGATAGGCTTGTGGCCAGGGGAGAACAGAGCTCACAAATACCCTGTTCTGAAAGTTGATTGGAAGTTACAACAGTAGACCCACATAAATCACTTATCCAAAGCAGGGGTTGCCAACTTTTGGCTTGAAAACTGTCAGCCAACTTGGTGCATTAGTGCCAGATCAAGCAACCAACAATGAAGAGAAGGTTCCCGATGGTGACTTTTGTGAGTAGCCCTGCATAGAACAGCAGATCTGGATGCACATATACTGGCAAGGGGGATAGCACTCAGCCCAATATATACTGTGTTCCAAATTATTATGCAAATAATATTTTCTCAGATTTTCCCAAATTACCTATATGAATTGCAGTCATTGTAATTTTCCAGTCAAATAACTATTAGAGTACAATTGAAAGGTTTTTGTACAAACTGCCTATGATAACAGTATATTTTTTAAAAAATAAAAAACTCAAACTGCACTCAAAATGCATGTTCCAAATTATTATGCACAGCAGAGTTTTCAACCTTTTCATTTTAATAAAGAACAAAAAAATGGTCATTTTTGAAATTATAAGCATTAGCAGGTTATTACAAACTGAAGTCAAACAGTTTTCAACTCAAAACTTTATTCTAGGTGATGTTACATTTGCACATAGGACCCCTTGTTCGAAAGGAGCTTCTGAACTCTCTCGTCCATTGAATTTGTCAGGTTTTGGATGGTTTCTGCTTCAATTGTTTTGCATGAGGCCAGAATACCCTCCCAGAGCTGTTGCTTTGATGTGAACTGCCTCCCGCCATCATAGACACTTCTTTTGATGATGCTCCAGAGGTTCTCAATGGGGTTGAGGTCAGGGGAGCATGGGTGCCACACCATAAATTTGTCCCCTTTTATGCCCATAGCAGCCAGAGATGCAGATGTGTTATGTGCAGCATGAGACGGGGCATTATCATGCATGAAATGATCTCGATGGTCCAGATGGATGGAGTGGAGGATGGCTGGTTGATGAACACCCCATGCACACACGGCTACGGCGCTAACAAGGAGGAGGTGGAGTAATGTTTTGGACTGGAATCATGGAGAGAGAGATTGTCGGCCCTTTTAGGATCCCTGAAGGGGTAAAGATGAACTCCATAATGTATGTTGAGTTTCTCAAACAGCACTTCCTTCCATGGGTCAAGAAGAAGAACCGTGCATTCCGCAGCAAGATCATTTTCATGCATGATAATGCCCGTCTCATGCTGCACGTAACACATCTGCATCTCTGGCTGCTATGGGCATAAAAGGGGACAAACTTATGGTGTGGCACCCATGCTCCCCTGACCTCAACCCCATTGAGAACCTCTGGAGCATCATCAAAAGGAGTGTCTATGATGGCGGGAGGCAGTTCACATCTAAGCAACAGCTCTGGGAGGGTATTCTGTCCTCATGCAAAACAATTGAAGCAGAAACCATCCAAAACCTGACAAATTCAATGGACGAGAGAGTTCAGAAGCTCCTTTCGAACAAGCGGTCCTATGTGCAAATGTTACATCACCTAGAATAAAGTTTTGAGTTGAAAACTGTTTGATTTCAGTTTGTAATAACCTGCTAATGATTATAATTTCAAAAATGACCATATTTTTGTTCTTTATTAAAATGAAAAGGTTGAAAACTCTGCTGTGCATAATAATTTGGAACATGCATTTTGACTGCAGTTTGAGTTTTTTATTTTTTTTTAAATATACTGTTATCATAGGCAGTTTGTACAAAAACCTTTCAATTGTACTCTAATAGTTATTTGACTTGAAAATTACAATGATTGCAATTCATATAGGTAATTTGGGAAAATCTGAGAAAATATTATTTGCATAATAATTTGGAACACAGTGTAATATTATGGGATAGTGCAGATCTGCGAGTATTTTCACATGCTGCAAGTGGCTCCGATATTCAGATCACTTGTATCCATACAAGTCTAAGGGTGCGTGTGAAATCTCAGACTGCACTCAAATGAAATCCGAGTGCAGTCCAATGTACATCACAGAGACCATGGAGAAGAGGGAGAAATTAAGTCCTCCGTATTTTCCGCACCTTGTTCTGCGATTCTCTCATGTAAGAGAATCGGATCACAATCAGATGACTCTCAGATCAAACTCTGACAGAGTTTGAGCCAAGTGCCATTATCATAATCTGCTTGATTCTTTGGCATTAGAGAATAGACAGCAGTGTGAGCGAACCCTTAGAGAGATGATTGAAGTTGGATACAATGGTGTGGTGAGTGTGCTTGATGCAAGAATAACAAATGGTGATAAAATACAAACCCTTGGAAGTAAGCATACCGCTCATAAGGGATGTGGTACACAGTCTTGGTGTGATTTCTGTGGGTAAGCTTTGTCTGTCATTATACCTTTTAATAGGGGTGCTGGATGTGGCTCGCAGCCATCTCTCAGAACTGAACGTGGCTGTCAAGGTAAGAAAGGTTGAGGACCACTGATCCAGAAAATATGTGATTATTCTGTAGACTGAAATATCCCTTTTTAAGGTTTTCATTGTGATCTAAAACACTAACAAAATTCCCCAAATTCTGCTCGCTATATGAACAAACTTCTATGGTCTACAGTACAGACCGAAAGTTTGGACACACCTTCTCATTTAAATATTTTTCTGTATTTTCATGACTATGAAAATTGTACATTCACACTGAAGGCATCAAAACTATGAATTAACACATGTGGAATTATATACTTAACAAAAAAGTGTGAAACAACTGAAAATATGTCTTATATTCTAGGTTCTTCAAAGTAGCCACCTTTTGCTTTGATGACTGCTTTGCACACTCTTGGCATTCTCTTGATGAGCTTCAAGAGGTAGTCACCGGAAATGGTTTTCACTTCACAGGTGTGCCCTGTCAGGTTTAATAAGTGGGATTTCTTGCCTTATAAATGGGGTTGGGACCATCAGTTGTGTTGTGCAGAAGTCAGGTGGATACACAGCTGATAGTCCTACTGAATAGACTGTTAGCTGCTTTTTTCTTGCCATAATACAAATTCTAAGTAAAGAAAAATGAGTGGCCATCATTACTTTAAGAAATGAAGATCAGTCAATCCGAAAAATTGGGCAAACTTTGAAAGTGTCCCCAAGTGCAGTTGCAAAAACCATCAAGTGCTACAAAGAAACTGGCTCACATGAGGACCGCCCCAGGAAAGGGAAGACCAAGAGTCACCTCTGCTTCTGAGGATAAGTTTATCCGAGTCACCAGCCTCTGAAATCGCAGGTTAACAGCAGCTCAGATTAGAGACCAGGTCAATGCCACACAGAGTTCTAGCAGCAGACACATCTCTACAACAACTGTTAAGAGGAGACTTTGTGCAGCAGGCCTTCATGGTAAAATAGCTGCTAGGAATCCACTGCTAAGGACAGGAAACAAGCAGAAGAGACTTGTTTGGGCTACAGAACACAAGGAATGGACATTAGACAAGTGGAAATCTGTGCTTTGGTCTGATGAGTCCAAATTTGAGATCTTTGGTTCCAACCACCGTGTCTTTGTGCGACGCAGAAAACTCTACATGCCTGGTTCCCACCGTGAAGCATGGAGGAGGAGGTGTGATGGTGTGGGGGTGCTTTGCTGGTGACACTGTTGGGATTTATTGAAAATTGAAGGCATACTGAACCAACATGTTTACCACAGCATCTTGCAGCGGCATGCTATTCCATCCGGTTTGGGTTTAGTTGGACCATCATTTATTTTTCAACAGGACAATGACTCCAAACACACCTCCAGGCTGTTTAAGGGCTATTTGACCAAGAAGGAGAGTGATGGGGTGCTACGCCAGATAAACTGGCCTCCACAGTCACCAGACCTGAACCCAAGTGAGATGGTTTGGGGTGAGCTGGACCGCAGAGTGAAAGCAAAAGGGCCAACAAGTGCTAAGCATCTCTGGGAACTCCTTCAAGATTGTTGGAAGACCATTTCCGGTGACTACCTCTTGAAGCTCATCAAGAGAATGCCAAGAGTGTGCAAAGCAGTCATCAAAGCAAAAGGTGGATACGTTGAAGAACCTAGAATATAAGACCTATTTTCAGTTGTTTCACACTTTTTTATTAAGTATATAATTCCACATGTGTTAATTCATAGTTTTGATGCCTTCAGTGTTAATGTACAATTTTCATAGTCATGAAAATACAGAAAAATATTTAAATGAGAAGGTGTGTCCAACTTTTGGTCTGTACTGTATATTGCATGCATATAGAACTAAAGATTAGCAAGGTATCAGTCCTGACATAGTTTTAACCTTTTTGATTTCTTGCCTCGAAATGTTATAGTAGAGGGGTAGATACTAGCCTAAGGCACTAGGTGAACAATATCTGGATGGAAAAAAAAAAAGTTTGGAAGATTAGGGATGAGGGGCAATTTAAATTATTTTTCTATCCAACATCTCTTCTGTGGGGCTTCAGTGACCACTGACCAGGTGAGCCCGGGACATATTAGAAAACTCCTGCTGACATGGTCTTCTGTTGAACTCACCATTATCCATAATTGATTGGGTTTTTACAAAATGTATTTGCAATCGGTGATTAAGATTATTGTTGCACTGTGATTTTTTCATTATCCTTAGATTTTCATATAAAAAAAAACTTTCTGAAGAGATCTGAGAGGCTATATGGGACGAAGCCTGTGAACCTCATACCGAATATGCAGCAGAATCTGGAGGTGATAAACAAGTGGGTTAAGGAAGCCACCAGAGGAAAAATCACAAACTTTCTCTCCAGCATCCCAGGAGATATTGTCTTAATGCTCCTCAATGCTATACATTTCAAAGGTAATATACTTTCCTTAAAATGATATAGTATGTCTATAGGTTTGTTTGGCTCTTTGTAGCTCCTATTACTATAGTGCCCCTGTACTGAATAAGTAAGTCACACAGATGCACTGTGGAGAGGTAATGTTTATGCACAGGCTGCATTATGGACTATATTAGGCCAGCAGTATATGTCCATAACGTAGATCAAGATTAAAAGGTGGGAACAATGGGGTGATAACGTATATATTCGGGAAGAAATACAGAGGAAGCGTGCTCATCTATTGGGTTGTGATGGGCACATCTGACTAAAGAAGTGTGGGAAAAAACGCTGCTGCAGGTCTGAGTGCAGAGGGACAAACGGACTTCAGCTGAAGAATTAGAGAGATGTAGTGGACATCCAGGGGTGTGGTGCTGTACCTGTGCTGCTTGGTAAAGAGGAGTCTTCACATGGACAGAGATGCATGCAAGATAGTAGTTGATTCAATCAATGCATTTCAGAGCCATACTGGCTTCTTTCTCAAGACAAAAACTACCTGTTTTTTGTCTTGAGAAAGGAGTCAGTACAGCTCTGAAATGCATTGATTGAATCAACTACTATCTTCTTATTCATCTCTGTCCCTGTGAAGACTCCTCTTTACCAAGCAGCACAGGTACAGCACCACACCCCTGGATGTCTACTACATCCCTCTACAAAGTAGTTCCGACAGAATTACCGGCATAGCTAAAATCTCAAATAAACTCCTAACGAACTATGGAAATCTCTGTTTGAAATTTCAAGGCTTTTTAAGAAGTCAGCGATTTTATTTATTTTTTTAAACAAAAAAATGGACCAAGTATGTCCTTCAGTGTTTTGGATCAAATTTTCATCAGTTTGGACCATCAGTCAGTTTTTACCATCAGCATTTAATTATTTTTTTTTGGAGGGGGGGAGTAGGTGGAAAAGGAGGAAGGGTGAGAGGGGGAAGTCATCTGAAAAGTCTTCTCAAGTCTCTCCTATCAAACGAACATGTAAAGCAGATGGCATCCAGGTGCTTATTTATTTATTTATTTTTTTTTATTAGACCCATAGACGACTTGCCATGGCGAGTTTGAGCCATGTCTCAGATCAAATTTGGACACATCTACGTGCTTTGGTGCGGACAACCCAGTCCCCAAAATTACACGGACATGTGAACAAACCCATAGAATATAAATTGTATCCATGAAAAATGTGGCTAGAATGTGTGAAAAACTGACGCCTGAATGAGTTCTTACTGGTAAGTAGTTTTAATAACTTAGAAATATGGAAAAAAAACTGATTTTCTCTGGGCATTCAATGTGATAACGTGCAAAATTATATGCCCCAAAGTCTCCAAGCTGACCCTTTAGAATTCAGATTCAAGTACAAATCTAGAAAAGTAACATTGTGTGTTATAATAAAAGCAACTCTTCGGTTGGTACTTGTAATGAGGCACGTTGTCCTCTATTTGTGCAGGAATTTGGAGAAATAGATTCGACCCTGCTAATACTATATCAGATGCATTTAGCATAAGTGATGACGAGACTGTAACTGTGGATATGATGCAAGCCGTGAAGTATCCTCTTAGTTATTTTACAAGTGATAGGCTGGAGAGCCAGGTAAGTGCACAAATTCAGATTTTTTTTTTCCATTTTCTGGGAAATTATTTTAGTGCAATAAGGCTTGGTAATACACAGTGATATTGCCCTACTTTTATTTCTGTTTCACATAACTGTAGCATCAGTTTACTTTGCCTGTATTGTGGTTTTTGGATCATAATCATTGGAATCTATCAAGTTGTTAATTAATGTCATTAGACCTGTGCTACGTGGATGGAGGGATCCTTCACATTATTTTTACTATTAAAGGGAACCTGTCGTAACCCTAAACGCTATTTTCCTGTAGATTTAGAATCAATCTGCAGGTTTATAACATTACAATGCTGTCGGGCCACCTTACTAAAAGTCCAGCTACTTGGAGAAAATTAACTTTATTCCTCCCAGGGGGCACTGAATTTCAGTCACAGAGGCAGGGCGGAGCAGCTACAGTCACCACCCTGCGCACAGTGAGCGGCTGCTGTAGGCACGCCCCGACACCTTGATTAACACCTCAAACTGCGGAGCATCCATGCAGAGCGAGCTGTCAATTTAGGTGCAAGGGCGTGCCTACAGCCGCCGCTCGCAGTTTACTGTGCAGTGACTAAAGACGCTCCAGCATGCCTCTGTGACTGAAAGCCAACGGCCCCCAGGAGAAATAAAGTTCATTTTCTCTCAGTAGCCGTACTTTCAGTGATACGATTGGACAACATTGTAACACTATTAGCCTGTAGATTAATCCTAGATCTTCAGATTAAAGGGAATATGTCAGCATACTTTTGCTATGTAATCTGAGGACAGCATGAAGTAGGGGTTAAAACACTGAATTCAGCGATGTGATACTTATCTGGCTGTGTGCTGTTGTTCACTTATGATAAAGGTTTTGTCACCAGGTGATCATTACTGGCTAGGTCTCATGCAACTGCTAGCCTAACCACACCCCCTCCTATGATAAGCAGCTCACTGTCAATAGATAATGTACATACAAAGCTGTGGTGTGGGCGGGGGCAGCTTTCTTAGTTCTTCATGCTACATCTAGTTGTATTCTGTGTTACAACTGCTGCACCCAGTAAACTAAGTGATACATCGCTGGAATCAGGGTCTCTTTTCCTACATCATGCTGCTCTCAAATGAGGTAGCAAAAAATTAAGGACAGATTCCCTTTAATAGGATTTGGGGACATGACAAGTTCATTTTTTAAGTATTAGTATGTACAATCCCACCTGTACTACTTAATGTGCACTACATGCACTTGCCTTCTAGTTTGTTTCTTTTATATCTCCTGCAAATATATTGCTGCTTATCTGTACAATATTTTCCTGTTGTTAGTTGCTGTTGTAATATATTTTGAAAATGTCGACAGACATATGAGGGCTACCATTGTCTGTTCGTTTTTCTTTTTTTCTTTATTTCTGTCTAATAAATTATTTTATAACAGTATTGAACTATGTGCCAATAAAGGTTGTATCAATGGTTATTCTGCTCCTTTTTTTCCTATAAGGTGGCCAGATTACCTTTTAAAGGAAACACAAGTTTAGTTATCATTATGCCTCTCCAGATGAGCTGGAATCTTTCAAAGATATTGGATAACCTGAACAGAACTGAACTTTATAAAAGATTCCATAAGGAGAAATCAACCACCTTAAAAGTACCCAAACTAAATCTGGATTTTAAACTGGAACTTAGTCATGTTCTATCGAACCTTGGTAAGATTAACTTATGTCAACCTTAATAGATATGATGTAAGATCAATGACATGGGGTAAAGCCAACCATAGGGCCCACTAGGAATAAGCACTCTATCACCAAAGAAAATAAGGAGTGGGTATGTGCGAAGCAACGGCAGCAGGGAGACCCCGCAGAATCTCGCTGTTGCCACCACGTGTGATGGATCCACACCCCGCCTCCCGCTTGACGTCAGTTATGTCAGATGGAGCACGTGGTACGGACCTGCCCTCTGCATCTACGTGACGTTCCGCACCCCCCTGATGGACGCGGTTACAGGAAGGCACCAGGGGGTGAGACGAGGGGGCCCACTCAGTCACTGATGTGGCACCTCACTCTCCCACAACCCTGACAGGTTGAGAGGCTCTGCTTGCTAGCTCCAGTGAAGCAGAGCCTGGGAGAGCTGCAACCAGTTTCTGTTTGATATAACGGACTTATATCGGGCTAGAAACCAACCCGGTAGCGTGTTTTGTTGGACCATGAGGTTCGTGGATCGAGATAAAAGAACAGCCCAAAGTTAAATTATATATTTAATCGCCGTAAGGGTGCACTAGGAAAACACTATACACAAGGGTTATACATGCACAGTGGTCAGAGTTATAAGTACAAAAGTATGGTACAAGTATAAGCAGAACTCGAGTCAATTACCAGTGTAGATGGAAAGGCCTGGCTTGTGGGGGAGGGCTGCCACATAGGAGGCTGTGGGCCATGGAGTGGTGGATGGACTTTTTCCACACGTCTTGATGTCATGACCTCCCAGGAAAAAGACAATAGGCTCTAGCTACAGAGACCTTCAAACTCTCTGGGTCACTCCCCCCCCCTACTGCCCCCCTGGTTGAGCCCAAGTCTCCACCCTTGTTCTTTGCCAGCTAAGAGCTCCCAAAACTAAATTGGGCCATACGTCCTTACTGGATGGTGCTAGGGAGCCAGTCCTGGTGTCATCGGACCCAGCCGGGCCCCTGCTACACGTGGATACCAAACATCGAGGTCGTAGGGGCCCCTGCAAGGCTGTGCTGGGTATCTCCTTTTTCCTTACGTGCTTGACTATGTTTAAAACTAGGGTTACATTCCCCATCCCCTCAGGTTTCCAACAATCTATTTTGTGTATCACTGAGATGAATCATTTTCCCATAACTTGCTGTTAAATTATAGTTTCTCACACAAAGAACCGCTCGGCTGGGCTGTAGAGGCTTCCCAGCTGCTGGGGGGGTTTTGTCACTCAATGCCTGTTGGCCCCTTCCTTTGCAAGCTGCAGTGTATTCAAAAGAGTCGGATTACACTATGCATGGAGATCCCTATAAATCTGCCAAACAGGTGACAGTGATTGACATGGGTTTGTCTTGAATATTCTTTACAGTATGCCATTATGCTTTGCTTATATAGTGCCATTAATTCCACTGCCCTTTACATATATTATCACTGACCCCAATTGGGCTCACAATCTAAATTTAATTTCAGTGTGTCTTTTGGGGTGTGAGAGGAACCCAGTGGAAACCCCCACAAACACAGGGAGAACATACAAACTCCTTGCAGACATCCTTGGTGGGATTTGAACATAGGACCCCACCGCTGCGAAGCAACCATGATAACCACTGATCCACTGTGCTGCCCAGGCAAATATAGGGACAGCATGGTTTCTCACTATGCAACGTATAGTGTGTGTGTGTGACGCCTTACGTACTAGAACATTCGGGCAAAGGGGCTTCGTCAGTGGTTGAAGACCATGCCAAAACTGAAAATCAATGTATATTTTATTTTTCTTCCAAGCCCACATTAACATAAGGATCAGCAGTCAGTCATTTGTCTAAATGGGCTACTGTTGCAGCAAAGAAAGACCTGGGTGGTGGCAGAAATATCAAACTCATTTCTCCGATCTAAATTTCTTCCCCATTTGGACTTTACTAACAACTGGAGGTAGGAACATCATTTGGAAATATTATATCTGACCATTAATTCATTAAAGAAGCACTCCTCCTCCCATCAATGTTTTTATTCTCATATAGTAATATATTGCAGTGATCATATTATATAGCACTGTGTACTTACAATTGCTCATTTTGCCTTTCTACCCAGCTATTTTTCCTTTTCCCTGTTCTATGTACAAACAGGAAATCTCTGGTCCCTGCATGACTCATTCTTCTCTTCAGCTCCTGACCCAGCTGCGCTCTCCTCCCCTCTGTCAAAGACTTTTGCAGTGACTTATGACTCACGCAAGGAAAAGAGACCTCCTGTCTACATAGAGCTTTGAAGGATTCAGCTAGTCAGTTTTTAATCACGTGATGTCACAGACCTAATGGAAAAGAGAAGAATTAGCTGGGTAGAAAGGCAAAATGAGCAATTGTAAGTACACAGTGCTATATAATATGATGACTGCAATATATTATGAGGATAAAAACTTTGATGGGAGGAGTGCTTCTTTAAAGCGGCTGTCCACTTTGAGTCTTCTCCTCTCCATTATTCTGCCTCCATTCTCCTCTTCAACTTTGTAATTCACTTACATCTGTGTGTCTCCTCGGTTTTCTGGGGTGCTGTCATGTGTAGTGATGGATAGTCCGGCTCTCTTTGGTGATCTGGCTCCGCTCACCAAAAAGATCCGGCTCTTTTGGATCCTAAATGGATCCTTATTAAATATGTGTTCACCATAGGTGAACACACATTTAAGATGACTTGGATGTCAACGAAACTCCGCCCACCCATGGTTGAAACTCCACCTACCTTCAATTAGCCAATTACATTGAAGAGTGGGCATAGTTTTGTTCGGGTGGGCTCTCACTGGGTTCCCATTGACTCGCCCAAGGGTGATATGGGGGAGACTCGATACCCGGACCTTTACCTTCTTTGTAGGATGTCATGGCAGTCGACTCCCGGGCCCGTCCTCTGGGGTCACTCTTTAAAAGGGGGTTTTTGTTAACAGTTTGTCTTGTGACGCCACCTGTGGTTCCCGGTAATGAATACCGGCGCTGCTGCAGACCTCCGGGGGTGATGGAATGGCAACTGAGATGTTTCTGCTCCCCACAGGCGGAGCGGGCCCCCGGGGCAGGGTTGATGGAAGGGATGCAGGTGAGAGGTGGTTCGGTCGGGTCAGGGGGAATGACGGATACGCACACAGGGGATTCGCTTCAGTACCTTTACTGGTGTAACGGCAGGTAGGGTCCAGGGTACTTAATAGGAAGGGTGCACTTCAGGACTCTCCCCAGTGAGCGGGTTGTAGGCCTCCTGGTCTGTGTCTTCCTCTCTCTAAGCTTCTGGCCAGCCTGGAACTTGGCCTAGCTTCTATGTTGTTTTGCTCTCTCACCTGACTGCTTGGTAGTAGGACTTTTCTCTGGCAACCACTATCCCTGGATGCCGGGGCCTTCGTGGTTCCTAGTCCTGTAACTGATGGTAGCTTCAGGATGACCAGGGGTCTGGAAGCCTCCTGGTATGCCGGTTGTCCCTACTGGGTGTAGAGGACCCTGTAGGCGCGGACCCGGTGTCCGGCTTGTCTCTTGGGGTGAGCCTGAGATGCTCCTCTGCCCCTTAACTCCTCTCTCCTTGCCGCAGCCACGCTCGGGGCCCTCGGTACAGCAGCAGACGTACTGCGTCTTCACTGCTCTGTGTCAGCACACTCTCCGACTGACTGACTAATTCCACCCTCCAGTTTATATATATATATATATATATCTATCCCTAACAGGGCTCCCTCTTGTGGTCTGAGGTGGAAGGGTGGAGGGGTCTGTTTGTAGTGAGGGCCTCTTGTGGAGAAGTCCATCTATGCACCCTTTTGGGTTCTGTGGTACCTGTAGTAGCAGGGTGCCACACCATCATAACAAAAGGAAGTCGGCTGTTGGTTCGCATTCGTCATTCGCGTCCGACACATCACTAGTAATGTGAACAGTCTGACAGTAAAGAAGGGAGATGGAAGGACAGCTAGTTACTTCAATCATTCCCTTCTTACCTACACTTTTTATCTAATAATGAATTCAACTACAGCCAAAGGGTGTTCCCCAATCCAAGATGAGCTGTGTGTGTTGTCTAGTCTTGCAGAGCTGACCGTGTGCGTTGTCTGTTGTAGCAATGCTGACTATGTTTTGTGTCTGAGGTAACAGTGCTGACTGTGTATGTAGATCTGCACATAGGGCTGGCGTCACCACGCAGCACACCTGGGCAAGAGTCGGGGCCCTGGACAAACTGGGGGGCCCACTCGCCGTCAGGGACACTGCACTGTCATTCATTTTCCAGCACAGGGGCAGGCTGGGCCAGGGGGCCGGGCAACTTCCCAAGCAGCTGTGCAGGGCCGTCTGTTTTTTCTTCGGCGCTGCTTGATGGCCATTACTTTGACAGACATGGCCTCGCACAGTGCGCTGTGCAGCTGTGTCTGCTAGTTGTGACGCGGCCGGACTGGCACTGCACCTTTAATCGTGCTTGTATATCGGCCCGGCTGCGTCACTACAAGCAGACAGTAACACTGTGCGCTGGCATGTCTGTGAAAGTGACGGCCATCAAAATAAAATAAATATATATTGTGTCTGTTTCTATATGTATTTTTGTGAGTCCTGTGTTGTATACCTTTATTTCTCTGCCATATCTGTGCACGCTGAGACTTTCTCCCTGGTCCCACAAAAACCTGGAGCTGTCCCTGACTGCACAGTAATATATGCTGAATGGCAGTTCGAGCTGTGAGGAGGGAGAAGAAACGCCTGTAGAGAATTCAACTTGGATGAAAGGGTGGAATGAAATTTAAAAAAAAAAAAAAAAAGGTACACATTATTTTTATCATTTTGCAGAAGAAGTAACTTAGACAAGAGAGAGAAAAGTAGAGCAAGCAGAAAGATGAGAAACCAGGAGGTGGTTAGGAGTGGGGTGGATATGTTACACGCACGCCGCTAGGTTCAGATAGGGGCAAGACAGGTTACATGAATTCTCTGGAATCCTGGGGGAACCATTATTCAGGGCGACCATAGACCATGTGCTGCAGCTTCTCTCAGGCACACAGGGATATTGACCCGCAGGCACAGACACGTAGGTTGTTTCACTTGCTGACCAGACACACTTGACAAGAGTCCTCATAAACGGTAGAACAGTAGCATTTATTAAGAAGCTGCACAGCCAGTGCAAGTTAAGTCTTATGAGCAACAGGCTCCAGTGACAAACAGTACAGTTTCCTTAGCAGCACCGCAGTTCACAGTCTTCCCAGTAGTACAGGACAGCACAGTTCTAATGCAAAGGCACATTAATGAACACCTCATTCTTTACAGCACAATGAGATGGGGGGGGGGGGGGATTTGCTGAGGGAGATGATCCCTGTGACACAATTTCTTCCAGTCCTTATCTTTCTGCCTGACAATACTCTGCACTGTTAGTTCAGGAACTTTACCTGACCTGTGCTTAGCTTCACTCCTGACTTGAATCCATTTCACTTGCAGGGGCGCTTCTGAGAGATACAGAACACACACACCACCTTTCTCTTTGGCTCCAGCTAGACAGTAAACAACTTCCCCACAGTCCCCCTTGGGCTCTGCTAAAACATTCCCCTTCTCCTGCGACTGTGTTAACCCCTATAGTTGCGGGATGCTTCTGGAGCTCAACATTTCCTGTCTCATTCATGTGCTTGTATTACTTCTAATAGTTGCTGAATGCCTTTAAAGCAACAGCACTACCTCATCATGTCACACTCTGCAACAGCACTACTTCTGCATGTCACAGATACTTAGTGCAGTCTGCTAGACTCCTGACACACGTCGTCATCCCTGTTTCATTAGTATGTAAACAAGCAGAGCTGCAGGTTGAGAAGGTCTACATGGAGATGTTTTTAGACATTACCAAAACAAACAACCCTTCTACTTTGGCTAGAGTTTGTTTTAAAAAAACAAACTGTCTATTACTCGCCCTCCTCGAAACCAGCGCTGACTCTACGCTGTTGCTCCTGGTATCTGTTATTTGCTGCAGTGATGATCTGACTTCGACAGCTCTTCGTCCAGTACTTGAGCTCAGAGGCTCTGCCCAAGTTGCGGCACAAACCACTCAGAGCCGCAGAGCTCACTGACTGGCTGTCATGCTCTCAACATGACGTCAGTGCGGCAGACAATAACGGTAACCAGTAACAGCCATGGAGACTTGGTGCTGGACTCAGGAGGATAAGTAAAGAACAGTTTTTTGGCTTTTTTTTTTTTTTTAAACAAAAAGCAGCCAGGAAAAAGGAGCTTTATGAAATCGGAATACCCCTTTAACATGAAATAACAGAAACCTTTATCCTGTTTGAATTGAACTGTCTAAATGCCAACCTATGATTTGCTTATTTCCAGTTCCTTAGTTTTTTTTTTTTTTTTTTGCCACCCGATCACCCATTGACTATCCTCTTAAAATTCTCTTCCCTAGATAACAAAAGCAAATCTGAGGACATTTACTTTGATTAATTGGGACAGTTAAGAAAAATGCACATCAAAGTTAAAATTTATCCAAAAGAGTAATTCAGGTTGTAGACAATATCTTTCCAGACATATCAGACTGCAGAGAAATACAGCACAGGGTTTACACCACATGATCTGTGGCTGAAAATGATCCCTGATTGTCCGTTGCTTGACAGTTTGTTTAGAAAAGCCGACTGTGCTTCCCATGGACATAGAAAAATGAATAATGGATTATTCTGTGTGCATAGGCTGTTCTCTGCAGCACATTTCCTGTTTACACAGGATAATGTGTAGCAGAGATTGATGATATTTTTTTTTAAAGCAATCCTAAAGATCGTTTCACCTGACGAACATGCGTTGTCTTTGTCTGTCGTTGACTAGCAGCCTGATTACACTGCACAATTATAGGGGAAACAAGTGTTCCAAGGTACATTTACTGACAATAATCATGCCGTGTAATTGCATGCTTACCTTTCTCTGCATTCTATATAGTTTTGTTTTTTATTACATATCTGTTCTTTAATTTAGGACTTGGACAACTGTTTACTCATCCAGATTTGAAGGGAGTTTCAGACGAGCCATTGCGTGTATCCAGCGTTGAACATCAGTCCACGTTGCTGCTGAATGAGGAAGGCGTTGAGGCTGCTGCTGCCACAGCCTCCATCATGACACGTTCATTTTCAACTTTTAGCATTAATCGTCCGTTTTTATATTTCCTGTTTGATGATGTTACAGGCCTGTCCCTATTCACGGGCTATGTTCGCAACCCCAAACCGGGTTCTGAAAAAAAGAGAGGGGAACAATTCTATATCCCTGAACATAAGCCCGTTACCAAGGGTTTGATACCCAAATAAGAAGTGCTGATTGAAAGAAGAGGTAGCTCCTGAATCCTCCGAGGGGTCATCTTGATCCAGCTCATGGAATTTCTTATGAAAGGACTAGTAGGCAACATCATCTCTTTGGAAACAGTGGTATTTATCCTTTGTAACCAACTTGTATCCATTTTTACCTGTTTAAATAAATCTGTTTAAATGTATTTATGCTGGGCTAAACAGTTTATATTGCAAATCACATTATATACTGTAGTAGCGGTTTCTTTTACATTTAAGCCAAGTAGTCATGGTGGTTCTAGGTGGCTGTAAGGTGAAAACTTTAACATCTTGGACTCAAATAGTTGGAACTGTACTTTTTATGCCCTGCACTTTTACTTTAACCGCTTTACCCCCGAGGGTGGTTTGCACGTTAATGACCAGGCCAATTTTTACAATTCTGACCACTGTCACTTTATGAGGTAATTACTCTGGAATGCTTCAACGGATCCCCCTCATTCTGAGATTGTTTTTTCGTGACATATTGTACTTCATGATTGTGGTAAAATTTCTTCGATATCCCTTGCGTTTATTTGTGAAAAAAATGGAAATTTGGCGAAAATTTTGAAAATTTTGCAATTTTCAAAATTTTAATTTTTATGCCCTTAAAGCAGAGAGATATGTCACACAAAAGAGTTAATAAAGAACATTTCCCACATGTCTACTTTACATCAGCACAATTTTGGAACCAAAATTTTTTTTTGTTAGGGAGCTATAAGGGTTAAAAGCTGACCAGCGATTTCTCATTTTTCCAACAAAATTTACAAAACCATTTTTTTTAGGGACCACATCACATTTGAAGTCACTTTGAGAGGTCTTTATGACAGAAAATACCCAAAAGTGACACCATTCTAAAAACTGCACCCCTCAAGGTGCTCAAAACCACATTCAAGAACTTTATTAACCCTTCAGGTGCTTCACAGGAATTTTTGGAATGTGGAAGAAAAAAAATGAACATTTAACTTTTTTCACAAAAATGTTACTTTAGACTCAATTTTTTTTATTTTCACAGGGGTAACAAGAAAAAATGGACACCAAAATTTGTTGTGCAATTTCCCCTGGGCACGCAGATACCCCATATGTGGGGAAAAAACACTGTTTAGGCGCACGGCAGGGCTCGGAAGGGAAGGAGCCCCATTTGACCTTTTGATTGTAAAGCTTGCTTGAATAATTAGCGGACGCCATGTTGCGTTTGGAGAGCCCCTGTGTGCCCAAACATTGGAGCTCCCCCACAAGTGACCCCATTTTGGAAACTAGACCCTAAAGGCACCTATCTAGATGCATAGTGAGCACTTGGAACCCCCAGGTGCTTCACAAATTGATTCGTAAAAATGAAAAAGTGTTTTTTTTTTTCACTTTTTCATTTTTACGAATCAATTTGTGAAGCACCTGGGGGTTCCAAATGCTCACTATGCATCTAGATAGGTGCCTTGGGGGGTCTAGTTTCAAAAATGGGGTCACTTGTGGGGGAGCTCCAATGTTTAGGCACGCAGGGGCTCTCCAAACGCAACATGGCGTCCGCTAACAATTTGAGCCGATTTTCCATTCAATTTGTTAGCGGACACCATGTCGCGTTTGGAGAGCCCCTGATGTGCCTAAACAGTGGAGCTCCCCCACATGTGACCCCATTTTGGAAACTATACCCCTCAAGGATTTTATTAAGGTGTATAGTGAACATTTTGAACCCAGAGGTACGACACAGAATAAGATAACATTAGGTCATCATATTGAATAAGTTGTCATTAGTCTTGAGCGCAAGTGCTCACTACTTGAGTTTGCATCGGGTACTCAGGTTTGCACCATGTACAGCGTGTGCTCGAGTGACATGCTCGAGTCCCTGCTCCGCATGTTTCACGGTTATTAGACACCCAAAAAAAAACATGCGGGGATCGCTCGTGCATGGCAGGCAATCCCTGCAACGTTTTTTTGGCCGCGAAGCATATGGGGCAGAGACTCGAGCATGTCACTCAAATACCCACGATACTCAATGCATACCAGAGCACCCAATGCAAACTCAAGTAGCGAGCACTTGCGCTCAACACTAGTCACCATATCGTCATCTTTTTTTCTTACTTTTGAAAAAAATCCCAACCCCATCACAACCCTAACCCCAAACCCAGCCCTAATCCTAGCCCAACCCTAACCTGAGAGTTTATTTTTTACGCCGTTCCTCATGCGGTATAAGTGATTAGACAACTTTATTCTTCGGGTCGGTGTGATTACAGCAATACCAGAATCATATTGGGTTTTTATGACTGACAGCTGTCACACACTAAAAGACGCATTTTTTGTAAAATCTAGTTTTTGCATCGCCATATTTTGAGAGCTATAATTTTTCCAGATTTTGGCCGACAGTCATGTGACGGCTCATTTTTTGCGGGATGAGTTGACGTTGTTATTGGTGCCATTTTCAGGCACGTGACATTTTTTGATCGCTTTCTATTCCGATTTTTGGGAGGCAGAATAAACAAAAAACAACAATTCAGGAATTGTTTTTTTTTATTCTGTTCCGCGTGTGGTAAAATTGATAAGGCAGCTTTATTCTTCGGGTCAGTACGTTTACAGCGGTACCACATTTATATCGTTTTTCTATGTTTTGCACTTTTACATAATAAAAGCAATTTTATAGAAAAAAATATTTTTTAGCATAGCTTTATTCTGAGAGCTATAACTTATTTTTCGGCTGATGGAGCTGTATGGTGGCTTGTTTTTTGCGGGACAAGATGAGGTTTTCAACGGTACCATTTTTATTTATATTTGTCTTTTTGATCGCGTGTTATTCCATTTTTTGTTTGGCGGTATGGTGATGAAGCATTGTTTTTTGCTTCGTTTTTTTTTTTTTTTACTGTGTTCACTGAAGGGGTTAACTAGTGGGACAGTTTTATAGGTCAGGTTGTTCCGGACGCGGCGATACTAAATATGTGTACTTTTATTGTTTTTTTTTTATAATAATATTTATTGATGGGTGCATTATATTTTTATTTTTGGTGGAATATATATATATATATTTTATATTTTTGCAATTTTTTTTTCACTTTCTGATAGTTTTTATACTTTATTACTTTGTCCCACTATGGGACTTTCACTTTTTTTCTCTGATCGCCTGCATGGCACAGGAATGCAGCACCATCCCTGTGCCATGCAGGCTGTCAGCGCTGGACAGGGAGAAGATAGTTTGGAGATGCACTGCGCATGTCCAAAAAATCTTCCTGCTGTCTGGTGACCCGGATATTGTCATGACGACATCGAGTCGTCATGGCAACATCCTGGAAGCCGCGGCAGACATCACTGGATGCCGGAAGAGGAGGTGAGTATCGGCGATCACCTCCCCTTGCCACCGCAATGCTGCGATCGACTTAGATCGCAGCATTGTGGGGGTTAATGTGCTGGGAGCGGTGCGGGACCGCTCCCTGCACATAGCCCTGGGTGTCAGCTGTGACAATCAGCTGACACCCGGCGGCGATCGTGCCCGCACAGCCTGTGTTCGGGCGAAATCGCCAGGGCGTACTAATACGTATCAGGTCCATAAGGCCCAGGGCACAGATACGTACTAATACGCCCTTGGTCGTAAAGGGGTTAAAGGGGTTCTCTGGAAATGGGGGGGAAAAAAGTAAAAATCCTAGGGGATTATAATTCTACGTACCTTTAATTAGCAAATCACTGTCAACTAACTCACCCCAGGTTTAATTATCTTTATAGAATTAAAATGAGCCAAGAAATAGATGGCACTCCTGTTTTGTGGGTGCGCAAATAGGGGTTCCAAAGCAAATTCAAGAAGTATAAAGGACTTGGCATAAATGTTGGCAAACTACAATGCCAGCGTTTCTATTTGGATCCACCTCTTTTTACTATAGCAATCCATTTGACAGAAAGGTTTGATTTATATAAGACTGAAACATCATTTGATTGTTATTTCAATAAAACCTAAATTTAGATTCAACACAAGGAATGTCAAGTCTTTTTATACTTGTAGAATTAAAATGGCTTCTGTTTAGTGACAGAAACCTGTCCTAGAATGTTAAAAGGACAGATACCGGTGACCATCTGTGATCTTAACCTCCACCCCCCTACCTTCACATGTAGAAAGATGTACTCTAAGTGGATATTCTGATCTAATACTGGAGATACCAGGACTGCTGAGGTAAGAGGCCGCTCACACTGCTGCCCACCTTGTCTATCTGATGTAACACTAGAGAAAACGGGATGCTGATGTAAGACGAGGCTGCTCCCACTGCTGTCCATCCTGTCTTTCTGATGTAATACTGGAGATACCAGGACTGGAGTTTAGAAGAGGCTGCTCACACTGCTCTCTACCCTCTATTTGATCTAATACTGGAGAAAACGAGTACTGAGGTAGGAAGAAGCTGCTCACACTGCTTCCACATTTTATGATCTAATACTGGAAATTCGAGGAGTGCTGAGGTAAAAAGAGGCTGCTCACACTGCGGTCTACATTATGTCTGATCTAATATTGGAGATCCCATTATTACAATTTTTTAAAAAGTTTTATTGGCAAAACAGCTTTTCCTTGTCCAAACACACCAAGGTTACTTACCGGTAGCCGGTTTTTCCAGAACTCATGACAGCACACCTGAGAGAGGATCTGCCCTTCAAGGACAGGAAACCATCTGAAATAAAAGGGCGGCACCTCTCCCCCGTGTCAGTTGGTTACAGAGCATTGAGAGGACCTCCATAAAAAGAGTTATATACAAAATCCAACACCACATCAAATAACACCCAACAAATGTGCACACCCATATGGTGAGAAAGAAGGGGAGGGAATATACGGTTGCCGTCATGTGTTTTGGAAAACACGGCTACCGGTAAGTAACCTTGGTGTTTTCCCTTCACCCATGACAGCACACCTGAGAGAATTTTGGAGAAAGAAACACCTTAGGGAGGGACCACCGCTTGCAGCACCCTTCTACCAAAGGTTAAGTCAGATAGGCAGGATAGATCCAAACGGTAGTGTTTGAAAAAGGTAGATGGTGATGACCATGTAGCGGCCTTACAGATCTGATCTATCGATACCTCTGCCTTCTCTGCCCAGGAGGTAGCCACGGCCCTGGTGGAGAGTGAGCCTTGATGCCATCAGGGATCGGGGTGTTACTAGTCGAGTAGGCTAAGCAAATGGCCTCCCTAATCCACCAGGCTATAGTTGCTTTTGTCACCCCAAAACCCTTCCTACTACCCTGGAAGGCTACGAACAGGGATTGGCTACGTCTCCACTGGCTAGTTACTTTTATGTATTGTAATAGAGCTTTTCTAACGTCAAGGTTATGAAACTTTTGCTCCCCTGGGGTCTTTGGGCTGTTACAAAGGGAGGGCAGAACAATTTCCTGAGATCTATGAAACTTGAGCGCAACCTTAGGAAGGTAGGCTGGATCAGGCCTCAATACTATTCTATCCTCAAATATTTGTGTATATGGAGGATTTATGGATAGGGCCTGAAAATCACTTACTCTATGGGCCGATGTTAAAGCTACCAAAATAATTGCTTTGAGTTATGTATTTTGCAGACAATTCCTGAACTGGTTCAAAGGGTTCCATAGTTAGGGCATCAAGTACTAAATTTAGGTTCCATGGAGGAACTTTGGGTATTGAGATTGGCCTAGATCTACCACAAGATTTAATGAACCTTGTAATCTATTTATTGGCTGCGAGGTTATGGTTATATAGCGCACCCAAGGCAGAAACCTGGACCTTAAGTGTACTGGTAGCCAGACCTAACTCAAACCCTTTCTGTAAGAACTCCAAGATGGAATTAATTGGAGATTTTTGGCTTAATTTCCTAGGAAATCTAAAAATTTTCTCCATGTTCTACCATAGATTTTGGTGGTCATGGGCTTTCTACTTTTTAATAGAGTAGACACTAAACCTCATGAAAAACCTTTGCCCCTCAATATTGCCCTCTCAAATTCCATGCTGCTAGGTGGCAACCCTTCATTTGAGAGTGGAATATTGGTCCCTGAGCTAGAAGGTCCGTGGTTTATGGTAGGATCCATGGGTCTGAACGTGGCATCATCCTCAAAAGGGAGAACCATGGTCTCTTTGGCCAGAAGGGGGCTATGAGAATCACTCTCGCTTGATCATTCCTGATCTTCCTCACTACCAGAGGTATCATAGTTATTGGAGGGAAGGCATAGGCCAACTTGAAGTTCCAAGGGATCTGGAGAGCATCTATTGCCAATGAGTTTCCCCTTGGGTCTAGTGAGCAGAACTTCTCCACTTTCCTGTTGTTTTTGTCGGCGAACAAATCTATCTCTGGTAGACCCCACAGCTGTACTATCTGATGGAATATTCTGGGATTCGGGGTCTATTCCCCTTGCCTCAACTTGTTGCGGCTTAGGAAAGTCTGCTCTTGTGTTTTCTATGCCTCGTATATGTATCACCGTAAGAGATAGAAGATTTTGCTCCGCTATTTGAAAAAGCCTGCCTACTGCTTCCAGAAGAGCATGAGATTGTTTCCCCCTGGTGGTTTATGTAGGCCACAGTGGTTCTGTTGTCCGACATAACCCGAACATGACGACCCCGGAGTAAAGGGAGGAAGCCTTCTAAAGCATTCCTCACTGCCCATAGCTCATTTAGATTTGACGACCCCTTTTTCTCTAGGAATGACCAAGAGCCTTGAATTATGTGATTTTCTAGGTGTGCGCCCCACCCTGAATTGCTTCCGTCGGTCGTGATGATGTTTTGTATTGGTGTGTCCCACTGGACCCCCAAAGATAAATTTGACCAATCGGTCCACCACAAGAGGGCGTTCCTGGTTCGCAAGGAGAGATGTACACTTTTAACAATCTTTGTGCTGACAAGATTTCCCATTGAAGGTTTCTTGTGTGAAATTGGACCCACTGGACCCCCGGAATGCATGATGTTGGAGTACCTAGTAGGGACATAGCCTTCCTTAAGGACATGTCTGGGGTGTGTATGGCTGCTGAGACCAAATTTGTGACTTTGTCTATTTTGCTTTCAGGTAAAAGACAAGTCTGACACTCGAAGTTTAGAGTAAACCCCAGAAAGGCCTGGACCCTTGCGGGTTCTAGCCTTGATTTTTGGGTATTGACCATCCAGCCTAAGTTCTGCAAAACAGCCATGACTTGATTCAGTTGTGAAATAAAGTAGCTCTCTGAATTCCCCACTATTAGGAAGTCGTCCAGATATGGTATTATAACTGTATTTTGAATGTGAAGAAAGGCTGTCACCTCGGCTATCAGCTTGGTGAATAACCTTGGAGCAATCGACAACCCGAAGGGAAGAGCTTGGAACTGGAAATGTCTGCCACTTCCTTGGATGTTAAAGAGCAACCCTTAGATACTTTTGATGATACAATTGTGAAAAAGAAGCTTTATTGTTGAATTTATCGATTCCATTTTGAATGTATGGTTGTCTACAAATCGGTTGAGGCCTTTTAGATTTATAATAGTTCTGAACGAACCGTCCGTTTTTTTATTAGAAAAAGAGGGGAATAAAATCCCCTTCCTTTTTGACTGACCGGAACTTCGCATAGCACTCGTTTGTTCAGCAGGCTCAAGATCTCTGATTCTAGGGCCAGCTGTTCGTCTGGGGATTTTCTTACAAAACGAGCGGAGTGGCTGCTGAAGGAGTTGAATCCTTAGTCCATCTCTTACTATGTTGAGGAACCAGGGACTGGAGGAAATGTTTTCCCAGGCCTGAACAATGAGAAAGTCTCCCTCCAACTTGTGGCCTGGCGTCATTGTGGAGGTTTTTTGGAGGCGACCCTCAAACATATATATCCGGACTCTTTCTTGTTCTTAAAATCCCACTTTCTTTTTTCTCCTGGGGGGCGACCTCTACTAAATTTCCCCCTCAGAAAATAGGTCTTCCTGGTGTCCGCCGAAAACCCAGGGAACCTTCCTATTGTCGCTCGCTTTCTCAAGGACATCGTCCAATTTTTTGCCAAAGAGAAATTGACCGTCACAGGGGATCCAATCAAAGTCTATATTGTGTTCTAAGTTCCCAGGGCATCCCTTGAGCCACAGAGCTTGTCTAGCCGCGTTTGATAGACCAGCCGACCTAGCTGCCAGTTTTACTGAGTCAGCAGAGGTATCTGCTAGGAAGGCAGCTGCACCATGTAAGAGGGGGAGGTTGGCTAGAATTTTTTCCCTTGAGGTCTTTTTATCTTTCAGCTGATCTTCCAACTGCTGTAACCATATCATAAGGGAACGAGCGGTACATGTTCCTGCGATGGCTGGTTTTAGACCTCCTGCTGCGGATTCCCAAGTGTGCTTTAAAAAGGTATCCGCCTTTTTGTCTAACAGGTCTCTAAGTACCCCTGAGTCTTCAAGAGGGAGTGCTGATCTCTTAGATGATCTAGACACCGCAGCGTAAATTTTTGGCACCTTATCCCAGTTTTCAGAGTCCTTTAGTTCAAAGGGATACTTCCTCTTTGAGGATGAAGGCAAGGCTCCTACTTTCTCAGGCTTCCTCCATTCTCTATTGATAAGTGCCTGGACCTTAGCGTTCACCGGGAAGGTGCGTTTTTTCTTTTCTTCTAACCCTGCAAACATGATGTCTTCTAGGGACTTAACGGATTTATCTTCCTTTAACCCCAGAGTGGTTCTGACAGCCTTTACCAATCTATCTGTGTCTTCTATAGGGAAGCATGGTCTCACCCCTCTATCGCTGTCTGAAGAGGATGAGGATGAGGCCCCACTACGACACTGTGCATCCGATAACACAGAGGAGTCAGAGTCAGAAGAAGGATCAAATATGATTTTTCCTTTTCTCAGAATTGTTTTAAAGGAACCCTCTACCTCCGATCTAATGACAGATCTGAGGCTAGCTGCAAAATCCGGGGTACCCTCACAAATAGTTTTCTGAATGCAGTCAGAGCAGAGCTCCTTCTGCCAGTCTATCGCTAGCGGGCATTTGCATATCGCACATTCCCTGTTCCGCTTCTTGGCGGTAACTTTCCTGGGTTCCTCCTGGTGATTTAAACACACAACAGGAGTCCCATTAGCAAATATATCTAGTGACATTCACGAAGATCACTCACCCTGCCACTGCGGATACCGGAATTTAAGACCGTTTCAGGATACGCGACGCATCCCTCCTGGAGACCGTGGAGTCCTGAGAAGCTTTACCCTTCTGACTGGGACGACTGCTGCTCCTTCCGCTGGACCCTCTAGACCGGCGAGCAGACAGAGGTGGTGATAAAGGTGGTAGCGACTGTGGCCGTGGCGACAGCTGCTGCTGCTCCATGTCAGACATTATGTCAGGACTTTGAGCAGCGTTCTGACCCCAGGTGCTCCTTAATATAGGGAGATGGGCGGGGTCAGCCACCTCCAGGTCCCTGCGGTCTCCTTCCGTGTTTTTTTTTTTTTTTATTAGATTAGCCCTCTCCCCCTGACCGCTGTTTCTCCAGCACAAACACCGCCAGCATTTTGCCATGCCGGGCAGCATTATACAGGGTGCCGCCATCTTTTCTCCGGCGCCGCCCTCGACATCATCGAGGCACGCCCTACCCAGCGTGCCCCGCGCCATGACGTCAGGGGCACGTGACCGCGCGTCACTTCCGGTCACATGGGCGGCAGGGGGAGGGCGGCGCGGCGGTGTACGGAAGCCCAGGACCTCTGCACCGTCTGCCCCCGCACGTGCAACAGGTCCCTGGGGAACCTGCAGATGGCGCTACCAGCACCTGAAGGCCGGCGCCACGGACAAAAAGCCCGCTCTTCCAGCACTGGGACAAGCCTGGGTAAGTCTCTTCAGCATGACAGCCACCTAATTACTTCATGAGGATTCCCATCAAGGACAGGAAACCAACTGAAGCGGGGGAGAGGTGCCGTTCTTTTATTTCAGATGGTTTCCTGTCCTTGAAGGGCGGATTCTCTCTCAAGTGTGCTGTCATGGGTGAAGGGAAAAAAGTGATTGCTTGTTAAGCCAGCTCTGTTTACTCTTAGCATTTATACTTTTATTTTATTGGGTACTAGTGGGAAATATAAATTTCCTGTTTTCAGCTGACTTGTCAATTTATCTTGAATTTCTAGGCCAGAAGCAGACTGTTTAATGTACTCTTGTAGGTCAATTAGGAAATTTTTAAAATTCCTCTTTGACATTGACATTGATTTTTCAATAACACATTTGGCTAAAGTTTTGTTTCTTGTTTTTTTTTTTTTTTTTAAGGATTAAACTTTCACTTTTTCGCTCTCCCTAAATGTTTTATAAAGGTAAATGCTATCTTTATGGAAATCCTATTTTAAAATGCTCCACTGCTGGTTTCCAAGGCTGCTAATTGGATTTTAATTTGATGGGTTGTTCTAAAATGTTGACATGTGTCCAACAAACAAAGCATACCAATGATTTTCTATAAAAAAAAAAAAAAAATTGTATCGCATGAAATTTTGATGTAAATACTTTTATGCCCCAAAACATTAAGAATAGGAGTGATACCTTTTTATTGGTTAACCAGAAAAATTATATTTGCAAGCTTTCAGAGCACAGAGGCTCCTTCTTCAGGAAGGTTTACAAATGAATTACTGAGATAAGAGCACAGTATTTAAGAGGTAATATAAAAGAACATTTGTGGATGTGGTGATGACAACTAAAGATAAGCCAAAGTGGTAGAGAGGTGGTGGGAATAATGGCTTAGGGTTTGGTTACCTGGAATCAGTCTAATGGAGGTGTGAAATGCGTCCATGTAGCGAGGCAAAAAAATGAACACGCCTGTGGGAAAACATTTCTCTGAATCTGGACACTGTATGACAGATCTAAGTCTTAAAAACTAAAGAAAAGGATGCACAGCCCCTATCACAAATTTAGGGTGCGTCATGATGTACCCAAACATTTTAACCAAAGACAAGAGAAACAGTAAGGTACATATGTAAAAATGCGCACACCTCAATACATATTAAGTATTTGGGTGTTGACAATCATGTGTGTTGTGTTTTAGTGTTTTTAAAAGTGTATAATAAAGCTTGTATTTTTTTACCTAATATGTATTGAGGTGTGCGCATTTTTACATATGTACCTTCCTGTTTCTCTTGTCTTAGGAGGACAATAGGACTCAGTCTAACATTTGGATTTATGACTCACTAGATGGACACACCTCCACCAGACCAACCCCAGATCGCCAAACTCCCACCACCTTCATTTTATAACTTTGCGTGATGCCTTCTAAAGATACGGCAATCTCCATCCATCCCATGCACAATGTCCTGTTGTTACATCTCTTACATGAGTGTACGTGTGTGTATATATATATATATATATATATATATATATATATATATATATATATATATATATATATATATATATATATATATAATTAGTGTGAGTATGTGTGTATGTACTGTATGTATGTGTATGTATGTACAGTACAGACCAAAAGTTTGGACACACCTTCTCATTTAAAGATTCTTCTGTATTTTCATGACTTTGAAAATTGTACATTCACACTGAAGGCATCAAAACTATGAATTAACACATGTGGAATTATATACTTAACAAAAAAGTGTGAAACAACTGAAAATATGTCTTATATTCTAGGTTCTTCAAAGTAGCCACCTTTTGCTTTGATGACTGCTTTGCACACTCTTGGCATTTTCTTGATGACCTTCAAGAGGTAGTCACCGGAAATGGTTTTCACTTCACAGGTGTGCCCTGTCAGGTTTAATAAGTGGGATTTCTTGCCTTATAAATGGGGTTGGGACCATCAGTTGTGTTGTGCAGAAGTCAGGTGGATACACAGCTGATAGTCCTACTGAATAGACTGTTAGCTGCTTTTTTCTTGCCATAATATAAATTCTAAGTAAAGAAAAACGAGTGGCCATCTTTACTTTAAGAAATGAAGGTCAGTCAATGCGAAAAATTGGGAAAACTTTGAAAGTGTCCCCAAGTGCAGTTGCAAAAACCATCAAGCGCTACAAAGAAACTGGCTCACATGAGGACCGCCCCAGGAAAGGAAGACCAAGAGTCACCTCTGCTTCTGAGGATAAGTTTATCTGAGTCACCAGCCTCAGAAATCACAGGTTAACAGCAGCTCAGATTAGAGATCAGGTCAATGCCACACAGTTCTAGCAGCAGACACATCTCTACAACAACTGTTAAGAGGAGACTTTGAACAGCAGGCCTTCATGGTAAAATAGCTGCTAGGAAACCACTGCTAAGGAAAGCCAACAAGCAGAAGAGACTTGTTTGGGCTAAAGAACACAAGGAATGGACATTAGACCAGTGGAAATCTGTGCTTTGGTCTGATGAGTCCAAATTTGAGATCTTTGGTTCCAACTACCGTGTATTTGTGCGACGCAGAAAAGGTGAACGGATGGACTCTACATGCCTGGTTCCCACCGTGAAGCATGGAGGAGGAGGTGTGATGGTGTGGGGGTGCTCTGCTGGTGACACTGTTGGGGATTTATTCAAAATTGAAGGCATACTGAACCAGCATGCCTACCACAGCATCTTGCAGAGGCATGCTATTCCATCCGGTTTGCGTTTAGTTGGACCATCATTTGTTTTTCAACAGGACAATGACCCCAAACACACCTCCAGGCTGCGTAAGGGCTATTTGACCAAGAAGGAGAGTGATTGGGTGCTACGCCAGATGACCTGGCCTCCACAGTCACGAGACCTGAACCCAATCGAGATGGTTTGGGCTGAGCTGGACCGCAGAGTGAAGGCAAAAGGGCCAACAAGTGCTAAACATCTCTGGGAACTCCTTCAAGATTTTGGAAGACCATTTCCGGTGACTACCTCTTGAAGCTCATCAAGAGAATGCCAAGAGTGTGCAAAGCAGTCATCAAAGCAAAAGGTGGCTACTTTGAAGAACCTAGAATATAAGACATATTTTCAGTTGTTTTACACTTTTTTGTTAAGTATATAATTCCACATGTGTTAATTCATAGTTTTGATGCCTTCAGTGTGAATGTACAATTTTCATAGTCATGAAAATACAGAAAAATCTTTAAATGAGAAGGTGTGTCCAAACTTTTGGTCTGTACTGTGTATGTGTATGTGTGTCAAAAAAATAAAGGGAACACTCAAATAACACATCCTAGATCTGAATGAATTAAATATTCTCATTGAATACTGTAAAGATGTACGGTTGTGGGTTGTACGTAATCACCTAGGCAGATTAACGATGCAACAATATTTTATTGATCCCAGCCATAATAATAAGCAATTCCAGGTAAATGGCCAAAAAACAGTTCTCTCAGTCCTCAAATTCCCAATTTGGGTTCAGTAGTTCCACTAGCTTTGTATAAGGCCATATTCACGGTCTCCATCCTCTTCCTTCAAACCTTCCACCCAACACTCCTAAAACATGTCTGTCCTTTCTTCCACTGGGCTCAGTCCCCTCCCAGGTCAGAAGTGATCACACCCTCCCCCTTAAACATTCACTGTTCACTAAACAATGAAGAATATTCTAGAAGCCTTCAGCTGAGACTGCATGTAAGACCCCCTTTGGGGACGGCTCCACTGTGTCTACAATCTACACATGCATAACGAGATTATTGGCTATTGGAACAATGGTTAGATACTCCTGAGATACAGATTAATGGAATGCTGGACATTTTGCAAGTGAATCTAGTGCACATACTGACAAGTTAGCAGAACTATATAAAACATAACAAGTAAATCACTAATAATATTAACAAAAATGGTGGTCTGTTGCTGGAAAAATATCAGTCTTTAGAAAATGGGCAGCTCCGAACAAATACTTTGTTCTGTACAAAGTTGAATGTGCTGACAACAAAATCACACAAAAATCATCAATTGAAATTAAATTTATTAACCAATGGAGGCCTGGATTTGGAGTCACATCACCCAAAATTAAAGTGGAAAAACACACTACAGGCTGATCCAACTTTGATGTAATGTCCTTAAAACAAGTCAAAATGAGGCTCAGTATTGTGTGTGGCCTCAATGTGCCTGTATGATCTCCCTACAACGCCTGGGCATGCTCCTGATGAGGTTTCAGATGGTCTCCTGTGGGATCTCCTCCCAGACCTGGACTAAAGCATCCGCCAACTCCTGGACAGTCTGTGGTGGATGGAGCGAGACATGATGTCCCAGATGTGCTCAATCGGATTCCGGTCTGGGGAACGGGTGGGCCAGTCCATAGCTTCAATGCCTTCACCTTGCAGGAACTGCTGACACACTCCAGCCACATGAGGTCTGGCATTGTCCTGCATTAGGAGGAACCTAAGGCCAACCGCACCAGCATATGGTATCACAAGGGGTCTGAGGATCTCATCTCGGTACCTAATGGCAGTCAGGCTACCTCTGGCAAGTACATGGAGGGCTGTGCGGCCCTCCAAAGAAATGCCACCCCACACCATTACTGACCCATTGCCAAACCGGTCATGCTGAAGGATGTTGCAGGCAGCAGATCGCTCTCCACGGTGTCTCCAGACTCTGTCATGTCTGTCACATGTGCTCAGTGTGAACCTGCTTTCATCTGTGAAGAGCACAGGGCGCTAGTGGCGACTTTGCCAATCTTGGTGTTTTGTGGCAAATGCCAAGTGTCCTGCACGGTGCTGGGCGGTGAGCACAACCCCCATCTGTGGATGTTGGGCTCTCATACCACCCTCATGGAGTCGGTTTCTAACTGTTTGTGCAGACACATGCACATTTGTGGCCTGCTGGAGGTCATTTTGCAGGGCTCTGGCAGTGCTCCTCCTGTTCCTCCTTGCACAAAGGCGGAGATGGCAATCCTGCTGCTGGGTTATTGCCCTAATACGGCCCCCTCCACGTCTCCTGGTGTACTGGCCTGTCTCCTGATAGTTCCTCCAGCCTCTGGACGCTAAGCTGACAGACACAGCAAACCTTCTTGCCACAGCTCGCATTAATGTGCCATCCTGGATGAGCTGCACTACCTGAGCAACTTCTGTGGGTTGTAGAGTCAGTCTCAGAAATGGCTTTCTTCTTGCCACTCTTCCATAAAGGCCAGATTTGTGCAGTGTACAACTGATTGTTGTCCTATGGACAGACTCTCCCACCTCAGCTGTAGATCTCTGCAGTTCATCCAGAGTGATCATGGGCCTTTTGGCTGCATCTCTGATCAGTCTTCTCCTTGTTCGAGATGAAACTTTAGAGGGACGGCCGGGTCTTGGTAGATTTGCAGTGGTCTGATACTCCTTCCATTTCAATATGATCGCTTGCACAGTGCTCCTTGAGAGGTTTAAAACTTGGGAAATCTTTTTGTATCCAAATCCGGCTTTAAACTTCGCCACAACAGTATCTCGGACCTGCCTGGTGTGTTCCTTGGTCTTCATGATGCTCTCTGCTCTTGAAACAGAACCCTGAGACTATCACAGAGCAGGTGCATTTATACGGAGACTTGATTACACACAGGTGGATTCTATTTATCATTACCAGTCATTTAGGACAACACTGGATCATTCAGAGATCCTCACTGAACTTCTGGAGTGAGTTTGCTGCACTGAAAGTAAAGGGGCTGAATAATATTGCACGCCCCACTTTTCAGTTTTTAATTTGTTAAAAAAAGTTTAAAATATCCAATAAATTTAGTTCCACTTCACGATTGTGTCCCACTTGTTGATTCTTCCCAAACAAATGAGAATTTTATATCTTTATGTTTGAAGCCAGAAATGTGGCAAAAGGTAGAAAAGTTCAAGGGGGCCAAATACTTTCACAATGCACTGTATACCCACTGCTGGTGCCGTACCAGCAGCATCATTGATACGGCAGCGGCAGTGAGTTGTTATTTTACAAGAGGGAAACGAACATACAGATTGAGGTGGGGTTGCCTGAGTAGTGGAAAGCACCTTTAAAAGGAGTTAACAGCAGCCAGCAGAGCTCAGCTCCACCAGTGGTTGTGAGAGACAGAACCTGGCTGTAACCATGCCCTGGCATCGACAGCTGCTCAGCATTATACCCGGCCTTCAGTCAGTGCAGGGGCAGTTACAGCTGCCGCTCACTATGCACTGAGTGGTTAATGAAGCCACCCAGCAGTACCGCTATGACTGAAAGCCTGAGGCTGCCGGGAGGATGAAATTCATTTCCTCCTGGCAGCGGGGCTCTAAGTGTGGTGGCTGCACGACTTCAGAACGCTATTAGCATGCAGATTAACCCCATATCTGCAGGTTAATAGTGGTTATTTTACTAGACAGATTCCCTTACATTAGTCTGCAGTCACTATGACTGTAGTCCACAAAATAGTGGCAGTAGTATAAATGCATAGAAGCATAATTTGCAGTGGCGCTCTGTATCTAAGGGTGCATGCACATGGTAAGTAAACGCTGCAGATTCCAATCTGCAGCGGCCAGATGTTACAGCATAGTGGATGGGATTTATACAAATCCCATGCCCACTATGCGTTCCTGTGCTCCTGCAGCTCACTCGCGGAGACAGACCGCAGCATGTTAATTTCTCTTGAGAAGACACTAGTCTCCGCAAGAGAAATTCTAGCAGTATAATGTATAGGCTGCGGTGAACCCGCATGTGTTCAATGAACACATGCGGCTTCACCTGCGTGCAGCGCATAGGACGCAGCACAAGTATGCTCCGTTCAAAGCGCTGCCAAAAAAGGATCATGTGCACATACCCTAAGAGCAAAGGGCCGTTTCTTGTTGTGTTTAAAATGTGGTTTATGTGGGGGATGGGAGTAGAAGAAAACTACATGAGGCAAGTGCCCCTGAACTGTGTCCTTCCATCTTAGAAATTTTGCTTCCATCGTGTATTTACAGAAGTTTTCAAGGTGTGCAGACAGTGGAGGGGCATTTGCTTCCATGTAATTACAGTTCACTCCCATCCCAAACATTTTATATACACACATTTTAAAAATAATAATGATCTCTTGCCCTTTCATGCAGAGCTCTGCTGCCTAGTACCACTGCCTGTACTTTATAGCAATTAGGAATAGTATAGTCAGATCCTCACCAAGCTCCAATGACAGTTGAGGAGAAGGACCTAGGGACTCAAGCAGGCACAGGAGCTTGTTCACTTTCTTTTGACCACCTGTAGTTTCATTTCTCCCTGCCTGCTGGATCCTGTAAGGCTACACTCAAACACATTCGGACTGATATGCACATTCTGTTTGGACTGACCAAACTCAACAGCCTCATATATGTCTAGTTCTATTTTATATTTTTTTTCCTTCAAATTTCACTACTGTTTTTATAGTTTTTTATATTTTTTCATAGTCAAAGCCAGAAGAAGATCCAGCAGGAAAGAGAAGTCTAAGTCATTCCTTTAAAATTTTCTAATTTCATGTCATTTCACTTCTAGCTATAGCTCAAAAAAGTGAATGGAAAAAGGGAAAAAAACACCGTAATTTATTCTGGCAGGCACACCACCCTAAATATGCAAAAGCCCTCTTAAAAAAAAACAAACAAAAAAAAAACCTCCTTCATGCAGTAACATTAAATAGAAAAAAGAGGGGATATGAAGCTGCAGATTCCCTTCCATGGTATTGTTTATGGTGCTATATTAAAGGGGGGGGGGGTCAGAGCGGCAGAGAGGAAACACAAATCACAACCGGAAAAGAGGAAGAGCCCACCCCTTAGAGATAAAGGATGTTCATTTACAGACACAGAAGAGGAAAAAGTATAGAGAATAAAAGCCATTTATTTTTACCGTATAATGCACATAGGGAAAATACAGTAAAAATCGCAGTGGAGTAATCCCAGATACCTATCAGCAATTAAAGAGTTACACCATGGCGGGTATAAAACCAGTTGACTATGAAGGGCAGAACAATTGAGCAGCTGTTGCTACAGATTGACAAAATTGTTAGACCATTATTCGTTTATTAATGTTCCTCACCGTCAATTTTTTACTAACAAATGTTCACTTAATTATTCAAAATTTTTTATTTGCGTATTAAAAGGGCTATATAATGGCCCCCAAAAGAGAAATATTCAATAAATCCGATCAGTTAAATCAACAATGATAGCAAGAGACTGAAAGGGCAAATCACATTACTTAAAAGTTCACCATTTATTATGTAAATTATTTTTTTTCTGTAATAATCATTAAAATTTGAATGCCGAGAGGAGTTATTGGAAAAATAAATGAGTCCGTACTTAATAACTAACTTCATAGACTTACAGGAAGCAATTGTTGTTAATTTATGCTCTAGATGTAATTAACACAAAGTATAATTATGATTTTAGTGCCAGTGAGATACCTGATTGCTCTGCATAAGTTAGAACTGAACTGCAATTGACAATTATTTTTTATGGACTTCCTCACTAATATTACACAGTATTGCGCTATAATTTTTTTTTCCAAGTGAGGCATTTGTTTATTAATCTAAATGTCTTATTTTATTTGAAAACCAAATCAATATCCTAACAGCTTCTAGCCCACACCATTGCTCCAATTCATCACCACGATTATGCCAGAAATGTGACGTAAAACTATTTGAAAGTCACAAATTTTTAGCGCAGCACGATATTTTTAAACTTTTGGCATTTTCAGTTTCCTCCATCTCCGCCAAAATGGCCAGGAGGGGGACACGATGGGTTACGGTCTTAATTCATGACGAGTTGAGGCAGATCTTACACCTCAAATCTTACTCCAGTCCATGACTGTAATAAATCCACATATGGCTATTTTAAGTGTAGGGCCCCAGTTCATCAAAACAATTATTCCAGAATTCTGGTGTAAATTTCATTGAAAAGTCACATTTTTGTTGCAAAAAAATTGCAACTTTTGGCATTTTTGCCAAGCTTTACAAAATGGGCGGAATAGGGATGTGATACCACAGCTCGTTTTTAATTTATGACGACTTGACGTACCTTACACAGACTAGAGTAAGATTGGTGGTGAGGCGTACGGAGACATACAAAAGACACTTTTCTGATGTGCCTGATTCATTTGAGAGCCGTGTGCCTCTTAATAAATCAGGCACCTCTCACTGCAACATATGCCCCCTCATTAAAACCACTGGTTTTGATGAATTTGGGCCGAAGTGACTTTGCAAAGTCTCCAGCTTCATGGACTTTATGCACCTGCTAGAGAAGAATTCCAGAATGTTAGAAAGGACAGGACTTCATAGAGAAGGCAAAGACAAGGTATTGTCATTTTTTGCTTTCCTGATAGCTGCATACACGCTGCTCATTAAAATATGTTGGTCCAAGAAGAAGCCATACCAGTTACGGGTCAAGTCTTGGTGACAACAGGATTATCAGTTGTTGGGTAGTTGCAGAAGCTACAACAATTAGTGCCATAAAATTGAAACTTAAAATTATAAATAGTAACAGTTTAAAAGGGTTGTTTGCTTTAAAACATCAAGTCTGCAGTAACTCTATGTAAGACCACGGCCCCACTATCAGTATTTGGTCAGTATTCGGTCAGTATTTTTTTCTCAGGAGTGGGAGCCAAAACCAGGTGAGGAACAATCAGAGAAAAGGTATAATAGAAACAAGTCACCAATTCTGCATTTATCACCCACTCCTGGTTTTGGCTTCTACTCCTGAGAAAAAATACTGACCGAATACTGACCAAATACTGATAATGGGGCTGTGGCCTTACTGTGAGGATTCTCCAACTCTAGCAGCGGGTAAGCATATTGCATACTTGCGATCACATGACCGCCATTCCCGGCACTGTGAGGATTCACAAGTCTGCAGTCACATAGAGTGCTTACATTCGGTCATTGGAATAGCATATGCAGTTTGCTGTCATAATGGTGTTCTACTCCTGTATTATGTTGTCATAATCACGCTTTATGGTGGATAATAAATTATCATAACAAAGATGATCCTGATTATGTCATAATGATTTCACAAATGTTTTATAATATGTTTCATATCATAATTTTGTCATAATTGTGCCTTGACATTTCCTAACGTATTAAGTAATTATCAATGATGTTTTATGATTCAGTCATATTTTATGATGTCATCATAACTGTCTGGTGAAGTCATAATGATATTTTTTTGAAGCCATATTTACGTCTTAGTTGTGATATTATAATTCTATTTAAAGGGAATCTGTCACTCCCTGGGACCTAACAGACCGCTAATATTGGCATACAGGTTATAGAAATGTGTCACCCTGGCCTGGATGCCACAAATATAATAAAGCTGTGTCTGTCTCAGGCCAGTAGGGGGAGCAGGCTGCCCCTATAAAAGCTGGAACTGGGGGCAGGGTTAGGGAGAACTGTACAACCTGTCTCTGGATAGAGAAGTGTCCCAGAGCAGTGAGGGACAGTTGTATTGCACCCTAAGAGGACGTGTGGCAGTAGGAGAGCCACAAGCCAGGGACAAGAGGTGAAGTACGCCTGTCCTGGCAGATAAAGAACCAAATCTACCAGACTTTGGTGTCTGAGGCTGTGAGGATTCCACGTCCTACAGCAGATAACCAGTCCGCAGGGGACTGTACGTTCCTTGGCCTAAGAAGCCCGGAGGTTCCGCCACACCAGAAGGGACCAGCAAAGCCGTACCAGGCCAGGAGTAGAAAGGAACCCACGTTGCAAACCATACGGGCGAGAGGACACAGTGAACTCGGGACCGTGGGCTGTTACCCTACCAGGAGGAGATAGCCAGAAGGAGCGCAGAGAGCATGGTAGGCCTACACCCTCACCCTGACCAGGGCCAATTTCCCAATTGCTCTCAGACATCCAGGTCCCCTCCTAGCCGGGACTGTTTGTGGGTCAGTTCACCTGTTCTAGTAAACACCCTGGACTGTAACCTGTTGTCTGTGTGCTCCTTGCTCCTCCAGCACTAACGGTACTGGGACGCCCTACACCATCACCCCCATCTTCTACTATACTGCCCTGGGGCCGCACTCTTCCCGTGGGGAGTCACACTACCCCAGCTGCATACACCATCAGCCCCAGCGGTCTGCCTTGCAGCGGCGGTTCGCACTGACCGCAATCCACGGGTGGCGTAGTCGGACATTACCAACAGCGCATGGCAGACTACCAATGGTCTGACCACCCTGAGCCACGGAACCGGGTTGCCACTACTACCCCCATCGTTTCCCGATTGCCCGGCTCCGAGTGCCCCACGGCCCAGGGGGCGAGTCAGAAATGTGAATCTATACTTACCTGTATGGCCCATATTAGCGGTCTTGTGGCTGTGAAATTGCTTTTTATAAAATCCCTTTTCTAGGCATGGCGTCCGGGGGATGCCAAGAAATGCCCATCTGGGCATTTCCTGCCCGGATAGCAGGATGCCAGGAGGCAGTGTGGACCAAACTGTATTGTTGCGCACACTGGAGGTTACTGGAGCGGAAGTCACAGTGACTCCCCGGCGCCTGCTCATTAGAGTAAATCAGTAAAATACGGCAGGGAGAAAAAAAAATGCTCCTTAAGCTATAGGCGCATTGCCAATCACACTGTTATGATCTGCACATGTACTAAGGAAAGATAGGGGAAAGCTGTCCCTACAGTAAGACTAAGCTGAATCCCTACAATGTAGCGGGCTGCCTGTTCCTAGCGAACAGACCCGCCTTAGTCCTTGGCTAGTCTGAACGAAGACCTATAGCATTAAGGAAGGGGTCCCTAAAAGAACTAAGGACTGAGACAAAAATGGGACACCTCCTAAACAGAGAAGTAGTTGCAGAACACAAAAAGACAAACTGACAAAAGGTACTAGAGGTCCCAGAAGGACCAAGCGAACTGACAGAGAAAGGCACCGAAGCACCAGGCTAGAGAAACAGTCAAACACTGAAGTCCAGCACAGCCAGAAGGGCGGAGCTGGAATAAAAAGGCAGATGGTCACATGACCGCAAAACACAAGATGGAAAAAACAAACAGAAGGGTTCTAACAGTACCCCCTCTTTTATGAGGATCCTCCGGATCCTCCAGGCCCAGGCCTATCCGGAAACCTCCTGTGGAAAGCTTTAGCAAGCCTAGGAGCAGAGACATCATCCGTCCTTACCCAAGAGTTGTCTTCGGGACCGAAACCCTTCCAGGAGACAAGATACTGTAATCTCCCTCTATGCCATCTAGAATTCAAGATACGAGAAATTTCATATTCGCCGTCTTCCACCACAGGAGGAACTGTGACAGTGGCATCCCTATCAGATACATCAGCCTTTTTCAACAAGGAAACATGAAACACAGGATTAATCTTCCAGGAAGTAGGAACATCCAACCTAACAGCAGATGGGTTAACAACCTGAAGCACTTTAAATGGAACCACAAACTTAGGACCCAGTTTTTTAGAGGGAATCCTCAACCGCAGGTTCTTCGAGGACAACCAAACCATGTCACCCACAGTAAGCAAAAGGTTGCATTAGTCCAAACTCTCTCCAAATCACATGAAAAATTCTCCTCCTCCGGCACCGCTGACCCCAATTTGGAGAAAAAAACAAAAGACGAATGTCTCCCAGTACAACAAAAAAAGGGAGAACACCCAGCAGAGGAGGATGTATGATTGTTAAGAGCAAATTCTGCTAGAGGCAGAAACTCAGACCACACCTCTTGATTGTCCGCCACAAAACAACGCAAAAACTGTTCAACATCCTGGTTCTTTCTTTCAGTCTGTCCATTAGACTCAGGATGATAACCAGACGAAAATGACAAATGGACTCCCAACCTGTCACAAAAAGCACGCCAAAAGCGAGCCACAAACTGAGGTCCTCTATCAGAAACAATATCCGTGGGAACGCCATGGAGCTTGACAATCTCCTTAACAAACGCCTTAGCGAGTGTCTTGGCACAGGGCAACTTAATGAATGGAACCCAATGACAAATCTTACTAAAATGGTCCACGACCACCCAGATGACAGTAAAACCCTCGGACACAGGAAGATCAGTAATAAAATCTAAGGCGCACTAAGAACCTCCAGCGGGCAAAGCAACCCCGCAGCAGGAGTATGTGAAGCCTTTGACCTAGCACACAAAGTACACTGACGCACCCACTTGATGACTTCCTTTTGCCATCCAGGCCACCAAAAATTGCGACTGATAAGTCTCCGAAATTCCTGGATGACCTGCCAACCGAGACTCATGACACTGCACAAACAAATCTCTCCTAAAGGTTCTAGGCACCAACAACCTCCCATGGGGAGTGTTAGATGGAGCATCATCTTGAGCTTTCAGAATCCCATTCTCCAAAACTGAGTCCAAAGCCGCCACCACAACTCCTTTCTGTAAAATGCTCTCCTCCTCCTCGGCACCGACCATAGGAGAGAAGCTGCGAGAAAGCATCGGCTTTAACATTCTTAGTACCAGGGATATAGGTAACAGAAAAATGAAACCGAGAAAAAAAAAGTGCCCACCTAGCTTGACAGGCATTCAAGCGCTTGGCAGCATCCAGATAGATCAAATTCTTATGATCTGTGAAAACCTGAATAGGAAATCTAGCTCCTTCCAAAAAATGACGCCAATGTTCAAATGCGAGTTTAATAGCCAGCAACTCCCAATTTCCAACATCATAATTCAGTTCGGCTTCTGAAATTTTTTTCGAAAAGAAGGCACAAAGATGTACTCCAACCATGTTCTCCTTAGACAAAACTGCTCCGACCCCCAGCGATGAAGCATCGACCTCGACCAAAAAAGGCTAGGTCTCATCAGGCTGCATAAGGATAGGGGCCGAACTGAACCTCTCTTTGAGATACTCAAACGCTTCAATGGCCTCAGTAGTCCACTGGGCCGTATTCGCACCTTTCCTGGTGCGATCGGTTAGAGGTTTAACAATTACAGAAAAATTCTCAATGAATTTCCTGTAATAATTGGCAAAACCCAAAAATCTCTGTATAGATTTCAAACCAATAAGCTTAGGCCATTCCTGCACAGCCTGAACCTTCACAGGGTCCATATCAAAGCCCTCGCTGGAGACAATGTAGCCCAAAAAACTAATTTTCTGCACAGCGAACTCGCATTTCTCCAGCTTAGCAAAGAGTGAATTATCACTCAATAACTGCAAAACTTCACGTACACTCTGCCAATGGGACTCTAGATCTGGTGAGTAAATCAAAATGTCATCCAAATACACAACCACATTCTTACCAATCAAAGGTTTCAGGATATCATTAATAAAGTTCTGAAAAAATGCAGGTGCATTGGTAAGACCAAAAGGCATCACCAGATTCTCAAAATGACCTACCGGAGTGTTAAAAGCAGTTTTCCATTTATCACCATCCTTCACTCGTAACAAATTGTTTGCCCCCTGGAGAACAATTTTAGAGAACCACTTGGCCCCCACTAACTGGTTAAACAAGTCAGGAATTAACAGCAATGGGTAGGAATTGCGTACGGTAATCTTACTAATTTCACGAAAATCCAGACATGGACGTAAACTCCCGTCCTTTTTTTTAACAAAGAAAAATCCAACTGACACAGGCGACTTTGAAAGTCTAATTTGACCAGCAGCCAGGCTAGTCTGTATGTACTCCTTCAAGGCCTTTCTTTCAGGGATAGTCAGATTAAACAAGCGACTCTTGGGAAGAGTAGCTCCCGGTACAAACTCAATGGCGCAATCATAATCCCTATGAGGAGGTAAAACTTGCGACTCCTCCTCTGAAAAAAACCTCCAAAAATCTTGAATAGGTACAGGTAATTCCCCTTTTTCCACAGCCGCAATGCGACCATTACAACATTTAACATAGCACTTCGGACTCCAAGACTTAATCACATTAATAGACCAGTCTAGTAAAGGATTGTGCAGTTTTAACCAAGGTAATCCTAGAGCAACCGGAGAGGGTAAATTATCTAAAACAACCAGGTCCAAAATTTCTTGGTGAACTCCATTGATAGTGAGGAGAAATGCAGCAACCTTGTTCAAGGGAGTGTTATCAATTGCAATCACAGAAATAGGTGATGACAAAGGTTTGGATTTCAATTTAAGGTTTTCCAAAAACCCTTTATCAATCACATTAAGTGTTGAACCACAATCCACAAATACCTGAAATTCAATCAAATTTTCCTGCAAAGTAGTACTCCATGAAAGAAATACTCCTGCAGCGCGTAAACAACCTATACGGGCGTACCTGAACGTTTTTTTTTCTTTACTTAAACGAAGCTCACAATACTTAATCAAATGGTCAGCTTTACCACAATAAAGACACAATCCCTCGGTGAACCACCGATCTCTTTCCTGAGAGCGGAGTGACATCGCCCCAACCTCCATCGGTTCTCCGCCGTCTGAGCAGATTTTCTTGGGACTAGGAAATTACATTACAGGAGTCTTTACCTCATTCAGCCTGCACCTCAGCCTCCTAGTCCACAAGAACAGCTAATTACATGGCATCCTGCAGAGTCTCAGGTGCAGGGAATGCAATTAGCAGATCCTTAACCCTTTCACTCAGACCAGCAAGAAATAAACATTTCAGCGCAGGATCATTCCATTTAACTTCTGAGGCCCATCTCCTGAAATGTGTGCAATAATTTTCAACATCACCTGACCCATGATTCAAACGCCTGAGTTCTGCTTCAGCAGATGAGATTCGATCAGGATCGTCATATAATAGCCCCATAGCAGAAAAAAATTCTTCAACAGACCTTAAACACAGATCATTAGGTTGGAGAGAAAAGGCCCACCCCTGTGGTTCATTGCGCAAAAGTGACATAATAAAACCAATGCGCTGTGATTCATTCCCAGAGGACCTTGGTCTCAAACGAAAATAAAACAAACAAGCATTTTTAAAGGAAAAAAAATCTTGCTGTTTACCATAAAAAACATCAGGCAGTCCTACCTTGGGTTCAAAAAAATGCGCTCCAGAACAGCTACTCACGCGTTGCTGAAGCTCAGCCACCTACAGAGACAATCCTTGCAGGCATTGAGCCAAATCCTGGACGAAAACCATACTGATCCCCGAATTTCTTTCCTTTTAGTTTTTTGGGTTGGACTTACTGTTATGATCTGCACATGTACTATGGAAAGATAGGGGAAAGCTGTCCCTACAGTAAGACTAAGCTGAATCCCTATGATGCAGCGGTCAGCCTGTTCCTAGCGAACAGACCCGCCTTAGTCCTCGGCTAGTCTGAACGAAGACCTATAGCATTGAGGGAGGGGTCCCTAAAAGAACTAAGGACTGGGACAAAAATGGGACACCTCCTGAACAGAGAAGTTGTTGCAGAACACAAAAAGACAAACTGACAAAAGGTACTAGAGGTCCCAGAAGGACCAAGCAAACTGACAGAGAAAGGCACCAAAGCACCAGGCTAGAGAAACAGTCAAACACTGAAGTCCAGCACAGCCAGAAAGGCGGAGCTGGATTAAAAAGGCAGATGGTCACGTGACCACAAAACACAAGATGGAAAAAACAAACAGGAGGGTTCTAACACACACATCCACACCAGACTTATTGCTCTCACCACTCACCATTTTCTTAGTCCAGCGATATGCCTATCCTGAATAACACACGAGTACACACGAGTATCCAGCTTTCAAGCACCAAATAGGTCCACTTCTAACACTATGACAAAGGCAGGATAATACAGCCCAGCTATCCTTTCCTTCTTCTAAGTTGTGAGTACATTTAGAGCAGCAAGGGGCAAACTTATTACATTTCTGATTTAATATACAGAAGGTACAGTGCTTACAAAAAAGAGTAAAAGGTGAAATAATACATACCGTTGAAACCAGATCTGACATGAAATCAGAATAAACCTTTCCCGTTTTAACGGGAACAACATCTCAAGACATCAGCCAGGAAGTTAAGGCTTGGGTGGAAATGGGTCTTCCAAATGGACAATGACCCAAAGCATACCGCCAAAATGGTAACAAAGTGGTTTAAGGATAACAAAGTCCCTGTTTTGAAGTGGCCATCACAAAGCCCTGATCTCAGTCCTATTGAAAATTTAAAATACATCCACAGGTGTGTCTCTAGATGTTGCCAAAAAACCTGCTTCCAAAATCAGAAGCCTCCAAACACATGACATCATCATATGGGCAGTCCAGAATTATTTAAAGGCATAGTAATCTTAGTGTATGTAAACTTTTGACTTCGCAGTAAGTAATAAAAATGCCTTAAAACATTCTCTCTTTCATTATTCTGGCATTTGGCAAATATTAAAAATTATGGTAATCCTAATTGACCTAAAATGGGAAAGGTTTATTCTGATTTCATGTCAGATATTGAAAAAAACATGCATACGTCTTTTTATATAGTGTATGTAAACGTCTGGTTTCAGCTGTATATACAAAGTTAAACAGTACAAAATGAAATAGATAAAAAAAGCTCTTACTGGTGTCATGGCTTGTCATAGAGAAAAATTGTAAAATTCATAAAAACATCTCCAGAGAGGGGACGTATCACCCTGACATTGAACATATGGGATTAATTATAGCTGGGGAAGTGAAAAAGGATAACAATTCTACCTCATTGGAAGAAGTAACTCCTGCAGTGAACAGGTAATTACAGCAGGGGGATCTGCTGAGAGCCAGCCACCAAGTCTAGGATTCGTATACTCCCAAGGCAGAGGCTTTCTCTGTTCAAAGAAATTATCTCCGACACTCTGGAGCCCGTAGTCTGTGATGAAAAATTGGAGTTTGAATCAATCTGATATTTATGGAAGATATATTTTCGGCGTCGTGGTGAAGTGACGAACGCATTGACTCACATCACCATAAGGCCGGCCTAACACCTCCAACTTAATATTGGCAGATGGATGATGCTATCCATGCCATGTTTCATCCCCTATAGAAAGGTAAAATCGTGATAGGAAAAATGACAAAAATACGTCTCGCCTGGGGTCTCTAGGGGGTGAAGATATCCTGAAAGTTGGGGATCTCATAATCTTCTAAAGTCCTAGCACATTCCACAAACAGCCCTTCATATGAGCTCACAAAGACAAAGTATGTGGGAGTAACCTTGATCTAATAAAAATCAGAGTTTGGGTTTTTGTAATTTGTCAGTTCTGGAAGATGCAGTGCTCTGTGGGTGTTAGAACCCTCCTGTTTGTTTTTTCCATCTTGTGTTTTGCGGTCACGTGACCATCTGCCTATATATTTCAGCTCTGCCTTTTTGGCTGTGCTGTACTTCAGTGTTGTTTGACTGTTTTGCTAGCCAGGTGCTTCTGTGCCTATCTCTGTCAGTTTGCTAGGTCCTTCTGGGATCTCTAGTACCTTTTTGTCAGTTTTTCTTTTTGTATTCTGCAACAACCTTCTCTGTTCAGGAGGTATCCCATTTTTGTTCCAGTCCTTAGTTCTTTTAGGGACCCCTTCCTTTATGCTATAGGTCTTCGTTCAGACTAGCTGAGGACTATGGCTGGTCTGTTCGCAAGGAACAGGCAGCCCGTTACATCGTAGGGATTCAGCTTAGTCTTACTGTAGGGATAGCTTTCCCCTTTCTTTTCTTAGTACTTGTTGCAGATCATAACAGTGGGTTCTAAGGAGTTGCTTTAAGAAGTGCTTCTCTCCTCTTATCTCTTCGCAGTTTCCGTGACACAAGTTTAGTACATTTTTTTTTGTTATCCCTTTTATTTTACGTGATTGTATATATTGTATTGTTTTTTTTCCCATTTTGTAACATCTTTTGTATATTTTTTTTTATAAATACTGCCTACTTTTTCGGATTAAAGAGGTTATACACTACTTTAACATCGATGGACGAGACCGTGGCTGCTTTCCCGGATATTAGGGAGTTCACAGTGAATGTATAGTCTATACACATCTGATTCCAACACATGGAATATATATATACACTCCCGTATGTCCACTGCAAATCTTCCCAATAACCCACGAAAAACTAGCTGCCACCACTAATCCTTTACGCAAACCGATTAGACACCCGACAGGTAGCATATGGCTTCAGAGGTGTGGGAGCTATTAAATTTTAGATATCTAAAGAGTTGTCCACTACTTTTACATTGATGGCATATCATTAAGTAGTAGTAACCGTCTACTTTTAGTTGCTGCTGCGGGGTACTGCACATCTGCCTCCTGTTGCTTTGATTAAGAGGCGGATGTGCAGGCCCAAGCCCCGGCCACTACAAGTAGACTGCCAAGCTCGGCAAGTAAGCACTTCCGTCCGGCAGCCACCACCGGCACCGTTAACAGCTGATTGGCGGGGGTGCCGGGTTTTCGGACCCCGGCCGATCAGACATTGATGACTTATCTTAAGGATAGAACATCAATGTAAAATTAGTGGAAAACCTCTTTAAATATCTAAAATTTAGAATTTAGTTGGATTGGCTTGATGGCCACTTTTTGCGTACCATAACAGCTCAATGGGGTTGAGATCTGGTGACTGCGCTGGCCACTCCATTACAGATGGAATACCAGCTGCCTGCTTCTTCCCTAAATAGTTCATGCATAATTTGGAAGTGTGCTTTGGGTCATTGTCCTGTTGTAGGATGAATTTGGCTCCAATCAAGCGCTGTCCATAGGGTATGGCATGGCATTGCAAAATGGAGTGATGGCCTTCCTTATTCAAAATCCCATTTACCTTGTACAAATCTCCCACTTTACCAGCACCAAAGCAACCCCAGACCATCACATTACCTCCACCATGCTTGATAGATGGTGTCAGACACTCTTCCAGCATCTTTTCAGTTGTTCTGCGTCTCACAAATGTTCTTCTGTGTGATCCAAACACCTCAAACTTTGATTCGTCTGTCCATAAAACTTTTTTCCAATCTTCCTCTGTCCAATGTCTGTGTTCTTTTGCCCATATTAATCTTTTCCTTTTATTAGCCAGGCTTTTTCTTTGCCACTTTGCCCTGAAGGCCAGCATCCCCGAGTCGCCTCTTCACTGTAGACGTTGACACTGGCTTTTGCGTGTACTATTTAATGAAGCTGCCAGTTGAAGAGCTGTGAGGCGTCGATTTCTCAAACTATAGACTCTAATGTACTTGTCTTGTTGCTCAGTTGTGCAGCGGGGCTTCCCACTTCTCTTTCTACTCTGGTTAGAGCCTGTTTGTACTCTCCTCTGAAGGGAGTAGTACACACCGTTGGAGGAAATCTTCAGTTTCTTGGCAATTTCTAACATGGAATAGCCTTCATTTCTAAGAACAAGAATAGACTGTCGAGTTTCACATGAAAGATCCCTTTTACTGGCCATTTTGAGAGTTTCATAGAATAAACAAATGTAATGCTCCAGATTCTCAACTAGCTCAAAGGAAGGTCAATTTTATAGCTTCTCAAATCAGCCAAACCGTTTTCAGCTGGGCTAACATACTTGTGCAAGGGTTTTCTAAACATCCATTAGCCTTCTTACACAGTTAGCAAACACAATGTACCATTAAAACACTGGAGTGGTGTTTGTTGGAAATGGGCCTCTATACACCTATGTAGATATTGCAATAAAAACAAGACGTTTGCAGCTAAAATAGTCATTTACCACATTAACAATGTATAGAGTGTATTTCTGATTCATTTAATGTTAGCTTCATTGAAAAAAAAATGTGTTTTTCTTTCAAAAATAATACAATTTCTAAATGACCCCAAACTTTTGAACGGTAGTGTATATATATTCCATGTGTTGGAATCAGATGTGTATAAACTATATGTTCACTGGGAACTCCCTAGTAGTGAAAGCTGCTGTGGTCTCATCCATCAATTGTTGGCCAATTGCATAATTGTCTTCACCATTAGAGGTGGCAGAGTGCTGGTTCGTGAACTTCGGGCAATGGCGGGGAGATATCTGCGGCATCTACAGGCTGTTTCCGGACAGCTCGGTTTGAGTATTCAATTGGTGACCTGTTTCTTCATGGTTGGTTCTTTTGTCTGTTGAGCTATTTCTCTTTTCCTTCCCTGTCCAAATGCTGATAGTTCCTATTGTCTTTATTCTCCCTTCTTGGTTTGCTCCTCTTCAGCTCTTTTCCATTTTCCCATTTTGGTTTGCCCTATCACATTCTGGGTGAGGCTTTATATATTATCCTTTCACTGAACTTCCTTGCTGGCTATACTTCAAGGTGGATTTGTGCTAAGGAGTTCCTGCTAAATCTACACCACTTATATTCTTGCTGTGTGTCTGTTTGTCTACCTTCCCAGCACCTTTTCAATTTACCACTGTTAGGCTTCTGAGAGGTTCTACTAGTTTCATTTAATTTTTGGTTCTCCTTAATATTCCGTCTCTCCCCTTTTATGAAGGTGCTTTAAATTTCTCACCCTGAGTTCTCCAGTTGTCCACCTGTACACCTTCCTGTTCCCTTGTTGGCAGCGTGTTGCGGCCTCCATCTGGTTCCTCAGGAGGTGTGTCACCCCAGGCCTGGATGCCACAAATAATAAAGGCTGTGTCTTAGAGCAGGAGGGAGGTTCCCTGGTTAGGGACAATTAGCATGCAGCGCCTCCTGTCCCAGGCCAGTAGGGGGAGCAGGCTGCCCTATAAAAGCTGGAACTGGGGGCAGGGTTAGAGAGAACTGGACGACCTAGCTCAGGAGTGAGACTAGTCCCAGAGAAGGAGGGACAGTTCAGCTGTAGCTGAGGAGGTCGTGAGGCAGTGGAGAAGCCATGAGCCAGGGACGTACGGCGCGGAGAGCCTGTCCTGGAAGATAGAGAACTACCTACTGGACATTGCGGTCCGAGGCTGTAAAGACTCTAAGTCCAGCAGCAGAGAACCAATCCGCGAGGGATTTCATGTCCTTTGGCCTAAAAAGCCCGGAGGCTCTGCCACAACAGAAGGGACCAGCAAAGCCAAGAGAGGCCAGAGGTAAAAGGAGCCCAAGTTGCAAGCCATACGGGTAAGAATACACGGCACGCTCAGGGACGTGGGCTATTTTACCACTAAAGGGGGAACTAGTCAGAAAGAGCATAGAGAGTACGGTAGGCCTACACCCTCACCCTGACCAGAGGGGCTTCCCGAGTGTTCTCAGACATCCAGGCCCCCTTCTAGCCGGTACTGCTGTTGGGTCATTACCACCTGTTACAATAAAGACCCTGAACTGTTTAAGCGGATTCTGCATTCTGACTATCGCGGCCGGAACTATCACCCCCAACATCCACCTACACTTCCCTGGTGCTACACTTCTCCCGTGGGGAGTTATACCATTCCTGTGCTGCTCACCAACACCAGCCCCAGCGGTCTGTCCTGCAGCGGTGGTTATCCCTGACCGCAATCCACGGGTGGCGTAGTCGGACTTTCACATGTCTATATATATAAAGAGACTGCCACCATTTCAGCTTGACACCCTGAGCACGGGACCGGGTGGCCACTACTACCCCCATCAGCACCGCGCAACCTAGATACCCGGTCTTGAGTACCCCACGGCCCAGGGGGCGAGTCAGCTTTTTGGCGTAGTCGGCAGGATTGTGACCAACCCGCCACAAATGGGTATTGCGTGCCTGAAAAGACTTTATACTTACCTGAGTGAAGTTTCCCGCCATTCGGGGCCGTTTCCCGCAAAAAGGCGCCATTTTCGGGACGCCGCGCGGGAAGAAGAGGGGCGTGGACACCAAAACCGCGCGAGACCTGAAGCCCCGCCCTACGTCCGGACGCTGTGCAAGGTCCTGGAAGGAGAGAGAGAGCGACGCTGACGTCACCAGAACGCGACGCAAGGTCCTCGCCCAGAGCAGTGCTAGCGGAACCGCGGCCCACGGAAGAGGATCTACGGAAGGTAGGCCACGGTTAACTAGGGGGGAGGAAGATGTCGGAAGCAGAGGAGCCCACTACCACCAGCGTGGCTGCAGCAGCAGTGATGCCGTTTTCCATGCCCTATATCCCCGGAGCGGCCTGGCTGCCCAAGTACTCAGGGGAATCCCATACGTTAAGTGACTTTAAGGAAAGACTGCACAGTTTATTTAAAGTCTATCCCCTAACAGAAGAACAGAAAATCAGCATACTGACAGGGCAGTTAACTGGTGCGGCCCAGAGGGAGGTAAAATCATGGCCAGCTGAGGAGAAAAGGACTGTAAAGGACATTTTGACCTGGCTGCGGGGTACCTTTGACACCCGCACCTTAGCTGAAATTAAAATGCGGTTCTACGGATGTAAGCAGCGGACACAGGACAGTATCAGAGATTATGCCCTAAATTTACAGGAAGCCTTGGGAGCAATCAAACAAGCTGACCCTGGCAGCGTGCAGGATACAGATAAACTATTGACTGACCAGTTCATAGAAGGTCTGCTGTCCAGCGCCCACAGAACCCAGCTGTGCCTCAAGGCCCTACAGAACCCCAATTTGACTTTCGCACAGTTTAAAGAGAGGGCCATTCGGGTGCTCCGAGAACCCACACCAGGTGGCGCTGTAGCTTCCTGGCGTCCTGCCATTACGTACCACCAGGAGGCGGCGCCCTACCCTGCAGACTTTGTGGGGGCTGATGCGCAGGCCATAAACCCATCCCTGCCTGCAAACCTGCACCATCAGGTCCAAGGACTAACAAAGAGTGTCGCTGCATTGACCAGTTCCGTACAGTTGTTACAGATGGACCGGTCAGGACCAATCAAGCTGGCTTCCAGTCCGGAGGATGTCCCTTGGCGTCGACGGAGGAGAATCCCGTCGTGCAGAGGGAGGCCCACAGACTGCTATGCTGAGGATGGACAGCCGATTTGCCCCCGTTGCAGCCAGCCGGGACACATAGCCAGGTACTGTACTTTAAACGGGTCCGACCTGGGGCAGAGGGCCAACCCCCAGGCATAAGGTCACCAGGCCCGTCTAATTGGCGCGATAAGTACGTGGGGGGACGCCCGGTTTTACCCGTAGTGCTGGACGGTATCCCCATGAGTGCACTGCTGGACACCGGGTCTCAAGTGACTACCATCCCCTATGTACTTTTCAAGCAGTACTGGAGTGACACTGATATAACCCGTTATCCAGACGATGACTTGAGCATCATCGCCAGCAATGGCCAACCCGTACCGCAGGTGGGGTTCAGAGAGATGACCATTAAGATTGGTAAAGTTGAACTGCCGGCACAGGGAGTGATTATTGTGGACATTGGCCATCGAGAAAGTCACTCTAAAATAACCTTGGGTACTAACGTGATTGAAAATTGTCTTTCAGAGATAATTGTAATTTTGCAGCAGGTGGCGATGAATGCTAGTTCCAGCCAACAGAGAGTCCTCCAGAAAGAGATAAGAGCTCTGATGAGACGGCAACAGGTAGAACTGTCTGGTGGTGAGATCGGTAGCGTGAGGATGAGTGACCCCTTCCCCATTTCCATGCCTCCCAAAAGTGAAATGATGATCTGGTGTCGGACTGCAATCGGGTTGAGAGGAAGAGACTACCAAGCCATGGTAGAACCCGTGTACTCAGACAGCAGGCCCACCATTTTGACAGCCCGGGGGGGTGGTTGATGTCCGCCATGGAAGGGTGCCCATCCGGATCTTAAACATTGGGAAAAGGGAAGTACACTTGCCACGGTACACTACACTAGCCAAATTGTTTGCTGTCGAACACAATGCTCTCAGGGTCGTGGAGCCCTTGCCTCCATCTCCCCCGGTGGAGGATAATGGCTCCCAGAAACACAAGGAGGACTGGTGCCAGAAACTCCATGTGGGTGCTGACTCCACTCCCTTGCACCAAAAACAAGGAGTCTACCGGGTGGTTCAGGAGTACGAGAGAATCTTTAGCAAGCACCCGCTGGACTTCGGCAGAGTGAAAGGGGTAGAACACCACATCCCCACGGGGAGCCACCCACCAATAAAAGAAAGATACAGACCTGTACCCCCCCGCACACTATCAGAACGCAAAGGGCATGCTGAGAGAAATGAAACAAGCCGGGGTCATTAGAGACAGTTGTAGCCCCTGGGCAGCCCCCTTGGTTCTGGTAAAAAGAAAGACGGTACTATGAGAATGTGCATGGACTATAGACAAGTCAATCGTATCACCCATAAAGATGCATACCCATTGCCTAGAATAGAGGAGTCTTTGGCAGCACTAAAATCAGCTAATTTCTTCTCTACTTTGGACCTTACTAGCGGGTACTGGCAGGTTCCTGTGGCAGAGGCTGACAAGGAGAAGACCGCCTTCACCACCCCGATGGGATTAAGTGAATTCAACCGTTTGCCATTCAGGCTCTGCAACGCACCCGTGACCTTCCAGAGGCTGATGGAATGCTGTCTAGGGCACCGAAACTTTGAGATGGTCCTACTTTACCTGGACGACATGATTGTATATTCAAAGACCTACGAGGACCATCTAAAACACCTGGCAGAGGTGTTCAAAGCCCTGGCAGGCTATGACCTGAAGGTGAAACCATCAAAGTGTCACCTGTTGAAACCGAAGGTCGAGTACCTAGGGCACGTGGTAAGTGCAGAAGGAGTAGCCCCCGACTCTGACAAGGTCACAGTAATCAAGAGCTGGCCAAGCCCCTCAAACATCAAAGAAGTGAGGCAATTTCTCGGGTTGGTAGGCTACTACCGAAGGTTCATCCCCGGGTTCACTAAGATGGCAGCCCCTATGCAGGACCTCCTGATAGGACAGTCTAAGTCCAGAAGCCAAAAGCCACCCTTCAAGTGGGACAAGCCGGAAGAGGAGTCCTTCCGCCAGTTGAAGATGGCCCTCACAGGGGATGAGATCCTGGCCTACCCCGATTATGGCTAGCCTTTTATTCTCCACACAGACGCCAGTAATGTGGGGCTGGGAGTCATACTGTCGCAAAACCAACAGGGCAAAGAAAGGGTGATCGCGTATGCCAGCCGGAAGCTGAGGCCCACTGAAAGGAACCCGGAGAATTGGGGTGCCTGCTAGTATCCACTTGTCTGCATACCAGCCGTGCCTGCCAGTACCCACCTGTCTGCATACTAGCCGTGCCTGCCAGTACCCACCTGTCAGTATGCCAGCCTAACCTGCCTGTTCCTGCATTCCCCGGTGTGGGTCAACAGCTGTGACCGGGGTCTGACCTGGAGTAGCACCTGGTCACTCTGCTCGGTTCCTCCCTGGTTCACGGAGTTGATTGAGCCCACGTGCGACCTTGGTCGGACCGAGTTGATACTTAGTCATGCCCCTCCAGGCACTCCTCGCTTCATGGTCTAGTGGGATCACTAACCACGCTCACGCCAGTCAGTCTGGGCGTGTGCGTAACATGCCCCACTCAGATTAATGATTTTCCCCAGCACACGGTCACCAGGGTGCGAGCAACCAGTAGTCCCAGCATCGTTTCTCCTTCTTCTTTGGGTTCGACGTGTACCTCCACCCCTTCAAAAGGCACGCGGCCCCAGACTGGCATGGTGAGTACAGTCTGTTCTGATGGCAGAGTCACTGCAGCTTCGAGGGGGCACCACAATTATTCCAAGGTACTGAGATGTCGTTTTTGAGACTTGCTACCCTGGACAAGCTGTTGGAATACTTTCTTACTTGGATGGTGTCAAGTCACGTGGGGCCAGCTGCTCCCTCGCCACCTGCCTGCCAGAGCAGTACCACTTCTCTTAGGACATTAATCCTCAGAATCATGATAGGCCCTCTCTCAATGGGGCCTTTCACTAATACAATTCCCTTCATCCCCAGATCCTTCCACATACTCGTACTGTCATCCACGCTACTCCTGTCACAGGGATGATCAGTTAGTTGGTTGCCATCAGCTGTATAGTTGGTTCTTCCCTGGAGCGGGCAACATCCAGGGAGTGCCATCGGAAGTATTCTCCGGGCATGGTGGTCACCTGAGACACGGTCTCCATTAGACAGCAGATTCTTTGCCCATTAAATTCAGCCGAGGTAGTGGGTCTTTCAGAAACTATGTCTTTGAAGTCTTTAATTCCCGCTTTATAAGTACGGAGCCCAATGGTGCGCTCCTTGACGGTGGGGTGCGTTAGTTTAACGGCTGCCCTGAGTTGGACATTTCCGGGAGATGTGCCCTCTTCTGTCACAGGTCCAGTGACGAGGCTGGTGCTATTGGCCTCGGTGTGGGGGGTACACCTGCTCTGGTTTCTCGTACCGGGTCTCAGTGTTAAGCATGGTGGTATTGGTTCCCCTGATGCTGCGTAGTTCCCTCTTAATTTCTTGCATCTTTTGCCATAATTCTCAAGCCCAATCCGGCTTGGCATTGGGCTGATCAGAGACTGTTACCTGCTAGATCCAGACCACACCTGTCATAGCTGGTGTCTCCTGTTCTCACACCTTTGCTTCCACCGTGACCTCCAGGAAGCTCTTATTGGAGTTATAGTAGATGTTCCTTCAGGGCCTGCCTCAGATAAGGGTCCCTCAAGCCCACAACTAACTGGTCCCTCAGTACCTCGTCCAGCGGTCCCCATCCCTGATACTCTTCATGAGTCTTCTGAGTGATGTGGGCCGTCACTTCCTGTAGAGCATTCACACACTGGGCCACTGTCTCTCCTTTTCTCTGAACTCGACAGAATAGACATATGCGTAAATTACCCAAGTCAGTAGTGTCGCTGTGCATATCCTATAGGAACATATGGTTATGCAGATATATGGAAACAAGGAAACACAATTTTAGAAGCAATGACCATAAAAGCAGTATAATACTTTTCGATGCTTAATGCAATATCTTATCCTAGGTTCTATTTACATACATTGTCTGGTTATTTAACAGTTAAACGAATATTGATGTCTCCCTGTCTTAGCTCAACGGGCGTAACTCCCAACACTAGGACCGTCGTTGTCGTTTGCTCTCCAAGCACTTTGATTGCTATACTGGCACTAATGGTGGGGTGACCGGTACTTCCCGCTAGGTCGTAAGTCCCTCATATGTCACTTAGTACCACGTGTATTCGGCATTTTGTCAGCCTTCAATCCCCAAAGCACAGCCCCACAGCCTGTACCGTACCTCTACGCCTGAAGTAACGGCCCAGTTCACTCGGGTCTCCTCATCAGGACGGTAGATGTCCTGTCTCATGTAAAGACCAGCGTCCGACCTTCGGTGCTTGACCTGCGGAGTTTGGATGTCGGACCATGGCTGACGAAGTCTGGGCTTCGAGTCTAGACCAATGGAGCCTAGGCCTTGGGTCTTGACCTGGGAAGTCTGGGTGTTGACCAGCGAAGTCTTGCCTGTCACGGAATCAAGTCACTCTTCGCCACAACTATCACCTGATCCGGTGTCCCTTTCAAGTTCTTTCCTCCAGAAATACATCCCTTATGTTTTAGTTCCTGCCTATTCGGTTCACTCAGCAGATGACATTCGGTTGTGAGTCCCTTACAAATGTCCACTATGTCAATTAACAGGCATCTCCACGGACATTAATGGGCTGAGAATGTATTTCTGGGTATTGCTATATTTTTATTATTTCATTGAAAACCCCTCTAGGGTACATTCCCATGTGTTAGTTTGCACCACCACTGCAGCTTCAGCTACCTATCTGCACATCTCTTTCTATGCATTGTAAAGGATAAAACCCACAATGATATCCGTTGTATAAATTGATATTATGGAGATCTGCAGAACGGTCATCTTGCGCTGCAGATATTCTACTCTGTGTGTTAATGAGAATCAGTGAAATCTTATTCATAAGACTGTTACTGTAATATCCAGCAGATTTTCCGCTTCAGAAGGTCTCCTAATATCCTGTATTTTCCAGAATATATTATGTAATTATGATTGAGAAGTTTTGAAAATTTTGGAAACTTGAAAAAAGTAATATTTGATAAAAGGTTTCTTGAGTATAAACCAATGTGAGAAATTGAATTTGTGAAATAAAAGTCGAGTCTGCATTTATTAATGCCAGGGATATACCCAAGGGGCAGTTATAGGTTTAACAGTCCTCACCACACAACACAACCTCTTTCTTGATTCCTTCGCCTTTGCTGAACACTAGGGGGAGCCGACGGCATATATCTTTATAAGAGTTCAATGTGAGATTTATAGAGACTTATTTGTGTGTTTTAAGCACTTTATAACAGCAACTAAACACAGACTTTTATCATTTAATTCTGGTTATGTAAAACTTAAAGGGGTTGTCCGATATATAGCAAAAAAAAATAAAAATTTAAGGCATGGATGCGTTTAAGATAAATAATGTTATACCTACCTTTCAGTGACCCCGTGGATCGAGCACAGGCCAATCCAATGCGCCGGCTCCAGAATCAATGCTTGCTTCATTCGGAAGTCACAGGAACACAGCAGCCTGTGATTGGCTACAGCAGTCAGGTGACTAGAAAAGCGTGTCAGAGAAATATCTGATGAGGCATTCTTTTAGTCCTATAGGTCGAGGGACCATCTAGGGAAAGGAGTGTAGGGACAGTCGACGTTGAGTGGGGGCGCTACTGTGCAGGTCTAGGGTGCCAACCTCCGCTGTCAGGTAGGGATTGGGGCCTAGGGCCAGTGCAGAAAAGAACAGGTGTGCCATACTGTATCCCTTTGGCCTTTCTATGGGGCCATTTTTTTCGCCAGCGTCTCCTTTATTTATATTTAATTTATTTTTAGTAATGTATCATCTATTAATCTACCCTATGATGTGTGTTTGTTCTCTCTATCCCGTACTTCAGGTGCTGACCCTTGGTTTGGCCCTTTGGACAATGTTCCAAATGTTTTTTTGCGGACAAATACGTGTTGGTTTTAGCCTCCTTTTTATGCCTGCTTAGTTGTCTGGTTAAGATAAGCCCTATGGTGGGAGGCCATGCTGAACCCTAGAGGGGTGGGACGATGGATGCTTCCTTTTTTTCTAAAAAGTTGAATTGCTATAAATTATTTGGTCCCATTGTCTGATATGTTGCTGCATGATTGTAGTGGTGAATACATCTGTAAATGTAGGAGAGGAGGGGTATTATACCTCCCAGTCTATGTGTCTGTGAGAGTGGTTTATTTTGTCTCTACCTCCCCAATCACCGCTATGTGGAGTCCAGTTTTTGGATCGGCGGTTCTGGTTGGTTTGAAGCGCTAGTGTGAGTGCTTGAGATGAGCTTCATTTCTACACTGTGTTCCAAATTATTATGCAAATAATATTTTCTCAGATTTTCCCAAATTACCTATATGAATTGCAGTCATTATAATTTTCCAGTCAAATAACTATTAGAGTACAATTGAAAGGTTTTTGTACAGACTGCCTATGATAACAGTATATTTTTAAAAAAATAAAACACTCAAACTGCACTCAAAATGCATGTTCCAAATTATTATGCACAGCAGTTTTCAACCTTTTCATTTTAATAAAGAACAAAAAAATGGTCATTTTTAAAATTATAAGCATTAGCAGGTTATTACAAACTGAAATCAAACAGTTTTCAACTCAAAACTTTATTCTAGGTGATGTAACATTTGCACATAGGACCCCTTGTTCGAAAGGAGCTTCTGAACTCTCTCGTCCATTGAATTTGTCAGGTTTTGGATGGTTTCTGCTTCAATTGTTTTGCATGAGGACAGAATACCCTCCCAGAGCTGTTGCTTAGATGTGAACTGCCTCCCGCCATCATAGACACTCCTTTTGATGATGCTCCAGAGGTTCTCAATGGGGTTGAGGTCAGGGGAGCATGGGGGCCACACCATAAGTTTGTCCCCTTTTATGCCCACAGCAGCCAGAGATGCAGATGTGTTATGTGCAGCATGAGACGGGGCATTATCATGCATGAAATGATCTCGATGGTCCAGATGGATGGAGTGGAGGATGGCTGGTTGATGGACACCCCATGCAAACACGGCTACGGCGCCAACAAGGAGGAGGTGGAGTAATGTTTTGGGCTGGAATCATGGGGAGAGAGATTGTCGGCCCTTTTAGGATCCCTGAAGGGGTAAAGATGAACTCCATAATGTATGTTGAGTTTCTCAAACAGCACTTCCTGCCATGGTTCAAGAAGAACCGTGAATTCCGCAGCAAGATCATTTTCATGCATGATAATGCCCCGTCTCATGCTGCACATAACACATCTGCATCTCTGGCTGCTGTGGGCATAAAAAGGGACAAACTTATGGTGTGGCCCCCATGCTCCCCTGACCTCAACCCCATTGAGAACCTCTGGAGCATCATCAAAAGGAGTGTCTATGATGGCGGGAGGCAGTTCACATCTATGCAACTGCTCTGGGAGGGTATTCTGTCCTCATGCCAAACAATTGAAGCAGAAACCATCCAAAACCTGACAAATTCAATGAATGAGAGAGTTCAGAAGCTCCTTTCAAACAAGGGGTCCTATGTGCAAATGTTACATCACCTAGAATAAAGTTTTGAGTTGAAAACTGTTTGACTTCAGTTTGTGATAACCTGTTAATGCTTATAATTTCAAAAATGACCATTTTTTTGTTCTTTATTAAAATGAAAAGGTTGAAAACTCTGCTGTGCATAATAATTTGGAACATGCATTTTGAGTGCAGTTTGAGTGTTTTATTTTTTTTAAAATATACTGTTATCATAGGCAGTTTGTACAAAAACCTTTCAATTGTACTCTAATAGTTATTTGACTGGAAAATTACAATGACTGCAATTCATATAGGTAATTTGGGAAAATCTGAGAAAATATTATTTCCATAATAATTTGGAACACAGTGTATATGCATGCGTTCCATTTACCGGAAACAGGAAGGACGTCAACGGATGTGACGTCGGCGGGATTCCATATGCGTTCCACCCGATGGTTTGCGTTCCAGATACCGGATATGCCAGCCCACATGACCGGAAGTGACGTAGCGGCATGTCGTTTAGCGCGGCAGTTTAAAGGAGATACGGTGTAGGAGGTGACAGGTGGAACCCTGGGCCTTTTGAAAGGGGGATAAGGGCTGTTTGAAATGGTGGAGACCCTCAGCCCCCTTTTTCAGTCTCCCCTGATGAATCTACTTTAGGAGGAAACGCGTTGGGAGCAGGATACCTCCAGTATGTTTTGGTCATGAATAATAGAATGACATTACACCAGGATGAATCAAGCCATGATGCACTTTAGGATTGGGTGAGATTGTTTAATTTTGTTTGATATAACAATAACCCGAAGGATTCTTTCAGTGGGGTTTTGTTGATTTTCCCTGACATAATCCACTGTACCCTATTGAATAGAGGTCATGTGGGATTTTACTGTATAGTCTTTGGTGCCTTCTGTGTTTAAAGGGCATATGGGAGTTCATTGTATACCTAATTTTTTTTAGCGCACACATGGTATCCCTATATGATTGCTATAAAAAATGCCAACCAATATTAGCAAGGGTAGTGTTTAATCCAATGCTCTGGATGTATTGAGGTTGATTTTTCTAAACCCCACGCACTTGGCATTTGATATGTTGAGGTGTGGTTCGCATGTATACACTATCATAAGTTATTGATGGTAATTCAGAAGACCCAGGGTTCACTATTTGGCCCATTAGGGTTTTTTTACGTGAAGGAAAATTTTAATATATAGCCAATAAATGTTATATTTTAACTATCTTGCTTAAAAAAAAATGCATTCTTTTAGTCACCTGACCACTGCACCCAGTCACAGGCTGCAGCAGTCCTGTGACTTTCGAATGAAGCAAGCATTGTTTCTGGAGCCGGCGCAGGCCCCCGGGGCAGCCTATGCTGAATCCCTGAGATTGCTGGAAGGTGAGTATGCCTCCGTTTTTTATTTTAAGTCAGAGATGCCTTACCATATTTTTTTTCCTGTATCGGACAACCCTATTAAAAGGATTTGTGGAAAACTAAGACTCTAATAAAATATATTATCAAATGAATTAACGCAGCATTTTGGATCAATTTAATAAAAATAAACCCACAAAACCCCCCCACAAAAAAAAACAAGTAATGGTGACATTCACCACAGTAGACCATGATGGATGTACATTTTACCAATGACGCGCCCCCTGGGCCGGTCCTTTTCTATTGTGGTAGCCACTGTGGCAGTGACCCGGTCCGTGGCCCAGGGCGGTCAATTAAAGAAAAGTCAATTTGGGGAATAAAGTGTTTGGGAATAAGTTTGTGACGCCACCCGTAGTATGTGGCTATATGGGGCAGCCGCTGCGGTGCAGATCCACTGGGGCTGATGGTGACGCAGCTGAGATAGTGCAGCTCTCCACGGGCAGAGCTAGGCCCCAGGACAGTATGTTTGATGGATGTTGTAGATGTTGCTGGTGTAGTGCAAAGCAGGTGGCGCAGCAATTAGGCAAGGGTGCAGTCTTCAAGATTTTACTCACAGTTATCACGCTGCTCCAGGTTACAACTGCCAGATTATAACCGTCCACGTCGTCCTGTGTCCTCCGGGGACGTGATTCAGCCAACTCTCATTTAATTTGGGTGCACTTGAACGGGACCCCTTTCTGTCTACCTCTCCAGGTTGTCTCTCTCCCTGCGCTGGCTCACGCACGCCAGCCCTGCACCTCACACACAGTGTCCTGAGCCAGTGGCCTCGGGCCTTGTCGGGCGATGTCCGGTCTGTACCCTTGGTCCTATATGGCCACCTTTTCAGCGATTATGTGTGAATTGTGGCTACGGCACATGAAGATACCGCACCTCCGGTTTTCTAGCTGAGCCTTAAAGTACTCCACTAGTCTGGGGCCAGTCCCCTACTGAGGCCTTGTTCCCTCCACGATCAGCGTGAACTCGGGCGCACGGGTGGCATCCCGCACTCGCCGTGCCCCTAGCATCCCTTCTCTCTCTGGAGCCTTTCGCACTGCTCCTGTCTTCTCTCCTCTCCTCACTCTCCTCCTGGGCCTCTCTGACTGGGCCCTACTCCTCCACGGTCCTCCTTCCTCTCTCACTCCTAGGACCAGACTCAACTCAACTCCTGCTCCATGGACTGGAAGCAGGAATGGACCCACTTCTCTGCTCTCCTGAGCAGGACTGAACTCCTCAGAACCCCTTAACTCAACTCAACTCCTTCTAGATGTTTCCACCCTTGCTTATATATCCCTCTTTCAGTGCTCCCCTGAACGTCTTCCTCCACCCACCTCCTCTATTTAGTTCCACCTTCCTAACAGGGACAGGGACTGTGCTCTCCCTCAGGAGCAATCTCGCCCTTCCTTACTGGTAGTGTTGGATGTGGGTGTGTGGGTCCCGGGTAGTGCACCCTCCTTACCTGAGAGTGGGGTACCACACCTCTGGCTGAGATGCAGTACCCCTGTGGCGACTGGACCCGCAGGGGCGCCACACCAACTTTTATGCCCAGTTCTTCCAAATATTATATTGATACATTACATTGGCATTTTCATATATGCATGGCACTAAGTTGACAGTTTAGGAATGGGTCCTCTCTTAGAACTTTTTTGTGATACCCTGTGGGCTCTGCTGTAAACAGAGGGCAGTTAGCTGGCTCCTATTGTGCCATTTTTAGGGGTAGTCTTGTGGCACCCTTATTGGTGTACTATGACATTCATTAAAGCACTAGTGCAGCATTTTTTATAGCAGTGCTGGAGTTGTGCTACTAACGTAAGATCCCTACACCTAATATTATACTCACCACCCGCCGTCTTCAGCTCTTCCCAGCACCACTCTGCTCACGCGCCACCTCTCAGTGCAAGTCTATGAGAGCCAGAACAAGGCTTTCATAGATTTGCATTGAAAAGTGACCTTCTGGCTTGCTCCAGCAAACATTGGAGCAATCCGGCAGTGTCACAAACTGCTGGAGACTTTCTCAGTTGTCTTCCTGCGCTGGCTCTCACGCTCCTGCCCTGCACCTCGCAAACAGTGTCCCAAGCCGGTAACCTCAGATCTTGGCGGACAACCTGGAGTTCCCTGTACGGCTACCTTTCTGGCGATTAATTGCGGCTGTGGCAACTACACCCTGAAAATGTAGAAGCCTCCGGTTTCTAGCTAAATATTGCAATTCTCACTAGTTAGGGGCCGGTCCCCTCTGCGGCCTGACCCCTCCACGTCCTGGTAGATTCAGGCGTACGGGTGGCCTCCAGCACTTCCTGTACCCCTAGGATCCTCTCTTTCCTTCTGGAGCCTTCCTTCCTGCTCCTCTCCTTTCTTCAGTCAGTCCCACCTCCTGGCCTCTCTCACTCAGGCCCGCTCCTCCTGAGCAGAGCGCCTGCGGAGCTGTTGCTCCTTTCACTGTCCACACTCTCTGTTCTGAACTGCACTGAACAGAACCTAACTGAACCGAACTGAACTCCCAAGATGGCTCCTCCTTTTATACTACTCCTGAAGTTCTCCCCTAAACTACTGCCTCCACCCACACCCACTACATGGTTCCCCCTCTCTTGGTTCCCCCCATTCCAGCCAGGGGCAGGGCTCAGCAGTGAGCAAGGTGCGTCGTGCGCTGCCTGCTGGTCTGGAGTGGTGTAGTGTTGGATGCAGGTGTTTGGGTCCCGGGCAGTACTCCATCCTTACCTGAGAGTGGGATACCACACCTCTGGGTGAGATGCAGTACCTCCGCGGCGTCTGAACACGCAGGGGCGCCCCGCAGGGGCGCCACACATGGGCCTTACATTAGTAGCACCACTCCAGCGCTGCAATAAAAAAACAAACTCTAGAGTGGTGCTTTAAAGGAGAATGTTATTTGTGCATTAATTGTAAAAATAAGTATATCCTTTTAAATTTCAATATCAATCATGTATTTACTACTTATCATGATTTCTCTTTTTTGGGGGGGGGGGTCAAAAAAATATGTTTTGCGAAATGTTTCTGTTATTTGGCCTCTTTCTTACAAAGCTTAAAAAATAACAAAACTTTTTTTTTTTTAAATAATTTTGTCCAAAATGGAAAATTATGAAACTTTGCAAATCCCTTTATTAGGGGATTTCTCTTCATTCTTGTAAAAAAGTAAAAAAAATGCATGAAAGTGGCTTCCAAACCCCTGTTTTTTACTAGTCTATTTGCCTGCCTTCAGCTGCATTGATATCAGAACAAGCTCATTTGGAGTACAGGTGATGGCAGTGATGGGTTCGGCACTTGACTCCTCCTCTGAGTGTTCTGCTTATCAGAACAATCTCCCATAGCAGCTTATCCCTAAAGTTAGTGAGACACAGGTGATGAGCTGACAATTTCACTGCCAGCATCTGTACTCTAAATGAGTATGTTTTGATAGACAGGCAAATAGAATGGGGAATAGCAGGGTTTTGGAAGCCAGTTACAAGAAATATCCCCTAAAAAAGATATTTGCAAACTTTCATAGTTTTCCCTGCCAGACTAAATTATATATATATATATATATATATATATATATATATATATATATATATATATATATATATAATAAAAATAAATAAAAGTTACTCTTTAAGCTGAATCCTATTGCAATGTGCTTACTCCACTTACGTGCGATTTTTAAATCTTGCAAAATAACATAGTGTTTATCCAAGCATCTGGAAAAACCATTGGTTTATGCTTTATAACCTACATTTATGTTCCAAAACCTGTAATTTTGTGGACTATAGATGTATCATTTTCTTTTAAGTAATATACTGGCAAAGTTGCTGCTGTTTAACTCGAGATCCAACTTTTCACCATGTTTGTCAGAACAAAAGTTTGTGCATCAATGTCCTAAGAAGGTTATTTATTGAGAGGTCACTAGAAAGATATGCAGCTCTGACAGATATGTACATTAATAGTAATCATTTTATTTATAAAGCACCAACATATTCCACAACACTTTACAATTAAGCGGGGACATGCATGTACAAACAATAAAGACATTACCGAGTAACATATAATTCAACAGTTATAGGAAATAAGGGGGGACAACAGGGACTGACATACCGTTGGTGCAACCTGTGCAACCGCACAGGGGCCCAAGAGGTGAGGGGGCACATTTCTACCTCCAAAGCAAGTGCAATTTTGCATTTTTAGGGGGGGCCCTTTTCTGTCTGTGTCCGCTAGTAGGGGACACAATAGATAAAAAGTGCTTGTCATGTTTGGTCCAGCCATCATTATAATAAATAGGGGAATGTAAATAAGCTGCATGATCCAGTCATCAGCCAGTATCAGTCTAAGTACAGTTACCAGGTGCTATTGCCTGCACAGAGGATGTGAAAACAGATGAATAGGAAGGAGCAAAATCTGAGGAAAATTTAGAAACGGGAAACACTGAAGAATTAGATTAGTGAAGTGAGGTGATAAGCCAGTTTAAGGGTATGTGCACACGTTCAGGAATTGAAGCAGAAATTTCCTGAGTGTGTTTGCCTCTCCCTAGCAGAAAGAAACGCATGCGGATTTACATGTGTTTTTGACGCGTTTTTACATGCATTTTTTTAAGCTTTTTTTTAAGCGTTTTTGAGCATCAATGAATGATTTTTGGAGCTAAATAAAGTTGGTGGGACATTGCTTTAGTCCTTGGATTACCATTAGAACTGGGGTGAGTATATTGGTTCATTGAAATGATTAAAGAATGGGTCTGTTGTATTTCAAATAAAGTATTTAGACTGTGTCTGTGTGTTACTTTACTTTGTTTGGTCATGAAAAGGTCTGATTGATACCTTGACATCACCAAACAAAAGAGCTGGGTGTCAGCTAGTCCCACTCACCCAATCTTTATTAGCATTTCTATTCACGTAAGTTTTTTTTTAGCCTGGCAATGTGCCACTAGGCAAACATTTTCCCTGGCCATAATTAACATCTCACAGCTAGTTCGTTAGCCCCTACGTTCCCCCTCCCCGATCAGCACTCAGCAGCGCTTTGGACACAACGTATTTATGTTGCGTCCAAAACGCGGAGTTCTAATGCCGCACTTTTGTTGTCTGCACATGTGAAGCCACCGCATATAATGACACTTCAATCAATCAAAATCTGCAGTGGAGTCCGCTACAGAAGTTGACATGCTGCGGGTGAGTTTGGGTACATGGCCACGGTCAGTAGTCGCTGCAGGTTTGACGCTGCGTGTTTATACAGCATCAAACCCGCAGCGTCCAGATGTTACAGCATAGTGGATGGGATCTCTGGAAATTCCATGTCCGCTATGCGTGCATCTGAGGCTGTGAATCACCCGCGGACACTGACATGCGGTGCGTCTTTCAGGACCGCAGCATGTCAAATTCTCTTGTGGAGTCGCTAGTCTCCGCAACAGAAATTTTACCACTAGAATGGATAGAATGCGGTAAATCCGCATGGTTCAGTGAACACATGTGGATTTACCTGCGTTCAATAGAATGCAATGTTTTGGACACAGCAAAAATTAGCGTCCAAAGCGGTGCTACGTCTGAATTATGGGCACAAAGCCTAAAATATAAAAAAATGGTGTGGGCTCCTGTGTCATTTTTAGAACCAGCAGAGGGAAAGCCGACTGCTGGGGGATGATATTAGTAGCCAGGGAAGGGGCCATTAGCCAACAATTTTCCATGGCTATTAATATCATCCCACAGCTGTTTGTTTAGCCTTTACTGGCTAGATTACAGGGGGTCCCCCTATAAAATCGAGCCAGCAAATGCTAAACTAGACAGCTGCGGGCTGATATTAATAGCCATAGAATGGACCATGGATACTAGCCCCCTCCGGGTCTATTAATAGCACCCCTCAGCAGCCCCAGAAATGGCGCATCCATAAGATGCATCAAATCTGGCGCTTAGCCTCGCTCTTCCACCCTGCCCTGTAGTGGTGGCAGGGGGTAATGGGGTTGGGGTTCACGTCAGCCTTGTATTGACGACTGACGTGAAGCCTAGGTTAGTAATGGAGGGCGTTTATAAGACGCCTCCATTACTAACCGCGTGGTTAAATAGTCACCGCTTTTTCAATAAAAGACACGGCCAGAATAAAGTATTTTAATGAAATAAAAAACTCACGGTTCTACAATTTTTTTTTATTACACGCCGCAGAAACGCATTAAAACCGCATCGTGTGAACTCGGCCTAAAGTGTTGTGCTTTTCAAGCACACTTAAAAATGTAAGGGCTAAGTATTAATAGCATCGTCTGGGGGGAGTACATTCCAGAAACCTGGCGCAGCACGAGAGAAGTCATGGCAGAGGTTCAGATTATGGAGGATGAGAGACAGAGATGAGGGAAGAGATATAGGGTGGTACAAAACTATGCAGAGTTTTGTGGGTGAGAGAGAGAAGTTTATATTGTACCCTGTAGTGTATGGTCAACCAGTGTAAAGACTGATATAAGGTTGAGGCTTCGGTGTAGTGGCTGGATAGAAATATGATCCCGGCTGCAGCACTCAGGATGGATTGGAGAGGAGAATGTTTGGTAAAAGTAGAGAGTTGCAGTAGTCCAGACAAGAATGAGTAAGAGTAACAGTAAGAAACCAAGAAAGATTATTAGCTGCCACCAGCAATCGTTTTACAGGCCGACTGGACACCTGTTACAGGTAGCATATGGCTTCAGGGTGCGGTTTACAGAGCAAGAGGAACACAGCTATTAAATTTTAGATTTAATCCAGAAAGATAGGCAGTGTTTATAAAAATTTACAAACGATTTTAGAAAGAGGAAAAAACAATACAGCATATACAATTACAAAAAATAAAAAGGATTAACAAAAGAAACTTACTAAGGCTATGGGCACACGATGCGGTTTTAATGCGTTTCCATGGCGGTTTTTCTGCTTGTTAATAGGTCTGCCATGTGTAGCAATGGTAATCCGGATGTGCTGTGCACATGATGTGGAAATTTCCGCTCCGGATTACCATTGCAGCAAAAACTGCAGCATTACCATTGTTTGGGTGTTTCCGCCGCAAATTTGCACCCATTGACTTGCATTGAATCGCAGCTAACCCGCAGGTATAATATCTATACCTGCAGATTTGCTGCGTTTCAATGAAAGTCAATGGGCATGAATACGCGCCAGAAACGCGCTGCGAGTGGTACCCGGGTTAGGAGAGGAGGCTACTACTGCTCTCATCTGACCGCCGCTCTGGCTGATAACAGCGAGAGCGGCGTGGATGGGAGGAGCAGTAGTCTGCTCTTCCCACCCTGCGTGCCCGCGGTAAAAATAAAAAAATAAACCTCTATACTCACCTGTCTGGCAACCCTCGGTGTCCTCTTGGACCCGGCGGTGATGTCTTCAGCCCAGCGACCAGCGGTACACTGCGGGGAGCAGGGGAGCAGTATACTGTGCTTTCAGGACTTGCGCTGACATGTGACCGATCAGCTGATGCTCACCTGACCCTGTGTTTTTTATTTCATTAAAATACTTTATTCTGGCCGTGTTTTTATTGAAAAGGCGGCAACTATTTTACTACGCGATTAGTAATGGGGGCGTCTTACTGTATGAGGCGACAGTATGGTGAGAGAAAACTGTGACGGGACAGTATGGGGGAGAAAGGAGTGACGAGACAATATGAGTGAGGGGAAGGAGTCTGTAGGAAGAAATGTGTGAGGGGACAGTATGGGGTTGAATAGTGTTAGCGGGCAGTATGGGGGATAGAAGTGTGAGGGGACAGAATGGGGGTAAAAAGTGTGTGGAGTCAGTATGATGGGGAAAGTGTGAGGGGTCACAGTATAGAGACTGGGTAGTGTGAGGGAGGCAGTATTGAAAGGGGGCGGCATCAAGACACAGTGTGAGGGCACAGCAAGTAGGGGAAAGTATGTACAGAGGGGAAGTGTGAGTAGGGAGCACAGTATAAAGAATGGGAAATATAAAGGTGACAGTGTGAAGAGATGTCCAGTATGGAAAGGGGACAGAATTGTGGTGACACATAAAATAGGAACAGTGTGGTGGTTCTAGCTTATAAGGGCAGACAGTGGCGGGTATAGTTCAAAAGGTCGAACAGTGTGGAGGCAATATTTTATAGGAGATTATATTTTATGCTGGGGCCATATTTTGTGCAGGCAGCACAGTATGGGGCAATTATTTATTCAGGGGCAGTCACATGCCAAATAACATCCCTTTCTGCTTTTCTCAAAGAAGCAGGGGCTATTTTTTTTCACTGAACATGGAGAGATTAGGAAGAACAGCTAATCGGTAAATGACTGTAAGTACGCAAATCGTATATGAGTGGACACATGACAACTACTCAAACCACTTAATGCACCACTCTAGCCTTTTTTTTTTTTTACAGCGCTTTAAGTGGTGCTTTAAGTGTAAGCCCCCTGCCCCCGGACATATACCCACCCTCCGACATCTTCCCCGGTTTTCAGCACTGCTCCAGTCCCACGGCACCATCTTGTAAGCACAACTTCTGACAGCTGGAACTCAGAAGCTCTGCTCACAAGCTCTCAATACAATTCTATGAGAACCATGGAGGCAGATAGTGAGTATCAGACAGGGGGCAGGGGACTTATATTTAAAGCACCACTCCAGCGGTGCAATAAGAAAAAAATGCTGAAGTGGTGCTTTAAGCTATGTATAGGTGGGGGCGCCAAACTGAATTTTTTGACCGAGGTGCAGTAAAACCTAGATTCACCTATGCAGGTGTGGTACTGTTTATGGAAGAAAGCAACTATGTTTAACTGTATAAACTCATGAACTGCTTGTATAATTTGCTGATGTGACATTCATTTTGATTAAAGAGACTTGTAGGCAATTTTTTTTTTTGCAAGAGGAGATGGAAAACATACCGTATAAATATATACTGCTTCTGTAGGATCACCCTCCTGCAAAAACAATAAGTGATATTTCAGCTCTAAATTAGAGACCTGCCCTAACACTTAGTCATATTCAGTTCTAAAAAGGAAAAGTGCTATTAAAGCCAATTGGACTATTATTTGCATTGCACAACAGACCCCTGTGGGTTTCAAAGAATTTTTTTAACATTCAATTACCTACAAAACAATGCCAAGTTTTTTTCTCAGTATATTCACAATTCTTACGAGAAACACAGAAATGAAGGAGTAATGGCTCCAGACACGGCAGGAATGTTACATGCTGCCAGGAACTGAATTGAAGTAAAGTTCCATTTACAGAACATATGAAAATTATAATCATGGACCCTAAACACGTTTCACAAAAAAAAAAAAACAAGTAATGGTTACTATTCATTTCACAATTACAGTTATTTTCTTGGTTAGGACTTGGAACAAATTCACGCTCTTTATCCTAGAACACTATCTTTCCAGACAGTTTTTTTTTTAATAATAATGAAAGTCTAAAGGAACATCAGAATAACTTGCAGAGATATTGTTTTTACATTCATTCATGAAAAGTACTGTGGAAACATGAAACCCATTATACATTGCTGTACACTGTGTACGAGATAATGGCTTACAGTGCAGGGCTCGGATTAAAGGTTTCAGAATCATAATTACTGGTTCGGCTTGCAGAGAACCATATAACCAACCACCAGTTATACCACGCGAATGGCAATTAAACATACTTGATGGCATTCAACAGAATATTAGCAAATGTGTTCACATTAGGTCCCCATGGTTGTTTTCTACATCTAAAGGCCCACTTAGACGAGCCGATTATCAAGAACGAGCGCTTGTTATACCATCTGCGGCAGGATGGAGAGATGCAGGGCAGAGATTTGTACATTAAAATAATAATTACAAATATATTGATTTTCCACATTTACATTCTTAAAAATACATAATCCGTTTACACCTCCTTTAAGATGTCACAATTTGGTCATTTTCCTTGGATGGAGAAGTTCAGTATGCTGCACAATTATTCCCTTTAAAATGACGAACACCATAACTAAAACTTCATGGACTCCATTACAGTTATTGGGGGCCATTGGACACTGTTTGTGCCTGTCATGTGATGGATCCGTTTCTTCAATGAAATCCTATAAAGGAATACAAGCGGAATTTAGAATGTCAGTATGATCTAGCCTAAGCAGTAAAATTGTCACGGGTGTGTCAGATGTAACAGACAGTCGCTCTGTATCTGGCTGTAGAAGGTCCGTGTTTGGCATTGCAGATGCCTTCTTAATCCTTCTTACTTTTGGACCAAGCGGCAACCTCCCTCCGGCTCTGATTGACACACCCTGGTCTGGGTGTTTATAAAGTCTCAGTCTGCTTCAGGAAGTCGCCAGTGATATTCTCATTTTCCCTTGTGAAGGCTTGGAGCAATAGCAGTCAGCTAGCTTACTCTCTGGTGCCCATGGAGGATGTTTGATGATATCTCTCTGGTGTCTGCTCAAGCTAAATTTTACCCCATTGTAAGAGGGCCGCCGGACATGTCCTTGAGGGGAGATATGTGTCGCTAAGGTTGGCAGCTTCAGTGATGTGAAACCGGGAAAGCATGCTCCAGCACACATAGTGCTGAGAGGGTTAATAGGGTGTATCAGGGCCAGTTTTTTTGAGCAGTCATAAGAGATGCGGGGGATTGGCTGCTCACATATCTTCACCCCAGGGCGTGTGTATAAAATAGAGACCAAGTGTCTCATTCAGTGCCTGTGGCTGGAGGTGTGGAGACCTCCAGAGTTTTTGTGCCCAAAAGGACACTGACTGTGAGCGGGCAAACCCGCCATATTGTATGGAATGTTTGTTTTCTGTTTTTGTTACACTGTGCCGGACAAGGCTCTCTTTTGTTCTTCTGAAAGTGCGGTTTATGCAGCATAATAAACCTGCCTTGGACATTTTAAAGAGACAGTGTCCTGTGCCTATCTCAAAAGCGGCTGAGTGAGTACCTAACTCCTACACCCCATTGTTTGTCTCCCTTGTTGTCTTTAGTTTATAGTGGGGACTGACTTGTGCTCAACACCCCTCCCTATCTAGGGCCTAACTCTAGGGATATACAGGGATTAGGTTTCCTGTTCGGCAATAAGTGCTTAACCTATATAGGGTTGGTAGGACAGGTAGGGTGATATTGGATCTGCCTAGGGGTCTCCACTCCCCCTTTCCCTAGCATTTGGACTACCCTCCCCTCATGCCTTCGTGTTGCACTGTGTGTGACAAAAATAATGGTGAAAAGTGGACATACTAATAGACTTGGTGTTGGCTCAATTCACACTAGTGCTATGAATTCCATTTTCTGTTTTAGGAACAAAAAACACAATTCATTAATTAAAATTGTCAGTCATATAATGGATAACAGCAGCTCCGTAGGGACCTTATTGGCTTATAATGGGGTTTATCAGACTTAAACCATGGCGCCCTTATAAAAATAATGCAGTTTGTAACAGAGCTCCCCAAAAAAGGCTCAACATCAGATGTGAACAGCGCAGTCACTACTGTATGGATAATATGATTTTGTTTCCATACAGGATACCTTACGCAGCCGCTAAAAGTATTAAATTGAATGATAAGGTGCATCCATCTGTAATGCAGGTGCCGGAATGCAATGCACAGAGACACAAGGCGAGAACAGTCAGAGATGTTTGTAAACAGTTTTATACAACAGGTATACTGAAACAAGGGATTAGCAACAAGGTTAATGAACAGTGGTATGAAATATCAGAAAAAATACGACATTTCTCAAAGTAAGGCGCAGTCTCTTAAAATAAGGCGCAGTCTCTTAAAGTAAGGCGCAGTCTCTTAAAGTAAGGTGATGCCCTCAAGCATGAGAGACACCACACAAGTTCTTTAACCGTGAATTTGGCCCTAGCGGGGGTCACCGGTTATTCCCGCTAGGCCGTGAGTCTCTTTCCGGATAAATTCAATGAAATCACGTTGTGCTACTTTAGCCCCAACCGTTACCCTCCCAACCTGAGTACTTAAACCCAATTGTCCCCGGTACCGTGGGTGAGCAGTGGAAGTGACGGCCCTGCTCACGTATGCAGCTCCTCTCTGCTTGGCCGTTGGAGGCAGTCTCTCGAGCCTTGGATAGGGGGGTCCAGGCCTCGTCTGTCGGCGGCCGACGTCGGGTTCCGCGAACTCACTCAGCACCGCGATCAGGTTCCTGGTATCCTCAGCAGGCACAGCACTCGGGTCACAACTGTGAGGGATCCGGAGCTCTTTTACCGGTGCCCGGCTGGAGCACCTCTCAGGCCTCTGGATTTGGCCTGTCACGCGGGGTTTCTCAGGACGCAGGGAGCACGTCTGCTCCTCTCTGCTGCTTGGCGCCAAAGACCCCTCAGGTTTGGCGCGCTGGCCTCTTATCTCTCTGAACTCCTTCCTGGAAGTCACCTGATCAGGTCCAGCGTCTGAATCTGCCCTCCCTTTAACTTCCCTTGTATATTTTGGTTCCGCTTGACTGTCTCTGGCCAGTAGATGGCAGTCTCGCTTCATCCTTGAAACGTCTTGTTGAAGTTCTTTTACAAGCTTTCTTGCTCGTTCTACATTCCTCCCTCCTTTTTGCTCGCCAGTCCTCGGGCGAGTGGACTCCTCGCAGAATTGATGTCTCCTTCCAGGCAGTGCAAGCTCAGACAGGAGTTGGGCACACTCCTGCGTTTTCTGTTGAATTCGAGACCAGATAAACTCTTCCTGATCATACCGGTTAGGAGGAATTCCGGCATTAGCCCGCTCAGTTCTGCAGGGCTCTTCTTGCGAAGGAGACTCTGGGAGATCCGAGGAATCAACTACTGGGGATTGCAAATCATTTCCTGACTCATTCTGACTTCCACTCGGGAGTGGCACCAACGGTTCTGACGGGCCCAACTGCATTGTGGCCCACCCTTCTTCATCCCCCAAGGTTCCTGTATGTGGCACTTCAGCCAACACATCTAAGGGCCCAGCCCCGTTACAGACTTCTGCTTCAGAGGAGCAAGGTCGCAACATATTACGGTGCAACACCCTGGATGTCACGGCGTCATCCCCTTCGGGCCTAACCTCGTAGACGGGGTTGTCTGGGTGAACCTTCTTCACCACCCGATATGGTATTGCCTCCCAACGATGGTCCAGCTTACTCCCAAATCGTTTAGCCCTCACCAGCACTCGGTCTCCTGGCTGAAGCAATCCACCTGTGGTCGGGGGCCGAACTGCATGCTCTACTTCCTGAAACTTCTGAGCAACCAGTCTTCTCACGGTATGGAGTCGACGCTGGTGTTCTCGAATCCAGGTACTTGGGCTACTGCCTGGACCGGGGTCTTCTGAGTCTAGCTCCAGTTCGGTGATTTCTCGGCCACTTCTTCCAAACAGCAACATGTATGGGGTGTAGCCGGTGGTTGCATGAACTCGATTATTATACACCCACACCAGCTCGGACACGAATTTGGGCCACTTCATCTTTTTGTCCGCTTCCAGTGTTCGCAACATTTGCAACAGGGTTCGGTTAAAGCGCTCGCATGCACCGTTCCCTTGCGGGTGGTAGGGCGTTGTCCGGGAACGGTCGATCCCATAGATGTGGTATAGCTCATCCATCATTGTCCTTGGAAGCAGGCCCCCTGGTCAGAATGTATTCATTTTGGGCACCCATAAATCCAGATGAAATCTTGACAGATGGCCTTGGCTGCGGCTTCTGCCGTCTGATCTTTAGTGGGCGTCACTACTGCAAACTTGGTGAAGTGATCAGTCATGACTAAACAGTGTCCATAACCGTTGTATGAAGTTCCTATCATCAAGTAGTCAATCATCAAGACTTCCAAGGGGGCAGAAGTTCGGATGGTCTGAATGGGAGCTCTTTGCTCCGGGGGCTTGTTCAACTCACACTGGCGACATGTTCGGCAGACCCCCTCGACTTCTTGTCGCAGTTGAGGCCAATACACCAGCCGTTGCAACCACCGGAAGGTCTTTTCTACTCCGAAGTGAGCACCTCTTCTATGAGCTTCTTGGGCTAGCTGTGTTACTAGCGCTCCTGGAACTACCACTTGCCAGGTAACATCAAACTCTCGAGGCAGCTGGATTCTTCGGCATAGCAAGCCGTCCTTCAGGAGGAGCCTCTCCCACTGGCCTAGGATTTGTAGGGTAGTTGGAAGTGAAGCGGCTCTGGCTTCCTGGTCGGGTCTCTGATTAAGGGCGACCCATTCTCTCAACTTTGCTAGCTCCGGGTCGGATTGCTGCAGATGTATCCATTCGTCTCTTGAACGGCCCAGAATCTGAGTGGGCCTCAGCTCCTCTCTGGTCTCTTGGGTGTCGACCACAGCAGCGGCGAACTGGCTGAAATCCGGGATCTCATCGCCTTCGAGCTCCTCATCTCTGTCCTTCTTCGGCCCCGCCTAAGTGACCCGGGACAGGGCATCTGCATGTGTGTTCAGGGCCTTGGACCGATAGGCGATTTTATACTGGAATTTGGACATCCTTGCGACCCACCGCTGTTCTAACGCGCCCAGTTTGGCGTTCTCCAAGTGGGCCAAAGGGTTGTTATCTGTCCGCACTTGCACTTCTGACCCTGACAGGTACTCAGCAAATTTCTCGGTCATGGCCCACACCAGTGCCAGTAGCTCCAGCTTAAACGAACTGTAGTTGTCCGGATTCTTCTCCGTATCTCGGAGTGACCTGCTGGCATACGCGATCACTCGCTCTTTCCCTCCTTGTACTTGAGCCAGCACTGCTCCCAGCCCATGCAAGCTTCCATCAGTGTACAACATGAAAGGCTGCGAAAAGTCAGCGTAGGCCAGAATCGGGGCATCTGTTAGCATCGTTTTCAATGCTCGGAATGCCTCTCCTTGTCGTGGGCCCCACTGAATGGGCTGCCGCTTGGCTCCCCCGGCTGTTCCTCTCAGCAAATCATTGAGCGGGATCGCAATCTTAGCGAAGTCTTTAATGAATCTGCGGTAGTATCCAGCAAGCTCCAGGAATGCCCTTAGTTCCCTTAGATTGGCGGGCGTGGGCCACTTCTGCACGGCAGCTACTTTCTCCGCAGTGGGGTGCACCCCTGCACTGGACACAGTGTGCCCCAGATATTCAATTTCTCGTTTGAAGAGACGACACTTACGAGGCTTAATTTTCAGGCCGTGCCTTTGTAGCCCACTTGTAGTAACACTTGTTCCAATTGGCGGAGATGATCCTCAAACGTTGCGGAATAGATAATTATATCGTCCAGATATATTAAAGTGGCTTCAAAGTTGAGGTCCCCCAAGCATCTCTCCATCAGCCGTTGGAAGGTTCCTGGCACATTTGTTAGTCCGAACGCCATTCGATTGAACTCAAACAGGCCCATAGGGAGAACAAAAGCTGTCTTCGGACGATCCTTCTCAGCTACTGGGACCTGCCAATAGCCACTGGCCAGGTCGAGGGAGGAGAAGAATTTGGCGCTCCCTAGTGCAGATAGAGACTCTTCGATTCGGGGGAGTGGATTGGAGTCTCGTACTGTACAGGCATTCTGTTATGATCTGCTACAAGCACTAAGGAAAGACAGGAGATCTGTCCCTTCAATAGAACTAAACTGGATCCCTACGATGTAACGGGGAGCCAGATCCTGCGATCAGACCCGCTAAAGTCCTCGGCTAGTCTGTACAAAGACCTATAGATGCAAGGGAGGGATCCCTACAAGAACTAGGGACTGGGATAAAGTTGGACACCTCGTAGCAGAAATTGTAGCAGTCAAAGACAAACACACAACAAAGAACATAGAGGTCCGAAGACCTAGCAAAACTAACAGAGAACGGTAACAGAGCACCAAGCTAGCTCAAGAGTAGTAAATACAATGAAGTCCAGCAAGGCCAGAAGGGCGGAGCCGGATTAAATAGGCAAAAATGGTCATGTGACCAGCAAACTAGAAAAAACCTAACAGGAGAGTTCTAACAGTACCCCCTCTTCTAAGAGGATCCTCCGGATCCCCTAGGACCGGGCTTATCAGGAAACCTCCTGTGATACGCTCTGACAAGTCTGGAAGCAGAAACATCATCCGCCCTCACCCATGAGTTATCCTCGGGTCCGAAACCCTTCCAAGCGACGAGATACTGCAAACTCCCTCTATACCGTCTAGAATTTAGGATGCGGGAAATTTCATATTCCCCGTCCTCCACCACCGGAGGAACAGTGGCAGAGGCGTCACCAACCGACACATCAGCTTTTTTCAACAGAGAAACATGAAACACCGGATTAATCTTCCAGGAGGTAGGAACCTCCAACCTAACAGCAGATTGGTTAACTATCTGAAGCACCTTAAAGGGCCCTACAAACTTGGGACCCAATTTTTTCGAAGGAATCCTCAATCGCAGATTCTTAGAGGACAACCAAACCATGTCACCAATAGCAAACGAAACCTCTTGCCGTTTCCTATCAAAGTACCTCTTAGATTTTTTGCTAGCCTCCTGAAGATTATCGCGCACATCCGTCCAAACTCTCTCCAAATCACCGGAAAAACTCTCCTCCTCCGGCACAGCCAATACCAATTTGGAGAATGACCCAAAAGACGGATGTCTCCCAGTACAACAAAAAAAAGGCGAACACCCAGCAGAAGAGGATGTATGGTTGTTAAGAGAAAATTCAGCAAGTGGCAGAAACTCAGACCATCCCTCTTGATTGTCTGCCACAAAGCAACGCAAGAACTGCTCAACATCCTGGTTCTTTCTTTCTGTCTGGCCATTAGACTCAGGATGATATCCGGATGAAAACGACAAATGAACTCCCAACCTGTCACAAAAGGCACGCCAAAAACGAGCCACGAACTGAGGTCCCCTATCAGAAACAATGTCAGTAGGGACGCCATGTAGTCTGACAATTTCCTTGACAAAGGCCTTAGCGAGTGTCTTAGCGCAAGGCAGTTTGATGAAGGGAACCAAGTAACACATCTTGCTAAAACGGTCCACGACCACCCAGATGACCGTGAAACCTTCAGAGGGGGGAAGGTCAGTAATAAAGTCCATAGCCAGATGTGTCCAAGGTGCACTAGGAACCTCCAGAGGGCAAAGCAACCCCGCAGCAGGAGCATGCGAAGACTTAGATCTAGCACACACAGTACATTGACGCACCCACTTAATGACTTCCTTCTGCCATCCAGGCCACCAAAAACTGCGACCCACAAGTCTCTTGGTCTCAGAAATTCCTGGATGACCTGCCAACCGAGACTCATGACACTCAACAAACAAATCTCTCCTAAAGGTCCTAGGCACAAACAACCTCCCATGGGGAGTGTTAGATGGGGCATTCTCCTGAGCTTTAAGAATCTCATCCTCCAAAACGGAGTCCAAAGCAGCAATCACAACACCTTCTTGTAAAATGCTCTCCTCCTCCTCAGCACTGACCATGGGAGAAAAGCTGCGAGACAAAGCATCCGCTTTAACATTCTTGGTACCCGGGATGTAAGTAACGGAAAAATTAAACCGCGAGAAAAAAAGTGCCCACCTAGCCTGACGGGCATTCAAGCGTTTGGCAGCATCAAGATAGATCAGATTTTTATGATCAGTGAAAACCTGAATGGGAAATTCAGCACCTTCCAAGAGATGATGCCAGTGTTCAAATGCGAGTTTAATAGCCAGCAATTCCCGATTACCAATATCGTAATTAAGTTCAGTCTCAGAAAATTTTTTTGAAAAAAAGGCACAGGGATGTACTCCATCCTTGCTTTCCTGAGACAACACCGCACCGACCCCCACCGAAGAAGCATCAACCTCAACCAAAAACGGCTTAGTCACATCAGGCTGCATAAGGATGGGAGCAGAGGTGAACCTCTCCTTTAGAAACACAAAAGCTTCAATGGCCTCAGAAGTCCATTGAACCGCATTAGCACCTTTCCTAGTGAGATCGGTCAGCGGTTTGACAATAATAGAAAATTTTTTTATGAATTTTCTGTAATAATTGGCGAAACCCAAAAACCTCTGTATCGATTTCAAACCAATAGGCCTAGGCCATTCCTGCACAGCTTGAACTTTAACCGGGTCCATCTCAAAACCTTCACTGGAGATAATGGAACCCAAAAAACTAATTCTCTGTACAGCGAACTCACATTTCTCTAGCTTAGCAAAAAGCGAATTGTCCATTAATAACTGTAAAACCTCACGTACGCTCCGCCAATGAGACTCCAGATCAGGCGAATAAATCAGAATGTCATCCAAATACACAACCACATTTTTGCCGATCAAAGGTCTAAGTATGTCATTAATAAGATTCTGAAAAAATGCTGGAGCATTGGTAAGACCAAAAGGCATAACCAGATTCTCAAAATGACGCACAGGAGTGTTAAAAGCAGTCTTCCATTCATCACCCTCCTTCATGCCCAACAAATTATATGCCCCCCGGAGATCAATTTTAGAGAACCACTTGGCCCCCACTAACTGGTTAAACAAATCAGGAATCAATGGCAGTGGGTAAGGATTGCGTACAGTAATTTTATTAATCTCACGAAAGTCCAGACAAGGACGTAAACCGCCATCTTTTTTTTTAACAAAAAAAAATCCAACAGCCACAGGAGACTTGGAAGGCCTAATGTGACCGGCGGCCAAGCTTGTCTGTATGTATTGCTCCAAAGCCTTTCTCTCAGGAATAGTAAGATTAAATAAACGACTTTTAGGAAGAGTCGCTCCAGGGACAAATTCAATGGTACAATCATAGTCTCTATGGGGAGGCAAAATTTGTGACTCCTCCTCAGAAAAAACTCTCCAAAAATCCTGAATAGGTACAGGTAATTCCCCTTTTTCCACCGCAGCAATACGTCCGTTACAACACTTGTCATAACATTTAGGGCTCCAGGACTTAATTTCATTGGTAGACCAATCCAGTACAGGATTATGCAATTTTAACCAGGGCAACCCCAATATTACTGGAGAAGGCAAATTATTCAATACTACCAAATCCAAATTCTCTTGATGAACACCATTAATAGTGAGGGTAAACTCACAGACCTTGTGAGTAACACTCTTCAAGGGAGAGCCATCAACAGAAACCACAGCAATAGGGGATGACAAAGGTTTAGGTTTTAATGTAAGTTTTTCCAAGAATCCCCCATCAATCACATTCAGAGTAGAACCACAATCCACAAATACCTGAAATTCAATTAATTCTTCCTGAGCAGCGGTAGTAGCAGATAGGAATACTCCCTTTGTATTTAAACAGGCTATACGTGCATGACTGACCATTTTTTTTTCTTTGTTCATACGAAGCACACAGTTCTTAATAAAATGACCAGAATTTCTGCAATAGAAGCACAAACCTTCAGAAAGCCTATGGTCTTTTTCCTGAGAGCGGGGTGTCATCGCCCCAATCTCCATCGGCTCTCCTTTGTCAGCACAGACCCTCTCAAGACAAGGAGCTGACATAGCAGAGGATTTGCTCTCATTAACCCTTGCACGCAGTCTCCTGTCCACCCGTATAGCTAATTGCATAGCCTCCTGCAAGTTTCCAGGTGTGGGATAAGCAATCAGCAAATCTTTAACCCTTTCACCTAGCCGCGCAAGAAACAAACTTTTCAAAGCTGAATCATTCCACCCCACCTGGGCAGACCACTGACGGAAGTGAGAACAATACTTTTCCACATTACCTGATCCCTGCCTCAAACGTCTCAATTCAGACTCAGCAGATGAGACACGATCAGGATCATCGTACAACAAACCCAAAGCAGAAAAAAAACTATCCACTGATCTAAAGCACGGATCATTGGGTTGGAGAGAAAAAGCCCATCCCTGAGGATCCTTGCGCAAAAGTGACATTATGAACTCTATGCGCTGTGATTCATCACCAGAGGATCCGGGTCTTAAACGAAAATACAATAAACAAGCATTTTTAAAAGAAAAAAAATCTTGTTGTTCACCAAAAAATAGATCAGGCAGACGTACCTTTGGCTCTACCAAATGTGCTCCAGAACAGCTACTCACGTGTTGTTGGAGCTCGGCCACCTCCAGAGAGAGTCCCTGCAAGCGTTGAGCCAAATCTTGAACCGAGACCATGATGGAAACTGGAGGTCTTTCCTTAGAGAAATTTTTTGGGCTGGACTTACTGTTATGATCTGCTACAAGCACTAAGGAAAGACAGGAGATCTGTCCCTACAATAGAACTAAACTGGATCCCTACGATGTAACGGGGAACCAGATCCTGCGATCAGACCCGCTAAAGTCCTCGGCTAGTCTGTACAAAGACCTATAGATGCAAGGGAGGGATCCCTACAAGAACTAGGGACTGGGATAAAGTTGGACACCTCCTAGCAGAAATTGTAGCAGTCAAAGACAAACACACAACAAAGAACATAGAGGTCCGAAGACCTAGCAAAACTAACAGATAACGGTAACAGAGCACCAAGCTAGCTCAAGAGTAGTAAATACAATGAAGTCCAGCAAGGCCAGAAGGGCGGAGCCGGATTAAATAGGCAAAAATGGTCATGTGACCAGCAAACTAGAAAAAACCTAACAGGAGAGTTCTAACACATTCAGCTTTCGATAGTCTCAGGGTACCGTCCTTCTTTTGGACCAGCACGATCGGAGCCGCCCAGGGGCTCTGACTTTCACGGATCACACCTTTCCGCAACATGTGGGCCAACAGCTCTTTCACCTCCTGGTACATTTGAGGCGGGATCTGCGCTATCTCTCTCGGATGGGAGCAGTATTTCCGGTGGGTATTTCGTGCTGAATGTCCCAAGTGCACCCGAAATTATCTTCAGGTTGTGCAAACACTCCCTGATATCGCTGTAGAAGTTGTTCGATCTGCCTTACTTGTCCAGCAGAAAACTCAGTCAGGTTAGCTTCCATTTCTTCCAGGAGGTGGCGTCCAGCCAATGGTTCACTTCCATGTTCCTGGCTATTGAGGGACACCTCTAGGGTCCATGGTTTTCCTTCCACAGGTGCCAGCCCTATAGCGTCAGCTCTAGTAAGGGCCTCCGGCATTATGCACACTCGCGCCACCTCTTGTCGGGGCAACAACTGTAAACTGGTGCCACTCGACCGTGCCGCACGGTGGCCAGAGTTCAAGCAATCAGGAGTCCAGAGGGCGCTTCTTCTCCCTCCATTGGTTCAACTTGAATGTCCACGCCCTCTAAGGACACATGTGCCAGCACCGGCAAAGTGAGTACAGTCTGTCCCACCGGCAGTGTCATTGTGGCTTCGGGTGGTATCGATACCTTACCAAGGTACTGGGAGGTAGTGGGCAACTTTTGAATCTGACTGACCCGCACGAGGTGCTGGAACACTCTCTTGTTAGCTGGGTCTCGAGTGGCGCGGGTCCAGTTGTTTTTGCTACAGCCCTCAGCCAGGAACTGTCCGACTTCTTTCAGCACATTCATGCCCAGGGTTAAAATGGGCCCATCGCCTCCGGGCCCGGTGGTCAGTACGATCCCTTTTCGACCGAGGTCCTTTCCACATGCCCGTACGGACATCCATACTACTCCCGCTACTGGGATAGGTAGTTGATTAGCCGCCACCAATTTGACAGTGGGTTCCCAGCAGGAACGAGCGACTTCAGGAAAGTGACTTTGGAAGTACGTCTCAGGCATAGTGGTCACTTGAGACCCGGTGTCCATCAAACAGCGGATCCGCTGCCCATTGAATTCAGCCCAGATAATGGGCCTCTCGGAGACAATGTCTTCAGAGCTCCCTCTTCTACTCTCTGAAGCTCGAGACCCCACGGTATGCTCCACAACCGTGGGGCATTTTAGTTTAACGGCTGTCCCCTCCTCCTCCTTTCTCGGTTGGGACAGTCTTTGGAGATATGCCCCCTACCTCCGCAGGTCCAGCACTCCGGTCCTCGTTCTGCCGATAGGTCGGGTACATGTTGTGCTGGGGCCGGATAGGAACGTCTTTCTCGTTCTGGTCTCCGTCCGCGTTGAGCAGTACGGTCTGTCGGCAAGGGGGCAGTAGGAGTCTTCCTAATAGAATTCAGCTCACCCCGAATGTCTCGAATTTCCTGACGTATTTCCCGTACCCAATCAGGCTCTTGGTTGGTGAATCCAGGAGCAATTGCCTCATGACTTCTAACTGTGGCTTTGAGAACAGGAACTTCTCTCTCCAGGACTCTAGCTTCAGCCCCTACCTCCAGGAAGCCCATATCAGGGCTCAGTCGCAGCCGCTCCTTCAGGATCTGCCTCAGGGAATTGTCTTTCAAGCCAGCAATCAGTTGGTCACGCAACACCTCATCCAATGGTCCCAGTCCTCGGTTCCCATCTCGAGTTTTCTTAGTGATATGGGCCGTCACTTCCTGTAATGCATTAACATACTGATTTACTGTCTCATTTTCCCCTTGGACCCGCTGAAACAACCGCAAGCGCAAGTGTCCCAAATCTGTAGTGTCACCGTGCATGTCCTCTAGAATTTTTATCACTTTATCCACGGTGTCACAGTCCCCAGGTGGGCGGTACATCACAGTCTGTCGGGCCTCTCCATCAAGGGCTAGGAGGGCCAGCTTCACCTGGGCTAGAGGGTCAAGGGGATACATACATAGCATGCTTCTCAGTCTTTCTGCCCAGTCCCAAAGTGACATGCCATCCCCTGTAAACTTGGGAAGATGGCTGAGCATAGCCCCCAGGGGTATATGGCTCCGGCCGGACCCAGCCACAGACTGATCCGCCATCTCTGCGTCTGAATGTTGCATCCTGCCGACTACGCCAAATGTAATGCAGGTGCCGGAATGCAACGCACAGAGACACAAGGCGAGAACAGTCAGAGATGTTTGTAAACTGTTTTATACAACAGGTATACTGAAACAAGGGATTAGCAACAAGGTTAATGAACAGTGGTTTGAAATATCAGAAAAAATACAAAATTTCTCTAAGTAAGGCGCAGTCTCTTAAAGTAAGGCGCAGTCTCTTAAAGTAAGATGATGCCCTCAAGCATGAGAGACACCACACAAGTTCTTTAACCGTGAATTTGGCCCTAGCGGGGGTCACCGGTTATTCCCGCTAGGCCGTGAGTCTCTTTCCGGATAAATTCAATGAAATCACGTTGTGCTACTTTAGCCCCCAACCGTTCCCCTCCCACCCTGAGTACTTAAACCCAATTGTCCCCGGTACCGTGGGTGAGCAGTGGAAGTGACGGCCCTGCTCACGTATGCAGCTCCTCTCTGCTTGGCCGTTGGAGGTAGTCTCTCGAGCCTTGGATAGGGGGGTCCAGGCCTCGTCTGTCGGCGGCCGACGTTGGGTTCCGCGAACTCACTCAGCACCGCGATCAGGTTCCTGGTATCCTCAGCAGGCACAGCACTCGGGTCACAACTGTGAGGGATCCGGAGCTCTTTTACTGGTGCTCGGCTGGAGCACCTCTCAGGCCTCTGGATTTGGCCTGTCACGCGGGGTTTCTCAGGACGCAGGGAGCACGTCTGCTCCTCTCTGCTGCTTGGCGCCAAAGACCCCTCAGGTTTGGCGCGCTGGCCTCTTATCTCTCTGAACTCCTTCCTGGAAGTCACCTGATCAGGTCCAGCGTCTGAATCTGCCCTCCCTTTAACTTCCCTTGTATATTTTGGTTCCGCTTGACTGTCTCTGGCCAGTAGATGGCAGTCTCGCTCCATCCTTGAGACGTCTTGTTGAAGTTCTTTTACAAGCTTTCTTGCTCGTTCTACATCTCGATGCTGATATGTGGAGGTACATGTGTAAATGTGGCACCCCAGGGGTCCAGTTGCCACAGTGGCATTGCCTCCCTCACAGGGGGTGATGCCATGCCTGGAAGCAAGGAGGGGTCCCCTAATCAGGTGTACCAGCATCCAACACTTTCCTGGCTCCAGACCAGAAAGGGGAGCAACTCCCCTTCAAACTGGAATCTGGAGGCGGGGTTAGTAAGAGTTAGTTGAGAGGAGTTGGAGACAGGAGAGCGACGAGGAAGGACATGGGGAAGGGAGCTGTGAATAAGCTCACCCCAGAGAGAAGCGCAAGTGAACCGGACACTGGAGTCCGTGGATGTGGGGCACCGAAGGCCCAGCAGCTAAATCTGGAAGGCAGGAGACTGCAGGTCTCCTGGCCCTACCAGACGCCTGGCGGCTCAGCAGCATCATAGGGCCCAGCACCGCCACGAGGGAGCGACACTTGAGGAAGGCCCGAGCTGCCTGCCATACGGGTGAGAAAGAGACGTTTTACTCAGGGACGAGGGCCGCAGCATAACTTCAAGCAGCAGGGCCAAAGAGAATAGTGCAGAGGGAAGGCCTACAACTCCACCTGGCGAGGTGGATCCCCAACTTGCTTCCCGGCCACCTGGACCTACACCACCAGTTAGTACCCGTTCCCCGGTCTGCTCTGACAAACCGCAAGTAAAGAAAGAGGAAACCGCCATTAATCTGTTGTCTGGTCATTACCTGCGCTCTCAGCCCTGCGTTACACCGCACCAACAACATCTACTTTCACATTTCTTCATATACTGCCCTGGAGCTTAGCTCTGCCTGTGGAGTGAGGAACCAACTCTGCTGCGTCACCATCAGCTCCAGTGGATCTGCACCGCAGTGGCGACCCATATAGCCGCATACCACAGGTGGCGTCACAAACATTATCTCTAAAAACTTTATTCCCCTTTTACTTTCCCTTTAATTTGACCACCCTGGGCCACGGACCGGGTCACTGCCACCGTGACATCCCAGCATCGACCGGCCCGGCACCGAGTACGCCACGGCCCCAGGGGCGCATCAACTTGGCGTCACGAACAGGATTCGAAGCCCGGTATAACCGAGTACTGTGTGCCATAGACTTTGCTGAACTGTATCATCACATCATTTGCCGTCAACGGAGGGGAAGCAAGAAGCCCCCATCCAGAACCACCGGGTAAGCGATCCCTCTCGCCTGCAGAGCAGCATACTGGTACGCCAGCAGAAACCCAGGACCTGGCTGAGGTTCACTGGGGGGGGGGGGGATGCCCAACCTGGGAAAGGATCTAGCTGTGGGCACGGCCGCCGCCACAGTAATGCCTTCATCCATGCCGTATATACCGGGGGTGGCGTGGTTGCCCCAGTACTCAGGGGAGTCGCATACCCTGAGCGAATTTTAGGAGAGACTGCACAGTTTGTTCCAAGTGTACCCCCTGTCTAAGGAGCAAAAATTCAGCATTCTCATAGGCCGACTAATCAATGCGGCCCAGAGAGAGGTGAAGTCCTGGCCAGTCAGGGACAAAAGCACTGTTAAGGAAATACTGGCCCGGTTGAAGGATACCTTTGACACCCGCACAGCAGCAGAGATTAAAATGAAGTTCTACGGGTGCAAACAAAGGGGGGCAGGACAGTGTACGGGACTATACTCTAAACCTGCAGGAGGCGCTTCGGGCCATTAAACAGGTGGACCCCGACAGTGTGCGAGACGAGGACAGATTGCTGACTGAGCAGTTTATCGAGGGGCTCCTATCTAACGCTCACCGGACACAGCTGCGCATTATGGTTCTGCAAAACCCTGATCTGGACTTTGCGCAATTTAAAGACCGAGCCATCCGGGTGCTGCGAGAACCAACCCCAAGTGGCACCCCTCCGGCGCCCAGCTATCACATACCACCAGGAGGTGGTGTCCTTTTCCCCGTCACCTGTGGAGGCTGACGCGCAGACCCTAGATAATGAACCCTCTGCAGACCTACGCCTTCAGGTCCAGGAGCTGACCAAAAGTGTGGCTACGCTAACCAAACCGTGCAGGCCATGCAAATGTCTCCAAAGGAAAGAATTCAGCTGGCTTCCAGTCCAGGTGACGTCCCGTGGTGACGACAGAGAAGAATTCCACCGATCAGATGGAGAAACAGCGATCGCTACAACCAGAACGGACAACCCATCTGCCGCCGCTGTCAAAAGGCGGGGCACCTTGCAAGATTCTGCGATTTAAACGAGCAACCCCTGGGGCAGAGATTCAACTCCCAGGAGTAAGACGACCAGGCCCACAAAGCTGGCGAGACAAGTACGTGGGAGGACGACCGGTCCTACCTGTCGTGCTTGATGGCATCCCGATGAACGCGTTACTGGACACTGGTTCCCAGGTGACAACGATGCCATATATCCTTTCAAAATGATACTGGACTGATTCAGACATTACCCGCAGTCCAGATGAACATATTAACATCTTTGCCAGCAATGGTCAGCCCTTGCCTCAGGTGGGGTATAAATAGGTGACCATAAAGGTTGGCCGAGTAGAATTGCTATCACAAGGGATGATTATTGTAGATATTGATCGCCGAGTAAGCCATCCTATGATAAGCTTAGGCACCAATGTGATAGAGAATTGTCTTGGGGAAATTATTGTTTTGTTGCAACAGGTCACAGAGACTGCCAGTTTTAGTCAGCAGCAAGTTCTGCAGAAGGAGATCAAAGCCCTGATGCAGAGACAACAGGTAGAGCTGTCTGGTGGAGAGGTCGGCACTGTCAGAATGAGTGATCCATTCCCCATTGCAATGCCCCCTAGGAGTGAAATGTTAATATGGTGTCGGGCAGCAATAGGTCTCAGTCTCAGGGATCAAGATTATCAGGCTCTGGTAGAACCCGTGTACTCTGATAGTAAGCCCAGCATCTTGACGGCCAAGGGGGTGGTCGATGTCCGCAAGGGGAGAGTACCGATACGCATCCTGAATTGTGGGGAGAAAGAGGTCCATTTACCCCGGTATGCCACCCTTGCTAAGCTGTTCACTGTCAGTAACAATGCAATAAAGGCAGTGGAACCCTTGCCTCCGTCCAAACAGGCGGAGGACAATGGCTCCAAGGGGCAGAAGGAGGATTGGTGTCAGAAGCTACAAGTAGGCACTGACTGCACCCTTTTGCACCAAAAGCATGGGGTGTACCGGGTGGTCCAAGAATCTGAGCGAGTCTTTAGCAAACACCCACTAGACTTTGGGCAGGTAAAAGGGGTCCAACATCATATCCCCACAGGAGATCATCCGCCCGGTACCGGCCTGTACCCCAAGCTCACTATCAATGTGTGGTGATCAGAGATAGTTGTAGCCCCTGGGCAGCTCCATTAGTCCTCGTTAAAAAGAAAGACGGTACAATGAGGATGTGTGTTGATTATAGGCAGATTAATCACATTACATATAAGGACGCCTACCCATTACCCAGAATTGAGAAATTATTATCTGCACTAAGATCCGCTAACTATTTCTCCACTTTGGATCTCACCAGTGGGTATTCCCGTGGCAGAGGCGGACAGAGAGAAGAACATTCCAGCCGTTAATGGAGTGTTGCCTAGGACACAAAAACTTCGAAACCGTTCTGCTGTACCTTCACGACGTAATCGTCTACTCAAAGACATACGAAGACCACCTAGAGCACCTGGCCGAGGTGTTCGAAGCCCTATCTGGTTATGGACTGAAAATAAAGCCGTCCAAGTGCCACCTGTTGAAGCCCAAGGTGCAGTACCTAGGTCATGTGGTAAGCGCCGAAGGTGTAGCACCAGACCCTGAAAAAGTCACTGTGATCAAGGACTGGCCAAGACCCTCCACTCTCAAGGAAATGCGGCAGTTCCTCGGGCTGGTAGGCTACCACAGGAGATTCATCAAGGGTTTCACCAAGATAGCGGCACCCATGCAGGACCTCTTAGTAGGCCAGTCCAAGAAGGCCAAGAACCCGAATCCTCCATTCAAGTGGAGTAAAACAGAAGAAAAATCCTTCACTTGACTGAAAGTGGCTGATACGGGATACGAAGTCCTGGCCTACCCCGACTATGGCCAACCTTTTACACTCTATACAGATGCCAGCAACATGGGATTGGGAGCGGTGCTGTCCCAGGTACATCAGGGCAGAGAGAGAGTGATTGCCTACGCCAGCAGGAAGCTCCGTCCCACGGAAAGGAACCCCAACAACTATAGTTCCTTCAAGTTTTTAGCCATAGTCTGAGCTGTAACAGAGCGCTTCAAACACTACCTGGCTTCAGCAAAGTTTACAATCTTCACAGACAATAATCCGCTGACCCACCTTGAAACGGCGAAGCTAGGTGCGCTGGATCAGCGATGGATGGCCCGGCGGTCCAACTACGAGTTTACCATCAAGTATCGTTCATAAGAACGCTAATGCTGATGCGCTGTCCAGGATGCCCAACTTGCCATATGGGGGAGAAGACCCAGAAGAGCTGGAGGAGATAGAGCTACCGGCTTTCCATCATCACGGGGTGACCCAGTGCTCCCACTGTGTGAGGAACAAGCGCTCCGCCAACAGAGAGGCCACGTTTAACCCATTGCCCCACCATGGATGGGCAGAAGGGCAGAAACGCAGAATAGCGACCCAGCTGTCCTCCTAGTAAAGGAGTTGCTGACACAAGCTGACTCGCACCCTGGTCCAGATGCTCCACAGGAGACCCAACAGTTGTGGAAGGAAAAGGGCAAGCTGTTCATCTACGAGGGAAAGCTGTGTCGGAGAAACATCAACTCCCGGACACACGAGCTGGTCTGGCAGGTGGTAGTCCCAAGGCTTGATGCGCCAATGGTCTTAGAGGTGTACCACGATGGAGCAGGACACTTCGGGTGGAAGAAGTTGGAAGTCCTGCTACGTGAGCAATTCTACTGGGTTGGCATGAGGAAAGCAATTGAGAGATGGTGTCAAGAATGTGGTCCATGCAACGTCAGGCGGAAAGACCGTGGTAGCCAGAGGGCTCCCCTGCAGCCCATAATCACCAAACAACCACTTGAACTGGTAGCCTTGGACCACGTGATGCTAGCCCCAAGCCGGTCAGGCTATGTCTACGCTCTCACCATAGTAGACCACTACTCCCGGTTCCTGGTAGCAGTGCCAGTGAAGGATCAGACGGCTAAGACGGCAGCCAAAGCATTTCAACAACACTTTTGTCGCCCTCACGGTTACCCTAAACGAGTACTCACTGACCAAGGCCCAGCCTTTGAAGCAGAAGTGTTTCAAGAATTCTGTAACTTGTACGGCTGCAAGAAAATAAGGACGATGCCGTATCATCCCCAGACCAACGGGTTGTGCGAGAAAATGAACCGGGTGGTAATAGACCTGATGAAGACGTTGCCCCTTGAAGAACGTAGCCTGTGGCCAGAGAAGTTACAAGATTTGGTGGACCTATATAACCACATCCCGGTGAACTCCACCAACTGTACACCCGCCTACCTGATGAGAGCAAGACCTGGCAAGTTATCCATTGACTTAGACATGGGAGTTTTAACACCTGAGACGACATCACCAGATGCAGATTGGGATACGGAGGAGCAGCAACAATACTGCAAGGTGCAAGAATGTGTAGAGAGAAGTCTGTGCCAGGAGAGACAGAAGCAGGAGAGAACTTATAATCAGCACACACCTGCAGTTCCCTTGTCACCTGGAGATTAAAATTAGACAAATTAGATGATCAGTGTGAGGTTGAGCTATACACCGTCTTACCTTCAAATTTAGACAACACCAAGTTATGCCTCATCAGTAAAGATGGAGGAGAGACTTCGGTGGCAGTCTCAAGAGACCACCTGAAGATCTGCTCTGATCAATTGAGACACAAAGAGGAAGACCAAGACAGTCCCCAGCACACAGAAAAGGTGGAAGAAACGGTTCAAACCATCCTTGGAGAATTTCCCTGGTCTTGGACGCAGGTGAACCAAGCAATCGTGGTACCTGTCCTGACCTTTTCCCAATTAGCCCCACCGGAAGCCACAGAGATTCTAGAACAGCAGAGAGACCAGACGGCCCCAGAAATAGATGCTCCATCAGCTGCGGATCAGGAGAATCTACCCCCTGCTAACGGTGAATGTCAAAGAAGTCGTAGAAGACTACCAAGCCTACCGGTGTTACCTCAGACTTATCGTAGTGTAGTCCACACTGAGCCCACCACACCAGCGGTAGACACTGGAGACCCGGGTAGGTTATTGGCAACAAATGTACTGCGTAGATCAACCTGTAGTACCATAGGTCAGCTCCCTGCCAGTTATAGGGACTAAAAAGTAGTAAAATAGTAGTATATGTTATATAGTTTCAACCGTTAAGTATGAGAGCCTACAGAGACTTCCTGTAAGAACTTTTAAGTAATCGTGAATGTATGTAGTTATTATATTTATGGACAAATGAACCACAGGACTAGGTGTGGTCAGGACAATGTTGAATAAAGTTAATTGTTGGCCTTGAAAATAAACCGCAGGAGTGGCCGATAACAAGGCCCACCAACAGAGTGCCCTGAAGCCATGCCCAGGAACGATACACGAAGTGGGTTGAGGCAGTTCCCACCAACCAACCTTCAAGTACCCGGTGTGACAGGGTCACTGGTATGATATATGGGGGGAGGTATGTGTCGCACAGGTTGCTAGCCTGTGTGAACTGAAACCAATGAACTTTCTGCCAGCATGTTATATGCTGGTGGGTTAACTCACTTAAAGGGCGTGGTTTTAGGGGAATGACAGTGATGGGAGGGATGACATTCCCCATACTTCCACCTCAGGGTGTGGCTGAGGATCCTTTAAATGTTCAGCCCTGTTTTTTTTCTGTGTGTTGTGTTTGGAGAGGCAAGGTCTCCAGACTGGACAGCCATAGCTCAGGAGGGAGCTGAAGGCTGGACATAACCTGTGTGTGCGACCCGCACACACACACATACATGGACTGTGCTATAGTTTATCTTTTGTTTTTGTGGTTTAGCCAAGTAAGGCTGTATTTATTTTGCTGGGGTGCAGAGCTTTATGCTGCTAATAAAGCCTGCAAAGAAAACCCGGGTTCCTGAGTCTTCTTCCGGAAGTGGCCGAGCGAGTCGTCCTACCACAGTTGGTGCGTGAGTGCGTGCAAGATTCCAGGAACACGGGTACCTGCCACAGAGACCAGCGAATGTCCTGGGTAAAGGCCGCCTGCCAGCCAGAGAAGTCCGGCAGCATGGAGGAGCTCGTTAAGCACCTGGCCCAAAGCCAGCAGAGCATGCAGCAAATGCACTTACAGACCCAGCAGAGCATACAGCAGACCCAGCAGAGCATGCAGCAGCAGCACTGAGAGCAGCTACAGCAGCAACGGGAGCAGCAGCAGGAGACAAATAAACTCCTGATACAGCAAATCCAGCAGCAGTAACAGATGGAGCCCCTAACAGCGGAGATCCGTGGCAGGACATCCGCTCCACCCCCAGATCCAGGTGAGGATGCACACGTCAGGAAAACGGTAAGGAGAACCTTACAGAAGATGACCCCGGGGGATGACGTTGAGGCGTTCTTGACTGTTTTTGAAAGGGTGGCGGAACGGGAGAGATTACCTCAGGAGCAGTGGGCGGAGGTTCTGGCGCCATATTTGACTGGGGAGCCGCAGAAGGCCTATTATGTTCTGACTTTACAAGACGCAAAGGAGTATGCGAAATTAAAAACCGAGATATTGGCACGCTCAGGAGTGACTATGTCTGTCAGACCGCAAAAAGTCCACCACTGGGCGTATGCTGGCGACTAACCTCCACGCTCACAGATGTTCGACTTGTTACATCTAGTCCAGAAATGGCTGCAGCCAGAGTCTTCCACTCCTGCCCAGATGGTTGAGCGTGTGGTGATGAACAGGTTCATCCATTCCCTACTCAGGCCAGTGCAGACCTGGGTTGCCCAGGGCGAACCTCGGAATGCGGACGACCTTGTTGGCCTGGTAGAGAGGTACCAAGTGGTCGAAAAATCCCTAGGGAAACCCGATATAATCACCTCCCCCTACTGGAGTGCTCACCATGGAAGGGGGTCAGAGCCACAACTGGGGGACGTCCCACTTCCACTGAAGGTGTCGCAAGGACTGTTGTTAAGGATGTGATCTGTTGGCGGTGTCGCAATCTGTGACACGTAGCCGCCCAGTGTCATACGTCTGCTGAGCCAATGGACTGCAGCCTAGGCAGACGATGTTCATACTATGCTTACCCAGCCTGTAGTGTGGACTGTCAACCCGGCAAGGGGCCGCAGGCATGTGCCGTATCCGTTAACGGAGTGATGGTCCTGGGGCTGTTGGACTCTGGGAGTCTGGTAACCTTAATCAGTGCCACCATTCCCCACCAGCTTATCCCTACCAAATCTGTGGGCGTCCGCTGCATACATGGGGATGCCAAGAACTACCCGGTGGCCAGAGTGACAGTCGGAACAGACTGTGGTGCCCAATCCCACGAGGTCAGGGTGGTCAAGGACCTGATACATCCCGTCATTTTGGGGCGCGATTTTCCCTTGTTCTGGGACTTGTGGGGGAAGGGATCCAGACCAAGTCCCATGGAAAGAAGCCAGGACCCTAGAGAAATAACCCGGTCGACATAAGAAGTGGATGAGTTCCCACTATGTGTCCTTGTCGGCGACGAGGAAGAGACTGTGTCTGAGGTGATCGACCTCCTTGAATTAGAGGTGCCTGGAGAGAACTTTGGGTCAGCTCAGGTTCGGGACTTGACCTTGAAAAGGGCGTGGGATAATGTTACTGTTTGTAATGGTGTTGCTCAAGAGCCGGGGGGCGGACACCAGGTACCCACACTTTGCAGTTCAGGGGGAGCTATTATACCGGGTGACCAAACTAAAAAGTGAAGAGGTAGTGGAACAGCTGTTAGTTCCAGGTTCATACCGTCAGAGGATATTAAACATGGCACACTCACATATTCTGGGGGGACACCTAGGGGTTGAGAAAACCCAGGAGAGAATTATAAGGAGGTTTTATTGGCCAGGATGTCATCGGGAAATCTTAAATTATTGTAGGTCCTGCCACTGCGCCCACCTCCCACTTCCGTAGTCCATTAGTTCCACTACCTGTCATAGAGGTTCCCTTTGAGAGAATTGCCATGGACCTTGTGGGTCCCTTAGTTAAATCGGCCCAGGGCCACCAATACATCGTGGTGGTCATGGACTATGTGACCCGGTACCCCGAAGCGGTACCCCTAAGGAACTCGTCCAGTAAAAGTATAGCCCGAGAGCTAGTTCATATTTTTGGTCGGACAGGTCTGCCAAAAGAGATTTTGACAGACCAAGGAACCCCCTTCATGAGCAAGGTGATGAAGGAGCTATGCAGAGTCCTTCAGATAGCCCAGATTCGGACCTCAGTTTATCATTCGCAGACGGACGGCTTAGTGGAACACTTCAATAAGACTTTAAAGGCGATGCTCAGGAAGGTCGTTGAAAAGGATGGGCGAGACTGGGACTACCTGCTCCCATTTCTGCTTTTCTCTGTCAGAGAAGTTCCTCAAGCTTCCACTGGCTTCTCTCCATTTGAGCTCCTGTATGGACGCCATCCAAGAGGTCTCATAGACATCGCCAAGGAAACCTGGGAGGCCGAGGTCACGCCCCACCGGAGCATCATCGAACATGTCGCTCGGTTACAGGAGAGAATGGCAAAGGTGATGCCCATCGTGAAGTAACATCTCCTCCATGCGCAGGAAGCCCAGGCGAGGGTGTATAACCGGTCGGCAAGGCTGAGACAGTTCCAACCTGGGGATCGCGTCCAGGTTCTTATTCCCACCGTTGAAAGTAAGTTTCTGGCCAAGTGGCAAGGCCCATATGAGGTGGTGGAGAAGCTTGGTGAAGTGAACTACAGAGTCCACCAACCTGGCCGAAGAAAGCCACACCAGGTGTACCATGTAAACCTGCTCAAGCCGTGGCGAGATCAGGAGCCCGTGGGAACTCCTTGCCTGGGAGCTACTCCCGAAGGCCAGGTGGAAGATGTCACGATAGCGGAGACCCTTTCGCCCGCCCAGAAGCAACAGTGTCAAGAACTGCTCCAGCAGAATCGGGACCTGTTCTCAGAGTTGCCGGGGCATACCCAGGTGGTAGAACATGATGTGCTAACAGAGCAGCATATAAGGGTGAACCTGAAGCCATACAGGATTCCTGAAGCACGCCGGGAGGTGATGTCGGCTGAGGTGAAGAGGATGTTAGACCTCGATGTGACAGAGGAGTCAAAGAGTGGATGGTCGAGCACCATCGTCCTCGTGCCAAAACCCAACGGAGTGGAGGTTTTGTAATGATTACCGCCGGCTGAATGAGGTGTCTAAGTGTGACGCGTACCCGATGCCCTGCGTCGATGAACTCATCGAGAGGCTTGGACCGGCGAGGTATATCACCACTCTGGACCTGACGAAGGGCTACTGGCAGATCCCCATATCCCAGACGGCCAAAGAGAAGACGGCTTTCTCAACACCTGATGGGTGCTTTCAATACACTCGGATGTCGTTTGGACTACAGGGGGCCCCAGCCACCTTCCAGAGGGCTATGGATCGGATCCTAGCCACATAAGAAGTATGCCGCAGCCTACCTTGACGACATTGTATTCTTTAGCCCAGACTGGGAAAGTCATCTACCTAAACTACAGGCTGTTCTGAATGCTCTAAGAAAGGCGGGATTTACAATAAATCCAAAAAAATGCGCCGTTGGAAAAGAGGAGGCCAAGTACTTGGGCTATGTCGTCGGGAGAGGCAAAATAATGCTGCAAGTTAATAAAGTGGAGGCAGCCACTGACGGATCTCCTACAAGGCACCAGATCAACTATGGTGAAGTGGACGGAGGAAACAGAGACTGCGTTTCAACTATTGAAGTCAGCACTGTTTGTGGTACAGACAGACGCTTCAGAGGTTGGTCTAGGAGCCGTACTCTCTCAAGAGATAAATGGTGAAGAACATCCTATTCTCTATCTGAGCCGGAAGCTTTCATCCTGCGAGAAAAACTACGCAATAGTAGAAAAAGAGTGTCTAGCCATAAAATGGGCCGTAGATACACTAAGATACTACCTATTAGGCTGGAAGTTTAAGTTGGTATCAGACCATGCCTCGTTGAGGTGGTTGAGGGAAAAGTGGGGTAAAAATGCCAGGGTAACTAGATGGTTCCTAGTTCTTCAGGACTTCAACTTCACGTAGAGCATATGTGGCGCCCAGCTGCGCTTGGTACCACAGATCCTAGAAGTGTGCATTAATGGAATCCTCCACAAGAGGCCCCCATAAACATTCACACATCTCCACCTTCCACCTCAGACCAGCAGAGGGAGCCCGTTAGGGATATAAATAGGGAAGGTGGGGCTAGGCAGTTAGTGTTAGTCTGGAGTGCACAGAGAGTGAAAAGCTGTGTGTGTGGAGAAGCACGTGGGTTGCTGTGTAGGCAAGCTAGGCCTCCAGCGGTCCTGTAGCCCAGTCTAGACTCAGGACCTCAAGTAAGTGAGCCCAAGGTGTGCCGACGCCTGTAAGAGCGGTGAAGAGCGGCAAGCTGCCGTTAGTGTGAGTAGCCTAGTGAGGGCCCGAGGGTGGCCGAAGGCGAGTGGAAAGTGAGTAGCAGTGGGGGCAGAGGAGCTTACCCAGCTCACCCTGAAACATATATCGTACACCGGGTCCGAGCTTACCGGGATCTCTACGACCCAGTAAGGCATAACCGGAATCCCTGGAGAACTACAGGTCCCAGGTTCACCAGAGAGCTGATACGTAACAGAGCCAGGAGACACATAGGCCCCGTAAGCTGGGAGCGTGCACTCCAAGAGAAGGCCCTACCACAACGTCGGCCGGTGCAGGACAGAGATAAAGTTAGGCCTAGCTTCAGGCAGGTCAGAAACTTACTACGCAGAGGCAAGAAACAGGAGGCCCTACACCCGCTCATTGGGGAGGATCCTGATATGCACCTTCACCCTACAGTGCTCCGGGATGTGCCTGAACTACTACCAGTAAAAGGTATTGAAGTGACTACCGTGTCCGTCCCCGTTCTTGCTCTGACCCGGCTGGGTCTCGCCTGTCCTGCATCTCCCCTCTCCGTACGCTGCCCTGAGGCCTAGCTCCACCTGTGGAGAGCTACACCATCGAGCTGCCATATCACCGGCCTCAGTGGACTGCCGCAGCGCTGGTGATTCTCACCAGAAACCACAGGTGGTGTCACGAACTTCCATAAAATTAGAAAACAATCCCCTTTTAAAAGCTGACCCCAGGGTACGGGCCCGGGAGCCAACCACCGCGACATCCCCGGGCCCGGGTACCGAGTCGTTCCCATCCCCCTGGGCGTGTCATCTTTCCTGGCGCTGCAACGAGGGAGTGTTATGCCCGTTGCCACCGGGTACTGTGCGCCTTTAATTAAAAACTGTGTACGTTAAACAGTGGTGAAGATTGCCTCCATTGTTTGGCAACCGAGCGAGAAGAAGGGCGTAACCGCGGGAAACTGAGGGGCGTACCTGCAAAAGCGCGCAAAGCCCGGACACGCCCCACGCCTCGACGTCAAACCAGGAAGCGCCAGGTCCTGGAAGGAGCATCGCTGAATGCTCTGACGTAGGATGCAAGCGACGCAAGGTCCTGAAGACGACGGTCACCTGCGGAGCTGCGGCCTACCGGAAGAAAAGAAGGTAGGCCACGGTTCGCTAGGGGGGCGTCAGAATGTCCGAGGAACAGCACAACGCCGGAAAACCGGTTAACGGCCCTGATGTTCAACCCGCGCCCGACGCCGGGCAGGCCGAGGTGGCCGCTCCACCAGCAGCGCCTGTAACTCCTGTCATTCCCATAACTCTACCGTACATTCCTGGAGCAAAGTGGCTCCCCAAGTACAACGGCAAACCAGATACCCTGTCTGGATTCAAACTGAAGATATGCGGTATCTTGGACATGTACTCTTTGACAGGCAAGCAGAGGGCCGCTGTTGTATTAGGACAACTGACTGGTGCTGAGGAACGGGAAGTGGAAACATGGTTAGCCGCAGACCAGGAGTCAGTGTCCGCAATCTTTAAAAAGCTACAGACTTGTTACCAGGGTGGGGCTACCCCAGTGCCTGCTACACCCACCTTTTCCCCAGTGGCTGCTGAAGCCAAGGTTCCAGCAACGTCCCCTAGAGAGCTGGACAGTTTGCGCTCTGAAGTGCGCCAGTTGAGCAAAACCCTGACCACTGTGCTGAGTGCTCTGCAACTGCGGACGGAGCTCGAGGAAGGAGGAAAAATCCTGTTAGCCGATAGCCCTGAGGATGTCCCCTGGATGCGAAGGAGGAGGAGGACAACACCACCCTCTACGAGGATCAGTGACCAGCACCGTCCACAGAAGGACCCTACCTGCTACCGCTGCCGCAAGACCGGACACACCGCCCAGAATTGTCCTTTAAACGAGAAAACCCTGGGGCCGAGGGCCGACACCCAGGAGTAAACTCCCCAGGCCCATCAGACTGGTACAACAGGTTCGTCGGAGGAAGACCTTTCCAGTCCATTGTGCTGGACGGCATCCCGACACACGCTCTGCTGGACACAGGATCTCAGGTAACCATAATGCCTGATGTCCTCTACAAGAGGTTCTTGTCCATGGACGACCTAAGCCCGCCAGCTCCAAATCTTTCTGTTTATGCCTCAAATGGACTCCCCCTTAACCTAATCAGGGTTAAGAATGTGACTGTAAAAGTGGGGAGAGTGGAGCTGAAGGACCAGGGACTAATTGTAGAAGAGACTAATCCTGATGATACCAATCCGTATATGGTACTAGGCACTAACATTGTTGGTAACTGTTTGGGAGAAGTTGTGTTCTTGCTCCAACAGATAGCTGACACTGCCAGACCAGGACAGAGGAGGGCGCTGCAGAAGGAGATCCGAGTCCTGATGTACCAGCAGCAAGTAAGGTTAACAGATGGTGAAATCGGTAATGTGCAGGTGACGGACCCCATACCCATTGTGATCCCCCCAATGAGTGAAATGCTTATCTGGTGTAGAGCTGCCATAGGTCTTAGAGGACAGAGCTACCAGGCGGTAGTAGAACCCCTTTTCTCCGAGCACAGACCCACTCTCTTAACCACCAGAGGAGTGGTAGATGTACGCAATGGGAGGGTGCCTGTCCGTCTTCTCAACTGTGGGGAAGATGAGGTCAGATTGCCACGTTATGCCACTGTTGCCAAATTACATGCTGTAAATAACAACTACATTCACAAGGCGGAGTCCTTAACCTCACCAGACGAAGTGGAGGATGATGAGCCTGCAACCCAGGTGGAGGATTGGTGTCAACAGCTCCATGTTGGAACAGACACCACTCCTGCCCATCAGAAACAGGGTGTACACCGGGTGGTTCAAGAATACGCGCAGGTGTTCAGTAAACATCCACTTGACTTCGGGAGGATTAAGGGGGTTCAACACCATATCCCCACAGGTGACAATCCACCCATCAAAGAACGTTACAGGCCTATACCACCAGCACACTACCAGAAGGCTAAGGAAATGTTGCACGACATGAGAAAGGCAGGGGTAGTAAGGGATAGTTGTAGCCCCTGGGCAGCTCCCCTAGTGCTAGTTAGGAAGAAGGATGGGAGCATGAGAATGTGTGTAGATTACCGACAAGTAAATCGCATTACACATAAAGATGCATACCCTTTACCACGCATAGAGGAGTCCCTAGCTTCCTTAAAGTCTGCAAATTACTTTTCCACCCTTGACCTCACTAGTGGGTACTGGCAAGTAGCTGTGGCTGAGGAGGATCGGGAGAAGACGGCCTTCACTACCCCGATGGGACTCTGCGAGTTCAACAGTATGCCGTTTGGACTCTGCAATGCCCCTGGAACATTCCAGAGATTGATGGAGTGCTGCCTGGGACACCGTTACTTCGAGACTATGTTACTATACCTGGATGACGTGATAGTGTACTCCAAAACATATGAGGAACACTTGAAGCACCTGGCAGAGGTATTTGAGTCACTGTCCCGGTACGGGATGAAGTTGAAGCCCTCAAAGTGCCACCTGCTCAAGAGAAAGGTACAGTACCTGGGGCACATTGTCAGTCCAGACGGGGTAGCACCAGACCCGGAGAAGGTCACTGCCATCCAGAAGTGGCCGGAGCCGAAGAACCTCAAGGAGGTGCGTCAGTTCTTGGGACTAGTAGAATACTACCGGAGGTTTGTAAAAGACTACACCAAGAAAGCAGCTCCTCTGCAAGACCTCCTGGTAGGGCAGTCCCCCAAAGGCAGAAATCCCCCATTCCACTGGGGTAAGGAGCAAGCCGAGTCGTTTCAGGAGATGAACGAGATCCCGACAGGCGATGAGATCCTAGCCTACCCTGACTACAGCCAACCGTTCCTGCTGTATACTGATGCCAGCAACGAAGGGCTGGGCGCTGTCCTAAGTCAGAAGCAGAATGGCCAAGAGAAGGTAATCGCATACGCAAGCAGGAAGCTCCGCCCGACCGAGAGGAACCCAGAGAACTATAGCAGCTTTAAGTTGGAGTTTCTGGCCCTGGTCTGGGCCATCACTGAAAGGTTAAAGCACTATCTAGCCTCCAGTAAGTTCACTGCCTTCACTGATAACAACCCCTTGACCCATCTTGAAACAGCTAAGCTAGGAGCACTGGAACAACGATGGATGGCTCGGCTGTCAAATTATCAATTCACAATTAAATACCGGGCGGGCCGCAAGAAAGCCAACGCTGATGCCCTGTCCAGGATGCCTCACCAGTCAGACACAGAAGAAGAAGTGGATGACCTGGAAGAGATTGAGCTACCTGCCTTTCACCGGAATGGGATGATCCACGAGCAACGAGCCTCCAGGAGGCAGCGTGGAAAGACGTTAATCCCCCTGCCTCACCACAGCGGGAAAGAGACCCAGGACAGTGACCCGGTTGTCAGCCGCATCAAGGAGCTGATAACCCAAGAAGGTTCCTCCCTGGAAAAGGAAGCGTCTCTGCAAGCAAAGCAGCTGTGGAACGAGAGAAGCCGGCTGTTTATCTACCGTGAGAATCTGTGCCGGAGGTACGTCAATCCAAAAACCCATGAGATGGTATGGAAGATAGTGGCCCCCAAGACAGACATCCAAATGGTGTTGGAGGCCTACCACGATCAGGCCGGGCACTTTGGCTGGAAAAAGCTAGAGACCCTGCTGAAGTGTCGATTCTACTGGGTAGGAATGCACCACCACCTTTGAGCGGTGGTGCCGGGACTGTGGACCCTGTGGCCTCAGAAGAAAAGACTACAGCAGCCAGAAGGCGCCCCTGCAACCCATCAAGACGACCCGACCCCTGGAGATCGTGGACCTGGACCATGTCAAGCTGTCCCCTAGCAGGTCAGGGTATTCTTATGCTCTGACTATGGTGGATCACTACTCACGTTTCCTGGTGGTCACCCCCGTCAAAGACCTGACGGCAGAGACAGCAGCAAAGGCGTTCCAAGCGTATTTCTGTAGACCCCATGGTTATGCTGAGCAGGTGCTGACGGACCAAGGCCCGGCCTTTGAGGCTGAGTTGTTCAAGGAGTTCTGCCATCTATACGGGTGTAAGAAGATAAGAACTACACCGTACCACCCACAAACCAATGGTCTCTGTGAGAAGATGAATAACATCATCATCGACCTGCTAAAGACCATACCACTTGAGGAGAGAAATCAGTGGCCAGACCTACTACCTGATCTAGTAGATCTGTACAATCACATACCAGTAAGTTCCACCAATTGCACTCCAGCCTATCTCATGCGAGTGTGTCACCCTGGCCTGGATGCCACAAATGTTTAATAAAGCTGTGTCTGAGAGCAAGGGGCAGGTTCTCTGGTCAGGGACCATTAGCATGCAGCACCTCCTGGCCTAGGCCAGTAGGGGGAGCAGGCTGCCCCTATAAAAGCTGGAACTGGGGGCAGGGTTAGAGAGTTCTGGACGACCTGTCTCTGGATTGAGAGGTGTCCCAGAGAAGGGAGAGCCAGTTCAGCTGAGGCTGAGGAGGACGAGTGGCAGTAGAGGAGCCACGAGCCAGGGACGGAAAGCGAGGGGAGCCTGTCATGGTTGAGAGAGAAACTGAACTACCGGACTTTGGTGTCCGAGGCTGTTAGGATTCCAAGTCCTACAGCAAATAACCAGTCCGCAGGGGATTGTATGTCCCTTGGCCTAAGAAGCCTGGAGGTTCCGCCACAGCAGAAGGGACCAGCAAAGCTGCACCAGGCCAAGAATAGAAAGGAACCCAGGTTGCAAGCCATACGGGCGAGAAGACACGCCGAGCCCAGGAACGTGGGCTGTTACACCACCAGGAGGGAAATAGCCAGAAAGAGCGCAGAGAATACGGTAGGCCTTCACCCTCACCCTGACCAGGGCCAGCTTCCCACTTGTTCTCAGACATCCAGGCCCCCTCCTACCCGGGACTGTTTTTGGGTCGTCTCACCTGTTCTAATAAAGACCCTGAACTGTTTAAAAGGCCTCCGTCTCCTGGCTATTGCGATCGGAATCATCCCCTCCATCATCCATCTATATACTGCCCTGTGGCCACACTCCTCCCGTGGGGAGTTATATTATTCAGTGCTGCACACGTACATCTGCCCCAGCGGTCTGCACTGCAGCGGCGGTTATCCCTGATCGCAATCCACGGGTGGCGTAGTCGGACATTAACCTAAAACATATGAAAGATTGCCATTGGTCTGACCACCCTGAGCCAAGGGATCGGGTCGCCACTACTACCCCCATCATTGCGCAGAAGCCCGGTTCCGAGTGCCCCACGGCCCAGGCGGCGAGTCACGAGCAAGGCCAGGAAAGCAGCCCATGGACCTGGAGCTTGGTGTTGTAGAACCAGAAGTGGATGTGACCACTGAGGACTGGGACACGGCCAGACAGGAGCAGTACAGAAGAGTGCAAGCCTGTGTTGAAGACAGTCTCACTCGGGTGAGGGACAAGCAGGAAGCTCAATACAACAGAGGTGCCCAAGCAGAACCCTTCACACCTGGTGAAGTAGTACTAAAAAGGAAAAGAAGGAACCACAAACTTGATGACCAGTGGGAGAGGGAACCCTACACTGTGCTGAACTCAAGATTTGATAATAGGAAGATCTGCCTAATTAGTAGAGGCGGAGCAAGAACAACTGCTACAGTATCTAGAGACCACCTGAAGTTGTGTCCAGATCTGCTAAAACCCCAGGAGGAAGAGCCTCTCGTTATCCCAGAGGAGCCTAAAGAAGCAGTAATACGCACTGACTTAGGAGATATCCCGGCAGATTGGCCCCAACTAGGAGGATCAGTAATCATCCCTGTAATCACCTTCTACCCACAGCAAGAAGAGCCTGTAAGTGCTGAAGAGGAGCCAGCTCAAGAAGAGTCCCCGGAAGAAGGATCCCTGGTTGGAGAAGAGCAAGAAGGCCCAACCAATAGTGAACTTGTCAGTCCCGTAGAGAGGTCAATGCAGCTTTGCAGCCCCTCCACACCTAGTACTGACAGAAGGGGAGGTAGTGCACCTACTAGTGCTTCATGCATCCCAGTTTTGCGCAGATCAACACGTACCACGCGAGGTCAACCCCCTGTCAGATATACTGTGTAAGATAGCTAAACTCTGACAAGTGTAGATAGTTACCCCTGGGGTATTAAACTGTATTTCTGTGTGTTTTCATGCATATGTATATTATTTTGTGCTTTGCTTTATTACTGAACAGTTTAAGTGATATGGACACTTTGCCTAATGACTTCCTTATTTATCTAAGAACTCCGTGGCTGAGGACTGTGTGCAGCCCAAAAACTATTTATTGTATATAATTGCGCTCCCTGGAGTGCCCCTTTTAGGTGACCTCAGAAGTAAAACCTGTCTGGAGTGGCTCTACTGGAGGTCCAACTCGGGATCTTCAAGCCCTGCAGCCACCCCAGGGCCTACGTTGAGGGTTTGGGACAGGTCCCTCAAACCACCAAGTACTCTACCCTGTGAGATGGACATCCTGTCTGGGAACCTTACCACAAGAGACTTGAATTCTAAGGACGCTTTGTACCTGTTTATGTTATTATGCAACGTTTAAGAAATGTGCCTCCCATAAAGGGAAGCGTTATTGTATTGTTAATGTTTACTATTTTTGTTTTAAAATGTACTTCAGCCCGGGAGTGCTGAGCTTTGCTAAGGGGGAATGGGCTGCCCAGCTGCGCTTGGTACCACAGATCCTAGAAGTGTGCATTAATGGAATTCTCCACAAGAGGCCCCCATAAACATTCACACATCTCCACCTTCCACCTCAGACCAGCAAAGGGAGCCCGTTAGAGATATAAATAGGGAAGGTGGAGCTAGGAAGTTAGTGTTAGTCTGGAGTGCACAAAGAGTGAAAATCTGTGTGTGCGGAGAAGCACGTGGGTTGCAGTGTAGGCAAGCTAGGCCTCCAGCGGTCCTGTAGCCCAGTCTAGACTCAGGAGCTCAAGTAAGTGAGCCCAAGGTATGCCGACGCCTGTAAGAGCGGTGAAGAGCGGCAAGCTGCCGTTAGTGTGAGTAGCCTAGTGAGGGCCCGAGCGTGGCCGAAGGCGAATGGAAAGTGAGTAGCAGTGGGGGCAGAGGAGCTTACCCAGCTCACCCCGAAACATATACGGGACACCGGGTCCGAGCTTACCGGGATCTCTACGACCCAGTAAGGCATAACCAGAATCCCTGGAGAACTACAGGTCCCAGGTTCACCAGAGAGCTGATACGTAACAGAGCCAGGAGATACATAGGCCCCATAAGCTGGGAGCGTGCACTCCAAGAGAAGGCCCTACCACAACGTCGGCCGGTGCAAGACAGAGATAAAGTTAGGCCTAGCTTCAGGCAGGTCAGAAACTTACTACGCAGAGGCAAGAAACAGGAAGCCCTACACCTGCTCATTGGGGAGGATCCTGATATGCACCCTTCACCCTACAGTGCTCCGGGATGTGCCTGAACTACCACCAGTAAAAGGTACTGAAGTGACTACCGTGTCCGTACCCTTTCTTGCTCTGACCCGGCGTGGTCTCGCCAGTCCTGCATCCCCCCTCTCCGTACGCTGCCCTGAGGCCTAGCTCCACCTGTGCGGAGCTATACCATCGAGCTGGAGATTCTCAACAGAAACCACCGCGACATCCCCAAGGCCAGGCAAAGGCCCGGGAACCGAGTCGTTCCCATCCCTCTGGGCGTGTCACATAGGCCTGGGAAGTTACACGGGAACGCTGATGCCCTTTCTAGAATTCCCTATCTGCTATCAGAAGGTGCCCAAACCCCTGGCTTTGGGCAGAGGGGGGGAATATGTGACAGGGTCACTGGTATGATATATGAGGGGAGGTATGTGTCGCACAGGTTGCTAGCCTGTGTGAACTGAAACCAATGAACTTTCTGCCAGCATGTTATATGCTGGTGGGTTAACTCACTTAAAGGGCGTGGTTTTAGGGGAATGACAGTGATGGGAGAGACGTCATTCCCCATACCTCCACCTCAGGATGTGGCTGAGGATCGTTTAAATGTTCAGCCCTGTTTTTTTTTCTGTGTGTTGTGTTTGGAGAGGCAAGGTCTCCAGACTGGACAGCCATAGCTCAGGAGGGAGCTGAAGGCTGGACATAACCTATGTGTGCGACCTGCACACACACATATATAGACTGTGCTATAGTTTATCTTTTGTTTTTGTGGTTTAGCCAAGTAAGGCTGTATTTATTTTGCTGGGGTGCAGAGCTTTATGCAGCTAATAAAGCCTACAAAGAAAACCCTGGTTCCTGAGTCTACTTCAGGAAGTGGCCGAGCGAGTCGTCCTACCACACCGGAAAAAGACAATTCCTGGGTAGTGGCGTAAAGACTAAGCACCGCAATGACTATTCCCAAGTTTAGTTTGTTTTTTGTTATTCTGCAATTTTTGCCTTTTTGAGACTTTGTAAATTTTTTGTAATATGAATCATTATTGTTGTTAATTGCTTAATTCTAAAGGTGTCCTCAGTCCGGGAGTACTGAATTTAACTAGGGGGGAATGTGGCACCCCAGGGGTCCGGTTGCCACAGTGGCATTTCCTCCCTCACAGGGGGTGATGCCATGCCTGGAAGCAAGGAGGGGTTCCCTAATCTGGTATACCAGCATCCAATACTTTCCTGGCTCCAGACCAGAAAGGGGAGCTCCTCCCCTTCAAACTGGAATCTGGAGGTGGGGTTAGTAAGAGTTAGTTGAGAGGGCCTAGCTCTTGATGTGAGAGGTCGGGTGGCAGTGCCTCTCCACCACCATTAGCTTCAATTATCCTGCACAGAGCCCGAACCAGCCAAATCCCTTATCAGGAACTGCTGTCTGAGGGTCCCGGGAGTCAGAGGCGAGCTTCTGCCAGACTCAGAGAGTCCAACATGGGCCGCAAAAGGCAGAAGGATGCCGGGGCCTGCAGCAGTGCCTCAGCCCAAGATGGCACCGAGACAGAGGAAGAGGCGGGAAGGAGGAACACAGCCTATGCACGGAGGCTGGAGGCTTCAGCACGGCTGCACAGGTATGCGAGGGGCATGAAGGCAGATGAAGAAGGAAGTGAAGGCAGTGAGAAGCATGGAGATGAGGAGGAAGATGGTGAGGAGATGCCTGTGCCTGTGCTACATAATGAACAGCAGGAGGAGGGGGATGGTGACACTGTGCTGGCAGCTGAAAGTTCAGATGAGGCAGAGCCGACTCTGCGAGATGTATTCCAGGCTGTCTTATACTGCAAGACTGCTTTAACTGCTCTGACAAAGCAGGTGAATGGTCTGAAAGCCGACATGGGAGGCATTGAGGCTTCTATGCAGAAAGTTACAGCCAGATTGACTGAGGTGGAGGGCAGAGTTGGTGTAACAGAAGATCATTTAACCTCAGTGCAAAAGACGCAGCAACAGCACACTCAGAGGATCACGGTAGTGGCTAACAAAAATGATGACCTGGAAAACCGGTCACGCAGGAACAATTTGCGTATTGTGGGCATCCCTGAAAGAGCTGAGGGTGCTGACCCCACGACCTTTGTTGAAACCTGGCTGCTGGGAAAGTTTGGGTCTAATATCCTGTCGAGGGTGTTTGCTGTGGAGCGTGCCCATCAAGTGCCCATGAGACCCCCAGTGCCTGGAGAGGGCCCTCGTACGATGTTAGCCAGAATCCTGAACTGCAGAGACCGGGACACTATCTTACGTAAGGCCAGAAAATTGACAGATCTTACCCTGGAGGGCAAACGCATTGAAATATACCCGGATTACTCGGCTGAGGTGCAAAAGCTGCGGCTACGGTATGGTGAAGTGAAGAAACAGCTCCGCTCTTTGAATGTGAAATACTCTACAATTTATCCTGCCAAATTAAGAGTGGAAGCCTTTGGAAAGGTCAATTTTTTCCCGTCACCGGTAGAGGCCGCCTCGTGGTTGGAGCGGAACCGGAGCAAATTGAGAGAAGCTGAGGACTCGGCACGGTGAATGCACGACCCTGCTATCCTGACCACTGGACAGGGTTGTGGCTCTGCATTGCTCTGCGAAACCGCAGAGTAGGGGGAGAAACCCCCGCTGGGATCTACGTTTTATAGTTTTATAGTTAATTTGTTTGATTAATGGTTCGGGACTATGCATACTATTGATTATGTGGTGGAGAGACTGCCAATGCTGGAGGAGGACACGGCGCATGTTGATATGCGGTATACTACGATGTTGCTCAGGTTCTTTGAGCTCCCACTCTCACGTTGGGAAGAGAGTGACAAGAGAAGGGTGGGGGGAGGGGGTGGGGGGGTAGTTGGATGGGTTGGATTTGCGGGAAAATGGGGTTGCTTATGCTGTTTGACCTGGTATGCTTGGGAACAAAATGGAAAGATGTTACTTGATGATGGTGGATTGTTTTTTCTAATGCACAATGAGTAACCGTACGGTTCGGATTTTAAGTTGGAATGTACGTGGTATATCTGACAGGATTAAGAGGGCAGCAGTTCTGAATCACATCAGATCTTGTGATCCTATGATTGCGTGCATACAGGAGACCCATCTCACTAGAGATACTAGGCACTGGCTATCGAGAGGGTGGATGTTAAAGACATATCATTCCACTTATTCCTCGTACTCCAGGGGGGTGTCAGTCCTAATACACAAAAACGCACATTATGAAGAGCTGGCAGTGCAAGTAGACAGTGAAGGGCAGTATGTATGGATTGCGTGCAGATTGTATGGACACAAAATGATTTTAGTGGCTTTATATATCCCTCCACCTTATTCTAAAAAGGAACTTCAAGCAGTAATGGACTTGACGGCCAGATGGGGGGAGGCTCCGATGTTGATTATGGGAGATGTTAACAACACCATGAATGATTACTGGGATAAAGTACGTCCGGCAGGTATGGAAGCTGGACGGGATGGAATGACTGCATTTGGCACCTACGTGGGGGAGCTGGGGCTGGTGGATCTGTGGAGAGTACGAAATGAGGGTAAGAGGACCTTCTCGTGTCATTCGGCTACACACGGAACACTGTCAAGGATAGACCTGGCTTTTGGGGATACTGCTATGGATGGGATGGTTGGGGAGGTGGAATACCTACAGAGGACTCTATCGGATCATAGTCCTATGGTTGTCACGCTTCTAGTGGGATCTGCTCAGGGTCAGAGGGGAGGTTGGCGTCTTCACCCGACGTGGCTTAAAGTGGTGGATATGGGTGGCATAACCAAAGAACTAGAGCACTTCTTCCAAGTGAATGAAGGGAGTGCTGAGGCCACAGTGGTGTGGGAGGCTATGAAGGCATTTACGAGGGGACTCTTTATAAGTGAGATCTCACGGTGTAAGACCAAAACTAAATTGGCAGATCAACAAATAAAGGATGACTTGACAAGGGCAGAGGCAGACATGATTTTGGCGCCAACGAGTGTAGCTCACAATAGACTAAAATTGGCACAGGAGGCAGTTAATAAACTGCACATGATGCAAGCTGAGAGGAAAAGGGCATTTCAGCAAGCCCAATTCTTTGAGGAAGGAGAGAGAGTGGGTCACTTGTTGGCGGTGATATCTGCGGCACAGAGGGAGTCTTCCAGGGTGTACAGGTTGAGAGACCAAACGGGGACGACTCTGACAGACACAAAGGACATATTGGAGGTCTTCAAGGAATATTACATGGCACTGTACAATTCAAGAGTACGGGACACGGAGGGGGCCGTAGAGGAATTTTTGGAAGGCATCTCACTGTCTAAATTGTCTGAGGAAGATAGGATGAGGTTGGATGAACCTGTGAGTGTGGAGGAGGTGGAATGTGCAATTCTGTCTATGCCCAATAACAAATCACCGGGTGCTGATGGTCTACCTGGGGAGGTGTACAGGGAGCTGGTGGAACTGCTAGCTCCAAAATTGAAATCTGTGTTTGATGAGGCTTTGGTGAAGGGGGCGTTACCGAGATCAATGGAGGAAGCGGTGATAGTGGTTCTGCCAAAGGAGGGGAAAGACCCCATGGATGCGGAGTCGTATAGGCCCATATCGTTGTTGACAACGGATGTCAAAATACTCGCTAAGATCCTGGCCACCCGGCTCACCGGGGTTGCGCATACTGTTATTCACGAGGACCAGTCGGGCTTTATGCCCAACCGCTCCACGGCTGTTAACTTGAGAAGATTATTTCTTAATATGCAGCTGCCTGCTGATAATGGTGGCGGGAGAATAGTGATGTCATTGGACGCTAGAAAAGCATTTGATAGCGTGGAATGGAAATATTTATGGAAAATCATGGAAATAATGGGATTTGGCCCCGCATTCATGGCCTGGGTGAAGTTATTGTACTCATCCCCAAGGGCGGTAGTTAAGGTGAATGGTGAACGGTCCGGGATGTTTGACTTACATAGGGGCACAAGGCAGGGGTGCCCGCTGTCCCCGCTATTGTTTGCGGTGGCAGTGGAGCCCCTGGCGGCCAAAATAAGAGCTGAGAGAGGAGTGGTTGGATTTAAATTTGGGAGGCTGGAAGAAAAAATATCACTGTATGCCGATGACATCCTGTTATTTCTGGAAAATGCAGGAGAGGCATTGGGGTGCACGATGGATGTAATTAAACACTTTGGGAGCATTTCGGGACTGGAGATAAACTGGCACAAGTCTTATGTCATGGCTGTAGATAGACCAATAAAAGCGGAGGAGATAGATGAGAGGGAGAAGCAGCTCCAGCTGGTTTCACAATTTAAACACCTTGGGATATGGGTGGCGCTTCCATTGACACGATTCACGGATCTGAATTTAGTTCCTCTGCTAGAGAAATTTAAAAAGAAAATAGGCGCATGGTGCCAATTGGCTTTGACGGTGACGGGTAGAACTAACCTGATTAAGATGGTCCTTATGCCACAACTAATGTACGTTTTGCACAACTCACCGATATGGCTACCAAAAAAACGGTTTCAGGGTATTGATTCTATCTTCAGATCCTTGATATGGGGCAAGAGACAGGCAAGGATTAAATTGGGAACGCTGCAAAATGGGAAGGAGGAGGGAGGATTGGCCGCACCCAATCCCTGGGTCTATTTCTTGGCAGTACAGGGCCAGCATGTCAGGGGATGGAGAGAACCCGATTGTGGAGGGGCAGCTTGCCGGGTGCTGGTACATGTGTCGGGGAGACGCCCACTGGTCCAGGCGTTAGAGGATGGTACCTTTAAGAAATTGGGAGCAATATATCCTACCTTAGGCTTGACTCAGAAGGTATGGGACACTATTAAAAATATCAGGGGGGTGGACGGGCTGACTAAGTACTCACCGGTGTTGGGCAATGAACATCTGCCGGAACTTAATAAGCTGTGTCAAATGGGCAATTGGAAGGCGCAAGGAGTGAGATATGTGTGCCAGCTGCAGAGTGGAACGGACCTGAAGACCTTTGAGAAATTGAGAGAAGAATTTGATTTGCCTTTGGTATGGGGATTTCAATACTATAGGCTTCGACATGCTTGGAGGGCACAGTGTGGATTGGGAGCCATGACGGTTCAGGGTGACATTGTACTAGACTCTGTATGTATGAAGGGAGGGACGAGGGGAGTCATATCGAGCTTATATCATGACCTACTGCACTCCTATCTGGGGGGAAATCACTTCATTGCAAAGAGTAAATGGGAAAGGGAGGTGGGTACCCTCACAACAGAACAATGGGAGGCAATTCTAGAATATGTCCCGAAGATCTCTCTAAGCGAGCAGGCACGGATCTCCCAATTATACATAATACATAGGACATACAAAACACCGCTGCGCCTGTACAAGGCGGGCTTGAGGGGAGATTCCAGTTGCCCTAGATGTGGCACGGACCAGGCCGGACTGCTACACATGCTATGGTCATGCCCACGGCTAGTGGCTTATTGGTTGGTCGTTGTTAACAAAATTGAGAGGGCTTATACATGTACAATTGACAGAAACCCGGTGCTGTGTGTTTTGGGGGAGGTGGATGGAATACCTGTCTCAGAACATTACAAAGTGGCGATAGCGCGATTGCTATATGTGGCACGCAAACTAATAGCACGAAAATGGACAGATTCGGAACCCCCCACTAGGAGGGAATTTATTGCTCAGACACGTACGGTAATGCATTTAGAGGAAAGCATTTACAGGCGGAGGCATGGAGAGAGAACTTTTGGGAAAATATGGTCCGCATGGATGGCGGTAATATGATTGTCAATGTTCCCAGGTATGCCCGGCATAAGGAGTATTGGCGGGAGGGGGGAGGGGGGAGAGGGTTTTGACTGTATTACTACACGTTATGTGAATTGTTATATGTATATTGATAACTGTTTGCTGTAAATTTTTGAAACCTAAATAAAAATAATTGGTTTAAAAAAAAAAAAGAGTTAGTTGAGAGGAGTTGGAGACCGGAGAGCGATGAGGAAGGACCTGGGGAAGGGAGCTGTGAATAAGCTCACCCCAGAGAGAAGCGCAAGTGAACCGGACAGCGGAGTCCGTGGTTGTGGAGCACTGAAGGTCCAGCAGCTAAATCCGGAGGGCAGGAGACTGCAGGTCTCCTGGCCCCACCAGACGCCTGGCGGCTCAACAGCATCATAGGGCCCAGCACTGCCACGAGGGAGCGACACTTCAGGATGGCCCGAGCTGCCTGCCATACGGGTGAGGAAAAGACGTTTTACTCAGGGACGAGGGCCGCAGCATAGCATCAAGCAGCAGGGCCAAAGAGAATAGCGCAGAGGGAAGGCCTACAACTTCACCTGGTGAGGTGGATCCCCAACTTGCTTCCAGGCCACCCGGACCTCCTTTAGCAGGTAGTACCTGTGCCCTGGTCTGTTCTGACAAACCGCAAGTAAAGAAAGAGGAAACCGCCATTAATCTGTTGTCTGGTCATTACTAGTGTTGAGCCATCCCCGTAGTGTTCGAGTTCGGTTCAGTTCGTCGAACACCAGTATGTTCGCCGAACTGTTCGTCGAACTGTTCGACGAACACCTGCGAACACCGTTAAAACCAATGGCAGGCAAACAAAAACACATAGAAACACATAGAAAACACCTTCAAAGGTGTCCAAAAGCTGACAAACTGCTCAGAAGACGTAACTAACACATGGAAAAGTGACAAGTACATATAGTCATGCGAAAAGAAAAGAGGTGGAGGAGTAAAAGGAGGGGGAGACACAGATATAGGCATGTCATGCCCTTCTAAAACCAAAAAAGTGCGAAGCCGACACGGCCAGTCCGTTCCTGCCCGTGCCACCTCCGTGTCGCCGGGTTTGAGCCAGAGCCGCGGTGGACCCTGACGGCCAGCCCCCCTCTCCCAATACTGGTGCCTGTCCGCTGGTGGGTCGAGCCCCCCCGCGGTGGGGGGGGTAACATCTGCAGAAGAAAGACCATCTTCCAGCCAAACTAAGATGTCGACTTCTTTTCGTGGACAATGTGATACGATCCCTTTCTTACGGACACGCCCATTGCTACAAATTCCAGATGAGGCACAAAAACAGCAGGTGCTTCAACGGATATTAAGTGCTCCTTCAAGTGGGCTCTCCTCCACCTCAACTTCAACATCACAAATACTCCAGTCCTCAGAGGTGTCACCCCAATCGCACTTGCTTCCTCACAGCTCCCAAGTCTCCAGCTGCCCGTTTGAGTATGGGGTAACACAGATGGTTGAGTCTGCACAGCTGTTTACTCATACTATAGCCTGGGAAACGGAGGTCTGCTCCAGAGCTTCTGTTAATCCAGACGAGGAAATGATCTGCACTGATGCCCAGAATCTTTATAAGTCGGATCCAGGACCAGATGAAGAAAGTTCTGAGCATAATGTAGACCCTCGTTCCCAAACTGTAAGTCCTGTTGGTGGAGACAATGATGAAGACGATGATGAGACTCAAATACCTGATTGGAGCGACAACTTGACTTTTCGGTCAGGGCAGGAAGAGGTTGGCTCTGAGGACGACAGGTGTGAGAACACACAGGGTGATGATGACGAGGTTGGAGATCCCACTTACTGTCAACCCACAGTCAGCTAGTCGATGAGGTCAGCAGAAGAGGTGGAGGAGGATGTGACTAGCCTAGGGGATGGGGATGACTCGGCACCCGGGCCTTTGCCTGGCCTTGGGGATGTCGCGGTGGTCGGCTCCCTGGCCTGCACCCTGGGGTCACTCTTTAAAAGGGTGGATAATTGTTAATTTTATAAGAGTTCGTGACGCCACCTGTGGTATCTGGTGAGAAGCACCAGTGCTGCAGCAGTCCACTGAGGCCCGTGATAAGGCTGCTCGATGGTATAGCTCCCCACAGGTGGAGCTAGGTCTCAGGGCAGCGTATGCAGGGGGAATGCAGGACAGGCAAGACCCAGCTGGGTCAGAGCAAGAACGGGAACGGACACGGTAGTCACTTCAGTACCTTTTACTGGTGGAAATTCAGGCACATCCCGGAGCACTGTAGGGTGAAGGGTGCATATCAGGATCCTCCCCAATGAGCTGGTGTAGGGCCTCCTGTTTCTTGCCTCTGCGTAGTAAGTTTCTGACCTGCCTGGAGCTAGGCCTAACTTTGTCTCTGTCTTGCGCTGGCTGACCTTGTGGTAGGGCCTTCTCTTGGAGTTCACGCTCCCAGTATGCGGGGCCTAAGCGTCTCCTGGCTCTGTTACGTATCAGCACCTAAGCAATCCTAGGACTTGTAGTTCTCCAGGGATTCCGGTTATGCCTTACTGGGTCATAGAGATCCCGGTAAGCTCGGATCCGGTGTCCGGTAAATGCTTCGGGGTGAGCTGGTTAAGCTCCTCTGCCCCTTATGTACTAACTCGCCACTCGCCTTCGGCCTACTCGGGCCCTCACTAGGCTATGCACACTAACGGCAGCTTGTCGCGCTTTACCGATCTTAAGGCGCCGGCACACCTTAAGCTCTAACTGGGCTCCCTGAATCTAGCTAGCAGGAGCCTTGTGCTCCACTGCTGAACTATTAACTGAGTTCTCTAGACTAGACTGAGCTCCACTGCAGACTGACCTCTCTTAGGCTTCTCTACTGCAGGAACTCTTCAGAGGAACTGAACTGCCTAGCTCCACCTTCCCTATTTATATCCCTAACGGGATCCCTCTGGTGGTCTGAGGTGGAAGGTGGAGATGTGTGAATATTTATGGGGGCCTCTTGTGGAGGGTTCCATCAATGCACTCTTCTAGGATCTGTGATACGAAGAGCAGCGGGGCGTCACAGATGCTATTGACGATGAGGTTAGGTTGCGCCTTCCTAAACAGAGACGGAGTACTGGAAGCACGTCAACAACTGCATCCTCAACCACAACTCTGCCTCTGACCACAAGTCGTAGTGGCTCTTCAGGTCGCATGGGCTCTAAGCCTTGCATAGCCTGGGCATTTTTTCAGATCGATAAGGATGACCCAACTCGTGTTATCTGTAATATTTGTCACCAAAAGCTAAGTAGAGGCCAAAAAATCCATAGTTTGAGTACTTCATGCATGTACCGTCACATGGATATGAAGCATAAGTTGCAGTGGGAAGCTCACTGTGCTACAATGCGGCCTAGCGGGCCGGGCCAACCACTGTCTGCCCCATCTTGTGCATCCGCAGCCTCTTCATCCTCTGTGACTGGAGGGACAGCAGTCACACATGTTTTTGGACGCAGACCTGCCACCTCTTTACCCGCAACAGCCAGTGTGATTGGCAGGTCGTCAGTTCATTGGGAAGTGGAAACACCTGCTGGTGTTGAGCGCTCTCCGACATCGAGAGCACCACCTTTGGATCAAGGCAACCTAACATGTCCGCCTGTATCTTCCTCACAGACTGGCAGTTTGCCGGGGACACCCTACTCAACCCTGTCTAAGCACAACAGCCAGCCCTCGGTCCCCCAGATGTGGAAAAGTAAAAGACCATTTCCTCCTAGCCATGACAAAGCTAAGAGGTTGAATTTCACCATCTGCAAGCTGTTGGCTACAGAAATGCTGCCTTTCCGCCTGGAGGACACAGAGGATTTTCGAGACCTTATGTCCGTCGCAGTGCCCCAGTACCAGATGCCCAGTCGGCACTACTTCTCAAAGAAAGGTGTGCCTGCTCTCCACCAGCATGTCGCACACATCACCGCTTCTTTGAGAAACTCTGTGTGTGACAGGGTGCATTTCACCACAGACACTTGGACAAGTAGGCATGGACAGGGGCGTTACATGTCGCTGACTGGGCACTGGGTAACTATGGTGACAGCAGGACAAGGGGCTGCTGTCCAAGTCTTACCGTCCCCACGAGTTGTGCGTCAATCCTCTTTATCTCGAAGTTCCTCCACTGCTTCTGCCTCCTCAACCTCCTCTCGGTCCTCCACCTGCACCCAAAGCCTGTCTGGTAATGCCACCTGCTTTCTAACTGCGCAGAAAGAATCCTGCACACCTCCTTACTATGCTGGCAGCAGGGCTCAACGGCATCAGTGTTTACTTTGAAATGTCTGGGAAATGTGAGTCACACAGCTGAGGAGTTGTGGTCAGCTCTGGAGACCCGTGTTGAACCTGGTTGTCCATCAATTTTTAGCCCACTATCCCGGACTAGATGGCCTTCTGCAGACGGCACGGTCACTGTGTGCTCACTTCCGCCGTTCGCATCCCGCAGCTCAACGACTTACATCTCTACAGAAGTCGTTGGGCCTGCCATTTCACCGACTGAAATGCGATGTGCCGACACGGTGGAATTCAACTCTGCACATGTTGCAGCGACTGTGGCAGCACCGACAAGCCCTGGTGCAATACGTTCTGACGTATAGCCTGGGCCAACGAGATCCAGAGGTGGGGCAAATCACGCTGCAGGAGTGGCCTCAGATCAGGGACCTATGAAGTTGACGCGCCCCCTGGGCCGTGGGGTACCCGGAGCCGGGCCGGTAGACGCTGGGGGTTGTAGTCACTGTGGCGGTGACCCGGTCCGTGACCCAGGGCGGTCAATCCAAGGGTAATTTGTATATATGGGTTTTATAATGTCCGACTACGCCACCTCTGGAGTGCGGCAAAAGGGGCCGCCGCTGCGGAACAGTCCTCTGAAGCTGGTGGTTTTGCAGCAATGGTATTATTACTCCCCACAGGAAAAGTGTAGCTTCAGGGCAGTGTGGGTGGATGATGGTGGTTGTAGTGCAGGGAGTCAGTAATGAACACAGAGTCCGTGTGATGCAGTCCCAAGATCTTTACTCACAGTTGTTGCAGTCCAGATTACAGGTACCAGAGCAATCTCCCCCGTCGTGCTGTGTGTACTCAGTGAGGGGCTCAGTCCACCCCCAGATAGCTCTGGAGTGCTTAGCAGGACCCCCTTCTGTGTGTCCTTTCTCTGGCCTTCTCCCTGCACCTCACACTCAGTGACACTTCTATCCGGTATCCTCGGGCCTTGGCGGGCGACGTGTGTTCCGTCCCCTGGGTCCTATGTGGCTACCTTCTTAGTGAGACTGGTGTGGACTTTGGCCTGCAGTACATGAAATGCTGCAGCCTCCGGTTTCTAGTTGAGCCTTGCTGTTTCTCCGCTAGTTGAGGGACCGGTTCCCCTTATCTGGCCTGACCCCTCTACCTCCTAGTAGCAGCGGGAGTACGGGTGGCCTTCTGCACGGCCCGTACCCCTAGGGTCCCTTCGGTTCCTGGAGCCCTCCTGCTCCCACTCCTCTCTTCTCTCCTTCAGTCCTGGGCCTCCCAGGCTAGGCCCGCCTCTGTAGCAGAGCTCATGCAGAGCCTCTGCTCCTGTCACTTTTCCTCCTCTGACTGGCTTGCTCTTTCTAAGATGGCTTCCTATTTATACTCTCCCTGTCATGTGCTCCCCTAAGCTGCTCCCCTAAGCACCCACTACATAGGACCCTCCCGCCAGCTAGGGACCTGGGACTGTGCTCTCCCTTAGGAGTAATCTCGCCCTACCCCCACTGCGGGTATGTGTCGGATGCAGGTGTTAGGGTCCCGAGCCATACTCCTTCCTTACCTGAGGGTGAGATACCACACCTCTGGGTGAGATGCAGTAACTCTGTGGCGACTGAACCCTCAGGGGCGCCACACACCCTTCTGCACAGTTTTGAAATGGCGACGAAGATGTTTAGTGCTGACGACGATGCCATTATCAGCATGACTATTCCAGTGATTTACATGCTGGAGCACACATTAAACAGAATTCAGAGTCAGGTGGTGGGACAAGAGGAGGTGGAGGAAGTAGAGGAGGAGTCGTATGCGGAAGGGATAACATCTCCAAGGTCCAGACGGTCGGCAGCACCAAGGCGGCAGGCATGGGAGGGTGGGGGAGAGGGATTAACCAGGGCGCATGGTAGCAGCCAAACTGTTGAGGAAGGTGCAGGAGCCGAGGAAGAAGTGGAGGACGAACTGGCGATGGGCATGGAAGACTCATCAGATGAGGTAGACCTTGATCACATTTCTGTTGTGCGAGGTTGGGGGGAGAGGGCAGAGGAAGGAAGCATGATTCTTACCTCGCTACCAACACAACAAGGACTTGGTCCTCCTGGATGCGCAAGACACATGAGTACCTTCTTGCTGCACTACCTGCAACATGACCCTCGGATTGTCAGAATTCGAAGTAATCCCGACTACTGGGTTGCCACACTCTTAGATCCCCGGTACAAAAGTAAATTTGCCGAAATAATTCCTGCCATAAAAAGGGATTTACGCATGCAAGAGTATCTGCAGACGCTGTTGCAGAATCTTACATGTGCTTTTCCACAAAACACCAGTGGTGCACGTAGTGAATCTCACAGTTCTAACTTGCCAACCATGGGACTGTCGAGTCTTCATCACTCAAACCGTAACAGTAACACAGTATCTGCTGGTAACAGCAATTTTGTGGAATCGTTTCACCACTTTTTTAGACCATCCTTTGCAAGGCCACAGGAGACAAGAAGTCTGACACATAGTCAACGCCTAGAGAGGATGGTACAGGAGTATCTCCAAGTGAACATCGAAGCCATGACTGTGTCACTGGACCCTTGCTCATTTTGGGATTCCAATCTGGAAAAATGGCCGGAGCTCACCACTCAAGCCTTGGAGATCTTGTCATGCCCTGCAGCCAGCGTTCTCTCTGAACGTGTGTTCAGCGCTGCTGGTGGTGTGCTGACAGATAAGCACAAGCGGCTGTCCACTGAGAATGTAGACAGACTCACATTCATAAAGATGAACAAATCATGGATTCGCAAGGACTTTTCTACCCCTGTGTCATCCTGGGGAGACTAAAAGCTTGAGGATTTCGTAAAATCACCTCACCAACTGTTTTAAGCAACTGTGGGGTAATTGATGCCACTTAACCCTAGAACGCATGACCATAAAAATCTACACTTTCACATACCTGGGACCTTTTAGGCCCGTGTGCAAATAACATGGAATAACTCAAACTCAAATGACAAACAACTATATACATGAAGAATACCTAGAGTTTCAAAATTCTAACTAAAGTAATCTTGCAGAAAATAGACAACAATTAACAGGGCGGGCCTGCGAGGCCCCAGGTATGCGTTCTAGGGTTAAGTGGTGTCTGTGCCACAATTTTGAGAAAAAATGGAGACTCTTTTTGGAGTCCCCTTGCTGTGTCTTACGTGACGTTGGCATCGTCAATTCCAGGTGGGTTGGGTTGCTCCCCATCCCCCTTTTAACTGTAAGAAACTACATACACTATGGCTTGGGGTAACACAGATGGTTGAGTGTGAAGAGCTGTTTACTCAGAGGTCTGCTCCAAAGCTTCAGTGTCTTCTAGTCAGCGTAGAATTTTTAACTGCATCTAGCCTAGGCAATACTTTGGGCGTAGTAGCCCAGCTGCGAAGCAAGCTGCACCGCCTGTGTATCTAATAAGAATTTTTAAATGCATCTAGCCTAGGCAGACTGTGGGGACCCCCAACCAAACCCAGACGCTCAGCCCCCCTACCGCCCCCCTTTCCTTGACAATACAATAATGTAACTCTTACAACTGGATGGGTGAGGATCGGTCACAGCTTTATTAACTCTTTATACTCATTCCATTAGAAAGGCATTTTATTTCTAAAATAATTCAGCTTGTTGCAGCATGCCCTGGGTCTCCACTCCGGCAAGTTGGCCAACAAGTGTAACTCTCCAACATGTCCTTTCTATTTCCAGGCCACGGAGGATCCTGCGTACTCGTATGCAGGACTCTGACCCCCACTCATCACTCTTAATGCTTGTTCCACTCCGTCCTGGAGTCCTGACAGGAATATGTCCAGTCCAATATCCATTAAGTGAACACCGTCAGGCCGTATGAGGCCTGCTTTATCTCCTTCCAGTTGTCGGTGTCGTATCACTACACCGCCTCTGTCTCTTCTAAATTTTGCCATCCGAATATTTATTACCCGCTTTGTCCGTTCGATGGCCGTGATGTCTCGCGCACCTTGCCATACCGCTATCGGCACAATCTCTGACCATACTATAGCTAGTTTTGTGAAAAATTCTCTGAAGCGCTCAGTGTCTAGTTTCATTATTGCCATTAGTTATGCGCTCTTGTGATGACCTAGGTCATTTCCCCCGGCCTGTATAACTAAGATGACCAGATCTCTTGCCTCTCTCCCTACCTTGATTACCTCCATTAGTACCTGTGGCCATAGCAGGCCTCTAATACCTCTCCAGTTGAAATATGTGTTATGAAACTCTAATTTCCTCCCGCCTGGGCGGACTTTCGCCCTTTTTTCTGCCCAATATATATACACGAGTGGCCGATCACCCACACTGTTGGCTTAGCGTCACCTGTAAAAGAAACAAACCACGTTAGGATAACAAGTCCGGTCTTATGAATCTCGCCAAACACGTGGATTGCCATCTCCCTATCCTCTGAACTTCCATTTTTGACAATCCTGCTCTTGCTGCTTCCGTGGCCGCGCCTATGCGGAATGAGTGTGTCCCGTAATCTTTGGGGTGGTTCCCTGCCGATGTTATGCATTTATTAAATATAGCTTGGAACTGGTATCTTGATAATGGCGTTCCATCAATGTGTGATAGGAAGAAATTACTTTGTGATCTGATGGTTATATATGTTTTTACTATTGTTACCCGACTCAGTGTACCGTTTGTGGGTTGTAGAAGTACCCAAGTGCCCCTGCCCACTGGAACCGTTTTCGATTGGCGTATGCATAGACGTATTGCATTATTGGCTATGACTACGTCCTGGTGTAATAAGCCTCCACTGGTGGTAATTTTGGATTGAGGGACTAATTCGCTTATGCATAGCGCCCCGAAGAAGGCGATCACAAATGCAGAAGACAGTAGTGTAGCTTCAAATTGTGAGTGTCATGTTAATGGTGTTAGGGATATGATGTGAGAAATCAGTTTTAGTGACACGGGACGGGACGTCTACACTCCTGACTTGGCTGACCCCTTTTCCACCCTTTTATGGATTGTCTGATGATGAATCTTTGTCACATCTCCCCAATTCAGTAGTTGGAAGTGAAATGCTACTCCGGTCAGACACCGCTGCGCTGACGCCAATGATATGCCCCTTATCATTAGCTGGTGGAGAAATTCTATGGTGACTTGTGATCTGGCTTGTTCACATTGGTCAACCTGTCTGCCTGCTACTAGTCGTGTCCACTCTTCCCATGCCTTACCGTATGCTTGCCACGTCGACGAGGCAACTGATGCTCTGATTAATGGCATCAACTATTCGCCACTAGATCCCATAGGGAGCGTGGGCAACTGCTGCCCGATGGGTGGGCGTTGGGGAAGAGCTCTGTGAAAATCTGCCAATTGAATTGTTATAAAGCATTAGCAGCAGCTTTACACCCCTCAGCATAGTGGCTAGCGCGGACCCATACATTGTGTTTTAGGCACAGGAATGCTAGCCAGCGTAGTAGGCCTAGCACTGGGAGAGACGATGATGCCATCTTATTAATGCAATGCGCTAGGCTGGTGTTTTTTGTTATGAAGCGTATATTTTTGTTAGCCAGGCGCGCGCCCCATATTTCTATTGCTACCACTATTGGGAAGAAAAATTATTTTCAGGGCTAGATGCAGCTAAAAATTATTATTAATTTCAAAGCTGGTGGAGCTTGGTATAGATGGCCTAATACAATGAGTCCCACACACTGCTAGAAGCCCAAATATTTTTTCAGAGCTAGATGCAGAAAAAAATTATATTGAATTTGCAACCTGATGGAGGTCAGTATAGATGGACTAATAGAACAAGTCCAATACACTGCTAGAAGCCCAAATATTTTTTCAGAGCTAGATGCAGATAAAAATTATTTTTAATTTGCAACCTGGTGGAGGTTAGTATAGATGGACTAATAGAACAAGTCCCACACACTGCTAGAAGCCCAAATATTTTTTCAGAGCTAGATGCAGAAAAAAATTATAATCAATTTGCAACCTGGTGGAGGTCAGTATAGATGGACTAATAGACCAAGTCCCACACACTGCTAGAAGCCGAAATATTTTTTCAGAGCTAGATGCAGAAAAAAATTATATTGAATTTGCAACCTGATGGAGGTCAGTATAGATGGACTAATAGACCAAGTCCCACACACTGCTAGAAGCCCAAATATTTTTTCAGAGCTAGATGCAGATAAAAATTATTTTTAATTTGCAACCTGGTGGAGGTTAGCATAGATGGACTAATAGACCAAGTCCCACACACTGCTAGAAGCCTAAATATTTTTTCAGACCTAGATGCAGATAAAAATTATATTGAATTTGCAACCTGATGGAGGTCAGTATAGATGGACTAATAGAACAAGTCCCACACACTGCTAGAAGCCCAAATATTTTTTCAGAGCTAGATGCAGATAAAAATTATTTTTAATTTGCAACCTGGTGGAGGTTAGTATAGATGGACTAATAGAATGATGCTATGCCCAAAAGGTTTTACTTCACTAGGTGCAGTAAAAAATTTTGTATTCTATACACAGGTGGTGTAGCTTGCAACACAGATAGGCTACTCCACTGACTAACACACTCTGCAATAGGCCAAAAAGGATTAGCTTTGCTAGATTTAGCCAAATGCTGTGAAAAAAACTTGCACAGCACTGGCACAGACCTGCCTGGTAAAAAGTGATAGAAACTGATGTAACCTAGCCCTGAAAAGGATTGCAATTACAATTAGTCTTTACTCCCACAACCTATCTATTTAAGAGCACAGACCTGCCTGATAAAAGTCGTATGAAATGATGTAACCTAGTCCTTAAAAGGACTGCAATCACAACTCTTCCCTACTCCCAAGCTATCTGTAGATTTGTGCGAAAATTGGCTTGAAATTAACAAAGTATAGCGCTCACAGCAACAGCGGTGCCGTCTAACATGCAGCTGCAGCAGTGAGAAAATGGTGGCGACTGGTAAAATGGCTGGGTCTTATAGGGCAAGGACATGTGACATACACTGCCAATGACACATGCCCTTGCTTGTGTGAAAAAAAGCAGTTCGCTCCGTGTGTGCGCTGCTGATAGGCTGACAGATTGCACCTCCCCACTGTAAATGCGGGAAAGAGAAAAAAAAATGGAGATCTTCATTATTCCTGCAGAGATCCATCCCCTGCCCCTCCCTCCGCCCCGCTGTACACTCAAACTGCGTATGAACTTCAGGAGGGCAAAGTTTGATCAGCTAAGAGATGCCCTTCACCTTATAGACTGGGATAGTATCTTTAGTAATAGGAGCACGGATAGAAAATGGGAAATTTTCAAAACAGTCCTACATAGTCACTGTCCTTATGGGAATAAAAGGGCTAGGAATAGGAGGAAGCCAATGTGGCTAAATAAGGAAGTCAAGAGGGCAATGAAAAACAAAAAAAGGGCTTTCGGTAAACTTAAACAAGAATTCAGCGAGGAAGCGCTAATATCTTATAGGGAAAGAAACAAAATCTGTAAGAAACAAATAAGAATAGCAAAAGAGGAGACAGAGAGACTAATTGCCAAGGAAAGTAAAACGAATCCCAAACTGTTCTTTAACTATATAAACAGTAAAAGGATTAAAACTGATGGAGTTGGCCCATTGAAAAATAACCTGGGTAAAATCATAGAGGGCGATGAGGGTAAAGCAAACCTACTCAATAGCTTCTTCTCCACTGTTTTCACAAAAGAAAACAATTTATCGGAGGGAATGCAGAGTGATAAAGTAAACCCTCCGCTAAATATCACCCACCTAACCCAGGAGGAAGTTCAGAAACGCCTAAATAATATCAAAATAGACAAGTCACCAGGCCCAGATGACATACACCCCCGGGTACTAAAAGAATTAAGTAATGTGATAGACAGACCGCTGTATCTTATATTCAAGCACTCTTTATGGACAGGGACTGTCCCACTTGACTGGCGCCAAGCAAATGTGGTACCAATATTCAAAAAGGGGTCTAAAAGTGACCCTGGGAACTATAGACCAGTCAGCTTAACGTCTGTTGTGGGTAAATTGTTTGAAGGATTTCTTAGAGATGCTATTGTAGAATATCTTAATGATAATAACTGTCTAACTCCATATCAACATGGATTCATGAGGGATCGCTCCTGCTAAACAAACCTGATCGCCTTCTACGAGGAGGTGAGCTCACAGCTGGACCGGGGAGAGTCAGTGGATGTTGTATACCTTGACTTCTCCAAAGCGTTTGATACCGTGCCACACAAAAGGTTTGTATATAAAATGAGAATGCTTGGTCTCAGGGATAATGTGTGCAAGTGGGTAAATAGCTGGCTGAGTGATAGAAAGCAGAGGGTGGTTATCAATGGAGTAAGCTCAGGGGGTGTCAGGGTTACTAGCGGGGTGCCTCAAGGGTCTGTCTTGGGCCCTATATTATTTAATATATTTATTAATGATCTAGTGGAAGGGTTGCATAGTAAAATAGCAATATTTGCAGATGATACTAAACTTTGTAAAGTAGTTAATACAGATGAGGATAGGGCACAGCTACAGGAGGATTTAGATACATTGGGGAGTTGGGCAAAAAAATGGCAAATGGGGTTCAATGCCGATAAATGTAAGGTCATGTGACGCGCCCCCTGGGCCTGTGCTGTGCAGGGGGATACCCGGAGCCGGGCCTTCTGTAAGATGCTGGGGGTTGTAGTCTCCGTGTGGCGGCGACCCGGTCCGTGCCCAGGGCAGTCAAACCAGTGGCAGTCTTAAGTAATAACAATGTCCGACTACGCCACCCGTGGATTGCGGTCAGTGGGGACCGCCGCTGCGCTGCAGACCGCTGAGGCTGATGTAATTTGCGCAGCCGAGTATGGAATGACTCCCCACGGGAGAAGTATTGCCTCAGGGCAGCTAATGTGAGATGATGGGAGTGATGGTGTGAGCGTCCCAGTAGTAATGGTGCTGGTGCGGCGATGAAACACAGAGACGTGTGGTGCAGTTCAGGGTCTTTACTGATGGTATAAAGCAGACCCTCCCGGGAGTACTGGTTAGCAGTAGGGGCCTGGTCAGTCTGTGAGCAAGCAGGATCTCCCCTGGCCAGGTGGAGTTGTAGGCCTCCCCGACTATCTGCACTCTTTCCTGGCTACCTTGCTCTATGCGGGTAGAAGTAGCCCACGCCCCTGAGTATACCGTGTGGTGCTCACCCATATGGCCGGTGACTTGGGGCCTTCCGTTAGCCTCCGCTTCACGATGGCGGTGCTGGTCCCTTGCTTGTGACCGTGCCTCCGGGCTTCTAAGGCCAGAGGACATGGAATCCCCTGCCGGTTGGATTCTGCTGCTGGACCTGGATGTCCCCACAGCCTCGGACTCCGTGTCCGGGTTTAGTGTCTTCAGCCAAGGCGAGCTTTCTAGCTTCCAGCCTCTGGCACTCGCTCCTGCTCCTACAGAGCTCCTGGTTCTTACTTTCCCTCTCCAGGCTCTGACTGCTCTGCTTGTTCTGCAGGCTCTGTCTCTGTCTGGGACTTCACTCACTAATCCCGCCCCAGACCCAGTTTATAAGGGCAGATTCCTCCCCTCCCAGGTCTGGGTGGGCCGTGTTGCATGCTTAGGGCTCCTGACCAGAGAAACCTCCCACTTGCTCTCAGACATAATATTTCTATTACTGTGGCAACCAGACCCCTGGGGTGCCACATTCCCCCCTAGTAAATTTTAGTACTCCGGGACTAAACACATTTTTAAAGAAACATAAATTCAGGGTATAACAATAACACAATAACATATTTACAAGTAGCTTTAGTTCTTTAAAGGTCACGGCGTGTCCGCAACCGGGTGTCCATATCACCCAAGGTGAAGCTTTAAGCGAAGTAGGGGACCTGTCCAAAGCAAACCCCTTGCGTTGGCCCTGGGCGTAGCTGCAAGGCTGAAGCTAGCTACTTTGGACCGCAAGGAGGCCACGCCAGACAGGTTTTCTCTTCCGCGGCCATCTTCGCAAGAGGCACCAAGGTGCAACTATCTACAAGAATGTTCCGGTTATCCAGCGTCCATAACCTGTTAGTCCAAATAAATCTGCAGGGTAAATGAGAAACATAATTAGTAACAGGCAACAAACATAAACCATAAACAGTTAAACAGATAAATTCGCAGTGCATTAGTTTAGATTTTCCAGCGAGCGGGCATCTGACCTCTAGTGACTCTAGTGGACCTACGGAGCTCATTAACTGGTCCTGCACTACAGGGTGTAGGAGGTGTTATGGGTAAGCTGGGCAGCTGTCTGCACACTCTTTGGCTCACTAGGGGCACGGCAGGCTCACTACTAGCAGAGGGTTGATTCTCCTGGGCTGCTGGTGTGGATTCTTCTGCCTCCTGAGCCGGCTGCTCTTCCAGCTCTACCTGATCTTCTGTAAGCACTTGAGGGGCTGGCTGGAGAAAGGTGAGGACGGGCACCACGATAGCGTTGTTTACTTGTGTCCAGGACCGGGGAAAGTCTCCGAGTACGGTGGTGATCATTTCCTCCTTTTCCTCTACGGGTTGAGGGTCTTCCTGATCTTCATCCGTGCTTTGCAACTTCTGGGGGCACTTTTTCAGGTGGTCTCTGGAGACAGTCGCTGTGGTCTCTCCTCCATCCTTGCTGATGACGTACACCTTTGGATTATTGTGGCTTGAGGGCAGTACGGTGTACGGGTCCTTTTCCCACTGGTCGTCCAACTTGTGGAGCCGCCTTTTTCTTTTCAAGACCTGCTCTCCAGGTACCAGGGGAACAGCGGGAGCATGTTGGTTATAAGTCCTCTCCTGCCTTTCTCTTGACTGGCAGAGACTTCGCTCGACGCTCTCCTGTACTTTCCGGTACTGCTGCTGCCGTTCTGTATCCCAGTCTGCCTCTGGCGAGGTGTCCTCGGGTATCAGGACTCCCATATCCAGGTCAACAGGTAGCTTACCAGGTCTTGCTCGCATTAGGTAAGCCGGGGTACAGTTGGTGGAACCTACCGGGATGTGGTTATACAGGTCCACCAGATCGGGCAGTTTCTCAGGCCACAGACTGCGTTCTTCCAGGGGCAATGTTTTTAGCAAATCTATCACCACCTGGTTCATCTTCTCGCAGAGTCCATTGGTTTGGGGGTGATAGGGCGTTGTTCTTATCTTCTTGCAGCCATACAGGTTGCAGAACTCCTGGAAGACCTCCGCTTCGAAGGCTGGTCCTTGGTCCGTCAGCACTTGGTCCGGGTACCCGTGCGGGCGGCAGAAGTGCAGCTGGAAGGCTCTGGATGCTGTCTGAGCCGTCAGGTCTTTGACAAGGACCACCACCAGGAACCGGGAGTAGTGATCCACGATGGTTAGGGCGTAGACATACCCGCTTCTGCTTGGAGCCAGTTTAACATGGTCCAGAGCGACCAGTTCCAGCGGCTGCCTGGTGATCATAGAATCATAGAATCATAGAATCATAGAATGGTAGAGTTGGAAGGGACCTCCTGGGTCATCTGGTCCAACCCCCTGCTCAAAGCAGGATTCACTAGATCATCTCAGACAGATGTCTGTCCAGCCTCTGTTTGAAGACGTCCATTGAAGGGGAACTCACCACTTCTCGTGGCAGCCTGTTCCACTCATTAATCACCCTAACTGTCAAAAAGTTTTTTCTAATATCTAATCTGTGTCTCCTCCCATTTAGTTTCATCCCATTGCTTCTAGTCTTTCCTTGTGCAAATGAGAATAAAGATGATCCTTCTACAATGTGACAGCCCTTGACATATTTGTAGACAGCTATTAAGTCTCCTCTCAGTCTTCTTTTTTGCAAGCTAAACATTCCCAAATCCTGCAACCGTTCCTCATAGGACATGGTTTGCAGACCAGTCACCATTCTGGTCGCTCTTCTCTGAACTTGCTCCAGTTTGTCTATGTCTTTTTTAAAATGTGGTGCCCAAAACTGTACACAGTATTCCAGATGAGGTCTGACCAAAGAGGAGTAAAGACCGATAATGACTTCACGTGATCTAGACTGTATGCTTCTGTTAATACATCCCAGAATTGTATTTGCCTTTTTTGCTGCTGCATCACACTGTTGACTCATGTTCAGTCTATGATCTATTAGTATACCTAAGTCTTTTTCACATGTACTGTTGCTTAGCTCTATTCCTCCCATTCTGTATATGCTTTTTTCATTTTTATTGCCCAGATGTAGTACTTTGCATTTTTCCCTGTTAAAAACCATTCTGTTGTTTGCTGCCCACTGCTCCAGTTTATTTAGGTCTTTTTGAATCCTCTCTCTCTCTCTTCTCTAGTATTAGCTATCCCTCCTAGCTTTGTGTCATCAGCAAATTTAATCAGTTTACCCTCAATTCCTTCATCTAAATCATTGATAAAGATGTTGAACAATACAGGTCCCAGGACAGAGCCCTGTGGTACCCCACTTGAGACATTCATCCAGCTGGATGTGAAGCCATTTACAACCACCCTTTGAGTCCGATCACTAAGCCAGTTATGAATCCACCTAACAGTTGCCTGGTCCATTGCATACTTGGTCATTTTTTCAATAAGGATGGTGTGAGATACTTTGTCAAATGCTTTGCTGAAGTCAAGATATACTATATCTACAGCATTTCCCTGATCCACCCAGTCAGTGATTCTGTCATAGAAGGAAATTAAGTTAGTCTGACATGACTTGTTAGTTACAAACCCATGCTGACTCTGGTTAATCACTTCATTCTTATCCATGTACTTACATACATGTTGTTTAATAATTTGTTCAAAGATCTATCCTGGTATAGAAGTCAGACTCACCGGCCTATAGTTCCCTGGGTCCACCTTCTTCCCCTTTTTGAAGATAGGAACAACATTTGCTCTTCTCCAGTCTTCTGGGACTTCTCCTGTTCTCCAAGAATTTTCAAAGATTATGGAGAGTGGTTCTAAAATTTCTTCTACGATCTCCTTCAGTACTCTGGGGTGTAATTCATCTGGACCTGGAGACTTGAACTCATTTATGTTAGCTAAATATTCCCTCACAATCTTTCTGTTTACAGATAACTTGGATTCCTCTATTCCTTTAAAAGGACAGTGAAGATCAGTTGATGTTACATTTTCTTTCTGAGAGAAAACAGATGCAAAATAGGAATTAAAAAGTTCGGCCTTCTCAACATCCTCTCTTACCATTTCTCCATTTTCATCCTGTAAAAATCCTATAGCATCTTTGACTTTTCTTTTACTTTTGACATACCCCCAAAATCCTTTTTATTGCTTTTGACATCTCTTGCAAGCCTTAATTCATTGTCAGCTTTAGCTAACCTGATACGTGCCCTGCAGGATCTGCAGACTGCATTATAATCTTCTTTAGATATGCCTCCCTCTTTCCATTTAATAAACATTTCTTTCTTTCTTTTTACATGTGTTTAAGTTCTGTGTTCATCCATCCTGGTTTCCTTAAATGCTTCCCATTCTTCCTACTTTTCGGGATTGTTAACGATTGTGCTTTGAGAATCTCATTTTTAAAAATTTCCCATCCTTCCTGGACATTTTTGTCCTTAAGGACATCCAGCCATGGATGATGGGCTGCAGGGGAGTCCTCTGGCTGGCAAGGTCCCTTCTTCTTAGTTTGCACGGGCCACAGTCTCTACACCACCTCTCAATGGCTCCTCTCATGCCTATCCAGTAGAACCGTTCACGCAGCAGGAACTCCAGCTTCTTCTATCCGAAGTGCCCTGCCCCATTGTGGTAGGCCTCCAGCACCATAGCTGCGTCACATCTCGGTACCACAACCTGCCAGATCAGCTCATGCGTCCGGGAATTGACCATTCTGCAGCACAACTTCTCCTTGTAGAGGAACAGTCTGCTCTTTTCCGTCCACAGTTGCTTGGTCTCTTCCGGAGCGTCTGGGTCCAGGCGGGCGTCAGCCTGGGTCAGCATCTCTTTCACCAGACGGACTGCGGGGTCACTGTCTTGCGTCTCCGCCCAGTTGTAGTGGGGTAAGGGGTTGAACGTAGTGGATCGCTGGCCCCTCACACGGTGGGAATACTGGGTAATCCCATGACGGTGGAACGCAGGGAGTTCGATCTCTTCCAATTCTTCTGTATCCTCCCCTTCGTCCGGTAGGTTTGGCATCCTGGACAGAGCGTCCGCGTTGGTATTGGAGCGTCCTGCCCGGTATTTGATTGTGAACTCAAAATTGGACAGGCGGGCCATCCATCTCTGCTCCAGGGCACCCAGTCTTGCAGTGTCCAGGTGTGTCAACGGGTTGTTGTCCGTGTACACGGTGAACCTGGAAGAGGCAAGGTAATGCTTAAAACGTTCGGTTACTGCCCACACCACTGCCAGGAACTCTAGCTTGAACGAGCTGTAATTCTCAGGGTTTCTTTCCGTGGGTCGCAGTTTTCGGCTGGCGTAAGCAATTACCCGTTCTCTCCCCTGCTGGATCTGGGACAGTACGGCTCCTAGCCCGATGTTGCTTGCGTCCGTGTGGAGGATAAAGGGCTGGCTGTAATCAGGGTACGCCAGGATTTCATACCCCGTGAGGGCCATCTTCAGCTGGCGGAAGGACTCCTCTTCCAGCTTTTCCCATTTGAAGGGTGGCTTCTGGTTTTTGGCCTTCCTGGACTGGCCTATCAGGAGGTCCTGCATAGGAGCTGCCTTCTTGGTAAAACCGGGAATGAATCTTCGGTAGTAGCCTACCAACCCGAGGAACTGCCGCACTTCCTTTATGCTGGATGGTCTTGGCCAGTCCTTAATCACAGTGATCTTGTCAGGGTCGGGGGCTACTCCGTCAGCACTCACCACGTGTCCCAGGTACTGTACCTTTGGCTTCAGTAGATGACACTTCGAGGGTTTTACCTTTAGGCCATAGTGTCAGTATTCCGGGTTTTCTAGGTAACCTTGTGAATGATTTTGCCCTTTGTTAAGATGGAGTTTGCTGTTTTTTGTATGCCCTACTTCCTGTTCGTTTGTTTAAAACCCGGCTCAGGTGCTGGCTTCCTTGCTGGAGTATTCTGCTTTGTTTCCCTTCAGTCCAGCTGCCTTGTCCTACTATTATCTCCCAGATCTCTTGTGTATTTACCAGATTAATCTTCATGTGTTTCTCAGCAGCAGCAGCAGCAGCAAGCTTCTACCCCTGGCTCTGGACATTCTCTGCATATGTAAGCTACACTCACTGTGTTATCATTAACCTGTTGACTTTGGAATTTAACCCTTGGCTCACTCCACCCGGTAAGAACTGTGTTTCTGAACTGTGTTGTTGTTTAACCCTTCGTTCACTCCCTCCGGTGAGGGCTGCTGGAACTATTTACTGGAATATTACTTAAATGTGAACTTGTTTCTGGACTTCCCTGAATCTACGCCTCATCTAGGATTAACTTGTGAACTTGTTCTTGGACTTCCCTGTGGCTACTGCATACCTGGTTCTGACTTTTATTACACCCGCAGTGTTTGAATCAAGCCACGTCACCAGTGTGTCAGACTTTCCTTTTGTTCACATTTATGTGAGGACTCCGTCGTAAGAACATTGCAGACTTTGCTATATAGGTTCCAAAGACTTAATATCGCTGGACTTATTTCATTGTATGTCACTACGGGTTATCTGTATATTGTTTTTGGGTGTTATTGCTGTTGCACAAATACATTATTTGCATTAAAAAAACCCGTCTCTGCTTGTTCATTGCCCCACGCTATCAGAATCCTCGAGTTCCTACAATAGTATTACACATAGTTTGCCAGGGCTTCAAACACTTCTGCCAGGTGTTCCAGATGGTCCTCATAGGTCTTGGAATAGACGATGACGTCATCCAGGTATAATAGGACCGTCTCGAAGTTCCGGTGTCCCAGACAGCATTCCATCAACCGTTGGAAGGTTCCTGGTGCGTTGCAGAGCCCGAACGGCATACAGTTAAATTCGCTGAGTCCCATCGGGGTGGTGAATGCGGTCTTCTCCCGGTCCGCCTGTGCTACAGGAACCTGCCAGTACCCGCTAGTGAGATCCAAAGTAGAGAAGAAGTTAGCAGATTTTAATGCAGCTAAGGACTCTTCTATCCTTGGTAACGGGTACGCATCTTTGTGTGTGATACAGTTGCCCTTCCTGTAGTCTACACACATTCTCATGGTGTTGTCTTTCTTTTTCACTAAGACTAGTGGAGCTGCCCAGGGGCTACAGCTGTCCCTAATTACCCCAGCCTCCTTCATGTCTTTTAGCATACCCTTGGCGTGTTGATAGTGTGCAGGGGGTACGGGTCGGCATCTCTCCTTTATGGGAGGATGGTCTCCCGTTGGGATGTGATATTCTACCCCCTTTACTAGCCCGAAGTCTAGCGGGTGTTTACTAAACACTCTCTCGTACTCTTGAACCACCCGATAGACTCCCTGTTTTTGGTGTGAGGGAGTGGAGTCAGTACCCAAATGCAGTTGCTGACACCAGTCCTCCATTGGTTTCTTAGAGCCGTTACCTTCCTCTGGTTGAGATGGAGGCAAGGGTTCCATGGCCTGTACAGAGTTCTGGTTGATAGTGAACAATTTGGCTAGCGTGGCATACCGGGGCAGGTATACTTCTCTCTCCCCGATATTGATGATGCGGACGGGCACCCTCCCATGGCGTACATCGACCACCCCCCGTGCTGTCAAAATGGTGGGCCTACTGTCTGAGTAGACGGGTTCTACCATTGCTTGGTAGTCTCTACCTCTTAGACCAATAGCTGCCCGGCACCAAATCATCATCTCACTTTTCGGGGGCATGGCAATAGGGAACGGGTCACACATTCTCACGCTACCTATCTCACCACCAGATAGTTCCACCTGTTGCCGCTTCATCAGTGCCCGGATTTCTTTTTGGAGGACACGCTGCTGGCTGGAACTGGCGTTCTTGGCAACCTGTTGCAAAATAAGAATCACCTCTGCAAGACAGTTTTCAATTACGTTAGTACCTAGGGTTATTTTTGGGTGACTCTCGCGACGGTCAATGTCCACAATGATAAGTCCTTGTGTCGGCAGTTCAACTTTACCGACCTTGATGGTCACTTCCTTAAATCCTATCTGTGGCACGGGCTGACCATTGCTGGCTATAATGCTCAGGTCGTCATCTGGGTAGCGGGTAATGTCCGAGTCATTCCAGTACCGCTTGAAGAGCACGTATCCCGTGACCTGTGACCCAGTGTCTAGTAGGGCACTCATAGGAATGCCATCCAGTACCACAGGCAAGACCGGAAGTCCCCCTACGTATTTGTCACGCCAGTTCGATGGGCCTGATGATCTTATGCCTGGGGGTTGGCCCTCTACCCCAGGTTGTGCCCGTTTAAATGACAGTACCTTGCCATATGTCCGGGTTGATTGCAGCGGCGGCAGATGGGTCGTCCGTCCTCGTTGTATCTGTCGCTGGGTCTTCCTCTGGCCGGTGGGGTCCTCCTCAGTCGGCGCCACGGGACATCCTCCGGTCCGGATGCCAGCGGGATCTTTCCTGGAGAAGAGACCTGTAAAGACTGCACAGTTCTGGTTAGCGCGGCAACGCTCTAAGTCAGCTCTTGGACCTGATGGTGCAGGTCTGTTGCCGGGTTATTGTTCAAAGCCTGCGCATCAGCTCCCACAGGCCCTGCAGACAAGGGCGCCGTGTCCTGGTGATAAGTGATAGCAGGGCGCCTGTGGGTCACAGCGCCACCTGGTGCCTTTTCTCGGAGCACCCGGATGGCTCTGTCCTTGAACTGTGCAAAGTCCAGGTCAGGGTCCTGTAAGGCCATTGCCCGCAACTGGGTTCGGTGGGCATCGCACAGTAGACCCTCAATAAATTGTTCGGTCAACAGCTTGTCTTCATTTCCCACGCTCTCAGGGTCTGCCTGCTTAATGGCTCTCAGGGCCTCTTGTAGGTTTAGAGCATAGTCTCTTATACTTTCGTGTGCCCGTTGTTTGCACCCGTAAAATCTGAGTTTTATCTCGGCTGAGGTGCGGGTGTCAAATTTGTCTTTCAGCCGGGCTAGTATTTCTCTGACAGTCCTCTTCTACCCAGGTGACCAGGACTTTACCTCCCTTTGGGCTGCCCCGATTAACTGGGCCACCAGAATGCTCACTTTTTGCTCTTCTGTGAGGGGGTATACCTGGAAGAGGCTATCAAGTCTTTCCCTAAAGTCACTCAGGGTATGTGACTCCCCTGAGTACTGGGGTAGCCAGGTTGCCCCCGGGATATAGGGCATGGTGAATGGCATGACCGCTGCAGCGGTTGCGCTGGCGGTGGCTGTGGCAGTGGAGCTCCCCTCGGTGTCCGACATCCTTCTTCCCCCCTAGTGGACCGTGGCCTACCTTGCGATGCTCGTCTTCTGTAGGCCGCGGCTCCGCAGTCAATCGTCGGGGTAGAAGACCTGGCGTAGCGCTCCGATGACGTCAGCGTCGCTCTTCCTCCCTTCCAGGACCTTGCGCAGCGTCAGTGCGTGGGGCGGAGCTTCGGATCTCACGCGCTTTCGGCGTCCACGCCCCTCTTCTTCCCGTGCGGCGTCCCGAAGATGGCGTCCGAAGGCGGGAAGCAGCTGTGGATGGCGGGAAGACGGCAGAAGACGGCGGGAAACGGTCCAAGATGGCGTCCGATGGCGGGAAACTTCACCACAGGTAAGTATAAAAGTCTTTTTTCAGGCACGCAGTACCCGGTGGTTGCGGGTTGGTTTGTATCCTGCCGACTACGCCAAAGTTGACGCGCCCCCTGGGCCTGTGCTGTGCAGGGGGATACCCGGAGTCGGGCCTTCTGTAAGATGCTGGGGGTTGTAGTCTCCGTGTGGCGGCGACCCGGTCCGTGCCCAGGGCGGTCAAACCAGTGGCAGTCTTAAGTAATAACAATGTCCGACTACGCCACCCGTGGATTGCGGTCAGTGGGGACCGCCGCTGTGCTGCAGACCGCTGAGGCTGATGTAATTTGCGCAGCCGAGTATGGAATAACTCCCCACGGGAGAAGTATTGCCTCAGGGCAGCTAATGTGAGATGATGGGAGTGATGGTGTGAGCGTCCCAGTAGTAATGGTGCTGGTGCGGCGATGAAACACAGAGACGTGTGGTGCAGTTCAGGGTCTTTACTGATGGTATAAAGCAGACCCTCCCAGGAGTACTGGTTAGCAGTAGGGGCCTGGTCAGTCTGTGAGCAAGCAGGATCTCCCCTGGCCAGGTGGAGTTGTAGGCCTCCCCGACTATCTGCACTCTTTCCTGGCTACCTTGCTCTATGCGGGTAGAAGTAGCCCATGTCCCTGAGTATACCGTGTGGTGCTCACCCATATGGCCGGTGACTTGGGGCCTTCCGTTAGCCTCCGCTTCACGATGGCGGTGCTGGTCCCTTGCTTGTGACCGTGCCTCCGGGCTTCTAAGGCCAGAGGACATGGAATCCCCTGCCGGTTGGATTCTGCTGCTGGACCTGGATGTCCCCACAGCCTCGGACTCCGTGTCCGGGTTTAGTGTCTTCAGCCAAGGCGAGCTTGCGAGCTTTCTAGCTTCCAGCCTCTGGCACTCGCTCCTGCTCCTACAGAGCTCCTGGTTCTTACTTTCCCTCTCCAGGCTCTGACTGCTCTGCTTGTTCTGCAGGCTCTGTCTCTGTCTGGGACTTCACTCACTAATCCCGCCCCAGACCCAGTTTATAAGGGCAGATTCCTCCCCTCCCAGGTCTGGGTAGGCCGTGTTGCATGCTTAGGGCTCCTGACCAGAGAAACCTCCCACTTGCTCTCAGACATAATATTTCTATTACTGTGGCAACCAGACCCCTGGGGTGCCACACATGCACATGGGAAAGAAAAACAGCAGTCACCCATACATATTAAATGGGAAACCGTTGGGGAAATCTGACATGGAGAAGGACCTGGGCGTCTTGGTTAATAGCAAATTAAATTGGAGTGCCCAGTGTCAGGCAGCAGCTGCGAAGGCAAATAGAGTCATGGCATGCATCAGAAGAGGAATAGGGGCATATGATGAGAACATTGTTCTTCCTCTGTATAAAGCGCTGGTAAGGCCGCACTTAGAATATTGTGCACAGTTCTGGGCTCCGGTGCTCAGGAAAGACATATTGGAGCTAGAGAGGGTACAAAGGAGGGCGACTAAGGTAATAAAGGGAATGGAGGGACTAGAATACCCAGAGAGGTTGTCAAAATTTGGCCTATTTACGTTGGAAAAGAGAAGGCTTAGGGGAGACCTCATAAACATGTATAAATACATCAGGGGGCCGTACAGAGATCTCTCCCATGACCTGTTTATACCAAGGATGGTGACAAAGACGAGGGGGCACACTACGCGTCTGGAGGAAAGAAGGTTCCTGCACCAGCATAGAAGGGGATTCTTTACGGTCAGAGCCATGAGACTCTGGAACTCTCTGGGAGAGGAAGTGGTGATGTCCAACTCACTTAATGAGTTCAAGAGAGGCCTGGATGCCTTTCTTGAGAACAATAAAATTACATCTTATGCTTAGTAATAGTTAATTAATCCAGGGATTTAATCTGACTGCCAGATTGGTGTCGGGAAGTGAATTTTTCCTCAATGATGTAAATTGGCCTATACCGCATGTTTTTTTTTTTGCCTTCCCCTGGATCAACGCTGTGGAATAGCTGCAGTGCACAAGAAATAGGCTGAACTGGATGGACGCTTGTCTTTTTTCGGCCTTATAAACTATGTAACTATGTAACTATTAACATTAATTTTCAGCATTACTGAGAAAAAATCCAGTTACGATTTTGGTGCACGAACAGTTATCGAACATAACCTCGAAGAGCCACATTTTTTTCAAATCGTTCGTGTTCGGCTCGAACACCGCCCAAAACAGCTCGAATTTGAGATTGGCGAACAGTTCGAGTCGAACATCGCTCATCTCTAGTCATTACCTGCGCCCTCAGCCCAGCATTACACCGCAGCAACAACATCTACCTCCACAATGCTTCATATACTGCCCTGGAGCTTAGCTCTGCCTGTGGAGAGCTGAACCAACTCTGCTGCATCACCATCAGCTCCAGTGGATCTCAACCGCAGCGGCGGCCCCATATAGCCGCATACCACAGGTGGCGTCACAAACATTATCTCTATAAACTTTACTCCCCTTTTACTTTCCCTTTAATTGACCGCCCCGGGTCACGGACCGGGTCACTGCCACCGTGACATCCCCAGCACCGACCGGCCCGGCTACCAAGTACCCCACGCCCAGGGGGCGCGTCATAAACTAATTCTCTCTGTTGATATTGACGTGTCACCAGAGGTCTAAAGTTGGCTATAAACCTGTATAGCCTTAAGGCAGCTGTTGGCTGACCCGTTATTCCTCCCAACTCCATCACACATATTCACGCTTAGTCCGGGGTCACACTACCATATAACACGGCCGAGTGCTATACGATAAACCATCACATAGCCCTCGGCCCAGTGTTATACTATAGGTCAGCTCACACCTGCGATTATTTTCTCATGCTGATTTACCATGAGAGAACAGTTGCAGCATGCTGTGATTGGCAGCGAGACTCGGCTCACACCCATCCATACAAGTCTATGGGTGAGTGTGAAACATCGGACTGCACTTGGATGTTATTCCAGTGCAGTATTATATATGCAGAGTCAGGCCATGGAGGAGATGGAGAAATTACTTTCTCATGGATCTGAGGATATGAGCACAGAGCACTGACACTCGGCTCACACTCACAGCGGAGCAGGAGCCGAATGTCATTACCATATCGCATTTGATACTCTCGCATCAGATGTCATACGCTCGTCTGATTCCAGCCTTAGGCCATGGCTCCACTATCAGTATTTGGTCAGTATTTTTTCTCAGGAGTGGGAGCCAAAACCAGGTGAGGAACAATCAGAGAAAAGGTATAAGAGAAACAAGTCACCAATTCTGCTTTTATCACCCACTCCTGGTTTTGGCTCCCACTCCTGAGAAAAAATACTGACCGAATACTGACCAAATACTGATAATGGGGCCTTGGCCTTAGGGTGATCATACATCTATTGTTGACTGAACATTTGATTTGCTGCACAGCTATTCCTCCCGATTCCTTGGCTCTTCGTGCAAATATTCTGAATGGGAGAGGGAGTAAGCTGCTTCCATCCACTTCTGACATCAGTTCGTTTACAGGCGTACTTCTATCTCCAACATCCTATCCCAATATGTAGTAGGTGTAATAATAATAATAGCAAATACCTCCTATTAGAAATGTAGTGTAGTTCTTCTGATTTGCTCTATCGCTTACCCCATGTGCAGGGCATTGCAGTAGCTTAGATATACATGGTTACAGCCACTTACATAGTGACTGTTACTTTGTGACTCACCATACATGGTCGTAACCATGGATATCTAAGTTATTGCAATACTCTGCACAAGGGGTAAGCAGCAAAGCTAATCAGAAGAAATATACTACATTTCGAATTGGAAGTATTTGCTATTATTATTATTATTATTATTGCACTTACTACAGATTGGGATAGGATGTTGGAAATAAGAATATCCCTGTAAGAACAAAAAGATTGGGTGGGTTGAAATACAACATACCAGACCCTCCTTTTCCCCAACATTTGCTTTCATGGAAGAGTTTGTACACCCAATTAACATTAAATGGTTGGCCAGTCTCGCCAAAATTGACAGGTTCATATTATAGCTATCTGATGTGTATGGCCAGGCTTACAGTTGGCCAAACGAGGCAACGTCCAGATTTTCCTCCCGTAGATGATGTTGCAGGAGAGGGAAGTCTAGCAGTTTTCTTCTCTTTGGTGATAAGTTATCACAAGAGGAGGCAGCAACTTTCTCCTGTTTCCCCATTGAAAACGCATGAATGTTTGGCTTAGCAGAACATTCATGTGTATGGGGGAGGTGGCAGATATGGCCGAGAGTTTGCCGACAGCTATCTATGGTATATGCATCTTTTTACCTTGGCCAAGATCACATATTTTTATTTTAGCAGGAGATGGAAACGCGTTATTTACCAGACACTTACTGACAGCAGCTTATCTCCCATAGTAATAAAATGCTCAAATTCAACATTCCTGATTTTTTTTCCCATGGGGAGGGGGAAGCCAATGGATTCAGCCAACTTTTAATTCCCATGTTTTAGCTCAATGATCAAACTTTTACTGGATATATATTTTGGAAACATTTGACAAGTGTTAGTAGCTAAAAGTGCGGAACCTCTGTAAAATAATTATTTTAGCTTCAGTAAATATTTTATGTCACCCTTGGGTTAAAATTGCTGCTATCACAGATTTTCATTTTCTTCAAAATGTATAAAAGAGAAGGCAATAACAATTAAGCATACGGTTAACGTTTTTTTTTTTTTTAGTGGTAAATGCTTTACTGTCATCACTTCAGCAACTTGACAACTGTCCCCTTGGAAGCCACAATGACTTTGGTTAGTATTATCTATTATAGAGGATTTACTTCAGACTATGGGATGCTCAGCTCACTTGTGCACTGGTTGATTGTCTTAACAGATGTGTAAGAGAAACTTTAACAGCACAAACATAGTATGACGGCGAGAACACAAAAATCCCATCTAATCAATAATTCAACTTGACACATCCCAGTAGCAGAGAAACTTGAAAAATATAGACAAGCCAGTAACAATTATTTCTGAACAACAGAGATACCCCAAGAAATATACATCTGGAATCTAGTTTAGATGATGCCTATTAATTATTCACAAGCATACTAATAGCTGCAGTATAATATTGCATCCGTAAAATATTCATGACAATTTGAAAAGCAATGATATCTTAAGGTGATGAAACCGGAACATTGATCCAATGTATGTCCCCAATCAAGGTGAACGCGTCATTAACATGCATGTGATGTCTCCAAGATACTGCACAGAAATATGCCCCCCCCCATATATGTATGCACCACACACCTGTTTAAAAAGAGCAACAAGAATTCAATGGGAACTTCACAATATTCATTGCGCGCAACAACTTCTGAATACTAAGGGGATATCATGTTTAGAAAATCCATTTTTAAAGGTGGTTAGAAAGAGAAAATCTCACTTTGGAGGACCCAGCATGTCCACACATTACATGGACAGTTCATTGTTTTCATTGGTAACCGTGTAGTCATTAATTTCCCCTGTGGTGGCGCTGCATTGAAATTCAACACTTGCTCCAAACATTTTAGATCATTCTAAACTACACCATTTAATGCTGTAAAGGAAAATTAAAGTCAATTCCTAGCTAATTCTTCTCTTTTCTCTTCTCTATGTAGAAACAGGAAGTCTTTTTCCTGCATGAGTCATCCTCATCTTCAACTCCTGAACCAGCTGCTCCATTCCTCACCCCTGCCAGGGACTTTTGCAGTGACTTGTGACTCATGCAGGGAAAAAAGACTTCCTGTTCCTACATAGAGCTTAGAAGGATTCAGCTAGTCAGTTTTTAATCGCATGATGTCATAGACCTAATGGAAAAGAGAAGAACTAACTGGGTAGAAAGGCAAAATGAGCAATAGTAAGTACACAGCGTTATATAATATGATGATTGCAATATATTAAGAGGATTAAAATTTTGATGGGAGGAGTGCTTCTGTGGCACCCCAGGGGTCTGGTTTTCCACAGTAATGTAATGTTATGTCTGAGAGCAGGTGGGAGGTCCTTTGGTCAGGGATCCTGTGCATGCCACACCTCCTGCCCAGTCTTGGGAGGGGAAGAACTTCCCCTGTATAAACCCGGGGCTGAGGCAGGGTGAGTCAGACAAGTGGAGTAGAGACAAGAAGCAGCATAGGAAACAGCAGAGTTACAAGGAGTCAGGGGCTGGCAGCTGCAGAGCTTGCCCTGACTAAGAAGACTTCTTTCCGGACCCGGAGTCCGAGGCTGTGGGGACTAACTCCTACCCAGCAGCAGAATCCGTCAGGCAGAGGATTTCAGGTCCTCTGGCCCAGAAGCCCGAAGGCACGGTCACGCGCGTGGGACCAGCACCGCCATCGTGGAGCGGAAGCCATTAGAAGGCCCCGAGTCACCGGCCATACGGGTGAGCACCACACGGTACACTCAGGGACGTGGGCTACTTACATCAGCTTCTAGCAAGGTAGCCAGAAGAGTACAGTCAGTTTGGGAGGCCTACAACTACGCCTGGCCAGGGGAGATCCCATCTGCTCAAGGACTGACCAGGCCCCGTTCGCTAGCAAGTACTCCGGGAGGGTCTATCGTTGTTACCAGTAAAGACCCTGAACTACACCGTACCGTCTCTGAGTGGTTCCTGCTACCCCCATCATCCACGTCGGCTGCCCTGAGACCATACCCCTCCCGTTGGGGGTTATACTATCACGCTGCATAATCCTACCATCGGCCTCAGCGGTCTGCCCCGCAGCAGCAGCTCCCTGGCTGCACTCAACGGGTGGCGTAGTCATCAACTATTTACTACTAGTAGACTGCCGTCCAGTTTGACTCCCTGGGCACGGACCGGGTCACCGCCACGAGACTACAACCCTCCACGGATCCGGCTCCGGGTAAGCTCCCGCGTGCGCACCGCAGCGCGACACAGGCCCAGGGGCGCGTCAACTTTGGCGTAGTCGGCAGGATTTCGTGCCCGCAACCACCGGGTACTGCGTGCCTGAAAAGCAAAGACTGTTCAAACTTACCAGTGGTGAAGATTCCCGCTATCCGTGGAGGTTTCCCGCCATCCGGCGCCATCTTCTACCTTCTTCCCGCCATCCGCGAAGTTTTCCCGCCATCCGGCGCCATCTTCGACCTTCTTCCCGCCATCCGTGGAGTTTTCCCGCCATTGGACGCCATCTTGAAGACGCTGCGCGGGAAGAAGAGGGGCGTGGACTCCGAAAGCGCGCGAGAACTGAAGCCCCGCCTCACGTCCGGACGTTGCGTAAGGTCCTGGAAGGAGCCCAGCAGACGCCGACGTCACAGGAGCGCGACGGAAGGTCCTCAACCCTGACGATCCACTGCGGAGCCGCGGCCTACGGAAGAGGATCATCGCAAGGTAGGCCACGGTCCACTAGGGGGGAGGAAGATGTCGGATACGGAGGAGAGCTTCACTGCCTCAACCCCCGCCAGCGCTACCGCTGCTGCAGTTATGCCCTTCACCATGCCCTATATCCCGGGAGCAGCTTGGCTACCCCAGTACTCAGGGGAGTCACATACCCTGCATGACTTTAGAGAAAAGCTGGATAGCCTCTTCCAGGTGTACCCCCTCACAGAAGAGCAAAAAGTGAGCATCCTGGTGGCCCAACTAACAGGGGCAGCCAAAAGGGAAGTAAAATCCTGGCCACCTGGGAGGAAGACTGTCGCAGGGATACTAACCCGGCTGAAGGACACCTTTGATACCCGCACCTCAGCCGAGATTAAGCTTAGATTCTACGGGTGCAAGCAGCGAGCGCATGAGAGTATAAGGGACTATGCACTAAACCTACAAGAGGCCCTGAGGGCCATAAAGCAGACCGACCCTGATGGGGTGGGAAACGAGGACAGGCTGTTGACTGAACAATTTATAGAGGGTTTATATTGCAATGCCCACCGAACCCAGTTGCGGGCAATGGCCTTACAGGATCCCCATCTGGACTTTGCACAGTTCAAGGACAGAGCCATCCGGGTGCTCCGAGAACCGGCACCAGGTGGCGTTGTGACCCACAGACGCCCCACTACCACTTACTACCAGGAGGCGGCGCCCTTGTCAGCAGGGCCTGTGGGAGCTGATGCGCAGGCTTTGGACAATGACCCGGCTCCAGACCTACACCATCAGGTCCAAGAGCTAGCTAAGAGCGTTGCTGCGCTAACCCGAACTGTGCAGTCTTTACAGGTTTCCACCCCAGGGAAGATCCAGCTGGCATCCGGACCGGAGGACATCCCGTGGCGTCGACCAAGGAGGACCCCACCGGCCAGAGGAAGACCCAGTGACCGATACAGTGAGGACGGACGACCCATCTGCCGCCGCTGCAATCAACCCGGACATATGGCAAGGTACTGTTCTTTAAACGGGCACAACCTGGGGTAGAGGGCCAACCCCCAGGAAAAAGATCACCAGGCCCATCGAACTGGCGCGACAGATATGTGGGAGGACGTCCAGTCTTGCCTGTGGTACTGGATGGCATTCCCATGAGTGCCCTACTGGACACCGGGTCACAGGTCACCACCATCCCGTACGTGCTCTTCAAGCAGTACTGGAATGACTCGGATATTACCCGCTACCCCGACGACGACTTGAGTATCATCGCCAGCAATGGTCAGCCCGTGCCACAGATCGGATTTAAAGAGGTGACCATCAAAATTGGTAGAGTCGAACTGGCCGCACAGGGACTGATCATTGTAGATATTGATAAACATGAGAGTCACCCAAAAATAACTCTAGGAACTAATGTAATTGAAAATTGTCTTGCAGAGGTGATTTTCCTTTTACAGCAGGTTGCCAAGAATGCCAGCTCCGGCGAGCAGCGGGTGCTCCAGAAAGAGATCCGGGCACTGATGCAACGGCAACAAGTGGAACTCTCCGGCGGTGAGATTGGTAGCGTAAGAATGTGTGACCCTTTTCCTATTGCCATGCCCCCAAAAAGTGAAATGATGATTTGGTGCCGGGCAGCTATTGGTCTGAGAGGTAGAGATTACCAGGCAATGGTAGAACCAGTTTACTCAGACAGTAGGCCCACCATTTTGACAGCACGGGGGGTCGTCAATGTACGCCATGGGAGGGTGCCCGTTCGCATAATAAATATCGGGGAGAGGGAAGTGTACCTGCCCCGGTATGCCACGCTAGCCAAATTATATATCACTAATCAAAATTCTATACAATCTGTGGAACCCTTGCCTCCATCTCACCCGGAGGAAGGTAACGGCTCTAAGAAAGACATGGAGGACTGGTGTCAGCAACTACATCTGGGTACTGACTCCACTCCCTCACATCAGAAACAAGGAGTCTATCGGGTGGTTCAAGAGTATGAGAGAGTGTTTAGTAAACACCCGTTAGACTTCGGGCGAGTCAAGGGGGTAGAACATCGCATCCCCACGGGAGATCATCCTCCCATAAAAGAGAGGTATCGACCCGTACCCCCTGCACATTACCAACACGCCAAGGGGATGCTTAGAGACATGAAGGAGGCTGGGGTAATCCGGGATAGTTGTAGCCCCTGGGCAGCCCCATTAGTTTTAGTCAAAAAGAAAGACAACACCATGAGGATGTGTGTAGATTACCGGAAAATCAACCGTATCACACACAAGGATGCGTACCCCTTACCAAGGATAGAGGAGTCATTGGCTGCTTTAAGATCTGCTAACTTCTTCTCTACCTTGGATCTCACTAGCGGGTACTGGCAGGTTCCTGTAGCAGAGGCGGACCGGGAGAAGACCGCATTCACCACCCCGATGGGACTTAGCGAGTTCACCTGCATGCCGTTCGGACTCTGCAACGCACCAGGAACCTTCCAACGCCTAATGGAGTGTTGTCTGGGCCACAGAAACTTCGAGACGGTCCTGTTGTACCTGGACGATGTCATCGTATATTCCAAGACGTATGAGGACCACCTGAAACACCTGGCGGAAGTGTTCGAGGCTCTGGCGAGTTACGGCCTAAAGGTGAAACCCTCCAAGTGTCACCTCCTGAAACCAAAGGTGCAGTACCTGGGACACGTAGTGAGCGCTGACGGAGTGGCTCCCGACCCTGATAAAATCACCGCAATTAAGGAATGGCCAAGCCCCTCCAGCGTAAAAGAAGTGCGGCAGTTCCTCGGGTTGGTAGGCTACTACCGAAGGTTTATTCCCGGTTTCACCAAAAAGGCAGCACCTATGCAGGACCTCCTGATAGGCCAGTCCCGGAAGGCCAAGAACCAGAAGCCGCCCTTCAAATGGGAAGAGCTGGAAGAAGAGTCCTTCCGCCAGCTGAAGATGGCCCTCACGGGGGACGAAATCCTGGCGTACCCGGATTATAGCCAGCCCTTCATCCTCTACACCGACGCAAGTAACATCGGGCTAGGAGCCGTACTGTCCCAGATCCAGCAGGGGAAGGAACGAGTAATCGCCTACGCCAGCCGAAAACTGCGACCCACCGAAAGGAACCCCGAGAATTACAGCTCATTTAAGTTAGAGTTCCTGGCCGTAGTATGGGCAATCACTGAGCGCTTTAAGCATTACCTCGCTTCTTCCCGGTTCACCGTGTACACGGATAACAACCCGCTGACACACCTGGACACGGCAAGACTCGGTGCCCTGGAGCAGAGGTGGATGGCCCGTCTGTCCAACTACGAGTTCACAATTAAATACCGGGCAGGACGCTCCAATACCAACGCGGACGCCCTGTCCAGGATGCCCAACCTGCCGGACGGAGGAGAAGATCCGGAGGGACTGGAAGAAGTTGAACTCCCTGCGTTCCACCGTCATGGGACTATTCAGTATTCCCACCGTGTAAGGAGTAAGCAGGCTGCTACGTTGAACCCCTTACCCCACTACAACTGGGCGGAAACGCAAGACAGCGACCCTGCCGTCCGACTGGTGAAGGAGATGCTGACTCGGCCGGAGGCTCGCCTTGAACCAGATGCTCCGGAGGAAGCCAAACAACTATGGGCAGAGAAGAGTCGACTGTTCCTTTACAAAGGGAAGTTGTGCCGCAGAATGGTTAACTCCCGGACGCATGAATTACTCTGGCAAGTAGTGGTGCCACGAAGAGACGCAGCCATGGTGATGGAGGCATACCACGACGGAGCTGGACACTTTGGGTGGAAAAAGCTGGAGTTCCTGCTGCGTGAGCGGTTCCACTGGGTAGGCATGAGGGGAACCATCGAGAAGTGGTGCAGAGATTGTGGCCCGTGCAACCTGAGAAGGAAGGACCGAGCCAGCCAGAAGACTCCCCTGCAGTCCATCGTCACCCGGCAACCGTTGGAACTGGTAGCCTTGGATCATGTAAAACTGACCCCAAGCAGAAGTGGCTACGTCTACGCGTTAACCATCGTGGATCATTACTCCCGGTTCTTGGTTGTCGTCCCCGTCAAGGACTTAACGGCTCAAACAGCAGCTAGAGCCTTCCAGCAGCACTTCTGCCGTCCACACGGGTACCCGGACCAAGTGCTGACGGACCAGGGACCTGCCTTTGAAGCGGAGGTCTTTCAGGAATTCTGCAATCTGTATGGCTGCCGGAAGATAAGGACGACACCCTACCATCCGCAGACTAATGGACTTTGTGAAAAAATGAACCAGGTGGTAATGGATCTTCTAAAAACGTTGCCCCTGGAAGAACGCAGTCTGTGGCCTGAAAAGTTGCCCGATCTGGTGGACCTATACAACCACATCCCGGTAGGTTCCACCAACTGTACCCCGGCTTACCTAATGAGGGCAAGACCTGGTAAGTTACCTGTTGACCTGGAAATGGGAGTCCTGACCCCCGAGGACACTTCACCAGAAACAGACTGGGACACAGAGAGGCAGCAGCAGTACCGGAGAGTACAGGAGAGCGTGGAGCGAAGTCTCTGTCAGGCTAGGGAAAGACAAGAGAAAACTTACAACCAGTATGCTCCCGCTGTTCCCCTGGTACCCGGAGAGCAGGTCTTGAAGAGGAAGAGACGGCTCCACAAGTTGGACGACCAGTGGGAGAAGGACCCGTACACCGTACTGCCCTCAAGCCACGAGAACCCGAAGGTCTGTACCATCAGTAAAGACGGAGGGGAAACCACAGCCATTGTATCCCGGGACCACCTGAAGAAGTGTCCCGAACAACTGAGGAACCCTGAAGAGGAACAAGAAGACCATCGACCCGTGGAAGAAAGGGAAGATATGGTTAGTACCGTGCTCGGGGACTTCCCTCAGTCTTGGACTCAAGTCAATGGTGCAGTTGTGGTACCCGTACTCACCTTCCTCCAACCATCATCCCAAGAACCTACGGAGCAACGGGTAGAGCTGGAAGAACAGCCGGTCCAGGAGGCAGAAGACTCCACACAAGCAGAACAGGAGAATCAACCCTCTGCTTATAGTGAGCCTGCCGTACCCCTAGTGAGACAAAGAGCCGGTAGACAGCTGCCCAGTTTACCCTTGACAGCTCCTACACCCTGTAGTTCAGGGCCAGACAGTCAGCTCCGTAGGTCCACTCGGGCCACTAGAGGCCAGTTACCCGCACGCTGGAGAATTTAAAGTGTATAAATTGTTTTATTTATGTTTTTCTGTGTCTTGTTGCTTGTGTATAATTTTGTGTTTCTAGTTATTTTTAGGAATCCTTGGTGGATTTACCGGGAATCCTTGTACATAGTTGGAGCGTAACCCAGGATGGACTAGAGACTGTTAAGGACTCGGGGTAGGACAGACCCCTACCTGGTTACGTCTCCCTGTGTTGGGGAAATGGACACCTTGCTCTCTTCAGAGACTGCACCCGGTTGCGGACACGCCGTAACCATCTTTATATGTTTTCTTATTGTATTATTAATGTTTTTGCCTTGTTATGTTTTTCTAAATGTGTTTAGTCCCGGAGTACTAAATTTCACTAGGGGGGAATGTGGCACCCCAGGGGTCTGGTTTTCCACAGTAATGTAATGTTATGTCTGAGAGCAGGTGGGAGGTCCTTTGGTCAGGGATCCTGTGCATGCCACACCTCCTGCCCAGTCTTGGGAGGGGAAGAACTTCCCCTGTATAAACCCGGGGCTGAGGCAGGGTGAGTCAGACAAGTGGAGTAGAGACAAGAAGCAGCATAGGAAACAGCAGAGTTACAAGGAGTCAGGGGCTGGCAGCTGCAGAGCTCGCCCTGACTAAGAAGACTTCTTTCCGGACCCGGAGTCCGAGGCTGTGGGGACTAACTCCTACCCAGCAGCAGAATCCGTCAGGCAGGGGATTTCAGGTCCTCTGGCCCAGAAGCCCGAAGGCACGGTCACGCGCGTGGGACCAGCACCGCCATCGTGGAGCGGAAGCCATTAGAAGGCCCCGAGTCACCGGCCATACGGGTGAGCACCACACGGTACACTCAGGGACGTGGGCTACTTACATCAGCTTCTAGCAAGGTAGCCAGAAGAGTACAGTCAGTTTGGGAGGCCTACAACTACGCCTGGCCAGGGGAGATCCCATCTGCTCAAGGACTGACCAGGCCCCGTTCGCTAGCAAGTACTCCGGGAGGGTCTATCGTTGTTACCAGTAAAGACCCTGAACTACACCGTACCGTCTCTGAGTGGTTCCTGCTACCCCCATCATCCACGTCGGCTGCCCTGAGACCATACCCCTCCCGTTGGGGGTTATACTATCACGCTGCATAATCCTACCATCGGCCTCAGCGGTCTGCCCCGCAGCAGCAGCTCCCTGGCTGCACTCAACGGGTGGCGTAGTCATCAACTATTTACTACTAGTAGACTGCCGTCCAGTTTGACTCCCTGGGCACGGACCGGGTCACCGCCACGAGACTACAACCCTCCACGGATCCGGCTCCGGGTAAGCTCCCGCGTGCGCACCGCAGCGCGACACAGGCCCAGGGGCGCGTCACTTCTTTAATGAAATGTTGGAATAATACATATTAATCTGTATGTGTATTGCAACAACTACTGTGTGCTGTTTCATATGTTGTGCATATTGTGAGGTTGTTAACAAAGTTGTGTTTTAAAAAAAAAAAAAACTCACACAGACAGGATGCCCCCTCCTTCTCTTTCTGTATTGTTGTTTTATGTCTTTGATTTCCTCATGCTGCAGTAACACCAGACTCCATGCTGTGCCTATGCTGGATATGAATAAACCTACATTCTGTGTTCTGGATGTCACACGGATTAATCCTCTGCTAACAGGTTATGGGCCCAGATGTACCAGAGTCCCTAGAGTTCCCAGAGTCACAGATCCCCAGAACACAGAGGAAAGAAAAGAAAGAAAGACAGCAAACTGAGAAGAAGCAAAGATGGCCACCAGCAGCAGCAGCTCCATGAAATTTACAGTGCCAAATCTCACTAACCAGAATTATCAATCCTGGAAATTCAAAGTGAAAATGCTGCTGATAAGAGAAGGTACGTGGAAATACACACAGGAGTTTAAACCTGACCCAGTGCCACAGGAGTGGACAGAGATGGATCAGAAAGCACAAAGTACCATATCACTCAGTATAGATGATGACCAGATTGTGCATGTGTGTAAATGTAATACTGCAAAGGAAATGTGGGAGCAGTTGCAAAAGGTACATGAGAGGATAAATTTAAGCAATAAGTTCTATCTCATGAGAAAGCTGTACCAGTCTAAGCTACAGAAAGGCCAGGATATGCAGGATTACATAAGTAGTATTCTGGAAGTTGTAGAACGCCTGAGAGGCATTGGGGAAGATCTAAAGGACTTTCATGTGGCCGCATTACTGCTTAGTGGCCTTCCAGAGAACTATGATACGCTTGTAACCGCACTAGATGCGCGTCCAGATGATGAGCTTACACTGGAGTATGTCAGGGGGAAGCTCATAGATGAATATAAGCAAAAGGCAGAAGGTATAAACAGTAGGATATGCAACACAGAATCTGCTTTACAGACACAAAACCTAACTGATAACAGGAAGCACATAAAAGAAACATGTGAATGTTTTGTTTGCAAGAAATCAGGACATTTGAAAGCTGACTGCAGAGTCTGGAAAGCTAGAATGAATCAGCTGAAAAAGCAAAGCAGTCAAAGGGTTAAAAGTGCTGTATCTGGAGAAAATGATTCTGTGAATACTGAAACTGCATTTACTGTCAGTGCAAATACATCAAAGCATGCATGGTGTATAGACTCTGGAGCAACTAGTCACATGACTAACAGAGACTTCTTTTCTAAGCTTGACCAAAGTAAATCAGAGAAAGTGATTATGGCTAATGGTCAGTACATGACTTCAGAAGGCATAGGAGATGGTTATATTGATTGTCAAATCTCACCAAAACAAAGCAGGAAGATCCCAGTAAAGGATGAGCTGTATGTGCCTAGTCTTGAAAGTAATCTACTATCTGTGAAGAAACTCACAAAACAAGGAAATGAAGTTACATTTAAGCATGATAGCTGCATCATCTCAAAGGAAGGTCACACACTAGCAGAGGGAAACATCACAGATGAACTTTATCAGCTGAAATGCAAAGAGTGTGTGTATACAGCGCAACAAGAAGAGCATAAAAACTGTATTCATGTGTGGCATAGGCGTCTGGCACACAGAGACCCAGAAGCAATAAGAAAGTTAGTCCAAAAGCAACTAGCTGAGGATATTACAATTGATCTATGTAACCAGACAATGAAGTGTACTAGCTGCATCAAAGGGAAAATGTCTAGGAAAGCTTTTCCTAAGAGAATTAGTACAACAACAGCACAGCCACTAGATTTAATACACACAGATGTCTGTGGTCCAATAAGCACTCTGACTCCAGGGAAGAAGAGATATTTTCTCACATTTATTGATGATCATTCAAGATATACAGTTGTCCACCTGCTTCACAGCAAGAAGGAAGTTCCAGAGAAACTTGAAATATACCTAGCTGAAGTATATCATAAATTTGGAAGAATGCCAAAGATTCTACGTGCAGATAATGGGACTGAATATACAAGTAATGAGACACAGAGCATTTTAAAGAAAAATGGAATCCTATTTCAGACCACTGTACCGTACAACCCAGAGCAAAATGGTGTCGCGGAAAGAAGGAACCGAACACTATGTGAAAGTGGAAGAAGCATGTTATTTGATGCAAATCTGCCCACAGCATATTGGGGTGAAGCAATCATGACAGCTTGCTATCTTCAGAACAGACTACCAGGTAAAGCTACAGAGAAAACTCCATTTGAGCAATGGAATAGCAGAAAGCCAAAACTACATCACATAAGAATATTCGGAAGTAAAGCATTTGTACATGTTCCCAAAGAAAAGCGAACTAAGTGGGAATCTCACGCTAAGGAAGGTATCCTGGTAGGCTACAGCGAAACCCAGAAAGGTTATAGGATTCTACACCCAGAAACAAACAAGATCACAATAAGTAGAGATGTAGTGATTGATGAGAACTTTGTATCACCCAAGTTTTGTGACATCACGCCAGTAGTCCAGCTGAAGTCACAATTACAAGACAGCAACAAGGAGGATGTAGAGGTCTGGCTGGATTCTTCAACTAATGAAGGAACAACAGAAAAATCAGGTGAATCTGAAATCAGGAGATCGTCAAGATCAAACAAAGGTATACCAGCTAAACGTCTATCCTACATTGTCAAGACACTACCTGAATCAGAGCTGCAGTCATGGGATGAAATGCAAGCACTACCTGTCCATGAAAGAACAAAGTGGATCGATGCCGCTAATGAGGAAATCAAATCGCTTCATCAACTCCAAACTTGGAAACTCACCAAGCTACCACAGGGCAAAAAGGCAATCAAGTGCAAGTGGGTCTTCAAAACCAAATATGACTCTGAAGGTAAAGTCCACAGATTCAAAGCAAGGTTGGTCGCAAAAGGATATTCTCAAAAGTATGGCGAAGATTACGATGCTACATTTGCTCCAGTCGCTAAACAGACCACGTTCAGAGCTTTGTTAGCTGTAGTTGCTGTACAAAAGATGTATGTCAGACATTTGGATATAAAAACTGCCTTTTTAAATGGTGACATTGAGGAGGACTTATACATGACTCAACCTGAAGGTTATGTAAAAAGAGGTGAAGAGAATCTTGTTTGCAAACTACAAAAATCTCTCTATGGTCTTAAGCAATCAGCAAGAGCATGGAACACCAAGATGAATAAAGTCTTGTTGGAAGAAGGATTTAAAAGAGGTCAAGCAGATCCGTGCTTATACACAAAATATACAGATGGAAAGTGGATGTATATTCTCTTATATGTGGACGACGTGATTGTTGTTCATCAAGACGACGCAGAAATTGGAAAAATGACTGAAATTCTGAATCAGCACTTTGAAACAAAAGACCTTGGAAGTGTGACATATTATCTAGGAATCCAAATCCAGAGAGAGGAAGATGGAAGTTTTCTTCTAAACCAAAGTGCAAAAATTAATTTGATTCTGAATCAGTTTAAAATGTCAGAGGCCAAAGGTATATCAACCCCAATGGAACCATCCTACCTGAAGCTGGAAGGAGAAGATGACCTGTTGCCTAACAATGAGAAATATCGTCAGGCAGTGGGGGCACTTTTATACATATCAACTATGACTCGACCGGATATCACAACAACAGTTGGAATCCTTTGCAGATATGTGGAAAAACCGCGCCAAAGAGACTGGAATGCTGTTAAGTGACTTCTCCGATATTTGAAAGAAACGCAAGATGTAAATTTAAAACTATCTGCAGCAGGAGATCTAGAACTTACCGGGTATGTAGATGCGGATTGGGCTGGTGATTCGCGTGATCGTAAATCCACAAGTGGATACTTGTTTAAAGTTGGAGAAAGTTCAATCTCCTGGTCTAGTAGGAAACAAGTGTCTGTTGCCTTGTCATCTACAGAAGCGGAGTATGTGTCCGCAGCCTATGCAAGCCAGGAGGTTGTTTGGCTAAGACAATTTATGGACGATCTTGGCAAACCGACAACTCAGCCGACGGTAATTTATGAGGACAACCCAAGGATGCATTAAACTTGCATGCAGTGAAAAGATCAGTGCTAGAACCAAGCACATTGACGTTAGACATCATCATCTACGTGATTTGATAGATCGTGGCATAATTGTTTGTCTATTGTGAAACTGATAAGATGGTAGCTGACATTATGACAAAGCCATTGCCACAAGCTAGGTTCCAAGAATTGAGAACCACAATGGGACTAAGAGGATAAGTAGTTGTTGAGTGGGGGTGTTGGAATAATACATATTAATCTGTATGTGTATTGCAACAACTATTGTGTGCTGTTTCATATGTTGTGCATACTGTGAGGTTGTTAACAAAGTTGTGTTTTAAAAAAAAAAAAAACTCACACAGACAGGATGCCCCCTCCTTCTCTTCCTGTATTGTTGTTTTATGTCTTTGATTTCCTCATGCTGCAGTAACACCAGACTCCATGCTGTGTCTATGCTGGATATGAATAAACCTACATTCTGTGTTCTAAACTCTGGATGTCACGCGGATTAATCCTCTGCTAACATGAAAATTAGCTAGTTGATTCTAATCTTTTGTGTAAATTTGTTAACGAAATTAATGTAAGGAAGACCATAAAAATGTCTGTCTCCATGATTATACTTTAACAATGTTTGTAAACAATGATCTTCTATATATCTTGTGGAGAGGACATTGGTGAAGCTATTGCAAGAGCGAAGAGTGTGTTCCGCTCTGTGCCAGTCATTGCACTGGCTGCCCATGAATTATAGGATCCGATTTAAATTGCTTGTTCTCACCCACAAAGCTCTCTACAGTGTGGCACCCCCCTACATCTCTTCCCTCATCTCTGTCTATCGGCCTACCCGTTTTCTACGCTCTGCAAGCGACTTTCGACTAACATCCGCACTAATCCGTACCTCCCACTCCCGGGTTCAAGACTTCTCCCGAGCTGCACCTATTCTTTGGAATGCTCTACCCCAAGAAATTAGGATGAACCACAATTTACACAGTTTTAGGCGCTCCCTAAAAACACATCTGTTTAGGGTGGCCTATCACGTTCCCTAATCAAAGTCCTTTTATATTCTCATAGCCCATTCCTTATTTCTCCAAACATAAGTCTCCACCCAACCAAAAAGCACTAGATACTGGCTGGTGATAAGCTCATGCAGCCTCTATCTATCCCTCATCCCCTCAAGATGGCTGGACCATCCTTGTAAATAAGCCATTGTACTTTGTGTCACCCACACCTCATTGTAGATTGTAAGCTCTTAGGAGCAGGGTCGTCATTATTTTTGCTGTAATTATTGTATTATCTTTAGCTATGTTACTTATGACTGTTGTACATGAACCTGTGAATTGTTAAGCGCTGCGGAATATGTTGGCGCTATATAAATAAAGATTATTATTATTATTATATTATTATTATTGACAGTCCTTTTGGCCTTATTATGTGTAACATCCCTGGCGGCGTGCTGGCATGGCTTTCCACCTCCCACCATGTAAGACCGCCATCTTACCTATCAGTCCAGGCTGCACACTTTGTTCCAGTACCTGCTGTGTGCATGTCTCTTGTCTGATTGCTTAGGGCGGCGGCGCGGTTACTGCCTGATTCTTATAGTTACTGTTTGCGCACTCCTAATGCGTCCCCAGCCTATTGTTGTGAGTCACTGGATACTTAAACCCCCTCCACCCAGTAGGAGATGCCTGAGCAACACTTTCTTTCAGTGTGTTCTGTGCAACTGAGTTGCCAGGTCCTGTCCTGCATCTTGTTTGTTTCCGCCACCCTGGGGGCTGTATACCCAGGCCCGTTACCTGTATGTGTGACTTCTAGTCTGTTTCCGCCACCCTGGGGGCTGAGTTCCCAGGCTCGTTCCAGGTTCAGTTGCTGTCTGAACAGTGTCCTAGCCCGTTACTTGTTTGTCTCTATGTTCGTATCTTCCCTTTTCCTGCAGTGTCTGAACCTGCACCTAACTCCAACTCGTTGTCACTGTACTTCTGTTTGTGAGTTTAGTGTCCACTTGCTACTTCATTGTAAGTACCTTGTGTGTATCTGCTCTGCCTGTCTACCGCACCTGCGGTTGTGCTCTGCTCTGCCTGTCTACCGCACCTGCGGGTTTTGCTCTGCTCTGCTTGTCTACCGCACCTGTGGGTTTTGCTCTGCTCGGCTTGTCTACCGCACCTGCGGGTTTTGCTCTGCTTTGCCTGTCTACCGCACCTGCGGATTTGGCTCTGCTCTGCTTGTCTACCGCACCTGCGGGTTTTGCCCTGCTCTGCTTGTCTACCGCACCTGCGGGTTTTGCCCTGCTCTGCTTGTCTACCGCACCTGCGGGTTTTGCTCTGCTTTGCTTGTCTACCGCACCTGCGGGTTTTGCTCTGCTCTGCTTTTCTACCGCACCTGCGGGTTTTGCTCTGCTCTGCTTTTCTTGTTCAGAGCAATTGAACTGAAAGATAGAATGCTGCTTGCATCCAAAGATGTAGAAGCAGAGGAGAAGTTTGATGCTGGATTAGTCCATAAGAAATTCTTGAGATCATTGGGAACGGGGTTAATCAGCAAAGATATCAAGTTGCAGCTGAAACAGTACCTAGAAGATCCTGGCATCCTGGACGATTTCCTAATTGAAAAAATGAATGAGGCAGCTAGTTTGGAGTCAGACAGCGAACAGAAGTTAAAGAAAGGCCTGCTCCTAAAATCACCAAAATGAGTCAGCTGAAGTTGGAGACCCCCAGTGGCCAGTCCGAAGATCATCATGGAGACCCTCTGGTGCCACCTCCGAGAGGGAACCTTAAATCACTAGCAAAAGAGAGGACCGCCAGAGCTGACTGGGAGGAAGTAATAGGAAAACTGCGAGCCGAGTTGATTGAGGTGAAAAAGTTGATTCGTTCCGCGCCAGAACCTGTATCCCTCAGACCCAGGAGGGGGTTCCAAAACAGAAGATACTCGGCTTGTGAAGAGTGCCGTTAATCAAATCAGAGTACGGTGTGTGTCCACTGTCTAAGATGTGGTGATGAAAGCCATTATGCCAAGGGATGCCAATGGTCGCGGTTATTTGGGTTAAAAGACAGGAGGTTGTCAGTGCGGGGCGACTTTTAACCGCGACACAGAGGAGGCCCCAGAAGCAAACCCAAATCTCACCAAACCCAAGAACGGCACATGAGGTAAAACGGCTGCGTCAGTGCTATCCCCAAGTGTGTTCCCGTCTACAACAGCTGCAAGAGAGACAGAGGCCTCAGTTACTTAATGCCCAATGCGGAGGTCAAACAATGTACTCCTGGGAGGAGGATTCCTTGGTCAGTAAAGATAGCCTCATCAGCCTTACCGGTGAAAGGTGCTTTATACAGTGCTAGCTAGATGGACTCCTGGTAAAAGCACTGTGGGACACAAGAGCCCAAGTGAGCCTTTTAAATGTGGAATTGAGAAGGATCTACCTGCCACATACCTGCCTTCAGTCGCTAAAAGAACTCTTAGGACCATTGGAACTCCATGGCAAAGCTGTCAACCGACCGAAATCCCTTTCATAGGCTGGGTGGAATTAACTTTCCAAATGAGGGCCACGAAGAACAGTAACACCATTGAGCTTTTGGTACCTTTTCTCATGACCAGTGATCAGAACGTGGCAGAGGATTCCATCCTGGGTTATAATGTAATCAATGAGGTCATCACGAAACCCAATGCCGTGGCGGAAAATGTGATTCATAGAGTAAAGAAAGCACAGAATACAATGGACCTAAAAGAAGTCAAGGTAGGCTGGCACCCAACCATTCTCCCTGCAAACCAAATGGTGGGGGTGAGGTGTGGAGTCCGGGTGGAACCAGGAAGAAAAGTCCAGAAAAGACTGTTCGTGCCAAAAGACTCCTCAGAACTTCCAGAAGGCCTAGTTCAAGGTGAGACTGTGCTTACAATACCTACTGGGGAGTTTGCTCGAGTGACCGTACCGGCCATGAATACTATGAAACATGAAATTAGACTGGATCCAAAGACTGTGTTAGGTCACATTGAAACCGTTAAAACGGTATATCCAGCCAGTGTGAGACCCGCCCAGGGGTCTACTGTGAATTCAGTCTCCCCACCAAGGAACAGGAGTTGCCCAGGGGAGGAAATTACACGACCCACCTCAGGGTCCTGGGATTCCCCAGTATCACTGGAACACTTGTGTGCTGAAGATATAGCGATAGCAAAACAGATGCTGAGAGAAGAGTATCACGCATTCTCTACAGATGACTGATATAGGCTGTATCCCATCGTTGCAATTGAAAATCAATTTGAAAGACACGACCCCAGTAACCAGAAGTTACATGTCTGTGCCGAAACCATTACACCGTGAAGTGAAAGACTATTTAAAAAATGTAATCAACAGAGGTTGGGTCCAAAAGTCAAAGTTGTCTTATTCCTCTCCTATTGTTTGTGTAAGGAAGAAGGACGGTACGTTGAGACTCTGCTGTGATTACCGGGAACTAAACCAAAAGTCAGTACCTGATCGGCACCCGATACCAAAGATTCAAGATATGCTGGATAGCCTATCAGGAAGTACCTGGTTCTCTGTCCTCGATCAGGGTAAAGCATACCATTAAGGGTTTGTTGAAGAGTCCAGTAGACCCTTGACAGCATTCATCACACCGTGGGGGTTATATGATTGGATCCGCATACCGTTTGGGCTCAGTTCAGCTCCAGCAGAATTTCAGAGGAGCATGGATACCTGTTTGGAAGGCTTGAGGGACAGCCGTACTTGGATGACAATGTGGTACACAGCAAAACCTTCCGGGAGCATGTTGAACACGTGAGGACCGTATTACTGTGGTATCAACAACACGAAGTTAAGTTGACCCCAAAGAAGTGTGAACAGTTCAAAAGGAAAGTCCGATTTCTAGGGAAAATTGTGTCCGGAGAAGGATATATCATGGACTCAGCAGAAATCGCTCCGGTACTGGCCTTAAAAGAAAAGCGGCCCTCTACTGTTGGGGAGTTGAGACAGATCTTAGGATTCCTCTCCTACTATCGTACTTGCGTTCGGAATTTCTCCAGGATTGTCACCCCGCTATACCTCCTCTTGGGGGAGATGACAGAGTCAACAACACCCACGGAGAAAAAGAAGAACGCGGGTAGGACCGGTCTTAAAAGAAACAACGCCGTTTCGTCCCAACAGCTCATTCTCTGGACAGCAGACCACCAGGAGGTATTGGAAGAACTAGTAGACTACCTAGTAAAACTACCCCTCTTGGGATATCCTGATTTCAAATTACCATTTGTTCTTCATTGTGACGCTTCTCAAGTTGGACTGGAAGCTGCCCTGTATTAGCATCAAGATGGAAAATTGAGAGTCATCGGTTACTGTTCTAGACAAACGCCGAGAGGAATAACCGTCTACATTACGGAAAATTAGAGTTCCTGGCATTGAAATGGGCTATCTGTGAACAATTTAGAGATTATCTCTACTACAGCAAAGAGTTTGAGGTATACACTGACAACAACCCTTTGACCTATGTCCTCACTACAGTCAAACTGAATGCAATGGATCAGAGATTTGTCACTGAACTAGCTGACTTCAATTTCAGCATCAAGTACAGGCCAGGAAAATGCAATACGGATGCTGACAGATTGTCGAGAATGCCACTAGAGCCTGAGAAGTTCATGCAAGAATGCTCGAAGGAAGTCAGTCTGGAAGCAATTGAGAGCACTACTCAAGCAGTGCAAGCTTATCGAGAGGAAGACACACCATTGTGGTGTCCGTTGACGGTGGAAACCACCATAAAAGTGAGAGAACAAGATCACCCCTTGTCTAGTCAACTACCAAAAGGAAAAATCCATAGAGCACAACGGGAAGATCAGATAATTGGTAGAATACTACTTTATGTGGACCAAAATCGGTTTCCAAGTAAACGAGAGAGAGATAATGAGTCACCAGCAGTATCTGTTTTAGTTAAAGAATGGACGAAGCTCTACCTCAGTGAAGATAGTATTCTGTATCATAAAGGAGGACAAAAGCGGCAGTTGGTACTACCTAGAGTATTCCGTAGGTTGGTCTTCAAAGAACTCCATGAAAACATGGGACACCTGGGAGTGGAAAGGACAACCAACTTGATCCGTGAACGTTTCTTCTGGCAGTACATGCAGAGAGATATTGAGAGGTACGTGACCAGGGAGCAGGGCCAGCTCCAGGTTTTTGTGAGCCCTGGGCGAAAGCGTCTCAGTGGGCCCCTTTAACACATACCACGATTCATGATGCACAGATACCGCAGAGAAATATATATATATATAGTACAATGCCGAAGATTTCACTTCTTACATTACATGAGTGATATCTATTGTAAATTCTACTCAGAAACCAGAGAATTCTCTCAACGCACAGTGCAGACCAGACAGTATAGTTCTCCGTACAGTATTATGGGCCCCATATATTGCTCCATGCAGAATACTGGTCCCCATATAACGCTCCATACAGGATACTGGTCCCTATATAACGCTCCATACAGGATACTGGTCCCCATATAATGCTCCATACAGGATACTGGTCCCCATATAACGCTCCATACAGGATACTGGTCTCCATATAATGCTCCATACAGGATACTGGCCCCCATTTAACGCTCCATACAGAATACTGGCCCCCACATAATGCCCCATGCAGGATGTCACCCCCCTTCCTTATAATGCCCCATGCAGGATGTCACCTCTCCCCCCATAAAATGCCCCATGCAGGATGTCACCTCTCCCCCCCATATAATGCCCCATGCAGGATGTCACCTCTCCCCCCCCGTATAATGCCCCATGCAGGATGTCACCTCTCCCCCCCCTCATATAATGCCCCATGCAGAATGTCACCCCACCCCACATATAATGCCCCATGAAGGATGTCCCCTCTCCCCCCCATATAATGCCCCAAGCAGGATGTCACCTCTCCCCCCCATATAATTCCCCATGCAGGATGTCAGCCACCCCATATAATGCCCCATGCAGGATGTCACCTCTCCCCCCCATATGATACCCCATGCAGGATGTCACCTATCCCCCCCATATAATGCCCCAAGCAGGATGTCACCTCTCCCCCCATATAATGCCCCATGCAGGATGTCACCTCTCCCCCCCCATATAATGCCCCATGCAGGATGTCACCTCCCACTCCATATAATGCCCCATGCAGGATGTCACTTGCCCCCCCCCACCATATAATGCCCCATGCCGCCATACATATAAAAAAAAAATCAAATACTCACCTCACTTCTCACCTGATGCCGCTGCTCCGGACCCCTCACCTGCACTGGCGTCTTTCCACTCTGCGCAGGAAGAGACCGGAGCTGCTGCGGAGGCACGGGGAGAGGTACGTATTGTGCCGGGGCCCTGAGCAAGCGGGGGAAAGCGGGCACTGATACCGGCACCGCACCGCTCACGGGTCCCATAGCGCACTGGGGTGCCCGACGGTGAGTGGGCCCCCCCGCCTGCTCAGGGCCCCGGCACTTGCCCGGGTGTGCCGGGTGCTGATGCCGGCCCTGCCAGGGAGTGTGGGTGTCTGAAAGATAAAGGTCCTAACACATCAACCCGGGCACCTATGGGCAACATCCAAACTACGTATCCGTTTGAGATGGTCTCAATAGACTTTCTACATCTCGAGACATGCAAGGGTGGTTACGAATACATATTGGTGGTGATGGACCATTTTACTCGATTTGCCCAAGCATATGACACCACCAATAAAGCTGGTCGAACAGCGGCAGAGAAGATCTTCAATGATTTTGCTTTGAGGTTTGGGTTCCCTACGAGGTTACACCACAACCAAGGAAGAGAATTTGAGAACCAGCTCTTTGCCAAGCTAGGAAAGTACTGTAGAATTCAGAGATTCCACACAACGCCCTATCACCCAGAGGGTAATGAACAAGTGGAACATTTTATCCGGACATTATTGTCAATGTTGCGCACTTTAACAGTTGACGAGAAGAAAGACTGGAAGAGTTCTCTGTCAAAAGTGGTACATGCCTATAACTGTACAAAGAGCGAAGCAACGGGTTACTCACACTTCTTCCTATTGTATAGACAATCGCCAAGACTGCCAATCGACATCATGTTTGATACTCCGGTGTCAGAAACTTACAGAACGTATCCGGAGTACGTTCGGAAATGGAAGGAATGGAGGGCAGAGGCATACAACATAGCGTGCAAAGTGGATATGCAAGGACAGAGCAAGAGTAAGGAGTACTATGATCGAAAATGTTATAGAGCAGAATTGGCACCGGAAGCCGGGTGCTAGTCAAGAATGTACGTGACAAAAGGTGGTCCAGGAAAACTTCGCTCGTACTGGGAAGAGAAGGTGTATGTGGTCGTAAAGAGGAAAGCCGATGACAGTCCAGTGTATGAAATCCGATTGGAAAGAGGGGACAAGAAAACCAGAATAGTCCATCAGAATTTATTACTACCCTGTGATTATCTCCCACCACAACAAGACTTCCCAGAAGCAGACCGACATCGACCGAGATAGACTAAGAGACCACCACAGATTGAAGCTCCGGTGGTTGGATAGTGACCTTGAAAGTTCCGATGAAGAAGAGCACACTGTTCTATTTCTCGGACCGGCAAGGAGAGGGATGTACCATCCTCAGGAGAGTGAACGAAGTCCCGAGGCTCCAGAGTTTGTACCAAGGAGTACAGATAAAGTCCAATTCAGATCTGATGATCAAACACCGGTCACTAGAGAGACTGATCGACACTCAGGAGAAGCGGAATTTCCAGACCGTGTGGAACTAGGCGATTCTGGAGAAGTACAGGAACCTACAGAGGCAGTTCCAGGAGCATCTGAGGAAGCACGGGAAATGAGTGCAGTGGAAGAAACTCCTGTGACTGAAGAACCCATGGTATCTGAGGAACAACCCACCAGGAGGATGTTGACTCAAGAAGTGAGGAGGCCCATGATGCTGACATACGAGACAATTGGTGATCCGAGTCAAGTGCCAAGGACTGTCGACTGAAAATAGGTATCTCTGCCTACGGACTAGGTAAGCCCACTGGAGTAGTAGTCACTACCGAGAGGCAGTATGGAAGATGTTGCCTGGTGGAAAGACTTGTTTTCATGCTTTGATTTTCCTTAAAAGACTTTGTAGAAACAAAGAACTGTTAAGGCCTAGTGAGAGAGAGCGCTGGTTGAAGACGTAAGAAAAGCTCCAGCGGAAGAGACGCTGATTGTGTTATTTCTTACAGGAATACTACAAGAAAAAGGTCATAGAATAGGTTGTTATAAATTTTTATAAATGTTATGCCAATACTCAACTTTCACCACTGTCTCAGAATTGGTCAGATTCACCAATTAAGACGAATGTCGAGGACGACATTCAAAAAGGAGGGAAGAGTGTGACATGCAGAAGTAGTGCTGTTGCTTCAAAGGCATCCAGCAACTGTTACAAATAACACAAGCACAGGAGACAGGAAGTGTTGTGCTTCAGAAGCATCCAGCAACTAGAGGGGTTAAAACAGTCACAGGAGACAGGGAGTGTTTTAGCAGAGCCCCAGGGGGATTGTGGGGAATTTGTTATTGTAGTCTGGCTGAAGCCGAAGAGAAAGGTGGTGTGTTATCTGGATCTGACAGAAGGCAACTGAACATGATTCAGATCAGGAGAGAAACTAAACACAGGTCAGAAACTCCCTGAACTAACAGTGCAGAGTATTATAGGGCAGGAAGATAAAGACTGGAAGGAATTGTGTCACAGGGATCATCTCCCTCATCAAACCCTCCCCACCCCATCTCCATTCAGGATAAAGAATGCTGTGTACTATTGTGTCCTTGTGAAGGAAAAGCCTGTGGTTGTGTATGCATAGAAGTTTTTTGCTAAGATCTAATCTATGCTGAATTATGCTACTGAAGAGACTGTAATACTGTGCATTGTGAAGAAACTACTATATTGTTACTGGGGCTGGTTGCTCAAGAAACTCAGACTGTATTGTAATGAAGATTGTTGCTGTAATATCCCTGAATTGCACTGGCCGTGCTTCAGATTAAATTCCACTGTTAGACTGTTGAAAAAGACTCTTGTCAGATGTGTTTAGTTAGCAATCCATCGTGAGCCTGAGAGAAGCTGCAGCCTATGGTCGCCCTGAGTAACGGTTCCCCCAGGATTCCAAAGAATTCATGAAACCTGTCTCGCCCTATCTGAACCTAGCGGTGTGCGTGTAACAATAACTACTACTTGTGCATCTCATTACCCAGTACCAGTATATAAGTTTGTATATTCTATATATATATATATATATATATATATACAGTACAGACCAAAAGTTTGGACACACCTTCTCATTTAAAGATTTTTCTGTATTTTCATGACTATGATAATTGTACATTCACACTGAAGGCATCAAAACTATGAATTACCACATGTGGAATTATATACTTAGCAAAAAAGTGTGAAACAACTGAAAATATGTCTTATATTCTAGGGTCTTCACAGTAGCCACCTTTTGCTTTGATGACTGCTTTGCACACTCTTGGCATTCTCTTGATGAGCTTCAAGAGGTAGTCACCGGAAATGGTCTTCACTTCACAGGTGTGCCCTGTCAGGTTTAATAAGTGGGATTTCTTGCCTTATAAATGGGGTTGGGACCATCAGTTGTGTTGTGCAGAAGTCTGGTGGATACACAGCTGATAGTCCTACTGAATAGACTGTTAGAATTTGTATTATGGCAAGAAAAAAGCAGCTAAGTAAAGAGAAACGAGTGGCCATCATTACTTTAAGAAATGAAGGTCAGTCAGTGCGAAAAATTGGGAAAACTTGAAAGTGTCCCCAAGTGTAGTTGCAAAAACCATCAAGCGCTACAAAGAAACTGGCTCACATGAGGACCGCCCCAGGAAAGGAAGACCAAGAGTCACCTCTGCTTCTGAGGATAAGTTTATCCGAGTCACCAGCCTCAGAAATCGCAGGTTAACAGCAGCTCAGATTAGAGACCAGGTCAATGCCACACAGAGTTCTAGCAGCAGACACATCTCTTTAACAACTGTTACGAGGAGACTTTGTGCAGCAGGCCTTCATGGTAAAATAGCTGCTAGGAAACCACTGCTAAGGACAGGCAACAAGCAGAAGAGACTTGTTTGGGCTAAAGAACACAAGGAATGGCCATTAGACCAGTGGAAATCTATGCTTTGGTCTGATGAGTCCAAATTTGAGATCTTTGGTTCCAACCACCGTGTCTTTGTGCGACGCAGAAAAGGTGAACGGATGGACTCTACATGCCTGGTTCCCACCGTGAAGCATGGAGGAGGAGGTGTGATGGTGTGGGGGGGCTTTGCTGGTCAAACTGTTGGGGATTTATTCAAAATTGAAGGCATACTGAACCAGCATGACTACCACAGCATCTTGCAGCGGCATGCTATTCCATTCGGTTTGCGTTTAGTTGGACCATCATTTATTTTTCAACAGGACAATGACCCCAAACACACCTCCAGGCTGTGTAAGGGCTATTTGACCAAGAAGGAGAGTGATGGGGGGCTACGCCAGATGACCTGGCCTCCACAGTCACCAGACCTGAACCCAATCGAGATGGTTTGAGGTGAGCTGGACCGCAGAGTGAAGGCAAAAGGGCCAACAAGTGCTATGCATCTCTGGGAACTCCTTCAAGATTGTTGGAAGACCATTTCCGGTGACTACCTCTTGAAGCTCATCAAGAGAATGCCAAGAGTGTGCAAAGCAGTCATCAAAGCAAAAGGTGGCTACTTTGAAGAACCTAGAATATAAGACATATTTTCAGTTGTTTCACACTTTTTTGTTAAGTATATAATTCCACATGTGTTAATTCATAGTTTTGATGCCTTCAGTGTGAATGTACAATTTTCATAGTCATGAAAATACAGAAAAAAATTTAAATGAGAAGGTGTGTCCAAACTTTTGGTCTGTACTGTGTATATCAGCATTAGCTTTAATTTATTTACAGTCTGGTTTGCTGCATGACAGGCTGTCTTCTACTGTATATTTCTATGTCATATACGCATGCTTTTAGATGTATAAATTATTTGCATATGTTTATTTTTCATAAAATTCATAATTTTATATCATTATAGTATTATTGGGTATATATCTTCATCTCATGATAGGTTTTGCATGTATTTTGCATATTTTACTTGTGCATAGTGGTTTCTAGGTATGTTACAACTTCTGCAATAAATGGAAGTGAGCAAGAAGCCTGTAAACTGTACGTGATTTGTTACCCTGTGATCTAAATAGTGTCTTATGCGGAATCCAGTTCTGTCAGCATGTGGGCTAACTGAGAACAGTGGGACAATGCTAAGGGGCCTGTGAAAGGAAAGTGAGGTTAGAGAAGAAACCGTCCTGGACTAGTTGAGTATTTCTTGGCCCTGGTAGACGACTGTTCTAAAGTCATCAGAAAGTTAAAGGGATTGTTCACTTTTAGAATAGTGAATCCGAGATGCTGTATCTAATATAACAAACACAGCAAGTACTCACATCCATTGGTCCAGTGGCAGCTACCCGCCATCGGTCCGGTCTCTTTGGCTGCAGCGGTGACATAAAGTTGACAGCTCACATCACCATTGTAGCCAATCACTGAGCTCAGCAGTTTATGAAGGCTACCTTTGTTATTTCTGATATTTTACAGCGTTTCCAGAAGATGGAAAAACTCTAAGGCTACGTCCCCACGATCAGGAACCAGCAGCGCTTTGGATGCAGAGTATTTTTGATGCGTTCAAAACGCTGCATTCTAATGCCGCACTTGTTTTGTCAGTACATTCTGATCCACTGCATGTAATAACATTTCAATCATTCAAATTCTGCAGCAGAAATTGACATGCTGCAGCTCGTAAACCCGCGCTGCGGGTGGTGAGTTTACGCAACGTCAAAAACAAGTCCAGTGGGCATGGGATCGCTATAAATCCCATCCACTGTGCTTGTACTGTAGAACGCAGTGTTTTGGACGCAGCGCAGGCAGCGCAGGTGAGTTACATCCAAAACACTGCTATTCCTGATCGTGGGCACGCAGCCTTAAGTTTTGCCTTATTTAATTGTTTATTGCCATCCACTGTTTGTGCCTTCTAGTGAAGAAAATAAACTTGATGATTGCCAAGGTCTGCTATTATGCTTAAAAAGAAACCCTTGTAAGCACCCCCTATAAGTAACTTTCAAAATATTTTCTTTTACCCTAGCGAATTTTGTACTATTGTAAATCTATACCATGGATTAAAGGGGATGTCCCATCAGAACATCGCTGTCCATATACTCTGTAAGGAAATATGATTCAGGGAGACCATGTCAGTTGCTCTATCTATGGTGACTAGCCCCATTTTACCATAGTTTGCACACATTATAGTAATGATGGCAGATACAGCTAATTTTGCGGGATCTACCAACCATTTTAATGTGTAGAAGGCAGCCTAATTTTCACTTGAAGACTGTCAATGGAGAAAAGAAGAATCAGACTTGTTGGACCTTAAGAAGCACAAGTGTCACGCAAGGTGTGTGAAAGACTAAGTGCAACACAAAGGGAAGGGGGAAAGGGAGCCCAGACTCTAGGGAAAGGGAGGAGTGGAGACCTCCTATGCTGATCTGATATCACCCTGTATCCAATAACATCCCTATATTGGTTCCTCACCAATCAACGCATGCGAACCTAAACCCTGTATTTCCCTAGTGCTTGGCCCTGTACAGGGAAGGGGGGATGAGCACTAGTCGATCCCCACTAATGACTAAAGACAACAAGGGAGACCAACACGGGGGAAAAGTAGCTTAGCTTTAGCCAACTTCAGAGAGATAACTCTAAGAGTCCTCCTAGCACCACAGAGGAAGATAGTCTGAGAGCTCCAAGCATTCACAAGGAAACATGTGAGTATCATCGGCACCTTCCTGCTGCAAAGTGAAACTATTTAAACACACAGGCCAGGGCGTCAATTAGCAGGTAAGAGGTAGGAGCTGGGTCCGAGAGTGAAACAGCTAAGAAGGTGTTTGTAATGCCAAATGAAGAGATCTTCTGCAACCAACTGAAGGGTGACTGTCGCATCTGACACACCCGTGACACCAAGTTGCTATATATAGACTGTGTCATTGCAAGAAATACACGTGATCTGCCGATCCCACATGCATGTTTATGGGTAAAGATTGAGTGAGACCACTAACTTAAATGTATGACCAGCCTGATGGGTTAGTAATGGTTAGTAATGATGCAGATTATTGAAACTACATGTAAATAAAATATATGTGGCACCCCAGGGGTCCGGTTGCCACAGTTGCATTGCCTCCCTCACAAGGGGCGATGCCATGCCTGGAAGCAAGGAGGGGTCCCCTAATCAGGTATGCCAGCATACAACACTTTCCTGGCTCCAGACCAGAAAGGGGAGCTCCTCCCCTTAGCAACTGGAATCTGGAGGCGGGGTTAGTTAGAGTTAGTGAGAGGACTTGAAGACAGGACAGCTACGAGGAAGGACCTGGGGAAGGGGGCTGTAAGTCAGCTTACCCCAGAGGGAAGCGCAGAAGAACTGGACACCGGAGTCCGAGGTTGTGGGGCACTGAAGGCCCAGCAGCAGAAACCAGAGGGCAGGAGACTGCAGGACTCCTGGCCCCATCAGATGCCCGGAGACTCAGCAGCACATAGGGCCCAGCACAGCCACGTGGGAGCAACACAGAAAGAAGGCCCGAGCTGCCTGCCATACGGGTGAGCACAAAGATGTTTTACTCAGGGACGAGGGACACAGTACAGCTATAAGCAGCAGGGCCAAAGAGATTAGCACAGAGGGAAGGCCTACAACTTCACCTCGCGAGGTGGATTCCCAACTTTCTTCTAGGCCGCCCGGACCTCTAATACCAGCTAGTACCCGTGCCCCGGTCTGCCTAATAACCGCAAGTAAAGATAAGAGGAAACCGCCATTAAGTTGTGGACTGGTCATTATCTGCGCCATCACCTGCACTACACCGCACCAACAACATCTACCCTATAGTATCACTATATCCTGCCCTGGAGCTAAGCTCTGCCTGTGGAGAGCTGAACCAACACTGCTGCGTCATCATCAGCTCCAGAGGATCTGCACCGCAGCGGCGGCACCATATAGCCGCATACCACAGGTAGCATCACGAACATTATAAATATAAAAACTTTATTCCCCTTTTATTGACCGCCCTGGGTCACGGACCGGGTCACTGCCACTGTGACATCCCCCAGCATCGACTGGCCCGGCACCGAGTACCCCACAGCCCAGGGGGCGCGTCATATACATGTAAATTCTGAATGTGGTATTTGCCTGGGGCAGCTTTTGCCCCACTATTACTGCTCTGTACCTAAATAGTGTACAGTCGCATTAATAAGAAAAGATAATCTTTACTCAAAAGCCAAGCCTAAAACCAGAGATTAAATAGGTACAGACATGTAGTGCAAGTGCTAGCATATCACAGCATAGCCAGCACCCACATTTCTTATATACTCAAGACACAAACACTCATTCTGCTATTGTTTCTTTGTACCGTAGTGAGTATGCTGTTTATTGATGGACATTTCTCTCAGACACTTCTCCTAGCCAGCACAGGTTTATTCTCTCATAAAGACCACCTATATGGATATACGAAATGTAAATAAACCCTTCCACCCTCTGCAGTGGAGGGTCAGCACATATGGACCAAATCTGTTCACAGAGTATAAGAATGTAAACATTTCTGTGTTATGTTCCTGTAATGAACACCAGAGAGGGAACTTAAAGGGAACCTTTCAGGTCCAAAAAAGAGTATTTACCTGCAGATATAGGGTTAAAATGCAGGTAAATAGCGTTAAAATGGTCTCCTTACTAGAAGAGCGGCTACAGGGAGAAAATGAACTTATATCCTCCCTGCAGTCATGAGATTACAGTCATAAGAGTGGAGCAGGGAGCGGTTACAATCACAGCTCAATAGACAGTGAGCGCTCTGTAATCTCTCCAAAGCACTTTGATTGATAGCTTGATCTGTACACATAAGCAGCACACACACATAATATAGAGCTGGCTGTCAACCAAAGCGCCGGTGGGTGATTACACTACACAGTGAGCCCCCTGCACTGCCCGATGACTTGAAGAAAGAGGCTACAGAGAGGTAAGTTTATTCACTTTTCCAGTAAGGCAGTCAGGCAGGATTTTAACATGATTTACCTGTAGAATAACCCCAATATCTGCAGATAAAAAGTGTTTTTTTAACATGACAGGGTCTCTTTAAGATATTAGGTGCAGTATATAACATAAAGTAAGTAGGATGAAACTGTAGGGTGAGCAGAGTTGTCACTTAGGCTCCAAAGCCGCAAAGAGTCCAATAGGTCCCTCTGTCCAATATGTACAGACCAGAACTACAGTACAGACCAAAAGTTTGGACACACCTTCTCATTTAAAGATTTTTCTGTATTTTCATAACTATGAAAATTGTACATTCACACTGAAGGCATCAAAACTATGAATTAACACATGTGGAATTATATACTTAACAAAAAAGTGTGAAACAACTGAAAATATGTCTTATATTCTAGGTTCTTCAAAGAAGCCACCTTTTGCTTTTATGACTGCTTTGCACACTCTTGGCATTCTCTTGATGTTGCTTCAAGTGGTAATCACAGGAAATGGTTTTCATTTCACAGGTGTGCCCTGTCAGGTTTAATAAGTGGGATTTCTTGCCTTATAAATGGGGTTGGGACCATCAGCTGTGTTGAGCAGAAGTCAGGTGGATACACAGCTGATAGTCCTACTGAATAGACTGTTAAAATTTGTATTATGGCATGAAAAAAGCAGCTAAGTAAAGAAAAGCGAGTGGCCATCATTACTTTAAGAAATGAAGGTCAGTCAGTCCCAAAAATGGGAAAACTTTGAAAGTGTCCCCAAGTGCAGTTGCAAAAACCATCAAGCGCTACAAAGAAACTGGCTCACATGAGGACCGCCCCAGGAAAGGAAGACCATGAGTCACCTCTGCTTCTGAGGATAAGTTTATCTGAGTCACCAGCCTCTGAAATCGCAGGTTAATAGCAACTCAGATTAGAGACCAGGTCAATGCCACACAGAGTTCTAGCAGCAGACACATCTCTTCAACAACTGTTAAGAGGAGACTTTGTGCAGCAGGCCTTCATGGTAAAATAGCGGCTAGGAAACCACTACTAAGGACAGGCAACAAGCAGAAGAGACTTGTTTGGGCTAAAGAACACAAGGAATGGACATTAGACCAGTGGAAATCTGTGCTTTGGTCTGATGAGTCCAAATTTGAGATCTTTAGTTCCAACCACCGTGTCTTTGTGCGATGCAGAAAAGGTGAAAGGATGAACTCTACATGCCTGATTCCCACCGTGAAGCATGGAGGAGGCATGATGGTGTGGGGGTGCTTTGCTGGTGACACTGTTGGGGATTTATTCAAAATTGAAGGCATACTGAACCAGCATGGCTACCATAGCATCTTGCAGCAGCATGCTATTCCATCCGATTTGCGTTTAGTCGACCATCATTTATTTTTCAAAAGGACAATGACCCCAAACACACCTCCAGGCTGTGTAAGGGCTATTTCAACAAGAAGGAGAGTGATGGGGTGCTACGCCAGAAGACCTTGCCTCCACAGTCACCAGACCTGAACCCAATTGAGATGGTTTGGGGTGAGCTGGACCGCAGAGTGAAGGCAAAAGGGCCAACAAGTGTTAAGCATCTCTGGGAAGTCCTTCAAGATTGTTGGAAGACCATTTCCGGTGACTACCACTTGAAGCTCATCAAGAGAATGCCAAGAGTGTGCAAAGCAGTCATCAAAGCAAAAGGTGGCTACTTTGAAGAACCTAGAATATAAGACATATTTTCAGTTGTTTCACACTTTTTTGTTAAGTATATAATTCCACATGTGTTAATTCATAGTTTTGATGCCTTCAGTGTGAATGTACAATTTTCATAGTCATGAAAATACGGAAAAATCTTTAAATGAGAAGGTGTGTCCAAACTTTTGGTCTGTACTGTATATAGAAAATAATAATGTGACAGTTGGATCATAAATAATACTCAATAATAAATGAAAAATCATATCCATATTCCAATAGCCCCTTCAGACAGGAAGAGGACTTGAACTTTAGCACCACCTATTGAGGGTAGCAATCCTAAAAGTCAATATCGACCCACTAATGAGCCTTGCCACATGACTGCAGTTAAAAAGCCAAACCAGACAATCCAGACACGTGTTTCGGGGTGTTTGCCCTTCATCAGTGCCAAGGTGGATGACTCATTTGGCTAAATGAGAAGCCTCTGGCAGGGGTCTAAGGGGAAAAGTTTCCCTTTCCCGAAAGTGCTAAGCTCGTAAAGGGAGACTTATAGGCCATAACTTAAAATAAAATGTCAAACCAGACACTCCATTTGAAGACACGTGATTCGGGGTGTTTTCCCTTAATCAGTGCAAAGCAGGATGACTTATTTGGCTAAGTGAGAGGCCTCTAGCATGGGTGTAAGGGGAAATGTTTCCCCATGCAGAGAGTGCCAAGCTGGTGCAGGGAGACTTATAGGCCATTACTAGACCAAAAAAGTAGACAAAGTCCTCTGATCTAAAGCATACAGTCAATTCTATAAGACCCCAGAAAGACAGTATTCTGGAATTTATCTAGAGGTTCTAATTATTTCAAAATTAAATATAGAAGACTAGAGGGCTCTTGTCAGAAAAACCGCGGGATCGGTTTAGCATATAGTAAGCTTTATTTAAAGATATACATTCATATAAATAGAAAATCCATATAAAGTGAGACAGAACAAGTTGTTAAAATTTGTTTAAGGCAATAGTATGCAATATGCTCCCATGGGAACACAATGGGTTCCCAGCCCTCAGCACTCAGGGTTATCAAAAAAACCACCCCCCGCAGCAGAGCATATTGACTTCCGAAATAGCAAAGATGTAAAGTGTTAAACAAATATATGTGCTAGTCCACATAAACACTTAATGAGTTAACAAAACATTGCAGAACATTAGATATGGGATGTTATACCTGAGGACATACTAGCGTTTTATGGAGCAGGCTGGGAGTCCAAAGATTCGCCTCGACACGCGTTTCTCCTTCCGGCTTCGTCAGACTTATAGGCCATGACTGTGACGCTGAATCACTACTCACGGGCAAGTCGTGAGGCAGGGTAGTCAGGAGGTCAAAGGTCAGATACCAGGAGGGCTCGTAGTACAGACGGGAGAGGCAAAGGCGTGGTCAGGAAACAATCCGGGGTCAAATGCCAGGAGGGTACGTCAAAACCAGGGAATACAACAAACGGGTAGTCAGGGGACAAAGCCGGGGTCAGATGCCAGGAGGGTACGTCAAAAGCAGAAGGGGAAATCTACAAGAGTAGTCATGACAAATCCTAGGTTCAACAACAGGATCAGAGGACAGAGACACAGAGACACAGAGCCAAGCAACCACATCCAGCTAAGCAGAGTTACAACTGACACATCCTAGAAGCTAGCTTGTTAAATACCTTCCAAATGATTGAAGGATGGGAGACATCTGGGGGAAACACCCACAGTCTAAACCAAGTAGGACAGCAGGGCTGTCAATCAAAATGCTGACAGCCCAGCACTTTCCAGATTCCATAGGGCGGTTGAGCTGTCACTCACAGCGTCCCAAGGCCACAGTCAGTTATGAAATCGTGACAATGACAAGTTAAAATGTCAAACCAGACATTCCATTTGAAGACACGTGATTTGTAGTGTTTGCCCTTCATCAGTGAAAAGCAGGATGACTTATTTGGCTAAGTGAGGTGCCTCTGGCACGTGCCAAGCTGTTGCAGGGAGACTTATAGGCAATGTTGCTCTGGGAATTTAAATAATATACAATAACAGATTGTGATAACACCATAATTAAGGAATATATTTACAGGAAAAAATATATCTCTGTAACGTGTTAGCCAGTAGATAGAAAGATATTTAGATTTGAGAGTCCTCAGTGGTTGATACCTTTTAATGGCTAACTGAAAAGATGGTAACAAATTGCAAGCTTTCCAGACTACTCAGGTCTCTTCATCGTACTATGCCTGATGAAGAGACCTGAGTAGTCTGGAAAGCTTGCAATTTGTGACCATCTTTTCAGTTAGCCATTAAAAGGTATCAACCACTGAGGACTCTCAAATCTAAATATTTTTTAATATATTTAGTAATAAAACAGATTTATTACCATTATTCCCACAAACAAAAACAAAGTCAGATGGAAATCATCATCAGTGGAGATAAGCGATTCCACAGTGTCAGTGGCTTTATTGATTAGAATTGTCTGTAGTAAGCCAAACATTCTAATGAATGCATCAATCATTCAGCCAGTCATTGGTGTTAATAGCCGGATGCTGCACTGGATAGTGATATTGTATATAGTCTATATGCGAGGTTGTATTTCTGCTGGGTACATGTGGTGGAGCTGTGCTACCACTGATTGACTCTCATCCTATTAATCCATGCCTCATATAGGTTTTGTATGGCAATATGTCTAGAGCTGATGGGTATACTTGCAGGTGATGAGATGCACACACCTCCCTGCTGTCATACAGCTGCTTTCAGTGTTTCGGTGCCTATCCTTTTATCTGTCTGTAGATGATAGCACAGTATAGACCCAGCAGATTTCACATCTGTGCATTGGCTTTGTGCTACCCTACAGGAATGCCACATAAAATGAATCCCCCCTCCCATCCCAGGAGGCTGCAGTCCAGCTGTGCTGTCTTTTAGAGCCGCCCTTAACTCCACCTCATGTACCCAGTGATCTAAAGCCTAGATAAAGAGGCGGCTAAGGGTCTTCCCTAGTTCCAGATCCACAGAGAAGCCACCTGGGGGTGGGAGGAAGCCCTAGGCAGCCTGTCCCAAGAGGCAGCATCCTTACTAAGGTATGAGTGGCATTCTCCTACAGGCCTGCGGATAGGATGGTTATAGGCAGCGTAATGGCAAAAGTTTTATTATTATCACCTACTTGAGCCAAAGTATATAGGGTGGTCATCGGTGGTGACAGTGCCCCTCTAATTGGATAAAGGAGCTCAGGATGTAATTGATTACTGTAGTTTTTTTTTATCATAAAATGTAACTTTTTAACAATTTTTTAAAAAAATAGCTTCTTGTACAGCTTTTATTGAGTCATTATGGTATTAACCCTTTAACAATACACAGTAACATTGCCCTCACTTCTAGGATTGTGCTTTAGATTTATGTATTACATTTCTATGATTATTTGTCTACAGTTTTAGTATTTTACAATATCACCAAAACGCCTTCAAATATTGCAAAGATATGATTCTCTGCTTATGGGAACATAGATAATAGCATGTCCTGCAGGTCACGTTTCAAGGCAGAGCACAATATCTCCTAGCTCCGCTTTATCCATTGTGCAGATGTGACAGCTGAGATTCACATTATTTCACACCCATCAGTGGATTTACACAGAGCTGCAAGGCAACCCGCCACATAATCCGATTCTAAAAATGCTGAAAACCATCAAAGAGTTAAATATAACTCAGTTTTGCCACATCTTGACATATTGGTTTTATCATCCTTTGTTTGCCACGTACCTTTTACATTCTCCCGCCTCCTTTTAAAAGGGAGGTATTTGGCACACTGGGATCTGAGCGGTGTGTATTATGGGATGTGCTGTGAAAAATACTCAAAAATAAAAAGCTACATATAGACGTAGTGAATTGTTATATTATGCACTAGAATGGGCAAATACAATGGAGTCCATTTATTAGAGAAACTTATTACACATTTTGTAAACTTTTGATTGGTCATTGCGATTACCATCATATTGGCCCCTCTTATCACTTTTAGGGCGTAGATTCTGTCATCCGAGAGAATTGGACCGATTATACACATGACAGTCTGATCATAGTGTGATCACTTCTCTCGGATGAGGAGAAGAAAGAAGATGGAGAAAAAAATTACTCCATCTTCTCCATTGTGTCAGTGCGTGGAAATCAGACTGGACTCAGATGTCATCCGAGTGCAGTGCGATGTTTCCCATGCACTCATTGACTTGAATGGCTGAGTGCAATTCGAATATTGGATCAATTAGAACCAGATGAAACTCAAATGGACCCCTGATCTACAAAGTCTGTCTTCCTAGTCATCCATGTCTCATGCATCCTCATAGACTTTAATGACCGAGTCTGATCTACAAAAACTTGTGAGAATAGGACCTGCTCTGAGCTTCATGATGTGTGTATGGCTCAATGATGCTCTATGGATGAGTGTGCTGTCTGATGGACAGCACTAGGACGGGTCACAGAGATGTGTAAATGTAGCCTAAGCAAAATTTGTTGCATCTCTAGACGGGATAAAACCTACTACCTACCTACTTACTACTATAGGTGTCAATCAAATCTACTTGACTTTATCTAGAAACTTGACATGTGCTCCACATGGCTCATGTATCATTCTCTTCATCTTACAAAAGCTGGAGTTACAAATCGAAGTCTTCTGCATCTCAAAGTAAAACATCACATTGGCGGTCGCCATATGAAAACCTTTCCACATGCTGGTTTTGCAAAATATAAAAAAAATTTAGATTATTTTTCATCCAGAAGCTGCTTGTCAGGCTTCAGCAGGAACACTGTCAGAAAGTGCTCGAGAATTCTCTGCAGTGCTGGACTTTTGAAAATGGTCCCTCTAGATTTGCAGCTGTCATGAATGGTCAGGTCTTGCCTTTGGTACAGGAAACTATAAAGGATTTTGCATGAAAACGCTGCATATTCTTCTGTGTGCTTTACAGGCATAAGGGATATTGCCCACAGCTCAACTCAGTACTACAGAGCCAGAGGCAGTCTGCGTGCCACTGTATGGGGCCTCCATATGGCACCGTCCTAAGCTTTGATCACATCGCGTCAGAAACTTCTATTGGAAGTATTTGAGTATTTCATGAAAAATATCTCCAACCTATACAACTGTATTGACATTGCATTTTAAAAAGCGTTAACTGGAGAAAAATCTCTGGAGACTCTGAAGACCCCTCACCTTTTTGTATTGATCATTTGGCCAACAGCTACCTTTCCCTTACCCAGGAATGCTTGGTTCTGCGAGTGCTCGTGTTCTCAATGAGCTAATCTACTAGAGAACAAAAGGTTCGGCTGTTGGAAATCCACTATGCCAGATCTTCTCCAATATTATCACTCGGGAGAAAGTCAGGAGGTCCCAAGCACATTAGACTTTCAGCAGATCCCACTGGAATAGACAGGTTCAGTCGACATTACTCTAATGTGTATGGGACCTTTAGTCTTGTGACTAAGTCACTGGCAAAATACTGGAGGGAAGATATGTAGCACTGAGGTTGTTAGCTTCAGTAATATAAACCTAGGAAAATGATCTGGCACACTAAGTGCTGAGAAGGGTTAATCAGTCATGTTTAGTGCTAGGTTGATTAAATAGCTGGAGTGCTAGGAGTCCAGTGGATAAATACCAAGCCTAATATACAGTACAGACCAAAAGTTTGGACACACCTTCTCATTTAAAGATTTTTCTGTATTTTCATGACTATGAAAATTGTACACTCACACTGAAGGCATCAAAACTATGAATTAACACATGTGGAATTATATACTTAACAAAAAAGTGTGAAACAACTGAAAATATGTCTTATATTCTAGGTTCTTCAAAGTAGCCACCTTTTGCTTTGATGACTGCTTTGCCCACTCTTGGCATTCTCTTGATGAGCTTCAAGAGGTAGTCACCGGAAATGGTCTTCCAACAATCTTGAAGGAGTTCCCAGAGATGCTTAGCACTTGTTGGCCCTTTTGCCTTCACTCTGCGGTCCAGCTCACCCCAAACCATCTCGATTGGGTTCAGGTTTGGTGACTGTGGAGGCCAGGTCATCTGGCGTAGCACCCCATCACTCTCCTCCTTGGTCAAATAGCCCTTACACAGCCTGGAGGTGTGTTTGGGGTCATTGTCCTGTTGAAAAATAAATGATGGTCCAACTAAACGCAAACCGGTTGGAATAGCATGCCGCTGCAAGATGCCGTGGTAGCAATGCTGGTTCAGTATGCCTTCAATTTTGAATAAATCCCCAACAGTGTCACCAGCAAAGCACCCCCACACCATCACACCTCCTCCTCCATGCTTCACGGTGGGAACCAGGCATGTAGAGTCCATCCGTTCACCTTTTCTGCGTCGCACAAAGACATGGTGGTTGGAACCAAAGATCTCAAATTTGGACTCATCAGACCAAAGCACAGATTTCCACTGGTCTAATGTCCATTCCTTGTGTTCTTTAGCCCAAACTTGACTCTTCTGCTTGTTGCCTGTCCTTAGCAGTGGTTTCCTAGCAGATATTTTACCATGAAGGCCTGCTGCACAAAGTCTCCTCTTAACAGTTGTTGTAGAGATGTGTCTGCTGCTAGAATTCTGTTTGGCATTGACCTGGTCTCTAATCTGAGCTGCTGTTAACCTTTGATTTCTGAGGCTGGTGACTCGGATTAACTTATCCTCAGAAGCAGAGGTGACTCTTGGTTTTCCTTTCCTGGGGCGGTCCTCATGTGAGCCAGTTTCTTTGTAGCACTTGATGGTTTTTGCAACTGCACTTGGGGACACTTTCAAAGTTTGCCCAATTTTTCGCACTGTCTAACCTTCATTTCTTAAAGTAATGATGACCACTCGTTTTTCTTTACTTAGCTTAGCTGCTTTTTTCTTGCCATAATACAAATTCTAACAGTCTATTCAGTAGGACTATCAGCTGTGTATCCACCAGACTTCTGCACAACACAACTGATGGTCCCAACCCCATTTATAAGGCAAGAAATCCCACTTATTAAACCTGACAGTGCACACCTGTGAAGTGAAAACCATTTCCGGTGATTACCTCTTGAAGCTCATCAAGAGAATGCCAAGAGTGTGAAAAGCAGTCATCAAAGGAAAAGGTGGCTACTTTGAAGAACCTAGAATATAAGACATATTTTCAGTTGTTTCACACTTTTTTGTTAAGTATATCATTCCACATGTGTTAATCCATAGTTTTGATGCCTTCAGTGTGAATATACAAATTTCATAGTTATGAAAATACAGAACAATCTTTAAATGAGAAGGTGTGTCCAAACTTTTTCGTCTGTACTGTATGTTATGTTTTGTTTTTCTGTTAGGCCGGAAAGGGCGTGTTTGTTTTGCTAACGTTGCACTGGTTTATGCAGTATTTTTAATAAACTAGTGGAAGATTTAAAGAGACAGTGTTCCTGTGTCTACCTCTGTGTGCAGCCGAGTGAGCCGATCTACCACAGTCTATTTTGTGTTTTCCCTTTTCCTATCCATTTAGCAACCTTGCAAATTTTTCTTTGTTAGGGATTTTGAAATTAACACCCCGATTCATCATCTGTGTTTTTTAAGTAACATTTCTTTTTTTGTCCTGTGGTATTCGCTGACATTTATTGTATCAAATTAATCAAAGTGGCGCATGTGGTTCATGAATTTAGCACAAAGTAAAATTAAATTTCCTGTCAATAATATTTTGCAACTTTTGAGCAAAAAAGTTGCATCTTTTCAAAATGTCGTAAAACGTGAATGTTGAAGAGATGCACATAAATCCACACCAGGAGAAACTCGAGTAGAGTTGCGGCAAATTTAGCAACTTTTTAAAAAGTCACAATTGAATTAAATTTTAGTTGAAAACATATTGAATCAATAAACTCCACCCACAAAGCGAAAAATAAAATAAAACAGGCGAGGACATATAAAATAGACTTCAAAAAAACCCAAATAGAATAATGAATTGGGTGCAAAGAAAAATATTTGCAAAACTCTCAAAACTAGGCAAAAAAACAGGCACTCGGGCAAAATGTATTCGTTTTTGGACAAGTGCCCCATAAAATGAACAAAGCACAGTAATGTCAAAATAACATTGCTGTGCACAATGTCAATATTATGTCACGTCTTTTAACTGCTTCAGGGTTTGGAAACCCTGAAGTGGTTAAAAGAAGTAACCTGCTCATTTATCAGGCGATTTCCACTAGGAATTTGCCCGCTCTCACTACATTACAGAATACAGTGAAATCCGCCAGTGAAGCCACCTCAAGAAATCAACATCAAGTGTTTTCCTAAAGCAGCTTTGCCTGGGAAAAGTCGCTGGAGTCTACATGACACCGTGTGCACATACCCATCAGGAGGATTTGGAGAGTTTCTGCTCAGTTTCTATTCAGTGGTTACGTGCACACTGAGTTTTTGGGGGAGTTTTTGAGCGGAAACTGAGCAGAAACTCTCCAAATCCTACTCTAGAACTCAAAATTCATCAAAAACTTCTTGGAGTTTCTGCTCTAAAAACTCAGCAAAAAAAGACTCTACATACACATACCCAATTTCTGCTCCAAAAACTGCTCGAACAACTCTGTGTGCATGTAGCCTGAATGTATGAGCACACAGCGTTATCTAGACGCTAGGGCAGTTGCTGAGTTTTTCCAGGTGAAGCCGCTTTTGGAAAACGGTCAAGTGAGCCGTGGAACAGCCGCTAAAGTATGAGCATGTCACTTTTTTTAACCTTTTCAGGGTTTCCAAACTCTGAAGCAGTTAAAAGAAGTTACACATGATGGAACATGTACACAGCAGTGTCGTAGTGACATTGCTGTGCAACATGTTCACTATACGAAGGCGCTTTTGCAGCGTTTTTTCAGGTGGATTCTGGGTGGAATCCAAAGACTCTGTGTGCATATACCCTTAAAGTTATTTTCTTTCTGTTTTTTTGGGGGGGGTTCAACAATATGGATATTTGCTTATCCATCTGTTTTAGCCAAATTCATCATTTGCCCCTTTTCGAAATGTAGCTACATGTTTGCCCAGTTATACTCCAGTACCCTACGAGAGTACAACATCTGTCTATTATTATTTTTTCGCACTTGAAGACTAACTGGATCATGTGACTTTTTGCTCTTAAAAGGCGCAAAAAAGCTAAAAGACAAAAAGACCATCTTAGATTTTATGCAAAATTAACTAGGGTGCAACATTTTGAAGAATTTGGTGCAAAAAACAGCAATGACAAAAGACAAGACAAAAAAGAAAAGTTATTTTAAAAATCGCAAATGTTGAATCAAGGCCTTAGGCTCTGTTCACATCTGCATTGTTATTTTTATATTTTGAATTATAGGAAAAGGAATATGAAAATAATGGAAGTGCAGGACCAGACTGCAGTGGTGTCAGACAGCCCATTGACTATAATAGGGTCTGTCATGGTATAAATGCGGTGTGCTGTGCTATTTTGTTCAGTATTTTTGGCTGGATCAGTGGCAGAGGCTCAGACGCAGTTGTGAACAAAGCCTTAGAAAGTGGGGGTTACAGAAATGTTTTAGGTGGCTGGAACACAGATGTAACTGGTATGTACTGGAACAAAATATCCTTTGTATTAAATTCTTACCGTCTTCCAAAGCCACAGCTGGAGATCCTGTTTTCTTTTTCTCCATTTTCATGCAGAACATATTACTGGTTTCTAATATTGAGGCCCCGTTTCTGCTTCTCGAAGAGAAAAATTTTAGCTATTCGACAGAAATATTGTATATTCCAGAAAGGTACTAGTGACAGTAATTAAATACTTAGGGAAGGTATAGATGACGTTTGCTTATGCATTGAAGAATTTCATTTAAAGCAATTACCTAATACCGTAATTTTAATAATGAAAAAATACCCCTTCTATGTATGGAGAAGGGCACAAGAAGTTGAGCCAGGACTGGAAGTGCAGTGGTAGGGAATCAGGACCAGAGGAGCATTGGAGCCAATAGTAGTATATTAGTATGTTACCTAACTTACTACAACAGTTACAATACTGTATTGTAACTGTTGTAGTAAGTTAGGTGACATAATTATATATTATTAGCTCCAATGCTCCTCTGGTCCTGATTCCCTACCACTGCACTTCCAGTCCTGGCTCAACTTCTTGTGCCCTTCTCCATACATAGAAGGGGTATTTTTACCATTATTAAAATTACGGTATTAGGTAAGGTAGGTATCCCCAACTATTCCCATTTAATTTAGGTGTATCCATATAAATGGCCCACCCTATAGATAAATAATGAGGATCACTGGAGGCCAGAATACAGAGATCAGTGGCAATCAAGCAAACGTCTCAGCTAAGTATACTGCAAGTTTACAGCTATTTTTTACATTTTAAAATATTATCCGCGCCTGAAAATCAGCATGTAATTTTGTAGCAAAATACACAACATTAGGATTAAATTGCAGATTTCTTCTACCCTAATAAATTCAGTGTGACAAAATCTACAAGAAATTCTCATTCACTTGCCTTTTAATATATTCTGCATCAGATTTTTTTAGGCGCAAATGTTCCAGAAAAATCTGCAGCATTTTCATCCCATGGGAATTCACTCTAAGGGCTCGCTCCCCTTTGCGATGAAATCGGACAAATGCAATCCAATAAAAAAATCGGATTGCTTTCGGTCCAATGCTATTCTATGATGGCGTGCTCAAGATCGGACTGAAAAAGAAAAACGCAGCATTGCATGCAAAATTCGAATCGCACAGACCCATATAAGTCTATGGGTGCGTGTGAAACATCGGACTGCACTCGGATATCACTGTGCTGTGATTCTCTCGTGAGTGGATCGGAGCACAGAGCACTTACACTCGGCTCACGCTCGCAGCAGAGCTGGAGCCAAATGTCATTAGCATCTCACATCCGATGTCATACGCTAATGTGACTCCAACCTAATGGTATGCTCCTGCGGCTTGTTTCTCAGGCGGATTCTGCCCTGAATCGCCCTAAAAAGGCTGCAAACGCCACATAAAATGAGCATAGTGCACAGCAATGTCAAAACGACACTGCTATTTGCATGTTAAGTCTTATATCACTTATTTTAACCGCTTAAAGGTCAGTTTCTGCTCTGTTTCTGATCAAAAATATTATCGAAAAACTCTGTATACACATAACCCAAATCCTCCTCAACCAAAAAAAAACTAAAAAAAATTGGAGGTCATGCTTAGTTTCAGCTCTGAAAATTCTGCAAAAAGACTACATATGCACCTACTTCAAGGCTATTTGCACACTGAGTTTTTCTAGGTGTTTTTTTGAGAATAAATTGATTGAAAACTCTAAATCCTCCTCTAAATCTCAAAACTCAAGAAACAGTTTGCACATATCCTAAGGCCACATGCACACATTGAGTGTTTGGTGAGTTTTTTATTTGTCAGCCAAAACCAGTAGAACAGCAGGAGATAATCACTACAGGACAACTGACCTCCTGCCTCCTAGTCCAACCAGACCCCCAGCACTGATTAGCCGCTTTCTATCAGTATACATTGTACACAGAAAGCTGCCAATCAGTGGTGTGGGCGTGGTTATACACAGCTCAGCATTCCGAGCTCTGCTAGATCTGCAGCAGAGAAAACTGTGATTCTATCATAATTGCTGCACCCAGTAAACTAAGTGATACATCACTGGAATCAGGGTCTCTGTCCCTAACTCATGCTGAGAGAAGAGGGGAGAATGGGGACTGGAGTACATTTTCACCAAATCTTGCAACTTTTTAAAAAGTTGTTGCAATTATGATTCGAGCCCATGCTCTTTCATTTGTTTTTAACCTGTTCTGTGACTTTTAGTGCAAACAGTTGCATATTTTGCTAAAATGATGCAAAAACTATTAATGTACATAAAATCACTCCAGTGGGGCATTGGAGTACATTTGCGCCAACTCCTTTTTTGTGTCGTTTTTACATGTGTTATTTCTGTCATTTTTCAATGGAATCTTTAGAAAAAATACCAGAAAAAAAGCGCTATACCCTGCGCATGTTGCATTTTATAAATCATACCACTCATCCAAAAAACATCACAGAAACACTACAAATCATAATACATTGTATGTTTTGTATGAACGTGGCCGCTGGAGCTGGAGTAAGATGGACCTAATTCTTTAAGAGGTGCATCTTATCAGTGGCGTGCGCCTCCGTGCGCCTCCACCAGAAATGTTACTCCAGTCAGGAACTAGAGTAAATTTCTGGCTAAATTCATGCCACTAAAATGGTGTTTAACTACATACAACATGCCTAATACTTTTTTTCCAATGATATATGCAATGGAGACACAGATGTATGACCACCATATAGCTTAGACCAGGGTTCCCCAACTCCAGTCCTCAAGGCCCACCAACAGGTCATGTTTTCAGGATTTCCTTAGTATTGCACAGGTGATGCAATTATCACCTGTGTAATACTAAGGAAATCCTGAAAACATGACCTGTTGGTGGGCCTTGAGGACTGGAGTTGGGGAACCCTGGCTTAGACCACCTAACCTCAACTTAACCCCCCCCCCCGCCCCCACTTCCTAAACATTGTAGCCTTGGCCAAGTTTTGTGAGAATGGAAACTTTAAAGAGATACAGAACAAACAATAGTGCATATTATGAAGTAAATAGGCCAGAATCATTTCCATCTATGTAGGACCCAAAGTAATTATCAGGAGCAAATATTTTGGCTTCTGTATATGCAGCTATTGTTTGGCATTATTTTCCTGTCATGAAGAACCCTACTTAGTTTATGTACAGCCAAATAAGATTAATTATTTGTAGCAGTGTGATCTCATTATGGGCTTTGGGGTATACTGCAGGTGATTTTTCATTGTAATTAGGAAACAGGCTTTGATCTTATTATAGCTGGTGTAAGATGACAAAGGTGACACTTGCCATGAAGGTGTGATGAATGCAAATGTACTATCTATCTATCTATCTATCTATCTATCTATCTATCTATCTATCTATCTATCTACTTTTGGGGAAATAAGTATTTGGTACACTGTCGATTTTGCAAGTTTTCCCACCTACAAAGAATGGAGAGGTCTGTAATTGTTATTGTAGGTACACTGCAACTGTGAGAGACAGAATCTAAAAATAAAAACCAGAGAAAAAAAATCACATTGTATGATTTTTACATAATTAATGTGCATTTTATTGCATGTAATAAGTATTTGATACAATAGAAAAACAGAACTTTATAATTTGTACAGAAAACTTTGTTTGCAATTACAGAGGTCAGACGTTTCCTGTAGTTCTTGACCAAGTTTGCACACACTGCAGCAGGGATTTTGGCCCACTCCTCCATAGAGATCTTCTCCAGATCTTTCAGGTATCGGGGCTGTCGCTGGGCAACATTGAGTTTCAGCTCCCTTCAAAGATGTTCTATTGGGTTCAGGTCTGGAGACTGGCTAGTCCACTACAGGACCTTGAAATGCTTCTTACAGAGCCACTCCTTAGTTGCTCTGGCTGTTTGTTTTGGGTCATTGTCATACTGAAAGACCCAGGTTCAATACTCTTACAGAGGGAAGGAGATCATTGGCCAAAACTTCTCAATACATGACCCCCATCCACTATCCCTTCAATACGGTGCAGTCATCCTATCCCCTTTGCAGAAAAGCACTCCCAAAGTATGATGTTTCCCCCACCATGCTTCACGGTTTGGATGGTGTTCTTGGAGTTGCACTCATCCTTCTTCTTCCTCCAAATATGGCGAGTGAAGTTGATACCAAAAAGTTCTATTTTGGTTTCATCTGACCACATAACCTTCTACCATGACCCCTCTGGATCATCCAGATGGTCATCAGTGAACTTCAAACTGGCCTGGATATGTGCTGGCGTGAGCATGGGGACCTTGCGTTCCCTGCAGGATCTTTATCCATGAGGGCGTAGTGTGTTACTAATGGTAATGTTTGAGACTGTGGTCCCAGCTCTCTTCCAGTCATTGACCATGTACTCCCATGTAGTTCTGGGCTGATTCCTGACCTTTCTCAGAATCATCATTGCCCCACGAGGCGAGATTTTGCAAGGAGTCACAGTCTAAGGAAGATTGACATTCATCTTGTGTTTCTTCCATTTTCTAATAATTGCGCCAACAGTTGTTGCCTTCCCAACAAGCTGCTTGCCTATTGTCCTGTAGCCCCTCCCAGCCTTGTGCAGATCGTATTTTGTCACTGGTGTCCTTAGACAGCTTTTTGTCTTGGCCATGGTGGAGAGGTTGGAGTGTGATTGATTGAGTGTGTGGACAGGTGTCTTTTATACAGGTTGTGATGAACCCGTAGCCGCCATCTTGGTAAAGATAAATCATATCCAGGGATGGCCACACTTCAGCAGCCCCCACCCTTGGGACCTTCTGTTAAAAAGTCAACTAGATAGTTTCCCCCATCCAGGCTCCTGTGAGATAAGAAGAGCCAGGGCCTACTTAACACTTGAATGCTAGGAGCTTCAAAGGCTTCGAGAGGAAACACAGCCAGCAGGGGGGGGGTGCTTCGTCCATCTGTAACTGACCATTTGTCCCATAGGACTAGTTTCTTTGTCTGTCACAAGCATGGAGGCATAAGATATAGAAACATGAATAGTACACGCATGTTGCGTGGGATGGGCCAATAAAAAAAGATCACGGCGTCCCGGAGCCATTGCGCACACAAGCCTCCGCGGTAGACATTTGTACGTGCTCTGGAAGCCAAGATATAGCGCGGAGCCATTCCTGAGGACCGTATGGTATCATAATTGATATCAAAAGGTCGGTTACGGCGGCCCGAATCCATGGGAACCCCTGGGGGTATCATGAGACCATCCCAGAAGAAGTTATTGGGTTCCATAGAATTTGGGCTTCTGATCGAAGTTAGACCTGAGGGTGGAGACTGAGCCAGCTGACCTCACCAGCAGTGGGCGGGACGGGGCAGGTAAGATAGCAGGACAGACAAGAGATAAGTCAGTCTTGACCCAAGAGTGGTGTGCTGAACATCTGAGCACCAGCTGAGGCCACCAAGGGGAGGAGCAGTTTGACCATGCGGTGGTAGGCCTCAGCCTGTAACAAAGAACCGTGCCTGCGACCGCAGAATCCTCTCCCTGCGTCACAAGAAAATCAAGAAACCGGTAACTGATATGCTGTGGTGATTCTGTGTGTTGTATTCCATTGTTGTATAGTTTAGCCTGACCTTATACCTGTGTATATTTAGTTGTATATCGTGTATCTAGTGTATTATTGTAATCAATTACCTCAAGTAATTGTGGGCCTGCCTTTTATTCTGCATAACGAACGCACGTCCGTGTGAGCTCGGCTCAAGCCAAAAACGCTACCCAGGGTTGGTTCCTGACTCGATATAGGCCCATTCACGGACTGGGCGTATATCTAAAATAGGGACTGGTGGCAGCATACCAACTGGGGATTGGGGAAGGCTGGTAGTGACGGTCGGAGGTTCAGATATATATATTCCTGGCGCGGCCAAGGAAGATATATATACCACCCTCACTACAGAGGGCCCCGATACCCAGTAGGTTACAGGACAGTCTCTCTGGCGACCGCTTATCCTAGGTGCAGTTCCTTGACTGACCTGAGGCTAAGAGGGCGCTAGCGAGTTGTGCTGTGTAGTGACGTTACGGTTTAGTGACGTTGAAGGGGAACACTCTACCGTGTTCCCTGTGCTGGTTGCAGCTTCCTGGCACTACTTTCTCTAGGTGCAGTACCTTGACTGACCTGAGAGGTAAGGGGGCGCCAGAGAGCTGCACCCACCGGCTGGCTTTCATCACATTGGTGGCAGAGCGGTGGGATTGCAGAATAATAGTGTTGTGGGACCCCTGCTCCCAGGCACTAAAGACTGCCAGTGGTAACTTCCACTGCTGGAGTCTTAAGGTCAGCCCAACGTTAGACGGTCAGGCTAAAAGTATAACAAGGTGTGTGCAAACTCAGGGTTGCAGCGGTGTCAGTTACCAAGATGGCAGACGGCACCAGGAGCAAGACCCTGCAGGAGGCTAATGCTACGGTCCGTGTGGCAGGAGGGGAGGACATTGTTACTCATGGCGAGGAGGAGTCCAGCCCGGGCACCTCAGGGAGCCAGTCCCCAGTATACAGTCCCGCAGTGGGCTGCCCACCACCTACCCAGCCCAGCCTGTCCAGATCACAAGCCCTTTTACAAGCGGCTATGGCAAGTCTCCAGTCTCATGGCGATGCCGTCTACAAAACCCTCCTGGCAGCATCAGAGAAGGCAGCGGAGGAGGAGCGTGCAGAGCGGGCTGCGGAGCGTGCAGAGCGAGCTGCGGAGAGCCAGCACCAACTGGACCTGGCCCAGCGGGGGCTTCCGCTAGAGCAACCAACCCATCAGGAGACCAAGTCGTCCAAAGTCCGAGCTGAGGACTTCCCTCTACTGGAGGATGGGGACCTGGACTCCTTTCTGGTGGCATTTGAACGGACCTGTCTTCAGCACCATCTGGCCCGGGATCAGTGGGCCAGATACCTGACCCCCCGTTTGAGGGGTAAGTCCCTGGATGCCTTGGGGGACTTACCTGCCGGGGAGGTACAGAACTACGACTGCATCAAGCGGGCCCTGATCCGGCAGTACAACCTCATTCCCGAGTCGTACCGCCAGAAGTTCCGGAGCCTGCTGCGTGGCCCCAAGGACACCTGGACCGATCATATGCGGGCGCTGTTGAGAGCCGCAAAGCACTGGACCTCGGGTCTAGCGCTTACTACCCGCCAGGAGGTCCAGGAACTGTTCGTCACGGAGCAGTTCTTGTGGAACTGCCCAGAGGACCTCCGACAGTTCCTCCGTGACCGAAAACCAACAGGGGCTTCTGCTACAGCCGCCCTGGCAGACGAGTATACCAATAACAGGGCGCCTGAGCTGAAGAAGTCTGCCAGCAGCACCTGGAGAGGGGGTAAGCCCAGTCATGCCCCTGTTTCCCCGGCCCCTAGAACACAAGGGGTGTATCCCCCTGTTGCCCTCTCCAGGCAAGGACCAGACGTAAGACGTTGTCATCTATGCAACAAACCAGGACACTTTAGGGCTGAGTGTCCCCAGCGCCAAAAGACCCCATCCCAGTCCCAGAGAGCGCCCAATGTTTTGTGTGTGGGAGGGGGTGGTGGTAGGTCCCTGGACAACATCCAACCCGTCACCATAGGCCGTTCTGCGGTCATGGGACTGCGGGACACTGGCGCTGAACGAACACTGGTACGGCCTGAGGTGGTGTCCCCCCAGGACTTGGTACCAGGAAAGACTCTTTCCGTCTCCGGGGTTGGAGGCGTGGAGCCGGCCCTTCCCGTTGCCATGGTGTATTTGGACTGGGGTGCCGGGAGGGGGATGCGGGAGGTGGGAGTAATGCCAAATATTCCCGCAAATGTTTTATTAGGGACCGACTTGGGGCGTCTAGTATCGCAGTATGTACCCTCTGAACCCCCAAGTTTGGCCCCCCAAGAGTGTATTGATTTGTCTGCTGCTAATGCCAACCATGTTGTATGTAGTGTGCGTCCTGCTGAGGAGGAGGGAGTGAAACCTGAGGGTAACACCTGCACAGACACAACACAAACAGGGTTAGTGAAAGCAGGTGGGGAGTGTGGGGATGCCCGCAGAGGTGCTCAGCCGGCGTGCCGTGACCTCTTGTCCTCCGGTGAGGGAGGGGGCGGGCAGGATTCTGTAGAGGGAAGCTCAGGGATGGAGAGGGGGGCAGCTACCGGCAGTGTAGGGCTCCCAGGGGTATCCAGGCTGCTGAGTATAGGCCCACTGCAGGGGGAGGAACAGGCCATGGGGGGTGGGGGTGTCCCAAGAGAGGGGCCGCCAGGTAAGACCCCAGGGCAGGAGTTCCCCACATCCGAGATGTCCAAAGGCCTAGGAAGCCTGCCTGATCGGGCGGCTTGGTCAGAAACAGAGGGGAAGCGGGCACTACCTACGGTCACAGCGGTCATAGCCGCTGTCACCAGGAGTGGGAGCGCCGGAGCCCAAGGAGCCTTGCAGAGGTCCGACGGCTTCCCCACTTCTGACCAAGTGTCTGCCGGGTCAGACAGCGGCCAGGTGACATGCCCGGAGGGGCTGACGGAGGATGTGGCAGTTTCGTCGATTCTGGCCACATCAAGTCAGGAATTTCAGGCTGCGTTGGAAGCAGACGACAGCCTGAAAGCTCTCAAGGAACAGGCGGCACAGCCTCCCATGGAGTCAGACTGCGAGCGTGTGGTCTGGGACCAGGGACGGCTGTACCGGGTAACGGTACAGCAGGGATCACGCCCGTGGAAGGAGGAAGGCCTTCCACGTGAACATGATGAAGGCTCATCATGAGCGGGAAGCGACTGCCCACCCAGTGTGCAACCTTCCCGAGGAAGGAGAGGTAGAAACCCTCCTGGATCTGCTCACCCAGGCCAAGGCGGGTGGGTCCATCGAGGATGTGGGGGTTGGCCACCAGCTCACGGAGGACCAACGGTCCCAGCTGGGGACCACCCTGCACCCCTTCCGGGGGCTGTTCAGCAGCCTGCCCGGAAGGACTGAGATGGCTGTCCACGACGTGGACACTGGCGATCACCCGCCGATCCGGCGTTCAGCATATCGGGTCTCTTTCGAGGTGCAGGGAAACATGCGCCAAGAGATAGACGAGATGCTGAAGCTGGGGGTGATCCAGGCATCCAGCAGCGCGTGGGCCTCGCCTGTAGTCCTCGTACCAAAGAAGGACCGAACTACACGGTTCTGCGTGGACTACCGGGGGCTCAACGCTGTAACGGCCACCGATGCGTTCCCCATACCACGCATCGATGACCTGCTCGATCGGATGGCCGGGGCTAAGTACCTGACCATCATGGATCTGAGCCGGGGGTACTGGCAGATTCCTCTGACCCCCGCGGCAAGGGAACGCTCTGCCTTTATCACCCCTTTTGGACTGTACGAGTCCACAGTGATGCCATTCGGCATGAAGAATGCCCCTGCCACTTTTCAACGGATGGTCAATACGCTGCTTGAGGGACTTGAAGGGTACGCGGCTGCGTACTTGGACGATATTGCAGTCTTCAGTCCCACTTGGGAGGATCACCTAGAGCACTTGCGGCAGGTGCTCGGTCGGATCCACCGGGCAGGCTTGACCATCAAGCCGGAAAAGTGCCAGCTGGGCATGAGTGAGGTCCTCTACCTGGGTCACCGGGTAGGCGGGGGGGTTCTGAAGCCAGAACCTGGGAAAGTGGATGTCATCGCATCCTGGCCCACTCCTAGGACCAAAAAGCAGGTGATGTCCTTCTTGGGGACCGCTGGGTACTATAGGAGGTTCGTCCCACACTATAGCACCCTGGCCAAGCCCCTGACGGACCTCACCAAGAAGAAGCTGCCCGTCGCAGTCGACTGGACAGTCGCCTGCGAGACAGCTTTCGGGGCACTCAAAGCCGCCCTAAGTAGCTCCCCTGTACTGCAAGCTGCCCCGGGAGGTGGCTTACTCCACGGTGGAAAAAGAATGCCTGGCAATTGTATGGGCCCTGCAGCGTCTGCAGCCCTACTTGTACGGGAGCCATTTCACCGTGGAGACGGACCACAACCCCCTCAGCTGGTTACACACGGTCTCTGGGTCGAATGGCAGGTTGCTACGCTGGAGCCTCGCTCTCCAGCAGTACCACTTCTCCATTCGCCACAGAAAAGGCCGTGACCACGGTAACGCTGACGGGTTATCCCGGCAAGGGGAGGGTGCAGAAGGACGCACGGGGGAACACAGGAATGTGCTACCCCCTCGCGCCCTCGTATAGGGGGAGGTGTGATGAACCCGTAGCCGCCATCTTGGTAAAGATAAATCATATCCAGGGATGGCCACACTTCAGCAGCCCCCACCCTTGGGACCTTCTGTTAAAAAGTCAACTAGATAGTTTCCCCCATCCAGGCTCCTGTGAGATAAGAAGAGCCAGGGCCTACTTAACACTTGAATGCTAGGAGCTTCAAAGGCTTCGAGAGGAAACACAGCCAGCAGGGGGGGGGTGCTTCGTCCATCTGTAACTGACCATTTGTCCCATAGGACTAGTTTCTTTGTCTGTCACAAGCATGGAGGCATAAGATATAGAAACATGAATAGTACACGCATGTTGCGTGGGATGGGCCAATAAAAAAAGATCACGGCGTCCCGGAGCCATTGCGCACACAAGCCTGCGCGGTAGACGTTTGTACGTGCTCTGGAAGCCAAGATATAGCGCGGAGCCATTCCTGAGGACCGTATGGTATCATAATTGATATCAAAAGGTCGGTTACGGCGGCCCGAATCCATGGGAACCCCTGGGGGTATCATGAGACCATCCCAGAAGAAGTTATTGGGTTCCATAGAATTTGGGCTTCTGATCGACGTTAGACCTGAGGGTGGAGACTGAGCCAGCTGACCTCACCAGCAGTGGGCGGGACGGGGCAGGTAAGATAGCAGGACAGACAAGAGATAAGTCAGTCTTGACCCAAGAGTGGTGTGCTGAACATCTGAGCACCAGCTGAGGCCACCAAGGGGAGGAGCAGTTTGACCATGCGGTGGTAGGCCTCAGCCTGTAACAAAGAACCGTGCCTGCGACCGCAGAATCCTCTCCCTGCGTCACAAGAAAATCAAGAAACCGGTAACTGATATGCTGTGGTGATTCTGTGTGTTGTATTCCATTGTTGTATAGTTTAGCCTGACCTTATACCTGTGTATATTTAGTTGTATATCGTGTATCTAGTGTATTATTATAATCAATTACCTCAAGCAATTGTGGGCCTGCCTTTTATTCTGCATAACGAACGCACGTCCGTGTGAGCTCGGCTCAAGCCAAAAACGCTACCCAGGGTTGGTTCCTGACTCGATATAGGCCCATTCACGGACTGGGCGTATATCTAAAATAGGGACTGGTGGCAGCATACCAACTGGGGATTGGGGAAGGCTGGTAGTGACGGTCGGAGGTTCAGATATATATATTCCTGGCGCGGCCAAGGAAGATATATATACCACCCTCACTACAGAGGGCCCCGATACCCAGTAGGTTACAGGACAGTCTCTCTGGCGACCGCTTATCCTAGGTGCAGTTCCTTGACTGACCTGAGGCTAAGAGGGCGCTAGCGAGTTGTGCTGTGTAGTGACGTTACGGTTTAGTGACGTTGAAGGGGAACACTCTACCGTGTTCCCTGCGCTGGTTGCAGCTTCCTGGCACTACTTTCTCTAGGTGCAGTACCTTGACTGACCTGAGAGGTAAGGGGGCGCCAGAGAGCTGCACCCACCGGCCGGCTTTCATCACACAGGTAATGAGTTCAAAGATGTGCAATTAATACAGGTAATGAGTGTAGAGTAGGAGGGCTTCTTAAAGAAAAACTAATAGGTCTGTGAGAGCCAGAATTCTTGCTGGTTGGTAGGTGATCAAACACTTATTTAATGCAATAAAAGGCAATTTAATTATTAAAAAATCATACAATGTGATTTTCTGTTTTTTATTTTTGGATTCTATCTAATCTATCTATCTATCTATCTATCTATCTATCTATCTATCTATCTATCTATCTATCTATCTATCTATCTATCTATCTATCTCTGCCTGTCTATGAATATAATATTTTATTTACAACATTAAAGATGTTGAAGTTGTCCACCTCCTTCTTTATCTTATACAGGGCTTACAAAAAAAAAAAGTATTCTCGCCTAATACTCCTCCATAGTGCTGCCGACATCCCTCACCAGTCCCTGAAATATCTCTGTCAGCAGAAACAAGCATAGGAGAGCTGCAGATAATTATTGCGGTGATCACTGATCAGATGTTCGTATAACTGGAGTTGGATGTACAGAGTTGGTTTCTACATACCGAGCCAATCACAAAAATATCACATTGGTCTACAGGTAAAGTAGTCTGAGACACTCCTCCTCATCATCATTGGTCCACACTGCTGCTAACACCCTTCCCCTGCACAGCAGATCTGTCACAGGCTCACCAGGAAGTCAGTGCATAGACAGATGCTCTCCCATACAGCAAGGGTAGAATGATAATAATAAATGATAAATTATAGATTACTAAAAAGCAAATAAGGAAAGGATAATTATCAGGTAACTGAGTCAGACGACTGTGTAGTGGCTGTACTATTGTACTCTACCAAAATCTGCAATATTAGCAAATGTGGCACCTTGGGTTTTAGCTTATCGGTAGGTCCGGGCTGTCCATGTATCATGTGGACTGGTAGCATTGGAATGGCTGCCATTTAAAACCACATTTCCTCTGCAGCAGCCGTATAACGTACAGCAAGATGAATTTTCTCCAAGCAAAATCAATTCTTATAGTCAGTCAGATAAAATAGGCATTTCTCTTAGAAAAAAAATCATCTTTAGATGTGTTCCTAATATAAATATATAGAACCTGCAAATATATTCACAAAGGTGCCTGGATTTTCATATATCAGCTGTAGTCTCAGGTCTTGGCAGGTTCTCTTCTGACTTGTGCTCAACACAGGAAAGTCTTTCTTGTGTCAGTATTTCATTAGCGCTGCAAGTGGCGGGGGGCTGGCTGGCTTGTTTCTATAAGTAAGACAGTCCCTTTCTTTGCCTATGCCGTGCTGGAGAAGGGGGCTGGCTTAGTTACTGAAATGAGCCATTCCTCCAGCCCCTTTAACACTCAGCACTGATGACAAGTTGAGCATTTCCAGCATGAGCAAGAAGTGAAGCTTCTGGGACCTGGGACTGCCCCGAACCTCAGGAAACTTTTGTAATTACAAATGCTTTGGTAATTAAATACAATAATATCAAGAATACATTTAAAAATATTTTTTAATTGTACAATTTAAAGACAACTCTTCACCAGGTCAAAAGTGGCCAGTGTTTGCTTTTATTTTTTCCTCCCTGCCATAAGTATTCAGTTTTCCTTTTTACTTAAACGCTGCCATATGGTTCCTGACACATGGGCCTTTTTCTTTTTTGTGCTCAGTATGCTAATTTTTATGGTCTTCACCCAATGGGCATTACTCCCACAAATCTCTGTGGAAGTGTCTTCAGACTGCTCCCTGTTGGTAGAGACCATAAAAATTAACCTATTGGGTGCAATATAAAATAATAACAAGCTAATTAATAAATAATAGTAAATAAAATGGCCCATAGTTCTAGAACTGTATGGCTGATGTTTAAACACTGAAAAAAAAAATAAAAAAAAAATAAAAACAAGTACTCAGGGAAGTAGCCAGAATTAAATTAGAGCAAAAAATGGCCACTTTTGACCTAGTGACAGATCCTCTCTAACCCCTTTACCACCTTGGGTTTTTCCGTTTTTGTTTTTTGCTCCCCTTCTTCCCAGAGCCATAACTTTTTTATTTTCCAGTAAATACATCCATGTGAAGGCTTGTTTTTTTGCGGGATGAGTTGTACTTTTGAACGACACAATTGGTTTTACCATATCGTGTACTGGAAAATGGGAAAAAAATTCCAAGTGCGGTGAAATTGCAAAAAAAAGTGCAATGCCACAATTGTCTTTTGGGGTTTCTTTTTACCATGTTCACTAAATGCTAAAACTGACCTGCTATTATGATTTGACAGGTCATTATGCGTTCATAGATACCAAACATATATAGGTTCTTTTTTATTTAAGTGGTGAAAAAAAATTCCAAAGTTTAAAAAAAAAAAGTCGCCATTTTCCGAGAGCCATAGCGTCTCCATTTTTATGGATCTGGGGCCAGGTGAGGACTTATTTTTTGCGCGCCGAACTGACATTTTTATTGATACCATTTTGGGGTACATACGCTCTTTTGATCGCCTGTTATTGCATTTTATTGCAATGTTGCGGCGACCAAAAAACGTAATTCTGGCATTTTAATATTTTTTCTTGTTACGCCGTTTACCGATCGGTTTAATTTTTTTTTATATTGATAGATCGGGCGATTCTGAACGAGGCGATACTAAATATGTATATATTTGAAATTTTTTATTGTTTTATTTTCAATGGGGCGAAAGGGGGGTGATTTGAACTTGTATATATTTTTTTTAAATGTTTAAAAATATTTTTTTTATTTTTCACTTGCTTTAATAGTCTCCATTGGAGACTGGAAGCTGCGATCATCCGATCGCCTGTGCTACACATAGCAGGGCCTCAGCCCTGCTTGGTGTAGGAAACATGCTCAGTTGCTACGAGCACTGACCGCTGTGTGGCTCTCATAGCATTCCGGCAATGACAACCGCAGGGGTCTCCTGCAGACCCCAGGTTGTCATGCCAACCCATCGGCAACCTGCGGTCAAGAGACATGGGCGCCGATGGACAGGATTAACGACGTTTAACATGTTAACAGCCGCGTGTGGATCGCGACTCCACCCATGGCTGTTAGGGGCACATGTCATCTGTTCAGTTCAGCTGGCATGTGCCCGAAAACATGCGGGCTCAGCGCTGGAGCCTGCATGGCGTACAGGGATACGACCTTGGATGTACTTCTACGTCCAAGGTCGTAAAGGGGTTAAAAGGAATCTGTCAGCAGGTTTTTGCTATGTAATCTGTGGGCAGCATGGGATGGATAGGGGCGGAGACACATATTTCTGTGATGTGTCATTTATTAGGCTGTGTGCTGTTGTTTCCATACAATTAATCTTTTATCACCAGGAGATTATCACTGATGCTTGCATGAGCACTAGCGCGACCATTCCCCCTCCTGTGATAAGCAGCTTACTGTCAATACACAATATACACAGGAAGCTGTGGTGTGGATTCTGATTGTATCACAACTGCTGCACCCAGCAAACTAAGTGATACATCACTGGAATCAAGGTCTCTTTCTCAGATTCCTTTTATAGGGTATCATTTCAAAAAGCCACCATATAATGCAAACAGTGGTGGGAGGTAAGGCACGTGGTTGTCGTCACCTACTACCTTTATGTCTTTGAGTAATGCTACATTCACACATCCATGTGAAATGTCCATGTCCTGCCCGCTTTTTTTATCGGACGGCATACAGACCCATGGGGTTTCTTGGATCTATTCACACGTCTATTCACACATCACACGTCTGTGAAAATCACGGATTTGAGTGTGAGATTTATGAGAGTTAGAGCAGGTCCTATTCTGATCCGATTTTGAGGAATAGAATAGGACATACTCAGTGGGTCTTTATGCTGTCTGATAGCACACCGACACTACACATGAATGTGTGAATGTAGCCTAATAAGGGGAGTAAATTGCATTCTAATAAATGCAGGCTCTATTACTTTAAGGCATTTCCAAGGTAATTATCACTCATCCCCTATAGAATACAATGTGACTGCGCTGTATAGGTTTCAAGTAACTTTTCTCTTACTTTCTTTGTGTTCATTCATCAGTAGTGTTGATAGGAAGCAGCTGTTCGTGGTGACAAATACAGATGTGAAGGAAGGGAAGATCAGAAGGTATCGGATACTTTGGCACTAGATGTGGGTATTCTGCTTGTTTGGGGCACAGGAAGGGAGTGTAAGGGAGGATAAATGATAGTACTATAGTACTGAGCCAACAACTCCAGATTGGACCAGTTTGCTGAAACACTGAGAAGATTTGTCTTTTGGCAAATTGTATTCTGGCAGTATTAGAGAAATATGTGATTAAATGCAATTCTATCTAGCCACTAGCAGTGCAGATCTTTGTCTGACACGTCTTTCATTATCACATAAATAGTTTCAACTCTCCAACATGTTTTTCGTGGTATCAGCAGAATTATTTCCCTTAACTTGCACTTCTTAAGGACTTGAAGTGCTGTCATATTCCAAGAAAACTGTGGGCTTCTTTTCCTATGTGGATTCAGCCATCTCTTGTATCTTATTTATGTGATGTGAGGCTGGGTAGTCAAGAGATAAGAGGTCAAAAGCCAGGGGGGCACGTTACAGACAGAGGGGTGAGACTAAGGTGTAGTTAGGAAACAGTCCGAGATCAGAATTCCAAGAAGGTAGCGAATCACGACAAAAGGGCTAGGCAAACGGATTGTCAATTCAAATCCAAGGTCGAGCAGCAAAGAGCAAAAAACAAGACTAGGAGCACAGAGCACACACACACCTCTAGAGCAAAGCTACAATTGGCAGCAATCTAAGGCAGAGAGATGGTTAAATAGCCGGGTAATTGCTCTGAATAGGAGACACATGGATGAAGTCTCGGCACACTCTGGTCCTGATTGGATGACTAAACTGTCATTCAAGACACTGACAGTTCAGCATGCCCCTTACTGCATCCAAGACACACTGATAGGAGGAATCAGGACAATTTAGAGTGCAGGAAAGATTTTTAGGATGGTGAAACTTGGAAATGAGTTCGATTACAGGAAGTTTGTGGATAAAATCTGTTGGCGGCAACTTAATGTGAATCCAAACGTGCTCAAATACTAGGACGATGCTGCCTCATATTGAATCCTAGGGAGGGAAGAGAGGGGTATATGTAGCACCCTGAGGATTCGGCTGCTACAGGGGTATTGCACCTCAACCCAGAGGTGTGATATTCCACTCCCGGGTAAGGATGGAGTGTGGAACTGAGCTCAGTTAGCTGCATGCACTACATACATCCCATTTCCGAGGGACAGACCGATGGTACTCCCACTAGGTATATGTGCAGGTACGACAGTGTCTGTCCCTGGCTGGAGTGGGAGGGGGGTGGAACATCCCAGTAGTGTAGGGGCAGATAGGGGGAGCAGTCTGGGTAATGCTAGGAGCTCATTGGGTGCTGGTCACCTGAGCTCACACATAGAGGGAGTATATAAGGTGGGAACCATCTTAGATCAGGGTCAGTCTTCTGTAGAGGGTTAGTGAGTCCTGAGAGAGGTCCAGGAGCGCCTGCAGAGAGAGGAGAGAGGAGAAGAGAAGGACCCAGAGGGGGAGAAGAAGGAACCCCAAGAACCCAGAATTAGAACAGAAGGGTGAAGGGTTGGCACGCAAGGGAACCGGATCCCAAATTAGTGGAGGAAAGAAACAACCCTCAGCTAAGAACCGGAGGCTGCGACATTGCATGTGGAGCAGCCCCTCACTAAGTCCACTAAGAAGGCACACCAAGTATAGGGTCAGGGAACCCCGAAGAGGTGCACCCACCAAGAGGCCCGAGGGAGCCGGATATAAGTGGACCCCTGGTGAGAAAGGTCAGTAGAGAGGACAGTCAGAAAGGGAGCTCAGGACCACGCTCCAGAATTGCTTGGGGGTTGGCCGAGTCCAGGACCTGGTGGACGCAGCGCGGTTCGGGCGGTCACTCAAGGCCAGAGTGACCAACAAGAACAGCAGTAAGTAAAAACCCTGAACTGCACAGCCCGACTCTGAGTCTTCTTACCATTCACACTGCACCACCACTACCACCATCCTCTACACCTGACCCCCTGAGGCTATACCCCTCCCGTTGGGGGTTATACTACCCGAAGCTGCACACATACCACCAGCCTCAGCGGACCCTGCTGCAGCGGCGGCCGTATTGACCGCAAATCAACGGGTGGCGTAGTCGACACAAAGAACAACTAATAACATCTGTAAAGACTGCCACACACGGAGCTTGACACCCTGGGCACGGACCGGGTCACCGCCACTCGGAGACTACAACCCCCATCTGATCCGGCTCCGGGTATCCCCCAAACAACACTGGCCCAGGGGGCGCGTCAACTTTGGCGTAGTCGGCAGGATCACGTGCCCGCAACAACCGGGTACTGCGTGCCTGAAGAAAAGTTCACCGTTACCTCAAAAAGAAGTCTCCCGCCGGTTCCGGAGGGTCCCCGCCAACGGACCCCATCACAGGTCGTTTCCCGCCGGTTGTCCGCCATTTGCAGCTTTTTCCCGCCATCCATGGAGTTTCCCGCCACTGGGAGACGATTCCCGCCATTTCCAAAGATTTCCCGCCTTGGAAGAGCGGACGCCATTATGGGCGTGCCAGAGGGTGGCAAAAGGCCACCTCCCATCGTGGGCCAGGTCGAAGAATGGCGCCAAAAGCGGAAACCACGCCCACCAACAGAGACTGTGATGCTGGAAGTGTCCATCAGCGTGAGAGAACTACCCCTGGAACTGACAATGACTAAGTTGCCCCAGGACCGCCCTCGGTGTGGGCGGAGACAGAACAAAAGAACGAAGATGGGTGCAGCCTGGAGGAGTCTGGAGAGAGCGCACCCGGAGACAAGACGTCTGGAAGAGAGTCCAGAGAAAGCGTACCCGGAGATGGAGGGAAAGACAGGCAGCACCGACCCAGTGGTCAGGAGCCTGCTGAAAGCAACAACCCCACTAGGCTTAGTGGAGATCCTAGCACAGCTCCCCCGAGACCGGGAGTGTGCACAGACCGCGCTGGAGGGCCTCGCACGGAGGATGGCCCGGGTGCAGCAAGACACGCTGACGGAGTGGAGCCGTGAGATGGCCCAGCAGACCGAAACCCGTCAGCGGAGCACGCCGCCCGAGACGAGGAGACAGACCGCCTCTGAGGATGGCGCAGGAAGAATGAAGGCAGGAGACGGCGCCGAGAAGGGAGCTGAACGGACGGAGGCAGGTAAAGGGGACGTCTCTACCCCGAGCCGAGAAACCGTGTACCTGTCCCAGCTCCCCGTCGCAGAGCCCGAAATTCCCCCTGCCGTGCCCGTCGCTGCATCGTCACCGTGCCAGACTAGGCCTCAAGCAGAAGCCGCGGCCGCGACCCCTGTGACGTCACGCGCCTCAATCCTGAGCGCGGCGAAGCAGGAAATACCACCGGCCTGGTCGCAAGGTCTAGTACCTCCGGGCGCCGCAATTCCAACAGCGCCCTCTACCTCCGCGGAGCCACCGGCCTGGTCGCAAGGCCGAGTGCCCCCGGGCGCCGCAGTACCAACAGCGCCCTCTACCTCTGCCAAGCCACAGGCCTGGTCGCAAGGCCAGGAACACCCGGGCGCCGCCGTCTTCACGGTGCCCTTTACCTTTAGGGTGCCCCAGGCCTGGTCGCAAGGCCTGGTCAATCCGGGCGCCGCTTCCACCACCGCGCCCTCAACATCTAGAGTGCCGCACCTGGGCGAAGATCTATTTGCCCAGCACATGTGCCCGGATGGGCAGCCCTTTGTATGGCCCCAGGAGTACTACCAACTGGAACTCCAAAGAGCAAGGCCCCTGTGCGAGCCCCTGATTCCGGCTCCGAAGCCCGTCAGGAGGACCCCGCTCCCGCTGGAAGAAGCGCAGTTCGAGTGGGACCCCACCGGAGGAGACCTCATGGGGTTCACTCAAGAAACGCGGGCAGCCGCAGCAGAGCGAGTGGAGTGCTGCCGCCAGCAGTTGGCAGCCTTCGAGCAAGAGCGGAAGGAGAGGCGGATCCGAGAGCAGCGGCTGCAGGAACAGAGCGCAGGGCAGAAGAGCCGGACCAGGAGGAACCCCCGTGCAGCTCATGGTCCCCGTACCATCGGGACTGTGATTAAGTTCAACCTGCAGCATGGGTGGGGCTTCATAAAAGACCATCATACCCCCGGCGACGTCTTTGTCACTCGCAGAGACGTAGAAAGCCATCTGCCGGAGGGACACAGAGGTCGTGACCTGTACGTAGGGGACGAGGTCACGTTCACCCGGCACAAGTGTGCCAAAGGACCCTACGCCCTCCATGTGCATCGCCTGACGGAGGAGGAGCTGCGGTGTGAGGAGGAGCAAGAGGACCCGGACGGGTCTGAAGATGAAGAAGGAGCAGGAGTACGCCGTCATTAAAGTACGGTAAAGAGACTGTACATAGTTACCCGTCAGGGTATAAGAACTGTTCTAGTTAAAATATAGTCCCCGTTGGGACCAGCAAATTGAACTGAAACCCGTGTGTCCCTATTCCCACTGACCGAGGACTGAGAGCGGTCATTCCTTTCCTAATACCTGGCCGAGGACTGAGAGCGGCCATATTCCCCTTGTATATAGTTGCGCTTTTTAAGGCGCCCCCTACTGGTTTTATAGGAAACTGTTGTTTTTTCTACAAGAGACTGTCGCACTTTACCCGGTCACAAGTAGCACCGTGGCCGGAGGAACAAGACAAGAATGTTATTTATGAAAAGTTTTATATATATATAATGTTTTATATGTTAATGTTGTTATGAAAAAAAAAAAATTGTATGTTTTTGGATGTTTATTCTCTTACAGCCCGAGGACGTGCTGTGATTTACCAGGGGGGAATGTAGCACCCTGAGGATTCGGCTGCTACAGGGGTATTGCACCTCAACCCAGAGGTGTGATATTCCACTCCCGGGTAAGGATGGAGTGTGGAACTGAGCTCAGTTAGCTGCATGCACTACATACATCCCATTTCCGAGGGACAGACCGATGGTACTCCCACTAGGTATATGTGCAGGTACGACAGTGTCTGTCCCTGGCTGGAGTGGGAGGGGGGTGGAACATCCCAGTAGTGTAGGGGCAGATAGGGGGAGCAGTCTGGGTAATGCTAGGAGCTCATTGGGTGCTGGTCACCTGAGCTCACACATAGAGGGAGTATATAAGGTGGGAACCATCTTAGATCAGGGTCAGTCTTCTGTAGAGGGTTAGTGAGTCCTGAGAGAGGTCCAGGAGCGCCTGCAGAGAGAGGAGAGAGGAGAAGAGAAGGACCCAGAGGGGGAGAAGAAGGAACCCCAAGAACCCAGAATTAGAACAGAAGGGTGAAGGGTTGGCACGCAAGGGAACCGGATCCCAAATTAGTGGAGGAAAGAAACAACCCTCAGCTAAGAACCGGAGGCTGCGACATTGCATGTGGAGCAGCCCCTCACTAAGTCCACTAAGAAGGCACACCAAGTATAGGGTCAGGGAACCCCGAAGAGGTGCACCCACCAAGAGGCCCGAGGGAGCCGGATATAAGTGGACCCCTGGTGAGAAAGGCCAGTAGAGAGGACAGTCAGAAAGGGAGCTCAGGACCACGCTCCAGAATTGCTTGGGGGTTGGCCGAGTCCAGGACCTGGTGGACGCAGCGCGGTTCGGGCGGTCACTCAAGGCCAGAGTGACCAACAAGAACAGCAGTAAGTAAAAACCCTGAACTGCACAGCCCGACTCTGAGTCTTCTTACCATTCACACTGCACCACCACTACCACCATCCTCTACACCTGACCCCCTGAGGCTATACCCCTCCCGTTGGGGGTTATACTACCCGAAGCTGCACACATACCACCAGCCTCAGCGGACCCTGCTGCAGCGGCGGCCGTATTGACCGCAAATCAACGGGTGGCGTAGTCGACACAAAGAACAACTAATAACATCTGTAAAGACTGCCACACACGGAGCTTGACACCCTGGGCACGGACCGGGTCACCGCCACTCGGAGACTACAACCCCCATCTGATCCGGCTCCGGGTATCCCCCAAACAACACTGGCCCAGGGGGCGCGTCATATATACATTTTAAGTATTGAAACTATGTCTGGTGTCCTGGACAGAGATATCAGGCTGGAGAATGCTTCATCCTGTAGATGTGTATGTATGTATTTGATGCTATATAGGAAGATCACTGCATCAATAGCATAACACATCAAAGACTGGCAGACAAACAGATCTATCATATGCAGCCGGGATATAGGCAAACATTGAATATATGAATTGTAAACTGTATTAACACCATGTAGACAATACAATGCTATGCTATATCATGTTATAATAAAACTGGAGTACTCATGCACAAATTGGCCAATTCATGTATACCCACAAGCCACACTAAGGCGATCCCTTGTTGATGGGAACCTACACTATCAAACTTGCCTCTTCTGGGTCTACTGGGTCTAAGGGTACAAATTTAAAGAACAGGTAAGATGCAGCTCTAGTTAAAAACAGCATTATCTATCTTAGCTATCTATTTATCTATCTATCTCCTATGTCTATTTATCCATCTATATTCATTAATTCAATTTATCTGTATCCTATCTGTTTGCCTATATCATATTTATCCATCTATATATCAGTATTTCTTTTATTGCTTTTACAGCGCCATTAATTCCACATCGATTTACAGACATTATCATCAAATTAGTTGTGGATAATGCCCAAGGTTGCACTTTGCAGTGACTTTTGATGGCGCTATATAAGTAAGCATATTAAATAATAATTATCATTTCTTACTGACTATTAGGGGGGAGGGTTCCAATAACAATTACAGTATATACTGCACACTAAAAGGACTTATGCAGGGTGACTCTCCACACCTCAGAACCCCTTTGACTCCTTCATGCCACGTCCCTTTTCCGTTTTTGTGCTTTCGTTTTTTACTCCTCTTCTTCCCAAAGCCATAACTTTTTTAATTTTTGGTGTAAGGGCTTGTTTTTTGCGGGATGAGTTGTACTTTTGAATGACACCATTAATTTTACCATATCGTGTTTACCATGTTCACTAAATGCTTAAAACTAACCTGCCATTATGTTTCTCCAGATTATTATGAGTTCGTAGACACCAAACATGTATAGGTTCTTTTTTATTTAAGTGGTGAAAAAAACTTCAAAGTTTGTTAAAAAAAAAAAATATCGCCATTTTCCTAGACCCATAGCGTCTCCATTTCTCTGGATCTGGGGCTCGTTGAGGGCTTATTTTTTGTTTTTATTGATACCATTTTGGGGTAGATATGATGTTTTTATCGCCCGTTATTGCATTTTATTGCAATGTTGCAGCGACCAAAAAAACACTTAATTCTGGCGTTTTGATTTTTTTTCTTGTTACGCTGTTTACCGATCGGGTTAATTCTTTTATATATTGTTTCCTTTACAACACAGAGCATTTTCACACACAGTCTCTTTACTTCTTCCAAATTTACTTGTTTCTGCCTCAACTAGTCTTGTTTCGTTTACCACACCCCAGCACAATACTACATACAGTCCAGTTAGTGAAAGTCCTCTATTTCAACCCGCCGTTCTGCGTCATTTCTTCCTCTTAAAGGAACTAGTTTGCCAATATAGCCGGTACTTAGCTTCTCTGCTTTTGACGTCTTGGACTCCCACTTGGGGCACTCTCACATTACCCGTTCTGTCCTGGCCCATTCCATCCTGCCCCGTTATAAACTCAGGACCATACTGCTAGGCATCCTGTCCCAAGACCTGTCGTCGGTTGATCACTCTGTCCTTCTGTCTGTTTTCCTTCCTCTTTGCTCAGGATCACGCTATCCACTATCTGTCTCCTCTCACTTCAGGACACTCACGTCATGTGGCTCTGTCACTATCCAAACATTAGGTCTGCTTTTTACTGCACACTAGGCCCTATCTGACTTCTTGGCAGGAAACTGTTTCTGTCCCTTCACCTTAGCCCTTCCCACCCTAAGTTAGTCGAATCACTTATTTAAACTCTCACTACTGTTGGGCAGAATACAACACCAACACTAATAACGCATTTCGCAATTCACATTATACACCATAAGAGTACTCGTGCCTTCAAGTCGGAAACTGGGCAGTATGTCCATTTCCTTACACTGTCACCAGGATTTACTTCAATGATCTCCCTAAAACAACAAAATCAATTTTGGGGTATTCACTGTGCTACACTGAAGAGCATTTTTTTAGTAGAATGTTTTCTTACCAGTTATTTCCAAATAATGTTGAAAAATGTTTATATATTTTTTTATTTTTAGGCTTAGTGAGACAACTGATATTAAAGGAACTCTCTGACTAGACCTGATGTACCATGTCTTGAGTCGCACAGGGTCTGAGGAGGTGGTAGATAACTGTCGGAGTCACAAAGAGAATCCCTTAGTCATTAACTATCCCCTCTGGTACTTCACTATTCCTAATAAAGTTATTCAATTTTCCCAGAGTGTTCTTTTAATAGGTTAAAGAGGCATTCTGCTATTAGACAACCCCTTCTTAATAGCTAAACTGTCCATTATAAAAAAAAAAAAAAAACACACTTTCCTCCAATCGCAAGGCTATGTTTCCTGGAAGTCACATGCTATTGTTATATCAGGTGACTGCTGCAGCCAGTCAGTGGTTTGTGATTGGCTGAAGCCTTCAGTATTCAGTATCAGGGCTTACAGTCTGATAGCGTAGTAAAGGCTGCTGCCGATCACCAATAGTCTGCAGTGGTCACGTGATATAACAATTTTACATGACCACCATGAGTCAGTGTCATGCAATTGTAACAACGGCGGCGGCGCCAGTCAACAAGATAGGTATTCTTATATTTTTATTGTATGATGCACAGTTTAGCTGCTAAGGAGTTGTCCAGTTGTGGACAAACCCTTTAACTTCATTTACCGTATATCAGTTGTTGCAGGAGCGGACACAGACAGAAGAGGGCCCATGGCAAAAACAATATATTTCTCCTTGCTGTCCAACAGCTCATCATAATGCACATTTCCACTTGCTTTGAAGGTGGAGGGGGATCCCCCTACCACTTGGGCCCCTGTGCAGCTGCACAGGTTTCACCAATGGTATGTCAATCCCTGAGTTGTTGGGCTTCTTCTGTGATGCAAGTAACTACAATGAAACTGTGACAAAGCTAGTTTGCAAAAATAGCTAGAGTAGTTGAAGGTGAATCTCAGTTTTGAGAAGATGCATTTGTGACATATCAAAGCAAAAAGAAAAGTACATATATTCTGTAGAGTTTTTTAAGCCTTTGCTCAACATTTATTCAGACTGAGAAAGTTCATAAAATTATGGGACCTGTCAACTGATGTGTCTGTTAGAGTGAAGATTTCTATTCCTCATGAAATAATAGTTTTGGATCATTGTTTTAGATTTCCGAATTATGCACTCCCTTTTTTATTCTTCCGAGAAAGATATGAATAAATTGACAACTGGGTGTTACTGTTCTTCTTTTCACTGTGGGTGTGTGTCCCTGCATAGTTTGATACTGGCAGCACTGATTGGATAATATTAGACTGTGCAGGGACACAACCTTAACTAGTAATACACTGTTGGTAAAATATTCATAAATTTGAAGGAGGAATAACAGAGGAATGATGCAACACAGAGTACTGATAAAAGAAGCATCAGGATCATTACATTATATATAACCTAAATGTCCATTAATTATTTATTATAACAGGCATGTCAGGAGAGGCGACAGATCCTCTTTTATTCTTCTTCTATTGCATCCTCCATCGCCGCACTTCCATCCTAAGAAAGCATCAAGCACATTGTGCCGGGCCAGAATAAAGAAATTCAGACTAGGCAAGATCTACCACAGCAATAGAGTGATAAACGTCCAACCACCACCCTCTAAGGGCTCAGGCCATAAAATATCCATCTATCCTTGGGCGGCCTCATGTCTGGTTTTAACCAGGCTATTTTATGGACATAGGAGAAGGTCAGAGGAAGCAGGGGAGACATTTCAATGCTTGAGCGAGATTAAACAACATAACAGCTGGAGGCGCAGCAAAGAAGGGACTTGGACAGAGAGATGAAGCTGCTTTTTATTCAAACTTTACTTCCAAGCAGAAAGATGTATTGGGGTTGCAAGGAGGTGAAACCACCCACCATCTGTGCATTTTTTCCCCCAAAGTTTGGTTGCTATTTTGACGATAGGCTTAATAGCATTTAAATTCTGTTCAGTGACCCGTAATGGAAAGCACAAAGCAGTAGAAGCATTCACATAACACAAAAAAACCCTCTTTCACTAATAATTCCAAGCAGGTATTGAACCGTAGGGTGAAACACAAGCACATTAATTGAAGGCGTGGTGGAATTTATGGCCCTAAACAAACTACAGCAACGGATTGTTACAACAATAGATGGCAGGAACCCATGGCCTTTAATGGCTGCCTGCTCTTAACGGGGAGAGAAAAGCAAACTGCTATCTTGTTCTCATAGAGGATTTATAAATCACCTGCGAAAGCATCACTGTTTTTAATGAGCCCCACTGATAAAAAAGAATTTGCATAGGTCTTGAATATATGATTAGGAGCTATGTGATCGGCATGTAAACGGAATGTGATGCAAAGCGCAAGGTGACTGTTGTTTGATGACTTCCCAGCATGAATAGTATTTTTATATAACCAGCCTATTCTGAAGAGACACACAGATTGTGCCGCGCACTCTGCAAATCTCCGCACCTGCTGTTAGACACACAGAGATAGGTTGTCAGGCGGCCCCAAGGAATTCTCCAAGATTGCATATATTAAATGTTTTATTTGTGTTGTAACATTTATCATTTCTTAGCAGAAAACTTTATAACTAAGAATAACTATTACTTACAGAACAGCTTACTGGGTGAAAATATTTCTAAGCCCAAAATTGTATAGCTTCATAATGGTAACATCAAAACATGCCAACCCATCTTGATCAGAAGTGCCCAACTTTTTGTTTTTTAATATGGAATCTACCTTTTGTGCAGACTGATGTAGATCAATTATCAGAAAAACAGGGGAATGTATTTAGGGAGATGAATCTCCCATTTTACCACTGTCAATTTAAGGGGGTGGTCCGGAGCTAAGTTTATTTTAATCCTACATGCCTATCTATTTAATGTCATAATCTAATCTGTTTTCTAATATACTTGAATTCAAAAGTCCCTATTGTTCCCCCACTACATTATCTAACTGCTCTTTTGTTTTACTGCTTCCTCTTTGATGACGCTTTGTTTGACTATCCCCCAGTGCATGCTGGGATAGTCCAGAGTCATAATCAGGGAGCAGAGACTGGGGTCACTGCCACAGCCTCTGCCCCCTCCCTGAAACAAAGCTTCATCAGTGATGTCCTTTTCAGGGTCTGGGCTAGTCCCTGTTTTACTGAGCATGCGTTGGTTGTCAATTTTGATGGATGCCCAGTAGATTCCTGTCACTGTGCACTGATCTTCTCAGTGCACAGTGACAGTGCTCTCGCAGTGTTGGCTCTGATCAGAAGTAAAGAGCCAGCAACAAAGCACACTGTCAGGGTGTGTTGTAAGAAGAATACTCTGCATGTAGGAAAAACAGAGCTGGCCCCAGTGACATCACTTAAGGGGGCGGCGCACCCAGCTCCAGAAAAAGGCATCACTGATGATGACTCATTTAACTATCCCAGCATGCACTGGGATTCCAAACAAAGCATCATTAAAGAGGAAGTGGTAAAAAAAGCAGTTATATAGAGTAGTCAGGGAATGATAAGGAATTTTTAATTAAAGTACATTAGAAAACAGATTAGATTATGACATTAAATAGATAGGCATTTAGGATTAAAGTGAATTTTAATCCACACCACCTTTTTAAATTTGTAACAGAATATTCTTGTGAGCAAAATTGAATTAATAAGTTAATTTCTACGTGGTTGGCTGCTTTTTAGCTCTGATTCATTGGGGCCTTGGCATGATCGGTCTGTGCTGCTTAGCAACATTCCTCAATGGGAGCCTGAGATGGTCTAAAATTGCATCTCAGACTTTTTGCTGCAGCTCTGTATATTCGGATAGGCTTCACAAGCCCAGCAGGAAGTCAGCGCATAGAGCATACATGTCAAACTCTGGTTATATTTGGCCCTCGCTTGCCTTATTCCCTGGGAGACCGGTGCCTCCACCTTCACCCTAACTCCTGAGTAAGCCCTCCATCTGTTCACCCCCCCCACCCAGAGAAGGGGGCGCTACTGTGCACTGTAGTACACCAACCCGACAAACAGGGTTACACAGACAGGGGTAAACAGAAAACTCCAGGTACACGAAATATTCACTCACATATAACAGTGGAAAGCACCAGGGTGTGAAGGAAGGGGAATAAACCAAAAATGGAAAAGGATAAGGAATTACCACGCGTACAAACCAGACTACAGTCACAAATTATTTCTTCAACACTCTTTCTCATAAGAACTCCTTTCCCTCCGTTAGCCATGCAGCAAAAGCTAGCTCTGACAAGGATTTATATCAGAGCCCAGATTATAAAGGGAAAAGGAGTGGCTAACCGAGCTCAGTTGTCAGCACAGGGAATTCCAACATGGCAGTTTAACCCCTGTTCTGCCGGAAGAAATAAACACACATTTAAATGACAGAGAAGTGCTTCTTCTCGGAGCTGGAGTAGGAGCCATCCGATGCTGAGGTCTTCTGGCTCCAAACTGTCGCGGTAACCCCATCACACCACTTATTAGATATGTAATATTTACCTGTTGGAAATGCTTTTATTCTCTTGAATCGGACATTGTTTTCCATTTGTTCCTATGATTCTCTATTTTTGAGATATGAACTTCTCTTCCTTGTGTAGTCTATTTAGCTAAGTGGGCATGGCCCTAAACTCTTCTCTATTGGAATCTTTGAGATGACCACGCCCAGTTGTATAAAAGACTAGACTTATGTACATGGGATAGAAGGGTCATATCTGAGGAATGAAGAGGCACGCGAAGAAAAGAAAAACAATGCATGATTTAGGAGAACAGTGGCATTTACCCCAGGTAAAAATGACATACTTATGGCAAGTGTCATCTAAAATGATTATAAATTACACAAGCAACTGCACCAACAGTTATTGATCTATATAAAACTATGCTCAGACCACAGATGCTATTACAGTAAGTGATGGATGCTCGGTGTTTGTGGATGTAGGTGCCATGGTAAATTAGATATCAGATATTACAGATTTTGTTGATTCACACTTAAAAGGGTTGTCCACTACTATTCAAAATAGTACAATGTATTTTTATGATGAAAAGAAGCTTCTTTCTAATTACCTCCCGTTGCTGATACTGCCTGTGAGCGGCGCTATCACTGGCCGCTCACAGGCAGCACGTGACCCCCCCCGCTGACGTCACGTCAAGTGAGGCGTGACTCAGCACTGGGGTCCCCGCGGTGGCTGCTGGGTTGTGGGCGGGGTTACCTCCCGCGTGTCACACCCAGCATCCACCGCACGCTTTCCCAATGAATGGGGAGAGGGAGAGCACACGGTGGATGCCGGGTGTGACGCGTGGGGTAACCTCGCCCACAACCCAGCAGCCACTGTGGAACGCAGAAGAGGGCCCCCGGCTGCATCCGGAATCATGACGTGACGTCAGCGGATGTTAGAACCGGCTCCAGCCGTGGGTCACCTGTGATGCCTGTGAGCGGCCAGTGATAGCGCCGCTCACAGGCAGAAACAGCAGATGGAGGTAATTAGAAAGAAACTTCCTTTCATCATAAAAATGACGCGCCCCCTGGGCCATATTCTTTAGTGGGAATATCCGGAGCCGGATCAGATGGGGGTTGTAGTCTTCCGAGTGGCTGTGACCCGGTCCGTGCCCAGGGTGTCAAACTCAGTTGTATGTGGCAGTCCTACAGATGTTATTAAGTTCTTTATTGTCGACTACGCCACCCGTTGTATTGCGGTCACTATGGCCGCCGCTGCAGCAGGGTCCGCTGAGGCTGATGGTATAGGTGCAGCTTGTGATGGTATAACCCCCAACGGGTGGGGTATAGCCTCAGGGGGATCAGGTGCAGAGGATGGGAGTTGTGGTGATGCAGTGTAGACGGCAATCAGAGACAGAGTCGGGTTATGCAGTTTAGGATGTTTACTCACTGCTGATGTTCTGGTCACTCCAGCTTCGAGTGACCTCCCGAGCCGTGCTGCGTCCACCAGGTTCTGGATCCAGCCAACTCCCAAATAAGTCCGGAGCGTGACCCTGAGCTCTCCTTCTGTCCTTTCTCTGGCCGTCCCCACTATTGATCCACCCAGGTCCAGCTCCCTCGGGCCTTCTGTGGGGAGACCCTTGGCCTGGGGTTCCCTGACCCTCCTCGTGGTATGCCTTCGTGGTGGATGTGGTGGGTGACCGTGACAAACGCTGCCCACGGTCTCCGGTCTCTGGCTGGGGAGTGTTTTTGCCCCCACCAGCTTGGGTTCCGGTACCCTGTGCCGACTCTTCACCCGGGGATTTAAGTTGGGTTCTTGGAGTCCTTTTCTTCTGGTTCCCCCTCTGGGTCTCTCTCTCTCCTCTCTCACTCTGGGTCTCTCTTCTCCTCCGCTCGCTGACTTTCTCTCTGCAACTGACCCTGTTCTTAGTTGGTGCCCACCTTATATACACCCTCTATGTGTGAGCTCAGGTGACCAGCACCCAATGAGCTCCTATCTTTACCCAGGCTGCTCCCCCTATCTGCCCCTACACTACTTGGGATGTACCACCCCCCTCCCACTCCAGCCAGGAACAGACTCGGTCATACCTGCACATTTCTAAGTGGGAGTACCGTCGGCCTGTTCCTCGGAAATGGGATGTATGTAGTGCATGCAGCCTACCGAGCTCAGATCCACACTCCATCCTTACCCGGGAGTGGAATATCACACCTCTGGATTGAGGTGCAATACCCCTGTAGCAGCCGAATCCTCAGGGTGCTACATTCCCCCCTGGTAAATCACAGCACGTCCTCGGGCTGTAAGACATAAACAACACCAAACATGCAAAATTTTTTTTTCATAAACATATAAAACATATAAAACAACATTATATATATATATAAAACATTCTCGTCGCCTCTGGCTCCTCCTCCGGTCACTGTGCAACGTGTGACCGGGTAAAGTGCGACAGTCTCTCTGGAAAACTGGTTTTCCCTATAAAACCGGTAGGGGGCGCTTTAGGACGCGCAACTATATACAGGGATATGGCCGCTCTCAGTCCTCGGCCAGGTAAGGAGGGAAAGGGAATGGCTGCTCACAGTCCTCAGCCTGTGGGATTAAGGGTAAACGGGTAAACAGTTCACTCAGCTGGTCCCAACGGGGACTATATTTGCAGTAACAGTTTCTTTATACCCCGATCGGGTAACTATTTACAGCACCTACTCCGCTGTACTCAACAACGTCTTCCTCCTGCTCCTTCTTTGGGGATCTCAGCTTCAGACCCGTCCGGATCCTCTTGCTCTTCCTCCTCACATCGCAGCTCCTCCTCTGTCAGGCGATGCACATGGAGGGCGTAAGGTCCTTTGGCACACTTGTGCCGGGTAAAGGTGACCTCGTCCCCGATATAAAGGTCACGACCTCTGTGCCCCTCCGGCAGATGGGACTCCACATCTCTGCGCGTGACAAAGACGTCGCCGGGGGTGTTGTGGTCTCTGATGAAGCCCCACCCATGCTGCATGTTGAACTTAATTACAGTCCCGGTGGTGCGGGGACTGTGCGCTGCACGGGGGTCCCTCCTGGTTCGGCTCTTCTGCTCGGCGCTCCTTATTTGGGCCTGTTGTTCCCGGACCCGCCTCTCTCTCCGCTCCCTCGCAAACTCCTCGAGCTGCTGTCGGCAGCACGCAGCACGCTCCGCTGCAGCTGCCCTGGTTTCTTGAGTGAACCCCATTAGGTATTCTCCGGTGGGGTCCCACTCAAATTGGGTCTCTTCAAGCGGGGGCGAGATCCTTATCACGGGCTTCGGAGCCGGAATCAGGGGTGCACACATGGCCCCAACTCTCCTCTGGTGCTCCAGTTCATAATATCTCTGGGGCCAGATGAAAGACTGCCCGTCCGGCCACGTGTGCTGGGCAAACAAGTCCTCTCCCAGACGCGGCACCCTTGGTTTTACGGGTGCGGGCGCGGTGGTGGTGGCGCCCGGGTTGCCCAGGCCTTGCGGCCAGGCCTGGGGCACCTGGAAGGTGAAGGGCACCGTCAGGACGGCGGCGCCCTGGGCTACCTGGCCTTGCGGCCAGGCCGGAGGCTCCGCGGAGGTAGGGGGCGCTGTTGGTGATGCGACGCCCGGGAATTCTAGGCCCTGCGACCAGGCTGGTGTTACTTCCTGTTTTGCCACGCTCGGGGTCGGTGCGCATGGCGTCACAGGGGTCGCGGCGGCGGCTTCCGGTTGGGGCCTAGTCTGCGTCGGTGACATGGCGTTTTCGGGCACAGCAGGGGGACTTTCGGGCTCTGCGACGGGGAGCTGGGGCAGGTAAGCGGTGTCCTGGTTTGGGGTATAGACGTCCCCTTTACCTGCCTCCATGCGTTCGGCTCCCTTCTCGGCGCCGTCTCCGGCCTTGGGTCCTCCCGCGCCATCCTCAGAGGCGATCTGTCTCCTCATCTTGGCTGGCGTGCTCCGGGTCTTGGTTTGCTGGGCCATCTCTCGGCTCCACTCCGCCAATGTCTCTCGCTGTACCCGGGCCATCCTCCGTGCGAGGCCCTCCAGGGCAGTCTGTGCACACTCCCGGTCTCGGGGGAGCTGTGCGAGGACCTCCACTAGGCCTAGTGGGGTCGTGGTTTCCAGCAGGCTCCTGACCAACGGATCGGTGCTGCTCTGCTCTTCTTCCAGCAGGCTCCTGGCCAGCGGGCCGGTGCTGCTCTGCTCTCTGGCCATCTCCGGGTGAGCTTCTCTGCTACTCCTCTCCAGGCTTCTTGCCTCCGGGTGCGCTCGCTCTAGACTGCTCCAAGCGACACCCATCTTTTCTCTCTCCTTTCGTCTCCTCCCCCCTCGAGGGCGGTCCCGGGGCCACTTGGTGATTGTCAGCTCCAGGGGCGGTTCTTTCACGCTGACAGACACCTCTAGCATCACAGTCTCTGTTGGTGGGGGCGGTTTCCACTTTTGGCGCCATTTTCGGTCCTGGCCCACGATGGGAGGCGGCCTCTCACCACCCTCTGGCACGCCCATAATGGCGTCCGCTCTTCCAAGGCGGGAAACCTTTGGAAATGGCGGGAATCGTCTCCCAGTGGCGGGAAACTCTGCAGATGGCGGGAAAACGCTGTTAATGGCGGACAACCGGCGGGAATCGACTGGTGATGGGGTCCGATGGCGGGGACCCTCCGGAACCGGCAGGAGACTTCTTTTTGAGGTAAACTCGTCCTTTTCTTCAGGCACGCAGTACCCGGGTGTTGCGGGCACGTAATCCTGCCGACTACGCCAAAGTTGACGCGCCCCCTGGGCCATATTCTTTTAGGGGGAATATCCGGAGCCGGATCAGATGGGGGTTGTAGTCTTCCGAGTGGCTGTGACCCGGTCCGTGCCCAGGGTGTCAAACTGAGTCGTATGTGGCAGTCCTACAGATGTTATTAAGTTCTTTATTGTCGACTACGCCACCCGTTGTATTGCGGTCACTATGGCCGCCGCTGCAGCAGGGTCCGCTGAGGCTGATGGTATAGGTGCAGCTTGTGATGGTATAACCCCCAACGGGTGGGGTATAGCCTCAGGGGGATCAGGTGCAGAGGATGGGAGTTGTGGTGATGCAGTGTAGACGGCAATCAGAGACAGAGTCGGGTTATGCAGTTTAGGATGTTTACTCACTGCTGATGTTCTGGTCACTCCAGCTTCGAGTGACCTCCCGAGCCGTGCTGCGTCCACCAGGTTCTGGATCCAGCCAACTCCCAAATAAGTCCGGAGCGTGACCCTGAGCTCTCCTTCTGTCCTTTCTCTGGCCGTCCCCACTATTGATCCACCCAGGTCCAGCTCCCTCGGGCCTTCTGTGGGGAGACCCTTGGCCTGGGGTTCCCTGACCCTCCTCGTGGTATGCCTTCGTGGTGGATGTGGTGGGTGACCGTGACAAACGCTGCCCACGGTCTCCGGTCTCTGGCTGGGGAGTGTTTTTGCCCCCACCAGCTTGGGTTCCGGTACCCTGTGCCGACTCTTCACCCGGGGATTTAAGTTGGGTTCTTGGAGTCCTTTTCTTCTGGTTCCCCCTCTGGGTCTCTCTCTCTCCTCTCTCACTCTGGGTCTCTCTTCTCCTCCGCTCGCTGACTTTCTCTCTGCAACTGACCCTGTTCTTAGTTGGTGCCCACCTTATATACACCCTCTATGTGTGAGCTCAGGTGACCAGCACCCAATGAGCTCCTATCTTTACCCAGGCTGCTCCCCCTATCTGCCCCTACACTACTTGGGATGTACCACCCCCCTCCCACTCCAGCCAGGAACAGACTCGGTTGTACCTGCACATTTCTAAGTGGGAGTACCGTCGGCCTGTTCCTCGGAAATGGGATGTATGTAGTGCATGCAGCCTACCGAGCTCAGATCCACACTCCATCCTTACCCGGGAGTGGAATATCACACCTCTGGATTGAGGTGCAATACCCCTGTAGCAGCCGAATCCTCAGGGTGCTACAAAAACACATTGGGCTATTTTGAAAAGTAGCGGACAACCCCTTTAAACATAGTCTCCAAATGCCCCTGAAAATTAAAGTGCAGTCTGTTTTCTGTGATTTCCCCCTAGAATTTTCTCATATTCTCTATATAGTTGATTTATTTTTCATAATTTATTTATTTGCCTTGGTTTCTAAAGTTAATTAAAATTGATTTTTTTTTTAATGAAAAAAAAAGCTTTTTATAACAAATTTCAGTGACTAATTGTGATTCTTAATGTAGTACTGTGCAGTACTCCAAGACAATCTGTGCACAACCTGCATTCGGGGGCTACATGCAGACCGCAAGGAAAATCTATGTAGCCCGCATCCATCTCTAATAACCCATATTTGGGGTAACTTACTCCATTGTAGGTTATCAGAGATATGAAATGCTTCACTATATTTGTAACTCTCAAAAACTACTAAATAAATAGCTTAGGCATGGTCATCTTGTTTTCTTTTGTTTGGAGCAATATATAGACAAAAAAAATAGGCAAACCAAAAGAGGTTGTTCACCCCTGTCCTACATAATAATGTGCTGATTAATATGAATTCATTGACCTAAAGGCAGATATTGGAAATCATGTTTATATCTGTGGTTACAGCCTCATTGCAGATTTTTTTATATTGAAAGCTCAAGAGAACGTGCTTTCAAGATTTGAATGCTACTAAAAAAGTGCAGTGTACTGCAAAAAAAGAGCACAGACATGTGGTCTATGAAAAGTCCTCACTGAAAGGAGACGGATGTCAACAAATCTCCCAACCCTTCCAAACCAGAAGGCTCTGCAAGGGTATGGGATTAATGGACTCCCTTTGGTGAATATTAGGCAGAGTCAATATTTTTCTTGGCTTCCACTTGGGCTCGATTCTCAGGGTCAACTAGGAGTCACTTTTGGAGCATATTATCCCAACAAGAGGAGCTGAAGATCTGAGGATGGTTGGGTTGCGTGGAGAGGACCCTGATGGCACAGGTTTCTCCAGGAGGGACATCCAATATGCCCAATTTACCATAATTGTGCTAAGACCATCTTTCCCTAAAAGGCCAGAGTGTTTGCTTTCTCAGTTTCACACATTGAAGGGATCTACATATGTAGCGCCCCGAGGGCTCGGCCACTACAGGGGTATTGCACCTCTGCCAGAGGTGTGGTATTCCACTCCCAGGTAAGGATGGAGTATGGACCAGGGCTCAGTTAGCTGCATACAGCACACTCACCCCATTTCCGAGGGACAGCTCAACGGTACTCCCATTAGACAAAAATGCAGGTACGACAGACCATGTCCCTGGCTGGAGTGGGGAGGAGGGAGGAATACCCAGTGATGTAGGAGCAGATAGGGGTTGGTTCCTGAGCGTAGATAGGAGCCCATTGGTTGCTGGTCACCTGAGCTCGTGGCTAGAGGGAGGTATAAAAGGTGGGCACCATCTTAGCTCTGGGTTGAGTAGAGTCAGTCTGTGCAGAGAGAGGAGAAGACAGGGAGTAGAGGCTCTGTAGGAGCTCTACTCCAGAGTGGGCCTAGGGAGAGGCCGAGGAAGAGAGTGGAGTGGAAAGAGAGAGGAGGTGAAGGGGAGCTGTGGTTCCTTCTCAGCCCAGCTCCACGAGAAAGGAGAAGAAGAAGGAACAGGAAAGAAGGAGAAGAGAGAGAGAGAAACAGAAGGGCTCAGGAACAAGAAGGCAGAAGGGACCCTAAGAACCCACGAGAATACAGGGTGAAGGGTCAGGCAGATTAAGGGTACCGGATCCCAAGTTGGTGGAGGAGAAACTACCCTCAGCCAAAGACCGGAGGTCGTGATCATTTATTGGTGCGACACCTCATCAAACCTGCTAGGAAGGCACCATATAGAACAGTGGGGAACGGGATCCACGTTTACCTGCACAAGTTCGCGGCAGCTGGACAAAAGTGGGTCACTGGTGAGGCAGGCCAGAGAAAGGATTGAAGGGGGTCCTGGGCCATGCTCTTGAACTGTCTGGGAGTTGACCGAGCCCCACACCTGGTGGACGCAGCACGGCTCGGGCGGTCACTGCTGACAGAAGTGACCCGGAACAAATGAACTGTGAGTAAAGACCCTGGACTGTAACTTGTTGTCTGTGTGCTCCTTCACGCCTCCAGCACTACCGGTACTGGGACTCTCACTACCATCACTCCCACCATTTGCTACACTGCCCTGAGGCTGCACTCTTCCCGTGGGGAGTCACACCACCTCAGCTGCACCCACCATCAGCCCCAGCGGTCTACCCTGCAGCGGCGGTTCCTAATGACTGCAAATCCACGGGTGGCGTAGTCGGACATCATTTAAAACTTATAAAGGGACTACCACTGGTCTGACCACCCTGAGCCACGGACCGGGTCGCCACTACTACCCCCATCGTTCCCCTATTGCCCGGATCCGAGTGCCCCACGGCCCAGGGGGCGAGTCACATATATTTTCACTTAATTCTATACCTGCATAAAGGTGACCTGGAGTAAGGTCAGCAAAGTACCAACATTAAACATTGAAGTGATAGTCAAGCGGGTCATACAAATAATTTAAGATTAATTTCAATAAAGTAAAATTTGTCAAGATGCTTTAAATTTCCTACTTTTCTTATGGTAACAGATGAACAATACCTTCTTATGCCTGGTTCCTCTACACATATATCACTTTAATACTGTATGTTGTGGCAATTAATCTACTTTGGATTGGGAAATTGCACGAGACAGCAATGTGTAATTCACCGCTGTAGAGCTATTTGATGTCAAGCACATGAAAAACACAAATATGTTGATTTCACACAAATGAAGTAGACCATGAAGGATATCCATGGGTCACTGCTATTCTCATTTCCCTGGAGAAAACAAATGTCCTGCAGAATTAGCACAGAAGTCAAGAACTAACATATACAGTTTAAGAGCATTTTGTACTAATGGGTTCACACACATCCACACGTTTTCTTTGTCTATAGTTAGAATTTATAAATGGCTTACATCTGTTTGTGGAAATTTGCCTTAAGTTTGATCTGAATACTGTGACATATGCATTGCTGTCAGTTTTTATAAAAAGATACCTTCTCTAGGGAACAGTGGAAGATATACTTATATAAGATTTATCAACCCTCTTTGGCCCATATAAAAATGTGATCATTTGCCTGGGAAAGGGACAGAAAAATATAATATATTCTAAGCTGAATAAGTTGCCATGTGTTGCTTTACTTGACTGTTGCTGTGTACTCGTCAGCTACTGTTACAAAAAATATTTTTATATTTATACATGTTGACTCTGAGTAATCATCCAAATACATGCATGTTCTGTGAAATATCCATATTTTTATCTGCTATTTCATTAGTTGCTGAGACCCGTACAGATCAGCAGAACAGGGAATTTTTATCCTTGATGGGTTTCTTTTATCCCCTTTACAGAATTGAGTGGCAGGTCAGACACCCAACCATCGCTCTCTATGGAGATGCCGGGAAAAATACGAGTGCAGCTGCATTGAGAATGAATGGAGTTGTGGTTGAGCATCTGCTCTGCCATGTCCTCTACATTCTAATGGATATAAAAGTTCCCCGTTCTGCTGATCGTTGCAGATCCCAGCAGTAGGAACCCCATTGATCATAAAGTTATCACCTATCTGTAATGTGGAGCGCAGCGGCAGTTGTGGGCGAGGTACTCGTCTTCCACGCCACATGAAAATAGGTGTCCTGGCTGGGTGCATGGACTTTAGCTGTTTCGAGGATTCGCCTCTGCAGACTGCATGGTGTTGTTGTACTTGACTGGCCAGGAACGGATGTTACAGAGTGAATTGAGGGAGGTCACAGTTCAAAAATATACTTCTTTTTACTGAAGAATAGCTTAATAGGAAATATGCACAGCAGATAGTAGGTATACATCTTCATGGATGTTTCTCTAGTAACATGGAACAGCATCACAAACATTTCCTTCTCTTCTGAAGTCACTCGGTCTTTCTCTGTTACTATCTCTTCTCTTAACAGAGCCCAGCACACTACTAGTGGAACTACCTTCATTCTCAATAACATCACTACATTCTAATAATCAAGAGCCCTAACCTCCAATCCACAGTATTCTGTCCTTCTCTCCGTAGTAGAGTTTCTGTGCCAATATGGTGGCTACTCAGCTTCCTTTTCTACTGACACCTCCAAACTACAACGAGGGGCATTTCCTCTTTTCTTCTAGCTTTCCTTTCCCTTGCACATTTCGTTTTCCTACTCTATCTCTGTTTCGACTCCGAATTGCTACTCGCTTCTCTTTTAGTTGTCTCTTCTCTGCAGAGCCCTACTATCTGCCTCACTTGTCTTCCTCTTGGTACAGGGACACTCAATACATGCGGCTCTGCTAAATAGCCAGATCTCAGGCCTGTTACAGCTGCCAGCTGGGCCCGAATTACACTTCTAAGGAAGTTATCTATTATGGCGGCAACTTACATGACGCCTCAGCGCCACCCCAATTATCGTGAGGTTTCTCCTCGTGGCAGGCCTTTCCACTAAAGTTTGTTTCCTCCTGTACTCTCCTGCAGGACAGCTACAGCATGGTGTTTCCATCTGGCCTCAGGGGGGCGTGGCCGGTCTCTGAAGGAATTTTACCCTGCTGTGTCTTGAAGAGATCTGGCTCCCCAGGTTATCCCATGCGAGCAGATTCTATTTAAGGCAGCTCCTCCCGCCATGCTATCCTGTATTCTGCTTCTCGTTACCAACCCGGCTAGTTTCCTTCCTGCCTGACCTCTCTGCTCTTGACCCCGGCTACTTATACTGATCCTGTGCTGCCTGCCCCGAACTCAGACAGTTTCACCATGCGTTGTCTTTGCCCTCCTGTACTGCGCCTCTGACCCTCCGATGCCTACTTACTACCGTTTGCTGGGCAGAACATCGCTTCATCATAAAACAATGCAAAACAGTAAATGTGCAAAACAATGCATTATATCAACAAAGATTCTTCAAGGGGTGTGGGCAGCATATCCACCTCCTTACATATCTATTAATGACTCTGACTAGTGTTGAGCAAGCACTAAAATGCTCGGGTGCTCGAAGCTCGGGCTGAGCTCACCGTGATACTCGGGTGCTCGACCCGAGCAACGAGCCCAATGTTAGTCTATGGGAGACCCGAGCATTTTTGCGGCGGCACCCCCGCCAGTCTGTAGAAAGCCTAAAAAGTGCCCAAAACGATAGTGACAGTGCTCAAAAGACATGGGGACAGCATGGGCATCGCCCCAGGAAGCATTTCTAACCCCCAGGTCACTGCTGTCAACAACGTGGTCAGAGGTATTAAGCCACTTTTACGGGCTCACAATAAAATGTTCAAAAACAAAAAACAAAACTGAAACGGTTTTCCTGTGAAATATGTTAAGGAACTTCCTTTCCAGGGTAAAGACTTGTGTATAAGGTAAAATAAATAACCAAAAACAAAAATACTCCTCCACACCTTGGGCTATGTTCACAAGTAGCATTTTTTATGCGTTTTTGCACTTTCAACCGTGACAAATGCATTCACCGGGAAATGTCATTTTAACATTTTACAACCTTATCTGGCCATGTGCTGTGTGACACATGCATACAGTGCTGAAAAGACATGGGAACAGCATGGGGAAGACCCCTGGAAGCATCTCTGACACCCAGGTCACTGCCTAAAAGTGTGCACATCAGAAGTGATCTTTGCCGCATCAGAAGATGCAGACTTGCAACTATCCCCGTGCAAGCCCTTGTCCCAGGGCAGTGTTCAATTGTACCTCCCCCATTCCTTGCAATGCAAGCGTAAGTGTGCAACCTGCCACCCACCCACCCCCAGGCTGCAATACCATACTGCTAGCTTGCTTGCACTTGAAATTGGGCCTTTTAGGCATGTGGAGGCAGACGCCGGCCATCATGTCATGGCTGCATCGGCGGCCTGGTATCCATACTCAGTTCCCAGCCACCCGGCGGCCGGATGTCCACGCTCGGTCCCCAGCCGCCCCGCGGCCGGGTGTCCACACACGGTCCCCAGCCGCCTAGGGGCGGCAGGGTGTCCATACACCGTCCCCAGCCGCCCCTATTTCTCCTTGGAACTTCCCCCCATTTTTCTTAGCCTGGCCTGCTGTAGGGCAGCATTGGACGAGCCCACCAGAGAACCAGACTCCTCCGGTGGGCCCTGGCTTCTCCATCAGGGGAGTTGAGAGTGCCAAGGTGAGGAGCATGATGATGATGATAGAAGTTAGCATCTGCTTTGTGTTCTTGGAATGCAAGCGCATGTATGTAGTAGCGGCTAGGCCTGAGGTGGTCAGCGTTTTGGCGCATATCCTACCTCCTCCGAGGATTGCTGGATGTTTTCCTGCTACTATCCCAGTTCTATGACTCCCGTTAAAACAAAGCTTCAGGTGATGAATGATGGATGAGGTGGTGGCAAAGGAGAAAGAGCAGGAGGAACAGGGACCATTCACATCAATATCAGGCCAGTCAACCACACATGTCTTGTAGGATATGTTTCTGTACCAAAAGGAGCGGTTTCGGCTACACAGTTATAGGTCATGCAGTGAGTGCAATGCCTACCAAAAATTTCGAGGCACTCCAATGCCCCTTGGAAGTGACATGGAGGTCAGAGGGCCTTAACTAAACCGTTTTTTCTATTTATAGCAACTGGGTCTCCTGTGCACTGTTGGCCTAAGCAGTGAATGGAAGGCTTTCCAAAAATTATGAGGAACTGCAATGCCCCTTGAAACAGAAGTGGATTACAGTATACTAAAAACCTTCTACCCATTATTGGGGAGTGGGTCTCCCTTAGTGTTCGCCTATGCATTGAAAAGCAAAAGCTGACTAAAATTAGGAGGAAATGCAATGCCTGTTGGAAGAATGGTGGAGGTCGCAGTGGTATAAAAAGACAATATGAATGCCCCTTGGAAAAGTGGTGGAGGTCGCAGTAGCTTAACAAGACGGTTTTAATGCCCCTTGGATGAGACATGGAGGTCGCAGTAGCTTAACAAGACGGTTTTAATGCCCCTTGGAAGAGACGCGGAGGTCGCAGTGGCTTAACAAAACGGTTTTAATGCCCCTTGGAAAAGTGGTGGAGGTCGCAGTAGCTTATCAAGACGGTTTTAAGGCCCCTTGGAAAGGTGGTGGAGGTCGCAGTAGCTTAATAAGACGGTTTTAATGCCCATTGGAAGAGACGTGGAGGTCGCAGTGGAATAAAAAGACAATATCAATGCCCCTTGGAAAAGTGGTGGAGGTCGCAGTAGCTTAACAAGACGGTTTTAATGCCCCTTGGAAGAGACGTGCAGGTCGCACTAGCTTAACAAGACGGTTTTAATGCCCCTTGGAAGAATGGTGGAGGTCGCAGTGGAATAAAAAGACAATATCAATGCCCCTTGGAAAAGTGGTGAAGGTTGCAGTAGCTTAACAAAACGGTTTTAATGCCCCTTGGAAGAGACGTGGAGGTCGCAGTAGCTTAACAAGACAGTTTTAATGCCCCTTGCAGAAGTGGTGGAGGTCGCAGTAGCTTAATAAGACGGTTTTAATGCCCCTTGGAAGAGACGTGGAGGTCGCAGTGGAATAAAAAGACAATATCAATGCACTCTGGAAAAGTGGTGGAGGTCGCAGTAGCTTAACAAGACGGTTTTAATGCCCCTTGGAAGAATGGTGGAGGTCGCAGTACCTTAACAAGACGGTTTTAATGCCCCTTGGAAGAATGGTGGAGGTCGCAGTGGAATAAAAAGACAATATCAATGCCCCTTGGAAAAGTGGTGGAGGTCGCAGTAGCTTAACAAAACGGTTTTCATGCCCCTTACAAGAGCCATGCAGTACAGCATATTAAAAACATTATTCCCATTATTGGAGAGTGGGTCTCCCATAGTCTTTGCCTATGCCTTCCAAGCAAAAGCTGCCAAAAATTAGGATGGAGGAACTTGCAATGCTGGCAACATGGACCACGGTCACCCTGGTGGTATAGTGGTGGTGGAGGCTGAGGATAAGGAGAAGAGCAAAATACAGCTGAAATGAGGAAGCGTATACCCATGTGTGGGTGTGAAGCGGTGCGTGGGAATACACCTCCCGAAATAACACAGTGGATTTGACTTTATGTTACTCTGCTGTCATTTGGTGATGATGAGAAGTCTGGCCTAATCCAGCCCTTTTCATTTTGATAAGGTTCAGCTTGTCAGAGGACAGGCGAGTGCGCTTATCAGTTATAATTCCCCCAGCGGCACTAAAAAACACGCTCCGATAACACGCTAGCGGCAGGGCAGGCCAGGACCTCCAAGGCATACAGAGCGAGTTCATTCCAAGTGTCCAGCTTGGATACCCAATAATTAAAAGGCACGGAGGACACTGGTACGGTCGGCAAGGTACTCCCTCACCATCTTTTGAAACTTTCCACTCCTTGTGAGAGTACCCCGCGCCTCAGGGCCTGTAAGCTGGGCGGGTCTCAGAAAACTGTCCCAGAATGTTGACAGTGTTCCCCTGCCTCTGCTGGATTGGAGTTGCGTCTCTCTCGCCTGTACGCCTTGGTTGACCTCTGCTGCTAGCGTGTTCAGATGAGAATTTTTTTAACAGTTCTGCAGCAAGGGCCTTCTGGTACTGCCCCATTTTTGTAGACCTCTCCACCTCAGGAATAAGAGAGTGAAAGTTCTCCTTGTAGCGGGGGTCTAAAAGTGTCACCAACCAGTAATGACTGTCACCCAACATTTTGACGACGCGAGGGTCACGGTTAAGGCAGCGTAACATAAAGTCAGCCATGCGTGCCAGTCTGGTAACGGGCAAGACTTCCGTGTCCTCACCAAGATGACGACTGACCATGCTCTCCTCCTCCTCCCCCCTGTCCTCAGGCCACCCACGCTGAACCGACGGTATGACAGTTGTACAGGTACTACCGTCTAGAGCGCATGATACCAGCTCCTGTTCTTCCTCATCCTCCTCCTCCTCTCCCTCATTGTCCCCCAATGCACGTTGGGATGAGATGAGGCTGGGCTGTGTGTAATCGCCCGTTACGGCTTCTTGATCCATCTCATCATACTCTGGCTGCAATGCCTCCTCTTTAATTCTCTGCAGAGAGCGTTGCAAAAGACAGAGAAGTGGGATGCTGACACTAATGATGGCGTCATCGCCACTTACCATCTTGGTGGACTCCTCAAAGTTTGTCAGGATGGTACATATGTCAGACATCCAGGTCCACTCCTGAGGTCTTATGTGTGGAGTCTGACTTGAATATCGACGGCCTTGTTGCAGCTGGTACTCCACAACTGCTCTCTTCTGCTCACAAATCCTTTGCAACATGTGGAGGGTAGAGTTCCAATGTGTTTGGACATCACACACCAGTCAGTGTACCGGAAGCTGCAAACGCTGCTGCAACACAGCAAGGGCGGCGGAAGCTGTAGCCGACTTGCGAAAATGAGCTGACAGGCGGCGTACTTTGACGAGCAGATCTGGCAACTCGGGGTACGATTTAAGAAACCGCTGAACCACGAGGTTAAGCACATGAGCCAGGCATGGTACGTGTGTGATCTGTGTGCGGCCACCACACTGCTTCTTCCTGCCTGTTGGGGTACTCTGCCTCCCTCCCCCTGTGTGCTGCTGGCCTCGCTCTGCGTGTCCTCCTGCCACGTTGGGTCAGTAACTAGATCGTCCACCACCTCCTCCTCTTCCACTTGCGCACCACGATCCTCCTCCTCACTTTGTGGCAATTGTGTCTCGTCATCGTCCACCTCTTGTGACAAATTGCCAGCGTCGACTTCCTGTGGCCATGGCTGTTCAAATATTTGGGCATCGCTACATGGGATCTCCTCTTCCACCACTTCAAGCGGAGCAGGCGAGGGGCACAAATATGAAAATGGACCAGTGAACAGCTCTTCAGAGTGTCCAAGTGTGGGATCAGTTGCTGTCTGACGACACTCGGCATGGTGGGAGGAAGGAGCATCAGGGTGAGGAGGAGTATGCGGTCGAGACTCACGGCTACTAAAACTTGACTGTAGGTGGTGGTGCCCAGGTATCTGGAAGTATTATCTGCTATCCAATTAATAACCTGTTCACACTGATCAGTTCGCAATACTGGTGTTGCAGTGTGCTTCCCTAGTAATTCGGTAAAGAAGTGGGAGCGGGAAGATGTGGCTGTTGGTTGTAGCACATTTTCTCCATGGCCACGGCCCCATCCTCTACACGCACCATCACCAGAACGTCCTGTTCCACGTCCCTTGCCACGCTCCTTGCCCATTGTAACTGAAGTAAAATAGCTTACACTCGCACTATCAATGGAAAAAGGGTAATAAAAAGGAGATTAGAACCGTGGAAGAGGAAAACCACAGTTCTATGTCTCTGGCCTACACCAGACTCTTTTAAACAGATATATTGGTGTCTGACCAGTCAGGGAGACATTATTACTGTTTTTTTTTACGGCAAAAAATGCCAAAAGCAGGATAATACAGAGATTTGACCCGTGGAACTGCAAAACCATGGTTCTAGTTATCTGGCCTACACCAGACTCTTTTAAACAGATATATTGGTGTCTGACCAGTCAGGGAGACACTATTACTGTTTTTTTTATGGCAAAAATTGCCAAAAGGCGGATAATACACAGATTTGACCCGTGGAACTGCAAAACCACAGTTCTATTTCTCTGGCCTACACCAGACTCTTTTAAACAGATATATTGGGGTCTGAACAGTCAGGGAGACACTATTACAGTTTTTTTTTACGGCAAAAAATGCCAAAAGCAGGATAATACAGAGATTTGACCCGTTGAACTGCAAAACCACAGTTCTATTTCTCTGGCCTACACCAGACTCTTTTAAACAGATATATTGGTGTCTGACCAGTCAGGGAGACACTATTACTGTTTTTTTTTACGGCAAAAAATGCCAAAAGCAGGATAATACAGAGATTTGACCTGTGGAACTGCAAAACCACAGTTCTATTTCTCTGGTCTACACCAGACTATTTTAAACAGATATATTGGTGTCTGACCAGTCAGGGAGACACTATTACAGTTTTTTTTTACGGCAAAAAATGCCAAAAGCAGGATAATACAGAGATTTGACCCGTGGAACTGCAAAACCATGGTTCTAGTTATCTGGCCTACACCAGACTCTTTTAAACAGATATATTGGTGTCTGACCAGTCAGGGAGACACTATTACAGTTTTTTTGACGGCAAAAAATACCAAAAGCAGGATAATACAGAGATTTGACCTGTGGAACTGCAAAACCACAGTTCTATTTCTCTGGTCTACACCAGACTATTTTAAACAGATATATTGGTGTCTGACCAGTCAGGGAGACACTATTACAGTTTTTTTGGACGGCAAAAAATGCCAAAAGCAGGATAATACAGAGATTTGACCCGTGGAACTGCAAAACCATGGTTCTAGTTATCTGGCCTACACCAGACTCTTTTAAACAGATATATTGGTGTCTGACCAGTCAGGGAGACACTATTACAGTTTTTTTGACGGCAAAAAATACCAAAAGCAGGATAATACAGAGATTTGACCCGTGGATCTGCAAAACCACAGTTCTATTTCTCTGGCCTACACCAGACTCTTTTACACAGATATATTGGTGTCAGACCAGTCAGGGACACACTATTACAGTTTTTTTTTTACGGCAAAAAATGCCAAAAGCAGGATAATACAGAGATTTGACCCGTGGAACTGCAAAACCACAGTTCTATTTCTCTGGCCTACACCAGACTCTTTTAAACAGATATATTGGTGTCTGAACAGTCACAGACACACTCAATTTTTTTTTTTTTGGGGGGGGGATACCAAAAGGATAATAAGACGTGTATTTGTACAGTCTGACTGAGGAAAAATAAATAAATACAGGATTTAGATAAAAAAAAAAAGAATTTTTCCTGGGCCCTGAGACCGGGGGATAAGTCTAGCAATTTGACCAACAGGAGCACACAGGACTGTAATGCAGCGTTTGCTGGTATAACCACTGCGTCTCCTATACAGCCTGCCTGATATCTGGGATGGATATTAGTCCTGAGAAGGACTGTTTGTTTGATTTGGCAGGTTTTAGAGACCCTACACTACATATTTTGCACTATATATCTCTCCCTAACTCAGCAGCACTCTCACTACACTGTCTGATCCCGGGCGACTGTGTCCAAGATGGCGGCGCCCGGTTTTAAATACTCGAGGTGACGCTGTGCGGCCAGCCAGTCACTGTAATGCCCACAAACAACATGGCTGCGGCATTACAGTGACTGGCTGGCAATCCCTGCATGTTCATTGGCTCTGTAAAGAGCGCCAAAAGTGCAGGGCGGAGACCCGAGCTCCCGCCCGAGTAACCCAGAAATTCTCGGTGCTCGCCGAACATCCCGAGTAGTGAGATGCTCGGACGAGTAACGAGCAGTGTCGAGCATGCTCGCTCAACACTAACTCTGACCAATCCTAAGAATTAAGGAATAACATCGCTGATTCAGTGCTGTGACATCTTCATAGTTTTTCCTGCAGAGCAACGCTGGAATCCACCAAGGAACTGATGCCGGCCATATTAACTTCTATGGAGCCATGATGGTGCGGGTGGCAAAGAATGCCCTTTTGCCGAGGAAAACTGTCAAAGTGACGCAGTGCTGTGGCCCCTTTATTTTATGGATGAGGAAATTTCTCAGAGGTTGCGTCCATTGTGGTCATTACGAAATGGCATATCTTAAATGAATCTGCTTCAGATTTGCACATCTCTTAATTCAAGAGAGTCTGTGTGATTCTCTTGCCATGGCTTTTTGGTGGAGGGTGTCACTCAATCTTTGTCCTAAGTAGATCAGGAATTTTCTATTAAAGTAGGAGGGACCGTGCCAGTGTTGCCAACACTTTCTAAAGTGACAGCCTTTTTGGCTTACTTTCCATGAGGTAGTGTTCTGTTCATAGTTACACTTTTCTCTGATGTTTGAAGTATTACTATTATTTTAATGGCAATAACAGAACATTCAGCAGCACTATTCTGGAAAATACCAGAACCTCAGAGTTTTAAGAGGAAGATTTGTTGGCAGCGGATTAATCTCTATACAGTCATTCAACAGTGAAAATATATTTATTCAGGAACAAAGATAACACACCTTACAACTGGTATTTCTTATAGCTTAGGATCTTAGCATCTTGTATGACAGCTTGCAAAGTAAAAGTAAAATGTGCTCTTTTTACAATGTATTGTTGGCAAAATAACACTATTGCTTGAGACAGAAACTCATGTACTAATAACAGTAGCAAACAATAGTTGTGACAACACAGAATTTCTTCTTAATTATCCAGATGTATAAATCAGTAGGCCAGGAGCCATACACCTTTATTTTTATGTTGACTTTTGAATTTTTGTTCTTCTTTGGTTGATCAACACAGACTATTGTTTGAATAATCCTGAATGTTGATCACTTGAGTTGACATTTGGTAATTGATGAATGGCTGTTATTTACATCTTATATCAGCTCCTACAAGGTATCGTCTGCTACTTTTGCAAAACAGCGACTCAGGATCCTTGAACAATGGATGTTTGCTAGATATGTTAAATACCATTGTAGGGTGTTTGCCAGTCAACCTTGGGGGATAAGCTGTGGATACTCGAGCCCTGTGGAATAATATCATCATCCCTTATCCTTGACCTGTGGATGTGTGCTTGAAAGGACAATTGTGAACTATTTAAGGGGCATATAGCTCTGTATCAAGGAGACTTTACAAAGAGACAGCCAAGAGATACTCTTTAGCACAGCAACCAGGACACATGCTCCATCAAGAGGAATACAGATCTGCTCCATTGACTATCACTGAACTCTCAGTGACGTTATGAGGAAATCCAGGTTGGGACAATCAGGTCACCTGGCCACATGCCTCACTGCTCTATTCCCGGCGGGCCAGTGGAAGGGTGAGACTCTGTAACTTGCACCATGTTGTCTATTTGCTGGGACTGTTCTATATGTTATTGTCTGTTTGGTGGTTCAATAAAGTATTACCACACTGTTTTACTCTCACCCTGTGTTGTCTGAGTAGTATTACGCCCACGAGAGACCACGTGTCTTCACAGTAGTTGATGCAATATATACAATAATAAGCATTATTCCAACAAGATTCCAAGTATATTGTTGTCTACAGTAGAGAGACTGGGGCAAACCTCCCCCCCAGTATCTCCAGAAATGTACACGAGTAATGTTACAGAAAGCGGGCACACTAGGTAAGGTGAATCATCTAAGCCCAAGGTCTTGGTAGGCACATGGACCACGGGTGTCATTGTAGCAAATAGCAGAGTTACTGGAGGCAAAGTAAAAGTCTTCAAGGGGTCCTGGAAGCCACAAGAAGAAAGGAAACTTCCTGGAAGCCGCAGGCAGACACGTAGAGGCAACCTGAAAGTCTTAAGAGGACAAAACTCTGGAGTAATAAGAAAGTCTAAATACCATGTAAGCCACAGGCAGCTAGGAGATGTCCCGAAAATCATCGGAAACACAACAGAGGTTCTAGAAGACTTGGAACAGGTAGCAGACAGATCTCTGGACTAACTAGAAAGTCTAAATATCATGGAAGCCTCATGGAAACAGGTAAAGTCCTGTTAATCACTGACAGGTAGCAAGGTTATTGGAAGCCACAGGCAAAAAGGTAAAGCCCTGAAGATCACTGGCAGGTAGCAGGGTTATTGGAAACTGCAGACAAACAGGTGAAGTCCTCCATTGACAGGTAGCAAGGTCACTGGAATACTGGACACAGAGAAACAAGTGAAGTCCAGAACAACACTGACAGCAAGTTTCCTGGAAGCCACAGACAAGTGAAGTCCTGAAGACCACTGACAGGCAGCAGGGTTACTGGAAGCCTCAGACAAACAGGTGAAGTCCTGAAAACCACTGACAGGTAGCAGGATTACTGGAAGCTGCAGACAAGTAACTCAGGGAATAGAAACCACAGGCGACCAGGACACGGCCTGGAAACTGTGTACAGGAACTGTGCACAGACAAATTAAGAGAGTTACTTGAAAGTCTTAATACAATACCAAGACACAGGTATGTGTCTCGGGAGGCCTTATATAGGCCTAGGAAATAAAACACACGGGTGCATGCCGGGCTACTTGCAAAGTCCGATGAGGAGCACAAGAAAATCGAATGGACCGGGGCAGGTGTGTAACAGGTAACCTTATTACTCACTGCCAAAAATAAGTAATGTTATAAAATACCAAATAAATCAATACTCACCAGTTGTAACCCGTCTCCGGTGCCAGAGTTTCGGTGATAACCCACAGGACTGGAAGCGATAATGTCTCATTCTACAAACCTAGGACTTGACTTTGAACTTCCTTTGACAACTTATACAAAAATCACAGACAGACAACATATTTTACAGACACATTGAAAAACTATAATGAACAATGAAGTTTATAAATTATATATTGTTTATGCTCATAATAAGCAGCATTTACTGTGAACTAATGACAAAGGAACTAAAATGTTTTTATAGAGTGTTCAGGAATTTTTGGCTGCTAGCCACTAAGACCAGTGATTGGCTGCAGAGTTTAGAGTTCTGGTCATACCACCAGAAGCAACGGCGCCCTGTTCCAGTCACCTGACTACCGCAGCCAATCACTGAACTCAGTTGTGAGATGATCGAAGAACTGGATGTTATCACTATCAGTTCTGGTGGAGACCACTGGAACCTTTATATACAGACTGTTCTCTTCAGGTCATTGACCAGGTCATCCCGTGTAGTTCTGGGCTGATTCCTGACCTTTCTCAGAATTATCCTTACGCCACAAGGCGAGAACTTCCATGGAGCCCCAGACCGAGGAAGATTGATAGTCATCTTGTGTTTCTTCCACTTTCTAATAATTGCGCCAACAATTTTTGCCTTCTCAACAAGCTGCTTGCCTATTGTCCTGTAGACCATCCCAGCCTTGTGCAGGTCTACAATGTTGTCCCTGGTGTCCTCAGACAGCTCTTTGGTTTTGGCCATGGTGGAGAGGTTGGAATGTGATTGATTGAGTGTGTGGACAGTTGTCTTTTATATAGGTAGCGAGTTCAAAAGGTGCAATTAATTCAGGTAATGAGTTTTTCTTTAAGAAGCCCTCATACTCTCCACTAACAGATCTGTGAGAGCCAGAATTCTTGATGGTTGGTAGGTGACAAATACTTATTTTATGCAATAAAATGCAGTTTAATTATTTAAAAATCATACAGTGTAATTTTTTGTTTTTTATTTTTAGATTCTGTCTCTCACAGTTGAAGTGTACCTACGATAAAAATTACAGACCTCTCCATTCTCTGTAGGTGGCAAAATCGGCAGCGTATCAAATACTTATTTTCCCCACTGTATACTAATAACACGGCATGCATTTTCCAGAGCTACATTACTCTTCTTTGAGCTCACTCACTCTTGTAAAAGCAGCAATGAGATTTAATTTGGAAAATTGTTGCTCAAATAATTCTGTTAATGTAAAACATATGGATCCTTAAGGAGGAGATTGCATATGATGGAATAACTAATTTGCAAGAAATGGTAAACTATCTGAATTTAATTCTACAAAATATTCTCATTTTTTAAGCCCCAAAAAGTGAAACACTTGCCAACCTATGAAACTAAGAATTAAGAGACAGAGGTGAAAGTTCGTTACGCCTCTAGTGGTTTTTACATTCTTGCATAAATGTGACCTATCTGTGACTCTGACGCAGATCGTCTAATCGCTCAAAAATGTCTTTTTGTCAGTTGTTCTATAATGCATTGGAGTTTACCCCTGAGTGATCAGAAAATGTGGTTGGAACAAGCGCTGGGGACTCTCTACATATTTTTAGCTTGTGACTACAAAGCTCTGAATAACCTTCTGCCCCCATCCACTAGAATTACAAACAACCTCCACCCCGCACTCCATTTACAAAGGCGCTCTTTATTCTCTACCTATATAACATTGTCATGTATTGTCTCTATCCTAAGCTAAAATAGTTTTCTCATTTTTACAGCTCATTTAGATGCAAAAGTCAAGTATAAAAAAATATGTAAAGGAAACGGTGTCTTTTAGTCAAAGCATGTGACTGACGTAACAGCTATGGACATGTTGACATTGAAAAAAATGGCTTGTACATATGTTATTGGTTTCAGACTGCAGTCGTCATTCCTTTGCAGACCCCCAGCCTGCTCCTCTTCTTTCATTTTCAGAGCCCCTGTTATGCAATTTGCATCCAGATAGGAGTTTCAGATTTTTATGCTGTGGGAGAGCCCATTCCAGTAATGTAGGCTGGATGTGAGGTTTCTGTGGTTTTACAGTAAAATAGGCTGAATGACAGGTCTTTGTATCCAAGGGCTGCTGTTTTAATTAGCTTATCAGCACAGCTTCTACATTGGTTTTATTTCCTCTTATAGTGCTTTCCTTCTTTTCTATAGCTTGTTTTTCCTGACCTCCCTAAGACTCAACATGCTTTCTTCCCTGTCTACATTGTGGAGACTTGTGTGCACCCCAAGCCTTTGCTTGCTGCTATCCCTAAGGCCACATTCATACATGTGCAAAAAAGAAAAAAAATCTGTGCGAAAGTATGGTTTGCCTTGAAGGAGGAGCTTTCACCAGTTTTCGCATGTTAAATTGGCCATACGAGGGAATAGTGATTACAGAGCTGAGTAAAACTAAGTTTTTATTTTTTTAATTTCTCATCCCCGTTGCAGAGGTATTAGCTTGGAACGTTTATGTTATAATTTCCGATAAGTCCAAAAGGGCTTTAGCAGAGATTCTTCTCTGGGGGCTTGTGCTTGAAAACAGAACACACACCTAGATAAGCTTAGAGCAGGCTTTCTCCTGTATGAGACATGTAATGATAGACAGTTCTCACCTCTGCAGCTACTGTGTAGAACAGGGTTGGGCAATTCATTTTCCCAAGGGGCCACATGAGAGACCGTGACTGTTGTGGAGGACGAACAAGTAGGCTGAAATTAATTATGCTCAATATTAATATTAACATATTAATTACAATTAATATTAATATAAAATAATAATTATATCACTTAATATTGAGCAGAATTAAGTATGCTGACACCCCGCTATATAACCCATGAGCCCACACAGCCCCTTATATACAATATAATCCCACACAGCCCCCTACATATAGTATGAGCCCTCACATTGCCCCTCTATATACAGTATGAGCCCCCACATAGCCCCTGTATACACTATGAGCCCCCACATAGCCGCCTATACACAGTATGGGGCCTCACTTGGCCCCTATATACAGTATGGGTTCCCACACAGTCCCCCTATATAGAGTATGAGTCACTATATACAGTAGAAGCCCACACATAGTCCCCTGTGTACAGTGTGAGCTCACAGTTACCCTTTATACACTATTAATTATTAACATATTAATTATAATTATTATATATTAATTGTATCACTTAATATTGAGCATAATAAAGTATGCTGACACCCCCTATGTAATCTGTGAGCCCACACACAGCCCCTATATACAGTATGATCCCACACACAGCCCCCTACATACAGTTTGAGTTCTCACATAGCCTCTCTATATACAGTATGAGCTCCAACACAGTCCCCTATATACTGTATGAGCCCTCACATAGCCCCTTATATACAATATGAGCCCCCACATAGCCCCCCAATATACAGTGTGAACCAACACACAATCCCCCTAAATATAGTATGAGCCCTCCAAAAGACTCTCTCTATATAGTATGAGCCCCCACACAGTATCCCTATAAAAAGTATGAGCCCCCCACATACAGTGAGCCCCCACATAATCCCCTATATTCAATATGAGCCCCACATAGCCCCTATATATAGTGTGAGCACCCACATAGCCCCTATATATAGTGTGAGCACCCACATATCCTCTCTATATAAAATATGAGCCCTCACATAGCCTTTCTATATACAGTATGAGCCACCACATAACCCCCTATACAGCCCCACATAGCCCCCTATACAGTGTGAGCCCCAACATTGCCCCCTATATAGAGTATATTGTATAGAGGCTGCTGCCAGACACTTCAGATCCACTTTTAAATCTCAATAGTAGCTAAGCTGCAGTATCCGACAGTGGCCACAAAATGGCATAGTGGAGCTGTGCTGTTCTTCTCTCTGCACTGTTTACATCCAGCCGCCATAGATGATAACAGCTAACCAGTGGGGGTTCCAGGTATCAGACCCCCACGATCTTATATTGATGATCTATCCTAACAATAGGTCATCGATATAAATGTAGTGGAAAACCCATTTAAAAGTAGCAGAATACTCTGCTGCAATCTCTCGGTGCCGCCTCTTGCTTGCTGCATTGGCAACCTTTATTTGTTCTACTATAAATGTCTCACCAATTTATTTTCTGGCTCTCTCACAAAACAGAAACCTGACAACTTATAGGAGGATCTAATGGTTTCACAAGTTTGTAGATAAAAAATAAGAATATTGATCAGATCCATTATTTAGCGGAACCCACAAAACGATTACATCTGTAAGTCATTGTCTATGGAGTATTCGTATTCTTGTATCCAACACAGTATAGGTTTCACTTTTAATCTATTTGTTCTGTTGTTTTCTGGCTGTTTACTCATTTCCAGCAGGAAAGCACAAGATCAATACATCTTTCTTTTCACCTCTGTATAGCTGCCAGCAGTCCACACTAATTTCATTACCCATGTATAACAGATGAAAAGTTCTAAACTTGGGGAACAGTCTTCAAAAATGATATCTTAATTCCATTCTTAAGAAATTGATATTGTCATACTGTTTTGTATTCTCCCTACAGTATAAATTTATGTAATGGAAGTCTACATTAAAAAGAATTTGGAAGAAACTTGGTGGGCTTTGAGGCAGGAGAGCGGTGCTAACCTATAGATGCAATTACTTAGAAATTTTAAGACCATTACAATCTGTAAAGGTGCAGCATTGTTCTTTTCTACCATCCAAACTGACAGTTGTATCTTAATTTTATTATCTAGAGCAGGGGTCCACAGCCTGTGGAGCCACATGTGGCTCGAGACTGTCTGCCAGTATTGTGCATTAGCATCAGATCTTGCAAACAGGTATGAAGACCAGGTCTCCATAGGGTGACTTTTGTGAGTAGCCTCGCATAAAAGAGCAGATCTGGATGTTTAACTGGAGGTATCATTCAATCTCCAGCTTGAGGGTGAGTGAATCTGGAAGTAATAGTGTGGTAGGAGAGCTTGACGAGAAAATATCGAATTGGGGTAAGATGGGCACTGGGCACCCCTAGATGTAAATATACTGCTTTGGTGTGACAGCTTTTGCTGTCATTATACTATTAACTAGATGATGGCCCGATTCTAACGCATCGGGTATTCTAGCATGTCTCCCGACCCTCCTTTATAATGCCCCATGCAGGAAGTCACATCCCCCGTATATAATACCCCATGCAGGATGTCACATCCCCCGCATATAATGCCCCATGCAGGAAGTCACATCCCCCGTATATAATACCCCATGCAGGAAGTCACATCCCCCGTATATAATACCCCATGCAGGATGTCACATCCCCCGCATATAATGCCCCATGCAGGTAGTCACATCCCCCGTATATAATACCCCATGCAGGAAGTCACATCCCCCGTATATAATGCCCCATGCAGGATGTCACCTCTCCCCCATATAATGCCCCATGTAGGATGTGACCTCTCCCCCCATATAATGCCCCATGCAGGATGTGACCTCTCCCCCCATATAATGCCCAATGCAGGATGTCACCTCTCCCCCCATATAATGCCCCATGTAGGATGTGACCTCTCACCCCATATAATGCCCCATGTAGGATGTGACCTCTCCCCCCATATAATGCACCATGCAGGATGTCACCTCTCCCCCATATAATGCCCCATGTAGGATGTCACCTCTCCCCCCCCATATAATGCCCCATGTAGGATGTCACCTCAACCCCCATATAATGCCCCATGCAGGAAGTCATATCCCCTGTATATCCATCCCCCCATAGTGCCCCATGCAGGTCCCCTATGGCCCCATACAAAAAAAAAAATCCAATACTCACCTCCCTTCTCAGCTGCTTCTCTGGACTCCAGCGTAGCCGGCATGTTGACGCTGTGCGCTGTGACCGGTCAGGAGAGAGCGCGGTGTAAAGACGTCACCGCGCCCTCTGACCTGAGACGTCACAGAGCATCAGCGGAAGACACAGGAGCTGCTGCGGAGGCACGGGGAGGGGTAAGTATGATGCCGGTTCCGGGGTCCTGATCGAGCGGGGGGAGGGACGGGAGGAGAGGGGAGGGACGGGAGGAGAGGAGAGGGGAGGGGAGAGGAGGGGAGGGGTAAGTATGACGCCGGGTGCCGGGGTCCTGATCAAGCGGGGGGAGGGATGGGAGGAGAGGAGAGGGGAGAGGAGAGGAGGGGAGGGGTAAGTATGACACCGGGTGCCGGGGTCCTGATCGAGCGGGGGGAGGGACGGGAGGAGGGGAGGGGAGAGGAGGGGAGGGGAGGGGTAAGTATGACGCCGGGTGCCGGGGTCCTGATCGAGCGGGGGGAGGGACGGGAGGGGAGAGGAGGGGAGGGGAGGGGCGTCACACTTGTCCTCGAGAGATAAGCGGCCGTAGCCGCTGATCTCCCGACGATAGCCGCATGTAGGTCAGCGGCGCCTGCGGTCGGGGGACTTATGCTGCGAGTAGCTGGCTGCATCGCCGCTGACCTCCGTGCCGCACATGAGCCGCTAACGGCCGCCATGTTTTTCAGAAATGCCGCATCGCTGATTGGCCGCGGCCGGACCAATCAGCGACCCGGAATTTCCAGGACAGACAGACATAAAGACAGACAGACAGACGGGATAAGATAATTATATAGTAAATGGGAGCTCTGGGTGTCACTAGGAGGGAGGCAAGAGCTGGATTTTACTTCTCTGGGAAGTCTTGATGTGGCTCATGACCCTCTCTTAGAACTTAAGGTGGCTCTCAAGGTAGGAAAGATTGGGGACCACTGATCTAAAGTGTCCTGTTTTTACTTGTGGAAACCACTGGCTGGCTTAGTGAGATTTATAAGCCAAGCAATGCTCCATGGGTAAATGTATGCAAATAAGCTCTCCTCCATCAGAAAGTTGGCTTTCTAGTGCCACCTAATGTAGGTAGTTACAGGAGCTTCTCACAAAATTAGAATATCATCAAAAAGTTAATTTATTTCAGTTCTTCAATTCAAAAAGTGAAACTCATATATTATATAGAGTCATTACAGAGTGATCTATTTCAAGTGTTTATTTCTGTTAATGTTTATGATTATGGCTTACAACCAATGAAAACGCAAAGGTCATTATCTCATTCAATTAGAATAAGTAACAAAAAACACCTGCAAAGGCTTCCGAAGCATTTAAAAGGGTCACTTAGTCTGTTTTAGTAGGCTCCACAATCATGGGGAAGACGGCTGACTTGACAGATGTCCAGAAGGCAGTCATTGAAACACTCCACAAGGAGGGTAAGCCGCAAAAGGTCATTGCTAAAGAAGCTTGCTGTATCCAAGCATATTAATAGAAAGTTGAGTGGAAGGAAAAAGTGTGGTAGAAAAAGGGGCAAAAGCAACCGGGTTAACCGCAGCCTTGAAAGGATTGTTAAGAAAAGGCCATTCAAAAATTTGGGGGAGATTCACAAGGAGTGGACTGCTGCTGAAGTCATTGGTTCAAGAGCCACCACACACAGACGTATCCAGGACATGGGCTACAAGTATCGCATTCCTTGTGTCAAGCCACTCATGACCAATAGACAACACCAGAAGCGTCTTACCTGGGCCAAGGAGAAAAAGACCTGGACTGTTGCTCAGTGGTCCAAAATGTTGTTTTCAGATGAAAGTAAATTTTGCATTTCATTTGGAAATCAAGGTCCCAGAGTCTGGAGGAAGAGTGGAGAGGCCACAATCCAAGCTGCTTGAGGTCTAGAGTGAGGTTTCCACAATCAGTGATGGTTTGGGGAGCCATGTCATCTGCTGGTGTAGGTCCACCGTGTATTATCAAGACCAAAGTCAGCGCAGCCGTCTACCAGGAAATTTTAGAGCACTTCATGCTTCCATCTGCCGACAAGCTTTTTGGAGATGGAAATTTCATTCTCCAGCAGGACTTGGCACCTGTCCACACTGCCAAAAGTACCAATACCTGGTTTAAAAACAACAGTATCACTGTGCTTGATTGGCCAGCAAACTCGCCTGACCTTAACCCCATAGAGAATATATGGGGTATTGTCAAGAGGAAGAGGAGAGACACCAGACCCAACAATGTAGACGAGCTGAAGGCTGCTATCAAAGCAACCTGGGCTTCCATAACACCTCAGCAGTGCCACAGGCTGATCGCCTCCATGCCACGCCGCATTGATGCAGTAATTGATGCAAAAGGAGCCCCGACCAAGTATTGAGCGCATTTACTGAACATACATTTCAGTAGGCCAACATTTCAGATTTTAATTTTTTTTTAAAAGCTGTTGTTATAAAGTATTTTAATTTACTGAGATAATAACTTTTGTGTTTTCATTGGCTGTAAGCCATAATCATCAACATTAACCGAAATAAACACGTGAAATAGATCACTCTGTTTGTAATGACTATATAATATATGAGTTTCACTTTTTGTATTGAAGAACTGAAATAAATTAACTTTTCGATGATATTCTAATTTTGTGAGAAGCTCCTGTATCTTAACAGTCAATGTCTGACTCTTTAAAGAGCCTTGCCATAGGACTTAACATATTTAACCAAACCAGAGGGAAAAGATACTCATCCACAGACAGTATGGGGTTTCTAGCCCCATACAATGCATCACAGAGTAGTAGTAGGCTCGGTTAACGGTCTTTACCAGACGTCTAATGAGTACGCTTTCTCCTTTTGTAGACCTCTAGCTTGCGAGGAGAGACTTATAGGCCAGGCAGTACTTCTAGGAAAAAGTGTAGCTCTTCTCAAGAAGGAAGAAAGCTGTCTTTCTATATCCACTTATTGGAGTTAGTTACCCTTTGTGCATGTCATTGTGGGCTCACTACTCAATCATATATTCTTCTCCTGATTCTGGTTGGATCAGTTATGTATTTCATGTGTTTGGAGGTCCCCCAACCTTTCTTCAAAAATAAATGTCGGAGGAAAGACAGATTGGTGGGAATGCTGGATTTCAACTTGCCCAGTCCTTTGTTTTCTTAGGATATAAGTCACTACCAGAGTTGATTGACATTGGAATAATCCCCTCTCCCCAGACTTGGATGGGCATGCATTTTTAATGTAGGTCAGGAAAAACAGCTGTTGGCTTGGTTATCAATATTCATCCCAAGACTACAGTATTTCAAGGTTGGTGTTCTCAAGGGCCCTGGAAGGAGGTATTGAATGGTCTTCACTAATGTCCTACTATATGCTGAGCATCATGGTATCATAGCTAACACAAAGGACTTTTTTCAGTTTTTCCTGATTGAACATCTATAGAAGAGAAGGCAATTGAAACCCACCATTCCCAATCTCTCCTCCCTTGACATCTGTCAGTGGGAAAATATAGGAAGCAGGTTTGTCCATCTTTCCTCTTGTGTGTATGACCAGTTTCTTACTGAAACATGGAGCTGATGATTATATAAAAAGAAGTAACTGGGAAAAGCAATAAGCAGAGGGGGTTATCAAATGTGAGCAGCCATTGTTTCCTTACATTGGATGAAACAAGATATTGTATTTTCAATGTACAGATAATGTGACTTTTTTAATCAATTTAATGAGATCTCTGTATCATACATTAAATTGATTGATTAAAAAAAAACTGGAAATCACTGTGATCTATAAGCCTTACATATTCTGATAAAAAGTTTTATATACATTTTTATTATTATGAGGCAAGAAAGTTTCTGGTAAAACATATAGATGGAGGGCACCGCCATAGGTTCATAAGGCAAAGTCCAAGGTATATCCGAGCTATATAACATCAATAAATCATTAAAGTGGTAGGCCTTGGTCACATTATTATTATTTCCTCAAATGTGCTGGAAACTCCACTATAAAGCCCTCCCTAATATAGTTATTACAGGTTCAGCGCCAATGTCCTCCAAGAGTAGTGACGGCCCCGTATTTAAACAGTGGCTTATAGTACTAGATACTACTACCAAAATCATCACCTTATCCTATGTTATGATGAGAGAATATTATGTATTCATGATTGTTATTCACATTTCATTTCTATTGTAATGTCTTCAACAGGTCTCACCATGAAGAATTACTTCGTTTTTCTTTTCGCATCAACCATTTTCTCCTTCACCAGCTCACAAGATGCTGCAGAGGAGGTGAGAAACTTTTATATCTACAACCAATAAATATTCTGTATGTCAGTGACGCGCCCCCTGGGCCTGTGCTGTGCAGGGGGATACTCGGAGCCGGATCGCTGGGGGTTGTAGTCCTCCGTGGCTGTGACCCGGTCCGTGCCCAGGGCGGTCAAACCAGTGGCAGTCTTAAATAATAACAATGTCCGACTACGCCACCCGTGGATTGCGGTCAGTGGGGACCGCCGCTGCGCTGCAGACCGCTGAGGCTGATGTAATTTGCGCAGCCGAGTATGGAATAACTCCCCACGGGAGAAGTATTGCCTCAGGGCAGCTAATGTGAGATGATGGGAGTGATGGTGTGAGCGTCCCAGTAGTAATGGTGCTGGTGTGGCGATGAAACACAGAGACGTGTGGTGCAGTTCAGGGTCTTTACTGATGGTATAACGCAGACCCTCCCGGTTAGCAGTAGGGGCCTGGTCAGTCTGTGAGCAAGCAGGATCTCCCCTGGCCAGGTGGAGTTGTAGGCCTCCCCGACTATCTGCACTATTTCCTGGCTACCTTGCTCTATGCGGGTAGAAGTAGCCCACGTCCCTGAGTATACCGTGTGGTGCTCACCCGTATGGCCGGTGACTTGGGGCCTTCCGTTAGCCTCCGCTTCACGATGGCGGTGCTGGTCCCTTGCTTGTGACCGTGCCTCCGGGCTTCTAAGGTCAGAGGACATGGAATCCCCTGCCGGTTGGATTCTGCTGCTGGACCTGGATGTCCCCACAGCCTCGGACTCCGTGTCCGGGTTTAGTGTCTTCAGCCAAGGCGAGCTCTCTAGCTTCCAGCCTCTGGCACTCGCTCCTGCTCCTACAGAGCTCCTGTTGTAACTCTCCCTGTGTCTGGAACTACACTCCAGGCTCTGACTGTGTCTCTGTCTGGGACTTCACTCACTAATCCCGCCCCAGACCCAGTTTATAAGGGCAGATTCCTCCCCTCCCAGGTCTGGGTGGGCCGTGTTGCATGCTTAGGGCTCCTGACCAGAGAAACCTCCCACTTGCTCTCAGACATAATATTTCTATTACTGTGGCAACCAGACCCCTGGGGAGCCACATTCCCCCCTAGTAAATTTTAGTACTCCGGGACTAAACACATTTTTAAAGAAACATAAATACAAGGGTATAAATGATAATACAATAACATATTTACAAGAAGCTTTAGTTCTTTAAAGGTCACGGCCTGTCCGTAACCGAGTGTCCATATCACCCAAGGTGAAGCTTTAAGCGAAGTAGGGGACCTGTCCAAAGCAAACCCCTTGCGTTGGCCCTGGGCGTGGCTGCAAGGCTGGAGCTAGCTACTTTGGGCCGCAAGTAGGCCACGCCAGACAGGTTTTCTCTTCCGCGTCCGTCTTCGCAAGAGGCACAATGTGCAACTATCTACAAGATTGTTCCGGTTATCCAGCGTCCATAACCTGTTAGTCCAAATAAATCTGCAGGGTAACTGAGAAACATGATTAATAACAGGCAACAACAAAAACCATCAACATTTCTCAATAAACAGGTAAATTTACAGTGCATTAGTTTAGATTTTCCAGCGAGCGGGCATCTGACCTCTAGTGACTCTAGTGGACCTACGGAGCTCACTAACTGGTCCTGCACTACAGGGTGTAGGAGGTGTTATGGGCAAGCTGGGCAGCTGTCTGCGCATTCTTTGGCTCACTAGGGGCACGGCAGGCTCACTACTAGCAGAGGGTTGATCCTCCTGCGCTGCTGGTGTGGACTCTTCCGCCTCCTGGGCCGGCTGCTCTTCCAGCTCTACCTGGTCTTCTGTAGGCACTTGAGGGGCTGGCTGGAGAAAGGTGAGGACGGGCACCACGATAGCATTGTTTACTTGTGTCCAGGATCGGTGAAAGTCTCCGAGTACGGTGCTGATCATTTCCTCCTTTTCCTCTACGGGTTGAGGGTCTTCCTGATCTTCATCCGTGCTTTGCAACTTCTCGGGGCACTTTTTCCGGTGGTCTCTGGAGACAGTGGCTGTGGTCTCTCCTCCATCCTTGCTGATGACGTACACCTTTGGATTATTGTGGCTTGAGGGCAGTACGGTGTATGGGTCCTTTTCCCACTGGTCGTCCAACTTATGGAGCCGCCTTTTTCTTTTCAAGACCTGCTCTCCAGGTACCAGGGGAACAGCGGGAGCATGTTGGTTATAAGTCCTCTCCTGCCTTTCTCTTGATTGACAGAGACTTCGCTCGACGCTCTCCTGTACTTTCCGGTACTGCTGCTGCCGTTCTGTATCCCAGTCTGTCTCTGGCGAGGTGTCCTCGGGTATCAGGACTCCCATATCCAGGTCAACAGGCAGCTTACCAGGTCTTGCTCTCATTAGGTAAGCCAGGGTACAGTTGGTGGAACCTACCAGGATGTGGTTATACAGGTCCACCAGATCGGGCAGTTTCTCAGGCCACAGACTGCGTTCTTCCAGGGGCAATGTTTTTAGCAGATCTATCACCACCTGGTTCATCTTCTCGCAGAGTCCATTGGTTTGGGGGTGATAGGGCGTTGTTCTTATCTTCTTGCAGCCATACAGGTTTCAGAACTCCTGGAAGACCTCCGCTTCGAAGGCTGGTCCTTGGTCCATCAGCACTTGGTCCGGGTACCCGTGTGGGCGGCAGAAGTGCAGCTGGAAGGCTCTGGCTGCTGTCTGAGCCGTTAAGTCTTTGACAGGGACCACCACCAGGAACCGGGAGTAGTGATCCACGATGGTTAGGACGTAGACATACCCGCTTCTGCTTGGAGCCAGTTTAACATGGTCCAGAGCGACCAGTTCCAGCGGCTGCCTGGTGATGATGGGCTGCAGGGGAGTCCTCTGGCTGGCACGGTCCCTTCTTCTTAGATTGCACGGGCCACAGTCTCTACACCACCTCTCAATGGCTCCTCTCATGCCTATCTAGTAGAACCGTTCACGCAGCAGGAACTCCAGCTTCTTCCATCCGAAGTGCCCTGCCCCATTGTGGTAGGCCTCCAGCACCATAGCTGCGTCCCGTCTCGGTACCACCACCTGCCAGATCAGTTCATGTGTCCGGGAATTGACCATTCTGCGGCACAACTTCTCCTTGTAGAGAAACAGTCTGCTCTTCTCCGTCCACAGTTGCTTGGTCTCTTCCGGAGCATCTGGGTCCATGCGGGCGTCAGCATGGGTCAGCATCTCCTTCACCAGACGGACTGCGGGGTCACTGTCTTGCGTCTCCGCCCAGTTGTAGTGGGGTAAGGGATTGAACGTAGCGGATCGCTGGCCCCTCACACGGTGGGAATACTGGGTAATCCCATGACGGTGAAACGCAGGGAGTTCGATCTCTTCCAATTCTTCTGGATCCTCCCCTTCGTCCTGTAGGTTTGGCATCCTGGACAGGGCGTCCGCGTTGGTATTGGAGCGCTCTGCCCGGTATTTGATTGTGAACTCATAATTGGACAGGCGGGCCATCCATCTCTGCTACAGGGCACCCAGTCTTGCAGTGTCCAGGTGTGTCAACGGGTTGTTGTCCGTGTACACGGTGAACCTGGAAGAGGCAAGGTAATGCTTAAAACGTTCGGTTACTGCCCACACCACTGCCAGGAACTCTAGCTTGAACGAGCTGTAATTCTCAGGGTTTCTTTCCGTGGGTCGCTGTTTTCGGCTGGCGTAAGCAATTACCCGTTCTCTCCCCTGCTGGATCTGGGACAGTACGGCTCCTAGCCCGATGTTGCTTGCGTCCGTGTAGAGGATAAAGGGCTGGCTGTAATCAGGGTACGCCAGGATTTCATCCCCCGTGAGGGCCATCTTCAGCTGGCGGAAGGACTCCTCTTCCAGCTTTTCCCATTTGAAGGGTGGCTTCTGGTTTTTGGCCTTCCTGGACTGGCCTATCAGGAGGTCCTGCATAGGAGCTGCCTTCTTGGTGAAACCGGGAATGAATCTTCCGTAGTAGCCTACCAACCCGAGGAACTGCCGCACTTCCTTTATGCTGGATGGTCTTGGCCAGTCCTTAATCACGGTGATCTTGTCAGGGTCGGGGGCCACTCCGTCAGCACTCACCACGTGTCCCAGGTACTGTACCTTTGGCTTCAGTAGATGACACTTTGAGGGTTTTACCTTTAGGCCATAGTTTGCCAGGGCTTCAAACACTTCTGCCAGGTGTTCCAGATGGTCCTCATAGGTCTTGGAATAAACGATGACGTCGTCCAGGTATAATTGGACCGTCTCGAAGTTCCGGTGTCCCAGACAGCATTCCATCAACCGTTGGAAGGTTCCTGGTGCGTTGCAGAGCCCGAACAGCATACAGTTAAATTCGCTGAGTCCCATCGGGGTGGTGAATGCAGTCTTCTCCCGGTCCGCCTCTGCTACAGGAACCTGCCAGTACCCGCTAGTGAGATCCAAAGTAGAGAAGAAGTTAGCAGATTTTAATGCAGCTAAGGACTCTTCTATCCTTGGTAACGGGTACGCATCTTTGTGTGTGATACGGTTGACCTTCCTGTAGTCTACACACATTCTCATGGTGTTGTCTTTCTTTTTCACTAAGACTAGTGGAGCTGCCCAGGGGCTACAGCTGTCCCTAATTACCCCAGCCTCCTTCATGTCTTTTAGCATCCCCTTGGCGTGTTGATAGTGTGCAGGGGGTACGGGTCGGTATCTCTCCTTTATGGGAGGATGGTCTCCCGTTGGGATGTGATGTTCTACCCCCTTTACTCGCCCGAAGTCTAGCGGGTGTTTACTAAACACTCTCTCGTACTCTTGAACCACCCGATAGACTCCCTGTTTTTGGTGTGAGGGAGTGGAGTCAGTACCCAAGTGCAGCTGCTGACACCAGTCCTCCATTGGTTTCTTAGAGCCGTTACCTTCCTCTGTTTGAGATGGAGGCAAGGGTTCCACGGCCTGTACAGAGTTCTGGTTGATGGTGAACAATTTGGCTAGCGTGGCATACCGGGGCAGGCGTACTTCTCTCTCCCCGATATTGATGATGCGAACGGGCACCCTCCCATGGCGAACATCGACCACCCCCCGTGCTGTCAAAATGGTGGGCCTACTGTCTGAGTAGACGGGTTCTACCATTGCTTGGTAGTCTATACCTCTTAGACCAATAGCTGCCTGGCACCAAATCATCATCTCACTTTTTGGGGGCATGGCAATAGGGAACGGGTCACACATTCTCACGCTACCTATCTCACCACCAGATAGTTCCACTTGTTGCCGTTTCATCAGTGCCCGGATCTCTTTTTGGAGCACACGCTGCTGGCTGGAACTGGCGTTCTTGGCAACCTGTTGCAAAATAAGAATCACCTCTGCAAGACAGTTTTCAATTACATTAGTACCTGGGGTTATTTTTGGGTGACTCTCGCGACGGTCAATGTCCACAATGATCAGTCCTTGTGCCGGCAGTTCAACTTTACCGACCTTGATGGTCACCTCTTTAAATCCTATCTGTGGCACGGGCTGACCATTGCTGGCGATAATGCTCAGGTCGTCATCTGGGTAGCGGGTTATGTCCGAGTCATTCCAGTACCGCTTGAAGAGCACGTACGGGATGGTGGTGACCTGTGACCCGGTGTCTAGTAGGGCACTCATAGGAATGCCATCCAGTACCACAGGCAAGACCGGACATCCCCCTACGTATTTGTCATGCCAGTTTGATGGGCCTGATGATCTTAAGCCTGGGGGTTGGCCCTCTACCCCAGGTTGTGCCCGTTTAAATGACAGTACCTTGCCATATGTCCCGGTTGATTGCAGCGGCGGCAGATGGGTCGTCCGTCCTCGTTGTATCTGTCGCTGGGTCTTCCTCTGGCCGGTGGGGTCCTCTTCAGTCGGTGCCACGGGACGTCCTCTGGTCCGGATGCCAGCTGGATCTTTCCTGGAGAAGAGACCTGTAAAGATTACACAGTTCTGGTTAGCGCGGCAACGCTCTTAGTCAGCTCTTGGACCTGATGGTGCAGGTCTGTAGCCGGGTTATTGTTCAAAGCCTGCGCATCAGCTCCCACAGGTCCTGCAGACAAGGGCGCCGCGTCCTGGTGATAAGTGATAGCAAGGCGCCTGTGGCCGGTTCTCGGAGCACCCGGATGGCTCTGTCCTTGAACTGTTTAAAGTCCAGGTCAGGGTCCTGTAAGGCCATTGCCCGCAACTGGGTTCGGTGGGCATTGCACAGTAGACCCTCAATAAATTGTTCGGTCAACAGCTTGTCTTCATTTCCCACGCTGTCAGGGTCTGCCTGCTTAATGGCTCTCAGGGCCTCTTGTAGGTTTAGAGCATAGTCTCTTATACTTCCATGTGCCCGCTGTTTGCACCCGTAAAATCTGAGCTTTATTTCGGCTGAGGTTCGGGTATTAAATGTGTCTTTCAGCCGGGCTAGTATCTCTCTGACAGTCCTCTTCTTCCCAGGTGACCAGGACTTTACCTCCCTTTGGGCTGCCCCGATTAACTGGGCCACCAGGATGCTCACTTTTTGCTCTTCCGTGAGGGGGTATACCTGGAAGAGGCTATCCAGTCTTTCCCTAAAGTCACTCAGGGTATGTGACTCCCCTGAGTACTGGGGTAGCCAGGTTGCCCCCGGGATATAAGGCATGGTGAATGGCATGACCGCTGCAGCGGTTGCGCTGGCGGCCGGTGGAGCACCCCTCGGTGTCCGACATCCTCCTTCCCCCCTAGTGGACTGTGGCCTACCTTGCGATGCTTTTCTTCCGTAGGCCGCGGCTCCGCAGTCAATCGTCGGGGTTGAGGACCTGGCGTCGTGCTCCGATGACGTCAGCGTCGCACTTTCTCCCTTCCAGGACCTTGCGCAGCGTCAGTGCGTGGGGCGGAGCTTCGGCTCTCGCGCGCTTTCGGTGTCCACGCCCCTCTTCTTCCCGTGCGGCGTCCTGAAGATGGCGTCGGATGGCGGGAAGACGGAAGAAGACGGCGGGAAAGGACCCAAGATGGCGTCCGATGGCGGGAAACGGCTCCGGACGGCGGTAAACTTCACCACAGGTAAGTATAAAAGTATTTTTCAGGCACGCAGTACCCGGTGGTTGCGGGCACGAAATCCTGCCGACTACGCCAAAGTTGACGCGCCCCCTGGGCCTGTGCTGTGCAGGGGGATACCCGGAGCCGGATCGCTGGGGGTTGTAGTCCTCCGTGGCTGTGACCCGGTCCGTGCCCAGGGCGGTCAAACCAGTGGCAGTCTTAAATAATAACAATGTCCGACTACACCACCCGTGGATTGCGGTCAGTGGGGACCGCCGCTGCGCTGCAGACCGCTGAGGCTGATGTAATTTGCGCAGCCGAGTATGGAATAACTCCCCACGGGAGAAGTATTGCCTCAGGGCAGCTAATGTGAGATGATGGGAGTGATGGTGTGAGCGTCCCAGTAGTAATGGTGCTGGTGCGGCGATGAAACACAGAGACGTGTGGTGCAGTTCAGGGTCTTTACTGATGGTATAACGCAGACCCTCCCGGGAGTACTGGTTAGCAGTAGGGGCCTGGTCAGTCTGTGAGCAAGCAGGATCTCCCCTGGCCAGGTGGAGTTGTAGGCCTCCCCGACTATCTGCACTCTTTCCTGGCTACCTTGCTCTATGCGGGTAGAAGTAGCCCACGTCCCTGAGTATACCGTGTGGTGCTCACCCGTATGGCCGGTGACTTGGGGCCTTCCGTTAGCCTCCGCTTCATGATGGCGGTGCTGGTCCCCTGCTTGTGACCGTGCCTCCGGGTTCTAAGGCCAGAGGACATGGAATCCCCTGCCGGTTGGATTCTGCTGCTGGACCTGGATGTCCCCACAGCCTCGGACTCCGTGTCCGGGTTTAGTGTCTTCAGCCAAGGCGAGCTCTCTAGCTTCCAGCCTCTGGCACTCGCTCCTGCTCCTACAGAGCTCCTGTTGTAACTCTCCCTGTGTCTGGAACTACACTCCAGGCTCTGACTGTGTCTCTGTCTGGGACTTCACTCACTAATCCCGCCCCAGACCCAGTTTATAAGGGCAGATTCCTCCCCTCCCAGGTCTGGGTGGGCCGTGTTGCATGCTTAGGGCTCCTGACCAGAGAAACCTCCCACTTGCTCTCAGACATAATATTTCTATTACTGTGGCAACCAGACCCCTGGGGTGCCACATCAGCACTGTAACAAATAGCAGTGAATATGTAATCAAATGACTGAATCAATGCAGTAGAATAGAAGGTGACACACAGGCTTTACATGCTGCTTGTACAATATGCCAACCTATGTATGGCCGGAAGACATAAGCCAAAACAATGTATGTTTAGAAGAAGCCTGCCAACTCAATGTATGGTTAGAAAAGATATGCCAACCTAAGAGATGGTTGGAAGAAATATGCCAACCTAATGTATGGTGAGAAGAAACATGCCAACCTAATGTATGGTTGGATGAAGCATGCCAACCCAATGTAAGGTTAGTAGTAAATGCCAACTTAATGATGTACGGTTGGAAGAAAAAAGTATTACAATTATTACACAAATATTAGGAGCTGATCTGCAGTACATGGCAGTGGACTCTAAACAGTGTGATCGATCAGTTGTGTGCCACTCAGTGCACTGTATACAACTCGGCACTGCCAGAGGTGATAACAAATGATTCATGGATAGAATAGTTCATCAGTATCAAAGTTGTGAAAAACCCCTTTAAGGTAAAATTGCACCATCAGTTCGTATCAGTCATCATCAGTTCCATCATGATCCATTCTGTTTTTTTTTTTTATTTAAAAATATAGGACGGATTAAAAACGATTACAAAATTTGTCAATTTGCACAGCTAAAAAATGTACTGCAAAAGAATGACAGAAAAAAAACGCACCATAGCCTGAACATTATGCAATAAAAAAAACCCACAAAAACTTTGCTCAGGATTTTAAAAAAAATACGCCAGTCTTCCAGGAAGAGTTCCAGACCTGTTCATTAGTTGTGTCTTGCATTATAATTCAACTCCACTAAAATAAAAAAAGACTAAACAGCAAAACCTCAAATAAACTGCAGAGTTGTGCTGCAAAATTGGAAGAAAACAGCTTAATCCTGAACTAAAACCTTCATTATGGTTTGTTTGTTTTTTTTAATTCTGGCTCTAGCATTTATGTTTGTGCCGGTATGGTAGAGATTTTCTACTGGAGTAATATTCCTATACAGTGGTGAGACACACACCGATGACGCAAAACATTAAAACCCTCTGTGTAGTACTGTGTAGTACTGTGTAGTATTGTGTAGTATTGTGTAGGTTCTCCTTGTGAGCACAAATCAGTTTTGACTTGTCAGGGTGTGGACTCCAAAAAGCCTGTGCAGGTGGCCTGAGGTATCTGGAGTCAAGCAAGACATTAGCAACAGATCATTATGGTGTCAACATGTTAGCAGCAGATCCTTTAAAGTGGTTGTCCAATTTCATAATTTTAACTCCTACATAATTTTCCATTTTTTTTTTTCGTTTTTTCCTCCCTTTCTTCCATGCGCCATAACTTTTTTATTTTTCCATCAAAATAGCCGCATAATGCCTTGTTTTTTGCAAGACGAGTTGTACTTTTGAATGACATTCATTTTTATCATGTAAAAGTGGGAAAAAAATTCCAAGTGCTGTGAAATCTAAAAAAAATGCAATTGCACAATAGTTTTTTAGTTACCACGTTCACTATACGGTAAAAATGACTCGACAATATGATTCTCCAGGTCAGTACGAGTACGCAGATACCAAACATGTATTGTTTTTTTTTACTTAAAGAAGTTGTCCAGTACTTTATATTACCCCCCAATGTATCCCCCCCGGGGCCCCTAAGACTTTTTTGTAATTACCTTACGTTGCTGATACTACCTGTGAGCGGTGCTATCGGTGGCCGCTCACAGGCATCATGTGACGCTGCGCTGACGTCCCAACAAGTGAGGGGTCGAGGCAGAGCGCGAGGTGGATGCCGGTTGTGAAGCGGGGGGTAACCCCACCCACAGCCTGGCATCCACCGTGGAACCAGGAAGACAAGACCCCCGGCTGCTGCCAGCACTTGTCGTGACATCAGCGGATGTCAGTGTCGGCTGCAACCGGGGGTCACATGATGCCTGTGAGCAGCCAGTGCTAGCACCGCCCATAGTCATTATCTGCAACGTAAGGTAATTACAAAAATCCTTAGGGACCCCAGGGGGATACATTGGGGGGGGGGGTAATATAGAGTAGTGTACAACCCCTTTAAGTGGTAAAGAAAAATTTGGAAATGTGTAAGAATATGTTTTTGTGGTTTTGCTACCATTTTCCGAGATCCATAACATTTCATTTTTTCGGTATATGGGGCTGTGTGAGGGTTTATTTTTTGCAGCCCGGGCTGACATTTTTACTGATACTATTTTGGAGTACACATGATGTTTTGATCGCCTCTTATTACTTTTTTTTGTAATGTTGTGGCGGTCCAAAAAAACGTAATTCTAGTGTTTTGATTTTTTTTTTCATTACGCCGTTTACTAATTGGATTAAATTATTTTGCTAGAGCAGACTTTTATTAATGCAGTGATATCAAATATGTGTATTTTTTTTATTGTTTTATTTTTAATGGGTCAAAAGGGGGATTATTTGAATGTGTTTTTTTTTTTGTTTTTTTTTACATTTATTTTAAATTTTCTACTGTATTAAATAGTCCGTTCAGGGGACTTGAAGCTGTGATCGTCTGATCGCTTGTTCTATACATAGCAGTACATCCTCCTGTGAAAGCCACGGGCCGGCTTTCACAGGAGGATCTTAATGACTGGCATGGAGATCATCAGCAGACCCCCGGCTGTCATGACAAACCATCGCCACCCCAAGATCACATCACGGGCGCACCAATGTGCACATGGAACGACGCACTCCCTGCCAGCGCGTGTTAAATGCCGCTGTCAGAGATTGACAGTGGAATTTAACTGGTTAAAAACTGGAGGCAGAGATCCACTCCACCCACGGCTGTTGAAGGCACATGATGGCTGATTAAATCAGTCATCATGTGCAGGGAAAAATGTGGGCTCGGAGTGCAAACCCGCATCAAAGTCAGGGACACAACGTTTTAAGTACATGTACACCAAAAGTCGTGGGGTAAACAAATATGTTGGGGCATGGCTTTGTGTTACTTGCTAATATATAAGTATTAGAAGTTCTCTTTCATTGTGAAAGTTGGCTATTAGTTAATGCAGTCTTCCTCACAGACTGCACAACTCTTCTGTTCTCAAAATGGTTGCCGACAAAGTAGTATATGACCAGACCTTTCCATCAGCCTCCTCCAATTGAAAAACACTGCACATGGGAAAATTATTTCCAAATTGACAGCTGATGGACAGGTCTGGTCACATACTTCTCCATCAATGACCATTTTGAGTGAAGAGAACCTGTAATACTTATATAATAGTACCAGAAAATAATTTCCCCAACACATCTGTTAAAATAAAGTAGCCAACCCCTTTAAGTCGGGAAAGTTGTGTGGAGAGGTCTCCATGGATAGGACTTGTTTTTCTGCACATCCCATGGATGCTTGATCAGAAAGACTTTGTAGGACAAGTCATCACTTTGAGATCTATCATGTTCCTCAAACCAATCTGGAATAATTTTTGAGCATTTTGTCAGGGTGCAATCTTGGTAAAAGAGGCCACTGCTATTAGGGAATACTGTTGCCATAAAGGAGTGTATTTGATCGGCAACATTGTTTAGGTGGGTGGTATGTCGAACACCTTATTACTATAGATGGCACTAACTTGTTCCACAATTTGTGCCCCAGTAGCTCTTCTATAGGATAGGACCGGACAGGCTAGCCATGGTTCCCTATGTGTATTAATAAGCTATGGGTGTTCATGACCCCATCTCTGTTTGACCGGTTGGCCTTTCTTGAATCACTTTTGGTAGTTAACAACCACTGCATACCCACAAGACCATATGTTTTGGAGATGCTCTGACCCTTCACAATTTGGCCCTTGTTATAGTCACTCAGATCATTACACTTGTCCATTTTTCCGGCATCTTACACATCAATTTTGACAACTTAACTGTTCACTGCTTCCTAATATGTTTCACCCCTTGACAGGTACCATTCTCACAAGATAATCAATGTTATTCCCTTCACCAGTCAGTGGTATGAACATTGTTTCTGATCAGTGTATATTGGCAACAGAAGGAGAGGAAAATTATATTCACTTTTCTTCTAGCGCTGGTGGGTGTGAGTCGTCTCTAACTACGATACTCCCTGGCACTCTCCTGCATGGTATACGGAGGAAAGGTCTGCTAAGAATTTATTTTTGGGAAGAATTAGCTCTTAAAAACACACATTTTATACCCATCTGTATTCAATGATTGACAAACCTGAACACATAATGGTATAATCTGACCTGTGTCTAGAATTATGCTTCATTTATGTGAACGTAGGTACTTGAAACTGTTCCAATTTTTCTGATTGTTGTTATGATTATCACTGGCAGAACAGCAATGATAGAGAATGGACAGAAATTCTAATGTTGCTTCTGCTATGCTAGCAATTAGCATGCTGTGCATTAGTTCCCAGTAGTGTTGAGTGAACATGCTCGACACTGCTCGGTACTCGCCCGAGTATCACGCTACTCGGGATGTTCGGCGAGCACCGAGCATTTCCGGGTTACTCGGGCGGGAACTCGGGTCTCCGCCCTGCATGTTTGGTGCTCTTTACAGAGTCAATGAACATGCAGGGATTGCCAGCCAGTCACTGTAATGCCGCAGCCATGTTGTTTGTGGGCATTACAGTGATTGGCTGGCCGCACAGCGTCACCTCCCAGACGATCAGCCCGTCATGATTGGTGTGTGTGGGTGTCTGTGCGTGTGTCTGCGAGTGTGTGCGGGGTGTCTGCGCGATGTCTGCGGGTGTGTGCGGTGTCTGTGCGATGTCTGTGCGTGTGTCTGCGCGATGTCTGCGGGTGTGTGCGGTGTCTGCGGGTGTGTGCGGTGTCTGTGCGATGTGTGCGGGTGTGCGCGGTGTCTGTGCGATGTCTGCTGTGTCTGTGCGATGTCTGCGAGTGTGTGCGGTGTCTGTGCGATGTCTGCGAGTGTGTGCGGTGTCTGTGCGATGTCTGCGGGTGTGTGCGGTGTCTGTGCGATGTCTGCGAGTGTGTGCGGTGTCTGTGCGATGTCTGCGAGTGTGTGCGGTGTCTGTGCGATGTCTGAGAGTGTGTGCGGTGTCTGTGCGATGTCTGCGGGTGTGTGGGTGTCTGTGCGATGTCTGCGAGTGTGTGCGGTGTCTGTGCGATGTCTGCGAGTGTGTGCGGTGTCTGTGCGATGTCTGCGGGTGTGTGCGTGCAGGCAGACATAGGCCGATGTGACACTACTACTCCCATCGGCCTATGTCTGTCCCCCGTCCACTCGTGCCAGCAGGATCAGCTCGATGGGAGCAGTAGTTCCCATCAGCCTGATCCTGCTATTTAAATTGCCCTACTGTGTCCCCAATAAATGTTAAATACATGTCATTGGTGGCCAGTGGTTGCCTACAATAAATTAGTTCATACATTACCTGTCCCCGCCGATCGCCACCTAAAATAAAGTAAAAAATAAAAAAACTACACCTATACTCACCTAGACACCTAATTCCCCGAAGCCATCGATCTCCTGTAATAAAATATAAAATAATAAACCACAACCTTATCCTTACCCCTCCGTAGTAGTCCACGAGTGTCCCACGAAGATCTCCAGTTTAGAGCAGCCACATAGAATGTGACCGCTCTGAACCGCTGCCGCCGCTAGAATGACGGGGCCGTAAAGCAGCCCCGTCATTGCATAAGTGGGTTCGCCGGAGTTCAGGCAGCGCTGCTCCGGTTAGCTCCTTTACGGCCCTGCTGTATCGTGAGAAATTCCCACGGTACAGCAGTGCCGTAAAGGAGGTCTCCGGAGCTGCGCTGCCTGAATGCACTCCGGTGACCTCAGTCAGTGGCTCCCGCTGCCGGGAGCGGACGTGTTCCCGGCAGTGTGAGCTTACAGCACCCATGCACAGCTGTCACCATCTCCAGATGTGACAGCTGTGCATGGGAGATCAGCGCAGGAATGTGGACAGGTAACTATTTTTTTTTAGTAAACTAAGAATTAAATAAAATTGTGTGTTTTATTTCAAATAAATTATTTTTTTCTGGGTGTAGTGTGTGTTTTTTCTTTTTAACACTTTGTAGGTTAGTAATGGGGGTGTCTTATAGACGCCCATCATTACTAACCTGGGCTTCATGGCAGCTGGCGCTGACATGAAACCCAACCCTATTACCCCCTGCCACCGCACCAGGGCAGCGTGGAAGAGCGAGGCTAAGCGCCAGAATTGGCGCATCCTATGGATGCGCCATTTCTGGGGCGGCTGACGGCTGGTGTTTCTAGCCTGGGAGGGGGCCAATATTCATGGCACCCTTCCTGGGCTATTAATATCAGCCCCCAGCTGTCTGCCTAGCCTTTGCTAGCTATTAAATAGGGGGTACCCCACGTAATTTTTTTGGGGGGGTCCCCCATTTTAATAGCTAGTAAAGGCTAGGTATTCAGCTGGGGGCTGATATTAGTAGTCTGGGAAGCTCCGTGGGTATTACCCACTTCCCAGGCTTCAAACATCTGCCCCAGCTGTCTGCTTAACCTCCGCTAGAGCCTAAAATTATGGGGGATCCCACGCCAATTTTTTTTTAAATAAATCCTTTATTTTAACACTAAATGACATTTGAGGAGTTAATAAAGATGCAGTCCCTAAATTATTATTTATTTTTTAATTAATTTTTCCCCAAAATTTTGACATGGGCTTTGCCATATTTTTGTATGCCAGCCAGGTACAGCATCCAGCTTCTATGAACGCGCCATTTTCCGGGGTGGCTGCGGACTGCAATTTGCACCGGGGGGGGGGCAGAAAGAAAAAAAGGGCTTCCCTATATTGTTGTGTCCGGCCATGTACACATAGGCAGCTGGTGGTTGGGCGCAGCCCGTTCCTGCCTGCTGTACCTGGCTGAACACAAATAGTGCGAAGCCCCACGTCAATTTTTTTTTAATTATTTCAGGAAATTCATGAAATAATTAAAAAAAAATTGATGTGGGGCTTCGCCCTATATTTATGTCCAGCCAGGTACAGCAGGCAGGAATGGGCTGCCCCCAACCACCAGCTGCCTATTTGTACCTGGTTGGACACAACAATATAGGGAAGCCCTTTTTTTCTTAATTATTTCATGAATTTCATGAAATAATTAAAAAAAAAATACGTGGGGCTTCGCCCTATTTTTGTGTCCAGCTAGGCAGCTGGGGGATGGAATCTGCAGCGCAGGGAGGCCCAAGCTTTCTGGGCCCCACCCGCTGCAAATTGCAGTCCGCAGCCACCCCGAAAAATGGCGCGTTCATAGAAGCGCCATCTCCTGGCACTGTACCCAACTCATCCAGGGCCCTGGTGCGGTGGCTCACTGGGTAATAAAGGGGTTAAGGCCAGCTTGGCATTATCAGCTGGCCCTAAGCCCGAAATTCATGGGGTCACGCCAATATTAGACATGACCACCATGAATTTCTAGTAAAGTATTTAAAAAAAACACAACACCCAGAAAAAAGTCCTTTAATTGAAATAAACACACAATTCTTTATTGTTCTAAATTAAACTTTACTTACCATCACGCCCATTCCAGCTGAAGCCAACGATCTCCTGCAATAAAAGAAAAATAATAAAGCAACCTCATCCTTACCTTTCCATGGTTCCCACGACAGCTTCAGCTCTGCTACATCGAGATGACAGGCTGGACCGCAGCAGAACGCTGCCATCCAGCCTGTCATCCAGCAGACACTGAGAAGCGCAGGCATGCTTGCGCTCCTCAGTGTCTCTCTGTGACGGCATCCAGATGAGCCGAGGTCATGTCCAATGAACTCGGCTCACCTCATGCACGTCACTGACAGCGTGGGAAAATTCTCACGCTGAAGCGCTGAGTGCAGGAGAATTCTCCCACGCTGTCAGTGACGTGCATGAGGTGAGCTGAGTTCATTGGACATGAACTCGGCTCATCTGGATGCCGTCACAGAGAGACACTGAGGAGCGCAAGCATGCCTGCGCTTCTCAGTGTCTGCGGGATGACAGGCTGGATGGCAGCGTTCTGCTGCGGTCCAGCCTGTCATCTCGATGTAGCAGAGCTGAAGCTGTCCTGGGAACCATGGAAAGGTAAGGATGAGGTTGCTTTATTATTTTTCTTTTATTGCAGGAGATCGTTGGTTTCAGCTGGAATGGGCGTGATGGTAAGTAGAGTTTAATTTAGAACAATAAAGAATTGTGTGTTTATTTCAATTAAAGGACTTTATTCTGGGTGTTTGTGTTTTTTTTTTTTAACTTTGACTATGGGGTTAGTAATGGGGGTGTCTTATAGACGCCTCTCCATTACTAACCTGGGCTTGATGTCAGCTGGCATTATAAGCTGACATCAACCCCAGCCCTATTACCCCACTGCCACCGCTACAGGGCAGTGGGAAGAGCGAGGCTAAGTGCCAGAATTGGCGCATCCTATGGATGCGCCATTTCTGGGGCGGCTGACGGCTGGTGTTTCTAGGCTGGGAGGGGGCCAATATTCATGGCACCCTTCCTGGGCTATTAATATCAGCCCCCAGCTGTCTGCCTAGCCTTTGCTAGCTATTAAATTAGGGGGGACCCCACGTCATTTTTTTGAGGGGGTCCCCCATTTTAATAGCTAGTAAAGGCTAGGTATTCAGCTGGGGGCTGATATTAGTAGCCTGGGAAGCTCCGTGGGTATTACCCCCTTCCCAGGCTTCAAACATCAGCCCCAGCCGTCTGCTTAACCTCCGCTAGAGACTAAAATTATGGGGAACCCCACGGCAATTTTTTTTTAAATAAATCCTTTATTTTAACACTAAATGACAAGTACAGTAATCAACACTGTCACTGTACTTCATATATATGTGACTGACATGTTTCTATCTATCTAATCTATGTAAGATTCTCTATTCCTTCTATTCTAAATTGTCGGGTACAGATGCTGAATTGCCGGCCGGCTTTTTTAAAGAGACGGTGCATGAAAACACTATTATATTTTTAAATAAATCCTTTACACTAAATGACAAGTTCAGTAAGCAACACTGTCACTGTACTTCATATATATGTGACTGACATGTTTCTATCTATCGAATCTATGTGTGAAGCTCTATTCTGTCTGTTATAAATTGTCGGGTACCGCAGCTGAATTGCAGGCCGGCTTTTTTAAAGAGACAGTGCATGAAAACACAATTATTTTTTTAAATAAATCCTTTACACTAAATGACAAGTACAGTAAGCAACACTGTCACTGTACTTCATATATATGTGACTGACATATTTCTATCTATCTAATCTATGTGTGAAGCTCTATTCTTTCTGTTGTAAATTGTCGGGTACCGGTGTATGCCGCTGATGAATTGCCGGCTTTTCGCGTAATACATTCTACATTATTCTTAGTTGTTTTACTTCATGTAGAATTAACCTACAAGGAAAGAAAGGGTTTATTTTCATTCCGATATTTGTGTCCCATTGACTTGCATTGGTTTCCGGTATCGGAATCGGCGATATCCGATACTTTTTGGGTATCGGTCCGATCCAATCCGATCTGATATTTCCCGATATAGGAAGGTATCGCTCAACACTATCCTTAACATATTTCACAGGAAAAAAGTTTCACTTTCGTTTTTGAACGTTTTATTGTGAGCCTGTAAAAGTGGCTTAATACCTCTGACCACGTTGTTGACAGCAGTGACCTGGGGGTCAGAAATGCTTCCTGGGGCGATGCCCATGCTGTCCCCATGTCATTTGAGCACTGTCACTATCGTTTTGGGCACTTGTTAGGCTTTTAAAAGACTGCCGGGGGTGCCACCGCAAAAATGCTCGAGTCTCCCATAGACTAACATTGGGCTCGTTGCTCGGGTCGAGCACCCGAGTATCACGGCGAGCTCGGCCCGAGCTTCGAGCACCCGAGCATTTTAGTGCTCGCTCAACACTAGTTCCCAGCATTAATCCTTCCTGAAAGAAATCACGAAATTTGGTTTCTATTGAATAAATTTCAAGCATAATATCCTGGGTTGAATAAAATGGTTGCTGTTGTTTTAACAAACTTTGCATTAAACATTAGTACAGGGGAATAAAATATTTTTCTAATATATCTTATCAGAAAAATCTGCTTATTTCTCCACTTATGAGCCACTTTACCTCCCTAGCCCTCTAATTTATTATCCACACTTGGCCAAAGCAAGACATCTGCCAGCACAGTATGGTGACTGGTCACAGCTCTTATACTATATGGCAGGGGTGGGGAATATTTTTTTCTGCCAAGGGTCATCCTTCGGGGGCTGTACAAATTGAGTGCTGACTCCGCCCACAAAATACATCCTGACGCTGGTACTGGTGTCAGAATGTAATCTTTCATTGCACGCGCCTCAGTGTTCAGTAGTGAATGCTGTGTGTGCATGCTCATAGAGCAAGAAGAAATTAATAGGCCAGTGGCTGTGAAAATACAGCTGCTAGCCCAAGTACTGCAGTCCCCGAATATCTGCCCGCGGGCTGGATAAAAGGTCTTCGAGGGCCGTAAATGGCCTGCTTTATGGAGAGGGGAGTAGGAGTGAGGAGCAATCAGCACAGTGTGGCATACACAAACCTGTGATGGAGTTTCAAACAAGTATTATAACTCAGTACAGTGCTGGATTCACAGCCACACAGCTCAATACTGCTGTATGACATCCTCCATGCTGCTGTATATTGTCTTTCATAATGTTGTTGCTTCTGAACATGTGGCTACACAGAGAAAGAAGAGCTGAAATCCATCACTCTCTGAGCACTGTCTATAGTCTCCTCCCACTAGATGAGAGAAGAGTGAAAATAAAAGATACAGACAAGCAGGGGGAAACTTGTGAAGAAAAAAACAGGATGCAAGTGATTTCATGGCAAAAATTATGTTATTCCGCACGTATGCACACAGACACAATTTAAACACAAAGCTTTACAATAATGCTTAACTGGTATTCTTATGCATGAATTGCAAATGAAAACAGTGATTAAAGGGGTTGTCCACTGACAACATCACCAGTTATTATTAGTAATAGATGGTGGCCCGATTCTAACGCATCGGGTATTCTAGAATATGTATGCGGCAGACCGGGCGCAATCAGCAGAGCGGTGTTTAAATTTGGCGCCAAAATCGCTGATTGGTCGCGGCCGGCAACCGCGACCAATCAGCAAAGCGGTGTTGAAATTTGGCGACTATATCGCTGATTGGTCACGGCCGGCGGTCGCGACTAATCAGCAGAGCGGGGTTTAAATTTTGTGCCAATAATGCTGATTGGTCGCGGCCAGCGAACCTGACCAATCAGCAGAGCGGGGTTTAAATTTTGCGCCAATAATGCTGATTGGTTGCGGCCGCGACCATTCAGCAGAGCGGTGTTTAAATTTGGCGGCAATAATGCTGATTAGTCGCGGCCGGCAATTTGACGCCAACAATGCTGATTAGTCGCGGCCGGCAACCGCGACCAATCAGCAGAGCGGGGTTTAAATTTGGCGCCAAAATCGCTGATTGGTGGCGGCCGGCGGTCGCGACCAATCAGCAGAGCGGGGTTTAAATTTGGCGCCAAAATCGCTGATTGGTCGCGGCTGGCCACCGCGACCAATCAGCAGAGCGTTGTTTAAATTTGGCGCCAATCTCGCTGATTGGACGCCTCTGGCGTCCGCGACCAATCAGCAGAGCGTTGTTTAAATTTGGCGCCAAGCTTGCTGATTGGTTGCGTCTGGCGTCCGCGACCAATCAGCACAGCAGTGTTTAAATGTGGCGGCAAGATCACTGATTGGTCGCGTGCGGAGAGCGAGACCAATCAGCGAATCGTATTGGTGAGGACCGGGGAGCGGAATGGTATTAGTGAGGACCGGGGAGCGCCGCTGCCTGTGCGGCTACTTCCGCTGCGAGAAGCCGGGAGATGAGCGACTGCTCGCAGTAGAAGTATCCCGACCCGCAGCACCGCTCCCCGGTCCTCCCTTGACACCCTAGCCGCATGGATGTCAGCGCCGCTCCCCGGTCCTCCCTTCCGCATGGATGTCAGCGGCGCTGCCTGTGCGGCTACTACCGCTGCGAGAACCCGGGACATGAGCGGGCGCTCGCAGCAGAAGTATCCCGACCCGCAGAACCGCTCCCCGGTCCTCCCTTGACACCCTAGCCACTGATGTCCCCACAGTATCCGCATGGTGTTACAAAGGTCCGGACATTTGTGTTAAAAATCGCTGATTGGTCGCTGGCGCTGCCCGCGACCAATCACCGATTTGGGCGCCAAATTTAAATATCGGCCGTGACCAATCACCGATCTTGGCTCCATTTTAAACACCGCTGAGCTGATTGGTCGCCGACGCTGGGCGCGACCAATCACCGATTTTGGCGCCACATTTAAATAGCGGCGGCGACCAATCAGCGATTTTTAACACAAATGTCCGGACCTTTGTAACACCATGCGGATACTGTGGGGACATCAGCGGCTAGGGTGTCAAGGGAGGACCGGGGAGCGGCGCTGACATCCATGCGGCTAGGGTGTGAAGGGAGGACCGGGGAGCGGCGCTGACATCCAATTGGTCGCGGCCGCTATTTAAATGTGCCGCACAAATCGGTGATTGGTCGCGGTCTTGGCCCGCGACCAATCACTGATCTTGCCGCAAAAGTTAAACACTACTGTGCTGATTGGTCGCGGACGCTGCCCGCGACCAATCACCGATTTGGGCGCCAAATTTAAATATCGGCCGCGACCAATCACCGATCTTGGCTCCACATTTAAACACCGCTGTACTGATTGGTCGCGGACGCTATTTAAATGTGGTGCCAAAATCGGTGATTGGTCGCGCCCAGGGTCGGCGACCACTCAGCACAGCGGTGTTTAAATGTGGAGCCAAGATTGGTGATTGGTCGCGGCCGATATTTAAATTTGGCGCCCAAATCGGTGATTGGTCGCGAGCAGCATCCGCGACCAATCAGCACAGTAGTGTTAAACTTTTGAGGTAAGATCAGTGATTGGTTGGGTCCGAAGACCACGACCAATCATCGAATCGTCTTGGTGAGGACCGGGGAGCGGCGCTGCCTATGCGGGTACTTCCGCAGCGAGAACCCGGGACATGAGCGGGCGCTCGCAGCAGAAGTATCCCGACCCGCAGCGCCGCTCCCCGGTCCTCCCTTCCGCATGGAGGTCAGCGAAGCTGGCGGTCCTTCCGCTGCTACCGGCCGGGAGATGAGCGCCTCGCGCCGGTCATCTCCCGGCTGCATCTCCGTCCCGCAGATAGGTCCGGCGGTCGAGGTCCTTCTGCTGTTACCGGCCGGGAGATGAGCGCCTCGCGGCGCTCATCTCCTGGCTGCATCGCCGCTGAGCTCCGTTCCGCAGATGAGCCGCTAACGGCCGCCATCTTTTTTCAGAAATCCCAGGGTGCTGATTGGCCGCTGCCGGACCAATGAGCGACGCGGGATTTCCAGGACAGACAGACAGATAGACAGACAGATAGACAGACAGATAGACAGACAGATAGACAGACAGACGGGATAAGACAATTATATAGTAGATATGTCATAGAGGTGAGCCCCCTGCTTAGAACCCACCAATTAGAGTAAGGCAAAATAGAGAAGTTGAGTCTTGAGTTTGGTGCTGCCTTGAAGTGGCCAAATAGCACAGAGGCTATTAGCTGATGAAGTCTTTTATTTGCTTATTAACACTGATTTTCAGAGAACATAATGGGTGACATGGTTTTGGGTGAAATAGCTGTTTTCCGGTAAAATCATGTAATTACTAGTTGAAACAGCTTTGTTCATCCAAGTTATTAAAAATAATAATAATCTGTGGTCTATGGAGATTCTAAGTTGTCCTGTATATGGGAATTATGGAATCTTCAAAATTCCAAATATTTCAATTAGAAGAAATCCCTGGATAACTTACCATTATCATGTAATTTAATAGAGATTAAAAGTTCTAAAAATGTATAAACAAATTACATCCAAAATATTTTAACATACATTGTAGAGAATCTAGGACTTTGCTTTCTATGTAATAATATCTTCTTTTCGTGGTCACAGCCTTTGTACAAAACAGTCAGTACAGAACTATTGAATATGTCTGTCTTTTAAAGATGATGGAGCACAGATTGGTCTACTCCTTGAGCAGGCACTTGAGTAAAAAATGCAGTTTTGGGTGGTCAATACAGAAAGAATGGTTTCTTGGAACCCGGTGAAGGGTACAACAGACAAGAAATCTGGAATGGTATATGGTGCAGGGCAAGTATAGTCCACTAATGGCAATGGTTCTCAGGATGGTAGTAAGGTAAGAAAACACTGTGGTTAGATTGTACTGTATATATTGCATGAATAATTTTATTTTTTAGAAACTTCAAGTGACCATACAGATAGTGACTATGATAGCTGTACACAGAGTAACAAACCCAACATGTATGTTACACAGGATGTAAACTTCCATACATTGTTATGGCATGTAGACACGGGTGGACATACTATTGGTGCAACCTGTGCAGCTGCACAGGGACCCAAGAAGTAAGGAGGCCACTACCACCTCCAAAGCAGGTGGAATTGTGCATTATGAGGAGCTATTGGACTGCAAAGCGCCCATATATAGTTCTTGCGCAGGGGCCTAATAATGTAAAAATATCTTGGTATAGTGGTCTGTGCTGCAGATACAAGTTGTCTAAGGTAGGTAGTGGGGGAGAAGGACTGGGTATCAGACACAACTTGGAGAGTTTGGTGATCTGATAAAGCACTTATGCCACTTGCTTTTTGCTGTGGGAAAGACAGGCTTCATCACATTGAAGGGTTTGCATACCTCATCTCAAGAGTGTTGTTAGACACTGACAATTTGTGTACTATGCTCTGCTATATTGTGATCAGTTACGGTAAGTCATGTCCAACCCTTGGATATTCTACAGACCGTTTCCCACTGTGTTTTCCATGGATTCTTTCAACTGTTTGATGTTCACCGTGTCATTCTTGATTGTATTCAGCCAGTGAGTCTTTAGTCTCCCGTTTCCTTTTACAACTGACCGTTCTTAAAAGAATCTACTTTTCTAATGATTCTGCCCTCATCACATGTCCAAAAAAGGTCAGTTTCTGTCTATATTTCTGCTAGATTACATTAAAGTAATTGTACTTTTGTCCTATTTCATAGGTCCCCACTGTTGTAGAAGAGGAGGAGGATCCATTCTACAAGAGTCCACTCAATAGACTTGCTTCTTCTGCATCCAACTTTGCCTACGATCTTTATCGTGCTCAATCAAGCAAGAATCCAAATGTCAATATTTTTATGTCACCACTGACTATTGCTACAGCCCTTTCCAGCATTTCCTTGGGTGGGTTAGACCTTACAGAAAATTTTTTTTTTTTTAAGGATGGGCAGACGGGAGTTTTGCCTGGGAATTGTAAAACATTTGATTGACAAAGTACTCTCCTGTTTGGAAAGCTAAGTGACAACCAATATGGCTGCAATTAAAGTTATTTAAAAAAAAATTCAAAACACGGTTTAAAGATGCCTAAAAATGTTTTTTAACTCATTATCCATATTGATGATCTGTGACATAACTAAGATGTTATATTATACCATCTGACATGAAACCTCTATGGCTTCTTTCTAAAGATAACATCCAAGAATAGAACAAAAAAAAACAAACAACTAAATGAGCATATACTCTACAGCAAGTAAATAATAATAGTACGTGTAAATAACATAGGGTACTTAGTTAACTCTATTTTGACCAAAAACGAATAAAGGCCACCCCACCACGACAAGGTGTACCCACTGGCACTGTCCTACCCCGTCTCTAATATTAAAACCTTAGCATGTGTCAAACGACGTCAATGTGAATAAGGCAGAGCAGGACAGGGTCCTGACTGAGATACCCATCCGTGGAAAGATTAAATATTTAGCTTAGAAAGGTGGGCCACGTACTTGTTTGTACAAAGTACAAGAGATTACAGCAAAACCAAATAAATGAGCCAGACTATGAGCTAAGTATTTCATCTGTATAGCATCCCATGGATGGGTGTCTCAGTCAGGACCCTGTCCTTCCCTTATTCACATTGATGTCGTTTGACACATGATAAGGTTTTGCTAAAGACAAGTTAGGACCGTCCCGGTGGTACACCTTGTCGTGGTGAAATGGCTTTTAAGCTTTTTTGATAAAAACAGCGTTAATTAACTACCCTCTGTTATTTCCATATACTATTATTGTTTACTTATTTAATTGCTTTAGGGTATAAGCTCATTTTGTGTTTTTTTTTGTTTTTCTTCTTGGGTTTGTCTGTGAAATGGCCACAGTTTAAAGATGTCAGAAGAGACGTGGCCAATTAGCAGTAGGGGATTTAGGAGAACGTGTAAGGGAAATAGATTTACTAATTTAGGCCATAAAAAAACAGGATTGTCACCTTGCTTTTCTGGACCCATGAATGGCAAAATATTAGTACTGATAGTATCAAAGAGGTTATCCACTTAAAAGCATAAAAGCATGCATCATGTATTCCTATTACACAAATCTAAAAACTTACTAATAAACTGTTTTTTTCTAAATTTCCACCAATGTCCCCATAACAGCCTCATTCTGTGTATCCAGCATCTTTATGTTTAGACCTGTGCTGGAGATGGGAGATTCCCGTGTCAGCACATCACTAACGCTGTGTGTGAAGAGGGCTGGCTTATTGCTCATTTCAGAAGCTAAGACACCCCAACGTTTCTATGATGGCCAATGCACAGACAGAGAAGGGGTCTGTCTGCGTTATTGAAATGCGAAAGTAGCCAGCCCTCTTAAAGCATAGCTCTGATTATGTGCTGGTACAGGACTCTCCTGAGTGGGCCAAAAGTGAAGTTGCGGTGATCTGGGACTGTGGCCGACATTGGTGGACACTTGGAAGTATTAGTAAATTTTATGTATTTATAGTTGAAACATACTGGATTATAATTGTTTTAAAGTGAAATCCTCTTTAAACTTGGGTTAAGGACAAATCAATATCTTTTATAAACTAGCTTTGAATAAATTAGGTTTGAAATTAAATAAGAATTTGATATGTAGCATTAATGTATTTTTTAGGACAAAAAAAAACAAAAACCTAAGAATGTAACAGGTCTTCTTTCTTTCCAGGGGGTGGACAGCGGACTGAATCCCTAATACATCGTTCCCTATACTATGACCTGCTCAATGACGCAGAGGTCCATGCAACTTATAAAGAGTTGCTTACAAGTCTATCTTCAGACCCAAAAGGGCTAAAAAGCACATCTCGTGTCATAATTGAGAGAAGTAAGCTGTCATTTCAAGCACAAAGCATAATAATGAGCAATTTTAGTTCAGTATAAATGTCCAGCTGCTAATTGCTTGGTGCTCACCACATTGTTATTACTAACCGTACATTGAATCTATAATAAAATACATTATAAAGCAGTGTGACATTGGTATATAATGTTATACAGAAAAACGTGACCGAACAATCGTTATTTTTTCTCCCCAGAAACAGTGTTTAAAAGAACTGCATTACCAGAAACACCATTATTCCATGACCCACAGACCCCCATATCAATCATATTTATCATTGGCGCTATTTTGAACTACATGTAACTTGTACGAGTCACGTATGCAATATGCATACTCCCGGCCACCAGCCAACTAGATGGGCGCGGCCTCGCTCAATGCAAGTGTATTGAGCGAGGCCGGAAACAGTCTAGTTGGATTGTGGCAGGGAGTATGCATATCTCATACTTGCAGTCACATGACCGTCGTTCCAAGCGTTAACACTTAAGAATTCACAAGTCTGCAGTCACAAAGAGTTTTAACCCCCTTCTCCTGAAATGTAACTACTGCGCACACTCAAATTTAAAGAGTAACCATCATTTTAATTTTTATTTCATAAATCAGTAGTACATATGAAAATAAGCAACTCTTTAATATATCTTATCAGATAAATCTGCTTCTTTGTCTGCCAAAATTGATCAGTCATTATCAAAATTCTAATTTCTCAATTCTGAGGTAAAATCTGTATTCAGGGAAGACAGACTCTCCCATTACTGAGATAGGAGATGGCAGATGCTACTGATGAGATTCTATTGTATCTGTAGTAACTGCCATCTCCTATCTCAGTAATGGGGAAAATCGGTCCTCACTGAATACAGATTTTACCTCTGAACTGAGAATTTTGATCATGAATGATCAATTCTGGCAGGGAAAGAAGATTCCTCTGATAGGATATATTACAAAGTAGTTTATTTTCACATGTACTATTGATTTATGAAATAAAAATTAAAATGACGGTTATATTATAAAGCAATACTTTTTTTTATTTTTCAGCACTGGAGTGGTGCTTTAAAAGTAAGCCTCCTACTCCCGTTCTTATACTCACCTTCTGGCTGTTTCACCTCTTACTGATGCCACTCTTGTCCAGCGATGCCATCTTGTGCATGTAACTTCTGACTGCCTGGAAGTCAGAAGTTACGTCACAAGCTCTCATCCAGAACAATGATCTCATAGACTTGTATTGAAAAGTGAACTCCGACGCACTCCAGCAGACTGGAGCTGCAAGCAGGTCACTTTTTGCCAGAGATGGACCGGAGTGATGCTGGAAAAAAATGAAGGGGACGACAGGTGAGTATGAAACTGGGGGCAGGGGATTTACATTTAAAGCACCACTCCATTGGTGCAATAAAAAAAACACTGGAGTTGTGCTTTAAGCTTCTTTTACAAATTAAACAGTAAAATACGGTCAGCACTTGTATGACACATGGATAGCTTCTGAATGCTATCTACTTTTTAAAAAGAGCCATGGGCAAGTTTGAACTGTAAATTAATATAAAAATTGAATCAGGCCACAAAAAAATGGTCATGTGAACAACCCCTTGGACTATAAGAGGTATGTGTTTTATTTCAGAAAAATATGGATTGAACACATACAGTAGAGACCAAAAGTTTGGACACACCTTCTTCTCATTTAAAGATTTTTCTGTATGTGCATGACTATGAAAATTGTACATTCACACTGAAGGCATCAAAACTATGAATTAACACATGTGGAATTATATACTTAACAAAAAAGTGTGAAACAACTGAAAATATGTCTTATATTCTAGGTTCTTCAAAGTAGCCACCTTTTGCTTTGATGACTGCTTTGCACACTCTTGGCATTCTCTTGATGAGCTTCAAGAGGTAGTCACTGGAAATGGTTTTCACTTCACAGGTGTGCCCGTCAGGTTTAATAAGTGGGATTTCTTGCCTTACAAATGGGGTTGGGACCATCAGTTGTGTTGTGCAGAAGTCAGGTGGATACACAGCTGATAGTCCTACTGAATAGACTGTTAGAATTTGTATTATGGCAAGAAAAAAGCAGCTAAGTAAAGAAAAACGAGTGGCCATCATTACTTTAAGAAATGAAGGTCAGTCAGTCCGAAAAATTGGGAAAACTTTGAAAGTGTCTCCAAGTGCAGTTGCAAAAACCATCAAGCGCTACAATGAAACTGGCTCATATGAGGACCGCCCCAGGAAAGGAAGACCAAGAGTCACCTCTGCTTCTGAGGATAAGTTTATCAGAGTCACCAGCCTCAGAAATCGCAGGTTAACAGCAGCTCAGATTAGAGACCAGGTCAATGCCACACAGAGTTCTAGCAGCAGACACATCTCTACAACAACTATTAAGAGGAGACTTTGTGCAGCAGGCCTTCATGGTAAAATAGCTGCTAGGAAACCACTGCTAAGGACAGGCAACAAGCAGAAGAGACTTGTTTGGGCTAAAGAACACAATGAATGGACATTAGACCAGTGGAAATCTGTGCTTTGGTCTGATGAGTCCAAATTTGAGATCTTTGGTTCCAACCACAGTGTCTTTGTGCGACGCCGAAAAGGTGAACGGATGGACTCTACATGCCTGATTCCCACTATGAAGCATGGAGGAGGAGGTGTGATGGTGTGGGGGTGCTTTGCTGGTGACACCGTTGGGGATTTATTCAAAATTGAATGCATACTGAACCAGCATGGCTACCACAGCATCTTGCAGCGGCATGCTATTCCATCCGGTTTGCGTTTAGTTGGACCATCATTTATTTTTGAACAGGACAATGACCCCAAACACACCTCCAGGCTGTGTAAGGGCTATTTGACCAAGGAGGGGAGTGATGGGGTGCTACGCCAGATGATCTGGCCTCCACAGTCACCAGACCTGAACCCAATTGAGATGGTTTGGGGTGAGCTGGACTGCAGAGTGAAGGCAAAAGGGCCAACAAGTGCTAAGCATCTCTGGGAACTCCTTCAAGATTGTTGGAAGACCATTTCCGGTGAATACCTCTTGAAGCTGATCAAGAGAATGCCAAGAGTGTGCAAAGCAGTCATCAAAGCAAAAGGTGGCTACTTTGAAGAACCTAGAATATAAGACATATTTTCAGTTGTTTCACACTTTTTTGTAAAGTATATAATTCCACGTGTGTTAATTCATAGTTTTGATGCCTTCAGTGTGAATGTACAATTTTCATAGTCATGAAAATACAGAAAAATCTTTAAATGAGAAGGTGTGTCCAAACTTTTGGTCTGTACTGTACATGAAAATTGGACACCTGAGGCCTAAATCTAACAATCACATACAGTCATATGAAAAAGTTTGGGCACCCCTATTAATCTTAAGCTTAATGTTTTAAAAAAATTGGTGTTTTTGCAACAGCTATTTCAGTTTGATATATGTAATAACTGTTGGACACAGTAATGTTTCTGCCTTGAAATGAGGTTTATTGTACTAACAGAAAATGTGCAATCTGCATTCAAACAAAATTTGACAGGTGCATAAGTATGGGCACCTCACCAGAAAAGTGACATTAATATTTAGTAGATCCTCCTTTTGCAAAAATAACAGCCTCTAGTCGCTTCCTGTAGCTTTTAATGAGTTCCTGCATCCTGGATGAAGGTATTTTTGACCATTCCTCTTTACAGAACAATTCCAGTTCAGTTAAGTTTGATGGTCGCCGTGCATGGACAGCCTTCTTCAAATGATCCCACAGATGTTCAATGATATTCAGGTCTGGGGACTGGGATGGCCATTCCAGAACATTGTAATTGTTCCTCTGCATGAATGCCTGAGTAGATTTGGAGCGGTGTTTTGGATCATTGTCTTGCTGAAAGATCCATCCCCTGCGTAACTTCAACTTTATCACTGATTCTTTGACATTATTGTCAAGAATCTGCTGATACTGAGTGGAATCCATGCGTCCCTCAACTTTAGCAAGATTCCCGATGCCGGCATTGGCCACACAGCCCCAAAGCATGAACCTCCACCAAATTTTACTGTGGGTAGCAAGTGTTTTTCTTGGAATGCTGTGTTTTTTTGCCGCCATACATAACACCTTTTTGTATGACCAAACAACTCAATCTTGGTTTCATTAGTCCACAGGACCTTCTTCCAAAAAGAAATTGGCTTCCCCAAATGTGCTTTTGCATACCTCAGCCGACTCTGTTTGTGGCGTGCTTGCAGAAGCGGCTTCTTTCGCATCACTCTCCCATACAGCTTCTCCTTGTGCAAAGTGCGTTGTATAGTTGACCGATGCACAGTGACACCATCTGCAGCAAGTTGATGCTGCAGCTCTCTGGAGGTGGTCTGAGGATTGTCCTTGACTGATTTCACCATTCTTCTTCTCTGCCTTTCTGATGTTTTTCTTGGCCTGCCACTTCTGGCCTTAACAAGAACTGTCCCTGTGTTCTTCCATTTCCTTACTATGTTCCTCTCAGTGGAAACTGACAGGTTAAATCTCTGAGACAACTTTTTGTATCCTTCCCCTGAACAACTATGTTGAATAATCTTTGTTTTCAGATCATTTGACAGTTGTTTTGAGGAGCCCATGATGCCACTCTTCAGAGGAGATTCAAACAGGAGAACAACTTGCAAGTGGCCACTTTAAGTAGCTTTTCTCATGATTGCATACACCTGGCTATGAAGTTCAAAGCTCAATGAGGTTACAAACCCCAAAGAAGTGCTTTAGTAAGTCAGTAAAAAGTAGGTAGGAGTATTTAAAACAAGAAAATGATAAGGGTGCCCATACTTATACACTTGTCAAATTTTGTTTGAATGCAGATTGCACATTTTCTGTTAGTACAATAAATCTCATTTCAAGGCAGAAACATTACTGTGTCCAATAGTTATTACATATATCAAACTGAAATAGCTGTTGCAAAAACACCAATTTTTATAAAACATTAAGCTTAAGATTAATAGGGGTGCCCAAACTTTGTCATATAACTGTAGGTGGGAGTTGGGACACATTTCTTTCCCCAGAATCTATAATTTTGCCATACACTTTGTCTCGGTATTAAATGGAGAAATATTTCTGTATAATACATTTTATACCCAAAAATTGTCTACTGTCAGTAAGTAACAAAAGTGATTCCACGGGGATCTGTTCTGTTTTTTATTTGTGTTCTTATTGACTGTGGATAACCCCTGGCTTCTAATCTTGGGTGTAATTGTTGTGATTAAAAAATTACTGTTGAAAAAATTGTGTCTCAACCTCAACTATTCTCCAAAGGGGATATAACTGATAACATGAGGATGCTGGTGATACAGAAATGGCTGCACTCTCTTTTCTAAAGGATGTTGAACTTATTGCAGTACTAAAGCTCTTTGATTTGATATCCAGTAAGAACACTTCTTAAACTTTAGATGTTGCGAGTGAAATTAATGTAATTTTTGTTATTTAAAACGAACACCTAGAATGCCTCCTCTTCTGAAATAAATAGCAGGTCACCAATGTATCCACCAAAGTATTAAATGGCCGAAATGGAAGCACATCACACAAACTTTTAGTTTTAGTATTAGGGAGTCCTAATTTTACCATGTTCTTTGCCTATATGCAGATGTATAAGAGTAATAACATGTTTTTTATTTTATTTAAAGGACTGAGGCTACGTGCAGAGTTCGTAAGTCAATTGGAGAAGTACTATGGAAATAAGCCCAGAGTTCTGTCAGGAAATGCTCGTCTTGATCTATCCGAGGCCAATGACTTTGTGCAGAAGAGAACCGACGGCAAAGTAGTGAAGTTCTTTAAGGAAGTGCCTTCAGGACTTAGTATCCTATTGCTTGGTGCTGCATATTTTAAAGGTAAATGTCTAGAAATGTGATAACTTTGTAGATATACAGTTAGGTCCAGAAATATTTTCACAGTGACACAAGTTTTGGCATTTTAGCGGTTTACAAAAAAATATTCAAGATACAGTTACATAATCAATATAGGCTTAAAGTGCTTAGAGTTAATTTGAGGGTATTCATATCCTAATTTAAGCAACGGTTTAGAAATTAAAGCTCTTTAATACCTAGCTGCCTCTTTTTAAAAGGGACCAAAAACAATTGGACAATTATCTCAAAAGCTCTTTAATGGGCTGCATGAGCTTTTCTCTCTTTAATCCATCATCAATAAAGTAGGTAAAAGGTCTGGAGCTGATTCCAGGGGTGGCAGTTGCATTTGGAAGCTGTTGCTTTGAACCCATAACATGCGATCAAAGGAGCTCTCAATGGAAGCGAAACAGACCATCATTAGGCTGTAAAAAAAGAAGAAATCCAAGAGAGATATAGCAGAAATGTTAGGAGTGGCCAAATCAACAGTTTGGTACATTCTGCAAAAAAAGAGTGCACGGGTGAGCTTGGGAATGCATAAAGTCCTAGACGTCCATGGAAGACAGCAGTGGTGGATGATCGCAGAACTCTTTCCATCGTGAAGAAAAACTCCTTCACAACATCCACCTAAGTGAAGAACACTCTCCAGGAAGTAGGTGTTTCAGTATCCAAGTCTACCATAAAGAGAAGACTTCATGAGAGCAAATACAGAGAGTTCACCACAAGGTGGAAAACATTAGTCATCCTTAAAAATAGAAAGGCCAGTTTAGACTTTCCCAAAAATGATGATGTGACTGAAGATAGAAGCAGCCAGATGAATTTCTGAAGTGTACAGGACGATATTTTCTGCTCAGGTTGCACCAAATGCAGCAAAATTGATTGGACGGTGTTTCGCAGTACAGATGGACAATGACCCAAAACATACTGTAAAAGCTACCCAGGATGTTTTTAAGGCAAAGAAATGAAATATTCTGCAATAGCCAAGTCAGTCACCAGATCTCAATCCCAACGAGCAGCATTTCACATGCTTAAGACAAAATTTAAGGCAGAAAGACCCACAAACAAGCAACAACTGAAGTCAGCTGCAGTAAAGGCCGGACAAAGCATCACAAAGGAGGAAACCCAGTGTTTGGTGATGCCCGTGGCTTCCAGACTCATCCAGGCACCCAGGCCCCAAGCCACCACTCACCCATTCACCCAGGCCCCAAGCCCTCAGTGCCAGCCACCACTCACCCAGGCCCCAAGCCCCCAGCCCCAGAGCAAGCCACCAGGCCCCCAGCCCCAGCTTCCTGAAGGACTCTGCCTCCTGTGACCCCCGCTCCACCGCCCCTCCAGGTAAGATACCTATTCAGACTATAAGACGGACCACCATCTTATAAAAATTAATTTTTCCTATTTTCCACCCCAAAATTTGGGGTGCATCTTATGGTCCAGTGCGTCTTATAGTCCGAAAAATACGGTAATTTGTCCAATTACTTTTGAGCCCCTGACATGAGGAGGCTTTGTAGAAAAATGGTTGCAATCCCTAAACGTTTCACTGGACATTTTTGTTCAACCCCTTTAATTAACCCTGAAAGTCTACACTTCATTTGCATCTCAGATGTTTCATTTTAAATCAAAAAATAGTGGCATACAGAGCCCAAATCACAAGGATTCGGCCACCGTTCAAATATTTCTGGACCTAACTGTAAATAGAAAATTGTAGTAGAAAAAAAGCATTGGTCATGTGTACGGCACGTGTCATATGATATAAAAGATCATTTACAGTTGGTCGCAGGAGTATTTGGACACTGACCGCTTTCATTACTTAGCTTCTCTACACAAGTACAATGTATCCGATACAAAGCCATCACCATCTGATTCCAATGTAGATTTGATCCAAGAGGTTTGATGCAAATTGTTTTGGTGCAGTGACTGACCCCCTATGCATCAAGTAAGCAATAAAACAAGAAAAGTGACAAATGGAAAGGATGCGGGGGAGGGGTGTAAATTGCAAACATGCAAGGACTTCATTAAAAGACCCATTTAGGAAGAGGGGTCTTTCAGCTATGCAAAATTTAACTGAATCTAAGCACAAAGTATAGATCTTTATAATTCATCTCCCTACTTCTATCTGCAGTCCAATCATGAGTACACACTCGTGATCCACTTCCACTGGAAGCCGTACATACCCAAATTAAAATGCTGCCTTCTCCATGTTTGATAGACATGGAATGTTTCCGATGATGCACCCTCCTTTCATTCTTCATACTGTTCTCCTCCCATCACTCTGGGACAAGTTCATCTTGGTTTCATCCGGCCATAGACTGAGTGTATTTTAAAGTAAAATCTCGCATTTGTTACCAATGGTTGCATCTTAGGATAACCCCCTGGATTTTCATCCATAAAGTTAGCTCTGGTTGTAGACGTTGACAGTGTTCTCAACTTGGCTAAATTCTGTAAAGGGATTTTCTTTATCAAAGAAAGATTTCTATGCTCATCCACTTTCCTTGTCTTCTATGTTCTTCCAGGTGTTTTGATGGTGCTGTATCTTTTAGAGAACGTACCAAATTGTTGATCTGGCCAACTACTAAAGTTTTTGCCATCTCTCTAATGATGAAAGACTTAATGATTGCCTCTATCACTTGCCTTGACATTTCTTGGAAGCACATATTGAGAGTTTCTATCAAATTCAATACTTGGATTCAATTCCAGACCCTTTATCTTCTTAATTTGTCATGAAATAATGAGGAAACTGACCACAATGAACCATGAAACTGCATATCAGTCAACTGTCCAATTAGCTATAAGCCTGTGAAAATAACTGTGATTTCTAAATGGTAAATCCCTTGAATTAAAAGTGAAATTTTACACTTCAATTGCATTTTGGAGGCTTTGTTTCAAATTCATCATCTTTGTGTATAGAGGCTAAATTACAATAAATCTGTGTCTGTGCAAATACTTTTGGATGCAACTATACATCACAAAAGCTTTCGTCTGTATCCTAATATCCTTTATCAGATTTGTGAAGCAGTAGACTGTTCGAAATGTTTGAGAATACTAGAGGTCTCATGTACTATACATGATGGCTCCTCAAGGAGTCAAAACAAGAGAATCTGTCAACCGGTTTATGTTTCCCTACTAAAGACAGCATAAAATAGAGACATAGACCCTGATTATAGCACTGTCACATTCAGGGTATTTCGCTGTAGTTTGGATGCAATTTTTTTTTCTGCTGCAGATCTGCTAGTCCTCTGAATGTTCACTCTTTAATTTTCATAACAGTAGGATCAATACTCCTAAGCCCTCTATATGGGCATGTAGAAAGTTCAATAAAGTGATATCTTGATATCTGAGATACTATGTCTTATCCATGTTTTTCTTACATGTAAATGAGCTATTAAGATCTATGGGCTGGACACAGATCTCCCTGCGAATCTGCCTCCAGAGCTTATTGTAAATTAAAAGGGGGCGTTACCACTTTGAGACATGTATTGACTGACAATCTACTCTCCTGATCTACATGTCTCACACTGGTAATGCCTCCTTATGTTTAAAATAAGCTACGGAGGCAGATTCTCGGGGAGATCTGTGTCCGGTCCATATATCTTAACAGCTCATTTATATATTAAGAAAAAGATGGATTTCTCTGAAATAAGACACCGGATCGCAGATATCAAGGTGTCATTTTCTCAGCTTCCTATGACCTGCCTATCCACATAGACAGCTTAAGAGGGTTGATCCTATTGACAGATTCCCTTTGAAAAACATTTCATAAAGTGAATCATTTCACAATGTTCAGCAGTATCTTCTTTATCGTCAATGTAAACATGCTTGCAATTGTTCTTTGCCTGGGCGAGAAAAATTATAATATATTTTGAAAATTATGACAGGTCAGTGGGTTCACAAATTTAACCCTCATGAAACCGCGCTGCGTGATTTCTACATAGATGAGCAAACGTCTGTTTCGGTTCCAATGATGTCATCCAGCAATGTCCCCGTGAGATATGGCCTAGACTCTGATTTTAACTGCAAGGTGAGAAAAGTACCTTCTCTATCTTTCAGAAATTCATTGGAGAGTAATATGCCAAGTTCTTACGCTGCTTCAGCTCCTTTCCTGCTTAACTTATGTTGTTAGCTTCCAATTAATGTGTACCCTAGACCAGACGCTTGCCTCTTGTCCTTCACGATCTCCTTCTAGCTCCTTCTGATGATGACTGGCTGCATAAAGTGAGGAGACAAGCTGCCAAGTAATTGCTGCATGCACACACAAAACAAGTGTAGGATCACAAAGAATGATCTGCTTTAGAAACAATGCTTCTGTCTTTCGTCATCAAGATATCATTAAAGGAGCAAAGGGGTTGTCCACTCCTTGAATAAGCTCTTCTTAAATGCCCGAATCCCTGAGTAAAATAAGAAATGCTTATACTCACCTCCTGCATTGTTCCAGTGATGTTGGCGCTCTGCGCTCTATCTTCTGTCTGACAAATGTTGTGTCATGTGAGTGTTGCAGCCAATCAGTGACTGCTGCTCATTAATATTCCACCAATGGACTTCTGCTATGGCGAGACAGTAAAGGCAGCTGCCAGGCAGCGACAACCAGAGACAAAATAGTAAAGACAGCAGCCGGGCAGCGATGCCGGAGACAGAGCGCTGACATTGTTGGAAAAGCACTGCTGCGTGAGGGGCGTATATGCAGTTCTTATCTTACATGGGCTTTTAAGAAGGGGTTGTCCAAGTATTGGGCAACTCTTTTAGACTGATTACAAGTTAAGCCATTGGCATTCCTCCTGGCAAGTAAAGAAGTTGCCCAGTGTTTTTATATTGATGGCTTTTCCTTAAAATAGGGGATCTATATCAGATCGGTGGATGTTCAACACCTGCCACACCCGCCGATCTGATGTTCTTAGTGTCGGCGGCGGCCAGATGTGCTTAGTTGCGAAGCAGAACATCACAGCTCCATCTACGGAATAGTGGCTGCAGTGGGGTACTCCAGATCCAACCCTCTTTATTTGACAACCTATAACTTTTGTAGTTCTGCAAAAAGGGATGTGGGACTTTTGTCTCTGAACTTACAGTACAAGTGATTAGACAGATTTATTCTTCGAGTCGGTGCGTTTACAGCGATACTAGAATTATATCTTTTTTTTTATGTTTGGTTGCTCTCACACACTAAAAGACACTTTTTAAAAAAAAAAAAAAGTTTTTGCATCCCCATATTCTGAGAGCTATAATTTTTCTATATTTTTTCCTACAGTCATGTAAGAGCTTATGTTTTGCGGGATGAGTTGATGTTTTTATTGGTACCATTTTCGGGCACAAGACTTTTTTTATCGCTTTCCATTCTGATTTCTGTGAGGCAGAATGAACAAAAACTAGCAATTCATGAATTGTTTTTTTTTTATGCCATTCTCTATGTGGTAAAAGTGATAGGCAACTTTATTCTTCGGGTCAGTACGATTACAGCGATACCACATTTATAGAATTTTTTTAGGTTTTGGTGCTTTAACACAATTAAAAATATTCTTTAGAAAAAAGAATTGTTTTTGTATTGCTATACTCTGAGACCTATAACTTTTTTATATCTCCGCTGACGGAGCTGTATGGCGGCTTTTTTTTTGTGGAACAAGATAATATTTTCAGTGATACCATTTTTATCTACATTTGACTTTTTGATCGTGTTTTATTCCACTTTTTGTTTGGCGGTATGATAAAAAAGTATTGTTTTTGCCTATTTTTTTACGGTGTTCATTGAAGGGGTTAAGTAGTGCGATACCAAATATGTGAACTTTTTTTTGGTTATTTTTGTTTTACATAAACATATGTATTTATTGGTATAATATTTTTTTTCATTCTTTTATTTTTCATTTTGTGATTTTATTTTTTTTTTATATTTTTAAAACTTATTTTTACTTAGTTTAAATTGTATCACTTTGATCGCTGGTCTAATGCATTGCAATGCAACAGCATGTCAGTGATGTACTGACCAAAGCCTTTTAGACCATGCTCTCATAATGACCGTGTCAAAAAAATAGTTACATTTATTTTGAAATTTCTTTAATTGGTTATCAACTGTCTCCATGACACCCTTATTTGTGCAATATTTGGGCCTTGACAGGATGGGATTTCGTATTCTCAGGTGCAGATAAAATTGCCCTTTTGGGACAGGATGAAGGGGGAGTTGGACTTGTTTGTCTGCCAAGGACAAATTGTTTACAGTGTTTTTTGGGAGGTAGTTCAGGCGCCATAAATGCAATACATCATATCACGGATCGGTATTTCTGGCAAATCATGGTCTTCACCAATAGTTATGCAGCCATCTCTTATGTAACCAGAGACCCCGTAAAAAAGATGGGTCTTTGACATGATAAACAAGACCCTCTGTAAGACAACCTGATGTGTGGTCTTTGAATCCTGCTCGAAGTCCCAGGTATACCTATGCTGATCTAACTGATGGCGACTAACTAGTCTCTCACAAATGCTGTAAAAACAAAACCCCAAAAAACAAGATATGGAATTTTTCCGAAGTTTTGCTGCACTTGGAATTTTTTTTCCTATTTTCCAGTACTTTACATGATAAAATGGATGATGTCATTCAAAAGTACAAGCAGTCCTGCAAAAAACAAGCCCTCACACGGCCATGTCGATAGAAAAATAAAAAACTTATGGCTCTTGGAAAAAGGGGAAGAAAAAAACGAAAGCACAAAAATGGAATATCGTCCAATCAGAAAGGGATTAAATCTCATACAAACAAGAGTTGTACTCTCTGTTCAGATTAACAAAGTAAAAAGCAAAACAAAAAAAACAACCTGAGTCCTAACTATACCAGACCCATCCACACTGCATGCGGAGGAATTTCTAAAGGCCCCGTCACACTTAGCGATGCTACAGCGATCCCGACAACAATTCGACCTGTCCGGGATCGTTGCTGCGTCGCTATGTGATCGCTGGTGAGCTGTCAAACAGGCAGGCTCACCAGCGATCAGGGGAGCAGCGACATCGTGGAAAGAATCTTTCCACGATGTCCTGCTCCTGGTTACCAGCCTGCTGAAGCAGGAGCAGGCTGGTAACCATGATAAACAGCGGGTTACTAGGGGCACACGCGCACCTAGTAACCCGCTGTTAATCATGGTTACCACTCTGCTACGGTGAGCGGGAGGTTACCGCTCACAGTAGCAGAGTGGTAACCATGATAAACAGCGGGTTACTAGGTGCGCGTGTGCCCCTAGTAACCCGCTGTTTATCATGGTTACCAGCCTGATCGCTTGTCCCGCTGGTCACACACAGCGATGTGTGCTGACCAGCGGGAGGGCAAAGACCAAAAAATGGTCCAGGACATTCTGCAGCGATCAGCGACCTCACAGCAGGGGCCTGATCGCTGCAAAGTGTGACACATAGCGACATCGCTGGTGAGGTCGCTGTTGCGTCACCAAAACCGTGACTCAGCAGCGATCTCGCTAGCGATCTCGCTATGTGAGACGGGGGCTTAATGCACCGATATCTCCTAAACTAAATAATTGCTCTTTAGCAGCACACAATAGACCCCAATTTTTTGTCTAGTTTTACGCCCATTTTTTTTGTTTGCACCCAATTCATTATTTTATTTGCGCTTTTTTGAAGTCTATTTGATATGTATTCACCTGTTTTTTTTCAGCTTTATGGGTGGAGTTTAGCAAGTCCAAATGTTTTTGGCTGATTCATTAACTGCGATTTTTTTTAAAAGTCGCAAAATTTGGTGCAACTTCACTTCAGTTATGCCCCTGGTGCATTTTTGAGTATGCCAGTATTTTTCTGCCATTTTGCGAAATGTGCAACTTTTGGCGCTAAAAAAGTAGCAAACAGTTTCATAGCAGAAAAAGAGTATTTTTGATTTTGCACCATGAATTGAGTGCGCCATTTTGAAGAATTTGGTGCTAAAAACAGCAAGTAATAGCACAAGACAAAAAAGTGACAAAAATATCTGAAAATTATGAACTTCTGGGTGACAATGCATCAATGCTGAGTCTGATTCGTTGGTTAAATCTACTAGATCACAAAGTGTGCCATGTCAAGTAGCCTATCCCAGCAAATGGCTGTAAGTGAAAGGATCCTTTTTACCTCCACAACATTGATTAGTAGTTCTAGTATTTGGGAGATAAAAAAACAAATCCTTTAAAAGGGGTTGTCCAGAATTTTGATATTGATGACTTGTCCTTCAAATAGGTCATCGAGATTACATTGGTAGGAGTCTGTCACCCGGCTCCACACTGATCAGCTGTTTACAATTCTCCATTAGTAGACGGTGTATGGAGCCAGCACACCACACTGTGTGTTAGCCGTTCTCAGCTCAGCTTCCATTAAAGTGAACCTGTCAGCAGGATTTAGCTAAGTAAACTACAGGCAGTGTCATGTTGGGGCTGCTGCACTGATTAATATGATACCTGAGGTGAAGAAATCACTCTTGTGGTTTTTGTGTAATCTTTATTTGCAGTTTTGTGATAATGATATGCTCGTGCTCCGGGGCGGGACTGTAGGCAGGATCTTTCCTTGGTGCTCTAGGTCAGATCAGCAAGATGAGACCTGCTCACAGGCCCGCCCCAAAGCACAAGTATGTTCCCCATCATATAGACAGACAGAGAGACAGATAGGGGCAGATCTTTTCTTGCTGATCTGGCCTAGAGCACCAGGATAAGACCCTGCCTAAAGTCCTGCCCCAGAGCAAGGGCATATCATTAACTCAAAACTGCAAACACTTATTACACAAGAACCACAAGATGGATTTCTTCACCTCAGGTATCATATTAATCAGTGCAGCAGCCCCAACATGACACTGCCTGTAATTTACTTACACAAATCAAAAACCTAAATCACATAGCAGAAAAGTATGCCCATGTGTCTGCATAATTAATAGCAACCTATAGTGTGACACATAAGCAGAAGGTATAAAAAATCAAATTTTTATTGTATTAATATTTTAAAACAGTATAGAATACATAAAATGAGGGGAAGGGAACGACAAAGAAAAGGTCACCTGGGTAGACAGCTATAGTACATAATAAAGTCTCCACCAAAAATTGAATCATATGATACACAGGTGTAGGGGGAACTATACCACAATTGATCATCTAAATATAACTTAAAGTGCAAAGTGCTAATATGTAAACAAGATAAGAGAATGATTACAAAATAGTGAAATCTATGGATATGGTATCAGAAAAGTGCAGAGTAGATATAGTATCACAGGAATACAGGGTGGATAGAGGATAATGAAGCTGTACTAACCCAAGAGACCTGAATCCAACGCGCGTTTCGCTTGGGCTTTGACGAGGATATCCTCGTCCAAGCCCAGGCGAAACGCGCGTTGGATTCAGGTCTCTTGGGTTAGTACAGCTTCATTATCCTCTATCCACCCTGTATTCCTGTGATACTATATCTACTCTGCACTTTTGTGATACCATATCCATAGATTTCACTATTTTGTAATCATTCTCTTATCTTGTTTACATATTAGCACTTTGCACTTTAAGTTATATTTAGATGATCAATTGTGGTATAGTTCCCCCTACACCTGTGTATCATATGATTCAATTTTTGGTGGAGACTTTATTATGTACTATAGCTGTCTACCCAGGTGACCTTTTCTTTGTCGTTCCCTTCCCCTCATTTTATGTATTCTATACTGTTTTAAAATATTAATACAATAAAAATTAGATTTTTTATACCTCCTGTAATTTACTTAGCAAAATCCTGCTGACAGGTTCGCTTTAAGGCCTCATTTAGGCGTTTGATTTTGTTGCAGACCGATTATTGATTAGACTCTGATCAGAGTGTAATTCGATTTTCTTGTACGTACAGAAATAAAAAAAAAGGAATTTCTCCAACTTCTCAATTTTGACAGTCCGTGAATATTGAGTCCAGTCCGATTTTTTCACTGACCCACTGACTTGCATTGCTGATTTTGATCTGGCCCTCGGATCAAGGTAGGACACGTCTTTCGATATTTTCCACGGACCACTTGGTCCGATGAAAAAAAAAATTGGTCATGTGAATGGCCCCATAGACTATCAAAGGTACGAGTGCTATCTGTGAAAATCATAGATAGCACTCGTACGCAAAAATTGGACGTCTGAATGAGGCTTAACTTCAATAGGTGATATACAGAGTCCAAGAACAGCCATGACACAGACCTCCACCGATCTGACATTGATGACCATCCTGAGGAAAGGCCAATAATATCGAAGTCCTGGATAGCCCTTTAAAGGATCTTCCTTTTTAAACAATCTAATTAAAGAAAAAACATTTTAGGGTAAATCGGCATAGGATGTATCTACTGCGGGACTATATTGTGCAACGGTTCCTTGTAGACTTCCCGCTTTGTGTTGCAAAAGGTGAAATACGCAGTTAATATTTGCAGAATAAAGTCACTGAATGTAATGATCTACAGTACTTGCCAGGTTTGGCAGAACAAGTCCTACCACTGGTAGGTACCAAATATGATACAGTACCTTGCCTTACAGCATAAGAGTAAGAGCACAGCTACAGGAAAAATGTTCTTGAATTCTTCTGTCACTTTGTCTCCAGAACAATTTGACACTTGTTATTTTATGCTGCTGTTGCATTAACTGATTAAAACCCTATCACACTGAGAAGTAACGCTCTTTAGATCAGCAATTCTCCAGCATTTCCTTGGTGTATATGAGCAGACTGCTTGGAGGCAAACAAGAACTAAAACACTATTAATTCACATTTACTGAAGAATAAACGATTCTATATTTCTAGTAATCAAATGATAATTACCAAAATATGTTCCAGGAAGTAATTCTCTGGGCAGCTATTTATGCAGAATAAAAAATTCACCCAATATTTCATTTTTGCACAGAATCATCTCATACAGCCAGCGGGCGTGCAAAATATTTTGTAGGCTTTTATTCTGCATCTACTGTGCAGTAAATAACAAGACATTGCGTGCTTGTCAAATCCCAAAACATGTGAAAAAAATATATTAGAACATGATAAAAATTTCCTGGGAGCTATAAAAACTAAGTATAATGCAAATTGACTTTATGAGAAACAATGCATAATGCAACTTACCAAATGTGACACCAATTGTCTCTTTTATAACTTTAAAGCACGAAGGAAGTCTGGGTCTTGCATGTAAAGTTCCTACTGTTGTCTAGTTTTGAAAGTGGATGTGCCATGAGACTATGTTGCTTTGTTTAAGGCCCATTTAGACAAGCCAATAATTGGGAAACCAGCGCTCATAGGAACTGTTGTTCTCAATTATTGGCCGGTCTAAACAGGGCAGCAAATACCGGGCGAAGGAGCAAAACGCTTGTTCGGTGCCCTATAGCCGTGTGTATTGGACCAGTCTTCATAGCATGCTTCCCCTAAACAGGAGAGCATAGTATCGTGAAGGTCGCTGAAAGTAACACTCCAGAAATTGAACACAGATATGTTGCGGTCTATTTATACTGCAAGATTCTCATGACGGAGTATTTCTACGAACATTTGTTCAACAATAATCTTTCAGTGTAAAGAGCTGGCCAACTACCTGATGAATGAATAAAATATTCTTTTGTTAGGTTAAATGAACTTTTCTGCTGCACAAAAAATCATTGACCTTGGCAGCGCATTGTCCTGTATAAATAAGACTCGCGCTGTCCAAGACACAGGCAGCCTGTGTGCACTGAGCAATCTATTAGGCTGTGTGCGCTCGTTCAGGATTTGATTGCAGAAATTTCTGCAGCATTTCTGCATCTCTTGGCATGAAAAACGCTGCGGAAAAAAACATGCGTTTGGCCGCGATTTTGATGCGTTTTTGTACATCAATGAATGCTTTTTGGAGGTAAATAAAGATATTTGGATTACGGTCAAACCTGGGGTGAGTATATTGGTTAATTTAAATTAATAAAGAATGTGTCTGTTGTATTTCAAATAAACTGTTTACTCTGTGTGTTTAACTCTTTACTTTAATTAGGTTTTGTAATGAAAGGGTGTGATTGACACATTGTCATCACCAAACAAAAGGGCTAGGTGTCAGCTAGTCCCATATATCCAATCTCATTAGCATTTCCATTCATGTCATTTCTGGGGCAGCTGAGAACTGCTATTTTTAGCCTAGGAAGGTGCCATTAGGTAAACATGTTCTCTGGCTATTAATAACAGCTCACAGCTGTTTCGTTAGCCATCACGTCCCCGTGATCAGCAACAAGCAGCGCTTTGGACGCAGCGTATTTTCGCTACGTCCAAAACGCTGTGTTCTAATGCCGCACTTTTGTTGTCAATACATGCAGATCCACCTCATATAATTTCATAGCGTGTCTGCTACAGAAATTAACATGCTGCGGGTGAGTTTGGGTACGTGCCCATGATCAGGAGCCGCTGCGGGTTTGAAACTGTATGTTTATGCAGCATCAAACCCGCAGAATCCAGATGTTACAGCATAGTGGATGGGATTTCTAGAAATCCCATATCCACTATGTGTGCATTTGAGGCTGCGGATCACCCATGGACACTGACATGGTGTGTCTTTCAGGCCCGCTTCATGTCAAATTCTCTTGCGGATTCGTTAGTCTCCGCAACAGAAATTTGACCACTAGAATGTATTGAATGCGATAAATCCACATGGTTCAGTGAACACATGAGGATTTACCTGCGTTCAATAAAACATAGCATTTTGGAAGCAGCAAAAGTATGCTGTGTCCAAAGCGCTGCTACGTCCGGATTGTGGGCACATAGCCTAAATTTTTTTAAAAAAAAATGGCGTGGGCTCCTGCGTCATTTTTATAACCAGCAGAGGGAACGCTGACTGCTGGGAGCTGATATTAGTAGCTGGGGAAGGGGCCATTAGCCCTGTTCCCTGGCTATTAATAATAGCCCACAGCTGTTTGCTTAGCCTTTACTGGTTAGACTACAGGGGGACCCCAGAAAAAAATTGACGTAGGGTCCCCCTATAAAATCTAACCAGTAAAGGCTAAACAGACAGCTGCAGGCTGATATTGATAGCCAGGGAAGGGGCCATGGATCCTGGCCCCCTCCACGGCTAATAATATCACCCCTCAGCAGTCCCAGAAATGGCGCATCCATAAGATACGCCAAATCTGGCGATTAGCCCACGCTCTTCCCACTGCCGTGTAGTGGTGGTGAGTGGGATAATAAGGTTGGGGATCATGTCAGCCTTGTATTGACGCCCCTATTACTAACCCCGTATTAAAGTTTTTGACGGCTTTTCAATTAAAACACGGTTTTGACAATTTATTATTCGGCTAATCCCCGAATCCCTCATCTCCTGAAAAAAAAACAAAAATATATCCTTCACCTGTCCGCCGTCATCACGTAATCCAGATTGTCCCACGGCGATCCGGGTAACTTCTACAGCAGCCACATCAATTACTGATGTGACTGCCGTAGAAGACAGCACTATACACTAACAGGAGTGTAAAATCACTCCTGTCAGTGTACATGGCTGTGCTACAGATTAAGGTCACGTGAGTTCATCAGCTGAAGATCATCTGATCAGCCCCGGTGACCTAATACTGCATCAGTGGTATGTGGGAATATTCGTGAGAAAATTCCCACACAGCACCGTTGCCATAAAATGAGGTCCGAGAGCTCTCAGCGGATCTTCAGTTGATGAACTCACGTGACCTCAGTCGGCAGCGCATCGATGTGCACTGCCAGGAGTGAACACACTCCCATCAATGTACCGCCGGCCGCCGGGATGATCGGGTAGCCGGGACACCGGGCAGGTGAGCATAAAGTGTTTTTTTTATTTTAATAGAGATTACTTTTTTTTTTTACACACCGCACACAGACGCCGGCTGAGGAGACTACTTCTCCCCTCAGCCACGCCGCTCTCGCTGTTACCAGCGAGAGCGGCGGTCGGATGATGGGAGTAGTCTTCTTCCCCGGCCTGGGTACCATTCTTTATGTGTTTTTGCACTGCAGAAACGCTACAAAGAATGAACATTCTGCGTATTTTAACGCAATGACAATCCTAAGCGGAAATTTCGGCATCATATGCACAGCACATCAGGATTGTCATTGAATTAGCTGGCAGATGGATTACCTAGCGTTTTTGGTGCATTTCCGCATGGAAAAAACGCAGCGAAAATGCATAAAAAATACACAGTGTGCACATAGCCTTGCTATGCCACAAATCTTACTCTAGAAGGGGCTGGAGTGGGTGTAGAGCGGGGCGGTAGCCATGGACGAGGAACTGGTCTAATTTTACGCCCTGGCACGCTACATGAAAGTGAGAGTCCTGGCCAGGTGTGTGGACTTTTGCTGTGAGGGCCTTACGCCTGTGAAGGCTGCATGTATCCGGTGGTGTGGGTTGGCCAGACCATGTTTTACAGTTCAAAGAGAGAGAGACTTCTGTTCCAACACAAACTCTTGACTGAATGGTAACTTGGTAAAGGTTATATACAAGGGATATAGAGTACAAAGTCTTATGGACATTTCCTTCACAGTATAAAGTACACTGCTCAAAAAAATAAAGGGAACACTCAAATAACACATCCTAGATCTGAATGAATGAAATATTCTCATTGAATACTTTGTTCTGTACAAAGTTGAATGTGCTGACAACAAAATCACACAAAAATCATCAATGGAAATCAAATTTATTAACCAATGGAGGTCTGGATTTGGAGTCACCCCCAAAATTAAAGTGGAAAAACACACTACAGGCTGATCCAACTTTGATGTAATATCCTTAAAACAAGTCAAAATGAGGCTCAGTATTGTGTGTGGCCTCCACGTGCCTGTATGACCTCCCTACAACGCCTGGGCATGCTCCTGATGAGGTTGTGTATGGTCTCTGTGGGATCTCCTCCAGGATGGCACATAAATGCGAGCTGTGGCAAGAATGTTTGCTGTGTCTGTCAGCGTAGTGTCCAGAGGCTGGAGGCGCTACCAGGAGACAGGCCAGTACACCAGGAGACGTGGAGGGGGCCATAGGAGGGCAACAACCCAGCAGCAGGACCGCTAACTCTGCCTTTGTGCAAGGAGGAACAGGAGGAGCACTGCCAGAGCCCTGCAAAATCACCTCCAGCAGGCCACAAATGTGGAGGCCACACACAGTACTGAGCATCATTTTGACTTGTTTTAAGGACATTACATCAAAGTTGGATCAGCCTGTAGTGTGTTTTTCCACTTTAATTTTGGGAGTGACTCCAAATCCAGGCCTCCATTGGTTAATAAATTTGATTTCCATTGATGATTTTTGTGTGATTTTGTTGTCAGCACATTCAACTTTGTACAGAACAAAGTATTCAATGAGAATATTTCATTCACTCAGATCTAGGATGTGTTATTTGAGTGCTCCCTTTATTTTTTTGAGAAGTGTATTTTCCACTTTCAATATCACAAAACACTGTTTTGTCCTATTCCCCCACAACCCAGCTTTAACGCTACAGTCCTGATCAGCAAGTCTCCTTACTTGCTCTACGGTTCCGCGTCCTATTTCTTCCACTACTGGCGTCCTGGAACCCTGGCATTCAGGACCCCCACTAGTCCGTTGTACTCAATCCTGTTTAGGTCCGTTACCTTCTGCATTACAAGCTGAGGTACATGACTCAGCGTCCTATCCAAGGACCCCTCTCCGGAAGGCCACTCTGTCTCGTCAGTCCCTTCTCTTCAGGATCTCACTATCCTTCGCCTTAGTCTCCTCTTACCCTTCCATGTAGCTCTGCTATTGTTGTACAACAAGTTCTATTTGACAACTAACTGGAACCCAGTCACTTTCCCTAACACTAACCCCACCCACTGTGGGCTAGTCCCAACATTAACTCTATCTTACCCTATAGTCACAACTTATACTACAGTCAACTATCTACATCCCTATACTACCTATCTTACAACACTATACCTGACACTATCACATCCTACACTATACATGTAATACTTCACATTACTTATAGCACTACTACACATTGTACATTACAATTCACATGACTTGATGTATGCAATGAAACATAAAACATACAGTGCAATTGGTGTCTTCAGAGGCAGGAACGTGACAGCACAGTCTACCATCCTTACATAAGAATTGTGGCGAGGCACACACATAGGTGTACGCCGCTCGTCTCTTCATGAATTTGGAGAGTCCTACTCCAGCACGCCCCTCTTCAAGATTGGCGCGAACAACACTGAATTTTTATGCATCTGGCCCTTTTTCTATAGGCCGCGTCTGCTCTTGTAGCTCAGCAATGGGTCGTAGCAGCGATACTAGGTAACAGCTTCAGAAACCAGTTTGGAAAATTAAGTGTCTTTTTCCTACAAACTGCTGTCATTTCATTTCTGCTCTTTTCCTAGATTGTCCAGCTGCCTTTGACTGGAGGAGTCAGCATCATGTTTTTCCTCCCTCTCACAGTCACTCAGAACCTGACATTGATCGAAGAGGGTCTGACATCGGAGTTTGTACATGACATAGATCGGGCACTGCAGTCTGTCACCATAACATTAAGCGTACCAAAGCTGAAGGTGGACTATGCAGCTGAACTTGAATCTACACTTCAGGAGATGAGTAAGTTTTGATCTTATTTTTGGTTTCATTCTTGATACTGTTTAAAAATAACCACAAACTTGGTGTAATCCTTTCACTGCCATATAGTATTTTGATGTTTTTAGCTGCCTTGATTTAATTAGTCACTTTTTTTTGGTATGTAGTAGAACATAAAAAATATCCTGTTTTAGCATGGAAATTATTCTAAACCTACCTGTGGATTTCCTTTCTCTACTGGTGACTCTCAAATAGCCCTGGTGGCAGAGATCTCATCATGTAAACTACACGTAAAATGCGATTGGGTAACTGTATGAACACTTGATTGAAAAGAAACAAAGAATTCAGTTCTGACTGTATCCCCCCACACCTCAGAGCCAATCAGTTCTGACTGTATCCCCCCCCCACCTCAGAGCAAATCAGTTCTGACTTTATTCCCCCCACCTCAGAGCCAAGATACTATATCTTTTTTAAGTATTTAAATGTCTTACAAACAGAAGCTCATATTCAACATTTTGGTTGGATTTCAAACCTTTACATTTTTATTTTTTGTATGGCAATGTAGCAAATATAGGTAGATGGGGGTCTGGAGCAACTTAAAAAAATCCTGTTAGGGCACAGGCCGCATTGTTAAATTTAGGCTGGGGCTACACAGCACAACAGAGCTCTTGTGGCCAACGTTCGCTCTTTGTAACTACTACATGACTGTCATACAAGAAAATGGTGTTGCCTACGATGTCTAGTGTTCTGCAACCCGACAGCCTGATGGCACCACAGCCCCCTATATACACTATGATGGCCCCACAACTCCTCTATATACAGTATCAATGTTCCACAGCTTCCCTATACTCAGTATGATTGCCACACAGTTCCCCTATATATAGTAAGTATAAAGGTCCCACAGCTCCCAACAAACATCATGATGGCCCTTAACCGCCTATATACAGTACAATGGCCACACAGTTCCGCTATACACAGTGTGATGGTCTCACCACCCCCTATATAAGTATGATACCCCCCAAAAAATCCCTACATACAGTATGATGGCCACCACAACCCCCTTACATGCAGTATGAGGCTCCACTGCCCCTTACATACAGTAGAATGGCCACTACAACCCCCTTATATACAGAATGCTGGCCCCATATATACAGAATGATGGCCCCACACCTCCCCTACATACATTCTGAGGCCCCACACCTCCCTACAAACCGAATGATGGACACCACAGCCCCTTCCGTGACATACAGATTGATGGCCCCAGAGCATGCTACATACAGTATTATGGCCACCATAGCTGCCGTTACATACAGAATGTGGCCCCACAACTCTACATACAGTATCTGATGGCCCTACAGGCCCCTATACAGCACACAGTACAGTGGCCCCACAGCTTCCCTACATACAGTATAATGCTCCCCCAAAGCGCACACCTTCTGCTGTATGGCTCATCTCATCTGGTTCTGTTGCTTGGAGGTTCTCCCTGTCGGGTACAGGCAGCGCCAGGCCTTCTGCGTGACGTCATTCAGCAGATGAGGCCACATTTGCTATTCTGTGATGCGTCTGGAACGGTACCCGACACATTTAAAGTCACTGCGCCGGCCTGGCTGAGACCTGCCCCTTTCCACACGGCCTAGCCTGTGGGCCGCAAAATATTGCTTTGGGAGCCACATGCGGCCCCTGCAATATACCATATCACTCTTGCTTGCATGGAGATAGAATAATACTGGTTTACTTGCTTAGTATTCTTAACAAAATCTATTTTTATGTAAAAAAAATAAATGATGAGAAGATATAATATATTCTGTGCAGTATTTAGCCCCAGGAGCAGATCCTCTTAGCATACAAGGAGTGCAGCTATGGATGAGGAATGTAACATGGGATCTGTGTATGAGCTCCTCCTCAGTGGATGCTCTGGATATAAACATACAGTAAGCTGCGCTATGCTCTCGGGAACACATTGCATTGCATGTCAATAAACTTTATTTCATGCTCCCAAAGAGCTTAATTGCGTTATATAAGAAAAAAAAATACTTTTAAGCACATAGTGGAAGGTGTTTGATAAAATACAGTGAATTCACAGCTCATGCAGTGCTAATGCTACTTGCACCACCTGACGTTTTACACTGAGGTTTTTTGTATGGTACACAATATTTTTATTTTTAGGGGCACCAAGCTAGTGTAAAAAGAGTGCTAGAAGTGTGATAAAATCTGATCCCTATTATTGATAAGTTTGAGGAATATTTAAAGCCGGCCATACACATTAGATTGCTGTCGGCTCAATGATGCTTCAGTTAAATAGCCATTTCAGCCGACTCTCACATACATAGGAGCGCTGCTGTGATCTCTATGAGAGCCGCTGGTTAACACGTCGGTCGGTGGCTAATGTCTAAGACAACAATGCGATCAACCGTCTGAAATCTAACGTGCGCGATTGACATCTATCGCGACTATTATTCGGTCGGCATCCCCATATACATAAAATAGCTGGTTTTCAACTGCTGATTCCCTTGTTCCACAGCAGTCTCGGTTTACCAATGACATGATCTGTCAACAACACATGACCACTGCTGTCATATGAAGTCAACACGACATTGCTGGAGGCAAGCAAACAGTGACTGGCTGGGGACCAGTTAAGCAGTAGAAAAGACATGGCAGGAGATTGGTAATGTCAGATGTTTGCAAAAGAATTCATAGGAATGGAAAATCCCTTTAATGGGGCAGACATATAATATACTGCTCAAAAAAAGAGGGAACACTCAAATAACACATCCTAGATCTGAACAAATGAAATATTCTCATTGAATACTTTGTTCTGTACAAAGTTGAATGTGCTGACAACAAAATCACACAAAAATCATCAATGGAAATCAAATTTATTAACCAATCGGGGCCTGGATTTGGAGTCACCCCCAAAATTAAAGTGGAAAAACACACTACAGGCTGATCCAACTTTGATGTAATGTCCTTAAAACAAGTCAAAATGAGGCTCAGTATTGTATGTGGCCTCCACAAGCCTGTATGACCTCCCTACAACGCCTGGGCATGCTCCTGATGAGGTTGCGGATGCTCTCCTGTGGGATCTCCTCCCAGACCTGGACTAAAGCATCCGCCAACTCCTGGACAGTCTGTGGTGCAACGTGACGTTGGTGGATGGAGCGAGACATGATGTCCCAGATGTGTTCAATCGGATTCAGGTCTGGGGAACGGGCGGGCCAGTCTATAGCTTCAATGCCTTCATCTTGCAGGAACTGCTGACACACTCCAGCCACATGAAGTATGGCATTGTCCTGCATTAGGAGGAACCCAGGGCCAACCGCACCAGCATATGGTCTCACAAGGGGTCTGAGGATCTCATCTCGGTACCTAATGGCAGTCAGGCTACCTCTGGCGAGCACATGGAGGGCTGTGCGGCCCTCCAAAGAAATGCCACCCCACACCATTACTGACCCACTGCCAAACCGGTCATGCTGAAGGATGTTGCAGGCAGCAGATCGCTCTCCACGGCGTCTCCAGACTCTATCACGTCTGTCACATGTGCTCAGTGTGAACCTGCTTTCATCTGTGAAGAGCACAGGGCGCCAGTGGCGACTTTGCCAATCCTGGTGTTCTGTAGCAAGTGCCAAGCGTCCTGCATGGTGTTGGGCTGTGAGCACAACCCCCATCTGTGGATGTCAGGCCCTTATACCACCCTCATGGAGTTGGTTTCTAACTGTTTGTGCAGACACATGCACATTTGTGGCCTACTGGAGGTCATTTTTCAGGGCTCTGGCAGTGCTCCTCCTTGCACAAAGGCGGAGGTAGTGGTCCTGCTGCTGGGTTGTTGCCCTCCTACAGCCCCCTCCACGTCTCCTGGTGTACTGGCCTGTCTCCTGGTAGCGCCTCCAGCCTCTGGACACTACGCTGACAGACACAGTAAACCTTCTTGCCACAGCTCGCATTGATGTGCCATCCTGGATGAGCTGCACTACCTGAGCAATTTCTGTGGGTTGTAGAGTCTGTCTCATGCTACCACGAGTGTGAAAGCACAACCAGCATTCAAAAGTGACCAAAACATCAGCCAGAAAGCATTGGTACTGAGATGTGGTCTGTGGTCCCAACCTGCAGAACCACTCCTTTATTGAGGGTGTCTTGATAATTGGCAATAATTTCTATCTATTGTCTATTCCATTTGCACAACAGCATGTGAAATTGATTGTCAATCAGTGTTGCTTCCTAAGTGGACAGTTTGATTTCACATAAGTTTGATTTACTTGGAGTTATATTCTGTTGTTTAAGTGTTCCCTTTATTTTTTTGAGCCATGTACATTGTTTTCATAGTGAGAGTAGCTCTATGTCCTGGTTAATATGGCAGCATTCTGTGGGAGAAAATTTATATGTATTGTGACAAAGTCATTGGCAAAGAACTGGAGGAAGATATGTATCACTTAGGTTGTTAGCTTCAGTGATATGAACCTAGAAAAATGCTCCAGCACACTAAGTGTTGAGATGGGTTAATTGACCATGTTTAGGGTGTTACAGGTCCGGGTGGTGGAACCTCTAAGCAAGGAGGGACCAGAGGGCGTGGCTAAGTGCTTACTTGGCCTGACCCAGGTCACACGGCGGCTTAGTCGACTCTGTGAAACAGGGAGGGACCGGGCAGGTGAACCAATGCCACTCTGGGACCGACCTTGTGTGAGAGCAGGCGACTCCCACGGGTCAATGACAGGAGCTGACCAGTACAGCGGAAGAGCATGGCAGGCGGGCTGGCGGGTGGTCCGGGTAGATATGCAGGCAGGTACGGCTGATAGCCAGACAGGCGCTGCGGGTAGGCAAACAGGTGGGTTTGGCGGATAGCCAGACAGGTGCTCCGGGTAGGCAAGCTGGCAGGTACGACATGTTACTTGGCAGGTGCTCCGGGTAGGCAAGCTGGCGGGCACGACAGGTTACTTGGCAGGTGCTCCGGGTCTGCAGGCTGGCGGACACAGCAGGTAACTGGCAGGTGCTCCGGGTAGGCAGGCTGACGGGCACGGCAGGTAACTGGCAGGTGCTCCAGGTAGACAGGCTGACGGGCACGGCCGGTAACTGGCAGGTGCTCCAGGTAGACAGACTGGCGGGCTGGACTGTTAGACAGACTGGCGGGCAGGACTGACAGGCAGCGGGACCAGACGGCTGAAGCAAGTGTTAGCACATGGAACAACAACCTTGCACAGGCACCTCCATTTTGGAGGAGGTGCCTTATATAGGAGAAGTCCTCCGGACATTGGCCGGGGACTTTTTAGGACGTCGCACGCGGCCCCTTTAAGAGGGAGGGAGCGCGCGCGCGCCCTAAGCACAGTGCCCGGGAAGCTGTGCGCGCCACAGCAGCAGGGGAGCAGGAAGACGCCGGACCAGGACTGCGGCGGTGAGGGGAACGGCGTCTCTGCCTGGCAGGAGGCAGAGACGCCGATGCTACAGACCCCTTTACTCCCCCTCTTCTTTAGGCCCGTGAGAAATTTTTTAAGAAGATGAGGGTCATGAATGTTCTCCCTGGGTTCCCAAGACCTCTCCTCCGGGCCAAACCCCTTCCAATCCACAAGAAAGAAAGTCTTTCCTCTTACCCTCTTGGTGGCCAAAATGTTTTCTACCTCAAAGACGTCCTCAACGGAGACTGGAGCTGGAGTGGTACCTGGATCATCAGAGAAGGAATTAAGGACAGCTGGCTTGAGGAGGGATACATGAAAGGAGTTGGGAATCCGTAAGGTGACCGCGAGTTTAAGCTTGTAAGCCACGGGATTAATTTGGTTCAGAACCTCAAACGGACCGATGAACCGCAGACCCAACTTATAGGAAGGTATCTTGAGACGGACATATTTGGAGGAAAGCCAGACCTCGTCTCCCGGACGGAATTGAGACGGATCCAGACGTCTCTTATCAGCATGTCTCTTCATCCGCTCGGAGGACTGAAGAAGTGCAGATCTAGTGTCTTCCCAAATAGCCGAAAATTCGCTGACAAGAGACTCCGTGTCAGAATTGTCCACTGAAATGGAGACGGGAAACGGAATCCAGGGGTGTCGACCGTAGACCACAAAAAAAGGGGATTTAGAAGAAGACTCACTCTCATGGTTGTTATAGGAGAACTTGGCCCAGGGCAGGAGCTCCACCCAATCGTTATGGTGAGCGTTGACAAAGTGCCGAAGAAAGCTGGTAAGGATCTGGTTGATATGCTCCACTTGACCAATGGACTGAGGATGATAAGCAGAAGAGAAATCCAAAGAGACATCTAGCAGCTTGTACGTAGCTCTCCAGAAGCGCAAAGTGAACTGAACCCCACGATTAGACACAATGTGGAGGGGTAGGCCGTGAAGACGGAAGATGTGATGGATGAAGTCCTTAGCCAGCACAGATGCAGATGGAAGACCAGGCAGAGGGATGAAGTGGGCCATTTTAGAAAAGCGGTCAGCGACCACCCAAATGACAGTACAACTGGCAGAAACAGGTAGATCTGTGATGAAGTCCATTGCAATGTGTTGCCACGGAGAGGAAGGCACGGGAAGAGGAAGGAGATGGCCGGCTGGAAGGTGCCTAGGAACCTTGTTACGGGCACAAGAGGAACAAGCCGCGACAAAGTCTGCAACATCCTTGCGCAGGGAAGGCCACCAGTAATGTCGGGCAACGAGCAGGAAGGTCTTCCTTTGGCCAGCATGACCGGCTAGTTTGGATGAATAGCCCCAGAGTAGAACCTACTTTAGATCCGGAACCGCTACAAAGGTCTTACCGGGTAGAAGATGAGACAGGTCCAACGGAGCAACAGTCATCACTTTGGAGCGGTCAATGATATGTAGAGGCTCCTCCTCTTGGTCGGAAGACAGGAATGAGAGGGATAGCGCATCAGCTTTAATGTTCTTGTCCGCCAGGCAGTAATGCAGAAAGAAGCAGAATCGGGCAAAGAATAGAGACCACCTGGCCTAACGCGGATTTAGTCTTTGGGCATTCTGAAAATAAGCAAGGTTTTTGTGGTTAGTGTAGATGACCACCGGGTGCAGAGCCCCCTCCAGCAAGTAGCGCCATTCATCCAGCGCTAATTTGATGGCCAGCAGCTCACGATCTCCTATGGTGTAGTTGTGCTCGGACGAGGAGAAGAGCTTGGAGAAGAAGCCGCAGGTTACCATTCTCCCGGACGAGGATTTCTGGGTGAGCACCGCTCCAGCTCCGGAGGATGCATCAACCTCCAGGAAGAACTGCTTGTTGCAATCCGGACGGTGTAGCACAGGAGCGGAAGAGAAGGCTTGTTTAAGGGAGACGAAGGCCTTCTCCGATTCGGAAGTCCATTCCCTGGGAATTGCTCCTTTATGGGTGAGCGCGGAGATGGGAGCAGTCCAGGAGAAGAAATGAGGAATTACGAGGCAGTAATAGTTTGCGAAGCCCAGGAATCGCTGAATTGCCTTCAACCCCTCCAGTCGGGGCCACTTTAAGACGGCAGACACCTTCTCGGGATCCATCCGCAGGCCAGTCTCGGAGATAATATAGCCCAGGAACGGTAGGAAGTTCTGCTCAAAGAGGCATTTCTCGAATTTAGCATATAGGCGATTCCTCCAGAGCCTTAGCAGGACCTGACTAACATCCCTCCGGTGTGAGGGCAGATCCGGAGAGAAAACCAAGATATCATCCAGGTACACCACCACGCAAGAATACAGGAGATCACGGAAGATGTCGTTAACCAGCTCCTGGAAGACGGCTGGAGCATTACAGAGACAAAAGGGCATCACGCGGTATTCGTAGTGATCGTCCCGGGTGTTGAATGCCGTCTTCCACTCATCTCCCTGGCGGATCCGGAACAAATTGTACGCCCCAGGAAGATCGAGCTTGGTGAAGATCTTCGCGCCTTTAATGCGGTCAAACAGCTCCGAGATGAGAGGCAGGGGGTACTTATTTTTTATGGTAATCTGGTTAAGGTCCCTGTAATCAATACAGGGACGTAGAGAGTCGTCTTTCTTCTTGACGAAGAAGAATCCTGCTCCAGCCGGAGAAGTGGATTTCTGGATAAATCCCCTAGCAAGATTCTCTTCTATGTACTCAGACATGGCCCGGGTCTCAGCCAACGACAAGGGGTAGATTCGCCCGTGGAGTGGAGAAGCACCAGGTACCAGGTCGATGGGGCAATCATACGGCCTATGAGGTGGTAGTGTCTCCGCTTCCTTTTTGTCAAAGACGTCCACATAGGACCAGTAGGGTGCCGGCTGACCAGGTAGATTAGCAGGAGTAGACGGTGGTCGAGCAGGACGAACCGGAACCAGACAGGACTCATGGCATTCCAGACCCCAACGGAGCACTTCAACAGATCTCCAATTCAGGACGGGCTCATGTCTTTGTAACCAGGGTAGACAAAGCAAGAGGGCGTGAGAGAGACCGGACAGCACATGAAAGGAGATCTTCTCCGAGTGCAGCATTCTCACCTGAAGGGTTACAGGCTCTGTGACGAGCAAGATGGTCTCTGGAAGAAGCCTCCCATCCACGGAGGCAACCGCTAACGGTTCAGCCAGACGTATGGTGGGAATCTGATACTGCTCCACAACAACCTGTTTAATGAGATTCCCAGCGGCTCTGGAATCCAGATGGACAGTCTCCAAGAAGCGGGTCTCAACACTGGAAATAGAAACAGACAGAGTCAAAGATGGAGAGGATTTACTCTTGCCTATGACGAGCGGTCCTAGACACTGGAGTTTCCCGGCCTCACCGGGCAGGAACGGATCGGATGCTCTCTACTGCCACAGTAGAAGCTGCTCCCTTCGGCTTGGTGCGTCTCCAGGCGAGACTTGACCATCTTGGTTTGGTCAATTTGCATAGGCTCAGGCAAACATGCCCGGGGAATTGCTGGTTGCGAGGCTGGCCTTTGGATGCGGAAATCTTTTCTCCCGGTTAGTCTCCTTAGCACGTTCCAGAAAACGGATGTCAATCCAGGTAGCTTATGACACCAGGTCGTCCAGAGTGGAAAGGATGTCACGACCGGCTAGCTCATCCTTGATCCGTCCAGAAAGACCTTCCCAAAAGGTGGACACCAGAGCCTTGTTGTTCCAGGCAAGTTCAGACGCGAGGGTTCGGAAACGTATGGCATACTGGCCCACAGAGAGACTCCCTTGGTGGAGACGGAGAAGTGAGGAGGCAGTAGAAGATTTTCGTCTGGGCTCATCGAAGACCTTCCGGAAGGCAGCGAGGAAAGCCAGAAGATCGGACACCAGGGGATCCCCTCTTTCCCACAGAGGGTTTAGCCATGCCAATGCCTCCCCGGTGAGGTGAGACATGATGAATGCCACCTTGGCCCGGTCGGAGGGGAACTGATGTGCCAGGAGTTCAAAGTGCAGCGTGCACTGATTTATGAAGCCCCGACATAAGACGGGGTCACCACCAAAACGTGGAGGCGCAGAGAGCCAGGGTCCAAAGCAGGGTGCCACAGCGCCACTGGGTTGAGGTGCCGCCGGAGCGGGTGCCGCTCGGCTAGAGACGGACACAGACTGGGTGGACAGTGTGTCCAGGCGGGAGTTGACAGTCCGCAGATAGGACAGGATAGTTTCCTGTTGGGATCTCTGACGTGAGACCTCCTGGTACAGGTCAGAGAGCGAAGGAGCCTGGGGGCCACCGGATTCCATGGCCTGTGCAAACTGTTACAGGTCAGGGTGGTGGAACCTCTGTGCTTCGGTGCAAGGAGGGACCAGAGGGGCGTGACTAAGTGCCTACTCGGCCTGACCCAGGTCACACGGCGGCTTAGTAGACTCTGAGAACCAGGTAGAGACTGGGCAGGTGAACCAGCTGCCACTCTGGGAACGACCTTGTGTGAGAGCAGGCGACTCTCACGGGTCAGTTCACAGGAGCTGCCCGGTACAGCGGAAGAGCAGGGCAGGCAGGCTGGCGGGTGGTCCGGGTAGATAAGCAGGCAGGTACGGCGGATAGCCAGACAGGTGCTCCGGGTAGGCAAGCTGGCGGGCACGACAGGTTACTTGGCAGGTGCTCTGGATAGACAGACTGGCGGGCTGGACTGTTAGACAGACTGGCGGGCAGGACTGACAGGCAGCGGGACCTGAGGGCTGAAGCAAGTGTTAGCACACAGAACAACAACCTTGCACAGGCACCTCCATTTTGGAGGAGGTGCCTTATATAGGAGAAGTCCGGGGACCTTTTAGGATGACGCGCGCAGCCCTTTTAAGAGAGAAGGAGCATGCACGTGCCCTAAGTGCGCACCACAGCAGCAGGGGAGCAGGAAGACTCCAGACCACGACTGTGGCGGTGAGAGGAACGGCGTCTCTGCACGGCAGGAGGCAGAGACGCCGATGCTACATAGGGCTAGGTTGATTGAACATCTGTAGAGTGGGTGGGAGGCTGTTCAACATATCTCCACCCCAGAGTGGGATCCAGAGGATAAAAACACTGCCTTCCGTTGGGTGTGTCTGGAGATGTGAGCTCCATAGTTGTATGTTTGTGTTAAGGAAAGCAGAACCTTTATATGCTGGTTCCTGAACGGGCAGATTCCAGCAGCAACATGGACTGTGGCATATGTTATGTTTTCTCGTTAGGCCAGAAAAGCTGTGTTTGTTTAGCTACCCTGCCCTGGTTTATGCGGCATCTTTTATAAACCAGTGGAAGATTTAAAGAGACAGTGTTCGTGTCTACCTTTATGTGCAGCTGAGTGAGCCGATCTACCATAGTATCCATATATTATTATTTATTATTATAGCGCCATTTTTTCCATGGCACTTTACATGTGAAAAAGGGGTATACATACAAGAACAATTACAATAATCTTGAACACAATGTGACAGCGACTGGTACAGGAGGAGCGAGGACCCTGCCCGCGAGGGCTCACAATCTACAAGGGATGGGTGAGGATACAGTAGGTGAGGGTAGAGCTGGTCGTGCAGCGGTGGTTACTGCAGATTGTAGGCTTGTCAGAAGAGGTGGGTCTTCAGGCTCCTTTTGAAGGTTTCCACAGTCGACGAGAGTCTGATGTGTTGGGGTAGAGAGTTCCAGAGTAGGGGGGGAGCACGGGAGAAATCTTGTATGCGATTGTGGGAGGAGGAGATAAGAGGGGAGTAGAGAAGGAGATCTTGTGAGGATCGAAGATTGCGTGCGGGTATGTAACGGGAGACTAGGTTTTGAATGGCTTTGTATGCCATGGTTTGGGTTTTGAACTGGAGACTCTGAGCAATGGGGAGCCAGTGAAGAGATTGACAGAGAGGAGAGGCCGGGGAATAGCGGGGGCAAAGGTGGATTAGTCAGGCAGCAGAGTTTAGGATGGATTGGAGGGGTGCGAGAGTGTTGGAAGGGAGGCCACAGAGCAGGAGATTGCAGTAGTCGAGGCGGGAGATGATGAGGGCGTGCACTAGTGTTTTTGCAGATTCATGGTTGAGGAATGTGCGGATCCGGGAGATATTTTTGAGTTGGAGTCGGCAGGAAGTGGAAAGGGCTTGGATATGTGGTTTGAAGGAGAGTTCAGTGTCCAGGGTTACCCCAAGGCAGCGAGCTTGAGGGACTGGGGAGAGTGGACAGCCATTGACATTGATGGATAGGTCAGTTGGAGGGGTGAATGAGATGGCGAAAAGATGATGAATTCTGTTTTGTCCATGTTAAGTTTTAGAAAGCTAGCAGAGAAGAAGGATGAAATAACAGACAGACATTGTGGGATTTTGGTTAGTAAGGAGGTGATATCGGGTCCAGAGAGGTAGATCTGTGTGTCGTCAGCATAGAGGTGATAATGAAAGCCATGAGACTCTATGAGCTGTCCCAGGCCTAAGGTGTAGATGGAGAAGAGCAGGGGTCCTAGAACTGAATCTTGGGGGACACGGACAGATAGGGGGCGATGAGGAGGTGGTGTGTGAGTGGGAGACACTGAATGTCCTGTCTGTTAGGTATGAGGAGATCCAGGATAGGGCCAAGTCTGTGATGCCGAGAGATGAGCGAGTTTGTAGTAAGAGGGAATGGTCCACTGATGCAGGAAGTTTATTATGCCTTCCGGGAGCGGTGCTGCTTTATTCAATTGTGCTGCATTGAAAATACACAGAGGCAATTGGCTAAATTAGTACCGCTGCATGAGGTCATGAGAGGCTTGTGACGCTCCCATCACCCCAGCAAGTTTTCAATGGCACCCCTGATTGGTAAACACTGGTATCACGAGTAACATAAATAATAAATCTAGAAGGAATCATAGCAGTGTGTAAACATATAAATCCTCTAAAATCAATCATTTTTATTCAATTCACTAAAAAGCACCAATACCCATGTGATGGAGAGTAGTGAGTGGACGAATAGTCACCAAAGAAGCATATCTCCTTTAAAGAAGATGAACACCACATTATACAAAATGGACTTAACTTGCCCTAATAAAATCTATGATAATCCTGCCTTAAGCGGAGGTTGGCACCCTGATAGCGAATTTTGGCACCCCCGCTGAATAAAGGATGTCCCTACCTTTCCCTGTTATGCCCTGTGTGTGAGCTATAGCAGGAAATAGGTGACTGCCTATTCTAATACAAATATATTCCTAGCATAAAAATCAATTCCAAAATGCATGAAAACTACAGAGTTATATGATACACTTATCTCTGAGTAGTACAGTCGTCTCACTAAACACTGGTATCAGTCAAACATAATAGTGCTATGTACTGTATGTCTCCTATGTAAATATTCCCACATGACTATGTTCTATATAATGAATATTGTTATTTCAGAGCTTCAACCTCTCTTCTCAAGTCCTGACTTCAGTAAGATCTCCAGCAAATCAGTGAAGCTCACTCATGTTATGCACAAGGCTGTCCTGGAACTGAATGAAGATGGAGTGGAAAGTGCCCCAAGAGTGGACCCCAGCACCCGCCAACATTTCCCACTGGAGTTCCACCTGAACCACCCATTCCTGTTCGTTCTCCGCTCTGAAAGCAATGGTGCTCTCCTGTTCATTGGAAAAGTAATGAATCCCAAAGAAGTTTCCCGTTAAGCACCATGTATCCTATCGTTTTTGACTGTTGCAACCTTAATAATTTGCCTTACAATGAAGTCTGGATTCTGTTAATTGCCACTGTGACTATTATTGCCCTTTTATGCCGAAGACTAGCTAAATTCCAAAATAAAAACAGTATCTCTTCCAGGTTCCCCCTCACCACCAAGTATATAATCCATGGTTCAGTAATAATATAGGTTCACTGTGTTTCAAGATGGCAAATACAGGTACAGTTCCTGGTTTAAAATCTATAGTGCATCATGGCGCTTAATCATCTAAAGATCTGAGCAGAATAATTTCTTGGTATATAGTAATTGGGGCTTTCTTTGTTTTCCTGATACACAGATAGAAATGATCTGCATAGATATAAAAGACATTGATCCTGATTGATTCATTAAGGCTGGCATTTTGTACGTCAGTTTTAGGAGTGCTGGAGTAAAATGTGCCAAATTCATTATTGTATCTCTTAATGAATTTGGTGCATCGAACAACTGCCGGGCATATCTGTCATAAATGTTGCTCTAGCCAGGGGCAACTGTAAAATTCTGGGCAAAATTTACAGCAATTTTGTTTTGTAAATTATAATGAATTTGCTACTTCCAACCTCACATCAGCGGGAAAATGGCAAAAGACCTTTGAGTGGTGCAAAAATTTTGACACATTTTAAGGCATTTTACTCCAGAACTCTGGCGAAAACACCTTGATGAATCGGGGCCACGGAGTTCAAGCAGTATGCAGTGAGCACATAAGCTCCCTCTAGTGGTGGCTGTAGGAAGGCCGCATGCTCTCTTTCAACTCTGTCTATGCAGGGAATTTCTAGCTGTGCATCAAAAATATAAAGCCCCGATAAAACATTATATTAGGAAATGAACCAGCACAAAATTGTGAATCTGTGCAGCCACAATTACATTGTGTGTCCATTTCAACATGAAAAAAAATGGTGAAAAGACCTCTTTCAGTGTGCCTGTGCTTCTCTGATGGTGCAGAAGCCAAGTATCCTGTACTAGCAGTATCAGACAGCGCTCATTTTGGACCAGCGGCACGATCGTTCTGCAGATGTGAACTGTCAATCTCCATGAGCACAACGGGAGGGTGGGGAGCAGTGCACTCCTGAAGATGAGAACACTCCTTTATATTCTTTGTGACAACTTCAGCTCTGATGGACCTGGTCCATCAAGGTGTTACAAGGATGACAATTACATTTTTTGGCAATGCCACATGATTTCTGAACTTCCTTAATTTCAAAGAGGTGAGATAAACCCGTAGGGCACCAAAATATTTGCATGATAGCGTAGATGACTAAAAAGTAACAGATCGGGTTTGTAATTGTGTTTTAATGAGATAAATATGTCTCTGGTTCGAGGGGGGTCGATTTACGCGCCAGAATCCGGCTTCACTTGTGCCAAAAAACTGTCTTTCATGCTTTGCGCCACAGTTATATGTTTCAGACGCGTTCTAGACGTGCCGAGTGCTGAGGTGTGGCCGACCGGAAAGTGGGTGGATGATGGGGTGTAGTGATGCTGTGCAACAAAAGCTTTAATAAATCATCACTAATATCTTTTATTTCTGTACTAAAACTTTTTTTTCCCCATGATTGTATTTTACAATAAAAATGGCCATACTGCCTCTGCTTCTAAATAGGTCTTAAAGGTGCGCTACATATTTATCCAAAAATGCTCTGTAATAATTTCCCCAAGACAACATGCATGTTCTTCAGAGATGATTGTGAAAGGCTACTTTAGAGTATTCTGAAATCTCCGTATGTTCATGTTTAGGTTTTTAATTAAAAGTGATTACTTCACCTAAAAAAAAATAAATTCTATTACACCTAATATCTATTTGCAACCCACATGGTGTTCTGTTATATACTGGTGAGGTCTCGGCTGAACTCTTACCCTCTGCTATATGCTAGAACAAGCCCATGCAATAAAGTCTGATTTACTTATTGCTCAGGAATCATGTCTCTTGTTTCATTACTCTGATAGAAAATTAACCCAGTCGTGGAGTTATTCCATTTAAAGAAAAAAAAATGAATGCGGAAGGGAATAGCAACATCCCCAGAATGTGTAACAAGTCTAATTAGTCAAGAATGTTCCCTCAGCAGTCGCTTCACAAAGATACCTTAATTGCAAGTGTGTCCTGGGAGTTCACAAGTGCTGAGAGATGCAATCATATAAAAGTGCTGCTTTTTTGTGAAGTACGTGAATATGAGAACCTTTAGGAAGTTCATTCAAGTCAAACAAATTAATTCTCCCAGACAATACGCATCCCAGGAATCTCCAGTAGACACGTCCTCATTTCTTGCAGCTCTTGCACCATGCTATTGTCAGGTCCGTAGTGCACCGACAGAATGTCCCGTGCTCTCAGAATAATACCCATAGCGTCATCTACTTCACGTCTACAAAACACGATGTGCAGAGAACTTGATTGACAAAACACTTGATATGTATTAAAATCAAATCCATAAATTAGGCTAGTGATGCAAAACCAACTTACCCATTGAATAATACCTGAGCCAGCTTGAAAAGTTCATGGCCAACTTCTATGCTGGATGAACCATAACGTTGGCTTACAAGCTGAATACTTTTTCTTAGGTGTTTTGCAGCTGCAGCCCAATCACCTACAAAGCAAAGCATAAATCAATTGAAATTAGAAAGCATAAACCATTTACCTATAAAATAACGCAGACATATAAAAGAAAAAAAAAATCATACCCCTAGAGGCTTCAGCCTGAGCCAGATGATCCATGACCTGTCCAAATAGCATGTGATTCTGAGAGAGAAACTCCTTGCCCTCGGATAAACATGACGTCAGCCTCTTTACCGCTGCATCTGAAGATGAAAAAATTACCTGCATGTGATATTTGGCAGAACCAGTGCAGATGGATGGCACTAAAAAGTAACTTATGGTAATGCAGCTAATGTGGCTTTTATGTATGGGGATTTTTCTATGATAATCAAAAGATGTGAATGCTGAGCGCCCTAAAGTCTTGTCAATTTTAGTTGAAGAGTGGAATAAAACCATGTATTATCTTATCAAAGCGTACACAGCGTACCAGGAAAAACTGGTCCACTGTGTTATGTCCCTCAAGCCCTACAAGGGGCATAACACCGCGTATCAATTTTTTCTGAAGTGCGCCTTCAGATGGTCAGATCATCTAGATCTAGCCTTCTTGGTTTATCCACCCAAACTTAAGTAGGGTCTGTATAATTCAGTTCTTTCAGATCCCTTTTCAAATGGTCTTGAAAGCGGATTTGTTTGTCATGTTAATTCCTTCTTCCCCACTGATGAAGTTTCGGTAATGCAAACTACATATCTCACGATGCCTCTGGATTTGAAGAAGGGATGGCGACTCATCACAAATATGCTGAAGCCGCATCATGGCAAGTATATCTCCTGCTTGTGATAGGTTTCTCCCTGTCAGATCTTACAGACATAAGGCTATAGGAGCAATGTGAAGCAGCATCTCATAGGAATACAGAAGAGAATCTGCACATAGAACTTAAATATTATATAACACAAACTGTTAGAGAAGATTTATTATTCTGCTGCTAATCAATGTATGAACTATTATACCAATGCTCTCTTATATAAAGAAGAAATTATATCTTTAGCTCCATGGGAGGACATACAGAGGAACAAACATTGCGAACCAAGGAGATGTCTGGGAGCTGTCAGAATGGGTCTGTTAGGTAATGTTGTCAAAGGAAGTCAGAGGCTCACTTTCTGCCTAACATTAGGACACGGGCAGAAAATGTTGCATGCATAGCGCATTTCTGTTTCTGCATCAAATTGCAAATTGTTCCATTTTTCCGCAGCTCACTGCACTTTTCTGAAAAGTGAGCAAAGCTTAGTAGTGGTGTACAGTCTCCCGAGGCCCGATAAATGTACCCCAGATAATGTACCCATGTCGCTTAATAAATAATTAATTAGCATTTCGCTCCAGTGGGCTCTGCCTTAGAACCGGAGTACGAAACTCATTCTAGGTAAAATGACTTTGTGTGTCATATGTCTGACTTATTCAAATAACAAAAACTTCTCTGCCTTTCTGAATGCTTGATGCTGTCATAGACATTTTGAGTGCGCTGAATAACTCCACAGCACTAAGCTTTCTTAGATTACTCCATGATCCCAAATACGTACTCAAGATAACGTGCTATCATATAGTCACCTAAATGGTTGTTCTGCAGCTGTTCCTGAGCCTTATGAACAGCGCGCTGAAGGTTCTGCAGACGGGGCAGAATATCATCTCTTCTCAACCGATGTGCACAGAAATTATTGACACAGTGCAGCTCATCATTACCCTAAGAGAAAAGAAACATCTAGGTGTCATATACATCATGTGTAAATCATCACCTTACTTTCCAGACAGTTCAGCTGTAGATGCACATAAACATATCACCTTTAATAAGGAATGGCACTTTGGACAGCAGAAATCACTGAAGGTTTCATCGGTTAATGTCTGCTCTAGGGTACAAGCATTACACTGGCAAGTAAAAAAATACTGATCCTTTAGCAATGCTTGCCTTTTTTCAAACTTCATTCGTAATTTGTGAGGTCCTAGAAGACATTGAAGAAAACAAAAGATTACACCTTTTTCCAATACTCTGATACATTTGTCCAAAATTGTCATATGGAGGGAAGATGTCACAATTGGTGCAAATATAAGGCAAAGGCATCTATGAGTTTAAGAGAACAATGAATGAAAGGCAAAGGAGCCATCAATCAAGCAGTAGGAGGCAACACTATGCAATAGGGAATAGCACTGGGAATAGAGCTGGAGTGACAGAGGCTTCAGATCTACAAATAGATCTTCAGCCTCATTTGCATATCAATTCAACAGCTGATTTCTCAGTAATGGAGGAACAGACTGGCCATGTAGAGATATTGCTGGACTTGTCTTTGAAAGAGCCACATACGTACGTAATCAGGCAATTTAAATGCTGCTGTTGACTGACGGTAACATTTAAATGGTTGAACAACAGCGACCGGAGCCGGGTATGGTGAGGCCTCGGCTCCCTACATGCATGCATGTGCTCCTGACATAGGATATACTATTCCGTCCTACACTAGGAAGAGGTAAAAGTAAAATTACAATAATGAAATGCTGTTTAAAGTGGTTTAATAAATGAAATGTACTAGGACCCAGTGAAACATACCATAGCAGTGGAGAACTTCTTCGCCTTTCCTGATAGCTCTGTTGGCTCTAACCATGACACTTCTGCCTTGGAAGGACACACTGGTGTTTGGGTCACAAGAATGGTTCAGCAGGCTCAGGATAGGGAATATGGCTGTAGCTAGACGGGAGCTATTGCTTCTTGCTACCAGCGAAGTAGTAGATTCTGTAGACATGGAAGATGTGGTAGGAAGGTACAAAGAAAATAGCACACATTACATGAGAAACACTACAATGAAGCTGGTCATAGACACCACCTGTAAGCCCTTCGTATTTGAGCTCCTCACTATTTTAATAGTATTAGTTTGCTGTCAGTGAATGAGAACAGTCTAGTTTATGTTCAGAGGCTGAAAAGCAGAAATCTAGTCCCAATCTTAGTTTAGAAATGGATACAAATATATCTAGTCTAAAAAATACTCTCAGCTAACCAGTCTGAACTCTAAACTAAGACATTGTAGCAAAAAGAATAAGAAAAAATAAATAATTTTAATGGAATCTATCATTTCAGTTTATTATGGATATATTATACTATATTACACAGACTTAAAAGGTAATTTTAAGTAACTTTTAGAAATATGCTGTCCTGTGTGTTTACACAAGGAATAACTATTTCTGGCCATTATATGATTTGTATCCTGGATTTTCACAAGTTTTCCCCTCTCCAGGCTCTATTTCTAATTGGCAATCCACTCTGAGCTGGTGGGAGGAGACTAACTGCTATGATCTCTCCCATACACAACTTAAAAACATGAGGGACTCCCTGTCTTCATGCATGGAGTGTATTATTCAACAGTACTAGTCTGCGTGGATATGAATCCAGTTCTGGATTGAGGTAAAAGATGTATAAGAAAGCTCAGCACAATCTTTCTATGTCAACCTCTGCTCATCACTGCTCTCCCCCCTCTCCATAGAGTATGATAGGAAGTGTAACCTGACACCTCACTGTTCTGGCACTGCATCTTGTCCTGAGTAAGCCAGTGTTGAACTGTTTTTTTCCAGAATGGATGGTGATGTGAGTGCAGGAGGGGGGTCACTGAAATAATTTGGAACTGACAAAAGTTATTTTCAATTTAACTTCACTGAATATCATCTATTGAAAATCGGTCATTGCTTCTAAATTGTGGTTCAACCGGAAAAAAAAAAATAGCGATGGGACCCTTAACTTAATATTTTGTTGCACAACCTTTTGAGGCAATCACTGCAAACAAACAATTTCTGTAACTCTCAATGAGACTTCTGAACCTGTCCACAGATATTTTAGCCAACTCCTCGTAAGCAAACTGCCCCAGCTGTCTTAGGTGTGAAGGTGCCTTCTCCAGACTAAATGGTTCTGCTTCTTCCACAGATTGTCAATAGGATTTAGATCAGGGCTCATAGAAAGCCACTTAGATGTCTTTCAGCTGTGTGTTTTGGGGCATTATCCTGTTGGAGGACCCATGACCTGCGTGTCAGACCAAGCTTTCTGACCCTGGGCAGCACATTTCGCTCCAGAATACCTTGATAGTCTTAAGATTCATTGTACCCTCACACAGATTCAAGACACCCTGTGCCAGATGTAGCAAAGCAGCCTCAAAACATAACCGAGCTTCCTCCATGTTTCACAGTTGGTACTATGTTTTTTTGTTTGTATGCTTTATTTTTGCATCTGTGAAGATAGAGCTGATGTGACTTGCCAAAAAACTCCAGTTTTGTCTCATCTGTCTAAAGGACATTCTCCCTGAAGCTTTGAGGCTTGTCAATATGCATTTCCTCCTCGGTCATCTTCCATAAAGTCCACTTGGACTTTCGCATGGTGCGATCTGACACTGACTGTACCCTGACCTTGGAGTTCCCCTCTAATCTCTTAGGAAGTTGTTCTAGGCTCTTTGGTTACTATTCGCATTATCAGGTCACCACATCAAGGAAGGTTTGCTACAGTCCCATAGACCTTAAACTTTTGAGTAATATGTGCAATTGTAGTAACAGGAACATCGAGCTGTTTGGAGATAGTCTTATAGCCTTTACCTCTGTTTAGATGACTTTGGTCCATGTTCAGTGTGGTACACGCCATGGTACCAAACAGCATGGGGGCTAATTTTCTCTGCTTAAATAGGTAGACTGACTGATTACAAGTTTGTAGACAGCTCACGTTACATCTTAGTTTACCATTGTGGGTTTTTCTCACTTAAACAGAAGGGTACCAACAATTTTGTCCACATGTGTACGTTTTTTTTTTTTTTTACCAAAGAAGTGAATGGGAACAGGACCTGTATAGGCATCCAGGTGCAATTTTATGTAAAAACCATGAGTGAACCAAGCCTAAGAAAAGAATAGGCATTCTATCAGGGCCCCATTCATTTTCCAGCTTCATCCATCCTGGGATCCTGAAAACCACTAAAGAACACGGGGTCGCTTTAATCTTGCCTGGGAACACTATAGATGAGAAAATGTCAGCTCAGAAACTTTTCCAGTGGTGCAAAACTGGTCACATAAGGTTAACAGGAAAAAAAAAATCTTCACAGTTTCTCATATTTTCCAAAATTGTTATGTAAAGTAGGATCAGGCTTCAACGCGAATATAATAATCAAGGCATTGCTCATGCAGAAACTATTCAGTCAACAATGGCGGCCGACCTGAAGCAGAAATGTAGCAGAAGTACTCCAGAGGAAGTGACTATGCTGAAATGTAGTCCTCATTCAAACGGATTTTGAGGTATACTCTCACAGTAAGAGCGTGCTCAGACAGTAGTGTACGGACCCCAATGTTCGGACTTACCATGGGTCTGTCTCTTCACATCGACATACTGCCTCATATATGGCTATAGAACTGCAAGTATTTGTCAGGATTCCAAGGGTCAGTCTGGGCATTGTGGTCCGTACATGAACACGACCTCGACCTGACATTGCACATAGTGAGACTCTAGGGCACACTGTGTGATACAACTGCTGAGGCAAACATCCAACTTTTCAATAGAGTAGGACCCGTGCACGATACTCGCCATGATTTAGATGGTGCTCTTGTTAAATGTACCATCTATGAAGCACTAGAGTCTCTCCAAGCCCCATGTCCACTCAGGCCAGAACGTATAGCAGAATATACCCTTTAAATGAGATGTCCACGTTAGAAATGCCTATTAGAATGCAAATGCATACAGCTGGGTATGTGCTGCAATTCCTGGACTGACCGAGGGTCACCTGGTCCAAACTAATAACCTCAAATAAGCTTACTTAGTTCGGATTAGGAGACCCGCGGTCAGCCCAGTCGCTATGATCCATACACAGTCTTCATTTTCTAAAAGATTTTCAAGTTTGCTGAGGAAAGTCTCCAGTTTAAAATTCTTATGACACACATAGAAATTTGGAGGACCAAACATGTCTAAGCATTAGACAAAGAGGGCATTGATTTCAATGGAAAACTGTGAAATCATTCATCACGTCTGAGGGAGCACTGCAGAGGCACTTAACCCTTAAGGTCAGGTTCTCCTAAGTGACTGATCACTGTGTGCACCATTAGTTGGACAGCCTGTGAACAGATTATTGTGGGGACCCTTGTAACAGAGATTGTGTATATTTTTAAATATTGTTTTTTTTCCATCAGAATAAGAATTGAGTATTCAGTCCTATCTCAGAAAGAAAAACAAAAAATTCCTACCTTCATATTCTTCATGGATAGCAGTCACCGCCTGAGCATTGCAGTGGAGCTGGAGCATGTGGAGAAGTATTGCAGATCCAAGTATCTGCACTTCCTGGACTTCGTCGTCCAGTAACGCAGGATCGTCAGTAGGTGGCGATGCTCTCATGCTTCTCAGCAGACCAATGGGCAGCCTCTGGCACAATGCAGCACTAGTGAGTGCACACAGAAATTTATGCTCCGCTGTGTGATGTTCACTGTGCGACACAAGACGGACCAAAGATTTATAGTCACTGGAGTGAACCCAGTCTACAACACACAGCTGATCCTCAGCCGATGTCTTATCTGAAAAAACTTTTAGCACCTGTCCGTAACCGGTCAGCAGGACAGTCCTCAGTGCCGTGTGGCAAAAAACCCCGAATGCAAGGAGGAGGCGGCTCACTGAGCATTCAATGCCATGGTAATGTTGCCAGGCCTGCTCCATGCACGCACTACTACAATACCTGGCAAGACTGCAGCGCCGGCAGGGTAATGGCGCCAACGTCCTCTGCAGGCAGTGGTGACAGAACAGGTCGCAGTTAGTGACGGAAACATCCCATGGATTTGTCTTAGTATTAGTGTCTCTGTCAGGGATTATTACATGGACATAAGCATCCTCACATATCAGGAGCTCACCGAGTGCGATATCCTCACAAGCCAGCAAGTGGCGCCCTTTGGAAGTGCTATAGCCAAGCTGTAGGGAGCTGGATGCATTGCTCAGCTGAGGGTTTCCCTTCAGTTCTTGCTGGGTGTGATTCAGATCGCACTTTCTTTCAGTCCTAGGAGATTTATTGTCGCTCTGCTTCAGGTTCTGCAAACTATTTTCTTGTCGCTGAAGAATTTTGCTCTGTAGCCGCTCAGGATATCCATGTTCTTGTGCACGATCGATGTCCTCCAAACAAGTCTGATAGTGATGTTGCCATAGGAAGAAGAGAAAACACAATCTAGCTTATTCTGTATTACAGGGCTGAAGAGGATGAATAAATGTAGTCAGTGATAACTATAATATGTGACCAAGACCTAATTACAGATATGTGAACATACCATTAATAAACGACCTGTCACTGCTCTTTCTATAAGAAATGGTCTCTCACAAGACTAGTGCGAAGGACGGGTGGATGGATAAATTTGACAAACGTTAAAGCGTTATTCCCATCTCCAAGGTCCTATCCCAATATGTAGTAGGTATAAAAATAATATTAGCAAATACTTCCTATTAGAAATTTACTATAGTTCTCCTGATTCACTATGTCACTTACCTCATGTGCAGGGCATTGCAGTAGCTTAAGTATCCATGGTTACGACCACTAAGAGCCGTCTTAACTAACTGTCACTATGTGAGTGGTCATAACCATGGATACCTATGCTTCTGCAATGCCCAGCACATGGGGTAAGTGACATAGCGAATCAGAAGAACTAAACTACATTTCTAAATGGAGATATTGGCTAACATTATTAATATTACACCTACTGCATATTCGGATAGGATCTTGGAGAGATGGGAATACCCCATTAAATAGAATCGGGATCATCTATGCAAATGGCTGCCAGCCATATGAGGAATATAGGAATCGTGATTTCTCCTAAGGCCTAATTCAGACGTTCTTTTTTCATGTCTGTGTTTTATCCATGGTTTTCACAGCAAGAACACGTATTCATTATAGTCTATGTGAATGTTCACATGACCTTGACTTTTTGCAAAATGTGTGTCTGCAAAAAAAAGGGCGTGTCTTTAGACCCCCTTGTTACAGACAATAAAAAGTTGTTCTAAATTAAAAGGCCTGTATCTCTGGAACTGTATGGCGGATTTGAAAAAACAAAACAAAAACAAAAAAAACCCCTAAAAATACAAAAATAAAACCAAAAAACTTTTGACCAGGTGACAGGTCTTATTTAAGTAAAAATAAAATAAAATAAAAAAAAATGACCTCATGGGTGTCCGTATCCTTTAAAACCTGGATATGCTCAAGAGAGCTTGCAGGAAAGGAGGAGTATTTTAGTTTGTTCCAATCCTTCTCATTATAATATTGCTACCTAGCTTTGCAAAAATAGTGATATAATTATAAATAGAAAACGTAGCGATTGAGCAGCATGAGTAAATGTAAAGAAATATGTCTGTGTCTTAACATGGCCGAATGCATTTTCTAATGGAAAAAGCGGCAAGTAGTAGCAAATAAGTCACACTCTGCTACGTCCTGCTACCTATTTCCAACACAATTGATAAGGGAGGTTGTCGGGAAAAAAGGTTGTATAATAGTGTTTAGCTGAATGCTTTTACACGAGAAAGGTGGTGTAATCGTATGCATGAATACTCAACAATTTTTTATCAAAAGTATGACTATTCCTTATGCCATACACCCACTTATTGATTTCCATTTGATTCAGGACCTGTCTTCCCAGCTGATGCAATGACCTGGCGCCATCTTGGTACGTGCGGGGTTGGTCTTCTGTATCCCACACGATTACTGATGACCACAGATACTGTGTTTATAACATGTGCTGACATAGAAGTCATAGGAGAATGGATTTGGGTGGTAAATGCACGCCAGCGTGTTGCAAGTGACTTGTTATTACATTGCAAATGTATATGCGGTCTTTAAAATGGAGCTGGGCTTTAATCACAAATTGCAGGATAAGTAGTAAAAAGGTGATTTACTTGTCTTGCCTGTCATGGGAACTGCACCTTTAAGATAAAAAGGTCTTTGGAAAAATAATTCAATTACCATGCTACCTGTGGCTCGTGAACAAGCTATTTATATTCTTCTAAGTCTTCATGATTAAAAAAATAGAGAGCTGAAAGACTCGGCTGGAGAAATGACAGATGAATGAGGGAGACATCACAGTGTACAACAGCGGGTGTGTGAGCGGAAATAAGAAAAATGACAGGGCTCAGAAAAACCGAGATCTACAGCGTGTGGTGCGCTGAAACCGTGATTTACATTGAAATCTTGAGTAGGACAAACCTCTAGAATGACAGCAGAGAAGTAAACAATACTCACAGAGTAATGGCCAAGGTGAAAGAAAACTGCTGATCGATTGGCAAAGCACACTGCAATTTCCTCGGTGCCAGGGGTGCCATGCGAGATCGCCTGCAGGAGAGGCACAGTGGTATAAGCAACAATCTGATGAATACCTGAGAAAGGATCAGCGGCCACTTTATACTCACTGCTACATTACTTTGTATTTATTATTACTGAGAGGTTGAATTTGGCAAAGCTTTAAGCTGACAATCTGAAATCTATGCCAAGTATGAGCTAGAATAGATTTCTGCTATATTGGCCCTACACCCTCCCATTAAGCCCTGCATGCTTTTTTAGAAAAGAAGCAAAGGTCCCGAATCATTAAGACCGGCGTATTTCATGCCGGTCTTGTTGAGGGGTGTGCTGGTGTCAGCTGCTCCAGACTCATTAAGAGGCACACACCTCTTAATGAATCTGCAGTGCCTGAAAAAGTGGCGTGCACTTGTTTGTACGCCTCACCACGAATCTTACTCCAGTCGAGGACTGGAGTAAGATTTCTGTCATAAGGAATGCCGCCACTAGTCATGAATTTGACCAGGTGGGGTTGCCCCGCACTGTCTTTGCCCACTATGGGCAAAAATGGTGAGAAAATGCTAAATAATTTTACCGTAATCTCAAGTTGCCCCCCAATTTTGCAACTTTACAAAGCTTTCTACACCTGTATTTTGGCGTAAAAGTTTTGATAAATCGAGCCCAAAGAGTGATGCAAGGTGCAGAGTTTTGACTTCTGAACTGCTAAAAACTGGTGAGAAGACTTGGATTAATCCCTGCTTCCATTGTATTAATCTCAAGTTAGGAAACTCAGCACTTAGGAATTTGTTTTTAACCTGTCTTTAAATAGGATTAATATCTAAAAAAATGTGACATAATGTAAATCTCATGTTTCCAAATATATTTAGAGACCGACACTTCATACTAAATCGAAGGCATACAGAGGTACAGTACAATATGGGCTCACACACTTGTGTCATAGAAGAAGCTCTATACATTTTATTTTAATAACCGCAGCATCATGGGGACATATTTGCTTATGCCAATATTTTTATGACATTTAATAACGAGGTAAAGAAGATAACTACTTGTGGTATTAAGATTTACATCACCACCTACCATACCCTCCTAGATAATAGTTTGCCAGTTATATATTTTTCCCAGTGTAGTTCAGCTCTATACAGCGCTGTGGGGCTAGGCACAATAGATCCATAAAAAAATAACTTTTTAGTTAAATGATAAAATGGGTCTTTTCCAAAAACGTAAGAGTGGGCTGTTACATTCAGTGTAATTGTACATCATGCGGTCTGGCATAAAAGGACTTAACATTTCTGAAAGGGAGATTTCACGTGTCCCAAATCACTGCCACTTGTACCTTGGAGTACAGCACTGCTGCAGCTGTGTACTGTTTTCTTGCAAACCTCTTATTTCCCTCTTCCTTGTAGAAAAGCACAGCACGAGGTTCTTTCCCAACACTCAGATCGCTGCACAATCTCTCTAATATCTCCTCTTCTTCCTGCCTGTGGAGAGAAATTAAAGACAGGTGCTTGTACTATGTGCATACACAAGCTCCGCTACTCTGCAAACCCAATCCCCTCTGCTTGACTTGGACATAAGCATTGCCATTATTCATCCATTTACTAAAAAAAAATAAAAATGTTCTTTATGTGATCTAAAACCCATCTTTTCTCAGTGTGTAATGAATAGGAAAGAACACATTATAGTCTTCTGAACAGAAGTCACAGCTGATCTCATTCTAGATCTTCTTGTGACAGACCAGGATGATTGCAAGTTCTGTACAGAAATGTACTGACCCGTACGAGTCAACTTCCATTACAGACTGGACTGCTGGTTCTTTATCTAACAGGTCAGCAAATCTGCGGTGATGAAATGCAACACATGGCAACTAGTAAGATGAATGAATAGAACTTGTATCTGTACAGTTTTGTCAATCCGATAATCTGATTTCATCACAACTGCTGCAAAATCGGTAGCACTGCTTCATGTACAGCGCTCGGCTATCTCTCTGTCCCATAGAAAGTGAGTAGAGTTGTAGTCATGGCTCCATTCACACCGGGGACCCCTGTTCTCATGATTGATAGGGGTCCCAGTGGTCAGACATAAATAAGATTAGAAAGCTTCTTTTTACTTTTGGTTCAGAAATGCCTTTTATTGTTTTCAGTAACTGTGATTTTTATATAAAGTCGTGCTTGATGCAGGGGTGTGATGCGGACAGTCCTAGGAACACTTATATTTTATCCATCGCAACTACTAGTTGTCACTTTGTTTCTCTGCTCTTCTTGCTGGACCCACAATTTTTCCATCATAATAATTATAAAACTAGATTAGTAAGTTTTAATGCGTGAATGAAAATAAAACCAGTGATTTTCCCACAGAATCTTGGTCGGTCAGGATCTTTGCAACACTTTGTCACTAATAAAGATGGGGGCTGTTGTACATGGCAGATAGTGTGTCCAACTATCTGTAAATTCACAGTCTGCAAAAAAAAAAAAAGAAAAGTCTTTGTACTGTCCCCTCATATACTTGTACATAGTAATAAGATCACCCCTAAGCCTTCGTTTTCCACAGTAAATAACCCCAAGTGTAATAACCTGTCTTGGTATTGCAGACCCCCAAGTCCTCTAATAACCTTGGTCGCTCTTCTCTGCACCCGCTCTAGTTCAGCTATGTCTTTCTTATACACCGGAGACCAGAACTGTACACAGTATTCTAAGTGTGGTCGCACTAGTGACTTGTATAGAGGTAAAATTATCTTCTCCTCATGAGCATCTATGCCTCTTTTAATGCTTCCCATTATTTTATTTGCCTTTGCAGCAGCTGCCTGACACTGGCCACCAAACGTGAGCTTGTCGTCCACCAATACACCCAGGTCTTTTTCAGTGACAGTTTTGCCCAGTGTTTTACAATTAAGCATATAATTATACATTTTATTTCCTCTGCCCAAGTGCATTACCTCACATTTATCCCCATTAAAGCTCATTTGCCATTTATCAGCCCAAGCTTCTAGTTTACATAGATCCTCCTGTAATATAAAATTGTCCTCCTCTGTATTGATTACCCTGCACAGTTTAGTGTCATCGGCAAATATTGAAATACTACTCTGTACCTCTACAAGGTCATTAATAAATATATTAAAAAGAAGTGGGCCCAATACTGACCCCTGTGGTACCCCACTGTTAACTGAGACCCAGTCTGAGTGTGTTCCATTAATAACCACCCTTTGTTTCCTATCACTGAGCCAGTTCTTAACCCACATACATATATTTTCCCCTATCCCCATTGTTCTCATTTTATGTATCAACCTTTTGTGTGGAACAGTATCAAAAGCTTTTGAAAAGTCCATATACACAACATCCACTGCATTTCCTTGGTCCATTCCGGAACTTACACCTTCATAAAAGCTGATCAGATTAGTTTGACAGGAACGGTCCCTCATAAACCCATGTTGATATTGGGTCATGAGGTTATTCTTCTTCAGATACTCTAGTATAGCATCTCTTAGGAAACCCTCCAGGATTTTACCCACAGTAGAGGTTAAGCTTACCGGCCTATAATTTCCAAGTTCGGTTTTTGTCCCCTTTTTGAATATTGGCACCACATTTGCTATACGCCAGTCCTGTGGTACAGACCCTGTTATTATGGAATCTTTAAAGATTAAAAATAATAGTCTATCTATGACGTTACTTAATTCCTGCAGTACTCACGGGTGTATCCCATCCGGGCACGGGGATTTGTCAACTTTAGTGATTTTTAGACGCCGCCGTACTTCCTGCTGGGTTAAGCAAGTGACATTTAATGGAGAATTTTTGTTATCACTGATCATGTTTTCTGTCATGTGATTTTCTTGTGTAATTACTGTTGAAAAAAAATCATTTAGCATATTGGCTTTTTCCTCATCCTCATCCACCATTTCACCCAGACTATTTTTAAGGGGGCCAACACTATAATTTTTTAGTTTTTTTACTATTTATGTAGTTAAAGAATATTTTGGGATTATTTTTAATTTTTACTTTCTCTGGCAATGATTCTCTCTGTCTCAATCTTTGCTGCCTTGATTTGGTTTTTACAGAATTTATTCAATTTTCTGTATTTATTTAATGCCTCATCACTATCTACTTGCTTTAGTTCTCTAAATGCTTTCTTTTTGTCACTTATTGCGCCCCTTACAGCTCTATTTAGCCATAGTAGTTTCCTCCTATTTCTAGCATGTTTATTCCCATAGGGTATATATTGTGCACAGGTCCTTTCAGGATGCTAATAAATGTCTCCCATTTGCTTTGTGTAGTTTATTAGCATATCGTCCCAGTTTATTGCACTAAGATCATCTCTCAACCGCTGAAAATTTGCCTTCCTGAAGTTTAGTGTTTAGTGTCCTTGTAACCCTTCTACTACACATCTTATTAAAGGATACATGAAAACTTATTATTTTGTGATCACTATTACCCAAGTGACCACCAACTCGTATATTTGATATGCGGTTTGACCTGTTGGTTAATATTAGGTCTAGCAGTGCCCCCCTTCTTGTTGGGTCCTGAACCAGTTGTGAAAGGTATTTGTCTCTCATAGTTGTCAAAAACCTTTTACCTTTGCTGGAGCTACATGTTTCTGTTCCCCAATGTATTTCAGGGTAGTTGGAGTCCCCCATAATAATGACATCTCCTTGAGTCACTGCTTCATCTATTTGCTTTAGGAGGATATTCTCTGCTGCTTCCATTATTTTTGGACACTTATAACAAACCCCTATCAGTAATTTATTATTTTTCCCCCTCCCCTTACAGTATCTCCACCCACAGGGACTCTACATTTTCATTAGATTCATATATTCTCAAGCAAGATGAGTTTTAAGGATGATTTTACTCATAGACTGTAAGCTTGCGAGCAGGGCCCTCACTCCTTTCAAAATGAGATATGCTTATTCTGTATTGTCTGTATATGTCCCCCCTAAAATTTGTAAAGTGCTGCGGAATATGTTGGCGCTATAAAAATTATTATTATTATTATATATAAACACACCCCCCCTCACTTGTTTGTATGGTCATTTCTGAACAGACTATAGCCCTGTAAATTAACTGCCCAGTCATGGCTCTCGTCCAGCCACATCTCAGATATCCCCACCATGTCATAATTATTTTCCAACAAAATTAATTCTAATTCATCCATTGTGTTGGTGAGGCTTCTGGCATTAGTGTACATGCATTTTATGTATCTCTCTGTACCTCTATTCCTTCTTACTATATTGACTGTTCTAACCCCACCCCCAGTTTCTTTATTTGTGCCCAGGTCACTATCTGCACTATCTTCCCCACCTATAAAATAACCCCCCCCCAATTCCTAGTTTAAACACTCCTCCAATCTTCTAGTCATTTTCTCCCCCAGCACACCTGCACCTTCCCCATTGAGGTGAAGCCCATCCCTAGCGTAGAACCTGTAGCCAACTGAGAAGTCGACCCAGTTCTCCAGGAACCCAAACCCCTCCTTCCTACACCAATTCCTGAGCCACTTATTTATCTCCCTAATTTCCCGTTGCCTCTCTGGCGTGGCACGTGGTACAGGCAGTATTTCAGAGAATACCACCTTGGATGTCCTTGCTTTAAGCTTGCAGCCTAATTCCCTTAAATTTTCTTTAAGGACCTTCCACCTACCTCTAACTTTGTCATTTGTGCCAATGTGCACCATGACCGCTTGGTTCTCGCCAGCCCCTCCCAGTAATCTGTCAACCCGATCAGCGATGTGCCCGACTCGAGCGCTAGGTAGGCAGCACACTTTTCAACGATCCCTGTCTTTGTGAAAGATTGTCCAATCTGTTTCCCTAATAATTGAGTCCCCCACTACCAGCACCTGCTTGGCCTGCCCTGCTCTCCTATTTCCCCCCCTACTGGAGCTGACACTCCTCCGGCTTTCAGAGGACATGCCTTGCTGCAGCAGTGCTACCCCTGTACTGACACCCCCCTCATCAACCAACTTTGCAAACTTATTGGGGTGTGCCAGATCAGGACTAGCCTCCCTGGCACTCTTCCCTCTACCCCCTCTTCTGTCACCCAGCTAGCTGCCTCACTGTCCTGCAGCTCCCTACTACCACCCTCCCCCACATCTACCCCAGTGAGCAGCAGACTCCTTTCCATATTGTCTATGGATCTCCATGTTGCCAGCTGCTCATTTAGATCCAGTACCTGGGCTTCCAAAAGCACAACGTGCACACATCTCGCGCAGCAGTATGCACCCACGACCAGCTGTTCAAGGATTGCATACATGTGGCAAGATGTATACTGGATAGCATTGTCAACAATGGAGCTCATTTCCTAATGGGGATTGCACTAGACAGAAATGTTAAACAAAAAGAAATGTAAATAATTAATAAAATACAGACAGCAATTCAGTCCAAATTCCTCCATTCCAAACTCCATGAATCCAAATTCACACACTTACTTCCGTTTGCACTTACGCTCCATTCACACTTGCTAAGGAAGAAGATTTAGGCTGCGTGCCCACTATGCGCTTTTCAAGCATTTTTGCTGCGGAATTTCCGCAGCGAAAACGCTTAAAAAACGCTTGGTAATACGTGCCCCATGGTCCCCAATGATAATCCGCATGCGGAAATTTCCGCTGTGGATTATCATTTCGGAAAAATACGCAGCATGTCCATTAATTTTGCGGACACGCAGCGTAATCGTCATCATTGACTTGCATTGGACCGCGTGACATCCGCATCACTGCATCTGCACAAGCGGATATCACACGGTTCAATGTGCGGATGGTACCCAGGTCTGGAGAAGAGGAGACTCTCATCCAGACCTGGGTACCATAGAACCTATTAAAAAAAGAATTTAAAATAAAAAATAAAGATTATACTTACCTCCCGATGTCCTCCCGGTGTTTTCTCTGCTCCGTCTGGTCTGTTGTATGGGTCGCGGTGTTGTGAAGGACCTGCACGACATCATTGAGTCATGTGACCTGTCACATGACTCAATGACGTCACCGCAGGTCCTTCACACCACCGCGAGCCGCCCAAGACACCGGACGCAGCAGAGAAAACACCGGGAGGACATTGGAAGGTAAGTATAATCTTTATTTTTTACCATTCTTATTCTTTTATTTTAACTAACTTGGTCACACTACTATAAATCCATGCCGGTTGCATGGATTTATATAGTGTGACCAAGTTGTCAAGCACTTTCCAAGTGATGTTAAAATCGCTTGGAAAAGTGCTTGATTACCCGCATGCAGAAATGCATGCAAAAACGCTTGACAAATGCTTCTACCTCGCGGGAAAAAAGCATGTAAAAACCGCATGCGTTTTTCCTCCCAGGGAGAAGCGGAAAAAATATGCAGCATTTCTGCATCGTGGGCACATAGCCTTAAAGAGTTTTTTTTTTTCCCCTTTAGCAGCAATCCAACCTACAGCTCAATGCACTTCCAAAAGTCTGGTTAAGTCATGAGGATTCCCCCATACTATCTCAAAGTTTCCTAAAAGGGGATACAACACCTGGTTTTCTAAATGGTTCAGCAAGTGTAAGTGTAATCCTGTAAATGCTTTTTATTAAGCTGGATTTTTTACATGCTACATACTGTGTGACCTGTACAATGGGAGCATAGATTGCTACTTACTGCAGAAGTGACCAACATGCACTGAAGCTTTCTTTAAGATCTGATCCTGGTGAAAACGGTCCTTTTTCTTGAGATGACAGCTGCAACCACTTGCGATGTGCATAGGTTTGCCAGTCCACAACAGGGAGCTCCATCAGCAACACTGAGCAATTCAGAGCTGCACACAAAGAACAAAGTGAATGGAGCACAACGGTGTTTATTACCACAATGTTAATGTATTACTTAAGAAAGCACTCCCATCTATAGGTTTTTTATTAAATCTGTGTATATATATATATATGCATGTAATGTAGTGTGAGTGTATTGATATACTCACCTATCGCTGCTCTCTCCAGGATCCAGTGCCGTTCTGCTTTGCTTCTCAGTGACGTCAGCGCTCTGCAGACTATACGGCTCACCCTACGCTCTATGCGTGAGTCAGAAGTCGCTGTTACAATGTAAGCGTATGCAGCCTTGTTCTGACGCTTCATAGACTTACAATGTAAAAGCCATTTCCGGGTCAGGCAGAGCGCAGTGTGACCTAACGAGGCTGCAGAGCAGTGACGTCAAAGAGGAGAAAACCAGCACTGGACATTGGAGAAAAAAGGGGTAGATGGGAAGGCTTCCTTACATTGGAAAACCCTTTTCAGAAACTAGATACCGGTTATGTCAAGTATTAACGAAATCATTGCTCTCTCTGCTGTCACCTTTCAGCCATGACATTCAGATTCCCAAGTCCTTCAACATTAGTGATCAAGTCTTGCTGGGGGAGGACAGTAGTACTGATGGAGTACAATTCGCCTGACAGATAATATTTAGTCTGCTTTCACCCCCAAGCTAATCAGCGCACGACCCTGGGACATGACAGAGCGTGTTCTGCCGTTCACTCCTAATCATTCAGCTTTTCGCTGGCTTCTCATACAAAGATAGAACAAAATGTTCTCATGATTAGCAAGATTTCTGATCACCACTTCCTTCAACTCTGTGATCTATGAAAATGTAAAACGTCAGCGATCTCACACTATTCAGTCCTCAGATGAAAAAGTATAGGCACGGACACATCAGGGCTGCGGCGTCAGATCAGTAAGCCGGCTGCTTCAAACCGCCTCCCGTGCAATTAGTCAGCACACCAAATCACCGATTCATTATTGCATCTGCGCCAGTCTTTTGTGTTCTCTACCTTTTTTTTGTTTGTGCCATATTCATCTTTCCATTTGGTCCTTTTTAACCAATTCAAGACCAGGCCATTTACCCTAGGCACATTTTTGTGTATCATATGGTTCATTTTTATGTCACTGTCATATTTTCTTTTCTCTAAATTTTCTTTTTTTATAAATATTTATATAGCTAATACATTTATTTTTTTATTCTCATATTCACTTTTTTTAATTTCTAATATCAGGCTAGATTGGTGGTAAAATAAAGGAAATAAGTATGTTTTTCTCTTTTTTTTTATTACCACAAAGAATTACTAAAATACATTTGAAAATGTGTTTCCCATTTTGTTGTAACAAATATTTTTTATATATCAGACACTTTTTTTTTATACAGGGACGGGGCTAGTAACAGCAGTTTGTATTGACAATAGCATTTTTTCTTTTACTTGTTATTGTTCATTTATTTTATACAATGTGCCTCCCATGAGGTCATAAAAAACCTTGTGGTAGAAGGAGTTGCATTAAAATTATTTTATTATCTTATTTCCCTTGCTGGCTCCATAAGCAGAGGTGTCTAAGTCTCCTATGACCCAGCAGCTCCTTCCCCAAAAGCTCTTCCCTCCTCCATAGAATCTTATCAGTAGCAGCTGTCACATTTTGTCTCAGTAAGGCTATGTGCGCACAATGCAGAAATGCTCCGGATTTTTTCCTGAGCGTTTCTGCATCTCCCTGGCAGAAAAAAACGCATGCGGATTGTACATGCGGATTGTACATGCGTTTTCCTGCCAGGGACACGCGGATGTGAAGCGTTCTTCACTTGCATTTCTGCATGCGGGTTATCAAGCGCTTTCCAGGCGATTTTAGCATCACTTGGAAAGTGCTGGACAACTTGGTCACACTATATAAATCCATGCAAACAGCATGGATTTATATAGTGTGACCGAAAGAATGGTAAAAAATAAAACTATACTTACCTTTTGATGGCCCCCAGAGTCTTTATTCGCTCCGTCCTGGCTGCCGGCAGCTCGCGGTACACTACACTGAAGGACCTGCCGTCACATGACTATGACGTCAGCGCAGGTCCTTCAGTCCACCGCGATCTGTCGGCAAGGGAGGACAAGCACACCGGGGGCCATCAGAAGGTAAATATAATATTTATTTTTTATTTTATTCTTTTTTTTTTTACAGGTTCTATGGTACCCGGGTCTGGAGGAGAGTCTCCTCTTCTCCAGACCCGGGTACCATCCGCACATTGAAATGCTTGGATTCCCCATCTACATATACAGTGATGCGGATTCTATGCGTTCTAATGCAAGTCAATGGCGGCGAAAGCGCAGCACTTCCGCAAAATAATTGGTAGTGCTGCGGATTTTTCCGCAATGATAATCCGCAGCGGAAATTTCTGCAGGATGTGCACAGCACATGGGGATTATCATTGGGGAACATGGCAGGCGCCTTCTACCAAGCGTTTCTGCAGCGGAATTGCCGCTGAAAAAACGCATCGTAGGCACACAGCCTAATGGGAGAGTCTGTCTTCACTGAATACAGATTTTACCTCAGAATTGAGAATTTTGAAATTAAACCAATTGCTACTCCTTAAAGTTTAATTAAAGTGGTTGAACAAAAATATCCTGTGAAACGTTTAGGAATTGCAGCCATTTTTCCACAAAGCCTCAATGGCTCAAAAGTAATTGGATAAATTAACTTTACCATAAATAAAATGTTCATTTTTAATACTTTGTAGAGAATCCTTTGCAAGCAATGATGGCCTAAAGTCTGGAAGCCACGGGCATCACCAAACCCTGGGTTTCCTCCTTTGTGATGCTTTGCCCGGCCTTTACTGCAGCTGACTTCAGTTGTTGCTTGTTTGTTTTCTTTCCGCCTTGTTTTGTCTTAAACATGAGAAATTCTGCTCGATGGTGTTGCGATCTGGTGATTGACTCGACCATTGCAGAGTATTCCACTTCTTTGACTTTTCCTGTGTTGCTTTCGCTGGATGTTTTGGGTCATTGTCCATTTGTGCTGTGAAGCGCCATCCATTCAACCTTGCTGCGTTTGTTTGAATCTGAGCAGAAAGTATCGTCCCGTACACTTCAGAATTCATCTGGCTGCTTCTGTCTTCAGTCACATCATCAATAAACACTAGTGACCCAGTGTCACTGGAAGCCATGCATGCCTGCGCTATCACACTGCCTCCACCATGTTTTACAGAAGGATGTGGTGTGCTTTGGATCATGAGCAGTTCCAAGCCTTCTCCATACTTTCTTCTTCCCATCATTCTGGTACAGGTTGATGTTAGTTTCATCTGACCTGTGAATGCTTTTCCAGAACAGGGCGTCTTCTTTAGATGTTTTTTGGCAAAGTCTAAACTGGTCTTTCTAGTTTTAAGGCTGATTAATGGTTTGCAGCTTGTGGTGAATCCTCTGTATTTGCTCTCATGAAGTCTTCTCTTTATGGTAGACTTTGATACTGAAACACCTACTTCCTGGAGAGTGTTCTTCATTTGGCTGGATATTGTGAAAGGGTTTTTCTTCACAATGGAAAGGATTCTGCGATCATCCACCACTGTTGTCTTCCATGGATGTCCAGGCCTTTTTGAGTTCCCAAGCTCTTTTTTTTTGCAGAATGTACACACCTGTTGATTTGGCCACTCCTAACAGTTCTGTTATCTCTTCGATGGATTTTTTTTTCAGCTTAATGATGGTCTGTTTCACTTCAATTGAAAGCTCCTTTAACCGCATGTTGTTGGTTCACAGCAACAGCTCCCAATTGCAAATGCCATACTTGGAATCAGCTTCAAACTTTTACCTGCTTAACTTATGATGGATTAAAGAGGGAATAGACCATTAAATATCTTTTCAGATAATTGTCCAATTACTTTTGGTCCCTTAAAAAAGAGGCAGCTGCATATTAAGCTGTAATTCCTAAACCCTTACTCCAATTAGGATGTGAATACCTTCAAATTAAAGCTGAGAGTCTGCACTTTAACCCCTTCATCCAAAAGCCTGTTTTCATCTTCCTGACCAGGCCAATTTTTTGAATTCTGACCAGTGTCAGTTTATTGAGGTAATTACTCTGGAACGCTTCAACGTATCACAGTGATTCTGAGATTGTTTTTTCGTGACATATTGTACCTCATGGTAGTGGTAAAAAAATTTTGATATGACTTGCGTTTATTTGTGAAAAAATTGGAAATATGGCGATTATTTTGAAAATTGAAAAATTTTCAAACTTTTATGCCCTTAAGAGAGTTATGTCACACAAAATAGTTAATAACATTTCACATGTCTACTTTACATCAGCATCATTTTTTAAACTGTGTTTTTTTGTTAGGAAGTTAGAAGGGCTAAAAGTTGACCAGCAATTTCTCATTTTTACAACAAAATTTACAAAATCATTTTTTTAGGGGCCACATCACATTTCAAGTGACTTTGAGGGGTCTATAAGACAGAAAATATCCAAAGTTACACCATTCTAAAAACTGGACCCCTCAAGGTGCTTAAAACCACATTCAAAAAGTTTATTAACCCTTCATGTGCTTCACAGGAACATGGAAGGAAAAAATAATCATTTAACTTAATTTTCCTTTAGACCCAATTTTTTTCCCTTTCAGAAGGGTAACAGGAAAAAATGGACCCCACAATTTGTTGTGCAATTCCTCCTGAGCACACGATACCCCATATGTGGGGGAAAACACTGTTTGGGTGCACAGCAGGGCTCGGAAGGGAAGGAGCGCCATTTGACTATTTGAAAGTAAAATTTGCTGGTATAATTAGAGGGCACCATGTTGCATTTGGAGAGCCCCTGATGTGCCTAAACAGTGGAAACCCCCACACAAGTGACACCATTCTAGAAAATAGACCCCTCAGAGAAATTGTATAGATGTGTGGTGAGCACGTTGAAGCCCCATGTGCTTCACAGAAGTTTGTAATGTTGAACCATGAAAATAAAAAAAAAAACATTTTCCCACAAAAATTTTCACAAGGCTAACAGGAGAAAATGGACCCAAAAAAATTGTTGTGCAATTTCTCCTGAGTATGCCGAATCCCAATATATGGTCAAAAACTATTTTTGAGGCACAGTGCAAAGTTCAGAAAAGAAGAAGCGCCATATTGGAGTTCAGATTTTGCTGGACTAGTTTCAGGGTGCCATGTCACATTGGTAGAGCTTCTGAGATGCCAGAACAGCCCAACTCCCCATAAGTGACCCCATTTTACAAACTACACCTTTCAATGAATTAATCTAGTGATGCAGTGATCATATTGACACCGCAGTTGTGTCACATCATTTTATACCACTGGGCAGAGAAAAAAATAAATAAATTTTTACCACCAAAATTTTGTTTTAGCCTCAGATTTTACATTTTCACACTGGACAATGGTTAAAAATGGCACCAAAATTTTTCCCCCAATTTTTGCTGAATGTACAAATACCCCATATGTGGCTGTATAGTACGGCTTAGCCACACAGCGAAACTCGGGAAGGAATGAGCGCTTTTGCCTCCTGAAGCACAGATTTTCCTAGAATAGTTTGCGGTCACCATATGCATAACCCCTAAGTGCTAGAAGAGCAGAACCCTCCCTCTCAAGTGACCCCATTTTGGAAATGATACCCCTTTGTGAAATTATCTACAGGGGTAGTGACGATTTTGACTCCATGGGTGTTTTCCAGAGACAAGCAGTAGTGGATGTTACTGAGTGAAAATTGCAAACTGCTGTTGTAGTGACCAGTACATTGTAGTGACCAGTATATTGTAGCGCCTGTACATTGTGCCCAGATTTTGGAGACACGCACCCGTATATTAGGCAGGCTGTCATCGCTACAGAAATGCCAAACATGAGGACGCTAAATGTGGTTTAGACACACTGGGGCTCAGAAGGGAGGGGGGCATTTGGATTTGGGAATGCAGAATTAGCTGGATTTCTTTTGGGGGGCGAGGAGCAATAGCACTTTTCCACAGCCTTTGTATTGCCAATAACGTGGAAGCCCTCTATATTTCCGATAACAGATGACGGACCTGAGCTTTTTTTGTGGATTGAGTTGAAGCTTTTATTGGGAACATTTTACATAACATTTTAGATTACATTTATCTGGCGCTCTTACGCGGAGCACTTTCTTTGGGGTTTCCATCTAAATCTCCGAGTGACATGACAGATGAAACCCCCGATGGATCCATTTACTATAATGAGGCAGCAGAGTTACTCTGGACTCCTTTTGGCCTCTCTTCAGCGTTGTTCTTCTTTTCAGAAGTGCACAAAACCGTGGCCGATGGCACTTCTATGCATGTCTAAAAAGACGGACATCGCCAGATCACAGGGCAGACGGTGTCCACAGTGCCTCCATCTGCCTCATTATAGGGAATCTTCTGCTGGGAGTTCCGTCTGAATAACGTATTTCAGAGATTTACACGGAAACCCCAGTGTAAGCGCTAAGTGTAGAGCGCAAGATAAATGTGAGCTGAGCCTTACTGAGATCTTTGGGAGTCAGCACAAACAAATCAACAGCAGGTGAAGAATTGGTTTTATTTTTTACACTGTTCATCATGCGGTATTAGTGATTAGATTACTTTATTCTTCGGGTCGGTGCGATTACAGCGATACCAGATTTATATCTGGTTTTTATGATTGACAGCTGTTACACACTAAAAGATGCTTTTTTTTACTTTTACTATAACTTTTTTATTTTTCCGCTGACAGAGGTTTATCGTAGCTTGTTTTCCCTGGGACAAGATGACATTTTAAGCGGTGCCATTTTAATTTACATTCGTCTTTTTGATCGTGTTTTATTGCAGTTTTTGTTCGGTGGCATGACGATAAAGCATGTTTTTTTGCCTTTTTTTTTTTTTACGGTGTTCACTGAAGGGGTTAACTAGTGGGACAGTTTTATAGGTTGGGTTATTCTGGAAGCGGCGATAACAAATGTGTACTTTTTTTAAAAATTTTTTACATAAATAAATGTATTTATTTGATTAATATTTTTTCTTTTTTTTTTATTCTTTATTCCTGGAATTTTTTTTTTATATATTTTAACAATTCATTAACTTTTTTTTACATTGTCACAGAATGGGACATCATCTTTACACTGTCAATCACTGATCTGATACTCTGCAATGCTTCTGAGCATGACCCGACAGGCCACAGTCCCTGGCTGACCCCGCGGCCATCATGGGACCGGGGTACGCATCGCGTTGTGCTGATGGGGGCACAGAGGGAGTGAGCGATGTCGCTATCGCTATTGACAGCGGCATCACAGGGGTTAAACGTGGCGTTGCTGTGGGGGGTCAGCTCTCACATAGAGCTGACACCTGCATTTGATGGAGACGGCGCTCAGCATGAGCCCGCACGATCACTGCCCCGCATATACACTGCTCTTTGTGGGAACGCAGCTCCAGCAGAGCAGTATATATATGGTGCATGTCAGGATGGGGTTAAGCCCATATTGATTATATAACTGTGTCTTGAATATGTTTTGGTAAACAACTAAAATGCCTAAACTTGTGTCACTGTCTAAATATTTCTGGAGCTAACTGTATATACTGTATCTACTGCTGCTCTGGATGTGCACGTAGTTGTTCTACCTCGGATTAGTATGCAACTATCAAACAGGATCAACAGCATCTCTCCTTACATGTCTGTACTGTGCTGTTCTTGTTATTTCTCCTAGAAATTTATCAGTGAATTGACAACTGGATGTTACCATTTGGGGTGCTGCATCCAGCAAAGTCAATTATTCTTCAACTGGTGCTGCTGAGTGTCAGTGCTTAGGGACAAACCAACAGAAAAGAAAAATGGGAAGGAGCATAAATTATTTATACATTTCCAAGAGTAATAGAGGAAGAAGCTACACAACAAGACTTCTTATAATAGATGCTCCAGAATTTATTTTTACATAGAAAGCTTTTTTTTTTTTTTATCACAAACATGTCAGGAACAGCAGATAACCTTCTAATATTTTAAAATGCATGGAAAAAAAAAAAAAAGGTATTGCAACAGGTGTTTTTTTTTTAGGGCATTGTTCTTTTTAGACATGCATTTTTCAAAGCAGTTGAGGCCTACTGGAAAAAAAGGGCAGGAAAAAAGATAGCTAAAGCATGCAGGAAGAAAAAAAATGACTAAAAATGTATCATACGTAAGTGCAAATTATATTTGGCCACAGACTTCAATGTGAAATAAAACACAATAAAAAACATGTTGTTCACAAAACTGCTGTGTGTCAATCCCAGCCAGGCGCAGCGCTCACTTCTTGTTGCTTACTTATATGTCCGAAAGCGGGGACAGTAACGCCAGCGCAGATGGGGTGCAAAGCTCACACTTCATAACAGGAGCCCCAGGAACGTGAGTTTCGACACTGATGGAACGGCACAAGTACGGGAGGCGAGTATAGGTGTTTTTATTTTAACGGGGGCAAATGTTCAGATTGAGAAGGGGTGGTGGGCAAACCCTTTAAAGAATTATGCCCACGTTATTTCATTGGTAAAATTGCAATGTACTAGTAAAAAAAAATCAGCAATTTGATCTTGATCGGAAGGCTTTTTAAGTTTATATTGCTCACGGCCCAGTTAACTATTGTGATAACAAGTGCTTTCCAATACAGCTTGTAAGCGCTGCTCTAAAGCTGCCGGATCACTGTAGTTTATTGTTGGCTCCCAATCCATGACTAATTTGGCAGCATGGGAGCACATTATTTAGGCCAGCAGCAAAAATAAAGTCACTGGTCCAAATGGTCAATCCCTCTCCTTAGCAAACAAGGGAAGTGGGTTGTCCTACTGAAGATGTGATAAACCCTTTAGTATGTTCACAAGCAAATGATACATTACAGATTTTCTGTGCAAAAAAACAAACAAAACCCACATGTACAACAGAAACTGAAGGTTTTGTCTGCGTATATAATAGTAATGACATACCCAATATCAGATTGGTGGGAGTCAGACACTGGTCTCTCACAAATTAGTTATTTGAGCCAGAGGCAGCCAAAAGAAAACATTAACCCCTTAACGAGCACAGATACACCTTTTAACAGCGGCAGTTAAGGAGTCAGTCATTAGTGCTGAATGAATTTGTTTGGCATTTCAAATTCGGGTTCGTGGCTCTGGCTTGTTCGCGCCAAAAAAAATTGGCTCCACTCACGAACATCCCTGATTTGCCACGCAGATGTTGGCGTGACAGCGTGGCAAATCAGGGATGTTCGGGGGCGGAGCCGATTTTTTGGCGCAAACATGCCGGAACCCCGAACACGAATTTGAAATGCCGAACAACAAATTCGCTCAACGCTATCAGTCATCACTGCTGAATCGTCAGAGGCAGGACCAAGTTCTGCAGTCCCCCCTGCATTGTCATAGCCAGACAATGAATTTTCCCTTCAAATTCCCCCTTCTTCAGCAACCCCTGGAATAAAATGTCACTAATTTTACCCCCTTTGAATTTTTCCAAATTTGTGTTACCCCAGAAGTCCTACAATTGATTGCCCACCAAACCACTTTATATACCCGACAATATATTTCCCAAAAACCCACATCCTTTTATTCCCATTGATGAATTCCCACAAATGTCCCTGAAATAAAAAAATAAAAAAATTGGGGTCTTATCCTAAACACAGGTTTAGTGAAAAAAAAACAATCCACTCTCCTTTCCTACTGGGCAACCGAATCTGTCCACAGCACCCCTGTATTTGCAGCTGGCATCTCCTTAGCCCATTATAAAGCCCTAATGAGATTCCTTCATTTTAATGACAATTCCCAAGCCCCCCCCCCTAAAAAAAAATTACCCCAACTACGATGACTTTAACGAATTGAGACGCCTAATTTCCCTTCTAAAAGATTTATTTCTAAATTCCTATACCCCAGATCAAAATTTTGCAGTCGATGACTCCCTCATAAGTTTCACGGGCCATCTGTCATTCCGATAATTTATTTATTGTACAAAATGTGTGAGAGCACAACAGGGTACATGTGCACTTTTCTAAAATATGAAGGTAGGGACCACCAAACTGCCCTCAGACAATTGACACCCTCGGTAAAATTGTTTGGAAGCTAATGACCCCATTTCTTCACTAAGGGTACCACGTGTACATCAGCAATTACTACAAAAACTAGTGCAATAAAATGTGATGTTTGTTCCTCAGAACGTACAAAAAAGGTTCATTAACTTGACAGTGAATAAAATACATACTAATTTTTTCAAACTTGTGTTGCATCAACTGCATAAGAAATGGTGGTATTAAACTGCTCACTACCTCCCTAGATAAATATATTAGAGGGTATAATTTACAAAAAAACATTTATGGGGGTTTTACGTTGCTCTTGAACCATACAGGCTCTGCAACTATGACAATCTATTCCAAATAGAGCCAAATTTGTGCCCCTTCTGTTTCGAGGCCTTTGTCCAAACAGTAATTTTGACTACATGTGGGGTATTGCCGAGCTCATAAGAACGTGGGTAACAAACTGTGGGGTTCATTTTTTGGTGTTACCTCTTGCAAAAGTGAGATATTTGGGGCTAAAGCAAGATTTTTGTGAAAAAAAAAATATTAGTTACTTACCAGTAATGGGATTTTACAGAGCCCATGAGAGCACCACCTGAGAGAGGGTATCCACCCATCAAAGACAGGAAACCTACTGATATAAAAGGGCGGTATCTCTCCTCCGCATCAGTAGGGTTTCAAAGCATAAGAGGACCTCCACACAGTGGAGACACTGTGTATATCAGCACCACGCCATAGATTGTACACTGTTCTGTACACACCATATATTTTTGCAATTTATCCATGTAGGCACACCAGATAAGTGGTACATCATACTTGACTGTCCATTACCTTTTTTACATTTCTGCTGTGGCGCCCCTTTTCTGTGTCTGTTTTTAGTCCCCCGCTTACTCACCACATTGTTCTTCACAATCATTGTCTTGAACAAATAAAATTTGTCTCATTCACATTGGACCGTTCTTCATTTCATTATTGCATTCGATGGTCTATTTCCATACATGTCCATTATTGGGTTATCAGTAACTGGTACACACATAGGTACAGTACCTTTAATGCCATTTTTAATGTACCCGCTTCTTATATCTCGTTTATACGCATTTTCTGTTTGCGAACAGGTCTATTATTGGTAGACCCCAGCGGTCCACAATTTGTTGAACTACTGCTGGATTTAGCTCCCATTCTCCCCGTCTGTGTATTCTGACTCAAGAAACCTGCCCTTTTGTTTTCTTTCTCTCGTATATGCAGCGCTGAGAGTGTTAACCAGTGCCGTTCTGCAAATTGTAGAATCTCTTCCATCACCAACATCAAGGTGCGGGATCTCGTGCCCCCTTGATGGTTGATATAGGCGACTCTCATGCGGTTGTCTGAAATTATGCGAACATGACGCCCTTGTAAGCAGGGAAGGAGTTTTATCACTGCATTCTTAACTGCCAACAACTCCTTCATATTTGGAGAGTAACCCCTTTCTGTGTCCAACAAGACTTGGATTACATAATCCCTCAGATGTGCTCCCCATACATCTGGGATTGCGTCTGTTGTAATTATGTCCTGAATTTGATAGTGAACCTCTCACAGGGAGTTTCGTGGGTCTAATTCCAACTACCATGCGACTGAATTGATAGTTGACTGGGAAAGTGTTATCTTCCCCTCTAGATGACCTCTGAGTCGTTTCTCTGCTACTAGGATGTCCTGATGCAAATGTGGAGAGTGTATTTGAGCCCACTGCACTGCTGTAATACATGAAGTCATTGTCCCTAGCAGAGACATTGCCTTTCTTAAGGTCATAGATGGCTTTGTGACTACTGCAGAAACCAAGGACATGATCTTTTCCCTTTTTTCTTCCAGTAGCAGACAAGTCTGTTCTCCTGAATCCAAGGTAAGCCCTAAAGCCCCCGTCTCACATAGCGAGATCGCTGCTGTGTCACGATTTTGGTGACGCAACAGCGACCTCACCAGCGATGTCGCTATGTGTGACACTTTGCAGCGATCAGGCCCCTGCTGTGATGTCGCTGATCGCTGCAAAGTGTCCTGGACCATTTTTTGGTCATTGGCCTCCCGCTGGCCAGCACACATCGCTGTGTGTGACCAGCAGGACCAACGATCAGGCTGGTATCCATGGTAAACATCGGGTTACTAGGGGCACGCACGCACTTAGTAACCCGCTGTTTACCATGGATACCACTCTGCTACGGTGCGCGGGAGGTTACCGTTCACCTTAGCAGAGTCGTATCCATGATAAACATCGGGTTACTTAGTGCGCGTGTGCCCCTAGAAACCCGATGTTTATCATGGATACGACTCTGCTAAGGTGAACGGTAACCTCCCGCGCACCGTAGCAGAGTGGTATCCATGGTAAACAGCAGGTTACTAGGGGCACACGCGCACTTAGTAACCCGCTGTTTATCATGGTTATGAGCCTGCTCCTGCTTCAGCAGCAGGCTGGTAACCGGGAGCAGGACATCGTGGAAAGATCCTTTCCACGATGTCGCTGCTCCCCTGATCGCTGGTGAGCCTGCCTGTTTGACAGCTCACCAGCGATGTATTAGCGACGCAGCAACGATCCCTGACAGATCGTATCGTTGTCGGGATCGCTGCTGCATCGCTTAGTGTGACGGGGCCTTAAGAATGACTGAACCTTCTGTGGTTCCAGCCTGGATTGTTCTAGATTCAGTATCCATCCTAGTTTGGCCAGACTGGCTTTAACCTCGGTCAGCTTGAGATTGCAGTGGTCTACTGACATGCCTACCACCATAAAATAGTCCAAGTACAGGATTACCAGGGTATCCCGTTTCCGAAGGTGCGCCGTGCCTCCAGAATGATCTTTGTAAGGTTCCTTGGGGCCACAGACCGAAGGGCAAAGCTGAGAATTGAAAATGCCTGACTCGCTATTTGATATATACAACTACTCTCAGGAACTGATGACCCTTCGCATGGATTGGGACGTGGTAATAGGCATCCCGGGAACAGCATCTGTAAGGCCGACCTTATAGACTCCAACTTGAAGGGTTCATAGATCAAGAATTTGTTCAGGTCTTTCAGGTTGAATTTTTATTTTTTTTTATAGAAACAAGGGAGAATAAAATCCCTTCCCTTGTTCCTTCAGAACCTCTTTTTCTACTAGACTTAAAACTTATTTTTCTAAGGGCTGCTTGTTCCCTGGGAGATGAAATCCTGAAGGTTTGCCGAGTGACGGATGTGAACTCCAGTTTTAGCCCTGATTTTATTATCCCCAAAATCCAGGCACTGTGTGTAATTTTCTCCCAGGCAGGCAAGAAGTAGGATAGTCTTCCTCCAACCTCGGGAGGTCCGTCACTTAGAGGTTTTTCTATTTTCAGAGGAAGGACTGCCGAACATGAAGCCTCCACTTTTTGGCTTCCTATCCTTCAATTTTGCCTGTTCTCTGGAGAATTTGTTCTTCATAGATCTCCTCTTATGAAAGGAGTTCTTGTACTGCAGCATTGATATATTGGGGAACTCTTTATTTGTATCTGCCGCCTTGTCCAGTACGTTGTCCAGTGTTCGACCAAAGAGAAATTCACCTTCACACGGGATCGAGCACAACTTGCTTTTGGACTGGACATCTCCTGGCCAGCTCTTAAATCACAGTGCTCTGCGGGCAGCATTGGACAAATTCCTGGGTGCCAACCTCACCGAATCTGCCGATGCATCCGCGAGGGAGGCAGCAGCTCCCTGCATTAGTGGGAGATTGGCTAGGATCTTCTCCCTAAGAGTGTCATCCCTTATCTGATCCTCTAATTGTTTCAACCAGATCTTCATTGACCTGGCTGTGAAAGTGGCTGCGATTGCTGGCTTTAATCCTCCTACTGAGGACTCCCATGTCTGTTTTAGATATGTTCCAGCTTTTTTGTCCAGAGGATCTTTGTGAGTACCTAGATCTTCAAAAGGCAGGGTGGATTTTTTAGATGATTTCACTACTGCCAAATCAATTTGAGAGGTTTTATAACATCTAGCTGTATCCTCTTCATCAAATGGGTACCTCCTCTTTGATGATGGTAGCTGCCCTTTCTTTTCAGGTCTTCTCCACTCACCATCAATGAGCATCTTAATTTTTTCATTGACTGGGAATGTGCGCCTCTTCTTCTGATCTAGTCCCCCAAACATGATGTCCCCCACGGCAGAGTCTTTTGGTGTATGTGTTGGGTAGATTAACCCCACATAGCGCAAATTCTTTGCTTTTATGTTTGGCGCTACATTTTGTGGGCCTTCTCTAGTAAAAAAACAGACAGGAGAAAAAGACCTGTTTTAACACTGTGCATTTTCAGGAAGATCACTCACCACTCTGCCATTCAGTCTAGGGTACCGGAGATGGAGACTGGATCAGTTCACAAGATATCTCTCTCCTGAAGATGGTGGACTCACGACCTGCCCTGTTCCTCTGGCTGCTGCATCCCTGACGGTGGAGCTGCTGCTCAGATGACTGCTGCTCCTGATCCATGGCGTGGATCAGATATGTAGGCATTGCCATTCTGTGCCCACCACTCCACTTTATATTTGAGGGATGCCACTCCACCTCCAGTCCGGCCCACCCCTGGATATCCGTGTCAGACACCCTTCTGGCGCGCTTTGCGCAGAGTGCCCCAGCTGGCACTGCGCATGTGCAGACCCAGAACGCCGCTTATTCTCCGGCGCGCTTCATCATGGTGCGCTGGAACTTGCGGTCACGCGCCCCATGTGTAAGCAGACCTGGGCGGCCCGGCTTTCCAGCACGCAATGACCACCAACATGCCCAGTCCTGGAAGCAGGTACCAGAGCACCCCACCTGAGGTCTCCTGCACTAGCGTTCTGGCGCAGGTCTGGGGACATTAACAAGAGGACCCCGCCTGCACGCCACTGTACAGCCGACCTCCCGGCCAGCAGCACATCTCAGACCAGAAGGTCTCCTCCATCCATGGACACCCTCCAGCCTGGTAAGTTCTACAATGGACCACTCTTCAGAGGTTCCCTTTAAGGACAGGAAACCAAACTGATGCGGAGGAGAGGTACTGCCCTTTTTTATCAGTAGGTTTCCTGTCCTTGATGGGCGGATACCCTCTTGTAAAAGTGAAAAAATGGCGGCTAAAGCAAGATTTTAGAGGTAAAATTTTAATTTCATTTTTTTTCATTCCACTTTGCATTAATTCCTGTGTAACACCTGAAGGGTTAAAAAATGTCCTGCCAATAGTTTGGACGTATTTGAGAGGTGCGGTTTTTAAAATGGCCTCACTTTTGGGAAATTTCCAATATATAGGCCCCTCAAAATCTATTTAAATCTGAATAGGACCATAAAGAAACAGGTCTTGTAAATTTGTTGAATAAATGAAAAGTTGCTGCTAAAATTATGCAGATGTAAAGTATGGACATGGGAAATGTTTATTAATTATTTTGTCAAAATTTTTATATTTTCATAAATACACAAGTTATAATCAACCAAATTTTACCACTAACATGAAGCACAATATGTCACAAAAACACGTTGAAGCATTCGAGTTATTACCACAAAGTGACACTGGTCAGATTTCTAAATTTGGCTTGGTCATTAAGATCAAAATTGGTTCAGTCGCTAAGAGGTTAAAGCGCACCTGTCAGCAGGATTGTGCTAAGTAAGCTACACACACTGTCGTGGGCGACATTACACTGAATAAAATGATACCTTGGTTGATGAAATCCATCCTGTGGTTCTTATGTAATCTTTACTTTCACTTTGGAGATAATGATAAGCTCGTGCTCCGGGGCGGCTTGTGGGGGGCGCTCTATATGGTGCTCTGCTTACATATTCATCTGTATTCTCTTATGACAGCTCACTGTGCCTTTTACTAACCTGCTAAGAACCACAGGATAGATTTCATCAACCAAGGTATCATTTTAATCAGTGTAATGTCACCCACCTGACAATGTATGTAGTTTACTGAGCACAATCCTGCTGACTGGTGCTTTTTGTAAGTAACTTCTTTACTGCCCAGAGATCAGGTTTTACCTGCAGAAAAAAAAGCAGTGTGTGAACATAGCCTAACGCTGCACTGCTTCAGAGAAAATATGCCTTAAAGTTCCAGCCGGGGTTTGTAGGGAACAGATGAGACCTGATTGACAGATTTGTCCTGTGTGTGTACATAGGAAAAGACCTGTCAATCACCTGGAGTGTGGCATGAAGAAGCCCATCAGGGGCAGCACCACACTAATCTCATCTCTTCCTATAGTCCTTCTCTCCTCCACAAGTATTCATTCCTCACCCAATCGCCTCCAAGATTTCTCCAGAATATACCCCATCCTCTGGAATTCTGTGCCTCAACACATCCGATTAGCCTCCACATTTGGATCCTTCAGACAAAACCTGAAAACCCATCTCTTCAAACAAGCTTACAGCCTGCTATGACCTTGCTTGCTGCCACCGCAACAACACCGGAGCTACTGCAACCCCTCAACCTACTGTCTCCTTCCCCATTATCCAGTAGACTAAGCCCAGAAGGGCAGGGTCCTCTTCCCCCTGTACCAGCCTAACATTGTTAGTTACTGTAAGTGATATCTGTATTTGGTATGTAACCCCTTCTTATGTACAGCACCATGGAATCAATGGTGCTTTATAAATAAATAAGTCTCCAAGAAGATCTTTAAATGGTATACCAAGGACTATTATATTATAGTAACTGAGCCTAAAAACTAACAGGCAGGTAGCTGCTAACTACTCAGCACAGAGTGGTCATTAACAGCTCCTGCCAACGATTCAGCTGCTCAACGTCAACACAGTTCTTATTTCCAACATGCTCCATCAACATGGCAGGACTGAAGACATCATGCTGATTGACAGCTCCCAGTAGTAAGGCAGCAGGAGCTAGCTGTCATACCCCATCTGCAGAGCAGAAGAGACAACAGCTCTGTCAAAGTCACATCCTTGGAAGCCACTGAATAGCCGGCAGCAGCGGTTTGAGATCATTCTGTGCCCGCAGAAGTCCTGGATAAATCCTTTAGGCTACTTCCTCATGATCAGGAACAAGCTGCGCTTTGGATGAAGGATATTTTTGCTGCATTCCAATGCCGCACTTCTTTTGTCAGTACATGCGGACCCACCGCATGGAATGACATTCAATCAGTCACATTCTGCAGTGGACAACAGAAACTGACATTCTGTGGCTCATAGACCCGCACCACCGGCGAGTTTACGCAGCATCAAATAGAAGCACAGGGGGTATGGGGGTTTCTATAAATCTCACTCACTGACCTACTGTAGAACGCAGAGTTTTGGAGACAGCGCAGGCGAGCAGCGCCCAAAATGCACTGTAGCCTGATCATGAGGACGCAGCCTTAAGAGACTAGAAACCGACCTGCAGTATCAGAGCCAATAACAGCAGTGAGGGGTCAGGCGACAAATCTCCAGCGATCTCATTGGCTGGGTCCTCAATACCATATGCCCAGACAAGCCCTATAGGCCATAGTGCAGAGTCACAGCCCGCCACACAGGACATAGACACTGATATTTCCACAGCAGTAAAACCCCCACCACACTAAGCAGACGTCTCCCCCTGCATGCCAAATTAGCCTAAAGATTTTCACAGCAGCATCTAAGACCGAGCAACGCAGCCAGTCAGTAACAGCAAGCTGACATGTCTGCAGCCCCAGACTCGTCACACAGCCCTCTGACACCGGGGCAACCTGATGACCACCTCCTATTCCCCGCACTACAAGCCCGCACACCTCTCCCCGCCAGTGCCGGCCCCTACCACAGCGCAGCCGCCGCGGTCTCGCTCCTTTGTAGCTCTTGTCACGTGGTAGATTTGGCGCGCAGTTTTCTGCCCATTACAGAGCGAGAAGTGAAAAATTCCGGTTATTTCCGTGCCGCCATCATTACTGTGGGCAAGTCAAAACTGGACGCTTATTGCACAACGCCTGCTCATGCGCAGGGCACTGTAGGAAAATCTGATTTTGCCCAAAACAAAGATGGCCGAAACGGCCCCCATGTCTCTGTCGCTACGTCACTGTCACTCTGAACGTGAGTGGACGTGGGATTTGGCGCCGGAAAAGTGAGGAGAACTGCGTGCGTAGTGAGCGGCTGAGACCGGAGCGGGGTTAGGATGGCGTTACCACAGCTCAGTGAGGGCGCCATAGCGGTGAGTGCTGTGTCCGGCCTGTGGGGCCATTCTCCCGTCCCTGCGGTGCGCACTGCCCGCAGCCATCACTACAGCCGGGTATCACATGTTGGCGCTGTGCATTGTACCGGCTGTTACCTTGTCTCTTCTCTTCCAGGCCATCTTACAAGGCGACGCCTCGTCCAAGCCTGTGCTGCAGGTCATAGTGAGTGTCTGCTTCATGTCTTATCTGTTCCCGGCCCTATTATTCCTCAATATTAGGCTATGTTCACACTATCAGTATTTGTGAACCAAAATCAGGAGAGGAACAATGAGAGGAAAAGTATAATAGAAACTCGTCACCACTTCTGCATTAATCACCCACTCCTGTTTTTTTCTTACAAATACTGATGTAAAATACTGAACATGTGCACATGGACTTAGGCTGTACTTTATGTCCCGTGTTGCGTCCCGGCCGCGGTCTCCTGACCTGTCCCACAGCATCCTATATGTCTGATTGCATGTGCGCTCGGCCTGGTAATGACACAGGACATAAAGTATGGCTATGTGAATACAGCCCAATCCTGGGCTCTTGATGCCAGATCTGATCTTGTGTCTCCATGGGATTGCTTCCTATATCTTAAAGCCCCCATACACAGACTAACGTCAGCAATATAGATGCGTTCGGCTGACACTGTGTGCATATGGGATTCCCACACAACTGATTGTCGTTGTTTTGTTCTCTCAGAGATGAGCCCGTCACCAGTGATGTTTAGAGAACGCTCAGAACTCAGCCGCACAAGGGCTCCTGTGTATGGGAGAGACGGCCCAAATGGCTTCTGGAAGAACGAGCCGCCAAAGCTTATGTCGGCCGACAGCAATCTAATGTGTATGGTTGGCGTAAGGCCGCATTCACACATCCGAGTGTTACCATACAGGAGAGACAGATTTGTGTCTCTAGTGTCATCCTAGTGACTTTTCTTTCACACTGAAGCTGTGTGTATGAACTTTTTTTTTCCATCCATTGACTCTAATGGATCAGATGGGAAAACTGAAGTGCAGAGTCTGTCTTCAGTGTGTCATCCATTTTTACACAGATCTTCATAAACTTTAATGGCCGAATCTGACCCGCAAAACGGATGATAGGACCAGCTCTGAGTCTCACAGACCGGAGACACGGGTGTGTTTTTAAAGAGGACCTTACACAAGTCTGAGCATGGTAACCTGGCCACATCATGGCTGCAGAGCTGAGTAAAACAAGTTTTGTTTTTCTTATTTTTTTTGTATTTCTCCTCTCCGTTGCAGAGAGATTGGCTTGTAAAGTTTGTTATACTTCATCTAGGCTGTACCAGAGATTTTCTTGGATTTGTTCCCCTGTATGATTGTTGGGGCGTGTTCTTTTTCTCCAGTGTATTGCTGCTTGCTTATGATTGGTCAGCCTCATACAGGGAAAGAAGTACACGCCCCCGAGACAAGTCTCTGGTAATGCTCCTTTGTCTTAACATGAATTATAACCTAAGGGTGCTTTCATATTGTGTTTAGACACCGATTTGTTGGCTCCTTCAGGGCTTGCATCTGAACCTCCCCTTCCCCGTAAAATAGGATGTGAACATATGCGCAGACGGGGCCATAGACTATAATGGTGCCGCTAGAGCGAACGTGTGCCCTATCATGTATCATTTTTGGGCGTCTACTACGTTTGCTGGGGTTTCGGACATAAGCCCGGACGGTGCCAATGAACAGGTGCCTGAACACAATGTGAAAACACTCTAAATTTTAGTGGCCATTATCTCTGCAATGCTCAGGAGAAATTGAAAAATATAAACTGTTTTATTCAGCTCTGCAGCCACTATGCCAGTTTAACCGGTGAAAGGTTATCTTTAAAACTGTCGTGTATGGATCATGTACATGTACACAGACCATTTGGTGGCACTGAAAGACTGCTGGTTGGCAGTCGTCAAGTAACCTGTTTACACAGACTGACTGCAGTAAATGGAGCACGCAGTGATCTGTAATAGACCGCTCAGTGTGCATAGGTCACTGTTCTCTACAGTACAAGCTTTTTGTATCCACAATATACACAAAACTGGTGAGAAAAAACAAGAGTGGGGGTGTTTCTACATGGTCGGTGGGATTAACATTTGATTGACCGCTCCATAAATACATAAAATACCAATCTTCGAAAAAACTTAGCATATAATTCATGGTAATAACAATAAATCCAAGTGATGGAGATACATTCTATATAACAAAATGAATTTCATAGAATGATTGTCAGGCATTCTCTGTTGTCTGGAAAATCATAGAAATTGGTGTCTGATGTTTGAGCTTATGCCGCTGTCTGAGGCATATAAGGAGGGTAGACATATAGTGTTTGCTATGTGGCCAGTGGCGGCCCGTGTAGGTCACCGATCACTTGTCGGGCTGGGGTTAATGCAGGGCCAGGATTTAGTTTGAGCAGAGAGCTCTGGACAAAAACAAATCGCGCTCCAGTCACCTGACCACAATCTGGCCAATAGGAGAGCTGCATTGTTGGCATCTAGGATACAGGTCCTTAAGGGGGTTATCCCAAACCCTCTCTGATTTCTCTTTTTCATACGTCTTGCTATTCTGTGCCACTATATACATCCATGATGTTGGTTTAGTGTTATTTAACTTTTATCATGTATTTAGTAGCATTTTCTCTTTGCAGACTGCAGCTCTAATGTTACAACAATAACTCTCCCCAGGCTTCCTGTATTCTATTACTACAAGTTCCAGCATGCTTTGCGCTGGCCTGTAATATAGCACTTATCACACCCACTCAAAACTTCACTCAAACCACTCACCTCCTATATCTTCAATCTGCCATTGAACACACTGATGAGAGTGAGGGGTCACATAAGTGTCACCAGCTCAAGCACCAACAATGTATGAGGGGCAGGGCAGGGTGTGTGCTGCGGACTCCTAGGCCTAACACAGGACGGAGGAGCAGTGAGTTCTGTCCGCCTCATTCCCTGCTCTCCGTCCTCCTGTACCAGTGAGTGTGTCTCTCCTCACTCAGCCTGATGAAAGCACTCTTTGGTTGATGAACGCTTCTATCATAGGAGGGAGACATATTGAACATCACCACATTGATGCTCTCAGACTATGATGTGCCGTGACTGCAGTCACCACCCACTGTCAAAACAATCAAGGTCACGTGGCTGCAGTCAGTCTGCGTCTGGGGTTTGTGATGACAAGGTTGGAATTGATGTGACCTCTCAAGAAGTGAGAGTAATCTCAGCCCCAACATCATGTGCCCGGGAGAGCCAGCGCTGCTCAGAGGAACATTTAATAATAATTAATATCCGTGCCCCGTGAGCGGCGGCTAGAAGTACGCACCGGCACTTTGTCTGACAGCTCGCTCAGCAGCACGTCTGTTATTATATTGCTTATTCAGTGGTGTATCAAGATTTCAGTGTGTTGAAATTAAGAATTTATTAATTTCATCCAAATGAACCCCACATGCTGGCTTAACATTTAGACAGAATTGACCTCAGTGGTGGCACTTCAGTCTCCAGAACTTTAGGTTAACAATAAGTGGTACGCTGATTTTCTTCTTTATTTGCTAGGATACGGCATAGCTTTATGACCAGTGGAGTCTGATCTCAGGGACATTTTAGACCACTTTCGGCTAAACGATGGTTAGTCGGGAGCGCTCCTGTGTTGTCTGCCGTGATGTGGCGGCAGCTTATCTCTGGGAGAACAAAGCGGTCAGCTGTCTAAAATCAGACGTTTCCAATTGACATTTCCTCAATCAGTTGACTGTCTCCCGACACATTAGACTGTTGGCCGAACCTGTCAATATCAGTGAGAGAGTGAAGAGACTGCAGTGCTGAAACTGGTTGGACCTTCAGGGTATGTGCAGAAATTTCTGCATTTCTTGGCAGGAAAACGCCGCCTCAAAAAGGTGTGGTTTTGCCTGCATTGTGCATCCAATGGGTGAAAATCGCAGGCAAAAACGCACAAAGAATTGACATGCTGCAGATTATTTTCTGCGTGACACTTCAGGTTTCCCATTCACTTTGCTGGCATCAGGTTTTGCTAGCAAATCTGCAACGTGTGCACACAGCCTTACTGATAATGAAGTAATGGAATACCCTAGCAAAATTTGATCACTTAGTTTGAGGGGCATACCCCTTTAATGACTATATAAGCTTAACCAATAATTGATCACCATCTGAAAAAAAACATTTTTGCTTTAGAATACACGTCCTATCAGCACTGCGAATGGTCCTCCGCGTTACCGACTGCTGATGAGTGATGGATTAAATACTCTTTCCTGTAAGTACCAGTAGTTTTTTTTTTTTAAAACATATAAAGTTGTCATTGCCTTTAGTATTGTTCTTCCATAAGTACCTCTGTGTTTAGGTTTATTTGGAGTGCATCTACATGGGAACAAAAAATCTGCCAAGAATATGCATTTATAATCTGCAAATGACACTGCTGCTTTAAAAATCTTCACTATTGATGATTCTCCAAGTTTGTAAATGAGAAACATTAAACTCGTTGTCTGGTCTCAGCAGAAAAGTTTGCAAACACTCAGTGAGTGCTGAAGTGTAACTGGGCGGTCACACGACTGCATGTATGCCATGTGCACAAATGTGGCCACGTGCCGCCCTGGCTTACCCGGCTTCTCTCACTTCTCTTCTGTTGAGGGAAGCTGGGTGAGAGCAGTTGTCACATTACTGCAATTATGTAAATCACGTTCATGTGGTCACATGTCCGGCCACACTCATGGAGAGTACACGGGAATCAAGAACGTGCGCACATGGCTCACTGTCACATAGAGGGCCTGCAAACTTCTGTTCTGAGACCACACAACACTTTTAAAATGTCATCCACGTGCCTGGTACTTTACACAGCTGTGAATTTTGTATACAGCTTTTCCTGTGTGGATGCAGGGCTGTGGAGTTGTAATTGCCAGAAATATTCCAACTTCAGCTTTAAAGCACCACTCCAGAATTTTTTTTACAGTATCGCTGGAATGGTGCTAGCATTGTAAGGTCCCTGTCTGTAGTCTCATACTTACCAGCTGCCATCTTCATCTTTTATCCGCTCACCTCCCATCGGTCTCCAGCAGTTTGTGACCTGCTGGAATGAGCCAGATGTCACTTTTTAATGCAAGTCTGAGAGATTTCTTCTGGCTCATTGACTTAAAGAAGTTGTCCACTACTTTATATCAACCCCCCCAATGTATCCCTCCAGGGCCCAGAAGTGTTTTTGTAAATACCTTGCGTTGCACTTACTGCCTGTGAGCGGCGCTATTGCTGACCGCTCAGAGGCATCACATGACCCGTCACTGATGTCATGTCAAGTGAGGCGTGACGTCAGTGACGCGCTCCCCGCGGTGGATGCTTGGCTGCGGGCAGGGTTACCCAGCACGTCACACCGCGTGCTTTCCCAGTGAATGAGAAGAGGGAGAGCGTGTGGTGGATGCCGGGTGTGATGTGCGGGGTAACCTCGCCCACCGCCCAGCATCCACCATGGAACGCAGAAGTGAGTCACCCTGGCTGCAGCCGGAACTTGATGTGACATCAGCGGGGGTCACGTGATGCCTGTGAGCGGCCAGCGATAGCGCGACTCACAGGCAGAAAAGGCACCACAAGGTATTTAGAGAAACACTTATGGGCCGTGGGGGAATACATTGGGGGATCATATAAAGTAGTGGACAACCCCTTTAAATTCAGAACCTGTGACAGTTACCTCTGTTTCTTCGTCTGTCAGAAGTTGCGGTCACAAGATGGTGGAGCTGCTCCGGGAAGAGCTGAAGACTACGGGTGCAGAGTATAATATTAGGTGTTGGGATCTTATGTTAGCACCACTCCAGAGCTGAAATAAAAATAAAAAAAATCTGCTGGAGAGTGCTTTGAAAAATAAAAAAAAATGTTATTAAAATTTTTCATTTAATTTATTAATCATAGGAATTTAGAGTTTAAAAATGTTAATAGAAGTATATTTCATGTTGCATCAATCTAAGGCCCTTATTTCTCAAAACAAAACTGATAGTGATGCGACCATGTTACCAGAGTCATTTTGTTATTACTAATTATAATAATAATTATTGGCCGTTTATGAAGCAGTCAGTGCTTGGGAAAATAGAGGACACAGAGGTAGAACGCTGTGTTAGCGACTTCACAGCCTTGTGTGGATCTGTCCTTAGTGGTATCATGAAGACATGAGAGCGATTCATCAAGATTGAAATATGCACCAAATTTGTTAAAGGGGATGACCAGGTGAAAAACAATGTTGCCTGACATATTCACTGCCGTTATCACCATTGATTCAATGCAGGCCGCTCCTTGATCTGCGGCGGTACGGGAAGTGCCGAGGTCTGTGATTGGCTGACAGTGATTTACACAGCGCGATGCCATAGATCCATTTGACGCAACGCTGTTCAAGCCTCCTGACCGCTGCAGCTAATCTAAGGCGAAAGGGGTGCAGCATTTTAGTATGGCAGATTTTGTTATTTTCAGAGAATCCAACTCCTTTTGTCAATGTTATTTTTAGCACAGAAATCTTTTCAGAGACTCTGGACTCTTCATGAATTTGGTGCACCTTTTAACTGCCCATGTATCGGTCAGAAATTTATGGCTGCTATGATATAGAGTAGATTTTATTTTATGTTCTCTACACGTTCTTATTAGACAAACTGCAAAGTATTTGTCTCTTTTTTTGTCTTTTGTTCTGTTTTGGCTACTAGTACAGACCTGTGGCTGTAAATGCGTTGTAACCACACACCTATATATAGCGGTCATTCAGCCTGGCCTACGTGACGTACAGTTTTGTCTTACAAAGTGCTTTTTTCTCCTATACATAAATATTCTACAAATATGCACCAGTTATCACAGTTTGTACATTTTTCATGTTTTAGCTTTTATGTTGGCAACGCAGCTGAACTCTCTTGTGGACGACAACCTCCTTGCAGCTAACTGCATCTGTCAGGTCTCCCGGTATATTGTGAACAACTTGAAAGATGGAAGGTATTTAGCCCCTTGTTACTGCATTGTCTTTATCAATCAGCACATCACTTAGCTTTACCCTGCCTTTTTTTCAGCCATTTTCAACTGTTGAGGTTTGCGCACATTTATTTGCAGAAATTCATTGATTTTTGCTGGTTATTAACATTACATGTGTTTCTGGATGCCTCATATAGTATATACCTTGGGATTACTTTATTCTTAGGGTTTTTAAAGTGTGCCTCGTATGTGGATGTAGTCTATAGGATGAATATATGAAGCCTAATCTATATTTGTACTGGTATATGTGTGTCTATATAATATATACATATGTACAAAATGTTCTACTATATTACTACTCCAGAACAAAAAAAAACAACCCCAAACACATAAACCAAGGGCACAGAAATTTAGAGAGTCCATACCTCCTTGATTTTGTCACAATTATTTCTTTCTCATGTTATGTAATGTATTTACTAGGATGAATGTATAGATCATGGGTGTGTGATTCATCTTACTACAAAGTAACTAAAGCTTAAAGACTATTGTGATAAAATGACCTAATGGGAGTAACATTTTGCAACTCTTATCAGTGTGTAATATTTTTTCCGTTGTTTTCTTCCTTTTTCTGTTTTATGTAGGCGAGTGATTATAATAATGGAAATGAATGTGCTGAAGCCAGCTGATGCTGTCTATGGAAAGATTGGAAATCCTCAACCTTACAATGATGGTAATGATTTTCAGCATTGGCTTCTTCACATGGTGTCTGTACATGTTCATATAGGTATTCTGGAGCCGTTAAAAGAAACTAATTTTACCAGTTGAAGACTGGACCATTTTCCTAGGCATGACCAGGATTATTTTATTCTTTTTTTTTTTCAAATTATTCAAATATTTTTTTCCCCTTTTTATATGTGGGGGCCTAATTTGTTGTTTTTATGTTTTTTTGTTTTTTTCCACACATTGTGCCCCCCATAAGGTCATAGAAAACATTTTGTGGGAATTTCAACATTTTAAATACATTTTTAATATTGCTAATTATCCCTGTAACTGGGGCTGGTGTATTCTACCAAGAACCTCGGTCATTGTTTCCATTGTTTTCTGGCCCCTGTATACAGAGATGGTAATAAACCTCCTCTGTGCAGAGTCCAGCTGTCTCTGAGCGCCATGAGCGCGATCTCCATGCAGCTGCTGACTGTGCAATGATGCTCAAAAATGTAGTTGAAATGTCATATCCGGACCAGCTTGACGATTTAAGATTTGTCGGTTTGCAAATAGATAACGCTTCTTTCACACAGTGCATATCTGCTGCATTTTTGTAACGACAAAAAATGAAAAAGCAGTCTTTCTTTGCTATGTGTCTTGGCTCATCCACTCAATATTTTAGTTAAATATATAATATATATATTTTATGACGGTATTTTTCGGATTATTCGACACCCCTTTTTCCATTCAAATTTGAGAGGAAAATGGGGTGTGCGTTTTATAATCCAAATGTAGCTTACCTAGGGTGGAGCAGGGGCGGCTGCAGTGGAGCGGGGTCACAGGAGGCAGGGTCGCTGCTGTGGGGGGCGATGCCGCAGGCTCTGTGCTGTGAGAAGGTGGTAGCCCATCGGTTTGAGGCTTCGGGCACTGGGCTTTCATAAAATATCGGCGGTGAGAGACGAGAACTCAGCTCCTGAGAGCTCATTCTGTGTGTGTATGAGGCCCACCAAAGGGAAATCAATGGGAAGGGGACTCCACTCACCGCTGACATTTTATGAAAGCCCACTGCCCGCAGCCTCTCACCGCCGGGCCCCCTCAGCATTGCCCCGCTCCTGCCGTCTGCCTCCTGCAGCAGCTTCCCTGCCTCCTGTGACCGCGTTCCACCACAGCCACACACCTCCCCTCCCCAATAAGTTACCGTAAAATTGGACTAAACGCTCCACCATTTTATTTTAAACTTTTTTTTTTTCCTTTTCTCCTCAAAATTCATGGTGTCTTTTAGTCCACAAAATACGGTATATATTATAAAGGTATGTGCACAGGATGTCTTTGTTTTAAACATACGCTTTAGGACACTTGTGTCTTGTTTTCATTTGATTCTTTTGCAAAGTTTTGTGCCTCCTGGCTTTTTAAAAAAAAAAAATAAAATTGTATTGAATACACTAGTGAGCGGCTTCCAAATGAGAAGTCGCCAGGAGATGGGCAGGTAATTTCTTTTCACAACTTGGCATCTTTGGAAATCTGAAACTGGTTAAAGCGAACCTGTCAGCAGGATTTAGCCCTTAAACTAAAGGCATGGCTATAATGGTTCTGTGATGCTGATTAATCTGATATCTGATGTGAAGGGATCAGATCAGTGGCTCATAAAATGAGGTCTTGTGTGCTTCAGGGTGGGTCCTGGGGGCAGGGTCTTCTTTCTCTGCCCCCCACCAGCCTCCTCTGCTTCTTGTACAGGTCACTGATTATTCAGTCACCTGCCTCCTTTTTAAAATTCTGCGTCGCCGCCATCTTTGTGTGGGTGGGGAGTGTGCAGTGTGAGTCTGCGTTCCTTGTGCAGGACTTCAATAAAAATGGCACCAGAGGCGGCACATGCACACAGGTTCTCTTTAAAAGAGCTAGCAATGGTGCACAGCATAGATTTTTGTATTGCTGTGAATGGTCATTCTTTTAGTGTTTATGTAGCGCTTTCTCAGGCGGGCTATAGAGCGGACTTGCCTGAAAAAGATGTCATTTGCACATAGCCTTAATCTGCCAAATTTGATCATCCAACCTAAACGTGGACGCATTGAGGCATTTATTTTTACTTAATTGTATGGGCGTTTTTTTGGGGGAGCTAAATTTATTTATTTTTTTTCATTTGAGCATTGTTACAAAATTTGAGCTATACAGCGTCTGACTGTACACATCGGGCTGCACAATTGCCCATTCAGGTAACTGTAAATGAGTCAGTGAGGGCAGAGTTTGTAACTCGTCTACCTTTTCCTGAACTCCTGCAAGTTGATTTATAACCACATCAATGTTCAGCTCAACTTTACTGTGACCATAATTCAGAATAGAGGAGTACAGGAAAAGAAAATTCGTTTTCATCCCTGCCCTCACTGACTGTTTCACAGTTAGTGTACACAGCAGGCTGCAAAAACAGCTATCTCCCAAAAAAAAAAAAACTGCGGTAAATGTTACAAAATCTTAAACATGATGAAAAAAAATAATAATTTGCCCATATGTGAATTGAGTAAAGAACCACTACCCCAAAGTGTCTATATACTTTTAAAGTACAAAGAATTTTTTTTTTAAATGGGCTGTCCAGGACATGGTTTTTAGGCCCATAGTTAAAAAAACAAAACAGGCAGGTAGTTAGTTGCCTGTTCAACCCAGCTCAGAGCTCTTACCAGCCGTTCCTACTGGTGATTCAGCTCTTCCACTTCACCAGAGCAGCTCTTCTTCTTCTGGGCTGCTCTCGACATTGGCATGACTGCTGAAGTCATGCTGATTGACCACCAGCTCCTCGCAGTTATGCAGCAGGGAGCCGGCTGTCACTCAGCATGACATCGGCAGTCACGCCCCGTCAGCAGAGCGGAATAGAAGCAGCTGCTCAGTCTGTGCCAGCAGAGGTTGGCGGCGGGCACAGCAGGCACGTAGGTAGCAACTACCTGCCTGTTAGTTCTTTAGCCCATAGTGTAAAAATGTAATAGTCCTGGATAATCCCTTTGAAGTCCACTGGACTAAATATCTCCTCCTGGAGCTCATTCTTCTGGCCATTTTATTTCAGATATTGGGCTAGTAGGATTATTAAGCCCTTGAATTGTGTATAATACAACTGTACTGTTACTTTTTCCTTCCCTAATAATCGTTATACCATTATTATTATGCATCACTGTATTAGGACTATTATCATTATTTCACGGACTGTCTCTGAGCCGGTAGTGATTCTGGATATTTACCACCTGTGCAGAATAATGCTTACAACCATTAATCTGATTGACACGTCTGATGGAACAGTCGCTCTGTCGGGTCTTGTTTACTCGTCAGTATTCGTGCTCCTGTTCATGGCAGTATATAACTGATGTGATTATGTATTGATTCTGAACCCCACGATGTGAATTGTCCTGTCTGTGTATTACTATTTCTGTTCACAGCCATCTGGCTCATGAGAAGTGCATCATGTGTTGATCTTGGATAGGACTGTGACGTTGCTTGTTGACGTGGTTCATACGTGGTAATTGGAGGGCTCTTCCTGTCTGCCAGTCTTCGTATTAGTAGCACTTCTTGCACACATCATTAGGCTATATTTTTAGTATTAGTCATGTCTCCCAGTGGCGTGGATATTCAGCAGATTGCCCACACATCACTTGCTTGTGTTAGTGCTGAGTGATACTTGTGTACTGGTCTGTGTTTCTAATCTATAGACTTCAAAATCTGGCGTCAGACACTTTGAAAAGTTGCAAAATTCTTGGTATTTTCTTGACAGTTTAAGCAAGCTACGCCAAAAATGGGGAGAGCTCGGGAGGAGGGGTGGCGATGCCTGCTCGTCTAATTCATGAAGAGCTGTGACGAGGCACACACCACTTTTAAGACGCTCCTGATTCATTAAGAGGCAATCGGGGACACGGTGTCTCTTAGCAATGGAATGATAACCCTCGTTTAGATGGAAAATATGGTTATTGAGCACTTTTATCTTATGATGGTAAATAAAAAGCAGGTATTAAAAGGGAATATCTTCAGACTAGACTTTAATATCCTATTATTTTTTAAATGTTATTTTTCAGGTCAAGGAGCTCCCCAACCTGCAGCGCCTACTCCAGCTCCACCACCACCAAGCAAACCTGCACAAAACTCGGGTAAGGCATGAGCTGCTTGTCTGGATATACTTTAGGTTTTCATTATTGTGGTTGCCAAGAAGATATTATTATTTATTTAGGTTCTGATCTTTTATTTTTACAATATGAGGTGCCCAAATACATCTTGCTGAGGGTGAAACCAGACGGCGCAGCAAAATGGGGGCTTTCAAACCTTATCCACTTACTGCGGCAAATAATTGTGCGCTTTTGCTGTTTAATCATGTTGCCAGTATTGACCTCTGTTGACTGTAATTTAGTTTTATTGCTAACAAAGCTGTTGACTACTAATGTGGTCGCCATTTGGCTAGGGCTATATGACACCAAGTCGTGGAACAATAAGATTGCCGTGTTGCATTGCAACATCGCATTTAATAACCCCCTGTTGTTGCATTACGACAAGCAACTACGGCAACTGTGACAGTCGGAAATGTTTTCTGTGGTTGGTCGCAAGTCACATGCATCTCTCTCTTGACATAGACTTCAATGTAAGTTGCATGCAAGTGTGACTGATCTGCAATTTGACTATTTTGCAGCAAAGTCACAACTGTAAAATAATCTGAAAGCAAGTTGCAGACAAGTTGCACGGATGTTTTTGGTCGTGTGACTTGTCTGAGCATTGCTGTTGCCTGATACAAGTCACCGTGTATCGCCAGGATTACATTTGCGGCAGGGTTTCTCGCCAAGATTTCCTGGAGGAGGTTGTGTTGTAGAGTAGCAAGGCAGGTTCCTATTCAGGAATCTGGAAAAGCTGGGTGACCATTCTGTCAGCTGTGTGGCTATACTGCTTGCTTGTCGTACAGCCTTACCAGAAATGGATATGAGTAAAGGAGTTTTCCGGTTTCAGAAAACCCCTGTTTTTCTTTTCTTTGTTTTTTTTTTAATTTAAAACTGCTTTACGCACCCTCCCTAGAGCCAGAGTCGAGTCTCTGCTGCTACTGTTCCTGGTGTATGATATTGTCTGCAGCGCTGACATCACATTGACAGCCGCTGACCATAACAGACACCAGGAGCAGCAATGGAAATTGAGTGGTTTTCCTGGGCAGGGCCCGTAAAGCAGTTTTTTTCTTTTATAAAACAAACTACAGCCGGGGAAGGAGTAGTTTTCCGAAACCAAAAAATCCTTTTAAAACAAAAAAAATTGCCTATTTTAAAGCTTAATTAGGATTAAAGGGATTGTCCACTTCTTATTTTACATTTGGTCCTATGGCAGTGCTGAAATAAAAAGAAGCAAATGATTACTGCCTTCTTCAGCTGCGTCTCTTGAAATATTGCCTGCATACTCCGTCATCTTAGACTCCTCATCTGCCGGTGGGCATCAGATGATTGCGGCTGCAGCTATGCTATTAATTGCTGAGGGGGCATAAAGCACCTCGGGACAATGAGTATGGCCGCATCAGTTCAAGCTCCGAATACTGACAATGTGAACAGCAATTTGCTTTTAAATATAAATGCATATGTTCATTGTACTCGCTGGAAAAAAAAATCGTGCTCACATCCCCCTATAATGGTGATCATGTGACTAGACACAGTAACATGTATACTCTTTGGGGAAACCTTTGAACAAAAAGAGTCTTTCCAGTGTTACCAGCAAAAGTGTTTTTTTTTTTTTTTTTAACACAATGTATTAAAATATGTTTTAAATTCTGTTCACACCTTTCCTAAATGAGTGCCGAAGACCAGGACAGTGGTATAGCCCATGGCTCATTCTGGAGCAATTCGGCAATGAGATTGCTGAAGAGGACTTCTGGTGTGTGGGAACAGTGGGTGAAAAAAGAGAAAAATCATCTATTTAGGCATTCAAAAAAAATTGTGGGGGTGTTACCCATCAATCTCTGCGAGGATTCCTATTCTTGTATTGCATTGTTATACATTGAATGGCGGTCTCCTGGAGAACTCCATACTGGATCAAGGTTCTGTGTCAAACTTCTGATTTTAATTAAAGTGCTTCTAAAGAACATACACGAGTGGTTGAGTCCCATTTGTACTATTAGGGCATGCTTTGCTGTATTTCTGTATGTTGAGTAATACCCGCATTGCGGACTGTCATGGAGTTTGGGATCTAATATTTCATTTGACCAGACCCCTTAAAGCCTCTTGAATGTATCTGCAATATTCCTCTTGGGCTTTGTGGTTTATATTGCTATTTTTTACTTTATTATATTGGATAAGCTTAAGAGCTTATGTGGTTGTGGACCCAGGAATTGAAAACTGCACTCAACCATACCTTTCATGTGTCTAATCATTCTGCATCCTTAAGTGTGTTTTATTTAGTTGGTCATCATCCTTAAGAAATGACTATGGATTTTCTGTCTTGAAAGCAGCTCCACCTTCATCTATGAAGAGAGGACTGTCTAAACCATTCGGAGGAGGGGGTGCACCGAATACACCTGGTGGCACTCAGTCTAAAGTGGTGCCAATTGCCAGTCTGAACCCATACCAATCAAAGTAAGTGGGCACACTTTTCAATTGAACGTTTAATGCTTGTTGCACAGCAAATACACTGCCAAAGTACAATGGGCCAAGCTTTAGCAAACAGATGTTTCTTTGTGAGATCTGCAAAATTAACGCAAACATTTTGATGTCACCACTAATAAAACCTTGTGTATGGTCATCTCTAATTCATACCGCAATACGGACTTGCAGTATGGGTCCATGTAACAGTAGGAGTCCCAGGGCCTCAGTGATTTGTTCCCAGTGGACAACATACAACCTGTGAAGCAATGCAGTGTGATACTATTATGTACCATAACTATAGGAAAAAAATCCAAATATTATACATTTATTTACTACGGCTAAGCAAACTTTTTGAAACTGAATAAAAAGTTGCTAGTTAACAATCTGATCAAAATATATAAGCCCACTGACACGTCATGAGAAAACATTTAATGAGTCCCTAAGCGGCTATCTCTTTTGCAGTCTCCTGCTAATATTAAAACACCTTGGCTGAATGTGTGGATTGGTGGTAAAAAGTGGGGGGGAGACTATGCAATGTCTCATAACTGTAGGAAAATGAGCTAGACCACATATCCAAATATTGTACATCGATCTACTGCGACTGAGCAAAATTTCAAAACTTGAACACCATTATATCCTAAGTCTTATGGCAAGGCTCATTAAAGGGTTGGTATTGACTTTTAGGATTGCTACTTCCAATAGGTGGCACTAGAGTTCCTGACCTCTTCCCCGCTATGTTCACATGTCCAGTAATGATCCGTTAGAACGGATCCAGCAGAAGTACATTGGGGAAAAAAGTTGTGCGAGCACAGCTCTTTAGTCCGTTATTCACTAATCTCTGCCTGATGCGTTTTTTTTTAATATTGGAGTCAATGGGCATAGGATCCGTTATAAATTTTTCTTGCTGGATCCGTTAGAAATACACAACAACGGATGCTGTATTAACGGATCTGTTGCCTATTGACTTCAGTGTTAAAAAAAAAATAAAATAAATAAAATGGATCCGGCAGAGATCAGTTAGTGAATAACCGACTAAAAAGTTACAAGGGCAGAATGCGCACTGCATCGTCCAGGCCATATTCTAATTTATTTAGTACCTCTTGCTGTCCACATTAAAAAAAAAAAACTTTTGTCTGACATGCTGCACTGTTAGGGTATGTGCACACAATGTCTTTTTCAGGTAAATTCTGCCTGAAAAAGTGCTAAAAACCCACAAAAAAGAATGAATCCAGTGTACAGCAATGTCCAGATGACTTGCTTTGTACATGTTCTGTCTTGTAACTTCTTTTAACCACTTCAAGCTTTGAAAGTTGTGAAGCAGCTAAAAGAAGTGATTGATCCATTTTTATGGCAGCTTCCACTGGGAAGCATTTGTCTTTCACTCCAAAAACTATGCAGGTACACTGGTGTCTAAAAGACGTCATGTACACATACTTACATTACATTGTGAGTAAAGCAGCTCTTAGTAATGAGTCCTGTTGGTATTTCGAGCTGACTATGATTAGGGCAGTATGAATCCCCCTACCATTTTAATACTGCAGAGAGGATTTCCTTATGATAAAGGTCATGCTTGTTACATGGAATCAGTCAATGTACATTTTAATGCCAGAAAACGTTTGTAAATCGGCTTTCAGTCCTGTGGTTCATGAATCCTCCTGTGGTGTGCACACAGCATATTGTGCCTTGTTCATGCTTTTGTGTGTAGTGTTTCCCTGTAAGACAGTGTAGTTGGTTATTTTATGGGGACAAGTGCGTGACATATTATCTGCGCGTTATAGTACTTGATGAGCACAATAAACACCTCAACAAAAAATAACTGTTCAAACCAAGCACATTAGCCCGGTGCAACGTTGGTGTGGTCAAGTAGTTAAGTCCACCTACTTGTTTTTTGTCTCTCTCTTCCCTCCCTCTTTTTTGATTGACAGGTCTAGCTTTACAGGAGACAGAACAAGGCGGAGAAAGATGGGGAAATAAGTAGGTGACAGGTGCGGCAAACTGTTCGGCCATGCCAAGGGTGCACAGAGCGCCTGGTTTGAACAGTCATTTTGTAAGGACGAACTCCTTTTAACGCCTTACTGCCCCATTACCGCTATAGCCATAATGGAGCTGGTCTAGTTTTGTGTAACAAAGCAAATAATCTCTTATGGCTGCATTTAAATGGCAAGTTAACCGGTGCTTGTACTCTCAGGCTCCCATCGACTCCCAGTAATGCAATCGCAGTGAACAGATTGGTTACCACGTCAGCTGAAAGCCTGCAGAAGACCTCATCTCTGTCTGCGGCTGAGTTTCATAGGAGAACATGATTTACACACCTAAAGGGACTAAAATAAAAGTAAAAAAAAATAAGTTTTTAAAAATATAAAAAAAGTAAATATAAAAATTCGAGTCTTCCCCATTAAAAATAAAGAATTGTAAAAAATGTTTATCTGCCATTGCAGTGTCTGTAAAAGTCTGGTCTATAAAAATATAAAATTAATGAAACTATACATTAAAGAGAAAAAATCTAATCACCAGAATTTTTTTGCGCACACAGTTCCCCCCAAAAAAAAAAAAAACATTTTTGATTGCATCTTTTATATCTACCCCAAAATGGTATCAATAAAGCTGTTAGCTCGCCACTCAAAAATACAGCCCTCATGCAACTCCATCGACAGAAAACAAATACTTAACGGGTCTCAGAATGTGTTAAAAAAAACAGAAACTGATTATCAAATTCTGAAAAAAAATTTTCACCTTTTGAGTAAAATATCTATACAAGTTTGGCATTGTGTGTAATCGTTTGGAGTTGGAGAATCATGTATCCAGGACATTTTTACTGTGCAATGATCATTGTAACTCAGTCCAGAGCCTCTCACCTAGCCAAATCAGTTCATACTTTGCACTGACGAGGGCCAACAGCCCGAAACACCATGTCTGCAAATTGAGATTCTGATTTGGCTTTTATCCTAAGTCATATTGCACGACTCGTTAAAGGGTTGATTGTGACTTGTAGGATTGCTACTTCCAATAGGTGGCGCTATAGAGTACAAGTCCTCTTTTTCTCTGAAGAGGCAATTTGCATTGTAAAAAGAAAACCCAAACAGCTACAGCTATGTCAACAGAAAAATAAGTTATTCCTCTTGAAAAAAGGATAGACTCAAAAATGAGTCTCACGGCTTTCAGTATCACCTCTACACTGACGACACACAGATCTACCTCTCTGGACCTGATATCACCTCCTTACTAACTAAAATCCCACAATGTCTGTCCGCCATCTCATCCTTCTTCTCTGCCAAATTACTAAAACTTAACATGGATAAAACAGAATTCATCATCTTTCCACCTTCCCATTCACCCCCCCCTATCTGACCTATCTATCAATGTCAATGGCTGCCCCCTCTCCCCAGTCCCGCAAGCTCACTGCCTTGGGGTAACCCTGGACTCTGATCTCTCCTTCAAACCACATATCCGAGCTCTTTCCACTTCCTGTCGACTCCAACTCAAAAACATCTCCCGGATCTGCACATTCCTTAACCATTAATCTGCAAAAACACTAGTGCACGCCCTCATCATCTCCCGCCTTGACTACTGCAACCTCCTGCTCTGTGGCCTCCCTTCCAACACTCTCTCGCCCCTCCAATCCATCCTAAACTCTGCTGCTCGACTAATCCACCTGTCCCCCCGCTATTCCCCGGCCTGTCCTCTGTCAGTCCCTTCACTGGCTCCCCATTGCCCAGAGACTCCAGTTCAAAACCCTAACCATGACATACAAAGCCATCCACAACCTGTCTCCTCCATACATCTGTGACCTAGTCTCCCGGTACATACCCGCACGCAACCTCCGATCCTCACAAGATCTCCTTCTCTACTCCCCTCTTATCTCCTCTTCCCACAATCACATACAAGATTTCTCCCGTGCATCCCCCCTACTCTGGAACTCTGTACCCCCACATATCAGACTCTCGCCTACCGTGGAAACCTTCAAAAGGAACCTGAAGACCCACCTCTTCCGACAAGCCTACAATCTGCAGTAACCCTTGCTCCACCATACTGCTGCACAACCAGCTCTACCCTCACCTACTGTATCCTCGCCCATCCCTTGTAGACTGTGAGCCCTCACGGGCAGGGTCCTCGCTCCTCCTGTACCAGTTGCCTTCAAATTTTGTTAAAGATCATTGTAATTGTTCTTGTATGTATACCCCTTTTTCACATGTAAAGCGCCATGGAATAAATGGTGCTATAATAAAAATGAAAAATTCCCCATGTGTTAAGGGGTTAACAAGGCCTGCACAGTGTGATGTCTGTATCCTAAAAGCCAGTGCCTGAGATTGTGGATTTGTAAACCCTCTCCACATACGTTGTGCTGTACTGCGGTGGCTGTTTGGTGCAGAATCTCCCCAATATCCCCGGTGTGACGCTCGCCTGGTGAACTGTGAATTGCTGTGAACAACTTTGCTCGTAATGGTGGTAGGTTCTATGTACACTGACTCCTCAGGCCGGCTCATTTGCCAGCATGAACAGTAATGTAGCACACATTATCGGGCATTATCCCATTTCCACTGAGGTAGTTTGTGTAAAGCATGTCTGGAGTATTGACTTTTCTTCCAGGGTGTGGGCTGTGTGCTACTGCTGTAGAGAAAGCAGGGTTTACAAACTACCAGCAATTGATTAGATTTGTTGGCTGCGTTAAAACCTGTAAAAGCTTCCTGTGGTGCCACACACCCGCCTCCTTCATTATAAGTGTCCTGCTCTATCCTGTCATTGAGCTTCATGTTAGGCTTTTCTCTTTGATTAGTACATTAACCCCTTCCAATAATAGGGCATCCTATTTAAGGTCTTCATGTATGAGCGGGCTAAGCAGCTGAGCCAGCAGCGTACCCAGGTATCTGCTGTGATTTCTTTTAACTATTTCAGTGCCACTGATGAATTCTGGGCTTAGGCCTAAAGGTTTAATCCCCCTCCACCTTCTTCAAAATATTTGGTATTGCTGCCTCCGTAAAAGTCTGAACTGTGAAAATATAATGGAAGATTGTTGATAACTTGTGAACAGTGTAAAGTAAGAGAGATAACCCCAATTCCCCCAAAATTGGGACATTGTGTAAAATGTAAAGAAAGCAAGAATCAAATGATTTAGAAACCTTATAGCCATATTTTGTACGTAACAGAACATAGGACACAGATCAGAAGATGAATGTTGGACATTTTTTCATTCAAAATAATTAACTCCTTTAGAAATGGATGGCAGCAATACATCTCAAAAAAGTTGGGCCGGGGCCAAGTCTACCATTGTGTAGCGTCTTTTTACAGCAGTCTAAACCTCTGAGAAGTGAGGAGACCAATTGCTGGAGTTTAGGAGAGAGATATTGTCCCGCTCGTGTCTGATGCAGGATTCTAGCGCTTGTACATAGAGATTTTTCCAGAAACTCTGAATGTTTGATATTATGTAGTGAAGATGGTGGAATATTCAAAGTCTTTGCAATTTTACAGTGAGAAACTTGCTCTCTTCCATATATAAATATATTATGTAGGCATACAGTGTCTATTCATATTAGTTTATTATTATAAATGTATAGGTAGACGAAGCCTTGTTGAATGGTCACAACGCTCACCAGACCTTACCCAGATGGCCCTTTTTTTAGGGGGCGGGGGGGGGATTAAATGCATTGTAGGAAACCATACATGGCTAATATGATTTTAGTTCAACTATTATTTAAACTGTATATCTACTTCTGCACCTCCCCTGTGTGTGTATAATATATATTATATCCTTATTTTATGTATATTCATTTTTAAGGTGGATGATTCGGGCGCGAGTGACCAACAAAGGCCAGATACGTACTTGGAGCAATTCTCGTGGAGAAGGGAAATTATTTTCCATAGAGATGGTGGATGAGAGTGTAAGTAGGCTTTGCTTTATTATGCTTTTTGCCTCTCTGACTTTTATATGCTGCTCACTGCTCAGTTATTTTGCCCGTGGCCAATAAAATGAAGCCCGTTACAAATCTGTATGTTTTATTTTATAAATTCTTATCTGCAGTCATCACAGTGATGTTCAAGTCGAGTTTCATGGCTTAAATAGCTGTACGATATGTCTGATCGAGAAGAATCGTAGGTGAAATATGCAGTTAGCATTGTAGTATTGACACCAGTAAGTGTGGAAATCTCTGCACAGAACCTGCTGCCAGTCACTGCTTCTTGCCGGCAGCCTGATGCCGTGGGATGCTGGTGATTGCTGCCGAGACAGACGGCTCGCTTTTGTGTTTGCCCTCCTAACCTCTTTTGAGATGTACAAGGCTCGTCATGCTTTCTATTCTTGGTCACTTGTAGAAAGCTGCAGTGACTAAAATGTTTTTTTTATGTGCAGATGTTGTTTCTCTGATGCAAGAACAGAAATCTGTTATCAAATAATTAGCTCCCCTGCCCTGGGTATAGCGAAGGCGGATGAGTCAGCCTGGAGCCTGGGCAGCAAATACAAGCAGTGCCATCTTTGTCATCAGCTAGGTGCAGAGTACATTGTAGCCCACACATCACGTGCTTGCTTCAGCTAATTGGTTAATCATCTCGATTATTAAGTGGATGGCTATGGTTTTATACAGAGGCCATGAATATTTACAAATGCTAATTGACTACTTACGTGGTCATTTTTCCCACATAAAGACTGTAGGGTAAATAGATTGAGATCATGTAAACATGGGTATGTTTGATTTGAATACACATATGTTGCGTTTTTTTCTTCTTTTTGTTTCTAAATAGTTAATCTACATATTGTATATCCTTAAAGGGAGCCTGTCACCAGGTTTTTACAATATAAAGTATGGCCACCACCATTAGGGCCTCTTACAGCATACTATCCAGTCTGCAGAGACCTTTTATTATACTTACAGATAAGGCGGTCCCGTCCGTTGGGCGTCTCTGGTCTTGATCCGGCACCTCCTCTCTTCTTGCAGTTGCTGTCCTCCTTCCCTTTTTTGTGTGGATGACGTGTCCTACGTTATCCACAGTGTTACACCTGTGCAGGCGCGCAATGGAATCACACTGCCCTGCTGAGGTCAGAGCCAAGTACTGTAGTGCGCATGTGCTGGGAAAGGCCAAAGAGCACTGATGACCCGAAGTAAAGCCAGCACATGCGCACTACAGTACTTGGCTCTGACCTCAGCAGGGCAGGGAAAACTGCGCCTGCGCAGAACGTGATGGGGACACTGTATCGATAACATAGGATGCTTCATCCACACGAAACAGGAAGAATGACGGCGATTGCAACAAAGAGAGGAGGTGCGAGATCAAGGCCAGAGACACCCATTAGACTGGTCCACCTCATCTGTGAGTATAATTAAAGGTCCTTTTTGGGATCTGCAGACTGGATTGGGGACTTAACAGCATTCCAGTAGGCTGTAAAACAAACTCCCTAATGGTGGTGGATGTACTTTATATGGGAAACACCTGCTGACAGGTTCCCTTTAAGCATTGTTTGACTTCCCTTTTCCAGGGTGAGATCCGGGCAACTGCCTTCAATGATCAAGCTGACAAGTTTTTCTCTCTTATTGAAGTGAATAAGGTATGTTCTGGTTTCTGTGATTGACACTTTATCACATATTGGGGCTTTTTTATTTAAATAACCATTATTTCTTTATTTGACCAGGTATATTACTTCTCAAAAGGCACATTAAAAATTGCTAACAAGCAGTACACTGCTGTGAAGAATGACTACGAGATGACTTTCAATAGCGAGACCACGGTTATCCCTTGCGATGACTCCTCAGATGTCCCTACGGTGCAGTTTCAGTTTGTTCCTATTTCTGAGCTTGAAAACAAGAGTAAAGACACATTATTAGGTCTGTACCATTTTGGCAGCTGACAGGTTGTCAGTGCTGGCGTGGACCCTTTGTCATCCTTATGTTGCCTTCTTTACAGATGTCATAGGAGTTTGTAAGAGTTTTGAGGAAGTTGCTAAGGTCACAATAAAATCAAACAACCGAGAAGTTTCAAAGAGAACGATCCATTTAATGGACACATCGGGCAAGGTGGTTTCCACAACTCTGTGGGGTGAAGATGTAAGTATTCATTACAATATTCCAAGTTCTATATTTAGCTGTTGTGGTTATAAGAGAGGCCCCCAAGATCTTAGTAAATTTGTGTAGCACAGGTCAGTATGTGTTAGGATCGAAGGTGTTCGGTATCAACACTAATCTGGTGTCCATCTGTTTTATAAGTTACATGTAAGAAAATAATTTGCTTTGTGCTGCTGATGATCCTAAAGTCTTGTCAGGCCTCTTATGATACTACTTTAGTTGGTAATCATCTTTGGCATATCCATGGGGTATTCTATAAATGTCTGATAACGTGTGCCCATGAAAACCCTGATCCCTCCCAATCCCATCTGCTTTGGCCCGTACATGTTTGCTCATCTGCTTCTCATCTTCAGAGCGGCACGACCACGTCTCCATGCATTCTGTGTCCGAATGTTAGGGGCTTCAGAAAGGAGGTCCCCCATCAGATAACTATGTCCGATCCTACCAATGTGCATTGAACGCTCTGGTTGCAATATGTCTATCAGTCTGACCTAAAGTATCTTTATTTTGCAATAGGCGGATAAATTTGATGGCTCAAGACAACCTGTTGTAGCTATCAAAGGAGCCCGGCTTTCTGATTTTGGGGGACGATCCCTGTCAGTTTTATCATCCAGTACGGTCATGATAAATCCAGATATTCCTGAAGCATTCAAGCTCAGAGGATGGTAGGAAACTGATGGGTTTTTACTTTTCATATATTTGTTTATAAAAATTGGTTGGAAAACACACAAAAAAAAATGGCTGAGAGCATCATTGTATTATGTACATATGTCTGCAGATTCAGAGGCTGAACCATAGTCCAAAACTGTGCCTTTCTGCAGTGTGAAGTGACTGCTATTGTGCCATGATAGACTGCATTCAGCTGCCCAGGGAGCACAGGACAGAATTTAGGTTTAGTGGCTCTTTAACAAAACTACATGTTTATATGAAATATCCTTGTACCTTTTGTATCCTTTGAGCACACTTCCATATTTGAGCACTAGTGGGCACTCTAACAATGTCAAATGGTTAAATATTGTCTCCTCAAACTTAACCCTTTTTCTACTGAATTGATGTTTACAATGATTTCCCAAAGCGAACACATCAGAAGCCAGCTGCAGGTAAAATTGCAGACTTGCAGTAAAGAGGCTGAGCGCAGAAGCACCTATTACCATTCCTAGGAGTCCCCTGACTGGGGTTTGTTCTAGTGCTTGCAGTCTGGTAGGGATGCCTTTATGTTCTGTGGCACCATGAAATGTCTGGAGACGTCTGAAATACAGTAAAGCACTGGCACATAAATCCTTCCACAGGAAGAAATCTATATTACATAGCCTATATCTGTTTATTGACAAATATCAAAATTTATTTTATATCTGACCTAATATGGATAGATAGTAAAGTGAGTTCTAGTACTGAATGTGACCATCTTTTCCTGTGGTGTTTATTTTGCCTGTACCAAACATAAATAATTTGTGTTTTTTTGTTGCATTTATATATTTACATTTTTTCTTCTTTATGTAATGCCACACAAAAGCGCATCTTTATTTTGATAGATGCATTAAAAATGTATGCTCCTGTATATTTCTATTTAAAGCACCACTCCAGCAGTTTTTTTCTATGGCACTGCTGTAGGGGTGCCTTAAATGTAAGTCCCCTGCCCCCCCCCCCCCCCGCTGTCTCATACTGACCTGCCTTCCTTCATTGTTTACCAATTTGCTTCCTTTGGTCTCCAGTGAAAAAAGTGACCTGCCGGCTGCTGCATTGTTTCATGAAGCGGCGCGGAGGTCACTTTTCAATACAAGTCTATGAGAGCCTTGTATTGAGAGCTTGTGATGTAGCTTCTGACTTCCATCCAGTCAGAAGCTGTGCTCACAAGATGGCACCGTGGGACCGGAGCGTTGCCGAAAAACTGAAGATGCCAGAAGGTGAGTATAAGACCGGGGGCAGGGAACTTACATTTAAAGCACCACTCCAGCGCTGAAAAAAAAAAAAAAACGTACTGGAGTGGTGCTTTAACATAAATTACGCCAAGTGTAACTGATTCGTCAGAGGTAAAGGTGTTGTCTGAGACTACAATCCCTCCATACGCCTAAGATGACTGTTGGCAGAACGATGGTTTAGACCAGTGTTTCCCAAACCCCATCCTCACGGCCCCCCACAGGTCATGTTTTCAGGATCTCCTTAGTATTACACAGGTGAGAGAATTCCTGATGCCTTGATGATACTTCAATAACCTGTGTAATACTAAGGAGATCCTGGAAACATGACCTGTGGGGGGCCGTGAGGATGGGGTTTGGGAAACATTGGTTTAGACAGTCGATTGGCCAGCAGCTATCTGTCTCTCCCATACACACGATCACTCTCTGCTGATTGCTCCTGTGGTCTCTAAGCCAGCCACTTCTGGACATTTTTCGGGGCAACTTATCTACAGGAAAACAAACGGATTGACAGTCTGAAATCAAACATGCCGGATCTTTTACTCCCCTGACAATTGTATATCAGCTAATATCCTCTCTGGAGGAGGCCAGTTGTAAACACTGGAGTCTGAGCAGCACGGCCACCCCCGGTTACTGCTCCTCATCTCGCAATCACTGGAGCAGAAGGCTCCATAAGTTGTGTACATCCCGGCACCAGCTGAGCACAGAACAGGTGATACCTGAGGGTGCCGGGTGTGTGACCACCACAATCTTAGTCATGACTTATTTACTGTGAGGCTAAGTGCCCATGATGCAGAAATGCTGCAAATTTTTTCCACATTTCCCTGGCAGGAAAAACGCATGCGGATTCTGTTCTGTCCGAGTACGCTCGGGCCGAGCTCCGAGTATTTATAGCTGCTCGGTGATGAGGTTAAATTGCTCCCGTGTGCATGATTTGCAACTGTTTGACAGCTTTATTACATGTGAGGAATGTGTAAGAAATAGACATTTAATAGTACACTGATGGTGATATAAAGTTTATTTTTCCAAGGTTTGACTCTGAGGGTCAGGTACTTGAAGGCTCCTCTATTTCTGAGTCTCGCGGAGGAGCTGGAGGAGGGAATACAAACTGGAAGTCTTTGCTGGAGGTGAAGAATGAAAACCTGGGCCACGGAGAAAAAGTAAACTACCTAATGAATATCCTATATTGCCACAGAGCACTGCAAAACTTAAATTTAGCAAGTTAGGCTTTTTCCTCCTCGAGTTGTAGGTCAGTCTGTAGGTTGTCTGTTCTTTCTCCTATACTGCAGCAGTCTTCATTGAAACAGTTAAAGGGGCTGTGCCACCATTAAAGAATACTTTTAACCAAGCAGAAAATGTGGAAATAAAAATAATGCTGCATTCAATAAATAACAAGCTTTTATCTTCTGAAGTAAGCTCCCTATTCCCCCCCAGCGTTATTCCATTCCATCCTCGTGTGCAAACAGATGGTCCAGTTTGCGCAGTTCCTGTCATCATAAGAGGTCTGACGTATTCTCCGTCACCCAAGTCTGACAGCGCAGGGAGCTGATTGTGTGTGAGTCTTCCCAGTCCCCCTCCGGGTGAGATCATCTGCTTCACAGACCTGTGAGCTGGATAGCCTCACACTGCTCCGTGGAGCAGAGCGATCTCACCGCGAGGTCAGGTGTGTGAGTGCACCTGGGTTGGGATGGATCACAGACACACTCTGCCTGCGCTGTCAGCCTTGTGTGAGGGAGATAATGTTGTGCACACTGGGGGTGGGGAGCTGGGGGGAGTCGGACCTCTTATGATGACAGGAAATGCGCAAACTCAACCAGCTGATCGCCCACTATGAGGACGGAATGAAATAACGCCAGGGGGCGCTAGGGAGCCTACTTCAGAAGATAAAATCTTTCTATTTATTGAATGGAACATAATTTTTAATAAATGTAAATTCTAAAACCATTTTTTTCCTCATTTTCTGCTTGGTTAAAAGTATCCTTTATGGTGGCACAACCCCTTTAAACGGGTAAACCCATCTCCAAGATCCTCTCCCATTATGTAGTAGGTATAATAATATTAGCAAATACCTCAAATTAGAAATGTAGTATAGTTCTTTTGGTTTGCTATGTCGATTACTCCATGTGCAGATGTGCAGGGCATTGTAGTAGCTTAGTATGAATGGTTACGACCACTCATAGTGACAGTTGTTAGTGGTCGTAACCATAAATATCTAAGCTACTGCAATGCCCTGCACATGGGGTAATCGTCCATAACGAATGAGAAGAACTATACTAGATTTCTAATTGGAGGTATTTGCTAAGATTATTATTATTACTCATACTACATTTTGGGATATGATCTTGGAAATGGGAATATCCCTTTAAGCTATCCACCATGCTGGCTCTGTTATTTTCTCCTCCACAGGACACTGACTCCCTGCAGTTTCACACTGTGGAGGTGTTGGCATTGGGTGCGTCTCCATATGGTGCTTCATACAGCATTGTGTTATGGGGTGTCCTGTAACACACATCTCAAAGTATCACAATCATTTTTACTGAAAACTTCCTCCTCATGAAATCATTGACTTATCATAGGCATAGTACAGTCTTCAACAAGCGGCTAGTAGTTTGTGACCTCTGTAGATTATAATGGCGGAAGCCACACGCATGCTGCCTTTAAACATGCTCTCAAGGACCGTCATTCTCCCAAATGGTGGAGACCCCAGTGGTGGAGCTGCCATTTATCTGACATTTATGGCATTAACCTTATGCTATAAATGTCTCATTTTTAATGGACACTTTGTAGCCCTTAGTGCCAATGTACCCCCCTTCTACCAGATTGCTCAGGTAATATGTTTAGATTGTAAAATACTACGTTCCAGACCACGAAGAATAGAAATCCAGATCCATTCAGCTTTTGCTTGCAGATACTGTTCAGCTAGAGAGAGTGATGCAATTAGTTTCTGAGAAATGGGCCATGCAAGTGGCTTATTTGAGTTAATGGAGCCTGGGAGCAGTGTCTAGTGTCTACATGGCCAGCAAACACATGTGCCTTTCCCATCAGCATGTGTAGTGGTTTATATATTGGTGTACATTTAAAGGGAACAACTGTTGAAACCAAGTACAGGCGCTCGGTGCACCCTTAGCGTGGCCAGACAGTTCAATGTCCCAACTTGTTTTTATGCCCTTCTCTTGCAATATAAAACCAGAGTTGTCATTCAAAAACGAGGAGATGGTGGAGACAGAGAGAAAACAAGTAGGTGGGAAGGAGAAGGTGCACTTAAAGGGACTCTGTCAGCACCGAATGACTGTTCAGACAAGTCCTGCCGCTCGGTGCTTCACGGCGGGGCCAATCATTTACATACACCTTCCCACCTACTATAGTTTGAACAGTCGTTCTGTGCTGACAGTCCCTTTAAGGCTGTGTGCACACAGCTTTTACACCACTCAACTTTCTACCTGATGCCTACAATGTAGGCTCAATTTACCACTAGATGTAAGTTGTTGTTTTTTTCTTTTTTGCATCTGTCTTGCAAAGTACAGTCCATTTGCCTAGTTTAGAAAAAGAAAGATATGCCTATGTATAACAGCGTGGCATAGGCCAAACGGCCACACTTTTTGCCCTATTCAGATGACTGTATTGTTAAACCTACAAGCATAAACACTAAGAATAGGGCTTTGTCGGGTTTTGTACAGAGCCTTAGTATAGATCACAGCATCACAGAAATTATATATTCGTCACATTGAATACATATTTAAAGGATTTCTCTTTTTCAGGCAGATTATTTTACCAGCGTGGCGACAATTGTCTATCTACGAAAAGAGAACTGCCTGTATCAGGCCTGCCCTTCTCAAGACTGCAATAAAAAGGTGATTGACCATCAGAATGGACTTTTCCGCTGTGAGAAGTGTGACAAAGAGTTTCCCAACTTTAAGTATCGTCTCATCCTATCAGTGAGTATTGAACAAGGCTAGTAGTAACGTTTTGCTAGACACAGAGCTGGTAATGCCTTAGTGTGACTGTTCAGAAAAGCTTTTGCTTGATTTCCTTATTAACCAAAGGTTTAGAAAAAGGCAAATAACAGCAGTGACCCATATTTTACACTGATAATTTTAATAATATCACAGTCCAAACTTGTCTGACTTATTCAGCAAAGTGTTTTACTTGGGCCCCCTTTCACTTACAATAATCTCTGGAGGCAGATTCTTAGAGATCTGTGTCCGGCCCATAAATCTTAACAGTCCATTTACAAATTAAGAAAAACATTGATTACTCTGGAATAAGACATCGGATCGCAGATATCAAGGAATCATTTTATTCAAGTTTTTATGACCTGCATGCCCATATAGACGGCTTATGAGGGTTAATCCTACTGACAGATTTCCTTTGAATGCCAAATTGGGTCACAACTCTAATATTCTAAACATGTGACCAGTTTATCTGAGCTTTTATTGTGGCCTTGTCTCCAGATTCATTAACTCCAATTGTAAGATACAAAAAAAATTGAGATTGAGATTTTTGACAGAGGCTTATTGGAGAAATGATCGAAGCCATTCACAGGAGCTTGGTCCAGTGGCCATGTCAGTAGTATTTTAGCTGCTGGATGTGAGCCCTGCGAACTCCCTTTTTGTCTCGGTTATCCTCGTCGTCTCTTCTGATTAGTAAGCCCTGGTGCAATGTCATTCATGTGCCAACACAAAGCCATTGTTATGGGTTTACAGTTCAGAAGAGGCCCCCAGGGATTCTGGCAGGTAGGAAGAGGTTGTCCACACCACCTGCCTAGTGCTCACGGACTACTTCATGGCCGCTGGTCCTGGGGCCTGTGAATTGATTTTGCGTATCTTTAGTTTGGATCATAGATGTAACATAAGTGCTGTACAACCCTTTCTCATTCTGTTAATTCTTTCTTTAACTGTTTTCTAGTGTGTAAATTACTAATATATCAGCGAAGTAAGTTCAGCCATAGATGAAGCATTAAAAAGAACAGAAATACTCTTAGGGCAACATAGCAGTTCAGTTATTAAATTATGCAAACAGATAATCAGGATAGATTGGTATCAGGACCTCCTAGTCATGGAGACCTTAATAATTGAAGTCATTTGTGCTTATATAAAACAATGAAGGCCTTGACTAGTCTAATGTTCTCATCCAGTCTGGCCACCGACAATGATGATCATTATCTAACAATTAAAGCCCCATAAAAATTGAATGAAATTTAGTGAGACCAGCTGACCATCTGATGTGTATGGGGCCTCCTGTCTCTCCCAAAAGGTATCGGGTGGTTGTAGTTTTAACCATAGGAGAAAGTCTCTGCTAGACACCTATCTCCTTTTGAAAACATAGGAACACTACGCTGAGTGCTCATATGTTGGTGTTGAGAAAGCTGGCCTGAGGGATCGCTATCTATTGTGTGACTGTTGTATCGTCAAATGTTGATGGCATGTCGTTAGGATATGTCCCCAATATCTAATTAAAAGGAGTCTGACCCCTGTGACTCACCTTCTTGACCAGGTGATTTTCATTTTCTGCTTTTTTTTTTTCTTCTCCTTCTAAGAGCCATAATTTTTTTTTATTTCTCAGTTAACGCAGCCGTATGAGCATGTTTTTTGAATGACTCCAGTCATGTAACCGTCAAATACTGAAAAAATGGGAAAAAAGATTCCAAGTGCTGAGAAATGGTGAAAAAAATTAAACCAATTCCTCCATTTTTGTGGCGCTCATTGTGCAGTAAAAATAACCTAACCTGTGATTCTCCTGGTCATTATAATTACGGCCATATGAAACTTACTTGAAATGAAGATGTCTGAGCACACCGCTGCTGCTAATCAGACGCCAGGTAAATAACACATGGGCATCCTCTGGTGTGGAGCAGCCATACCCTGGAATACTGGTAGTGACGGAGTTAATTGTTATGGTCTTCCATATAACTAACCAGGAAGAGCGCCGCTAATGGCAGACAGGGCGGCGGTGACTGCAGACAGGGCGGCGGTGACGATTGTATTTGGGTGCATATTTTGGCGCTAGCCCACCACTATTTCAGTGGGCTTATAGATTTGAAGAGTTCCAAGTATTTTTATTATTACACTTCATTTTCAGCACTTAAAACATGTGTGTTCTGCTGATTTTCAAGTTTTATAGAAATGAATTTGCTCTTTCACTATAGGCCTGGCTTTTGAGCTTTGATTTGAAGAGAACCTGTTAAACAGAAAACAAAATGCTGCATGCGACTCCATCCTAATGCTGCATTATGGCAGCTGCTGAAAATATTCAGCCCCAGTGTTGTTTTTTTAATCATCCATCACCCCCTCCCCTCACTCCTCTTTATCTGGTACAAAAATGGCATCCAGAATTACTCGGTAGACTACTCTTACATGTTCATCTTGGCTGTCTCTCCTTGTGTGTGAGTCTGACAGAAGAATTGTAAATTGTCAGGTGCGCCTAAACGCGTTTGTTAATGATCCCTCGGCAGCGGTGCTAATGTGTGCCACGCTTGTGTAGCCTCCACAACTGCTTTGAGACTCGCCGACAAAACACAAATTCCATTCTCATTCCCGGGCAAAGTAACTGCTGAACGATCTTGTTTAAATATGGCTCACTCGCTCTGTCATTGATCCAAAATCCAAGATATAAAGCTCAAATCTCCTGCCAAGTTTTCCCTCCGAGAAGCCTTTGTACTTGTGTAAAGACCACAGAACTGAATCTGCACTGTATTAGTACAGATGTCCATGCTGGGTGTCTGTGTGGCTCAATTACCAAACAGCTTGTTCTAGACACAAATACTCATTTCTACGTTATTTATTGTAATTTCTTTCTTTCTTTTTTTTTCATCTAAACTATAACTATGTTAGCTGGATGCCATCACATACATAAAGGATCTCGTCAATCCCTCCGCCATGGAGATCTCTGAAAGCGGGGTGAGCCAGCCATCATAAAGATATTACCATTAAATGTTTGCAGAGGGACGCACTTGTGCTCATTGCTGTAGACCTATATTTAGTACTCTCTGGAGCCGTGCCCTGCACCTACTGCATTGGTGGTGTCTGCTTCAAAGACTCTGCCTATTTCTCCTCGTGTCTGAGAGGAATTTATATGCCGGAGTGCAAAGAATAATTCTAGCTCCCGCAAAAGGCTGCCAGTTCTCCACATGCCGCCTCACCACTTTCATACAAGTGCTCGTTGGCCCTGACCCGGTGGGGAGAGCCAGGTTCCTTTCTTCTCTCAGGCTCATTATATTCATCAGCCTTCGGCAGCTGTGACGACTGACAATCAACTGTTTAATGCCGGTCGAAATCCCTAATGATCTCAAATGGCAGTAAAATGTTGTGGAACGTACAAGTAACAGGCTGTTGGCGAATTTGTGGATTGTACTCTCCTCTTGATGCGTTTTCTATAAAGGCGTAGCTTCTCTTTGCATTGCGTTTAAAGATTTTGACTCGAGCACCCTGTTCCCATAACCTGCTGTGATCGACCACAAGCTTCGCAACTCTCACAATAGACGCTGATGTCAGAAGCTAGATGTAAAAATACCTCGTACAGCTTTCTGCTTCCCATTGCAGATGGATAAAAAAAAGGGAAGCCTTGTGAACTGCTAGAAAATCCAGTTTCCTCTTCCTCCAGTTAATGATGTCGCAGTCTAGTGTCTGTCCTGTTCCAATGTCTCTCCAGTCAATGGTGGTTATGTCAAATGGTACATTACAAATCTGACCGATTTACAGCACCCAAGTCGTGGTTCTAGCGATGTCATACCCATCTAATCGTATATATTCTTATATGAAAGGTCAAGAAATCCAAAAAAGAGAAGACGCTATGCAAGAAAATGGGCACTTCCCAATAAAGATGATCACTTGCATTCAGAATTCATATAACATGAACTGAAAGTGAATGTTCCCTTTGGGTGGGATATAATAAATACCCAATTCATATATACATAGAAATGTACACTACTCATGGAGTACAGGAAGTCACAGTAGGCGATCAATAAGATGAAAATGGATAATAACACTAAGTTCATATGAGATTCCAAATCACTGAGGGGAGAGAAAAGGCACTTGAGAGAAAAGATGAGGGGATGTGCCTGGTAAGGATGTAATGGGTACCAAATCTGAGGTGTAGGGTGAAATGAAAAGATCCCTGTGGGGAAGATAACTCCACACACAATCACCCAAAACCGGCTTCTTTTACTTCTGGGAGTCTACCCTTTTACTCCTGGCAAATTAGTATCGTACATATGTAATTGATAGGTCTGCATTTTTTTGATCCATATTCTTTTGTCATTCATTTTAATTGAGGGGAAATGCACGTTCCCATATGTATTTATATATTTTTTGTGTTGGTCATATAATATCTCCGATCCAAGATAGAATATTTATTAATTATTATTTAGTTTTTCCTGTTGAGGTTGTGTCTAGCACCTTATTCTGGTCTGGCACCATATGGCATTATCACACTGCTTTTTTCATTGTTCTTGACTGTTTCGGCGATGTTTTATCTCTACATATATATGTTTATAATTGATTATTTTTATTGGGTGGTTCCAATATTATGTAGTCTTTTTGGGTTTTGTTTTTACATGTTTCTTACTATGCATTGTGCACTCTCTTGTATTGTTCTGGTGCCCACTGGACTATTATATTCCCATTATATGAACTGTTGCAGACTTTTGCTGTTCAGGGTTGTCCTTTCCTTCTCTTTTATTGAACGGATGTCTTTAGAATTTACATCAATGTGATTTATTTTAGGCAAACATTGCCGATTTCGGAGAGAATCAATGGATTACTTGTTTTCAGGAGTCAGCCGAAGCCATTCTTGGCCAAAATGCCGCTTATCTTGGAGAACTGAAGGAAAAGGTATGATGCTTTTGATTGACAAGTAGTTGTTCAGGGCTTTAAGGAGTAGTAAATATGAATAATATACAAAAAAACACCTGACACTCTGGCTGCTGCCACTTAGGGGAGAATGGGAGCTTATTATATATTGCAGTTAACAATGGTGTGCAGGAAGTTTCTACACTTGCTCCAGAGGCGGTTGCAGCAAGTCAGACTGTAGCACTTGTTTTATGTAAACGCTTCAGTCAGCCAGCCCCAAGTGTGACGCTGTGCATGGGCCTGGTATTGTGAAGATAAAGCAAGACCCAGAGGGAAGGATCATTCTCAACGCATTTACTCTGAAGGGGGAACCAAACATCTGATTCATGATACCCAAACCATGAGCAGCATGAATCGGAGCCTATTTGCTTGATTGCAGCCAAGTATATTTTTCTCTGACCCTTTGTCAATTCAGAGAGAATATTGTTAAAGATCTTCCTCCCAGAACTGCATAGAAGAGAGTTGTCAAACACGGCCAGAGGCTGCGCTTGACCAATATGGTCTCTCAGTGGTCCCAGACAGATCTTCAAAATGTATTCTCTGAAATAAACCTTGCTGCTATCTTGCAGTCAGGCTCTGATTCATGCTGCTTATGGTTTGGGCAGCGTGAATAAGCTGGCAGGTTCCCATTAAAGGCCATGTACTCCTTAGTCAAGCTAATGCGCAGTAAAAAGAAAGACACCTGACACTCTGGCTGCTGCCACTTAGGGGAGAATGGGAGCTTATTATATATTGCAGTTAATAATGGTGTGCAGTAAGTTTCTACACTTGCTCCAGTGGCGGCTGCAGCAAGTCAGACTAGCATGCTAGATGTTAGTTTCCCCCTTCAGAATAAATGAGTTGAGAATGATCCTTCCCTCTGGGTCTTGCTTTATCTTCACAGCTAAGCAACTTTCTAAATGGTCCACCAATATTATTCAATGGGGCAGGGCAGATGAGCAATTTTTTTTTTTCACGGTGTGAAAGTCGCAGCATACACTAGTTTCTTCCTTAAATCGGCTAAGTTTCACCCATTCAAGTCTATAGGTGCGTAAAAAAAAAAAAATCGGATGCTATACTGAACTACAATATACCATCTGATTTTTACACATATATTGCAATTCTGTAACCTACACTGTAAATAGTCTTAGAAAGCATTTATAGTCTCATGGAAGGTAGAAAAAACGGGTTATAGAAAAGGATTAAGACACAATGAAGGAAAGGAAATAGAAGTGCAGGATAGAAGCTGTGCTGATGGGTAATAGTTAATGTAGACAGCCGCACTCTGGAAACACACAGACCTCACATCCAGTCTATAATACTGGGAGACACAAGAGAAAAATCTGAAGCTTGGATGAGGATTGCAGACTTGAGGCTTGGTGCAATTTTATTTTTTACTAACTTATGCAAAAATACATTTTTTCACATGAAAGGTATCCATAGTTCTTAAGGTAATTGTTGTACGTTGGGGACATACATATGCAAGCATCTCCCAAAATATACTTTAAACAGTATATACTTTTCTTACTTATATGCCACCAGTATATGTCAGTGATTTACAGAGCTGATGACTCTGTCCTCCGTTCCTTTGACTCCGGCCATTTATTTGCTGCGCTGGTTTCATGCATTACTTTTGCTAGTACCGTTCAGATTGCATCCTTGGTGTGCACCTTGTATGAAGGCGGCTGACTGAGTGTGCTGTGTATGAGCCATGTTGTGGGATGGGGCAGAACGAATTGTAGCTCTTAGTCATTTTTTTTTGGCCATTTCTGAGGTTTTGTCTATATATCTGAATGCAAACTGATTCCTTTTTCTCTCCAGAGGGTAAAAGTGCTCTCTGCTGCTTTTCATTTAAAAGTAGTCTGTGGGTGTCCGCACTTCTCGTGAGCACATGCTTTGTTGAATACCTTCCTTCTGGGAAGAGAGAAAAGGACTTTAACTCCCCCTGATGACTGCTGAGCTATTTTGACAAGTTTAAAGGTGCAATTAGTTCCTGGACAGAGGGAGCCTCTCCTGACAGCTCCTCTACGTTCCCTCTAAAACACGGCCGTCTTCTTGTTGCAGAATGAGCAAGCGTACGAAGAGGTATTTCAGAATGCTAACTTCCGATCCTACACCTTCAGAATTCGGGTCAAGTTGGAGACGTACAATGTAAGGATATGATGATTGATTTTTTTTTCTCAATGTGCTTGTAATGTAACGTTTTCTAACTTTTAGCTTGTTTAAGATTTCTAATAGTTTAAAATACCTTTCTGTATGGTTATTGAAAATGAGCTCAGCACATTTTACTAAGTGCAGAGGTACGGACGTCCTTCACTGTTGTTTGGGAACGTCTTTGATCTATCTTTACTTTTGAAGGAAGTAAAGTCAAATGTTCTGCTGGGTGTTGAGAAGTATATGACGTATCTATTCACTAGTTCTGGTAATGACCGCGTTATGGGACCATTGATTTGTCATATTTCATAATCACTTGGTGAAGTATCGGGAAGCATTTTCTTACATGATATTCTGTTTAATTAGTTTGCCTGCCCGCATGGATATAGTTGTTTACAGCCAATAGCAACTTTCTCATCTCATAAGTGGCGTCGGTATGATGGCCTACGTGACAGATCACTTAGGATTAAGCTGCATTTACACTGAAAGATCATATATGAGCGTTATGATCACTTGTTTCACTGTATTCTTTATTTTAAACAAGCTTGTTTGTCGAGTGAAATGACCTGAGCAGCTCAAAAGATCATCTTTCTCGGCAGTGCATGGTTTTGTGTAAACAGGAGTTGTGCTGCCGAGAACAATGTCCGCCTGTGTGCACTGCGCGATCTATCACAGATCACACAGTGCGTTTTGTTTACAGCGGTCTGACTGTAAACAGGCTGTTAAACGACCACCGATCGGTGAAGGGTCTGCCAGTTCGCGGTCGTTTAGTGCTACCAGTCTGTCCATGTAAATGGACTCTTAACTACTCTCTACCATCTATTGCTTAACATTGCTGTTCAGTCTTGACCTTGGAGGTCATAGTGTAACAGTATACATAATACTTCCATTCAGGGCTGTGGAGTCGGTAAGCCAAACCTCCGACTCCTCAGTTTCCACACAGACTCCACGACTCCCTCATACACGGCTCATGTTTAAGTGATAAATTTACTGTAGCCCTGATTCATCTCAGCTAAAAGTCTAGACCCTTAGATCAGGAATAGGACAGACATTTATAGGACATTTCATAACTTTCCCAAATTCTTATGAAAAAATATTCCCCACAAACTGCATTGTACTACTGTACCCAATTTATCTATTTTAGGAGTCTGAGTTGGTCCATTTCATACCGACTCCATGACTCCGACTCCACAGCCCTGCTTCCATTACTAGATGTATAAGCACAGGTAATTATATTATCCAGAATCTAGATCATTGTGGTACTTAATAAAAACGGTCTTGAATATTACAGGCAATTAAAATTGCTGAAAGCAAATGTAATAAGTGCATCGTACAACTAATATCTCTCAAGGCTTAACTTTAGAGGCAGCTATGACCTTACTGATCCACACACCGCCGACTTCTCTATTCTAGAGTCCTGTTCTGGAGTAGGTGTATCAGTCGGGTAGAACTTGGTGTGGACCCATGGGAATATTCATCATGACGTTGACACTGTTAAAGGAAACCTGTCAGGAAGATTTTTCTTTTGAAGCTAGTGTTATGTCTGCATAGGTCCTAGTACAATAATAAAAATCATACCTGTGCTGTGGTAATGTGCCACATCAAGCTTTGAAACAACATGTAATATAGCTTGGAAGGGCAATGAAGGCAAGTCAATGGACGGAGTATAGCAACACGCCCAAATGCATTTCGAAGTTTATTTGCATGTAACGTTCAATCTTTATTTCTTTGGATTACTGCAAAACTAAATTTCCTTAGTAAAATCGTCCTGACAGATTCTTTTTAGAATTAAAGTCCCTGAAGCTAATGACAAATCAAATATGTTACCTTTCTTTTGTTCTTAACAAACCCTAGCATGACGCACGTGTAAGAGCTGAGTCACCACACATACTCAACATTTAAATTGCAACAAGAAGTCGTGGACTTATGAAAGTTACAGGAATGATAATTAATAGAGAAAATGCAAACAAAATGTTTACAACATCTCCACTTATTCAGTATCGAGTATAAGCATCACACACCGAAATCCCCACATTTAACCTCATCAATAGCCGCCAAGGTGTGTGTATTACTGGTTGTCTGAGGCATGTTCTGCCATACTGAATGCACTTGGGCATGCAAATTTTCAAGCTCCTCTGCTGGCAGCTGCTTTTGCAATTGCAGACCAATGGGGGACAAGTCCAGAGACTTGTCCCCCATTGGTCTTGGTAGCATGTTTGGGCCAAGCAGACTGATTACAATAACACAAGCGACATGCGGCCTGGCGTTGTTGGTGGGGGGAAGGCACCTAAGGCACTTTCTCATTCCCGCTTGAAGGCCTCTGTTGCCTACATGGTCTCCAGGCCAATCTCTGCCTATCCTTTTGTCCAAGACAAAAGCTGGACTCCGCTGAAGAGGACAGACCTCCATTCCAGCCCCAATTGCCATCATGCTCTGTACCATGATAGCCTTTGAGATCTGTGGAGTGAGGTCAATGGAATGAAATCCTGTAGCTGGACATCTGGCTCGTAGCCCAATGTTGTATAAACTCCCTCTGATGGTTTGTGTAGAAACCGATTGCTGTATGCTTGGTATATGACGACTAACTTCACTTGCAGTATAGAAAGGTTTACTACTCGTCATTCTTTGAATCTGATGAGACCAAGTGGGCTCCACAAGGGAACGTCACACTGATTCTACTCCTGGGATTATGGTGGCATAATGAACGGTAGTTCTAGTCTTCATTCCAGGTACACTATTAGCTCGACGTTGATTTGGTGGTGTATTTGGCCAATTTTCCAAAGTGTCCCAGGAGCCATTTTTCAACACTAGCACATCCACCAACGTCATGTTGCGTCACAGACTGTCCAGGAGTTGGCGGATGCTTTAGTCCAGGTCTGGGAGGAGATCCCACAGGAGACCATCCGCAACCTCATCAGGAGCTTGCCCAGGCGTTGTAGGGAGGTCATACAGGCACGTGGAGGCCACACACAATACTGAGCTTCATTTTGACTTGTTTTAAGGACATTACATCAGAGTTGGATCAGCCTGTAGTGTGTTTTTTTTCCACTTTAATTTTGGGGGTGACTCAAAATCCAGGCCTCCATTGGTTAATAAATTTGATTTCCATTGATGATTTTTGTGTGATTTTGTTGTCAGCACATTTAACTTTGTACAGAACAAAGTATTCAATGAGAATATTTCATTCATTCAGATCTAGGATGTGTTATTTGAGTATTCCCTTTATTTTTTTGAGCAGTGTATATAAATGTGTGTAATAAAATATATACCGTATATATTATTCAGCTGCTGATTCGGGCTGTATAAACACTTTCCGTCAAAGTTTAAGAATGAGTTGTAGACGACGTATCCCCGTGTGTTAAGCTTTCCATACAAGTGAATTCTAGGAAAGGCCACCTAGCATTAGCAGCCTGTTCCAGCTTCACGTTCCCGGTACATGTGTGGGCTGAGTGTAATGTTCCAGCTTGCTGCAAGTTACAAATGTGCGTGTCAATTTTACCCAGTTGTTTTTTATCTCTGCAGCTTCCAAGTTTTATTTTAATTGCTTTAATCAGAAGTACCGCCTACTCCTAGTTTTAGATAGAAAACCATGCTGATGCCATTGTATGAACTTCCACTCTTGGCATGTCTACATAGCAATGACTACATTTTGGCTTTGAGCTCTCGTTCTTGAATATAATCAGCTCTTACTTGATTAGCGAGAATCAAGATATATGGGGTAAAGCCAGTGTAACAAATAATATGAACGTGTTTTAGGATGTGCGTTACAGCTTCGACACTGGAACACTCGTCGGTTCAACCAAACTGAAGAGGGACCAAGACTCATTCTAGACTCGCATCTCTGCGTTGTGGCAGTAATCCCGGCCATATTACTGCTATTGTGATACATCTGATATCACCTTCCATACTCCCAGCGGTGCCCTATTATATAGGCTAGAGGGATGAGTTGTAAATGAAATGATAGCGTAATCCAATACTACAATATAATGTTTTAAAAAACTGGGCAAAAATATTCCACATAGGGTAAAATAATGAAAAAAGTAAATTCCGCCATTAATTTTTCTGTTATGTTTTTGCGGCATTCATTGTGCGGGAAAATGACCTGACAACTTGGTTTTTCAAGTCAGCACAGTTACGATACCAAACCAATATGCTTTTTTTTTCTATATTTTAAATAAGCAGTCTTACTAACTTTTTTATTCATTAAATGTGTGCACATGCATGTTATGTAGTGTGTGTTTTCATATACTCACCTACCACTGCTTTCTCTGGTGTCTTGCACCATTCTGCTTTACTTCTCTGTGATTTCACCGCTCTGTAGAAAAGTCGATTTTACATTGAAAGGCTATGAAGTGTCAGAACACGAGGATCCATAGGCTTTCATTGTAAAAGACTTCCGGCTCAAACATAGCGCAAAGAACGAGCCAGTTAGTTGCAATTGTGGTGATATCACTGAGAAGCAAAGAACACTGCAGTGGACACCGGAGAAAGTGGTGTTAGCGACTGTTTTAATACAGTCACACTACGTTACCTGCACATATACACACATTTAATAAATAAAAAAGTTAGTGGGAGTGCTTCTTTAATGGTTAAAAAAAATGCATAACTTTATAAGTTTGGCTTGTGACCATTTCCTGAGACCTTGTGAGGCTATGTGCCCACGATGCAGAAATGTTCCGGATTTTTCCAGAGCGTTTCTGCGTCGCCCTGGCAGAAAAAACGCATGCGGGCATGCGGATTTTACATGTGTTTTTCCTGCCAGGGACAAGCGGAAGTGAAACGTTCTTCACATGCATTTCCACATGCGGGTTGTCAGGCACTTTCCAAGCGATTTTAGCATCACTTGGAAAGTGCTCGACAACTTGGTCATACTATATAAATCCATGCAACCGGCATGGATTTATATAGTGTGACCGTAAAAGAATGGTAAAAAATAAATATTATGCTCACCTTCTGATGGCCCCCGGTGCCCTTATCCGATCCGTCCTGGCTTGCCGGCAGCTCGCGATGGTTTAAAAGGACCTACTATGACGTCATTTAGTGATGTGACGGGTCACGCGACCGCTGACGGCGATCGCGTGACCCGTCACATGACTAAATGATGTCATGGCAGGTCCTTTTAGACCATCGCGAGCTGCCGGCAAGCCAGGACGGATCGGATGAGAACACCGGGGGGCCATCAGAAGGTAAGTATAATGTATATTTTTTACTTCTTTTTTTTTTTTTTTTTACAGGTACTATGGTACCCGGGTCTGGAGGAGAGTCTCCTCTTCTCCAAACCCAGGTACCATCCGCACATTGAACCGCATGATATCCGCAAGTGCATATGTAGTGATACGGATGTCATGCGGTCCAATGCAAGTTAATGGCGTCGAAAACGCCGCGATTCCGCATAATAATTGGCAGTGCTGCGTATTTTTCCGCAATGATAATCCGCAGCGGAAATTTCGCAGCATATGCACAGCACATGTGGATTATCATTGGGGAACATGGTAGACCTTCTACCAAGCGTTTAAGCGTTTCTGCAGCGGAATTGCCGCTGTGGAAACGCTTAAAAAACGCATAGTGGACACACAGCCTAACTTAAATTTTTCTATCGTAGCTGTGTGAGATTTATCTTTTTCCCTTGATCTGATGTTTTTCTTGGTACATATATATTTTGGGGTATGTATGATTTGACCAGTTTTTGTTGCATTTTTTAGGGGAAGTGTTCTGTCCAAAAAACTGCAGTTCTGGCATTTACATTTTTCTTTTCTTTCTTTGTTTAATGTAAGATTTAAATAATTTTATGTATTGAAAGACCAGACTTTTACAGACTCTGCAATATCAAATATGTGTTTAACTACAGTACAGACCAAAAGTTTGGACACACCAGATTTTTCTGTATTTTCATGACTTTGAAAATTGTACATTCACACTGAAGGCATCAAAACTATGAATTAACACATGTGGAATTATATACTTAACAAAAAAGTGTGAAACAACTGAAAATATGTCTTATATTCTAGGTTCTTCAAAGTTGCCACCTTTTGCTTTGATGACTGCTTTACCCACTCTTGGCATTCTCTTGATGAGCTTCAAGAGGTAGTCACCGGAAATGGTTTTCACTTCACAGGTGTGCCCTGTCCGGTTTAGTAAGTGGGATTTCTTTCCTTATAAAGGGGTTTGGGACCGCCAGTTGTGTTGTGCAGAAGTCTGGTGGATACACAGCTGATAGTCCTACTGAATAGACTTGTTAGAATTTGTATTATGGAAAGAAAAAAGCAGCTAAGTAAAGAAAAACGAGTGGCCATCATTACTTTAAGAAATGAAGGTCAGTCAGTCCGAAAAATTGGGAAAACTTTGAAAGTGTCCCCAAGTGCAGTTGCAAAAACCATCAAGCGCTACAAAGAAACTGGCTCACATGAGGACCGCCCCAGGAAAGGAAGACCAAGAGTCACCTCTGCTTCTGAGGATAAGTTTATCCGAGTCACCAGCCTCAGAAATCGCAGGTTAACAGCAGCTCAGATTAGAGACCAGGTCAATGCCACACAGAGTTCTAGCAGCAGACACATCTCTACAACAACTGTTAAGAGGAGACTTTGTGCAGCAGGCCTTCATGGTAAAATAGCTGCTAGGAATCCACTGCTAAGGACAGGCAAGAAGCAGAAGAGACTTGTTTGGGCTAAAGAACACAAGGAATGGACATTAGACCAGTGGAAATCTGTGCTTTGGTCTGATGAGTCCAAATTTGAAATCTTTGGTTCCAACCACCGTGTCTTTGTGCGACGCAGAAAAGATGAACGGATGGACTCTACATGCCTGGTTCCCACCGTGAAGCATCGAGGAGGAGGCGTGATGGTGTGGGGGTGCTTTGCTGGTGACACTGTTGGGAATTTATTAAAAATTGAAGGCATACTGAACCAGCATGGCTACCACAGCATCTTGCAGCGGCACGCTATTCCATCCAGTTTGCATTTAGTTGGACCATCATTTATTTTTCAACAGGACAATGACCCCAAACACACCTCCAGGTTGTGTAAAAGGGCTATTTGACCAAGAGGGAGAGTGATGGGGTTCTACGCCAGATGACCTGGCCTCCAAAGTCACTAGACCTGAACCCAATCGGGATGGCTTTGGGTGATCTGGACCGCAGAGTGAAGGCAAAAGGGCCAACAAGTGCTAAGCATCTCTGGGAACTCCTTCAAGATTGTTGGAAGACCATTTCCGGTGACTACCTCTTGAAGCTCATCAAGAGAATGCCAATAGTGTGCAAAGCAGTCATCAAAGTAAAAGGTGGCTACTTTGAAGAATCTAGAATATAAGACATTTTCAGTTGTTTCACACTTTTTTGTTAAGTATATAATTCCACATGTGTTAATTCATAGTTTTGATGCCTTCAGTGTGAATGTACAATTTTCAAAGTCATGAAAATACAGAAAAATCTTTAAATGAGAAGGTGTGTCCAAACTTTTGGTCTGTACTGTATATTTTTTTCATTATTTTCTTACTGAGAAAAAGGGGGCTAATATCAACATTTATCATTCTATGAATAAATACACTAATATATATATATATATATATGTGTGTGTGTGTTAAAAAAATGTACATGTGAGCTTGTGTGAATATACAGTATATATTATATTTATAATGTACAGTATGTATATACACAGCTCAAAAAAATAAAGGAACACTCAAATAACACATCCTAGATCTGAATGAATTAAATATTCTCATTGAATACTCATTGGTCTCCTGTGGGATCTCCTCCCAGACCTGGACTAAAGCATCCGCCAACTCCTGGACAGTCTGTGGTGCAACGTGACGGTGGATGGAACGAGACATGATGTCCCAGATGTGCTCAATCGGATTCAGGTCTGGGGAACTGGCGGGCCAGTCCATAGCTTCAATGCCTTCATCTTGCAGGAACTGCTGACACACTCCAGCCACATCAGGTCTGGCATTGTCCTGCATTAGGAGGAACCCAGGGCCAACCGCACCAGCATATGGTCTCACAAAGGGTCTGAGGAACTCATCTCGGTATCTAATGGCAGTCAGGCTACCTCTGGCGAGCACATGGAGGGCTGTGCGGCCCTCCAAAGAAATGCCACACCACACCATTACTGACCCACTGCCAAACCGGTCATGCTGAAGGATGTTGCAGGCAGCAGATCGCTCTCCACGGCGTCTCCAGACTCTGTCACGTCTGTCACATGTGCTCAGTGTGAACCTGCTTTCATCTGTGAAGAGCACAGGGCGCCAGTGGCGACTTTGCCAATCTTGGTGTTCTGTGGCAAATGCCAATCGTCCTGCACGGTGTTGGGCTGTGAGCACAACCCCCATCTGTGGACGTTGGGCCCTCATACCACCCTCAAGGAAACGGTTTCTAACCGTTTGTGCAGACACATGCACATTTGTGGCTTGCTGGAGTTCATTTTGCAGGGCTCTGGCAGTGCTCCTCCTGTTCCTCCTTGCACAAAGGCGGAGGTAGCGGTCCTGCTGCTGGATTGTTGCCCTCCTACGGCCTCCTCCACGACTCCTGGTGTACTGGCCTGTCTCTTGGTAGCGCCTCCAGCCTCTGGACACTACGCTTACAGACACAGCAAACCTTCTTTCCACAGCTCGCATTGATGTGCCATCCTGGATGAGCTGCACTACCTGAACAACTTCTGTGCATTATAGAGTCTGTCTCATGCTACCACGAGTGTGAAAGCACAACCAACATTCAAAAGTGACCAAAACATCAGCCATAAAGCATTGGTACTGAGATGTGGTCTGTGGTCCCCACCTGCAGAACCACTCCTTCATTGAGTGTGTCTTGATAATTGCCAATAGTTTCCATCTATTGTCTATTCCATTTGCACAACAGCACAACACTGCCATTAGGTACCATTAGGTACCGAGATGAGATCCTCAGACCCCTTGTGAGACCATATGCTGGTGCGGTTGGCCCTGGGTTCCTCCTAATGCAGGACAATGCCAGACCTCATGTGGATGGAGTGTGTCAGCAGTTCCTGCAAGATGAAGGCATTGAAGCTATGGACTGACCCGCCCGTTCCCCAGACCTGAATCAGATTGAGCACATCTGGGACATCATGTCTCGCTCCATCCACCAACGTCACGTTGCACCACAGACTGCCCAGGAGTTGGCGGATGCTTTAGTCCAGGTCTAGGAGGAGATGCCACAGGAGACCATCTGCAACCTCATCAGGAGCATGCCCAGGCGTTGTAGGGAGGTCATACAGGCACGTGGAGGCCACACACAATACTGAGCCTAATTTTGACTTGTTTTAAGGATATTACATCAAAGTTGGATCAGCCTGTAGTGTGTTTTTCCACTTTAATTTTGGGGGTGACTCCAAATCCAGGCCTCCATTGGTTAATAAATTTGATTTCCATTGATGATTTTTGTGTGATTTTGTTGTCAGCACATTCAACTTTGTACAGAACAAAGTATTCAATGAGAATATTTCATTCATTCAGATCTAGGATGTGTTATTTGAGTGTTCCCTTTATTTTTTTGAGCAGTGTGCATTTCAGTAGGCCAACATTTCGGATTTTAAAAAACATTTTTCAAGCTGGTGTTATAAAGTATTCTAATTTACTGAGATAATAACTTGTGTTTTCATTGGCTGTAAGCCATAATCATCAACAGCAATAAACACTTGAAATAGATCACTCTGTTTGTAATGACTCTATATAAAATAAGAGTTTCACATTTTGTATAGAAGAACTGAAATAAATTAACTTTTTGAAGATATTCTAATTTAGTGAGATGCACTAGTTGAAAAGGGGAAGGGGTGGGCAATGGGTTCCGGTAAGCGCATGCCAGTGATGTGGTCGTGAAGGGGTTAAGAGGCATCGCCTCTTATAACTCTGATATATCTTCTGCCAGCGTGCTTTATTAAGACTTCTGCAAAACATGCTGTTCTTAATGCTAATCCCACAGTAATAGGGAGAAAACTGTCTATCAGATGTAGGAGAGCCCTCATGTCATGAGTACATGGGACTTCTGGTTCACGTCGCTGGTGGCTTGGCAGTTTAATAAACCATTTTTTTCTATCAACCAGCATGTGTATTCTGACTAAGCCTCAGGGCTGTGGAGTCGGAGTCTTTGTCCATTTTGGTGGAGTCGGTATAAAATGGATCAACTCTGACTCCTAAAATATATAATAAATTGGGTATAGTAATTCAATGCAGTTTGTGGGGAATATTTTTTCGTAAGAATTTAGGAAAATTATGAAATGTCCTATAAATGTCTGTCCTATTCCTGATCTAAGGGTCTAGACTTTTAGCTGAGATGAATCTGTGTACAGTAAATTTCTCACTTAAACATGAACCATGTATGAGGGAGTCGAAGTTGGAGTCAGAGGTTTGGCTTACCAACTCCACAGCCCTGCTAAGCTCACAGGCCTGCAAGCCGCGTGACTGACCGCAAAGTGTCTATTAAAAGGAACCTTTCAGGACAACCCTTTTCCATGTACAGTACCTTATTAAAGGCATCTCTGCAGCGTAGTGTCTGGGAAGGTGGTGTGGGAACATGCATTCACCCCTTTATGAGCTAGATTGGACAGGTATAATGAAATACTGCAGGGCAGATCCATGCTGAATACAGCTTCTCTGGAGAAAATCCGCATAAACTTATCAGCTGATCTATACAGTAAGCGTGCCTTGCGCGTTAAAATGCAGACGTGTTTATTGTGGCTTACGTGTACCAGTGCCCCTGGCTGTGATGGTACGAGGGTATACAACAACTTGGCCTTTATCATTTTTATTTTCCTAAGAGGCAAAATGAATTCTTAGAGGCCGATTATGTATGAAAAGATGGTCTCACATCCAATGTCACGTTTTACTATTGAAATAATAGGTTTTATGGCGTTGCGAAACCTTGAACATTGCTTTTAATTAACCCGTGGCCTATTATTTTAGGTTTCTGTGCAGTAATTTTTGTTCTTCATTGGGTTGCATTACATAACGAGGCATGTGACTCACAAAACACTGTAATATAATAAAGGGGGCCGCGATATACATCAATTATACCTCGTCACACTGTGCTGGTACGACTCCTAGGTGCTGGCACAAAAGGCCTTATTTTATAACGTGCCTGCTAGTTATGTAGCTCCCACTGCTCGCTTGTTAAGTCTTTGGAAAACAAAGTGGCTCTCAACCCGCACATTAAATGTGAAGAATCGGGGCTTTTACTTGTTTTTGTGTGATGTGTAATTTTTTGTAGCATTAGATTCATTTGCCTTTCTGAGCTCTTTGTTGAGCTGAATATTGAATATCTGCAGTATGAATATAAAGTTAACAGAGCAAACTGGGATCCTGAGGCGCAAGTAACGTGTACAGTTCACCTATTAACATTTTAGCTAGGTAAAGACCTAAGTTTAGATTGACAGTGATCTCGGGGATCATATCGGAGCTGCAACCCCTGCTGCCTATCGTAACCGGACTTGCATTTCGTGTTTTCGTCTTCATTTTGTCTTTGGCACAGCAACTATTCTCTTCCTCCAAACACTGAGATTCATGGTGCATCAGGAGGACATTGCTACATGTACCGGCCAGGGCTGTGGAGTCAGTGTCCATTTTGGTGGAGTCGGAGTTGGTATAAAATGGACCAACTCAAACTCCTTAAAGGGAACCTGTCATGTCCTAGCTAGCCTCTACACTGCCCCCATAGCATTGTTAGTGATGTAATGTGCATCACTAACAAGCTTTTACCATTAAAATTGGTGCAGCAATAATGATTTTATAACCTTTAATACACTTAGATCCTACCTGCTCATTCAGTCATAGGGGCATGCTTGTCATATTCAGTCATGGGCGTGTGACGCATTCACTCACTGCTGGGGCCGCCCATGTATTTGAATACTGCTGACGGCAAGCGCTGATATTGTGGGGCGCAGGCGCACTTGTGGATGTCCGCCGCCTGCTCAGTGAGGCTGTGTGATTACCAGATTCACTGCGCATTCGCTATGACGCTCCATGTTCCCCGCGCGTGCCCAGTGAAGCTGGTAATCACACAGCCTCACTGCGCAGGCAGCCGGACATCTACAAGTGCGCTTGCCGGGGGAAGGATTCAGATACATGGGCGGCCCCAGCAGTGACAGAATGCTGCGCCCACCCATGACTGAATATGACAAGCACACCCCTATGACTGAATGAGCAGGTAGGATCTAAGTGTATTAAAAGTTATAAAATCATTAGAGCTGCACCAATTTTAATGGAAAAAACTTGTTAGTGATGCAAATTGCATCACTAACCACGCTATGGGGGCAGTATACATAGCAACTAGGACGTGACAGGTTCCCTTTTAAATATATAATACATTGGGTACAGTAGTTCAATGCAGTTTGTGGGGAATATTTTTTCATAAGAATTTGGGAAAGTTCTGAATTGTCCTATAAATGTCTGTCCTATTCCTGATCTAAGGGTCTAGACTTTTAGCTGAGATGAATCTGTGCTGCAGTAAATTTATCACTTAAACATGAGCCGTGTATGAGGGAGTCGTGGAGTCGGAGGTTTGGATTACCAACTCCACGGCCCTGGTACCGGCAACAACCTCCCCACATTAGGATGATATGGAAAATTTCCAGAGCGCAGTGCTTCTTATATCTGTGTTGGTTATTGCCGTGACATAGTGGATTAGTTTCTTTTATTCAACCCCTCATAGTTGGATACATTCAAATGTAAGGTTTTCTTTATAAGGGGTTGTAAAAGATCAGTAAAATGTGGCTGCTTTCTTCCAGAGATTGCGCTTCACCTGCTCATGGACTGTCTTGTAGAGTAGTTCAGCACCATTACAGGAGACTGATGTTGCCCCATCTATGAGCACCGTTAATCCGATGCTGGCTTAATTAATGAAGCCATAGTTGTTCTGAAAGCCTGCTGCTTTTTGGAGAACATTTGCCTTTATAAGCCGGAAGGAGACATGCACCTAGGATGACTAGTCCAAAGGGCAGGTCCCTGTCGGCTGCTTTGTGCCATGGTCCCCTAGACTGATGGATCTCTCCCTATGTGCATCTCTTCCAATTCCAACTACCATATTTTTCATGTTTTTGCAGACACTTCCAGTTCAAATATAGAATCTAGTAGACTGTCTTCTGTAATATATTATTACTAGATGGTGGCCCGATTCTAACGCATCGGGTATTCTAGAAAATGCATGCGGCCGACCGGGCGCGACTAATCAGCGAAGCAGTGTTTAAATGGGTTGTGCACTACTTTAAATTAACCCCCCAATGTATCCCCCCGGGGCCCCTAATGAATTTTGGAGGACCGGGGAGCGAGGCCGCCGGTCGGGGAACTTCTGCTGCGAGCAGCCGCGAGATGACCGGCTAGCACAGGGTGAGAGGGGGAGCATGTGTGGGTGAGCGTGGGAGCGTGAGAATGCGAGGGTGAGCGTGGGAGCGTGAGAATGCGAGTGGGAGCGTGAGAATGCGAGTGGGAGCCGCTAACGGCCGCCATCTTTTTCTGAAATCCCGCGTCGCTGATTGGCCGCGGCCTGACCAATCAGCGACGTGGGATTTCCTGGACAGACAGACGGGATAAGACAATTATATATATTAGATTATTTCTTAAAAGAAAATCAATTTCTGAGAAATTCAAAATGCTTAAAAATTAGAGGACTTTAGACCGAGGATTTAAGGGGGAACGTTTCGCCTTGCAGAGAGTGTCAAGCCAACGTAAAAAGACTTCTAGGAAATGCAGTGCTCCTCTGGGAATTTAAACATGCAAATATCCCCATCAAAAGGAAGAAAACTTTCTCTAGCGCCACCTATTAGGTGTAGCAATCCTAAAAGAAAGTTAAAGGGGTTGTCCACTACTTTTACATTGATGCCCTATCCACGGATAGGGCATCAATGTAAGAGTAGTGGACAACCCCTTTTAATATTGACTTTTTAACAAGCCTTGCCACATGACTTAGGATAAAAAGTCAAACCAAAAACTCCATTTGCGGACACTTGTTTCGGGGTGTTGCCCCTTCTCAGTGCAAAGCAGGAGATCTGATTTAGCTAGGTGAGAGGCCTCTGGAGGATCGATATCGACTTTTAGGATTGCTACACCCAATAGGTGGCCTTTTGAAAAGGCTATTTGCATAGTAGGACTTTAGACCTAAATGGAACCAATATTTAGGCAGGGTGGAGAGAAAAATAAACCTTAAACACAATCATATGAGGAGGCTCTCATACTTTTTATGTTGGGTGAAGTATGCTAAATCCTGTACATGACGTTGAATTAAAGAATCCTGGGCACTTATTAATGACAAGGTCCTTTTATTCCCTCCGCTCCACATCAGAGGAATCAGCAAGGTTGTCTACTCAATATACATTTTTTTTTATTACTTTTATTGGTTTAGCTTTAGTTCCCGGTCTATATATATAAGGGTTAGGGGCTTTACACTAGGTCCAGAGTCCCCAAAAGGGTAGAGTATGCTGAATTGTTGGAATAATTTTTCGCTGTGGATTTGACTACTACCAATCTGCCAAAAAAACCTGCATGTTACATGAGATTTACATTTTGTTTTGCTTCACAGCTGAATCTATGGTGTCAAAATACACCATGTGTGAACCCACCGCTGCAGTCCCATTAGTTGTACTTTCTATTAATGGGATAAGCAACAAAAATCCCTTTTGATCTTGTGTTTTAATCACTGGAATATGGAAATGTTTTGGTGCAGAAATAGAAGGGAGCCTGGGGCTGAATAAAAATGGCTTCCAGTTGCCCACTGATTTAGTTGCAAATTTTATACCCTTCAGTCTGCAAAGGTTTTTTTTTTTTATTTTAACATGGATTTTTATTTGAGTTGCCCATTTATCTTCATTTATTTTTATCTATCTTTTTAAGGATGAATCCCGTATCAAGGCTACTTCCATGGACGTGAAGCCAGTTGATCACAAAGAATACTCTAGACGTCTTATCATGAATATCCGGAAACTGGCCTCGCAAGGAGCCTGATTTTGTAAATGTAGTCCTCCTAAGAAGACCAGTGAAAAACATCAGTGCGATAATGACGACCGGACTGAACCTTCAAGCCGCTTCACTTCATCTCTGTAGCCTGTTACTGTTCTGTGATTGATAATAAACCAAGCTTTCCGATCACAAAATATTTGTAGTAGACTCGCTGCCACAATTGTTAGCCCCGTCCTCCTGTGCATCAGGTCTTGGTCTGACCTGAGGTTGCAGAACACACACTTCTGAACATGTAACTACTGCAGATGAGTTAGAGGAGCACTTAGTAGGTGACATCTTGTACACTAGCCGGCAACTTTTGTAAATATGTTTATCTAATTATAACTCTCATACTTGCCTTCCTGAGCCTTCTCCTCTTATGCTAATTTACAAGAAAGCTTAATTACATTTAACTAGGACTTAATTAGCATCCATAGAAGTAATTGGCTGCTGCTGAGCAATCTGATGCCCACCCACATCCCCATTTAACACACTTAAAGAAAGGTTCCATAAGCTCCGAGCTGATCAGGGGGCTCCTATTCCTCTTGCGAAGTCCGGGGGCTTATTGCCATCGCAGTGTGCCTCCAATTGCTGTGGGGAGATGTGCCATACAGTTTGCAAATGCTTGGAATGACAATATGGGGGAATTATTAATCAAAGACCTATCTCTTCTATCTGAAGACTTTCCTTCGGGGTTTAATAGACTGAGTCAGATGGGCCTGATATTAATCAAAATTGTCTCTTCTGAGAAGCTCTGATAAGCATTGACTCTCTGGCCCCTGGGGAAATCTGGCCAACTACAAAGCTTTGCTTTATTTTTCATTTAAATTAATATTGTGATTTCTTACTCTTCTCCTTTTTTTGACAGTGTGTAATTGCAGAAGTTTGCGGTCTGTACATTCACAGCATTTCACTGTTTTGAGCTGCTTTGTGTGTTTTTATTTGTTTTTTCCCTTTTTTTTTTTTTGTAATAGAATTAATCGGCTCACTTAAGTCGGAAGAAAAACGTTCCTTTTTATTTTGAGAACCGAATAAAAAGTTTAGTTTTTGCATGTCTGTTTTCTTTTTATAAACCAATTTCATCACGAAAGCAATCAATTTTTCTCTTTAAAAGGGGCTAGCAGAGTGAAGCAGGCAAATCTGACATTTCCCAGGCTTATTACCATTTGCTGCTGTAAGATAGGATTCTCAGCCTTCTCTGTTTTAAAGAGCTGAGTTTGCACCTTTTTCTGCTTTTATTGACATGTGCACAGCCCTCTGAAACCAAGCAGGATTTAAAATTTGCCTAGAAAACTGTAATTCTGCTAGTGGGATGCTTCAATAGCTGTTAGCAGCCTGTGTGAGGGCTTCATTATATTCACGGCATGTCTCCAGCTACTGCAGACCTACTTGGCCTTCCAGTCCTAATTCAAGGCAACTTGGCATTCATTTATGAGTTCTCTAAATCACGTAGGTTGTGCTCCAATGTATAGACTACCATTGACCTCTTATATGTCTTCTAGTTAGTGGAAACCTTTAAAATTAATGTTTGATGCATTTGTATCTTTTGAATATTGTACGTGGTGTCATGTTGCAGATTTCTAGTGCTAGGTTCAATACCAAAAGTCCACAATGAAGGACATTAAAGGGGATTTCTGAAATTTTTTTTTTTTTTGTGATTTGAATCACATTTCCATTAAGGCTCATGCAGACGTCCGTGCAAATCGGTCCGAGCACCGACTGTCAATTCATAGACTAGCTGCAGGTCTCCCGACCGAAGCATGACTGCCTTATAGAAATATGTGAAGCTGTCATGCTCTTGTTGGGAGAGCTGCAGCCGTTGCTGTTCGAGATTGGACTGAACAAAATGATTGTGAAAACCAAGCACTGGTGCTTAGTGTACCCTTGGTGTGGCCAAGCAGTTCAATTCATCTTTCCACTTATACTCCAGCTACCTCTGGCTCCTGTAAAGCCATAGCTGTCAATCAAGAAAAAGTTTGACAGATGTATGGAAAACAGCTGGGAAGATGTAGTGAAATGCTCTGCCATGCCAAGAGTGCATTGATGAACTATGCTTGGTCTAAACAGTCATTTTGTGCTGACAGGCTTTTAAAGGGAATCTGTCAGCACAGAATGACTGTTTAAACTAATTGTTCACCCTTGGCATGGCCAAACATTTCAGTACACATTCCCAACTACTTGTTTTCCCTGTAATGCCACCCCAGCAGCATGATGTAGGGCCAGAGACCCTAATTCCAGCAATATGTCACTTACTATACTGAGTGCAGCAGTTATGATAGAATTACAGTTCTGTCTGCTGTAGATCTAGCAGAGCTCAGAATGTTGAGCCATATATAACCCCACCCACACCACTGATTGGTAACTTTCTGTGTACAATGTTTGACAGAAAGCTGCTACTTAATGGCGAAGGTGCGGTTGGACCAGGAGGCACAAGACACCTAGTCCTCTAGTTATAATCTCCTGCTGATAAAACACCTATTGTATTGAAACAGCAGCCCAGTTAAGTGATACATGGCTGGAATTAGGCTCTCCTCTGTTACATCATGCTGCTCTCAGATTATTTTGCAAAAGCCTGGTGACAGATTCTCTTTAAGTTAAATTTCATGGCAAGGAATAATTTTGCAGCAAACTTTGTAAAAATTAAAATTTGTCAGGGTCAAAAACTTTTGCCCACCATTGTACTCTTACTGTATATGCACTGATGCCGGTATTTCACTCAGTCTCATTGCCACTGATGTATAAAATCCATCCTCTAGCAATGCAGTCTGAATTTACAACATTTATGAAAGAATGGGTCGTTTGAAAGAGCTCACTAAATTCCAGCATGGTCCTGTGATGCACAAAAATTGCCAACACTCTGCTGTGTTAATAACTCCAGGGCTCCAAACCTGCTCTGATACCATAAACTGCAGCGGGAGCTCTATGCAAGTGTCACACCTCTAAATACAATGTCAATCTTGAGATGTAAAAGATGCTGCAACTGGACTCTGTAGCAGTGGAAATGTATTCTGTGAAATGATGAATCGTGCTTCTCTGGCAGTCTGATGGACGAAGTTTGGATTTGGCAAATGCTAAAAGAACGTACTTGCCTGACTGCCTTGTGCAAACTGTAAAGTTTGGTTCAGGAGGGATAATGCACAAAGCAAAATCCATAAAGGTATGAATCGGTGAATTTGATATCGAACACTGTTGCGATGAACTAGAATGGAGATTGTGCACCGGGTCCTGTCATCCACCGTTAGTGCCAGAGCTCACAAATACTCTTCAGGAGGGATAATGCACAAAGCAAGATCCATAAAGATATGGTTGGGTGAATTTGATGTAAATGAACTTGACCTCAACCATATCGAACACTTGGGATGAACTAAAATGGAGATTGCGCACCAGGTCCTCTCATCCAACATTAGTGCTGGAGCTCACAAATACTCTTCTATATTAATGAGTAAAAATTACTGCAGACACTTCAAAATGTGGGAAAACCTTCCCAGAAGAGTGGAAGCAGTTAAAGCTGTAGAATGAAGACCAACTCCAGTTTAATATCTATGGAGTTAGAATAGGATCTCATAAAAGCTCCTGTTGGTGTAATCGGAGTTGCCATCAGTAAATTGATGGTTAGTCTGAAAGGTTTTTTTTTCTGCTGTTCGTAGTGTCCAAGAGGAGCAAAACCACCGTCCATGATACTTTTTAAGTTTCTTCTTCGTATATACTGTGCATGTGCTTAAAAAAACTGACGTGCGCAGTACAATCTAAAAAAAGAGTACGAAGAAAGACTAGGAGAAGGTGCAGAAGTCAGACCGGGTGGTAGCCTTTGCTACCCACTGTCCTTTATGCCAGTCTTAGTCCCATGCGGAGACTCTCATGCAGGAGGAGTGAATGAGCGTGTACAGGAGCTTTGGAGGATGAAAACACAAGGGTGTAAGTATTCACTGCATTCCTCCCTCTTGTTCTCATTCTCCATGGGTCTACACACTGACACCCCTGACATGAGTCACTTCTTGATGACACTGCTGTGGGGACTAGAGAGACATAGGTAAACAGCATCGATACTGTGAAAAAGGTTTAGGCAGATATGGAAAAAAAAATGCTGTGAGAAAATTTTCAAAAATAGAAATGTTAAGTTTTTTTTTATCAACTAACCTGTAAATTGAATGAACAAAAGAGAAATCTAAATTAAATATTTTGCTTGACCACCTTTTGACTTCAAAACAGCCTAAATTCTTGTAGGTTTTTTGGCACAAAGTTATAGATTTTGTAGGATTATAGTCAGGTGTTTGAGTAACCAATTATACCAAACAGGTGATGATAATCATAATTTTCGTATGCAGATTGAAACAGAAACAGCTGGAGGCTTAAAACTGGGTGAGCACCAGACAAACTGCTGCAAAGTTGTGGTTGTAGAGAACGGGTCATACAGCATGGCACAGAAACAAGACACAAGGCAGTTATGCTGCTTCAGCAATGTCTCTCCCAGGCTAAGATTTCAAAGTAGGCTGGAGTTTCAAGATGTGCACTTCATGCTTTTCTTGAGAAAGTGGCAACGAAGATGCAGTGGTCAATCAAAGGAACCTTGTGCAGCAGTTGAAAGATACATCAAAAAATGTCTATCAGTGCCATGAGCCCCAAACTTGCAGCAAACTGTGTGACCGAGATAAATTCATCTACTGTTCGGTGAAGTCTGGCCAGAAGTGGTCTTCATGGAAAAATTGCATCCAAAAAGCCAAATCTTCAATATGTAAGCAAGGCCAAGGGACACAAGTATGTATGAAAACATAGAACTGGAGTGCAGAAAAATAGCAGGTTCTCTAGACTGATGAGTCAGCATTTTTAAATATTTGGCTGTAGCAAAAGGTATTGTACCTATCTCCAACGGCTGGAGATAGGTACAATAATGAGTGTCTGCAGGCAACAGTGAAGCATGGTGGAGGTTTCTTGCAAGTTTGGGGTGGAATTTCAGCAAATGGAGTTGGGGGTTTGGTCATGATAAAAGGTGGCCTCAATGCTGAGAAATACAGGCAGATGCTTATAAATCGTGCACTATCATCTGAGTGGTGTTTGATTGGGCCTAAATTTATTCTACAGCAGGGCGACCCCAAACATACAGCCAATGTCTTTAAGAACTATCTTCAGCATTCTTACTTTGCAGCATTTTATTTCACACCTGCCTAAAACTTTTGTATGGCATTTTAAATTATATACAGTGTGTGTATGTATGTGTACATTATATATATATATATATATATATATATATATATATATATATATATACACTGCTCAAAAAAATAAAGGGAACACTCAAATAACACATCCTAGATCTGAATGAATGAAATATTCTCATTGAATACTTTGTTCTGTACAAAGTTGAATGTGCTGACAACAAAATCACACAAAAATCATCAATGGAAATCAAATTTATTAACCAATGGAGGCCTGGATTTGGAGTCACCCTCAACATTAAAGTGGAAAAACAAGTCAAAATGAGGCTCAGTATTGTGTGTGTGGCCTCCACGTGCCTGTATGACCTCCCTACAACACTTGGGCATTCTCCTTATGAGGTTGCGGATCGTCTCCTGTGGGATCTCCTCCCAGACCTGGACGAAAGCATCCGCCAACTCCTGGACAGTCTGTGGTGTGACGTTTGTGGATGGAGTGAGACATGATGTCCCAGATGTGCTCAATCAGGTCTGGGGAACGGGCAGGCCAGTCCATAGCTTCAATGCCTTCATCTTGCAGGAACTGCTGACACACTCCAGCCACATGAGGCCTGGCATTGTCCTGCATTAGGAGGAACCCAGGGCCAACTGCACCAGCATATGGTCTCACAAGGGGTCTGAGGATCTCATCTCGGTACCTAATGGTACCTAATGGCAGTGTTGTGCTGTTGTGCAAATGGAATAGACAATAGATGGAAATTATCTGCAATTATCAAGACACACTCAATGAAGGAGTCGTTCTGCAGGTGGGGACCACAGACCACATCTCAGTACCAATGCTTTCTGGCTGATGTTTTGGTCACACTCGTGGTAGCATGAGATGGACTGTACAACCCAGAGAAGTTGTTCAGGTAGTGCAGCTCATCCAGGATGGCACATCAATGCGAGCTGTGGAAAGAAGGTTTGCTGTGTCTGTCAGCGTAGTGTCCAGAGGCTGGAGGCGCTACCAGGAGACAGGCCAGTACACCAGGAGACGTGGAGGGGGCCGTAGGAGGACAACAATCCAGCAGCAGGACCGCTACCTCCACCTTTGTGCAAGGAGGAACAGGAGGAGCACTGCCAGAGCCCTGCAAAATGAACTCCAACAGGCCACAAATGTGCATGTGTCTGTACAAATGGTTAGAAATTGACTCCATGAGGGTGGTATGAGGGCCCGACGTCCACAGATGGGGGTTGTGCTCACAGCCCAACACCATGCAGGACGCTTGGCATTTGCCACAGAACACCAGGATTGGCAAAGTCGCCACTGGCGCCCTGTGCTCTTCACAGATGAAAGCAGGTTCACACTGAGCACCTGTGACAGAGTCTGGAGACGCCGTGGAGAATGATCTGCTGCCTGCAACATCCTTCAGCATGACCGGTTTGGCCGTGGGTCAGTAATGTTGTGGGGTGGCATTTCTTTGGAGGGCCGCACAGCCATCCATGTGCTCGCCAGAGGTAGCCTGACTGCCATTAGGTACCGAGATGAGATCCTCAGACCCCTTGGGATTTTACCTGATGAAGGCTAATGTTATGTATAGCCGAAACGCGTTGTTTGTATAAAAATAAACTGGATTATTCCTGAAAGATTTGGAGTAAGTAATGAATCACCTGGAAGCGCTCCCTGACAAACTGGAAACTCTTTCTTGCACTTTCTGACGAGTCTCCTGCAAGGGAGCTCGTTTTACCTGTTTTTGAGATGCAGGCCAGCAGATCCAGATGACTAGTCCACTCCCTAAAGACAGGGTTACATGCTGGATAACAAGACACCATAAAGCTGAGAGCAATTTTAAATTCTAATTCGATATTACTAAAATACTACACTTAGATCTGGGCCCCCTTTTCTTTTCTCCTCTTTTCTTTTTTTATTCATCCATTCAGATCTAGGATGTGTTATTTGAGTGTTCCCTTTATTTTTTTTAGCAGTGTGTATACACTTCCTGACAGAAGTTATGTCGCTCATCCATGTTATGTACATAAAAGCTTATAACCTGACATTAAATTCATCCATTGGTTATATAAATTACTCTTTTGAAAGCTGAAACCCTCCCAAATTTGGTTTAGGTTAAGAAAATAATTTGGCATCAATGCTGAAATATTGATCATTTAATGAACACAGAATGGTCAAATTTTGTCTTATTTTAATTATGTGTTATCTGAATTATCTGAAAAGAAAACAGATTTGGGGGAGATCTATCTGTGAAAACTAGATCTGTGAAACTGGCTCAGTTGCCCTTAGCAACCAATCAGATTCCACTTTTCATTCCTCACAGACTCTTTGGAAAATGAAAGGTGGAATCTGATTGATAACATTATGTGGAGTGATGAAGCTTCTTTCAAATTATCCGGCCATATTAACAGACATAATTGTATTTACTGGTATATGAGAACATGCATTTAACACTAGAGCAACAACTAAATGAGCCTGGTGTCAATGTTTGGGGTGATACTTCAAGTTTTGGTGTTTTAGGACCAATATTTTTTGATGGAACAGTCACAGGAGATAAGTATCTCGAAATTCTAATGAATCAAGTTGTTCCCCAGTTACAGCAACAGCCTAATTCAAATGACCTTTATTTCCTCCACATTATTCAAGAGTAGTCCGCGAGTATCTTGATGAAACATTTCCTAATAAATGGATTGGCCGAAGAGACCCACTTGATTGGCCGGCACGTTCACCAAACTTGACCCCAATGGATTTTTTCTTTTGGGGGAGTACTCAAGGACAAAGTTTATAGTCAAAAACCAAAAAGTGTCAGTGATTTGAAAAATTACATAAGAGATGCATTGCAAGAAATTAATACCCAAAGAGACTTGTGCAAAAAAGTTTGTCGAAGCGTAAGAGGCGACTTCAAAGCTGTGCAAATTGTAATGGAAAACAGTTTGAGCACCTGCGTTGATAAAATTTAAGAGCTTTTGTATTATTGTATATATATAATATATGCACAGGAATGGAAAAGTAGAAACACATCACCACTTCTGTATTTTTCACCCACTCCTGGTTTTGGCTTACAAATACTGAGGTAAAAAACTCACCAAATACTCAACGTGTGCACGTGGCCTAAGTCTCAGTATCTGTTCTTATTCTACATGTATTCGGGTATGTGCACATGATGTCTTTAAAACCTGGGAGAATCTGCTGAGTTTTTCAAACAGAAGACTCTTCAGGAAAATGGCTGTGTTGTTTTTCCTAAACCATCTATTTTGGAGTCTTCTCCTTTGTTTTTTGCGACGGTCTTGCTGATGGAATTTTTCTTTATCGCTTCATTGGGGTACACAGGACCATGGGTGTATGCTGTTGTCGCTAGGAGGTTGACACTATGCAAAAAAAGAAATAGTTCCTCCTCCGCAGTGTACATCCGCTTACAGGCACCAAGCTCACCAGTTTAAGGTTAGTGTCTGTAGGAGGTAGACCTGGATCCTAACAGATCCAACCATGTTGTGTTTTATTAATCCTTGTTCTTTATTTTTAAGATACAGCTCTTCACGGTTAACAAGAAACACTGTGTCCCCTATTATCCCCTTTCACAAGCGACCGAGAGAGCAGTGTGGCATCCCCCACATCGCCCACTCTCTGACCTGCTGGGCAGGACCTATCCCCTGTCACCTCACGGTGTCTCAGGATGATTCCCGGTGGCCAGTCCTTGCCTATTCCCCACCCCAGCCCCCTCCTCGGAGCGGCCTGGGAGGCAGACGGTGGTCCCTGTGGGTGACCTTCCCCCAGATTCTGGGGTCGACACCGTCTCCTGCACCGTACAGTACGGTCAGTGCGGGAAGGAGGAAGAGCCAGGATCCCCCCCTATCCATGGAGGACCTCCTGTGACCATTCTCAGAAGGGGAGAGGAAGAAGAGGTGTCAGGACCTTAAACAAAAGGTACAATCCCTCCCACTCCTGCTGCCTCACAACCGCAGGCCCCAGACTCCTCAGAACACTGGATATTGGGCTCCCAGCGCTGCCTGCCACACTTGCCCTCCACCAGCGCTTACTTACAGCAGCGCTTCCCTGGCCACGCCCCCTCTCAAATCTTCATGGCGTCTCCCGCAGCATGGCATCCCCCACAGCCCCTCCCCCTCCTCCTTTATGTGCGGCAAATCTGCCCGTGCTTTCTCCATCAGGGGGCGTCTCGGGTGGGGCGTTCCTCTTATGGGCGGGTATACGCCCCCTCCGGCAATCGGCCAATCAGGGCCGTGGAGCATTGTGACGCTTCCGCCACACCCACAGCTCTCCCAGGTACCTATCAGCGGCCGGGTCCTCTAAGCCCACCCCCATTCCTTCCGCCTATCAGAGCCTCGGCTCCCCTAGTCACTCAGGACAGCGCGCTCTGCTCCTGCCTGCCCCTCTACGCTGTTCTGTTCCTGGCTCCGGCGGCACCTCTCTGCCTGGTAGCTTCAGCACCACAGCTCCTTCAGCGGCTCGCTCCAGCCTCAGCTCCAGAGCTCTGACGGGGCATACTGGACCGTGGTTACTCCAGACTGGGTAGGTCCTGCCCTGGCACTGACCCACACCCTTTCCTGCCCACAGACTCCCTCCTCTGCAGTATTCCTGGTTAGGCACATATGCCCAAACCCAGGGAGCTCTCTGTCCGTCCCGCTCACACAGTCACATACTACGCCTGTGCCCTTTGCAGTACTAAGTGGCCCGCGGGTTTGACAGCGGCTTTCTGCTCGACCTGCAAGCCTCCCACCATGCTGGCACCCCAAGATCCCCCCGCCGCCCAGGACGAAGGATCTCCCTCTCCTCCGGAGTGGACTGTTGCTATGTCGCAGTCTGTCTCTGACCTCACCAAGGTATCTCAATCTCTGGTGCAGTTGCCTATGTTATCCACGGCCACAAGTGCTCCGAAAGTTCCCACGGACGGTTCGCAGGCACCCCTGCCCCTTCCTCCCAAGGGCAGACTGAGAGCACGTTGTCAGAAACGGACTCACACAAGCTCATCCTCCAGCTCTCCAGACTCCAAAATGCCCCCTGCATCTCACACCTCTTCCCCAGAGGTCGCCCTGGGATCTGACTCGGCATCAGATTCAGACTCTGGATCCGACACGGACCAATATTCCAAGATCCATGACATGGTTGACAGCCTTATTTCGGCCGTCAATCAGACTCTGCACGTTAAAGAGGATGAGAGCCCTTCTCAGGACTACTCCGTTTCCTTCAAGAGAATTAAGCGCCTGGCACGCACCTTTTCTAACCATACAGAATTTGATGGTGTCTTTCAGAAACAGTGGGAGCATCCAGAAAAGCGCTTCACTGGAAAGAAACAGTTAGATATGCTATACCCGTTTAACCACGACCTTGTCAGCAAATGGACGGAGTCCCCATCTGTGGATCCTCCTGTCTCTCGTCTCTCGGCCAAGACGGTGCTGTCTCTTCCAGACGGTTCTCCCTCAAGGACACTAAGGATAGATAGGTTAAGGCCTTGGCTAAGTCAGCCTTCGAGTCTGCTGGCGTCTCCCTCTGTCCTTCCTTTGCCCCAACTTGGGTATCAAAAGCAGTCTCCGCATGGGCCAAACAGCTTAGGCAGGGCATCCTAACGGGGGCTTCCCCGGACGATCTGGCTGACCTCGCAGATCAGATCGCCCACGCAGGGAAATATCTGCTCACGGCATCCCTCGACGCCACTGCCTGTTCAGCCCGCGTCTCTAGCAATATCATTGCTATACGTAGTATTCTTTAGCTGAAGGCTTGGAACGCTGACCCGGCCTCCAAAAAATCACTAACAAATCTCCCGTTTCAAGGCTCCAGGCTGTTTGGATCCAAGTTAGACCAGATCATTTCCGATGCCACTGGGGGCAAGAGAACCTCCCAGTCCCTTCCCCAGCCCAGACCTAAATGCCCCTTTCCTAGGAGACGTTCCCTTCAGTTCCGGTCCTTTCATCAGTTCGCTCAACTGGGCCCCTCTCTCAACAGGACCGTACCCCAGCACAGCGGGAGAGACATAAGCCTACCTTTAGGCCCACTCCCAACTGGCGTGCAAAGGGTCACTCCTCCAAGCCCTCTGGATCCCAATCACGATCCAACAGATTTTCCTCAGCATGACGGGCGACTCCCACCTGGGACTTCTCCCAGGATGGGCGGCCGTCTACTTCTGTTCCAAGACTCTTGGGTCTCAGCAATAGAAGACGCCTGGGTCAAGGAGATTGTGACCTCCAGCTACAAAATCGAATTCAATGCCATGCCAGGAACACGATTTCTCAGGTCCCGCCCCTCGCAACCATCTCTGTTTCCCGGCTTCCTTCAGGCCATTGCCTCCCTTCTGCGCTCAGGAGTCATAGTTCCCGTCCCCTTTCAGGAAAGGTTTTCCGGTTTTTGCTCCAATCTTTTCGTTGTTCCAAAAAAGGACGGCTCACTACGTCCGATCCTGGACCTCAAACAGCTAAACCGACAAGTACGCATCCGGCACTTTAGAATGGAGTCCCTCAGGTTGGTAATCGCCTCGATGGAAGCCGAGGAATATCTGTGTTCAGTGGACATTCAGAACACGTATCTTCACATCCCAATCTGCGCACCACATCAGAAGTTCCTTCGATTTGCCTTCCAGAATGCACATTACCAGTTCACTTCCCTCCCCTTCGGGCTTGCCTCCGCCCTGAGGGGTTTTCACGAAGGTAATGGCGACGGTCATGGCCATTCTACGAGCCAGAGGGATTGTAATTATCCCCTACCTCGATGACCTGTTAATCAAGGGCCCCACATTCAGGGACTGTCTCCACAGTCTCCAGATCACCTTGAACACGCTCTCTCAGTTAGATTGGCTGATCAACACAGACAAATCCTCCCTGGTCCCATCTCAACGTGTAACCTTTCTAGGGATGCAGTTCGACACGACCCATGCCCGGGTCCTTCTCCCGAGGGAGGAGATAAACTCTCCGTCAGGGATCCACCTTCTCTCCGACCCAAGTCCACACTCTCTTTGCCTATACATGAGTGTCTTGGGAAAAATGGTGGCAGCTATGGAAGCAGTGTCATTTGCCCAGTTCCATACCCGGCCTCTTCAACTGGCCCTTCTGTCGGCATGGGACAAGAACCCGTGGTCTCTAGAACGCCGCATCAGGTTACCTGTTCAAGTGAGAAGATCATTAACATGGTGGACCCGCCCCTCTTCCTTCAGACCTGGGAAGTCATTCCTACTGCTTCACTAGCAGGGTTCCCAGTCCGCGTACAATCGGACAACGCCACGGCCGTGGCGTACATAAACCGTCATGGAGGAACGCGCAGCAAGTCCGTCTTGAAAGAGGTGGCAAGAGTGGTGGTTTGGGCCGAGAAGACAGTTCCGGAAATCTCAGCAGTCCACATTCCGGGGGTCGACAATTAGCCGCCGACTTCCTCAGTCGGCAGGGCCTTGCCTCAGGAGAATGGTCTCTCCACCCCGAGGTGTTCCATCAGATTTGCTTACGATGGGGCACACTGGACGTCGACCTCATGGCATCTCGGTTAAACCACAATGTTCCATCCTTTGTAGCCTGGTCCCGCGATCCCCTTGCGATCGCTCAAGATGCGCAAGTCATATCATGGTCTCAGTTCCAGCTGCCCTATCTCTTTCCCCCTCTACCATTGATCCCTTGAGTCGTCAAAAAGATCAAGACAGAAGGAGTACCAGTAATTCTAGTAGCCCCGGATTGGCCCAGACGCGTCTGGTACGCAGATCTAGTAAACCTGCTCGTCGACTCCCCCTGGAGACTACCAGACCATCCGGATCTCCTCTCTCAGGGGCCTATTCTTCATCAGAGTTCTCGTTCTCTGAATTTAATGGCATGGCCATTGAGGCCGCAGTGTTGAGGAAGGCGGGTTTTGCAAACAAGGTCACTCAGACCCTAATTAGAGCCAGAAAACCCGCAACCTCGTGCATATACCACAGAACCTGGAGAGCCTTTTTTCGTCACTGCGAGAAAGATCAGCTAGCTCCCATGTCCTTTTCATTACCGGTCATTTTGGCCTTTCTTCAGTCTGGCCTGGAAGCGGGACTCTCTAAGCACTCTCAAAGGCCAAGTTTCAGCCTTGTCAATTCTATTCCAACGTAACTTGGCTGCCCGTCCTCAGGTCAAGACGTTTCTACAGGGGGTGGCTCACCTGGCACCACCTTATCGCCCCCCGGTGGATCCATGGGACCTTAATATGGTCCTAAGCGTCCTCCAACAGCCCCCGTTTGAACCCATTCAGGACATCTCTGCCACTCTACTCTCATGGAAGGTGGCTTTTCTGGTGGCTGTTACCTCAATTAGGAAGGTTGCAGAGTTCGCAGCCCTCTCATGTCGGTCGCCCTTTCTGGTCTTCCATCAAGACCAGGTAGTGCTCAGGCCAGTGCCTTCCTTTTTGCCGAAAGTAGTCTCCTCTTTCCACATCAATGAGGACATTGTTTTGCCTTCTTTCAGCACGGCCCCAGTGCATCCACGGGAGAAATCCCTGCACAAACTGGATCTGGTCAGAGCTCTGCATGTGTACCTTTCTAGAAAGGCCTCCCTTTGGCGTTCGGACACCCTGTTTGTCATCCCTGAGGGTCGTCGCAAGAGTCTTCCTGTTTCCAAGTCAACTATCGCCCGTTGGATACGTTCAACCATTTTGGAAGCCTATCGTATCTCAGACAAACCTCCCCCTCCAGGGGTAAGGGCTTACTCCGCCCGGGCGGTGGGGGCCTCTTGGGCGTTTCGCCATCAGGCTTCGGCTTCACAGATCTGCAAGGCCGCAACCTAGTCTTCACTCCACACCTTTTCAAGGTTTTACAAGGTCCACACTTATTCCTCGGTTGATGCCAGTCTTGGACGGAAGGTTCTGCTGGCGGCGGTTGCCCGTGGTCAGACCTAGTCTGTGGCTATCTTGTATTCTCCCACCCTAGGGACTGCTTTAGGACGTCCCATGGTCCTGTGTCCCCTAATGAAGCAATAAAGAGGGATTTTTGGTACTCACCGTAAAATCTCTTTCTTGGAGCCTTCATTGGGGGACACAGCACCCTCCCTGATTTTGGGCATATGTCCAGTTGGCCCTGTTGGGCATCTAATTTAGTTTTCACGGTTGTGCCCCGTTGGGCATTGCATAGTTGATTATTTTATGTTCCTCCTACTGCTTTAGCCACTAACTGGTGAGCTTGATGCCTGTAGGTGGGTGTATACTGCGGAGGAGGAGCTATTTCTTCTTTTGCATAGTGTCAACCTCCTAGCAACAACAGCATATATCCACGGTCCTGTGTCCCCCAATGAAGGGTCCAAGAAAGAGATTTTACGGTGAGTACCAAAAATCCCTTTTTTTTACTTGTGTGTATAAAATAGCGAGCAGCTTCCACCTGTAGAATTGTTAGGTCGCTTCTTTTAGCTGTTTAACCGTTCATAACAAGTCATTTTTCCCTTGCACTGCATATAGTCATTCTTATTAATGTTTATCACTTTTTCAGCGGGTTATGGAACGTACCCACCTGAAAATTACATAATGTGCACGTACCCTTAGGGCATGTGGTCATTATTGGGGGCGGTGTGGTCATTATTAAGAGGTGTAGCGAAATGTCCATAGAAATTTTTGACCACCCGTCAATTGAAAAAAATTTAATGGTAGATTGGCAATCCTGAGTGTAATGTGTGGGTACTTAAATTTTTTACTTTTTAGTTTATTTAGCAGTCGCTATAGACCAGAGAGCAATATGCTTCCAAATATCATGTTTTATTATTAATCAAAATCACATTGGCTAATATCCATAGAGGGTAATCCATCAATAAAACCTGCAAAGATGGCTGAGGCCGAGAGTCTTAGGATTTCATTATTCCAATTACTCTGCAGTGTTTTACTTCTGCCTGAAAAAGTGTTTCTGCTACGGGAGGGGTATGCAAACCACTGTTAACCAAACATGCATCCAAACTAATTTAAATGAGCTAATATTTACTCAGAGATGTACAGAAGATTTACTAAGCATATATAAATATAATTGCCTTTTTCATCTGCATGAGGGTTGGGTAAATAACTGGAAAATGTTCTCAACACAGACATCATTTATGTCCTCAAATGTCTGCGGGGGTGCAGGGTTCAAATAGTACGGGATTATGTATTAATGATGCTAAAGGGAATGTGTCATCAGAAAATAACTTACTGTTTAACCCTTTAATGATGAGCGCAAGTTGGGAGCGGGTGCATACAAATCACTAAATTTAAAGTGAACCCGACGGTAGATTCATGCTCCACAAGCAGCGAGAGTCAGAGACCGGCTCCATAGCTTCATTCTGGTATGTTTTACTCTAAAGCGCTGTGGCATTTCAGAGAAAACATACATTTAAATGCCGGCCGGGAACCATGTGTCTCGGCTGACATGTCCAGGACACTAGATCCTAATGGCTGGAATGCTGGAACAGCACTGCTGTGGGAGATCATTGCATATATTATATATTATTATTATATTATATTATATACTCAACATGGATAAAACAGAGTTCATCATCTTTCCACCCTCTCATTCACATCCCCCATCCGACCTATCCATCAACGTCAATGGCTGTTCACTCTCCCCAGTCCCACAAGCTCGCTGCCTTGGGGTAACCCTGGACTCTGATCTCTCCTTCAAGCCACATATCCAAGCCCTTTCCACCTCCTGCCGACTCCAACTCAAAAACATCTCCCGGATCCGTGCATTCCTCAGCAAAGACTCTGCAAAAACACTAGTGCATGCCCTCATCATATCCTGCCTCGACTACTGCAACCTCCTGCTCCGTGGCCTCCCTTCCAACACTCTTGCGCCTCTCCAATCTATCCTAAACTCTGCTGCTCGACTAATCCACCTGTCCCCCAGCTATTCCACGGCCTCTCCTCTAGGTCAATCCCTTCACTGGCTCCCCATTGCCCAAAGAATTCAGTTCAAAACCCTAACCATGGCATACAAAGCCATCCACAACCTGTCTCCCCCATACATCTGTGACCTAGTCTCCTGGTACTTACCTGCACGCAACCTCCGATCCTCACAAGATCTCCTTCTCTACTCCCCTCTTATCTCCTCCTCCCACAATCGTATACAAGATTTCTCCCGTGCTTCCCCCCTACTCTGGAACTCTCTACCCCAACATATCAGACTCTCGCCGACCGTGGAAACCTTCAAAAGGAACCTGAAGACCCACCTCTTCCGACAAGCCTACAACCTGCAGTAAACACCACTGCACGACCAGCGCTACCCTCACCTAATGTATCCTCACCCATCCCTTGTAGACTGTGAGCCCTCGCGGGCAGGGTCCTCGCTCCTCCTGTACCAGTCGCTGACTCGTTTTGTTAAGATTATGTAAATGCTTTTGTTATTTATATCCCTATCACATGTAAAGCGCCATGGAATAAATGGCGCTATAACAATAAATAATAATAATAATAATATTATAACACTGCTACTCACTTGGGAGAGATCTGAGGTATCACAGAAACCGTTTCTATTTAAAGTCCAGCTGGTTTATTTCAGTCCTCATATACTGTTACATAGTTTATAAGGCCGAAAAAAGACAAGCGTCCATCCAGTTCAGCCTATTTCTTGTGCACTGCAGCTATTCCGCAGCGTTGATCCAGGGGAAGGCAAAAAAAAAACCATGCGGTATAGGCCAATTTATATCATTGAGGAAAAATTCACTTCCCGACACCAATCTGGTAGTCAGATTAAATCCCTGGATTAATTAACTAAGCATAAGATGTAATTTTATTGTTCTCAAGAAAGGCGTCCAGGCCTCTCTTGAACTCATTAAGTGAGTTGGACATCACCACTTCCTCTCCCAGAGAGTTCCAGAGTCTCACGGCTCTGACCGTAAAGAATCCCTTTCTATGCTGGTGCAGGAACCTCCTTTCCTCCAGACGCATAGTGTGCCCCCTCGTCTTTGTCACCATCCTTGGTATAAACAGGTCATGGGAGAGATCTCTGTACTGCCCCCTGATGTATTTATACATGTTTATGAGGTCTCCCCTAAGCCTTCTCTTTTCCAACGTAAATAGGCCTAATTTTGACAACCTCTCTGGGTATTCTGATGCATGCCATGACTCTATTTGCCTTCGCAGCTGCTGCCTGACACTGGGCACTCCAATTTAATTTGCTATTAACCAAGACGCCCAGGTCCTTCTCCATGTCAGATTTCCCCAACGGTTTCCCATTTAATATGCATGGGTGACTGCTGTTTTTCTTTCCCATGTGCATGACCTTACATTTATCGGCATTGAACCCCATTTGCCATTTTTTGGTCCAACTCCCCAATTTATCTAAATCCTCCTGTATCTGTGCCCTATCCTCATCTGTATTAACTACTTTACAAAGTTTAGTATCATCTGCAAATATTGCTATTTTACTATGCAACCCTTCCACTAGATCATTAATAAATATATTAAATAATATAGGGCCCAAGACAGACCCTTGAGGCACCCCGCTAGTAACCCTGACACACCCTGAGCTTACTCCATTGATAACCACCCTCTGCTTTCTATCACTCAGCCAGCTCTTTACCCACTTGCACACATTATCCCCCAGACCAAGCATTCTCATTTTATATACAAACCTTTTGTGTGGCACGGTATCAAACGCTTTGGAGAAGTCAAGGTATACAACATCCACTGACTCTCCCCGGTCCAGCTGTGAGCTCACCTCCTCGTAGAAGGCGATCAGGTTTGTTTGGCAGGAGCGATCCCTCATGAATCCATGTTGATATGGAGTTAGACAGTTATTATCATTAAGATATTCTACAATAGCATCTCTAAGAAATCCTTCAAACAATTTACCCACAACAGACGTTAAGCTGACTGGTCTATAGTTCCCAGGGTCACTTTTAGACCCCTTTTTGAATATTGGTACCACATTTGCTTGGCGCCAGTCTAGTGGGACAGTCCCTGTCCATAAAGAGTGCTTGAATATAAGATACAGCGGTCTGTCTATCACATTACTTAATTCTTTTAGTACCCGGGGGTGTATGCCATCTGGGCCTGGTGACTTGTCTATTTTGATATTATTTAGGCGTTTCTGAACTTCCTCCTGGGTTAGGTGAGTGATATTTAGCGGAGGGTTTACTTTATCACTCTGCATTTCCTCCGATAAATTGTTTTCTTTTGTGAAAACAGTGGAGAAGAAGCTATTGAGTAGGTTTGCTTTACCCTCATCGCCCTCTATGATTTTACCCAGGTTATTTTTCAATGGGCCAACTCCATCAGTTTTAATCCTTTTACTGTTTATGTAGTTAAAGAACAGTTTGGAATTCGTTTTACTTTCCTTGGCAATTAGTCTCTCTGTCTCCTCTTTTGCTATTCTTATTTGTTTCTTACAGATTTTGTTTTTTTCCCTATAAGATATTAGCGCTTCCTCGCTGCCTTCTTGTTTAAGTTTACCTAAAGCCCTTTTTTTGTTTTTCATTGCCCTCTTGACTTCCTTATTTAGCCACATTGGCTTCCTCCTATTCCTAGCCCTTTTATTCCCATAAGGTATGTACCTTCTACAGTGACTATGTAGGACTGTTTTGAAAATTTCCCATTTTCTATCCGTGCTCCTATTACTAAAGATACTATCCCAGTCTATAAGGTGAAGGGCATCTCTTAGCTGATCAAACTTTGCCCTCCTGAAGTTCAGTGTTTTTGTGACTCCCTTGCTGGGCACCCTACTGAAGCACATGTGGAATTGTATAATGTTGTGGTCACTATTTCCCAGGTGCCCCCCGACCTGCACCTCAGTTATTCTGTCTGGCCTGTCAGTTAATATTAAGTCTAAAAGGGCCGTCCCTCTAGTTGGTTCCTGCACAAGTTGTGACAAATAATTGTCTTTGATAATTGACAGAAACCTGTTTCCTTTCTGAGATCTACAGCTTTCGGTTTCCCAGTCTATATCGGGGTACTTGAAGTCCCCCATAATAATCACCTCGTTATTTTTTGCTACTTCGTCTATTTGTCTCATTAATAGACTTTCCGTGGCTTCTGCTATATTTGGTGGTTTATAACAGACTCCTATGATAATTTTATTATTGTTTTTTGCCCCATGTATCTCCACCCATAAGGACTCGACCTCCTCATTTCCCTCCCATACATCCTCCCGTATTGTAGGCTTTAGACACGTCTTTACATATAGACAGACTCCACCCCCTTTCCGATTTCTTCGATCCCTTCTAAACAGACTGTAACCCTGTAAGTTAACTGCCCAGTCATAGCTTTCATCTAACCATGTCTCGGTTATTCCCACTATGTCATAGTTACCTGTAGATATTTCTGCTTCCAGTTCATCCATCTTGTTTGTCAGGCTCCTGGCATTTGCTAGCACGCAGTTTATACGATTTTGTTTTGTTCCAGTCTTCTACCTGTGGATTGTATTAGAAATTTTCTTACCTCCCTTCCAAGTATCTTGTCTTGGACCTTCTTTGTCGCACTTCATATCTTTCATTAGTATGTTCTCTGGTTGCATGTTCGTGTCCGGCGTTTTTCTTCCCATCCCCTCTTCTTCTAGTTTAACGCCCTCCTGATGAGTGTTGCTGTTGTTATGATCTGCAACAAGAACTAAGGAAAGATAGGGGAAAGCTGTCCCTACAATAAGACTAAGCTGAATCCCTCTGATGTAGCGGGCTGCCTGTTCCTAGCGAACAGACCCGCTTTCGTCCTCGGCTAGTCTGAACGAAGACCTATAGAATTAAGGGAGGGGTCCCTAAAAGAACTAAGGACTGGGACAAAAATGGGACACCTCCTAAACAGAAATTGTTGTAGAACACAAAAGACAAACTGACAAAAGTACTAGAGGTCCCAGAGGACCAAGCAAACTGACAGAAATAGGCACCGAAGCACCAGGCTAGCAAAACAGTCAAACAACACTGAAGTCCAGCAAAGCCATAAGGGCGGAGCTGGAATATATAGGCAGATGTTCACGTGACCACAAAACACAAGATAGAAAAAACTAACAGGAGGGTTCTAACATATACCACATCACAGGAAAACTGAAATACAGCCTTTGTCCGGCATAAAGTGAAACATAATGTAACAAGTCCATACAATAGTGCTGGTTAGGCTGCCTGGGTTAGAGTCCAGCTTCTTAGGCTATGTGCCCACAATGCAGAAATGCTCAGGATTTTTTCCTGAGCATTTCTGCATGTCCCTGGCAGAAAAAACGCATGCGGATTGTACATGCGGATTATACATGCGGATTGTACAGTACATGCGGATTGTACATGCGGATTGTACAGTACATGCGGATTGTACATGCGGATTGTACATGCGTTTTTCCTGCCAGGGACATGCGGATGTGAAGCGTTCTTCACATGCATTTCCACATGCGGGTTGACAAGCGCTTTCCAAGCGATTTTAGCATCACTTGGAAAGTGCTTGTCAACTTGGTCACACTATATAAATCCATGCAAACAGCATGGATTTATATACTGTGACCCGAGAGAATGTCAAAAAATAAAAAAATAAATGTATACTTACCTTCTGACGGCCCCCGGAGTCTTGATTTCATCCGTCCCGGCTGCCGGCAGCGGTAGAGTGAAGGACCTGCCGACGTCAGTGTTGCGTGACCCGTCACATGACTCTGACGTCAGCGCAGGTCCTTCATTCCATCGCTAACTGCTGCCAAGCAAGGAGGAGTGCAGCGCGGGCCCCCAGAAGGTAAGTATATATATATATATATATATATATATATATATATTTTTATTCTTTTTTTTACAGTTTTCAATGGTACCCAGGTCCAGAGGAGAGTCTCCTCTCCTCCACACCCAGGTACCATCCGCACATTAAAACGCACGGAATGCGCATCTACATATGCAGTGATGCGTAATCCATGCGGTCTAATGCAAGTCAATGGCAGCGAAAACGCAGCACTTCCGCAAAATAATTGGTAGTGCTGCGTTTTTTTCCGCACTGATAATCCGCAGCGGAAATTTCCGCAGCATGTGCACAGCACATGCGGATTATCATTGGGGAACATGGCAGGCCTTCTACCATGCATTTTTTAAGCGTTTCTGCAGCGTTTTTGCCGCTGCGGAAACGCTTAAAAAACGCATCGTGGGCACACAGCCTCAGTCCTTTAGCAAAGGCACTCAATCTAGGAGATCTGCACACCTTCATACACACAGCTATGTGTGAGACAAGCAGGTCTCATTTTACAAGGTGAGCCATACCCAGGAGTTGAAATATGGTGAGCAGCCGTCTCTCCCCACTCTTTACTAGTAGAGAAGATGCGCACTCAGCTATGGAAGGCGGTGCAGGTTGAACTGGACTAAGCCAAGAACTTCAATGAATGAAAATCAGCCGCACTTTTGGATACTATGCAAAGTGAAAAGTTTATTCCAACTTCCACAGGTAAGAGCTGAAGCTGGAGTCTGGGTGACTGACCCACTGAGACTCCTAAGTACAGGCGATGTTTGGAAAAGACCATGAAGTGGGTCAAAACATCACGACTAGTGATGAGCGAGTATGTTCTGTTAACCCTCTCGGCGAGCATCTTCAGAGTGCTCGGGTGTTATGTTTTAGTCACTCTGTGCTCATGATTTGCGACTGTTTGACAGCTTTAATACATGTGAAGAATGCCTAAGAAACAGGCATTCCTCACATGTATTAAAGGTGTCAAACAGTCGCAAATCATGAGCATAGAGTGACTAAAACATAACACCCGAGCACGCTGAAGATACTCGGGAAACACCCGAGCATGCTCGTAAATCTCGAGTAACGAGCATGCTCGCTTATCACTAGTCACGACATATCGCTCTATGTTCCATCGCTCATGTTTATTAACAACGGTGTGGTGAATATATATAGATTGGAATAAACTTTTCACTCTCCGAAGTCTTTAGCTTCTCATAATCAACCTGTCACAACCGATTAACCCTTTGCAGTCCCATATGTACAAAAGCATTACTCCAGGTTTATCTCCCATCCACTAGGTGTCCTACAGCCACGTTACAATATATATATTTATTTTTCTATGGGGCCCTGAATTGATTAAGCCAATGTTATTCAGTAGTGATAAGCCCCTTTGACATGTAAGGCTATGTTCACACATTATGGTTTTTTCAGCGGTTTTTGCTGCAGATTTTTATGCAACTTTTCAGGTGCCTTTTGCAGTAGCAGCAAAGTCTATGAGAAACCAGAATTCTCTGTTCACACATCATTTTTTTTTGTTACGCATTTTGTGCCTTGCATGTTTTTTTGGAAAATAAAGCATGTCACTTCTTTCAGCGTTTTTTTCACCCATAGCATGTTGAACATATTTAGATAAAAAAGTAAATTCTTTGTATGGATGGACTTTTACTTAGGCACATTAGACAGGGCCAAAATGCTTAATTATCAAATATTAGAGAATTCACATTCTGTAGATTTTCTTCATATCCTCATAGAAATTAAATTAGATTACTAATATTAGAAACAACACGATATGATAAAATATTGGGAAAGACAATCACATTTTTCATGATCCCTAATGAAGATTGAAGTAAAATGGATGAAGTGGTGGTGGGGTGGAGAGGGTGGAGGGGGTGCAGATATTTTGGAAGTAGAGTTCTTGCACTAAAACCAGCTAACTCTGCATTTATCTTTGGCTCAAAATGGCTAAAACCAAAATGATTCTTCTTTCCGAAACCGATTTGATGTTTCAATTAATATATTTATAGCATCCCGATGAATCCATTATCTACACCGCACATTTCAGTTCCATGGCAAATAACTCATATCATGGTTTGAAGTGCAAAGTAAGCAAACCCACAAACATCAACTTTATCTTATCGGTGTGTCAGCTAAAAGCATATAAGGTGTGGATTTAATGTCCACAAATCTCTCCTGAACATGTTCAAGCAAAAAAATAATAATTGAAGTGTCAGTATAGCTTGCACATTTCATTTAGTATCACCTTAGTATCTTTTTGGAAATGCACTGACTCAACCCTGCCTGTGAAGTGTAGAAAGAATGTCGGAGCGCCATGCCACTGCTTCCAGAACAACGGATTTTGTAGGACAGGCATTTTATGAAAATGTTACTGTAGCAAACAGGAGTTATACATACAAAGGTATTTTCACATGTTAGCGTGAAGAATCTATGGTACATATCACGAGTAGGATTGCATCAGTACAGACAGATCACAGCTACAAAATTGACCTGATGACCAGGTTACCTATTGGAAATTATTACGTTTACTTATTTAAAAAGTAAAAGCGCCTAATATGTGTGTTGATGAGCTTGAAAAAAAAAACAAAGGTCCAACAAATTCAACCTATTAATGTTATTCCGGAGGCCTCTTTTAACCTTGTTCAACCAATTAACCATCACAAAATTGTTCAGCCGAAAGTGTCTATAGTATCATTGCTCCTAAAGTAAAGAATCCCATCTCTAATTATGGTGAAACTAGAGATGAGTGGATCCGGCAAAATTCAAAATCCCCTATATGTGCAGATTTTCCTGGGCATTTTGATTCTGGGCATAATAAACGTAAGATGTAAAAAAAAATACTTACCCTCACCTCTCCAGCCCCTTAGCTCCTTACTGTCACCCATCCGGTCCTTGTTGCATCTTCACTGCTGCCAGCCCCGGCACACCCAGGCAAATGCCAGGGCCCTGAAAAGGCGGGAGGGCCCACTTGCCGTCTGGGACAAAGGCGCGCTATGGTGCCCATGAGCGGGGGAGTCCAGTGCCAGTGCCCACGACTGGGCCCCTCCTCGCTTGCTTAGGGCCCCGGCACAATACTTACCTCTCCCCTTTCCTCCGCAGGTCCTGTCTCTTCCGCATCTCCTGACGTCTCAGGTCAGAGGGTGCAATGACGTCTTTCCAGTGTGCCCTCTGTTGAGCAGTCACAGTGCAGAGAGTGGGAAGACGGTGACACTGAGGAGTCCGGAGCAGAGCAGCGGCAGTGAGAGGAAGTGAGTATTTTATTTATTTATTTTTTTATGTATGGAGGCATGGAGCATTATGTGGGGTCCATACAGCAGGGAGCATTTCTATGGAGCTCATACAGCAGGGAGAATTTCTATGGGGCCCATACAGCATGGAGCATTATATGGGGGCCAGTATTCTGCATGGAGCATTATATGGGGGCCAGTATTTTGCATGGAGCGTTGTATGGGGGCCAGTATTCTGCATGGAGCATTATATGGGGCCCATTATTCTGTATGGAGCATTATATGTGACACACATTATTCTGTATGGAGCATTATATGGGGTCCATTATTCTGTACGGAGCAATATATGGGGTCCATTATTCTGTAAGGAGCAATATATGGGGCCCATAATACTGTACGGAGGACTATGTGGTGCCCATAATACTGTATGGAGGGCTATGTGGGGTCCATTATTCTGTATGGAGGACTATGTAGAGCCCATAATACTGTATGTAGGACTATGTGGTGCCCATAATACCATATGGAGGACTATACAATCCGGTCTGCACTGTGCGCTGCGAGGATTTGCCGGTTTCTGAGCTATTGTAGAATTTGCAATAGATATCGCTCATGTAATGTAAGAAGTAAGTTTAATCTTTGGCATTGTACTATATATATATATTTCTCTGCCGTATATGTGCATCATGAATGGTGGTATGGGTTAAAGGGGCCCACTGAAACTCTTTCGCCCGGGGCCCACGAAAACATGGGGTCGGCCCTGACCGCTGCGAATGCTGAATCTCTGGGCCTCTTCAAGTTAGGCCAGGACTTCCAGCTCTGATGAGGCCAGGTATGGTTCTGCACATGCGCGCACGTTGTTATGTCATGACATTGTCCGTTACTTGTCGCATATTTTGATTTCCATTGTGAGTGCTGAATCTCCTGGTCTCTTCTAGGACTTACTGCTCTGAGGTCAGGAAGGTAGAATGCAAGTGCGCGTAAGATCACGATGTCCTGATGTCATGATGTGCGCCAACACCTAGCGCACATGTGCAGAACCATCCCAGGCCTCATCTGAGCTGGAAATCCTGGCCTACCCTGAAGAGGTCCGGGAATTTAACACTCATGTCGGTGATGAGAAACTTCAACAAGGACCAGACGGGTGACGATGAGGAGGGTGAGTGGTTAGGTAATTCTAAGTATTTTTTGAACTATTTGATGGATATTTATAGTTCAGTAAAATGGTGGCAGTGGCTGTCATTTTTCTAAGTCTGCAAGGAAGCAAGTTGCAAAAAAACAGCATTTCTGCCAATGCTGATTTTTGCAGTGTTCAATTAGAATTTAATTACACTCAAAAATTTTCATTCGTCTTTAGGTGAAACCTTTTCCCTAGATATCCAGTAGGTTACAGTCCTATGTGTAAGATATATTTGCATACTGTAATTAGCTAACTTCTAAGTTATTTTTTCTAAAGTGGAAAACCCCAAGTTTGATCATCTTTATTGGTTCTGCAAGCTAACCATTTCCTCACAGGGCTTAGACCATGAACAGCATTTATCTCGTATCTACATTATAAAGTATATGATAAATATGCTGTCAAGAGGGATCCCACTTCTGGAACCTACACCAGTCATAATGGAGGAGTGGTCACACATGGTGACTACAATTCTCTTCAATGTCTACAAGACTGACAGAGATGACAGAGTACAGATGTCTCTGTCCATGAGATATACAGGAAACATTTCTGATGTATATCCTTTTGAATAAAATCAAGTGTAGTATTGTTAGAAAAGGCAGCTTTTGCCTGGGCCGCCCTAGTAGTCCGATACATCATACACACTGGGTACGCTGCACTGGGAAGTACGCTGGGTGGCTTATATAGTCACCTGGTGGAAACCCTGGCCCTCCAGGATCAAAGAAATTATGTCGGGTAATTTTGAGAGCCTGAGATGCAAAGTGCTCCAGAAGTGGTGACCCTGGGGTTCCCTAACTCACTGGGCGTGGAAAACCCACTTGAGTTTTGACACAATCGCACAGCATTTCATCCTTTCTTACTTTTTGAGCACACTCCCTTTTCCAGGACTTTTTGCTAGGATGGGGAATTTTTTAATTACCGCTTGAAGGTCCAGCCAGTATTACACTAGAAGCACCATCATTATTTATTTGAATGGTTTGCACACCTGTGTCACCCATGCACGTGTGTCTTTCTGTCACTAGGATTTTTCATGGTGCGTTTCCCTTATAGATTCGGGTTCCCTTCTGATCGGTCTAGACGTGGAGTGTGTGCCCATCACGCTCTCCTCCCTCCTGACCACTATTTGTCCTCTCTCGGGAGGATAGCCAACCATAAATGGCTCCTAGTTTTGCTTGGGTGGTAATCTTGGCAGATGCTGGGAGCAAGATTGGGTATCCCTTGGCTTCGGCTAGGGGAGACTACTAGTTCCTGACCCTCGCTGTGGCTTTCTGGCTTGCAGAGCCAGGTAATGGTTATTGGGGGCCTTTCTCCTGTTGGAGAAGGCTACAATTGACTGCATCCTAGTGCACTTTTTTAGCGCACTTCAGTATAGAGTATTGTACAGTTCTCAGGCTCTTAATAAAAAAAATTGTTGTATAACCCATAAATGTTCAATTCGTTTTTATAAGTCTCAAAGTCTATGAAAGACAAAGAAGCAAAGAGCATCGTGCTATACAGTGGGTACGGAAAGTATTCAGACACTTTTAAATTTTTCACTCTTTGTTTCATTGCAGCCATTTGGTAAATTCTAAAAAGTTAATTTTTTTCTCATTAAAGAACACTCTGCACCCCATCTTGACTGAAAAAAAACAGAAATGTAGAAATTTTTGCAAATTTATTAAAAAAGAAAAACTGAAATATCACATGGTCATAAGTATTCAGACCCTTTGCTCAGTATTGAGTAGAAGCACCCTTTTGAGCTAGTACAGCCATGAGTCTTCTTGGAAATTATGCAACAAGTTTTTCCACCTGGATTTGGGGATCCTCTGCCATTCTTCCTTGCAGATCTTCTCCAGTTCCATCAGGTTGGATGGTGAACGTTGGTGGACAGCCATTTTCAGGTCTCTCCAGAGATGCTCAATTGGGTTTAGGTCAGGGCTGTGGCTAAGCCAGTCAAGAATGGTCTCAGAGTTGTTCTGCAGCCACTCTTTTGTTATTTTAGCTGTGTGCTTAGGGTCATTATCTTGTTGGAAGGTGAACCTTCGGCCAAGTCTGAGGTCCAGAGCACTTTGGAAGAGGTTTTCATCCAGGATATCTCTGTACTTGGCCGCATTCATGTTTCCTCCAATTGAAACCAGTCATCCTGTCCCTGCAGCTGAAAAACACCCCCATACATGATGCTGCCACCACCATGTTTCACTGTTGGGATTGTATTGGGCAGGTGATGAGCAGTGCCTGGTTTTCTTCTTACATACCGCTTAGAATTATCACCAAAAAGTTCTATCTTCGTCTCATCAGACCAGAGAATCTTATTTCTCATAGTCTGGGAGTCCTTCATGTGTTTTTGAGCAAACTCTATGCAGACTTTCATATGTCTTGCACTGAGGAGAGGCTTCCATCGGGCCACTCTTCCATAAAGGCCCGACTGGTGGAGGGCTGCAGTGATAGTTGACTTTGGGGAACTTTCTCCCATCTCCCTACTGGATCTCTGGAGCTCAGCCACAGTGATCTTGGGGTTCTTCTTTACCTCTCTCACCAAGGCTCTTCTCCCACGATTGCTCAGTTTGGCTGAATGGCCAGGTCTAGGAAGACTTCTGGTGGTCCTAAACTTCTTCAATTTAAGGATTATGGAGGCCACTGTGCTCTTAGGAACATTGAGTACTGCCGAAATTCTTTTGTTACCTTGGCCAGATCTGTGGCTTGCCACAACTCTGTCTCTGAGCTCCTTGGGCAGTTCCTTTGAGCTCATGATTCTCATTTGGTCTGACATGCACTGTGAGCTGTGAGGTCTTATATAGACAGGTGTGTGTCTATCCAAATCAAGTCCTATCAGTTTAATTAAACACAGCTGGACTCCAATGAAAAAGTAGAACCATCTCAAGGAGGATCACAAGGAAATGGACAGCATGTGTCTTAAATATGAGTGTCTGAGCAAAGAGTGTGAATACTTATGACCATGTGATATTTCAGTTTTTCTCTTTTAATAAATTTGCAAAAATGTCTACATTTCTGTTTTTTTCAGTCAAGATGGGGTGCAGAGTGTACTTTTATGAGAAAAAAATGAACTTTTTAGAATTTACCAAATGGCTGCAATAAAACAAAGAGTGAAAAATTTAAAGGGGTCTGAATACTCTTCGTACCCATTGTATATATATTTCTCATAGATTTTGCAGTGAATGGGAATGGGGGACTAAGTACCCCAATTTTTGGCTCAGTAAGCTTTCCACAGCTGGGGTATCCTCTATTGATTTGCCATAAATATTTGGCACAGGAAACACCCTTTAATGGTTTAGTTATAACAATAGTTACAAAGTTTATGTATTGTTAATGATGATCACTCCTTAGGCAACTGGGTGTATATTAGGAATAGGTGAGGCCAAAACACATTGTGTATAATATTGAAATTCTGGGGTATTTTTTATCCCCCTGTATGGGATATCTTTTCTAAACATATTACTTTTCCTTGCTGCTACTTCCATGTGCATCACATTGTACTTTACCTTATTGTGTCTTCTTACTTTTGGTTCTGTTCCCCTCTCACAACATGCAGCTTCTCAGAAACACAGTAAGTATAAAGCACTGCAGCTGCATACCCCTCCTCTTCCCCTGCCTTCTCCTGCCTGTCAAATGAAGTTTTTGAACATTTACTGAAACTCCAAAAAATATATTTTTTTTTTCATAAATCTTTCATTTTGGGGATTCTAACGTAAATTGTAGTACTGGGTGCAGCCGTCAAACCTCTACAAACTGTGAATGTTTTATTGTCCACGCTTGTTACTGTACTTTCGGCAAGTATCCTGCCCATTTTTTTGTAAGACTATTAAATATATATGAACTAATAAAGCCGTCTCTATAATGGTAAGGATGTTATTGCGAGGCTAAGTGCTTTCACTTAATTACTTTTTCAATATATGTTGCACTATGTGACAGGACATTAAAGCTTTGATGGGGTAAATATAATCTTTGTCTATCAGATTGAGATGAGCTTTGAACAGTGTGTTCTAGGGGAGAGCATGTCTGATGTTCAGAGAAGAAATTCTGCTTTCTTCTTTCCTCTGCAGTTCACAGAGCGACGTCTGAGGTCGAATCCACACTTTAGCAAACTCCCCGCATCTCTTAGCTTCTTTTGAAATGGCATCTCCCTGCGTCCATTTTTTCCTTCTTTTTAGAAAAGCACTGAGAGCTGCAAGCTATCACTTCTCCCTCCCTCCGGCTGATGTCTTGCTGAGACGTCGCCTGTTCTGACCTTGCTTAGAAGTGAATACTGCACAATGATCCTCAGCACTATGCAAGATTGACAAATTATAGGGTGAAAAGTAACGATCAGTCTGGCTATTGTAGTAACCCACCTTTTTATTTCTAAATGCGTCCAACCTCCAATTTACAGGAGAAGTGGCTCCAAGCAAAGCATCCCTGTGACAGCTTTCTGCCCTGACTACCAAGCGCCATCCCAAGAGATAGATGGCGTGTCTTATTTGTGCTTATTCGCAGTACAAATACTATTCAGATCTGTGACATACGACCCTGTGATATAGCGGGGTGCATTCCTTATATATGCAGCTTGCTAGCTGATCGCTGTGTCATCATGTTGCAGGAAATATTTTTATGCCTTTCATTCTCCAACTCATGATAATCCAATCCCTTCCCTCCCTTGTTTAGAACATGCTGTAAATGTTGAAGACGTTTCAATCATTTGGCTATTACATGTTCATAATCTTTAAGGAATTATTTTTGTAAATTTCACAAAGAGATCAAAGAAAAATAGGAGGTGAAACTAATTTGTTTGCTCCAGATATGTGAATTATGGATTGGACCTGTATCAATGAGTCTGTATTCCCAATAACCATTGTTCTTAAAAAGAGAATTATCCGCAGTGACGTTCCTCTCCAAGTTTGGAACTACTCTATGGCTCTGAATATATAAGCCCCAACTAATTATTTGATTATATAAAGCTAGGTTCATAGATACAAACATCTTTTAGCTGTGCTAACAGTATTAATAGAAATGTGTTATCAGAAAATTACCTATTGTTCAAATCAGCCATTTTTTCAAACATTTTTGATGATTTTTTTTTTATATTTTGGTGGATGATGTTAATTCTAACTTTTTCTAGGCTATTTGAGTCTTTATCCCTGTATGCAGAAACTGAATTTTTGTAGGTGTGTAAGGATATGTGTGGCGCCCCTACGGGTTCAGTCGCCAGAGAGGTACTGCATCTTACCACTCTCAGGTAAGGATGGAGTACTACCCAGGGCGCACACACTTGCATCCAATACACTCCATTTCAGTAGGGAAGGGCAAGATTGCTCCTAAGGGAGAGCCCAGTCCCTGGTCCCTAGCTGGAGGGTAGAACCATGTAGTGGGTGTGGGTGGAGGAAGTAGATCAGGGGAGCACCGTCAGAAGGAGTATAAGAAGGAAGGGAAGCATCTAGAAGCAGACAGTTCAGTCAGAGCGAGTCCTGTTGAGGAGAGCAGTGTAGGAGGTCCAGGCTCCTGGCTCCAGTGCTTGGAGCAGGAGTTGAGAGGAGAGAGAGAGGATGGGGCCTAGTTTGAGAGGCCCAGGAGAGAGAGTGAGAGAGGACGGGAGCAGAGGGAAGGCTCCAGAGACAGAGGGGATCCCAGGGGCACGGTGAGTGCGGAAGCCACCTGTGCGCCCGAATCTACACAGATGTGGAGGGATCGGGCCACAGAGGGGACCGGCCCCTAAACTAGTGGAGAATAATCAGGCTCAGCTAGATAACCGGAGGCTGCTGTACTTGCAAGGTGCAGCTGCCAACCACCACAGTTACATCGCCGAAAAGGTGGAAGCGTAGGATCTAGGGGATTGCAAGTCGCCCGACAAGACCCGAGGCTACTGGCTTGGGACACTGATTGTGAGGCGCAGGGCAGGAGGGCGAGAGCCAGCGCAGGGAAGACGACCGAGAAAGGAACATAGAACGGGGTCCCGTTTAAGTACTCCTGAGAGACTTGAGAGTTTGCTGAATCCCTTCCCTGGTGAACACAGGATGACGTGGGAGGTTACACACTGGCCTTGGTAACCTGGAGTCTTGAACAACTGTGAGTAAACCTGAAGACTGCACCCCACTGTGTCCTGGAATTATTGCTGCGCCATCACCAGCCCTGCACTACACAGCACCAGCAACATCTACCTCATAAAATCATCATACACTGCCCTGGAGCTTAGCTCTACCTGTGGAGAGCTGAACCAACTCTGCTGTGTCACCATCAGCTAAAGAGGATCTGCACCGCAGTGGCGGCCCCATATAGCCGCAAACAACAGGTGGAGTCACGAACATTATCTCTAAAAACTTCATTCCCCTTTTTACTTTCCCCTTTAATTGACTGCCCTGGTTCATGGACCGGGTCATTGCTACCGTGACATCCCCCAGCATCGACCGGCCTGGCTACCGAGTACTCCACGGCCCAGGGGGCACGTCATATGGACATGCTGCCCATGTTTCCCCCTTGAAGAAACAAGATTCAATGTTGTGTTATGTGATATGTAATATGAATTGTGATTTGCATTAGATATGTTAGTAATGTTGGTAATATGTGTAGGTTGACAGTAGGAACAGTTAGAGTTAATGTTTTGGACTAGCCCAGTGTGGGAGGGGATGAGTTGTGGGGAAAGTGACAATTCCCTGTCAAAGAGGGAGGTAGGGCCTGGAGTGCATAGTGAACGAACCAAAAGGTTTAAGTTGAGCAGTGTCGCATTCTGGGGTGACCCTAAGTGAGAGGAGACCAAAGAGCAGGGATTGCAAGATCTGGATTACAAGTGACTAAGAGACAGAGTGGCCTTCCGGAGACGGGTCCTAGGAGAGGATGCCTAGCCATGAGGCCCCGAGGTGATAACGCTGAAAGGTAATGGGCCTAAAGATGACTGAGTATGAGGGAATAGTAGTGTCCCGAGCGGGAATTCCAGGACGCCAGTGGAAAGAGGATGCGGAACAACAGAACAAATAATAGACACTTGTTAATCAGGACTGTAGCATTAAAGTTAGGTTGTGGTGAAGAAGGGAGAAACAGTGGCCATAGAAAGGCCTGGACTAAACTACTGAGGATAGAAACTGTTCATGTAGCGTGCCAGGGCATCTGGAGTCAATCCCTCACCCAAGGCTACCGCCCCACGCCACGTTACAGGTGTGTATAAGAAATTATAACTACTTACACCATATCTTATCTCCTTAACCATTACCCTCCATGCACATCCACTCTTTTCTTGGTTTGCTGTGGCACTCATATGACTTAGAAGGAGCACCGTTTTGTGTACTCCATTTATATACTTATCAGCCAAACAAGGCGACCTTTTCAACTCTCCGTTACAAGGGCCATCTAAATTAGCAATTTTTGCAATGAACCGCTAACAATGACGAGATAGTTTCTAACAATGCAATGACAAATCTCTGCTTTTCAGCTTCTGCGAAGACGGTTGTGCTAATTGACTACAATAATCACAGCAAATGCCCTTTACAGTATTGTCTCAGCAGATAACACTAGTATACATTAACTCCAGCTGTCTGCGCTTGCTTCTTGCTATTCAGATGGGAAAGCTCTTTGTTGCTTGTAACTATTCTCCCAAATGCTTCCCGTCTTCCTCCTGCCAGCGTTTTATCAACGTCACCTTATATTCCGCATTATTTGTGTGGCTGGATTTACAAAGCAGTTTCAACGCGATTAGCTCCGTATGAGAAAATAATATGGCAATTAAAAATAAAACGTGATCACTGCGCCTTTTATGTTGAGTGTGGATCTCCCTCCTGCCTCATTCTGGCAGATGACAGAGGAGAAAATACCTAATCTGGTGTCTGTCCATGTTGGAAATGCTTTATGTTGCCCATTACGACTCAGTCTGTCTCATGCATACTACACCGCCAGGGCAAAAATGCTTTTCTTCCCTCTGGTGCAGTCTGACTATGCAGCGTATAAATATTATTGATTCTGGTGTTTAATACACTAATGAAAGCCACTGTTATCGACTTTGTAATTAATACGCTGTCTCGGAGTAAAGTTTGTCAGGAGAAGTATGTATGAAAGCAGCTTAGACTTTGCTACACAAAATAAAGCGATTTACTGTACTATCCTGAAGTGGACCTCTTGCCCATAGTTCTCCCTGGAGAAAGACACTTCCCCGGCTAACGGCAGACAGATTGAGGGATAAGCTCTCATTTCTTCAGACGGAGACTGAGGCTTGGCTCCTTGTGGTGTTTTCACTTAAAAATAAAGAAAAATCTATATGGAAGTCGGATAGTTGATTAATATGTTCTTTTTCTTCTGTATGAATCTATGACCATATGGACAGAAATATTACTTAGCTTCTTTAATAAGTTATTAGCTTTCTTTTTTTTGCAATACCTGTCAACTGCCACCACGAGCCCAAACCGTATATTGTTAACATTAAGGGCTGAGTGCAGATGAACGTATTTTCGGTCTGAATGCGATTTGGCAAAACATTGTTCACACTCGGACCAATGTTTTGCTATGGGGACGTGCACATGTCCGATTTTTTTTCCTCGGGCAAGGAAAAAAATCATGCATGATTCGCATCCGATACTCAGTCAAGCAAGTCAACGAGTCAGAGGAAAACATCAGACTGCACTCAGATGACATCTGAGTGCAGTGCAATTTGCAGGGACTGGCAGAATGAAGATAATGGAAACTTTTTTTCTCCATCGTCTCCGCATAATCGGCCTGATTCTCTTGGATGAGAGAAAATACGGTAGTGTGACCCAAGCCTAATACAGAAGTAATCACAGCACAATCCACCGAAGCACAATTAATACCCATTTAAGCCCCTTTCACACATCCACTTTTCTTGTTTGTCTGTGTTTTCACGGATAAAACATGTACCAATATAGTCTGTGGCAGTGGCGGACACAGACAGGAAAGGGCCCCTGAGCAAGAACAATACATGGGCCCTCTGCAGTCTATTAAGTCATCATAATGCACAATTCTGCTGGTTTTGGAGGTGGTAGTGACCTCCTTACCTCTTGGGCCCCTGTGCAGCAGCACAGGTTGCACCAATATGTCCGCCTCTGGTCTGTAGGGCTGTTCAGATGTCCGTTTTTATTGCAGACCAAGTGTTCGCAAAAAATAAAATGGAGACATTTCCATTTTTTTCATGACTAATGAATCAAGCTCACCCATACAAATCAGTGAAAAATACGGACAGATGCATCCTAGTGCAGTCCATTTTCACTGACTGTTTGCTAAGAGTAGAATGAGAAAATCAGTTTCTTTTTACATTTCAGAAAAACTGATGACGCTTCAGTGGTAGAAACTGACACTCTGACTAAACACTGGTGACGGAAGGGTCTGAATACTTATTACCATGTGATATTTCTGCTTTTCTTTTTTAATAAATTTGCAAAAATTTCTACATTTCTGTTTTGTTCAGTCACGATGGGGTGCAGAGTGGACTTTAATGAGGAAAAAAATGAACTTTTTAGAATTTACCAAATGGCTGCAATGAAACAGAGTGAAAAATTTAAAGGGGTCTGAATACTTTCCGTACCCACTGTACTATATGGAGGGCTATGTGGAGCCATTATACTGTATGGAGCACTATCTGGGGCCATTATACTACACTGCTCAAAAAAATAAAGGGAACACTCAAATAACACATCCTAGATTTGAATGAATGAAATATTTTCATTGAATACTTTGTTCTGTACAAAGTTGAATGTGCTGACAACAAAATCACACAAAAATCATCAATGGAAATCAAATTTATTAACCAATGGAGGCCTGGATTTGGAGTCACTCCCAAAATTAAAGTGGAAAAACACACTACAGGCTGATCCAACTTTGATGTAATGTCCTTAAAACCAGTCAAAATGAGGCTCAGTATTGTGTGTGTGGCCTCCATGTGCCTGTATGACCTCCCTACAACACCTGGGCATGCTCCCGATGAGGTTGCGGATGGTCTCCTGTGGGATCTCCACCCCGACCTGGACTAAAGCGTCCGCCAACTCCTGGACAGTCTGTGGTGCAACGTGACGTTGGTGGATGGAACGAGACATGATGTCCCAGATGTGCTCAATCGGATTCAGGTCTGGGGAACGGGCGGGCCAGTCCATAGCTTCAATGCCTTCATCTTGCAGGAACTGCTGACACACTCCAGCCACATGAGGTCTGGCATTGTCCTGCATTAGGAGGAACCCAGGGCCAACCGCACCAGCATATGGTCTCACAAGGGGTCTGAGGATCTCATCTCGGTACCTAATGGCAGTCAGGCTACCTCTGGCGAGCACATGGAGGGCTGTGCGGCCCTCCAAAGAAATGCCACCCCGCACCATTACTGACGCACTGCCAAACCGGTCATGCTGAAGGATGTTGCAGGCAGCAGATCGCTCTCCACAGCATCTCCAGACTCTGTCACATATGCTCAGTGTGAATCCGCTTTCATCTCTGAAGAGCACAGGACGCCAGTGGCGACTTTGCCATTCCTGGTGTTCTGTGGAAAATGGCAAGCGTCCTGCACGGTGTTGCGCTGTGAGCAGAACCCCCATCTGTGGACGTCGGGCCCTCATACCACCCTCATGGAGTCGGTTTCTAACCGTTTGTGCAGACACATACACATTTGTGGCCTGCTGGAGGTCATTTTGCAGGGCTCTGGCAGTGCTCCTCCTGTTCCTCCTTGCACAAAAGAGGAGGTAACGATCCTGCTGCTGGGTTGTTGCCCTCCTATGGCTCCCTCCACATCTTCTGGTATCTGCTCCATGCTCTGGACACTGTGCTGACAGACACAGCTACCCTTCTTGCCACAGCTCGCACTGATGTGCCATCCTGGATGAACTGCACTACCTGAGCAACTTCTGTGGGTTGTGCTGTAGACACCGCCTCGTGCTACTGTACCTCTAGGGGTGAGAGCAATGGCAAAATGAAAAAGTGACCAAAACAACAGCCAAAAAGGATGAGAACAAAGAAATGGTCTGTGGTCACCACCTGCAGAACCACTCCTTTATAGGGGGTATCTTGCTAATTGCCAATCATTTCTACCAGTTGTCTGTTCCATTTGCACAACAGCAGGAGAAATTGATTCACGATCAGTGTTGCTTCATAACTGGACAGGTAGATATCACAGAAGTGTTATTGACTTGGAGTTACATTGTGTTGTTTAAGTGTTCCCTTTATTTTTTTGAGCAGTGTATATGGAGCACTATGTGGGGCTATTATTCCGTATGAAGTACTATGTGGGGCCATTGTACTGTATGGATGTTGGCCCTCAACTTTGTCCAAGCTTTAAAATTTTGACCCTCTATGTATTTCAGTTTAACATCCCTGCTCTAAAACCTCTTTTACAGTAGTCTAACAAGCTGTACATTCTCTAAGTCCCCAACCCACTCTGCATAGTCAAAAAAATATGAATTATAATGCCTCCATACGGTGCAGTCCGGTCCGATGGGTGTTGCTGGTCTTGCTTTGGCTCCTCTTGTCTTGTCATAATCACTGTCCTCCTGCTTGCTTCATGTAGCTGACGTGTCCTACGCAATCCAGACAGTGTTCCCAATCGCACACCTGGGCAGGCCTAGTTTGCTCTGCCCTGCTGAGAGCAGTCAAAGTACTATAATGCACTTCTGGTTTCTATCATCTACCTGTATAACATTATTGGAGATGGTATAAGAGCCCCCGGGGGCACTCCTGTAGAGGGGGTGTCTGGGTGCAGGTGTTGGAGCACCCGTGATGTTTGTGCAATTTCAAGCAGTCAGACACACGTGTGAACTTGTAAATGTAACACTTTACTAAAGGCGAAAACAGGGTACAGACTCTCTTAGGCCACGGCTCCACTATCAGTATTTGCTCAGTATTCGGTCATTTTCACACTTGATTCCTTTGTGGAGGCGACTATGTGGAAAATGATGTCCCCTCACTGTGGACTGGAATGGATTCAGGGAGCAGTAGAGCTTACTTCCTCTGCCTTGACTAGACTGGACTAGACTGGTTTGTACCAGCTCACAAGAAATCTGTGCAGTGAGCTGGGGGGCTCCTCACAGCTGTTTCTATGGCAGCTTGTTGTGAGGTGATTAAACATCTAACTTTCATACGTGTACATTGACCAGTAGATGGCAGCAAAGTACAAATTACAATGCACATTTATGAGTCCTCAGTGTACGCACATGCAATGTATTACATCTCCTAACTCACAGTGCCCAAAGTAGTTCTGGCACACTGAAACAAATCTACTGCCACACGACAACTGTTTCACTCAGCAACAGTAGACCGGGTACTGGAATACCACAATAGTTTGTTATAGATATAACATAGAAAAGTATAGATTTGAATCCGGGTACTGCTCCAAGGTTTATGAAGGAAGATGATCCAAAGGAAGATGATGCAAGTAAGAAGGTAGGGATAGAGAATCTTGCTTACATCTTCTGAGCCAAACAATATTTTAGTGGAATATTCTCAAAATAAAGACTGTTTCCTTTTTGTGTAAGTCCTATACTACTATATTTCTCCCGTGCCCCCCCCCCCCCTACTCTGGAACTCGTTACCCCCAACACATCAGACTCTCGCCTACTGTGGAAAAGGAACCTGAAGACCCATCTCTTCCGACAAGCCTACAACCTGAAGTAACCCTCATTGAAAAGAAACCAGCCTTACCAACACCTGGTCAGATTACTAATGCACTAGCAGGATGCAGCAGACCCCCATGATAAAGGCGGGGGCAGAACAGGTGCAAAATACTGATGTGATAGCCACTCGCAAACCTACCAATTAATGGAGGGGGTGGCTGTGTAGTATTACAAATGCACACAGATGGGGCTTGCATAGGATGCCAGTCACACAGATACGTGTGATGAAGTGTCTGGCCTTTTAATGAAGCCCATAATTTTAAATCAAGCGTGCACTCCACAATAAAAGACGCTCCAATTCACCCAACCAACCCTAAAGGGCCTGGCTGCATACTGCAAAAAATGGAAAATGTGCAATAAAAAGATGGAAAATAATGTATAAGATAAATACATTACATGAGGTATTGGTTGATATTTTGGCCAAAATACGCAAGCTCGCAACCCACGTCAAGGGTCCTCTCCTCATACTTGCGAGTCCCTACTCTAAAATTAAAAACGGCTCACAGAGAAGGGCATAAATTCAAAAATCATAGCAGAAAATAAACCAGCCTTACCAACACCAGGTCAGATTACCAATGCACTAGTAGGGTGCAGCAGACCCCCGTGATAAAGGCGGGGGCAGCACAGGTGCAAAATACTGATGTGACAGCCACTCACAAATCTGCTAATTCATGGAGGGGGTGGCTGTGTAGTATTACAAATGTATACAGATGGTGTCACAGGTGTGTCAGAAGTGACAGACAGTCACCCTGCAGTTGGTTACAGGAGATCTCTTCGTTTGGCATTACAGACACCATCTTAGAGGCTGTCTCTCTAGGACCCAACGGCTACCTTCCACTTGCTAATTAACACCCTGGCCTTGGTGTATAAATACCTGCTGTCTGCTAGAGGGAGGTGCCGGCGATACTCACATTACCCCTTGTGAAGGCTCGGAGCAAGTGCATTACTTCATCCTCTCTGGAGCTATGAGGACAGGTGTTCATCTCTCTGAAGTCAACTAAAAGAGAGCTATCTTCCCTTGTTTGTTCCCCCTTGTTGTCTTTAGTTGTCAGTGGGGATCAACTAGCGCTCATCCCCCTAACTTCCCTAGCCAGGGCCAAACACGAGGGAAAGACAGAGCAAGGTTCGCGTGCAGTGATTGGTGAAGAACCAATATAGGGGCGTTAGTAGAGACAGGGTGATATTAGATCAGCCTAGGAGGTCTCTCCACTCCCCCCCTTTCATTAGAGTCTGGGCTCCCTTTCCCTGTTCCCTTTGTGTAGCACTAAGTCTTTCCCACACCTTCCATGACAGATGGGGCTTGCATAGGACGCCAGTGTGTGACTGGCGTCCTTTGCAAAAAATGAGCTTCATATGTCGGCATGTGACCAGTAATATGTGTAAAGACTGACTGACTCATTGAAATAGCTAAACCAGCCCCCTTCTCCATAATAGCTGATATACAGTATATGTAGGTAGATTAGAATGGGGGGGAGGCTTAGCTATTGACATAAACTAGTTAACCAGCTCCTCTTATATACATCATTGATCAAGAGCTGATTCTTTTTCTTGCATTAAATCCAATGAGGACATGGAACTAACAGGACTGAGAAACAGTGCTAACAGTGGGAAATCGGTGAAGCTTTGATAATCACAGTATTTTAATAAGTTGTGTATATCTACATTTTAAACACAAACTAAAGATATTTTTCTAGCTGGATAAGCCCTTTATATAATAACATTTTGGCTACCTGCAGCCACTACTGGAGGCATATTGGCTCCTTTTGATCAAAAACCTATTGGGCCAGTTGATAAATCCAACCCAAAGCACCTACAAGCCAGCTGCTTGTTCAGTTGTGTCTAATGAGAAGTTGTGATCTATTGTTGAATTATTTCGCCACAATTTACTATATTGCAAGTTCTCCTGGTGGCGGTGATGGAGTTAACGCTACTATTTTCATTATAGAGCAGGTTTAATCTGTTTAGTTTTACAGTGTTGAATATCATTGCATAAGGAGTTATTTACGTTCTCAATTCTGAAGCTAAGAATATACATTTTCTTTTTTCTTACTTTGAGTTATTTTATTATAATTCGTCTTCTCCCCAGTGTATCTACATAGTAATTGGAGGAGCGTCTGTTACGATTAAAATGACAGCTTTCACAGATAACATAACTGATGCTTAGATGAGCTAGTTCTAACATCTACAAATTAACCGCTGCTAAATTTAAGACGTCTTATTATTTTTTTAGCCTAATTTTAAATATTTTTCTTCTCCTGTGGAGAAGAAAAATGTGTAATATATTAATATTAACTATCTCTTCTATAAAAACAATGAATGTATGCGGCCTTAATGGAATTAGTGAAGCACATGGTTGTCCAATAATCTTTCTGTTTGTGGCCGGTCTCAAACATCAAACAATAGTTGTATAAAATCACCCAATGTATTCTGACAGTTTTTATTTTTACACTGTTAATCTATGACTAAAATAAAGAAGTTAAATGATTCTAAATATCAAAAAGATTACATAATCAAAAAATGACATCTGGTTGACATCAAATTTTATATACATACTTTTTGAACGTTTTCAGAGATTTTTTTTTTATTTCTTGTGATTATTCGTATAACATGAAATGTAAAAATATTAAAGGTTTTCAAACTGATATTTCCTAAAGATTACTTTTCAGGTTTGGTTTGTAAATTGGGACATGGTAAACAGTCATTTCATTATCATTAGAGGGTAGGAGATTTAATGATACGTAACAGTCCTTTTAAAGGGACAGTTGATACATGCTGCCCAATCCACGGGCAACATGTATCAGACACTGACTGTACGAGTTCAGCCAGGTATGTTTGATTCTGAAACACTGCGGCATTTCAGAGAAAAACATGCTATAAAAACAGTCAGAGACCAGGTCACGTTGTAGACTAATCAGATAGGCAGGTTCACAGTAGCTTCTCCCCTATACACACATGCAGAGAGAGACCGGTCACTCCAGGAGTGTGGGCAGGAATAAACTATTAAATTATGTTTTTCTCTGAAACGTTTCAGACTCAAATATACATGGTTGATATCGTAAATACACTGTCTGATACGTGTTGCTCATTGATCGGGCAGCATGTATCAGCTATCAGGTTCCCTTTAAATTGAATAGCAACACCATACCCAAGGCTGTGTATGCTGCTCCCCTGACCCTTCCTGGCTCTGGAGGAGGAAGCTGTTTTCCAATTGTTCCTGAAGGCTATAATAGTCTAAGGACACTTTTTATATCATAAGCTCCCAACCATTCCATCTGCCATTAAGCTCACACATATCCTTTGGATTGGCCAATAATACTGGACCGATGTGGGGTCAACTTCTGGAATCCTCAATCACCTAACTGAATGCTAAGCTTCACAGAGCACATATTTGCCTTCTTAATTTACAAGGCTCAGCCCAATATATTCAATAGTGGCTATGATGGGTATTGCAACTGAGTCCTATTTACTTAAGGCTGCGTGCCCACTATTTTGCCACGGAATTTTCACAGTGAAAACGCTTAAAAAACGCTTGGTAATACGTGCCACATTTTCCCCAATGATAATCCGCATGTGCTGTGCACATGCTGCGGAAATTTCCTCTGCGGATTATCATTGCGGAAAAATACGCAGCATGTCCATTAATTTTGCGGACACGCAGCGTGATCGCCGCCATTGACTTGCATTGAATTGCTTAATATCCGCATCACTACATGTGCACATGCGGATATTAAGCGATTCAATGTGCGGATGGTACCCGGGTCTGGAGAAGAGGAGACTCTCCTCCAGAGCCGGGTACCATAGTACCTGTAAAAAAAAGAATTTAAAATAAAAAAAACCATTATACTTACCTCCTGATGGCCCCTGGTCTCCATAGCGATGCGTCCTCGCTCCCTGGCAGCTCGCTATAGTCTAAAAGGACCTGCCATGATGTCATTTAGTCATGTGACGGGTCACGCGACCGCTGACGTCGGTGGTCGTGTGACCTGTCACATGACTAAATGACATCATGGAAAGTCCTTTTAGACCATTGCGACCCGCCGGGAAGACCGGAGAAGGAGATCGGGGGCCATCAGAAGGTAAGTGTAATGTTTTATTTTTATTTTTTACCATTTTTATTCTTTTTTTTTAACTAACTTGATCACACTATATAAAATCCATGCCGGTTGCATGGATTTATATAGTGTGACCAAGTTGTCAAGCACTTTCCAAGTGATGCTAAAATCGCTTGGAAAAGCGCTTGATAACCCGCATGCAGAAATGCATGTGAAGAACGCTTGACAAACGCTTCTACTTGGCAGGAAAAACGCATGTAAAATCCGCATGCGTTTTTCCTGCCAGGGAGAAGCGGAAAAAATCTGCAGCATTTCTGCATCGTGGGCACTTAGCCTAAGACTGTGTGCCCACGATGCGTATTTGGCTCGTTTTTTGGTGCGTATTTGCTGCGCGTAAACGCTCAAGAAACGCATTGCATACCTTATCCCATGACTTCCTATGACATTCTGCAAGTTCTGTGCACATGGTCAGGATTTTTTCTGCACAGATTTTACTCGCAGAAAAAATACGGACATGACCAATTCTTGTGCGTTTCTGCATGCGTATTTGCCTATACAATGCACTGGAAAAATGCATGGCAAATACGCATGCAAAAACGCGTCAAATACGCATATAAAAATTGCATGCGTTTTTCTGCCAAGGAGATGCAGAAATGCTCAGGAAAATTTCTGCTTCATTTCTGCATCGTGGGCACTAAGCCTAAGAAGTAGAGAGCTGTGTCTGGTAAACTATAAGGAGGATGCAATGCTCACTGGTGCACCACGGTCTCTTCAATCAGCTAATTGTAGGAGTGCTATAAGTTGTGCAGTCACTGATGTGATATTGATGACCTACCTTAACAATTGACTATCAATATAAAAGTCCATGGAAAAGTTATTGCAGAGGAAAAGCATTTTGAGATAGTTGTTATGTAAAGTAGTAAGGTGTTGTACATTAAATCACCTTACTGAACCCTGGTACCCCTTGAACAAACTCCACTTCCAGATATCCTCATACTGGTTGGAAAACACAAACTTAAAAATTACCTTCAATGCTAATGAAGTTGAGTAATAAATATTTATTAGATGATTTTGCTTGTATCTGTTGCATGGCGGCCAACCTCTTGAGTCTATGCGGTCCTTTGAACGTGACGAAATCCTTGATGGGTAAGATCGTCATACTGAGTCTACATCTGTAGTCTGAAACCTTGAATGTATAAATATAATGATGTAGATCTTGGACATTGTCTTATGCGTAATTTTACTGTAGCTGTAGTTCGTGTTGTTTCCTGAAGAGCAGATAATAAAAAGGCTTCTGTTGTAGTGGAGCTTTTTCCATTTGCAGAACCTTGAAATAGAGAGCTTATTTTTTTATAGAGACCTTACACAGAATATTGACTTTTAACATTCTGAAATAAATATTGCGTGTAAGCCTATCTATGTCTAGCTGGCTTTATGATAGTCTCTGAATACTTGCAGTAGAACAATCTCTGAATCCAGGGTGCTTATTTACCTTGGCACTGAAAGAATCACTGTCTACTTTTCAAATGGTGTCATCTGGCAGATAATAAAAACTACATGTAGGAAAAAAAAGCACCTTTCAGAGAAACATTAGATTAAAGTATCAGAAAGCATTAAGATGCAGCATTTCAATGATTAACAAAAGGCTTTGGAAGAGCGTAGAGAGCGATACACATTAAAAGACAATGAAGCATCAGTTTTCCTACAAATTAAAGTATGCATTACATTACATTACACAATTGAGCACGAGTGAGCTCATTACTTGGAATTCATGTACAGCTTAGAGAAGACAATCTAAAAAAAATAAAAATAGAACTTGAACATCTTAATTATAGAATGGGATGGACCGCACGCCAGTAACCACTATTCAGTGAAACATTTTTCTGGCTGACTAGTTTGGCTTCGGCTTAACGAGTCCCACAGCAAAGGTCCTCTTGTGTTCAGCTGTTATTTCTTGATGTAGAGTCCAACAAGTGCAGTGACACTACAGTCAAAATTAAGATGGGTCCTCCAGTTAGAAAGTTGTTCTTTAGATTGGTGCTTTGGCTTGGCCAATAGGTCACTTCAACATAGCAGTATTTGTTCAGTATTCTGCATCAGTATTTGTAAATCAAAAACCAAGAGTATTCCAAAACAAAAAAGAGATACAAATATCTAACAAATACCATTGCAAAATATTTACCAAAACAGCCTTGTGAAAGTGGCCATAGAGAAGGTGTTGACTAGCAGTTTTTCCTCTATTACACGCATATGATCCAATAGAGTGCATGTAAGGGGGTTGTCCAAAGCAGACAACTTCTTTAAATGCTTGTTCTTCCTTATAGGTCTAGGGTTGTAGGAAGAGATTACAAAATCGTTAATAATTTTCTTGTTTGATTCTCTTCTTTAAAATCTAAATTGCCCTCATCTAAGATTCAAATCTATTCAATGTGAATCAAATTCATATGGCATTTATAGGAATTCGCTGAACCCTCTAAATTCGAACAATTTGTGATTCAATTCATGCGAATCCCCAAAAATGCCCGCCAGCATTTTACACACACTGCAGAAGCATCAGCCAGCAAAAGTCTCATATGACCTTGGAGGCAGTAGACTTCTTCATAATGTCTTGCATCTATCACTTTACATGGTATAGCACAGGTAATCGGGAGGGACTATCACAGCCTGTAGAAGATCAGAGGCAGGAAATGCAGCAGCCATTTTGTGGGGAATCTGGATAGTGAAAGAACGTCACAGCTTAGCTATATAGATAAGGTGAGAAAACCATAAAACACTGAGTTAATATTACAAATAGTGTGTGACAGCACAGCAGTGAAGAACAGTTACCATCCTTTACCCATAGCAATATATGTTGAGGTCACTTTGACATTACTAAGACTCCCTATGCATTTAATAGCTAAAACTTGATTAGTTGAATAGAGTCCTGGGAGACCTCAGGGCATTATACACATTTTTTCAGTGCAATTGGAGTATTTGCAATATACTACAAATTGAATAAAGTTAGTGCATTTTCATTTCAAAAGATTCTCATAGCTCTATTTTCGATACTTCGCTGTATTTATTTAAACCTTTTCTTCATGGAAAGAAGCATTCCTTCTACTATCACTTTATATTTACATGATTGGTTTTTGGTATTTGGGGTTTGTTTTTTTCTTCTACAGACTCCATCCTGGGCCCCTTCCTTGTATAATATCTTCCATTCTGGGTTCCATACTTAATAATGACCCACATCCTGGTATAATAATCCCCATCCTGGGCATCATACTGATATAATGCCCCCCCTTCCTGGGCCCCATCCTTGTTTAAGTGGAGAGGCAAAGCGGAAAAATAGACAGTCATAAAGGCACATTCAGTCATTAAGAGGTTAAAATGCCTGAAACTGATTATTTTTTATAGGTGTTTAAAACTTCTGAAAATGGCCGTGCAAAGAAAATATAACAGAGGTATGTGGTTTTGAAGTCAAAGAAAATCTATCACCAGGTTTATTTTGCCCATTCTGAGAGCAGCAGAAACCCCATTGTGTGAGTTGCTTTTTTGATAAAGACTGATTTATCTGCTGCAGCTCTGCTAGTCCTCTCACTGATGAACTGCTCTATGCAGCTCTCGATATTTATTAGCAATGGTTATCCCCACCACTGTGTACAGTGTAGGCAGAAAACTAATCAATGGTGTGGGGGTGAGGTCGACAGTGCTCATCAGTGAAAGGACTAGCAGAGCTGCAGCAGATAAAACAGTAATTTTGTGAAAATTACAGCAAGAATCCCAGTAAGTATGTAAGCTGGAATTGGGATCTCTGTCCCATTTTTCATGCTGCCCTCAGTGTGGGAAGCACAAAGCTGGTGAAAGACTTTCATTAACTATCTAGGCAGCACGGTGGCTCTCTACTCTTCTTCTAGGGAATGTGACTAAAATTCCAACTCTCCAAATCGCACAGTCATTTATATGTCAACCGGAAGTTACTTTCACAATGTAAGTCTATGGAGCCTTGTGTTGAGTCTGTATAGGTTTACATATAGAAAGTAGTCCCGACCCGCACAATGAGCTGACAAAGAAGAAGAGCACTCACCTCACGTGATCTAGAAAAAGACCTGAGCGTGCTGGACACTAGGGAAGGCCACATTCACACATTCAGTATTTGCTCAGTATTTTACATCAGTATTAGTGATGAGCGAGTATGTTCGGTTAACCCTTTTAGCGAGTATGCTCGGGCGATTACCGAGTATCTTCAGCGTGCTCTGTGACATGCTTGAATCACTCCCGTGTGCATGATTTGCGACTGTTTGACAGCTTTAATACATGTGAGGAATGCTTAAGAAACAAGCATTCCTCACATGTATAAAAGCTGTCAAACAGTCGCAAATCATACAAACAGGAGTGATTCAAACATATCACCGAGCAGCTGTAACTACTCGGTGCTCGGCCCGAGCATACTCGCCGAAAGGGTTAACCGAACATACTCGCTCGTCACTAATCAGTATTTATTAGTCAAAACCAGAAGCGGAACAATCAGAGGAAAAGTATAATAGAAACACTTCTGCATTTTTAACCCAATCCTGATTTTGGCTTATAGATACTGAGGTAAAAATACTGAACGGGTGAACATGGCCAAAGATTGTGATCGGTAAGTATTAATTGTTATCCAATGTCATCAGACAAAAAAACAGGAAAAAGCCTACAGAGGGATAAATACTTTTGAAAGCATTGTATTACAAGACATTATTCATAACCAGGATTTTTTATTTGCAATGTAAAACACTGATAGGTGCTCTTCGAAAAAAACAAAACCCATGAATAGAGAAATGTAAATGAATGGAATACGCAGGAAGTAACAAAGGCAGCCCAGCAGTATGAATTTTTCATATTTATCCTCTTTTAACGCTTCCATTCCCAAGGTGCACAATTTAGAACAATCACGTCCACCTCCCTCCTCTTTGTAACTGGGCATGTGGAGCTCGGAGTTGCTATTTGTATCTCCACTCAAGCATGGGTAAAGGCCATATCCCTCGGCTCCAAGCCTCAGAGCAACTTCACAACCATGTCTTAATGCAAGGCTAGAATTAAGTGGCGGTATCAGGCTGCCGTTCTTCACCAGCTAATGACAGAGAAGACACTTGAACTGAGTGGCCCAAGCTGTCTAATGCTTCATCTGAAAGGAAAATGTGAAAAGAGCGAAAAAATCTCTCCAAGTGCAAAAAATAAAAAAACTTCCACCTTCTAATTGAGACAATTTATCCTAATTACTTCTCATAATGTGAGGGAGGTTTCACAAGGGATGTGCTTGATTAAATATAAAATGGCCTATTGCAGAGAATGGTTATAATTTGTCTAAGGCAACATTAAGCCGCCTGGCCTCAGTTGTCAATTGAAGCAGTGATATTGCAGTTACTTCAGCAGTTTCTGGATAGTCTGTGTACTTTTAGATTTCAACAAATGTAATGTGGAGGCTTCATAAAGAGAGCACAGGTGATTGCACATAGCCTTTACAGAGGCAAAAGGAGTCCCTCCAATACTATGAAACCATATTGATTGCATGTGCCAACTTGTGTTTTCCTTCACTGTAAATGTTCCATTTAAGAAGAGCCCACAAGTTCTCAATAGGGTTTAGATCAGGTAAGGAAGGGACCATGTCATTATTCTTTCATTTTTAAGGCCATTACTGGCTAGCCAAGTAGTGGAGATTTTGATGCATATGATGGAGCAATATCCTTCATAAAAATCATGGTTTTCTTGAAAGATGCAGACATCTTTCAGGACCATTGCTTAAAGAAAGTGTCTTCTAAAACCTGGCAGTAGGTTTAGGAGTTGATTTTGAGTCCATCTTCAATCTGAAAAAGTCCAACTAGCTTTAATATCAGCCCAAAAAAGCACCCAATGTCCACCTTGCTGGTGAAGTGGAGGTCTGTGCGTATTATTGATCCAGTCATGGTGAAGGGGGATTCGGGGCTTACACTGCGTGCTAGTTCTGACTTCTCTTCACCCTGAAACCCCTCTTGTAAATGGATATTTTCCCATGTGTGTTGTGCTGTAGCATTTACTCTGCTCTTACTTGTGGGCCGGAAGGCTCTGCTCCATTTTCATCTTTGGGAATGGGATTAGTAATACACACACCAGAAGGCCTTGGGTGCGGTTCAACAGGTTCAGTCTTACTGTACAGTTCAGGTACATTTGGCTGTGGGATATAGTTTGGCGCAGAGCCCCCTCTGGTTGATGTTCCCATAAAACAGAACACTTCAAGGTCCTGCCTATGGTAAGCCCGAACTGGCCCCACCTCAGCAGCTTCTGTTGGCACTAGGGAATCCCCGTCCGGCAACCCAGCTTTCCTGAGGCTCTCCACTGTTTCCTCTTGCTCTTCCCCGACCAGCCTCTTCCTCTTAGGAGAGAATGAGACATGGAGGCTGACGCGCCCCCTGGGCTGTGGGGTACTCGGCAGCCGGGCCTCTGGTAACTGGGGGATATCACGGTGGCTGGCCCGGTCCGTGACCCAGGGCAGTCAGTAAAAAGGGGAATAGTTTATAGGGGATTTGGGAAAGTGTTCGTGATGCCACCTGAGGAATGCGGCTAAGGGGTGCCGGCGCTGCGGAGCAGTCCTCTGGAGCTGGTGTTACGGCAGCAGGGATGGTGTGGCTCTCCACAGGTAGAGCTAGCTCCTGGGCAGCGTGGAGTGTAATGGATGGTGGTGCAGGGGAGAGACGGCAGGACGGTCCCGGAGGAAAGACGGACACTCACACGGGGGTAAGCTTCAGTACCTTTACTGGTGATGTTGCAGGCACAGTCCAGGGTACTCCAGGCGAAGGGCACACTTTTGGACTCTCCCCAGTGAGCGGGTATAGGGCCTCCTGATCCGTTGCTTTATTCTCTACGCTTCTGACCTGCCTGGAGCTAGGCCTAGCTTGGTTACTGTCTCTCTCTTTGCACCTGCTGACCTGGTCGTAGGGCCTTCTCTTTGGAGATCACTCTCCCTGGACGCTGGGACCTCCGTGACTCCCAGCCCTGGTACTGTAATCAGTGTTTGGTGGACCTGGGACCTGTAGTCCTCCAGGGGTTCCGGTGGTTCCTACTGGGTGTAAAGGGTCCCTGTAGGCGCGGACCTGGTGTCCGGTGTATATCTCGGGGTGAGCCTGGTATGCTCCTCTGCCCCCTCATTACTTCTTCTTTCTCCTCTCTGCCTTTGGCCCACTCAAGGCCCTCACTAGGCTTTCACACGTGCTGTAGGCCTTGGCCCGCCTAAGCACAGCAGCCAGCGTGCTGCTCTCTTCACTGCTCTCTGAGCGTCAGCACGCTCTCTGCTCCACTCTGAGATGTGTCCCTCTCTGTCTCTGAACACTGACTGAGAACTCACTGAGCTGCCTGGCTCCACCCTCCCTATATATATCCCTATCAGGGCTCCCTCTGCTGGTTTGAGGTGGTAGGGTGTAGGTGTGTGAATGTGTGAGGGCCTCTTGTGGAGAAGTCCATCCATGCACCCTTCTGGGTTCTGTGGCACCAATGCGCAGCAGGGTGCCACAACTCCAATGCCTCTTCCGGGCCATAGGCCCGGGCCATTCAGGGATCTACGCTAGACTCACGGTATGCCCTTCTGCTATTTGGAAGCTTTGGTAGCTTGGTACTATTAGGGTCTTCCATATCAACAAGTGCTTTCCCTTTTTGTTTGCTCTAACCCCTCCCAGTATGTGGGCTACTCCCAAACAATTGAACTGTATCTTACCCTAAGTGCTACTAACTATATCCCTATAGCCTCCACTAGTTCCCCTATTGGATAGCCCTTCTTCTCCCTGGGGACGGCCTTGAGGTAAAACCTCCAGAAAACCGAATACAAACCGGCCATAAAGATGAAATCAACTCTTTTATATACAAATGACATATGCAAACAAAACACCTTTCATCAAATATAAACCACTTGCCACGACTTTTTTTTAAAGCACTGCTCATCCTCTTATAACGGGCTCTTCCATCTGGTCCATCAAGAGTCACCCTCAACTCATCCTTCTATGAAGCTTATGAAAAATCTGCCTTCAGATATTTCTTGGCCCAGTCTTGAAGTTTCAACTTCTGTGTCTTGTTCAGTGGTGGTCAGGTTTCAGCCTCCCTTACCTCGTCCATGTCTCTGATCACTGAACACCTTGTACTTCTGGACTTTCCTCGGAGGTTACAGTTCTGGACTATGACAGCACTGAAGGACAATGCCTTCCAGGTCCCTTCTTCTCTGATTCTATTCAAGTGTTTGGCAGTTAGTAATGAGCTCCTTTTCTTGTCAACACAATTTTTGTGACGCTGTTGACTATTTGCAAGAAAACTTTTGTTGGTTCTGTGATCACATCCCAGTATCATAGCAGTTTCAGGAGTGCTGTATCTCTCTCTGTATGACTTTTAACAGTTTTTGATTTTTCAGAGTCAGTTAAAGTTCTTTTTGGCCCATTTTTACAAAAGAAAACAAGCTGTCCAATAATTCTGCACACCTTGATTAGGCTGAACCCTCCTCATTACACTAATACACATCACCTGATCTGCTTCATCCAATAAGCAGTCAAGGTTATACAGATTGGAGTTGGAAAATCTGCATAAAAATTATGATATGGCAAAAATACCCACTTGCCTAATAATTGAGCACACAGAGTTTTCCCCAGTATGAAGAAATGATGATTAGCAGTTGCTATCTTGGTCTGTATGTGTTTTTTATTTGGTACTTTGACCACTAGCAAATGTTATTTCCTATTCATACTTTTTCTCAATTGAATTGTTTATGTCCTATTTTGACACCCATCCCTGTAATATTTCTTCAATGCATATGCAATTGAGTGAGCTGCTTTTTGGACTTAATGTTTTCTTTTTTAATTTATGTTTTTATTATTTCATATTTCAGTAAAGCTATATTTTTATGTTGTTTTTCTCTGTGTGCCTTTTTATATAGGATTCATTGCATGTTTATATGACTGCACAACATAATTGTTTACTTTTATGTAAAGAGCCCTTGGGTAAGACATGTTGTGGAATTATGAAAATCACAGGATCGATAGACATGTTAATGATATACAATACATGCACTTACTGCCGCCGTGGATGCACTTGGGAAAATCATCCAGATCCTCTGCTGGCAGCTCCTTCTGCAATTTCCGACCAATGACTTCTAAAATGTGCTTGATAAGAGCCAAGCCTGGAGATGCTCCAGGCCAGGGTAGCACGTTTAGGTCATGCAGGCTGCTCACAGTTGCATGAGCAACAGACTGCATGGTGCTGTTGTGTTGGAATAGGCTTCTGGGAAACTTTGGATAAATAGTTGTTCTACTGTTTACAAGGCAAAAATCAATGTCATTTTGAGCAGTTAGTGTACCTGGAATGAATATTACAGTGATTCAATTATCATAAATTATTTCACTCTGCACCATAATCTGGGGAGTGATTTTCCCTTGTGAAGACCTTTTCATTGCATAGCCCATGTGGCCTTGTCACCTTAAAAGAATGGCGCATTGTGATCCATTTTGTACTGCAAGTGAAATTAGATGTCACATACCAAGCTTAAGGCTTCAAACAGTGACTACACAAACCTTCAACATGCGATTGCATGATATTGGCCATGAACCAGATGTCCAGCTACACGTGCTCCATTGACCTAACTCCTTCTTTCGAAGACTACCTTTCTGTAGAGCAAGACAGCAATGGAGCCTGAAATGGAGGTCTGCCCTTTTCAGTGATGAGTTCCGCTTTTGTATTGGATGGAATATTAGATGGAGATTGTCTGGAGATCATGTGGGCAATGCTATGAAGAGGCCTTCATGAGTGGACCGGAAAGTATCTCATGAGCCATTTTTCAACATGACAACACCAGGCCGCATATTGCTGATGCAACTGTAAACAGTCTAAATGCGCTACCATGGCCTGCAAAATCTCCAGACTTGTCTCCCATCTAGCATATCTGGGATGTTATTGGTCAGCAATTGCAAAAGGAGCTGTCAGAAGAGGATCTTGATGATTTGCCTAAGTGCATTCAGCGTGGCAGAGCATACCTCAGACAACCATTAATAACTTCCTTGATAGCAGCCAAAGCGTGTAAGTGTGGGGTTTTGTGCGCATGGTGCTCATACATGCTACTGAATAAATTGAGATTTTTTGAAAATTTTGTCACCATTTTTTCATAATTTGAATATCATTAACATGTCTATCCATCTATGTGTTGCAATTTAAATGTTGAGAAGTGTATATGGTTTTAAGGGTCAATGACCAGATGATGACCAAATAAAATGTCAATATATTTTTCAGCATTTTTTAAATGTAAGTTAATGAATAAGAAAGATGTGCGCATACCAGGTTTATTTTTACTGCTTATAATGAATTACTCAGAGAAACAAAAAGTATATTTCTGTGCTTTGATAGAGTAGTCTTTAGCTATGAAACAGCTGTTGGCATTTCGATTGACCAGCTATTCTCTACCCATGAGTCAATGTAACAGATCTGTTTGTTGTGCTATTAATACCACATGGGAACACTGAATATTAATGTGTTTTTTTATTGAAATGAACTGAATTTTGGTTTCTGGATTTTATTAAGTAGGATTTTATAAAGCAGATAAAATGAATTACATTTTTTTTATGACACAGTAACACCCCTGACATAAAGAATGAATTACTGAGAAACTTTTCAAATACGGTATGGTGAAACCACTTGACCCCTTTACAAACATTGTATCTATATGTTTAGGAAATAAATGTTTATCATAAGTAATGCTGTAAAACTATATATTGTTGTTGAGTTCATGCACCTGTAACCAACATTCGTAAAGGAGACTGATGAACCACTGCATACGACGGTGTCGCTAGATCCTATTAGCATAAACAATACCAGAAATGGATCTTCCTGGATGCTAGGAGGAGTTGGTGATCACTTTAATAGTGTCAGTGAGTATTGGAAATCTGGGACACACGCTCACAAAATGTTAGGTGGTGTTTTATGTAGTTGGGGGTTTAGGCTCACCTAAAAAAATTGAGTTTAGTTAAAAAAGAGTGTGTGTGTGTGCGTTGAAATGGATGACAAGTGAAGAGTTGCTAGAGCAAGGAATGATCTATTAGAATGGTGTTCCCCAACTCTGGTCCTCAAGAGCCATCTACAGGTCATGTTTTCATTATTTCCTTAGTATTGCCCAGGTGAAAATTGCATCAACTGGATAGGCAATAATTCCATCACCTGTGCAATACTAAGGAAATCCTAAAAACATGATCTGTTGGTGGCTCTTGAGGACCTTAGTTGGGGAACACAGTACTAGAATGAGAGGAGGCAGAGAGAGAGCATGTTACAGAGAGCTCAAGAGCTTGTCATGGGTTGTTGGCCAATCCTTTGGACCAGTAAAACCTGAGAGATCAGAGAAGCTCACAGTAGGGCATCAGAGACATCGTTGTGAAAAGCTGGAGGGCTTGAGAGTCTGTTGAGAAAGACTGTGATTATATAGAAGTCAGTGGCTTCATTTTTGATAATGTACATATATTGTCCATCAGGACTGGAAGCCCAATGCCTAATAGAAGCCTGATTAGTAAACTCTGAGTGACTGGTGAATGGTTCTGGTTAAAGTTCTGAGGTTGGCTGAACCAGTTGAGACTAAGTCATATAGCAGCGTCTGAAGTGAATCCCTCTCCTTCAAGCCATGAAGAATAAAAGTATCCACCAAGTTGGTAAAATGTCTAAATTGGTAAATTGCTAAACCTACCGGAATACACAATGTCATAGCAGTGACTATCACTTTTAAAAAGGCTCAGGCTATGTGCCCACGATGCAGAAATGAAGCAGAAAATTTCTGCAGCATTTCTGCATCTCCCTGGCAGAAAAAACACATGCAGATTGTGCATGCGTTTTTCCTGCAGAATACATGCGGAATACATGCGGATTCACATGCGTACCCACATGCGTTAACGCATGTGTTTCCGCATGCGGACTGACAAGCACTTTCCAAGCGATAGCATCACTTGGAAAGTGCTTGACAACTAGGTCACACTATATAAATCCATGCAAACAGCATGGATTTATATAGTGTGACCGTAAAAATAAAAAAATAAAGCTATACTTACCTCCGATCCCCCGCCGCGTGTGCTGTCGCACTCGTCCTGGCTTCTTCCGGGTTGCCGGCATCTCGCGAGACAGCCTGCTTCACATGACCGCGACGTCATCTCAGGGCCTGGAAGGAGAAGCGCTGCAGGGGCCGCCGGACAGGTGAATATAAACTTTATTTATTATTTTATTCTTTTTTTTACAGGTACATTGGTACCCAGGTCTGGATGAGAGTCTTCTCTCCTCCAGAACTGGATACCATCCACACATAGAGACGCATAAAATCCGCTTGTACAAATGTACAGACACGGATTCTATGCGTCTCAATGCAAGTCAATGGTGGTGCTTCCGCGGCGCTTCCGCTGCGCTTCCGCAAAATTAATGAACATGCTGCGGATTTATTTGCGCTGCAGAAACGCTGCGGAAAAATCCGCAGCATGTGCATTGACATTGCGGAATGCCATTGGGGACCATGGGGTGCGGATTACCATGCGTTTTTGATGCGTTTCCACTGCGGAAATTCCGCAGCATAAACGCATGAAAAACGCATCGTGTGCACGCAGCCTCAAACTCATAATGGTCATACACACAAGGCTGCACCATAACTAAAATAGGTAACTAAACAAAATACAGCAATTATACCTTACCCCTCTTAATTCCTTAAGGGTATATCTCCATTGATCACATTGGTTCACACTGTCTCAACTGTTTGTCAACTACTATTGGCTTCTCAATGACAACTATATCCTCAAACTAGGCCTTAAGTCGTAGGCACATCATTTACATTCTCACAAAACCCCTGTGCAATCAACTAGAATATGCCAAACACCACTCATTAGCCTCGGCAAGATATTCAGACATGCTTATCCTTATTGGCTTCAAGCCGCCCTTTTATGACCTGTTTCAAACATGATGATGCTGTGCAACTTCCTTTGTAGAACCAGACTATTAATGTGCCTACCAGGTTCTTCCATTTCTACGTCTGACAGTCAAGAATACTTTCTTTTCTGTAGTCAATGAATGCAAACTGTCTTGGCTGAACTTCATGGCATCGTGACTAGTGATGGGCGAGCACTAAAATGCTCGGGTGCTCGATGCTTGGGTCGAGCAAATTGGGATGCTCGGGTGCTCGACCAAGCAACGAGCCCAATGTAAGTCTATGGGAAACCCGAGCATTTTTCAGGCGGCTCTCCCCGGCTGTCTGCAGAGGCCTAAAAATTGCCCAAATCGATGGGAAAAGTGCTCAAATGACATGGGAACAGCATGGGGAAGACCCCTGGAAGCATTTCTGACTCCCAGGACACTGCTGTCAACAACGTTGTCAGAGGTATTACACCAATGTACCGTCGGTGCCTCTGCCTCCTGCCGGGCAGAGACCCCGATCCACTCACCGCCGCGGTCCCGGTCCGACGTCCTCCAGCTCCCCTGAAGCTTCCGCCCGGGGAGCGCGCACCACGCGCAGCTTCCCGGGCACTGTACTTAGGGCGCGCGCTTCCTCCCTCTTAAAGGGGCCACGCGCCGTCCTAAAGAGTCCCCGTCCAATGGCCGGAGGACTACTCCAATATTAAGCATGTCCTACAAAATGGAGGTGCCTGTGCAAGATTGTTGTTTGTGTGCGAAACACTCTCCTCAGTCCTGAGGTCCCAGTGCCCGCCAGCCTGCCTATAAGCCGTGCCCGCCAGCCTGCCTATCAGCCGTGCCCGCCTTCTTGTCTATCAGTCATGCCCACCAGCCTGTCTACCTGCCGTGCCCACCTGCTTGCCTACCCGTATCACCTGTCTGTCTACCGGCCGTGCTCATCTGCTGTGCTTGTCAGCATCAGCCATCAGTCCCATGGGAGTCGCCTGCTCTCACAAGGTCGGTCCCAGAGTGGCACCTGGTTCACCTTCCCGATCCCTCCTTGGTTCACGGAGTCTACTAAGCCACCGTGTGGCCAGGGTCGGTATGGGTAGGCACTTAGTTACGCCCCTCTGGTCCCTCCTTGCATCACAGCACAGAGGTTCCACCACCCGGATTCGTAGCAGCCACTTTTACGGACTAACAATAAAACATACAAAAACTAAACCAAAATGGATTTTTCTGGGAAATATGTTAAGGAACATCCTTTCCAGGGTAATGACTTGTATATAAGGCGAAATAAAAAAACAAAAACAAAAATACTCCTCCACACCTTGGGCTATGTTCACACGAACCGTTTTTGATGTGTTTTTGCACTTTTGCATTGCTTTCAACCGTGACAAATGCATTCACCGGGAAATGTCATTTTAACATTTTACAACCTTATCTGGCCATGTGGTGTGTGAGACATGATCAGACACATCCTGTTTCATTTATGAAGGAGGGACTCAAAGTGACAAAGACTATTTTTATAGGGCCATCAGGCGACCTTTACTATTCTTAAAGGGCCAGCAGTCGGCCCTCGCTATTCTTAGAGGGCCATCAGCCGGCTATGCTTTGTTGTTCGGTTTACTAAAGAGTGGGTCTCCTATACTGATATCGCGTATGCAGAGTGGCAGGTCTGCCCAAAATGTGGACGCACCCCAATACCCCTTTGAAAATTTGGACACACCCCAATATCCCTTTAAAGAGACTTAGAGGAGGGCCTCCTGAAAACAATGTTCCCATTATTAGGAAGTGGGTCTCCCATTGTGTTTGCCTATGCAGTGAATGCAAGGGTTTCCAAAAATTTGGGAGGCACTCCAATGCCCCTTGGAAGAGACATGGAGGTCAGAGGGACCCTGTACGGTTTCTTGCTCCATCTCATCATGCTCCGCCTGCAATGCATTCCCTTTGATTGTGAGCAGAGAGCGTTTCAGAAGGCAGAGAAGCGGGATGGTGACACTAATTAAGGCGTCATCGCCGCTCACCATCTTGGTGGAGTCCTCGAAGTTTAGGAGGATGGTACAGATGTCTGACATCCATGTCCACTCCTGAGGTCTTATGTGTGGAGTCTGAACTGAATACCGATGGCCTTGTTGATGCTGGTAATCAACAACTGCCCTATTCTGCTCACAAATCCTTCCCAACATCTGCAATGTAGAATTCCATGGGGACATCACAACACCAGTCGGTGAGCCGGAAGCTGCAAACGCTGCTCAAGCACGGCAAGGGCGGCAGAAGCTGTAGCTGACTTTCTAAAATGGGCACACAGGCGGTGTACTTTAACAAGCAGACCCAGCAGCTCCGGGTAGCTTCTGAGAAACCTCTAAACCACGAGGTTAAGCGCATGGGCCAGGCATGGTACATGTGTGAGCTCGCCTCGCCTCAGAGCCGCCACCAGGTTCCGGCCATTGTCACACACGACCATGCCTGGCTGTAGGTTCAGCGGTGTCAGCCACAGATCAGCCTGCTCTTTCAGAGCTGCCCACAACTCTTCAGCATTGTGCGTTTTGTCACCTAAGCATATTAGCTTCAACACAGTCTGTTGCCGCTTGGCCGAGGCAGGGCAGCAGTGCTTCGAGCTTGTGACTGATGTGGTCATTTTGGAGATAGAGGCTGAAGAGGAGGAGGAGGCTGAGGTGCAGGAGCTGTAGACTGTGGGGGGCAACCCTGATTGACCTAGGGCCCGCAATCCTCGGCATCGGGAGGATGTGTTCCGTCCCAAGGTCCGACTGGGTCCAGGCTTCCACTATGTTAACCCAGTGTGCCGTCAGCGAGATGTACCGTCCCTGCCCACAAGCACTTGTACACGTGTCTGTGGTTATGTGGGCTTTCCCAGTAACTGCATTGGTGATGGCACGGCTAATGCTGTGGGACACGTGCTTGTGTAATGCGGGGACGGCACACCGGGAGAAATAGTTGCGGCTGGGGACTGAGTACCGAGGGACGGCCGCCGCCATCAGGTTGCAGAAAGCAGAGGCATCTTCGCATGCACTATGGACAGGGGATTGGCTTGCACACACAACAGCGGAAGAAGCAGTGGTGCCACCCGCAGACACTGTTCCTGGACCCTGGGGTTCGGCCCACAAAGTCGGGTGCTTTGCTGCCATGTGCCTTATCATGCTGGTGGTGGGCAGGCTGGTAGTTTTGCTACCCCTGCTGATGCTGGCCTGGCAGGTGGTGCAAATGGCCTTTTTGGGGTTATCGGCATAGTCTTTAAAAAACAACCAGACTCGGGAAGACTGGCAACTTCCTTTGTGTTGGTGTTACGGGGAACGGTTACCCGCTTTCTGTCTGCGGCCACCACACTGCTTCTTCCTGCCTGTTGTGCTGCTGTCCTCGCTCTGCATGTCCTCCTGCCAGGTTGGGTCAGTTATTATATCATGCACCACTTTGTCTTCCACTTCCGCACCCTGGTCCTCCTCCTGACTTTCTGGCAATTGTGTCTCATCATCGTCCACTGACGCGCCCCCTGGGCCATGTTGTTAGGGATACCCGGAGCCGGATCAGATGGGGGTTGTAGTCTCCGAGTGGCTGTGACCCGGTCCGTGCCCAGGGTGTCAAACTCAGTGTGCGGCAGTCCTTGCAGATGTTCTTAGTGTCGACTACGCCACCCGTTGATTTGCGGTCAAAAGGCCGCCGCTGCAGGATGGTCCGCTGAGGCTGGTGATGTGTGTGCAGCTGTGGTAGTATAACCCCCAACGGGAGGGGTATAGCCTCAGGGGGTCAGACGTGGAGGATGGTGGTTGTGAAGGTGCAGCAAGGAGACTCAGAGGCATGAAATGCAGTTTCAGGGTTTTTACTCACTGGTGTTGCTCGGGTCACTCTGTACAGCAGTGACCACCCAAGCCGTGCTGCGTCCACCAGGTGCGGGACTCGGTCAACTCCCGGGCAATTCTGGAGCGTGATCCTGAGCTCCTTTCTGACTTTCCCTTCCTCTGGCCGTTCCCACCAGGGATCCACTTATGTCCGGCTCCCTCGGGTCTCTTGTTGGTCAAGCCTCCTCTGGGCTCCCTGACCCTATGCTCGGTGTCCCTTTCTAGTGGATTTGGTGAGGGTCATGGCAGATCCTGCCCACAACCTCCGGTTCCTGGCTAAGGTTTGCTTTGGCCTCCGCCAGCTTGGGATCCGGTACCCTTTTGCCGACCCTTCACCCTTTTGTCCTTATTCTGGGATCTTGGGGTCCCCTCTCGTACTGCTCCTCTGGGTCCCTCTTCCTTCTTCTCTCCTGGAGTTACTGCTGACTCACTGACTGACTGACTGACCCTGTCCTAAGATGGTGCCCACCTTATATACTCCCTCTATGTGTGAGCTCAGGTGACCAGCACCCAATGAGCTCCTACATTTACCCAGACTACTCCCCCTATCTGCCCCTACACTACTGGGATGTTCCACCCCCCTCCCACTCCAGCCAGGGACAGACGCTGTCGTACCTGCACATATACTGGTGGGAGTACCGTAGTTCTGTCCCCCGGAAATGGGATGTATGTAGTGCATGCAGCTAACTGAGCTCAGTTCCACACTCCATCCTTACCCGGGAGTGGAATACCACACCTCTGGCTTGAGGTGTAATACCCCTGTAGCAGCCGAGTCCTCAGGGTGCTACATTCCCCCCTGGTAAATCACAGCACGTCCTCGGGCTGTAAAAGAATAAACATCCAAAAACATACAATTTTTTTCAAAAACATCATAAACATATAAAACTTTATATATATCATAAAACTTTTCATATAAAACATTCTTGTTCCTCCGGCCACGGTGCAACTTGTGACCGGGTAAGGTGCAACAGTCTCTTGTAGAAAAAAAACACAGTTTCCTATAAAACCGGTAGGGGGCGCTTTAAGAAGCGCAACTATGTACAAAGGGGAATATGGCCGCTCTCAGTCCTCGGCCAGTGGGGAAAAGGAGTAGCTGTTCACAGTCCTCAGCCTGTTAAGGGATAGGGACACATGGGTATTCACTTGCTGGTCCCGACGGGCACTACACTTTGGTAGCAACAGTTTTTGTACCCACACGGGTAACTATTTACATATTCTATTTACAGTTCATCAGTGGCGGTGTGCTCTTGGCTGAGGGTAATCTTTAGACCCGTCCGGGTCCTCTTGATCCTCCTCACCCCGTAGCTCCTTCTCAGTAAGTCTATGCACATGCAGGGCATACGGGCCCTTGGCGCACTGATGCCGGGTGAAGGTGACCTCATCACCCAGGTATAGGTCACGACCTCTGTGTCCCTCCGGTAGGTGGGACTCGACATCTCTTCTGGTCACGAAGACGTCGCCGGGGGTGTGATGATCTCTGATGAAGCCCCAACCGTGCTGCAGTTGGAATTTGATTACAGTCCCGGTGGCACGGGGACCGTGGGCTGCACGGGGGTTCCTGCGGGCTCGGCTCTTCTGCTCGGCGCTCTTCACTTGGAGCCGCTCCTCGCGGACCCGCCTCTCTCGTCGCTCTCTAGCAAAAACCTCCAATTGTTGCCGGCAGCACTCCGCACGCTGGGCTGCGGCTGCCCGGGTCTCCTCGGTGAACCCGATGAGGTCTTCTCCGGTGGGGTCCCACGCAAACTGTGCTTCCTCCAACGAGAGTGGGGTGGTCTTGGCGGGCGCCGGAGCCGGGATCAGGGGCTCATCCAGGGGTCTTTCCTTCCGGAGTCGGGGATGGTGGAATTCCGGTGGCCACACAAAGGGCTGCCCATCCGGGCATGTGTGCTGGGCAAATAGGTCTTCACCCAGGTGTGGCGCTGTGGACGTTGAGGGCGCTGTTGTTGTGGCGGCGCCCGGGTTCACCAGGCCTTGCGACCAGGCTTGGGGTACCCTGAAGGTAAAGGGCACCGTGAAGACGGCGGCGCCCGGGGTTACTTGGCCCAGTGACCAGGCCGGTGGCTCAGTGGAGGTAGAGGGCGCTGTTGGTACTGCGGCGCCCGGGGGCACTCGGCCTTGCGACCAGGCCGGTGGCGTCTCCTGCTTGGCCGTGCTCTGGATCGAGGCGCGTGACGTCACAGGGGGCGTGGCCGCGGCTCCGGCCGCTTGAGGCCTAGCTTGGAGCGATGACGCAGCGGCTACTGGAACGGTGAGTGGGGCTTCGGGCTCTGCGACGGGGAGCTGGGGCAGGTTTACGGCTTCTGGGCATGGGATATTGTCGTCCCCATTACCTGCCTTCATCTCTTCGGCTCCCTCCGCGGCGTCGTCTCCGGCCGTCGTCCCTCCTTCGCCGTCCTCAGAGGTGGACTTGCTCCTCGCTGCGGGTGGCGTGCTTCGCTGGCAGGCTCCAGCCTGCAGGGCCATCTCTCGGGTCCACTCCGCCAGTGTTTCCTGCTGCACCCGGGCCATCCTTCGTGCGAGGCCCTCCAGCGCGGTCTGTGCACGCTCTCGGTTTCGGGGGAGCTGTGCCAGGATCTCCAGCAGGCCTTCTGGAGTGGCGGCCTGCAACAGGCTCCTGACCACAGGGTCGGTGCTGCCTGACTCTCCCTCCATCTCCGGGTGTGTTCTCTCTGGACTCCTCTCCAGACTCCTCATCTCCGGGTGCGCTCTCTCCAGACTCCTCCAGGCTACACCCATCTTCGCTCTTTTGTTCTGTATCCGCCCACATTGAGGGTGGTCCTGGGGCAACTTTGTGATTGCCAGTTCCAGGGGCAGTTCCCTCACGCTGATGGACATATCAATCATCACAGTCTCTGCTGGTGGGGGCGGTTTCCACTTTTGGCGCCATTTCCGATCCTGGCCCATGATGGGAGGTGGCCTCTTGCCATCCTCTGGCACGCCCATAATGGCGTCCGCTCTGCCAAGGCGGGAAATCTTCTCAGATGGCGGGAACCGCTTCCCAGTGGCGGGAAACACTGCAGATGGCGGGAAAAGACTGCAGATGACGGGCAAATGGCGGGAACTGATCCGAGATGGCGTCCGATGGCGGGGACCCTCTGGAACCGGCGGGAGACTTCTTTTTGAGGTAAATGCGAACTTTTCTTCAGGCACGCAGTACCCGATGGTTGCGGGCACGGAATCCTGCCGACTATGCCAAAGTTGACGCGCCCCCTGGGCCATGTTGTTAGGGATACCAGGAGCCGGATCAGATGGGGGTTGTAGTCTCCGAGTGGCTGTGACCCGGTCCGTGCCCAGGGTGTCAAACTCAGTGTGCGGCAGTCCTTGCAGATGTTCTTAGTGTCGACTACGCCACCCGTTGATTTGCGGTCAAAAGGCCGCCGCTGCAGGATGGTCCGCTGAGGCTGGTGGTGTGTGTGCAGCTGTGGTAGTATAACCCCCAACGGGAGGGGTATAGCCTCAGGGGGTCAGACGTGGAGGATGGTGGTTGTGAAGGTGCAGCAAGGAGACTCAGAGGCATGAAATGCAGTTTCAGGGTTTTTACTCACTGGTGTTGCTCGGGTCACTCTGTACAGCAGTGACCACCCAAGCCGTGCTGCGTCCACCAGGTGCGGGACTCGGTCAACTCCCGGGCAATTCTGGAGCGTGATCCTGAGCTCCTTTCTGACTCTCCCTTCCTCTGGCCGTTCCCACCAGGGATCCACTTATGTCTGGCTCCCTCGGGTCTCTTGTTGGTCAAGCCTCCTCTGGGCTCCCTGACCCTATGCTCGGTGTGCCTTTCTAGTGGATTTGGTGAGGGTCGTGGCAGATCCTGCCCACAACCTCCGGCTCCCGGCTAAGGTTTGCTTTGGCCTCCGCCAGCTTGGGATCCGGTACCCTTTTGCCGACCCTTCACCTTTTTGTCCTTATTCTGGGATCTTGGGGTCCCCTCTCGTACTGCTCCTCTGGGTCCCTCTTCCTTCTTCTCTCCTGGAGTTACTGCTGCTGACTGACTGACTGACCCTGTCCTAAGATGGTGCCCACCTTATATACTCCCTCTATGTGTGAGCTCAGGTGACCAGCACCCAATGAGCTCCTACATTTACCCAGACTACTCCCCCTATCTGCCCCTACACTACTGGGATGTTCCACCCCCCTCCCACTCCAGCCAGGGACAGACGCTGTCGTACCTGCACATATACTGGTGGGAGTACCGTAGTTCTGTCCCCCGGAAATGGGATGTATGTAGTGCATGCAGCTAACTGAGCTCAGTTCCACACTCCATCCTTACCGGGGAGTGGAATACCACACCTCTGGCTTGAGGTGTAATACCCCTGTAGCAGCCGAGTCCTCAGGGTGCTACACCACCACTTGTGAAGCTTTCCCACCGTTGCCTGCGTATGACTGTGGCTGCTCAAATATTTGGGCATCGCTACATGCGATCTCCTCTTGCCCCGCTTCAAGTGGACCAGGCGAGGGGTCGAATCTATAAATGGAAAACTGAACAGCTCTTCAGAGTGTCCAAGTGTGGGATCAGTTGTCTCTGGGCACTTGGCATGGTGGGAGGAAGGAGGATCAGGGTGAGGAATATGCAGTCCAGACTCACGGCTACTGAAACTTGACCGTGTGGAACACAGGGTTGTGGTGGTGGTGGCTAAGTGACTGGAAGCATTATCTGCTATCCAACCAATAACCTTTTCACACTGCTCTGTGTTCAATAGTGGTGTTTTGCGGCCCCCTATTAATTGGGACAGGAAGGTTGAGAGAGAAGATGTGGGTGTTTGTTGTGGCACAATTTCAGCTTGCCCACGGCCTCGGCCTCTGCATGCACCATCACCATCACGTCCAGTTACCCGTCCCTTGCCATGTGCCTTGCCCATTTTAAATGGAGAACAATATCTTCCACGCTCACTACAAATGGCTGAATTTTGGAGCGAACTTATATATGATCCGAGTGACAAACCACAGTTTTAAATAGCTGGCCTGTAGGTAACTATTTTTAAAACAAAATTTAAATGGAGGCCAGAAATGGCAATATTTTCAGTGCAATTATATGTGATCCTTGTGACGGACAAACCACAGTTTTAAATAGCTGGATTTTTAGCGCTGTAATATGGAAAGGACCTGGCTGTATTCTGCAGTGCCAACAAGCAAATGGCGCAGAAAAACGGTGTTCTCTGGATTGCTTTTTAAGCAAATAATCAGGATTAAGATAAAAAAATAATTTATTCCTGGCCCCTGAGACCTGGGCCTATTTCTACAAATATCTGTAAAAGCACCAGCAGACAGAACTGGAATGGACCCTCTTGCTATGTGCGTTGCAGTCTGCTATATACCCTGCCTGCCTGATATCTCTGCAGATGGGTTAGTACTCAGAAGGATTGTTAGTTGACATGGATATGTGTCTCTAATATAGTCTGGTATACCTACACTAACTAGAAACAAGCAAATCTCTCCCTAGCTCAGCAGCAGCTCTCCCTACACTGTCTGATTCCGGAGAGACTGTGACGAGCATGGCGGTACCAGGTCTGATATAGACCTGATGACGCTGTGCGGCCAGCCAATCACTGTAATGCCACAACCAACATGGCTGCGGCATTAAAGTGTGTGGCAGACAATCCCTGCATGTTGATTGGCGCTCTAAAGAGCGCCAAACATGCAGGGAGGGGACCCAAACTCCCACCGAGCAACCCCGGAAATACTCGGCGAGCGCCGAGCATCTCAAGCAGTGAGATGCTTGGGCGAGCACCGAGCAGTAGCGAGCATGCTCGCTCATCACTAATCGTGACACACCATCCAGTCAACTTGCAAGGCAAGAACAACACATACACTATCCATTTACAGACATATTTAAGATCATATACTGTACATGCCAACTATCGAGCAATCTCTCAGTTAATTTGTGAGTCCACTTAAAGGGAATCTGTTACCAGATTTTGCTATGAAATCTGAGAGCAGCATGATGTAGGGGCAGAGAGCCTGATTACAGTGATGTGTCACTTACTGGTTTGCTTGCTATCATTTTGATAAAATCACTTTTAGATCTACAAGTTCTCTGAATGCTGAGCTCTGTATATCCCCGCCCACACCACTGATTGGCTGGTTCCTCTGTACACTGTGCATAGGCAGAAAGTTGCCAATCAGTAGTGGGGGAAGGATTACACAAAGCAGGGGGACTACATGGCCCAAGACAACTAGTCCTCTAGTGATAATCTCCTGCTAATAAAACACTAATTTTATTGAAACAACAATACAGCCCAATAAGTGACACATCGCTGGAATCAGGGTCTCTGCCCCTGTATCAGGATGCTCTCAGATTACTGCTGACAGATTCCCTTTAAAGAAACAGTAATCCAATAATGAAGGAAATATTTACATTCCCTTTTGCTACTTAGGTGGGGAGATCACAGCTCATCTTCCATAACTTTTTTTGCTATACAGATTAGTATATGCACAATCATGGAGTAATAGTAGATAATTCCATAAACAGTAGTCGCTTAGCAATTGCAAGGACACACTGTGGTGCCAGTTAAAAACAGTTTAACATTGGTGCATGAAATGCCAGCTTATGCAAATCGCCACCATTGTGATTGTCTTTAGTGACTTTACTGTTACAAAACCACATGATTATTATTAACATTGGTTCACTCCATACAACTGCTATCAGATTGTGACTTGTATTTTTTAAAAGCCTGGATACAAAAAATTTGATTCAACACAGAAGACAATATGATGGTGAACTATTTGATTGTTTCAGACAGAAGCAACATTGTTTCCTTTATAGATTATATGACTGATGCCAACATAAGATGCGAGAAGTAATTCCACCGGAGCTGCAGATGAAAGGAGCTGCATTATAGGCAACACAGATAAAAATTATATGGATTGTGATCACAGTCATCTTGTCCTAAACTACATAGTGTTTGCTTTAAAGCTTTCTTCTTCTGACAGATTCCAAGCACTCATGTAGAAGATACTGGAAAATAAACAACCTGGCAAAGATGCAGGTAAAATCCAAGCAATATAAAAACATTACAACCAAGAGTTTAATGCAGCATATGCTCAATGATGTTTAAAGATCATGGCTATAAAAGATCATGGTCTCATTAAAGATAATAATCTGATAATGATTCTCTTGTACATTTTATCTTGGCAATGGCTGTCAGAAGTCCTGACTTGCTTGTGTGTTGCCTCCATTTTCCTCTGCTGTATCCGACTGCTGAGCACATTCTGTACAATCAGGGTCGGTCTGGCCTGGCGGAAAATTGGGAAATTTCCCGGTGGGCCCCGATAATGAGAGTGAGAAAATTGGTGGCGGGGGCCCTTTAAAAGCGCGGCTGAAGCAAATGTAGCGTCGCGCACGGCACATTCATTGGTGACAGCGGGCCTGCAGTGACGTGCATGCAGCATACTTACCACGTGAGTCCGTGACACTGAGAGGACGGATTCTTTCTGGGCGGTGACACGCACCGCGCTCTGCTTTCCCGCTGGCTGGCAGACTGTGGTGTGGTGTCAGGTGACACTGACGCTGACGCCGCTCTCTTCTGGTCTCTGATACTCCGCGCCTGCTGGTGCGTGTATATGCCTGCAGTGCATGTGTGTATATGCCTGCGGTGCGTGCGTGTATATGCCTGCGTGTGTGTGTACAGTGTGTGTATGTGTATATGCCTGTGTGTACAGTGTGTGTGTATATGCCTGCGATGCGTGTGTATATATGCTTGCGTGTGTGTATATGCCTGCCTGTGTGTATATGCATGTGTGTACAGTTTGTGTATATGGCTGTGTGTGTACAGTGTGTGTGTAAATGCCTGCCTGCATGTGTGTGTATATGCCTGAATGCGTGTGTGTGTATGTATTTGAGTGCCAGCATGTCTACGTGTGTATATGTGTCTTCACACATGTGTGCGTTCTTCCCTGCATGTCTGCATTTTTGTGTGTGATTGTCTGAGTGTGTCTGTGCATGACTGCGTGTGCATTTCTGTGAGTGCTTGCCTGCGTGTGTACGTGTCCCCATTTCTGTGAGTATGTGTATCTGCGTGTGTATATTAGGGCTCTTTCACATGTCCTGATATTTACGGGACTGGAGATATCCGTGTCCACCTGTGTGTCATCCGTGTGACACATACCAGCGCTTGGGAATCAATGTACAGTTAGCGCTGTTCCCAAGAGCTGGGTGCTGCCCTCATCATAGATCCCTGCCTGCTGCGATCAGCAGCAGCAGGGTCAATGATGAGAGTAGTAGTCTACTCCCGCCGTGTCCAACTGTAAAAATAGGAATACAATTAAAAAATCCTTATACTCACCTCTCCTAAGTGTCACCCACTGTAATCCGTGCGAGCACTCACGCCGAGGAGAACAACTTCTGCAGCGAGCGGACCCCAGAGCTGTGCTCAGTGATTGACAGGGCACCCCTTGTTGAGCGCAGCTCCGGGGCCCGCTCGCTGCAGGAGTCATTCTCCTCGGCGTGAGCGCTCGCACGGATTACAGCGGATTGACACTTAGGAGAGGTGAGTATAAGGATTTTTTTATTTTATTCCTATTTTTACAGTTGGACACGGCGGGAGTAGAGTACTACTCTCATCATTGACCCTGCTGCTGATCGCAGCACCGGCAGGGATCTATGATGAGAGCAGCGTTCAGCACCCGGTGCTTAGGAGGAGCGCTGTCATCAGTGTGCGAGACGTTTTGCAGGAGGTGCAGCAGGTAAAAACATTCATTTGAATGGGTCTGCGTGTATCAATGTCTCTGGTACGTGTGGAAACTGTCATCGCATGTACTGACGTGTGAAAGAGCCCTTAGTATGTGTCTGTGTGCGCTTGTTTTCGTATGTGTAAGCGTGCTTCTGCATGTCTGTGTGCTCTTCCGAAGATTTATTATATTTGGGGAGAGATGGGAGAGAAATTTTAGGAGACAGAATGGGGAGATGTGTGAAATAACTAGGGGAGGTGTGGGAATGGGTGCGGGAACAGAATGGGGAAGGGGGATGTATGAGGAAACAATACGGAGAGTGGGGGAATAGTGTGAGGAGACAGTATGGAGGGAGAAAAGTGTGAGGTGACACAGCACAGAGACTAGGTAGTGTGGGGGAAGGTACAGAGATGCGGCAGTATGGGGGGAACAGTGTGAGGGCACAGCAAGGAGGGAACAGTATGCTGAGGAGGGGGGAGTGTGATGAAGGGGCACAGTATAGAGACTGGGCAGTAAAGGGGGGACACAGTGTGAGAGGACAGTGTGAAGAGGGGGCCCAGTATGGTAAGGAGAGGACAGTGTGGAGAGCAGGTACCATAAGAGGGGTAGAGTGCATGTCATATTTTGTGCAGGGAGCATTGTAAGAGTTAGGTTTATTCAGGTACTCAGTGTAGATATTTTTTATTCAGGAGCATTATAATGACTCTGCTATCTTTAGGGGCATCGTGTCGGGATGTGCTGCAGAATACCGGAGAAGATGTAAGTCTGCAGAGACGAGCTGTGGATGAGAAAAGTCCTCAAGGGGTCTGGACAAGATGGAGACAAAAAGAAAGAGAACAACTCTAATCAGAGAAGACGTCTCAGGTAAGATACCTGGATGTAAATGTTCATCTGTGATCCTCCCTGTGTCTCATCAGAACTGTGGTTCCTGTATGGTCCGCAGTCTGATGATGACTGATAACAACTCCCAGTATCTCTATTGTTAATTACATACTGGGAGTTGTAGGTTTATGCGATACAAAGATATATGGGGCTGACCTGACATTACAAATGATGGTGGTTCAGATGATGTATTCATGTACTCATGTGTTTGTGCGTGTCTGCGTGTTTGTGCGTGTCTGCGTGTTTGTGCGTGTCTGCGTGTTTGTGCGTGTCTGCGTGTTTGTATGTGTCTGCGTATCTGGAATAATATGTATTTTTGTAAGATGCGTGTATGTAACTGTGCATTGTGGTGTGTAATAACATTCATATGCTTGGGTCACCTTTACTAAATCTATTAGGTCTCTTTCACATGTGTTAGGGAATTCCATTTGTCTTTCCACATTTAGGAACAGACAAGTGAAATTTGCTAACCTTGTCATAACTGTCACCATTGGGATGTGCTTGTATGGAGCGGGTTCAGGACCTGAGCCTGCTCCATACCGGGCAGATGTCGGCTGTGTTACATAGCCGGCGTCTGCCTGTAACAGCAGTGATCAGAGCTCGCCTTGATTGCTGCTGTTTTGAGTATTTAAGTGCCCTTTTCAATCAATGACAGCGGCATTTAGATATCACAATGGCCGGTGCATGCAGTCACCTGTTCCCTTCAGCCCCCTGTGACGCAGTTGCAGGTTCCTGATGGGTTGCCAGTAGTGCTGAGTGAGCGTGGTCGGATAAGAGACATTACAGTCACCGCGAACTACAAAGTGAGCGTGCTGCAATAACTTCCGGCACCTTGATTGTGACACTTCCATGGAGCCCAACCTCAGGCTGAGCTTCATTGAATGACTAGCATGGTAGCTGCACCTGGCAACTAGTGCTGAGTGAGTTTGGTCGGATAAGGTGTGATCCCAGCATGCTCGGGTGTTATCCGAGTATCTTGTAGTGCTCTGCTAATATGTTCGAGTCCCCGGGGTAGCATGTTTTGCGGTGATAGACAGAAGCAACACATGCAGGGATTACCTAACAAACCGGCAATTCCTGTATGTGTTGCGTCTGTCTACCTCCGTAAAACATGCTACCCCGAGGACTCGAGCATAGCAGCAGAGCACTACAAGATACTTGGATAACACCGGAGCATGCTGGGATCACACCTTATCCAACCACGTTCGCTCAGCACTAGTTGCCAGGTGCTGCTGCCATGTTAGACATTCAATGAAGCTCAGCCTGAGGTTGGCCTCCATGGAAGATGTCACAATCAAGGTGCCGGACGTTATTGCAGCACCCTCACCGACCCTATGACAGGAAGCGAGTGGCGGCAGGGAGAATAAAATGTAATTTTCTCCGTGTAGCCAATGCTTTTCCAATAAGCCGTCTAACCAGGCTTTACACCCTATTTACCTGCAGATTACCCCTATATCTGCAGATAAATAGCGTTTTTCAAGGTGACAAGTTACCATTAAAGGGACTCTGGCAGTACGGAATGACTGTTCGAAGAAAGTCCTGCCGCTTGGTGCTCCACAGCGCGGCCAAACATGTAATTATAGTACACTATAGAAAAACATAACAAGTAATAAAACCATTTAGGTGGGCTGTAGTGTGGGCCCCTAGAGTCAGTTCCCCTGGTGGGCCCTAGGCACCCCAGTCCGACCCTGTGTACAATCCATATATGTATATATATATGTATGTATGTATATATATATGTATGTATGTATATATATATATATATATATATATATATACACTGCTCAAAAAAATAAAGGGAACACTCAAATAACACATCCTAGATCTGAATGAATGAAATATTCTCATTGAATACTTTGTTCTGTACAAAGTTGAATGTGCTGACAACAAAATCACACAAAAATCATCAATGGAAATCAAATTTATTGACCAATGGAGGCCTGGATTTGGAGTCACCCCCAAAATTAAAGTGGAAAAACACACTACAGGCTGATTCAACTTTGATGTAATGTCCTTAAAACAAGTCAAAATGAGGCTCAGTATTGTGTGTGGCCTCCACGTGCCTCTATGACCTCCCTACAACGCCTGGGCATGCTCCTGATGAGGTTGCGGATGGTCTCCTGTGGGATCTCCTCCCAGACCTGGACTAAAGCATCCGCCAACTCCTGGACAGTCTGTGACGCAACATGACGTTGGTGGATGGAGCGAGACATGATGTCCCAGATGGAGGGGGCCGTAGGAGGGCAACAACCCAGCAGCAGGACCGCTACCTCTGCCTTTGTGCAAGGAGGAACAGGAAGAACACTGCCAGAGCCCTGCAAAATGACCTCCAGCAGGCCACAAATGTGCATGTGTCTGCACAAACGTTTAGAAACTGACTCCATAAGGGTGGTATGAGGGCCCGACGTCCACAGATGGTGGTTGTGCTCACAGCCCAACACCGTGCAGGACGCTTGGCATTTGCCACAGAACACCAGGATGGGTAAAGTCGCCACTGGCGCCCTGTGCTCTTCACAGATGAAAGCAGGTTCATACTGAGCACATGTGACAGACGTGACAGAGTCTGGAGACACCGTGGAGAGCGATCTGCTGCCTGCAACATTCTTCAGCATGACCGGTTTGGCAGTAGGTCAGTAATGGTGTGGGGTGGCATTTCTTTGGAGGGCCGCACAGCCCTCCATGTGCTCGCCAAAGGTAGCCTGACTGCCATTAGGTACTGAGATGAGATCCTCAGACCCCTTGTGAGACAATATGCTGGTGCGGTTGGCCCTGGGTTCCTCCTAATGCAGGACAATGCCAGGCCTCATGTGGCTGGAGTGTGTCAACAGTTCCTGCAAAATGAAGACATTGAAGCTATGGACTGGCCTGCCCGTTCCCCAAGACCTGAATCCGATTGAGCACATCTGGGACATCATGTCTCGCTCCATCCACCAACGTAACGTTGCACCACAGACTGTCCGGGAGTTGGCGGATGCTTTAGTCCAGGTCTGGGAGGAGATCCCACAGGAGACCATCCGCAACCTCATCAGGAGCATGCCCAGGCGTTGTAGGGAGGTCATACAGGCACGTGGAGGCCACGCACATTACTGAGCCTCATTTTGACTTGTTTTAAGGACATTACATCAAAGTTGGTTTTTACACTTTAATTTTGGGGGTGACTCCAAATTCCAAATCCAGGCCTCCATTGGTTAATAAATTTGATTTCCATTGATGATTTTTGTGTGATTTTGTTGTCAGCACATTCAACTTTGTACAGAACAAAGTATTCAATAAGAATATTTCATTCATTGTTATTTGAGTGCTCCCTTTATTTTTTGAGCAGTATATATATATATATATATATATATATATATATATATATATATATACACACACACACACACACACACACACGTACACATATATATACAGTACAGACCAAGAGTTAGGACACAACTTCTCATTTAAAGATTTTTTTGTATTTTCATGACTATGAAAATTGTGCATTCACACTGAAGGCATCAAAACTATGAATTAACACATGTGGAATTATATACTTAACAAAAAAGTGTGAAACAACTGAAAATATGTCTTATATTCTAGGTTCTTCAAAGTAGCCACCTTTTGCTTTGATGACTGCTTTCCACACTCTTGGCATTCTCTTGATGAGCTTCAAGAGGTAGTCACCGGAAATGGTCTTCCAACAATCTTGAAGGAGTTCCCAGAGATGCTTAGCACTTGTTGGCCCTTTTGCCTTCACTCTGCGGTCCAGCTCACCCCAAACCATCTCGATTGGGTTCAGGTCTGGTGACTGTGGAGGCCAGGTCATCTGGCGTAGCACCCCATCACTCTCCCTCTTGGGAGGTGGCTACTTTGAAGAACCTAGAATATAAGACATATTTTCAGTTGTTTCACACTTTTTTGTTAAGTATATAATTCCACATGTGTTAATTCATAGTTTTGATGCCTTCAGTGTGAATGTACAATTTTCATAGTCATGAAAATACAGAAAAATCTTTAAATGAGAAGGTGTGTCCAAACTTTTGGTGTACTGTATATGTATATATATATATATATATATATATATATATAAAAAAAAATTTTCAAATCAAATTTTAGACGCAACACTAATAACAAATAGTACAGAATTAGTTCTATAGATGTGTTTAGATAAAGATATAGTGTTATAAATCATTGATGCTAACTTATTATACAATGAAACATAGTCTTTGTTCGGTATTACAGCAGGCACATGGATGTAAGAAATCAAAGAGATTTACAATTTTGAGTACACTCTTTAGAGCAAATTATCTCATCTAACTTTTGACCTATTTGTAATGTGTTAAGAGGGAATGTATCATCAGAAAATGACCTAATGTGAAAATTATTATTTTTTTTTTGGCAAGGTGTTTTTCTCATATCACAATCTATTAAAAATAAAAATGAGTAGTTTGCATTTTTCACACTGGCCATTGGGGCTCTTTAAGACTGATACTTCCTGTAATTTCAGGAAATTTACATGTTCATTAGCAGAAATAGACTCCGAACCTTTGTTGTGTATTGAAGAATCTAATGAGCGTGTGCAAAGGTCATTGTGAAGGGAGGGGAGCAGGGTCAGCTGTGACATCACATATTCTGATTGGTGGATCCTGTGTTATCAGCTGTGTATAGAGGTGTTACCTGTCATTGTAATTCTGTCTCTGATGATAAGGAGCCTGCTGAAAATTCTTCCTAAAAGAGCAGAAAGTATGTAACTAAACTTTTTTATTATTACAGATTGTGATATAAAAAAAAAACATTGATCAATAATTTTAATTATGTGCCCACAATGCAGAAATGCTGCAGACTTTTTCCTCATCTCTCTGGCGGGAAAAACGCATGCGGATTTTACATGAGTTTTTCCTGCCAGGTAGAAGCGTTTGTGAAGCGTTCTTCACATGCATTTCTGCATACAGGTTATCAAGCGCTTTTCCAAGCGATTTTAGCATCACTTGGAAAAGTGCTTGACAACTTGGTCACACTATATAAATCCATGCAACCGGCATGAATTTATATAGTGTGACCAAGTAATAGTTAAAAAAAGAATAAAAATGGTAAAAAATAAAAAAACATTATACGCACCTTCTGATGGCCCGCGGTCTTTTCTCCGCTGTGTCCGGTCTCTTGTACGGTTCGCGGTGGTGTGAAGGACCTGCGATGACATCATTGAGTCATGTGACAGGTCAAGCGACCGCCGACGTCAGCGGTCTCGTAACCTGTCACATAACTAAATGACGTCATGGCAGGTCCTCACACCACCGCGACCCATACAACAGACTGGACACATCGCTGAGGAGACCGGGGGCCATCGGAAGGTAAGTATAATGTATATTTTTTATTTTAAATTCTTTTTTTTAACAGGTACTATGGTACCCGGGTCTGGAGGAGAGTCTCCTCTTCTCCAAACCCTGGTACCATCAGCACATAGAATCACTTAATATCCGTGTGTGCAAATGTGCTGACACGGATATTATGCGTTTCAATGCAAGTCAATGGCGGCAATTACGCTGCGTGTCCGCAAAATTAATGGACATGCTGCGTATTTTTCTGCAATGATAATCCGCAGCGGAAATTTCCGCAGCATGTGCACAGATTATCATTGGGGACCATGGGGCACATATAACCAAGCGTTTTTTAAGCGTTTTCGCTGCAGAAATTCAGTGGAAAAATGCTTGAAAAACGCATAGTGAGCACGCAGCCTAAGACTACTCAACCAAAAAAGTGTTTGGCTTTGTGGGCTGCATTGTTTATCTGGGAAGGTCATGGCTCAAAATGTGTCAATGAGCTAAAAGTTTCTACACATCCATTCAGATGTAGAAAAGCGAAATTTGCTCCGATTCATTAAGACTACTGTTATGTATGCTAGTCTGTATGAAGAATGCATTAGCGCAAGATGTGCCAAAGTCATTAAAAGGAGTCTAAGGAGTAACATTTCTCCTTCTGGAGAGTGACATGCCTGACATGCCAGGGTAAGGAGACTTATAACTCGTGAAATACTCTTCTGGGAAATGGTCTCTCAATTGCCATGCACCACTGCCAGAAATGTTACACCATTTACAGAAGGGTTGCACAACCCACAACGCCATTCTAAGCAGCCCCCCAACCATATAGACAATAAAATGCTTGTTTGACTACTGAGCAGCCACACACACAAGATTAGTGGTAAGCAGCTGAGGAGCAGGGACTGACAAAGGCTAATGGTGCTGGATACCTCTTACATCAGCATACGTCCCAACTTTTGAAGAATAGAAAGAGGGACAAATCATGCACTACATGCACCACAGAGAATTTTGACCACACCCTAATCACACTCCAAGCCACGCCAATTTACCATTTCTTTCTACCTTGGCGGGAGGAAATGTTAAAGAGGCAGGGGCAGTGTGGGACACTCAGCAGATGCACAAGACTGCAGGGCGTAGATGCAAATCCAGGACTGTCCCTCTGTGCTGTTTAGCTAATCGCCTGTAAAGGATTTTAGCCATTTCAGGGACATTTGCCTAATGTTATATGTCTTCATTCATTTATCATATACAGATATGATGGTTACAGTGTTTGCTGTACTTTGCTGCCATCTACTGGCCATTGTTATAATATGTTGTTCATGTATTATAGCTGTGATTCCCATAATGCCTCTCTGTCTATGCAACTCCTCCTATCTTGTTACCTCATATCCTTTCTTGTGGTCATTGCTATCTTGGTAGCGTGTGCATCAGGACTGTAGAGAGGATTCTCCTGTTACCTCTATCCTCCACCCTCTATATTCTACCTCCTCTTCATCCCTTCATCTTCCCTGAAATCTTACCTCATCTCACCAAGGTACTGTGAATAAAATTGGTTAAAGTTCATCACTGCATCGTCCTTCCCAGATTAACCATGTGCAGTTGGTCAAGTATAGGAGGAGAGGGTAGCGAGTAACACTATTTGCCATTGCTAGTACAGAGATCCATGCTCACATGCCTCAGACACATAGCGTCAGAATAGTAACAGGAGACCTAAGCCTACAGTGTCTGTGTGCATATGTATTGTCTCATAGCAAGACTATAACTGTCTGCTATCTTAGCAAAGGCATGTCTATGAAAAGCTCCATGGATCCCTCTGTGAGGCAAGCGCATCATGTTCCTGACACCACAGATGCACTGGGAGCAGAGTCCACTGGATTTTCTTGTTAACTCGTTAGGCCCAGAATATCAGCACAGCACATCAAGACAGTAACAGCAGTTCATGTGGACCATTAAGATGTAGGTCTTATTGCAGCATGGGGGAGAATGGAATAAACCTACGGCAGCTTAGAATCCATAGAATGTGCCTTATTTAAGAGACTGCAAACCATCCCAAAGATAACTAGCAAAGACGACATGAAACTTCAAGATCTAAAGGCAAAATTAGACCCACATCTTTCAGGACTGAGTTACCTTGACACTGCAGATGGCATGAGTCCAGTAGTGTCCAAGTTGCCATAGAGCATGCAAGAATAATGAGCAGACCATGGCTCAAGGTACAAAAGAGAGAATAATGTGTCCTGTCCTCCCTTTTTGCATATTTCCAGCTTCATCAGTGAATAAGCTCGGAAGAAGAATGATCCCAGCTTCAACTTCACTGAAGCTACTCAACTAGCTTTATCATCATCTACAAGGTATGATAACATTACCACCAAACATAAAGAGTTAAGGGGCACAGTATATGTGAGAAAGACTGACTTTTCCACTTACTGCATCCTGCTTCACTAAACTAAATACTGCTGCTCATAAAGTTAAGGTTTTGCAGCATTTGCAGCAGACTTAAAATATAACTTTTAATATATCATTTAAAAACCATAGTATAGTGAAAAACACACACAAAAAAACACATATAATAGATAAAGCCCTTATCCCTGTATAGGAGGAGTGACAACAATGGTTATCCGATTTCAGGGCAAAAAATATCAGTTTCTCTGATGACCTCACCTAGCCAACATCAATCTCCTGTTTAGAGAAAATATTATATATACACATGAGGTGAAGAAACAAAAAAGGAACAATCTCACCGGTCTCGTGAACTGGGTCATCCCAGAGCACCAGCCATCCGGTTCCCCTAAAGAGGGGCATTCCTACTGGCCAGGATCTGCGGGCTCACAGAAACTGTTCCACCAGTTAGACCTTTAAGGAACAAGCCACTGACCTTAAGAACAGGTTCCGCGAAAGGGGTTACCCTAATAAGATAATATATAGGGCCTATAACAGGAGTAAATCTAGAAGACGATCCAGTCTTCTGGCTCCAGGAGTCAAGAATGGTGATGGAGAGGTGGTGAGGTTTATCACGACCTTCGGGAATGGTGCTAAGGAAGCAAAGGATATTCTTGGTAAGTACTGGCCAATCATGGAGATGGACAGTGATATCTCCCAGTTTTTGGGTGGTTACCCTCATGTGACCTATAAGAGGGGTCGCTCTCTCCAGGACAGACTGATGCACAGCCACTTCTCTGCCCCGAGACACGAATCCTGGCTAAAGTCAGATGTAAAGGGGTGTTACAGATGCGGTAAATGTGTTGCTTGTTTTTCTATTCAGTGTGGTAAAAGCTTTAGGGGAACTAACCTTGATAGAGAATTCCAGGTGTTGGAGTTCATCAACTGTCGTACGCAGGGGGTTATCTATAAGGGCACCTGCCAATGTGGTCTTGAATACATCGGCAACACCACACTCAGCTCAGACGGAGGATAGGTGAGCACCTGGGCAACACTGAGCATAAAAGAGAAACCCCAATTGCAAGACATGTTAATGAAGTCTATGGGGGAGACAAAAGCGTGATCAAGTTCATGGGCATCGAAAAGGTCCATAAACCTCAGAGGGTCGCCTAATCTTACAAAAGGAGGTGAGATGGATATTTCGGCTTAAAACAGTATCCCCTCATGGCCTGAATGAACAGTGGACATTTGGATGCTTTGTGTAAAACTATGTCCACCTGTCTTTATATGATGTTTTATTTTTCTGTAAAAGGTTATGGGCTCTAGACCCTCTCCTTGTCTTCTGAATACTTGCCTAAATACCACTCCTCTAATTATACGCTGTATTATGTATATAGTGAACATAAACCCCCCCCCTCTCCCTTAATTAAGGGATTATTTTCCTTCTTATCTTACCCATCACCCCCTTTCTTATCCTATGACAATACTGTACACGGTGTCCTTTATTCCTATATCATGCTCAATGGACACTATATACATCATTAGTTTGAATATCAGTGTTGTGATTGGGTTTGGGATCCAATATCATAGGGTGTATTACAGCTATGCATAGAGACTTGCAGTATTGATGATGCTATTCATCTTTTTAAAGTAGTAGAGCATTGTTAAGGTCACATTGGATCAGCTGCTCTTAAATCATTGGGTGCTAAGATGTATTTATTAGACTTTGTGTACATTTATTGAATAATGGTACCTATACTGCTATGTGTGGAGTGTAGCTTCCTGCGTCCCAGATGACCAGTACTGTATAATGTTGAATATGCGTTCAATTATATGTCTGGAACGCAGCCTTGCGCTCCACGGTATCGTAAGGGCAAACAGGGTAATGGGATGTATCAGAAGAGCAAAGCACTGGTCAGACCACACTTGGAATACTGTGCTCAGTTATGGGCCCCAATATATAGAAAGGATATAAATGAGCTAGAAAAGGTACAAAGGAGGGCAACAAAATTAATAAAGGGAATGGAGGGACTGCAATACCCAGAGAGGTTGGCAAAACTAGGACTATTCAGCCTGGAAAAGAGAAGGTTGAGGGGGGACATAATAAATGTGTACAAATATGTTAGGGGACAGTATAGAGATCTTGCCCGGGATTTGTTCAAAAGGAGGGATATTATGGTAACAAGAGGGCATTCACTAAGACTGGAAGAGAAAAGGTTTCAGCACCAGCATAGGAAGGGGTTCTTTACGGTAAGAGCAGTGAGAATATGGAATTCACTGAGTGAGGAGACGGTAATGTCAGATTCACTACACCAGTTCAAGCGGGGACTGGATGCATTTCTAGATACCAGGCAGATTTCAGCGTATACTTAAAAATAAAATAAAATAGTAGGTTGATACAGGGATTTATTCTGACTGCTGGTTTCAGAGTCGGGAGGGAATTTTTCCTCAGGTGAAGATTGGTAAATCATTTGGGGTTTTTGCCCTCCTCTGGATCAACTTTAGCAATTACAGAACTAACTGGTCGAACTTGATGGACGCAAGTGTTTATTCGGCTTTACAAACTATGTTACTATGTTACTATGATCGCTGCTTTCAGTATTGAATTAGGTGACGGATACTGGATGTGACGTCTGTGGAGCGCATGTTGCGTTCCACAGCCACGGAAGTGACGTCAGATGGGGACGCGTCCACCGGAAATGACATGCGTGGAGCGCATGTGGGGTCCAAGATCAAGGAAATAATACCCTACCACTGTAACTTTGGGAATTAAGTGGAGCGTTGAACACTTACCGGCTCCAGGACATACGGATTGGGTAGGATTGTTTATTTACTTTTGAATTTAGGGGGCGTTTATTAGATGCTTTGATTGGCCTATGTTCACTTTGATTTGGCGCCCTGTCTGATATGGGGGCAGGGGCTGCTTATCATCACACACATGGCATGTGTTTAACCAATCCTGAAGGATTGGCTTCAGATGAATATATATAAGGGATATGACCCAGCTGTGTAATGCCATTGCCTTTGTTATACCCTGATGGAAGGGCACTATACCCTACATCATTGAGTTCGCTTGAGCCAATCCCCTGATGAATCACCTGATGTTGAGGAAACGCGTCGGGAGGCATTACTTAGGGTCATCTTAGGGCTGAGTAAGAACTAAGGGTCAGCTGTGGACTGCCCTTGTAAGGGCAGGAGTCTTGGGGTCCTAGGGTCAGCCAGTGAAACAGGGTCTGACAGGGTCAGCTATTGAGCACCATCCAGGCAATCTGAGGAGCTACGGATGGGACGACCCAGTTCACTGGAACGGTGAGATTGTTCCTTTTTTCTTTCTTCACCTCATGTGTACATATAATATTTTCTCTAAACAGGAGATTGATGTTGGCTAGGTGAGGTAATCTGAGAAACTGAAATTTTTTGCCCTGAAATCAGATAACCATTGTTGTCACTCCTCCTATACAGGGATAAGGGCTTTATCTATTATATGTGTGTTTTTGTTTGTGTTTTCACTATACTATGTTTTTTAAATGATATATTAAAAGGTATATTTTAAGTCTGCTGCAAATGCTGCAAAATTATATTGACTAGCAGTCTTTTGGCCCTGGGGCTACTTATTTATCAAGTGTATCTATTGCTTCTATTTCCTAAAGTTATGGACAGCAACTGTATGTTTCCTATCCACAAAAGGCCTCACCAATTTAAGGAATGTTGTGGACTCAGGGCAAAGACATTGCAGGAGCATAAAGATACTCTCAAGGAGCTTGGGATATGTTATAAGTGTTGCGCCTCCTCAGACCACATTGCTAAGGACTGTAAAGCTGCCATTAAGTGCACTGAATGCAGTAGTGACAAACACGTTACGTCTATGCATCCCACACCAGCTCCACACAATTCTCAACCTTGTGTAGCTATCAGCCCTGCTCAAAAGCATGGCGGGGAGCCACAAACTCCTGATCCAACTGCAACCAATGTTTCCTCCTCATGTATTGATGTATGTGGAGAAGGGATTGGTCCTAAATGCTGTTCCAAGGTATGTCTAGTCAACGTCTATTGAGAAGGACAACCCAACAAGAGAGTTAGAGAAGAGCCAGTCGATATTACTGCTGACATCTAACAAATGTTCCATTGTTTCATAGTGCAACAAGATAACAGAAATGATCTCCGGTCTCTATGATACCGAGACAACGACACCAACAATAAAATGCTTGAATACGGCATGAAGGTGCACGTGTTTGGAAACAGTCCTTCTCCTGCAGTCGCTACATACGGCCTACGTAGGACTGCATCAGATGGCGAATCTGAGTATGGAAAGGATGCCTAGCAGTTAGTTGAAAAGGACTTCTACGTGGACGACGGTCTCAAATCACTGCCCACAGAGGAAGACGCCATAGATCTCCTTAAATGGACCGAAAGTATGCTTTCTTATGATCATGCTGCAGAGTTCAGAGTCTTGAATCTAGGCTTAGACAATCCACCAGTACAGAGAAGTCTGGGCTTGAGATGGAACTTATTGACGGACTCCTTCGGCTTTCAGGTTAGTTGCACAGAGAAACCATTTACTAAACGTGGGGTTCTGTCAGTGGTGAACAGCCTATATAATCCACCCCTGACTATACAAGGCAAGCTTCTGCTAAGACACCTCTCAGATTCTATTAAGGACTGGGACTCACCACTGCATGCTGACAAACAACTAAAGTGGAGGTCTTGGAAGGAATCTATTCGTGCCTTGGATAGGATCCACATACCACATTGTTACACTCAAACATCCCTCCCTACAAGTCAAAGGAAAGAGATCCATATATTCTCTGACGCCTCTACTGAAGCTATTGCAGCTGTTGCCTATTTGAAGGTTTTAGACTCTAAGAATGAAGCTCATGTTGGATTTCTAGTTGGGAAGGTTGAATTGGCTCTTAAACCTGAGAAAAACATACCCATACCCAGCCTCGAACTCTGTGGGGTTGTACTAGCCGTAGAGATCGCAGACTTCATACAGAGCAAACTAGCTAGTCACGTGGAGGACACAAGATTCTACACAGACAGCAAGGTTGTTTTGGGTTACATATACAACCAGACAAAATGCTTCTATGTCTATGTCATTAAAAGGGTTGAAAGGATCAGGAAATCTTCTAAACCTGAACAATGGCATTATATTCCATCCCATCTTAACCATGCTGACCTTGCTACTAGACCATTGTCTGTTGAAGCTTTCGCAAATTCTTCTTGGTCTGGAGTTCCTTCGCGATCAGTTTGAAAAGACTGCCAATGAAGATAGTTTCAGCCTACAAGAAATAGACAATGATCCAGAGATCCATCCTGATGTCAGCACCCTCATAGCCAAATGCAAAGAGAAGGTTGGCTTGGGCTGACAGCGATTTGAACACTTATCCAGTTGGTCAAGGCTTGTTTATGCCAACACATCTGGAATCTGAACTTGGAACTTTCAAGGAACTATCAGACCCCTTAAGATGCTCATTTGGTTGCACTGGAACTTGAACCATTGGATTACAATGGGGTTGGAGACAGTTTGGCCTAGAGCGGCTTCTCCAATCCGAAGATGGACTATCCATTGGATTATTCCAGGATTTTTTTATAGAGATTCATCTACCTCATTCATACATTAATGTCATTGTTGTATTGCATGCATTGTTTTTGTCTTTCAGGTTGAGGTATCCTTCAGTGAACTTCAGGAAAACACTTCCACTTCAAGATGGTTAATAGTGAAATTCAAGGATTTAGATGGGGAGTGTGCTGTTCACCTAATCATCTGCAAAGGCTTTCAGCCATTTCATGGACATTTGCCTAATATTATATGTAGTGATGAGCGAGCACTAAAATGCTCTGGTACTCGTTGGTCGGGTCAAACAAATTGGAATACTCGGGTGCTCGACCCGAGCAACGAGCCCAATGTAAGTCTATGGGAAACCCGAGCATTTTAAAGGCGGCTCCCCCCGGCAGTCTGCAGAGGGCCTAAAAATTGCCCAAATCGATGGGAACAGTGCTCAAATGACATGGGAACTGCATGGGGAAGACCCCTGGAAGCATTTCTGACTCCCAGGTCACTGCTGTCAACAATGTTGTCAGAGTATTACGCCACTTTTACGGACTCCCAAGAAAACATACAAAAACAAAACCAAAATGGATTTTCCAGGGAAATATGTTAAGGAACATTCTTTCCAGGGTAATGACTTGTATATAAGGCAAAATAAATAACCAAAAACAAAAATGCTCCTCCACACCTTGGGCTATGTTCACACGTAGTGTTTTTGATGCGTTTTTGCACTTTTGCATTGCTTTCAACCAAGACAAATGCATTCACCAGGAAATGTCATTTTAACATTTTACAACCTTATCTGGCCATGTGGTGTGTGACACATCATCAGACACATGCATACAGTGCTGAAAAGACATAGGAACAGCATGGGGAAGACCACTGGAAGCATTTCTGACTCCCAGCTCACTGCCTAAAAGTGTGCCCATCATAAGTGATCCTTGGCGCATGCGAAGATGCCTCCCGCCATGCACCTGTCGTTGCAGACTTGCAACAATCACCGTCCACGTCCTTGTCCCAGTGCAGCGTTCAGTTGTCCCTACCCCATTCCTTGGAATGCAAGCGCAAGTATGCAGCCAGCCACCCACCCACAGGCTGCAATACTATACTGCCAAATTTTTGACAACTGCTTGCACTTGAAATGTGGCCTTTTAGGCTCGTGGAGGCGGAAGCTCTTCATAACCTCATGCCGGCGGCGGCCGGGTTTCCATACTCTGTCCCCAGCCGCCACTGTTTCTCCCGGTGTCGTCTCCACCTTCCACAAGCACGGGTCCCACAACATTACCTGTGCCCTCCCCAGTGCACTTACTGGGAAGGACCGCCTAACCACAAACACGTGGACAATCAATGTGGCCAGGGACGATACGGAGCCAGTCCACAGTATTTTTTGCTGAGAGTTGTATTTAGCTCGGTGAAAGGACTGGCATAGAGGGAAACTGTATCTACCCTGTGTGTCATTTCTCCCAAAGTCCTCTAATGCAGCTTGTTGCAGAAGCAATGGCAGCCCGTCCAACATCAACTCGCACTTGTCGGTGGTGCTTTGACACACAAACATCTTTCTTTGCGCATTTAATTTCATGAATACAGAGTTGGACAATGGCCTGATCTGCAATGCGTTTTTAGAAATAACATGCATAAGCATGTCCGATCCACATTAAAAAAGCAGCCATAGAGTGTCTGGGAACCTTCCCCCACACTTTTCTTAGCCAGGGCTGCTTCTCGGCAGGGTTGGACGGGCCCACCAGAGAACCGGAGACTCCTCCGGTGGGCCCTGGCTTCTCCTTCAGGAGAGTTCATAGTGCCGAGGTGAGGCCATGAAGATGATAGAGGCCACCATCTGCTTAGTTTTCTGTTACTTGGAATTCAAGCACAAGTATGCAGCCCCAGCCGCCATTATTTTTCCCGGTATCATCTCCGCCTTCCACAAGCACGGGTCCCAGAACATTACCTGTGCCCTCCCCAGTGCACTTACTGGGAAGGACCGCCTAACCACAAACACGTGGACAGGTGAATGTGACCAGGGATGGTACGGAGCCAGTCCACAGCTTTTTTTGCTGAGCTGTATTTCACCACAGCCATATTCTTTAGCTTGGTGAAAGGACTTGGGAAACCATATCTACCCAGCTGTCATTTCTCCCAGGAAGTCCTCTAAAGCTGCTTTCACTTGAAATGTGACCTTTTAGGCTCGTGGATGCGGAAGCTTTTCATAACCTCATGCCGGCGGCGGCCGGGTGTCCATACTCGGTCTCCAGCCGCCACTATTTCTCCCGGTATCGTCTCCACCTTCCACAAGCACGGGTCCCACAACATTACCCGTGCCCTCCCCAGTGCACTTACTGGGAAGGACCGCCTAACCACAAACACGTGGACAGGTGAATGTGGCCAGGGACAGTACAGAGCCAGTCCACAGCTTTTTTTGCTGAGAGTTGTATTTAGCTCGGTAAAAGGACTGGCATAGAGGGAAACCGTATCTACTCCGACTGTCATTTCTCCGTCACCAGGTTCCGCCCATTGTCACACACGACCATGCCTGGCTGTATGTTCAGCGGTGAGAGCCACAGATCAGGCTGCTGTGTTACACTAAGAATTACCCAACTAAGAATTTAAAGACACATAGAGCAGGGCCACAGTAACGACAAATTCCATTTAGAAAGGAGAGAGTCTGCTATACAGTTATAGGGTATGCAGTGAGTCCAACGGCTGACCAATTTAAGGAAAAACCCCACTAAGAATTTAAAAACACACAGAGCAGGGCCACAGTAACAAGTACGACATGTTCCCATTAGAAAGGAGAGAGTCTGCTATACAGTTATAGGGTATGCAGTGAGTCCAACGGCTGACCTATTTTAGGAAAAACCCCACTAAGAAATTAAAGACACATAGAGCAGGGCCACAGTAACGGCAAATTCCCATTAGAAAGGAGAGAGTCTCCCATAATGTTGGCCTATGCAGTGAATGCAAGGGCTGCCAAAAATTGGAGGCACTTCAATGCCCCTTGGAAGAGACGTGGAGGAGGGCCTCATAAAAAAATGTTCCCATTAGAAAGGAGCGGGCCTCCTATACTTGTAATGCCCATGCACTAAGTGTATGGGCTGACAAACATTTACCCCTGGGGGGTATACAGGAACATACAGTATAAAAAATTTTTTTACGGGCATCATAAACACCCTTTAAAAAAATGATGTGGGTGTTGCATCACGGACCACGGTCACCCTGGTGATATGGTGGTGAAGGATGAGGAGAAGGAGGAGGACAAGAGCAAATAGCCAAAATCGGGAAGCGTATACCCATGTGTGGGTGTGAAAAGGTGCATGGGAATACACCTCCCAAGAAAAGACACTGGATTTTAGTTTATGTTACGCCGCTATCATTTGATGGTGTTGAGAAGTCTGGCCCAATCCATCCCTTGTTCATTTTTATAAGAGTCAGCCTGTCTGCATTTTCAGCTGACAGGCGGATGCACTTATCAGTTATGATTCCACCAGCGGCACTAAAAACCCGCTCTGATAAAACGCTGGCATAGAGATCCAGTTCATTCCACGTATCCAGCTTGGGTACCCAATAATTATAAGGCACAGCGGAATCACAGAGGATGTTGGTACGGTCAGCAAGGTACTCCCTCAGCATCTTCCCAAACTTTGCACTCCTTGTGAGAGTACACAGCGCCTCAGGGCCTGTGCGATGGGAGGGTCTGAGAAAACTCTCCCAGAACTTTTACAGTGTTCCCCTGCCTCTGCTGGATTGAAGTTGTGTCTCTCTCGCCTGTACTCCTTGGTTGTCCAACGAAGTGTGCCCTCTGCCACCAGCATTTTCAGATGGGAATTTTTTTAATAGTTCCGCAACAAGGGCCTTCTGGTACAGCCCCATTTTTGTAGACCTGTCCGCCTCCGGAGTAAGAGATATAAAATTCTCCTTGTAGCGTGGGTCTAGAATTGTCACCAACCAGTAATGACTGTCACCCAAAATTTTGAGAACGCGAGGGTCATGGGAAAGGCAGCGTAACATAAACTCAGCCATGCGTGCCAGACTACTAACAGGCAAGACTTACGTGTCCTCACCAAGAGGATGACTGACCATGCTCTCCTCCTCCTCCTCCTCTCTGTCCTCTGGCCATCCACGCTGAACAGACATTTTGACAGCTGTGCAGGTAGTACCGTCTATAGTGCATGAAACTAGCTCCTGTCCTTCCTCCTCCTCTTCCTCATTGTCACCCAATCCATGTTGGGATGAGATGAAGCTTGGCTGTGTGTAATCACCCTGTATGGTTCCTTGCTCCATCTCATCGTGCTCCGCCTGCAATTCATCCTCTTTGATTGTGAGCAGAGAGTGTTTCAGAAGACAGAGAAGCAGGATGGTGACTCTAATTATAGCGTCATCGCCGCTCACCATCTTGGTGGAGTCCTCAAAACTTTGGAGGATGGTACATATGTCTGACATCCATGTCCACTCCTGAGGTCTTATGTGTGGAGTCTGAACTGAATACCGATGGCCTTGTTGATGCTGGTACTCAACAACTGCGCTCTTCTGCTCACAAATCCTTCCCAACATCTGCAGTGTACAGTTCCAAAGCGTGGGGACATCACACACCAGTCGGTGAGCCGGAAGCTGCAAACGCTGCTGAAACACGGCAAGGGCGACGGAAATGGGCACACAGGCGGCATACTTTAACAAGCAGATCCGGCAGCTCCGGGTAGGATTTGAGAAACCGCTGAACCACGAGGTTAAGCACATGGGCCAGGCATGGTACATGTGTGAGCTTGCCTCGCCTCAGAGCCGGCTCCAGGTTCCGGCCATTGTCACAGATCTGCCTGCTCTTTCAGAGCTGTCCACAACTCTTCAGCATTGTCACCTAAGCATATTAGCTTCAGCACAGCCTGTTGCCGCTTGGCCGAGGCAGTGCTGCAGTGCTTCCAGCTTGTGACTGATGTGGTCATTTCGGAGATGGAGGCTGAAGAGGAGGAGGAGGCTGCATGCTCCATTCCTACCAATGACTACTGCAACGGCAGCCCTTGCCAGTCCTGTGAAGTTTGTGGGCCCCCATCCCATCCTGTTATGTCTATAGGCCACCAGCCCCTGCTGTGATGTCTTAAGGCCCTCAGCCAGTTCTGTGATGTCTATAGACCCTCAGCCCTTACTGTGATGTCTATAGGCCCTCAGCCCTTCCTGTGATGTCTATTCTCCCCCAGTGTCTAATGTAATGTATATGTCCCCAATGTCTCCTGTGATGTACAAGAGTGTGCAAAGCAGTCATCAAAGCAAAAGGTGGCTACTTTGAAGAACCTAGAATATAAGACATATTTTCAGTTGTTTAACACTTTTTTGTTAAGTATATAATTCCACATGTGTTAATTCATAGTTTTGATGCCTTCAGTGTGAATGTACAATTTTCATAGTCATGAAAATACAGAAAAATCTTAAAATGAGAAGGTGTGTCCAAACTTTTAGTCGGTACTGTATATATGCCCCAGTGTCTCCTATGTTCAGAACTTACTGCTGCAAGTTCTTTTCAAAATTCATCACAAAGAGTTAACTCCAGACCAACACAAACCTGAAAAAGCAGGTGTGAGCAGTAACATCATCCATACCACCTAACATCACACGTCTCCCCAAAGAAAAGCAGATCCAGCCATCACCACATTAGGGATGAGTTAATTAATTGTTTGACCAAATATAGCAGAATAAATTTCAAATTGATATTTTTGTTATGGCCCCAGAATGATGATATAAATATCCAAATGGCCACCGGTAGAAAAAACGTTCTCCACCGGGTGTCATAGAAGGTAATACCCCTTTAATTTTTAGTGCGGCCCCTGGATTGGTTCAATATAAAAATGTGGTCTTTGGACTTAAAAAGATTGTGTACCCCTGATTTATGGGCTGGAGAACATTTCTGTTATAATTTCCACCATTTTTGTGGAGTAAATTATGATGAATGTGTCAGACACACTTGCCTACAGCCTGCTCTGCCCCCTTTTCAAAGGGAATGGCACAAAAATGCCAAAAGTTGCACATTTTTTGTGCAATCTTGATTTCCGCAAAAATTTTGCGCCATTTCAAGCTGTTCATTTCATTCAATTGGGGTCATATTGGTACATCGGTAAGATGCTTATATTGTATGAAAAACATGCGTTTCTTTTTTTTCTTAAGATTCATTCACAAATGTTTCATGCCTCCTTTAGGGTTTATTCATAGGGTCAAAAGTGCCCTATGAATATATTGGAAATCTGGCAGAAACCTGATGGACCCTATTATTAGTCAATGGGTTTCATGAGGTTCAAAAAATCTTTTTGGAAGCCTATCACAAATGAAGTCCATAAGGTGAATAGAGCCTTACTGTACTGATGATTACACTGAATGTAATTGTTAAATATGTCACTGTTTGTTTAATCCCACCAACTATTCAATGGGAAAAAAGTGATCCAGGAGATATTCTGAACCATTCACATCTATTCTAAACCCCTGATAATTATACCACATGTTCTGCCATATCATTTTTAAAACCAAGGATCTTTTAACACTGCTATGCATGCAATAAATACATTAGCAAAACCATCAACTAAAACATGTACAATAATGAAATTATGTGAATAACGTAGCCCATTGTTCCTGGAGTAACAACGTTCCTTTCACTGAAGGCTTTGACCTAGAGAATGAGTCTTTTTATATATACCATTTATATTCATTTTGGCTTAACACAACGCTCTCGTCATCTCCGGCTTTCTTAGTCCATTAATAACACGTTTTGTTATATAAAACAATACCAGATAGATCTGTCTGCATGAATCCTATTTATGCATTTATTAACATTTCCTTTTTGTTGCAGAGGTCGACAATGTGGTGCTTCCATTAGAATAGTCCAGTGAACTGGGAGATCACTCACTACAACATGTATTCTTCCTCCATACAATTAAATTAGAGAGGACTGAGGCTGAAGACAATAATCACTATATTAATGCATCCATTCTCCCAGCGTTCACATCACAGAATACCCTGATTACTTCTGTATCTTTAGACCTCTGGCTCTAGGATTTCCACTCAATGCAAAAAAAAAGGAAATAGAAAATAAAATGTAAATTTTGACGATACCTAGAGTGAATGTCTATTTTCCTGATATAAATAATTTCCATTGACAATTGAAAGAATTCTGTCAGTCTGTAGTCGCCACTGAGGGGAGATAATGGGGTTGATCAGGATTAGAGATGAGCAAACTTGTTCGCCAATCTCAAAGTCGGCACGTACATAGCACATTTGGATTCGTGTTCGGATTCCAGAGCATTTTCTTCAAAATCGGCAAAATTTGGCCAAAGTTTGGTAAATGATCGCGTTTGCACTAATGCTTTTGTTAGGATTTTGGCTAGGATAGTGGTGCTGTATGATGAGCGGGGGGGGGGACGGACGTGTTTGATGAGGGGAGGGGGTTGAGAGAGGTCAGAGGAGCGGTGGACTGTTATTCTTTTTTTTTTTTATTAACTTAATGTGTGGAGATTACGGCCAATCAGGGTGCAGAAACCATCCACAATGTCCAAATACAAGGGCTTGTGTCATTGACTGCCGAAGTCACATGTTCCTCTCCATATAAAAAGCGAACATGTGGCTTCAGTGCCATTTTGTCAGTGTTATAGCATAGTGAGCATGCTGTTGCTGCAAATAGTAAGATAGTTAGCTAGGCGGTTTATTGTCCGTTCATTCAGATACATAGGATCCTGTGTCAAATCGACCTTTAAGCATATCAATCCTTTGTGGTAATTGTATGATCCCGTCACCAGTCCACATTTCAGCATCTAAATCCTTTGTGCTAATTGTGTGGTCCCGTCACCAACCAACATTTCAGCATCTAAATCCTTGGTGCTAATTGTGCGGTCCAGACACCTGTTCACATTGCAGCATCTAAATCCTTTGTGCTAATTGTGCGGTCCAGCCAGCAGTTCACATTTCAGCATCTAAATCCTTTGTGCTAATTGTGTGGTCCAGACACCAGTCCACATTTCAGCATTCATTCAAATTCTTTTGTGCTAATTGTGTGGTCCAGACACCAGTCCACATTTCAGCATCTAAATCCTTTGTGCTAATTGTGTGGTCCAGACACCAGTCCACATTGAAGCATCTAATTCCTTTGTGCTAATTGTGTGGTCCTGCCAGCAGTCCACATTTCAGTATCTAAATCTTTTGTGCTAATTGTGTGGTCCAGCCAGCATTCCACATTTCAGTATCTAAATCCTTTGTGCTAATTGTGTGGTCCAGTCAGCAGTCCACATTTCAGCATCTAAAACTTTTGTGCCAAGTGTGAAGTCCAGACACTAGTCCACATTTCAGCATATAAATCTTTTGTATTAATTCTGTGGTCCAGCCACATTACCTCAGCAAATAAATACTGATTGTTAATTTCCACTCAATGCCAAAAAAAGGAAATAAAAAATAAAATGTAAATTTTGAAGATACCTAGAGTGAATGTCTATTTTACTGATATAAATAATTTCCATTGACAATTGAAAGCATTCTGTCAGTCTGTAGTCGCCACTAGGGGGGAGATAATGGGGTTGATCAGGATTAGAGATGAGCATACTTGTTTGGAAAACGTTCGCCAATCTCAAAGTTGACACGAACATTGCACATTTGGATTCGTGTTTGGATTCCAGAGCATTTTCCTCAAAATCGTCAAAATTCGGCCAAAGTTTGGTAAATGATCGCATTTGCACTAATGCTTTTGTTAGGATTTTGGCGAGGATAGTGGTGCTGTATGATGAGCAGGGGGGACGTGTTTGATGAGGGGAGGGGGTGGAGAGAAGTTAGAGGAGCGGCGGACTGTTATTCTTTTTTTTTTATTAACTTAATGTGTGTAGATTACGGCAGCCAATCAGGGTGCAGAAACCATCCACAATGTCCAGATACAAGGGCTTGTGTCATTGACTGCCGAAGTCACATGTCCCTCTCCATATAAAAAGCAAACATGTGGCTTCAGTGCCATTTTGTTAGTGTTACAGCGTAGTGAGGATGCTGCTGCTGCAAATAGTAAGATAGTTAGCTAGGAAGTTTATTGTCAGTTCGTTCAGATAGATAGGATCCTGTGTCAAATCGACCTTTCAGTATATCCATCCTTTGTGGTAATTGTGTGGTCCCGTCATCAGTACACATTTCAGCATCTAAATCCTTTGTGATAATTGTGTGGTCCAGATACCAGTCCACATTTCAGCATCTAAATCATTTTTGCTAATTGTGTGGTCCAGCCAGCAGTCTACATTTCAGCATCTTAATCCTTTGTGCAAATTGTGTTGTCTAGACACCATTCCACATTTCAGCATCTAAATCCTTTGTGCCAATTGTGTGGTCAAGCCAGCAGTCCACATTTCAGCATCTAAATCCTTTGTGCTAATTATGTGGTCCAGACACCATTCCACATTTCAGCATCTAAATCCTTTGTGCTAATTGTGTGGTCCAGACACCAGTCCACATTTCAACATCTAAATCATTTTTGCTAATTGTGTGGTCCAGCCAGCAGTCCACATTTCAGCATCTAAATCCTTTGTGCTAATTGTGTGGTCCAGCCAGCAGTCCACATTTCAGCATCTAAATCCTTTGTGCTAATTGTGTGGTCCAGTCAGCAGTCCACATTTCAGCATCTAAATCTTTTGTGCTAATTGTGAAGTCCAGACACTAGTCCACATTTAAGCATATAAATCTTTTGTATTAATTCTGTGCTCCAGCCACATTACCTCAGCAAATAAATACTGATCGTTAATTTAGTGACAGGTGACTGACAGGTCTGGGCCTAGGGTTGTGAAACAGCTGATTAAAAGAGGGGAATGGTACATCCAACATGAGTGTGAAAAAGTGAGGTCATAGTGGAGGGAGAATAGGGTTGATGTTTGAGGTGTACGTGGGGCAGGTGGTAATGTTACTGAAAGCTCTACTGGACTAACACCGGCTTGTCTTATCCAAAGACAACTGACAACTTCTGTTACTGGACAGGCTACTCGACTCCCTTCCTTTGGCAGCTGCACAGCGTACTGCCTTGTAGATGGAAGCCAGAAAGAGCATGTGCTCCAGTGGATGGCAAGCGCTGCATCAAGTGGCCTCTCCTCCTCTTCCTCCACCTTAACATCACACACGGTACAGTCCTCAGAGGTGTCACCCCAATCACCCTTGTTTTCACCCGTGTCACAACTCTCCAACCGCCCAACAGACTGTGGGGAACCACAGATGGGCGAGTCTGCAGAGCTGTTCACACATTCTATTCCACGGGCATCAGAGGTCTGCTCCAAAGATTCACAGACTGAAGAGGAGGAAAGCATCTGCACCGATGCCCAAAATTTTTTTCAGTTGGATCTGAGACTGGACGAAGTAGGGTCCAAGGAGAATCCAGACCCTCGTCACCAGACATTAACCCCCGAGGTTGGAGGTGAACCTGATGAGACTCAGATACCTGACGTGCATGAGGACTGTACTATGCTGTCAGGGCAGGAAGAGGAGGAGGGTGACTCTGAGTGAGGTGTGGGTGAACAGAGAGGATGACGATGAGGTTGTAGATCCCACTTGGTGTGAACCCAGAGGCATGAAGCTGAGTAGCCCAGCAGAGGAGGTGGAGGAGGAAGACGAGGAGGTTACGTTGTAGCTTCCTGCACAGACACGGAATGATGCAACCACGACAAGCACTGCATCCTCAGCCACAACTCTGGCTGTGGCCAGCAGCGGTTGTGGGTCTGCAGTACGCAGGGGCTGCAAGGGTTGCATACCCTGGGCCTTTTTTGAGACTGCAAAGGATGACCCAACTCACATTTTTTGTCAACTTTGTAAAAAAATGACTCAGTAGAGGCAAAAATTGCAATAATTTGACTACTACATGCATGAATCGGCACATGCACGATCAACATGGTTAATCTGAGAATCTAAAACTAGCGGGCCTCGCCAACCACCCCATCAACCGCATTTGCTGCTTCTTCCTCCTCTGTCACCATGGCAAGTATTCCCATACAGGTCTCCAGCTGCAGAACCTCCACTTGCTTACCCGCTACAGTCGGGGTGAGTGAGAACCAGTCAGCTGTTACAGGAGTGGACATGCCTGCTGTTTTTGACCGATCTCAGACACCAAGCACACCACATCTTTCTCAATCCACCATAACATTTCCGCCTGCACCTCACTCACAGTCCAGCAGTTTGTTGTGTTCACCCTACTCCACTCTCTCTCAGCACTGCAGCCAGTCCTCGGTCCTGCAGTTGTCGTCACGTAAAAGAATGTTTCCTCCTACACATGCCAAAGCTAAGAGCTTGAACTTCACCATCTCCAATCTGTTGGCCATGGAAATGCTGCCTTTCCGCCTGGTGGATACAGGTGGTTTTCAAAAGCTGATGACCATCGCAGTCCCCAAGTACCAGTTGCCATTACTTCTCTAAGAAAGCTGCGCCTGCGCTACACCATAATGTTGCAGACAACATCACCCGCTCGTTGAAAAAAATCTTTGTCTGCCGGGGTGCATTTCACCACAGACACCTGGACGAGCAAGTATGGCCAGGAGCGTTACATCTTGTTGACTGGGCACTGAGTGACTCTGTTGGCTGTGGGGGCAGGCTGGGAAGGGGCTGCTCCACAAGTCTTGGAATCCCCAAGCCTCTGTATCTAGCACTTCCTCCACTGCTTTTGCCTCCTCCACCTCCTCTAGGGCCTCCACCTGCGCCCTCAACCTCTCCCTTAATAAGACATGCGTTCCAACAGTGCAGAGCGAAACCCCTCCACCTCCGTACTGCGCAGCCAGGGCTCACTGAAATCAGGCAGTATTTAAATTAATATGCCTTGGAGATCGCAGTCATACAGCTGAAGAGTTGTGGACAGTTATCCAGGCCGAGTTTCAGCAATGGCTGTCTCCACTGAACCTGGAGTCAGAGAAGGCTAAGTGCAATAACGCTGCGAACCTGGTGGCAGTCACCATATGTTGGGGACTTTGATTTTTAGGATACCTCAAAGAGTGTGAGATTCTGTCAGTATGTACATACTATATTCACCAATAAAGACTTGTTTATTGTCTTTTGGTTACTAATATGTCAAGACTATCAAATGTTTAACGTGAGTCTTTTCAATGAGTTTTGACACCAGACATTTTTGCCAGCCTTGTTTGCTGTGATCAATTTTATATACTGTTCTTATGTCATTTTCTATCTGTAATTGTGTATACTAATCAAGTGTTTTTCATATTTGAAGCATTCAAGACTACAGCTTTCCTCTCCTTTTACTAATACCTATCCAACTCTGCAGATAGGCTTTGCACTGCTGCTGTCAAAGTGCCGGGGTGTGCTTACATGCCCCATGACAGAAAGCCGGCGGCTCCTAGAAGAAAATAAGTTCATTATCTCCTGGTAGCCACACTTTCAGTAAGGTAGCTGGACAGCATTTTAAATGCCATTTACCTGCAAATTAACCCAATGTATGCAGGTAAGAAGCGTTTTGCTAGGTAACAGGTTTCCTTTAAAAGAATTCGCCTAGTGTTACCCGTTAAGTGAAGCAAGAAGTTAGTGCAAGAGGTGTTGATTTCCATTACAGCATGGATAGAATAATTATGATCTACCTCTAAATAAGATTATTTGTTTATTTCCTCATATGGTCTCGTGGGCCTTAATTGGGGTGAAATGTGACTCTAAAATGTTAACATTCATATATCAGTGCAATGAAAAGGAATTAGTATTTCAGGGGAAATAACAGACATGATTATGCAGGTACGGGCGAGTCACCTCGGAAAACATGAGCGTTCTCCCACAGGGACAAACACAAGTGAGACAACAGAATAATCTGCAATATTTTCCTACTAGTCACGCTCAGGTAATTTAGCCACACTTATATTGCTTTCGGCTTGCTGATGAGCTACCCGATGCACAATATATATCTTACTGAATGGCTGCTGTCCTGATCTGATCTGGAAGTTTTATGTGGCTTTCTTTGGGGTGGCTTAAAGAAGCACTTAAAGCAAAGTTTTTATCTTCTTAATATATTGCAATCATCATATTATATAACACTGTGTACTGACAATTGCTTATTTTGCCTTTCTACCAAGTTACTACTTCTCTTTTCCATTAGGTCTATGACATCATGTGATTAAAAACCGACTAGCTGAATCCTTCTAAGCTCTAGGTAGAAACGGAAAGTCTCTTTTCCCTCCGTGACTCATGAGTCACTGTAAAAGTCTATGGCAGTGGGGAAGAGGAAGCAGCTGGGTCAGGAATAAAAGAAGGGAATGATTTTTGCAGGGAAAAGAGACCTCCTGTTTCTACATGTAGCAGAGAAAAGAGAAGAATTAACTGGGTAGAAAGGCAAAATGAGCAATTGTAAGTACACAGTACTATATAATATGATGACTGCAATATATTAAGGATAAAAACTTAAAATTAGATTGCTTTTTATTTGCAAAATTTTGAGCTTGTGTTCTGGGACTTCTTAGGATTTGAATGCCAAGTGGCATTTCTGTGTACTAAATTAACACTGTGGTGAGAGGGATATCATAACCAGCTCAGTGTGTGAAAAATGTTTAAGGGATTTCTAAAAGTTTATGAAATTACTGGAAGAAAGAAATGTTTTAAAATAAGAACCAAACATTTGAGCTGTTATGTTCCCTGCTGCTCCCTGCCAGTTCATCTTTGTGACTGCTGCATCCAATTACTTGTCTTAGTGGTGCAGTTAGCAAGTATGGTATGTAACCCTATATATATACAAGGAAAATCAGGGATATGAAATAGGGTATACAGCCATGGGTTTTCTCCATCATATAACCACTTTAATGTTCATCAATGTGCATAGCGCTATAGTAAAATACCTAAAATAACTCATAATTATTTAAAATCAAGTCTGCTAAGTAGTCAGCTAAAGGGGTTTTGTAACTTATTAAAAATCCTTTAAAAAATCTCACTGGATTCTGCTCCTTTTAAATGCAGAGGTGGCAGTAATGTAAGGGGATGGACAAGAGAGAAGACGAGTACAGTTGATGCCTAACCAAGTAACTGCAAGCGAACACCACCATCTGCTGGTCAAAGGAGAAAGTGAAAGCAAAGAAAGAAATATAGTAATAAGAACCCCAATAGTGGAAGTGCATGTTCCCGGGGAAGAGACTGAAGCCGACACCAGGTCAGGTGATGCATGTGTCACAGGTACTAAATATGAAAGGCCTGGCCAGGCCACCAGAACTTGTACCAGGATAGGTCGTGTGGCTGCGAGGTGGGCTTACATCCGCCATCGCCACAGAAGTGTCCTAGAAGGGTCAGATGCTCGAGAAGGCCTGCGCTGTGAGGAAGATCTGTACCTCATGCCAGTAAAAGACCGTAAGCAGCGCCAGTAGAAGACAGTGACCAGCACCAGTAGAAAACCGTAAGCAGCGCCAGTAGAAGACCGTAGGCAGCACCATTAGAAGACCGTGATCAGATCCGAACCAGGCTCGGGAGACGATATGGCAATAACAGAGGACCTTTCCTGTGGGCTGTTACTTCCAGCACAGACATACGGTAGACGGCCAGTGCGATGAGCACGCTGTGTAACCAGTGACTCGCATATCTAGGACTTGCAGCCTAGCGCTAGGGCCAGGGTAATGATCAGAGGAGCCTACAGAGACTACGATGGGGACAGGCCTAGTACTGAGTGGCGCACGTTAACTTGAGACATAAAGGCATTAATATTTGTTAATTTGGTAATACATATATTATATATATATATACACACTTATAGATAGATTTTCTTTCTGTTAGTCAAATAAAGACTGTTGGTTAAGTACCACTGTCTCCTCATTGTCTACGCTGTTGCATCCAAGTAACCTGTTTACAGTAACAGGCCCAAGTAGTAGTTTCAGCTTCCCAATACACACAGTCTACTTATAGGATTTGGCGGCACTGCTTCCTCCCGCCTCAAAATCACCTCTCTGAAACAACTTGTCATCACTGATGTCCTCTCAAAAGGTCAGTGCTTAGAAGAGTTTGGATCACAACACTGCACTGGAGGTGACATGAACTTTGATGAAACATTATAAAGGAGGTAATTTATTAAAGAAGCACTCACACAAAATATTTTATTCCCTAAAGCTTTGTAAATGTATATATATTTATTTCTTATGCTTTGCTTGTATAGCACCATTAATTCAACAGCGCTTTACAGACATTATCATCGCTGTTCCCATTGGGGCTCACAATCTACTTTCCCTATCATTATGTCTTTGGAGTGTGGGAGGAAACCTGAGAACCCGGAGGAAACCCACGCAAACATGCGGAGAACATACAAACTCCTTGTAGATGTTAACCTTGGTGGGATTTGAACCCAGTACCCCAGTGCTGTAAAGCAGCAGTGCTAAATGCTGAGCCACCACATTTTTTTTTATTCACCTATATCACCTATATCTCGCCATTAATTTCACACCGCTGTACAGACATCATCACGTCCCCATTGGGGCTCACCATCTAAATCCCGTATCAGTATGTCTTCAGCGTGTGGGTGGAGATCCACCAGCGCAAACAGAAAAACAAGATAAAAAATAAATAAAATACTGAATAAGAGACTTTGTGCGACTACAGTAGTCATGAAGTGGTTACGTTTCATTCTTCCTGACGTGTGATTTGAGGGAAATAAAATTCTGTGACAAGTATTGTGAATCAAGCTGAGACTTTAGTGAATTTTTTTTTTCAAAAATATCAGAATTGGAAGTCATGTACTCCCACTCCACGCCCTGCGCTGGGAATTATTCTGCGTTAATTTTTTTTGGAGTGTGGCTTTTAAATGGGTTATCCATTCTTGGTCTAAATTGGGACCAAAGCTTTAAAATTCTTTGAAATAACAAACTCAGTATTACTTATGACGCGCCCCCTGGGCCAGTGCTGTAGTGCGGCGCGCGTGCGCGCGGGGAATACCCGGAGCCGGATCCGATGGGGGTAGTAGTCTTCGTGTGGCGGTGACCCGGTCCGTGCCCAGGGTGGTCAAACTAAGTGGCAGTTGTTGGTATGATGGTGTTAGTGTCCGACTACGCCACCCGTTGAATGCGGCTATGAAGCCGCCGCTGCAGGGCAGTCCGCTGAGGCCGGTGGTACGGATGTGCAGCGTGGATGGTATAACCCCCAACGGGAGGGGTATGGCCTCAGGGCAGAGGATGAGGTTGATGTTGGGAGTGATGGTGTGGATGTCCCAGCACTAATGGTGCGACAAGGAAGCACGGAGACGCGAGGGTACAGTTCAGGGTCTTTACTGATGGTACAAGGCAAATTCCCCCGGGAGTACTGGCTAGTATTTGGGGCCTGGTTAGTCTGCGAGTAAGCCGGAGTTCCCCTGGCCAGGTGGAGTTGTAGGCCTTCCCGTTAGTCTGTACCCTTCCTGGCTACCCTGGTTTCGGCGGTTACAAGTAGCCCACGTCCCTGGGTATACCGTGTGGTGCTCACCCGTATGGCTGGTGACCTGGGGCCTCCTGTTAGCCTCCGCTCCGGGATGGCGGTGCTGGTCCCTTCGTTGTGACTGAGCCTCCGGGCTTTTATGGCCAGAGGACTTGGAATCCCCTGCCGGATGGATTCTGCTGCTGGGTATATCTTAGTCCCCACAGCCTCGGACTCCTGTGTCCGGTTTTAGTACCTTCTCCCAGGGCGAGCTCTGCACAGCTCCAGCCCCTGGCGCTTCTCCTTGGCTCCTACAGAGCTCCTGATGTCTATCTGTCCCTGTTTCTGCGTGTCCAGACCAGACTCCGTCTCTGTCTGGAACTCCTCTCTCCTAACCCTGCCTCAGCCCCAGTTTTTGTAGGGGAAGTTCTTCCCCTCCCAGGACTGGGCAGGAGGTGTGGCATGCTTAGGATTCCTGCCCAGGAGACCTCCCACCTGCTCACAGACGTAATATTGCTATTACTGTGGAAACCAGACCCCTGGGGTGCCACATTCCCCCCTAGTGAAATTTAGTACTCCCGGACTAAACATATATATATATTTTTTTTTTTTCAAAAACATAACAGGGTATAAACAATAACAATTAAATACATGAGATGGTCACGGCGTGTCCGTAACCGGGAAGCAATAAGGGTGTCCATTTCACCAAAGAACAGGGAGCCGTAACCAGGTAGGGGTCTATCCTGCCCCGAGTCTTTAACAGTCTTTAGTCCATTCCTGGGTTACGCTCCAAACATATTTACAACAGAGTTCCGGTTACTCACTGTCCATAACCTGTCAGTCCATATAAAGAAATCTGTAACTGAAAAACATAATTAGCAACGGCTACAACAAAACAGGTAAACATAAAATAGTTAAAGCAATTAGCCAACTTAGATTCTCCAACGTACGGGCATCTGGCCTCTGGTAACCCTAGTGGACCTACGGAGCTCACTCACTGGTCCTGCACTACAGGGTGTAGGAGGTGTTATGGGTAAGCTGGGCAGCTTTCTGCGCACTCTTTGGCTCACTAGGGGCACGGCAGGCTCACTACTAGCAGAGGGTTGATCCTCCTGTACAGCTGGTGTGGACTCTTCTGCCTCTTGGGCCGGCTGCTCTTCCAGCTCTTCCGGTTCCTCTGTAGGCACTTGCGGGGCTGGCTGGAGAAAGGTGAGGACGGGTACCACGACAGCACCGTTTACTTGTGTCCAAGACCGGGGGAAGTCTCCGAGTACAGTCCTGATCATTTCTTCCCTTTCCTCTGCGGGTCGAGGGTTTTCTTGATCTTCTTCTTCAGGGTTTTGCAGCTGCTCGGGACACTTCTTCAGGTGGTCTCTGGAGACAACGGCTGTGGTTTCTCCTCCATCCTTACTGATCACGCAAATCTTTAGGTTCTTATGGCTTGAGGGCAGTACGGTGTACGGGTCCTTCTCCCACTGGTCGTCCAACTTGTGGAGCCGTCTTTTCCTCTTCAAGACCTGCTCTCCAGGTACCAGGGGAACAGCGGGAGCATACTGATTATAAGCCCTCTCTTGCCTTTCTCTAGCTTGAGACAGACTTCGCTCGACGCTCTCCTGTACTTTCCGATACTGCTGCTGCCGTTCTGTATCCCAGTCTGCCTCTGGCGAGGTGTCCTCGGGCGTCAGGACTCCCATATCCAGGTCGATAGGCAGCTTACCAGGTCTCGCTCTCATTAGGTAAGCCGGGGTACAGTTGGTAGAACCTACAGGGATGTGGTTGTATAGGTCCACCAGATCAGGCAGCTTCTCAGGCCACATACTGCGTTCTTCCAGGGGCAAGGTTTTCAGGAGGTCTATCACCACCTGGTTCATCTTCTCGCAGAGTCCATTGGTTTGAGGGTGATAGGGCGTTGTTCTTATCTTCGTGCAGCCATACAGGTTGCAGAACTCCTGGAAGACTTCCGCTTCGAAGGCTGGCCCTTGGTCTGTCAGCACTTGGTCCGGGTACCCGTGTGGACGGCAGAAGTGCTGCTGGAAGGCTCTAGCTGCTGTTTGAGCCGTTAAGTCCTTGACCGGGACCACCACCAGGAACCGGGAGTAATGATCTACGATTGTGAGGGCGTAGACATACCCAGATCTGCTTGGAGCCAGTTTCACATGGTCCAGGGCTACCAGTTCCAGTGGCTGTCGGGTGATGATGGGCTGCAAGGGAGTCTTCTGGCTGGCACGGTCCTTCCTTCTCAGGTGGCACGGTCCACAGTCTCTGCACCACCTCTCGATGGCTCCTCTCATGCCTACCCAGTAGAACCGTTCACGCAACAAGAACTCCAGCTTCTTCCACCCGAAATGTCCTGCTCCGTTGTGGTACGCCTCCAGAATCATAGCCGCGTCTCGTCTGGGGACCACTACCTGCCAGGTCAACTCATGTGTTCGAGAGTTAACCATTCTCTGGCACAACTTCTCCCTGTAGAGGAACAGCCTACTTTTCTCCTTCCACAGTTGCTTAGTCTCCTCTGGGGCGTCTGAGTCCAGACTGGCATCGGCTTGGGTCAGCATTTCCTTCACCAGACGGACTGCGGGATCACTGTCTTGCGTCTCCGCCCAGTTGTAGTGGGGCAAGGGATTGAACGTCGCGGAGCGCCTGTCCTTCACACGGTGGGAATACAGGGTAATCCATGACGGTGGAACGCAGGGAGCTCAACTTCTTCCAGATCTTCTGGATCTTCCCCTACGTCCGGTAAGTTCGGCATTCTAGACAGGGCATCCGTGTTGGCATTGGAGCGTCCTGCCCGGTATTTGATGGTGAATTCAAAGTTGGACAGGCGAGCCATCCATCTCTGTTCCAGAGCACCGAGCCTTGCAGTGTCCAGGTGTGTCAACGGGTTGTTATCCGTGTACACGATGAATTTGGAGGAGGCAAGGTAATGCTTGAAACGTTCGGTCACTGCCCACACTACTGCCAGGAACTCCAGCTTGAATGAGCTATAATTCTCAGGGTTCCTCTCGGTGGGTCGTAGCTTTCGGCTAGCGTAAGCGACTACCCGTTCTTTTCCTTGCTGGATCTGGGACAGCACGGCTCCTAGCCCGATGTTGCTTGCGTCCGTGTGGAGGATAAAGGGCTGGCTGTAGTCTGGATATGCCAGGATTTCATCCCCCGTGAGGGCCATCTTCAGCCGGCAAAAGGACTCCTCTTCCAGCTTTTCCCACCTGAAGGGCGGCTTCTGGTTTTTGGCTTTTCGAGATTGACCTATCAGGAGGTCCTGCATAGGGGCTGCCATTTTGGTGAAACTGGGAATGAATCTTCGGTAGTAGCCTACCAACCCGAGGAACTGCCGCACTTCCTTTATGCTGGAGGGTCTTGGCCAGTCCTTAATCACGGTGATCTTATCAGGGTCAGGAGCCACTCCGTCAGCACTCACCACGTGTCCCAGGTATTGCACCTTTGGTTTCAGGAGGTGACACTTGGAGGGTTTCACCTTTAGGCCGTAGTTTGCCAGAGCTTCGAACACTTCTGCCAGGTGTTTCAGGTGGTCCTCGTAGGTCTTGGAATAGACGATGACATCGTCCAGGTATAACAGGACCGTCACGAAGTTCCGGTGTCCCAGACAGCATTCCATCAACCGTTGGAAGGTTCCTGGTGCGTTGCAGAGCCCGAACGGCATACAGTTAAATTCGCTGAGACCCATCGGGGTGGTGAATGCGGTCTTCTCCCGGTCTGCCTCTGCTACAGGAACCTGCCAGTACCCGCTAGTGAGATCCAAAGTAGAGAAGAAGTTAGCAGATTTTAATGCAGCTAAGGACTCTTCTATCCTTGGTAACGGGTACGCATCTTTGTGTGTGATACGGTTGACCTTCCTGTAGTCTACACACATTCTCATAGTGTTGTCCTTCTTTTTCACTAAGACTAGTGGAGCTGCCCAGGGGCTACAGCTGTCCCTGATTACCCCAGCCTCCTTCATGTCTCTAAGCATCCCCTTGGCGTGTTGGTAGTGTGCAGGGGGTACGGGTCGGTATCTCTCCTTTATGGGAGGATGGTCTCCCGTGGGGATGTGGTGTTCTACCCCCTTTACTCGCCCGAAGTCTAACGGGTGTTTACTAAACACTCTCTCGTACTCTTGAACCACCCGATAGACTCCTTGTTTCTGGTGTGAGGGAGTGGAGTCAGTACCCAGATGTAGTTGCTGACACCAGTCCTCCATTGGTTTCTTAGAGCCGTTACCTTCCTCTGGTTGAGATGGAGGCAAGGGTTCCACGGCCTGTACAGAATTCTGGTTTATGGTGAACAATTTAGCTAGCGTGGCATACCGGGGCAGGTGTACTTCTCTCTCACCGATATTTATGATGCGAACGGGCACCCTCCCATGGCGTACATCGACCACCCCCCGTGCTGTCAAAATGGTGGGCCTACTGTCTGAGTAGACGGGTTCTACCATTGCTTGGTAGTCTCTACCTCTTAGACCAATAGCTGCCCGGCACCAAATCATCATCTCACTTTTTGGGGGCATGGCAATAGGGAATGGGTCACACATTCTCACGCTACCTATCTCACCACCAGATAGTTCCACCTGTTGCCGCTTCATCAGTGCCCGGATCTCTTTTTGGAGCACACGCTGCTGGCCGGAACTGGCGTTCTTGGCAACCTGCTGTAAAATGAGAATCACCTCTGCAAGACAATTTTCAATTACATTGGTTCCCAGGGTGATTCTAGGGTGACTCTCATGACGGTCGATGTCCACTATAATCAGTCCTTGTGCCGCTAGTTCGACTTTACCGATTTTAATGGTCACCTCCTTGAATCCCACCTGCGGCACGGGCTGACCATTGCTGGCGATGATACTCAGGTCGTCGTCTGGGTAGCGGGTTATGTCCGAATCATTCCAGTACTGCTTGAAGAGCACGTACGAGATGGTGGTGACCTGTGACCCAGTGTCTAGTAGGGCACTCATAGGAATGCCATCCAGTACCACAGGCAAGATTGGACGTCCCCCTATGTATTTATCACGCCAGTTTGATGGGCCTGATGGTCTTATGCCTGGGGGTTGGCCCTCTACCCCAGGTTGTGCCCGTTTAAATGACAGTACCTTGCCACATGTCCGGGTTGATTGCAGCGGCGGCAAATAGGTCGTCCGTCCTCGTTGTATCGATCGCTGGGTCTTCCTCTGGCCGGTGGGGTCCTCCTTGGTCGGCGCCACGGGATGTCCTCCGGTCCGGATGCCAGCTCGATCTTCCCTGCAGTAGAAACCTGTAAAGACTGCACAGTTCGGGTTAGCGCGGCAACGCTTTTAGTTAGCTCTTGGACCTGATGGTGCAGGTCTGTAGCTGGGTCATTGTTTAAAGCCTGCGCATCAGCTCCCACAGGCCCTGCAGACAAGGGCGCCGTCTCCTGGTGATAAGTGATAGCAGGGCGCCTGTGGGTCACAGCGCCACCTGGTGCCGGTTCTCGGAGCACCCGGATGACTCTGTCCTTGAACTGTGCAAAGTCCAGGTCAGGGTCCTGTAAGGCCATTGCCCGCAACTGGGTTCGGTGGGCATTGCACAGTAGACCCTCAATGAATTGTTCAGTCAACAGCTTATCTTCATTTCCCACGCTGTCAGGGTCTGCCTGCTTAATGGCTCTCAGGGCCTCTTGTAGGTTTAGAGCATAGTCTCTTATACTCTCATGTGCCCGTTGTTTGCACCCATAAAATCTTAGTTTTATTTCGGCTGAGGTGCGGGTGTCAAATGTGTCTTTCAGCCGGGTTAGTATGTCTCTGACAGTCCTCTTCCTCCCAGGTGGCCAGGACTTTACCTCCCTTTGGGCTGCCCCGATTAATTGGGCCACCAGGATGCTCACTTTTTGCGCCTCCGTGAGGGGATACACCTGGAAGAGGCTATCCAGCCTTTCTCTGAAGTCATTTAGGGTATGTGACTCCCCTGAGTACTGGGGTAGCCAGGCTGCCCCCGGGATATAGGGCATGGTGAAAGGCATGACCGCAGCAGCGGTGGCGCTGGCGGCGGTTGTGGCGGTGAAGCTCTCCTCCGTATCCGACATCCTCCTCCCCCCTAGTGGACCGTGGCCTACCTTGCGATGATCCTCTTCCGTAGGCCGCGGCTCCGCAGTGGATCGTCAGGGTTGAGGACCTTCCGTCGCGCTCCTGTGACGTCGGCGTCTGCTGGGCTCCTTCCAGGACCTTACGCAACGTCCGGACGTGAGGCGGGGCTTCAGTTCTCGCGGGCTTTCGGAGTCCACGCCCCTCTTCTTTCCGTGCGGCGTCCCGAAGATGGCGTCCGAAGGCGGGAAGCAGCTGCGGATGGCGGGAAGAAGGCAGAAGACGGCGGGAAACGGTCCAAGATGGCGTCTGATGGCGGGAATCGGCTCCGGATGGCGGGAAACGACTCCGGACGGCGGGAAACTTCACCACAGGTAAGTATAAAAGTCTCTTTTTCAGGCACGCAGTACCCGGTGGTTGCGGGCACGTAATCCTGCCGACTACGCCAAAGTTGACGCGCCCCCTGCTATGAAGCCGCCGCTGCAGGGCAGTCCGCTGAGGCCGGTGGTACGGATGTGCAGCGTGGATGGTATAACCCCCAACGGGAGGGGTATGGCCTCAGGGCAGAGGATGAGGTTGATGTTGGGAGTGATGGTGTGGATGTCCCAGCACTAATGGTGCGACAAGGAAGCACGGAGACGCGAGGGTACAGTTCAGGGTCTTTACTGATGGTACAAGGCAAATTCCCCCGGGAGTACTGGCTAGTATTTGGGGCCTGGTTAGTCTGCGAGTAAGCCGGAGTTCCCCTGGCCAGGTGGAGTTGTAGGCCTTCCCGTTAGTCTGTACCCTTCCTGGCTACCCTGCTTTCGGCGGTTACAAGTAGCCCACGTCCCTGGGTATACCGTGTGGTGCTCACCCATATGGCTGGTGACCTGGGGCCTCCTGTTAGCCTCCGCTCCGGGATGGCGGTGCTGGTCCCTTCGTTGTGACTGAGCCTCCGGGCTTTTATGGCCAGAGGACCTGGAATCCCCTGCCGGATGGATTCTGCTGCTGGGTATATCTTAGTCCCCACAGCCTCGGACTCCTGTGTCCGGTTTTAGTACCTTCTCCCAGGGCGAGCTCTGCACAGCTCCAGCCCCTGGCGCTTCTCCTTGGCTCCTACAGAGCTCCTGATGTCTATCTGTCCCTGTTTCTGCGTGTCCAGACCAGACTCCGTCTCTGTCTGGAACTCCTCTCTCCTAACCCTGCCTCAGCCCCAGTTTTTGTAGGGGAAGTTCTTCCCCTCCCAGGACTGGGCAGGAGGTGTGGCATGCTTAGGATTCCTGCCCAGGAGACCTCCCACCTGCTCACAGACGTAATATTGCTATTACTGTGGAAACCAGACCCCTGGGGTGCCACACTTACTTACTGAGACCCCTCCTACTCCAGTGCCGCTCAGTTCACTGTCTCTTGATCTTTGTTTACAGGGCTGGAACAACAATGACCAAAGAACAGCAAGTGACCGCTGCAGCCAATCATGGACCTTAGCTGTGATGTCGAGGGGAGGAAGATGGCAGAGGACCATTGAAGCCTCAGATTACCTACATTAAATATAACATATTTACCCAAATTTTGATTATTTTTGAGGGCATACTGTCAGTAATGGCCTTACAGGGGAGGTTCAAAAACTGCATGTTGCTCACTTCTATTATAGTGAACCACAGAGATAGGATAGTTGGTCACACTTATGTGGCGCCCCTGAGGGTTCAGTCGCCACAGTGGTACTGCACCTCACCCAGAGGCGTGGCATCTCCTTCTTTCAGGTAAGGATGGAGTACTGCCCCGGGACCCCAACACCTGCACTCAACACTACACTACTCTTCTGCTGCCCTGTCCCTGGCTGGAGTGGGGGGAACCAAAGTGAGGGGGAACCAGTAGTGGGTGTGGGTGGAGGACGTAGAACAGGGGAGCACTTAGAGAATAGATATATAAAGGGAAGGCATTTTGGGTAGGGGTGGATTCAGAAAGAGAGAAGAGGAGAGGAGCAGTCTGAGGAGCAGAGTCTCTTCAGGAGCTCTGCTCCATAGTGAGGCCTAGTAAGAGAGGCCCAGGAGTGAGAGGGGAGTCAGGGAGGAAGGCTCCGGTTACAGAAGGGATCCCAGGGGGTACGGTGAGTGCAGGACGGCACCCGTACGCCCGAATCTGCCAAGCGTCAGAGAGATCAGGCCGCAGGAAGGGAACCGGTCCTTGGACCAGCCGTGTTACTCCAGGTCTCGGCTGGAAAACCGGAGGCTTCTGCACTTCCATGGTGCAGTTGCCACAACCTCACCCAAGTCGCCGTGAAGGGCACCAAATAGGTCCGGGAACTCCAGGTTGCCCAGAGGGATCTCAGAGTACCCTATTGGGACTTTGTGTGGGGGAGCGCAGGGCAGGAGGGAGAAGACCCAGCGCGGGAAGTCAGTCAAGGAAGGAACATAAAGAAAGGGGGTCCCGTTAAGTGCTTCTGATATACTTGAGGGAGTGCTGGACCCCTGCCTGGCAAACGCAGTGCGACGCGGGAGGCTGACACCTGGACTGTGTACCCGAGGAACCTAAAAGAACTGTGAGTAAACTCGGACAACTGCACTCCACTGTCTCTGTCAGTTATTTCTACCACGCTACCGCGCCTGCACTACAACGCCCAGCATTACCATCTGCATCCCTTCCATCAACACATTGTCCCGGCGGCCCGCTCCACCTGTGGGGAGCAGAAACATCCCAGCTGCCATCCCATCACCCCCGGAGGTCTGCAGCAGCGCCGGTACTCATTACCGGGAACCACAGGTGGACTCACGAGACAAAACTGTTAACAAACCCCTTTTTAAAGAGTGACCCCAGGGTACGGGCCCGGGAGCCGACTGCCGTGACATCCCATAGAAGGTCAAGGCCCGGGTACCGAGTTTCCCCCCATATCCCCCTGGGCGAGTCACTTACTGCAAGGCATAGTCATATTATAACTTTATTTCCATGTTTTCTAAGTGCCTAGCTAACCTAATTTTTGGTAACCTCCAGCGCTCATGTGTTTTGTAGGAGAAGTGGAGATGAGCTGACAATATATAACAGTAATGATAACTTATCCAGCACGCTCCTGCCAATATCCATGATGCTGAACACAGACTTTTTCAGGCACACACACCAAGAGATTATAGCCTAATGATTATGGTGCCTGAAGCACAGGAAGATAAAATGATTTGACCAAAACCACACAGGAGTTGGCAGTGAAAAGTAATCTGTGTAAACTTATTTCAGTGTCAGGGGTGCTGCACTTAAAACCTTTTTGCTGATAGAATTGTCTTCTAAAGGGAAAGTGTATAAAAAACGAAAAAAGCAAAAGAGCCAGGGAGGCACGGGGCACGATGCCAGCTATTGTTTTGTTAAGGGAATGGACAGGAAATGACAAAGATCAAGGTGAATTAACTCCCAAGATCACAGGTAATGGTAAGAGCAAATAGATCACTGCAAAAGGCAAGTGCCCTCCTGAGAGCAGTAGCCATGGTGCTGGCCTGGTAGGTTTAAATGTGCTGTTATATAACCTGTTATTTGTTGCGCTCGTATACAGCTCTCATACAATGGGGAGTTATTAGTTGTGTTTTTTTTAAAGAGTGATGTTCATGTATCATATACTAAATAGTGATGAGTGAGCATGCTCGCCACTATTTGGTACTCGCCCGAGCATCTCAGTGCTGGAGATGCTCGGTGCTCGGCGAGCAATTTTTAAATACTTGGGCGGTAGCCCGCGTCCCCGCCCCGCATGTTTGGCGCTGTTTAGACAATGAATTATCATGCAGGGATTGCCTGCCAGTCATTGTAATGCCGCAGCCATGTTGGTTTTGGCATTACAGTGATTGGCTGGCCACACAGCGTCATCAGGTCTATATAAGACCTGGGACCCTATGCTCGTCAGTCAACCGGTCAAGCAGGCTGAGTAGAGAGACCTGCATCTGAGTTAGGGAGAGAATTGAAGGTTGTTTTAGTGAGGTATTCCACACTATTAGAAATCTAAACTAAGGCTATGTGCCCACGATGCAGATTGCAAGCAGAAATTTCCTGAGCCTTTTTTTCTCTCCCTGGCAGAGAAAACGCATGCAGATTTTATATGTGTTTTTTCTGCCAGGGAGAAGCATTTTTTAAGCGTTTTTACATGCGTTTATGCATGCGTTTTTTCAATGTGCGGATGGTGCGTGGGTCTGGAGAAGAGGAGACTCTCATGCAACCCAGGTACCATCGTACCTGCAAGTTAAAAAAGAATTAAAAGTAAAAAAAAAAAACTAAAAAAAAAAATTCATACTTACCTCTCTGGCGGCCCCCAGTCTCCTCCCAGAGACAATCCTCTCTCCTCGGCATCCCGCGGTGTTCTGGCAGGACCTGCGGTGACATCATTTAATCAGCTGATGGTCACGCGACCATCACCTGACTAAATGACGTCACCGCAGGTCCTGCCAGTACACCGCTGGAGAGTCTGGCTCTTTTTTAAATACTGTCCCGTTAACCCCAAAAAGGCCATTTGCAACATCTGCCATGCCAGCATCAGCAGGGGCGGCAAAACTACCAGCTTGACCACCACCAGCATGCTCAGGCACATGACAACAAAGCACCCGACTAGTTGGGCCGAACGCCTAGGTCCAGAAACAGTGTCTACGGGTGAAACCACTGCCTATTTTGTTGTTGTACATGCATGCCAATCCCCTGTCCATGGCACAGGTGAAGATGCCTCCCACCCTGCACATGTTGTTGCACACTTGAAACCAACACCATCAGCAACCACGTCCACGTCCTTGTCCCAGCGTAGTGTTCAGTTGTCCTTACCCCAGTACCTTGAACGTAAGCGCAAATATGCAGCCAACCACCCACAGTCCACAATACTAGACTGCCACATTTCTCGACTGCTTGCACTGGAAATGTTGCCTTTTAGGCCCATGGCGACGGAAGCTTTCCCAGCCTCATGGCGGCAGCTGTCCCTCGTACTCGGTCCCCAGCCGCCACTATTTCTCCCGGTGTGCCATCCCCGTCTTACACAAGCACGTGTCTCAGAACATTAGCCATACTGGGAAAGTCCACCTAACCATGGAGACGAGGCTTGGCAACCTCGCGCACATACCATGCCATGTGCTCAACCTAGTGGTTCAGCGGGTTCTCAAAACCTACCAGGATCTGCCTGAGCTGCTTGTGAAAGTATGCTGCGTGTGTGCCCATTTCAGAAAATCAGCTACAGCTTCCACCGCCCTCGCCGTGTCTCAGCAGCGTTTGCAGCTTACAGCTTACCGACTGGTATGCGATGTCACCACAAGTTGGAACGCAACATTGCATATGTTGTGAAGGATTTGTGAGCAGCAGAGGGCAGTTGTTGAATACCAGCTTCAACACGCCTGTCGGTATTCAGGTCAGCCTCCGCTCATAAGAGCTGATGAGTGGGCATGGATGTCTGACATTTGTGCCATCCTCCAAATCTTTGAGCACTCCACCAACATGGTGAGCGGCGATGACGTCATAATTAGCGTCACCTTCCCGCTTCTCTGTCTACTGAAACGCTCATTGCTCACAATTAAAGAGGAGGCATTGCAGGCGGAGCACGATGAGATGGAGCAAGGAACTATACAGGATGATGCTACATATCCCAGCCTCATCTCATCTCAATGCGGATTGGATGATGATGAGGAGGAGGAAGAGAAGGAGGAGGAGGAACAGGAGCTGGTTTCCTGCGCTACAGATGGTACTACCCACACAACATTCATATCGTCTGGGAGAACGAGGGGAGTGGGAGAACAAGGAGGAGGACCAGGAGGAGGAGGAGAGCATGGACAGTCGTCCTCTTGGTCAGGACAGGGAAGTCTTGGCTGTTGGCCATCTGGCACACATGGCTGACTTTATGCTCCGCTGCCTTTCCCGTGACCCTCGTATTGTACGCATTTTGGCCAACAGTAATTACTGGTTGGTCACACTTCTAGACACATGCTACAAGAAGAAATTTCTATCTCTCCTTCCCATTGCAGAGAGATCTAATAAAATGTTGCAGTACCAGAAGGCCCTTGTTGAAGAATTATTAAAAAAATTTCCATCTGAAAATGCTTGCGGCAGAGGTCACAGTTTGTTGGACAACCAAGGAGTACAGGCGAGGGAGACACAAATACGATGAAGCAAAGGCAGGGGAATACTGTCAAAGGTCTGAGACAGTTTTCTCAGACCCTCCCAACGCCCAGGTCCTTATGCGCGGGGTACTCTGACAAGGAGAGAAAAGTTTTGGAAGATGCTGAAGGAGTACCTTGCTGACCATACCAGCATCCTCTGTGATTCATCTGTACCTTGTAACTATTGGGTATCCAAGCTGGACACATGGTATGAACTGGCTCTCTACTGTCACGGGTGTGTCAGAGGTGACACAGTCGCCCTGCAGTTGGTTGCAGGAGATCTCTACGATTGGCATTACAGACATCTTCCTAGAGGTTAGTGGCTGTCTCTATGACCCAGCGGCTACCTCCCTCAGTCTAATTAGCTCCCTGGCCTGGGTGTATAAATACCTGGTGTGTCTGAAAGGGAGGTGACGGCGATATTCATTACTAGTTGTGAGGCTTTAGCAAGAGCAGTAATTCATCTTCTTTGGAACTTGAGGCCATGTGCGCATTTGTCTGGAGTCATCTAAAGCCAATCAATCCCCCTGTTTGTCTACCCTTGTTGTCTATAGAGTTTAGTGAAGATCGACTAGTGCTCATCTCCTCCCTTCCCTAGCTTTAGCCATATGCCAGGGAAAGTCAGTGCGAGGCACGCGTGCAGCGATTGGTGAAGAGCCAATATAGGGACGGTAGTTGAGACAGTTGAGCCCTTTCCCTAGAGTCTGGGCTCCCTTTCCCTCTTTTCTTTGTGTTGCACTGAGTCTTTCCCACACCTGGCGTGACATCTACGCCTTGGAGGTCCTAGCCTGCCATGTCGCTAATGTTTTATCAGAGCGGGTTTTTAGTGCCGCCGAGGATATCATAACTGATAGGCGCATCTGCCTGTCTACTTAGAATGCTGACAGGCTGACTCTTTTCAAAATGAACAAGGGCTGGATTGGGCATATTTCTCTGATAGCAGCAGAACATAAAATCAAATCCAGTGTTTTTTTTAGGGGGGGTCTATTACCATGCACCTCTTTACACCCAGACTTGGGTATATGCTTCATGATTTTGTCTATTATATGTCACCCTCCTCCTTCTCCTCATCCTTCACCACCATATCAACAGGATGACCATCATGCAACACCCACATAATTTTTTTAAGGGTGTTTATGATGCCTGTAGGAAATATTTTTAGAGGCTTACCTCTAACATTCTGTATGTTACACAGTATGTTCATTTATACAGTATGTTCATGTATACCCCCAGGGGTAAATGTTTTTCAGCCCATGCACTTAGTGCATGGGCATTACCAGTATAGGAGACCCACTCTTTAATAATATGAACAAATTTTTAATGAGGTCCTCCTCTACGTCTCCTCATTGGGGTATTGGAATGCGTCCTAATTTTTGGCAGCCCTTGCAGTCACCGAATACGCAATAATAGTATAGGAGACCAACTCCTTTATAATGGGAACATTTTTTTTAATGAAGCCCTCTTCTACGTCTCTTCAAAGGGGTATTGGAGTGTGTCCTAATTTTGAGCAGCCCTTGAACTTGCTGCATATGCAATAACAGTATAGGAGACCCACTCCTATGTTGTATGTGGCAGTACCAGATGGCCCTTGTTGAAGAATTTAAAAAAAAAATCCCATCTGACAATGCTGGCGGCAGAGGTCACAGTTTCTTGGACCACCAAGGAGTACAGGCAAGGGAGAAACAAAGCAGATGAAACAGAGGCAGCGGAACGCTGTCAAATGTCTGGGACAGTTTTCTCAGACCCTCCCAGAGCCCAGGCCCTGATGCGTGGGTTACTCTGACAAGGAGGGAAAAGTTTTGAAAGATGCTGAAGGACTACCTTGTCGACCATGATTCCTGTGTGCTGTAGCATCGGCGTCTCTGCCCCCTGCCGGGCAGAGACGCCGTCCCTCTCACCGCCGCGCTCCCCGCCCGGCGTCCTCCAGCGCTCCTCTTCCTGCTACTGCCGGCGCGCGCAGCTTCAAGGGCACTGTGCTTAGGGTGCGCGCCCTAAGGAGTCCCTGGCCAATTGCCGGAGGTCCTCCCATATATAAAGCACCTCCTCCAATATGGAGGTGCCCGAGCAATAGTTGATGCACAGTGTACTTACCTCTGCTTCAGCCCTCAGGTCCCGCTGCTAGCCTGACTACTAGTCCTGCCCGCCAGCCTGACTACCAGTCCAGTCCGCCAGCCTGACTACTCTCCAGCCCGACAGTCTATCTTCCGTTTAGTCCACCAGTCTGTCTATGGGCTTTGCCTGCCTGCTTACCTGGAAGCACCTGCCTGTTACCTGTCAACCTACCTGGAGGCTCCTGCCCGTCACTTGCCGTGACCACCTGTCTGCCTACCTGGAGGCTCCCGCATGTCACTTGCCGTGCCCGCCTGACAGCCTACCTAGAGGCTCTCGCCTGTCGCCAGCTGTCTCTGCCAGTTCATCTACCCGGATCTCTCATCAGCCTGCCTGCTGTGCCCATCTGCAGTATCGGTCAGTCTCAGCCATCTTACCCGTGGGAGTCACCTGCTCTCTTACAAGGTCGTCCCCAGAGTAGCACCTGGTCCCTCTGCTTGGTCCCTCCCTGGTCACGGAGTCGTTAGCCGCCGTACGACCTAGGTCGGTCCGAGTTGATACTTAGTTACGCCCCTCTGGGTCCCTCCTTGCACCGCAGAACAGAGGTTCCACAACCCAGATCCGTAACCGTTTGCTCGGGCCATGGAACCCGGTGGCCCCCAAGCTCCTTCGCTTTCTGACCTGTACCAGGAGGTTTCTCGTCAGAGATCCCAACAGGAAACCATCCTGAACTTCCTGCAGAGTGTCAACTCCCGCCTGGACACACTGACTGTTCCACCTGTGTCCGCCTTGAGTCGTGCGACTCACGCTCCAGCAGCGCCGCTGCCCACCAATACCACGGCATCCAACCCAGGTCCCCGGCTTTCTGCACCTCGTCGTTTTGGAGGCGACCCCACTCTAGCTCGGGGTTTCATAAACCAGTGCACCATGCACTTTGAACTTTTGGCAGATCAGTTTCCCTCCGACCGGGCCAAGGTGGCGTTCATCATGTCTCACCTCACTGGAGAAGCACTGGCATGGCTAAATCCCCTGTGGGAGAGAGGTGTCCGATCTATCGTCTTTCCTCGTTGCTTTCCGATAAGTCTTCAATGAACCAGGACGAAAATCCTCTACTGCCTCCTCTCTGCCTTGCATCCGCCAAGGGAGTCTCACCGTGGGCCAATACGCTTCTGAGCTTGCCTGGGACAATGAGGCCCCGGTGTCCATCTTCTGGGAGGGCCTTTCCAGTCGGATTAAGGACGAGTTAGCCGGCCGGGACATTCCTACCACCCTGGATGACCTGGTGTCGCTAGCTAGCCGAATTGACATCCGTTTCCTGGAACGTGCGAAAGAGATCACCCGGGAGAGAAGATTTCCTCGTCTTGCTCCTACTTTCCAGAGACCTGCCTCTCAATTAGCAACTCCCCGGGCACGCTCGCCTGAACCCATGCAGGTCGACCAGACCAAGATGGTCAAATCTCGCCAAGAGTCACGCCGAGCCGAAGGGAGCTGTTTATACTGTGGCAGTAAGGAGCACTTCATCCGTTCCTGCCCGGTGAAGCCGGGAAACGGCAGTGTCTAGGACTGCTCGGAGAGGTCATCCTAGGCAAAAGTAAACCCTCTCCTTCCCTGACTTTGTTTGTCTCCATCTCCTGGGGATAGAACCGCTACTTTGAAATTGCACACCTAGATTCCGGAGCTGCTGGGAACCTCATTTCCCAGTCCCTGGTAGAGAAATATCACATTCCCACCAAACCTCTGGCTGAACCATTGGCAGTCGCCTCCATGGATGGAAGACTTCTTCCGGTGACCATCCTGCTCGTAACAGAACCTATAACCCTGCAGGTGGGAATACTGCACTCTGAGAGGATCTCCTTCCATGTGCTTTCTGGTCTCTCTAACTCCCTATTGCTAGGTCTACCCTGGCTTCAGAAACATGAACCTGTGCTGAATTGGCAATCTGGGGAAGTTCTCCGTTGGGGGCAGGATTGCCATAAGACCTGCCTGGTCCCGGTCCACCCAGTTCGTCCTCCACCCACCCCGGCTAATCTACCCGGTTTACCGGCACCTTACTGGTCCTATGCAGATGTCTTTGACAAAAAGGAAGCAGAGACACTGCCACCTCATAGGCCATATGATTGCCCGATCGACCTGGTACCTGGAGCCACTCCACCCCGTGAGCGTATTTACCCGTTGTTGTCGGCCGAAACCTGGGCCATGTCGGAGTACATTGAGGAGAATCTGGCTAGGGGATTCATCCGGAAATCTACCTCCCAGGCTGGAGCCAGATTCTTCTTCGTCAAGAAGAAGGATGGCTCACTACGCCCCTGTATTAACTATAGAGGACTCCATCAAATCACGGTCAAAAACAAATACCCCCAGCCGCTCATCTCCGAGTTGTTTGACCGCCTTAAGGGCGCCAGGATCTTTTCCAAGCTGGATCTACATGGGGCGTATAACCTGGTCCGGATCCGTTAAGGAGACGAGTGCAAGACCGCATTGAATACCCGGGACGGTCACTATGAATACCGTGTGATGCCCTTCGGTCTCTGCAATGCTCCCGCCGTCTTCCAAGAATTAGTCAATGACATCTTCCATGACCTTCTATATTCCTGCGTGGTGGTGTACCTGGGCGACATCTTGGTCTTCTCTCCTGACCTTCCCACACACCGGAGGGACGTTCGTCAGGTCCTGCTTAGGCTCAGGTTGAATCACCTCTATGCCAAATTTGAGAAATGCCTCTTCGAGCAGACCTCCCTTCTGTTCCTGGGCTATATTATCTCCCAGACAGTTCTACGAATGGACCCCGAGAAACTCTCTGCTGTCTTAAAGTGGCCCCGTCCGGAGGGGTTGAAGGCGATTCAGCGATTTCTGGGCTTCGCCCACTACTACCGTCTCTTCATCCCGCACTGTTCTTCCCGGACTACTCCCATCTCTGCGCTCACCCGTAAGGGAGCAAATCCCATGATATGGCTGCCCGAAGCTGAGGAGGCCTTCCTTTCCTTAAAGCAAGCCTTCTCCTCTGCCCCAGTGTTGCACCATCCGGACTGCAACAAACAGTTCTTCCTGGAGGTTGATGCTTCCTCCTCCAGAGCCAGAGCGGTGCTCACCCAAAGATCTTCATCCGGGAAAATGGTAACCTGCGGCTTCTTCTCAAAACTCTTCTCCTCGTCTGAGTGCAACTACTCCATAGGAGACCGAGAACTGCTAGCCATCAAATTGGTGCTGGATGAGTGGCGTTACCTGCTTGAAGGGGCTCTATACCCAGTGATCATCTATACTGATCACAAAAACCTTGCATATCTCCAGAATGCCCAAAGACTCAATCCGCGTCAGGCCCGGTGGTCTTTGTTCTTCGCTCGCTTCGACTTTATCCTACATTTCCGCCTGGTGGACAAGAATGTTAAAGCTGACGCCTTGTCCCGATCCTTCCTGTCTTCTGATCTAGAGGAGGAGCCTATGCACATCATCGACCCCTCCAAAGTGATGAGTATGGCCCCCTTAGATCTGACTCGTCTCCCACCCGGTAAGACGTTTGTAGCGGTTCCAGATCGGGAGAAGATTCTTCACTGGGGTCATTCATCTAAACTAGCCCGCCATGCCGGTCAAAAAAAAAAACTTTCCTGCTCATTACCCGGCATTACTTGTGGCCTACCCTGCGCAAGGATTTGGTAGACTTCGTCTCGGCCTGTTCATCTTGTGCCCGCAACAAAGTTCCCAGACATCTTCCAGCCGGTCACCTCCTGCCTCTTCCCGTACCTGCTGCCCCTTGGCAACACATTGCTATGGACTTTATTACAGATCTCCCTGTTTCTGCCAGCTGTACAGTCATTTGGGTGGTCGCCGACCGCTTTTCTAAAATGGCCCACTTCACCCCCCTGCCTGTGCCTGGTCTCCCATCTGCATCTGAGCTGGCTAAGGACTTCTTCCTTCACATCTTCCGTCTCCATAGCCTACCCCTCGACATTGTGTCGGATCGAGGGGTTCAATTCACCTCACGCTTCTGGAGAGCTACGTGTAAACTGCTGGATGTCACCCTGGATTTATCCTCCGCTTACCATCCACAGTCCAATGGCCAAGTGGAGCGTATCAACCAGATCCTTACCAGCTACCTCCGGCACTTTGTTAATGCTCACCATATCGATTGGGTGGACCCCCTACCATGGGCCGAATTCTCATACAACAGCCATGAGAGCGAATCGACTTCCAAGTCCCCGTTCTTTGTAGTCTATGGTCAACATCCCCGGATTCCGATTCCCATCTAAGCTTCTGTGGACAACCTTGCCGCGGAGTCTCTGGTCAGCGAATTTTCCACCATTTGGGAAAATACTAGGTCCGCACTTCTTCAGTCCTCCGAGTGGATGAAGAGATATGCTGACAAGAGACATCTGGATCCGCCTCAATTTCGTCCGGGAGACAAGGTTTGGCTCTCCTCCAAACATGTTCGGCTCAAAATACCCTCCTACAAGTTGGGTCCTCGGTTCATCGGTCCATTTGAAGTCCTCAAACAAATCAACCCAGTGGCCTACAAGTTAAAACTTCCGGCCACCTTACGGATTCCCAACTCCTTCCAGGTATCTCTCCTCAAACCAGTTGTGTTTAATTCTTTTTCCAACAGTCCAGGTACTCCCCCTGCTCCGGTTTCCACTGAGGACGTTTTTGAGGTAGAGGAAAAACCTTTTTTTCTGGTGGATTGGAAGGGGTTTGGCCCAGAGGAGAGAACTTGGGAACCCAGGGTGAACATTCATGCCCCGTTTCTCCTTGAAAAATTTCTTTCTGGCCTAAAAAAGAGGGGGCGTAAAAGGGAGTGGTACTGTAGCATCGGCGTCTCTGCCCCCTGCCAGGTAGAGACGCCATCCCTCTCACCGCCGCGCTCCCCGCCCTGCGTCCTCCAGCGCTCCTCTTCCTGCTTCTGCCGGCGCACGCAGCTTCCCGGGCACCGTGCTTAGGGCGCGCGCTCCCTCCCTCTTAAAGGAGTCCCCGGCCAATTGCCGGAGGTCCTCCCATATATAAAGCACCTCCTCCAATATGGAGGTGCCCGAGCAATAGTTGATGCACAGTGTACTTACCTCTGCTTCAGCCCTCAGGTCCCGCTGCTAGCCTGACTACTAGTCCTGCCCGCCAGCCTGACTATCAGTCCAGTCCGCCAGCCTGACTACTCTCCAGCCCAACAGTCTATCTTCCGTTCAGTCTGCCAGTCTGTCTATGGGCTTTGCCTGCCTGCTTACCTGGAAGCACCTGCCTTTTACCTGTCAGCCTACCTGGAGACTCCTGCCGTGACCACCTGTCTGCCTACCTGGAGGCTCCCGCATGTCACTTGCCGTGACCGCCTGACAGCCTACCTAGAGGCTCCTGCCTGTCACTTGCTGTGACTACCTGACAGCCTACCTAGAGGCTCCTGCCTGTCACTTGCTGTGAAAACCTGTCAGCCTACCTGGAGGCTCCTTCCCGTCACTTGCCGTGACCGCCTGACAGCCTACCTAGAGGCTCCTGCCTGTTGCCAGTTGTCTCTGCCAGTTTATCTACCCGGATCTCTCGTCAGCCTGCCTGCTGTGCCCATCTGCAATATCGGTCAGTCTCAGCCATCTGACCCGTGGGAGTCACCTGCTCTCTTACAAGGTCATCCCCAGAGTAGCACCTGGTCCCTCTGTTCGGTCCCTCCCTGGTCACGGAGTCGTTAGCCGCCGTACGACCTAGGTCGGTCCGAGTTGATACTTAGTTACGCCACTCTGGGTCCCTCCTTGCACCACAGCACAGAGGTTCCACCACCCGGATCCGTAACATGTGCCTTACAACTATTAGGTATCCAAGCTGGACACGTGGCATGAACTGTCTCTCTATGCCTTGGAGGTCCTGGCCACTAGCGTTTTGTCAGAGATGGTTTGTAGTGCCACTGTGGGTATTATAACATATACGCAATAACAATATAGGAGACCCGCTCCTTAATAATGGGAAGGCCAATGTCACATAAGGTGTGGAAATGACTTAGTGCAACACAAAGGGAAGAGGGAAAGGGAGCCCAGACTCTAGGGAAAGGGGGGGGGAGTGAAGACCTCCTAGGTTGATCTAGCGTCACCCTGTATCCCCTAACGTTCCTGTATTGGCTCTTCACCAATCGCCGCACGCGTACCTCACCCTGTCTTTCCCTGGCGTTTGGCTCAGGCTAAGAAAGGGAGGAGATGAGCACTAGTCGATCTCCACTAAACACTATAGACAAAAAGGAAGGACAAACAGGGGGAAATTACTTAGCTTTAGATGACTCCAGACAAATACGCACACGTCCTCAAGCTCCAGAGAGTACTGCTCTTGCTAAAGCCTTCACAAGTAGTAATGAATATTGCCGGCACCTCCCTCTAGAACACTCCAGGTATTTATACACCCAGGCCAGGGAGTTAATTAGCCAGAGGAAGGTAGCCGCTGGGTCCTAGAGACAGCCTCTAAGAAGATGTCTTTAATGCCAAACGTAGAGATCTCCTGCAACCAACTGCAGGGCGACTGTCTGTCACTTCTGACACACCCGTGACAGTACCCCTCCTCTACGAGTGGCCTCTGGACACTCAGGACCGGGCTTCTCAGGATAAGAGGTGTGGAATGAGCGAACCAACCTGGGAGCATTCACCTATGATGCTGAAACCCACATCCTCTCCTCTGGACCATAGTCTTTCCAGTGCACCAAGTATTGTAGAGAACGACGTTGGAGACGAGAATCTACAATCTTCAAAATCTGGAACACCAGATTACCATCAACTATTACTGGGGGCGGTGGTAAAGGTGAGGGCTCAAGAGGTTCCACATACTTTTTGAGTAAGGACCTGTAGAACACATTGTAGACCTTAAGGGCCTGAGGAAGTTCAAGACGAAACGCTGCTGGGTTAATGATGGCGGTTATTTTATAGGGTCCAATAAACCTAGGTCCCAGCTTCCAAGAAGGAGCTTTCAATCTTATATTCCTGTTAGACAACCACGCAAAGTCATTCACATTCAGGTCTGGGACCTGGCGGTTTCTGTCAGCCATACGTTTATACCTGTCTCCCATGATCTTTAAAATTACTCAGAACACCCTGCCATACCGATGAGAGCGACAAAGCTCTCCTCCTCGGGAACTGCTGAAGCTCCTCCCCCACTAAAGGTACCAAACTGTGGGTGATAACCATATGCACTGAAGAACGGTGACCTGCCAGTGGATTCTTGACGAAGATTATTAATGGCAAATTTTGCCAGCGGTAAGTAGGATGCCCAATACTCCTGATTTTTGGAGACAAAACATCTGAGGTAGGTCTCCAAATTCTGATTGACACGCTCGGTCTCACCATTCGACTGAGAGTAGAAGGCAGAGGAAAAGGATAGCTGCACCCCCAGTCGAGAACAGAATGCCCCCTAGAACTTGGAAAAAAACTGGATCCCCAGATCTGACACCACATCAGAGGGAACCCCGTTAAGCTTCATAATCTCATTTATGAATACCTGAGTAAGTGTCTAAGTGTCTTGGCATTTGGAAGAGCAGGCAATGAGACAAAGTGAACAATTTTACTGAACCTATCTACTACCACCAAAATCACCGTTTTGCCTGCAGAAACCGGTAGGTCATTAATAAAATCCATGGACAAGTGTGTCCATAGCCTACTAGGGATAGGTAGCGAAAGAAGAGTACTAGGTGGACGTGTGTGCGAAACCTTAGAACGCGTGCAAAAACTACCAGCAGCTACTTGTTCAATCACATCCCGATGCAACCCCGGCCACCAAACACGAAGAGAGAGGAGGTCCGCGGTTGCCTTACCACCTAGATGCCCAGCAAGCACAGAGTTATGATGTTCCTTATTTACTTTACGGTGCAGATTAGATGGTACAAATAACCTTCCTGAAGGGCAAGGAGGCAGGGGCATCCCCCTGAGCCTCCAACACCTCACCCTACAGTTCAGGATACAGTGCCGAAATGACTGTAATATCTGTAATATCGGAGCAGGGTTCTCATTGTCACCACCACCAAGGAAGCTCTGGGAGAAACCATCAGCCTTGACATTTTTGACCCCTGGACGAAAAGGGACAACAAAATTGAGCCTAGTAAAAAACAGGGACCATCTGGCTTCCCTAGGGTTGAGACGTTTAGCTGACTGGAGATATTACAGGTTCTCATGGTCAGTAATAACAGTAATAGGATGGACAGCCCCCTCCAACTAATGTTGCCATTCTTCGAACGCCATTTTGATCGCCAAAAGTTCCCTATTACCCACATCATAATTTCTCTCGGCTGAAGACAATTTTTTAGAAAAGAAGGCGCATGGACGCCATTTACCAGGGGACGGACCCTGAGACATCACAGCCCCAACCCCGAAATCAGACGCATCAACCTTCACAATAAAAGGTTGGGAAACATCGAGTTGACTGAGTATAGGTGCAGTGGCAAAATGATTCTTTAAGGAAGAAAAAGCCTGGAGGGAAGCATCCGACCATTTGGAAAAATCAGACCCCTTCTTAGTCATGTCAGTAAGGGGTTTCACAATAACAGAGTAAAAATTTTAAAGCCCAGAAAAAGTTGTAGACCCTTCAGGTTCTCGGGACGTTTCCAATCAAGGACTGCACAGATGTTCTCCAGATCCATCTGAAAACCCAAAGATGACAACAAATGCCCCAAAAACTGCACCTCCTGAACAGCGAAAACACATTTTTCCAGTTTGGCATAAAGTTTGTTATCCCTTAATATCTGGAGCACCTGCTTAACATGCCCACGATGTATCTCAAAATCAGGTGAGTAAAGCAAAATATCGTCCAGATAGACTATCACAAACCTCCCCACCAAATGATGGAAAATATCATTTATGAAATGCTGGAATACTGCAGGTGCATTGGTCAAACCAAAAGGCATAATCAGACTCTCGAAATGTCCTTCCGGGGTATTGAACGCTGTTTTCCATTCGTCCCCTTCTCTGATTCTAACCGGATTGTAGGCTCACCTTAAATCCAACTTGGAGAATACCTTAGCTCCCACAACCTGGCTGAACAAATCAGGACTCAGAAAGAAGGTATGGATCATGGATGGCAATTTGATTTAATTCCCAGAAATCTAAACAGGGACGTAGACCGCCATCTTTTTTCTTCACAAACAAGAACCCTGCCACCACGGGTGAAGATGAGTGTCTGATATGTCCCTTCTCCAGACTTTCCGCAATGAAATCCTTCATGGCTTGTCTCTCAGGGCCAGAAAGATTATACAATCTACTGTATATGCAATACCTCCTTACAGTATAATAAACAATTTAGACAAATTAGTCATCCATTATTTCATAACAATATTTTATTACAATTTATTCAACACAGCAAAACAAATTAAAATTAAAAAACAGCCCCTAAAAAATTCCCATAAAACCACAGGGGTGGTGTGGTCCACCAGTTGTCTTAATTGGCAGAATTGTACAATTCAATTCAGTATATATCAATATCAGCAGTATATTTATTGCATGACATAAATTAATGCATTCAATTAAATACATGAGGGTCTATGTCAAATTCTATCCCTTGTGGTCCATTATATAAAATGACCTAATATCTATCAATATCGACAGTATATTTACTGCATAAATTAATGCATTCAATTGAATATAGGGAGGTCTATACCAGGTTCTATCCTTTGTGGTCCATTGTATAAGGTGACACAACGTATAGCACCTGGTTGTATACTAAGTCACCCTGCACAGTGCAAGCAGAATTAGTCGTACAATCCAATGGGGTATATAGTTGCACAATGCCGGTATATAATAACAAGTTTAATTGTACAGTCCCCAAAGGGATATAATAACCCAATGCAATACAAGTCATAAATCAATTAATAGGCTAAATTACCATCAAAAAATGAATTACATGATTGCATCAGATACAGTTGTTATATTATATTATATATATTACCTAGTGTCACCATTGATAACACATATATATTCCTCCACATAATTAGTTGTATAGTAGGTAAAGATACAGACCAGATATCATGGCGGTATCCACACACCACCCAAGCACCCGAACATGCGTTTCGCGTATGTCGCTTCTGAAAACCCATCTGGGAGTGCAACCTTGGGTTCAGGCTGGATAAGCCTACCTGCAGAGACCCCCACATTGGCAACCTGTAGTAGCTGATGCTGCTGCTGGACTTCACAGCGGAGGTCACTTACCTCCAGAGATAGGCTGTGCAGCCGCTCTGCGAGGTCTGCACCTGAACTCATACCAAAGGAGAAAGTAAAAAAAAAAGTTCCACGCTCCAAAAAAAGTGTCAGTTTTTTTTTTTCCTTTTCAAAATGTGCTCAGCCGGCGATAATGTCACGCAAGGTGTGGGAAAGACTTAGTGCAACACAAAGGGAAGAGAGACAGGGAGCCCAGACTCTAGGGAAAGGGGGGGGGGGGGTGGAGACCTCCTAGGTTGATCTAGCGTCACCCTGTCTCCCCTAACGTCCCTGTATTGGCTTTTCACCAATCGCCGCACGCATACCTCGCCCTGTCTTTCCCTGGCGTTTGTCTCAGGCTAGGGAAGGGAGGAGATGAGCACTAGTCGATCTCCACTAAACACTATAGACAACAAAGAAGGACAAACAGGAGGAAATTGCTTAGCTTTAGATGACTCCAGACAAATACGCACACGTCATAGAATCATAGAATCAATGAATGGTAGAGTTGGAGGGGACCTCCTGGGTCATCTGGTCCAACCCCCTGCTCAAAGCAGGATTCACTAAATCATCTCAGACAGATATCTGTCCAGCCTCTGTTTGAAGACGTCCATTGAAGGGGAACTCACCACCTCTCGTGGCAGCCTGTTCCACTCATTGATCACCCTAACTGTCAAAAAGTTTTTTCTAATATCTAATCTGTGTCTCCTCCCATTCAGCTTCATCCCATTGCTTCTAGTCTTTCCTTGTGCAAATGAGAATAAAGATGATCCTTCTACAATGTGACAGCCCTTGAGATATTTGTAGACAGCTATTAAGTCTCCTCTCAGTCTTCTTTTTCGCAAGCTAAACATTCCCAAATCCTGTAACCGTTCCTCATAGGACATGGTTTGCAGACCCGTCACCATTCTGGTCGCCCTTCTCTGAACTTGCTCCAGTTTGTCGATGTCTTTTTTAAAATGTGGTGCCCAAAACTGGATGCAGTATTCCAGATGAGGTCTGACCAAAGAGGAGTAAAGTCCGATAATGACTTCACATGATCTAGACTGTATGCTTCTGTTAATACATCCCAGAATTGTATTTGCCTTTTTTGCTGCTGCATCACACTGTTGACTCATGTTCAGTCTATGATCTATTAGTATACCTAAGTCTTTTTCACATGTACTGTTGCTTAGCTTTATTCCTCCCATTTTGTATATGCTTTTTTCATTTTTATTGCCCAGATGTAGTACTTTGCATTTTTCCCTGTTAAAAACCATTCTGTTAGTTGCTGCCCACTGCTCCAGTTTATTTAGGTCTTTTTGAATCCTCGCTCTCTCTTCTCTAGTATTAGCTATCCCTCCTAGCTTTGTGTCATCAGCAAATTTAATCAGTTTACCCTCAATTCCTTCATCTAAATCATTGATAAAGATGTTGAACAATACAGGTCCCAGGACAGAGCCCTGTAGTACCCCACTTGAGACATTCATCCAACTGGATGTGAAGCCATTTACGACCACTCTTTGAGTCTGATCACTAAGCCAGTTATGAATCCACCTAACTGTTGCCTTGTCCATTCCATACTTGGTCATTTTTTCAATAAGGATGGTGTGAGATACTTTGTCAAATGCTTTGCTGAAGTCAAGATATACTATATCTACAGCATTTCCCTGATCCACCCAGTACCGGGCCTACAGAAAGTGATCGTTTAGTTACCTGCATCACCACAGTTTTCCAGACATCTGACGCTGACCTACGGGTGAGGCCGCACCCGGGATTAGTGATCATAACGCAGTTTGTTGCACGCCAGAGTAGTTTGCTACGGCTCTTAAAGGAGTCGTGACTGCTGTCATGTGGTCAAAAGGACTGGGGGCCCAGTGGGTGAGACCCGAGATCGCCCACTGCCGCCAGAAGACGGACACCCTCCGGAGTGAGTGTCTGAAGACGGACGTAGTTATCGCTAAAGGACAGATAAGTGCAAGCCTCCAGTAATCTACCTTCTCTAATTCAGCCTAAACTTTAGGGACTGCGCCGTATTGTTCATCCTTTCCGTGTTATAGTTAAACCACAATCGTTTATTGTCCGATTTTACTGTTTTATTGTTGTGTTACTTAAATTTACACTCCCTGCGTGGAGAAACCCAATCTTGAATTAAACCTCTGCCATACTCTCTGTGTGCTGTGTGCGGCATCCGAGCCTTTTAACATTTGGCGTAGTCGGCAGGATGTCATCCCCAGACACAGTTGGAGGCATGGCAGACCAGGCCAGCGCGAGAGCCCCTACAACTAGCCTACCCCTGGGTGCCATGTTGAATAATCTCCCAAAGTTTACCAGAGACAACATGATGCTGTGGGATTGGGTAGAACGGGTTAAGAGCATGTTACGGATGCACCCAATGACCCCCGATATGCAAGCAGAGATACTGTAGCTTTGCTGGCTTTAGAAGGAGATGCTCGACAGTCAGTAATGTTTCGTTCCCCCACTGACCGAAATACGGTGGAAAAGGTGGTACGGATCCTAGAAGAAATGTATGGGGACCCTACTAATGTGGCAGAGTTAAGGATGCGACTGTTCCAACAGGTACAAAGGGAGGGGGAGACTGTGACCCAATATGTCAACGCCCTACAGAGTGTGTACACTTACATCACTAGGAAAACAAACCTAGAAGACGTGGGAGTGGGGCCCCCGGACCTAGTACTTAGGGACCAGTTCGTAGCCGGCCTCAGAGATGCGCAGCTGAGACAGGCCTTGCGAGAGCGCTTGCGTGCCAACCCGCGTATGACATTTCTGGAGGCAGGGGCAGAGGCCCGCTTGAGGGAACAGGAGATGGGGGTAGTGACCCTGGAAGGGATGGTCCGGGGCAATGCAGTGCCCCCGTTGCCCACGGCCGAACCAGAATGGGCCCGAGAGATGTGGCGGGAGATCCAAGAAATACGAGAAGAGTGGTACAATATTCGAGTGGCTCAATCAGTGAGAGCCGGAACAGTTGACCCGAGACCCCCGGGCGAAGTAAAGGACGAGCCCAGACCCCGGGTTGGAACAGAGCCCAATCGGGTGGTCCGACAACCCCCTGCAGACAGGGGACCAACGTGTTGGAATTGTGGGGGCATTACGCCAGGAGCTGTGCCAGTCGAGGAAGGCGTCTGTCCCGGCAGCCGTTAAACTGACGGGCTCCGGGTGTGAGGGATGTAACCCGGAGCAGAGGAAGGCAGTGAGTCCCGAAGACTTAATATCCATGAGCCCGACAGTGTGGGTCGAAATTGGCGGACGGGTGGTTCACTGCTTGATTGACACGGGATCTCAAGTGACCACCATGGGAGAAACTTATTTCCGTCAGCGGTACCCAGAGATTGCACGAACTGAAGGGGGTCCCTTGATAAAGCTCACAGCCGCTACCCAACTGCCCATTCCGGTCACAGGAGTAGTGTGGTTATGCATCCGGGTGTGTGGACAAGATGTGGGAAGAAAAGGAGTCATCCTGACAGGCGGAGATGCCGGCCCAGGACCACCAGTGACCCTCGGTATGAAAGTGCTGAAGGAAATCGGGCAGATCCTGATTAGGGAACCACGAGAGCTCACGCTAGGGCAGTGGAACTCTAGAGCCCCTCAAAGTAAGGCCCTCCAGCAGCTGATCAGGGTTGCCCAGGCGCAAGAGACCTCGAGTGGGGGAGAAGTTCTGGGAAAGGTGATAATACCTGCCACCAACACCCTCACCTTACCACCAGGACAGACAGTCCTAACTTTACCCGTCTGAGCCTGCACCCCACTAGAAGGGGTAGAGATTCAGATCGAGTCAACCACCGTAGACAAGGTGCCTCCGGGTCTATTGGTAGCGCGGACCTTGGCTACCATCCATAAGGGAAACGTGGTGTTATGATGCGTGAACCTGAATCCGAGCGAGCTCATTCTTCCCGCCAGGACCGAAATAGCCCAGATCCTGGGGATGCCAGAACAGCTGGAACCGCCAGATGCGATACAATTATCAGCCGTAAGGGGGGATCCCTGGACCCTGATGATCACCGTACGATCGGGGTCTCCTCGACCTCAGACTAAGGACGGTCGAAGAATCCTAGAACAGATGCGTGCTGATTTGACAGGGCTCACGACGGAACAGGTGTACCAGGTCGAAGAGATGTTGGGACGGTTCTAGGACGTCTTTGCCCGACATGAGGACGACTGTGGATGTACCGAGGCCATCACCCATGAGATCCCTATGGGAAATGCTGCTCCGGTACGGGAACGGTATAGACAGATACCCCCGCAAATGTACCAGGAGGTGAAGGAAATGCTGGCCCATATGATACAGAACGGGGTGATTCGGGAAAGCCAGAGCCCGTGGGCGGCTCCAAACGTCCTGGTCAGGAAGAAGGATGGAACCCTACGATTCTGTGTGGACTACAGGCGGCTAAATGCTTGCACCTTAAGAGACTCGTACCCTTTACCCAGGATCGAGGAGTCTCTATCCGCCCTAGGCAAGGCGAAATACTTCTCCTCCCTGGATCTGGCCAGCGGATACTGGCAAGTGCCAGTGGCTGAACACGACTGCACCAAGACAGCATTCGTGTTACCCATGGGACTCTTCGAGTTTAATCGGATGCCTTTTGGCCTAACCAAAGCTCCCGGGACCTTTCAACGCTTGATGGAGAGATGTTTAGGCGATCTGAACTTTGAGGCAACACTGATCTACCTCGATGACATCATCGTCTATGCGTCTACCTTCCAGGAACATCTACGACGACTGGAGCAAGTCTTGAGTCACCTTCGAAATCACGGCCTGAAGGTGAAGCCACAAAAATGTCATATATTCCGCAAGCAGGTTGAGTAGCTCGGGCACACGGCGTCCGGTGAAGGAGTCAGGCCCACTCGGGAGAAAGTGGTCGCTGTGCAAGAGTGGTCCACCCCGAAGACTGTAAAGGATGTGCGGGCCTTCCTAGGACTCACAGGGTATTAAAGCAGATTCGTGAAAAATTTCACGCGCATCCTTCAAGAGATACCTGCGGGCTCGAAAAATCGAACAGTGAAATGGGGAAGAGAACAGGAGGAGGCCTTCAGGGCCTTGAAGATGGCCCTGATGGAAGCTCCCATACTGGCCTACGCTGACTTTTCTCAGCCCTTCATTCTTCACACCGATGGAAGTCTCCTTGGTCTAGGGGCCATGCTGTCGCAGGAGCAGGAGGGGAGAGAGCGGGTGATAGCATACGCGAGTCACTCCCTCCGAGACTCGGAGAAGAACCCAGACAATTACAGCTCCTTTAAACTGGAATTGTTGGCCCTAGTGTGGGCAATGACAGAAAAGTTTGCGGAGTACTTGTCGGGGTCTAAAGTGTTGGTGAAGACAGACAACAACCCGTTGGCTCATCTGGAGAACGCGAAGTTGGGAGCCCTGGAACAACGATGAGTGACTCGCATGGCTCGGTACCGGTATAAGATCACCTAGGGCTGAAAACACGCATGCTGATGCCCTCTCCAGGGTGACCCATGAGCACTCCGACTGTGACCGAGACGAAGAACTGGAGGCTGAAGAGATGCCCAGCTTCCGGAGGGTTGGCAGCCCGTTGTCCGCTACGCAGGGACAGATAGGGGAAGTAAAAGAAGGACACATGTTGGGGCGGCCCAGGGACGAGTGGGTACGGATACAGCAAATGGATGGAGAGATTGCGCGGTTGCGACAGTGGGTGGCTTTGAAACAAGTCCCTAACCGCGAAGAAAGGGGGACCCTGACGCCAGAGGGGCTGAAGATGCTGCGGCAGTAGGAGAGACTGAGCCTGCAGGATGGCTTGTTGCACAGACGGATCCAGTTGGTACGGGAGTTCGGCCCCACTTGGCAAGTAGTGGTTCCAGAGAGTGTGATCGGGACACTGGCCAAGGAAGCACAAGAGCAGGGAGCACACTTTGGACCCGAAAAGACCTTCCAATGGCTGCAGAGACTGGTGTACCACCCCCAGCTAAGAGTTGCAGTGGAGAACGTCTGCCAGAAGTGCCGGAGTTGTGAGTTGGTGAAAACCCCAGAGCAGCGGGCCCCCGTCCAGACCATTGTGACGGCTGCGCCCTTAGAGGTGTTGATGGTCGACTACCTGGCCATCGGGCCGGCGCATCTCGGGTATGGACACTGCCTGGTGGTAATGTAGCACCCCGAGGGCTCGGTCGCTACAGAGGTATTGCATCTCATCCAGATGTGCGATATCTCACTTCCAGGTAAGGATGGAGTGTGGATCAGGACCCCGACACCTGCATGCATTACACCACATTTCCGGGGGACAGGGCGACCGATATGCTCCAAGCAGAGCGTGACAGTCCCAGTCCCTGGCTGGAGTGGGGGGAGGGAACACCGAGGAAGGGGGAACCCTGTAGTGCAGGAGCAGGGAGAGAGCAATTCCTGGGTGCACCTAGAGGGAGGTATAAAAGGTGGACACCATCTTAGATCAGGAGAGAGTTGAGTTCAGACAGAAAAAGAGGGAGCAGGAGGTGGGAGCAGAGGCTCTGCATGGGCTCTGCTACACAGGCAAGCCTAAGAGAGAGGCTGGAGCCTAGAGGAAGCAGAAGGAAGCAGAAGGAAGGAGAAGGAAGGAAGAGAAGCGGAGGAGGCTCCAGGAACAAGGAACGAAGGGACCCCAGGGGTGTGGACCGGTGAGTAGCCACCGCACGCCCGAATCTACCTGCGTAGAAGGGTCAGGCCAAAGGGGGAGACCGGTCCCCGAAACTAGTGGAGGCGGGGAACTACCCTCAGCTAGAAACCGGAGGCTGTGACATTTCACGTGGCGCAGCCCCTCGCTATACCCGCTAGGAAGGCACCATATAGAGTCAGGGAAACTGGCGTCAAGTTTACCAAGAGAAGGCCCGAGGCAGCCGGATAGAAGTGAGGTCACTGGCGGGGTATGACAGGCCAGAGAAAGGACACACAAAGGGGGTCCTGTGAAACACTCCGGAGATACCTGGGAGTCGGCCGAGCCCCTCACCTGGTGAGCACAGTACGACGTGGGCAGCCGTTACCTGCAGAAGTGGTCTGGATAATAAGAACTGTGAGTAAAGGCCCTGGACTGCATCACTTACTCTGTGTCGTCACTGCTACCCTTGCACCATCACCCCCATCCTCCGCATACACTGCCCTGAGGCTACACTCCTTCCATGGGGAGTTGTATTACACTCTGCTGCACCCACAACACCAGCCTCAGCGGTCTGCCCTGCAGCGGCGGTTCATCCTGACCGCAATCCAGGGGTGGCGTAGTCGGACATTTAATATCATAAAAACCACATAAATAGACCGCCATTTGAGTTGACCACCCTGAGCCACGGGACCGGGTCCCCGCCACACGAGGACTACAACCCCCAGCATCTGCAACGGGTCCGGTTCCGGGTATCCCCACATGCGCGGCCCAGGGGGGGCGTTGACTTTTGGCATAGTCGGCAGGATTTCGTGCCCGCCACCAACGGGTACTGCGTGCCTGAAAAGAGACTGTTTCACTGTACTAAATATGGCTCCCAACCCAGCAGTACGGACGCCATAATGTGCGTGCCAAAAGACAACAGGAAACCACCTCCCATCGTGGGTGAGGTCCCAGAATGGCGCCAAAGATGGAGCCCACCCCCAACAGCCATGAGTGCGGCTGTAGAGATGTCCATCAACGTGGGGGGGCTGCCCCTAAGAGTGATTGTCAGAAGATTGCCCCAGGACCACCCCCAACAGGGGCGGAAAGAGAAGAAAACCGGGGGGCAGGGTGTGGTTTGGATCAGTCGCGGCAGACCACACCCGGAGATGGCGAGCTGCACCGACTCCAGCACCCTGATGGGTGGCTTGCTGCAGGCCATCGCGGCCCCGTACAGCCTCAGGGATCTGATGGTGCAGCTCCCTGGAGAAGACCCGGAGTTCCTCCGAAAGGCGTTGGAGGATTTGGACCGGAGGATGGTCCAGGTGCAGCGAGAAGCTGTAACAGAGTGGAGAGAGGAGATGGCCCAGCGGGTCACGGCCCAGCAGCACAGGACGCCGCCAGCACCGGCCAGCGAGCCAGCCCCTGAGGACGAGGAGCGGAGGCCGGAAGCTGAGAGCAGCGCAGCCCTGGAAGCAGGTAAGGGGGACACCCCTGCCACCAGCCCTGATGCCACCAACCTGCCTCTGGACCCTGTCGCGGAGCCAGACGTCCCGGGCGTCACTGCGCCTCCCCCCTCACGCCGCCGGCATGCAGGCCCCAAGCTGTGAGCTCAGTCACCGGATCAAGCCCCAGGCCGTGCCCCCTGACCCCGGGTGCGGTTGGAATCGGCCCCCTCCAGGCCCGGTCGCAAGGCCTGACCTCCCCAGGCGCCTCCGAACCGCGTGCGCCCCAGCTCCCGAAGCCACCACCCCTTGGGACCGACCTGTACAGCCAGCTCGCCAGACCCGATGGAGAGCCGGTCCCTGTGCCAGAGGGATGGGTTCACCCCAGTCAGCGGAAGAACCTGTCCGCAGAGGCCGAGGCCCCGCTTGCTCCGCTCCTGCCCGTGCCACAGCCAGTCGCCATCCCCCAGCTCCCGGAGGAAGAGGTCCAGATCGAGTGGGACCAGACCAGGGAGGATCCGATGGGGTTTGCGCAGGAGACGCGGGCGGCCGCAGCTCGCAGGCAGGAGTTCTGTGAGCGGGAAATTAGGCAGCTAGAAAAAGAAGAGCGGGCGCGGTGCCAGAAGAGGGAGCAGCTGCAGGCCCGGAGTGCGGAGAAGACACGAACCCGCCGAAACCCCCAGGCTGCACGCGGTCCTAAAATTGCTGGGACCGTGGTAAAGTTCCACCAAGAGAAAGGGTGGGGGTTTATCCGGGACCCTACCACAGACACGGACCTCTTTGTTAATAGGAGGGACGTGGAGAGCCATCTGCCTGAGGGTCACCGGGGACGGGATCTTTATCCGGGGGACTTGGTGTCCTACACCCGACATCGAGGCCTGAGAGGGTGGTATGCCCTCAATGTCCAGAGGGTAGAGGAAGAGCACTACCGTGAGCACTATTACCCAGAGGACCCGGACGGGTCTGAAGAGTGTGACGAAGAGGAGGAGAGTCAACAAGGACATCGCTACTAATGGGCGACAACCTAATGTGAATAGTTACCCGCCTGGGTGAAAAGTTAAAGAACATGCCGTCTTCCGGAGTATGAGAAGTTTGCCGGATTACAGAAAAGTTTACCCGGTTAAGGGTTGTTGTGAACGTTTGAGTGTCTGTTAAAAGTTACCCAAAAAGGGTCTGTGAGTAAGCTGGCTGAGGACTGGGAGCAGCCAACTTTTGTGAACTATCCGGCCGAGGACTGGGAGCGGTCAACTTTGTAAATAATTGCACTTCTTAAAGTGCCCCCTACTGGTTTTATAAGGAACTACAACAACTGACCTCAGAACAAAAACCCGTTAGAGGTGGCCGAAGACGAGGTCCAGCATCTGGATCAGCTTTGCCCTGCAGCCACCCCAGGGCCTTCGTTGAGGGTTTATGAACGGGTCCCTCATGTTCAAAAGTTTTGCCAAATTTGCACCTTATTGAAAAATGGACGCCTGGTCGCAAGTTGCACCGCGGCTAGTACAAGAGAGTCCACTTGAAAACGTTTTATATGACAAGTTTTATATACCGAAATGCTTTGTATTATGCTTTACATGATGTTTGATAAAAGAGTTCCCGTGATATTAAAAGTGCACTTATAATGGTGAAAAGAGATAATGTTTCCCATAAAGGGAAGTGATATGCAGTTGACAGTTTAAAAAAAAACAAAAAAAAACAACAAAAAAAAAACTTTTGCATATCCTAATTTGTATTGTCTTTTGCTCTGTTCCAGCCTGCGGACGTGCTGTGATTTACCGGGGGGGGAATGTAGCACCCCGAGGGCTCGGTCGCTACAGAAGTATTGCATCTCATCCAGATGTGCGATATCTCACTTCCAGGTAAGGATGGAGTGTGGATCAGGACCCCGACACCTGCATGCATTACACCACATTTCCGGGGGACAGGGCGACCGATATGCTCCAAGCAGAGCGCGACAGTCCCTGTCCCTGGCTGGAGTGGGGGGAGGGAACACCGAGGAAGGGGGAACCCTGTAGTGCAGGAGCAGGGAGAGAGCAGTTCCTGGGTGCACCTAGAGGTAGGTATAAAAGGTGGGCACCATCTTAGATCAGGAGAGAGTTGAGTTCAGACAGAAGAAGAGGGATCAGGAGGTGGGAGCAGAGGCTCTGCATGGACTCTGCTCCACAGGCAGGCCTAAGAGAGAGGCCGGAGCCTGGAGGAAGCAGAAGGAAGGAGAAGGAAGGAAGAGGAGCGGAGGCTCCAGGAACAAGGAACGAAGGGACCCCAGGGGTGTGGACCGGCGAGTAGCCACCGCATGCACGAATCTACCTGCGTAGAAGAGTCAGGCCAAAGGGGGAGACCGGTCCCCGAAACTAGTGGAGGCGGGGAACTACCCTCAACTAGAAACCGGAGGCTGTGACATTTCACGTGGCGCAGCCCCTCGCTATACCCGCTAGGAAGGCACCAAATAGGGTCAGGGAAACTGGCGCCAAGTTTACCAAGAGAAGGCCCGAGGCAGCCGGACAGAAGCGAGGTCACTGGCGGGGTATGACAGGCCAGAGAAAGGACACACAAAGGAGGTCCTGTGAAACACTCCGGAGATACCTGGGAGTCGGCCGAGCCCCTCACCTGGTGAGCACAGTACGACGTGGGCAGCCGTTACCTGAAGAAGTGGTCTGGATAATAAGAACTGTGAGTAAAGGCCCTGGACTGCATCACTGACTCTGTGTCGTCACTGCTACCCCTGCACCATCACCCCCATCCTCCACATACACTGCCCTGAGGCTACACTCCTCCCGTGGGGAGTTGTATTACACTCTGCTGCACCCACAACACCAGCCTCAGCGGTCTGCCCTGCAGCGGCGGTTCATCCTGACCGCAATCCACGGGTGGCGTAGTCGAACATTTAATATCATAAAAACCACATAAATAGACCGCCATTTGAGTTGACCACCCTGAGCCACGGGACCGGGTCCCCGCCACACGAGGACTACAACCCCCAGCATCCGCAACGGGTCCGGTTCCGGGTATCCCCACATGCGCGGCCCAGGGGGCGCGTCAATAACTCCGACCAGGTATCAGACAGCTGAACTTGCTGCCCAGGCTATCTGTCGGGACTTCATCAGGGTCTAGGGCTGTCCGAAGAGAATTCACTCCGATCAAGGAGCTTGTTTCCAAGGACGGGTGATGGAGGAGCTGCACTGGCTATACAAGATCAAGAAGTCTAGGACCACCCCTTACCATCCGCAAGGGAATAGGTCCTGCGAACGCTTCAACAGAACTTTAATCCAGATGCTTCGAACCTTGGAAGATCGGAAGGTACGCTGGCCGGAGTTTGTGGCCGAGCTGGAGTGGGTCTATAATAACCGGGTACATAGTGCAACAGGGTTCACCCCCTACACCCTGCTGTTCGGACAAAAGGGTAGGGAGATCACCGAGCTCGAACTAGATCCTGTGGAGGACTGGCCCCGGACGGGTCCATCTACCTGGGTCCGGGAGCATCGGCACCGGTTGCAGACTCTTCGGAGGTTGGTGCAGTAGAAGTTTAAGGAACATAGACACCATGAAACGCCACCTCTTCGGGGGACAGCCCTTAAGTCGAGAGGACGGGTGTTGGTACAGGACAAAAGATCCCGGGGCAAACTGAGTAGACGGTGGGAGTCGACCCCCTATCAAGTGAAACAGAGAGTTAGTCCTGAAGGACCAGTGTATGAGGTTCAGCCTGAGGGGGAAGAAGCGGCTCCAACTAGAATCGTTCATCGATGCATGTTACGGCCCTGTTTGTCTAGTGATGAGGAAAAGAAGGAAGATCTCAGTACAAGGACGAGAGATCCCACACCCAGTGCGCCCATCTACGATGATGAGGAGGAAGAGACGATAGTGGCTGCGATCCCCAGTCTCACATCGCCCACAGCTTCCCACACAAGAGAGGAGGGCCCACCGCTCTGTCAGGCTGGGCCGGGCGAAGTTGGGAACCCCATTGACTCTCAAGTATCCTGCGCTCCAACTGCGTTACGCCGGTCTGAACGATCCACGGCTGGTGTGCCACCTATCCGCCTATCAGGATCAGTTCATCTGGCAACGTATCATCCAAGAGGTCAGAGAGTGTGAGCGCCTGGTGAAAAAACTCTCGCCCGTGGAATGGCGAGCTCAAAGGGAGCGAGTGTAAGAAGGAAGACTTGCCTAGGGACAGGTGCGGAGCTCCGGCGCCGGAGCTGCCAGGGTCCTGCCCTGTGTTGCCAGGGGACGGGATTAAGAGTGCACGGGGGACTTCCTGGACAGTGCTGGGGGACAGAGGAGAGGGACAGAAGAGAGGACGTCAGGTGTCTGGGCTCGTACGAAAGAGACAGTTGGTTGTGGAGAGCAAACCGGCAGTTGGGGAGAAACAGTCTGACCTGCCGACAATGAGAGAGACGCGCAGCCCTGTCCTCGGTGAAATAGGGACGTGCTGACCTGTCTGCGGTGACGGACAAACGGGTGACACAGCTTGCCACAAAACAAGGGGCGTGCGGTCTGTACCGGGCCGACAGAAAGTGATCATTTAGTTACCTGCATTACCACAGTTTTCCAGACATCTGACGGTGACCTACGGGTGAGGCCGCACCCGGGATTAGTGATCCTAACGCAGTTTGTTGTATGCCGGGGGAGCTTGCTATGGCTCTTAAAGGAGTCGTGACCGCTGTCGTGTGGTCAAAAGGACTGGGGGCCCAGTGGGTGAGACCCGAGACCGCCCACTGCCTCCAGAAGACGGACACCCTCCGGAGTGAGTGTCTGAAGACGGACGTAGTTATCGCTAAAGGACAGATAAGTGCAAGCCTCCAGTAATCTACCTTCTCTAATTCAGCCTAAACTTTTGGGACTGCGCCGTATTGTTCATCCTTTCCGTGTTATAGTTAAACCACAATCGTTTATTGTCCGATTTTACTGTTTTATTGTTGTGTTACTTAAATTTACACTCCCTGCGTGGAGAAACCCAATCTTGAATTAAACCTCTGCCATACTCTCTGTGTGATGTGTGCGGCATCCGAGCCTTTTAACATTTGGCGTAGTCGGCAGGATGTCATCCCCAGACACAGTTGGAGGCATGGCAGACCAGGCCAGCGCGAGAGCCCCTACAACTAGCCTACCCCTGGGTGCCATGTTGAATAATCTCCCAAAGTTTACCAGAGACAACATGATGCTGTGGGATTAGGTAGAACGGATGCACCCAATGCATGTTATGTTACTTAAATTTACACTCCCTGCATGGAGAAACCAAATCTTGAATTAAACCTCTGCCATACTCTCTGCGTGCTGTGTGCGGCATCCGAGCCTTTTAACATTGCCAGCTGCTCATTTAGATCCAGTACCTGGGCGTCCAAATGCACAACGTGCACACATCTCGCACAGCAGTATGCACCCACGACCGGCTGTTCAAAGATTGCATTCATGTGGCAAGATGTACACTGGATAGCATTGTCAAAAATGGACCTCATTTCCTAATGGGGATTGCACTAGACAGAAATGTTAAGTAAAAAGAAATGTAAAGAATTAATAAAATACAGACAGCAATTCAGTCCAAATTCCTCCCTTCCAAACTCTCTGAATTCAAAGTCATTGAATCACAAGTCACACACTTATTTATGTTTGCACTTATGCTCCAGTCACACTCAGCTCGTTCACACTCGTTAAGAAAGAAGATTTAAAGAGTTCCCCCCCCCCCACCCCTTTAGCAGCAATCCATCCTACATCTCAATGCACTTCCAAAAAGGAAGATAGAGGAAGAAAGAGGAAAGGACACCCTCTGGTCAAATTGATATTCACCTGGGGTGTGTGTGTTTGGATGAAGAAAGCAGGAAAGCAGAGAGAGGGAGAGGAAGCTCCTAAGAAGAACTCCATTAATGGCAGCAAAATACTCTTAGCAGGTGAGTTGGGGAAGGAGATATACAGCCAGGAAACTTTGTTAGAGTCCCCAAGGGTCTCTGGGGAAAGGAAATGTGTCTTCCAGGTCTTAGAAGCTGCGGGTCCAAGAAGAGACCAGTCAGCAAGGCTCAGGCACGATCAGTAAGGTCTCAACCACAAGCATATTGTTACGTGGTTCCTGAAAAGTGGGCTGAAGGAGGGCACTGGAAAAGCTCAGCTAAAAGTGTCTCTATATTAAGAAAGGTTTAAGATCTCTAACTTATTCTGCAATTCACCAACTGTGTCGCTGCAAATGTTTATTGAAGACATGCCACTGTACTGTAATCAAGAGAAATAAATTTGCATCTCCTGCTGTTTTTTGTGTACAAGTAAAACTGACCGTAAGGGTATGTGCCCACAATGCTTAATTGATGCAGATTTTTCCTGAGCATTTCCGCTTCTCCCTGGCAGAAAAAAAGTAATGCGGATTTTACATGCGTTTTTTCTGCCAGGGAGAAGCGGTTAAGTGTTTTTGCCTGCATTTTCGCATGCGTTTTTTCAAGCGCTTCTCCAAGCGATTTCGAGCATCACTTGGAAAAGTGCTTGACTAGTTGGTCACACAATATAAATCCATGCAACTGGCATGGATTTATATTGTGTGACCAACTTATGCTGCTTTAAATGCAGCATCAATAGTAAAAAAAAAGAATAAAAAATGTAAAAAAATAAAAATTAATTATACTTACCTCTCCCGCGGCCACCGGTCTCCTCTCGTCCTCTGTCCTCGGCGTCCCTCGGTGCTCTGAAAGGACCTGCGGTGATGTCATTTAGTCAGCTGACAGGTCACGCGATCACTGACGTCAACAGTTGAGTGACCATCACATGACTAAATGACGTCACCGCAGGTCCTTTCAGAACATCGAGGGATGCCGAGGACAGAGGACGCCACCGGAGAGGAGACCGGGGACCTCCGGAGAGGTAAGTATAATGTTTATTTTTTTATTTTTTACGCTTTAATTCTTTTTTTACTAATGGTACCCGGGTTTGGAGGAGAGTCTCCTCTTCTCCAGACGCGGGTACCATCCACTCATTGAACCGCATAACATCCGCATGCATACATGCGCATGTTATACGGTTCAATGCAAGTCAATGGCGGCGATTTCGCCGCGATTACGCACAAGAAATGGTTGCACTGTGGATTTTTCCGCAATGATAATCTGCAACGGAAATTTCCGCAGCATGTGTATCATTGGGAAACATGGCAGACAACATAACAAGCATTTTTAATGCGGGAACGCATTTAATCCGCTTCGTGGGCACACAGCCTTAAGATGATTTTGGTTTTATGGATTGGTGTGGTTTCCTGTTTATGGGGTCGCATGGAATCTGAGCCGTGCAATGTGTGGCAGACCAGAGGAGCTGGGAAGTGTCCATTACGGTAACCTGTTCACACAGACAAACACTGAAATTGGACTCCATTTTTCTGTAGCTGGCCTGGGAGCAGAATATGAGTCCCTTTCCCATGGCTACCACCCCGAGCCCCGTTACAATGGCACAAAAGTAAACTAATCCATTGAGAAGGACAGCGGAACCAGAGATCGCAGAACTGAACTAAACCTGGAGTGATGGGTTCAAATTAGAAAACTGAAAAAGAAAAAATTAGTAATTTTTAAATTACTCAATGAGACTTTAAATGTCTCATTGTACCAGCTGCACAGCCAACTTTTAAACATGTTTTTATCCTGTCTGGTAAATTCATCTGGCAAAATTGTTCCCCCAGTCAAGGGTCATTGGTAACTGGCCACCTGACACCTTTATAGTGGTTGTGTCTCACACAACCACCCCAGATGAACACCTCTGATCAAAAAATTAATCTCCTACATTGGGGTTTTACCCTATATGTGCACTTCTCCCTTTACAGTTTTTCTTTCCTCAATGATTGAGTGTAGTTACAGCAGGTTACATCAGAAGGGCCCCAGTGTCCTGAGTCCAGGCAGGTATAGAGAAGTGACTCTGCCTCCACTGGGATCCTAGAGAATGTAGGAGATATCCTGAGAATTGCACCCAATGATAAATCACAAAATATTGCTGTGTTTGAAAGAATGTCTCTCTCTGTTCTTCTAAGGTCGACTACATCCAGTGGTCAGTATCGTCCACATTTCCTGTGCGTGACCTGTCTCTCTCTGTTCTTCTAAGGTCGACTACATCCAGTGGTCAGTATAGTCAACATTTCCTGTGCGTGACCAAGAAGCACAACTTTCTATCTCAGCTCTAACACTGCCAATGCAACATTTAGGCTGAGTTCACACGATGCGTATTTAATGCGTTTCCGTGGCGTTTTTGCAGTTGTGTAAATGTGGCACCCCAGGGGTCTGGTTTCCACAGTAACGGCAATGTTATGTCTGAGAGCAGGTGGGAGGTCTCTTGGTCAGGAATCCTATGCATGCCACACCTCCTGCCCAGTCCTGGGAGGGGAAGAACTTCCCCTATATAAACCTGGGGCTGAGGCAGGGTTAGTGAGTTCAGAGGGAGAGTTCAGCCAGGAGGGCTGACAGGGAGCTATGGCTCCGGCTGGGCCCAGCTCCTGGGCCATGCCAGAAGTAGAGACAGAGAAGAGAAGCAGCTATGGGAAGAAACAACAGGAGCTCTGTGGGAGCAGTGTTACAAGGAGTCAGGGGCTGGCAGCTGCAGAGCTCGCCCTGACTGAGAAGATTTCTTACCGGACCCGGAGTCCGAGGCTGTGGGGACTAACTCCTACCCAGCAGCAGAATCCGTCAGGCAGGGGATTCCAGGTCCTCTGGCCAAGAAACCCGAAGGCACGGTCACACATGTGGGACCAGCACCGCCGTCGTGGAGCGGAAGCTACTAGAAGGCCCCGAGTCACCGGCCATACGGGTGAGCACCACACGGTACACTCAGGGACGTGGGCTACTTATACCCGCTTCTAGCAAGGTAGCCAGAAGAGTACAGTTAGTTTGGGAGGCCTACAACTCCGCCTGGCCAGGGGAGATCCCATCTGCTCAAGGACTGACCAGGCCCCAATCGCTAGCCAGTACTCCGGGAGGGTCTATCGTTGTCACCAGTAAAGACCCTGAACTACACCGTACCGTCTCTGAGTGGTTCCTGCTACCCCCATCATCCACGTCGGCTGCCCTGAGGCCATACCCCTCCCGTTGGGGGTTATACTATCACGCTGCACAATCCTACCACCGGCCTCAGCGGTCTGCCCTGCAGCAGCAGCTCCTTAGCTGTACTCAACGGGTGGCGTAGTCGTCCAACATCTACCGCTAATACAGCGCCACTTAGTCTGACTCCCTGGGCACGGACCGGATCACCGCCACGAGACTACAACCCTCACGAGATCCGGCTCCGGGTAAGCTCCCGCATGCGCAACGCAGTGCGACACAGGCCCAGGGGCGCGTCAGCTTTTGGCGTAGTCGGCAGGATTTCGTGCCCGCAACCACTGGGTACTGCGTGCCTGAAAAAGACTGTTCAAACTTACCTGTGGCGAAGATTCCCGCCATCCGGCGCCATCTTCAGCCTTCTTCCCGCCATCGGTGAAGATTCCCGCCATCCGGCGCCATTTTCAGCCTTCTTCCCGCCTTTCGTGGAGTTTTCCCGCCGTTGGACGCCATCTTGAAGACGCCGCGCGGGAAGAAGAGGGGCGTGGACTCCGAAGGCGCGCGAGAACTGAAGCCCCGCCTCACGTCCGGACGTTGCGTAAGGTCCTGGAAGGAGCCCAGCAGACGCCGACGTCACAGGAGCGCGACGGAAGGTCCTCAACCCTGACGATCCACTGCGGAGCCGCGGCCTACGGAAGAGGATCATCGCAAGGTAGACCACGGTCCACTAGGGGGGAGGAAGATGTCGGATACGGAGGAGAGCTTCACTGCCTCAACCCCCGCCAGCGCCAGCGCTGCTGCAGTCATGCCTTTTACCATGCCCTATATCCCGGGAGCAGCCTGGCTACCCCAATACTCAGGGGAGTCACATACCCTGAATGACTTTAGTGAAAAGCTGGATAGCCTCTTCCAGGTGTACCCCCTCACAGAAGAGCAAAAAGTGAGCATCCTGGTGGCCCAATTAACCGGGGCAGCCCAAAGGGAGGTAAAGTCCTGGCCACCTGGGAGGAGGACTGTCGCAGAGATACTAACCCAGCTAACCGAGGAGGAGCTGCAGTACTACCAATACGAGGAAAGCCAAGAGGACCCGGACGGGTCTGAGGACTACCCTCAGGAGGGAGCACAAAGAGGACATAGCTACTGAAGGGAAGTAGCGTGAATAAAGAGCTGTAAATAGTTACCCGTAAGGGTACAAGGACTGCTGCTAATTAAAATATGGTCCCCGTTGGGATTAGTGAATTGTTCCCCATGTGCCCCTATCTTAAACCAGGCTGAGGACTGTGAGCAGCCATTCCTTATCCCCACTGGCCGAGGACTGAGAGCGGCCATATCCTGTAAATAATTATGTGTTTCTAGTAATTTATGGGAGTCTTTGGTGGATTTACCGGGAATCCTTTGTACATGGTTGGAGCGTAACCCAGGAATGGACTAAAGACTGTTAAGGACTCGGGGCAGGACAGACCCCTACCTGGTTACGTCTCCCTGTTTTGGTGAAATGGACACCTTGCTTTTCTTCAAAGACTGCACCCGGTTGCGGACACGCCGTAACCATCTTTATGTGTTTTTATTATTGTATTATTATTGTTTATACCTTGTTATGTTTTTCTAAAAATATGTTTAGTCCCGGAGTACTAAATTTCACTAGGGGGGAATGTGGCACCCCAGGGGTCTGGTTTCCACAGTAACGGCAATGTTATGTCTGAGAGCAGGTGGGAGGTCTCTTGGTCAGGAATCCTATGCATGCCACACCTCCTGCCCAGTCCTGGGAGGGGAAGAACTTCCCCTATATAAACCTGGGGCTGAGGCAGGGTTAGTGAGTTCAGAGGGAGAGTTCAGCCAGGAGGGCTGACAGGGAGCTGTGGCTCCGGCTGGGCCCAGCTCCTGGGCCATGCCAGAAGTAGAGACAGAGAAGAGAAGCAGCTATGGGAAGAAACAACAGGAGCTCTGTGGGAGCAGTGTTACAAGGAGTCAGGGGCTGGCAGCTGCAGAGCTCGCCCTGACTGAGAAGATTTCTTACCGGACCCGGAGTCCGAGGCTGTGGGGACTAACTCCTACCCAGCAGCAGAATCCGTCAGGCAGGGGATTCCAGGTCCTCTGGCCAAGAAACCCGAAGGCACGGTCACACGCGTGGGACCAGCACCGCCGTCGTGGAGCGGAAGCTACTAGAAGGCCCCGAGTCACCGGCCATACGGGTGAGCACCACACGGTACACTCAGGGACGTGGGCTACTTATACCCGCTTCTAGCAAGGTAGCCAGAAGAGTACAGTTAGTTTGGGAGGCCTACAACTCCGCCTGGCCAGGGGAGATCCCATCTGCTCAAGGACTGACCAGGCCCCAATCGCTAGCCAGTACTCCGGGAGGGTCTATCGTTGTCACCAGTAAAGACCCTGAACTACACCGTACCGTCTCTGAGTGGTTCCTGCTACCCCCATCATCCACGTCGGCTGCCCTGAGGCCATACCCCTCCCGTTGGGGGTTATACTATCACGCTGCACAATCCTACCACCGGCCTCAGCGGTCTGCCCTGCAGCAGCAGCTCCTTAGCTGTACTCAACGGGTGGCGTAGTCGTCCAACATCTACCGCTAATACAGCGCCACTTAGTCTGACTCCCTGGGCACGGACCGGATCACCGCCACGAGACTACAACCCTCAAGAGATCCGGCTCCGGGTAAGCTCCCGCATGCGCAACGCAGCGCGACACAGGCCCAGGGGCGCGTCATAAACGCCGCGGAAACGCCTGAAAAACGCATGGTAGAAGGGCAGCAATGTTCCCCAATTGAAATCCGCATGTGCTGTGCCCATGATCCGGATTTTTCCGCAGCGTAAACGCTGCACTCAAAAATCCGCAGCATGTCAATTAATTTTGCGCAAACGCTGCGTTTTCGCCGCCATTGACTTGCATTAGAACGCGCCAATTCCGCAAGACTGCATCTGTACTTGCGTTATTGGCGCATTCTAATGTGCGGATGGTACCCGAGTGTGGAGAAGAGGAGAGTCTCCTCCACACCCAGGTACCATTAAAAAAGCTGTAAAACAAGAATAAAATAAAAAATATATATATACTTACCATCGGTCGGCCTGCGCTCCTGCTTGGTTCCCGGCACTTGCAGTGAGTTGAAGGACCTGCGCTGACGTCAGAGTCATGTGACGGGTCACGTGACGCTGACGTCGGCAGGTCTTTCAATTCAAAGTTGCTGGCAGCCGGGAGAACGGAGTGTAAAGCAGGACAGCGTGGGCCATCGGAGGTAAGTATATACACTCTCTCGGGTCACACTATATAAATCCATGCTGTTTGCATGGATTTATATAGTGTGACCTAGTTGTCAAGCACTTTCCAGGTGATGCTAAAATCGCCTGGAAAGCGCTTGTCAATCTGCATGCGGAAACGCATCGTGTGCACATACCTTTATAGTATCTGATGAGTATTATTACACAGTAAGGGTATGTGCACACGATGCAGAAATGAAGCAGAAAATTTCTGCATCATTTCTGCATCTCCCTGGCAGAAAAAACGCATGCAGATTGTGCATGCATTTTTCCTGCGGAATACATGCGGATTCACATGCGTTTCCGCATGTGGATTGACAAGCGCTTTCCAGGCGATTTTAGCATCACCTGGAAAGTGCTTGACAACTAGGTCACACTATATAAATCCATGCAAACAGCCGATGGCCCGCGCTGTCCTGCTTTACACTCCGTTCTCCCGGCTGCCGGCAACTTTGAATTGAAAGACCTGCCGACTTCAGCGTCACGTGACCCGTCACATGACTCTGACGTCAGCGCAGGTCCTTCAACTCACTGCAAGTGCCGGGAACCAAGCAGGAGCGCTGCGCGGGCCGACAGATGGTAAGTATATATATATTTTTTATTTTATTCTTGTTTTACAGCTTTTTTAATGGTACCTGGGTGTGGATGAGAGTCTCCTCTTCTCCACACTCGGGTACCATCCGTACATTAGAACGCGCCAATAACGCAAGTACAGATGCAGTCTTGCGGAATTGGTGCGTTCTAATGCAAGTCAATGGCGGCGAAAACGCCGCGTTTACGCAAAATTAATTGACATGCTGCGGATTTTTGAGCGCAGCGTTTACGCTGCGGAAAAATCCGCATCATGGGCACAGCACATGCGGATTTCAATTGGGGAACATTGCTGCCCTTCTACCATGCGTTTTTAATGCGTTTCCGCAACTGCAAAAACGCAGCGGAAACGCATTAAATACGCATTGTGTGAACTCAGCCTAACAGACCTTGGTTGTGTCTCAATGGAGTAAAACTTATAAACTCTTAAGTGCTCCCCACCCTCAATAAATGAAAAATAGCAAGAAAGAAAGACCAAAAGGAATACATTTGTTTGCCCAATGTGTACTTTAATCTTTGGAACTTTTAAACTATGTAAGATGTCTGAATTCTATATCTTTCTAGTAATGACTGTAGCAGTATTAATTGTTTTTCTATAATAAGTTTTGTAACCATCCAACCTGAGACTCTGTATGCTGATTGAATAATTCTAACTTTTGCTGTGAGCTAATTCTTTGTGTTTCTCTTGTTTGCGTTATTAATAAAGTCAGATACACAGTAGTGATTTCAAACAACAAAATCTCTCATTTATAAGTCAGTCTCAGCGATCTATGTGAGTGAACAAGTGAGAGACGACGTGCCGGTGGCTAAATGCAATAACAGTGACTTTCAGAGACTTGACTCAAGTATCATTACCAGTTTTATGTAAATACGGAAGGCCTGGCAGCTTTTGGGCCAAAAGGCATGAACCGATAAGAGACCTGTTGAAACTTTTAAGAGCGGATTGTCGGATAGTGAGGATTAGTGTTGAGCATTCCGATACTGAAATATCGGGTATCGGCCGATATTCACTGTATCGGAATTCCGATACTTAATTCCGATACTTTTATAATATTGAATACCGGAATCGGAAGTTCCCATAATGCCTGCGCTCTGCAGTGTCTGTGAAGGATGACAAGCTGGATGGCAGCGCTCAGCTGCGATCCAGCTTGTCATCAGAATGCCATCCCAGCGTGGGAGAATTCTCCTGATTGTTTAAAAGCCGGCGAGCGGTAAAAAGCCGCCGGCTTTTAAACAATCACACAGCCCCATACTGCTTCCCCGCAGCCTCCCACCCCGATCCTCCGCTCCCCTCGCCACCTCCAATCCCAATCGTAAATTAGGACCGGGCGGGGAGCGCAGCACCAAGGAGCGAAGGACCCGGGCGGGGAAGCCGGCAGTGAAAAGACTTCACCGCCGGCTTTCCCGTTCTGTGCTGCGCTTTCCCGCCGGTTATTTCAAATGAACAGCTGAGGTATCAGGTGATGCCGATCAGCTGTTCATTTGAAGTAGCCGCGGTGCCCTCAGAGGGTTCATGTGAGTTCATGCTTGACTGCATGAACTCACATCAACTTTCCCACGGCCGCACAGGTCAGCCACTCCTCCCAGACCCGTCATGATTAGTGTGTGCGGGGTGTGTGTGTGCGGGGTGTGTGTGCGGGGTGTCTGTGCGTGCAGGCAGACATAGGCCGATGTGACACTACTACTCCCATCGGCCTATGTCTGTCCCCCGTCCACTCGTGCCAGCAGGATCAGCTCGATGGGAGCAGTAGTTCCCATCAGCCTGATCCTGCTATATAAATTGCCCTACTGTGTCCCCAATAAATGTTAGATACATGTCATTGGTGGCCAGTGGTTACCTAAAAGAAATTAGTTTATACATTACCTGTCCCCGCCGATCGCCACCTAAAATAAAGTAAAAAATAAAAAACTACACCTATACTCACCTAGACACCTAATTCCCCGAAGCCATCGATCTCCTGTAATAAAATATAAAATAATAAACCACAACCTTATCCTTACCCCTCCGTAGCAGTCCACGAGTGTCCCACGAAGATCTCCAGTTCAGAGCAGCCACATAGAATGTGACCGCTCTGAACCGCTGCCGCCGCTAGAATGACGGGGCCGTAAGGGTTCACCGGAGTTCAGGCAGCGCTGCTCCGGTTAGCTCCTTTACGGCACTGCTGTATCGTGAGAAATTCCCACGGTACAGCACTGCCGTAAAGGAGGTCTCCGGAGCTGCGCTGCCTGAATGCACTCCGGTAACCTCAGTCAGTGGCTCCCGCTGCCGGGAGCGGACGTGTTCCCGGCAGCGTGAGCTTACAGCAGCCATGCACAGCTGTCACCATCTCCAGATGTGACAGCTGTGCATGGGAGATCAGCGCAGGAACGTGGACAGGTAACTATTTTTTTTTAGTAAACTAAGAATTAAATAAAATGGTGTTTTATTTCAAATAAATTATTTTTTTCTGGGTGTAGTGTGTTTTTTCTTTTTAACACTTTGTAGGTTAGTAATGGGGGTGTCTTATAGACGCCCATCATTACTAACCTGGGCTTCATGGCAGCTGGCGCTGACATGAACCCCACCACTATTACCCCCTGCCACCGCACCAGGGCAGCGTGGAAGAGCGAGGCTAAGTGCCAGAATTGGCGCATCCTATGGATGCGCCATTTCTGGGGCGGCTGACGGCTGGTGTTTCTAGCCTGGGAGGGGGCCAATATTCATGGCACCCTTCCTGAGCTATTAATATCAGCCCCCAGCTGTCTGCCTAGCCTTTGCTAGCTATTAAAATAGGGGGGACCCCACGTCATTTTTTTGGGGGGGGTCCCCCATTTTAATAGCTAGTAAAGGCTAGGTATTCAGCTGGGGGCTGATATTAGTAGCCTGCGAAGCTCCGTGGGTTTTACCCCCTTCCCAGGCTTCAAACATCTGCCCCAGCCGTCTGCTTAACCTCCGCTAGAGACTAAAATTATGGGGGATCCCACGCCATTTTTTTTTTAAATAAATCCTTTATTTTAACACTAAATGACATTTGAGGACTTAATAAGATGCAGTCCCTAAATTATTATTTATTTTTTAATAAATTTTTCCCAAAACTTTTGACGTGGGCTTCGCCATATTTTTGTATGCCAGCCAGGTACAGCATCCAGCTTCTATGAACGCGCTATTTTCCGGGGCGGCCGCGGACTGCAATTTTCAGCGGGGGGGGGGGGGGGCAGAAAGCTTGGGCCTCCCTGCGCTGCAGATTCCATCCCCCAGCTGCCTAGTTGTACCTGGCTGGACACAAAAATAGGGAGAAGCTCCACGTTTTTTTTTTTTTAATTATTTCATGAAATTCATGGAATAATTAAGAAAAAAAGGGCTTCCCTATATTGTTGTGTCTGGCCAGGTACAAATAGGCAGCTGGTGGTTGGGGGCAGCCCGTTCCTGCCTGCTGTACCTGGCTGGACACAAATATAGTGTGAAGCCCCACGTCAATATTTTTTTAATTATTTCAGGAAATTCATGAAATAATTAAAAAAAAATTATGTGGGGCTTCACCCTATATTTGTGTCCAGTCAGGTACAGCAGGCAGGAACGGGCTGCCCCCAACCACCAGCTGCCTATTTGTACCTGGCCGGACACAACAATATAGGGAAGCCCTTTTTTTTTAAATTATTTCATGAAATAATTAAAAGAAAATTGACGTGGGGCTTCGCACTATAATTGTGTCCAGCCAGGTCCAGCAGGCAGGAACGGGCTGCCCCCAACCACCAGCTGCCTATTTGTACCTAGCCGGACACAACAATATAGGGAAGCCCTTTTTTTCTTAATTATTCCATGAATTTCATGAAATAATTAAAAAAAAAAATGTGTGGCGCTTCGCCCTATTTTTGTGTCCAGCCAGGTACAACTAGGCAGCTGGGGGCTGGAATCTGCAGCGCAGGGAGACCCAAGCTTTCTGGGCCCCACCCGCTGCAAATTGCAGTCCGCAGCCGCCCCGGAAAATGGCGCGTTCATAGAAGCGCCATCTTCTGGCGCTGTACCCAACTCATCCAGGGCCCTGGTGCGGTGGCTCACTGGGTAATAAAGGGGTTAAGGCCAGCTTGGCATTATCAGCTGGCCCTAAGCCCGAAATTCATGGGGTCACGCCAATATTAGACATGACCGCCATGAATTTCTAGTAAAGTATTTAAAAAAAACACATACACCCAGAAAAAAGTCCTTTAATTGAAATAAAGACACAATTCTTTATTGTTCTAAATTAAACCATACTTACAGTCACGCCCATTCCAGCTGAAGCCAACGATCTCCTGCAATAAAAGTAAAATAATAAAGCAACCTCATCCTTACCTTTCCATGGTTCCCAGGACAGCTTCAGCTCTGCTACATCGAGATGACAGGCTGGACCGCAGCAGAACGCTGCCATCCAGCCTGTCATCCCGCAGACACTGAGAAGCGCAGGCATGCTTGCGCTCCTCAGTGTCTCGCTGTGACGGCATCCAGATGAGCCGAGGTCATGTCCAATGAACTCAGCTCACCTCATGCACGTCACTGACAGCGTGGGAAAATTCTCCTGCACTCAGCGCTTCAGCGTGAGAATTCTCCCACGCTGTCAGTGACGTGCATGAGGTGCGCCGAGTTCATTGGACATGACCTCACCTCATGCACGTCACTGACAGCGTGGGAAAATTCTCACGCTGAAGCGCTGAGTGCAGGAGAATTCTCCCACGCTGTCAGTGACGTACATGAGGTGAGCCGAGTTCATTGTCGGCTCATCTGGATGCCGTCACAGCCAGACACTGAGGAGTGGAAGTATGCCTGCGCTTCTCAGTGTCTGCGGGATGACAGGCTGGATGGCAGCGTTCTGCTGCGGTCCAGCCTGTCATCTCGATGTAGCAGAGCTGGAGCCGTCGTGGGAGCCATGGAAAGGTAAGGATGAGGTTGCTTTATTATTTTTCTTTTATTGCAGGAGATCGTTGGCTTCAGCTGGAATGGGCGTGATGGTAAGTATGGTTTAATTTAGAACAATAAAGAATTGTGTGTTTATTTCAATTAAAGGACTTTTTTCTGGGTGTTTGTGTTTTTTTTAAATACTTTACTAGAAATTCATGGTGGTCATGTCTAATATTGGCGTGACCCCATGAATTTCGGGCTTAGGGCCAGCTGATAATGCCAAGCTGGCCTTAACCCCTTTATTACCCAGTGAGCCACCGCACCAGGGCCCTGGATGAGTTGGGTACAGCGCCAGAAGATGGCGCTTCTATGAACGCGCCATTTTCCGGGGCGGCTGCGGACTGCAATTTGCAGCGGGTGGGGCCCAGAAAGCTTGGGCCTCCCTGCGCTGCAGATTCCAGCCCCCAGCTGCCTAGTTGTACCTGGCTGGACACAAAAATAGGGCGAAGCTCCACGTTTTTTTTTTTTAAATTCATGAAATTCATGGAATAATTAAGAAAAAAAGGGCTTCCCTATATTGTTGTGTCCGGCTAGGTACAAATAGGCAGCTGGTGGTTGGGGGCAGCCCGTTCCTGCCTGCTGTACCTGACTGGACACAAATATAGGGCGAAGCCCCACATCAATTTTTTTTAATTATTTCATGAATTTCCTGAAATGATTTAAAAAAAATTGACATGGGGCTTCGCACTATATTTGTGTCCAGCCAGGTACAGCAGGCAGGAACGGGCTGCCCCCAACCACCAGCTGCCTATTTGTACCTGGTTGGACACAACAATATAGGGAAGCCCTTTTTTTCTTAATTATTTCATGAATTTCATGAAATAATTAAAAAAAAAAAAATACGTGAAGCTTCTCCCTATTTTTGTGTCCAGCCAGGTACAACTAGGCAGCTGGGGGATGGAATCTGCAGCGCAGGGAGGCCCAAGCTTTCTGCCCCCCCCCCCCCCCGCTGAAAATTGCAGTCCGCAGCCACCCCGGAAAATGGCGCGTTCATAGAAGCTGGATGCTGTACCTGGCTGGCATACAAAAATATGGCGAAGCCCACGTCAAAAGTTTTGGGAAAAATTAATTAAAAAATAAATAATAATTTAGGGACTGCATCTTTATTAACTCCTCAAATGTCATTTAGTGTTAAAATAAAGGATTTATTTTAAAAAAAATTGACGTGGGGCTTCGCCCTATATTTGTGTCCAGCCAGGTACAGCAGGCAGGAACAGGCTGCCCCCAACCACCAGCTGCCTATTTGTACCTGGCCGGACACAACAATATAGGGAAGCCCTTTTTTAAAAAAATTATTTCATGAAATAATTAAAAAAAAAATTGACGTGGGGCTTCGCACTATATTTGTGTCCAGCCAGGTACAGCAGGCAGCAATGGGCTGCCCCCAACCACCAGCTGCCTATTTGTACCTGGTTGGACACAACAATATAGGGAAGCCCTTTTTTTCTTAATTATTCCATGAATTTCATGAAATAATTTAAAAAAAAAATGCGTGGGGCTTCGCCCTATTTTTGTGCCCAGCCAGATACAACTAGGCAGCTGGGGGCTGGAATCCGCAGCGCAGGGAGACCCAAGCTTTCTGGGCCACCCCCGCTGCAAATTGCAGTCCGCAGCCGCCCCAGAAAATGGCGCGTTCATTGAAGCGCCATCTTCTGGCGCTGTACCCAACTCATCCAGGGCCCTGGTGCGGTGGCTCACTGGGTAATAAAGGGGTTAAGGCCAGCTTGGCATTATCAGCTGGCCCTAAGCCCAAAATTCATGGGGTCACGCCAATATTAGACATGACCACCATGAATTTCTAGTAAAGTATTTAAAAAAACACAACACCCAGAAAAAAGTCCTTTAATTGAAATAAACACACAATTCTTTATTGTTCTAAATTAAACCATACTTACCGTCACGCCCATTCCAGCTGAAGCCAACGATCTCCTGCAATAAAAGTAAAATAATAAAGCAACATCATCCTTACCTTTCCATGGCTCCCACGACAGCTTCAGCTCTGCTACATCGAGATGACAGGCTGGACCGCAGCAGAACGCTGCCATCCATCCTGTCATCCCGCAGACACTGAGAAGCGCAGGCATACTTCCACTCCTCAGTGTCTGGCTGTGACGGCATCCAGATGAGCCGAGGTCATGTCCAATGAATTCAGCTCACCTCATGTACGTCACTGACAGCGTGGGAAAATTCTCCTGCACTCAGCACTTCAGCGTGAGAATTTTCCCACACTGTCAGTGACGTGCATGAGGTGAGCTGAGTTCATTGGACATGACCTCACCTCATGTATGTCACTGACAGCGTGGGAGAATTCTCACGCTGAAGCGCTGAGTGCAGGAGAACTTTCCCACGCTGTCAGTGACGTGCATGAGGTGAGCTGAGTTCATTGGACATGAACTCGGCTCATCTGGATGACGTCACAGAGAGACACTGAGGAGCGCAAGCATGCCTGCGCTTCTCAGTGTCTGCGGGATGACAGGATGGATGGCAGCTTTCTGCTGCGGTCCAGCCTGTCATCTCGATGTAGCAGAGCTGGAGCTGTCCTGGGAACCATCGAAAGGTAAGGATGAGGTTGCTTTATTATTTTTCTTTTATTGCAGGAGATCGTTGGCTTCAGCTGGAATGGGCGTGATGGTAAGTATGGTTTAATTTAGAACAATAAAGAATTGTGTCTTTATTTCAATTAAAGGACTTTACTCTGGGTGTTTGTGTTTTCTTTTAACTTTGACTATGGGGTTAGTAATGGGGGTGTCTTATAGACGCCTCTCCATTACTAACCTGGGCTTGATGTCAGCTGGCATTATAAGCTGACATCAACCCCAACCCTATTACCCCCTGCCACCGCACCAGGGCAGCGTGGAAGAGCGAGGCTAAGTGCCAGAATTGGCGCATCCTATGGATGCGCCATTTCTGGGGCGGCTGACGGCTGGTGTTTCTAGCCTGGGAGGGGGCCAATATTCATGGCACCCTTCCTGGGCTATTAATATCAGCCCCCAGCTGTCTGCCTAGCCTGTGCTAGCTATTAAATTAGGAGGGACCCCACGTTATTTTTTTGGGGGGGTTCCCCCATTTTAATAGCTAGTAAAGGCTAGGTATTCAGCTGGAGGCTGATATTAGTAGCCTGGGAAGCTCCGTGGGTATTACCCCCTTCCCAGGCTTCAAACATTTGCCCCAGCTGTCTGCTTAACCTCCGCTAGAGCCTAAAATTAAGGGGAACCCCACGCCAATTTTTTTTTAAATAAATCCTTTATTTTAACACTAAATGACAAGTACAGTAATCAACACTGTCACTGTACTTCATATATATGTGACTGACATGTTTCTATCTATCTAATCTATGTGTGATTCTCTATTCTTTCTGTTCTAAATTGTCGGGTACAGATGCTGAATTGCCGGCCGGCTTTCTTAAAGAGACGGTGCATGAAAACACTATTATTTTTTTAAATAAATCCTTTACACTAAATGACAAGTACAGTAAGCAACACTGTCACTGTACTTCATATATATGTGACTGACATGTTTCTATCTATCTAATCTATGTGTGATTCTCTATTCTGTCTGTTATAAATTGTCGGGTACCGCTGCTGAATTGCCGGCCGGCTTTTTTAAAGAGACGGTGCACGAAAACACTAATATTTTTTTTAATAAATCCTTTACACTAAATGACAAGTACAGTAAGCAACACTGTCACTGTACTTCATATATATGTGACTGACATGTTTCTATCTATCTAATCTATGTGTGAAGCTCTATTCTTTCTGTTGTAAATTGTCGGGTACCGGTGTATGCCGCTGATGAATTGCCGGCTTTTCATGTCATTCTACATTATTCTTAGTTGTTTTACTTCATGTAGAATTAACCTACAAGGAAAGAAAGGGTTTATTTTCATTCCGATATTTGTGTCCCATTGACTTGCATTGGTTTCCGGTATCGGAATCGGCGATATCCGATACTTTTTGGGTATCGGCCCGATCCAATCCGATACGATATTTCCTGATATCGGAAGGTATCGCTCAACACTAGTGAGGATGCAAAGTACAAACACAGTCATCCTTCTGAATGCTGAACTAGGATGGAATGCAAGAGAATGGAAAATATTAAAAAAGCCCAAGGCAGTTATCTTTTATGCTGACTCACCCTCATTAGCTTTTCTAATAGAATCAAGAAATGTGTCTTCTGGAATTTTAAAGAGCAGAAGGACACTGACAGCAGCATATTTGCACTTAGCTGTGATCCTTGAGATTAGAAAGACAGGAAAACTATTACCAGAAACAGTGACAATGATTCATACCAAGATTTTTTACTATGCTTTCATGTTACAGAAATATGGTCTGAAATTGGATTTTAAGACCCCACACCACTGATCTGACTGTGGACTAGCCTGTATAATTGTGCATCTATTCTTTATATACACTGTGGACTTGGTATAAGCACATTAGTATGAAACATGCGTGGCAATGACCCCCACAGTAGTCCCCACACTGTATTATGGACCTCATATTAGCTTCTCACATTGTATATTGGCCCCCACAGTATACCCCAAACTGTATAATAGCCCTCACATTAATTCCCATACTGTATAATGGCCCCCAAACTGTATGATGGACCCCACATTAGTTCCCACACTGTATAATGGCTCCCACACTGTATGATGGCCCTCACATTAGCGCCTACACTAGATTATAGCCCCCAAACTGTATTATAGCCCCCACATTCACACCCATGCTGTGTAAAGGCCCCCACATTTGCACCCATGTTGTATAATGGCCCCCACATTTGCATTAACGCTGTATAATGGCCCCCACATTTGCACCCACGCTGTATAATGTTCCTCACACTTTGAGGGTCTCCCACAGTAGTTTCCACACTGTATGAGGGAACCCCACACTAGCTCTTACAATGTATGAGGGGCCCCCATACTTTATGATGCCCCTACAGTCAAACCATAGGTTTTAATTAAAATAAAAAGCATCATATACTCACACAATCCAGGATCCTGCCGAGTCCTCTAACATGGAGGTGCCTGTGCAATTTTGTAAGTTTGTTCTTAACATACTTGTCAGCCCTCACGTCCCAGTGCTGCCCTCCAGTCTGTCAATCAACTGTGCCCGCCTGTCTGTCTATCAACCATGCCCGCCAACCTGCCTACCAGCCGTGCCTACCATCCGTGCCCGCCTGCCTACCTACAAGCCGTGCCTGCCTGCCTCCCAACCGTGCTAGTCTGCCTGCCTTCCAGCCATGCTCGTCTGCCTGCCTATCAGACGTGCCACTCGGTGACTGCCATCAGTCCCATGGGAGTCTCCTGCTCTCACACAAGGTCGGTCCCAGAGCAGCATCTGGTCCACCTTCCTGGTCCTTCCTTGGTTCACGGAGTCAACTAGCCGCTGTATAGTTAAGGTCGGTCTGGGTTAGGCCCTAGTTATGCCCCTCCGGTCCCTCCTTGTTCCACGGCACAGTGGTTCCACCACCCGGCTCCGTAACAGTTTGCACAGGCCATGGAATCCTGAGGCTCTCAGACTCCCTCAGTGTCTGACCTTTACCAAGAGGTCTCCTGCCAGAAATCTCAACAGGACACTATCCTGTCATTTCTGCGGACTGTGAACTCTCGCCTGGATGCACTGACTACCCCGCCCGTGCCTGCCTCTACCCAAGTAGTAACAACTCCTGCGGCGTCTCAATCCAGTGGCAGTGTTGTACACAGCTTTGGACCCTGACTGTCTGCTCCTCCATGCTTTGGCGGTGAGCCTGCCATATGTTGAGGCTTTGTAAATCAGTGCACGCTGCACTTCGAGTGCTTGGCTCATCAGTTTGCTTCTGACCGGGCCAAAGTTGCCATTATCATGTCACATCTCACAGAAGAGGCGCCGACGTGGCTCAAACCCCTATGGGAGAGGGGGGACCCTCTGGTGTCTAATCTCCAGGCTTTCGTTGAAGACTTCTGGAGAGTTTTCGATGAGTCCGGCCGCGTGTCCTCGACGGCCTCCTCTCTTCTCAGTCTGCACCAGGGGAACCTAACAATAGGCCAGTGCGCTGTACGTTTCCGTACCCTCTTGTCTGAGCTCGCCTGGAATAATGAGGCCCTGGTAGCTACCTTTTGGGAGGACCTTTCTGGCGGATCAAAGACGAACTGGCCGATCGTGACATACCCTCCTCTTTGGATGACCTAGTATCTCCAGCCACGCGAATTGACATCAGGTTCCAGGAGCATTCCAAGGAGGTGGTCCGAGAGAAAAGACTTTTACGCCTTGCACCTCCTACCTTTTAAAAACTGGTTTCGCAACAAGCCTCTGCCTTGGCACCCACCGTCAGTCCACAGTCTATGCAAGTTGACCAGGTGATGATGGTCAAAAACCGCTAGGAGGTGCCGAGGGAAGATGATTTTATTGTGGCAGTTTGGAGCATGTAATCCGCTCCTGTCCAGAGAGACTGGGAAACTCCAGAGCCTAGGATCACTTGGAGAGGTCATCCTGGGCGAGAATTTTTCCTCTCCATCTCTGACTCCATTTTGTCGAGACTGCTGATCTGGATTCCGGCGCTGCAGGGAATCTCATCCAACAAGCCATTGTAGAGTGGTATCCCAATCCAATGTATCCCGGATCCATTGGCAGTTTCTTTGGTGGATGGGAAGCCCCTATCCGAGTCCATATTGTTCATCACCGAGACCATGGTTCTCTTGGTAGGAATGCTACACTCGGCGAAAATCGCCTTCTATGTGCTGTCCGGTCTCTCTCATCCCTTGCTTCTAGGTCTGCCTTGACTATGGAGACACGGGCTTGCTTTGAACTGGAGTTCTGGAGAGGTGCTCCGTTGGAGTCAGGAGTGTCACAAAACCTGCCTGGTTTCCGTTCGTCCTGCTCGACCTCCGTCTACTCCATCTATTCTACCTGGCTTGCCAGAACCCTATTGGTCATACGCCGATGTCTTTGACAAGAAGGAGGCCGAGACACTACCTCCTCATAAGCCGTATGACTGTCCCATCGACCTCATCCCCAGTGCTTCACCCCAACATGGTCGAATCTATCCCCTGTCGCTGGCCGAAACCCGTGCCATGTCTGAATATAATGAGGAGAATCTTGTTTGGGAATTTATCCAGAAATCCACCTTTCCGGCTGGAGCAGGATTCTTCTTTGTCAAGAAGAAGGACGGCTCTCTTCGGCCTTGTACCGACTATAAGGGGCTAAATCAAATAACCATTAAGAATAAGGACCCTCTGCCTCTCATCTCTGAGTTGTTTGATTGCTTTAAAGGCTCTAAAATTTTCACTAAACTCAATCTTCGTGGAGCATACAACTTGATCCGAATTCGCCAGGGAGACGAATGGAAGACGGCATTCAACACTCGGGATGGTCACTACGAGTACTGTGTAATGCCCTTCAGACTCTGCAATGCACCAGCAGTCTTTCAACAGCTAGTGAATTGTGAGTGTGGTTTGTGGAACCACTGTGCCACAGACCGAGGAGTGCCTGGAGGGGCATAACTAGGGGCCTCGCCCAATCCGACCCCGGACGCACAGCGCCTTTACGACTCCGCGACCCGAGGAAGGACGAGGGAAGTAGCCCAGGTGCTACTCCAAAACAGACCAACGGGCGCGCAGCAGCTGGACCCAGTAGGACAGACAGGATGGTGCCCAGGAGTGGCAAACAGGATAGCACTGGAGAGCATCAGGCTGGGTTGCACCATAGTGCAGCAGCCTTGGTTGCACCGAAGCGCAGCAGGCTTGGTTGCACCGAAGCGCAGCAGGCTTGGTTGCACCAAAGCGCAGCAGGTTTGGTAGCATGAACTAGTGAGCAACCTTCATAACATAGACTGTAGAACAGGAAGGTTTGTCAGGCACCTCCCCAGTGAGGAGGAAGCAATATATATGTAATGTCCAACAGCCATTGGCTGAGGACGTAATAAGAGGGCGGGAGCGCGAGCATGCCCTAAGGACACGGCTGAAAGCCCTGCTAGAAGCAGGCAGAGCACGGGGGAGGGGAGCGCTGACAGCAGCGCGGGTGAGTGAAGTGACACGCCGGAGACCCTGCTTGTTAGAGCGGGGATCTGGCGTGGCGCTAACATGAATGAGATCTTCCGGGACCTTCTCTATTCATGCGTGGTGGTGTACCTGGATGATATCCTGGTGTTCTCCCCAGATCTGCCCTCGCATCGGAGAGATGTTCAACAGGTGTTACTGAGGCTCAGGAAGAATCGTCTGTATGCCAAATTCGAAAAGTGCGTGTTTGAACAGACTTCTTTTCCATTGTTGGGGTACATAATCTCGGAGACCCACCTAAAAATGGATCCTGAGAAGGTATCTGCCATTCTAAAGTGGCCCCGTCCTGAGGGGCTGAAGGCTATTAAGTGGTTTCTTGGGTTTGCAAATTATTACCGCCTGTTCATTCCTCATTTCTCTTCTCGGACTGCTCCCATTTCTGCCTAGACTCGCAAAGGGGTTAATTCCAAAGAATGGACTCCTGAGGCAGAAAGTGTTTTTTTGTGTCCTTGAAACAGGCCTTCTCATCGGTTCCAGTGCTGCATTGCCCTGACTGCAACAAGCAGTTCTTCCTCTAGGTAAATGCTTCTTCCTCCCGGGCCGGTGCAGTCCTCACCCAGAAGTCCTCATCCAGTCGAATGGTGACCTGCGGCTTCTTTTCTAAGCTCTTCTCTTCCTCAGACCGCAATTATTCCATTGGAGATCGTGAGCTGCTGGCAATCAAACTGGCGCTAGAGGAGCGGCGATTCTTACTAGAGGGGGCTTTGTATCCGGTAGTCATCTACATGGACCATAAGAATCTTGCCTACCTGCAGTCCGCTCAACGGCTTAATCCTCGACAGGCCAGATTGTCCCTGTTCATTGCCCGCTTCAACTTCACTCTCCACTTCCGGCCGACTCCAGATCATGGCAAATCAGGGTTGTTCATGGGTGTAGCCAATTTTTTGGCGCGAACAAGTCGGAACCCCGAACACGAATTTGAAATGCCGAACAAATTCGCTCAACACTAGTCGAGGGAGCCCAGGAATCCACGCTCCTCTTCACCTGGAAAAATTCCTTGTGGGCTTGAAAAAGAGGGGGCATAAGGGGGCGGTACTGTAGCACCGGCGTCTTTGCCTCCTGCCCCTCTTCCCCGGCAGAGATGCTGACCCTCTTACTGCCGTGGCCCCAGGCGAGTGAGCACCGCCGGCTCCCCTCCACGCTGTGCATTTACGGGGTGTTCACACCGCAGTATTAGGCCCTAGTTACGCTCCTCCGGTCCCTCCTCATTCCACGGGACAGTGGTTCCACCACCCGGCTCCGTAACAGTATAATGGGGACTGACAACGCTTCCACTAGAGTAAACAAACCAGATGGAGACCCAACCAGGAGTCTCCACATTTCAAAAAATTAGGGACAGACACCACCAAAGTGGCATTAATTTCACTAGAGTAGAAATAGTATAATGGGGACTGACACCCCTTCCACTACAGTCAACTCACCAGATGGAGATCCAAATAGGAGTCTCCACATTTCCAAAAATTATTGGTAACATCAGTAGCAGCAGCAACAGCCGCCACAGAAGCCAGGACAAAAATCTCACAGACCACAATAACGCGAGATCAATCCAGCACACTAAAAACTACACCATCGCCTAGTCTGCACAGTCTGCGATTGGGGTGAAAAAGTCCTTGGAGATCCATGACTTGTTCATCTTTATGAAAGTTGGGCAATCTACACTTTTAGGGGACAGCCGGATGCGCTTATTAGTCAGAACTAGTGATGAACTAGTACTCGCCCGAGCATCACGGTGCTCAACAAACTCGGCGAGTATTTCCGGGTTGCTAGGGTGGGAACTCGTGTCCTCGCTCTGCATGTTTGGCGCTCTTTAGAGAGCTAATGAACATGCAGGGATAGCTAGCCACGCACTGTAATGCTGTAGCCATGTTGATTGTGGGCATTACAGTGATTGGCTGTCCGCACAGCGTCATCAAGTCTATATAAGACCTGGTACCGCTATGCTCGTCACAGTGTACCCAGGAACCAGACAGAGTAGGGAGAGCTGCTCCTGAGTCAGGGAGAGATTTGCTTGTTAATAGTTAGTATAGGTATTCCACAACATATGTATATATCCATCTGAACTAACAGTCCTTCTGAGGACTAATCCAGCTGCATATATTCAGTGGTGATAGCAGGAGTTAGGCAGGCGGGGTATGTGGCAGACTGCAGTGCATGATACAGCACAAGAGGGTCCCATTGAACGTTCTGTCTGCTGCTGCTGTTCTTACAGACATTTGTAGACATACAGTACAGACCAAAAGTTTGGACACACCTTCTCATTTAAAGATTTTTCTGTATTTTCATGACTATGAAAATTGTACATCCACACTGAAGGCATCAAAACTATGAATTAACACATGTGGAATTATATACTTAACAAAAAAGTGTGAAACAACTGAAAATATGTCTTATATTCTAGGTTCTTCAAAGTAGCCACCTTTTGCTTTGATGACTGCTTTGCACACTCTTGGCATTCTCTTGATAAACTTCAAGAGGTAGTCACCGGAAATGGTTTTCACTTCACAGGTGTGCCCTGTCAGGTTTAATAAGTGGGAATTCTTGCCTTATAAATGGGGTTGGGACCATCAGTTGTGTTGTGCAGAAGTCAGGTGGATACACAGCTGATAGTCCTACTGAATAGACTGTTAGAATTTGTATTATGGCAAGAAAAAAGCAGCTAAGTAAAGAAAAACGAGTGGCCATCATTACTTTAAGAAATGAAGGTCAGTCAGTGTGAAAAATTGGGAAAACTTTGAAAGTTTCCCCAAGTGCAGTTGCAAAAACCATCTAGCGCTACAAAAAAACTGGCTCACATGAGGACCGCCCCAGGAAACAAAGACCAAGAGTCACCTCTGCTTCTGAGGATAAGTTTATCCGAGTCACCAGCCTCAGAAATCGCAGGTTAACAGCAGCTCAGATTAGAGACCAGGTCAATGCCACACAGAGCTCTAGCAGCAGACACATCTCTACAACAACTATTAAGAGGAGACTTTGTGCAGCAGGCCTTCATGGTAAAATAGCTGCTAGGAAACCACTGCTAAGGACAGGAAACAAGCAGAAGAGACAAGTTTGGGCTAAAGAACACAAGGAATGGACATTAGACCAGTGGAAATCTGTGCTTTGGTCTGATGAGTCCAAATTTGAGATCTTTGGTTCCAACCACTGTGTCTTTGTGCGATGCAGAAAAGGTGAACAGATGGACTTTACATGCCTGGTTCCCACCGTGAAGCATGGAGGAGGAGGTGTGATGGTGTGGGGGTGCTTTGCTGGTGACACTATTGGGGATTTATTCAAAATTGAAGGCATACTGAACAAGCATGGCTACCACAGCATCTTGCAGCGGCATGCTATTCCATCCGGTTTGCGTTTAGTTGGACCATCATTTATTTTTCAACAAGACAATGACCCCAAACACACCTCCAGGCTGTGTAAGGGCTAGTTGACCAAGAAGGAGAATGATGGGGTGCTACGCAATATGACCTGGCCTCCACAGTCACCAGACATGAACCCAATCGACATGGTTTGGGGAGAGTTGGACAGCAGAGTGAAGGCAAAAGGGTCAACAAGTGCTAAGCATCTCTGGGAACTCCTTCAAGATTGTTGGAAGACCATTTCCGGTGACTACCTCTTGAAGCTCATCAAGAGAATGCCAAGAGTGTGCAAAGCAGTCATCAAAGCAAAAGGTGGCTACTTTGAAGAACCTAGAATACAAGACATATTTTCAGTTGTTTCACACTTTTTTGTTAAGTATATAATTCCACATGTGTTAATTCATAGTTTTGATGCCTTCAGTGTGAATGTACAATTTTCATAGTCATGAAAATACAGAAAAATCTTTAAATGAGAAGGTGTGTCCAAACTTTTGGTCTGTACTGTAGCTCCAGGTATCAGGAGCCAGGGTAATTTTTTTTTTTATCTTAATCCTGGTTATTTGCTTAAAAAGCAATCCAGAGTACACAATTTGTCTGCTTCATTTGCTTGTTAGCACTGCAGAATACATGAATAAAATGTAACTTTTAATAAATATAGTTAAAAGAACCAGGGGGGCTTACAAAGGACACCACAAAAAGTCAAAAAACGACACACAAAAATATTGTCACCTGCACAAAAGAGAGGGGGTATATCCTCTAGCGGTGTACCCTAATTAATGTGATGGTGACACAATGAAAACAAGTATATGAGAAAGGAATAGTCTCGCCGTTAGTTGGAGATGGACCTTACTCATGTCAGATAGGATCCCAACTTTGCTGGCGTACATCCAGGAAAGAGCACACAATCCACAAAGGAGATAATAACAATGGAGGGGGACAAAGTTACTCACACAATACCTCATGTGTGATTGAAAAAAAAATGCGTTTCGTGGCTTAACTCATCAGAGGAGAGTGCAGAAAAGGAACAGCCAGCACATTGAGTTCCATAACTTTGGGAACCCCTATTTGACCTCAGCCATTATGGGTTACAGCGTTCCAAAATCAGCCATTTCTGCCTTCCATTTTGTTTCAGTGTGTTGGTGAATCTATTCACACTAGGTCTCTGTGAAGCATAGTATTAGTAAACTACAGGCCTGCAATTTAAAACAGTGGTTCTCTGTCAGACGTATCACATATAACAGCGTTGCAAAATCAGCCATTTCTGCCTTCCATTTCCATTTTGTTGCAGTGTGTCGGTCAAGCTATTCACACGAGGTCACTGTGAAGAATAGTATTAGTAAACTACAGGCTTGCAATTTAAAACTGTGGTTCTCCGTCACACGTATCACATATAAATGCGGTTCAAATCCAGCTATTTGTAGTGAACGTGGAAAATATTGTCCTCCATTTATAGATTGTAGCACTGTGTCAGTGTACACCATTTTACAGCTTCATTTGCTTGTTTGCAGAATACAGACAGATTTTTTTAGTTTTATTCATATTACGGTATTGTGGAAGCAGAGGAACTTTTTTCAATGATCAGACGCACATGATCCATATGACTGCCGTAATACAGAAATTTTGTGGAGAGTGCCAAATATTCCACTCCATTTAAAGTCAGCCACCTGTGTTTTATTGAACCAATTCACACTTTGTCGCTGACAAATACCATACTATTAGGCGACTGCCTGATACCGTGGCTATTAGTTGTTATCTCATATGACTGCCCTAATAATCCAGCAATTATTGTGAGCGTGTCAAATTTTACATGCCATTTAAAGTATTGCAGTTGTGGGTTCAAACCTATTCACAGTTGGCCGCTGACAAATAGCATACCTGTGAACAATGTTGTCAGAGTATTATGCCACTTTTATGGACGGACAAAAAAAAACATAAAAATTTTTCTATTTTAGCTTGTTTTTTGTAAGAAACATTCTTTCCAGGGTAATGACTTGTATATAAGGCCAAAGAAATAAAAAAAATAAAGTTATGGACTGTGGAAGACATTTATTCGAACAGAATGAACACTCATCTGTAGCTGGTGATGATACCAATTGTAAATGCATCTAACAGCATTATCGATAGGGAATAGAATAGATTTTAAATTTTTTTGGGCAGCACCAGCAGCACGCAGTATAAGGCAATAATACCTGGCTGGATCGATGTAATACACTATCCATACTGGGATACCTCACCTGTTAAAGAATTTCAGATAAGACAGTTAATATTCTAGAATCTAGAATCTATTTGAATTGTCCTTCCCATTATTAAGGAGTGGGTCTACTATACTGTTATTGCATATGCAACAATTTCAGGGGCTGCCAAAAATTAGGACGCACTCCAATACACATTTGAAGAGACGTAAAAAAAAATAAAAACACAGTAGGATCTTTCTTTAGCATAAAAACCTGACTCGCCAATGTAATCACATTGTTCAGCTCCTTCACCTTCTCCTCCTCCTGTTCGGTCTTCATCTCCAAAATGACCACATCAGTCACAAGCTGGAAGCACTGCAACTGCAAGCGGCAACAGGCTGTGCTGAAGATAATATGCTTAATGCGTAGGTGACAAACCACCCACTGCTGCAGAGTTGTTGAAAGCTGTAACACAGCAGCCTGATCTGTGGCTCTCACTACTGAACATACAGCCAGGCATGGTCGTGTGTGACAATGGGCGGAACCAGGTGGAGGATAAATGACAGCTGGAGTAGATACGGTTTCCCTCTATGCCAGTCCTTTCACTGAGCTAAAGAATATGGCTGTGGTGAAATTCAACTCTCACCGAGAAGCAGCGTCAGACTGAAAAACATTGGGCCCACCAGAGGATTTGATTCTGAGAGTCCACCTTTCTCCCCCACTCAAGAGCCCCATAGCAGCTGCAAAGTTTTCAATATCATGAAGGATTCTCTGGTGGGCCCGTCCAACCCTGCAGATAAGGAGCCCTGGCTAAGGAAAGTCTGTGGGAATGTTGCTGGACATTCTATGGCTGCTTTTTTACTGAGGGAAAAAACCCACGCAAACATGGAAGGCTTCCATGCTAACCACTGAGCCACTGTGCTGCCCTCTCTGTTCTCCTTCTGATACAGTGCATTGTGAAAGTATTTGGCCCCCTTGAACTTTTCTACCTTTTGCCACATTTCTGGCTTCAAACATAAAGATATAAAATTCAAATTTTTTTGGGAAGAATCAACAACAAGTGGGACACAATCGTGAAGTGGAACGAAATTCATTGGATATTTTAAACTTTTTTAACAAATTAAAAACTGAAAAGTGGGGCGTGCAATATTATTCGGCCCCCTTGAGTTATTACTTTGTAGTGCCACGTTTTGCTGCGATTACAGCTGCAAGTCGCTTGGGGCATGTCTCTATCAGTTTTGCACATCGACAGGCTGAAATTCTTGCCCATTCTTCCTTGCAAAACAGTTCGAGCTCATTGAAGTTGGATGGAGGGCGTTTGTTAACAGCAGTTTTCAGCTCTTTCCGCAGATTGGATTCAGGTCTGGACTTTGACTTGGCCATTCTAACACCTGGATACGTTTATTTTTTAACCATTCCATCGTAGATTTTGCTTAATGTTTGGGATCATTGTCTTGTTGGAAGATAAATCTCCGTCCCAGTCTCAGGTCTTTTGCAGACTCCAACAGGTTTTCTTCCAGAATGGTCCTGTATTTGGCTCCGTCCATCTTCCCATCAATTTTAACCATCTTCCCTGTCCCTGCTGAAGAAAAGCAGGCCCAAACCATGATGCTGCCACCACCATCTTTGACAGTGGGGATGGTGTTTTGAGGGTGATGAGCTGTGTTGCTTTTACGCCAAACATATCGTTTTACATTGTGGCCAAAAAGTTCGATTTTGGTTTCATCTGACCAGAGCACCTTATTCCACATGTTTGGTGTGTCTCCCAGGTGGCTTGTGGCAAACTTCAAACGAGACTTTTTATGGATATCTTTGAGAAATGGCTTTCTTCTTGCCACTCTTCCATAAAGGCCAGATTTGTGCAGTGTACAACTGATTGTTGTCCTATGGACGGACTCTCCCACCTCAGCTGTAGATCTCTGCAGTTCATCCAGAGTGATCATGGGCCTTTTGGCTGCATCTCTGATCAGTCTTCTCCTTGTTCGAGATGAAAGTTTAGAGGGACGGCCGGGTCTTGGTAGATTTGCAGTGGTCTGATACTCCTTCCATTTCAATATGATTGCTTGCACAGTGCTCCTTGAGATGTTTAAAACTTGGGAAATCTTTTTGTATCCAAATCCAGCTTTAAACTTCGCCACAACAGTATCTCGGACCTGCCTTGTGTGTTCCTTGGTCTTCATGATGCTCTCTGCACTTGAAACAGAACCCTGAGACTATCACAGAGCAGGTGCATTTATACGGAGACTTGATTACACACAGGTGGATTCTATTTATCATTACCAGTCATTTAGGACAACATTGGATCATTCCGAGATCCTCACTGAACTTCTGGAGTGAGTTTGCTGCACTGAAAGTAAAGGGGCTGAATAATATTGCACGCCCCACTTTTCAGTTTTTAATCTGTTAAAAAAGTTTAAAATATCCAATAAATTTTGTTCCACTTCACGATTGTATCCCACTTGTTGTTAATTCTTCCCAAAAAATTTTGAATTTTATATCTTTATGTTAGAAGCCAGAAATGTGGCAAAAGGTAGAAAAGTTCAATGGGGCCAAATACTTTCACAATGCACTGTATCTAACATGCTGGAGAAACTTGCACCTACTGCCTCTCAGTATCTTCTGCTCCTTAGTGAGAAACTAATGTTTTTGGGCAGAAGAAAAGGAAATTGTGGATGGCTTTGCTACTGGTACTGGGGCCATAGTTCACTGGAAATATTCCAGGCTGGTTGGAGCCAAGCTGATTCCCATAGAAAAGTACCAGCGGCAAGCTAAGAAGATGGTGGCCTCTATCATCATCACGACCTCACCTCGGCACTATGAACTCTCCTGAAGGAGAAGACAGGGCCCACCGGAGGATTCTCCAGTTTTCTGGTGGGCCCGTTCAACCCTGCCGAGAAGCAGCCCTGGCTAAGAAAGGTATGTGGGAAGGTTCCCGGACAATCTATGGCTGTTTTTTTTTACTGTGGACTGGCTCCGTACCATCCCTGACCACATTCACTTGTCCACGTGTTTGTGGTTAGGCGGGCCTTCCCAGTAATTGCACTGTGGAGGGCACGGGTAATGTTCTGGGACCGTACTTGTGGAAGGCAGAAATAGTGGCGGCTGGGGACCAAGTATGGACACCCGGCCGCCACCATGAGGTTGTGGAAAGTTTCTGCCTCCACGAGCCTAAAAGGCAACATTTCAAGTGCAAGCAGTCCAGAAATGTGGCAGTTTAGTATTGCGGCCTGTGGGTGGGTGGTTGGGTGCATACTTGCGCTTGCATTCCAAGGACTGTGGTAGGGACAACTGAACACTGCGAAGGGACAAGGACGTGGACACTGATGGTTGCAAGTCTGCAACGACAGGTGCAGGGAGGGAGGCATCTTCGCATGTGCCATGGACAGGGGATTGGCATGCATGCACAACAGCAGAAGAGGCAGTGGAGTCACCTGCAGACACTGTTTCTGGACCTTGATGTTCAGCCTAGCTAGTCGGGTGCTTTGCTGTCATGTGCCTGAGCATGCTGGTGGTGGTCAGGCTGGTAGTTTTGGTGTTCTTGCTGATGCTGGCCTGGCAGATGTTGCAAATGGCATTTTTGGGGTTATCTGAACAGTCTTTAAAAAAGAACCAGACTTGGGAAGACCTAACAGTTGTACTGGCAACTTCCGTCTTGTTGGTGTTCCGGGGACCAGTTGTCCGCCTTGTGTCTATGGCCACCACACTGCTTGTTCCTGCCTGTTGTGGTGCTATGCCTCCCTCCTCCTGTGTGCTGCTGTCCTCACTCTACATGTCCCCTTGCCAGGTTGGGTCAGTGACTTAATCGTCCACCGCTTCGTCTTCCACTTCCGCACCCTGGTCCTCCTCCTGACTTTCTGTCCATTATGTCTCATCATTATCCACCTCTTGCGACAGTAATTGCACTTTCCCACCTTCACCTTTGGGTGACCATGGCTCCTCAAATTGCTACATGTGATCATCTGTTGCCCTGCTCGAAGCTGGCCGGTCGAGAGGCCCGAATCTATCGATGGAAAAGTGAACAGCTCTTGGGGTAACCCTGGATTCTAACCACATATCCAAGCTCTTTCCACTTCCGAGCGGACCGAGCGAGAGGCCAGAATCTATAATTGGAAAGATGAACAAAACAGCTCTTCAGAGTGTTCAAGTGTGGGATCAGTAGTCACAGGGCACTCGGAATGGTGGGAGGAAGAAGGATCAGGGTGAAGAAGATGCTGACTCCAAGTAAAAAAAATCTCCCGGTTACGCACATTCCTTAACCACGAATCTACAAAAACACTAGTGCACGCCCTCATCACCTCCCTTCTCGACGACTGCAACGTCCTGCTCTTTGGCCTCTCTTCTAACACTCTCGCATTCCTTTAATCTATACTAAACTCTGTTGCCTGACTAATCCACCTACCCCTCGCTATTCCTTGGCCTCTCCTCTCTGTTAATCCCTTCACTGGCTCCCCATTGCCCAGAGACTCCAGTTCAAAACCCTAACCTTGGCATGCAAAGCCATCCACAGCCTGTCTCCTCCATACATCTGTGACCTAGTCTCCCGGTACTTACCTGAACACAACCTCCGATCCTCACAAGAAATCCTTCTCTACTCCCCTCTTATCTCCTCTTCCCACAATCGCATACACAATTTCTCCCATGCATCCCCTTTTCTGGAACTCTCTACCCCTCCATTTCTTACTCTAGCCTACTGTTGAAACCTTAAAAAAGCACCCACCTCTTGCGACATGCATACAACCTGCAGTAACCCTCACTCCACCATACCGCTGCACGACCAGCTCCATCCTTACCTACTGTATCCTCACCCATACCTTGTAGACTGTGAGCTCTCGCGGGCAGGGACCTCTACTCTCCTGTACCAGTTGCTATCACATTTTTGTTCAACATTATTGTAATTGTTTTTGCTATGTATACCCCTTTTTCACATGTAAAGAGCCATGGAATAAATGGCGATAAAGTAATAATAATAATGTGGTCTAAACTCACATTTACTGAGACTGGACCATGTGGAACACTTGGTGGTGGTGGTGGCAAACTGACTGGAAGCTTTATCTGCTATCCAACCAACAACCTTTTCACAATGCTCTGGCTTAAATAGTGGTGTTCCCCGGCCCCCTAGAAATTGGGTCAGGAAGGTAGTTCGACATGACGTGGGTGTTTGCTGTGCTCCCTCAGCAGGCACAGTTTCATCTTGACCACGGCCTCTGCATGCACTATCACCATCACCCTAACGTCCATTTCCCTATCACTTGACACACACTTTGCCCATTTTAAATGGAGTTTAAGATTTGTCACTTTCGCCAAAAATGTCTGTATTATTACCGCAGTAATATAGGATCACGTCTGATGAGATGACCACAGTTTTAAGCAGTGATCTGGGAGTCAGAGATGCTTCCAGAGTTCTTCCCCATGCTGTTCCCATGTCTTTTCAGCACTGTATGCATGTGTCTGATGATGTGTCACACACCACATGGCCATATAAGGTAGTAAAATGTTAAAATGATATTTCCTGGTGAATGCATTTGTCTTGGTTGAAAGCAATGCAAAAGTGAAAAAACGCATCAAAAATGCTACGTGTGAAGGTCCAAGGTGTGGAGGAGCATTTTTGGTTTTGGTTATTTATTTTGCCTTATATACAAGTCATTACCCTGGAAAGGATGTTCCTTAACATTTTTCCCAGGAAAATCCATTTTGTTTTTGTATGTTTTATTGTTAGTAAAAAGTGGCGTAATACCTCTGACAACATTGTTGACAGCAGTGACCTGGGAGTCAGAGATGCTTCCAGGGGTCTTCCCCATGCTCTTCCCATGTCATTTGAGCACTGTTCCCATCGACTTGGGCAATTTTTAGGCCCTCTGCAGACCGCCGGGGCGTGCTGCCGGAAAAATGCTCGAGTTTCCCATAGGCCTCGAGCATTTCAAATTTGCTCGACCCGAGCAACAAGGACCCGAGCATGTTAGTGCTTGCTCATCACTAGTCAGGATACTACCGGCAGTGCTGACGACACGTTCTGAGAGAACGCTGGCTGCCAGGCATGATAAAACCTCCAAGGCGTGATAGGCAAGCTCAGACAACTCTTCCATTTTTGAAGACCAAAATGTAAAAAGGTCCAAACCCTCAATGAGGGTATTGATATTGAGCTTGAGATACTCCTGCACCATCCTCTCCAGTTTCTCACCACGTGTCAGACTTGTACTCTGTTCTGCAGGTGCACAAGCTGGTCTAAAAAATGTGTGAAACAACTCACAAAAATTGCTTCTGACACTTACGCTGCTGCTGCTAATGTTTTTGCATTGACAAATTGATGCTCCTGGGGTTGGAAGTCTAGAACTGCGATGCACACTGTGTGCTTCACTGCTGTCTTGGGGAAAGCCTCTCTTAAGGTTATCTAAAAGAGTGTTTCAATACTCTAGCATTCGCGAGTCCCTTTCCAGGTTGGAAAGCATCTGGCAAAATTTACTCTTGTACCGTGTATCTAACAGAGTGGCAATGCAGTAGTCAGCACTATTTTGAGTTCTAACAATACAGGGATCATGTTGCAGATAGTGCAGCAAGAAGGTAATCATGTGTAGGGCTCTTCCATGAGGTCCCAGCCCATCGTGTGTTGGTAGCTGGGTAACACTGATGCTTGCTTGCTCCGTCCACTCCCACCAACCACGGACAACAGATCATTATCCTCTTCATCTCCTGACTGTTGCTCGCCCATCACCTATTCCTCCTCTATTTGTTCCTCAGCTCCTGCATCTTCACTAACAGTTTGTCTGGTACCACCAGCCCCCCTCGATCGTCGTAATTAACCCTCCCTTGGCACCCACCTGTGTGACGACAGTCTGAACTTAGAGACATTGTTGTCCCTTCTGTATTCTCCTCTGCTTTCTCTGGGACCACCACCTCCTCCCGCAGACTATTTAAAGTGTGCTCCAGCATGTAGATGACCGAAATAGTGATGCTGATGATGGCATCTTAGTAGCCATTTCGAAACTGTGTAGAAGGGTGCAGAGGTCCTTAATCTGTGCCCACTCCGCAAACGTTATTTGCACCACGTCCATACTGCGTTGGCCCAGGCTATACTACAGTAGCTGCAACATGTACAGAGTGGAATTCCACTGTGTTGGCACATCGCATATCAACCGGTTAACCGGTATGGCGAAAGACCTCTGTATCAATGCAAGTCGATGACCTGCAGGGAGTGAATGGCGGAAGTGAGCACACAGAAACCGTGCTTTCTGCTGCAGAGCATACAGGCCGGGATAGTGGAGAACAAGTTCCTGTACCACCAAGTTGAGGATGTGAGTCATGCAAGGCACGTGTGTGAGGTTGCCCCGGCATAGGTTATCACACACGGCCTTCCCTGGCTCCAGGTTCAGTGGAGACAGCCATTGCTCAAACTCAGCCTAGAAAGCTGTCCACAACTCTTCAGCTGTGTGACTGCGATCTCCAAGGCATATTAATTTTAATACTGCTTGATTGCAGTGAGCCCTGGCTGTGCAGTACAGAGGTGGGGGGGATTCTTGCTGCACAGTTGGAATGCGTGTCTCATTAAAGCAGATGTGGAGGCCCTAGAGGAGGTGCAGGAGCAGAAGCAGTAGAGTAACTGTTAGATACAGAGGTTTGTCCCGCAAGCCTTGGGGATTCCAAGACTTGTGGAGCAGCCTCTTCCACACAGCCAAGAGAGTCACCCAGTGCCCAGTCAGCGAGATGTGATGCATCTGGCCATGCTTACTCGTCCAGGTGTCTGTGGTGTAATGCAAAATGTGGGGAAGGGGAAAGAAGAAGGTGTGAATATATAAAATTAATCTTTATTAGAAAAAACTATAGTAAAATTGTATCAATTTTAATAGTTTTTTCTAATAAAGATGAATTTTTATATATTCACACCTTTTTTCTTTCCCCTTCCCCACATTTTGCTATGTTTTTTTCAGTGGTGTATATAGGTCTGATGAGATTTGACTTATGCTTTAGGTGTGGTGTAATGCACCCTCGCAGACATCGATTTAGTCAAGGAATGGGTCATGTTGTCTGGGACATGCTGGTGTAGCACAGGCACAGCTTTCTTAGAGAAGTAATGACGACTGGGCAACTGGTACTGGTTGGCTGCGATGGCCTTCAGCTTTCAGAAACAGTCTGTATCCACCAGGCGGAAAGGCAGCATTTCTGTGGCCAACAGATTGGAGATGGTGGAGTTCAACCTCTTAGCTTTGGCATGTGTAGGATGAAACAATCTTTTATGTTACCACAACTGCGAGACCGAGGGCTGGCTGCTGTGCTGAGAGAGGGTGAAGTAGGGTGAACATGACAAACTGCAGGACCGTGAGTGAGGTGCAGGTGGAGAGGTTACAGTGGATTCAGAAAGAGGTGTTGTACTCGGTGAATCAAAAACAGCAGGCTTGTCTACTTCCGTTACAGCTGACGGGCTCTCACTCACCCTGACTGGAGCAAGTAAAAAAGTGGAAGTTCTGCGACCAGAGACCCGTGTGAGAACACTTGCCATGGTGATGGAGAAAGAAGAAGCAGCACATGCATTTGATGGGGCAGCCGGTGGTTGGTGAGGCCCGCTGATCCGCATTTTTTCGCAGTAAGATACTGTCATGGGTGTGTCAGGTGTGACAGTCGCTCTGGAGTCGGCTGTAGAAGGCGCTTGGCATTGCAGACGCCTTCTTGATTCCCTCATCTCTGTAGTACAGTTATATTCTTCTTCATTTAGGACCCAGCAGCGACCTCCACCTTCTGCTGCTGATTGACACACCCTTGCTGGGTAGTTAAATAGTTTCAGTTTCTCCAGAGAGTCGCCGGTGATAGTTCTATGTACCTCTGTGTAGACTTGGAGCACTAGCAATCAGCTAGTTTCTTCTCTTGTGCCCTTGGAGGACAGTTGGCGTTATCTCTCTGGTGTCTGCTCAAGCTAAGTGTATCTCCTTTGTTTGTCTACCTAGTTGTCTTTAATTTGTAGAGGGGCTTGACAAGTGCTTACCTTGTCCCCTTCCTATCTAGGGACAATCTCTAGGGACATTCAGGGCTTAGGTTCCGGCTCGGCGATAGGTGTGGAATCTATATAGGGACAATAGGGTAGGCAGGGTGATATTAGATCTGCATAGGGGTCTCCACTCCCCCTTTCCCTAGTGTTTGGGCTTCCTTCCCCTCTTCCCTTCGTGTTGCACTTAGTCTTTCCCTGACCTTGAGGGACAGATTCCCAGGCTAAGGAATGTTGATCGCGCCTGTGCCGTTTCATGCATGTAGTAGTCAAATTATTGAGATTTTTGCATATACTGAGTAATTTTTTGCGAAGTTGGCAGATAACATGAGTTAGGTCATCTTTTGCGGTCTCAAAAAAGGCCCAGGCTAGGCAACCATTGCTGACCCTGCGAGCTGCAGACCCATGACCGCTGCTGGCCACAGCCATGGTTGTGGATAAGGATGCAGTGCTCATCGTGTTTGCATCACTCTGTGTTTGTGCGCAACGTAACCTCGTCTTCCTCCTCCTCCTCTGCCGAGCTACTCAGCTGCGTGCCTCTGGTTTCACACAAAGTGGGATCTACAACCTCATCATCATCCTCTCTGTTCTCCCACTCCTCGCCCTGAGTCTGGTGACGAGGGTAAGGATTCTGCTCGGACCCTACTTCATCCTGTCCCGGATCAAACTGAAAAAAATTTTGGCCATCGGTGCAGATGCTTTCCTCCTCTTGAGTCTGTGAATCTTTGCAGCAGACCTCTGATGCCCATAGCATAGAATGTGTGAACAGCTCTGCAGACTCGCCCATTTGTGGTTCCCTACAGTCAGTTGGCCGGTTGGAGAGTTGTGACGCAGGGGGAAACAAGGGTAATTGGGGTGCCACCTCTGAGGACTGTGCCGTATGTGATGTTGAGGTGGAGGAAGAGGAGGAGAGGCCACTTGATGCAGTGCTTGCCATCCACTGGAGCACATGCTCTTTCCGGCCCTCATCTACAAGGCACATCACTGGGCAGCTGCCAAAGAAAGGGAGTGGAGTAGCCTGTCCAGTTACAGAAGTTGTCAGTTGTCTTTGGATATGATGTGACTGTGTTGGTTCAGTACAGCTTTCACTAACATTACCACCTATCCCACGTACATCTTGAACCCCAAGACTATTCCCCCTTCCACCACGAGCTCGCTTTTTCCCACTCATATTGGATGTACCCTTCCCCTCTTTTAACCAGAGGTTTAACAATTCTGTGCCCAGACCTGTGAGTCACCTGCCACTAAATTACCAATAAGTATTTATTGACTCAGGTAGTGTGGCTGGAGCACGCTATTAGCAACAAAAATTTGGATTTTCTACTGTGGAGCCCTGGATACAGCAGAATCTCAGAGCAAAAGAATTGTAATCTGAGATGTGACATGCTTTATGTAGCACGGCAGTAACAGAAAAAAATTGGATTTTTTACGTGGAGCCCTGGATATTAGTGATGAGCGAGCACTAAAATGCTTGGTATTCGTTGTTCGAATCGAGCAAATTGGAATGCTCGAGTGCTCGGAAGAGCCCAATGTAAGTCTATGGGAAACTCGAGCATTTTTCAGGCGCCCCCCCCCCGGCGGTCTGCGCCATGTGGTGTGTGACACATCATCAGACACATCCTGTTTCATTTATGATGGAGGGACTCTGAAAGTCACAAAGCCTATTTTAATAGGGCCATCAGGCGGCCCTTACTATTCTTAAAAGGCCATCAGTCGGCCCTCGCTGGGCCATCGTCCGGCTATGCTTTGTTGTTCCCATTATTAATGAGTGGGTCTCCTATACTGTTATTGCGTATGCAGTGACTGCAACGGCTGACAAGAATTTGGAGGAACTCCAATGCCCTTTGCAAGAGACGTAGAGGTTGGAGGACCTCCTGCAAAAAATGCTCCCATTATTAGGAAGTGTATCTCCCATACTGTTTACCTATGCAGTGAAGCAACGGCTGCCAAAAATTTGGAGGAACTCCCAATGCCCCTTGCAAGACATGTAGAGGTCGAAGGGCCTCCTGAAAACAATGTTCCTATTATTAGGAAGTGTGTCGCCAATTCTGTTTGCCTATGCAGTGAAGCAACGGCTGCCAAAAATTTGGAGGAACTCCAATGCCCCTTGCAAGAGACGTAGATATGTTGATATGGTATATATGGTGGTGAAACGGTGGTGGAGGATGAGGGTGTGGAGAAGGAGGAGGACAAGAGCAAATAGACAAAATCAGGAAGCGTATACCCATGTCTGGGTGTGAAGACAGAGGTGCATGGGAATAGAGTTAGACCTCCCAAAAAAAAAAAAGACACTGTATTTGAGTTTATGTTACGCTGCTATCATTCGGTGGTGTTGAGAAGTCTGGCCCAATACAGCCCTTGCTCATTTTTATAAGAGTCAGCCTGTCAGCATTTTCAGTTGACAGGGGATGCGCCTATAGGTTATAATTCCACCTGCGGCACTAAAAACCCACTCTGACAAAACACTAGCGGCAGGGCAGGCCAGGACCTCCAAGGAGTAGAGAGCCAGTTCATGTCATGCGTCCAGCTTGGATACTCAATAATTATAAGGCACAGAGGAATCACGGAGGACGTTGGTACGGTCGGCAAGGTACTCCCTCACCATCTTCTGAAACTTTTCCTTCCTTGGGAGAATACCCCGTGCCTCAGGACCTGTAAGATGGGAGGGTCTGAGAAAACTCCCAGAACTTTGACAGTGTTCCCCTGCCTCTGCTGGATTACATTTGTGTCTCTCTCGTCTGTACTCCTTGGTTGTTCAACGAACTGTGACCTCTGCCGTCAGCATTTTCAGATGGAAAGTTTTTTAATAATTCCGCAACAAGGGTCTTCTGGTACTGCCCCAATTTAGTAGACCTGTCCGCCTAAAGAGATATTATAAGATTATAAGAGATAGAATGTTCTCCTTGTAGCGTGGGTCTAGAAGTGTCACCAACCAGTAATGACTGTCACCCAAAATTTGGACAACGCAAGGGTCACGGGAACGGCATTGTAACATAAACTCAGCCATGTGTGCCAGACTGCTAAAAGGCAAGACTTCCGTGTCCTCACCAAGAGGACGACTGACCATGCTCACCTCCTCATCCTCCTCCTCCTTCTCCTCTTCTCTGTCCTCAGGCCATCCACGCTGAACAGACAGTATGACAGCTGTGCAGGTAGTACCATCTATAGCGCATGAAACTAGCTCCTGTTCTTCCTACTACTCCTCCTCATTGTCACCCAATCCACGTTGGGATGAGATGAGGCTGGGCTGTGTGGAATCACATTGTATGGTTCCTTGCTCCATCTCATCATGCTCCGCCTGCAATGCATCCTCTTTAATTGTGAGCAGAGAACATTTCAGAAGACAGAAAAGTGGGATGGTGACGCTAATTATGTCCACTCCTGAGGTCTTATGAGTGGAGTCTGAACTGAATACCGATGGCCTTGTTGATGCTGGTAGTCAACAACTGCCCTCTTCTGCTCACAAATCCTTCCCAACATCTGCAATGTAGAGTTCCAACGTGTGGGGACATCACACACCAGTCGGTGAGTCGAAAGCTGCAAAAGCTGCTGAAGCACGGCAAGGGCGGCGGAAGCTGTAGCTGACTTTCTAAAATGGGTACACAGGCAGTGTACTTTGACAAGCAGATCCGGCAGATCCGAGTAGGCTTTGAGAAACTGCTGAACCACGAGGTTAAGCACATGGGCCAGGCATGGTACATGTGTGAGCTCGCCTCACCTCAGAGCCGCCACCAGGTTCCAGCCAATGTCACACACGACCATGCCTGGCTGTAGGTTCAGTGGTGTCAGCCACAAATCTGCCTACTCTTTTAGATCTGTCCACAACTCTTCAGCATTGTGCGGTTTGTCACCTAAGCATATTAGCTTCAGCACAGCATGTTGCCGTTTGGCTGAGGCAGTGCTGCAGTTCTTCCAGCTTGTGACTGATGTGGTCATTTCGAAGATGGAGGCTGAAGAGGAGAAGGAGGTGCAGGAGCTGTAGAATGTGGGGGCAACCCTAATTGACCTAGGGCCCGCAATCCTCGGCATCGGGAGGACGTGTTCCGTCCCAAGGTCCGACTGGGTCCCGGCTTCCACTATGTTAACCCAGTGTGCCGTCAGCGAGATGTACCGTCCCTGCCCACAAGCACTTGTCCACATGTCCGTGGTTAGGTGGACTTTCCCAGTAACTGCATTGTTGAGGGCACGGCTAATGTTGTGGGACATGTGCTTGTGTAATGTGGGGACGGCACACGGCACACCGGGAGAAATATTGGCGGCTGGGGACAGAGTACGGAGGGATGGCTGCCGCCATCAGGTTGCGAAAAGCTTCCATCTCCACGAGCCTAAAAGGTAACATTTCGAGTGCAAGCATTCGTGAACTGTTTGAATTTAGTAGTGTGGCCTGTGGGGCGTTGGCTTCATATTTGCGCTTGCATTCCAAGGACTGGGGCAGGGAAAACTGAATGCTGCGCTGGGACAAGGACGTGGACGTGCTTGCTGATAGTGCTAGTTGAGAGTGTGCAATGACAGGTGCAGGACAGGAGGCATCTTCACATGTGTCATGGACAGGGGATTGGCATGCACGCACCACAGCGGAAGAAGCAGTGGTGTCACCCGCAGACACTGTTCCTGGACCCTGGGGTTCGGCCCACTTAGTCGGGTGCTTTGCTGCCATGTGCCTTATGCTAGTGGTGGTCAGGCTGCTAGTTTTGCTACCCCTGCTGATGTTGGCCTGGCAGGTGGTGCAAATGGCCTTTTTGGGGTTATCGGCAGAGTCTTTAAAAAACAACCAGACTTGGGAAGACCTAACAGTTGTACTGGCAACTTCCGTCGTGTTGGTGTTACGGGGAACGGTTGCCTGCCTTCTGTCTGCGGCCACCACACTGCTTTCTCTTGCTTGTTGTGGTGCTATGCCTCCCTCCCCCTGTGTGCTGCTGTCCTCGCTCTGCATGTCACCTTGCCAGGTTGGGTCAGTGACTTCATTGTCCACCACCTCATCTTCCACTTCTGCACCCTGGTCCTCCTCCTGACTTTCTGCCAATTGTGCCTCATCATCGTCCACCTCTTGTGACAGTTTCCCACCGTCGCCTTCGTGTGACCGTGGCTGCTCAAATATTTGGGCATCGCTACATGCGATCTCCTCTTGCCCCGCTTCAAGTGGACCGAGTGAGAGGCCCGAATCTATAAATGGAAAAGTGAACAGCTCTTCAGAGTGTCCAAGTGTGGGATCACTTGCCTCTTCCTTCCTCCCCTGCTCAGGAGCTGTGGTATGATCAGACCATGTTCCTGTACTGTCAGACACAGCCATTACACAGTACACAGCAGGGGCACATTTATAAGATTATCTCAGCACAGGAACATTTTATTTAAACACATCTAATTGTGGAAATTATTATTATTTCACGATTAATTCATTAAAAAATGAACTTTTGTTCGTGGGAAAACCACTTTAATGAACCACATTATTTGTACAAATAACTTGTCAACAGATAATCTTAACATATTTGGGTGTATTTTTTTAGCAGTCAGCCATACTTTGTACGTTACAGAAGTATTATAGAATTCATTTGTTTTTGTTTCTTGCTGTATTTGATATTCTTTTTATACCATGGCATCATAATTGAGGTACTGATGGGTCATCCTTCTTACCTCGCTAGACTTTTCCCCAACCAGTGCAGGATCTGTTCACACAACAGGCATAAATTATTATTTTTTACCTTGATTTAGGCAAAATCATGTGGTTTGAAGATGTAAATATGATGAGTAAGCTCACATCTGCAGACAAGAGATGCCTTCATATGTCTACCATTAGTGTTATCATTACCACTGTCATCTACAGTACACACTGTACGTTTTACAAAATACTCATACCTCTTGGGGTTACTTGCATTGCTATAATTTTTTTGCTTTTGTAAAGTGACCAAGGGCGATAGCCATGGTCGAGCTGCTGCTTAATAATACCCTGGCACTTTACAGGAAAATCGTGTCCCAGTCTCAATGTGCTGTCAGGTGTGGGGTGCATCACACTAACTTGTAGTCCGCAGGCCTCTGCTGTTTCCAGGCCTCCATCTTGAGCAGCCGCCCCACATAACTTCAATTTGTTTAATCAGATTGCAACATGCAGTATTGGGCACAACACTTCTTATTCCTTGTTTCCTTAATAAGGTACATTTTCAGTATTACTATCCGTTCCTCCTAGACTATCCCTATATTTACTGTTTCAGTTAGTCCCAGGGATTTCCTGTCCAGTTCCGCAGTACACCTTGGATCCGCTACTTTCCCTTCATGCGGTTCCACATCCATCTTCCTCTGTACTAGAGAGCATAAAGCACTCTTCATAGTACCTGTATCGAGTCTTGAGATCTGGACATTGCAGGAAGGTCCACAAAGGATTCCAGTAAGGCTTCCCATGGCCCTGAATGATAGATTCTTGCTGACACTAGCAGCACACTGCACTTGAACTTGACCTTGGTTACTGTACTTCCCTATCTGACTCCTATCAGGAAGCAGTCCCTTTTTTCTGGGGCTTTCCCCTCCCAGTATGGGCTAGTCTCAAACTTTAACTATGTCTGTCCCTACAACATATAGCTGACAAAATCCTCTTCACATCATTCTACATTACATTATTGTACATTAAGCATATTACACTCACATTACTCTATCAAAGTTTAGCCTGCCCTATGGGTACTACCTTATGTCCTACTCTATACTTATTTTACATTATAGAGGATTCGTACTGCACACTACTCACATTATGCGTATCCTTTACATTGCCTGTCCTAAATATCACATTACAGGTATCAAAACGTATGACACTGTTCACAAGATGCGATTGTTGTCTTCAGGGGCAGGAACGCGACAGTATAGTTCACCACTTTCAATGCACAGAACAGTGTTTCATCCTAAAATTAGGGTTACTTTGCAGTAAACTATTTGTTAGAACATACTTAGCTTAGGAATATTTGGAAACAATAATCTAGGTCCTTGACAGTAATTGAGTTTGACTGATTTAAAGCAATTTTGGAAAAATTGGTCTCTTGAAATTGGACTGGTGAGGACACTTAGCGTTAATTACCTGTACTGGATCCAGCATCAAGTTTTTTTTATCTGCCCTCTGCATCCGCCAAATCCCTCTGCTTCTCTTTGCAATGGTAATCCGATGTGCCCCTGTGACTTGATTCACCTGTGCAGTTTAGCTCAGCTCATTCATGTAGTAGTCCACACCTCTACTTTACTGTGCTGCTAGCTCTTAAAAGGACACTCTGACAAACTCAGCTCTGATATTGAGACAACTCTGCTTTATTACCCTGCCTATTTAGTACTGGGACTCACTGATTAACTCATATCTGTCGCTAAGTTAACTTTGCTATACCCTTGTACCAGTTCAGCTTAGACACTGTAACAAACTCAGCCACAATAAGAATTCAAATTCCCCCAAAATTCAAAAAAAAAAACACAGCAAAAAAAGCAGCAGTATTTACCTGCTCAGATCTTCAGAACAAAATGCACTACCAGGGTGCAGCAGACCCATATAAAGATGGTGGCTACACAGGTGCAAAATACTGATGAGACAACCACTCACAACCTACCATTTCATGGAGGGGATGACTGCTTAGCATTTGAATTGCACACAAAAAGGCTTGTATAGGGTGCTGTTTACCCTATTATGTTACATTATATTATGTTAGTTATGGCCATACTATTAGATTAGGCGGGCTGCCTGGTACTATCCAAGTGCACCCCACCCCATGGGAACAGACACTCCAGTTTACAATGCCAGCGCTGATGAACAGCTAAGCAGTCACTCTCCTCCATGAAATGGTAGGTTGTGAGTGGTTGTCTCATCAGTATTTTGCACCTGTGTAGCCACCATCTTTATATTGGTCTGCTGCAGCCTGGTAGTGGATTTTGGTCTGAAGATCTGAGCAGGTAAATACTGCTGATTTTTTTTTGTTCTTGAATTTTGGGGGTATTTTAATTCTTCTTATTGTGGCTTTGCTTTTTGTATTTAGTGTAGGGACTCGTAAGCACGAGGACCCTTGACGCGGGTTACGAGCTTGCGAATTTTAGCCAAAATATCGACTAATACCTTTATATATATCAATTTTTGCACTTTTTTATTCCGGGGAGCAGCCGGGCCCATCAACGCTGGCATTGTAAACTGGGGTGTTTGTTCCCATGGGGTGCACTTGGATACAGGGCCGGCTCCAGGTTTTTGTGGGCCCCGGGCGAAAGAGTCTCAGTGGGCCCCTTTAACACATACTATGATTCAAGATGCGATGCACACCTTCACTGTGTAAGCCCCCCAACATGCAGCCATGTGCACGCAGCATCAGTCAAATTCCATATGCCAGAGGAATGAAATGCAACATCACCCCCTTACATATGCATGGCCCCAACATGCAACATTAACCCATTCCCTGTGCAAGCCCCCACAACATGCAGCAAATGCATGCATCACCCCCTTCCCAGTTTTAGACCCTCAACATCACCCACATACAGGTGCATCTCACTAAATTAGAATATCATCAAAAAGTTACCGTATTTTTCGGACTATAAGACGCACCGGATATAAGACGCACCTAGGTTTTAGAGGAAGAAAATAAAAAAATAAAAATTTAAGCAAAAAATGTGGTCATGATGCACTTTTAAGAAGGAGGGGGTCTTCTGCTGACACTGGTATAGGGTAATGTCCCCCAATTCTGACAATATCCCCTATCCTGGTATATATGCCGCCCCCCATCCTTTTATATGTGGTCCCCATCCCCATCCATCCTGGTATGCCTGGCATCCTTCCATCCTGGTATGCATGGCACCCCTCATACCTATCCTGGTATGCATGGCACCCCTCATACCTATCCTGATATGCATGGCATCCATCATTCCTGTCCTGGTATGCATGGCACCCCTCATCCTTATCCAGGTATGCATGGCACCCCTCATCCTTATCCTGGTATGCATGGCACCCCACATACCTATCCTGATATGCATGGCACCGCTCATCCCTGTCCTGGTATGCATGGCACCCCTCATCCCTGTCCTGGTATGCATGGCACCCCTCATCCCTGTCCTGGTATGCATGGCACCCCTCATCCCTGTCCTGGTATGCATGGCACCCCTCATCCCTGTCCTGGTATGCATGGCACCCCTAATCCCTGTCCTGGTATGCATGGCACCCCTAATCTCTGTCCTGGTATGCATGGCACCCCTAATCCCTGTCCTGGTATGATGACACCCCTAATTCCCATCAGGCTGCACATTAAAAAAAAATAAACACTCATACTCACCTTTCTTCTCTCTCCTCCAGCGCTGCGTCTGGTCTGCCTGCACTGATCTCTCCCTGTGAGCCGCGCATGACGTCACTGCCATGCGCGGCTCACATGGAGAGATCAGCTGCCGGAAGTCACTGTTCCCCACGCCGGGTCTGTGTGCGCGGGAAGCAGTGACTTCACTCTCCTTCATAGCCGGCACACAGCGGAGTCGCGCTGCGGCTGCTGCTGGCTATCTCCTGTGCCCGCTCATTAAAGGGCATAAATATTCACCCCCTCCCCACGCCTATGGGCATGGAGGGAGGTTGCATATTCATGCCTTTAACAGCGGGCACAGGAGATGGTCGGCAGCAGCTGCTGCAGCGCGGCTACACTGTATACCGCTATTAAGGAGCATGCATGTTCAGTGCTCCCCACGCCCCATGGGGACAGTGTAGCAGCGGGGACAGTGTAGGCTGCAGCGGGCGGCTGCTGCCTCCTGTGCCCCGCTCCTCCACCGATACTGCTCCCCCCACACCACACATAAATATACACCCCCCCCCCAACATTCGGACCATAAGACGCACCCCCCCAGTTTCCTCCAAAATTTTGGAGGAAAAAAGTGCGTCTTATGGTCCGAAAAATACGTAATTTATTTCAGTTCTTCAATACAAAAAGTGAAACTCGTATATTATATAAAGTCATTACAAACAGAGTGATCTATATCAAGTGTTTATTTCCATTAATGTTGATGATTATGGCTTACAGCCAATGAAAACACAAAAGTCATTATCTCAGTTGTTGAGGGAGGGCAGTAATGACCCTTCACGGTTGACCAAGTGAGTGTCAAATTATTATGTTACAAGGTTGATTGCGCAATCCAACAGAAAACCAGACGGACGCAAAGCTCTGTATGGGGGGATTCAAGAATCTCTAACACCGTTTATTTCTACTTAGCCTTTTATATTGTTTTGAGTTTATTAATATCCAATCATCTACAGCCATACTACAAGCTTCAACCAATGTTAGTACAATTATTATGGAAATACACATATGGTCATATTATCGTTAGTTCGGTGTACGATGGAAAGTTACAAGGTTATATATCCCGGCTCAGACTAGCTAGATAACAGGAGCAGGGTGTCTCATAGAATGTTCTTGAGAGAAAAGGTTAGTGTGGGAAAGTAGCATGTGAATCAAGAGGAAAGAAGGAAAGAATGTATGTTATGCAAAGAGTATAGTAACATGATTTTGAAGCAAGCAGACAAAATGGAGTTGCCATAGCATGAATATCAATGTTTCCTTTACACAGTAAATTAGAATACTTTAGAACAACAGCTTGAAAAATGATTTTAAAATACAAAATGTTGGCCTACTGAAATGTATGTTCAGTAAATGCACTCAATACTTGGTCGGGGCTCCTTTTGCATCAATTACTGCATCAATGCGGTGTGGCATGGAGGCGATCAGCATGTGGCAGTGCTGAGGTGTTATGGTAGCCCATGTTGCTTTGTTAGCAGCCTTCAGCTCGTCTGCATTGTTGGGTCTGGTATCTCTCATCTTCCTCCTGACAATACCCCATAGATTCTCTATGGGGTTAAGGTCAGGCGAGTTTGCTAGCCAATCAAGCACAGTGATACTGTTGTTTTTAAACCAAGTATTGGTACTTTTGGCAGTGTGCACAGGTGCCAAGTCCTGCTGGAGAATGAAATTTCCATCTCCAAAAAGCTTGTCGGCAGAGAGAGGCATGAAGTGCTCTAAAATTTCCTGGTAGACAACTGCGCTGACTTCGGTCTTGATAAAACACAGTAGACCTACACCAGCAGATGACATGGTTCCCCAAACCATCACTGATTGTGGAAACTTCATACTAGACCTCAAGTAGCTTGGATTGTGGCCTCTCCACTCTTCCTCCAGACTCTGGAACCTTGATTTCCAAATGAAGATTGGAACTCTGGGACCTTGTGGAGTGTGTCAATGACTGCCTTCTGGACATCTGACAAGTCAGCAGTCTTCGCCATGATTGTGGAGCCTACTGAAACAGACTAAGGCACCTTTTTAAACGCTTAGGAAGCCTTTGCAGGTGTTTTTTTGTTAATTATTTTAGTTTACTGAGATAATGAGTTTTGTGTTTTCATTGCCTGTAAGCCATAATCATCAACATTAACAGAAATAAACACTTGATATAGATTACTCTGTTTGTAATGACTCTATATAATATACGAGTTTCACTTTTTGTATTGAATAACTGAAATAAATTAACTTTTTGATGATATTCTAATTTAGTGAGATGCACCTGTACATATGCAAGCCCCCAACATGCAACATCACTCCCCTATGCAATCCCCCACAACATGCAGTGCCATGCATGCATCACCCCCTTCACTGTGCAAGCCCCACAACATGCAGCCATGTGCATGAAGCAACATGCATCCATGTGCAAGACCAATGACATACAACATAACCCCCCTTCCCTGCGCAAGACCCACAACATGCTACATTAAAGGGGTTGTCTATTACTAGGACAACCCCTTCTCATACCCCACGCTTGGCCCTGATAAAATAATAAAGCTTATCTCACCTCCCGTGCGGGCGCCGTTCCCGCAGTATCTGCAATGCACTACCCAGGACAGTTCGATTAATTCCCAATACCCACAGTTTCAAGCGGACCCTAAAAACCCATTTCTTTAGACTGGCGTATCGCCTCCACACACTATCTGTCCGTCCCAGTTTTCCCCCATATTAAAATCTTCTTCAATTTCAGGTTCATACCAACCATGCACATAATAGCCTTGGTCAGGACTGTACACATTATTTATCCTATTTAGTATATCAAGGCTGCATTATACAATATATGTACATTCTACCTTTTGTGTCTCCCCTATTTCCTCATAGACTGTAAGCTTGCGAGCAGGGCCCTCACTCCTTTTGATATGAGATATGCTTATTCTGTATTGTTTGTATAAGTCCCCCCTAAAATTTGTAAAGTGCTGCGGAATATGTTGGCGCTATAAAAATATAAATTATTATTATTATTATTATCCTGGGGTTCTTGTGCAGTTGTTGTGACACGTGACCCTGGTGTCCAATCACTGTCACTCTCCCCACAAATCGAACAGGAAGAATAAGTCCGGGCTGCCGCTGATCTCTGACTTTCCCTTCATGTTCGATTTGTCCGAAGGTGGGGATAGTGACGGTGATTGGGCACTGGGGTCACGTGTCACAACAACCCCATGGGAGGCCCGGGACCACGAGTGCCGATACTGTGGGAATGGCGCCAGCTCGGGAGTATAAGCTTTATTATTTTATTGGGGCCAAGCGTGGGGTATAAGAAGGAGTTGCTCTAGTAATGGACAACCCCTTCCCTGTGAAAGGCCCCACAACATGCTGCACATGCATGCTTCACCTCTTCCCTGTGCAAGACCCTCAACATCACCTCCTTACTTATGCAAGCCCCCACAACCTGCAGAACCGTCCATGCAGCTTCTGCACATTCCCTGTGCAAGACAAAAGACATGCAACCCCCACATGTAGTAACTTGATCCACTTTTTATGCCCCCAAATCACAGTATCAGACCATTTACACTTAGACCTATATACACAAAACTAAAATACATAATTGCTGTCTCCACACTGACCACTTATACAGCTCCTCAATCCTCTCAGGATCTGTAGTGAAGCATCAGCTAATCTCCAGCAGCCTCAGCAGCACCACGCTGCTTCCTGGTATGGGGTCCACACTGAAATGGAGGAGGCCCCGCCCCTTCCAATGACATCATCACCTCCCAGGAGCAACTCCATTCTAGACGCTATCCAGCGTTGATACCAGGAAGCAGCATTGTCCCAGGCGGCCAGTGGCCCCCCCTGTTCGTCCAGGGCTCCGGCACTTGCCCGGGTGCGCCGGGTGGTGGCGCTGGCCCTGCTTGGCTAGTACCGGGCAGCCCGCCTAATCTAATAAAATTACAAGTACAAGTCCCCTCTAAAATGTAAAGCGCTGCGGAATATGTTGGCGCTTTAGAAATAAAAATTATTATTATGGGTGTAACTAATAGGCTGTTAGCTGGATACTGTGCACTACCCAAGTGTGAACAGCGCCCTATACAAGCCAAAGACTCATAAATATCCAAGCTTAATATTTTTGGAAGTTGGAGTGTTTTTTTTTAGATTTGGCTATCTTAGGACGATATCTGTTTGTGCAGGTAACTATTACTGTGCAGAATTATTAGGCAACTTAATAAAAACCAAATATAATCCCATCTCACTTGTTTATTTTCACCAGGTAAACCAATATCAGTGCACAAAATTTAGAAATAAACATTTCTGACATGCAAAAACGAAAACCCAAAAAATTTGTGACGAATATAGCCACCTTTCTTTATGATGACACCCAGCAGCCTCCATCCATAGATTCTGTCAGTTGCTTGATCTGTTTTTGATCAACATTGCGTGCAGCAGCCACCACAGCCTCCCAGACACCGTTCCCAGAGGTGTAATGTTTTCCCTCCATGTAGATCTCACATTTTATGATGGACCACAGGTTCTCTATGGGGTTCAGATCAGGTGAACAAGGGGGCCATGTCATTATTTTTTCTTCTTTTAGACCTTTACTTGCCAGCCACGCTGTGGAGTAGTTGGATGCATGTGATGGAGCATTGTCCTGCATGAAAATCATGTTTTTCTTGAACGATACCGACTTCTTCCTGTACCACTGCTTGAAAAAGTTGTCTTCGAGAAACTGGCAGTAGGTCTGGGAGTTGAGCTTCACTCCATCCTCAACTCGAAAAGGTCCCACAAGTTAATCTTTGATGATACCAGCCCATACCAGTACCCCACCTCCACCTTGCTGGCGTCTGAGTCGGAGTGGAGCTCTCTGCCCTTCACTGATCCAGCCTCTGGCCCATCCATCTGGCCCATCAAGAGTCACGCTCATTTCATCAGTCCATAAAACCTTTGAGAAATCAGTCTTAAGATATTTCTTGGCCCATTCTTGACGTTTTATCTTATGTTTCTTGTTCAATGGTGGTCGTTTTTCAGCCTTCCTTACCTTGGCCATGTGCCTGAGTATTGCACACCTTGTGCTTTTTGATACTCCAGTAACGTTGAAGCTCTGAAATATGGCAAAACTGGTGGCGAATGGCATCTTGGCAGCTTCACGCTTGATTTTCCTCAATTCATGGGCAGTTATTTTGCGCCTTTTTTGACCAACACGCTTCTTGCGACCCTGTTGGCTATTTGCCATGAAACGCTTGATTGTTCGGTGATCACGCTTCAAAAGTTTGGAAATTTCAAGACTGCTGCATCCCTCTGCAAGACATCTCACAATTTTGGACTTTTCAGAGCCCGTCAAATCTCTCTTCTGACCCATTTTGCCTAAGGAAAGGAAGTTGCCTAATAATTAAGCACACCTTATATAGGGTGTTGATGTCATTAGTCAACACCCCTCCTCATTACAGAGATGCACATCCCCAGATTTACTTAATTGGTAGTTGGCTCTCAAGCCTATGCAGCTTGGAGTAGGACAACATGTATAAAAAGTATCGAAGTGATCAAAATACGCATTTGCCTAATAATTCGGCACACAGTGTATATGGGTCTGCTGCACCCTGGTAGTGCATTTTGGTCTGAAGATCTGAGCAGGTAAATACTGCAGATTTTTTTGCTGTGTTTTTTTCTTTAATTTTGGGGGCATTTTAATTCTTCTTATTGTGGCTTTGCTTTTTGTATTTAGTGTAAGGACTCGTAAGCATGAGGACCCTTGCCACGGGTTACAAGCTTGCGTATGTTGGCCAAAATGTCGACTAACACCTCATATATTATATATATATGCATTTTTGCACTTTTCTATTCCGGGATGCAGCCGTGCCCATCAGCACTGGCATTGTAAACTGGGGTGTCTGTTCCCATGGGGTGCACATGGATAGTACGGGGCAGCCCACCTAATCTAATAGTATGGAAGAAGAAGTGCTCAAGCCCCTTGCATCTTCTCGCCCTGCCACCTGCACTAGTGACCCTATTCCCTCACATCTCCTTCAGTCCATTTCCCTGGCTGTCACCACTCACTAACTAAAATATTTACCCTCTCTCTCTCATCCGGTATGTTTCCCTCCTCATTTAAACACTCCAGCATACATCCATCAATTAAAAAGTCATCCCTCAACCAAAACTGTGCTGCTAACTACAGACCTGTGTCTAATCTTCCCTTCATCTCTAAACTCCTGGAATGCTTGGTCAACGCTTGTCTAATCCGCTATCTCTCAGATAACTTCCTTTTTGACCCTCTACAATCCGGTTTCCGCTCTTTACACTCCATTGAAACTGCCCTCATTAAAGTCTCCAATGATCTACTAACAGCTAAATCTAATGGTCACTACTCCCTGCTGATTCTCCTGGATCTCTCTGCAGCATTCAACACTGTGGATCACCAGCTCCTCCTCACTATGCTCCGCTCTGTCGGGCTCAAGGACATTGTTCTATCCTGGTTCTCCTCCTACCTATCTGACTGCTCCTTCACTGTATCTTTTGCTGGCTCCTCTTCCTCCCCTTTTCCTTTTACTGTTAGGGTTCCTCAAGGATCAGTCCTAGGCCCCCTCCTCTTCTCCTTATATACCACCCCTATTGGACAAACAATCAGTAGATTTGGTTTTCAGTACCATCTCTATGCTGATGACACCCAATTATACACATTGTCTCCGGTCCTCACCCCTGAATTATTACAAAATACCAGTGATTGTCTTTCCGCCGTCTCTAACATCATGTCCTCCCTCTACCTGAAACTGAACCCGTCAAAAACTGAACTTCTTGTGTTTCCTCCCTCCATTAATCTACCTATGCCCAATATTGCCATCTCCGTGTGTGGCTCCACCATTACTCCCCAGCAACAAGCTCGCTGCCTTGGGGTTATTCTTGATTCAGATCTTTCCTTCTCTCCCAATATCCAGTCACTCGCCTGCTCATGTCATCTACACCTCAAAAACATTTCTAGAATCCGAGCTTTTCTTATCTTTGACTTTGCAAAAACACTGACTGTCGCAATGATTCATTCTCGTCTGGACTACTGCAACTCTCTACTAATCGGTCTCCCTCTTACTAAACTTTCCTCTCTACAATCTGTCCTAAATGCAACAGCCAGGATCATATTCCTTGCCAACTGCTACACCGATGCCTCTTCCCTGTGCCAGTCATTGCACTGGTTACCCATCCGCTACAAAGTTCAATATAAACTCATCACCCTCACTCACAAAGCGCTCCACGCTTCAGCACCGCCCTACATCTCCTCTCTTGTCTCAGTCTACCATCCTACCCGTGCCCTCTGTTCTGCTAATGTTATAAGATTAACATCCTCAATAATCCGGACCTCCCACTCAGGTCTCCAAAACTTCTCACATGCTGCACCAATTCTTTGGACTGCACTACCCAGGACTCTTCGATTAATCCCCAATACCCACAGTTTTAAGCGTGTCCTAAAAACGCATTTCTTTAGACTGGCCTATCACCTCACCTATCTAACTACCCCTTTTTCCCCCCATACAAAACTTCCTTCCAAATCAGGTCCCTCGTATCTTCTGTTCACATACCCCATCACTTAGACTACTGTGTATCTACTTATTCAAGTACTGGTTGGTGACTGGTTCATTTAGCACTATGTGATTACTTTTTTTTTTTTTTTAACATTGATGGCTGACTGTGTGTCACCCTGGCCTGGATGCCACAAAATGTAATAAAGCTGTGTCTGAGAGCAAGGGGGAGGTTCTCTGGTCAGGGGAACATTAGCATGCAGTACCTCCTGTCTCAGGCCAGTAGGGGGAGCAGGCTGCCCCTATAAAAGCTGGTACTGGGGGCAGGGTTAGAGAGAACTGGATGACCTGTCTCAGTACTGAGATGTGTCCCAGAGCAGAGTAGGGACAGAAAGTTGTATTGCACCTAAGAGGAAGTGTGGCAGGAGGAGAGCCACAAGCCAGAGAAGAGAGGCGAAGTGAGCCTGTCTTGGCAGATAAAGGACTTAATTTACCAGACTTTGGTGTCTGAGGCTGGGGGGATTCCACATCCCACAGCAGATAACCAGTCCGCAGGGGACTGTATGTTTCTTGGCCTAAGAAACCTGGAGGCTCTGCCACAACAGAAGGGACCAGTAAAGCCGTTCCAGGCCGGGAGCAGAAAGGAACCCACGTCGCAGGCCATACAGGCGAGAGTACACGGAAAACCTCGGAAACGTGGGCTGTTATCCTATAAGGAGGAGATAGCCAAAAGGAGCACAGAAAGCACGGTAGGCCTACACCCTCACCCTGACCAGGGCCAATTTCCCCATTGCTCTCAGACATCCAGGTCCCCCTCCTAGCCGGGACTGTTTATGGGTCAGTTTACCTGTTTTAGTAAAGGCCCTGGACAGCAACCTGTTGTCTGTGTGCTCCTTCGCGCCTCCAGCACTACCGGTACTGGGACTCTCACCACCATCACTCCCACCATTCATTATACTGCCCTGGGGCCGCACTCTTCCCGTGGGGAGTCACACTACCCTAGCTGCACACCTCATCAGCCCCAGCGGTCTGCATGCAGCGGCGGTTCCTAATAACCGCAATCCACGGGTGGCGTAGTCGGACATAATCATCAGCGCATAACGGACTACCACTGGCCTGACCACCCTGAGCCACGGAGCCGGGTTGCCACTACTACTCCCATCGTTCCCCTACTGCCCGGATCCGAGTGCCCCACGGCCCAGGGGGCGAGTCAGCTGCACAATACAAGCAATTGCTACCATCCACCTTTTGTGTCTCCCCTATTTCCTCATAGATTGTAAGCTTGCGAGCAGGGTCCTCACTCCTGGGTATCTGTTGATTTATTTGATTATTGTTATTCTGTAATGTATTTTACTGTCTGTACAAGTCCCCTCTAAAATGTAAAGCGCTGCGGAATATGCTGGTGCTATAGAAATAAAAATTATTATTATTATGGGTGTAACTAATAGGCTGTAAGCTGGATACTGTGCTCTACCCAAGTGTGAACAGCGCCCTATACAAACCACTTTGTGTGCAATTCAAATGCTAAGCAGTCACCAGCTCCATGAAATGGTAGGTTGTGAGTGGTTGTCTCATAAGTATTTTGCACCAGTGTAGCCACCATCTTTATATGAGTTTGCTGCATCCTGGTAGTGCATTTTGGTCTGAAGATCTGAGCAGGTAAATACTGCAGATTTGATTTTTTTGCTGTGTTTTTTTCTTGAATTTTGGGGGCATTTTACTTCTTCTTATTGGGGTTGCGTGCTTGAGTATTTTGGCCAAAATATCGACCAATACCTCATATATTATATGTACTGTATGCATTTTTGCACTTTTTTTTCCGTGGTGCAGCCAGTACCATCAGCGCTGGCATTGTAAACTGGGGTGTCTGTTCCCATGGGGTGCACTTGGATAGTACCACGCAGCCCGCCTAATCTAATAGTAGGGGCGTAACTAATAGGCTGTAAGCCGGATATGGTGCACTACCCAAGTGCGAACAGCACCCTATACATGCCTTTTTTTGTGCAATTCAAATGCTAAGCATGACATAGTAGATTGTGAGTGGTTGTCTCATCAGTATTTTGCACCTGTGTAGCCGCCATCTTTATATGGGTCTGCTGCACCCTGGTAGTGCATTTTGGTCTGAAGATCTGAGCAGGTAAATACTGCTGATTTTTTTTTTTCTTTTGCTGTGTTTTTCTCTGTAACAAACTCAGCTCTGCAGATGTATCAACTCTTCTATACCACTAGATTTACTCCATATTCAATTCCACTGCATACTCCACTCAACTACATCAATGAGTTCAACCTACTTCCTTCCAGATTTCAACTCTAAGATGTCGGTTGCCGTTACTTCAACACTGCTTCATCGGTTCCTGTGGTTCCAGTTCAACTTCTATTGCTGCTCAGTCACTACAGTCTCCTTGCAGTCTCCTACAGTCTCCAGTCTCCATCTGTCACCTTGCTGCACCAAAAGCAGCTGTCTGAGTTGTGTAACAACTGCTCATCTGGACCCAGGGATATGAGGATCCACCTCACTACAAGAGACATAGCGCTTAGTTCTTTCTATCTATTAGGTGTTCAGGTAAGAAAATTCAAAGTGAAACACTATTTCTACATAACTAACATTTGTAGAACATCTGTACTAATGTTACAATCGTGCCATCTGTTGTGTTAAATGATTGGTTGAATAAATGGTGAGGTGATGACATAATCAGATTCCTACCCCAAAGTGTGATCTCACCTCCGTGTTGTATGAGTAATAAATGCCAGTTAGTAACTTCACATGACTGCACATTGAATATTCACAATGATTTAAGCCTTAGTATGTCCCTGCGGATTATGAACTTTAAATATATATGCCTGTTAGATTCTAAAGCACAAGGTAGAAAAAATTAAAGGGGTTATCCGAGATTATTTTATTTTTTCTCATGGTGCTAAGAACTAACAGGTAGTTAGTTGCTACCTGCCTGTTCTGCCTGGCAGCTTTCCTGCTGGAGATTCTGCTGCTTAATGTTAACAGCGCAGCTCTTCCTCTTCCACTCTGCTCAGTCGATGGAGCATGACTGCCAATGTCATGCTGATTGATAGCCGGCTCCCTGCAGTTAAGCGGCGGTGAGCCGGCAGTCAATCAAAATGACATCAGAAGTCACGCCCCGTCAATAGAGCAGAGTAGAAGAGAAGCAGCAGCTCTGTCTATGTGACGTCACCAGAAGCCACAGAATTTCTGTCAGGAAAAGTCCATGACTGCTCCAAGCTGGCAGAGTTCGGCACTGGGCACAAAGGCCTGTAAGTTCTTAGGCCCCCAATGTTTGAAGAGGATGCAGTGCTCATGTTTCCAGTGTCTACAGGCTGATTTGTATTTGCTTGCGGCATATTTACTTTTTTAGCGGCCTTTCAAGATATTGTAGCTTTGACCCATTCACTTCAATGCTGCAATATCTCGAATGGCTGCTGAAAAACAGCTGATCAGTGAGTCTCTTGATCATTGGAACCTCATTAATAAAATATTGATGGCTTATCCTAGGGACATACAGTACAGACCAAACGTTTGGACACACCTTCTCATTTAAAGATTTTTCTGTATTTTCATGACTATGAAAATTGTACATTCACACTGAAGACATCAAAACTATGAATTAACACATGTGGAATTATATACTTAACAAAAAAGTGTGAAACAACTGAAAATATGTCTTATATTCTAGGTTCTTCAAAGTAGCCAAGTTTTGCTTTGATGACTGCTTTGCACACTCTTGGCATTCTCTTGATGAGCTTCAAGAGGTAGTCACCGGAAATGGTTTTCACTTCACTGGTGTGCCCTGTCAGGTATAATAAGTGGGATTTCTTGCCTTATAAATGGGGTTGGGACCATCAGATGTGTTGTGCAGAAGTCAGGTGGATACACAGCTGATAGTCCTACTGAATAGACTGTTAGAATTTGTATTATGGCAAGAAAAAAGCAGCTAAGTAAAGAAAAACGAGTGGCCATTATTACTTTAAGAAATGAAGGTCAGTCAGTGCGAAAAATTGGGCAAACTTTGAAAGTGTCCCCAAGTGCAGTTGCAAAAACCATCAAGCGCTACAAATAAACTGGCTCACATGAGGACTGCCCCAGGAAAGGAAGACCAAGAGTCACCTCTGCTTCTGAGGATAAGTTTATCCGAGTCACCAGCCTCAGAAATCGCAGGTTAACAGCAGCTCAGATTAGAGATCAGGTCAATGCCACATAAGAGTTCTAGCAGCAGACACATCTCTTCAACAACTGTTAAGAGGAGACTTTGTGCAGCAGGCCTTCATGGTAAAATAGCTGCTAGGAAACCACTGCTAAGGACAGGCAACAAGCAGAAGAGACTTGTTTGGGCTAAAGAACACAAGGAATGGACATTAGACCAGTGGAAATCTGTGCTTTGGTCTGATGAGTCCAAATTTGAGATCTTTGGTTCCAACCACCGTGTCTTTGTGCGACGCAGAAAAGGTAAACGGATGGACTGGTTCCCACCGTGAAGCATGGAGGAGGAGGTGTGATGGTGTGGGGGTGCTTTGCTGGTGACACTGTTGGGGTTTTATTCAAAATTGAAGGCATACTGAACCAGCATGGCTACCACAGCATCTTGCAGCGGCATGCTATTCCATCCGGTTTGCGTTTAGTTGGACCATTTTCAACAGGACAATGACCCCAAACACACCTCCAGGCTGTGTAAGGGCTATTTGACCAAGAAGGAGAGTGATTTGGTGCTATGCCAAATGACCTGGCCTCCACAGTCACCGGACCTGAACCCAATCGAGATGATTTGGGGTGAGCTGGACCGCAGAGTGAAGGCAAAAGGGCCAACAAGTGCTAAGCATCTCTGGGAACTCCTTCAAGATTGTTGGAAGACCATTTCCGGTGACTACCTCTTGAAGGTCATCAAGAGAATACCAAGAGCATGCAAAGCAGTCATCAAAGCAAAAGGTGGCTACTTTGAAGAACCTAGAATATAACACATATTTTCAGTTGTTTCACACTTTTTTGTTAAGTATATAATTCCACATGTGTTAATTCATAGTTTTGATGCCTTCAGTGTGAATGTACAATTTTCATAGTGATGAAAATACAGAAAAATCTTTAAATGAGAAGGTGTGTCCAAACTTTTGGTCTGTATTGTACCTTTAATTTCTAAAGGCGGGATAACCTATTGTGGGCTAACAGGACCGCAATTTGCTTTCTTCTTCCTAAAAACAAAGTAAAAAAATAAAAAATAACACTGCAGACGTTTCTGATGAGGAGACAAGGTATCTTGGAGGAGGTAAATAATCTGTAGAGCCAAGATTAAAGGAATTTTTAATGTAGAGTGGGAGTGGGTGGTTAAGTATAGAGAGTAACTGACAGTAACAGGGCACAGTATTAGCGGGCAGTATATAGTGTAAGGGCACAGGATAGGGACCAGTATTTCATTTGAGGTCATAGTATGGGTGTAATATGTAGAGTAAGAGCACAGTATAGGGAGAAGCATTTAGTGTGAGTGCATAATGTGGGGGCGCTATCTCGTAGGAGGGCACAGTGTGAGGTGGCAATATATAGCGTGAGAACATATTATGGGGGCAGTACATAGTGTGAGAGCAAAGTATGGGGGGCAGTATATAGTAAGGACACAGTACGGTGGGCAGCATATACTGTGAGTGCACAGTATGGGGATAGTATATGATACGAGCACAGTATGAGGGGCAGTGTATAGTGTGAGGGCAGAGTATGGGGAGCAGTATATAGTATGAGGTCATAATATGTGGGGCAGTATATAGTATAAAGGCACGGTACAGGTTACAGCATATAGTCTGAGGGCACAGTATAGGGAGCAATGAAGAGGGGGCACAGTATGGAGAGGGGGCAGTGCAGGAGGGGGAACAGTGAAGGAGACGCATGGAAAGGGACTCGGTATGGAGAGGTGTCTGAATTGGGATGGCAGAGCATGAAGTGGAGACAGTGTGGAGGCCATAGTTCATATGGAGAATGATGTGCTGTGTACAATTCACAAAGGGGCAGTGTGGCGACTATAGTTAATAAGAGGAATTGTGGAGTAACTTCATTTTTTGAAGATTTTTGTGACATGCAGAAGTAGTGCTGTTGCTCCCAAATCATCCAGCAACTGTTACAAATAACAGAGTCACAGGAGACAGGGAGTGTTTTAGCAGAGCCCCAGGGGGATTGTGGGGAACTTGTTATTGTAGTCTGGCTGAAGCCGAAGAGAAAGGTAGTGTGTTATCTGGATCTGACAGAAGGCAACTGAACAGTATTCAGATCAGGAGAGAAACTAAACACAGGTCAGATAAACTCCCTGAACTAACAGTGCAGAGTATTATCGGGCAGGAAGATAAGGACTGGAAGGAATTGTGTCACTCCCCCCTCCATCTCCATGCAGGATAAAGACTGCTGTGTACTATTGTGTCCTTTTGAAGGAAAAGCCTGTGGTTGTGTATGCATAGAAGTGTGCTGCTAAGAGATCTAATCTATGCTGAATTATTCTACTGAAGAGACTGTAATACTGTGCCTTGTGAAGAAACTACTGTATTGTTACTGGAGTGGTTGCTCAAGAAACTCAGACTGTCAGTAATGAAGATTGTTGCTGTAATATCCCTGAATTGCACTGGCCGTGCTTCAGATTAAATTCCACTGTTAAACTGTTGAAAAAGACTCTTGTCAGATGTGTCTGGTCAGCAATTGAATCTATTGTGTGCCTGCGAGAAGCTACAGCCTATGGTCGCCCTGAGTAACGGTTCCCCCAGGATTCCAAAGGATTCATGAAACCCGTCTCGCCCTATCTGAACATAGCAGCGTGTGTGTAACATTTTATTAATATGCTTTAGGACCTTTAATTCTGAGCAGATCTGTGTGGGTCCAAGTCCTGAGAGCCTCACCAATCAATCGAAATACCTCTTAGAAGTGTGCAGCTCAGAAGACAGGAGCACACACACAAAATGGAGTACAGATGCAGTAGAAAGTCATGTTCTCTGTGAGCTCCTATCTCCTGAGCTGCGAACTTAAAAGAAGTCTTTTAAGCAATCGCAGGGGTCTTTGGACCCCCAGACACAGTAGAATGTCTGCTGAACTTTTCAATATTGGTTGGTTCAGCTGACGTTACTCTGATGTGTATAGGGGCCATTTTTTATAGCTGTATAAGTGTATGAAGGTCTCTTCACTACTATCTAAAGGTTCTGGGTGCTTTTTGTCTGACTTTTAAGTAAAGTGTGTGACCATTTAAAGTGCCAAGGGCAGCATGAATGCCAAATACCGCACTGACAGTACCGATCAACAATTTGGACATCCTTGTTCATGCAATGGTTTTCTCTGTTCTTATTGTTATGTACACATTATAGATTCAGATTAAAGGCAGCAAATTCACAAAGGTACATACACAGAAACAAGGAGTAAGGAAACACTTCTGAAAAAAGCCAGAGTATGTAAAGCTGATGTGGATGTAGGGCACGCACACCAGTCGGTGTAAGGGTACTATGTAAGTGCACATTCACATTGTGGCAATTAACAGACAAATATAACCCAGAATGAACACAATGAACATACAGTGTACCCTGCAGTAAGCAAATAAATAGTAGCAATACATGTAAAAACATAGAGTACTTAATTGACACCTTTTGGATCAACAAAATATAAAAGCCATCCCACCATAACAAAGTGTCCCAAATCAGGATGGTCACTAACTGTAGTAACTCCAATCGCTATGTGCCAGCAAGGCTCAAAATAGATGGGGCAGAGAAGGACCTGGGCCTGACTGTGTTTTACACCAGGAATACCAAAAACATGGGCCAGCATACCTGTTGGTATAAGTCTAATATGTAGGTTCACATTCATAGCGTGGTCATTAACAGACAAAAGTAACATAGAATAAAAACATTGAATTGTTACCCTGTAGTAAGTAAATTCATAGTGGTAATACTTGTAAAAACAGATCAACTTAGTTAACATTTTTTGGATCAAAAAAGTGTAAAAGTTATCTCACTGCGACAAGGTGTACCTGACACACACCCTGGGCCGTGGGGTACTCGGTAGCCGGGCCGGTCGATGCTGGGATGTCACAGTGGCAGTGGCCTGGTCCGTGACCCAGGGCGGTCAATAAAAGGGGGGGATGAAGTAAAAGGGGAATAAAGTTTTTATATAAAATGTTCGTGACGCCATCTGTGGAATGCGGCTATAGGGAGCCGCTGCTGCGGTGCAGATTCTCTGAAGCTGTTGGTGACGCAGCAGAGTTGGTTCAGCTCTCCACAGGTAGAGCTAAGCTCCAGGGCGGTGCTGTGATGATTATAGATGAGGTAGATGTTGCTGTGCAGGGGATGGCGCAGATAATAATGCTAGGACACAGTGGGGTGCAGTCTTCAAGGTTTACTCACAGTTGTTGCACTCCAGGTTACCAGGATCAGGGTAACCTCCCACGTCGTCCTGTGTTTACCGAGGCAGGGTTTCAGCAAACTCCCAGGTGTTTCAGGAGTACATAACGGGACCCCATTCTCTGTGCCTTCCTCGGTCGTCTTCCTGCGCTGGCTCTCACCCTCCTGCCTTGCGCCTCGCAACCAGTGTCCCAAGCCGGTGACCTCGGATTTTGGCAGGCGACCTGCAGTCCCCTGAATCCTGTGTGGATACCTTTTCGGCGATTTAGTTGCGTCTGTGAGCAACTACACCCTGAAAGTGCAGAAGCCTCCGGTTTCTAGCTGAGCCTTGTAGTTCTCCACTAGGTAGGGGCCGGTCCCCTCTGCGGCCTGATCCCTCCACGTTCCTGCAGATTCGGGCGCACGGGTGCTCCCTTCCTCTTCCAGTCGTTCCTCCTGGGTCTCTCAACTCAGGCCCGCTTCCCTGAGCAGAGCTCCTGCAGAGCTCCTGCTCCCACTCCTTCTCCTCTCACTGTCCTCCTCTGACTGAACTCAACTCCTCAAGATGGCTCCCCTTTTTATATCCTCCTTCTCAAGTGCTCCCCTGTCCTTTTTCCTCCACCCACACCCACTACATGGTTCCACCCTCCAGCTAGGGACCAGGGACTGTGCTCTCCATTAGGAGCAATCTCCCCTGCCCTCTGAAGTGGAGTGTAATGGATGCAAGTGTGTGGGTCCCAGGCAGTACTCCATCCTTACCTGAGAGTGGGATACCACACCTCTGGGTGAGATGCAGTACCTCTGTGGCGACTGAACCCGCAGGGGCGCCAGATACCCAATATCAATTGAGAGAAAGATGCTGTATAGGAAATTTTGCCAGTATTGCTGCCCTTTTAACTGACCTAACAAATTATTCAGTTGTGGTGAAAAGGACCCGTGAAGCCAAGTAGGCTTTCCTGTACATAAGGCAAGGTCTGTGTGTCCAGCCGTTGTTAGTAAGGCTGGATTTTGCAAAAGAATTTGTAATGTGGGTGTCGGGGCGGTACTGTCACAATTGAGGGGCAGAGAAGAGCATCCTGTGGTCTACCAGAGTAAAAAAATAAATGACCATGAGAAAAAATTACACCATTGTGAAGAAGTTTTGGGGACGATTAAGTGAGCATTAGAACCTCTCAGGTATTACTTAATAGGGAGGAATTCAAATTGCCTCACTGAAATGGATGCAGAAAAACAGTCGAGAGCCCTGGTGGTTCATGTCACTACAACACTTTAGCTTTTCAGTTGAGCATAGACTCGGACATCAGCTGACTAATGCGGATTACCTGTCAAGGGTCTACTGTTTGGGAGCTAAGAGTGTTCCGGCCCAGAGGTCGAAACAGGTGAGGAAGGGGAGGAACAGAACTAGGGGAAAAGTATGTGATGGTGTTTACATTTCTCTAGGTTCTTCTCATATACAGTATATGAATGTAAATGGATCAGCCAGGCAGTTTGTTAGCCAGTAACTGTATTTCCTGCTCCTTTGAGCCGCTTCAGGTGTTTGTGATGACTGTGGCTAATCATCTGCAATACTCAGGTATGGTATAAAGGGGCAGAGAGTCCACTGGAGGATGGCTCTCTCTCTGCTCCTTGGAAATTTTCTGTAAGTAAAGCAATTAATGGTTAGGACCTGTGCACTAGCTCAGGACTTTGATCAATTAGTTAGTGGCCAGCCAACCAAGGATTTATTTTGTATCCTTTGCATTTGGTTCTGCTGTTGTATGGAACCAATAAAACTAGTTGTACCAAACCTGCCTGGTGTGGACTGGCCTGAAGCAACCGTCTAGCCTAGTAGACAGTGATCCCGTAAGCTTATTCCCTAATCCTGTCACAGTGTGTGTGTGTGTATATATATACAGTACAGACCAAAAGTTTGGACACACCTTCTCATTTAAAGATTTTTCTGTATTTTCATCACTATGAAAATTGTACATTCACACTGAAGGCATCAAAACTATGAATTAACACATGTGGAATTATATACTTAACAAAAAAGTGTGAAACAACTGAAAATATGTCTTATATTCTAGGTTCTTCAAAGTAGCCACCTTTTGCTTTGATGACTGCTTTGCACACTCTTGGCATTCTCTTGATGAGCTTCAAGACGTAGTCACTGGAAATGGTTTTCACTTCACAGGTGTGCCCTGTCAGGTTTAATAAGTGGGATTTCTTGCCTTATAAATGGGGCTGGGACCATCAGATGTGTTGTGCAGAAGTCAGGTGGATACACAGCTGATAGTCCTACTGAATAGACTGTTAGAGTTTGTATTATGGCAAGAAAAAAGCAGCTAAGTAAAGAAAAACGAGTGGCCATCATTACTTTAAGAAATGAAGGTCAGTCAGTGCGAAACATTGGGCAAACTTTGAAAGTGTCCCCAAGTGCAGTTGCAAAAACCATCAAGCGCTACAAAGAAACTGGCTCACATGAGGACTGCCCCAGGAAAGGAAGACCAAGAGTCACCTCTGCTTCTGAGGATAAGTTTATCCGAGTCACCAGTCTCAGAAATCGCAGGTTAACAGCAGCTCAGATTAGAGACCAAGTCAATGCCACACAGAGTTCTAGCAGCAGACACATCTCTTCAACAACTGTTAAGAGGAGACTTTGTGCAGCAGGCCTTCATGGTAAAATATCTGATAGGAAACCACTGCTAAGGACAGGCAACAAGCAGAAGAGACTTGTTTGAGCTAAAGAACACAAGGAATGTCCATTAGACCAGTGGAAATCTGTGCTTTGGTCTGATGAGTCCAAATTTGAGATCTTTGGCTCCAACCACCGTGTCTTTGTGCGACGTAGAAAAGGTGAACGGATGGACTCTACATGCCTGGTTCCCACCGTGAAGCATGGAGGAGGAGGTGTGATGGTGTGGGGGTGCTTTGCTGGTGACACTGTTGGGGATTTATTCAAAATTGAAGGCATACTGAACCAGCATGGCTACCACAGCATCTTGCAAAGCAGTCATCAAAGCAAAAGGTGGCTACTTTGAAGGACCTAGAATATAAGACATATTTTCAGTTGTTTCACACTTTTTTGTTAAGTATATAATTCCACATGTGTTAATTCATAGTTTTGATGCCTTCAGTGTGAATGTACAATTTTCATAGTGATGAAAATACAGAAAAATCTTTAAATGAGAAGGTGTGTCCAAAGTTTTGGTGTGTGTGTGTGTGTATATATATATATATATATATATATATATATATATATATATATATATATATATATATATATATATATATATATATATATATATATATATATATATATATATATATATATATATATATATAATATAGAAGTTTTCAGTTCGCCTTTAAATCATAAAGTAATGAGTATGACTGACACATTCTATTTAAAATCAGCATATGGTAAAGGCTGAACTCTTGTGTATCACCTTTCCTTACATGCTTGTCAAGATTCAGAAAAGAATTTCATTTCTTCATCCCACTGTAAGAGAAATGGTGTTATAGTGTTATGTACTGAAGTTATATTATGCTGCCTCATTATAAGGCTGCTTGTGTGCTACAGAGCCGGTGTGAAGACATTTATGAGTGACTCATTCCAGCCCAGGCCGTAGATGATCCAGCTTCTTGAAAGCCTAGTTTTTACTTTACAGAAAGGGTTAAAGTCTTTCATCTATAGCTGAATTCCAATTTCGGTTTTACATGGAGCTGCTTTATTGCCAGAAGGGAGAATTGGATCTACAGCTATGTGTTTTGGTGATGGCAGCAAAAGAGTTATTTTAATTGCTAACCCATACGATCACAATAAGAATGGCTTGTTATAATGAACTAAAATGCTGATGAATTCTCCTTAGATGTAATCATATAGTGAACGTGTTAATAAATTATTTGTCGCAGATGAGTCTTAACGATCTGCTACATTATTTGATGCGTTAATATGTGTTAATATTAAAAATAGAGGATGGTTCTGTCTCAGGAGTCAATATAGAAGAAACATGGGAAGTTTGTCAAACAGTCTTCTGCACATTTTGGAGGCTTCATATAACTTTGCATCAGCTTATAAAAAAATTAAAAATCACATTATTTTCTTTATTATTCATTTTTGTTTTAATTTTCTGACAGTGGACTGTGGATTTTTTTAAATTATATTTTCTGTATGATTACAAGGGTAGCTATCATGCTTAAGAGACGACGCATTGATCTCTAAGGAGGAGTTTTCTAGGCATGCTCTGTGACCTGCACAGCAGTCACTATGCAGAGAGGGAGAGGAGGTGAGCTAAGACCATCACCTACTGTGGGATCCTAGGTTCTCTATGTATAAGTGATACATTTAATTAAAATTCTGCCTATAATGATAATGACATAACTGCTTGTTTGTATAGAACAGGAGGAATCAACATTAGTGATGAGCGAGCATGCTCGCTACTGCTCGGTGCTCGCCCGAGCATCTCACTACTCGAGATGCTCGGCGCTCGCTGAGTATTTCCGGGGTTGCTCGGCAGCAGCTCGGGTCCCCTCCCTGCATGTTTGATGCTCTTTACAGAGCCAATGAACATGCAGTGATTGTCTGCCACACACTGTAATGCCATAGCCATGTTGGTTGTGGCATTACAGTGATTGGCTGGCCACACAGCGTCATCAGGTGTATATAAGACCAGGAGCCGCCATGCTCATCAGTCTACCCCGGAATCAGGCAGTGTAGGGAGAGCTGCTGCTGAGCTAGGGAGAGATTTAATGGTTTCTTAGTTAGTGAAGGTATACCACCATATATTATTCATATATCCATCTCAACTAACAGTCCTTCTGAAGACTAATGCAGCAGCATAGATATCAGTGCTAGGCAGGGAAGCAGGCAGTGTATGTGGCAGACTGCAGTGCATATAGCAAGAGAGTCCATTCTAGTTCTGTCTGCTGGTGCTCTTACAGATATTTCTAGAAATAGCCCCAGGTATCAGGGGCCAGGAATAATTATTTTTTTGGATCTTAATCCTGATTATTTACTTAAAAAGCAATCCAGAGAACACCGTTTTTCTGCTCCATTTGCTTGTTGGCACTGCAGAACACAGCCAGATCCTTTCCATATTACAGCAATAAAAATCCATCTACATTGGTGTCCAAAAGTATTGGCACCCCTGCAATTCTGTCAGATAATACTCAGTTTCTTCCTGAAAATGATTGCAATCACAAATTCTTTGTTATTATTCTCTTCATTTAATTTGTCTTCAATGAAAAAACACAAAAAGAATTGTCCTAAAGCCAAATTGGATATAATTCCACACCAAACCTAAAAAAGGGGGTGGACAAAAGTATTGGCACTGTTTGAAAAATCATGTGATGCTTCTCTAATTCGTGTAATTAACAGCACCTGTAACTTACCTGTGGCACCTAACAGGTGTTGGCAATAACTAAATCACACTTGCAGCCAGTTAACATGGATTAAAGTTGACTCAGCCTCTGTCCTGTGTCCTTGTGTGTACCACATTGAGCATGGAGAAAAGAAAGAAGACCAAAGAACTGTCTGAGGACTTGAGAAACCAAATTGTGAGGAAGCATGAGCAATCTCAAGGCTACAAGTCCATCTCCAAACACCTGAATGTTCCTGTGTCTTCCGTGCGCAGTGTCATCAAGAAGTTTAAAGCCCATGGCACTGTGGCTAACCTCCCTAGATGTGGACGGAAAAGAAAAATTGACGAGAGATTTCAACGCAAGATTGTGCGGATGGTGGATAAAGAACCTCAACTAACAGCCAAACAAGTTCAAGCTGCCCTGCAGTCCGAGGGTACAACAGTGTCAACCCGTACTATCCGTCGACGTCTGAATGAAAAGGGACTGTATGGTAGGATACCCAGGAAGACCCCACTTCTTACCCCGAGACATAGAAAAGCCAGGCTGGAGTTTGCCAAAACTTACCTGAGAAAGCCTAAAACGTTTTGGAAGAATGTTCTCTGGTCAGATGAGACAAAAGTAGAGCTTTTTGGGAAAAAGCATCAACATAGAGTGTACAGGAAAAAAAAGAGGCATTCAAAGAAATGAACACGGTCCCTACAGTCAAACATGGCGGAGGTTCCCTGATGTTTTGGGGTTGCTTTGCTGCCTCTGGCACTGGACTGCTTGACCGTGTGCATGGCATTATGACGCTGAAGACTACCAACAAATTTTGCAGCATAATGTAGGGCCCAGTGTGAGAAAGCTGGGTCTCCCTCAGAGGTCATGGGTCTTCCAGCAGGACAATGACCCAAAACACACTTCCAAAAGCACTATAAAATGGTTTGAGAGAAAGTACTGGAGACTTCTAAGGTGGCCAGCAATGAGTCCAGACCTGAATCCCATAGAACACCCGTGGAGAGATCTCAAAATGGCAGTTTGGAGAAGGCACCCTTCAAATACCAGGGACCTGGAGCAGTTTGCCAAAGAAGAATGGTCTACAATTCCAGCAGAGCATTGTAAGAAACTCATTGATGGTTACCGGAAGCGGTTGTTCGCAGTTATTTTGGCTAAAGGTTGTCCAACCAAGTATTAGGCTGAGGGTGCCAATACTTTTGTCTGGCCCATTTTTGGAGTTTTGTGTGAAATGATCAATGATTTGATTTTTGCTTCATTCTCTTTTGTGTTTTTTCCTTGCAAGCAAATTAAATGAATATAATAATACCAAAGAATTTGTGATTGCAATCATTTTCAGGAAGAAACTGAGTATTATCTGACAGAATTGCAGGGGTGCCAATACTTTTGGCCACAACTGTATTTAAAACTGTGGTTTGTACGTCACACGGATCACATATAAGTGTGCTGAAAATTCTGCCATTTCTCGCCTCCATTGAAATTTTGTAGTGTGTCAGTGAAGTTATTGACACGAGATCGCTGTTAAAAATAGTTACTTACAGGCCAGCTATTTAAAACTCTGGTTTTCCGTCACACGTATCACATATCACTGAGGTTCAAATCCAGCCATTTGTAGTGAACGTGGAAAATATTGTCCTCCATTTAAAATGGGTAAGGCGCACGACAAGGGACGTGGGGAAGTGGACGTGATGGAGGACAGGGCTGTGGGCTTGCTGAAATTGTGCCACAACAAACACCCATATCTTCTCGCTCAACCTTCCTGTCCCAATTAATAGGGGACCGCAGAACACCACTATTGAACACAGAGCAGTGTGAAAAGGTTATTGGGTGGATAGCAGATAATGCTTCCAGTCACTTAGCCACCACCACCACAACACTGCTTTCCACACGGTCAAGTCTCAGTAACATAGTAACATAGTTTGTAAAGCCGAATAAAGACTTGCGTCCATCAAGTTCGACCTGTTAGTTCTGTAATTGCTAAAGTTGATCCATGAGTCTGGACTGCATATTCCTCACCCTGATCCTCCTTCCTCCCACCATGCCGAGTGCCCGGAGACAACTGATCCCACACTTGAACACTCCGAAGAGCTGTTCACTTTTCCATTTATAGATTCGGGCCTCTCGCCCGGTCCACTTGAAGCGGGGCAAGAGGAGATCGCATGTAGCAATGCCCAAATATTTGAGCAGCCACGGTCACACGAAGGCGACGGTGGGAAACTGTCACAAGCGGTGTACGATGATGAGACACAATTGCCAGAAAGTCAGGAGGAGGTCCAGGGTGCGGAAGTGGAAGATGAGGTGGTGGATGATATAGTAACTGACCCAACCTGGCAGGGGGACATACAGAGTGAGGACAGCAGCACACAGGGGGAGGGAGGCGTAGCACCACAATAGGCAGGAAGAAGCAGTGTGGTGGCTTCAGACAGAAGGTGGGCAACCGTTCCCCAAAACATCAACACGACGGAAGTTGCCAGTACAGCTGTTAGGTCTTCCCGAGTCTGGTTGTTTTTTAAAGACTCAGCCAATAACCCCAAAAAGGCCATTTGCACCACCTGGCAGGCCAGCATCAGCAGCAGTGGCAAAACTAGCAGCCTGACCACCACCAGCATGATCAGGCACATGGCAGCAAAGCACCAGACCACGTGGGCCGAATCCCAGGGTCCAGGAACAGTGTCTGCGGGTGACACCACTGCGTCTTCCGCTGTTGTGCGTGCAAGCTAATCCTCTGTCCATGGCGCATGCGAAGATGCTTCCTGCTCTGCACCTGTCGTTGCACACTCTCAACTAGCACCATCAGCAAGCACGTCCTTGTCCCAGCGCAGCATTCAATTGTCCCTACCCCAGTCCTTGGAACGCAAGCGCAAATATGCAGCCAACTCCCCACAGGCCTCACTACTAAATTCACACAGTTCGCGACTGCTTGCGCTCGAAATGTTGCCTTTTAGGCTCGCTGAGACGGAAGCTTTTCATAACCTGATGGCTGCGGCCATCCCTCGGTACTTGGTCCCCAGCCGCCACTATTTCTCCCAGTGTGCCGTCCCCGCATTACACAAGCACGTGTCCCACAACATTAGCCGTGCCCCCAACAACGCAGTTACTGGGAAAGTCCACCTAACCACGGACATGTGGACAAGTGCTTGTGGGTAGGGACGGTACATCTTGCTGGTGGCACACTGGGTTAACATAGTGGAAGCTGGGACCCAGTCGGACCTTGGGACGGAACACGTCCTCCCGACGCTGAGGATTGCGGGCCCTGGGTCAATAAGGGTTGCCCTCACATTCTACAACTCCTGCATCTCCTCCTCCTCCTCCTCCTCCTCCTCCCCCTCTTCAACATCCATCTCCGAAATTATCACATCAGTCGCAAGCTGGAAGAACTGCAGCACTGCCTCGGCCAAGCAGCAACAGGCTGTGCTGAAGCTAATATGCTTAGGTGACAAACCACACAACCCTGAAGAGTTGTGGACAGCTCTGAAAGAGCAGGCTGATCTGTGGCTGACATCGCTGAACCTACAGCCAGGAATGGTCGAGTGTGACAATGGCCGGAACCTGGTGGCGGCTCTGAGGCGAGGCGAGCTCACACACGTACCATGCCTGGCCCATGTGCTTAACCTCGTGGTTCAGCGGTTTCTCAAAACCTACCCGGAGCTGCCAGATCTGCTTGTCAAAGTACGCCGCCTGTGTGCCCATTTTAGAAAGTCACCTACAGCTTCTGCCGCCCTTGCCGTGTTTCGGCAGCATTTGCTGCTTCTGGCTCACTGACTGGTGTATGATGTCTTCACGCGTTGGAACTCTAAATTGCAGATGTTGGGAAGGATTTGTGAGCAGAAGAGGGCAGTTGTTGACTATCAGCATCAACAAGGCTGTCGGCATTCAGTTCAGACTCCACACATAAGACCTCAGGAGTGGACATGGATGTCAAACATTTGTACCATTCTCCAAATCTTTGGGGACTCCACCAAGATGGTGAGCGGCGATGACGCCATAATTAGCATCACCCTCCAGCTTCTCTGTCTTCTGAAATGCTCTCTGCTCACAATCACAGAGGATGCATTGCAGGCAGAGCACGATGAAATGGAGCAAGGAACCATACAGGGTGATTAAACCCAGCCCAGTCTCATATCATCCCAATGTGGATTGGTTGACAATGAGCAAGAGCAGGAGGAGGAGCTAGTTTCATGCGCTATAGATGGTACAACCTGCACAACTGTCATACCGTCTGTTCAGCGTGGTTGGCCTGAGGACAGGGAGGAGGAGGAGGAGAGCATGGTCAGTCGTCCTCTTGGTGAGGATACTAAAGTCATTCCTGTTAGTAGTCTGGCACGCTGCCTTTCCCATGACCCTCGCGTTCTCCAAGTTTTGGATGACAGTCATTACTGGTTGGTGACACTTCTAGACCCACGCTACAAGGAGAACTTTCTATCTTTTATTCCTGAGGTGGACAGGTCTACTTAAATGGGGCAGTACCAGATGGCCCTTGTTGCCGAATTATTAAAAAAATTCTCATCTGAAAACACTGGCGGCAGAGGTCACAGTTCGTTGGACAACCAAGGAGTACAGGCGAGAGAGAAACAACTTCAATCCAGCAGAGGCAGGGGAACACTGTCAAAGTTCTGGGACAGTTTTCTCAGCCCCTCCCATCTTACAGGCCCTGAGGCTTGGGGTACTCTCTCACAAGGAGTGCAAAGTTTGGGAAGATGGTGAGGGAGTACCTTGCCGACCATACCAACATCCTCTGTGATTCCTCTGTGCCTTATAATTATTGGGTATTCAAGCTGGACACGTGGAATGAACTGGCTCTCTACGACTTGGAGGTCCTGGCCTGCCCAGCCACTAGCGTTTTATCAGAATGGGTTTTTGTAACATCCCTGGCGGCGTGCTGGCATGGTTTACCGTTTCCCACCATGCAAGACCGCCAACTTACCTATCAGTCCAGGCTGTGCACTATACTCCTTTACTTGCTGTGTGCATGTCTCTTGTCTGCTGGCTTAGGGCAGCGGCGCTGGTACTTCCTGATTCTTAAAGTTACAGTGTGCGCAATCCTAATGCATCCCCAGCCTATTGCTGTGAGTCACTGGATACTTAAACCTCCCCCACCCAGTGGGAGGTGCCTGAGCAACACTTTCTTTCAGTGTGTTCTGTGCAACTGACTTGCCAGGTCCTGTCCCGTATCTTGTCTTTTTCCGCCACCCTGGGGACTGAGTACCCAGGCCTGTTACCTGTATCTGTGACTTTTTGTCTATTCCTGCCACCCTGGGGGCTGAGTACCCAGGCTCGTTCCTGTATCTCGCTCCAGTGTCAGTTCCTGTCTGAACTGTGTCCTAGCCCGTTATCTGTTTGTCTCTGTCCGATCCTTCCCTTTTCCTGCAGTGTCTGAACCTGCACCTAACTCCACCTCGTTGTCTCTGTACTTCTGTTTGTGAGTTTTGTGTCCACTCGCTACTTCATTGCAAGTACCTTGTGTGTATCTGGTTCTGCTTGTCCCGTTTCCCTGCCTCCGTTTCTACCTCTGTGTTCTAGCTATCTTCCTGTGTTTCCCAGTCTGTTCCATGTGAACAGAGCCCTGTCCTGTCTGCCTGCACCTGCAGCTCTGCTCTGCTCCGCTTGCCCTCTGCACCTGCAGCTTTGCTCTGCTTTGCCCTACTCTGCTTGTCCTCCGCACCTGCAGTTCTGCTCTGCTCTGCTTGTCCTCCGCACCTGCAGTTCTGCTCTGCTCTGCTTGTCCTCCGCACCTGCGGTTCCGCTCTGCGCTGCTTGTCCTCCGCACCTGCGGTTCTGCTCTGCTTGTCCTCCACACCTGCAGTTCCACTCTGCTCTGCTTGTCCTCCGCACCTGCGGTTCCTCTCTGCTCTGCTTGTCCCCCGCACCTGCAGTTCTGCTCTGCTTGTCCCCCGCACCTGCAGTTCTGCTCTGCTTGTCCTCTGCACCTGCGGTTCTGCTCTGCTTGTTATCCGCACCTGCAGTTCTGCTCTGCTCTGCTCTGCTTGTCCTCCGCACCTGCAGTTCTGCTCTGCTCTGCTCCGCTTTTCCTCCACACCTGCGGCTCTGTTCCTGTGTCCCAGTCTGTACTGGTCCCTATCCAGCCTGTTTTCCTACCTACCAGTACTGGCCTGTCTGCATACCAGCCGAGCCTGCTAGTTCCCGCCTGTCTGCATACCAGCCGTGCCTGCCAGTACCCACCTGTCTACATACCAGCCGTGCCTGCCAGTACCCACCTGTCTGCATACCAGCCTAACCTGCCCGTTCCTGCATTCCCCGGTGTGGGTCAACAGCTGTGACCAGGGTCTGACCTGGAGTAGCACCTGGGCCACCTCCCACGTCCCTTCTCGGACCACGGAGTTGATTAAGCTGCCGTGTGTTTGTGGTCGGATCTGACCAGGCCCCTAGACACACGCCCCTCCAGGCACTCTTCGGTTCGTGGCCCAGTGGGACCACTAACCACGCTCACGCCAGTCTGTTCGGGCGTGAGCGTAACAGTTTTTAGTGCCGCCGGTGGAATTATAACCGATGGGCGCATCCGCCTGTCAACTGAAAATGCTGACAGGCTGACTCTTATAAAAATGAACAAGGGTTGGATTGGGCCAGACTTCTCAACACCACCAAATGATAGCAGCATAACATAAACTCAAATCCAGTGTCTTTTTTTGGGAGGTCTATTCCCATGCTCCTCTTCACACCTACACATGTGTATGCGCTTCCTGATTTTGTCTATTTGCTCTTGTCCTCCTCCTTCTCCTCATCCTCCATCACCATATTATTCACCACCATATCTACCGTATCACCTCCTCTACGTGTGTTGCAAGGGGCATTGGAGTTCCTCCAAATTTTTGGCAGCTTTTGCATTCACTGCATAGGCAAACACTATGGGAGACCCACTTCCTAATAATGGAAACATTGTTTTTAGGAGGCTCTCCGACCTCTACGTCTCTTCCAAGGGGCATTGGAGTGCCTCCAAATTTTTGGCAGCCCTTGCAGTCACAGCATACGCAATAACAGTATAGGAGTCCCACTCGTTAATAATGGGAACAACAAAGCATAGCCGGCTGATGGCTCTCTAAGAATAGCGAGGGCCGACTGATGGCCCTATAAAAATAGGTTTTGTGACTTTGAGTCCCTCCATCATAAATGAAACAGGATGTGTCTGATGTGTCACACACCACATGGCCAGATAAGGTTGTAAAATGTTAAAATGACAATTCCTGGTGAATGCATTTGTGTTGGTCGAAAGCAATGCAAAAGTGCAAAAACACATCAAAAATACTACGTGTGTACATAGCCCAAGGTGTGGAGGCGCATTTTTGTATATTTATTTTGCCTTATATAAAAGTCATTACCCTAGAAAAGATGTTCCTTAACATTTTTCCCAGGAAAATCCATTTTGGTTTTGTTTTTGTATGTTTTATTGTGAGTCCGTAAAAGTGGCGTAATACTCTGGCAACTTTGTTGACAGCAGTGACCTGGGAGTCAGAAATGCTTCCAGGGGTCTTCCACCGTGCTGTTCCCATGTCATTTGAGCTCTGTTCCCATCGATTTGGGTAATTTTTAGGCCCTCTGCAGACCGCTGGGGGGAGCCACCAGAAAAATGCTCGAGTTTCCCATAGACTTACATTGGGCTCGTTGCTTGGGTCGAGAACCCAAGCATCCCAATTTGCTCGACCCGAGCATCGAGCACCCGAGCATTTTAGTGCTCGCCCTTCACTAATCAACATATTAGGAGACTCAGAAATCAGAATAATTGCAATATTTCCATTTTTTTTTTTTATTGAGATCATAGCATGAATAATTAAAAAGGTTTAAAAAAAATGTAAGAAAAATATGCTCAACATAAAACTGGATTTAAGCAACATGTAATTTTCTGATTATTTGCTCCCTTTTAAGTCAATTGTGAATTATTTAATCCCTTACCAACAGCCACCATACATGTAAAACATATGGTGTGGGTGTATGAATCAGGCTCAAGATCTAAGCCCACACCATGCCCAGCAGCTGCCAGTTGTGTTATACATCCGATATCTGCCTGTAACTCCGATCACTTAAATGCCACTGATAATCTCTGACAGCAACATTTAAGGTGCACTGTGTTGAAGGCATGACTTTCCAGGTGTCCATTGTCCTCTTTTTACATGATCGTGAGGTGCCATTGGGTTTCCATAGCAGCCAGGGGGCCTGCTGTAGCCCCCATAGATGCTATATTGGTACTCCTGTAAAGCCTAGCCACAGGGAAAAATTTTAGCTATATACTAGTATTTTGAACAATCGATCAGATAACTGTATGTTCAAGTCCCACAAGGGGACAAAAAAATGTATTGCAGAAAAATAAAAATAAAGACATAAAAAAAGTATTTAGTATTTCGTCATCTGTGAAAGTCCAATCTATCATAATATAAAATTATTAACCCAAGTGAACAATAAAGCGAAAAACTTTTGAAATACCAAAATTGCTGAAGATTCCCTCTCCCAATAAATAAAAAACAATCAAAAAATGAAATAAAGATCAACCAAAACATTTACCCCAAAATGTCAGCTCACCGCATAAAAAATAAGCCCACACATAGCTCCACTGATGGAAAAATAAACAAGTTACGAGTCTCACAAAATGTCATTATTTTTTCACCACTAAAAGAGAAAAAAATTGCATAAGTTTAGTATTATCGTAATTGTACTTATTTGAAGTATCATTTTGCCAGGTCATTTCTACTGCACATTAAACGCCATAAAAACAAAACTCAACAAACAATGGTGGAATTTTATTTATTTTTAGTCATTTTGCAAAGCTTGAAATAATCCCTCATAAGGCTAAGTTGTCGGAAAAATAAAAAAGTTATAACTCTAGGAAGAAGTGGAGTAAAAACAAAAGTGCTTTAAAGAAAAATTGCCCTTGAAATTAAAGGATATCTTTTCAGAACTCCTATAGAAGTCAGTGGAGAGAGATATTTAAATGCAGACACCTCTCCACTGACAGCAGCTGTGGGTCAGGGGACCCCCTTTCTCAAAAAATTTATGGGACCCAGCATTGTTTAAATGGGAATACCCCTTTACTGGCTATGTAGTTTCCCAGATCTTACAAGTCCGCTACTTTAGGCTAACCATTGATTCCACCCTGTCTTTGAAATCACACAATGAAGCCTTTACCACCTCCAATAGAAATCTGATCTTTCCTCAACATCAAGTTACTGAAAATGTTAGTGCATCCCCTTATCATCTCCCCTCTTATGCAACAATCTCGCACCCCTCTAATCCATTATCCACTCTGCTGCCCAATTTATCCACCTCCATATAGGGTTAATCTGCACGTTAATAGTGTTAGAAAGTTGCCCGGCAGCCATACTGAAAGTGTGGTACTTGGCAGAAAATTAACTTTATTCCTCCTGGGAAAAGCTTTCAGTGATATGGGCAAGCTGGAGCGGCTGTAAGCACGCCCGACACTTTGACTGACAGCCGCTCAGTCCACACCTATACAACTGACTGAAAGCCGACAACTCCAGGGAGGAAATAGGTTAATTTTCTCCCCGGTGCTGCACTTTCAGTAAAAGGCACGGGCACCTTGATAATGCTATTAATCTGCAGTTTAACCCTAAATCTGCAGGTCAGTAGTGCTATCAAAAGTGACAGGGTCCCTTTAACTAGGTATTTTGCATAGTTACAATAAATTAATAATGGTAATAATAATTAATGTAGTGGGGCAACAATTGTGTTCCAGGCAGATTAGGAAAATTTCAATGTCGTCGTCTATCTTGTGCAATGCTAAAGTTGGGAAACTATTCAGTTTCTCCATTCACATGTTTGCTTGTTCCACTACTAGGACACATTTTATTAAAACTTTAGATAAACTCTTTATTATTACATTTTACTAAATTGCCAAGAAAATATATGTGTCGTGTTGGTAATCCAGCTGGTTCTGTCCAAAATCCTAAAATATTAGTGCATTTAGAAGGTCATAAAATGCATATAAAAAATGGTTTTGTATGTTGTCATTACGTGCCCTGATTACAGATAGGAGAAATATAATGAGGTATCATCCTATAGAAAATGACAATGGGGGGAGGAAGAAATGGCAGGCAGTTTTTAGCTCTATAGCAGGGGAGCTGGAGGGGAAATTTATAGATTGTGAAGTGGAGAAGCCTATTCATTTTTATTTGCAGATGCAGAAAGCTTAATTTTTCCCTTCGGTGCAGTATAACAGGATGTATTGTAATATTTTGCACCAACATGGCCATTGAATCTTATGAAATTGCTGTTGTGTTCTGGGTTAACACTGAAATTTGTTGAGATATCTTAGAAGCCGTAGAGAAGACTGTATCTGTAGAAACACACTTAAAATGTCCCAAAGATAAAACACAATGAAGGATTTTACTGCTGATAAGGTTTAATTTCCTAATTTGACGCTGCGAGGAAATTCGTCCATCTAGCTAATAAGGTATCCGAAGGGGTAATAGGTAAACACTACATAAGCAGAAATAATACATTCATACACACGTTCCCGTGTCTTAGACAAGTGCATAACCCTGTTGTGTCTTCTAATCATAAAGGCGACAGTCTCCACAGCAAGGATTTGTTTTGTGAGTATGGCAAACCCAATCTCTGTTGTTTTTTTTAACCTGTAAATGCATCTAGAGCAAAAAAAGCTTGAATTTAAGATAAATCACTTTTATGGACTTCAACTCATGATTACTTTAAATTGTGTCAATTAATTCAATGTAAATGCTTTGGGTTACATTATTATCATGTGAATACAACACAATGATCCTAGTGTCCAGTACATGGCTCAAGACCAATAAAAAACATAAATGGATCCCAGAAAAAAGATCAAAATTCGGCCACCCATTAAAAGGGTATTCCCATCTAGTATATTTATAGTATATTTACAGAATAAGTAACATGTATATGATAGATGCAGGTCCCATGCCCGGAGTCTGCAGCCATCTCTAGTGACTGGTGCTGTACTAAGCCATTGGTGCAAAGGTAATGTGGTGACCATGTTCAAAAAGGGCTTTAAGATTTTGCTGGGTAATTATAGATCAGTAAGCTTAATATTCATTGTTGGAAAAATGTTCAAAGGGCTTCTAAGGGCTTAAATACAGGAGTATATGATAGAAAATAATATTATAAGTGATTGCCATCACGGTTTTAGAAAGGACAAAAGATGACAAACTAACCTGATTAAGTTTTTTTTATGAAGAGATGAATAGAAACCTGGACAGAGGGGTAACTGGACTTTGAAATGCATCTGATACTGTACCACACAGACATCTAATGGATAAATTAAGGTCTATAGGCTTAGAAAAGTAAGGATTGAAAACTGGCTAAAAGAACAGACTCAGAAGGTTTTGGTGAATGACTACTACTCTGAATGGGGTTGTCACGGTTGTGTCAGATGTGACAGATAGTTACCCTGCAGTTGGCTGCAGAAGATCTCTTCGTTTGGCATCACGGACACCTTCTTAGATCTATCTTACTCTAGGACCCAGCGGCTATCTCCTTCCTGCTAATTGACACCCAGGCCTGGGTGTTTAAATACTTTCTGTTTGCTACAGGTGATATTCACATATTCCCTTGTGAAGGCTTGGAGCTATTGCAGTCTGCTTACTTCCTCTCTGGTGCCTAGGAGGACACTTGCTGTAATCGCTCTGAAGTTGGCTCAATCTAAGTTACTTTCCCCCATGTTTGTCTCCCTTGTTGTGTTTAGATGTTGGTGGGGACTGACTAGTGCTCATCCCCCCTTCCCTATCCAGGGCCAAGATTTATGGAAGTACAGAGTTTAGGTTCCTGTGCGGCGATTGGTAAGGAATCAATATAGGGAGACTGGGTGATATCAGATCGGCCTAGGAGGTCTCTACTCCCCCTTTCCCTAGTATCTGGGCTCCCGTCCCCTCTTTCCTTTGTGTTGCATTTAGTCTTTCTTACACCTTGCGTGACATTATCACCGGCCGTGCACATTTAGAGGATAAAACAAAAAAAACCTGACACTTGGGTTTATTTGTGTGTTATTGTTTTTTCAGGCATGTTTTTTTTCTTTCTCCCTTGGTATGGGTTCAGTTGCAGAGCTTGCAGAATGGCTGCACCGTCTGTCTCTGGTGGTGAATGACCTCCGCTGTGAGGTTCAGCAGCAACATCAGCGGCTACAGGCCAACAATGTGGGGGTCTCTGCAGGTAGGCCTGTCCAGCCTGAGCCCAAGGTTGCCCTCCCGGATAGGTTTTCAGGAGGTAGGGACAAGTTTTTTGTGTTCAAGGAGGCCAGCAAACTGTAGTTTAAACTTTGTCCTTACTTCTCCGGTAGTGAGGAACGAGTGGGAATTGTGATTTCACTGCTGCAGGGAGATCCGCAGTCCTGGGATTTTTCTTTACCTCAGGATTCGATTTGTGTCCAGTCTGTGGAGGGGATTTTTGGGACCCTGGCCCTCATCTATGATGATCCTGACCGAGTCGCCTTGGCTGAGTCTAGGCTACGTCGCCTTCAGCAGGGTCAGTGGAGACGTACAGCACTGAATTCCGTAGATGGGCAATGGATTTGAAAATGGAATGACTCAGGCCTTAGAAGTCAATTTTGTGAGGGCCTTATTGAAAAGTTGAAAGATGCTTTGGCAGTATATGAAACCCCTGAGTTTTTGGAGGCTGCCATGTCTTTGGGTATTGATAGACAGCTTTGGGATATGCAGGTGAGACCACCTTCTCCGGGGCCTTCTTGTCGGGGTTATGTACCTCTGCCGGGGGAACAGTCTGGTGGTGAACCAGTACTGGAGGAGGTGGAGGAACCCATGCAGTTAGGGGGTGCCTATGCATCATACATTTTCCTGGAAATTCGCAAGAAAAAGGTGTATTTATTTGGGGAGGGGAAAGGGACATTTTATTGGGGTCTGTCCTTCGATTCCTAAGCAAAAAGAAACTCGATTAACCCTTGGTAGTTTGGAGTTGGATAAGCAAGGGGTGCATTTATCGCCAACCTGAAGTTCACGGTTCGTCCTGACAGCAGAGATGGTGCTAGAGAGCAAAACCGAGAACATTTCTGTATTTGTTGACAATGGAGCTGGAGTCAGCATGGTTGATGCTGAGTTTGTGAAAACTCATGGTTTTGCTTGCTGTACTTTAGCTAATTCCCATCTTCGCCATCACGACTTGCACAGAAAGGATTAACTCAGATTGTACATAATGTAAAACTGAGGCTGGGGTCAGTTCATTGTGAAATAATCCCTTGCTATGTCCTGGACGGTGTTCCCACCCCAATTGTTTTGGGTCTTCCCTGGTTGGTGAAACATAATTCATTGGTGGATTGGCAAGCCAGGGAGATCATTGAATAGTGAGATTACTGCCACAAGAACTGTTTAGATATTTCCCTTGCTACAGTCTCTACGAAAATATTACCTGCTTTTCTGTCTGGATTTGAGGACGTTTTTTTCTGAGAGGGGTTGTCAGGATTTGCCTTCTCATTGTGCATATGACTGTCCTATTAAACTGACCCCGGAGCTAAACTACCGAAGTCCAGAATGTATAATCATTCTGACCCTGAGAGACAAGCCATGAAGGATTTCATTGCGGAAACTCTGGAGAAGGGACACATCGGGCCCTCATCTTCGTCCGGGCGAAGGTGGGTTCTCCTTTGTGAAGAAAAAAGATGGTGGCCTATGTCCATGTTTAGTTTTCCGGGAATTAAATCAAATTACTATCCGAGGTTAGTGATGAGCAAGCACTAAAATGCTCGGGTACTCGTTGCTCGGGTCGAGCAAATTGGAATACTCGACCCGAGCTACGAGCTCTCCCCCCGGCTGTCTGCAGAGTGCCTAAAAATTGCCCAAATCGATGGAAACAGTGCTCAAATGACATGGGAACAGCATGGGGAAGACACCTGGAAGCATCTCTGACTCCCAGATCACTGCTGTCAACAACGTGGACAGAGTATTTCGCCACTTTTATGGACTCACAATAAAGCATACAAAAACAAAACCAAAATGGATTTTCCTGGGAAATATGTTAAGGAACATCCTTTCCAGGGTAATGACTTGTATATAAGGCAAAATAAATAGCCAAAAACAAAAAAACTCCTCCACACCTTGGGCTATGTTCAGACGTAGCGTGTTTGATGCGTTTTTGCACTTTTGCATTGCTTTCAACCAAGACAAATGCATTCCCCAGGAAATGTGATTTTAACATTTTACAACCTTATCTGGCCATGTGGTGTGTGACACATCATCAGACACATGCATACAGTGCTGAAAAGACATGGGAACAGCATGGGGAAGACCTCTGGAAGCATCTCTGACTCCCAGGTCACTGCCTAAAAGTGTGCCCATCATAAGTGATCCTTGGCGCATGCAAAGATGCCTCCCGCCATGCACCTGTCATTGCAGACTTGCAACAATTACCGTCCACGTACTTGTCCCACTGCAGCATTCAGTTGTCCCTACCCCATTCTTTGGAATGCAAGCGCAAGTATGCAGGCAGCCACCCACCCACCCACAGGCTGCAATACTATACTGCCAAATTTTTGACAGATGCTTGCACTTGAAATGTGGCCTTTTAGGCTCGTGGAGGCGGAAGCTTTGCATAACCTCATGCCGGCGGCGGCCGGGTGTCCATACTCGGTCCCCAGCCGCCACTATATTTCCCGGTATCGCCTCCGCCTAACACAAGCATGGGTCCCACAACATTACCCGTGCCCTCCCCAGTGCACTTACTGGGAAGGACCGCCTAACCACAAACACGTGGTCAGGTGAATGTGGCCAGGGACGGTACAGAGCCAGTCCACGACTTTTTTTGCTGACAGTTGTATTTAGCTCGGTGAAAGGACTGGCATAGAGGGAAACCGTATCTACCCTGTGTGTCATTTCTCCCAAGAAGTCCTCTAAAGCTGCCTTCACTTGAAATGTGGCCTGAACATTACTGCTGGTACTTTTCTGTAGGAATTTGCTTGCCTCCTACCAGCCTGGAATATTTACAGCAAACTATGGTACGACACCATGGTATTAGCATTGCCCCCAGTACCAGTAGCGAAGCCATCCCCAATTTCCTTCTCAGGAATTTTATTTGGTAGACTGAGTGGCTGCCCAAATACATTTTCTCACAAAGGAGCTGAAGATAGAGTAGCAGTAGGTGCAAGTTTATCCAGCCTGTTAGATATTAGAGGGTGAACGGCAGCACATTGGATCAGTGGTTAGCACTGAAGCCTTGCAGCGCTGGGATCGAGGGTTCAAATCCCAGCAAGGACAACATCTGCAAGGACTTTGTATGTTCTGTTGCGTGTGTTTCCTCCTCAGTAAAAAATCAGCCATAGAGTGTCCGGGAACCTTCCCACACACTTTTCTTAGCCAGCACTGCTTCTCGGCAGGGTTGGACGGTGCCACCAGAGAATCCTCTGGTGTGCCTTGGCTTCTACCTCAGGAGAGTTCATGATAGCGCTAACTTTGCAGCTGCTATGGGGCTCTTGAGCGGGTGAGAAAGGTTAGCCCTCAGAATCAAATCCTCTGGTGGGCACAATGTTTTTCAATCTGAAACAGCTTCTCAGTGGGAGTTGTATTTCACCACAGCCATATTCTTTAGCTCGGTGAAAGGACTGACATAGAGGGAAACCGTGTATACCCCGGCTGTCATTTCTCCGTCACCACGTTCCGCTCATTGTCACACACGACCATGCCTGGCTGTATGTCCAGCGGTGAGAGCCACAGATCAGGCTGCTGTGTTACAGCTTTCAACAACTCTGCAACGCTGGGCGGTTTGTCAATTAAGCATTAAGCATGTTATCTTCAGCACAGCCTTTTGCCACTTGGCTAAGGCAGTGCTGCAGTGCTGTCAGCTTGTGACTGATGTGGTCATTTCGGAGATGGAGCAGGAGGTGCATGAGCTGAACAATGTGATTACATTGAGGATAAATTGGTGACACTGTTTTTTTATAGTAAAGAAAGATCCTATTGTTTTGGTTTTTTTTACGTTATTTTTTAAGACAAATGCATTCACCGTCAAATGTCATTTTCACATTTTACAACCTTATCTGGCAATGTGGTGTGTGACACATCATCAGACACATCCTGTTTTATTTATGATGAAGGGACTCTGAAAGTCATAAAGCCTATTTTTATTGGGACATCAGACAGCCCTTACTATTCTTAAAAGGCCCTAGCTATTGTTAGAGAGCCATCAGCCGGCTATGCTTTGTTGTTCCCATTATTAACAAGTGGGTCTCCTATACTATTATTGCGTATCCAGTGACTGCAAGTGCTGCCAAAAATTTGGACGCAACCCAATACCCCTTTGAAGAGACATAGAGGAGGGTCTCAGTAAAAAAAAATGTTCTCATTATAAAGGAGCGGGTCTCCTATAGTGGTAATGCCCATGCTGTGACTGCAAGGGCTGCCAAAATTTGGGAAAACCCCCACTAAGAATTTAAAGACACATAGAGCAGGGCCACAGTAACAAGGTATGACATGTTCCCATTAGAAAGGAGAGAGTCTGCTATACAGTTATAGGGTAAGCAGGGAGTCCAACGGCTGACTAAATTCTTAGTGGGGGTTTTCCTAAAATTGGTCAGCCGTTGGACTCCCTGCTTACCCTATAACTGTATAGCAGACTCTCTCCTTTCTAATGGGAATTTATCGTTACTGTGGCCCTGCTCTATGTGTCTTAAATTGGGGGTTTTCCTAAAATTGAAGACACATAGAGCAGGGCCACCGTAATGATAAATTCCCATTAGAAAGGAGAGAGTCTCCCATAGTGTTTGAATATGCAGTGAATGCAAGGGCTGCCAAAAATTTGGAGGCACTTCAATGACCCTTGGAAGAGACGTGGAGGAGGGCCTCATAAAAAAATGTTCCCATTAGAAAGGAGCGGGCCTCTTATACTTGTAATGCCCATGCACTAAGTGTATGGGCTGACAAACATTTACCCCTGGGGATATACATGAACATACTGTATAAAAATTTTTTTTTACGGGCATCATAAACACCCTTTAAAAAAATTATGTGGGTGTTGCATCACGGACCACGGTCACCCTGGTGATATGGTGGTGGAGGATGAGGAGAAGGAGGAGGACAAGAGCAAATAGCCAAAATCAGGAAGCATATACCCATGTGTGGGTGTGAAAAGGTGCATGGGAATATACCTCAGGAGCATGCCCAGGCATTGTAGGGAGGTCATACAGGCACATGGAGGCCACACACAATACTGAGCCTCATTTTGACTTGTTTTAAGGACATTACATCAAAGTTGGATCAGCCTGTAGTGTGTTTTTCCACTTTAATTTTGGGGGTGACTCCAAATCCAGGCCTCCATTGGTTAATAAATTTGATTTCCATTGATGATTTTTGTGTGATTGTGTTGTCAGCACATTCAACTTTGTACAGAACAAAGTATTCAATGGAAATATTTTATTCATTCAGATCTAGGATGTGTTATTTGAGTGTTCCCTTTATTTTTTTGAGCAGTGTAAGTCTGCCATCCATGTCCACTCCTGAGGTCTTATGTGTGGAGTCTGAACTGAATACCGACGGCCTTGTTGATGCTGGTACTCAACAACTGCCCTCTTCTGCTCACAAATCCTTCCCAACATCTGCAGTGTAGAGTTCCAACGCGTGTGGAAATCACACATCAGTCTGTGAGCCGGAAGCTGCAAACGCTGCTGAAACACTGCAAAGGCGGCGGAAGCTGTAGCTGACTTTCTAAAATGGGCACACAGGCGGCGTACTTTAACAAGCAGATCCAGCAGCTCCGGGTAGGACTTGAGAAACCGCTGAACCGCAAGGTTAAGCACTTGGGCCAGCCATGGTACGTGTGTGAGCTCGCCTCGCCTCAGAGCCGCCACCAGGTTCCGGCCATTGTCACACACGACCATGCCTAGCTGTCGGTTCAGCGGTGTGAGCCACAGATCTGCCTGCTCTTTCAGAGCTGTCCACAACTCTTCAGCATTGTGCCGTTTGCCACCTAAGCATATTAGCTTCAGCACAGCCTGTTGCCGCTTGGCCGAGGCAGTGCTGCAGTGCTTCCAGCTTGTGACTGATGTGGTCATTTCGGAGATGGAGGCTGAGGAGGATGAGGTGCAGGAGCTGTAGTCCATGGGGGCAACCTCGATTGACCTAGGGCCCGTAATCCTTGGCGTCGGGAGGACGAGTTCTGTCCCAGGGTCCGACTGGGTCCCGGCTTCCACTATGTTAACCCAGTGCGCCGTCAGCGAGATGTACCATCCCTGCCCACAAGCACTTGTCCACGTGTCCGTGGTTAGGTGGACTTTACTGGTAACTGCATTGTTGAGAGCACGGCTAATGTTTTGGGACACGTGCTTGTGTAATGCGGGGACGGCACACCGGGAGAAATATTGGCGGCTGGGGACGGAGTACCGAGGGATGTCTGCCGCTTCAGGTTGTGGAATGCTTCCGTCTCCACAAGCCTAAAAGGCAACATTTCGAGTGCAAGCAGTCGTGAAATGTGAGAATTTAGTAGTGTGGCCTGTGGGGCGTTGGCTGCATATTTGCGCTTGCGTTCCAAGGACTGAGGTATGGACAACTGAACGCTGCACTGGGACCAGGACATGGATGTGCTTCCTGATGCTGCTACTTGAGAGTGTGCAACGACAGATGCAGGGCAGGAGGCATCTTCGCATGCACCATGAATAGGGGATTGGCTTGCATGCACAACAGCGGAAGAAGCAATGGTGCCACCCGCAGACACTGTTCCTGGACCCTGGGGTTCGGCCCACAAAGTCGGGTGCTTTGCTGCCATGTGCCCGATCATGCTGGTGGTGGTCAGGCTGGTCGTTTTTCTACCCCTGCTGATGCTGGCCTGGCAGGTGGTGCAAATGGTCTTTTTGGGGTTATTGGCAGAGTCTTTAAAAAACAACCAGACTCGGGAAGACCTAACAGTTGTACTGGCAACTTCCTTTGTGTTGGTGTTACGGGGAATGGTTGCCTGCCTTCTGTCTGCAGCCACCACACTGCTTCTTCCTGCCTGTTGGGGTGCTCTGCCTCCCTCCCCCTGTGTGCTGCTGTCCTTGCTCTGCATGTCCTCCTGCCACGTTGGGTCAGTTACTATATCATCCACCTCCTCGTCTTCCACTTCCGCACCCTGGTCGTCCTCCTGACTTTCTGGCAATTGTCTCATCATCGTCCACCTCTTGTGACACTTTACCACCGTCGCCTTCGTGTGACCGTGGCTGCTCAAATTTTTGGTCATTGCTACACGCAATCTCCTCTTTCCCCGCTTCAAGTGGACCGGGCGAGAGGCCCGAATCTATAAATGGAAAAGTGAACAGCTGTTCAGAGTGTCCAAGTGTGGGATCAGTTGTCTCTGGGTACTCGACATGGTGGGAGGAAGGATGATCAGGGTGAGGGAATATGCGGTCCAGACTCACGGCTACTAAGACTTGACCGTGTGGAAGACAGGGTGGTGATGGCAAAGTGACTGGAAGCATTATCTGCTTTCCAACCAACAACCTTTTGACACTGCTCTGGGTTCAATAGTGGTGTGCTGCGGTCCCCTAGAAATTGGGACAGGAAGGTCAGGCGAGAAGATGTAGGTGTTTGTTGTGGCACAATTTCGGCTTGCCCACGGCCTTGTCCTCAGCCTCTGCATGCACCATTACCATCACGTCCAGTTCCCCGTCCCTTGCCACGTGCCTTGCCCATTTTAAATGGAGGACAGTATCTTCCACGCTCGCTACAAATGACTGAGTTTGGAGCGAACTTATATGTGATCCGTGTGATGGAGAAAACAGAGTTTTAAATACCTGGCCTGTAGGTAAGTAGTTTGAACAGCAAACTGCGGTGAATTGCTTCACTGACACACTAAAGAAAATTTTTAATGGCGGCCAGAAATGGCAGTATTTTCTGACAACGTATATGTGATCTGTTTGACGGAGAAAACATAGTTTTCAATAGCTTGATTTCTAGCGCGCTAATAAAGGACCTGGCTGTATTCTGCAGTGCCAACAAGCAAATGGCGCAGAAAAAACGGTGTTCTCTGGATTGCTTTTTAAGAAAATAATGAGGATTAAGATCCAAAGAAAAGTATTCCTGGCCCCTGAGACCGGGGCCTTTGAATAGAAATATCTAGCAGCAGCAGAAGGCAGAATTGGAATGGAGCATCTTGTGCTATATGCACTGCAGTCTGCTATATACGCTGCCTGCCTATACACCCTGCCTGCCTGATATCTCTGCAAATGGATTAGTCCTCAGAAGGACTGTTTGTTAAGATGGATATGTGTAATGTATGGTTTTTCTCCCTACACTACCTAATACACAATCAAATCTCTCCCTAACGCAGCAGCAGCTCTCCCTACACTGTCTGATCCGGAGTGACTGTGGCGAGCATAGCGGCGCCAGGTCTGATATAGACCTGATGACGCTGTGCGGCCAGCCAATCACTGTAATGCCCACAACCAACTTGGCTACGGTATTACAGTGCATGGCAGGCAATCCCTGCATGTTCATTGGCTCTCTAAAGAGCACCAAACATGCAGGGAGGGGACCCGAGTTCCCGCCTGAGCAACCCGGAAATACTCGGCGAGCACCGAGCATCTCGAGCAGTGAGATGCTCGGGCGAGCACCGAGCAGTAGCGAGCATGCTCGCTCATTACTATCCGAGATGCATACCCTCTTCCTCTGATTCCAGATTTGTTCAGCCAGGTTGTGGGAGCTAAGGTACAGTATTATCCAAATTGGATTTAAGGGGAGCCTACAATCTGGTTAGAATCAGAGAAGGGGATGAATAGAAAACAGCGTTCAATACTCCTGAAGGACATTTCTAGAGTCTGGTTATGCCTTTCGGTTTGACCAATGCACCTGCGGTGTTCCAGTATTACATGAATTATATTTTCCATCATTTGGTGGGAAGGTTTGTGGTGGTCTATCTGGATGATGTTTTGGTTTACTTACCTGATTTGTTGACTCATTGGGGGCATGTTAAACAGGTCCTCCAGATATTAAGGGATAACAAACTATTTGCCAAACTAGAAAAATGTGTTTTCGCCATTCAGGAGGTGCAGTTTTTGGGATACTTGTCATCTTCAGGTTTTCGGATGGATCCGGAGAAGATCCGTGCAGTCCTTGATTGGGACCATCCCGAGAACCTGAAGACTCTACAACATTTTCTGGGCTTTACTAATTTTTACCGGAAATTCATCCAAAATTACTCAGTAATCGTGAAACCCCTTACTTACCTGACTAGGAAGGGGTCTGATTTTTCCAAATGGTCAGATGCCTCCCTCCAGGCTTTTTCTTCCTTAAAGAATTGTTTTGACACTGCACCTATACTCAGTCAACCCGATGTTTCCCAACCCTTTATTGCGGAAGTTGATGCGTTGGATGTGGGGATTGGGGCTGTGTTGTCTCAGGGTCCGTCTCCTTGTAAATGAGACTTGCGCTTTCTTTTCTGAAAAAAATTGTCTTCGGCTGAGAGAAATTATGATGTGGGTAATAGGGAACTTTTGGTGATCAAATTGGCGTTTGAAGAATGGCGACATTGAATGGAGGGGGCTGTCAATCCTATTACTGTTATTACTGACCACAAGAACCTTTCATATTTCAAATCCGCTAAACGTCTCAACCCTAAGCAGGGTGTAACATCCCTGGCGTCGTGCTTGCATAGTGCACCACCTCCCACTATGCAAGACCGCAATCTTACCTGTCAGTCCAACCTACAAACCTTGCTCCAGTTCATGCTGTATGCATGTCTCTTGACTGACTGCTTAGGGCGGCGGCCCCGTTACTTCCTGATTCTTATAGCTGCTGTGGGCGCACCCTTAATGGGTCTCCAGCCTATTGCTGTGAGTCACTGGATATTTAAACCCCATCCACCCAGAAGGAGGTGCCTGAGCAACACCTTCACTCAGTTAGCCTTTGCTGCTGAATTGCCAGGTCCTGTCCTGTTTCTAGTCTGTTTCCGCCACTCTGGGGGCTGCATACCCAGACCTGTTACCTGTGACTTCTAGTCTGTTTCCGCCACTCTGGGGGCTGTATACCCAGGCCTGTTACCTGTCACTTCTTCTAGTCTGTTTCCGCCACTCTGGGGGCTGTATACCCAGGCTCGTTCTTGTATCTCATTGCAGTAGCAGTTCCTGTCTGAACTGTATGCTAGCCTGTTACCTGTTTGTCTCTATGTTCGTACCTTCCCTTTTCCTGCAGTATCTGAACCTGCACCTAACTCCAACTCGTTGTCTCTGTACTTCTGTTTGTGAGTTTTGTGTCCACTCGCTACTTCATAGGAAGTACCTTGTGTGTATCTGGTTCTGCTTGTCCCTTTTCCCTTCCTCCGTATCTTCCTCCTGTGTTCTAGCCATCCTCCTGTATTTTCTAGTCTGTTCCATGTGAACAGAGCCCTGTCCTCTCTGCCTGCACCTTCAGCCTGTTCGGCTCTGCTTGCCCACCCCTCCGGCGGTTTCTCTCTGCTCTGACTTGCCCACCGCTCTGACGGTTTCTTTCTGCTCTGCCTTACCCACCTCTCCGGCGGTTTCTCTCTGCTCTGACTTGCCCACCGCTCCGGCAGCTTCTCTCTGCTCTGCCTTGCTCACCGCACCAGCGGTTTCTCTCTGCTCTGACTTACCCACTGCTCCGGCGGCTTCTCTCTGCTCTGCCTTGCCCACCGCTCCGGCGGTTCCGCTCTGCTCTGTCTTGTCCACCGCACCTGCGGTTTCTCTCTGGTCTGCCTTGTCCACCGCTCCGGCGGTTCCGCTCTGCTCTGCCTTGCCCACCGCACCTGCGGTTTTTGCTCCCCTCTGCTTGATCACCGCATCAGCAGTTCCTCTCTGCTCTGCCTTGTCCTCCACTCCGGCGGTTTCACTTTACTCTGCTTGTCTACCGCATCTGCTGCTCTGTACCTGTCTCCCAGTCTGTACTGGACCCTATCCAGCCTGCGCTCCAACCTGCTAGTACCTCCCTGTCTGCACTCCAGCCATGCTTGCCAGTATCTCCCTGTCTGCATACCAGCCGTGCTTGCCAGTGCCTACCTGTCTGCATACCAGCCGTGCTTGCCAGTGCCCACCTATCTGTATTCCAGCCGTACTTGCCAGTACCCACCTGTCTGCATACCAGCCGTACTTGCCAATACCCACCTGCCTGTATACCAGTCTAACCTGCCTGTTCCTGCATTCCCCGGTGTGGGTCAACAACTGTGATCGGGGTCTGACCTGGAGTCGCACCTGGTCCCTCTGCTCGGTTCCTTCTTGGTCCACGGAGTCGACTAAGCCGCCGTGCGACCTTGGTTGGATCGGGTTGATACTTAGTTACGCTCCTCCAGGCACTCCTCGGTTCATGGTACAGTGGGATCACTAATCACGCTCACGCCAGTCAGTCCGGGCGCGAGCGTAACACAGGGTAGATGGTCCCTGTTTTTTACTAGGTTCAATTTTGTTGGCACTTTTCGTCCAGGGGTCAAAAATGTCAAGGCTGATGGTTTGGCCCGGAGCTTCCCTGATGGTGGTGACCATGAGAATCCTGCCCCGATATTACAGAAGGGGGTAGTCATTTCGGCATTCTATCCTGAACTGGAGGGTGAGGTGTTGGAGGCTCAGGGGGATGCCCATGCCTCCTGCCTCCAGGATGGTTATTTGTACCATCTAATCTGTGCTACAAAGTAATTAAGGAACATCATAACTCTGTGCTTGCTGGTCATCCAGGTGGTAAGGCAACCGCGGACCTCCTCTCTTGTCGTTTTTAGTGGCCGGGGTTGCATCGGGATGTGATTGAACATGCATCTGCTTGTAGTATTTGCGAGCGTTCTAAGGTTTCGCATACCCGTCCATCTGGTAATCTTCTTCAGCTACCTATCCCTAGTAGGCCATGGACACACTTGTCCATGGATTTTATTATTGACCTACTGGTTTCTGCAGGCAAATCGGTGGTTTTGGCGGTTGTAGATAGGTTCAGTAAAATGGTTCACTTTGTCGCATTACCTGCACTTCCAAATGCCAAGACACTTGCTCAGGTGTTTATAAATGAGATCGTGAAGCTTCACGGAGTGCCCTCCGATGTGGTGTCAGATTGGGGGACCCAGTTTTTTTACAAGTTCTGGAAGGCATTCTGTTCTCGACTGGGTTCAGCTGTCCTTTTCCTCTGCCTTCCACCCTTTGTCGAATAGACAGCCCGAGTGCATCAATCAGAATTTGGAGACCTACCTCAGGTGTTTTGTCTCCGAAAATCAGGAGGATTAGGCATCCTACTTACCGCTGGCAGAATTTGCCACTAATAATCTTCGTCAAGAATCCACTGGCAAGTCACCGTTCTTTGGTGCATGCGGTTATCATCCACAGATTGGTACCTTTAGTGGAGGAGAAGCTTCGGGAGTTCCTGAGGAGGAATGTTTTGCTTCGTCGCTCTCCTCGGTGTATCGGGGGGGTTTTGAGTAATTTAAAGATCATAGGAGACAGGTATAAAAGTATGGCTGACATAAAACGCTTGCCAGGTCCGGACCTGAATGTGAATGACTTTGTGTAGTTGTCTACCAGGAATATCAAGTCCCAGCTTCTTGGAAGCTGGGACGTAGGTTTATTGGTCCCTATAAAATAACTGCCGTCATTAACCCAGCAGCATTTGTCTTGAGCTACCTCCGGCCCTTAAAGACCACAATGTTTTCCACAGGTCCTTGCTCAAGAAATATGTGGAACCTCTTGAGGCCCTCACCCCTACCGCCGCCCCCAATAATGGTTGATGGTAATCTGGAGTTTCAGATTTTGAGGATTGTAGATTCTTGTCTCCGTCGTTCCCTACAATACTTGGTACACTGGAAAGGTTATGGTCCAGAAGACAGGATGTGGGTTTCAGCATAAGAGATGAACGCTCCCAGGTTGGTTCGTTCATTCATCACCTCTTATCCTGAGAAACCTAGTCCTGAGTGTCCAGAGGCCACTCATAGAGGGGGGGGGGGGAAGGGGGTACTGTCAAAGGTGTGTCAGATGTGACAGTCGTCCTGTATTTGGTTGCAGAAGATTTCTTTGTTTGGCATTACAGACACCCTTCTTAGATCTGTCTCACTCTAGGACCCAGTGGCTACCTCCCTCCTGCTAATTGACACCCAGGCCTGGGTGTTAATAATTTCTGTTTGCTACAGGGAGGCACCAGTGATATTCACATGTTCCCTTGTGAAGGCTTGGAGTTATTGCAGTCTGCTTACTTCCTCTCTGGTGACTAGGAGGACACGTGGTGTAATCTCTCTGAAGTCGGCTCAAGATAAGTTTCTTTCCTCCGTGTTTGTGTCCCTTGTTGTCTTTAGTGGTTAGTGAGGACTGACTAGTGCTCATCCACACCTCCCCTATCCAGTTCAAAGCTCTAGGGAAATACAGTGTTTAGGTTCCTGTGCGGCGATTAGTGAGGAGCCAATATAGGGATGTTAGGGGAGACAGGGTGATATCAGATCAGCCTAGGAGGTCTCCACTCCCCCTTTACTTAGTGTCTGGGCTCCCTTACCCTCTTCCCTTTGTGTTGCATTTAGTCTTTCCTACACCTTGCGTGACAGGGGCCTGATTCAAAGTGCAATGACGGCTCAAAAAACATGATCAAAAACTGTTTTAATTAAAACCCACTTTTCTGAGAGAAGGAAATGTTAAGTTTCCAGAGGAAAAAAGTCTTCTTTACCTTAAGAACTGTTTTTCTATGGAATAAGCTACCCCAGGATCTGTTCACATTCGGAACCGTTAAGGGCTTCAAAAAAGTTTTTAATGCTTTTTTAGATAGATGCAGGACCTAGACGTCTCTCAAAGAGTCCCATATTTATCTTAAATTTAAGGCATATCCAATGAATATTCCATGAATGTATGAAATGTGAATGCCCCTTTTAGATCCTGGCATTTGTCTAGAGCAATGCCCCACCTCTAGCTTTCTAATAATCCCGTTCTTCTAGAAAGTGGAATACTGTAATGCTTGGCTTTGGTCGTATTTCCTAACAACCAAATCAAGGCCCCAACTGTCTAAACACCAAATAACCTGCTTCTGTGGCATTTATGTCCTTGATCAGTGTTTGAATGCTACTGACTAACAACTATATAACAAATTACTGTACGATACCATATTGGTTCCTTTGGTTTGCTGGTTGAATGTATTAACCATACAGAATATGTTGACTTCCTAAATACTTGATCTTGTGATCTCTTATGATTACAATGGACTGATTCCAAAGCTATGAGAGATGTTAAAGCGTACTGTCATAAAAACGTTTACAAAAAATCAGGATATGCGCCTCAGTGTGTAAAGTCATGTTTTTTTCACCTAGAATTAAAAAAAACATATTATGTGCTATTAATTTCAGTGTGTGGCGGAGTAGGAGGAGTCTTGAATTTCAACAGCCCATTACTTTCTCCCTGCTGAAAGATATCTACTATATAATTGTCTTATCCCGTCTGTCAACCTGTCCTGGAAATCCCGGGTCGCTGATTGGTCCGGCCGCGGCCAATCAGCGATGCGGCATTTCTGAAAAACATGGCGGCCGTTAGTGGCTCATGTGCGGTACGGAGGTCAGCGGCGATGCAGCCGGGAGATGTAGCCGGCTACTCGCAGCATAAGTCCCCCGACCGCAGGCGCCGCTGACCTACATGCGGCTGTCGTCGGGAGATCAGCGGCTACGGCCGCTTATCTCCCGAGGACAAGTGTGACGCCCCTCCCCTCCCCTCTCCTCCTGTCCCTGCCCCCGCTCGATCAGGACCCCGGCACCCGGCGTCATACTTACCCCTCCCCTCCCCTCCTCTCCTCTCCTCTCCCCTCCCCTCCCCTCTCCTCCCGTCCCTCCCCCCGCTCAATCAGGACCCCGGCACCCGGCGTCATACTTACCCCTCCCCTCCCCTCTCCTCTCCTCCCGTCCCTCCCCCCGCTCGATCAGGACCCCGGCACCGGCGTCATACTTACCCCTCCCCGTGCCTCCGCAGCAGCTCCTGTGTCTTCCGCTGATGCTCTGTGACGTCTCAGGTCAGAGGGCGCGGTGACGTCTTTACACCGCGCTCTCTCCTGACCATTCACAGCGCACAGCGTCAACATGCCGGCTATGCTGGAGTCCAGAGAAGCAGCTGAGAAGGGAGGTGAGTATTGGATTTTTTTTTTTTTTTTGTATGGGGCCATAGGGGACCTGCATGGGGCACTATGGGGGATGGATATACAGGGGATATGACTTCCTGCATGGGGCATTATATGGGGGGGAGAGGTGACATCCTACATGGGGCATTATATGGGGGGGGAGAGGTGACATTCTACATGGGGCATTATATGGGGAGAGGTGACATCCTGCATGGGGCATTATATGGGGGGAGAGGTCACATCCTGCATGGGGCATTATATGGGGGGAGAGGTCACATCCTACATGGGGCATTATATGGGGGGAGAGGTCACATCCTACATGGGGCATTATATGGGGGGAGAGGTGACATCCTGCATGGGGCATTATATGGGGGGAGAGGTGACATCCTGCATGGGGCATTATATGGGGGGGAGAGGTGACATCCTACATGGGGCATTATATGAGGGAGAGGTGACATCCTACATGGGGCATTATATGGGGGAGAGGTGACATCCTGCATGGGGCATTATATGGGGGGAGAGGTCACATCCTGCATGGGGCATTATATGGGGGGAGAGGTCACATCCTACATGGGGCATTATATGGGGGGAGAGGTCACATCCTACATGGGGCATTATATGGGGGGAGAGGTGACATCCTGTATGGGGCATTATATGGGGGGGAGAGGTGACATCCTACATGGGGAATTATATGGGGGGGGGAGATGTGACATCCTACATGGGACATTATATGGGGGAGAGGTGACATCCTGCATGGGGCATTATATGGGGGGAGAGGGGACATCCTGCATGGAACATTATATGGGGGGAGAGGTCACATCCTACATGGGGCATTATATGGGGGAGAGGTGACATCCTGCATGGGGCATTATATACGGGGGATGTGACTTCCTGCATGGGGTATTATACACGGGGGATGTGACTTCCTGCATGGGGCATTATATGTGGGGGATGTGACATCCTGCATGGGGTATTATATACGGGGGATGTGACTTCCTGCATGGGGCATTATAAAGGATGGTCGGGAGACATATGCTAGAATACCCGATGCGTTAGAATCGGGCCACCATCTAGTGACTGGATAAATAGCAAATTAAAGACCTATAGCATTATCTTACTGGTTGTTTAGTATTTTAGTGATTTCCTGTGTCTTGAAGTATAGATTTGTAGTAGGGAGTGAGCCAAGGGATAAACTCATACCTAGGGGAGATTACAACTAGGAGGGATTGTGTGGGCTATCAACCTGGTATGGATACAGGGCAGCATGTAGCAGAGATTTTGTTGCCCTGAGGCTTGTAGCATAGCGTGGTTGGTTTAGTCCATTAATATGTTGGACTGAACAGAAAAGTGTTAAAAGGGAATCTGTCATCAGGTTTTTGCTACCTCATCTGAAAGCAGCATGATATACGCAAAGAGAAGCTGAATCCAACGATGTATCACTTAGGTTACTGAGTGCAGCCGTTCTGAAACAATCAGAGCTTTTAGATTTAGAATAAAGCAGAGCTGAGAAAGCTAACCCCACCCACACCAAAGCTGACCCCGCTCACACCAGCGTCTCCATGTACAAAGTCCATAGACAGTGAGGTGCTTAGTTGTCGGATTAGTCTGGCAATGTTAATCACTTGGTGATAAATCCTTCACTGCTAGAAAACAACAGCACACACTTTGACAAGTGACACATCCCTGAATTCTGTGTTTCAGCCTCTATCTCCTGCTGGGTTTACAATAACTCCTACATATTGTGACAGAGTCACTGGTATGATTTATGAGGGGAGGTATGTATCACACAGGTTGCTAGCCTGTGTGAACTGAAACCAATGGACTTTCTGCCAGCATGTTATATGCTGGTGGGTTAACTCACTTAAAGAGCGTGGTTTTAGGGGAATGACATAGTGATGGGAGGGACGTCATTCCCCATACCTCCACCTCCGGATGTGGTTGAGCAACGTTTAAATGTTCAGTCCTGTTTTTTTTTCTCTGTGCTGTGTTTGGAGAGGCAAAGTCTCCAGACTGGACAGCCATAGCTCAGGAGGGAGCTGAAGGCTGGACATAACCTGGATGGGCGAACCGCACACACACATATATGGACTGTGCTACAGTTTATCTTCTGTTTTGTTGTTTTGCCAAGTAAGGCTGTGTTTATTTTGCTGGAGAGCAGAGCTTTATGCTGTTAATAAAGCCTGCAAAGAAAACCCGGGTTCCTGAGTCTACATCCGGAAGTGGCCGAGCGAGTCGTCCTACCACAATATACTGTATATTGGGGGAAATAAGTATTTGATCCCTTGCTGGTTTTGTAAGTTTGCCCACTGACAAAGACATGAACAGTCTATAATTTTAAGGGTAGGTTAATTTTAAGATTGAGAGATAGAATATCCCCACAAAAAAAACAAGAAAATCACATTGTATAAATTAGATACATTTTTTTGCATTTTGCAGAGAGAAATAAGTATTTGATTCCTCTGGTAAACAACACTTAATACTTGGTAGCAAAACCCTTCATTGCAAGCACAGCAGTCAGACGTTTTTTGTAGTTGATGATGAGGTTTGCACATATGTCAGGAGGAATTTTGGTCCACTCCTGTTATGATCTGCAACATGTACTAAGGAAAGATGAGGGAAAGCTGTCCCTACAGTAAGACTAAGCTGAATCCCTACGATGTAGCGGGCTGCCTGTTCCTAGTGAACAGACCCGCCTTAGTCCTCGGCTAGTCGGAACGAAGACCTATAGAATTAAGGGAGGGGTCCCTAAAAGAACTAAGGACTGGGACAAAAATGGGACACCTCCTAAACAGAGAAGTTGTTGCAGAACACAAAAAGACAAACTGAAAAAAATGTACTAGAGGTCCCAGAGGACCAAGCGAACTTGAAAGAGAAAGGCACTGAAGCACCAGGCTAAAGAAACAGTCAAACACTGAAGTCCAGCACAGCCACAAGGCCGGAGCTGGAATATAAAGGCAGATGGTCACATGACCGCAAAACACAAGATGGAAAAAACTAACAGTACCCCCTCTTTTATGAGGATCCTCCGGATCCTCCAGGCCAATCCGGAAACCTCCTGTGGAAAGCTTTAACAAGCCTAGGAGCAGAGACATCATCCGTCCTTACCCAGGAGTTGTCTTCGGGACCGAAACCCTTCCAGGAGACAAGATACTGTAATCTCCCTCTATGCCATCTAGAATTCAAGATACGAGAAATTTCATATTCGCCGTCTTCCACAACAGGAGGAACTGTGACAGTGGCGTCCCTATCAGATACATCAGCCTTTTTCAACAAGGAAACATAAAACACAGGATTAATCTTCCAGAAAGTAGGGACATCCAACCGAACCGCAGACGGGTTAACAACCTGAAGCACTTTAAATGGACCCACAAACTTAGGACCCAGTTTTTTAGAGGGAATCCTCAACCGCAGGTTCTTCGAGGACAACCAAACCATGTCAACCACAGTAAACAAAACCTCCTTACGTTTCCTGTCAAAATACTTCTTGGACTTTTTGTTAGCCTCTTGAAGGTTGCAATGTACATTAGTCCAAACTCTCTCCAAATCACCAGAAAAATTCTCCTCCTCCGGCACCGCCGACCCCAATTTGGAGAACGAACCAAAAGACGGATGTCTCACAGTACAACAAAAAAAAGGAGAACACCCAGCAGAGGAGGATGTATGATTGCTAAGAGCAAATTCTGCGAGAGGCAGAAACTCAGACCACACCTCTTGACTGTCCGCCACAAAACAACGCAAAAACTGTTCAACATCCTGGTTGTTTCTTTCAGTCTGTCCATTAGACTCAGGATGATAACCAGACGAAAATGACAAATGGACTCCCAACCTGTCACAAAAAGTACGCCAAAAGCGAGCCACAAACAGGTCCTCTATCAGAAACAATATCCGTGGGAACGCTATGGAGCTTGACAATCTCCTTAACAAACGCCTTAGCGAGTGTCTTGGCGCAGGGCAACTTAATGAATGGAACCAAATGACACATCTTACTAAAACGTTCCACGACCACCCAGATGACATTAAAACCCTCGGACACAGGAAGATCAGTAATACAATCCATTGTGAGATGCGTCCAAGGCGCACTAGGAACCTTCAGAGGGCACAGCAACCCCGCAGCAGGAGTATGTGAAGCCTTTGACATAACACACAAAGTACACTGACGCACCCACTTGATGACTTCCTTCTGCCATCCAGGCCACCAAAAACTGTGACTGATAAGTCTCTTAGTCTCCGAAATTCCTGGATGACCTGCCAACCGAGACTCATGACACTCCACAAACAAATCTCTCCTAAAGGCTTTAGGCACGAATAACCTCCCATGGGGAGTGTTAGATGGAGCATCATCTTGAGCTTTCAGAATCCCATTCTCCAAAATGGAGTCCAATGCCGCCACCACAACTTCTTTCTGTAAAATGCTCTCCTCCTCCTCGGCACCGACCGTAGGAGAGAAGCTGCGAGATAAAGCATCGGCTTTAACATTCTTAGTACCAGGGATATAGGTAACAGAAAAATGAAACAGGGAAAAAAAGTGCCCACCTAGCTTGACGGGCATTCAAGCGCTTGGTAGCATCCAGATAGATGAAATTCTTATGATCTGTGAAAACCTAAATAGGAAATCTAGCGTCTTCCAAAATATGACGCCAATGTTCAAACGCAAGTTTAATAGCCAGCAACTCCCGATTTCCAACATCATAATTCAGTTCGGTTTCTGAATTTTTTTTCGAAAAGAAGGCACAAGGATGTACTCCACCCTTGTTCTCCTGAGACAAAACTACTCCAACCCCCACTGATGAAGCATCGACCTCGACCAAAAAAGGCTTGGTCTCATCAGGCTGCATAAGGATAGGGGCAGAGCTGAACCTCTCTTTGAAATACTCAAACGCTTCAATGGCCTCAGTAGTCCACTGGGCCGTATTCGCACCTTTCCTGGTGAGATCGGTTAGAGGTTTAACAATTACAGAAAAATTCTTAATGAATTTCCTGTAATAATTGGCAAAACCCAAAAATCTCTGTATAGATTTCAAACCAATAGGCCTAGGCCATTACTGCACAGCCTGAACCTTCACAGGGTCCATCTCAAAGCCCTCACTGGAGACAATGTAGCCCAAAAAACTAATTTTCTGCACAGCGAACTCGCATTTCTCCAGCTTAGCAAAGAGTGAATTATCACTCAATAACTGCAAAACTACACGTACACTCTGCCAATGAGACTCTAGATCTGGTGAGTAAATCAAAATGTCATCCAAATACACAAACATATTCTTACCAATCAAAGGTCTCAGGATGTCATTAACAAGGTTCTGAAAAAATGCAGGTACATTGGTAAAACCAAAAGGCATCACTAGATTCTCAAAATGACCTACCGGAGTGTTAAAAGCAGTTTTCCATTTATCACCCTCCTTCACTCGTAACAAATTGTATGCCCCCCGGAGATCAATTTTAGAGAACCACGTGGCCCCCACTAACTGGTTAAACAAGTCAGGAATTAACGGCAATGGGTAGGAATTGCGTACAGTAATTTTATTAATTTCACGAAAATCCAGGCATGGACGTAAACCGCCGTCCTTTTTTTTTAACAAAGAAGAATCCAACTGCCACAGGCGACTTAGAAGGTCTAATGTGACCAGCAGCCAGGCTAGTCTGTATGTACTCCACCGAGGCCTTTCTTTCAGGGATAGTCAGATTAAACAAGCGACTCTTGGGAAGAGTAGCTCCCTGAACAAACTCAATGGCGCAATCATAATCCCTATGAGGAGGTAAAACTTGTGACTCCTCCTCCGAAAAAACCCTCCAAAAATCTTGAATAGGTACCGGTAATTCCCCTTTTTCCACAGCCACAATGCGACCATTACAACATTTATCATAGCACTTCAGACTCCAAGACTTAATCACATTAGTAGACCAGTCCAATAAAGGATTATGCAGTTTTAACCAAGGCAATCCTAGAACAACTGGAGAGGGTAAATTATCTAAAACAACCAAGTCCAAAATTTCTTGGTTAACTCCATTGATAGTGAGGGGAAATGCAGCAGTCTTGTGAGTAATACATTCCAAAGGAGTGTTATCAATTGCAATCACAGAAATAGGTGATGACAAAGGTTTGGATTTCAATTTAAGGTTTTCCAAAAACCCTTTATCAATCACATTAAGTGTTGAACCACAATCCACAAATACCTGAAATTCAATCAAATCTCCCTGCAAAGTAGTACTCTCAGAAAGAAATACTCCTGCAGAGCGTAAACAAGCTATACAGGCGTAACTGACCTTTTTTTTTTCTTTACTTAAACGACACTCACAATACTTATTCAAATGGTCAGCTTTACCACAATAAAGACACAATCCCTCAGTGAACCACCGGTCTCTTTCCTGAGAGCGGAGTGACATCGTCCCAACCTCCATCGGTTCTCCGCCGTCAGAGCAGATTTTCTGGGGACTAGGACCTGGCATTACAGGAGTCTTTACCTCATTGAACCTGCACCTCAGTCTCCTGTCTATACGAACAGCTAACTGCATAGCATCCTGCAAAGTCTCAGGTGCAGGGAATGCAATTAGCAAATCCTTAACCCTTTCACTCAGACCAGCAAGAAATAAACATCTCAGCGCAGGATCATTCCACTTAACTTCTGAAGCCCATCTCCTGAAGTGTGTTCAATAATTTTCAACATCATCTGACCCCTGATTCAAACGCCTGAGTTCTGATTCAGCAGATGAGATTCGATCAGGATCGTCATATAATAGCCCCATAGCGGAAAAAAATTCTTCAACAGACCTTAAACACGGATCATTAGGCTGGAGAGAAAAGGCCCATCCCTGTGGTTCATTGCGCAAAAGTGACATAATAAAACCAATGCGCTGTGATTCATTCCCAGAGGACCTTGGTCTCAAACGAAAATATAACAAACAAGCATTTTTAAAGGAAAAAAAATCTTGCTGTTTACCATAAAAAACATCAGGCAGTCCTACCTTGGGTTCGAAAAAATGCGCTCCAGAACAGCAACTCACGTGTTGCTGAAGCTTGGCCACCTCCAGAGACAATCCCTGCTGGCGTTGTGCCAAATCCTGGATGAAACCATACTGATCCCCGAATTTCTTTCCTTTTAGTTTTTTGGGCTGGACTTACAGTTATGATCGGCAACATGTACTAAGGAAAGATGGGGGAAAGCTGTCCCTACAGTAAGACTAAGCTGAATCCCTACGATGTAGCGGGCTGCCTATTCCTAGTGAACAGACCCGCCTTAGTCCTCGGCTAGTTTGAACGAAGACCTATAGAATTAAGGGAGGGGTCCCTAAAAGAACTGAGGACTGGGACAAAAATGGGACACCTCCAAGCGAACTTGAAAGAGAAAGGCACCGAAGCACCAGTCTAGAGAAACAGTCAAACACTGAAGTCCAGCACAGCCACAAGGGCGGAGCTGGAATATAAAGGCAGATGGTCACGTGAACGCAAAACACAAGATGGAAAAAACAAACAGGAGGGTTCTAACACTCCTCTTTGCAGATCATCTCTAAATCATTAAGATTTTGAGCCTGTCGCTTGGCAACTCGGAGCTTCAACTCCCTTCATAAGTTTTTTATAGTTTTAAGGTCTGGAGACTGGCTAAGCCACTCCATGACCTTACAGTGCTTCTTTTTGAGCCATTTCTCTTGGCTATATGTTTTGGGTCATTGTCTTGCTAGAAGTCCCAGCCAAGACCCATCTTCAATGCTCTTACAAAATCTCGCGATACATGACCCCATCCATCTTCCCTTCAGTACGGTGCAGTCGTCATGTCCCCTTGGCAGAAAAACACCCCCAAAGTATAATGTTTCCCCCACCATGCTTCACAGTTGGGACAATGTTCTTAGGGTTGTACTCATCCCTTTTCTTCCTCCAAACACAGCCAGTTGAGTTAATGCCAAAGAGCTCAATTTTTGTCTCATCTGACCACAGCACCTTTTCCAAATAACTCACAGAATCATCCAGGTGTTCAATGGCAAACTTTAGACGGGCCTGCACATGTGCCTTCTTGAGCAGGGTGACCTTGCGGGCACTGCAGGATTTTAAACCTTTAAGGCGTAATGTGTTACCAATGGTTTTCTTGGTGACTGTGGTCCCAGTTGCCTTGAGATCATTTTCAAATTCCCCCTGTGTAGTTTTAGGCTGATCTTTCATCTTCCTCATGATCAAGGATATCCCACGAGGTGAGACTTTGCATGGTACCCCAGATCGATATCGATTGACAGTCATTTTGTATTTCTTCCATTTTCTTACTATTGCACCAACAGTTGTCTCCTTCTCACCCAACATCTTACTTATGGTTTTATAGCCCATTCCAGCTTTGTGCAGGTCTATGATCTTGTTCCTGACATCCTTAGAAAGCTCTTTGGTCTTGCCCATGTTGTAGAAGTTAGAGTCTGACTGATTAATTGAGTCTGTGTACAGGAATCTTTTATACAGGTGACTATGTAAGACAGCTGTCTTTAATGCAGGTAACGTGTTGATTAGGAGCGTCTAACTGGTCTGTAAGAGCCAGAACTCATAATGGTTTGTAGGGGATCAAATACTTATTTCTCACTGCAAAATGGAAAAAAAAATATCTAATTTATACAATGTGATTTTCTTGATTTTTTGGGGGGATATTCTATCTCCCAATGTTAAAATTAACCTACCCTTAAAATTATAGACTGATCATGTCTTTGCCAGTGGGCAATTTTACAAAAACAGCAAGAGATCAAATAATTATTTCCCCCCCACTGTAGATATAGGATGCAGAAAGGTAGTCATAATGGTTGTATCCTAAAGACTTTTCTTAAGTTCTGTTCTGAAAGCAATTGTGTCACCTGGAATGGACTGCAACAACTAAGCTTGCGTATCCTATCGGAGATTTGTAACCATCAAGTATGTTGTGCCACTATTATGTAAAGTTCATCCATTTTAACCAACTTTGGTCAGCAACTGTGTATTTAAAGGGGAGCACAAGAACACCCTCCTACAGGATTTTTTTTTTTAAATGATTCTTACATATCTTTTATGTAATGGTTTAATGTAACCACATATAAATTATAGACTACATTTTGAAACTAGAGTACAGATAATGGCTTTTAACATAAATGCATACCACAGAAAATGTAGCAGCATGACAGCTGGACCACAGGAAATCAAATGGTTTGTATAAAGGCTGACCATTTTACAGAGTTATTAATTAACCCATTTTCCACCATAGGGTATGATATAGTATAAATGCAGGGCTTCCTGATATAATGATTTTTTTCTTCACGAAACTATTTCTTGCGTGTCTACTTCTTTTTTACATGCTACCAATAACACAGTTATGAACTGGCGGAGTAATTAGACATATTAATCAAGCCCACTGCTACATTTTCCTCATAAGAACTCAAGTTTATGTCTTTAAAATGATCTAATGGTTGCAATATATCTAGTTTTCATATTGCAAAATAAACTGCAAAATAACAGGATTTCATAGTATGGAGAATTATCTGCCTATTTATTTCTATGAAAAACCAGCATATAATCTCATCAGCACAAATATACAAACAGACTGACTTTATTACAGATGTATATTTTAACCCACACTATTAAACAGAGAAAATGTGGCAGAAATTCTATGAGTTTGACCTTCGTATTTGTAAATGTGAATATTTGCTACTAATAAAGCAAGCACATTAAAAAAAGGTAAATCTTTTTTAAGCCAACTACTACTTTTTGTATGTCTGAATTTAGACCTTATTGTTAAAGGGATTTTCTGGAACACAGTATTGATGGTCTATCTTTAGAAAAGGCCAATGGCCATTAACATCAGATCTATGTGGAGTCTAACTCAGATCACATTAACTGATCAGCCATTTGAATGGATCATGGCTTTCATGACTGCGCGGCAGCCTCTTTATGAGGTTGAATAAATACCAAACAAAACGGCTATAAGGTAGACTGCAGTGTGATGGACCACTGTAAATGTGACTGCAGACTTGTGGATCCTCACAGCACACACATTGTACACTGTGAGGATTCTCTGGTTCCATCACCGGAAACACGCAGTCATGTGACTGAAAGTATGCAATATGCATACTCGGGGCCACATTCAGACTAGACATACGAAGCCTCGCTCAATACAAGTGAATTGAGCAAGGCTGTGACGATCTAGTCGAAATGTGGCTGAAAGTATGCATATCGCATATTAGCAGTGATATGACTGCCCGGTCTCGCCGGAGAATCCTGACAGCGCTCAATCTGCGAGCTATGAGGATTCACAAGTCTGCAGTCACATAGAGTCACATAGACTTTCATAACAAACTTGGACAACCCCCTTGATTAATCATAGAATATAAAACACAAAAATGCCATCAGTAATGCTGTTCTAAAATGAATTAACACATATGATTCAATCAAGTTCTAAATGACTATGAAGTGAGCATGCCATCTTTATCATGATTGCAAGGGGTCCAGTGTAAATGTTGAAGTGTTTTCACATATGTCATGACCCCTTTAACTAGTTCATGACCAGGCCAGTCTCCCGCATTCCTGACCTGGCACATTTTTGGGTTTTATCATACATGCAATTTTAACGGCTATAAAAAAAAATTCTCATTCAGATAATTCAAGTAATTTTTGACTCTTTTATTCATGATAAATGGGGCTTAATATTTGTCATTTTTATATTACTTTTTTTTGCTGATGTTAGAGGAAAATGTAAAGAAAAATAGGTATGTGTCTATTTTTCCATTTTTCAAAATTTTTCTTTATGACCACAAAACACTATTAAAATTATTTAAAATTGTGTTCCCTTTATCTAGAAATTATTTCTTACATTTTGTACATATTTTTTAATGGGGCAGGTCTACAAACAACTATTCAGACTTACAGTATCTCTTTTTTTCTATTTTGCTTTATTTATGCTTTTTTCTATTTTCGTTTTTTTTTTTCATTTCAATTCCTTATTTATTCCATATACTGTACCCACCACATCATTTTAAAAGACTTTTGGGGGTCATTTTGACTTATTAATATATACATTTTATTGCTGACTTCCCCTGTAACTAGGGTTGGTGTATTATCCCCAGTTACAGGGAGAAGTCAGCCTCCTGTCTGCATAGCAAAGCTGACTGGGTCTCCTAGGACCCAGAAGCTCCTGTTCCCTCTCTACATCCAGTTATCACATGATCACTAGGTTCAGAGGAGGAAGCACAGTCAGTGCTTCCTAATGTATATTCACAAGCACTCTTTCAGCTTGTGTATACAGCGACTGAGAAAATAAAATAAACATGGTAATAGTCCATATTTATCATCTTTATTTGGAGTCTGGCCTTGTAAGACAGCCAGCTCCTCGACCCAACAGCTGCAAGATCTCATGCAAGCTGATTCCTCTTCATTGACATTTTAGAACATCTGTGGAGAATAAAATGTGGACTGCCCACCAATATGATAATGAAGGTTTTCTAACTTTAGCCTCCTTAAACATTTCAGAACAGTGTTTATTATAGCATTTTTGTGTTTTACATTCTATAGTACTTATTATGAGTATGAGTTTGAATAAAAATTCAGGTAAAAGATAAAGAGTGAAAGCTCTGATTATTAATAACTTCCTATGGCTTAAATGGAACCTGCAAACTGATTAATGCTGCCTAAACCAGGGACAGCATGAATCAGACACTGGCTGCATAATTCAGCCATCCATTTTTTACTTTGAAATGCTGCAGTGTTTCAGAATAAACATACTCTGAAAATCTATCTTCGAACTATGCACCTAGGATGGCTAGTCAATGGCTTATCCCCAATGGCTTTTCCCTGCCCTATGACTGAGAGTTTCTTTTCAAGCACACTCATAGGGAGAGACTTGTCATGAGGATTGGCGGGGGAAGAAGCTGGGGTGGACATGCCTCAGACTCGTCATCCAAGATGCATGGTCCCCTGTCAGTTTTCAAAGTACATTTTTTTCTGGAGCTATGGAGGTTTTTGAGAAAAGCATAAACAACTGCAATAACTCAGTAGATGTCTGTGGTCATGCTGCCTGTGGTTCAGAGAGCATTAATCACTTGACAGGTTCCCTTTAAGGAAATTCAAATAATGTAAATATAAATGCTTATTAAGTGTTTAAAAATGGTTGTGAAATCTATGTAGTGACAAAAACACCTAAAAGGTATGTTCAAACTGTGTTATTTATTCTGCTTCATCATCTGAATAAAACAAAAACTAATATCAATGCCAGTCCAGTAAAGAACACCAGTCACAGCTGAAGGACACCAATGATAATAATATGGTCTGCTGATTTTTCGTGATGTGTCATTTTTGCTGGACAGACCCCATTGACTATAATAGGGTCTGCTGATTTTCCGCGATGTTATTTTTGATGGAGGGTCCTAGTAGAGACAAGCAATTTCTGTTCTTGCTGGCACCAAGGCTTCAGTTTTTACAAGATTCATGACAGATATCACAAATCCATTATGACCTTGAAAGTCAATTATTATCAGTCTGACAGATCACGATCTGTCAGTTCCTTTACTCCCATTGATTTATAACAACTGGTATCTGTCAGGTGTCAAGTATGCACAGAAGACAATGTGAACTGTGATGTATAGTGTGAATTGTGACTTGTGATAATAATGTTGGATAGCAAGAGTTAATGATTGGGACTGGACCACAATGGGAGGGGTTAACTTGAAGGGAAAGTGACAATTTCCTGTTACAATGTCAGATAGGACCTAGAGTGCATAGAGAAAGGATCTAAGGTCCAATGCGAGCAGTGCCGCATTCTTGGGTGTCCCTAACAGTGAGAGGAGACTGGGAGAAAGAGAGCATGATCTGGAGCAGAAACAAGGGAGAGTGATTTACCGGAGACGGGTTCTTTGAGAGGACGCCTAGCAGTAAAGCCGAGAGTTTATAACTCGGAAAGGTAATGGGCCTAGAGAGGATCGAGTATGCAAGATGTAGAGAATGCTCCTGGCTGCATTTCCAGAGTCAGCATCAGAGATTATGCCATGTGGGCAAAGTAGCTCCCCTAAGGGTAAAGAAGATGTGGATTGAATAAAGGACTCTCACTAACTGAACTGTAGTGTCAAGCTGGGTTGTTGTGAAGTAGTGAGGCGTAGTGAAGACAGAGGACAAATTAAAGAGAGAGAAGAGAAAGGAACTTAATTTCTGTGAGGAAAATGTTACGTATTATCAAGAAAACCTTGAGAAGATATACATCTGCTATCTACTGTAAATAACACTCCCCTATTAATGTTCAGTAAAGAGTTTATTTTGAACTGGTGATCTCCCTCCTTGATCTGTCAAACATCTGGTGCTGGCCAACCAGCAACATTGGTTACATATAGCCTGCACAGGCGTAGCATTCTCACAGTACAAGTTCACACACCCAGCCAAGCCCCCTACCTTCATGTAACGTCCTGGGGTGCAAGAGATGAGTACCTTGCCCACAGCTACCACTCCGCATCATGTTACACGCACAATCTAGTCTCGGAGCTGAAAGAGCAGAGTGATGCAGGGAAAAAATCAAGTTATCTGGAGGATGGCGACCATTACGCTGTTTAAGATGGTGCTGAGCATGAATTTTGTAATGGTGTTTAGTAGTGCAGAACAATGAGAAGATACCGCCCATCGTGGGCGTAGAAGGAACAAAAGAGAGCGAAGAGTTGTCCAACCCTTCAAAGCTTACACCTACTGGAAGGATTGTCGGAACTGGAAGTGCCAGCCTACAGCGAGGAGTGGCCATTGTAGGAAAATGAAGCAAAAGGAAAAGGCCCGTCCATTAAAGCTTGACTCAAGGGAACAGGTGGAGGAGATGAAGAAACAGGATGGTGCGTCAGAGAAAACTCCACCCAGCGAAAGGCGAAGCCATGACGGGGCACTAGGCAACAAAAATGCGGGCACCATTTGTGGGTTGCGAGTGAGAAAAGAAGCAGTGCGGAAGAGTGATAGCGATAGGAGGATTAATGGCAGAGTGGGAGTTCTTGCTGGTGCGGAGTGAGCCGTTCGAGGTGAGGATAGGGCAAGAATGGTTGCGACAGCTGATGATGATCTTAGAGGAGGTGGTGGTCTCCATCCATGGATAAGCACCCCCTGCTACTAAGACTCGCTGGATTGCGCATGTGATCTGGAACAAAAAGGGGAAGAGAAGGCACAAGAGAAGGAGATGAGTCGACCAAGCCCAGCAGGCCTATGGTCCAAAAGTCTGGGACTCTAGTGACCGAGGACTGCTGGAACGTTTTCTTTTTCTTGTTTTTTGTTGCTCTCGATGGATGTCGATGTGTGTACCTGTCTTGTGGACAGAAGTTAAAAGACTGTTCCTGTCCCACGGACTGATGGGGGACAATGGACTGTGCCTGTGATGAAAAGGGCTACCCTTAAAGGGAAGGACTGTGTTGTTGGCTCGAGGGCCCTTGTTCAGAGGGACCAAAGACAACCCGGGGAGCTGGGGCCGAGTAAGGAGAGCAGTAATAGGACTCGGATGGCCATAATTCCATGGTCCTAACTGAGAGGACCGGCTCAACCAAAAAGAAAGAAACTTTATTTGGTTCGGTCTAAGTAATATATCCACAGCATCTGGTGATATAAGTTATGTGCAGGAATGTGTTGGTGTCTTACAGATTCCGGATGGCCGAGGTTCCAGCCATTTATTCAAGGAAGTACTTGGAGGATAAAGGCCTAGTGCCCACGAAGCAGAAATGCGCCAGATTTTTTCTGCATCTCCCTGGCAGGAAAAACGCATGCGGATTTTACATGCGTTTTTCCTGCCAGGTAGAAGCGTTTGTCAAGCATTTTTTCATGCGATTTTGCATACGGGTTATCAAGTGCTTTTCCAAGCGATTTTAGCATCACTTGGAAAAGTGCTTGACAACCGACATGGATTTATATAGTGTGACCAAGTTAATAGTTAAAAAAAGAATAAAAATGGTAAAAAAAAAACAAAAAAAACATTATACTTACCTTCCGATGGCCCCCCGTCTCCTTCTCCTATGCGTCCGGTGTCTTGGGCAGCTCGTGGTGGTGTAAAAGGACCTTCCATGACGTCATTTAGTCATGTGACGTCATTTAGTCATGGGGCCATCAGAAGGTGAGTGTAACGGGTCTGGGAGGCGGAACCTCTGAGCTACTATACAAGGGGGCGGTCCTTGTAAGGGAGCGTGTGGCGACCAGGCAGGCAGTCACAGCAGGTGACCGGGACAGTCTCTAGAAGAACGGGCAGGAGGTCACGGCAAGTGACCGGGGCAGTCTCTGGGTAAAGGGTTGGTACGACCTGTGGCGGCTGATGGTAGACGTGAGCTCCCAGGTGAGCGGGCAGAAGTCTCTGGACAGGCGGGTGGTCACAGCATGTGACGGCGGAGCCTCCAGGTAGGCTAGCAGACAGGCAGCAGATGAGCGCTCCCAGGTGAGCGGGCAGGAGTCACTGGACAGGCAGGTGGTCACAGCACGTGACGGCGGAGCCTCCAGGTAGGCAAGCAGGCAGGTAGCAGATGAGCGCTCCCAGGTGAGCGGGCAAGCTGGTCCTTAGACAGACTGACAGGAGTAGTAAGGCAGACCGTCGGACCTCAGGCTAGCAGGCAGGTAGCAGGATATCAGGCAGAAATTAGACAGCAGACTGGCAGGAATCTGGCAGGTAACTGGCAACGGGACCTGAGGGCTGAAGCAGAGTAGTGAACAGTGCTACAACATTGCTCGGGCACCTCCATTTTGGAGGAGGTGCCTATTATATGGGAGGTCCTCCGGCAATTGGCCGGGGACTCCTTAGGACGGCGCGCGCGGTCCCTTTAAGAGAGGGGGAGCGCGCGCGCGCGCGCCCTAAGCACACTGCCGGGGAAGGAGCGCGTGCCGGAAGCAGCGGGGAGAGCAGCGCTGGAGGACGCCGCGTCAGGAGCAGGGAGGTGAGAGGGACGGCGTCTCTGCCTAGAACGGGGCAGAGACGCCGATGCTACAGTACCCCCCCCTTTAGGCCCCCTCTTTTTTTGGCCAGAAAGAAATTTCTCAAGGAGAAGCGGGGCGTTGATGTTCTCCCTGGGTTCCCAAGTTCTCTCCTCAGGACCAAACCCCCTCCAATCTACCAGAAAAAAGGTCTTTCCTCTTACCCTCTTGGAGGCCAGAATACTCTCTACCTCAAAGACGTCATCAGCGGAAACCGGAGCAGGAGGGGCACCTGGATTATTGGAAAAAGAGTTAAAGACAACGGGTTTGAGGAGAGACACATGGAAGGAGTTAGGAATCCGTAAGGTGGCCGGGAGTTTTAGTTTGTAGGCCACCGGATTTATTTGCCTGAGGATTTCGAATGGGCCGATGAAGCGAGGACCTAACTTGTAGGAGGGTATCTTGAGCCGTACATGTTTGGAGGAGAGCCAAACCTTGTCTCCCGGACGGAATTGAGGCGGATCCAGACGTCTCTTATCAGCATATCTCTTCATCCGCTCGGAGGACAGAAGAAGTGCGGATCTAGTACTCTCCCAAATGGTAGAAAACTCGCTGACAAGAGACTGCGCGGCAGGGTTGTCCACAGAGGCGGAGACGGGAAACGGAATCCGGGGGTGCTGGCCAAAGACAACAAAGAACGGGGATTTGGAAGAAGACTCGCTCTCGTGGTTATTGTAGGAGAACTCGGCCCAAGGGAGGAGGTCCACCCAATCAGAATGGTGGGCATTAACAAAGTGCCGGAGATAGCTGGTAAGGATCTGATTGATCCGCTCCACTTGACCATTGGACTGAGGGTGGTAAGCGGAGGAGAAGTCCAGGGTGACGTCCAGCAGTTTACATGTGGCTCTCCAGAAGCGCGAGGTGAACTGAACTCCTCGATCCGACACGATGTGGAGGGGTAGGCCATGAAGACGGAAGATATGGCGGATAAAGTCCTTAGCCAGCTCAGGTGCAGATGGAAGACCAGGCAGGGGAATGAAGTGGGCCATTTTAGAAAAGCGGTCAGCGACCACCCAAATGACAGTACACCCGGCAGAGACAGGAAGATCGGTAATGAAGTCCATAGCGATGTGTTGCCACGGGGCAACAGGTATGGGAAGCGGCAGGAGATGACCAGCTGGTAAGTGTCTGGGAACCTTGTTGCGGCCACAAAATGAACATGCAGAGACGAAGTCTACCACATCCTTACGCAGGGTAGGCCACCAGTAATGCCGGGAAATGAGTAGGAAGGTCTTTTTTTGGCCGGCATGGCCAGCAAGTTTAGAAGAATGACCCCAGTGAAGAACCTTCTCACGGTCAGGAGGCGCCACGATCGTCTTGCCGGGTGGAAGACGAGTCAAATCCAGGGGGGCCACATTCATCACCTTGGAGGGGTCGATAATGTGCATAGGCTTCTCCTCTTGGTCGGAGGACAGGAAGGATCGGGACAAGGCATCAGCTTTGACATTCTTGTCCGCCGGGCGGAAATGAAGGATGAAATCGAAGCGGGCAAAAAACAAAGACCACCGGGCCTGACGTGGATTAAGTCTCTGAGCATTTTGGAGATATGCCAGGTTTTTGTGATCCGTGTAGATGATCACCGGGTATAGAGCCCCTTCAAGCAGGTAACGCCACTCCTCCAGCGCCAATTTAACGGCTAACAGTTCTCGGTCTCCAATGGAGTAATTGCGCTCAGAGGAGGAGAAGATTTTAGAGAAGAAGCCGCAGGTTACCATTCTCCCGGAAGAAGACTTTTGGGTGAGCACCGCTCCGGCTGCAGAGGAGGAAGCATCAACCTCCAGGTAAAACTGTTTGTTGCAGTCCGGACGGTGCAGCACAGGGGCAGAGGAGAAGGCTTGCTTCAGGGAAAGGAAGGCCTCCTCAGCTTCGGGTGGCCATACCTTGGGATTTGCTCCCTTACGGGTGAGCGCAGATATGGGCGCAGTCCGAGACGAGAAGTGAGGAATGAAGAGACGATAGTAATTAGCGAAGCCCAGGAATCGCTGTATCGCCTTCAAGCCCTCCGGCCGGGGCCACTTTAGGACAGCAGAGAGCTTCTCGGGATCCATTCGCAAACCCGTCTGGGAGATAACGTAGCCCAGAAATGGAAGAGAGGTCTGCTCAAAAAGGCACTTCTCGTATTTAGCATAGAGGTGGTTCTGCCTGAGCCTCAGCAGGACCTGACGAACATCCCTCCGGTGTGAGGGAAGATCCGGAGAGAAGACCAAGATGTCGTCCAGGTATACCACCACGCAGGAGTAAAGAAGGTCACGGAAGATGTCGTTGACCAGTTCTTGGAAGACGGCGGGAGCATTGCAGAGACCGAAGGGCATCACACGGTACTCATAGTGTCCGTCACGGGTATTAAATGCCGTTTTCCACTCGTCTCCCTGACGGATACGGACCAGGTTATACGCTCCACGTAGATCCAGCTTGGAAAAGATCCTGGCGCCTTTAAGGCGATCAAATAACTCGGAGATGAGCGGAAGGGGATATTTATTTTTAACCGTGTTCTGATTGAGGCCTCTATAGTCAATACAGGGGCGTAGCGAGCCATCCTTTTTTTTGACAAAGAAGAATCCGGCTCCAGCCGGGGAAGTAGACTTCCGGATGAATCCCCTGGCCAGATTCTCCTCTATGTACTCAGACATGGCCCGGGTTTCGGCCGCAGACAACGGATAAATATGCCCACGGGGTGGAGTGGCGCCAGGAACCAGGTCAATCGGGCAATCATATGGCCTATGAGGTGGCAATATCTCTGCTTCCTTCTTACCAAAGACATCAGCATAGGTCCAGTAAGGAGCCGGAAGACCGGGTAAGTTAGCTGGGGTAGGTGGAGGACGAACCGGACGAACCGGAACCAGGCAGGTCTTATGGCAGTCCGGCCCCCACCGGAGTACTTCACCGGAATGCCAGTTCAACACGGGTTCGTGTGTTTGGAGCCAAGGTAGACCTAGCAATAGGGAGTGGGAGAGTCCGGGCAACACATGGAAGGAGATTACCTCAGAGTGCAGCATTCCCACCTGCAGGGTTATGGGTTCCGTGGCGAGCAGGATGGTCACCGGAAGGAGTCTTCCATCCACTGAGGCGACCGACAAGGGTTCAGCCAGAGACTTGGTGGGAATACGGTATTTCTCAACCAGGGACTGGGAGATGAGGTTTCCAGCGGATCCAGAATCCAGGTGGGCGAGTTCAAAGTGACGGGTCTCTCCCCAGGAGATAGATACAGACAAAGTCAGGGTTGGAGAGGATTTATTTTTGTCTAGGGCGACCTCTCTGAGCGGTCCTAGACACTGGAGTTTCCCGGCCTCTCCGGGCAGGAACGAATCAAGTGCTCCTTACTGCCACAATAGAAGCAGCTCCCCTCGGCTCGGCGAGACTCCTGGCGAGATTTGACCATCTTGGTCTGGTCGACCTGCATGGGCTCGGGTGAGTGTGCCCGGGGAGTGACAGAAGAGGAGACAGGTTTCTGGAAAGTAGGAGCTAGGCGGGGAACCCTTCTCTCTCGGGTGGTCTCTTTGGTGCGTTCTTGAAACCGGATGTCTATCCGGGTAGCCAACGACACCAGGTCATCCAGGGTGGTAGGAATATCCCGACCGGCGAGCTCATCTTTAATCCGACCGGAAAGGCCCTCCCAGAAGACGGACACCAGGGCCTCATTATCCCAGGCAAGCTCAGAAGCGAGGGTGCGGAACCGTATGGCATATTGGCCCACGGTGAGACTCCCTTGACGGAGACGTAGCAAAGAGGAGGCAGATGAGGTCTTTTGTCCCGGTTCATCGAAGACTCTCCGGAAAGCAACGAGGAAAGACGACAGGTCGGACACCAGGGGATCCCCTCTCTCCCACAGGGGGTTAAGCCATGCCAGTGCCTCCCCAGTGAGATGGGACATGATGAATGCCACTTTGGCCCGGTCGGAGATAAACTGGTGAGTCAAGAGTTCAAAGTGCAGGGTGCACTGGTTTATGAAGCCCCGAGCTTGAGCGGGGTCCCCTCCGAAGCGAGGAGGTGCAGACAGCCGGGGTCCGAGACAGGATGCCATGGTATTGGTGGGCAACGGTGCTGCCGGGGTGCGAGTCGTGACACTAGCGGTGGTTGCTGGTGGAGCAGACAGTGTGTCCAGGCGGGAGTTGACATTCCGCAGGTGGTTCAGGATGGACTCCTGCTGGGATCTCTGACGGGAGAGTTCATGGTATAGGTCAGAGAGCGAGGGAGCTTGGGTGCCACCGGGTTCCATGGCCCGAGCAAACTGTAACGGGTCTGGGAGGCGGAACCTCTGAGCTACTATACAAGGGGGCGGTCCTTGTAAGGGAGCGGATGGCGACCAGGCAGGCAGTCACAGCAGGTGACCGGGACAGTCTCTAGAAGAACGGGCAGGAGGTCACGGCAAGTGACCGGGGCAGTCTCTGGATGAACGGGCAGATGGTCACGGCAAGTGACCGGGGCAGTCTCTGGGTGAATGGGCAGATGGTCACGGCAAGTGACCGGGGCAGTCTCTGGGTGAACGGGCAGATGGTCACGGGAAGTGACCGGGGCAGTCTCTGGGTGAACGGGCAGATGGTCACGGCAAGTGACCGGGGCAGTCTCTGGGTGAACGGGCAGATGGTCACGGGAAGTGACCGGGGCAGTCTCTGGGTAAAGGGTTGGTACGACCTGTGGCGGCTGATGGTAGACGTGAGCTCCCAGGTGAGCGGGCAGAAGTCTCTGGACAGGCGGGTGGTCACAGCATGTGACGGCGGAGCCTCCAGGTAGGCTAGCAGACAGGCAGCAGATGAGCGCTCCCAGGTGAGCGGGCAGGAGTCACTGGACAGGCAGGTGGTCACAGCACGTGACGGCGGAGCCTCCAGGTAGGCAAGCAGGCAGGTAGCAGATGAGCGCTCCCAGGTGAGCGGGCAGGAGTCACTGGACAGGCAGGTGGTCACAGCACGTGACGGCGGAGCCTCCAGGTAGGCAAGCAGGCAGGTAGCAGATGAGCGCTCCCAGGTGAGCGGGCAAGCTGGTCCTTAGACAGACTGACAGGAGTAGTAAGGCAGACCGTCGGACCTCAGGCTAGCAGGCAGGTAGCAGGATATCAGGCAGGAATTAGACAGCAGACTGGCAGGAATCTGGCAGGTAACTGGCAACGGGACCTGAGGGCTGAAGCAGAGTAGTGAACAGTGCTACAACATTGCTCGGGCACCTCCATTTTGGAGGAGGTGCCTATTATATGGGAGGTCCTCCGGCAATTGGCCGGGGACTCCTTAGGACGGCGCGCGCGGTCCCTTTAAGAGAGGGGGAGCGCGCGCGCGCGCGCCCTAAGCACACTGCCGGGGAAGGAGCGCGTGCCAAAAGCAGCGGGGAGAGCAGCGCTGGAGGACGCCGCGCCAGGAGCGGGGAGGTGAGAGGGACGGCGTCTCTGCCTAGAACGGGGCAGAGACGCCGATGCTACAGTGAGTATAATGTTTATTTTTTATTTTAAATTCTTTTTTTCTAACAGGTACTATGATATCCGAGTCTGGAGGAGAGTCTCCTCTTCTCGAGACCCGGGTACCATCCGCACATTGAATCGCTTAATATCCGCATGTGCACATGTAGTCATGCGGATATTAAGCGATTCAATGCAAGTCAATGGCGGCAATTATGCCTCGTATCCGCAAAAATAATGGACATGCTGCGGATTTTTCCGCAGCATGTGCACAGCACATGTGGATTATCATTGGGGACCATGGGGCACGTATTACCAAGCGTTTTTTAAGCGTTTTTGCTGCGGAAATTCCGCTGCAAAAACGCTTGAAAGACCCATAGTGGGCACCCAGCCAAAGGGTTCGAAATTGAACTGGTGGAAGGGACACATGTAATCAGACATATTATTGATGCAATTCGTGAAGCCGTACAGGACCCCAAGAGGTAAGGGGACTCATTTCCAGCCCCAAAGCAGGTGGAGTTTTGCATTGTTATGAGCGATTGGACTGCAAAGGGCCCATATATTTTTCTGGCACAGGGGCCCTTTTCTGTCTGTGTCCACCAGTGTAGGGAATGATAATGGCGTACGGGTTAGGGGTGTAAATTCTTGCCTTGCCCAAGTGCTTTCAAACCACACTATGTCACTAGTAGTGTTGAGCGAGCATGCTCGTTTAACCCTTTAAACGAGCACGCTTGGATGGTCGCCGAGTATTTGCGGCGTCCTCGGCTTCTAAGTTTGATCCGCCGTGGCTGCATGTGTCGCTGCTGTTAGACAACTGCGACACATGTAAGGATTGCCTAACAAACAGGCAATCCCAGCACGCTCGCTCAACACTAGTCACTAGCCATATGTGCTGGCCCATATTTGACACGTTTTAAGTATCACATTTCCTGTTATATTAGGGACTTTGTCATGGTTTTAATGCGAACAGACTTTCTTCACTGTCCCCCTAGTAGCCCCAGATGCAGCATTGCCAGTTATTGCATTTATTTTTTAATCCAGAATATAATCTGCCATTCAATAAAATGTTTTAGCTTTACATCTCTGTAACATGTTGCATAGGGCACAAAGACTGTAGTTCCAAATAGTCTTCTTCAATGTCTTATGTTGACCTATTTGTGATAAATTGGCATGCCCTCCCATTATAATATTAAAAGATATATCAAAATATAATGAAAAGCTCAGCTGTGTCTTTTTAATTGTACGAACAGATGAGCTGAAGTCTTTTTTTGTTCTTGCAGACAAGGAATGAGGTTATATGATTTTGGCTACAGGCTCCTTGCTCGTTCTTCTCAAGTTAACCACAAAAGCCCAGCACTGCCTCCCTGTTCATTATTATCATATTTTATTAGTGTGCTCCACTTTATCCCACTCCTAAAATTATGTCTGTGCGAAAGAGCTGCTCTATCTCACTGATGCTTATAGATTGCTTTTAAAAAGGCGTCTCGTCCTTAATGCTATAGAGATTTGTAGAGATAAGTAATACCGGAGCTGAGTAAATACAGTTTGTGTTTGGACACTTTAATAAACAGGTATTGTGCTATGTTGTGTATTGAAAGGGAGACATTCGTTGGTTTCTGAAAATGAAAGGCTAATTATGATGAACGTTTTCTCCTGGGTTTACTATGTGTCTGGTAATTGGGGTTTTCAAGACTATAGCTTTTCTTTTCAGCCTGGGCTATTAGAAATAATTGGAGATAAACAGTGGGAAAGCAGGTAAACTTAGGTTGTGAAGTGGACAGTTTATCAGAAATTGGATTGTTGCTCAATACAAGGCTTTAACTATCATAAGTGCAAGTGAGGTGATTACCGGGGTGCCAGACTGCCGCTGCCTTGTTCTCTTTGCTTTTTGAATTTACTGACACTGACTGCTGACTGGCAGAGAATCATGGGAAATACTGTCCAGTGACAGCTAGAGTACACCCGAATGTCTGCATTCGAAGGACAAGAATGGACAAACATTTTACAACTAATTAAATTTACTGTTGCATTATTGTGTACATATATAGGTCCCAATTCATCATATCAATTACGCCAGAATTCTGTTGTAAATGCCTTTGAAAAGTCACAATATTTTTGCGTAACGTGGAGTTGCTCAAAAATTTAGCGACTTATGGCGGTTTCCTTCCATTTTCATTGCACCCTGGGGTGGGACAGTGGCGTGAGGCCAAAGCTCATCTAATTCTATAGTGTACCTTAGGCCAGAAATCTTACTCCAGTCCCCGACTGGAGTAAGATTTGTGGTGAGAGGCGCACGGAAGAGCATAACACTTTTCAGACGTGTCTGATAAACTAAGATGAGTTCACCCCTTAATGAAGAAGAAGAGAATGACTCCAGCACGTCCCCTCATCAAGACCAGTGTGAACATTGCCTATCTTGATGAATCAGTGCCATTTAATGCATATTACTGTTGCATGTAACCAGGTAGACTGCTAAATATTAGGAAATGTATTAGATGTCTTAAAGCACCACTCCAACATTTTTTTAAAATTTTACTGCTGGAGTGGTGCCACTAATCCAAGCTCTTTGCACTTAGTCTCATACTTACCAGCTGCTGTCTTCTTCTGTTATCGGCGCCGCTCCAGTCTATCTGCAGCAGTTGAGGCCTGCTGGATCTTCAGGGTTTGATGGGCAAGCTGGCAGTCACAACTCATTGTAAGTCTATGAGAGCCAGAATGAGTCCAGAACGAGGCTATCATAGACTTGCATTGAGAGCCTCCGGTCAGTCAGAAGTTGCGGTCACCAGATGGAATGTGGGATGGAGCGGTGTTGAGAAGAGCTGAAGATGGCGGCTGGTAAGTATAATACTAGGGTCCAGGACTTTTTTACTGACTCCATTCTCCGTTATGGCTTCCCGATTGCCTCTCTAGAGTTTACTGGGTCACCATGAACCCAACATCTGTGGGGAAACATAGCATTGCATACTGTATTTAATTCTCCTTATCACTACCACCTGGGAGAATAAAGCAGTCACACAATTGCAATTGAAATCATTGGTCTGCCTATGAATTGTACAGATATGCAAGGTGTTTGACTGGAAGAGACGGTGTTTGAGAGTTGCTCACTGCTATAATTGATCAGGGTTCTTAAAAAGGTTGTCACTATTGATATCAAGGAGCACACAGCTCTGCCTTACTAGGGGCACTACACTCCTGCTTGATTGACAGTTCAAACCAAAGACTAAACTTCAGACAGAAAGGCCCACAAACAAACAGCAACTGAAAACCACCACAGTGAAGGCCTGGCAGAGCATCAAAAAGGAGGAAACACAGCGTCTGGTGATGTCCATGAGTTCAAGACTTCAGGCAGTCATTGCCAACAAAGAGTTTTCAACCAAGTACTAGAAATGAACATTTTATTTACAATTATTTAATCTGTCCAATTACTTTTGGTCCCTTTAAAAACAGGGTGTCACATGTTAAGGAGCTGAAACTCCTAAACCCTTCATCCAATTTTAATGTGGATACCCTCAAATGAAAGCTGAAAGTCTGAACTTCAACTGCATCTGAATTGTTTTGTTTAAAATTCATTGTGGTAATGTCTAGAACCAAAATTAGAAAAATGTTGTCTCTGTCAAATATATATGGACCTAACTGTAGCTTCCATTAACATGGCAACTGTGTGAATTCTCTTCGACCCAAATCTTGTCAACTAGCAGGAGTCTACTGTTCTTCTGACTTTTAATAGGAAAGCACCACACACTTTTCATACAGCAACATACAATGAACAGGAGCAATATGAACATTAAATATAAAAAATGTAACATTTTCAATCATTACAAGTTAAAAATTGCCAAACTTTATTTGAAATTATAAAGCATTTTAAGAGTGGTCATTCCTAAAGGCAAACGGTTTAACTAGAAGGGCTGTACTAAATGGTTTTACCACAAGGTGGCACTTTAGAGTATTATACTAGACAGAATGAAAGGAATTTTTGCTTCAGGTTAGTCATGGCCGGGTGTAAGTCTCTAGCAAGTTACGGCATTTAATTTTGCAGATTTTTAGCAGCATTTTTTAATTGTGCTTTTGTCACATTTTATTCCTTGCCATGATTTTTTCTGGTATGTCAAGTTTTAAATATAACTACTTGGTTTTAGAAAATTCCTGTTTGCTGAGTTACATAGCTTTGATAAAAGTTTATCGATAAAGTAATGTTAAGATTACATGTGTTTTTAGTGTATTTTTCCTTCGGGAGTGTGATGAAAATGCAGATGAGTTTTTCATCTTTAGATTTTCCGCATCTGGCTCAAGTCTGTAGGGAAAATATGTAAGAAACTGACATGCTGTGTGGATTTCAAAATTGCACCACGGGTCAATTTTCGCAGCAGAGCTGTGTAAATATAAATTGTAATAATAAATAAATAAAATGCCCAGTGTAAATGAGATTTATATTGACAGATTAGACCACTGGCATGGTCGTTCCGCTGGCCCTGAAAGAATAAAAGAGAGTGAAAGAGAGCTCCAATTTTTCCATGCCCAAATACGTAGCGGAAAAACCTCAGAATTTACGCACCATGTGAACTTAGCCTAAATGTCGAAAGTTATCATTTCTTATTGTGATGCATCATCTATACAAAAACAGAAAACCCCAACCTTCTACAAGACAATTAGAAGCATGATAGATCTTTAAGAACATTGTAGATGTATGTTTGTTAAATGTCTCCTGTCTAGAAGTTTGTAATAATTAGATTTCAAGTGCAGTTTTTGCTTCATTAACTACCAATATGGGAGCTCATCAAGAGAGGAAAAGAAACACAAGGGGCTGTTTTAGAAAATCACTGTTCGGCAAATCAATAGCAACTTTTAGGCTGTAATGGTCCTTGAAGTACAGTTTAGAAAAGAAAAATAGATATGCTTTTGGTTACATCTGCTGTTGTGCTGTGTCCTTTGAAAACAGATCTAGCAGGTGGCATGTGTCAGTGTAAGGTGCCAGAGGGCGGTAGTCGTGGGCGAGCTGCTGCTCCATGTCGTCCTGGCACTTTACAGGAAAAGATGGGTCCTGGCTGGGCGTTGATGTTGTAAGGGCCATACGCCCCTGCAGGCCGCCTGTGGCCGATGGTGTTGGCCGGTCAGGAGTGTAGGTGTTAAAGTTCAATAAAAGAGACTTCCATTCTAAAACACAGTGTTTACTGAACGGTAACTTAACCCCTTTACAACTATTTCAGTAATTGCACGTAGCTGCGCCCTGGGCCTTATGGACCAACTACGTACTATTACGCATAATGCGATCATGCCCGCACACAAGCGGTGCGGGGCGATCATCGCCGGGTGTCAGCTGATTGTCACAGCTGACACCCGGTGCTATGTGCCAGGAGTGGTCAAGCACCACTGCTGGCACATTAACCCCCGAAATGCTGCGATCGAAGTCGATCACAGCATTCCGGAGCAAGGGGAGGTAAGCGCCATTACTTACCTCCTCATCGGCGTACCATGCTGTCTCCTGCCGGGTCACAGATGTTGTCATGGTGACCCGATGTCGTCATGAAAACATCCGGGTCACCAGGAGGCAAGAAGTTACTTTGGTCATGTGCAGTGCGCGACCAAAGTAACTTGTCCTTGTGCTGCACTGACAGGTTGCATAGCACAGGGATGGTGCTGCATTCCTATGCTATACAGCTGATCAGAATGTTAAAAGTGAAAGTCCCATAGTGGGACAATGTGTAAAAGTAAGAAAAGTGTCAGAAAGTGAAGAAAAAAAATTTTTAAAAATCTAAAAAAAATGAAAAAAATAATCCCCACTCTACAATGTACTCATAGAGCTGTGGTGAAGACTGGGTTATACACAGCTCAACAACTAAGCTTTCTAGATCTGCAGTAGAGAAAACTGTAGCTCTATCATAACTGCTGCACCAAGTAAACTATGTGACACATCCCTGGAATCAGGGTCACTGTCCCTACATCATGCTCCTGTCATATTACAAAACAAAAACCTGCTGACTGATTACCTTTATTAGGTCATCACCCATTTTGGATTCTGTCTAACCTTCTTATGTTTATGGACTTGTTCCTTGTCTTGTACTTGTTGTTCTACTTATATCGCCTTTTCATCAGTGTCTGCCTTTTTTGAGGTGGACACAAAAGCCTGATCAACTGCACTTTTGTGCCTGCCTCAAAAAGGCGGACACTGCTGAAAATTAAATGAGAGCACAAAGTGACTCCATCTGCTTCATTAAAGTCAATGGCCCCATGGGCAGTTCTGACCAGATCCAGTTTTTCAGGACTTCAGACGGAAGCCCTGATGGAGCCACTGACGTGTGGAAAGGAATATGAACATAGCCTAACACCACAAAATTGACATGTAAACAAACACATACCAACATGGATAAAAAAGTGTGTAGATTTGAAGACATAGTTTCATATATTGTGTGATATGCCACTTTGGTCTGGGATCTCCAGACAGACAATAAATAAGTAGGCCTCATTTATTAAAACTATATCTGAAACTGTCTTTGTTCCCCATGGCAACATCAACATCAAAACTCAGCTTCCAATGCTGTGTAAGAGGAAGCGATGATACCCCTGAAGAGCCCTTACATGATGTGACATCTACTTGCTGGACGAAATCAAGGAGAACCAATTGGCACCAGAAGAATTGAAGGGGGAGCCAGTTCTTGTGTGGGACCTGGTTAGGAGCCTTGAAGAACAGAGTTCCTGGATGTAAAAGTGACTCGCCCCCTGGGCCAGTGCTTTAGTGCGGCGCGCGGGGGATACCCGGAGCCGGATCCGATGGGGGTAGTAGTCTTTGTGTGGCGGTGACCCGGTCCGCGCCCAGGGTGGTCAAACTAAGTGGCAGTTATTGGTATGATGGTATTAGTGTCCGACTACGCCACCCGTTGAATGCGGTTATGAAACCGCCGCTGCAGGGCAGACCGCTGAGGCCGGTGGTATAGGTGTGCAGCAATGTTGATATAACCCCCAACGGGAGAGGTATGGCCTCAGGGCAGCGGATGTGGGTGATGTTGGGAGTGATGGTGTGGATGTCCCAGCACTAACGGTGCGACAAGGAAGCATGGAGACGCGAGGGTACAGTTCAGGGCCTTTACTGATGGTACAAGGCAAATTCCCCCGGGAGTACTGGCTAGTAGTTGGGGCCTGGTTAGTCTGCGAGTAAGCCGGAGTTCCCCTGGCCAGGTGGAGTTGTAGGCCTTCCCGTTAGTCTGTACCCTTCCTGGCTACCCTGCTTTCGGCGGTTACAAGTAGTCCACGTCCCTGGGTATACCGTGTGGTGCTCACCCGTATGGCTGGTGACCTGGGGCCTCCTGTTAGCCTCCGCTCCGGGATGGCGGTGCTGGTCCCTTCGTTGTGACTGAGCCTCCGGGCTTTTATGTCCAGAGGACCTGGAATCCCCTGCCGGATGGATTCTGCTGCTGGGTATATCTTAGTCCCCACAGCCTCGGACTCCTGTGTCCGGTTTTAGTACCTTCTCCCAGGGCGAGCTCTGCACAGCTCCAGCCCCTGGCGCTTCTCCTTGGCTCCTACAGAGCTCCTGATGTCTCTCTGTCCCTGTTTCTGCGTGTCCAGACCAGACTCCGTCTCTGTCTGGAACTCCTCTCACTAACCCTGCCTCAGCCCCAGTTTATGTAGGGGAAGTTCTTCCCCTCCCAGGACTGGGCAGGAGGTGTGGCATGCTTAGGATTCCTGCCCAGGAGACCTCCCACCTGCTCACAGACGTAATACTGCTATTACTGTGGAAACCAGACCCCTGGGGTGCCACATTCCCCCCTAGTGAAATTTAGTACTCCCGGACTAAACATAACAGGGTATAAACAATAACAATTAAATACATGAGATGGTCACGGCGTGTCCGTAACCGGGAAGCAATAAGGGTGTCCATTTCACCAAAGAACAGGGAGCCGTAACCAGGTAGGGGTCTGTCCTGCCCCGAGTCTTCAACAGTCTTTAGTCCATTCCTGGGTTACGCTCCAAACATATTTACAACAGAGTTCCGGTTACTCACTGTCCATAACCTGTCAGTCCATATAAAGAAATCTGTAACTGAAAAACATAATTAGCAACGGCTACAACAAAACAGGTAAACATAAAATAGTTAAAGCAACTAGCCAACTTAGATTCTCCAACGTACGGGCATCTGGCTTCTGGTAACCCTAGTGGACCTACGGAGCTCACTAACTGGTCCTGCACTACAGGGTGTAGGAGGTGTTATGGGCAGGCTGGGCAGCTTTCTGCGCACTCTTTGGCTCACTAGGGGCACGGCAGGCTCACTACTAGCAGAGGGTTGATCCTCCTGTACTGCTGGTGTGGACTCTTCTGCCTCTTGGGCCGGCTGCTCTTCCAGCTCTACTGGTTCTTCTGTAGGCACTTGCGGGGCTGGCTGGAGAAAGGTGAGGACGGGTACCACGACAGCACCGTTTACTTGTGTCCAAGACCGGGGGAAGTCTCCGAGTACAGTCCTGATCATTTCTTCCCTTTCCTCTGCGGGTCGAGGGTTTTCTTGATCTTCTTCTTCAGGGCTTTGCAGCTGCTCGGGACACTTCTTCAGGTGGTCTCTGGAGACAACGGCTGTGGTTTCTCCTCCATCCTTACTGATCACGCAAATCTTTGGGCTCTCATGGCTTGATGGCAGTACGGTGTACAGGTCCTTCTCCCACTGGTCGTCCAACTTGTGGAGCCGTCTTTTCCTCTTCAAGACCTGCTCTCCAGGTACCAGGGGAACAGCGGGAGCATACTGATTATAAGCCTTCTCTTGCCTTTCTCTAGCTTGAGACAGACTTCGCTCCACGCTCTCCTGCACTTTCCGATACTGCTGCTGCCGTCCTGTATCCCAGTCTGCCTCTGGCGAGGTGTCCTCGGGCGTCAGGACTCCCATATCCAGGTCGATAGGCAGCTTACCAGGCCTTGCTCTCATTAGGTAAGCCGGGGTACAGTTGGTAGAACCTACAGGGATGTGGTTGTATAGGTCCACCAGATCAGGCAGCTTCTCAGGCCACAGACTGCGTTCTTCCAGGAGCAATGTTTTCAGGAGGTCTATCACCACCTGGTTCATCTTCTCGCAGAGTCCATTAGTCTGTGGGTGATAGAGCGTTGTTCTTATCTTCGTGCAGCCATACAGGTTGCAGAACTCCTGGAAGACTTCCGCTTCGAAGGCTGGCCCTTGGTCTGTCAGCACTTGGTCCGGGTACCCGTGTGGACGGCAGAAGTGCTGCTGGAAGGCTCTAGCTGCTGTTTGAGCCGTTAAGTCCTTGACCGGGACCACCACCAGGAACCGGGAGTAATGATCTACGATTGTGAGGGCGTAGACATACCCAGATCTGCTTGGAGCCAGTTTCACATGGTCCAGGGCTACCAGTTCCAGTGGCTGTCGGGTGATGATGGGCTGCAAGGGAGTCTTCTGGCTGGCACGGTCCTTCCTTCTTAGGTGGCACGGTCCACAGTCTCTGCACCACCTCTCGATGGCTCCTCTCATGCCTACCCAGTAGAACCGTTCACGCAATAAGAACTCCAGCTTCTTCCACCCGAAATGTCCTGCTCCGTTGTGGTACGCCTCCAGAATCATAGCCGCGTCTCGTCTGGGGACCACTACCTGCCAGGTCAACTCATGTGTTCGAGAGTTAACCATTCTCCGGCACAACTTCTCCCTGTAGAGGAACAGCCTACTTTTCTCCTTCCACAGTTGCTTAGTCTCCTCTGGGGCGTCTGGGTCCAGACTGGCATCGGCTTGGGTCAGCATTTCCTTCACCAGACGGACTGCAGGATCACTGTCTTGCGTCTCCGCCCAGTTGTAGTGGGGCAAGGGATTGAACGTCACGGAGCGCCTGTCCTTCACACGGTGGGAATACAGGGTAATCCCATGACGGTGGAACGCAGGGAGCTCAACTTCTTCCAGATCTTCTGGATCTTCCCCTACGTCCGGTAAGTTCGGCATTCTAGACAGGGCATCCGCGTTGGCATTTGAGCGTCCTGCCCGGTATTTGATGGTGAATTCAAAGTTGGACAGGCGAGCCATCCATCTCTGTTCCAGAGCACCGAGCCTTGCAGTGTCCAGGTGTGTCAACGGGTTGTTATCCGTGTACACGATGAATTTGGAGGAGGCAAGGTAATGCTTGAAACGTTCGGTCACTGCCCACACTACTGCCAGGAACTCCAGCTTGAATGAGCTATAATTCTCAGGGTTCCTCTCGGTGGGTCGTAGCTTTCGGCTAGCGTAAGCGATTACCCGTTCTTTTCCTTGCTGGATCTGGGACAGCACGGCTCCTAGTCCGATGTTACTTGCGTCCGTGTGGAGGATAAAGGGCTGGCTGTAGTCTGGATATGCCAGGATTTAATCCCCCGTGAGGGCCATCTTCAGCTGGCAAAAGGACTCCTCTTCCAGCTTTTCCCACCTGAAGGGCGGCTTCTGGTTTTTGGCTTTTCGAGATTGACCTATCAGGAGGTCCTGCATAGGGGCTGCCATTTTGGTGAAACCGGGAATGAATCTTCGGTAGTAGCCTACCAACCCGAGGAACTGCCGCACTTCCTTTATGCTGGAGGGTCTTGGCCAGTCCTTAATCACGGTGATCTTATCAGGGTCAGGAGCCACTCCGTCAGCACTCACCACGTGTCCCAGGTATTGCACCTTTGGTTTCAGGAGGTGACACTTGGAGGGTTTCACCTTTAGGCCGTAGTTTGCCAGAGCTTCGAACACTTCTGCCAGGTGTTTCAGGTGGTCCTCGTAGGTCTTAGAATAGACGATGACATCGTCCAGGTATAACAGGACCGTCTCGAAGTTCCGGTGTCCCAGACAGCATTCCATCAACCGTTGGAAGGTTCCTGGTGCGTTGCAGAGCCCGAACGGCATGCAGTTAAATTCGCTGAGACCCATCGGGGTGGTGAATGCGGTCTTCTCTCGGTCTGCCTCTGCTACAGGAACCTGCCAGTACCCGCTAGTGAGATCCAAAGTAGAGAAGAAATTAGCAGATTTTAATGCAGCTAAGGACTCTTCTATCCTTGGTAATGGGTACGCATCTTTGTGTGTGATACGGTTGACCTTCCTGTAGTCTACACACATTCTCATAGTGTTGTCCTTCTTTTTCACTAAGACTAGTGGAGCTGCCCAGGGGCTACAGCTGTCCCTGATTACCCCAGCCTCCTTCATGTCTCTAAGCATCCCCTTGGCGTGTTGGTAGTGTGCAGGGTGTACGGGTCGGTATCTCTCCTTTATGGGAGGATGGTCTCCCGTGGGGATGTGATGTTCTACCCCCTTTACTCGCCCGAAGTCTAACGGGTGTTTACTAAACACTCTCTCATACTCTTGAACCACCCGATAGACTCCTTGTTTCTGGTGTGAGGGAGTGGAGTCAGTACCCAGATGTAGTTGTTGACACCAGTCCTCCACTGGTTTCTTAGAGCCGTTACCTTCCTCTGGTTGAGATGGAGGCAAGGGTTCCACAGCCTGTACAGAATTCTGGTTTATGGTGAACAATTTAGCTAGCGTGGCATACCGGGGCAGGTGTACTTCTCTCTCACCGATATTTATGATGCGAACGGGCACCCTCCCATGGCGTACATCGACCACCCCCTGTGCTGTCAAAATGGTGGGCCTACTGTCTGAGTAGACGGGTTCTACCATTGCTTGGTAGTCTCTACCTCTTAGACCAATAGCTGCCCGGCACCAAATCATCATCTCACTTTTTGGGGGCATGGCAATAGGGAACGGGTCACACATTCTCACGCTACCTATCTCACCACCAGATAGTTCCACCTGTTGCCGCTTCATCAGTGCCCGGATCTCTTTTTGGAGCACACGCTGCTGGCCGGAACTGGCGTTCTTGGCAACCTGCTGTAAAATGAGAATCACCTCTGCAAGACAATTTTCAATTACATTGGTTCCCAGGGTGATTCTAGGGTGACTCTCATGACGGTCTATGTCCACTATAATCAGTCCTTGTGCCGCCAGTTCGACTTTACCGATTTTAATGGTCACCTCCTTGAATCCCACCTGCGGCACGGGCTGACCATTGCTGGCGATGATACTCAGGTCGTCGTCTGGGTAGCGTGTTATGTCCGAGTCATTCCAGTACTGCTTGAAGAGCACGTACGGGATGGTGGTGACCTGTGACCCAGTGTCTAGTAGGGCACTCATAGGAATGCCATCCAGTACCACAGGCAAGATTGGACGTCCCCCTACGTATTTATCACGCCAGTTTGATGGGCCTGATGGGCTTATGCCTGGGGGTTGGCCCTCTACCCCAGGTTGTGCCCGTTTAAATGACAGTACCTTGCCACATGTCCGGGTTGATTGCAGCGGCGGCAAATAGGTCGTCCGTCCTCGTTGTATCGATCGCTGGGTCTTCCTCTGGCCGGTGGGGTCCTCCTTGGTCGGCGCCACGGGATGTCCTCCGGTCCGGATGCCAGCTCGATCTTCCCTGCAGTAGAAACCTGTAAAGACTGCACAGTTCGGGTTAGCGCGGCAACGCTTTTAGTTAGCTCTTGGACCTGATGGTGCAGGTCTGTAGCCGGGTCACTGTTTAAAGCCTGCGCATCAGCTCCCACAGGCCCTGCAGACAAGGGCGCCGTCTCCTGGTGATAAGTGATAGCAGGGCGCCTGTGGGTCACAGCGCCACCTGGTGCCGGTTCTCGGAGCACCCGGATGGCTCTGTCCTTGAACTGTGCAAAGTCCAGGTCAGGGTCCTGTAAGGCCATTGCCCGCAACTGGGTTCGGTGGGCATTGCACAGTAGACCCTCAATGAATTGTTCAGTCAACAGCTTATCTTCATTTCCCACGCTGTCAGGGTCTGCCTGCTTAATGGCTCTCAGGGCCTCTTGTAGGTTTAGAGCATAGTCTCTTATTCTCTCATGTGCCCGTTGTTTGCACCCATAAAATCTTAGTTTTATTTCGGCTGAGGTGCGGGTGTCAAATGTGTCTTTCAGCCGGGTTAGTATGTCTCTGACAGTCCTCTTCCTCCCAGGTGGCCAGGACTTTACCTCCCTTTGGGCTGCCCCGATTAATTGGGCCACCAGGATGCTCACTTTTTGCGCCTCCGAGAGGGGATACACCTGGAAGAGGCTATCCAGCCTTTCTCTGAAGTCATTTAGGGTATGTGACTCCCCTGAGTACTGGGGTAGCCAGGCTGCCCCCGGGATATAGGGCATGGTGAAAGGCATGACCGCAGCAGCGGTGGCACTGGCGGCGGCTGTGGAGGTGAAGCTCTCCTCCGTATCCGACATCCTCCTCCCCCCTAGTGGACCGTGGCCTACCTTGCGATGATCCTCTTCCGTAGGCCGCGGCTCCGCAGTCGATCGTCAGGGTTGAGGACCTTCCGTCGCGCTCCTGTGACGTCGGCGTCCGCTGGGCTCCTTCCAGGACCTTACGCAACGTCCGGACGTGAGGCGGGGCTTCAGTTCCCGCGGGCTTTCGGAGTACACGCCCCTCTTCTTCCCGCGCGGCGCCCTCAAGATGGCGTCCAATGGCGGGAAAACTCCACGGATGGCGGGAAGAAGGCAGAAGATGGCGTCGGATGGCGGGAATCGGCTCCAGATGGCGGGAAACGACTCCGGACGGCGGGAAACTTCACCACAGGTAAGTATAAAAGTCTCTTTTTTCAGGCACGCAGTACCCGGTGGTTGCGGGCACGTAATCCTGCCGACTACGCCAAAGTTGACTCGCCCCCTGGGCCAGTGCTTTAGTGCGGCGCGCGTGCGCGCGGGGGATACCCGGAGCCGGATCCGATGGGGGTAGTAGTCTTTGTGTGGCGGTGACCCGGTCCGCGCCCAGGGTGGTCAAACTAAGTGGCAGTTATTGGTATGATGGTATTAGTGTCCGACTACGCCACCCGTTGAATGCGGTTATGAAACCGCCGCTGCAGGGCAGACCGCTGAGGCCGGTAGTATAGGTGTGCAGCAATGTTGATATAACCCCCAACGGGAGAGGTATGGCCTCAGGGCAGCGGATGTGGGTGATGTTGGGAGTGATGGTGTGGATGTCCCAGCACTAACGGTGCGACAAGGAAGCACGGAGACGCGAGGGTACAGTTCAGGGCCTTTACTGATGGTACAAGGCAAATTCCCCCGGGAGTACTGGCTAGTAGTTGGGGCCTGGTTAGTCTGCGAGTAAGCCGGAGTTCCCCTGGCCAGGTGGAGTTGTAGGCCTTCCCGTTAGTCTGTACCCTTCCTGGCTACCCTGCTTTCGGCGGTTACAAGTAGCCCACGTCCCTGGGTATACCGTGTGGTGCTCACCCGTATGGCTGGTGACCTGGGGCCTCCTGTTAGCCTCCGCTCCGGGATGGCGGTGCTGGTCCCTTCGTTGTGACTGAGCCTCCGGGCTTTTATGGCCAGAGGACCTGGAATCCCCTGCCGGATGGATTCTGCTGCTGGGTATATCTTAGTCCCCACAGCCTCGGACTCCTGTGTCCGGTTTTAGTACCTTCTCCCAGGGCGAGCTCTGCACAGCTCCAGCCCCTGGCGCTTCTCCTTGGCTCCTACAGAGCTCCTGATGTCTCTCTGTCCCTGTTTCTGCGTGTCCAGACCAGACTCCGTCTCTGTCTGGAACTCCTCTCACTAACCCTGCCTCAGCCCCAGTTTATGTAGGGGAAGTTCTTCCCCTCCCAGGACTGGGCAGGAGGTGTGGCATGCTTAGGATTCCTGCCCAGGAGACCTCCCACCTGCTCACAGACGTAATACTGCTATTACTGTGGAAACCAGACCCCTGGGGTGCCACAAAAGCCCTGCGCGCCAAACTGGGATTTGGTGCCAAGAAGAAGAGTGGAGCAGACGGGGACCAGAGATGGCCCGGGGGTGAGCATGACAGGCCGCAGCGGAAAGCGTAAGCCACCAAGGTGCCGGTCATCGCCAGACAAGGTCCAGGCGATGCCTGGTGAGACAGAGACCCGACTACACCATTTAAGACCCGGAGTCCCGAACTATGCCGGTCAAGATCCAGAGTTCAGACTGCGCCGGTCAAAACCAGAACCAGCTCCCTATGCCGGTCAAGTGCCAGAGGCCAGACAACACCCGTCAAGAGTCGGGACCCAGGCCTAGGAGACATCCACCAATGGTCAAGCACTGAAGATCCGTGAGGAGACGACAACCAGAGGAGAACGCTTGCGGTTACATAGGGACAGGCCAAGTGATCAGGGCCGTCACTTCCAGCTATAACATAAGGTACCGGGGTTGGTCTGGGTTAGGACAACAGGTGGGGTCCAGGCCGGTTGGTGTGCAGGAGGCTCAACGTGCTGGGAAAACACGGTGACCCTGCTAGGGCCAGGATTTCAGGAAGAACTAACGTGGTAGCTCCCATGACTTGGCATACCACCCTTCTAAGGAAAACATTAGCATAATATATAGAGAAACGTTCCCTGTTATTATAATTGTATTGTTTTATGGCTAATTGTTGATTTGCATTGTTTAATGTAATTAATTGCCTCTCAACTACTGTGAATTCCCTCTGCATCCGAAAGGATTAAACTGTTCATTGACTGTTTCTGCCTTGTGTGAGTTGCATTTGATCCCATGCATACAGCTGAACTCCTTTCCCGTATTGCCATTTAAATGTTTCCTTCCCTTATCCTAAGAGTAATAACCAGTGTTATTCTATGGGGTAGCTCAGATCTGCAGTTGTTTTCTCATGCTGATTTCTCATGCTGTGAGTGTCTGCGAGACTCGCCTCACATGCACCCAACAAGTCTATGGGTGCATGTGAAACATCGGACTGCACTTGGATGTCATCCAAGTGCAGTGCGATTACCACGGATGCCGGCAATGGAAGAGATGGAGAAATTACTTTCTTAGTCTTTTCCAAACCTGCGAGAGAATTGGATCACACTAAGCTGATACTATACTCAAACTCTGACAGAGTTTGATTCGAGAGTATTTGCATTATCGGCCCCATTCGCTCGCATTAGAGAATCAATGGCCATGTGAACCCGGCATAAATATGGCATTTGATCTTTTTATAGCATTTATTGAGGGAGATGCGGTGATCAAAACTCGGCAGTTCCAGCGTTTCATCTTTCTTTTAATGGTATTTATTGTATGGGTTATTTAATTGAATATTTTCATAAACTGGAAGTTTCCGGACGCAGCAATTAGAAATATATTTATTTTTTATTTCTTTATTTTTGAATTGCAGAAAGGAGTGTAATTTAAACTTTATGTTTCTAAAAACTGTTTCTTAATTAATCTTTACTTTATTTAGTACCCAGGAGACTTAAAAGAGTTTTCCGTGCTCAAAAGTCTGCAGTCACTCTGTGCCACTGTAGACTGCCGAATCATGACAGGATGAAATGTGCACACTGTCACAATTCCCCCGTATTCGAAACACAAATGCACAGGCATGTAATTAGAAGTATGTAATTTGCATACCTGCAGACTTGTGATGACTACATTCTCATCCACCATTCTCAGTATTCTATTGAGAGAAGTGGTTGAGGCTCATACACATGGTCACGTGATTACCCTCTCCCACTCCGAATACAGGGGAATCATCACAGTGTGCATGTTGCACACTGACACAATTCGGCGGTCTGCAGTCATGTAGAGTGTCTGCGGAATTTTCAGCCCGGATTACCCATTTAATCATTTGCATTATATACTACATTAATAGTATATTGCAATATATAGTAGAAAGATGGCAGTGACAGAGGCCTTTAGGGTATGTTAATACGTAGTGTTTTGTTTAATTTTTTCCCTGTTTGAAAAACACATGCAATGGCGAAAAGCATAAATGACACACATTTTTGATGAGTTTTTGTGGTGCTGGGTCATTTTGATCTCAGTAGGGAAAGCTGCAGTAGAAGCGCTGAAAGAATTGACATGCCACGTTTTAAGAAAAAAGACTACAGGTCAAAAACCGCAAGTAAGAAAAATGCACCATGTGAATGAGATTTTAGAAAACAAATTCACTTTGCTGTTACTGTAAAATGCATAAAACACACATTAAACATGCTACATGTGGACAATCCCTTTATAAGCCCCTGTCTGACATGTCAACCCATTGGCACCCCTCGACTGCATATGGGGAGGCAGATGGGTGACGGAATGAGTATTTTTCAGCTGCACCAATTTTATCTAGTGTTTTGATATTATTATAATGAATTCAGTATTTTACCAAATTTTGCTACCACATATTTTTCATTTTAAACCAAAGCTGAATAAGATAACATATTGGTTGCGACTTACTCTTTAAGTGCACATTGGAAACACAGTGTGGAGTTTGTGAATGCCGTGTGCAGGTTTTAATGTCAGATTGAAGCACAGTCTTCTAATGCACCCCATAAAGTTTATCTTTTAAACCAGCTGTCATGATACAGATACATCTTGTATAACTGCGCTTTTTTTTATACCGAAGATTGACTTTGCAATGAGGAAACAGGAAAGCCGCTGCTGTCAGTTGCTTTGAGAGGATTTGCTAAGTTTAATGCTAATGTATCCTCTTGACTCCTAATCGCTAAAGTTGAATCTACAAACTGAGAATTTTAGAATCCTGGACTACTCTTCTGAGGTTAATCCATACAGATCTGCATGGCGGGGGAGTACATATTCCCTATAATAATGGCAGGTTTTGTGGACTGTTTAGTTGAGCGAAAGTTTGATATAAGCTTTTGTGCATAATACTTTGATGTCATTTAACCCTTGCATAGCCTGTAAGGGACCTAGGGTGGCTGTAATGGCGAAGGAATGTGATACTCCTTCACCCCGGCTCCCAAACAAAGACAAGGGTCCTAAACTTCCCATGAGGTGCTTGTGCTGCGCATCACTTACTTTCTTGTTGTAGTTCTGCTCCATCCTCGATCTGTTTCCTTCAGGGACCGCCACTTGAATATTAATGGACTTCCTCTCCATGTTTATATCAAAACACAACTTTACTTTTATCTTCAGCATGGTAGAACAGGACGGTCACATTGGCAGAGGTACAGTTCTTTACAAAGCACAAGTTCTTGTTTACCATCCGTTGGTCCTGAGCTATCCCTTTGGTTAGCTGGCCACTTTGGCCCTTAAGATAGCTGAGGCACTGCAGCCTTGTGAGCCCCGCTCAGCCTCCTTGGGACTAATCCCCGTCTGTATAGTCCTCTGCTTATTGGAGGCCTCGAAGGACCGGGACAGGGTCGTAGACAGGGTCTGCAGCAGCTGAGTTACAAACTCTGATATTTGCGAGGACATCTCACTGGGGTCTGGTTCCCGATCTGCAGGCACCACGATCAACTGCTGCACGACAGCCATGGTTTCCGTCCGCACTGGATGGTTTGTGGTCTGATTCTGCTCTGCCTCAGGCAATATGGCGATGGCCACTGTATACGGGCCTCGGGGCCCATACTCCTTAATAAACGTGACTCTGCTGCCCAGTAGCAAGGGGCCGCGGCCCTCGATAGACTCGGGATTCACGTATACCTTATCGCTGGTCCCTGCTTCTTGTAGGAAACCGTAGCCACGAGACAAGTAGAAATGTCAAACTAGGCCGCGAGTCATCCGACTGGACATGGCTCATCCCCCTGGGCGCTGTAGTTCCTCCCATACTTCGTGCTCTCGCCGCTTCTTTCTCTCTATCATCCCCGCGATCCACAGTTCCTCCTCCTCTCTGGGGGTTCTCACCGCTTCCTGGTAAGTAGGGGGCGATGGACTAGGGACAGGAACCGGATCAAGACTCACCACCGCAACGGTCACCTGAGCCGACTCCTTGGTATCTGCAGACATTGCCACTGCAGTTATTCCTCCGGTCGCCAAGATTTGTTCCGCCGCTTCTTCTGCCTCCTGGCGCGTCATCACGGGGGCCTTCACCACTTCTGATATCCCACCGCGGATGTGCATAAGGGCACCAGGCTAGTACGAGTAACATGCCATCCTCCATCGGGTACTCGTGTAGGTTGCAGACTCCTCAGCGGCCACCGGGTTGTTTCTCTTCCTCCTGGCCCTGCCTACGCCGCTCCCAGTCTATGCTTTCAAGGCCACCGCGATGCGACATGGTCTCAGGCTGTTGCTGCTTCACCATCTCCTTCAGCAATGGCGCCGCACTGCTTGACATGAGGGATCCTCCCTCCAGGCTCCACCCATCTGTGGGTAGAGCCACATCCGGCAATTCCTCCCACTCTGACTCTATCTCTATCTCTGGAATCTTCATTGGTGGGTGGGGTTTCTTCCTCCTTCGCCGCCCCCACCATCGGCGGGCACCTGTCACAAGGGGCCACAGTCTCAGCCCAGCTCGGCATCCATGCTTCATAGTTTTTCGCGCCGTTTTGCCCCCAGGACGCCCATGATGGGCGGAGCCATCACCAGCCTCTGCGCCATCATACGCCATCATACGCCATCTTGACTTTCACTAGAATCTTCAGCACAATCTTCCCCGCAGCTGTATCACAATGCATGATTCGACCCTGCTCGCAGCTCCACTTTTGTAAGGGACCTAGGGTAGCTGTAATGGCGAGGGAATGCTGTACTCCTTCACCCCGATTCCCGAACAAAGACAAGGGTCCTAAACTTCCCATGAGGTGCTTGTGCTGCACATCACTTACTTTCTTGTTGTAGTTCTGCTCCATCCTCAATCCATTTCCTTCAGGGACCGCCACTTGAATATTAATGGACTTCCACTCCATGTTTATATCAAAACACAACTTTACTTTTATCTTCAGCATGGTAGAAAAGGATAGTCACATTGGCAGAGGCACAGTTCTTTACAAAGCACAAGTTCTTATTTACCGTCCGTTGGTCCTGAGCTATCCCTTTGGTTAGCTGGCCGCTTTGGCCCTTAAGATAGCTGAGGCACTGCAGCCTTATGAGCCCCGATCAGCCTTCTCGGGACCAATCCTCGTCTGTATAGTCCTCCGCTTCTTGGAGGACTTGAAGTAAGCCACACAGCTACCTCTTCTAGACTGTAGGTCCCGAACTTGATGGGAAAGTCTTGGTCCGATTTCTAGGCCGACAGTACTCAGTTGCTGGACTGAACGTGCTGCTGCTCTCTTCCCTGGTTCTGCAACACACTACTAGAGATGAGCGGTGTTCGACTAGAACTGTTTGCCAATCTCAAATTCAAGCTCTTTTGGGCGGTGTTCGAATTGTTCGATGAACCAGAAAGATTTGCAAAAAATTCGGCTGTTCGAGGTTATGTTCGATATCTGTTCGTGCACCAAAAGGGTGTCCTCCATGTCTGGCGCTATTTAGAGCACCAATCATGCAGGGATTGTCTGCCACTCACTGTAATGCCACAGCCATGGTGGTTGTGGCATTACAGTGATTGCCCAAATCGATGGGAACAGTGCTCACAGTGAAACATGAAAAGCCGGCAATTCAGCAGCGGCATACACCGGTACCCGACAATTTAGAACAGAAAGAATAGAGAATCACACATAGATTAGATAGATAGAAACATGTCAGTCACATATATAAGAAGTACAGTGATAGTGTTGCTTACTGTACTTGTCATTTAGTGTAAAGGATTTATTAAAAAAAATAATAGTGTTTTCATGCACCGTCTGTTTAAAAAAGCCGGCCAGCATTTCAGCAGCGGTACCCGACAATTTAGAATAGAAGGAATAGAGAATCACACAGAGATTAGATAGATAGAAACATGTCAGTCACATATATAAGAAGTACAGTGACAGTGTTGATTACTGTACTTGTCATTTAGTGTTAAAATAAAGGATTTATTTAAAAAAAAATTGGCGTGGGGTTCCCCATAATTTTAGGCTCTAGCGGAGGTTAAGCAGACGGCTGGGGCAGATGTTTGAAGCCTGGGAAGGGGGTAATACCCACGGAGCTTCCCAGGCTACTAATATCAGCCCCCAGCTGAATACCTAGCCTTTACTAGCTATTAAAAGGGGGGACCCCCCCCAAAAAATGACGTGGGGTCCCCCCTATTTTAATAGCTAGCAAAGGCTAGGCAGACAGCTGGGGGCTGATATTAATAGCCCAGGAAGGGTGCCATAAATATTGGCCCCCTCCCAGGCTAGAAACACCAGCCGTCAGCCGCCCCAGAAATGGCGCATCCATAGGATGCGCCAATTCTGGCACTTAGCCTCGCTCTTCCCACATTGCCCTGTAGCGGTGGCAGTGGGGTAATAGGGCTGGGGTTGATGTCAGCTTATAATGCCAGCTGACATCAAGTCCAGGTTAGTAATGGAGAGGCGTCTATAAGACACCCCCATTACTAACCCCATAGTCAAAGTTAAAAAAACCCACAAACACCCAGAATAAAGTCCTTTAATTGAAATAAAGACACAATTCTTTATTGTTCTAAATTAAACCATACTTACCATCACGCCCATTCCAGCTGAAGCCAATGTCTTCTGCAATAAAAATAAAATAATAAAGCAACATCATCCTTACCTTTCCATGGTTCCCATGACGGCTTCAGCTCTGCTACATTCACATGCCATCCAGCTTGTCATCCCGCACACACTGAGAAGCGCAGGCATGCTTGCGCTCCTCAGTGTCTCGCTGTGACGGCATAGAGATGAGCCGAGGTCATGCCCAATGAACTCGGCTCACCTCATGCACGTCACTGACAGCGTGGGAGAATTCTCCTGCACTCAGCGCTTCAGCATGAGAATTCTCCCACGCTGTCAGTGACGTGCATGAGGTGAGCTGAGATCATTGGACATGAACTCACCTCATGCACGTCACTGACAGCATGGGAAAATTCTCATGCTGAAGCGCTGAGTGCAGGAGAATTTTCCCACGCTGTCAGTGACGTGCATGAAGTGAGCGGAGTTCATTGGACATGAGCTCACCTCATGCACGTCACTGACAGCGTGGGAGAATTCTCACGCTGAAGCTCTGAGTGCAGGAGAATTTTCCCACGCTGTCAGTGACATGCATGCGGTGAGCCGAGTTCATTGGACATGAACTCGGCTCATCTGGATGCCGTCACAGCGAGACACTGAGGAGCGCAAGCATGCCTGCGCTTCTCAGTGTCTGCGGGATGACAGGCTGGATGGCAGCGTTCTGCTGCGGTCCAGCCTGTCATCTCGATGTAGCAGAGCTGAAGCTGTCGTGGGAACCATGGAAAGGTAAGGATGATGTTGCTTTATTATTTTTCTTTTATTGCAGGAGATCGTTGGCTTCAGCTGGAATGGGCGTGATGGTAAGTATGGTTTAATTTAGAACAATAAAGAACAGCTACCCTGTGGGACAGAGCAGGGAGACTCTATGTCCCTGCACTGCCTGGCGGTTGCTACAGGGCCCTTGAACAGGAGGGCGAGGGCCCCCAGTGCCAGCATCGGACCCCACCACCCATCACCGCAAGTTCAGTGATGAGAGAGGGAGCGCGATGCTCCCTCTCCCATCAGTCCCCCTCAGCATCTGATGTCAATAACGTAGACATTATTATATTCTAAAGGTTTGTTTTACCATCTGGAGGGTACACAGTAGGTGCAGTAATAGGGACACATACAGCAACAGAGGCTCAGTCTTGAGGTATCAGCAGGATGAGGTGTATGTGCAGGTTGGGAATAGATGTGGACGTGCCTGAAATTTAAGGAGTCAAACGTGTCTTTGTTGTGATCTCTGCAGACCTGAGACTCTGAGTCCTGGATGGAGAAGTTGTCGTGTCGGTCTGGGCCAGATGGAAAAGAAGGGAAAAGTGACTATTTAATCAGAAAAAACATCAGCTGTAAGTTACTCTATATAACTGTGCTGTGATCTTTTATATGTCCTGCAGGATTGGTATCTATCAATATATGGTCACCATATAGCAGTAATATCAGTGCTAGTCTTTGTATAGAGATTATTTTCAGTAACAGCGCGGTCATCTGCTGAGTATCTCCTACATCCACTATCTGGGTGCGCCATTATAGGTATAATCAGGGTTAACTGGTTAGAGTCCCACTCAGAAGTCCCCCCCCACCCCGAACCACAACCCTAGCTACGCCTCTGGATATAGGTGATGTTGCTACTCATAATTGCTTTTCCAGACTTGCATCGGTCTCTTTGTGATAAGTCTTGTAAAGAACTCGCAGCAGTAAGTCGTACCGAACACAGATGTATATTACACTGCAGGTCTCCTCACAGAGGGAAATTCATCACTGCTCACGTTACATTTATAGAACTCAAGTAGTGAGACTCTGCTGTTTAAATATCACATAGTGGACACCGAGACTGATCTATGTACATTACATAGGAGACACAGAGACTGCTGTATACACATCATATATGAGACACAGAGAGAGCTGCATACATAATATAGGAGACACCGAGACTGCTCTATATACAGTGGGTACGGAAAGTATTCAGACCCCTTTACATTTTTCACTCTTTGTTTCATTGCAGCCATTTGGTAAATTCTAAAAAGTTATTTTTTTTCTCATTAAAGTACACTCTGCACCCCATCTTGACTGGAGAAAAAAACAGATTTGCAAATTTATTAAAAAAGAAAAACTGAAATATCACATGGTCATAAGTATTCAGACCCTTTGCACAGTATTGAGTAGAAGCACCCTTTTGAGCTAATACAGCCATGAGTCTTTTGGGGAATCATGCAACAAGTTTGTTCACACCTGGATTTTGGGATCCTCTGCTATTCCTCCTTGCAGATCCTCTCCAGTTCTGTCAGGTTGGATGGTGAATGTTGGTAGACAGCCATTTTCCGGTCTCTCCAGAGTTGCTCAATTGGGTTTAGGTTAGGGCTCTGACTGGGCCAGTCAAGAATGGTCACAGAGTGGTTCTGAAGCCATTCCTTTGTTAATTTAGCTGTGTGCTTAGGGTCATTGTCTTGTTGGAAGGTGAACTTTCGGCCAAGTCAGAGGTCCAGAGAACTGTGGAAGAAGTTTTCATCCAGAATATCTATGTACTTGGCCACATTCATATTTTCTTCAATTGTAACCAGTTGTCCTGTCCCTGCAGCTGAAAAACAACCCCATAGCATGATGCTGCCACCACCATGTTTCACTGTTGGGATTGTATTGGGCAATTAATGAGCAGTGCCTGGTTTTCTCCACATATACCGCTTAGAATTATCACCAAAAAGTTCTATCTTTGTCTCATCAGACCAGAGCATCTTATTTCTCATAGTCTGGGAGTCCTTCATGTGTTTTTGAGCAAACTCTATGCGGACTTTCATATGTCTTGCACTGAGGAGAAGCTTCCATCGGGCCACTCTGCCATAAAGGTCCGACTGGTGGAGGGCTGCAGTGATAATTAACTTTGTGGAACTTTCTCCCATCTCCCTACTAGATCTCTGGAGCTCAGCCACAGTGATCTTGGGGTTCTTCTTTACCTCTCTCACCAAGGCTCTTCTTCCACGATTGCGCAGTGTGGCTGGATGGCCAGGTCTAGGAAGACTTCTGGTGGTCCCAAACTTCTTCTATTTAAGGATTATGGAGGCCACTGTGCTCTTAGGAACCTTGAGTACTGCAGAAATTCTTTTGTAATCTAAGATCTGTGGCTTGCCACAATTCTGTCTCTGAAATCCTTGGGCAGTTCCTTTGAGCTCATGATTCTCATTTAGTCTGACATGCACTGTAAGCTGTGAGGTCTTATATAGACAGGTGTGTGCCTTTCCAAATCAAGTCCTATCAGTTTAATTAAACATAGCTGGACTCCAATGAAGGAGTAGAACCATCTCAAGGAGGATCACAAGAAAATGGACAGCATGTGACTTAAATATGAGTGTGTGATCAAAGGGTCTGAATACTTATGACCATGTGATATTTCAGTTTTTCTTTTTTCATAAATTTGCAAAAATTTCTACATTTCTGTTTTTTTCCAGTCAAGATGGGGTGCAGAGTGTACTTTAATGAGAAAAAAAATGAACTTTTTAGAATTTACCAAATGGCTGCAATGAAACAAAGAGTGAAAAATTTAAAGGGGTCTGAATACTTTCCGTACCCACTGTACATCGCCTAGGAGACATCGAGACTGCCAAATACATCACATATGAGACACCGAGACTGCTGTATATACATCACATAGGAGACACTGAGACTGTTGTAATGCAACACATAGGAGACACTGAAAGGACTGTTCTTACATTACGTAGGAGACTGAGACTGCTGTGTATACATCACATAGACACTGAGACTGCTGTTTATTCATCACATAGGAAACACCGAGACTGTTGTCTATACATCAGATAGGAGACACCAAGGTTGGAGTATATACATCATGTAGGATATACTGGGGCTGGAGTATATACTGTACATCACATAGGATAAACTGGGACTAAAGTATATACGTCACAGGAGACCTGGAGGATGCAGTATACATATAACAGTAGACATGGGGCTCAGGCATATACATCGCAGGAGGAGACATGGGGCTGCAGAATAGAAATCACAGAAGGAGACATAGGATTGAGGTATATACATCACAGGGAGATAAATGGGCCTACGATATATCCATCACAGGAGGAGACATAGGGCTGGGATATATACATCAAAGGAGGAGACATGGGACTGTGGTATATACATGACAGGAGGAGACATGGGGCTGCAGTATAATCATCACAGGAGGCATGGGGCTGCAATATATACATCACAGGATGAGACATAGGGCTTTGGTACTGACATCACAGGAGGAGATATGGGCTGCGGTATATACATCACAGGAGGAGACACGGGGCTGCGATATATACATCACAGGAAGAGACAGGACTGCGGTACAGACATCATAGGAGGAGATATGGGGCTGCGGTATAATCATCACAGGAGGCATGGGGCTGCGGCATATACATCACAGGAGGGGACATGAGGCTGTGGTATATACATTACAGGAGTAGACACGGAGGCTGCGATATATACATCACAGGAGGATGTATACATATCGCTTTTGACCCGAGCACTGCTGTCACTGGGAATCTGCCCAGCGGCCAGAATTAAGGTCATCATGTGCCGTAAACGGCCCGTGTGGCTGAGGTTCCCGTCCCTGTGTTAAAGGTTCAAGTATATAGGCTCCATCCTTCAGGTTATTGTGTTACCCAAATGCAGAGTAGTTACAATGAGCTCTTATAAAGGTTTATTGATAATGTAAATGTAACAGGATAGCGAATGGAAAATAACTCAAATCTATATTATTTCCTTCAGGGTTGGACATAAACAGCATATGGCCCCCATGCAATAAAATAATTTGGCCCCCTAACAGCTTATAAAGGTCAAATAAAACCCAAGTAAAGGGGTTGGCTGAGACATATTGATGATAATCGTTGGTCTGGGCGGAACACAGCAGCCTTGAACATTGCTTAGTGGCCTCTGCAGAGTATTGCACTTTGTTCGACCTGCTATTAGATATTAGAAAAAACTTTTTGACAGTTAGGGTGATCAATGAGTGGAACAGGCTGCCACGAGAGGTGGTGAGTTCTCCTTCAATGGACGTCTTCAAACAGAGGCTGGACAGACATCTGTCTGAGATGATTTAGTGAATCCTGCTTTGAGCAGGGGGTTGGATGACCCTGGAGGTCCCCTCCAACTCTACCATTCTATGATTCTATGATTCTATGCTATGGTCTACCCCATACATTGTACAGACATTTTGAAGGTCTATATCAGAATAAAAAAAAACCTAAGGCTACTATAAAAATTTTACAAGAAATTACTTAATTAATAAAAATTATATGATGGCAATATGTAGGTTTGCTTTCATAATGCTGTTCATCTACTAGTAATTATCATTTTATTTAGCCATGCAGGGTCTTACTGAAGTTTAAAGAGTTGTGCAATTCTCATGTTTCTCTTAAAGGGAACTTATCACCTTTTAAATGCTGCGCAATCTAAGAGTAGCATGGTATAGAGCAGAAAAAAATAGAAAGATTGATTGTGGGGAAAAATTCAGTATAATGTACAGTACAGACCAAAAGTTTGGACACAACTTCTCATTTAAAGATTTTTCTGTATTTTCATGACTATGAAAATTGTACATTCACACTGAAGGCATCAAAACTATGAATTAACACATGTGGAACTATATACTTAACAAAAAAGTGTGAAACAACTGAAAATATGTCTTATATTCTAGGTTCTTCAAAGTAGCCACCTTTTGCTTTGATGACTGCTTTGCACACTCTTGGCATTCTTTTGATGAGCTTCAAGAGGTAGTCACCTGAAATGGTCTCCCAACAATATTGAAGGAGTTCCCAGAGATGCTTAGCATTTGTTGGCCCTTTTGCCTTCACTCTGCGGTCCAGCTCACCCCAAACCATCTCGATTGGGTTCAGGTCTGGTGACTGTGGAGGTCAGGTCATCTGGCGTAGCACCCCATCACTCTCCTTCTTTGTCAACAGCCCATACACAGCCTGGAGGTGTGTTTGGGGTCATTGTCCTGTTGAAAAATAAATGATGGTCCAACTAAACGCAAACCGGATGGAATAGTGTGGCACCCCAGGGGTCTGGTTACAACAGTAATAGGAATATTACGTCTGAGAGCAAGTGGGAGGTTTCTCTGGTCAGGAGCCCTTAAGCATGCAACACTTCCTGCCCAGACCTGGGAGGGGAGGAATCTGCCCTTATAAACTGGGTCTGGGGCGGGATTAGACAGTCAGAGCCTGGAGACAGTTCCAGACACAGGGAGAGTTACAGCAGGAGCTCTGTAGGAGCAGGAGCCGAAGACCAGGGACTGGAGCTGAGCAGAGCTCGCCCTGGCAGAAGAATCCAAATACCGGACACCGGAGTCCGAGGCTGTGGGGACGTATATTCACCCAGCAGCAGAAACCAGCCGGCAGGGGATTCCAGGTCCTCTGGCCATAGAAGCCCAGAGGCTCAGTCACAAGGAAGGGACCAGCACCGCCATCGAGGAGCGGAGGCTATCAGAAGGCCCCAAGTCACCAGCCATACAGGTGAGCACCACACGGTATACTCAGGGACGTGGGCTACTTCCACTCGCTTACAGCAAGGTAGCCAGGAAGAGTGCAGATAGACCGGGAGGCCTACAACTCCACCTGGCCAGGGGAACTCGCAGACTGACCAGGCCCCTTATGCTAGCCAGTACTCCCGGGAGGGTCTGCCTTAATATCATCAGTAAAGACCCTGAACTGCACTGCAAAGACTCCGAGTCGTTCCTGCTTTCTCACCGCATACAGCACTACTAGTACTGGGACGCCCGTGCACCATCACTCCCATCATCCACATTCCCTGCCCTGAGGCCATACTCTTCCCGTGGGGAGTTATCCCATCTTTTGCTGTGCACACCACACCAGCCTCAGCGGACTGCCTCGCAGCGGCGGTACACCCTGACCGCAATCCACGGGTGGCGTAGTCGGACAATCAATCTAAAACCCATAAAAGACTGCCACTGGTTTGACCACCCTGAGCCACGGGACCGGGTCGCCGCCATGGAGACTACAACCCCCAGAGACCCGGCTCTGGGTATCCCACACACGTCCACACTCGGCCCAGGGGGCGCGTCAACTTTGGCGTAGTCGGCAGGATTTCGTGGCCGCAACCACCGGGTACTGTGCGCCTTCAAAAGACTGTCATACCTGCCGTGGTGAAGGTTCCCACCATACGGAGCCGTTTCCCGCCATCTTCAGTCGGTTCCCGCCATCATCAGCTGTTTTCCCGCCATCCGGAGTCGTTTTCCCGCCGTCGGACGCCATCTTCAGGATGCCGCGCGGGAAGAAGAGGGGCGTGGACGCCGAAAGTGCGCGAGACCCGAAGCTCCGCCCCACGCACCGATGCTGCGCAAGGTCCTGGAAGGGAGAGAGAGCGACGCTGACGTCACCAGAGCGCGACGCAAGGTCCTCCACCCTGACGATCGTCTGCGGAGCTGCGGCCTAAGGAGAAGAAGCAACAGAAGGTAGGCCACACTTAACTAGGGGGGCGGAAGATGACGGACACGGAGGGACCCTCTACCACCAGCGCGGCCACTGCCGCAGTAATGCCATTTACCATGCCTTAAATCCCCGCAGCGGCCTGGCTGCCCCAATACTCAAGGGAGTCGCATACCCTAAGCGACTTTAAAGAGAGACTGTACAGCCTGTTTAAAGTATACCCCCTGACGGAGGGACAAAAAGTGAGCATATTGGTAGGCCAGCTAACCGGCGCAGCCCAACGTGAAGTAAAGTCCTGGTCGGTCAGGGACAAGGAGACTGTGAAGGAGATCTTAGCCCGTCTGAGGGACACCTTTGATACCTGCACCTCAGCAGAGATCAAAATGAAATTCTATGGGTGCAAGCAGCGGGCCCAAGACAGTATAAGAGACTATGCTTTGAATTTGCAAGAGGCCCTGGGAGCCATTAAACAGGCAGACCCTGACAGTGTACGGAATGCAGATGAACTGTTAACTGAGCAATTCATTGAGGGTCTGCTGTCCAACGCCCACCGAACCCAGTTACGTGCAATGGCCTTGTAGAACCCTGGTTTAGACTTTGCAAAGTTCAAGGACAGGGCCATCCGGATGCTCCGAGAACCGGCACCGGGTAGCGCTGTAACCCACCGGCGCCCTGCTATAACCTATCATCAAGAGGCGGCGCCCTTGTCTGCAGAGCCTGTAGGAGCTGGTGCGCAGATTTTTGACAACAACCCGGCTACAGACCTGCACCATCAGGTCCAAGAGCTGACTAAAAGCGTAGCCGCGCTAACCTGAACTGTGCAGTCTTTACAGGTCTCTCCTCCAGGAAGGATCAAGCTGGCCACCAGTCCGGAGGACGTCCCGTGGCACCGACAGAGGAGGATCCCATCGTCCAGAGGAAGACCCAGCGACAGATACAACGAGGACGGACAACCCATCTGCCGCCGCTGCAATCAACCCGGACATATGGCAAGGTACTGTCATTTAAACGGGCACAACCTGGGGCAGAGGGCCAACCCCCAGGCATAAGATCATCAGGCCCATCGAACTGGCGTGATAAATACGTAGGGGGACGTCCGGTCTTGCCTGTGATACTGGATGGCATTCCTATGAGTGCCCTACTAGACACCGGGTCACAGGAGACTACCATCCCGTACGTGCTCTTTAAGCGGTACTGGAATGACTCTTACATAACCCGCTACCCAGATGACGATCTGAGTATCATCGCCAGCAATGGTAAGCCCGTGCCGCAGGTGGGGTTCAAAGAGGTGACTATTAAGGTCGGTAAAGTCAAACTGGCGGCACTAGGGCTGATTATTGTGGACATTGACCGTCATGAGAGTCACCCTAGAATAACCTTGGGAACTAACGTGATTGAAAATTGTCTTGCAGAGGTGATTCTCATTTTACAGCAGGTTGCCAAGAACGCCAGTTCTAGCCAGCAGCGTGTCCTCCAAAAAGAGATCCGGGCACTGATGAAACGGCAACAGGTGGAATTATCTGGTGGTGAGATTGGTAGCGTGAGAATGTGTGACCCGTTCCCTATTGCCATGCCCCCGAAAAGTGAGATGATGATCTGGTGCCGGGCAGCTATTGGTCTAAGAGGTAGAGACTACCAAGCAATGGTAGAGCCCGTTTACTCACAGTAGGCCCACCATTTTGACAGCACGGGGAGTGGTCGATGTACGCCATGGGAGGGTATCTGTCCGCATCGTAAATATCGGGGAGAGAGAAGTACACCTGCCCCGGTATGCCACGCTAGCCAAATTGTTCACCATAAACCAAAATTCTGTAAGGGCCGTGGAACCCTTGCCTCCATCTCAACCAGAGGAAGGTAACGGCTCTAAGAAACAAATGGAGGACTGGTGTCAGCAACTGCATTTGGGTACTGACTCCACTCCCTCACACCAAAAACAGGTAGTCTACCGGGTGGTTCAGGAGTATGAAAGAGTCTTTAGTAAACACCCGCTAGACTTCGGGCGAGTAAAGGGGGTAGAACATCACATCCCCACAGAAGACCATCCACCCATAAAGGAAAGATACCGACCTGTACCCCCTGCACACTATCAGCATGCAAAGGGGATGTTGCGGGACATGAAGGAGGCTGGGGTAATCAGGGACAGCTGTAGCCCCTGGGCAGCTCCACTAGTTTTGGTGAAAAAGAAGGACAACACAATGAGAATGTGTGTAGACTACAGAAAGGTCAACTGTATCACACACAAAGATGCGTACCCGTTACCTAGAATAGAAGAATCTTTAGCTGCATTAAAATCTTCTAACTTCTTCTCCACTTTGGATCTTACTAGCGGGTACTAGCAGGTTCCTGTAGCAGAGGCAGACAAGGAGAAGACGGCATTCACCACCCCAATGGGTCTCAGCGAATTCAACTGTATGCCGTTCGGTCTCTGCAACGCACCAGGAACCTTCCAGCGGTTGATGGAATGCTGTCTGGGACACCGGAATTTCGAGATGGTCCTGTTATACCTGGACAATGTCATCATTTATTCCAAAACCTACGAGGACCATTTGAAACACCTGGCAGAAGTGTTTGATGCCCTGGCAAGCTACGGCCTAAAGGTGAAACCATCCAAGTGTCACCTGCTGAAACCAAAGGTGCAGTACCTGGGACACGTGGTGAGTGCTGACGGAGTGGCTCCCGACCCCGATAAGATCACCGTGATTAAAGACTGGCCAAGACCCTCCAGCATAAAGGAAGTGCGGCAGTTTCTCGGGTTGGTAGGCTACTACCGAAGATTCATTCCCGGTTTCACCAAAATGGCAGCTCCTATGCAGGACCTCCTGATAGGTCAATCCAGGAAGGCCAAAAACCAGAAGCCGCCCTTCAGGTGGGAAAATCTGGAAGAGGAGTCCTTCCGCCAGCTGAAGATGGCCCTCACGGGGGATGAAATCCTGGCGTACCCTGACTACAGCCAGCCCTTTATCCTCCACACGGACGCGAGCAACATCGGGCTAGGAGCCGTACTGTCCCAGATCCAGCAGGGGAAAGAACGGGTAATCGCTTACGCCAGCCGAAAACTATGGCCCATGGAGAGGAACCCTGAGAATTATAGCTCATTCAAGCTAGAGTTCCTGGCAGTGGTGTGGGCAGTGACCGAACGTTTCAAGCATTACCTTGCCTCTTCCAAGTTCACCGTGTACACGGATAACAACCCGTTGACACACCTGGACACTGCAAAACTTGGTGCCCTGGAGTAGAGATGGATGGCCCGCCTGTCCAACTATGAATTCACCATCAAATACCGGGCGGGACGCTCAAATGCCAACGCGGATGCCCTGTCCAGAATGCCAAACTTACCGGACGTAGGGGAAGATCCAGAAGAACTGGAAGAAGTCGAACTCCCTGCGTTCCACCGTCATGGGATTACCCTGTATTCCCACCGTGTAAGGGACAGACGCTCTGCCACGTTCAATCCCTTACCCCACTACAGCTGGGCGGAGACACAAGACAGTGATCCCGCAGTCCGTCTGGTGAAGGAAATGCTGACACAGGCTGATGCCCGTCTTGACCCAGACGCTCCGGAGGAGACCAAGCAACTGTGGAAGGAGAAAAGTAAACTGTTTCTTTACAAGGAGAAGCTGTGCCGGAGAATGGTCAACTCTAGAACACATGAGCTGACCTGGCAGGTAGTGGTCCCAAGACGAGACGCGGCTATGGTTCTGGAGGCATACCTCGACGGAGCAGGACACTTCGGATGGAAGAAGCTGGAGTTCCTGTTGCGTGGACGGTTCTACTGGGTAGGTATGAGAGGAGCCATCGAGAGGTGGTGCAGAGACTGTGGCCCGTGCAACCTAAGAAGGAAGGACCGTGCCAGCCAGAAGACTCCTCTGCAGCCCATCATCACCAGGCAGCCACTGGAGCTGGTAGCTCTGGACCATGTGAAACTGGCTCCAAGCAAATCTGGGTACGTCTACACCCTCACAATCGTAGATCACTACTCCCGGTTCCTGGTGGTGGTCCATGTCAAGGACTTAACGGCTCAAACAGCAGCTAGAGCCTTCCAGCAGCACTTCTGCCGTCCACACGGGTATCCGGAGCAAGTGTTGACTGACCAAGGACCAGCCTTCGAAGCGGAGGTCTTCCAAGAGTTCTGCAATCTGTATGGCTGCTGGAAGATAAGAACAACGCCCTATCACCCTCAGACCAACGGACTATGTGAGAAAATGAACCAGGTGGTGATAGACTTGCTAAAAACGTTGCCCCTGGAAGAACGCAGTCTCTGGCCTGAAAAACTGCCTGATCTGGTGGACCTATATAATCACATCCCTGTAGGTTCCACCAACTGTACCCCGGCTTACCTAATGAGAGCAAGACCTGGTAAGCTGCCTATTGACCTGGATATGGGAGTCCTGACACCTCGCCAGAGGCAGACTGGGATACTGTACGGCAGCAGCAGTATCGGAAAGTACAGGAGAGCGTCGAGCGAAGTCTGTCTCAAGCAAGAGAAAGGCAAGAGAAGGCTTATAACCAGTATGCTCCCGCTGTTCCCCTGGTACCTGGAGAGCAGGTCTTGAAGAGAAAGAGGCGGCTCCACAAGCTGGACGACCAGTGGGAGAAGGACCCGTACACAGTACTGCCTTCAAGTTATGATAACCAAAAAGTCTATGTAATCAGTAAGGATTGAGGAGAAACCACAGCCATTGTTTCCAGAGACCACCTGAAAAAGTGTCCCGAGCAGCTGCAAAGCGCTGACGAAGATCAAGAGAGCCCTCGACCCATAGAGGAAAGGGAAGAAATAATCAGTACCGTACTCGGAGACTTTCCTCGGTCCTGGACTCAAATCAACAATGCAGTCGTGGTACCCGTCCTCACCTTTCTCCAGCCAGCCCCTCAAGGATCTACAGAGGAGCAGGTAGTGTCAGAAGAGCAGCCGACCCAGGAGGCAGAAGAATCCATACCAGCAGCCCAGGAGAATCAACCCTCTGCTAGTAGTGAGCCTGCCGTGCCCCTAGTAAGCCAAAGAGTACGCAGAAAGCTGCCAGACCTACCCGTAACACCTCCTACACCCTGTAGTGCAGAACCAGATAGTGGGTTACGTAGATCCACCAGGAGCACTAGAGAACAAATGCCCGCTCGCTGGAGAATCTAAAATGTAATGTGAATTTGCTTGTAAATTGCCAATGTTGAAAAAGGTTTATGTTTTTGTTACCTGGTTACTAATTATGTTTCTCTAGTTACCCTTCAGGTTTATCTGGACTGACAGGTTATGGACGCTGAGTAACCGGAACTACATTATAGATAGTTGCACCTTGGTGCCTCTTGCGAAGATGGCCGCGGAAGAGAAAACCTGTCTGGCGTGGCCTCCTTGTGGCCCAAAGTAGCTAGCCTAAGCCTTGCAGCCACGCCCAGGGCCAACGCTTGGGGTTTGCTGTGGACAGGTCCCCTACTCTGTGCCAAGACTTCACCTTGTTGGGTGATATGGACACCCGGTCACGGACAAGCCGTGACCTCTAAAGACTAAAACTTCTTGTATATATGTTATTGTATTATTGTTTATACCCTGTATTTGTGTTTTCTTAAAAATGTGTTTAGTCCCAGAGTACTAAAATTTACTAGGGGGGAATGTGGCACCCCAGGGGTCTGGTTACCACAGTAATAGGAATATTACGTCTGAGAGCAAGTGGGAGGTTTCTCTGGTCAGGAGCCCTTAAGCATGCAACACTTCCTGCCCATTCCTGCCCAGACCTGGGAGGGGAGGAATCTGCCCTTATAAACTGGGTCTGGGGCGGGATTAGATAGTCAGAGCCTGGAGACAGTTCCAGACACAGGGAGAGTTACAGCAGGAGCTCTGTAGGAGCAGGAGCCGAAGACCAGAGGCTGGAGCTGAGCAGAGCTCGCCCTGGCAGAAGAATCCAAATACCGGACACCGGAGTCCGAGGCTGTGGGGACGTATATTCACCCAGCAGCAGAAACTAGCCGGCAGGGGATTCCAGGTCCTCTGGCCATAGAAGCCCGGAGGCTCAGTCACAAGGAAGGGACCAGCACCGCCATCGAGGAGCGGAGGCTATCAGAAGGCCCCAAGTCACCAGCCATACGGGTGAGCACCACACGGTATACTCAGGGACGTGGGCTACTTCCACTCGCTTACAGCAAGGTAGCCAGGAAGAGTGCAGATAGATGGGGAGGCCTACAACTCCACCTGGCCAGGGGAACTCCTGTTTGCTCGCAGACTGACCAGGCCCCTTATGCTAGCCAGTACTCCCGGGAGGGTCTGCCTTAAAATCATCAGTAAAGACCCTGAACTGCATTGCAAAAACTCTGAGTCGTTCCTGCTTTCTCACCGCATACAGCAATACTAGTACTGGGACGCCCGTGCAGCATCACTCCCATCATCCACACTCCCTGCCCTGAGGCCATACTCTTCTCGTGGGGAGTTATCCCATCTTTTGCTGCGCACACCACACCACCCTCAGCGGACTGCCTCGCAGCGGCGGTACACCCTGACCGCAATCCACGGGTGGCGTAGTCGGACAATTAACCTAAAACCCATAAAAGACTGCCACTGGTTTGACCACCCTGAGCCACGGGACCGGGTCGCTGCCACGGAGACTACAACCCCCAGAGACCCGGCTCCGGGTATCCCACACACGTCCACACTCGGCCCAGGGGGCACGTCAATAGCATGCAAGATGCTATGGTAGCCATGCTGGTTCAGGCCTTCAATTTTGAATAAATCCCTAACAGTGTCACTAGCAAAGCACCCCCACACATCACACCTCCTCCTCCATGCTTCAGGGTGGGAACCAGGCATGTAGAGTTCATCCGTTCACCTTTTCTGCATCGCACAAAGACACGGTGGTTGGAACCAAAGATCTCAAATTTAGACTCATCAGACCAAAGCACAGATTTCCTCTGGTCTAATGTCCATTCCTTGTGTTCTTTAGCTCAAACAAGTCTCTTCTGCTTGTTGCCTGTCCTTAGCAGTGGTTTCCTAGCAGCTATTTTACCATGAAGGCCTGCTGCACAAAGTCTCCTCTTAACAGTTGTTGAAGAGATGTGTCTGCTGCTAGAACTCTGTGTGGCATTGACCTGGTCTCTAATCTGAGCTGCTGTTAACCTGCGATTTCTGAGGCTGGTGACTCGGATAAACTTATCCTCAGAAGCAGAGGTGACTCTTGGTCTTCCTTTCCTGGCGCGGTCCTCATGTGAGCCAGTTTCTTTGTAGCGCTTGATGGTTTTTGCAACTGCACTTGGGGACACTTTCAAAGTTTGCCCAATTTTTCACACTGACTGACCTTCATTTCTTAAAGTAATGATGGCTACTCATTTTTCTTTACTTAGCTCCTTTTTTCTTGCCATAATACAAATTCTAACAGTCTATTCAGTAGGACTATCAGCTGTGTATCCACCAGACTTCTGCACAACACAACTGATGGTTCCAACCCCATTTATAAGGCAAGAAATCCCACTTATTAAACCTGACAGGGCACACCTGTGAAGTGAAAACCATTTCCGGTGACTACCTCTTGAAGCTCATCAAAAGAATGCCAAGAGTGTGCAAAGCAGTCATCAAAGCAAAAGGTGGCTACTTTGAAGAACCTAGAATATAAGACATATTTTCAGTTGTTTCACACTTTTTTTGTTAAGTATATAATTCCACATTTGTTAATTCATAGCTTTGATGCCTTCAGTGTGAATGTACAATTTTCATAGTGATGAAAATACAGAAAAATCTTTAAATGAGAAGGTGTGTCCAAACTTTTGGTCTGTACTGTATATCTTATTGATTGAAATCCCTTCTCATTCTGGGCTTAGCAGATAAGTGGGGGTGGTCCTAATCAGTGATTGACAGTCTTCCCTGTTAGTTGCCAAACACCATTAGAAGCACACCCTTAACTGCTAAGAAGTTTGCAGCCAATTGTGCGCCAGCTATTGCTCATTGCAGCAAGTCCAAGGATGAACATTAGTATAATGTTACAATTTAAAAATACATTTAATCCTTAGGTATTTATCCCATCATTTATGCTTAAGCCATTGTAAACTTCGAAGGTCAGTCTTGTTAACATTAATTCACATATTATTCTTTGTCAGTCTACTTGGCAAAAATGTAAGCTACTTTCTATTCTTTGATTCGATGGCTGAATATGTGTGGAATGTGAAGGGAAAGAAACTCTTGGGTTTACACAGTAACATAAGAATAAGAACATAATAGCATACCTTCAAGTATCTGTTTAGACTTCTTTACTGTTTTCTTGACAGTACTCGAAGACTTTTTCTCTATTGTAATTCCCTCTAAACTGAAGGGCCATTTTACCTACTTTTGTCAACCTATTTCAACAACAGCAATGTGAAGTGATCGCTTGCCATACACACCCCTGAATTTCACCTGTGTTGCAGGGCCTAATAGAATTGCTGTGCTCTGATGTGCCAAAGTATTTTCCATAATAACAAGTTAAATGCAATTTCTGCAAAAGGGTGGCCTGAAAGCCTATTCCAAATTGGGGTTACTTCTCTTGTCAGCAGAGAGCTGTTTGTCAGACAGTTGTAATAAGAAATCTCTGGATTCTCTGACTTTTTGCTATGGTTTGCAATTACTCTCTCGACTGTTGCACATTATATTTTGCAATTTTCTAGGAAGCAATATTTACAAAGGCTAAATAAAATTCCACTGCTAAATTGACAACGCAAAAACTAAATGATAACATGGAGCTGTTTTTGGCTGTAGAAACAAGCGAGACTATATAAGTTTTGTATTAGATTTGTCTGTATGCTTTGGTTTTCTGAACATTCAAATAGAATGCAATTCTACATTCTACACAGCAGGGGCATACTAGAATTATTTTACCCCCTGTAGTTTCAACCATCCAGCGCTGAGTTGGATGGAAACTGATGGAGGAACTGATCTCATTGTTTGAAATAGGATCATGTCTTATTATCTGACGCATCAGATATTGCGTCAGATAATAGAAGTGCAGGCAATGGTCCAATGGCCTGATCACAATATTTCATATACCAATATGATCCGGCACTAGCCCAGCACCTGAGGGGTAAAAGAAAAAAAAAGACCTGATGGCGAATAACACATCCCCACATCAGCTCTGATCTGTTGAGTTAGTTCAAGCTCAAAAAACTGAGTCTAATGCAATGGAGATATATGAACCCAGGCTAAGGCTATGTGCCCACGATGCAGAAATGCTGCATATTTTTTACGCTTCTCCCTGGCAGGAAAAACGCATGCGGATTTTACATGCGTTTTTCCCGCTAGGCAGAAGCGTTTGTCAAGCGTTTTTGCATGCATTTCTGCATGCGTGTTATCAAGCGCTTTTCCAAGCAATTTTAGGCTGTGTGCCCACGTAGCGTTTTTCAAGCGTATATGCTGCGGAATTTCCGCAGCGTAAACGCTTGAAAAACGCATGTATATCCGCACCCCATGGTCCCCAATGGCATTCCGCAATGTCAATGCCCATGCTGCGGATTTTTCCGCAGCGTATATGCTGCGGTCAAAAATCCGCAGCATGTTCATTAATTTTGCGGAAGCGCAGCGGAATCAATGTGCGGATGGTACCCAAGTCTGGATGAGAGGAGACTCTCATCCAGACCTGGGTACCAAAGAACCTGTAAAAAAAAGAATAAAATAAAGTTTATACTTATCTTCTGATGTTTTCCCTCCGTCGCGCTGTTGTCTGAAGGACCTGCCACGTCATTGAGTCATGTGACCCACCACATGACTCAATGACGTCACCGCAGGTCCTGCACACAACAGCGTGAGCCGCTCAAGCCTCCGGACGGGGCAGAGAATGCATCAGAAGGTGAGTATAAACTTTATTTTTTTATTTTTTACCATTCTGAACAAGTTGTCAAGCACTTTTCCAAGTGATGCTTGGAGAAGTGCTTGATAACCCGCATGCGGAAATGCATGCAAAGACGCCTCACAAACGCTTCTACCTGGCGGGAAAACCGCATGTAATATCCGCATGCGATTTTCCCACCAGGGAGAAGCGTAAAAAATATGCTTCAGGTCCGCAACGTGGGCACATAGCCTTAGCCTCGCTTGGAGAAATGCTTGACAACTTGGTCACACTATATAAATCCATGCAACTGGCATGGATTTATATAGTGTGACCAAGTAATAGTTAAAAGAAAAGAATAAGAATGGAAAAAAATAAAGATTATACTTACCTTCCGATGTCCCCCGGTGTTTTCTCCGCCGCGTCCGGTCTGTTGTATGGGTTGCGGTGGTGTGAAGGACCTGCGGTGACGTCATTGAGTCATCTGACAGGTCACATGACCTCCGACATCAGCGGTCGCGTGACCTGTCACATGACTGAATGACGTCATGACAGGACCTCACACCACCGCAACCCAAACAACAGACCGGACGCATCGCTGAGGAGAACGGGGGCCATCAGAAGGTAAGTATAATCTTTATTTTTTATTTTTAAATACTTTTTTTAACAGGTACCATGGTACCCGGGTCTGGATGAGAGTCTCCTCTTCTCCATTCCCGGGTACTATCCGCACATAGAATCGCTTAATATCCGTATGTGCAAATGTGCTGACACGGATATTAAGCGATTCAATGCAAGTCAATGGCGGCAATTACGCTGCGTGTCCGCAAAATTAATGGACATGCTGCATATTTTTCCGCAATGATAATCCGCAGCAGAAATTTCCGCCGCATGTGCACAGCACATGCGGATTATCATTGGGGACCATGGGGCACGTATTACCAAGCGTTTTTTAAGCATTTTTGCTGCGGAAATTCCGCGGCAAAAACGCTTGAAAAACGCATAGTGGGCACGCAGCCTAAGGGTTGTTTTAGTCGCTTTACATAGGCAGATCAAAATTAGGACTGATCAACAATGAAGTAAGCCCATCAGCCCTTGTTTACTATGATTAAATGTTGCAATTATAGTGAGTTTTTTTGTCTCGCAAATCCCTGGAAAGAATGTTTTCCTCCTTTCTCATACAGGTTACAATATAATCAGCAGCACATCTTCTATTAAAGGGAATCTGTCAGCAGGTGTTTGCTATGTAATTTGAGGGCAGCATGTGATTAACATTCTGACTAGTTGGCCAAGTGCTTGTAAGTCTGACTCTACCCCTTCAGTGATAAGCACCTCACTGTCTATAGAGAGAGCCTGGTGGGGCGGAGTTAGCTTTCTCAGCTCTGCTGCATTGCTAAATCTAAAAGCTCTGATTGTGTCAGAATGGCTGCACACAGTAATCTAAGCGATACATCGTTGGGTTCAAGGTCTATTTGCCTATATCATGCTGCTCTCAGATTAGGTAGCAAAAACCTGCTAACAAATTCCCCTTAACACAAGGGAATGTACTGCTGACAAATGATGATTTGCATGTTTGTTTGTCATCATAAATGTGATCATTGTTAATTAGTTCAAGCACAGGCAGATTTTTGGGTTTTTTCGTACATGGAATTTAAAGAGCTGAATTTTTTTTTCTCATTTGGATATTCAAATGATTTTAGCAGCTTTTTTGTAGCTTTTTTTTCATGGTTTAATTTTTCTGCTGTTATAATGTACTATTTTAATTTTTTGGGACAATATCAGTAGAAAAATAATGGAAATACATATCTGTTTTAATTTCTTTTTAATGTTTTTAGGACCACTGAAATCCATAAATAAAATGTTCCCCTTTATGTATCAAGTTATATACCAGATACATTTTTTCCAATGGGCAATGCTAGTAACAGTGCTTTGAATTGACAAAGGCTATTTATTAATTTATTTTATCATTTATTATTCGCATATTGCCCCCCCCCCAGGTCATAAAAAGACCTCTGGGTGGCATTTCAATATTTAAATGCTTATTTTTTTTTTACCTCATTTCTTGGGGCTGTTATATTAGCCTCAGTTACAGTGGATATGTAGCTTTCTGGCAGCACAGCAGAGCTGACTGGGTCTCCTAGGAACTCACTAGACCCAGCAATCACATGACAGGTCCAGAGCAGGAAACACCGACAGCTATTCCTGTATACACAGTGCTCGTTGGTAACAAACTATCACTGCCTTCTCTTTGGGGAGTCTGGCTGTGTCTGACAGCCAGCTTCCTGCTCCTGCAGCTGCACAATCCTATAACAGCTGCTCCTCTATGCAGTGATGTTTTAGAATGTCACTGCAAAGTAGGATGAGGACCATCCTGGCGTTTATCATCTATGGGCGATCTGGAAGTAGCTAAATAAGCAAATTATTGTTTGGCTTAGATTGTCTACAATGTTTACACTGGGCAATTATCAGGAACGTTTTTTACAAGTACCTCACATGTCACTTGCTACTAATCTTTCAGTTTCTAAGTCATAGTGACAACATATCCATAATACTTCCACTTTAAATGACCAAATCATTCAATGCCACCTGTCATTGGATTTTCAAGGCACGGTATGAGGTATTGTGAGTTTCTGTGATTTAGTTGTTGCTACCCCAGAGCCTATACTACCAGTAAGAAAATCTGTAAAATACACAAAGTCAAAGCTATGTTTATGCTCTTATAAAAAGTTACAAATACTCTGGTCCTACAAAATTAATGTGTTGATGCCTATCATTTGGGTAGGCCACTAAATACTACATATCGGAAAGCTGTTTTTCAAGGAAGACTATGCAGCCTCTAAAAAAAGCTGTGGTCCTGCACAAAAGAGGAGATTAGTGTTGGACCTATAATACTTTTATAGCAGTAAGTGTCGGAAAATTATGTCCACAAAATTATGAAAACGTGGTCAACCCCTTTAAATTGAAGTAGATAGAAAGTTTATTTTTTGTTTTCCCTTTGTATCTTTTTACTTAAAGCATTTGAATCTTCATGTTAAGTTCCACATACAGTATAAGAAAAGCTTGGTGTCCGATTTGTTCTAGTAACAGCCCTAAGGTTATGTAGAGCCTACGGCAAAAAGTGATGGCTGCACTCTTCAGACCCATACAAATTACTATTGGAAAATTCAGGACAGAATTGATTTTTTGCTGATGGCTATCCAATCTCACTACTTTTCTGACTATACAAAAAAGTAAAAGTCTCTTTATCTTCATGAATCATGCAAAAGCTAATGTAGAGATGACACTATTGGCATAACTGCTAAAGCAAACCAGTAAAGATTTTATATTGCCAACAATTCAGGAATTCAGTAGGTCAGATTTGATAAAACAACTGACACAACATGCAATAAGGATTTTTATGCTCCCTATAGGAGTCAATGGAGTCTAAAAATATTGTCTTGAAATAAAACACACTAGAATAACCATAAAAATCAATGATGTTTCTAGATCTGCATGCCAGACTCTTCATATCTTTCATATTCAATATTCAAAGGTGAAAACTCCCCCCCCCCCCCCAAAAAAAAAATGTACAGTGGGGAAAAAAAGTATTTAGTCAGCCACCAATTGTGCAAGTTCTCCCGCTTAAAAAGATGAGCGAGGCCTGTAACTGACATCATAGGTAGATCTCAACTATGAGAGACAAAAACAAATCCTGAAAATCACATTGTCTGATTTAGAAAGAATTTTTTTTCAAATTTTGGTGGAAAATAAGTATTTGGTCAATTACAAAGGTTAATCTCAATACTTTGTTATATAATCTTTGTTGGCAATGACAGAGGTCAAATGTTTTCTGTAAGTCTTCACAAGGTTGGCACACACTGTTGCTGGTATGTTGGCCCATTCCTCCATGCAGATCTCCTCTAGAGCAGTGATGTTTTGGGGTTGTCGCTGGGCAACACGGACTTTCAACTCCCTCCAAAGATTTTCTATAGGGTTTAGATCTGGAGACTGGCTAGGCCACTCCAGGACCTTGAAATACTTCTTACAAAGCCACTCCTTCGTTGTCCTGGTGGTGTGCTTGGGATCATTGTCATGCTGAAAAACCCAGCCACGTTTCATCTTCAATGCCCTTAATGATGGAAGGAGGTTTGCACTCAAAATCTCACGATACATGGCCCCATTCATTCTTTCATGTACACGGATCAGTCGTCCTTGTCCCTTGGCAGAGAAACAGCCCCAAAGCATGATTTTGCCACCCCCATGCATCACATTAGGTATGGTGTTCTATGGATGCAACTCAGCATTCTTTCTCCTCCAAACACGACGAGTTGTGTTTTTTACCAAACAGTTCTACTTTGGTTTCATCTGACCATATGACATTCTCCCAATACTCTTCTGGATCATCCAAATGTTCTCTGGCAAACTTCAGATGGGCCCGGACATGTAATGGCTTAAGCAGGGGGACATGTCTGGCACTGCAGGATCTGACTCCGTTGGCGGCGTAGTGTGTTATTGATGGTAGCCTGTGTAACGTTGGTCCCAGCTCTCTGCAGGTCATTCACTAAATCCCCACATGTGGTTCTGGGATTTTTGCTCACCGTTCTCGAGATCATTTTGACCCCATGGGGTGAGATCTTGTGTGGAGCCCCAGATCGAGGGAGATTATCAGTGGTCTTGTAGGTCTTCCATTTTCTAATTATTGCTCCCACAGTTGATTTCTTCACACCAAGCTGCTTGCCTATTGCAGATTCAGTCTTCCCAGCCTGGTTCTACAATTTTGTTTCTGGTGTCCATCGACAGCTCTTTGGTCTTTACCATAGTGGAGTTTGGAGTGTGACTGTTTGAGGTTGTGGACAGGTGTCTTTTATACTGATAACAAGTTCAAACAGGTGCCAGTACTACAGGTAATGAGTGGAGGACAGAGGAGCCTCTTAAAGAAGAAGTTACAGGTCTGTGAGAGCCAGAAATCTTGCTTGTTTGTAGATGACCAAATACTTATTTTCCACCAAAATTTGAAAAAAATTTCTTTCCAAATCAGACAATGGGATTTTCAGGATTTGTTTTCTCATTTTGTCTCTCATAGTTGAGGTCTACCTATGATGTCAATTACAGGCCTCTCTCATCTTTTTAAGTGGGAGAACTTGCACAATTGGTGGCTGACTAAATACTTTTTTCCCCACTGTATATTACAATTTTAACAATTGTAAAAGTAAAACTCATAACAAATCAACAAAATCAACACCAGTCAGTGTAGGAACTCTGAGTTCTGATACTGATTCTGGAATGCATGTGACTTGGAAAGAAAGACTTATGTAACAGGTTATCTAAGAACTCAAGTTTTGGCTAGTGGTGGCTTTGATGTAGAGAAATACAAATTATTAAAACAATGATGGATCCCAGACAAACAAAAATAAAAATCTGAGAGCCAAGGGAAGGATAAGTAATAAAAAGACAGTTGGGTGTGATGGATATAGGACCAAGACTCTAAAGGAAACAGGTCTGTCCTTTATGGACATTTTCCTTTGAAAAGGGGAATGGTAGCTGAAACACCTCCGATTTCTGAAAAGAAAGGTCAGACGGACTCTGCGGTCCTTTGGGTTTGCGAGTTGTGTACAAGCTCATAGAAAGCATATGAGTCGGTACAAAGCTCAAAGAATTGACCCTGTTTTTTTAAGTATGAAGATTGTTCTATCGCGTCTCATTTGGATGATCAATTTACCATTGGAATACTGTAAGAAGAAAAGTGGAGCACATTATCCTCTACTATGTGTTGTGTGAATTTCCATCTCACTTAATAATGAGTGTCTCAATTTTGAGTGGTTGGTTTAATGGTATATCTGCTAAATATGCCCATGCATGTACAATGAATTGCCCACAATGATCCTCAATATGGCAGTGAGTATTTACAGCTTTAGGACTCTGACAAAACCCAAGAAAATTAGCCTATAATCTACAGCAAGTAAATTGTAATAGTACATGTAAATAACATAGTGTACTTAGTAAACATTATTTTGATCAAAAAAATGCACAAAAGCCATCCCACTGTGACAAGGTTTACCCATCTAGATGCACCTATCCTGTCTCTAGTATTAAAACCTTACATTGTGTTAAACAACCTAAAGATGAATAAGGGCAGAGCAAGACAGAGTCCCGACTGTTCAGACACCCATCCACGGGTAGCTATATAGATGAAATACTTAGCTCAGAAAGGGTGGACCATGCCCCTGTTTTTACAAAGTACAAGAAATTACTGCAAAACCAAAGAAATGAGCCAGGGCATAAGCTGGTATAAGCTTTGGGACTCCAGCAAAACACAGTGAGAGCCATTATCCACAAATGGCAAAAACATAGAACAGTGGTGAACCTTCCCAGGAATGGCCAGCCAACCAAAATTACCCCAAAAGCGCAGCAATGACTCTTCCATTAGGTCACAAAAGACCCAACAACAACATACAAACAACTACAGGCCTCACTTGCCTCAGATAAGGTCAGTGTTCATGACTCCACTATAAGAAAGAGACTGGGCAAAAATGGCATGCATGGCAGAGTTCCAAGATGAAAACCACTACTGCGCAAAAAGAACATAAAGGCTCATCTCAGTCTTGGCAGAAAACATCTTGATGATCATCCAGACTTTTGGGAGAATACTCTGTGGACTGACGAGGCAAAAGTTGAACTTTTTGGAAGGTGTATGTCCCATTACATCTGGCATAGAAGTAACACCGCATTCCCAAAAAGGAACATCATACCAACAGTAAAATATGGTGGTAGTAGTGTGGTGGTCTGAGCTGTTTTGCTGCTTCAGGACCTGGAAGACTTGCTGTAGTAAATTAAACCATGAATTCTGCTGTCTACCGAAAAATCCTGAAGGAGAATGTCCGATCATCTGTTCGTGACCTCAAGCTGAAGTGCACTTGGATTATGCAGCAGGACAATGATCCAAAACACACCAGCAAGTCCACCTCTGAATGGCTTAAGAAAAACCATATTAAGACTTTGGAGTGGCCTAGTCAAAGTCCTGACCTTAATCTGATTTAGATGCTGTGGCATGAACTTACAATGTGACTGAATTACAACAATTTTGAGTGGGCCAAAATTCCTCGTGTAAAACACTCATTGCCAGTTATCGCAAACGGTTGATTGGGCCACACTTCACAGCAACAACTGCAATCAGTTATTAGGTTTATGAGGGAATAACTTTTTCACACAGGTCCCTGTAGGTTTGGATTTCTTTTTCCCTTAATAATAAAGACCTTCATTTAAAAACTGCATTTTGTGTTTACTTGTTTTATCTTTGTCTAATATTTAAATTTGTCTTGTGATCTGAAACATTTAAGTGTGACAAACATGCAAAAGAATAAGAAATCAGGAAGGGGGCAAACACTTTTTCACTGTAAATCCCATGTAGGTAATATATAACAGGAAAAAGTGATGGTGAGTAGATGTGGCACACAGCATTTAACACCCTAAGATTTAGTAAAAACCAGAGCTAAATTGAGGACAGTATTTATTCCAGAAATCCAGCAGACGCCAACTGTTTTCTGTGTAATCTGGTGCAATCTATCTGCAAAGGGCTTTCCCAGATGTTCAGCTGGGGGTATTTAACTCTCTCTGGTGCCAAGTATTTGCTAAAGTGACAGTCTATAACAGAAATGTGCAAACTTCCCCATAGATTGTACAGTCATGGCCAAAAGTATTGAGAATGAGACAAATAGTAATTTTTCCAAAGTTTACTGCTTCATTTTTTGTAATGGCAATTTGCATATACTCCTGAATGTCAAAGAGTGATCAGCTTAGCAGCAATTACTGTACTTGCAAAGTCAATATTTGCCCAGAAAATGAACTTTAACCCCCAAAACACATTTCAACATCATTGCAGTCCTGCCTTAAAAGGAGCAGCTAACATCGTTTTAGTGATTGATCCATTAACACAGGTGTGGGTGTTGATGAGGACAGGGCTGGCGATCAATCAGTCATGATTAAGTAAGAATGACATCACTGGACACTTTAAAAGGAGGCTGGTTCTTGGTATCATTGTTTCTCTTCAGTTAACCATGGTTATCTCTAAAGAAACACGTGCAGCCATCATTGCACTGCACAAAAATGGCCTAACAGGGAAGAGTATCGCAGCTACAAAGATTGCACCTCAGTCAACAATCTATCGCATCATCAAGAACTTCAAGGAGAGAGCCTCCATTGTTGTCAAAAAGGCTCCAGGGCGCCCAAGAAAGACCAGCAATCGCCAGGACCTTATCTTAAAACTGTTTCAGCTGCGGGATTGGACTACCAGCAGTGCCGAGCTTGCTCAGGAATGGCAGCAGGCTGGTGTGAGTGCTTCTGCACGCACTGTGAGGCGGAGACTCTATGAGCAAGGGCTGGTTTCAAGGAGGGCAGCAAAGAAGCCACTTCTCTCCAGAAAAAACATCAGGGACCGACTGATATTCTGCAAAAGGTACAGGGAGTGGACTGCTGAGGACTGGGGCAAAGTCATTTTCTCTCATGAATCCCCTTTTACATTGTTTGGGACATCTGGAAAACAGCTGATTCGGAGAAGAAGAGGTGAGCGCTACCACCAGTCTTGTCTCATGCCAACTGTAAAGCATCCTGAAACCATTCATGTGTGGGGTTGCTTCTCAGCCAAGGGAATTGGCTCACTCACAGTCTTGCCTAAAAACACAGCCATGAATAAAGAATGGTACCAGAATGTCCTCCAAGAGCAACTTCTCCCAACCGTCCAAGAGCAGTTTGGCGCCCAACAATGCCTTTTCCAGCATGATGGAGCACCTTGCCATAAAGCAAAGGTGATAACTAAATGGCTCATGGAACAAAACATACATTTTGGGTCCATGGCCTGGAAACTCTCCAGATCTTAATCCCATTGAGAACTTGTGGTCAATCATCAAGAGACGGGTGGACAAACAAAAACCAACAAATTCTGGCAAAATGCAAGCATTGATTATGCAAGAATGGACTGCTATCAGTCAGGATTTGGTCCAAAAGTTGATTGAGAGCATGCCAGGGAGAATTACAGAGGTCTTGAAGAAGAAGGGGCAACACTGCAAATATTGACTTGCTGCATTAACTCATTCTAACTGTCAATATAACCTATTGGTACTCATAATATGATTGGAATTATATTTCTGTATGTGATATAAACATCAGACAAACACTAATAAAAACCAGAGGCCAGCAGATCATGTGAAAATATAATTTTGGTGTCATTCTCAATACTTTTGGCCATGACTGTACTGTCAGTTTTACCGTATCTACAGATAATAATATTATACAATTCCCCGTCCCTGTAATTGCTAATGACTGAGACATAGTAGCCAGTCTGCTACAACTAATGGACTGGTTGACTTAATGAACTGCAATTTAGCTGTCTTGTCCTTGTGTATCTCTCTCTGTGCACACCACTTAACTCATCTGTCCTTCAAAACAGGGATACCCTTGTCTCGCTGTACACTCCACGACTTTAAGACATTTCTGCTTCATCTGCTTTCCTTATACTTCTTAATGGTTGTTTACAAGGCAATCACTGCTTGCGGAGTCGGTGGTACAGACTGTAAAGCCTTTGAGGCAGGATTGTTTCGATGTTTACTTTGTTCCCTATTGTGTATCTATTCTTCTTTCCATTCCCATCTTCTTTCTAGTCTTGTTGTATTTATAACTTTGATCAGCGCAACATGATAATTGCTGAGGATGGCTATTATCATATTAATAGTAGTATTTTTGGACAAATCAAAGCAGCATAAAGCAAAGGGAGGAAATCTCACATTGCAAGACACAAACATTAGCTAAAGCAAGATATAGTAAGATAGTCGAGGTTAATTAGAGATTGTGAAATTACAGATATGTTAATAGGCACAGCAGCGTGTAAAACAAGAGTATTAGCAACAACACTGCTGGGAGATGAGACAGTTTATCCAGTTTGTCCTGTTTTCAGTTAAGTAAATGCACAATTAAGGTCTCGTTTTATCCAAGGGTTGGTTAAACCACTTAAAATTTGGAGCAATTTGTGAATGACAGTGATGAAACCTCATTGTATTTATTCAGTTCTCAGTAGTTTAGTGGTAAACACTAAGTTTTCTGCAATAAGGAAAATGTGATTCCTATTTCCCCTCAGATCCAGGACATATATACATTTAGTGTGGAGGACAGATTACTGCAGTCTCATAGGTGGTTGCATTAGTGTACCACAATCTGTAGCTGTAGTCATTGGTCCATGAAGGGCAAATTTGCATAATTAGCAAATTAGACCTTCTAGGTACCAGGTTTACTTATTTCTTCACTATGATCCCTTAAATGTAATGTTACAAGGTGCTTTGTATTCTATAGGTCCTTAAATCAACCCTTCACCCCAATATTAAATGTATTATGGGATATGTCAAGAATTGAATTTGCCGAATTGCACAGATTTTACAGAGGAATTAGATTTGCTGTATGTAAAAAAAAAATAAAACCTAATAATCACGCTACCCAGTCCCGCTGCCCCACAGCCATTCATCTGTTTTTCTGTTTTTACCTTTCCTTTAAGTGTGCATCTTCTTTGGCTTTCTTCATTCTATGCCGGGCCTTCTGCCTCCACCTCTGACATTATTGCATGCCCTGCCGTTGCAGCACCCGTTGTAATGTCACAACATTGCAAAGTGCACCACCCGAGTCTGGGAATGCACATCAGTGACCGCATGCTTCATAAACGGCATGGTGCGCAGAGGCTTGGTCAAATGGAAAGTCTCGGCCCAAAGTGAAGAAGGCCAAAGAAAATGGACGTGACTGGCGAAGGTGAAAAGAAGATAATAATAATCTTTATTTTTTTTTTTATATAGCGCTAACATATTCCGCAGCGCTTTACATACATTATCGTCGCTGTCCCCATCGGGGCTCACAATCTAGATTCCCTATCAAAATGTCTTTTGAGTGTGGGAGGAAACCGGAGAACACCCACACAAACACGGGGAGAACATACAAACTCCTTGCAGATGTTGTCCTTGGTGGGATTTGAACCCAGGACCCCAGTGCTGCAAGGCTGCAGTGCTAACCACTCCGCCACCGTGCCAGATTGGGCAACAGGCTGCGGGAGATGCAGAACACGTGAGCAGTATATTGAGTATTATTTTTTTTATATTTCACCTAAGTTTACTTTAAGTTGCCAAAATGATGCTCCTTTTTATATATCACCCAGTGTTCTTTTACTGAAGCCTCCAGTCAGAGGCTTTGAACTCTACCTTCCCAGTATCTAGCTCTTCCTGTTTTATAATGCATTGTGCACATTATACTAGTAATATTAAAGGCTCTCGTCTCCCTTCTATATAGTTATCCTTGCTTGAAAGAAACACCTAAAATACAGCGGAAAGTTCTCATTGTTACCATTATTATGTACAGGGTGCAAGAACTGAGCAACAGCACGGCTATGAAGTGAAGCTTCAGCCGATATTTGCAGTACAGGAAAAAAATCAAAGAAGGTGGGGTCACTTTGGTTTTTGGAGCACAAACTGAAAATCTCCAAATCCTCTTCAAAAACTTTGAGTTTACACTTCAAAAATTCAGAAAAAGGCTCAGTGTGTTCATACTCAATGTGGTGATAAGGACCTATAGCGCACAGAACACTTACAAAACTTCCATTTTAGAAACCAAATGGAAACAAATAACAATCATGATGTGCTACATAAGCCTAGTACCTCCATTTTACTAACTTAGTTGTATCACTTTAAACAAAAAAATTACTTCAACCCCCTCCCCAAAAAAAGCCAAACATTAACTTAGTATAGCAACAATAGAAAAGAAAATGTTGAAACACATTTGTTTCCATGCACAATTGTTGTAGTAAAAATGCAGAAATAGTAGAAGATTGTTGCATGGATAATGGAAAACATGGAAAATTGTTAAGCATAGCTGATACTTTTGTCATATAAAAGACTTACTGCAGTAAAATAAAATAAAACCAAAACATTGATAAAAAAAATGCAGCGCGTATAGAAGTAAGTAGCGGTATTAGAGCTAAATTGGTAATTCAACAGAGAGGATTGAGTCTACATTCGAGACGGCTGGGACTTGCTGGAAAGTTTTCCTCTGAGCAGAAAAGCAGATGGATTACATTCCTTGCTCTCACTACAGATAAATTGCTGTCTGTAGAATTTGGATTGGAGTGTAATCTATTTAGTAAAACAGTTTATCTCAATAGGAAAGGTGGCATTGTCCCAGCCAATAGAGGGTAACAGATGACATCATCAATCCTATCAAATAAATACATAAAAGCACATCTTACTCTAGGGTACTAAATGTAAGAAAATGTCTATAAAGGCCATTTTTTATTTCCTGGAATAAGCCTACAATACTATAACTTATAATAACTACTTTTCTGTATCATAGCGCTACAGCATAAACTAAAGACTGTGTTCATTATTTGGTACTGATTGTTCATACCAACCAACAGTGACAGGTAACTATTAGTACTAGATGGCAACTTAAGCTATTATCGACAGAAAGCCATTAGTTATTTTTGTTCCTGTGCCTCAGTAACATGTTGCCATAATAAATGCTGTTCCCATCAATCATCAGTACAAAGTTGCCATTAATACAGACTGTTCAGTTAAGTTATTAGTGACAAGTGGACTGTAGTACTCTTCCCGAGAGCCATTAGGTATTAGTAGTCACAATTGCTATTTTGTTCTCATCAACCATCAGTCACAGGTGACCGCCACTTTGTGAGATTCCATTGATGATTACTACTCCTGGTGAGGTGGATTCTCTAAGCTGTAAGCCAGGGTCAGCAGCACAGACAAGAGGCGATAATTCAGTGGAGTGGCTCCTGACAAGTGGATCAGGTGGAATTGTGCAGATAAACACAGGAAAACTAGATGGGTAGACCATCTGGGACTGGTTACAGCAGAGACAAAATATGCATCAGGGACTTGCAGCAGACAGATGGTTAATGGCACAGGTTATATGTTTTCCACATACAGATGGTTAATGACAGTCTTATGCTTGCAACAAAAAGATGTTTAATGGTAGAGTCATTTGCTTGAAGGAAACAGATGTACAATGACAGGGTCGTATGCTTGCAACAGATAGATGGTTAACAGCAGGAACGCAGTGATGAAAAGGCAAACTTATTTGGTTACTTGCTTGCAGTGATAAATTACTTTGATTGCAAAGACTGGGGTGTGAACACAATCAAGAACAACTGGTAAACTAGAAACTTGATTACAGAGAGAGGTGTAAACTGGACTGAGTTTGGAAATAAACATTGGTAGTTGAAAGGAAGTATGGAGTAGAGGGGATAATCAGAAATCTGGTTAGCGCTTGAGCCAAATGCAATCTCAATATTCAGACAGAACATGGCTGCCTGAGCCAGCCTTAATGGGAATCTGTAGTGCAGCATAATCTAGAGGCATAGAAACTGAATACAGCGATGTGTCACTTAATGGGCTACTTGCTGTAGTTTTGATTAAATTAAAGTTTTATCAGCAGGAGATTATTACTAGAGGATTAGTAAACCTGCTGCCTTGTAGGTATACTCTATATGTACGCTATATTCATGCGCTCTGTGTAACTCCGCCTCCACCACTGATTGGCAGCTATCTGCCTATGCACAGTGTACACAGAAAGCTGCCAAGCAGTGGTGTGGACGGGGTTATACAGAGCTCAGTATTCACAGAACTGTTAGATCTGCAGCAGCTAAAACAGTGATTTTATCAAAACTGCAGCAAGCAGCCTAGTAAGTTATACATAGATGGAATTAGGGTCTCTTTTCCTACATTGTGCTGCTCTCAAATGGTGTAGCAAAAACCTGGTGACAAATTCTCTTTAAATGGCCTTGGGTGATGATGTAAGAGTTGTTTGCCAGGTGACCATAATAACCAGGCATAGAATAGTACATAGGGAGCCGACTAGTGTTGAGCCACCCCCGTAGTGTTCGAGTTCGGTTCGGTTCGTCGAACACCCGTGTGTTCGCCGAACTGTTCGTCGAACTGTTCGTCGAACACCTTCGAACACCGTTAAAACCAATGGCAGGCAAACAAAAACACATAGAAACACATAGAAAACACCTTCAAAGGTGTCCAAAAGCTGACAAACTGCTCAGAAGACACAACTAACACATGGAAAAGTGACAAGTACATATAGTCATGCGAAAAGAAAAGAGGTGGAGGAGTAAAAGGAGGGGGAGACACAGATATAGGCATGTCATGCCCTTCTAAAATCCAAAAAGTGAGAAGCCGACACGTTCAGTCCGCTCCTGCCCGTGCCACCTCCGTGTCGCCGGGTTTGTGCCAGAGCCGCGGTGAACCCTGACGGCCAGCCCCCCTCTCCCAATACTGGTGCCTGTCCGCTGGTGGGTCGAGCGAGCCCCCCTGTGGTGCAGGCAGCTCTAAGCTTTTTAATTTAAATTGTCTCTCTAATTTGAATAAATACACTTTAAATCCATTTACAAGGATCTATTGGAGGGCAAGTCTCATGCCAGCAGCCGCGTAATTCCAGCTCCAGTAGCGTCCACTAAAGCTGCTGCAGTTAAAAAGCTTTTATAAGGATCGAGCTCGGCTGTCCACCGCAAGGCATCCTACTGCCAGTCCGAGCCCCTATGCCTTGGGGTGCCTCCTGATGCTCTTCACTGAGTATCCCGTGGTCCCGAAGCATTTCCTTTGAAAAAATGAAGTGTCCAAACTACAGGTGGTGTAGCTTGCTTAACAGCCGGGATAATCCGCTGACTAGCAGACACTGCTACTAGGCACAAAGTATTTCCTGGGCTAGATGCAGTTAAAAATTTGTAATTAGATACTCTCGTTGGATGCTGAGAAAGCATTCCATAGAGTCTCCTGGCACGCCATATATGATTCTCTTAAAAAGCTTGGGGTAGGGGTCTAGGGGACCCTTTTATAGCCAAAATCACGGCCCTGTATCGCAATACGTCACCTAGGCTGAAGATAAATGGAACTGTAGCACCCTGAGAGCTCGGTTGCTACAGAGGTATTGCACCTCACCCAGAGGTGTGATATCTCACTCTCAGGTAAGGATGTAGTGTGGATCAGGACCCGACACCTGCATGCATTACACCACATTGCCGTGGGGCAGGGCGACCAATATGCCCCTGAGATGGGCACGACAGTCCCTGTCCCTGGCTGGAGTGGGGGGAGGGAACACTGAGGAAGGGGAACCCTGTAGTGCAGGAGCAGGGAGGAAGCAGTTCCTGGGTGCATTGAGAAGGGAGTATAAAAGGTGGGCACCATCTTAGTTCAGTGCAGAGAAGTCTGAGCAGAAGTGGCAGGGAGCAGGGGCTCTGCATGAGCTCTGCTCCGGAGGCGGGCCTAGTAACAGTGGCCCAGGCCTGGAAGAGGGAGAAGGAAGGAAGAGGAGCGGAGAAGGCTCCAGGAACGAGGAACGAAGGGATCTCAGGGGTGCGGACGGGCGAGTCGCCACCGCACGCCCGAATCCACCTGCGTGGAGGGGTCAGGCCAAAGGGGGAGACCGGTCCCCGAAACTAGTGGAGGCAGGAAATGACCCTCAGCTAGAAACAGGAGGCTGTGACATTTTATGTGGCGCAGCCCCTCGCTACTCCCGCTAGGAAGGCACCACATAGGGTCAGGGAAACTGGCGCCAAGTTTACCAAGAGGAGGCCCGAGGCAGCCGGACAGAAGGGTTGGTAAGAAAGGCCAGACAAAGGACACACAAAGGGGGTCCTGTGAAGCACTCCAAAGTTATCTGGGAGTTGTCTGAGCCCCTCACCTGGTGAGCACAGTACGACGTGGGCAGCCGTTACCTGCAGACGTGGTCTGGATAATAAGAACTGTGAGTAAAGGCCCTGGACTGCATCACTGACTCCGTGTCATTACTGCTGCTGCCCTGCACCATCACCCCCATCCTCCGCATACACTGCCCTGAGGCTATACTCCTCCCGTGGGGAGTTATGCTACGCTCTGCTGCACCCACAACACCAGCCTCAGCGGTCTGCCCTGGAGCGGTGGTTCACTCTGACCGCAATCCACGGGTGGCGTAGTCGGACATTTAAACATCAAAACCACATAAATAGTTCCGCCACTGGTTTGACCGCCCTGAGCCACGGAACCGGGTTGCCGCCACGGAGACTACAACCACCAGCATCCACCAAAAAGGGTCCGGCTCCGGGTGTCCCAAGGCCAGGGGGCGCGTCAGAACATTTTCATCACCTTTCACAATCACCAATGGGACAAGGCAGGGATGTTCTCTGTCCCCTCTCTTATACATCCTAGTGACGGAGCACCTGCTCTCATCAATTCGCCATAACCCCAATATTAGGTGGATTGAGGTGGGAGGCACCGAGTACAAGTGCTCTCTATTTGCTGATGATGTCCTAGTATATATCACTCAATCACATATATCCATCCATGCTGTTATGGCTGAAATAGATCACTTTGTTACATGGTCAAATTTTAAAATCAATGCAGCGAAGTCTGAGGCCCTCGATGTCTCCCTCCCCAAATCCATATAGGATTCCATCCAGTCCAACTTTCCCTTTGCCTGGCCCTCACAGGGTATCAAATAATTAGGAATTCCTATTCATAGAGACCTCTCCCATCTATATTATCTTAATTTTGGGCCCTTTATTGAACAACTCCATACAGACCACGGTTGGCAAGTTAGAACTGTAAGATTCACTACGTGAACCACTGGTGTTTTGTGGAAAAGCACATGTACACTGTGTTCCAAATTATTATGCAAAAAGTGTTTAGGAGTGATAAGGGAAGAATTTGTTTGTTTGTCAGTTAAACTCATTGATGGTGATGTGTGTCAGGGCTCTTTATATCACTGTAAGCAATTGCAGACACCTGTGCTAATTAGTTTGGCAGGTGTGTCCAATGAAAGGCAAGACTACTTAAGAAGGCTGTCTCACATTATTAAGCAGCCTACATTTTCTGCCAAAATGGGAAAGAAAAAGGATGTGTCGGCTGCTGAGAAGCAACAAATTGTGGAGTGTTTAGGTCAAGGCATGACTACAATCAACATTGTGCGATGATCAGGATGAAGTGTCTTGGCAATCAAGAAGTATGTAGCTGATTCACAGTACACACGTGTGCGTGCTGATAAGGGCAAATTGAGGACTCTTTCCTACAGGCAATTACGTCAGGTTGAAAGAGCAGCGGCAAAAAAGCCTTGTCATAGCAGCAGACAAGTTTTCGAAGCTGCTTGTGCCTCCAACGTCCCCCGAACAACAAGATGCAGGGTCCTTCAGAGGTTTGCAGCTGTGCATACGCCATCCTGTTGACCTCCTCTATCCACTTCACACAAGCAGAAACGGCTCCAGTGGGCCAAACATTACATGAAGACTGATTTCAAAACTGTTTTGTTCACGGATGAGTGCCGTGCAGCGCTCGATGGTCCAGATGGATGGAGTGGAGGATGGCTGGTTGATGGACACCCCACGCAAACATGGCTACATCGCCAACAAGGAGGAGGTGGAGTAATGTTTTGGGCTGGAATCATGGGGAGAGAGATTGTCGGCCCCTTTAGGATCCCTGAAGGCGCTAAAGATGAACTCCATAATGTATGTGGATTTTCTCAAACAGCACTTCCTGCCATGGTTCAAGAAGAAGAACCGTGTATTTCACAGCAAGATCATTTTTCTGCATGATAATGCACCATCTCATGCTGCACATAAAACATCTGCATCTCTGGCTGATATGGGCATAAAAGGGGACAAACTTATGGTGTGACCCCCATGCTCCCCTGACCTGTGCCCCATTCAGAACCTTTGGAGCATCATTAAAAGGAGTGTCTATGATGGCGGGAGGCAGTTCACATCTAAGCAACAGCTCTGGGAGGGTATTCTGTCCTCATGCAAAACAATTGAAGCAGAAACCATCCAAAACCTGACAAATTCAATGGACGAGAGAGTTCAGAAGCTCCTTTCGAACAAGGGGTCCTATGTGAAAATGTAACATCACCTAGAATAAAGTTTTGAGTTGAAAACTGTTTGATTTCAGTTTCTAACAACCTGCTAATGCTTATAATTTCAAAAATGACCATTTTTTTGGTCTTTATTAAAATGAAAAGGTTGATCGAAAAGTTTGGGGGATCTAAGAGTGTGGCAACCCAGTAGTCATGATTACTTCGAATTCTGACAATATGAGGGTCATGCTGCAGGTAGTGCAGCAAGAAGGCACTTATGTGTCTTGCGCATCTCGGAGCCCCAAAATTATTTTCCGGGCTAGATGCAGCTAAAAATTATTATTAATTTTAAATCTGGTGAAGCTTTAGTATAGATGGCCTAATAGGATCAGTGCTGCACACTGCTACAAAGCCCAAATTATTTTCCAGTCAAGATACAGATAAACATGATTAGTAATTTTAAATCTGGTGGAGCTTATTATAGATGGCCTAATAGAATCAGTGCTGCACACTGCTACAAAGCCCAAATTATTTTCCAGCCAAGATACAGATAAACATGATTAGTAATTTGAAAGCTTAAAACGGTTGGTAGGGTGATTTTAACCAATCATCAAGCTTTTACTCTCCCCAGGATGACACAGGGGTAGAAAAGTCGTTTCGGATCCATGATTTGTTCATCTTTATGAACGTGAGTCTGTCTACATTATCAGTGGAGAGCCGCGTGCGCTTATCTGTCAGCACACCACAAACAGCGCTGAACACACGTTCAGACAGAACGCTGGCTGCGGGGCATGACAAGATCTCCAAGGCGTAAGTGGCTAGCTCCGGCCATTTATCCAGATTGGAAGCCCAAAAAGAGCAAGGGTCCAGTGACACAGTCGTGGCTTCAATGTTTACTTGGAGATACTCCTGTACCATCGTCTCTAGGCGTTGACTATGTGTCAGACTTCTTGTCTCCTGTGGCCTTGCAAAGGATGGGCTAAAAAAGTGGTGAAATGATTCCGCAAAATTGATGTTACCAGCAGATACTGTGGTTCTGTTACGGTTTGAGTGCTGAACATTTGACGGTCCCACGGTTGGCAAGTTGGAACTGTGAGATTCACTACGTGCACCACTGGTATTTTGTGGAAAAGCACATGTAAGATTCTGCAACAGTCTCTGCTGATACTCCTGCATGCGTGCATCCCTTTCTATGGCAGGAATAATTTCTGCAAATTTACTTTTGTACCGGGGATCTAAGAGTGTGGCAACCCAGTAGTCAGGATTATTTCTAATTCTCACAATTCGAGGGTCATGTTGCAGGTAGTGCAGCAAGAAGGCACTCATGTGTGTTGCGCATCCAGGAGCACCAAGTCCCTGTTGTGTTGGTGGCGAGGTAACAATCATGCTTCCTTCCTCTGTCCTCTCCCCCCAACCTCGCACAACAGAAATGTGATCAAGGTCTCCCTCATCTGATGAGTCTTCCATCAGTTCGTCCTCCACTTCTTCCTGGGCTCCTGCACCTTCCTCACTAGTTTGGCTGCTACCATGCGCCCTGGTAAAACCATCTCCCCCACCCTCACATGCCTGCCGCCTTGGTGCTGCCGACCGTCTGGACCTTGCAGATGTTAGCCCTTCCGCATACAACTCCTCCTCCTCTACTTCCTCCACCTCCTCTTGTGCCACCACCTGACTCCGAATTCTGTTTAACATGTGCTCCAGCATGTAAATCACCGGAATAGTCATGCTGATAATGGCATCGTCAGCACTAAACATCTTCGTCGCCATTTCAAAACTGTGCAGAAGGGTGCATAGGTCCCTGATCTGAGACCACTCCTCCAGCGTGATTTGCCCCACCTCTGGATCTCGTTGGCCCAGGCTATACGTCAGAACGTATTGCACCAGGGCTTGTCGGTGCTGCCACAGTCGCTGCAACATGTGCAGAGTTGAATTCCACCGGGTAGGCACATCGCATTTTAGCCGGTGAAGTGGCAGGCCCAACGACTTCTGTAGAGATGTAAGTCGCTGAGCTGCGGGATGCGAACGGCGAAAGTGAGCACACAGCGACCGTGCCCTCTGCAGAAGGCCATCTAGTCTGGGATAGTGGGCTAAAAATTGCTGGACAACCAGGTTCAACACGTGAGCCATACAAGGCACGTGTGTGACATTGCCCCGGCGAAGGGCCGCACCCAGGATTGCAGCATTGTCGCACACGGCCTTCCCTGGTTTCAGGTCCAGTGGAGACAACCATTCATGAAATTGGTTCTCCAGAGCTGACCACAACTCCTCAGCTGTGTGACTCACATTTCCCAGACATTTCAATGTAAAAACCGCCTGATGACGTTGAGCCCTACTGCCAGCATAGTAAGGAGGTGTGCAGGATCCCTTCTGCGCAGTTAGAAAGCTTGTGGCATGACCAGACAGGCTTTGGGTGCAGGTGGAAGACCGAGAGGAGGTTGAGGAGGCAGAAGCAGTGGAGGAACTTTGACATAAAGAGGATTGACGCACAACTCGTGGGGACGGCAAGACTTGGACAGCAGCCCCTTGTCCTGCTGTCACCATAGTTACCCAGTGCCCAGTCAGCGACATGTAACGCCCCTGTCCATGCCTACTCGTCCAAGTGTCTGTGGTGAAATGCACCCTGTCACACACAGAGTTTCTCAAAGAAGCGGTGATGTTGTGTGCGACATGCTGGTGGAGCGCAGGCACACCTTTCTTTGAGAAGTAGTGCCGACTGGGCATCTGGTACTGGGGCACTGCGACGGACATAAGGTCTCGAAAATCCTCTGTGTCCACCAGGCGGAAAGGCAGCATTTCTGTAGCCAAGAACTTGCAGATGGTGAAATTCAACCTCTTAGCTTTCTCATGGCTAGGAGGAAATGGTCTTTTACTTGTCCACATCTGAGGGACCGAGGGCTGGCTATTGTGCTTAGACGGGGTTGATAAGGGTGTCCCCGGCAAACTGCCGGTCTGTGAGGAAGATGCAGGCGGACATGTTAGGTTGCCTTGATCCAAAGGTGGTGCTATCGATGTCGGACAGCGCTCAACACCAGCTGGTGTTACCACCTCCAAAGAAAATGATGACCTGCCAATCACGCTGGCTGTTGCGGGTAAAGAGGTGGCAGGTCTGCGCCCCAAAACAGGTGTGACTGCTGTCCCCCCAGTCACAGAGGATGAAGAGGCCGCGGATGCACAAGATATGGCAGACGGTGGTTGGCCCGGCCGGCTAGGCCGCATTGTAGCACACTGAGCTTCCCACTGCAACTTATGCTTCATGTCCATGTGCCGGTTCATGCATGAAGTACTCAAACTATGTATTTTTTGGCCTCTACTTAGCTTTTGCTGACAAATGTTACAGATAACACGAGTTGGGTCATCTTTATCGATCTGAAAAAATGCCCAGGCTATGCAAGGCTTAGCACCCATGCGACCTGAAGAGCCACCTCGACTTGTGGTGAGAGGCAGAGTTGTGTTTGAGGATGCAGTTGTTGACGTGCTTCCAGTACTACGTCTCTGTCCAGGAAGGCGCAACCTGACCTCGTCGTCACTAGCATCTTCCTCCACCTCCTCTGCTGACCTCATCTCTTGGCTGACTGTGGGTTGACAGTAAGTGGGATCTTCAACCTCATCATCATCACCCTGTGCGTTATCACACCCGTCGTCCTCAGAGCCAACCTGTTCCTGCCCTGACAAAAAACTAAAGTTGTCGCTCCAATCAGGTATTTGAGTCTTATCATCGTCTTCCTCATTGTCTCCACCAACAGGAGTTACAGTTTGGGAATGAGGGTCTACATTATGGTCAGAACCTTCTGCGTCTGGTCCTGGATCCGACTCATAAAGATTCTGGGCATCAGTGCAGATCATTTCCTCGTCTGGATTCACAGAAGCGCTGGAGTCGACCTCTGATTCCCAGGCTATAGTATGAGTAAACAGCTCTGCAGACTCAACCATCTGTTCTACCTCATACTCAGACGGGCAGCTGGAGATTTGGGAGCTGTGAGGAAGCAAGTGCGATTGGGGTGACACCTTTGAGGACTGGAGTATTTGTGATGTTGAAGTTGATGTGGAGGAGAGCCCACTTAAAGGAGCACTTGATATCCATTGAAGCACCTGCTGTTTTTGTGCCTTATCTGGTATTTGTAGCGATTGGCGTGGCCGTAAGAAAGGGATCTTATCACATTGTCCGCTAAAAGAAGTAGACATTTTAGTTTGGCTGGAAGATGGTCTTTCTTCTGCAGATGTTACTGTTGCTTTAACACCTACCCCACGGACACAACCTTTTTTCCCCTTCCCAACACGCCTATTCCCCTTTCCACCAGCAGCAGGCCTTTTTCCACTCATTTTGGTGGTTAACTAATTAACAACTCTGGAGTTGTTTGCACAAAAAAACAATGGATGGGAACAGAGCAGAGCTGAGTGGCCAAACTGTGGTATTAGGCCAAAACTATTGGCTGGGTTAGATGCAGAAAAAAATTATATTCAATTTGCAACCTGATGGAGGTCAGTATAGATGGACTAATAGAGAAAGTCCCACACACTGCTAGAAGGCCAAATATTTTTTCAGAGCTAGATGCAGAAAAAAATATATTCAGTTTGCAACCTGATGGAGGTCAGTATAGATGGACTAATACAACAAGTCCCACACACAGCTAGAAGCCCAATATTTTTTCAGAGGTAGATGCAGAAAAAAATATATTCAGTTTGCAACCTGATGGAGGTCAGTATAGATGGACTAATATAACAAGTCCCACACACAGCTAGAAGCCCAATATTTTTTCAGAGGTAGATGCAGAAAAAAATATATTCAGTTTGCAACCTGATGGAGGTCTGTATAGATGGATTAATAGAACAAGTCCCACACACAGCTAGAAGCCCAATATTTTTTCAGAGCTAGATGCAGAAAAAAATTATATTCAGTTTGCAATCTGATGGAGGTCTGTATAGATGGATTAATAGAACAAGTCCCACACACAGCTAGAAGCCCAATATTTTTTCAGAGGTAGATGCAGAAAAAAATATATTCAGTTTGCAACCTGATGGAGGTCAGTATAGATGGACTAATACAACAAGTCCCACACACAGCTAGAAGCCCAATATTTTTTCAGAGGTAGATGCAGAAAAAAATATATTCAGTTTGCAACCTGATGGAGGTCTGTATAGATGGATTAATAGAACAAGTCCCACACACAGCTAGAAGCCCAATATTTTTTCAGAGGTAGATGCAGAAAAAAATATATTCAGTTTGCAACCTGATGGAGGTCAGTATAGATGGACTAATACAACAAGTCCCACACATAGCTAGAAGCCCAATATTTTTTCAGAGGTAGATGCAGAAAAAAATATATTCAGTTTGCAACCTGATGGAGGTCTGTATAGATGGACTAATACAACAAGTCCCACACACAGCTAGAAGCCCAATATTTTTTCAGAGGTAGATGCAGAAAAAAATATATTCAGTTTGCAACCTGATGGAGGTCAGTATAGATGGACTAATACAACAAGTCCCACACACAGCTAGAAGCCCAATATTTTTTCAGAGGTAGATGCAGAAAAAAATATATTCAGTTTGCAACCTGATGGAGGTCTGTATAGATGGATTAATAGAACAAGTCCCACACACAGCTAGAAGCCCAATATTTTTTCAGAGGTAGATGCAGAAAAAAATATATTCAGTTTGCAACCTGATGGAGGTCTGTATAGATGGATTAATAGAACAAGTCCCACACACAGCTAGAAGCCCAATATTTTTTCAGAGGTAGATGAAGAAAAAAATATATGCAGTTTGCAACCTGATGGAGGTCAGTATAGATGGACTAATACAACAAGTCCCACACACAGCTAGAAGCCCAATATTTTTTCAGAGGTAGATGCAGAAAAAAATATATTCAGTTTGCAACCTGATGGAGGTCTGTATAGATGGATTAATAGAACAAGTCCCACACACAGCTAGAAGCCCAATATTTTTTCAGAGGTAGATGCAGAAAAAAATATATTCAGTTTGCAACCTGATGGAGGTCAGTATAGATGGACTAATACAACAAGTCCCACACACAGCTAGAAGCCCAATATTTTTTCAGAGGTAGATGCAGAAAAAAATATATTCAGTTTGCAACCTGATGGAGGTCTGTATAGATGGACTAATACAACAAGTCCCACACACAGCTAGAAGCCCAATATTTTTTCAGAGGTAGATGCAGAAAAAAATATATTCAGTTTGCAACCTGATGGAGGTCAGTATAGATGGACTAATACAACAAGTCCCACACACAGCTAGAAGCCCAATATTTTTTCAGAGGTAGATGCAGAAAAAAATATATTCAGTTTGCAACCTGATGGAGGTCTGTATAGATGGATTAATAGAACAAGTCCCACACACAGCTAGAAGCCCAATATTTTTTCAGAGTTAGATGAAGAAAAAAATATATGCAGTTTGCAACCTGATGGAGGTCAGTATAGATGGACTAATACAACAAGTCCCACACACAGCTAGAAGCCCAATATTTTTTCAGAGCTAGATGCAGAAAAAAATTATATTCAGTTTGCAACCTGATGGAGGTCTGTATAGATGGATTAATAGAACAAGTCCCACACACAGCTAGAAGCCCAATATATTTTCAGAGGTAGATGCAGAAAAAAATATATTCAGTTTGCAACCTGATGGAGGTCAGTATAGATGGACTAATACAACAAGTCCCACACACAGCTAGAAGCCCAATATTTTTTCAGAGGTAGATGCAGAAAAAAATATATTCAGTTTGCAACCTGATGGAGGTCTGTATAGATGGATTAATAGAACAAGTCCCACACACAGCTAGAAGCCCAATATTTTTTCAGAGGTAGATGCAGAAAAAAGTATATTCAGTTTGCAACCTGATGGAGGTCAGTATAGATGGACTAATACAAGAAGTCCCACACACAGCTAGAAGCCCAATATTTTTTCAGAGGTAGATGCAGAAAAAAATATATTCAGTTTGCAACCTGATGGAGGTCTGTATAGATGGATTAATAGAACAAGTCCCACACACAGCTAGAAGCCCAATATTTTTTCAGAGGTAGATGCAGAAAAAAATATATTCAGTTTGCAACCTGATGGAGGTCTGTATAGATGGATTAATAGAACAAGTCCCACACACAGCTAGAAGCCCAATATTTTTTCAGAGGTAGATGCAGAAAAAAATATATTCAGTTTGCAACCTGATGGAGGTCAGTATAGATGGACTAATACAACAAGTCCCACACACAGCTAGAAGCCCAATATTTTTTCAGAGCTAGATGCAGAAAAAAATTATATTCAGTTTGCAACCTGATGGAGGTCTGTATAGATGGATTAATAGAACAAGTCCCACACACAGCTAGAAGCCCAATATTTTTTCAGAGGTAGATGCAGAAAAAAATATATTCAGTTTGCAACCTGATGGAGGTCAGTATAGATGGACTAATACAACAAGTCCCACACACAGCTAGAAGCCCAATATTTTTTCAGAGGTAGATGAAGAAAAAAATATATGCAGTTTGCAACCTGATGGAGGTCAGTATAGATGGACTAATACAACAAGTCCCACACACAGCTAGAAGCCCAATATTTTTTCAGAGGTAGATGCAGAAAAAAATATATTCAGTTTGCAACCTGATGGAGGTCTGTATAGATGGATTAATAGAACAAGTCCCACACACAGCTAGAAGCCCAATATTTTTTCAGAGGTAGATGAAGAAAAAAATATATGCAGTTTGCAACCTGATGGAGGTCAGTATAGATGGACTAATACAACAAGTCCCACACACAGCTAGAAGCCCAATATTTTTTCAGAGCTAGATGCAGAAAAAAATTATATTCAGTTTGCAACCTGATGGAGGTCTGTATAGATGGATTAATAGAACAAGTCCCACACACAGCTAGAAGCCCAATATTTTTTCAGAGGTAGATGCAGAAAAAAATATATTCAGTTTGCAACCTGATGGAGGTCTGTATAGATGGATTAATAGAACAAGTCCCACACACAGCTAGAAGCCCAATATTTTTTCAGAGGTAGATGCAGAAAAAAGTATATTCAGTTTGCAACCTGATGGAGGTCTGTATAGATGGATTAATAGAACAAGTCCCACACACAGCTAGAAGCCCAATATTTTTTCAGAGGTAGATGCAGAAAAAAATATATTCAGTTTGCAACCTGATGGAGGTCTGTATAGATGGATTAATAGAACAAGTCCCACACACAGCTAGAAGCCCAATATTTTTTCAGAGGTAGATGAAGAAAAAAATATATGCAGTTTGCAACCTGATGGAGGTCAGTATAGATGGACTAATACAACAAGTCCCACACACAGCTAGAAGCCCAATATTTTTTCAGAGCTAGATGCAGAAAAAAATTATATTCAATTTGCAACCTGATGGAGGTCAGTATAGATGGACTAATAGAATGATGCTATGCCCAAAAGATTTTACTTCACTAGGTGCAGTAAAAAAATTGGTATTCTATACACAGGTGGTATATCTTGCAACACAGATAGGCTACTCCACTGACTAACACACTCTGCAATAGGCCAAAAAGGATTAGCTTTGCTAGATTCAGCCAAATGCTGTGAAAAAAACTTGCACAGCACTGGCACAGACCTGCCTGGCAAAAACTGATAGGAACTGATGTAACCTAGTCCTGAAAAGGACTCCAATTACAATTAGTCTTTACTCCCACAATCTATCTATTTAAGAGCACAGACCTGCCTGATAAAAGTCGTAGGAAATGCTGTAACCTAGTCCTTAAAAGGACTGCAATCACAACTATTCCCTACTCCCAAGCTATCTGTAGATTTGTGTGAAAATTGGCTTGAAATTAACAAGGTATAGCGCACACAGCAACAGCGGTGCCGTCTAACACGCAGCTGCAGCAGTGAGAAAATGGTGGCGACGGGGAAAATGGCTTGGTCTTATAGGGCAAGGACATGTGACATACACTGCCAATGACACATGCCCTTGCTTGTGTGAAAAAAAGCACTTCGCTCCGTGTGTGCGCTGCTGATAGGCTGACAGATTGCACCTCCCCACTGTAAATGCGGGAAAGAGAAAAAAAAAATGGAGATCTTCATTGTTCCTGCAGAGATCCATCCCCTGCCCCTCCCCCCACCCCGCTGTACACTCAAACTGCGTATTAACATTAATTTTCATCATTACTGAGAAAAAATCCAGTTATGATTTTGGTGCACGAACAGTTATCGAACATAACCTCGAACAGCCGAATTTTTCTCAAATTGTTCGTATTCGCCGAACGGCTGGAACACCGCCCAAAACAGCTCGAATTTGAGATTGGCGAACAGTTCGAGTAGAACAACGCTCATCTCTAGAGCCGACCACAGGAGAAAGAAATAAGACCCGGTGCCTGAGCCAGGACACGTGAGTAACTGATATGTAGCATGAATATGTCTTGTTTTCATCACTCATAAGAATGCATTAGTATCTATTGTCCACTATAGCAATCGTTTCCAAGAAGCCATTAGTATTTGTTGTCCTCTATAGCGATCCAAGAAATTTCACCCACTTGGACTTGATAGATTTTGAACAATGACAAACACTAGATTGGGTTTCTATATATAATTTTGTGTCCAGTTAATAATTTTATGCCTAAACTGGACACAGCTGATGACAATATTGTGCACGTTATGTACCGGTACGGCATTCATAGAAAAAAAAATGCTTCATGCATTGCAAGAACTGATGCCTGAGAAGTCTGAGATTTATGGGGCCCGTTCTGGCAAAATTTTCTCTCTGCTATGCAGAAGGGAAAATACATTAGATGGTCAGATATATGGTAACGTGGCCTAATAGTGACCATCAATATGCCTGAAATCTTGGCATCTAGGTTTTCACAGACTGTGAATAATACATAAAATGTATCATTCCAGCTATGTATTCCAATGTATCATGGAGAAATATCGTATGTGAATGTTTGGGTTCAGTATATGACATAACTGAACAGTGCTGAATAGCTGGTGAATTTCAAAGTAATATTTGATTACGGTACTTTTAAAGAGCCTCAGATCCACCTTTTGCCAAATACAAAGTTACCCATGGCTTATAAAAATGGTAACCACATGTTTGATAATACCTTTTCTAGACATTACTTAGATGTCATATGGCCACACATTCCTACCAGAAGCTATAGTTATCAAGACTAGAGATGAGCGGTGTTCGACTCGAACTGTTCGCCAATTTCAAATTCGAGCTGTTTTGGGCGGTGTTCGAGCCGTTCGGCAAACACGAACGATTTGAAAGAAATCCGGCTGTTCGAGGTTATGTTTGATAACTGTTCGTGCACCAAAATCATAACTGGATTTTTTCACAGAAATGCTGATAATCAATGTTAATACGCAGTTTGAGAGTACAGCGGGGCGGGGGGAGGGGCAGGGGATGGATCTCTGCATAAATAATGAAGATCTCCATTTTTTTTTCTCTTTCCCGCATTTACAGTGGGGAGGTGCAGTCTGTCAGCCTATCAGCAGCGCACACACGGAGCGAAGTGCTTTTTTCACACAAGCAAGGGCATGTGTCATTGGCTGTGTATGTCACATGTCCTTGCCCTATAAGACCCAGCCATTTTCCCCGTCGCCACCATTTTCTCACTGCTGCAGCTGCGTGTTAGACGGCACCGCTGTTGCTGTGTGCGCTATACTTTCAGTGTTAATTTCAAGCCAATTTTCTCAGAAATATACAGATAGCTTGGGAGTAGGGAATAGTTGTGATTGCAGTCCTTTGGAGGACTAAGTTCCAGCATTTCCTACGACTTTTTGCCAGGCAGGTCTGTGCCAGTGCTGTGCAAGTGTTTTTCACAGCATTTGGCTAAATCTAGCTAAGCAAATCCTTTTTGGCCTCTTGCAGTGTGTGTTAGTCAGTGGAGTAGCGTATCTGTGTTGCAAGGTACACCAACTGTGTATAGAATACAATTTTTTTTACTGCACCTAGCCAATTAAAACCTTTTGGGCATAGCATCATTCTATTAGGCCATCTATACTAAGCTCCACCAGCTTGCAAATTACTAATAATTTTTATCTGCATCTAGCTCAGAAAATAATTTTGGGCTTGTAGCAGTGTGTGGGACTCATTCTATTAGGCCATCTATACTAAGCTCCACCAGCTTGCAAATTACAAATAATTTTTAGCTGCATCTTGTCTGGAAAATAATTTTGGGCATAGTAGCAGTGTGTGTTACTCATTCTATTAGGCCATCTATACTAAGCTCCACCAGCTTTCAAATTACAAATAATTTTTAGCTGCATCTTGTCTGGAAAATAATTTTGGGCATAGTAGCAGTGTGTGGTACTCATTATATTAGGCCATCTATACTAAGCTCCACCAGCTTGCAAATTACAAATAATTTTTATCTGCATCTAGCTCGGAAAATCATTTTGGGCTTGTAGTAGTGTGTGGGACTCATTCTATTAGGCCATCTATACTAAGCTCCACCAGCTTGCAAATTACAAATAATTTTTAGCTGCATCTTGTCTGGAAAATAATTTTGGGCATAGTATCAGTGTGTGTTACTCATTCTATTAGGCCATCTATACTAAGCTCCACCAGCTTTCAAATTACAAATATTTTTTAGCTGCATCTTGTCTGGAAAATAATTTTGGGCATAGTAGCAGTGTGTGGTACTCATTCTATTAGGCCATCTATACTAAGCTCCACCAGCTTGCAAATTACAAATAATTTTTATCTGCATCTACCTCGGAAAATAATTTTGGGCTTGTAGTAGTGTGTGGGACTCATTCTATTAGGCCATCTATACTAAGCTCCATCAGCTTGCAAATTACAAATAATTTTTATCTGCATCTAGCTCGGAAAATAATTTTGGGCTTGTAGCAGTGTGTGGGACTCATTCTATTAGTCCATCTATACTAAGCTCCACCAGCTTGCAAATTGCAAATAATTTTTATCTGCATCTAGCTCGGAAAATAATTTTGGGCTTGTAGCAGTGTGTGGAACTTATTCTATTAGTCCATCTATACTAAGCTCCACCAGCTTGCAAATTACTAATAATTTTTAGCTGCATCTAGCTCGGAAAATAATTTTGGGCATAGTAGCAGTGTGTGGTACTCATTCTATTAGGCCATCTATACTAAGATCCACCAGCTTGCAAATTACAAATAATTTTTACCTGCATCTTGTCTGGAAAATAATTTTGGGCATAGTAGCAGTGTGTGGTACTCATTCTATTAGGCCATCTATACTAAGCTCCACCAGCTTGCAAATTACAAATAATTCTTAGCTGCATCTTGTCTGGAAAATAATTTTGGGCATAGTAGCAGTGTGTGGTACTCATTCTATTAGGCCATCTATACTAAGCTCCACCAGCTTGCAAATTACAAATAATTTTTATCTGCATCTAGCTCGGAAAATAATTTTGGGCTTGTAGCAGTGTGTGGGACTCATTGTATTAGGCCATCTATACCAAGCTCCACCAGCTTTGAAATTAATAATAATTTTTAGCTGCATCTAGCCCGGAAAATTATTTTTCTTCCTAATAGTGGTAGCAATAGAAATATGGGGCGCGCGCCTTGCTAACAAAAATGTATGCTTCATAACAAAAAACACCAACCTAGCGCACTGCATTAATAAGATGGCATCATCGCCTACTACGCCGGCTAGCATTCCTGTGCCTAAAACACAATGTATGGGTCCGCGCTAGCCACAATGCTGAGGGGTCTAAAGCTGCTGCTAACGCTTTATCACAACTCAATTGGCAGATTTTCACAGAGCTCCTCCCCAACGCCCACCCATCGGGCAACAGTTGCCCACCCTCCCTATGGGATCTAGTGGCGAATAGTTGATGCCATTAATCAGAGCGTCAGTTGCCCCGTCGACGTGGCAAGCATACGGTAAGGCATGGGAAGAGTGGACACAACTAGTAGCAGGCAGACGGGTTGACCAATGTGAACAAGCCAGATTACAAGTCACCATAGAATTTCTCCACCAGCTAATGATGAAGGGCATATCAGGAGTGTCTGACCGGAGTAGCATTTCACTTCCAACTACTGAATTGGGGAGATGTGACAAAGAGATTCATCATCAGACAATCCATATTAAGGGTGGAAAAGGGGTCAGCCAAGTCAGGAGTGTAGACGTCCCGTCCCGTGTCACTAAAACTGATTTCTCACATCATATCCCTAACACCATTAACATAACACTCACAATTTGAAGCAACACTACTGTCTACTGCATTTGCGATCGCCTTCTTCGGGGCGCTATGCATAAGCGAATTAGTCCCTTAATCCAAAATTACCACCAGTGGAGGATTATTACACCAGGACATAGTCATAGCCAATAATGCAATACGTCTATCGAAAACGGTTCCAGCGGGCAGGGGCACTTGGGTAATTCTACAACCCACAAACGGTACACTGAGTCAGATAACAATAGTAAAAACATATATAACCATCAGATCACAAAGTAATTTCTTCCTATCACACATTGATGGAATGCCATTATCAAGATACCTGTTCCAAGCTATATTTAATAAATGCATAACATCGGCAGGGAACCACCCCAAAGATTATGGGACACACTCATTTCGCATAGGCGCGGTCACGGAAGCAGCAAGAGCAGGACTGTCATAAATGGAAGTTCAGAGGATAGGGAGATGGCGAGATACATAAGACCGGACTTGTTATCCTAACGTGGTTTGTTTCTTTTACAGGTGATGCTAAGCCAACAGTGTGGGTGATAAGCCACTCGTATATATATTGGGCAGAAAAAAGGGCGAAAGTCCGCCCAGGCGGGAGGAAATTAGAGTTTCATAACACATATTTCAACTGGAGAGGTATTAGAAGCCTGCTATGGCCACAGGTACTAATGGAGGTAATCAAGGTAGGGAGAGAGGCAAGAGGTCTGGTCATCTTAGTTATACAGGCCGGGGGAAACGACCTAGGTCATCACAAGAGCGCATAACTAATGGAAATAATGAAACTAGACACTGAGCGCTTCAGAGAATTTTTCACAAAACTAACTATAGTATGGTCAGAGATTGTGCCGATAGCGGTATGGCAAGGTGCGCGAGACATCACGGCCATCAAACGGACAAGGCGGGTAATAAATATTCGGATGGCAAAATTTAGAAGAGACAGAGGCAGTATAGTGATACAACACCGACAACTGGAAGGAGATAAAGCAGGCCTCATACGGCCCGACGATGTTCACTTAATGGATATTGGACTGGACATATTCCTGTCAGGACTCCAGGACGGAGTGGAACAAGCGTTAAGAGTGATGGGTGGGGGTCAGAGTCCTGCATACGAGTACGCAGGATCCTCCGTGGCCTGGAAATGGAAAGGACATGTTGGAGAGTTACACTTGTTGGCCAACTTGCCGGTGTGGAGACCCAGGGCATGCTGCAACAAGCTGAATTATTTTAGAAATAAAATGCCTTTCTAATGGAATGAGTATAAACAGTTAATAAAGCTGTGACCAATCCTCACCCATCCAGTTGTAAGAGTTACATTATTGTATTGTCAAGGAAAGGGGGGCGGTAGGGGGGCTGAGCATCTGAGTTTGGTTGGGGGTCCCCACAGTCTGCCTAGGCTAGATGCATTTAAAATTTCTTATTAGATACACAGGCGGTGCAGCTTGCTTCGCAGCTGGGCTACTACGTCCAAAGTATTGCCTAGGCTAGATGCAGTTAAAAATTCTACGCTGACTAGCAGACACTGAAGCTTTGGAGCAGACCTCAGAGTAAACAGCTCTTCAGACTCAACCATCTGTGTTAACCCAAGCCATAGTGTATGCTGTTTCTTACAGTTAAAAGGGGGGGGGGGGCGACCCAACCCACCTGGAATTGACGATGCCAACGTCACGTAAAACACAGCAAGGGGACTCCAAAAAGAGTCTCCATTTTTTCCAAAAATTGTGGCACAGACACCACTTAAGTGGCATCAATTGCTCCAGAGTTGCTTAAAACGGTTGGTGAGGTGATTTTACCAAATCCTCAAGCTTTTAGTCTCCCCAGGATGACACAGAGGTTGAAAAGTCCTTGCGGATCCATGATTTGTTCATCTTTATGAACGTGAGTCTGTCTACATTCTCAGTGGACAGCCGCGTGCGCTTATCTGTCAGTACACCACCAGCAGCGCTGAACACACATTCAGAGAGAACGCTGGCTGCAGGGCATGACAAGATCTCCAAGGCGTGAGTGGCGAGCTCCGGACATTTTTCCAGATTGGAATCCCGAAATGAGCAAGGGTCCAGTGACACAGTCATGGCTTCGATGTTCACTTGGAGATACTCCTGTACCATCCTCTCTAGGCGTTGACTATGTGTCAGACTTCTTGTCTCCTGTGGCTTTGCAAAGGATGGTCTAAAAAAGTGGTGAAACGATTCCACAAAATTGCTGTTACCAGCAGATACTGTGTTACTGTTACGGTTTGAGTGATGAAGACTCGACAGTCCCACGGTTTGCAAGTTAGAACTGTGAGATTCATACGTGCACCACTTGTGTTTTGTGGAAAAGCACATGTAAGATTCTGCAACAGCCTCTGCTGATACTCCTGCATGCGTGAATCCCTTTCTATGGCAGGAATTATTTCGGCAAATTTACTTTTGTACCGGGGATCTAAGAATGTGGCAACCCAGTAGTCGGGTGTAACGGGTCTGGGAGGCGGAACCTCTGAGCTACTATACAAGGGGGCGGTCCTTGTAACGGAGTGGGTGGCGACCAGGGTAGACGGGCAGGCAGTCACAGCAGGTGACTGGGACAGTCTCTGAATGAACGGACAGGAGGTCACGGCAAGTGACCGGGGCAGTCTCTGGATGAACGGGCAGGAGGTCACGGCAAGTGACCGGGGCAGTCTCTGGATGAACGGGCAGGAGGTCACGGCAAGTGACCGGGGCAGTCTCTGGATGAAGGATTGGTACGACCTGTGGTGGCAGATGATAGACGTGAGCTCCCAGGTGAGCAGGCGAGAGTCTCTGGATAAACGGGTGGTCACAGCATGTGACGGCGGAGCCTCCAGGAAGACCAACAGACAGGTAGCAGATGAGCGCTCCCAGGTGAGCGGGCAGGAGTCTCTGGACAGGCGGGTGGTCACAGCACGTGACGGCAGAGCCTCCTGGTAGGCTAGCAGACAGGCAGCAGATGAGCGCTCCCAGGTGAGCGGGCAAGCTGGTCCTTAGACAGACTGACAGGAGTTGGAAGGCAGACCGTCGGACCTCAGGCAAGCAGGCAGGTAGAAGATGTGCGCTCCCAGGTGAGCGGGCAAGCTGGTCCTTAGACAGACTGACAGAAGTTGGAGGGCAGACCATCGGACCTCAGGCTAGCAGGCAGGTAGCAGGATATCAGGCAGGAATTAGACAGCAGACTGGCAGGAATCTGGCAGGTATCTGGCAGGTAACTGGCAACGGGACCTGAGGGCTGAAGCAGAGTAGTGAACAGTGCTACAACATTGCTCGGGCACCTCCATTTTGGAGGAGGTGCCTTTTATATGGGAGGTCCTCCGGCAATTGGCCGGGGACTCCTTAGGACGGCGCGCGCGGTCCCTTTAAGAGAGGGGGAGCGCGCGCGCGCGCGCCCTAAGCACACTGCCGGGGAAGGAGCGCGTGCCGGAAGCAGCGGGGAGAGAAGCGCTGGAGGACGCCGCGCCAGGAGCGGGGAGGTGAGAGGGACGGCGTCTCTGCCTAGAACGGGGCAGAGACGCCGATGCTACAGTACCCCCCCCTTTAGGCCCCCTCTTTTTTTGGCCAGAAAGAAATTTCTCAAGGAGAAGCGGGGCGTTGATGTTCTCCCTGGGTTCCCAAGTTCTCTCCTCAGGACCAAACCCCTTCCAATCTACCAGAAAAAAGGTTTTTCCTCTTACCCTCGTGGAGGCCAGAATACTCTCTACCTCAAAGATGTCATCAGCGGAAACCGGAGCAGGAGGGGCACCTGGATTTTTGGAAAAAAAGTTAAAGACAACGGGTTTGAGGAGAGATACGTGGAAGGAGTTGGGGATCCGTAGGGTGGCCGGGAGTTTTAATTTGTAGGCCACAGGGTTAATTTGCCTGAGGACTTCGAAGGGGCCGATGAATCGAGGACCCAACTTGTAGGAGGGTACTTTGAGCCGCACATGTTTGGATGAGAGCCAAACCTTGTCTCCCGGACGGAATTGGGGCGGATCCAGACGTCTCTTATCAGCATATCTCTTCATCCGCTCAGAGGAGAGAAGAAGAGCGGACCTGGTGCTCTCCCAAATAGTAGAAAATTCGCTGACAAGAGACTCCGCAGCAGGGTTGTCCACAGAAACGGAGACAGGAAGTGGAATTCGGGGATGTTTGCCACCGACTATAAAGAACGGGGATTTGGAAGAGGACTCGCTCTCATGGTTGTTATAAGAGAACTCGGCCCATGGTAAGAGATCCACCCAGTCCGAGTGGTGAGCATCAACGAAGTGCCGGAGGTAGCTGGACAAGATCTGATTGATCCGCTCCACTTGACCATTGGACTGAGGGTGGTAAGCGGAGGAGAAATCCAGGGTAATGTCCAGCAGCTTACATGTGGCTCTCCAGAAGCGAGAAGTGAACTGAACCCCACGATCCGACACGATGTGGAGGGGCAGACCATGGAGACGGAAGATGTGGCGGATAAAGTCTTTAGCCAGCTTGGGTGCAGACGGAAGACCAGGCAGGGGAATGAAGTGGGCCATCTTAGAAAACGGTCAGCGACAACCCAAATGACAGTACAACCGGCAGAAACTGGAAGGTCGGTGATAAAGTCCATAGCGATGTGTTGCCAAGGAGCAGCAGGTACGGGAAGGGGCAGGAGATGGCCGGCAGGTAGATGTCGGGGAACTTTGTTACGGGCACAGGATGAACAGGCCGCGACGAAGTCTACCACGTCCTTACGCAGGGTAGGCCACCAGTAATGCCGGGTAATAAGTTGGAAGGTCTTCTTTTGGCCAGCATGGCCAGCTAGTTTAGAAGAATGTCCCCAGCGAAGAACCCTCTCCCGATCTGGCACAGCTACGAACGTCTTACCGGGTGGAAGACGAGTCAGATCCAAGGGGGCCACATTCATCACCTTGGAGGAGTCGATGATGTGCGTAGGTTCCTCCTCTTGATCGGAGGACAGGAAGGACCGGGACAAGGCATCAGCTTTGACGTTCTTGTCCGCCGGACGGAAATGAAGAATGAAGTCGAAGCGGGCAAAAAACAACGACCACCGGGCCTGGCGAGGATTGAGTCTCTGGGCATTTTGGAGATATGCCAGGTTTTTGTGATCCGTGTAGATAATTACCGGGTAGAGAGCCCCTTCAAGCAGATAGCGCCACTCTCCCAGTGCCAATTTGATGGCTAGCAATTCCCGGTCTCCAATGGAGTAGTTGCGCTCCGACGAGGAGAAGATTTTGGAGAAGAAGCCGCACGTTACCATTCTCCCGGTAGAAGACTTCTGGGTGAGCACCGCTCCGGCTCCGGAGGAGGAGGCATCAACCTCCAGGTAGAATTGTATATTACAGTCCGGACGGTGCAGGACGGGAGCAGAGGCGAAGGCTTTCTTTAGGGAAAGGAAGGCCTCCTCGGCTTCAGGCGATCATGTCCTGGGGTTAGCCCCCTTACGGGTAAGTGCAGATATGGGAGCAGTCCGAGACGAGAAGTGTGGGATGAAAAGACGATAATAATTAGCGAAGCCCAGGAATCGCTGTATCGCCTTCAAACCTTCAGGACGAGGCCATTTTAGAACGGAAGAGAGCTTCTCGGGATCCATTTGCAGACCTGTTTGGGAGATGACATAGCCCAAGAATGGAAGGGAGGTCTGATCGAAGAGGCACTTCTCGTATTTGGCGTAAAGGTGGTTCTGCCAAAGCCTAAGCAGGACCTGACGAACATCCCTCCGGTGTGTGGGGAGATCCGGAGAGAAGACCAAGATATCGTCCAGGTATACCACTACGTAGGAGTATAGGAGGTCACGGAAGATGTCGTTGACTAGTTCCTGAAAGACCGCGGGAGCATTACAGAGACCGAAGGGCATCACAAGGTACTCGTAGTGACCGTCCCGGGTATTGAATGCCGTCTTCCACTCGTCTCCTTGACGGATACGGACCAGATTATACGCTCCTCGTAGATCCAGCTTGGAGAAGATCCTGGCGCCCTTGAGACGGTCAAACAATTCGGAGATGAGTGGCAGGGGATATTTGTTTTTTACCGTGATGAGATTGAGTCCTCTGTAGTCAATACAGGGACGTAGCGAGCCGTCTTTCTTTTTGACAAAGAAGAATCCGGCTCCAGCCGGGGAGGTAGATTTTCGGATAAATCCCCTAGCCAGATTCTCTTCAATGTACTCAGACATGGCTCGGGTCTCGGCTGCAGACAATGGGTAGATACGCCCACGGGGAGGAGTGGTGCCAGGTACCAGGTCGATCGGGCAATCGTATGGCCTATGGGGTGGCAACGTCTCAGCTTCCTTCTTACCGAAGACGTCCGCATAGGGCCAGTAGGGAGCCGGGAGACCAGGTAAGTTAGCTGGAGTAGGCTGAGGGCGAAGTGGACGGACCGGGACCAGGCAGGTCCTATGGCAGTCAGGACCCCATCGGAGTACTTCACCGGACCGCCAGTTCAATACGGGTTCATGTGTCTGGAGCCAAGGTAGACCTAGCAACAGGGAGTGAGAAAGTCCGGACAGCACATGGAATGAGATCTCCTCAGAGTGCAGCATTCCCACCTGCAGGGTTATGGGTTCGGTGACGAGCAGGATGGTCTCCGAGAGAAGTCTTCCATCCACGGAGGCGACTGACAATGGTTCAGCCAAGGACTTGGTGGGAATATGGTATCTCTCTACCAGAGACTGGGAGATGAGGTTTCCAGCAGCTCCAGAATCCAGATGGGCGAGTTCAAAGAGACGGTTCTCTCCCCAAGCAATAGAGACCGGTAAGGTCAGAGACGGAGAGGGCTTACTTTTGTCTAGGACGACCTCTCCGAGTGGTCCTAGACACTGGCGTTTCCCGGTTTTTCCGGGCAGGAACGGATGAAGTGCTTCATACTGCCACAATAGAAACAGCTTCCCTCGGCTCGGCGAGATTCTTGGCGAGAACCGACCATCTTGGTCTGGTCGACCTGCATAGGCTCAGGAGAGTGTAGCTGAGGAGAGACGGAGGGAGTGACGGGTTTCTGGAAAGTAGGAGCTAGACGTGGAACCCTCCTCTCACGGGTGACCTCTTTGGCACGCTCCTGGAACCGCAGGTCAATCCGGGTGGCAAGAGTTATAAGGTCATCGAGAGTGGTAGGAATGTCCCGACCGGCAAGTTCATCTTTAATACGGCCGGACAGACCCTCCCAGAAGACGGAAACCAGAGCGTCATTATCCCAGGCCAGCTCCGAGGCAAGGGTACGGAACCGTATGGCATATTGGCCCACGGTGAGACTTCCCTGACGGAGGCGTAGCAGAGATGATGCGGATGAGGTCTTCCGTCCGGGTTCGTCAAAGACTTTCCGGAAAGCCGTGAGAAAGGCAGGCAAGTCGGACACCAGGGGGTCTCCTCTCTCCCATAGAGGATTTAGCCAGGCCAGGGCCTCCCCGGTGAGATGGGACATGATGAAGGCAATTTTGGCCCGGTCGGAGTTAAACTGCTGAGACAGGAGTTCAAAGTGCAGGGTGCACTGATTTATGAAGCCCCGAGCCTGGGCGGAGTCGCCTCCGAAACGAGGAGGTGCAGAAAGCCGGGGTCCGGGGTAGGATACCATGTTATTAGTGGGCAGTGGAGCTGCCGGATTGCGAGTCATGGCACTGGCGGTGGTTGCAGGCAGAGCAGTCAGAGTGTCCAGGCGAGAATTGACATTCCGCAGGTGACCCAGGATGGACTCCTGTTGGGACCTCTGACGGGACAGTTCATGACACAGGTCCGAGAGCGAGGGAGCTTGGGTGCCACCGGGTTCCATGGCCCGAGCAAACTGTAACGGGTCTGGGAGGCGGAACCTCTGAGCTACTATACAAGGGGGCGGTCCTTGTAAGGGAGCGGGTGGCGACCAGGGTAGACGGGCAGGCAGTCACAGCAGGTGACTGGGACAGTCTCTGAATGAACGGACAGGAGGTCACGGCAAGTGACCGGGGCAGTCTCTGGATGAACGGGCAGGAGGTCACGGCAAGTGACCGGGGCAGTCTCTGGATGAACGGGCAGGAGGTCACGGCAAGTGACCGGGGCAGTCTCTGGATGAAGGATTGGTACGACCTGTGGCGGCAGATGATAGACGTGAGCTCCCAGGTGAGCAGGCGAGAGTCTCTGGATAAACGGGTGGTCACAGCATGTGACGGCGGAGCCTCCAGGAAGACCAACAGACAGGTAGCAGATGAGCGCTCCCAGGTGAGCGGGCAGGAGTCTCTGGACAGGCGGGTGGTCACAGCACGTGACGGCAGAGCCTCCTGGTAGGCTAGCAGACAGGCAGCAGATGAGCGCTCCCAGGTGAGCGGGCAAGCTGGTCCTTAGACAGACTGACAGGAGTTGGAAGGCAGACCGTCGGACCTCAGGCTAGCAGGCAGGTAGCAGGATATCAGGCAGGAATTAGACAGCAGACTGGCAGGAATCTGGCAGGTATCTGGCAGGTAACTGGCAACGGGACCTGAGGGCTGAAGCAGAGTAGTGAACAGTGCTACAACATTGCTCGGGCACCTCCATTTTGGAGGAGGTGCCTTTTATATGGGAGGTCCTCCGGCAATTGGCCGGGGACTCCTTAGGACGGCGCGCGCGGTCCCTTTAAGAGAGGGGGAGCGCGCACGCGCGCGCCCTAAGCTCACTGCCGGGGAAGGAGCGCGTGCCGGAAGCAGCGGGGAGAGAAGCGCTGGAGGACGCCGCGCCAGGAGCGGGGAGGTGAGAGGGACGGCGTCTCTGCCTAGAACGGGGCAGAGACGCCGATGCTACATCGGGATTACTTCGAATTCTGACAATCCAAGGGTCATGTTGCAGGTAGTGCAGCAAGAAGGCACTCATGTGTCTTGCGCATCCAGGAGGACCAAGTCCTTGTTGTGTTGGTAGCGAGGTAAGAATCATGCTTCCTTCCTCTGCCCTTTCCCCCCAACCTCACACAACAGAAATGTGATCAAGGTCTCCCTCATCTGATGAGTCTTCCATGCCCATCACCAGTTCGTCCTCCACTTCTTCCTCGGCTCCTGCACCTTCCTCAACAGTTTGGCTGCTACCATGCGCCCTGGTTAATCCCTCTCCCCCACTCTCCCATGCCTGCCGCCTTGGTGCTGCCGACCGTCTGGACCTTGGAAATGTTATCCCTTCCGCATACGACTCCTCCTCTACTTCCTCCACCTCCTCTTGTCCCACCATCTGACTCTGAATTCTGTTTAACGTGTGCTCCAGCATGTAAATCACCGGAATAGTCATGCTGATAATGGCATCGTCAGCACTAAACATCTTCGTCGCCATTTCAAAACTGTGCAGAAGGGTGTGTGGCGCCCCTGAGGGTTCAGTCGCCACAGAGGTACTGCATCTCACCCAGAGGTGTGGTATCTCACCCTCAGGTAAGGAAGGAGTATGGCTCAGGACCCTAACACCTGCATCCAACACATACCCGCAGTGGGGGTAGGGCGAGATTGCTCCTAAGGGAGAGCACAGTCCCAGGTCCCTAGCTGGCGGGAGGGTCCTATGTAGTGGGTGTGGGTGGAGAAAGCAGCTTAGGGGAGCACATGACAGGGAGAGTATAAATAGGAAGCCATCTTAGAAAGAGCAAGCCAGTCAGAGGAGGAGAAGTGACAGGAGCAGAGGCTCTGCATGAGCTCTGCTCCGGAGGCGGGCCTAGCCAGGGAGGCCCAGGACTGAAGGAGAGAAGAGAGGAGTGGGAGCAGGAAGGCTCCAGGAACCAAAGGGACCCTAGGGGTACGGGCCGTGCAGAAGGCCACCCGTACGCCCGCTGCTACCAGGAGGTAGAGGGGTCAGGCCAGATAAGGGGAACCGGTCCCTCAACTAGCGGAGAAACAGCAAGGCTCAACTAGAAACCGGAGGCTGCAGCATTTCATGTACTGCAGACCAAAGTCCACACCAGTCTCACTAAGAAGGTAGCCACATAGGACCCAGGGGACGGAACACACGTCGACCGCCAAGGCCCGAGGATACCGGATAGAAGTGTCACTGGGTGTGAGGTGCAGGGAGAAGGCCAGAGAAAGGACACACAGAAGGGGGTCCTGCTAAGTACTCCGGAGCTATCTGGGGGTGGACTGAGCCCCTCACCGAGTACGCACAGCACGACGGGGGAGATTGCTCTGGTACCTGTAATCTGGACTGCAACAACTGTGAGTAAAGATCTTGGGACTGCATCACACGGACTCTGTGTTCATTACTGACTCCCTGCACTACAACCACCATCATCCACCCACACTGCCCTGAAGCTACACTCTTCCTGTGGGGAGTAATAATACCATTGCTGCAAAACCACCAGCTTCAGAGGACTGTTCCGCAGCGGCGGCCCCTTTGGCCGCACTCCACAGGTGGTGTAGTCGGACATTATAAAACCCATATATACAAATTACCCTTGGATTGACCACCCTGGGTCATGGACCGGGTCACCGCCACAGTGACTACAACCCCCAGCGTCTACCGGCCCGGATCCGGGTACCCCACGGCCCAGGGGGCGCGTCAACTTCATAGGTCCCTGATCTGAGACCACTCCTGCAGCGTGATTTGCCCCACCTCTGGATCTCGTTGGCCCAGAACATATTGCAACAGGGCTTGTCGGTGCTGCCACAGTCGCTGCAACATGTGCAGAGTTGAATTCCACCGGGTAGGCACATAGCATTTCAGCCGGTGAACTGGCAGGCCTAACGACTTCTGTAGAGATGTAAGTCGTTGAGCTGCGGGATGCGAACGGCGGAAGTGAGCACACAGCGACCATGCCCTCTGCAGAAGGCCATCTAGTCCGGGATAGTGGGCTAAAAATTGCTGGACAACCAGGTTCAACACGTGAGCCATACAAGGCACGTGTGTAACATTGCCCCGGCGAAGGGCCACACCCAGGTTTGCAGCATTGTCGCACACGGCCTTCCCTGGTTGCAGGTCTAGTGGAGACAATCATTCATGAAACTGGGTCTCCAGAGCTGACCACAACTCCTCAGCTGTGTGACTCACATTTCCCAGACATTTCAAAGTAAACACCGCCTGATGCCGTTGAGCCCTGCTGCCAGCATAGTAAGGAGGTGTGCAGGATTCCTTCTGCGCAGTTAGAAAGCGGGTGACATTACCAGACAGGCTTTGGGTGCAGGTGGAGGACCGAGAGGAGGTTGAGGAGGCAGAAGCAGTGGAGGAACTTCTAGAAAAAGAGGATTGATGAACAACTCGTGGGGACGGCAAGACTTGGACAGCAGCCCCTTGTCCTGCTGTCACCATAGTTACCCAGTGCCCAGTCAGCGACATGTAACGCCCCTGTCCATGCCTACTCGTCCAAGTGTCTGTGGTGAAATGCACCCTGTCACACACAGAGTTTCTCAAAGAAGCGGTGATGTTGTGTGCGACATGCTGGTGGAGCGCAGGCACACCTTTCTTTGAGAAGTAGTACCGACTGGGCATCTGTTACTGGGGCACTGCGACAGACATAAGGTCTCGAAAATCCTCTGTGTCCACCAGGCGGAAAGGCAGCATTTCTGTAGCCAACAGCTTGCAGATGGTGAAATTCAACCTCTTAGCTTTGTCAAGGCTAGGAGGAAATGGTCTTTTATTGTCCACATCTGAGGGACCGAGGGCTGGCTGTTGTACTTAGACGGGGTTGAGTAGGGTGTCCCCAGCAAACTGCCGGTCTGTGAGGAAGATGTAGGCGGAAAAGTTAGGTTGCCTTGATCCAAAGGTGGTGCTCTTGATGTTGGAGAGCGCTCAACACCAGCTTGTGTTTCCACTTCCAAATGAAATGATGACCTGCCAATCACACTGGCTGTTGCGCGTAAAGAGGTGGCAGGTCTGCGTCCAAAACCATGTGTGACTGCTGTCCCCCCAGTCACAGAGGATGAAGAGGCCACGGATGCACAAGATGGGGCAGATGGTGGTTGGCCCGGCCCGCTAGGCCGCATTGTAGCACAGTGAGCTTCCCACTGCAACTTATGCTTCATATCCATGTGACGGTTCATGCATGAAGTACTCAAACTATGGATTTTTTGGCCTCAACTTAGCTTTTGGTGACAAATATTACAGATAACACGAGTTGGGTCATCCTTATCGATCTGAAAAAATGCCCAGGCTATGCAAGGCTTAGAGCCCATGCGACCTGAAGAGCCAGTACGACTTGTGGTCAGAGGCAGAGTTGTGGTTGAGGATGCAGTTGTTGACGTGCTTCCAGTACTCCGTCTCTGTCCAGGAAGGCGCAACCTAACCTCGTCGTCAATAGCATCCGTGACGCCCAGCTGCGCTTGGTATCACAGATCCTAGAAGAGTGCATTGATGGAATCCTCCACAAGAGGCCCCCATAAACATTCACACATCTCCACCTTCCACCTCAGACCATCAGAGGGAGCCCGTTATGGATATAAATAGGGAAGGTGGAGCTAGGCAGTTCAGTTCCTCTGAAGAGTTCCTGCAGTAGCGAAGCCTAAGAGAGGTCAGTCTGCAGTGGAGCTCAGTCTAGTCTAGAGAACTCAGTTAATAGTTCAGCAGTGGAGCACGAGGCTCCTGCTAGCTAGATTCAGGGAGCCCAGTTAGAGCTTAAGGTGTGCCGGCGCCATAAGATTGGTGAAGCGCGGCAAGCTGCCGTTAGTGTGTATAGCCTAGTGAGGGCCCGAGTAGGCCGAAGGCGAGTGGAGAGTTAGTACATAGGGGGCAGAGGAGCTTGACCAGCTCACCCCGAAGCATTTACCGGACACCGGATCCGAGCTTACTGGGATCTCTATGACCCAGTAAGGCATAACCGTTATCCCTGGAAAACTACAAGTCTCAGGATCGCTAAGGTGCTGATACGTAACAGAGCCAGGAGACGCTTAGGCCCCGCATACTGGGAGCATGAACTCCAAGACAAGGCCCTACCACAAGGTCAGCCAGCGCAGGACAGAGACAAAGTTAGGCCTAGCTCCAGGCAGGTCAGAAGCTTACTACGCAGAGGCAAGAAACAGGAGGCCCTACACCCGCTCATTGGGGAGGATCCTGATATGCACCCTTCACCCTACAGTGCTCCGGGATGTGCCTGAATTTCCACCAGTAAAAGGTACTGAAGTGACTACCGTCTCCGTTCCCCTTCTTGCTCTGACCCAGTTGGGTCTCCCCTGTCCTGCATTCCCCCTGCATACGCTGCCCTGAGGCCTAGCTCCACCTGTGGGGAGCTATACCATCGAGCTGCCATATCACCGGCCTCAATGGACTGCTGCAGCGCTGGTGCTTCTCACCAGATACCACAGGTGGTGTCATGAACTCTTATAAAATTAACAATTATCCACCCTTTTAAAGAGTGACCCCAGGGTACGGGCCCGGGAGCCGACCACCGCGACATCCCCAAGGCCAGGCAAAGGCCCGGGTACCGAGTCATCCCCATCCCCTGGGCTAGTCACATCCTCCTCCACCTCCTCTGCTGACCTCATCGACTGGCTGACTGTGGGTTGACAGTAAGTGGGATCTCCAACCTCGTCATCATCACACTGTGTGTTCTCACACCTGTCGTCCTCCGAGCCAACCTCTTCCTGCCCTGACCGAAAAGTCAAGTTGTCGCTCCAAGCAGGTATTTGAGTCTCATCATCGTCTTCATCATTGTCTCCACCAACAGGAGTTACAGTTTGGGAACGAGGGTCTACATTATGCTCAGAACCTTCTTCATCTGGTCCTGGATCCGACTCATAAAGATTCTGGGCATCAGTGCAGATCATTTCCTCGTCTGGATTAACAGAAGCTCTGGAGCAGACCTCCGTTTCCCAGGCTATAGTATGAGTAAACAGCTGTGCAGACTCAACCATCTGTGTTACCCCATACTCAGACGGGCAGCTGGAGACTTGGGAGCTGTGAGGAAGCAAGTGCGATTGGGGTGACACCTCTGAGGACTGGAGTATTTGTGATGTTGAAGTTGAGGTGGAGGAGAGCCCACTTGAAGGAGTACTTGATATCCGTTGAAGCACCTGCTGTTTTTGTGCCTCATCTGGAATTTGTAGTGATGGGCGTGTCCGTAAGAAAGGGATCATATCACATTGTCCACAAAAAGAAGTAGACATCTTAGCTTGGCTGGAAGATGGTCTTTCTTCTGCAGATGTTACTCCCCCCACCGCGGGGGGCTCGACCCACCAGCGGACAGGCACCAGTATTGGGAGAGGGGGGCTGGCTGTCAGGGTCCACCGCGGCTCTGGCACAAACCCGGCGACACGGAGGTCGCACAGGCAGGAATGGACTGGGCGTGTCGGCTTCGCACTCCAGCGTAGTCCCTCTGCCCGCTCGCGCCCTTAACCTCAAAGGGATGCGCAAGCGGCTTTTCTTCCCAGGGCTGTTCCCCGCCCAGCAGGAACGTGGGGGAGCTCAGGTCGGCCTTCCACTGTACTCCCTTACCTCCCTCGCCCTCTTTCCTTCTTCCGTTCTCCATCTAACCCCTCGGCTCTTTGGTGTCCGCTCTCCCTCCAGCTCTCTCCTTCTCACAGGTGGACTACCGCATGTATTCACACTGTGGCGAATCTTTTGGGCCCAGGCATAAGAAGTTGTCGAGGTAATGGATAATATGTGCCCCCTTAGAAACGTCCATTACAACCCATTCGAGGAAGCAACTAAACGCCTCAAATAGTGAGCAGGATCTGGAGCACCCCACGGGCAAACAGCGATCTATATAGTATGCTCCTTCCCAGAAGCAGCCCAATAGGTGGACACTATTCGGAGGCACAGGTAGTAAGTAACCGGAACACCGCATCAATGTCTGTTTTGGCCATTAGGGTGACCCTTCCCAACTTCTTGATCCGCCTGATTGCCTTGTCAAAGGATGTACAGTATATACTACTGTACTTGGTTCCGCGTCGATGTTGTCGTTTACGGACCTGCCCCTTGGATATGACAAATGGTGGATTAGTCCGAATGTATTGGGTTCCGTTTTTGGCACAACTCACAACGGGGATACCACTACGTCTTGTAAGGAAAGTGTTCTGAATGGAACCGCCATTCTACCTAAAGATATTTATTTTTTTAATTTTCTTGTCACGTCGTCTGGGTGTTGGTAGGCTGATTTTAGATTTTTACTCCAGCCTTTCTTGATTTTAGAAGGGCATGACATGCCTATATCTGTGTCTCCCCCTCCTTTTACTCCTCCACCTCTTTTCTTTTCGCATGACTATATGTACTTGTCACTTTTCCATGTGTTAGTTATATCTTCTGAGCAGTTTTTCAGCTTTTGGACACTTTTGAAGTGTTTTCTATGTGTTTTCTATGTGTTTCTATGTGTTTTTGTTTGCCTGCCATTGGTTTTAGCAGTGTTCGAAGGTGTTCGACGAACAGTTCGGAAAACATACGGGTGTTCGACGAACCGAACCGAACTCGAACACTACGGGGGTGGCTCAACACTAATCAAGACTATTCCAAATTGTGAGCAGGATGTTGGAGAGGAATCGGTATATGGGAAAAGCACATGGGTCTCAGCAGCCTGTGCCCTATACAACAAGATACATATTACTTTTAGTGTGCAAACTCAAACCTACTGCAGAGTGAGGCAGTAATTGGCTTGCAATAGACATATCATTCACAAGAAATGGAGCATGGAATGCATAGAACTAAAAAGGTTTGTTATAATCACCCAGTAGATTCTTGCTGTACAATGGCCTTAGGCTCATGGGATTCTAGGCTCAATTATAACAATATCGTAACATAAAAAAGACACATAAAACATAATGCTGGTGTTTGCAGGCTAGAGTACTTTATTATGAGTTAAAGCGGATCTGTCACCAGATTTCACAATATGAACTGCATACATCATTAACCCCTTGGCAACACGTACGGCGGATGGACGCCATCACTTTTTGTAGCAGCCTTATTATCAATAAACAAAATGCAAAGTGATTGAATAAAAGAGAAATCGAAATCAAATAAGCATTTGGTGTGACCAGTGTCAGACTTGGTTGGCAAAGGCCCACCAATGACGCTGATTCTTGGGGCTCTCTGTTCAGTTACATGCAATAATGACCTGACCCTAGTACACAAAATTACTTTTGCTTCTATGTAATATTAATTTTGCTAGCTTCTTTAATGAATAATTAGATTACACTTTTTTCTGCAAATTGTGAATTAAGTGTAGTATCACTGCTCGTCAGCTTTCCTTAACACGGGCCTTCCGGAGGATCCTCCTGCTTGCCTGAGGCCAGTTCGAGCCTGGGTGTGACCACCGTTTGCCTTCTACACAGCATCAGTTCTTCTAGGTACACTGGTACTGCAGACAATTTTTGAAGGAACACAGCAGGGAGTTTGTTCCAAACATCTTGGAGAACGAACCTCAGATCTTCTGAGGATGTTGGCTTGCACACATCTTTCTTTCTCTTCATTTTAATCTGAGACACACTTGATGATAATGAGATCAGGATTCTGTGGGGCCATAACATCACTTCCAGGACTCATTATTCGCATTTACAGTGACGTTTTTTCTTAATTGCATCAGTTGTATATTTGGGTTCATTGTTCTCAGGCAGAATACATTTGGAATCAATCAGCTATCTCCCTGATGGTTTTGCATGATGGATAAGTATTTGCCTGTATTTTTAAGCATTGGGACACCAAGAAACGAGCAACATCGAGGATCTTAGACGCAATAGTAGGCAAAGGAAATAGAGCAGCAGATGAATGACACATGATGCTCTATTCCCTTTGAAATTAGATGAAGATGTCCTGCTGTGCCATGAACTCAGATCCGGGAGAAACCATCAGGACCCACCGAAACCCTTCTACTATTTAGAAAAATCAGGCCAAAAGTGGTCTTCATAAAAGAATTGCAGTCAAAATATTTTGGAAACCAGGCCAAGCAGCTTAACCATGCACATAAACATATGAACTGGGGTGCAGACTGGGTTGGCAAAGCCCACCAATAACATTGATTCTTGGGGCCCACTGTTCAGCTACATGCAAAAATGACCTGACCCAAGTACACAAATTTGCTTTTACTTCTATGTAATATTAATTTGGCTAGCTTGTTTAATGAGTAATTAGATGACACCTTTTTCTACAAATTGTGAATTAAGTGTAATAGCACTGCTCATCAGCACTCCTTCCAGAGGATTATCCTGCTTGCCTGTGGGCAAGTTCGAGCCTGGGTGTGACCATTATTTGCTTTCTACACAGAATCAGTTCTTCTAGGTACACTTGTACTTGCAGACAATTTTTGAAGGAATATAGCAGGGAGTTTATTCCAAACATCTTGGAGAACTTACCATAGATCTTCTGAGGATGCCGGCTTGCACACATCTTTCTTTCTCTTCTTGTAATCTGAGACAGATTTGATGATAATGAGATCAGGGGGCCATATCATCACTTCCAGGACACATTATTCATATTTACGGTGAAGTTTGTTCTTAATGTATGTTTGGGTTTATTGTTCTCATGAAGAATAAATTTGGAGTCAATCAGACAACTCCCTGTTGGTATCGCATGATTGATAAATACAGGCAAATACTTATCCGCTTTGAACACACCAAGAAATGGGCAACATTGAGGATCGTAGACACAGTGGTAGGCAAAGGAAACAGAGTAGCAGATGAAAGACATAGGATGTTTTATTCCATTTGAAATCAGATGAAGATGCTCTATTATACCATGAACTTAAATCTGGGAGCAACCATCATCATCAAGACCCAGCCACACCCATCTACTATTTAGAAAAGGCTGGTCTTCATGAAAGAATTGCAGTCAAAGTTATATCTTGGAAACCAGGCCAACCAGCTTAACTATGCACAAAAACATATGAACTGGGGTGCAGAAAAATTGCAGCATGCGCTTTGGACTAATGAGTCAAAATTCTCCAAAGGCCTGGAGAGCGATACCAACAGTGTAGAATGGTGGAAGTTCCTTGCGAGTTTGGGGCTGAATTTCAGGAAGTGGAATTGGGGATTTGGTCAAGATTAATACTGTCCTCAATGGTGAAAAATATAGGCACTTATCCCTCATGCAATACCATCAGGCAGGTGACTGATTGGATCCAAATTTATTCTACAGCAGGACATACTGTATATGCAACCAAACATACAGTAAACGTCATTAAGAGCGATCTTCAGTGTAAATAGCAAGAAGTCCTGGAAGTGATGAAATGCCCCCCCCCCCCACACAGCCCCCCCCCCATAACTCTGACCTCAACAACATCCAGTCTATCTGGGATTACATGTAGAGGCACAATAAGTTGCACAAGCCTACATACACAAATCTATGGATAGTTCCACAATATATTTTTGGAACAGTTCAGCTTATTAAGCTTAAAGGAATTGTTCTCTTTCAATAATCTTCTGTCTGCAGGCTCAGTTAGATGGAAAAACTATTGATGAGAGAGTGTGCTCGCAAGTCACCACTGCTCGATACTTGATCGAGCATTGGAGTGCTCGGGTACGCTCGTTACTCGAGTATCGCGGGTGCTTGAGCGTAATGCTCGATTCCCCGCCCCACATGTTTTGCCCCAGTTTGACAGCCAATAAACATGCAATAATAATAATACCGTGGCCATGTTGGCTACTGGCATTACTGTGATTGGCCAGCCGCATCACGTCATCAGTTCTTATATGAGACCCGGTAACGCGATGCTCGGCGCACTCTCCTCTGGAAGCAATTCAGGGAGAGTTGATAGTTGACAGTTGAGAGCTGATCTAGGAGGGAGAGCTTAGATTAGAGTAGGCATATAGAGTTTAATATTGTTATTACAGTACTTGTATACCGCTGCTGCACTATTAAAACAAAAGTCCTTTTCAGGGCTACATACTGTCCTTTCTATAGTAAAACTGCTGTTAACTGGATTCAGTGTAGGGATAGCTGGTGGAGGAAGAATAGTTTTGGATTGGAGGCATATAGGTAGGGTTTATTGCATTACAGTTTTTCTATAGGTATATACAGCGGCTGCAAACTAAAAACAAAAGTCCTTTTCAGGACTACATATTTTCATTTCCTTCATAATACTGGAAAGTTTGCAAGGATATATTATATACCTAAATTAAAATGTGCAAGGTGTGCAGTAAGGGACGGGGAAGTGGATGTGCTGCTGATGGTGCATGCAGAGGCTGAGGCAGTGAGCCAGGTGAAATTGTGCCTGCTGTGGGAGCACAACAAACACGGTTATCCACGAGACCAGGCTTACTGTCACACTTTGCATGGGGGCGCGGGACACCACTCATGTCATCAGTGCACAACAAAGTTCTATGTTGAAATGTGGCCTGCTGTCTGTCTGGACCACACTAATAGCAAAAACGATTGATCTGCTGGAAGGTTGATTTCACAGCCACACAGGATCCTATCTATCTAAAATATCTGACTTAGAATCAACCGCATAGCTAACTATCTCAAGTCTCTCAGTATCCAGGAGCAGCCTCTCTGCACTGTTACACTGACAAAATGGCGCTAAAACAACATATCCACTCTTTATATGGAGAGGGACATGTGATTTCAGCAGCCAATGACAGAAGTCCTTGTTGCACAGCTTCTGGATACCCACAGTTGCAGTAGAGACTTCACAGAGCAGATTACATGGGATAACAAGCTTTTACTTCTCAGAACATGAGGTAAAGGAAAAAACGCACAGTCACACAGTACTGCACCAGGAAGTAACAACAAAACAGAAAGTGCAAGAGAGACTTTTTTTCTTTTACAATACAGTAAGCAAGGAAACTTTACACAACATCGCCATCTACTGTCAGATCAGCATAAAGTCCTCCTTCACACAAACAAAGAAGTCCACAACTGTTGCATATACCAATAGTCCTTATGTCTGGGCATTGTGGATGGTTCCTGCTCCCTGATTGGCTTGCTGGAATCTGCACACATTAAGTTAAGAAAAAAAAAAAAGATTAACAGCCCAATGCTACTCTGAACTCTCCCACCCCATCCCATCATCAAACATGTCCCTCCGCTCATCATACAGCACCACTACCCTACCCAAAGTCCTAATAAATACAGTGGTGGAAACGCGATAATTTCCCGCACTTTTACCCAAATGAGCCGATTTTCAGTAAAAACGCTCGGTTGCCCGATCACAAATTCGAATGTGCAATGTTCGTGCCAAATTTGAAAAAACAAAGTTTTCTGAACATGTTCACTCATTTGTAGTCAGGAAGACCAGAGTGCAGAAGTGGAAGATGGGGTGGTGGCCGATGCAGTAACTGACCCAATCTGGGAAGGTCCCATGCAGAATGAGGACAGCAGCGCAGAGGGAAAGGGTTCTGCATCACCACAACAGGCAGGAAGATGTAGTGGGGTGGGTAGAGGGAGAAGGTGATCACCCACACCTGGCAAGTTCCCAGGCCAAGGGTTAGGTATTCCCCAGTTTGGCGCATTTTATAGAAAGTGCAGATGATAAAAGATCAGTCATTTGCAAACTGTGCCATACCAAGATCTGCAGGAGCCTGACCACTACCAGCCTGACCATCACCAGCATGCTCAAGAATATATAATCAAAGTCCACAATCAGTGTCTGCGGGTGACACCACTGCCTCTTCCCCTGTGATATGTGCTTGACAATCCCCTGTCCAGGAAGCAGGCATGGATGCACCATCAGCAACCACGTCAAATTTTTTGGTCTCAACTCAGCATTCAGCTGTCCCTACCCCAGGCCTTGGAGCGCAAATGAAAATACCCAGTTACCCACCCACACACCCATACACTAAACAGGCACATTTCCAGACTGCTTGCCCTGGACATGTTGTTGTTGTTTAGGCTTGTGGACACTGAGGCTTTCCATAAACTTATGGCGGCTGTCACTCAGTACTCAGTCCCCAGCCACGACTATTTTTACCTGTGTGCCGTCCTCTCCTTACACCAGCACGTGTCTCATGATATCATCCGTGGCCTGAACGATGCCGTTACTAGGAAGGTCAACTTAACGACCGACACGTGGACAAGGCCTTGCAGCCAGGAATACTGCATTTCTCTGACGGCACACTGGGTGAACCTTATGGACCGAGTCGGACCCTGGGACGACACACGTGCAACCAATACCGAGGATTGCGGGCCTTAATTCCATAAAGGTTTCCTCCACCTCCTACACCAATTCCTGCACCCCTGCCTCCTCTTCATCCTCCATTTCCAAATTGTCAACTCAGAGCACGTCATCCATATCAGTCGCAGGCTGGAAGCACTGCAGCACTGCTTCAGTGAAGCGGCAACAGGCTCTGCTGAAACTAATTTGTTTAGGTGACAAACAGCACACCGCCGCAGAGTTGTGGAAAGGTATAACAGACCACACAGATCTGTGGCTCTTTCCGCTGAACTGACAACCATGGCATGTGTGACATGCAGAAGTAGTGCTGAAGTAGTGCTGTTGCTTCAAAAGCATACAGCAACTATTAGAGCTAACACAAAAACATGAGACATGAAGTGTTGTGTTTCAGAAGCATCCGGCAACTAGAAGGGTTAACACAGTCACAGGAGACAGGGAACTGTTAGCAGAGCCCAGGGGGATTTTTGGGATCTTGTTGATTAGTCTGGCTAGAGTCGAAGGGAAAGGTGGTGTGTGTGTGATCTGTATCTCACAGAAGCGCCCGGGAAGTGAACAGGATTCAGATCAGGAGTGAAGCTAAACACAGGTCAGATAGACTTCCTGAACTAACAGTGCAGAGTATTATCGGGCAGAAAAATAAGGAATGGAAGGAATTGTGTCACAGGGATCATCTCCCTCATCAAACCCTCCCCCCTCCATCTCAATGCAGGATAAAGAATGATGTGTACTACTGTAATAGGCTGCAGGGTGGTAGTCATGGGCAAATCATGGGCAAGTGTCGCTTCTTGGACACCCTGGCCCGCTACAGGAAATAGTGTACTGTGAGGTTGCATGTACGACGATGCTTCGAGATCTGAGATCTCCACAGTTGCTGTTATTGCGCTGGGTACAAAACTGTCCCGTTTAACCCTCTGTCAAGAAGCCAAACCAGCTGTTATAAACGGTGTTCTTTTTATGCACAGTCAAACAGGTGAACATAGAGTAACAGGTTATGCATTTTTCATCACTTGCCACACAGTACACAGGATCCATTCTCAGAGTTACAGTCTGCACTTTGTTTCTGGCAACAGGTATGGCACAGTAGTGAGCAGAGATCTTAAATGCCTGCATTTTCCTTAGGGGCAGAGTCATACGGGTCCACGTGTGTTGCTATGCCCTGATCCCCTGTTTCCTTGCTTATATCAGTCCCAGTGGCCGCTTGTAGAAACGTCCTCCTTGTTTCAGTACCCACAGCAGGGTCATGCCTTGTCCCAATGTCCTTTTCTCGCTGGACAGTACGCTTCAGTACCCACAGCAGGGTGCTCTCTCATCCCAAGGTCCCCTTTCTTGCTGGACAATACGCTTCCTGGACTTATAAGCTTTTCTCTTGCAGGGTTCCCCACTTGCCTGTGTCATCCTGCTGCCTCTGTAACTAGATTCTTTTCCTCATGAGCCTTGTAGTTCCACACTAGGAACAATCTGTCTTCCCTCTTTCTCTTATTCTTCTAGACTGACTAAAATGGATCCCTTCTCCTTTTAATTAACCCTCAAACTGTCTTTGTGCCTGCTGCCTCTGTGTTACTAAGCAGATTTCACCTTTCACTTACATTATATACAAGAGTGAAAAGTAATACAGTGACATCTTGTACCCTCCGGTGCACACTGCATCCCACAGGGAAAAAAACATTAAATATACAGTACAGACCAAAAGTTTGGACACACCTTCTCATTTAAAGATTTTTCTGTATTTTCATGACTATGAAAATTGTACGTTCACACTGAAGGCATTAAAACTATGAATTAACACATGTGGAATTATATACTTAACAAAAAAGTGTGAAACAACTGAAAATATGTCTTATATTCTAGGTTCTTCAAAGTAGCCACCTTTTGCTTTGATGACTGCTTTACACACTCTTGGCATTCTCTTGATGAGCTTCAAGAGGTAGTCACCGGAAATGGTCTTCCAACAATATTGAAGGAGTTCCCAGAGATGCTTAGCACTTGTTGGCCCTTTTGCCTTCACTCTGCGGTCCAGCTCACCCCAAACCATCTCGATTGGGTTCAGGTCTGGTGACTGTGGAGGCCAGGTCATCTGGTGTAGCACCCCATCACTCTCCTCCTTGGTCAAATAGCCCTTACACAGCCTGGAGGTGTGTTTGGGGTCATTGTACTGTTGAAAAATAAATGATTGTCCAACTAAACGCAAACCGGATGGAATAGCATGCCGCTGCAAGATGCTGTGGTAGCCATGCTGGTTCAGTATGACTTCAACTTTAAATAAATCCCCAACAGTGTCACTAGCAAAGCACCCCCACACCATCACACCTCCTCCTCCATGCTTCACGGTGGAAACCAGGCATGTAGAGTCTATCCGTTCACCTTTTCTGCGTCACACAAAGACACGGTGGTTGGAACCAAAGATCTAAAATTTGGACTCATCAGACCAAAGCACAGATTTCCACTGGTCTAATGTCCATTCCTTGTGTTCTTTAGCCCAAACAAGTCTCTTCTGCTTGTTGCCTGTTCTTAGCAGTGGTTTCCTAGCAGCTATTTTACCATGAAGGCCTGCTGCACAGAGTCTCTTCTTAACAGTTGTTGAAGAGATGTGTCTGCTGCTGGAACTCTGAGTGGAATTGACCTGGTCTCTAATCTGAGCTTCTGTTAACCTGCAATTTCTGTGGCTAGTGACTCGGATAAACTTATCCTCAGAAGGAGAGGTGACTGTTGGTCTTCCTTTTCTGGGGCGGTCCTCACGTGAGCAAGTTTCTTTGTAGCGCTTGATGGTTTTTGCAACTGCACTTGGGGACACTTTCAAAGTTTGCCCAATTTTTCGCACTGACTGACCTTCATTTCTTAAAGTAATGATGGCCACTCGTTTTTATTTACTTAGCTGCTTTTTTCTTGCCATAATACAAATTCTAACAGTCTATTCAGTAGGACTATCAGCTGTGTATCCACCAGACTTCTGCACAACACAACTGATGGTCCCAACCCCATTTATAAGGCAAGAAATCCCACTTTTTAAACCTGACAGGGCACACCTGTGAAGTGAAAACCATTTCCGGTGACTACCACTTGAAGCTCATCAAGAGAATGCCAAGAGTGTGCAAAGCAGTCATCAAAGCAAAAGGTGGCTACTTTGAAGAACCTAGAATATAAGACATATTTTCAGTTGTTTCACACTTTTTTGTTAAGTATATAATTCCACATGTGTTAATTCATAGTTTTGATGCCTTCAGTGTGAATGTACAATTTTCATAGTCATGAAAATACAGAAAAATCTTTAAATGAGAAGGTGTGTGTAACATACCTGGCGGCGTCCTTGCATAGTGGTCCATCTCCCACTGTGCAAGAGCGCGCACTTGATCTCCTGTCCAGAATGTCTCTCTGGCTTCCCTCCATGCTGTCTGTTTGTGTCTGTTTCTGCTGCTTAAGGGCGGCGCCCGATCACTTCCTGCTTTTTGTACCTGCTGTGGGTCACACCTCTTGTGCGTCCTCAGCCTATTGCTGTCTGTCACCTGGTATATAGCTCAGCTGCGCCATCTATCCCTGCCTGAGCATAGTGTTTCTTTCAGTGTGTGCTTGCACTCTGAAGGTGCCAGGTCCCGTTCTGTGTTCTCTTGTCTGCCTATCCTGGAGGCTGTATTTCCAGGCCTGTCTGAACACGCTCCTAGCCTGTTCCTCCTGCCTTCTAGGGGCCGATTACCTAGACCTGTTCCTGTATCTTGTCTGACCTGTCTGAACACGCTCCTAGCCTGTTCCTCTCGCCTTCTAGGGGCTGATTACCTTGACCCGCTCCTGTATCTTGTCTGTCCTGTCTGAACACGCTCCTTGCCTGTTCGTCCCGCCTCTCTGGGGGCCGTATTCCCAGACCCGCTCCTGTATCCCGCTGCAGTGTCGGTCTCCTCCGTACGCTCAGTTCCAGTCTGAACTCTCTCCTATCTTTTACCTGTTTTGCCTCTATGTCCGTTCCCTTCCTTTTTCTGCAGAGTCTGAACTTGTACCTAACTCCTGTTTGTTGTCTCTGTACTCCCGTTTGTGAGTTTGTGGTCCACTCGTTACTTCACTGCAAGTACCCTGTGGGTATCTGGCTCTGCCTTTCTCTTCCTGTCTGTTCCGTGTGAACAGAGCCCTGTCCCCCCTACTCAGCCTTGCCTGCTCTGACTCCTTTGCTCACTGCTCCGGCGGTTCTAGCCTGCTCTGACTCCTTTGCTCACCGCTCCGGCGGTTCTAGTCTGCTCTGACTCCTCTGCTCACCGCTCCGGCGGTTCTAGTCTGCTCTGACTCCTTTGCTCACCGCTCCGGCGGTTCTAGCCTGCTCTGACTCCTTTGCTCGCTGCTCCGGCAGCCTTGCTCCGCTCTGACCCTTTTGCTCGCTGCTCCGGCAGTCTCGCTCCACTCTTGCTCACCGCTCCAGGCGGCCTCGTCCTGCTTTACTCTTGCTCACTGCTCCAGCAGTCTCGCTCAGCTCTGATCCTTTGTTCACCGCTCCTGGCGGCCTTGTCCTGCTCTACTCTTGCTCACCGCTCCAGGCGGCCTTGTCCTGCCCTGTTCTCGCTCACCTCTCTGGGCGGCCTCACTCTGCTGTGTTTGTCCGCCACATCTGTGGTTCTGTTCCTGAGTCCCAGTGTGTACTGGGTCCTATCCCGCCAGTGTCCCTACCTGCTAGTGCCTCCCTGTCTGCACTCTAGCTGTGCTTGCCTGTACCCCTCTGCCTGTATTGTTTCTGAGTCCCAGTGTGTACTGGGTCCTATCCCGCCTGTGTTCCTACCTGCTAGTGCCTCCCTGTCTGCACTCTAGCTGTGCTTGCCTGTACCCGCCTGCCTGCATACCAGTCGTGCCTGCCTATACCCACCAGTCTGTGTGCCAGCCTACCAGTCTGTTCCTGTATTCGCCTGTGTGGGTCAACAGCCGTGTCCGGGGTCTGTCCTGGAGTAGCACCTGGTCCCTCTGCTCGGTTCCTCCTTGGTGCACTGGCGTCGTATGCCGTCGTGCGACCCTGGTCGGATCGGGTGAATACCTAGTTACGCCCCTCCAGGCATTCACTCTCCGGCACGGTCCAGTGGAATCACTACAATCACACGCACACGCCGCTCAGCCCGGGCGTGTGCATAACAGCGTGTCCAAACTTTTGGTCTGTACTGTACATAGCATTAACATGCATGTAAAATACATTCAACCAACAGAAATATCAGAGGAGTGGGATGCCATCCTCACAACCCTCACATCACTGTGCCTGTGCCTTTGTGAAGGAAAAGCCTGTGATTGTGGGTGCATAGAAGTGTGCTGCTAAAGAGACTTTATCTGTACTGTGCTACTGGAAAGACTGTTTATTCTTGGACTTTAAGAAGAAACTGTACTGTTTGTTACTGGAGCCTGTTGCTCAAGAGACTTAAATTGCACTGGCCGTGCGGCGGCTTATTACATGCTACTGTTCTACCATTTGAGGACTTTTGTCAAATGTGTCTGGTCAGCAGGTGGAATCTTCTATGTGTCTGTGCCTGAGGGTCAATGCCCCTGTATGACAGAGCTGCAGTATATGGTCGCCATGAGTAACTGTTCCCCCAGGATTCCAAAGAATTCATGAAATCTGTCTCGCCCCTATCTAAACTTTGGTGGCATGTGTGTAACATTGGTGGCCTATACGGAGAATCCTGAGCGGGAATTAGCTAGTAGAGGGAGAAGAGGAAAAATGTCTGGAAAAACACAGCAGCACAGCACCTTAATTCATCTCTACTACACCAGTTAAAGGGGACCAGCCCTAAAGAAAACTCACTAGCAGCAATGCATGTGGAAATACAAATGGACAGAATTAGTGAGCTGCTTCTTCACTTAACCTGTGAAGAATTGAGAACAGTAGCAGAACATATAAAGATGTCAGAAGAACAGATTTCTAAAGAACCCAACTGCAGACAACTTTTAGCTGCCATTAATGCAAAAATGGCGACAGAACCTTTAACCTGCTCGGCTTAGATAAATCAGGAAGACAGTCCTCTCTAGCACCACACATCACCATAAGGAAAGAATTCAAGATCCTGGGACAGATTTGAGAGTGTGAACAGAAAGAGAAACTGTCTTATATGAACTTGTTGCACCAGATCGATGCAGGATTACAGAAAGGCTACCAGCCAGATGAGATCATTGAGGGGGTGGTGAAAGCGATCAGCCCAGGACTGAACCTCCGTAGTATGCTAGAAATGAAAAGTCATTTGACCTTGCCACAGATGAAGATGATTTTAAAAGGGCACTATAAAGAAGAGAGTACTTCAGAATTGTTCCACCAATTAATCGTTAATATCTCATAGAGCATTAATGAATCACCCCAAAGTTTCTTGTTCAGAGGGATTGAACTTAAAAATAGACCATTGTTTGCATCCAGAGATGTAGAAGCAGAGGAGAAGTTTGATGCTGAACTAGTCCAGAAGAAGTTCTTGAGATCATTGGGAACGGGGTTAATCAACAAGGATATCAAGTTGCAATTGAAACAATACCTAGAAGATCCTGGCATTCTGGACGAAGTCCTAATTGAAAAAATGAATGAGGCCGCTAGTTTGGAGTCAGTCAGAGAGCGAACAGAAGTTAAAGAAAGGCTCTGCTCCTAAAATCACCAAATTGAGTCAGCTGAAGTTGGAGACCCCCGGTGGCCAGTCCAAAGATCATCATGGAGACCCTCCAGTGCCACTTCCGAGAGGGAACCTTAGTCCACCAACAAAAGAGAGGACAGCCAGCGCTGACTGGGAAGAAGTAATAGGAGAACTGTGAGCTGAGATGATTGAGGTGAAAAAGTTGATTCGTTCCAGGCAAGAATCTGTATCTCTTTGACCCAGGAGTGGGTTCCAAAACAGAAGATAACCAGCTTGTGAAGCGTGCCATTCATCAAATCAGTGTACAGTATGTGCCCACTGTCTACAATGTGGTGAGGAAGGACATTATGCCAAGGAGTGGCAATGGTCACGGTCGTTTGGGTTAAAAGACAGGAGGTTGTCAATGCGGGGTGACTGGTAACCGCGACACGGAGGAGGCCCTAGAAGCAAAGCCAAATTTCTCCAACCCCCAGAACAGCATATGAAGTAAAATGACTGTGTCAGTACTATCCCCAAGCGTGTTCCCGTCTACAACAGCTGCAAGAGAGACCGGGGCATCAGTTACTTAATGCCCAGTGTGGAGGTCAAACACGGAGGATTCCTAGGTCAGTAAAGATAGCCTAATTGGTGAAAGGTGCTTCATACAGTGCCAGCTAGATGGACTCCTGGTCAAAGCATTGTGGGACACAGGAGCCCAAGCGAGCCTTTTAAATGAAGAATGGAGAAGGCGCTATCTGCCACACGGGAGGATGTATGGGAGGGAAATGAGGAGGTCGAGTCCTTATGGGTGGAGATACATGGGGCAAAAAACAATAATAAAATTATCATAGGAGTCTGTTATAAACCACCAAATACAGCAGAAGCCACGGAAAGTCTATTAATGAGACAAATAGACGAAGTAGCAAAAAATAACGAGGTGATTATTATGGGGGACTTCAACTACCCCGATATAGACTGGGAAACCGAAAGCTGTAGATCTCAGAAAGGAATCAGGTTTCTGTCAATTATCAAAGACAATTATTTGTCACAACTTGTGCAGGAACAAACTAGAGGGACGGCCCTTTTAGACTTAATATTAACTAACAGGCCAGACAGAATAACTGAGGTGCAGGTCGGGGGGCACCTGGGAAATAGTGACCACAACATTATACAATTCCACATGTGCTTCAGTAGGGTGCCCAGCAAGGGAGTCACAAAAACACTGAACTTCAGGAGGGCAAAGTTTGATCAGCTAAGAGATGCCCTTCACCTTATAGACTGGGATAGTATCTTTAGTAATAGGAGCACGGATAGAAAATGGGAAATTTTCAAAACAGTCCTACATAGTCACTGTAGAAGGTACATACCTTATGGGAATAAAAGGGCTAGGAATAGGAGGAAGCCAATGTGGCGAAATAAGGAAGTCAAGATGGCAATGAAAAACAAAAAAAGGGCTTTCGGTAAACTTAAACAAGAAGGCCGCGAGGAAGCGCTAATATCTTATAGGGAAAAAAACAAAATCTGTAAGAAACAAATAAGAATAGCAAAAGAGGAGACAGAGAGACTAATTGCCAAGGAAAGTAAAACGAATCCCAAACTGTTCTTTAACTATATAAACAGTAAAAGGATTAAAACTGATGGAGTTGGCCCATTGAAAAATAACCTGGGTAAAATCATAGAGGGCGATGAGGGTAAAGCAAACCTACTCAATAGCTTCTTCTCCACTGTTTTCACAAAAGAAAACAATTTATCGGAGGAAATGCAGAGTGATAAAGTAAACCCTCCGCTAAATATCACCCACCTAACCCAGGAGGAAGTTCAGAAACACCTAAATAATATCAAAATAGACAAGTCACCCGGCCCAGATGGCATACACCCCCGGGTACTAAAAGAATTAAGTAATGTGATAGACAGACCGCTGTATCTTATATTCAAGCACTCTTTATGGACAGGGACTGTCCCACTAGACTGGCGCCAAGCAAATGTGGTACCAATATTCAAAAAGGGGTCTGAAAGTGACCCTGGGAGCTATAGACCAGTCAGCTTAACGTCTGTTGTGGGTAAATTGTTTGAAGGATTTCTTAGAGATGCTATTGTAGAATATCTTAATGATAATAACTGTCTAACTCCATATCAACATGGATTCATGAGGGATCGCTCCTGCCAAACAAACCTGATCGCCTTCTACGAGGAGGTGAGCTCACAGCTGGACCGGGGAGAGTCAGTGGATGTTGTATACCTTGACTTCTCCAAAGCGTTTGATACCGTGCCACACAAAAGGTTGGTATATAAAATGAGAATGCTTGGTCTGGGGGATAATGTGTGCAAGTGGGTAAATAGCTGGCTGAGTGATAGAAAGCAGAGGGTGGTTATCAATGGCGTAAGCTCAGGGGATGTCAGGGTTACTAGCGGGGTGCCTCAAGGGTCTGTCTTGGGCCCTATATTATTTAATACATTTATTAATGATCTAGTGGAAGGGTTGCATAGTAAAATAGCAATATTTGCAGATGATACTAAACTTTGTAAAGTAGTTAATACAGATGAGGATAGGGCACAGCTACAGGAGGATTTAGATAGATTGGGGAGTTGGGCCAAAAAATGGCAAATGGGGTTCAATGCCGATAAATGTAAGGTCATGCACATGGGAAAGAAAAACAGCAGTCACCCATACATATTAAATGGGAAACCGTTGGGGAAATCTGACATGGAGAAGGACCTGGGCGTCTTGGTTAATAGCAAATTAAATTGGAGTGCCCAGTGTCAGGCAGCAGCTGCGAAGGCAAATAGAGTCATGGCATGCATCAGAAGAGGAATAGGGGCATATGATGAGAACATTGTTCTTCCTCTGTATAAAGCGCTGGTAAGGCCGCACTTAGAATATTGTGCACAGTTCTGGGCTCCGGTGCTCAGGAAAGACATATTGGAGCTAGAGAGGGTACAAAGGAGGGCGACTAAGGTAATAAAAGGAATGGAGGGACTAGAATACCCAGAGGGGTTGTCAAAATTAGGCCTATTTACGTTGGAAAAGAGAAGGCTTAGGGGAGACCTCATAAACATGTATAAATACATCAGGGGGCAGTACAGAGATCTCTCCCATGACCTGTTTATACCAAGGATGGTGACAAAGACGAGGGGGCACACTATGCATCTGGAGAAAAGGAGGTTCCTGCACCAGCATAGAAGGGGATTCTTTACGGTCAGAGCCGTGAGACTCTGGAACTCTCTGGGAGAGGAAGTGGTGATGTCCAACTCACTTAATGAGTTCAAGAGAGGCCTGGACGCCTTTCTTGAGAACAATAAAATTACATCTTATGCTTAGTGATAGTTAATTAATCCAGGGATTTAATCTGACTGCCAGATTGGTGTCGGGAAGTGAATTTTTCCTCAATGATGTAAATTGGCCTATACCGCATGTTTTTTTTTTGCCTTCCCCTGGATCAACACTGCGGAATAGCTGCAGTGCACAAGAAATAGGCTGAACTGCATGGACGCTTGTCTTTTTTCGGCCTTATAAACTATGTAACTATGTAACTATACCCGCCTTCGGTCACTAAAAGAACTCTTAGGACCAGTGGAACTCCACGGCAAAGCCGTCAACCATTCCGAAATTCCTTTCATAGGCTGAATGGAAGTGACTTTCCAACTCAGGGCCACGAAGAATAGCAACACCATTGAGCTTTTGGTACCTTTTCTCGTGACCCGTGATCAGAACATGGCAGAGGATCCTATTCTGGGTTATAATGTAATCAGTGAGGTCATCACAAAACACAAGTCGGGGACACTGGTGGTGGATGCAATTGCCACATCGCTCGCCATACCCAACGCCGTGGCGGAAAACGTGATTCACAGAGTAAAGAAAGCACAGAATACAATGGACCTAAAAGAAGTCAAGATAGGTCTGCGCCCAACCATCATCCCTGCAAACCAAATGGTGGGGTGAGGTGTGGAGTCCGGGTAGAACCAGGAAGAAAAGTCCAGAAGAGACTGTTTGTGCCAAAAGACTCCTCAGAACTTCCGGAAGACCTAGTTCAAGGTGAGACTGTGCTTATGATTTCTACTGGTGCCTTTGCTCGAGTGACAATACTGGTGATGAATACCACAAGACACGAAATTAGACTGGATCCAAAGACTGTGTTATGTCACATCGAAACCGTTAAAGCAGTATATCCAGCCAGTGTGAGGCCAGCCCAGGGGTCTACCATGAATTCAGTCTCCCCACCAAGGAACCGTAGTTGTCCAGGGGAGGAAATTGCACGACCCACCTTGGGGTCCTGGGATCCCCTAGTACCCCTGTTCAAAAGCAAGTCCGATTTCTAGGAAAAATTGTGTCCGGAGTAAGATATACCATGGACACAGCTGAAATCGCTCCGGTACTGGCCTTACAAGACAAGCGGCCCTCTACTGTCGGGTAGTTGAGGCAGATCTTAGGATTCCTCTCCTACTATCGTACTTGCGTTCGGAACTTCTCCAGGATTGCCGCCCCACTATACCTCCTCTTGGGGGGGGATGACAGAGACAACAACACCCACAGAGAAAAAGAAGAATGCGGGTAGGATGGGGCTTAAAAGAAACAATGCCATTTGGTCCCAACAGCCCATTCTCTGGACAGAAGACCACCAGGAGGTATTGGAAAAACTAGTAGATTGACGCTTCTCAAGTTGGACTGGGATCTGCCCTGTATCAGCATCAAGATGGAAAATTGAAAGTAATCTCTTATGGTTCTAGAACGTTGACAGACACCGAGAAGAATTACCATCTACATTCCGGAAAATTTGAGTTCCTGGCATTGAAATGGGCTATCTGTGAATGATTTAAAGATTATCTCTATTACAGCAAAGAGTTTGAGGTATACACTGACAACAACCCTTTGACCTATGTCCTCTCTACAGCCAAACTAAATGCAATGGGTCAGAGATGGATCGCTGATCTAGCTAACTTCAATTTCAGTATCAAGTACAGGCCAGGAAAATGCAATGCGGATGCTGACGGAATGTCAAGACTGCCACTAGATCCCGAGGAGTTCATGCAAGAATGCTCGGAAGAAGTCAGTCTGAAAGCAATTGAGAGCACTACCCAAGCAGTACAAGCTTATCAAGAGGAAGGCACACCATTGTGGTGTCCGTTGACAGTGGAAACCAATGTAAAAGCGAAAGAACAAGATCACCCCCTGTCCATTTGACAAGTACCAAAAGGAACAATCTGTAAAGCACAACGGGAAGATCAGATAATTGATAGAATACTACCTTATCTGGACCAAAATCGGTTTCCAAGTAAACGGCAGAGAGCTAATGAGTCACCAGCAGTATCTGTTTTAGTTAAAGAATGGATGAAGCTCTACCTCAGTGAAGACTGTATCCTGTATTGTAAAGGACAAAACCGGCAATTGGTACTACCCAGAGTATTCCGTAGGTTGGTCTTCAAAGAACTCCATGAAAACATGAGACACCTGAGAGTGGAAAGGACAACAAACTTGATATTTGAGAGGTACGTGACCAGGGAGTGTGGTTGTGTGAAAGATAAATGTCCCAAAACATCAACCCGGGCACCTATGGGCAACATCCAAACTATGTATCTGTTTGAGATGGTCTCAATAGACTTTCTACATCTCGAGACATGCAGGGGTGGTTACAAATACATATTGGTGGTGATGGACCATTTTACTCGATTTGCTCAAGCATATGCCACCACCAATAAATCGGGTCGAACAGCGGCAAAGAAGATCTTCAATGATTTTGCTTGGAAGTTTGGGTTCCCTACGAGATTACACCACGACCAAGGAAGAGAATTTGAGAACCAGCTCTTTGCCAAGCTAGGAAAGTACTGTAGAATTCAGATATCCCACACAGCACCCTATCACCCAAAGGGTAATGGACAAGTGGAGCGTTTTAACCAGACATTGTCAATGTTGCGCACTTTAACAGCTAACAAGAAGAAAGACTGGAAGAGTTCTCTGTCAAAAGTGGTACGTGCCTATAACTGTACAAAGAGCAATGCAATGGGTTACTCACCTTTCTTCTTATTGTATGGACGATCTCCAAGACTGCTAATCGACATCATGTTCGATACTCCAGTGTCAGAGACTTATAAAACGTACCCAGAGTACGTTGGGAAATGGAAGGAACAGATGGCAGAGGCATACAACATAGCGTCCAAAGTGGTTACGCAAGTGCAGAGCAAGAGTAATGAGTACTATGATTGAAAATGTTATGGAGCAGAATTGGCAAAGGGAAGCCGGGTGCTAGACAAGAACGTACGTTAAAAAGGTGGTCCAGGAAAACTTTGTTCTTAGTGGGAAGACAAGGTGTACGTGGTCTTAAAGAGGAAAGCAGATGACAGTTCAGTGTATGAAATCCAATTGGAAAGAGGGGACAAGAAAACCAGAATAGTCCATCGGAATTTATTACTACCCTGTGATTATCTCCCACCACGAAAAGACTTCACAGAAGCAGACTGACATCGACCGAGATCGTCTAAGAGACCACCACAGATTGAAGCTCCGAAGGTGGATAGTGACCTTGAAAGTTCAGATGAGGAAGAGTACACCATTGTATTTCTCGGACCGGCTTTTATAATCTGCAACATGAACTAAGGAAAGGTGAAAGCTGTCCCTACAGTAAGACTAAGCTGAATCCCTACGATGTAGCGGGCTGCCTGTTCCTAGCGAACAGACCAGCCTTAGTCCTCGGCTAGTCTGAACGAAGACCTATAGCATAAAGGAAGGGGTCCCTAAAAGTACTAAGGACTGGGACAAAAAATGGGACACCTCCTAAACAGAGAAGAAGTTGCAGAACACAAAAAGACAAACTGACAAAAGGTACTAGAGGTCCCAAAAGGACCAAGCAAAACTGACAGAGAAAGGCACAGAATCACCTGGCTAGAGAAACAGTCAAACACTGTTCAGCACAGCCAGAAGGGCGGAGCTGGAATATAAAGGCAGATGGTCACGAGACTGCAAAACACAAGATGGAAAAAACAAACAGGAGGGTTCTAACACCGGCTAGGAGAGGGATGTACCATCCTCAGGAGATTGAACTAAGTCCCGAGGCTCCCGAGTTTGTACCAAGGAGTACAGATGAAGTCCATTTCAAATCTGATGATCGAACACCGATCACTGAAGAGACTAATTGACACTCAGGAGGAGCGGAATTACCAGACCAGTCTCAGAATTGGTCAGGTTGACCAATTAACGCAAATGTCAAGGACGATATTCAAAAAGGAGGGAAGAGTGTGATATGCAGAAGTTGTGCTGAAGTATTGCTGTTGCTTCAAAAGCATTCAGCAACTATTAGAGTTAACACAATCACAGAAGACAGGAAGTGTTGTGCTTCAGAAACATCCAGCAACTAGAGGGGTTAACACAGTCACAGGAGACAGGGATTGGTTAGCAGAGCCCCAGGGTGATTGTGGGGAGCTTGTTGATTAGTCTGGCTGGAGCCGCAGGGAAAGGTGGTGTGTGTGTGTGTGTGTGTGATCTGTATCTCACAGAAGTGCCCGGGAAGCGAACAGGATTCAGATCAGGAGTGAAGCTAAACACAGGTCAGATAGACTTCCAGTGCAGAGTATTATCAGGCAGAAAGATAAGGACTGGAAGGAATTGTGTCACAGGGATCATGTCCCTCATCAAACCCTCCTCCCCTCCATCTCAATGCAGGATAAAGAATGCTTTGTACTACTATGCCTTTGTGAAGGAAAAGCCTGTGGTTGTGGGTGCATAGAAGTGTGCTGCTAAAGAGACTTTATCTGTGCTGTGCTACTGGAAAGACTGTTTATTCTTGTACTTTAAGAAGAAACTGTACTGTTTGTTACTGGAGCCTGTTGCTCAAGAGGGTTAAATTGCACTGGCCGAGCGGCTTCTTATTATATGCTACTGTTCTACCATTTATGAGGACTCTTGTCAAATGTGTCTGGTCAGCAGGTGGAACCTTCTACGTGTCTGTGCCTGAGGGTCAATACCCCTGTATGACAGAGAGCTGCAGTGTATGGTCGTCCTGAGTAACGGTTCCCCCAAGATTCCAAAGAATTCATAAAACCTGTCTCGCCCCTATCATGGTCCTGTGTGATAATGGGTATAACCTGGGGGCGACTCTGAAGCTTAGCAAGCTTGCACATGTATTGTGCCTGGCCCATTTGCTCAACTTAAAGGCTCAGCATTTCCGAAACCTTACTTAGATTTGCCTGAGCTGCTTGTGAATGTATGCCACGTGTGCTCCCATTTCTGCAAGTCAGCTTCAGCTGCCGCCGGTCTGGCAACTCTGCAGCAGCGCTTGCAACGGGCAGCTCATCGATTGGTGTGCGACGTGACCACACTCTGGAACTCTACATTACACATGTTGCTTAGGCTTTGTAATCAGCAGAGGGTAGTAGTTTAATACCAGCTTACATGCCCTTCGGTATTCCTATCAGCCTCCGCACATAATAATCAACGAGTGGACATGGATGTCTGGCATCTGTGAGCTTCTACAAAACTTTGAGGAATCAACCAAGATTGTGAGCAGTGATGACGCAATAATCAGCGTAACCATCCAGTCTCTCTGTCTACTCAAAGCTCACTTCTTACAATTAAAGAGTAAGCTTTGCATGTGGACCATGTGGAGATGGAGGTTGAAGAAAGTACACAGGGTGATACTTCCCGGCCATGCCTCATCTCATCTTCTCAGCGCATATTGGGTAATAATTAGTGTTGAGCGAGTATGTTCTATTAACCCTTTCGCCGAGTATGCTCGGGCCGAGCTCCGAGTATTTATAGCTGCTCGGTGATATGGTTGAATCGCTCCCGTGTGCATGATTTGCAACTGTTTGACAGTTTTATTACATGTGAGGAATGTGTAAGAAATAGACATTCCTCACATGTAATAAAACTGTCAAACAGTTGCAAATCATGTGTGTCACCCTGGCCTGGATGCCACAAAATGTAATAAAGCTGTGTCTGAGAGCAAGGGGGAGGTTCCCTAGTCAGGGGAATATTTGCATGCAGTACCTCCTGTCTCAGGCCAGTAGGGGGAGCAGGCTGCCCCTATAAAAGCTGGTACTGGGGGCAGGGTTAGAGAGAGCTGGACGACCTGTCTCAGGATTCAGGTCCCAGAGCAGAGAGGGACAGTTGTATTGCACCTAAGAGGAAGTGTGGCAGGAGGAGAGCCACAAGCCAGAGACAAGAGGCGAAGAGAGCCTGTCTTGGCAGATAACGGACTTAATTTACCAGACTTTGGTGTCTGAGGCTGGGAGGATTCCACATCCCCCAGCAGATAACCAGTCCGCAGGGGACTGTATATTCCTTGGCCTAAGAAGCCTGGAGGCCCTGCCACAACAGAAGGGACCAGCAAAGCCGTACAAGGCTGGGAGCAGAAAGGAACCCACATCGCAGGCCATACAGGCGAGAATACACGGAAAGCTCGCAAACGTGGGCTGTTACCCTATAACGAGGAGATAGCCAGAAGGAGCACAGAAAGCACGGTAGGCCTACACCCTCACCCTGACCAGGGCCAATTTCCCCGTCACTCTCAGACATCCAGGTCCCCTCCTAGCTGGGACTGTTTGTGGGTCAATTTACCTGTTCTAGTAAAGACCCTGGACTGCAACCTGTTGCCTGCGTGCTCCTTGCTCCTCCAGCACTATCAGCACTGGGACTCTCACTACCATCACTCCCAACCTCCATTATACTGCCCTGGGGCCGCACTCTTCCCGTGGGGAGTCACACTACCCTAGCTGCACACCTCATCAGCCCCAGCGGTCTGCATGCAGCGGAGGTTCCTAATAACCGCAATCCATGGGTGGCGTAGTCAGACATAATCATCAGCACATAAAGGACTACCACTGGCCTGACCACCCTGAGCCACGGAACCGGGTTGCCACTACTACCCCCACCGTTTCCCTATTGCCCGGATCCGAGTGCCCCATGGCCCAGGGGGCGAGTCACATACACACAGGAGCGATTTAACCTTTTCACCGAGCAGCTATAAATACTCGGAGCTCGGCCCAAGCATACTCGGACAGAAGATACTCGCTCAACACTAGTAATAATGAGTATGAGGCTGAGGAGGAGGACAAACAGTAGGTGGTTGCCTGTGCTACAGAGGGCACTACCCACATCAGCTTTATCCCATCTGTTCAGCGTGGATGGCCTGAAGAGGAGGAGAAGGAGAGGTAGGAGAGGATGTAGAGAGTCGTTCTTCTACTGGGGACAGGGAAGTTCTGCCTGTTGGGAGTCTGGCACACAAGGCTAACTTTATGTCCCCCTGCATTTCCCCGCATATTTACATTTTGGCCAACACTGAGTTCTGGTTTTTCACCCTTCTTGACCCACGCTACAAGGAGAACTTTCCATCTCTCCTTCCTGCGGCGGAGAAGGCTAGTAAAATGGTGTAATACCAGAAGGCTGTAGTCAAACAATTAGTACAAAAATTCCCATCTGACAATGCTGGCAGCAGAGGTCATAGTTGCTTGGGCAACCAAGGAGGAGAGTCGAGGGAGACAAACACCAGGTGCAACAGCAGGAGAACACTATCATAGGTCTGGGACAGTTTCATTAGATCCTCTCAGCGCCCAGGCCCTGATGCGCAGGGTAGTCTGACAAGGAGGGAAACATTTTATAAGATGGTGAAGGAATGACGACTGTATCAGCATCCTCTGTACCGTACAGCTATTGGGTATCCAAGCTGGAAACGTGGCATGAACTTTGCCTTTATGCCTTGGAGGTATTGGCCTGACCAGCCATTAGTCAGGCAGTACTTTATTGCCTGTGAGCGGCAAGCATCACGTGACTCCCGGCTGCAGCTGGCTCTGGCTTCCGCTGATTTCAGGCCAAGTGAGGTGTGACTTAGTGCTGCACTCCCCGCAGTGGATGGTGGGCTGTGGGCAGGGTTTCCCCGCGCGTCACAGCCCAGCATCCCAGCATCCATCGCTCTCTTTCCCAATGAATGCAGGAAAGCGCTCGGTGGATGCTGGGATGCTTTGCTGTGACGTGCAGGGAAACCCCGCCCACAGCCCAGCATCTACCACGGGAAGCACATCACTGAGTCACGCCTCACTTGACCTGACATCAGCGGAAGCCAGAGCCGGCTGCAGCCAGGGGTCAGGTGATGCCTGGCAGCCAGGGGTCAGGTGATGCCTGTGAGCGGCCAGCGATAGCGCCGGTCACAGGCAATAAAGTACAACCAAGGTATTTACAAAAAAACTTCTCTCCACAGAATACATTGGGGGCATTTTAAAAAGTAGTGGACAACTCCTTTAACCCCTTAACAACATTAGATGTACTAATACGCGTCTGTGCCCTGGGACTTAAGAGCCAGACCCATATTAGTACGTCATTGCGATCGCGCGCGCACACAGGCTGTGCGGGCGCGATCGCCGCTGGGTGTCAGCTGATTGTCACAGCAGACACCAGGTACTATGTGCAGGGAGCGGTCGCGCACCGCTCCTAGCACATTAACCCCCACAATGCTGCGATCGAAGTCGATTGCAGCATTGCGGAGGCAAGGGGAGGTGATCGGTATACTCACCTCCTCTTCCGGCCTCCAGCGCTGTCTGCCGTGGCTTCCAGGATGTTGCCATGACGACCCGATGTCGTCATGACAACATCCGGGTCACCAGACAGCAGGAAGATTGTTTGGTCATGCGCAGTGCATGACCAAACAATCTTATCACTGTGCAGCGCTGACTGCCTGCATAGCACAGGGATGGTGCTGCATCCCTATGCTATGCAGGTGATCAGAATAAAAAAAGTGAAAGTCCCATAGTAGGACAAAGTAAAAAAGTAAAAAAAACTCTCTGAAAGTGAAAAAAAAAATTAAAAAAAAATTGTAAAAATATAAAAAAATAAATAAAAATAATAATCCACCAAAAATAAAAATATAATGTACCCATTAATAAATATTATTATAAAAAAAAAAAAACAATAAAAGTACACATATTTGGTATTGCCGCGTCCGGAACGACCTGACCTATAAAACGGTCCCACTGGTTAACCCCTTCAGTGAACACGGAAAAAAAAAAAGAAAAAAAGAAGCAAAAAACAATGCTTTATCACCATACTGCCAAACAAAAATGGAATAACACGCGATCAAAAAGACGAATATAAATAAAAATGGTACCGCTGAAAACGTCATCTCGTCCTGCAAGAAACAAGCTGCCATACAGCTCCATCAGCCAAAAAATAAAAAAGTTATAGCTCTCAGAATAAAGCTATGCTAAAAAATATTTTTTTCTATAAAATTGCTTTTATTATGTAAAAGTGCAAAACATAGAAAAACGATATAAATGTGGTACCGCTGTAAACGTACTGACCCGAAGAATAAAGCTACCTTATCAATTTTACCACACGCGGAACAGAATAAAAAAAACAAAAAAAACAATTCCTGAATTGTTGGTTTTTGTTTATTCTGCCTCCCAAAAATCGGAATAGAAAGCGATCAAAAAATGTCACGTGCCTGAAAATGGCACCAATAACGACGTCAACTCATCCCGCAAAAAACGAGCCGTCACATGACTGTCTGCCAAAATCTGGAAAAATTATAGCTTTCAAAATATGGCGATGCAAAAACTAGATTTTACAAAAAATGCGTCTTTTAGTGTGTGACAGCTGTCAGTCATAAAAGCCCCATATGATTCTGGTATCGCTGTAGTCTCACCGACCCGAAGAATAAGGTCGTCTAATCACTTATACCGCACGAGGAAAGGCGTAAAAAATAAACTCTCGGGTTAGGGTTGGGCAACGGTTAGGGCTAGGGTTAGGGCTGGGTTTGGGGTTAAGGTTGTGATGGGGTTGGGATTTTTTTCAAAAGTAAGAAAAAAAGATGACGATATGGCGACTAGTGTTGAGCGCAAGTGCTCGCTACTTGAGTTTGCATCGGGTGCTCTGGTATGCATTGAGTATCGTGGGTATTTGAGCGACACGATAAATGGGAACAACAAAAACATTAAACTTTAGGAGGGCGAAGTTTGATCAGCTGATAGAAAACCTTCAACTTATTGACTGGGACAAAGTTCTTAATCAAAGGTGTCTCGCGGTGGTGTGAAAGGACCTGCGATGACGTCGGCGGTCGCATGACCTGTCACATGACTAAATGACGTCATGGCAGGTCCTCACACCACCGCGACCCATACAACAGACCGGACACATCGCTGAGGAGGCCGGGGGCCATCGGAAGGTAAGTATAATCTTTATTTTTTTATTTTAAATTCTTTTTTTTAACAGGTTCTATGGTACCTGGGTCTGGAGGAGAGTCTCCTCTTCTCCAAACCCGGGTACCATCCGCACATAGAAATGCATATTATCCGTGTGTGCAAATGTGCTGACACGGATAATATGCGTTTCAATGCAAGTCAATGGCGGCAATTACGCTACGTGTCCGCAAAATTAATGGACATGCTGCGTATTTTTCCGCAATGATAATCCGCAGCGGAAATTTCCGCAGCATGTGCACAACATATGTGGATTATCATTGGGGACCATGAGGGACGTATTACCAAGTGTTTTTTTAAGCGTTTTTGCTGTGGAAATTCCGCGGCAAAAACGCTTGAAAAACGCATAGTGGGCACACAGCCTTAAAGATTTTCTCAATAAAACATGTTGTTTTATACAGTTGCAAGTGGTTTTTGGAGTTTATATCCAAGTATAGGTTGCCCAAAATTTGTTGCAGATACACCATATGTGGGAAAAACACTGTATGGTTGCATGGCAGGGCTCAGAAAGAAAGGAGTGATGTTTTGGAACGCAAATTTTGATGGCGGGTGTCATGTCACGTTTAGAGAGCCTCTAATGTGCCTAAACAGTGGAAACACCCCCCCCCAAGTGACCCCATTTTGGAAAATAGACACATCAAGTAATTTATCTAGATGTGTGGTGAGCACCTTGAAACCACAGGTGCTTCACTGAATTTTACAACGTTGATCTGCGAAAATGAAAAAAAAAATATATTTTTCCCACAAAAAAAGTTGTTTTAGCCCCAATTTTTTTCATTTTCACAAGGATAGCAGGAGAAAATGGACCCCAAAATTTGTTGCGCAATTTCTCCTGAGTACACCTATACCCCATATGTGGTCGAATACTACTTTTAAGGCACAGTGCAAAGCTCAGAAGCTCCATATTGAAGTACAGATTTTGCTGGACTGGTTTGAGGGTGCCAGGTCACATTGGCAGAGCCCGAGGTGCCAGAAAAGCAGAACCCCCCCAGAAGAGACTGTATTTTACAAGCTACATCTCTCAAAGAATTTATCTAGGTGTGCAGTGATCATGTTGAGACAACAGGGGTCACAGAATTTTATACCATTCTGCAGTGAAGAAAAAATAATTCCATTCTTATCACCAAAATTTTTTTTTAGCCCCAGATTTTACTGGAAATGGGTAAAAATTGCACCAAATGTAGAAATACCCCATATGTGGCTGTACAGTACTGCTTAGGAACACGGCAAGATTCGGGAGGAATGGAGCGCTGTTTGCCTCCTGGAGCACAGATTTTCCTAGAATAGTTTGCAGACTCCGTGTACAGAGCTCCTAAGGGTTAGAATAGCAGAATCCTCCCTCAAGTGACCCCATTTTGAAAATTATACCCCTTTGGGAATTTATCTACAGGTGTAGTGATGATTTTGACTCCATGGGTGTTTTCCAGAAACAAGCAGTAGTGGATGTTGCTGAAAATTGCAATCTGCCATTATAGTGACCAGTACGTTGTAGTCACCAGTACATTGTAGTGCCCAGCTCGAGCTTCTGGAGACATGCACCTATAAATTAGGTGGGCTGTCATCGCTACACAAATGCTAAATATGTGGACATTAAATGTGGTTTACGCACACTGTAGGGCTCAGAATGGAGGGGGGCATTTGGATTTCGGAGCGCAGAATTTGCTGAATTTCTATTGGGGTGCGAGGAGCCATAGCGCTTTTCCACAGCCTTTTTACTACCAGTAACTTAGGACTTTATTTCTGGGTCAGTGCGATTACAGCGATACCAGATTTTTTTTTTTAAGTTTGGCTGCTGTCACACACTAAAAGACGCTTTTTTGGCAAAAAAGTAGTTTTTGCATCGCCATATTTAGATAGCTATAATTTTCCATATTTCGGCAGACAGAGTCATGTAAGGGTTTTTTATTTTTTGTGGGACGAGTTGATGTTTTTATTGTTACCATTTTCGGGCAAATTACATTTTTTTTTATCGCTTTGTATTCTGATTTTTGGGAGGCAGAATGAACAAAAAACAGCAATTCAGGAATTGTTTTTTTTTTCATGCCGTTTTGCGTGTGGTAAAATCGATAAGGCAGCTTTATTCTTCGGGTCAATACAATTACAGTGATACCACATTTATATAGTTTTGTTATGTTTTGACGCTTTTAAACAATAAAAACTATTTTATAGAAAAAATAATTATTTTTGCATCACTGTATTCTGAAAGCTATAACTTTTTTATTTTTCCGCTGACTGAGATGTGTGGTGGCTTGTTTTTTGAGGGACAAGATGATGTTTTCAGCGGTACCATTTTTATTTACATTCTTTCTGATCGCATTTTATTCCACTTTTTGTTCGGCAGTATGATGATAAAGCATAGCTTTTTGCCTTGTTTTTTTTTTTCTACGGTGTTCACTCAAGGGATTAACTAGTGGGACAGTTTTATAGGTCAGGTCGTTCCAGACACAGCGATACCAAATATGCGTACTTTTTTTTTTTTTTACACAAATAAATGTATTTATTGGATTCATATTTTTTCATTATATTTTGTTCTTTATTTTGTGATTTTTAAAAAAATATTTTTACAATTTTAATAACTTATTTTTACATTGTCTCCGGATGGGACATCAACTTTCCCTGCCCTAATCGCTGATGTAATACTCTGCAATGCTTTTGCATGGCAGGGCATTAGCTCAGCATCTCACAGTCAGGGAGGAGGCGTGTCAGCTCCTACTCTGAGCAGGAGCTTACACGCCACCTTCCCTGGGTGACTGCAGCCATATTTCGCCCGGTGTCACCATGGAGACCATCAGCACAACGTGATCGCAATCACGTTGTGCTGATGGGAGCAGAGAGGGAGCTAGATCCCTCTGCGATGCTCCTCAATGTAGTTGTCACTATTGACAGCGGCATCAGAGGGGTTAAACGCCTGCGATTGGTGCTAGCACCTATTGTGGGCGTTGATGCAGGGTGTCAGACCTCATATAGAGCTGACACCTGCACGCGATCACGGTGGCACTTAGCGTGAGCCTGCGCGATTGTGAGGAAGTACATGTACGACAGTTTGTGGGAACGCAGCTCCCACAGCACCGTACATATACTGCTCATGTCAGGAAGGGGTTAATTGGAGCGTTGGATATAGCCGAACATTGCTGGTCATTGGTAATCCCATAAGAATTAGTGGAGTGGCAGTGCGCATGATCAACCACCACTCCATTTAATGGTACTCTGGATTGGTGGGGGTTCCAGCAATCAGAGCCCCATTTATCGGGAAGTTATCCCAAATCCCATGAATAAGGGTTAACTTTTTACATTTGTGAACACCCCTTTAAAGAAGCCCCCCCAATGAACATTTTTTTTTTAAATAAATCTGTGTATATGTAGTATGAGCGTGTTAAAATAGTCATCTACATCCACCTTCTGCAGGATCCAGCATCATTCTGCTTGACTTCTGAATGACAACACTTCTCTGCAGACCGCAGGAAGTGGCTTTTACAATGTACGTCTATGGAGAGCCAAAATTAGGTTCCATAGACTAACATTGTAAAAGAGACCTCAGTGTCACGTATAAAGTGACCCGGCGAGTCTGAAGAGCGGTGACGTCACTAAGAAGATTAGCAGAACGGTGCTGCATCCCGGAGAAGATGGGTAGGTGAGTATATTAATACATTCACACTACGTTTCATGCACATATTGTAACGCTATGCCGGTGTCCCTGCATGCTCCCCCTCCCTCCTCTCGGCAGGGACGCCATCATACTCACTGTCCTGGTTGCTCAGCGGTGCCTCCTTGTCCTGCTCGGGTTCCTGGTCTCCCGATGGACTCTGTGTTTATATATGAGTAGGTATGTGACCTAATGTCTTATGTGTTAGTTATAGGGTCAGTATATAGTTACATATAGTTAGTAAAGCCGAATAAAGACTTGCGTCCATCAAGTTCGACCTGTTAAGGTTAGCTATAGGTTAGCTATAGATAATTAAATTAGGAATTGGGTACAGTGCAGTGGTGGACACAATAGTTTAGGATAGAAACAGTTAATGTGTTTAGCAATAGCTCCAGTGTAGGAGGAGCCAGGGTAGTTAACAGGAGGTTTAGTGACTGCAGCAGGATAGTAACGGGGAAGTCTGCCCAGCAACCCAAGGAGGATTGGTGATTGGTCCAGTGAAAAGGGGGAGAAGCCTGGGCCCGGTCAGAGTAACATTTTTTTCTGTCAGAGTCTGAGGGAGAGATGTGGTGGCCGCAATACAGCTGGTAGTGGCCCAAAGCGAGGGCTTGAATCCCAGAGCAGCGTCCCCTGTGCCGGAGTCATTGGGAGCTATGGACGGCTCTCAGGGGAGCATGCAGTCAGAGTCCTGAGCCTGTTAGCAACGGAGACAAGAAGCCGGAGCAACAGCGGAGGTTCTGCCTCCAGTGGTTCATCCTCTGGGACCACCATCATCTATATTCAAGGCCAGGAAGTGGCCCATTATGGTGGAAACAGGGGAATCCCCGAGTGAAGTGGCTACTGTGAAAGTGTTTTGTTGTGCTAGTTGCACTGAAAAAAGGAGACTGTTCTGCGTCTCTGTGAGCAAGAGCCCTGAGTGAAAGAAAAAAAACGGAAGTATCTGGTATTGGACAGTCTGGTCACAGTTGAAAAGAGAGGAATCTTTTCTGTTGTTTTCCCCCCTCCAAGTTCTTGTGCCTGTTGCGCATTCCCCTGCTGGATTACGGGACTGAACCCTGAAAGGGTTAATTCTCCCACACTTATGGACTGTGTTCAACTGCTCTATGGACTATGTTTCTGTTTTCCTTGGAGCTACTGAGAAGCACCTAGGTCTTAAAGGGACCGTACCCAGCAAAAAGGAGTGAGGAGGGAAACTGTCAGGACGACCCGAGGATTGTGCCGGGTCACTGCTCCTGGACTGTCAGAGCTAATATAAGTTGGCCAGTGGGCTATTGTATTTTAAAACAAAAGGACTTCCTGAGTTTGGTAAACCCGGAGCAGGATTTGTTGGCCAACAAGCCTGTGATGGACATTTTTTTTGGGTCCCAAGAGCAAGGGGACCAGGATCAGTCGGGCTCGTTTGGTTCTTTGGACGACCCGATGTGCATGCCAGGTTGAAGGACTTTTGCCCCTGTGTGTAAGGGAAACTTCCAAAGAGGGCCAAAATGGCTGGTCTTAATAAAAAGACTTGAACTCTGTGTTCCGGGGTCCCAACCGAGTGGGACCAAGGTCAAGGTTGACCAACGAGAGGAACTGATTAAAATGTATTAATCTGTTGTGCATTTTATATAAACATGTGAGCTAAATGTTTTAAATGTGCATTGGTGTTTTTACAGGTGTTGTCATGGTCGGGACGACCATGTTTTAGGAGGGAGGAGGAATGTAAGTGGGTGACCAGGGGTCATGCACCTCTTCCCTCTTTCTGCACATATTGCTGTACTCTGTGTTTATATATAAGTATGTATGTGACCTAATGTCTTATGTGTTAGTTATAGGGTCAGTATAGGTTAGATATAGATAATTAAATTAGGAATTGGGTACAGTGCAGTGGTGGACACAATAGTTTAGGATAGAAACAGTTAGGATAGAAAAGTTTAGGATAGAAACAGTTTAGGATAGAAACAGTTATTTAGCAATAGCTCCAGTGTAGGAGGAGCCAGGGTAGTTAACAGGAGGTTTAGTGACTGCAGCAGGATAGTAACGGGGAAGTCTGCCCAGCAACCGAAGGAGGATTGGTGATTGGTCCAGTGAAAAGGGGGAGGAGCCTGGGCCAAGTCAGAGTAACGTTTTTTTCTGTTAGTTAGTGTCTGAGAGAGAGATTTAAGAGCAGTAGTTGGAGGTCCAGGGGGCACAGAAACCCGGTCCGACCAGCAGCAGAGGAACGTTAGTCAGGAACTCTAAAACGACTTTCCCTTAATGTTCGGGGCCTATGGTCCACAGGAGCCAGCAGAGTAGCTTGTCTCAAAATCTTCGAAGGGGAAGTCGGATGGGGAAATAGTACAGAGGAAATGGAATGGGACTCTTAAAACTGCGAGCGTCTCAGAGGCCAAAGAGGTCGACTATGGAAGGTACAGCTCAGGACAAATGGACGGTGAATATTAAAATATGCTGTGCAATGAACTGTGAACGTGGAAAAGGATGTACCCAATACTGCATGTTCCCTCATGTTGAAGTTGGACTGTTAAATAAAGTTAATTTTTATAAAATGGAGTGGAAGTCCCCTATTGTGTATGCGGCGGTTTCGGAAGTGGAAAAACCGAAGACAGCAGAGATCTGCGACCAAAACATGAGTGTTCTGCACCACACGCACAGCACAGAAGAATTGGGACATTTGTCTTTGTCAGGGAGCCAGGATGTAGGAGCACAGCAAATGTCCCTTGCCACTACTACCACCCTGTACCCCTCACATGAACCTGAAACCGCACCAGCGGCATCTGAACTCTTCCACTGCTCTCTGCAGCACCTGAGACTGAAGCCATGCTGGCAATACCTGAACCCTGACACCGCTCCCTGCGTTACCTGAGCCTTGACACTGCTCCCTGCAGTATCCGAGCCTGACACCGCTCCCTGTGGTACCCGAGCCTTGAAGCTGCAACTTCAGCAACTGAACCCTGAAGCCATACCCGCTGTACCTGAACCTTGAAGCTGCACCCGTGGCACCTGAACCCTGAAGCCGCACTGGCGGTACCTGAACCCTGAAGCCGCACTGGCGGTACCTGAACCCTGAAGCCACACCAGCGCTACCTGAACCCTGTTACCACACCAGTGGCATCTGAACCTGAAACCGTTCCGACGGTGCTGGAACCAGCGCCAGTGTCTCCTCTGGTTAGCGTTCCAGAGTCCGTACTGTTGGAGCCTGTTCCAAAGTCCGAATCCAGTCCTGCCTCTGACTCCGTGTCAGTATCTGTTCTGCTCGATGACCGAGAACCTGTGTTATCTGAAAAGAGTCCAAATCCAATCCTGCCTGTGACTGTGTCAGTGTCCATTCTGTCCGTTGACCCTGAACCCGTGTTCTCTGAACAGTGTCCGAGTCCAGCCCTGCCAGTTACTCCGAACCTGTGTACGTGTCAGCGAACCTGACCCTTAAGGACAGCAGCTGCCATACCAGGGACTGCCTAGGAGTGGTACCTGGCAGCTACTTGCACCTCAAGTCTAACTCCACCATCAGGAGCTCTAGCGAAAGCCAGGTAGCCGCTTAGCTTTGACCCTCCTCGGTAAGCCTGGATCGTGGCACAGTGGGTCCACGATCCAAACGTGCGTGACACATATACTCAGGTTTATTAAAACATTATTCTTGGAAGTTCTTCCTTAAGGAGTATAAAATAAGTTGGGGTCATAAAGTTCAGAGGTGGATAAGCATAGCTTAGAGATTTTGATGAGAGCCTGGGGTTCATATAGCATGGCGCGTCTGGGGGATGCTTTTGCTTTCTTGGTGACATCCAGATCTTTGCTCAGTATTAGAGAGTTTAGTGAGGCTTGGAAATGTAGTAATAAATACAGCTTAGGGAAGACAGCAAGGAAATAATTTCTGTCATTTAATTAATTTGAATTCATTTAGAATAATTGCATACATTATTTTCTCACAGCAACCTTAAAACTTTGCATAACATTGCATTTGTGTGAAATCAGTGTCATGATTACATGAACACAAATCTCTGTGCTTTACTGTACTGAAACTGAATTTGAATTGAAGTTTACAACTGTTATGGCTCGGTTTAGGGATTTGATCTGGTAACCTTTTGCTGCATGGTCAGTTTCCCTCTCTGCTGGGCAAAAGTCCTTTTCGTCTCTGTCCAAATGCTGATGGTTTCTTTTGTCTTGGTTTTCCTATCTTGGTTGGCTTCTCTCCAGGTGTTTTCCATTTTCCCTTTTAGTTCTGTCCTATCTCATTTTGGGATGGGCTTTATATGCTCACCATTCACTTACCTCACTTGCTGGCTATACTTCCATGTAGATTGGTGTTTGGAGTTCTAGCAAATCAACTAAGGGTTTACTTTGCTCAGTAAGCTACAGTTGTTTTTCCTGTTGCAAATCTGTGAGTTTTCCTCCCCAGCACCTTTCCCTTCATCTCTTCTTTTGGGGGTCTTGGAGATTTCACTTATTCTGTTTGTTTTTTGGTTCTCCTTATTTATCCCTGCCTATCCTTTGTAAATGAGCTTTAGTTTCTCTCCCTGAGTTCTAGTGTCACCCTGCACTTTTTCGTCTATTTTTGTTGGATTTGTGTTGCAAAATCTCCTCTGGTTCCTCAGGAGGTACGAGAAACTCCTCAACGGCATTTTAGGTAGCCAGTAGTGTTGAGAGAGTGTGTCTCATTAACCCCTTCAGCGAGCATGCTCGGGTGCTCACCGAGTATTTTGGCGTGCTCAGCATTTCTTTTAATGTCGCCGCGCCTGCAAGTATCACGGCTGTTAGGCAATCTCTGCATGTGTCACAGTTGTCAATCAGACAGGCAATCTCTGCATGTGTCACAGCTGTCAAACAGCTGTGACACTTGCAGGCGCGGCGACATTAAAAGAAATGCTGAGCATGCCAAAATACTCGGCACCAGAGCGTGTTCGCCGAAGGGATTAATGAGACATACTCGCTCAACACTAGTAGCTAGGTCCAAGGAGGTGTATTTAGTTGTGTGGTTAGGACCTTTTGTAGTCTGTACAGGGACCAGTTGGGCACAGGTGCGGCTTCTCTCTTTGGTAGTTCTTTCCCTCCTCTGTTACCCAATGTGAGGGTGTGAGCATGATCATAACAAGTTAAGAAATATGAATAATAACAATATCTATTATATCTAAGAGTTTATGAAGATGGCCATGTTATTGATCTGTAATACACGGCTGTTAAACCCTTGTGTGACTCCAGTTTTATTAGTGCCATGTTCCCTCCATTGCTATTTTACAGAGGGATTGCATCTAGTGGAAAGTAAAGTGTCACATGGTGGAGGCACCACATGGTGGCCCACTGAGTACCTTCAGGCCTGTAAAACTAGCAATAATACGAAATACCACGGTACTCAATAAAATATGCAATTACAATTTCAGCTTTATTGATAAGTTGGTATATGGAAAGAATGGCCATCCTTTTTATTTGCACATGCTGATTTATCAATAAATCTTAAATCGTAATCGCATATTTAAGTGAGTGCTTTGGTATTTCATACTATTGTGTTGTGTTTGTCCTGCAGTACTTTTAGTTTACAAGTACACAAAAGACAGAGCACAGTACATATACCTAAAAATCATCCAAGATCCAGGGGGACATTCCTGAATTTGAGGATTTGTGCCTCTATCCCAGAAGGTCTGGCTATGTCCCAACGTAAAACGCACCTGTGTCCTCTGAACACAGACCTATTTTGACAATCATTGTGGAGCAATAACTAAGCCAACAGATATGGATGTGAGAATGTCAAGTGAATGACTTTCATACTCTACACCTAGACTGGCAGTAAAGGCCAGTTCAGTAACACAGGAACAGTGAATAGTGATTTGACAGACAAGAAGGATGCTTGCGTGGGGGCATTACATTGTTTGGGAGGAACTGTAGATACCATCATACTGTGTGAGGGAATTGTGGGGTATCATACTGTGTGTGTGTGTGTGGGGGGGTGGTATGCTTTATACTGTGTAGAGGTAATGTGACATAATGTGTGTTTGGCACACTGTGGGGGCATCATACTGTGTGTGGAGGCTGCTGGAGTATCACACTGTGTTGGGGTATGTGGAGACATCATAATTTGTGTTTTGGGGATTATGGTGGGCATAATTGTGTAGGGGAATGTGGGAGCCATTGTGTGGGCATCTTACTGAGTGGTGGAATGTAATATTGGCCATCATACTGTGTGTGTGTGGGGCCACTGTGTGCATCATACTTTTGTGTGGGGGCATTATATTATTTAGTGGGGGAATGTACTGTGGAGTCATTATACCGTGTGGGAACTGTGGAAGCATCATTATGTATGTGAGGGAATGTCCTGTGGAAGCATCAATCTGTGTCTGGTGGAATGTAATGTGGTGGCATCATACTGTGTGGTGGGCACCATACAGTGTGTGGGAGACTGTAAGGACAGAATTCTGTGTGCGGAGGAATGTACTGTTTGGTGGGCATCATACTGTGTGCACTGGAGTGTACTGTGGAGGACATTGTACAGTGTGTTTGAGGGCGGGCTGTGAGGGCATCATAACGTGTTGGGGCATAGTGGGGGGTCATGAAAGCGATACCATACTATGTTGGAACACTAACGGTATTTACTAGGATCAAAATTTCTGTGTGGGTGCATTTAAAGGACTTGGTGAGATAAGGGAAGTGGCTTAGCATAAAATAGAAATTGCCATTGTGCAGTATGGGCACCACAGTAGAGTCCTTCTTTCCTATCTTTCAAAGTTGGGAGGTATGCAGTACATACTGTTGTGGTTAAAGAGAAGCAAGTCAAAAGTGATTGGTTATTGCTCTGATTTTATTCCTACTGCTCCCCTGAGTATTCCCTTTTCTATTGTTTTTAAATCCACCATACAGTTCCAGAGATATGGACCTTTTTATTTTGTGCTACATTTGATGTTCTTTACCAAGAGGGTAATGCCCACAGGGTAATAATGCAGGGCAGCCTTAAGACACTCCCCCCTTAGAATACTGTAGGCAGCACCCCTTGGTAAAGACTTGGTAAAAAAAATATCACTAAATAAAACGGTCTATGTTTCAGGAACTGTGCAACTAAAAAGAAAACAAAATATAAATAGGAATACTCAGAGTAGAACTTTAAAGGGAATCTGTCAGTCTGATATCTCTAATATGGGTATACAGGTTATAGAAAAGTAAATCTATACATACCTGTATGGCCCATAGTAGAGGTCTGATTGCAGAGAAATGTGTTTTTATAAAATCGTTTTCACAGGCTTAGCGTCCCCCGGATGCCAATAAATCCCTGCCTATCTGATTAGGAAGCCCAGAAATCCCCGCCTATCAGTTTATTTAGCATATTCTCCCCCTCCCCTGCACGTCACAGGGCCATGTGTCGTGCACTCGTCTCACTCACTTCCCGCGCATACGCAAATCGCCGCTATCACCAGTTGCGCTTTTTTTTCCTCCCGGCCCTTTTGTCTCTGCAGTGTTCTAGTGCGCAGGTGCCGCGGAGTCACTGTGAAAACAATTTTATAAAAACACATTTCTCTGCAAGCAGACCTCTACTATGGGCCATACAGGTATGTATAGATTTACTTTTCTATAACCTGTATGCCCATATTAGAGGTCTCATATCTCCCAGGGGGTGACAGGTCCTCTTTAAGAACAGAAGCCATTATGGTCATTGGTAAATTTGTTGACTATTAATTTTGTAAACCAGGGTAAAAATAATAAAATGGCATTTGGGGTCCTGGAATTTCCAGTGCATTGCAGGGCTTTTGTTGCACAGGACAGTAGGAATCTACATGATTCTATTAATATAATTTATACTAAAAGCTGAACTCACAAGCAAGTGACAATTACTTCCCAATCTCATTGATGTGTAATGAGGGATGTTAGTAGAAATGTCTCCATCTTCACAGATTAGATACAATCTACTTAGTGACAAGCTGGCTTCATAATCATAACCCAATGGATTCTCCACATAACCGCCTCTACTTTATAAATGCTTCTCAAATGAGCAATAAATGGTAGTCGAAAAAAAAATCAGCTGTTCTCAATCAAACATTATAAGGAAAATGAGAGTTAATGGGAAACTTTGTATTACAATTATACAGATTGTTCTCATAGGGAGAGGACTAATAGATTTCTGTTGCTATTCTAGTGGTTGAGTGTCCGACAAGGCCCAGCATCTGCTTTTTTGTGAGTACATATATTTGGCTTCCCTGGGTGATTACATCTGTCAACTATAGATGTGAATGTCTGGTGTCATTTTTGATTGTTCTCATCATTACATCATTCGATATTGGTGGGCACGTACCCATCTGCTTCTCTTTGAGGTCATGCAATAGAACTGGCATTCCTAGACTGCTATACTTTTGTTTAAAACACCGGTGGGTGCCAGACCAGTCAATCTTTATTTCCCCTTTGGTTTTAACGACTCTGATACATAAGAAAGCATTGAAAATTCATATAATTCAGCGGGTTAGTATATGCCCGGATGGTAATGTCTTCCTACCAGCTTGGCGAGGCAGCTGTGTGACCATTTCATGCTGTCGCTCTAATCTCATAATATTATTTGATCTTTCTCTACAAAGAAAATGTGCGGTATCCTTGTGAGTCCAAAAACCACTTGTAAAAAAAAAACATCATATAGCCGCCACTGCTATTAAATACATTTGCGATGTCTTGATCTGCTCTGAAGCAAAGAGTTAATTTTCTTTCTGTTACGTATTAGGAACTCAGACGTGACAAACAGCCAGCGATGTCCGCACCCTGCCGAGGCTCGCACCCCCTTCTCCCAGACAACAGCAGGCAGATGCTGACTTAGTCCTTGGAGTTAAAATCAGTGTAGTAGTTTCTATGGACACAGCAACTGATCTGCGGCTCTTTGCATTCCCAAAGTGGAGACATAATAAAGAATAAATGCTAAAATGGGCTCTGGGTGATTAGCTTCGAATTAACATGTGCATAATTTAAAACAATTTAAATAGCTATTGCCGCGCTCACATTAGACCTGTTGGAGATGTCTCATATCGGTTTTATTTATTTATTTACACATTTTTATCCTTAAAACACAGTTTAACAATTCCGATCACAGATTGCACACGCAGCGGTTTTATATTTACACCGGCCGCGCTCTCTCCTCTGTGGGCCTGCCTCTGATGTACTACAAATTTGACTGAGCTGAATTAGGGTTTCTAACATTTGAAACTTTGTGACTTTACACAATTTAGCTATTGATTAACTTGACATTGCTATTTTGTTATATATCATTGTTAGTAAGGGTAATTTTTACAGTTTTAGGGGGGTAGTCATAACTTGAAGCTATTCTGTCCAATTGGAAAATTCTAATTTCCCAAAGTTGAGGATTACATTGGTGTTACGCCCCCCAGAGAGCCTGATGATTTGTATTTTTAGAATGTGATGAATTCCACTGTTGTTATATTATTGTGCCTGTTACTTTTATGTAACAGGGTGTTATGGTGAATTTACACCACTCAACTTACAGTGTTACATGTCCACTGATCATCTGCTTGTTTGCTGATTGACAATCATTTAATAGCCAGTTTAAAGGGAACCTGTCACCAGGTTTGTCCTATATGAGGTAATTTCACAACCCACCTTTCAGCCCTGATATATAGCATTCTAATATGCTGCATAAATTCATCCAATACGGCCAGCAAGACAAGAAAAATACTTTTTATTATACTCACCTATGGGGCAGTCTGGTCCGAGGGGCATCATTGGTCTTGGTCCGGTGTCTCCTCTCTTCTTGCAATATGATCCTCCTTCTTGCTTCATGTGGATGACTTGTCCTACGTCATCCACACAGTCTCCCTGGCATCACGCTTCTGGGCAGGCATATTTCTCTCTGCCCTGTTTAAGGCAGAGCAAAGTACTGCAATGCGCATGCGCAGCAAAACTCCAAAGAGCCCCGACACATGCACGCTGCAGTACTTTACTCTGCCCTGGTCAGGCCTGAGAAGTACGCCTGAGCAGGAGCGAGATGCCGGGGACACTGTGTGAAGATGTAGGACACGTCATCTACACGAAGCAAGAAGGAGGGCATTACAAGAAGAGAGGAGGCACATGACTAAGACAGCGACTCCCCTCGGACCTGACCACCCCATAGGTGAGTATAATTAAAGGTCTTTTTCTTGTCTTGCAGGCTGGGTTGGGGGCATATATTTATTTATTTTACTCACTTATTTAGCGCCATTAATTCCACAGCGCTTTACAGACACTATCATCACTGTCCCCATTGGGGCTCCCAATCTAAATTCCCTATCAGTATGTTTGAGTGTGGGAGGAAACCCACGCAAACACGGGGAGAATATATATTAGAATGCTGTATATCAGGGCTGAAAGGTGGTTGCCTTATCTCATATGGGGCTAACCTGGTGACAGGTTCCTTTTAAGACAGGCAGACCTTATTTCCTATACACTCAGAATGTCAGTAATAGATCACTCTATGTACACAGGCTACCATTGTTCTTGCCAGCACATTATCATGTTTACACAGGGCGACGTGCACCTTAGAATAATTATTTTTTGAGCCTGCTTCAAATTATTTAACACAATTGTGACATGCAGAAGTAGTGCTGTTGCTTCCAAAGCATCCAGCAACTGTTACAAATAACTCAAGCACAGGAGACAGGAAGTGTTGTGCTTCAGAAGCATCCAGCAACTAGAGGGGTTAACTCAGTCACAGGAGACAGGGAGTGTTTTAGCAGAGCCCCAGGGGGATTGTGGGGATCTTGTTATTGTAATCTGGCTGAAGCTGAAGAGAAAGGTGGTGTGTCATCTGGATCTGACAGAAGGCAACTGAACAGGATTCAGATCAGGAGAGAAACTAAACACAGGTCAGAAAAACTCCCTGAACTAACAGTGCAGAGTATTATCGGGCAGGAAGATAAGGACTGGAAGGAATTGTGTCACAGGGATCATCTCCCTCATCAAACCCTTCCCCCTCCATCTCCATGCAGGATAAACAATGCTGTGTACTATTGTGTCCTTGTGAAGGAAAAGCCTATGGTTATATATGCATAGAATTGTGCTGCTAAGAGGTCTAATTTGTGCTGAATTACAGTATGCTACTGAAGAGACTGGCATTACTGTGCCTGCTTTATTTAACTGTACTATAATGAAGATTGTTGTTGAATATCCCTGAATTGCGCTGGCCATGCTTCAGATTAAATTCCATTGCTAAACTGTTGAAAAAGACTCTTGTCAGATGTGTCTGGTCAGCAATTGAATCTATCATGTGCCTGAGAGAAGCTGCAGCCCATGGTCGTCCTGAGTAATGGTTCCCCCAGGATTCCAAAGAATTCATGAAACCCGTCTCGCCCTATCTGAACCTAGCGGCGTGCGTGTAACATTTGTGGCCCGTACGGGGAATCCTGAGCGGGAAATAGCATGTAGAGGGAGAAGAGGAAAAGTGTCTGGAGAAACACAGCAGCACAGCACCTCAATTCAACTCTGCTAAACCAGTTAAAGGGGACCAGCCCTAAAGAAAACTCACTACCAGCAATGGATGTGGAAATACAAATAGACAGAATTAGTGAGCTGCTTCTTCCGTTAACCTGTGAAGAATTGAGAACAGTAGCAGAACATATAAAGATGTCAGAAAGCACACAACCGCAGGCAACTGTTAGCTGCAATTAATGCAAAAATGGATGAGCTGGGGGAGAAAGAAGCTGAAGACGTCATGGGGACGTTTCTCCAGTTGCTAAGAGTTTCTAACCAGGTTGAAGTTGGAGGATGGAGGGGCAGCACCAATCGCCAAAAGCGGGAATCTCCATCCGCAGACAGAACTACAGGAATTGAAAGAACAATTCAAAGCCTTGACAGCCCTGCAGGAATCGACCTAAACCTTTGAACGGATGACAGAATCAGACAAAACCTTTACCCTGCTTGGGTTAGATAAATCAGGAAGACAGTGGGGTGCAGTCTTCAAGGTTTACTGACAGTTGTTGCACTCCAGGTTACCAGGACCAGGGTAACCTCCCACGCCGTCCTGTGTTTACCAAGGCAGGGGTTCAGCAAACTCCCAGGTGTTTCAGGAGTACGTAATAGGACCCCATTCTGTGTGCCTTCCTCGGTCGTCTTCCTACACTGGCTCTCACCCTCCTGCCCTGCGCCTCGAAAGCAATGTCCCAAGCCGGTAACCTCGGAATTTGGCAGGCAACCTGCAGTCCCCTGAGTCCTGTGCGGCTACCTTTTCGGCGATTTAGTTGTGGCTGTGAGCAACTACATCCTGAAAGTGCAGAAGCCTCCTGTTTCTAGCTGAGCCTTGTAGTTCTCCACTAGTTTAGGGGCCGATCCCCTCTGCGGAATGATCCCTCCATGTTCCTGCAGATTCGGGCGCACGGGTGGCTTCCGCACTCGCCGTACCCCTGGGATCCCCTCACTCTTGGAGCCTTCCTCTGCTCCCGTCTTCTTCAACCAGTCCTACTGAGCCTCTCGCACTAGGCCCGCTTCTCTCTCCTTTGAGCAGAGCTCCTACAGAGCTGCCGCTCCCACTACTTCTATGTCATCCCAAGAAATTCTGCTCCAAATGTAATGGCAACTTGGGACCACACTTTTTCTTAGGGTAGGTTCACATGACCGTATAAAAAATCATTTCATCCAGAAAATTGGGACGATTTTTTTCTTCCTTGTCATCCATGTGCAGTCTGTATACAATCCGACTTTTTACAGTTGCAGCCATTAACCCCTTTAAAGCCCATGACATATTAATACGCGTCAGTGCCCTGGGCTTTAAGAGCCTGACCCATATTAGTATGTCATGGCGATCGCGCGCGCACACAGGCTGTGCGGGCGCGATCGCCACTGGGTGTCAGCAGATTGTCACAGCTGACACCCGATACTATGTGCAGGGAGCGGTCCCGCACTGCTCCCGGGACATTAACCCCCACAATGCTGTGATCGAAGTCGATCACAGCATTGTGGTGGCTAAGGGGAGGTGATTGGTATACTCACCTCCTCTTCCAGCCTCCAGCGCTGTCTGCCACGGCTTCCCGGATGTTGCCATGATGACCCGATGTCGTCATGACAACATCCGGGTCACCAGACAGCAGGAAGATTTTTTGGTCATGCGCAGTACATGACCAAACTATCTTGTCACTGTGCAGTGCTGACAGCATGCATAGCACAGGGATGGTGCTCCATCCCTATGCTATGCAGGCGATCAGAATAAAAAAAGTGAAAGTCCCATAGTGGGACAAAGTAAACAAATAAAAAAACTGTCAGGAAGTGAAAAAAAAAATAATAATAATAATAATCCACCAAAAATAAAAATATAATGTACCCATCAATAAATATTATTCTGAAAAAAAAAAACAAAAAAAACAATAAAAGTACACATATTTGGTATCGCTGCGTCCGGAACGACCTGACCTATAAAATTGTCCCACTAGTTAACCCCTTCAGTGAACACAGTAAAAAAATAAAATAAAAAACGAAGCAAAAAACAATACTTTATCATCATACCGCCAAACAAAAAATGGAATAACACGCGATCAAAAAGACGAATATAAATAAAAATGGTACCGCTGAAAACATCATATTGTCCCGCAAAAAACAAGCCACCATACAGCTCCATCATCCGAAAAATCAAAAAGTTATAGCTCTCAGAATAAAGCGATGCAAAAAAATATTTTTTTCTATAAAATAGCTTTTATTGTGTAAAATCGCCAAAACATAGAAAAACGATATAAATGTGGTACCGCTGTAAACGTACTGACCCGAAGAATAAACCTACCTTATCAATTTTACCACACGCAGAGTAGAATAAAAATTAAAAAAAAAAACAATTCCTGAATTGTTGGTTTTTGTTTATTCTGCCTCCCAAAAGGAGGAATAGAAAGCGATCAAAAAATGTCATGCCTGAAAATGGCACCAATAAAAACGTCAACTCATCCCGCAAAAAATAAGCTGTAACATGACTCTGTCGGCCAAAATATGGAAAAATTATAGCTCTCAAAATATGGCAATGCAAAAACTAGATTTCACAAAATATGTGTCTTTTAGTGTGTGACAGCTGTCAATCATAAAAACCCGATATGATTCTGATATCTCTGTAGTCGCACCGACCTGAAGAATAAGGTCGTCTAATCACTTATACTGCACTAGGAACGGCATAAAAAATAAACGCTAGGGCTGGGGTTGGGGTTAGGGTTGTGCTAATGTTAGGGTTGGGGTTAGGGTTGTGCTAATGTTAGGGTTGGGGTTAGGGTTGGGCTAGGGTAGGGTTAGGGTTGGGGTTAGGGTTGTTTTTTTTTTCAAAAGTAAAAAAAAAAAAAAAAAAGATGACAATATGGCAACTAGTGTTGAACGCAAGTTTGCATCGGGTGCTCGGGTATGCATTGAGTATCGTGGGTGCTCGAGTCTCCGCCCCATATGCTTCGCAGCCAAAAAAACCTCGCGGGGATTGCCTGCCATGCACGAGCGATCCCCGCATGTTTTTTTTGTGGTGTCTAATAACCGTGAAACATGCGGGCGGGGACTCGAGCATTTCACTTGAGCACCCGTGATACATGGTGCAAACCTGAGTACCCGATGCAAACTCAAGTAGCGAGCACTTGCGCTTAAAACTAATCACAACTTATTCAATATGATGACCTAATGTTATCAAATTCTGTGTCGTACCTCTGGGTTCAAAATGTTCACTATACCCCTTGATAAAATCCTTGAGGGGTGTAGTTTCCAAAATGGGGTCACTTGTGGGGGGTTTCCATTATTTAGGCACATCAGGGGCTCTCCAAACGCGACATGACGTCCGCTCTCAATTCCAGCCGATTTTGCGGTCAAAAAGTCACACAGTGCTCCTTCCCTTCTGAACTCTGCCGTGCGCCCAAACATTGTATTTTCCCCACATAAGGGGTATTGGCGTACTCAGGAGAAATTGAATTAAGTTTTTGGGGTCTATTTTCTCCTCTTACCCTTGTGAAAATAAAAAAATTGGGGCTAAAACATCATTTTTGTGGAAAAAGTTTGATTTTTTTTATTTTCACGGCTCCATGTTATAAACTTCTGTAAAGGACTTGGGGGTTCAAGGTGCTCACCACACATCTAGATAAGTTCCCTGAGGGGTCTAGTTTCCAAAATGGTGTCACTTGTGCGGGGTTTCCACTGTTTAGGCACATCAGGGGCACATCCGCTAATTATTCAAGCAAATTTTGCAATCAAAAAGTCAAATGGCGCTCCTTCCCTTCCGAACCCTGCTGCGCGCCCAAACAGTGGTTTTCCCCCACATATGGGGTATCTGCTAACTCAGGAGAAATTGTACAACAAACTGCATAGTGCAATTTCTTCTTTTACCCTTATGAAAATGCAAAAGTGGGGGCTGAAAAACATTTTTGTGGGAAAAATGTGAAAATTTTATTTTTACGGCTCAATGTTATAAACTTCTGTGAAGCACCTGGGGGTTCAAGGTGCTCAGCACACATCTAGATAAGTTCCCTGAGGGGTCTAGTTTCCAAAATGGTGTCACTTGTGGGAGGTTTCCACTGTTTAGGCACATGAGGGGCTCCCCAAATTCAACATGGCGTCCGCTAATTATTCAAGCAAATTTTACATTAAAAAAAATGGCGCTCCTTCCCTTCCGAACCCTGCCGTGCGCCCAAACAGTGTTTTTTCCCCACAATGTTAATTTTTTTCTTCCACATTCCAAAAATTCCTGTGAAGCACCTGAAGGGTTAATAAAGTTCTTGATAAAGTGGTTTTGAGCACCTTGAGGGGTGCAGTTTTTAGAATGGTGTCACTTTTGGGTATTTTCTGTCATAAAGACCCCTCAAAGTGACTTTAAATATGATGTGGTCCCTAAAAAATGGTTTTGTAAATTTTGTTGGAAAAATGAGAAATCGCTGGTCAACTTTTAACCCTTATAGCTCCCCAATAAAAAAATATTTTGGTTCCAAAATTGTGCTGATGTAAAGTAGACATGTGGGAAATGTTATTTATTAACTATTTTGTGTGACATATCTCTCTGATTTAAGGGCATAAAAATTCAAAGTTTGAAAATTGCAAAATTTTCAAAATTTTTGCCAAATTTCCATTTTTTTTCACAAATAAACGCAAGTGATTTCGAAGAAATTTTACCACAATCATGAAGTACAATATGTCACGAAAAAACATTCTCAGAATCAGGGGAATCCGTTGAAGTGTTCCAGAGTAATTACCTCATAAAGTGACAGTGGTCAGAATTGTAAAAATTGGCCTGGTCAGTAACGTGCAAACCACCTTGGGTTGTAAAGGGGTTAATCATTTACAGGACCATTTATAGTTTCCTATACTACAGAATTGCAATGTATCCATTAAAACCAGATGCTGTACTGTGTCATCTGATCTACAGAGGAAAATCGTGCATGCTGCGATTTTTTTCACAGATCAATTTGGTCACTTAAAAAATCGGCCATCTGCACTGCAGCCTTGAATAACATTGGTCTGAGTGAATGGAGAGCACTCGGACCGAAGTTACGATCGTGTGCACAAGTCTTTAGATGTGTGCCACAAGCAATGTCTTTATCATATGGTCGCAACAAGGTTGCTTCCCTGGAACATACTGTGAATCGATAACTTCTTACAACATGGTGACTTTGTCCCTTTCTCCTTGCCACCATATTGCTATACCAATAGGAAGATAACTGCCATCAAAAAACAATGTTAACATAGCTATAATAAAGAAATAGTGAAAAGTGCAGTAAATGTAATAATAACATTCAACACTGATACGGATTATTATGGCTAGTGCAAGCATTCAATGGCTATTCATGGGGATGAGTGTTTAAAGAACACTGAAGAAAGAATCCATGTGTCATCCACCCCTATTAGGCCCTTGGGTAGGTCCACTCCAGTATATCACTGCTTCTTAAATAGGTAAAAATATACAGAGGAAAACACCAATGTGGTTGTGGCGATAGTTGTCAAAATAATTAGCTCTAGGAATATTTTGTAGAATGATTTCTTTAAAAAGTACTGGACAGCAGACCTTGTTCTCAGCAGGAGCAGGAGCTCTCATGTCACGGAGATGGACACTATAACTACTGCAGCTCAGGTGACAGATGCCCTGTAATGCGATCCTGTCATCTTGAAAATGCTATCCAACCTGCAGGCAGCATGTTATAAACAGGAAGGTCTGAGACGAATGACATATCATTTTGTGGGAAAAGATTTAGTATAACCTTTTTTTTTTTACTTTTTTTTTTTTTTAATTGAAATGCTTATTTACAATTTAGAAGTCAAGTGGTTAAAGGGAACCTGTCAAATCTCTACACTCCAAAGCCATTAATATTACTGTGTAGCCCTTTAAAAGATAAGCAAGTTGATCCCTTTATGGCCTCAAAGCAACGCTCCCGCAGGAAGAAATCACATTTTGAAGTGCGTTTTTGTCTGGAAGAGCATTGGGGCGTGACGATGCACTTCCAGTTCCTCAGCCTCACGCTGTACTCCCTGCCATGTATTGGGCCCAACGACTTGTCAATCAAAAACTGGAGGGTGGCACTAGGCAGGGAATAGAGTGTGAGCCTGAGAAGCTGTAAGTGCATCGTCACACCTAAATGCACTTCCAGACACATTATAAATATATATATATATATATATATATATTGTGTCTGGAAGTGCAATATATATATATATATATATATATATATATATATATATATATATACAGTACAGACCAAAAGTTTGGACACACCTTCTCATTTAAAGATTTTTCTGTATTTTCTTGACTATGAAAATTGTACATTCACACTGAAGGCACCAAAACTATGAATTAACACATGTGGAATTATATACTTAACAAAAAAGTGTGAAACCACTGAAAATATGTCTTATATTCTAGGTTCTTCAAAGTAGCCACCTTTTGCTTTGATGACTGCTTTGCACACTCTTGGCATTCTCTTGATGAGCTTCAAGAGGTAGTCACCGGAAATGGTCTTCCAAAAATCTTGGAGGAGTTCCCAGAGATGCTTAGCACTTGTTGGCCCTTTTGCCTTCACTCTGCGGTCCAGCTCACCCCAAACCATCTCGATTGGGTTCAGGTCTGGTGACTGCGGAGGCCAGGTCATCTGGCGTAGCACCCCATCACTCTCCTCCTTGGTCAAATAGCCCTTACATAGATTGGAGGCGTGTTTGGGGTCATTGTCCTGTTGAAAAATAAATGATGGTACAACTAAACGCAAACCGGATGGAATAGCATGCCGCTGCAAGATGCTGTGGTAGCTATGCTGGTTCAGTATGCCTTCAATTTTGAATAAATCCCCAACAGTGTCATCAGCAAAGCACCCCCACACCATCACACCTCCTCCTCCATGCTTCACGGTGGGAACCAGGCATGTAGAGTCCATCCGTTCACCTTTTCTGCGTCGCACAAAGACACGGTGGTTGGAACCAAAGATCTCAAATTTGGACTCATCAGACCAAAGCACAGATTTCCACTGGTCTAATGTCCATTCCTTGTGCTCTTTAGCCCAAACAAGTCTCTTCTGCTTGTTGCCTGTCCTTAGCAGTGGTTTCCTAGCAACTATTTTACCATGAAGGCCTGCTGCACAAAGTCTCCTCTTAACAGTTGTTGTAGAGATGTGTCTGCTGCTAGAACTCTGTGTGGCAATGACCTGGTCTCTAATCTGAGTTGCTGTTAACCTGCGATTTCTGAGGCTGGTGACTCAGATAAACTTATCCTCAGAAGCAGAGGTGACTCTTGGTCTTTCTTTCCTGGGGCGGTCCTCATGTGAGCCAGTTTCTTTGTAGCGCTTGATGGTTTTTGCAACTGCACTTGGGGACACTTTCAAAGTTTGCCCAATTTTTCGGACTGACTGACCTTCATTTCTTAAAGTAATGATGGCCACTCGTTTTTCTTTACTTTTGGTCTGTACTTTACTTTTGGTCTGTACTGTAAGCTTTTGGTCTGTACTGTATATATATATATATATACATATATATATATATATATATACATATATATATATATATATATATATATTAGTGCAGACCAAAAGTTTGGACACACCTTCTCATTTAAAGATTTTTCTGTATTTTCATGACTATGAAAATTGTACATTCACACTGAAGGCATCAAAACTATGAATTAACACATGTGGAATTATATACTTAACAAAAAAGTGTGAAACAACTGAAAATATGTCTTATATTCTAGGTTCTTCAAAGTAGCCACCTTTTGCTTTGATGACTGCTTTGCACACTCTTGGCATTCTCTTGATGAGCTTCAAGAGGTAGTCACCGGAAATGGTTTTCACTTCACAGGTGTGCCCTGTCAGGTTTAATAAGTGGGATTTCTTGCCTTATAAATGGGGTTGGGACCATCAGTTGTGTTGTGCAGAAGTCTGGTGGATACACAGCTGATAGTCCTACTGAATAGACTGTTAGAATTTGTATTATGGCAAGAAAAAAGCAGCTAAGTAAAGAAAAACTAGTGGCCATCATTACTTTAAGAAATGAAGGTCAGTCAGTGCGAAAAATTGGGCAAACTTTGAAAGTGTCCCCAAGTGCAGTTGCAAAACCCATCAAGCGCTACAAAGAAACTGGCTCACATGAGGACCGCCCCAGGAAAGGAAGACCAAGAGTCACCTCTGCTTCTGAGCATAAGTTTATCTGAGTCACCAGCCTCAGAAATCGCAGGTTAACAGCAGCTCAGATTAGAGACCAGGTCAATGCCACACAGAGTTCTAGCAGGAGACACATCTCTTCAACAACTGTTAAGAGGAGACTTTGTGCAGCAGGCCTTCATGGTAAAATAGCTGCTAGGAAACCACTGCTAAGGACAGGCAACAAGCAGAAGAGACTTGTTTGGGCTAAAGAACACAAGGAATGCACATTAGCCCAGTGGAAATCTGTGCTTTGGTCTGATGAGTCCAAATTTGAGATCTTTGGTTCCAACCACCGTGTCTTTGTGCGACGCAGAAAAGGTGAATGGATGGACTCTACATGCCTGGTTCCCACCGTGAAGCATGGAGGAGGAGGTGTGATGGTGTGGGGGTGCTTTGCTGGTGACACTGTTGGGGATTTATTCAAAATTGAAGACATACTGAACCAGCATGGCTACCACAGCATCTTGCAGCGGCATGCTGTTCCATCCCGTTTGCATTTAGTTGGACCATCATTTATTTTTCAACAGGACAATGACCCCAAACACACCTCCAGGCTGTGTAAGGGCTATTTGACCAAGAGGGAGAGTGATGGGGTGCTACGCCAGATGACCTGGCCTCCACAGTCACCAGACCTGAACCCAATCGAGATGGTTTGGGGTGAGCTGGATCGCAGAGTGAAGACAAAAGGGCCAACAAGTGCTAAGCATCTCTGGGAACTCCTTCAAGATTGTTGGAAGACCATTTCCGGTGGCTACCTCTTGAAGCTCATCAAGATAATGCCAAGAGTGTGCAAAGCAGTCATCAAAGAAAAAGGTGGCTACTTTGAAGAACCTAGAATATAAGACATGTTTTCAGTTGTTTCACACTTTTTTGTTAAGTATATAATTCCACATGTGTTAATTCATAGTTTTGATGCCTTCAGCGTGAATGTACAATTTTCATTGTCATGAAAATACAGAAAAATCTTTAAATGAGAAGGTGTGTCCAAACTTTTGGTCTGTACTGTGTGTGTATATAGATATATATATATATATATATGCATACACAGAACATCACTTTGGGGTCAACTTGCTTATCTTTTAAAGGGCTACACATTCATGTAAATGGTTTGATAGTGTAGAAGTTTGATAGATTCGCTTTAAGTTATTCACATTCTTACCTGTATTATTGGGAATAAGACCACCCCCTGGACTTCTTGGCCTAGAGCAGGGATTTAGAGAAAATATTTATTACGTCTCTTATTTTATGTATCAGTCTGCCCAGCTCCTCGTGCTTTATATCATCATTCCTGCAGATCATACAACACAGTCAAATTGAAAGTTTCTTTTTAAAGGAAAGATTCACTCATAAACATGTCACTGAGACTTGGCAGAACATGTCATGAATGGTAATTACTAGAACAAGGGGTCTCAGTGCCTAATGCTGTAATTCTTCGAAAAAGAGATCTTTAGATCTGTTATTTGTATCTCCTATCCATAGTCACCAAGACCAAATATCCTAAGACAGGTATAGATATGGTGTCATACACAAAAATACAATAGTCCTAAGTGTATAAAGGAAAATAATATATGCATATATAAAATAAACCCATATATAACATGTAAAATTAGCATATAAATAGCTTACAGATGGACAAATAACTCCCTATAATCAATACACCACAAGGATGACTATTGATCTATGTATGGGTTATTTCACTCAGAGCATATTTTGTAAAATAAGTCCCTGCAGTTTCTGATGCAGTTTATTGAGCCAGTAGTGGAAAAGTATACGGGTATGTGCACACAATATCTATTCCGGGCAAGCGAACCCGCCAAGTTTTTCAATAGGAAGACGCTTCAAGAAATGTCCAATTTTTTTCCAGAAGTGTTTTTCAATGTTTTTGATCATAGATTTTTTTTATGTTTTTCCAATGCTTTTGTGGAGTCTTTTTAATTGGCTTTCCTGGACTTTTTTAAACTCCATTCAACAATGAAGAAACTGCTAGCAGTCAAAACGTTGGCAAAACTCACATAAAGGAAGCCCAGGAGTCTTGCAGATATATTTAGAATTTTCCCATTGACTTGTTTTGCATGAGCATCTTCTAAGCAGAAATCACCTGAAGAATGGTCAGCACACTTCTTTTAACTGCTTAGCATTAAAACAGGCTGTTGTATTTTTAAGAGCAGAATCACTGGAAAATAAACAGATAATTAACCCCTTCACGACATGTGCCGTATATATACAGCACATGTCGTGTGTCCCCCTTTGGTGCATGCTCTGGTGCTGAGCCCGCATCGTTTCAGGCACATGACAGCTGATCTGATGTTAAAAATATAAAAGTTCAATCAAAAATACACATATTTGGTATCGCTGCGTTCAGAAACGTCCAATCTATCAAAATATAAAAATAATTAATCGATAGGTGGTAAACGGAGTAATGAGAAAAAAAAATCAAAACGCCAGAATTACAGGTTTTGGGTCGCTGCAGCAATGCAATAAAATGCATTGACAGGCGATCACAACATCATATCTACACCAAAATGGTATTAGTAAAAACATCAGCTTGGCACTCAAAAAATAAGCCCTCACCCGGCCCTAGATCCCGAAAAATGGAGACACTACGGGTCTCAGAAAATGGCGCTTTTTTTTTTTTTTCACCACTTAAGTAAAAAAGAACCTATACATGTTTGGTATCTGCAAACTCGTAATGACCTGGAAAATCTTAATGACAGGTCAGTTTAAGCATTTAGTGAACATGATAAAAACAAAACAAAAAACAATTGTGGAATTGCACTTTTTTTTGCAAATTCACTGCTATTGGAATTTTTTCCCCATTTTCCAGTACATTATATGGTAAAATCAATGGTGTCATTCAAAGGTACAACTCATCGCGCAAAAAACAAGCCCTCACATGGCAATATTGACGGAAAAAATAAAAAAGTTATGGCTCTTGGAAGAAGGGGAGCAAAAAACAAAAGCGCAAAAATACGAAAATTGGCCCAGGGGTGAAGGGGTTAAAACATAGACAAGTGCACTGAGCATGTTTTAACTGGAAACACAGAAATCTCACAGATCATCATCTCCGGCACTACTGGCAATAAAGTTAAATGGTATATAGAAATATTCAGTGTAAAAGAACAACTCAAAATCCGAAGGTCAACATGTCCAGCATTTTAATAACAGTCTAACTGGCAAGAGGGTGGCTATAGTCCACCTTCCCCTCTTACAGAACTCCTATAAATTTATTTTACAAACATGTTGGAAAATGTTGACACTGGCATTGCGCCTACTGTTAAGACCTCATTTACACATCTGTGTTTACACACGTATGTGATAAAATCTGGTACAGTGGTGGATCGGGTGTCATCAGTGCTGTGCATCAGTGTGTCATCCGTGTGTCCATCTTTACCATCAGTGTGTCATCAGTGTTTTTTCACGGAAGGATAAACAAATAAATAAATAAATTACAACGCTTCTTTTATCTGTTGCAATGTTATATACGGACATCACATGGACTGAACACTGATGCTATCCATGTGCTGTATGTGTTTTTCACAGACCCATAGACAGGGCCGGCTCCCTGTTTTTGTGGGCCCCGGGCGAAAGAGTCTCAGTGGGCCCCTTTAACACATACTATGATTCATGATGCAGAGATACGGCGGAGAAATATATATATAGTACACAGGGCCCAGCCTGCCACCTCATCCTTCACATATGCAGACATGCGCACGCACACACGGTACGCAGACATGCACACACGGTACGCAGACATGCGCACGCACACACGGTACGCAGACACGCGCACGCACACACGGTACGCAGACACGCGCACGCACACACGGTACGCAGACACGCGCACACACACACGGTACGCAGACACGCGCACGCACACACGGTACGCAGACACGCGTACGCACACACGGTACGCAGACACACGCACGCACACACGGTACGCAGACACACGCACGCACACACGGTACGCAGACACACGCACGCACACTCGGTACGCAGACACACGCACACACGGTACGCAGACACACGCACGCAGACACGCGCACGCACACACGGTACGCAGACATGCACACACACACGGTACGCAGACACGCGCACGTGCACACGGTACGCAGACATGCACACACACACGGTACGCAGACACATGCATGCACACACGGTACGCAGACACATGCACGCACACACGGTACGCAGACACGCGCACACACACACGGTACGCAGACACGCGCACGCACACACGGTACGCAGACACGCGCACGCACACACGGTACGCAGACACACGCACGCACACACGGTACGCAGACACACGCACGCACACACGGTACGCAGACACACGCACACACGGTACGCAGACACACGCACGCACACACGGTACGCAGACACGCGCACGCACACACGGTACGCAGACACGCGCACGCACACACGGTACGCAGACACGCGAACGCGCACACGGTACGCAGACATGCACACACACACGGTACGCAGAAACATGCACGCACACACGGTACGCAGACACATGCACGCACACACGGTACGCAGACACATGCACGCACAGACGGTACGCATACACACGCACGCACACATGGTACACAGATAAGTACACATACAGACATACAAACATTTTTACACAAATTCTTAAAAACATATATAAAACAGACAAATATATATACACAGTCATACACACTGACATTCACATAATTGCTCTCACACAGACCCATTACAAATATTTTTAATATGGGGATTGGGGAAGCCTCACTCACCTGTCCCCGGTCCAGTGTCCTGTCCAGCAGCTCCTCGGGTATGGGGCAGTGCAGGGCCCCCGGCGTGTCACAGACTTCATGGCCCTGAAACATCAGAGGGGCCCACTTGTGGTCGGGTCCGGGCCGCTCCCCCCCATCTGTGCAGGACCTCCGATGGTGCTTGATTGCCGGCACTCCCCCAGACATGGCTGCGCGCTGTGCGGCTGTGTCTGCTAGCAATGAAGCGGCAGGGGCGACACACAAGCACAATTAAAGGTGCAGTGCCATCGATCCTGCCGTGTCATTACTAGCAGACACAGCACACTGTGCGCGGCCATGTCTGAAGTGCTGGCAATGAAGCAGCGCCTGCGTCACTGAACAGGTGCCGAGGAAGCGGCCAAGGCCCCGACAGTGAGTGGGCGGTGGGCCCCGACAGTGAGTGGGCCCCTCTGATTTTCCAGGGCACCGGCACTTGCCCGGGTACGCCGGGTGCTGACGCCGGCCCTGCCCATAGACTTATATTGACCCTTTTCATCCAGGCTGTATGTGTTTTTCACAGACCCATAGACTTATATTGACCCTTTTCATCCAGGCTGCTGGAAAAAAACGGACATGTCTCCGTGTGTTTTTAACGGACACACGGTTCGTGAAAAACACGGCCATGTGAATAGCAGCATAGATATAATAGGTACATATTGTAGCTGTAAGGAGATGTGCATACTGCTCATGCTCCCCCTTGAAGACACAGAGTATTGTTATGGTGTATAATGCGAATTGAGATATGCATTATTGGTGATAATGTTGTGTTCTGCACAATAGGGAGAGTTAGGATTAATGTTTGGGACTAGCCCAGAGTGGGAGGACCTAATGGGAAGGGACAGAAACGATTTCTTGTCAGGGCATTAGATAGGGCCAATGTGCGCCAGAAGCAGACCTAAGGTCTGGACAGCAAGCAGTGCCGCATGACGTGGGTGTTCCGAAGTGAGAGGAGACCAAGACAGTGGATAGCGTGATAAAGAGTAAAGACAAAGGAAAACTGACAGAAGGACAAAGTTGTCAACTGAGGATGGATCTTGGGAGAGGATGACTAACATTACGGCCCCGAGTTTATAACTAGGAGAGTTAACGGGCCAGGACTGGACAGAGAACGTGAGGCGAATAGCGTGCCCTAGGCGGAAGTTCCAAGGCGTCAGGAGCTGAGAAGCTAAAACCGGCCATACTGGCAAACTAGTTCTTTTGAGTGGGAAGAGGACGCAAAACCGTGGGTTGAGAATAGGACTCTCACTAACTGGACTGTAATACTGAGCTGGGTTGTGGTGAAGGAAGTTGAACCAGTGGAGACAGCGACATTTAAGGGAAAGGAACTGAGGCTGTGTGTGAAAATGCTCCATATTGTGAAGGAAACTTTTATCAAGCTGTGTACCCTCTATCTGTTGTACATAATCCCCACCAAGTTAACATTAAGTAAAAAGTTTATTTTGGACTGATGGTCTCCCTCATTGAACTATTCAACATCTGGTCCAGGCCAACCCAAGTCATCGGCAATATGTGACCTGCAAGGGCGTAAGGACCCACACACTCAGCCAGGATGCCCACTTTCATGTAACATGCTGGGGCATAAGAGACAAGTACCACACACATACAACACGGACGTGCAACATGGATGTCTGAATGAGGCCGAAGGTGGTTATCAAGCCTGTAAATGTTATGGATGTATTGAAAACAATAAAATCAGGCATTCTCACCTACTCTAACCCCGTGGATCCAGTGTGAGCCGCTCTAGTTGTCTGTGCCTGGGACAGAAATGGTGACTATTAACTGTACTAATTGCAATCTGCTGTATTTTCCAGGAAGATGGAGATACATTGCAGGAAGGAATATTATGAGAGTATAAAAGGTCCGTCTGTCTTGGAAATTAAAAACAACAACACATTCAAAATACAAAAAACGCATTCATTTGTAAATATCATTTTTATCAGATAGCATGGGCGCCAATTTGGAAAGAATCCTAAAACGGTGTAATTTGATGATAATCAGAATTACATTTTCAGACGAGTCAGAGATCTCTTTCCCTTCATATAAAATGTTTCTAAAATTTCTAATATGTGTCAGTCACATAAATGTATTGAAGATGACACTTCACACAGGGAGGATTATGTGGTTAAAAATGCTATGTTTAGAATATATAAAAAAGAATTCCCATATAGCTGACTCCTCTACAAATTCCTTTTATATTCCAGGATCACTGGAAGATTTGTCTGACTTTTCAAGGGTTGTTAAGTAGGTTTCTTTGTGGTTAATTAAAGCAGTGTAAAATGTCCAATGCAGTATTTATCCAAGTCTTTGGAGGGTCCGCTATAGATTTGTTCTGTGGTTGTTCTTGCATTTTCAGTCGTTTTACCAGGGGAGGACTGGCTGAGGGGGTTAAGAGGGTAATTACACTCCAGGCGACTTTTGTTTCTACAGGTGAGGGCTAGATTCAAGTACTTGTATGTATAAATTGAAATAATACATGATATGAAAAATACAGATAAGCTAGAGCATAAATCCATTCAATCTGCAATGTGACATTTCACAAAATTGCACACAAAATGCAGAAAAATAATACACCAGTTCACGGAAGATAAAGCCTATTTTATCCAGGGAAGACAAATTGAGTTGTCACTATTTTCAGCAGGCATGTCATGTTTGAGGGTATATCTTATGTATACAAAACACTTCTGGGCAGGTAGATCATTTATGTCAGGCTTGTCCAACGTGTATCCTTGAGGGACAGGGAAGAAAACTGAATTTTAGGGCACATCCAATTGTATTTGTGTAGTCACCTTAGCTACAAGCTGATCCATTACTCTTTAAAGTAAATCTACAGACTACTCCTCTACTCCTACCAACCCCATCTAAAAGAAAATACACAAGAACATTATTTTTTTTTCTTCCTGGTTTAAAACTCTTAGTATATGGGGTATTACTGATCCCCATAGATTTAATTTTCTTGATATATTTTTATTTTAAAAATCTCAAAACTCTCTGCCCATGATGCATTTTGCAGTCAGAAACTACTCTTGGGACATGTTCACATATTGCTTTTTTGCTGCGTTTTTTTCTCCGTGCGTTTTTTGCCGTGGAAAAAAGGAAGCATTTTACAGTACCTGTAAAGAAAGACTGGGAAGCCCCATAGGGCGTACAGGCCACTTGACAATAAAGAGGGTGGGGAATAGAGAGTTAAGGAATTTGAATAGGAACAGTAGGAACACGTGAGTGGGTTTGTGATTGGAGGGGAGTGTTTGGGGGCAGGAATAAGAGGGGATAAAAGGAGGTGTATGGGACAGTTACCTCCTATTGCTTCCTGGAACACAGCTGCCCACCCGCCTTGATTTAAAAAAAAAAGTGTCTTTAGTGTCACAGCGGTGGTGTATAGGTCTGGTTCAGAGGCTGGCTATTGGTAGTCTCCATTTTGGTGGGAAGTCACTAGTGGGGAATAGTGGCTTCTGTTACAGGTCAAGGTAACTTGTGGGCATAGGTCCTGCAAGGGTAGGGGCGTTAATTACGGGATATTAATACCTCATCCCTGGGCTGGTGTGTTGCGGCCGGGGATATCTGCTGGGGGTGCTTCTAGACCAGACTTATCTGTTATTATATATGTAATGTTTACATGGTTATTGTTTAGCATGTTCTGCGGCACCATTATTGTGGCTGCCTCAGGTGGTGTGTGTATTGGTCAATAAAAGGCTGCTGTCGCCATTTAACCCAAGTCACAAGCAGTCATGTGTTTCATTAAAAGGGGCTGGTAAGAAAGTGGTTGGTGGAAACGGGACAACTAAATCCCTTATTGTATTGTCAAGTCAATGAGATTTCTGAAATTTCATGCACATGCGGCTTGTAGATTTGAACCTCCAGAGCGTTTCTTCAAATCTGCAGCTTGTCAATTCTGCATTTCTTTTCAGCGTTTTTGATCCATTCAAATGAATGGGAAAAAAAACACAAGTGAAAATACATATAAAAAAGTGGCAAAATCACTTACTTCAAGCAGTATTTTTCCTGCCAACACTCTAGAATTTGTAGCATATTTTCTGCTACAAAAACCAAATGTGTGCACATACCCTTAAGGCTCTTTCACATGCTGCATTTCTTCCACACGTTTTTCAAAGATAAAACGATGCTCCTTACAGCATCAGCAAAGCGAATAATTTTCTGAAATCTGATACACATGCTGCTTATTTTTTCTCAGAGGTTTTAACCATCATAGCTTTTTTTTTCCAAATCTGCAGTATGAGAGAATTGACAATGGTTTTGCAGCATTTTTCACCAATTCAAATAAAATGTAAGTAAAAAGGTGTGAAAAGCATATGTACAAATGAGTCAAAAATTTTCCACAGCGTTTTTCCTGTTAACGCTTCATTTTTTGTTGTAGAAAAATCTGCTGCAAATACCCAACGCATGCACATATTCTTAAAGGTTTGTTCAGAAAAGCGGATTTGACATGCAGTATGTAAAACAGCACATTGACCTATCAACAATCACTGGATATACAGTATAGACCAAAAGTTTGGACACACCTTCTCATTTAAAGATTTTTCTATATTTTCATGACTTTGAAAATTGTACATTCACACTGAAGGCATCAAAACTATGAATTAACACATGTGGAATTATATACTTAACAAAAAAGTGTGAAACAACTGAAAATATGTCTTATATTCTAGGTTCTTCAAAGTAGCCACCTTTTGTTTTGATGACTGCTTTGCACACTCTTGGCATTCTCTTGATGAGCTTCAAGAGGTAGTCACCGGAAATGGTTTTCACTTCACAGGTGTGCCCTGTCAGGTTTAATAAGTGGGATTTCTTGCCTTATAAATGGGGTTGGGACCATCAGTTGTGTTGTGCAGAAGTCAGGTGGATACACAGCTGATAGTCCTACTGAATAGACTGTTAGAATTTGTATTATGACAAGAAAAAAGCAGCTTAGTAAAGAAAACGAGTGGCCATCATTACTTTAAGAAATGAAGGTCAGACAGTCCGAAAAATTGAGCAAACTTTGAAAGTGTCCCCAAGTGCAGTTGCAAAAACCATCAAGTGCTACAAAGAAACTGGCTCACATGAGGACCGCCGCAGGAAAGGAAGACCAAGAGTCACCTCTGCTTCTGAGCATAAGTTTATCCGAGAGTGATGGGGTGCTACGCCAGATGACCTGGCCTCCACAGTCACCAGACCTGAACCCAATCGAGTTGGTTTGGGGTGAGCTGGTCCGCAGAGTGAAGACAAAAGGGCCAACAAGTGCTAAGCATCTCTGGGAACTCCTTCAAGATTGTTGGAAGACCATTTCCAGTGACTACCTCTTGAAGCTCATCAACAGAATGCCAAGAGTGTGCAAAGCAGTCATCAAAGCAAAAGGTGGCTACTTTGAAGAACCTAGAATATAAGACATATTTTCAGCTGTTTCACACTTTTTTGTTAAGTATATAATTCCACATGTGTTATTCATAGTTTTGATGCCTTCAGTGTGAATGTACAATTTTCATAGTCAAAATACAGAAAAATCTTTAAATGAGAATGTGTGTCCAAACTTTTGGTCTGTACTGTACGTCTAATTTTTTTTTTATCAAGGTTACTCATTAAATTCAATTCTTGAGTTAAGAAAACGGATGCCGTAAGTACATTATTCATTTTTAATCTCTTGCAATTATGAACATAAAAAACTGAATTTACCTATTTTTTTGTTTAGATTGTTAATGTACAAAAAGGAAAAAAATGGGCATAGAGACTATATGTGAATGGCATTCAGATGATAATACATAAAAAAAAATGTTTTTTTTGGATGAAAAACTGACGATTTTACATATGCTCATCTAAATACAGTCTAAAAATCACTCCTAATAGTTTGTTCTAGCCAATTAAAATAAAGGGAGACCTTTAGATTTAAATGAATACAATAATGATATTGGCTATAACGTAACACATCGTTACTTTACTGACATTTCATTTGATGAAAAGCAACTATAGGACTACAGTACATCCATATACACACACGATGCATCATCACACTGCGATTAATGAATGCTTGAACTCCACTATTGCTGTGTTAAAAACGTAATATACTTTGTTAGCGTTTTTTGATCAAAGAGTGCAAAAGCCACCCAACCATGTCAAGATGTAAGAAAATATGGATGGTCTCTAACTAGCGGACAGTTAGTGCCCGGTGCTAAACTCCGAGTCGGTCCCTCGAGTCGGTGTTAATGTTCAGCGTTCCGTGGAAGTCCGGGAACGAGAGAGAGAGATAGAGAGATAGAGAGATTTTGTTTTTTACAGATGCAAAGTTTGGGTCTCCATTGTTTGGAGTAAAGTTCGGGTCGGGTACCAGAACCCGAACTTCCACGGGTCCGCTGATACCTATCCCTAACCACTAATCACTAAATGTCCTACCTCGCCATGTGCCAAACCAAGCCTCAACTGCATAGGGAAGTGAAAGGAAACCAGGCGTAGCTCGCAATTAAAACCTCATCTGGGAAAGATGTGTCGATAAGGAAGCTAAGCCACGGAAGGGGCCACAAACCCCAATGTATACTCCAAAAAAATAAATAGGACCCATACATCTTTAGTATTAAATTAATGTACAGGTACACAAATAGATTACATATGTACATTAATTTAATAGTAAAGGTGTGTGGGCCCTATTTTATATTTTACAGTAGGTACAATTTTTAAAACCCAAGAAAAAAATAGCCAGGAGAGAACTGCTAAAATGAATTACTTTATATAGCATTTAAGTAGAAATTTGTAAAATAACTGAACAAGCAGAGTATACTATGGAATAGGTAAAGGAGGGAGGTGATATTGGAAAACACTGAAATATATTCAAAACCAATAGAAAACAAATAGTTTCAAAAAGAATATGCTAGAAATTAAAGGGTGCATGCAAGTTTTCAGAATAAACTGTAATGTGTATACATGAGAATAACATTTTTTCTGCAAAGGCTATGGACACCTTTGACATGAAAAAATGATTTTTACCTGTCTTTATGATTACCTGTAATTAAAAAAAATGTAGTACATTTCAGTCTGCAATCTTCATTCTTTAATTTTCAAACTTCCTGATAAGTAATTTTCAGCCTGCTCCAAGTTTCAGATTTCTCTTGTGGGAGTGTCTCTCCCAGTAATGCAGGCTGGATGTAAGGTCTCTGTGTATCCAGAATGCTGCGGTCTACATTAGCCCATATCTCTGACCAGCTTCTATCCTGCATATATATTCTTTTCATCTGCTTTCCTCCTTATCTGTAGTCTGTTTATTTTTTCTATCCTCCCTAGGACTGTAAATAATGTCCCCCTTGTCCACACTGTGAAGATCTGTTTAAACCATCCTCCCTTTCCTACTGCTATATCTCAGGCTGGTGTCACACATCGGACAACCAATGTCCAAGTATGGACAGAACTCGATCTCTTGACCTGAACTCAACTTCTTAAGCATATAGTAGACTGTTTGGGTCAGGAGACCCATGGATGGTCTGGACCACTTGGTTCCTACTAAGACCATGAATGTCGGACGAGTGAAAGTGGCCTAACACTGAGAGAAGGAAGGAGAGAGCAGTCAGAGATGAGGAAGGAGCTCTCATGGACTTGTAACATTTTTGCAGAGCTCTAAGTTACATAAAGGACTTATAGATTATCTGCAGCAGCAAAATGATAACAAAATAATTTTAATTAAGATTATATAGAAAGTTGTAAGATTCATGACATTGCCTGCCAAATCCTGAGCTAAATAAATGAAAGAGTACATAGGGTAACTTTCAAAAATTGAGAAAACCTCTCCACATGAATATATATTATGTTCAATGTAATACATATGTTCTTTATTACCCTGTTATACAAATAGATGTAAATAATACTATATATTATATTTAGCTCAAATTAAATGTGGATGATTTGTACATAACAGCAAATCAGGCAACGTGAGGGTTGCAATACAAGTTTTCTATTATTTCTTTGTATTTCTGAAGATCAATTATTTTAGTAACAAGGATGAACATGTAATATATAGTAATGAGCAAGCATGCTCGCTACTGCTCGGTGCTCGCCCGAGCATCTCACTGCTCGAGATGCTCGGCGCTTGCCGAGTATTTCCGGGGTTGCTCGGCGGGAGCTCAGGTCTCCTCCCTGCATGTTTGGCGCTATTTAAAAAAGCCAATGAACATGCAGGGATTGCCTACCACTCACTGTAATGCTGTAGCCATGTTGGTTGTGGCATTACAGTGATATGCTGGCCGCACAGCATCATCAGGTCTATATCAGACCTGGCACCGCCATGCTCGTCACAGTCACTCCGGATCAGACAGTGTAGGGAGAGCTGCTGCTGAGCTAGGGAGAGATTTGCTTGTTTCTAGTAAGTGTAGGTGTACCAAACTATATTAGAGACACATATCCGTCTCAACAAACAGTCCTTCTGAGGACTAATCCATTTGCAGAGATATCAGGCAGGCAGGGTATATAGGCAGGCAGGGTATATAGCAGACTGCAGTGCATATAGCACAAGAGGCGTCAGTCCAGTTTTGTCTGCTGCTGTTAGATATTTCTAGAAATAGGCCCAGGTCTCAGGGGCCAGGAATATTTTTTTTTGGATCCTAATCCTCATTATTTGCTTAAAAAGCAATGCAGAGAACACCATTGTTCTGCGGCATTTGCTTGTTGGCACTGCAGAATACAGCCAGGTCCTTTCCATATTACAGCGCTAAAATTCCAGCTAATTAAAACTGTGGATTGTCCGTCACATATAATTTCGCTGAAAATACTGCCATCTCTTGCATCCATTAAAATTTTTTTTCAGTGTGTCAGTGAAGCAATTGACACAAGTTTGCTGTTCAAAATAGTTACCTACAGGCCAGGTATTTAAAACTGTGGTTTCTCCTTCACACGGATTACATATAACTTCGCTCCAAATTCAGCAATTTGTAGTGAGCATGGAAGATATTGTCCTCCATTTAAAATGGGCAAGGCACATGGCAAGGGATGGGGAACTGGACGTGATGGCGATGGTGCATGCCGAGGCTGTGGGCAAGTTGAAATTGTGCCACAACAAACACCCACATCTTCTCGCCCGACCTTCCTGTCCCAATTCCTAGGGGACCGTAGCACACCACTATTGAACCCAGAGAAGTGTCAAAAGGTTGTTGGTTGGATAACGGATAATGCTTCTAGTCACTTTGCCACCACCACCACCCTGTCTTCCACACGGTCAAGTCTCAGTAGCCGTGAGTCGCCTGGACTGCATATTCCTCACCCTGATCCTCCTTCCTCCCACCAGGCCGAGTGCCTGGAGACAACTGATCCCACACTTGGACACTCTGAAGAGCTGTTCACTTTTCCATTTATAGATTCGGGCCTCTCGTCTGGTCCACTTGAAGCAGGGCAAGAGGAGACTGCATGTAGCGATGCCCAAATATTTGAGCAGCCACATTCACACGAAGGCGACGGTGGGAAAGTGTCACAAGAGGTGGACGATGATGAGACACAATTGCCAGAAAGTCAGGAAGAGGACCAGGGTGCGGAAGAGGCAGACGAGGTGGTGGATGATATAGTAACTGACCCAACCTGGCAAGAGGACACAGGGGGAGGGAGGCAGAGCACCCCAACAGGCAGGAAGAAGCAGTGTGGTGGCTGCAGACAGAAGGCAGGCAACCGTTCCCCGTAACACCAACACAAAGGAAGTTGCCAGTACAACTGTTAGGTCTTCCCGAGTCTGGTTGTTTTTTTAAAGACTCTGCTGATAACCCCCAAAAGGCCATTTGCACCACCTGCCAGGCCAGCATCAGCAGGGGTAGCAAAACTAACAGCCTGGCCACCACCAGCATGATCAGGCACATTGCAGCAAAGCCCCCGACTTTGTGGACCGAACCCCAGGGTCCAGGAACAGTGTCTGCGGGTGGCACCACTGCTTCTTTCGCTGTTGTGCATGCAAGCCAATCCCCTGTCCATGGTGCATGCAAAGATGCCTCCTACCCTGCACCTGTCGTTGCACACTCTCAAGTAGCAGCATCAGGAAGCACGTCCACGTCCTTGTCCCAGAGCAGCGTTCAGTTGTCCATACCCCAGTCCTTGGAACGCAAATGCAAATATGCAGAGAACGCCCCACAGGCCACACTACTAAATTCCCACATTTCACGACTGCTTGCGCTCGAAATGTTGCCTTTTAGGCTCGTGGGGATGGAAGCATGATGATGGCGGCCGTCCCTCGGTATTCGATCCCCAGCCGCCACTATTTCTCCTGGTGTGCCGTCCCTGCATTACACAAGCACGTGTCCCAAAACATTAGCTGTGCTCTCAACAACGCAGTTACCGGGAAAGTCCACCTAACCACGGACACGTGGACAAGTGCTTGGGGGCAGGGATGATACATCTCGCTGACTGCACACTGGGTTAACATAGTGGAAGCCGAGACCCAGTCGAACCTTGGGACGGAACACGTCCTCCCGACGCCAAAGATTGCGGGCCCTAGGTCAATCAGGGTTGCCCCCACAGTCTACAGCTCCTGCACCTCATCCTCCTCAGCCTCCTCCTCCTCTTCAACCTCAATCTCCGAAATGACCACATCAGTCACAATCTGGAAGCACTGCAGCACTGCCTCGGCCAAGCGGCAACAGGCTGTGCTGAAGCTAATATGCTTAGGTGACAAACCGCACAATGCTGAAGAGTTGTGGACAACTCTGAAAAAACAGACAGATCTGTGGCTCACACTGCTGAACCTACAGCCAGGCATGGTCGTGTGTGACAATGACTGGAACCTGGTGGCGGCTCTGATGCGAGCCGAGCTCACACACGTACCATGCCTGGCCCATGTGCTTAATCTCGTGGTTCAGCAGTTTCTCAAATCCTACCCAGAGCTGCCGGATCTGCTTGTTAAAGTACGTCGCCTGTGTGCCCATTTTAGAAAGTCACTTACAGCTTCCGCCACCCTTGCAGTGTTTCAACAGCATTTGCAGCTTCCGGCTCACAGACTGGTGTGTGATGTCCCCACGCATTGGAACTCCACACTGCAGATGTTGGGAAGGATTTGTGAGCAGAAGAGGGCGGTTGTTGAGTACCAGCATCAACAAGGCCATCGGTATTCAGTTCAGACTCCACATGTAAGACCTCAAGAGTGGACATGGATGTCAGACATATGTACCTTCCTCCAAAACTTTGAGGACTCCACCAAGATGGTGAGCGGTGAAGACGCCATAATTAGCGTCACCATCCCGCTTCTCTGTCTTCTGAAATGCTCTCTGCTCACAATCAAAGAGGATGCATTGCAGGCGGAGCATGATGAGATGGAGCAAAGAAACATACAGGGTGATTACACACAGCCCAGCCTCATCTCATTCCAACGTGGATTGGGTGACAATGAGGAAGAGGAGGAGGAGGAAGAACAGGAGCTTTTTTCATGCGCTATAGACGGTACTTCCTGCACAGCTGTCATACCGTCTGTTCAGCGTGGATGGCCAGAGGACAGAGAGGAGGAGGAGAGCATGGTCAGTCATCCTCTTAGTGAGGACACGGAAGTCTTGCCTGTTAGCAGTCTGGCACGCATGGCTGAGTTTACGTTACACTGCCTTTCCCATGACCTTCGCATTCTCAAAATTTTGGGTGACAGTCATTACTGGTTGGTGACACTTCTAAACCCACGTTACAAGGAGAACTTTATATCTCTTATTCCTGATGCGGACAGGTCTACAAAAATGGGGCTGTACCAGAAGACCCTTGTTGCGGAACCATTAAAAAAATTCCCACCTGAAAACGCTTGAGGCAGAGGTCACAGTTCGTTGGACAGCCAAGAGGTACAGGTGAGATAGACACAACTTCAATCAATACATAAACTATTGAGCCGAACTGGCCAAATTATACAATTTGTATCAAAAAAATATATAATATATATTGGGAACTCCAATTAAAGACAATCAACCTACAGAGAACATGGAGTAAATTCCCACTCAGACAACAAAGTATTAATAATTAAAAACACATATTTATTCGATCGTTTAAAATATACATACAAAAGTGACAAAAAAATATACATATACAGATAATAAGTCATTCGGGGTAGGGGTCATACAACAGAGCCACAAAAATACTCAATCTTTATGCCCATCATATAATAGTATATATGAAATAGATAGGGTAATATCCAGCAATAAATAGAAGAGTAGTAAGGTGTCTAAGATTTGGTAGGGAATATCACAAAAAACACCCATAGAATAGTATCTATAGGTAATTGGTTACCTGATAGAATCCCCCCCAAACACATACAGGGTCTAATGGGTTAAAAATACCATCGTGTTTAAGTCAAAGGGGCTTACCCATGTGAGCAATAAAGATTAGCATGCGACTCTGAAAAGCCCCGACGCGCGTTTCGCGTTGCTTCTTCGGGGGGCTGTCGTATTCTCAAAATTTTGGGTGACAGTCATTACTGGTTGGTGACACTTCTAAACCCACGTTACAAGGAGAACTTTATATCTCTTATTCCTGATGCGGACAGGTCTACAAAAATGGGGCTGTACCAGAAGACCCTTGTTGCGGAACCATTAAAAAAATTCCCACCTGAAAACGTTTGAGGCAGAGGTCACAGTTCATTGGACAGCCAAGAGGTACAGGTGAGATAGACACAACTTCAATCAAGCAGAGGCAGGGGAACACTGTCAAAGTTCTGGGAGAATTTTCTCAGCCCCTCCCATCGCACAGACCCTGAGGCGCGGTGTACTCTCACAAGAAGTGCAAAGTTTGGGAAGATGGTGAGGGAGTACCTTGCCGACCGTACCAACGTCTTCCATGATTCCTCTGTGCCTTATAATTATTGGGTATCCAAGCTGGATATGTGGAATGAACTTGCTCTCTACGCCTTGGAGGTCCTGGCCTGCCCTGCCGCCTGCATTTTATCAGAGCGGGTTTTTAGTGCCGCTGGTGGAATTATAACTGATAAGTGCATCCGCCTGTCAACTGAAAATACTGACAGGCTGACTCTTATAAAAATGAACAAGGGCTGGATTGGGCCAGAGTTCTCAACAGCACCGAATGATAGCAGCGTAACATAAACTCAAATCCAGTGTCTTTTTTTGGGAGGTGTATTCCCATGCACCTCTTCACACCTACACATTGGTATATGCTTCCTGATTTTGGCTATTTGCTCTTGTCCTCCTCCTTCTCCTCCTTCTCCTCATCCTCATCCTCCACCACCATATCACCAGGGTGACCATGGTTCGTGACGCAACACCCGCATCATTTTTTTAAAGGGTGTTTATGACGCGCCCCCTGGGCCGTGTGTGCACGTATGTGGGTTACCCGGAGCCGGGTCTCTGGGGGTTGTAGTCTCCGTGGCGGTGACCCGGTCCCGTGGCTCAGGGTGGTCAAACCTGTGTCAGTCTTTTATAGGTTTTAGGTTAATTGTCCGACTACGCCACCCGTGGATTGCGGTCAGGGTGTACCGCCGCTGCGAGGCAGACCGCTGAGGCTGGTGTGGTGTGTGCAGCAAAGGATGGGATAACTCCCCACGGGAAGAGTATAGCCTCAGGGCAGGGAACGTGGATGATGGGAGTGATGGTGCACGAGCGCAGCAGGAACGACTCAGAGTCTTTGCAGTGCAGTTCAGGGTCTTTACTGATGATGATAAGGCAGACCCTCCCGGGAGTACTGGCTAGCATAAGAGGCCTGGTCAGTCTGTGAGCAAACTGGAGTTCCCCTGGCCAGGTGGAGTTGTAGGCCTCCCCGTCTATCTGCACTCTTCCTGGCTACCTTGCTGTAAGCAAGTGGAAGAAGCCCACGTCCCTGAGTGTACCGTGTAGTGCTCACCCGTATGGCTGGTGACTTGGGGCCTTCTGATAGCCTCCGCTCCTCGATGGCAGTGCTGGTCCCTTGCTCGTGACTGAACCTCCGGGCTTCAATGGCCAGAGGACCTGGAATCCCCTGCCGGCTGGTTTCTGCTGCTGGACTTAAAGATCCTTGCAGCCTCGGACTCCGGTGTTCGGTTCTTAGATTCTTCTGCCAGGGCGAGCTCTGCTTAGCTCCAACCCCTGGTCTTCAGCTCCTGCTCCTACAGAGCTCCTAGCTGTTACTTTCCCTGTGTCTGGAACTAACTCCAGGCTCTGACTGCACTAACCCCACCCCATATCCAGTTTATATAGGGCAGATTCCTCCCCCATCTGGCCTGGGACAGGAGGTGTTGCATGCTTAAGGGCTCCTGACCAGGAAACCTCACACTTGCTCTCAGACATAATATTTCTATTACTGTGGTAACCAGACCCCTGGGGTGCCACATTCCCCCCTAGTGAATTTTAGTACTCCGGGACTAAACACATTTTTAAGAAAACACAAATACAGGGGTATAACAATAGCATAACATATGTACAAGGACAATTTGTCTTTAAGGTCACGGCGCTTCCGTAACCGGGTGTCCATATCACCCAAGGTGAAGTTTTAAAGCAGAGTAGGGGACCTGTCCAAAGCAAACCCCAAATGTTGGCCCTGGGCGTGGCTGCAAGGCGAAGCTAACTACTTTGGACCACAAGAGGGCCACGCCAGACAGGTTTTTCTTCCGTGGCCGTTTCCGCAAGAGGCACCAAGTGCAACTATTTACAATGTAGTTCCGGTTATTCAGCGTCCATAACCTGTCAGTCCAAATAAACCTGCAGGATAACTAGAGAAACATAATTAATAAACAGGCAACAAACATAAACCATTTTCAACATTTGCAGTTTACAGGTAAATTCACATTACAGTTTAGATTCTCCAGCGAGTGGGCATCTGTCCTCTAGTGCTCCTGGTGGACCTACGTAACCCACTATCTGGTTCTGCACTACAGGGTGTAGGAGGTGTTGTGGGTAGGCCAGGCAGCTTTCTGCGTACTCTTTGGCTTACTAGTGGCACGACAGGCTCACTACTAGCAGAGGGTTGATTCTCCTGGGCTGCTGGTATGGATTCTTCTGCCTCCTGGACCGGCTGCTCTTCTGACACTCCCTGTTCTTCTGTAGGCCCTTGAGGGGCTGGCTGGAGAAAGGTGAGGATGGGTACCACGACTGCGTTGTTAATTTGAGTCCAGGACCGGGGAAAGTCTCCAAGTACGGTACTGATCATTTCTTCCCTTTCCTCTGCGGGTTGAGGGTTCTCTTGATCTTCGTCAGTGCTTTGCAGCTGCTCGGGACACTTTTTCAGGTGGTCTCTGGAAACAATGGCTGTGGTTTCTCCTCCATCCTTACTGATTATGCAGACTTTTGGATTATCATGGCTTGAGGGCAGTACTGTGTACTGGTCCTTCTCCCACTGGTCGTCCAACTTGTGGAGCCGCCTCTTTCTCTTCAAGACCTGCTCTCCAGGTACCAGGGGAACAGTGGGAGCATGCTGGTTATAAGTCTTCTCTTGCCTTTCTCTTGCTTGAGACAGACTTTGCTCGACGCTCTCCTGTACTTTCCGAAACTGCTGCTGCCGTTCTGTATCCCAGTCTGCCTCTGGCGAGGTGTCGTCAGGTGTCAGAACTCCCAAATCCAGGTCAATAGGCAGCTTACCAGGTCTTGCTCTCATTAGGTAAGCCGGGGTACAGTTGGTGGAACTCACCGGGATGTGGTTATACAGGTCCACCAGATCAGGCAGTTTCTCAGGCCACAGATTACGTTCTTCCAGGGGCAACGATTTTAGCAAGTCTATCACCACCTGGTTCATTTTCTCACATAGTCCGTTAGTCTGAGGGTGATAGGGCGTTGTTCTTATCTTCCTGCAGCCATACTGGTTGCAGAACTCCTGGAAGACCTCCGCTTCGAAGGCTGGTCCTTGGTCCGTCAACACTTGCTCCGGATACCCGTGTGGACGGCAGAAGTGCAGCTGGAAGGCTCTGGCTGCTGATTGAGCCGTTAAGTCTTTGACAGGGACCACCACCAGGAACCGGGAGTAATGATCTACGATTGTGAGGGCGTAGATGTACCCAGATCTGCTTGTAGCCAGTTTCACATGGTCCAGAGCTATAAACACCAATAAATCAAACGGGTCAAATTAACCTATGAAACACCAAAATAAAAGAGGGCAAAGAAACAACTAAAAGACCCAAAGTTGAAAAAATGCCAATGCTTTAATGAAATACATATTAAAAATTACATATAATAATCATAAAAACAAGGCACACCACAGATGAAAAAAATGTGGTGGGATACCTGGACCCATAGTATATATAAGCAAAAAGGCTATATCATTCAAGTAACCAGCATAAATATATCATTGGTAATCAATATAAAACATGATATAAAATATCACGAACAAACAGAGACAGAGATGTATATATAAATATATTTATCACAAAGAATAATAACAATCCAAAATTAATAATAGGTAGATAGCCTCTGTTGATCCATTATCCCAATACAATCACATATATAGGTATAACAATGCGTAAAGGGATTGTACATAAAGATAAGATATAACCATAATTACCAAAGAGCTCAAGTCAGAGGTCCAAGTACCCACCACGCACCCGACGCGCGTTTCACACAGGAAATGCTTCGTCCAGGGGTCCAGAGCTACTAGCTCCAGTGGCTGCCTGGTGATGATGGGCTGCAGAGGAGTCTTCTGGCTGGCACGGTCCTTCCTTTTTAGGTTGAACGGGCCACAGTCTCTGCACCATCTCTCGATGGCTCCTCTCATGTCTACCCAGAAGAACCGTCCACGCAACAGGAATTCCAGCTCCTTCCATCCGAAGTGCCCTGCTCCGTCGTGGTATGCCTCCACAACCATAGCCGCGTCTCGTCTTGGGACCACTACCTGCCAGGTCAGCTCATGAGTTCGGGAGTTGACCATTCTCCGGCACAGCTTCTCTTTGTAAAGAAACAGCTTACTTTTCTCCTTCCACAGTTGCTTGGTCTACTCCGGAGAGTCTGGGTCAAGACGGGCATCAGCCTGTGTCAGCATTTCCTTCACCAGACGGACTGCGGGATCACTGTCTTGTGTCTCCACCCTGCTGTAGTGGGGTAAGGGATTGAACGTAGCAGAGCGCCTGTCCCTTACATGGTGGGAATACAGGGTAATCCCATGACGGTGGAACGCAGGGACTTCTTCCAGTTCTTCTGGATCTTCCCCTACGTCCGGTAAGTTTGGCATTCTGGACAGGGCATCCGCGTTGGCATTTGAGCGTCCCACCCGGTATTTGATGGTGAATTCATAGTTGGACAGGCGGGCCATCCATCTCTGCTCCAGGGCACCAAGACTTGCAGTGTCCAGGTGTGTCAACGGGTTGTTATCCGTGTACACGGTGAACTTGGAAGAGGCAAGGTAATGTTTGAAACGTTCGGTCACTGCCCACACCACTGCCAGGAACTCTAGCTTGAATGAGGTATAATTCTCAGGGTTTCTCTCTGTGGGCCTTAGTTTTCGGCTGGTGTAAGCGATTACCCGTTCTTTCCCCTGCTGGATCTGGGACAGTACGGCTCCTAGCCCGATGTTGCTCGCGTCCGTGTGGAGGACAAAGGGCTGGCCGTAGTCAGGGTACGCCAGGATTTCATCCTCCGTGATGGCCATCTTCAGCTGGCGGAAGGACTCCTCTTCCAGCTTTTCCCACCTGAAGGGTGGCTTCTGGTTTTTGGCCTTCCTGGACTGGCCTATCAGGAGGTCCTGCATAGGAGCTGCCATTCTGGTGAAACCGGGAATGAATCTTCGGTAGTAGCCTACCAACCCGAGGAACTGCCGCACTTCCTTTATGCTGGAGGGTCTTGGCCAGTCCTTAATCACGGTGATCTTATCGGGGTCGGGAGCCACTCCGTCAGCACTCACCACGTGTCCCAGGTACTGTACTTTTGGTTTCAGTAGATGACACTTGGAGGGTTTCACCTTTAGGCAGTAGCTTGCCAGGGCGTCAAACACTTCTGCCAGGTGTTTCAGATGGTCCTCGTTGGTCTTGGAATAAACGATGACATCGTCCAGGTATAACAGGACCGTCTCGAAATTCCGGTGTCCCAGACAGCATTCCATCAACCGGGTTCCTGGTGCGTTGCGGAGCCCGAACGGCATACAGTTGAATTCGCTGAGACCCATCGGGGGGGGGTGAACGCAGTCTTCTCCTTGTCCACCTCTGCTACAGGAACCTGCCAGTACCTGCTAGTAAGATCCAAAGTGGAGAAAAAGTTAGCAGATTTTAATGCAGCTAAAGATTCTTCTATCCTAGGTAACGGGTACGCATCTTTGTGTGCGATACGGTTGAACTTTCTGTAGTCTACACACATTCTCATGGTGTTGTCTTTCTTTTTCACTAGATCTAGTGGAGCTGCCCAGGGGCTACAGCTGTCCCTGATTACCCCAGCCTCCTTCATGTCTCGCAACATCCCCTTTGCATGCTGATAGTGTGCAGGGGGTACAGGTCGGTATCTTTCCTTTATGGGTGGATGGTCTCCTGTGGGGATGTGATGTTCTACCCCTTTTACCCGCCCGAAGTCTAGCGGGTGTTTGCTAAAGACTCTTTCGTACTCCTGAACCACCCGGTAGACTCCCTGTTTTTGGTGTGAGGGAGTGGAGTCAGTACCCAAATGTAGCTGCTGACACCAGTCCTCCATTTGTTTCTTAGAGCCGTTACCTTCCTCTGGTTGAGATGGAGACAAGGGTTCTACGGCCTTTACAGAATTTTGGTTTATGGTGAACTATTTGGCTAGCATGGCATACCAGGGCAGGTATACTTCTCTCTCCCCGATATTTATGATGCGGACGGGCACCCTCCCATGGCGTACATCGACCACCCCCCGTGCTGTCAAAATGGTGGGCCTACTGTCCGAGTAGATTGGTTCGACCATTGCTTGGTAGTCTCTACCTCTTAGACCAATAGCTGCCCGGCACCATATCATCATCTCACTTTTCGGGGGCATGGCAATAGGGAACGGGTCACACATTCTCACGCTACCAATCTCACCACCAGATAGTTCCACCTGTTGCCGTTTCATCAGTGCCTGGATCTCCTTTTGTAGGACACGCTGCTTGCTGGAACTGGCGTTCTTGGCAACCTGCTGCAAAATGAGAATTATCTCTGCAAGACAATTTTCAATCACGTTAGTTCCCAAGGTTATTTTAGGGTGACTCTCATGACGGTCAATGTCCACAATGATCAGTCCTTGTACCGCCAGTTCAACTTTACCTATTTTAATGGTCACCTCTTTGAATCCCACCTGCGGCACGGGCTGACCATTGCTGGCGATGGTACTCAGGTCGTCATCTGGGTAGCGGGTTATGTCCGAGTCATTCCAGTACCGCTTAAAGAGCACATAAGGGATGGTAGTCACCTGTGACCCGGTGTCTAGTAGGGCACTCATTGGAATGCCATCCAGTACCACAGGCAAGACTGGACGTCCCCCTACATATTTATCACGCCAGTTTGAGGGGCCTGATGATCTTATGCCTGGGGGTTGGCCCTCTGCCCCAGGTTGTGCCCGTTTAAATGACAGTACCTTGCCATATGTCCGGGTTGATTGCAGCGGCAGCAGATGGGTTGTCCGTCCTCGTTGTATCTGTCGCTGGGTCTTCCTCTGGACGATGGGATCCTCCTCTGTCGGCGCCACGGGACGTCCTCCGGTCCAGATGCCAGCTGGATCCTTCCTGGAGGAGAGACCTGTAAAGACTGCACAGTTCGGGTTAGCGCGGCTACGCTTTTAGTCAGCTTTTGGACCTGATGGTGCAGGTCTGTAGCCGGGTTGCTGCCCAAAGCCTGCGCACCAGCTCCTACAGGCTCTGCAGACAAGGGCGCCGCCTCCTGGTGATAGGTAATAGCAGGGCGCCGGTGGGTTACAGCGCTACCCGGTGCCGGTTCTCGGAACTCCCGGATGGCCCTGTCTTTGAACTTTGCAAAGTCTAAACCAGGGTTCTGCAAGGCCATTGCACGTAGCTGGGTTCGGTGGGCGTTGGACAGCAGACCCTCAATGAATTGCTCAGTTAAGAGTTCATCTGCATTCCGCACACTGTCAGGGTCTGCCTGTTTAATGGCTCCCAGGGCCTCTTGCAAACTCAAAGCATAGTCTCTTATACTATCCTGGGCCCGCTGCTTGCACCCATAAAATCTCATTTTGATCTCTGCTGAGGTGCGGGTATCAAAAGTGTCCTTCAGACGGGCTAAGATCTCCTTTACGGTCTCCTTGTCCCGGACTGACCAGGACTTTACTTCGCGTTGGGCTGCGCCGGTTAACTGGCCTATCAATATGCTCACTTTTTTTCCCTCCGTCAGGGGGTATACTTTAAATAGGCTGTACAGTCTCTCTTTAAAGTCGCTTAGGGTATGCGACTCCCCTGAGTATTGGGGCAGCCAGGCCGCTCCGGGGATGTAAGGCATTGTGAACGGCATTACCGCGGCAGCGGCCACGCTGGTGGTAGAGGGTCCCTCCGTGTCCGTCATCTTCCTCCCCCCTAGTTAAGTGTGGCCTACCTTCCGTCGATCCTCTTCCGTAGGCCGCGGCTCCGCTGGTGCTGTTCCGGGCGAGGACCTTGCGTCGCGTCCTGGTGACGTCAGCGTCGCTCTCTCTCCCTTCCAGGACCTTGCGCAGCGTCGGTGCATGGGGCGGAGCTTCAGGTCTCATGCGTTTTGGACGTCCACGCCCCTCTTCTTCCCGCGCGGCGTCCTGAAGATGGTGTCCGATGGTGGGAAAACGGCTGAAGATGGCGGGAAGCGACTGAAGATGGTGGGAAACGGCTCCGGATGGCGGGAAACTTCACTCAGGTAAGTACAAAGTCTTTTTCAGGCACGCAATACCCGTTAGTGGCGGGTTGGTCACAATCCTGCCGACTACGCCAAAGTTGACGCGCCCCCTGGGCCGTGTGTGCACGTGTGTGGGTTACCCGGAGCCGGGTCTCTGGGGGTTGTAGTCTCCGTGGCGGCGACCCGGTCCCGTGGCTCAGGGTGGTCAAACCAGTGGCAGTCTTTTATAGGTTTTAGGTTAATTGTCCGACTACGCCACCCGTGGATTGCGGTCAGGGTGTACCGCCGCTGCGAGGCAGACCGCTGAGGCTGGTGTGGTGTGCGCAGCAAAGGATGGGATAATCCCCCACGGGAAGAGTATAGCCTCAGGGCAGGGAAGGTGGATGATGGGAGTGATGGTGCACGAGCGCAGCAGGAACGACTCAGAGTCTTTGCAGTGCAGTTCAGGGTCTTTACTGATGATGATAAGGCAGACCCTCCTGGGAGTACTGGCTAGCATAAGAGGCCTGGTCAGTCTGTGAGCAAACTGGAGTTCCCCTGGCCAGGTGGAGTTGTAGGCCTCCCCGTCTATCTGCACTCTTCCTGGCAACCTTGCTGTAAGCGAGTGGAAGTAGCCCACGTCCCTGAGTGTACCGTGTAGTGCTCACCCGTATGGCTGGTGACTTGGGGCCTTCTGATAGCCTCCGCTCCTCGATGGCGGTGCTGGTCCCTTTGCTCGTGACTGAACCTCTGGGCTTCTATGGCCAGAGGACCTGGAATCCCCTGCCGGATGGTTTCTGCTGCTGGACTTAAAGATCCTTGCAGCCTCGGACTCCGGTGTCTGGTTCTTAGATTCTTCTGCCAGGGCGAGCTCTGCTTAGCTCCAGCCCCTAGTCTTCAGCTACTGCTCCTACAGAGCTCCTAGCTGTTACTTTCCCTGTGTCTGGAACTAACTCCAGGCTCTGACTGCACTAACCCCGCCCCAGATCCAGTTTATATAGGGCAGATTCCTCCCCCATCTGGTCTGGGACAGGAGGTGTTGCATGCTTAAGGGCTCCTGACCAGGAAACCTCCCACTTGCTCTCAGACTTAATATTTCTATTACTGTGGTAACCAGACCCCTGGGGTGCCACATTTATGATGCCTGTAAAAAAATAATTTATACAATATGTTCATGTATATCCCCCAGGGGTAAATGTTTGTCAGCCCATACACTTAGTGCATGGGCATTACAAGTATAGGAGACCTGCTCCTTTCTAATGGGAACATTTTTTATGAGGCCCTCCTCCACATCTCTTCCAAGGGGCATTGGAGTGCCTCCAAATTTTTGTCAGCCTTTGCATTCACTGTATAGGCAAACACAATGGGAGACCCACTTCCTAATAATGTGAACATTGTTTTCAGGAGGCGCTCCTCTAAGTCTCTTCAAAGAGGTATTGGGGTGCGTCCAAATGTTGGGCAGCCCTGCCACTCACTGCATACACAATAACAGTATAGGAGACCCACTCTTTAGTAATGGGAACAATAAAACATAGCCGGCTGATTGCTCTCTAAGAATAGTGAGGGCTGACTGCTGGCCCTTTAAGAATAGTAAAAGCCTCCTGATGGCACTATAAAAATAGGCTTTGTGACTTTCAGAGTCCCTCCTTCATAAATGAATATCTCACACACCACATGGCCAGATAAGGTTGTAAAATGTTAAAATCACATTTCCTGGTGAATGCATTTGTCACGGTTGAAAGCAATGCAAAAGTGCAAAAACGCATCAAAAACGCTAAGTGTGAACATAGCCCAAGGTGTTGAGGTGTATTTTTGTTTTTGGTTATTTATTTTGCCTTATACAAGTCATTACCCTGGAAAGGATGTTCCTTAACATATTTCCCAGGAAAATCCATTTTGGTTTAGTTTTTGTATGTTTTATTGTGAGTCCGTAAAAGTGGTGTAATACCTCTGACAAAGTTGTTGACAGAAGTGGCCTGGGAGTCAGAAATGCTTCCAGCGGTCTTCCCCATGCTGTTCCCATGTCATTTGAGCACTGTTCCCATCGATTTGTGCAATTTTTAGGCCCTCTGCTGATCGTCGGGGGAGCCGCCTGAAAAATGCTCGAGTTTCCCATAGACTTACATTGTGCTCATTGCTCGGGTCGAGCACCCGAGTATTCCAATGTGCTCGACCCGAGCATCGAGCACCCGAGCATTTTAGTGCTCACCCATCACTAGTAATATAATATTTATTCAGTAAACTGAAAGAAAGAGCATTTGTTATAATTAAAGATAGAATATTCTGTACTGTTAAGCAACCTCTATACATTAGTGTTTATGACTATGATATATTGGCATTACCACCCGACAGACCTCTCAACTCATTCTTTCTACGATGACTGACTATTGGGATTTTTTCCCCAAAAAATTAACTGGAGTATAAGTTGGTATGCATGCAAAATATAGGAGCATATTCACATTGGCCATTAAACAGACAAAATCTAAGACAGAAACAAAATAAACGCATACCCTGATGTAAGTAAAGCAATAGTGCATATAAATAACATAGGGTACTTAGTAAACACCGGTTTTAATAAAAAAAAACGTAAAAGCCATCCCACCAGTGGCAAGGTGTACCCAAATCGGGATGGTCCTAACCTCTAGCATTAAAACCTTACTATGTGTCATTTGATGCTTGTTTACAAAGCCTAATGAAGAATGATGGGCACAGAACAGTCACTAATTGCCCCATACATGGAATGTTATTAGCAGCACATTTCCATTTTTCACCCGGCGATTTGCTGCAGAGAAAAATTATTTTTTTTCCACCTAAACAATCTGTTATGGTTCATTTTTTATATCTAGATTCATTATTAATTTAGAAAAACAATTAGAACTATTCTATGTCTGAAGTTTTAGTGTAAGACTTACATTGTGGAATGTCTGACTAAGATACTGGTTTCCTGTGAATTCCCTGATAAGAAGATTTTACGTTGGGCCAAGGGAAGTGTGTTTATTACTGATAGTCTATTTCAGTTTCCTGTTCAGTTGTATGTAACAATTGAATTTCCTTTTTTTTCTAGCTAATAAATGTGGTGAGTCTTTGTTGCCACACCAGAAGACTCTACCTGCTGACAATGCATGTCGCATGTATTTTGTCTCTCTCCCTTCATCGATGAAGTAATTTAATTTGAATCTCACTGGCAATGTGAAGACCCTTTGCCGTCTATTCCAAAGTTCTCCTTCAAACAAAGAGGGTCTCCATAATAAATCCAATCACTCGATGAATAAACATCATTTTGCTCGCTCGTTGGGCAATTGCCAACATATTTTCACAGTTACTGAGCAGGAACTGCACTACTGATGTTATTTTTCAGAAACTGCTTAGCAAAGCATACGTCAGCGCAGACTTAGTTTAGTTTAGTGCTCTTTCACACTGAGGTGGGCCACAAATGTCTGTGGCATTCCACTCTGAATGCCAGATCCCACAGCCCTTTGGACCTCACTTTTGCACCCTTCGAGTGGTGTTGGGGCCCCTTAGAATTTTTGCTAAGCGCTAATTAGAAAACGTGTCAGCCTGTGGCTGCCCATCATTTCTTATTATAAAAACAACCACCACAGTCTAGTGATAGATAAATTTATTCATAAAGAGTATTTTTGGTGCTATTTTTGACCAGTTATCTGATGCCTTTATATACTACCTTAATAATTTTGATGTCGTTGTTTTGCATGTTATGTAAATTAATATGTACTGAAGAAAACAAAGTACTTAAATGCAATAGAATTAAATCGGCTAGTCTGAACGAAGACCTATAGCATAAAGGGAGGGGTCCCTAAAAGAACTAAGGACTGGGACAAAAAATGGGACACCTCCTAAACAGAGAAGTAGTTGCAGAACACAAAAAGACAAACAGACAAAAGGTACTAGAGGTCCCAGAAGGACCAAGCGAACTGACAGAGAAAGGCACAGAAGCACCTGGCTAGAGAAACAGTCAAACACTGAAGTCCAGCACAGCCAAAAGGGCGGAGCTGGAATATAAAGGCTGATGGTCACGTGACTGCAAAATACAAGATGGAAAAAACAAACAGGAGGGTTCTAACAACAATACTACCACATTTATCTAGAACAATCTAAGTGATTTGATTAAGTAACATTAGGAGAAATATGGAGACCCATATAGTACCCACAAAGAGGACCTATAATAATCATTCATGCTTTATGTGAGGTTTTTTTTAAATACCAGTTGGTGACAAAGTACAAAATAAGTCTTTACTCTATATTATAAAAGGGATATAAATGCAGAAGGTAAACTTTTCAAGAAATATCACGCTATATAAAATAAATTAAGTTAGTAAGCTATATCTATTTTAACAAAATGCGCAGTCAGTGAAATAAAAACTAGCTTTCTCTGCTATTTAATCTATTTGTATAGTACATTACATGAAAGTAAATGATTATCACGGTTCATTTTAGAATAGAGCACATGCATGATATGCAAAGCTGCTGGAGTAGAGGGCATAATGCACCAACTCATTGGCCCCCTGGAGTACGAATTACAAGACTAGAGGAAAACTCCAACTCTGGCCTTAGGAAGAAATATCAAATGCCTGTTCTCCAATGGAAGATCTGTAGGCCCCATCTACCAAGTTCCCTTAATGAGATTAGCATCTTCTGTGATGTGTGTGTCTTATACCTCTGTATTTCCTATATCTATGACCCCTCAATCAACTCCTTATCAGTAGTCAATATTTTTAGCAATATATGAGCCCTATTGTCCCTTATCTCACAGATTTAACAATATGAACAACATACATTATTAAATAGATCTCTTAAATCTGATGAGGCTGATATTCTTCCTTTGAAATCCATATGAGCATGACTGTTTAATTCATTCTGACAAAAAGTCTCTGGCCTCCTTGCATTATTTACTAGCTCCCCTGTCTCCTTCCTCCCTCCTGTTGAATCTTCACCCACTTAATCTTATGGACAAGCTTCTCAGTGTCCCTCCTCTCCTACCGGTGCCGAAATCTCACAATGCTCAGTATAAACTTCAGTGGGTGGGAGGAAACTGAATACACTCAGACTTATGAGCTCTCTTACTCTTTTCAGGATTCATAAAATGTTCATTTATAATATCATGATTATACAGCCACACTGACATAGATTTTCAAAATAAGTACACCATCCTCATTAGGTCTAAGATATCTGTTTAATATTGTATGCAGGTAATGGAGAAACAAATGCGTTAATTCTGCACTGCCATGTAGAAAGTATGAGGGATGCCAATCCGAGGTTCATGGTTGTCCTGAGGAAGAAGTTTGTACACTTCGAATCGCGTTGACTAAATAAACCACTTATACTCGAATTGGCATCCCTCATACTTTCCACATAGCAGCGCAGAATTAACCCATTTGTTTCTCCATTACCTGCATTTTCATCCCCTCGTGGGTCTGCAGCAGCCAAAGTGTTATTAGTGGTTGTGTGCACACAACCCGACCAGGTGAACACTATCAAGTTATTCTCTCATTATTGTTACCCAGATAAGACCCTATTTTTTGCGCTTTGTGTCTTACCAGTTCTCCCTTTACTTTAATATTGTATGCAGTTTGAATTTTGAAATCTATTGAGTAATATTATAAATATTATTGTTAATTATCATTTCTATGACCTGATGCAAAAATCCTATCAGGTAGGCATTAGATGCATCTACAATATACTCAGGTGATCCAAAATGAAGGCTTCTGGGCATTTTGTTCTTACTTTTTTATGTCATGGCTTTTTCTTCACAGCATACGGGAACTGTTAGGCTCGCCAAGTAAGGTGGATCCTCCAAGCCCAAGATCTGGGTGGGCACATTCGCAATGGCCGTCGGTACAATAAATTGGGTGAGGCACAGAGGAAACGGATAGCTATGATACTAGAAACTGCAGGCTGTCGGGAGATGTCCAGGAGACACAGACAGTTGGGATGCTGGAAACCGCAGGCAGGACTGGAGACTTCCAGTAGACTGTTGACAGGCAGGCAGGTAGGAGGCATCCAGAACACCGCGGACAGGCAGCAGGAATACTGGAAACTGCAGGCAGGAGATGTCCTGTAGACCACAATCAGCCATCAGTGCAGGTAAGGGTGTACCAAGAAACGCAGAGACTTAGTAGCACTGAAGTCTTAATATGAAGACACAGGTGTGTTTCTTGGTGAGTTTTATATAGGCCCAGGTAAACGATCACATGGGAGAACGCCGGGCCATCTGCAAAACCTGATATGGAAAACAACAGAGTTTAGCGGACCAGGTTGAGGGAAGCAAAGCATGGATCTGGGACATGTGCGTAACAGGAACATTTTGAGACCAGTGTGGTGTCTGTGTTCATAGAAATACTTGATAAGAACAAATAGATATTTGAGAAATGTGCATGTCAGGACGTGTAATACATTTTTTTCAGAAAGGAACATTTGGAAATATTTAGTAGGCACAGTCACTTAGATGCATGTAGCCGGAGAGTCACTGATTTCAGGAATAAATGATTTGACAATAAACACATAATAGAAAGCCTAATGTAAAAGCTCACAATTATCCAAGCATAATACTGCAGACTATTTTCATGGATTATTCTCATCATTCTGATCTTCCCATCGCACATCCACAGTGATGTCTACAGTAAACACATGGATTTCTTTCTACCTTAATGCCTTCCAGGAAGCGCTGCAGAAGATTGAATATTATGCATCACTGGCCTTTACTCACTGTAGAGCCAGCCCTTGAAATGCTTCTAAATAGATCTTAAATTATGTAACACCACTTTGAAAACAACAAGAGACATGCCACAAGAGCAAGCCTTTCTACTGTAATGAAACCCCTAGTTTCTTCTCCATACAAACAGCTCAAGTCAGCAACGAACGTCATCATCTGCCAAGGCTGGACTGGAACCCTGTGACCTGATATGTCTTTTTGGCGCTATAGATTATAGCATTGGGAGCCTGACACAGCTATTCATCACAGCCTCCCATGTGTGAGCCTTCTGTGCCACTTATAAGCCATAAAAAAGGCTACATTTTGATTTATTTCAAATTATATTTTACCCTAGTGGGAAAAAAAGCTATTCATCATTCTTATTCTATTTTTAACATTTCTGTTGTTAAAGTATACATCCTGTTTCTGTAAAACCTGGTGGAACTTAATAATATGAGCCAGCGGTTTGGTTAATAACCATTGTATACTACGGATCTATAGTCCCATTAACATAGTACTATGTGAAGGCATGCTTTGTAAACTCTGCAGAAGGTGTCTTTATAGTCGCCTGTGAATCCATCGTGACTTTATAACCCTGGTGACCAAAGCTATTGATTATTGTAGAGTTTGTACCAGAAGGATCGATGTGATAAATACATGTAGCTTGCAAGAGTAAGTTTATTTGTTAACATACCAAATTGCATAGTTTGTTAGTATAGGATTGACTTAGGAATGTACTAACATTGTCGTTCTCTATGTACTGATGGCGGCATATTATGTGTTAGCAAGCATGATTATTACTTGAAATAATGTACATAATAGGTGGTTTAATAGAGGTGTCAAACAGTGAGCGGTGCATAGTAGAGAGCTGCTAAGTAGAGTGGTTCCTGGTCTGGGGGCGGCTGTCTATTCTTTTGAATGGACACAATAAAATACTACTGAAAAAGGCGACATTCTTTACTCATTCTTCATTTGTACACATTTCTACTGCAGGGTAAATGAGTGTCAGCTTGCAGCCTACCCCACTGATATTAGCCGTGGGTTAGAGAAGCTACACTTGGGTCACTTTATTTGGAGTAAGAGTTGTCCAGTTAGAACACCCCTTCAAAGAAGTTTTCCGCCTTAGCTTACATTTGACATATTTATAAGACAGGTTACTAAATAACTTTGGTGGACATGTGTGAGCTAATACTCCTTCTAATTCCCAAAGCAAAGTGACTTTATTAGCTATTTTCCAGTAGCACTATGTCAAGTACTAAGGCAGTGAGGTATAGAAATATTTGCCTGAGGCAGAGGGCTTTGGGTAAATTATCTGGAGATTTCACTTCTTTGTTCAGGGCATTGTGGTAGTTGGAAAAAATGTTTTGTTTTTTTTCAACTATACGTTTATTGATTTTTTTTTTCTGAATAAAATATTTAAAAGGAGTAAAGAAAAATGGAACAATAAACAGTATATGTTCAAATAGGGAATCTACATCAAATATCCTTAAAGGTATTCTACAGTGAAAACAAGTTACCACCTATTCGCATGAAAAGTTATGGATCATTGAGGGTCTAAACAGCTAGGACTTGCACTGATCGATAGATTGGCAGAATGGGGAAATTGTATCCCCTATGAAGCCCTTTTGTAACCATTAGTACGGAATGTCTGTACGCATTAATGACTGTTGCTCCAATCATTGCCTATGGGGACACGGGAAAATCCAAGCGCAGTGGTCGGCAGCCAAATAGAGAATGACTGGAGCGGGGGTGAAGTATGTGCACTAGTGATGGGCAAGCACTAAAATGCTTGGGTGCTCGATGCTCGGGTCGAGCAAATTGGGATGCTTGGGTGCTCGACCCGAGCAACGAGCCCAATGTAAGTCTATGGGAAACTCGAGCATTTTTCAGGCGGCTCCCCCCAGCGGTCTGCCGAGGCCTAAATATTTCCCAAATCGATGGGAACAGTGCTCAAATGACATGGGGACAGCATGGGGAAGACACCAGGAAGCATTTCTGACTCCCAGGTCACTGCTGTCAACAACGTTGTCAGAGGTATTACGCCACTTTTACGGACTCACAATAGAACATACAAAAAATGAAACCAAAGTGGATTTTCCTGGGAAATATGTTAAGGAACATCCTTTCCAGGGTAATGACTTGTACATAAGGCAAAATAAATAACCAAAACCAAAAATACTCCTCCACATCTTGGACTATGTTCACATTTTTTTGCATTGCTTTCAACTGTGACAAATGCATTCACTGGGAAATAACATTTTAACATTTTACAACCTTATCTGGCCATGTGGTGTGTGACACATCATCAGACACATCTTGTTTCATTTATGAAGGAAGGACTCTGAAAGACACAAAGCCTATTTTTATAGGGCCATCAGGCGGCCTTTACTATTCTTAAAGGGCCAGCAGTCGGCCCTCGCTATTCTTAGAGAGCCATCAGCCAGCTATGCTTTGTTGTTTCCATTACTAAAGATTGGGTCTCCTATACAGTTACTGCGTATGCAGTGAGTGGCAGGCCTGCCCAAAATTTGGACGCACCCCAATACCCCTTTGAAAATTTGGATGCACCCCAATACCCCTTTAAAGAGACTTAGAGGAGGGCCTCCTGAAAACAATGTTCCCATTATTAGGAAGTGGGTCTCCCATAGTGTTGACCTATGCAGTGAATCCAAGGGCTGCCAAAAATTGGGAGGCACTCCAATGCACCTTGGAAAAGACGTGGAGGAGGGCCTCATAAAAAATGTTCCCATTAGAAAGGAGCAGGTCTCCTATACTTGTAATGCCCATGCACTAAGTGTATGGGCTGACAAACATTTACCCCTGGGGGGTATATATGAACATACTGTATAAAAATTATTTTTTACGGGTATCATAAACACCCTTTAAAAAAATGATGTGGGTATTGCATCACGGACCACGGTCACCCTAGTGATATGGTGGTGGAGGATGAGGATGAGGAGAAGGAGGAGGGAAAGAGCAAATAGACAAAATCAGAAAGCGTATACCCATGTGTGGGTGTGAAAAGGTGCATGGGAATATACCTCCCAAAAAAAGACACTGTGTTTGAGTTTATGTTACGCTGCTATCCTTCGGTGGTATTAAGAAGTCTGGCCCAATCCAGCTCTTGTTTATTTTTATAAGAGTCAGCCTGTCAGTATTTTCAGTTGACAGGCGGATGCGCTTATCAGTTATAATTCCACCAGCGGCACTAAAAACCCGCTCTGATAAAACGCTAGCGGCAGGGCAAGGCAGGACCTCCAAGGCGTAGAGAGCCAATTCATTTCACGTGTCCATCTTGGATACCCAATAATAATAAGGCACAGAGGAATCATGAAGGATGTTGGTACTGTCGGCAAGGTACTCCCTCAGTATCTTCCCAAACTTTGCACTCCTTGTGAAAGTACCCCGCGCCTCAGGGCCTGTGCGATGGGAGGGGATGAGAAAACTCTTCCAGAACTTTGACAGTGTTCCCCTGACTCTGCTGGATTGGCGTTGTGTCTCTCTCGGCTGTACTCCTTGGTTTTCCAGCGAACTGTGACCTCTGCCGTCAGCGTTTTCAGATGGGAATTTTTTTAATAGTTCCGCAACAAGGGCCTTCTGGTACTCCCCCATTTTTGTAGACCTGTCCGCCTCAGGAATAAGAGATATAAAGTTCTCCTTGTAGCGTGGGTCTAGAAGTGTTACCAACCAGTAATGACTGTTACCCAAAATTTTGAGAACGCGAGGGTCACGGCAAAGGCAGCGTAACATAAACTCAGCCATGCGTGCCAGACTGCTAACAGGCAAGACTTCCGTGTACTCACCAAGAGGACGACTGACCATGCTCTTCTCCTCCTCCCTGTCCTCAGGCCATCCACGCTGAACAGACAGTATGACAGTTGTGCAGGTAGTACCGTCTATAGCACATGGAACTAGCTCCTCTTCTTCTGCCTGCTCCTCCTCCTCTTCCTCATTGTCACCCAATCCATGTTGGGATGAGATAAGGCTGGGCTGTGTGTAATCACCCTGTATGGTTCCTTGCTCCCTCTCATCGTGCTCTGCCTGCAATGCATCCTCTTTGATTGTGAGCAGAGAGCGTTTCAGAAGACAGAGAAGCGGGACGGTGACGCTAATTATGGCGTCATCACCGCTCACCATATTGGTGGAATCCTCAAAGTTTTGGAGGATGGTACAGATGTCTGACATCCATGTCCACTCCCGAGGTCTTATGTGTGGAGTCTGAACTGAATACCGACGGCCTTGTTGATGCTGGTAGTCAACAACTGCCCTCTTTTGCTCACAAATCCTTCCCAACATCTGCAGTGTAGAGTTCCAATGCATGGGGACATCAAACAAAGTCGGTGAGCGGGAAGCTGCAAACGCTGCTGAGCCACGGCAAGGGAGGCGGAAGCTGTAGGTGACTAAAATGGGCACATAGGCCTACATTGACAAGCAGATCCAGCAGCTCCGGGTAGCTTTTGAGAAACCGCTGAACCACGAAGTTAAGCACATGGGCCAGGCATGTTACATGTGTGAGCTCGCCTCAGAGCCGCCACCAGGTTCCGGCCATTGTCACACATGACCATGCCTCGCTGTAGGTTCAGCGGTGTCAGCCACAGAGCTGTCCACAACTCTTCAACATTGTGTGGTTTGTCACCTAAACATATTAACTTCAGCACAGCCTGTTGCCGCTTGGCTGAGGCAGTGCTGCAGTGCTTCCAGCTTGTGACTGATGTGGTTATTTCAGAGATGGAGGCTGAAGAGGAGGAGGCTGAGGAGGATGAGGTGCAGGAGCTGTAGACTGTGGGGGCAACCCTGATTGACCTAGGGCCCGCAATCCTCGGCGTCGGGAGTATGCGTTCCGTTCCAAGGTCTGACTAGGTCCCGGCTTCCACTATGTTAACCCAGTGTGCCATCAGCGAGATGTACTGTCCCTGCCCACAAGCACTTGTCCATGTGTCTGTGGTTAGGTGGACTTTCCCAGCAACTGCATTGTTGAGGGCATAGCTAATGTTGTGGGACACGTGTTTATGTATTGCGGGGACGGCACACCGGGAGAAATAGTGGCGGCTGGGGACCGAGTACCGAGGGACGGCTGCCGCCATCAGGTTGTGGAAAGCTTCCGTCTCCACGAGCCTAAAAGGCAATATTTCGAGCAAGCAGTCGCAAAATGTGAGAATTTAGTAGTGTGGCCTGTGGGGCGTTGGCTGCGTATTTGCGCTTGTGTTCTAAGGACTGGGGTATGGACAACTGAACAAGGACATGCGCTGGGACAAGGACATGCTTGCATATGGTGATAGTTGAGAGTGTGCAACGACAGGTGCAGGGCACGAGGCATCTTCGTATGCACTGTGGACAGGGGATTGGCTTGCACGCACAACAGCAGAAGAAGCAGTGGTGTCACCCGCAGATACTGTTCCTGGACCCTGGGGTTCGGCCCACAAAATCGGATGCTTTGCTGCCATGTGCCTGATCATGATGTTGGTGGTCAGGCTGGTAGTTTTGCTACCCCTGCTGATGCTGGCCTGGCAGGTGGCTCAAATGGCCTTTTTGGGGTTGTCAGCAAAACTACTAGACTCAGGAAGACCTAACAGTTGTACTGGCAACGTCCATCGTGCTGGTGTTACGGGGAACCACACTGCTTCTTCCTGCCTGTTGGGGTGCTTTGCCTACCTCCCCCTGTGTGCTGCTGTCCTCACTCTGCATTTCCTCCTGCCAGGTTGGGTCAGTTACTATATCATCCACCACCTCGTCTTCCACTTCCGCACCCTGGTCACCCTCCTGACTTTCTGGCAATTGTGTCTCATCATCGTCCACCTCTTGTGACACTTTCCCACCATCGCCTTCTTATGACCGTGGCTGATAAAATATTTGGGCATCGCTACATGCGATCTCCTCTTGCCCCATTTCAAGTGGACCAGACGAGAGGCCCGAATCTATAAATGGAAAAGTGAACAGCTCTTTGGAGTGTTCAAGTGTGGGATCAGTTGTCTCTGGGCACTCGGCATAGTGGGAGAACGGAGAGTCAGGGTGAGGAATATGCGGTCCAGACTCACGGCTACTGAGACTTGACCGTGTGGAAGACAGGGTGGTGGTGGTCGTGATGGCTAAGTGACTGGAAGCATTATCTGCTATCCAACCAATAACCTTTTCATACTGCTCTGTGTTCAATAGTGGTGTTCTGCGGTCCCCTATTAATTGGGACTGGAAGGTCGAGTGAGAAGATGTGGGTGTTTGTTGTGGCACAATTTCAGTTTGCCCACGCCCTCGGCCTCTGCATGCATCACGTCCAGTTCCTTGTCCATTGCCATGTGCCTTGCCCATTTTAAATGGAGGACAATATCTTCCACGCTCACTACAAATGGCTGAATTTCGAGCAAACTTATATGCGATCCATGCAATGGACAAACCACAGTTTTAAATAGCTGGCCTGTAGGTAACTATTTTTAACAGCAAACTGGTGTCAATAGCTTCACTGACACACTGCAACAAAATTTAAATGGAGGCCAGAAACGGCAATATTTTCAGCGCAATTATATGTGATGGACAATCCACAGTTTTAAATAGCTGGCTTTTTAGCGCTGTAATATGGAAAGGACCTGGCTGTATTCTGCAGTGCCAACAAGCAAATGGTTCAGATAAACGGTGTTTTCTGGATTGCTTTTTAAGCAAATAATCAGGATTTAGATTAAAAAAAATGTATACCTTGCCCCTGATACCTGGGCCTATTTCTACAATTATCTGTAAAAGCACCAGCAGACAGAACTGGAATGGACCCTCTCGCTATGTGCACTGCACTCTGCTATATACCCTGCCTGCCTGCCTATATACACTGCCTGCCTGCCTGATATCTCTGCAGATGGATTAGTCCTCAGAAGGACTGTTTGTTGAGATGGATATGTATCTCTAATATAGTCTGGTATACCTATACTAACTAGAAACAAACAAATCTCTCCCTAGCTCAGCAGCACCTCTCCCTACACTGTCTGATTCCGGAGTGACTGTGACGAGCATGGCGGTACCAGGTCTGATATAGACCTTATGACGCTGTGAGGCCAGCCAATCACTGTAATGCCACAGTCAACATGGCTGTGGCATTACAGTGTGTGTTAGACAATCCCTGCATGTTGATTGGCACTCTAGAGAGCGCCAAACATGCAGGGAGGGTACCCGAGCTTCCGCCGAGCAACCCCGGAAATACTCGGTGATCGTGTAGTTAGCATGCAGTAGCGAGCATGCTAGCTCTTCACTAATGTGCACTGCCTCTTCATTCTAAAATGGATACAAGTTCTCCGTTCAGCCAATCTTTGCAGGTCCCAGTGGTTGGACCCACAGCAATCAAAAAGTTATCATTTGTCTTATGGATAGGTGATAAATTATCTTTACCAAACAATACCTTTAATTATAGAGAAATGAGGAGATAGCGGTGTATTAAAATATAGGAAGAAGATTCCTCATAAAAATTTCAATAAGATCATTTTGGTATAAAAATTGTCTCCATGGTGAGTCTGAAAACGTTATAAGTCCTACAGAGTCCAAGTTTCTGAAAATGTCTCCATGGTATTGTAAATTTAATTATAAAGTGCAGCAGAATATGTTGACGCTATATAAATAAAATTATTATTATTATTTATTAATACGTAAGCAAAGAATTAACTTAGGTGGTTGAGCTACCAGTAGTCAAAATAATGAAGGTGAAGAAGAGAGGTGTTAGACTTCCTCCAATTTTTTAAGAAATTAATTAAAGGGGTATTCCCAAGTTCAGGATGGTGGCTCACTAATTTCTAATAATCAGTACAGTCAAGTTTTGAAAATGGAACATCGTTGTGTTCGGAACCTCCAATAAATGCCTGGACATGTCCTCCAGTAGTTTTTAGGAGGTAGAACATGAAAAGTCGATCCTGCTCACAATCCTGTTGTTTCTATGCAAGTAATTGCCTGCTTCACGTTTGATTCTTCTCAAATCTTTGGCAGTTAATGTGCGGCTTTTTTTCTCAACACAACCCTGTTGACTATTTGCAACAAAAATTGATGGTTCTGTGATCATGTCCCAATATCTTAGCAATCTCAAGACTGATGAATCCCTGTTTAAGACTTGTAACAATTTATGACTTTTCAGAGTGAGGTAAATCTCTAAAACAAGGTGCGTAATAATTCTGCACACCTTGATAAACGGTGTTGTATCCTTAGGAATCACCCTCCTCATTCTAGGTTATACAGCTTGGAGTTGGAAAATCTACATAAAAATGATGATATGGTCAAAACAGTCACTTGTCTAATAATTCTGCACACAGTGCAACTGCTTTAGGATTCTGTTAAGGAAATAAACCAATAACAGGCCTTGTATACCATTACCCTAAATGTTTGCATGGAAAAAATGGACCCTAAGGCTATGTGCCCACGATGCAGAAATGAAGCAGAAAATTTCCGCTTCATTTCTGCATCTCCTTGCCCGGAAAAACGCGTGCGGAATTTGACACACGTTTTTGAAGCGTTTTGCACATGCAGAATTGCCTTGCGTTTTCTAATGCATTGTAGAAGGCAATTCCGCATGCGTAAACGCACAAATAATGGACATGCTGCGGATTTTTCCGCACATCCAAAACGCTGCGGAAAATTCCGCAGCATGGGCATTGAAAGTGCGGAATTTCATTGGGGACCATGGGGGAAGGATTACCAAGCGTTTCCCAAGCGTTTACGCTGCAAAAATTAAGCGGCATAAACGCTTGAAAAGCTCATTGTGGTCACGGACCCTTAAACCTCTTTTTATGACTTTCCATGCTTTCAGCCAGACACCAAGTAATAGTGATTCTTAAAAGCCATGAAAAATCATGAGTATAAATATCATTACAGATTGGTCAATAATGAACTAAGCGTGATAAAACACATTAACAGAGTCGCATTAGTCAGTGTCACCCAAATGTGAAGTCACGCAGCAATGAATTTGCAGCAAACCTGTAATGTTAGTGAGAGTAAAGGTTCAAAATGAACTGCTAGATCAGTGACGTTCTCTTTTTAAGTCAAACTGACAATCTGTAACATGTAGTGCCTGTGATGTTTTTCCAAATCAGCCTCACTAAGTCTTGTTAACAAAAAGTAAATTTGAAATAGCAACATAAAACACTTCTAGGCAAAGTAACAAAACTGATTGCCTTTTAAACCCACCAGTATTATAGTATCACCTTCATGCATTAACTCATGAATTGGAAAAATGAGTATCGTAGATTTGGTGCTAGGCTATACAATGAAGCGCTCTTCATGGAAGTCAGGTCTATTCACTTGAAATAAGCCCCTAAATCCTCTTTAGCTGCAGATGGCATTCCGTAAACCAAAAGTGGGAAGAGTTAAAGCAATGTGACTGTGCTTTAATGGGATTTATCAAGCAAAAACATCACCAGTAACCTAGGTGTAATCCTGGCTGTAGATCTCCAAGATTCTGGTCTTATAAAACATAATTAGAAAAGCTTCTTACTTATGACATAGGCCCAAGGTGAAGAAAAAGTATTGTGTTCAAAATCCCTTTGGTAAGAAAAGTTATATTAGCTCAGTTTCATGTAATGTCTTGAATCAGACTCTTATTTATCAATTTGTATACATGAAAAAAAAATCTATCCATTGGTCCTGCAGACATTTTTTTAGCAGTTACTTATTGGTCATTTAAGCATTTCCTAATCAATAAATGTGAACTGTACTTTCAATAAATTTTGCATAAATCAATAGTACAGGTGAATATAAGTCATATTGTAATATATCTTCTCAGAGAAATCAGATACAGTTAGTTAAACCCTCTTTCCACCACCAGTGAATTAGAGATTTTGTAGAAGTTACAGATATAAAAAAATGTAATAGCACAGTCTACAAATGGACTAACACTGGCAATGTCTCCATGGTCGTTATTAAACACAGATTCAGTTCTTTAAAGAGGTTTACCACTTTTTATCGAAGGCCTCAGGATAAGCATAAGCCATCAATAACTGATTGGTGGGGGTGTAACACCCATCACCCTCAGCGATCAGCTGTTATTGGCGACAGCCGTGGAAGTTCTCGGATGCTGTGGGAACACAGCAAGACTATAGCGGCTGTGGTTGGGTAATGTTCATTTGAGTCAGGAGCGGGTTTTGCTGTACCTGGCTGCGGCTGCTACAAACATGACCAACCTGCTGTGTTCTGGCAGCATCCAAGAACTTCTGGTTGGCGCTGGTAACAACTGATCAGCGCGATAGGCAATCAGATTTTGATGGCCTATCTTAAGAAGGACAGGGAATTAATAAAAAAGTAGTGGCCAACCCCTTTGAGTAAAATTAAGCACAAAGTCTCTCTTAAATGACTAAAAACAGCACTCTTTAGTGTGAACTAGGGTGCTCATCCTGGGTCCTTATGTTCCCCCATCCTGCGCACCTATATTCTCCTATCTTGGGTCCCTATGTTCCTCGTCCTGGGCCCCTATGTGATCACTATATTACCTGTATGCTGACTCTATATACAGAGCTCCTGGGTATATAATGTCACTGGTGGTAATATTAGTGTTATTAGTATTGTGGTTTTTATTCATGATCAGTTTTGTACTAGTATTTGGTCACTATGTGATGGTAATATGTGGTCTGGACATTGTGTGGCGGTATTTGTCTTTTGTATATAGTATTATCCGATCACAGTAGGGTAATAATATGTAGTCCGGTCATAGTGTGGTGGTATTTGTACCTTGTATATGGTATTATTTGGCATCTGTGTAGTGGTAATATATGGTCTGGCCATGGAGTGGTGGTATTTATCTCTTGTGTGTGGATTATTGGTCTTGGAATAGTGGATTGTGTTGTGTATGGAGGTCAATTGTTCTCTCTGATATTAATTAAGAGAAGATTCTTTATTTTTATTTCCATTAGAGATTAATTACTTGGAAGTTTAACTCCTCCCTTTCCTGTGACTATTACGCAGTAGTAAAACATGCGCTTACAGGGGTCTTCTAGTGAAAGCAAGTCATCGTCTATCCGCAGGATAAGTGATAACTAGTGATGAGTGAACGTGCTCGCCACTGCTCGGTACTCACCCGAGCATTTGCTGATAACATGCTGCATTCATCTTTCCTCCAAGTTTCCTGAGCCTTCATAACTCACACATCCCCAAAACATCAGCGATCCACCTCCGTGCTTTACTGTAGGAATGGTGTTCCTTTCATCATAGGCCTTGTTGACCTCTCTCAAAATGTAACATTTATGGTTGTGGCCAAAAAGTTCAGTTTTGGTCTCATCACTCCAAATTACCTTGTTCCAGAAGTTTTGAGGCTTGTCTCTGTGCTGTTTGGCGTATTGTAGGCGAGATACTATTTAGCATTTGTGCAGTAATGGCTTTCTTCTGGTGACTCGACCATGCAGCCCATTTTTCTTCAAGTGCCTACTTATTGTTCATTTTGAAACAGCCACACCGCTAATTTTCAGAGAGTCCTGAATTTCAGCTTATGTTATTTGTGGGTTTTTCTTTGCATCCCGAACAATTTTCCTGGCAGTTGTGGCCGAATTTATTCTTGGTCTACCTGACCGTGATTTGTTTTTTTCAGTGCCCCGATTTTACAATTGCTAATCACAGTTTGAACACTGCTGACTGGCATCATCAATTCCTTGGATATTTTTTTGTATCCCTTTCCTGTGTTATACAGTTCAACTACCTTTTCCCGTAGATCCGTTGACAATTCTTTTGCTTTCCCCATGACTCACAATCCAGAAACGTCAGTGGCTGGATGAAAGATGCAAGAGTCTGTCTGGATCTCAGAAACTCACTCAGCGTTTATGCATACACACTGATTGCAAGCAAACAGGTCACAGGTGAGAATGTTACCTTTAGTAGCCATTCAAACCCATTTGTGTCAAATTCTGTGCATGTTATCAGGCCAAAATCACCAAGGTATGTGAACTTTTGATCAGAGTCATTTGGATGTTTTTGGCTGTCATTAAGATTTAAAAAGAGAAAACACAGTAGTTTGACAACAAATGGCTTCACCCAACCAATAACCATAAGTGGAGAAAAAGTTTTTTTGTTATCCTTCATATTCTCTGAAACAAGGCAAAGAAAGAAAAAATTCTGCTGGGGTATGTAAACTTTTGAGCACAACTCTATATACATCTGAACTAACAGTCCTTCTGAGGACTAATCCAGCTGCATATAATCAGTGTTAGGCAGGCAGGCAGTGTATGTGGCAGACTGTAGTGCATATAGCGCAAGAGTGTCCATTGAATGTCCTGTCTGCTGCTGCTGTAATAATTACAGATATTTGTAGATATAGCCCCAGATATCAGGGGCCAGGGCATTTTTTTTATCTTAATCCTGTTTATTTGCTTAAAAAGCAATCCAGAGTACACAATTTTTCTGCTCCATTTGCTTGTCAGCACAGAAGTATACAGCTAGATCTGTACCATATTTCAGCGATAAAAATCCAGAAATTTGAACTGAACCTGGAAAATATTGGCCTCCTTTTCCATTCTGTTGCAGTGTGTCGGTCAAGCTATTCACACTAGGTGTCTGTGAAGAATAGTATTAGTAAATTACACACCTGCAATTTAAAACCATGGTTCTCTGTCATACATATCACCTGTAACAGTGTTCCAAAATCAGCCATTTCTTCCATTTTCATTTCGTTGCAGTGTGTCGGTCAAACTATTCACACTAGGTTTCTGTGTAGAATAATATTAGTAAATTACAGGCCTGCTATTTAAAACTGTGGTTCTCTGTCAGAGGTATCCCGTATAACTGCGTTCCAAAATCAGCCATTTCTCGTGAACATGGAAAATATTGTCCTCCATTTAAAATGGGCAAGGTGCGTGGCAAGGGATGGGGAAGCGGACGTGATGGTGATGGTGCATGCAGAGGCCGAGGACGTGGCCGTGGGCAAGCTGAAATTGTGCCACAACAAACACCCACATCTTGTCGCTCGACCTTCCTGTCCCAATTACTAGGGGACCGCAGTACACCACTATTGAACCCAGAGCAATGTGAAAAGGTTGTTGGTTGGATAGCAGATAATGCTTCCAGTCACTTTGCCACCACCACCACCCTGTCTTCTACATGGTCCAGTCTCAGTAGCCGTGAGTCTGGACCGCATATTCCTCACCCTGATCCTCCTTCCTCCCACCATGCCAAGTGCCCGGAGACAACTGATCCCACACTTGGACACTCTGAAGAGCTGTTCACTTTTCCATTTGTAGATTCGGGCCTCTCGCCCGACCAGCTTCAAGCGAGTCAAGAGGAGAACGCGTGTAGCGATGCCCAAATATTTGAGCAGCCACGGTCACACGAAGGCAATGGTGGGAAAGTGCAATTACTGTCGCAAGAGGTGGATGATGATGATGATGAGACACAATTGCCAGAAAGTCAGGAGGAGGACCAGGGTGCGGAAATGGAAGACGAGGTGGTGGATGACATAGTAACTGACCCAACCTGGCAGCGGGACATACAGAGCGAGGACAGCAGCAAACAGGGGGAGGGAGGCGTAGCACCTCAACGGGCAGGAAGAAGCATTGGCCGCAGACACAAGGCGGGAAAGCGTTCCTCGTAACGCCAACACAAAGGAAGTTGCCAATACAGCTGTTAGCTCTTCCCTAGACTGGTTATTTTTTAAAGACTCTGCAGATAACCCCAAAAAGGCCATTTGCACCACCTGCCAGGCCAGCATCAGCAGGGGTAGCAAAACTATCAGCCTGACCACCACCAGCATGATCAGGCACATGGCAGCAAAGCACCCGACTAAGTGGGCCGAACCCCAGGGTCCAGAAACAGTGTATACGGGTGACACCACTGGTTCTTCCGCTGTTGTGCGTGCACGCCAATCCCCTGTCCATGGCGCATGCCAAGTTGCCTTCCGCCCTGCACGTGTCATTGCACACTCTCAACTAGCATCATCAGCAAGCACGTCCACGTCCTTGTCCCAGCGCAGCGTTCAGTTGTCCCAAGTCCTTGGAATGCAAGCACAAATACGCAGCTAACGCCCCACAGGCCACACTACTAAATTCACACATTTCGCGAATGCTTGTACTCAAAATGTTGCCTTTTGAGCTCATGGAGACGGAAGCTTTCCGAAACTTGATGGCGGCAGCCGTCCCTCGATACTTGGTCCCCAGCCGCCACTATTTCTCCCAATGTGCCGCCCCCGCATTACACGAGCACGTGTCCCACAACATTAGCCGTGCCCTCAACAACCCAGCCACGGATGCGTTGACAAGTACTTGTGGGCAGGGATGGTACATCTCACTGATGGCAAAATGGGTTAATATAGTGGAAGCCGGGACAGAGTCGGACCTTGGGACTGAACACGTCCTCCCGACGCCGAGGATTGCGGGCCCTAGGTCAATCAGGGTTGCCTCCACAATCTACAGCTCCTGCACCTCCTCCTCCTCTTCAGCCTCCATCTCCGAAATGACCATATCAGTCACAAGCTGGAAGCACTGCAGCACTGCCTCGGCCAAGCGGCAATGGGCTGTGCTGAAGCTAATATGCTTAGGAGACAAACCGCACAATGCTGAAGAGTTGTGGACAGCTCTGAAAGAGCAGGCAGATCTTTGGTTGACACCGCTGACCCTACAGCCAGGCATGGTCGTGTGTGACAATGGCCGGAACCTGGTGGCGGCTCTGAGATGAGGCGAGCTCACACATGTACCATGCCTGGCCCATGTACTTAACCGCATAGTACCCGAATCTGACAGATCTGCTTGTCAAAGTATGTGCCCATTTTAGAAAGTCAGCTATAGGTTCCGCCGCCCTTGCCGTGCTTCAGCAGCGTTTGCTGCTTCCAGCTCACCGACTGAACTGCGATGTCCTCACGCATTGGAATTCTATATTGCAGATGTTGGGAAGGATTTGTGAGCAGAAGAGGGCAGTTGTTGACTACCAGCATCAACGAGGCCGTCGATATTCAGTTCAGACTCCACACATAAGACCTCAGGAGTGGACATGGATGTCAGACATCTGTACCATTCTCCAAAACTTTGAGGACTCCACCAATATGGTGAGCGGCGATGACGCCATAATTAGCGTCACCATCCCGCTTCTCTGTCTTCTGAAACGCTCTCTGCTCACAATTAAAGAGGATGCATTGCAAGTGGACCACGATGAGATGGAGCAAGGAACCATACAGGGTCATTCAACACAGCCCAGCCTCATCTCATCCCAACGTGGATTGGGTGACAATGAGGAAGAGGAGGAGGAAGAAAAAAATAGCTAGTTTCATGCGCTATAGACGGTACTACCTGCACAACTGTCATACCGTCTGTTCAGCGTGGATGACCTGAGGACAGAGAGGAGGAGGAAGAGGAGGAGGACGAGGATGAGAGCATGGTCAGTCGTTCTCTTGGTCAGGAAACGGAGGTTTTGCCTCTTTGCAGTCTGGCACACATGGCTGAGTTTATGTTACACTGCCTTTCCCGTGACCCTCGCGCTGTCCAAATTTTGGGTGACAGTCATTACTGGTTGGTGACACTTCTAGTCCCACGCTACAAGGAAAACTTTCTGTCTCTTATTCCAGCGCAGGACAGGTCTAATAAAATGGTGCAGTATGAGAAGGCCCTTGTTGCGGAATTATTGAAAAAATTCCTATCTGAAAACGCTGGCGGCAAAGGTCACAGTTCATTGGACAACCAAGGAGTACAGGTGAGACAGACACAAATGCAATCCAGCAGAGGCAGAGGAACACTGTCAAAGTTCTGGGACCATTTTCTCAGACCCTCCCATCGCACAGGCCCTGAGGCGCGGGGTATTCTCCCAAGGAGGGAAAAGTTTCAGAAGATGGTGAGGGAGTACCTTGCTGACCATACCAACGTCCTCCGTGATTCCTCAGTGCCTTATAATTATTGGGTATCCAAGCTGGACACGTGGCATGAACTGGCTCTCTACGCCTTGGAGGTCCTGGCCTGCCCTGCAGCTAGCATTTTGTCAGAGCGGGTTTTTAGTGCCGCCGGTGGAATTATAACTGATAGCCACATCCGCCTGTCAACTGAGAATGCTTACAGGCTGACTCTTATGAATATGAACATGGGCTGGATTGGACCACACTTCTCAACACCACCGAATTATAGCAGCGTAACATAAACTCAAATACAGTGTTTTTTTTTGGGAGGTCTAACTCTATTCCCATGCACCTCTGTCTTCACACTCAGACATGGGTATACGCTTCCTGATTTTATATATTTGCTCTTGTCCTCCTCCTTCTCCTCATCCTCCACATCCTCCTCCATATCACCACCATATCTACCTTATCACCATATCTACGCTTCTTGCAAGCGACATTGGAGTTCTTCCAAATTTTTGGCAGCCGTTGCATTCACTGCATAGGCAAACAGTATGGGAGACCCACTTCCTAATAATGGGAACATTGTTTTCAGGAGGCCCTTCGACCTCTACGCCTGTTGCAAGGGGCATTGGAGTGCCTCCAAATTTTTGGCAGCCGTTGCATTCACTCCATAGGCAAACAGTATGGGAGACCCACTTCCTAATAATGGGAACTTGTCGTACTCGGTACTGTAGCCCAACTCTATGTGTCTTTAAATTGTTAGTAGGGTTTCTCCTAAATTTTGGCAGCCGTTGCACTCACTGCATACCCTATAACTCGATAGCAGACACTCTCCTTTCTAATGAGAACATGTCGTTATTGTGGCCCAGCTCTATGTATCTTTAAATTGTTAATGGGGTTTTTCCTAAATTTTGGCAGCCACTGGACTCACTGCATACCCTATAACTGTATAGCAGACCCTCTCCTTTCTAATGGGAACATGTCGTTACTGTGGCCCAGCTCTATGTGTCTTTAAATTGTTAGTGAGGTTTTTCCTAAATTTTGGCAGCCGTTGGACTCACTGCATACCCTATAACTGTATAGCAGACCCTCTCCTTTCTAATGGGAACATGTCATTACTGTGGCCCAGCCCTTTGTGTCTTTAAATTGTTTGTGGGGTTTTTCCTACATTTTGGCATCCATTGTACTCACTGCATACCCTATAACTGGATAGCAGACCCTCTCCTTTCTAATGGGAACATGTCGTTACTGTGGCCCAGCTCTATGTGTCTTTAAATTGTTAGTGAGGTTTTTCCTAAATTTTGGTAGCCATTGGACTCACTGTATATCCTATAACTGTATAGCAGACCCTCTCCTTTCTAATGGGAACGTGTCGTACTCATTACTGTGGCCCAGCTCTGTGTCTTTAAATTGTTAGTGAGGTTTTTCCTAAATTTTGGCAGCCCCTGCAGTCACAGCATGGGCATTACCACTATAGGAAACCAACTCCTTAATAATGGGAACATTTTTTTTACTGAGACCCTCCTCTATGTCTCTTCAAAGGGGTATTGGGTTGCGTCCAAATTTTTGGCAGCCCTTGCAGTCACTGGATACGCAATAACAGTATAGGAGACCCACTTGTTAATAATGGGAACAACAAAGCATAGCCGGCTGATGGCCCTTTAAGAATAGTAAGGCTGTAAATATAGTGTTTGTTACGTGAACGCATTTGTTACGGTTGAAAGCAATGCAAAAGTGCAAAAACGCATCAAAAACACTACGTGTGAACATAGCCCAAGGTGTGGAGGAGCATTTTTGTTTTTGGTTATTTAATTTGCCTTATATACAAGTCATTACCCTGGAAAGGATGTTCCTTAACATATTTCCCAGGAAAATCCATTTTGTTTTTGTATGTTTTATTGTAAGTCCGTAAAAGTGATGTAATACGTCTGACAACATTGTTGACAGCAGTGACCTGGGAATCAGAAATGCTTCCAGGGGTCTTCCCCATGCTGTTCCCATTTGAGCACTGCTCCCATCGACTTGGGCAATTTTTAGGCCCTCTGCAGACCGCTGGGGGAGCCGCCTGAAAAATGCTCGAGTTTCCCATAGACTTACATTGGGCTCGTTATTCGGACCGAACTCTCGAGCATTCCAAATTACTCGATCCGAGCAACGAGTACCTGAGCATTTTAGTGCTCGCTCATCACTAGTGATAACCTATTGATTGGTGGGGTTTGACTGCTGGGACCCGGCCGGCCGGCAGAATGTGGAACTTTCTTCCCCTTTAGAATAGAGCGGCATGTACGACTCCACCACTGATCTATTCATTTCCTAAGTGGCTGCGCATGCTGCACTTGGCATTTTCTGGACGCCCCTAAGAGAATGAATGGAGCGACAGTCATATATATGACTACTGCTCCATTTTAAAATGGGGATAAAAGTGCCCTATCAGAGATAAAAGTTCCACCAATCAATAAGTTGTCACCTATCCTGTGGATCAGTGATAACTTGTTTTCACCAAAGAACCCCTTTAATGCAAACTACCGTAATTGTACATCCCAGTTATGGTGTGCACCCCTTAGATATGCAGGAGCCACCTTTATTTTACAGTCGACGCTCCACTATAACAGTGATAACAACTAATAGATAATTGCATAAAGCTTTAGAGTGGGCCCCTAGAGTCAATTCCTCCTGTGTGCCCCAGACACACCCTGTGCACATTTATGGCAAGTGGCAGGTCCTTTTTAAACTAGGCTATAAAAGTTTCTCTAATGACCAGGGAAACCATGTATAGTGTATGTGCGAAGATGCACGTTTTGCTCCTTGATTAGTCTAGGAAATTAATACTTATAAGGAAATGGTAGAGAAAATATAGATTGAGAGCTGACGTGGCCATCAATTAATGGGCTTGTTTAGGAAACCATACATATTCTAGTTTAAGAATTATATAGTAATGGTTGCAATATACAGTCCTGCTCATCGTTATTGGCACCCATGAAGTTTAAGTACATAATGTTTAATATCTCCTGAAAAAAATGAATCAAGTGAAAGGTTTTTTTTGTATAGAGCCCTAGTGTTAAATATAAAAAAGTAAATTTAAAACAAAAAACAATGGGAGGGAAAAATAGAAAAAACCTAAAGGTTGCTGTGACACTGGTATTGGCACCTTTTTCATTAATTTAGTATGGAAACACATTTTGACTCGCCTGTGGTAAATCACAAAAGATATTCACCTGTGATTAATTGTCGGTGCCCATGTGACATGAATTAGCCAATGATTGATGACTTGAGTGTTTTAAAAAGTCACATGGTAGGCCCTGTTCCTTTGTCACAATGGTGAAGACAAAGGAGCTGTCTGAGGACATCAGAACTGCTATTATTAGCAAACGGAAGATAACTAAAGGGTATAAGGCCATCTCCAAAGACCTTGGTATCCCAGTTTCAGCAGTGCACAATTGTATTAAAAAGTTTGCCAAGCATGGAACCATGAAGAACCTCCCTCGACATGGGGCAAAGTGGGAAATTGACAAAAGATGTCATCGAAGATTGGTGCGAATGGTGGAAAAAACACCACGTCAAACATCTATAGACCTGAAGGCCAACCTGGAACAGTCTGGGTTCATGGTTTAAACAAGTACATTGATGAAGAAAAGACATAAACAGGAACCACTGATCTTTGCCAAAGAGTACCTTGACAAACGATAATCCTTCTCGGAAAATGTTCTGTGGACAGATGAAACAAAAATACAGCTTTTTGGCAATGCAAAGCAACAGTTTGTTAACAGGCAGAGCAATGAAGCTTAAAAGGAAAAAAGTACCTTAAAAACAGTTAAGCATGGTGGATGATCCATAATGATGTGGCATTGCTTTGCTTCATCTGGTACTGTAGGCCTTAACCATATCACAGGAATCATGAAATCAGAGAATTATCAAGAGATTTTAGAGCGAAATGTCCTACCCAGTGTAAGAAAACTTTTGAGTTTGAGTCAAAGATCATGGGTCCTCCATCAAGACAATGACTCAAAGAACACATCCAAAAGTACACAGGAATGGTTGAAAAAAAAATGGACTGTTTTAAAATAGCCAGCAATGAGTTCTGACCTCAATCCCATTGAAAATCTTTGGGGTGAGCTGAAATTTGCCATTGAGTAAAAGAACCCTGCCAACATTCAAGAGCTTGAACAAACTGCAAAGGAAGAGTGGGAGAAAATTCCAGCTGAGAAGTGCAAGAAGCTGATAGATGGCTACAAGAAATGTTTGAAGGCTGTCATCAATGCCAAAAGGTGTTAAACCAAATATTAATTAGGGGTGCCTTTATTGCTGCACATGCTGTTTATTCTGTTTCTTCTTGAAAACCAATATTTTATTGTTATATTGCTTTGGACCACTAGTTAAAAAAATCCTGATGTTATAACTTTGGTACATTTCCATTTATTTCTGAAGATTTTTTACAATCTATGAAAAAATGAAGGGGTGTCAATAATGGTGAGCACCACTGTATCATTTATAGTCATTCATTTGATGTTTAACTAATCTTTGATGCATTATAGTATAATATTATACTTCTTGTAGAGTGGAATAAGCTGGCCTGCCATATAGAAAATTTGTATTTCCAAAGGACAGTTCTGCTTTGCTAACCCAAAAACGGCTACGAGGTGTATAATGATTGTGTATGACACATGGTGTGGGTGGGTTAGGGGCACAAAAATACAAATTATTAGTGATGAGTGAGCACTAAAATGCTTGGGTACTCGTTGCTTGGGTCAAGTAAATTGGAATACTCGGGTGCTCGACCCGAGCAACGAGCCCAATGTAAGTCTATGGGAAACTCGAGCATTTTTCAGGCGGCTCCGCCGGGTGGTCTGCAGAGGGCATAAAAATTGCCCAAATCGATGGGAACAGTGCTCAAATGACATGGGAACAGCATGGGGAAGACCCCTGGAAGCATTTCTGACTCCCAGGTCACTGCTGTCATCAACGTTGTCAGAGTATTACGCCACTTTTACGGACTCACAATTAAACATACAAAAACAAAACCAAAATGGATTTTCGTGTAAAATATATTAACCCCTTTACAACCCAAGGTGGTTTGCACGTTAATGACCAGGCCAATTTTTACAATTCTGACCACTGTCACTTTATGAGGTAATTACTCTGGAACGCTTCAACGGATCCCCCTGATTCTGAGATTGTTTTTTCGTGACATATTGTACTTCATGATTGTTGTAAAATTTTTTCAATATCACTTGCGTTTATTTGTGAAAAAAACGGAAATTTGGCGAAAATTTTGAAAATTTTGCAATTTTCAAAATTTGAATTTTTATGCCCTTAAATCAGAGAGATATGTCACACAAAAGAGTTAATAAATAACATTTCCCACATGTCTACTTTACATCAGCACAATTTTGGAACCAAATTTTTTTTTTGTTAGGGAGCTATAAGGGTTAAAAGTTGACCAGCGATTTCTCATTTTTCCAACAAAATTTACAAAACCATTTTTTTAGGGACCACATCACATTTGAAGTCGCTTTGAGAGGTCTTTATGACAGAAAATACCCAAAAGTGACACCATTCTAAAAACTGCACCCCTCAAGGTGCTCAAAACCACATTGAAGAACTTTATTAACCCTTCAGGTGCTTCACAGGAATTTTTGGAATGTGGAAGAAAAAAATGAACATTTAACTTTTTTCACAAAAATGTTACTTTAGACCCAATTTTTTTTATTTTTGCAGGGGTAACAGGAAAAAATGGACCCCAAAATTTGTTGTGCAATTTCCCCTGGGCACGCAGATACCCCATATGTGGGGAAAAAACACTGTTTGGGCGCATGGCAGGGCTGGGAAGGGAAGGAGCGCCATTTGACTTTTTGATTGTAAAATTTGCTTGAATAATTAGCGGACGCCATGTAGCATTTGGAGAGCCCCTGATGTGCCTAAACAGTGGAAACCCCCCACAAGTGACCCCATTTTTGAAACTAGACCCCCCAAGGCACCTATCTAGATGCATAGTGAGCAATTGGAACCCCCAGGTGCTTCACAAATTGATTCTTAAAAATGAAAAAGTATTTTTTTTCACTTTTTCATTTTTACGAATCAATTTGTGAAGCACCTGGGGGTTCCAAGTGCTCACTGTGCATCTAGATAGGTGCCTTGGGTGGTCTAGTTTGTAAAATGGGGTCACTTGTGGGGTAGCTCCAATGTTTAGGCACACAGGGGCTCTCCAAACGCAACATGGTGTCCGCTAACAATTTTCCATTTTCCGATTTTCCATTCAAATTGTTAGCGGACGCCATGTCGCGTTTGGAGAGCCCCTGATGTGCCTAAACAGTGGAGCTCCCCCACAAGTGACCCCATTTTGGAAACTATACCCCTCAAGGATTTTATTAAGGGGTATAGCGAACATTTTGAACCCAGAGGTACGACACAGAATTTGATAGCATTAGGTCATCATATTGAATAAGTTGCCCTTACTCTTGAGCGCAAGTGCTCGCTACTTGAGTTTGCATCGGGTACTCAGGTATGCACCATGTATCACGGGTGCTCAAGTGAAATGCTCGAGTCCCCGCCCGCATGTTTCACGGTTATTAGACACCCCCAAAAAAACATGCGGGGATCGCTCGTGCATGGCAGGCAATCCCCGCGAGGTTTTTTTGGCCGCGAAGCATATGGGGCGGAGACTCGAGCACCCGCGATACTCAGTGCATACCCGAGCACCCGATGCAAACTTAAGTAGCGAGCACTTGCACTCAACACTAGTCGCCATATCGTCATCTTTTTTTTTTTTTTTCTTTTTTTACATTGGAAAAAAAAAACTACCCCAACCCTAACATTAGCACAACCCCAACCCCAGCCCTAGCGTTTATTTTTTACGCCGTTCCTTATGCGGTATAAGTGATGAGATTACTTTATTCTTCGGGTCGGTGCGATTACAGCAATACCAGAATCATATCGAGTTTTTATGATTGACAGCTGTCACACACTAAAAGACACATATTTTGTAAAATCTAGTTTTTGCATCGCCATATTTTGGCAGACAGAGTCATGTGATGGCTTGTTTTTTGCGGGATGAGTTGACATTTTTATTGGTGCCATTTTCAGGCACGTGACATTTTTTGATCGCTTTCTATTCCTATTTTTGGGAGGCAGAATTAACAAAAACCAACAATTCAGGAATTGTGTTTTTTTACATTTTTTTATTCTGCTCCGGGTGTGGTAAAATTGATAAGGTAGCTTTATTCTTCGGGTCAATACATTTACAGCGGTACCACATTTATATAGTTTTTTATGTTTTGGCGCTTTTACACAGTAAAAGCTATTTTATAGAAAAAATTATTTTTTTGCATCTCTTTATTCTGAGAGCTCTAACTTTTTGAATTTTCGGATGATGGAGCTGTGTGGTAGCTTGTTTTTTGCGGGATGAGATGACGTTTTCAGCGGTACCATTTTTATTTATATTCGTCTTTTTGATCGCGTGTTATTCCATTTTTTGTTTGGCAGTATGATGATAAAGCATTGTTTTTTGCTTTTTTTTTTTTTTTTTACCGTGTTCACTGAAGGGGTTAACTAGTGGAACAGTTTTCTAGGTCAGGTCGCTACTGACGTGGCGATATCAAATATGTGTGCTTTTATTGTTTTTTTTTTCCATAATAATATTTATTGATGGGTACATTATATTTTTATTTTTAGTGGATTATTTTTTTTATTTTTTTTTAAATATTTTTACATTTTTTTTTAAATTTTTTTTTCACTTTCAGACAGTTTTTTTTACTTTTTTACTTTGTCCCACTATGGGACTTTCACTTTTTTTATTCTGATCGCCTGCATGGCACAGGAATGCAGCACCATCCCTGTGCCATGCAGGCTGTCAGCGCTGGACAGGGAGAAGATAGTTTGGAGATGCACTGCGCATGTCCAAACAATCTTCCTGCAGTCTGGTGACCCGGATGTTGTCATGACGACATCGGGTCGTCATGGCAACACCCGGGAAGCCGCGGCAGACAGCGCTGGAGGCCGGAAGAGGAGGTGAGTATACCGATCACCTCCCCTTGCCTCCGCAATGCTGCGATCGACTTCGATCGCAGCATTGCGGGGGTTAATGTGCTGGGAGTGGTGCAGGACCACTCCCTGCACATAGTATCGGGTGTCAGCTGTGACAATCAGCTGACACCCGGCGGCGATCGCGCCCGCACAGCGTGTGTGCGCGCGCGATCGCCATGACATACTAATACGGGTCAGGCTCTTAAAGCCCAGGGCACAGACGCGTATTAGTACGTCATGGGCTTTAAAGGGGTTAAGGAACATCCTTTCCAGGGTAATGACTTGTATATAAGGCAAAATAAATAACCAAAACCAAAAATGCTCCTCCACACCTTGGGCTATGTTCACACGTAGCGTTTTTGATGCATTTTTGCACTTTTGCATTGTTTTCAACAAAGACAAATGCATTCACTGGGAAATGTAATTTTAACATTTTACAACCTTATCTGGCCATGTGGTGTGTGACACATCATCAGACACATGCATACAGTGCTGAAAAGACATGGGAACAGCAAGGGGAAGATCTCTGGAAGCATTTCTGACTCCCAGGTCACTGCCTAAAAGTGTGCCCATCATAAGTGATCCTTGGCGCATGCGAAGATGCCTCCCACCATGCACCTGTCGTTGCAGACTTGCAACAATCACCGTCCACGTCCTTGTCCCAGTGCAGCGTTCAGTTGTCCCTACCTCATTCCTTGGAATGCAAGCGCAATTATGCAGCCAGCCACCCACCCACCCACAGGCCGCAACACTAAACTGCCAGATTTCTGGGCAGCTGCTTGCACTTGAAATATGGCCTTTTTAGCTCGTGGAGGTGGAAGCTTTTCACAACCTCATGCCGGTGGTGGCCGGGTGTCCACTATTTCTCCCGATATCATCTCCGCCTTCCACATGCACAGGTCCCACAACATTACATGTGCCCTCCCCAGTGCACTTACTGGGAAGGACCACCTAACCACAAACACGTGGACAGGTGAATGTGGCCAGGGACGGTACGGAGCCAGTCCACAACTTTTTTTGCTGAGAGTTGTATTTAGCTCTGTGAAAGGACTGGCATAGAGGGAAACGGTATCTACTCTGGAGTCATTTCTCCGTCACCAGGTTCCGCCCATTGTCACAAACGACCATGCCTGGCTGTATGTTCAGCAGTGAGAGCCACAGATCAGGCTGCTGTGTTACAGCTTTCAACAACTCTGCAGCACTGGGCGGTTTGTCAATTAAGCATTAAGCATGTTATCTTCAGCACAGCGTGTTGCCGCTTGGCCAAGGCAGTGCTGCAGTGCTGTCAGCTTGTGACTGATGTGGTCATTTCGGAGATGGAGGAGGAGGTGCATGAGCTGAACAATGTGATTACATTGAGGTTAAATTGGTGACGCTGTTTTTTATACTAAAGAAAGATCCTATTGTTTTGTTCTTTTTACGTTATGTTTTAAGACAAATGCATTCACCGTCAAATGTCATTTTCACATTTTACAACCTTATCTGGCAATGTGGTGTGTGACACATCATCAGACACATCCTGTTTTATTTATCATGGAGGGACTCTGAAAGTCATAAAGCCTATTTTTATAGGGACATCAGACGGCTCTTACTATTCTTAAAAGGCCAGCAGTCGGTCCTCGCTATTGTTAGAGAGCCATCAGCCGGCTATGCTTTGTTGTTCCCATTATTAACAAGTGGGTCTCCTATACTGTTATTGCGTATCCAGTGACTGCAAGGGCTGCCAAAAATTTGGACGCAACCCAATACCCCTTTGAAGAGACATAGAGTAAAAAAAATGTTCCCATTATAAAGGAGCGGGTCTCCTATAGTGGTAATACCCATGCTGTGACTGCAAGGGCTGCCAAAATTTGGGAAAAACCCCACTAAGAATTTAAAGACACATAGAGCCGAGTTACAGAAACAAGTTACGACATGTTCCCATTAGAAAGGAGAGGGTCTGCTACACAGTTATAGGGTATGCTGGGAGTCCAACGGCTGACCAATTTTAGGAAAAACCCCACTAAGAATTTAAAGACACATAGAGCAGGGCCACAGTAACAAGTACGACATGTTCCCATTAGAAAGGAGAGAGTCTGCTAGGGTATGCAGTGAGTCCAACGGCTGACCAATTTTAGGAAAAACCCCACTAAGAATTTAAAGAGACATAGAGCAGGGTCTCCCATAGTGTTGGCCTATGCAGTGAATGCAAGGGTTGCCAAAAATTTGGAGGCACTTCAATGCCCCTTGGAAGAGACGTGGAGGAGGGCCACATAACAAATGTTCCCATTAGAAAGGAGCGGGCCTCCTATACTTGTAATGCCCATGCACAAGTGTATAGGCTGACAAACATTTACCCCTGGGGGGTATACATGAACATACTGTATAATTTTTTTTTTTTACGGGCATCATAAACACCCTTTAAAAAAATAATATGGGTGTTGCATCACGGACCCATGTGTGGGTGTGACAAGGCGCATGGGAATATACCTCCCAAGAAAAGACACTGGATTTGAGTTTATGTTACGCTGCTATCATTTGGTGGTGTTGAGAAGTCTAGCCCAATCCAGACCTTGTTCATTTTTATAAGAGTGAGCCTGTCAGCATTTTCAGTTGACAGGCGGATGCGCTTATCAGTTATAATTCCACCAGCGGCACTAAAAACCCGCTCTGATAAAACGCTGGTGGCAGGGCAAGCCAGGACCTCCAAGGCATAGAGAGCCAGTTCATTCCACGTATCCAGCTTTGATACCCAATAATTGTAAGGCACCGAGGAATCACGGAGGACGTTTGTACGGTCGGCAAGGTACTCCCTCAGCATCTTCCAAAAATTTGCACTTTTTGTGAGAGTACCCCGTGCCTCAGAGCCTGTGCGATGGGAGGGGCTGAGAAAACTCTCCCAGAACTTTGACAGTGTTCCCCTGCCTCTGCTGGATTGAAGTTGAAGTTCTCTCTCGTCTGTACTCCTTGATTGCCCAACGAAGTGTGCCCTCTGCCACCAGTGTTTTCAGATGGGAATTTTTTTAATAGTTCCGCAACAAGGGCCTTCTAGTACAGCCCCATTTTTGCAGACCTGTCCGCCTCACGAATAAGAGATGTAAAGTTCTTCTTGTAACGTGGGTCTAGTAAAAGAAAACAATTTATCGGAGGAAATGCAGAGTGATAAAGTAAACCCTCCGCTAAATATCACCCACCTAACCCAGGAGGAAGTTCAGAAACGCCTAAATAATATCAAAATAGACAAGTCACCAGGCCCAGATGACATACACCCCCGGGTACTAAAAGAATTAAGTAATGTGATAGACAGACCGCTGTATCTTATATTCAAGCACTCTTTATGGACAGGGACTGTCCCACTTGACTGGCGCCAAGCAAATGTGGTACCAATATTCAAAAAGGGGTCTAAAAGTGACCCTGGGAACTATAGACCAGTCAGCTTAACGTCTGTTGTGGGTAAATTGTTTGAAGGATTTCTTAGAGATGCTATTGTAGAATATCTTAATGATAATAACTGTCTAACTCCATATCAACATGGATTCATGAGGTATCGCTCCTGCCAAACAAACCTGATCGCCTTCTACGAGGAGGTGAGCTCACAGCTAGACCGGGGAGAGTCAGTGGATGTTGTATACCTTGACTTCTCCAAAGCGTTTGATACCGTGCCACACAAAAGGTTGGTATATAAAATGAGAATGCTTGGTCTGGGGGATAATGTGTGCAAGTGGGTAAATAGCTGGCTGAGTGATAGAAAGCAGAGGGTGGTTATCAATGGAGTAAGCTCAGGGGGTGTCAGGGTTACTAGCGGGGTGCCTCAAGGGTCTGTCTTGGGCCCTATATTATTTAATATATTTATTAATGATCTAGTGGAAGGGTTGCATAGTAAAATAGCAATATTTGCAGATGATACTAAACTTTGTAAAGTAGTTAATACAGATGAGGATAGGGCACAGCTACAGGAGGATTTAGATAAATTGGGGAGTTGGGACAAAAAATGGCAAATGGGGTTCAATGCCGATAAATGTAAGGTCATGCACATGGGAAAGAAAAACAGCAGTCACCCATACATATTAAATGGGAAACCGTTGGGGAAATCTGACATGGAGAAGGACCTGGGCGTCTTGGTTAATAGCAAATTAAATTGGAGTGCCCAGTGTCAGGCAGCAGCTGCGAAGGCAAATAGAGTCATGGCATGCATCAGAAGAGGAATAGGGGCATATGATGAGAACATTGTTCTTCCTCTGTATAAAGCGCTGGTAAGGCCGCACTTAGAATATTGTGCACAGTTCTGGGCTCCGGTGCTCAGGAAAGACATATTGGAGCTAGAGAGGGTACAAAGGAGGGCGACTAAGGTAATAAAGGGAATGGAGGGACTAGAATACCCAGAGAGGTTGTCAAAATTAGGCCTATTTACGTTGGAAAAGAGAAGGCTTAGGGGAGACCTCATAAACATGTATAAATACATCAGGGGGCAGTACAGAAATCTCTCCCATGACCTGTTTAAACCAAGGATGGTGACAAAGACGAGGGGGCACACTATGCGTCTGGAGGAAAGGAGGTTCCTGCACCAGCATAGAAGGGGATTCTTTACGGTCAGAGCCGTGAGACTCTGGAACTCTCTGGGAGAGGAAGTGGTGATGTCCAACTCACTTAATGAGTTCAAGAGAGGCCTGGACACCTTTCTTGAGAACAATAAAATTACATTTTATGCTTAGTGATAGTTAGTTAATCCAGGGATTTAATCTGACTGCCAGATTGGAGTCTGGAAGTGAATGTTTCCTCAATGATGTAAATTGGCCTATACCGCATGGTTTTTTTTTGCCTTCCCCTGGATCAACGCTGCGGAATAGCTGCAGTGCACAAGAAATAGGCTGAACTCGATGGACGCTTGTCTTTTTTCGGCCTTATAACCTATGTAACTATGTAAGTGTCATCAGCCAGTAATGACTGTCACCCAAAATTTTGAGAACACGAGGGTCATGGGTAAGGCAGTGTAACATAAACTCAGCCATGCGTGCCAGACTACTAACAGGCAAGATTTCCATGTCCTCACCAAGAGGATGACTGACCATGCTCTCCTTCCCCTCCTCTCTGTCCTCTGGCCATCCACGCTGAACAGACGGTATGACAGCTGTGCAGGTAGTACCGTCTATAGTGCATGAAACTAGCTCCTGTACTTCCTCCTCCTCCTTTTCCTCATTGTCAGCCAATCCATGTTGGGATGAGATGAGGCTTGGCTGTGTGTAATCACCCTGTATGGTTCCTTGCTCCATCTCATCATGCTCCGCCTGCAATGCATCCTCTTTGATCGTGAACAGAGAGCATTTCAGAAGACAGAGAAGCGGGATGGTGACGCTAATCATGGCGTCATCACCGCTCATCATCTTTGTGGAGTCCTCAAAGTTTTGGAGGATGTTATATATGTCTGACATCCATGTCCACTCCTGAGGTCTTATGTGTGGAGCCTGAACTGAATACCGATGGCCTTGTTGATGCTGGTACTCAACAACTGCCCTCTTCTGCTCACAAATCCTTCCCCACATCTGCAGTGTAGAGTTCCAATGCGTGGGGACATCACACACCAGTCTGTGAGCCGGAAGCTGCAAACGCTGCTTAAACACGGCAAGGGCGGCGGAAGCTGTAACTGAAATTCTAAAATGGGCACACAGGCGATGTACTATAACAAGCAGATCCGGCAGCTCTGGGTAGAATTTGAGAAACCACTGAAGCACAAGGTTAAGCACATGGGCCAGGCATGGTACATGTGTGAGCTCGCCTCACCTCAGAGCCGCCATCAGGTTCCGGCCATTGTCACACACGACCATGCCTGGCTGTAGGTTCAGCGGTGTGAGCCACAGATCTGCCTGCTCTTTCAGAGCTGTCCACAACTCTTCAGCATTGTGCGGTTTGCCACCTAAGCATATTAGCTTCAGCACAGCCTGTTGCCGCTTGGCCGAGGCAGTGCTGCAGTGCTTCCAGCTTGCGACTGATGTGGTCATTACGGAGATGGAGGCTGAAGAGGAGGAGGAGGCTGAGGAGGATGAGGAGCAGGAGCTGTAGACCGTGGGGGCAGCCCTGATTGCCCTAAGGCCCGCAATCCTTGGCTTCGGGAGGACGAGTTCCATCTCAAGGTCCGACTGGGTCCCGGCTTCCACAATGTTAACCCAGTGTGTCGTCAGTGAGATGTACCATCCCTGCCCACAAGCACTTGCCCACGCGTCCGTGGTTTGTTGGACTATCCCGGTAACTGCGTTGTTGAGGGCACGGCTAATGTTTTCGGACACATGCTTGTGTAATGCGGGGACGGCACACAGGGAGAAATAGTGGCGGCTGGGGACCGAGTATAGAGGGACGGCCGCCGCCATCAGGTTGTGGAATGCTTCCTTCTCCACATGCCTAAAAGGCAACATTTCGAGCGCAAGCAGTCGCGAAATGTGAGAATTTAGTAGTGTGGCCTGTGGGGCGTTGGCTGCATATTTGTGCTTGCGTTCCAAGGACTGGGGTATGGACAAGTGAACGCTGCGCTGGGACAAGGACATGGACGTGCTTCCTGATGCTGCTACTTGAGAGTGTGCAATGACAGGTGCAGGGCAGGAGGCATCTTCTCATGCACCATGGACAGGGGAATGGCTTGCATGCACAACAGCGGAAGAAGCAATGGTGCCACTTGCAGACACTGTTCCTGGACCCTGGGGTTCGGCCCACACAACCAGACTCGGGAAGACCTAACAGTTGTACTGGCAACTTCCTTCGTGTTGGTGTTATGGGGTACGGCTGCCTGCCTTCTTTCTGCGGCCACCACACTGCTTCTTCCTGCCTGTTAGGGTGCTCTGCCTCCCTCCCCCTGTGTGCTGCTGTCCTCACTCTGCATGTCCTCCTGCCAGGTTGGGTCAGTTACTATATCATCCACCACCTCGTCTTCCACTTCCGCACCCTGGTCCTCCTCCTGACTTTCTGGCAATTGTGTCTTATCATCGTCCACCTCTTGTGACACTTTCCCACCGTCGCCTTTGTGTGACCGTGGCTGCTCAAATATTTGGGCATCGCTACACACGATCTCCTCTTGCCCCCCTTCAAGTGGACCGGGCGAGAGGCCCGAATCTATAAATGGAAAAGTGAACAGCTCTTCAGAGTGTCCAAGTGTGGGATCAGTTGTCTTTGGGTACTCTGCAGGGTGGGAAGAAGGAGGATCAGGGTGAGGAATATGCGGTCCAGAGTCGACTCACAGCTACTGAGACTTGGCCGTGTGGAAGACATAGTGGAGGTGGTGGCTAAGTGACTGAAAGCTATCCAACCAACAACCTTTTGACACTGCTCTGGGTTCAATAGTGGTGTGCTGCAGTCCCCTAGAAATTGGGACAGGAAGGTCAGGCGAGAAGATGTGGGTGTTTGTTGTGGCACAATATCAGCTTGCCCACGGCCTTGTCCTCGGCCTTTGCATGCACCATTACCATCACGTCCAGTTCCCCGTCTCTTGCCATGTGCCTTGCCCATTTTAAATGGAGGACAGTATCTTCCACGTTCACTACAAATGACTGAGTCTGGAGAGAACTTATATGTGATCCGTGTGTCGGAGAAAACAGAGTTTCAAATAGCTGGCCTGTAGGTAAGTAGTTTGAACAGCAAACTGGTGTGAATTGCTTCACTGACACACTAAAGGAAATTTTTAATGGAGGCCAGAAATGGCAGTATTTTCTGACAACTATTTGTGATCCGTGTGATTGAGAAAACAGAGTTTTAAATACCTGGCCTGTAGGTAAGTAGTTTGAACAGCTAACTGCGGTGAATTGCTTCACTGACACACTAAAGGAAATTTTTAATGGAGGCCAGAAATGGCAGTATTTTCTGACAACGTATATGTGATCCGTTTGACGGAGAAAACACTGTTTTAAATAGCTGGATTTCCAGCACTGTAATATGGAAAGGACCTGGCTGTATTCTGCAGTGCCAACAAGCAAATGGCACAGAAAAACGGTGTTCTCTGGATCGCTTTTTAAGCAAATAATGAGGATTAAGATCCAAAGAAAAGTATTCCTGGCCCCTGAGACCTGGGCCTTTGTACAGAAATATCTAACAGCAGCAGAAGGCAGAATTGGAATGGAGCCTCTTGTGCTATATGCACTGCAGTCTGCTATATACCCTGCCTGCCTGCCTATATGCACTGCCTTACGTTTCAGTTCAGACCTTCAGGTTTTTTCTTTGCAGTCATTATGCTTTAGTGCATATAAAAGGGTGTGGCCGCCCTTTGTCTGGGCTGAGACGCTCATTCTGCCTCGGTTTTATGCTTACACTAGGGATCAGTCTCTCTGTCCTTGTCCATATGTATGTCACTTGACAAATGGTAAGGTTTTTAATATTAGAGTTAGGACTGTCCCATAAGGGTTGCCGTGAAGTGGCGGGATGGCTTTCACATTATTTTGATCAAAATTATGTTAACTAAATACCCTTTATTATTTATCATTATTTTTGCACTGTGCGATTTATACATTTACTTTCAGTTATTTGGGTATTTTTCTTGTTCTTGGTTTCTCTATATACACTGCCTGCCTGATATATCTGCAGATGTATTAGTTAGTCCTCAAAAGGACTGTTTGCTAAGATGGATGTGTGTAATGTACGTTTTTTCTCCCTACACTACCTAACACACAAGCAAATCTCTCCCTGACGCAGCAGCATCTCTCCCTACACAAGCAAATGGCGCAGAAAAACGGTGTTCCCTGGATTGCTTTTTAAGCAAATAATGAGGATTAATATCCAAAGAAAAGTATTCCTGGCCCCTGAGACCTGAGCCTTTGTATAGAAATATCTAACAGGAGTAGAAGGCAGAATTGGAATGGAGCCACTTGTGCTATATGCACTGCAGTCTGCTATATACCCTGCCTGCCTTCCTATATACACTGCTTGCCTGATATCTCTGCAGATGGATTAGTTAGTCCTCTAAAGGACTGTTTGTTAAGATGGATATGTGTAATGTACGGTTTTTCTCCCTACACTACCTAATACACAAGCAATTCTCTCCCTGACGCAGCAGCACCTCTTCCTACACTGTCTGATTCCGGAGTGACTGTGATGAGCATGGTGGCGCCAGGTCTCATATAGACCCGATGACGCTATGTGGCCAGCCAGTCACTGTAATGCCACAACCAACATGGCTACTGCATTACAGTGAGTGGCAGGCAATCCCTGCATATTCATTGGCTCTGTAAAGAGCGCCAAACATGCAGGGAGGAGACCCGAGCTCCCGCCGAGCAACCCCGGAAATACTCGGCGAGCGCCGAGCATCTCGAGCAGTGAGATGCTCGGGCGAGTACCGAGCAGTGGCGAGCACGCTCGCTCATCACTACAAATTATTAGAAAGTATGTTATAGCTAGTGATGAGTGAGTATGTTTTGTTAACCCTTTCACCGAGTATACTCGGGCGAGCACCGGGTATTTATAGCGTGCTCGGGAAAACAGGCATTCCTCACATGTATTAAATCTGTCAAACAGTCGCAAATCATGTTCACGGAGCAACGAAAACTTAAAGCCCGAGCACGCTATACATACTCGGTGCTCGTCCGAGTATACTCAACGAAAGGATTAACAAAACATACTCGCTCATCACTAGTTATAGCACTATGGATATGTCTAGCTCTGTGCCATTTAAAAAATGATGATACGTAAATGCATAAATTAAGTTTGAGTAATGCAATATCTCCTTGCCAATACAGAACAAGGCGATATATACAATGCTATACTTTCACTGTATTTTTCACATTTGGCAGGTTCACAGTACAGAAGAATAGGAAATAATAAATGAAATATTGATAGATCGCATCATTTATCCCAAAAAAAGAGCTTAGAATGTTCTTGCATCAAGCAACAGTTTTTTTTTCCTTTTTTGCTGCATTGTCCCAAAGAAAAGTCAGATCTTGTTGACAGACAGATGACTAAGATTTATACTAATCTGTACAGATCTAGCTCTCAAGGTGATTTTACAAGAATGCACTGAAGAAAATAAAAAGATAATGCCGAACCTTAGATCTGCCTTTCGACTACCCATTTGTATAAACCCTTTTGCCTTTGAGGTATTCTGACTTTAGTTACCAGACCCCGGAGTTTGCCCCGACTATCCATGTATCTTATCCCTGTGTCTTTAACGTACCTTTCTGGCTTTTTTATCTTTGACCTCTTAACCACTCTGCCTCACGGCTTGTCCATGATTAGTTACTAGCGTCACAGATACAAAATGGAAATCAGTACTATGGGAAGCATAAAACTGAAGGAGCACAACAAGCAGGTTTAGTGTTATGGAATAAGATTAAAAATGTCGTTAAAGGTGCAGACACAATGTGGGATTAAGCTGAAGTCAGACATCAGTAATGTAGGGGGAACACAAGACTTGGAAATCATTGTTAAGAGACCATATGGAGACAGTCACAAGGTGACTAGATATGGTGTAGTCTGCCTACGTGATTTCAACAGATATAAAATATTTGAAACATTCTTTGACCTCCTTCATCATATACATTAGGTTTATTTTTTACATGTATTTTGCACATCGCATTCCATGTTTCAGATTTTATGTTACATTAGTATGTTTATATAGTATTACAGCGGTGCTTGAAAGTTTGTGAAGCCTTCAGAATTTTTACTTATTTCTGCATAAATTTTACCTCAAACTACATCAGATTTTCAAGGAAGTGCTGAAAGCAGATTAAGAAAAACATAGCAAAGAAATGAATCAAAAATATATATTTTTTATTAACGGAAATGATCCAATATCACATTTGACTGGCAAATATATGTAGACTTTTAGGATTAGCAGATGATTTGAAGGTAAAAATAGAGTCTGGTGTTTTTCAATAAATCGGCTAACAATCATGTGTGATTGGCGACCTGTTTAATTTAACTTAGCTAATGTTAATATTCACGAGCCCACCATTTGTTTATTTTGGTTCTTTTTATCTACTTTTAAGACTTGTGTGAAAATCTGATGTAGTTTTAGATTACGGTACATTTATGCAGAAGTATAGAAAATTCTGAAGCGTTCATAAACTTTCAAGCATCATGATATGTGCTGCTTACAAGACAATAGGAGATATTTTTGTATTTATTATTACAAATGTCTTTTCTGCAATGTTTTTGTTTTACACATATTTGAAACATTTTTATAAACAGAAATGTAATAAGACCCATCATGGATTCCAATCACATGTGCAGATGGGACCTTGGGCTTCACTTAAATTATGTGTAAATGGCATCCAGAACCTCTGCACCAAATATTGGTGTATATATCACTGCACAACACAAAGAACTTTTCCTTTAATATTTCAGCGTTGACATGTCTGCTCTCAAGTGCCCGCTTCCTCTCTCTGCCTTCCATCGCTTCTTAGAAAATAGATTTTAGAAGACGTTGAAGGAGATAACAGATGTATATAATGCATCTTCTTTTGTAATTCTTTTGCTGTTACTTTGAAAATAGTTTTGGCAAACAGCTACACAACTATTTATCAAAGCACAAAATTCCAACTCCCAAAGGTAACATATTGCTGTAATAAATGTGGGATATCACTTAGTTTTAGTTGTAAAACTAGAATATTTTAATCACTTCCCTTACAGATGAATACATATATAAGCTTAAAAAGTCATCATGGTGAGCATAACTTGCACATGATGGTCACAGGCAGCAGAAACTGACTTTTCAGATATTTGCATTCATGGTTAGGTTTTTCTATTATAGCAACCTTACAAATAGTTTCCTCTTGGCATTTCCTTATCTTCAGAAACTGAAACTGAATGGTAACAAAGCACAAGCAAATCTAAATGAGCTTTTCTTTGAGTATGTAGACAGGACAAGTCAAAAGTCCTGGAGGACACCTAAATTTGAAGGTCACGTTGTCAAGTTCTATTGCTAATCATCTTAAGATGCTCAAATAGGAGATCATACCATTTACATGAAGTTAACTAAGGCATTTTAAATTCTATTATAACCCAAACCTCAAGAACAGCTGAGGTGAGGTTTAATGTGACCGTGGCACAAGAGGACAATATAATCTTACCTTAAAATTCTATGGTTGTCTATATAGGACAAGCATTATTATAATAGTAGTAAAGATGCCAGTGAAGGTACAGATAGATGTCATCATGTAGCTTTTGACTAAGCACCATATGGCTCTCAGCAGTGAGCTAGTAATTACCTACCAGCTCACTGCAGCAAAAAACAAGAGAATAACAAAAGAGAAACTAGTTTCAGCAATCTAAAAGCTAAACATCCAGGGCAGGGGTTACGGCACTGCGTTCAGAAACAGATGTGAGACACTACTACTTACATGCATGTGTTTGGCCTTCTGGTAGATTCTGTATCTTTCAATCATTTACTGTGGCCACACTTTTGTACAGATTGTTCATTTACGTTTGACCTACAGTGCTGCTCACCATTATTGGCAGCTGTAGGGTTTTGGTACTCACTCAGCCACGTTACAGGTAGTCACAGGAAACGGTTTCTTGTAAAAACATCCAAGGCAGGTTTATTGTACCTTCATAAACCACACTTTTTGAAAGTAAACAAAAGACAGCATTGTCCGGCACAGAGTAACAAAAACAGATAATAAGCAGTCCATATAACATGGCGGGTTCGCCCGCTCACCGTCAATGTCCTTTAGCATAAAACACTCTGGAGGTCTCCACACCTCCAGCCACAGACACTGAATGAGACACTCGGTCTCATTTTATTTACATGCCCTGGGGTGGGGATATATGAGCAGCCAATCCCGCCCAACTCTTATGACTGTTCATAAAACCGGTCCTGATACACCCAATTAACCCTCTCAGCACTACGTGCATTAGAGGATGCTATTCCCGGGTTTACATCACCGAACATACCACCCTCTGTGATACATATCTCCCCTCAAGGACCTGTGCAGTGGCCATCTTACAGCACCCCTTCATTTTTTTCATAGACTGTACAATATCTTCAGAAATAAATGGAAATGTACCAAAGTTATAGCCTCAGGATTTTTTAACCAGTAGTCCAAAGTAGTACAACAATAAAACATTGTTTTTCAACTTCCATGTTGCAATTTCAAAGAAGAAACAGAATAAACAGCATGTGCAGCAATAAAGGCACCCCTAATTAATACTTGGTTGTGACGCGCCCCCTGGGCCTGTGCTGTGCAGGGGATACCCAGAGCCGGATCGCTGGGGGTTGTAGTCCTCCGTGGCTGTGACCCGGTCCGTGCCCAGGGCGGTCAAACCAGTGGCAGTCTTAGGTAATAACAATGTCCGACTACGCCACCCGTGGATTGCGGTCAGTGGGGACCGCCGCTGCGCTGCCGACCGCTGAGGCTGATGTTGTATGCGCAGCCAAGTATGGGATAACTCCCCACGGGAGAAGTATTGCCTCAGGGCAGCTAGTGTGGATGATGGGAGTGATGGTGTGAGCGTCCCAGTTCTGATGGTGCTGGTGCGGCGATGAAACACAGAGACGTGTGGTGCAGTTCAGGGTCTTTACTGATGGTATAACGCAGACCCTCCCGGGAGTACTGGTTAGCAGTAGGGGCCTAGTCAGTCTGTAAGCAAGTAGGATCTCCCCTGGCCAGGTGGAGTTGTAGGCCTCCCCGACTATCTGCACTCTTTCCTGGCTACCTTGCTCTATGCGGGTAGAAGTAGCCCACGTCCCTGAGTATACCGTGTGGTGCTCTCCCGTATGGCCGGTGACTTGGGGCCTTCCGTTAGCCTCCGCTTCACGATGGCGGTGCTGGTCCCTTGCTTGTGACCGTGCCTCCGGGCTTCTAAGGCCAGAGGACATGGAATCCCCTGCCGGTTGGATTCTGCTGCTGGACCTGGAGGTCCCCACAGCCTCGGACTCCGTGTCCGGGTTTAGTGTCTTCAGCCAAGGCGAGCTTTCTAGCTTCCAGCCTCTGGCACTCGCTCCTGCTCCTACAGAGCTCCTAGTTCTTGCTTTCCCTGTGTCTGCTGTCCTCCAGACCTGACTCTGTCTGGGACTTCACTCACTAGGCTCTGACTGCTCTGCTTGTTCTGCAGGCTCTGTCTCTGTCCTAATCCCGCCCTAGACCCAGTTTATAAGGGCAGATTCCTCCCCTCCCAGGTCTGGGTGGGCCGTGTTGCATGCTTAGGGCTCCTGACCAGAGAAACCTCCCACTTGCTCTCAGACATAATATTTCTATTACTGTGGCAACCAGACCCCTGGGGTGCCACATTCCCCCCTAGTAAATTTTAGTTCTCCAGGACTAAACACATTTTTTAAAGAAACATAAATGCAGGGTATAACAATAATACAATAACATATTTACAAGAAGCTTTAGTTCTTTAAAGGTCACAGCGTGTCCGTAACCAGGTGTCCATATCACCCAAGGTGAAGTTTGTTAAACAAGAGGGCGTCCATGTCACCCAAGGTGAAGCTTTAAACGAAGTAGGGGACCTGTCCAAAGCAAACCCCTTGCGTTGGCCTTGGGCGTGGCTGCAAGGCTGAAGCTAGCTACTTTGGACCGCAAGGAGGCCACGCCAGACAGGTTTTCTCTTCCGCGGCCTTCTTCGCAAGAGGCACAATGTGCAACTATCTACAAGAATTGTTCCGGTTATCCAGCGTCCATAACCTGTTAGTCCAAATAAATCTGCAGGGTAACTGAGAAACATAATTAATAACAGGCAACAACACAAACCATAAACAGTTAAACAGATAAATTCACAGTGCATTAGTTTAGATTTTCCAGCGAGCGGGCATCTGACCTCTAGTGACTCTAGTGGACCTACGGAGCTCACTAACTGGTCCTGCACTACAGGGTGTAGGAGGTGTTATGGGCAAGCTGGGCAGCTGTCTGCGCACTCTTTGGCTCATTAGGGGCACGGCAGGCTCACTACTAGCAGAGGGTTGATTCTCCTTGGCTGCTGGTGTGGACTCTTCTGCCTCTTGGGCCGGCTGCTCTTCCAGCTCTACCTGGTCTTCTGTAGGCACTTGAGGGGCTGGCTGGAGAAAGGTGAGGACAGGCACCACGATAGCATTGTTTACTTGTGTCCAGGACCGGGGAAAGTCTCCGAGTACGGTGGTGATCATTTCCTCCTTTTCCTCTACGGGTTGAGGGTCTTCCTGATCTTCATCCGCGCTTTGCAACTTCTCGGGGCACTTTTTCAGGTGGTCTCTGGAGACAGTGGCTGTGGTCTCTCCTCCATCCTTGCTGATGACGTACACCTTTGGATTATTGTGGCTTGAGGGCAGTACGGTGTACGGGTCCTTTTCCCACTGGTCGTCCAACTTATGGAGCCGCCTTTTTCTTTTCAAGACCTGCTCTCCAGGTACCAGGGGAACAGCGGGAGCATGTTGGTTAAAAGTCCTCTCCTGCCTTTCTCTTGATTGACAGAGACTTCGCTCGACGCTCTCCTGTACTTTCCGATACTGCTGCTGCCGTTCTGTATCCCAGTCTGCTTCTGGCGAGGTGTCCTCGGGTGTCAGGACTCCCATATCCAGATCAACAGGCAGCTTACCAGGTTTTGCTCGCATTGGGTAAGCCGGGGTACAGTTGGTGGAACCTACCGGGATGTGGTTATACAGGTCCACCAGATCGGGCAGTTTCTCAGGCCACAGACTGCGTTCTTCCAGGGGCAATGTTTTTAGCAGATCTATCACCACCTGGTTCATCTTCTCGCAGAGTCCATTGGTTTGGGGGTGATAGGGCGTTGTTCTTATCTTCTTGCAGCCATACCGGTTGCAGAACTCCTGGAAGACCTCCGCTTCGAAGGCTGGTCCTTGGTCCGTCAGCACTTGGTCCGGGTACCCGTGTGGGCGGCAGAAGTGCAGCTGGAAGGCTCTGGCTGCTGTCTGAGTCGTTAAGTCTTTGACAGGGACCACCACCAGGAACCGGGAGTAGTGATCCACGATGGTTAGGGCGTAGACATACCCGCTTCTGCTTGGAGCCAGTTTAACATGGTCCAGAGCGACCAGTTCCAGCGGCTGCCTGGTGATGATGGGCTGCAGGGGAGTCCTCTGGCTGGCACGGTCCCTTCTTCTTAGATTGCACGGGCCACAGTCTCTACACCACCTCTCAATGGCTCCTCTCATGCCTATCCAGTAGAACCGTTCACGCAGCAGGAACTCCAGCTTCTTCCATCCGAAGTTCCCTGCCCTATTGTGGTAGGCCTCCAGCACCATAGCTGCGTCCCGTCTCGGTACCACCACCTGCCAGATCAGTTCATGTGTCCGGGAATTGACCATTCTGCGGCACAACTTCTCCTTATAGAGAAACAGTCTGCTCTTTTCCGTCCACAGTTGCTTGGTCTCTTCCGGAGCATCTGGGTCCAGGCGGGCGTCAGCCTGGGTCAGCATTTCCTTCACCAGACGGACTGCGGGGTCACTGTCTTGCATCTCCGCCCAGTTGTAGTGGGGTAAGGGGTTGAACGTAGCGGATCGCTGGCCCCTCATACGGTGGGAATACTGGGTAATCCCATGATGGTGAAACGCAGGGAGTTCGATCTCTTCCAATTCTTCTGGATCCTCCCCTTCGTCCGGTTGGTTTGGCATCCTGGACAGGGCGTCCGCGTTGGTATTGGAGCGTCCTGCCCGGTATTTGATTGTGAACTCAAAATTGGACAGGCGGGCCATCCATCTCTGCTCCAGGGCACCCAGTCTTGCTGTTTCCAGGTGTGTCAACGGGTTGTTGTCCGTGTACACGGTGAACCTGGAAGAGGCAAGGTAATGCTTGAAACGTTCGGTTACTGCCCACACCACTGCCAGGAACTCTAGCTTGAACAAGCTGTAATTCTCAGGGTTTCTTTCCGTGGGTCGCAGTTTTCGGCTGGCGTAAGCAATTACCCGTTCTCTCCCCTGCTGGATCTGGGACAGTACGGCTCCTAGCCCGATGTTGCTTGCGTCCATGTGGAGGATAAAGGGCTGGCTGTAATCAGGGTACGCCAGGATTTCATACCCCGTGAGGGCCATCTTCAGCTGGCGGAAGGACTCCTCTTCCAGCTTTTCCCATTTGAAGGGTGGCTTCTGGTTTTTGGCCTTCCTGGACTGGCCTATCAGGAGGTCCTGCATAGGAGCTGCCTTCTTGGTAAAACCGGGAATGAATCTTCGGTAGTAGCCTACCAACCCGAGGAACTGCCGCACTTCCTTTATGCTGGATGGTCTTGGCCAGTCCTTAATCACGGTGATCTTGTCAGGGTCGGGGGCTACTCCGTCAGCACTCACCACGTGTCCCAGGTACTGTACCTTTGGCTTCAGTAGATGACACTTTGAGGGTTTTACCTTTAGGCCATAGTTTGCCAGGGCTTCAAACACTTCTGCCAGGTGTTCCAGATGGTCCTCATAGGTCTTGGAATAGACGATGACATCATCCAGGTATAATAGGACCGTCTCGAAGTTCCGGTGTCCCAGACAGCATTCCATCAACCGTTGGAAGGTTCCTGGTGCGTTGCAGAGCTCGAACGGCACACAGTTAAATTCGCTGAGTCCCATCGGGGTGGTGAATTCGGTCTTCTCCCGGTCCGCCTCTGCTACAGGAACCTGCCAGTACCGACTAGTGAGATCCAAAGTAGAGAAGAAGTTAGCAGATTTTAATGCAGCTAAGGACTCTTCTATCCTTGGTAACGGGTACGCATCTTTGTGTGTGATACGGTTGACCTTCCTGTAGTCTACACACATTCTCATGGTGTTGTCTTTCTTTTTCACTAAGACTAGTGGAGCTGCCCAGGGGCTACAGCTGTCCCTAATTACCCCAGCCTCCTTCATGTCTTTTAGCATCCCCTTGGCGTGTTGATAGTGTGCAGGGGGTACGGGTCGGTATCTCTCCTTTATGGGAGGATGGTCTCCCGTTGGGATGTGATGTTCTACCCCCTTTACTCGCCCGAAGTCTAACGGGTGTTTGCTAAACACTCTCTCGTACTCTTGAACCACCCGATAGACTCCCTGTTTTTGGTGTGAGGGAGTGGAGTCAGTACCCAAATGCAGTTGCTGACACCAGTCCTCCATTGGTTTCTTAGAGCCGTTACCTTCCTCTGGTTGAGATGGAGGCAAGGGTTCCACGGCCTGTACAGAGTTCTGGTTGATGGTGAACAATTTGGCTAGCGTGGCATACCGGGGCAGGTATACTTCTCTCTCCCCGATATTGATGATGCGGACGGGCACCCTCCCATGGCGTACATCGACCACCCCCCGTGCTGTCAAAATGGTGGGCCTACTGTCTGAGTAGACGGGTTCTACCATTGCTTGGTAGTCTCTACCTCTTAGACCAATAGCTGCCCGGCACCAAATCATCATCTCACTTTTTGGGGGCATGGCAATAGGGAACGGGTCACACATTCTCACGCTACCTATCTCACCACCAGATAGTTCCACTTGTTGCCGCTTGATCAGTGCCCGGATCTCTTTTTGGAGCACACGCTGCTGGCTGGAACTGGCGTTCTTGGCAACCTGCTGCAAAATAAGAATCACCTCTGCAAGACAGTTTTCAATTACATTAGTACCTAGGGTTATTTTTGGGTGACTCTCGCGACGGTCAATGTCCACAATGATCAGTCCTTGTGCCGTCCGTTCAACTTTACCGACCTTGATGGTCACCTCCTTAAATCCTATCTGGGGCACGGGCTGACCATTGCTGGCTATAATGCTCAGGTCATCATCTGGGTAGCGGGTTATGACCGAGTCATTCCAGTACCGCTTGAAGAGCACGTACGGGATGGTAGTCACCTGTGACCCGGTGTCTAGTAGGGCACTCATAGGAATGCCATCCAGTACCACAGGCAAGACCGGACGTCCCCCTACGTATTTATCACGCCAGTTCGATGGGCCTGATGATCTTATGCCTGGGGGTTGGCCCTCTACCCCAGGTTGTGCCCGTTTAAATGACAGTACCTTGCCATATGTCCGGGTTGATTGCAGCGGCGGCAGATGGGTCGTCTGTCCTCGTTGTATCTGTCGCTGGGTCTTCCTCTGGCCGGTGGGGTCCTCCTCAGTCGGCGCCACGGGACGTCCTCCGGTCCGGATGCCAGCTGGATCTTTCCTGGAGAAGAGACCTGTAAAGACTGCACAGTTCTGGTTAGCGCGGCAATGCTCTTAGTCAGCTCTTGGACCTGATGGTGCAGGTCTGTTGCCGGGTCATTGTTCAAAGCCTGCGCATCAGCTCCCACAGGCCCTGCAGACAAGGGCGCCGCGTCCTGGTGATAAGTGATAGCAGGGCGCCTGTGGGTCACAGCGCCACCTGGTGCCGGTTCTCGGAGCACCCGGATGGCTCTGTCCTTGAACTATGCAAAGTCCAGGTCAGGGTCCTGTAAGGCCATTGCTCGCAACTGGGTTCGGTGGGCATTGCACAGTAGACCCTCAATAAATTGTTCGGTCAACAGCTTGTCACCATTTCCCACGCTGTCAGGGTCTGCCTGTTTAATGGCTCTCAGGGCCTCTTGTAGGTTTAGAGCATAGTCTCTTATACTTTCATGTGCCTGTTGTTTGCACCCGTAAAATCTGAGCTTTATTTCGGCTGAGGTTCGGGTGTCAAATGTGTCTTTCAGCCGGGCTAGTATCTCTCTGACAGTCCTCTTCTTCCCTGGTGACCAGGACTTTACCTCCCTTTGGGCTGCCCCGATTAACTGGGCCACCAGGATGCTTACTTTTTGCTCTTCCGTGAGGGGGTATACCTGGAAGAGGCTATCCAATCTTTCCCTAAAGTCACTCAGGGTATGTGACTCCCCTGAGTACTGGGTTAGCCAGGTTGCCCCCGGGATATAGGGCATGGTGAATGCATGACCGCTGCAGCGGTTGCGCTGGCGGCCGGTGTGGCGGTGGAGCTCCCCTCGGTGTCCGACATCCTTCTACCCCCCTAGTGGACCGTGGCCTACCTTGCGATGCTCTTCTTCTGTAGGCCGCGGCTCCGCAGTCAATCGTTGGGGTAGAGGACCTGGCGTCGCGCTCCGATGACGTCAGCGTCGCTCTTCCTCCCTTCCAGGACCTTGCGCAGCGTCAGTGCGTGGGGCGGAGCTTCGGCTCTCGCGCGCTATCGGCGTCCACGCCCCTCTTCTTCCCGTGCGGCGTCCCGAAGTGGCGTCCGAAGGCGGGAAGCAGCTGCGGATGGCGGGAAGACGGCAGAATACGGCGGGAAACGACCCAAGATGGCGTCCGATGGCGGGAAACGACTCCGGACAGCGGGAAACTTTGCCACAGGTAAGTACAAAAGTCTTTTTAAGGCACGCAGTACCCGGTGGTTGCGGGCACGAAATCCTGCCGACTACGCCAAAGTTGACGCGCCCCCTGGGCCTGTGCTGTGCAGGGGATACCTGGAGCCGGATCGCTGGGGGTTGTAGTCCTCCGTGGCTGTGACCCGGTCCGTGCCCAGGGCGGTCAAACCAGTGGCAGTCTTAGGTAATAACAATGTCCGACTACGCCACCCGTGGATTGCGGTCAGTGGGGACCGCCGCTGCGCTGCAGACCGCTGAGGCTGATGTTGTATGCGCAGCCAAGTATGGGATAACTCCCCACGGGAGAAGTATTGCCTCAGGGCAGCTAGTGTGGATGATGGGAGTGATGGTGTGAGCATCCCAGTTCTGATGGTGCTGGTGCGGCGATGAAACACAGAGACGTGTGGTGCAGTTCAGGGTCTTTACTGATGGTATAACGCAGACCCTCCCGGGAGTACTGGTTAGCAGTAGGGGCCTGGTCAGTCTGTAAGCAAGTAGGATCTCCCCTGGCCAGGTGGAGTTGTAGGCCTCCCCGACTATCTGCACTCTTTCCTGGCTACCTTGCTCTATGCGGGTAGAAGTAGCCCACGTCCCTGAGTATACCGTGTGGTGCTCACCCGTATGGCCGGTGACTTGGGGCCTTCCGTTAGCCTCCGCTTCACGATGGCGGTGCTGGTCCCTTGCTTGTGACCGTGCCTCCGGGCTTCTAAGGCCAGATGACATGGAATCCCCTGCCGGTTGGATTCTGCTGCTGGACCTGGATGTCCCCACAGCCTCGGACTCCGTGTCCGGGTTTAGTGTCTTCAGCCAAGGCGAGCTTTCTAGCTTCCAGCCTCTGGCACTCGCTCCTGCTCCTACAGAGCTCCTAGTTCTTGCTTTCCCTGTGTCTGCTGTCCTCCAGACCTGACTCTGTCTGGGACTTCACTCACTAGGCTCTGACTGCTCTGCTTGTTCTGCAGGTTCTGTCTCTGTCCTAATCCCGCCCTAGACCCAGTTTATAAGGGCAGATTCCTCCCCTCCCAGGTCTGGGTGGGCCGTGTTGCATGCTTAGGGCTCCTGACCAGAGAAACCTCCCACTTGATCTCAGACATAATATTTCTATTACTGTGGCAACCAGACCCATGGGGTGCCACAGTTGCATACCCTTTGGCATTGATGACAGCCTCCAAACGTTTCTGGTAGCCATCTATAAGATTCTTGCACTTCTCAGCTGGAATTTTCTCCCGCTCTTCCTATGCAGTTTGTTCAAGCTCTTGGGTAGAGATAAGCGAACTTGTTTGGAAAACATTCATCAATCTCAAAGTCAGCACGAATATTGCAAATTCGGATTCGTGTTCAGACCCCCGAACGTTTTTACTCAAAATTAGCAAAATTGGTAAATGTGGTCAACGATTGCGTTTCCACTAATGATTTTTTTAGGACTTAGCTAGGATAGTGGTGCTATATGATGAGCAGGGGGGTAGGGCATGTTTGATGAGGGGAGGGTGGGAGAGGTCAGAGTACTGTCGGACTGTTATTCTTAATTTTTTTTTTCTTAACTTAATGTGTGCAGATTCCGGCAGCCAATCAGGGTGCAGAAAACATCCACAATGTCCAGACACAAGGGCCTGTGCCATTGGCTGCCAAAGTCACATGTCCCTCTCCATATAAAGAGCGGACATTTTGTCTTGGTGCTATTTTGTCAGTGTAACAGTGCAGAGAGGCTGCTCCTGCTGCTGCTACTGGATAGTGAGATAGTTAGCTAGGCGGTTGATAGTCAGTCAGCTAGTTCAGATAGATAGGATCCAGTGTGGCTGTGAAATTGACCTTCCAGCAGATCAATCCTTCTTGCTAATTGTGTGGTCCAGAGACACCAGGCCACATTTCAGCATATAACTCTTTTGTGCAGCTAATATTGTGCTTCGGGCAGGAGTCCACATATGAAAGTCTAAATTCTTTCTGCTCTTAGCATGGTCCTGAAACAAGGTGACATTTGTGCATAGAAATATTTTGTACTGGTAATATTTTTGGCCAGGCAGGAGTCCACATTTGAAAATCTAAATTCTTTGTGCTACTAGTGTGGTCCTGAATCAAGGCCCCATTTGTGCATAGAAATATTTGCGCTATTAATTTTGCTTAAGCCAGGAGTCCACATTTCAAAATCTAAAATCTTTTTGCTACTAGCTTTCTGCAGAAAGCAGGCCACATTCCTGCATATAAATATTTTGTGCTGCTAGTTTTGTTTAACCCAGGAGTCCACATTTCAAAATCTAAATTGTTTGTGCTAATAGCGTTTTCCTGAAACCAGGCCCATTTCAGCTTTTAATTCTTTTGTGCTAATATTGTGCTCCATCCAGGAGTCCACATTTCAGAATCTAAATTGTTTGTACTAATAGCGTGGTCTTGAAACCAGGCCACATTTCAGCATGGGACAGGGCTTGGACCAGCATTTGCAGCTTAAACGTTGATCAGTAACAGGTGGTTGAGTGACAGGTGTAGGTCTGGTGCTCTGCCAGCCCTGCCAAATTCAGGCAACACACATGAAGAAGACCCAACTTTGAGTCCAAACGTTTCCAAAAATTCAGGGCAGAAAAGTAGCATCAACTTTTTTTAATTTAATTTAGGAGTCACCCTCCTCCTCTTCCTGCCGTGACAGCGAAGTACAGTCTGTGTGCGCCTCAGGTATCTGAGTCTCATCAGGATCACCTCCACCCGCGGATGCTAAAATCTGGTGATGAGGGTCTAGATTCTGCTCAGGCCCTACTTCGTCCAGCCCCGGATCCAACTGAAAAATTTTTTTGGGATCAGTGCAGATGCTTTCTTCCTCTTGAGTCTGTGAATGTTTGGAGCAGACCTCTGATACCCATGGAATAGAATGTGTGAACAGCTCTGCAGACTCGCCCATCTGTGGTTCCCCACAGTCAGTTGGGTGGTTGGAGAGTTGTGACGCGGGGGGGGGGACTAAGGTAATTGGGGTGCCACTTCTGGGACTCTACTGTTTATGATGTTAAGGTGGAGGAAGAGGAGGAGTGGCCACTTGGTGCACGCTTGCCATCCACTGGATCACATGCTCTTTCTGGCCCTCATGTATAAGGCATACCGCTGTGCGACTGCCAAAGAAAGGGAGTGGAGTAGAGCATCCAGTAATAGAAGTTGTCAAAATGCTGCGCAATTACTCACTGCAGCAAAACAAAACTACTTCTAATCTCTCATATCATCCCTGTCTCACATCCCTAAACAGCTATTCAGTACTTTCAATTCTCTCCTCTGTCACCCTGCTCCCCCTCCCTCTCCTCTCATCTCAGCTGAAGACTTTGCCTCATTCTTCAAGCAGTACATTGACAACATAAGACAAAGCTTTTGCTTAAAGTCCCCAGAGCTCCTCCTCATAACTACTCAACTCTCCTCCTCCAAAACCAGCTTCTCCACCATCATGGAAGATCAATTTTCCTCTTTCCTCTCCAAATCACATCTCACCTGTGAACTTGACCCAATCCCGTCCCACCTCATTCCAAACCTTACCACAGTCTTCATCCCAACCCTAGCCCACCTCTTAAACCTGTCACTAACAACTGGTGTCTTTCCCTCATGTTTCAATCATACCTCGATCACACTCATCCTCAAAAAGCCCTATTTTGACATATCCGCTGTGTCTAGCTATCACCCCTTATCACTTCTCCCCTATGCCTCAAAACTACTGGAACAATATTTTGAACTTTCCTCCCACCTTTCCTCCTGCTCCCTCTTTGACTGATTACAATTTGGGTTCCAACCACATGATTCCACTGAAACTGCCCTGACTAAAGTCACCAATGACCTAATAGCCGCCAAATCCAAGCGACACTAATTCGTCCCCCTCCTCCTGGACCTGGCATCTGCCTTCGACACAGTGGACCATTCCCTCTTACTACAGACTCTCTCATCTCTTGGCATTACAGACTTGGCCCTATATTGGATCCCCTCATATCTAACATGCCAGACATTCAGTGTCTCCCACTCACACACAATCTTTGCTAGATTTCTAAAACTTAACATGGATAAAACCGAATTCATCATCTTTCCACCATCTCATTCATCTCCCCAACTGACCTATCCATCAAAGTCAATGGATGCCCACTCTCCCCAGTCCCCCAAGCTTGACTCTGATCTCTCCTTCAAACCTGAAATCCAAGCCCTTTCCACTTTCTGCTTACTCCAACTCCAAAATATCTCCTGGATCCGCACATTCCTCAGCCATGAATCTAAAAAAACACTGGTGCATGCCCTCATCATCTCCCACCTTGACTACTGCAACCTCCTGCTCTGTGGTCTCCCTTCAAACACTCTCGCACCCCTCCAATCTATCCTAAACTCTGCTGGCCAACTAATCCACCTGTCACTCCGCTATTCCTTGGCTTCTCCCCTCTGTCAATCCCTGCACTGGCTCCCCATTGCCCAGAGACTCCAGCTCAAAACCCTAACTTTGGCATACAAAGCCATCCAAAATCCGTCTCCTCCATACATCTGTGACCTAGTCTCCCGGAACTTACCTGCACACAGCCTCCGATCCTCACAAGATCGCCTATTCTAGTCCCCTCTTATCTCCTTTTCCCACAATCGCATACAAGATTGCTCCTGTGCATCTCCCCTACTCTGGAACTCTCTACCCCAATATATCAGACTCTCGCCTACCGTGGAAACCTTCAAAAGGAACCTGAAGACCTACCTCTTTCGACAAGCCTACAACCTGCAGTAACTCTTGCTCCACCATACCGCTGCATGACCAGCTCTACCCTCACCTACTGTATCCTCACCCATCCCTTGAGATTGTGAGCCCTCACGGGCAGGGTCCTCTCTCGTACTGTACCGGTGACTCGTTTTTGTTCAAGATTATTGTACTTGTTGGTTGCTATGTATACCCCTTTTCACATGTAAAGTGCCATGGAATAAATGGCGTTATAATAATAAATAATAACACTTAGACTAGTTGTACTTTGGGTCAATTGATGACACTTTTCCTGGTGTCTGCCCCTAATTTGAGCTGTTTTGGCAGCTTTTGGGCCCCTTTGAAGATGTTGTGTATGAGTTTGGTTTTGCCTCTCATTGAATTCAATGGGATTTGGATATGTTCAACGAACTGTTTGGTGAATTGTTTGGCGAACATCGGGAAGTTCGTCAATCAGAACCATGAAATTTTCGCTCACCTCTACTCTTGGATTTTTTTTTCCAAAGGCAGATTTCAGCTCACCCCAAAGATTTTCAATGGGATTGAGGTCAGGAGTCATTGCTGGCCATTTTAAAACAGTCCATTTATTTTCTTTTTTAACCATTCCTGTGTACTTTTGGATGTGTGCTTTGGGTCATTGGCTTGCTGGAGGATCCATCATCTTCGACTCAAACCAAGTTTTCTTACACTGGGTAGGACATTTCGCAAATCTAAAATCTCTTGATAATTCTCTGATTTCATGATTCCTGTGATACGGTCAAGGCCTCCAGTACCAGACGCAGCAAAGCAACCCCACAACATTATGTATCTTCTACCATGCTTAACTGTTGGGTGTTCTTTTCCTTATAAGCTTCATTGCGCCGTCATTACTCAAACTGTTGCTTTGCATTGCCTAAAAGCTGTATTTTTGTTTCATCTGTCCAGAGAACATTTTCCCAGAAGGATTGTGGTTTGTCAAGGTACTCTTTGGCAAAGATCAGTCGTTCCTTCTTATGTCTTTTCTTCTGCAATCACTTCTTCCTTGGCCTTCACCCATAAAGCTCTGCTTCAATTAGTGTGTGGAGTATGGTATTTGTTGAAACCATGACCCCAGACTGTTCCAGGTTGGCTTTTAGGTCTTTGGATGTTTGATGTGGCGTTTTTTTTACCATTCGCATCAACCTTCGATGACATCTCTTGTCGATTATCCTCTATCCCCCACGTCCAGGGAAGTTCTTGACGGTTTTACGCTTGGCAGTCTTCGTAATAACATTGTGCACTGTTGAAACTGGAATACCAAGGTCTTTGGAGATGGCCTTATACCCTTTGGAAGTCTTGTGTTTGCTAATAGCAGCTGATGTCCTCACACACCTCCTTTGTACTCTTCACCATTGTGACAAAGGAACAGGGCCTACCATGTGGCTTTTTAAAACACTGAAGTCATCATTCATTGGCTAATTCAGGTCACATGGGCACCGACAATCACACGTGAAACTCTTTTGTGATTTACTACAGGCGAGTCAAAATGTGTTTCCATACTAAATTAATGTAAAGGGTGCCAATATCAGTGTCACAGCAAGCTTTAGGCTTTTCTATTTTTCCCTCCCATTGTTTTTTGTTTTAAATTATTGTTTATCATTTGCTCTTTTGTATTTAAAGGGGTTGTCCAGTACTTATTATTACCCCCCCCCCCAATGTATTCCCCCGGGGCCCCTAAGGGTTTTTGTAAATACCTTCTGTTGCAGTTATTGCCTGTGAGCAGCACCATCACTGGCCACTCACAGGCATCACGTGACCCCCGGCTGCAGCCGGCTCTGACATCCATTGATGTCACGTCATGGTTCCAGATGCAGCCGGGGTTCTCCCTCTTCTGTGTTCCACAGGTGGATGCTGGGTTGTGGGCGGGGTTACCACGCACGTCACACCCAGCATCCACCGCGCGCTCTCCCTCTCCCCATTCATTGGGAAATCGTGCAGTGGATGCTGGGTGTGACATGCGGGGTAACCACGCCCACAACCCAGCATCCACCATGGGGACCGTGTCACTGATGTCACGCCTCACTTGACGTGACATCAGTGTCGGGTCACGTGATGCCTGTGAGCGGCCAGAGATAGCACCGCTCACAGGCAGTAACTGCAACACAAGGTAAATACAAAAAACCTTTAGGGGCCCCGGGGGGGATACATTTGGGGGGGTAATAAAAATTAGTGACCAACTTCTTTAACACAAGTGCTCTATACAAAAAAACTGTTTCACTTGATTCATTTTTTCAGGAGATATTCCACATTATGTACTTAAACTTCATGGGTGCCAATAACGATGAGCAAGACTGTACATGTTATTGGCATATAAGTAACAACTCTGCATTATAGTAAAAATGTACTCTTACTGCAGTGACATGGCAGTCTCTTACCTTAAAAAAAACTTTTTGAAAGATAAAAAATAACAATGTTACATTTAATAATTAGTTTTAAAGATTAATATATTATAATGGATGGCAAGGAATGCTGTTAAATTGTCTGGTCTGAGGATATGACCTGCCTTCTAGTAAAAATAACTAAAAAAATTGTCAGATGCTTTACACAGTGTACTCTTGCTATTACACTTATCTCATTCATCTATTTTAGACAGTTAGTTGTCTGCACTGTGGACCTTTCACATAGCAATACATGATGGATGTCAGACTAGGTGTTATTGATTTGTTGCAGTCAGGGCTTATTTAATATTAGTAGTGACCTCTTGCAAAATTTTCTAAGGACCTTAGCTTTGGGTTCAACTTCCCATTGGTTAATACAATATTATTTTAGATGTATGGTCCCTTAAATGTAATTTTCGTATGTGCCGCCGTCATACTTCCTTTTTGTGGTGTGACCTATGCTCTTAAATGTTTGATGATATATAAATATTATCTGAAGGTTACAAGGTTTCTCAAGGAACATTGAGCATTAGAGAACAGTTGGTTTTTCAGATTTGATTACTTTTTTTGTGTTTTCTGTACAAAAATCACCAATTAGGCGATGTTTTGTCCCTTCTCTTAAACAGAAACATAAAGAATAGAGGAAATATTGAGTTGAATTTAGCATGTGGACTTTGGGAGGGGACAAGAAGTTATGGCTCCTGCTAGGTTAGAAGATGTATTCTAGAAAGAAGCCCATCAGAGAATTAAATGTGTATGCATGTGTGTCACAGTGTGTATATGTGCTGGTGTATGTAGAGTCTCTAAAGTATTTGTGTGGGTTACTGTGCATATCAATGTGTGTATAACTGTGTGTGAATATGTTTGTATGTAACAAGGTATAGATTTGCGTCTCATAGAGAAGGTTTGTGCACTTGGAGAGTCTCTAGCATTATGATATGCACATTACTTGTGGTCACTTATTCTTAGAGATGAGCGGATGAGGCAAAACTCTACTATGCCTGTTTACATATTTTTTCCCTGGAAATTCGTTTCATGGAGAAGTCATTCTCTACAAATATATTGTCCCTCACCTGGTGGACGCAGCACGGCTTGGGCAGTCATCGCCTGCAGCATTGACCTGAATAACAACCATGAGTAAAGCTTTGGAAACTGCAATTACAAGTCTCTGTGTTTCATCGCCGCACCAGCACCATCAGTACTGGGACACTCACACCATCACTACCACCATCTTCCACATTAGCTGCCCTGAGGCAATACTCCTCCCGTGGGGAGTTATCCGATACTCAGCTGCGCAACCAACATCAGCCTCAGCGGTCGGCAGCGCAGCGGCGGTCCCCACTGACCGCAATCCACGGGTGGCGTAGTCGGACACTTATTACAATACAAATAGACTGCCACTGGTTTGACCACCCTGGGCACGTACCGGGTCACCGCCACGGAGAACTACAACCCCCAGCGATCCGGCTCCGGGTATTCCCCCTGCACAGCAGCAGCAGCAGCACAGGCCAAGGGGGCGCGTCAACTTTGGCGTAGTCGGCAGGATCATTACCAACCCGCCACAAGCGGGTATTGCGTGCCTGGAGAAAACTGCACATGTACCTTAAAAAGAAGTCTCCCGCCATTTCCAGAAGTTTCCCGCCATCCGGAGTCGTTTCCCGCCATCCGGAGTCGTTTCCCGCCATCCGGAGCCGATTCCCGCCATCGGACACCATCTTGGACCGTTTCCCGCCATCTTCATCCGTTTTTCCTGCCCTGGCAGAGCGGACGCCATTATGTGCGCACCAAAGGACAGCAGGAAGCCACCTCCCATCGTGGGCCAGGTCCCAGAGTGGCGCCAAAGAAGGAGCCCGCCCCCACCAGCCATGAATGCCGCAATGGAGATGTCCATCAACGTGGGGGGGCTGCCCCTGAAGGTGATTGTCAGCAGATGCCCCCAAGACCAACCCCCATGGGGGCGGATAGGAAAGAAAACTGAGGGGCTGGGTGCGGCCTGGATCAGTCTGGACCTGCTGCACCCGGAGATGGAGGGAGCAGAAAAATCCACCTGCACCCTGGCCCGCAGCCTGCTGCAAGCGGAGCCACCCTGCAGCCTGACAGAACTGCTGGCCCAACTGCCTAGAGACCCGGACCGTGCGCGCGCAGCGCTGGAAGATCTGAATAAAAGAATGGTCCGGGCACAGCGGGATGTGTTTGCCGGGTGGAGAGAGGAGATGGCCCGGCAGCACGGAGGTGACCAGCAGAGGACCCCACCGGAACCGGGCAGCGCGCTTACCACTGGGCGCGGAGAAGAGAGACCGGCAGCTGCAGATGACGCCGCGGAGGAGGCCACGGAGACCGAGGCAGGTAATGGGGACGCCACCACCCCAAGCCCGGGGAACACCAGCCTGCCCTCACCCTCCGTTGCGGGACCCGAAGCCCCGGGGACCGTACCTGACACCACGCCTCCACCGCCACCAGCTAGGCCTCAGGCAGCAAGCACCGTCGTAACGCCCCGCCCCGCGCTGTGCCCTCTGAACCCTGGCGCCGTACAGCGTGAGACGTCACAGGCCAGGACGCAAGGCCCAGCACACCCGGGCGCCGCTGCCTCACCAGCGCCCCCTACCTTGGCGGTGCCACCCCCGGGCGCGACCAACAAGCGACCACCGGCCTGGTCGCAAGGACGAGTGCCCCCGGGCGCTGCCACCCGTCCGAAGCCCACAGTGCCACCCTTGGGCGCGGACCTGTATGCCCAATATACCAGCCCGGACGGGCTACCCTTTGAATGGCCGCCGGAGTTCGCCAACCCCCGTCTCCGGAAAGAGCGACCCCTGAGTGAGCCTTTGATTCCGGGCCCGGAGACCGCCAACATCGCTCCTCCCCTGCCGGAGGATGCCCAGTTTGCATGGGACCCCACTGGCGAGAACCTCATGGGCTTCACCCAGGAGACCCGGGCGGAAGAAGCCCAGCGCCTGGAGTGTTGCCGTCAGCAGCTAGCCACCTATGAAAGAGAGCGGCGGCAGAGGCGCATCAGGGAGCAGCGACTCCAGGCCAGGAGCGCGGAGCAAAAGAGGAGGGCCCGACAAGACACCCACGCCATCCGCGGACCCAGAGCCACCGGGACCGTAGTCAAGTTCCAGCTGGAGCATGGCTAGGGCTTCATCAGAGACCCGGAGGCTGACACCGACGTCTTCGTCACTAGAAGGGACGTTGAAAGCCACCTGCCAGAGGGACATCACGGACGTGACCTGTACCCCGGCTACGTGGTCACCTACACCCGGCACAAGGGCGCAAAGGGACTGTACGCCCTCCACGTTCACCGGCTCACAGAGGAGGAACTGCAGTACCGCCCAGACACAGAATACACTGAGGATCCGGACGGACCAGAAGATTACCCGGAAGAGCGAGAAGGACACCGTTACCAGTAAACGGTAAAATGGAACTGTATATAGTTACCCGTCAGGGGTACAAGAACTGTTACTTGTGTGCCCCTTCCTAAATTACCAGGCTGAGGACTGTGAACAGCCACTCCCTTATCCCCACTGGCCGAGGACTGAGAGCGGCCATCCCTTGTATATAGTTGCGCTTCTTAAAGCGCCCCCTACTGGTTTTATACAAAAACCGCAACGTCTACCTCAGGATTAAATGGACTGTTGCACCTTTACCTGGTCGCAAGTTGCACAGCGGCCAGAGCTCAAGAATGTTCTACTTGAAAAAGTTTTATATTGAAAAGTTTTATATGCTGCTAGAATAATAATACAAATGTTTTATGTGATGTTTTATATGCTAAAAGAGTTCCAGTGGCATTAGCAAGATGTTTTATGAAAAGGAGTACCAGTAACGTTAAAAAGAGAAGAATACCTCCCATAAAGGGATGAGTGAAAAGTTATTGTCTTATATACGAATGCATTCTAAAAACTTGTATGTTTAAATTGTCTTTGCTCTTTTCCAGCCCGAGGACGTGCTGTGATTTACCAGGGGGGAATGTAGCACCCCGAGGGCTCGGCTGCTACAGGGGTATTGCACCTCAGTCCAGAGGTGTGATATTCCACTCCCGGGTAAGGATGGAGTGTGGACCAGGGCTCAGTAAGCTGCATGCACCACACACACCCCATTTCCGAGGAACAGACCAACGGTGCTCCCACTAGACAGAGTGCAGGCACGACAGCTTCTGTTCCTGGCTGGAGTGGGGAGGGGAAAGTACACCCAGTGGTGTAGGAGCAGATAGGGGTAGGTCTCTGGGCATAGGTAGGAGCCCATTGGTTGCTAGTCACCTGGGCTCGGGTGTTAGAAGGAGGTATAAAAGGTGGGCACCATCTTAGATCAGGGTCAGTTCAGTCCGGTTCAGTTCAGAGAGGAGGAGAAGAAGACAGGAGCTCAGCCAGAGAGGGCTGACAGGGAGCTGTGGCTCAGTCTGGGCCCAGCTCCAGAGGCAGGCCTGGAGTGGAGGCCAGAAACAGCAGAAAGAGAGAGTAGGAGGAACAGAAAGGAAAGTAAGAAAGGAACTGGAACAGAGGAGAAAGGAAGCAAGGAACACAGAGAAAGGCCCAGAGACACGAAGGCAGAAGGAACCCCATATGCCCAGAGGAGATACTGGGTGAAGGGTTGGCAGAATAGGGTACCGGAACCCAAATTGGTGGAGGCGACTAATCCTCAGCCAAAACCGGAGGTTGTGACCACATCTTGGTGCGACCCCTCACTACATCCACCAGAAAGGCATACCGCATAGGGTCAGGGAAACCGGGAGAGGTTTCGCCAACAGAAGGCCCGAGGAAGCTGGACAAAGGTGGGTCACTGGTGGGGACGGCCAGTAGAAAGGAAGAGAGGGGAGCTTTGAACCACGCTCTGGAATTACCTGGGAGTTGACCGAGTCCCTCACCTGGTGGACGCAGCACGGCTTGGGCAGTCATCGCCTGCAGCATTGACCTGAATAACAGCCGTGAGTAAAGCTTTGGAAACTGCAATTACAAGTCTCTGTGTTTCATCGCCGCACCAGCACCATCAGTACTGGGACACTCACACCATCACTACCACCATCTTCCACATTAGCTGCCCTGAGGCAATACTCCTCCCGTGGGGAGTTATCCGATACTCAGCTGCGCAACCAACATCAGCCTCAGCGGTCGGCAGCGCAGCGGAGGTCCCCACTGACCGCAATCCGCGGGTGGCGTAGTCGGACACTTATTACAATACAAATAGACTGCCACTGGTTTGACCACCCTGGGCACGGACCGGGTCACCGCCACAGAGAACTACAACCCCCAGCGATCCGGCTCCGGGTATTCCCCCTGCACAGCAGCAGCAGCAGCAGCACAGGCCCAGGGGGCGCGTCACATTCAGCAGAGAACACAGGACAAATGTGAGCTAAGCCTTGTTCTGATTTTTGGGAGATAGAATGAACATATAGACAGCGGTACAAGAATAGTTCTTATTTTTATTTTTGCGCAGTTCACCATGCGTTATAAGTGATTAGACGGTTTTATTCTTTGGGTCAGTGCGATTTCAACGATACAAGATTTATATTGCTGTTTTATTTTCTGCTGCTATCAAACACTCAGAATGCTTTTTTATTTAAAAAAAATAGTTATTTCATCGCCATATTCTGAGAGCTGTAACTTTTTTTTGTTTGGTGAACAGAGCTGTATGAGGGCTTTTTTTTGTGTGATGAGATTTTTTTGGTACCATTTTGGGATACTTAACGTTTTTGATTTTTCAGACACAGAATGAACAAAAAACAGCAATTCAGTAATTGTTTTTATCTATTATTTATCTATTTTTTTGCACCGATTTGTTCGTCGGGTCAGTACGATTACAGCGATTTTTTTTTATGCTTTGCTGTTTTACAGACTAAAAACAGTATTTAACAAAAATGAATTTATTTTTGCATCACCATATTCTGAAGGCTGTAAGCTTTTTATCTTTTCCCCGAATGAGCCACATTAGGACTTGTTTTTCGTGGGACGATTTGGCATTTTGATTTTTACATTTTTTTTACATATGACATTTTGATGGCTTTTTATTCAAATTTTTTAGTGATAGGTGAGGACTAAAATGCTCGGGTGCTCGATACTCGGGTGGAGCAAATTGAAATGCTCAGGTGCTCGACCCGAGCAACGAGCCAAATGTAAGTCTATGGGAAACTCAAGCATTTTTCAGGTGGCTCCCCCGGCGGTGTGCAGAGGCCTAAAAATTGCCCAAATCGATGGGAACAGTGCTCAAATGACATGGGAACAGCATGGGGAAGACCCCTGGAAGCATTTTTGACTCCCAGGTCACTGCTGTCAACAACGTTGTCAGAGGTATTACGCAACTTTTACGGACTCACAATAAAACATACAAAAACAAGACCAAAATGGATATTCCTAGGAAATATGTTAAGGAACATCATTTCCACAGTAATGAATTGAATATAAGGCAAAATAAATAACCAAAAACAAAAATGCTCCTCCACACCTTGGGATATGTTCACACATAGCGTTCTTAATGCGTTTTTACACTTTTTCATTGTTTTTAACCAAGACAAATGCATTCACTGGGAAATATCATTTTAACATTTTACAACTTATCTGGCCATGTCGTGTGTGACACATCATCAGACACATCCTGTTTCATTTATTATGGAGGGACTCTGAATGTCACAAAGCCTATTTTTATAGGGCCATCAGGCGGCCCTTACTATTCTTAAAGGGCCAGCAGTCGGCCCTCGTTATTGTTAGAGAGCCATCAGCCGGCTATGCTTTGTTGTTACCATTATTAATGAGTGGATCTCCTATACTGTTAGTGCGTATGCAGTGACTGCAAGGGTTGCCAAAAATTTGGAGGCACTCCAATGCCCCTTGGAAGAGACGTAGAGGTCTGAGAGCCTCCTAAAAACAATGTTCCCATTATTAGGAAGTGGAGCTCAGATAATGTTTGCCTATGCAGTGAATTCAAAAGCTGCCCAAAATTTGGAGGCACTCCAATGCCCCTTGCAAGAAACATAGAGGTCGGAGAGCCTCCTAAAAACAATGTTCCCATTATTAGGAAGTGGGGCTCCTATAGTGTTTGCCTATGCAGTGAAAGCAAAAGCTGCCAAAAATTTGGAGGCACTCCAATGCCCCTTGGAAGAGACGTAGAGGTCGTAGAGCCTCCTAAAAACAATGTTCCCATTATTAAGAAGTGGGTCTCCCATAGTGTTTGTCTATGCAGAGAATGCAAAGTTGCCAAAAATTTGGAGGTACTCCAATGCCCCTTGGAAGAGACGTAGAGGTCGTAGAGCCTCCTAAAAACAATGTTCCCATTATTAGGAAGTGGGGCTCTCATAGTGTTTGCCTATGCAGTGAAAGCAAAAGCTGCCAAAAATTTGGAGGCACTCCAATGCCCCTTGGAAGAGACGTAAAGGTCGTAGAGCCTCCTAAAAACAATGTTCCCATTATTAGGAAGTGGGGCTCCCATAGTGTTTGCCTATGCAGTGAATGCAAAAGCTGCCAAAAATTTGGAGGCACTCCAATGCCCCTTGCAAGACACGTAGAGGAGGTGATATGGTAGATATGGTGGTGAATGATATGGTGATGGAGGATGAAGAGAAGGAGGAGGACAAGAGCAAATAGACAAAATCAGGAAGCGTATACCCATGTCTGGGTGTGAAGACAGAGGTGCATGGGAATAGAATTAGACCTCCCAAAAAAAGACACTGTTTTTGAGTTTAGGTTACACTGCTATCATTCGGTCGTGTGGAGAAGTCTGGCCCAATCCAGCCCTTGGTCATTTTTATAAAAGTCAGTCTGTCAGCATTTTCAGTTGACAGGCGGATGCGCCTATCGGTTATAATTCCACCGGCGGCACTAAAAGCCCCGCTCTGATAAAACGCTAGCAGTAGGGCAGGCCAGGATCTCCAAGGCGTAGAGAGCCAGTTCATTCCAAATGTCCAGCTTGGATACCCAGTAATTATAAGGCACAGAGTAATCACGGACGACGTTGGTGCGGTCGGCAAGGTACTCACTCACCATCTTCTCAAACTTTGCACTCCTTAGGGCCTGTAAGATGGGAGCAGGGTCGGACTGGCCTGGCGGGGTACCGGTAAAATTCCCGGTGGGCCCCGGCCCCCTCCGCCCCAGAGACAGGGTCTTAAAAAAAAAAAATTTAAAGGACATGGACCCTTTAAAAGCGCGGGAGTCAGGGGCCTGACCCGCCGCGATGTCCATGGTCGGCGGCCGCTTCACCACTAGGCGCACCCAGGTAAGTGCTGGGACCCCGGGGGGGAAGGCGCGCTATGTTGTCGGGGGAGGGAGAGCTCCAACCCCAGAGAGACCTCCCAACCTCTTCTTCAGATACCCACCTCTCCTCGTTCCCTGCAGCTCGAGTTACGTCACCGTCTTCTGATTCTGACATCTCAGGGCAGAGGGCGAGGTGACGTCACTACCACACTCTGCTCTGAGAACTGCAGAGTCAGAAGACGGTGACTACACCGGACCTGCAGCCAGGGAGCGGGAGAGGTGAGGATTTTATTTATTTATTTTTTTTATTTATACAGCAGCATGGGGGCCCATATACCGTATGGAGCAGCATGGGGCCAATATATTGTATGGAGCAGCATCATATGGGGCCCATATACTGTATGGAGAAGCATGGGGCCTATATACTGTATGGAGTAGCATGGGGCCAATATACTGTATGGAGCAGCATTGGGCCAATATACTGTATGGAGCAGCATGGGGCCAATATACTGCATGGAGCAGCATGGGGGCCAATATACTGTATGGAGCAGCATCATATGGGACCAATATACTGTATGGAGCAGCATGGGGCCAATATACTGTATGGAGCAGCATGGGGCCAATATACTGTATGGGGCAGCATGGGGGCCAATATACTGTATGGAGCAGCATAGGGGCCAATATACTGTATGGAGCAGCATCATATGGGGCCCATATACTGTATTGAGCAGCATCATATGGGGTCAATATACTGTATGGAGCAGCATGGGGCCAATATATTGTATAGAGCAGCATCATACGGGGCCAATATACTGTATGGAGCAGCACAGGGCCAACATACTGTATGGTGCAACATGGGGCCAATATACTGTATGGAGCCGCATGGGGCCCATATACTGTATGGAGCAGCATCATATGGGGTCCATATACTGTATGGAGCAGCATCATATGGGGCCCATATACTGTATGGAGCAGCATCATATGGGGCCAATATACTGTATGGAGCAGCATTACACGGAGCCCATAATTCTGTATGGATATGGTCACTGTATCACCTGTATATACCTATATTACAGCATATATAGGTACTCTATATGCTGTAATGTCACCGGTGATCACTGTATTTATTACCTGTACACTATATACAGGGCTCCTGTGTTTAATGTCACCGGTGATCCCTGTATTACCTGTACACTGACACTATATACAGAGCTCCTGTGTATAATGTCACCATTGATAATATTAGTGTTATTAGTATTGTGTTTTTTATTAATGATCACTATTGTATTATTCGGTCACTATGAGGCTAAGAGCCCACGATGCAGAAATGCACCGGATTTTTCCTGAGCGTTTCTGCATCTTCCTGGCAGAAAAAACGCATGCGGATTTTACATGAGTTTTTCCTGCCAGGGACAAGCGTAAGTGAAGCGTTTTGATCATGCGATTTCGCATGTGGGTTGTCAAGCGCTTTCCAAGTGATTTTAGCATCACTTGGAAAGTGCTTGACAACTTGGTCACACTATATAAATCCATGCAAACGGCATGGATTTTATATAGCATCACCAAGTTAGTTAAAAAAAAAGAATAGAAATGGTAAAAACTAAAAAAAAAAAACATATACTCACCTTCCGATGGCCCCCGGTCTCCTTATCCGATGTGTCCGGTCTTCCCGGTGTCTCGCGGTTGTGTAAAAGGACCTTCCATGATGTCATCGCGTGACCCATCACATGACTAAATTACATCATGGCAGGTCCTTTTAGACCATCACGAGCTGCCGGAGAGCCAGGACGCATCGCTATGGAGACCGGGGGCCATCAGAAGGTGAGTATAATGTATATTTTTTATTTTAATTATTTTTTTTTACAGGTACTATGGTACCCGGGTCTGGAGGAGAGTCTCCTCTTCTCCAGACCCGGGTACCATCCGCACATTGAATCGCCACGATTCCGCAAAATAATTGGTAGTGCTGCAGATTTTTCCGCAATGATAATCCGCAGCGGAAATCTCCGCAGCATGTGCACAGCACATGCGGATTATCCTTGGGGAACATGGCAGACCTTCTACCAAGAGTTTTTTTAAGCGTTTCTGCAGCGGAATTGCCGCTGCGGAAACGCTTAAAAAACGCATAGTGGGCACACAGCCTGAGGTGATAATATATGATCTGGTCATGGTGTGGAGGTATTTGTTCCTTGTATGTGGTATTATTCTGTCACTGTGGTGGTAATACATGGTCTGGTCATGGTGTGACAGTATTATTCAGTCTCTATGTGGTCTGGTCATGGTGTGGAGGTATTTGTTCCTTGTATGTGGTATTATTCGGACACTGTGGTGGTAATACATGGTCTGGTCATGGTGTCACGGTATTATTCAGCCACTATGTGGTGGTAATATATGATCTGGTCATGATGTGACAGTATTATTTAGTCTCTATGTGGTCTGGTCATGGTGTAACGGTATTATTCAGTCACTATGTGGAGGTAATATGTGGTCTTGTCATGGTGTGACTGTATTAATCGCCTGTATGTGGTATTCGGTCATTATGTGGTATGGTCATAGTGTGGCGGTATTTGTAACTTGTATGTGGCATTACTCAGTCATAGTGTTGTGTTAATATGTAGTCTGGTCACGGTGTGGCGGTATTTAACCCTTGTATGTGGTGGTATTGCTCTTGGTATAGCGGATTGTGTTATGTATGGCTGCCATTTGCTCTCACTGATATCAATAAGGGGAAGATTCTTGATTTCCAATAGAGATTAAATACTTGGATGTTTAGCCCCTCCCTGTCCTGTGACTATTACACATTAGCAAATATGCACTTACAGGTGTTCTATGGTGAAAACAAATAATCACTAGTGATGAGCGAGCACTAAAATGCTCGGGTACTCGTTGCTCGGGTCGAGCAAATTGGAATACTCGGGTGCTCGACCCAAGCTACGAGCCCAATGTAAGTCTATGGGAAACTCGAGCATTTTTCAGGCGGCTCCCCCCCCGGCTGTCTGCAGAGGGCCTAAAAATTGCCCAAATCGATGGAAACAGTGCTCAAATGACATGGGAACAGCATGGGAAGACCCCTGGAAGCATCTCTGACTCCCAGATCACTGCTGTCAGCAACGTGGTCAGAGTATTACACCACTTTTACGGATTCACAATTAAACATACAAAAATGAAACCAAAATGGATTTTCCTGGGAAATATGTTAAGGAACATCCTTTCCAGGGTAATGACTTGTATATAAGGCAAAATAAATAACCAAAACCAAAAATACTCCTCCACATCTTGGGCTATGTTCAAACGTAGCATTTTTGATGCATTTTTGCACTTTTGCATTGCTTTCAACCAAGACAAAAGCATTCACTGGGAAATGTCATTTTAACATTTTACAACCTTATCTGGCCATGTGGTGTGTGACACATCATCAGACACATGCATACAGTGCTGAAAAGACATGGGAACAACATGGGGAAGACCTCTGGAAGCATTTCTGACTCCCAGGTCACTGCCTAAAAGTGTGCCCATCATAAGTGATCCTTGGCGCATGCGAAGATGCCTCCCGCCATGCACCTATCATTGCAGACTTGCAACAATCACCGTCCACGTCCTTGTCCCAGTGCAGTGTTCAGGTGTCCCTACCCCATTCCTTTGAATGCAAGCGCAAGTATGCAGCCAGCCACCCACCCTCCCACAGGCTGCAATACTATAGTGCCAAATTTTTGACAGCTGCTTGCACTTGAAATGTGGCCTTTTAGGCTCGTGGAGGCGGAAGCTGTCCACAATCTTTTGGCGGCGGCGACCGGTATCAATACTCGGTCCCCAGCCGCCACTATTTTTCCAGGTATCGTCTCCGCCTTCCACAAGCACGGGTCCCACATTACCCGTTCCCTCCCCAGTGAACTTACTGGGAAGGACCGCCTAACAACAAACACGTAGACAGGTGAATGTGGCCAGGGACAGTACGGAGCCTGTCCACAGCTTTTTTTGCTGAGTTGTATTTCACCACAGCCATTTTCTTTAGCCTGGTGAGAGGACTTGGGAAACCATATCTACCCAGCTGTCAATTCTCCCAGGAAGTCCTCTAAAGCTGCTATCACTTGAAATGTGGCCTTTTAGGCTTGTGAAGGCGGAAGCTTTTCATAACATCATGCCGGCGGCGGCCGGGTGTCCATACTCGGTCCCCAGCCGCCACTATTTCTCCCGGTATCGTCCCCGCCTTCCACAAGCACGGGTCCCACAATATGACCCATGCCCTCCCCAGTGCACTTACTGGGAAGGACCGCCTAACCACAAACACGTGGACAGGTGAATGTGGCCAGGGACAGTACGGAGCCAGTCCACAGCTTTTTTTGCTGAGTTGTATTTCACCACAGCCATATTCTTTAGCTTGGTGAAAGGACTTGGGAAACCATATCTACCCAGTTGTCATTTCTTTCAGGAAGTCCTCTAAAGCTGCTTTCACTTGAAATGTGGCCTTTTAGGCTCATGGAGGCGGAAGCTTCTCATAACCTCATGCCGGCGGCGGCCGGGTGTCCATACTCGGTTCCCAGCCCCCACTATTTTTCCCGGTATCATCTCCGCCTTCCACAAGCATGGGTCCCACAACATTACCCGTACCCTCCCCAGTGCACTTACTGGGAAGGACCGCCTAACCACAAACATGTGGGCAGGTGAATGTGGCCAGGGACGGTACGGAGCCAGTCCACAGCTTTTTTTGCTGAGTTGTATTTAGCTCGGTGAAAGGACTGGCATAGAGGGAAACAGTGTCTACTCTGTGTGTCATTTCTCCCAGGAAGTCCTCTAATGCAGCTTGTTGCAGATGCAATGGCAGCCCGTCCAACATCAACTCGCACTTGTCGGTGGTGCGTTGACACACAAACATTTTTCTTTGTGCATTTCATTTCATGCCTACAGAGCTGGGCAATGGCCTGATCTGCAATGCGATTTGAGAAATAACATGCATAAGCACATCCGATCCACATTAAAAAAGCAGCCATAGAGTGTCCAGGAACCTTGCCCCACACTTTTCTTAGCCAGGACTGCTTTTTGGCAGGGTTGGATGGTCCCACCAGAGAATCCTCTGGTGTGCCCTGGCTTTTACCTCAGGAGAGTACATGATAGCGCTAACTTTGCAGCTGCTATGGGGCTCTTGAGCGGGGGAGAAAGGTGAGCGCTCAGAATCAAATCCTCTGGTGGGCACAATGTTTTTCAATCTGAAACAGCTTCTCAGTGGGAGTTGTATTTCACCACAGCCATATTCTTTAGCTTGGTGAAAGGACTGGCATAGAGGGAAACCGTATCTACCCCGGCTGTCATTTCTCCATCACCAGGTTCCGCCCATTGTCACACACGATCATGCCTGGCTGTATGTGTTAGAACCCTCCTGTTTGTTTTTTCCATCTTGTGTTTTGCGGTCACTTGACCATCTGCCTTTATATTCCAGCTCCGCCCTTTTGGCTGTGCCTGACTTCAGTGTTTGACTGTTTCTCTAGCAGGTGCTTCTGTGCCTTTCTCTGTCAGTTAGCTAGGTCCTTCTGGGACCTCTAGTACCTTTTTGTCAGTTTGTCTTTTTGTGTTCTGCAACTACTTCTCTGTTTAGGAGGTGTCCCACTTTTTGTCCCAGTCCTTAGTCCTTTTAAGGACCCCCCCCTTTATGCTATAGGTCTTCGTTCAGACTAGCCGAGGACTAAGGCGGGTCTGTTCACTAGGAACAGGCAGACTGCTACATCATAGGCATTCAGCTTAGTCTTACTGTACGGACAGCTTTCCCCTCACTATCAATGCAGTTCACCAAGAAATTTTATACTTGGTTGTTTAAGATAATTTACAGTCTCTGGTTGTTCTAGGATTGCCTTGGTTAAAACTGCACAATCCTTTACTGGACTGGTCTACTAATGTGATTAAGTCTTGGAGGAGTCGCAAGTTTTACCTCCTCATAGGGATTATGATTGCGCCATTGAGTTTGTTCCGGGAGCTACTCTTCCCAAGAGTCGCATGTTTAATCTGACTATTCCTGAAAGAAAGGCCTTGGAGGAATACATACAGACTAGCCTGGCTGCTGGTCACATTAGACCTTCTAAGTCGCCTGTGGCAGTTGGATTTTTCTTTGTTAAAAAAAAGGACGGGGGTTTACGTCCATGTCTGGATTTTCGTGAAATTAATAAGATTACCGTACGCAATTCCTACCCATTACCGTTAATTCCTGACTTGTTTAACCAGTTAGTGGGGGCCAAGTGGTTCTCCAAAATTGATCTCCGGGGGGCATACAATTTGTTACGAGTGAAGTAGGGTGATGAATGGAAAACTACTTTTAACACTCCGTTAGGTCAATTTGAGAATCTGGTGATGCTTTTGGTCTTACCAATGCACCTGCATTTTTTCAGAACCTTATTAATGACATCCTGAGACCTTTGATTGGTAAGAATGTGGTTGTGTATTTGGATGACATTTTGATTTATTCACTCTTTGCTAAGCTGGAGAAATGTGAGTTCGCTGTGCAGAAAATTAGTTTTTTGGGCTACATTGTCTCCAGCAAGGGCTTTGAGATGGACCCTTTGAAGGTTCAGGCTGTGCAGGAATGGCCTAGGCCTATTGGTTTGAAATCTATACAGAGATTTTTGGGTTTTGCCAATTATTACAGGAAATTCATTAAGATTTTTTCTGTAATTGTTAAACCTCTAATCGATCTCATCAGGAACGGTGTGAATACAGCCAAGTGGACTCCTGAGGCCATTGAAGCGTTTGAGTATCTCAAAGAGAGGTTCAGTTCTGCCCCTATCCTTATGCAGCCTGATGAGACCAAGACTTTTTTGGTCGAGGTCGATACTTCATCGGTGGGGGTCGGAGCAGTTTTGTCTCAGGAGAACAAGGGTGGAGTACATCCTTGTGCCTTCTTTTCGAAAAAAATTTCGGAAACCGAACTGAATTATGATGTTGGAAATCGAGAGTTGCTGGCTATTAAACTCGTGTTTGAACATTGGTGCCATTTTTTGGAAGGTGCTAGATTTCCTATTCAGGTTTTCACAGATCATAAGAATTTGATCTATCTGGATGCTGCCATGTGCTTGAATGCCCGTCAAGCTAGGTGGGCACTTTTTTTTTCTCGGTTTCTTTTTTCTGTTACCTATATCCCTGGTACTAAGAATGTTAAAGCCGATGCTTTATCTCGCAGCTTCTCTCCTACGGTCGGTGCCGAGGAGGAGGAGAGCATTTTACAGAAAGGAGTTGTGTTGGCGGCATTGGACTCCGTGTTGGAGAATGGGATTCTGAAAGCTCAAGATGATGCTCCATCTAACACTCCCCATGGGAGGTTGTTCGTGCCTATGTAAGGTGCCTCAGCGAGGTAGTTGTGGGCGAGCTGTAGCCCCTGCTCGCTCTGGCACCCTACAGACAATGCGTGTCCTCTCTCTGATGTGTGGCTGTGTATGTGGTGTTCTCCACTTACTTCAAACCATCCGATCGCGGCTGTCTCCAGGCATTTCTCTTCTGGGACCAGAGCAGCAATAAATTCAGAGGACACGAGGTTCTTAACCAGAACTTGGACTTTACTTGGGGAAGAGGAGTATGTACAATAGTTACAGGCAGATATAATGGATAAGCCCCGACAGGTTATTATCTCCCTCACAGGCACTGGCAACATCTTCAGCCCTGGTTCCCTCTTTAAGTGAAGCATCTCTGTGACTCTAATCTCTAGCCCAAGAGACTCTTCTGCAATACCAACAGTGTTCCGGATCCGATATCTCCCCCACGTCTTAGCCTGGAGTCCTATTTATCTTCCTCAGCTACCTGCAGACTAGAAGTGCCCCGAGTTCTCAATACCTCCGTTGAGTTTCTCCGGCCGGCTAACAGGACTCTTGCGTAGGGAGACTTTTACACTGGTGATCCCACTGTCTGAGGGTATGGAGCTCCCGTCTACCCTAGCAGCCACCATATAGTCAGGCTGCCCGTATGGTTCACTGTCCTATCTCTTACTTACTCATCACTTCCTGCTTCTGGAAACTAAGCTGAGATTTTCCTGATGTGCCCACCCTCTGTGGGCTGTCATCACCCAACATTAACCCCATTGCTGTCTGCAACACTGCTGGCAGACTCAACCTGACATCTGCACCCGGAACAGTGGCATCTTGTGGCTGATTACAAGCACTGCAGCACACAAGGAATTATGTCAGGAACAAGCTCTATAAACACTCAAGGCTTGATCAGGGCACTAAGTTCCCCCTCTACTCTACTGACTGGACCACTGAAGCTAGCCCCTTAGCTTGGCCTCCCAACAGTTCAGAGAGGTTTAACTACGGGAACACTCCCTTTAACTACTTCAGTGCCAAAGGAAGGCTACGTCCTTCCCCACTATTACACCTAGAGCCTTTAGGAGAGATTTGTTTGTGGAGTGTCATGAGTCTCGGTTGGTAAGTCATCCAGGAATTTAGGAGACTAAGAGACTTATCAGTCGCAGTTTTTGGTGGCCTGGATGGCATAAGGAAGTCATCAAGTGGGTGCGTCAATGTACTGTGTGTGCTAGGTCAAAGGCTTCACATACTCCTGCTGCAGGGTTCCTTTGCCCTCTGGAGGTTCCTAGTGCGCCTTGGACGCATCTCACAATGGATTTTATTACTGATCTTCCTGTGTCCGATGGTCTTACTGTCATCTGGGTGGTCGTGGACCGTTTTAGTAAGATGTGTCATTTGGTTCCATTCATTAAGTTGCCCTGCGCCAAGACACTCGCTAAGGCGTTTGTTAAGGAGATTGTCAAGCTCCATGGCGTTCCCACGGATATTGTTTCTGATAGAGGACCTCAGTTTGTGGCTCACTTTTGGCATGCTTTTTGTGACAGGTTGGGAGTCAATTTGTCATTTTCGTCTGGTTATCATCCTGAGTCTAATGGATAGACTGAAAGAAAGTACCAGGATGTTGAACAGTTTTTGCGTTGTTTTGTGGCGGACAAACAAGAGGTGTGGTCTGAGTTTCTGCCTCTCGCAGAATTTGCTCTTAACAATCATACATCCTCTTTTGCTGGGTTTTCTCCTTTTTTTTGTTATACTGGGAGACATCCGTCTTTTGGTTCATTCTCCAAAATGGGGTCGGCAGTGGCGGAGGAGGAGAATTTTTCCGGTGATTTGGAAAGAGTTTGGACTAATGTACATTGCAACCTTCAAGAGGCTAACAAGAAGTCCAAGAAGTATTTTGACAGGAAATGTAAGGAGGTTTTGTTTACTGTTGGTGACATGGTTTGGTTGTCCTCGAAGAACCTGCGGTTGAGGATTCCCTCTAAAACACTGGGTCCTTAGTTTGTGGGTCCATTTAAAGTGCTTCAGGTTGTTAACCCGTCTGCTGTTAGGTTGGATGTCCCTACTTCCTGGAAGATTAATCCTGCGTTTCATGTTTCCTTGTTGAAAATGCCTGATGTATCTGATAGGGACGTCGCTGTTACAGTTCCTCCTGTGGTGGAAGACGGCGAATATGAAATTTCTCGTATCTTGAATTCTAGATGGCATAGAGGGAGATTACAGTATCTCGTCTCCTGGAAGGGTTTCGGTCCCGAAGACAACTCCTGGGTAAGGACGGATGATGTCTCTGCTCCTAGGCTTGTTAAAGCTTTCCACAAGAGGTTTCCGGATAGGCCTGGGCCAGGAGGATCTGGAGGATCCTCATAAAAGAGGGGGTACTGTTAGAACCCTCCTGTTTGTTTTTTCCATCTTGTGTCTTGCGGTCACGTGACCATCTGCCTTTATATTCCAGCTCCGCCCTTTTGGCTGTGCTGGACTTCAGTGTTTGACTGTTTCTCTAGCCAGGTGCTTCTGTGCCTTTCTCTGTCAGTTTGCTTGGTCCTTCTGGGACCTCTAGTACCTTTTTGTCAGTTTGTCTTTTTATGTTCCGCAACTACTTCTCTGTTTAGGAGGTGTCCCATTTTTTGTCCCAGTCCTTAGTTCTTTTAGGGACCCCTAGCTTTATGCTATAGGTCTTCGTTCAGACTAGCCGAGGACTTAGGCGGGTCTGTTCGCCAGGAACAGGCAGCCCGCTACATCGTAGGGATTCAGCTTGGTCTTACTGTAGGGACAGCTTTCCCCTATCTTTCCTTAGCTCATGTTGCCGATCAAAACAGTATGTTCAGAGGTGAGAGCCACAGATCAGGCTGCTGTGTTACAGCTTTCAACAACTCTGCAGCGTTGAGCGGTTTGTCAATTAAGCATTAAGCATGTTATCTTCAGCACAGCCTGTTGCCGTTTGGCCAAGGCAGTGCTGCAGTGCTGTCAGCTTGTGACAGATGTGGTCATTTCGGAGATGGAGGAGGAGGTGCATGAGCTGAACAATGTGATTACATTGAGGTTAAATTAGTGACGCTGTTTTTTATACTAAAGAAAGATCCTATTGTTTTGTTTTTTTAAAGTTATTTTTTAAGACAAATGCATTCACCGGGAAATGTAATTTTAACATTTTACAACCTTATCTGGCAATGTGGTGTGTGACACATCATCAGACACATCCTTTTTTATTTATGATGGAGAGACTCTGAAAGTCATAAAGCCTGTTTTTATAGGGACGTCAGACAGCCCTTACTATTCTTAAAAGGCCAGCAGTCAGCCCTCGCTATTGTTAGAGAGCCATCAGCCGGCTATGCTTTGTTGTTCCCATTATTAACAAGTTGTTCCCATTATTAACAAGTGGGTCTCCTATACTGTTATTGCGTATCCAGTGACTGCAAGGGCTGCCAAAAATTTGGACGCAACCCAATACCCCTTTGAAGAGACATAGAGGAGGGTCTCAGTAAAAAAAATGTTCCCATTATAAAGGAGCGGGTCTCCTATAGTGGTAATGCCCATGTTGTGACTGCAAGGGCTGCCAAAATTTTGGAAAAACCCCACTAAGAATTTAAAGACACATAGAGCAGGGCCACAGTAACAAGGTACGACATGTTCCCATTAGAAAGGAGAGAGTCTGCTATACAGTTATAGGGTATGCAGTGAGTCCAACGGCTGACCAATTTTAGGAAAAACCCCACTAAGAATTTAAAGACACACAGAGCAGGGCCACAGTAACAAGTACGACATGTTCCCATTAGAAAGGAGAGGGTCTGCTATACAGTTATAGGGTATGCAGTGAGTCCAACGGCTGACCAATTTTAGGAAAAACCCCACTAAGAATTTAAAGACACATAGAGCAGGGCCACAGTAACAAATACAACATGTTCCCATTAGAAGGGAGAGGGTCTGCTATACAGTTATAGGGTATGCAGTGAGTCCAACGGCTGACCAATTTTAGGAAAAACCCCACTAAGAATTTAAAGACACACGGAAAAGGGCCACAGTAACAAGGTACGACATGTTCCCATTAGAAAGGAGAGTGTCTGCTATACAGTTATAGGGTATGCAGTGAGTCCAACGGCTGACCAATTTTAGTAAAAACCCCACTAAGAATTTAAAGACACATAGAGCAGGGCCACAGTAACAAGGTACGACATGTTCCCATTAGAAAGCAGAGGGTCTGCTATACAGTTATAGGGTATGCAGTGAGTCCAACAGCTGACCAGTTTTAGGAAAAACCCCACTAAGAATTTAAAGACACACAGAGCAGGGCCACAGTAACGACAAATTCCCAATAGAAAGGAGAGAGCCTCCCATAGTGTTGGTCTATGCAGTGAATGCAAGGGCTGCCAAAAATTTGGAGGCACTTCAATGCCCCTTGGAAGAGACGTGGAGGAGGGTCTCATAAAAAAAATGTTCCCATTAGAAAGGACTGGGCCTGCTATACTTGTAATGCCCATGCTCTAAGTGTATGGGCTGACAAACATTTACCCCTGGGGGATATACATGAACATACTGTATAAAAAAAAATTTTCACGGCCATCATAAACACCCTTTAAAAAAATTATATGGGTGTTGCATCACAGACCACGGTCACCCTGGTGATATGGTGGTGGAGGATGAGGAGAAGGAGGAGGACAAGAGCAAATAGACAAAATCAGGAAGCGTATACCCATGTGTAGGTATGAAGAGGTGCATGGGAATAGACCTCCCAAAAAAAGACACTGGATTTGAGTTTATGTTACGTTGCTATCATTCGGTGGTGTTGAGAAGTCTGGCCCAATCCAGCCCTTGTTCATTTTTATAAGTCAGTCTGTCAGCATTTTCAGTTGACAGGCGGATGCGCTTATCAGTTATAATTCTACCAGCAGCACGAAAAACCCGCTCTGATAAAACGCTGGTGGCAGGGCAGGCCAGAACCTCCAAGGCATAGAGAGCCAGTTCATTTCACGTATCCAGCTTGGATACCCAATAATTATAAGGCACAGAGGAATCACGGAGGACGTTGGTATGGTCGGCAAGGTACTCCCTCAGCATCTTCCCAAACTTTGCACTCCTTGTGAGAGTACCCCGCGCCTCAGGGCCTGTGTGATGGGAGGGTCTGAGAAAACTCTCCCAGAACTTTGACAGTGTTCCCCTGCCTCTGCTGGATTGAATTTGTGTCTCTCTCGCCTGTACTCCTTGGTTGTCCAACGAAGTGTGCCCTCTGCTGCCAGCGTTTTCAGATGGGAATTTTTTTAATCGTTCCGCAACAAGGGCCTTCTGGTACTGCCCCATTTTTGTAGACCTGTCCACCTCAGGAATAAGAGATATAAAGTTCTCCTTGTAGCGTGGGTCTAGAAGTGTCACCAACCAGTAATGACTATCACCCAAAATTTTGAGAACGCGAGGGTCATGGGAAAGGCAGCGTAACATAAACTCAGCCATGCGTGCCAGACTGCTAACAGGCAAGACTTCCGTGTCCTCACCAAGACTATGACTGACCATGCTCTCCTCCTCCTCCTCCTCTCTGTCCTTTGGCCATCCACGCTGAACAGAGGGTATGACAGCTGTGCAGGTAATAATGTCTATAGTGCATGAAACTAGCTCCTGTCCTTCCTCCTCCTCCTCCTCTTCCTCATTGTCACCCAATCCACGTTGGGATGAGATGAGGCTTGGCTGTGTGTAATCACCCTGTATGGTTCTGATGCGCCCCCTGGGCCGTGGGGCACCCGGAGCCGGGCCTTGTAGATGCTGGGGGTTGTAGTCACTGTGGCGGCGACCCGGTCCGTGACCCAGGGCGATCAAACCAGGGTAGTCTATGTGTATCTGTTATATATATAGTCCGACTACTCCACCTGTGGAATGCAGTTATTGGGAACCGCCGCTGCGGAGCAGTCCGCTGAAGCTGGTGGTATGTGCAGCAAGGTGATGTAACTCCCCACAGGAAGAGTGGAGCTTCAGGGCAGCGAGTATGAATGATGGTGGTTATAGTGCAGGTAGTCAGCAATGACACGGAGTCAGATAGTGCAGTCCCAGGTCTTTTACTCACAATTGTAGCAGTTCCAGATACAGGGCCAGTGTAGGGGCCCACGGCATCCTGTGTTCACGCAGTGAGGGGCTCTGTCGACCCTCAGGTAACTCCGGAGCATATTACAGGACCCCACTTCTGTGTGTCCTCTCTCAGGCTTTCTCCCTGCACCTCACACCAAGTAGCACTTTTATCCGGTGTCCTCGGGCCTTGGTGGGCGACGTGTGTTCCGTCCCCTGGGTCCTATGCGGCTACCTTCTTAGTGTACCGGTGTGGACTTGTGGCCTGCAGTATTTGAAATGCTGCAGCCTCTGGTTTCCTAGTTGGGCCTTGTAGCTCTGTGCTAGTTGAGGGACCGGTTCCCCTTTTCTGGCCTGACCCCCCTACCTCCTAGTAGCGGTGGGAGTACGGGTGGCTTGTTGCATGGCCCGTACCCCTAGGGTCCCTTCACTCCTCATTGCTGGAGCCGTCCTGCTCCCTCCCCTCTCAGACCTGGGCCTTAGTGCTAGGCCCGCCTCCGGAGCAGAGCTCGTGCAGAGCCTCTGCTCCCGTCACCTTCCTCCTCTCACTGTCTGACTGGAACTCCCTGATCTAAGATGGTGTCTAGTTTTTATACCTCCTACTACAAGTGCTCCCAGGATCTACGTCCTCCACCCCATCCACTACATAGTGCCCCCTCTCTAAGTGGTTCCTCCCCACTCCAGGCAGGGATCAGGGACTGTGCTCTCCCGTAGGAGCAATCTCGCCCTGTCCCCCAGAAATGTGGTGCAGTGAATGCAGGTGTTAGGGTCCTGAGCCATACTCCTTCCTTACCTGAGAGTGAGATACCACACCTCTGGATGAGATGCAATACCTCTGTGGCGACCGAACCCTCAGGGGCGCCACACACCCCCCTGGTAAAACACAGCACATCCGCGGGCTGGAACAGAGTAAAAACAAATTTTAAAGACTTGTAAAATATTAGGACTCGTCCGCATACAAGATCATAAACAACACTTCTTCCCTTTATGGGAGGCATACTTCTTTCAACGTTACTAGTTACACTATACAACCATTATAAAACTCTCTTCTCATATATAAAACATTTCTTTTGCATATAAAACATTTTCTCATATAAACATTCTTCACATTTTGGCATTTTGGCATATCAAAAACAATTTTCACATAAACTTTTCAAGTAAACTTTTATCAACCGGTCACAGCAATGTCTGCAACCAGGCGTCCATTTTTTTTTTCAATAAGGTGCAACTTGCAAACACGAATATGAGGGACCCGTCCCAAACCCTCAACGGAGGCCCTGGGGTGGCTGCAGGGCTTAGACGATCCAGATGCTGGACCTCGTCTTCGGCCACCTCCAACGGGTTTTTGTTCTGAGGTCACTCGTTGTAGTTCTTATAAAACCAATAAGGGGCACCTTAAGAGGTGCAACTATTTACAAAAAGTGGCTGTTCCCAGTCCTCAGCCGGTCAGTCTTTGGACCCACTACGGGCAACTAGGCAAATGGGTAATGACACACAAACCTTGTACTGCAGTGTCCATTCTGCATACCCTGACAGGTAACTTACATACAATTTCAAAGTTTTGCTCCACCTACTATACTCAGTAAGGGTGCTCCCTCCGGGGAGGCTCTGGTCCACCGCAGGCTGACCCAGCCGGGTCTTCAACACGGTAGGGTGTTGTCTCCACCCGGTGGACATTGAGGGCATACCAGCCCCTTACTCCTCGGTGACGGGTGTAGGACACGGTGTCCCCGGGATACAGGTCCCGATCTTGGTGTCCCTCTGGCAGGCGGGACTCCACGTCTCTTCTGTTTACGAAGAGGTCTGTGTCGGACAGCGGGTCCCGGATGATCCCCCATCCTGCGTCCAGATTAAATTTTACTACGGTCCCGGTGATTCGGGGACCGCTGGTGGTCTGCTTATCTCTGCGGGCCCGGGCCTTCTCCTCCATATTTTTGGCCTGTAACTTCTCCCACCGCACACGCCGCAAGCTGCGCTCTTTTTTGAATTGGGCCAGCTGCTGGTGGCAGAACTCTTTGCGGCGGGCTGCGGCTGCCTTTGTCTCCTGGGAGAACCCCATCAGGTCCTCCCCAGAGTAATCCCACTGGAACTGGGCCTCGGCTTCCGGCAACTGGGAGACGGCGGCGGGCTGCGGAGTAGGTAGGAGCGAGGGCTGCTGGTCCTCTACTTCCGCGGACCAGTCCCATTGGTGACGCCCGTACACCCATGCGGGTGTCGGAGGGGGCAGTTCTTGGAGAGGGCCTAGAAGCGGGCCAGCGTCGCTGGCACCCGGAGGTGGTTCCGGGGCCTGGAGGGCGCTTAGGGCTGGCGTACCTTGGTAGGAGTGAGATGAGCATGCAGCGGCGTCACCCTGGGTTAAAGGGCCAGGCTTGGGCATTAGGAGCGGGGTGACTTCGGTGACGCTCAGGATTAGCGGTTCCACCAGGGGGCCCAGGAACGGGTCGACGCTTACAGTGCCCGGGACAGGGAGACTCCCCCTACCTGCTCCTGCGGCCGCTTCCGCGTTACACGCTGCCTCCTGACTCTGCTTTCGGTCCTCGGAGGCTGGGGCGCTGCCGGTGCCTGGCAGCGTTGCTGGCTGTCGTGCCGCCGTCCGTTGCTCCATCTCCCGTTTCCACTCCTCTATGGCATCCCGTTGGGCCCTTGCCATCCTCCGGCCCAGATCTTCCATACCGGCGCGGAGGAATTCGGTGTCCTACCGGGGGAGCTTGGCCACCAGCTCCTCCAGGGTATAAGGCTCTTCGGCCTGCAGCATGCCGCTGGCAGGGTCTCCGGTGCTGCTGCGGTCCAAGTCCTTTCCCGGGTGCGGCCTGCCTGGACTGGTCCAGACCACACCCTGTCTCCCAGTTTTCCTGCCTCCCCTCCCCTTTCGGGGGCGGTTCCAGGGCAGTCTGCTGTCGGTCACTTCCAAGGGCAGCCCCCCCACGTCGATGGACACATCCACATACATAATTACTGCTGCTTTGGGCGGGCCCCGCTTTTGGCGCCATTCTGGGACCTGGCCCACGATGGGAGGTGACCTTTGGTTGTTGTTTGGCTGGCACATAATGGCGCCCGTTCTTCAGGGGTGGGCGCCACATTCAGTAGAAAACACAGTCTTTTAGACACACAATACCCGATGGTAAGGGGTGGGTTACATATCCTGCCGACTACACCAAAATTTACGCACCCCCTGGGCCGTATGGCACCCGGAGCCGGGCCTTGTAGATGCTGGGGGGTTGTAGTCACCGTGGCGGCAACCCGGTTCATGACCCAGGGCGGTCAAACCAGGGTAGTCTATGTGTATCTGTTATATATATAGTCTGACTACGCCACCTGTGGAATGCGGTTATTGGGAACCGCCGCTGCAGAGCAGTCCGCTGGAGCTGGTGGTATGTGCAGCAAGGTGATGTAACTCCCCACAGGAAGAGTGGAGCTTCAGGGCAGCGTGTATGGATGATGGTGGTTATAGTGCAGGTAGTCAGTAATGACACGGAGTCAGATAGTGCAGTCCCAGGTCTTTTACTCACAATTGTAGCAGTTCCAGATACAGGGCCAGTGTAGGGGCCCACGGCGTCCTGTGTTCACGCAGTGAGGGTCTCGGTCGACCCTCCGGTAACTCCGGAGCATATTACAGGACCCCCCTTCTGTGTGTCCTCTCTCTGGCCTGTTCCCTGCACCTCACACCAAGTAGCACTTTTATCCGGTGTCCTCGGGCCTTGGCGGGCGACGTGTGTTCCGTCCCCTGGATCCTATGCGGCTACCTTCTTAGTGTACCGGTGTGGACTTGTGGCCTGCAGTATTTGAAATGCTGCAGCCTCCGGTTTCCTAGTTGGGCCTTGTAGCTCTGTGCTAGTTGAGGGACCGGTTCCCCTTTTCTGGCCTGACCCCCCTACCTCCTAGTAGCGGCGGGCGTACGGGTGGCTTGCTGCATGGCCCGTACCCCTAGGGTCCCTTCACTCCTCATTCCTGGAGCCATCCTGCTCCCTCCCCTCTCAGACTTGGGCCTCAGTGCTAGGCCCGCCTCCGGAGCAGAGCTCGTGCAGAGCCTCTGCTCCTGTCACCTTCCTCCTCTCACTGTCTGACTGGAACTCCCTGATCTAAGATGGTGTCTAGTTTTTATACCTCCTACTACAAGCGCTCCCAGGATCTATGTCCTTCACCCCATCCACTACATAGTGCCCCCTCTCTAAGTGGTTCCTCCCCACTCCAGGCAGGGATCAGGGACTGTGCTCTCCCGTAGGAGCAATCTCGCCCTGTCCCCCAGAAATGTGGTGCAGTGAATGCAGGTGTTAGGGTCCTGAGCCATACTCCTTCCTTACCTGAGAGTGAGATACCACACCTCTGGATGAGATGCAATACCTCTGTGGCGACCGAACTCTCAGGGGCGCCAGAGTTCCTTGCTCCATCTCATCGTGCTCCGCCTGCAATGCATCCTCTTTGATTGTGAGCAGAGAGCGTTTAAGAAGACAGAGAAGTGGGGTGATGCTAATTATGGCGTCATAGCCGCTCACTATCTTGGTGGAGTCCTCAAAGTTTTGAAGGATGGTAAATATGTCTGACATCCATGTCCACTCCTGAGGTCTTATGTGTGGAGTCTGAACTGAATACCGACGGCCTTGTTGATGCTGGTACTCAACAACTGCCCTCTTCTGCTCACAAATCCTTCCCAACATCTGCAGTGTAGAGTTCCATTGTGTGGGGACATCACACAGCAGTCTGTGAGCCGGAAGCTGCAAACGCTGCTGAAGCACTGCAAAGGCGGCGGAAGCTGTAGCTGACTTTCTGAAATGGGCACACAGGCAGCGTATTTTAACAAGCAGATCCGGCAGCTCCAGGTAGGATTTGAGAAAACGCTGAACCTCGAGGTTAAGCACATGGGCCAGGCATGGTACGTGTGTGAGTTTGCCTCGCCTCATAGCCGCCACCAGGTTCCGGCCATTGTCACACACGACCATGCCTGGCTGTAGGTTCAGCGGTGTGAGCCACAGATCTGCCTGCTCTTTCAGAGCTGTCCACAACTCTTCAGCATTGTGCGGTTTGTCACCTAAGCATATTAGCTTCAGCACACCCAAGGTCCGACTGGGTCCCGGCTTCCACTATGTTAACCCAGTGTGCCGTCTGCGAGATGTACCGTCCCTGCCCACAAGCACTTGTCCACGTGTCCGTGGTTAGGTGCACTTTACCGTTAACTGCGTTGTTGAGAGTACAGCTAATGTTTTGGGACACGTGCTTGTGTAATGCGGGGACGGCACATCGGGAGTAATAGTGGTGGCTGGGGACCGAGTACCGAGGGACGGCCGCCACCATAAGGTTGCGGAATGCTTCAGTCTCCACGAGCCTAAAATGCAACATTTCGAGCGGAAGCAGTCGTGAAATGTGAGAATTTAGTAGTATGGCCTGTGGGGTGTTGGCTGCATATTTGCGCTTGCGTTCCAAGGACTGGGGTATGAACAACTGAACGCTGCGCTGGGAAAAGAACATGGACGTGCTTCCTGATGCTGCTACTTGAGAGTGTGCAACGACAGGTGCAGGGTAGGAGGCGTCTTCACATGCACCATGGACAGGGGATTGGCTTGCATGCACAACAGCGGAAGAAGCAATGGTGCCACCCGCAGACACTGTTCCTGGACCCTGGGGTTCAGCCCACAAAGTCGGATGCTTTGCTGCCATGTGCCTGATCATGCTGGTGGTGGTCAGGCTGCTAGTTGCCACCCCTGCTGATGCTGGCCTGGCAGGTGGTGTAAATGGCCTTTTTGGGGTTATCGGCAGAGTCTTTAAAAAAAAAACAGACTCGGGAAGACCTAACAGTTGTACTGGCAACTTCCTTTGTGTTGGTGTTATGGGGAATGGTTGCCTGCCTTCTGTCTGCGGCCATCACAGTGCTTCCTGCCTGTTGGGGTGCTCTGCCTCCCTCCCCCTGTGTGCTGCTGTCCTCGCTCTCGCTCATCCACCACCTAGTCTTCCACTTCTGCACCCTGGTCCTCCTCCTGACTTTCTGGCAATTGTGTGTCATCATCCACTTTTTGTGACACTTTCCCACCGTCGCCTTCGTGTGACCATGGCTGCTCAAATATTTGTGCATCGCTATATGCGATCTCCTCTTGCCCCGCTTCAAGTGGACCGGGCGAGAGGCTCGAATCTATAAATGGAAAAGTGAACAGCTCTTCAGAGTGTCCAAGTGTGGGATCAGTTGTCTCCGGGCACTCGGCATGGTGGGAGGAAGGAGGATCAGGGTGAGGAATATGCAGTCCAGACTCATGGCTACTGAGACTTGACCATGTGGAAGACAGGGTGGTAGTGGTGGTGGTGGCTAAGTGACTGGAAGCATTATCTTCTATCCAACTAACAACCTTTTGACACTGCTCTAGGTTCAATAGTGGTGTGCTGCCGTCCCCTAGGAATCGGGACAGGAAGGTCGGGCGAGAAGATGTGGGTGTTTGTTGTGGCACAATTTCAGCTTGCCCACGGCCTCGGCCTCTGCATGCACCATCACCATCGCGTCCAGTTCCCCATCCCTTGCCACGCGCCTTGCTCATTTTAAATGGAGGACAATATCTTCCACGCTCACTACAAATGGCTGAATTTGGAGCGAAGTTATATGTAATCCGTGTGATGGAGAAAACACAGTTTTAAATACCTGGCCTATAGGTAGCTATTTTGAACAGCAAACTGGTGCCAAAAACTTTGCTGACACACGGAAAAAAAAATTTGAATAGAAGCCAGAAATGGCAGAATTTTCAGAAAACGTATATGTGATCCGTGTGACGGACAAACCACAGTTTTAAATACCTGGCCTATAGGTAACTATTTTGAACAGCAAACCAGTGCCAAAAACTTTGCTGACACACTGAAAAAAATTTGAATGGAAGCCAGAAATGGCAGTATTTTCAGCGCAATTATATGTGAATGTGATCCGTGTGATGGAGAGACCACAGTTTTAAATACCTGACCTGTAGGTAACTGTTTTGAACAGCAAACCGGTGTCAAAAACTTTGCTGACACACTGAAAAAAATTTGAATGGAGGTCAAAAATGGCAGTATATGTGACCCGTGTGACTGACAAACCACAGTTTTAAATAGCTGGATTTTTAGCGCTGTAATATGGAAAGGACCTGGCTGCATTCTGCAGTGTCAACAAGCAAATGGCGCAGAAAAACAGTGTTCTCTGGATTGCTTTTTAAGCAAATAATGAGGATTAAGATCCCAAAAAAATTATTCATGGCCCCTGAGACCTGGGCCTTTGTCTAGAAATATCTAACAGCAGCAGAAAGCAGAACTGGAATGGAGCCTCTTGTGCTATATGCACTGCAGTCTGCTATATACACCGCCTGCCTGCCTATACACCCTGCCTGCCTGATATCTCTGCAGATGGATTAGTCCTTAGAAGGACTGTTTGTTGAGGTAGATATGTGTAATGCACTTGTTTTCTCCCTACACTACCTAATACACAACCAAATCTCTCCCTAGCTCAGCAGCACCTCTCCCTACACTGCCTGATTGCGGAGTAAACTGACGAGCACAGCGGTGACAGGTCTAATATAGACCTGATGATGCTGTGCGGCCAGCCAATCACTGTAATGCCACAACCAACATGGCTACGGCATTACAGTGAGTGGCAGGCAATCCCTGCATGTTCATTGGCGCTCTAAAAAGCGCCAAACATGCAGAGAAGGGGACCCGAGCATCCGCCCGAGCATCTCGCAAGAACTCGAGTACTGAGATGCTCGGGCGAGTACCGAGTACTTGCGAGTATTCTCGCTCATCACTACTCATATACTAATGTCTTTATGAGTTGAGTTTTGAAAATGAAGATAATTTTTTTAGGGTTTTTTTTTATTTTTTTATGGTTTACATGTATGAAGGCCCCATAGGTTGATTGCTTTGTCTGTTCATTGAGGGGTCTATGTCGGGGCTCGTACTGTATATAGAGTATGTCAACATATTAATTCTGCTCAATATTAAGTGAAACAAATAATATTACAAATAATTATAATTAATATGTTAATATTGAGCAGAATTAATTTCAGCCTATTGTTTGGCCTCCACAACAGTTATGGTCTCTCATGTGGCCCCTTCTGAAAATTAATCTCCCACCCCTGCCCTATTATGTATGGCGCTATATTATATTTAGTTCTGTACATAAGGGAAAAATGTGCACGCCGCGATACGCTCACCGCTATTTCTGTCAGCGGGGGTGGGGGGGGTGGACACGTCTTTTAAACTTCCCGGGGCCCTGGCTACTCTTAATCCACCCCTGAATTAATCAGCCCGATCGGCTCCTAAACCAGCAGGGGCCGATACCATAGGGGGTCAGCTGTCACCTGTGGGATTTTGGACGCGGGGGTGCGGTGCTATTCTCTAATTCCTGATTGCCATTTTAAAACGGCAAGGTGGAATAATGCCCCTTAATGGCTGCCATTTTAATGCGCATTGGTGGCCATTAAGGGGTTAATGCATGGCTCTTTTTTTGACAGCAAAAAATGTAGTAGACACTTAAAGATTGTCAGTCTTTGTTTTAGTGCTGCCAGTAATTCAGTTTGTACTGTATGCGAAAAAGTGAATGCTATAACAGTGCAACTTTTGATGTCCTAAAGATGAACTGTTCCCTATTGTAAGCACAATAATAAGTGTCAGAGCTGCGTGCTCAGCAGCTGAGTGCAAGATATTAACATTTTTGGTCAATTGTTTATATATATCTTGTGTTGTTTTAGAGTAGAATGATAAACACTGTACGCTGTTGATTGATGTGGTGCATGCTATAAGTTGTAGAGAAAAATATAAAAAAATCCCCCAGGCATAGAGCCAATTTTACACACACTGGTGAAATTTTTGAAATTTCATACCCTAGTGTTGAAATAGCATCATTGCTAATTGCCGTCTATTTTTTTTAGAAAAGTGGCAAGAATATTGTGAAACTAAAATAAGCACATTTTTTTTGCACAAAATGAACCAAAACGTGTGACTTTTTATCCCAGCAAAAACCTGACGCAAATGGCATGATAAATTGCCCCCCAATAACTTTACCAATGTACTAGTCCCTTAAAGGTAATGTGTCAGAAAATAACATATTGTTTAAGGCTGTGTGCACACGATGCGTTTTTCATGCGTTTATGCTGCGGAATTTCCGCAGCGGAAACGCACCAAAAACGCATGGTAATCTGCACCCCATGGTCCCCAATGGCATTCCGCAATGTCTATGCACATGCTGCGGATTTTTCCGCAGCGTTTCTGCAGCGCAAATAAATCCGCAGCATGTTCATTAATTTTGCGGAAGCGCAGCGGAAGCGCCGCCATTGACTTGCATTGAGATGCATATAATCCGTGTCTGTACATTTGTACAAGCGGATTATATGCATCTCTATGTGCGGATGGTACCCAGTTCTGGAGGAGAGAAGACTCTCATCCAGACCTGGGTACCATTCTACCTGTAAAAAAAAGAATAAAATAATAAATAAAGTTTATATTCACCTGTCCGGCGGCCCCTGCAGCGCTTATCTTCCAGGACCTGAGATGACGTCGCGGTCACCAGACCGCAGGCTGTCTCGCGAGATGCCGGCAACCCGGAAGAAGCCAGGACGAGCGCGATAGCACACGCGGCGGGGCATCGGAGGTAAGTATAGCTTTATTTTTTTATTTTTACGGTCACACTGTATAAATCCATGCCTTTTGCATGGATTTATATAGTGTGACCTAGTTGTCAAGCACTTTCCAAGTGATGCTATCGCTTGGAAAGTGCTTGTCAGTCCGCATGCGGAAATGCATGTGAAGAACGCTTCACATCCGCATGTATTCTGCAGGAAAAACGCATGCACAATCTGCATGCGTTTTTTCTGCCAGGGAGATGCAGAAATGCTGCAGAAATTTTCTGCTTCATTTCTGCATCGTGGGCACATAGCCTAAATCAGATTTTTACTGTATTGTTATCATAATCTAAATAAAAAAAAACTCTTGCAATTTTCATGCAGGCCACTATGCCTAATTCCTGTTCTTCACATAGACATTACCAGCAATAGAGCAACTCAGACCCTATATGTTTGCATAGCAGTGTTACCTCAGCATGCTCTAATCCTAAATAATAATTGTGAAGAAAAGGGAATAGTAATGTGACACCCCAGGGGTCTGGTTGCCACAGTGATAGAGATATTACGTCTGAGAGCAGGTGGGAGGTCCTTTGGTCAGGGATCCTGTGCATGCCACACCTCCTGCCCAGTCTTGGGAGGGGAAGGACTTCCCCTATATAAACCCGGGGCTGAGGCAGAGTTAGTGAGAAAGAAGACAGAACAAGAGTAGAGAAGAGAAGCAGCATAGCAAGAAACATCAGGAGCTCTGTGGGGAGCAGTGTTACAACGAGTCAGGGGCTGGCAGCTACAGAGCTCGCCCTGACTGAGAAGCTTTCTTACCGGACCCGGCGTCCGAGGCTGTGGGGACTAACTCTTACCCAGCAGCAGAAGCCGATCGGCAGGGGATTTCAGGTCCTCAGGCCCAGAAACCCGAAGGCACGGTCACACGCGTGGGACCAGCACCGCCATCGTGGAGCGGAAGCCATTAGAAGGCCCCGAGTCACCGGCCATACGGGTGAGCACCACACGGTACACTCAGGGACGTGGGCTACTTATATCCGCTTCTAGCAAGGTAGCCAGAAGAGTACAGTCAGTTTGGGAGGCCTACAACTCCGCCTGGCCAGGGGAGATCCCATCTGCTCAAGGACTGACCAGGCCCCGTTCACTAGCAAGTACTCCGGGAGGGTCTATCGTTGTTACCAGTAAAGACCCTGAATTACACCGCACCGTCTCTGAGTGGTTCCTGCTACCCCCATCATCCACATCTGCTGCCCTGAAGCCATACCCCTCCCGTTGGGGGTTATACCATCTACGCTGCACCATCCATCCACCGGCCTCAGCGGACTGTCTTGCAGCGGCAGCTCCATAGCTGCATTCAACGGGTGGCGTAGTCGTCCTACATCTACCGCTGTTACATCGCCGCTCAGTTTGACTCCCTGGGCACGGACCAGGTCACCGCCACGAGACTACAACCCTCAAGAGATCCGGCTCCGGGTAAGCTCCCGCGTGCGCAACGCAGCGCGACACAGGCCCAGGGGCGCGCCAACTTTGGCGTAGTCGGCAGGATCTCGTGCCCGCAACCACCGGGTACTGCGTGCCTGAAAAGCAAAGACTGTTCAAACTTACCAGTGGTGAAGATTCCCGCTATCCGTGGAGGTTTCCCGCCATCCGGCGCCATCTTCTACCTTCTTCCCGCCATCCGCGAAGTTTTCCCGCCATCCGGCGCCATCTTCGACCTTCTTCCCGCCATCCGTGGAGTTTTCCCGCCATTGGACGCCATCTTGAGGGAAGAAGAGGGGCGTGGACTCCGAAAGCGCGCGAGAACTGAAGCCCCGCCTCACGTCCGGACGTTGCGTAAGGTCCTGGAAGGAGCCCAGCAGACGCCGACGTCACCGGAGCGCGACGGAAGGTCCTCAACCCTGACGATCCACTGCGGAGCCGCGGCCTACGGAACAGGATCATCGCAAGGTAGGCCACGGTCCACTAGGGGGGAGGAAGATGTCGGATACGGAGGAGAGCTTCACTGCCTCAACCCCCGCCAGCGCCACCGCTGCTGCAGTTATGCCCTTCACCATGCCCTATATCCCGGGAGCAGCTTGGCTACCCCAGTACTCAGGGGAGTCACATACCCTGCATGACTTTAGAGAAAAGCTGGATAGCCTCTTCCAGGTGTACCCCCTCACAGAAGAGCAAAAAGTGAGCATCCTGGTGGCCCAACTAACCGGGGCAGCCAAAAGGGAAGTAAAATCCTGGCCACCTGGGAGGAAGACTGTCGCAGGGATACTAACCCGGCTGAAGGACACCTTTGATACCCGCACCTCAGCCGAGATTAAGCTTAGATTCTACGGGTGCAAGCAGCGAGCGCATGAGAGTATAAGGGACTATGCACTAAACCTACAAGAGGCCCTGAGGGCCATAAAGCAGACCGACCCTGATGGGGTGGGAAACGAGGACAGGCTGTTGACTGAACAATTTATAGAGGGTTTATATTGCAATGCCCACCGAACCCAGTTGCGGGCAATGGCCTTACAGGATCCCCATCTGGACTTTGCACAGTTCAAGGACAGAGCCATCCGGGTGCTCCGAGAACCGGCACCGGGTGGCGTTGTGACCCACAGGCGCCCAGCTATCACTTACCACCAGGAGGCGGCGCCCTTGTCGGCAGGGCCTGTGGGAGCTGATGCGCAGGCTTTGGACAATGACCCGGCTCCAGACCTACGCCATCAGGTCCAAGAGCTAGCTAAGAGCGTTGCTGCGCTAACCCGAACTGTGCAGTCTTTACAGGTTTCCACCCCAGGGAAGATCCAGCTGGCATCCGGACCGGAGGACATCCCGTGGCGTCGACCAAGGAGGACCCCACCGGCCAGAGGAAGACCCAGTGACCGATACAGCGAGGACGGACGACCCATCTGCCGCCGCTGCAATCAACCCGGACATATGGAAAGGTACTGTTCTTTAAACGGGCACAACCTGGGGTAGAGGGCCAACCCCCAGGAAAAAGATCACCAGGCCCATCGAACTGGCGCGACAGATATGTGGGAGGACGTCCAGTCTTGCCTGTGGTACTGGATGGCATTCCCATGAGTGCCCTACTGGACACCGGGTCACAGGTCACCACTATCCCGTACGTGCTCTTTAAGCAGTACTGGAATGACTCGGATATTACCCGCTACCCTGACGACGACTTGAGTATCATCGCCAGCAATGGCCAGCCCGTGCCACAGATCGGATTTAAAGAGGTGACCATCAAAATCGGTAGAGTCGAACTGGCAGCACAGGGACTGATCATTGTAGACATTGACAAACATGAGAGCCACCCAAAAATAACTCTAGGAACTAATGTAATTGAGAATTGTCTTGCAGAGGTGATTTTCCTTCTACAGCAGGTTGCCAAGAACGCCAGCTCCGGCGAGCAGCGAGTGCTCCAGAAAGAGATCCGGGCACTGATGCGACGGCAACAGGTGGAACTCTCCGGCGGTGAGATTGGTAGCGTAAGAATGTGTGACCCTTTCCCTATTGCCATGCCCCCAAAAAGCGAAATGATGATTTGGTGCCGGGCAGCTATTGGTCTGAGAGGTAGAGATTACCAGGCAATGGTAGAACCAGTTTACTCAGACAGTAGGCCCACCATTTTGACAGCACGGGGGGTGGTCAATGTACGCCATGGGAGGGTGCCCGTTCGCATAATCAATATCGGGGAGAGGGAAGTGTACCTGCCCCGGTATGCCACGCTAGCAAAATTATATACCATCAACCAAAACTCTATACAGTCTGTGGAACCCTTGCCTCCATCTCACCCGGAGGAAGGTAACGGCTCTAAGAAAGTAATGGAGGATTGGTGTCAGCAACTACACTTGGGAACTGACTCCACTCCCTCCCACCAGAAACAGGGAGTCTACCGGGTGGTTCAAGAGTATGAGAGAGTGTTTAGTAAACACCCGTTAGACTTCGGGCGAGTCAAGGGGGTAGAACACCGCATCCCCACGGGAGATCATCCTCCCATAAAAGAGAGGTATCGACCCGTACCCCCTGCACATTACCAACACGCCAAGGGGATGCTTAGAGACATGAAGGAGGCTGGGGTAATCCGGGATAGCTGTAGCCCCTGGGCAGCCCCGCTAGTTTTAGTCAAAAAGAAAGACAACACCATGAGGATGTGTGTAGATTACCGGAAAATCAACCGTATCACACACAAGGATGCGTACCCCTTACCAAGGATAGAGGAGTCATTGGCTGCTTTAAGATCTGCTAACTTCTTCTCTACCTTGGATCTCACTAGCGGGTACTGGCAGGTTCCTGTAGCAGAGGCGGACCGGGAGAAGACCGCATTCACCACCCCGATGGGACTTAGTGAGTTCACCTGCATGCCGTTCGGACTCTGCAACGCCCCAGGAACCTTCCAACGATTAATGGAGTGCTGTCTGGGCCACAGAAACTTCGAGACGGTCCTGTTGTACCTGGACGATGTCATCGTATACTCCAAAACTTATGAGGACCACCTGAAACACCTGGCGGAGGTGTTCGAAGCTCTGGCGAGTTACGGCCTAAAGGTGAAACCCTCCAAGTGTCACCTCCTGAAACCAAAGGTGCAGTACCTGGGACACGTGGTGAGCGCTGACGGAGTGGCTCCCGACCCCGATAAGATCACCGCAATTAAGGGATGGCCAAGCCCCTCCAGCGTAAAAGAAGTGCGGCAGTTCCTCGGGTTGGTAGGCTACTACCGAAGGTTTATTCCCGGTTTCACCAAAAAGGCAGCGCCTATGCAGGACCTCCTGATAGGCCAGTCCCGGAAGGCCAAGAACCAGAAGCCGCCCTTCAAATGGGAAGAGCTAGAAGAAGAGTCCTTCCGCCAGCTGAAGATGGCCCTCACGGGGGATGAAATCTTGGCGTACCCGGATTATAGCCAGCCCTTCATCCTCTACACCGACGCCAGTAACATCGGGCTAGGAGCCGTACTGTCCCAGATCCAGCAGGGGAAAGAACGAGTAATCGCCTACGCCAGCCGAAAACTGCGACCCACCGAAAGGAACCCCGAGAATTATAGCTCATTTAAGCTAGAGTTCCTGGCCGTGGTATGGGCAGTCACTGAGCGCTTTAAGCATTACCTTGCTTCTTCCCGGTTCACCGTGTACACGGATAACAACCCGTTGACACACCTGGACACGGCAAGACTCGGTGCCCTGGAGCAGAGGTGGATGGCCCGTCTGTCCAACTACGAGTTCATAATCAAATACCGGGCAGGGCGCTCCAATACTAACGCGGACGCCCTGTCCAGGATGCCCAACCTGCCGGACGAAGGAGAAGATCCGGAGGGACTGGAAGAAATTGAACTCCCCGCGTTCCACCGTCATGGGACTATCCAGTATTCCCACCGGGTAAGGAGTAAGCAGGCTGCTACGTTGAACCCCTTACCTCACTACAACCTGGCGGAAACGCAAGACAGCGACCCTGCCGTCCGACTGGTGAAGGAGATGCTGACTCGGCCGGAGGCTCGCCTTGAACCAGACGCTCCGGAGGAAGCCAAACAACTATGGGCAGAGAAGAGTCGACTGTTCCTTTACAAAGGGAAGTTGTGCCGCAGAATGGTTAACTCCCGGACGCATGAATTACTCTGGCAAGTAGTGGTGCCACGAAGAGACGCAGCCATGGTGATGGAGGCATACCACGACGGAGCTGGACACTTCGGGTGGAAGAAGCTGGAGTTCCTGCTGCGCGAGCGATTCCACTGGGTAGGCATGAGGGGAACCATTGAGAAGTGGTGCAGAGACTGTGGCCCGTGCAACCTGAGAAGGAAGGACCGCGCCAGCCAGAAGACTCCCCTGCAGTCCATCGTCACCCGGCAACCGTTGGAACTGGTAGCCTTGGATCATGTAAAACTGACCCCAAGCAGAAGTGGCTACGTCTACGCGTTAACCATCGTGGATCATTACTCCCGGTTTCTGGTTGTCGTCCCCGTCAAGGACTTAACGGCTCAAACAGCAGCTAGAGCCTTCCAGCAGCACTTTTGCCGTCCACACGGGTACCCGGACCAAGTGCTGACGGACCAGGGACCTGCCTTTGAAGCGGAGGTCTTCCAGGAATTCTGCAATCTGTATGGCTGCCGGAAGATAAGGACGACACCCTACCATCCGCAGACTAATGGACTTTGTGAAAAAATGAACCAGGTGGTAATGGATCTTCTAAAAACATTGCCCCTGGAAGAACGCAGTCTGTGGCCTGAAAAGTTGCCCGATCTGGTGGACCTATACAACCACATCCCGGTAGGTTCCACCAACTGTACCCCGGCTTACCTAATGAGGGCAAGACCTGGTAAGTTACCTGTTGACCTGGAAATGGGAGTCCTGACACCCGAGGACACTTCACCAGAAACAGACTGGGACACAGAGAGGCAGCAGCAGTACCGGAGAGTACAGGAGAGCGTGGAGCGAAGTCTCTGTCAGGCTAGGGAAAGACAAGAGAAAACTTACAACCAGTATGCTCCCGCTGTTCCCCTGGTACCCAGAGAGCAGGTCTTGAAGAGGAAGAGACGGCTCCACAAGTTGGACGACCAGTGGGAGAAGGACCCGTACACCGTACTGCCCTCAAGCCACGAAAACCCGAAGGTCTGTACCATCAGTAAAGACGGAGGGGAAACCACAGCCATTGTATCCCGGGACCACCTGAAGAAGTGTCCCGAACAACTGAGGAACCCTGAAGAGGAACAAGAAGACCATCGACCCGTAGAGGAAAGGGAAGATATGGTTAGTACCGTGCTCGGGGACTTCCCTCGGTCTTGGACTCAAGTCAATGGTGCAGTTGTGGTACCCGTACTCACCTTCCTCCAACCATCATCCCAAGAACCTACGGAGCAACCGGTAGAGCTGGAAGAACAGCCGGTCCAGGAGGCAGAAGACTCTACACAAGCAGACCCGGAAAATCAACCCTCTGCTTATAGTGAGCATGCCATACCCCTAGTGAGCCAGAGGGCCCATGGACAGCTGCCCAGTTTACCCTTGGCAGCTCCTACACCCTGTAGTTCAGGGCCAGACAGTCAGCTCCGTAGGTCCACTAGGGCCACTAGAGGCCAGCTACCCGCACGTTGGAGGATCTAAATGTTTAAGCTATCTTATAATGTTTACTTGTTTATAGTTGCTTGTGTATAATTTTGTGTTTCTAGTTCTTTTTAGGAGTCCTTGGTGGATTTACCGGGAATCCTTGTACATAGTTGGAGCGTAACCCAGGATGGACTAAAGACTGTTAAGGACTCGGGGCAGGACAGGCCCCTACCTGGTTACGTCTCCCTGTTTTGGTGAAATGGACACCTTGCTTTTCAAAACTGCACCCGGTTGCGGACACGCCGTAACCATCTTATGTGTTTTTCTTATTGTATTGTTATTGTTATACCTTGTTATGTTTTTCTAAAAAAAAAAAAAAAAAAATATGTTTAGTCCCGGAGTACTAAATTTCACTAGGGGGGAATGTGACACCCCAGGGGTCTGGTTGCCACAGTGATAGAGATATTACGTCTGAGAGCAGGTGGGAGGTCCTTTGGTCAGGGATCCTGTGCATGCCACACCTCCTGCCCAGTCTTGGGAGGGGAAGGACTTCCCCTATATAAACCCGGGGCTGAGGCAGAGTTAGTGAGAAAGAAGACAGAACAAGAGTAGAGAAGAGAAGCAGCATAGCAAGAAACATCAGGAGCTCTGTGGGGAGCAGTGTTACAACGAGTCAGGGGCTGGCAGCTACAGAGCTCGCCCTGACTGAGAAGCTTTCTTACCGAACCCGGCGTCCGAGGCTGTGGGGACTAACTCTTACCCAGCAGCAGAAGCCGATCGGCAGGGGATTTCAGGTCCTCAGGCCCAGAAACCCGAAGGCACGGTCACACGCGTGGGACCAGCACCGCCATCGTGGAGCGGAAGCCATTAGAAGGCCCCGAGTCACCGGCCATACGGGTGAGCACCACACGGTACACTCAGGGACGTGGGCTACTTATATCCGCTTCTAGCAAGGTAGCCAGAAGAGTACAGTCAGTTTGGGAGGCCTACAACTCCGCCTGGCCAGGGGAGATCCCATCTGCTCAAGGACTGACCAGGCCCCGTTCACTAGCAAGTACTCCGGGAGGGTCTATCGTTGTTACCAGTAAAGACCCTGAATTACACCGCACCGTCTCTGAGTGGTTCCTGCTACCCCCATCATCCACATCTGCTGCCCTGAGGCCATACCCCTCCCGTTGGGGGTTATACCATCTACGCTGCACCATCCATCCACCGGCCTCAGCGGACTGTCTTGCAGCGGCAGCTCCATAGCTGCATTCAACGGGTGGCGTAGTCGTCCTACATCTACCGCTGTTACATCGCCGCTCAGTTTGACTCCCTGGGCACGGACCGGGTCACCGCCACGAGACTACAACCCTCAAGAGATCCGGCTCCGGGTAAGCTCCCGCGTGCGCAACGCAGCGCGACACAGGCCCAGGGGCGCGCCAGTAACACTTCCTACTGTGCATAGTTGCTCCTGTGTTATCTACTGTTTATAGAGGTATTATGTTCATAGTAATCTTGTCTGCAAATCTTGTGCGACAGACAAGGATCTTGATGAAGAACATCTTAGTTTATTTCCAGTGCAACAGACAGTTTTTTGTGTTGGAGGACATGAAGTGATGAAGCTTCTTGTGTGACACAAGGTCTTCGTCAAGCTGAATGCGAGTTGGAGCAGACATTGTTGCCTTCCTTCTTTAGAGCCAGTACCATCTCAACCTTTTCACGGTTAGAACCTCACGGTAAAAAAAAACAGACCTACCATAATCTCACTGAGGTACCACAGGCGTTTGTTAATAGTTTTTATTGCTGCCTCAGCAACAGGTTCCTTTGTATGCTACAAGTTCTTGCAGTAATGTCAAGTAATTTCGCGGCAATGTGGCTGGGATCTGACAGAGGTACCAAGCCTTCAAGTATAAGCGGACAGTAAAAGGGCAAAATTGATGGAGATTTTCTAAATCTGTCAAAGTTAAACGAAATTGGTGACGAAACATGAAGATCTTCAGAGCATATATAACTTTGGCCATCCATCGGGCCCAATGGTAGGAGCCTGGAGTGTTGATGTGTACTTCTAGGTTTGCCAACAAACCAAGGAACAGGAGTGCCAGTGTTAACAATTCCTTGTAATCATCTCTTGGATGGCAATGCGCAAGCTGGTTGGTACAAAATTCAACTAGACACTCCTTAAGTGGACCTAGCTCAGTTGAAACTATGTCATCCTCCATTCCAGCCGAAAATGTGTTTTTTCCCAGTTGATTCCAGGCAATCTCTCAAACAGCTTTATGTTTGGACCTGTTGATGCTGGCCACAATTTATCAAACACGCTTGCAATAATTAGCTCATGAATGTGGTGCCTACATGGCAAACTCAGTAGTTCTTTCTGCAGCTTCTGTTGCAAGAGGACACACGCACCAGCCTTTCTACCAATGTTGCTGCTGGTCTTTTACATAAACTTCACTTTATCCAAGAGCTGTCAATCCTGCAGAACCTTGAATATAGCCTTATCTTGTGCTGCTCCTGTGCTGTTAGGTATGTCTGGGACCAACAACTTTTCAGTTCCTCCTCCTAACACTAGTACTGCCAGTTGCTCAGCAGTTTCATTGCAGGTCTGGCTTGCAAACCTTTTCCGGTCCCAGTCTACAGTCAGTGGACCACTGCTATCGAAAGAAGCTTTGATAGCATTTGCTGCAATCCATCGATGCCAGCAATGAGCCTGTCTGATAGATTCCCTATTCAATGTGAGACTGTCTGGATCATGACCAAGAGACTGAGGAGCAACAGCAAGCAGGTAGGTAAGTATTTTATCACTGATATTAGTTCTGTCTATACCTGTTGTTGACAGGTCTTACCAACTTACATTTCTTGGGGCTAAAATGGCCTTCGCCCTCATCACTATCGTTGTCGGTAGCATTGTTCTCACTGCAACTGCTATTACTACTGATATTAATACTGCAAAGTTCAGCTGATGCTGTTGACTGCTCAACTTGCTCAGTTTCCTTTTTTCTTTGTTTCTCTGCCTGTAATTCTCTCATAAATCTTTCCTCAATCTTGGCCAGCTTTCTGTCTAATGGTCTCATGCTTCCATAATGACCTTTTTCTCTTTGAGCAAGCAAGATGTCACAGTCTTCCTGAAGTTTTATAAGTTTCATGGCATTAGCTTGAGCGATATCAAACAAATCATCAAGTTTATTAACAAATTCCTTCTCCTTTGATTCTTCTGTTTTGGTTTGACTCTTCACCTTACTGATCACGTGATATTGTTGCTTTGCCCGTATTCTCGCTTTTTCCCAGAACCACAGTACTTCGTTAGCAGCGACGGTAGCACTGGTACATGTTGGTTGCGATTCTGTACAGTGCAGGAAATAAAACCTGGCAAACACTTGCCGATTCAACGGCAGCTTTGAACCGGTAATACTTCCTGCTGTCCTTCCAATTTACCACATTCCTCTAACACCGCAATTTGAAGATGCCATTTTTTCTGACAACAGTGACTGACTAAATCTATGGGAGGCCTAAATAGCAAATATAAAACCACATTTCATTAAAGTTTAATACATTGCTGCTAGGGATGAGCAAATCCCTGTGTATTCAACTGTGCACCTTTTCCTTCGCCATTAGCAACCTATGCTAATGAGTGAGGGAGGGGCTACAGCCGCAAAGTTTGTTGATTGGCTGCCCTGCACTCAGCCTTTCAACAAATTGTATCGTCCGGAACGGAAACCGGGACAGTGAATGGAGCGCGAGTGCACTCTCCTGCGCATGGTCGCACTCCTCTCCATTCACTTCCAGTGCAGGCTGGACAGCGGCCAAATGTGACCGAAGCCGAATACACAGGGATTTGCTCATCTCTTGTTGCTGTAAATCACCCTACTACCACTCAGCAACACTTGCAAATTACTATTATAAATTAAAGTAAGTGAAGTTCAGGCAAAAAATTAATTAGACAGTAAAAGACACATGAGAGTGCTGTAGGCTGCTGCGTAAATATTTAGAGATTAGACTTACGCGAAATAATGAATTATACTGAATGTTGTCTGTAATCAGGAAAGTTTACTTTGAAACAGTAAATATAAACTAATATTAATAATATTAAATATTCTTTACAAATTACAAATAAGTAAATTGGAGACAGTTTCAAGGAGCGGTGGGGCCCTTATTGCTGCTTTATATTAAAACTAACCAAATCCTATTTTAACGGCTGTTAAGTGTTCAAGAGCTGACATTGAGGACATTGAGCCACCTTTTAAACACAGTCAAAAGAAACAATTCTCTTAAAGGATAATGCAGATCATTATGTGTAACAATTTTAGGGGGTGAGACTTTGAAAAAACTAATTTTGATTTTTTTATAGGATGCATTGTCACATACAGTACAGACCAAAAGTTTGGACACACCTTCTCATTTAAAGATTGTTCTGTATTTTTATGACTAAGAAAATTGTACATTCACACTGAAGGCATCAAAACTATGAATTAACACATGTGGAATTATATACTTAACAAAAAAGTGTGAAACAACTGAAAATATGTCTTATATTCTAGGTTCTTCAAAGTAGCCACCTTTTGCTTTGATGACTGTTTTGCAAACTCTTGGCATTCTCTTGATGAGCTTCAAGAGGTAGTCACCGGAAATGGTCTTCCAACAATCTTGAAGGCGTTCCCAGAGATGCTTAGCACTTGTTGGCCCTTTTGCCTTCACTCTGCGGTCCAGCTCACCCCAAACCATCTCAATTGGGTTCAGGTCTGGTGACTGTGGAGGCCAGGTCATCTGGCGTAGCACCCCATCACTCTCTTTCTTCGTCAAATAGCCCTTACACAGCCTGGAGGTGTGTTTGGGGTCATTGTCCTGTTGAAAAATAAATGATGGTCCAACTAAGCGCAAACCAGATGGAATAGCATGCCGCTACCAGATGCTGTGGTAGCCATGCTGGTTCAGTATGCCTTCAATTTTGAATAAATCCCCAACAGTGTCACCAGCAAAGCACCCCCACACCATCACACCTCCTCCTCCATGCTTCACGGTGGGAACCAGGCATGTAGAGTCCATCCGTTCACCTTTTCTGCATCGCACAAAGACACGGTGGTTGGAACCAAAGATCTCAAATTTGGACTCATCAGACCAAAGCACAGATTTTCACTGGTCTAATGTCCATTCCTTATGTTCTTTAGCCCAAACAAGTCTCTTCTGCTTGTTGCCTGTCCTTAGCTGTGGTTTCCTAGCTGCTATTTTACCATGAAGCCCTGCTGCACAAAGTCTCCTCTTAACAGTTGCTGAAGAGATGTGTCTGCTGTTAGAACTCTGTGTGCCATTGACCTGGTCTCTAATCTGAGCTGCTGTTAACCTGCGATTTCTGAGGCTGGTGACTCGGATAAACTTATCCTCAGAAGCAGAGGTGACTCTTGGTCTTCCTTTCCTGGGGTGGTCCTCATGTGAGCCAGTTTCTTTGTAGTGCTTGATGGTTTTTGCAACTGCACTTGGGGACACTTTCAAAGTTTTCCCAATTTTTCGGACTGACTGACCTTCATTTCTTAAAGTAATGATGGCCACTCGTTTTTCTTTACTTAGCTGCTTTTTTCTTGCCATAATACAAATTCTAACAGTCTATTCAGTAGGACTATCAGCTGTGTATCCACCAGACTTCTGCACAACACAACTGATGGTCCCAACCCCATTTATAAGGCAAGAAATCCCACTTATTAAACCTGACAGGGCACACCTGTGAAAGCAGTCATCAAAGCAAAGGGTGGCTACTTTGAAGAACCTAGAATATAAGACATATTTTCAGTTGTTTCACGCTTTTTTGTTAAGTATATAATTCCACATGTGTTAATTCATTGTTTTGATGCCTTCAGTGTGAATGTACAATTTTCATAGTCATGAAAATACAGAAAAATCTTTAAATGAGAAGGTGTGTCCAAACTTTTGGTCTTTACTGTATATAAAATATTTATACTGAATGCCTGAATTAAACTATAGATCACCTTATGATGACAAGTTGACAACTATGAATTTTTAAATTCCAATCCCATCTTCAAAAGTTCCTGATTTGGGATATTATTAGCAATCATTGTACCTCTATGTAATTAGTTTGCTAGATATTTTAAACAAAACCATGATATTTCATATGCAAAGTGGTGACTTTTATTAACAAGGTTCCCATAATGTCTATTAGATATGTGGGTTACAGTAAATATCAATGAAATTAACTGAAAAAAAAATTCAAGAAAAACAGACTTGACATTTATGGTCTCCGTATCTCATTTAAAGGTCACCTTGCAAAGTAATCATTACAGGGTTGGGAAGAGTTAATTTAGCCAATACCTATAGTGTTATTAATGATTACAGGTTATGTTGATAAGACCCAAGGAGCTCTGTACTCTGTGCGTGAGGCCATTTCGGCCTCTTGCCAAGTCATTTTTTTAATAACCATTTCAAGCATTTAATAGATTGCAGCATCACATTGCTCATTGCAATTCCCCTCCATTGATAAATTGCATTAGAAATATATTGGCTGGTTTTGTAACGGTGAATGGTTTTTAGTAGACAGAGACTGTTTGTCTGTAATTTCCTACTAATGAGAAAATATATCTAGGTAGTAAAGGATTATAGGATAAGATATATATCCGGCTAATTAAAATTAACAGGATCTAATTTTAGCATTGAGTTATTTAAGTTCCTGCACATGAAACAAAAAAAAGGGGAAAAAAAAATGAGAATAGGAATATTTTCACAACTCCCGTTTCCCTTGGAACATCAGTTGCCATAACAACTTCAAGTGATCCTATATTTTACTTAAAATTTCATTTCATAACAATAATTGTTATAATTATCTGTTTCAGTGCTTTTAGCACACATTTCTCTCGCTCCCATTGTTTCGGATCTCCGGTTGCTGTAACAACAAGGTTGTCCCTGTTTTCTGACAAAGACAAACTTTACCCTTTCGGAAGAATACAGGTCGCCTTTCCTTGTCGTCAGTGATCTGCAGACAATCTACTTATGCGACTGCATTTGTGCATCAGATTCAGAATATACAGGACATCTGGGATCTAAGAGTATTATTCCAGATAATTATAAATGCAGTGTGTGAGCTCTGCAAACTAGACATTGTATTTTATGTACAGAGTAAGTAGATATACCGAGTGTCTGTCTCCATAATTGATAAAAGCTGGCACCTTTCATGAATACGACATCAAGGCATCAATGCTAATGTGCACATTTTTTGTATTTACTTGACATAACTTAAGCTCTTTTTCTGACAGTATTTTCAATCGTTTCGAAAGTCTCTTAGCATTTTAAAGGCATTTTCTCAACATTGCTTTTCAGTAGCGCATCATTCCCCTTCTTCCCAGCTTCCTGCTTGCTTAAGATGATGCGCTCATGTCAAGATGGTTGACAGTTCAGACCAGCAGCATGAACTGTGCACTTGCTGAAGCTGCAAGCAGAGACAGCTTTTCTACTGCAGCTTTAGTGGAGCACAGCAACACTGAAGATGGGCAAATCCTGGGATCTGGTCAGCTTCAGAGCAGCGCTTACAAGCTCTATTGGAAAGAGCTTGTGGGAAGCACCGTGGCTCAGTGGTTGGCACTGCAGCCTTGCAGTGCTGGGGTCCTGGGTTCAAATCCTACCAAGGGCAACATCTGCAAGGTGTTTGTATGTTCTCCCCATGTTTGTATGGTTCCTGATGGTTCTACGGCTGCCTCCCACACTCCAAAGACATACTGATAGGGAATGTAGATTGTGAACCCCAATGGGGACAGTGCCAATATTGTCTGAATTGTAAAGCGCTGCGGAATATGTTGGCGCTATATACATAAAAAGGTTATTATTATTATTAAGTAGTAGGCTCTCTGTCTAGTAGACTGCAGAGGTGGCCAGTGACCTAGGCAATGAATGAGTAGTAAACAAACTTAAAAACCCCTCCGTTCTTGAGAATGGGAACTGTTTATAATAGAAATAAGTTGCAAAGTTGCTTGTTTTTACAAGCACTATGCTATTTTATCATTACATTTGAGAATTACTTTTTAATTTTTGCTAGAAGTTCCCTTTTTTATTATTTCTTTCTCCACTGTACAGTCTACTGCTGCGCACCCACTTCATGCTGCACTTCCCATCTTGGGCAATATCCTATTCCCCTAGCTTACCTCACAGCTTGCCTAGACATAACTTCTGAGCCACCAGGTCCAGCCAGCAAACCTTCCCAGCCATCTGTTAACTCATCCATACCACCTTCCATCCATACCAAGTGTATGGAAGTGCGGCCCCGCCCACTGGCCGGGAGTATGTATAACTCATACATATCCTCCGGTCCCAGGTCTGAAACTGGCAAATCCCTGAACACTGGGGAGATTCATAAGTCTGCAGTCACATAGAGTGACTGCCGACTTATCGATTTTTGGACCAGACGACCCCTTTAATGAATTTGGCGACTCTTCTGAGTGGCATTCACCTCAGCATCGTGTCAGAAATGCTACTGCATTTCTGGCATAAAAAGCACTGCCACTTTTCGTGAATCAGATGGGTGGGTTTGACCACGCCCCGTTTCCACCCCAGCTCTGCCTATTTCGACTGAGCTTTTCCAAAGTGGTGTGAAAACGCTAAAAGTCGCAAAGCTTTTAGGTCACTTTTGTGAAAGCTTTGATGAATCGGCCACACTATTTGCACACATTTTAATTATTCTTTTATTTTCTCAGTAAATTATGTTTCATCAAATCATCATCTTCAGCAATATTGCAGATATTTGGGATTGCTGAATAGCATGGATTCTTTTCACAAGACACTCACATACATAAGTTTATCTGTTCTCCCCTTTGGTTTTTATGGAAATTTTTAGCTCAGTGACAGGAGCAGCTGTATTATAGAAAGAGTGATAAGGCCACTGAATGCCTGAACTATGAGACAGTAGATGACAGCAGCACAACAGAATGTGGCAATAAGTCATACTAAAGGGTTTTAGAGCCATAAAAAAGAAATGGATCCTCTTTGGTGTTATTCATAAATAAAGGCAGCTCTGAAGAAGTTTTCAATGCAGAAATTAAGGCTTAAGATGGCCATACACATTAGATAGCTTTGGTTCTTCAGCTTTGTTCAGCTGACAGCCATCTCAGCCAACTGTTCTGTACACAGGAGTGCTCGCTTGGCAATGTAATAGACATTTCTCCTGACTATCATTTGTACGCCGCCCCATACACATTAGACCATAGATCAAACCCTTCGATATCAGCGGTTCATCAGCCTAATGTGTATGGGGCCTTTAGGTTGCTCTTTGACCAAAATATTCTAATGCTCTAAACACTGATCAGTTGCAGGGACTGTCCACATGAAGGCTGCTAACCGTCATTGAAAAACACTGTAATCATGGTCTGCTTCTGTTATATCTTCCCTTGAGAAAGCAAGGAAACCTCCACGCGAAACGTGCGTCGGGAAGTCATCTAACCCATCCCCAACAGCTTGCCCACTTCATATAGGGGTAAGTGGTGTCTATACAGTAAAATTTTTGCTATTTCATCTATGCAATATCACACTTTTGGGAGTTAGAGACATGTGGATTGGTCAATGTAATATATTCTTATGTACTCCTTTTTACAATTACTTACTTATTTGACCAATTAATCTCTCCCACTAAATTATCTACATAACATTAATTACTAGGGCTATACTACAAGTGGCTTGCTATTGTGGTTCCCCTTTTCCTTACAAACATATCGCTTTTATCTATTGTTTTAAGTGTTGTCTTTTTGCATGTATTTGACTCTTATATTTAATAAAAATTTATACCAAAAACTCCTTTCTTCTCTTGTTTTAAAATGTTATATCTATTGTGTGTATAAAACTTATTTGGTGTTTAGGTGCTGGTGATCATGCTCTAATATTGTGCATTTGTGTAGTTGCAATTTATCAATATTGTGGCTCTGTATCATAATAATGACTTATAGACTGATGCATGCACCAATGCTCATAAACTAATTGCTGATTTTGTAAAAATGCTTTATGATCCCCTAATGGGGACTTGTTAGCTTTCTTCAAATAACAAAGGAACGACACGACAAAAAGTTCTAAGAAAAGATTTGCCAAAATCTTTATTTTATGGGTATTGCAAATTTACTTTAATAGGTAAGTCGTGAGAGATAACAGCTTTTTAAGACTATGTTGTGAGGTTGATTAATCCCTTGGTGATGCAGCCATTTTTTTTTTTTTTTGCTTCAGTTTCCTTTTTATCATCTTCCAAAAGCCAAGAGAACTTTTTTATTTTTCTGTAAACATAGCCATATGAAGACTCATTTTTTGTGGGACAAGTTTCAAATGGCACCCTTCATTTTACCATACAGCATACTGAAATGCATAAAAAAAAATCCCAAGTGTGATGGAACTGAAAAAACCCTCCACATCAGTACAATCATTGCTTTTTTGGCTTTGTCACTTGTTTTTAAACTCCATGCGGTCAGAGTGCGTCCTCTAAAATAACAAGTAAGAAATTTAAATGTAAGTAAATAAGATGTTGACTGGAGTGTACAAAAACGCTAGATTATCAGAAATTGAGCAACACAGAATAGTATGTCTCTTAAATAAATTGTTATTTTTTAAATGAGCTGGTAACATATAAATAAAGCAACATTTTGTCACACATAAATCTTTGTATGGCACACACCATACAGCTTATCTCTGATCTTGGTCTTATACAGGTAGAAAAGAAGCTTTTAAAATCATGTACATCTGTATTTGTGCTAATGGATTTATTGCAACAAACTCAGAACCTGAATTTTCTTTTTCCCCTGTGAACCTCAGCTCTCACTTGAGACCCTTCATTCTGCTATTTTTCAAGACTTCTGCTGTTTACTTTTTGACAAAAAATAGCTTTAATTCAAAATAATCCATCTATAATTTTTCTATCTATCTATCTATCTATCTATCTATCTATCTATCTATCTATCTATCTATCTATCTATCTATCTATCTATCCATCGTGGCATGTAAGTGTTTGGGCACCCCTGGTCAAAATTACTGTTATTGTGAACAGTTAAGTAAGTTGAAGATGAAATGATTTCTAAAAGGGCTAAAGTTAAAGATGACACATTTCCTTTGTATTTTAGGCAAAAAAACACATATTTTCATCTTTTACATTTTAAAAATTGCAAAAAGGAAATGGGCCGATGCAAAAATTTGGGCACCCTTGGAGATTTGTGTGCTCAGATAACTTTGACCAAGGTTTCAGACCTTAATTAGCCAGTTAGGTTTATGGCTTGTTCACTATCATCATTAGGAAAGGCCAGGTAATGTAAATTTCCCACCTTTATAAAATCCCAGCCTCCTCTAACTTGTGCCAAAAAACATCAACCATGCGTTCTTTTGAGCTGCTGCCTAGCACTCTGAAAATGAAAATAATGGAGGCCCACAAAGCAGGAGAACACTATAAGAAGATAGCAAAGCGTTTTCAAGTTGCCCTTTCCTCAGTTCGAAATGTAATTAAGAAATGGCAGTTAACAGGAACAGTGGAGATTAAAATAAGGTCTGGAAGACCAAGCAAACTTTCAGTGAGAGCTGCTCCTGGATTGCTAGAGAGGCAAATCAGAACCCACGCTTAACTGCAAAAGACCTTCAGAAAGATTTAGCAGACTCTTGAGGACTATTACATGTACCTCTAATAGTCTATAGTGCTATTCACCTGTCCGTGTATTATTTGCAGTCAGTGCATCCAAAAAAAAAAAAAAACATTATTACATGTCTGTTTTTGATCCAAGTCATTGATCTGTCTGGTGGCTCTGTCAGTCGTCGCCTGGCAGCTCTAAAATGACTACCACAAAAAAGCTTGGCACAAGCTACTCCGTTTCCTAGAGCGATGGGGTTGTTCTGGTCTTTACCCTTTAACCCCTATACAGAGATCTGGACTTACACTGTGGCCCCTGGGCAGGGGCCACAGAGTCAGCCTCTGTTAGATGCCACAAGGTGGCAAGAAGGTTTAGTCAGGTAGCCAGGTCAAAACTAAGAGGACCGCAAAGATATCAAATCGTCAGGCAGAAAAAAGTCAAAAAACATGCTTGGGTCAAAACAAGAAAACACTAATACTGAACAGGAGCAGAAATCACAGACGAAACCAGGGAAGCGCAAAGCTATATCAGGCAGCTTTCAGTAGTAAGCTGGGAGCTTTAGTAGGGTGTGGTGCTCTTCAATTGGCAGAACCAGGGAGCTGATGACTTCAACTGGACAGCACACACACCCACACTGTCAGACTAGACAGCACTGCTGGTCCCAGTCACTTTAACCATAGTGGCTGGACAGAGCCTGTGCCATTCAGAGCTTCTGGTAGGTAGGTGGTAGCAATAAGTTGTGTAAATACTGTATGGTGTATCATGGGAATGTACAGTTAGGTCCATATATATTTGGACAGAGACAACATTTTTCTAATTTTGGTTCTAGACATTTCCACAATGAATTTTAAACAAAACAATTCAGATGCAGTTGAAGTTCAGACTTTCAGCTTTCATTTGAGGCTATCCACATTAAAATTGGATGAAGGGTTTAGGAGTTTCAGCTCCTTAACATGTGCTACCCTGTTTTTAAAGGGACCAAAAGTAATTAGACAGATTAAATAATTGTAAATAAAATGTTCAGTTCTAGTACTTGGTTGAAAACCCTTTGTTGGCAATGACTGCCTGAAGTCTTGAACTCATGGACATCACCAGGCGCTGTGTTTCCTCCTTTTTGATGCCCTGCCAGGCCTTCACTGTGGTGGTTTTCAGTTGCTGTTTGTTTGTGGGCCTTTCTGTCTGAAGTTTAGTCTTTAACAAGTGAAATGCATGCTGGGTTGAGATCAGGTGACTGACTTGGCCATTCAAGAATATTCCACTTCTTTGCTTTAATAAACTCCTGGGTTGCTTTGGCTTTATGTTTTGGGTCATTGTCCATCTGTTGTATGAAAAGATGACCAATCAGTTTGGCTGCATTTAGCTGGATCTGAGCACACAGTATGGCTCTGAATACATCAGAATTAATTTGGCTGCTTCTGTCCTGTGTTACATCATCAATAAACACTAGTGACCCAGTGCCACTGGCAGCCATGCATGTCCAAGCCATCACACTGCCTCCGCCGTGTTTTACAGATGATGTGGTATGCTTTGGATCATGAGCTGTACCACGCCTTCGCCATACTTTTCTCTTTCCATCATTCTGGTAGAGGTTGATCTTGGTTTCATCTGTCCAAAGAATGTTCTTCCAGAACTGTGCTGGCTTTTTTAGATGTTTTTTAGCAAAGTCCAGTCTAGCCTTTTTATTCTTGATGCTTATGAGTGGCTTGCACCGTGCAGTGAACCCTCTGTACTTACTTTCATGCAGTCTTCTCTTTATGGTAGATTTGGATATTGATACGCCTACCTCCTGGAGAGTGTTGTTCACTTGGTTGGCTGTTGTGAAGGGGTTTCTCTTCACCATGGAGATTATTCTGCGATCATCCACCACTGTTGTCTTCCGTGGGCGCCCAGGTCTTTTTGCATTGATGAGTTCACCAGTGCTTTCTTTCTTTCTCATGATGTACCAAACTGTAGATTTTGCCACTTCTAATATTGTAGCAATTTCTCGGATGGGTTTTTTCTGTTTTTGCAGCTTAAGGATGGCTTGTTTCACCTGCATGGAGAGCTCCTTTGACCGCATGTTTACTTTACAGCAAAACCTTCCAAATGCAAGCACCACGCCTCAAATCAACTCCAGGCCTTCTATCTGCTTAATTGAGAATGACATAACGAAGGGATTGCCCACACCTGTCCATGAAATAGCCTTGGAGTCAATTGTCCAATTACTTTTGGTCCCTTTAAAAACAGGGTGGCACATGTTCAGGAGCTGAAACTCCTAAACCCTTCATCCAATTTTAATGTGGATACCCTCAAATGAAAGCTGAAAGTCTGAACTTCAACTGCATCTGAATTGTTTTGTTTAAAATTCATTGTGGTAATGTCTAGAACCAAAATTAGAAAAATGTTGTCTCTGTCCAAATATATATGGACCTAACTGTATGTATGTGACAGGAGGTTTAGGATGCAGTTGTATGGGGAGAGGAGGGAGCAGGACTGCCTTGTATGATATTGTCACTATATAGAAGTATATTGATTAGGTGATGGGTAGCCAATGAAGAGACTGTAAGAGAAAAGAGAGGAAGATAGCAGATGAACAAGGGGAGAAAAGGACTAGACAGCAAAGTTAAGAATGGATTATGGATTGGATGGGTGCAAGTGTCAGCCGATTTCTAGGTAGGATACGATGAGGGAATATTTGATCATTTGAAAAATGTTTTTTTCAAGCAGGACTTGTGGAAGACTCAAATATGTGGTCATAAAAGCAGGATCAAATCAATGGTTATCCCAAAGCACCTGGCTTATGATACTGGGAAAAATGTGAAAGCATTAATAGGGATTTATAGTTTTGGTTGGGGAAGAATAGAATGGGAAAAAGATGATGAATTTAGTTTTACTCTTGTTAAATGTGAGAAGTGAGAAAAAAATGACGAGAAGGCTGATGGACTCTCTGTAGAGTTACTGATTACTATTCCCATGTGCCTTCCAATATTCCACGTGCTCATGTTCATGACTACACTGCTCGTATGTCACTTTTATGGCTGTATATTATTTTGATACTGAGTAAATTGTAAATAAAATTAGTTTTCTGTTTTGCAAATTGAACTTTTTAATATATGACAATCCGACATATGATTACTATTTTTGCAGCTGAAAAAAGATGGTTTCAATCATATGTGAAATTCAGAATGGACACACAAGATTGAACTTTGGAAGAATGGTAATTAATTTGTGTGCACAGCATTTCTCAGTATATGTAAATTACATTAGCTGGCCAGGATTTATTAAAATCCAGCTCTAAACTAATCCCCACATGAACTGGAGTCACTGTACACAATACTTCTTATCTCTAATGTCCTCGCCTACCACTGCCTAAAACTCTATCAGTCCTTGTTGTTAAAGCTCAATTTACAAGTAAGCATTTAATAACATGAAAACACTAATCAATATAATTTCCTTTCACTGAATGCCATTAATTATCTTTTTCCCATGCGCTAAGATCCCTAATGTACTTACCTGTGTGTATATGATATCTTGTCTTATTCACAAAATGAGTCATCAGGAAACAACCTATTGGAGCCTTTTTTTAAATTAAAGTTTTGTGTTAAATCAGGGGCGTACATAGAAGTCATGGTGCCCCATAGCATAAGCTCTAATTGCCCCCCCCACAAAAAATAAATATTTGTTTGTGTCACAGAAGAGCAGATCTCATAACTTTCCACCCTTTACATAGTAATTTTCCTCCTTCTGAAGTCATAGATTCCTCTTTCATTGCCCCATAAAGTATGATGCCAACAAAAGTGCCCCCCAAACAGTATGATACCCCTATGGTGCAATCATCCACATTAGCCTCCACATGCGCAGTATAATGACCCTATTGTACCCCACTTCAACTCCCATGGCAAAGTATGGTGACTATACCACAGTATAATCCCCCAACTGTGAACCCCACAGAGCCCTCCATACACTCATGGCCCCCACACAGCCCTCCAAACAGTATAATGGCCCCCACACAGCCCTCCAAATAGTATAATGACCCCACACAAACCTTCACACTGTACAATTGCTTTCATACAGCATAATGGCCCCTCATATAGCCCTCAAATATTATAATGGCCCAACATAGCTTTCCATATAGTGTAATACAGCACCGATAATCTTCCATATAGTATAATGCGCCCCCATAATCCTCCATATAGTATAATGCTCCCCCCATAATCCTCCATATAGTATAATGCGCCCCCCATAATCCTCCATATAGTATAATGCGCCCCCATAATCCTCCATATAGTATAATGCGCCCCCATAATCTTCCATATAGTATAATGCGCCCCCCATAATCCTCCATATAGTATAATGTGCCCCCCATAATCCTCAATATAGTATAATGAACTTCCCATGGTCCTCCATAGAATATAATGCACTCCCCATAGTCCTCCATACAGTATATTACACACCCCATAGGGTAAAATGCAGCCCCCATATAGTATAATGCACGCCACAGTCCTGCAGTATTATGGACACCACGTACTCACTGATTTTAAAATACTGTATATTTTAAATAAGCCGACCCGAATATAAGCAGAGGCCCCTAATTTTACCACATAAAAAGGGGAAAACCTATTGACTTGAGTATAAGCCTAGGGTGGAAAATGCAGCAGCTACTGGTAAATTTCCCAATCCTGGTATGTGTGGCCTCCTCAACCCCCCCAAATCCTGGTATGTGTGGCCTCCTCAACCCCCCAAATCCTGGCATGTGTGGCCTCCTCAATCCCCAAATCCTGGCATGTGTGGTCTCCTCAATCCCCAAATCCTGGCATGTGTGGCCCCCTCAATCCCCCATTCCTGGCATGTGTGGCCTCCTCAATCCCCCATTCCTGGCATGTGTGGCCTCCTCAATCCCCAAATCCTGGCATGTGTGGCCTCCTCAATCCCCAATTCCTGGCATGTGTGGCCTCCTCAATCCCCAAATCCTGGCATGTGTGGCCTCCTCAATCCCCCATTCCTGGCATGTGTGGCCTCCTCAATCCCTCATTCCTGGCATGTGTGGCCTCCTCAATTCCCCATTCCTACAATGTGTGGCCTCTTCAATCCCCCATTCCTAGCATGTGTGGCCTCCTCAATCCAAGTATCCTGGTATGTGTGGCCTCCTCAATCCAAGTATCCTGGTATGTGTGGCTTCCTCATCCCCCCCAATCACAGCACATATAAAACAATAAACACTTATACTCACCTTCCTTCCTCACCTCTGCTCCAGCGCTGTGTCCTGTCTGCAGCAGCTCATGCCGGCATCTGAGCAGTGCGCACTCTCAGACACTGATGTGAGCTGCCGGCACATTCACTCCTCTCCACGCCGGGACTATGGGCGTGGAGAAGCGTGAATATGCTTTCTCTTTAGCAGCGGGCACTGACAGCAGGAGCCGGGGCTCAGCGCTCCTCCGTGCCCGCTACTAAAGAGAATGAATATTCCCTCTTCTTCACGCCCATGGGAGTGGAGAAGAGGGAATATTCATGTCCCTTTAGCAGCGGGTACACGTAATAGCTGCTGCAGCGGCTAAAGCGTGTGCCCCGCTCCTCCACCGCTGCAACCTCCTACTCACCTATCCTCCTTGTTCCCACGCTGATTGGGGCCCTCCCGGCTCACGGGCCCCCTCCGGCCACGGGCCCCATAGCAGTGGCGTGGTCTGCCGCCATTGGCGGTACGCCACTGTGTTAAATGTATTTTATAAAAATAAAAAATAGAAAAATCTTGAAATTTTCACAATTGCCTCTGGAGCCTTTTTTCTAGACTACTACGTACTGTTCTTTCAGGAAATTCACACATACATTAACAACAATGTATAGAATCTATCTCTATCTTTTGTAGTGAAGTGGTTAATGAGCATGTATAAACGTCATTGTGAAGAAAGGGTCGGCTATGACTAGAGATGAGCCAATAAATTTCTGAGCCATAAATGGCCATAAAAAGGTTAAAGAAATAAAAAGATCCTTATACTCACAATACCGTTCACCTTTCCAGCCCCTCTGATCCACACTACCACCTGTCCATTTCTCGCCATATCTTCTGCAGCATGATACCGACCCCAAGCACAGTGTCATTAAGAAATATCTTCAGTGTAAAGATGAACGAGGAGTCTTGGAAGTGAAGATATAGCCTCCATAAAGTCGTGATGGTAACATCATCCATTCTGTCTTGGATTAGATAAAAAGACAAAAGGATTTGAGTAAGCCTACACAGAAGATGTATGGTTCGTTCTCCAAGATGTTGGGATTCGGAAACAATCACCATGGCAAGTTCATTCAAAAATTGTGTGCAAGTACAAGTGTATTTAGAGGAATTGATGCTTTGATGTTATTTTGTAGGCAACGGGTGTGACACCAAAAATTGCTTTGATGTACATTTCTCTTTAGTTCATTCACTTTGCATTTTACTATTACTAGAAAACTATTGTACTATTAATTCTTCTATTTTTTAAAGTATTCTTACTTTGCAGCATTTTTTGCACACCTGCCTAAAACTTTTCCACAGTAATACAACCCCTGTCAAAAATTATGGAATCACCGGACTCGGAGGATGTTAATTCAGTTGTTTAACCCCTTCGCAACCTTGGGTTTTGTCGTTTTTGCTTTTTCGTTTTTTGCTCCCCTTGTTCCCAGAGCCATAGCGTCTCTATTTTTTGGACAATATGGCCGTGTGAGGGCTTATTTTTTGCGGGACAAGTTGTACTTTTCAACGCTATTACTAGTTTTACCATATCATGTACGGGAAAATGGTAAAAAAATTCCTCACCTCTGCTCCAGCGCTGAGTGCGGTAAAATTGCAAAAAAAGTGCAATACCACAGTTGTTTTTTATTTATTTTTTTTACCTCGTTCACTGAATGCTAAAACTGACTTGCCATTCTTATTCTCCAGGTCATTATGAGTTCGTAGACACCAAACATGTATAGGTTATTTTATATTTAAGTGGTGAAAAAAAATTCCAAAATTTGGTAAAAAAAATAAAAAAAAAATAGCACCATTTTCCGAGACCTGTAGCGTCTCCATTTTTCGGGATCTGGGGCTGGGTGAGGGCTTATTTTTTGCGCGCCGGGCTGACGTTTTTATTGATAACATTTTGGGGTAGATACAATGTTTTGATCGCCCGTTATTGCATTTTATTGCAATTTTGCGGCGACCAAAAAACTTAATTCTGGCGTTTAGAATTTCTTTCTCGTTACACCGTTTACCGATCAGATTAATTCTTTTTTTATATTGATAGATGGGGCGATTCTGAACGCGGCGATACCAAATATGTGTATGTGGGTTTTTTTTTATATATATTTTATTTTGAATGGGGCGAAAGGGGGGTGATTTAAACTTTTATATTTTTTTTACTTTTTTTATATTTTTAAAACATTTTTTTTTCACTTACTGCATGCTTCAATAGTCTCCATAAGAGACTAGAAGCAGCAGTTGTCTGATCGTCTCTGCTACATACAGGGGACCAGCAGATCCCCTGCATATAGCAGAAACGGTCCTGTGCTATGAGCGCCGACCACTAGGTGGCGCTCATAGCGACGAGATCATGACAACCACAGGCGTCTGCTGCAGACACTGGGTTGTCATGCACGCCCATCGGTGACCCGCGATCATGTGACGGGGTCGCCGGTGGGCGGGGCTTATGACGCGCAACCCAAAAGCGCGCGTTAAATGTTGCTGTCGGAGATTGACAGCGGCATTTAACATGTTAACAGCCGCGGGTGGATCGCGATTCCACCCGCGGCTGTTGCGGGCACATGTCAGCTGTAAGAATCAGCTGACATGTGCTCGGTTCAGTGCGGGCTCAGTGCCGGAGCCCTCACTGAACCGGGGGTACGCAAATGTGCGTACTAATACGGCAAGGGTTGGAAAGGGGTTAATGTTGTTGAAAAAAAGCAAATCACAGACATGGCACAAAACTAAAGTCATTTCAAATGGCAACTTTAGGGCTTTAAGAAACACTAAAAGAAATCAAGATTAAAAATGTGGTACTCAGTAAGGGTAATTTTTTTCAGACGAAGCAGAGGGAAAAAATTATGGACTTACTCAATTCTGAGGAAAAAATTATGGAATCACCCTGTAAATTTTCATTTCCAAAACTAACACCTGCATCAAATTAGATCTGCTCGTTAGTCTGCATCTAAAAAGGAGTGATCACACCTTGGAGAGCTGTTGCACCAAGTGGACTGACATAAATGCTCCAACACGAGAGATGTCAATTGAAACAAAGGAGAGGATTATCAAACTCTTAAATGAAGGTAAATCATCATGCAATGTTGCAAAAGATGTTGGTTGTTCACAGTCAGTTGTGTCTAAAATCTGGACCAAATACAAACAACATGGGAAGGTTGTTAAAGGCAAACATACTGGTAGACCAAGGAAGACATCAAAGCGTCAAGACTGGAAACTTAAAGCAATATGTCTCCAAAACAGGAAATGCACAACAACACAAATGAGGAACGAATTAGAGGAAACTGGAGTCAATGTCTGTGACCGAACTGTAAGAAACTGCCTAAAGGAAATGGGATTTACAAACAGAAAAGCTAAACATGAGCCATCGTTAACACCTAAACAGAAAAAAACAAGGTTACAATGGGTTAAGGAAAAGCAATCGTGGACTGTGGATGACTGGATGAAAGTCATATTCAGTGATGAATCGCGAATCTGCATTGGGCAAGGTGATGATGCTGGAACTTTTGTTTGGTGCCGTTCCAATGAGATTTATAAAGATGACTGCATGAAGAGAACATGCAAATTTCCACAGACATTGATGATATGGGGCTGCATGTCAGGTAAAGGCACTGGGGAGATGGCTGTCATTATAGCTTCAATAAATGCCCAAGTTTACATTGATATTTTGGACAGTTTTCTTATCCCATCAATTGAAAGGATGTTTGGGAATGATGACATCATTTTTCAAGATGATAATGCATCCTGCCATAGAGCAAAAACTGTGAAAACATTCCTTGAAAGAAGACACATAAGGTCAATGTCATGGCCTGCAAATAGTCCGGATCTCAATCCAATTGAAAATCTTTGGTGGAAGTTGAAGAAAATGGTCCATGACAAGGCTCCAACCAGCAAAGCTGATCTGGCAACAGCAATCAGAGAAAGTTGGAGCCATATTGATGAAGAGTACTGTTTGTCACTCATTAAGTCTATGCCTCAGAGACTGCAAGCTGTTATTAAAGCCAGAGGTGGTGCAACAAAATACTAGTGATGTATTGGAGTGTTCATTTGTGTGTTTGTTTTTCATGATTCCATAATTTTTTCCTCAGAAATGAGTGATTCCATAATTTTTTCCCTCTGCTTGGTCTGAAAAAAATTACGCTTACTGAGTACCACATTTTTAATCTTGATTTCTTTTAGTGTTTCTTAAAGCCCTAAAGTTGCCATTTGAAATTACTTTAGTTTTGTGCCATGTCTGTGATCTGCTTTTTTTCAACAACATTAAACAACTGAATGAACATCCTCTGAGCCCGGTGATTCCATCATTTTTGCCAGGGGTTGTATATTTGTGGGAGAAAGTGTAATGTTTTCTAATAATATAGTATCTGTTATCTTCTGTAACTGCTCTATAGAGTTTATCACAGGGTAAACAGCAGGGGAGAATGGAACTGAAGAATTTTAATTGTAGGTTGTAGACATGATATGAATGGAAGGCATCACAATGAACATGACAGCAAGGATTTGATTGTCATATGCCTGTCAGAACAGCTTTTTCTGACAGATGTGTGTATATTATATATGTCACTGAATAATCCAATTTGGAAAGACTGCACACAGGTATGGAACTTAAAGCATAACAAAAGATTGTCATACATTTTCTGTTTTCTCTTATATTCTGAAAGCAAAGTATGAAACCTGAGAAAAGCATGCTTTAAAAAAATCTCTTTTGGACCATATACAATTAGGTTGCTGAAGGAATTTAAAGATGATCTGTTTACTGTCTTGTACCAAAGCCTTTCATTCCCTGTTATGTAGCAATATTTATTTTTTGTGTTATCTCCATGTATTTCCTTCTGGAAATATACCGTATGAGTAACCTAAATAATATTCCCTCATTCCCTTGTTTATATATATCTACCTACCGTACATGCTTTGACATTGCCCTGTCATTGCTGGCCGTGGAAAAGCACAATATGCACAAATTACTTCAGATTAGATTACTAACAGGTTGCTAAGAAATGTGTAGAATGGATTTTTTTGTAGAGGTTGTACCTGTGACGTTAGTTACTCAACTTGGACATCTGAGTTGTCTATCACAATACTGACAGCTCAGCACGTCCCTGCCCCAGATTGGATGGCTGAGCTGCCATTCACCACACTGAGTAGAGGAATCTTGAAAGTACCCCCTCTTCTAAGGAGGGCTACCAGACCACCAGGTTTTCAAGGAAACCTACAATGGAAGGCCCTGACCAAATGATCAACCTTCATAGAATGAGCCGAAGCCCATGATCTCTCCTCTAGTCCACATCCCCTCCAATGAACGAGATATTGGAGGGAATTATGAACCCTATGAGAATCCACGATCCTCTGCACCTTTCTCCATATGCCTTAAAATTTTTTCCATTTCAACACTGTATTATGCTATGAATAAGGATCTACGTATCCGAAACGCGTAAGCCTCTGTACGCTTTTATTTGCACCATGTTCTCATGGTTTTAATTTTTCCAAAATAAAGGCTATTTTTTAAGTCACTTTCACGAGTTGTTGGATAACTACCTCTTCATCGATCCTCTGCACCTTGTATTTTAATCCTCCATCTATCGAAACCGAAGGAGACGGGGACGGTGCAGACAATGCTGAAGGGATAAACTCTTTTAGCAGGGGTTTGTGGAACACATTTGGGATGCGAAGAGACAGAGGAAGTTTTAATCTTAAGGCCTGCAAATTAACTACTCCCAGAATCTCATACGGGATAATAAAGAAAGGATTCAACTTCGCTGAAGGTATTTTCAGCTTAATATTTTTGGATGATAACTAAACCTTATTACCTACTTTGAAGATGGGACCCGCCGGACATTTCCTATCGACCTTTCATTTTGGCGAAGCTGAGCCACCCCAATATTCTTTTGAACATTCCTCCAGACATCCCCAAGTATTTGTATGGCATCCTCTACTCGAGGACACACAGAACTCATCCTCGAAAATTAATCAAAATGGGGATGAAAACCATAGTTACAAAAAAAAGATGAGGTTCCAGTAGACTGATTGATGCAACTGTTAAAAGCGAACTCAGCAAGAGGTAAAAATAAGGGAACATAGAAACATAGAAAGGTAGAGTTTGAAGGGACTTCTAGGGTCATCTGGTCTAACCCCCTGCTCAATGCAGGATTCATTAAACCAACTCAGACAGATGTCTGTTCAGTCTCTGTTTGAAGACTTCCATTAAAGGTGAACTCATCTCCTCTCGTGGCAGCATGTTCCATTTGTTAATCACCCTCACTGTCAAAAAGTTTTTTCTAGTATCTAATCTGTATCTTCTCCCATTCAGTTTCATCCCATTGCTTCTAGTTTTTATTTATGCAAATGAGAATAAAGCTGATCCCTCTACAGTGTGACAGCCCATGAGATATTTGTAAACAGCTATTAAGTCTCCTCTCAGTCGTCTCGTTTACAAGCTAAACATTCCCAAATGCTCTAACCATTCCTCATAGGACATTGTTTGCTCAGCTGTCACCATTCTGGTCACTCTTCTCTGAACTTGCTCCAGTTTCTTCATGAAAAAAGGACCATCCAAACAAAGAATTCTCTCTAAGGTTTTGTATTTACTGAATTTTGCTGTTTCATGCAAACTTGAACATTTCAAGATTCTTGGCTTGCAAAAAAAACTTTCCCACACTGCTGAAACATCAGAAAGCAGATTAACTCCATAACACCCTGCAGCTATGACATCTAGTGGATTATCATGCCTTGTACAGTCGTGGTCAGTACCTAGGCTATCAATGGTTCCCAGTGGAGCATAGTTTGTAGGGCAGAGTGGTTTTCCATCTCTAGCTCTAGAGTCACTGTATAAGTATCTCTCTGCAGTAGAGTGTAATCTCTTATGGTCAGTGGAATCCTCTCTCTCTCACCTGTAGAGTGTAAATTCTTATGATCAGCGTGATCCTTTCTCTCTCACCTGTAGAGTTTAAGCTCTTATGGTCAGCAAGGTTCTCTCTCTCCTCTCCCCCTTGTGTATATTGTGTATATTCTGAGCAATTACGAGCATTCCAGTATTGATATTCGTGTAAATTTATTCAGTGTGAATCAACTTTTTGGGGAAAATTCAGTGAAGTTGGGGAATTCAAATTTCAAAAGATCCACTCACCTCTAATCCTAAGAATTTCTTGCTGCACATCAAAAGTCTATACTCATGGAAGAGGTTCAGACAGGGAACGTTACACTCTCTGATTGAAAATAGAGTATAGATTCTTGCTGAGTAGTAGCTGAAAGCAGATTCTTTGGTGACTTAACCTAAGCACTTAAAACAGCACTGCAGCATAGTGTTTGGGAGAGAAGGAGGCAAAATAAGGTGATGAAAAACATTACAAAAATGAATTAACTTTGCAAAGGCTGATAAATTAAATAAAAAAATGTTTAGTTACTCCTTAAACACTTGACAAAAATGTGAGGATTTCATCTATAACAAACAATCGACAACTGAAATTGAATAAAAAATTATAGTTTTAGCTGCTCAATGACACCATCATCTCTTGTAAAGAAGTTGGCTTTTTGTCCAATAGTTGAATGCAGTGTCTTTCATTCTTATGAAATAATTTTTGTCCATGTACAATCTTTTTTTTAAAGAAACCTCTCAGAAAGATCTTTTATACATCCCATGTCAATGAACAAGGAGGGCCAGTTTAAACCATTGTAATGGCCAATGTAGACTGGAATGTGTATGTCTGCCACGGACAACTAATTGTTTACTAGACGATCATTCATTCAATCGTTGTTTAACCATCAGTCTACTTCTTCTATATCTAAGGTGTATATCCACCTTAACTCTTTTTAAGTACATAACTATGTGTTAACATTAGCCTCAACATTAGATTGTCGAGCATCCCTTTCACCAGTGAAATGAAGATGTAACATGAGCAGCTATCAAACTTTCTTACATCTTCTAAAAATACTCTAAGCTAATTTGCACAATATATCAAATCATCTCCTTTCGGATTTACCTTGTCACTATAAGTGAATGTAACAATTATTTTTTTGAAGAGTTAAGGTAAATATCTTGTTTTATAAATAAAACTGCAGCATCTGATCAAAGATATAGTATATATGGTTAAAAAAAGACATAGATCTATAATGGTCACCCTACCGAGTTTCTCCGAAAATAAGACATGGTCTTATATTATTTTTTGCTCCGAAAGATGGCTTGGGGCTTATTTTCATGGGACGTCTTATTTTTTGTTCCATGAACAGCAATCCACATTTATTCTTGAACAAAAAATCAACATTTATTCAAATATAATCATATCATCACATTCTGGAGCATCAACATAACTCTCCAAACCTTGAATTCCATCATGAATTTCTTGAGATCCTATTTCCTTTTTTCTTGTACAACAATCAAAACTTTACACTTGCTAATGAATAATGATTGGGTTGTAATCATAACTAATAGATTATTCTGTCTCTATACATCTGTCTCCATCATGTTATCGGCAGCACATCTCCTGTTTACACCAGGCAATGTGCTAACGAGAACAATGACCCTGATTCATTAAGACTGGCGTTGTGAAGGCCAATCTTAATTAATGGGGCCAGTTGTCTTTGAGAGTTAAAAAGTGAATGAAAAGCAGATCTTCCGCTCTCTGTGCTGTGATGTCTATGGGGGAAATCACTGCAGATCATTTCCCCCTCACCACAGCTCCCAGTGGATTTTAAATTACAGATACAACATGCAGAGGGAAAAACTGGTGAGAATGCAGGATGTAAATCATATAATGGCCATACATGTTATTTCTCATGTACTCACACAGGACAGCTTATTCTGAAAAGTTACTGAAACCCCCAGTTACCCTTTAGATCTCAAAAAAGAAATTATATTGCAGTACTAACGTCTCCGTGACCTCCTTTTTTTCCTGATTCTATGTTGTTTTTTACGGTTTATTATCAACTAGATATTTAATGCCATAACCTGCATGTTTTTCATTAAAAATCTTTTGTGTCTTAATGATTTTTTCTCTGCCCTCTTACCGAAAGGTGTGCTCCACCTGCTAGTCACTAATGTGCTATACTAGATGCGGGTATTAGGGAGTGATTCTTTATAAACATTGTAGGCCAGGATAAAGAACATTTACTACATTTGAAAGTGTTTTTAGCTCAAAATTGCTACATTTTATCAAGAGGTTTTAATCAGATTTCAATAACTGTTACTGTTTGTAAAGAGCTGTGGAATTAATGGCGCTATATAAGTGAGTGCTGTATAATAAATAAATAAATAACTGTTGGATTTTAATTTTTTACTTCAAGCTGGAAGCTGGACCCTGTTTTGATTAATTTGCATGTTCAAAGACACACCAGGGAGAGACAAGGTTCTGTGCTTCCCATTGTATCTACAGCGGATTAGCTGAGCTGGGATGTTATCTTTACGTGTGGTTGATCGCAGATCCATTCCATTCATTTTATTGGACATGAGCTGCATTTTTAGACACATTCCATGGACAGGTATAGCGCTATTCCAGGCAGGCTTACCTAATCCTATACAACCCCTTTAAGCATAGCACAGTTTTAGCTTCATACTGCTGGAGTTCCTTTCTTTAATTTTACAATTAACAAAGGAATTCATACATTCTAGTGATTTGACACAATTATATTTGCACATTTTTAGTAATTCTTTTATTTCAAATGCCAGAAAGTCAGGCAGGTACATTCCTGGTCTAATCTGTTTCATGAGTGTTTATAGAATTGTTTCCTTGAAATCTATCAGAGGCAACCTCATCAATGTTTCATGATCTTCTTGAAGAAGAAAGATTATGATGTGACTGAACAAGAAAGTAATGCAAAAAAACTCTACTTGGTAATAATATTTTTTAAAAACTTGTTAATATCAAAACAATCAATACTGTCTGACTTCTATGGGATGCTCTAAATAGGTGCAGTTGGTTGAAGGAGAGCAGACTGAAATGTTGTAATTGAGCCAAGGGTTGAAACAACTGCTTTGCGTGAAATTTACAAAAACTTGTGTAATCTGTAATATTTAAAATTTAATATTGTATTATGTATTTTGTCTTCCCATGTAACAATGTGGACTTCATGCTGAAAATTGTTAGTTAGCAGAAACTACAAAATGTTGTGTTTAGTCGCTTTGTATTCACTATGGCACCCAGTAATATTCTCATTCATTCAGTTTTATCTCATTTTTCAGTTTCTTCCTTTTCTTTTTAGGGTGGATCACATGCTTGTGCACCTTAGATAGAATTAGGTGTATAATCAGGCATGCCAACTGTACCGAAATTCCTGGACCATTCGTAAAAATAGGACAGGTTTTTTGCCTGTTCAAAAACAATTTGATTTGTGTTTGATTTTTTTTGGCGTATATGTATTATAATGTATGAATACATGAGTTGTCCTTTCTATATAACCATTTTTGTTACATCTGAGGATGCAAATTTTCCTTCCTCCAGAAGGAAGAAGGCTGTCTACCTAATGGCTATTATTGGAGAGGTAGATACCTGATAAATCAATACCCAACCCTTTATCAAACGTTGCAATAGCACTTAGAATATTTATCAAACCAGAGTCTCCCCAATAGTAAAAGACAGTTTTCGTCCTTTTGGTGGCAAGCTAATTTGCATATTTTTTATCCAGGAATATTGCCTGATATGTATTACTTTCTTTGCCCGCTGATGTTATAGGCTCACCTTGTGTGGTGGATCCTCTAAGCCCAGGTCCAGGTGGGCACACAGATCCTAGACTTTGATGCAGCAGGCAGGTTAGGCACATGGGAAACAAGAACTAGAAGCACTGGAGGCCACAGGCAGACAGGACACTGAAAAGCAGGTATGGAACAGGTACTAGAAGCACTGGAGACCACAGGCAGACAATACACAGGAAAACTAAAAGTATTAATACCAAGACACAGGTGTTGCCTTGGTGTGCCTTATATAGGCCTAGGCAGATAATCACATGGGAGCACGCCGGACCACTTGCAAAACCTGTCATGCAGCACAGCAGAGAGCAATGCACATAGGAGAAGCTGATGAAGTCCTCCCAAGCTGAGGCAGGTACGTAACTACTGGTGATCTACTCAAGCAGAAACCATGTAGCCAAAGTGTTAGAGCTAGGAAAACTAAGTAATACGACTCAAAGTGCTTTACGATGAGATCTATCCAATTTTCAATTAGAAATTAATGAAAAGCAGACGTACATTATCCTCATGACGACTTCCTCCTCCTCTGCTTTGTGCTTCCACTGAGCCACCGCTGTCAGGTGGGGATGTCGTCAGTAGTGTGTCTTCCAGAGTGTGCTTGTATTCCCATATTTTCAGATCACAGTCAAGTTACGGAAGTAAGGATAGCACATTGTCCTTGTAGCGGGAATCCAGCAGGGTGGCCATCCAGTAATCCGCAGTGGTAACAATCCAGGTAACTCGGCGGTTGTTGCACAGGAATTATGGATTCGCTCATGTGGGCCAGGCTTCCCAGAGGTAACGAGAAGCTGTTCTCGGTGGGAAGTATATCATCTGTGTCCTATGTGTCCCCTCAGCCATGCTCCAGTGATGCCCATGAGCTGCTTTGAGTGCCATCCTGCTATGAACATGGTTCGTCCTCCTCCTCCTCATCCTCCAAAACTGTCCCCTGGCTAGACAGTTGTTTACCTGGCTGCTGTTGGTACAGGAACCCACTCTCTGAGCCATGTGTGGATGACTGGCCTGATAATGGTGGGAATGGTCCCTGTTCCTTCTCCTCTTTCTCGTGTGCCACCATCTCATCCACCATCGTCTGAAGAGTTTTTTTTAAGACGGCATAAACGTTGGATAGTAATGCTGATGATCAGCGCTGGCCATGTTTGTGGAGTACTCAAAGCAGCATAACACACGTCCCGCATGGAGGCCCACTCGGTCGTGAAATGGTGTTGTTCCGCAAAGCAACTCAACCTTGCGTGTTGCAGCTAAAACTTCACTATCGCCTGCTGATGCTCACACAGTCTCTTCAGCATACACCTCGTACAAGGTGGAGTTTCACCTTGTTGGTACGTCACATATGAGGCAGTGAGCGGGAAGGCAGACGTGACGCTGCAGCGTAGACTGGTGAGCAGCAGCAGTGTGAGAACGGCAAAAGCGCGTACAGTTGGCCCTCATTTTCGGCAGCAACTTTGACATCTTGGGGTAATTTTTCAGGAAGCTCTGTACCACCAAATTCAGCACATGCGCCAGGCAAGAAATGTGCATCAAACCAGCTAGGCCCAGAGCTGCCATGAGATTTTGCCTGTTATCGCACACCTCCAGGCCGGGTTCGAGGTTCAGCAACACCAACCAATCATCGGATTGTTGTTTGATCTCTGTCCACAGCTACTGTGCAGTGTGGGATTTATCCCCCAAACAGATGAGTTTCAGAAAGGCATCTGTTGTTTTCCCCTGGCTGTGCTGAAGTTGGCCGTGCAGGTGTTACGCTTACCAAATGAGGAGGTGGTGGAGGAAGCGTGCAGCGGCCGTAAGGGCCTAGGGTACTCAGTAGCCGGGCTGGTCCTTTTTGGGGTAGTCACGGTGGCAGTGACCCAGCTCCGTGGCCCTGGCCGAGCAGATGAAGGGAGTATTTACAGGGGATTCATAATCTTTATGTGTCGCCACCTGTGGTGCCTGGTCAGGGATGACCAGCGCTGCTGTGTGGACCCTGGGGGATAGATGGTATAGCAGCTGGGATGAAACACTTCCCACAGGTGAAGCGGACCACCAGGGACTGAGAAAGCCTCCAAACTGCATATCACTCGGATAGCCTTGACTCCATGTGGGGTCTAGGACCTCATCATGCCCCCCATCATTTTCCACCCATTCCTGACCCCTGCCCTCCTTGCCGGTCTGCACACTGCAGAAAGATGCAACAGTTGCACCTGTGTCATCATCATCATCAGACATGTATTGCAGTGGTCCAGTGACCATGTTCACTACCCTCCCCCACAAACTCATCCTGAAAGTGAACAAGTGGTTGGGCATCAGTGCACTCAATCTTTTCCACATGTGGGGCAGAACCAGGTGAATGGCCCAGAGAACCACAGCCAGTAGAGTCATCAAAAAGCAGAGATGATTGCTGCATGACTTGGGGCACAGACTGCTTGGCTGATTTGCAAGGGGCTGAGGTGAAAGACAGATGTCAATGCGCCGCAGGTGAAAACTACGTGGTTTAAGTAGGTGATCAGGTGGAAGACAAAACGAAGGAACTGGAGGCACTCTTACCCATCCAATCTAAAACCACCTCTACTCGTTCTGGCCTCAGCATTCGTCCAGTTGTACTTGGGCCTATGAAATTACCTATTGCCTTCGTGCACTAGAGCAAGGTGTTTCATTTTAACCTCTTTATTAATGACCTTGGGGATGAGATTGTGAGTAAAGTGTCAGTTTTTGATGAAGATACCAAACTATGTAGGATATTAAAATCTGATCTTGACATTACGATATTGCAGAATGATCTGAATAAGATGACTGATTGGGCAAACACTTGGCAGATGAAGTTTAATGTAGATAAATGTAGAGTAATGCACCTAGGATGGAGTAATCCTATTGCCACATATACATTAAATGGGAGTGTACTCGGGACTACAGAACAGGAGAAGAATTTGGGTATTCTGGTTACAAGTAAGCTGAGCAGCAGTACTCAATGTCAAGCAGCTGCCGCAAAAGCAAACTAGATTTTAGGATGTATAAAAAGAGAAATAAAATCCCGCGATCCCAAACGTGTTGTTACCCCTTTATAAATCACTGGTGAGGCCACATCTAGAATATGGGATCCAGTTTTGGGCTCCACATTTTAAAAAGGATATTCAGAAGTTAGAGTCAGCTCAAAGGCCGCAACTAGATTATTACAAGGGATGGAAGGCCTCTCATATGAGGAGAGGTTGAAAAAGTTGAGCTTGTTTAGCTTAGAAAAATGACGCCTCAGAGGGCATCTCATTTACATGTATAAATATATGTGTGGTTAGTACAAAGGTCTAGGTCATGACTTATTCCTTCCAAAGACTATACTAAGGACCAGGGGGCACTCATTGTGGGTGGAAAAAAGGCGATTCCGACACCTAAACAGGAAAGGGTTCTTTACAGTCAGAGCAGTAGGGCTGTGGAATGCCCTACCACAAGAGGTAGTAATGGCAGACACTTTAACAGCTTTCAAAAAATGGCTGGATGATTTCCTCGATACACATAACATTGTGGGCTACAGTTAAATTAGACAAAATGTTACACATATAGTAGTACATTTGATCCAGGTTTCTTGTACTGATCGCATTTTATTGGGGTAAAGAAGGAATTTTTCCCTGTGATGCACATTGGCTGAATGTGTCCTGGGGGTTTTGCCTTCTTCTGGATCAACAGATTTAGGTACAGGGATTTTAGTAATACCATAACAGTAATACAAAAAATAAAACTAATTAAAAAATTATAAACTGGTTTATTTGTAATTTTAACAGTGCAGTAATAATAAAAATGGTAATACATTTGTAAGGCCTAGTTCCAGTAAGTTAGTAAGTTAGTGTATTGTTAGTGTAGAGATTACAATTGGGGGAGAAAGGTTGAACTTGAAGGACCTAGGTCTTTATTCAACCTACGTTACCATGTTTCTATTTGGGCTTGTAGCAGGCACAAATCGAAGATGTCCTCTCCCTGCAGCAGCTACACCACCACCACCAGCAGCACCACGGCCACATCCACTATTTGATCTTCTCATTCTTTGCGCCCCAAAAAAGTGCAGAGTATTACATGGCTTGTATACAGAGAGTGCCCAGCAGATTATTACACTGCCTGTATGCAGAGTGCCCCCACAGAGGCTGTTTTCAGAGTACTCCCCACAGAGGCTGGTGCAGCATGCCCCACGGTGCTTGATTTCAGAGTACCCTCACAGAGCCTGTTTTCAGAGTACCCTCACAGAGCCTGTTTTCAGAGTACCTCCACAGGGCCTGTTTTCAAAGTACCCCACTAGAGGCATGTACAACGTGCCCCCACAAAGCCTGGTGCAGAGTACCCCCACAGAGTCTGGTGCAGAGTACCTCCCTAGAGTCTGTTTTTACAGTATGCAGAGAGCCTGACACCATCTCTCACTCAAGCCGAGTCCTGTACCTACAGTAGTCAGAGCAAAATGGCGGCGCCACCCGTGATCCGACAGTTATACAGCCATCATAGCCATGCCAATACTCGGCATGGTTGTAATGGCTGAGAAAGTACCCGTAGCCGAAAAGCTTGTTGATTGGCTGTGCTGTAGCCTTTCAACAAACTTTATTCAGCATCCGAACTTGAAAAAGGACTTGAACACTCCAACATACTGTAAGTCAACAATTACTTTTTTATACAGTATATAGTTTTCTCATGTCTGTTCTAGAGTAATTCACTTCAGCTACTGATGCAGCAATTCAAGCAAGATGCCTGTCCTCATAATAATTTAATAGAATGATAACATTAACAATAAAATATCAAGGGATATTAGAAAAAGAGGTAGGTTCTTTAACCCATTAGCAATAAATGATGCCATTGCTGGTGCGTGCTCGCATCAGCCTCTATTCAGAAGAGCTTCATAGGAGAAAAGCAATTTCTCAATATAATACAATTCTGTAGTATTGGTAAAAATAAATAAAAAAGTAGTATGAGCAATCAAATGATTGTGTGTTCACGCCCCCTAGAGAGATTAACAAATATAGTCAAAATTAACAATAGTATTTTAAAAATATAAAAAAATATACAAAAGTTTAAATTCCATTCTTTTTTTTCCTTAAAAAATAAAGGAACTAAAACATTTTAAGAAATAAAGATGTTGGATATCATCATGTCCCAAAAGTCCAATCTATCAAAATCCAAAATTATTTAAACTAAGCTTTAAACACTGAAAAAAAAGAGAAAAAAAATCAAAACTCAAGAATAGCCATTTTTTGATTGATACTCTTCCCAAAAAATTACAATAAAAAGTTAACAAAATGTCATATATTCCCCAAAATTATTTTTAAAAAATGTTGGCTCGCAAAAAACAAGCCCTTACCCAGTTTTCTGGATTGAAAAGTAAAAATTTACATGTCTCAAAATTGGCAACACAAACATTTTTTATTAATAGGTTATGATTTTTTTTAACCACTAAAATATAAAAAAAAAATTCTAAGTTTGGTATTGCAGTTATTATTCTGATCTGAGGAATCATGTTGCCTGGTCATTTGTGTAGCAGAATAAATAACGTAAAAACAAAACCTAAAAAAACATGGTGGAATTTTTTTTTTTTTAGCATTTCCCCCATTTGGAGTTCTTTTCCTCTTAATCAATACATTGTATGGTAAAGTAAATGCTGTCATTCGAAACTACAACGGATCCAACAATAAACAAGATCTAATAGGGCTATGTTAATGGAAAAAATAAAAGAGCCATGGCTCTTATAACAAGGGGAGGACAAAACGAAAGCACAAAAACAAATATGTCCGGGTCATTAAAGGGTTAAATAAGGAGCCAAACAATGATAACGGTATATTCGTATGGGACAATTTGTTGTTGAAATCTTTGCAAGCAATCTGCTTGTCTGGAATTAGCCTTAGCCATTCATTACATCCAGTATTTGGTTCAATGTTAATTTGTGTTCTTTTACTTACTTGATGGTTATGTTTTTTAGTTCTGGAATGTATCAGCCAGTACCTGTGATTAAAACTGAAATATTATTATTGATATAGAGGACACATAAGTTTTAGCTCCAAGCCAAGCTATGTTTCCCATCAGTACTCCAAATTATTCAGGATGTCTTTAAGGTTTTGTATTTTATTAGATCATTAGATTAACCTTTCTCATTGTTTTAATGTCAAACTAGGATGTAACTGTAATCGATCTAGGATGTAAAAAGAAATAGAACAATCATTTGTGTCTTACTATAACCATCACTGATGACAAGAGGCAACCCCTCCATCCCACATACACTATATGGACAAAGTATTGGGACACATACATATTACTATTACACGAGCTGTTATGACATCTCATGCCAGTCTCACATATATTAACATGGAGTCAGTTTCCCCCTTACAACTATAACAGCTCACACTCTTCAGAGAAGGCTTTCTATGAGATTTTGGAGAGTGAATTATGCAAATTTATGCCCATTCATTTAGAAGTGCATTTGTGATTTCAGGGATAACGTTTCTCCTTGTGGAGAATGACATGCCTGGCATGACAATATGAGGAGGTTTATAAGCCTTGCAATGCTCCTCTGAGAAATTAAATATGCAAATTGCATCTTCAGAGACGAAGAGGACTTGAACGCTAGTGCTACCTATTGGAAGTAGAGTCTCCAAAGAGGCAATATGCATATTTAATTTCCCATAGGAGCATTGCAAGGCTAATAAGCATCCTCATGTTGGCATGCTAGGCTAGGCATGTCACTCTCCACAAGGAGAAATGTTACCCCTTATATCCTACTATGAAGCCTCTCATACAGCCAAATCAGATCTCATACTTTGTACTGACTGTAACATCCCTGGCGGCGTGCTGGCATGGCTAACCACCTACCACCATGCAAGACCGCCATCTTACCTATCAGTCCAGGCTGCACACTTTGCTCCAGTACCTGCTGAGTCTCTTGTATGATTGCTTAGGGTGGCGGCGCGGTTACTGCTTGATTCTTATAGTTACTGTGTGCGCACTCCTAATGCATCACCAGCCTATTGCTGTGAGTCACTGGATACTTAAACCCCCTCCACCCAGTAGGAGGTGCCTGAGCAACACTTTCCTTCAGTGTGTTCCTTGCAACTGAGTTGCCAGGTCCTGTCCTGTATCTTGTCTGTTTCCGCCATCCTGGGGGCTGTATACCCAGGCCTGTTACCTGTATCTGTGACTTCTTGTCTCTTCCGCCACCCTGGGGGCTGTATACCCATTCCTGTTGTCTGTATCTGTGACTTCTAGTCTGTTTCCGCCACCCTGGGGGCTGAGTTCCCAGGCTCGTTCCTGTATCTTGTTCCTGGTTCAGTTCCTGTCTGAACAGTGTACTAGCCCGTTACCTGTTTGTCTCTATGTCCGAACCTTCCCTTTTCCTGCAGTGTCTGAACTTGCACCTAACTCCAACTCGTTGTCTCTGTACTTCTGTTTGTGAGTTTTGTGTCCTCTCGCTACTTCATTGTAAGTACCTTGTGTGTATCTGGTTCTGCTTGTCCGGTTTTCCTGCCTCCGTATCTACCGTCTGTGTTCTAACTATCTTCCTGTATTTTCCAGTCTGTTCCATGTGAACAGAGCCCTGTCCTGTCTGCCTGCACCTTCTGCTCTGTTCTGCTCAGCTTGTCCACTACATCTGCGATTTCGCTCTGCTCTGCTTGTCCACTGCATCTGCGGTTTCGCTCTGCTCTGCTTGTTCACCGCATCTGCGGTTTTGCTCTGCTCTGCTTGTTCACCGCATCTGGGGTTTCGCTCTGCTCTGCTTGTTCACCGCACCTGCGGTTTCGCTCTGCTCTGCTTGTTCACCGCACCTGCTGTTTTGCTCTGCTCTGCTTGTTCACCGCACCTGCGGTTTTGCTCTGCTCTGCTTGTTCACCGCACCTGCGGTTTCGCTCTGCTCTGCTTGTTCACCGCACCTGCGGTTTCGCTCTGCTCTGCTTGTTCACCGCACCTGCGGTTTTGCTCTGCTCTGCTTGTTCACCGCACCTGCAGTTTCGCTCTGATCTGCTAGTCCACCGCACCTGCGGTTTTGCTCCGCTCTGCTTGTCCACCACACCTGCGATTTCGCTTTGCTCTGCCCCGCTTGTTCTCCGCGCCTGCGGTTCTGCTCTGCTAGTCCAACTCACCCGCGGCTCTGTTCCTGTTACTGTATCCCAGTCTGTACTGGTCCCTATCCAGCCTGCGTTCATACCGGCCAGTATCTGCCAGTCTGCATTCCAGCCGTGCCTGTCAGCACCTGCCAGTCTGCATGCCAGCCGTGCCTGCCAGTACCCGCCTGTCTGCATACCAGCCATGCCTGCCAGTACCCACCTGTCTGCATGCCTGCTATGCCTGCCCGTTCCTGCATTCCCCGGTGTGTGTCAACAGCTGTGACCGGGGTTTGACCTGGAGTAGCACCTGGTCCCTCTGCTCGGTTCCTCCCTGGTTCACAGAGTCGACTGAGCCGCCGTGCGACCTTGGTCGGACCGAGTTGATACTTAGTCACGCCCCTCGGGACACTCCTCGGTTCATGGTCCAGTGGGATCACTGACCACGCTCACGCCAGTTAGTCCGGGCGTGAGCGTAACACTGATGAGGGGCAACACCCCGAAACCCATTGTCTGCAAACTGAGGTTCTTGTTTGACCTTTATCCTAAATCATATGGCAAGACTCATTAAAGGGTTAATAGTGACTTTTAGGATTGCAACAGGTGTCACTAGAGCTCAAGTCCTCTTCCTCCCTGAAGAGGCAATTTGCATATTTGTGACTTCAGACATTGATGTTAGACAAGGGCTGGCTCAATTCTTTGTTCTAGTTCATCCCAAAGATGTTCAATTGGGTTGCAATCAGGGCTCTGTGTGAACCAGTTAAGTTCTTCTACACCAAGCTCATGCCTCTACGGACCTTGCTTTATGCCCTAGAGAATAGTCATGCTGGAACAAAAAGGGCCTTTCTATATCTGATCTGAGTTGGAAGCGTACAATTGTCCAAAATGTCTCGGTATGCTGGAGAATTAAAATAGGAACTGTACTTTCAACAAACTTTGCATAAATCTATAATTCAAGTGAATATAAGAAACTTTGTAACATATCTTATCAGAGAAATCTGCTTCCTTCCCCACTTATAAGAGACTTCTTCTCCTCCCCTATGCCTCTTGAACTCACTATCTGCTCAGAAAAAAGAGCTCAAGTCCATCTTTCTTAGACAAGATGGATTGTCAGTTCATTGTGGTTATATGTTTCACAGCCCATTTTACTCTATTGGATAAGGGAGGGAGGAGAACGTAAAAGGAGCATAGTAAGGAAACAGGCAAGCCAAGACATAGAAAGCTCCACATGATCTTTCTCTCCAAGTATTTTACCTCATTCCAGTGATGAATTCATATCTACTCTGATAATTATTGCCGTGTAATGTCCTCCATGCGGTTACTTCTTGTCTCTATGTGCTAAAAAGGAATAATGAGCATGCAGTTATCCCTGTCTGTGTGCTGTGCTGTGTATTACAGAGATCACAGCAGCTAGTTTCCTTCCACCAGCTCAGAGTGGATTGCAAGTTGACATAGTGCCTGTAGATGAGAAAATTGATGAAAATACAGCATATAAATTATATAATGGCCTGAAGTAGTGTTATTCTTCATGCACACACAAGACAGTTTATTCTAAAAAGATACTTGAAAGTAAATTTACCCTTTTAGATTTCTTATCACTAGAACTAAAAGGCTTTGACCAATCACTGAAAAAGAACCCAATAATTATCACTCCTAAGTTCTGACGCTAAAGTTGACACAATGCAGTCAGGCATTTGCAAACCAAGACTCATAGATCAGATAGAGAACTGAATAGTCACGAAGCAGAACATGTTTCCACTACTCCAGGGTCCAGTGGCGGTGTGCTTTATAACCAAACCATCTGAAACTTGGCATTGTGCTTAGTGATGTAAGGCTCGCATGCAGCTGCTCCGCCATGGAATCAGTGCAATGAAGCTCCCAGCCCAGAGGTTTTGTGTCGACGCTAATGACAGAAGAGGGTTGGAGCCATGCAGTTTTTGAGTCGGCTAAGGGTTGGTGACTTTTATGCACTATGCACTATGCTTCTTAGCAACTGGCAATCTCACTCTATCACTTTATGTGGTCTCCACTTTGTGGCTTAACTGGGGTGTTTCCTAAAAGCTTCTCCTCCTAGTTAATAATACTAAAAGTTGTTTGTGGAATATTTAGTAGGGAGATAATTTCATTAAATTACTCATTATAATAGTGGCATCCTATTAACTAGTGATGAGCGAGCATGCTCGCTACTGCTCGGTTCTCGCCCGAGTATCTCATTGCTCGAGACACTCGCCGCCAATGAACATGCAGGGATTGTCTGCCACTCACGGTAATGCAGCAGCCATGTTGGTTGTGGCATTACAGAGATTGGCTGGCCGCACAGCGTCATCAGGTCTATATCAGACCTGGCGCCACCGTGCTCGTCACAGTCACTCCGGAATCAGGCAGAGTAGGGAGAGCTGCTGAGCTAGGGAGAGATTTGCTTATTTCTTAGTTAGTGTAGGTATACAACATATTCTACACATATCCATCTCAACTAACAGTCCTTCTGAGGACTAATCCAGCTGCAGAAATATCAGTGCTAAGCAGGCAGGCAGTTTATGTGGCAGACTGCAGTGCATATAGCAAGAGGGTCTATTCCAGTTCTGTCTGCTGGTGCTTTCACAGATATTTCTAGAAATAGCCCCAGGTATCAGGGGCCAGGAATACTTTTTTTTGTATCTTATTCCTGATCATGTGCTTAAAAAGCAATCCAGAGAACACTGTTTTTCTGCTCCATTTGCTTGTTGGCACTGCAGAATACAGCCAAATCCTTTCCATATTACAGCGCTAAAAATCCATCTATTTAAAACAGTGGTTTGTCCGTCACACGGATCACATATAATTGCACTAAAAATTCTGCCATTTCTGTCCTCCATTGAAATTTTGTTGCAGTGTGTCAGCGACGTTATTGACACGAGGTCGCTGTTAAAAAATAGTTACCTAAAGGCCAGCTATTTAAAATTGTGGTTTGTCTGTCACACGGATCACATATAATTGTGCTGAAAATTCTATCATTTCTGGCCTCCATTAAAATTTTGTTGTAGTGTGTCAGCGAAGTTATTGACACGAGGTCGCTGTTAAAAATAGTTACCTACAGGCTATTTAAAACTGTGGTTTGTCCGTCACACGGATCACATATAATTGTGCTGAAAATTCTGTCATTTCTGGCCTCCATTGAAATTTTGTTGCAGTTTGTCAGTGAAGTTATTAACATGAGGTCGCTGTTAAAAATAGTTACCTACAGGCCAGCTATTTAAAATTGTGATTTGTCCGTCACACAGATCATATATACTTGTGCTGAAAATTCTGACTTTTCTGGCCTGCATTGAAATTTTGTTGCAGTGTGTCAGTGAAATTATTGACACGAGGTCGCTGTTAAAAATAGTTACCTACAGGCCAGCTATTTAAACCTGTGGTTTTCCGTCACACGTATCACATATCACTGCGGTTCAAATCCAGCCATTTGTACTGAAAGTGGAAAATATTGTCCTCCATTTAAAATGGGCAAGGCGCGTGGCAAGGGAGGGGAAGTGGATGTGATGGTGATGATGGTGCATGCAGAGGATGAGGCTGAGGCCGTGGGCTAGCTGAAATTATGCGACAACAAACACCCACAGCTTCTCGCTCGACCTTTCTGTCCCAATTAATAGGGGACCCCAGAACACCACTATTGAACACAGAGCAGTGTGAAAAGGTAATTGGTTGGATAGCAGATAATGCTTCCAGTCACTTAGCCACCACGACCACCACCCTGTCTTCCACACGGATAAGTCTCAATACCCGTGAGTCTGGTCCGCATATTCCTCACCCTGATCCTCCTTCCTCCCACCTTGCCGAGAGCCCGGAGACAACTGATCCCACACTTGGACACTCCGAAAAGCTGTTCACTTTTCCATTTATAGATTTGGGCCCGGTCAACTTGAAGCGGGGCAAGAGGAGAGCGCATGTAGAGATGCCCAAATATTTGAGCAGCCACGGTCACACAAAGGCGACGGTGGGAAACTGTCACAAGAGGTAGACAATGATGAGACACAATTGCCAGAAAGTCAGGTGGAGGACCAGGGTGCGGAAGTGGAAGAAGAGGTGGTGGATGATATAGTAACTGACCCAACCTGGCAGGGGGACATACAGAGCGAGGAGAACAGCATACAGAGGGAGGGAGGCGTAGCACCACAATAGGCAGGAAGAAGCAGTGTGGTGGCCGCAGACAGAAGGTGGGCAACTGTTCCTTTCGTAACATCAACACGAAGGGAGTTGCCAGTACAACTGTTAGGTCTTCCCGAGTCTGGTTGTTTTTTAAAGACTCTACCGATAACCCCAAAAAGGCCATTTGCACCACCTGCCAGGCCAGCATCAGCAGGGGTGGCAAAAATACCAGCCTGACCACCACTAGCATGATCAGGCACACGGCAGCAAAGCACCCGACTAAGTGGGCCAAACTCCTGGGTCTCGGAACAGTGGCACCACTGCTTCTTCCGCTGTTGTGCGTGCAAGCCAATCTTCTGTCCATGGTGCATGCGAAGATGCCTCCTGCCCTGCACTTGTCATTGCACACTCTCAAGTAGCACCATCAGCAAGCACGTCCACGTCCTTGTCCCAGCACAGCATTCAGTTGTCCCTACCACAGTCCTTGGAACGCAAGTGCAAATACGCAGCAAACGCCGGCCTCACTACTAAATTCACACATTTCGTAAATCCTTGCACCTGAAATGTTGCCTTTTAGGCTCATGGAGATGGAATCTTTCCGCATCCTGATGGTGACGGCCATCCCTCGGTACTCAGTCCCAAGCCGCCACTATTTATCCCTGTGTGCCTTCCCCGCATTACATGAGCACGTGTCCCACAATATTAGCCGTGCCCTCAACAACACAGTTACTGGGAAAGTCCACCTAACCACGGACATGTGAACAAGTGCTTGTGGGCAGGGACGGTACATCTCTCTGATGGCACACTGGGTTAACATAGTGGAAGCCGGGACCCAGTCAGACCTTGGGACGGAACACATCCTCCCGACACCGAGGATTGCGGGTCCTGGGTCAATCAGGTCTCCTCTTCAGCATCCATGTGCAAAATGACCACATCAGTCGCAAGCTGGAGGCACTGCAGCACTGCCTTGGCCAAGCAGTAACAGGCTGTGCTGAAGCTAATATGCTTAGTTGACAAACCACACAATGCTGAAGAGTTGTGCACAGCTCTGAAAGAGCAGGCAGATCTGTGGCTGACACCGCTGAACATACAGCCAGGCATGGTCATGTGTGACAATGCCCGGAACTTGGTGGCGGCTCTGAGGTGAGCTCACACATGTACAATGCCTGGCCCATGTGCTTAACCTCATGGTTCAGCGGTTTCTCAAATCCTACCCGGAGCTGCCGGATCTGCTTGTTAAAGCACGCTGCCTGTGTGCCTATTTTAGAAAGTCACCTACAGCTTCCGCCGCTCTTGCCGTGTTTCAGCAGTGTTTTCAGCTTCCGGCTCACAGACTGGTGTGTGATGTCCCCACACGTTTGAACTCTACAGTGCAGATGTTGGGAAGGATTTGTGAACAGAAGAGGGCAGTTGTTGACTACCAGCATCAACAAGGCCATCGCTATTCAGTTCAGACTCCACACATAAGACCTCAGGAGTGGACATGGATGTCAGACATATGTACCATCATCCAAAACTTTGAGGACTCCACCAAGATGGTGAGCGGCGATGACGCCATAATTAGCGTCACTATCCCTCTTCTCTGTCTTCTGAAATGCTCTCTGCTCACAATCAAAGAGGATGCATTGCAGGCGGAGCATGATGAGATGCCCAAGGAACCATACAGGGTGATTACACACAGCCCAGCCTCATCTCATCCCATCGTGGATTGGGTGACAATGAGGAAGAGGAGGAGGAGGAGGAGCTAGTTTCATGCGCTATAGACTGTACTACCTGCACAACTGTCATACAATCTGTTCAGCGTGAATGGCCTGAGGAAAGGGAGGAGGAGGAGAGCATGGTCAGTCGTCCTCTTGGTGAGGACACGGAAGTCTTGCCTGTTAGCAGTCTGGCACGCATGGCTGAGTTTATGTTACGCTGCCTTTCCCATGACCCTCGCAATTTTGGGTGACAGTCATTAGTGGTTGGTGACACTTCTGGACCCACGCTACAAGGAGAACTTTCTATCTCTGATTCCCGAGGTGGACAGGTCTACAAAAATGGGGGCAGTACCAGAAGGCCCTTGTTGCGGAATTATTATAAAAATTCCCATCTGAAAACGCTGGCGGCAGAGGTCACACTTCATTGGACAACCAAGGAATACAGGCGAGAGAGACACAACTCCAATCCAGCAGAGGCAGGGGAACACTGTCAAAGTTCTGGGACAGTTTTCTCAGACCCTCACATCTTACAGGCTCTGAGGCGCGGGGTACTCTCACAAGGAGTGCAAAGTTTGGGAAGCTGGTGAGGGAGTACCTTGCAGACCGTACCAACGTCCTCCGTGATTGCTCTGTGCCTTATGATTACTGGGTATCCAAGCTGGACACATGGAATGAACTGTCTCTCTACGCCTTGAAGGTCATGGCCTGCCCTGCCGCTAGCATTTTATCAGAGTGGGTTTTTAGTGCCGCCGGTGGAATTATAACCGATATTATTCGGAAGAAAAAGACTCAGGATATATAACCATGCACACCCAATGTTGGAAAAGTGAAAAAAATCTTTATTACATGATTACATTTAGACAACAAAAGAAATTTTTTTTAAAAGCATTTAAAACAGACAAAAACATGTGCAATCTTCATATGGGGGAATTCATGATAATATGCATAAAAATAGCAATAAACCCCACTATGTTATGTGCCACAGGTATATTTTACATCACTTATATAACATTCGATTAATGTAGACCAACTAAGCAACCCTGGCTATAAATAGCACAGCATAACCAGTCAAAATATGTGTTTATGACAAAGCAAACCCCCCTAAATAATATAAGTGAATCAAGGAATGAGTAGGAGAGATGGTCTATTGGCAATGGGGGCCCATATTTTAGAGGTATTGGCCAGATTGTGTCACCAAAGTCATATATGACGTGGCACAGTTGATCCACATATAAATAACAAGCCAGGCATTCCTGAGTGGTCAAGTCAAGAAAATAAGTAAATATTTACTTATTTTCTTGACTTGACCACTTTGGTGACACAATCTGGCCAATACCTCTAAAATATGGGCCCCCATTGCCAATAGACCATCTCTCCTACTCATTCCTTGATTCACTTATATTATTTAGGGGGGTTTGCTTTGTCATAAACACATATTTTGACTGGTTATGCTGTGCTATTTATAGCCAGGGTTGCTTAGTAGGTCTACATTAATCGAATGTTATATAAGTGATGTAAAATATACCTGTGGCACATAACATAGTGGGGTTTATTGCTATTTTTATGCATATTATCATGAATTCCCCCATATGAAGATTGCACATGTTTTTGTCTGTTTTAAATGCTTTTAAAAAATTTTTCTTTTGTTGTCTAAATGTAATCATGTAATAAAGATTTTTTTCACTTTTCCAACATTGGGTGTGCATGGTTATATATCCTGAGTCTTTTTCTTCCGAATAATTTTGTGTCTTTACATCAGGTTACTGTAGCACCCCTTTCTATTTGTGATTATTATTCCCCAGCAGTGCCCACTTTTTCTTTTTGTGTAATTATAACCGATAGGTGCATCCGCCTGTCAACTGAAAATACTGACAGGCTGACTCTTATCAAAATGAACAAGGGCTGGATTGGGCCAGACTTCTCAACACCACCGAATGATAGCAGCGTAACATAAACTCAAATTCAGTGTCTTTTTTTGGGAGGTCTATTCCCATGCACCTCTTCATACCTACACATGGGTATACGCTGTAGCGTCGGCGTCCCTGCCTCCTGCTAGGCAGGGACGCTGTTCCCCTCACCTCTCCGCTCCGTGCCCGGCGTCCTCCTCCCGCTCTGCTGGCAGCGCGCTGCTTCCCGGCCACTGTGCTTAGGGCGCGCGCGCGCTCCCCCTCTCTTAAAGGGGCCGCGCGCGCCGTCCTAAGGAGTCCCCGGCCAATGGCCGGAGGACCTCACCATATATAAGGCACCTCCTCCAAAATGGAGGTGCCCGAGCAATGTTGTTGCATAGCCTATCACTCTGCTTCAGCCCTCAGGTCCCGTTACCAGATACCTGCCAGTTACCTGCCAGTTACCTGCCAGATTCCTGCTTGATACCTGCCTGATACTTGTCTATCTACTTGCATTCCTGCGGTCCGACAGTCTGCCTACCAGCCCTGCCAGTCTGTCTATGGATCTGATTGCCCGCTCACCTGGGAGCACTCATCTGCTACCTGCCTGCTAGCCTACCTGGAGGCTCTGCCGTCACGTGCTGTGACCACCTGCCTGTCCAGAGACTCTTACCCGCTCACCTGGGAGCGCTCATCTGCCACCTGCCTGCTAGCCTACCTGGAGGCTCTGCCGTCACGTGCTGTGACCACCTGCCTGTCCAGAGACTCTTACCCGCTCACCTGGGAGCGTCCGCCTGCTACCTGCCTGCTAGCCTACCTGGAGGCTCTGCCGTCACGTGCTGTGACCACCTGCCTGTCCACAGACTCTTACCCGCTCACCTGGGAGCGTCCGCCTGCTACCTGCCTGCTAGCCTACCTCGAGGCTCTACCATCACGTGCTGTGACCACCTGCCTGTCCAGAGACTCTTACCCGCTCACCTGGGAGCGTCCGCCTGCTACCTGCCTGCTAGCCTACCTCGAGGCTCTGCCATCACGTGCTGTGACCACCTGCCTGTCCAGAGACTCTTACCCGCTCACCTGGGAGCGTCCGCCTGCTACCTGCCTGCTAGCCTACCTCGAGGCTCTGCCATCACGTGCTGTGACCACCTGCCTGTCCAGAGACTCTTACCCGCTCACCTGGGAGCGTCCACCTGCTACCCGCCTGCTAGCCTATCTGGAGGCTTAGCCGTCACTTGCCGTGACCATCTGCTGTCAAGAGACTGTTCCCGTCACTTGCCGTGACCTCCTGCCCTTCTACCTAGAGACTGTCCCCGTCACTTGCCGTGACCTCCTGCCCTTCTACCCAGAGACTGTCCCCGTCACTTGCCGTGACCTCCTGCCCTTCTACCCAGAGACTGTCCCCGTCACTTGCCGTGACTACCTGCCCGCCTACCCTGGGAGCCACCCGCTTCCTTACAATTACTGCCCCTTTGTATCGTTGCTCAGAGATTCCACCTCCCAGACCCGTTACAGTTTGCTCGGGCCATGGAACCCGGTGGCACCCAAGCTCCCTCGCTCTCGGACCTATGTCATGAACTGTCCCGTCAGAGGTCCCAACAGGAGTCCATCCTGAGTCATCTGCGGAATGTCAACTCTCGCCTGGACACTCTGACTACTCCACCAGCAACCACCGCTAGTGTCATGACTCGCAGCCCGGCAGCGCCGCTGCCCACCAATACCATGGCATCCTGCTCCGGACCCCGGCTTTCTGCACCTCCTCGCTTCGGAGGCGACCCCGCTCAAGCTCGGGGCTTCATAAACCAGTGCACCCTGCACTTTGAACTCCTGTCCCACCAGTTTATCTCCGACCGGGCCAAAGTAGCCTTCATCATGTCCCATCTCACGGGGGAGGCACTGGCTTGGCTAAATCCTCTATGGGAGAGAGGAGACCCCCTGGTGTCCAACCTGCCAGCCTTTCTCTCGGCTTTCCGGAAAGTCTTCGACGAACCCAGACGGAAGACCTCATCCGCATCATCTCTGCTACGCCTCCATCAAGGAAATCTCACCGTGGGCCAATATGCCATACGGTTCCGTACCCTTGCTTCGGATCTGGCCTGGGATAACGACGCCCTGGTGTCTGTCTTTTGGGAGGGTCTGTCCGGCCGTATTAAAGATGAACTCGCCGGTCGGGACATTCCTACCACTCTCGACGACTTAATAACTCTTGCCACCCGGATTGACATCCGGTTCCAGGAACGCGCCAAAGAGGTCACCCGTGAGAGGAGGTTTCCACGTCTAGCCCCTACTTTTCAGAAATCCGTCACTTCTCCCGCTACTCCCCAGGCGCACTCACCCGAGCCTATGCAGATCGACCAGACCAAGATGGTCAAGACCCGTCAAGAGTTATGCCGAGCCGAGGGGAGCTGCTTCTACTGTGGCAGTAAGGAGCACCGGATCCGTTCCTGCCCGGAGAGGTCGGGAAACGCCTGTGTCTAGGATCGCTCAGAGAGGTCGTCCTAGACAAGAGTAAACCCTCTCCATCTCTGTTGCTGTCGGTCTCTATCATCTGCGGGGAGAACCGTTATTTTGAACTAGCCCAACTTGACTCTGGAGCTGCCGGAAATCTCATTTCTCAGTCCCTGGTAGAGAAATACCGCATTCCCACCAAACCTCTGGCTGTACCCTTATCTGTCGCTGCCGTGGATGGGGGCCTCTTACCACATCCCATCCAACTCATCACCGAATCCATAACCCTGCAGGTGGGAATGCTGCACTCTGAGAGCATCTTCTTTCATGTTCTGCCTGGACTCTCTCTCGCCCTCTTGCTAGGCCTACCTTGGCTTCAGAAACATGCACCCGTGCTTGATTGGCAGACCGGAGAAGTCCTTCGCTGGGGACAGGACTGCCATAAGACTTGTTTAGTTCCCGTCCATCCTGTCCGTCCTTCTCCTACCCCAGCCAATCTACCTGGTCTTCCGGTTCCCTATTGGTCTTATGCGGACGTCTTTAATAAAAAGGAGGCAGAGACATTACCCCCTCATAGACCATACGACTGCCCAATCGACCTGATGCCCGGCGCTACTCCTCCCCATGGGCGTATTTACCCTTTGTCCGCTGCTGAGACCCGGTCCATGTCTGAATATATTGAGGAGAGTCTGGCCCGGGGATTTATCCGGAAATCGACCTCCCCGGCGGGAGCAGGCTTCTTCTTCGTCAAAAAGAAGGACGGCTCACTCCGTCCCTGTATAGACTATAGAGGCCTTAACCAGATCACGGTGAAGAATAAATACCCCCTTCCGCTCATTCCGGAATTATTTGACCGTCTGAGGGGCGCTAGAATCTTCACCAAGCTGGACCTCCGTGGGGCGTATAACCTGGTCCGTATCCGTCAGGGGGATGAATGGAAGACGGCATTCAACACCCGGGACGGCCACTATGAATATCTGGTAATGCCCTTCGGTCTCTGTAACGCTCCCGCCGTCTTTCAAGAGTTGGTCAATGACATCTTCCGGGACCTTCTCTACTCCTGCGTACTGGTGTACCTGGACGACATCTTGGTCTTCTCTCCGGATCTTCTCACTCACCGGAGGGATGTTCGTCAGGTCCTGCTCAGGCTCAGGCAGAACCACCTCTACACTAAATATGAGAAGTGCTTCTTTGAGCAGACCTCGCTTCCGTTCTTGGGCTACATAATCTCTCAGACCGGCCTACGAATGGATCCTGAGAAACTGTCTGCCATCCAGAAGTGGCCCCGACCAGAGGGGTTGAAGGCTATTCAGCGGTTCCTGGGCTTCGCCAACTACTACCGTCTCTTCATTCCGCACTTCTCTTCCCGGACTGCTCCAATCTCTGCGCTCACCCGTAAGGGCACTAATCCCAGAGAATGGCCGCCCGAAGCAGAGGAAGCCTTTCTTTCCTTAAAACAGGCTTTCTCTTCCGCCCCGGTGCTGCATCGTCCGGACGGCAACAAACAATTCTTCCTGGAAGTGGACGCCTCCTCCTCTGGAGCCGGAGCGGTACTTACCCAAAAGTCGTCTTCCGGAAGAATGGTAACTTGCGGCTTCTTCTCCAAACTCTTCTCCCCTTCTGAGCGCAATTATTCTATAGGAGACCAAGAGTTATTGGCCATTAAGCTGGCACTGGAGGAGTGGCGTTACCTGCTCGAGGGGGCTCTTCACCCGGTAATTATTTACACGGACCACAAGAACTTGGCTTACCTCCAGAGCGCCCAGAGACTTAACCCGCGCCAAGCCCGGTGGTCCTTGTTTTTTGCCCGCTTTGATTTCGTTCTTCATTTTCGCCCGGCAGACAAAAACATCAAAGCTGACGCCTTGTCCCGATCATTCCTGGTGTCTGATCCAGAGGAGGAGCCTAAGCACATCATTGATCCCGCCAGAGTAATGCAAGTGGCCCCCGTGAATCTAAATCGTCTCCCTCCCGGTAAGACGTTCGTAACAGTACCTGATCGGAAGAAGATCCTACACTGGGGTCACTCGTCTAAGCTAGCTGGCCACGCCGGTCAGAAAAAGACCCTCCAGTTTATTACCCGGCATTACTGGTGGCCTACCCTGCACAAGGACGTAATAGACTTTGTTTCAGCCTGTGTGTCCTGCGCCCGCAACAAGGTTCCGAGACATCTGCCAGCCGGTCGCCTCCTTCCTCTTCCAGTACCTGCTGCCCCGTGGCAGCATATAGCTATGGACTTTATAACGGATCTCCCTGTCTCTGCCGGTTGTACGGTCATTTGGGTGGTCGCTGACCGCTTTTCCAAGATGGCTCACTTCATTCCCCTGCCGGGCCTCCCATCTGCACCCGAGCTGGCTAAAGACTTTATCCGCCACATCTTCCGTCTCCATGGCCTGCCCCTCCACATCGTGTCGGATCGTGGGGTTCAGTTCACCTCACGCTTCTGGAGAGCCACATGTAAGCTGCTGGACGTCACCCTGGACTTCTCCTCCGCCTACCACCCACAGTCCAATGGTCAAGTGGAGCGGATCAATCAGATCCTGACCAGTTACCTCCGGCACTTCGTTAATGCCCACCATTCGGACTGGGTGGATCTCCTACCATGGACCGAGTTCTCTTACAATAATCACGAGAGCGAATCTTCCTCCAAATCCCCGTTTTTTGTAGTCTTCGGTCAGCATCCTCGGATCCCATTTCCCGTCTCCACCTCGGTGGACAATCCGGCTGCGGAATCTCTCGTTAGCGAATTCTCCTCCATTTGGGAGAGTACCCGATACGCACTCCTTCAGTCGTCCGAGTGGATGAAAAGACACGCTGACAAAACACGCCTGGATCCTCCACAAATCCGTCCTGGAGATAAAGTCTGGCTCTCGTCCAAGTATGTCCGGCTCAAGATTCCTTCCTACAAGTTAGGGCCTCGGTTCATCGGTCCACTGGAAGTTATCAAACAAATCAACCCAGTGGCCTATAAATTGAAACTCCCGGCCAACTTGCAGATTTCTAACTCCTTCCATGTATCTCTCCTTAAACCCGTGGTACTTAACTCTTTTTCCAAGTCTACAGGTACGCCTCCTGCTCCGGTTTTCGCTGAAAACGAGTTTGAGGTAGAGAACATTCTGGCCACCAAAAGGGTAAGAGGAAAGACCTTTTTTCTAGTGGATTGGAAGGGGTTTGGTCCTGAGGAGAGAACGTGGGAGCCCCGGGAGAACATCCATGCCCCTCTCATCCTTGATAAATTTCTGTCTGGCCTAAAAAAGGGGGGGCCTAAGGGGGGGGTACTGTAGCGTCGGCGTCCCTGCCTCCTGCTAGGCAGGGACGCTGTTCCCCTCACCTCTCCGCTTCGTGCCCGGCGTCCTCCTCCCGCTCTGCTGGCAGCACGCCCTGCTTCCCGACCACTGTGCTTAGGGCGCGCGCGCTCCCCCTCTCTTAAAGGGGCCGCGCGCGCCATCCTAAGGAGTCCCCGGCCAATGGCCGGAGGACCTCACCATATATAAGGCACCTCTTCCAAAATGGAGGTGCCCGAGCAATGTTGTTGCATAGCCTATCACTCGGCTTCAGCCCTCAGGTCCCGTTACCAGATACCTGCCAGTTACCTGCCAGATTCCTGCTTGATACCTGCCTGATACTTGTCTATCTACTTGCATTCCTGCGGTCCGACAGTCTGCCTACCAACCCTGCCAGTCTGTCTATGGATCTAATTGCCCGCTCACCTGGGAGCACTCATCTGCTACCTGCCTGCTAGCCTACCTGGAGGCTTAGCCATCACTTGCTGTGACCACCTGCCTGTCCAGAGACTCTTGCCCGCTCACCTGGGAGCGTCCACCTGCTACCCGCCTGCTAGCCTATCTGGAGGCTTAGCCGTCACTTGCCGTGACCACCCGCCTATCAAGAGACTGTTCCCGTCACTTGCCGTGACCTCCTGCCCTTCTACCCAGAGACTGTCCCCGTCACTTGCCGTGACCTCCTGCCCTTCTACCCAGAGACTGTCCCCGTCACTTGCCGTGACCTCCTGCCCTGCTACCCAGAGACTGTCCCCATCACTTGCCGTGACTACCTGCCCGCTTACCCTGGGAGCCACCTGCTTCCTTACAAGGACTGCCCCTTTGTATCGTTGCTCAGAGGTTCCACCTCCCAGACCCGTTACATACGCTTCCTATTTGCTCTTGTCCTCCTCCTCCTCATCCTTCATCACCATATCATTCACCACCATATCTACCATATCATCTCCTCTACGTGTTTTGCAAGGGGCATTGGAGTTTCTCCAAATTTTTGGCAACTTTTGCATTCACTGCATAGACAAACACTATGGGAGACCCACTTCCTAATAATGGGAACATTGTTTTTAGGAGGCTCTCCGACCTCTACGTCTCTTCCAGGGGGCATTGGAGTGCCTCCCAATTTTTGCCCGCTTTTGCATTCACTGCATAGGCAAACACTATGGGAGATCCACTTCCTAATAATGGGAACATTGTTTTTAGGAGGCTCTCCAACCTATACATCTCTTCCAAGGGGCATTGGAGTGCCTCCAAATTTTTGGCAGCTTTTGCATTCACTGCATAGGCAAACACTATGGGAGATCCACTTCCTAATAATGGGAACATTGTTTTTAGGAGGCTGTCTGACCTCTACGTCTCTTGCAAAGGGCATTGGATTGCCTCCAAATTTTTGGCAGGCCTTGCATTCACTGCATACGCAATAACAGTATAGGAGACCCACTTGTTAATTATGGGAACAACAAAGAATAGCCGGCTGATGGCTCTCTAACAATAGCGAGGGCCTACTGCTGGTCCTTTAAGAATAGTAAGGGCTGCCTGATGGTCCTATAAAAATAGGCTTTGTGACTTTCAGAGTCCCTCCATCATAAATGAAACAGGATGTGTCGGATGATGTGTCACACACCACATGGCCAGATAAGGTTGTAAAATGTTAAAATGACATTTCCCAGTGAATGCATTTGTCTTGGTTGAAAGCAATTCAAAAGTGCAAAAACGCATCAAAAACGCTACGTGTGAACATAGCCCCAGTTGTGAAGGAGCATTTTTGTTTTTGTATATTTATTTTGCCTTATACAAGTCATTACCCTGGAAAGAATGTTCCTTAACATATTTCCCAGGAAAATCCATTTTGGTTTCGTTTTTGTATGTTTTATTGTGAGTCCGTAAAAGTGGCGAAATACCTCTGACAACGTTGTTGACAGCAGTGATATGGGAGTCAGAAATGCTTCCAGGGGTCTTCCCCATGCTGTTCCCATGTCATTTAAGCACTGTTCCCATCGATTTGGGCAATTTTTAGGCCCTCTGCAGACCGCGGGGGGAGCCGTCTGAAAAATGCTTGAGTTTCCCATAGACTTACATTGAGCTTGTTGCTAGGGTCGAGCAGCCGAGTATTCCAATATGCTTGACCCGAGCATTGAGGACCCGAGCATTTTAGTGCTCGCCCATCACTACTATTAACGCAACACACATGAATGCGATAAACTCCTTAGATAGACCCATTCTTTCACAAATCTTTGTAAAAGTAGATTGCTAGAGTAGGGGTTAGATATTATACACTTAAAACCTGCATCCACTAAGTAAGGCGTGAATGAAAGTTCATATCACATTTTTGTTGCATGTCAGTGGCTCAGATGGTGCCATTAAATTTAATGAAGTAGATGGAGTCAGTTTGTGCTGTGCCCGACCTCATTTTTGGCAGTGTCCACCTTTTTTTGAGGCAGGCACAAAAGCGCTGTTGACTAAATGACTCATTATGGTTCTTTAAAGAAGACCTGTCAGACTTTTGCTTTTTGTGTTGCATCACGTAATTGCAGAGATATTCACAGTTTCTTCTTTTGGAGCTCAGCACGTGAAATTTCTGTGTCATGACTCGACTCCAGGGCTCAATCTGGTGACCTCTGACTGTGGGTCGGTTTCCCTCTCTGTTGCAGCACAGTCTGTGTTGTCTCTGTCCAATTGCTGATAATGCTCTTGTCTTTCCTTTGCTATGTTGCTTCTATGCAGGTGTTTTCACTAATTCGTTTTGGTTTTTCCTATCACATCTTGAGAGGGACTATTTGTACTCACAATGTACATGCAGTCTTTGCTGGCTATATTCCAAGTTAGATGGATGTTTGGAGTCCCAGCTCCTCAGTGAAGGATTATTTTGCTGAGTTTTTCTCTATTGGTTTTCCAGCAGTTTGTTTGCGTATTCCCCTTATCAACACTTTTCCCGTTTTGTTACATTCAGGGTCTGGAGGTTTTAATGTATACCGAAGGTCTTTTTGGGTTTCTTTCTTTTTCTTCCTTCTTTTAAGTATGACTGTGTGAACACGTCTTTAGCCTTGTGACTCACCCTCTGTCTGTGTGCACTATTTTCTGTTGTTGTTGATTTAGGTTACACTCTGTATATTATTATTGTTTATTATTATAATATTATTATTATTTATTATTATAGCACTATTTAATCCATGGTGCTTTACATGTGAAAAGGGGTATACATAGTAAAAAACAAGTACAATAATCTTGAACAAAAACAAATAACCGACTGGTACAGGAGGAGAGAGGACTCTACCCGTGAGGGATCACAAATCACAATCTACAAGGGATGGGTGAGGATACAGAAGGTGAGTGCAAAGCTTGTTGTGCAGCGGTATGGTGGAACGAGGGTTAGGTTGTAGGCTTGTTGGAAGGCAGAGAGGGGAGGTGGTGTGTGAGAGGGAGACACAGAATGTTCGGTCTGTTAGGTATAAAGAGATCCAAGATAGGGACAAGTCTGTGATGTCAAGAAATGTGAGAATCTGTAGTAAGAGGGAATGCTCCACTGTGTCGAAGATAGATGACAGGTCCAGGTGAAGGAGGACAGAGTAGTGTCTTGGATTTGACAGTTAGTAAGTCAGTGGTGACTTTAGTCAGGGCAGTTTCAGTGGAATGGTGCAGTCAGAAGCCAGATTGTAAGCTGTCAAAGAGGGAGCAGGAGGAAAGGTAGGAGGATAGTTCAAGATGGACATGTTGTTCCAGTAGTTTTGAGGCATAGGGAAAAAGTGATATTGAGCGATAGCTAGACAGAGAGGGTGGGTCAAGGGGGGTTGAGGAAGGGTGTGATCAAAGCATGTTTGAAGCATGAGGGGTTAGACATCAGTTGTTAATGACAGGTTGAAGAGGTGGGTTAGGGTTGGGATGAAGACTGTGGTAAGGTTTGGGATGAGGTGGGATGGGATTGGGTCAAGTTCACAGGTGGTGAGATGTGATTTGGAGAGTGAAGAGGAAAATTGATCTTCCGTGATGGCGGGAAACTGATTTTGAGGAGGAGGTTTGAGTAGTTATGAGGAGGGGCTGTGGGGACTTTAGGCAAAAGCTTTGCCTGATGTTGTCAATCCTCTGCTTGAAGAATGAGGCAAAGCCTTCAGCTGAGATAATAGGACAGGGAGGAGGCAATGGGGAATGGAGGAGAGAATTGAAAGTACTGTATAGCTGTTTAGGGTTATGAGACAGGGAGGATATGAGAGATAAGAAGTAGGTTTGTTTTGCTGCAGTGAGTGTGGACTTGAAAGTAGTGAGGGACTGTTTGAATGTTATGAGGTGCTCATTGGAGTGGGACCTTTTCCATGTCCGCTCAGAAACCCTGGCAGCCGGTCTCAGTTCTTTAGTCAGGCTGGTGTGCCAGGGTTGCCTGTTGATTGTCCGAGCTTTGATATGTGTGAGGGGGTGAACGATTCGAGACCTGCAGCTGTTGTGGTGTTATATAAAGTGGCAGCAGCATCTGCATCGTGTAAGGAACTTATGTCTGTAAGAAAGAAAAGGGATTCAGAAAGTGAGTGTAAGTCGAGGTGTTTGAGATTTCTGTGAGGATGTGCAAGTTTGTGGACTGGGGATTGTGGACCTGGATAGGAGAGGGAAGAGAATGTAAGAAAGTTGTGTTCAGAAAGATAGAGAGGTGAGTTAGAGAGGTTAAATAAGGAACAGAGGCGGGTGAAGATCAGGGCCAGTGTGTGGCCATCTTTGTGAGTGGCTGCGGAAGACCATTGAGCAAGGCTAAAGGAGAAAGTGAGAGATAGAAGCTTAGAGACAGCTGAATAGGAAGTGTCAATGGGGGATGTTAAAGTCACCCATGATGATAGTGGGGATGTCAGCAGAAAGGAAATGAAGTAGCCAGGTGGTGAAGTGGTTGAAGAAGGTGGTGGCTGGCCCTGAGGGATGGTAAATGACAGTTGGAGGTTGAAGGAGGAGTAGATGCACACACAGTGCACCTCAAAAAAGGGGAGAATAACAGGGCAGCAGTGGGATTTGGGTGAAGGAGCAGTTATCTGACAGGAGAAACCCAACTCCTCTGCCATGCTTGCCACTGGGGTGGGTGGTGTGGGAAAGGTGAAATCCACTGTACGAAAGTGCAGCTGGAATGGCTGTGTCAGAGGGAGTGAACCAGGTTTTTGTGATGGCAATAAAGGAAAGTTTGTTAGTAATGAAAAGATCATGGATGTATGAAACTTTGTTGCCGACAGAGTGAGCGTTCCATAGAGCTCCTGTTAGAGGGACTGGGAATGCGGGGGCTGGGTGAATGGGTATAAGTTTAGAAAGGCTGCGAAAACTTGTGATAGATCATGGATGAGAGATAGAAGTGACTGTTGGGATATGGTGAATAGGGTTAAGATTTGGAGAGATATCGCCGGCAGTGAGGAGGAGCTGAGAAAGTGTTAGTAGGTGGGAGCAGGACAGGGCATGAGGTAGGTGTCTGTGTTTGGAGACAAAAGATTGTATGTTGAGGAACAGATCTGAAGAGGCAGTGAGATGGATGGGGAGGATGGAGGGATAGATTACCAGTTGCTTACTAGGTGTAGGGATTAGGGGATCTAGTAGGAAGTGAAGGTCTATAGGGGTGAGAGTGAAAACAAGAAGAAACATTGTTTACAGTGACTATGTATCCAGTTACCTTCAGTTCCCTTCCGGTTCAATTCTGGTATAATTCATAGCTGTATACTTATATGTTGCACTTGTATGGCGCACAGCAGACTGATGTCTTGCAGATGTATTGTTCACATGTGTATAGTTGAGGGTGCAGTTAAGGACACTCAGCATCAGCTGACATTGAATGGGACACGATTGCATAATTTTAGAGTGTCAACCTCCATAGTCAGGCAGGGACAAATAAGGTTCAATTTAGGGATGTGCCAATCTGTATACAAGCCTGTGGTGTGCAGGTTTAACATCTCCCTTGGTTTGTTCATCCCTGTGTGAGTGTTAGGGCTCAGTCATAACATTCTGCTTGCAGTCCAACTGAGTGATTTTTGAAAGTTTTCTCTGGGGCCCTCCCAGACATTGCAGTCGTAGTGTCTGACACTGCCACACTGCAAGTGCTGTGATTGGCAGCATCTGGTAGGAAGGGGTTAAAGCGCACTTCTTCAGAAAACACACTGAAGAAGCTTACAATTGAGCTGCAAGCAGAAATTTTACATGCTGTGCTCCAAAGCAACAAATGTGAATATCTCTGCAATGGAGTGACACAGCACAAAAAGGAAAAGAGCAGAAGAATCATGGGAGCTCAAGAACTTCAACAACATATTTCTTTGTTTGAGCCAATGACTGGTCTTCTTTAAAGACAATGGCCCCTTTAGAAGATCTACCTAAATCCTCAACTGGCGTTTGGCAAAAACTTGATGTGTCTCCCAATAATTTTTGTCCATATAGCGTAATTGAATTGCCACAAAGTGCTATACTGTATCTCACAGTTCATAATACTGAGCAGCACTTGCAGGATGAAGAAGCCGCATAACATAAACCATAATGAGTTTTCTCTGCAGGTTGTGTTGCTAGTTATTATCACAACATGCAAGTTTTCCTACAGGACAATATATACAAAGTAGAACAGTCACAATAGGAAATTGTTTATGATTTTAACTACAAAAGAAGAAACGCATGATTCCCGATACTAAAGAATATAACAGAAAGATCTAAATTTTCCTAAACCTTAGTAGGCAGTTTATATAGATTATGGCTTAATGCAAGTTTAGCATTTTGTTTTCATGAAAAATAAACCAGGACAACATTAAAAACTGAGTTCCATACTGAAGCAGAAGAAAAAATACATTAATTCCTTGCTTACTTTCTCAAAACATGTAGGCATTATTAGCAATATTTTGCTATGTTTTTTAAATTGACAATTTTTGGCAGCTTTGTTATGTTTTAAGGCACATATCCCAATTATAAAATTCGCCCTACACTTTATCTCTTTCAAAGAGTAAGCAGCTTTTCTATTATAATAAAAAGCATATATGCCATAGCTAAAATATATCATGGGAAGGTGTGATGAACAAAGGCAAGTTAAAGTGGCCAAACTTTTGTATTGGAATAAAAATAATTATAGCCAAAAAATAAAACCAGGATGAAACAGCAACCACAGTGGTCAAAAACCTCACTATTTATATGAGAACAATCTAGTGCTCAAAGCAGTTGTTATGGTTATTTTTGGACACATTGAGCCAACCTTCTACTCCTGCATCACCCTTGCCAAATTTAAGGAAAAGATCCTTCTGGAGGGCACAGCATGTGGTGCACGAAGCATGGCATTGAAATTTCCCCCATAGAAAAGCCCCTCTATTCTTCTCTAATGTCACTCCATGGCTCTGACTTCCAGGAGGTTTTGGTAGGGTTTACCAAAGACCGAGAGTCTTAATACCCTGTCCCTATTTTCTGAGAGTCTTCCAAACAATGTGGGAGAATTGTTATTCATTGAACCATGGCTCCCTTAGCCTCAAATTCACAGTACTAGAACATAGAAATTAGCTTGAGGAGGGTTCCTCTTCTGACTTTTTACTTAAAACTACACTTTTGCATGAACCATGTGATATGTCAAAACCATTTAATTGCTGCTGATTTCATTGGTTCACTGAATGAAATGGTGAAGATCAAGCAAGACGATGGTTGAAATAAGGATTATGAACAGGGGTGTACCACCCAAAGCGGCAGATCACGCAGCAACTATCGGCCCGCAAGCCGGGGGGCGGCAATGCTTGGCTCCTGGTCCTCCCGTCACCAATATTTTAGAGGCTTTCACATCCTCAGGATGTGGATACCGTTGAATAAGATAAGAGAGCTGTGGGTTGGGGGCTGCGGGGCATCATACTGAGGGGTGTGATCATACTGAGTGTGAGCTTTGGCAGCATGATACTGAGGTGCTGTGGGGGTAACGATACTGTGTTTGGGTATCATATTGAGTGATGGCTGTGGAAGCATCATACTGAATGGTGACCATCATATATATTCACAGGTGTGGGGGCATTATGCTTCATGACTGGGGTGCATTTTTGAGAGCATCAAACTCTATAACGGCCATGAAAGGGGTTTCATGTGTAAGAACACTAAGGGGCTTCAATAGGGGCACAATTACTCTGTCCTTGTGATACGACGCCACCGAATTTGCTGAATATATATATACAGGGTGGGCCATTTATATGGATACACCTAAATTAAATGGGAATGGTTGGTGAAATCAACTTCCTGTTTGTGGCACATTAGTATATGGGAGGGGGAAAACTTTTCCAGATGGGTGGTGACCATGGCGGCCATTTTGAAGTCAGCCATTTTGGAACCAACTTTATTTTTTTCAATGGGAAGAGGGTCATGTGAAACAACAGACTTATTGAGAATTTAATAAGAAACACAATGGTGTGCTTGGTTTTAACATAACTTTATTCTTTCATGAGTTTTTTACAAGTTTATGGCCACTTATAAAATGTGTTCAAAGCGCTGCCCATTGTGTTGGATTGTCAATGCAACCCTCTTCTCCCACTCTTGACACACTGATAGCAACACCGCTGAAGAAATGGTAGCACAGGCTTCCAGTATCCGTTGTTTCAGATGCTGCACATCTCGTATCTTGATGGTATGGTGTGGTATATGGGGTACAAAGATAGTGGGGCCATTCTTCATCAATGGAAACCTCAATGCCACTGGATATCTGAAATTGCTACATGATGATGTGTTGCCCTCGTTATGCACTGAAGATGGCACGCTCCCTGAGTTTTTCCAACAAGATGGTGCATCACCACATTATGGGTGTCAGGTCCGAGCATTCCTACATGAACAGTTTCCTGGAAAGTGGATTGCTTGTCGTGGGTCAGTTGAATGGCCACCAAGGTCTCCTGATCTGACACCCTTAGACTTTTATCTTTGGGGTCATCTGAAGGCAATTGTCTATGCTGTGAAGATACGAGATGTGCAGCATCTGAAACAACGGATACTGGAAGCCTGTGCTAGCATTTCTTCTGTGGTGTTGCTATCAGTGTGTCAAGAGTGGGAGAAGAGGGTTGCATTGACAATCCAACACAATGGGCAGCACTTTGAACACATTTTATAAGTGGTCATAAACTTGTAAAAAACTCATGAAAGAATAAAGTTACATTAAAACTAAGCACACCATTGTTTTTCTTATGAAATTCTCAATAAGTTTGATGTGTCACATGACCTTCTTCCCATTGAAAAAAATAAAGTTGGATCCAAAATGGCCGACTTTAAAATTGCCGCCATGGTCACCACCCATCTGGAAAAGTTTTCCCCCTCCCATAAACTAATGTGCCACAAACAGGAACCATTTCCATTTAATTTAGGTGTATCCATATAAATGGCGCACCCTGTATAATATTTTTTTTAGGGCGGGGACATTTAAAACTTTTGCTTTGGGGCCCTATTAATTCATTAATTTTATGTATGATGCTGATCATAACCATAGGGTTAAAGGGCTTTGAAACCTCTCCAAATGACAACCCATTGGAGAAAACCACCAACTTATCCAGACCAGATGAACTACAGAATTTTGGCAGATTTTGATCTGCTCCATTGTGTTGGGAATTGTATATATTTTTATCTAAATAACACTATGGTCAAACAAACATCTGAATTTATTATCATTGTATATTTTCTGGTCTCCTGTTGTGTCACTATAAGAGTATATGTGATTGAACTATAACCAATGTGTGGATAGCATTCTGTAATTATCAGTATGCCAATGTTAGCGAGCATTTACCACAACCAGCTACAAAAGCAGATAAATGCCTTCCATTACTCTGTATTGATTCCTCCACCTTGAATGTTGTGGAGTATATACATTGCTTTCTTCTTTAAAGACAAAGAATGTAAAACATATATATAGTCCCCTTACAAGGGCCATAAATAAGGGTCAGGAGCGGTGCACTGGGCGGTGAAGAGAGAAACTTTTAATCACTTTCCCATTTAGTGTTACCATGGATTTCTTCCAAGATAGGAAATGTTGCATACTGACTTAATTACCTGTGCAAGCCATTAGAAGCAGGAGCATACTTAAATACCATTGGGTCTCATATGCAGAGCATCAATTAATGCTGAAAGTAAAGGCGACATCTTTAATGCTAGAAAAAATGGAGAGCTGTACAAATGTCTAACAAAGTGAAATAGTTGAAGAAGGAAAAAAACAAAAAAATGGTATATAAAGGTAAATCATGACTCCATACAAACGTTACAACTAACATATGTTATCCCTATGGCTAGTTTAGACTAGATATAAAACAGAGTAAATTATTAGAGCTTAAAGGGGTTTCCGTTCTTAGACTCTATGTGATTGGAGACTTGTGAATCCTCACATTGCACGCACTGCGTGCTGAAAAGATTCTCCGGTGTCGGCGTTGGGATCGGTGGGCGTGTGACCGCAAGTATTTGCATACATGTGGTCACAGGCCGACTAGCATTGAGTGAGGCTGGACACGTCTAGTAGGAATGTGGCCGCAAGTGACTTGCGGTCACATAACCATCACCTCCCAACACCAGAGAATCCTCACAGTGCTGACAAAAAAATGTACAGTGGTTGACAAAAAATATCAAATTACATTAGAAAAAAAGGCAAACATTAAAATTATTACCCATGTAGACAAAATGTAAAAACTGTAGAAGGGGGAACAGATGAGCACTAGTTCTGTACTCGCCCAAGGATCTCACTGCTCGAGATGCTCGACTCTCAGAGAGTACTGCCTGGATGCTCAGGCGGTAGCCAGAGTCCCCGCCCCACATGTTTGATGCTGTTTTAGCAGGGAATAAACATGTGGGGATTGCCTGCCACTCATTGTAATGCCACAGCCATGTTGGATGTGGCATTACAGTGATTGGCTGGCAGCATAGCGTCATTGGGTCTATATCAGACCCGGTGACCCTATGCTCGTCACAGTCTACCCTTCAGACAGGCAGAGTAGGGAAAAGTGCTGCTGAGCTAGGGAGAGAATTGGCGGTTTATTACTAAGGTATTAGGTATTCCACTAATCCAGCTGCATACATTACTAGTGATAGCAGGAGTTAGTCAGGCAGAGTTTGTGGACACTGTATAAAGCAGAATAGAGTCAATTGCACGTTCTGTCTGCTGCTGTTACAGATATCCATAGCTCTATATATCAGGGCTAATTTTTTTTTTGCTCTTAATTCTGATTATTTATATCTATAACGCCACTGCCTAAAACCGTGATCATTAGACGTGATCTGATATTACTGTGGTAATAATAGCCATATTTTTTGGAGTGTGCCAAATATTACACTTCAGTTAAAGTCTGCCATTTGTGTGTTGTTCAACCTATTCACACTTGGTTGCTGTCCAATACAACATCTATAAGGCCACTGCCTAAAACCGTAGTCATCAGACGTGATCCCATATTACTGAAGTAATAATCGTCACATTTTTGGAGGTTGCCAAATATTACACTCCAGTTAAAGTCTGCCAGTTGTGTGTTGGTCAACCTATTCACACTTGGTCGCTGACCAATACCACATCTGTAAGGCCACTGCCTAAAACTGTGGTCATCAGATGTGATCCCATATTACTGCGTTAATAATCATCACATTTTTTGGAGCATGCCAAATAATGCACTTCATTTAAAATGGGCAAGGCGCATGGCAAGGGATGGGGAAGTGGACATGATGCTGATGGTGCAAGATGAAACTGCGCTTTTTGAGGGAGCACAACAAACACCCATGTTGAACTACCTTCCTGTCCCAATTGCTAGGGGGCCGCGGAACACCACTCTTGAAGCCAGAGCAGTGTGAAAAGGTTGTTGGTTGACAAGTGATCGCACACTTGGACACTCCGATAAGCTGTTCACTTTTCCATTTATAGATTTGGGCCTCTCACCCAGCCCGCTTCAAGCAGGGCAAGAGGAGATTGCATGTATTGATGCCCAAATATTTGAACAGGCACGGTCACACGAAGGCGATGGTGGGAAAGTGCAATTACTGTCGCAAGAAGTGGATGTTGATGATGAGACACAATTGCCAGCAAGTCAGGAGGAGGCCCAGTGTGCGTACATGGAAGACGAGGTGGTGAACGATGAAGTCACTAACCCAATCTGGCAAGGTGACATGCATAGAAAGGACAGCAGCACAGAGGGCAAGGGAGGCGTAGCACCACATCAGGCAGGAACAAGCAGTGGGTGGCCACAGACACAAGGCGGGCAACTGTTCCCCAGAACTCCAACTCGAGGGAAGTTGCCAGTCCAACTGTTAGGTCTTCCAGAGTCTGGCTCTTTTTTAAAGACTGTCCAGATAACCCCAAAAGGCCATTTGCAACATCTGCCATGCCAGCACCAGCAGGGGCAGCAAAACTATCAGCCTGACCACCACTAGCATGCTCAGGCTCATGACAGCAAAGCACCCGACTAGTTGGGCCAAATGCCAGGGTCCAGGAACAATGTCTGCAGGTGACACCACTGCCTGTTTCACTGTTGTGTGTGCACGCCCATCTCCTGTCTATGGTGCAGGCAAGTTGCAACCACCACCATCAGCAACCACATCCACGTCCTTGTCCTAGCACAGTTGTCGCTACTGCAGTCCTTTGAACGCAATCGCAAATACGCAGCCAGCCACCCACTGTCCACAGCGCTAGACTGCCACATTTCTAGACTGCTTGCATTTGAAATGTTGCCTTTTAGGCTCATTGAGACTGAATCATTGCGCAACCTCATGGCGGCGTCTATCCCTTGGTACTCAGTCCCCAGCCCTCACTATTTCTCCTGGTGTGCCTTCCTCGCTTTACACAAGCACGTGTTCCAGAACATTACCCGTCCCTCAACAATGCAGTTACTGGGTAGGTCCACCTAACCACGGACAAATGGATAAGTGCTTTTGGCCAGGGATGGTACATCTTGCTGATGGCACACTGGGTTAATACAGTGGAAACTGGGACCCAGTCGGACCCTGGGATGGAACACGTCCTCCCGTCGCCAAGCATTGTGGGCCCTGGGTCAATCAGGGTTGCCCATACAGCTCCTACACCTCCTCCTCCTCTTCAGCCTCCATCTCCAAAATGGCCACATCAGTAGGAAGCTGGAAGCACTGCAGCACTGCTTCGGGAAAGCAGCAACAGGCTGTACTGAAACTAATGTGCTTAGGGGACAAACCGCACACCGCTGCAGAGTTGTTGACAGCTGTATCAGAGTAGGCAGATCTGTGGCTGTCACCACTGAACCTAGTGCTAGGCATGGTCATGTGTGACAATGGCTGGAACCTGGTGATGGCTCTGAAGCTAGATAACCTCACACACGTACCATGCCTGGCCCATGTGATCAACCTAGTGGTTCAGTGGTTTCCCAAAACCTATCCGGATCTGCCAGAGTGGCTTGTGAAAAAACGCCGAGTGTGTGCCCATTTCCGAAAGTCAGCTACAGCTTCCGCCACACTCATCGTGCTTAAGCAGCTGTAAGGCAGTGCTAGTCATCATACTGGGGGATACTCGCTGCACCGGGTCAATTAAAGCACACCAGCCACGTTTTTCCAGTTTTCACACTCCAGCAGTTTATTATACTTCATAAACTGCTGATCACACAGTCCATCTTAGTGGCTCAACGGCATATTACACACATAACATTCGGGAGCCTTTCAAATGGCAGACAGGCCCTCTTGGCTCCAGTTACATCCCTCAGCAAAATCACTTATATCAATGTCCACATCAGCGTAGTATTTTTACCTTTGCTGGGTCGTAGCTGCTTCAGTCCGCTTTGTTCTGCCACCACTGTGGCTCTAAGGTTCAGCAATCGTGGTCTCCAGCCCTTTTGTCGTCCAAGGCTGCTGGCATCTCTCACACACAAGGATCCAGCGTTTTGTCCTCCAGGACTCTTATCTTCCAAGCCTCTGGCCCTCCAAGGCTACTGGGATCGCTTACGCCTAAGGATCCAGCCTCCGCCTTTCAGGCTTCACCAGGCTTCAATAGGCCTCACACTCCAGCGGTGTCCCACACGGGAACAGGCCTCACGCCTTACACACCCTGTCTCAAAACTACCAGGGTTTATATATCCTGTAGTGCACACACAGGACCTGTGCTGATGTCACAGTCATGTGATCAGACATTTTCTGTGCACAGGACCTGTGCTATGTCACAGTCATGTGACCAGTCACCTGAGGGGGAGGTACATGGTCAGCCAAAACACATCCTGGACCATTACCGTAATGCCGCAAGTCGCTGCATTACATATCCCCCCCTCTGTTCAAACTTGTGGGGTTGAACACATAATATACACAATTACATTATAACCCCCAGTTCACACAGAGACCATGGACTTGACAATTGCGCTACTCAGCCCCTGGAACCTTAGTCAACGACATTAGCCCATTCCTTAGGGATCTACCATCTGTCATTGTCACTGACTTCATCAAGTCACATTTCCGGGTCGTAACCTTGTCAGACGTCCCCCGCTCCCAGCGGTCAGTCATAACCTTGTCAGACGTCCCTCGCTCCCAGCGGTCAGTCGTAACCTTGTCAGACCTCCCCCGCTCCCAGCGGTCAATACAGCAGTACGACTCACAAGCCCTTGGATCTAAGGTCCGGTTCGACTCCGTACTGTCCCGTCCTCTATTGGGTCGTTTGTATGGGCTACTCAAACCTGAGTTACTGGAGGTCTCACTACCTCTAAACTCACACCCACTACTCTCAGGACATCTTGAAAGGTCCCTAACTTCAGCTGTAGCTGTTCTGTTATTTAGAGGGCCCTTTCTCTGTCTGGTCTCATAATTTCTAGACGGCTGCCATCTTCTGCTGCTCAGATGATGCTGTCTATCCACTCGCAGTCTAGCGAGATTCAACTGTTCTACCTCACGCAGGTAGGTCACTCGGTACTCCATTAGCATGCGCATATATTCCAGGCTTTCTTCCATTCCTACAGCGGAGAATGACACCATGCCGTCTTCATCTGGTATCCAGTCCTGTCGATCACGTGGACTGCTTACTCTCATTACACCAGACTTCTTTACCATCATCTGCATGGCTCGGCCATTTCTCCCAATGTGCTTTCTTACCAGAGCCTGAGGCACCCGGATGACCTCTTCATGCAGACTTTGAGCTTTTCTCATAAGCTCCAGTTGTCTAACGGCTTGTTCCGTCTTCAACCGGAGAAACCGCTTCGTGCGAATACATCGCCAGTGCATGTCACTTAGGAGAGCCACCCTCTTCACTGTTACTTCGGTTGTGGACAGGACCACCAGCTGTTTAGCTTCTGAGGTCGAGAACACCTAACAGGCTCCCACGGCCTTCTTAAACTCTTCATGCACGGTCTCACTGGTGCATTCTTCTCTCAAATCCTCGGGTACATCTATGAGGCACTTGTACCGAGAGGTTTCTGTCTCACCAGTGGTCTCCAAACGATCATCTAGCTCAGGTTTCAGGGGCAACTGACCTTCAGCTTCTTCACCCTATATGCTTCCGCTGAGCTGACTCACAGCTACAAATTCAAGAATTTTCGTCTTGACCACTTCCATCTCACACTTATCCTCTGGTAACACATTCTCAGCTCTCCTCAGGTCCACCCTCTCCTGGTATAAAGGAGTAAGTGCAACTTATTTGCCCTTTTCCTTCTCCAAGGAGGCCTCGTTCACTGAGTGACACTTTGCCAGGCGACTTTTGAGCCCGAAAACTTCTTCCTCTAGCTCAGCTACTCGCCTCTCAGCAGCCCATCTCTGAAGCTCTTCCTGCTTCAACTGCTCCTTTAACAGTAGAGTTCTCTCAGACCTCTCTGTCTCCAATGTGCCCACTCGGCTCTCAACAGCCAGTCTCTCAAGCTTCTCTTGCTTCAAATAGGCTTGTAGCAACTCCTTGAGCTCCTTGATCTCGGCTCTTACATCCACCAAATCATCCGAGCTCGCATTATTCAAGGAGGTATTTGCTTCATACCTCCCATCTCCAGTGGCCAACTCCTGGCCCTGGTCTGTGGCTTCTCCGATAGACTCCTCCATATGTTTCCGCTCAGCTTCCATCTTGCTGATTCTTTCCTTAAGGCACGACTCTGCCCTCTGGAGATTATCACAGAACGTCTGCAGCTCCTTCACCTGAGCTTCAGACCTAGGGTCTTTCTGCGGAGATCATCATTTTCATCAGGGGCGTCCTGCAGAGTGGTCTCAAGCACTTGGCGCATGTGCTCTGCATCCGCCTTATCATCCTCTAGTTTTCCGTTAACCCTGAGGAGATCCTCATAGTCTCTCTTAATTTGTTGCAGTTCCCGACTGCGTTCACCATATTCCTTCTTGGATTCCCACAGCTCCCGGTTGAACTGTTTGCGCAGTCGTTCTAGGTTTTGTTCACGCCCAGAAACTTCATCCTGCCGCGCCTCCTTCTCAAGCTTCAACTGCAAAACGTCCTCCTTGGTTTTGCGGCGGTCCTCCTTAATTTCCTGGAACATTTCCTTCCATTGTTTAACTTCCTCGTTGCTTTCCTCCAGTTCTCGCTGCAAGTTCCTTACAACCTGGTTTATTTTCTGCCGTTCAGACTCCAGGTTTTCCCTTCGTTGCTGCACGTCACTCTGATACTGCTGCCTGATAGGCTCCAGCCCTTGGTCATGACTGGCCGCCTCCTCTTTCATGGCTGTCAGACTCAGATCCTTCCGTCTCAGTACTGTACCGGAGGTTGCTACTGGCAACGTCACCTCCTCTTCTGTCTCTAAAGGAGGTTCCACACTTGGAACAAAGGCACACAGCATTATATTTTCTGTATTTTCACTTTCAGCAAAGACTATAGGGGTATCCTTTTTATGGCCCTTGCGCCGTCGACGACGAGAGGGGGACTTTCTCTCCTCGTCTAACTCCTCCTGACTGAACTCTCCTTCTACTTTTGAAGTGTCACCGTCAGCTACGGGGTCTGTGTCACTCCCCATGGTGTTGTGGACTAACAGGTCACCTCCCACCATGACGTCAACCCCTTCTACTGGAGCTACCCCGTTATCAACGGTCAAATTGTCATTTTTAGGCGGTACCAACCCACAACCAGTAACAAATTTTGGTTTTCTATACTCCACGCTCTTGTGAAAATCTGCCCCTTTTTTAGACTCCGCCCCCTTTTGGACAACCACACCGGTAGGGGAATTTTTACAAAAAAAATCAGCAATAGTCTTAGGACTCAGTTCACAACATTTCTTACCACCTCCCCGGGCACTCTGCTACAACAATGGCACCCCCGGAGAGTTCACAGAATGGTCCACTACCACTATTCTATACGGTGCCAACAGCTCCTGCCGTTCCTGCACCATGTCCTGTTGCTGTACTTTCTCAAAGGCCTGCTGCTGTACTTTTGACAGGCACTTTAATTGCTCAATAGCTTCAGTTTCATTTGCTGCTCCTGTCACAGCCATCTTTATCAGCTCCTGCATTTCTTCAGGACACTCCATTATGCCGAAGAGTGATTGCACTCGATCATCTAACCCCTTCTCCATTCTGTCTGGAGATACTGCACCATTCACGGCCATCGTGTTACACTATTCACACTAGACACTTTACACCACTCTCCCCGAAAAAATTTTCGTGGCCCCACCAAGCCACAGCAAACCAGGTTTGGGTGCGACGAGAATTTTCGTAACCTCGCCGAGTTACAGCCAGATGCTTTAACCTTTGTGACCCCGCCGAGCCACAGCAAACCAGGTTTCAGTCATCATACTGGGGGATACTCGCTGCACCAGGTCAATTAAAGCACACCAGCCACGTTTTTCCAGTTTTCACACTCCAGCAGTTTATTATACTTCATAAACTGCTGATCACACAGTCCATCTTAGTGGCTCATCGGCATATTACACACATAACATTCGGGAGCCTTTCAAATGGCAGACAGGCCCTCTTGGCTCCAGTTACATCCCTCAGCAAAGTCACTTATATCAATGTCCACATCAACGCAGTGTTTTTACCTTTGCTGGGTCGTAGCTGCTTCAGTCCGCTTTATTCAGCCACCACTTTGGCTCTAAGGCTCAGCAATCGTGGTCTCCAGCCCTTTTGTCGTCCAAGGCTGCTGGCATCTCTCACACACAAGGATCCAGCGTTTTGCCCTCCAGGACTCTTATCTTCCAAGCCTCTGGCCCTCCAAGGCTACTGGGATCGCTTATGCCTAAGGATCCAGCCTCCGCCTTTCAGGCTTCACCAGGTTTCAATAGGCCTCACTAGGCCTCACACTCCAGCGGTGTCCCACACGGGAACAGGCCTCATGCCTTACACACCCTGTCTCAAAACTACCAGGGTTTATATATCCTGTAGTGCACACACAGGACCTGTGCTGATGTCACAGTCATGTGATCAGACATTCTGTGTGCACAGGACCTGTGCTATGTCACAGTCATGTGACCAGTCACCTGAGGGGGAGGTACATGGTCTGCCAAAACACATCCTGGACCATTACCGTAAAGCCGCAAGTCGCTGCATTACACAGCGTTTCAGCTTCCAGCTCACCGACTGGTGAGTGATGTCACCACACGTTGGAACTCATCGTTGCATATGTTGGGAAGGATTTGTGAGCAGCAGAGGGCAGAGTACCAGCTTTAACACTCCCGTCAGTCTTCAGGTCAGCCTCCGCACATAAGAGCTGATGAGTGAGCATGGATGTTTGACATCTATAACATCCTTCAAACCTTTGAGGACTCCACCAAGATAGTGAGCGGCGATGATGCCATAATTAGCGTCACCATCCCGCTTCTTTGTCTACTGAAATGCTCGCTGCTCACAATTAAAGAGGAGGCATTGCAGGCGGAGCACGATGAGATGGAGCAAAGAACCATACAGGGTGTAACCACACATCCCAGCCTCATCTCATTGGGTGATAATGAGGAGGAGGAGGAAGACGAGGAGGAGGAGGAATAGGAGCTGTTTTCCTGCTCTACAGACGGTGCTGTCAACACAACAGTCATACCGTCTGTTCAGCGTGGATGGCCTAAGGAGAGGGAGAATGAGGAGGAGTACCAGGAGGAGGATGAGGAAAAGGAGAGCATGGATATTCATCTTATTGGTCAGGACAGGGAAGACTTGGCTGTTGGCAGTCTGGCACACATGGTTGACTTTATGTTCCGCTGCCTTTCACGTGACCCTCGCGTTGTACACATTTTGGCCTACAGTAATTACTGGTTGGTCCCACTTCTAGACCCATGCTACAAGGAGAACTTTCTATCTCTCCTTCCCGTGGCAGAGAGGTCTAATAAAATGTTGCAGTACCAGAAGGCCCTTGTTGAGGAATTATTAAAAAAAATTCCCATCTGAAAACACTGGTGGCAGAGGTCACAGTTCCGTGGACAACCAAGGAGTACAGGCGAGTGAGATACAAATACGATACAGCAGAGGCAGGGAAACACTGTCAATGGGGTGGGACAGCTTTCTCAGACCCTCCCAGTGCCCAGGCACTGGTATGCGGGGTACTCTCACAAGGAGGGAAAAGTTTGGGAAGATGCTGAAGGACTACCTTGCAGACCATACCAACATCCTCCGTGATTCCTCTGTGCCTTATAACTATAGGGTATCCAAGCTGGACACGTGGCATGAACTGACTCTCTATGCCTATGCGAGTGAGCTACAAATACGATGCAGCAGAGGCAGGGAAACACTGTCAAAGGGGTGGGACAGCTTTCTCAGACCCTCCCAGTGCCCAGGCACTGGTATGCGGGGTACTCTCACAAGGAAGGAAAAGTTTGGGAAGATGCTGAAGGACTATCTTGCAGACCATACCAACATCCTCCGTGATTCCTCTGTGCCTTATAACTATAGGGTATCCAAGCTGGACACGTGGCATGAACTGACTCTCTATGCCTTGGAGGTCCTGGCTTGCCCTGCTGCTAGTGTTTTGTCAGAGCGGGTTTTTATTGCCGCTGGTGGGATTATAACTGATAGGCGCATCCGCCTGTCAACGGAAAATGCTGACAGGCTGACTCTTATCAAAATGAACAAGGGCTGGATTGGGCCAGACTTCTCAACACCACCGGATGATAGCAGCGGAACATAAAGTAAAAAACAATGGCTTTTTTTTGGAGGTCTATCCCCATGCACCTCTTCACACCCAGACATGGGTATATGTTTCCTGATTTTGTCTATTTTCTGTTGTCCTCCTCCTTCTCCTCATCCTCCACCACCATATCACCACGGTGACCGTGATGCAACACCCACATAATTTTTTTGTAAGGGTATTTTTAGAGTCCTACCTCTAACATTCTGTATGTTATACAGTATATTCATGTATACCCCCCAGGGGTAAATGTTTTGTCAGTATACCAGCCCACTCCTTAACAATGGTAACAATTTTTTAATGAGGACCTCCTCTACGTCTCTTCAAAGGGGTATTGGAGAGCTTCCAATTTTTTGACAGCCCTTTCAGTCACTGCTTCGGCATTACCACTATAGGAGACCCACTCATTAATAATGGGAACAATTTTTTTAATGAGGACCTCCTCAACGTCTCTTCAAAGGGGTATTGGTGTGCGTCCTAATTTTTGGCAGCCCTTTCAGTCACTGCATGGGCATTACCACTATAGGAGACCCACTCTTTAATATTGGGAACAATTCTTTTAATGAGGACTTTCTCAATCTCTCTTTAAAGAGGTATTGGAGTGCATCCTAATTTTTGGCAGCCCTTGAACATGCTGCATATGCAATAACAATATAGGAGACCCATGCTTTAATAATGGGAACAACAAAGCATAGCCAGCTGATGGCCCTCTAACAATAGTGAGGGAAAACTTCTGGCCCTCTAAGAATAGTAAGGGCCACCTGATGGCCTTGTAAAAATAGGCTTTGTGACTTTCATAGTCCTTCCTTCATAAATGAAACAGGGTGTGTCTGATCATGACTCACATACCACATGGCCAGATAAGGTAGTAAAATGTTAAAATTACATTTACCGTGAAAGTATTTTTCACCATTGAAAGCATTGCAAAAGTGCAAAAACTCACCAAAAACACTACGTGTGAACATAGCCCTAGGTGTGGAGAAACATTTTTGTTTTTGGTTATTTATTTTGCCTTATATACAAGTCATTACCCTGGAAAGAATGTTCCTTAACATTTTTTCCAGGAAAATCCATTTTGGCTTTGCTTATGTATGTTTTGTTGTGAGTCCGTAAAAGTGGCATAATACTCTGACAACATTGTTCACAGCAGTGACCTGGGAGGCAGAGATGCTTCCAGGGGTCTTCCCCATGCTGTTTCCATATCATTTTAGCACTGGTCCCATGATTTGGCCAATTTTTAGGCCCCCTCCAGACCTCCAAGGGGGGCAGCCGGAAAATTGCTCGAGTTTCCCATTGACTTACATTGGCCTCGTTGCTCGAGTTGAGCACCTGAGCATTATGATTTGCTTGACCCGAGCAATGAGTACCCGAACATTTTAATGATCGCTCATCACTAATGAGAACATCCTAAAAAAAGCTATAATTAAAGAAATCAATATAAGACCTATGACAGTGCAGGTACAGTATAATTCCATGCCTACTGGATAAAGTTTTGAGAGTAATAACAGAAATGACAACGTATTGTATAATGATAGTATATATAGATTATACCCACAGGATAGTAATTAGTAATTTACAGCAACCAACCCTTAATGCACACTACTGATGGCAAGTATCCCTGTTAGAGTACATTACATCAATTCATCTTTTAAAGCATTATAGCACACTTTCAAATATTAGGTGAAACTTGAGACTGAGATCAATGTGTGAAATGTCGCATATTAATGTCAAATTTTGCTAAAATTGCCAGTTTTGATTCTTGATAAAAAATCATTGCAATATAAATGCCCTTGTTCAACAACTTTTTAGGATAGCTATAACCTCTTTAGAATATGCAACTTTCTTATAACTTTTTTGTAGGAATTCAATCATAGAAATGTTGCACTTCACAAACAAAAGTCTAACCATGCCTCTTCTTCCAATTTGTTTTTTAAGTTTTTGCATAGATTCCAAAAACGGTGTAATAAATTGCCTTTATGAATGACCCCCAAGTATGTGTCACCTGTGGTGTAAATTATTGATTATGTGAATTCTTCACCTAGGATCCTGTTCCTGTGACCACGCATTCCAACAAATTTTTCACAACTTGATCACTCCCTGAGAAAATGAAATATGGGTTTAATATTCGGCTTAGTGGTCAGTGTGAAAATGGCAAGATTCTTTATTTATTTTAAAATATAGATCATGTTATGAAATAATAAATAGTACATTATCATAAATTAAAAACAATACTTTTAGTATGAACCTGTTTAAGCAATAGTTTTTTTTCTGATGATTCATTGTTTTAAAAAGGGATTGCCATGATTGAAAAAAAAAGGGTAATGGCTTTTAAGGATCTATGTCCCCTCTTTATTGAAGACCACGCTTTAAAGGAAATCTGTCAGTAGGATCAACCCTACTAAGTCAACTACATGGGCATGTAGGTCATAGGAAAAACGTGAATATTTCTGGAATAAAACATCAGATCGCATATATCAATATATCACTTTATTCAGCGTCCTATGACCTACATGCCCATATAGACAAGTTAGGAGGGTTGATCCTACTGACAGATTCCCATCGAGATCATCTTTTAGTCCTAAATTCCGATTAGCTTCTTCACGAATATTGTGCAAACATAACATTTCTTTTTGTTTTATTCTGCTTTGGTAGAGCACAATTATGTGGTGATGTGCTGGAGGTCGGCCCTAAAACATTTTTTTTAAGGGGTAAATAAGGACGACTTGAAGGAAATGCTTAATGATGTGACATTTACACTTGTGCAAGACGTGTTTCTTTTATTCTCTTCTGAAAAATGTCAAACACATTGGGAATGCAAATTGATCATGATGAACACATTGGAGTATAAGTCCAACCTCCTATTTACAGACTTATAGCATAAGGCATATATAATATATATACAGATATACACACTTACAATGTACAGTATTTATGTCATGACGTATATCTAGTAATTCAAAAGTTAGCATCCTTATAAAACAGGGATGATATCAGGACATGCAGTAGATTGGAGCATTGACTGGGATAGTTAATGGAAAAGAACATTCTGATATGCGATCTATAAGCGATTTGTCTAGATCCCACTGTTTTCTCTAACATCCCCCTTAGCCAAGACACAGGACCCTTGCTTGTTCTATAAACATGACACAGATTCCCTTGGTTTCAATTGCTGAGAAGACGTTGGCAGAGCCAGGATTCAAGCCTCGGATCAATGCCACAAACTCATTTTCGGACACGCAGCACTAACTCCTGCAGAGAAAGAGAATTAAGACGCAATTATTTATCTCAGCCTCCCCCTTTAGACAGTTGTTATTTCAATGGCAGTGTTGGTATTTAACTAATGAACACAGCAGTCCCTGAAGTATTCACTTAAGAAGAATAAGCAGCATGGGAAAGTTGCTGCCCTTTCTTTCAGGATTTAACTTCCACCTTCTCTCAGAAGGGCGTGTTAAAGGTACATCCTCCAACCCTTGGAAAATATACATTTCAATGAAACTTTCTAATTACCTTAAGTTTCTAAAACTATGTGACTTACAGGGTATCTTCATTAAAAAGTAGAGTCTGCTCCACATTAACATTGGAGACATGTTCTCAGGTTTCCTGCTGAAGCTCTCCTCCATATGTATTAATGTAATGACTTTATTTTTTTTAGCGAATGTGCAGTTTATGCTTTTAATGACCCTGATTATATGCCAAGATGAAAATCAAACCGATGTTAAAGTAGATCTAAATGGCAAACATCTAAGGCTATGTTATATTTATTAGTATTCATATTTCCGCATTAAACCTAGAGCGGCCTTTTCATTTCCTGAAATACTCCTCAGCTTTAATGAGGATTAATATGAATTGTGGGTTAAGGATGCATATGTGGCTGAAACTGACTTCTAACTAGTTCAGGCCTAAATAAAGCTATAGAATGATCCCTATAATACAAATAATTGATAATTCACTTGTAGCTTTGGAGCATATTCACACACAGATTAGTTACAGAGTTTTCACCAATTTTTCTATTCCTCTGAATGGGGCTTGCAGAAATCCTTTTGTTAACTGCCACAGTAACACCTGTAATGCAGCAGCTTGCTTGGCATTACTGTAATGGTCCAGGATGTGTTTTGGGCTGACCATGTACCTCCCCCTCAGGTGACTGGTCACATGACTGTGACATAGTGCAGGTCCTGTGCACACAGAATGTCTGATCACATGACTGTGACATCAGCACAGGTCCTGTGGGTGTGTACTACAGGATATATAAACCCTGGTAGTCTTGACACAGGGTGGGTGTGTAAGGCGTGAGGCCTGTTCCCGTGTGGGAAACCGCTAGAATGTGAGGCCTAGTGAGGCCTATTAAAGCCTGGTGAAGCCTGAAAGGCGGAGGCTGGATCCTTAGCTGTGTAAGCGATCCCAGTAGCCTTGGAGGGCCGGGGGCTTGGAAGGCAAGAGCCTGAAAGGCGGAGGCTGGATGTTGGCTGTGTAAGTGTAGCGCCCCGAGGGTTCGGCCGCTACAGGGGTATTGCACCTCAACCAGAGGTGTGATATTCCACTCCCAGGTAAGGATGGAGTATGGACCAGGGCTCAGTTAGCTGCATACACCACACACACCCCATTTCCGGGGGACAGCTCTACGGTGCTCCCATTTATATATATATGCAGGCACATCTGACTATGTCCCTGGCTGGAGTGGGGAGGGGGGAGTAAAACCCAGTGGTGTAGGAGCAGATAGGGGTTTGGTTCTGAGCATAGGTAGGAGCTCATTGGGTGCTGGTCACCTGAGCTCACACACAGAGGAGGAGGTATAAAAGGTGGGCACCATCTTAGTTCAGTGTGCAGAAAGAGAAGTTCAGTGGAGAAGACTACAGGGAGCAGAGGCTCTGTAGGAGCTCTGCTCAGAGGCAGGCCTAGAGAAAAAGGCCGGGGCCAGAGAGGAGGAAGGAAGGAGAAGTAGGCCTGGAGAAGAGGCCGAGTGAAGGGGGAGAAGAAGGAACAGGAAAGAAGGAGAAGAGTCAGAGAAGTAGAAAGGCTCAGAAACAAGAAGGCAGAAGGGACCCTAAGAACCCACGAGATAACGGGTGAAGGGTCAGGCAGAATAAGGGTACCGGATTCCCAAGTTGGTGGAGGTAAATTATCCCTCAGCCAAAGACCGGAGGTCGTGATCAGTTATTGGTGCTGTAACATACCTGGCGGCGTCCTTGCATAGTGGTCCATCTCCCACTGTGCAAGAGTGCGCACTTGATCTCCAGTCCAGTCTGCTAGCCTGGCTTCCCTCCATGCTGTTTGCTTGCCTCTGTTTCTGCTGCTTAAGGGCGGCGCCCAATCACTTCCTGTTTCTTGTACCTGCTGCGGGCACACCCCTTGTGCGTCCTCAGCCTATTGCTGTCTGTCACCTGGTATTTTACCCAGCTCCTCCCAGGAAACCCTGCCTGAGCATTGTGTTTCATTCAGTGTGCTCTTTCACTCTGAATGTGCCAGGTCCCTTTCTGTGTTTGCTTGCCTGCCTTTCCTGGAGGCTGTATTTCCAGGCCTGTCTGAACTCGCTCCTTGCGTGTTCGTTCCGCCTTCTAGGGGCCGCTTACCTAGACCCACTCCTGTATCTTGTCTGTCCTGTCTGAACATGCTCCTAGCCTGTTCCTTCTGCCTTCTAGGGGCTGCATACCTAGACCCGCTCCCGTATCTTGCTACTGTGTCTGTTCTTGTCTGAATACTCTTCTAGCCTGTTTCCTGTTTTTCTCTATGTCCGTACCTTTCCTTTTTCTGCAGAGTCTGAACTCGTACCTAACTCCTGTTCATTGTCACTGTACTTCCGTTTGTGAGTTTGTGGTCCACTCGCTACTTCACTGCTAGTACCCTGTGGGTATCTGGCTCTGCCTTTCCCTTCCTGTCTGTTCCGTGTGAACAGAGCCCTGCCCCCTCTGCCCTGCCTCGCTCTCCGCTCCTGCGGTTCTCGCTCTGCTCTGACCCTTTGCTCGCTGCTCCGGCAGTCTCGCTCTGCTCTGACCCTTTGCTCGCTGCGCCGGCAGTCTCGCTCTGCTCTGACCCTTTGCTCACTGTGCCGGCAGTCTCGCTCTGCTCTGACCCTTTGCTCGCTGCTCCGGCAGTCTCGCTCTGCTCTGACCCTTTGCTCGCTGCTCCGGCAGTCTCGCTCTGCTCTGACCCTTTGCTCGCTGCTCTGGCAGTCTCGCTCTGCTCTGACCCTTTGCTCGCTGCTCCGGCAGTCTCGTCCTGCTCTGCTCTGACCCTTTGCTCACTGCTCCGGCAGTCTCGTCCTGCTCTACTGTTGCTCACCGCTCCAGGCGGTCTCGTCCTGCTCTACTCTTGCTCACCGCTCCAGGCGGCCTCGTCCTGCTCTACTCTTGCTCACCGCTCCAGGTGGCCTCATCCTGCTCTACTCTTGCTCACCGCTCCAGGCGGCCTCGTCCTGCTCTACTTTTGCTCACCGCTCCAGGTGGCCTCGTTCTGCTCTGCTCTTGCTCACCGCTCCAGGCGGCCTCGTCCTGCTCTACTCTTGCTCACTGCTCCAGGCGGCCTCGTCCTGCTCTACTCTTGCTCACCACTCCAGGCGGCCTCGTCCTGCTCTACTCTTGCTCACCGCTCCAGGCGGCCTCGTCCTGCTCTACTCTTGCTCACCGCTCCAGGCGGCCTCGCCCTGCTCTACTCTTGCTCACCGCTCCAGGCGGCCTCGCCCTGCTCTACTCTCGCTCACCGCTCCAGGCGGCCTCGTCCTGCTCTTCTCTCTCACCGCTCTAGGCGGTCTCGTCTTGCCCTGCTCTCGCTCACCACTCTGGGCGGCCTCACTCTGCTGTGTTTGTCCGCCACATCTGTGGTTCTGTTGCTGAGTCCCGCCTGTGTTCCAACCTGCTAGTGCCTCCCTGTCTGCACTCTAGCCGTGCTTGCCTGTACCCCCCTGCCTGCATACCCGCCTGCCTGCATACCAGTCGTGCCTGCCTATACCCACCAGTCTGTGTGCCAGCCTAACCTGTCTGTTCCTGTATTCCCCTGTGTGGGTCAACAGCCGTGTCCGGGGTCTGTCCTGGAGTAGCACCTGGTCCCTCTGCTCGGTTCCTCCTTGGTGCACTGGCGTCGTATGCCGTCATGCGACCCTGGTTGGATCGGGTGAATACTTAGTTACGCCCCTCCAGGCATTCACTCTACAGCACGGTCCAGTGGAATCACTACATATACATGCACACGCCGCTCAGGCCGGGCGTGTGCATTACAGGTGCGACCCCCCGTCAAACCTGCTAGGAAGGCACCATATAGGATAGCGGGAAACGGGGCCCACGTTTGCCCGCATAGATCCGCGGCAGCTGGACAGAAGTTTGGTCACTGGTGGGGCATGAGCCAGAGAGAGGACAGAAGGGAGTCCTGTGCCATACTCCTGAATTGCCTGAGGGTTGACCGAGCCCCTCACCTGGTGGACGCAGCACGGCTTGGGCAGTCATTACCTGTACAGAAGTGGCTTGGAGTATACGAACTGTGAGTAAAAGACCCTGGACTGCAACACGTTGTCTTTGTGTTTCTTACCTCACCAGCACTAACGGTACTGGGACTCCCTGAACCACAATCCCCACCATCTACGCTCACTGCCCTGAGGCTACACTCCTCCCGTGGGGAGTTATACTATTCCCTGCTGCACCCACAACACCAGCCTCAGCGGTCTGCTCTGCAGCGGCGGTTCACTCTGACCGCAATCCACGGGTGGCGTAGTCGGACATTTAAAACCCAACAAATAGACTGCCACAACGTTTGGTCTGACCACCCTGAGCCACGGACCGGGTTGCCACTACTACCCCCAACATTTCCCTGTTGCCCGGCTCCGAGTGCCCCACGGCCCAGGGGGCGAGTCATAAGCATACCAGTAGCCTTGGATGGTACGAGGGCTGGAGACCCCCATCTGGGAAGCCGTAAAGACACAGTGGTGGCAGAATAAACCTGAAGCAGCTAAAACCAGCCAAAGGTAAAAACACTACGTTATATGGACATTTATGTTGTTGCCTAGCTGAGGGCTGTAACTAGAGCCAAGTGGATGTGACTGTCGCTGGAAAGGCTCCCGAATGTTATGTGTGTAATATGCCAGGGAGCCACTAAGATGGACTGTGTGATAAGCAGTTATGAAGTGCAATAAACTGCTGAAGTGTGAAAACTGAAAAACGTGGCTGGTGTGCTTTAATTGACCCGGTGCAGCGAGTATCCCCCAGTATGATGACTAGCGCTGCCTTACTTGTGGTTTGAGAATGCGGGCAACTGTAGCCCGGTTGCTAGGGGCAACTGCAGCCTGGTTGCTAGGGGTAACGGCACAGGTCGACAAATGTGGATACAAGCATCTTGCTGTGACTCGGCGGGGTCACGAAGATTAAAGCACCTTGCTGTGACTCGGCGGGGTCACGAAGATTAAACCATCTTGCTGTGACTCGGCGGGGTCACGAAGATTAAAGCGTCTTGCGGTAACTCGGCAGGGGTTACGAAAATTGTCGTCGCACTCAAACCTGGTTTGCTGTGGCTCGGTGGGGCCACGAAAATTTTCTGGGGAGAGCAGTGTGTGTGAATAGTGTACCGTGATGGCTGTGAAGGGAGCAGCTGATGAGTCTGAAGCTGTTGAGCGATTGAAATGCCTGATGGAGTCGCAGCAGCAGGTATTTGAGAAACAGCAACAGGCATATGAGAAACAGCGACAGGACTCACAGCAGGTATTTGAGCAACGTCTGCGAGACATGGTGCAGGAACGGCAGGAGCTGGGGGCACCGTATGGAGTGGCGGCAGTAGACCATTCCGTGAACTCTCCGGGGGCGCCATTGTTGTCCCAGAGTGTCCGGGGAGGTGGTAAGAGCTTTTGTGAACTGAGTCCTAAGACTATTGTTGATTTTTCTTGTAAAAATTCCCCTACCGGTGTGGTTGTTAAAAAGGGGACTGAGTCTAAAAAAGGGGCGGTTGTTCAAAACAGGGTGGAGTATAGAAAATCAAAAAAATTTACTGGTGGTGGGTTGGTACCGCCTAAAAATGACAATGTGATCGTTGATAATGGAGTAACTCCAGTAGAAGGGGGTGACGTCAAGGTGGGAGGTGACTTGTTGGTCCACGACACCATAGGGAGTGACGCAGACACCGCAACTGACGGTGACACTACAAAAGTAGAAAGAGAGTTCAGTCAGGAGGGGCTAGACGAGGGGAGAGAGTCCCCCTCTTGTTGTCGACGGCGCAAGGGCCACAAAAAGGTTGCTCCTGTAGTCTTTGCTGCAAGTGAAAATGAAGAAAATGTAGTTCTGTGTGCCTTTATTTCAAGTGTGGATCCTCCTTTAGAAGCAGAAGAGGAGGTGACGTTGCCAATAGCAACCTCCGGTACAATACTGAGACAGAAGGATCAGGGTCCGACAGCCCTGAAAGAGGAGGTGGCCTGTCCTGACCAAGAGCTGGAGCCTATCAGGCAGCAGTATCAGAGTGACGTGCAGCAACTAAGGGAAAACCTGGGGAACGTGTCCTCAGACCAGCTGAACCTGGAGTCTGAACATGCCAGGTTGTGAGGAACTGGCAGCGAGACCTGGAGGGAAGCGATGGGGAGGTTAACCAATGGAAGGAAGCGTTCTACGAAATAGAGGAGGACCGCCGCAAAATCAAGGAGGAGGTTTTTCAATTAGAGATTGACAAAGCGGAGTGTGAAGATGAGCTATGTGAGGTGAAAGATCGCTTCTCCCTGGTACAGTTAGAGCTGTCTGCCCTCAAAGAGGCGCTGCAGGATGAAGTTTCTGGGCGTGAACAAAACCTAGAACGACTGCACGAACAGTTCAACCGGGAGCTGTGTGACTCCAAGAAGGAATATGGTGAACTCATGAGGGAGCTGCAGCAATTCCAGGACCAAGTAAAGCCTCTAATGCAGGAGAAGGAGCGGCTGGTGGACTCTCTGTACCAGCGAGACCGGGAGCTATCCGCCCTAAAAGAGGCAATAAAAGATGAAGTGTCTGGTCACGATCGTGAGTCAGAAAAGAGGCATGAAAAGTTCAATAGGGAACTGCAACAAATCAAGAGAGACTATGAGGATCTCCTCAGGGTTAAAGAAAAACTAGAGGATGATAAGGCGGATGCAGAGCACATGCGCCAAGTGGTTGAGACCACTCTGCAGGACACCCGTGATGAAAATGGTGATCTCCGCAGAAAGACTTTAAGTCTGGAAGCTCAGGTGAAGGACCTGCAGATGTTCTGTGATAATCTCCAGAGGGCAGAGACGTGCCTTAAGGAAAGAATCAGCAGATGGAAGCTGAGCGGAAACAGATGGAGGAGTCTATCGGAGAAGCCACAGACCAGGGCCAGGAGTTGGCCACTGGAGATGGGAGGTATGAAATAGATACCTCCTTGAATAATACGAGCTCGGATGATTCGGTGGATGTAGGAGCCGAGATCAAGGAGCTCAACGAGTCGCTACAAGCCCATATGATGCAAGAGAAGCTTGAGAGACTGGCTGCTAAGACCCGAGTGGGCGCATTGGAGACAGAGAGGTCTGAGAGAACTCTACTGTTAAAGGAGCAGCTGAAGCAAGAAGAGCTTCAGAGATGGGCTGCTGAGAGGCGAGTAGCTGAGCTAGAGGAAGAAGTTTTCAAGCTTAAAAGTCACCTGGCAAAGTATCACTCAGTGAACAAGGCCTCCTTGGAGAAGGAAAAGGAAAAAAAGGTTACACTCACTCCCTTATACCATGAGAAGGTGGACCTGAGGAGAGCTAAGAGTGTGTCAACAGAAGATAAATATGAATTGGAAGTGGTCAAGACGAAAATTCTTGAAGTTGTAGCTGTGAGTCAGCTCAGGGGAAGCATACAGGGTGAAGAAGCGGAAAGTCAGTTGTCCCTGAAACCTGAGCTGGTTGATCGTCTGGAAACTACTGGTGAGACAAAAACGTCTCAGTACAAATGCCTCATAGATGTACCCGAGGATTTGAGAGAAGAATGCACCAGTGAGTCCGTGCATGAAGAGTTTAAGAAGGCCGTGGGAGCCTGTGAGGTGTACTCGACCTCAGAAGCTAAACAGCTGGTGGTCCTGTCCACGACCGAAGTCACAGTGAAGAGGGTGGCAATCCTAAGTGACATACACTGGCGATGTGACGAAGCGGTTTCTCTGGTTGAAAACGGAACAAGCCATTAGACAACTGGAGCTTATGAGAAAAGCTCACAGTTTGCGGGAAGAGGTCATCCAGGTGCCTCATGTTCTGGTGAGAAAGCTCATTGGGAGAAATGGCCGAGCCATGCAGACGATGGTAAAGAAGTCTGGTGTGATGAGAGTAAGCAGTCCACGTGATCGTCAGGACTGGATACCGGATGAAGACCGCATGGTGTCATTCTCTGCTGTAGGAACGGAAGAAGGTCTTGCATCTGTACGCATGCTGATGGAGTACCGAGTGACCTACCTGCGAGAGGTAGAACAGTTGAATCTCGCTAGACTGCGAGTGGAAAGACAGAATCGCCTGAGCGGCAGAAAATGGCAGCCATCTAGAAATTGTGATATCAGACAGAGAAAGGGCCCCCTAAATAACAGAACAGCTACAGCTGAAGTTAGGGACCTTTCAAGATGTCCTGAGAGTAGTGGGCGTGGGTTTAGAGGTAGTGAGACCTCCAGAAACTCAGGGGTTAGTGGCCCATACAAACAACCCAATAGAGGACGGGACAGTATGGAGTCGAACCGGACCTTAGATACCAACGCATGTGAGTCACACTGCTGTATTGACCGCTGGGAGCGGGGGAGGTCTGACAAGGTTACGACTGACCGCTGGGAGCGGGGGAGGTCTGACAAAGTTACGACCCAGAAATGTGACTTGACGAAGTCAGTGACAATGACAGATGGTAGGTCCCTAAGGAATGGGCTAATGTCATTGACTAATGTTCCAGGCGCTGAACAGCGCAATTGTCAAGTACATGGTCTCGGTGTGAACTGTGGGTTATGAGGTAATTGTGTATACTATGTGTTCAACCCCACAAGTTTGAACAGAGGGAGGGGATATGTAATGCAGCGGCTTGCTTGGCATTACAGCAATGGTCCAGGATGTGTTTTGGGCTGACCATGTACCTCCCCCTCAGGTGACTGGTCACATGACTGTGACATAGCACAGGTCCTGTGCACACAGAATGTCTGATCACATGACTGTGACATCAGCACAGGTCCTGTGGGTGTGTACTACAGGATATATAAACCCTGGTAGTCTTGACACAGGTGTGTGTAAGGCGTGAGGCCTGTTCCTGTGTGGGACACCGCTAGAGTGTGAGGCCTAGTGAGGCCTATTGAAACCTGGTGAAGCCTGAAAGGAGGAGGCTGGATGTTGGCTGTGTAAGCATACCAGTAGCCTTGGATTGTACGAGGGCTGGAGACCCCCATCTGGGAAGCCGTAAAGCCACAGTGGTGGCAGAATAAACCTGAAGCAGCTAAAACACGCCAAAGGTAAAAACACTGCGTTATATGGACATTTATGTTGTTGCCTAGCTGAGGGCTGTAACTGGAGCCAAGTGGACGTGATTGTCGCTGGAAAGGCTCCCGAATGTTATGTGTGTAATATGCCGGGGAGCCAATAAGATGGACTGTGTGATAAGCAGTTATGAAGTGCAATAAACTGCTGAAGTGTGAAAACTGAAAAACGTGGCTGGTGTGCTTTAATTGACCCGGTGCAGCGAGTATCCCCCAGTATGATGACTAGCGCTGCCTTACACACCATACAGATGTATACAACCGATTCAAGGGCAGAAAAGTCTGCAACTAATCTACTGTGTTAGAATATACCCTTATAGTTTTTTGACACCAGAAATATCTGCCTTAGGCTGTGTGCCCACGATGCGTTTTTTAAGAGTTTCCGCAGCGGCAAAAACGCTGCAGAAACGCTTAAAAAACGCATGGTAGAAGGCCTGCCATGTTCCCCAATGATAATCCGCATGTGCTGTGCACATGCTGTGGAAATTTCCGCTGCAGATTATCATTGCGGAAAAAAACGCAGCACTACCAATTATTTTGCGGAAGTGCTGCGTTTTCTCCGCCATTGACTTGCATTAGAGTGTGCCAATTCCGCAAGACTGCATCTGTACTTGCGTAATTGGCGCGTTCTAATGTGCGGATAGTACCCGGGTGTGGAGGACAGGAGACTCTCCTCCACACCAAGGTACCATTAAAAGCTGTAAAAAAACGAATAAAATAAAAAAATAAAGATTTTATTCACCTTCCGACGGCTCCCGGACTCTTTCTCTTTGCTTGCCTACAGATCGCGCAGGACTGAAGGACCTGCGGTGACGTCATAGTCATGTGACGGCAGGTCCTTCAGTACAGCGTACCGCGATCTGCCTGCAGCCAGCACAGAAGCGCAGCAAGACTGCAGGGACCATCAGAAGGTAAGTATAGGTTTATTTTTTATTTTTTGACATTCTCTCGGGTCACACTATATAAATCCATGCCGTTTGCATGGATTTATATAGTGTGACTGAGTTGTCAAGCACTTTCCAAGTGATGCTAAAATCGCTTGGAAAGCGCTTGACACCCGCATGCGGAAATGCATGTGAAGAACGCTTCATTTCGCATGTCCATGGCAGGAAAACGCATGTACAATCCGCATGTACAATCCGCATGCGTTTTTTTCTGCCAGGGAGATGCAGAAATGCTCAGGAAAAAATCCTGAGCATTTCCGTATCGTGGGCACATAGCCTTACTTGACTTCAGGAGGTGAATTTAGAGGAAATCTGTCATTAGGTTTTTGCTTCTTCATCTTAGAGCAGCATAATGTAAGGGCAGAGACCCTGATTCCATCGATGTGCCACTTACTGGGCTGCTTGCTGTAGTTTTATTAAAATAATTGTTTTGTCTCCTGCAGGTCTAGCAGTTCTCTAAATGCTGAGCTCTGCATAACCCCACCCACAGCACTGATTGGCTTCTTTCTGCCTATGTACACAGAAAGCTGCTCATCAGGGGATGTGTTTATACAGAGCTTATTATTCTGGAGGACTAGGTTTACTAGTTTTGCTAATAACACAGTGATTTTATCAAAACAGTACTCTCAGATTAGGTGGCGAAAACCTGGTGACAGATTCATTAAAGTTTTTTTTCTAAAAATTGACAGTTATTGTCTCTACATGGGACAGGTGAAAAAATGCTTAGCAGTGGCCTATCCCATCTAGTGGTCCCTTATATAACAGAACATTTCAGAGTTCTGTTCTCATTGGTGGGTGTCCCAGCTGTCAGAGTTACACCGATCAGCAAATTATCACCTTTCCTGTGGCTAAGTGATAACTTGCATATTCATTGACTTCTTATTCGAGAAATTGTCCAAGTGGCTTGTACATCTTTTGTGGCAGCTTGTAAACAGAAAGGGTAAAATATGGTTGATGGAAAAGTATGGCTCAGTTGTGATGGACTCTTTATTGTTCTATTATCCATCATCTAGGAGGGAAAAGTTTGGGAAGATGCTGAAGGACTACCTTGCAGACCATATCAACGTCCTCCGTGATTCCTTTGTGCCTTATAACTATTGGGTATCTAACCTCGACACGTGGCATGAACTGACTCTCTATGCCTTGGAGGTCCTGGCCTGCCCTGCCGCTAGTGTTTTTATTGCCGCTGGTGGGATTATAACTGATGGGCGCATCCGCCTGTCAACGGAAAATGCTGACAGGCTGACTCTTATCAAAATGAACAAAGGCTGGATTGGGCCAGACTTCTCAACACCACCGGATGATAGCGGCGGAGCATAAAGTCAAAACCAATGGCTTTTTTGGGGGGGGGGGGGGTCTACTCTCATGCACCTCTTCACACCCAGACATGGGTATACGTTTCCTGATTTTGTCTATTTTCTGTTGTCCTCCTCCTTCTCCTCATCCTCCACCACCTTATCACCACGGTGACCATGATGCAACCCCCACATATTTTTTTTGTAAGGATGTTTATGATGCCCTTAGGAAATATTTTTAGAGGCCTACCTCTAACATTCTGGATGTTATACAGTATATTCATGTATACCCCCCAGGGGTAAATGTTTTTCAGCCCATGCACTTAGTGCATAGGCATTACCAGTATAGGAAGCCCACTCCTTAACAATGGTAACAATTTTTTAATGAAGACCTCCTCTACGTCTCTTCAAAGGGGTATTGGAGAGCTTCCAATTTTTTGACAGCCCTTTCAGTCACTGCATGGGCATTACCACTATAGGAGACCCACTCATTAATATTGGGAACAATTTTTTTAATGAGGACTTCCTCAATCTCTCTTTAAAGGGGTATTGGAGTGCATCCTAATTTTTGGGAGCCCTTGAACTTGCTGCATATGCAATAACAATATAGGAGACCCACTCTTTGATACCCCTGAGGAAGCCAGAATCTAATGGCATAACGCATAGGGTCAGGCATTTCTTGGATATCCCCTTTGCCCCATTTATGACTCTCACATGGTTGGTATATTTTGTCCTTTTTGTAATTGATTTATATGCTTCCCTTTCTTCCTTATTATCCTTTATTGGGCACTTGTCCATGTTAGGGAGAATATCAGAATATTTTTGGCTTTCCTGCGACACATTTGGAAAGTATACTCCACTTATGTACATGTATACTATTAGGAACAAAATCTAATTTCTATATACCATACCTGTGCAATATTTTGGATATATGAATTAATATTTATTCATAATTTATTTAATATTTATTGACTATTTATACTTAAAACTCTTTAAGGGGTCATATTCTCACTTGTCTTTGTCGTATATGTTTTTTATCATGTTTTTAATTAGCGGTGTTGTTTGTCCCAGTCATAATAAAATTTCCAAATATTTTTCAACACTCTGTTTCTACATCTCATGATTTTGTATGCTTGGTGCCTGCTTTGCCCTCTTTTTTCTTGCTCTCATTAATAATGGGAACATTTTTTTTAATGAGGACCTCCTCGACGTCTCTTCAAAGGGGTATTGGTGTGCATCCTAATTTTGGGCAGCCCTTTCAGTCACTGCATGGGCATTACCACTATAGGAGACCCACTCTTTAATATTGGGAACAATTTTTTTAATGAGGACTTCCTCAATCTCTCTTTAAAGGGGTATTGGAGTGCATCCTAATTTTTGGGAGCCCTTGAACTTGCTGCATATGCATTAACAATATAGGAGACCCACTCTTTAATAATGGGAACAACAAAGCATAGCCAGCTGATGGCCCTCTAACAATAGTGAGGGAAAACTTCTGGCCCTCTAAGAATAGTAAGGGCCACCTGATGGCCTTGTGAAAATAGGCTTTGTGACTTTCATAGTCCTTCCTTCATAAATGAAACAGGGTGTGTCTGATCATGTCTCACATACCACATGGCCAGATAAGGTAGTAAAATGTTAAAATTAGATTTACCAGTGAAAGTATTTTTCACCATTGAAAGCATTGCAAAAGTGCAAAAACTCACCAAAAACACTACGTGTGAACATAGCCCAAGGTGTGGAGAAACATTTTTGTTTTTGGTTATTTATTTTGCCTTATATACAAGTCATTACCCTGGAAAGAATGTTTCTTAACATTTTTTCCAGGAAAATCGATTTTGGCTTCGTTTATGTATGTTTTATTGTGAGTCCGTAAAAGTGGCATAATACTCTGAAAACATTGTTCACAGCAGTGGAGTGGGAGGCAGAGATGCTTCCAGGGGTCTTCCCCATGCTGTTCCCATATCATTTTAGCACTAGTCCCATTGATTTGGCCAATTTTTAGGCCCCCTCAAGACCTTCAAGGGGGACAGCCGGAAAATTGCTCGAGTTTCCATTGACTTACATTGGGCTCGTTGCTCGGGTCGAGCATCTGAGCATTATGATTTTCTCGACCCGAGCAATGAGCACCCGAGCATTTTATTGATCGCTCATCACTAATGAGAACATCATCAAAAAAGCTATAATTAAAGAAATCAATATAAGATCTATGACAGTGCAGGTACGGTATAATTCCATGCCTACTGGATAAAGTTTTGAGAGTAATAACAGAAATAACAACGTATTGTATAATGATAGTATGTATAGATTATACCCACAGGATAGTAATTAGTAATATACAGCAACCAACCCTTAATGCACACTTCTGATGGCAAGTATCCCTGTTAGAGTACATTACATCAATGCATCTTTTAAAGCATTATAGCACACTTTCAAATATTAGGTGAAAGCTTGAGACTGAGATCAATGTGTGAAATGTCGCATATTAATGTCAAATTTAGCTAAAATTGCCAGTTTTGATTCTTGATAAAAATCATTGCAACATAAATGCCCTTGTTCAACAACTTTTTAGGATAGCTATAACCTGTTTAGAATATACAACTTTTTTATAAAAAAAACGGTTTATACCTATTCCCCAGATTTGGAACACATAGAATATGTGACTTTTTCCTCGTGACATAAAATTATATCAGTTTTTTCATCCAATTCACTTTACAAATCCATGGTGTGTCTATGGGGGTGAATTCAACCACTTTAGACAGTTTGGTAACAATCTGGTTGGAAGTACAGAATTTATTTTTCTGTCCATAACCATTAAGAGTTTTCAGAAGGGAGAAAATCTCATACAACACATCCACATCTTCGATACAGAGGCATTCAGGATAATTTCTCTTAATACTGTACAAGATTCTCAGCAGGTTTGACTCTAAAGAAGAAATCAGTGATTCATTATTAAAACATGCCTTGATTAGTCAGCTATACCTGTATTTGTCTGATTACAATGACACCCATTGGCAACTTGCCACAGTGCCATCTTTAGGATAACTGATCATGGGGGCAGTATATATTATTTTATTTACATTGTGACAGGGTCACTGGCGATGTATGTGAAGGGAGATATGTGTCACGGCGGTTGCTATCTTCCGTGATGTGAAACCCAGAAGCCTTTCTCCAGAATATTAGGTGCTTAAGAGGTTAATCATTCATTTTGGGTTGGGTTTTTTGTGAGTAGGTGTGAGATGGGTGGGGCGCCTACTCACCATATCTCCATCTCAAGGGTGTGGCTAGAGGAGTTAAATCTCCAGCATTGAGTTTTCTTTCTCTGTTGTGTGTTTGGAGAAGAAAGTCTTCAGACTGTGGAACTTCAACTCAGAAGGAGCTGAAGTGTGTTGCAACCTGAGCTGGCAAATTCCGCATGCTATGGACTGTGCTTTAATTTATCTTTTGTTTTGCCATTATGCCAGCAAGGCCATGTTTATTTTGTTGAACTAGCCATGGTTTATGCAGTATTAAAAGAAACCAGCAGTCAAAAACGTTCCTGTGTCTACCCTTGGAAGGAGCCGAGTGAGTCAATCTACCACAATCCTGGGTGAAGGAAGCTATAGGGATAGAACAGCGGTCAGGCAAAATGCAGGAGCTGATCAAGCACCTGATCCTAAGCCAACAGCAGCAGCACTAGCAGTTCCAACAGCACCGAGAGCAACAGCAGTAGAACCAGCGGCACCTGCAGCAGCAGTACCGAGAGCAGAAGCAGGTACAGCAGGAGACAAATAAACCCCTGATGCATCAGATCCAACAGCAGCAATGGCAGGTGGAGCTCCTAGCAAGGAAGGTCCGCAGCAGAAAAACCACCCCTTCCCCAAGTTCAGGTGAGGTCTCATACGTCCGGAACCCGGAAAGGCGAACTATGCAAAAGATGACCCCAGGTGATGATGTTGAGGCATTTTTGACTGTGTTCCAAAGGGTTGCAGAGCGGGAGAAGCTGCCGCCGGAGCAGTGGGTGGAGATGCTGGTTCCCTATTTAACAGGTGAACCCCAAAAGCCTTATTATAACCTGGCGCTACAGGATGCACAGGAGTATGCCAAAGTAAAGACAGATATTGGAACACTCAGGAGTGACTATGTCTACTAGAGCTCTAAGTTTCAACAAACCTCCTTGCTTGCAGATGTTTGACTTGTTATGACGCGCCCCTGGGCCTGTGTCGCGCTGCGTTGCGCACGCGGGAGCTTACCCGGAGCCGGATCTGTTTAGGGTTGTAGTCTCGTGGCGGTGACCCGGTCCGTGCCCAGGGAGTCAAACTGGACGGCAGTCTGTTAGCGGTAGAAAATGGTTGATGACTACACCACCCGTTGAATGCAGCCAGGGGGCTGCTGCTGCAGGGCAGACCGCTGAGGCCGGTGGAAGGATGGTGCAGCGTGATAGTATAACCCCCAACGGGAGGGGTATGGCCTCAGGGCAGCCGACGTGGATGATGGGGGTAGCAGGAACCACTCAGAGACGGTATGGTAGCGTTCAGGGTCTTTACTGGTAACAACGATAGACCCTCCCGGAGTACTTGCTAGCGAACGGGGCCTGGTCAGTCCTTGAGCAGATGGGATCTCCCCTGGCCAGGCGTAGTTGTAGGCCTCCCAAGCTGACTGTACTCTTCTGGCTACCTTGCTAGAAGCTGATGTAAGTAGCCCACGTCCCTGAGTGTACCGTGTGGTGCTCACCCGTATGGCCGGTGACTCGGGGCCTTCTAATGGCTTCCGCTCCACGATGGCGGTGCTGGTCCCACGCGTGTGACCGGGCCTTCGGGCTTCTGGGCCAGGGGACCTGAAATCCCCTGCCTGACGGATTCTGCTGCTGAGTAGAAGTTAGTCCCCACAGCCTCGGACTCCGGGTCCGGTAAAGAATCTTCTTAGTCAGGGCGAGCTCTTTAGCTGCCAGCCCCTGACTCCTTGTGACTCTGCTGCTTCCTATGCTGCTCTTGTCTCTACTCTTCCTGGACTCACTAACCCTGCCTCAGCCCCGGGTTTATACAGGGGAAGTTCTTCCCCTCCCAAGGCTGGGCAGGAGGTGTGGCATGCACAGGATCCCTGACCAAAGGACCTCCCACCTGCTCTCAGACGTAATATCTCTATCACTGTGACAACCAGACCCCTGGGGTGTCACAGTTACATCTAGTCCAAAGGTGGTTACAACCAGAGTCTTCCACTCTTCCACAGATGGTTGAGCATGTGGTGATGGACAGATTCATCCATTCCTTTCCCAGGCCAGTACAGACCTGGGTTGCCCAGGGTGACCCTCGGAATGCGGACGATCTGGTTGGAACATGCTATTAACTGTGCTTTCATTTATCTTTTGTTTTGTTGAACCTGTCACGGTTTATGCTGTATTAAAATAAACCTGGAGACGAAAACGTTTCTGTGTCTACCTCTGGAAGGGGTAGAGTGAGTCAATCTACCACAACACATATGGTACTCCCTCTTTTGCTCCAGAGGCACTATGTAATCTGTTCTTCTGCACCATATTTGATTATACACAATACATACAGTTGGATTAAGAGTAGCCAGGGCCCCGGGCAGTTTAGATGGTTGGGAGCCTCCCCCCCCCATCGCTGACAGAAATAGCGGTGAGTGTATCGCGGCGCACACATTTTTCCCTTATATACGGAAAAATATATAACATAGCGCCATACATTATAGGGTAGGAGTGGGAGATTAGTTTTCTTAATTTTCAGAAGGGGCCACATGAGAGACCATGACTGTTGTGGAGGCCGAACAATATTAACATATTAATTATAATTATTTTTAATTTTATTTGTATCAATTAATATTGAGCAGAATTAATATGCTGACATAACCTATATACAGTACCGCATGTTTTCTTCACAGCAAAACCTTCCAAATGCAAGCACCACACCTCAAATCTACTCCAGGCCTTTTATCTGCTTAATTGAGAATGACATAACGAAGGGATTGCCCACACCTGTCCATGAAATAGCCTTGGAGTCAATTGTCCAATTACTTTTGGTCCCTTTAAAAACAGGGTGGCACATGTTAAGGAGCTGAAACTCCTAAACCCTTCATCCAATTTTAATGTGGATACCCTCAAATGAAAGCTGAAAGTCTGAACTGTATCTGAATTGTTTTGTTTAAAATTCATTGTGGTAATGTCCAGAACCAAAATTAGAAAAATGTAGTCTCTGTCCAAATATATATGGACCTAACTATATAGTATGAGCCCCCACATAGCTCCTTGCAGCCCTCAAACCCACAGGATAACATTAATCTGTAGCCCCCAAGATAATATACTATTCAGTCACTAGCAGTCCCCATGGTCACATACCCTGCGACCTCCCATGGTCACATACCCTGCGGCCCACCCATGGTCACATACCCTGCGGCTCACCCATGGTCACATACCCTGCGGCCCTCCCTTGGTCACATACCGTGCAGCCCCCCCCCTTGGTCACATACCCTGCAGCCCCCCCATGATAACCTACCTTGCAGATCCCCCCAGGTCACGTACCCTGCAGCCCTCCTTTGGTCACATACCCTGCAGCCCCCCATGGTCACCTACCTTGCAGGCCCCCCATGGTAACATACCCTGCAGCCCTCCCTTGGTCACATACCCTGTAGCCCTCTCTTGGTCACATAGCCTGCTGGCCCCCATGGTCACATACCCTGCAGGCCCCCCATGGTCACATACCCTGCAGCCCTCCCTTGGTCACATACCCTACAGCCCCCCATGGTCACCTACCTTGCAGGCCCCCCATGGTAACATACCCTGCAGCCCTCCCTTGGTCACATACCCTGTAGCCCTCGCTTGGTCACATACCTTGCTGGCCCCCATGGTCACATACCCTGCAGGCCTCCCATGGTCACATACCCTGTGGCCCCCACATGGTCATATGCCTTGTGGACCCCCTATGGTCATATACCTTGCGCCCCCCCCTTGGTCACATACCCTGTGGCCCTCCCTTGATCACATACCCTGCTGGCCCCCATGGTCACATACCCTGCAGGACCCCCATGGTCACATACCCTGCTGCCCACCCCCCCATGGTCACATACCCTGTGGCCCCCCCATGGTCATATACCTTGTGGCCTCCCATGGTCATATACCTTGTGGCCCCCCCTTGGTCACATACCCTGCAGCCCACAGGGTGACATGCCCAAGTCTCTCTCTCACAGAATAGGAAGCAGCTATTTGCTTCTTACCATCACCAGGAGCTGCCAGCAGGAGAGAACAGGAAACAAGGCAGCAGAAGACGAGCAGGGGGCAGAGCCAGCACAGAGCATCACACAGAGCTGCAGTGCAGGAGCTAACAGCCGGGAATCCCAGGGGGCAGGGGCAATGCGTGTGAGTACAGCAGACTTGGGCACCCAGATTGCGCTGCGTGTTCGCGTGTGCTACATTGTTATGTGGGCGGCGCACATAACATTATAATGAGGGCAGTCTGGCCATGGGCCCCCTCGGAACTTCGGGCCCTGGGCGGTAGCCCAGATCGCCCTCATTATAATCCGCCTATGGGTGGTTGATTTAGTAATATACACTATGTTTGTCATCAAAAAATTATATATTGTTTAAATTATTTTTGTGTGTTAAATGTATATTTTAAAAAAATGGCAATATTTTTTTTCCAAATTACAATCCTTATTAAAAATAAAAATTAGGAATCTTGAAATTTTCACACTGGCCACTGGGACTTTTTAGACTAACTTCCTACTGTTTAGGGTAATCCACATGTACATTTCTATAGTAATCAGACTCTGACCCTATCTTTCGTATTGAATCTTTGGTATTGAGGAGGTGCAGGGTGAACAAGGTAGTATCCCAAGTAATAGTCAGAGGAATATCAGCCGCACTCACATAAAAACTTTAGAAATTTTATAAAGCTGAAATTTTATTTGTGCATAAACCAAAACAACGTATAGTTAGGTATAGAGACAGGGGCGACTGGTATAGAGAACGTTTCAACCCCTCCCGGGTCTTTATCAAATAGTCTCTGCGTCTAAAGATAGGTGGAGGATTCTTGTGTACAGCACCATGTGCACTATGGAGAAGGTGTGTGACACGGAGGGAGAGCGGCGCTGAGGTTTATCAATTATTGTAATCTTGCCTTTGATGATAAGGAAACTGCTGTAAACTCTTCCTGAAACATTAGAACGTTAGACTCAAAAATAGTCTAAAATTTTAATGATTTTGGAATAAAGTTTGTTACCTTTTCACCTGTAAGCTTTAATAATATGTACTTTTACAATTTGTTACACTTTGTTGTTGTGAGATCTACATGTTGGAAACTGAGGGATATGGCTGTTGCTGGATTTTAAATGGGTCAAGAACCTTCTGTGGTCTCCCATTTTGGTCCAGTCAGGGCTGATGCTGCTCAGCATTATCGTCAGCCCCAACGCCTAGCTGGTCCACGACATGTACAGATTCTCTCTTGGGTATTTGTGCCTAGCAATGTTAAGCATAGGTTGCTGAGGGAGACTGGGCTGTTGGAGCCTAAGTCCAGGATTCTCCACACTGAGCATGTCCGTGATCCGGCGGACCGTGATTGGTGGTTTGGCAACCACCTGATCCGGTGACCTGGCACCGCCTGATTGGTCGCTTGTGACGCCACCAATAGTGCGAAGGTGGGCAGGGCTTAGTCTTTAAAAGACCCGCCCACAAACATGGCGGCGCGCTCTAATCATTGAGCAGTGATGCTGATGTGTGGACGACTGTGTTCTACGTAGTTTCCATAGGCAGGTGTAGTGGAAATAGGCAGGCTAGTGGAAATAGGCAGGTAGCTCCGTCTTGCAGTCTGGCTCTACCAAAGGGGTTGCCTAACACCCCGAGCAGCCTGCAGACGTCCTGTCCACGGCTATCGCCTGTCAGCCACGTGGAGTAATACCCTTCAGTCCGGTAGCACGTCGGCTGGAGGCACGTGTACCCATTGGCGTAGTTACACACGCATCCTAACGCCGCCAGTGTAGTCCCTGTGTAGGTAACAGGGCTACAGCTACTTCCCCGGTCGTGCATCTCCCGTGCAGTTAATGGAGAAAGAGCGAACCGCTATACCCGTTCCTGTGTGCAGTAACACGGAAGGGTTTATTATTTAAGTTGGTTGCTTTCCTTTTCACCCGGAAAGTGTTCGGCAGCAGTCCACCAGGCTGCATCACGGACCCCGGGGTCGGTTGCGTTCCATTATAATAAAGTTGTCTGCAACCGCCCTCCTAACAGCTGGTGAGTTGTTTTTTTATACTTCTCTGCAGCTGAATCTATGAAGTTTATTCACACGATGTAACTGAGCTGAGGTTCTTGTCATGGGGTAATCGGCAAACAGTTTTACTTTTTAATTGCAGTTTTAATAATCATCGTTGCTTGCCTACGAGCTGCAATAAAAGCCAATAACAGCTGCAACACAACCTCAGCACGTGAATGAAGAGCAACAGCATGATTCTCAACATCGTACCTTTTTCTTTTTTTTTTAGCGTAGTGTTTAGGGACCATCCATATTTATGTACACCTTGACGTGATTTGATGGCTTTTATGCTCTTTGATCAAAAAACGCAAAGTACCTTACATTTTTGACATTTAGGCCTAGTGCCCATGATGCAGAAATGCTGAGGATTTTTTCTGCATTTCCCTGGCAGGAAAAACGCATGCAGATTTTACATGCGTTTTTCCTGCCAGGTAGAAGCGTTTGTCAAGCGTTTTTGCATGCATGTCTGCATGCAGGTTATCAAGCGCTTTTCCAAACGATTTTAGCATCACTTGGAAAAGTGATTGACAACTTGGTCACACTATATAAATCCATGCAACCGGCAAGAATTTATATAGTGTGACCAATTTAATTGGTAAAAAAAGATGGTAAAAAATAAAAAAACAAACATTATACTCACCTTCTGATGGCCCGCCGTTTTCTCTGCGGTGCGTCCTGTCTCTTGTACGGCTCGCGGTGGTTTAAAAGGACCTTCCATGACGTCATTTTGTAATGTTACAAGTCACACGACCGCCGACGTCAGCGGTCATGTGACCGGTCACATGACAAAATGACGTCATGAAAGGTCCTTTTACACCATCGCGAGCCACCAGGGAGCCAGGACATACCATAGAGGAGACTGGGGGACATCGGAAGGTGAGTATAATGTATATTTTTTATTTTAAATTATTTTTTTAACAGGTACTATGGTACCTGGGTCTGGATGAGAGTCTCCTCTTCTCCAGACCCGGGTACCATCCGCACATGGAATCGCTTAATATCCGCATGTACACATGTTGTCATGCGTATATTAAGCAATTCAATGCAAGTCAATGGCGGCAATTACGCTGCGTGTCCGCAAAATTAATGGACATTCTGCGGATTTTTCCGCAATGATAATCCACAGTGGAAATTCCGCAGCATGTGCAGAGCACATGCGGATTATCATTGGGGACCATGGAGCACGTATTACCAAGCGTTTTTTAAGTGTTTTCTCTGCGGAATTTCCGAGACAAAAATGCTTGAAAAATGCATAGTGGGCACGCAGCCTTACTGCAATATTGGAGTTCATGTATTCATGAATGCAGTGTGCTGATTCACCGTGTATGTATGTTTCTTATATTGGTCACATAGCATATTTGTGCACCTGTACATTAATTCAACACTAAAGGTTGAATTAATATAGGTGGGCCCTATTTTTCTTTTTTGTAGTATATACTGGGGGGTTGTCCCTCTCCAGGTCTCAGCAATTTATCCACCCATCTTTCCCACACAAAGTTTTAATTGTGAGCTACGCCTGGTTTCCTTTTCACTCCCCATTCACATGAGGCTTGTTTGGCACATGGAGAGATAGGACATTAGCGATAGGGACCATCCATATTTAGGAACATCTTGTGGTTGGAGGCTTTTGCGCTATCTAATCAAAAAACGCTAACTAAGTACCTTTCTTAGTTAACATTTACAGTATTGGTGGCATTTATGTATGTAGTCGCAGTGTTCTGTTGTATTGTGTGTGTATATACTCAATATCATACCTGTTAGCTATGTAAGGTAGAAGTAGTAGGCTCAAGGTAGATTTCAACCAGCTTATACAGTTGTGCTCAAAAGTTTACATACCCCTGCAGAATTTTTCCCTTCTTGGCCTTGTTTCAGAGAATATGAATGATAACCAAAATTTTTTTTCCACTCATGGTTATTGGTTGGGTGAAGCCATTTATTGTCAAACTACTGTGTTTTCTCTATTCCTGATCAAAAGTTCACATACCCTGGTGATTTTGGCCTGATAACATGCACAGAATTGGACACAAATGGGTTTGAATGGCTACTAAAAGTAACATCCTCACCTGTGACCTGTTTGCTTGTAATCAGTGTGTGTGCATAAAAGTTGAGTGAGTTTCTGGGATCCAGACAGACTCTTGCATCTTTCATACAGCCACTGACGTTTCTGGATTGTGAGTCATGGGAAAAGCCAAAGAATTGTCAATGGATCTATGGGAAAAGGTAGTTGAACTGTATAACACAGGAAAGGAATACAAAAAAATATCCAAGGAATTGATAATGCTAGTCAGCAGCGTTAAAACTGTGATTAGCAAATGGAAAATCAGGGGCACTGTAAAAACCAAGCCACGGTCAGGTAGACCAACAAAAATTTTGGCCACAACTGCCAGGAAAATTGTTTGGGATGCAAAGAAAAACCCACAAATAACATCAGCTGAAATTCAGGACTCTCTGAAAAGTAGCGGTGTGGCTGTTTTCAAGATGCACAATAAGGAGGCACTTGAAGTAAAATGGGCTGCATGGTCGAGTCGCCAGAAGAAAGCCAGTAATGCGCAAATGCCACAAAGTATCTCGCCTACAATACGCCAAACAGCACAGAGACCAGCCTCAAAACTTCTGGAGCAAGCTAATTTGGAGTGATGAGACTAAAATTGAACTTTTTGGCCACAACCGTAAACATTACATTTGGAGAGAGGTCAACAAGGCCTATGATGAAAGGAACAACATACCTACTGTAAAGTACGGAGGTGGATCGCTGATGTTTTGGGGATGTGTGAGCTACAAAGGCACAGGAAACTTGGTAAAAGTTGAAGGAAAGATGAATGTATCACCAAATACTGGAGGCAAATTTGCACTCATCAGCCCGGAAGCTGCGCATGGAACGTATTTGGACGTTCCAACATGACAACGATCAAAAACACAAGGCAAAGACGACCTGTCATTGGCTACAGCAGAACAAAGTGAAGATTCTGGAGTGGCCATCTCAGTCTCCTGACCTCAATATCATTGAGCCACTCTGGGAAGATCTCAAGCGCGCAGTTCATGCTAGACAGCACAGGAATTTACAGGAACTGGAGGCTTTTTGCCAATAAGAATGGGCAGCTTTACCATCTGAGAAATTAAAGAACCTCATCCACAACTACCACAAAAGACTTCAAGCTGTCATTGATGTTAGAGGGGGCAATACACGGTATTAAGAACTGGGGTATGTGAACTTTTGATCAGAGTCAATTGGATGTTTTTGGTTGTCATTAACATTTAAAAAGAGAAAACACAGTAGTTTGACAATAAATGGCTTCACCCAACCAATAACCATGAGTGGAGAAATTTTTTTTGGTTATTATCATTCATATTCTCTGAAACAAGGCCAAGAAAGGAAAAATTCTGCCGGGGTATGTAAACTTTTGAGCACAACTGTACAATACATGCTTTATTTCATATTACAGCTTTTTGTGGAAGTCAAATGTTCAACCCCAAAACCAGAGGATATGTCTCCAAAGGCAAAACCTTAGGTACTCTACATGTGCTGCTACATGCTGCCTTTGTACAACACAACATAACATAGATATTCTGTGTAGAAGCATTGCTTGGAGGGGACAACCCCTTTGTAATTTACCATTTGATGGAGCATCTGACACCACGATTTCCACTTAAAAGGATGGTATAAAACAATGATATGTGTAGAATCCAAACTTGCAATAGATTGCATACATTTTTTTTACTGTGATACCATAAAGCATATCTAATATGTTGTACTTCTCCATAAACTGACAAAACAAATAAAGTCAGCCATTACCTACGGTACATTCACTCAACGCAGTAAGAAGACACAGTATGATATACAGTATTTATTTTTTGTTTTATAGGGATATGACCAGAAATGTTTTTTATGGGGCTGCAGTAACACTGACATAAAACACAAATGGCATTTTTATGCTATCAGATGATTTGGGTTAATACAGTAAGAGTCCAGAAGACAGGCACAGTGGGAATGAAAGTGTGCTAGATTATCAATTTTTTTAGATCATTATTTTTTTGTAGGTAAAGATGGCAATAAACGTAGAGGTGGAAACTAATATTTCTTACGGTAGCATCCAGACTATAGACATTCACATAATGGGGCAATAGCGCTGTGGCTCCTAAACTTGCTAGTACTGCGGCTAGACTGTATATATATATTTTTTACAGATGTTAACTGCAATTCAGTAGTGAAATATTAATGGGTTTATGCCTTTTTTTTTACACTTTTAAAGCAATTCTTTGGAGGGGTTTTGCTATTTCTGTCAAAATGCTCTGCAGATGCTTTAGATTTGAATTTGTTGCAGGTGTTTCCATAAAATTCTGTACATCTTACATAACTAAATTAAAACCCAAAAACTTCTTGTAATAATGCATGAAGTTAATGATTATTTTTCTTTACATCTATGCAAGAAGGAAGCTAATAGAGCCTATGTGTTACTTTTTATTGTAACCCTAAAGAGGCTTTTACACTATAAGATAATTGTAAACGAGCAGTGACAACACAGCATTTAATCTTAATTATACCAGATGTAAATTCTGTAGGCCCAGAGACATAGACAATTGTCTCAATGTTGACTATTGAATTTATGTGTTTGTTTCTTCGGTGGGTCAAGAGACATAGGCCATCTCAAAACTGGATGAATAAAAATTAATCTCCGGCTTGGACAGATCTGGAAGCTTATTCCAATAGCAATATGCCCCCAGTTTCTCTACTTTTGAAGCATATTATTAATCCCTCTCTTACACTTCCCCAACACCCTACTATATCAGCAGTTATTCATGCATGAGAAAAACTTGCTAGTGTTTCAAGTAAAAAAATGTCAACATTTCATAAAATCAAAAACATCTCAATTTATTTTATCAAACTTAAAGGGCTTAAAGAAATTCAGGGATTTTCATGATGGAATCAAATTTATTTCCTTCCAAAACCTAAAATGGTGTAATAAGCTAACTGAGTCAGATATTGGATTTTCAACAGTATAAGGAAAACAATATCTATCGTCTTAAAGCAAAAAACTCTAGCAACTGAACCCATTCGCTTACTTCTTTGCAATTCAAACAATAACTTGCTATGGAGGACCAAACATATATATGATTGCATGAACCAAGATACCTCTTTTGGAAAAACTTCCTTTATGTTAAACTGAGAAAGAGATTTGAAGAAAACCTTTTCTCCTGAGCAACGGCAAGCTAGCTTAAAATCCACTTACTCATCAAACATTTGCGCCTCCTTACATGAGACCTTTTACAAAACCATCTCTAGATGGTATTTTACTCCAAAGGCTTTCCCAAACCAATCTCCTCTTTGTTGGAGGGATTGCGGGCTCAAGGGAGATTTATTACACATTCTATGGGAATGTCCCAAACTTCAACATTTTTGGAAAGAAATATCATTACTTATCAATCAAATAACAAGACAGAACATTATTTTGCTTCCCCAAATGGCTTTGCTATCTTTAGATTTGGATGTGGTAAATCCATCTTTGAGACCTATACTAATTCACACTTTCCTAGTAGCTAAAAATGCCATAGCAGTAAATTGGAAAAAAACATCCATTCCCACCATTGAAGATATTGTAGACAAAATAACTCTTCATAATTCTTATGAGAGGAGCCATGCCATATCAAGCAATTACTATCCAAAGTACTATAAGACATGGGTACCATGGATTAACTTTTCCTCTAATTAGCTAAGTTTTGTTTAAGACATTGATAACTTTATGAAATTGTCACTGACTAATATTGTTATGTTTGATTCTTAATATTTTATGTCTAATATTACAGTATATTTGTTTCATAATACTTTCGTATTCTCCTCTGTAAAGTTTTGTGATTTCACTTTAAACTTATGTTCACAAAAATGTTCAATCCTATTAGTATATTTTGAATTTAATATTATAACCACTATTAATAAGATTATTAAACTATTGTTGTTATTCTCCTATCTCCCCCTCTATTCCCTTCTTTCATCTTCCCTAAGTTTACCCAATAAAGATCAACTTTCTTTCCTTCCCATACCTATACTCCTTCCCCTTCTAATCGTTTATAAAACTTTAATAAAATGATTGGAATAAAAGAGACATAGGCCATTGTTATATGAGCCTAAATGTTAACTCTGGAGCTGATGTTTTTTGTAACTTATTGTCTATCTTTGGTGGACAGGGACACAGGGACTTTGAATAATCGATTGTATAAGTTCATGTAGTTTGTTGACCTCAAAACAGTGGAGGACAAACTAGGCAGATTGATAAATACTCAAACAATAAGAAATGACCTCATCTCACCTTCTTCGTGACCAGTGGATGATGGCTTGAAGGAGAGTAGTGAACTAAAAAAAGGGGAACTGCCTCTGTTCCAGGAGTGACTTGACCGGACAGCTGCCAGGACACTATGGCTCCATCAAGAAAGACACAAATTTGAGACTGTACAAGATGTAAGCTTAGGGAACCACGGCCCCAGCTGGGAGAGCATAGATCTGCTCCTTTGACCATCGGTGAACCCTCAGAGATGTCTTGAAGAATCCAGTTTGGGACAACCAGGTCACCTGGCCACATATCTCACTGCTCTCGGTTAGCTTTCTAAGCTTGTCGTTACCTACTCTCTGTGGGTGCCCGCCAAAAGCAGGGTGCTACTGTTGGGGGTAGTCAGCACTTAAAGCACTGAAGTTGCAGAGGCTCTAATCCCAGCGAGTCAAAGGAAGGGTGAGACGCTGTAATTTTCACCATCTTAGGTATTTGCTGGGACTGTTCTATATGTTATTGTCTGCTGGTGGTTCAATAAATTATTGCCACACTGTTTTAAACTCACCCTGTGCTGTCTGAGTAGTGTTCTGTCCTCGGGAAAAGAGAGAGGGCATTCAGTGGGATAAGCCCTGGTCCATGTGGTCTTTCAAAAGACATCTGGACCAGCGGATGAGAGCACCCACTGAACCCCTTGTCTCCACACAAGAGTTATTAAAAATGCTCGTTCATTGGGTTAAATGGTCTTTCATGCACTAAAAAAAAGGAAAAATGCTGGCATTGCTACCATACCCACATCTCTGGGAAACTTAAGAAGTGGAATCAAACAATAAAGTTCAGAGTAAACCAGATCATGCAGGGCTCAGCTTGAATAAAATAGTACTTGGTAATGGATGAGTAGATGAAGGGAACTGTAGAAAGTGGCACTCACCACTGGTATGTAGGTAGGATGGCAATTTTATTCGGTCATCAAATGAAGAGCATAGACATGAACAAACGAACAAATGAGCAACAGCTGTTTTGCTTCAGTATGTGTTTCTGCCAGCTATAGAGCTGGAAGAAGCATGTATTCATGTGAAACAGCTGTGGTAGATCAGATACGATCCTGCATGGTCAGACACAGCCATTACACAGTACACAGCAGGGGCACATTTACAAGATTATCTCAGCACAGGAACATTTTATTTAACACATCCAGTTGTTGAACTTATTATTATTCCAAGATCCATTAATTAAAATGTACTTTGTTCGTGCAAACAAATTGTGGCTTACATTGACCATGGAATGCCGTGAATGTCAGGATATATTATATTCCCTATTTTATTTGTACTTCTTCATAAATAGTGTTGAGCCACCCCCGTAGTGTTCGAGTTCGGTTCGGTTCGTCGAACACCCGTGTGTTCGCCGAACTGTTCGTCGAACTGTTCGTCGAACACCTTCGAACACCGTTAAAACCAATGGCAGGCAAACAAAAACACATAGAAACACATAGAAAACACCTTCAAAGGTGTCCAAAAGCTGACAAACTGCTCAGAAGACACAACTAACACATGGAAAAGTGACAAGTACATATAGTCATGCGAAAAGAAAAGAGGTGGAGGAGTAAAAGGAGGGGGAGACACAGATATAGGCATGTCATGCCCTTCTAAAATCCAAAAAGTGAGAAGCCGAGACGGCCAGTCCGCTCCTGCCCGTGCCACCTCCGTGTCGCCGGGTTTGTGCCAGAGCCGCGGTGAACCCTGACGGCCAGCCCCCCTCTCCCAATACTGGTGCCTGTCCGCTGGTGGGTCGAGAGAGCCCCCCTGTGGTGGAGGCAGCTCTAAGCTTTTTAATTTAAATTGTCCCTCTAATTTGAATGAATACACTTTAAATCCATTTACAAGGATCTATTGGAGGGCAAGTCTCATGCCAGCAGCCGCGTAATTCCAGCTCCAGTAGCGTCCACTAAAGCTGCTGCAGTTAAAAAGCTTTTATAAGGATCGAGCTCGGCTGTCCACCGCAAGGCATCCTAGTGCCAGTCCCAGCCCCTATGCCTTGGGGTGCCTCCTGATGCTCTTCACTAAGTATCCCGTGGTCCTGAAGCATTTCCTTTGAAAAAATTAAGTGTCCAAACTACAGGTGGTGTAGCTTGCTTAACAGCCGGGATAATCCGCTGACTAGCAGACACTGCTACTAGGCACAAAGTATTTCCTGGGCTAGATGAAGTTAAAAATTTGTAAGTAGATACTCTCGTTGGATGCTGAGAAAGCATTCCATAGAGTCTCCTGGCACGCCATATATGATTCTCTTAAAAAGCTTGGGGTAGGGGTCTAGGGGACCCTTTTATAGCCAAAATCACGGCCCTGTATCACAATACGTCACCTAGGCTGAAGATAAATGGAACTGTAGCACCGAGGGCTCGGTTGCTACAGACTTATTGCACCTCACCCAGAGGTGTGATATCTCACTCTCAGATAAGGATGGAGTGTGGATCAGGACCCGACACCTGCATGCATTACACCACATTGCCGTGGGGCAGGGCGACCAATATGCCCCTGAGATGGGCACGACAGTCCCTGTCCCTGGCTGGAGTGGGGGGAGGGAACACTGAGGAAGGGGAACCCTGCAGTGCAGGAGCAGGGAGGAAGCAGTTCCTGGGTGCATTGAGAAGGGAGTATAAAAGGTGGGCACCATCTTAGTTCAGTGCAGAGAAGTCTGAGCAGAAGTGGCAGGGAGCAGGGGCTCTGCATGAGCTCTGCTCCGGAGGCGGGCCTAGTAACAGAGGCCCAGGCCTGCAAGAGGGAGAAGGAAGGAAGAGGAGCGGAGAAGGCTCCAGGAACGAGGAATGAAGGGATCCCAGGGGTGCGGACGGGCGAGTCGCCACCGCACGCCCGAATCCACCTGCGTGGAGGGGTCAGGCCAAAGGGGGAGACCGGTCCCCGAACTAGTGGAGGCAGGAAACGACCCTCAGCTAGAAACCGGAGGCTCTGACATTTTATGTGGCGCAGCCCCTTGCTCCACCCGCTAGGAAGGCACCACATAGGGTCAGGGAAACTGGCGCCAAGTTTACCAAGAGGAGGCCCGAGGCAGCCGGACAGAAGTGTTGGTAAGAAAGGCCAGACAAAGGACACACAAAGGGGGTCCTGTGAAGCGCTCCAAAGTTATCTGGGAGTTGTCTGAGCCCCTCACCTGGTGAGCACAGTACGACGTGGGCAGCCATTACCTGCAGACGTGGTCTGGATAATAAGAACTGTGAGTAAAGGCCCTGAACTGCATCACTGACTCCGTGTCGTTACTGCTGCTGCCCTGCACCATCACCCCCATCCTCCGCATACACTGCCCTGAGGCTATACTCCTCCCGTGGGGAGTTATGCTACGCTCTGCTGCACCCACAACACCAGCCTTAGCGGTCTGCCCTCTAGCGGCGGTTCACTCTGACCGCAATCCACGGGTGGCGTAGTCGGACATTTAAACATCAAAACCACATAAATAGTTCCGCTACTGGTTTGACCGCCCTGAGCCACGGAACCGGATCGCCGCCACGAAGACTACAACCACCAGCATCCACCAAAAAGGGTCCGGCTCCGGGTGTCCCAAGGCCCAGGGGGTGCGTCAGAACATTTTCATCACCTTTCACAATCACCAATGGGACAAGGTAGGGATGTCCTCTGTCCCATCTCTTATACATCCTAGTGACGGAGCACCTGCTCTCATCAATTCGCCATAACCCCAATATTAGGTGGATTGAGGTGGGAGGCACCGAGTACAAGTGCTCTCTATTTGCTGATGATGTCCTAGTATATATCACTCAATCACATATATCCATCCCTGCTGTTATGGCTGAAATAGATCACTTTGTTACATGGTAAAATTTTAAAATCAATGCAGCGAAGTCTGAGGCCCTCGATGTCTCCCTCCCTAAATCCATATAGGATTCCATCCAGTCCAACTTTCCCTTTGCCTGGCCCTCACAGGGTATCAAATACTTAGGAATTCCTATTCATAGAGACCTCTCCCATCTATGTTATCTTAATTTTGGGCCCTTTATTGAACAATTCCATACAGACCACGGTTGGCAAGTTGGAACTGTGAGATTCACTACGTGCACCACTGGTATTTTGTGGAAAAGCACATGTAAGATTCTGCAACAGTCTCTGCTGATACTCCTGCATGCGTGCATCCCTTTCTATGGCAGGAATAATTTCTGCAAATTTACTTTTGTACCGGGGATCTAACAGTGTGGCAACCCAGTAGTCAGGATTATTTCTAATTCTCACAATTCGAGGGTCATGTTGCAGGTAGTGCAGCAAGAAGGCACTCATGTGTGTTGCGCATCCAGGAGCACCAAGTCCCTGTTGTGTTGGTGGCGAGGTAACAATCATGCTTCCTTCCTCTGTCCTCTCCCCCCAACCTCGCACAACAGAAATGTGATCAAGGTCTCCCTCATCTGATGAGTCTTCCATCAGTTCGTCCTCCACTTCTTCCTGGGCTCCTGCACCTTCCTCACTAGTTTGGCTGCTACCATGCGCCCTGGTAAAATCATCTCCCCCACCCTCACATGCCTGCCGCCCTGGTGCTGCCGACCGTCTGGACCTTGCAGATGTTAGCCCTTCCGCATACAACTCCTCCTCCTCTACTTCCTCCACCTCCTCTTGTGCCACCACCTGACTCCGAATTCTGTTTAACATGTGCTCCAGCATGTAAATCACCGGAATAGTCATGCTGATAATGGCATCGTCAGCACTAAACATCTTCGTCGCCATTTCAAAACTGTGCAGAAGGGTGCATAGGTCCCTGATCTGAGACCACTCCTCCAGCGTGATTTGCCCCACCTCTGAATCTCGTTGGCCCAGGCTATACGTCAGAACGTATTGCACCAGGGCTTGTCGGTGCTGCCACAGTCGCTGCAACATGTGCAGAGTTGAATTCCACTGGGTAGGCACATCGCATTTTAGCCGGTGAAGTGGCAGGCCCAACGACTTCTGTAGAGATGTAAGTCGCTGAGCTGCGGGATGCGAACGGCGGAAGTGAGCACACAGCGACCGTGCCCTCTGCAGAAGGCCATCTAGTCTGGGATAGTGGGCTAAAAATTGCTGGACAACCAGGTTCAACACGTGAGCCATACAAGGCACGTGTGTGACATTGCCCCGGCGAAGGGCCGCACCCAGGTTTGCAGCATTGTCGCACACGGCCTTCCCTGGTTTCAGGTCCAGTGGAGACAACCATTCATGAAATTGGTTCTCCAGAGCTGACCACAACTCCTCAGCTGTGTGACTCACATTTCCCAGACATTTCAATGTAAAAACCGCCTGATGACGTTGAGCCCTACTGCCAGCATAGTAAGGAGGTGTGCAGGATCCCTTCTGCGCAGTTAGAAAGCTTGTGGCATGACCAGAAAGGCTTTGGGTGCAGGTGGAAGACCGAGAGGAGGTTGAGGAGGCAGAAGCAGTGGAGGAAAAATGACATAAAGAGGATTGACGCACAACTCGTGGGGACGGCAAGACTTGGACAGCAGCCCCTTGTCCTGCTGTCACCATAGTTACCCAGTGCCCAGTCAGCGACATGTAACGCCCCTGTCCATGCCTACTCGTCCAAGTGTCTGTGGTGAAATGCACCCTGTCACACACAGAGTTTCTCAAAGAAGCGGTGATGTTGTGTGCGACATGCTGGTGGAGCGCAGGCACACCTTTCTTTGAGAAGTAGTGCCGACTGGGCATCTGGTACTGGGGCACTGCGACGGACATAAGGTCTCGAAAATCCTCTGTGTCCACCAGGCGGAAAGGCAGCATTTCTGTAGCCAAGAGCTTGCAGATGGTGAAATTCAACCTCTTAGCTTTCTCATGGCTAGGAGGAAATGGTCTTTTACTTGTCCACATCTGAGGGACCGAGGGCTGGCTATTGTGCTTAGACGGGGTTGATAAGGGTGTCCCCGGCAAACTGCCGGTCTGTGAGGAAGATGCAGGCGGACATGTTAGGTTGCCTTGATCCAAAGGTGGTGCTATCGATGTCGGACAGCGCTCAAGACCAGCTGGTGTTACCACCTCCAAAGAAAATGATGACCTGCCAATCACGCTGGCTGTTGCGGGTAAAGAGGTGGCAGGTCTGCGCCCCAAAACAGGTGTGACTGCTGTCCCCCCAGTCACAGAGGATGAAGAGGCCGCGGATGCACAAGATATGGCAGACGGTGGTTGGCCCGGCCGGCTAGACCGCATTGTAGCACACTGAGCTTCCCACTGCAACTTATGCTTCATGTCCATGTGCCGGTTCATGCATGAAGTACTCAAACTATGTATTTTTTGGCCTCTACTTAGCTTTTGCTGACAAATGTTACAGATAACACGAGTTGGGTCATCTTTATCGATCTGAAAAAATGCCCAGGCTATGCAAGGCTTAGCACCCATGCGACCTGAAGAGCCACCACGACTTGTGGTGAGAGGCAGAGTTGTGTTTGAGGATGCAGTTGTTGACGTGCTTCCAGTACTACGTCTCTGTCCAGGAAGGCGCAACCTGACCTCGTCGTCACTAGCATCTTCCTCCACCTCCTCTGCTGACCTCATCTCTTGGCTGACTGTGGGTTGACAGTAAGTGGGATCTCCGACCTCATCATCATCACCCTGTGCGTTATCACACCCGTCGTCCTCAGAGCCAACCTGTTCCTGCCCTGACAAAAAACTAAAGTTGTCGCTCCAATCAGGTATTTGAGTCTTATCATCGTCTTCCTCATTGTCTCCACCAACAGGAGTTACAGTTTGGGAATGAGGGTCTACATTATGGTCAGAACCTTCTGCGTCTGGTCCTGGATCCGACTCATAAAGATTCTGGGCATCAGTGCAGATTATTTCCTCGTCTGGATTCACAGAAGCGCTGGAGTCGACCTCTGATTCCCAGGCTATAGTATGAGTAAACAGCTCTGCAGACTCAACCATCTGTTCTACCTCATACTCAGACGGGCAGCTGGAGATTTGGGAGCTGTGAGGAAGCAAGTGCGATTTGGGTGACACCTTTGAGGACTGGAGTATTTGTGATGTTGAAGTTGATGTGGAGGAGAGCCCACTTAAAGGAGCACTTGATATCCGTTGAAGCACCTGCTGTTTTTGTGCCTCATCTGGAATTTGTAGCGATTGGCGTGGCCGTAAGAAAGGGATCTTATCACATTGTCCGCTAAAAGAAGTAGACATTTTAGTTTGGCTGGAAGATGGTCTTTCTTCTGCACCTACCCCACGGACACAACCTTTTTTCCCCTTCCCAACACGCCTATTCCCCTTTCCACCAGCAGCAGGCCTTTTTCCACTCATTTTGGTGGTTAACTAATTCACAACTCTGGAGTTGTTTGCACAAAAAAACAATGGATGGTAACCGAGCAGAGCTGAGTGGCCAAACTGTGGTATTAGGCCAAAACTATTGGCTGGGTTAGATGCAGAAAAAAATTATTTTTAATTTGCAACCTGATGGAGGTCAGTATAGATGGACTAATAGACCAAGTCCCACACACCGCTAGAAGCCCAAATATTTTTTCAGAGCTAGATGCAGAAAATTTTTTTATTCAATTTGCAACCTGATGGAGGTCAGTATAGATGGACTAATAGACCAAGTCCCACACACTGCTAGAAGCCCAAATATTTTTTCAGAGCTAGATGCAGAAAAAAATTATTTTTAATTTGCAACCTGATGGAGGTCAGTATAGATGGACTAATAGACCAAGTCCCACACACTGCTAGAAGCCCAAATATTTTTTCAGAGCTAGATGCAGAAAAAAATTATTTTTAATTTGCAACCTGATGGAGGTCAGTATAGATGGACTAATAGAACAAGTCCCACACGCTGCTAGAAGCCCAAATATTTTTTCAGAGATAAATGAAGAAAAAAATTATTTTTAATTTGCAACCTGATGGAGGTCAGTATAGATGGACTAATAGACCAAGTCCCACACACTGCTAGAAGCCCAAATATTTTTTCAGAGCTAGATGCAGAAAAAAATTATTTTTAATTTGCAACCTGATGGAGGTCAGTATAGATGGACTAATAGACCAAGTCCCACACACCGCTAGAAGCCCAAATATTTTTTCAGAGCTGGATGCAGAAAAAAATTATATTCAATTTGCAACCTGCTGGAGGTCAGTATAGAAGGACTAATAGAACAAGTCCCACACACTGCTAGAAGCCCAAATATTTTTTCAGAGCTAAATGAAGAAAAAAATTATTTTTAATTTGCAACCTGATGGAGGTCAGTATAGATGGACTAATAGACCAAGTCCCACACACTGCTAGAAGCCCAAATATTTTTTCAGAGCTAGATGCAGAAAAAAATTATATTCAGTTTGCAACCTGATGGAGGTCAGTATAGATGGACTAATAGAATGATGCTATGCCCAAAAGATTTTACTTCACTAGGTGCAGTAAAAAAATTGGTATTCTATACACAGGTGGTATATCTTGCAACACAGATAGGCTACTCCACTGACTAACACACTCTGCAATAGGCCAAAAAGGATTAGCTTTGCTAGATTCAGCCAAATGCTGTGAAAAAAACTTGCACAGCACTGGCACAGACCTTCCTGGCAAAAACTGATAGGAACTGATGTAACCTAGTCCTGAAAAGGACTCCAATTACAATTAGTCTTTACTCCCACAATCTATCTATTTAAGAGCACAGACCTGCCTGATAAAAGTCGTAGGAAATGCTGTAACCTAGTCCTTAAAAGGACTGCAATCACAACTATTCCCTACTCCCAAGCTATCTGTATATTTGTGCGAAAATTGGCTTGAAATTAACAAGGTATAGCGCACACAGCAACAGCGGTGCCGTCTAACACGCAGCTGCAGCAGTGAGAAAATGGTGGCGACGGGGAAAATGGCTTGGTCTTATAGGGCAAGGACATGTGACATACACTGCCAATCACACATGCCCTTGCTTGTGTGAAAAAAAGCACTTCGCTCCGTGTGTGCGCTGCTGATAGGCTGACAGATTGCACCTCCCCACTGCAAATGCGGGAAAGAGAAAAAAAAATGGAGATCTTCATTGTTCCTGCAGAGATCCATCCCCTGCCCCTCCCCCCGCCCCGCTGTACACTCAAACTGCGTATTAACATTAATTTTCATCATTACTGAGAAAAAATCCAGTTATGATTTTGGTGCACGAACAGTTATCGAACATAACCTCGAACAGCCGAATTTTTCTCAAATTGTTCGTGTTCGCCGACCGGCTCGAACACTGCCCAAAACAGCTCGAATTTGAGATTGGCGAACAGTTCGAGTAGAACAACGCTCATCTCTATTCATAAATATATTTTCTACTGATATCAGGAAATAACAAAAATATAAACAGGAGCTAGGCATGTGATGTCTCTCCTGAGTGCATCCTGGCGAAAGAGCTTGCAATCTGAATAAAAGCATCATGCTGCTTGAATGATTTCTCTGCAATGCTGTATTCTTATTCCTCTCATGTCTTGGTTTCTTATCAAAAAGCAGCCTGAGGTGTAAGGGAGAGCTACCTGTTAAAAAGATGCTTTATGCTGCCTACACCGACCCCAGCATCAGCGTGTGCTGGACAGCTCCCTCCTGACACAAAGAAATACTGCTGCCTGGCCGATAATTGGATGTACAACCGCCGGATGACAAACTTACTCCACAGGTTACAGGATTTCCACTGTCAGAAAAAAAAAATGCTAGAGTTGAAAATAACACAGTTGTTCAGACCTAACAAAATTTACCTTTCCAGGAAAGGAAAAAAAAATCTGATGATAAAAAAAAAACTTCTATTCAACCCTTCAAGTGATCTCATCATTCCTCAATACAGCAGCACAAATAGGCTGCTTACACCACTGGAGTTGAAGAGCTTTAATGCCACAAGATAATTAGAGGATAATTTACGGCAGACAAGTTTTGTGTGACCCTCGTGTTTTCATTTACTGTCACCGTTTTCCATCCACAGATGAAATGAATTTTGTGTTATGTTTGATATCCGGGATAAGAGCAATATTTTCTGTGTATCTGTCATAATAAATGCTATTATCACAATGCTCTAACAGCATTTAACAGAATCAGTGGGAGACATCTGAATCTCTTATTTCCTGGCGGAAAATGGCAATCACAGTTCTCTCCGATGAAGATTATTCAATAAAGAAAGTATTAGTTCACTCCGCCGTATCTTGTTAGGCAGGGGCTGAATATTTGCTTTATTTTTTATTTTGCAACATTAAAGGGGTAAAGAGCATGTCTAGAAAGCTTTGAGACAGCTATGACCTTTCGTAATGACCTTTGGATCTTGTGGACATCTCATCCCACAGGCTGTGTTAGAACAAGGCTCCAGTTACTTTGCAGTTTAGACTGTGCTTCAGTCACCTCCTGTTCTGTATAATAATCTGTTTTCAATTCCGACCTCCGTGCCCTAGGATCATAGCAATCTGAATTACTGTAACTCCCTAGACCCAACAGCTTCCTCCCGTCTTCTAGCCAACTAATAAAAGTTTGATGGAATATAAGTGAGAGCAGACCATATCGCTACTTCTTGAAATTATCACTTTCGAGTTGACACCTTTTTGCTGTCTGGATACAAACGTGTACATGGCTAAAAATTTATTCCTGGAAAAGAAACGCAACCATACGGTAATTGTAAATTAATAAATGAAGTGGAAAATCTATTTCAACCTCAATCTGTCATTTTCTAGGATATTTCTCAGAATGGTTTAGTTAGCTTAATGTGTTTGATGTTCATCATTTGCTGTTTTTATTATAAGTTACCTTCCTGTTTTGTCTTGTGGTATTATTGGCTGTTTTTTTTGCACCAAATTCTTCAAAATATTCTTCAAAATAGCGAGTCATGAATTTTGCACACAGTCAAAAAATTTTTTTTTTGTCTTGAACTCTTTTTGCGACTTTATAGCTTTTGCTTAGATTAGCAAAATGTCACAAAAATACATGTGGGGGAAACTGGGATGTAATGGTGGGAAATTTAGCAACTTTTTAAAAGTAGTAATTGATGAACTAGGTAAAAACATCTGGAATCACTAAAGTCTTGCCAACAAATCAGAAACTCCCCCACCCCAAAAATAACAAACAGGTGAGTCCACATAAAATAAACAAAGGCAAAGATGAATAGGGGCCAAAAAATATGCTTGAAAAATGTAATTAAATAGTTTAACATATATTTTTTATTTTTCAATTATAACAGTATTGTTAAGGAAGGATCAAAACTGTTTAACACTTGGAGGTGTATTGAGTTCATTGGTGAGCTCTAATACCCCCAAAAATTTGCATAAAAACTCCCCTCTCCCTTACCTTATACAGTTATACAATACATATTTATTAGATAAAAACAAACATGTATAAAGATCTATAAAACAGAAATGAAAAGGAAAACAAACTGTAATTTTACATGTAAAATTATATATATAACATAGAATAATAAAATATTCCTAAGCAATCAAAATCCAGAAGATATGACATAGTCACTATGCATAACCAAAACACATTTGCGTTTTTGATGCGTTTTTAGCTATATATGTGTGAAATCATCATATATTTACAGTATGGAAGTGAATATCAACAATTAAATCCAGCCATTGTCCTTGTTATTCGTAGCTATGCATTATTTGTATTATATAATTGTATAATGTTTAGAGATGAGCGGTGTTCGACTAGAACTGTTCGCCAATCTCAAATTCGAGCTGTTTTGGGCGGTGTTCGAGTTGTTCGACGAACCCGAACGATTTGCAAAAAATTCGGCTGTTCGAGGTTATGTTCGATAACTGTTCGTGCACCAAAAGCGTGTCCTGCATGTCTGGCGCTATTTAGAGCACCAATCATGCAGGGATTGTCTGCCACTCACTGTAATGCCACAGCCATGGTGGTTGTGGCATTACAGTGATTGCCCAAATCGATGGGAACAGTGCTCACAGTGAAACATGAAAAGCCAGCAATTCAGCAGCGGCATACACCGGTACCCGACAATTTAGAACCGAAAGAATAGAGCTTCACACATAGATTAGATAGATATAAACATGTCAGCCACATATATACGAAGTACAGTGAAAGTGCTGCTTACTGTACTTGTCATTTAGTGTAAAGGATTTATCAAAAAAAATAATAGTGTTTTCATGCACCGTCTCTTTAAAAGAGCCGGCCGGCAATTCAGCATCTGTACCCGACAATTTATAACAGACAGAATAGAGCTTCACACATAGATTAGATAGATAGAAACATGTCAGTCACATATATATGAAGTACAGTGATAGTGTTGGTTACTGTACTTGTCATTTAGTATTAAAATAAAGGATTTATTATTAAAAAAAATTGGCGTGGGGTTCCCCTTAATTTTAGGCTCTAGCGGAGGTTAAGCAGACGGCTGGGGCAGATGTTTGAAGCCTGGGAAGGGGGTAATACCCACGGAGCTTCCCAGGCTACTAATATCAGCCCCCAGCTGAATACATAGCCTTTACTAGCTATTAAAATGGGGGACCCCCCAAAAAAAATGACGTGGAGTCCCCCCTAATTTAATAGCTAGCAAAGGCTAGGCAGACAGCTGGGGGCTGATATTAATAGCCCAGGAAGGGAGCCATGAATATTGGCCCCCTCCAAGGCTAGAAACACCAGCCGTCAGCCGCCCCAGAAATGGCGCATCCATAGGATGCGCCAATTCTGGCACTTAGCCTCGCTCTTCCACGCTGCCCTGGTGCGGTGGCAGGGGGTAATAGGGTTGGGGTTGATGTCAGCTTATAATGCCAGCTGACATCAAGCCCAGGTTAGTAATGGAGAGGCGTCTATAAGACACCCCCATTACTAACCCCATAGTCAAAGTTAAAAAAAACACAAACACCCAGAATAAAGTCCTTTAATTGAAATAAAGACACAATCCTTTATTGTTCTAAATTAAACCATACTTACCGTCACGCCCATTCAAGCTGAAGCCAACGATCTCCTGCAATAAAAGAAAAATAATAAAGCAACCTCATCCTTACCTTTCCATGGTTCCCACGACAGCTTCAGCTCTGCTACATCGAGATGACAGGCTGGACCGCAGCAGAACGCTGCCATCCAGCCTCTCATCCCGCAGACACTGAGAAGCGCAGGCTTGCTTGCGCTGCTCAGCGTCTCTCTGTGACGACATCCAGATGAGCCGAGTTCATGTCCAATGAACTCGGCTCACCTCATGCACGTCACTGACAGCGTGGGAAAATTCTCAAGCTGAAGCGGTGAGTGCAGGAGAATTCTCCCACGCTGTCAGTGACGTGCATAAGGTGAGCTCATGTCCAATGAACTCAGCTCACCTCCTGCACGTCACTGACAGCGTGGGAGAATTCTCCTGCACTCAGCGCTTCAGTGTGAGAATTCTCCCACGCTGAAGCGCTGAGTGCAGGAGAATTTTCCCACGCTGTCAGTGACGTGCATGAGGTGAGCCGAGTTCATTGGACATTAACTCGGCTCATCTGGATGCCCTCACAGAGAGACACTGTGGAGCGCAAGCAAGCCTGCGCTTCTCAGTGTCTGCGGGATGACAGGCTGGATGGCAGCGTTCTGCTGCGGTCCAGCCTGTCATCTCGATGTAGCAGAGCTGAAGCTGTCATGGGAACCATGGAAAGGTAAGGATGATGTTGCTTTATTATTTTTCTTTTATTTCAGGAGATCGTTGGCTTCAGCTGGAATGGGCGTGATGGTAAGTATGGTTTAATTTAGAACAATAAAGAATTGTGTGTTTATTTCAATTAAAGGACTTTTTTCTGGGTGTTGTGTTTTTTTTAAATACTTTACTAGAAATTCATGGTGGTCATGTCTAATATTGGCGTGACCCCATGATTTTCGGGCTTAGGGCCAGCTGATAATGCCAAGCTGGCCCTAACCCCTTTATTACCCAGTGAGCCACCGCATCAGGGCCCTGGATGAGTTGGGTACAGCGCCAGAAGATGGCGCTTCTATGAACGCGCCATTTTCCGGGGTGGCTGCGGACTGCAATTTGCAGCGGGGGTGGCCCAGAAAGCTTGGGCCTCCCTGCGCTGCGGATTCCAGCCCCCAGCTGCCTAGTTGTACCTGGCTGGACACAAAAACAGGGCGAAGCCCCACGTCAATTTTCTTTAAATTATTTCATGAAATAATTAAGAAAAAAAGGGCTTCCCTATATTGTTGTGTCCGGCCAGGTACAAATAGGCAGCTGGTGGTTGGGGGCAGCCCATTCCTGCCTGCTGTACCTGGCTGGACACAAATATAGTGCGAAGCCCCACGTCAATTTTTTTTAAATTATTTCATGAATTTCCTGAAATAATTTAAAAAAATTGAAGTGGGGCTTCGCACTATATTTGTGTCCAGCCAGGTACAGCAGGCAGGAACGGGCTGCCCCCATCCACCAGCTGCCTATTTGTACCTGGCCGGACACAACAATATAGGGAAGCCCTTTTTTTCTTAATTATTTCATGAATTTCATGAAATAATTAAAAAAAATTGAAGTGGGGCTTCGCACTATATTTGTGTCCAGCCAGGTACAGCAGGCAGGAACGGGCTGCCCCCAACCACCAGCTGCCTATTTGTACCTGGCCGGACACAACAATATAGGGAAGGCCTTTTTTTCTTAATTATTTCATGAATTTCATGAAATAATTTAAAAAAAAGTACGTGGGGCTTCGCCCTATTTTTGTGTCCAGCCAGGTACAACTAGGCACCTGGGGGCTGGAATCTGCAGCGCAGGGAGGCCCAAGCTTTCTGGGCCCCCCCCCGCTACAAATTGCAGTCCGCAGCCACCCCGGAAAATGGCGCGTTCATAGAAGCGCCATCTTCTGGCGCTGTACCCAACTCATCCAGGGCCCTGGTGCGGTGGCTCACTGGGTAATAAAGGGGTTAGGGCCAGCTTGGTATTATCAGCTGGCCCCAAGCCCAAAATTCATGGGGTCACGCCAGTATTAGACATGACCACCATGAATTTCTAGTAAAGTATTTAAAAAAAACACAACACCCAGAATAAAGTCCTTTAATTGAAATAAAGACACAATTCTTTATTGTTCTAAATTAAACCATACTTACCATCACACCCATTCCAGCTGAAGCCAACGATCTCCTGCAATAAAAGAAAAATAATAAACCAACCTCATCCTTACCTTTCCATGGTTCCCACGACAGCTTCAGCTCTGCTACATCGAGATGACTGGCTGGACCGCAGCAGAACGCTGCCATCCAGTCTGTCATCCCGCAGACACTGAGAAGCGCAGGCATGCTTGCGCTCCTCACTGTCTAGCTGTGACGGCATCCAGATGAGCCGAGGTCATGTCCAATGAACTCAGCTCACCTCATGTACGTCACTGACAGCGTGGGAAAATTCTCACGCTGAAGTGCTGAGTGCAGGAGAATTCTCCCACGCTGTCAGTGATGTGCATGAGGTGAGCTCATGTCCAATGAACTCAGCTCACCTCCTGCACGTCACTGACAGCGTGGGAAAATTCTCCTGCAATCAGCGCTTCAGCGTGAGAATTTTCCCACGCTGTCAGTGACGTGCATGAGGTGAGCCGAGTTCATTGGACATGAACTCGGCTCATCTGGATGTCGTCACAGAGAGACGCTGAGCAGCGCAAGCAAGCCTGCGCTTCTCAGTGTCTGCGGGATGACAGGCTGGATGGCAGCGTTCTGCTGCGGTCCAGCCTGTCATCTCGATGTAGCAGAGCTGAAGCTGTCGTGGGAACCATGGAAAGGTAAGGATGAGGTTGCTTTATTATTTTTCTTTTATTGCAGGAGATCGTTGGCTTCAGCTGGAATGGGCGTGATGGTAAGTATGGTTTAATTTAGAACAATAAAGGATTGTGTCTTTATTTCAATTAAAGGACTTTATTCTGGGTGTTTGTGTTTTTTTTAACTTTGACTATGGGGTTAGTAATGGGGGTGTCTTATAGACGCCTCTCCATTACTAACCTGGGCTTGATGTCAGCTGGCATTATAAGCTGACATCAACCCCAACCCTATTACCCCCTGCCACCGCACCAGGGCAGCGTGGAAGAGCGAGGCTAAGTGCCAGAATTGGCGCATCCTATGAATGCGCCATTTCTGGGGCGGCTGACAGCTGGTGTTTCTAGCCTGGGAGGGGGCCAATATTCATGGCTCCCTTCCTGGGCTATTAATATCAGCCCCCAGCTGTCTGCCTAGCCTTTGCTAGCTATTAAATTAGGGGGGACCCCACGTCATTTTTTTTGGGGGGTCCCCCATTTTAATAGCTAGTAAAGGCTATGTATTCAGCTGGGGACTGATATTAGTAGCCTGGGAAGCTCCGTGGGTATTACCCCCTTCCCAGGCTTCAAACATCTGCCCCAGCCGTCTGCTTAACCTCCGCTAGAGCCTAAAATTAAGGGGAACCCCACGCCAATTTTTTTAATAATAAATCCTTTATTTTAATACTAAATGACAAGTACAGTAACCAACACTATCACTGTACTTCATATATATGTGACTGACATGTTTCTATCTATCTAATCTATGTGTGATGCTCTATCTTTCTGTTCTAAATTGTCGGGTACCGCTGCTGAATTGCCGGCCGGCTTTTTTAAAGAGACAGTGCATGAAAACACTATTATTTTTTTAAGTAAATCCTTTACACTAAATGACAAGTACAGTAAGCAACACTATCACTGTACTTCATACATATGTGACTGACATGTTTCTATCTATCTAATCTATGTGTGAAGCTCTATTCTTTCTGTTCTAAATTATCGGGTACAGATGCTGAATTGCCGGCCGGCTTTTTTAAAGAGACGGTGCATGAAAACACTAATATTTTTTTTAATAAATCCTTTACACTAAATGACAAGTGCAGTAACCAACACTGTCACTGTACTTCTTATATATGTGACTGACATGTTTCTATCTATCTAATCTATGTGTGATGCTCTATTCCTTCTTGTCTAAATTGTCGGGTACCGGTGTATGCCGCTGCTGAATTTGCCGGCCGGCTTTTTTAAAGAGAGTGTCTTCTGAGCAGTTTGTCAGCTTTTGGACACCTTTGCAGGTGTTTTCTATGTGTTTCTATGTGTTTTTGTTTGCCTGCCATTGGTTTTAACGGTGTTCGACGGTGTTCTAAGGTGTTCGACGAACAGTTCGACGAACAGTTCCTCGAACATCCCGGTGTTCGACGAACCGAACCGAACCCGAACACTACGGGGGTGGCTCAACACTAATAATGTTATCTTATCTTCCAGTTAGAAAGTAGTTTAGCTGGTATTTTTCTGTTTTGAGTTATTGGTCATCAGTTATATGGATTTTATAAGATATCACTGGTTACTAGCAATCATAATATCTGATCTAGCCAATCGCTGTACTTTAAAATTTGAAATTGTTTGGCTTTTGAACTTTTATAACTCCTGGCAGAAAATGTTATTGTTTTATATAGTACATATAATTTCACATTCAGTACTAGAGTTTTCTTCACTCATCATTTCTGTTTTCAAGTCCTACAGTAAAAATCTGTTTGATTTTCTTAGTACATATCAAATGTTTAAGTAAAACGAGCCGAGCGTCTTGAAAGCAGGGGGGGTAAAGTTTTTATTTTCTAATTCTGTTCTCTACCTCCAAAGTTTCAAAATGTACTACATCCTTCCTCTGAAACACCATACTAGCAAATGACATCAAATTCATCTTCTCATTGGTCCGATTCTCTATCCTTTGTCGAGCTGTTATTGGCAGGTGAAGTCACATTTGTCCTTATTGTTACCCTTTTTACCTATAGCAAACGCTACAGAAGAAATATAATATAACTTGCAAGTCACTAAAAGGAATGATGAAATGTGTAATACATTGCTAGGACCAGCCTGCCACAATGGAAGCAACTCTCACTATATATTATATTATATTAGAGGTAGAGTTTAGGTTAAACGGGACACTTTAGAAAGAACACTTTTATAATATATTTAGAATAATATTTAGTATAAATGTAAAAACATTGCTAAATTATTTGTTAAATCGTCCAATACTTGAATCCAAATAATCATCCCTTCTCTGTACAGGAATGCCCCCCAAAATGGCATAAGCATTGCTCTTTTTATTCAAATTTGTAAGTATATCATCCCTTTACAGCCTGATTTTTCGGAATGTCCTGCAAAAAAATTGGATGATGGAAGGTATGCAGAGCTCTGGATTCTTGTTAGCAAAGAGCAGCATATTGTATCTTAGATGATCTTTGAAATATGTTGATCAGTTTTCATACATAAGATAAACTAATAAGCAATAAAAACTGGCTTTTACTGTCTAGCAATGTCTTACTTAGTATTCATTTTAAATCGGGAGGAGAACTTGTTATTAGTTACTTGAAAATGACATTCCGATTAATTGTATTAACTTCCAAATGCATAGAATATTGACTGGGTATTTTGTTAAGAAGATCAGCATCAAGAAAACTGGGTCGAGAAAACTGCATGGACAGTTGAAACCAGAAGTTTACATACACTATATAAAAAGACACATATGCATGTTTTTCTCAATATCTGACATGAAATCAGAATAAACCATTCCCGTTTTAGGTCAATTAGGAATTGGATTACCATAATTTTTAATATTTGCCAAATGCCAAAATAATAAGAGAGAGAGAATGTTTTATCGCATTTTTATTACTTACTGCAAAGTCAAAAGTTTACATACACCAAGATTACTATGCCTTTAAACAATTCTGGACTGCCCATATGATGATGTCATGTGTTTGGAAGCTTCTGATAGGTTTTTTGGCGACATCTGAGTTAATTAGAGAGACACCTGTGGATGTATTTTAATGCCCACCTGAAACACACTGCTTCTTTGTGTAGCATCATTGGAAAGTCTAAAGAAATCAGCCAAGATTTCAGAAAGAAAATTGTGGACTTGCGCAAGTCTGGCTCATTCTTGGGTATAATTTCAAGATACCTGAAGGTGCCTCGTTCATCTGTACAAACAATTATACGCAAGTACAAACAAGATGGGAATGTCCAGCCATCATACCGCTCAGGAAGGAGACGGGTTCTGTGTCCCAGAGATGAACATGCTTTGGTCCAACATGTGCTTATCAACCCAAGGACAAAAGCAAAAGACCTTTAAAGGATGATGGTGGAAGCTGGTAAGATTGTGTCAATATCCACAGTGAAACGAGTACTGTATCAACATGTGCTGAAAGGCCACTCTGCCAGGAAGAAGCCATTACTCCAAAAGAAACATAAAAAAGACAGACTAATGTTTTCAAATGCACACAGGAACAAAAACCTTAATTTTTGGAGACTTGTCCTGTGGTTTGATGAAACTAAAATTTAACTTTTTGGGCATAATGACCATCATTACGTTTGGAGGAAACAGGGAGAAGCTTGGAAGCCTAAGAACACCATCCCAACTGTGAAACACATGGGTGGCTGCATCATGTTGTGGGGTTGTTTTTCTGCAGCAGGGGCTGGTGCAATTCACAAAATAGATGGCATCATGAGAAAAGAAGATTATGTGGCAATACTGAAGCAACATCTCAAGACATCAGCCAGGAAGTTAAGGCTTGGGCGGAAATGGGTCTTCCAAATGGACAATGACCCTAAGCACACTGCCAAAATGGGAACAAAGTGGCTTAAGGATAGCAAGGTCAATGTTTTGGAGTGGCCATCACAAAGCCCTGATCTCAATCCTATTGAAAATGGGCAAAGCTGAAAAGGCAGGTGCGAGCAAGGCGACCTACAAACCTGGATCAGTTACACCAGTGTGAGGAGGAATGGGCGCAAATTCCAACCAACTATTGTGAGAAGCTTGTGGAAGGATATCTCAAACGTTTGACCCATGTCATTCAGTTTAAGGGCAATGGTACAAAATACTAATGAAATGTATGTAAACTTTTGACTTTGCAGTAAGTAATAAAAATGCCTTAAAACATTCTCTCTCTCTCATTATTCTGGCATTTGGCAAATATTAAAAATGATGGTAATCCTAATTGACCTAAAACAGGATAGGTTTATTCTGATTTCATGTCAGATATTGAGAAAAACATGCATATGTGTCTTTTTATATAGTGTATGTAAACTTCTGGTTTCAACTGTAATTCATTAAGTCTATCTATCTATCTATCTATCTATCTATCTATCTATCTATCTATCCATCTATCTATCTATCTATCTATCTATCTATCTATCTATCTATCTATCTATCTATCTATCTATCTATCTATCTATCTATCTATCTATCTACCAAGCCAGAAATGGCAGCATTCCCGTAACCCAGTTATCATATTATAACTGATAATAAAGTAAATTATCTAAAGTGCTACAGTTGTAAAAATCCTCAGTTCAATCCCACCAAGGAAAACATCTGCAAGGACTGTATATTTTTAGTGCACAATAATCCACTTTCTGCCTAATCTATCCACTGCTCGTCTTTCAATCCAGCTGTACTGTTATATGTGTTGGTTTCTCACCACTGCATTTGGTGTTCTCCTATAGTTTTTCTATTCTGTGCCATTGTGGGCATTTTTCCTTCTAAGATAGCTGACTCTGGTACTAGAAATTACTGTTGCTCATGCACAACTTGCATGGTCATGTGAGCTTTGTTCAACACATTTTTGCTCATAATGAAGTTAGCACCCTCAAGGTACCTGTTCAAGGTATGTTTTGTTGCACAGCTGTAGTGATATGCCACTGAATAGTGGCTCTTTTTATTGACTTACATTCTCTCAACATTGTTGTCGTGGGCACTAGCATGTTAGAGATGTCGGATTTTGTACTTTTCATAATATACAGGATGTATCTCAGCATTGGTGCATTCATATTTAATTATTACATATCAAGCACTTGCACATTTAAGCACTGCATTACTTCTCTCCATATACAGTGCCTTGAAAAAGTATTCATACCCTGTGAACTTTTCCACATTTTTTCACACTACACCCACCAACTTAAATGTATTTTATTGGGATTTTATGTGCTATACCAAAACAAAGTAGCTAGTATTTGTGATGGGTAAAGAAAATGATAGGTGATTTTCTAAATATTTTAAAAACATAAATTTGAAAATTGTGTAGTGCATTTGTATTCAGCCCCAGTCAATACTTTTTATGACCACCTTTCACTGCAATTACTGATGAGATTCTTTTGATGCATGTCTCTACCAGCTTTGCACATCTAGAAGCTGAATTTTTTGCCCATTCTTCTTGGCAAAGTAGCTCTAGCTCAGTGAGATTGGATGGAGAGCGTCTGTAAACAGCAATTTTCAAGTCTTACTACAGATTCCCAATGGGATTTAGGTCTGCATGTTGACTGGGCCATTCTAACACATGTACACGTGCTTCTCACAAAACTAGAATATCATCAAAAAGTTAATTTATTTCAGTTCTTCAATACAAAAAATGAAGCTCATATATTCACAAAATAGATGGCATCATGAGAAAAGAAGATTATGTGGCAATACTGAAGCAACATCTCAAGACATCAGCCAGGAAGTTAAGGCTTGGGCGGAAATGGGTCTTCCAAATGGACAATGACCCTAAGCACACTGCCAAAATGGGAACAAAGTGGCTTAAGGATAGCAAGGTCAATGTTTTGGAGTGGCCATCACAAAGCCCTGATCTCAATCCTATTGAAAATGGGCAAAGCTGAAAAGGCAGGTGCGAGCAAGGCGACCTACAAACCTGGATCAGTTACACCAGTGTGAGGAGGAATGGGCGCAAATTCCAACCAACTATTGTGAGAAGCTTGTGGAAGGATATCTCAAACGTTTGACCCATGTCATTCAGTTTATATTATATAGAGTCATTACCAACAGAGTGATCTATTTCAAGTGTTTATTTCTGTTAATGTTGATGATTATGGCTTACAGCCAATGAAAACACAAAAGTGATTATCTCAGTAAATTAGAATACTTGATAACAACAGCTTGAAAAAATGTTTTTAAAATCCGAAATGTTGTCCTACTGAAATGTATGTTCAGTAAATGCACTCAATACTTGGTCGGGGCTCCTTTTACATCAGTTACATTTACTGCATCTATGCAGCTTGGCATGGAGGCGATCAGCCTGTGGCACTGCTGAGGTGTTATGGAAGCCCAGGTTGCTATGATAGCAGCCTTCATCTCGCCTGCATTTTTGGGTCTGATGTCTATCATCTTCCTCTTGACAATACCCCATAGATTCTCTATGGCGTTAAGGTCAGGCGAGTTTGCTGGCCTATCAAGCACAGTGATACTATTGTTTTTAAACCAGGTATTGGTACTTTTGGCAGTGTGGACAGGTGCCAAGTCCTGCTGGAGAATGAAACTTCCATCTCCAAAAAGCTTGTCGGCAGAGGGAAGCACGAAGTTCTCTAAAATTTCCTGGTAGATGGCTGCGCTGACTTTGTTCTTGATAAAACAGAGTGGACCTACACCAGGAGATGAAATGGCTCCCCAAACCATCACTGATTGTGGAAACTTCACACTAGACCTCAAGCAGCTTGGATTGTGTACCTCTCCACTCTTCCTCCATACACTGGGACCTTGATTTCCAAATGAAATGAAAAATTTACTTTCATCTGAAAACAACATCTTGGACCACTGAGCAACAGTCCAGGTCTTTTTCTCCTTGGCCCAGATAAGACGCTTCTGGCATTGTCTATTGGTCATGAGTGGCTTGACACAAGGAATGTGACACTTGTAGCCCATGTCCTGGATACGTCTGTGTGTGGTGGCTTTTGAAGCAATGACTCCAGCAGCAGTTCACTCCTTGTGAATCTCCCCCAAATTTTTGAATGGCCTTTTCTTAACAATCCTTTCAAGGCTGCGGTTATCCCGGTTGCTTGTGCCCCTTTTTCTACCACACTTTTTCCTTCCACTCAACTTTCCATTAATATGCTTGGATACAGCACTCTGTGAACAGACAGCTTCTTTAGCAATGACCTTTTGTGGCTTACCCTCTTTGTAGAGTTTGTCAATGACTGCCTTCTGAACATCTGTCAAGTCAGCAGTCTTACCCATGATTGTGGAACCTACTGAAACAGACTAAGGGACCTTTTTAAATGCTTCGAAAGGCTTTGCAGGTGTTTTTTGTTAATTATTCTAATTTACTGAGATAATGACCTTTGCGTTTTCATTGGCTGTAAGACATAATTATAAACATTAACAGGAATAAACACTTGAAATAGATCACTCTGTTTGTAATGACTCTATATAATATACGAGTTTTACTTTTTGAATTGAAGAACTGAAATAAATTAACTTTTTGATGATATTCTAATTTTGTGAGAAGCACCTGTATCTGCTTTGATTTAGACCATTCCTTGTAGCTCTGTCAGTATGTTTAGGGTTTGTGTCCTGCTGGAAGGTGAACCTACACACCAGTCTCAAGTATTTTGCAGCCTCTGTCTAACAGGTTTTTCTCCAGAATTTTCCTGCATTTAGCTCCATCCATATTCCGATCAACTCTGACCATCTTCTCTGTCCCTGCTGAAGAAAAGCATTTCCACAGCATGATGCTGCCACCACCATGTTTGGAGGTCGGATTGGTGTTTTCAGGGTGATGTGCAGTATTAGATTTCTACCACAAAGTATTTTACATTTAGCCCAAAAGGTCTACTTTGATCTCATGTGACCTGAGCACCTTATTCCACATGCTAGCTGTGTCCCCTAAATGGCTTTTAGCAAATTGCAAACAGGACTTTTTATGGCTTGCTTTAAAATGATTTTCATGTTGTCATTCTGCCATAAAGGCCAGATTTGTGGAATATACAATTAATAGTTGTCCTGTGGACAGATTCTCCTACATGAGCTGTGGATCTCTGCAGTTCCTCCAGAGTGACCATGGGTCTCTTGGCTAATTCTCCAATTCCTTGCTTGTGATGTCAGTTTAGGTGGACAACCATGCCCTTGGTAGGTTTGCAGTTGTGCCAAACTCCTTCCATTTTGGATGATGGATTGAACAGTACTCCATGAGATGTTTAGAGCTTGAGCTATTTTTTATTACCTAACCCTGCTTTACCCTTCTTGAGAACGTTATCCTTGACCTACAGTACAGACCAAAAGTTTGGACACACCTTCTCATTTAAAGATTTTTCTGTATTTTCATGACTTTGAAAATTGTACATTCACACTGAAGGCATCAAAACTATGAATTAACACATGTGGAATTATATACTTAACAAAAAAGTGTGAAACAACTGAAAATATGTCTTATATTCTAGGTTCTTCAAAGTAGCCACCTTTTGCTTTGATGACTGCTTTGCACACTCTTGGCATTCTCTTGATGAGCTTCAAGAGGTAGTCACCGGAAATGGTTTTCACTTCACAGGTGTGCCCTGTCAGGTTTAATAAGTGGGATTTCTTGCCTTATAAATGGGGTTGGGACCATCAGTTGTGTTGTGCAGAAGTCTGGTGGATACACAGCTGATAGTCCTACTGAATAGACTGTTAGAATTTGTATTATGGCAACAAAAAAGCAGCTGAGTAAAGAAAAATGAGCGGCCAACATTACTTTAAGAAATGAAGGTCAGTCAGTCTGAAAAATTGGGCAAACTTTGAAAGTGTCCCCAAATGCAGTTGCAAAAACCATCAAGCGCTGCAAAGAAACTGGCTCACATGAGGACCGTCCCAGGAAAGGAAGACCAAGGGTCACCTCTGCTTCTGAGGATAAGTTTATCCGAGTCACCAGCCTCAGAAATCGCAGGTTAACAGCAGCTCAGATTAGAGACCAGGACAATGCCACACAGACTTCTAGCAGCAGACACATCTCTACAACTGTTAGAACCTTGCTCTTAGGTTTTTTCCTTTGCTGGTCACATGACCTTGTTGGCCTATTTAATCCTGCTCCGCCCTTCTGGCTTTGCTGGACTTCATTGTATAACTACTTTCTAGCTAGCCTGTGCTCTGTATCTAACTCTGTTAGTTTGCTTGGTCTACGGACCTCTATGTTCTATATATTTTGTTTGTTCGTCTGTCTGCTACTATTTCTGTTAGGAGGTGTCCCATTTTCCTCCCAGTCCTTAGTACTTGTAGGGATTCCTTCCCCACATCTATAGGTCTCCGTACAGACTAGCTTAGGACTTTAGCAGGTCTGATCGCAGGATCAGGTCCCCTGTTACATCGTAGGGATTTAGCAGAGTTCTATCGTAGGGACAGATCTCCTCTCTTTCCTTAGCTCTGGTAGCAGAACATAACAACAACAACTGTTAAGAGGAGACTTTGCAGCAGAACTTCATGGTAAAATAGCTGCTAGGAAACCTCTGCTAAGGACAGGCAACAAGCAGAAGAGACTTGTTTGGGCTAAAGAACACAAGGAATGCACATTAGACCAGTGGAAATCTGTGTTTTGGTCTGATGAGTCCAAATTTGAGATCTTTGGTTCCAACCACCGTGTCTTTGTGCGACGCAGAAAAGGTGAACGGATGGACTTTACATGCCTGGTTCCCACCGTGAAGCATGGAGGAGGAGGTGTGATGGTGTGGGGGTGCTTTGCTGGTGACACTGTTGGGGATTTATTCAAAATTGAAGGCATACTGAACCAGCATGGCTACCACAGCATCTTGCAGCGGCATGCTATTCCATCCAGTTTGCGTTTAGTTGGACCATCATTTATTTTTCAACAGGACAATGACCCCTAACACACCTCCAGGCTGTGTAAGGGCTATTTGATCAAGAAGGAGAGTGATGGGGTGCTACGCCAGATGACCTGACCTCCACAGTCACCAGACCTGAACCCAATCGAGATGGTTTGGGGTGAGCTGGACCGCAGAGTGAAGTCAAAAGGGCCAACAAGTGCTAAGCATCTCTGGGAACTCCTTCAAGATTGTTGGAATACCATTTCCGGTGACTACCTCTTGAAGCTCATCAAGAGAATGCCAAGAGTGTGCAAAGCAGTCATCAAAGCAAACGGTGGCTACTTTGAAGAACCTAGAATATAAGACATATTTTCAGTTGTTTCACACTTTTTTGTTAAGTATATAATTCCACATGTGTTAATTCATAGTTTTGATGCCTTCAGTGTGAATGTACAATTTTCATAGTGCTGAAAATACAGAAAAATCTTTAAATGAGAAGGTGTGTCCAAACTTTTGGTCTGTACTGTATCTGATGTGTTCCTTGATTTTCATGATGCTGTTTGATCCATTATGTTCTCAAACAAACTTCTGAAGCATTCACAGAAAATCTCTAGTTATATAGTTATACTGAGAATAAATTACACAGAGGTGGATTCAATTTATTAATTATGCGACTTGTGGAGTCAATTGGTCACTAAGGATCTTATTTAGGGGTATCAGACTACAGGGGGCTAAATACAAATGCATGTCACAATTTTCAGATGTATATTTTTAAAATATATAGAAAACCATGTATTATTTGAATTTCCTTTACACTTCACAAATACTTTCTACTTTGCATTGGTATACCACATACAATCCCAATAAAAAACATTTAAGCTTGTGGGTATAACGTGAAAAAATGTTTAAAAGTTCTCAGGGTATGAATACTTTTTCAAGGCTCTGTATACTGGAATTTATTCATAGTTTTAACATTTTTCAATGCACTATAATTTTATTATTTACTATTTTTGTGTAATTAGATACTCTGTGTATTTATTAATTACTAATAATGATATTCATAGAATCATAGAACGTTAGTGCTCAATGCAGGATTCACTAAACCATCTCAGACAGATGTCTGTCCAGCCTCTGTTTGAAGACTTCCATTGAAGGAGAACTCACCACCTCTTGTGGCCGCCTGTTCCACTCATTGATCACTCTCACTATCAAAAAGTGATCATCTACAAAAAAAAATTATATGATTTCTTACAAATTTAATCTTGCTTATGACATCAGAACACTGTCTGAAAAAGGTTCCACATGCAACTAAAATGTTGCATGTATTAATATGAGAAAATAGTTAAATAATAATAATTTATCCTCTGGACTATTGGAGTGCTGCTACTTTTTCTTTGCTATTGAGAGAACTTGGAAGAAGGTCCAGGGAATTACACCTATTTTTGACTATTACGATGTGGATTCAGTTTTTTTTTTTTACGATCTATATTTTAAAAGTTGCATGATAATTTTAAATGTCTACTAGTATTTCTGGCAATTTTTAGATACATTTTTATAAGTTCATGCAATTAATGATATTAACCCCTTACTTACCGGGGACGTATTAGTACGCATATTTGCGTACTGCCCGTTCAGTGAGGGCTGCTGCGCTGAGCCCTCACTGAACAGAGCACATGTCAGCTGATTATTACAGCTGACATGTGCCCGCAACAGCCCCGGGGGGGAATCGCGATCCACCCACGGCTGTTAACATGTTAAATGCCGCTGTCAATCTCCGACAGCAGCATTTAACGCGCGCTTCCGGGTAGCGCGTCATAAGCCCCGCCCACCGGCGACCCCGTCACGTGATCGCGGGTCGCCGATGGGCCCTGCATGACAACCCAGGGTCTGCAGCAGACGCCTGTGGTTGTCATGATCTTGTCGCTATGAGCGCCACCTAGTGGTCGGCGCTCATAGCACAGGACCATTTCTGCTGCATGCAGGGGACCTGCTCGTCCCCTGTATGTAGCAGAGGCGATCGGATAGTTGCTGCTTCTAGTCTCCTATGGAGACTATAGAAGCATGCAAAAAGTAAAAAAAAAAAGTTTTTAAAAATATAAAAAAAAAATAAAAAAATATAAAAGTTTAAATCACCCCCCTTTCGCCCCATTCAAAATAAAATATATATATAAAAAAAAAACCCACATACACATATTTGGTATCGCCGCATTCAGAATCGCCCGATCTATCAATATAAAAAAAGAATTAATCCGATCGGTAAACGGCGTAACGAGAAAAAAATTCTAAACGCCAGAATTACGTTTTTTGGTCGCCGCAAAATTGCAATAAAATGCAATAACGGGCGATCAAAACATCGGATCTACCCCAAATGTTATCAATAAAAACGGCAGCCCGGCACGCAAAAAATAAGCCATCAACCAGCCCAAGATCACGAAAAATGGAGACGCTACGGGTCTTAGAAAATGGCGCTATTTTTTTTTTTTTACCAAATTTTGGAATTTTTTTTCACCACTTAAATATAAAAGAACCTATACATGTTTGGTGTCTATGAACTCGTAATGACCTGTAGAATGAGAAGGGCAGGTCAGTTTTAGCATTCAGTGAACGTGGTAAAAAAAATAAATAAAAAACAACTGTGGTATTGCACTTTTTTTGCAATTTTACCGCACTTGGAATTTTTTTCCCGTTTTCCCGTACATGATATGGTAAAACTAGTAATGCGTTGAAAAGTACAACTCGTCCCGCAAAAATAAGCCCTCACATGGCCATATTGACCAAAAAATAAAAACGCTATGGCTCTGGGAACAAGGGGAGCAAAAACGAAAATGCAAAACGAAAAATGCTCCGGGGCTTAAGGGGTTAAGATCCATAATTATGATTGTGTTTAGACACAGGCTGAAAACATAAATGCAGTTTTTGATTAATTTTTGGCAGCATTTGATTAACTTTTTTAATCCCAAAGCCAAAAAAAAATTCAAATGGAATAGGAAATATAAATAAATGACTTGCACATGTGTGTTTCTAGTATTCTACTTTTTTATTTGCTTACAATGATTAGCTCTACCTCAGAAAAACTGTGTAGTGATATTTTTGGAAGAAAAAATACTTGTTTTCCTAATCCTTTTTACCCCTTTTAGAAGTTCTTCGTACTTTCTTCAGTGCTGTAGAGCCAATATTTTGTTAGTATGGGAAAGGAAAAGTTACTAGTGACCATCTAGCTTATCCATAATAAACGTACAATCAATTCAACACATTTACATTAAGGAAAAAATAAACCTCAACTTATATCTTCTGTATACTTGTAAATGAGCCCAGGAAAAAAAGCATAGAAAATGTTTCCTGAACACATTCAGATCCATACACTATATGTTTTAATATAGACAATGACAGTGTAACATATTTCCATAAACTGTATATTGGTACTGTTTCCTGTGTCATATACAGTGGGTACGGAAAGTATTCAGACCCCTTTACATTTTTCACTCTTTGTTCCATTGCAGCCATTTGGTAAATTCTAAATAGTTCATTTTTTTTCTCATTAAAGTACACTCTGCACCCCATCTTGACTGAAAAAAACAGAAAAGTTGAAAGTTTTGCAAATTTATTAAAAAAGAAAAACTGAAATATCACATGGTCATAAGTATTCAGACCCTTTGCTCAGACACTCGTATTTAAGTCACATGCTGTCTATTTCCTTGTGATCCTCCTTGAGATGGTTCTACTCCTTCATTGGAGTCCAGTTGTGTTTAAATAAACAGATAGGACTTTATTTGGAAAGGCACACACCTGTCTATATAAGACCTCACAGCTCACAGTGCATGTCAAACCAAATAAGAATCATGAGCCCAAATGAACTGCCCAAGGAGCTCAGAGACAGAATTGTGGCAAGGCACAGATCTGGCCAAGGTTACAAAACAATTTCTGCATTACTCAAGGTTCATAAGAGCACAGTGGCCTCTATAATCATTAAATGGAACAAGTTTGGGACCACCAGAGGTCTTCCTAGACTTGGCCATCCAGCCAAACTGAGCAATCGTGGGAGAAGAGCCTTGGCGAGAGAGGTAAAGAAGAACCCCAAGATCACTGTGACTGAGCTCCAGAGATGCAGTAGATAGATGGGAGAAAGTTCCACAAAGTCAACTATCACTGCAGCCCTCCATCAATCGGGCTTTTATAGCAGAGTGGCCCAATGGAAGCCTCTCCTCAGTGCAAGACATATGAAAGCCCACATAGAGTTTGCTCAAAAACACATGAAGGACTCCAAGACTATGAGAAATTAGATTCTCTGGCTTGATGAGATGAAGATAGAACTTTTTGGTGATAATTCTAAGCGGTATGTGTGGAGAAAACCAGGCACTGCTCATCACCTGCCCAATACAATCCCAACAGTGAAACATGGTGGGGGTAGCATCATGCTATGGGGGTGTTTTTCAGCTGCAGGGACAGGATGACTGGTTGCAATTGATGGAAACATGAATGCGGCCAAGTACAGAGATATAATGGGTGAAAACCTCTTCCAGAGTGCTCTGGACCTCAGACTTGGCTAAAGGTTCACCCTCCAACAAGACAAAGACCCTAAGCATACAGCTAAAATAACAAAGGAGTGGCTTCAGAACAACTCTGTGACCATTCTTGACTGGCCCAGCCAGAGCCCTGACCTAAACCCAACTGAGTATCTCTGGAGAGACCTGAAAATGGCCATCCACCAACGTTCACCATCCAACCTGACGGAACTGGAGAGGATCTGCAAGGAAGAATGGCAGCGGATCCCCAAATCCAGGTGTGAAAAACTTGTTGCATCATTCCCAAGAAGACTCATGGCTGTACTAGCTCAAAAGGGTGATCTACTCAATACTGAGCAAAGGGTCTGAATACTTATGACCATGTGATATTTCAGTCTTTCTTTTATAATAAATTTCAAAACTTTCTACATTTCAGGCTTTTTTCAGTCAAGATGGGGTGCAGAGTGTACTTTAATGAGAAAAAAATGAACTTTTTAGAATTTACCAAATGGCTGCAATGAAACAAAGAGCGAAAAATTGAAAGGGTTCTGAATACTTTCCGTACCCACTGTAAATCAGGAGTGAACTATTAGGCAAAATTGCCAATCACTGGCTAGTAGACCGATCTCTCCCTAGAAACTCCACTGTTTATCTTTATAGTGGTACCCATGGACTGAATTTTTTCATCTAAAGCACACCTTAGGAAAAAAAAATCAATTTTATAATACTTTACATTTGTGGAGCCTTTCACTTCAATCAAGCTCATTTATAGCTTTTCCGCTTCCTGAGACTAAAATTTAAATGGCACCCCTCCCCACAGTGCAATGTAAACCTATAGTGAACTAACTAACCATCATCACTGCATAAAAACATCACCATAACCACCATTAGTACATGAGTACAGCACTAGAACCATCATCAGTACATGAAAACAGCAGCAAAACAAACATCAGTACATGATTGCAATTCCAAAACCATCATCAGTACAGGAATACAGCGCCAAAACCACCATCAGTACATAAATACAGTACCAGAACCACCAACACTACATAAATACTGCACCAGAACTACATCTGTACTTGAATACATAACCAGCACCAACATCAGTACATAAATTCAGCACCAATCTTAGTACAGCGATTAATAGCAATGTTATGTCAGCCCCTCACAATATACACTAGTATCACATGAACCTACAACTTCTAGTATGTCCTTAAAGGGTTTGTCAGGTCTAAAATGAAAAGTCTGCAGTCATTCCATGTGAATGCAGACTTATAAATCCCCCCATCGCATGCACTGTGCGCTGCTACGATTTGCCGGTTTCTGAGCCGGCAACGGCGGTGATGTATGCAATATGCATTCTTCCAGCCAGAGCCCGACTAGTGGGTGCTGTCTCGCTCCATACACTTGTATTGAGCAAGGCCATGCCCACTAGACTGCCGCTTCCACTGGACGGCTGCGTCTCTAGATGAGACGCGGCCTCGCTCAATACAAGTAGATGGAGTGAGGTGGCGTCAACTAGTCGGATTCTGCCTGGAAGTATGCATAGCACATACATCACCGCTGTTCCCGGCTCAGAAACCGGTGAATCACACAGAGTGACTGCAGACTTTTCATTAAGACCAGACACCCCCTTTAACAATAGTAAGGAGATACTAAGAGTTGTTTTTCCCAGCCATCTTCAGACTGGAGTCCATACAGGAACCACAGTACTGACTAGAAGCAGGTAGTATTACAAGTAAACATTTACATTCCGGTACCTTACAGGTGACATCTTCTCTGATTGGAGTTAGTCTCATCCTTTTTGTTTCTCTCTGGTCCAGATATCATTCATGATGACTTTGGACATTCACATCTCATTGATGCAGACTTCTATCTTTTCCAGTTTTCTGCTGCACATCCCAACATGATGCCCTTAAAAATACAGTGTCATTATATCTTCCCTACGCTGTGCCCATAACAATTGCCCCTCACTGTGCTCCCTGCGCAAAATTTGACTCCCACATGCACCCTCTTATGTTACAGGGCCTCCACACTGTCCTCTCTTATAAAATATTTCCTTCCAGACCATCTGTCTTTATGAACTATAATACATCATTGTCCCTTATGATCTATAACTGCCATACCATCCATTCTTGTGGTCTATAACAACATACACCCATATGAACCATAACCTCCACACCGCCCGCTATGCACAGTATGATGCCTCATAGCTCCCTATACATGGTATAATGCTCTCATAACCCTTGTATACATCTATAATGCCCCCCTAGCACATCTATAATGCCCCCACAGCACACAGCCCCCATACACAGTATGATGTCCCCGCAGTCCCTTACACACAATATAATGCCCCATAGCCCACCAATACACAATAGGATGGCCCATAGACCCCATTATACACAGTATAATTCCCCATAGACCCCTAAAAATAGTATGGTGGCACATAGCCCCCCTTATGCACAGTATAATGCTCCATACCCCTATACACAGTATGATGCCCCATAGCCCCATTATACACAGTATGATAGCCCATAGCCCTCTATACACAGTATAATGGCTCATAACCCCCTACACACATAATACCCCATTGCCCTATATACACAGTATTGTGCCCCCATAGACGCTCTATACAGAGTATAACAGTCCCCACAGCTCCCTATATACTGTATAATGCACCCCACAGCCCTATACATATACAGTTTAATGTCCTTCATTTAGTATGATGGCCTCACAGCTCCATATATACAGTATGAAGATCCCGTGGTTCCCGTATACACAGTATAATGTCATACACCTCTCCCTCTACACAGTATGATGGCCCCACAGCTTCCTGTATACAATATGATAGCCCCACAGCCTTGCTATTTACAGTATGAAATCCCCCACAGCTCCCTATGTACAGAATGAAGGTCCCATAGTTCCTTTATTTATAGTATGATGTTCCACACAGCCCCCAATGTGCAATATGATGGCCCCACAGCTATACAGTTTGATAACCCTTTTATATACAGTTTGATGTCCCACATAGCACCCTATATACAGTATGATGGCCTCACAGCTCCATATATACAGTATGAAGATCCCATGGTTCCCCTATACACAGTATAATGTCATAAACCTCTCCCTCTATACAGTATGATGGCCCCACAGCTTCATGTATACAATATGATAGCCCCACAGCCTTGCTATTTACAGTATGACATCCCCCACAGCTCCCTATGTACAGAATGAAGGTCCCATAGTTCCTTTATTTATAGTATGATGTTCCACATAGCCCCCAATGTGCAATATAATGGCCCCACAGCTATACAGTTTGATAACCATTTTATATACAGTTTGATGTCCCATATAGCACCCTATTTATAGTATGATGGCCTCACAGCTCCATATATACAGTATGAAGGCCCCATAATTCCCTTATATACAGTTTGGTATCCCCCACAGCTCTCTCTATACTGTATAAAGGCCCCACAGCTCCCTATATACAGTATGATGGCTCCACAGATCCCTATATACAGTATGATGGCCCCACAGATCCCTGTATACAATATGATGGCACCATAGCCTTGCTATTTACAGTTTGATTTCCCCTAGGGCTCCCTATATACATGAAGGCCCAACAGCTCCCTATATTTAGCATGCTGGCCACACAGCTCCCTTATATACAGTTTGATGTTCCGCACCCTATATACAATATAGTTCCCTCATAGCTCCATATATACAGTATAAAGGCCCCATAGTTCATCTATATACAGTATGATGTCCTACATAGCCTCCTATATAAAGTATGAAAGGCCCCACAGCTCCCTATATACAGTATGATGGCCTTACATTCCCTTTATATACAGTTTGATGTCCCACATAGCACCCTATATACAGTATGATGGCGTCACAAGTCCATATAAACAATATGAAGGCCCCATAGTCCCTCTAATTACAGTATGATATCCTGCACAGCTCCAAATATACTGTATTAAGGCCCCAAAGCTTCCTTTATACATTATGATGGCCCCATAGCCCGCTTATATACAGTTTGATGTCCACCATAGCTCCCTACATACAGTAGTGATGTCTTACACAACTCGCTATATACAGTATGATGGCCTCACAGCTCCTTATATACAGTATGATGTTCCCACCGATCTCTATATACAGTATGATGGCCCCACAGCCTTACTATATACAGTATGGTGTCCCCACAGCTCTTTATATAGAGTATGAAGGTGACGCGCCCCCTGGGCCATATTCTTTAGGGGAATACCCGGAGCCGGATCAGATGGGGGTTGTAGTCTCCGAGTGGCTGTGACCCGGTCCGTGCCCAGGGTGTCAAGCTCAGAGTATGTGGCAGTCCTACAGATGTTACAAAGTTCTTTACGTCGACTACGCCACCCGTTGTATTGCGGTCACTACGGCCGCCGCTGCAGCAGGGTCCGCTGAGGCTGATGGTGTTGGTGCAGCTTTTGATAGTATAACCCCCAACGGGAGGGGTATAGCCTCAGGGGGTCAGGTGCAGAGGATGGGGGTTGTGGTGGTGCAGCATAGATGGTAATTAAAGACAGAGTCGGGTTGTGCAGTTTAGGGTATTTACTTACTGCTGATGTTCCGGTCACTCCAGCTTCAAGTGACCACCCGAGCCGTGCTGCGTCCACCAGGTCCTGGATTCAGCCAACCCCCAAGCAAGTCCGGAGCGTGACCCTGAGCCCTCCTTCCTGTCCTGTCTTCTGGCCGTCCCCACCAGGGATCCACCTAGGTCCAGCTCCCTCGGGCCTTCTGTTGGGAAACCCTTGGCCTTGGGTTCCCTGACCCTACATGTGGTTTGCCTTCAGGGTGGATGTGGTGGGTGGCCGTGGCAGATCCTGCCCACGGCCTCCGGTCTCTGGCTAGGGTGTGCTTTAGCCCCCACCAGTTTGGGATCCGGTACCCTATTGCCAACTCTTCACCCGATGATGGACTTTGGGTTCTCAGAGTCCTTTTCTTTCACCCCCTCTGGGTCTTTCTTCCTTTCTCCTCTCTCTCTCTCTGGGGCTGCTCTGCTCCTCTTCCTCTACTCTGCTCTGACAAAAGGCTGACAGACTGACTCCTCTGCAAAGACTGACCCTGTTCTTTGATGGTGCCCACCTTAAATACTCCCTCTATGTGTGAGCTCAGGTGACCAGCACCCAATGAGCTCCTATCTTTACCCAGGCTGCTCCCCCTATCTGCCCCTACACTACTTGGGATGTACCACCCCCCTCCCACTCCAGCCAGGAACAGACTCGGTCGTACCTGCACATTTCTAAGTGGGAGTACCGTTGGTCCGTTCCTCGGAAATGGGATGTGTGTAGTGCATGCAGCTTTCTGAGCTCAGTGCCACACTCCATCCTTACCCGGGAGTGGAATATCACACCTCTGGGTTGAGGTGCAATACCCCTGTAGCAGCCGAATCCTCAGGGTGCTACATTCCCCCCTGGTAAATCACAGCACGTCCTCGGGCTGTAAGAGATAAAACATCCAAAACATACATTTTTTTTTCATAAACAACATAATAAAACATATAAAACAACATATATTAGCAGCATCATAAAACTTTTCATATAAATAACATTCTCGTCGCCTCTGGCTCCTCCTCCGGTCACTGTGCAACGTGTGACCGGGTAAAGTGCGACAGTCTTTGGAACTCGTGGCTTTCCTATAAAACCGGTAGGGGGCGCTTTAGGACGCGCAACTATTTACAAGGGATATGGCCGCTCTCAGTCCTCGGCCAGGTATTAGGGAGGAATGACCGCTCTCAGTCCTCGGTCAGTGGGATTTAAGGGATAAACGGGTAAACAGTTCACACTTGCTGGTCCCAACGGGGACTATATTAGCAACAGTTCACTGTGCCCCGACGGGCAACTATATACAGCTTGTACTCTGCTGTACTTAACGACGACGTCCTCCTGCTCTTTCTTTGTGGTTACCTTTAGCTTCAGACCCGTCCGGGTCCTCTTGCTCTTCCTCCTCACACCGCAGCTCTTCCTCCGTCAGGCGATGCACATGAAGGGCGTAGGGTCCTTTGGCACACTTGTGCCGGGTAAAGGTGACCTCGTCCCCGATGTAAAGGTCACGACCTCTGTGTCCCTCCGGTAGGTGGGACTCAACGTCTCTTCTGGTCACGAAGACGTCGCCTGGGGTGCGGTGGTCTCGGATGAAGCCCCACCCATGCTGCATGTTAAACTTGATCACAGTCCCGGTGGAAGGGGGACCATGAGCTGCACGGGGACTCCTCCTGGCCCGGCTCTTCTGCTCCGCGCTCCTTATCTGGGCTTGTTGTTCCCGGACCCGCCTCTCTCTCCGCTCCCTCTCAAAGACCTCGAGCTGCTGCCGGCAGCACTCTGCACGCTCCGCTGCGGCTGCCCGAGTCTCCTGAGTGAACCCCATGAGGTCTTCTCCGGTGGGGTCCCACTCGAACTGTGCCTCCTCTAGCGGGGGCGAGATCCTCTTAACGGGCTTTGGAGCCGGGATCAGGGGTTCATCTAGGGGTCTCTCTTTCCGGAGTCGGGGATGGTGAAACTCCGGTGGCCAAATAAAGGGCTGCCCATCCGGGCACGTATGTTGGGCAAACAGATCTTCTCCCAGATGCGGCACTCTTGGTTTTATGGGCGCGGTGGTGGTGGCGCCCGGGTTGCCCAGGCCCTGCGGCCAGGCCTGGGGCACCTGGAAAGTGAAGGGCACCGTAAGGACGGCGGCGCCCTGGGCTACTTGGCCCTGCGACCAGGCCGGTGGCTCCGCGGAGGTAGGGGGCGCTGTTGGTATTGCGGCGCCCGGGGGTACTAGGCCCTGCGACAAGGCTGGTGGTACTTCCTGCTTGGTCACGCTCGGGGTCGAGGCGTGTGACGTCACAGGGGTCGCGGCTGCGGCTTCCGGTTGAGGCCTAGTCTGTGGCGGTGACGTTGCGGCGACGGGCACGGCAGGGGGTACTTCGGGCTCTGCGACGGAGAGCTGGGGCAGGTATGCGGTTTCCCGGTTTGGGGTAGAGACGTCCCCTTTACCTGCCTCCTTTCGTTCGGCTCCCTTCTCGGCGCCGTCTCCGGCCTTGAGTCCTCCTGCGCCATCCTCAGAGGCGGTCTGTCTCCTCGTCTCGGGTGGCGTGCTCCGCTGACGAGTCTCGGTCCGCTGGGCCATCTCTCGGCTCCACTGCGCCAACGTCTCTCGTTGCACCCAGGCCATCCTCCTTGCGAGGCCCTCCAGAGCGGTCTGCGCACACTCCCGGTCTCGGGGGAGCTGTGCTAAGACCTCCACTAAGCCTAGTGGGGTCGTTGCTTCTAGCAGGCTCCTGACCAACGGGTCGGTGCTGCTCTGCTCTCCTTCTGCTGTTCCCGGCAGGCTCCTGGCCAGCGGGCCGGTGCTGCTCTGCTCTTTTCCCATCTCCGGGTAAGCTGCTCCTGGACTCAGCTCTAGGCTTCTTGTCTCCGGGTGCGCTCTTTCTAGACTGCTCCAGGCGACACCCATCTTTGCTCTCTTCTTCTCAGTCCTCCCACTTCGAGGGCGGTCCCGAGGCCACTTGGTGATTGTCAGCTCCAGGGGCAGTTCTTTCATGCTGACAGACACCTCTAGCATCACAGTCTCTGTTGGTGGGGGCGGTTTCCACTTTTGGCGCCATTTTCGGTCCTGGCCCACGATGGGAGGTGGCCTCTTGCCACCCTCTGGCACGCCCATAATGGCGTCCGCTCTTCCAAGGCGGGAAACCTTTGGAAATGGCGGGAATCGTCTCCCAGTGGCGGGAAACTCTGCAGATGACGGGAAAAAGCTGTTAATGGCGGACAACCGGCGGGAATCGACCTGTGATGGAGTCCGATGGCGGGGACCCTCCGGAACCGGCAGGAGACTTCTTTTTGAGGTAAACTCGTTCTTTTCTTCAGGCACGCAGTACCCGGTTGTTGTGGGCACGAGATCCTGCCGACTACGCCAAAGTTGACGCGCCCCCTGGGCCATATTCTTTAGGGGAATACCCGGAGCCGGATCAGATGGGGGTTGTAGTCTCCGAGTGGCTGTGACCCGGTCCGTGCCCAGGGTGTCAAGCTCAGAGTATGTGGCAGTCCTACAGATGTTACAAAGTTCTTTATGTCGACTACGCCACCCGTTGTATTGCGGTCACTACGGCCGCCGCTGCAGCAGGGTCCGCTGAGGCTGATGGTGTTGGTGCAGCTTTTGATAGTATAACCCCCAACGGGAGGGGTATAGCCTCAGGGGGTCAGGTGCAGAGGATGGGGGTTGTGGTGGTGCAGCATAGATGGTAATTAAAGACAGAGTCGGGTTGTGCAGTTTAGGGTATTTACTTACTGCTGATGTTCCGGTCACTCCAGCTTCAAGTGACCACCCGAGCCGTGCTGCGTCCACCAGGTCCTGGATTCAGCCAACCCCCAAGCAAGTCCGGAGCGTGACCCTGAGCCCTCCTTCCTGTCCTGTCTTCTGGCCGTCCCCACCAGGGATCCACCTAGGTCCAGCTCCCTCGGGCCTTCTGTTGGGAAACCCTTGGCCTTGGGTTCCCTGACCCTACATGTGGTTTGCCTTCAGGGTGGATGTGGTGGGTGGCCGTGGCAGATCCTGCCCACGGCCTCCGGTCTCTGGCTAGGGTGTGCTTTAGCCCCCACCAGTTTGGGATCCGGTACCCTATTGCCAACTCTTCACCCGATGATGGACTTTGGGTTCTCAGAGTCCTTTTCTTTCACCCCCTCTGGGTCTTTCTTCCTTTCTCCTCTCTCTCTCTCTGGGGCTGCTCTGCTCCTCTTCCTCTACTCTGCTCTGACAAAAGGCTGACAGACTGACTCCTCTGCAAAGACTGACCCTGTTCTTTGATGGTGCCCACCTTAAATACTCCCTCTATGTGTGAGCTCAGGTGACCAGCACCCAATGAGCTCCTATCTTTACCCAGGCTGCTCCCCCTATCTGCCCCTACACTACTTGGGATGTACCACCCCCCTCCCACTCCAGCCAGGAACAGACTCGGTCGTACCTGCACATTTCTAAGTGGGAGTACCGTTGGTCCGTTCCTCGGAAATGGGATGTGTGTAGTGCATGCAGCTTTCTGAGCTCAGTGCCACACTCCATCCTTACCCGGGAGTGGAATATCACACCTCTGGGTTGAGGTGCAATACCCCTGTAGCAGCCGAATCCTCAGGGTGCTACAAAGGCCTCACAGCTCCTGACATACAGTACAATGGCCCAATAGCATTCCTATATAATTTATAATGTTCTCACAGATTCCTTTATACAGTATGATGGTCCCACAGCTCCCTATAATCAGTATGATGACCCTACAGATCCCTATATACAATATAATGCCCCAAAGCTCTCCATATACCGTATGATAGCCCCACAGCACTCTATACACAATATCATGGCCCCACAGCCCCCATATATATCATACGATTGCCCCACAGCTTCTTACATGCAGTATGATGGCCTCCACAGCTTTCTATATAAAGGATGATGGCCTCCACAGCTCCGTTTATACAGTATGATGTCCACGACAGCTCCCCATATACAATATGATGTCTCCACCACTCCCTATATAAAGTATGATGGCCTGCACAACTTCAGATATACAGTATGATGTCCCCCCCAGAGTTCCCTATATACAATATGATGGCCTCACAGCTATCTTATATAGAATATGATGTCCCCACAGCTCGCTATATACTGTATGAAAGTCCAACAGCCTCACTTTATACAGTATGATGGCCCCACATCCCCCTTATATACAGTTTGATATCTCCATTGTGCTCTAAATACAATATTATGCCCTATACTATTCCTTGTATACAGTATGATGGCCCAACAGATCCCTATATACAATATGATGGCCCCACAGCTTCGCTATTTACAATATGATGGCCACACAGCTCACTATATACATTATGAAGGCTCTACAGCTTCCTGTATACAGTACTATGGCCCCACGGCACTCCTATATAAATTTTGATGTTCTCACAGCTTCCTATATACAATATGATAGCCTCACAGCTCCCTATATACAGTTGATTAACCCCACAGCTCCCTATATTCTGTTTGATGACCTCATGGAGCGCAATCTCCTGATTGGGAGAGCAGATAGCATGATTAGACCTGTTCTGAAAGATGTCATGTTATAAGAGAAGATGGGAAGGGAGGTGAAAAGATAACTGCTGTATAGAAATCAGTTGAAGGAGAGAGGTGGCTGGTATGTTAAGAGTTAACCTCTTTCCCAGAATATAGCTACTGCGCACACTTGCACATTGGGCCTAGCTCTAGAGGCTGAGCTACATGGAAATGAGTTCTACACTATAAAAGATAAAATCTCTCATAGCAAGAGAATGATAGCAGGTAGAAAACGCAAATCAATTGCAAACTTGAAATAACATTGCGGAATTTCTGTAATATGATTATAGACTGCATGTTCTATATTTAGTTGGATTGTTGGCAGGGGACAAAAAAACTTTCTTAATGAGGTTATCCTGTAATGCCCACTTGTGAGAATATTGAGAATGAAAGATCAGTCCAGAAGGAGAAAGAAGCAAATTTCTCTGATAAGATATATTACAAAGTTTCTTAGTTTCATGTGTACTATTGACTTATGAAAAACAATTAAAATGAGTTTCTCTTAACTGAAAAAAGTAATAAATCAAAGCTGTTAAAGCAAACTAAACTATAAAACATAAAATCCAAATTCTCCATTATTCCAAATTGTTTTTGTATCCGTACTGAAATGTTACTTAATAGTATACTATGTTATTTTATTATTATATTCATCTCCATTTGCATAATGGTGGAATATCAATGTCCCATAGATAAATATTCTCATTCAGAAGACAGCAGGCAGTGAAAAGCTTTGCAAAAGCCAGAAGTGGGTTAATATGCCAGAGACTGCATTTTCTTGCTTACAAGTGATTAAGACTTATATTTCACCCCATGTAAAGATGAAATATCTGAATCTGCGAGAGGTGAATGCCAAGAGAACTGATGGCCCATTGATTTCCCACTGTTTCTTTCAGAAGCACTGCCATGTGAAAAGGACTTTTTTTCCAGACCGAAGACACAGCATTTAAACTGTTCTCTGAAGGTGGTAACTATGGGGCTTATTTATCAAGCGTGAGAATTAGAGCTAAAAGCTAAAGTCACGTAATTGGACTGGATTTTTTTTCTGTATTTGTCAAAAGCACTTTGCTAATGGTATCCATCCCAGTTATTTTTTTTTTAAACAGAATTATATGCACTGTGTGCCACTAGAGGCTATGAAAGAAAAAGGAATTAAGAGGCCTGTTTGTATAGCTGGATAGAAGCAGCTGGATGTGGCGCCACTCATTGACTCTACGTGGGAGTAACAAATTTCCAGTCAACCTTACAGAATTTCTCAATCTCAAACTTTTAAACTTTATGAATGTTCCTACCTGTGAAGTCATTCTAATGACATACCTACTTATAATTGACATTTAGGTAATAATAGTGATCAAGGTGGTATTTTATTCCAGCTAATAAATGAAATACATAAAGAAGGTATCTTTGAATATTCAGCTAGTTTTTATCTTTACTTGAACAAATCTGTGCTGTTCTTACATTGGGATGTAGAATGACCAGAGGAAGAAGTCAACATGTCATGTCAAAGCTCTTATATTTTAAGGCCAGGGCTAAGCTATGACCCTAACTAGAGGCAGGTCATGCAACTTGAATAGGATGATGCAGCTCTTTTGCTATTCATGTTATGTTATTCTATAAAATAATCCATCACAAAACGTTATGCAGAAAGTTGAGCACTAGCTAGTTGTTTGGCATACACCTTGTAGGCATCTTGACCATAGGCTGAATTTAGTCTGAATAATAACCCCAAAGTATTGCCTGTTGTGGTATTCTTCCTACCCCAATAAAGAGAGGAGCAGCATTCAGATGAAATTCTTCTCTATCAGTTAGCTTACATAATTATGACATTCGCAAAACCTTTTAAGGGTATTATAACTAACATAGGTGTACCATCACCTTGTTATTTATTTCAAGAGAACCTAAGATAAAAACAAAATGAGCAAATTCTCTGTAGCAAATAAATAGATAAATAAATAAATAGTAATAATATATTTAAATAACATAGGGCGCTTAGTTAACACTATTTTGATCAAAAAAGCATAAAAGCCATCCCACCGCAACAAGGTGTACCCAATTGGGACGGTACCTAACTCTTGTAGTTCACCTTAATATGAGTCAGCAGACGTTAAAATAGATAAGGGCAGAGCAGGACTGAGTCCTTACTGTTCAGACTCCCGCCTGTGGAAAGCTATATAACTGTTTGAACAGTTGGGACCCGTTCATACTTTGTCCTTAACTATTGTGATGTCTGCTGACACATAGGGAGGTGAACTACAAGAGTTAGGTACCGTCCCGATGGGGTGCATCTTGTCGCTGTGGTATGTATTTTACACTTTTTTGATCAAAGCAGTGTTAACTAAGTACCCTATGTTATTTACATGTACTATTACTGTTCATTTACTTACTACAGGGTATTTGCTCATTTTGCTTTTAGTTTAGGCTCTGTCTGTTGAAGCTCACCTGTCAGCAGGATTCTGCTCAGTAAACTAAAATGATACCTTGGTTGATGAAATCCGCCCTGTGGTTCTTGTGTAATCTTTACTTTCAGTTTGGGGATAATGATATGCTCGTGCTCCGGGGCGGCCTGTGGGGGGCGCTCTATCTGGTGCTCTGCTTACATATTCATCTGTATGCTCTTATGACAGCTCACTGTGCCTTCACTGACCTGCCTCCTATTTTACATAACGCATCTAGTAGTGTATTTGTAGCACCCTGAGGATTCGGCTGCTACAGGGGTATTACACCTCAAGCCAGAGGTGTGGTATTCCACTCCCGGGTAAGGATGGAGTGTGGAACTGAGCTTAGTAGGCTGCATGCACTACATACATCCCATTTCCGGGGGACAGAACAACGGTACTCCCACCAGTATATGTGCAGGTACGACAGCGTCTGTCCCTGGCTGGAGTGGGAGGGGGGTGGAACATCCCAGTAGTGTAGGGGCAGATAGGGGGAGTAGTCTGGGTAAAGCTAGGGTGCTGGTCACCTGGGCTCACACATAGAGGGAGTATATATGGTGGGCACCATCTTAGGAACAGGGTCAGAGAGCCTGAGGAGAAGCTGAGGGAGAGCTCAGCCAGGAGGGCTGACAGGGAGCTGTGGCTCCGGCTGGGCCCAGCTCCAGAGCAAGGCCTGCAGTGGAGAGAGAGGAGGAAGAAGGACCCAGAGAGAAAGACAGAGGGAACCCCAAGAACCCAGAAACAGACCAGAAAGGGTGAAGGGTTGGCGGACACGGGTACCGGAACCCGAACTGGTGGAGGCCACTAATCCTCAGCCAGAAACCGGAGGTCGTGGTCAAGATTTGCCACGACCCTCACCAAATCCACCAGAAAGGCACACCAAGCATAGGGTCAGGGAACCCAGAGGAGGTTTGACCACCAAGAGACCCGAGGGAGCCGGCCAAAGGTGGATCCCTGGTGGGAACGGCCAGGAGGAAGAGAGAGAGACAGGGAAGCTCAGGACCACGCTCCGGACTGCCTGGGGGTTGGCCGAGTCCAGGACCTGGTGGACGCAGCACGGCTCGGGTGGTCACTCAAGGCCAGAGTGACTGAGAGAACACCTGTGAGTAAAAACCCTGAAACTGCACCTCAAGTCTCTGACTCTCCTTTCTACAACATAACTACACCCATCATCCACACCTGCTGCCCTGAGGCCATACCTCTCCCGTTGGGGGTTATACCATCACTGCTGCACATATACCACCGGCCTCAGCGGACTCAACGGGTGGCGTAGTCGATCAAATTAACATCTACTGCCATAGACTGCCACTTAGTTTGACACCCTGGGCACGGACCGGGTCACCGCCACAAGGACTACTACCCCCATCGAGATCCGGCTCCGGGTATCCCTTGCACACGGCCCAGGGGGCGCGTCAACTTTTGGCGTAGTCGGCAGGATTTCGTGCCCGCAACCACCGGGTACTGCGTGCCTGAAAAAGAGACTTTTAAAACTTACCATCCGTGAGGTTTTCCCGCCATCGATGGAGATTCCCGCCATCCGGCGCCATCTTCAGCCTTCTTCCCGCAATCGGTGAAGATTCCCGCCATCCACGGAGTTTCCCGCCACTGGGAGAAGATTCCCGCCATTTCAGAAGATTTCCCGCCTTGGCAGAGCGGACGCCATTATGGACGTGCCAGAGGGTGGCAAGAGGCCACCTCCCATCGTGGGCCAGGACCAAGAATGGCGCCAAAAGCGGAAACCGCCCCCACCAGCAGAGACTGTGATGCTTGAGATGTCCATCAGCGTGAGGGGACTGCCCCTGGAACTGACAATCACCAAGTTGCCCCGGGACCACCCTCAGTGTGGGCAGACCAAGAACAAAAGAGAGAAGATGGGTGCAGCCTGGAGGAGTCTGGAGAGGAGTCTGGAGAAGCCGTACCCGGAGATGGAGGGAGAGTCAGGCAGCACCGACCCTGTGGTCAGGAGCCTGTTGCAAGCTACCACCCCACAAGACCTGGTGGGGATCCTGGCACAGCTCCCCCGAGACCGGGAGCGTGCACAGACCGCGCTGGAGGGACTCGCACGGAGGATGGCCCAGGTGCAGCGAGAAACGCTGACGGAGTGGAGCAGAGAGATGGCCCTGCAGGCTGGAACCCGCCAACGGAGCACGCCACCCGAGACGAGGAGTCAGACCGCCTCTGAGGATGGTGCAGGAGGAATCAAGGCCGGAGACGACGCCGAGGAAGGAGCTAAAGAAACGGAGGCAGGTAAAGGGGACGTCACTACCCCGAGCCGAGAAGCCGTGAGCCTGCCCCAGCTCCCCGTCGCAGAGCCCGAAATTTCCCCTGCCGTGCCCGTCGTTGCACCGTCACCGCTCCCGACTAGGCCTCAAACAGAAGCCGCGGCCACGCCCCCTGTGACGTCACGCGCCTCAACCCTGAGCGCGGCCAAGCAGGAGACGCCACCGGCCTGGTCGCAAGGCCGAGTGCCCCCGGGCGCCGCAGTACCAACAGCGCCCTCTACCTCCACTGAGCCACCGGCCTGGTCGCAAGGTCAAGTAACCCCGGGCGCCGCCGTCTTCACGGTGCCCTTTACGTTCAGGGTGCCCCAAGCCTGGTCGCAAGGCCTGGTAAACCTGGGCGCCGCTACCACCACCGCGCCCTCAACTTCCACTGTGCCGCACCTGGGTGAGGACTTGTTTGCCCAGCACACTTGCCCGGATGGGCAGCCCTTTGTGTGGCCACCGGAGTACCACCATCCCCGACTCCGGAAAGAAAGACCCCTGTGCGAACCCCTGATCCCGGCTCCGGCGCCCGCCAAGATCACCCCACTCTCGTTGGAGGAAGCGCAGTTTGCGTGGGACCCCACTGGAGGAGACCTCATCGGGTTCACTCAAGAGGACCCGGACGGGTCTAAAGAATACAGGGAGGAAGCATCAGGAGGACGCCGTTATTAGAGTACGGTAAAAAAAGAACTGTACATAGTTACCCATAAGGGTATAAGAACTGCTGCTAATTTAAATATGTTCCCCGTTGGGACAAGTGTGAACTTAAACCCGTGTGTCCCCTATCCCTTAACAGGCTGAGGACTGTGAACAGCCATTCCTTTTCCCCACTGGCCGAGGACTGAGAGCGGCCACCTCCCCTTGTATATAGTTGCGCTTTCTAAAGCGCCCCCTACTGGTTTTATAAGGAGCTGTGTTTTTTCCAGAAGAGACTGTTGCACTTTACCCGGTCACAAGTTGCACCGTGGCCGGAGGAACAAGAATGTTTATAATGAAAAGTTTTATATGAAGAGTTTATTGCTGCTGATAATATATATAGTGTTTTATATGTTTATGATGTTTTTGAAAAAGAATTGTATGTTTTTGGATATTTTATTCTTTTACAGCCCGAGGACGTGCTGTGATTTACCAGGGGGGAATGTAGCACCCTGAGGATTCGGCTGCTACAGGGGTATTACACCTCAAGCCAGAGGTGTGGTATTCCACTCCCGGGTAAGGATGGAGTGTGGAACTGAGCTTAGTAGGCTGCATGCACTACATACATCCCATTTCCGGGGGACAGAACAACGGTACTCCCACCAGTATATGTGCAGGTACGACAGCGTATGTCCCTGGCTGGAGTGGGAGGGGGGTGGAACATCCCAGTAGTGTAGGGGCAGATAGGGGGAGTAGTCTGGGTAAAGCTAGGAGCTCATTGGGTGCTGGTCACCTGGGCTCACACATAGAGGGAGTATATATGGTGGGCACCATCTTAGGAACAGGGTCAGAGAGCCTGAGGAGAAGCTGAGGGAGAGCTCAGCCAGCAGGGCTGACAGGGAGCTGTGGCTCCGGCTGGGCCCAGCTCCAGAGCAAGGCCTGCAGTGGAGAGAGAGGAGGAAGAAGGACCCAGAGAGAAAGACAGAGGGAACCCCAAGAACCCAGAAACAGACCAGAAAGGGTGAAGGGTTGGCGGACACGGGTACCGGAACCCGAACTGGTGGAGGCCACTAATCCTCAGCCAGAAACCGGAGGTCGTGGTCAAGATTTGCCACGACCCTCACCAAATCCACCAGAAAGGCACACCAAGCATAGGGTCAGGGAACCCAGAGGAGGTTTGACCACCAAGAGACCCGAGGGAGCCGGCCAAAGGTGGATCCCTGGTGGGAACGGCCAGGAGGAAGAGAGAGAGACAGGGAAGCTCAGGACCACGCTCCGGACTGCCTGGGGGTTGGCCGAGTCCAGGACCTGGTGGACGCAGCACGGCTCGGGTGGTCACTCAAGGCCAGAGTGACTGAGAGAACACCTGTGAGTAAAAACCCTGAAACTGCACCTCAAGTCTCTGACTCTCCTTTCTATAACATAACTACACCCATCATCCACACCTGCTGCCCTGAGGCCATACCTCTCCCGTTGGGGGTTATACCATCACTGCTGCACATATACCACCGGCCTCAGCGGACTGCTCTGCAGCGGCGGCTTCAAAGCCGCACTCAACGGGTGGCGTAGTCGATCAAATTAACATCTACTGCCATAGACTGCCACTTAGTTTGACACCCTGGGCACGGACCGGGTCACCGCCACAAGGACTACTACCCCCATCGAGATCCGGCTCCGGGTATCCCTTGCACACGGCCCAGGGGGCGTGTCAACTTACCTTCCTGACAGATTTTCAGGTTACCGAAGGAATTTTTTTTCCTTTAGGGAAAGCTGTCGCCTATATTTCATGCTCCACCTACAATCCACTGGCTCAGAGAGTCAACCTGTGGGACTGATTATTTCCTTGCTTCAGGGTAACCCCCAGGGTTAGGTCTTTTCTCTACCTCCAGAAGCTCCAGAGCACTCCGCAGTCAACTCATTTTTTGAGGCCTTAGTGCTCCTATATGACAAACCTGACAGGGTAGCTTTCGCTGAAGGTAAATTAACCACGCTTTGTCAGGGTCAACATCCGGCTGAGGATTTTTTTTAAACCAGATATATACCAAACAAATTAGCGCCAAAAATGAAAATAATTATACTGGACATAACCTAGCTATAATTAAATCATGGCCATATATAGATAGCATAGAACCAATTCACAAGAAATAGCCAAAAAAATGAAGATAAATTTATTTTATTAAAGTAGATCAAGTAAATAAAAAGGTATAATGAGCAACACAAATACGTCAGTAAAGCAGGAGGAGATAAGGTGCACCACATAAATAATAAATTCAAACATATAACAGTTAACACTCAAATGAACATTCGGGGGTATAAAGTGAATACAAGTGTATTTAAGAATGTCCTTAAAGGGAACCTGTCACGTCCTAGTTGCTATGTATACTGCCCCCACAGCGTTGTTAGTGATGCAATGTGCATCATTAACAAGCTTTTTTCATTAAAATCGGTGGTAGTATAATGATGTTATAACGTTTTATATACTTTGTCCTACCTGCTCGTATTCAGTCATAGGGGTGTGATTCTCTCATTCAGTCAGGGGCAGCACCACATTCAGTCACTGCTGGCTCTGCCCATGTATTTGAATACTGCTCCTGGAAAGGTTGCGTCTAGATTGGGGGTGATTTTTTGTGCTCCTCACCACTTTAGCCACTCTGATCTAGATGCTTCACTGATCAACTCTGATCTAGACGCAACCTTGCCGGGAGCAGTATTCAAATATATGGGTGACGCCAGCATGACTGAATGCAGGGCCCATCCCTGACTGAATGAGAGAATCACACCCCTATGACTGAATACGAGCAGGTAGGACAAAATGTACATAATGTTATAAAATCATTATACTACCACCGATTTTAATGAAAAAAGTTTGTTAGTGATGCACATTACATCACTAACAATGCTGTGGGGGCAGTATACATAGCAACTAGGACGTGACAGGTTCCCTTTAAACTGAACCAGGGATCTGGCGTCAGTCCTGCAGGAGGAGATGGCCACAAGTAACCTTTGCTAATACATCTTCTTTATTGTTCTGCATTGTTGGCCCAAAATACTGCCTGGGTGGTTCAGTTTAAGAACATTGTTATATACACTTGTATTCCTTTTATACCCTCAGATGTTCATTTAAGTGCTAACTGTTATATGTTTGAATTTATTATTCATGTGGTGCACCTTATCTCCTCCTGCTGTACTGACGTATTAGTGTTGCTCATTATACCTTTTTATTTACTTGATCTACTTTAATAAAATACATTTATATTAACCTTTTAGGTTATTTCTTGTGAATTGGTTCTATGAGGATTTTTTTTGTACAGAGTTTCGTCCCTGGACTACTGACTTCCTCCAGAATTTAGAAACCAACCGAGTTCCTCTATCGGAAACAATATTTTCTGGAATTCCATGTAGATGCACAATGTGTTTAACCCTAGAACGCATGACCATAAAAATCTACACTTTCACATACCTGGGGCCTTTTAGGCCCGTGTGCAAATAATAAATAAATTCTAACTAAAGAAATCTTGCAGAAAATAGAAAACAATTAACAGGGCGGGCCTGCGAGGCCCCAGGTATGCGTTCTAGAGTTAATAAACAACTCACTTGAAGTTTGGGACTTAGGCAACCCAGACAAAGGAACGAGGAACAAAAGGACATTGTTTGCTAAATCCGTCCACCACTACCAAAATTACAGTTTTCCCTTTTGAGGGTAGTGAAATCCATGCAGCGGTGGGTCCAAAGACTTTTTTGGAGTTGATAAGGACTGAAGAAGTCCTGCTGGGTGGGTTCAGGGTGTTTTTGTTTGGGATCAGATTTTGCAATTATTAACATATTACCTACAATCTTGAACAATGATTGGCCACCAAAAATTCCTGGTTATAGTCGGATTGTATTGCTAATCCAAGGGTGACATGCAAGGACTGAATCATGAGACTCCTGTAGTACTGGAAGATAAAGCTGGGGAGGCACAAATCATTTTTGAGAGGGAATATTGTCAGGGGTTAATTCTTGATTTTTACGAATCTCCTCAACAAGATCTAGAGAAACCAAGGACACAACTATACCCTCAACTAGAATAGGGACTTGTTCTGAGTCCTCAGTTTGGGATGGGCAGAATCTTTGAGAGAGAGCATTGGCTTTCATGTTTTTTGTACCAGGTCTAAATGTCACTACAAAACCTAACCTAGACAAGAACAAAGCCCATCTAGCTTGCCTAGGATTTAGTCTGTTGGCTGTCTCAAGATACGTCAGATTTTTGTGGCCAGTAATAACCGTTATGTTTGGCACCTTCAAGGAAGTGGTGCCATATCTTGAAGGCCCCGTTCTATAGTAAAATTAATATTGAATTGTCATTTTCATCAGTTTATCAATCAGAGACCAATGGTAAGACTGAACATGCCAACCAAACACCCAAGCAACTTCTTGGTGTTATGTCTCTGACCATTAGTCTGACTGGGTTGAACACTTGCCGTTAGCTGAGTTTGTTGCAAAAAATCAATATCAAGAATCTATTAAGACACCTCCATTCTTCTGTAATCTTGGGTATCATCCACATTTTGGTTCCTTTGCATCCTCTAAAATTGACACTCCAGAAACTGGTAAATCCGCAGGCAAGTTGAAGCTTGTCTGGTCTGAGATCAGAGAAAACCTGAGAAAGGCACAGAGTAGACTGACCTCATCTGCTAATAAGAGGCATATTGATAGCCCGAGCTTTGCTATTCAGGACAAGGTGTGGTTATTCTCCAGAAATATCAAGCTCAAGGTCACCTCTGCTAAGTTGAGACCCAAGTTCATTGGTCCTTATGAGATTATTGAGGTGGTCAATCCATTAGCCTCGGTTTGAAACTTCCCCCCTCATTCTGGATTCCCAATGTCTTTCACAAATCGTTGCTAAATATATATTGTTTACCGGCGCACCCTGTTGATAACCCCTATCCATTTGTGTTGTTGGAGGCAGCCTCAAGTATGAAGTGGAAACATTTTTTGATTGCAGGATAGTAAAGCGATTCTTGCAGTACCTGGTTCATTGGAAAGGCTATGAACCATAGGAAATATTGTGGGTGTCAGCTAATAACATCAATGCTGACAATCTTATCAGAAAGTTCCATCATTATTTCCCTGGTCCTAAATGTCTGGAGGCCCTTCATAAGAAGACGGGTACTGTAACACCTGTGCCAGTTTCGCTTTGGCTACTCTCACTCTTGTGCGTGATGCTTGATAGCATGAATCCTATTTTACTCCTGGGACTAGTGGCTCTGGCCAGTCCGGAAACTGCAAGGTTAATCTTGTTATTTTGGTTTCTGTCTGCTATCAGCAATGGGTGGGGCTGTTCTATATAAATCCCTGAGAACCAGCTCCCATGGTCAGTCAATTGTCCAGCTTTTCAGATTCAGAGCTCTGTGCAGTGCTTTCATGTTTTGTCCTGATAATACCCGTTCTTTGACCTCTATTTGATATTTGACTACCCACTTGTTTTATGATTGTGTTCCTGAAGTGACCTCTTGGCTTTGACCCTGCTTGATGACCATTCCTACGTTTGGACAACAGCCCTTCCATGGTAGCCATCTACTGGATCGTGTAGTAAAATAAGATTCCTGTATAAGTTAAAGGGTATAGGGGTTCCTCTGGAGTATGCCAGATGGAGTGGCTTGTGCCAAGTGTGTCTGAGGTAGCCTTTTTGAGCCATTGGCCTCAGGCAGATGTGACACCACTGTAGTTGTAAACATGGTTACCTGGTTAGGGGCCAACTCAGATGTGTTTTACAGCCCCTACCATGGGCTGAACCCTGAGCTATGCCTCTAAAGTTTGTACATTGCATACATTATAATGCTTACTGGAAGATGGACCGGCACCACCCAAATCAAATGGCACTGTGCTGAGAACTAAGAAAACGGTGATTCACTCTCTACTTTTCCTGGAAAAATTGTGTGGTGCTTGCAAATTCCTTCTTGATTTGTTAACAATGGACAGATACAATTTGGAGGAAAATGTTTTCATTGTGAAAACTTATTGGAAAACTGAGTCCTTAGGGCTCTTTCACACGTCAGTATCTTCATCGTGAGTGGTTTCCACACGTACCGGAGACACTGACACACGCAGACCCATTCAAATGAATGGGTCTATGCACATCTCAGTGTGTTTTCATGGACCATGTGTCCGTGTGCTCCACATGGAGACAAGTCCATTTTTTTTGCGGATACACGGTCCGAAAAAGTGCCTCACGCTGAACACACACAGATGACATCCATGTGTCATCAGTGTGACATGGACCGGCGCCTGGGAATCAGCACTACAGGTAGCTCTGTTCACAAGCGCCGGTTGCTGAACACTGACCTCATTATGGTTCCCTGCCGGGGCTGCAATCAGCACCAGGGGGGACCATGATGACGGTAGTGGTAGTCTGCTCCCGCAGTGTCCCCACCTGTAAAAATAAGAATAAAATAATAAAATCCATGTACTAACCTCTCCCAGGTGTCCCCCCGCTGTAATCCTCTGACCGCTGATGCCGGGAAGAATGAGCTGCTCTGGAGCTGCGCTCAGTGAGTGACAGGACACCTTTCCTGAGCTACAGCTCCAGAGTCGCTCATTCTCCCCAGCTCCTCTGCAGCAGCGGTCGCATGGATTACAGCAGGGGGACACCTAGGAGAGGTGAGTACATGGATTTTATTATTTTATTCTTATTTTTACAGGCGGGGACACTGTGTGAGCAGACTACCACTACCCTCATCATTGTCCCTGCTGGTGCTGATCACAGCGCTGGCAGAGAACCATGATGAGGGCAGCGTTCAGCACCCAGCGCTTTTGGACAGCGCTAACTGTAGCGCGGATTACCAGGCACCATCCGTGTGATCCTGAAGAGGTACACGGTTTTCACAAGTGTGACACACACAGGCACAAGGACACATGGGACACAGATATCTCCGCCACCGGTTTTTCTGGTACCGGAAATATCCGGATGTGTGAAACCGGCCTTAAAGAGGTGCTAAAGTGAGTTTCCAAGAAGTTTGGAGGTCGAAATCCGCCATCCAATCCATGTTTTCTGGCATTGGTGAATAAGCTGTAAAGTACAGAAGCATTACTGGATAGGCAGGATTGATGACGTCAGAAAATATCAGAGGTAACAATTCAAGATGTGAAACTGTGACTTCTGGCATCTCCCTGTAATCGATGCACAGGCTTTCCCAGGAGACAGGCATGACGTTTTGCACATATCAACGATGACAGAGTAATCTCCAAGGGTCTCTGGCCACCAAGATCACCTGATTTAACACCGCTGGATTTTTTCCTTTGGGGACATTTGAAAGGTTCTGGTGTACAGTAACAATTGCAGGTAGTCCGAGAGAACGTATAGTGAGAAATTCATGCTATGATCCCAGACATCCTGCGGAATACATTCAACAATATGTAATGGCACGTGCAGGCATGCTTGGATGCAAGCGGTGGACATTTTCAACATCTGCTTTGGAACATCAGTTTCTCATAAACCAAGGTATATACAGTCCAAATTTCAGTACGAAAGATCATCTCTTTTAGAAGTTACAGCAATTTTTCCAGGTAATAGTAGCGAGTGAATCACCCTGTATAAGTAAAAGGAAAATATTCTTGGTAAAAAGAACACCAGTACCCATACAATAGGCAAAGCAATCTGAATACTAAAATATAAAGCTTTATTAAATAGTATTGTTGAACATATACACACATACAAATAAAACCAATTAAAAAGCAAAAACAAAAAAATGTGTCTGCAAAAGACACCAAATCTCCACAATAGAAAATATACAAATGCGTAAATAATTGCACACTGCCTCCAAAGTATACAAAGTATACAAAGGGCAACATGTCCAAAAAAAGAAGTTACAAAATAAATTAGTGATAATTGTATAATGATAAAAAGAACACTGGTATAAGAAACTTTCAGATAGAAAATATAAATATCAGATAAAAAAATAAGTAGACGTGTGACCTTTTAGTTTTACCCTGAATATAAATAAGAGGGAACCTTAGAATCATAGAAAGGTAGAGTTGGAGAATAAAGCTGATCCCTCTACAGTGTGACAGCCCTTGAGATATTTGTAGACAGCAATTAAGTCTCCTCTCAGTCTTCTCTTTTGCAAGCTAAACATTCCCAAATCTTTTAACCGTTCCTCATTGGACATTGTATGTAGACCGGTCACCATTCTTGTTGCTCTTCTCTGAACTTGCTCCAGTTTCTTCATGTCTTTATTATGATGTGGTGCCCAAAACTGGGCACTCAATTCCGGATCAGGTCTGACCAAGGAGGAGTAGAGGAGGGTAATTACTTTGTGTGATCTAGACTTTATGCTTTTGTTAATGTAACCCAGAATTGTGTTTGCCTTTTTTGCTGCTGCATCACACTTTTGACTCATGTTCAGTCTGTGATCTATTAGTGTGCCTAAGTCTTTTTCACATGTGCTGTTGCTTAGCCCTACTCCTCCCATTCTGTATATGCTTTTTTCATTTCTCTTGCCCACATGTAGGACTTTGCATTTGACGCGCCCCCTGGGCCTGTGTGTGCGGGGAATACCCGGAGCCGGATGGCTGGGGGTTGTAGTCTCCGTGGCGTGGACCCGGTCCGTGCTCAGGGTGGTCAATTCAGTGGCAGTCTTATTAGTGAGATAATAGTCCGACTACGCCACCCGTGGATTGCGGTCAGTGGGGGCCGCCGCTGCAAGGCAGACCGCTGAGGCCGGTGTTATGTGTGCAGCTAAGAATGGGATGACTCCCCAAGGGAGAAGTATAGCCTCAGGGCAGTTAGTGTGGATGATGGGAGTGATGGTGCATGAGCGTCCCAGCACTGGTAGTGCTGGTGCGGCGAAGAAGCACAGAGACGTGTGGTTGCAGTTTCTAATGCTTTACTCACAGTTCTTCACTGGTCCTAGTCACCTCGGTACCGGCGGTGACTGCCCAAGCCGTGCTGCGTCCACCAGGCAAGGGGCTCGACCAAATCCCAGGCAATTCCAGAGCATGGCACAGGGCTCCCTTCTCTTCCCTTCTCTGGCCGTGCCCCACCAGTGTCTCTACGTTTGTCCGGCTGCCTCGGGCCTTCTCTTGGTACGCTGATCTCTGCGTCCCTGACCCTATGTGGTGTGCCTTCCTGGTAGGTGTAGTGAGGGGTCGCACCGAGATATAGTCACGACCGCCGGTCTTTGGCTGAGGATTAGTCGCCTCCACCAATTTGGGATCCGGTACCCTGTTCTGCCAACCCGTCACCCGCAATCTCCAGGGCCTATGGGGTTCCTTCTTCTCTCATGTCTCTGGGCCTCTCTTAATGTGCTGTTCCTTGTTTCCTTTCTCTTCTGTTCCTGTTCTCTCTGCTGTTTCTGGCCTCCACTCCAGGCCTGCCTCGTGGAGCTGGGCCCAGACTGAGACACAGCTCCCTGTCAGCCCTCTCTGGCTGAACTCCTCTCTGAACAGACTCCCCGGACTGAACACTGTTCTAAGATGGTGCCCACCTTATATACCTCCCTCTATGTGTGAGCCCAGGTGACTAGCAACCAATGGGCTACTACCTTTGCCCAGAGACCCACCCCTATCTGCTCCTACACCACTGGGTTTTCCTCCCCCTCCCCACTCCAGCCAGGGACAGATGCTGTCGTGCCTGCACTTCTGTCTAGTGGGAGCACCATTGAGCTGTCCCTCGTAAATGGGGTGTGTGTGGTGCATGCAGCCTACCGAGTCCTGGTCCACAATCCATCCTTACCCGGTAATGGAATACCACACCTCTGGTTTGAGGTGCAATACCCCTGTAGCAGCCGAGCCCTCGGGGTGCTACATTCCCCCCTGGTAAATCACAGCACGTCCTCGGGCTGGAAAAGAATAAAAACAATTTAAACATACAAAAATTTTAGAATGCATTCACATATAAGACATTAACTATTTACTCATCCCTTTATGGGAGGTACTCTTCTCTGTTTAACGTTACTGGTATAAAACATTATAAAGCATCTTACTAATGCCACCAGAACTCTTTTATAAAACACTATATAAACTTTGGTATTTCTATTTTAGCAGCATATCAAACTTTTTCAGTAGAAAACATTGTCAAGTAAAACATTCTTCCACAAACACATTCTTGAGTTCTGGCCGCTGTGCAACTTGCGACCAGGTGTTCACTTTCTCTTAAAGGTGCAACAGTCCATTTAATTCGTCCTGAGGTAGACGTTGCAGTTATTTTATAGAACCAGTAGGGGGCGCTTTAAGAAGCGCAACTATTTACAAGGGATTGGCCGTTCCCAGTCCCCGGCCGGTTGGAAAGGGGGAATGGCTGCTCACAGTCCTCAGCCTGGTAAAGAAGGGGGTAACTTGGCGTGTAACAGTCCTTTAACAGTTCCACATTAGTCCCAACGGGGACCACACTTCAATCCCGTAACAATTCCAACATCAGTTCTTATACCCTGATGGGTAACTATATACAGTTCAATTTACCGTTCACTGGTAACGGTGTCCTCCTGACGCTCCTTGCTCTTCCGGGTAATCTTCAGGTCCATCCGGACCCTCAGGGTACTCAGTGTCTGGGCGGTACTGCAGTTCCTCCTCCGTGAGCCGGTGAACGTGGAGGGCGTACGGTCCCTTGGCACCCGGGTAGAGATCGCGTCCGGGGTGTCCCTCCGGCAGGTGGCTCTCGACGTCCCTGCGGGTGACAAAGACGTCGCCGGGGGTTCTATAGTCTCTGATAAAGCCCCAGCCATGCTCCAGCTGGAACTTTATTACGGTCCCGTTGACTCGGGGACCGCGGGTGGCTCGGGGGTCTTGTCGGGCCCTGCGCTTCTGCTCCGCGCTCCGGGCCTGCAGCTGTTCCTCTCGGATCCGCCTCTCCCGCCGTTCCCTCTCAAATACCTCCAGCTGTTGACGGCAGCTCTCCTCGCGCCGGGCTGCGTCCGCCCGGGTCTCCTGGGTGAACCCCATGAGATTCTCACTGGTGGGATCCCATGCAAATTGAGCGTCCTCCAGCAGTAGCGGAGCGATTTTGGCGGGCTCCGGAGCCGGGATCAGAGGCTCACGCAGGGGTTGTTCTCTCCGGAGACGGGGGTTGACGTACTCCGGTGGCCACACGAAGGGCAGCCCGTCCGGGCTGGTATGTTGCGCAAAGAGGTCTGCGCCCAGGGGTGGCACCACGGGCCTCGGTCGGGGAGCAGCGCCCGGGGGCACTCGGCCTTGCGACCAGGCCGGGGAATTTCCGGTTGGGCCTGGGGGTGGCACTGTTGAGGAAGAGGGCGCTGGAGGGGCAGCGGCGCCCGGGTTCACCAGGCCTTGCGACCAGGCCGGTGGTACTTCTTCTTTTGCCGCGCCCGGGGTTCGTGGGGCGTGGCGCGGAACGGGGCGTGACCGCGGCTCCTGCCGCTTGAGGCCTAGTTGGGAGCAGTTTCCTTTCTCTTCTGTTCCTGTTCTCTCTGCTGTTTCTGGCCTCCACTCCAGGCCCGCCTCGTGGAGCTGGGCCCAGACTGAGCCACAGCTCCCTGTCAGCCCTCTCTGGCTGAACTCCTCTCTGAACAGACTCCCCGGACTGAGCACTGTTCTAAGATGATGCCCACCTTATATACCTCCCTCTATGTGTGAGCCCAGGTGACTAGCAACCAATGGGCTCCTACCTTTGCCCAGAGACCCACCCCTATCTGCTCCTACACCACTGGGTTTTCCTCCCCCTCCCCACTCCAGCCAGGGACAGATGCTGTTGTGCCTGCACTTCTGTCTAGTGGGAGCACCGTTGAGCTGTCCCTCGGAAATGGGGTGTGTGTGGTGCATGCAGCCTACCGAGTCCTGGTCCACAATCCATCCTTACCCGGGAGTGGAATATTACACCTCTGGTTTGAGGTGCAATACCTTTGTAGCAGCCGAGCCCTCGGGGTGCTACACATTTCTCTCTGTTAAAAAACATTCTGTTAGTTGCTGCCCACAGTTCCAGTTTGTTTAGATCTTGTTGAATCCTCTCTCTCTTCTCTAGTATTAGCTATCCCTCCAATCTTTGTGTCATAAGCAAATTTAATCAGTTTACCCTCAATGCCTTCATCTAAATTGTTGATTAAGATGTTGAACAACACAGGGCCCAGGACAGAGCCCTGTAGTACCCCACTTGAGACATTCTTCCAACTGGATGTGCAACCATTTACGACCACTCTTTGGGTCCAATCACTAAGCCAGTTATGAATCCACCTAACAGTTGCCTTGTTCATTCCAGAGTTGGTCATTTTTTCAATAAGGATGGTATGAGATACTTTGTCAAATGCTTTGCTGAAGTCAAGATATACTATATTTACTGCGCTTCCTTGATCCACCCAGTCAGTGATTCTGTCATAGAAGGAAATTAAGTGACATAACTGTGCAAATAATAATAGAATAATAAAAGTTACTGCAATCATGGATGAAAATTGGTAACGAGGAGTCAAGTACAATGTGTAATGCCAAACTAGTGTCCTGATTGCAGCATGCGTGTCAGATTAGGCCGCACCACCAGAAGTAAAGCAGCAGTGACACAAAGGATGACATCGGTGGCGTGCATGTCAGTGTGGACCGTGCTGCTGTCTTGCACGTGGCTGGAAATGACAAAGGTATAGAATATCACTGACCGCTGGGACACAGCGTTTGTTCCGGACATAAAACAGTAGTGACACAAAGGATAATGTCGGCAGCGTGCGTGTTAGCGTGGACCATAGCACCATCTTGCACAAGGAGCAGATGACACACCCAGAAATGGCGGAGAAACAGAACGTCAGTAGACGCTGGGACATACAGCGTGCGTTTCAGAGTGGAACGCATGGCTGCAAATTGGTCATAGCCAAAAGGAGAAAACGCAAAATTTATTATAGTGACAACAAAAGATGTCAAAAATAAAGAAATAAATGGATATTTTTATACTACAATATAAAGTGTTGATGACATAATAATAAAGAAAAGTATGGGCATATCATTAGTCCAAACAAGATATATAAATAAGATGCTACAAGTACGAAACATGTATACATAACAAAACTATAAGTGGAAAATATAGTCACATAGTTTAACAAAGAGTACAACGAGTACAATGTCCAAACGTATTTACAAAAGTATTTTAATGCATACACAGAACATATATTACTGATAGCTTAGGGGTGCGGAAATAAATAAAAATGCTCGAATGGTACTTTAAGACAAGTCTTTGACCTTTGCTTAGCTTTCTTTTGATGATGCAGCCTAAATCATTTCCAAGTCTTGAAGCAGTCTATATTTCCATCGTCAGTCATGGCTGTATTCTATTGTAGTGTAGAAGTTACTCATGAAAACAATGGGAAAGAAAGCTGCACCCATATTTTCCTAAAGACATTCTAGATTCTTACATAGTCGATACAGTGAAAGGCTTCACTGTAGTCGATATTTATCCTTCTTCCATCCTTTGTCTTTTTCAAGCATCTAGCTTACATCAGCAATATTATCTCTTTTTAACTCTTCCACTTTTGCCTCTTTAAAACCCAGCATGTACACTGTGTCTCAATGTAAGGGCTCGCTCACAAGAGCGTATAACTCAGACGAGTGCTATCTGATGTTTTATCGGATAGCACTAGGACCAATGTTATTCTATGGGGCAGTGTTGATCAGCAAATTTCTCTACAGACCGAATCAGTCTGTGGAAAAAAATCACAGCATGCTGAAAATGGCAACGGAATTCAGGTCGCACTCACCTATACAAGTCTATGGGTGCGTGTGAGATATCGAACTGCCCTCTGATGTCATCCGAGTGCAGTCCAACATCCGCGGACTCAGGCAATGGAGAAGATGGAGAAATTAAGTTCTTCGTCTTCTCCACACCTGCCCTCCATTTCATATTTGCATATTAATATGTCTATCAATCCTGTGATTTCCATAATTCCACTTTTCCTTCTTGATCTTGCAATTTCAATGAGGAGGGATGTGTGTAAATATACAGTGGGTATGGAAAGTATTCTGACCCCTTTAAATTTTTCACTCTTTGTTTCATTGCAGCCATTTGGTAAATTCTAAAAAGTTCATTTTTTTTCTCATTACAGTACACTCTGCACCCCATCTTGACTGAAAAAAAACAGAAATGTAGAAATTTTTGCAAATGTATTAAAAAAGAAAAACTGAAATATCACATGGTCATAAGTATTCAGACCCTTTGCTCAGACACTCATATTTAAGTCACATGCTTTCTATTTCCTTTTGATCCTCCTTGAGATGGTTCTACTCCTTCATTGGAGTCCAGCTGAGTTTAATTAAACTGATAGGACTTGATTTGGAAAGGCACACACCTGTCTATACAAGACCTCACAGCTCACAGTGTATGTCAGACCAAATGAGAATCATGAGCTCAAAGGAACTGCCCAAGGAGCTCAGAGACAGAATTGTGGCAAGGCACAGATCTGGCCAAGGTTACAAAAGAATTTCTGCATTACTCAAGGTTCCTAAGAGCACAGTGGCCTCCATAATCCTTAAATGGAAGAAGTTTGGGACCACCAGAAGTCTTCCTAGACCTGGCAAGCAAGCCAAACTGAGCAATCGTGGGAGAAGAGCCTTTGTGAGAGAGATAAAGAAGAACCTCAAAATCACTGTGGCTGAGCTCCAGAGATGCAGTAGGGAGATGGGAGAAAATTCCACAAAGCCAACTATCACTGCAGCCCTCCACCAGTCGGGCTTTTATGGCAGAGTGGCCCGACGGAAACCTCTACTCAGTGCAAGACATATGAAAGCCCGCATAGAGTTTGCTCAAAAACACATGAAGGACTCCCAGACTATGAGAAATAAGATTCTCTGGTCTGATGCTCAGTTTGCCTTGCTTGCCAGGTCTAGGAAGACTTCTAGTGGTCCCAAACTTCTTCCATTTAAGGATTATGGAGGCCACTGTGCTCAATGAAGGAGTAGAACCATCTCAAGGAGGATCAAAAGGAAATGGAGTGTCTGAGCAAAGGGTCTGAATACTTATGACCATGTGATATTTCAGTTTTTCTTTTTCAATAAATTTGCAAAAATTTCCACATTACTGTTTTTTTCAGTCAAGATGGGGTGCAGAGTGTACTTTAATGAGAAAAAAATTAACTTTTTAGAATTTACCAAATGGCTGCAATGAAACAAAGAGCGAAAAATTTAAAGAGGTCTCAATACTTTCTGTACCCACTGTATATATATATATATATATATATATGTATATATATATATATATGTATATATATATATATATATATATATATATATATAAAGTATATAAAGTATATATATATATATATATGTACAGGGTGATTAAAAAAGGATGGAGCAAAATTATAGATTTGGCATTCATAACAGAGAAAGCATAGCACAGATTTATTTAACATAAAAAGACACTATCCAAGTTTTATCCACACCCCACAAATGTTGAAAGTGATTTTCATTGGTGACGCTGCAGATGTGTAGGTGGTCCAGTTCTGTCCAGACGAGTGCCTGCTTATCCTCAGATATACTGAGTCATTCATATAGCCCCACAGAAAGAAGTCTCAGGGTATTAGATCTGTCGATCATGGAGGCCAGCTATTTATTAGTTAATTGTTGGCTCTGGCACAGCCAATCAAATTTTCTAGTAGAGTTTTATTCAACCAATCAAAAGTTCTTAGTTGTAAGGAGCCAAAGTTTACCAAGCATGTCTTGCATATGATACCTTTTTATACCTTAAATTACACGGAGAAACATATGGAAGTTTTCCCTTACACATTCATACAAAATGCCAATTTGTTTTCTAAGCAAAGGCCTGAGCATGTTTAGGAAGATATTTAGCAGCACTGCTATTCTTTTTGAATTTCTCTGATTTAAGCACATTGTGAGTATACAGTATATTGATATACGCTGCCAGCTGTAAGCTAGATGATTAGCAATTTAGCTACCACCACTTATTAACATAGGATATCTTTTGTTGGATTGTAGTATTAAAGGCCTTTTTTTGTACTAAAAGGTGTAATACTATGAGTAGAAAATCCATTCAGGCTACCTGGATTGTGATTTTTTTTTCATTTTTTCTTTTTAATTTTTTGCTTAATCTCTTCAAGTTTGAAAACTTAATGGGGTGCTGTGTGTCTCAGATTCTGTCTGATCAGACTTCTAGACACTAATATGAATTGCTATGGATTTTTTTACACACCATAATGGTGCCATTAATATAAAATTGCATGCACTATGGTGGCTCAGTAGTTAGCAATGGGTTCAAATCTGATCAAGTACAACATATGCAAAGATTTTGTATGTTCTTCCATGTTTGTGTGGGTTTCCTCCTGGTATTTGGGCTTCCTCCCACTCTCCAAAGACATACTGAGAGGCGATTTATATTGTGCTCCCTCTCGGTGACAGAAGAGTGATGACAATGTCTGTGGACTACATTTGTGCTATGCAAGCAAGAGAAAATAAGTGAATAATAAATGAAGCGCCCATGGGTCTAAAGTGCTAGATGGCCTTTTAATAATGTCTACTTTTAAGAAAATATTTGTGAATGGAGGTATATGTTTTTTCTTTCTATTCAGATTTTATTGTGCATGTTCAAAAGTTAGATTTTTTTTTCTGAAAAATTTCAATGATAAGGGTAAGGGTATGTTACCAGCTAGACTAAAAAACTGAAAAGAACCACATAGGTTCTAGACTATGGCTATGTTCTATGAGAAAAGCTTGCAGCCTATTTAGATTATAGCTGCATGTGGTCTTTACTGTCCATTTATGTCATAATTGTCAGTCTGTCTCACGGGTGAGGACACATATTCAATTAAAAACAATAACACATACATTATATCCATAGAAGAGACATACTTGTATTCTACAATCAAAAGATGACTCGTGTACAGAGATGCAAGGAATAGTGTTGAGCATTCCGATACTGAAATATCGGGTATCGGCCGATATTCGCGGTATCGGAATTCCGATACTTAATTCCGATACTATTGCAATATCGTATACCGGAATCGGAAGTTCCCATAATGCAATGAGACATTTTCATTTTATTCAGCCAATGAGGATCCTAAGAAGTGTGGGCACATCCTGTTAGGCATGTAGGCATCTTAACTAATGGCATGGCTGTGATTGACTGCTGAAATGATGTCATGATGCACTATAAAAGCCTCCGCCACCATTTTGAGCTCACTCTGCTGTGAATTCAGTTAGGGATAGGACGCTGTTGTTCTGAGGGACAGTTTTAGCTACCTATTTGCTCTATACTGCTTTACCCAAGCTACTTTCTAAATCACTGTGCCTTGCAGTGCTAGTGCACAGTTCCCTGTGCTGTTCACCGCTATCTGCAAGGTCTGTGTGTGTGAGTGCAGCTCACCCTGTAGTGTGTGCTTCAGCCAAGTCTGGTTGTAGTGCACTCAGTGTGTGTCACTGCCTCATACATTGTCCTTTTTTGCCAATTCATAATTTTTCCTGATATCTCCTATTAGTGTGGTGGTTCCATCTGTATTCAGCTAAATTGGTTCCAAACACACTATATAGGAGTAGATAGAGAAATTTTTTTCCGTCTTGCAGCACTAGTGCACAGTGCTCTGCATCTGTACTGTTCACCGCTGTCTGCAAGGTCTGGTGTGTGAGTGCAGCTCACCCTGTAGTGTGTGCTTCAACCCCGTCTGGTTGTAGTGCACTCAGTGTGTGTCACTGCCTCATACATTGTCCTTTATTGCCAATTCATAATTTTTCCTGATATCTCCTATTAGTGTGGTGGTTCCATCTGTATTCAGCTAAATTGGTTCCAAACACACTATATAGGAGTAGATAGAGAATTTTTTTCCGTCTTGCAGCACTAGTGCACAGTGCTCTGCATCTGTACTGTTCACCGCTGTCTGCAAGGTCTGGTGTGTGAGTGCAGCTCACCCTGTAGTGTGTGCTTCAACCCCGTCTGGTTGTAGTGCACTCAGTGTGTGTCACTGCCTCATACATTGTCCTTTATTGCCAATTCATAATTTTTCCTGATATCTCCTATTAGTGTGGTGGTTCCATCCATATTCAGCTAAATTGATTCCAAACACACTATATAGGAGTAGATAGAGGAGCCTTTCTGCAGCATTGGGCCCTGCAGCCCCAGCCAGATTAGTATTAGCCTATTTTTTGCAGCCTCATCTATTGCATTGTAGGTTACCTTCCTACATTGTAATAGCTACAAAAAGTTTGTGATACTATCGTTATTACATCTTTAGGCACATCCAGTGTCTTTTTGTGACAAAAAAAACCTAAATAAAGTTCACCAAACACTCCACTTTACAGTTGTGTAGGCCACATTAGCTCATATTAAAGTCTAGTCCACACTTTATAAAATTAGTGTTTCTTATACCTGTTAGCAGCTGTTCAGGAATAAGCACACTAAGCCCTTAGTACTTTTCTGCCTATCTTTATCAGTCTACCAAGATGAAGAAGGCAGGGAGTAAGGCATGTGGTCGTGGTCGTGGGCGTGGGCGTGGAGTTTCTGCAGGGAGAGGACGTGAGGATTCTGTGCCTGCAGGGAGAGGACGTGGGGATTCTGTGCCTGCTGCGGGCACCAGTGACTCAGCATCCCCCAGTTTTACCAGGGAACAGTCCTTTATGCGCAGCTTTGTAGGAGCTAGCCGTACCCCACTGCTGCGCGAGGACCAAATTGAAGCCGTTGTCGGATGGATGGCAGCTAACGCATCGACTTCAATTAGTTCCAGATCCTCTCAGGTCCTGAGCACTGAAGAGCACCCATCTGTCTCTTCACCACCTGCCAAATTGCCCAGGCAGTCAGAGAGCCCTGGACAGGAGCCATCTCTACTTCTGTTCTCTGAATCTCTTGGCTTGGAAAGAGGGGGCCAGCCAAGCAGAATTCGAGAATTTGAAGAAGAGGTAGTATGCAGTGATGCGCAACCGTTTTGTCTCTCTGAATCTGAAGAGGCGGGTGGGCCAGTGCCTATGGTCAGCAGCACACCTCAGTACGCATCTGATGATGAGACTCAGGTGCCACTTTCTGGTGCGTACTGTGCTGTCGAGACTACCCAGGAGAAGCAGTTGTTTGAAGAGGGTGGTGTAGATGATGAGGTCCTTGACCCATCATGGCGTGAGGGACAGGAAGGTGGTGGGAGCAGCTCTGAGGAAGAGATTCCCCGAACGGCCCAAAAAGGAGGGAGAGGGAGGGGGCAGACTTGGTTGCCTGTAGCCTCCACTTCGGCACCCATTAGGAGCATGGCTCTTCCAAAATCCAAAGCGGGCGCTCCCAAGACTTGCAGTGCCTGGTCCTTTTTTGACACAGTTGCAGATGACATTTGCTTTGTCAAATGCAAGCTGTGTAATCAGAAGGTGAAAAGAGGGAAAAGTGTCAGCAACCTCAATACCACAAATATGTGGAAACATGTGCGGACCAAGCACGTGGTGGAGTTACACAAACACACTGAAGACCTAGGCCAACCTACAGCGCCACCTACCACCTCTTCAGCTCGTGTTGTAGCCTCTTCCTCCAGCTCACACACAGCTGGTTCGGCTTCCTCACAGGATCGCCATGGAAGAATCTCTGGCACTGTTGTACAGAGACACAGTGTAATTCCACCCACAGCACCACTTTCCCAGTCATCCTCACACTCCCAGGCCAGTCTACAGCCATCGTTAGCACAGGCATGGGAGAAAAGGCGCCCATACTCGGCAAACCACCCCCGAGCACAGGCTCTGAATGCTGGCATTGCTAAACTACTGGCCCTTGAAATGCTATCATTCAGGCTGGTGGAGACTGACACATTCCGTAACTTTATGGCATTGGCAGTCCCACAATACAACGTGCCCAGCCGCTTTTATTTCAGCAGGCAAGCCGTCCCTGCCCTGCAACATCATGTGGAGGGAAAAATTAAACATGCGCTACAAAACGCCGTCAGTAGCAAGGTCCACCTGACCACTGATGCGTGGACCAGTAAGCATGGACAGGGACGATACCTTTCCCTCACTGCCCATTGGGTAAATGTTGTGGAGCCGGGTACAGATCTTGAGAGTGGCGCTGTACGTGTTCTGCCAACTCCAAGGATTGCAGGAATCCAGTCTGTACACATTGACTCCTCCTCATACTCCAGTTCCTCTGAATCAGCGCTGCAGGAGCCGTCACGGTCTACCTCCACATCGACCCGTGAACGGTTACCTGTTATGATGACCGATATGAGCACAGCCGTGGCCAAACGTCAACAGGCCGTATTAAAATTAATTTCTTTGGGGAATCGAAGCCACACAGCGCAGGAGCTCTGGAATGCCATCAAGCAGCAGAGTGACGTGTGGTTTGTGCCAGCGAATCTCCAGCCAGGCATGGTAGTGTGTGACAATGGCCGAAATCTGGTGGCAGCTCTGGGCCTAGGCAACCTCACTCACATCCCATGTCTGGCACATGTGCTCAACTTGGTCGTGCAGAGTTTTTTGAGGGACTATCCGGATCTTGATGCACTGCTTCACAAGGTCCGCATAGAGTGCGCTCACTTGCGGCGTTCCAGCAATGCAAGATCACGCATTGCAGCTCTGCAGCGCCGATTATGTCTTCCGGAACATCGCATCATATGTGACCTACCCACCAGGTGGAATTCAACGTTACATATGTTGGAGAGGTTGTGTGAGCAGCAGGCAGCAGTAATGGAGTACCAGCTGCAGCAGGCGCAAACAAGTCGCAGTGCGCGCCGTTCACACTTCACCACCACTGAGTGGGCCTCTATGAAGGACATTTGCCACGTTTTGCGTGCCTTCGATTATTCCACGCGGATGGCGAGTGCAGATGATGCACTAGTCAGCATGACTATCCCCCTTATCTGCCTGCTTGAAAAAACACTGCAAGCACTAAGGGACGAGGTTTTGGAAGAGGTGGAGGATGAGGAGTCACAAATGCCATCTGCTTCTCTACAGTCTGCGCAACGTGGTTCCTCACAAAGGCCTAGGCAGGGGACACTTTGTGAGGAGGATGAGGAGGAGTCAATGGATGAGGAAGACATCTGTCCAGAGGAGGGAGGTACACAATGCTCTAGTAGTCAGTATCTAGAGCGAGGGTGGGGTGATGCAGAGCAGGCAGAGATCACGCCTCAAGCAGGGGACAGCGTTTCTTGGCCAGTTGGCAGTCTGCAGCACATGGTTGATTTCATGCTGCAGTGCCTCAGAAACGACCGCCGCATCGCCCACATTCTCAACACGGCTGATTATTGGGTGTCCACCCTCCTAGATCCTCGCTACCGGGACAACTTACAAAGCCTCATAACACCATTGAACCGGGAGCGTAAAATGCGGGAGTACCAAGACGCACTGGTGCATTCCATCATGTTCTCCATTCCAACCGAGAGCAGTGCTGCTAGTGCTTTACAAAGCAGCTCAGTGCGTCGAGGCAGTGGAGGAAGCTCTGCACAAAGAGGGAGCAGAAGCAGCGCCTCAGCACAAGGCAAGACCAGTATGGCCGAAATGTGGCAAAGTTTTGTGTCCCCGCCGCCACAAATGTCTACACCATCACAGACAGCTCCAGTCAGCAGGAGGCAACGTTTCCGTCAGATGGTGACAGACTACATGTCTTGCCCTCTTAGTGTACTCCCAGACGGCTCTTCTCCCTTCAAGTTTTGGGTCTGTAAGCTGGATACATGGCCAGAGCTTAGTCAGTATGCACTGGAGGTGCTAGCTTGCCCTGCTGCTAGTGTATTATCGGAACGCGTCTTTAGTGCCGCAGGTGGTGTACTAACAGACCGTCGCATGCGACTATCCTCCGATAACGTTGACCGGCTTACTTTTCTCAAAATGAACAAGGCCTGGATCTCTCATGAATTTGCCAGTCCTCTTCCAGAATAAATAATTGGTTGGCAACAGTATCCAGGTCTCCTGTTCTGTTCATGTTTCTACCACCTGAACTGTAATCCCTGAGCTCCAACACCGCCAGTTGGCGCTCGGAAGTGCCGTCTGCACAGTCAACACTTGCTGCCGTGTTATTGGGGTTCAGTAACGTCAGCTGTTCTCCTGCTGTGCGGACGGCAATTTCTCCTGATTTGTCCACATCCACTGTACTACACATTTTAAAGTTGCTCCAATTACTCCTCTGGCTCCTCTGTTTTCATTCTTATCCCTGGGCTCCAGCACCGCCAGTTGGCGCTCGGAAGTGCTGTCTGCACAGTCAACACTTGCTACCATGTTATTGGGGTTCAGTAACGTCAGCTGTTCCCCTGCTGTGCGGACGGCAATTTCTCCTGCTCTGTCCACATTCTCACTACTACAGATTTTAAAGTTGCTCCAATTACACCTCTGGCTCCTCTGTTTTCATTCTTATCCCTGGGCTCCAGCACCGCCAGTTGGCGCTCGGAAGTGCCGTCTGCACAGTCAACACTTGCTGCGGTGTTATTGGGGTTCGGTAACGTCAGCTGTTCCCCTGCTGTGTTCACGGCAATTTCTCCTGCTCTGTCCATATTCACTGTGCTACTTATTTAAAACTTGCTCCAATTACACCTCTGGCTCCTCCGTTTTTAGTATTTACCCTGGGCTCCAACACCGCCAGTTGGCGCTCGGAAGTGCTGTCTGCACAGTCAACACTTGCTGCCGTGTTATTGGGGTTCAGTAACGTCAGCTGTTCTCCTGCTGTGCGGACGGCAATTTCTCCTGCTTTGTCCACATCCACTGTACTACACATTTTAAAGTTGCTCGAATTACACCTCTGGCTCCTCTGTTTTCATTCTTATCCCTGGGCTCCAGCACCGCCAGTTGGCGCTCGGAAGTGCCGTCTGCACAGTCAACACTTGCTGCGGTGTTATTGGGGTTCGGTAACGTCAGCTGTTCCCCTGCTGTGTTCACGGCAATTTCTCCTGTTCTGTCCATATTCACTGTGCTACTTATTTAAAACTTGCTCCAATTACACCTCTGGCTCCTCCGTTTTTAGTATTTACCCTGGGCTCCAATACCGCTAGTTGCTGCTCAGAAGTGCCGTCTGCACAGTCAACGCTTGCTCCAGTGTTATTGGGATTCAGTAACGTCAGCTGATCCCCAGCTGTGTGTCCGGCAAATTCTCCTGCTTTGTCCACATCCACTGTAGTACGGATTTAAAACCTCCTCCAAATACACCTCTGGCTCTTCTGTTTTTAGTATTTACCCTGGGCTCCAGCACCGCCAGCTGGTTCTCGGCAGTTCCATTGGCTCTTGTACCTTCTGCTACCCATCCGGGTTCCAGTACCGTCAGCTGGTTCTCGGCAGTGTCTTTGGCACGGGTACTCCCTCCTGCCCAGCCTGGTTCCAGCACGCCAGCTGTTTCCGGGTAGTGTCAACGTCACTTTGCCTCCAATGCGTTGTCCTGTCGTGTTGCGGTCGGGTTAGCCGACTCTATGGTGCCTGCAGTTTAGGTGACTCCTATGTGGGCTGCGGGATCTGGCAATGAAGGCTGGTTCCATAGTGCCAATAGGACAAGCACCCTCTGTAGGACTGTGGGTTTTGGTAACTGCGGCCGGCTCGCGGCCTTGAACTTTTTTTTTACATGGGTACCTTCTGCTACCCATCCGGGTTCCAGTACCGTCAGCTGGTTCTCGGCAGTGCCTTTGGATTAGGTGCCTCCTTCTCGGTATCCAAGTTCCACCAACGTCTGCTGGTCCTTGGTAGTGCTTTCTGGCACAGGTACCTCCTGCTTAGTAACCGAGTTCCAGTAACATCAGCTGGTCCTCGGTAGTTCCATTGGCTCTTGTACCTTCTGCTACCCATCCGGGTTCCAGTAACATCAGCTGGTCCTCGGTAGTTCCATTTGCTCTTGTATCTTCTGCTACCCATCCGGGTTCCAGTACCGTCAGCTGGTTCTCGGCAGTGTCTTTGGCACGGGTACTCCCTCCTGCCGAGCCTGGTTCCAGCACGCCAGCTGTTTCCGGGTAGTGTCAACGTCACTTTGCCTCCAATGCGTTGTCCTGTCGTGTTGCGGTCGGGTTAGCCGACTCTATGGTGCCTGCAGTTTAGGTGACTCCTATGTGGGCTGCGGGATCTGGCAATGAAGGCTGGTTCCATAGTGCCAATAGGACAAGCACCCTCTGTAGGACTGTGGGTTTTGGTAACTGCGGCCGGCTCGCGGCCTTGAACTTTTTTTTTACATGGGTACCTTCTGCTACCCATCCGGGTTCCAGTACCGTCAGCTGGTTCTCGGCAGTGCCTTTGGATTAGGTGCCTCCTTCTCGGTATCCAAGTTCCACCAACGTCTGCTGGTCCTTGGTAGTGCTTTCTGGCACAGGTACCTCCTGCTTAGTAACCGAGTTCCAGTAACATCAGCTGGTCCTCGGTAGTTCCATTGGCTCTTGTACCTTCTGCTACCCATCCGGGTTCCAGTAACATCAGCTGGTCCTCGGTAGTTCCATTGGCTCTTGTACCTTCTGCTACCCATCCGGGTTCCAGTACCGTCAGCTGGTTCTCGGCAGTGCCTTTGGATTAGGTGCCTCCTTCTCGGTATCCAAGTTCCACCAACGTCTGCTGGTCCTTGGTAGTGCTTTCTGGCACAGGTACCTCCTGCTTAGTAACCGAGTTCCAGTAACATCAGCTGGTCCTCGGTAGTTCCATTGGCTCTTGTACCTTCTGCTATCCATCCGGGTTCCAGTACCGTCAGCTGGTCCTCGGTAGTTCCTCAGCTTTCTTGTACCTTCTGCTACATTTCCAAGTTCAAGCTTTTTGAAATGGTTCTTGGTAATCACTCTGGATCTCCCTGACGAGGACCCTGAAGACGAGGACCCTGAAGACCAACCCTAAGAAGACGAGGACCCCGAAGACAATGACCCTGAAGACGAGGACCCTGAAGACCACCCCGAAGAAGACGAGGACCCTGAAGACCACCCCGAAGAAGACGAGGACCCTGAAGACCACCCCGAAGAAGACGAGGACCCCGAAGACGAGGACCCAGAAGACCAACCCGAAGAAGACGAGGACCCCGAAGACGAGGACCCCCGAAGACGACGACCCTGAAGACCACCCCAAAGAAGACCAAGAAGATGACCCTGAAGAAGTTGACCAAGAAGACAAAGAAGAGAAGACAAGCACCAAGATACAGAAAAACAAGAGACAGAAAACCAAGAAGCAGAAATACAAGAAGCTGCAGAACAAAAAGCGGAAGAACATTAAGCATAAGACTAAAAATCAGAGCAAAAGATAATATCTAAATTATAAGCAGAAGATGACTAAGCAGTGTATGGGGGTGAGTCCGTTCCTCCTCGTGGTGCCCCTGGAAAAGACCTGCTGCTGCAGGCCAAACTGAACGCGGACAAATCCTGTTGTAAATCTTTTGTGACGGGCAGAACGAAAGGTGTAATGTCCAACCTTTTATAGATAACAACTACAGGAATGCCTGTCACAAATAAGAATATGATGAAGAAGAAGAATATGAAGAAGATGAAGAAGTAGAATATGAAGAATGTAAAAAAAAGAATAATACGAAGAAGGTGAAGAAGAAGAAGGTGAAGAAGAAGTGGATGAAAAAGATGCTGAGGATGATGAAGGAGAAAGTGTGGGAGAAGTAAAAAAGAAGGTGAAGAGCATGGAAGTAGTGAAACATAAATATCTGACAAAATATAAAAATACTTAACATAGTTAATATTTCCGTAACTCAGAACATAATAAAAAAATATTAATTCCTGCTATTCCATTTGACTGGGCTAAACCTCTATGCCTTTATTGTCTCCCCCACCTCCCCCAATACATTCTACATTATTCTTAGTTGTTTTCCTTCATGTAGAAATAACCTACAAGGAAAGAAAGGGTTTATTTTAATTCCGATATTTATGTCCCATTGACTTGCATTGGTTTCCGGTATCGGAATCGGCGATATCCGATACTTTTTCGGTATCGGTCCGATCCAATCCGATCCGATATTTCCCGATATCGGAAGGTATCGCTCAACACTAGCAAGGAATGATCCAAGGAGGATCAAGTTCGAGTCAAATTACCTGAAATTCGCAGTTTCACACGAAGTTGACCATTTTAAGATTTGATTTGTGTTTTGCAATAAAGAAAATTAAAAAAACGTGTCTTGTCCTTACCTTTTCCCACATTGCTAATGCATCAGAGAGTGGGCTAAAGTCATTTTGCATTGGCGCACGACCTCCCCTTCATGCCCTGCAGCTATGACATCTTACAGATTATCATACCTTGTACAGTGGCGGTCAGTACCTGGGCCATCCCAGCAGAGGACAGTTTGTACTTTAGAGTCATTTTCCATCTGCAGAGTCACTGGTTAAGTTTTTCTCTTGTGTATATTGTAAGCTTGGTTCTCTCATTCTCACTTCTAAATTATAAGCTATTCTGGTCAGCAGCGGTTTGGACGCAGTGTATTTTTGCTGCGTGCAAAGTGCTGCGCTCTAATTTTGTAGACGGTGAACCCCCAGAGCCGTGATGTGGTTGTGACATCCGTGGCCCGCGGACGAGGCACAGTAGCAGCAGTTTCCGCAAAGCCACATGGGGGAAATACTGGTCTGGTGAGTGAGGCTTGTCCCCAAACCCTGTCGCACCGCTTCTGCTTTGGTGAAGCGTCCCCCCACCCTAATGAGGTGAAGTATGAGGAGGGGGAGGGCCCATTCCCATCTCCTGCTGAGGAAGAATGGATGGTGGCTGTCATCCAGGGGAAAAAGCAGAGGGAGAAGGTGGTCTGGGCGGAGCTTCATCGTTCAGGAGGTGGGGCTCTGGCCGGTCAGAAGATCAGCGATCGGCTCGTCTACACCGATCCAAGCCGGGGGTATGGTTTCATCAGAGCGTTCGAGTCGGGAGAACGTATCTATGTGAATGCGAGTTCCATCCGGTACCAGCGGCCGTTCTGTGAAGGGGATCGGGTGTCGTTTATCAGGGAACCCGGCCCGATGGGTACATATGCTATATGCGTTGGCGGTCACCCTGCTACCCCCGGAAGGTGAGCTGGAAGGGAACCCCTGGCGGGGAGATATGCAGTCGGAAACTACGTCCGTGGGACAGCAAGTGGCTGTGACACAGATAGGCCCTGACCCTGTAGGGCTACTCAGTGGGGGGCCTAATGTACCTCTGGATATATATAACTGCTCCAGTGATTTGTCTGTGTGTCACCCCAGGCCTGGATGCCACAAATATTAAAGGCTGTGTCTGAGAGCAGGAGGGAGGTTCCCTGGTCAGGGACCATTAGCATGCAGCACCTCCTGTCCCAGGCCACTAGGGGGAGCAGGCTGCCCCTATAAAAACTGGAACTGGGGAAGGGTTAGGGAGACCAGAACCCACTTGTGAAGTGTCCAGAAGGGTTCTCAGAGGAAGGGACAGGTCAACAGCAGCTGAGGAGTCCGTGAGGCAGAGGAGAGACTGCGAGCCAAGAACAGAGGCGACGAAAGCCGGTCCTGGCTGAGAGAATCACCAACGGACATTGGGGTCCGAGGCTGTCAGGGTTGCAAGCCCAGCAGCAGAGAACCAACCCGCGAGGGATTTCAGGTCCCTTGGCCTAAGAAGCCTGGAGGCTCCGCCACACAAAGTTACCAGTACAGCAGGAGAAAGCAAAAGGTACCTAAGGCCCGAGTTGCAAGCCATACAGGCAAAGTACACGGCCAGCTCAGGGCCAGCTATTACACCACGAAGAGGGGGATAGTCAGAAAGAGCATAGAGAGAACGGTAGGCCTACACACTCACCCTGACCAGTGGGGCTCGCCCGAATGCTCTCAGATACCCAGGCCCACTCCTAACCGGTACTCCTGTTGGGTCAGTAATAACATCTGCAATAAAGGCCCTGGACTGTTTGCAGCGGACTCTGAACTCTTACTATTGCGGCCTGCACTATCACCCCCAGCATTCACCTACACTGCCCTGAGGCTACACTCTTCCCGTGGGGAGTTATCCTATCCCTATGCTGCACACCAACACCAGCCTCAGTGGTCTGCCTTGCAGCGGCGGTCATCCCTGACCGCAATCCACGGGTGGCGTAGTCGGACATTCTAAACACTGATAAATAGACTGCCACAATTTGGTCTGACCACCCTGAGCCACGGGATCGGGTTGCCACTACTACCCCCAGCATCGCATAGAAGCCCGGTTCCGGGTGCCCCATGGCCCAGGGGGCGAGTCATCTGCCCAAATGGTGGACTCCCTATCCCAATTGCTACACTCTCTGTCCACGGTCCCTGTACGCCTTGAATCAGCAGGAGCAACAACTGTCACCTCTAATACAGTATCTCCACAGGACTGCTTAGCTCAGCCATGCAGGAGACAACCAGGAGAGAACCAGGAGAGGGAGCGGAGAGTCCTCCTTCTCCAGTGGATTGTCGGGACAGACGGTCCTTATCTTGAAGGACAATGGTGTGGTCAATTATACCCACCACGGGGATACCCCTGACTAAAGATTTAAGTGTACTGACTATTGAAATTGTTGTTCTAGTTGCATTGTGAAAAAAAAAGGAACTGTTCCGCGTTCCTAGGAGCAGGAGCACCTGATCGGTCTGGAAGTGGCCAGAAAAGCGGTCATTGCTGTAGGGACTGTTCTGCGTCCCTGAGATGGCAAAAAGTCTTCCTAGCGCCGAGACGGAATCGGTGCTGGCCAGGAAGCCGGAAGTTGACTGTGTGTGGTTTTGTTTTCCCCCCATCCAAGTTCTTTTGTGCACGATTGCACATTCCCCTGCTGGATTACAGGACTACAACTCTGTTAAGGGTTAAAGACCCCTGACACTGGACCGTGTGTAGCTGTTCTATGAACTGTGCTCTTTTGCTACCCACGGACTGCCCTAATTCTACCCTGAACTTTACTTGCTGAGCCACAGAGCAGCACACTTGTTTTAAAGGGGCCGTAGCCAGTAAAAGGAGGGAGGGGAAAAACTTGTCAGGATGACCCGAGGATCGTGTCGGGTCATTGCTCCTGGACTGACGGAGGTGGGGAAAGTTGGCCAGCGGCCATGGTGTTCTTAAAAATAGACTTCCTGTGTTTGGTAAACCTGGAGCAGGATTTTTTGGTCAACGGGCCTGTTATGGACATTTTTATGGGTCTCAGGGGCAAGGGGACTGGGGTCAAGCGGATCCGCTATGTTGATCGGATGACCCGATGTATGTGCCGGGTTGAAGAGGAAAAGGACTGTGCCTATGGATGATTGGGTGATTGTTACTTGTTTGGGCCAAAGGGCAGGTTTAATAAAGAACTTGATCTTTGCTGTTCCAGGGTCCCAACCGAGTGGGACCGTGACCAGTCCTGACCAGGAGCAAGGTCAGTGATGGTAGAAAAGAAAGAAAATGTTTTAAAATGTAAATTTTATGTTTTAATGTTTTGAAAATGTCTTTTAGTTGTGTATCTTTAGGTATTGCATCCTACCGGTACCATATGGTCGGGGACAACCATATTTTAGAAGAAAGGTATGTAAGGGTGTGACATACTCCTCTCCCTCTCTAAACAGTTGTTCTACCAAGTGTATAGGTTTCTTATATTTTTGTGAAAATAACTTTTTTTGTGAAAATAATAGAATATAATATTAAGATATGAATCTGTATGGTTTCATAGACGCTAATGTAATGAAATGTATAATGTTATTTATTAATAGTATATAGTGAAAGCATAGGACATAGTTTAGTGTTTAGTTAGGGAATGATAGAAATATTGGGGCTGGTAGGCAGTGGTGGGTCTAATAGTGTATGGGATTCAGGGCATACAGTGCCTACAAGTAGTATTCAACCCCCCGCAGATTTAGCTGGTTGACACATGCAGAATTAACTTGGCATTGTGACATTTGTACTGTAGATCAGCCTGGAAGTGGGAAATGCACTGCAGCAAATTTTTTTTTTAAAACGTTAAAAGTTAATTCAGAGTGTCATTTATTATTCAACCCCTCAAACCACAAGAATTCTGTTTGGTCCCCCAAAAGTATTAAGAAGTAGTTCAGGCACCAAGAATAATGAGCTTCACATGTATGGATTAAAGATCTCTTTTGCCAGCCTTTTCTGACTATTTAAGACCCTCCCCAAACTTGTGAACAGCACTCAGACATGGTCAACATGGGAAAGACAAAGGAGCATTCCAAGGCCATCAGAGACAAGATCGTGGAGGGTCACAAGGCTGGCAAGGGGTAAAAAACCCTTTCCAAGGAGTTGGACCTACCTGTCTCCACTGTTGGGAGCATCATCCGTAAGTGGAAGGCTTATGGAACTACTGTTAGCCTTCCACGGCCAGGACAGCCTTTGAAAGTGTCCTCCCGTGCCAAGGCCAGGCTTGTCCGAAGAGTCAAGGCTAACCCAAGGACAACAAGGAAGGAGCTCCGGGAAGATCTCATGGCAGTGGGGACATTGGTTTCAGTCAATACCATAAGTAACGTACTCCACCGCAATGGTCTCCGTTCCAGACGAGCCCGTAAGGTACCTTTACTTTCAAAGCGTCATGTCAAGGCTCGTCTACAGTTTGCTCATGATCACTTGGAGGACTCTGAGACAGACTGGTTCAAGGTTCCATGGTCTGATGAGACCAAGATCGAGATCTTTGGTGCCAACCACACACGTGACGTTTGGAGACTGGATGGTACTGCATACGACCCCAAGAATACCATCCCTACAGTCAAGCATGGTGGTGGCAGCATCATGCTGTGGGGCTGTTTCTCTGCCAAGGGGCCTGGCCATGTGGTCCGCATCCATGGGAAGATGGATAGCACGGCCTACCTGGAGATTTTGGCCAAGAACCTCCGCTCCTCCATCAAGGATCTTAAGATGGGTCGTAATTTCATCTTCCAACAAGACAACGACCCAAAGCACACAGCCAAGAAAACCAAGGCCTGGTTCAAGAGGGAAAAAGTCAAGGTGTTGGAGTGGCCTAGTCAGTCTCCTGACCTTAACCCAATTGAAAACTTGTGGAAGGAGCTCAAGAATAAAGTCCACATGAGACACCCAAAGAACCTAGATAACTTGGAGAAGATCTGCATGGAGGAGTGGGCCAAGATAACTCCACAGACCTGTGCCGGCCTGATCAGGTCTTATAAAAGACGATTATTAGCTGTAATTGCAAACAAGGGTTATTCCACAAAATATTAAACGTAGGGGTTGTATAATAATTGACCCACACTTTTATGTTTAAAATTTAATAAAATTCAACTGAGCAACATAACTTTTTGGTTTGTAAGATTTATGCTTCTGTTCATAAAACCTACTCTCGTTTGCAGTTTGAAGGCTCTAACTTATTTGCATCTTATCAAACCAGCTAAATCTGCAGGGGGTTGAATACTACTTGTAGGCACTGTAGTTTAGAGTATAAGAAGTTCAGTGCACGTTATTAGTGGGTAATGACTTCAGTTAAGTAGTGAAGGGAGAAGTTTGCCCAGCAACCAAATGAGACAGTTGGTAATTGGTCCAGTTGAAAAAGGGGAAGAGTTTTTGGGCCAGTGAGGAGAGCAATGGTGATTCCTCTCAGTCAGTCCGAGATGTAGTTGTTGATAGTAATGTTTAAGTCTGTGCTGGAGGAAGGTTTGAGGAAGACTGAGGAAGAGTTCAGGGCCCTGGGGGGCTGAAGGTCAGCAGAAATACAGAAGGAGGAAGAAAAAAGTTATGCAGCTTGGGGAATGAGAAAGAGGACAACTCTGAGGAAACTTCCCTAAACGTCCGAGGTCTACGGCCTGTAGAAGAACTGATGCAGCCAGCCTTCACTACTCCCAAGGAGTGGAGAACAGATGGGGAAATCCCTGTTGTGAGTAGGACCATGTTCTGAAAAGCTGCGGTACCAGGGAAACTAACTCTGAGGATGGAAGAGAGGATAGGTCAGGTAGGGACAGTAGAGAGAGGTAAAACTGTAACGGTGATGTCCCAAAAGACTGTATCAGTGACCATAACTGAACTGATGAAAAATTTAAGTAAAGTTGTTTTTTATAAAAAAGAGACTGACTGTGAAAGTGATTGATTGCCTTCAACTTCTGGACTCCTAAAGAAGACAGAGAAACAACAAAGAGCTGTGAGTGTTGTGCACTACATGCAAATCACAAGACAACTGGGACATTATCATTCATTTGTGGGCAGTCTGGGTGAGAATACACAAGAACAGCAGTCTCTCGCCACTACTATCACCCTGTACCCTTCACACTTGTACTGTAGAACGTAGTATTTTGAATGGAGCGCAGGTGAGCTGCATCCAAAACGCTGCTATTCCTGATCGTGGGCACATTCCCTAAAGAGTAACTTGTGATGCTGGAAATAAGTGGGTAAAAATCTGCTCTGTCAATTGACAATTTGTAAGCTGCACTTTATCATTGTGGTTTGTCCTGATGAAGCGGTATGTTTACTTTGAAAACCGTTGACAAATAAAACCTCATTTCAACTATTCCAGTCTCCTACTCCTTTCTGGACCATTGGCAGTGCAGATTTTTACCCACTTATTTCCAGCCTCACAAATTTCTCCTTGTGGATTTGCAGCCGCCTTTTTCTGAGTTAATAGGGGTTGTGACTCTTACAACCCCTCCAGGTGAGCATACAAAGGTGTATCTAGGTTTTCCGGCACCCGTGGCAAGAATTCAGTTTGGCGCCCCCTACCCAAGCCCAAGCACATATGCGATTTGCACACTTAGGCTGAGTGCCCACGTAGCGTTTTTCAAGCGTTTATGCTGCGGAATTTCCGCAGCATAAACGCTTGTGAAACGCTAGGTAATCCGCACCCCATGGTCCCCAAGGGGATTCCGCATGTTCTATGCACATGCTGCGGATTTTTCTGCAGCGTTTATGCTGCGTACAAAAATCCGCAGCATGTCATTTAATTTTGCGGAAGCGCAGCGGAACTCCCGCCATTGACTTGCATTGAGACGCATAGAAACCGCGACTGTACATTTTTACAAGCGGCTTCTATGCGTCTCTATGTGCGGATGGTACCCATTTCTGGAGGAGAGGAGACTCTCATCCAGACCTGGGTACCATTCTACCTGTAAAAAACGAATAAAATAACAAATAAAGTTTATATTCACCTGTCCGGCGGCTATTCTCTGAATGCCGGCATCGCTTGAGGACCTGCGGTGACGTCACAGTCATGTGACCGCATGTCCTTCACCGCTCTGTCTCGCGATATGCCGGCAGCCGGGAACCAGCCAGGAAGCAGCGCTGCAGCCACGCCGGGGCCTCGGGGGTGAGTATAGCTTTATTTGTTTTAATTTTTACGGTTCACACTGTATAAATCCATGCTGTTTGCATGGATTTATACAGTGTGACCTAGTTGTCAAGCACTTTCCAAGTGATGCTATCGCATGGAAAGCGCTTGTCAATCTGCATGCAGAAACGCATGTGAATCCGCATGTGGATCCGCATGTATTATGCAGGAAAAACGCATGCACAATCTGCATGCGTTTTTTCTGCCAGGGAGATGCAGAAATGCTGCAGAAATTTTCTGCTTCATTTCTGCATCGTGGGCACATAGCCTAAGTCATGTGCTGACAAGCTGCTCTTCCAAATTCTCTCAATGTTCAGTGCAAAAACTGAGAGAAGCAGGAAGAGAAGCTAGTTGTCACATGACTGTAAGATTGAAAATTGCATATGAGTGAAGTCCCATGTGATGACTGCTTGAACCAGCTAGGTGGACTCAACCTTCTGAATTCTCACAGTGCATGCACTTTTAGGATTCTCCCTTCCACAAGTATGTGATTTGTATACTTCTGGCCACATTCCAACTAGACATGTCCGGCCACACTCAATTCATTTTCATTGAGCGAGTCCACGCATGTCTAGTCAGCACGTGACCGTAAGTATGCAAATCGCCGGCACCAGAGAATTCAGAAGCCTGGAGTCACATAGAATGACTGCAGACACACTTGGATAACCCCTTTAATGCTCCTAAATAAATAAAAATACAAGAATTAGTCAGTGTATCACAAATTTTTTTTCCATCCAGGTACCTGATAGATGACGTTGTCTCTGATTGCAGTCATTCTTTCTTTTCTTCATCTCTCCATGATGACTTTTCACATCTACAGCTGGTCTCTGCAGACTTGCATCTTCTCCAGTCTTCTGCAGCACATCCCCTCACGATGCTCTTAAAGATAGCAGTGTCATTATAATGCTCCTGAATGAACATATCTGCCCTAAGCTGAGCCCCTGAATAAATAATTGTCCCTCACCATATTCCCTACACACAGTCCCTCTTATAGTACATGCTCTCTACACTGTCCTCTCTTTTCCATACTGGGCCCCTCTTCACACTGTCCTCTCGCACTGTGTCTCCCCCATAAAGCCCAGTCTCTATACTGTGCCCCCTCATCACACGCCCCCTCCTTGGTATACTGTCCCCTTGTGGCTGTGCCCTTACACTGTCCCCCATGCTACCCCCACACACTACACAGTCTTTATTCTGTGACCACTCACACTTTTCTCCCCCCATACTGTCTCCTCGCACTATTCCCCTCAATAGTCTCCTTAAACGTTTCCCTAAATCTCCCCCACACCAAATCTCCCCCAACCCTCCCCTCCCCACTAAATCTCCCACACAACAGTAAATCTCCCCCACCGCACACAATAAATCACCCCACCACACACAGTAAATCTCCTCCACCACAGTAAATCTCCCCCACATACAGTAAATCTTCCCCCACACACAGTAATTTTTCCCCATACAGTAAATCTCTCCCCACCCTAAATCTCGCCCACTATACACAGTAAATCTCCCCGCCACACACAGTAAATCTCCCCCCATACACAGTAAATATCCCCCCCACACACAGTAAATATCCCCCCACACAGTAAACCTTCCCCCACATGCAATAAATCCCCCCCACACACACACAATAAATCTCCACGCCATACACAGTAAATCTCCCTGACCCTGAATCTCCCCCCATTAAATTTAATCTTCTGTGTCTTCGGCTCCACTAGTGTGGAGCACTTACCACCGATGCTCTTCATATTGCTGTGTACCGGCTAGTGACGTCAGCAGAGTGATCACATGACCTGATCACTCTGCTGACGTCGCTCTGACCCAGCGGTCATAGCTTAAATTGTACTCTCGTCTGAAAGACTCAAGTGCAATTGATCACTGGACTGTGGGAGCCGGCTCGCTGCAATTTCTCTGAGCTGGCTGTCAGAGAACGGCCATCTCCCAGTCCAGGGGGCGGCAGAATGCAGCTGCCAGGGGAGACACCTGGGACCGACTGCACCCCCCTGCCGGCTGCACCTGGGGCAAATGCCCAGCCTGCTCTCCCTAGTTACGCCTCTGTGAGCACAAGAAATAGCTTTTATCTCCTTATTTTCCACTCAGATAAGACACTGTGGTGGTTATTGTCTCCAGTTTTACCCTTTACTCACCTATAAAGAGTAAGCTCTTGTAGTCATTTTCCCGAGCAATTACAATCTCTCCCGTATTGAGATTTGCACACATTTATTTGCTGTAAATATTTCTTGAGAATTCGGCGAAGTGGGCGATTTTGAATTTCAAGAGATCCGTTCATACCTTTAAAAATTATTGCTATACATTTTCCCATCAGAAAAATTATATACAATTAATAATAACAGATGTAAGTGACGCGCCCCCTGGGCCAGTGTTGTTTGGGGGATACCCGGAGCCGGATCAGATGGGGGTTGTAGTCTCCGAGTGGCGGTGACCCGGTCCGTGCCCAGGGTGTCAAACTCAGTGTGTGGCAGTCCTACAGATGTTGCTGGATGTTCTTTAGTGTCGACTACGCCACCCGTTGATTTGTGGTCAATACGGCCGCCGCTGCAGCAGGGTCCGCTGAGGCTGGTCGTGTGTGTGCAGCTTCTGGTAGTATAACCCCCAACGGGAGGGGTATAGCCTCAGGGGGTCAGTTGTAGAGGATGGTGGTTGTGGTGGTGCAGTGTGGATGGTAAGAAGACTCAGAGTCGGGCTGTGCAGTTCAGGGTTTTTACTTACTGCTGTTCTGTTGGTCACTCTGGCCTTGAGTGACCGCCCGAGCCGTGCTGCGTCCACCAGGTCCTGGACTCGGCCAACCCCCAAGCAATTCTGGAGCGTGGTCCTGAGCTCCCTTTCTGACTTTCCTTTCTACTGGCCTTTCTCACCAGGGGTCCACTTATGTCCGGCTCCCTCGGGCCTCTTGGTGGGTGCACCTCTTCGGGGTTCCCTGACCCTATACCTGGTGTGCCTTCCTTGTGGACTTGGTGAGGGTCGTGGCAGATCCTGCCCACGACCTCCGGTCTCTGGCTAAGGTGTGCTTTGCCTCTACTAGCTTGGGATCCGGTACCCTTGTGCCAACCCTTCACCCTTCTGGTCTAATTCTGGGTTCTTGGGGTTCCTTCTTCTTCCCCTCTGGGTCCTTCTCTCCTCCTCTCTCTCTGCAGGCTCTCCTGGACCTCTCTACAAAAGACCGACTGGTAACTGTCTGCCTGTCTGACCCTGATCTAAGATGGTTCCCACCTTATATACTCCCTCTATGTGTGAGCTCAGGTGACCAGCACCCAATGAGCTCCTAGCCTTACCCAGACTGCTCCCCCTATCTGTCCCTACACTACTGGGATGTTCCACCCCCCTCCCACTCCAGCCAGGGACAGACACTGTCGTACCTGCACATATACCTAGTGGGAGTACCATCGGTCTGTCCCTCGGAAATGGGATGTATGTAGTGTATGCAGCTAACTGAGCTCAGTTCCACACTCCATCCTTACCCGGGAGTGGAATATCACACCTCTGGCTTGAGGTGCAATACCCCTGTAGCAGCCGAATCCTCAGGGTGCTACATTCCCCCCTGGTAAATCACAGCACGTCCTCGGGCTGTAAGAGAATAAAACATCCACAAACATACAAATTTTCATAACAACATAAACATATAAAACATTATATATATATATCATCAGCAATAAACCTGTCATATAAAACTTTTCATAAATAACATTCTTGTAAACTTTCTTGTTCCTCCGGCCACGGTGCAACTTGTGACCGGGTAAAGTGCGACAGTCTCCTGTAGAAAAACACGGCTTTCCTATAAAACCAGTAGGGGGCGCCTTAGAAAGCGCAACTATGTACAAGGGGAATATGGCCGCTCTCAGTCCTCGGCCAATGGGGAAGAGGAATGGCTGTTCACAGTCCTCAGCCTGTTGGGGGATAGGGACACACGGGTACAGTTCACTGGTCCCAACGGGGACTATATTTTAAACTATTAACTGTTCTTGTACCCTTATGGGTAACTATTTTACAGTTTCACGATACCGTACTCTAATGACGGCGTCCTCCTGTTCCTTCTCGCGGACAAACTTCAGACCCGTCCGGGTCCTCTTGCTCCTCCTCACACCGCAGCTCCTCCTCCGTCAGCCGGTGTACATGAAGGGCGTACGGTCCTTTGGCACATTTGTGCCGGGTGAATGTGACCTCGTCCCCTACATATAGGTCACGTCCTCTGTGTCCCTCCGGCAGATGGCTTTCTACGTCTCTGCGGGTTACAAAGACGTCGCCGGGGGTATGATGGTCTCTTATGAAGCCCCACCCATGCTGCAGGTTGAATTTAATCACAGTCCCGATGGTACGGGGACCATGAGTTGCACGGGGGTTCCTCCTGGTCCGGCTCTTCTGCCCTGCGCTCTGTTCCTGCAGCCGCTGCTCACGGATCCGCCTCTCTTTCCGCTCTTGCTCGAAGGCTGCCAACTGCTGGCGGCAGCACTCCACTCGCTCTGCTGCGGCTGCCCGCGTTTCTTGAGTGAACCCCATGAGGTCTCCTCCGGTGGGGTCCCACTCGAATTGTGCTTCTTCTAGCGGGAGCGGGGTTCTCCTGACGGGCTTCGGAGCCGGAATCAGGGGCTCGCACAGGGGCCTTGCTCTTTGGAGTTCCAGTTGGTAGTACTCCTGGGGCCATACAAAGGGCTGCCCATCCGGGCACGTGTGCTGGGCAAATAGATCTTCGCCCAGGTGCGGCACTCGAGATGTTGAGGGCGCGTTGATGGTAGCGGCGCCCGGGTCGACCAGGCCTTGCGACCAGGCTTGGGGCACCCTAAAGGTAAAGGGCACCGTAAGGACGGCGGCGCCCGGGGGTACTCGGCCCTGCGACCAGGCCGGTGGCTCCGCGGAGGTAGGGGGCGCTGTTGGAATTGCGGCGCCCGGAGGTACTAGACCTTGCGACCAGGCCGGTGGCTCCGCGGAGGTAGGGGGCGCTGTTGGAATTGCGGCGCCCGGAGGTACTAGACCTTGCGACCAGGCCGATGGTATTTCCTGCTTCGCCGCGCTCAGGGTTGAGGCGCGTGACGTCACAGGGGTCGCGGCCGCGGCTTCTGCTTGAGGCCTAGTCTGGCACGGTGACGATGCAGCGACGGGCACGGCAGGGGGAATTTCGGGCTCTGCGACGGGGAGCTGGGACAGGTACACGGTTTCTCGGCTCGGGGTAGAGACGTCCCCTTTACCTGCCTCCGTCCGTTCAGCTCCCTTCTCGGCGCCGTCTCCTGCCTTCATTCCTCCTGCGCCATCCTCAGAGGCGGTCTGTCTCCTCGTCTCGGGTGGCGTGCTCCGCTGACGGGTTCTTGCCTGCAGGGCCATCTCTCGGCTCCACTCCGTCAGCGTGTCTTGCTGCACCTGGGCCATCCTCCGTGCGAGGCCCTCCAGCGCGGTCTGTGCACACTCCCGGTCTCGGGGGAGCTGTGCTAGGATCTCCACTAAGCCTAGTGGGGTTGTTGCTTGCAGCAGGCTCCTGACCACTGGGTCGGTGCTGCCTGTCTCTCCCTCCATCTCCGGGTACGCTCTCTCTGGACTCCTCTCCAGACTTCTTGTCTCCGGGTGCGCTCTCTCCAGACTTCTCCAGGCTGCACCCATCTTCGCTCCTTTGTTCTGTCTCCGCCCACATTGAGGGTGGTCCCGGGGCAACTTAGTGATTGTCAGTTCCAGGGTCAGTTCTCTCACGCTGATGGACACTTCCAGCATCACAGTCTCTGTTGGTGGGCGCGGTTTCCGCTTTTGGCGCCATTCTTCGACCTGGCCCACGATGGGAGGTGGCCTTTTGCCACCCTCTGGCACGCCCATAATGGCGTCCGCTGTTCCAAGGCGGGAAATCCTTGGAAATGGCGGGAATCGTCTCCCAGTGGCGGGAAACTCCATGGATGGCGGGAAAAAGCTGCAAATGGCGGACAACCGGCGGGAAACGACCTGTGATGGGGTCCGTTGGCGGGGACCCTCCGGAACCGGCGGGAGACTTCTTTTTGAGGTAACGGTGAATTTTTCTTCAGGCAACCAGTACCCGGTTGTTGCGGGCACGTTATCCTGCCGACTACGCCAAAGTTGACGCGCCCCCTGGGCCAGTGTTGTTTGGGGGATACCCGGAGCCGGATCAGATGGGGGTTGTAGTCTCCGAGTGGCGGTGACCCGGTCCGTGCCCAGGGTGTCAAACTCAGTGTGTGGCAGTCCTACAGATGTTGCTGGATGTTCTTTAGTGTCGACTACGCCACCCGTTGATTTGCGGTCAATACGGCCGCCGCTGCAGCAGGGTCCGCTGAGGCTGGTGGTGTGTGTGCAGCTTCTGGTAGTATAACCCCCAACGGGAGGGGTATAGCCTCAGGGGGTCAGTTGTAGAGGATGGTGGTTGTGGTGGTGCAGTGTGGATGGTAAGAAGACTCAGAGTCGGGCTGTGCAGTTCAGGGTTTTTACTTACTGCTGTTCTGTTGGTCACTCTGGCCTTGAGTGACCGCCCGAGCCGTGCTGCGTCCACCAAGTCCTGGACTCGGCCAACCCCCAAGCAATTCTGGAGCGTGGTCCTGAGCTCCCTTTCTGACTTTCCTTTCTACTGGCCTTTCTCACCAGGGGTCCACTTATGTCCGGCTCCCTCGGGCCTCTTGGTGGGTGCACCTCTTCGGGGTTCCCTGACCCTATACCTGGTGTGCCTTCCTTGTGGACTTGGTGAGGGTCGTGGCAGATCCTGCCCACGACCTCCGGTCTCTGGCTAAGGTGTGCTTTGCCTCTGCCAGCTTGGGATCCGGTACCCTTGTGCCAACCCTTCACCCTTCTGGTCTAATTCTGGGTTCTTGGGGTTCCTTCTTCTTCCCCTCTGGGTCCTTCTCACCTCCTCTCTCTCTGCAGGCTCTCCTGGACCTCTCTACAAAAGACCGACTGGTAACTGTCTGCCTGTCTGACCCTGATCTAAGATGGTTCCCACCTTATATACTCCCTCTATGTGTGAGCTCAGGTGACCAGCACCCAATGAGCTCCTAGCCTTACCCAGACTGCTCCCCCTATCTGCCCCTACACTACTGGGATGTTCCACCCCCCTCCCACTCCAGCCAGGGACAGACACTGTCGTACCTGCACATATACCTAGTGGGAGTACCATCGGTCTGTCCCTCGGAAATGGGATGTATGTAGTGTATGCAGCTAACTGAGCTCAGTTCCACACTCCATCCTTACCCGGGAGTGGAATATCACACCTCTGGCTTGAGGTGCAATACCCCTGTAGCAGCCGAATCCTCAGGGTGCTACATAAGTATCATTACATTTTGCTTGAAGAATTTCTTAAAATGCTAACCCACTTTTTAACACAAGTGATGACTACAGGAAAATGTGCCCTTTGCTAGGTCTTTTTTTTTTAAATAGGAAACTGGGACATTTCTTTAGCATAAGGTTTATGCTCAGTTCACAAAAGCGTCACCATGGAAACACTTCCTGTTAATCCTTTTAATCCAGGTGCATCGGGGTCTTGATTCAGATGAAACAGGCATGTTAATTCAAGTAGCAGCTATCACCTGCGCTGCAGACTTCAGAGCAGACACAGAAATAGACATGTATATAATACACAAAGGAAACTAATGCTGAGAGAAATTCCTGTAAATGATACCCACATCACCTATTCTTGTACAATAGCAGCAGTAATATGCATTAAAAGGGTTGTCCGGTCTTACCAGTCTGCAGTTACTCTATGTGACTGCAGACTTGTGAATGCATACTCCCCGCCACATTCCGACTAGAGGTGCATGGCCTCACTTAATGCATGTGTATTAAGCAATGCCTGGAAACAGTCTAGTCGGAATGTGGCCAGGAACAAAGGGGAAAAAAAACATAATATTATGAGCTTCATACCAAGTCTAAGAATTTGGTTGATGTTCGAAACGTATCTGGTAATATTATTTTTTTCCCATTGTTCCCCCACTTTTTCTAACATGGACTATAGTTTCATGTATCTGTAAGTTTTTGCCAAGATTTTTGCTGGCTTGTAATCCAATTTGAAAATAAAGAAATTAACTTTTTTGTTATTACAGCTGAAGGTTCAGCATCGCATACAAGCACCTTGTGTGCTTAAAGATAATTGCAGGCCATGGAGACAAAAACTGAACAGTTTCTAAGGTAAGAAACTGTCATGGATAATTGGCCACTAGACAACTTCACACACCTTATATACATTCATAAGTTTTTTAATTTGTTAAATGGGAACTGTACTTTAAAAAAAAAAGCTTTGCATCAATTAATAGCATAGGCCAGGCAAATATAAGAAACTTTATAATATATCTTAAAAAAGAAATCGGCTTCTTACTCCACTTATGAGCCACATCTCGCACCCCCTTGCCTCCTGAACTCATCATCGACTCTAAAAAAAAAACAGGTTAACTCCATCTTGCTCAAGGTAAGACAGACTGCCAACCCAGTGAGGTGTCAGATTAAACCTTTTAATATACTCTATGGAGAGGTAAGGGGGATGTGATGCGCCCCCTGGGCTGTGGGGTACTCGGTAGCCGGGCCGGTCGGTGCTGGGGGATGTCACCGTGGCAGTGACCCGGTCCGTGACCCAGGGCGGTCAATTAAAGGGAAAGTAAAAGGGGAATAAAGTTTTTAGAGATAATGTTCGTGACGCCACCTGTGGTATGCAGCTATATGGGGCCTCCACTGCGGTTGAGATCCCCTGGAGCTGATGGTAACGCAGCAGAGTTGGTTCAGCTCTCCACAGGCAGAGCTAAGCTCCGGGGCAGTGTAGATGATTTGAAGAGTAAATGTTGTCGGCTGGTACAGTGTCGTGCAGGGCTGAGGGCGCATGTAATGAACAGACAACACATTAATGGCGGTTTCCTCTTAGCTTTACTTGCTGTTTGGCAGAGCAGACCGGGGCATGGGTACTAGCTGGTAGAGGAGGTTCGGGCGGCCTGGAAGCAAGTTGGGGATCTGTGGCGTCCCTGAGGGTTCGACCGCCACAGGGATGCTGCACTTCTCTAATGGAGTGTAGTGTTCCTCCTCTGAGGTAAGAACAGTGTGATAGTCGTGACCCAACCTTTGCATCCAACACCACATTTCTCCACCAGAGGAGGCTAGTATGCACTAGGTGCTGCTCCCCTGGTTACAGGGAGACTGGGGAACCAAGAGTTAGGGGAACCAGTTAGTGGGTGAGGGTGGAGGACTTACAAGTTAGTTACACTTTAAATTTCATATTTAATAAAAAGCCATCTTTGGTTTTGGTCATTTTGTGCTGTCAAACACTGTTGTGTACTGTGATCTCCCACCCTGAGTGTGGATCCTGTGTGGACCTGCAGGGGAGGGAGACACGGCCCTCGAACCCCGGCCTTGGGACGAGGGACAGGTTGCAGACGGAGAATGTCTCAACCCGGCCAATGACCAGGACCAAGAAGGCCCGGAGCTAAAGAGTGTGGCTCCACAGCAAATGGATCCCAGGCAGGATGCAGATGGAGTGGTGTACGCCACTTGTCCTCGTCATGCTGATGTATTCAGAGGGAGTCCGGGTGCAAGAGGGGTACCGGCCCCCGACACCCGACCTTGCTACTCTATGTCCTGGTCGGGAAAGTCCGGTAGGCCCTGAGGATCCCACCGGGTATCGGACGGAGCGGAGCTGCCACCCGTGCCCTTGTTCTGAGAGGAGCTCAGAGGGAGACCCGGCCTATTTGCACACACACGGACAGGAAAGGATTCGGTCTGTAGTTCAGGAACACTCTGGTGAAGGGTCCCGACTGAATGCTGGACTTACTGGGAGGTTGGCGGACCCCCGTCCCTAGTGACCGCAGGACTCCGCGGGGAGCAGGGAGTCACCTTCCTCGTGCCATCTATGTGAGTAAAGCCTTGGAAGTTCACCCCTATGGCCTCCGGACTGTTTATTCTGTGCCACACCGCACGACGCGGCGCTCGTTCTCCTCTACTACTACCCCCTCCATCCCTCTGCCCTGAGGCCTTGCTCCGCCTGTGGGGAGTAGTAATAACACTGGCCGCCATAACACCATGCCTCTGCGGACTGCAGCGGCGCTGGTGGCCTTCACCAGGTGCCACAGGTGGCGTAGTCATAAATCAGCCACTCAACCCGGATGAGCCCACACCATCTCTTTTAATGTGACGGCCCTGAGCACGGGTCAGGTCCGGGCCACGGCTGCACCCCATCTCTCCATCACAGGACCCGACACCGAGTACCCCATCTCCCAGGGTAAACTAAAGGGCTTTTTCGAGTAAGAGGCGTCACAGATCCACCTCGCCAGGTGGAGTTGTAGGCCTTCCCTCTGCCCTTTTCTCTTTGGCCCAACTGCTTGAAGCTATGCTGTGGTTCTCGTCCCTGAGTAAAAACGTCTTTTATCTCACCCGTATGGCAGGCAGCTCGGGCCTTTCTCAAGTGTTGCTCCCACGTGGCGGTGCTGGGCCCTATGGTGCTGCTGTGCCGCCGGGCGTCTGGTGGGGCCAGGAGACCTGCAGTCTCCTGCCCTCCGGTTTCTGCTGCTGGGCCTTCAGTGCCCCACAACCACGGACTCCGGTGTCCGGTTCATTTGCGCTTCTCTCTTCTGGGACGAGCTTGTACACAGCTCCCTTCCCCAGGTCCTTCCTCGTCGCTGTCCTGTCTCCAACTCCTCTCCACTCACTCTTACTAACCCCGCCTCCAGATTCCAGTCCGAAGGGGAGGAGCTCCACCTTCTGGTGTGAAGCCAGGAAAGTGTTGTATGCTGATAAACCTGATTAGGGGACCCCTCCTTGCTTCCAGGCATGGAATCACCCCCTGTGAGGGAGGCAATGCCACTGTGGCAACCGGACCCCTGGGGTGCCACATTCCCTCCTAGTTAAATTCAGTACTCCCGGACTGAGCATACCTTTAGAATTAACAATTAACAACAATAACAATTCAAATTACCAAAAATTTACAAAGTCTCAAAAAAGGCAAAAATCACAAAAACCCAACAAAAATTGGTAGCAGTCACTGCGGCACTTAATCTTTACGCCGCTATCCGGAAATTGTCTTTTTCCGGATACCTAGAGATTGGTTGGTGGGAACCGCTTCAACCCACTTCGTGTATCGTCCCTGGGCGTGGCTTCAGGGCACTCTGTCGGTGGGCCTGGTTTTCGGCCACATTTGCGGTTTATTTTCAAGGCCAACACTTAACTTTATTTCAACATCGTCCTGACCACACCTAGTCCTGTGGTCCATTTGTCCATAAATTTAATAACTATATACACACTTATTTTACTACACTTTAGTCCCTATAACGGGCAGGGAGCTGACCTACGGTACTACAGGTTGATCTACGCAGTACATTTGTTGCCAATGACCTACCCGGGTCTTTAGTGTCTACCGCTGGTGTGGTGGGCTCAGTGTGGACTACACTACGGTTAGTCTGAGGTAACACCGGTAGGCTTGGAAGTCTTCTACGACTTCTTTGACTCACCATGGGTATGACAGATTCACCGCTAGCAGGAGGTGGATTCACTTGTTCCACTGCTGATGAAGCATCTGTTTCTTGGGCCGACTGGTCTCTCTGCTGTTCTAGAGTCTCTGTGGCTTCTGGTAAGGCTACTTGGGGAAAGGTCAGGAGAGGTACCACTATTGCTTGGTTCACCTGCGTCCAAGAAATTCTCCAAGGATGGTTTGGACCGTCTCTTCCACCTTTTCTGTGTGCTGGGGGCTGTTTTGGTCTTCCTCTTGGTGTCTCAGTTGATCAGGGCATATCTTCAGGTGGTCTCTTGAGACTGCCACTGAAGTCTCTCCTCCATCTTTACTGATGAGGCATACCTTGGTGTTGTCGAAATTTGAAGGCAAGACGGTGTATCGCTCAACCTCCCACTGATCATCTAATTTGTGAATTCGTCTCTTCCTTTTGAGTACCTGTACTCCAGGTGACAAGGGAACTGCAGGTGCGTGCTGATTGTAAGTTTTCTCCTGCCTCTGTCTCGCCTGGGACAAACTTTTCTCCACGCATTCTTGCACCTTGCAGTATTGTTGCTGCCACTCCGTATCCCAGTCTGCATCTGGTGATGTCGTCTCAGGTGTTAAAACTCCCATGTCTAAGTCAATGGGTAACTTGTCAGGTCTTGCCCTCATCAGGTGTGCGGGAGTACAGTTGGTGGAGTTCACCGGGATGTGGTTATATAGGTCCACCAAATGCGGTAGCTTCTCTGGCCACAGGCTACGTTCCTCAAGGGGCAATGTCTTCAACAGGTCTATTACCACCTGGTTCATTTTCTTGCACAACCCGTTGGTCTGGGGATGAAACGGCGTCGTCCTTATTTTCTTACAGCCATACAAGTTACAGAATTCTTGGAACACTTCTGCTTCAAAGGCTGAACCTTGGTCGGTCAGCACTTGTTCAGGGTAACCGTGCGGGTGACAAAAGTGCTGTTGAAACGCTTTGGCTGCCGTCTTAGCTGTCTGATCTTTCACTGGCACTACTACCAGGAACCGGGAGCAGTGGTCTACTATGGTGAGAGCGTAGACATAGCCTGACCGACTAGGGGCTAGCTTCATGTGGTCCAAGGCTACCAGTTCAAGTGGTTGTTTTGGTGATTATGGGCTGCAGGGGAGCCCTCTGGCTATCACAGTCTTTCCGTCTCAGGTTGCATGGACCACATTCTCGACACCATCTCTCGATTGCTTTTCTCATGCCAACCCAGTAGAATCGCTCACATAGCAGGACTTCCAACTTCTTCCTCCCGAAGTGTCCTGCTCCATCGTGGTACGCCTCTAAGACCATGAACATCGCGCTTCGGGACAACCACCTGCCAGACCAGTTCGTGTGTCCGGGAGTTGATGCTTCTCCGACACAGCTTTCCCTCGTAGATGAACAGCTTGCCCTTCTCCTTCCACAACTGTTGGGTCTCCTGTGGAGCATCGGGATCAGGGTGCGAGTCCGCTTGTGTCAGCAACTCCTTTACTAGGTGGACAGCTGGGTCGCTATTCTGCGTCTCTGCTCATCCATGGTGGGGCAATGGGTTGAACGTGGCCTCTCTGTTGGCTGAGCTCTTGTCCCTCACACAGTGGGAGCACTGGGTCACTCCGTGATGATGGAAAGCGGGTAGCTCTATCTCCTCCAGCTCTTCCGGGTCTTTTCCCCCATCTGGCAAGTTGGGCATCCTGGACAGTGCATCAGCATTAACGTTTTTATGCCCCGCCCGATACTTGATGGTAAACTCGTAGTTGGACAGTCGAGCCATCCATCGTTGTTGTAGGGCACCAAGCTACGCAGTCTTCATGTGCGTCAGCGGGTTGTTATCCGTGAAGAATGTAAATCTGGAGGAGGCGAGGTAGTGTTTGAAGCGCTCTGTTACAGCCCAGACTATGGCTAAAAGCTCCAACTTAAAGGAACTATAGTTGTCGGGGTTCCTTTTCGTGGGCCGGAGCTTCCTGCTGGCGTAGGCAATCACTCTCTCTCTGCCCTGCTGTACCTGGGACAGCACCGCTCCCAATCCCACGTTGCTGGAATCCATATGGAGTATAAAGGGTTGGCCATAGTCGAGGTAGGCCAGGACTTCTTCTCCAGTAAGAGCCACTTTCAGTCGAGTGAAGGATTCGTCTTCTGGTTTACCCCATTTGAACGGAGGATTCGGGTTCTTGGCCCTCTTGGACTGGCCCACTAAGAGGTCCTGCATGGGTGCGGCTATCTTGGTGAAACCCTTGATGAATCTCCTGTAGTAGCCTACCAGCCCGAGGAACTGCCACACTTCCTTGATAGTGGAGGGTCTTGGCCAGTCCTTGATCACGGTGACTTTTTCAGGGTCTGGTGCTACACATTCGGCGCTTACCATATGGCCTAGGTACTGCACCTTGGGTTTCAACAGGTGGCACCTGGACGGCTTTACTTTCAGGCCAAAACCAGATAGGGCTTCGAACAGCTCGGCCAGTTGCTCCGGGTGGTCTTCGTACGTCTTTGAGTAGACGATTACGTCATCTAGGTACAGTAGGACGGTTTCAACGTTTTTGTGTCCTAGGCAACACTCCATTAACCGCTGGAAAGTTCCCGGGGCGTTGCAGAGCACGAATGGCATGCAGTTGAACTCGCTGCGGCCCATTGGTGTCGTAAACGCGGTCTTCTCTCTGTCCGCCTCTGCCACGGGAACCTGCCAGTACCCACACAGTGCAGCATATTCTGAAAAGTTACATGAAAGTACTGTTAACCTTTAAATTCCTTATCTTCTGGAATATCTCCTGAACTCTGGATTTTCCTGTATTTGTTAGAGTTTCATTTGCTTAATCTTATATAGTCAGATCAACACTGAAAAACTTAATTTTCAAAACTACCAAAGTAGCTTGCAGTCACCATCCTCTAAACTGCATTTAGCACACTTTGCCCCCCAATGGAGGCAGTGGCCACATGACTTTCCAGAAACATATGCCATGCAGCCTTCTTATTGTGACAAATGTAGAATGGATGCATAGATGGATTAAATTCCGATTTGCTTATGGAAGCCATTTTTCAGTGTTTAATTTATGTGGGCTAAAATATCTTTGAATCTTTGTAACTATATTTTCAGTACACTTTCTGTGTGACACTTGTTTTTTTTTACCTTGCAAAATGCGCTGGTCTGGCACTGAAACGCGTTGGTGTGAATAAAAAACCTTGTTTATACTCTCCGGATCTCGTCTTTTCTGTGAGCGCAGCCCGCACATCGTGACAATATCCACTTTGTCAAACTGCTATCCGGACGATACTCTCCTCCAGCCACAGGGCTGCAGCTACGGCACATCAGGCTTTTACAGGTCCTTGCACAACTCTTTAAGGTGAGTGCTACCATCAGCCTAACCCCCATCTTGTTCCTTACGGTAGTGCCTTATCTTTGTGCACTTGTCCCATCCAGATCTTTCCAAAGCAACTTGTAGACACCATCCTCTAAAATGCATTTAGTACATCCAGCCCCAGTGGAAGCAGTTTTTACATGACTTTCTGGAAACATATGCCATGTAGCTTTATTATTGTGACAAATGCAAAATGGAGGCATAGATGGATTAAATTCCCTGATCTACAGATGGAAGCTATTTATTCAAGACTTAAGTTATGTGAGCTAAAAATATCCTTGCGTCTTTGCAACTATATTTTTAGTACAGTTTCTGTGTATGCCCTGCTAAAAATATCTCTGCTGTAAAGCAAACCGTGACATGTTAGTATATTCTGGCACTCTGTGTTCTTCCACAAATAATCAATCGCTCGCGTCCTATCACCTCCAGTTAGGTCATCGTGGCAAAATAATCCCAATATCTCCAAACTGCAAGATGTCAGGCTCGCTTATCAACAATGGGTAGACTTGTGTTAAAACAAGCTGTGAGAATACTTTGGCTTGCCCTTGCAGATGGTGCTATTAAACAGAAAGCCTCTGGCATAATGCAAAGTACCGTGAATTCATGGCAACATGCAAAAAATTACATATTTCCCATTTCTAAATTACACATGATGAACGCAAACAAAATATTAAGCTAATTACAGAAGTTGCACTTGTGGCGGCCTTTCTTTCTCACTTGATAAATAGTCCCTGGGAACCCCTTTCTATGAGGACTATTTAGTGTCTAAGCAGCAGCTGACTCATTTGCTGAATAATTCGGCCAGACTCCCCGCAGCTGACAAATACCATGTTTAGTGGAAGCCTGTGTTCAGGGGAAGAGGAGAAGATGTGGAGCTGCCTGGGGATACCTCATTATATGATCCCAGCCATATTTAAATCCCCATTACACGCTGAATATGTTTCCAAAGTGATCATAAAATTGCAACCAGTCATTGGCAGCTCTCCAGTACTGGAGGAATTGCCTCAGTACAGGTCCAGCTGCCATTTGCTATCAGTGCTCACACCAGATGGAGCTTTAATGCACTTAATCAACATCTTTAAAAGGTATAGAATAGCATGAGAATAATCACTCACCTTAGATTTTATGGCTTGTGTTGCTATGATGTGATATTGGATTTTTCATATAATACTTTAAAAAACAGATTTAGTTTGCTAGACAGCACATAGCTCGAGGGCTCGGCTTCTATCATGAGGTGCACATACAGTATATAGTTAACTGGAAATAAATATTTCTTCGTGTTTTGCAATGACAAAAAATATATATGATATGCTTATTCTATGATATCACAAACTTCTAAAATATAATTGAAAGCAAAACTTTGTCCTGCGGTTCAATGTTTTCCTGATGATGACCTGTCAGCAAAGGTGGCCATATTCCTTCAAGAGCAGCTATTTCAACCGACTCACTGAGTGTGCATGTGGTCTCAATGGGGAGAGTTGAGTAAGCCACTGCTAGGCACCTCTGTTGGCAGCTAGCTTTATTAAAAACAAGAAAGGGCCCTTCAGAATTATTATCCCATGGAAACAACATATATTAAAGCTATGTAAGACTTTGGATAGGGTAACACTGCATTCTGTGATGCTAACCACTACTCAAGGATAAGTTGCGAGGATGGGTAATCAAAAGGTTTCTAGGTCAGAAGCCAGGAAGTTATGTCATAGACAGAGGGGTGAGACAAAAGAATAGTCAGGTCACGGTCCAGGAGTCAAAATACCATCAAGACAGTGGATCAAGAAAGAGTTAATCAAAACGGATGGTCAGAACACAGTCCTAGGTCAGGCAGCAGTAGATCAGAGAAAAAAGGCAAATATACACAAGTGAGCAAGAAGCTACAATTGACACTGGTCTGAGGCAGAGAGCTGCCTAAATAGCCAGGTAATTATCTGAACAGGAGACACATGGATGAAGCTCAGGCAACACCCTAACTTCAATTGGATGGCTAAACTGTCATTCAGGACACTGACAGCTCAGCATGTCCCGCATGTCCCTGCTCTAGATTGGACAGCAGACACTAATTCACTACATACAGACACACAGAAAGGTGGAATCATAACATGTTCAAGTGATTTCAATTTTCAAATTCTCATTTTGAATATAAAAATAATTATTTAGAATAAAACACATTTAAATTTTTTTTAAATACCCTTATTTAGCAAAAAAGGAATGCTTTATCTAGTGCACACTATCAGGATTTTAAAGATGGAAGGTGCCATATATCATTGTGCACCCTTTCTAGATTTCAAAGGAAACATAGTAGGACGGGCTGCATAAAGCACATCTGCTGGAGACATACGTCAGGTCAGAGAAACATCCTGTCAGGTTTCATGAACTCGCATTCTTCTGTTCAGTAAACCTGACAGGACACTGAGCAAAGGGGGTCTAAAGAAGAAGATAAACACCTTTCTTTAGCTGAGTGAGAATGAAGATCCATCTCAGTCACCCTGACAGTTTTAGTATAATACAGGGAGTATGTCTGTCTCGCTATTTACACACTCAGTTGTAGGACGTCTGCACACCTCTAGCTGGAAGTTGCCATCTTTAAAATCCTGACAGAGTGCACTACATAAAACATATCTGTCAGGACTGTCAGTAATCACACCGGGGAGATCACACAATATCCCACCGCTGTCGTCACTCTGTCTGGATTGAGCAGGGATTTGCGCGCACACGATCCCGATTACTGAGTACGTAGCTATCGGCAAGCGAGCAGAAAGCATATGGCATACACACCTCTGGATTCCAACACATGGAATATGTGTATACGCTCCCGTACGGTTACTGCCAGCTTCACGATAGCCCAATTAATATTATTCCCTGCCACCACCGACCCAGTTTGAAATATAATACAGGCCTGGTCGGACACCTGCTTTCTGGTAGCGTATATGGCTTCAGGGGAGGGAACGATTACAGAACAAAACAAACAGAACTATTAAATTTTATATTTAATCCAAAAGGGAGGCAGCTTGTAGGAAAAATATACAAAGATTTTACAAAAGGGAACAATGCAGTACAGAATATACAGTTACACAAATAAAACAGAATTAAAGAAGAAACTTAATATAAAGTTCGCAGACTGTACTCAGTATAGCTGGATGGGGGGTACCCCAATTTGATCGTTATCGAACGTGATCCTTTGCTTATAGTCTCTATACTCCCCGGCAATGAATGCTGACCCATCCTCAGTGGAGTATTTTATGCTGAAGGGGAAGACCTGCCCACACACCACTTGGGATGACATCATGTGGGCTGGGTTCCAGCCTTCACATTTTTATCGAAATACCTGGCTTCTACGATAACTTATCGCAGATTGATCGCAGAAGCCCAAAAGTGATACTATATTGTTCATTATGAATTTACCTTTCTCCAGAGACCACACATGATCAGGCTGCGGTCTGATATTCTGGTATTTTTGCACCACAGCTCACCGAAGCAGCTTACAGCTACTGGAAAATAAGCATATTGTTCCTTAGCTGATCCTGCCACTAAAATTTGGTGTCAGCGCCGGCCCGGCTGCATATTTCTGTTTAATTCTTTTGAAGCTTGGGATTAATCTTCCTCAGCTAGATGTAAATTGTCACAGGTCTGTGTCAATGGAAACTACTCTCGTATGTTAATTGGGTCAGTAGCACCTTTTGTGTTAGCATTTGCTATCAAGCTACTTCTGCTGTGTGGGCTAATTTGCATGGAGCCACTGGCCAAGTGTCAGCTCTTCTCCTTTAACGAATACTATAGGGGAGAAGGGATGAAGAGGGGGTCTGGGAGAGAGAAATTCTTAGTATTTCCTTAATATTTTTATGGCATCTCCCCTTCTTTGAGGTAGCGTAGGGGCCGATTTAAGGATCGACCCTTAAGCCTACCTCTCTGCCCACCCTTCCTGTTGATCCGACAAGCCTTGGACCCAACTCGCCCACCACTCTGACTGACTGGGCATCCAGCTTTCCGACACCCTGACCGGTTCGGGATACGTTTTCCCCACGCCTATGACAGGCTATGGGTACCTTCCTCTCATACTTCTGACAGACAGGGGGACACACCTTTCTTTCACCTTGCCTGGTTGTGGGGCCTACCCTTACATCCCTCATGGCTACCTGGAGGGCCGTGCAAGATATGGGGCAGCTACGACCGGTCATGTCACCGTCCGTCGTGACGCTGGTCGGCGGCACGGGACCACTTTCCTTATGATCCTCGGCTTCTCCCCATCCTTTCCCATTACCTCTGGAGCCGTGCTAGTCATGGGGAAGCTACCACTGACCATGTCACCATCTGGCATGACCCTGGTCACCTGCACGGGACTACTTGCTTCCTGGTGTCCATGCCTGCTCCCATTGCCCATAGCACTTATGCTGGCTCGCTTTAGGAGATCCTCAGCAGCATCACCCCACGGTGTGAGGTGGCTGAGTTCCCTTTTAACACAACACACATTTTTATTATGCATGATATTGACAGTATTGACAGTGGCATTATGTTACGCACACGCCCGGACTGACTGGCGTGAGCGTGGTTAGTGATCCCACTGGACCATGAACCGAGGAGTGCCTGGAGGGGCGTGACTAAGTATCAACCCGGTCCGACCAAGGTCGCACGGTGGCTCAGTCGACTCCGTGAACCAGGGAGGAAGCGAACAGAGGGACCAGATGCTACTCCAGGTCAGACCCCGGTCACAGCTGTTGACCCACACCGGGGAATGCAGGAACAGGCAGGTTAGACTGGCATATAGACAGGTGGGTACTGGCAGGCACGGCTGGTATGCAGACAGGTGGGTATTGGCAGGCACATCTGGTATGCAGACAGGTGGGCACTGGCAGGCACGGCTGGCATGCAGACAGGTGGGCACTGGCAGGCACGGCTGACATGCAGACAGGCGGGCACTGGCATGTAGGAACGCAGGCAGAATAGGAACCAGGTGCGATAGACAAGCAGAGCAGAGCAAAACCCGCAGATGCGGTAGACAAGCAGAGCAGAGCAAAACTCGCAGGTGCGGTAGACAAGCAGAGCAGAGCAAAACCCACAGGTGCAGTAGACAAGCAGAGCAGAGCGAAACCCGCAGGTGCGGTACACAAGCAGAGCAAAACCCGCGGATGCGGTAGACAAGCAGAGCAGAGCAAAAGCCGAATGGTGCGGTAGACAAGCAGAGCCGAGCAAAACCCGCAGGTGCGGTAGACAAGCAGAGCAGAGCAAAACCTGCAGGTGCTGTGGACAAGCAGAGCAGAGCAAAACCTGCAGGTGCGGTAGACAAGCAGAGCAGAGCAAAACCCGCTGGTGCGGTAGACAAGCAGAGCAGACCAAAACCCGCAGGTGCTGTAGACAAGCAGAGCAGAGCAAAACCCACAGGTGCGGTAGACAAGCAGGTCAGAGCAAAACCCGCAGGTGCGGTAGACAAGCAGAGCAGAGCAAAACCCGCAGGTGTGGTAGACAAGCAGAGCAAAACCCGCAGATGCGGTAGACAAGCAGAGCAGAGCAGAGCAAAACCCGCAAGTGCGGTAGACAAGCAGAGCAGAGCAAAACCCGCAGGTGCAGTAGACAAGCAGAGCAGAGCGAAACCCGCAGGTGCGGTACACAAGCAGAGCAAAACCCGCGGATGCGGTAGACAAGCAGAGCAGAGCAAAACCCGAATGGTGCGGTAGACAAGCAGAGCAGAGCAAAACCCGCAGGTGCAGTAGACAAGCAGAGCAGAGCAAAACCCGCAGGTGCGGTAGACAAGCAGAGCAGAGCAAAACCCGCAGGTGCGGTAGACAAGCAGAGCAGAGCAAAACCCGCAGGTGCGGTAGACAAGCAGAGCAGAGCAAAACCCGCAGGTGCGGTAGACAAGCAGAGCAAAACCCGCAGGTGCGGTAGACAAGCAGAGCAGACCAAAACCCGCAGGTGCGGTAGACAAGCAGAGCAGAGCAAAACCCGCAGGTGCGGTAGACAAGCAGAGCAGAGCAAAACCCGCAGGTGCGGTAGACAAGCAGAGCAGAGCAAAACCCGCAGGTGCGGTAGACAAGCAGAGCAGAGCAAAACCCGCAGGTGCGGTAGACAAGCAGAGCAGAGCAAAACCCGCAAATGCGGTAGACAAGCAGAGCAGAGCAAAACCCGCAGGTGCGGTAGACAAGCAGAGCAGAGCAAAACCCGCAGGTGTGGTAAACAAGCAGAGCAGAGCAAAACCCGCAGGTGTGGTAGACAAACAGAGCAGAGCAAACCCCGCCGGTGTGGTAAACAAGCAGAGCAGAGCAAAACCCACAGGTGCGGTGAACAAGCAGAGCAGAGCGAAACCGCCGGTGCGGTGGACAAGCGGAGCAGAGGAAAACCGCAGGTGCGGTGAACAAGCAGAGCAGAGCGAAACCGCAGGTGCGGTGAACAAGCAGAGCAGAGCGAAACTGCAGGGGCGATGAAAAAGCAGAGCAGAGTAAAACCGCAGGTGTGATGAACAAGCAGAACCAGATACACACAAGGTACTTACAATGAAGTAGCGAGTGTACACAAAACTCACAAGCAGAAGTTCAGAGACAACGAGTTGGAGTTAAGTGCAGGTTCAGACACTGCAGGAAAAGGGAAGGTTCGGACATAGAGACAAACAGGTAATGGGCTAAGACACAGTTCAGACAGGGACTGAACCAGGAACAAGATACAGGAATGAGCCTGGGAACTCAGCCCCCAGGGTGGCGGAGACAGACTAGAAGTCACAGATTCAGGTAACAGGCCTGGGCATACAGCCCCCAGGGGTGGAACAGACAAGATACAGGACAGGACCTGGCAACTCAGTTGCAAGGAACACACTGAAGAAAAGTGTTGCTCAGGCACCCCCTACTGGGTGGAGGGGGTTTAAGTATCCAGTGACTCACAGCAATAGGCTGGGGAGGCATTAGGTGTGTGCACACAGTAACTATAAGAATCAGGCAGTAGCCACGCTGCCGCCCTAAGCAATTAGACAAGAGACACAGCAGGTACTGGAGCAAAGTGTGCAGCCTGGATTGATAGGTAAGATGGCGGTCTTGCATGGTGGGAGGTGGTAAGCCATGCCAGCACGCCGCCAGGGATGTTACACATTACATGGCATATCAGATCTGGGAGGGTTGTCAGGATTGTATCGGCCAGCCAACCGTCCCAGATCAGTTCCCAATAGCACATTAGTGTGGAGATTCTCTGACAACCTCACTTCCCTTAACTCCCTCCACGCACCCCAATCCAGTAAAACTCGGGCCATTGGTATGGAACGGCGAACACCCAGAAACCCTGTGACAGTCAGGGTCTTCCCAGGAATGAGTTCTTCTGGTAACATGAACTCAGGGTAGATGAGGGTGCGTTCTGCGCTAGTTTCCTTAAGGTCAACAGTAATGGTGTTGCCCACAGTAACCGGTTGTAAGTTCTCACGGGCCCGGCCAACCACCCCGCCCACAAAAAGAATGGCTGCAGTAGGCCTTGGGGCCTCAGGTGTGGTGTTCATCTTCTGCCTCTCCGGGCAGACAAGGCTGACATGACCCATTTAGTCACAAATATAACACTTATGGGAGTCAAATGCAGGCCGGGTGCTGGAAGACGGGGCAGAACCCGCTGAGGGCTGTCTGGCTGGAACACTGGGGGTGGTTGTAGGTAGTGTTGAGCCACCCCCGTAGTGTTCGGGTTCGGCTCGTCGAACACCGGGATGTTCGAGGAACTGTTCGTCGAACTGTTCGTCGAACACCGTCGAACACCGTCGAACACCGTTAAAACCAATGGCAGGCAAACAAAAACACATAGAAAAACATAGAAAACACCTTCAAAGGTGTCCAAAAGCTGACAAACTGCTCAGAAGACGCTCTCTTTAAAAAAGCCGGCCGGCAATTCATCAGCGGCATACACCGGTACCCGACAATTTAGACAAGAAGGAATAGAGCATCACACATAGATTAGATAGATAGAAACATGTCAGTCACACATATAAGAAGCACAGTGACAGTGTTGCTTACTGTACTTGTCATTTAGTGTAAAGCATTTATTTAAAAAAATAATAGTGTTTTCATGCACCGTCTCTTTAAGAAAGCCGGCCGGCAATTCAGCAGCGGTACCCGACAATTTATAACAGAAAGAATAGAGCTTCACACATAGATAGATATAAACATGCCAATCACATATATAATAAGTACAGTGATAGTGTTGGTTACTGTACTTGTCATTTAGTGTAAAGGATTTATTTAAAAAAATAATAGTGTTTTCATGCACCGTCTCTTTAAAAAAGTCGCCGGCAATTCAGCAGCGGTACCCGACAATTTAGAACAGAAAGATAGAGCATCACACATAGATTAGATAGATAGAAACATGTCAGTCACATATATAAGAAGTACAGTGACAGCGTTGCTTACTGTACTTGTCATTTAGTGTTAAAATAAAGGATTTATTAAAAAAAAAATTGGCGTGGGGTTCCCCTTAATTTTAGGCTCTAGCGGAGGTTAAGCAGACGGCTGGGGCAGATGTTTGAAGCCTGGGAAGGGGGTAATACTCATGGAGCTTCCCAGGCTACTAATATCAGCCCCCAGCTGAATACCTAGCCTTTACTAGCTATATAAATGGGGGACCCCCCCAAAAAAATGACGTGGGGTCCCCCCTTTTTTAATAGCTAGCAAAGGCTAGGCAGACAGCTGGGGGCTGATATTAATAGCCCAGGAAGGGTACCATGAATATTGGCCCCCTCCCAGGCTAGAAACACCAGCCGTCAGCCGCTCCAGAAATGGCGCATCCATAGGATGCGCCAATTCTGGCACTTAGCCTCGCTCTTCCACGCTGCCCTGATGCGGTGGCAGGGGGTAATAGGGCTGGGGTTGATGTCAGCTTATAATGCCAGCTGACATCAAGCCCAGGTTAGTAATGGAGAGGCGTCTATAAGACACCCCCATTACTAACCCCATAGTCAAAGTTAAAGAAAAAAACACAAACACCCAGAATAAAGTCCTTTAATTGAAATAAACACACAATTCTTTATTGTTCTAAATTAAACTCTACTTACCATCACGCCCATTCCAGCTGAAGCCAACGATCTCCTGCAATAAAAGAAAAATAATAAAGCAACCTCATCCTTACCTTTCCATGGTTCCCACGATGGCTCCAGCTCTGCTACATCGAGATGACAGGCTGGACCGCAGCAGAACGCTGCCATCCAGCCTGTCATCCCGCAGACACTGAGAAGCGCAGGCATGCTTGCGCTCCTCAGTGTCTCTCTGTGATGGCATAAAGACGAGCCGAGTTCATGTCCAATGAACTCGGCTCACCTCATGCACGTCACTGACAGCGTGGGAAAATTCTCCTGCACTCAGCGCATCAGCGTGAGAATTCTCCCACGCTGTCAGTGACGTGCATGAGGTGAGCTTATGTCCAATGAACTCAGCTCACCTCATGTACGTCACTGACAGCGTGGGAGAATTCTCACGCTGAAGCGCTGAGTGCAGGAGAATTTTCCCACGCTGTCAGTGACGTGCATGAGGCTGATATTTAAATTTGGCGCACAAATCGGTGATTGGTCGCGGGCAGCGTCCGCGACCAATCAGCACGGTAGTGTTTAACTTTGGCGGCAAGATCAGTGATTGGTCGCGCGCCAAGACCGCGACCAATCACCGATTTGGGCGCCACATTTAAATATCGGCCGCGACCAATCAGCACAGCGTTGTTTAAATGTGGATCCAAGATCGGTGATTGGTCGCGGCCTATATTTAAATTGGCGCACAAATCTGTGATTGGTCGCGGGCAGCGTCCGCGACCAATCAGCACAGTAGTGTTTAACTTTGGCGGCAAGATCAGTGATTCGTCGCGGTCAAGACGGCGACCAATCACCGATTTGTGCGGCACATTTAAATAGCGGCCGCGACCAATTGGATGTCAGCGCCGCTCCCCGGTCCTCCCTTCACACCCTAGCCGCTGATGTCCCCACAGTATCCACATGGTGTTACAAAGGTCCGGACATTTGTGTTAAAAATCGCTGATTGGTCGCTGGCGCTGCCCGCGACCAATCACCGATTTGGGCGCCAAATTTAAATATCCTCCGCGACCAATCACCCATCTTGGCTCCACATTTAAACACCGCTGTACTGATTGGTCGCGGACGCTATTTAAATGTGGCACAGCACAGCGGTGTTTAAATGTGGAGCCAAGATTGGTGATTGGTTGCGGCCGATATTTAAATTTGGCGCCCAAATCGGTGATTGGTCGCGGGCAGCGCCAGCGACCAATCAGCGATTTTTAACACAAATGTCCGGATCTTTGTAACACCATGCGGATACTGTGGGGACATCAGCGGCTAGGGTGTCAAGGGAGGACCGGGGAGCGGCGCTGCGGGTCGAGATACTTCTGCTGCGAGCAGTCGCTCATCTCCCGGCTTCTCGCAACGGAAGTATCCGACCAGGCAGCGGCGCTCCCCGGTCCTCACCAATACGATTAGCTGATTGGTCGCGCTCTCCGCACGCGACCAATCGGTGATCTTGGCGCTAAAGTTAAACACCGCTCTGCTGATTGGTCGCGGACGCTGCCCGCGACCAATCACCGATTTGGGCGCCACATTTAAATAGCGGCCGCGACCAATCAGCGAGCTTGGCGCCAAATTTAAACGCTGCTCGGCTGATTGGTCACGGTTGCCGGCCGCGACCAATCAGCAGTATTGGCGCCAAATTTAAACCCCGCTCTGCTGATTGGTCACAGTTGCCTTCCGCGACCAATCAGCGATTTTGACGCCAAATTTAAACACCGCTCTGCTGATTGGTCGCGGCCGGCGATTGCGACCAATCAGCATTATTGTCGCCAAATTTAAACCCCGCTCTGCTGATTGGTCGCGATGCCGGCCGCGACTAATCAACATTGTTGCCGCCAAATTTAAACACCGCTCTGCTGAATGGTCGAGGTCGTGACCAATCACCATTATTGGCGCCAAATTTAAACACCGCTTTGCTGATTGGTCGCGACCACAACCTATCAGCATTATTGGCGCAAAATTTAAACCCTGCCCTGCTGATTAGTCGCGACCGCCGGCCGTGACCAATCAGTGATATAGTTGCCAAATTTCAACACCGCTTTGCTGATTGGTCGCGGTTGCTGGCCGCGACCAGTCAGCGATTTTGGCGCCAAATTTAAACACCGCTCTGCTGATTGCGCCGGGTCTGCCGCATACATATTCTAGAATACCCGATGCGTTAGAATTGGGCCACCATCTAGGTTCATGAAATAATTTAAAAAAAAATTGACGTGGGGCTTCGCACTATATTTGTGTCCAGCCAGGTACAGCAGGCAGGAACGGGCTGCCCCCAACCACCAGCTGCCTATTTGTACCTGGCCGGACACAACAATATAGGGAAGCCCTTTTTTTCTTAATTATTTCATGAATTTCATGAAATAATTCAAAAAAAAAATACGTGGGGCTTCGCCCTATTTTTGTGTCCAGCCAGGTACAACTAGGCAGCTGGGGGCTGGAATCTGCAGCGCAGGGAGGCCCAAGCTTTCTGGGTCCCCCCAGCTGCAAATTGCAGTCCGCAGCCACCCCGGAAAATGGCGCATTCATAGAAGCGCCATCTTCTGGCGCTGTACCCAACTCATCCAGGGCCCTGGTGCGGTGGCTCACTGGGTAATAAAGGGGTTAGGGCCAGCTTGGCATTATCAGCTGGCCCTAAGCCCGAAATTCATGGGGTCACGCCAATATTAGGCATGACCACTATGAATTTCTAATAAAGTATTTAAAAAAAACACAACACCCAGAAAAAAGTCCTTTAATTGAAATAAACACACAATTCTTTATTGTTCTAAATTAAACCATACTTACCGTCATACCCATTCCAGCTGAAGCCAACGATCTCCTGCAATAAAAGTAAAATAATAAAGCAACCTCATCCTTACCTTTCCATGGTTCCCACGACAGCTTCAGCTCTGCTACATCGAGATGACAGGCTGGACCGCAGCAGAACGCTGCCATCCAGCCTGTCATCCCGCAGACACTGAGAAGCGCAGGCTTGCTTGCGCTCCTCAGTGTCTGGCTGTGACGGCATCCAGATGAGCCGAGGTCATGTCCAATGAACTCGGCTCACCTCATGTACGTCACTGACAGCGTGGAAGAATTCTCCTGCACTCAGCGCTTCAGCGTGAGAATTCTCCCACGCTGTCAGTGACGTACATGAGGTCAGCTGAGTTCAATGGACATGAATGAGCTCACCTCATGCACGTCACTGACAGCGTGGGAAAATTCTCCTGCACTCAGCGCTTCAGCGTGAGAATTTTCCCACGCTGTCAGTGACGTGCATGAGGTGAGCTCATTCATGTTCAATGAACTCGGCTCACCTCATGCACGTCAATGACAGCGTGGGAAAATTCTCACGCTGAAGCGCTGAGTGCAGGAGAATTCTCCCACGCTGTCAGTGACGTGCATGAGGTGAGCCGAGTTCATTGTCGGCTCATCTGGATGCCGTCACAGCGAGACACTGAGGAGCGCAAGCATGCCTGCGCTTCTCAGTGTCCGCGGGATGACAGGCTGGATGGCAGCGTTCTGCAGCGGTCCAGCCTGTCATCTCGATGTAGCAGAGCTGAAGCTGTCCTGGGAACCATGGAAAGGTAAGGATGAGGTTGCTTTATTATTTTACTTTTATTGCAGGAGATCGTTGGCTTCAGCTGGAATGGGCGTGGTGGTAAGTATGGTTTAATTTAGAACAATAAAGGATTGTGTCTTTATTTCAATTAAAGGACTTTATTCTGGGTGTTTGTGTTTTCTTTTAACTTTGACTATGGGGTTAGTAATGGGGGTGTCTTATAGACGCCTCTCCATTACTAACCTGGGCTTGATGTCAGGTGGCATTATAAGCTGACATCAACCCCAGCCCTATTACCCCACTGCCACCGCTACAGGGCAGTGGGAAGAGCGAGGCTAAGTGCCAGAATTGGCGCATCCATATGGATGCGCCATTTCTGGGGCGGCTGGTGTTTCTAGCCTGGGAGGGGGCCAATATTCATGGCACCCTTCCTGGGCTATTAATATCAGCCCCCAGCTGTCTGCCTAGCCTTTGCTAGCTATTAAAATAGGGGGGACCCCACGTCATTTTTTTTGGGGGGGGGCCCCCATTTTAATAGCTAGTAAAGGCTAGGTATTCCGCTGGGGGCTGATATTAGTAGCCTGGGAAGCTCCGTGGGTATTACCCCCTTCCCAGGCTTCAAACATCTGCCCCAGCCGTCTGCTTAACCTCCGCTAGAGCCTAAAATTAAGGGGAACCCCACGCCAATTTTTTTTTAAATAAATCCTTTATTTTAACACTAAATGACAAGTACAGTAATCAACACTATCACTGTACTTCTTATATATGTGACTGACATGTTTCTATCTATCTAATCTATGTGTGATGCTCTATTCCTTCTATTCTAAATTGTCGGGTACAGATGCTGAATTGCCGGTCGGCTTTTTTAAAGAGACAGTGCATGAAAACACTATTATTGTTTTTAATAAATCCTTTACACTAAATGACAAGTACAGTAAGCAACACTGTCACTGTACTTCATATATATGTGACTGACATGTTTCTATCTATCTAATCTATGTGTGATTCTCTATTCTTTCTATTCCAAATTGTCGGGTACCGCTGCTGAATTGCCGGCCGGCTTTTTTAAAGAGACGGCGCATGAAAACACTATTATTTTTTTTGATAAATCCTTTACACTAAATGACAAGTACAGTAAGCAACACTGTCACTGTACTTCATATATATGTGGCTGACATGTTTCTATCTATCTAATCTATGTGTGAAGCTCTATTCTTTCGGTTCTAAATTGTCGGGTACCGGTGTATGCCGCTGCTGAATTGCCGGCTTTTCATGTTTCACTGTTGGCACTGTTCCCATCGATTTGGGCAATCACTGTAATGCCACAACCACCATGGCTGTGGCATTACAGTGAGTGGCAGACAATCCCTGCATGATTGGTGCTCTAAATAGCGCCAGACATGCAGTACAAGCTTTTGGTGCAGAACAGTTATCGAACATAAGCTCGAACAGCCGACTTTTTTGCAAATCGTTCGGGTTCGTCGAACAACTCGAACACCGCCCAAAACAGCTCGAATTTGAGATTGGCGAACAGTTCTAGTCGAACACCACTCATCTCTAGTTGTAGGCTTACCCCGTAGGCTTACCCCCTTTCCAGCTGGCGGCGACCTACTTCTGCACCTCTGGTGTGCGGTTGGCCTCATAGGCATCTGCGATCTGGGCTGCTTTGGCGGCCTCCCTTGGCTCCCGGTCCAGAACAAACTGTGGCACATCCTCTGGGCAAAGACGAAGAAACTGGTCCTTCACCATCAGATCCTTCAGGTCCTCAAAGGTGGTAACTGAAAGTCCTTGGACCCACTGCTCAAAGTTGGTTCTGAGCCCATCCACCACATCACCGTAGTTGTCATGTGGTCCATGCTGGAGGGCTCTGAACTTTTTCTGGTAACCCTCCAAAGTAAGCTGGTACTTTTTGATCAGGGCCTGCTTGACGGCCTCATGGTCTCCATCTTAGTCTCGTGGGAGAGAAGCAAACACCTCCAGAGCTTTTCCTCTGAGCCCTGGGGTTAAATACCTGGACCACTGGTCCATGGGCAGCTGGTACTGTCTGCAGGCTTTTTCAAATCCTCGCAGAAATATGTCCAAGTCTCCATCTTTCTCTATTACAGGAAAATGCTCAGGATGGGGTTTAAAGCATTTGGCACTGTTGGACTCACGAGTCTGGGTGGAGGATGGCTCCTTCTGAATCCGGGCTAGCTCCAGCTGGTACTGTCGCTCCCACTCAGCAGCCTCTCTTTGTTCTGCTCGCTCCTCTCGGTCAGCTTGGGCCTGTCGCTCTGCTTGCTCCTGGAATATGAGGATCAACTGCAGTCGTCCATCATGATCGTCTGTGGAGAGCTGCTCCTAAGCCATCTGCAGGTGGAGGTCCACACTACCCTTGCTGTGGGTCTGGCTGGCCATCACAGGTGGGACCCCTGCAGCAGCGCCATCCAGCCTTGGCTGGCCGCCCTCTCATCAGGGCTGTGCTGTCGGATTGGCTCTGCGGCACCTTACAACAATTCAGCAATCATTTGGTGCCTGGTTTTGCCTGTGGGGTCAATCTGTCCCAGCTCACAGAGGGTAGTAAGAATGTTCTTTGACTGCTGGTGGAGTCTGATTTCTTAACACTTTGAACAGAATTCTCGCAAGAACCATGCAATTTTCAATGACAGGAATGATTGCTCAATCCTGCCACTTATGTTCTGTAATATCCCACCGCTGCAACCAATTTGTCAGGACCGTCAGGGATGACACCGGGGAGATCACACAATATCCCACTGCTGTCGTCACTCTGTCAGGATTGAACAGGAATTCATGAGCACACAATCTCGATTACTCACTACGTAGCTATTGGCAAGCGAGCAGAAAGCGTATGACATACACACCTCCGGATTCCAACACATGGAAAATGTGTATACGCCTCCCGTACAGTTACTGCCAGATTCATGATAACCCAATTAATATTTTTCACTGCCACAACTGACCCAGTTTGAAATATAATACAGATCGGACGCCTGCTTTCTGGTAGTGTATATGGCTTCGGGGGAAGGAGCAAAACAAACAGAACTATTACATTTTATATTTAATCCAAATGTTTTTAGGAAAAATATACAAAGATTTTACAAAAGGAGACAATACAGTACAGACTATACAGTTACACAAATAAAACAGGATTTAAGAAGAAACTTACTATAAAGTTCGCAGAGATGACTCATTATAGTTGGACGGTGGTGCCCCAATTTGACCTTTATCAAACGTGATCCTTTGCTTATAGTCTCAATACCCCCCGGCAATGAATACTGACCCATCCTCAGTGCGGTCTTTTATGCCGAAGGGGAAGACCTGCCCACACAGCCCCTGGGATGACATCACGTGGGCTGGGTTCCAGCCTTCACATTTTAATTAAAATAGTTGGCTTCTACGATAACTTATCGCAGGTTGATCGCAGAAGCCCAAAAGTGATACTATATTGTTCATTATGAATTTACCTTTCTCCAGAAACCAAACATGATCTGGCTGCGGTCCGTTATTCTTGCACTTTTGCACCACAGCTTACTGGAGGGGCTTACTGCTACTGGAAAATAAGCATATTGTTCCTTAGCTGACCCTGCCACTAAAAATATGGGCCCCATAATTATCGGAAGTATAGAACTCCAGATATTCCTTATTTGGTGTCGGCGCCGGCCCGGCTGCATATTTCTGTTTAATTCTTTTGAAGCTCGGGATTAATCTTCCTCAGCTAGATGTAAATTGTCCCAGGTCAGTGTCAATGGTAACTACACTCGCATGTTAATTGGGTCAGTAGCACCTTTTGTGCTAGCATTTGCTTGCAAGCTACTTCTGCTGTGTGGGCTAATTTGCATGGAGCCACTGGCCAAGTGTCAGCTCTTCTCCTTTCGCAAATACTATAGAGGAGGGGGGATGAAGAAGGGGGTCTGGGAGAGAGAAATTCTTAATATTTCCTTTATATTTTTATGACAATATCTTTTGTGCTAAATTAACACATTTAAAAAAATGTTTAATATTTAAAAGTATTTTATTTTTGGATTTTATCACATTTCTCAGAGAACCCCTTTAAAGGACTTAGGAGGAGATCATTTAGATTGTTGGACTAGCCTATTGTGGTATGGTGGGAAGCTTTGGTGGGTCCAAACTCTATGCTCTTTAATGATAGCAGTCAGGTGACATTGGTGGCTTAGTAGTTGCAGTGGGTATTGACATTGATCCGTGCTGCCATCACACTAGAGAATGTGTACTTGCCACCAATGCCACCAATGTCTTCAGGCAGAATGTATACACTGAGAACCAAGGTGTGTGACAAGATGAGGACCAGGAAGAGATAAAAAGGGATGCTTTATTTGTATAGCACCCACAGAATGTGAACTTGTTGCACACAGCTGGAGACACATAAGGGTACAGTAACTGGCATAGTTAGGGGGGCAATATGGCTGGCACTTATATGGGGCATTTTGGAGGACACTGATATATGGGAAACTTTATTAGCTTTGATTTGTACTATCATAGGCACATTGTTATTGCCACTGATGTTCTGGTCTTTAGACTGGCACTGTTGTGTTGGCCTTGTTGTGGAGGAACTATGTTTGCATGTGGGCCCATAAGCTGGAACTGTTATCAAGGCGCTGTATATGGCATTGCTATGGAAAGACTGTGACTGTTACTTTTATGGTGGTCCTGTGACTGGCATCATTATGGTGGCTAAGCATATATTTCTAAGATTGCCTGTCATCTAACCACCCTTGCTGCAGATGGACTACATATTTTGCTAATGTGATATTACTGTTTATCCCCCCTGTCAACAAACTAGTGCTGATCCAGCCAGCACCCTATGAAATTGTCAGAGTGTGAAAATATACACCATGGAATTTTATTAAGAAGCTCACTCACTTCTGGGTTCTGATTTAAGATTATGTAGTCTGGCTTAGGGTCTAAATTAATTGAGAATTTGTAGGTTTTGTCCGAATATCAATTAGGTTATGATCTGGAGATTTATTTATGTTGCTCAGAAGTGAGGTGCCAAATATGTTTCAGCAGCAAATTTTATAGTTGCCAGGAGAAGTTGTCATAGTGGTCTGGGCCAGATGAAAAAGAAAAGAGAACATCTACAATCAGAGAAAATGTCACCTGAGAGTCATTATATTTATACTACAGTGTCACCACTCCTGAAATGTCTGTATAATTTCCTGAAAATCAGGCATTGCCATTCTCCATAAATGACTCATAAATATAAAGTTTAATGTATTTCCAGTGTGTAGGCTGCAAGACTTTTATTTGATTCAGGGTATTGTGGAGGTGTACAGTATATTAGGTACTTTGTATTTGACTTTCTCGTATCTGTGTAACCTTGTCTTTCAAGTTGTACATGATGTATCCAAGTTTCAAAGGTTTAGAAGACATAGAATAATAATCGCACACAGTGTTGTAGAATATGAGTTTTTTTTTTACATATTTTCTAAATATGAACATGGGTATATCATCTTTCATATTGATGCCATTACAGTTATTTTTGCAAACAGCAGCACTTAAAGGAAATAATGAAGATGCTTATATTGTAGATTTTTCATATTAATATAAGGTCTTACCAGAAAATAGTATCTGAAATTGTAATGCAAGGTAACCAAGAAGCTTTGTTAATATTAATCATTGAGCGCTTATGCAGTGTAAGTATGTTCTGGAGAAAATACCATAAAAAGGCGGCAATATTGTTTATCTGTATGTTATCTTGTGTAAAGTGTGTATGTTGCGTTTATTTGCTATCATCTTTCTGCTTTGCCCTCCTTAAAAAATGTCTCACTTGATCCACTAGCAGTAAGTGTATTCTTAAAGGGAATATGTCAGTAGGATCAACCCTTCTAACCTTGGGCATGCAATTCATAGGAACCTGAATAAAATTATACTTCGATATCTGCGATCTGATGTTTTATTCCAGATGAATCCACACTTTTCTTATATGTAAATGAGCTGTTCAAGACTATGACTCGACACTGATCTGCATGAGAATCTACCTCCATAGCTTGTTATAAATTAAAGGGGGCAGTGTGTAATGGCCGCTCTCTGCTGCAGAGCTGTGTCTAATCATAACACAGGATAGAACTAAAAACATACAGTACAGACCAAAAGTTTGGATACACCTTCTCATTTAAAGATATTTCTGTATTTTCATGACTATGAAAATTGTACATTCACACTGAAGGCATCAAAACTATGAATTAACACATGTACTTAACAAAAAGTGTGAAACAACTGAAATTATGTCTTATATTCTAGGTTCTTCAAAATAGCCACCTTATGCTTTGATGACTGCTTTGCACACTCTTGGCATTCTCTTGATGAGCTTCAAGAGGTAGTCACCAGAAATGGTTTTCACTTCACAGGTGTGCCCTGTCAGGTTTAATAAGTGGGATTTCTTGCCTTATAAATGGGGTTGGGACCATCAGTTGTGTTGTGCAGAAGTCTGGTGGATACACAGCTGATAGTCCTACTGAATAGACTGTTAGAATTTGTATTATGGCAAGAAAAAAGCAGCTAAGTAAAGAAAAATGAGTGGCTATCATTACTTTAAGAAATGAAGGTCAGTCAGTGCGAAAAATTGGGAAAACTTTGAAAGTGTCCCCAAGTGCAGTTGCAAAAACCATCAAGCGCTACAAAGAAACTGGCTCACATGAGGACCGCCCCAGGAAAGGAAGACCAAGAGTCACCTCTGCTTCTGAGGATAAGTTTATCCGAGTCACCAGCCTCAGAAATCACAAGTTAACAGCAGCTCAGATTAGAGACCAGGTCAATGCCACAGAGAGTTCTAGCAGCAGACACATCTCTACAACAACTGTTAAGAGGAGACTTTGTGCAGCAGGCCTTCATGGTAAAATAGCTGCTAGGAAACCACTGCTAAGGACAGGCAACAAGCAGAAGAGACTTGTTTGGGCTAAAGAACATAAGGAATGGACATTAGACCAGTGGAAATCTGTGCTTTGGTCTGATGAGTCCAAATTTGAGCTCTTTGGTTCCAACCACCGTGTCTTTGTGCGATGCAGAAAAGGTGAACGGATGGACTCTACATGCCTGGTTCCCACCATGAAGCATGGAGGAGGAGGTGTGATGGTGTGGGGGTGCTTTGCTGGTGACACTGTTGGGGATTTATTCAAAATTGAAGGCATACTGAACCAGCATGGCTACCACAGCATCTTGCAGCGGCATGCTATTCCATCCGGTTTGGTTTAGTTGGACCATCATTTATTTTTCAACAGGACAATGACCCCAAACACACCTCCAGGCTGTGTAAGGGCTATCTGACCAAGATGGAGAGTGATGGGGTGTTACACCAGATGACCTGGCCTCCACAGTCACAAGACCTGAACCCAATCGAGATGGTTTGGGGTGAGCTGGACCGCAGAGTGAAGGCAAAAGGGCCCACAAGTGCTAAGCATCTCTAGGAACTCCTTCAAGATTGTTGGAAGACCATTTCCGGTGACTACCTCTTGAAGCTCATCAAGAGAATGCCAAGAGTGTGCAAAGCAGTCATCAAAGCAAAAGGTACCTACTTTGAAGAACCTATAATATAAGACATATTTTCATTTGTTTCACACTTTTTTGTTAAGTATATAATTCCACATGTGTTAATTCATAGTTTTGATGCCTTCAGTGTGAATGTACAATTTTCATAGTCATGAAAATACAGAAAAATCTTTAAATGAGAAGGTGTGTCCAAACATTTGGTCTGTACTGTATGCATTTTCCTCTCATAGTGCTTATGTGTCACCCTGGCCTGGATGCCACAAAATGTAATAAAGCTGTGTCTGAGAGCAAGAGGGAGGTTCTCTAGTCAGGGGAACATTAGCATGCAGTACCTCCTGTCTCAGGCCAGTAGGGGGAGCAGGCTGCCCCTATAAAAGCTGGTACTGGGGGCAGGGTTATGGAGAACTGGATGGCCTGTCTCAGCACTGAGACGTGTCCCGGAGCAGAGCAGGGACAGAAAGTTGTATTGCACCTAAGAGGAAGTGTGGCAGGAGGAGAGCCACAAGCCAGAGACAAGAGGCGAAGTGAGCCTGTCTTGGCAGATAGAGGACTTAATCTACCAGACTTTGGTGTCTGAGGCTGGGAGGATTCCACATCCCCCAGCAGATAACCAGTCTGCAGGGGACTGTATATTCCTTGGCCTAAGAAGCCTGGAGGCTCTGCCACAACAGAAGGGACCAGCAAAGTCGTACAAGGCTGGGAGCAGAAAGGAACCCACGTCGCAGGCCATACAGGCGAGAATACACGGAGAGCTCGGAAACGTGGGCTTTTACCCTATAAGGAGGAGATAGCCAGAAGGAGCACAGAAAGCATAGTAGGCCTACATAGTTACATACATAGTTTATAAGGCCGAAAAAAGACAAGCGTCCATCCAGTTCAGCCTATTTCTTGTGCACTGCAGCTATTCCGCAGCGTTGATCCAGGGGAACGCAAAAAAAAAAACAAAACAAAAAAAAAAAAAAACATGCGGTATAGGCCAATTGACATCATTGAGGAAAAAATTCACTTCCCGACACCAATCTGGATTAATTAACTATCACTAAGCATAAGATGTAATTTTATTGTTCTCAAGAAAGGCGTCCAGGCCTCTCTTGAACTCATTAAGTGAGTTGGACATCACCACTTCCTCTCCCAGAGAGTTCCAGAGTCTCACGGCTCTGACCGTAAAGAATCCCCTTCTATGCTGGTGCAGGAACCTCCTTTCCTCCAGACGCATAGTGTGCCCCCTCGTCTTTGTCACCATCCTTGGTATAAACAGGTCATGGGAGAGATCTCTGTACTGCCCCCTGATGTATTTATACATGTTTATGAGGTCTCCCCTAAGCCTTCTCTTTTCCAACGTAAATAGGCCTAATTTTGACAACCTCTCTGGGTATTCTAGTCCCTCCATTCCCTTTATTACCTTAGTCGCCCTCCTTTGTACCCTCTCTAGCTCCAATATGTCTTTCCTGAGCACCGGAGCCCAGAACTGTGCACAATATTCTAAGTGCGGCCTTACCAGCGCTTTATACAGAGGAAGAACAATGTTCTCATCATATGCCCCTATTCCTCTTAAAAAGTGGTTCCACTGGGGCTCGAACCCAGGACCTTCTGTGTGTAAAGCAGACGTGATAACCACTACACTATGGAACCGCTGTACCAGGGCCAATTTCCCCGTTGCTCTCAGACATCCAGGTCCTAGCCGGGACTGTTTGTGGGTCAATTTACCTGTTCTAGTAAAGACCCTGGACTGCAACCTGTTGTCTGCGTGCTCCTTGCTCCTCCAGCACTATCAGCACTGGGACTCTCACCACCATCACTCCCACCATCCATTATACTGCCCTGGGGCCGCACTCTTCCCGTGGGGAGTCACACTACCCTAGCTGCACACCTCATCAACCCCAGCGGTCTGCATGCAGCGGCGGTTCCTAATAGCCGCAATCCACGGGTGGCGTAGTCGGACATAAACTTCGGCACATAACGGACTACCACTGGTCTGACCACCCTGAGCCACGGAACCGGGTTGCCACTACTACCCCCATCGTTCCCCTATTGCCCGGATCCGAGTGCCCCACGGCCCAGGGGGCGAGTCAGCTTTGGCGCAGTCGGCAGGATTTCGTGCCCGCAACCACCGGGTACTGCGTGCCTTCAAAAGACTGTCATACCTGCCGTGGTGAAGGTTCCCGCCATCCGGAGCCGTTTCCCGCCATCTTCAGGCGGTTCCCGCCATCTTCAGTCGGTTCCCGCCATCTTCAGCTGTTTTCCCGCCATCTGAAGTCGTTTTCCCGCCGTCGGACGCCATCTTCAGGACGCCGCGCGGGAAGAAGAGGGGCGTGGATGCCGAAAGCGCGCTTTACCTGAAGCTCCACCCCATGCTCCGACGCTGCGCAAGGTCCTGGAAGGGAGAGAGAGCGACGCTGACCTCACCGGGACGCGACGCAAGGTCCTCGTCCAGAGCAGCAGCAGCGGAGCCGCGGCCTTCAGAAGAGGATCGTCGGAAGGTAGGCCACGCTTAACTAGGGGGGAGGAAGATGGCGGATACAGAGGCGCCCACTACCACCAACGCAGCTGCAGCAGCGGTGATGCCATTTTCCCTGCCCTACATCCCTGGAGCGGCCTGGCTGCCCAAGTACTCAGGGGAGCCCCATGCCCTAGCTGACTTTAAGGAAAGGCTGTACAGTTTGTTCCAAGTTTACCCCCTGACAGAGGAACAGAAGGTCAGCATACTAACAGGGCAGTTAACTGGTGCAGCCCAAAGGGAGGTAAAATCATGGCCCACTGAGGAGAAAAGGACCGTGAAGGGTATTCTGGCCCGGCTGCGGGGTACCTTTGACACACGTACCTCTGCTGAAATTAAAATGAGGTTCTATGGATGTAAGCAGCGGGCACAGGACAGCATCAGAGACTATGCCCTGAATCTGCAGGAAGCCCTAAGGGCCATCCAACAAACTGACCCTGGCAGTGTGCAGGAAACGGATAAGTTGCTAACAGAACAATTCATAGAAGGTCTGCTGTCTAGCGCCCACAGGGCCCAACTGCGCCTCATGTTCTTTCAGAACCCCGACCTGACCTTTGCCCAATTTAAGGACAGGGCCATAAGGGTGCTCCGTGAATCTGTAACCAGTGGCGGTATAAACCCCCGGCGCCCTGCTCTCACCTACCACCAGGAGGCGGCGCACTCCTCTATGGACCCCGTGGGGGCTGATGCACAGGCCCTGAACCAAGCCCCGTCGAAAGACCTGCACCACCAAGTCCAGGAGCTGACCAGGAGCTTCACGGCGTTGACCAGGACCGTCCAGGCATTGCAAGTGGACCCGTCAAGACCCATCGAGCTGGCTTCAAGTCCGGAGGATGTCCCGTGGCGTCGACAGAGGAGGATCCCGTCGTTCCGAGGGAGGCCCACAGACCGCTACGCAGAGGATGGACAGCCCATTTGCCGTCGATGCAACCAGCCCGGACACATTTCCAGGTACTGTAATTTAAACGGGTCCAACCTGGGGCAGAGGGCCAACCCCCAGGCATAAGATCACCAGGCCCTTATAAGTGGCGTGATAAGTACGTTGGGGGGCGCCCGGTTTTACCCGTGGTGCTGGATGGTATCCCCATGAGCGCCTTGCTGGATACTGGGTCACAAGTAACCACTATCCCTTATGTACTTTTTAAGCAGTATTGGACTGATGCTGATATCACACGGTATCCAGACAGTAACTTGAGCATCATCGCCAGTAATGGCTTACCCGTGCCGCAGATGGGGTTCAAGGAGATGACCATTAAAATTGGTAAAGTTGAACTGCCGGCACAGGGAGTGATTATTGTGGACATTGACCGTAGTGAAAGTCACCCTAAAATAACTGTGGGTACTAACGTGATTGAAAATTGTCTTTCAGAGGTAATTGTAATCTTACAACAGGTGGCGGTGAATGCTAGTTCCAGCCAACAGAGAGTCCTCAACAAGGAGATAAAAGCCCTGATGAGACGGCAACAGGTAGAACTGTCTGGTGGTGAGATCGGTAACGTAAGACTGAGTGACCCATTCCCCATTTCCATGCCTCCCAAAAGTGAAATGATGATCTGGTGTCGGACTGCAATCGGGTTGAGAGGTAGAGACTACCAAGCCATGGTAGAACCCGTGTACTCAGACAGCAGGCCCACCATTTTGACAGCCCGGGGGGTGGTTGATGTCCGTCATGGGAGGGTGCCCGTCCGCATCCTCAACATTGGGGAGAGGGAGGTACACTTACCCAGGTACTCTACACTCGCCAAACTGTTTGTTGTCGAACACAAAGCCATCAGGGCCGTGGAACCCTTGCCTCCATCTCCACAGGCGGAGGGTAATGGCTCCCAGAAGCAAAAGGAGGACTGGTGCCAGAAACTCCATGTGGGTGCTGACTCCACTCCCCTGCACCAAAAACAAGGAGTCTACCGGGTGGTACAGGAGTACGAGAGAGTCTTTAGTAAGCACCCGCTAGACTTCGGCAGAGTAAAAGGGATAGAACACCACATCCCCACAGGGAGCCACCCACCAATAAAAGAGAGACACAGGCCTGTACCCCCTGCACATTATCAGAACGCAAAGGGCATGCTAAGAGAAATGAAAGAAGCTGGGGTCATTAGAGATAGCTGTAGCCCCTGGGCAGCCCCCTTGGTTCTGGTGAAAAAGAAAGACGGCACCATGAGAATGTGCGTGGACTATAGACAAATCAACCGTATCACCCACAAAGACGCATATCCGCTGCCTAGAATAGAGGAGTCTTTAGCTGCACTAAAATCAGCTAACTTCTTTTCTACTTTGGACCTTACTAGCGGGTACTGGCAGGTTCCTGTGGCAGAGGCTGACAAGGAGAAGACCGCCTTCACCACCCCGATGGGACTGAGTGAGTTCAGCTGTATGCCTTTCGGGCTCTGCAACGCACCAGGGACCTTCCAGCGGCTGATGGAATGCTGTCTAGGGCGCCGAAACTTCGAGACGGTCCTCCTTTACCTGGACGACGTGATCGTCTATTCGAAGACCTACGAGGACCATCTCAAACACCTGGCTGAGGTGTTCGAAGCCCTGGCAGGCTATGGCCTGAAGGTGAAACCATCGAAGTGTCACCTGCTGAAACCAAAGGTCCAGTACCTAGGGCACTTGGTAAGTGCGGAAGGAGTAGCCCCCGACCCTGACAAGGTCACGGCAATCAAGAGCTGGCCAAGCCCCTCGAACATCAAGGAGGTGAGACAGTTTCTCGGTTTGGTAGGCTACTACCGAAGGTTCATCCCCGGGTTCACTAAGATGGCAGCTCCTATGCAGGACCTCCTGATCGGACAGTCTAAGTCCAGGAGTCAAAAGCCACCCTTCAAGTGGGATAAACCGGAAGAGGAGTCCTTCCGCCAGTTGAAGATGGCCCTCACGGGGGATGAGATCCTGGCCTACCCTGACTATGGCCAGCCTTTTATTCTCCACACAGACGCCATTAATGTGGGACTGGGAGCCGTGCTGTCCCAAAACCAACAGGGCAGAGAAAGGGTGATCGCGTACGCCAGCCGGAAGCTGAGGCCCACTGAGAAGAACCCGGAGAATTACAGCTCCTTCAAGCTAGAATTCTTGGCGGTGGTGTGGGCCGTGACGGAACGCTTCAAGCATTACCTGGCCTCCGCAAAGTTCACCGTGTACACGGACAACAACCCGTTGACACACCTGGACAATGCAAGACTGGGTGCCCTAGAACAGCGGTGGATGGCCCGTATTTCCAACTATGACTTCGTGATCAAGTACCGGGCCGGCAAAACCAATGCCAACGCTGACGCCCTATCGAGGATGCCTCACTTACCTGAAGGTGACGAAGACCCAGAAGAGCTGGAGGAGGTAGAACTCCCCGCGTTTCACCGGTATGGAGCCGCTCAATACTCCCACCGCGTGAAGGAGGAGGATCTAACAACCGTGATGATAAATCCCCTACCTCACCACAGCTGGGCCGAGACCCAAGATAGTGACCCTGCCATATCCGCCTGGTGAAAGATCTGCTGACCCAGGAAGATGCCCGCATAGATCCGGATGCTCCAGAGGAAGCCAAGCAGCTATGGAAAGAGAAGAGCAAGCTGTTCCTCTACGAAGGCAAGTTGTGCAGAAGGGTTGTCAACCACCGGACACACGAGCTGACCTGGCAAGTCGTGGTCCCAAGGCGGGATGCAGCTATGGTCCTGGGGGTTTACCATGACAGAGCGGGACACTTCGGTTGGAAGAAACTGGAGTTCCTGCTAAGAGGAAGGTTCTTTTGGGTCGGCATGAGAGGAGCTGTAGAAAAATGGTGCAGAGACTGTGGCCCTTGTCACCTAAGGAGGAAGGACCGTGCCAGCCAGAAGACACCCTTGAGGCCCATCGTCACCACGCAGCCTCTTGAGCTGGTAGCTCTGGACCATGTCAAATTGGCTCCCAGCCGGTCAGGATACATCTATGCCCTGACAATCGTGGACCACTATTCCCGTTTTCTAGTGGTGGTCCCGGTAAAGGACTTGACAGCCCAAACAGCGGCCAGAGCCTTCCAGCAATACTTCTGCCGTCCGCACGGGTATCAGGAACAGGTCCTGACAGACCAGGGTCCAGCGTTCGAGGCTGAAATCTTCCAGGAGTTCTGCAACCTCTATGGCTGTAAGAAGATTCGGACAACGCCTTACCACCCACAAACCAACGGGATGTGTGAGAAGATGAACAATATAGTTATTGATCTCCTGAAGACGTTGTCCTTGGAGGAACGCAGCCTGTGGCCAGAAAAACTGCCGGACCTGATAGACTTATACAATCATATCCCGGTGAATGCTACCAACTGCACCCCGGCTTACCTGATGCGAGCCAGACCAGGTAAGCTGCCCGTAGACGTGGAGATGGGAGTCGTAACACCTGAGGACACCTCCCCGGATGCAGACTGGGATACGGAAAGGCAACTGCAGTACAAGAAGGTACAGGAGAGTGTGGAGAAGAGCCTGGCCCAGGTGAGAGAGAGGCAAGAAAAACTCTTCAACCAACACGCCCCTGCTGGACCCCTAGAACCTGGTGAGCAACTCCTGAAGCAGAAGAGAAGGCTACATAAGTTGGATGACCAGTGGGAAAGGGAACCCTACACCGTACTGCAGTCTGATCACGACAACCCGAAGGTGTGCGTGATCACCAAGAACGGAGGAGAAACCACTAGCACCGTCTCCAGAGACCACCTCAAAAGATGCCCCGAGCAACTCTGTAGTGCAGAAGAGGATCAGAGTGACCTTGAACCCGCAGAGGACAAGGAAGAAATGATCAGCACCGTTCTCGGAGAGTTCCCTCAGTCCTGGACTCGCATAAATGATGCCATAGTGGTACCCGTCCTGCATTTCCTGCAACCGGCACAGCAACAACCAACACCAGAGCCGGAAGGTGAAGAGGAGCAAGCGGTTCCAGAGGCAGAAGAGCCTGTACTAGCAGCCCAGGAGAGTCAACCCTCTGCTGACAGTGAGCCTGCCATGCCTGCGGTAAGCCAAAGGACCCGCAGACAGCTGCCTGCCCTACCTGTACACCCAGCTGGTAGCTGCACCCCTAACGCTAGTGGGGAAAGCCAAGTCAGTCCACCACCAGACAGTGGGTTAAGGAGGTCAACCAGGAGCACAAAGGGGCAGATACCCGCTCGCTGGAGAATATAGGATGCACTAAAATTGTAAATAATCCTGTTGCCAAATGATGAAATGTTTGCAAAGTTACATGCATGTTTGGTAATTGTGTGTTTCAGTTCCTTACAGTTGCCGTACAGACTCGAAGGTTATGGACTTTTTATAACCGGAATCTTGTATGGACTGCGTTCGGAGCCTAACCAAGGAATGAACTAAGACTGTGAAGGACTTGGGGTAGGACAGACCCCCTCCTGGTTAAGGCTCTCCGTTGTATTGGTGATACGGACACCCGGTCACAGACCACACTGTGACCTTAAGAACTCAATCTGTGCGTCACTTTCCTGATAATGTTTTATAGTCATGCATATTGTCTTTGTTTACAGTTTAGTCCCGGAGTACTATATTTTACTAGGGGGGAATGTGTCACCCTGGCCTGGATGCCACAAAATGTAATAAAGCTGTGTCTGAGAGCAAGGGGAAGGTTCTCTAGTCAGGGGAACATTAGCATGCAGTACCTCCTGTCTCAGGCCAGGAGGGGGAGCAGGCTGCCCCTATAAAAGCTGGTGCTGGGGGCTAGGTTATGGAGAACTGGATGGCCTGTCTCAGCACTGAGACGTGTCCCGGAGCAGAGCAGGGACAGAAAGTTGTATTGCACCTTAGAGGAAGTGTGGCAGGAGGAGAGCCACAAGCCAGAGACAAGAGGCAAAGTGAGCCTGTCTTGGCAGATAGAGGACTTAATCTACCAGACTTTGGTGTCTGAGGCTGGGAGGATTCCACATCCCCCAGCAGATAACCAGTCCGCAGGGGACTGTATATTCCTTGGCCTAAGAAGCCTGGAGGCCCTGCCACAACAGAAGGGACCAGCAAAGCCGTACAAGGCTGGGAGCAGAAAGGAACCCACGTCGCAGGCCATACAGGCGAGAATACACGGAGAGCTCGGAAACGTGGGCTGTTACCCTATAAGGAGGAGATAGCCAGAAGGAGCACAGAAAGCACGGTAGACCTACACCCTCACCCTGACCAGGGCCAATTTCCCCGTTGCTCTCAGACATCCAGGTCCCCTCCTAGCCGGGACTGTTTGTGGGTCAATTTACCTGTTCTAGTAAAGACCCTGGACTGCAACCTGTTGTCTGCGTGCTCCTTGCTCCTCCAGCACTATCAGCACTGGGACTCTCACCACCATCACTCTCACCATCCATTATACTGCCCTGGGGCCGCACTCTTCCCGTGGGGAGTCACACTACCCTAGCTGCACACCTCATCAGCCCCAGCGGTCTGCATGCAGCGGCGGTTCCTAATAGCCGCAATCCACGGGTGGCGTAGTCGGACATAAACATCAGCACATAACGGACTACCATTGGTCTGACCACCCTGAGCCACGGAACCGGGTTGCCACTACTACCCCCATCGTTCCCCTATTGCCCGGATCCGAGTGCCCCACGACCCAGGGGGCGAGTCACTTAAGTTTCCATCTCAAAGGCAGCCAATGTTGCAATACAGCAGAGCTGTGAGAGATGCAGCAAATGTGTTTGTAAGAAGACAAAGTTCAGTTCTAGTGTTATGTCTTAGTTACATGTCTCACACTGGTATCACCTTCTTTCATTAAAATTAATCTCTGGAGGCAGATCTCCTGCAGATTATTGTCCGGTCCATAGTCTTGAACGGCTCATTTACTTGTAAGAAAAACATTTCTCTGGAATAAGACATATTACCCTAATATCAAAGTATCACTTTATTCAGCTTCCTATGACTTGCCTGCCCATACATATGGGTTACTATGGTTGATCCTACTGACAGATTACCTTTAATTTTTCATACACTGTCTCTGTATTGTGACCTAGTTTTTGGTATACAATGACACGTATTTTTTATGCGTTCATTTCAGGCTATGTTTATCTAATTTTAAGACTTTTCTAAGGACTAGATTTTTTTTATAATGTTCTGATATGTAAAACCATATAATTTAATCAGGTTGTTCTTAGTTTTTATGCATTTATACAGTATACAGAAAAAGTAAACTCCCTGGATTCCTGCATTGATTACTTCTAATAAAATCTGATCTGACTGTTATCTAGATCACAATTATAGACAAACACAATCTAACTAAACTTTAACACACAATAGTACTGTTCATGCCATTGATTAGCATACTGGTAAGCATTCATAGTGCAGAGGGAAAAATAAGTGAACCTCTGTATTAACGACTTTCCTAACAGCTAATTGGCAAAAGGTATTCCAGTTAAGGACATGCAATTAGTAGTCAACGGCACTCTACTCCTTGTGGTGTTGCATGTGGAAATGAGTTACATATACAGTAGGTGAAGAACTCCTGGCACTCACATATAACATAAATCTTGATTCTTTTATTCAGAACCTCCTCACAAGCTTTCAACAGCAACAGCTCAAGAGGAGCTGAAACGTTCATACAGGTTCTGAATAAAAGAATCAAGATTCACATTATATGTGAGTGCCGGAAGTTCTTCACCTATTTGCAATTAGAAATGTGGGTTTCATATATATTTTGCCCAAATAATAATGGTGCACAAAACCTGGTAACTAGCAAACTTTTTTTTTTTTTAGGAAAGATTAGTTAGTGTGAACCATGCCTCAAGGCAAGACTTGTATAGACACTCATGAAGCTGAAAAAGGCTACAAAACCACTATTAGAAAAGATGTCTACAAATGTTGAAAATTTAGGACTTTTGGATTTTTGCTACTCTCATTAGGAGTGTGCATCCTGTTAAGATCACATCACAAGCACAACATGTAAACCTGAAAGGTGAGAAAGAGAGCAATGCTAAGGCTATGTGCCCACGATGCAGAAATGAAGCAGAAAATTTCTGCAGCATTTCTGCATCTCCCTGGCAGAAAAAACGCATGCAGATTGTGCATGCGTTTTTCCTGCAGAATACATGCGGATCCACATGCGGATTCACATGCGTTTCCGCATGCAGATTGACAAGCGCTTTCCAGGCGATAGCATCACTTGGAAAGTGCTTGACAACTAGGTCACACTGTATAAATCCATGCAAACGGCATGGATTTATACAGTGTGACCGTAAAAATTAAAACAAATAAAGCTATACTCACCCCCGAGGCCCCGGTGTGTGCAGCAGCGCTCGTTCCTGTCTGGTTCCCGGCTGCCGGCATATCGCGAGACAGAGCGGTGAAGGGCCTGCGGTCACATGACTGTGACGTCACCGCAGGTCCTCAAGCGATGCCGGCATTCAGAGAGAAGCCGCCGGACAGGTGAATATAACTTTATTTGTTATTTTATTCTTTTTTTACAGGTACAATGGTACCCAGGTCTGGAGGAGAGTCTCCTCTCCTCCAGAACTGGGTACCATCCGCACATAGAGACGCATAGAAGCCGCTTGTACAAATGTACAGTCGCGGTTTCTATGCATTTCAATGCAAGTCAATGGCGGGAGTTCCGCTGCGCTTCCGCAAAATTAAATGACATGCTGCGGATTTTTGTACGCAGCATAAACGCTGCGGAAAAATCCGCAGCATGTGCATAGAACATGCGGAATCCCCTTGGGGACCATGGGGTGCGGATTACCTAGCGTTTCACAAGCTTTTACGCTGCGGAAATTCCGCAGCATAAACGCTTGAAAAACGCTACATGGGCACCCAGCCTAACAGAAAAATACCTACTAAAGACACCATGAAGGGAGCCCTTACTATCACCAAAAACAATTGCACCCCACTTCAAATTTTTTGGGAGACAGCTTTATTGTTCCACAATGTTTATGGGAAAACAATCTGTGGACAGATGAGACAAAAGTGAAACATTTTAACACAAATGAACAACTCTATGTTTGGAGGAAAAGAACGGTGCACATCAACATGAAAACCCCATTCCAAAAGAGAAGCATCATGGAGGAACATCGTGGTTAGGAGCTGATTTGTTACTTCAGGAACTTTAAGCCTTGTGATCATTGAGAGAACAATCAATTCTATTATGATCTCATGCTCAGTAAAGCAAAAAGACAATGATCCAAAGCACATAAGTAAATTAACTAATTACTGGTTGAAAAATAACATTTCTGCATTGGAATGGTCAAGACAGAGTTCTGATGTCATACTTAGGCAGTGTTTTCAGAAATTTTACTGCAAAATCACATTGCAAACAAATTATGTGAGCCTCTCCTAATACAGAGGGCATGACATGACAGAGGGCATGACCTAAAGAGGGCTGTGCAAAGCATACCAGAAATATTGATTAACTAAAACATAGAGGTAGGCAGAAACAACACAAATTTGTGCAAAGGAGGACCTACATGTCATTAAATTCAAATGTTCACTTACTTTTTCTCCCTGCACAATGGATGTTTACTCAAAAAGCTTACTAAAAGACAAGAACAGTACAAGTGTTTGAATGTTATTGGTTTAGTTAAATTGTATTTTTTTTTAATTGTGACTGACTTAGATAACTACCAGATCATATTTTAGTAGAAATCCTTATTAGTGTAATAGATGCCGCCATGTAGCCTCAGACTGTTGGCAGTGGGTACAGCCACTAAGGGCCATATACATTACTTAGTCACATTATTAGCACCCGTGATTAAATTAACACAAATTGGATCTACCTGAGGTTTCAATCTTTTACTTTAAAGAAGCACTTCCATCAAAATTTTTATCCTATTAATATCTTGCAGTCTTCATATTATATACCTCTGTGTACTTACAGTTGCTCATTTTGCTCTTCTACCCACTTAATTCTTCTCTTTTCCAGTAGGTCTATGACATAACGTGATTAAAAACTGACTAGCTGAATCCTTCTAAGCTCTATGTAGAAACAGGAGGTCTCTTTTCCCTGTATATATAAGGAAGTGGAGGTGCTGCCCACACTCACCCTTCAAGATATATGATGTGCACTCACCCTTCAAGATATATGATGTGATGTAATGTAATACATAATGATGTTTAAATGTTTAATAATATGAATTGTTAGTGATAGGGTTGTGTGTTCTGCCCATCCACAGGGAGTTGAAAGGGATAGTTGGAGTTAATAATTGGGACTAGCCCAGTGGGGAGGATCTAAGCGAAGGCAGACCAGAGAGTTTCCTTTCCCGCAGCTTCCGCCCCACTCCATGTTACACATGAGTCATGAGTCACTGCAAAAGTCCTTGGCATGGGGGAGGAAGGAGCAACTGGGTCAGGCGTTTAAGAAGGGGGTGACTCATGCAGGGAAAAGAGATTTCTTGTTTCTACATAATGCAAAGAAAAGGGAAGAAAGGCAAAATGAGCAATTGCAAGTAAGCACTGGTGTATAATATGATGACTGCAATATATTAAAAAGATAAAAACTTTGATGGGAGGAGTGCTTCTTTAATTTATGAGATGATTTGCAATCTAACGCTGCAATTGGTAGACAATTTTGGATTTTCAATTTGAATCTTCCATTAATTAAGATTCAATGAGTGAAGTAAAGAGTAACTAAACTTTAATTTATTTTTATAATTTTTGTGCAGCACGAAAACTTATAATACTTTGCAAATCAATTTACTAGGGGATATGTCTTCATTACTATAAGAAATAATATTGTATGTAAGTGGTTCCCAAACTCTTGCTTCCCCCCAAATAATTTGTTTGCCGAAAACTGCATTGATATCAGGCATACCCACTTGGAGTACTGGGGCTGGCAGTGATAAGGTCAGCCCTGACTCCTCCCCTGTATATTCTGCTTATCAGAATAACCTCCTGCAGCAGCTTATCCCCAAAGTTAGTGAGACAGGGGTGTTGCGCTAACACTTTCACTGCCATCATCTGTTCTCCAAATGAGTTTGTTCTGATATCAATGCAGCTAAAAGCAGGCAAATAGACTGGGTAAAAGAAGGTGTTAGAAAGTCACTTACACATAATCTTGTTACAGGAATGAAGACAAATCCCCTAATTGTTACTTTTTAAGTGTTCCCTTAATTTTATTGAACAGTGTATGTGTTTTTTTTTAAACACTTCTAAAAAGTATTAAAATGTGGCACGTGCATATGTTGCTATAATTTTGAAAGCCACAATTAGAAATAAATACAGTCGCGTTTTTTTTGTAATTTAATTTTAAAAGGACTTAGTTAACAATTTTGGAGAGTACACCGAGTATGTGTGACAGAGCTACGGGAATCTAATAGTCCTGAGATCACAAGAGACTGCCAAACAAATAGGCAACCATGTTCACAATGTTGATCATTGCATACTGACAATCAAATCACCCACAAAACCCATATGTCCCTCCTGGATGAGATTTTCTATATAACAACATTTATTTATTTAATTTTACTTGAGAAAATTCAGTGTGATTTCAGATATATCTATTATACCATTGTTTTGAAGGGTGCTAATGTGACGCCCAGCTGCGCTTGGTATCACAGATCCTAGAAGAGTGTATTGATGGAATCCTCCACAAGAGGCCCCCATAAACATTCACACATCTCCACCTTCCACCTCAGACCAGTAGAGGGAGCCCGTTAGGGATATAAATAGGGAAGGTGGAGCTAGGCAGTTCAGTCTGGAATCGACAGAGAGACAGGTCTGTTGAGAGAGTTCCTGCAGAGTGAGACACAGAAACAGGTCAGTCTGCAGTGGAACTCAGTCTAGTCTAGTTTCAGTTTGCAGTCTAGTCCAGTACAGTCTGAGAAGAGTTACCTCAGAGGACAGAGCCTGTTCCAGCTCCTGCAGTTGCTAGCCTGCAGTGGAGCTCATCCAGACTAAGACTCAGTTGTAGCTCAGAATAGTTAGCTTATGGTGTGCCGGCGCCATAAGATCGGTGAAGCGCGGCAAGCTGCCGTTAGTGTGAGTAGCCTAGTGAGTTCCCGAGCATGGCCGAAGGCGAGTGGAAAGTGAGTAGCAGTGGAGGCAGAGGAGCTTACCCAGCTCACCCCGAAACATATACCGGACACCGGATCCAAGCTTACCGGGATCTCTACGACCCAGTAAGGCATAACCGGAATCCCTGGAGAACTACAGGTCCCAGGTTCACCAGAGAGCTGATACGTAACAGAGCCAGGAGACACATAGGCCCCGTAAGCTGGGAGCGTGCACTCCAAAAGAAGGCCCTACCACAACGTCAGCCGGTGCAGGACAGAGATAAAGTTAGGCCTAGCTCCAGGCAGGTCATAAACTTACTACGCAGAGGCAAGAAACACCCGCTCATTAGGGAGGATCCTGATATGCACCCTTCACCCTACAGTGCTCCTGGATGTGCCTGATTTTCCACCAGTAAAAGGTACTGAAGTGACTATCGTGTCTGTCCCCGTTCTTGCTCTTACCCGGCTGGGTCTCGCCTGTCCTGCATCCTCCCTCTCCGTAAGCTGCCCTGAGGCCTAGCTCCACCTGTGGGGAGCTATACCATCAAGCTGCCTTATCACCGGCCTCAGTGGACTGCGCAGCGCTGGTGATTCTCACCTGAAGCCACAGGTGGCGTCACGAACTTTCATAAAATTAACAAACAATCCCCTTTTAAAAGCTGACCCCAGGATACGGGCCTGGGAGCCGACCACCGCGACATCCCCAAGGCCAGGCAAAGGCCCGGGCACCGAGTCATCCCCACCCCCCTGGGCTTGTCATCTTTCCTGGCGTCACGAACAGGATCCCGTGCCCGCTGCAATGACGGAGTGTTATGCCCGTTGCCACTGGGTACTGTGCGCCTTTAATCAAAAGAACTGTGTGTTTAAACTGTGGTGAAGATTGCCGCCATTGTTGGGCCGCCGAGCAAGAAGAAGGGCGTAACCGCGGGAAACTGAGGGGCGTACCTGCAAAAGCGCGCGAAGCCCTGGACACACCCCACACCTCGACGTCAAACCAGGAAGCGCCAGGTCCTGGAAGGAGCGTCGCTGAACGCTCTGACGTAGGACGCAAGCGACGCAAGGTCCTGAAGACGACCATCACCTGCGGAGCTGCGGCCTACCGGAAGAAAAGAAAAGAAGGTAGGCCACGGTTCACTAGGGGGGCGCCAGAAATGTCCGAGGAACAGCACGAAGCCAGAATACTGGTTAACGTCCCTGATGTTCAACCCGCTCCCGACGCTGGGCAGGCCGAGGCGGCCGCTCCACCAGCAACACCTGTAACTCCTGTCATCCCCATAACTCTACCGTACATTCCTGGAGCAAAGTGGCTCCCCCAATACAACGGCAAACCAGATACCCTGTCTGGATTCAAATGGAAGATATGCGGTATCTTGGACATGTACTCTATGACAGGCAAGCAAAGGGCTGCTGTTGTATTAGGACAACTGACTGGTGCTGTGGAACGGGAAGTAGAAACATGGTCAGCCGCAGACCAGGAGTCAGTGTCCGCAATCTTTAAAAAGCTACAGACTGTTTTTGAGGATCATACTGAGGCGGACCTCAGGATGAGGTTCTACAACTGTTCTCAACAGCCGGAGGACAATGTTCGGGACTACGCCTGGCGTCTACAAGGGGCCCTGTGGGCTCTGAAACAGGTTAGTCTGACCAGCATCGAAAATGAAAGCAAAATGCTGAAGGAACAGTTTGTCCGGGGACTGAGGTCTCCAGAGGAGAGCAGGACTGTGCGTTGGTGGTCCTTAGTAGTGTTGAGCCACCCCCGTAGTGTTCGAGTTCGGTTCGGTTCGTCGAACACCCGTGTGTTCGCCGAACTGTTCGTCGAACTGTTCGTCGAACACCTTCGAACACCGTTAAAACCAATGGCAGGCAAACAAAAACACATAGAAACACATAGAAAACACCTTCAAAGGTGTCCAAAAGCTGACAAACTGCTCAGAAGACATAACTAACACATGGAAAAGTGACAAGTACATATAGTCATGCGAAAATAAAAGAGGTGGAGGAGTAAAAGGAGGGGGAGACACAGATATAGGCATGTCATGCCCTTCTAAAATCCAAAAAGTGAGAAGCCGACACGGCCAGTCCGCTCCTGCCCGTGCCACCTCCGTGTCGCCGGGTTTGTGCCAGAGCCGCGGTGAACCCTGATGGCCAGCCCCCCTCTCCCAATACTGGTGCCTGTCCGCTGGTGGGTCGAGCGAGCCCCCCTGTGGTGGAGGCAGCTCTAAGCTTTTTAATTTTAATTGTCTCTCTAATTTGAATGAATACACTTTAAATCCATTTACAAGGATCTATTGGAGGGCAAGTCTCATGCCAGCAGCCGCGTAATTCCAGCTCCAGTAGCATCCACTAAAGCTGCTGCAGTTAAAAAGCTTTTATAAGGATCGAGCTCGGCTGTCCACCGCAAGGCATCCTACTGCCAGTCCCAGCCCCTATGCCTTGGGGTGCCTCCTGATGCTCTTCACTGAGTATCCCATGGTCCCGAAGCATTTCCTTTGAAAAAATTAAGTGTCTAAACTACAGGTGGTGTAGCTTGCTTAACAGCCGGGATAATCCGCTGACTAGCAGACACTGCCACTAGGCACAAAGTATTTCCTGGGCTAGATGCAGTTAAAAATTTGTAATTAGATACTCTCGTTGGATGCTGAGAAAGCATTCCATAGAGTCTCCTGGCACGCCATATATGATTCTCTTAAAAAGCTTGGGGTAGGGGTCTAGGCGACCCTTTTATAGCCAAAATCACGGCCCTGTATCACAATACGTCACCTAGGCTGAAGATAAATGGAACTGTAGCACCCTGAGGGCTCGGTTGCTACAGAGGTATTGCACCTCACCCAGAGGTGTGATATCTCACTCTCAGGTAAGGATGGAGTGTGGATCAGGACCCGACACCTGCATGCATTACACCACATTGCCGTGGGGCAGGGCGACCAATATGCCTCTGAGATGGGCACGACAGTCCCTGTCCCTGGCTGGAGTGGGGGGAGGGAACACTGAGGAAGAGGAACCCTGTAGTGCAGGAGCAGGGAGGAAGCAGTTCCTGGGTGCATTGAGAAGGGAGTATAAAAGGTGGGCACCATCTTAGTTCAGTGCAGAGAAGTCTGAGCAGAAGTGGCAGGGAGCAGGGGCTCTGCATGAGCTCTGCTCCGGAGGCGGGCCTGGAAGAGGGAGAAGGAAGGAAGAGGAGCGGAGAAGGCTCCAGGAACGAGGAATGAAGGGATCCCAGGGGTGCGGACAGGCGAGTCGCCACCGCACGCCCGAATCCACCTGCGTGGAGGGGTCAGGCCAAAGGGGGAGACCGGTCCCCGAAACTAGTGGAGGCAGGAAACGACCCTCAGCTAGAAACCGGAGGCTGTGACATTTTATGTGGCGCAGCCCCTCGCTACACCCGCTAGGAAGGCACCACATAGGGTCAGGGAAACTGGCGCCAAGTTTACCAAGAGGAGGCCCGAGGCAGCCGGACAGAAGGGTTGGTAAGAAAGGCCAGACAAAGGACACGCAAAGGGGGTCCTATGAAGCGCTCCAAAGTTATCTGGGAGTTGTCTGAGCCCCTCACCTGGTGAGCACAGTACGACGTGGGCAGCCGTTACCTGCAGACGTGGTCTGGATAATAAGAACTGTGAGTAAAGGCCCTGGACTGCATCACTGACTCCGTGTCGTTACTGCTGCTGCCCTGCACCATCACCCCCATCCTCCGCATACACTGCCCTGAGGCTATACTCCTCCCGTGGGGAGTTATGCTACGCTCTGCTGCACCCACAACACCAGCCTCAGCGGTCTGCCCTGCAGCGGCGGTTCACTCTGACCGCAATCCACAGGTGGCGTAGTCGGACATTTAAACATCAAAACCACATAAATAGTTCCGCCACTGGTTTGACCACCCTGAGCCACGGAACCGGGTCGCCGCCACGAAGACTACAACCACCAGCATCCACCAAAAAGGGTCCGGCTCCGGGTGTCCCAAGGCCCAGGGGGTGCATCAGAACATTTTCATCACCTTTCACAATCACCAATGGGACAAGGCAGGGATGTCCTCTGTCCCCTCTCTTATACATCCTAGTGACGGAGCACCTGCTCTCATCAATTCGCCATAACCCCAATATTAGGTGGATTGAGGTGGGAGGCACCGAGTACAAGTGCTCTCTATTTGCTGATGATGTCCTAGTATATATCACTCAATCACATATATCCATCCATGCTGTTATGGCTGAAATAGATCACTTTGTTACATGGTCAAATTTTAAAATCAATGCAGCGAAGTCTGAGGCCCTCGATGTCTCCCTCCCCAAATCCATATAGGATTCCATCCAGTCCAACTTTCCCTTTGCCTGGCCCTCACAGGGTATCAAATACTTAGGAATTCCTATTCATAGAGACCTCTCCCATCTATGTTATCTTAATTTTGGGCCCTTTATTGAACAACTCCATACAGACCACGGTTGGCAAGTTAGAACTGTAAGATTCACTACGTGAACCACTGGTGTTTTGTGGAAAAGCACATGTACACTGCATTCCAAATTATTATGCAAAAAGTGTTTAGGAGTGATAAGGGAAGAATTTGTTTGTTTGTCAGTTAAACTCATTGATGGTGATGTGTGTCAGGGCTCTTTATATCACTGTAAGCAATTGCAGACACCTGTGCTAATTAGTTTGGCAGGTGTGTCCAATGAAAGGCAAGACTACTTAAGAAGGCTGTCTCACATTATTAAGCAGCCTACATTTTCTGCCAAAATGGGAAAGAAAAAGGATGTGTCGGCTGCTGAGAAGCAACAAATTGTGGAGTGTTTAGGTCAAGGCATGACTACAATCAACATTGTGCGATGATCAGGATGAAGTGTCTTGGCAATCAAGAAGTATGTAGCTGATTCACAGTACACACGTGTGCGTGCTGATAAGGGCAAATTGAGGACTCTTTCCTACAGGCAATTACGTCAGGTTGAAAGAGCAGCGGCAAAAAAGCCTTGTCATAGCAGCAGACAAGTTTTTGAAGCTGCTGGTGCCTCCAACGTCCCCCGAACAACAAGATCCAGGGTCCTTCAGAGGTTTGCAGCTGTGCATACGCCATCCTGTCGACCTCCTCTATCCACTTCACACAAGCAGAAACGGCTCCAGTGGGCCAAACATTACATGAAGACTGATTTCAAAACTGTTTTGTTCACGGATGAGTGCCGTGCAGCGCTCGATGGTCCAGATGGATGGAGTGGAGGATGGCTGGTTGATGGACACCCCACGCAAACACGGCTACAGCGCCAACAAGGAGGAGGTGGAGTAATGTTTTGGGCTGGAATCATGGGGAGAGAGATTGTCGGCCCCTTTAGGATCCCTGAAGGCGCTAAAGATGAACTCCATAATGTATGTGGATTTTCTCAAACAGCACTTCCTGCCATGGTTCAAGAAGAAGAACCGTGTATTTCAAAGCAAGATCATTTTTCTGCATGATAATGCACCATCTCATGCTGCACATAAAACATCTGCATCTCTGGCTGATATGGGCATAAAAGGGGACAAACTTATGGTGTGACCCCCATGCTCCCCTGACCTGTACCCCATTCAGAACCTTTGGAGCATCATTAAAAGGAGTGTCTATGATGGCGGGAGGCAGTTCACATCTAAGCAACAGCTCTGGGAGGGTATTCTGTCCTCATGCAAAACAATTGAAGCAGAAACCATCCAAAACCTGACAAATTCAATGGACGAGAGAGTTCAGAAGCTCCTTTCGAACAAGGGGTCCTATGTGAAAATATAACATCACCTAGAATAAAGTTTTGAGTTGAAAACTGTTTGATTTCAGTTTCTAACAACCTGCTAATGCTTATAATTTCAAAAATGACCATTTTTTTGGTCTTTATTAAAATGAAAAGGTTGATCGAAAAGTTTGGGGGATCTAAGAGTGTGGCAACCCAGTAGTCATGATTACTTCGAATTCTGACAATATGAGGGTCATGCTGCAGGTAGTGCAGCAAGAAGGCACTTATGTGTCTTGCGCATCTCGGAGCCCCAAAATTATTTTCCGGGCTAGATGCAGCTAAAAATTATTATTAATTTTAAATCTGGTGAAGCTTTAGTATAGATGGCCTAATAGGATCAGTGCTGCACACTGCTACAAAGCCCAAATTATTTTCCAGCCAAGATACAGATAAACATGATTAGTAATTTGAAAGCTTAAAACGGTTGGTAGGGTGATTTTAACCAATCATCAAGCTTTTACTCTCCCCAGGATGACACAGGGGTAGAAAAGTCGTTTCGGATCCATGATTTGTTCATCTTTATGAACGTGAGTCTGTCTACATTATCAGTGGAGAGCCGCGTGCGCTTATCTGTCAGCACACCACCAGCAGCGCTGAACACACGTTCAGACAGAACGCTGGCTGCGGGGCATGACAAGATCTCCAAGGCGTAAGTGGCTAGCTCCGGCCATTTATCCAGATTGGAAGCCCAAAAAGAGCAAGGGTCCAGTGACACAGTCGTGGCTTCAATGTTTACTTGGAGATACTCCTGTACCATCGTCTCTAGGCGTTGACTATGTGTCAGACTTCTTGTCTCCTGTGGCCTTGCAAAGGATGGGCTAAAAAAGTGGTGAAATGATTCCGCAAAATTGATGTTACCAGCAGATACTGTGGTTCTGTTACGGTTTGAGTGCTGAACACTTGACGGTCCCACGGTTGGCAAGTTGGAACTGTGAGATTCACTACGTGCACCACTGGTATTTTGTGGAAAAGCACATGTAAGATTCTGCAACAGTCTCTGCTGATACTCCTGCATGCGTGCATCCCTTTCTATGGCAGGAATAATTTCTGCAAATTTACTTTTGTACCGGGGATCTAACAGTGTGGCAACCCAGTAGTCAGGATTATTTCTAATTCTCACAATTCGAGGGTCATGTTGCAGGTAGTGCAGCAAGAAGGCACTCATGTGTGTTGCGCATCCAGGAGCACCAAGTCCCTGTTGTGTTGGTGGCGAGGTAACAATCATGCTTCCTTCCTCTGTCCTCTCCCCCCAACCTCGCACAACAGAAATGTGATCAAGGTCTCCCTCATCTGATGAGTCTTCCATCAGTTCATCCTCCACTTCTTACTGGGCTCCTGCACCTTCCACACTAGTTTGGCTGCTACCATGCGCCCTGGTAAAACCATCTCCCCCACCCTCACATGCCTGCCGCCTTGGTGCTGCCGACCGTCTGGACCTTGCAGATGTTAGCCCTTCCGCATACAACTCCTCCTCCTCTACTTCCTCCACCTCCTCTTGTGCCACCACCTGACTCCGAATTCTGTTTAACATGTGCTCCAGCATGTAAATCACCGGAATAGTCATGCTGATAATGGCATCGTCAGCACTAAACATCTTCGTCGCCATTTCAAAACTGTGCAGAAGGGTGTGTAGCACCCCGAGGACTCGGCTGCTACAGGGGTATTGCACCTCGATCCAGAGGTGTGGTATTCCACTCCCGGGTAAGGATGGAGGGTGGGACTGAGCTCAGCTATTTGCATGCACTACACTCATCCCATTTCCGGGGGACAGAACAACGGTACTCCCACCAGATAGATGTGCAGGTACGACAGCGTCTGTCCCTGGCTGGAGTGGGAGGGGGGGAGGAACATCCCAGTAGTGTAGGAGCAGTCAGGGGAGGGACTCTGGGCATAGGAAGGAGCCCATTGGGTGCTAGTCACCTGGGATCGGGTGTCAGAGGGAGTATAAGAGGTGGGCACCATCTTTAGACAGGGTCCTGTTCAGAGGAGAGTCTGTTCAGAGAGGAGCTCAGCCAGAGAGCACTGAGGGGGGGAGCTGTGGCTCCGTCTGGGCCCAGCTCCAGAGCCAGGCCTGAAGCAGAGAGAGGAAGAAAAGGGAACACAAGGAAAGGCCCAGAGACGCAAGCAGAGGGAACCCTGAGATCCCACGAGTGAACCAGAACGGGTGAGGGGTTGGCAGAGAAGGGTACCGGATCCCAAGCTGGTGGAGGCAAATCATCCTTAGCCAGAAACCGGAGGTCGTGGTCAAGCTTTGGCACGACCCCTCGCCACATCCATCAGGAAGGCACGCCACATAGGGTCAGGAAAACCGGAGAGAGGTTTTGCCCCATAAGGCCCGAGGAAGCCGGACATAGGTGGGTCCCTGGTGAGGACGGCCTGTAGGAAGGACGAGAGGGGAGCTCAGGACCACGCTCTGGAACTGCCTGGGAGTTGGCCGAGTCCCGCACCTGGTGGACGCAGCACGGCTCGGGTGGTCACCCTTGGCCGAAGTGACCGGAGCAACACCTGTGAGTAAAAGCCTTGAAACTGCACCACACGTCTCTGAGCTTCCTTGCTGCACCATCACTACCACTATCATTCACATCTGCTGCCCTGGGGTCATACCCCTCCCGTTGGGGGTTATACCATCTACGCTGCACAACCATATCACCGGCCTCAGCGGACTGCCCTGCAGCGGCGGCTTCATCGCCGCATTCAACGGGTGGCGTAGTCGGACACTAATACCATCAAATCAATAGCGCCACTTGGTTTGACCACCCTGGGCACGGACCGGGTCCCCGCCACTCGGAGACTACAACCCCCATCGGATCTGGCTCCGGGTATTCCCCGCATGCGCAACGCTGCACAACATGGCCCAGGGGGTGCGTCAGGTGCATAGGTCCCTGATCTGAGACCACTCCTCCAGCGTGATTTGCCCCACCTCTGAATCTCGTTGGCCCAGGCTATACGTCAGAACGTATTGCACCAGGGCTTGTCGGTGCTGCCACAGTCGCTGCAACATGTGCAGAGTTGAATTCCACTGGGTAGGCACATCGCATTTTAGCCGGTGAAGTGGCAGGCCCAACGACTTCTGTAGAGATGTAAGTCGCTGAGCTGCGGGATGCGAACGGCGGAAGTGAGCACACAGCGACCGTGCCCTCTGCAGAAGGCCATCTAGTCTGGGATAGTGGGCTAAAAATTGCTGGACAACCAGGTTCAACACGTGAGCCATACAAGGCACGTGTGTGACATTGCCCCGGCGAAGGGCCGCACCCAGGTTTGCAGCATTGTCGCACACGGCCTTCCCTGGTTTCAGGTCCAGTGGAGACAACCATTCATGAAATTGGTTCTCCAGAGCTGAACACAACTCCTCAGCTGTGTGACTCACATTTCCCAGACATTTCAATGTAAAAACCGCCTGATGACGTTGAGCCCTACTGCCAGCATAGTAAGGAGGTGTGCAGGATCCCTTTTGCGCAGTTAGAAAGCTTGTGGCATGACCAGACAGGCTTTGGGTGCAGGTGGAAGACCGAGAGGAGGTTGAGGAGGCAGAAGCAGTGGAGGAACTTTGACATAAAGAGGATTGACGCACAACTCGTGGGGACGGCAAGACTTGGACAGCAGCCCCTTGTCCTGCTGTCACCATAGTTACCCAGTGCCCAGTCAACGACATGTAACGCCCCTGTCCATGCCTACTCGTCCAAGTGTCTGTGGTGAAATGCACCCTGTCACACACAGAGTTTCTCAAAGAAGCGGTGATGTTGTGTGCGACATGCTGGTGGAGCGCAGGCACACCTTTCTTTGAGAAGTAGTGCCGACTGGGCATCTGGTACTGGGGCACTGCGACGGACATAAGGTCTTGAAAATCCTCTGTGTCCACCAGGCGGAAAGGCAGCATTTCTGTAGCCAAGAGTTTGCAGATGGTGAAATTCAACCTCTTAGCTTTCTCATGGCTAGGAGGAAATGGTCTTTTACTTGTCCACATCTGAGGGACCGAGGGCTGGCTATTGTGCTTAGACGGGGTTGATAAGGGTGTCCCCGGCAAACTGCCGGTCTGTGAGGAAGATGCAGGCGGACATGTTAGGTTGCCTTGATCCAAAGGTGGTGCTATCGATGTCGGACAGCGCTCAACACCAGCTGGTGTTACCACCTCCAAAGAAAATGATGACCTGCCAATCACGCTGGCTGTTGCGGGTAAAGAGGTGGCAGGTCTGCGCCCCAAAACAGGTGTGACTGCTGTCCCCCCAGTCACAGAGGATGAAGAGGCCGCGGATGCACAAGATATGGCAGACGGTGGTTGGCCCGGCCGGCTAGGCCGCATTGTAGCACACTGAGCTTCCCACTGCAACTTATGCTTCATGTCCATGTGCCGGTTCATGCATGAAGTACTCAAACTATGTATTTTTTGGCCTCTACTTAGCTTTTGCTGACAAATGTTACAGATAACACGAGTTGGGTCATCTTTATCGATCTGAAAAAATGCCCAGGCTATGCAAGGCTTAGCACCCATGCGACCTGAAGAGCCACTACGACTTGTGGTGAGAGGCAGAGTTGTGATTGAGGATGCAGTTGTTGACGTGCTTCCAGTACTACGTCTCTGTCCAGGAAGGCGCAACCTGACCTCGTCGTCACTAGCATCTTCCTCCACCTCCTCTGCTGACCTCATCTCTTGGCTGACTGTGGGTTGACAGTAAGTGGGATCTCCAACCTCATCATCATCACCCTGTGCGTTATCACACCCGTCGTCCTCAGAGCCAACCTGTTCCTGCCCTGACAAAAAACTAAAGTTGTCGCTCCAATCAGGTATTTGAGTCTTATCATCGTCTTCCTCATTGTCTCCACCAACAGGAGTTACAGTTTGGGAATGAGGGTCTACATTATGGTCAGAACCGTCTGCGTCTGGTCCTGGATCCGACTCATAAAGATTCTGGGCATCAGTGCAGATCATTTCCTCGTCTGGATTCACAGAAGCGCTGGAGTCGACCTCTGATTCCCAGGCTATAGTATGAGTAAACAGCTCTGCAGACTCAACCATCTGTTGTACCTCATACTCAGACGGGCAGCTGGAGATTTGGGAGCTGTGAGGAAGCAAGTGCGATTGGGGTGACACCTTTGAGGACTGGAGTATTTGTGATGTTGAAGTTGATGTGGAGGAGAGCCCACTTAAAGGAGCACTTGATATCCGTTGAAGCACCTGCTGTTTTTGTGCCTCATCTGGAATTTGTAGCGATTGGCATGGCCGTAAGAAAGGGATCTTATCACATTGTCCGCTAAAAGAAGTAGACATTTTAGTTTGGCTGGAAGATGGTCTTTCTTCTGCAGATGTTACTGTTGCTTTAACACCTACCCCACGGACACAACCTTTTTTCCCCTTCCCAACACGCCTATTCCCCTTTCCACCAGCAGCAGGCCTTTTTCCACTCATTTTGGTGGTTAACTAATTCACAACTCTGGAGTTGTTTGCACAAAAAAACAATGGATGGGAACCGAGCAGAGCTGAGTGGCCAAACTGTGGTATTAGGCCAAAACTATTGGCTGGGTTAGATGCAGAAAAAAATTATATTCAATTTGCAACCTGATGGAGGTCTGTATAGATGGATTAATAGAACAAGTCCCACACACAGCTAGAAAAGCCCAATATTTTTTCAGAGGTAGATGCAGAAAAAAATATATTCAGTTTGCAACCTGATGGAGGTCAGTATAGATGGACTAATACAACAAGTCCGACACACAGCTAGAAGCCCAATATTTTTTCAGAAGTAGATGCAGAAAAAAATATATTCAGTTTGCAACCTGATGGAGGTCTGTATAGATGGATTAATAGAACAAGTCCCACACACAGCTAGAAGCCCAATATTTTTTCAGAGGTAGTTGCAGAAAAAAATATATTCAGTTTGCAACCTGATGGAGGTCTGTATAGATGGATTAATAGAACAAGTCCCACACACAGCTAGAAGCCCAATATTTTTTCAGAGGTAGATGCAGAAAAAAATATATTCAGTTTGCAACCTGATGGAGGTCTGTATAGATGGATTAATAGAACAAGTCCCACACACAACTAGAAGCCCAATATTTTTTCAGAGGTAGATGCAGAAAAAAATATATTCAGTTTGCAACCTGATGGAGGTCTGTATAGATGGATTAATAGAACAAGTCCCACACACAGCTAGAAGCCCAATATTTTTTCAGAGGTAGATGCAGAAAAAAATATATTCAGTTTGCAACCTGATGGAGGTCTGTATAGATGGATTAATAGAACAAGTCCCACACACAGCTAGAAGCCCAATATTTTTTCAGAGCTAGATGCAGAAAAAAATATATTCAGTTTGCAACCTGATGGAGGTCTGTATAGATGGATTAATAGAACAAGTCCCACACACAGCTAGAAGCCCAATATTTTTTCAGAGGTAGATGCAGAAAAAAATATATTCAGTTTGCAACCTGATGGAGGTCAGTATAGATGGACTAATACAACAAGTCCCACACACAGCTAGAAGCCTAATATTTTTTCAGAGGTAGATGCAGAAAAAAATATATTCAGTTTGCAACCTGATGGAGGTCAGTATAGATGGACTAATACAACAAGTCCCACACACAGCTAGAAGCCCAATATTTTTTCAGAGATAGATGCAGAAAAAAATGTATTCAGTTTGCAACCTGATGGAGGTCTGTATAGATGGATTAATAGAACAAGTCCCACACACAGTTAGAAGCCCAATATTTTTTCAGAGGTAGATGCAGAAAAAAATATATTCAGTTTGCAACCTGATGGAGGTCTGTATAGATGGATTAATAGAACAAGTCCCACACACAGCTAGAAGCCCAATATTTTTTCAGAGGTAGATGCAGAAAAAAATATATTCAGTTTGCAACCTGATGGAGGTCTGTATAGATGGATTAATAGAACAAGTCCCACACACAACTAGAAGCCCAATATTTTTTCAGAGGTAGATGCAGAAAAAAATATATTCAGTTTGCAACCTGATGGAGGTCTGTATAGATGGATTAATAGAACAAGTCCCACACACAGCTAGAAGCCCAATATTTTTTCAGAGGTAGATGCCGAAAAAAATATATTCAGTTTGCAACCTGATGGAGGTCTGTATAGATGGATTAATAGAACAAGTCCCACACACAGCTAGAAGCCCAATATTTTTTCAGAGCTAGATGCAGAAAAAAATATATTCAGTTTGCAACCTGATGGAGGTCTGTATAGATGGATTAATAGAACAAGTCCCACACACAGCTAGAAGCCCAATATTTTTTCAGAGGTAGATGCAGAAAAAAATATATTCAGTTTGCAACCTGATGGAGGTCAGTATAGATGGACTAATACAACAAGTCCCACACACAGCTAGAAGCCTAATATTTTTTCAGAGGTAGATGCAGAAAAAAATATATTCAGTTTGCAACCTGAAGGAGGTCAGTATAGATGGACTAATACAACAAGTCCCACACACAGCTAGAAGCCCAATATTTTTTCAGAGGTAGATGCAGAAAAAAATATATTCAGTTTGCAACCTGATGGAGGTCTGTATAGATGGATTAATAGAACAAGTCCCACACACAGCTAGAAGCCCAATATTTTTTCAGAGGTAGATGCAGAAAAAAATATATTCAGTTTGCAACCTGATGGAGGTCTGTATAGATGGATTAATAGAACAAGTCCCACACACAGCTAGAAGCCCAATATTTTTTCAGAGGTAGATGCAGAAAAAAATATATTCAGTTTGCAACCTGATGGAGGTCAGTATAGATGGACTAATACAACAAGTCCCACACACAGCTAGAAGCCCAATATTTTTTCAGAGGTAGATGCAGAAAAAAATATATTCAGTTTGCAACCTGATGGAGGTCAGTATAGATGGACTAATACAACAAGTCCCACACACAGCTAGAAGCCCAATATTTTTTCAGAGGTAGATGCAGAAAAAAATATATTCAGTTTGCAACCTGATGGAGGTCTGTATAGATGGATTAATAGAACAAGTCCCACACACAGCTAGAAGCCCAATATTTTTTCAGAGGTAGATGCAGAAAAAAATATATTCAGTTTGCAACCTGATGGAGGTCTGTATAGATGGATTAATAGAACAAGTCCCACACACAGCTAGAAGCCCAATATTTTTTCAGAGGTAGATGCAGAAAAAAATATATTCAGTTTGCAACCTGATGGAGGTCTGTATAGATGGATTAATAGAACAAGTCCCACACACAGCTAGAAGCCCAATATTTTTTCAGAGGTAGATGCAGAAAAAAATATATTCAGTTTGCAACCTGATGGAGGTCTGTATAGATGGATTAATAGAACAAGTCCCACACACAGCTAGAAGCCCAATATTTTTTCAGAGGTAGATGCAGAAAAAAATATATTCAGTTTGCAACCTGATGGAGGTCTGTATAGATGGATTAATAGAACAAGTCCCACACACAGCTAGAAGCCCAATATTTTTTCAGAGCGAGATGCAGAAAAAAATTATATTCAATTTGCAACCTGATGGAGGTAAGTATAGATGGACTAATAGAATGATGCTATGCCCAAAAGATTTTACTTCACTAGGTGCAGTAAAAAAATTTGTATTCTATACACAGGTGGTATATCTTGCAACACAGATAGGCTACTCCACTGACTAACACACTCTGCAATAGGCCAAAAAGGATTAGCTTTGCTAGATTCAGCCAAATGCTGTGAAAAAAACTTGCACAACACTGGCACAGACCTGCCTGGCAAAAACTGATAGGAACTGATGTAACCTAGTCCTGAAAAGGACTCCAATTACAATTAGTCTTTACTCCCACAATCTATCTATTTAAGAGCACAGACCTGCCTGATAAAAGTCGTAGGAAATGCTGTAACCTAGTCCTTAAAAGGACTGCAATGACAACTATTCCCTACTCCCAAGCTATCTGTAGATTTGTGCGAAAATTGGCTTGAAATTAACAAGGCATAGCGCACACAGCAACAGCGGTGCCGTCTAACACGCAGCTGCAGCAGTGAGAAAATGGTGGCGACGGGGAAAATGGCTTGGTCTTATAGGGCAAGGACATGTGACATACACTGCCAATGACACATGCCCTTGCTTGTGTGAAAAAAAGCACTTCGCTCCGTGTGTGCGCTGCTGATAGGCTGACAGATTGCACCTCCCCACTGCAAATGCGGGAAAGAGAAAAAAAAATGGAGATCTTCATTGTTCCTGCAAAGATCCATCCCCTGCCCCTCCCCCCACCCCGCTGTACACTCAAACTGCGTATTAACATTAATTTTCATCATTACTGAGAAAAAATCCAGTTATGATTTTGGTGCACGAACAGTTATCGAACATAACCTCGAACAGCCGAATTTTTCTCAAATTGTTCGTGTTCGCCGAACGGCTCGAACACCGCCCAAAACAGCTCGAATTTGAGATTGGCGAACAGTTCGAGTAGAACAACGCTCATCTCTAGTCCTTAGATCATCCAGATGCCACCTTTGACAATCTTAAGGACATGGCTATAAAAGGACTGCAGCCCCTGGAAACAAATGCCATCCAATGTTACCAGGGTGGGGCTACCCCAGTGCCTGCTACACCCACCTTTTCCCTAGTGGCTGCTGAAGTCAAGGTTGTGACTCGCCCCCTGGGCCGTGGGGCACTCAGATCCGGGCAGTGGGGGAACGATGGGAGTAGTAGTGGCAACCCGGTTCCGTGGCTCAGGGTGGTCAGGCCAGTGGTAGTCTGTTATGTGCTGTTGGTTTTGTACGACTATGCCACCCGTGGATTTGCGGTCATCAGGAACCGCCGCTGCAGGGCAGACCGCTGGGGCTGATGATATATGCAGCTGGGACGGTGTGACTCCCCACGGGAAGAGTGCGGCCCCAGGGCAGTGTAGTGGATGGTGGGAGTGATGGTAGTGAGAGTCCCGGTGCTGATAGTGCTGGAGGAGCAAGGAGCACACAGACAACAAGTTGCAGTCCAGGGTCTTTACTGAAACAGGTAAACTGACCCATAAACAGTCCCCGCTAGGAGGGGACCTGGATGTCTGAGAGCAACGGGGAAATTGGCCCTGGTCAGGGTGAGGGTGTAGGCCTACCGTGCTTTCTGCGCTCCTTCTGGCTATCTCCTCGTTATAGGGTAACAGCCCACGTTTCAAAGCTTTCCGTGTATTCTCGCCTGTATGGCCTGCGACGTGGGTTCCTTTCTGCTCCCAGCCTTGTACGGCTTTGCTGGTCCCTTCTGTTGTGGCAGGGCCTCCAGGCTTCTTAGACCAAGGAATATACAGTCCCTTGCGGACTGGTTCTCTGCTGGGGGATGTGGAATCCTTCCAGCCTCAGACACCAAAGTCTGGTAGATTAAGTCTGTTATCTGCCAAGACAGGCTCTCTTCGCCTCTTGTCTCTGGCTTGTGGCTCTCCTCCTGCCACACTTCCTCTTAGGTTACAATGCAACTTTCTGTCCCTGCTCCCCTCTGGGACACGTCTCAGTGCTGAGACAGGCCATCCAGTTCTCTCTAACCCTGCCCCCAGTACCAGCTTTTATAGGGGCAGCCAGCTCCCCCTACTGGCCTGAGACAGGAGGCATTGCATGCTAATGTTCCCCTGACTAGAGAACCTCCCCCTTGCTCTCAGACACAGCTTTAATTACACTTGTGGCATCCAGGCCAGGGTGACACAGTTGCAGCAACGTCCCCTAGAGAGCTGGACAGTCTGCGCTCTGAAGTGCGTCAGTTGAGCAAAACCCTGACCACTGTGCTGAGTGCCCTGCAGCTGCGGACGGAGCCCGAGGAAGGAGGGAAAATCCTGTTAGCCGATAGCCCTGAGGATGTCACCTGGATATGAAGGAGGAGGAGGACAACACCACCCTCTACGAGGATCAGTGACCAGTGCCGTCCACAGAAGGACCCTACCTGCTATCGCTGCCGCAAGACCGGACACACTGCCCAGAATTGTCCTTTTAATGAGAAAACCCTGGGTCCGAGGGCCGACACCCAGGAGTAAACTCCCCAGGCCCATCAGACTGGTACAACAGGTTCGTCGGAGGAAGACCTTTCCTGTGCATTGTACTGGACGGCATCCCGACGCACGCTCTGCTGGACACAGGATCACAGGTAACCATAATGCCTGACGTCCTCTACAAGAGGTTCTGGTCCATGGACGACCTACGTTCGCCAGCTCCAAATCTTTCTGTTTATGCCTCAAACGGACTCCCCCTTAACCTAATCGGAGTTAAGAATGTGACTGTAAAGGTGGGGAGAGTGGAGCTGAAGGAAGAGGGACTAATTGTAGTAGAGACTAATCCTGATGATACCAATCTGTATATGGTACTAGGCACTAACATTGTTGGTAACTGTTTGGGAGAAGTTGTGTTCTTGCTCCAACAGATAGCTGACACTGCCAGACCAGGACAGAGGAGGGCGCTGCAGAAGGAGATCCGAGTCCTGATGTACCAACAGCAAGTAAGGTTAGCAGACGGTGAAATCGGTAATGTGCGGATGATGGACCCCGTATCCATTGTGATCCCCCCAATGAGTGAAATGCTTATCTGGTGTAGAGCAGCAATAGGTCTTAAAGGACAGAGCTACCAGGCAGTAGTAGAACCCCTTTGCTCCGAGCACAGACCCACGCTCTTAACCGCCAGAGGAGTGGTAGATGTACGGAAAGGGAGGGTGCCCGTCCGTCTTCTCAACTGTGGGGAAGATGAGGGCAGATTGCCACGTTATGCCACCGTTGGCAAATTACATGCTGTAAATAACAACTGCATTCACAAGGCGGAGTCCTTAACCTCACCAGACGAAGTGGAGGATAATGACCCTGCAACCCAGGTGGAGGATTGGTGTCAACAGCTCCATGTTGGGACAGACACCACTCCTGCCCATCAGAAACAGGGTGTACACCGGGTGGTTCAAGAATACGCGCAGGTGTTCAGTAAACATCCACGAGACTTCGGGAGGATTAAGGGGGTTCAACACCATATCCCCACGGGTGACCATCCACCCATTAAAGAACGTTACAGGCCTATACCACCAGCACACTACCAGAAGACAAAGGAGATGTTGCATGACATGAGAAGGGCAGGGGTAATAAGGGATAGTTGTAGTCCCAGGGCAGCTCCCCTAGTGCTAGTTAGGAAAAAGGACGGGAGCATGAGAATGTGTGTAAATTACCGACAAGTAAATCGCATTACACATAAAGATGCATACCCTTTACCACGCATAGAGGAGTCCCTAGCTGCCTTAAAGTCTGCAAATTACTTTTCCACCCTTGACCTCACTAGTGAGTACTGGCAAGTAGCTGTGGCTGAGGAGGATCGGGAGAGGATGGCCTTCACTACCCCGATGGGACTCTGCGAGTTCAACAGTATGCCGTTTGGACTCTGCAATGCCCCTGGAATGTTCCAGAGATTGATGGAGTGCTGCCTGGGACACCGCAACTTCGAGACTGTGTTACTATACCTGGATGACGTGACAGTGTACTCCAAAACGTATGAGGACCACTTGAAGCACCTGGCAAAGGTATTTGAGTCACTGTCCCGGTAGGGGATGAAGTTGAAACCCTGAAAGTGCCACCTGCTCAAGAGAAAGGTACAGTACCTGGGGCACATTGTCAGTCCAGACGGGGTAGCACCAGACCCGGAGAAGATCACTGCCATCCAGAAGTGGCCGGAGCCGAAGAACCTCAAAGAGGTGCGTCAGTTTTTGGGACTAGTAGGATACTACCGGAGGTTTGTAAAAGACTACACCAAGAAAGCAGCTCCTCTGTAAGACCTCCTGGTAGGGCAGTCCCCCAAAGGCAGAAATCCCCCATTCCACTGGGGTAAGGAGCAAGCCGAGTCATTTCAGGAGATGAAGGAGATCCTGATAGGTGATGAGATCCTAGCCTACCCTGACTACAGCCAACCGTTCCTGCTGTATACTGATGCCAGCAACGAAGGACTGGGAGCTGTCTTAAGTCAGAAACAGAATGGCCAAGAGAAAGTGATCGCATACGCAAGCAGGAAGCTCCGCCCGACCGAGAGGAACCCAGAAAACTATAGCAGCTTTAAGTTACAGTTCCTGGCCTTGGTCTGGGCCATCACTAAAAGGTTCAAGCACTACCTGGCCTCCAGTAAGTTCACTGCCTTCACTGATAACAACTAGTGTTGAGCCACCCCCGTAGTGTTCGAGTTCGGTTCGGTTCGTCGAACACTCGTGTGTTCGCCGAACTGTTCGTCGAACACCTTCGAACACCGTTAAAACCAATGGCAGGCAAACAAAAACACATAGAAACACATAGAAAACACCTTCAAAGGTGTCCAAAAGCTGACAAACTGCTCAGAAGACACAACTAACACATGGAAAAGTGACAAGTACATATAGTCATGCGAAAAGAAAAGAGGTGGAGGAGTAAAAGGAGGGGGAGACACAGATATAGGCATGTCATGCCCTTCTAAAATCCAAAAAGTGAGAAGCCGACACGGCCAGTCCGCTCCTGCCCGTGCCACCTCCGTGTCGCTGGGTTTGTGCCAGAGCCGCGGTGAACCCTGACGGCCAGCCCCCCTCTCCCAATACTGGTGCCTGTCCGCTGGTCTGTCGAGCGAGCCCCCTGTGGTGGAGGCAGCTCTAAGCTTTTTAATTTAAATTGTCTCTCTAATTTGAATGAATACACTTTAAATCCATTTACAAGGATCTATTGGAGGGCAAGTCTCATGCCAGCAGCCGCGTAATTCCAGCTCCAGTAGCGTCCACTAAAGCTGCTGCAGTTAAAAAGCTTTTATAAGGATCAAGCTCGGCTGTTCACTGCAAGGCATCCTACTGCCAGTCCCAGCCCCTATGCCTTGGGGTGCCTCCTGATGCTCTTCACTGAGTATCCCGTGGTCCCGAAGCATTTCCTTTGAAAAAATTAAGTGTCCAAACTACAGGTGGTGTAGCTTGCTTAACAGCCGGGATAATCCGCTGACTAGCAGACACTGCTACTAGGCACAAAGTATTTCCTGGGCTAGATGCAGTTAAAAATTTGTAATTAGATACTCTCGTTGGATGCTGAGAAAGCATTCCATAGAGTCTCCTGGCATGCCATATATGATTCTCTTAAAAAGCTTGGGGTAGGGGTCTAGGGGACTCTTTTATAGCCAAAATCACGGCCCTGTATCGCAATACGTCACCTAGGCTGAAGATAAATGGAACTGTAGCACCCTGAGGGCTCGGTTGCTACAGAGGTATTGCACCTCACCCAGAGGTGTGATATCTCACTCTCAGGTAAGGATGGAGTGTGGATCAGGACCCGACACCTGCATGCATTACACCACATTGCCGTGGGGCAGGGCGACAAATATGCCCCTGAGATGGGCACGACAGTCCCTGTCCCTGGCTGGAGTGGGGGGAGGGAACACTGAGGAAGGGGAACCCTGTAGTGCAGGAGCAGGGAGGAAGCAGTTCCTGGGTGCATTGAGAAGGGAGTACAAAAGGTGGGCACCATCTTAGTTCAGTGCAGAGAAGTCTGAGCAGAAGTGACAGGGAGCAGGGGCTCTGCATGAGCTCTGCTCCGGAGGCGGGCCTAGTAACAGAGGCCCAGGCCTGGAAGAGGGAGAAGGAAGGAAGAGGAGCGGAGAAGGCTCCAGGAACGAGGAACGAAGGGATCCCAGGGGTGCGGACGGGCGAGTCGCCACCACACGCCCGAATCCACCTGTGTGGAGTGGTCAGGCCAAAGGGGGAGACCGGTCCCCGAAACCAGTGGAGGCAGGAAACGACCCTCAGCTAGAAACCAGAGGCTGTGACATTTTATGTGGCGCAGCCCCTCGCTACACCCGCTAGGAAGGCACCACATAGGGTCAGGGAAACTGGCGCCAAGTTTACCAAGAGGAGGCCCGAGGCAGCCGGACAGAAGGGTTGGTAAGAAAGGCCAGACAAAGGACACACAAAGGGGGTCCTGTGAAGCGCTCCAAAGTTATCTGGGAGTTGTCTGAGCCCCTCACCTGGTGAGCACAGTACGACGTGGGCAGCCGTTACCTGCAGACGTGGTCTGGATAATAAGAACTGTGAGTAAAGGCCCTGGACTGCATCACTGACTCAGTGTCGTTACTGCTGCTGCCCTGCACCATCACCCCCATCCTCCGCATACACTGCCCTGAGGCTATACTCCTCCCGTGGGGAGTTATGCTACGCTCTGCTGCACCCAAAACACCAGCCTCAGCGGTCTGCCCTGCAGCGGCGGTTCACTCTGACCGCAATCCACGGGAGGCGTAGTCGGACATTTAAACATCAAAACCACATAAATAGTTCCGCCACTGGTTTGACCACCCTGAGCCACGGAACCGGGTCGCCGCCACGGAGACTACAACCACCAGCATCCACCAAAAAGGGTCCGGCTCCGGGTGTCCCAAGGCCCAGGGGGTGCATCAGAACATTTTCATCACCTTTCACAATCACCAATGGGACAAGGCAGGGATGTCCTCTGTCCCCTTTCTTATACATCCTAGTGACGGAGCACCTGCTCTCATCAATTCGCCATAACCCCAATATTAGGTGGATTGAGGTGGGAGGCACCGAGTACAAGTGCTCTCTATTTGCTGATGATGTCCTAGTATATATCACTCAATCACATATATCCATCTATGCTGTTATGGCTGAAATAGATCACTTTGTTACATGGTCAAATTTTAAAATCAATGCAGCGAAGTCTGAGGCCCTCGATGTCTCCCTCCCCAAACCCATACAGGATTCCATCCAGTCCAACTTTCCCTTTGCCTGGCCCTCACAGGGTATCAAATACTTAGGAATTCCTATTCATAGAGACCTCTCCCATCTATGTTATCTTAATTTTGGGCCCTTTATTGAACAACTCCATACAGACCACGGTTGGCAAGTTAGAACTGTAAGATTCACTACGTGAACCACTGGTGTTTTGTGGAAAAGCACATGTACACTGTGTTCCAAATTATTATGCAAAAAGTGTTTAGGAGTGATAAGGGAAGAATTTGTTTGTTTGTCAGTTAAACTCATTGATGATGATGTGTGTCAGGGCTCTTTATATCACTGTAAGCAATTGCAGACACCTTGGCTAATTAGTTTGGCAGGTGTGTCCAATGAAAGGCAAGACTACTTAAGAAGGCTGTCCCACATTATTAAGCAGCCTACATTTTCTGCCAAAATGGGAAAGAAAAAGGATGTGTCGGCTGCTGAGAAGCAACAAATTGTGGAGTGTTTAGGTCAAGACATGACTACAATCAACATTGTGCGATGATCAGGATGAAGTGTCTTGGCAATCAAGAAGTATGTAGCTGATTCACAGTACACACATGTGCGTGCTGATAAGGGCAAATTGAGGACTCTTTCCTACAGGCAATTACGTCAGGTTAAAAGAGCAGCGGCAAAAAAGCCTTGTCATAGCAGCAGACAAGTTTTTGAAGCTGCTGGTGCCTCCAACGTCCCCCGAACAACAAAATGCAGGGTCCTTCAGAGGTTTGCAGCTGTGCATACGCCATCCTGTCGACCTCCTCTATCCACTTCACACAAGCAGAAACGGCTCCAGTGGGCCAAACATTACATGAAGACTGATTTCAAAACTGTTTTGTTCACGGATGAGTGCCGTGCAACGCTCGATGGTCCAGATGGATGGAGTGGAGGATGGCTGGTTGATGGACACCCCACGCAAACACGGCTCCAGCGCCAACAAGGAGGAGGTGGAGTAATGTTTTGGGCTGGAATCATGGGGAGAGAGATTGTCGGCCCCTTTAGGATCCCTGAAGGGGTAAAGATGAACTCCATAATGTATGTGGAGTTTCTCAAACAGCACTTCCTGCCATGGTTCAAGAAGAAGAACCGTGTATTCCACAGCAAGATCATTTTTATGCATGATAATGCACCATCTCATGCTGCACATAAAACATCTGCATCTCTGGCTGATATGGGCATAAAAGGGGACAAACTTATGGTGTGACCCCCATGCTCCCCTGACCTCTACCCCATTCAGAACCTCTGGAGCATCATCAAAAGGAGTGTCTATGATGGCGGGAGGCAGTTCACATCTAAGCAACAGCTCTGGGAGGGTATTCTGTCCTCATGCAAAACAATTGAAGCAGAAACCATCCAAAACCTGACAAATTCAATGGACGAGAGAGTTCAGAAGCTCCTTTAGAACAAGGGGTCCTATGTGCAAATGTAACATCACCTAGAATAAAGTTTTGAGTTGAAAACTGTTTGATTTCAGTTTCTAATAACCTGCTAATGCTTATAATTTCAAAAATGACCATTTTTTTGGTCTTTATTAAAATGAAAAGGTTGATCGAAAAGTTTGGGGGATCTAAGAGTGTGGCAACCCAGTAGTCAGGATTACTTCGAATTCTGACAATATGAGGGTCATGTTGCAGGTAGTGCAGCAAGAAGGCACTTATGTGTCTTGCGCATCTCGGAGCCCCAAAATTATTTTCCGGGCTAGATGCAGCTAAAAATTATTATTAATTTTAAATCTGGTGGAGCTTAGTATAGATGGCCTAATAGAATCAGTGCTGCACACTGCTACAAAGCCCAAATTATTTTCCAGCCAAGGTACAGATAAACATGATTAGTCATTTTAAATCTGGTGGAGCTTATTATAGATGGCCTAATAGAATCAGTGCTGGACATTGCTACAAAGCCCAAATTATTTTCCAGCCAAGATACAGATAAACATGATTAGTAATTTGAAAGCTTAAAACGGTTGGTGAGGTGATTTTAACAAATCATCAAGCTTTTACTCTCCCCATGATGACACAGGGGTAGAAAAGTCGTTTCAGATCCATGATTTGTTCATCTTTATGAACGCGAGTCTGTCTACATTATCAGTGGAGAGCCGCGTGCGCTTATCTGTCAGCACACCACCAGCAGCGCTGAACACACGTTCAGACAGAACGCTGGCTGCGGGGCATGACAAGATCTCCAAGGCGTAAGTGGCTAGCTCCGGCCATTTATCCAGATTGGAAGCCCAAAAAGAGCAAGGGTCCAGTGACACAGTCATGGCTTCAATGTTTACTTGGAGATACTCCTGTACCATCGTCTCTAGGCGTTGACTATGTGTCAGACTTCTTGTCTCCTGTGGCCTTGCAAAGGATGGGCTAAAAAAGTGGTGAAATGATTCTGCAAAATTGATGTTACCAGCAGATACTGTGGTTCTGTTACGGTTTGAGTGCTGAACACTCGACGGTCCCACGGTTGGCAAGTTGGAACTGTGAGATTCACTACGTGCACCACTGGTGTTTTGTGGAAAAGCACATGTTAGATTCTGCAACAGTCTCTGCTGATACTCCTGCATGCGTGCAAATGTGATCAAGGTCTCCCTCATCTGATGAGTCTTCCATCAGTTCGTCCTCCACTTCTTCCTGGGCTCCTGCACCTTCCTCACTAGTTTGGCTGCTACCATGCGCCCTGGTAAAACCATCTCCCCCACCCTCACAGGCCTGCCGCCTTGGTGCTGCCGACCGTCTGGACCTTGCAGATGTTAGCCCTTCCGCATACAACTCCTCCTCCTCTACTTCCTCCACCTCCTCTTGTGCCACCACCTGACTCCGAATTCTGTTTAACATGTGCTCCAGCATGTAAATCACCGGAAGAGTCATGCTGATAATGGCATCGTCAGCACTAAAAATCTTCGTCGCCATTTCAAAACTGTGCAGAAGGGTGCATAGGTCCCTGATCTGAGACCACTCCTCCAGCGTGATTTGCCCCACCTCTGGATCTCGTTGGCCCAGGCTATACGTCAGAACGTATTGCACCAGGGCTTGTCGGTGCTGCCACAGTCGCTGCAACAAGTGCAGAGTTGAATTCCACCGGGTAGGCACATCGCATTTTAGCCGGTGAAGTGGCAGGCCCAACGACTTCTGTAGAGATGTAAGTCGCTGAGCTGCGGGATGCGAACGGCGGAAGTGAGCACACAGCGACCGTGCCCTCTGCAGAAGGCCATCTAGTCCGGGATAGTGGGCTAAAAATTGCTGGACAACCAGGTTCAACACGTGAGCCATACAAGGCACGTGTGTGACATTGCCCCGGCGAAGGGCCGCACCCAGGTTTGCAGCATTGTCGCACACGACTTTCCCTGGTTTCAGGTCCAGTGGAGACAACCATTCATGAAATTGGTTCTCCAGAGCTGACCACAACTCCTCAGCTGTGTGACTCACATTTCCCAGACATTTCAAAGTAAAAACCGCCTGATGACGTTGAGCCCTACTGCCAGCATAGTAAGGAGGTGTGCAGGATCCCTTTTGTGCAGTTAGAAAGCTTGTGGCATGATCATACAGGCTTTGGGTGCAGGTGGAGGACCGAGAGGAGGTTGAGGAGGCAGAAGCAGTGGAGGAACTTTGAGATAAAGAGGATTGACGCACAACTCGTGGGGACGGCAAGACTTGGACAGCAGCCCCTTGTCCTGCTGTCACCATAGTTACCCAGTGCCCAGTCAGTGACATGTAACGCCCCTGTCCATGCCTACTCATCCAAGTGTCTGTGGTGAAATGCACCCTGTCACACACAGAGTTTCTCAAAGAAGCGGTGATGTTGTGTGCGACATGCTGGTGGAGCGCAGGCACACCTTTCTTTGAGAAGTAGTGCCGACTGGGCATCTGGTACTGGGGCACTGCGACGGACATAAGGTCTCGAAAATCCTCTGTGTCCACCAGGCGGAAAGGCAGCATTTCTGTAGCCAAGAGCTTGCAGATGGTGAAATTCAACCTCTTAGCTTTCTCATGGCTAGGAGGAAATGGTCTTTTACTTGTCCACATCTGAGGGACCGAGGGCTGGCTGTTGTGCTTAGACGGGGTTGAGAAGGGTGTCCCCGGCAAACTGCCGGTCTGTGAGGAAGATGCAGGCGGACATGTTAGGTTGCCTTGATCCAAAGGTGGTGCTATCGATGTCGGACAGCGCTCAACACCAGCTGGTGTTACCACCTCCAAAGAAAATGATGACCTGCCAATCACGCTGGCTGTTGCGGGTAAAGAGGTGGCAGGTCTGCGCCCCAAAACAGGTGTGACTGCTGTCTCCCCAGTCACAGAGGATGAAGAGGCCGCGGATGCACAAGATATGGCAGACGGTGGTTGGTCCGGCCAGCTAGGCCGCATTGTAGCACAGTGAGCTTCCCACTGCAACTTATGCTTCATGTCCATGTGCCGGTTCATGCATGAAGTACTCAAACTATGTATTTTTTGGCCTCTACTTAGCTTTTGCTGACAAATGTTACAGATAACACGAGTTGGGTCATCTTTATCGATCTGAAAAAATGCCCAGGCTATGCAAGGCTTAGCACCCATGCGACCTGAAGAGCCACCACGACTTGTGGTGAGAGGCAGAGTTGTGTTTGAGGATGCAGTTGTTGACATGCTTCCAGTACTACGTCTCTGTCCAGGAAGGCGCAACCTGACCTCGTCGTCACTAGCATCCTCCTCCACCTCCTCTGCTGACCTCATCTCTTGGAATGACTGTGGGTTGACAGTAAGTGGGATCTCCAACCTCATCATCATCACCCTGTGCGTTATCACACCCGTCGTCCTCAGAGCCAACCTGTTCCTGCCCTGACAAAAAACTAAAGTTGTCGCTCCAATCAGGTATTTGAGTCTCATCATCGTCTTCCTCATTGTCTCCACCAACAGGAGTTACAGTTTGGGAATGAGGGTCTACATTATGGTCAGAACCTTCAGCGTCTGGTCCTGGATCTGACTCATAAAGATTCTGGGCATCTGTGCAGATCATTTCCTCGTCTGGATTCACAGAAGCGCTGGAGTCAACCTCTGATTCCCAGGCTATAGTATGAGTAAACAGCTCTGCAGACTCAACCATATGTTCTACCTCATACTCAGACGGGCAGCTGGAGATTTGGGAGCTGTGAGGAAGCAAGTGCGATTGGGGTGACACCTTTGAGGACTGGAGTATTTGTGATGTTGAAGTTGATGTGGAGGAGAGCCCACTTAAAGGAACACTTGATATCCGTTGAAGCACCTGCTGTTTTTGTGCCTCATCTGGAATTTGTAGCGATTGGCGTGGCCGTAAGAAAGGGATCTTATCACATTGTCCGCTAAAAGAAGTAGACATTTTAATTTGGCTGGAAGATGGTCTTTCTTCTGCAGATGTTACTGTTGCTTTAACACCTACCCCACGGACACAACCTTTTTTCCCCTTCCCAACACGCCTATTCCCCTTTCCACCAGCAGCAGGCCTTTTTCCACTCATTTTGGTGGTTAACTAATTCACAACTCTGGAGTTGTTTGCACAAAAAAACAATGGATGGGAACCGAGCAGAGCTGAGTGGCCAAACTGTGGTATTAGGCCAAAACTATTGGCTGGGTTAGATGCAGAAAAAAATTATATTCAATTTGCAACCTGATGGAGGTCAGTATAGATGGACTAATAGAACAAGTCCCACACACAGCTAGAAGCCCAAATATTTTTTCAGAGGTAGATGCAGAAAAAAATTGTATTCAGTTTGCAACCTGATGGAGGTCAGTATAGATGGACTAATAGAGAAAGTCCCACACACTGCTAGAAGGCCAAATATTTTTTTCAGAGCTAGATGCAGATAAAAATTATTTTTAATTTGCAACCTGATGGAGGTCAGTATAGGTGGACTAATAGAGAAAGTCCCACACACTGCTAGAAGGCCAAATATTTTTTCAGAGCTAGATGCAGACAAAAAATTATTTTGAATTTGCAACGTGATGGAGGTCAGTATAGATGGACTAATAGAACAAGTCCCACACAGTGCTAGAAGGCCAAATATTTTTTCAGAGCTAGATGCAGAAAAAAATTATATTCAGTTTGCAACCTGATGGAGGTCAGTATAGATGGACTAATAGAACAAGTCCCACACACTGCTAGAAGCCCAAATATTTTTTCAGAGCTAGATGCAGAAAAAAATTATATTCAATTTGCAACCTGATGGAGGTCAGTATAGATGGACTAATAGAGAAAGTCCCACACACTGCTAGAAGTCCAAATATTTTTTCAGAGCTAGATGCAGACAAAAAATTATTTTGAATTTGCAACCTGATGGAGGTCAGTATAGGTGGACTAATAGAGCAAGTCCCACACACTGCTAGAAGGCCAAATATTTTTTCAGAGCTAGATGCAGAAAAAAATTATATTCAGTTTGCAACCTGATGGAGGTCAGTATAGATGGACTAATAGAACAAGTCCCACACACAGCTAGAAGCCCAAATATTTTTTCAGAGGTAGATGCAGAAAAAAATTATTTTCAGTTTGCAACCTGATGGAGGTCAGTATAGATGGACTAATAGAACAAGTCCCACACACAGCTAGAAGCCCAAATATTTTTTCAGAGGTAGATGCAGAAAAAAAATATATTCAGTTTGCAACCTGATGGAGGTCAGTATAGATGGACTAATAGAGAAAGTCCCACACACTGCTAGAAGGCCAAATATTTTTTCAGAGCTAGATGCAGACAAAAAATTATTTTGAATTTGCAACGTGATGGAGGTCAGTATAGATGGACTAATAGAACAAGTCCCACACACTGCTAGAAGGCCAAATATTTTTTCAGAGCTAAATGCAGATAAAAATTATTTTTAATTTGCAACCTGATGGAGGTCAGTATAGATGGACTAATAGAGAAAGTCCCACACACTGCTAGAAGGCCAAATATTTTTTCAGAGCTAGATGCAGACAAAAAATTATTTTGAATTTGCAACCTGATGGAGGTCAGTATAGGTGGACTAATAGAACAAGTCCCACACACTGCTAGAAGGCCAAATATTTTTTCAGAGCTAGATGCAGAAAAAAATTATATTCAGTTTGCAACCTGATGGAGGTCAGTATAGATGGACTAATAGAACAAGTCCCACACACAGCTAGAAGCCCAAATATTTTTTCAGAGGTAGATGCAGAAAAAAAATATATTCAGTTTGCAACCTGATAGAGGTCAATATAGATGGACTAATAGAGAAAGTCCCACACACTGCTAGAAGGCTAAATATTTTTTCAGAGCTAGATGCAGACAAAAAATTATTTTGAATTTGCAACGTGATGGAGGTCAGTATAGATGGACTAATAGAACAAGTCCCACACACTGCTAGAAGGCCAAATATTTTTTCAGAGCTAGATGCAGACAAAAAATTATATTCAGTTTGCAACCTGATGGAGGTCAGTATAGATGGACTAATAGAACAAGTCCCACACACTGCTAGAAGGCCAAATATTTTTTCAGAGCTAGATGCAGAAAAAAATTATATTCAATTTGCAACCTGATGGAGGTCAGTATAGATGGACTAATAGAATGATGCTATGCCCAAAAGATTTTACTTCACTAGGTACAGTAAAAAAATTGGTATTCTATACACAGGTGGTATAACTTGCAACACAGATAGGCTACTCCACTGACTAACACACTCTGCAATAGGCCAAAAAGGATTAGCTTTGCTAGATTCAGCCAAATGCTGTGAAAAAAACTTGCACAGCACTGGCACAGACCTGCCTGGCAAAAACTGATAGGAACTGATGTAACCTAGTCCTGAAAAGGACTGCAATTACAATTAGTCTTTACTCCCACAACCTATCTATTTAAGAGCACAGACCTGCCTGATAAAAGTCGTAGGAAATGCTGTAACCTAGTCCTTAAAAGGACTGCAATCACAACTATTCCCTACTCCCAAGCTATCTGTAGATTTGTGCGAAAATTGGCTTGAAATTAACAAGGTATAGCGCACACAGCAACAGCGGTGCCGTCTAACACGCAGCTGCAGCAGTGAGTAAATGGTGGCGACAGGGAAAATGGCTTGGTCTTATAGGGCAAGGACATGTGACATACACTGCCAATGACACATGCCCTTGCTTGTGTGAAAAAAAGCACTTCGCTCCGTGTGTGCGCTGCTGATAGGCTGACCAATTGCACCTCCCCACTGTAAATGCGGGAAAGAGAAAAAAAAATGGAGATCTTCATTATTCCTGCAGAGATCCATCCCCCGCCCCGCTGTACACTCAAACTGTGTATTAACATTAATTTTCATCATTACTGAGAAAAAATCCAGTTATGATTTTGGTGCACGAACAGTTATCGAACATAACCTCGAACAGCCGAATTTTTCTCAAATCGTTCGTGTTTGCCGAACGGCTCGAACACCGCCCAAAACAGCTCGAATTTGAGATTGGCGAACAGTTCGAGTCGAACAACGCTCATCTCTAATAACAACCCTTCGACCCATCTTGAAACAGCTAAGCTAGGAGCACTGGAACAACAATGGATGGCTCGGCTGTCAAACTATCAATTCACAATTAAATACCGGGCGAGCCGCAAGAACGCCAACGCCGATGACCTGTCCAGGATGCCTTACCAGTCAGACACAGAAGAAGAAGTGGATGACCTGGAAGAGATTGAGCTACCTGCCTTTCACCAGAATGGGATGATCCACGAACAACGAGCCTCCAGGAGGCAGTGTGGAAAGACGTTAAACCCCCTGCCTCACCACAGCTGGAAAGAGACCCAGGACAGTGACCCGGTTGTCAGCCGCATCAAGGAGCTGATAACCCAAGAAGGTTCCTCCCTGGAAAAAGAAGCGTCTCTGCAAGCAAAGCAGCTGTGGAACGAGAGAAGCCGGCTGTTTATCTACCGTGAGAAGCTGTGCCGGAGGTACGTCGATCCAAAAACCCATGAGATGGTATGGCAGATAGTGGTCCCCAAGACCGACATCCAAATGGTGTTGGAGGCCTACCACGATCAGGCGGGGCACTTTGGCTGGAAAAAGCTAGAGACCCTGCTGAAGTGTCGATTCTACTGGGTAGGAATGTGCAGCTCCATTGAGCGGTGGTGCCGGGACTGTGGACCCTGTGGCCTTAGAAGAAAAGACTACAGCAGCCAGAAGGCACCCCTGCAACCCATCAAGACGACTCGACCCCTGGAGATCGTGGCCCTGGACCATGTCAAGCTGTCCCCAAGCAGGTCAGGGTACTCTTAAGCTCTGACCATGGTGGATCACTACTCACGTTTCCTGGTGGTCGCCCTCGTCAAAGACCTGATGGCAGAGACAGCAGCAAAGACGTTCCAAGCATATTTCTGTAGACCCCATGGTTATCCTGAGCAGGTGCTGACGGACCAAGGCCCGGCCTTTGAGGCTGAGTTGTTCAAGGAGTTCTGACATTTATATGGGTGTAAAAAGATAAGAACTACACCGTACCACCCACAAACCAATGGTCTCTGTGAGAAGATGAATAACATCATCATCGACCTGCTAAAGACCATACCACTTGAGGAGAGAAATCAGTGGCCAGACCTACTACCTGACCTAGTAGATCTGTACAATCATATACCAGTAAGTTCCACCAATTGCACTCTGGCATATCTCATGTGGGCAAGGCCAGGAAAACTGCCCATGGATCTGGAGCTTGGTGTTGTTGAGCCTGAAGCTGACATGACCACTGAGGACTGGGACACGACCAGACAAGAGCAGTACAGGAGGGTACAAGCCTGTGTCGAGGACAGTCTCACTCGAGTGAGAGAAAAGCAGGAGGCGCACTACAACAAAAACGCACCCGCAGAACCCTTCACACCTGGTGAAGTAGTATTGAAAAGGAAAAGAAGAAACCACAAACTTGACGACCAGTGGGAGAGAGAACCCTACACTGTGTTGAATTCAAGATTCGACAATAAGAAGACCAGTTTAATTAGTTGAGATGGAGGAAGGACGACTGCAACCGTGTCCAGGGATCACCTAAAGTTGTGTCCAGATCTACTGAAACCCCAAGAAGAAGTGCCTCTCTCCAGAAAACCATTTCTCGTGACTACCTCTTGAAGCTCATCAAGAGAATGCCAAGAGTGTGCAAAGCAGTCATCAAAGCAAAAGGTGGCTACTTTGAAGAACCTAGAATATAAGACATATTTTCAGTTGTTTCACACTTTTTTGTTAAGTATATAATTCCACATGTGTTAATTCATAGTTTTGATGCCTTCAGTGTGAATGTACAATTTTCATAGTCAAGAAAATACAGAAAAATCTTTAAATGAGAAGGTGTGTCCAAACTTTTGGTCTGTACTGTATATTACTTTGTGTTTCGCCTAATGACTTCTTTATTTATCTAAGAACTTCATGCCTGAGGACTGTGTGCAGCCCAAAAATTATTTCTTGTAAATATTTGCACTCCCTGGAGTGCCCCTTTTAGATGACCTCAGAGGAAAAACCTGTCTAGAGTGGCTCTACTGGAGGTCCAACTCGGGATCTTCATGCCCTGCAGCCACCCCAGGGCCTACGTTGAGGGTTTGGGACAGGTCCCTCAAACCACCAAGTACTCTACCCTGTGAGATGGACATCCTGTCTGAGAACCTCACCACAAGAGACTTGAATTCTGAGGACACTTTGTATTTGGTTATGTTGTTATGTAACGTTTAAGCTTGGTGCCTCCCATAAAGGGAAGATTGTTAATGTTTACTATTGTTGTTTTAAAATGTACTTCAGCCCGGGAGTGCTGAGCTTTGCTAGGGGGGAATGTGACGCCCAGCTGCGCTTGGTATCACAGATCTTAGAAGAGTGTATTGATGGAATCCTCCACAAGGGGCCCCCATAAACATTCGCACATCTCCACCTTCCACCTCAGACCAGCAGAGGGAGCCCGTTAGGGATATAAATAGGGAAGGTGGAGCTATTCAGTTCAGTCTGGAGTCGACAGAGAGCCAGGTCTGTTGAGAGAGTTCCTGCCGAGCGAGACACAGAAACAGGTCAGTCTGCAGTGGAGCTCAGTCTAGTCTAGTTTCAGTTTGCAGTCTAGTCCAGTACAGTCTGAGAAGAGTTACCTCAGAGGACAGAGCCTGTTCCAGCTCCTGCAGTTGCTAGCCTGCAGTGGAGCTCATCCAGACTAAGACTCAGTTGTAGCTCAGAATAGTGAGCTTAAGGTGTGCCGGCGCCATAAGATCGGTGAAGCGTGGCAAGCTGCCATTAGTGTGAGTAGCCTAGTGAGGGCCTGAGCGTGGCCGAAGGCGAGTGAAAAGTGAGTAGCAGTGGGGGCAGAGGAGCTTACCCAGCTCACCCCGAAACATATACCGGATACCGGATCCGAGCTTACTGGGATCTCTACGACCCAGTAAGGCATAACCGGAATCCCTGGAGAACTACAGGCCCCAGGTTCACCTGAGAGCTGATACGTAACAGAGCCAGGAGACACATAGGCCCCGTAAGCTGGGAGCGTGCACTCCAAGAGAAGGCCCTACCACAACGTCAGCCGGTGCAGGACAGAGATAAAGTTAGGCCTAGCTCCAGGCAGGTCAGAAACTTTCCAGGTGGCATCACGAACTTTCATAAAATTAACAAACAATCCCCTTTTAAAAGCTGACCCCAGGGTACGGGCCCGGGAGCCGACCACCGCGACATCCCCAAGGCCAGGCAAAGGCCCGGGCACCGAGTCATCCCCATCCCCCTGGGCTTGTCACTAACTCTTACAGTGCCTAAAAATCTAATGGCATCGAATCCAAATGCATTTCAGCTGTTTTTTTGGAACATTAATTAGTATAGCCTAAAACAGAAACCCCTCCTGAGTTTTTAACTTCAATAAATATGGTGTTATTCTATTGCTCCACTTTTATCCGCTATGATACAGGAGGGGAACGTTGATGAATAGGTTTCTCTTGTTGCTCATAGTGCCACTTATGTTGGGTAACTAATTGGTCCCATATTAGCAAAGACAGGATAAGACCGCCCTGGGGTTATTCACTAGAGTTAGTCTTTGGAGTGCATTGTCACCAGTATTGCACAACACTGCATTTTTTGATAAATAACTGGGATTTTCTTACAGAAATGCAACAATGAATATGTCTCTAGAGACCCTGGGCATCATTTATCAAGCTGCAAAATGAGATGCCTTCCCACAAAGTAGGATTTTCTATAATAATTTGATCCCAATAATGTTTTGCATGCCTAATGCTAACTCGTTTATAAAAATCTACAGTCATGTCTGAACATGGCTCTGGCTTATATGGCTATGAATTATATTATAAAGCACTGTCATCTCAATACAGTAAAGAATATAGACATCATAGGCCACAAACATTGGTCAGATTCCAGTAGATTGGAGCAAAAGGAATATTAGTACACACACGGGGCTGGCTTTGGGGATGTGCGATCTGTTTAGTTGCAGCACTTATTGGCTACTGCGGAAGGTGGCATCTGAAAAATGTGACCATTATAAAGTATTAATATAAATAGTATAGCAGTATTACTTAGTTCTTGCATGGCACCTGTATTAAATACTGCTTGTTTTGTGCTGTTAGCATGTTGCCATTACTTTTGTGTTATTGGGTGATATTTACTTTGGTATTACATAGCACTTTATAATGGGGCCATCACTGTATAGAAACCATTTAAGACTGATGTATAAAACTGCAATTTGTGAACCATAATGTATAGCGTTTATAATATTCACTATTTGGACTGGTTATTTGTACAGTACACCTCATGGGGATACTCCAATATATGAAGGAGTTTTATTACTTTAAGCGTGTTGCCATTTAGAACCAACAAATTTGATATCAATTAATATGTCTAAACTTTGCAGTACCTGTGAAAAAACAGCAGGGCCAGGACAACATTTTTCTGTACATATCTTCTTGATTGAAAAAGAAAAAACTTATGTGGAAATAGAGTATATGTAAAAATAGATACAATATTCTTGTTCTTGTTCTTGTATTGTGCTACCCTTCTAGAGACTTAACCCCCAACTAAACTATAGAGAAGTTCCAATAATATCACTGGGGAGCCAGCAGATTGGGCACTATACTGTAGACTGCGCTACACATATACATCATCACGTAGTACAGTCATTGCTTTCAAAATAAATCAATTATTTTACCCATAGACAGCAGAGATGTAGGTGGGGACTATTGATCTTTGTGAGCCACGGAAAAGGTCAAGTAGACAAATGAACCTTCTCAAAGAGCACAAATTATCTGCCTTTCTCTGATGTAACTCCAGTACGTTATTTACTACGAGTGCTCTTTGTTGCATTCAAAGTTAGAGAAAATGGTTGTCTAGCATTATAAGTGGCTCTGTTCAGTTTTCCTGTTTTCTACGTAAATTATAATAGCAACAATTGTGGTCCTGTAAGGTCTTTGAGCACCCAAGTTGAAATGTCAGGTAGTAATGATCTCCACTTTCGAACAGTTTTTACTTCAAACAAAATGCTTGATATTAGTATACCTGGTGTCTAGTTACAATGACCAACGCAAGCACATTAAATAATTAAATTCTGGCATTCAATATAAGGCTTTAAAGGGAATTTGTCAGGAGGATCAATCCTCCTAAGCCATCTATAGGACCATACAGAGACAGAAAAAACTGACCGGCATTTCCAAAACAAGAAATAGGTGTGTACAGGTGCTTATTAGGAGCAGCTACCTCCATATACAACTAACAAACGAAGTAGCACTTTGCAACTCTAAGCATGCGAACATAAAATATATGAAATATGAATAGCATTACTGTTCTAGAAAATAGAAATAAATGAGAAATCTTAGCGCATAAATTGGCCAATTGATGTGTACCTGGTAGCCACATTAAGGCGTTTCTCGTCATACCAGGACCCTGCCAATGTGAACTCCTCTCTAAGGGACAAAAGTCTGCTTGTGTGTGGGAAAGCAAGATCCTGCTGCAATTAAAACCGCCTGTGGCCTAGAGGCGGACATTGGCAGGGTCCTGGTATGATGAGAAACATCTTAACGTGGCTACCAGGTACACATGAATTGGCCAATTTATGCACTAAGATTTCTCATTTATTTATATTTTCTAGAATTGCATATCATTAGATACATACTGAATAGACTCTGGAAGTACCAATCAAGGGGTCAGAAGAATTGAACCTTTCAATTTTTGACTTCTTCAAAACAGCACTCTTACACCTTTATTACTGTGAGCCCCCTCAGATTTTCAGCAAGAGAAGAAGTCAACCTACATTTCAGTCAACTGATAAGTCCTTGAGCAGGACAATTAGAAGGTCCAATTATTCAACATCCCTCCTGATGAAGCGCATATGGTATGGCATGAGTCTTGTTGCCAGGCTTGTTGTCATGGCTCGACTTCGGGACTCAATCCAGTGATCTCTGGCTGTGGGTTGGTTCCCTTCTCTGTTTGACCTCAGCCTGTGTTGTCTCTGTCCAACTGCTGATAATGCTCTTGTCTTTGCTTTGCTGTGTTGCTTCTATGCAGTTGTTTTCACTTCCTCGTTAGGTTTGTCCTATCAGAACTTGGGAGGGTCTATTTATACTCTACTGGCACATACAGTCTTTGCTGGCTATATTCCAAGTTAGATGGATGTTTGGAGTCCCAGCTCCCCAGTCAAGGATTATCTTGCTGAGGTTTTCTCTATTGCTTCTGCTACCATTTTTTTTTGCATGTTCCACTTCCCAGCTCTCTTCCCATTTTGTTACATTTAGGGTCTGTTCCTTTCTTTTTCTTCCATCTGTCATTCATTGCCCTATGTCTCACCCTCTGTGTGTACTTCATTCTGTTGTTGTGATTTTGGGTTACACTCTGTGTATAGTTGAGGTTGCAGTTTAGGACACTCAGGATCTGCAGACTTTGAGTGGGGGCGCCACTGTGTAATTTTAGGGTGCCAACCTCCGTGGTCAGACAGGGACAAATCATGGGCAAGTTAGAGATTTGCCTAGTCTGTATAGGAACCTGTGGTGTGAAAGTTTAACATCGCCGATAGTTTGTTCATGCCTGTGCGAGTGTTAGGGCTCAGTCATATTATTATTATTTCTAGTTTGCCATCTATACATTGATTTTCTGCATTTCTCTAAGTATAATTTGGATACTTTCTATACCCTATTCACTACTTTGCTTGTATAATCCTTTACATCTTTGCAAGTCTGCTTGTTTCTGTATGTGGTTTTGTTTATTTCAATTGGATTGATTGTTGCACATTCTGTACCTAATTATCTTTCTTACACTTTACTGTGGCCGGACACTTTAACATCCCTGCTATTCTTCTTTTTTCTTATATGTGTGCATGTCTTTTATAATCTTATAATATATTTTTAATATTTTGTTGCATATTAATAAAGCATTTAACTTTCATGCTACTCCATTTTGGTCCTATCCATGCTTTTATTTTGTTGGTGTTTTAAACTTTTGCATTGCTCTGTTACTTTTGAGACCTTCTTTGTTAATTATTCTACATCTGACTAAAATAATCTTATCCTAATAACAGGTTCCTATGAAAATAAATCACAACACATGTGAACAGTAGACATGAGAGGATCAATGTGGAGAAGATCAAGTTTGAGTCAATTTTTCTGAAATTCACGGTTTCTAGCGAATTCGAACATTTGAGGTTCGATTCAGGGTTCACACCCTCCCCAGAAAAAAACTTGTCTGGCAACATTTCCCACACTGCTGAAGCATCAGAGAGCAGGCTAATGTCATTTTGCATTGCTATGCGGGCCACCCCATAATGCCCTGCAGCTATGATATCTAGTGGATTATCATACCTTGAACATTGGTGGTCAGTACCTGGGCCATCACAGATCAGAGGTTCACATTAAAGCACAGTTTGTACTGCAGTTGATTTTCCATCTCCAGAGTGACTGGGTAAGAGCAGAGACAGACTGCCTCATTTCATTACGAGGATCTCATCGTACTGGCTGACTGCTCTCCTGACCTGAGCTTGACAGCTGCATAGAAATACATCATGCCGTCATGCTCAGGTCAGGAGATGTGCCGGCCAGACCGTTGAATGCGATGCGATCATTGCAAGAGTTATACAGCAGTCTGTCTCTGTCCTAAGTCTCTATCTTTTCTGTAGTGTAATGTAACACCGCTTTAAGCTGCATCCGTGGGTAGGGTGTTCTCACCTCAATATGCCGCAGTGCTGCCACCCGAATCTTGCTGGGAGCTGTAGTGGGATGCAGGAGGGTCTTCCTCTCCTGCCAGGGGTCGACTCGGGAAACCCCTGTCCACACTCTGTACACATTCACAGAAGATAGAATCATAGAATCATAGAATGGTAGAGTTGGAAGGGACCTCCTGGGTCATCTGGTCCAACCCCCTGCTCAAAGCAGGATTCACTAGATCATCTCAGACAGATGTCTGTCCAGCCTCTGTTTGAAGAAGTCCATTGAAGGGGAACTCACCACCTCTGGTGGCAGCCTGTTCCACTCATTAATCACCCTAACTGTCAAAAAGTTTTTTCTAATATCTAATCTGTGTCTCCTCCCATTTAGTTTCATCCCATTGCTTCTAGTCTTTCCTTCTGCAAATGAGAATAAAGATGATCCTTCTACAATGTGACAGCCCTTGACATATTTGTAGACAGCTATTAAGTCTCCTCTCAGTCTTCTTTTTTGCAAGCTAAACATTCCCAAATCCTGCAACCGTTCCTCATAGGACATGGTTTGCAGACCAGTCACCATTCTGGTCGCTCTTCTCTGAACTTGCTCCAGTTTGTCTATGTCTTTTTTAAAATGTGGTGCCCAAAACTGTACACAGTATTCCAGATGAGGTCTGACCAAAGAGGAGTAAAGACCGATAATGACTTCACGTGATCTAGACTGTATGCTTCTGTTAATACATCCCAGAATTGTATTTGCCTTTTTTGCTGCTGCATCACACTGTTGACTCATGTTTAGTCTATGATCTATTAGTATACCTAAGTCTTTTTCACATGTACTGTTGCTTAGCTCTATTCCTCCCATTCTGTATATGCTTTTTTCATTTTTATTGCCCAGATGTAGTACTTTGCATTTTTCCCTGTTAAAAACCATTCTGTTGGTTGCTGCCCACTGCTCCAGTTTATTTAGGTCTTTTTGAATCCTCTCTCTCTCTTCTCTAGTATTAGCTATCCCTCCTAGCTTTGTGTCATCAGCAAATTTAATCAGTTTACCCTCAATTCCTTCATCTAAATCATTGATAAAGATGTTGAACAATACAGGTCCCAGGACGGAGCCCTGTGGTACCCCACTTGAGACATTCATCCAGCTGGATGTGAAGCCATTTACAACCACCCTTTGAGTCCGATCACTAAGCCAATTATGAATCCACCTAACAGTTGCCTGGTCCATTGCATACTTGGTCATTTTTTCAATAAGGATGGTGTGAGATACTTTGTCAAATGCTTTGCTGAAGTCAAGATATACTATATCTACAGCATTTCCCTGATCCACCCAGTCAGTGATTCTGTCATAGAAGGAAATTAAGTTAGTCTGACATGACTTGTTAGTTACAAACCCATGCTGACTCTGGTTAATCACTTCATTCTTATCCATGTACTTACATACATGTTGTTTAATAATTTGTTCAAAGATCTTTCCTGGTATAGAAGTCAGACTCACCGGCCTATAGTTCCCTGGGTCCACCTTCTTCCCCTTTTTGAAGATAGGAACAACATTTGCTCTTCTCCAGTCTTCTGGGACTTCTCCTGTTCTCCAAGAATTTTCAAAGATTATGGAGAGTGGTTCTAAAATTTCTTCTACGATCTCCTTCAGTACTCTGGGGTGTAATTCATCTGGACCTGGAGACTTGAACTCATTTATGTTAGCTAAATATTCCCTCACAATCTTTCTGTTTACAGATAACTTTGATTCCTCTATTCGTTTAAAAGGACAGTGAAGATCAGTTGATGTTACATTTTCTTTCTGAGAGAAAACAGATGCAAAATAGGAATTAAAAAGTTCGGCCTTCTCAACATCCTCTCTTACCATTTCTCCATTTTCATCCTGTAAAAATCCTATAGCATCTTTGACTTTTCTTTTACTTTTGACATACCCCCAAAATCCTTTTTTATTGCTTTTGACATCTCTTGCAAGCCTTAATTCATTGTCAGCTTTAGCTAACCTGATACGTGCCCTGCAGGATCTGCAGACTGCATTATAATCTTCTTTAGATATGCCTCCCTCTTTCCATTTAATAAACATTTCTTTCTTTCTTTTTAGCATGTGTTTAAGTTCTGTGTTCATCCATCCTGGTTTCCTTAAATGCTTCCCATTCTTCCTACTTTTCGGGATTGTTAACGATTGTGCTCTGAGAATCTCATTTTTAAAAATTTCCCATCCTTTGTGGACATTTTTGTCCTTAAGGACATCCAGCCATTGGATCCCTCCTATTCTCTTTCTGAGTCTCTTAAAATCTGCCTTTCTAAAATCTAACCTTGAAGTTTGAGTCTTCACATGTCTTCCTCCTCTAGTTATCCAAAATTCTATAATAGCATGATCACTGCCTCCTAGGGTCCCAGCCACCTTTACCTCCTCAACCATTTCCTCCCTGTTTATAAGGATTAGATCCAAAGTAGCAGATCCCCTTGTTTTCTCCCCTACCTTTTGGAAGATAAAGTTGTCAGCAAGAGAGGATAAGAATTTGCTTGACCTGTTAGTTTTACTTGAGAGAGATTCCCAACAAATGTCTGGATAGTTGAAATCTCCCATGACCACTACGTCATATTTTTTGGAGAACTTGGTCATTTGATACATAAAGAGTTCATCCATATCTTCAGCTTGCCCAGGTGGCCTGTAGTAAATGCTTACAATGGTGTCCTTTCCGTTGTTCTCTCCTTGTATTCTTACCCAAACAGTTTCCACAGAACTCCCAGTCTCTGAAGCTTCAATCTCTGTGCAGATATACGCTTTTCTAACATACAATGCAACACCTCCTCCTCGTTTATCAAGTCTGTTTCTTGCAAATAAGTTGTATCCTTTTAGCCTTTTATTCCAATCATGTGTATCGTCCCACCAAGTTTCAGTGATTCCAATGACATCATATTCCTTTTCCTGCGTTAGTAGTTCCAATTCTCCTTGTTTGTTGCCCATGCTTTGTGCATTTGTATAAAAACATTTTAGTTTGTGATTGGTTTCTCTTCCTCCCATATTTTTATTATTTAAATTGTTTTGTCTTTGTTCTTCCTTTCCACTTCCAGTAGCAGAGATCTCAATAGTATTTGTCAGCTGTATGGCTTTTTCTGGCCTTTTGCTTCCCTTCCCACATTGTTCTAGTTTAAAGCTCTCCTGATGAGTGTAGCAAGGCGACTTCCAAATACATGTTTTCCAGTCTTCGTAAGGTGCACCTGTAGCACCCTGAGGATTCGGCTGCTACAGGGGTATTGCACCTCAACCCAGAGGTGTGATATTCCACTCCCGGGTAAGGAAGGAGTGTGGAACTGAGCTCAGATAGACTGCATGCACTACATACATCCCATTCCAGAGGAGCAGGCCGACGGCACTCCCACTTAGAAATGTGCAGGTGCGACCGAGCCTGTTCCTGGCTGGAGTGGGAGGGGGGAGGAACATCCCATGTAGTGTAGGGGCAGATAGGGGGAGCAGTCTGGGTAGTGGTAGGAGCTCATTGGGTGCTGGTCACCTGAGCTCACACATAGAGGGATATATAAGGAGGGCACCAACTAGGATCAGGGTCAGACGCAGAGAGTAAGTCAGACGCAGAGAGTAAGTCAGATGCAGAGGACAAGCCTGCAGAAAGAAACAACAGCCCTGGAGAGAGAGTGGAGTAAAGAAGGAGACCCAGAGGGGGACAAAGAAGGGACCCAAGAACCCAAATAAGAACACCGGGTGAGGAGTCAGCAGAAGGGTACCGGAACCCAAGCTGGTGGGGGTAAAGACATTCCCCAGCCAGAGACCGGAGACCGTGGGCAGAGTCTGTCACGGTCACCCACTACATTCACCCTGAAGGCACACCACATGGAGGGTCAGGGAACCTGAGGCCAAAGGTTGCCCGACAGAAGGCCCGAGGGAGCTGGATTTAGGTGAATCACTGGTGGGGACGGCTGAAGGAAGGACAGAGGGAGAGCTCAGGGCCACGCTCCGGACTTGTTTGGGGGTTGGCCGGATCCAGGACCTGGTGGACGCAGCACGGCTCGGGAGGTCACTTGGAGCTAGAGTGACCAGGAACATCTGCAGTAAGTAAAGACCCTTAACTGCACTACCCGAGTCTGTCATCATTACCGGCTGCACCGCACCACCACAACCCCCATCCTCTGCGCCTGTCCCCTCTGAGGCTATACCCCTCCCGTTGGGGGTTATCCCACCAAGCTGCGCATCCACCATCAGCCTCAGCGGACCCTGCTGCAGCGGCGGCCACAGTGACCGCATCACAACGGGTGGCGTAGTCGACACAACGAACTTTAATAACATCAGTAAAGACTGCCACATAACCCTGAGCTTGACGCCCTGGGCACGGGACCGGGTCACAGCCGCTCGGAGACTACAACCCCCCCATCTGATCCGGTGCCGGGTATTCCCCTCAAAAAGGAATATGTCCCAGGGGGCGCGTCAACTTTGGCGTAGTCGGCAGGATTACGTGCCCGCAACACCCGGGTACTGCGTGCCTGAAGAAAAGTGCAAGTTTACCTCAGAAAGAAGACTCCTGCCGGTTCCGGAGGGTCCACGCCATCGGACTCCATCACCAGTCGTTTCCCGCCGATTGTCCGCCATTTCCAGCTTGTTCCCGCCATCTGCAGAGTTTCCCGCCACTGGGCGACGATTCCCGCCAAAACCGCAGATTTCCCGCCTTGGAAGAGCAGCGGACGCCATTATGGGCGTGCCAAAGGAGGGCAAGAGGCCACCTCCCATCGTGGGCCAGGACAGAAAATGGCGCCAAAAGTGGAAACCGCCCCCACCAACAGAGACTGTGATGCTGGAGGTGTCTGTCAGCGTGAAAGAACTACCCCTGGAGCTGACAGTCACCGAGTTGCCCCGGGACCGCCCTCGAAGTGGGAGGAGACAAAAGAGAAGAGCAAAGATGGGTGTCGCTTGGAGCAGTCTAGAACGAGCGCACCCGGAGGCGAGGTGTCCAGAGCGAGAGCACCCGGAGTCGAGGAGAGAAAGAGTAGACCCGGGAATGGAGCGGCAGCAGAGCAGCACCGGCCCGCTGGCCAGGAGCCTGCAGAAGGAAGAAGGAGGAGAGCAGAGCAGCACCGGCCCGCTGGCCAGGAGCCTGCCGGAAGAAGAGCAGAGCAGCACCGACCCGATGGTCAGGAGCCTGCTAGAGTCAACAACCCCGCTAGGCTTAGCGGAGATCCTGGCGCAGCTTCCCCGAGATCGGGAGTGCGCGCGGAGTGCCCTGGAGGGCCTCGCGGGAAGGATGGCCCGAGTGCAGAGGGAGATCCTGGCGGAGTGGGGCCAGGAGATGGCCCAGCAAGCTGGAATCCGTCCACGGAACCCGCTCCCTTGGAAGAAGACACCGACTACCTCTGCGGATGACGCGGGAGGACCCAAGGCCGGAGACGGCGCAGAAGAGGGAGCGAGACGCATGGCAGCAGGTAAGGGGGATGCCTATACCCCATACCGGAAGACCACCCACCTGCCCCAGCTCCCCGTCGCAGAGCCCGAAAGTCCCCCTGCCGTACCCGAGACCGCCATGACACCGCCACCGACTAGGCCCCGACCGGAAGCCGCCGTCGCGACCCCAGTGACGTCACGCGTCGTGACCCGGAGCGTGGCGCAGGAAGAAGAGCCTCCGGCCTGGTCACAGGGCCTAGCGTTCCCGGGCGCCGCATCCAAAGCAGAGCCATCTACCTCCGCGGAGCCTCCGGCCTGGTCGCAAGGCCAGGTAACCCAGGGCGCCGCCGTCCTTACGGTGCCCTTCACCTTCCAGGTGCCCCAGGCCTGGCCGCAAGGCCTGGGCAACCCGGGCGCCATCACCACCGCGCCCGCGCCCGTAATACCAAGGGTGCCACACCTGGGGGAGGACCTCTTCGGCCAGCTCACATGGCCGGACGGGCGGCCCTTCATCTGGCCCGAAGGGTACCCTGAGCTAGAACGGCAGCAAAGACTAGGGCCCTTGTGTGAGCCCCTGATCCCGGCTCCAAAGCCCGTGACTCGGGTCTCGCCTCCACTCGAGGAAGCCCAGTTCGTGTGGGACCCCACGGGAGAAGATTTGATGGGGTTCACCGGAGAGACTCGGGCAGCTGCAGCAGAGCGTACCGAGTGTTGCCGTCAACAGCTGGCAGAGTTTAAGAGAGAGCGGGAGGAGAGGCGGGCCAGAGAGCAATGGGCCCGGACCCGCAGCGCGGAGCAAAAGAGCCGGACCAGAAGGGACCCCCGTGCAGCAGATCGTCCCCGTACCATCGGGACGGTAATAAAGTTTAATGCGCAGCATGGGTGGGGCTTCATAAAGGACCAGAACACCATGGGTGACGTCTTCGTTACCCGACGGGATGTCGAGTCTCACCTGCCAGAGGGTCACAAAGGCCGTGACCTCTACGTCGGTGACGAGGTAACGTTCACCCGGCACAAGTGTGCCAAGGGACCCTACGCCCTCCACGTGCATCGCCTGACAGAGGAGGAGTTGCGGTGTAGGGAGGAAGAGCCAGAAGACCCGGACGGGTTCAAGGCTAGGAGGTACTACGATTAAGAACAGTAGTAAAGAAAAACTGTATATAGTTACCCGTCGGGGTACACAAGAAACCGTGGCTGCTTTAACGTTTAGTCCCCGTTGGGACCAGTGAACAGTTTAACCCGTGTGTCCCTTACCCAAACCAGGCTGAGGACTGTGAGCAGCCATCCCTTTCCCTTACCTGGCCGGGGACTGAGAACGGCCAAAACTTCCCTGTACATAGTTGCGCTTCCTAAGGCGCCCCCTACTGGTTTTATAAGGAACTGTTTTTCGAAAGACTGTCGCACTTTACCTGGTCACGAGTTGCACGGTGACCAGAGGAGGAAGAAAGAAAGAGACGACGAGAATGTTATGATGATGTTTATATGAAAAAGTTTATATATATATAATATTTTATATGTTTTATATGTTTATAAAAATTTGTATGTTTGGTGTTTTTGTCTTTGCAGCCCGAGGACGTGCTGTGGTTTACCAGGGGGGAATGTAGCACCCTGAGGATTCGGCTGCTACAGGGGTATTGCACCTCAACCCAGAGGTGTGATATTCCACTCCCGGGTAAGGAAGGAGTGTGGAACTGAGCTCAGATAGACTGCATGCACTACATACATCCCATTCCAGAGGAGCAGGCCGACGGCACTCCCACTTAGAAATGTGCAGGTGCGACCGAGCCTGTTCCTGGCTGGAGTGGGAGGGGGGAGGAACATCCCATGTAGTGTAGGGGCAGATAGGGGGAGCAGTCTGGGTAGTGGTAGGAGCTCATTGGGTGCTGGTCACCTGAGCTCACACATAGAGGGATATATAAGGAGGGCACCAACTAGGATCAGGGTCAGACGCAGAGAGTAAGTCAGACGCAGAGAGTAAGTCAGATGCAGAGGACAAGCCTGCAGAAAGAAACAACAGCCCTGGAGAGAGAGTGGAGTAAAGAAGGAGACCCAGAGGGGGACAAAGAAGGGACCCAAGAACCCAAATAAGAACACCGGGTGAGGAGTCAGCAGAAGGGTACCGGAACCCAAGCTGGTGGGGGTAAAGACATTCCCCAGCCAGAGACCGGAGACCGTGGGCAGAGTCTGTCACGGTCACCCACTACATTCACCCTGAAGGCACACCACATGGAGGGTCAGGGAACCTGAGGCCAAAGGTTGCCCGACAGAAGGCCCGAGGGAGCTGGATTTAGGTGAATCACTGGTGGGGACGGCTGAAGGAAGGACAGAGGGAGAGCTCAGGGCCACGCTCCGGACTTGTTTGGGGGTTGGCCGGATCCAGGACCTGGTGGACGCAGCACGGCTCGGGAGGTCACTTGGAGCTAGAGTGACCAGGAACATCTGCAGTAAGTAAAGACCCTTAACTGCACTACCCGAGTCTGTCATCATTACCGGCTGCACCGCACCACCACAACCCCCATCCTCTGCGCCTGTCCCCTCTGAGGCTATACCCCTCCCGTTGGGGGTTATCCCACCAAGCTGCGCATCCACCATCAGCCTCAGCGGACCCTGCTGCAGCGGCGGCCACAGTGACCGCATCACAACGGGTGGCGTAGTCGACACAACGAACTTTAATAACATCAGTAAAGACTGCCACATAACCCTGAGCTTGACGCCCTGGGCACGGGACCGGGTCACAGCCGCTCGGAGACTACAACCCCCCCATCTGATCCGGTGCCGGGTATTCCCCTCAAAAAGGAATATGTCCCAGGGGGCGCGTCACACCCCATCTCTAGCAAGTAGTCCATCGTATAGGTAATTCATTCCGTGATCCAGAAATCCAAATCCTTGTTGACGGCACCATCGACGTAGCCAGTTGTTCACCTGTAGAATCTTATTCCACCTCATTGTTCCATGGCCATCCACTGGGAGGATGGATGAGAAGACCACCTGCGCTCCCAATTCTTTCACTTTCTTGCCTAAGTCTTCAAAGTCACTGCAGATGGTTTCCAGGTCCTTTCTTGCGGTGTCATTTGTCCCCACATGTATTAGCAGGAATGGGTAGTGATCTGTAGGTCTGAAGAGTCTTGATATCCTGTCAGACACATCTTTAATTTTTGCTCCTGGAAGACAGCACATTTCTCTTGAGGTTATGTCTGGTCTGCAGATAGCGGCCTCTGTTCCTCTTAACAGGGAATCCCCCATGACCACCACTCTCCGTTTTTTCTTCACATCATTCTTCTTTCTCCATCTAGGAGGATTCTGAGGGCTTACAAGGTTATTCATTGCTGGCAAAGTCTTATTTTGCTGTATTTCTTCATGGTTCTCCTGTGTGAGAGCCTGGTACTGGTTCCTGAGCAGTATGGGTGCTGACTGCCTCTCGATCCTCCTGCTTCTGTGGGTCACATGCTTCCATTCCTCTGTTTCGTCAGGTGCAGTTCGAATTTCTTCTCTTTCTGAATCATGAAGAGATAATTCTGCTCTGTCTAAGAACTCTTCACCTTCCTTAATGATTTTCAAGGTAGTTAACCTCTCTTCTAGATTTCGCAACTTTTCCTCCAACAGGGACACAAGCTTGCATTTCTGGCATGTGAAGTTTGGCTTTTCCACTGGCAAGTCTGTGAACATGTAGCAGGATATGCAGCTCACCAAATGGCTCCTGGACTCTTCCATGTTCTTATTGTTAATGTTCTGAAAACAGTGAAAAAAGCTTAAAAAAAAAAGCTTCGGCGCGCGGTTTACCGATGTCCTCTTTTCAGCTCCAACAGCCAAAATCCAGTGTTCTTTGAGCTTGCGGAGACTCTTCACTTACCCCAAAATGTAGTGATAATATGCAAATTATCTCCTCAGGACTCCTCCCCTGGTTTACCGATGACCTCTTTTCAGCTCCAACAGCCAAAATCCAGTGTTCTTTGAGCTTGCGGAGACTCTTCACTTACCCCAAAATGTAGTGATAATATGCAAATTATCTCCTCAGGACTCCTCCCCTGGTTTACCGATGTCCTCTTTTCAGCTCCAACAGCCAAAATCCAGTGTTCTTTGAGCTTGCGGAGACTCTTCACTTACCCCAAAATGTAGTGATAATATGCAAATTATCTCCTCAGGACTCCTCCCCTGGTTTACCGATGTCCTGTTTTCAGCTCCAACAGCCAAAATCCAGTGTTCTTTGAGCTTGCGGAGACTCTTCACTTACCCCAAAATGTAGTGATAATATGCAAATTATCTCCTCAGGACTCCTCCCCTGGTTTACCGATGTCCTCTTTTCAGCTCCAACAGCCAAAATCCAGTGTTCTTTGAGCTTGCGGAGACTCTTCACTTACCCCAAAATGTAGTGATAATATGCAAATTATCTCCTCAGGACTCCTCCCCTGGTTTACCGATGTCCTGTTTTCAGCTCCAACAGCCAAAATCCAGTGTTCTTTGAGCTTGCGGAGACTCTTCACTTACCCCAAAATGTAGTGATAATATGCAAATTATCTCCTCAGGACTCCTCCCCTGGTTTACCGATGTCCTCTTTTCAGCTCCAACAGCCAAAATCCAGTGTTCTTTGAGCTTGCGGAGACTCTTCACTTACCCCAAAATGCAGTGAGAATATGCAAATTATCTCCTCAGGACTCCTCCCCTGGTTTACCGATGTCCTCTTTTCAGCTCCAACAGCCAAAATCCAGTGTTCTTTGAGCTTGCGGAGACTCTTCACTTACCCCAAACTGCAGTGGGAATATGCAAATTATCTCCTCAGCACTCCTCCCCTGGTTTACCGATGTCCTCTTTTCAGCTCCAACAGCCAAAATCCAGTGTTCTTTGAGCTTGCGGAGACTCTTCACTTACCCCAAAATGCAGTGAGAATATGCAAATTATCTCCTCAGGACTCCTCCCCTGGTTTACCGATGTCCTCTTTTCAGCTCCAACAGCCAAAATCCAGTGTTCTTTGAGCTTGCGGAGACTCTTCACTTACCCCAAAATGCAGTGAGAATATGCAAATTATCTCCTCAGGACTCCTCCCCTGGTTTACCGATGTCCTCTTTTCAGCTCCAACAGCCAAAATCCAGTGTTCTTTGAGCTTGCGGAGACTCTTCACTTACCCCAAAATGCAGTGAGAATATGCAAATTATCTCCTCAGGACTCCTCCCCTGGTTTACCGATGTCCTCTTTTCAGCTCCAACAGCCAAAATCCAGTGTTCTTTGAGCTTGCGGAGACTCTTCACTTACCCCAAAATGCAGTGAGAATATGCAAATTATCTCCTCAGGACTCCTCCCCTGGTTTACCGATGTCCTCTTTTCAGCTCCAACAGCCAAAATCCAGTGTTCTTTGAGCTTGCGGAGACTCTTCACTTACCCCAAAATGCAGTGAGAATATGCAAATTATCTCCTCAGGACTCCGCCCCTGGTTTACCGATGTCCTCTTTTCAGCTCCAACAGCCAAAATCCAGTGTTCTTTGAGCTTGCGGAGACTCTTCACTTACCCCCAAAATGTAGTGATAATATGCAAATTATCTCCTCAGGACTCCTCCCCTGGTTTACCGATGTCCTCTTTTCAGCTCCAACAGCCAAAATCCAGTGTTCTTTGAGCTTGCGGAGACTCTTCACTTACCCCAAAATGCAGTGAGAATATGCAAATTATCTCCTCAGGACTCCTCCCCTGGTTTACCGATGTCCTCTTTTCAGCTCCAACAGCCAAAATCCAGTGTTCTTTGAGCTTGCGGAGACTCTTCACTTACCCCAAACTGCAGTGGGAATATGCAAATTATCTCCTCAGGACTCCTCCCCTGGTTTACCGATGTCCTCTTTTCAGCTCCAACAGCCAAAATCCTGTGTTCTTTAAGCTTGCAGAGACTCTTCACTTACCCCAAAATGCAGTGAGAATATGCAAATTATCTCCTCAGGACTCCTCCCCTGGTTTACCGATGTCCTCTTTTCAGCTCCAACAGCCAAAATCCAGTGTTCTTTGAGCTTGCGGAGACTCTTCACTTACCCCAAAATGCAGTGAGAATATGCAAATTATCTCCTCAGGACTCCTCCCCTGGTTTACCGATGTCCTCTTTTCAGCTCCAACAGCCAAAATCCAGTGTTCTTTGAGCTTGCGGAGACTCTTCACTTACCCCAAAATGCAGTGAGAATATGCAAATTATCTCCTCAGGACTCCTCCCCTGGTTTACCGATGTCCTCTTTTCAGCTCCAACAGCCAAAATCCAGTGTTCTTTGAGCTTGCGGAGACTCTTCACTTACCCCAAAATGCAGTGAGAATATGCAAATTATCTCCTCAGGACTCCTCCCCTGGTTTACCGATGTCCTCTTTTCAGCTCCAACAGCCAAAATCCAGTGTTCTTTGAGCTTGCGGAGACTCTTCACTTACCCCAAACTGCAGTGGGAATATGCAAATTATCTCCTCAGGACTCCTCCCCTGGTTTACCGATGTCCTCTTTTCAGCTCCAACAGCCAAAATCCAGTGTTCTTTGAGCTTGCGGAGACTCTTCACTTACCCCAAAATGCAGTGAGAATATGCAAATTATCTCCTCAGGACTCCTCCCCTGGTTTACCGATGTCCTCTTTTCAGCTCCAACAGCCAAAATCCAGTGTTCTTTGAGCTTGCGGAGACTCTTCACTTACCCCAAACTGCAGTGGGAATATGCAAATTATCTCCTCAGGACTCCTCCCCTGGTTAGATGAGGTTGAAACAATTAACAGGTTTATTTTCAGAGGAATAAATGATGTTAAATTCAGAGGGCATAACAATGAACAGCAAAGCATATAATATCACACAATCTATGATACAGATTCAAAATGTGCTTTGCAATAAGTCTAAATGTTAATGATTACACTTCCCCTTTAAGTGACAGCAGACACACTTCTTACTAATAACACCCAATAATGGTTGCAGCAATGCCAGTAACACAGTCCAATGATGAGGCCCGGTTGCCACGGTTGTTGGTGCACTTTGCAGAAGCTGTTGATGCATGTAATGCAATAGGAACAAAATCCCCTCAGCAACAGTTCTCTTATTAACTCCTCAACAGTGGAACCGGAAGTCACAGCTACTCACTCCTTGCTGTGGCAGATTTGGGGTCACACAGGGATCCAGCATGGGGCTGCATGCCTTAAACACAAGGGATGGATTGTGGACTCACTCCCTTAGTTAGGCCAGGCAGCGATGGGCATCTTCTGGTAACCTGGCTGGTCTGCAGATTTGGTTTGGCTGCAGGATCATCTTCTCCACTCACACATTGAGTGGCTGGACGATTAGCACTCACTCTATGCCTCTGTCCCCTGCTCTCCAGCATCAGACTCTCACATGTCTGTAATGGAGGATTGCATACTTTACTCCCCCTGCTGCAAGCTCCACCCTTCTTTTCCAACCTGCTCAGCCAATCAGTCCCTTCCTCTGCTCTTCCTCCTCCCCTATTATGCAGAGAGGAGCAATTTCTACTGGGAGTTGTAGTCCACGGCAGTGCAGCAAGAGAATAATTAATGTCTGCTGCTGTGGATGTCTGTGTAATTCCAGCACCAACAATCTCTGTACACATAGGTCTCACTGCAGGTGTTACAATAAGCTTTTATGGACAGCAGGGTCCTCTCTCTTTCTCCTGAAAATTGGAAGCTCTTATGGTTAATGGAGCCCTCTTTCTTGTAAAATGTAAGCTTTTATGGTCAGTGGTGTTCTCGCTCTTTCTCTCTCTCTTCATCCTCTCCCCCTCATTTATTATCCAAGCAATTACAAGCTTCCCAGTATTGAGATTCGCGCAAATTTATTTACCACAAATCAAATTTTTGGGTGAAAATTTGGCAAAGTCATTGAATTAAAATTTTAAAAAATTTGCTCATATCTAGTCAACAGATGTGAGCAGTAGTTGAAGGGAAGGGAGGGGAAACAGGGGAAAGGAAAAGGAGTGAGAAAGATGTGGTTGTTACTTCTATCTCAGTGGCTCAGCTGGTATGTGAAAATCATACTGTAAGAAGGGAGAGAGAGAAGCAGTAGGGAAACATCTGATTAATCAGACCACAACACACAGTTCTTATTAAAAGAAATTCTGAAAAGAGAATGAGTAAGCCCAAAATAAGCAGGTTAGACACAACATTTCAACTACAGTACAGACCAAAAGTTTGGACACACATTCTCATTTAAAGATTTTTCTGTATTTTCATGACTATGAAAATTGTACATTCACACTGAAGGCATCAAAACTATGAATTAACACATGTGGAATTATATACTTAACAAAAAAGTGTGAAACAACTGAAAATATGTCTTATATTCAAGGCTCTTCAAAGTAGCCACCTTTTGCTTTGATGACTGCTTTGCACACTCTTGGCATTCTCTTGATGAGCTTCAAGAGGTTGTCACCGGAAATGGTCTTCCAACAATCTTGAAGAAGTTCCCAGAGATGCTTAGCACTTGTTGGCCCTTTTGCCTTCAGCTCACCCCAAACCATCTCGATTGGGTTCAGGTCTGGTGACTATGGAGGCCAGGTCATCTGGCGTAGCACCCCATCACTCTCCTTCTTGGTCAAATAGCCCTTACTCAGCCTGGAGGTGTGTTTGGGGTCATTGTCCTGTTGAAAAATAAATGATGGTCCAACTAAACGCAAACCGGATCGAATAGCATGCCGCTGCAAGATGCTGTGGTAGCCATGCTGGTTCAGTATGCCTTCAATTTTGAATAAATCCCCAACAGCGTCACCAGCAAAGCACCCCACACCATCACACCTCCTCCTCCATGCTTCACGGTGGGAACCAGGCATGTAGAGTCCATCCGTTCACCTTTTCTGCGTCGCACAAAGACACGGTGGTTGGAACCAAAGATCTCAAATTTGGACTCATCAGACCAAAGCACAGATTTCCACCGGTCTAATGTCCATTCCTTGTGTTCTTTAGCCCAAACAAGTCTCTTCTGCTTGTTGCCTGTCCTTAGCAGTGGTTTCCTGGCAGCTATTTTACCATGAAGGCCTGCTGCACAAAGTCTCCTCTTAACAGTTGTTGTAGAGATGTGTCTGCTGCTATAACTCTGTGTGGCATTGACCTGGTCTCTAATCTGAGCTGCTGTTAACCTGCGATTTCTGAGGCTGGTGGCTCGGATAAACTTATCCTCAGAAGCAGAGGTGACTCTTGGTCTTCCTTTCCTGGGGCGGTCCTCATGTGAGCCAGTTTCTTTGTAGCTCTTGATGGTGGTTGCAACTGCACTTGGGGACACTTTCAAAGTTTGCCCAATTTTTCGCACTGACTGACCTTCATTTCTTAAAGTAATGGTGGCCACTCGTTTTTCTTTACTTAGCTGCTTTTTTCTTGCCATAATACAAATTCTAACAGTCTATTCAGTAGGACTATCAGCTGTGTATCCACCTGACTTCTGCACAACACAACTGATGGTCCCAACCCCATTTATAAGGCAAGAAATCCCACTTATTAAACCTGACAGGGCACACCTGTGAAGTGAAAACCATTTCCGGTGACTACCTCTTGAAGCTCATCAAGAGAATGCCAAGAGTGAGAAAAACAGTCATCAAAGCAAAAGGTGGCTACTTTGAAGAACCTAGAATATAAGACATATTTTCAATTGTTTCACACTTTTTTTGTTAAATATATAATTCCACATGTGTTAATTCATAGTTTTGATGCCTTCAGTGTGAATGTACAATTTTCATAGTCATGAAAATACAGAGAAATCTTTAAATGAGAAGGTGTGTCCAAACTTTTGGTCTGTACTGTACATCTAATATATATCCAAAGCTACCTGCAAAGATTGTGATATTTTTGTTCATGTTTCCCTATTGATCTGAATGTGAGGAAGTAAATTAATGAAATCTTTGTAAAAAATTGAACCTTTTTATTACCTGGAAATATGGTAATATAATGCATACTTTTGCATATTTTACTCTCATGAATAATACCTTTGTTCTCTGCATTTTAGGTCATCTACTCTTAAATACTACCTCTTACATAAATCACATTCCTCTATTCACATCAGAACTGGAAGCTTATAGTCCTATTTTTCTTGTTAAAATGACAGACACCTTAGTAGAACCCACTGGGCCCTATTATAAGCCAATGGAGTATGTTGGATGCCACAGGTTTTTAACGTGCGTCAGATTCACCACTGTGCCATGATTTCCATTTCTATAGGTAATCACAACTCGGAGGTGAACAGAGTCTAAGGTTGTAAATGATGACACAGTCGAGAGGAGAAGGAGTGAGGAAGAGGGAGATGCTGCTGCTGTACTGCTGTCTCTCTGATCCCACGCTGTGTGCGAGACTGTTTCTGTGCTGTGAGAGGGGAGAAGGAGCAGCAGAGGAAAGACAACTGATTGGTCTAAGTACAAAGCACAAGTCTCCAGCTTCACACCAACTCTCTGAACAACATTTTTGGATGTACTACATCTCTACCTGTAAAGAAAATGGTATTTTTTGCTTGTGAAACTGGGCAGGTTTTAATATTGTTCTGTGTATAAAGAGATTTTTTTATAACCAAGGAAGATGTTAAGAAACTGTATACCTTTGCATATTTTACTCTCATGAACAATATCTTTCTTCAGTGTTTTTTGGGTCATCTTCTGTTTTATGTTACCTTTTAAATAAATCACACACCTGAAGACACCAACCATAAATTCCATTTTTTTTTATTGACTTGATTTTTTTTTCTATTTCAAACATCACCAACCAATGTACGGAGAATGTTTATGTGTTGAACCAGACCTCACAGCTCCAATTTCTTCTTTCTGAAAACTATTGCTGAAGAAGCAAATCCCACCTGAGCGAACAGAGCACTTTTCTATACAAAAAGTACTGAATTATGTTACACGTTGCTATAAACAAATCTGCGGTTCAGAGCCTGTCTGTATAATAGATTCTGACCTAGTCACAGATGTTTTCTTTCCCGCAAGCATTATAGTGCTGACAAACTGGCTGTAATATTAGCAGCTGTTTAGTGCCAGTTGAATATGGCACTATGTTTTCCAGTTGAGAGAGGCCTTGGTGTTGAATAAAAACTGGCATCAGTCATGGACAGATCTGGTATCACTAATAACTTGGCTAGGGTGTTGTTATTCTGCTGCTTTGAATGAACTTCACTTAAGAGAAATGACTTGACAACAGTTTAATGGTTTAATACAAGGCAGAGCATCATCCATTTACAATTCAATCACGAAAAATCACTTTAGCAGAGAACCCCCTATAATAGCTACACTCATCAATGAGAGCCCCCTCCATTAATCCCAATTGCCTTATATATTGTTATTCTTTCTAATGCTTTCTTATAAGTGTAATAAACAGTGACTGTGAAAGGAGAAGCGCCCAATAGGGTAAAACCCTAATATAGGAGACAGTAAAAACAATAGGTTTGCTCACCCTGGGTGGTTGTGTGAAGACACAACCATTATAAGGCTGTGTGCCCACAATGCGTTTTTTAAGCGTTTCCGCAGCGGCAAAAACGCTGCAGAAACGCTTAAAAAAATGCATGGTAGAAGGCCTGCCATGTTCCCCAATAATAATCCGCAAGTGTTGTGCACATGCTGCGGAAATTTCCACTGCGGATTATCATTGCGGAAAAAAACGCAGCACTACCAATTATTTTGCGGAAGTGCTGCGTTTTCGCCGCCATTGACTTGCATTAGAACGCATGGATTATGCATCACTGTATATGTAGATGCACAATCCACACGTTCCAATGTGCGGATGGTACCCAGGTCTAGAGGAGAGAAGACTCTCATCGAGACCCAGGTACCATAGATACTGTGAAAAAAAGAATAAAATAAAAAATAAATATGATACTTACCTTCTGGCTGCCCCCGCTGCGCTCCTCCTCTCATGCCTGCAGATCGCGATGGACTGAAGGACATAGCACTGACGTCGGCAGGTCCTTCAGTGCGGTGTACCACGATCTGCCGGCAGTCAGCACCGAGTGAAGCAAGACTGCGAGGGCCATCGAAGGTAAGTATAGATTTATTTTTTATTTTTTACCTTTCTTTCGGTCACACTATATAAATCCATGCCGGTTGCATGGATTTATATAGTGTGACCAAGTTGACAAGCACTTTCCAAGTGATGCTAAAATCGATTGGAAAGCGCTTGTCAACCCGCATGCGGAAATGCATGTGAAGAATGCTTCACATCCGCATGTCCCTGGCAGGAAAAACGCATGTACAATCCGCATGTACAATCCGCATGTACAATCCGCATGCGTTTTTTCTGCCAGGGGAGATGCAGAAACGCTCAGGAAAAATCCAGAGCATTTCTGCATCGTGGGCACATAGCCTAAAGGTTTAGTTAGTCAGCTGCCGCAGCCCTGTGGCTGGAGAGAGATCTGCCAGAGGAAAATTACCAAAACAAAAAAAAGTGTAAAAAAACCGAACAGCAGCTCAGCCACTTTTTAACCCTTTTCTGGCCTAGGGCGTACTAATACGTATCTGTGCCCTGGGCCTTATGGGCCTGATACGTATTACTACGCCCTGGTGATTTCGCCCGCACACAACCGGTGCGGGCGATTTCGTCGCCAGGTGTCAGCTGATTGTTACAGCTGACACCCGGTGCTATGTGCAGGGAGCGGTCCCGCACCGCTCCCAGCATATTAACCCCCAAAATGCTGCAATCAAAATCGATCACAGCATTCCGGTGGCAAGAGGAGGTAAGCGCTATACATACCTTCTCTGCCGGCGTCCAGCGGCGTCTGAGCCCGGTCCCGGATGTCGCCATGGTGACCCGACGTCATCATGACAACATCCAGGTCACCAGGAGGCAGGAAGTTGCTTTGGTCATGCGCAGTGCGTGACCAAAGTAACTTCTCCCTGTGCAGCGCTGACAAGCTGCATAGCACAGCGATGGTGCTGCATTTCTGTGCTATACAGCCGATCATGCTGCAAAAAGTGAAAGTCCCATAGTGGAACAAAGTGTAAAAGTTCAAGAAGTGTCAGAAAGTGAAAAAAAAAAATTGTAAAAATATAAAAAAAAATGAAAAAAAGTTATATATATATTTTACCCATAAATAAATAATCTTATGAAAAAAAAATAAACCAATAAAAGTACAAATATTTGGTATCGCCGCGTCCTGAACGACCTGACCTATAATACTGTCCTGCTAGTTAACCCTTTTAGTGAATATGGTAAAAAAATAAAATAAAAAACCAAACATAAAACGATGTTTTATCATCATACCGCCAAACAAAAAAAGGAATAAAATGCGATCAAAAAGACAAATGTAAATAAAAATGGTACCGCTGAAAACATCATCTTGTGCTGCAAAAAACAAGCTGCCATACAGCTCCAACAGCCGAAAAATAAAAAAGTTATAGGTCTCAGAATAAAGCGATGCAAAAACAATTCTTTTTTCTAAAAAATAGTTTTTATTGTGTAAAAGCGCCAAAAATATATAAATGTGGTACCGCTGTAAACATACTGACCTGAAGAATAAAGCTGCCTTATCAATTTTACCACACACAGAACGGCATAAAAAAAACAACAAAAAAAAACAATTACTGAATTGTTGGCTTTTATTTATTCTGCCTTCTAAAAATCAGAATAGAAAGTGATCCAAAAATGTCACGTGCCCGAAATTGGTACCTATAAAAACGTCAACTTGTCCCGCAAAAAACAAGCTGTCACATGACTCTGTCGGCCGAAATATGGAAAAATTATAGCTCTCAAAATATGGCGATGCAAAAACTAGTCTTTGCAAAAAATGCGTCTTTTAGTGTGTGACAGCTGTCAATCATAAAAACCCAATAAGAATCTGCTATCGCTGTAATCGCACTGACCTGAAGAATAAAGACATCTAATCACTTATATCACACGAGGAACGGCGTAAAAAAAAAACTTTAGGGTTAGGGTTGTGCTAGGGTTAGGGTTGTGCTAGGGTTAGGGTTGAGCTAGGTTTAAGGTTGGGCTAGGGTTAGGGTTGGACTAGGGTTGTGCTAGGGTTAGGGTAGGGTTAGAGTTGGGCTAGGGTTAGGGTAGGGTTAGGGTTGGGCTAGGGTTAGGGTCAGGCTAACGTTAGATTAGGGTTAGGGTTAGGTTAGAGTTGGGCAAGGGTTGGGCTAGAGGTAGGGTTGGGCTAAGGTTAGGGTTGGGGTTGGAATTTTTTCAGAAGTAAAGAAAAAAAAATGACGATGATATGGCGACTAGAGATGAGCGTTGTTCTACTCGAACTGTTCGCCAATCTCAAATTCGAGCTGTTTTGGGCGGTGTTCGAGCCGTTCGGCGAACACGAACAATTTGAGAAAAATTCGGCTGTTCGAGGTTATGTTCGATAACTGTTCGTGCACCAAAATCATAACTGGATTTTTTCTCAGTAATGATGAAAATTAATGTTAATACGCAGTTTGAGTGTACAGCGGGGTGGGGGGAGGGGCAGGGGATGGATCTCTGCAGGAACAATGAAGATCTCCATTTTTTTTTCTCTTTCCCACATTTACAGTGGGGAGGTGCAATCTGTCAGCCTATCAGCAGCGCACACACGGAGCGAAGTGCTTTTTTTCACACAAGCAAGGGCATGTGTCATTGGCAGTGTATGTCACATGTCCTTGCCCTATAAGACCAAGCCATTTTCCCCGTCGCCACCATTTTCTCACTGCTGCAGCTGCGTGTTAGACGGCACCGCTGTTGCTGTGTGCGCTATACCTTGTTAATTTCAAGCCAATTTTCGCACAAATATACAGATAGCTTGGGAGTAGGGAATAGTTGTGATTGCAGTCCTTTTAAGGACTAGGTTACAGCATTTCCTACGACTTTTATCAGGCAGGTCTGTGCTCTTAAATAGATAGGTTGTGGGAGTAAAGACTAATTGTAATTGGAGTCCTTTTCAGGACTAGGTTACATCAGTTCCTATCAGTTTTTGCCAGGCAGGTCTGTGCCAGTGCTGTGCAAGTTTTTTTCACAGCATTTGGCTGAATCTAGCAAAGCTAATCCTTTTTGGCCTATTGCAGAGTGTGTTAGTCAGTGGAGTAGCCTATCTGTGTTGCAAGATATACCACCTGTGTATAGAATACCAATTTTTTTACTGCACCTAGTGAAGTAAAATCTTTTGGGCATAGCATCATTCTATTAGTCCATCTATACTGACCTCGATCAGGTTGCAAACTGAATCTAATTTTTTTCTGCATCTAGCTCTGAAAAAATATTGGGTTTCTAGCTGTGTGTGGGTCTTGTTCTATTAATCCATCTATACTGACCTCCATCAGGTTGCAAACTGAATATAATTTTTTTCTGCATCTAGCTCTGAAAAAATATTGGGCTTCTAGCTGTGTGTGGGTCTTGTTCTATTAATCCATCTATACTGACCTCCATCAGGTTGCAAACTGAATATAATTTTTTTCTGCATCTAGCTCTGAAAAAATATTTGGCCTTCTAGCAGTGTGTGGGACTTGTTCTATTAGTCCACCTATACTGACCTCCATCAGGTTGCAAACTGAATATATTTTTTTCTGCATCTACCTCTGAAAAAATATTGGGCTTCTAGCTGTGTGTGGGACTTGTTGTATTAGTCCATCTATGCTGACCTCCATCAGGTTGCAAACTGAATATATTTTTTTCTGCATCTACCTCTGAAAAAATATTGGGCTTCTAGCTGTGTGTGGGTCTTGTTCTATTAATCCATCTATACAGACCTCCATCAGGTTGCAAACTGAATATAATTTTTTTCTGCATCTAGCTCTGAAAAAATATTTGGCCTTCTAGTAGTGTGTGGGACTTTCTCTGTTAGTCCATCTATACTGACCTCCATCAGGTTGCAAACTGAATATATTTTTTTCTGCATCTACCTCTGAAAAAATATTGGGCTTCTAGCTGTGTGTGGGTCTTGTTCTATTAATCCATCTATACTGACCTCCATCAGGTTGCAAACTGAATATAATTTTTTTCTGCATCTAGCTCTGAAAAAATATTTGGCCTTCTAGTAGTGTGTCGGACTTTCTCTATTAGTCCATCTATACTGACCTCCATCAGGTTGCAAATTAAAAATAATTTTTATCTGCATCTACAGTACCTCTGAAAAAATATTTGGGCTTCTAGCTGTGTGTGGGACTTGTTGTATTAGTCCATCTATACTGACCTCCATCAGGTTGCAAACTGAATATATTTTTTTCTGCATCTACCTCTGAAAAAATATTGGGCTTCTAGCTGTGTGTGGGACTTGTTGTATTAGTCCATCTATACTGACCTCCATCAGGTTGCAAACTGAATATATTTTTTTCTGCATCTACCTCTGAAAAAATATTGGGCTTCTAGCTGTGTGTGGGTCTTGTTCTATTAATCCATCTATACAGACCTCCATCAGGTTGCAAACTGAATATAATTTTTTTCTGCATCTAGCTCTGAAAAAATATTTGGCCTTCTAGTAGTGTGTGGGACTTTCTCTGTTAGTCCATCTATACTGACCTCCATCAGGTTGCAAACTGAATATATTTTTTTCTGCATCTACCTCTGAAAAAATATTGGGCTTCTAGCTGTGTGTGGGACTTGTTGTATTAGTCCATCTATACTGACCTCCATCAGGTTGCAAATTGAATATAATTTTTTTCTGCATCTAACCCAGCCAATAGTTTTGGCCTAATACCACAGTTTGGCCACTCAGCTCTGCTCGGTTACCATCCATTGTTTTTTTGTGCAAACAACTCCAGAGTTGTGAATTAGTTAACCACCAAAATGAGTGGAAAAAGGCCTGCTGCTGGTGGAAAGGGGAATAGGCGTGTTGGGAAGGGGAAAAAAGGTTGTGTCCGTGGGGTAGGTGTTAAAGCTACAGTAACATCTGCAGAAGAAAGACCATCTTCCAGCCAAACTAAAATGCCTACTTCTTTTAGCGGACAATGTGATAAGATCCCTTTCTTACGGCCACGCCAATCGCTACAAATTCCAGATGAGGCACAAAAACAGCAGGTGCTTCAACGGATATCAAGTGCTCCTTTAAGTGGTAACACACAGGGTGATGATGATGAGGTTGGAGATCCCACTTACTGTCAACCCACAGTAAGCCAAGAGATGAGGTCAGCAGAGGAGGTGGAGGAAGATGCTAGTGACGACGAGGTCAGGTTGCGCCTTCCTGGACAGAGACGTAGTACTGGAAGCACGTCAACAACTGCATCCTCAAACACAACTCTGCCTCTCACCACAAGTCGTGGTGGCTCTTCAGGTCGCATGGGTGCTAAGCCTTGCATAGCCTGGGCATTTTTTCAGATCGATAAAGATAACCCAACTCGTGTTATCTGTAACATTTGTCAGCAAAAGCTAAGTAGAGGCCAAAAAATACATAGTTTGAGTACTTCATGCATGAACCGGCACATGGACATGAAGCATAAGTTGCAGTGGGAAGCTCAGTGTGCTACAATGCGGCCTAGCCGGCCGGGCCAACCACCGTCTGCCATATCTTGTGCATCCGCGGCCTCTTCATCCTCTGTGACTGGGGGGACAGCAGTCACACCTGTTTTGGGGCGCAGACCTGCCACCTCTTTACCCGCAACAGCCAGCGTGATTGGCAGGTCATCATTTTCTTTGGAGGTGGTAACACCAGCTGGTGTTGAGCGCTGTCCGACATCGATAGCACCACCTTTGGATCAAGGCAACCTAACATGTCCGCCTGCATCTTCCTCACAGACCGGCAGTTTGCCGGGGACACCCTTATCAACCCCGTCTAAGCACAATAGCCAGCCCTCGGTCCCTCAGATGTGGACAAGTAAAAGACCATTTCCTCCTAGCCATGAGAAAGCTAAGAGGTTGAATTTCACCATCTGCAAGCTCTTGGCTACAGAAATGCTGCCTTTCCGCCTGGTGGACACAGAGGATTTTCGAGACCTTATGTCCGTCGCAGTGCCCCAGTACCAGATGCCCAGTCGGCACTACTTCTCAAAGAAAGGTGTGCCTGCGCTCCACCAGCATGTCGCACACAACATCACCGCTTCTTTGAGAAACTCTGTGTGTGACAGGGTGCATTTCACCACAGACACTTGGACGAGTAGGCATGGACAGGGGCGTTACATGTCGCTGACTGGGCACTGGGTAACTATGGTGACAGCAGGACAAGGGGCTGCTGTCCAAGTCTTGCCGTCCCCACGAGTTGTGCGTCAATCCTCTTTATGTCAAAGTTCCTCCACTGCTTCTGCCTCCTCAACCTCCTCTCGGTCTTCCACCTGCACTCAAAGCCTGTCTGGTCATGCCACAAGCTTTCTAACTGCGCAGAAGGGATCCTGCACACCTCCTTACTATGCTGGCAGTAGGGCTCAACGTCATCAGGCGGTTTTTACTTTGAAATGTCTGGGAAATGTGAGTCACACAGCTGAGGAGTTGTGGTCAGCTCTGGAGAACCAATTTCATGAATGGCTGTCTCCACTGGACCTGAAACCAGGGAAGGCCGTGTGCGACAATGCTGCAAACCTGGGTGCGGCCCTTCGCCGGGGCAATGTCACACACGTGCCTTGTATGGCTCACGTGTTGAACCTGGTTGTCCAGCAATTTTTAGCCCACTATCCCAGACTAGATGGCCTTCTGCAGAGGGCACGGTCGCTGTGTGCTCACTTCCGCCGTTCGCATCCCGCAGCTCAGCGACTTACATCTCTACAGAAGTCGTTGGGCCTGCCACTTCACCGGCTAAAATGCGATGTGCCTACCCGGTGGAATTCAACTCTGCACATGTTGCAGTGACTGTGGCAGCACCGACAAGCCCTGATGCAATACGTTCTGACGTATAGCCTGGGCCAACGAGATCCAGAGGTGGGGCAAATCACGCTGGAGGAGTGGTCTCAGATCAGGGACCTATGCACCCTTCTGCACAGTTTTGAAATGGCGACGAAGATGTTTAGTGCTGATGATGCCATTATCAGCATGACTATTCCGCTGATTTACATGCTGGAGCACATGTTAAACAGAATTCGGAGTCAGGTGGTGGCACAAGAGGAGGTGGAGGAAGTAGAGGAGGAGGAGTTGTATGCGGAAGGGCTAACATCTGCAAGGTCCAGACGGTCGGCAGCACCAAGGCGGCAGGCATGTGAGGGTGGGGGAGATGGTTTTACCAGGGCGCATGGTAGCAGCCAAACTAGTGAGGAAGGTGCAGGAGCCCAGGAAGAAGTGGAGGACGAACTGATGGAAGACTCATCAGATGAGGGAGACCTTGATCACATTTCTGTTGTGCGAGGTTGGGGGGAGAGGACAGAGGAAGGAAGCATGATTGTTACCTCGCCACCAACACAACAGGGACTTGGTGCTCCTGGATGCGCAACACACATGAGTGCCTTCTTGCTGCACTACCTGCAACATGACCCTCGAATTGTGAGAATTAGAAATAATCCTGTCTACTGGGTTGCCACACTGTTAGATCCCCGGTACAAAAGTAAATTTGCCAAAATTATTCCTGCCATAGAAAGGGATTCACGCATGCAGGAGTATCAGCAGAGACTGTTGCAGAATCTTACATGTGCTTTTCCACAAAACACAAGTGGTGCACGTAGTGAATCTCACAGTTCCAACTTGCCAACCGTGGGACCGTCAAGTGTTCAGCACTCAAACCGTAACAGAACCACAGTATCTGCTGGTAACATCAATTTTGCGGAATCATTTCACCACTTTTTTAGCCCATCCTTTGCAAGGCCACAGGAGACAAGAAGTCTGACACATAGTCAACGCCTAGAGACGATGGTACAGGAGTATCTCCAAGTAAACATTGAAGCCACGACTGTGTCACTGGACCCTTGCTCTTTTTGGGCTTCCAATCTGGATAAATGGCCGGAGCTAGCCACTTACGCCTTGGAGATCTTGTCATGCCCCGCAGCCAGCGTTCTGTCTGAACGTGTGTTCAGCGCTGCTGGTGGTGTGCTGACAGATAAGCGCACGCGGCTCTCCACTGATAATGTAGACAGACTCACGTTTATAAAGATGACCAAATCATGGATCCGAAACGACTTTTCTACCCCTGTGTCATCCTGGGGAGAGTAAAAGCTTGATGATTGGTTAAAATCACCCTACCAACCATTTTAAGCTTTCAAATTACTAATCATGTTTATCTGTATCTTGACTGGAAAATAATTTGGGCTTTGTAGCAGTGTGCAGCACTGATCCTATTAGGCCATCTATAATAAGCTCCACCAGATTTAAAATTAAAAATAATTTTTAGCTGCATCTAGCCCGGAAAATAATTTTGGGGCTCCGAGATGCGCAAGACACATAAGTGCCTTCTTGCTGCACAACCTGCAGCATGACCCTCATATTGTCAGAATTCGAAGTAATCATGACTACTGGGTTGCCACACTCTTAGATCCCCCAAACTTTTCGATCAACCTTTTCATTTTAATAAAGACCAAAAAATGGTCATTTTTGAAATTATAAGCATTAGCAGGTTGTTAGAAACTGAAATCAAACAGTTTTCAACTCAAAACTTTATTCTAGGTGATGTTACATTTTCACATAGGACCCCTTGTTCGAAAGGAGCTTCTGAACTCTCTCGTCCATTGAATTTGTCAGGTTTTGGATGGTTTCTGCTTCAATTGTTTTGCATGAGGACAGAATACCCTCCCAGAGCTGTTGCTTAGATGTGAACTGCCTCCCGCCATCATAGACACTCCTTTTAATGTTGCTCCAAAGGTTCTGAATGGGGTAGAGGTCAGGGGAGCATGGGGGTCACACCATAAGTTTGTCCCCTTTTATGCCCATATCAGCCAGAGATGCAGATGTTTTATGTGCAGCATGAGATGGTGCATTATCATGCATAAAAATGATCTTGCTGTGGAATACACGGTTCTTCTGCTTGAACCATGGCAGGAAGTGCTGTTTGAGAAACTCCACATACATTATGGAGTTCATCTTTACCCCTTCAGGGATCCTAAAGGGGCCGATAATCTCTCTCCCCATGATTCCAGCCCAAAACATTACTCGACCTCCTCCTTGTTGGCGCTGGAGCCGTGTTTGCGTGGGGTGTCCATCAACCAGCCATCCTCCACTCCATCCATCTGGACCATCGAGCGTTGCACGGCACTCATCCGTGAACAAAACAGTTTTGAAATCAGTCTTCATGTAATGTTTGGCCCACTGGAGCCGTTTCTGCTTGTGTGAAGTGGATAGAGGAGGTCGACAGGATGGCGTATGCACAGCTGCAAACCTCTGAAGGACCCTGCATCTTGTTGTTCGGGGGACGTTGGAGGCACAAGCAGCTTCAAAAACTTGTCTGCTGCTATGACAAGGCTTTTTTGCCGCTGCTCTTTCAACCTGACGTAATTGCCTGTAGGAAAGAGTCCTCAATTTGCCCTTATCAGCACGCACACGTGTGTACTGTGAATCAGCTACATACTTCTTGATTGCCAAGACACTTCATCCTGATCATCGCACAATGTTGATTGTAGTCATGCCTTGACCTAAACACTCCACAATTTGTTGCTTCTCAGCAGCCGACACATCCTTTTTCTTTCCCATTTTGGCAGAAAATGTAGGCTGCTTAATAATGTGAGAGAGCCTTCTTAAGTAGTCTTGCCTTTCATTGGACACACCTGCCAAACTAATTAGCACAGGTGTCTGCAATTGCTTACAGTGATATAAAGAGCCCTGACACACATCACCATCAATGAGTTTAACTGACAAACAAACAAATTCTTCCCTTATCACTCCTAAACACTTTTTGCATAATAATTTGGAACGCAGTGTACATGTGCTTTTCCACAAAACACCAGTGGTTCACGTAGTGAATCTTACAGTTCTAACTTGCCAACCGTGGTCTGTATGGAATTGTTCAATGAAGGGCCCAAAATTAAGATAACATAGATGGGAGAGGTCTCTATGAATAGGAATTCCTAAGTATTTGATACCCTGTGAGGGCCAGGCAAAGGGAAAGTTGGACTGGATGGAATCCTATATGGATTTGGGGAGGGAGACATCGAGGGCCTCAGACTTCGCTGCATTGATTTTAAAATTTTACCATGTAACAAAGTGATCTATTTCAGCCATAACAGCAGGGATGGATATATGTGATTGAGTGATATATACTAGGACATCATCAGCAAATAGAGAGCACTTGTACTCGGTGCCTCCCACCTCAATCCACCTAATATTGGGGTTATGGCGAATTGATGAGAGCAGGTGCTCCGTCACTAGGATGTATAAGAGAGGGGACAGAGGACATCCCTGCCTTGTCCCATTGGTGATTGTGAAAGGTGATGAAAATGTTCTGACGCACCCCCTGGGCCTTGGGACACCCGGAGCCGGACCCTTTTTGGTGGATGCTGGTGGTTGTGGTCTTCGTGGCGGCGACCCGGTTCCGTGGCTCAGGGCGGTCAAACCAGTGGCGGAACTATTTATGTGGTTTTGATGTTTAAATGTCCGACTACGCCACCCGTGGATTGCGGTCAGAGTGAACCGCCGCTACAGGGCAGACCGCTGAGGCTGGTGTTGTGGGTGCAGCAGAGCGTAGCATAACTCCCCACGGGAGGAGTATAGCCTCAGGGCAGTGTATGCGGAGGATGGGGGTGATGGTGCAGGGCAGCAGCAGTAACGACACGGAGTCAGTGATGCAGTCCAGGGCCTTTACTCACAGTTCTTATTATCCAGACCACGTCTGCAGGTAACGGCTGCCCACGTCGTACTGTGCTCACCAGGTGAGGGGCTCAGACAACTCCCAGATAACTTTGGAGCACTTCACAGGACCCCCTTTGTGTGTCCTTTGTCTGGCCTTTCTTACCAACACTTCTGTCCGGCTGCCTCGGGCCTCCTCTTGGTAAACTTGGCGCCAGTTTCACTGACCCTATGTGGTGCCTTCCTAGCGGGTGTAGCGAGGGGCTGCGCCACATAAAATGTCAGAGCCTCCGGTTTCTAGCTGAGGGTCGTTTCCTGCCTCCACTAGTTCGGGGACCGGTCTCCCCCTTTGGCCTGACCCCTCCACGCAGGTGGATTCGGGCGTGCGGTGGCGACTCGCCCGTCCGCACCCCTGGGATCCCTTCATTCCTCGTTCCTGGAGCCTTCTCCGCTCCTCTTCCTTCCTTCTCCCTCTTCCAGGCCTGGGCCTCTGTTACTAGGCCCGCCTCCGGAGCAGAGCTCATGCAGAGCCCCTGCTCCCTGCCACTTCTGCTCAGACTTCTCTGCACTGAACTAAGATGGTGCCCACCTTTTATACTCCCTTCTCAATGCACCCAGGAACTGCTTCCTCCCTGCTCCTGCACTACAGGGTTCCCCTTCCTCAGTGTTCCCTCCCCCCACTCCAGCCAGGGACAGGGACTGTCGTGCCCATCTCAGGGGCATATTGGTCGCCCTGCCCCACAGCAATGTGGTGTAATGCATGCAGGTGTCGGGTCCTGATCCACACTCCATCCTTACCTGAGAGTGAGATATCACACCTCTGGGTGAGGTGCAATACGTCTGTAGCAACCGAGCCCTCAGGGTGCTACAGTTCCATTTATCTTCAGCCTAGGTGACGTATTGCGATACAGGGCCGTGATTTTGGCTATAAAAGGGTCCCCTAGACCCCTACCCCAAGCTTTTTAAGAGAATCATATATGGCGTGCCAGGAGACTCTATGGAATGCTTTCTCAGCATCCAACGAGAGTATCTAATTACAAATTTTTAACTGCATCTAGCCCAGGAAATACTTTGTGCCTAGTAGCAGTGTCTGCTAGTCAGCGGATTATCCCGGCTGTTAAGCAAGCTACACCACCTGTAGTTTAGACACTTAATTTTTTCAAAGGAAATGCTTCGGGACCACGGGATACTTAGTGAAGAGCATCAGGAGGCACCCCAAGGCATAGGGGCTGGGACTGGCAGTAGGATGCCTTGCGGTGGACAGCCGAGCTCGATCCTTATAAAAGCTTTTTAACTGCAGCAGCTTTAGTGGACGCTACTGGAGCTGGAATTACCGCGGCTGCTGGCATGAGACTTGCCCTCCAATAGATCCTTGTAAATGGATTTAAAGTGTATTCATTCAAATTAGAGAGACAATTTAAATTAAAAAGCTTAGAGCTGCCTCCACCACAGGGGGGCTCGCTCGACCCACCAGCGGACAGGCACCAGTATTGGGAGAGGGGGGCTGGCCGTCAGGGTTCACCGCGGCTCTGGCACAAACCCGGCGACACGGAGGGGGCACGGGCAGGAGCGGACTGGCCGTGTCGGCTTCTCACTTTTTGGATTTTAGAAGGGCATGACATGCCTATATCTGTGTCTCCCCCTCCTTTTACTCCTCCACCTCTTTTATTTTCGCATGACTATATGTACTTGTCACTTTTCCATGTGTTAGTTATGTCTTCTGAGCAGTTTGTCAGCTTTTGGACACCTTTAAAGGTGTTTTCTATGTGTTTCTATGTGTTTTTGTTTGCCTGCCATTGGTTTTAACGGTGTTCGAAGGTGTTCGACGAACAGTTCGGCGAACACACGGGTGTTCGACGAACCGAACCGAACTCGAACACTACGGGGGTGGCTCAACACTAATGGCGACTAATGTTGAGTGCAAGTGCTCGCTACTTGAGTTTGCATCGGGTGCTCGGGTATGCACCGAGTATAGCGGGTGCTCAAGTGACATGCTCGAGTCTCCGCCCCAAATGTTTTGCAGCTGTTATACAGCCAAAAAAAACCTCGCGGGGATTGCCTGCCATGCACGAGCGATCCCCGCATGTTTTTTTTGGGGGTGTCTAATAACCGTGAAGCATGCGGGGCAGGGACTCGAGCATGTTACTTGAGCACCCGCGATACTTGGTGCATACCTGAGTACCCAATGCAAACTCAAAAAGTGAGCACTTGCACTCAAGACTAGAGATGAGCGTTGTTCGACTCGAACTGTTCGCCAATCTCAAATTCGAGCTGTTTTGAGCGGTGTTCGAGCCGTTCGGCGAACACGAACGATTTTAAAAAAATCCGGCTATTCAAGGTTATGTTCGATAACTGTTCGTGCACCAAAATCATAGCTGGATTTTTTCACAGTAATGCTGATAATCAATGTTAGTACGCAGTTTGAGTGTACAGCGGGTCGGGGGGAGGGGCAGGGGATGGACCTCTGCAGAAATAATGAAGATCTCCATTTTTTTTCTCTTTCCCGCATTTACAGTGGGGAGGTGCAATCTGTCAGCCTATCAGCAGCGCACACACGGAGCGAAGTGCTTTTTTTCACACAAGCAAGGGCATGTGTCATTGGCAGTGTATGTCACATGTCCTTGCCCTATAAGACCCAGCCATTTTCCCCGTTGCCACCATTTTCTCACTGCTGCAGCTGCGTGTTAGACGGCACCGCTGTTGCTGTGTGCTCTATATTTTCAGCGTTAATTTCAAGACAATTTTCTCTGAAATATACAGATAGCTTGGGAGTAGGGAATAGTTGTGATTGCAGTCCTTTTGAGGACTAGGTTACAGCATTTCCTACGACTTTTAGCAGGCAGGTCTGTGCTCTGAAATAGATAGGTTGGGAGTAGGGACTAATTGTAATTGCAGTCTTTTGAGGACTATTTTACAGCATTTCCTAGGACTTTTTGCCAGGCAGGTCTGTGCCAGTGCTGTGCAAGTGTTTTTCACAGCATTTGGCTAAATCTAGCTAAGCAAATCCTTTTTGGCCTCTTGCAGTGTGTGTTAGTCACTGGAGTAGCGTATCTGTGTTGCAAGATACACCACCTGTGTATAGAACACAATTTTTTTTACTGCACCTAGCCAAGTAAAACCTTTTGGGCATAGCATCATTCTATTAGGCCATCTATACTAAGCTCCACCAGCTTTCAAATTACTAATAATTTTTAGCTGCATCTTGCCTGGAAAATAATTTTGGGCATAGTAGCAGTGTGTGGTACTCATTGTATTAGGCCATCTATACCAAGCTCCACCAGCTTTGAAATTAATAATAATTTTTAGCTGCATCTTGCCTGTAAAATAATTTTGGGCATATTAGCAGTGTGTGGTACTCATTCTATTAGGCCATCTATACTAAGCTCCACCAGCTTTCAAATTACTAATAATTTTTAGCTGCATCTTGCCTGGAAAATAATTTTGGGCATAGTAGCAGTGTGTGGTACTCATTGTATTAGGCCATCTATACCAAGCTCCACCAGCTTTGAAATTAATAATAATTTTTAGCTGCATCTTGCCTGTAAAATAATTTTGGGCATATTAGCAGTGTGTGGTACTCATTCTATTAGGCCATCTATACTAAGCTCCACCAGCTTGCAAATTACAAATAATTTTTATCTGCATCTAGCTCGGAAAATAATTTTGGGCTTGTAGCAGTGTGTGGGACTCATTCTATTAGTCCATCTATACTAAGCTCCACCACCTGTGTATGTAATAAAATTATTTTACTGCATCTAACCCAGCCAATCCTTTTGGGCTAATACCACAGTTTGGCCACTCAGCTCTGCTCGGTTCCCATCCATCGTTTTTTGTGCAAACAACTCCAGAGTTGTCAATTAGTTAACCACCAAAATGAGTGGAAAATGGCCTGCTGCTGGTGGAAAGGGGAATAGGCGTGTTGGGAAGGGAAAGAAAGGTTGTGTCCGTGGGGTAGGTGTTAAAGCAACAGTAACATCTGCAGAAGAAAGACCATCTTCCAGCCAAACTAAGATATCTACTTCTTTTAGCGGACAATGTGATACGATCCCTTTCTTATGGCCATGCTAATCGCTACAAATTCCAGATGAGGCACAAAAACAGCAGGTGCTTCAACGGATATCAAGTGTTCCTTTAAGTGGGCTCTCCTGCACCTCAACTTCAACATCACAAATACTCCAGTCCTCAGAGATGTCACCCGAATCGCACTTGCTTCTTCACAGCTCCCAAGTCTCCAGCTGCCTGTCTGAGTATGGGGTAGAACAGATGGTTGAGTCTGCAGAGCTGTTTACTCATACTATAGCCTGGGAATCAGAGGTCGGCTCCAGAGCTTCTGTGAATCCAGACGAGGAAATGATCTGCACTGATGCCCAGAATCTTTATGAGTCGGATCCAGGACCAGACGCAGAAGGTTCTGACCATAATGTAGACCCTCGTTCCCAAACTGTAACTCCTGTTGGTGGAGACAATGAGGAAGACGATGATGAGACTCAAATACCTGATTGGAGCGACAACTTGAGTTTTTTGTCAGGGCAGGAATAGGTTGGCTCTGAGGACGACGGGTGTGAGAACACACAGGGTGATGATGACGAGGTTGCAGATCCCACTTACTGTCAACCCACAGTCAGCCAGTCGATGAGGTCAGCAGAGGAGGTGGAGGAGGATGCTAGTGACGACGAGGTCAGGTTGCGCCTTCCTGGACAGAGACGTAGTACTGGAAGCACGTCAACAACTGCATCCTCAAACACAACTCTGCCTCTGACCACAAGTCGTGATAGCTCTTCAGGTCGCATGGGTGCTAAGCCTTGCATAGCCTGGGCATTTTTTCAGATCGATAAGGATGACCCAACTCATGTTATCTGTAACATTTGTCACCAAAAGCTAAGTAGAGGCCAAAAAATCCATAGTTTGAGTACTTCATGCATGAACCGTCACATGGATATGAAGCATAAGTTGCAGTGGGAAGCTCACTGTGCTACAATGCGGCCTAGCTGGCCGGGCCGACCACTGTCTGCCCCATCTTGTGCATCCGTGGCCTCTTCATCCTCTGTGACTGGGGAGACAGCAGTCTCACCTGTTTTGGGACGCAGACCTGCCACCTCTTTACCCGCAACAGCCAGCGTGATTGGCAGGTCATCATTTTCTTTGGAGGTGGAAACACCAGCTGGTGTTGAGCGCTCTCCGACATCGAGAGCACCACCTTTGGATCAAGGCAACCTAACATGTCCACCTGCTTCTTCCTCACAGACCGGCAGTTTGCCGGGGACACCCTTCTCAACCCCGTCTAAGCACAACAGCCAGCCCTCGGTCCCTCAGATGTGGACAAGTAAAAGACCATTTCCTCCTAGCCATGAGAAAGCTAAGAGGTTGAATTTCACCATCTGCAAGTTCTTGGCTACAGAAATGCTGCCTTTCCGCCTGGTGGACACAGAGGATTTTCGAGACCTTATGTCTGTCGCAGTGCCCCAGTACCAGATGCCCAGTCGGCACTACTTCTCAAAGAAAGGTGTGCCTGCGCTCCACCAGCATGTCGCACACAACATCACCGCTTCTTTGAGAAACTCTGTGTGTGACAGGGTGCATTTCACCACAGACACTTGGACGAGTAGGCATGGACAGGGGCGTTACATGTCGCTGACTGGGCACAGGGTAACTATGGTGACAGCAGGACAAGGGGCTGCTGTCCAAGTCTTGCCGTCCCCACGAGTTGTGCGTCAATCCTCTTTATCTCGAAGTTCCTCCTCTCCTTCTGCCTCCTCAACCTCCTCTCGGTCCTCCACCTGCACCCAAAGCCTGTCTGGTCATGCCACATGCTTTCTAACTGCGCTGAAGGGATCCTGCACACATCCTTACTATGCTGGCAGCAGGGCTCAACGTCATCAGGCGGTTTTTACTTTGAAATGTCTGGGAAATGTGAGTCACACAGCTGAGGAGTTGTGGTCAGCTCTTGGGAACCAGTTTCATGAATGGTTGTCTCCACTGGACCTGAAACCAGGGAAGGCCGTGTGCGACAATGCTGCAAACCTCGGTGCGGCCCTTCGCCGGGGCAATGTCACACACGTGCCTTGTATGGCTCACGTGTTGAACCTGGTTGTCCAGCAATTTTTAGCCCACTATCCCAGACTAGATGGCCTTCTGCAGAGGGCACGGTCGCTGTGTGATCACTTCCGCAGTTCTCATCCCGCAGCTCAGCGACTTACATTTCTACAGAAGTCGTTGGGACTGCCACTTCACCGGCTAAAATGCGATGTGCCTACCCAGTGGAATTCAACTCTGCACATGTTGCAGCGACTGTGGCAGCACCGACAAGCCCTGGTGCAATACGTTCTGATGTATAGCCTTGACCAACGGGATCCAGAAATGGGGCAAATCACGCTGGAGGAGTGGTCTCAGATCAGGGACCTATGCACCCTTCTGCACAGTTTTGAAATGGCGACGAAGATGTTTAGTGCTGACGATGCCATTATCAGAATGACTATTCCGGTGATTTAAATGCTGGAGCACATGTTAAACAGAATTCTGAGTCAGGTGGTGCGACAAGAGGAGGTGGAGGAAGTAGAGGAGGAGGAGTTGTATGCGGAAGGGCTAACATCTGCATGGTCCAGACAGTCGGCAGCACCAAGGCGGCAGGCATGGGAGGGAGGGGGAGATGGATTTACCAGGGCGCATGGCAGCAGCCAAACTAGTGAGGAAGGTGCAGGAGCCCAGGAAGAAGTGGAGGACGAACTGATGGAAGACTCATCAGATGAGGGAGACCTTGATCACATTTCTGTTGTGCGAGGTTGGGGAGAGAGGGCAGAGGAAGGAAGCATGATTGTTACCTCGCCACCAACACAACAGGGACTTGGTGCTCCTGGATGCGCAAGACACATGAGTGCCTTCTTGCTGCACTACCTGCAACATGACCCTCGAATTGTCAGAATTCGAAATAATTCTGACTACTGGGTTGCCACACTCTTAGATCCCCGGTACAAAAGTAAATTTGCCGAAATAATTCCTGCCATAGAAAGGGATTCACGCATGCAGGAGTATCAGCAAAGACTGTTGCAGAATCTTACATGTGCTTTTCCACAAAACACCAGTGGTGCATGTAGTGAATCTCACAGTTCTAACTTGCCAACCATGGGACTGTCGAGTGTTCAGCACTCAAGCCGTAACAGAAACACAGTATCTGCTGGTAACAGCAATTTTGCGGATCATTTCACAGCTTTTTTAGCCCATCCTTTGCAAGGCCACAGGAGGCAAGAAGTACAGGAGTATCTCCAAGTAAACATCGAAGCCATGACTGTGTCACTGGACCCTTGCTCTTTTTGGGCTTCCACTCTGGATAAATGGCCGGAGCTCGCCACTTACGCCTTGGAGATCTTGTCATGCCCCGCAGCCAGCGTTCTCTCTGAACGTGTGTTCAGCGCTGCTGGTGGTGTGCTGACAGATAAGCGCACGCGGCTGTCCACTGAGAATGTAGACAGACTCAAGTTCATAAAGATGAACAAATCATGTATCCGCAAGGACTTTTCTACCCCTGTGTCATCCTGGGGAGAGTAAAAGCTTGAGGATTTCGTAAAATCACCTCACCAACCGTTTTAAGTTTTCAAATTACTAATAATTTTTAGCAGCATCTTGTCTGGAAAATAATTTTGGGCCTGTAGCAGTGTGCAGTACTCATTCTATTATGACATCTATACTAAGCTCCACCAGCTTGCAAATTACTAATAATTTTTAGCTGCATCTTGTCTGGAAAATAATTTTGGGCATAGTAGCAGTGTGTGGTACTCATTCTAACCAACCGTTTTAAGCAACTCTGGGGCAATTGATGTCACGTAAGTGGTGTCTGTGGCACAAATTTTTGGAAAGATGGAGACTCTTCTTGGAGTCCCCTTGCTTTGTTTTACGTGACGTTGCCATCGTCATTTAGAGGTGGGTTGGGTCTCCCCCCCCCCCCTTTTAACCGTAAGAAAATACATACACTATGGCTTGGGGTAACACAGATGGTTGAGTCTGTAGAGCTGTTAACTCAGAGGTCTGCTCCAAAGCTTCAGTGTCTGCTAGTCAGCGTAGTAACCCAGCTGCGAAGCAAGCTGCACCGACTGTGTATCTAATAATGATTTTTAAATGCATCTAGCCTAGGCCGACTCTGGGGACCCCTAACCAAACCCAGACGCTCAGCCCCCTAACGCCCCCCTTTCATTGACAATACAATCATGTAACTCTTACAACTGGATGGGTGAGGATCGGTCACAGCTTTATTAACTGTTTATACTCATTCCATTAGAAATGCATTTTATTTCTAAAATAATTCAGCTTGTTGCAGCATGCCCTGTGTCTCCAGTCTCCACAACGGCAAGTTGGCCAACAAGTGTAACTCTTCAACATGTCCTTTCTATTTCCAGGCCACGGAGGATCCTGCTTACTCGTATGCAGGACTCCGACCCCCATCCATCACTCTTAATGCTTGTTCCACTCTGTCCTGGAGTCCTGACAGGAATATGTCCAGTCCAATATCCATTAAGTGAACACCGTCGGGCCATATGAGGCCTGCTTTATCTCCTTCCAGTTGTCGGTGTTGTATCACTACACAGCCTCTGTCTCTTATAAATTTTGCCATCCGAATATTTATTACCTGCCTTGTCTGTTCGATGGCCGTGATGTCTCACGCACCTTGCCATACCGTTCTCGGCACAATCTCTGACCATACTATAGTTAGTTTTGTGAAAAATTCTCTGAAGCGCTCAGTGTCTAGTTTCATTATTGCCATTAGTTATGCGCTCTTGTGATAAGCTATGTCGTTTCCCCCGGCCTGTATAACTAAGATGACCGGACCTCTTGCCTCTCTCCCTACCTTGATTACCTCCATTAGTACCTGCGGCCATTGCAGGCCTCTAATACCTCTCCAGTTCAAATATGTGTTATGAAACTCCAATATCCTCCCGCCTGGGCGGACTTTCACCCTTCTTTCTGCACAATATATATACGAGTTCTGAAGACCTACCTCTTCCGACAAGCCTACAACCTGCAGTAACCACCGCTGCACGACCAGCTCTACCCTCACCTAATGTATCCTCACCCATCCCTTCTAGAATGTGAGCCCTCGCGGGCAGGGTCCTCGCTCCACCTGTACCAGTCGCTGACTCGTTCTGTTAAGATTATGTAAATGCTTTTGTTATGTATATCCCTATCACATGTAAAGCGCCATGGAATAAATGGCGCTATAATAATAAATAATAATAATAATCATTGCATAGCAAAAAAACAGCAAGGAAGTGGTATTTATATGTCATGTCCTGCTATGCACCTGTTCAAGGCTGAGTTAATCAGAAATTTAACACACATACCATGTTAAAATCGTATAGCATAGAAACAATGCATATAAATGTAAATAATCAAAAAGAAAAGAAGAAAAAAGGAACATATATAATAATAATCTATAAATGATCACTCATAATGATACATCAAATCATGTCTGATGTTTAAACCCGCTGGTACATGTGTATTTAAAGTATAAATCCACCAACTTTCTCTATTAAGGAGCTTTCTCCTATAATCATCCACCAAATCTCCACCAATCACCACGGCCCACGGAGGGGACACCACAGTCAGTGAATCCTTCCTTGTTTAGTATAGAGTCTACCAATACTTTGGGCGTATTAGCCCAGGTGCGAAGCAAGCTGCACCGCCTGTGTATCTAATGAGAATTTTTAACTGCATCTAGCCTAGACTGTGGGGACCCCCAACCAAACCCAGACGCTCTGCATGTAACCCAGCCAATCATTTGATAGTATTGCTAGTAGCAGAGTCGCATGGGCTCTAAATCTTGTATAGCCTGTGCATTTTTTCCGATCGCTAAGGATGACCCAACTCGTGTTATCTGTAACATTTGTCACCAAAAGCTAAGTAGAGGCCAAAAAATCCATAGATTGAGCACTTCATGCATGAACCGTCACATGGAAATGAAGCATAAGTTGCAGTGCGAAGCTCACTGTGCTACAATGCGGCCTAGCGGGCCGGGACAACCACCATCTGCCCCACCTGTGTCATCCTGGGGAGACTAAAAGCTACTGCGTAGTCTTTTCCAAAAATTTGAGGGAATTACCTCGGGAATGGTTTGGAAGAGGTATAAGAGTTTAGGTAGGACGTTCATTTTTAGTATACTTATTCTGCCGAACCAGGAAAAATCCTTCACCGTCCAAGAAGTAAGATCTTTATGGAGTTGTTCAATAAAGGGCCCAAAATTAAGATAAAATAGACGGGAGAGGTCTCTATGAATATGAATTCCTAAGTATTTGATACCCTGTGAGGGCCAGGCAAAGGGAAAGTTGGACTGGATGGAATCCTGTATGGATTTGGGGAGGGAGACATCGAGGGCCTCAGACTTCGCTGCATTGATTTTAAAATTTGACCATGTAACAAAGTGATCTATTTCAGCCATAACAGCAGGGATGGATATATGTGATTGAGTGATATATACTAGGACATCATCAGCAAATGCAGAGCACTTGTACTCGGTGCCTCCCACCTCAATCCACCTAATATTGGGGTTATCGCGAATTGATGAGAGCAGGTGCTCCATCACTAGGATGTATAAGAGAGGGGACAGAGGACATCCCTGCCCTGTCCCATTGGTGATTATGAAAGGTGACGAAAATGTTCCATTTATCTTCAGCCTAGCTGACGGATTGCGATACAGGGCCATGATTTTGGCTATAAAAGGGTCCCCTAGACCCCTACCCCAATCTTTTTAAGAGAATAATATATGGCGAGCCAGGAGACTCTATGGAATGCTTTCTCAGCATCCAACGAGAGTATCTAATTACAAATTTTTAACTGCATCTAGCCCAGGCAATACTTTGGGCCTAGTAGCAGTGTCTGCTAGTCAGTGGAGTAGCCACTGCCTGTAGATCTAATTACAAATTTTTAACTGCATCTAGCCCAGGAAATAATTTGGACCTAGTAGCAGTGTCTGCTAGTCAGCGGATTATCCAACCGGTTAAGCAAGCTACACCACCTGTAGTTTGGACACTTAATTTTTTCAAAGGAAATGCTTCAGACCCCCGAGACACTCAGTGAAGAGCATCAGGGAGGCACCCCAAGGCACAGGGGCTGGGACTGGCGGTAGGACGCCTTACGGTGGACCGCCAAGCTCGATCCTTATAAAAGCTTTTTAACTGCAGCAGCTTTAGTGGACGCTACTGGAGCTGGAATTACCGCGGCTGCTGGCATGAGACTTGCCCTCCAATAGATCCTTGTAAAGGGATTTAAAGTGTACTCATTCAAATTACAGAGACAATTTAAATTAAAAAGTTTAGACCTGCCTCCACCGCAGGGGGGCTCGCTCGACCCACCAGCAGACAGGCACCAGTATTGGGAGATGGGGGCTGGCCGTCAGGGTCCACCGCAGCTCTGGCACAAACCCAGCGACACGGAGGTCGCACGGGCAGGAAAGGACTGGCCGTGTCAGCTTCGCACTTTTTTGGTTTTAGAAGGGCATGACATGCCTATATCTGTGTCTCCCCCTCCTTTTACTCCTCCACCTCTTTTCTTTTCGCATGACTATATGTACTTGTCACTTTTCCATGTGTTAGTTGGGTCTTCTGAGCAGTTTGGCAGCTTTTGGACACCTTTGAAGGTGTTTTCTATGTGTTTCTATGTGTTTTTGTTTGCCTGCCATTGGTTTTAACGGTGTTCGAGGTGTTCGACGAACAGTTCGACGAACAGTTCGATGAACATACGGGTGTTCGACGAACCGAACCGAACTCAAACACTACGGGGGTGGCTCAACTCTACTCAAGACTAATGACAACTTATTCAATATGATGACCTAATGTTATCAAATTCTGTGTCGCACCTCTGGGTTCAAAACGTTGACTATACCCCTTGATAAAATCCTGGAAGGGTGTAGTTTCCAAAATGGAGTCACTGGGGGGATGGGGGTGGTTTCCACTGTTTAGGCACATCAGGGACTCCCCAAACGCAACATGGCATCTGCTAATTATTCAAGCAAATTTTACATTCAAAAAGTCAAATGGCGCTCCTTCCCTTCCGAACCCTGCTGTGCGCCCATACAGTGGTTTTCCCCCACATATTGGGTATCTGCTTACTCAGGAGAAATTGTACAACAAATTACATGGTGCAATTTCTCCTGTTACCCTTATGAAAATGCAAAATTGGGGGTTGAAAAACATTTTTGTTGAAAAAATGTGAAAATTTTATTTTTACGGTTCAATGTTATAAACTTCTGTGAAGCACCTGGGGGTTCAAAGTGCTGACCACACATCTAGATAAGTTCTCTGGGGGGTCTAGTTTCCAAAATGGTGTCACTTGTGGGGGGTTTCCACTGTTTAGGCACATCAGGGACTCCCCAAACGCAACATGGTGTTTGCTAATTATTCAAGCAAATTTTACATTCAAAAAGTCAAATGGCGCTCCTTCCCTTCCGAGCCCTGCCGTGCGCCCAAACTGTGTTTTTTTCCTCACATATGGGGTATCTGAGGGCTCAGGGGAAATTGCACAAATTTTGGGGTCTATTTTTTCCTATTACCCCTGCGAAGATAATAAAATTTGGGTCTAAAGTAACATTTTTGTGAAAAAAGTTAAATGTTCATTTTTTTCTTCCACATTCCAAAAATTCCTGTGAAGCACCTGAAGGGTTAATAAACTTCTTGAATCTGGTTTTGAGCACCTTGAGGGGTGCAGTTTTTAGAATGGTGTCACTTTTGGGTATTTTCTGTCATAAAGGCCCCTCAAAGTCATGTCAAATGTGATGTGGTCTCTAAAAAAATGTTTTTGTAAATTTTGTTGTAAAAATGAGAAATCGCTGGTCAACTTTTAACCCTTATAGCTCCCTATTGAAAAAATATTTTGGTTCCAAAATTGTGCTGATGTAAAGTAGACATGTGGGAAATGTTATTTATTAACTATTTTGTGTAACATATCTCTCTGATTTAAGGGCATAAAAATTAAAATTTTGAAAATTGCAAAATTTTCAACATTTTCACCAAATTTCAGATTTTTTCACAAATAAACGCAAGTGATATCAAAGAAATTTTACCACTATCATGAAGTACAATATGTCACGAAAAAACAATCTCAGAATCAGCGGGATCCGTTGAAGCGTTCGAGAGTAATTACCTCATAAAGTGACAGTGGTCAGAATTGTAAAAATTGGCCTGGTCATTAACGTGCAAACCACCCTCGGGGGTAAAGAGGTTAAACTTGTTCTTATAAGTGTAAGCATCAAATATGAGTCTCCAGGGATATGGGAGTTTTTTAGATTTCCAGCCTTTGCTTTGCAGGATCTATCAGCACATATATAGTTTACAGTTGCTGGTAGTCTCTCCATGCAGTCTTCTTCAACACATATGTAGCACCCTGAGGATTCGGCTGCTACAGGGGTATTGCACCTCAACCCAGAGGTGTGATATTCCACTCCCGGGTAAGGATGGAGTGTGGAACTGAGCTCAGAAAGCTGCATGCACTACACACATCCCATTTCCGAGGAGCAGACCAACGGTACTCCCACTTAGAAATGTGCAGGTACGACCGAGTCTGTTCCTGGCTGGAGTGGGAGGGGGGTGGTACATCCCAGTAGTGTAGGGGCAGATAGGGGGAGCAGCCTGGGTAAAGATAGGAGCTCATTGGGTGCTGGTCACCTGAGCTCACACATAGAGGGAGTATTTAAGGTGGGCACCATCTAAGATCAGGGTCAGTCAGTCAGTCAGTCTGCCACAGTCAGTCTGTGAGAAGCCAGAGGAAGAGGAGCAGAGCAGGCCCAGAGAGAGAGAGAGGAGAAAGGAAGAAAGACCCAGAGGGGGTGAAAGAAAAGGACTCTGAGAACCCAAAGTCCATCACCGGGTGAAGAGTTGGCAACTGGGTACCGGATCCCAAACTGGTGGGGGCTAAAGCACACCCTAGCCAGAGACCGGAGGCCGTGGGCAGGATCTGCCACGGCCACACACCACATCCACCCTGAAGGCAAACCACATGTAGGGTCAGGGAACCCAAGGCCAAGGGTTTCCCAACAGAAGGCCCGAGGGAGCTGGACCTAGGTGGATCCCTGGTGGGGACGGCCAGAAGACAGGACAGGAAGGAGGGCTCAGGGTCACGCTCCGGACTTGCTTGGGGGTTGGCTGAAGCCAGGACCTGGTGGACGCAGCACGGCTCGGGTGGTCACTTGAAGCTGGAGTGACCGGAACATCAGCAGTAAGTAAATACCCTAAACTGCACAACCCGACTCTGTCTTTAATTACTATCTATGCTGCACCACCACAACCCCCATCCTCTGCACCTGACCCCCTGAGGCTATACCCCACCCGTTGGGGGTTATACTATCAAAAGCTGCACCAACACCATCAGCCTCAGCGGACCCTGCTGCAGCGGCGGCCGTAGTGACCGCAATACAACGGGTGGCGTAGTCGACATAAAGAACTTTATAACATCTGTAGGACTGCCACATACTCTGAGCTTGACACCCTGGGCACGGACCGGGTCACAGCCACTCGGAGACTACAACCCCCATCTGATCTGGCTCCGGGTATTCCCCTAAAGAATATGGCCCAGGGGGTGCGTCACATACAGTCACTGTACAGTAGTTTGTGAATATATAACATAGAGGAGATACAGTATAATAAAGATGTCTGTGGTCCAACAGTATAAATTTAGTAATTTCTTGCAGCTTACAAGATCATTACAACTAGATGTAAATAGAATAATTAATAGGTTTGTTGTCATTGGGGACTTTTTTTTTACTTAAGTGCATGCATTTGGGATTAAAAATGATTTTTGAAATTTTATTAGTGTTATTATTTTTTTAGTGCTTCATTGATTCCATGGTGCTTAACATTTTAAAAGGGGTTATATATAAAAATTACAATGGAGACAAACTGGTACAGAGAGGGAAAAGGCAATGCCCTCATATGCATACAGTCTACGGGATAATGGGGAAAGAGACAGTAGGTTGGGGGGTTGCGTCAGCTCCGGTGGTGGTGAGGTGGCAGTGGGGGTCATTGCAGGCTATTAGCTTTCTTGAAGAGATGGGTTTTCAAGTTCTGTCTGAAGGTTATGAATGTTGGAGACAATCGAACTTGTTGGCGCACAGATTTCCAGAGGATGGGAGACACTCAGAAAAAGTCTTGAAGGTGATTGGGTAAGGAACATAAGAAAGGGGAGGATAGAACGAGGTCTTGTGAGGACCAGAGATTACTTATGGGAGGATATTGGGAGATTAGTTCGGAGGTATATGGAGTAGACAGATTATGGACGGCTTTGTAGATCAGTGTTAGTAGTTTAAACTGCAATTGGTTTGAGGGCAGACACGTGAACCAGCAGTGGACACTGCTTTCCAGCCCCATACCCTCTTTACAGGTGATACAGGCTCAACTGGTCCTCACCTACTGTAACACTGAGTCGAGCTCCCCCTCCCCTTTCCTGATCTACACAGCGGTCAGATTACACTGATGAAGGCCATGTAGGCCTGGACTGCATTTGAATTAATTAAAAATTAAATTTCATTACAAGTACATTGAGTGCTGAGGCTTTTCTCATAGTGTTAGTAGTTTAAACTGCAATTGGTTTTCATTAAAAAATTTGCACCACATGGCCTTACAAGACATTTGTTTCTCTGTACATTCATCTTGGATGTGGCCTGTGTTAATATATCAGCTATTAAGAGTCAGTAAAAGATAGATTTATAAACTCCCATTGAGACATCATAGCAGGCAGACTGATGGATTCTCAGATAAGTTATTCTGTAGTCAACAATGTACAGTGCAACACAGAGGCTGTAGAAGGCAAGTGGTGCAATACAAAAATTTTAATGAAACCCAATTACATGCATTTAGGTAAAAAAAAAAAAGTTGTCCCGAAAGGTGAACATTGCCTTAAATCTACAACCGCTTCATGACCATTTTGTTTTTCTCCTGAATGACCTGACAAGATTTGCTATCTATTGTTATGTGCAGGTTTAGTGGCTTTATGTTTTTCCTTGAATATTCAATTGTTTTCTTGTATCCTTTTTCATTACATATACTATAGGGCAGGGTTCCCCAACTCCAGTCCTCAAGGCCCACCAACAGGTCATGTTTTCAGGATTTCCTTAGTATTGCACAGGTGATGGAATTATTGCCTGTGCAGGTGATGGAATTATCACCTGTGTAATACTAAGGAAATCCTGAAAACATGACCTGTTGGTGGGCCTTGAGGACTGGAGTTGGGGAACCCTGCTATAGGGGGTTACTTTCATATATTTTTTATATATTATGGTTTAAATGAATAAAAGGCACATTATTTTCTCAAACATATACCACTCTACATGGATGGTTCATGGTACTGCAGCTCATCCTCATTCATGTGACACCAGGCGCAAACAGCTAGGGCACTCTTTCTGGAACAGAAATTGAAGACATTTTCTAATCCTGGACAATCACTTGAAATATCTGTGTATTTTCAACACACAGGGATATTTCATTTGTTCTGAAAATACAAAAATAGTGTTCTAAAATTTGCTTTATGTAGAATTGCTAAAATGAAGCACTTGTATAATAGTGTCAGTACGCCTTCCATAGATGTTAGCTGAACACTAATTTGGCATTTGCATGTATTTTCAATGGGGGGGGTCCCAGATTGCTGCCATAGTCCTCTGATGGGAAAATTGAAAATAAGTGAACATGGTCCTTCTTTTCTCTGATGTCATCAGTCGGGCAAAAGTCTTGGGAACCCATCTGAGATGTACAATAAAATTGCGGTATCGAATTCCTACCAATCCATTGTTGCAGTCATACCTCAATTCTTTAGTTAGAATCCTCGGCCTGTTTGTGATGTTGCAAGAAGCCTGTTCAGTGTCATGACATAGTGGGTCCTAGAAAGCGAAAAAGGCACTTAGGAGATGCCAAGCGGAGGATGTCAGCCACAAAAGTGAAGTGAGGCTGCAACCAAGGAGCAGGCCAGAGGTTGGAGCTGGATTCTTTTATCATCTCTAAAACCCATGCATTTTGTCATGAGTAGGTTTGATCAACTTAGCACTATGGAAGGCTACATTTTACTAATTGAAATCTTGGGTGTTTGTAAGCATATGAGTCCAGTGGGCGGTCCTACTCAGTGATTGACAGTCTTCCCTGAATGGTTGTATATATAGATATCTATCGTCAGTCACTAGTAGAACCGCCCACTGGACTCATGTGTATACTTTTGAAATACATGCAACAACCTACAGACTTATTATACGTTGGAGGAGTTACATTGCATACACGATGCGTCAACACACTGCATTTAATGGATGCATGAAGTCCAATAAGGCTATTCATAAGGTAACATTATTTTTTTTTCCAAAAAGGGCAAAAGCCATCCAACCATGTCTAGAGAGGAAGTCTAGCATGTCTAAGAGATTCACCAGTTTTCTGTTGGATATGATCCTTTTGTTACTAAAGATCTATAAATTAATATTGATATGAAGGCGTGGTGCTATTATGGACTAAATCTCGGATTTTAATATCAAAGGTTATTATGACATCATGACACATTGAACTGGATTACAAACACGAAAGGAAAGTAATAAAATGTAAAGAACATATGGCTTGTTTCAGAATTGTGAACAGAAGGCTGTCTTCAGTTTTTCATTACTCCACTGGATCAATGTTTCCTATATCCTTTGGTTAGTAAATCTGATGATCTTTTAAATGAACATTTCAGGTAATCTCTCCTGTAAAGACATCTTTCAACCTCTTGACATTCTAGAGAAAAGTGTTTTGACTCTGATATTATGAGAGGCTTCTTACATATTGGTGAAGAGCAGGACCTCATTCTGTAAGGTGTTCTGCAGTTATTAACTGATATAGCCTTGATACCGTACATTTCACCTTTACATGTCGGTCCTGATATAGTGTAATCCCCCATTCTTTGTGGATTCTTATTTTTCTGCCCTGTATCAGATCAAGTCTTGTCTATTTTGTAAACGGCCTGAAATGTGTCATTTCTCAGTGGAAGAGAAATTCTGCTGATGTAGGGATGCTGTGCTAATACATTATCAGTTAACGGGCTTCATAGGGCACATCCAATGATAATGTCAATAGGTCACACACTATAATAGAAAATATAGTGACAAATTGCCAGACAAGGCAAAACTACAGCTTGTAAGAAACATTTGCAATTGGTAGACATGGACATTGAAATCTTCATACTCAGCTAGTTATCACTTTTTTTTGAAAATTGTTGACTCTTTTGTTTCACATCTTATTTTTTCCCTTGTAATGGGAATGTCTAATACCCCAGGTGATGATCAGAGTTTACTGGAAAGTTTTTTACTGACACATTCTACAGTTGACAATATAACATTTAAGGTGCTTTCACATTGCATTCTGTGTCCCCATCGGGGAATACGTCCAAAATCCTCCGCAAAACGTTGTCTGGACATATGGGCAACAGGGCAATAGATTGTAATGATGCAGACAAAGTGAACATGTGCTCTGATGTGCATAATTTTCGGGAGTGTACGCCTACTGGACGCAAACACTAAGACATCGTAGACTGTGTCTGGGTCTCTGCCTCCAGTAGGCGGACACTCCCAAAACTGATGCACATCAGAGCTCATGTTTGCTCATTACAGTCTGTGGCCCGTCAGCGCATACACCCAAATCCCATTTTGCGGGGATTTCGGACGTATGCCCCTATGAGGAAACAGAACACAATGTGAAAGCACCCTAAGATAAAAAAACGTAAAAAGTTCCTCATCTCAAATTGATAAGAACATAAGACCACATGCACATCCCTTGTCAATCCTTGGCTCAATGCCGATTTGGCCTTAAAGGGGTCATCCAGCAAAAAAATGTTAAACAAAGTTATTTGAAAAAAGAAAAGTGGGACATTGTTTTAACCCTTGGGATACCATCAGACTTGGGGTAAATATATTGGTTAATTTAACTGATTAAAGAATGTGTCTGTTGTATTTCAAATAAAGTGTTTACTCTGTGTGTGTTTATTTAACTCTTTACTTTACTTTAATTAGGTTTGGTAATGAAAGGTTCTGATTGACACCTTGTCATCACCACACAAAAGGGCTAGGTGTTAGCTAATCCCATAAACCCAATTTTCATTAGCATTTCCATTCATGTAATTTCTGGGGCAGCTGAGAGCTGCTATTTTTAGCCTAGGTTGGTGACATTAGGCAAACATGTTCCTTGGCTTTAATAACAGCTCACAGCTGTTTCGTTAGCCGCTACATCCCCGATCAGCACTCAGCAGCGCTTTGGATGCAGCGTATTTTTGCTGCGTCCAAAACGCCGTTTTCTAATGCCGCACTTTTGTTGGCAATACTTGCGGCTCCACTGCATATAATGTCACTTCAATCGGTCAAAATCTGCAGAGGAGACTAGTCTCCGCTGCAGAAATTGACATGCTGCGGTTGAGTTTGGGTATCTGGCCACGATCAGTAGCCTCTGCAGGTTTGAAGCTGCATGTTTATGCAGAGTCAAACCCGCAGTGTCCAGATGTTACAGCATAGTGGATGTGATTTCTAGAAGTCCCATGTCCACCATGCGTGCATCTGAGGCTGCGGATCACCCGTGGACACTGACATGTGGCGCGGCTTTCAGGACCGCAGAATGTAAAATTCTCTTGCGGAGTCGCTAGTCTCCGCAACAGAAATTTGACCACTAAAGAATATTGCATGCGATAAATCCGCAAGGTTCAGTAAATACATGTGGATTTACCTACGTTCAATAGAGCACAGCGTTTTGGATGCAGCAAAAATATGCCGTGTTCAAAGAGCTGCTATGTCTGGATCGTGGGCACATAGCCTAAAAAAATGTAAAAAAATTGCCTGGGCTCCCGCGTCACCCCCTGATGAAGGTGTGCCAAAACGCGCATTGGGGTCAGCGTGCAGTACACGGAGTGACGGACCACCAGGTATTAACACATGTTTATTTGATGTAAAGTGTATGGCTGATTCAATTGGCAGGTTAGGAAGTTCAAAGGTTGTACATAGGAATTATTTATTTGAATGGATTGCAAGTCTATTTTGAGTATCATGTGTTTTGTTGCCCTTTGGTCATTGACCATATACACAATTAAAGTTTGATAGGGCCACTCTGTATTTGCCTCCATATGTACATTTTTAAGTAGTGGGTGTAACACAATATATCCCATATTTCCTATGCAGCATCAGTGCACCATGGTGTAATTGTGTCCAATGTCTTTATGTTTGTATTTTATGTCAAGACAGTATATGTTTTTTATAAATCCGTGTATGCACTTTTTCTTTAGTGCCACCAAGAACCTATTCTTGTAATAAAGGTGTTTTAGTTTGACCCAATGTTTGGCTAATTCTTTATTATTTTTAATTCTTTATTATGACCTGGATGTTCGGTTTGTTTTGTTTGAGGTTACATTTTTATAACTAGCAGAGGGAAAGCCGACCGCTGGGAGCTGATATTAGTAGCTGGGGAAGGGGCCATTAGCCAAAAATGCTCCTTCGCTATTAATAACAGCTCAGAGCTAGATTACAGGGGGACCCCAGAAAAAAATTGACGTAGGGTACCACTATAAAATCTAACCAGAAAAGGCTAAACATGAATACTAGCCCCCTCCATGGTGAATAATATCACCCCTCAGCAGTCCCAGAAATGGCGCATCCATAAGATGCACCAAATCTAGTGCTTAGCCTCCGCTCTTCCCACTGTCCTGTAGTGGTGGTGAGTGGGGTAATGGGGTTGGGGTTCATGTCAGCCTTGTATTGGCTAACAAAAGCAGCACACTGTAACGCTAAGTAACGCTAAGTATGCAAACATGAAATATATGAAATTTGAATAGCATTACTGCTGTATAAAAATAGAAATAAATGAGAAATCTTAGCACATAAATTGGCCAATTCATGTGTACCTGGTAGCCACGGTACGGCGTTTCTCAAAAATACCAGGACCCTATCAATGTGAACTCCTCTCTAAGTGACTATGTCTGCTTGTGTGTGGGATAATAAGGTAATAATAATTTGTTAGTTGTAAATGGAGGTAGCTGCTCCTAGTAAGCACCTGTTCACACCTATTTCTTGTTTTGGAAGTGCCGGACAGTTTTTTCTGTAGCCTTGTATTGACGGCTGACATGAAGCCCAGGTTAGTAATGGAGAGGCGTCTATAAGATGCCCGTATTACTAACCGCGTAGTAAAGTTTTCAACGCTTTTTCAATAAAAGACACGATGAGAATAAAGTATTTTATTGAAATAAAAAATTACACACGGTTTTAATAATTTTTTTACTACACACCCAGTCCCTGAATCCCTCGATCTTCTGTAAAAAAAAACAAAACAAAAATAAAAATCAACCATATCCCTCACCTGTCCGCCGTCACAACGTAATCCTGATTGTCCCTTGGCGATCTGAGTCACTTCTACAGAAGCCACATCAATCACTGATGTCACTGCTGTAGAAGACAGCACTGTACACTGACAGGAGTGTAATCACTCCTGTCAGCGTACATTGCTCTGCTGCAGGAGTGAGGTCAGTTGGGTTCATCAGCTGAAGATCAGCTGATCAGCCCCAGTGACCTCAGCAGCACTTGTGCCGTAAAATGAGGTCCCGGAGCTCTCAGCTGATCTTCAGCTGTGAACTCGCATGACCTCAGCAGATTCCCGTCAGTGTACCGCCAGCTGCCGAGGGATCAGAACGCCGGGGGACATCGCGAGGACACTGGGAGGACACCAGGGAATGCCGGACAGGTGAGCAGAGGTGTTTTTTTATTTTTTTACTTTTTTTATTTTTTTACACCCGCAGCGCACACGCCAGCTCAGCTGAGGAGACTACTATTCCCCTTAGCCGCGCCGCTCTCGATGTTATCAGCCGGAGCGGCGGTCGGATGATGGGAGAAGTAGTCTTCCCCAGCCGACTCGAGTACCACTCTATGTGTGTTTTTGCAGTGTATTTGACACATTGACAAGTCAAATACGCAGCAAACAACCGCAGCAAATCCGCAAATATATTTACTTTATATTTCTAATATATACCTGCGGGTTTGCTGTGGTTCAATTAAAGTCAATGGGCGGGAAACGCTGCATTTGCGCTACATAGAATGGACATGCTGCGTATTTAAATGTAATGACACAGCACATCAGGCAGAACATCAGGATTGTCATTGTATTAGCTGACAGACATAGCGTTTCTGATGTGGAAAAAACGCCACGAAAACGGATCAAAAATGCACAGTGTGCACTTCACCTGAGTCAGGTTCTTTCTGCTGCCTTGATAACATCCTGATACTAGAACATGTGATTGCGGCAGCCAATCATTGTAGAGGACTAGACAGCTTCAGAACAGAAGTGAGGGATTGTAAAGTGAGCTCACTGATAATAGCATAATAGGGTAAAAAATGAACCTTTCTATTAAAATAGTAAATCTTTATTAATAACTATTACAATGATCTCGTATTAAAATAAATATATCGAGTAGACATATACAGTGAGTAGTTTATATTCTTAAGGATTTATTAGGGATTCCTTAGGCACAGCCGCCAATGAGTAGAGGCGCCACATCGTTCTTTAAGATGCTCATCTTAACAAAACAATAATATAGCCATTCAGATGTAAATTCTTAAAATAATTACATCAACCTAATCAGGTCCTAGAGATTTATTTAATAATGTATACAGTTTGTCTTGTGAAATCTAGTGACAGATCTGTTATAAGTTGAAGACTAATAATAAAACACTGGTTGCTAGGAACATTCTGTTTAACAGCCTCCATAGCTGTCATGCTAGGTATGGGAAGAACCCAGCATACGACGATGGGAAAAGGGGGAAAGGCCAGTATCTAAGGAAAGGGGGAATGGAGACCCCTAAGCAGATCTGACAACACCTTGACTCACCTATTGTCCCTAAATAGATTCCACACTTATTACTGAGCAGTATACCTTAGCCCTGGCTGACCCTAGAGCTAGGCCCTAGATAGGGAGGGGGAGGGGTGAGCACTAGTCACCCCACTGCAACTAAAGACAAACCAGGGAAACAGACAAGGGGATACACTTAGCTTTGAGAAGACACCAGAGAGATCACAACTACAATCCACAAAGGAACTCCAAGGAGAATCTAGCTGGCTGCTAGAATTCCAGACCTGAACAGAGGAATTAACTGTATCACCAGCAACTCTCTGGAGAAACTGAGTGTATTTAAAGATCCAGCAAGGGTGTGTTAATTAGCAGCAGAAGGTGGAAATCATAGCTGGGTCCTAGAGAGGGAGGGATGATGAAAGGATCAAGAAGGTGTTTGCAAGGCCAAGCGCAGCGACCTTCTACAGTAAGATCCAGAATGACTGTTGGTCAAACTTGACACACCTGTGACAATAGTGTGTCACCCTGGCCTGGATGCCACAAATATAATAAAGCTGTGTCTGAGAGCAAGGGGGAGGTTCTCTGGTCAGGGGAACATTAGCATGCAATACCTCCTGTCTCAGGCCAGTAGGGGGAGCAGGCTGCCCCTATAAAAGCTGGAACTGGGGGCAGGGTTAGAGAGAACTGGACGACCTGTCTCTGGATTGAGAGGTGTCCCAGAACAGTGAGGGACAGTTGTATTGCACCCTAAGAGGACGTGTGGCAGTAGGAGAGCCACAAGCCAGGGACAAGAGGTGAAGTACGCCAGTCCTGGCAGATAAAGAACCAAATTTACCAAACTTTGGCGTCTGAGGCTGTGAGGATTCCACGTCCTACAGCAGATAACCAGTCCGCAGGGGACTGTACGTTCCTTGGCCTAAGAAGCCCGGAGGCTCCGCCACAGCAGAAGGGACCAGCAGAGCCGTACCAGGCCAGGAGTAGAAAGGAACCCACGTTGCAAACCATACGGGCGAGAGGACACGGTGAGCTCGGGACCGTGGGCTGTTACCCTACCAGGAGGAGATAGCCAGAAGGAGCGCAGAGAGCACGGTAGGCCTACACCCTCACCCTGACCAGGGCCAATTTCCCGTTTGCTCTCAGAAGTCCAGGCCCCCTCCTAGCCGGGCCTGTTTGTGGGTCAGTTCACCTGTTCTAGTAAAGACCCTGGACTGCAACCTGTTGTCTATGTGCTCCTTGCTCCTCCAGCACTAACGGTACTGGGACGTCCTGCACCATCACCCCCATCTTCCATTATACTGTCCTGGGGCCGCACACTTCCCGTGGGGAGTCACACTATCCCAGCTGCATACATCATCAGCCCCAGCGGTCTACCTGGCAGCGGCGGTCCGCACTGACCGCAATCCACGAGTGGCGTAGTCGGACACATCAACAGCACATCACAGACTACCAATGGTCTGACCACCCTGAGCCACGGAACCGAGTTGCCACTACTACCCCCATGGTTTCCCGATTGCCCGGCTCCGATTGCCCCACGGCCCAGGGGGTCAGCTTTGGCGTAGTCGGCAGGATCGTAACCAACCCGCCACAAACGGGTATTGCTTGCCTGAAAAAGACTGTACACGTACCTGAAGAAAAGGTTTCCCGCCATCCGGAGCCATTTCCCGCTGTCTTCAGCCGTCTCCCGCCATCTTCTGTCGGTTCCCGCCATCTTCAGCCATTTTCCCGCCATCGGACTCCATCTTCAGGACGCCGCGCGGGAAGAAGAGGGGCGTGGACGCCCAAACCGCGCGAGACCCGAAGCTCCGCCCCACGCACCGACGCTGCGCAAGGTCCTGGAAGGGAGAGAGAGCGACGCTGACGTCACCAGGACGCGACGCAAGGTCCTCGTCCAGAGCAGCACCAGCGGAGCCGCGGCCTACAGAAGAGGATAGTCGGAAGGTAGGCCACGCTTAACTAGGGGGGAGGAAGATGTCGGACACGGAGGCGCACACTACCACCAGCGCAGCTGCAGCAGCGGTGATGCCATTTTCCCTGCCTTACATCCCTGGAGCGGCCTGGCTGCCTAAGTATTCAGGGGAGCCCCATGCCCTAACTGACTTTAAGGAAAGGCTGTACAGTTTGTTCCAAGTTTAGCCCCTGACAGAAGAACAGAAGGTTAGCATACTGACAGGGCAGTTAACTGGCGCAGCCCAGCGGGAGGTAAAGTCATGGCCTGCTGAGGAGAAAAGAACTGTGAAGGGTATTCTGGCCCAGCTGCGGGGTACCTTTGACACACGTACCTCCGCTGAAATTAAAATGAGGTTCTATGGATGTAAGCAGCGGACACAGGACAGCATCAGAGACTATGCCCCAAATTTGCAGGAAGCCTTGAGGGCCATCCAACAAGCTGACCCTAGCAGCGTGCAGGATACGGATAAGCTACTAACAGAGCAGTTCATAGAAGGTCTGCTGTCTAGCGCCCACAGGACCCAGCTGCGCCTCATGTTCTTTCAGAACCCTGACCTGACCTTTGCCCAATTTAAGGACAGGGCCATAAGGGTGCTCCGTGAACCCGCAACAAGTGGCGCTATAAACCCCCGGCGCCCTGCTCTCACCTACCACCAGGAGGCGGCGCCCTCCTTTATGGACTCTGTGGGGGCCGATGCGCAGGCCCTGAACCAGGCCCCGTCGAAAGATCTGCATCATCAAGTCCAGGAGCTGACCAGGAGCGTCGCGGCGTTGACCAGGACCGTCCAGGCGTTACAAATGGACCCGTCAAGACCCATCGAGCTGGCTTCAAGTCCGGAGGATGTCCCGTGGCATCGACAGAGGAGGATCCCGTCGTTCCGAGGGAAGCCCACAGACCGCTACGCAGAGGATGGACAGCCCATTTGCCGTCGATGCAACCAGCCCGGACACATTTCCAGGTACTGTAATTTAAATGGGTCCAACCTGGGGCAGAGGGCCAACCCCCAGGCATAAGATCACCAGGCCCTTACAATTGGCGTAATAAGTACGTTGGGGGGCGCCCGGTTTTACCCATGGTGCTGGACGGTATCCCCATGAGTGCCTTGCTGGATACCGGGTCGCAAGTAACCACTATCCCTAATGTACTTTTTAAGCAGTATTGGACTGATGCTGATATCACACAGTATCCAGACAGTAACTTGAGCATCATCGCCAGTAATGGCTTACCCGTGCCGCAGATGGAGTTCAAGGAGATGACCATTAAAATTGGTAAAGTTGAACTACCGGCACAGGGAGTAATTATTGTGGACATTGACCGTCGTGAAAGTCACCCTAAAATAACTGAGGGTACTAAAGTGATTGAAAATTGGCTTTCAGAGGTAATTGTAATTCTACAACAGGTGACGGTGAATGCTAGTTCCAGCCAACAGAGAGTCCTCAACAAAGAGATAAAAGCCCTGATGAGACGGCAGCAGGTAGAACTGTCTGTTGGTGAGATCGGTAGCGTAAGAATGAGTGACCCATTCCCCATCTCCATGCCTCCCAAAAGTGAAATGATGATCTGGTGTCGGACCGCAATCGGGTTGAAAGGTAGAGACTACCAAGCCATGGTAGAACCCGTGTACTCAGACAGCAGGCCAACCATTTTGACAGCCCGGGGGGTGGTTGATGTCCGCCATGGGAGGGTGCCCGTCCGCATCCTCAACATTGGGGAGAGGGAGGTACATTTACCCAGGTACGCTACACTTGCCAAACTGTTTGCGGTTGAGCACATAGCTATCAGGGCCGTGGAACCCTTGCCTCCATCTCCACAGGCGGAGGGTAATGGCTCCCAGAAACAAAACGAGGACTGGTGCCAGAAACTCCATGTGGGTGCTGACTCCACTCCCCTGCACCAAAAACAAGGAGTCTACCGGGTGGTACAGGAGTACGAGAGAGTCTTTAGTATGCACCCGCTAGACTTCTGTAGAGCAAAAGGGATAGAACACCACATCCCCACAGGGAGCCACCCACCAATAAAAGAGAGACACAGGCCTGTACCCCCTGCACATTATCAGAACGCCAAGGGTATGCTGCAGGAAATGAAAGAAGCTGGGGTCATTAGAGATAGCTGTAGCCCCTGGGCAGCCCCCCTGGTTCTGGTGAAAAAGAAAGATGGCACCATGAGAATGTGCGTAGACTATAGACAAATCAACCGTATCACCCACAAAGACGCATATCCGCTGCCTAGAATAGAGGAGTCTTTAGCCGCACTAAAATCAGCTAACTTCTTTTCTACTTTGGACCTTACTAGCGAGTACTGGCAGGTTCCTGTGGCAGAGGCTGACAAGGAGAAGACCGCCTTCACCACCCCGATGGGACTGAGCGAGTTCAACTGTATGCCCTTCGGGCTCTGCAACGCACCAGGGACCTTCCAGAGGCTGATGGAATGCTGTCTAGGACACTGAAACTTCGAGACGGTCCTCCTTTACCTGGACGACGTGATCGTCTATTCGAAGACTTACGAGGACCATCTAAAGCACCTGGCCGAGGTGTTCGAAGCCCTGGCAGGCTATGGCCTGAAGGTGAAACCATCGAAGTGTCACCTGTTGAAACCGAAAGTCCAGTACCTAGGGTACGTGGTAAGTGCGGAAGGAGTAGCCCCCGACCCTGACAAGGTCACAGCAATCAAGAGCTGGCCAAGCCCCTCGAACATCAAAGAAGTGAGGCAATTCCTCGGGTTGGTAGGCTACTACCGAAGGTTCATCCCCGGGTTCACTAAGATGGCAGCTCCTATGGAGGATCTCCTGATAGGACAGTCTAAGTCCAGAAGCCAAAAGCCACCCTTCAAGTGGAATAAACCGGAAGAGGAGTCCTTCCGTCAGTTGAAGATGGCCCTCACAGGGGATGAGGTCCTGGCCTACCCTGATTATGGCCAGCCTTTTATTCTCCACACAGACGCCAGTAATGTGGGACTGGGAGCCGTACTGTCACAAAACCAACAGGGCAGAGAAAGGGTGATCGCGTACGCCAGCCGGAAGCTGAGGCCCACCGAGAGGAACCCGGAGAATTACAGCTCCTTCAAGCTAGAATTCTTGGCGGTGGTGTGGGCCGTAACGGAACGCTTCAAGCATTACCTGGCCTCCGCAAAGTTCACTGTGTACACGGACAACAACCCGTTAACACACCTAGACAGTGCAAGACTTGGTGCCCTGGAACAGCGGTGAATGGCCCGTCTCTCCAATTATGACTTCGTGATCAAGTACCGGGCAGGCAAAACCAATGCCAACGCTGACGCCCTATCAAGAATGCCTCACTTACCTGAAGGTGACGAAGACCCAGAAGAGCTGGAGGAGGTAGAACTCCCCGCATTTCACCGGTATGGAGCCGCTCAATACTCCCACCGCGTGAAGGAGGAGGATTTAACAACCGTTATGATCAATCCCCTACCTCACCACAGCTGGGAGACCCAAGATAGTGACCCTGCAATCCGCCTGGTGAAAGATCTGCTGACCCAGGAAGACGCCCGCATAGATCCGGATGCTCCAGAGGAAGCCAAGCAGCTATGGAAAGAGAAGAGCAAGCTGTTCCTCTACGAAGGCAAGCTGTGCAGAAGGCTTGTCAACCACCGGACACACGAGCTGACCTGGCAAGTCGTGGTCGCAAGGCGGGATGCAGCTATGGTCCTGGGGGCTTACCATGACAGAGCGGGGCACTTTGGTTGGAAGAAACTGGAGTTCCTGCTAAGAGGACGGTTCTTTTGGGTCGGCATGAGAGGGTCTGTAGAGAAGTGGTGCAGGGACTGTGGCCCTTGTAACTTAAGGAGAAAAGACCGCACCAGCCAGAAGACACCCTTGAAGCCCATCGTCACCCAGCAGCCTCTTGAGCTGGTAGCTCTGGACCACGTCAAACTGGCTCCAAGCCGGTCAGGATACATCTATGCCCTGACAATCGTGGACCACTATCCCCGTTTTCTAGTGGTGGTCCCGGTAAAAGACTTGACAGCCCAAACAGCGGCCAGAGCCTTCCAGCAATACTTCTGCCGTCCGCACGGGTATCTGGAACAGGTCCTGACAGACCAGGGCCCAGCGTTCGAGGCTGAAATCTTCCAAGAGCTCTGCAACCTCTATGGCTGTAAGAAGATTCGGACAACGCCTTACCACCCACAAACCAACGGGATGTGTGAGAAAATGAACAATATAGTCATTGATCTCCTGAAGACGTTGCCCCTGGAGGAACGCAGCCTGTGGCCAGAAAAACTGCCGGATCTAATAGACTTATACAACCATATCCCGGTGAATGCTACAAACTGCACCCCGGCTTACCTGATGCGAGCTAGACCAGGTAAGCTGCCCGTAGACCTGGAGATGGGAGTCCTAACACCTGAGGACACCTCCTCGGATGCGGACTGGGATACGGAAAGGCAACTGCAGTACAAGAAGGTACAGGAGAGTGTGGAGAAGAGCCTGGCCCAGGTGAGAGAAAGGCAAGAAAGACTCTTCAACCAACACGCCCCTGCTGGTCCCCTAGAACCTGGTGAGCAGGTCCTGAAGTGAAAGAGAAGGCTTCACAAGTTGGATGACCAGTGGGAAAGGGAACCCTACACCGTACTGCAGTCTGACCACGACAACCCGAAGGTGTGCGTGATCACCAAGGACGGAGGAGAAACCACTAGTACCGTCTCCAGAGACCACCTCAAAAGATGCCCCGAGCAACTCCGTAGTGCAGAAGAGGATCAAAATGACCTTGAACCCGCAGAGGACAAGGAAGAAATGATCAGCACCGTTCTCGGAGAGTTCCCTCAGTCCTGGACTCGAATAAACGATGCCATAGTGGTACCCGTCCTGCATTTCCTGCAACCAACTGAGCAACAACCTGCACCAGAGCCGGAAGGTGAAGAAGAGCAAGCAGTTCCAGAGGCGGAAGAGCCTGTACCAGCAGCCCAGGAGAGTCAACCCTCTGCTGACAGTGAGCCTGCCATGCCTGCGGTAAGCCAAAGGACCCGCAGACAGCTGCCTGTCCTGCCTGTAAGTCCAGCTGGTAGCTCTACCCCTAACGCTAGTGAAGAAAATCAGGTCGGTCCACCACCAGGCAGTGGGTTACACAGGTCAACCAGGAGCACAAAGGGGCAGATACCCGCTCGCTGGAGAATATAGAGTGCACTAAAATTGTAAATAACCATGTTGCCAAATGCTGAAATGTTTGCCAAGTTACCTGCATGATTATTAATAGTGTATTTCAGTTTCTTGCAGTTACCTTACGGACTCAAAGGTTATGGACTTTTAATAACCGGGACTTTGTATGGACTGCGTTCGGAGCTGACCAAGGAATGAACTAAGACTGTAAAGGACTTAGGGTAGGACAGACCCTCACCTGGTTAAGGTTCCCCGTTGTGTTAGTGAGATGGACACCCGGTCACAGACCACACTGTGACCTTAAGAACTCAACCTGTGCGTCGTTTGTCTACTAATGTTTTATAGTCATGTATATTATCTTTGTTTACTGTTTAGTCCCGGAGTACTAAATTCTACTAGGGGGGAATGTGTCACCCTGGCCTGGATGCCACAAATATAATAAAGCTGTGTCTGAGAGCAAGGGGGAGGTTCTCTGGTCAGGGGAACATTAGCATGCAATACCTCCTGTCTCAGGCCAGTAGGGGGAGCAGGCTGCCCCTATAAAAACTGGAACTGGGGGCAGGGTTAGAGAGAACTGGACGACCTGTCTCTGGATTGAGAGGTGTCCCAGAGCAGTGAGGGACAGTTGTATTGCACCCTAAGAGGACGTGTGGCAGTAGGAGAGCCACAAGCCAGCAGAGCCGTACCAGGCCGGGAGTAGAAAGGAACCCACGTTGCAAACCATACGGGCGAGAGGACACGGTGAGCTCGGGACCGTGGGCTGTTACCCTACCAGGAGGAGATAGCCAGAAGGAGCGCAGAGAGCACGGTAGGCCTACACCCTCACCCTGACCAGGGCCAATTTCCCGTTTGCTCTCAGACGTCCAGGCCCCCTCCTAGCCGGGCCTATTTGTGGGTCAGTTCACCTGTTCTAGTAAAGACCCTGGACTGCAACCTGTTGTCTGTGTGCTCCTTGCTCCTCCAGCACTAACGGTACTGGGACGTCCTGCACCATCACCCCCATCTTCCATTATACTGCCCTGGGGCCGCACTCTTCCCGTGGGGAGTCACACTATCCCAGCTGCATACATCATCAGCCCCAGCGGTCTACCTGGCAGCGGCGGTCCGCACTGACCGCAATCCACGGGTGGCGTAGTCGGACACATCAACAGCGCGTTGCAGACTACCAATGGTCTGACCACCCTGAGCCACGGAACCGGGTTGCCACTACTACCCCCATCGTTTCCCGATTGCCCGGCTCCGAGTGCCCCACGGCCCAGGGGGCGAGTCAATAGCATCTAACTAGTGTATCCTAAAAAAATACTTTATCTGGAGCGTCCTTTACATCTGCACAATTTTTTTCCCTCCTATAAAATTAACAGCTACCATTACTGAACCCTCATGACCCCATCATAGCCAGTGAGATTCAACAGTCTACTAGCCTAACTTCTCCTGTTAAATGGGTTATTTGGGAATTTGTTAATTTCTCCTGTAGTGCTTAGAGGCGTTTAATGGGACAGGATTATAGGGCCAGATTTTACAAGCAGCTGAAAGAGCTGGGGGGGGAACAGCTGTTCACTTGCCTCCAGTCCAGGTCTTGGAAGGCCTGATTTAAGACAGCTGCGCCTGTCTCAGTCTGACTGTGTGTTGTGCAAGGTGAGCAGACCTTGCATGTGCTGCTCAGACTCTGCTGAAGGCAGAGAAAGCACTTCATTTAAGGGGCCGTGCTGTATGGACTTGTTATTTTAAGTTTTGTTCTGTTATACCTTTTTGTGCCTGAAAGAGGCTGTTATCATTTGTTACCCTGACCAGTTTATTGACATGGAATAAACTGCCTGTTTGTTTGCACCAACGAACTGCATCCCTGTGTGAACCTACACCTACCACAGAGCTGACTCTCCACACTTCCTATGGGGCTAAGAACTTACAGGCAAGTTGTTGCTAATTACCTGCCTATTTTACCTGGTGCCGATCTTTGCTGGCTCAGAGAGGTCACGTACAGCTCTTGCTGGTGATTCTGCTTTTTCATTTGACCTCACATCAACAAAACAGCTCTTCCTCTTCTGGTCCGCCTTGTCGACAGGGTGTCATTGCCGATGTCTTGCTGATTGACCACTAGCTCCCCGCAGTTACGCAGCGGGAAGCTGACTGTTAATCAGCATGATTTCAGCAGAGAAGCCCTGTCAACAGAGCAGAGTGGAAAAGAAGAAGCTGCTCTGTCAACATGACGTCAGAACTTCGGAAGGAGGGAATAGTTAATATTTTGACATTCACTACTGTTAACCAAATTTCTCGTAATACATATAAAATGTATAAAACAAAATATCAATATATACTGTATAACCAACTTATCTTCTAACATTTTTGAGTAACATCCCTAAGAATATAACTAGAAAAAACTGGGCCTTATAGCAAAGGTTTGAAGGGCCACAAGTTCCTTTAATTCTAAGCGCTCCTCAATTCTTTTAAGATCCTTTCAGTACTATAATGACATGAATTCCAACCAGACGATGGTGTCAGAACTATATATATTCTGCTTTGTCATCCGTGTATGAAAGTAGTGGGCTTGTTTGCTTAGAAGTGAATGTTTTTGTATTTTTTTTTTAGGTACATGCAATGTTAAAACTTCAGAAGTGTTCTTGGCAGGACCAAGTTTCATCTAAGGGATTTCTGTTATAGAATTCAAGCGCAAGTACATATCGGGGGGTGAAAGAATTCCATTTATTTTACCAACAAATGTCATTCTCCGACTAAAGGATGATACTGTACATATTAAAGAGCAGCCTAACTTGTTTCTGGATGTACTTGTCATTGAAGTCACCACATTATTTTGATATGATCAATATTTTTTCTGCCAGTAAGAGGACAATAGTGTGTTTGCACTAAAAGTCAGTCAAATTGAAATGCAATCTGGTGTTGCTAGGCACAACATCTAATTTGTGATTTGTATAAAAGCAGCGCAGAGTGCTCCATGTATAACAGTGCTTGTTGTCTGATGACATTAATGGTGCTGGGCTCTCGCTGCACCTTTTGACAGTTATCTAACCTAATGATTTCATGTCACTGGTTTTGTTTGCGGTGGCATTGGGGCTGTATTGATAATGTAACATTCATGTTTAGAATAAAATAAAAGCAGAAAAGTCATTTGAAAAGAAACAAACAATATCTGCAATACTAATGTGTTCCTATTAGGTCATGTTATTGCACAATATACACTGGTTATTTTTTGTTATCTTCAGTTGTTTTTTACATGTTTGTATTAAACAAGTGATTATTTTTCTTTCCCTGGATGGTTTGCGAAAAAAATAGGTGTCACTTTCCTGTAGCCGTGGTTGGCTACTGAAATTCATTATTCCGAGTACCGTAGTTACTTTTTAACAGTCAACTGCTGAGAATTCTAGATCAACTATCTCAGCAAATACATACAGTACAGACCAAAAGTTTGGACACACCTTCTCATTTAAAGATTTTTCTGTATTTTCATGACTATGAAAATTGTACATTCACCCTGAAGGCATCAAAACTATGAATTAACACATGTGGAATTATATACTTAACAAAAAAGTGTGAAACAACTGAAAATATGTCTTATATTCTAGGTTCTTCAAAGTAGCCACCTTTTGCTTTGATGACTGCTTTGCACACTCTTGGCATTCTCTTGATGAGAAGTCATCAAAGCAAAAGGTGGCTACTTTGAAGAACCTAGAATATGACATATTTTCAGTTGTTTCACACTTTTTTGTTAAGTATATAATTCCACATGTGTTAATTCATAGTTTTGATGTCTTCAGTGTGAATGTACAATTTTCATCGTCAGGAAAATACAGAAAAATCTTTAAATGAGAAGGTGTGTCCAAACTTTTGGTCTGTACTGTATATCTATGGAAACGCAAAAAATATAAGTAGCCAGACACATATTCCCAGAATCAAAAGTTATTTTGTATCCATATTATAGAAAGTAACACACTTCTGTTGGGCGTCCAACCTCTGGTTGATTCTGAGAACTAGGCCCTGCAGAGCACATCTTGAATAGAGTAGAAGTGCGTATGTTGCATCCCCTCTCTATTAAAGGGAATCTGTCACCAGGTTTTTGCTACCTCATCTGAGAGCAGCATGATGTAGGACAAGAGACCCTGATTCCAATGATGTGTCACTTAGGTTACTGGGTGTAGCCGTTGTGATACAATCAGAGTTTTTAGATGTAGCATGTAGCAGAGCTCAGAAAGCTAACCACTCCCACACCAGGCTCTCTATGTACATTGTCTATTGACAGTAAACTGCTTTTCAGAGGAGGAGGCATGGTCAGAAGACTTTTCAAGAGGCAGCTAGTCAAGGCAATGATAATAATGTCCTAGTGATAAAACCTTCATTGTAAGTAAACAACAGCAGACAGCCTGATAAGTGACACATCTTTGAAATCTATGTTTTATCCTTCACTTCATGCTGTCTTCAGATTACATAGCAAAAACCTGCTCACAGATTCCCTTTAATTGTCTATGAGACTGACGGAAATGAGTGAGCATTGTACTTGGCTTTCTTCAGAAGTCCCATCAACAACGAATGGAGTAGAGTTCAGATTTTCACACTTTTGCTCCATTCAAGAAGGGGCTTTGCTGAGCCTGGTTGCCTCTTTCCACAGCTTAGATTATGGGATAACTTTCGATCCTGGGAACAATTTACAAATTAAATGGCTAACCAATGATGACAATTCATTTGAATGACTGAAATATTAGACAATACATTCTGTTGACGATAGCCAATGGCAGCCAAAACTTTCAAGCATACACAAATGAAATGTTTTATTTAACCCCTTCAGGACCCAGCCTATTTTGACCCTAAAGACCTTGGCATTTTTGTCAATTCTGACCAGTGTCCCTTTACGAAGTAAAAACTCTGGAACACTTCAACGGATCCTAGCGATTCTGAGATTGTTTTTTCGTGACATATTGGGCTTCATGTTAGTATTAAATTTAGGTCGATAATATTTGCGTTTATTTGTGAAAAAATCAAAAATATGGGAAAAATTTTGAAAATTTTGCAATTTTCAAATTTTGAATTTTTATTCTGCTAAACTAGAGAGTGATGTGACACAAAATAGTTAATAAATAACATTTCCCACATGTCTACTTTACATCAGCACAATTTTTGAAAAAAAAAAAATTTTTGGTAGGAAGTTAGAAGGGTTCAAAGTTCATCAGCAAATTTTCTTTTTTCCAGCAAAATTTGCAAAGCCATTTTTTTTAGTGACCACATCACATTTGAAGTCCCTTTGAGGGGTGTACATGACAGAAAACACCCAAAAGTGACACCATTCCAAAAACTGCACCCCTCAAGCTACTCAAAACTACATTCAAGAAGATTATTAACCCTTCAGGTGCATCACAGGAACTAAAGCCACATGGAAGAAAAAAATGAACATTTTTATTTTTCGAACAAAAATTTTCTTTTAGCCTAAATTTTTTAATTTTCACATGGGTAACAGGATAAAATGCATCCTAAAATTTGTTGGTCAATTTCTCCTTAGTACACTGATACCTCATATGTGGTCATAAACCACTGTTTGGGCACACGGCAGGGCTCAGAAGGGAAGGAGCGCCATTTTACTTTTTGAATGGAAAATTAGCTCCAAAAGTCAAATTGCGCTCCTTCTCTTCTGAGCCCTGTCATGTGCCCAAACAGTGGTTTACGACCACATATGAGGTATCAGTGTACTCAGGAGAAATTGACCAATACATTTTAGGATGCATTTTATCCTGTTACCCATGTGAAAATTAAAAAATTTAGGCTAAAAGAAAATTTTTGTGAAAAAAAAAGTACTTTTTTGTTTTCACAGATCATTTTGTGAAGCACCTGGGGGTTCCAAGTGCTCACTATGCATCTAGATAGGTGCCTTGGGGGGTCTAGTTTCCAAAGTGGGGTCACTTGTGGGGGAGCTCCACTGTTTAGGCACATTAGGGGCTCTCCAAACGCAACATGGTGTCCGCTAACAATTTGAGCCGATTTTCCATTCAATTTGTTAGCGGACACCATGTCGCGTTTGGAGAGCCGCTGTGTGGCCAAACATTGGAGCTCCCCCACAAGTGACCCCATTTTGGAAACTAGACCCCCCAAGGCACCTATCTAGATGCACAGTGAGCACTTGGAACCCCCAGGTCATTCACAAATTAATCCGTAAAAATAAAAAAGTGTTTTTTTTTCCACTTTTTCATTTTTATGAATCAATTTGTGAAGCACCTGGGGGTTCCAAGTGCTCACTATGCATCTAGATAGGTGCCTTGGGGGGTCTAGTTTCCAAAATGGGGTCACTTGTGGGGGAGCTCCAATGTTTGGGCACACAGCGGCTCTCCAAAAGCAACATGGTGTCCGCTAACAAATTGTCGGCTCAAATTGTTAGAAGACACCATGTTGCGTTTGGAGAGCCGCTGTGTGGCCAAACATTGGAGCTCCCCCACAAGTGACCCCATTTTGGAAACTAGACCCCCCAAGGCACCTATCTAGATGCATAGTGAGCACTTGGAACCCCCAGGTCCTTCACAAATTAATCCGTAAAAATAAAAAAGTGTTTTTTTTTCCACTTTTTCATTTTTATGAATCAATTTGTGAAGCACCTGGGGGTTCCAAGTGCTCACTATGCATCTAGATAGGTGCCTTGGGGGGTCTAGTTTCCAAAATGGGGTCACTTGTTGGGGAGCTCCAATGTTTGGGCACACAGCAGCTCTCCAAAAGCAACATGGTGTCCGCTAACAAATTGTCGGCTCAAATTGTTAGAAGACACCATGTTGCGTTTGGAGAGCCGCTGTGTGGCCAAACATTGGAGCTCCCCCACAAGTGACCCCATTTTGGAAACTAGACCCCCCAAGGCACCTATCTAGATGCATAGTGAGCACTTGGAACCCCCAGGTCCTTCACAAATTAATCCGTAAAAATAAAAAAGTGTTTTTTTTTCCACTTTTTCATTTTTATGAATCAATTTGTGAAGCACCTGGGGGTTTCAAGTGCTCACTATGCATCTAGATAGGTGCCTTGGGGGGTCTAGTTTCCAAAATGGGGTCACTTGTTGGGGAGCTCCAATGTTTGGGCACACAGGGACTCTCCAAACGCAACATGGTTCCAATTTGTTAGTGGACACCATTGTGTAGTGTATGTCAGGTTGGTGTGCGGTGTGGTATATTGTAGTGTATACACCACACACACACACACACACTACAACACACACACCAACCTGACATAGCCTACTAAGCTGAGTACGCCCTAGACTGGGATGAGTGGGACGGGCGGGACATTTTGTGTGCTGTGTGCGTGTGTAAAAAAAAAAAAAAAAAATCGAAACTTTATTATAGTGTGAGTGTACGTGTGTGTGTGTGTGTGTGCTTGGTGTAACCTTCTGCAGTCACGTGTGGGGGCTGTCAGGCGTAGGGGGCTGTCAGGCGTAGGGGGCTGTCAGGCGTAGGGGGCTGTCAGGCGTAGGGGGCTGTCAGGTGTAGGGGGGCTGTCAGGCGTAGGGGGGCTGTCAGGCGTAGGGGGGCTGTCAGGCGTACGGGGGCTGTCAGGTGTACGGGGGCTGTCAGGCGTACGGGGCTGTCAGGCGTAGGGGGGGGGCTGAAGAGATGGAGGAGCCAGCAGCTGCAGCAAGGGGGGTGATCACTGGGGCAGGAGCCGGCAGTAGCAAGGGGGGTGATCACTGGGGCAGGAGCCGGCAGCAGCAAGGGGGGTGATCACTGGGGCAGGAGCCGGCAGCAGCAAGGGGGGTGATCACTGGGTTTGCGGGGGGGGGGATGATCACTGGGATGGGGGGGTGCACACTGGGGATGGGGAGTGAACACTGGGGACAGGGGGGGTGAACACTGGGGGGGTGAACACTGCGGTCAGGGGGGGTGAACACTGGGGACAGGGGGGTGAACACTGGGGACAGGGGGGGTGAACACTGGGGACAGGGGGGGTGAACACTGGGGACAGGGGGGGTGAACACTGGGGACAGGGGGGGTGAACACTGGGGGAGGGGTGATTATTGGGAGGTGGGGGGTGATATCACTGGGACTGGGGGATGGTGGGTTTGATCACAGGAGCAGGGCATTTACACTGAGCCTGCTGCTGCTGTGATCACAGTCCACCGGCTGTCAGAAGGAGAGCAGCAGCCGGTGGATGAAGACGTGGGAGAGGGAGCAGAGGGAGCGGAGGTCGGGGTGCAGGTATGAAAGTGGAGGGGGGGTCGGGGGTGGAGGGGGGGGCAGGGTGGAGTGGAGGGGGGGTCGGGGGGGAGCGGGGGCAATACTACCTGATGCAGATCAGCGGCGGCAGCAGGCGATCAGCGGCGGCAGCAGGCGATCCACGGGGGGGCAGCTGCAGAGGGTCCACGGGGGGGCAGCAGCAGAGGGTCCACAGGAGGCAGCAGCAGAGGGTCCACAACGGCCGGCACCCGATCCATGGACGGGCAGTTGCGGCCATCATTAAAAACTCCCTCCACATCTGATTGGGGCTAGTATCCATGTGACGCTAGCCCCCCAATCAGATCTGGGGGGAGGGGGGAACAGAGGTGACACTCCCCCCAGCCAATGGCTGATGCTGTAAGCATCAGGCCATGCCCAGATTTAAATATTACACCAATTTTCATTGGTGAAATATTTAATTCATACCGATTGGCAGTTTCATTAAAAGTGAAAATGAAACAGCCAATCGGAGGGGTCCCAGGCACGGGGGGGTTAATCCACCCCCCGGGGGGTCGACTTCAGGATGTCCAGTTGCAGTAGCAACTGTGACACCTGAGCGACCCCGCTCGCAGGCGCTGCAGGGGGTCTTTCCCTCCATGTCACAGACGCTGTGACATGGGTCGGGAACGAACTGTTTTCCATGTCACAAACGGTGTGACACGGGTCGGGAAGGGGTTAAAGAATGAGATTTATCATCTAGTTATAGTTGCACATGTTCATTTTGATAAATAATGGTTCACCAATTTGCAAGTACAAAAAATCAACATGTGAATCAATTCATAGGACCCTGGTCCTGTGGCCAGTTCAGTTTTCCTTGGCCACTGGATGGAAGCTCTACAAACTACCCTCTATGTGTTAGCATCCAAAGCTCCTCTTTTGATTAGCTTGACTTGCGCGACATCATGATTGCAGAATGATGCACATACGACATTGTACCAGGCGGGCTAATCAAAAGAGGAGCCGCAAATGCCAGCAGATAGGAGGTGGTTTGCTGCGCTACCATCCAGCAGCCACGTAAAACTGCCCTGGCTTTAATAATTTCATAAATATCAAAGACTGACCGTCACTTCGAAATAGAGAACAGGTGTGAACAGGTGCATGCTAAGAGTAGCCATCTCCACATAACTAACAAATAAAGTTGCACTCTGCAATGCTATAGCATGTAAACATGAAATATATGAAATTGGAATTGCATTACTGCTCCAGAAAATAGGAAAAAACTAAGATACATAGCGCATAAATTGGCAATTCATGTAAGCCCAGCAGACATGACAAGGCGATCCTCTTTGCTGGGAACCTAACCTAATGTGATTCCTCTCCTGAGCTGATAGCCTACATTTATATGGTGTGGTAAAGCGACTTGCTCTGCTCTCCAGAGGCAGACACAGGACATGCGGTTCGGGTAAACTTCCTGCGGGTTTATTGTGCGGCATAAACTCCAGCAGCATCCAATAAAAATAAACAGTCCCTCTCGGGGTTAACGGGAAAACAGAAGATAAAGTATAACAGAGTGCTTTAGCCAGCGAGGCTTTGACTGCTCCTGGTAGCACAGTGAAGTCTCAGCAACACCTGTCCTCTGATGTTGCTCTCTGGCTTCAGCCCAACACAGCCTGGAGACTTCACTCTCAAGACCTCACACTACCGACAGGAAACAATAGTTACTGAGCATTTAAACCTTGCTCAGCCACATCCTGAGGGGAGGTAGTGTGAATGGCTTCCCACTCTCTTTGCCATTCACAAAAAAACACACCCTTTAAGTGAGTTAACCCCCAGCATATAACATGCTGACAGAAATTTAGTAGGTTTCAATTCACACAGGCTAGCAACCTGAGTGACATTTATCTCCCCTTGTATATCACACCAGTGACTCTGCCACAATGGGTAGGTAGGATCCTGCTGTGATTAAAACTGCCATAGGTTGATGGGTGAAGTGCTCAGTCAGAGAGCCTATCTATACAAATATCAAAGATTGACTGTCACTTGCAAATAAAGAACAGATGTGAACAGGTGCATACTAAGAGTAGCCATCTCCATATATAACCAACAAATAAAGTTGAACTCTGTTATGCTGTAGCATGCAAACCTGAAATTGGAATTTATGTGCTAAGTATCTTTGTATTTTCCTATTTTCCAGAGCGGCAATGAAATTCTAATTTCATATATTTCATGTTTGCATGCTAAAGCGTTACAGAGTGCTACTTTATTTGTCAGTTCTAATAATTTCATGTCACTATTTACGATTGATGTTGATTCCTTCCAGTTAGACCTTTTCTAATAAAATGCTCTTTTTTAATATTAGTCAGGGAATGTTTTAAAAAGGATTTTATGGTCATCCTGATGTGGAATTTCATGGTAAGTACACCACCCTTGTTTAGTTAAATTATGTATTTAAAGATATGTAGAGTTTATATTGTGAAATCGATTGAGATCAATCTTATGTCTCCCAATGTTATTCAATGAGGCAGTGCAGATCTGCATATTTTTTATCAGCTGTGAGAAAAAATTTGTAGCTTGCTGCGATTTCACTCCAAAATCAATACAGTGCGAGAAAAAAAATCGCATGCCATACGGACCATAAGTATGGCATCCAATTTTTATGGATGCATTACAATTTTGTAACATAGGAAACTGTAAATGGTTCTGTAAAAGATTAATAGCTGCTGAGTAAAAAACGGATTGTATACGGACAGCACACAGATGACAAGTGAGAAAAAATCATCCCACTCTTCTGGATGAGAATGGGACCGATTATTTATATGCTAGTGTGAGCACACTCTAACTGTCACAATACCTAAGCTACTGCAATGCCCTGCACGTGAGGAGAGCGACATAGCAAAATAGACGAACTATACTATATTTTTAATTTGAGGTATTTGCTATTATTATTATTATTACACCTACTACATTTTGGGAAAGTATTTTGGAGATGGAAATACCTCATTAATCAGCATGGGGCTGACACAAATGCCTTCACTGCCCTACATGACCAGCGATGCTAACAAAAAATCCCTTTATTGCCCTAGACTATAAATATTTTGGCCATTACAGTCCTAGTCAAACCCATAAAATCCATAAATGTTACTTAAAATCTCTTCACTACTCTAGTTCATTAGAAGGTTAGAAAAATAGTGATGAGGCCGGTAGCTAATTTGCTCACTAGCCACAATAGGAATATTGATAGCTACTAATAAGATTTTAGCCCTTATTTTTTCGGCGGACTTAAATGGTTTGCTTTAGTGTCTGTTTCCCACCTTTTTTACGGTTTATACAGTGTGTTTTCATATAATAAAAGTAATCTTTGTACTCTGTGTACTGTTTAAAAGCCATAAAATGTATTTATGTTGTTCCATAAAACACAATTGAGCATTAAGCAATACTAGAGTAAATTGTTGATTTTCATATTTAGCCGTTACACTAAAATTGAAGAAATCTGCCATTTGAAATAGCACAAATTCGAGACTAATAAGTAAATATTATTGCTACCGGCTAATGAAATACAATTTTTTTATTGCTCTTTAGCTACTTAAAAAATGAGCACCTGCACCCTCTCTCTCCCCCTCACTTGTCCCTGGGTGACACCCTACTATTTTTGTCATGAAGCTCATATCTCTCTTATAATTCTGTCAATGAAATATAACACAGTCCTACAGCCCTTCCAGCTATCCCCCTCTGATAAATCCCTGGAGCAATGACTGTCAATCCCTCTTTATTTCCTGCCTGAATTTTGTCTATATTTAGATTGATACCGTATACATTAGCCTGACTGAACACACATACGGTGTGGGAATAGATTTTGTGTAGTGTTGAATGGTGCTCATTAAACATGGGTTATCTCATTCTATTGTCAGCTTCATCCACCTAATTGTAGATCTAGCGATTTTCTTATTTGTGTCCTTATTTCTTTGCACACAAGCTCACATGGGAGGTTCCACGTCAAATAGAATTACGGCCGGGTGTAAGTGAGCATCGGGGCACTTGGATTTCACGTGTTTTTTGGTTACAATGAATTAAATGGTTGAAAGGTAACTTTAACATGATTTCAATATCACAATTAGTTTTTTTCTGCAATGTTTTCTCCTTTAATGTAAAACATTATCATGATGTATAAAGCAAACAAAGGAGATTTAAATTGATCTTAGTGTCAATAAAATGTAGCTAATATTAAAGTAAATATGATTGCAGTAATTATTTCTATCATTATTTTATTATTCATATTAAGGGACTAATGTCTAGACTATGCAACCAGTTTCTTTATGTTAAGATTATATTGATGTAAGCAATACATAATGCATAGACTACTCAACAATGAAATTGCAACACTAAGAAGGAAAAGTTGTGGAATTATGAAAATCACAGGCTGGATAGACATGTTAATGATATGAAATGCTGAAAAAATGTGAAACAAAATTTTCAAAACATCTCGATTTATTGAGCATCAAATGTGAGCAACCATGCATGGAAATACACACATTTACATGGCTAGGCTGCTATCAGTAAGATTATTAATGGTTTTGTTATGAATATTGAGCCATAGTGAACTCATTTGGGCATTAGATCCGTTGTTTGGAGCTCCATTTGCAATTGCCAACCATTGAAGTCCCAGATGTGTTCAATGGGAGACAAGTCCGGAGACTCTGCAGGCCATAGTAGCAAGTTTAGTCCACACAGGCTGCTACTTCTATTACTTAGTTCCCCCTCAGTCCCCTGCAGTCATCCTTGAGGTTTGTTATTGTTTATGACGCGCCCCCTGGGCCGTGTGTGTAGGGGAAATACCCGGAGCCGGGTCTCTGTCTAATGCTGGGGGTTGTAGTCTCCGTGACGGCGACCCGGTCCCGTGGCTCAGGGTGGTCAAACCAGTGGCAGTCTATTTATGTGGTTTTATGATATTAAATGTCCGACTATGCCACCCGTGGATTGCGGTCACTGAGAACCACCGCTGCGTGGCAGACCGGTGAGGCTGATGTTGTGTGCGCAACAGAGGGTAGTATAACTCCCCACGGGAGGAGTATAGCCTCAGGGCAGTGAGTGCAGATGATGGGGGTAATGGTGCGCGGGAGCAGCAGTAGAAATGACTCAGAGTCCGTGCAGTACAGTTCAGGGTCTTTACTGTTGGTAATGAAGGAGACCCTGCCGGGAGTACTGGTTAACATTAGAGGCCTGGTCAGTCTGTGAGCGAATAAGAGTCCCGCTGGCCAGGTGGAGGTATAGGCCTTCCCGTCTGACTGCACTCTTCCTGGCTACCCTGCTGTAGTCGTGTAGTAGCCCACGTCCCTGAGTGTACCGTGTGGTGCTCACCCGTATGGCTGGTGACATGGGGCCTTTGGTGCCTTCTGCTCCTCGATGGCGGTGCTAGTCCCTTGCGTGTGACTGAGCCTCCGGGCTTTCTATGGCCAGAGGACCTGAAATCCCCTGCCAGGTGGTTTCTGCTGCTGGATGTGAATATCCCCACAGCCTCAGACTCCAGTGTCCGTTTCTCTGCGTCTTCTGCCAGGACAAGCTCTGCTCCAGTCCCTGGTCTTCAGCTCCTGGCTCCTACAGAGCTCCTTGCTGCTGCTCTGTCCCTTCTCTGGAACTAACTACTCTAACCCCGCCCCAGATCCAGTTTATAAAGGGCAGGTTCCTCCCCTCCCTGGACTGGGGCAGGAAGTGTGGCATGCAATATTGCTCCTGACCAGGAAAACCCATGCTCGCTCTCAGACATGGTATTTCTACCACTGTGGCAACCAGACCCCTGGGGTGCCACATTTACATCCTGAACTTCCTGCAACCTCTCCTTCTATGCCTCTAGATAAATTTATGAAGCTAAATTTGTCCCACAGTTCACATACTCCCACTCTCTGTGCAAGTCCCATCCACCTACAAAGCACCATCTCTAGACACCTATACAGTCTCAAGATAGAGAAATTGCTTCTTACAGTTTCTCCTTCCTTACATTCGTCCCACTTCCCTTTGTATGTGCTATCCTTAGACCCTCCTGTAGTCCATAATGTAATGGGTGCTGACACTGGCACCACTGAGGTTAAAGAAGCACTCCCATCAAAATTTTTATCCTCCTAATATATTGAAATTGTTAATAGGTATGTGGATGCAACAGCACAGACAATGAGGAGACAGAAGTACTTAAACCAATAACTATTTATTCGATTAAAACAATCAAAGGGGTGCCTTTGGCACAATATCAGGAAGTAATGCAAATGGTGAAAAAATGAAACTAGTTATTTTACAAGGAGAATACAGAATTCAGATGAAAAGAGTATTGACAATGCTATTGACACACTGTCGTTCTATTATTACCATTAAGCAACTGTTATCGTCAGTGAGGTCTTATTCTTAATACTCTAGTCAAAAGGGCATCACTATCACTACCAGGCCCGTCACCGTCGTCACTCTCTAGGCAACACAGAACATCACACAGGTTGTAACGAGGTTCGATAATACTACCCGTTAGGCCGCAAGTCCCAGATTGGTGGGTTACTCTGCTCACTCGACCGCCTTCATTCCCTGAAGCATGGCCCCAGTCCCCAGTTTGTACCGTACATCTACACTGGAAGCTATGGTAGACACAAACGTTTCTCCACTGCGGCCTACTCGTCTCTCTCAGTCCCCCGTTTCTGATCACTCACATGAGCTCTCCTGGCTCTGGTCTCTCTCAAGTCTACACTCAGGTCTGGTCTCTCTCGGGTTTTCACTTAGGTCTGGTATCTTCTGAATCTTTACTCGGGTCTGATCTCTCAATTCGTTTACTCGGGTCTGTTCTCTTGTAATGGCGGCTATAAGCCCACTCTGCTACACACACGACCGTCCTGATACAGGTACAGGTGCTGACTCCTCCCTTTCTCTGCCCTCTCAGGCCTTTTAATTTTTAACTGCACCAGAGCTGTCAACTGACCCGGTGTCTCCTCTAATCTCTTCCCTGAGGGATCATGCACTTCACTTTTGAGTTCCTGCCAATGTAATTTTTTCTGCTTTTCAAATGTTCTGTGGACAGAAGAAACAAAGCAGAGCTTTTTGGCAATGCAAAGCAACAGTTTGTTTACAGACGGCGCAATGAAGCTGATAAGAAAAAGAACAAAATTCCAGCTGATAAGTGCAAGAAGCTTATAGATGCCTACAAAAAAATGTTTAGAGGCTGCCAGCAATGCCAAAGGGTGTGCAACCAAGTATTAATTAGGGGTGCCTTTATTGCTGCACATGCTGTTTATTCTGTTTCTCCTTTGAAATTGAAACATGGAAGTTGAAAAACAATGTTTTATTGTTGTATTACTTTGGATCACTAATTAAAAAATCCTGAGGATATAACTTTGGTACATTTCCATTTATTTCTGAAGATATTGTACAGTCTATGAAAAAAATGAAGGCGAGCAGCACTGTATTATTGAGCATGCCACAATATTATATTTTGTAATATATTTTGTAATATATTTATTTTACCAGAATTGCGACACAATGCTGGGCTTCCTGGTGGTCACACAACTTTCTCAGCTTTGTTTCTGTCTTTCCTGGCTGGCATCATGTTCATAGGACAGGTGGTTTAGTATCACTCTGGCACACTCATGTAGATGTAACTTCAACAATGAGATGCAGCTACTGAAAGCTTCTTTTCATTTAAAGAAACATGAATATGCAGACCCAGCACTCAGTTGCTGGATCCATGCATGCACAGAATAGAAGAAGAGCACTCACCCTATTGTCTTGTCTACTAGAATGGAACATGGCATTCAAAGCTTTATAACATGGGATGGAGTAACTGAATAGGAGAGAACTAAATACCACAAGGCAGACTGGGAACCATAGCTTCAGCTGACATGTCCAGTTTTGGACTGGGATGCCTAGGGCCCACAGGTACAATTGATTCTAGGGTTACATGGAAATACATATTAAGCATTATCCTCGTTAAAGTGGAGTATTGACTGTAAAATACAGATGACTCTTGCACATTTACTGTTCCCACACTGTATCTGCCAGGTACATTTATGATGGTTTACCTTAAAGGGGTTCATAGTATAGGTGATAATTTATTGGTTGGTGGAGGTCCAACCACGTTGGGCCCACACCGATCAGAAGAATCAGAAAATTTTATTTGTATCCAAATTTCAACATGAATAAAGTATCATCTCCCATATTGTGGCCCCCTTACAGCATAATGTTGCTCTCTGTAGCCCCCATACAGTATAATGTCCTCCATTGTGATCTACATACAGTATAATGACCTTCTGTGTCTTCTATATGATATATCGCCCCAATATAGCATAATATCCCCCTTTAAGGCCCCCAAATAGTATAATGTCCCCCATTTTGGCCCCCGTACAGTATAATATCCCCCTCTTTGGCTCTCATACAGTATAATATCTCCTATTCTGGCCCTTATAAAGTATAATGTCTCCTATTGTGGCCCTCATAAAGTATAATGTCCCTCTCTGTGGCTTCCTATACAATATAAGGTTTCTTATTGTGGTCCCATACAGTATAATGACCGCCATTGTGGCCCTATAAAGAATAATTTCACTCTCCGTGGCTCCCATACAGTATAATTTCACCCTCTGTGGCTCCTATACAGTATAATATCCCCCATTTTAGCCCCCATACAAGATAATGTTGTGTCCCCATTGTGCCCCAATTATCTAGGTGTTTTATGTATCATTCTAGCCCTTGGCATGATGTGAGACATAGATCTTAGTGCATCACTAATTTAGTCAATACTAAATTTACATATTAATAATACAGAACATTTCTTAAAGCATATATAAGTACTAAATATAGCTTGCCTAAAAATAAATGAAAAGTCAAATAATGCATTTGCCACAAAAATAAATTAAGATTAACCAATTGACCAACCAAGCAATTATCAAATAAATAAAGCATGATTCCCTTTCTCAGAATAAAGTGCTATGAGATCATGTTTGTGGCATTATTTGTAACAAAGAGGTAGTTGTTAATTGCAATAGGTCACATCTGTAGCTTCTTCAGTAACAGCAAATCCTGGGATTATCCAGGAGTGAGAGGCTGTGACGGTTTGCGCAAATGTGTGTTCAAACAAATCTGCAAGGTTAATGACAAAATTATGCCAGAAAGATGTAAACTGCAATTCTTCTTCAGTTGTTCCAAGCATGACTGGAGCCTCACACTTATTAGAAACCACAGCACATTTTAATAACTATCACAATTTGTTGCATAACTTGCTCATGTTTACCACTTTGTAGAACTATTCCCATAAAGGAAGTTATGCTCTAAGGCTTAATCCTAGGAGACATTTGATCGCGGTCAGCATAACAGACCTGTTAGAAACAGCTCAGAATGCTTTGTCTAATGCTGATTTATTTAATTAATCTGTAGATATAAAACCTTTCTTGGGATGTATTGCCTTATTGTTTTTGCCTTAACTTGTACACATTAATGTTAATCTGCCAATCAGGATGTCTCAACTGTGATACAAAATGTTTCTGTATGTTGTACACTAAATTTGTGTGGGAGTTTCTGAGAAGAACTCACTTAGTTTCAAATAAATTTATCACTGATTTAAAGAGAATCTGTCATCAGGTTTTTGCTACCCCTTCTAAAAGCAGCATAATGTTGGAGCAGAGATACTAATTATCGGGAATGTGTCACTTTTTGTATAACCCTACTAAAACCAATGAATGGCAGCTTTCTGTGTAAGCTGTGCATAGGCAAAAAGCTGCCAATCAGTGGTGTGGGTGTGGTTAGACTACTTGGCAGCTGGCCAACTGGTCATCTAGGAATAATCTCCTGCTGATAAAACAGTGATTTAATTAAAATTACAGCAAGCAGCTCATAGATACATCATGATGCTTTCAGATTAGGTAGCAAAAATCTGGTGACAGATTCCCTTTAAGTTTCTATCATTTTGGTATTTGTTTATTTAATTTCAGAAGTGAAAAATATTAGAATAACTTCTCACATAATTTTAATTGTTAGGAGATTTGTATTGTCTGCTATGTTTCACAAATAGCCTTTTAAGGGGTTGTCTAGTTATAAAAAAAAGTTCCGTAGTTGAATGTGTTTATTAGTGATGAGCGAGCATGCTCGCTACTGCTGGGGGCTTGATGAGTAGGGGGTTGCTTGGCGGGAGCTTGGGTCTCCTCCCTGCATGTTTGGCGCTCTTTACAGAGCCAATGAACATGCAGGGATTGCCTGCCACTCACTGTAATGCCGTAGCCATGTTGGTTGTGGCATTACAGTGATTGGCTGGCTGCACAGCATCATCAGGTCTCTATCAGACCTGGCGCCGCCATGCTCGTCACAGTCACTCCGGAATCAAACAGTGTAGGGAGAGCTGCTGCTGAGCTAGGGAGATATTTGCTTGTTTCTAGTTAGTGTAGGTGTACCAAACTATATTAGAGACACATATCCATCTCAACAAACAGTCCTTCTGAGGACTAATCCATCTGCAGAGATATCAGGCAGGCAGTGTATATAGGCAGACAGGGTATACAGCAGACTGCAGTGCATATAGCACAAGAGGCTCCATTCCAATTCTGCCTTCTGCTGCTGCTTTCTAGAAATAGGCCCAAGTCTCAGGGGTCAGGAATAATTTTTTTGGGATTTTAATCCTCAAAAAGCAATCCAGAGAACACCGTTGTTCTGCGCCATTTGCTTGTGGGCACTGCAGAATACAGCGAGGTCCTTTCCATATTGCAGCGCTAAAAATCCAGCTATTTAAAACTGTGTTTTCTCCATCACACGGATCACATATATGTTTTCAGAAAATACTGCCATTTCTGACCTCCATTAAAAATTTGTTTCAGTGTGTCAGTGAAGCAATTGACACCAGTTTGCTGTTCAAAATAGTTAACTACAGGTCAGGTATTTAAAACTGTGGTTTGTCCGTCACACAGATCACATATACGTTTTCAGAAAATACTGCCATTTCTGACCTCCATTAAAAATTTGTTTCAGTGTGTCAGTGAAGCAATTAACACCAGTTTGCTGTTCAAAATAGTTACCTACAGGCCAGGTATTTAAAACAGTGTTTTCTACGTCACACGGATTACATATACGTTTTCAGAAAATACTGCCATTTCTGACCTCCATTAAAAATTTGTTTGTGTGTCAGTGAAGCAATTGACTCCAGTTTGCTGTTCAAAATAGTTAACCAGGTATTTAAAACTGTGGTTTCTCCGTCACACGTATTACATATAACTTCGCTCCAAATTCAGCCATTTGTAGTGAGCGTGGAAGATATTGTCCTCCATTTAAAATGGGCAAGGCGCGTGGCAAGGGATGGGGAACTGGACGCGATGGTGATGGTGCATGTAGAGGTCGAGGCCGTGGGCAAGCTGAAATTGTGCCACAACAAACACCCACATCTTCTCGCCCGACCTTCCTGTCCCGATTCCTAGGGGACCGCAGCACACCACTATTGAACCCAGAGCAGTGTCAAAAGATTGTTTGCTGGATAGCGGATAATGCTTCCAGTCACTTAGCCACCACAACCACCCTGTCTTCCACACGATGAAGTCTCAGTAGCCGTGAGTCTGGACTGCATATTCCTCACCCTGATCCTCCTTCCTCCCACCATGCCGAGTGCCCGGAGACAACTGATCCCACACTTGGACACTCCGAAGAGCTGTTCACTTTTCCATTTATAGACTCGGGCCTCTTGCCTGGTCCACTTGAAGTAGAGGAGCTTGCATGTAGCGATGCCCAAATATTTGAGCAGCCACGGGCACACGAAGGCGACGGTGGGAAAGTATCACAAGAGGTAGACGATGATGAGACACAATTGCCAGAAAGTCAGGAGGAGGACCAGGGTGCGGAAGTGGAAGACGAGGTGGTGGATGATATAGTAACTGACCCAACCTGGCAGGAGGACATGCAGAGCAAGGACAGCAGCACACAGGGGGAGGGAGGCAGAACACCCCAACAGGCAGGAAGAAGCAGTGTGGTGGCCGAAGACAGAAGGCAGGCAACCGTTCCCCGCAACACCAACACAAAGGAAGTTGCCAGTACAACTGTTAGGTCTTCCCGATTCTGGTTGTTTTTTAAAGACTGCCGATATCCCCAAAAAGGTCATTTGCACCACCTGCAAGGCCAGCATCTGCAGGGGTGGCAAAACTACTAGCCTGACAACCACCAGCATGATCAGGTGCATGGCAGCAAAGCAAAGGGTCCAGGAACAGTGTCTGTGGATGGCACCACTGCTTCTTCTGCTGTTGTGCATGCAAGCCAATCCCCTGTCCATGGTGCATGCGAAGAAGCTTTCTGCCCTGCACCTGTCGTTATACACTCTCAAGTAGCAGCATCAGGAAGCACTTCCAGTTCTTCTCCCAGTGCAGAATTCAGTTGCCATACCCCAGTCCTTGGAATGGTAAGAGCAAATACGCAGCCAACGCCCCACAGGCCACACTACTAAATTCCCAAATTTCACAACTGCTTGCGCTCGAAATGTTGCCTTTTAGGCTCGTGGAGACGGAAGCATTCCACAATGTGATGGCGGCGGCCGTCCCTCGGTACTCGGTCCCCAGCTGCCACTATTTCTCCCAATGTGCTGTCCCCGCATTACACAAGCACGTGTCCCAAAACATTAGCCGTGTCCCCACAGTCTACAGATCCTGCACCTCAACCTCCTCAGCCTCCATCTCCGAAATGACCACATCAGTCACAAGCTGGAAGCACTGCAGCACTGCCTCGCCTGAGCAGCAACAGGCTGTGCTGAAGCTAATATGCTGAGGTGACAAACCGCATATTGCTGAAGAGTTGTGGATAGCTCTGAAAGAGCAGGCAGATCTGTGGCTCACACCGCTGAACCTACAGCCAGGCATGATCGTGCGTGACAATGGCCGGAACCTGGTGGTGGCTTTGAGGCGAGGCGAGCTCACACACGTACCATGCCTGGTCCATCTGCTTAACCTCGTGGTTCAGCGGTTTCTCAAATCCTACCCGGAGCTGCCGTATCTGCTTGTTAAAGTACGCCGCCTATGTGCCCATTTTAGAAAGTCACCTACAGCTTCCGCCACCCTTGACTTGTTTCAGCAGCGTTTGCAGCTCCCGGCTCACCGACTGGTGTGTGATGTCCCCACGCGTTGGAACTCTACACTGCAAATGTTGGGAAGGATTTGTGAGAAGAAGAGGGCAGTTGTTGAGTACCAGCATCAACAAGGCCGTCGGTATTCAGTTCAGACTCAACACATAAGACCTCGGGAGTGGACATGGATGTCAGACATACAGAATGTACCATCCTCCAAAATTTTGAGGACTCCACCAAGATGGTGAGCGGCGATGACGCCATAATTAGTGCCACCATCCCGCTTCTCTGTCTTCTGAAATGCTCTCTGCTCACAATCAAAGAGGATGCATTGCAGGCAGAGCACGATAAGATGGAGCAAGGAACCATACAGGGTGATTACACACAGCCCAGCCTCATCTCATTCCAACATGGATTGGGTGACAATGAGGAAGAGGAGGAAGAACAAAGCTAGTTTCATGTGCTATAGACGGTACTACCTGCACAACTGTCATACCGTCTGTTCAGCATGGATGGCCAGAGGACAGAGAGGAGGAGGAGGAGAGCATGGTCAGTTATCCTCTTGGTGAGGACACGGAAGTCTTGGCTGTTAGCAGTCTGGCACGCATGGCTGAGTTTATGTTATGCTGCCTTTCCCATGACCCTCGCGTTTTCAAAATTTTGGGTGACAGTCATTACTGGTTGGTGACACTTCTAGACCAACGCTACAAAGAGAACTTTCACTCTCTTATTCCTGAGGCGGACAAGTCTACAAAAATGGGGCAGTACCAGAAGGCCCTTGTTGCGGAACTATTAAAAAAATTCCCATCTGAAAACGCTGATGGCAGAGGTCACAGTTAATTGGACAACCAAGGAGTACAGGCGAGAGAGACACAACTTCAATCCAGCAGAGGCAGGGGAACACTGTCAAAGTTCTGGTAGAGTTTTCTCAGCCCCTCTCATCGCACAGGCCCCGAGGCACGGGGTACTCTCACAAGGAGTGGAAAGTTTGGGAAGATGCTGAGGGAGTACCTTGCCGACCGTACCAACATCCTCCGTGATTCCTCTGTGCCTTATAATTATAGGGTATCCAAGCTAGATACGTAGAATGAACTGGCTCTCTATGCCTTGGAGGTCCTGGCCTGCCCTGAGACTAGCTTTTTATCAGAGCGGGTTTTTAGTGCCGCTGGTGGAATTATAACTGATAAGCGCATCCGCCTGTCAACTGAAAATGCTTTCAGGCTGACTCTTATAAAAATGAATAAGGGCTGGATTGGGCCAGACTTCTCAACACCACCGAATGATGGCAGCGTAACATAAACTCAAAGCCAATGTATTTTTTTGGGAGGTATATTCCCATTCACCGATTCACACTCACACATGGGTATACGCTTCCTGATTTTGGCTATTTGCTCTTTTCCTCCTCCTTCTCTTCATCCTCATCCTCCACCACCATATCACCAGGGTGACCGTGGTCCGTGATGCAACACCCACATAATTTTTTTAAAGGGTGTTTATGATTCCCGTAAAAAAAATTTTTATACAGTATGTTCATGTATACGCCCCATGGGTAAATGTTTGTCAACCCATACACTTAGTGCATGGGCATTACAAGTATAGGAGACCCGCCCCTTCCTAATGGGAACATTTTTTTATGAGGCCCTCCTCCACGTCTCTTCCAAGGGGCATTGGAGTGCCTCCCAATTTTTGGCAGCCCTTGCATTCACTGCATAGGCAAATACAATGGGAGACCCACTTCCTAATAATGGGAACATTTTTTTTCAGGAGGCCCTCCTCTAAGTCTCTTCTTCAAAGGGGTATTGGGGTGCGTCCAAATTTTCAAAGTGGTATTGGGGTGCGTCCAAATTTTGGGCAGCCCTGCCACTCACTGCATACGCAATAACAGTATAGGAGACCCACTCTTTACTAATGGGAACAATAAACATAGCCAGCTGATGGCTCTCTAAGAATAGTAAAGGTTGCCTGACAGCCCTATAAAAATAGGTTTTGTGACTTTCAGAGTCCCTCCTTCATAAATGAAACACGATGTATCTGATGATATCTCACACACCACATGGCCAGATAGGGTTGTAAATTGTTAAAATAACATTTCCTGGTGAATGCATTTGTCACAGTTGAAAGCCATGCAAAAGTGCAAAAACGCATCAAAAACGCTAAGTGTGTACATAGCCCAAGGTGTGGAGGAGTATTTTTGTTTTTTGTTTTTTTATTTTGCTTTATATACAAGTCATTACCCTGGAAAGGATGCTCCTTAACATATTTCCCAGGAAAATCCATTTTGTTTTTGTTTTTGTATGTTTTATTGTGAGTCCGTAAAAGTGACGTAATACCTCTGACAACGTTGTTGACAGAAGTGACCTGGGAGTCAGAAATGCTTCCAGAGGTCTTCCCATGCTGTTCCCATGTCATTTGAGCACTGTTCCCATCGATTTGGGCAATTTTTAGGCCCTCTGTAGACCGGCGGGGGGGAGCCGCCTGAAAAATGCTCGAGTTTCCCATAGACTTACATTGGGTCGAGCACCCGAGTATTCTAATGTGCTCGACCCGTGCATCGAGCACCTGAGCATTTTAGTTGTAACATCCCTGGCGGTGTGCTGGCATGGCTTACCATCTCCCACCATGTAAGACCGCCAACTTACCTATCGGTCCAGGCTGCACACTTTGCTCCATTACTTGCTGTGTGCATGTCTCTTGTCTGATTGCTTAGGGCGGCGGCCCTTTTACTTCCTGATTCTTAAAGTTACAGTGTGCGCAGTCCTAATGCGTTCCCAGCCTATTGCTGTGAGTCACTCCACCCAGTAGGAGGTACCTGAGCAACACTTTCTTTCAGTGTGTTGTGTGCAACTGAGTTGCCAGGTCCTGTCCTGTATCTTGCCAGTTTCCGCCACCCTGGGGGCTGAGTGCCCAGGCCAGTTTCCTGTATCTGTGTTTTCTAGTCTGTTTCTGCCACCCTGGGGGCTGAGTACCCAGTCTCGTTCCTGTATCTTGTTCCAGGTTCAGTTCCTGTCTGAACAGTGTCCTAGCCCGGTTCTGCTTGTCCCGTTTCCCTGCCTCCATTTCTACCTCCTGTGTTCTAGCTATCTTCCTGTGTTTCCCAGTCTGTTCCATGTGAACAGAGCCCTGTCCTGTCTGCCTGCACCTTCTGCTCTGCGGTTACGCTCTGCTCTGTGCTGCCTCACTTGTCCTCTGCCCCTGCGGTTTCGCTCTGCTCTGCTTGCCCCCCGCACCTGCGGTTTCTCTCTGCTCTGCTTGCTCTCCGCACCTGCGGTTACACTCTGCTCTGCTTTCCCTCCGCACCTGCGGTTTCGCTCTGCTTTGCTTACCCTCCGCACCTGCGGTTTCGCTCTGCTCTGCTTGCCCTCCGCACCTGCGGTTTTGCTCTGCTCTGCTTGCCCTCCGCACCTGCGTTTTTGCTCTGCTATGCTTGCCCTCCGCACCTGCAGTTTCGCTCTGCTCCACTTGCCCTCCGCACCTGCGGTTTCTCTCTGCTCCGCTTGTCCTCCGCACCTGCGGTTTCGCTTTGCTCTGCTCGTCCTCCACACCTGCTGTTTAGCTCTGCTCTACTCATCCTCCGCACCTGCGGTTTTGTTCCTGTATCCCAGTCTGTACTGGTCCCTATCCAGCCTGCTTTCCTACCAGCCAGTATCTGCCTGTCTGCATACCGGCCGTGCCTGCCAGTATCCACCTGTCTGCATACCAGCCGTGCCTGACAGTACCCACTTGTCTGCATACCAGCCATGCCTGCCAGTACCCACCTGTCTGCATACCAGCCGTGCCTGCCAGTACCCACCTGTCTGCATACCAGCCGTGCCAGCCAGTACCCACCTGTCTGCATACCAGCCGTGCCTGCCAGTACCCACCTGTCTACATACCAGCTGTGTCTGCCAGTACCCACCTGTCTGCATACCAGCTGTGCCTGCCCGTTACTGTATTCCCCGGTGTGGGTCAACAGCTGTGACCGGGGTCTGACCTAGAGTAGCACGTGGGCCACCTCCCATGTCCCTCCTCGGACCACGGAGTTGATTAAGCCGCCGTGTGTCCGTGGTCAGATCTGGCGAGGCCCCTAGTCACGCCCCTCCAGGCACTCCTCGGTTCGTGGCCCAGTGAGACCACTAACCAGGCTCACGCCAGTCAGTCTGGGCATGAGCGTAACATTAGTGCTCGCCCATCACTAGTGTTTATATTAGTTTATGCAACTTAGCCTGGAATCACACTGTTACTTACTCAGTTACTTACTCCTCACTCAGACAGCAACTTACTGTTGCTGTCTGAGTAAGGACCATGATGCACTTACTGGCCACAGGTCTCCTGGCCCTAACTTGACAGTGTAATTACTAGTGTTGAGCGAACATGCTCGACACTGCTCGGTACTCGCCCGAGCATCACGCTACTCGGGATGTTCGGCGAGCACCGAGCATTTCCGGGTTACTCGGGTGGGAGCTCGGGTCTCCGCCCTGCATGTTTGGCGCTCTTTACAGAGCCAATGAACATGCAGGGATTGCCAGCCAGTCACTGTAATGCCGCAGCCATGTTGTTTGTGGGCATTACAGTGATTGGCTGGCCGCACAGCGTCACCTCGAGTATTTAAAACCGGGCGCCGCCATCTTGGACACAGTCGCTCCGGATCAGACAGTATAGGGACAGCGCTGCTGATTTAGGGAGAGATATATCCTGCAAAATAGTTAGTGTAGGGTCTGTAAAGGCTGCCAGATCAAACAAACAGTCCTTCTCAGGACTAATATCCATCCCAGGTATATCAGGCAGGCAGGCAGGCTGTATAGGAGATGCAGTGGTTATACCAGCAAACGCTGCATTACAGTTCTGTGTGCTGCTCCTGTTGCTGAAATTGCTGGACTTAGCTCCAGGTCCCGGGTGCCAGGAAAAATCCTTTATTTTTTATCTAAATCCTCTTTTTTTTTCCTCCTTCACAATGTACAAATACCCATCTTATTAACCTTAACCCCCCCCCCCCACCCAAAAAAAAAAGTGTGCCTCTGATTTTTCAGACACAAATATATCTGTTGAAAATAGTCTGGTGTAGGCCAGAGAAATAGAAGTGTGGTTTTGCAGTTCTATGGGCCATTTGTATAAAAAAAAAAACAGTTTGAGTGTGTCGCTCACTGTTCAGCCGCAAATATATATATATTTTAAAAAGCCTGGTATGCACCAGTAAATTATTACTGTGGTTTTGATGTTCCACGGTAAAACATCTCTATTATCCTGTTTTTGGCATTTTTTGCTGTATAAAAATAATAATAGTGTCTCCCTGATTTTTCAGACACAAATATATCTGTTGAAAATAGTCTGGTGTAGGCCCGAGAAATACAAGTGTGGTTTTGCAGTTCCACGGTACAAACCTCTGTATTATCCACTTTTGGGCCATTTGTATCTAAAAAAAACAGTTTGAGTGTGTCACTCACTGTTCAGCCGCAAATATATATATATTTTAAAAAGCCTGGTATACACCAGTAAATTATAACTGTGGTTTTGCTGTTCCATGGTAAAAAATCTCTATTATTCAGGTTTTGGTAGTTTTTTCCGTAAAGAAAAACAGTAGTGTCTCCTGACTGTTGTGACACAAAAATATATCTGTTGAAAATAGTCTTGTGTAGGCCCGACATCCCAGTGTGGTTTCGCAGTTCCACGGGTCAAATCGCTGTACTATCCAGTTTTGGGCCTTTGGTATCTTAAAAAAAAGCAGTTTGAGTGTGTCGCTCACTGTTCAGCCGCAAATATCTCTATTTAAAAAAGTGTGGTATACCCCAGTAAGCAATAACTGTGGTTTTCCTCTTTCACGGTTCTAATCTACTCTTTATTACCCTTTTTCCATTGATAGTGCAAGTGTAAGCTATTTTACTTCATTTACAATGGGCAAGGCGCGTGGCAAGGGACGTGGAAGTGGACGTTCTGGTGATGGTTCGTGCAGAGGACGGGGCCGTGGCCAAGGTGAAAATGTGCCACAACCAACAGCCACATCTTCTCGCTCCCACTTCTTGACTGAATTACTAGGGAAGCACAGAACAACACCAGTATTGAGAACTGATCAGTGTGAACAGGTTATTAATTGGATAGCAGACAATACTTCCAGTTACCTGGGCACCACCACCTCCGGTCTGTCTTCCACACGGTCAACTCTTAGTAGCCGTGAGTCTCGACCGCATACTTCTCCTCACCCTGATGCTCCTTCCTCCCACCATGTCGAGTGTCGTCAGACAGCAAGTGATCCCACACTTGGACACTCTGAAGAGCTGTTCACTGGTCCATTTCCATATTTGGGCCCCTCGCCTGATACGCTTAAAATGGTGGAAGAGGAGATCCCATGTTGCGATGCCCAAATATTTGAACAGCCACGGCCACAGGAAGTCGACGTTGGCAATCTGTCACAAGAGGTGAACGATGACGAGACACAATTGCCAGGAAGTGAGGAGGAGGATCGTGGTGCGCAAGTGGAAGAGGAGGAGGTGGTGGATGATCTAGTAACTGACCCAACGTGGAAAGAGGACATGCAGAGTGAGGCCAGCAGCACACAGGGGGAGGGAGGCAGAGTACCCCAACAGGCAGGAAGAAGCAGTGTGGTGGCCGCAGACAGAAGGCAGGCAACCGTTCCCCGTAACACCAACACGAGGGACGTTGCCAGTACAAGCGGTAGGTCTTCCAGAGTCTGGAATTTTTTTAAAGACTCTGCTGATAACCCCAAAAAGGCCATATGTTCCACCTGCCATGCCAGCATCAGCAGCCTGACCACCACCAGCATGATCTGGCACATGGCAGCAAAGCACCCGACTTTGTGGGGCGAAACCCAGGGTCCACGACCAGTGTCAGCGGGTGTCACCACTGCTTCTTCCACTGTTGTGCGTGCAATAGAACCCCCTGTTGTGTGTGCAAGGCAATCCCCTGTCCATACTGCATGTAAAGATGCCCCCTCCTCTCAGTCTTCACTTGTTATGGCAGTTTCTCAAGAAACAGCACCACCGCAGCATTCAATTGTCCATATCCCAGACCTTTGAACGAAAGCGGAAATTCGCAGCTAACGCCCCACAGGCCACAGTCCTAAATTCGCACATTTCACGACTGCTTGCGTTGGAAATGCTGCCTTTTAGGCTGGTGGAGACGGAATCCTTCCGCAATCTTATGGCGGTGGCCGTCCCTCGGTACTCGGTCCCCAGCCGACACTATTTTGCCCGGTGTGCCATCCCCGCACTACACAAGCACGTGTCCCAAAGCATCTGCCGTGCCCTCAACAACGCAGTTACTGGGAGAGTCCACCTGACAACGGACACGTGCACAAGTGCTTGTGGCCAGGGACGGTACATCTCTCTGACGGCACACTGGGTAAACATAGTGGAAGCCGGGACCCAGTCGGACCTTGGGACGGAACACATCCTCCCCACACCGAGGATTGCGGGCCCTATGTCAGTCAGAGTTGCCCCCACAGTGTACAGCTCCTGCGCATCCTCCTCCTCCTCCTCATGTTCAGCCTCCATCTCAGATATCACCACATCAGTTACAAGCTGAAAGCATTGCAGTACTGCCTTCGCCAAGCGGCAACAGGCTGTGCTGAAACTCATAAGCTTAGGTGAGAAACCTCACACTGCTTGTGAGTTGTGGACAGCTGTGAAAGAGCAGGCAGATCTGTGGCTGAGACCGCTGAACCTACATCCCGGCATGGTCGTGTGTGACAATGGCCGTAACCTGGTGGCGGCTCTGAGGCGAGGTGAGATCACATACGTACCATGCCTGGCTCATGTGCTTAACCTCGTGGTTCAGCGGTTTCTTAAATCGTACCCCGAGTTGCCAGATCTGCTCGTGAAAGTACGCTGCCTGTCAGCTCATTTTCGCAAGTCGGCTACAGCTTCCGCCGCCCTTGCTGTGTTGCAGCAGCGTTTGCAGCTTCCGTCACACCGACTGGTGTGTGATGTCCCCACACATTGGAACTCTACCCTCCACATGTTGCAAAGGATTTGTGAGCTGAAGAGAGCAGTTGTGGAGTACCAGCTGCAACAAGGCCGTCGATATTCAGGTCAGACTCCACACATAAGACCTCAGGAGTGGACCTGGATGTCTGACATATGTACCATTCTGACAAACTTTGAGGAGGCCACCAAGATGGTGAGTGGCGATGACGCCATCATTAGTGTCAGCATCCCACTTGTCTGTCTTTTGCAACGCTCTCTGCAGAGAATTAAAGAGGAGGCATTGCAGCCAGAGTATGATGAGATGGATCAAGAAGCCGTAACGGGCGATTACACACAGCCCAGCCTCATCTCATCCCAATGTGCATTGGGGGACAATGAGGGAGAGGAGGAGGAGGAGAAGGAAGAACAGGAGCTGCTATCATGCGTTGTAGACGGTAGTACCTGTACAAGTGTCATACCGTCGGTTCAGCGTGGGTGGCCTGAGGACAGGGGGGAGGAGGAAGAGGAGGAGGAGGAGAGCATGGTCAGTCGTCATCTTGGTGAGGACACGGAAATCTTGCCCGTTACCAGTCTGGCACGCATGGCTGACTTTATGTTACGCTGCCTTAACCGTGACCCTCGCGTTGTCAAAATGTTGGGTGACAGTCATTACTGGTTGGTGACACTTGTAGACCCCCGCTACAAGGAGAACTTTCACTCTCTTATTCCTGAGGTGGAGAGGTCTACAAAAATGGGGCAATACCAGAAGGCCCTTGCTGCAGAACTCTAAAAAAATTCCCATCTGAACACGCTAGCGGCAGAGGTCACAGTTCGTTGCCCAACCAAGGCGTACAGGCGAGAGAGATGCAACTCCAATCCAGCAGAGGCAGGGGAACACTGTCAACGTTCTGGGACAGTTTTCTGAGACCCGCCCAGCTTACAGGCCCTGAGGCGCGGGGTACTCTCACAAGGAGTGGAAAGTTTCAAAAGATGGTGAGGGAGTACCTTGCCGATCGTACCAACGTCCTCTGTGATTCCTCTGTGCCTTTTAATTATTGGGTATCCAAGCTGGACACTTGGAATGAACTCGCTCTGTACGCCTTGGATGTCCTGGCCTGCCCTGCCACTAGTGTGTTATCGGAGCGTGTTTTTAGTGCCGCTGGGGGAATTATAACTGATAAGCGCACTCGCCTGTCAACTGACCATGCTGACAAGCTGACCCTTATCAAAATGAACAAGGGCTGGATTGGGCCAGACTTCTCATCACCACCAAGTGACAGCAGAGTAACATAAAGTCAAATCCACTGTGTTATTTCGGGAGGTGTATTCACATGCACCGCTTCACACCCACACATGGGTATACGCTTCCTCGTTTCGGCTGTTTAATCTTCTTCTCCTTATCCTCAGCCTCCACCACCACTATACCACCAGGGTGACAGCATTGCAAGTTCCTCCGTCCTAATTTTTGGCAGCTTTTGCTGGGAAAGCATAAGCAAATACTATGGGAGACCCACTCCCCAATAATGGGACTTATGTTTGTAATATGCTGTACTGCATGGCTCTTGTAAGGGGCATTGCAAGTTGCTCCGTCCTAATTTTTGGCAGCTTTTGCTGGGAAAGCATAAGCAAATACTATGGGAGACCCACTCCCCAATAATGGGACTTATGTTTGTAATATGCTGTACTGCATGGCACTTGTAAGGGGCATTGCAAGTTGCTCCGTCCTAATTTTTGGCAGCTTTTGCTGGGAAAGAATAAGCAAATACTATGGGAGACCCACTCGCCAATAATGGGACTTATGTTTGTAATATGCTGTACTGCATGGCTCTTGTAAGGGGCATTGCAAGTTGCTCCGTCCTAATTTTTGGCAGCTTTTGCTGGGAAAGCATAAGCAAATACTATGGGAGACCCACTCCCCAATAATGGGACTTATGTTTGTAATATGCTGTACTGCATGGCTCTTGTAAGGGGGCATTACAAGTTGCTCCGTCCTAATTTTTGGCAGCTTTTGCTTGCAAGGCATAAGCAAATACTATGGGACACCCACTCCCCAATAATGGGACTTATGTTTGTAATATGCTGTACTGCATGTGACGCGCCCCCTGGGCCGTGTGTACACGTGTGTGGGATACCCGGTGCCGGGTCTCTGGGGTCTGTAGTCTCCGTGGCAGTGACCCGGTCCCGTGGCACAGGCTGGTCAAACCAGTGGCAATCTTTCTTAGGTTTTGAGGTTAATTGTCCGACTGCGCCACCCGTGGATTGCGGTCAGGGAGTACCACCGCTGCGAGGCAGACCGCTGAGGCTGGTGTTGTGTGCGCAGCATAAAATGGGTAACTCCCCTCGGGAGGAGTATAGCCTCAGGGCAGTGAGTGTGGATGATGGGGGTGATGGTGCACGAGCGCAGCAGGAACGACTCAGAGTCTTTGCAGTGCAGTTCAGGGTCTTTACTGATGATTATAAGGTAGACCCTCCCGGGAGTACTGGCTAGCATAAGAGGCCTGGTCAGTCTGTGAGCAAGCAGGAGTTCCCCTGGCCAGGTGGAGTTGTAGGCCTCCCCGTCTGTCTGCACTCTTCCTGGCTACCTTGCTGTAAGCGGGTAGAAGTAGCCCACGTCCCTGAGTGTACCGTGTAGTGCTCACCCGTATGGCTGGTGACTTGGGGCCTTCTGTTAGCCTCCGCTCCACGACGGCGGTGCTGGTCCCTTGCTTGTGACTGAGCCTCCGGGCTTCTATGGCCAGAGGACCTGAAATCCCCTGCCGGCTGGTTTCTGCTGCTGGATATATAAGTCCTCACAGCTTCGGACTCCTGTGTCCGGTTCCTATTGTCTTCTGCCAGGGCGAGCTCTGCTCAGCTTCCAGGCCCTCGTCTTTAGCTCCTAGCTCCTACAGAGCTCCTTGCTGTTAATTTCCCTTGCTCTCACTCTGACTCTGACTGTTCTCTGTTCTCTGACTCACTCAACCCCACCCCAGATCCAGTTTATAATGGCAGAATTCTCCCCTCCCAGGACTGGGGCAGGAGGATGTTGCATGTTTAAGGGATCCTGACCAGGAAACCTCCCACTTGCTCTCCGACGTAATCTCTATTACTGTGGTGACAAGACCCCTGGGGTGCCACACTTGGCTCTTGTAAGGGGCATTGCAGTACCTCATAATTTTTGGAAAGCATTCCATTCACTGCTTAGGCCTTACAGTGCACAGGAGACCCAGCTGCTATAAATGGAAAAAAAGGTTTAGTTAACGCCCTCTGACCTCCATGTCATTTCCAAGGGGCATTGGAGTGCCTCGAAATTTTTGGTAGGCATTGCACTCACTGTATGCCCTATAACTGTGTAGCCGAACTGCTCCTTTTGTTACAGAAACATATCCTACAAGACATATCTGGTTGACTGGCCTGATATTGATGTGAATGGTCCCTGTTCCTCCTGCTCTTTCTCCTTTGCCACTACCTCATCCATCATTTATCACCTGAAGCTTTGTTTTAACGGGAGTCATAGAACTTGGATAGTAGCAGGAAAACATCCAGCAATCCTCGGAGGAGGTAGGATATGCGCCAAAACGCTGACCTCCTCAGGCCTAGCCGCTACTACATACATGCGCTTGCATTACAACAAAACAAAGCAGATGCTAACTTCTATCATCCTCATCATGCTCCTCACCTTGGCACTCTCAACTCCCCTGATGGAGAAGCCAGGGCCCACCGGAGGAGTCTGATAGTCCGGTGGGCTCGGCCAATGCTGCCCTAAAGCAGGCCAGGCTAAGAAAAGTGTGGGAAAGGTTACCGGTACAAATAGGGGTGGCTGGGGACCGAGTATGGACACCCGGCCACCCCCTGGAGGCTGGGGAGCAAGCGGGGACACCCGGCCACCAGGCGGCTGGGGACTGAGTATGGATACCAGGCCGCCGACACAGCCATGGCGTGGTGGCCAGATTCCGCCTCCACATGCCTAAAAGGCCCAATTTAAAGTGCAAGCAAGCAAGCAGTATGGTATTGCAGCCTGGGGGTGGGTGGGTGGCAGGCTGCATACTTGCGCTTGCATTGCAAGGAATGGGAGAGGTACAATTGAACACTGCCCTGGGACAAGGACTTGAATGGGGATAGTTGCAAGTCAGCAACGACAGGTGCAAGGTGGGAGGCATCTTCGCATGTACCATGAACAGGGGTTTGGCATGCACACACTACAGCGGAATAAGCTCTCCTTCCCACTAAATGCACTGGGGAGGGCACAGGTAATGTTTTGGTATACACGCTTAATCTTATGTATAAGGCACACCAGGACAAATAGGAGCGGCTGGGGACTGAGTATGGATACCTCGCTGCCGAAGCAGCCATGAGGTAGTGGCCAGCTTCGGCCTCCTCTAAACTAAAAGGCCCCATTTCAAGTGCAAGCTAGCAGTATGAATTGCAGTCTGGGGGTGGGTGGGTGGCAGGCTGCACACTTACACTTGCATTAAAAGAAAACATAGCAGATGCTAAATTCTGTCATCATCATCATGCTCCTCACCTTGGCACTCTCAACTCCACCGATGGAGAAGTCAGGGCCCACCGGAGGAGTCTGGTTCTCTGGTGGGCTCGTCCAATGCTGCCTAAAGCAGGCCGGGCTAAGAAAAGTGTGTGGGGGGATGTTCCAAGGAGAAATGGGGGCGGCTGGGGACCGTTTATGGACACCCGACTGCCCCCAGGCGGCTGGGGACCGTGTGGACACTCGGCCGCGGGGCGGCTGGGGGCTGAGTATGGACACCCGGCCGCCGGGCGGCTGGGGACTGAGTATGGATTCCAGGCCACCAACACAGCAATGACGTGGTGGCCAGATTCCGCCTCCACATGCCTAAAAGGCCCAATTTCAAGTTCAAGCAAGCAAGTAGTATGGTATTGCAGCCTGGGGGTGGGTGGGTGGCAGGCTGCATACTTGCGCTTGTATTGCAAGGAATGGGGGAGGTACAATTGAACACTGCCCTGGGACTAGAACTTGCATGGGGATAGTTGCAAGTCTGCATCTTCTGATGCGGCAAGGATCACTTATGATGGGCACACTTTTAGACAGTGACCTGGGAGTCAGAGATGCTTCCAGGGGTCTTCCCCATGCTGTTCCCATGTCTTTTCAGCACTTTATGCATGTGTCACACAGCACATGGCCAGATAAGGTTGTAAAATGTTAAAATGACATTTCCCTGTGAATGCATTTGTCATAGTTGAAAGCAATACAAAAGTGCAAAAACGCATAAAAAATGCTACTTGTGAACATAGCCGAAGGTGTGGAGGAGTATTTTTGTTTTTGGTCATTTATTTTAACTTATACACAAGTCTTTTCCCTGGAAAGGATGTTCCTTAACATATTTCACAGGAAAAAAGTTTCACTTTCGTTTAATTGTGAGCCTGTAAAAGTGGCTTAATACCTCTGACCACGTTGTTGACAGCAGTGACCTGGGGGTCAGAAATGCTTCCTGGGGCGATCCCAATGCTGTCCCCATGTCATTTGAGCACTGTCACTATCGTTTTGGGCACTTGTTAGGCTTTTAAAAGACTGCCGGGGGTGCCACCGCAAAAATGCTCGAGTCTCCAGGGGAGGAGTCCTAAGGAGATAATTTGCATATTCCCACTGCATTTTGGGGTAAGTGAAGAGTCTCCGTGAGCTCAAAGAACACTGGATTTTGGCTGTTGGAGCTGAAAAGAGGACATCGGTAAACCAGGGGAGGAGTCCTAAGGAGATAATTTGCATATTCCTACTGCATTTTGGGGTAAGTGAAGAGTCTCCGTGAGCTCAAAGAACACTGGATTTTGAAGCTTTTTTTTGCAGCTTTTTTCACTGTTTTCAGAACATTAACAGCAAGAACATGGAAGAGTCCAGGAGCCATTTGGTGAGCTGCATATCCTGCTACATGTTCACAGACTTGCCAGTGGAAAAGCCAAACTTCACATGCCAGAAATGCAAGCTTGTGTCCCTGTTGGAGGAAAAGTTGCGAAATCTAGAAGAGAGGTTAACTACCTTGAAAATCATTAAGGAAGGTGAAGAGTTCTTAGACAGAGCAGAATTATCTCTTCATGATTCAGAAAGAGAAGAAATTCGAACTGCACCTGACGAAACAGAGGAATGGAAGCATGTGACCCAGAGAAGCAGGAGGATCGAGAGGCAGTCAGCACCCATACTGCTCAGGAACCAGTACCAGGCTCTCACACAGGAGAACCAGGAAGAAATACAGCAAAATAAGACTTTGCCAGCAATGAATAACCTTGTAAGCCCTCAGAATCCTCCTGGATGGAGAAAGAAGAATGTTGTGAAGAAAAAACGGAGAGTGGTGGTCATGGGGGATTCCCTGTTAAGAGGAACAGAGGCTGCTATCTGCAGACCAGACATAACCTCAAGAGAAATGTGCTGTCTTCCAGGAGCAAAAATTAAAGATGTGTCTGACAGGATATCAAGACTCTTCAGACCTACAGATCACTACCCATTCCTGCTAATACATGTGGGGACAAATGACACCGCAAGAAAGGACCTGGAAACCATCTGCAGTGACTTTGAAGACTTGGGCAAGAAAGTGAAAGAATTGGGAGCGCAGGTGGTCTTCTCATCCATCCTCCCAGTGGATGGCCATGGAACAATGAGGTGGAATAAGATTCTACAGGTGAACAACTGGCTAAGTCGATGGTGCCGTCAACAAGGATTTGGATTTCTGGATCACGGAATGAATTACCTATACGATGGACTACTTGCTAGAGATGGGGTGCACCTTACGAAGACTGGAAAACATGTATTTGGAAATTGCCTTGCTGCACTCATCAGGAGAGCTTTAAACTAGAACAATGTGGGAAGGGAAGCAAAAGGCCAGAAAAAGCCATACAGCTGACAAATACTATTGAGATCTCTGCTACTGGAAGTGGAAAGGAAGAACAAAGACAAAACAATTTAAATAATAAAAATATGGGAAGAAGAGAAACCAATCACAAACTAAAATGTTTTTATACAAATGCACAAAGCATGGGCAACAAACAAGGAGAATTAGAACTACTAACGCAGGAAAAGAAATATGATGTCATTGGAATCACTGAAACTTGGTGGGACGATACACATGATTGGAATAAAAGGCTAAAAGGATACAACTTATTTGCAAGAAACAGACTTGATAAACGAGGAGGAGGTGTTGCATTGTATGTTAGAAAAGCGTATATCTGCACAGAGATTGAAGCTTCAGAGACTGGGAGTTCTGTGGAAACTGTTTGGGTAAGAATACAAGGAGAGAACAACGGAAAGGACACCATTGTAGGCATTTACTACAGGCCACCTGGGCAAGCTGAAGATATGGATGAACTCTTTATGTATCAAATGACCAAGTTCTCAAAAAAATATGACGTAGTGGTCATGGGAGATTTCAACTATCCAGACATTTGTTGGGAATCTCTCTCAAGTAAAACTAACAGGTCAAGCAAATTCTTATCCTCTCTTGCTGACAACTTTATCTTCCAAAAGGTAGGGGAGAAAACAAGGGGATCTGCTACTTTGGATCTAATCCTTATAAACAAGGAGGAAATGGTTGAGGAGGTAAAAGTGGCTGGGACCCTAGGAGGCAGCGATCATGCTATTATAGAATTTTGGATAACTAGAGGAGGAAGACATGTGAAGACTCAAACTTCAAGGTTAGATTTTAGAAAGGCAGATTTTAAGAGACTCAGAAAGAGAATAGGAGGGATCCAATGGCTGGATGTCCTTAAGGACAAAAATGTCCAGGAAGGATGGGAAATTTTTAAAAATGAGATTCTCAAAGCACAATCGTTAACAATCCCGAAAAGTAGGAAGAATGGGAAGCATTTAAGGAAACCAGGATGGATGAACACAGAACTTAAACACATGCTAAAAAGAAAGAAAGAAATGTTTATTAAATGGAAAGAGGGAGGCATATCTAAAGAAGATTATAATGCAGTCTGCAGATCCTGTAGGGCATGTATCAGGTTAGCTAAAGCTGACAATGAATTAAGGCTTGCAAGAGATGTCAAAAGCAATAAAAAAGGATTTTGGGGGTATGTCAAAAGTAAAAGAAAAGTCAAAGATGCTATAGGATTTTTACAGGATGAAAATGGAGAAATGGTAAGAGAGGATGTTGAGAAGGCCAAACTTTTTAATTCCTATTTTGCATCTGTTTTCTCTCAGAAAGAAAATGTAACATCAACTGATCTTCACTGTCCTTTTAAAGGAATAGAAGAATCCAAGTTATCTGTAAACAGAAAGATTGTGAGGGAATATTTAGCTAACATAAATGAGTTCAAGTCTCCAGGTCCAGATGAATTACACCCCAGAGTACTGAAGGAGATCGTAGAAGAAATTTTAGAACCACTCTCCATAATCTTTGAAAATTCTTGGAGAACAGGAGAAGTCCCAGAAGACTGGAGAAGAGCAAATGTTGTTCCTATCTTCAAAAAGGGGAAGAAGGTGGACCCAGGGAACTATAGGCCGGTGAGTCTGACTTCTATACCAGGAAAGATCTTTGAACAAATTATTAAACAACATGTATGTAAGTACCTGGATAAGAATGAAGTGATTAACCAGAGTCAGCATGGGTTTATAACTAACAAGTCATGTCAGACTAACTTAATTTCCTTCTATGACAGAATCACTGACTGGGTGGATCAGGGAAATGCTGTAGATATAGTATATCTTGACTTCAGCAAAGCATTTGACAAAGTATCTCACACCATCCTTATTGAAAAAATGACCAAGTATGCAATGGACCAGGCAACTGTTAGGTGGATTCATAACTGGCTTAGTGATCGGACTCAAAGGGTGATTGTAAATGGCTTCACATCCAGCTGGATGAATGTCTCAAGTGGGGTACCACAGGGCTCCGTCCTGGGACCTGTATTGTTCAACATCTTTATCAATGATTTAGATGAAGGAATTGAGGGTAAACTGATTAAATTTGCTGATGACACAAAGCTAGGAGGGATAGCTAATACTAGAGAAGAGAGAGAGAGGATTCAAAAAGACCTAAATAAACTGGAGCAGTGGGCAGCAACCAACAGAATGGTTTTTAACAGGGAAAAATGCAAAGTACTACATCTGGGCAATAAAAATGAAAAAAGCATATACAGAATGGGAGGAATAGAGCTAAGCAACAGTACATGTGAAAAAGATTTAGGTATACTAATAGATCATAGACTGAACATGAGTCAACAGTGTGATGCAGCAGCAAAAAAGGCAAATACAATTCTGGGATGTATTAACAGAAGCATACAGTCTAGATCACGTGAAGTCATTATTGGTCTTTACTCCTCTTTGGTCAGACCTCATCTGGAATACTGTGTACAGTTTTGGGCCCCACATTTTAAAAAAGACATAGACAAACTGGAGCAAGTTCAGAGAAGAGCGACCAGAATGGTGACTGGTCTGCAAACCATGTCCTATGAGGAACGGTTGCAGGATTTGGGAATGTTTAGCTTGCAAAAAAGAAGACTGAGAGGAGACTTAATAGCTGTCTACAAATATGTCAAGGGCTGTCACATTGTAGAAGGATCATCTTTATTCTCATTTGCACAAGGAAAGACTAGAAGCAATGGGATGAAACTAAATGGGAGGAGACACAGATTAGATATTAGAAAAAACTTTTTGACAGTTAGGGTGATTAATGAGTGGAACAGGCTGCCACGAGAGGTGGTGAGTTCCCCTTCAATGGACGTCTTCAAACAGAGGCTGGACAGACATCTGTCTGAGATGATTTAGTGAATCCTGCTTTGAGCAGGGGGTTGGACCAGATGACCCAGGAGGTCCCTTCCAACTCTACCATTCTATGATTCTATGATTCTATGATTCTATGATTCTCCCATAGACTAACATTGGGCTCGTTGCTCGGGTCGAGCACCCGAGTATCACGGCGAGCTCGGCCCGAGCTTCGAGCACCCGAGCAATTTAGTGCTCGCTCAACACTAGTAATTACCTATAATGATCTTGAGTTTGGGTGGGAAGACCTGCAGCCGGTGTGTGAATCACAGGCCAATGTGTGAATGCAGTATTGCTAATATACGTCACATTTTGAAGTTGCCTCAAGCTTTTTAGCTCCAATCCCAACAGACACACTTCTGCTTTGTGGTCGATACAAGACAGCGTTTCTACTGACTGCTCATTTCATTAACTAAGTCAGCCCCTTTTTTTCACCGCTCATGTATAAACACAATTAGGGGCTTTAGTAATGATATGAGGAGCAGCCTGCCTCCTTAGCACACAGATCTGTGCTAACAGAGGGAGCACTGTCCTGTGTCCCACGAAAACAATCCAATACAGGACTGAAGTATTCACGTGGATATTGGGGGAAGTTATTGCTGCAGCCGTGGTCGCTGTTTACTGTTCTGCACCAATGAAGTCCTCAGTTACCCAAACCGTTGAGGCCAGTGAATGGCTGAAGTGGTCACATGCATAGTCTTGATGTTATTGCTCCAGGACATATCAGAGTTGGATGCCGGAGTGGTGCTGGTAGAACAGTAATGAATTTATCACACAAGTAATATGTCTTTCATTATTTCAGGCAATCTTCTTCAGAGTCCAGGAAGCTCTTAAGACCTGGCATTTTATATGATGGTCAGAAAATAAATAAACAAAATTAATGTTGTGCACATTTTAGGTACTGAGAACTTGCTCTAAACTATATGTCACTGTTATAGGGCACTTAGGCACTATAAGGATACAAGCTCCTTAGGCTGCGTGCCCACGATCAGGAATAGTAGCGTTTTGGAAGCAGCGTATTTTCACTGCGTTCAAAATACTATGTTGTAAAGTAAAAGCACTGTGGATGGGATTAATAGAAATCCCATGCCGACTGTGCTTTTTTTTTTTCACGCTGCCTAAACTCACCTGCGGTGCGGGTTTCTGAGCCACAGCATGTTAATTTCTCTTGCGAGACTGCTCAGTCTTCTGTGCGGACTTTACCCATAGACTTGCATTAGATTCTGTAATTAAAAAAAGGAAAACCCAAATGGATTATGTCAGTGCTGTGGGGATTTTAATAAATTGAGGGTGTCTTTCTTGTTTTTACCTATTTAACTCTTGTTTTATGTCTTTCAGGGTCCCACTTTTGATTCGCTGGATTATGTCAGATCTTCATGTTTTTTTTTTTTGCTTTTTAAAAAATTGGTGAACAAGCTGTGGAGGAGTGTTTTTTGAAATAAACAATTTTTTCCTGTGTGTGTTTTTTTATTACTGAGTTAGTAATAAACGCCTCTCCATTACTAACCCCTGGTTTTGATGCCAGCTAACACTACAAAGCTGACATAAACCCCATAAACTATTACCCCGATTGCCACTGTATAAAGGCAATCGGGCAGAGCTGGGCAAAGTGCCTGAATTGGAGCATCTCATTGATGTGCCAATTCTTGGGCGGCTGCGGGCTGGTATTTTTAGCCTGGGAAAGGCAAAATAACCATGGACTTTCCCAGCCTGATAATATAAGCCCGCACCTATCTGCTTTACCTGGGCTGGTTATAAATATTTTCATTTATTTATTTATTAGGTTAATACAAGTACGCAAGGCACTAATTAATCTCACGAATATCTATCTATGTCATATCTATCTATCCCACATCTATCTATCTCATATCTATCTCTTTATCTCATTTCTATCTATTTATACTTTAAAAAAATGCATGTGTTTTTACCACATACAGAAACGCATACAAAAGTGCATAAAAGAACGCAAGTGAGCAGAGATGCGGAATTCATGCGGAAGTTCACATGCATCAAAGCCTGAACAAGCACTGATCGTGTACACATACACTTATATAGACTACATCAGGGAATGCATTTTCTCCTATTTCTTTAATATTTTTTTAATAGATTTTTAACTAAAAGCTACACTAATTATTCTCTAACAGATCCATAGGTTAATTCACCTAAAAGACATATTTATGATTTTAATTTTGCTTTAATAAAGTGTATGTGTATTAATCTTCAGATCATGTGGCAATGTATTCATTTATTTTATGGATAATAATAAAAAATTATTGGAGTGAATTGCACTAAATGCATTCAATGGCCCATGTTACATAACAAATTTGACACATTTTGAGCAGTTCTGAGGCTGAAGATTGAAATCTATGCAGACAGTGGTATACCTTGAAATTTGTGGGTCCTAATATAAAAGCTTCAATGGGGCCCACAATTATTGTAAATCTTCAGTAATAATGGTCTTTTCATATGGGCCAAAAGGACCTTTTGGGCCCCCTAAGCAACAGGGTTCACATGCAATTGCAACCCCTGCACCTGTAATAGTTACACCCCTGTATGCTGACTATGTGAAGGACAAGGTTTGGTTAAAAATGTTAAAGTCTGTAATAGTTGTAGACTAGTGTTGAGCGAACATGCTCGACACTGCTCAGTACTCGCCCGAGCATCACGCTACTCGGGATGTTCGGCGAGCACCGAGCATTTCCGGGTTACTCGGGCGGGAGCTCGGGTCTCCGCCCTGCATGTTTGGCGCTCTTTACAGAGCCAATGAACATGCAGGGATTGCCAGCCAGTCACTGTAATGCCGCAGTCATGTTGTTTGTGGGCATTACAGTGATTGGCTGGCCACACAGCGTCACCTCGAGTATTTAAAACCGGGCGCCGCCATCTTGGACACAGATGGCTGGGATCAGACAGTGTAGGGATAGCGCTGCTGATTTAGGGAGAGATATATACTGCAAAATAGTTATTGTAGGGTCTGTAAAGGCTGCCAGATCAAACAAACAGTCCTTCTCAGGACTAATATCCATCCCAGATATCAGGCAGGCAGGCAGGCAGGCTGTATAGGAGACGCAGTGGCTATACCAGCAAACGCTGCATTACAGTCCTGTGTGCTCCTGTTGCTGAAATTGCTTGACTTAGCTCCAGGTCTCAGGGGCCAGGAAAAATCCTTTTTTTTTCATCTAAGTCCTCTTTTTTTTTTCCTCCTTCACACTTTACAAATACCCGTCTTTATTAACCTTTTGGTGTCCCCCCCCCCCAAAAAAAAAAAAAAAAGTGTGTCTCTGATTTTTCAGACCCAAATATATCTGTTGAAAATAGTCTGGTGTAGGCTAGAGAAACAGAAGTGTGGTTTTGCAGGTCCATGGTTCAAACCTCTGTATTATCCACTTTTAGGCCATTTGTATCTAAAAAAAAACAGTTCGAGTGTGTCGCTCACTGTTCAGCCGCAAATATATATATTTAGAAAAGTCTGGTATACACCAGTAAACTATAACTGTGGTTTTGCTGTTCCACGATAAAAAATCTCTATTATCCTGCTTTTGGCATTTTTGCCGAAAAAAAAAAACCTAATAGTGTCTCCCTGATTTTTCAGACCCAAATATATCTGTTGAAAATAGTCAGGTGTAGGCCAGAGAAACAGAAGTGTGGTTTTGCAGTTCCACGGTTCAAACCTCCGTATTATCCACTTTTGGGCCTTTTGTACCTAAAAAAAAACAGTGTGAGTGTGTCGCTCACTGTTCAGCGGCAAATATATATATTTAAAAAAGTCTGGTATACACCAGTAAATTATAACTGTGGTTTTGCTGTTCCATGGGTCAAATCTCTGTATTATCCTGCTTTTGCTATTTTTTGCCGTAAAGAAAAACAGTAGTGTCTCCTGATAGTTCAGACACAAATATATCTGTTGAAAATAGTCTGGTGTAGGCCCGAGAAATAGAAGTGTGGTTTTGCAGTTCCATGGTTCAAACCTCTGTATTATCCACTTTTGGGCCATTTTTACCTAAAAAAAAAACAGTTTGAGTGTGTCGCTCACTGTACAGCCGCAAATATATCTATTTAAAATTGTCTGGTATACCCCAGTAAACAATAACTGTGGTTTTGCCATTCCACGGTAAAAAAATCTCTATTATTCAGCTTTTGGTATTTTTTCCATAAAGAAAAACAGTAATAGTTTTTCCCTGATTGTTCAGATTGTTTAAAAGAGTCGGGTGTAGGCCAGAGAAATAGAACTGTGGTTTTCCTCTTCCACGGTTCTAATCTACTTTTTATTACCCTTTTTCCATTGATAGTGCGAGTGTAAGCTATTTTACTTCCTTTACAATGGGCAAGGCGCGTGGCAAGGGACGTGGAACTGGACGTTCTAGTGATGGTGCGTGCAGAGGACAGGGCCATGGCCAAAGTGAAAATGTGCCACAACCAACAGCCACATCTTCTCGCTCCCACTTCTTGACCGAATTACTAGGGAAGCACAGAACAACACCAGCATTGCGAACTGATCAGTGTGAACAGGTTATTAATTGGATAGCAGATAATACTTCCAGTTACCTGGGCACCACCACCTCCGGTCTGTCTTCCACACGGTCAACTCTTAGTAGCCGTCAGTCTCGACCGCATACTCCTCCTCACCCTGATGCTCCTTCCTCCCACCATGCCGAGTGTCGTCAGACAGCAACTGATCCCACACTTGGACACTCTGAAGAGCTGTTCACTGGTCCATTTCCAGATTTGTGCCCCTCGCCTGCTCCGCTTGAAGTGGTGGAAGAGGAGATCCCATGTAGCGATGTCCAAATATTTGAACAGCCACGGCAACAGGAAGTCGACGCTGGCAATTTGTCACAAGAGGTGGACGATGACGAGACACAATTGCCAGGAAGTGAGGAGGAGGATCGTGGTGCGCAAGTGGAAGAGGAGGAGGTGGTGGATGATCTAGTAACTGACCCAACGTGGCAGGAGGACATGCAGAGCGAGGCCAGCAGCACACAGGGTGAGGGAGGCAGAGTACCCCAACAGACAGGAAGAAGCAGTGTGGTGGCCGCACACAGAAGGCAGGCAACAGTTCCCCGTAACACCAACACGAGGGACGTTGCCAGTACAACCTGTAGGTCTTCCAGAGTCTAGAATTATGGCAGCATCAGCAGGGGTGACAAAACAATCAGCTTGACCACCACCAGCATGATCAGGCACATGGCAGCAAAGCACCCGACTTTGTGGGGCGAACCCCAGGGTCCATGACCAGTGTCAGCGGGTGTCACCACTGCTTCTTCCGCTGTGGTGCATGCTATAGAACCCCCTGTTGTGTGTGCAAGGCAATCCCCTGTCCATACTGCATGCAAAGATGCCCCCTCCTCTCAGTCTTCACTTGTTATGGCAGTTTCACAAGAAACAGCATCAACGTCCACGTCCACGTCCCACCGCAGCGCTCAATTGTCCATATCCCAGACCTTTGAACGAAAGCGGAAATTCGCAGCTAACGCCCCACAGGCCACAGTCCTAAATTCGCACATTTCATGACTGCTTGCGTTGGAAATGCTGCCTTTTAGGCTGGTGGAGATGGAATCCTTCCGCAACCTTATGGAGGTGGCCATCCCTCGGTACTCGGTCCCCAGCCAACACTATTTTGCACAGTGTGCCATCCCCGCTGTTATGTTCTGCTACCAAAGCTAAGGAAAGAGAGGAGATCTGTCCCTACTATAAGACTCAGCTGAATCCCTACGATGTAACAGGGAACCTGATCCTGCGATCAGACCTGCTAAAGTCCTAATCTAGTCTGTACGGAGACCTATAGATGAGAGGAGGGAATCCCTACAAGTACTAAGGACTGGGAGGAATATGGGACACCTCCTAACAGAAATAGTAGCAGACAGACGAACAAACAAAATAGATAGAACATAGAGGTCCGTAGACCAAGCAAACTAACAGAGCTAGATACAGAGCACAGGCTAGCTAGAAAGTAGATATACAATGAAGTCCAGCAAAGCCAGAAGGGCGGAGCAGGATTAAATAGGCCAACAAGGTCATGTGACCAGCAAAGGAAAAAAAAACCTAACAGCAAGGTTCTAACAGTACCCCCCCTTCTAAGAGGATCCTCCGGATCCCCTAGGACCAGGCTTATCAGGAAATCTCCTGTGAAACGCTCTGATAAGTCTGGACGCGGAAACATCATCTGACCTCACCCAAGAGTTATCCTCGGGTCCGAAACCTTTCCAGGCCACAAGATACTGCAAACTACCTCTATACCGTCTAGAGTCAAGGATGCGAGAAATTTCATATTCCCCGTCCTCCACCACCGGAGGAACAGAGGCAGAGGCTTCACCATCCGACACAACAGCTTTTTTTAACAGAGAGACATGAAAGACCGGATTAATTCTCCAGGAGGTAGGAACCTCCAACCTAACAGCAGATTGTATGCCCCCTTAAGGTCAATTTTAGAGAATTTGCAGGCTGGACTTACAGTTATGTTCTGCTACCAAAGCTAAGGAAAGAGAGGAGATCAGTCCCTACTATAAGACTCAGCTGAATCCCTACGATGTAACAGGGAACCTGATCCTGCGATCAGACCTGCTAAAGTCCTAATCTAGTCTGTACGGAGACCTATAGATGAGAGGAGGGAATCCCTACAAGTACTAAGGACTGGGAGGAATATGGGACACCTCCTAACAGAAATAGTAGCAGACAGACGAACAAACAAAATAGATAGAACATAGAGGTCCGTAGACCAAGCAAACTAACAGAGCTAGATACAGAGCACAGGCTAGCTAGAAAGTAGATATACAATGAAGTCCAGCAAAGCCAGAAGGGCGGAGCAGGATTAAATAGGCCAACAAGGTCATGTGACCAGCAAAGGAAAAAAAAACCTAACAGCAAGGTTCTAACACCCGCACTACTCAAGCACTTGTCCCAAAACATCTGCCATGCCCTCACCAACGCAGTTACTGGGAGAGTCCACCTGACAACGGACATGTGCACAAGTGCTTGTGGCCAGGGACGGTACATCTCCCTGACGGCACACTGGGTAAACATAGTGGAAGCCGGGACCCAGTCAGACCTTGGGACAGAACACATCCTCGCCACACCGAGGATTGCGGGTCCTATGTCAGTCAGAGTTGCCCCCACAGTGTACAGCTCCTGCGCATCATCCTTCTCCTCCTCCTCATGTTCAGCCTCCATCTCAGATATCAACACATCAGTTACAAGCTGGAAGCACTGCAGTACTGCCTCCGCCAAGCGGCAACAGGCTGTGCTGAAACTCATAAGCTTAGGTGAGAAACCTCACACTGCTTGTGAGTTGTGGACAGCTGTGAAAGAGCAGGCAGATCTGTGGCTGACACCACTGAACCTACATCCAGGCATGGTCATGTGTGACAATGGCCGTAACCTGGTGGCGGCTCTGAGGCGAGGCGAGATCACACACGTACCATGCCTGGCTCATGTGCTTAACCTCGTGGTTCAGCGGTTTCTTAAATCGTACCCCGAGTTGCCAGATCTGCTCGTCAAAGTACGCCGCCTGTCAGCTCATTTTCGCAAGTCGGCTACAGCTTCCGCCGCCCTTGCTGTGTTGCAGCAGCGTTTGCAGCTTCCGTCACACCAACTGGTGTGTGATGTCCCCACAGGTTGGAACTCTACCCTCCACATGTTGCAAAGGATTTGTGAGCAGAAGAGAGCAGTTGTGGAGTACCAGCTGCAACAAGGCCTTCGATATTCCGGTCAGACTCCACACATAAGACCTCAGGAGTGGACCTGGATGTCTGACATATGTACCATCTTGAAACCAAAGACAAGAAAAATACCCAAATAACTGAAAGTAAATGTATAGATCGCACAGTGCAAAAATAATAATAAATAATAAAGGGTATTTAGTTAACATAATTTTGATCAAAATAATGTAAAAGCCATCGCGCCACTTCACGGCAACCCTTATGGGAGAGTCCTAACTCTAATATTAAAAACCTTACCATTTGTCAAGTGACATACATATGGACAAGGGCAGAGAGACTGGATCCCTAGTGTAAGCATAAAACCGAGGCAGAATGAGCGTCTCAGCCCAGAGAAAGGGCGGCCACACCCTTTTATATGCACTAAAGCATACTGACTGCAAAGAAAAAACTGGAGGTCTGAACTAAAACGTAAGTTGATGTGCATGCAAAATGTAAATGCATGTTCACACAAGGCCATTAAACAGAGAGAAACCAAAGACAAGAAAAATACCCAAATAACTGAAAATGTATAGATCGCACAGTGCTAAAATAATAATAAATAATAAAGGGTATTTAGTTAACATAATTTTGATCAAAATAATGTAAAAGCCATCGCGCCACTTCACGGCAACCCTTATGGGAGAGTCCTAACTCTAATATTAAAAACCTTACCATTTGTCAAGTGACATACATATGGACAAGGGCAGAGAGACTGGATCCCTAGTGTAAGCATAAAACCGAGGCAGAATGAGCGTCTCAGCCCAGACAAAGGGTGGCCACACCCTTTTATATGCACTAAAGCATACTGACTGCAAAGAAAAAACTGGAGGTCTGAACTGAAACGTAAGATGATGTGCATGTAAAATGTAAATGCATGTTCACACAAGGCCATTAAACAGAGAGAAACCAAAGACAAAAAAAATACCCAAATAACTGAAAGTAAATGTATAGATCGCACAGTGCTAAAATAATAATAAATAATAAAGGGTATTTAGTTAACATAATTTTGATCAAAATAATGTAAAAGCCATCCCGCCACTTCACGGCAACCCTTATGGGACAGTCCTAACTCTAATATTAAAAACCTTACCATTTGTCAAGTGACATACATATGGACAAGGGCAGAGAGACTGGATCCCGAGTGTACCATCTTGACAAACTTTGAGGAGTCCACCAAGATGGTGAGTGGCGATGACGCCATCATTATCATCAGCATCCCACTTGTCTGTCTTTTGCAACGCTCTCTGCAGAGAAATAAAGAGGAGGCATTGCAGCCAGAGTATGATGAGATGGATCAAGAAGCTGTAGCGGTCGATTACACAACCCCATCCTCATCTCATCCCAATGTGCATTGGGGGACAATGAGGGAGAGGTGGAGGAGGAGGAGGAGGAAGAACAGGAGCTTGCATCATGCGTTGTAGACGGTAGTACCTGTACAACTGTCATACCGTCGGTTCAGCGTGAGTGGCCTGAGGACAGGGGGGAGGAGGAGGAGGAGGAGAGCATGGTCAGTCATCATATTGGTGAGGACCCGGAGGTCTTGCCCATTACCAGTCTGGCACGCATGGCTGACTTTATGTTACGCTGCCTTAACCGTGACCCTCGCGTTGTCAACATGTGGGGTGACAGTCATTACTGGTTGGTGACACTTTTAGACCCCCGCTACAAGGAGAACTGTCACTCTCTTATTCCTGAGGTGGAGAAGTCTATAAAAATGGGGCAGTACCAGAAGGCCCTTGCTGCAGAACTGTTAAAACAATTCCCATTTGAACACGCTAGCGGCAGAGGTCACAGTTTGTTGCCCAACCAAGGCGTAGATGCGAGAGAGACGCAACTCCAATCAAGCAGAGGCAGAGGAACACAGTCAATGTTCTGGGACAGTTTTCTCAGACCCTCCCTTCGGACAGACCCTGAGGCGTGGGGTACTCTCACAAGGAGTGGAAAGTTTCAAAAGATGGTGAGGGAGTACCTTGCCGACAGTACCAGCATCCTCCATGATTCCTCTGTGCCTTTTAATTATTGGGTATCCAAGCTGGACACATGGAATGAACTCGTTCTGTACGCCTTGGAGGTCCTGGCCTGCCCTGCCACTAGCGTGTTATCGGAGCGTGTTTTTAGTGCCGCTGGGGGAATTATAACTGATAAGTGCATGCGCCTGTCAACTGACAATGCTGACAAGCTGACCCTTATCAAAATGAACAAGGGCTGGATTGGGCCAGACTTCTCATCACCACCAAATGACAGCGGAGTAACATAAAGTCAAATCCTCTGTGTTATTTCGGGAGGTGTATTCACATGCACCGCTTCACACCCACACATGGGTATACACTTCCTCATTTCGGCTGTTTTATGTTCTTCTCCTTATCCTCAGCCTCCACCACCACTATACCACCAGGGTAACCGTGGTCCGTGTTGCCATTATTGAAAGTTCCTCCGTCCTTATTTTTGTCAGCTTTTGCTTGGAAGGCATAAGCAAAGACTGTGGGAGACCCACTCCCCAATAATGGGAATAATATTTTTAAGATGCTGTACTGTATGGCTCTTGTAAGGGGCATTAAATCCGTCTTGTTAAGCTACTGTGACCTCCACCACTTTTCCAAGGGGCATTAAAACCGTCTTGGTAAGCTACTGTGACCTCCACCACTTTTCCAAAGGGCATTAAAACCGTCTTGTTAAGCTACTGGGACCTCCACATCTCTTCTGAGGGGCATTAAAAGCGTCTTGTTAAACCACTCTGAACTCTACAGCTCTTCCAAGGGGCATTGAAATGTTGTTTTTAATTAACTCTAACCTCCACGACTCTTCGAACGGGCATTGCATTTCCTCCAAATTTTTGGCAGCTTTTGCTTGGAAGGCATAAGCAAAGACTATGGGAGACCCACTCCCCAATAATGGGAATAATGTTTGTAATATGCTGTACTGCATGGCTCTTGTAAGGGGTATTGTAAGTTCCTCCGTCCTAATTTTTGGCAGCTTTTTCTTGCAAGGCATAAGCAAAGACTATGGGAGACCCACTCCCAAATAATGGGAATAATGTTTGTAATATGCTGTACTGCATGGATCTTGTAAGGGGCATTGCAAGTTCCACCGTCCTAATTTTTGGCAGCTTTTGCTTGGAAGGCATAAGCAAAGACTATGGGAGACCCACTCCCCAATAATGGGAATAATGTTTGTAATATGCTGTACTGCATGGCTCTTGTAAGGGGCATTGCAAGTTCCTCCTTCCTAATTTTTGGCAGCTTTTGCTTGGAAGGCATAAGCAAAGACTATGGGAGACCCACTCCCCAATAATGGGAATAATGTTTTAAGATGCTGCTCTTGTAAGGGACATTAAAACCGTCTTGTTAAGCTACTGCGACCTCCACCACTTTTCCAAGGGGCATTAAAACTGTCTTGTTAAGCCACTGTGACCTCCACCACTTTTCCGAGGATCATTAAAACCGTCTTGTTAAGCTACTGGGACCTCCACGTCTCTTCCGAACGGCATTAAAACCATCTTGTTAAGCTACTGCGACCTCCACCACTTTTCCAAGGGGCATTAAAATCGTCTTTTTAAGCTACTGGGACCTCCACGTATCTTCCGAGGGGCTTTAAAACCGTCTTGTTAAGCTACTGGGACCTCCATGTCTCTTCCGAGTGGCATTAAAACCGTCTTGTTAAGCTACTGTGACGTCCACGTCTCTTCAAAGGGGCATTAAAACCGTCTTCTTAAGCCACTCTGAACTCCACAGCTCTTCCAAGGGGCATTGAAATGTTGTTTTTAATTACCTCTAACCTCCACGACTCTTCCAATGGGCATTGCATTTCTTCCTAATTTTAGTCAGCTTTTGCTTTTCAATGCAAAGGCGAAAACTAAGGGAGACCCACTCCCCAATAATGGGCAGAAGGTTTTTAGTACGCTGTAATCCACGTCTGTTTCAAGGGGCATAGCAGTTCCTCATAATTTTTGGAAAGCCTTCCATTCACTGCTTAGGCCAACAGTGTACAGGAGACCCAGTTGCTATAAATGGAAAAAACTGTTTAGTTAAGGCCCTCTGACCTCCATGTCATTTCCAAGGGGCATTGGAGTGCCTCGAAATGTTTGGTAGGCATTGCACTCACTGTATGCCCTATAACTGTGTAGCTGAACCGCTCCTTTTGTTACAGAAATATATCCTACAAGACATATGTGGTTGACTGGCCTGATATTGATGTGAATGGTCCCTGTTCCTCCTGCTCTTTCTCCTTTGCCACCTCTTCATCCATCATTTATCACCTGAAGCTTTGTTTTAACGGGAGTCATAGAACTGGGATAGTAGCAGGAAAACATCCAGCAATCATCGGAGGAGGTAGGATATGCACCAAAACGCTGACCACCTCAGGCCTAGCCGCTACTACATACATGCGCTTGCATTCCAAGAAAACAAAGCAGATGCTAACTTCTATCATCATCATCATGCTCCTCACCTTGGCACTCTCAACTCCCCTGATGGAGAAGCCAGGGCCCACTGGAGGAGTCTGGTTCTCTGGTGGGCTCGTCCAATGCTGCCCTAAAGCAGGCCGGGCTAAGAAAAGTGTGTGAGGGGCAGTTGACAGGAGAAATAGGGGCGGCTGGGGACCGTTTATGGACACCCGGCTGCCCCCTGGCGGCTGGGGACCGTGTGTGGAGTGGACCTCCGGCCGTGGGGCGGCTGGGGACCGAGTATGGACACCCGGCCACCCCCTGGCGGCTGGGGACCGAGTGTGGACACCCGGCCGCCGGGCGGCTGGGGACTGAGTATGGCCATGACGTGGTGGCCAGATTCCGCCTCCACATGCCTAAAAGGCCCAATTTCAAGTGCAAGCAAGCAGTATGGTATTGCAGCCTGGGAGTGGGTGGGTGGCAGGCTGCATACTTGCGCTTGCATTGCAAGGAATGGGAGAGGTACAATTGAACACTGCCCTGGGACAAGGACTTGAACAGAGATAGTTGCAAGTCTGCAATGACAGGTGCAGGGTGGGAGGCATCTTCGCATGTACCAAGAACAGGGGTTTGGCATGCACACACTACAGCGGAATAGGCTGTCCTTCCCGCTAAATGCACTGGGGAGGGCACAGGTAATGTTTTGGTATGCGCGCTTAATCTTATGCATAAGGCACACCGGGACAAATAGGGGCGGCTGGGGACTGAGTATGGATACCTCGCTGCCGAAGCAGCCATGAGGTAGTGGCCAGCTTCGGCCTCCTCCAAACTAAAAGGCCCCATTTCAAGTGCAAGCTAGCAGTATGGTATTGCAGCCTGGGGGTGGGTGGGTGGCAGGCTGCACACTTACGCTTGCATTCCAAGAAAGCAAAGCAGATGCTAACTTCTATCATCATCATCATGCTCCTCACCTTGGCACTCTCAACTCCCCTGATGGAGAAGCCAGGGCCCACCGGAAGAGTCTGGTTCTCTGGTGGGCTCGTCCAATGCTGCCCTAAAGCAGGCCGGGCTAAGATAAGTGTGTGGGGGGAAGTTGACAGGAGAAATAGGGGCAGCTGGGGACCGTTTATGGACACCCGGCTGCCCCCAGGCGGCTGGGGACCGTGTGTGGACACCCGGTCGCAGGGTGGCTGGGGACCGAGTATGGATACCTCGCTGCTGACGCAGCCATGAGGTAGTGGCCAGCTTCGGCCTCCTCCAAACTAAAAGGCCCAATTTCAAGTGCAAGCTAGCAGTATAGTATTGCAGCCTGCGGGTGGGTGGGTGGTTGGCTGCATATTTGCGCTTGCATTGCAAGGAATTGGGGAGGTACAACTGAACACTGCCCTGGGACAAGGACTTGCATGGGGATAGTTGCAAGTCTGCATCTTCTGATGCGGCAAGGATGACTTCTGATGGGCACACTTTTAGGCAGTGACCTGGGTATCAGAGATGATTCCAGGGGTCTTCCCCATGCTGTTACCATGTCTTTTCAGTACTGTATGCATGTGTCACACAGCACATGGCCAGATAAGGTTGTAAAATGTTAAAATGACATTTCCCGGTGAATGCATTTGTCACGGTTGAAAGCAGTACAAAAGTGCAAAAACGCATAAAAAATGCTACTTGTGAACATAGCCCAAGGTGTGGAGGAGTATTTTTTTGGGGGGTTATTTATTTTACCTTATACACAAGTCTTTGCCCTGGAAAGGAACTTCCTTAACATATTTCACAGGAAAGCAGTTTCAGTTTCGTTTTTGAGCGTTTTATTGTGAGCCCGTAAAAGTGGCTTAATACCTCTGACCACGTTGTTGACAGCAGTTACCTGGGGGTCAGAAATGCTTCCTGGGGCGATCCCCATGCTGTCCCCATGTCATTTGAGCACTGTCACTATCGTTTTGGGCACTTGTTAGACTTTTAAAAGACTGCCGGGGGTGCCGCCACAAAAATGCTTGGGTCTCCCATAGACTAACATTGGGCTCGTTACTCGGGTCGAGCACCCAAGTATCACGGCGAGCTCGGCCCGAGCTTCGAGCACCCATGCATTTTAGTGCTCGCTCAACACTATTGTAGACATAATCTACTGTATTTTTTTACTTTAAGACGCACTTTTTTCCCCAAAAAATTTGGGAGGAAAAAGGAGGTGCATCTTATAGTCCGAATGTAGCTTACTGGGGACCGGCGGAGGTGGAGAGGGGTCACAGGAGGCAGGGTTGTCGCTTCAGGAAGTCGGCAGTGGCAGGATTGGAGCAATGCTGCAGGCCCTGGGCTGAAAGGAGGGGGTGTCCCGGTGGTGTGAGGCAGGAGCCATTGATCTCCCAGTGGTATGAGGCAGGAGATGCGTTCCACTGCACAGGAAAATGGCACAGGAGGTGGTGCATTAGCAGTTTGAGATCTTGGCTTGTCATTGAGCAGAGATCTAAATCTTCACCTGTGCCGACACCGGCACCATTTTCATGTAGCCCACCGCCGGGAGATCAATGGCTCCTTCCTCACTAAATTCAGACTGTAAGACAGACCCCCATTTTAATATAAAAAATAATTTTCTTCCCCCATTTTCCTTCCCCTAAATTTGTCAAAAATGATCAAAAGTGAAAAGTAAAGGAAAAGTGGAAAGTGCATTCATTTTCAACCTTTGTGATTACCTTTTATGGAAAAAAAATGGTATGAGCTGATTAATAAATGTAGGCTATAGGTTTAAATGTTGCCAATCTGGCTGTCTCCAACCACAAGTAGGGGAAGTTTAGGAGCTACTGCGTATGGTTTATAAATTGGAATCAATCATGACGTAGTTTTTAGGTTTTTAAGTCTTAGTCTTATGTATGTTCTACCTCTATGCAACCCCTGTACAGGGAGCATGGTGTAAAACCTACAAAAGACAGAAAATATATCTCATACCCTAACATCATTATATATAAATGTAAAGCAAAGTTGCATAATAAATATAGGGTACTTAGTGAACTATTTTTGATCAAAAAAAGTATACAAGCCGTCCCACCAGCGACAAGGTGACCCTAAATTGGGACGGTACCTATACTGTCTATATTAAAAACCTTACTGTATATCAAAGTTGAAGCAATGCATATAAAAGGGTAGACAAATAGGACCGGGTCCCAGCTCCAGACCACCTAGGCCCGTGGTAAGCTACATATACACTAATCAGCTCAACAAAGGGGATGCCACACCCTTAAATTGCACAGAATGCAAACAAGACAAAAAACCAAGCAATGTGAACTGAGGTCTAAGATGGTAGACATGCAAGAAATAGGAGCATGTATATGTAGCTTACCACGGGCCTAGGTGGTCTGGAGTTGGGACCCGGTCCTATTTGTCTACCCTTTTATATGCATTGCTTCAACTTTGATATACAGTAAGGTTTTTAATATAGACAGTATAGGTACCGTCCCAATTTAGGGTCACCTTGCCGCTGGTGGGACGGCTTGTATACTTTTTTTGATCAAAAATAGTTCACTAAGTACCCTATATTTATTATGCAACTTTGCTTTACATTTATATATAATGATGGTAGGGTATGAGATATATTTTCTGTCTTTTGTAGGTTTTGCTTCTTTTTGCTAGTGTGAACAAGCTCCTATTTCTTGCATGTCTACCATCTTAGACCTCAGTTCACATTGCTTGGTTTTTTGTCTTGTTTGCATTCTGTGCAATTTAAGGGTGTGGCATCCCCTTTGTTGAGCTGATTTGTGTATATGTAGCTTACCACGGGCCTAGGTGGTCTGGAGTTGGGACCCGGTCTTATTTGTCTACCCTTTTATATGCATTGCTTCAACTTTGATATACAGTAAGGTTTTTAATATAGACAGTATAGGTACCGTCCCAATTTAGGGTCACCTTGCCGCTGGTGGGACGGCTTGTATACTTTTTTTGATCAAAAATAGTTCACTAAGTACCCTATATTTATTATGCAACTTTGCTTTACATTTATATATAATGATGGTAGGGTATGAGATATATTTTCTGTCTTTTGTAGGTTTTGCTTCTTTTTGCTAGTGTGAACATGCTCCTATTTCTTGCATGTCTACCATCTTAGACCTCAGTTCACATTGCTTGGTTTTTTGTCTTGTTTGCATTCTGTGCAATTTAAGGGTGTGGCATCCCCTTTGTTGAGCTGATTAGTGTATATGTAGCTTACCACGGGCCTAGGTGGTCTGGAGTTGGGACCCGGTCCTATTTGTCTACCCTTTTATATGCATTGCTTCAACTTTGATATACAGTAAGGTTTTTAATATAGACAGTATAGGTACTGTCCCAATTTAGGGTCACCTTGCCGCTGGTGGGATGGCTTGTATACTTTTTTTGATCAAAAATAGTTCACTAAGTACCCTATATTTATTATGCAACTTTGCTTTACATTTATATATAATGATGGTAGGGTATGAGATATATTTTCTGTCTTTTGTAGGTTTTGCTTCTTTTTGCTAGTGTGAACATGCTCCTATTTCTTGCATGTCTACCATCTTAGACCTCAGTTCACATTGCTTGGTTTTTTTTTTGTTTTTTTTAGGGAGCATGGTGTACAGCGTCTCTTGCAGCTAGGATCAAACAGGGTTTCACAGTAACAGACATTAACCCCTATTTTGCTGCATTGACTTGGACTACAGCTTGCAGAGCCCCTTGCTCTTTGCAATCTGCAAGAGAATGAGCATCAACAGAGGAAAGGACTGATTGGCTGAGCAAGCTTAAGAAAAAGGGAGGAGCTAACTGCACTGGGGAATGTGTGGGCTGCCCTCCATGGCTGGAAAGAGACAGTGAGGACCCCGGACAGGAGCACTAAGTAAGTACTGACAGCTCTGCAGCCCAGTGGGAGAGGAGGAGAGTGAGCCCTGGAGCTGTATCACACCAAACGACCAGCCAGATTACCAGGAGTTGCCCACAGCCACCTAACTTAACTCAAAGGAGGACCATGCCATCTATTCCTTGTGTCCCTAAGCATCTGGACTCAGTAGCCCCAAGCTAGATCCCTGTTTAACCCCAGATCTGCTGCATGATGGAGTAAGTAGCTATGGCTGGGACTTGTGGTTCTACTCTTAAGGATGTTATTAATTGAACTACCTGTTAAGGGATTATTGCTGGAACCTTTGGGTCCATGTGCTGGGAAATTATAGTAGGACCATCAATAAGGGGGATTTTGTTCTCATTGGGTTATTAAGTGCAGCAACGGTTCCTGTAAGCGTGCTAACATTTGGCTTTAACGTTGGACTGTATTATTTGCATTGCTGCAGCCATTTGTGAGTTAACCCTCCGTCAGGGGCAATATGTTTCATAACGAGTTTAGGGGCATTGCGCCTGTCCGGCACAGGCTAGAAAATTGGTTATATTTTCCTTTTTTTAAAATTTCAATGCTCTAAAAGTGATCAGTTACCTTAATAGGAATGTAATAAATGATAATACACATAATCAGGTGGAAAAAAAAATGTTTACCAACCAGAAAAATAACACTAACCAGACAAACCACTGAAAATAGAGAAATGAAACTAAGTGAGCTGCGCTTGTCAGATCAGTTGCCCCTGACGGAGGGTTAAGTGTGACTAGTTAGGAGTGTGTTTGCTGTTACTGAAAGGGAAAGTGTCAACTTTAACATCCAGGCCTGCTGCAAAACATATTCTGTACTTTTAACAGAATAACATATCTGGGTTTATGAAATATTATTTGTTTTGCTATTCCTTGCTATTCTCATGCATTTTTCACCATTTATTCCCCAATAAATAAACCTCTTAAGTGCTTCAATCTCATCTCTTGTGAGTGTGTATGGAGCGTGGACAGGTGTTCCCCGAGTCGACCCCTGACAAAACAGGAAGACCCTTCTACATTCCTCTAGAGCTCCCAGCAAGATTTGGGAGAAAGCACTGCTACAAGACACCCTGCATGGAGGTGACTTAAAGGTGTGTTACATCTATAAGACAAAATGGAGAGTCACTATGTGTATAGTCAGCTACTGCTCTGGTGATCACTGGCTCTGGTCACTCTATGCATTTATAGTTGGCCTTTTAATTAAAAGGCTGCCTTGTATGACTATACTTGGCCATCCATGATTTCCTAAACAACTTAATTTCTGTTTTTTTTAAGACAATTCTATTAAGTTAAATGGAATGTGTCATCACAAAATGACCAGACAGGATTGCAATGTCATGTGACCACATCTATACACTGCTGATAAACAGGTTCCAACAATCACAGTTGACCCTTCTCCCCATCCCTTCACAATCACCTTTGCACATGTTCAGTAGGTGCCTCAATACAAAAGATAGGGTTTGAGTGTGTTTACTGCTGCTAATGTAAATGTATAATTTCCTGATACAGGAAGTTAGAGTCTAAAAAAGCCCCAGTGGCCAGTTTGAAAACTGCAAGATTTCTAATTTTGATTTTTAAAAAAGATTGGGATGTATATATAGAAATTAAAACATTGCAAAAAAAATAAATTTAACACAAAACTTTATTTTAACAATTGGTCATTTAAAAAGGTCATATATAATAAAATAAATAAAGGATGGTGGTGACATGAATCTCTTATCATGTGGAGACAGTGGTAACTCGCATGATGAAGTGCACATGTTAATGCGTGTTCACTATGTAATAATCTCCTTTCTAGGTAGGAGTCAAAGTAATCACTTTCTAAGAACTGCTGACAGATGTTTTGGCCTCTGACTTATCACCATAAGATCGGTTCATTGTTTTAGAAATAAAGACACTTAATTAAAAATGAATGTGCACTTAAGCGGTCGTCCATCACTGTCTCGTGGCTGCAAACTGATTAAATAAAAATCTTAATTTAAAACTTCCTTCAGAATAACATTATTCTTTTGGGTTTGTTTTTTAGCACGAGTGGTATTAAACATGGCTTTTTTCTGTCTGATATCCCTGTATTACTGTGTATTGAACAGCTCTCATGGTGCTGGTAGTTTGTATAAACATTTTGTATAAATGAGATACCTGTGACTCGCCCAGGGGGATATATGGGGGAGACTCGGTACCCGGGCCTCTACCTTCTTTGCAGGATATCACGGCAGTCGGCTCCCGGGCCCGTCCTCTGGGTCACTCCTTAAAAAGGAGTTTTAGTGTTTTTGTTAACAGTTTGTCTCGTGACGCCACCCGTGGTTTCAGGTAATAGTTACCAGCGCTGCTGCAGACCTCCGGGGGTGATGGGATGGCAGCTGGGATGTTTCTGCTCCCCACAGGCAGAGCGGGCCCCCGGAGCAGGGTTGATGGAAGGGATGCAGGTGAGAGGTGGCCCGGTTGGGTCAGGGGGAATGACGGACACGCACACAGGGGATTCGCTTCAGTACCTTTACTGGTGTAACGGCAGGTATGGTCCAGGGTACTTGCTAGGAAGGGTGCACTTCAGGACTCTCCCCAGTGAGCGGGTATAAGGCCCCCTGATCCGTTTCTTCCCCTCTCTAAGCTTCTGGCCCACCTGGAACTTGGCCTAGCTTCTATGTTGTGTTGCTCTTTCACCTGACCGCTTGGTAGTAGGACTTTTACTTGGCAACCACTATCCCTGGACGCCAGGGCCTTCGTGGTTCCTAGTCCTGTTATTGATGGTAGCTTCAGGATGACCAGGGGTCTGGAAGCCTCCTGGTATGCCGGTTGTCCCTGCTGGGTGTAGAGAACCCTGCAGGTGCGGACCCGGTGTCCGGATTGTGTCTTGGGGTGAGCCTCAGATGCTCCTCTGCCCTCTCAACTTCTCTCTCCTCTCTTCTTGCCTCAACCACACTCGGGGCCCTCAGTACACAGCAGCTCATGTGCTGCTTCTTCACTGGTCTAAGTGCCAGCACAATGTCTGACTACCTAACTCCATCCTCCGTATATATATATCCCTAACAGGGCTCCCTCTGGTGGTATGAGGTGGAAGGGTGGATGTGTTTGTAATGTAATGAGGTCCTCTTGTGGAGGAGTCCTTCCATGCACCCTTTTGGGTCCTGTGGTACCTGTAGTAGCAAGGTGCCACATTCCCCCCTAGTACAATTCAGTACTCCTGGACTGAAGCATTTTAAACAGGTAACAAAGACAATAATAATAACATTAACACATATAAATTACAGTGAGTCCCATAACCAGGTGTCCATTTCACTGATGAAGGTGTAACATGAGGGATCCGTCCGAAAACCCTCAATGTAGGCCCTGGGCGTGGCTGCAGGGCATAGGTGATCCAGGTGTTGGACCACGTCTTTGGCCACGACAAACCGTTTTTTGTTCAGTGGTCTTTTGTTGAATAAAGTCAAGGGGCACTTTAAGGAGTGCAACTATTTACAGGGACAGTTTTTGACTGCTCACAGTCCTCAGCCTACAAGTCCTTATACCCTTACGGGTAACTAAATGCACACATTATTTTCAGTTCACACAATAAATAACAGTAGGTAATACCAAACTGGGTAACTATTTACAATGTAGGCACTTTGTACTTTTTCCCTATACCTGGCAGGGATTTGGCCTTGTGTGCTGCGTGTGGACCTTCGTAGCACTGGGGTGATACTGGTGTCTGTGCATGCACTCTCTGTTAACCTAACAGGTGTACGTGCGGGTAAATTATAAAACTGCCTCAATCTCTCTATGGGACTGGTAAGTGCACTGATTACTGGGCCTTCAGGCTCTGCATCAATTGGTGAATCCTCCTCTGACTGGGGACTCTTCCTGTTCCTGAGCAGGTTCTTCTAGGGCACTCACAGGTTCTTCTTGTGGTGGAGGCTCTTCTGGTGGTTGACAGAAGTGTATCACTGGTATGATAACTGCTCCGTCGATTTGAGGCCAGTCCGCAGGGAAGTCTCCTAGAACTGTATGAAGTACATCTTCCTTGGGTTTCTCTGGTATTACAAGAGGTGCTTCTTCCTCCTGTGTCTTCAGTAGACCTGGGCACAATTTCAAGTGGTCTCTTGAGACTGTTGCGGTTGTTTTACCTCCATCCTTGCTGATCAGGCAGGTTTTGGTGTTGTCAAATTTAGAATTCAACACTATGTAGGGCTCTCTCTCCCACTGGTCATCGAGCTTGTGATCTCTTCTTTTCCGCTTTAGCACTATCTCTCCGGGTGCCAAGGGTCCTGTTCGTGAATGTTTGTTATACTGCTCTTCTTGTCTTTCCCTCACCTTGTTTAGACTGTCTTCGACATAAGAGCAGTACAAGAAAGTACAGGCCTGCCGATTTGTGTCCCAATCTTCAGTGGACGTATCTGCAGCTGGTTCTACCACTTCGAGATCCAGGTCCATGGGCAATTCTCCAGGTCTTGCTCTCATGAGGTACGCTAGGGTACAATTAGTAGAACTCACAGGTATGTGGTTATACAGGTCAACTAGGTCAGGTAGCTTGTCTGGCCACTGGTTCCTCTCTTCCAAAGGTAGGGGTTTTAGCAGGTCTATAACGATGTTATTCATTTTCTCGCACATACCGTTGGTTTGCGGATGATATGGCGTAGTCCGGATCTTCTTGCATCCATACAGGTGACAGAATTCCTTGAATAGCTCAGCTTCAAAAGCAGGGCATTGATCTGATAGCACCTTGTCCGGATATCCATGGGGTCTGCAGAAGTAGGCTTGAAACGTTCTTGCTGCAGTTTCTGCTGTCAGATCCTTGACAGGGGCTACCACCAGGAACCAGGAATAGTGATCCACCATGGTCAGGGCATAGGAATAGCCTGATCTGCTGGGTCACAGTTTGACGTGATCCAGAGTGACAATCTCCAGGGGTTGGGTTGTTTTGATGGACTGCAAGGGTGCTTTCTGGCTGCCATTGTATTTCCTTCTGAGGCTACAGGGCCCACAATTCCGGCACCACCTTTCTATGGAACTCCGCATTCCAACCCAATAGAATCAGTCCTTCAGCAGGGTTTCCAGCTTCTTCCAGCCAAAGTGACCTGCTTTGTCATGGTAGGCCTCTAACACCATCTGAATATCAGTCCTGGGTACAACAATCTGCCACACCATCTCATGGGTTCTGGGGTTGACATACCTTCTGCACAGCTTTTCTCTGTAGATGAACAGCCGGCTTCTCTCATTCCACAGGTGTTTGGCTTGTGGAGGAGCATCCTTCTCCAGGTGAGAACCTTCTTGGGTTATCAGTCCTTTGATGAAGCTGACAACCGGGTCACTGTCCTGGGTCTCCTTCCTACTGTGATGAGGTAAAGGATTTAGCGTCTTACTATGATGTCTTCTGGAGGCGTGTTGCTCGTGGACCATTCTGCTTCTGTGGAAAGCAGGTAATTCAATTTCTTCTAGGTCATCCACTTCATCCTCGGTGTCCCACTGGTGGGGCATTCTTGACAGGGCATCAACATTGGTGTTCTTGTGACCTGCCCGGTACTTGATTGTGAACTGATAATTCGACAACCTGGCCACCCAACGCTGTTCCATGGCTCCCAACCTGGCTGTCTCTAGGTGTGTCAAGGGATTATTGTCGGTAAAGGCTGTGAATTTAGTTGAGGCAAGGTAATGCTTGAATCTTTCAGTGATAGCCCAGACCAAGGCCAGGAACTCCAGCTTGAAGAAACTAATTCTCAGGGTTCCTCTCAGTAGGGTGAAGCTTCCTACTGGCATAGGCAATTACCTTTTCTCTGCCGTTTTGCTTCTGGGACAACACAGCTCCCAGTCCTTTGGCTGGCGTTGGTGTACAACAGGAAAGGTTGGCTGTAGTCGGGGTAAGCCAGGATTTCCTCACCGGTTAGGACTTCCTTCATTAATGCAAAGGACTCAGTCTGCTCCTTGCCCCACTGGAATGGGGGATTTTTACCTCTTTTGGACTGTCCTACCAGGAGATCTTGTAGAGGTGCTGCCTTTTTGGTATAGTCCTTAATGAACCTCCTGTAGTACCCGACCAGTCCCAGAAATTGACGTACTTCTTTGATGTTCCTTGGTTCAGGCCACTTCTGGATGGCAGTGACCTTTTCCGGATCTGGTGCTACTCCCTCTGAGCTGACCACGTGTCCCAGGTTCTGAACCTTCTGTTTGAGCAGGTGGCACTTGGAAGGTTTTAGTTTCATCCCATACTGGGACAATGCCTCAAATACCTCTGCAGGTGCTTTAGATGGTCTTCATACGTCCTCGAGTACACGATAACGTCGTCCAGGTATAACAGCACTGTCTCAAAGTTCCGGTGTCCCAAGCAACACTCCATCAACCTCTGGAACGTTCCGGGTGCGTTGCAGAGTCCAAATGGCATGCTGTTGAACTCGCATAATCCCATCGGGGTGGTGAAGGCTGTCTTCTCCCGGTCTTCCTCAGCAACAGAGACTTGCCAGTACCCGCTAGTGAGATCCAATGTAGAGAAATAATTGGCAGATTTTAGTGCAGCCAGGGATTCCTCTATACGGGGCAAAGGGTATGCATCTTTATATGTTATTCGATTAATTTGTCTGTAATCTACACACATCCTCATGCTACCGTCCTTCTTTCTGACCAGGACCAGGGGAGCTGCCCAGGGGCTACAGCTATCCCTTACTACCCCTGCCTTTTTCATGCCATGCAAAATTTCTTTGGCTTTTTGGTAATATGCTGGTGGTATGGGTCTGTAACGTTCCTTAATGGGTGGATGGTTACTGGTGGGTATGTGGTGTTGTACCCCTTAACCCTTCCAAAATCAAGTGGGTGTTTACTAAACACCTGTTCATATTCCTGAACCACTCTGTAAACACCGTGTTTCTGATGGATAGGAGTGGCGTCAGTCCCAATATGGAGCTGTTGACACCATTCCTCCAGCTGAGCTTCGGAGTCATTGTCCTCCACTGTATCCGGTGGGGTCAAGGATTCCACTGTGTGTATGGCATCATCATTCACAGTATACAGTCTGGCAACAGTGGCATATCATGGCAATTTAACTTCCTCCTCCCCACAATTTAGGAGACGTACGGGTACCCTTCCATTGCGTACATCAACTACCCCTCTACCAGTTAGGAGTGTAGGTCTGTGCTCTGAGTTGATGGGCTCTACTACCGCCTGCTAGTTCTGTCCCTTGAGACCTATTGCTGCCCTACACCAAATCAGCATTTCCCTCATTGGGGGAATCACAATGGGTATCGGGTCTGTCACCTGAACATTACCAATCTCACCACCTGTTAGCTTTACCTGTTGCTGGTACAGGAGGGCACAAATTTCCTTCTGGAGCACCTTCGTCTGCCCTGGTTTGTCAGTGTCAGCAATCTGTTGGAGTAAAAGCAACACTTCTCCCAAACAGTTACCAACAATATTTGTACCAAGTATGGAGGCATACACAGAGAGATTTGGGGCTGGCGGGTGGAGTTTATCTATGGACCAGTACCTTTGGTAGAGGACATCAGGTATGATGGTTACCTGTGAGCCGGTGTCCAGTAGTGCAGGTGTTGCTATGCCGTCCAGCACGATGGACAGGAAAGGCCTTCCTCCTACAAACCGGTCGTACCAGCTTGATGGGCCTGGTTGATCTACTCCTGGGTGTCGGCCCTTGGCCCCAGGGTTTGCCCGTTTAAAGGACAGATCCGCACGGTGTGGCCTGCCTTGTGGCAATGGTAGCAGATGAGTTCTCCTGGAGGGTGACATTGGTCGTTGGTCCTCCCACGGGGTGGCATTGTCCTCCTTCTTCTCCTCATCCAGGGGACATCTTCAGGACTGTCGGCGAATAGAATCCTTCCCTCCGGCTCGGGCTCTGTCTGCATCTGCAGGACCCTCAGGACAGTGGTCAGGGTTTTACTTAGCTGACGCACTTCAGAGCGCAGGCTGTCCAGCTCGCTAGGGGGCGCTATTTGCACTTTTGTCTAAGCCACTAATGAAGGGGCAGTGAGTGCTGTGACCATTGGGGTGGCCCCACCCTGGTAACGCTGGATAGCAGTATCTGATGCTTCCAGGGGCTGAAGGCCCTTAATAGCCATGTCGTTCAGGGTGTCAAAGGGAGCATTTGGATGATCTAAGGCCCACCACCGTACAGTTCTGCTCTCCTCCTGGGACCTTAACCCCTGGATGAATTGTTCTGTCAGCATTTTGTTCTCATCATGTATGCTGGCTGGACTAACCTGTTTAAGGGCACCAAGTGCCTCTTGTAAATGTCAGGCATAGTCCCGGATACTGTCCTCAGGTTTCTGGATACAGTGGTAGAACCTCATCCGAAGATCTGTCTCAGTGCGGTTTTCAAAGACAGTTTGCAGTCTCTTAAGTATAATGGATACTGATTCCTGGTCTGCGGCACCAGTCAATTGTCCCAGCACAACAGCATTGTTTACCAGTCATTGAGTACATGTCCAGTACACCGCGTATTTTCCTTTTGAATCCAGACAGGGTGTCTGGTTTGCCGTCATACTGGGGAAGCCATTTCGCTCCGGGGATATACGGCAGGGCCATGGGTATGACTGGAGTCACGACCCCTGCTGGTGGAGCGACCACTCCGGCCTGAGCAGCGCCGGGCACGAGTTGAGCATCGAGAGCGTTAACCGGTGCTCCGGTGTCTTGTTGGTTGTCGGCCATGGTTGCGCCCCCATAGTAAACCGTAGCCTACCTTCTTTCTCTTTTTCAGGTAGGCCGCAGCTCCGCAGACGACGGTCTCCTTCCAGGACCTGACGCTTCCTGGTGCTGCGTCAGAGCGCAAGGCGGGGCTTGAGCTTCGCGCGCTACCAACAGTCACGCCTCTCTGGTTCCCTCTTCTTCCCGCGCGGCGACGCGGTAATGGCGGCGATGTTCACCACAGTTTAAACACAGTTCAATTACGGCACACAGTACCCGGTGGCAATGGGCACGAAATCCTGTTCGTGACGCCAGGAAAGAGTGGTGACTCGCCCAGAGGGATATATGGGGGAGACTCGGTACCCGGGCCTTTACCTTCTTTGCAGGATATCACGGCAGTCGACTCCCGGGCCCGTCCTCTGGGTCACTCTTTAAAAAGGGGTTTTAGTGTTTTTGTTAACAGTTTGTCTCGTGACGCCACCCGTGGTTTCTGGTAATGGTTACCAGCGCTGCTGCAGACCTCCGGGGGTGATGGGATGGCAGCTGGGATGTTTCTGCTCCCCACAGGCGGAGCGGGCCCCCGGGGCAGGGTTGATGGAAGGGATGCAGGTGAGAGGTGGCCCGGTCGGGTCAGGGGGAATGACGGACACGCACACAGGGGATTCGCTTCAGTACCTTTACTGGTGTAACGGCAGGTATGGTCCAGGGTACTTGCTAGGAAGGGTGCACTTCAGGACTCTCCCCAGTGAGCGGGTATAAGGCCTCCTGATCCGTTTCTTCCCCTCTCTAAGCTTCTGGCCCGCCTGGAACTTGGCCTAGCTTCTATGTTGTGTTGCTCTCTCACCTGACCGCTTGGTAGTAGGACTTTTCCTTGGCAACCACTATCCCTGGACGCCGGGCCTTCGTGGTTCCTAGTCTTGTTATTGATGGTAGCTTCAGGATGACCTGGGGTCTGAAAGCCTCCTGGTATGCCAGTTGTCCCTGCTGGGTGTAGAGAACCCTGCAGGCGCGGACCCGGTGTCCGGATTGTGTCTTGGGGTGAGCCTCAGATGCTCCTCTGCCCCCTCAACTCCTCACTCCTTGCCTCGGCCACACTCGGGGCCCTCAGTACACAGCAGCTCACGTGCTGCTTCACTGGTCTAAGTGCCAGCACACTGTCTGACTACCTCCATGTGCTCGCCAGAGGTAGCCTGACTGCCATTAGGTACCGAGATGAGATCTTCAGACCCCTTGTGAGACCATATGCTGGTGCAGTTGGCCCTGGGTTCCTCCTAATGCAGGACAATGCCAGACCTCATGTGGCTGGAGTGTGTCAGCAGTTCCTGCAAGATGAAGGCATTGAAGCTATGGACTGGCCTGCCCGTTCCCCAGACCTGATTGAGCACATCTGGGACATCATGTCTCACTCCATCCACAAACGTCACACCACAGACTGTCCAGGTGTTGGCGGATGCTTTAGTCCAGGTCTGGGAGGAGATCCCACAGAAGACCATCCGCAACCTCATCAGGAGCATGCCCAGGCATTGTAGGGAAGTCATACAGGCACGTGGAGGCCACACACAATACTGAGCCTCATTTTGACTTGTTTTAAGGACATTACATCAAAGTTGGATCAGCCTGTAGTGTGTTTTTCCACTTTAATTTTGGGGGTGACTCCAAATCCAGGCCTCCATTGGTTAATAAATTTGATTTCCATTGATGATTTTTGTGTGATTTTGTTGTCAGCACATTCAACTTTGTACAGAACAAAGTATTCAATGAGAATAGAGAATATTTCATTCATTCATTCAGATCTAGGATGTGTTATTTGAGTGTTCCCTTTATTTTTTTGAGCAGTGTATATTGAAAGGACATCTGTCACAAAATCTTGAGTTATGACTAATGTTACTGAATATTATAGGACATTCTCTTGGGAGGATTCAGATATATGAGGTCTCTTGTTTTCTTTTTTTTATTAATGTCCTGTTGATCCCTTTTTCATTGTGTCTCTGAAACAGTCTAAAAGCTGGAACTTTAGTAAAGGCTCTGAAAAAATCACCTGCTCCGATTAAAAATCGAAAGATTTGGGATACAGAAAAAGCAAAGTGGCCACGCACACTCATCAACACTTTTTACTCTACATTTTCATGAACACAAACATAAATAAGAAAGTTTCTTGTTAACAAATGATGTTTACTTGGGGGAAATGTGACATTTATTAGGGATTTTGGAAGACACATATGGTTTGATGTTTAAATGAAAAACTAAATTTGATTTTAAATATCAACAAATATGGAATCTGTTCTAAAAAGGCTAAACATTTCACTTCTTTAAATAGTAGTTGCTTAGAAACTAATTGGTGTGTGTTTGCAAGCACGGAAAAAATATATATTAGCACGGCTCTCTATATACACATACATCTGTAACCAGCAATCAATCATTCAGTTTTGTGACATGTTTTATTTTATTCCTTGGAAGTTACTGCAAATTATTTCATGCAGTTATGAAATAAGTATGAAAAAACAAGATGTTCATTATAGCATCATCATTTTATCTTTCAATTAGATTATGAAATGTTGTATAAGGATATTTGATGCTAAATAAAAAATTCCGCATGAGTGGATTACCTACCTGTGGCTCTGAAAACTAGCAGGGCAAAGGATATTAGCACAACAATATAATATACATACGGTAAAAAGGAAGATCATAGTTAAACAGGAGCTTTCAATAGATTTTTTAATTTAAAGGGAATCTGCCACCTGGTTTTGTTATTTAATCTGAGAGAAGCATTATTTCAGTGCAAAGTCCTTGATTCCAGTAATGTGTCACTTACTGGGCTGTGTGTTGTTGTTTATTAAAAAAAATCAGTGTTTTATCAGCAGGAGATTATTTCTAGAGGACTATTTGTCTCATGCCATGTAGTACTCCTGCTCCGTTTAACCCAACGGCCACCACTGATTGGCAGCTCTCTGCCTATGCATAGTGTACACAGTAAACTGCCAATCAGTGGTGTGGGCTGGATTATACACAGCTCAGTGTTCAGAGAACTGGTAAATCTGCAGCAGATAAAACAGTGATTTTATCAGAGCTGCAACATGCAGCCCAATAAGTGACACATCACTGCAATCAGGGTTTCTGCCTCTACTTTATGCTGCTCTCTGATAACATAGTAAAAACCTGGTGACAGATTTCATTGGATTTTTTAATTTAAACTGAGTGCCTCCTCCAATTGCCGCTGTTTTATTGACCTTCTCTGTGGTCAGTGTCAGAGAAGAAAATACAAACACACACTGAGAAATTCTTTGCTATATGACCTGTTGATTGAGAGAAAATATGCATCTTTACTACCTGGGGGCATAATTTTCTAACAGAGGGGCAGGGAGAAAAATAAATCTTTTCCAGAATCAGTGGAGCAGCAGCATTTGGAGGAGGAACTCAGTTTAAATTAAAAAAAAAAAAAAAACAGTGAAAGGTTCTCTTTAAAGATAATGTGTCCAAATTTCATCCCAGCCCATTCTCATTATACACATATGTGGCACCCCAGGGGTCCGGTTGCCACAGTGGCATTGCCTCCCTCACAAGAGGTGATGCCATGCCTGGAAACAAGCAGGGGTCCCCTAATCAGGTTATACTAACATGCAACACGTTCCTGGCTCCAGACTAGCAAGGGGAGCACCTCCCCTTAGCAACTGGGATCTGGGGGCGGGGTTAGTTAGACTTAGTGTGAGGGGTTGAAGTGAGGACGTCGACGAGAGAGCAGCTGGGGAGTGGAGCTGCGCGGCAGTTCACCCCAGAAGGAACCAACACAGAGGAACCGGAGACGGGAGTCCGAGGCTGTGGGGCACTGAAGGCCCAGCAGCAAAAACCGAAGGGCAGGAGACTGCAGGTCTCCGGCCCCATCAGACGCCCGGAGGCTCAGCAGCACCGCAGGGCCCAGCACCGCCACGTGGGAGCGACACATCAGCAAGGCCCAAGCTGCCTGCCATAGGGGTGAGCACAAAGACGTTGCACTCAGGGACGAGGGCCACCGCACAGCTACAAGCAGCAGGGCCAAAGAGATTAGTGGAAAGGGAAGGCCTCCAACTTCACCTGGTGAGGTGGATTCCTTACTTGCTTCCAGGCTGCCTGGACTTCCACTTCTAGCCAGTACCCTAGTCCCGGTTTGCCTAATCACTGCCAGTAAAGATAAGAGGAAACCGCCATTAAGTTGTGGACTGATTATTGCTGCGCCATCAACCCCTCCACTACAACGCCCAGAATCACCTATAACATCTATACTGCCCTGGAGCTAAGCTCTACCTGTGGAGAGCCACACCAGCTTTGCTGCACTAACATCAGCTCCAGAGGACCTGCTCCGCAGCAGCGGCTCCCTTTAGCCGCATACCACAGGTGGCGTCACGAACTTTGTACATAAAAACTATAAAATCCCCTATTTTTTCTGACCACCTTGGGTCACGGACCAGGTCACCGCCCCTGTGACATCACCCCTAGCAACGACCGGCCGGGCACCGCGTACCCCATGGCCCAGGGGGCGCGTCAACTTGGTATCACGAACAGGATTCACGAAGCCCGTTATAACCGGGTCCTGTGTGCCATAGACTTTGCTAAACGGTGTTATCACGTGGTTTGCCGCCCGCCGAGGGGAAGCAAGAGGCCCGATCCAGAACCGCCGGGTAAGAGATCCCTCCGCCTGCAGAGCAGCATACTGGTACTTCAGCAGACGCCCAGGACTTGGCTGAGGTTCACTAGGGGGGAGGAAGATGCCCAACCGGGGGGAGGATTCAGCCACAGGTGCGGCCGCCGTCACTGTAATGCCGTTATCAATGCCGTACATACCGGGGGCGGCGTGGTTGCCCCAGTACTCAGGGGAGTCGCACACCCTGAACGACTTTGAGGAGAGACTGCGCAGTTTGTTTAAAGTGTACCCCCTGTCTGAGGAAGAAAAAGTCAGCATCCTCATAGGCCAGCTAATCGGTGCAGCCCAGAGAGAGGTGAAGTCCTTTCCGGGCAGAGACAAAGGCACTGTAAAAGAAATACTGGCCCTATTGAAGGATACCTTTGACACCCGCACCGTTGCAGAAATTAAGATGAAGTTCTATGGGTGCAAACAAAGGATGCAGGACAGTGTACGGGACTATGCTCTAAACCTGCAGGAGGCGCTGCGGGCCATCAAACAGGTAGACCCCGACAATGTGCGAGATGAGGACAGATTGCTAACCGAGCAGTTTATTAAGGGGCTCCTGTCTGGCGCTCAGAGGACACAGCTGCGCATTATGGCTCTGCAAAACCCTGATCTGGACTTTGCACAATTTAAAGACAGAGCCATCCGGGTGCTGCGAGAATCAATCCCTAGTGGCGCTGCATCCCTCCTGCGTCACATACCACCAGGAGGTGGCGTCCTTTCCCCCAGCACCTGTGGAGTCTGACGCGCAGACCCTAGATAATGACCCTTCTACAGACCTACGCCTTCAGGTCCCGGAGCTGACCAAAAGTGTGGCTGCATTAACCAAAACCATGTAGGCCATGCAAGTGTCTCCAAAGGAAAAGATCCAGCTGGCTTCCAGTCCAGATGACGTCCCGTGGCGACGACAGAGAACTCCACCGACCAGAGGGAGGAACAGCGATCGCTACGACCAGGACGGACAACCCATCTGCCGCCGCTGTCAAAAGGCGGGGCACTATGCAAGGTTCTGTAATTTAAACGGGCAACCCCTGGGGCAGAGGGACAACCCCCAGCAGTAAGACGACCGGGCCCACAAAGCTAGCGAGACAAGTACGTGGGAGGACGACCCGTCCTACCTGTCGTGCTTAATGGCAACCCAATGAACGCGTTGCTGGACACTGGGTCCCAGGTGACCACGATGCCATATATCTTTTATAAGCAATACTGGACTGATTCAGACATTACCCGCCGTCCAGATGAACATCTTAGTATCTATGCCAGCAATGGTCAGCCCTTGCCTCAGGTGGGGTATAAAGAGGTGACCATAAAAGTTGGCAAAGTAGAATTGCCATCACAAGGAATGATTATTGTTGATATTGATCGCCGAGAAAGTCATCCCATGATAACCTTAGGCACCAATGTGATAGAAAATTGTCTTGGAGAAATTATTGTTTTGTTGCAACAGGTCGCAAAGACTGCCAGTTCCAGTTAGCAGCGAGTTCTGCAGAAGGAGATCAGAGCCCTGATGAAAAGACAACAGGTAGAGCTGTCTGGTAGAGAAGTTGGCAGTGTCAGGATGAGTGATCCATTCCCCATTGCAATGCCCCCTAGGAGTGAAATGTTAATATGGTGTTGGGCAGCAATAGGTCTCAAGGGTCAAGATTATCAGGCCCTGGTGGAACCCGTGTACTCTGACAGTAGGCCCACCATCTTGACAGCTAGGGGGGTAGTTGATGTCCACAAGGGGAGAGTACCGATAAGCATCCTGAATTGTGGGGAGAAAGAGGTCCATTTACCCCGGTATGCTACCCTTGCTAAGCTGTTCACTGTCAGTAACAACTCAATAAAGACAGTGGAACCCTTGCTTCCGTCCAAACCGGCGGAAAATAATGGCTCCAAGGGTCAGATGGAGGATTGGTGTCAGAAGCTACAAGTGGGCACTGACTCCACCCCTTTGCACCAAAAGCATGGAGTATACCGGGTGGTCCAAGAGTATGAACAAGTCTTCAGCAAACACCCACTAGACTTTGGGCAGGTAAAAGGGGTCCAACATCATATCCCCACGGGAGATCATCCGCCCATTAAAGAGAGGTACCGGCCTGTACCCCCAGCTTACTATCAATGTGCCAAAGGAATGTTACGGGAGATGAAGGAGGCTGGGGTGATCAGAGATAGCTGTAGCCCCTGGGCAGCTCCATTATTTCTCGTTAGAAAGAAGGATGGTACAATGAGGATGTATGTTGATTACAGGCAGATTAACCGCATTACACATAAGGACGCCTACCCATTACCCAGAATTGAGGAATCATTAGCAGCACTGAGATCAGCTAACTATTTCTCCACTTTGGATCTCACCAGTGGGTACTGGCAGGTTCCTGTGGCAGAGGCGGACAAGGAAAAGACCGTGTTTACAACACCAATGGGCCTCAGCGAGTTCAACTGCATGCCATTCGGGCTCTGCAATGCCCCAGGAACCTTCCAGCGGTTAATGGAGTGCAGCCTAGGACACAAAAACTTTGAAACAGTCCTGCTGTACCTAGATAATGTAATTGTCTACTCAAAGACATATGAAGACCACCTGGAGCACCTGGCCGAGGTTTTCGAAGCCCTTTCTGGTTATGGCCTGAAGGTAAAGCCGTCCAAGTGTCACCTGTTGAAGCCCAAGGTGCAGTACCTAGGTCATGTGGTAAGCGCCGATGGTGTAGCACCAGACCCAGAAAATGTCACCGTGATCAAAGACTGGCCAAGACCCTCCACTATTAAGGAAGTGCAGAGGTTACTCGAGGCTGGTAGGCTACTACAGGAGATTTATCAAGGGTTTCACCGAGATAGCAGCACCAATGCAGAACCTCCTAGTGGGTCAGTCCAAGAAGGCCAAGAACCAGAAACCTCCGTTCAAATGGGGTAAACCAGAAGACGTATCCTTCACCCGACTGAAAATGGCTCTCACCGGAAACGAAGTCCTGGCCTACCCCGACTATGGCCAACCCTTTATATTTCATACAGATACCAGCAATGTGGGATTGGGAGCGGTGCTGTCCCAAGTACAGCAAAGCAGAGAGAGAGTGATTGCCTGCGCCAGCAGGAAGCTCCGCCCTACGGAAAGGAACCCCGACAACTACAGTTCCTTCAAGTTGGAGTTTCTCGCCATAGTCTGGGCTGTAACAGAGCGCTTCAAACACTATCTCGCCTCCTCCAGATTTACAGTCTTCACAGATAACAACCCGCTGACACACCTGGAGACTGCGAAGCTTGGTGCCCTAGAACAACGATGGATGGCTCGACTGTCTAACTATGAGTTTACCATCAAGTATCGGGCGGGGCATAAAAATGCAAATACTGATGCGCTGTCCAGGATGCCCAACTTGCCAGATGGGGGAGAAGACCCGGAAGAGCTGGAGGAGATAGAGCTACCCGGTTTCCATCGTCACGGGGTGACCCAGTGCTCCCACTGTGTAAGGGACAAGCGCTCCGCCAACAGAGAGGCCACGTTCAACCCATTGCCCCACCATGGATGGGAGGAAACGCAAGATAGCGACCAGGCTATCCGCCTGGTAAAGGAGTTGCTGACACAGGCAGACTCGCACCCAGATCCAGATGCTCCACAGGAAACCCAACAGTTGTGGAAGGAGAAGGGCAAGTTGTTCATCTACGAGGGAAAGCTGTGTCGAAAAAGTATCAACTACCGGACACAAAAACTGGTCTAGCAGGTGGTAGTCCCAAGGTGGGATGCGCCAATGGTCTTAGAAGCGTACCACGATGGAGCAGGACACTTCGGGTGGAAGAAGTTGGAAGTCCTGCTACGTGAGCGATACTATTGGGATGGCATGAGGAAAGCAATCGAGAGATGGTGTCGAGAATGTGGTCCATGCAATCTGAGACGGAAAGACCGTGACAGCCAGAGGGCTCCCCTGCAGCCCATAATCACCAAACAACCACTTGAACTGGTAGCCTTGGACCACGTGAAGCTAGCTACAAGCCAGTCTGGCTATGTCTACACTCTCACCATAGTAGATCACTACTCCCTGTTCTTGGTGGTAGTGCCAGTGAAAGACCAGACGGCTCGGACGGCAGCCAAAGCGTTCCAACAGCACTTTTGTCGCCTGCACGGTTACCCTGAATGGGTGCTTACCGACCAAGGTCCAGCCTTTGAAGCAGAGGTGTTCCAGGAATTCTGTAACTTGTATGGCTGCAAAATATAAGGACAACGCCGTATCATCCCCAGACCAACGGGTTGTGTGAGAAGATGAACCAGGTGCTGATAGACCTGTTGAAGATGTTGCCCCTTGAAGAGAAGTTTCCAGATTTGGTCGACCTATATAACCACATCCCGGTGAACTCCACCAACTGTACACCCGCTTAACTGATGAGAGCAAGACCTGGTAAGTTACCCATCGACTTAGACATGGGAGTCTTAACACCAGAGACGACATCACCAGATGCAGATTGGGATACAGAGCGCAGCAACAATACCGCAAGGTGCTAGAGTGTGTTGAAAAAAGTTTGTCCCAGGCGAGACAGAAGCAAGAGAAAACTTATAATCAGCACGCACCTGCCGTTCCCTTATCACCTGGACAACAGGTACTTAAGAGGAAAAGACGAGTCCACAAGTTAGATGACCAGTGGGAAGTTGAGCAATACACCATCCTACCCTCAAATTATGACAACACCAAAGTGTACCTCATCAGCAAAGATGGAGGGGAAACTTCAGCGGCAGTCTCAAGAGACCACTTGAAGATATGTCCTGAACAGTTGAAACACACAGAAGAAGATCAAGACAGTCCTCGGCCCACAGAAAAAGTGGAGGAAACGGTTCAGACAGTCCTCGGAGAATTTCCCCGGTCTTGGACTCAGGTGAACAAAGCGATTTTGGTACCGGTCCTGACCTTTCGCTAAGCGGCCTCACCGGAAACTGCAGTGCCTCCAGAACATCTGGAAGACCAGCCGACCCCAGAGACAGATGTTTCATCAGCAGCAGATCAGGAGAGTCTACCCTCTGCTAGCAGTGAACCTGTCAGTCCCATGGTGGGTTTAGGAGTCCGGAGAAGGCAGTCTGGTATACCAGTATGGAGTAGGTCCAAGAGAAATGTAGAGGATAGTGAAGTCACCACACCAGGGGTAGACAATAGGGACCAGGGTAGGTCAGAGACAACAAATGTGCTACATAGGTCGACCCGGAGTACAAAAGGTCAGCTTCCTGCCCGCTGGAGGAACTAAAGTATAAGAGAATTAAAGCGTATGTTGTATATAGTTGTACCCGTTAAATAATCTTGGATATGTATATTTGTTGAATTTATGGACAATTGGGCCACAGGACTAGGTGTGGTCAGGACAATATTGAAAATAGTTACTAATCGGCCTAGAAAATAAACCGCAGGCGTGGCTGAAGACCAGGCCCAACAAATGAGTGCCCTGAAGCCACGCCCAGGGACGATGCACAAAGTGGGTTGATGCGGTTCCCACCAGCCAAATTACAGTTACCCAGATTGTGGCGTAAAGACTAAGCGCCGCAGTGACTGCTTTCAATTCTAGTTTGGTTTTTGTAATTTTTGACTTTGTACACTGTTTGTAATGTGAATTGTTGATTGTTAATTTTAAATGGTATCCTCAGTCCGGGAGTACTGAAGTTAACTAGGGGGGAATGTGGCACCCCAGGGGTCCGGTTGCCCCAGTGGCATTGCCTCCCTCACAAGAGGTGATGCCATGCCTGTAAGCAAGCAGGGGTCCCCTAATCAGGTTACACTAACATGCAACATGTTCCTGGCTCCAGACCAGCAAGGGGAGCACCTCCCCTTAGCAACTGGGATCTGGGGGCGGGGTTAGTTAGACTTAGTGTGAGGGGTTGAAATGAGGACATCAACAAGAGAGGAGCTGGGGAGTGGAGCTGCGCGGCAGTTCACCCCAGAAGGAACCAACACAGAGGAACCGGACACGGGAGTCCGAGGCTGTGGGGCACTGAAGGCCCAGCAGCGGAAACCGGAGGGCAGGAGACTGCAGGTCTCCTGGCCCCATCAGACGCCCGGAGGCTCAGCAGCACCGCAGGGCCCAGCACCGCCACGTGGGAGCGACACATCAGCAAGGCCCAAGCTGCTTGCGATACGGGTGAGCACAAAGACGTTGCACTCAGGGACGAGGGCCACCGCACAGCTACAAGCAGCAGGGCCAAAGAGATTAGTGGAAAGGGAAGGCCTCCAACTTCATCTGGTGAGGTGGATTCCTTACTTGCTTCCAGGCTGCCTGGACTTCCACTTCTAGCCAGTACCCTAGTCCCGGTTTGCCAACTCACCGCCAGTAAAGATAAGAGGAAACCGCCATTAAGTTGTGGACTGATTATTGCTGCGCCATCAACCCCTGCACTACAACGCCCAGCATCACCTATAACATCTACATTGCCCTGGAGCTAAGCTCTACCTCTGGAGAGCCACACCAGCTTTGCTGCACTAACATCAGCTCCAGAGGACCTGCTCCGCAGCGGCGGCTCCCTTTAGCCACATACCACAGGTGGCGTCACGAACTTTGTACATAAAAACTTTTTTTTTCTGACCGCACTGGGTCACGGACCGGGTCACCGCCACTGTGACATCACCCCTAGCAACGACTGGCCCGGCACCGAGTACCCCACGGTCCAGGGGGCGCGTCACATATAAATTGCAAATACAAGTCCAGCAATACCTTTTAAATGTCCAGTCAGTTCCTCCATTACTGAGAAATCAGCGTTTGAAATCATATGCAAATTAGCTGGAAAATCTGAAGCCTCTGTCACCTCCTGTCTCTAGAGCCAGGGCCGGCTCCAGGTTTTTCTGGGCCCCGGGCGAAAGAGTCTCAGTGGGCCCCTTTAACACATACCACGATTCATGATGCAGAGATACAGCGGAGAAATATATATCTATATATATATATATAGTACAATGCAAAGATTTCACTTCTTACATTACATGAGTGATATCTACTGTAAATTCCACAATAGCTCAGAAACCGGTGAATCGCTCCACACAGAATACTGGCCCCCATATAAGGCTCCATACGGAATACTGGCCCCCATATAAGGCTCCATACGGAATACTGGTCCCCATATTATGCCCCATACGGAATACTGGCCCCCATATAAGGCTCCATACGGAATACTGGCCTCCATATAAGGCTCCATACGGAATACTGGCCCCCATATAAGGCTCCATACGGAATACTGGCCCCCATATAACGCTCCATACAGGATACTGGTCCCCTTTTAAAGCTCCATACAGGATACTGGCCCCCATATAACGTTCCATACAGGATACTGGTCCCCTTATAAAACTCCATACAGGATACTGGCCCCCTTATAACGCTCCATACAGGATACCGGTCCCCTTATAACGCTCCATACAGGATACTGGCCCCCATATAATGCTGCATGCAGGCTGTTACCCCCCACATAATGCCCATACAGGCTGTCCCCCCCTTATAATGCTCCATGCAGGCTGTTACCCCCCACATAATGCCCCATACAGGCTCCCCCCTTTTAATGCTCCATGCAGGCTGTTACCCCCCACATAATGCCCCATACAGGCTGCCCCCCCTTTATAATGCCCCATGCAGGATGTCCCCCCCTCTTTATAATGCCCCATGCAGGATGCCCCCCCCTCTTTATAATGCCCCATGCAGGATGCCCCCCCCTTATAATGCTCCATGCAGGCTGTTCCCCCCCACATAATGCCCCATACAGGCCCCCCCCATTTAATGCTCCATGCAGGCTGTTACCCCCCCACATAATGCCCCATACAGGCTGCCCCCCCTTATAATGCTCCATGCAGGCTGTTCCCCACCTTATAATGCCCCATGCAGGATGTCCCCCCCCTCTTTATAATGCCCCATGCAGGATGCCCCCCCCTTCTCTTTATACTGCCCCATGCCTCCATACATTAAAAAAAAAAAATCAAATACTCACCTCCCTTCTCCTCACCTGCTACCTGCTGCCCGCTGCTCGGGTCCGAACGCCAGCGTTGTCGGTGTCTTCCCGCTCAGCGCTCCCTGTGACGGCCAGGGGAGGGCGCGGTGAAAAGACGTCACCGCGCCCTCTGACCTGAGACGTCACAGGGAGCTCAGAGCAGGAAGACAGCGGATCTGCGGAGGCACGGGGAGAGGTAAGTATCCAGCTGCCGGGGCCCTGAGCAAGCGGCGGAGAAGGGCGGGCGCTGACACCGCTCTCCTCCGCTCATAGCCCAGCGCGGTGCGCGACCGCCAGTGGGCCCCTCTGCCTGCTCAGGGCCCCGGCATTTGCCCGGGTGCGCCGGGTGCTGACGCCGGCCCTGTCTAGAGCACTCATGTTTCAGTGACCATATAGAGAATGGAGGCAGGCAGCGGGAGGGCAATAGGGAGAGAGGCAGGAAAGCTGTAAGTGCAGCGCCGATCTACTGAACTCGCAACTCATTAGCATAGAATTACAACTATAGATTTCTCTAGAACAAAAAACAGATTTCTACAAAAAAAGGTAAGGATTTATTCAACATGAAAGCACCTTTACATATATGCCACTAGTTTGGTGTATAAAATCCTCATAACAGGTTCTCTTTAACAATGGATCAATTAACATGAATGAAACACTGATGGAAAAGTAAAGAAAAAAGTATATAATTTTTCATATTCTTTTAATGAATCGCCATAAATTTTGATGACTGATCAACAATACAGATGGTAGTAGGACATGCTCTGAGACTCATGGACTGGACACACTGATCCATATTTAAAGCACCTCTCTAGTGTTTATTTTACCACGGTAGTGGTGCCACTAATCTAAGTTCCCTGCCCCTAGTATTATACTTACCAGCTGCCGTCTTCATCTTCATCTTTTATCTTGTGACCTACTGGATCGTTCCAGTGTTAGCTTGAGCAAGCCGGAGGTCACAACTCAGTGTAAGTCTATGAGAGCTAAGACGAGGCCAGAACGAGGGTCTCATAGACTTACACCGACAGCTTATGACCGTTACCACTGACTTCCGGTCAGTCAGAAGTTGCGGTCATGTGATGGCGGCGTGAGACCAGAGCAGGGTCGGGAATAGCTGAAAACAGTGGCTGGTGAGTATAAGACTAGGGTCAGGGACCTTATGTTAGTAGCACCACTTCAGCGCAGAAATAAAAAAAAAAGTGCTGGAGTCGTGCTTTCAAAAGGATGCGTGTATGGATCAATTAAACTTTATGAGTCTGTGTGCTGTCTACTTAGAAAAAAGACACCACTAGGACGTGTGCAATAGATGTATGAATACAGCCTTACATCTAGGTTTCCACTAAGGAGAATGGGGCCATGTTGCTAGGATTTGCCATCCATGTCTATGAGTGGGGGGTTTCAACTACTGAGACCCTTGATGAGCACTAGAAGAAAGTGGCAGTGGAGATATGGTATGTGCCATGCCACTTTACCCCCTGACTTCTGTGTTGACAGTTTTCGACTCTTCATTAATGGCTCATTATAGTCAATGACTGACTATGTGACCACCACTAACAATAGCTGAGCAGAGCCAACGGGAGCTGAAGTAACAGGGCACTTTTCTAGCGGTGCTGCACTCCATTGTAGAGCTGAACGGATCACCATGGTCAACCATTCATAGCATTTCTATTGATATGTCATCAATGTGAGCTAATCCCTATAGACTGGTCAGCATAATTAACAGAAAACTACAGTATTTGTTCTATAAAAGGTCCCTTTTGAATAAATGGACATTGTGGAAAGAAAACGTTATTTAATAGCTTCAATTCTTCATAATAAGCCCTTCAAATTACAGGTGACAAGTTCTGTTGTCCCCATGGTAACATTTCCTGCTCTGTGTTCCAAAAGTCATCGAGGAGAATTCCTGATTTCAAAAATTTTATTTTCTAATTGGGTTTGTAGTCGCAAATACTATATACATAAGACCCACTGAGGTCTCCATAATCAAACAGCAATGTTAGTCTGTATGGGAAAAAGAGTGTATGGCCTCACATTTTACAAAGTTTTAGTGACATGCTTTATGTAGTGGTGAAAAGATAGGGGATACATTGCAGTGATTAAAGGGGTTGTTCGGTCCAAATCGATGTCTGTAGTCACTCTGTGTGACTGCAGACTTATGAATCCCCCAAGTGTCTAATGACACAGCCGTCCAGTGGGAGTGGCCGACTAGAATCTATATATAAGTGTATGGAGTGAGTCCGCGCCCACTAGATGGGCTTTGGCCAGGAGTATATATAAAACATACATACCCTCCAGTCTCGGCTCAGAAATCAGCGAATCCCCGCAGCACAACAGTGCGTGCGCTGGGGGGCTTCATAAGTCTGCAGTCACACAGAGTGACTGCAGACTTATCGATTTGGACAGGACAACCCCTTTAAGATCAAGGGGAGAGTTTTTAAAACTAGTCAAATTTTTAGCAAGTGCAAACTTAGAGTAAACAGTCTTAAAAGTTCCAACTTTATCTCAGTGGCTCATGTTGTCTGAGACATTTTAGTCTGACCTTAAACCACCTATTTGTTGCCTTGCTTTGTGCCTTAAATTAAAGCAAAATTTTGAATAAATTTTGGTGCATAGTGTTTCATCCCAATCCATGCACACTTTGCCGTCAAGTTATACGTCTTCGCAAACTAGGTACAAAGAGTGTCAGAAATAAATGTGGTGCAAGTCATGTATGAAAGTCCTCTAGCACAAATTGCACCAGAATTCTGGTGCACTTAGCATTTTATCCAGCATGAAAAATTATAACATTTTGTAAATCACTTTATTAGGGGATTTGTCTATATTCCTCTAAAAAATAGGCATGAGAATGGCTTCCAAATTCTTAAGTCTTTTTGCCTGTCTTTAGCTGCATTGATATCAGAATGTACACTTGGAGCACATGTGATGGCAGTGATGGGGTCAGCACCTGTCTCCTTCTCTGTGTGTTCTGCTTATCAGAACCATCTCCTGTAGCAGCTTATCCCCAGAGTTAGTGAGATGCAGGTGCTGAGCTGATCTTTTCACTGCCATCATCTGTACTCTAAATGAATATGATCTGATATCAATGCAGCTAAAGGCAGACAAACAGACTGGGGAAAATCAGGGGTTTAGAAGACACTTGCATGCGTATTCTACAGAACTGAAGAAAAATCTCCTAATAAAGTTTCATAGTTTTTTAAGATTGAAGGTAGATATAAGTCCATCAGATTCAACCTATAAGCTAACATGTTGATCCAGAAGAAGGCAAAAACCCCATGATGCTGATGCTAATTGCTCCATATGAGAGAAAAAATTCCTTCTCTACCTCCATACAGAATAATGGGCCCCACATAGTCCTCCATACAGCATAATGTACCCCACATAGTCCTCCAAACAGAATAATGGGCGCCACATAGTCCTCCATACAGAATAATAGGCCCCACATAGTCCTCCATACAGAATAATGGGCGCCACATAGCTTTCCATACAGTATAATGGGCCTCACATAGTCCTCCATGCAGAATAATGGGCCCCATATAGTCCGCAATACAGAATAATGGGCCCCACATAGTCCTCCATACAAAATAATGGCCCTAACATAGTCCTCCATATAGAATAATAGGCTCCACATAGTCCTCCATACAGAATAATGGGCTCCACTCAGTCCTCCATATAGAATAATGGGCTCCACACAGTCCTCCATACAGAATAATGGGCTCCACACAGTCCTCCATACAGAATAATAGACACACACAGTCCTCCATACAGAATAATGGGCCCCATATAGTCCTCCATACAGAATAATGGGCCCCACATAGTCCTCCATACAGTATAATGGGCCCTACATAGTCCTCCATACATAATAATGGCCCCACAAAGTCTTTCATACAGAATAATGGTCCCCATATAGTCCTCCATACAGCATAATGGACCCCACATAGTCCTCCATACAAAATAATGGGCCCACATAGTCCACCATACAATATAATGGGCCCAACATAGTCCTCCATACAGAATAATGGGATACACATAGTCCTCCATACAGAATATTAGGCCCCACATAGTCCTCCATACAGTATAATGGGCCCCACATAGTCCTCCACATAGTATAATGGCTCCACGTTGTCCTCCATACAGAATAATGGGCCCAATATAGTCCTCCATACAGAAAAGTGGGCCCCACATAGTCCTTCATACAGAATAATGGGCCCCACATAGTCCTCCATACATAATAATGGCCCCACATAGTCTTTCATACAGAATAATGGGCCCACATAGTCTTTCATATGTAATAATGGCCTCACATAGGAGTGGCTGTTCTGGTGTCGAGGGCCAAATATAACCACTTTGCGGGACAGATTTGCCCCATGGGCTAGAGTTTGACAAGTATGCTTTAGACGTAGAACATGCCCCTTGCCACCGTTGCAGGCCTAAGTGTAAAAAGTTATTATACAGATCATAGAATCATAGAATCATAGAATGGTAGAGTTGAAGGGGACCTCCTGGGTCATCTGGTCCAACCCCCTGCTCAAAGCAGGATTCACTAGATCATCTCAGACAGATGTCTGTCCAGCCTCTGTTTGAAGACGTCCATTGAAGGGGAACTTACCACCTCTCGTGGCAGCCTGTTCCACTCATTGATCACCCTAACTGTCAAAAAGTTTTTTCTAATATCTAATCTGTGTCTCCTCCCATTCAGTTTCATCCCATTGCTTCTAGTCTTTCCTTGTGCAAATGAGAATAAAGATGATCCTTCTACAATGTGACAGCCCTTGACATATTTGTAGACAGCTATTAAGTCTCCTCTCAGTCTTCTTTTTTGCAAGCTAAACATTCCCAAATCCTGTAACCGTTCCTCATAGGACATGGTTTGCAGACCGGTCACCATTCTGGTCGCTCTTCTCTGAACTTGCTCCAGTTTGTGGATGTCTTTTTTAAAATGTGGTGCCCAAAACTGGACGCAGTATTCCAGATGAGGTCTGACCAAAGAGGAGTAAAGTGCGATAATGACTTCACGTGATCTAGACTGTATGCTTCTGTTAATACATCCTAGAATTGTGTTTGCCTTTTTTGCTGCTGCATCACACTGTTGACTCATGTTCAGTCTATGATCTATTAGTATACCTAAGTCTTTTTCACATGTACTGTTGCTTAGCTCTATTCCTCCCATTCTGTATATGCTTTTTTCATTTTTATTGCCCAGATGTAGGACTTTGCATCTTTCCCTTACTTACCGGGGACGTATTAGTACGCATATTTGCGTACTGCCCGTTCAGTGAGGGCTGCTGCGCTGAGCCCTCACTGAACGGAGCACATGTCAGCTGATTATTACAGCTGACATGTGCCCACAACAGCCGCGGGTGGAATCGCGATCCACCCGCGGCTGTTAACATGTTAAATGCCGCTGTCAATCTCCGACAGCAGCATTTAACGCGCTCTTCCGGGTAGCGCGTCATAAGCCCCGCCCACCGGCGACCCCGTCACGTGATCGCGGGTCGCCGATGGGCGTGCATGACAACCCAGGGTCTGCAGCAGACGCCTGTGGTTGTCATGATCTTGTCGCTATGAGCGCCACCTAGTGGTCGGCGCTCATAGCACAGGACCATTTCTGCTGCATGCAGGGGACCTGCTCGTCCCCTGTATGTAGCAGAGGCGATCGGACAGTTGCTGCTTCTAGTCTCCTATGGAGACTATAGAAGCATGCAAAAAGTAAAAAAAAAAAAGTTTTTAAAAATATAAAAAAAAATAAAATATAAAAGTTTAAATCACCCCCCTTTCGCCCCATTCAAAATAAAATATATATAAAAAAAAACCCACATACACATATTTGGTATCGCCGCGTTCAGAAATGCAATAACGGGCGATCAAAACATCGGATCTACCCCAAATGTTATCAATAAAAACGTCAGCCCGGCACGCAAAAAATAAGCCATCAACCAGCCCCAGATCACGAAAAGTGGAGACGCTACGGGTCTTAGAAAATGGCGCTATTTATTTATTTTTTTTTTTACCAAATTTTGGAATTTTTTTTCACCACTTAAATATAAAAGAACCTATACATGTTTGGTGTCTAGGAACTCGTAATGACCTGTAGAATAAGAAGGGCAGGTCAGTTTTAGCATTCAGTGAACGTGGTAAAAAAATAAATAAAAAACAACTGTGGTATTGCACTTTTTTTGCAATTTTACCGCACTTGGAATTTTTTTCCCGTACAGGATATGGTAAAACTAGTAATGGCGTTGAAAAGTACAACTCGTCCCGCAAAAAATAAGCCCTCACATGGCCATATTGACCAAAAAATAAAAACGCTATGGCTCTGGGAACAAGGGGAGCAAAAATGAAAATGCAAAAACGGAAAATGCTCCGGGGCTTAAGGGTTTAAAAACCATTCTGTTAGTTACTGCCTACTGCTCCAGTTTATTTAGGTCTTTTTGAATCCTCTCTCTCTCTTCTCTAGTATTAGCTATCCCTCCTAGCTTTGTGTCATCAGCAACTTTAATCAGTTTACCCTCAATTCCTTCATCTAAATCATTGATAAAGATGTTGAACAATACAGGACCCAGGACGGAGCCCTGTGGTACCCCACTTGAGACATTCATCCAACTGGATGTGAAGCCATTTACAACCACCCTTTGAGTCCGATCACTAAACCAGTTATGAATCCACCTAACAGTTGCTTTAGATCTCTGTTAGATCTCTGTACTGTCCCATCATATACTTGCACATTTTAATAAAATCGGCCCTAAGCCTTTGTTTTTCCAAACTGAATAACTCTATATTTATAATCTGTATTGGTTTTGCAGTTCACCCATTCCCTTAATAACCTTGGTCGCTCTTCTCTGGACCCTCTCTAGTTCAGCTATGTCTTTCTTATACACCGGAGACCAGAACTGTACACAGTATCCTAAGTGTGGTCGCACTAGTGACTTGTATAGAGGTAAAATTATGTTCTCCTCATGAGCATCTATGCCTCTTTTAATGCATCCCATTATTTTATTTGTCTTGGCAGCAGCTGCCTGACACTGGCCACCAAAGTTGCGTTTGCCATCTAACCAAGTCTCTTTCATTTTTTTGCAAAGTATCATAACTCTCCATGTTGCACCAAGTTATTTAAAAAAAAAATGAAAGTTGAGTTACTCTATAAACTGTGTCATCAGTGTTTTTCAGACCAATGTAATATTTTTCTTATTGTGAGCCAAATCAAATTCATTTTTAATGTAAAAACTAGGCCTTTATTGGGAGGACTGTCTTCCTTTCTGCTGACAATCGGAAGATATCTGATTATCTTGTGCTTCCAAGCGAAATAACAGACGTAGCAGGGAGGCAGTAGAGCCAGTCTGCAGCATCCCTGTAGATTGAGGTAATCCTCCAGGTGCTGAAGCGGACAGCGCCTCCTGGCTCGCTCAGCCTCTCCGCAGGACACCGGTTATAGGACTGCACATTTCATGTTTGCTGTGCTCAGTTAGATTTAGTGACCACCTGTAAATCTGCCACAAATCACAAATTTGCAGTAATCTGTCCTGCGGACGGAGAAGCTATTTTTTTAGATGACTTTTAGCACCTTTGTTCCTCTCTGAGCCCAAGGCAGCCACTGTCATCATCTACAAGCCTAGAGGAGACAGCGCTTTTCCACAGCTCCTGACAATGTGCTATATAAACAATCACGGCAATGTTATTTCCAGTAATCTCTAATGTGTGGCAAAAGCATCAAGTCTGTGTGTGTTTATAAGTTATGAGTAGACAGCACTCACTTAAAAGATCATCCACAAATCATGAAAAACATATTTTTTTTAAGCAAATCCCCAGAACAGGAGGATTAATGGGGTAGCCGTCCTTATTTTCTCTAATCCCTGACAGACTATATCTTTATAGACTCTTGCATTTTCGAGTCACAATCTGTTCCTAAGGGACAATCTTGATTCATGGAACGTTGATAAGTAAATTCTGGCACAGTTAATGAAATATAAGTTTGCAGGATTCTCTTAGGACTGGTCTAATATGCAGATATGACTAGGAAAAGATTTGTTTCGGGTTGTCTGTGCTGTGTATGTATGAGTTGTAATGTTTTACCGTTATTTGCCAAACAATGATAGTCCTTTAAGAAGCAACCGGCTAAATGTAGGAACTATTCATTATGGATTATTGATAGAACTACGGGGTTAGTGCAATCTGTCACGAGAAGAGAACAGCAGACTAGGCTGATAATAAACTCAAAAAGACAGTAACTTATCACCAGAAAAGCTTATCTTCTCGAAACTTTCAGGGCATCGTAAAGGAAAATTAGATTTTTTTTTTCAGTGATTGTAAACCTATTCTTATATTTGCTCACTAAAAGTGTACAATTGTTATTTCTTTGTAGGGTTACAATACATGGTAGGAATTTAGACCTATATGGACATGACGTTGAATCACCAGGCCAGTGAATTTCAAGAGTTTTTATGGGAATATGCAAAATTGGTCATAAAGAAGGACTTCCAAAATTTTTTTTTTATTCGCTAAGCCTGTCTAAATACAAGTGTTGTGTAGTGTAAGTGCAATGAAATACTTATCGACTGCCATTTTTCCTGGTTTCTAGCCTCACCAGTCCTCTCCTCACTCCCGTGACTGAAATTTCTGTCTCGACGGATCACACTGGGGTCTATGTTTGAGCCGGGAATCACTTTTATAATGTAAACCTATGGAGAAATAGAACGAGGCTCCATAGGTTTATATTGTAAAAGGGACTTCCGGGTCACACATAGAGCATATAGTGATCCGGCAAGTCGGGATAGAAGTTACGTGAATGAGAAGAGGACTGGAGAGGTGCTGGAAACCAGAAAAATGGCAATCGATAAGTATTTTATTGCACTTACACCATACTGCTATTTAGACAGGTTTAGCGAATAAAACAGTTCTGGATAGTGCTTCTTTAAGATATGATATGTAATTTAAAAAAAGAACGTAACAATCACCTACCTCTTGAATCTTCTCTGCTTATGTACCGTTGTTTCTGGTAGCCTTGGCAGTACCAGAAATGATGATGTCCTGTCTATCAGTCACTTGATGTCTGCAGCTGGGCTGGAATTATTGCAGGACCAGTGTGAGACACTAGATTGGCAGCATTGAAGTAGTGGGAGACTCAATGGGTAAGTAATTCTCATTCCTTTTTTTATTTTATAACATTCACTACATTTGGATCAATTTTCCATAATACAAGAAAACTCCTTTAAAACAAATCTGTCACCAAGTTTTTGCCACCTAATCTGAGAACAGCATAATATGGAGACGGAGACCCTGATTCCAGGGATGTGTCACTAACTGGGCTGCTTACTGTAGTTTTGATAAAATCTCTGTTTTATCAGCAGGAGATTATCACTAGAGGACTAGTAAACCTGCCGCCATGTAGTTCTCCATATTCATGAGCTCTATATAATCCCGCCCCCACCACTGATTGGCAGCTTTCTGCCTTTTATAGGGGTTTTACTCACTTGGGGGCGACGGGAGGAAAACAGGAGTCTTGTTCCTTTAAAAGTTCATGTGGGTTTATTACATCATAAACCCAGAAGTCAAACAGAAAAGCAAACAGCCTTTAGATCAGGCAAAGAAAGTAATTGTCCTTAGCAGGTCTCTGCTCAGCCAAGCCTGTGGGCACACAGGCTGGGGTAGCATCCAGTATCCTGGCTCAGCCTGGAGACAAACATACCCAGGAGGCCTTTTCCCTCCAAACACACAGAACATGTGCCAAACAACAGCCTCCATTTTATACCTCAACCACACTCAGAGGTGAGGTATGTGATTAGCAAGACCCACCCATCTTTCTAAACTACCCATAACCCTGCTCCCAGGTGCACCAAACGATCCTCTTTGTGCTTACATGCACTAGAGAAACACTCTGGGTTACATCACAGAGGTCAGCCATCTCTGTGACATATACCTCCCATCAACTATGCGACCATTAGCCACCTTACACTATGTACAGTGTATACAGAAAGTTGGTGTCAGTGGGTTATCCACAGCTCAGCATTCAGAGAACTGCTAGATCTGCAACAGATATGATTTCAGTTTTATCAAAACTGCAGCAAACAGCCCAATAAATGTACATACAGTAGTTGGAATCAGGGTCTCTGTCCCTACATCATGCTGCTCTGAGATGGGGCAGCAAAAACCTGCTAACAAATTCCCTTTAGGCCAAAACAATAGGCTGATACTGCTCTATGTGCCTCTAATGTTCCTCAAAGGTTTTTCAATGATTGGTCCCATGAGATAGATGCATTCACATGAGCAAACACAGTATGACTTTAAAGTTATTCTCCAGAAGGGAACATTACTTCCAAATAGCAGATCCTATCTTCATACGGCCTTTATTGTCCACCTGCGCTCTTATGACCAATAAATTGTGTTGCCAACCGGATTTTTTACTTTTTTTCTGGACAACTTATCCAGAATTCCTGGGCATCCAATATTTTCTTATAGACGTATTGGAAAAGCAAATCACTAATTCATAAAGATGATAAAAGTTACATTGTCTGCTGCCCAGCATGCTGATGTGAATACATACAGCAGCATTCACAATGAACTGTAATATGATAATAATTACAATCACATTAATCTGCACAGGTTAACCCATAAAAAATCTAAGAACCATCTCATCTGTTACAGACACTGGAAAAGGTGCCCTACTTATAAAGGTAGTACAGGGATTTATGGATGTTAGCAATTTTGCCAAGAAGAAAAACTGAAATGCGTAAAGAGGCAATGATTGTACGGCAGAGGGTAAGTAATGCTGAGTTTGTTATTTTTATACACAGGTTGCCTATGGAATAAAAAAAATAAATAAATCTAGAAAAACACATTTAGCTCGGAGGTTGGATCCTTATATTGTTACCTATAAAGGAAATCTGTCAGCAGGTTTCTGGCAACCTAATCTGAGATCAGCATTATGTAGGGGTAAAGAGCCTTATTCCAGTTATGTGTCACTTACTAGTCTGTTTCTTGCTGTGTTTTATCAGCAGGAGATTATCACTAGAGGACTAGTTGTCTCGTGCCATGCAGTTCTCCAGTGTATCCCTGTCATTACCACTGATTAGCAGATTTCTGCCTATGCACAGTGTACACAAAAAGCTGCCAATTAGTACTGTGGGTGAGATTACACAGAGCTCAGCATTCAGAGAACTGCTAGATCTGCAGCAGATAAAATAGTGATTTTATTAAAATTCCTGCAAGCAGCCCAGTAAGTGACCCATCACTAGAATCAGTGTCTCTGTCTCTACATCATGCTGCGCTCAGATTATATAACAAAACCTGCTGACATATTCTCTTTAATGATGGTATAACTTTTGTTAGGGGTGCAGGGGGAGTGGAAATTATGGAGTGGACAAAGCTAGCTTTGTGCTCCTATGCTGGGTCAGTATTTGTGCCCCTTGCACAACATTTCTTACCAAAGGGTGCCTAAATCAGCAGCTTGAGGGAATTACAGTATACTGTCAACTATATTATTATTATTTATTATTATAGTTGTCTTCAGTTTTTACATGATATCCATTAGGAGAAAAAATATATAAACATATTTAAAATGCATACCTCATTGTAGGGTGAGGTTAAAGGGAATCTGTCAGCATGAAATGCCGTCCAATCTGCAGGCATCATGATATAGAGCAGGGGGAGTAGATTAATAGTTTGGGAGAAAAGATTCAATATAACTCATGTTTTCATTATTTACACCTCTGCTCTTCTTGTGATTTTCGGTCCAGTGGGCAGTCCTATCAGTGACTGAGCACTTTCCTTGTATAAGTGTGCATACAATAGAATGATGGTGGAATCATTGTGCTGTGTAGTGTTGAGCCACCCCCGTAGTGTTCGAGTTCGGTTCGGTTCGTCGAACACCCGTGTGTTCGCCGAACTGTTCGTCGAACTGTTCGTCGAACACCTTCGAACACCGTTAAAACCAATGGCAGGCAAACAAAAACACATAGAAACACATAGAAAACACCTTCAAAGGTGTCCAAAAGCTGACAAACTGCTCAGAAGACATAACTAACACATGGAAAAGTGACAAGTACATATAGTCATGCGAAAATAAAAGAGGTGGAGGAGTAAAAGGAGGGGGAGACACAGATATAGGCATGTCATGCCTTTCTAAAATCCAAAAAGTGAGAAGCCGACACGGCCAGTCCGCTCCTGCCCGTGCCACCTCCGTGTTGCCGGGTTTGTGCCAGAGCCGCGGTGAACCCTGACGGCCAGCCCCCCTCTCCCAATACTGGTGCCTGTCCGCTGGTGGGTCGAGCGAGCCCCCCTGTGGTGGAGGCAGCTCTAAGCTTTTTAATTTAAATTGTCTCTCTAATTTGAATGAATACACTTTAAATCCATTTACAAGGATCTATTGGAGGGCAAATCTCATGCCAGCAGCCGCGGTAATTCCAGCTCCAGTAGCGTCCACTAAAGCTGCTGCAGTTAAAAAGCTTTTATAAGGATCGAGCTCGGCTGTCCACCGCAAGGCATCCTACTGCCAGTCCCAGCCCCTATGCCTTGGGGTGCCTCCTGATGCTCTTCACTAAGTATCCCATGGTCCCGAAGCATTTCCTTTGAAAAAATTAAGTGTCTAAACTACAGGTGGTGCAGCTTGCTTAACAGCCGGGATAATCCGCTGACTAGCAGACACTGCTACTAGGCACAAAGTATTTCCTGGGCTAGATGCAGTTAAAAATTTGTAATTAGATACTCTCGTTGGATGCTGAGAAAGCATTCCATAGAGTCTCCTGGCACGCCATATATGATTCTCTTAAAAAGCTTGGGGTAGGGGTCTAGGGGACCATTTTATAGCCAAAATCACGGCCCTGTATCGCAATACGTCACCTAGGCTGAAGATAAATGGAACTGTAGCACCCTGAGGGCTCGGTTGCTACAGACGTATTGCACCTCACCCAGAGGTGTGATATCTCACTCTCAGGTAAGGATGGAGTGTGGATCAGGACCCGACACCTGCATGCATTACACCACATTGCCGTGGGGCAGGGCGACCAATATGCCCCTGAGATGGGCACGACAGTCCCTGTCCCTGGCTGGAGTGGGGGGAGGGAACACTGAGGAAGGGGAACCCTGTAGTGCAGGAGCAGGGAGGAAGCAGTTCCTGGGTGCATTGAGAAGGGAGTATAAAAGGTGGGCACCATCTTAGTTCAGTGCAGAGAAGTCTGAGCAGAAGTGGCAGGGAGCAGGGGCTCTGCATGAGCTCTGCTCCGGAGGCGGGCCTAGTAACAGAGGCCCAGGCCTGGAAGAGGGAGAAGGAAGGAAGAGGAGCGGAGAAGGCTCCAGGAACGAGGAATGAAGGGATCCCAGGGGTGCGGACGGGCGAGTCGCCACCGCACGCCCGAATCCACCTGCGTGGAGGGGTCAGGCCAAAGGGGGAGACCGGTCCCCGAACTAGTGGAGGCAGGAAACGACCCTCAGCTAGAAACCGGAGGCTCTGACATTTTATGTGGTGCAGCCCCTCGCTACACCCGCTAGGAAGGCACCACATAGGGTCAGGGAAACTGGCGCCAAGTTTACCAAGAGGAGGCCCGAGGCAGCCGGACAGAAGTGTTGGTAAGAAAGGCCAGACAAAGGACACACAAATGGGTCCTGTGAAGTGCTCCAAAGTTATCTGGGAGTTGTCTGAGCCCCTCACCTGGTGAGCACAGTACGACGTGGACAGCCGTTACCTGCAGACGTGGTCTGGATAATAAGAACTGTGAGTAAAGGCCCTGAACTGCATCACTGACTCCGTGTCGTTACTGCTGCTGCCCTGCACCATCACCCCCATCCTCCGCATACACTGCCCTGAGGCTATACTCCTCCCGTGGGGAGTTATGCTACGCTCTGCTGCACCCACAACACCAGCCTCAGCGGTCTGCCCTGTAGCGGCGGTTCACTCTGACCGCAATCCACGGGTGGCGTAGTCGGACATTTAAACATCAAAACCACATAAATAGTTCCGCCACTGGTTTGACCGCCCTGAGCCACGGAACCGGGTCGCCGCCACGAAGACTACAACCACCAGCATCCACCAAAAAGGGTCCGGCTCCGGGTGTCCCAATGCCCAGGGGATGCGTCAGAACATTTTCATCACCTTTCACAATCACCAATGGGACAAGGCAGTGATGTCCTCTGTCCCCTCTCTTATACATCCTAGTGACGGAGCACCTGCTCTCATCAATTCGCCATAACCCCAATATTAGGTGGATTGAGGTGGGAGGCACCGAGTACAAGTGCTCTCTATTTGCTGATGATGTCCTAGTATATATCACTCAATCACATATATCCATCCATGCTGTTATGGCTGAAATAGATCACTTTGTTACATGGTAAAATTTTAAAATCAATGCAGCGAAGTCTGAGGCCCTCGATGTCTCCCTCCCCAAATCCATATAGGATTCCATCCAGTCCAACTTTCCCTTTGCCTGGCCCTCACAGGGTATCAAATACTTAGGAATTCCTATTCATAGAGACCTCTCCCATCTATGTTATCTTAATTTTGGGCCCTTTATTGAACAACTCCATACAGACCACGGTTGGCAAGTTAGAACTGTAAGATTCACTACGTGAACCACTGGTGTTTTGTGGAAAAGCACATGTACACTGCGTTCCAAATTATTATGCAAAAAGTGTTTAGGAGTGATAAGGGAAGAATTTGTTTGTTTGTCAGTTAAACTCATTGATGGTGATGTGTGTCAGGGCTCTTTATATCACTGTAAGCAATTGCAGACACCTGTGCTAATTAGTTTGGCAGGTGTGTCCAATGAAAGGCAAGACTACTTAAGAAGGCTCTCTCACATTATTAAGCAGCCTACATTTTCTGCCAAAATGGGAAAGAAAAAGGATGTGTCGGCTGCTGAGAAGCAACAAATTGTGGAGTGTTTAGGTCAAGGCATGACTACAATCAACATTGTGCGATGATCAGGATGAAGTGTCTTGGCAATCAAGAAGTATGTAGCTGATTCACAGTACACACGTGTGCGTGCTGATAAGGGCAAATTGAGGACTCTTTCCTACAGGCAATTACGTCAGGTTGAAAGAGCAGCGGCAAAAAAGCCTTGTCATAGCAGCAGACAAGTTTTTGAAGCTGCTTGTGCCTCCAACGTCCCCCGAACAACAAGATGCAGGGTCCTTCAGAGGTTTGCAGCTGTGCATGCGCCATCCTGTCGACCTCCTCTATCCACTTCACACAAGCAGAAACGGCTCCAGTGGGCCAAACATTACATGAAGACTGATTTCAAAACTGTTTTGTTCACGGATGAGTGCCGTGCAGCGCTCGATGGTCCAGATGGATGGAGTGGAGGATGGCTGGTTGATGGACACCCCACGCAAACATGGCTACAGCGCCAACAAGGAGGAGGTGGAGTAATGTTTTGGGCTGGAATCATGGGGAGAGAGATTGTCGGCCCCTTTAGGATCCCTGAAGGCGCTAAAGATGAACTCCATAATGTATGTGGATTTTCTCAAACAGCACTTCCTGCCATGGTTCAAGAAGAAGAACCGTGTATTTCACAGCAAGATCATTTTTCTGCATGATAATGCACCATCTCATGCTGCACATAAAACATCTGCATCTCTGGCTGATATGGGCATAAAAGGGGACAAACTTATGGTGTGACCCCCATGCTCCCCTGACCTCTACCCCATTCAGAACCTTTGGAGCATCATTAAAAGGAGTGTCTATGATGGCGGGAGGCAGTTCACATCTAAGCAACAGCTCTGGGAGGGTATTCTGTCCTCATGCAAAACAATTGAAGCAGAAACCATCCAAAACCTGACAAATTCAATGGACGAGAGAGTTCAGAAGCTCCTTTCGAACAAGGGGTCCTATGTGAAAATGTAACATCACCTAGAATAAAGTTTTGAGTTGAAAACTGTTTGATTTCAGTTTCTAACAACCTGCTAATGCTTATAATTTCAAAAATGACCATTTTTTTGGTCTTTATTAAAATGAAAAGGTTGATCGAAAAGTTTGGGGGATCTAAGAGTGTGGCAACCCAGTAGTCATGATTACTTCGAATTCTGACAATATGAGGGTCATGCTGCAGGTAGTGCAGCAAGAAGGCACTTATGTGCCTTGCGCATCTCGGAGCCCCAAAATTATTTTCCGGGCTAGATGCAGCTAAAAATTATTTTTAATTTTAAATCTGGTGAAGCTTTAGTATAGATGGCCTAATAGGATCAGTGCTGCACACTGCTACAAAGCCCAAATTATTTTCCAGTCAAGATACAGATAAACATGATTAGTAATTTGAAAGCTTAAAACGGTTGGTAGGGTGATTTTAACCAATCATCAAGCTTTTACTCTCCCCAGGATGACACAGGGGTAGAAAAGTCGTTTCGGATCCATGATTTGTTCATCTTTATGAACGTGAGTCTGTCTACATTATCAGTGGAGAGCCGCGTGCGCTTATCTGTCAGCACACCACCAGCAGCGCTGAACACACGTTCAGACAGAACGCTGGCTGCGGGGCATGACAAGATCTCCAAGGCGTAAGTGGCTAGCTCCGGCCATTTATCCAGATTGGAAGCCCAAAAAGAGCAAGGGTCCAGTGACACAGTCGTGGCTTCAATGTTTACTTGGAGATACTCCTGTACCATCGTCTCTAGGCGTTGACTATGTGTCAGACTTCTTGTCTCCTGTGGCCTCGCAAAGGATGGGCTAAAAAAGTGGTGAAATGATTGCGCAAAATTGATGTTACCAGCAGATACTGTGGTTCTGTTACGGTTTGAGTGCTGAACACTTGACGGTCCCACGGTTGGCAAGTTGGAACTGTGAGATTCACTACGTGCACCACTGGTATTTTGTGGAAAAGCACATGTAAGATTCTGCAACAGTCTCTGCTGATACTCCTGCATGCGTGCATCCCTTTCTATGGCAGGAATAATTTCTGCAAATTTACTTTTGTACCGGGGATCTAACAGTGTGGCAACCCAGTAGTCAGGATTATTTCTAATTCTCACAATTCGAGGGTCATGTTGCAGGTAGTGCAGCAAGAAGGCACTCATGTGTGTTGCGCATCCAGGAGCACCAAGTCCCTGTTGTGTTGGTGGCGAGGTAACAATCATGCTTCCTTCCTCTGTCCTCTCCCCCCAACCTCGCACAACAGAAATGTGATCAAGGTCTCCCTCATCTGATGAGTCTTCCATCAGTTCGTCCTCCACTTCTTCCTGGGCTCCTGCACCTTCCTCACTAGTTTGGCTGCTACCATGCGCCCTGGTAAAACCATTTCCCCCACCCTCACATGCCTGCCGCCTTGGTGCTGCCGACCGTCTGGACCTTGCAGATGTTAGCCCTTCCGCATACAACTCCTCCTCCTCTACTTCCTCCACCTCCTCTTGTGCCACCACCTGACTCCGAATTCTGTTTAACATGTGCTCCAGCATGTAAATCACCGGAATAGTCATGCTGATAATGGCATCGTCAGCACTAAACATCTTCGTCGCCATTTCAAAACTGTGCAGAAGGGTGCATAGGTCCCTGATCTGAGACCACTCCTCCAGCGTGATTTGCCCCACCTCTGAATCTCGTTGGCCCAGGCTATACGTCAGAACGTATTGCACCAGGGCTTGTCGGTGCTGCCACAGTCGCTGCAACATGTGCAGAGTTGAAATCCACCGGGTAGGCACATCGCATTTTAGCCGGTGAAGTGGCAGGCCCAACGACTTCTGTAGAGATGTAAGTCACTGAGCTGCGGGATGCGAACGGCGGAAGTGAGCACACAGCGACCGTGCCCTCTGCAGAAGGCCATCTAGTCTGGGATAGTGGGCTAAAAATTGCTGGACAACCAGGTTCAACACGTGAGCCATACAAGGCACGTGTGTGACATTGCCCCGGCGAAGGGCCGCACCCAGGTTTGCAGCATTGTCGCACACGGCCTTCCCTGGTTTCAGGTCCAGTGGAGACAACCATTCATGAAATTGGTTCTCCAGAGCTGACCACAACTCCTCAGCTGTGTGACTCACATTTCCCAGACATTTCAATGTAAAAACCGCCTGATGACGTTGAGCCCTACTGCCAGCATAGTAAGGAGGTGTGCAGGATCCCTTCTGCGCAGTTAGAAAGCTTGTGGCATGACCAGACAGGCTTTGGGTGCAGGTGGAAGACCGAGAGGAGGTTGAGGAGGCAGAAGCAGTGGAGGAACTTTGACATAAAGAGGATTGACGCACAACTCGTGGGGACGGCAAGACTTGGACAGCAGCCCCTTGTCCTGCTGTCACCATAGTTACCCAGTGCCCAGTCAGCGACATGTAACGCCCCTGTCCATGCCTACTCGTCCAAGTGTCTGTGGTGAAATGCACCCTGTCACACACAGAGTTTCTCAAAGAAGCGGTGATGTTATGTGCGACATGCTGGTGGAGCGCAGGCACACCTTTCTTTGAGAAGTAGTGCCGACTGGGCATCTGGTACTGGGGCACTGCGACGGACATAAGGTCTCGAAAATCCTCTGTGTCCACCAGGCGGAAAGGCAGCATTTCTGTAGCCAAGAGCTTGCAGATGGTGAAATTCAACCTCTTAGCTTTCTCATGGCTAGGAGGAAATGGTCTTTTACTTGTCCACATCTGAGGGACCGAGGGCTGGCTATTGTGCTTAGACGGGGTTGATAAGGGTGTCCCCGGCAAACTGCCGGTCTGTGAGGAAGATGCAGGCGGACATGTTAGGTTGCCTTCATCCAAAGGTGGTGCTATCGATGTCGGACAGCGCTCAACACCAGCTGGTGTTACCACCTCCAAAGAAAATGATGACCTGCCAATCAAGCTGGCTGTTGCGGGTAAAGAGGTGGCAGGTCTGCGCCCCAAAACAGGTGTGACTGCTGTCCCCCCAGTCACAGAGGATGAAGAGGCCGCGGATGCACAAGATATGGCAGACGGTGGTTGGCCCGGCCGGCTAGGCCGCATTGTAGCACACTGAGCTTCCCACCGCAACTTATGCTTCATGTCCATGTGCCGGTTCATGCATGAAGTACTCAAACTATGTATTTTTTGGCCTCTACTTAGCTTTTGCTGACAAATGTTACAGATAACACGAGTTGGGTCATCTTTATCGATCTGAAAAAATGCCCAGGCTATGCAAGGCTTAGCACCCATGCGACCTGAAGAGCCACCACGACTTGTGGTGAGAGGCAGAGTTGTGTTTGAGGATGCAGTTGTTGACGTGCTTCCAGTACTACGTCTCTGTCCAGGAAGGCGCAACCTGACCTCGTCGTCACTAGCATCTTCCTCCACCTCCTCTGCTGACCTCATCTCTTGGCTGACTGTGGGTTGACAGTAAGTGGGATCTCCGACCTCATCATCATCACCCTGTGCGTTATCACACCCGTCGTCCTCAGAGCCAACCTGTTCCTGCCCTGACAAAAAACTAAAGTTGTCGCTCCAATCAGGTATTTGAGTCTTATCATCGTCTTCCTCATTGTCTCCACCAACAGGAGTTACAGTTTGGGAATGAGGGTCTACATTATGGTCAGAACCTTCTGCGTCTGGTCCTGGATCCGACTCATAAAGATTCTGGGCATCAGTGCAGATCATTTCCTCGTCTGGATTCACAGAAGCGCTGGAGTCGACCTCTGATTCCCAGGCTATAGTATGAGTAAACAGCTCTGCAGACTCAACCATCTGTTCTACCTCATACTCAGACGGGCAGCTGGAGATTTGGGAGCTGTGAGGAAGCAAGTGCGATTTGGGTGACACCTTTGAGGACTGGAGTATTTGTGATGTTGAAGTTGATGTGGAGGAGAGCCCACTTAAAGGAGCACTTGATATCCGTTGAAGCACCTGCTGTTTTTGTGCCTCATCTGGAATTTGTAGCGATTGGCGTGGCTGTAAGAAAGGGATCTTATCACATTGTCCGCTAAAAGAAGTAGACATTTTAGTTTGGCTGGAAGATGGTCTTTCTTCTGCAGATGTTACTGTTGCTTTAACACCTACCCCACGGACACAACCTTTTTTCCCCTTCCCAACACGCCTATTCCCCTTTCCACCAGCAGCAGGCCTTTTTCCACTCATTTTGGTGGTTAACTAATTCACAACTCTGGAGTTGTTTGCACAAAAAAACAATGGATGGTAACCGAGCAGAGCTGAGTGGCCAAACTGTGGTATTTGGCCAAAACTATTGGCTGGGTTAGATGCAGAAAAAAATTATTTTGAATTTGCAACCTGATGGAGGTCAGTATAGATGGATTAATAGAACAAGACCCACACACAGCTAGAAGCCCAATATTTTTTCAGAGGTACTGTAGATGCAGATAAAAATTAGTTTTAATTTGCAACCTGATGGAGGTCAGTATAGATGGACTAATAGAGAAAGTCCGACACACTACTAGAAGGCCAAATATTTTTTCAGAGCTAGATGCAGAAAAAAATTATATTCAGTTTGCAACCTGATGGAGGTCAGTATAGATGGATTAATAGAACAAGACCCACACACAGCTAGAAGCCCAATATTTTTTCAGAGGTAGATGCAGAAAAAAATATATTCAGTTTGCAACCTGATGGAGGTCAGTATAGATGGACTAATACAACAAGTCCCACACACAGCTAGAAGCCCAATATTTTTTCAGAGGTAGATGCAGAAAAAAATATATTCAGTTTGCAACCTGATGGAGGTCAGTATAGATGGACTAATACAACAAGTCCCACACACAGCTAGAAGCCCAAATATTTTTTCAGAGGTACTGTAGATGCAGATAAAAATTAGTTTTAATTTGCAACCTGATGGAGGTCAGTATAGATGGACTAATAGAGAAAGTCCGACACACTACTAGAAGGCCAAATATTTTTTCAGAGCTAGATGCAGAAAAAAATTATATTCAGTTTGCAACCTGATGGAGGTCAGTATAGACGGATTAATAGAACAAGACCCACACACAGCTAGAAGCCCAATATTTTTTCAGAGGTAGATGCAGAAAAAAATATATTCAGTTTGCAACCTGATGGAGGTCAGTATAGATGGACTAATACAACAAGTCCCACACACAGCTAGAAGCCCAATATTTTTTCAGAGGTAGATGCAGAAAAAAATATATTCAGTTTGCAACCTGATGGAGGTCAGTATAGATGGACTAATACAACAAGTCCCACACACAGCTAGAAGCCCAAATATTTTTTCAGAGGTACTGTAGATGCAGATAAAAATTAGTTTTAATTTGCAACCTGATGGAGGTCAGTATAGATGGACTAATAGAGAAAGTCCGACACACTACTAGAAGGCCAAATATTTTTTCAGAGCTAGATGCAGAAAAAAATTATATTCAGTTTGCAACCTGATGGAGGTCAGTATAGATGGATTAATAGAACAAGACCCACACACAGCTAGAAGCCCAATATTTTTTCAGAGGTAGATGCAGAAAAAAATATATTCAGTTTGCAACCTGATGGAGGTCAGTATAGATGGACTAATACAACAAGTCCCACACACAGCTAGAAGCCCAATATTTTTTCAGAGGTAGATGCAGAAAAAAATATATTCAGTTTGCAACCTGATGGAGGTCAGTATAGATGGACTAATACAACAAGTCCCACACACAGCTAGAAGCCCAATATTTTTTCAGAGGTAGATGCAGAAAAAAATATATTCAGTTTGCAACCTGATGGAGGTCAGTATAGATGGACTAATACAACAAGTCCCACACACAGGTAGAAGCCCAAATATTTTTTCAGAGGTACTGTAGATGCAGATAAAAATTAGTTTTAATTTGCAACCTGATGGAGGTCAGTATAGATGGACTAATAGAATGATGCTATGCCCAAAAGATTTTACTTCACTAGGTGCAGTAAAAAAATTGGTATTCTATACACAGGTGGTATATCTTGCAACACAGATAGGCTACTCCACTGACTAACACACTCTGCAATAGGCCAAAAAGGATTAGCTTTGCTAAATTCAGCCAAATGCTGTGAAAAAAACTTGCACAGCACTGGCACAGACCTGCCTGGCAAAAACTGATAGGAACTGATGTAACCTAGTCCTGAAAAGGACTCCAATTACAATTAGTCTTTACTCCCACAACCTATCTATTTAAGAGCACAGACCTCCCTTATAAAAGTCGTAGGAAATGCTGTAACCTAGTCCTTAAAAGGACTGCAATCACAACTATTCCCTACTCCCAAGCTATCTGTATATTTGTGCGAAAATTGGCTTGAAATTAACAAGGTATAGCGCACACAGCAACAGCGGTGCCGTCTAACACGCAGCTGCAGCAGTGAGAAAATGGTGGCGACGGGGAAAATGGCTTGGTCTTATAGGGCAAGGACATGTGACATACACTGCCAATGACACATGCCCTTGCTTGTGTGAAAAAAAGCACTTCGCTCCGTGTGTGCGCTGCTGATAGGCTGACAGATTGCACCTCCCCACTGTAAATGCGGGAAAGAGAAAAAAAAATGGAGATCTTCATTGTTCCTGCAGAGATCCATCCCCTGCCCCTCCCCCCACCCCGCTGTACACTCAAACTGCGTATTAACATTAATTTTCATCATTACTGAGAAAAAATCCAGTTATGATTTTGGTGCACGAACAGTTATCGAACATAACCTCGAACAGCCGAATTTTTCTCAAATTGTTCGTGTTCGCCGAACGGCTCGAACACCGCCCAAAACAGCTCGAATTTGAGATTGGCGAACAGTTCGAGTAGAACAACGCTCATCTCTAGTGCTGTGGTCCGAGAAGAGCCTGGAGGAGTGTAACTAGGTGAACACCAGACTCTTCGCTGGAGCCCCTGATGGTGGGGTTAGACTTGGCTCCAGATGAACACCAGGTGCTACACCAGGACGGACCTTGGATGCACGGCAGCTGACCCCCAAGGGGCAGGAAGCTGGAACAGCCTAGAAGGGAAAGCTCAGCAGGTGTTGGCAGGAACAGCTGGTATAAAGGTAGGCACTGGCTGTTATACAAGCAGGCACAGGCATGTACAGGCTGAAATGGCTTGTACAGGGGTGGGCATGGCAGGTGCAGGCAGGTACATCTGATATACAGGCAAGTACAGGCTGATACTTGCAGGTACTGGAAGACAAACTAGGACAGTGGACCTGAGAACTAGCAAGCATGTAATTAACAAGGTGAACATGTTGCTCAGGCACCTCCCAACAGGTGGAGGTGCCTTAAGTAATAAGTGTCTCCCAGCCTTTGGCTGGGGACACTTTAGGATGGCACACGCTGTCCCTTTCAGAGGAAACGCATGCATGCGCGCCTTAAGCACAGTGCCCGGGGACAGAGCCGTGTGCAGACCCCGGGCAGCAGCAGGATGAGGAAGAAGTATGGGACGGGTGGCCGCGGTCTGCGTCCCTGCCGGGGGAGGAGCGAAGCATGCAGGTATGCCGGTACTACACTGAAATAGCTGTCAGTCACTGATAGGACTGCCCGTTGGACTGAAAATCCCAGAAAGAGCAGAGGGTTAAATCATGAAAACACGGGATATACTGAATCTTTTCTCACAAACCTATATATCAGTCTATTCAGCTCCATAACATGATGCCTGCAGATTAGCCAGCATTTTAATTGTGACACATTCCCTTTAATAGTAATATTATGTTGCTATTTAGCATACACTAATTTACCCAGTGTCAGTATCAAAGCCATATATGAGAGATCACCATCCGCAGTGTCTCATACAATGTCATCAACAGTGCCCTATATAAGTGCCAGTCACAATGTCCTACTTGCAGTTCTGACCACAGTACCTACTTATAAGTGCAATGATACCATTATTGTTCTGCAACACTGACACATTGTGTCCTTGGCTATTTGAGACCTGAATATAACTCCCTATCTCCTAAGCAGTTCAGATATACTGTACCCCTTCAGTGTCATCATGACAGATCATTGGCTGACTATACCATTCCTTTATGAAGTGATCTACTTCTGATTAATTTTCATGAAAAGCTCAGTTTTAATGGCTTGATAATGTGTCATATTAGATTTCTCGGGGAATGTATCACAGTCAGAATGGCCACAAACTGCAAAAGCCATATGGAAATTACTGTATACTTTTTGAATGGAGTATATAAAGGCCAGAGAACGTAGGTAAAGAACAAAAATATTTTCCAGCTTCTTACTTGGAATTGTATTTTTTCGTTTTCATGTCTAATAATCGCCTAATACACAGTAATTATGAGTCACTCTAATTTTACCAAATACAAGTTCAACTCAACAAATAAACAAAATCCTCTCTGTTTGCTTTACTCTAACAAGTCTTTTGTATGACCCTCGGAAATCCCCGGAGAATAGAACATCAAGCAGTAATTGGTACAAGGGTTTGTATCCTTTTCTTAGAGGTAATGAAAAACGAGACATTTTAACAATAAGGAACATCTGTTAATTATGTACTAGAAGAAGAAGAGGAGAAGGAGACATTTCTGACGTCCACTAAGGAGAAAACATCTTTTGTTGTCTCTTATTCTGTTTACATGCAACACACTCCCTTCCCTCACAAGAGCCCTCTTAATATATGGTACCGTGGTACAATAATTATATATCACCAGCCTAAGTGTACAAAATAATACATCAGGCTCAGCGATCTCATCCCCCTCCTACGTGCGCCTTCCTGCCTCTCTATATTTCTTCCCCATCCAATCCTCCATGTATATATATATTTATAACCTCTTTCTCTTCTTTCTCCGTACATATATATTTTCACCTTCGCTAACGTTGTCTCTTTTTTTTTTCTCCTCGCAGTCTGGAGGGACTACTTGACTTTTTTATTCGTTTTTTTTATGACCAGGTAAGAAATGAAAAAAGAAAAGGTAAAAAAAAAAGTAACATTAAAGCGTCCAAAGCTTGCTGCTGTTGTTACAGGATTCTCCCGTCCTTTAAAGGTCCTGGTGTATAGTTTCTTCTCGCTGACATTACCTATGACCTAACCCACCTGCGCCATGCTACAACCCCCCTCCCTACTCTCAACTCCAAGTCATTCACCTTTTCTCTACTTTCTCAGTCTTTGCCGGGGCTGGGAATTGGAAATACATTACAAGAATCTTTTGAGGATTTTCCTTGGCTTTAATTTTAATGAAAATGTGGATCGGAGCACGGGAAACAAAATTGTTTTATCATCAGAGTCTGTCTGAGTGATTGCCAGAAGGAGGCTTTGCGACTGGACGCATCCTGTATGGCTGCTGTATCAAATCCCTCGGCTCGGGGTCTGTGAAACAGCAAAGAGGACAAAAATTAGCCTATGTGGTTTTCAAGGCAAGGATGGTTTATATCGCCTTTGGTATAGATCCCTGTTCATCTCTTCTGTTAATGACACTAATGAATCAGTGATGAAACTGCCGCTGCCTGTGTTAGGTCCGTGTCTCCATGGCTGATTGTCTTGTGACTTTGATTATTTCCTAGTAATGTGTATGAAGGCTCTAGCGGTGTGTTGGTTATATTCTTCAAAGCCTCCCAAATACAGAACTAGCCACTGTTTTATCTGTAAAAGAAGCTTTCATATTGCAGTTTTCTGACAGAAATATCCATTTGTGGTGGGCTCTTGTTTGCCCTTTCTATAACAGTAAGGGAGACTTTGATATATGACTCAATTTGGATTGTATTTATCAATTCTCCATGGCAGGAAAATTGTGTTAGGGGAATGACACATCAGTGTGTCATATATATGGGCACACATGGGATACTGGCAGCACATTGTAGAGAGAGTATTAAGAAGAAAAAGAAAGAATAATGACATTAAGGGCATCGGTCAAACATACAAAAAAATCTCTATTTCACGATTAAAAGGATAATGAAATCGATAATAATGAGAGATGTGTCTCTGCTTCATTTTTGTTTTACTTCTTGTAGGGATCAGGTGAATTCATATAGAAGAATGAGCTCTATAATAAGACCTGTTAGTCTATGTTCACAAGCAGCGTTTTTTATGCAAATAAGAAGTTGCATTTTACAGTACCAGCAAAAGCTATGAGATTTCAGAAATCTCCTGCACATGATTTTTTTTTTCCTGACTGAGTTGGAGAACTGCAGCATTTCTAAAATCTACAACATGTCAATTCTTTCAGTATTTTTGCAGCATCCCCCTACTATGCGGAAAGCAATGACGCTTTGCTGTATTTTTGCAGCGTTTTTTGCTGCCTTTTTGGTGACTAAAACTAACTTTATTAAAGTTGTACTGTGGGCAAAACACATCCATAATCCGCATCCAAAGATGTAGCTAAAAAACACAGTAAAAACGCAGCGAAACCTGCATTTTGAACTCACCGTTTTTAATGCTAAGAAAGCAGGTTTTGGCTGCAGAAAATAATGCTGAAAAATTGCTGCTTGTGAACATAACCTTAGTCTGAACATCCGAATATCTTTCATTTAAAGAGTAACCATCATTTTATTATTTTTCTTTCACTCATAAATCAATACTACTCATGAAAATAAGAAATCTGCTTCTTTCTCCTCCTGGACTGTTATTTCAATGTCAGTATTCTCAATTCACGGGCAAAATCTGTCTTCATTGAATATAGACTTTCCTATTACTGAGATTGGAAATGGCAGTTGGTGCTCATAACGTTCTATGGAGAGGGAGGAGCTAGAGGGAGGCAGGCAAGGACATTCTGCTACAAGTTCTCCTGAAACTACAGTTAGGCCACGGCCCTACTATCAGTATTTGGTCAGTATTCGGTCAGTATTTTTTCTGAGGAGTGGGAGCCAAAACCAGGTGAGGCACAGTCAGAGAAAAGATATAATAGAAACAAGTCACCAATTCTGCATTTATCACCCACTCCTGGTTTTGGCTCCCATTCCTGAGAAAAAAATACTGACCGAATACTGACAAAATACTGATAGTTAGGCCGTGGCCTTACACTTTAAAACGGGAGGCCAAGACCTAGTTTAACTAGAGAAAAGTAGAGCGTAATGTGACCCTTGGGGAAATTCCTTACCCCCTTGCTTGCTTATATACAGGCTTCTGAAGAATAAGAGAAAATTAATTACCAGCATCATATGTAGGTTATACTATAGTCCCATACGTTCTAAAATTATTCATTATTTTAGACAGCATATTCAGAATGGGGGCCAAACAAAAATTCATATTTGAATTCCCCTTTACAAAAACAGTTGCACAAGAAATGCAAAAACTCAGGATATACCCTTGTGAGAAACAAGCACACTATCTCTGACACTGATTTCAGATTTATTTATTTTTCTGTAAAATATTGTGCTGTCTTGCTGCTTTCTAGTGCACTAAAAATTATGAAAAAAGGTGTCATCTGCACTGACCCGTTGAATAACTTTGGTCCAAATGCTGCCTGTTATTTTAATGGCTAGCACTAGGACCGAAAATACGGTCATGTGAACGTGCCCTTAAAGCTGTGCCTGGTACACAATGAAGAGCAATTGCTGCTCTTCAATCAGCTGAAGGGTGAAGGTTTTCTAAGTTTGACCACATTCACATGTTCAGTATTTGGTGAGTTTTTTACATCAGTATTTGTAAGCCAAAACCAGGAGTGGAACAATCAGAGAAGTATATTAGAAACACGTCACCACTTCTGTATTTTTTACCCACTCCTGGGTTTGGTTTACAAATACTTAGGCAAATACTCAACATGTGCACGTGGCCATAAACTCCCATTAATTTGATATTGATTATTATAAGCATAGATCATCACTACTATAATCCCAGAAAAAAACCTAGAGGTGATTAATTTTTTTTCAGGATCGTCACCTATGGTGATCAGGAGAAAGAGCTATCACAAAGTAAAAAAACAAAAAACCCAAGAATAACAAACAGAATGGGTTAAAAACCATGGACAGATGCAGCAGCAGTCCTCATGTTCACTTCCATAACCTAAGTGTGAGAGCAGCATGTGCACTGGCACTTCATCTGTTCACATGTTCTAATGGCGGGAGCATGGATATTCTAAATGTGAGATGGAGCAGACACACTGGTACTCAATCTTCTCGCATTGCGGAAGCTTATAGATTGAGAAGAATCCGGCACTCAGTTAAGATGCAAAACGTGTGATGTTTATTAATATCAAACAATCCAAAGTGTTAAACATGACATTTCGGCCTGAAACATGCGACCTCCATCAGATACGCTAAAAATAAAAATAGTACAGTATATTAGAAGTAACGACTCTTTTTGGAAATCAAAACAAAGCACAGATCAACAATTGCAGGTCAAAGTGTACAAACAAAGCAATAAGACAAGAAATGAAAAAATGTAAACAAAGAATAAGCAAAATAGAATTAATATAAGTACCATGTACATATTAATGGTGCCAAAAAATAAAGGACAAAAAAACGCAGCACTTCAGCTTCATTCAAGGTATTTTATTCACGAGACATGTCTGTCTGGTTATCATAAAGGACAGAATGTAGTATATAGCCTGCCTGGTGAATAAAACACCTTGGATAAAGCTGAAGTACAGCGGCTTTCTTTATTTTTTGGATTCTAAGTGTGTCTGTGGACTGGGGTGCAACCTGCTCCCATATTCAAGATAAGTAACTGGGGAGAGTGCTGCTTCTTTTTTTTTACTATTTAATAATGATGCCAATCAACTACCTGGTTACAAGTTTGGTATTATTAGCCATCAAAAGAGCATACTCTGTCCTTCATTACTCAGACAATCCTCAATTTAAATCGGCACTATTCATTTTCCCTTTTCTCCAGGAAAACTGAACACTTACTGCCAAGTGTCCCACCCAAAAAATAGGTAATACCCAATTCAGGTAGTCCCTGTATGAGCCAAGCTGGATCTTGCATTTAAAGGGAATCTGTCAGTAGGATCAACCCTCTTAAGCCGTCTATTTGGGCATGTAGGTCATGGGAAGCTGAATAAATTGATATCTTGATATCGGTAATTCAATGTCTTATTCCAGAGAAATCTACGTTTTTCTTATATGTAAATGAGCTGCTCAGGACTATGGGCCGGACACTGATCTGTATAAGAATCTGTCTCCAGAAATTATTTTACATGAAGGGGGAATTACCAGCGTGATGTGTAATGGTAGCTCTCTGCTCTCCTGATCTCACTGCAGAGCTGTGTGTGACTATACCTGACACATCTGAAGGTCCCTCTTAGCTTCAGCTTCCATCTCACAGGAAGACAGGGTTGAGATACAGCAGAGCTGTGAGAGCTGTAGCTGCTAACGTGTTTGTTATGAGACAAAGTTTAGTTCTACTGTACTGTGCTAGTTACATGTCTCATTGGTAATGCCTCCTTTCATGTATAATAATTAGTGTTGAGCGAGCGGTACTCGCCCGAGCATCTCACTACTCGGGATGTTCGGCGAGCACTGAGCATTTCCGGGTTACTCGGGTGGGAGCTCGGGTCTCCGCTTTGCACTTTTGGCGCTCTTTACAGAGCCAATGAACATGCAGGGATTGCCAGCCAGTCACTGTAATGCCGCAGCCATGTTGTTTGTGGGCAATACAGTGATTGGCTGGCCGCACAGCGTCACCTCGAGTATTTAAAACCGGGCGCCGCCATCTTGGACACAGTCGCTCCGGATCAGACAGTGTAGGGAGAGTGCTGCTGAGTTAGGGAGAGATATATAGTGCGAAATAAGTAGTGTAGGGTCTCTAAAGCCTGCCAAATCAAACAAACAGTCCTTCTCAGGACTAATATCCATCCCAGATATCAGGCAGGCAGGCTGTATAGGAGACGCAGTGGTAATACCAGCAAACAGAAGCATACAGTCTAGATCACGTGAAGTCATTATCGGTCTTTACTTCTCTTTGGTCAGACCTCATCTGGAATACTGTGTACAGTTTTGGGCACCACATTTTAAAAAAGACATAGACAAACTGGAACAAGTTCAGAGAAGAGCGACCAGAATGGTGACTGGTCTGCAAACCATGTCCTATGAGGAACGGTTGCAGGATTTGGGAATGTTTAGCTTGCAAAAAAGAAGACTGAGAGGAGACTTAATAGCTGTCTACAAATATGTCAAGGGCTGTCACATTGTAGAAGGATCATCTTTATTCTCATTTGCACAGGGAAAGACTAGAAGCAACGGGATGAAACTAAATGGGAGGAGACACAGATTAGATATTAGAAAAAACTTTTTGACAGTTAGGGTGATTAATGAGTGGAACAGGCTGCCACGAGAGGTGGTGAGTTCCCCTTCAATGGACGTCTTCAAACAGAGGCTGGACAGACATCTGTCTGAGATGATCTAGTGAATCCTGCTTTGAGCAGGGGGTTGGACCAGATGACCCAGGAGGTCCCTTCCAACTCTACCATTCTATGATTCTATGAAACGCTGCATTACAGTCCTGTGTGCTCCTGTTAGTAAAACTGCTAGACTTATCCCCCGGTCTGAGGGGCCAGGAAAAATCCTTTTTTTTTTCATCTAAATCCTGTATTTTTTTCCCCCTCAGTCAGACTATACAAATACGCGTCTTATTAACCTTTTGGTATCCCCCCCCCCCAAAAAAAAAATTGAGTGTGTCTGTGACTGTTCAGACACCAATATATCTGTTTAAAAGAGTCTGGTGTAGGCCAGAGAAATAGAACTGTGGTTTTGCAGTTCCACGGTTCAAATCTCTGTATTATCCTGCTTTTGGCATTTTTTCCGTAAAAAAAACAGAAATAGTGTCTCCCTGACTGTTCAGACACAAATATATCTGTTTAAAAGAGTCTGGTGTAGGCCAGAGAAATAGAACTATGGTTTTGCAGTTCCACGGGTCAAATCTCTGTATTATCCTGCTTTTGGCATTTTTTCCGTAAAAAAAACAGTAATAGTGTCTCCCTGACTGTTCAGACACCAATATATCTGTTTAAAAGAGTCTGGTGTAGGCCAGAGAAATAGAACTGTGGTTTTACAGTTCCACGGGTCAAATCTCTGTATTATCCTGCTTTTGGCATTTTTTCTGTAAAAAAAAAACAGTAATAGTGTCTCCCTGACTGTTCAGACACCAATATATCTGTTTAACCCTCCGTCACATACAATAGGCCTGACAGGCACATCTCTTTTATTTGGCCGGAGTTTTGAAATGTTTGTATTTCAGAGTTATTAGTTTTATGTTAAGTAAATGGGTTTTTTTTGCACCTGATTATGTGTAGTCTCTTTTATTACATCCCTATGAAGGTCACTGATCACTTTTAGAGCACTGAAATTGCAAACATTAGATATTATAGGTATTTTTCTAGCCTGCGCCTGACAGTCACATTGTATGTGAACTCGTTAGAACCGATATTTTATGTGACGGAGGGTTAAAAGAGTCTGGTGTAGGCCAGAGAAATAGAACTGTGGTTTTCCTCTTCCACGGCTGTAATCTCCTTTTTATTACCCTTTTTCCATTGATAGTGCGAGTGTAAGCTATTTTACTTCATTTACAATGGGCAAGGCGCGTGGCAAGGGACGTGGAACTGGACGTTCTGGTGATGGTGCGTGTAGAGGAAGGGGCCGTGGCCAAGGTGAAAATGTGCCACAACCAGCAGCCACATCTTCTTGCTCCCACTTCTTGACCAAATTACTAGGGAAGCACACTACAACACCAGTATTGCGAACTGATCAGTGTGAACAGGTTATTAATTGGATAGCAGATAATACTTCCAGTTACCTGGGCACCACCACCTCCGGTCTGTCTTCCACAGGGTCAAGTTTTAGTAGCCGTGAATCTCGACCGCATACTCATCCTCACACTGATGCTCCATCCTCCCACCATGCCGAGTGTCGTCAGACAGCAACTGATCCCACACTTGGCCACTCTGAAGAGCTGTTCACTGGTCCATTTCCATATTTGTGCCCCTCGCCACTGCCACAGGAAGGCGACGCTGGCAATTTGTCATAAGAGGTGGATGATGACGAGACACAATTGCCACGAAGTGAGGAGGAGGATCGTGGTGCGCAAGTGGAAGAGGAGGAGGTGGTGGATGATCTAGTAACTGACCCAACATGGCAGGAGGACACGCAGAGTGAGGCCAGCAGCACACAGGGGGAGGGAGGCAGAGTACCCCAACAGGCAGGAAGAAGCAGTGTGGTGGCCGCACACAGAAGGCGGGCAACCGTTCCCCGTAACACCAACACGAGGGACGTTGCCAGTACAACCGGTAGGTCTTCCAGAGTCTGTAATTTCTTTAAAGGCTCTGCTGATAACCCCAAAAAGGCCATTTGTACCACCTGCCATGCCAGCATCAGCAGGGGTGAGAAAACTACCAGCCTGACCACCACCAGCATGATCAGGCACATGTCAGCAAAGCACCCGACTTTGTGGGGCGAACCCCAGGGTCCACGACCAGTGTCAGCGGGTGTCACCACTGCTTCTTCCGCTGTTGTGCTTGTAATAGAACCCCCTGTTGTGCGTGCAAGGCAATCCCCTGTCCATACTGCATGCAAAGTTGCCCCCTCCTCTCAGTCTTCACTTGTTATGGCTATGAGCCCACGATGCAGAAATGCTCAGGATTTTTTCCTGAGCGTTTCTGCATCTCCCTGGCAGAAAAAAACGCATGCGGATTGTACATGCATTTTCCTGCCTGGGAAATGCGGAAATGAAGCGTTCTTCACTGGCATTTCCGCATGCGGGTTGACAAGCGCTTTCCAAGCGATTAGCATCACTTGGAAAGTGCTTGTGGCAACTAGGTCACACTATATAAATCAATGCAAACGGCATGAATTTATATAGTGTGACCCGAGAGAATGGTTAAAAATAAACCTATACTTACCTTCCGATGGCCCCCGAGACTTGCTGCGCTCCTGTGCTGGCTGCCGGCAGATCGCGGTACGCTGTACTGAAAGACCTGCCGTCACATGACTGTGACGTCAGCGCAGGTCTTTCAGTCCTGCACGTTCTGTCGGCAAGCGAAGAGAAGGAGTCCGGGGGCCGTCGGAAGGTGAATATAATCTTTATTTTTTATTTTATTCTTTTTTTATGGTACCTGTGTGTGGAGGAGAGTCTCCTGTTCTCCACACCCGGGTACCATCCGCACATTAGAATGCGCCAATTGCGCAAGTACAGATACAGTCTTGCGGAATGGGCGTGTTCTAATGCAAGTCAATGGTGGCGAAAACGCAGTGCTTCCGCAAAATTAATGGACATGCTGCGGATTTTTGAGCGCAGCATAAACGCTGCGGAAAAATCATCAGCATGGGCATTGAAAGTGCGGAATTGCATTTGAGACCATGGGGGAAGGTTTACCAAGTGTTTACACTGCGGAAATTCCGTAGCGTAAACGCTTGAAAAACGCATCGTGGTCACACAGCCTATGGCAGTTTCTCAAGAAACAGCATCAACGTCCATATCCACGTCCCACCGCAGCGTTCAATTGTCCATATCCAAGAGCTTTGAACTAAAGCGCAAATTCGCAGCCAATGCCCCACAGGCCACAGTCCTAAATTCGCACATTTCATGACTGGAAATGCTGCCTTTTAGGCTGGTGGAGACGGAATCCTTCCACAACCTTATGGCGGTGGCCATCCCTCGGTACTCGGTCCCCAGTCGACACTATTTTGCCAGGTGTGCCATCCCCGCACTACACAAGCACGTGTCCCAAAACATCTGCCGTGCCCTCAACAACGCAGTTACTGGGAGAGTCCACCTGACAACGGACACGTGGACACGTGGACAAGTGCTTGTGGCCAGGGACGGTACATCTCCCTGACGGCACACTGGGTAAACATAGTGGAAGCTGGGACCCAGTCGGACCTTGGGATGGAACACATCCTCCCCACACCGAGGATTGCGGGCCCTATGTCAGTCAGAGTTGCCCCCACAGTGTACAGCTCCTGCGCATCATCCTCCTCCTCCTCCTCATGTTCAGCCTCCATCTCAGATATTACCACATCAGTTACAAGCTGGAAGCACTGCAGTACTGCCTCCGTCAAGCGGCAACAGGCTGTGCTGAAACTCATAAGCTTAGGTAATAAACCTCACACTGCTTGTGAGTTGTGGACAGCTGTGAAAGAGCAGGCAGATTTGTGGCTGAGACCGCTGAACCTACATCCAGGAATGGTCGTGTGTGACAATGGCCGTAACCTGGTGGCGGCTCTGAGGCGAGGCGAGATCACACACGTACCATGCCTGGCTCATGGGCTTAACCTCGTGGTTCAGCGGTTTCTTAAATCGTACCCCAAGTTGCCAGATCTACTTGTTAAAGAGCAGTTGTGGAGTACCAGCTGCGACCTCAACCATTCTTCCAAGGAGCATTAAAACCGTCTTGTTAAGCTACGGCAACCTCCACCACTTTTCCAAGGGGCATTGATATTGTCTTTTTATTCCACTGCGACCTCCACCATTCTTCCAAGTGGCATTAAAACCATCTTGTTAAGATACTGCAACCTCCACGTCTCTTCCAAGGGGCATTAAAACCGTCTTGTTAAGCTACTGCGACCTCCACCATTCTTCCAAGGGGCAGTAAAACCGTCTTGTTAAGCTACTGCGACCTCCACCACTTTTCCAAGGGGCATTACAACCGTCTTGTTAAGCTACTGCGACCTCCACCACTTTTCCAAGGGGCATTGATATTGTCTTTTTATTCTACTGCAACCTCCACCTTTCTTCCAAGGGGCTTTAAAACCATCTTGTTAAGCTACTGCAACCTCCACGTCTCTTCCAAGGGGCATTAAAACCGTCTTGTTAAGCTACTGCAACCTGCACCACTTTTCCAAGGGGCATTGATATTGTCTTTTTATTCCACTGCGACCTCCACGTCTCTTCCAAGGGGCATTAAAACCGTCTTGTTTAGCTACTGCGACCTCCACGTCTCTTCTAAGGGGCATTAAAACCGTCTTGTTAAGCTACTGCGACCTCCACCACTTTTCCAAGGGGCATTGATGTTGTCTTTTTATTCCACTGCGACCTCCACAATTCTTCCAAGGGGCATTAAAACTGTCTTGTTAAGCTACTGCGACCTCCACCACTTTTCCAAGGGGCATTGATATTGTCTTTTTGTTCCACTGCGACCTCCACCATTCTTCTAAGGAGCATTAAAACCGTCTTGTTAAGCTACTGCGACCTCCACGTCTCTTCTAAGGGGCATTAAAACCGTCTTGTTAAGCTACTGCGACCTCCACCACTTTTCGAAGGGGCATTGATATTGTCTTTTCATTCCACTGCGACCTCCACCATTCTTCCAAGGGACATTAAAACCGTCTTGTTAAGCTACTGCGACCTCCACGTCTCTTCCAAGGGGCATTAAAACCGTCTTGTTAAGCTACTGCGACCTCCACCATTCTTACAAGGGGCATTAAAACCGTCTGGTTAAGCTACTGCGACCTCCACCACTTTTCCAAGGGCCATTAAAACCGTCTTGTTAAGCTACTGCGACCTCCACCACTTTTCCAAGGGGCATTGATTTTGTCTTTTTATTCCACTGCGACCTCCACCAGTCTTCCAAGGGGCACTAAAACCGTCTTGTTAAGCTACTGCAAACTCCACGTCTCTTCCAAGGGGCATTAAAACCATTTTGTTAAGCTACTGCGACCTACACCACTCTTCCAAGGGGCATTGATATTGTCTTTTTATTCCACTTCGACCTCCACCATTCTTCAAGGGGGCATTAAAACCATCTTGTTAAGCTTCTGCAACCTCCACGTCTCATCCAAGGGGCATTAAAACCGTCTTGTTAAGCTACTGCGACCTCCACCATTCTTACAAGGGGCATTAAAACCGTCTGGTTAAGCTACTGCGACCTCCACCACTTTTCCAAGGGCCATTAAAACCGTCTTGTTAAGCTACTGCGACCTCCACCACTTTTCCAAGGGGCATTGATTTTGTCTTTTTATTCCACTGCGACCTCCACCAGTCTTCCAAGGGGCACTAAAACCGTCTTGTTAAGCTACTGCAAACTCCACGTCTCTTCCAAGGGGCATTAAAACCATCTTGTTAAGCTACTGCGACCTACACCACTCTTCCAAGGGGCATTGATATTGTCTTTTTATTCCACTTCGACCTCCACCATTCTTCAAGGGGGCATTAAAACCATCTTGTTAAGCTTCTGCAACCTCCACGTCTCATCCAAGGGGCATTAAAACCGTCTTGTTAAGCTACTGCGACCTCCACCATTCTTCCAAGGGGCATTAAAAACGTCTTGTTAAGCTACTACGACCTCCACGTCTCTTCCAAGGGGCATTAAAACCGTCTTGTTAAGCTACTGCGACCTTCACCACTTTTCCAAGGGGCATTAAAACCGTCTTGTTTAGCTACTGCGACCTCCACCACTTTTCCAAGGGGCATTGATATTGTCTTTTTATTCCACTGCGACCTCCACCATTCTTCCAAGGGGCATTAAAACCATCTTGTTAAGCTACTGCAATCTCCACATCTCTTCCAAGGGGCATTAAAACCGTCTTGTTAACCTACTGCAACCTGCCCCACTTTTCCAAGGGGCATTGATATTGTCTTTTTATTCCACTGCGACCTCCACCATTCTTCGAAGGGGCATTAAAACTGTCTTGTTAAGCTACTGCGACCTCCACCACTTTTCCAAGGGGCATTGATGTTGTCTTTTTATTCCACTGCGACCTCCACAATTCTTCCAAGGGGCATTAAAACTGTCTTGTTAAGCTACTGCGACCTCCACCACTTTTCCAAGGGGCATTGATATTGTCTTTTTATTCCACTGCGACCTCCACCATTCTTCTAAGGAGCATTAAAACCATCTTGTTAAGCTACTGCGACCTCCACGTCTCTTCTAAGGGGCATTAAAACCGTCTTGTTAAGCTACTGCGACCTCCACCACTATTCCAAGGGGCATTGATATTGTCTTTTTATTCCACTGCGACCTCCACCATTCTTCCAAGGGGCATTAAAACCGTCTTGTTAAGCTACTGCGACCTCCACCACTTTTCCAAGGGGCATTGATATTGTCTTTTTATTCCACTGCGACCTCCACCATTCTTCCAAGGGGCATTAAAACCGTCTTGTTAAACTACTGCAACCTCCACATCTCTTCCAAGGAGCATTAAAACTGTCTTGTTAAGCTACTGCGACCTCCACCATTCTTCCAAGGGGCATTAAAACCGTCTTGTTAAGCTACTGCGACCTCCACGTCTCTTCCAAGGGGCATTAAATGTGTCTTGTTAAACCACTCTGAACTCCACAGCTCTTCCAAGGGGCATTGAAATGTTGTTTTTAATTAACTCTAACCTCCACGACATTGCATTTTCTCCTAATTTTAGTCAGCTTTTGCTTTTCAATGCATAGGCGAACACTAAAGGAGACCCACTCCCCAAGAATGGGTAGAAGGTTTTTAGTATGCTGTAATCCACGTCTGTTTCAAGGGGCATTGCAGTTCCTCATAATTTTTGGAAAGCCTTCCATTCACTGCTTAGGCCAACAGTGTACAGGAGACCCAGTTGCTATAAATGGAAAAAACAGTTTAGTTAAGGCCCTCTGACCTCCATGTCACTTCCAAGGGGCATTGGAGTGCCTCGAAATTTTTGGTAGGCATTGCACTCACTGTATGCCCTATAACTGTGTAGCCGAACCACTCTTTTTGGTACAGAAACATATCCTATAAGACATGTGTGGTTGACTGGCCTGATATTGATGTGAATGGTCCCTGTTCCTCCTGCTTTCTCCTTTGCCACCACCTCATCCATCATTCATCACCTGAAGCTTTGTTTTAACGGGAGTCATAGAACTGGGATAGTAGCAGGAAAACATCCAGCAATCATCGGAGGAGGTAGGAGATGCACCAAAACGCTGACCACCTCAGGCCTAGCTGCTACTACATACATGCGCTTGCATTCCAAGGAACAGAAAGCTAAGGAGATGGATGGCCTAATGATCATGAATAATTTACTCGTTGTGTAGGAGGCCGACCACTGCTGCTGTCTACCTTCTGAACTTTGTGTTGAAGCCTGATTGACCCAGGATCCGCAATCCTCTATGTCTGGAGGACGTGTTGCATCCAAGTGTCCAACTGTGTCCCGGCTTCCACAATATTAACCCAGTGTGAAGGCGTCAGTCAGATGGACCATCCCTGGCCACATTCACTTGTCCACGTGTTTGTGGTTAGGCTGTCCTTCAAATAGGGGCGGCTGGGGACCATTTATGGACACCCGGCTGCTCCCAGGCGGCTGGGGACCGTGTGTGGGCACCCGGCCGCGGGGCGGCTGGGGACCGAGTATGGATACCAGGCCGCCGACGCAGCCATGACATGGTGGCCGGCGACTGCCTCCACATGCCTAAAAGGCCCAATTTCAAGTGCAAGCAAGCTATCAGTATGGTATTGCAGCCTGGGGGTGGGTGTGTGGCAGGTTGCACACTTACGCTTGCATTCCAAGAAAACAAAGCAGATGCTGACTTCGATCATCATCATCATGCTCCTCACCTTGGCACTCTCAACTCCCCTGATGGAGAAGCCAGGGCCCCCCGGAGGAATCTGGTTCTCTGGTGGGCTTGTCCAATGCTGCCCTAAAGCAGGCCAGGCTAAGAAAAGTGTGGGGGAAGTTCACAGGAGAAATAGGGGCGGCTGGGGACCGTTTATGGACACCCAGCCGCCCCCAGACGGCTGGGGACCATGTATGGGCACCCGACCGCGGGGCGGCTGGGGACCAAGTATGGACACCTGGCCGCCCCCTGTCAGCTGGGGACCGAGTGTGGACACCCGGCCGCCGGGCGGCTGGGGACTGAGTATGGATACCAGGCCGCCGACGCAGCAATGACATGGTGGCCGGTGTCTGTCTCCACATGCCTAAAAGGCCCAATTTCAAGTGCAAGCAAGCTAACAGTATGGTATTGCAGCCTGGGGTGGGTGGGTGTCAGGTTGCACACTTACGCTTGCATTCCAAGAAAACAAAGCAGATGCTAACTTCTATCATCATCATCATGCTCCTCACCTTGGCACTCTCAACTCCCCTGATGGAGAAGCCAGGGCCCACCGGAGGAGTCTGGTTCTCTGGTGGGCTCGTCCAATGCTGCCCTAAAGCAGGCCGGGCTAAGAAAAGTGTGGGGGAAGTTCACAGGAGAAATAGGGGCGGCTGGGGACCGTTTATGGACACCCGGCCGCCCCCAGGTGGCTGGGGACCATGTGTGGGCACCCGGCCGCGGGGCGGCTGGGGACCGAGTATGGACACCGGGCCGCCCCCTGGTAGCTGGGGACCAAGCGTGGACACCCGGCCGCCGGGCGGCTGGGGACTGACTATGGACACCAGGCCGCCGACGCAGCCATGACATGGTGGCCGGCATCTGCCTCCACATGCCTAAAAGGCCCAATTTCAAGTGCAAGCAAGCTAGCAGTATGGTATTGCAGCCTGGGGGTGGGTGGGTGGCAGGCTGCATACTTGTGCTTGCATTACAAGGAATGGGGGAGATACAATTGAACACTTCCCTGTGACAAGGACTTGCACGGGGACATTTGCAAGTCTGCATCTTCTGATGCGGCAAGGATGACTTCTGATGGGCACAGTTTTAGGCAGTGACCTGGGAGTCAGAGATGCTTCCAGGGGTCTTCCCCATGCTGTCCCCATGTCTTTTCAGCACTGTATGCATGTGTCACACAGCACATGGCCAGATAAGATTGTAAAATGTTAAAATGACATTTCCCGATAAATGCATTTGTCACAGTTGAAAGCAATACCAAAGTGCAAAAACGCAGAAAAAATGCTACTTGTGAACTGATTAGTATATATGTAGCTTACCACAGGCCTAGGTGGTCTGGAGTTGGGACCCGGTCCTATTTGTCTACCCTTTTATATGCATTACTTCAACTTTGATATACAGTAAGGTTTTTAATATAGACAGTATAGGTACCGTCCCAATTTAGGGTCACCTTGCCGCTGGTGGGACGGCTTGTATACTTTTTTTGATCAAAAATAGTTCACTAAGTACCCTATATTTATTATGCAACTTTGCTTTACATTTATATATAATGATGGTAGGGTATGAGAGATATTTTTGTCTTTTGTAGGTTTTGCTTCTTTTTGCTAGTGTGAACATGCTCCTATTTCTTGCATGTCTACCATCTTAGACCTCAGTTCACATTGCTTGGTTTTTTGTCTTGTTTGCATTCTGTGCAATTTAAGGGTGTGGCATCCCCTTTGTTGAACTGATTAGTATATATGTAGCTTACCACAGGCCTAGGTGGTCTGGAGTTGGGACCTGGTCCTATTTGTCTACCCTTTTATATGCATTACTTCAACTTTGATATACAGTAAGGTTTTTAATATAGACAGTATAGGTACCGTCCCAATTTAGGGTCACCTTGCCGCTGGTGGGACGGCTTGTATACTTTTTTTGATCAAAAATAGTTCACTAAGTACCCTATATTTATTATGCAACTTTGCTTTACATTTATATATAATGATGGTAGGGTATGAGAGATATTTTTGTCTTTTGTAGGTTTTGCTTCTTTTTGCTAGTGTGAACATGCTCCTATTTCTTGCATGTCTACCATCTTAGACCTCAGTTCACATTGCTTGGTTTTTTGTCTTGTTTGCATTCTGTGCAATTTAAGGGTGTGGCATCCCCTTTGTTGAACTGATTAGTATATATGTAGCTTACCACAGGCCTAGGTGGTCTGGAGTTGGGACCCGGTCCTATTTGTCTACCCTTTTATATGCATTACTTCAACTTTGATATACAGTAAGGTTTTTAATATAGACAGTATAGGTACCGTCCCAATTTAGGGTCACCTTGCCGCTGGTGGGACGGCTTGTATACTTTTTTTGATCAAAAATAGTTCACTAAGTACCCTATATTTATTATGCAACTTTGCTTTACATTTATATATAATGATGGTAGGGTATGAGAGATATTTTTGTCTTTTGTAGGTTTTGCTTCTTTTTGCTAGTGTGAACATGCTCCTATTTCTTGCATGTCTACCATCTTTGACCTCAGTTCACATTGCTTGGTTTTTTGTCTTGTTTGCATTCTGTGCAATTTAAGGGTGTGGCATCCCCTTTGTTGAACTGATTAGTATATATGTAGCTTACCACAGGCCTAGGTGGTCTGGAGTTGGGACCCGGTCCTATTTGTCTACCCTTTTATATGCATTACTTCAACTTTGATATACAGTAAGGTTTTTAATATAGACAGTATAGGTACCGTCCCAATTTAGGGTCACCTTGCCGCTGGTGGGACGGCTTGTATACTTTTTTTGATCAAAAATAGTTCACTAAGTACCCTATATTTATTATGCAACTTTGCTTTACATTTATATATAATGATGGTAGGGTATGAGAGATATTTTTGTCTTTTGTAGGTTTTGCTTCTTTTTGCTAGTGTGAACATGCTCCTATTTCTTGCATGTCTACCATCTTAGACCTCAGTTCACATTGCTTGGTTTTTTACTTGTGAACATAGCCCAAGGTGTGGAGGAGTATTTTTGTTTTTGGTTATTTATTTTACTTTATACACAAGTCTTTACCCTGGAAAGGAAGTTCCTTAACATATTTCACAGGAAAACAGTTTCAGTTTCGTTTTTGAACGTTTTATTGTGAGCCCGTAAAAGTGGTTTAATACCTCTGACCACGTTGTTGACAGCAGTGACCTGGGGGTCAGAAATGCTTCCTGGGGCGATCCCCATGCTGTCCCCATGTCATTTGAACGCTGTCACTATCGTTTTGGGCACTTTTTAGGCTTTCTACAGACTGCCGGGGGTGCCGCCGCAAAAATGCTCGGGTCTCCCATAGACTAACATTGGGCTCGTTGCTCGGGTCGAGCACCCGAGTATCACGGTGAGCTCGGCCCGAGCTTCGAGCACCCGAGCATTTTAGTGCTCGCTCAACACTAATAATAATCTCTGGAGGCAGATTTTCGTGCAGATCAGTGTACGGCCCATAGTCCTTAACAGCTCATTTTATATAATAAAAATATGGATTACTCTGGAATAAGACATCGGATCACAGATATCAAGGAATCATTTTATTCAGCTTCCTATGACCTACATGCCCATTTAGATAGCTTAGCAGGGTTGATCCTACTGACAGGTTCCCTTTAATACAACATGCTGTGAATGGCTGTCTGGAGCTAATCTCAGGGGTTCCATGGGCAGTCCTGTTTATAGAAGGGGCTTTATATGAACCAGACATTTCATAAGTTACTGACAAATAATTTTAATTCCTGGTAAAAGAAGCATATTACCTGCAATAAATTGTGCACCCACTCATCATAGAGAATTATTATTTCGAGGCACATTACTTTTTAATATTCTTAATTCCCACATTACGCTTCAGAGACCGATGCAGTGAAATAAAAAAGACAAAAGTAGATCTGCATTATTACTTTAGTATTAGTGTTGAGCGAGTATGTTCTATTAACCCTTTCGGCGAGTATGCTCGGGCCGAGCTCCGAGTATTTACAGCTGCTCGGTGATAAGGTTAAATCGCTACTGTGTGCATGATTTGCGACTGTTTGACAGTTTTATTAAATGTGAGGAATGTCTATTTCTTACACATTTCTCACATGTAATAAAGCTATCAAACAGTTGCAAATCATGCACATGGGAGCGATTCAACCATATCACCGAGCAGCTGTAAATACTCGGAGCTCGGCCCGATCATACTCGGACAGAACATACTCGCTCAACCCTATTTAGTATACATTGGATTTCTGAGATCAAATTTGACCTTGCTTGCTATATACCACATTCTGCCATTTATAAGGCCGCAGTGATCATCCGACAGTGCATGTCCAACGCCCCACACCGTTCACACTGACGCTTTTTGTAAGGCCCTATCACCAGTTGTTAGGTTTTCTACATTATGATACATTCTGAATATTTTTCTAAATGATACTTTTCACTTTGTTGTTAAAAAACCTAATTAAATCCTTTATTATACCCATTTCAATTTTAGTAATGGCAGTGCCACACTGATCATTGTTTGTACGAAAGGAATCATGGTGTAATTGTGACGCTCACAGCCTTAACCCTGGGAAGATGGGGGATTACTCGGAGCCGGGTCCTATGTTTTGGTGGGGTGCAGCCGTGGCCTGGACCCGCTCCGTGCCCAGGGCCGTCACATTAGAAAGGGTGGTATGGGCTATCAGGGTTGAGTGGTTGCTATCGACTATGCCACCTGTGGTACCTGGTGAAGGCCACCAGCGCTGCTGCAGTCCTCTGAGGCGGGATGTTGTGGCAGCCGACGTTGATACTACTCCCCACAGGCAGAGCAGGGCCTCAGGGCAGAGACAAGGATGGAGGGGGTTGTAGTGTTGGAGGTCTGGTGCTACGTGGGGCGGTGCAGTGCAGAAATAAAGAGTCCGGAGGCCATAGGGGTTGAATCCAGGGTTTTTACTCACGGTGGAGAGTACAGCTGCAAGGCTTCTCCTTGCTCCTCGCGGAGTTCTGCAGTCACCAGGAACGGGGGTCCGACAACCTCCGAGTAATTCAAGTGCTTAATAAGGACCCCGCACCAGAGTGTTCCTAGACTGCAGACCTTTCCTGTCTATGTGTGTGTAGATAGGCCGGGTCTCCCTCTGGACTTCACTCAGAAAAAGGGTACGAGTGGCAGCTCCGCTCCTTCCGTTACCCGGTGGGATCCTCTGGGCCTACCGGGCTTCCCTGACCAGGACGTAGAGTAGCAAAGTCAGGTGTCGGGGGCCGGTACCCCTCTTGCAGCCGGAATCCCTCTGACTAGGCCAGAATAGCGAGGACAGGTGGCGTATACCGCTCCGTCTGTATCCCCCTGGGATCCTTTTGCGGTGGAGCTACACTCCTAAGCTCCGGGCCTTCTTGGTCATGGTCCTTGACCGGGTTGAGACATACGTTAACTCCAACCTGCCCCTCGACCCAAGGCCAGGGTACGAGGGCTGTGTCTCCATCCGCTGCAGGTTCACCCAGAAGCCACGTTCAGGGATGGAGATCACAATCAAAGAACAATGAGCCAAGATGGCTGTTTATTAAATATGAAATATTAAGTGTATCTAGATGTGCGTCCTCCACCCTCACCCACTACATGGATCCCCCCTATTTTGTGGTTCCCCAGTCTCCCAGTAGGGGCAGCACACTAGTGCCTACTAGCCCCCTCTGGTGGGAGGAGTGTGGTGTTGGATGTGGAGGTGGGGTCCTGACCATTGCACCATTCTTACCTCAAATGAGGAACACCACACCCCATTGAAGAGGTGCAGCATCCCTGTGGCGGACGTACCCTCAGGGGTGCCACATTCCCCCCTGGTGAAACATATTACGGATCCAGGTGGTGGAACCTCTGTGCCGCGGTGCAAGGAGGGATCCAGAGGGGCGTAACTAAGTATCAACTCAGACCGACCCTGGTCGTACGGCGGCTAACGACTCGGTGACCAGGGAGGGACCGAGCAGAGGGACAAGGTGCTACTCTGGTGACGACCTTGCAAGAGAGAAGGTGGCTCTCACGGGTCAGCGGACTGGGACTGACCGGTATAGCGGATGGACACAGCAATCAGGCAGAAGTCGCTGGATAGTTGACAGGTGGTCACGGCACATGATGGCAGAGCAGGTTGAAGTCTTTAGGTTAACAGACAGGTAGTCACGGTGAGTGACAGCAGGAGCCTCCAGGTAGGCTACGGCAAGTGACGGCCAAGCAGGCTGAAGTCTCTAGGTTAGCAGGCGGGTGGTCACAGCAAGTGATGGCAGAGCCTCCAGGTAGGCTAGCAGGTAACAGGCAGGTAACAGGCGAGTGCTCCCAGGTGAGCGGGCTAGCAGGCACGGCAGGTAGCAGGCAGGTAACTGGCAGGTGCTTCCTGGTAAGCAGGCGGACTTGCCCATAGACAGACTGGCGGGTTGAACGGAAGGCAGACTGTCAGGCTGGAGAGTAGTCAGACTGGCAGACTGGAACAGTAGTCAGGCTGGCAACTGGACCTGAGGGCTGAAGCAGAGGTAAGTATGCTGTGCATCAACTTTTGCTCGGGCACCTCCATTTTGGAGGAGGTGCCTTATATATGGGAGGACCCTCAGCTGTTGGCCGGGGACTCCTTAGGACGGCGCGCGCGGCCCGCTTAAGAGAGAGGGAGCGCCCTAAGCACAGTGCCCGGGAAGCTGCGCGCGCCGGCAACAGCAGGAAGAGGAGCGCAGGAGGACGCCGCGCAGGGAGCGGGAAGGTGAGAGGGGCGGCGTCTCTGCCTGGCAGGGGACAGAGACTTCGATGCTACAGTACCCCCCCCTTTACGCCCCCTCTTTTTTAGGCCAGAAAGAAATTTTTCAAGGAGAAGCAGGGCATGGATGTTCTCCCTGGGTTCCCAAGTTCTCTCCTCTGGGCCAAACCCCTTCCAATCTACCAGAAAAATGGTTTTTCCTCTTACCCTTTTGGTAGCCAGAATATTCTCTACCTCAAAAACGTCCTCAGCAGAAACCGGAGCAGGGGAAGAACCTGAATTGTTGGAAAAAGAGTTAAAGACAACTGGTTTGAGGAGAGATACGTGGAAGGAGTTGGGAATCCGTAAGGTGGCTGGGAGTTTTAACTTGTAGGCCACTGGATTGATTTGCTTAAGGACTTCAAATGGACCGATGAACCGAGGGCCCAACTTGTAGGAGGGTATTTTGAGCCGAACATGTTTGGAGGAGAGCCAAACCTTGTCTCCCGGACGGAATTGAGGCGGATCCAGACGTCTCTTGTCAGCATGTCTCTTCATCCGCTCGCAGGACTGAAGAAGTGCGGACCTTGTACTCTCCCAAATGGTAGAAAATTCGCTGACCAGAGACTCCGCGGCAGGGTTGTCCACAGAAGCGGAGACGGGAAATGGAATCCGGGGATGTTGACCATAGACTATAAAGAACGGAGACTTGGAAGATGATTCGCTCTCATGGTTGTTGTAGGAGAATTCGGCCCATGGCAGGAGATCCACCCAATCAGTATGGTGAGCGTTAACAAAGTGCCGGAGGTAACTGGTAAGGATCTGGTTGATCCGCTCCACTTGACCATTGGACTGTGGATGATAAGCGGAGGAGAAATCCAGGGTGACATCCAGCAGCTTACACGTAGCTCACCAGAAACGTGAGGTGAACTGAACCCCTCGATCCGACACGATGTGGAGGGGTAGGCCATGGAGACGGAAGATGTGAAGGAAGAAGTCCTTAGCTAGCACTGATGCAGACGGGAGACCAGGCAGAGGGATGAAGTGAGCCATTTTAGAAAAGCGGTCGGCGACCACCCAAATGACTGTACAACCGGCAGAGACAGGGAGATCTGTAATAAAGTCCATAGCAATGTGTTGCCACGGGGCATCAGGTACGGGAAGAGGCAGGAGATGACCGGCTGGTAGATGTCTGGGAACTTTGTTGCGGGCACAGGACGAACAGGCTGAGACGAAGTCTACCACATCCTTGCGCAGGGTAGGCCACGAGTAATGCCGGGTGATGAGCAGGAAGGTCTTCTTTTGGCCAGCATGGCCGGCTAGTTTAGATGAATGACCCCAGCGAAGAACCTTCTCACGATCCGGTACTGCAACAAACGTCTTACCGGGTGGAAGACGAGTCAGATCCAAGTGGGCCACCTTCATCACCTTGGAGTGGTCGATGATGTGCATAGGCTCCTCCTCTTGATCGGAGGACAGGAAGGATCGGAACAAGGCGTCGGCTTTGACATTCTTGTCCACCGGGCGGAAATGTAGGACGAAGTCGAAGCGTGCGAAGAACAAAGACCACCGGGCCTGACGCGGATTGAGTCTGTGGGCATTTTGGAGAAATGCCAGATTTTTGTGATCCGTATAGATGATCACCGGGTATAGAGCCCCCTCGAGAAGGTAGCGCCACTCCTCCAGCGCCAATTTAACGGCTAACAATTCTCGGTCTCCAATGGAGTAGTTGCGCTCAGACAAGGAGAAGAGTTTGGAGAAGAAGCCGCAGGTTACCATTCTACCGGATGAAGACTTTTGGGTGAGCACCGCTCCGGCTCCGGAGGAGGAAGCCTCAACTTCCAGGTAGAATTGTTTGTTGCAGTCCAGACGGTGCAGTACCGGGGCAGAGGAGAAGGCTTGCTTTAAGAAGAGGAAGGCCTCCTCAGCTTCGGGCGACCATACCTTAGGATTTGCTCCCTTACGGGTGAGCGCAGATATGGGAGCAGTCCGGGAAGAGAAGTGCGGGATGAAGAGACGATAGTAGTTGGCGAAGCCCAGGAACTGCTGAATCGCCTTCAACCCCTCCGGACGGGGCCACTTTAGGACAGCAGAGAGTTTCTCGGGATCCATTCGTAAGCCTGTCTGGGAGATAACGTAGCCCAGGAAAGGAAGAGAGGTCTGCTCGAAGAGGCACTTCTCGTATTTTGCTTAGAGGTGGTTCTGCCTGAGCCTAAGCAGGACCTGACGAACATCCCTCCGGTGTGTGGGAAGATCCGAAGAGAAGACCAACATATCGTCCAGGTATACCACCATGCAGGAGTAAAGAAGATCATGGAAGATGTCATTGACCAATTCTTGGAAGACAGCGGGGGCATTGCAGAGACCGAAGGGCATCACACGGTATTCATAGTGACTGTCCCGGGTATTGAATGCCGTCTTCCACTCATCTCCTTGACGGATTCGGACCAGGTTATACGCTCCACGAAGATCCAGCTTGGAAAAGATCCTGGCGCCCTTAAGGCGATCAAACAACTCGGAGATGAGCGGCAGGGGATATTTGTTCTTTACCGTGATCTGATTGAGTCCTCTATAATCAATACAGGGGCATAGCGAACCATCCTTCTTCTTGACAAAGAAGAATCCGGCTCCAGCCGGGGAGGTAGATTTCCGGATGAATCCCCTAGCCAGATTCTCCGCCGACAACGGGTAAATACGCCCACGGGGTGGAGTGGCGCCAGGTACCAGGTCGATCGGGCAATCATATGGCCTATGAGGTGGCAGTGTCTCTGCTTCCTTTTTACCGAAGACATCCGCGTAGGACCAGTAAGGAGCCGGTAGACCGGGTAAATTAGCTGGGGTAGGTGGTGGACGAGTCGGGCGAACCGGAATCAGGCAGGTCCTATGGCAGTCCTGCCCCCACCGGAGTACTTCACCAGATTGCCAGTTCAGCACGGGTTCATGTGTCTGGAGCCAGGGTAGACCTAGCAATAGGGAGTGAGAGAGTCCAGACAGCACATGGAAGGAGATTTTCTCCAAGTGCAGCATTCCCACCTGCAGGGTTAGGGGCTCAGTGACGAGCAGGATGGTCACCGGAAGGAGTCTTCCATCCACGGAGGCGACGGACAATGGTTCAGCCAGAGGTTTGGTGGGAATTCGGTATCTCTCTACCAGGGACTGAGAAATGAGGTTTCCAGCAGCTCCGGAATCCAGATGAGCAATTTCAAAGAGACGGTTCTCTCCCCAGGAGATAGAGACAGACAAAGTCAGAGATGGAGAGGGCTTAGTTTTGCCTAGCACGACCTCTTCGAGTGGTCCTAGACACTGAAGTTTCCCGGCCTCTCCGGGCAGGAACGGATCAGGTGCTCTTTACTGCCACAATAGAAACAGCTCCCCTCGGCTCGACATGACTCTTGGCGAGATTTGACCATCTTGGTCTTGTCGATCTGCATGGGTTCGGGCGAGTGCACCCGGGGAGTGACTGGTTGAGAGGCAGGTCTCTGGAAAGTAGGAGCAAGGCGGGGGAACTTTCTCTCCCGAGTGCGTACTTGGAACCGGATGTCAATCCGGGAAGCGAGTGACACCAGGTCATCCAGGGTGGTAGGAATGTCCCGACCAGCTAGCTCATCCTTAATCCGACCGGAAAGACCCTCCCAGAAGACGGACACCAGAGCCTTGTTATTCCAGGCAAGCTCAGAAGCGAGGGTACGGAACCGTATGGCATATTGGCTCACGGTGAGACTCCCTTGGCGGAGACATAGCAGAGAGGAGGCTGAAGAGGTTTTTCACCCTGGTTCATCGAAGACTTTCCGGAAAGCTGTGAGGAAAGACGACAGGTCGGACACCAGGGGATCCCCTCTCTCCCACAGGGGATTTAGCCATGCCAGTGCTTCCCCAGTGAGATGGGACATGATGAATGCCACTTTGGCCCGGTCGGAGATGAACTGATGTGCCAAAAGTTCAAAGTGCAGGGTGCATTGGTTTATGAAACCTCGAGCTAAGGTGGTGTCGCCACCAAAACAAGGAGGTGCAGAAAGTCGGGGACCGGGGCTGGATGCCATAGTATTGGTAGGCAGCGGCGCTGCCGGAGCGGGAGTCGTACGACTCGAGGTGGACGCAGGAGGGACAGGCAGTGTGTCCAGGCGGGAGTTGACACTCCGCAGGAAGTTCAGGATGGTTTCCTGTTGGGATCTCTGATGGGACACCTCCTGGTATAGGTCAGAGAGCGAGGGAGCTTGGGTGCCACTGGGTTCCATGGCCCGAGCAAACTGTTACGGATCCGGGTGGTGGAACCTCTGTGCCGCGGTGCAAGGAGGGACCCAGAGGGGCGTAACTAAGTATCAACTCAGACCGACCCTGGTCGTACGGCGGCTAACGACTCCGTGACCAGGGAGGGACCGAGCAGAGGGACCAGTTGCTACTCTGGGGGCAACCTTGCAAGAGTGCAGGTGGCTCCCACGGGTCAGCGGACTGGGACTGACCGGTATAGCGGATGGACACAACAAGCAGGCAGAAGTCTCTGGATAGTTGACAGGTGGTCACAGCATGTGACGGCAGAGCAGGTTGAAGTCTCTAGGTTAACAGACAGGTAGTCACGGCGAGTGACAGCAGGAGCCTGCAGGTAGGCTACGGCAAGTGACGGCCAAGCAGGCTGAAGTCTCTAGGTTAGCAGGCGGGTGGTCACGGCAAGTGACGGCAGAGCCTCCAGGTAGGCTAGCAGGTAACAGGCAGGTAACAGGCGAGTGCTCCCAGGAGAGCTGGCTAGCAGGCATGGCAGGTAGCAGGCAGGTAACTGGCAGGTGCTTTCTGGTAAGCAGGCGGATTTGCCCATAGACAGACTGGCGGGTTGAACGGAAGGCAGACTGTCGGGCTGGAGAGTAGTCAGACTGGTGGACTGGATCAGTAGTCAGGCTGGCAACTGGACCTGAGGGCTGAAGCAGAGGTAAGTATGCTGTGCATCAACTTTTGCTCGGGCACCTCCATTTTGGAGGAGGTGCCTTATATATGGGAGGACCCTCAGCTATTGGCCAGGGACTCCTTAGGACGGCGCGCGGCCCCTTTAAGAGAGAGCGCCGGCAGCAACAGGAAGAGGAGCGCAGGAGGGCGCCGCGCGGGGAGCGGGGAGGTGAGAGAGACGGCGTCTCTGCCTGGCAGGGGGCAGAGACGCTGATGCTACAAAACACAGCACGTCCGCGGGCTGCAAAGAGAGTAAATCCTGGTACAGTCTTTTTTATATTTTCATAACAGTAAACAATCTTCCCATTATGGGGGGCACTTCTCCTTCAACGTTACAAACTGCAAATAATATAAAAGTACAAAAGTATATAAGTATAAAAGCATAAAAGTATAAAACCATCCAGAGACATTTTTGCATAGACAGACGGGTTAAAGTGCAAGGACGAAGAGTGAGTTCAGAAGCACGAGGGACCTGTCCCAAACCCCCAACGTAGGCCCTGGGGTGGCTGCAGGGCATGAAGATCCCGAGTTGGACCTCCAGGAGAGCCACTCCAGGCAGGTTTTTCTTCTGAGGTCTGAGGTAGAAATAGCCGCGGCTTTACATAAAACCAATAAGGAGCACTGCCTACTGCAAGTCCGCAAGGACAAATGTCTCTAGACACCGGGGAAAAACATGGTCAACATAAACATAACATTGTAACTGTTCACAGGTTAAAGCAGTCGGGGCTGCTTAATTCTCGGGTCCCCACCGGGGAAAAGGTTCATTCCTCCTGACGGTGGCTGACCGGTCCCCCATGGCCGAGCGCGAGGGGGCATTGCTCCCGGACACCTTGTGGACATCCAGGGCGTAGCACCCCCGCACCCCGTGGTGGCAGGAGTACGTGACTATGTCACCCGGGAAGAGGTTCCGGCTAGTGTGTCCCTTTTTCAGCCGCGGCTCGACGTCCCACCGGCTGACGAAGACGTCGTGCTCATGCTGGGAACCCCGGATGAATCCCCATCCCGTCTCATGGTGGAAGCGGACCACTTGCCCCTCCACGCGAGGACTTGGACGGGTTGCCTCCTCCAGGCGGGCCCAGGACTTTGCAGCCTTTGCGCGCACCTCGAGGCGCTCGCAGCGAACTTCCCTCTGGCGTTGCTCCCAGCCGAGCTGGAGGATCTGTTGACGGCACAGCTCGCTCCTCCTGCGCGCTTCAGCCCGGGTCTCCCGGGGGAAGCCCATCAGGTCCCCCCCCTGGTTTTCCCAGGCCCACTCTTCTGCCGCCGGCCAGGTGACTGTAGGTGCGGGCAGTGGTGACAGTAGGGGCTGCTGCAGGTCCTCTCGAAGTGCGGACCAGTCCAGGTTGGGGTCGGTGGATACCCTAGCAGACTTAGGTTCCTCCGAGTCGGGAGTTGAGAGGCAGTGCAGGTCCCCGCCGATAGCAGAGGCTTCCAGCTCCGGGGCAAAGACTTGCTCCCAGGTGACCGCGCCAGGTACTCGGTCATGAGGTCCAGGAGGGGCACGGTGGGCTCAGCAGCCGGGACAGGGGTATCACACTCACCCTCTCCTGGGCTACACGCGACCTCTGTTGCGGCCTCCTCCTGAGCTGCTGCTCCTTGGCGGCGGGTCTGGATGTGACGTGCCCCCTGGGCCATGGGGATACCCGGAGCCGGGCCTTGTAAATGCTGGGGGTTGAAGTCACCGTGGCGGTGACCCGGTCCGTGACCCAGGGCGGTCAAACCAGTGGTAGTCTATGTGTATCTGCTTATATAGTCCGACTACGCCACCTGTGGATTGCGGTTATTGGGAACCGCCGCTGCGGAGCAGTCCACTGAAGCTGGTCGTATGCGCAGCAAGGTAGTATAACTCCCCACAGGAAGAGTGTAGCTTCAGGGTAGCATGTATGCATGATGGTGGTGTCGCGGTGTAAGAAGAATCAGAGTCCAGATGATGCAGTCCCAGATATTTTACTCACAGTTAGGCAGTTCCAGTTACAGGGCCAGTGTAAGAGCCCACGGCGTCCTGTGCTCATGCAGTAAGGGGCTCGGTTGACCCTCAGGTATCTCTGGAGCATTCTCCTCATACCTCACACCTAGCGGCACCTCTGTCCAGTGTCCTCGGGCCTTGGCGGGCGATGTGTGTTCCATCCCCTGGCCCTATGTGGCTACCTTCCTGATGGCTGGTGTGGACGGCTTGCTGTACTTGAAGTGCTGCAGCCTCCAGTTCCCAGGTGAGCCCTGTAGTCTCTGCTGGTTGAGGGATCCGGTTCCCTTCTTCTGGCCCCATCCACTACCTAGTTCCCCCTCTCTAGGTGGTTCCTCCCCACTCCAGCCAGGGATCAGGGACAGTTGTGCTCTCCCGTAGGAGCATTGTCGCCCTGTCCCCCGGAAATGTGGTGTAGTGGATGTAGTGTTAGGGTCCTGAGCCACACTCCTTCCTTACCTGAGAGTGAGATACCACACCTCTGGGTGAGATGCAATACCTCTGTGGCGACCGAACCCTCAGGGTCGCCACAGATGCGTAGCAGCATTTCCTCCCGCCACGCAGCGGATGCCGCTTGCTGGGCCTCAGCTATTCTCCGAGCGAGGTCCGGGGTTTCCTGGCGAAGAAACTCCATATCTCCCGCTGTCAGGGTAATGCCTCTTTGCTCTCTGACGGTAAAAGAACCGGGGCCGGGTTCGGAAGGCTCCGATTGACTCGCCCCAGCAGCGTCCATGTCTGCTCCTGAGAATTGAAAGTCTCCAACTGCTATGGCCGCACCTTGTTGTTTTTCCATTCCCTCCTCTTTTTGGGGCGGCTCCAGGGCGATGCGCTGACAGGCACGCCTTCGTAATCCCATCCTTTTTGACGGGCATTATCCCGCGGATAGTCTCTGATGGAAGGGGCGATCTGCTCTTTTGGAGCCATGGGGGAGCCTGGCCCATGATAGGAGGTGCTAGGAGACTGTCTTTTTGATGCACTATGGCGTCCGTTCTTCTTGGGCGGGCGCCATTTTAAGTGCAAACGACAGTCTAAGGTGTAAGGCGCACAGTACCCGGTAGCAATGGGCAATTTCCTTCTGTTGCTGCGGGCACGCGATCCTGCCGAGTATGCCAAGTATGTGACGCTCACAGCCCTAACCCTGGGAAGATGAGGGATTACTCGGAGCCGGGTCCTATGTTTTGGTGGGGTGCAGCCGTGGCCTGGACCCGCTCCGTGCCCAGGGCCGTCACATTAGAAAGGGTGGTACGGGCTATCAGGGTTGAGTGGTTGCTATCGACTACGCCACCTGTGGTACCTGGTGAAGGCCACCAGCGCTGCTGCAGTCCTCTGAGGCGGGATGTTGTGGCAGCCGACGTTGATACTACTCCCCACAGGTGGAGCAGGGACTCAGGGCAGAGACAAGGATGGAGGGGGTTGTAGTGTAGGAGGTCTGGTGCTACGTGGGGCGGTGCAGTGCAGAAATAAAGAGTCCGGAGGCCATAGGGGTTGACTTCCAGGGTTTTTACTCACGGTGGAGAGTACAGCTGCAAGGCTTCTCCCTGCTCCTCGCTGAGTTCTGCGGTCACCAGGAACGGGGGTCCGACAACCTCCGAGTAATTCAAGTGCTTAATCAGGACCCCACACCAGAGTGTTCCTAGACTGCAGACCGGGTCATTTCCTGTCTATGTGTGTGTAGATAGGCCGGGTCTCCATCTGGACTTCGCTCAGAAAAAGGGTACGGGTGGCATTTCCGCTCCTTCCGTTACCCGGTGGGATCCTCTGGGCCTACCGGGCTTCCCTGACCAGGACGTAGAGTAGCAAAGTCAGGTGTTGGGGGCTGGTACCCCTCTTGCAGCCGGAATCCCTCTGACTAGGCCAGAATAGCGAGGACAGGTGGCGTATACCGCTCCGTCTGTATCCCCCTGGGATCCTTTTGCGGTGGAGCTACACTCCTAAGCTCCAGGCCTTCTTGGTCATGGTCCTTGACCGGGTTGAGACATACGTTAACTCCAACCTGCCCCTCGACCAAAGGCCAGGGTACGAGGGCCGTGTCTCCATCCGCTGCAGGTTCACCCAGAAGCCACGTTCAGGGATGGAGATCACAATCAAAGAACAATGAGCCAAGATGGCTGTTTATTAAATATGAAATATTAAGTGTAACTAGTTGTGCGTCCTCCACCCTCACCCACTACATGGTTCCCCCCTATTTTGTGGTTCCCCAGTCTCCCAGTTTCCAGTAGGGGCAGCACACTAGTGCCTACTAGCCCCCTCTGGTGGGAGAAGTGTGGTGTTGGATGTGGAGGTGGGGTCCTGACCATTGCACCGTTCTTACCTCAAAGGAGGAACACCACACCCCATTGAAGAGGTGCAGCATCCCTGTGGCGGATGAACCCTCAGGGGCGACACATAATGATGGCCTGGATACATTTTCATCGCAAATTCTTCAAGGATACATTGTTTTACATATCACCTTCAAAAGTGTACAAGGTCATATACCTATTCATTGACTATGTTATCATTATATAGAAACTGTAATTCCAGTGCCTGGTCTCTCATCCTTTTTGCGCATTCAATCTCCCCAAAACACATCATATCCAAATAGCTGCCAAATCCCAGAGACCCAAATTAGAGAAAATTGAAAAATAGCTCTGACAGCAATTAGTCAAACCCCACTGAAGACTATGACACCATTAACATTGGGAATAAGAGACCTGGAAAATAGAAGCACATATCAGTGTATCGTCTTCAGTAAAATATTTTTCTTTCACAGAAATAGATGACTGACAGCACCTTCCAATTAGTGGGAATCAGTCCAAGTGAGGGAGAGCTGACAAAATTATATTAGCAAGTCTGCCATATGGCAGAGGAATGAGCGCATTTTATTACAATGAAAGGATCTGGACATGTGAGTGACCTGCTAATTTTTAGCCCTTTCAAGATGCTGTATAGAAGCCAGTTAATTTACAGCTTGGATAGCGTAGTTTAACCGAAACCAACCAAAGCCAGAACGTCTTATCCGGAGACGGATGATTAGAAGATACAAGCAGAATACTGAATATGTCAGGAAAGGGATAATAGTAAAGACCAGAGGAGATAAAGACAGAGAGATGTAAATATGTAGCCATCTGCGTCCCTTCCAAGGTGATCCAATTCAGTTTGATTTCTGCCGCAAGTTTTATGTTTCTTAAGGGTCTGAAATATGAGCATAAGGTGGAGAATTTACTTTTCTCATCTTGCATTTTTGTATTTGCCAGTATTACTCTGCTTCCTTCTAAACATAATCAAAAAGACAATAATATAATGCAGCTTACTTTTATCAAATGTCATGAGATATCTCTGACATTTTTTAAGCTACCTATAGTACATGATTACTGGATGAGGTTTTATACTAAGGCGTCCATATTCCTTAAATGGCTGACGGCTATACCTTACACTCTACAATACATCTAGAGAGTCAAAAGGTCTCCATAAAAGATTTAGGTGCTACCTAAACAATTGGGTTTGGACAACTTTAATCTATTGGCTATTGGAGGCCTTAAAGGGGTTATCCAAACTTAACAAATTATCACCTATCTAGAACATGATGACTTATTAACCCTACAATGTGTATCGGGGGCCTTTTAGGCCCCGGTGTTAACTTTTTTGCTATTATCTGCAAAGTTACTTTAGTTAGAATTTTGAAACTCTAGGTATTCCTCAAGTATGTCGTTGTTGGTAATATCCATATCCAGTTGTTCATATAATTTTTTTCATAGGCATTTTGGTGTAACAATGCTTTTCTGGGGAAAACCACATCTGTACGGAATGGGGACCTTTTAGGCCCCTGCTATTTTTATCATGTACTCAGCAGTGTTTGTGTCTCATGTTACTTTATTTGTAGTCAAGGTTGCTTGTGGAGGGGCCAGGGGGTGGATCATGCCATGTGAAGATGTCATGTGATTTTGGGAGGGAGTGATAAGGCCTAGAAGGAAGACATATCGCTTCTGCAAAAAGTAAGTCCTGCAAAAATGTAAAGAGGAACTTTATGCATATATTGGACTTTTACTGCTGGCAGGGGGTCAAAAATCGTATGATGTTCCAATCAGAGAATTATTTCTGGACCCACTTTCTGATCCACACTATAAAGCGACAATGGCAGTGGACAGATTTGAAGAAATTAGAAGAAACATTCGATTTGATGATAAGCGAACACGTGCAGCGAGGTTCCAAACAGACAAATTAGCCCCCATCAGTTATATCTGGAACATATTTATCAAAAATTGCACCAAACTTTACAATTCTAGTTGTTAGGCGTCGGTCTGGTGCTGGATTCAAAATGGGTCCAGGACCTTCTATGGTCTCCCATTTCAGTCCAGCCAGGGCTGGTGCTGCTCAGCATCACCATCAGCCTCAACACCTAGCTGGTCCACGAGCACTGTTTATCTCCCAGGTAGTTGTGCCTAGCAATGTTAAGCCTGGGTTGCAGAGGGAGACAGGGCTTGTGGAATCTAAGTCAAGGATTTGCGCACTGAGCATGTCCGTGACCTGGCGGATCATGATTGGCAGGTTGGCACCCACCTGACCCGGTGACCTGGCACCGCCTGATTGGTCCATGGGTAACGTCACCAATGGCGCGTCGGTGGGCAGGGCTTAGTCTTTAAAAGGCCCACTCACAAACATGGCGACGCGCTCAGATCATTTGAGCATGATGCTGTTGTGTGGACGTCTGTGCTCCACGTGTAGTTTTCGCTAGGCAGGTTAGCTCCATAGAGGCAGGCTAGTGAAATTAGGCAGGTAGCTTCGCCTTGCAGTCTGGCTCTGTCAGAGGGGGTCGCCTTACACCCCGAGCAGCCTGCAGACTCCTGTGACCACGTGGAGAAATACTACTCTATCCGGTAGCACACCGGCAGAGGGCACGTACCCGTCGGCGTGAGTCACACACGCATCTTAGCGCCAACTCCTACTGCGTAGCCCCTGTATCGCAGACAGGGCTACTGCTTTTCCCTCGGTCGCATGTCTCCCTGCGGTTCTTGGAGATTGTGTGAACCGCTGTAACCCGCTCCGTGTGCTTTAACACGGAGTGGTCTATACATTAAGTAGGTGCTTTCTCGGACGCTCTTCTCCCGTGCAGTTAACGGAGATAGAGTGTACCGCTATACCCGTTCCTGTGTGCAGAAACACGGAAGGGTTTAATATTTAAGTTTGTCACTTTCCTTTCCACCTGGAAAGTGTTCGGCAGCAGTCCACCAGGCTGCATTGCGGACCCCGGGGTCGGTTGCGTTCCATTAAATTAAAGTTGTTTGCAACCGCCCTCCTAACACTAGTACTAATGTTACAGTAGATGAGCAACTTGTACCCTTCAAAGGACGTTGCAAGTTCATATAATACATGCCCAGTAAGCCAGCCAAATATGGACTTCTCACGAGTATCCCCCCTTCCTCTGGAATTCTGTGCCCCAACATGTCCAATTAATCATCACATACAGAACTTTTAGACTGAAATTGAAAACACGACTTTTCAAAAAAGCTTACAGCCTACCATGGCCCCACTGCCACCTCACCACCACCGGAGCTGTCACAATTCATCAACGTACTGCGCCTTCCCCATGATCCTGTAGCTTGTAAGCCCAGGAGGGCAGGTTCCTCTCCCATCTGTACCAGTCTGTTCCTGTTATTTGTTCATTGTAACCTATATTTATATTTGGTATGTAAACCCTTTTGCACATGTACAGCACCCTGAAATCAAATGTGCTCCAAAAATAAATAATAATAATAATTTACAAACTGCTCTGCAGCGTGTGTGTGCACCATAAGTGTTTAAGGCTTTGGGTACTCACTCAGCTGATTTTGAGGTAGGCACAGGAGTTATTTTCTTAAAAATGTCCAAGGCAGGTTTATTCAGGCCTCATAAACCGCACTTGCAAGGTAAACAAAAGACAGCCTTGTCCGGCACAAAGTAACAAAGCAGGAAAATAACTAGTCCATACAATACTGCGGGTTTGCCTGCTCACAGTCAGTGTCCTGTAGCACAGACACGCTGGAGGTCTCCATGCCTCCAGCCACAGACACTGAATGAGACACTCGGTCTCCATTTTATACATACGCCCTGGGGTGGGGATATGTGAGAAGCCAATCCCTCCCGTCTCTTATGGCTGCTCGGTAAAACCGGCCCTGATATGCCCTATTAACCCTCTCAGCACTATGTGTGCTGAAGCATGCTTTCCCGCTTTTACATCACTGAAGCTACCAACCTCAGTGATACATATCTCCCCTTAAGGACATATCCGGCAGCCATCTTACAGTGTCCAGAGCAGGCTGTTAATTAATGTGCTTGGAAGTCCTCACTGCATATTATGTGGTGACTCTAATACTTTAATATGTCCCTGCACCATCTGGCTCATTTCTTTGGTTTTGCTGTAGTTTATAGTACTCTGTTGAAACAGGGGAGTGGCTCCCCCTTTTTGAGCTAGGCACTTCATCTATATAGCTTCCCATGGGCAGGTATCTGAACCATCAGGTCTGTATCCTGCTCTGCCCTTATCTATATTGAGGTCAGCTGACACAAGGTAGGATTTTAATACTACAGATAGGATGGGACTGTCCCGATTGGGTACACCTTGTTGTGGTGGGATATCTTTTACACTTTTTTGATCAGAATAGTGTTAACTAAGTACCCTATGTAATTTACATGTGCTATTACTATTTACTTACTACAGGGTATATGCTCGATTTTTTTCTCTTGGCTTTTGTCTTCGAAATGGTACAGTGAGAATGTAGTGCTACACATTGCATGTATGCAAACTTATGTTCCGGCTCATTTTTTTGGGTTTTGCTGTTCTAGTAAGGCAGCCAAATATGGTTTAAATTATATTTACCTGCAAATGCAGGTAAGTAGCATTTCTGGAGTTGACAAGGTCCCTTTTACATTACCTGCCCTCTCATCATGTTCCAATCTATACAGGTAAGATGACAAGTGAGTTGCCGGAAGCAGTCTATTGTGTGTGCTTTAGGCTGTGTTCACATCTTCATTGAATCCTTCAACCCAAAAATGTTATATCTATAATAAAAACTAAATTAGAATATTATGCAATTTTCATGTTTTATGATACTATACATTCAATTTAAAATGTTGTGCTTTTTGAAACCTTGGTGTGAATGATAGTATGGGAGACTTTCTTTTAAGAAATGTACTTTATGGATTGGTTGAGTCATAGACAGAGAAATATGGTAAATCTCAGAATCTAAAAGACTGCATTCTCTCATTTTCAATGATTTCACCCCTTCAGCTATTGTCTTTGAAAAGTATTTGAAGCTATGATTGTAAAGGAACAGTATAGTAAAGCGTTATTGTTTATAAGAGCTGCTGCACAATGTCATGTTGAAACTTTACAATCATTTCAGACTTCATGGTTCATATTAAAATTTCAATTCTTTTGTTTAATGGTCCTTAAAATGGCATTTTAGGCTGACAAATGTTACATAATTTTGATCAAATGCAGCGTAACATAAGGCTAACATAAAGCTATGTATATTACCATTTAATTCCACCATTTTGAATATTTTTTTTGTGTAGATTTATTAGATAAGCCAATATATTATACTGGCAGAAGATTGGATACAGATACAAATGAGTAATAAAGCTCAGTGGGAAGCTGGAAAGTGAAGAGAGGCTCCAAGGGAGGACTGGTGGATAAGATCTGCTGGGAGCCTTGTTACTGCTGTGCTTTGAGATTGTTGCTCTGTAATAGTGGAGGACTGATAGGTGCGAGCCTAGTGTGGAAGTTTAGAGAATGAAGTCTAAATGTTGCCTCATTGGAGCATCTGAGAGAGTAGTAACATGTAATAGAAAAAGTCAGCTCACCGACAGCCATAGCAGGTGCAAGGAACTCCGTCCTGTTTAGACATTCCAGCTCCTTTGGTAAAATCCAGAATTTATTTATTTAAATTAAAATGTGATAATGCTCCTGAACCGCACTCAAACAGGGGAGAAGCGATGCATTTTGATCGCTAAGTGATCTTTGTCAAAGCTACCATCTTGCAAATTCCACAATGCTTTAAAGTGCACATTGACCAATTGTTTTTATCCAAATATGACACATGATATATCACAGGTTCTAAATTGAATTTATACAAAAACACACATTAACAGGTAAAAAAACAAGAAAATAAAAAAAAAACAACTGTGCAAAAAAAGTTAATACACTTAAATCAACACCACGACATTAATATTGAAACATAATTTTGTTTCGTTTCTTTATACCATCGGGCATTGTTGTGTCAGTTTGAGGATCCAGAAGGTCTGGTGTCTCCTCCTCTCGGTGATCTCATGACTAGTGTTGAGCGAACATGCTCGACACTGCTCGGTACTCGACCGAGCATCACGCTACTCGGGATGTTCGGCGAGCACCGAGCATTTCCGGGTTACTCGGGCGGGAGCTCAGGTCTCCGCCCTGCATGTTTGGTGCTCTTTACAGAGCCAATGAACATGCAGGGATTGCCAGCCAGTCACTGTAATGCCGCAGCCATGTTGTTTGTGGGCAATACAGTGATTGGCTGGCCGCACAGCGTCACCTCCCAGACGATCAGCCCGTCATGATTGGTGTGTGTGGGTGTCTGTGCGTGTGTCTGCGAGTGTGTGCGGTGTCTGTGCGATGTGTGCAGGTGTGCGCGGTGTCTGCGCGGTGTCTGTGCGATGTCTGCGGTGTCTGTGCGATGTGTGCGGGATGTGTGCGGGTGTGTGCGTGCAGGCAGACATAGGCCGATGTGACACTACTACTCCCATCGGCCTATGTCTGTCCCCGGTCCACTCGTGCCAGCAGGATCAGCTCGATGGGAGCAGTAGTTCCCATCAGCCTGATCCTGCTATATAAATTGCCCTACTGTGTCCCCAATAAATTTTAAATACATGTCATTGGTGGCCAGAGGTTGCCTGCAATAAATTAGTTCATACATTACCTGTCCCCGCCGATCGCCACCTAAAATAAAGTAAAAAATAAAAAACTACACCTATACTCACCTAGACACCTAATTCCCCGAAGCCATCGATCTCCTGTAATAAAATATAAAACAATAAACCACAACCTTATCCTTACCCCTCCGTAGTAGTCCACGAGTGTCCCACGATGATCTCCAGTTTAGAGCAGCCACATAGAATGTGACCGCTCTGAACCGCTGCCGCCGCTAGAATGATGGGGCCGTAAAGCAGCCCCGTCATTGCATAAGGGGGTTCGCCGGAGTTCAGGCAGCGCTGCTCCGGTTAGCTCCTTTACGGCCCTGCTGTATCGTGAGAAATTCCCACGGTACAGCAGTGCCGTAAAGGAGGTCTCCAGAGCTGCGCTGTCTGAATGCACTCCGGTGACCTCAGTCAGTGGCTCCGGCAGCGTGAGCTTACAGCAGCCATGCACAGCTGTCACCATCTCCAGATGTGACAGCTGTGCATGGGAGATCAGAAATAGGGAGAAGCCCCACGTATTTTTTTTTTAAATTATTTCATGAAATTCATGAAATAATAAAGAAAAAAGGGCTTCCCTATATTGTTGTGTCCGGCCAGGTACAAATAGGCAGCTGGTGGTTGGGCGCAGCCCGTTCCTGGATGCTGTACCTGGCTGGACACAAATATAGTGCGAAGCCCCAAGTCAATTTTTTTTTAATTATTTCAGGAAATTCATGAAATAATTAAAAAAAAATTGATGTGGGGCTTCGCCCTATATTTGTGTCCAGCCAGGTACAGCAGGCAGGAACGGGCTGCGCCCAACCACCAGCTGCTTATTTGTACCTGGCCGGACACAACAATATAGGGAAGCCCTTTTTTTAAAAAATTATTTCATGAAATAATTTAAAAAAAATTGACGTGGGGCTTCGCACTATATTTGTGTCCAGCCAGGTACAGCAGGCAGGAACGGGCTGCCCCCAACCACCAGCTGCCTATTTGTACCTGGTTGGACACAACAATATAGGGAAGCCCTTTTTTTCTTAATTATTATACGTGGGGCTTCGCCCTATTTTTGTGTCCAGCCAGGTACAACTAGGCAGCTGGGGGCTGGAATCCGCAGCGCAGGGAGGCCCAAGCTTTCTGGGCCCCACCCGCTGCAAATTGCAGTCCGCAGCCACCCCGGAAAATGGCGCGTTCATAGAAGCGCCATCTTCTGGCACTGTACCCAACTCATCCAGGGCCCTGGTGCGGTTGCTCACTGGGTAATAAAGGGGTTAAGGCCAGCTTGGCATTGTCAGCTGGCCCTAAGCCCGAAATTCATGGGGTCACGCCAATATTAGACATGACCACCATGAATTTCTAGTAAAGTATTTAAAAAAAACACAAACACCCAGAATAAAGTCCTTTAATTGAAATAAACACACAATTCTTTATTGTTCTAAATTAAACTATACTTACCATCACGCCCATTCCAGCTGAAGCCAACGATCTCCTGCAATAAAAGAAAAATAATAAAGCAACCTCATCCTTACCTTTCCATGGTTCCCAGGACAGCTTCAGCTCTGCTACATCGAGATGACAGGCTGGACCGCAGCAGAACGCTGCCATCCAGCTTGCCATGCCGCAGACACTGAGAAGTGCAGGCATGCTTGCGCTCCTCAGTGTCTCTCTGAGACGGCATCCTGATGAGCCGAGGTCATGTCCAATGAACTCGGCTCACCTCATGCACGTCACTGACAGCGTGGGAAAATTCTCACGCTGAAGCGCTGAGTGCAGGAGAATTCTCCCACGCTGTCAGTGACGTGCTTGAGGTGAGCTGAGTTCATTGGACATGACCTCGGCTCATCTTTATGCCGTCACAGAGAGACACTGTGGAGCGCAAGCAAGCCTGCGCTTCTCAGTGTCTGCGGAATGATAGGCTGAATGGCAGCTTTCTGCTGCGGTCCAGCCTGTCATCTCGATGTAGCAGAGCTGAAGCTGTCCTGGGAACCATGGAAAGGTAAGGATGAGGTTGCTTTATTATTTTTCTTTTATTGCAGGAGATCGTTGGTTTCAGCTGGAATGGGCGTGATGGTAAGTAGAGTTTAATTTAGAACAATAAAGAATTGTGTGTTTATTTCAATTAAAGGACTTTATTCTGGGTGTTTGTGGTTTTTTTTTTAACTTTGACTATGGGGTTAGTAATGGGGGTGTCTTATAGACGCCTCTCCATTACTAACCTGGGCTTGATGTCAGCTGGCATTATAAGCTGACATCAACCCCAACCCTATTACTCCACTGCCACCGCTACAGGGCAGTGGGAAGAGCGAGGCTAAGTGCCAGAATTGGCACATCCTATGGATGCGCCATTTCTGGGGCGGCTGACGGCTGGTGTTTCTAGCCTGGGAGGGGGCCAATATTCATGGCACCCTTCCTGGGCTATTAATATCAGCCCCCAGCTGTCTGCCTAGCCTTTACTAGCTATTAAATTAGGGGGGACCCCATGTCATTTTTTTGAGGGGGTCCCCCATTTTAATAGCTAGAAAAGGCTAGGTATTCTGCTGGGGGCTGATATTAGTAGCCTGGGAAGCTCCGTGGGTATTACCCCCTTCCCAGGCTTCAAACATCTGCCCCAGCCGTCTGCGTAACCTCCGCTAGAGACTAAAATTAGGGGGAACCCCACGCCAATTTTTTTTTAAATAAATCCTTTATTTTAACACTAAATGACAAGTACAGTAATCAACACTGTCATTGTACTTCATATATATGTGACTGACATGTTTCTATCTATCTAATCTATGTATGATTCTCTATTCCTTCTATTCTAAATTGTCGGGTACAGATGCTGAATTGCCGGCCGGCTTTTTTAAAGAGAAGGGTGCATGAAAACACAATTATTTTTTTAAATAAATCCTTTACACTAAATGACAAGTACAGTAACCAACACTGTCACTGTACTTCATATATATGTGACTGACATGTTTCTATCTATCTAATCTATGTGTGAAGCTCTATTCTTTCTGTTGTAAATTGTCGGGTACCCGTGTATGCCGCTGATGAATTGCTGGCTTTTCGCGTAATACATTCTACATTATTCTTAGTTGTTTTACTTCATGTAGAATTAACCTACAAGGAAAGAAAGGGTTTATTTTCATTCCGATATTTGTGTCCCATTGACTTGCATTGGTTTCCTGTATCGGAATCGGCGATATCCGATACTTTTTGGGTATCGGTCCGATCCAATCCGATACGATATTTCCTGATATCGGAAGGTATCGCTCAACACTATCCTTAACATATTTCACAGGAAAGCACTTTCACTTTCGTTTTTGAACGTTTTATTTTGAGCCTGTAAAAGTGGCTTAATACCTCTGACCACGTTGTTGACAGCAGTGACCTGGGGGTCAGAAATGCTTCCTGGGACGATCCCCATGCTGTCCCCAAGTCATTTGAGCACTGTCACTATTTTTTTGGGCACTTGTTAGGCTTTTAAAAGACTGCCGGGGGAGCCGCCTCAAAAATGCTAGAGTCTCCCATAGACTAACATTGGGCTCGTTGCTCGGGTCGAGCACCCGAGTATCACGGCGAGCTCGGCCCGAGCTTCGAGCACCCGAGCATTTTAGTGCTCGCTCAACACTACTCATGACCTGTTCAATTTCAAATACCCAAAATTAAGCTAAACTACGTGAGCGGTAAGAGATAAAATGTATTGCTGCTGATGAAATATTGCGATTCACATTTGGAATGTTGTAAATATCATACAAATGTTCGGATATCCGTGTTTTCAATTTTCGAGACGTACAACCTACATAGGCTTTATTACATATAGAATACTCTATTTTATATACAATATTGGATAAATTACAATTTATAAAATGTTAGATATTTTGTCATTTATAGTATTGTCATGGTTGTTAAATGTTTTTGTATTAATGGCCTATTTGCATGTTTTACAATTTGTGCCTCCGCATTTAAAAAACCCTTGCAATCCAGCCATATTTTTTTGAGATTTTTTAGAGGAAAATAAGCTGGGAGAAATCATGTTTCTGAGTGTTGGTGCTCTTCTTGCAATTATATTGCACCCTGACTCTAGAATTGTCACTAAAAGTTGGTTGTCATATAAAACAGGAAGAAATATATTAATAATTTGTCTGATCTTATAAAACTGAGAACTGTATTGGCAACAGACATAAGGTTTCAGTCCAAATTTTTGGTTCATTCACTTATTGTCTATGGGAAAAACTAATTCATTGCGTTTTTTATGTGTCACAATCTGTAATGCCTTATGTGTCCAATTGGGATAATTTCTTTATTAGTTTTTGGAAGACTGGGTTAATTCTGTGGATACATTTTATTCACTGCTATAATTCCTCTTGATCCGAGTGAATTCACCCACAGGGATTGATTTAATTGTGTGTTTAGGGTGACAGCTAGTATAGTGTTCCCACTATATGGTTTTAAATGAGTTTTGGTAGATATAAATTTATTGTGTTTGCCATATAAGTCCAAATCCAAGAAGGAAATGTGTGTGGAATCATGTCTATAGGTGAACCTCAAATTGAACTCATTAGAATTAAGATATTCTTGAAGTCTGGTATGGTAGATACATCGCCATCCAAAATGATGAACATGTCATCGATGTATCTGCCATACCAGACAACAAAGGGTGCAAAAAATTGGTTGTGAAGAACAGAAAACAAAACTCCCAAAGAGCCATGACTATATTAGCTAGTGATGGGGAAAAATTTGCACCCATCGCTACACCTGAACATTGAAGAAAATAAGTCTGGTCAGAGGAAAAAAAAAACCTGTGATATATGATGTTACATATTTGGGTAAAAACAATTATTCAATGTGCACTTTAAAGCATTGTGGGATTTGCAAGATGGTAGCTTTGGCAAAGATCGACTAACGATCGAAATGTATCGCTTCTCCTCCCCTGTTTGAGTGCGGTTCAGGAGCATTGTCACATTTCAATTTAAAGAAATAAATTCTGGATTTTACCAAAGGAACTGGAATGTTTTTCAAGTTTCTTCAAAATCTGAGAGAGTAGCTGCTGTAGATGTATTGCTAGGAATTTCAAGGAGAGACATGTGAGTGATGGATCTGTATCACTGTATGATTGGGAATAGGAAACTAAGTAACGTGCCACCACGTGTAACCGTAAAGCTAACAACTCTGTCAATGTCAAATGTGAAACGTGCCAAGCAATGATAGGAATTGTTCCACAGCCATTTAACTTTTCAGTTTAATGCAGAGAAGACCTTGCTTTCTCAACATGGGACAGCACGGTGGCTCAATGGTTAGCACTGCAGCCTTGCAACACTGGGGTTCTGGGTTCATATCCCACCAAGGACAACATCTGCAAGGAGTTTGTATGTTCTCCCCGTGTTTGTGTGGGTTTCTTCCGGGTTCTCCGTTCTCCTCCCACACTCCAAAGTCATACTGATAAAAAATGTAGATTGTTAGCCCCAATGAGGACAGTGCCAATGATATCTGTAAAGCGCGGTGGAATAATGGCGCTATATACTGTAAGTGAGTAAAATAAATAAATTTAAAAAAAAAACCTCAGTGGGTAGGCAGGCCGGTTGAGGTCACAAAACACCAATGGTTTTGCACAATCTCCATTGTAGGCAAGTTCAGAGTTTAAAACAGGAGAGTTGGGGTGCCTCTTTCTCAGATGCTTTAGACAGTAGTTAGGTTAAGTGTGTGACTAAGTGCCGCCAAATAATGGATGCATCTGTTGGTTAGCACAAAGAAAGGTCAACATACCTGCCTGGCAAGTGAAACCGAGAGTGAAGTGGCTCCATGGTTCTGGAATAACAAGTGGCTATAGTCTAAGTCCTGGAAGGTAGTTGGTAGCCAAACTACCTGTTAGTGACAAAGAGATAGAACATTGCCCTGAAGCCCTGCAAAATTTGACTACACCAGCTTGCTTGCTTGCTAGACTATTGTTCCAAATTAGTGTTGCCTGAGCAATAGAGACTGTAACCTTTATGTAAAGTGGCACTATGGCCTAAGTCTGAGAGAGAAGATTTGACCTGTATGGCTAAGTGTTGTTAGAGCCTGAGACCGTGAGTAGCTGTAGCCTAAACTATGCGATTCTGTACCTTGAGAGAGTGAGGAACATAGTGAGTAGTGTATCTGGCAGTATTCATTATTGACTGACTGTACCTGGCCACCCTTAATCCCAAGCTGTTATTTTGTTGTAGAAACTGTATCTGTAAAGTGCCATAACTGGCAATCTCTGTGCCACTGTATACAGGGTGGGCCATTTATATGGATACACCTAAATTAAATGGGAATGGTTGGTGATATCAACTTCCTGTTGGTGGCACATTATATGGGAGGGGGAAAACTTTTCCAGATGGGTGGTGACCATGGTGGCCATTTTGAAGTTGGCCATTTTGGACACCATACCATCGTATCTTGATGGTTTGGTGTGGTATATGGGGTACAAAGATAGTGGGGCCATTCTTCATCAATGGAAACCTCAATGCCACTGGATATCTGAAATTGCTACATGATGATGTGTTGCCCTCTTTATGCACTGAAGATGGCACGTTCCCTGAGTTTTTCCAACAAGATGGTCCACCACCACATTATGGGTGTCAGCTCCGAGCATTCCTACATGAACAGTTTCCTGGAAAGTGGATTGGTCGTCTTGGGCCAGTTGAATGTCCACCATGGTCTCCCGATCTGACCCCCTTAGACTTTTATCTTCGAGGTCATCAGAAGGCAATTGTCTATGCTGTGAAGATACGAGATGTGCAGCATGTGAAACAATGGATACTGGAAGCCTGTGCTAGCATTTCTTCTGCGGTGTTGCTATCAGTGTGTCAAGAGTGGGAGAAGAGGGTTGCATTGACAATCCAACACAATGGGCAGCACTTTGAACACATTTTATAAGTGGTCATAAACTTGTAAAAAACTTATGAAAGAATAAAGTTATGTTAAAACCAAGCACACCATTGTTTTTCTTATGAAATTCTCAATAAGTTTGATGTGTCACATGACCCTCTTCCGATTGAAAAAAATAAAGTTGGATCCAAAATGGCCAACTTCAAAATGGCCGCCATGGTCACCACTCATCTTGAAAAGTTTTCCCTCTAGCATATACTAATGTGCCACAAACAGGAAGTTGATATCACCAACCATTCCCATTTAATTTAGGTGTATCCATATAAATGGCCCACCCTGTAGTCTTGTAGCTGTCCCTAAGTATTGAAATATTATTGATCAACTAAGAGACTGGATCTGCTATTGTGCAACTTTCAAACTCAGTACATCAATATAGACGTGTAACCATCCAGAACTGTACCTACACTGCATTGTAACCATCAAGCGTGTGCCCTCACTGTAACTGATATACATACCTGCTTCACCTTGAGTTAACTTGTTTCAAGTTGATTCACCTGAATTTGTGACTGCACTATCCTCTGACTCTTAGCCAAGTTTAGGGTGAAGGAAATTCCCCACATTAGTTATGATCCAGTTGTACACTGGCTTCAATTTTAAAGGGGTTGTCCTGGTGAGACTATCCCTTTCAGTTCTTCTTCTTTTCAGTTTCAACGAAATTGGGGAAAAAGCTATTGCTGCCCGTTGATTTTGTTTTCTAAAAGTACATTCGGACATTGGTGTTCTCCTAAAAGTTGAGAATACTTAGAAAGGCTTTAATCTTTCATATAATGATTTCCCATCCTAAATTAAACATGCTTGAGTTTGAAAAATTTGTGACTTATAAATATTTCAGATGATACTGCTTGATATTATCCCCATATATGCAAAGAATAATAAATAACTGAGACATTTCAGTCCCTATAAATGGATTTTCTCATTGCATATACTGTATATTTAGGGATTTAATGACTTCATTTCGGGGGTTTTGTATTTAAGATAAAGAATATATTTTATTCTCTCATGAAAACTATTTGTGGAAGTGAGATTTGGTCATGCAATGTATTATTTAACTAGAATGTGTGTAAAGCATTCAGATCATTTTTACATATAATTCAGTTTAATAATAGATGAGAGTTTCTCCAATGTTGAAGAAATGACTAGCTGAACTTTAATTAACTGATACTGTTCATTTTATCTCTGTAGTCCCCAGCCTTCTATTATAACATTTTTCAACACCTTTTTATGAGAAACTTTTAAAATGGGTCATTAAGGAATAAAATATTATTATATCTGTTAGTAGACATTAGGACATGTTATAATAACGCTGTATAAACTGAGATGTTACTGTTCTGACACCATCCTGCAGTGCTATGCATTAGTTAAAGATGTTGTGTTATTTTTCACATACAATATTTATTAGATCCTTGGCATGTAGCATTGACATGTATAGCTGATATTTCAAGGAATATGATATGCATTATAGTGAGGGCGCTATGACTAGTATTAAAAATGTAGTATTGGTTTGATAATAGTGCTCTGGATGGTATTATTTCGGTGCTATTATTACTATTATATATGCACCTTTTCTCACAGTATGCACAACAGCTGGCTCTATAAAATTATCTACTCATTACTTTTTGTGTAGATACATTACATACCTGCAAGCCCTAAGGTTCTTATGCATAGTTACAAAAGTATAGTAATACCATTTTAGGTGAACAATTCTAGGTAATTGTTATGCATTTCATATTATATCATGGACAGTAGTATTCAGAGGTGGACTGGCCATCGAGTAAATCGGGCAAATGCCAGATGAGCAGTGGGCTGCATTGACTGTGACACTGTTACCTGTCTCAGGGTCCTCAGGATGTTGTGACTGCTAACAGCTGTGGAGAAACACAAAGCCACTGGCTCCCTGCTCCATCACCTACTCCAACAGGACAGAGGCTACATCTGGCATTAGGTCTGCATGCTGTGGATGTTGGGTAGTGCAATGACATCACTGCATCGCGTCACCCACACAAGTTGACATTTGATGTTGTGGGGGATGTAATACTGTATGATGGGTTGTTGGGGACATCATAACGTATAGGGGCCTCTTGGTAGCTGTATAGAAATCATACTGTATAGGGGGCTATGTGTGACATCATACTGTTTAGGGAGCCATGGGAGACACCATATTGTACTGGGGGCTGTGGAAGATATCTTACTGTATGGAGGCTGTGGGAAACAATGCTCTGTATAGAGAGATGTGCAGCCATCATGCTGTTTAGGAGGGTATAGGGGACAACATACTTCATGGTGGACAACACTGTGTATAGCTAGCTATGCACCCATCATACTGTATATGGGGCTATGGAATACATCATACTGTATGGGAGCAGTGGTGACAATTATGCTATATGGGGGGCTGTGGTGACCATCACACTATATGTAGAGCTGTAGAGGCCATCATACTATGGGGGGGTTATGGTAGCCATCATACTCTGCCTGTGGAGCCATAATACTCTGTGTGGAAGCTATAGACCCAAAATACTGTGTCGGGTTGGTGATGATCACCATACTGTGTGGGGGCTGTGGAGGCCATCATACTATGTGGGGGTCTCTGGGTGCTATCATACTGTGTGTGGAACCTGAGGGGCCATCATACTGTGTGGGGAGCTTTAGTAACCATCTTACTGTGTAGGGTGTTGTGGGGCATCATACTTTATGTGGGGGTTGTTGGGCCATTAAATTGTGTAGGTGGAGGAATGTAGGGACAAATTCTCTGTTGGGTCATTATACTGTGAGGGGCATTATTTGAGACAACATATTTTATGAGGGCCATGTAAGTGGTATCATAGTGAATAAGAGTACTAAGGGGCATCAGTAGGGGGCAAAATAACTGTGTAAGTGCCACAATGCATATCTCTCTCAACATATAGAACATATGCCCTTCTGTGACTGCACCTATGTGTCATGATATTACTTTTGGGACCCTGTGATTTCTATATATGCCCCTGTTTAAGGGCATTATTACAATATTATATGGTGTAACAATGTGTCAAGGGGAAGAATAGGAAGAATTGACATTATAAGAAAGAACGGAAGGAATTATTATCATTATTATAAGAAAGGACAGATGTGTGTTATTATTATAAGGAAGTATAGGGCATTAGTATTATAAGGGGTTAAGGTGGATTATTATTAAAGCAGGCATAGGGGAATATCATGATGGTGTATAGCTGTAAGGATGGGCACAGAAAGGTCACTGTTATTGTGTGGGGTACAAAAGATGGGTATTATTACTGTGCAGGACATAGAGGTGCATTATTGCTGTCTATGGCACTGGTTATAGCATTGTATGATTTGTGTAAAAGTGGGGGAATGTGAGCAGGGAGCTGGAAAAGCAGTAAGCCAAAGATGTTTGTGTGCTACATTTTGCAGGGAAGAATTATGGATGGAAGAAGTGGTTATGGTGGTCTGGGCAGAATGGAAAGACAAAGGAAAATGAATGATAACAATCAGCGATCACACCACTTTTGAGAACCTGTATAGTATGCACATATATGGTCTGCAGAGAGCTGGTATAAAACTGATAATACCATTGAATGAGCACAGTGGTTTTAGTTGATTATCACTATTGTGGTCATATAATCTGTGTATATTTTTATTATGGTCTGAAGGTATTTGTATTTTGCAATATTATTATTGCGGTATTATTATTATTATTACATTTTATATAGCGATGTAGTAGGAAATATTGGTTTTGTAGTACATTTTTTCTTCCTTAATTCAGGGTAATATTAGTAATAGAAACCTCAGTCTGAGAAAGAGTTTGGAGACTGTGTGGGACTCAATCCATCTCTTGCAGTATGTCTGCAATTACAAGGACACTGTTGTTAGGTGTTTTATAATGGTGGTTTAATATGGACATTAATATACCTTGTTCTATTTTAAGGCCAGTAATTTGGCTTTTGTAGATTCTATATGAAACTATACAGGGTAAAGCTTCACAATGAATCATTACAAGATTTCTAATTGTAGTTTTTTCTTTCTAAAAATTATGGACAGTCAACATTTTTTATGGACAAATCAGAAAAACATAATGAATAAATACATTCATGAGTGATACATATCCTGGGTCGGCCAGAAATTTATGCTAGCTCCAATTGCAGAAAATAGACTTGGGTACCAAACAGTGGTATTTAAGGTGTTAAACTGCTTCAATAGGAGCTAGCTCTGATTGCAGTAGTTTGCCTCAGGTGCTGGCTAGCGGTAACTAAGGGTTAAACTGATGCGATGGAAGCTAACTCTGATCAAGACAGTTAGACTTGGATGTCATCTGTACAACACAGCCAGCACCCATCCTGTATAGAGCATGCATAGCTCCTTAGTCCACTTCATACATGCAGTGTGCACAGAACCAAGTGGGCACTCGGAACACTCTGGGCCCCACTAGCACTGTGGGCCCCGCCACTTGCCTGGGTTTGCCATTGCTAGATCTGGCCCTGTATATGTCTATACCTCAATATACTGACACGTATTGCTAACATTTATTGGGAGCTGTAAAATAATGATAATTAAAATCACAATTACCCCACTATTGTACTATTAGCCTTAAAAATCATAGATGCAGCTACCTTTTTCTCATGGAAACTGTGAAAAAAATTGGCTAATTTTACAAGTTGGAATTTATGGATCATTGGCAACATTGCATAAGGGAAATGAAAACTCTTTACAGAAAAATTTGGTAACGGTCGCAGGTGGTTTTCTCAAAATGTTGTCTTATAATAAGATTTTACTGAATGTGAGTGCAATGACTATGGAAGTATCTATGGATTCAGAGAAGATTGCAATTTGAGGTCAATAGGCATAAAATTGTCCCCAGACCTCCATCCACAGGGGAATTTGAGATGTTAAATTGCAACTAATTTTCAGAAGATAAAATAAAATGATTTCTTATTTACTTGATATGTGGAAGAACAAAAATAATATAAAACTTCCATACAATAACACAATATGTATTTCATGTGGGTATTGTGTATTTCCGAAGTCATGAATAGTTTTCATTGCTTGATTGCGCTATTTGGTGGTTGAGGTCAGAGAGCACAATGAGAATGTCACAAGAGCCAGCAGAGTATGAATGCACACCATCTGCATGATGATCAGCTCTCCCTGTGGGGAACGTCCTGGCTGCGATGGAACTATATACATCTTAGGCTGAGCAGACCATTTTGAATCACTAAATCTTCTTGAGGATTTGACATCAGCATCTTTGGCATTACTACGAAGACAAAATAGAAGAATTAAAGTAAGAACCCACTCCAAGGCTTTATGAAATCAATGCCATTTGGGATTTGCTGTTCACAGCTGCACAAAACTAGTCCTTTGGGCATAGTAATAGGTACCTATAGTAGTGAGCATCACTCCAGAACAAGAGACTTACTAAGGCCAAGAGAGTCAGATATATTTTGACATCTAGAATTCTGCAAGCAACAATTTCATGCTGTAACAAGACAGTTTATTATTAACCCCATTGACACCAAAGAGTAAAAAAAAAAAGTGCTACATGCTTTAAGCAGTGAATTAATTATCCCCGACAGGTGTATAAAAAGCTTTAGGATTTACAGGGGAAAAGATGATGAGTTCAGACAAGGCCACTGCAGGCTTATGGTAAAAGTTGTCAGAAGGTGGCCCTGTTATTTGTAAGATCTACAAAGTAATATAATATTTGCACTACATCAATCCTTGAGCCAGCGTACAAGTTACTAGAATTAAGGTTATATATGTAAATTAAAACTTTTAGTTCATTTTATAATTTATATTGTGAACACGTGTTATGTACTTAATGACCAAGCAATATTTTAAATTTAGGCATTGCAAATATCTCTTTATTTTTCTGGCAATGTAGCTATATGTTTAATTCTACCCATTCAGTTATGTCCGGCTGTTGTTCTCACCATTTTCCACAGCTTTTTTCAGTTGCTTTGTGTTCATTCCTTTATTATTCTTAATGGTTTCTAAATGCTCTTTGGCCTTCCCGGTTTCATTTTACCACTGACCATTCTGAGTAGCATTTCCTTTTTTAACCAATTTGCCCTAATCACATTTTCAAAATTGATCAGTTTGTCTGGTAATTTTACCTTTCGGTGACAACTCGGAGTTTATATGGCCAAGGACATCTTTGTTTGTGATCCTAGCTATCTGTGGGTATCGTAGAAGTCATCAGCACCACCACAGATCAAAGACATCAATTTTTCTTCTGTCTGCTTTTGTGAGTGTCCATGTCTCCCAGCCATATGTCACAATTAGGAACACAATTGCAGTGATCAGACTTTGTTTGACGGTAACTGAGACATCCTTGCAGCACCATATTTGGTCCATGCTCACCATGGTTATACAGCCCAGTGTTAATCGTCTCTTGATCTTTGTTGCCGAACCTCCACTGTGATTAATGGGGGAAGCTGTCGATCACTTCTTTTTTTTATTAGTGCTCTTTTTGTGGACTTCCTTATTGGTGGCAGCCATGATTTTAGTCTTCTTGATGTTCAGAAAAAGTCCCATCTTCTCTCTTTCTTCTTTCAACTTCATGATTAGCTTCTTCTTCTTTTGGTCCTTCTCATTATCTGCCAGCAGGATTGCATCATCTACATCTCTCAGATTTCTTAAGATTCTTCCTTAGTTATATTTTAGTTATTTTATGACATGTTGCTGCACTGTTACCTGTCATTTTGTGGAATACATTATATAGTGTTCAATAAAAGCAGTTGCAGTAACTGTTTCTAACTGCATCTTGGAAAATTGCTGAAAAATGGATCTAAGAAATCTGCAAACATTTTATCCGCTGAGAGTAAATGGGAATTTAACAATCACAATCACTTGAATTAAACGCATCATCAGGGTGGGTTTCTACTGCAACAATTTTGCTTATGAATTAATTTACGGTAGGAGCAAACAGGACAGGAGAAATATCTTACAATTGGTTTATTTAGCTCAAGAGCATTGCATTGATACAGTATGATACAACTGTGGCAAAGGCTTAGTTGTGAGAAATATTAGAGCTCTATGCGTTTTTGTCATTTGGATACAAAAAAAGTTTTAATTTAGTGATAGCAAACAAGACAAACCCTTTAACCCCTTTACCCCCGAGGGTGGTTTGCACGTTAATGACCAGGCCAATTTTAACAATTCTGACCACTGTCACTTTATGAGGTAATTACTCTGGAACGCTTCAACGGATCCCCCTGATTCTGAGACTGTTTTTTCATGACATATTGTACTTCATAACTGTGGTAAAATTTCTTCGATATCACTTGCGTTTATTTGTGAAAAAAACAGAAATTTGGCGAAAATTTTGCAATTTTCAAAATTTGAATTTTTATGCCCTTAAATCAAAGAGATATGTTACACAAAATAGTTAATAAATAACATTTCCCACATGTCAACTTTACATCAGCACAATTTTGGAACCAAAATTTTTTTTTATTGGGGAGCTATAAGGGTTAAAAGTTAACCAGCGATTTCTCATTTTTCCAACAAAATTTACAAAACCATTTTTTTAGGGACCACATCATATTTAAAGTCACTTTGAGGGGTCTTTATGACAGAAAATACCCAAAAGTGACACCATTCTAAAAAATGCACCCCTCAAGGTGCTCAAAACCACATTCAAGAACTCTATTAACCCTTCAGGTGCTTCACAGGAATTTTTGGAATGTGGAAGAAAAAAATTAACATTTAACTTTTTTCACAAAAATGTTACTTTAGACCCAATTTTTTTTATTTTCGTAAGGGTAGCAGGAAAAAATGGACCCCAAAATCTGTTGTGCAATTTCTCCTGAGTAAGCAGATACCCCATATGTGGGGGAAAACCACTGCTTGGGCGCACGGCAGGGTTCGGAAGGGAAGGAGCGCCATTTGACTTTTTGAATGTAAAATTAGCTTGAATAATTAGCGGACGCCATGTTGCGTTTGGAGATCCCCTGATGTGCCTAAACAGTGGAAACCCCCCACAAGTGACACCATTTTGGAAACTAGACCCCTCAGGGAACTTATCTAGATGTGTGGTGAGCACCTTGAACCCCCAGGTGCTTCACAGAAGTTTATAACATTTAGCCGTAAAAATAAAATTTTCACATTTTTCCCACAAAAATGTTTTTCAGCCCCCACTTTTGCATTTTCATAAGGGTAACAGGAGAAATTGCACCATGCAGTTTGTTGTTCAATTTCTCCTGAGTAAGCAGATACCCCATATATGGGGGAAATCCACTGTTTAGGCGCACGGCAGGGTTCGGAAGGGAAGGAGCACCATTTGACTTTTTGATTGTAAAATTTGCTTGAATAATTAGCGGATGTGCCCCTGATGTGCCTAAACAGCGGAAACCCCCCACAAGTGACACCATTTTGGAAACTAGACCCCTCAGGGAACTTATCTAGATGTGTGGTGAGCACCCTGAACCCCCGAGTCCTTTACTGAAGTTTATAACATAGAGCCGTGAAAATAAACTTTTTCCACAACAATGATGTTTTAGCCCCAATTTTTTTTATTTTCACAAGGGTAAGAGGAGAAAATGGACCCCAAAAACTTTTGTGCAATTTCTCCTGAGTAACCAATACCCCATATGTGGGGAAAATACAGTGTTTGGGCGCACGGCAGAGTTCAGAAGGGAAGGAGCACTGTGTGACTTTTTGAACGCAAAATTGTCTGGAATCGAGAGCGGACGCCATGTCGCGTTTGAAGAGCCCCTGATGTGCCTAAATAGTTGAAACTCCCCACAAGTGACCCCATTTTGGAAACTACACCCCTCAAGGATTTTATCAAGGGGTATAGTGAACATTTTGAATCCAGAGGTACGACACAGAATTTGATGACATTAGGTCATCATATTGAATTAGTTGTCATTAGTCTTGAGTGCAAGTGCTCGCTACTTTAGTTTGCATCGGGTACTCAGGTATGCACCATGTATCACGGGTGCTCAAGTGAAATGCTCGAGTCCCCGCCCCCATGTTTTTCGGTTATTAGACACCCCAAAAAAAACATGCGGGGATCGCTCGAGCATTGCAGGCAATCCCCGCGAGGTTTTTTTGGCCGCGAAGCATATGGGGCGGAGACTCGAGCACCCACGATACTCAATGCATACCCGAGCAACCGATGCAAACTCAAGTAGCGAGCACTTGCATTCAACACTAGTTGCCATATCGTCATTTTTTTTATTTTTTTTTTTAATAAAAAAAAAACAACCCCAACCCTAACCCTACCCTGACCCCAACCCTAACATTAGCACAACCCTGACCCCAACCCCAGCCCTAGCGTTTATTTTTTATGCCGTTCCTCATGCGGTATAAGTGATTAGACGACCTTATTCTTCGGGTTGGTGCGACTACAGAGATGCCAGAATCATATTGGGTTTTTATGACTGACAGCTGTCACACTCTAAAAGACACATATTTTGTAAAATCTAGTTTTTGCATTGCCATATTTTGAGAGCTATAATTTTTCCATATTTTGGCCAACAGAGTCATGTGATGGCTTGTTTTTTGCGGGACAAGTTAACGTTTTCATTGGTGCCATTTTCAGGCACGTGACATTTTTTGATCCCTTTCTATTCCAGCTTTTGGGAGGCAGAATAAACAAAAACCAACAATTCAGGAATTGTTTTTTTTTTTATTTTTTTATTCTACTCTGCGTGTGGTAAAATTGATAAGGTAGTTTAATTCTTCGGGTCAGTACGTTTACAGCGGTACCACATTTATATAGTTTTTCTATGTTTTGGCGCTTTCACACAATAAAAGCCATTTTATAGAAAAAAATATTTTTTTGCATCGCTTTATTCTGAGAGCTATAACTTTTTGATTTTTCGGATGGTGGAGCTGTATGGCAGCTTGTTTTTTGCAGGACAAGATGACATTTTCAGCGGTACCATTTTTATTTATATTTGTCTTTTTGATCGCGTGTTATTCCATTTTTTGTTTGGCGGCATGATGATAAAGCATTGTTTTTTGCTTCGTTTTTTATTTTATTTTTTTACCGTGTTCACTGAAGGGGTTAACTAGTGGGACAGTTTTATATATCGGGACGTTCCGGATGCGGCGATACCAAATATGTGTACTTTTATTGTTTTTTTTGTTTTTTTTTCATAATAATATTTATTGATGGGTTCATTATATTTTTATTTTTGGTGGATTATTTTTTTTATTTTTTTTTAGATTTTTACAATTTTTTTTTTTTTCCCTTTCTGAGAGTTTTTACACTTTTTTACTTTGTCCCACTCTGGGACTTTCACTTTTTTTATTCTGATCGCCTGCATAGCATAGGGATGGAGCACCATCCCTGTGCCATGCAGGCAGTCAGCGCTGCACAGTGAGAAGATTGTTTGCTCATGCACTGCGCATGAGCAAACAATCTTCCTGCTGTCTGGTGACCCGGATGTTGTCATGACGACATCGGGTCGTCATGGCAACACCCGGGAAGCCGCGGCAGACAGCGCTGGAGGCCGGAAGAGGAGGTGAGTATTGCGATCACCTCCCCTTAGCCACCGCAATGCTGCGATCGACTTCGATCGCAGCATTGAGGGGGTTAATGTGCCGGGAGCGGTGCGCGACTGCTCCCTGCACATATTACCGGGTGTCAGCTGTGACAATCAGCTGACACCCGGCGGCGATCGCGCCCGCACAGCCTGTGTGCGTGCGCGATCACCATGACGTACTAATACGGGTCTGGCTCTTAAGTCCCAGGGCACAGACGCGTATTAATACGTCATGGGCTGTAAAGGGGTTAAAGATGTCTTCAATTTGCCTATCAAGATTGCCCATCCCGCAAATTGTCGAAGGAACTCAAGGAATTCTGACAATAACTTGTCCAATACCTCTGACTTTTCATTTGCAATGAACTCAGTTCCACTTACTTTAGGGGCGATAGAGTTGAGTTATACTTTTTGTTGTGTTTTATACATAAATATACTTTGTTGTGAGTGGGTAAGGGAGCAGAACCCTTACCCTTAGGATGTGTTATATTGATTTGCTAGTTCTGTATAATGGTGTATTAACCTTCTTATTTCTTCAGATAGAGATTACTGCATGCTGCTGTGTAATGTATTTCTGCAATGCTAATTATTATTATTATTATTATTATTATTTATTATTATAGCGCCATTTATTCCATGGCGCTTTACATGTGATAGGGATATACATAACAAAAGCATTTACATAATCTTAACAAAACGAGTCAGCGACTGGTACAGAAGGAGCGAGGACCCTGCCCGCGAGGGCTCACAGTCTACAAGGGATGGGTGAGGATACAGTAGGTGAGGGTAGAGCTGGTCGTGCAGCGGTATGGTGGAGCGGTGGTTACTGCAGGTTGTAGGCTTGTCAGAAGAGGTGGGTCTTCAGGTTCCTTTTGAAGGTTTCCACGGTCGGCGAGAGTCTGATATGTTGGGGTAGAGAGTTCCAGAGTAGGGGGGAAGCACGGGAGAAATCTTGTATACGATTGTGGGAGGAGGAGATAAGAGGGGAGTAGAGCAGGAGATCTTGTGAGGATCGGAGGTTGCGTGCAGGTAAGTACCGGGAGACTAGGTCACAGATGTATGGGGGAGACAGGTTGTGGATGGCTTTGTATGCCATGGTTAGAGTTTTGAACTGAATTCTTTGGGCAATGGGGAGCCAGTGAAGGGATTGACAGAGAGGAGAGGCCGGGGAATAGCGGGGGGACAGGTGGATTAGTCGAGCAGCAGAGTTTAGGATAGATTGGAGAGGTGCAAGAGTGTTGGAAGGGATGCCACGGAGCAGGATGTTGCAGTAGTCGAGGCGGGATATGATGAGGGCATGCACTAGTGTTTTTGCAGAGTCTTTGCTGAGGAATGCACGGATCCGGGAGATGTTTTTGAGTTGGAGTCGGCAGGAGGTGGAAAGGGCTTGAATATGTGGCTTGAAGGAGAGATCAGAGTCCAGGGTTACCCCAAGGCAGCGAGCTTGTGGGACTGGGGAGAGTGAACAGCCATTGACGTTGATGGATAGGTCGGATGGGGGATGTGAATGAGAGGGTGGAAAGATGATGAACTCTGTTTTATCCATGTTTAGTTTTAATTTCACACTGCTGAATATTTTCAGATTTCACCCAGTGTGATGGAAGGTTTATTGCATTTTATTTTACTACTCAGCATTTATAAGAAATGGTATTTTGATTAATAAACATTTTGGTGGTTGTCTTTCCGTAACTAAGTAGCTTGAATAGCACAACAAGGTAACAATGAAAAATATGACCTCATAAGTAATAAGGGGCATACCACTAAATATTAGATAGGCAAGAGAGGGACCATAAGTGTTTCAAAAACCCCTGAATATAGCGTAGTTAGAACACAATGTGTTGACTAAAAAAGGTGAATACTTTATTTGAATATTTAAAAAGTAAAATTGCATGTGTGAACAGACAAAACATGGGCATATGAGGCAATGAGAGGGTAGATAGAGACACAGTTGGTATCAAATTTACACTGGACCTATAATAGGCCACATAGTCCAACCCATACAATCCATTGATCACAACAAAAGTGAGGGGTCATGTGACCGTGACGCGGTCTCGGATGGGCGGCGTCCCAGAACATGTGACGTCAGTGGGGGAGTTCCCCTCTTCCTGGACGCCACCTGAGACCGCGCCGCTGTCACCAATGACTGCTGCTGTGCGGCGCTATGCGCCGCTATTGCTCAGCACCCACTAGCTCTTTATGGAGCACATATATATAAGAGGCCCTGTATCCACACACACCCCACCACTGCCCCTGAGTAAGTACGGAAACACGTGTCGGGGCTTCCCCTGGCACTGTTGGTTATCCTTTTACCTTCACTAAGTATATTTAACCTTATCCATGTGATACTTGTATTTTCTGTGTGTTGCAGGATTTTTGATGACTGTCTATATTTGACCTGATACAGGTCACATGACCTATGTTACTATAACTTTTCCTGCACACTTTTGTTGTGATCAATGGATTGTATGGGTTGGACTATGTGACCTATTATAGGTCCAGTGTAAATCTGATACCAACTGTGTCTCTATCTACCCTCTGTTGCCTCATATGCCCATGTTATATCTGTTCACACATGCAATTTATACTATATGTGTCTTTTTAAATATTCAAATAAAGTATTCACCTTTTTTAGTCAACACATTGTGTTCTAACTGAGCTTTATTCTGGGGTTTTTGAAACACTTATGGTCTCTCTCTTGCCTAAGTAGCTTGAATGTTTAGGCCTCTGTTGGTATGGAGTAACATCAGAGAAGTGTGTCGTGTCTGGAGGTAGTCGGGGTTTCGTAGCATAAGGCGGCATAATTTAGGGAGGCAAATGGTCCTTGCACAGAAGCTTTGGGATGGTGCTTTCTAGCATTCTCCTGGGTGGAGATGGAGGGGAATAGATATATGGGATGTAATTGGAACCATGCATCTGTTGGACATATGTCTGTGGTAGAGAAGGATCTCCTGCTAGTAATCATGTCAAGTGCTAGTCGTGCAGCTAGTGAGACAAGGTGTCTGTCTGAATAGGCAATTATATAGACATAGATTTAGCCAAAAGCAGAGAAAATTGATCAAGCAAATTGCTCTTGAGATAAGCTACAGCAACTAGTAGCAGAGTCAGCTGTACCAGGTGCCATTTGAGCCCGCTGCACCTGAAAGAGCCATAACCCAGTAATGCTCTTGCTAAACTACCCCGCTGCAGAATGTTTCACCCGATTAGTTAACACTGAAGACATCCTGTTGTTCCCGAAAAAGTTGTACAAGAGGAAAAACCCTGCATTTCAGCTAAAACCTTTAAGTTTCTGTAACCCTCCTGTGCAAAGACATTCAAGTAAGGAGTAGAGGTAGATTCACACAAATGTTTTTTTGGTCTGTGTGCTGTCCATGTGCATGCGCAGCACACAAACCTATTGTAGCCTATGTGGTAGTGCACATAGGAGGCTTTCGACAGATCCACAAGGAAAAAAAATCAAAGCACTAATCATCAATATACTAGCCTGGTTAAGGGCGGACACTGACTGTGAAGAGCCCCTGTGCAGGACTTGTGTCTGAGCCTCCCCCTCCTTCATCAAGCTGAGAGTTTTAGTGTCAGGAAAGATACTGCTTAAAATAATAATTAACTATATATTTAAGCATATACTGACCAGAGATACACACAGGGGAGTCCTTCTTCCAATGTTTGAGAAGGAAAATCTACATGGGTAGAAAGTGGAATGATCACAGTATCTGAGTAACCTGTAGTGCAAATGGGCCGCCCTACTCTCTGGGACCGGCCTACGCTACTGGGCCCATGTGCAGCTGAATATGCTGCACATGTGATATGTCCGTCCCTGCCCAAAAGGCTCAATATATGTGTTTAAAAATTATTTTTAATTGTCCCTTCCTGCAGTCAGCAAACTAGTCCAGGACTGCTGTCAATCAATGCTACTGTGCGGTGGGAGCACGCCTACAGCAATGCAACTGACACCCCAGCATGTGCAGGGTGGAGGACAAGAGAGATGACATAGTTTTTAAACACATACGTACAGTGTTTAGGGATAATACAAGCATCATTATAGAAGTTATAAGGAGGCTGATAAAGCACTGCTTTTAGTATTAAATCATGATATCAGTTTCCATTTAATTGATGAAAAAATAAAAAAGAAAAATGTTGTTTGTGTCACTTTATTGTGAGGACCCTAATGGTTTTATTGATCAGTCAATGGAGCTAGTTAAGGGCTTGTTTTGTGAATGGCGAGCTGTAGTTTCTATTGATAATATTATTGGTTGAACAAGATGGATTGATTGCTTTTTATTGCATTTTCTTTGGGAACTTTTGTGACCTCAAAAATTTTGGAGTCTTGTTTTTTACTCTTTAAGGTGTTTTCTGCCAATATTTTCTCTTTTTTTAACAGATCAGACTTTTACTTACACAACATTACCATATACAATGAAGAGCAAAAGGGTAACAATTTTTTGAACATTTGACTTTCAGGCTCCATATCTCACCTCCACTACTGCTTCAAACATGAGACTACTATCATTTTATAGACAATCATCTTGGCTATCTCATACATAAATTTGACTTACAATTATTTAGCATATGATTAGTTATACAGATTCTTATGTCACTGCATTGTTACTGTTTTGCTCCTAAAAATCTTAATTAAAATTTTTATTATTTTGTTAGCATTTTGTAAATCCACCTTTGGCTTTCAACACTGCCTGAATCCTTCTGAGCGTGCTCTGGATTAGATTCAAATATGTCTCGACTTGACCAAAATCTGATCTCAGGTCTCCAAGATAGCCAAGATGACTGTCTATAAAATGATCATAGTCTCACGTTCAAAGCAGTAGTGGATGGTGAGATATGGAGCCTCAAAGTCAAAAGTTCAAAACATTGTTATCCTTTTGCTCGTCTCTGTATATATATTTATTTCTTTATTGGAGGAAAAGAGGGTGATTTGAAGTTTTATGTTTTTAAATGTTAGAAAACTTTTATTTTTTAGTGACTTTAGGGACTTGAATGTGCAATTGTCTACTCACTTGTTCTATACACTGCAATACTATAGTATTGCAATATATAGACAAAAAATGTTCTCCTATATAGGCCAGCTATGGATGAATGCTCTGTAGGAAGATGTACAAGCCTCGATAGGTCCACCAGGGTCTTCTTCTTCATTATCTTGATTGTATCAAGCCATCGGGTTGCTGGTCTTCCTCTTCACCTTGTTCTTTCTATTCTGCCGACCATGATGTTCTTCTCCAATGATTGCTCTCTTCGTAAGATGTGACCAAAAAAGGATAGTGGTATCATGGTGATCCTTGCTTCGAGTGATATATTTGGCTTTATTTGTTTCAAAGTTTGAGGAACTTAAGATTTTTTTATTGCTATTATTTGGCTGTGTCTAAGTATATACCATTCAATGGTATAGTACTATATGGTTCAGCAACAAAAACTTTACTTGGCACAGACACAACAAACATGGCAGCTAAAAAACAGACACATAATTACACATCACACAAACTAGTGGTTAACGAATAACCGTTCTTTTAAGTTTTATTGCATAAATCAATAGTACACATGAAAATAAGCAATTTTGTAATATATCTTATCAGAGAAATCCGCTTCTTTCTTTGTCATAAATGATCTTTCATTTTACAAAATTTTCAATTGATGGGTAAAATCTGAATACGGTGACAACAGATTATTATACCACTGAGATAGGAGATGGCAATAAGATTCTATCAATGCAAATGGACAATATAAAAACACAACACATGAATGTGAAAAGTATAAAAAGTAATAATGTTAATGATATAATTATGTTTCCACCAAATGGTTTATGGAAATAAAGAATAAGCCAAATTTAAAACTAAAATCTTCAAAGATAATGGGTAACGAAAGCATAACAAAATAAAATATCCATTTATTTTCATAGGATAAAAATTAGTCACATGGCACATAAAAAACATCACTGGAAGGGAGAACATGATCATAAAGGTAAAGGAGAATACATGGTGTTTTAATAAGAATGAATCAATGCAGGACAATGTACAAGATATTAAAAAATATGGGATCGGAATAAATATAATAATAATAAAGTGCATGCGCAATGACTGAATCGATGATATCTGAGAAATATAATGAAGTAATAATACTACTTGTGTACATGACCTGAACAGAATTCTAAACAATGTGGTATAGATACCACAACATGTACATAAATAATCAATATGTAGCAGATAAAGGTGCATGTGCAATTAATGCACGAACCATAACAACAAGAGAATACATCATTCATATAAATACAATCTGATCATAAAAAATACAGATATGCTAGTCCTCAAAATACCAAAGTAACCCTAATTGGGAGTATTGTGTACATACCAATAGCAAATAACCACTCCACGATGCCTTTTAATATGTATATTAATAAACAGGTGTTTTTTTATGATATGCATTGGTTGCCCATTTTCTGGGTAGGTTTTTATAAGATTTTACATAGATGGTAGGGGAAGAAGTAAGGAGCTCCTCGTCCTCCTGCCTCTTCCCCTCTATCAGTAGAAGCTCTCATCCCTTATATCAGTAATTTAACAATCTGTCTTCACTGAATACAGATTTTACCTGTAAATTGAGACTTTTAAAAATGAAAGATCAGTCCTGGTGGAGAAAGAAGCAAATTGCTCTGCTAAATTGTATTACAAAGTTGCTTATTTTCATTGATAATTGATTTATGAACTACAAGTTGAAACAACGGTTACTCTTTAAACGGAATCTGTCAGCAGAATTTAGCTATGTAATCTGAGGACAGCATGATATAGGGCCTAAAACATTAATTTCAGTGATGTGTCACTTATCAGGCTCTGTGCTGTTGTTTCCATACAATAGGTGTTTTTATTAGCAGGCAATACCAGCAATCACATACTAAAGTTTTTACAGCACGATATGTAGCTGTGGATTGGATTGCTTATGCCGAAAATGTATTGAGGTGGATGGAGCACGAATATATTTTATTCATGTGAATGCTGACTTGCATACATCCATTTCATAAGTTTTCGTGACACAAAAAAAAGATAGAAAAGAATACCTAGTCTATTACACTACTGGGATGTAGATGGAATGCATTAACAGGCTGCGCTGACATTACTGTGGTCAAGTTACTTATATGATCACGTAGGGGTTTAGGTTAATGTGAAATCTGGTAACTAAAGTTTTATAAGAAATGAGATTTCTTTCTTCATTGTAAATGCAAGCTGTACAGATCATTTCTCCCAATTGAATAGAAAGACAGCAGAATAAAAGAAAGACTCGGGGTCAGGGAAATTATGGAGTAACTGTAGCAATCATGGTAAGTGGTACATGGTCAGAGAATCTCCCAGCCTTAAAGGATAAAGTGTGCAATTCTGATGAATGACAGACTGATAGAAAAGTCTCTACACCCCAATGATGTGTAAAGCCTGGTCCCAGCTGGTGGCTGATAAACTGTACCAGGAAAAGAACAGAACCCTTCTGATCAAGTGTCCATACTACACCAGAATGTTAACAAAACCAATGTAGTATGTAATATGCTCATTTTATCAGCCAACTGCCACATTGTATCTATTCTCATGCTACCTAGTTCTGCCAGGCATGATATATTACATATTTTAGATACAAATTTAAATGAATGTCCTTGCCAGCATTTCCCCATTCTTATTTGGAAAAATTCATACATACATGAAAGGAATCGCTATGTAATCTAATGGTTTTAAAAGAATGATGTCTGCTGCCACTTTGCATTTGATAAAGCATGAGAAATATAGTAAAAGCAATTGAGGAATTATAAAATAAATGATCCTACAGAAAGCAATGTATAAAAACTCTGGCATGTCCTTGTAAAGAGGAGAACCTTATGCTTGCCCTTACAGCATAAAAACTGAAGGATGTATCATGTGAACGTGTTTGCTTAATATCTATTTTTTATTATTATTTTAAAACTGGCTAGTTATTTGCTCTCTGGTACCAGGTCATTAGCTTCTATGGATTCGTCAGGTAGACAAGATACCAACTTCTTTAGTTCCTTGTAATAGTTATATGTAGGGTCAGACTCCAGTTTTTTGTTGTAGCGTGTGTCCATCAGTTGTATGTTTGCTTGCTTCATGTAGTCTGATGTGTTCATCATCACTATTGCACCACCCTTGTCAGCAGGTTTAATGATGATTTCTTTGTTGGTTTTCAAAGATTGTAAGGCCTTTCTCTCCTGGGCACTGATGTTGGATGCTTGTCTCCTGTTTGTGTCTATGGTGGTGGATTTTATGACATGTCTGAGTTAGTCTATATATGTATCCAAATGAGAGTTGCGTCCAGGTGGAGGTGTCCAGTCTGACCTCTTCTTGGTTGTCAAGCTCCCTTTTCCTTCAGTTCGGGTGGGTTCTGAATCTTCTGTATCATTGAAATATTCCCTCAGGTGCAGTCTTCTGAAATAATTTTCCATAAGAGCCGATGACCTGATACCAGAGAGTCCAAGAATACGGACATTCTACATGCTTCCCAAAATCCACAAGTCTGGAAATCCAGTAAGACCAATTATTTCATGTGTGGGCACCTTCACTGAGCAAGTTTCTGGATGGGTAGAGGGTGTTCTTAAACCCCTAGTAAAGAATACACTCAGCAACATTCAGGACACGATGGACCTACTGAATAAACAAGCAGCAATAGGTCCTCTACCAGAAGGAACCATCCTGGCTACCATAGATGTGGAATCTTTGTACTCTAATATCCCAAACCAGGATGGATTAAATGCCTGCAAAATCTTCATGGAAAATACAGCAATTGATGTTGAATCTGTGGTGAAACTTACAAAATTCATCCTCACCCACAATTAATTTGAATTTGATAACAACATATATCTACAGGAGACTGATGGGAAGTAAAATGGCTCCACAGTATGCAAATCTCTTCATGGCCAAGCTTAAAAGTGACTTTTTGTCCTCATGTCCCATCAGGCATTTGGCCTACTATTGTTACATTGACGATATTTTAATCATCTGCATGGAGTTTGAGCAACAGCTGAAGACGTTGCATGAACACTTTAATCAATTGCATTCCACCATCAAGCTAACACTCAACTACTCTCGTGCTGAAATTAACTTTTTGGACTCCATCGTTAAACTACAGAACAATGAAATAGAGACATCCCTGTACCAGAAGCCAATGGACTGTCCAACGTACCTTAAATGGGACAGTTTCCATCCAAAACACATAAAAAACTCTATTGTCTATAGCCGAGCCATCAGATTCAATCGGATATGTTCCAACCCTATGGATAGAGACATACACCTTGGTGGCCTCAGAAAGACCTGTTTGAATCAAGGCTACCATCCAAGAACAATTGAGAACCAGATTACAAGAGCCACCAGAATATCAAGAAATCACCTCCTACATTACAAAACTAAAGAAGAAAGAAATCGGGTGCCTTTAGTAGTCACCTACAATCCAAATCTGGAGGTGCAAAGGGGAGCTGCACGGAAACTACAACCTTTACTACAAAAAGATGCCCGATTACAATCCATATTTCCAGACCCCCCACTTCTGTGTTTCAGGCAGCCTCCAAATTTAAGAAGCATCATTGTCAGAAGCTCCCTGTCATCTCCACCAACTACAGGAACCTTTCTCTGCAACCCAAAAAAATGTAAAACCTGTCCATTTATAATGACCACAGACAAGATAAAGATACCCAATTCACATCAGGACTACAATATCCCAGGTACTTTCAGTTGCATCACATCTAATGTGGTGTACTTAATTATATGTACCAAATGTCCAGCTGGAGGTCTGTATGTAAGGGAGACAGGGCAAAAACTTAGAACAAGGATAAATTCTCATCGCCACACAATAAAAGAAAAAAGAATAGATCTACCCGTGGCCAAACATTTTTGTATCCCTGATCACAGCATTACAGATATGAAATTACTGGTATTAAAAGGTAACTTCAAATCTCAGAGACACAGAAAAGTTTGGGAATATAAACTCATGATGACCTTTGACACCTTCAGAGCAGGAATGAATGTGTCGCAGGGATTTATGTCATTCTACATCAACTAAGGAATGTGCTCATCCGACCTGTGGGGTCATCACAACCCTGGAACAGACCTCAATCACAGGATAATAAAATGTTCACACTCCTTATCTCTGAACTATTCCAATATTTACAGCCACAACTGTTTATCCCTCTCCAATAGTAATAGCTCTGCTTTACGTCACTTGTCTCATCTATTGTATTATTTCTGTGTCTCGCTGTGTATAAATATGTGACTCTTCAGATTTTGTGTTACTATGCCTGATGAAGAGACCTGAGTAGTCTCGAAAGCTTGCAATTTGTTACCATCTTTTCAGTTAGCCATTTAATGGTTTCAACCACTGAGGATGCTCAAATCTAAATATTTTTCTATCTACTGGCTAACACGATACAAAGATATATATTTTCCCTGTTTTATGGGACACACATTCAGCTGAAATCTATTGCGGTTCAGAGATCCACCGGGTCCCTGCACTGCAATATATGCTTCCGGCCGATCACAGGCCAGGTGCTGACGTCGGCAAGTGGAGCATGGCAGTGATGTCATACGTCATCCATAGCAGACTCACCAATGTCAGCTACCAGCCTCTAAAGAGGACGCCATGAGTCATGGCAGCAGGGGAAGGTGAGTTGAATGTTCTTTTTCTTATGCGTTACAGAACAGCGGTAGAATGGGGGACTTATATACCAGGAATGAACCCAGGATGGGGGATATATACACCAGGAAAAGGCCCAGGATTGGCAGCATGTATACCAGTATGGGGGACATACAGGTGCATCTCAATAAATTAGAATATCATCAAAAAGTTAATTTATTTCAGTTCTTCAATACAAAAAGTGAAACTCATATATTATATAGAGTCACTACAAACAGAGTGATCTATTTCAAGTGTTTATTTCTGTTAATGTTGATGATTATGACTTACAGCCAATGAAAACACAAAAGTCATTATCTCAGTAAATTAGAATACTTTATAACAACAGCTTGAAAAATGTTTTTAAAATCCGAAATGTTGGCCTACTGAAATATATCTTCAGTGAAAGCACTCAATACTTGGTCGGGTTCCTTTTGCATCAATTACTGCATCAATGCGGCGTGGCATGGAGGCGATCAGCCTGTGGCACTGCTGAGGCGTTATGGAAGCCCAGGTTGCTTTGATAGCAGCCTTCAGCTCGTCTGCATTGTTGGGTCTGGTATCTCTCATCTTCCTCCTGACAATACCCCATAGATTCTCTATGGGGTTAAGGTCAGGCGAGTTTGCTGTCCAATCAAGCATAGTGATATTGTTTAAACCAGGTATTGGTACTTTTGGCAGTGTGGACAGGTGCCAAGTCCTGCTGCAGAATGAAATTTCCATCTCCAAAAAGCTTGTCGGCAGAGGGAAGCATGAAGTGCTCTAAAATTTCCTGGTAGACGGCTGCGCTGACTTTGATCTTGATAAAACACAGTGGACCTACATCAGCAGATGACATGGCTCCCCAGACCATCACTGATTGTGGAAACTTCACACTAGACCTAAAGTAGCTCGGATTGTGTGCCTCTCCACTCTTCCTCCAGACTTTGGGATCTTGATTTCCAAATGAAAATTGAAACTCTGGGACCTTGTGGAGTGTGTCAATGACTGCCTTCTGGACATCTGTCAGCAGTCTTCCCCATGATTGTGGAGCCTACTTAAACTGACTAAGGCTGCGTGCACACGATGCGTTTTTCATGCGTTTATGCTGCGGAATTTCCGCAGCGGAAACGCATCAAAAACGTATGGTAATCCGCACCCCATGGTCCCCAATGGCATTCCGCAATGTCAATGCACATGCTGCGGATTTTTCCACAGTGTTTCTGCAGCGCAAATAAATCCGCAGCATGTTCATTAATTTTGCGGAAGCGCCGCCATTGACTTGCATTGAGACGCATAGAATCCGCGTCTGTACATTTGTACAAGCGGATTATATGCGTCTCTATGTGCGGATGGTACCCAGTTCTGGAGGAGAGAAGACTCTCATCCAGACCTTGGTACCAGTGTACCTGTAAAAAAAAAGAATAAAATAATAAATAAAGTTTATATTCACCTGTCCGGCGGCCCCTGCAGCGCTTCTCCTTCCAGGACCTTAGATGACGTTGCGGTCATGTGACCGCAGGCTGTCTCGCGAGATGCCGGCAACCCGGAAGAAGCCAGGACGAGCACGACAGCACACGCGGCGGGGGATCGGGGGTAAGTATAGCTTTATTTTTTTATTTTTATGGTCACACTATATAAATCCATGCCTTTTGCATGGATTTATATAGTGTGACCTAGTTGTCAAGCACTTTCCAAGTGATGCTATCGCTTGGAAAGTTTGTCAGTCCGCATGCGGAAACACATGCGTTAACGCATGTGGGTACGCATGTGAATCCGCATGTATTCTGCAGGAAAAACGCATGCACAATCTGCATGCGTTTTTTCTGCCAGGGAGATGCAGAAATGCTGCAGAAATTTTCTGCTTCATTTCTGCATCGTGGGCACATAGCCTAAGGGACCTTTTTAAATGCATAGGAAGCCTTTGCAAGTGTTTTTTATTAATTATTTCAATTTACTGAGATAATGACTCAGCTCACCTCATGCACGTCACTGACAGCGTGGGAAAATTCTCAGCGCTCAGCGCTTCAGCAGGAGAATTCTCCCACGCTGGGATGGCATTGAGATGACTGGCTGGATGGCTGCTGAGCGCTGCCATCCAGCTTGTCATGCTTCAGAGACACTGCAGAGCGCAAGCATGCCTGCGCTCTGCAGTGTCTATGAAGAATGGCATGCTGGATTGCAGCGCTCAGCAGCCATCCAGCCTGTCATCTCAATGCCATCCCAGCGTGGGAGAATTCTCCTGCTGAAGCGCTAAGAATTTTCCAACGCTGTCAGTGACGTGCATGAGGTGAGCTGAGTTCATCCTATGGATCCTATCCTATGGATGTGCCATTTCTGGGGCGGCTGACGGCTGGTGTTTCTAGCCTGGGAGGGGGCCAATATTCATGGCACCCTTCCTGGGCTCTTAATATTAGCCCCCAGCTGTCTGCCTAGCCTTTGCTAGCTTTTAAAATAGGGGGGACCCCACATCATTTTTTTGGGGGTCCCCCATTTTAATAGCTAGTAAAGGCTAGGTATTCAGCTGGGGGCTGATATTAGTAGCCTGGGAAGCTCCATGGGTATTACCCCCTTCCCAGGCTTCAAACATCTGCCCCAGTCGTCTGCTTAACCTCCGCTAGAGACTAAAATTATGGGGAACCCCACGCCAATTTTTTTTTTAATAAATCCTTTATTTTAACACTAAATGACAAGTACAGTAATCAACACTATCACTGTACTTCTTATATATGTGACTGACATGTTTCTATCTATCTAATCTATGTGTGATGCTCTATTCTTTCTGTTATAAATTGTCGGGTACCGATACTGAATTGCCAGCCGGCTTTTTTAAAGAGACGGTGCATGAAAACACTATTATTTTTTTTTAATAAATCCTTTAACACTAATCTATGTGTGATGCTCTATTCCTTCTTGTCTAAATTGTCGGGTACCGGTGTATGCTGCTGTTGAATTGCCGGCCGGCTTTTTTAAAGAGAGTGTCTCCTGAGCAGTTTGTCAGCTTTTGGACACCTTTGTAGGTGTTTTCTATGTGTTTCTATGTGTTTTTGTTTGCCTGCCATTGGTTTTAATGGTGTTCGACGGTGTTCTAAGGTGTTCCACGAACATTTCCACGAACATCCCGGTGTTCGACGAACCGAACCCGAACACTACGGGGGTGGCTCAACACTAGTCAAAAGTCTAGTCAAGACAAAATATCTGGCCTGGAGCGAAAAGGCCAAAGAGAAGGGTTCAGAAAAATGGCAGCCTCAGTTGGTCATCAATTTACTGAATTCACTTGGAGCAAGTTACAAAAAATCCTTCTTCTGGAGAATACAATTTTTTGTGAGATTTGAGAAGAATTTAATTCTATCTATAAATTCACTCTCGAGTATTTACAAAACTATTAAGCTTGTCCACTGTCATGTAAAATAGTATCATGCTTGTTATATCTTCTATTATCATATCTTTCTTACATTTGTAAGATGAAATTTAAGAAAAAAAGAACAAACTTTTAATTTTGTATTGCATGCAATTTATGCTTGATTACTGTACATAATCATTTTTAAGTAAGAATAATATTAGCCTTACTTGGTGGGGTGCTGTCTTCTCAATCCTCAGCATTTATACAGCTTCTACTCCATATGGTGCAGTTATAAAGCTTTCCCATTTGAACACATGCTGGATGCTTGGGACATGTTCATAATTTCAATACATACATGTTTGGAGGCTAAACACAGATGCCAAATTGCTTGCTCGTCATGTTTAAATGACTGTGGAATAACTAAACACAGTCTACAGAAGGGCCGAGATGTAAATGCATTCCCTACAATGTCATCACTGATGTTAGGCGATGAAGCAGGAACTCGAAACAGAGTCATTAATCAAATTTATACAAGCTTTAAATGTTAAATATGCATATGCGAAATTCATAGCTCGCTTAATTAAAAAAAAAATGGTACTCCACCAATAACTCTTGGTACACATATGGGATAAGAACAACAATGCCTATGAAATCAGTAGGGTGTGGAAGGACAATTATTTCTTAAGGGTATGCAGAGCTGAGAACAATTGTTCTGAAATTAGCATTTGTCATAAAAAAAAATCGAAGCCCCTAATAATATTGCTATACTCTACTGCAATTTGTGTGATCCTATTTCTAAGGTTTGTCTTCAGATCCAGCCAGTATCAGACTTCTGTATTATACCATATACAAGCAATAATAGCTTATGGTTTTGACAACTCAAACAAATAAGTGGACCCTGACCGTCGTATGACTGTAAGCTGACTTGCGTAACTAGATTTTCTGGCGGATGTTCACTAGCATATTGCACAGATGTCAACATTCATGATTCCAATTCGGTTTGATTCTGGAGCTCTGGGCCAAACATGTCATTGTCACAGAGTACACATGATTCCACGGAGAGACAATGAAGGCTTCTGCTAGAACTAATGACTTATTTCAAAGAAAGAAAACCTTGAGATGACTGAGACCTGACATGTGCAGGATTATTTTTGGTCATCAACAAGGTAGATTGGAAGACAAATAAGGATGATATTCATTGACATGTATTGGTTTAAATTACATGTCTGACTATCTGGCATAAAAACTAATGTCATGGAAAGTACCAGGTTCATAAATAGCAAAAAAAATGAAGAGGGATATTGAGCTTCTAATAAGAACATCCTAAAATAAAAGAAATGGAGTCTAGGAGAGAAATTGTGGTTCTAACATGGAATTAGAAAGCAATTGCATTTTCAATAACTAAAGTAGGAAAAATTGTAACAAGTATATCATACCATGAGTCTAAAGACATGCTGCTAGGAGCAAGGGTCAAAATTATGGTCAGATTAAAGATAGCTTTAAATTGATTGTGGTAATAAAGAGCAAAACTTCCCAGCAACACTAATGGAGGTGTTATAAGAAGTGTAGAAAGGAAAATACTATAATGCATTTAAGTGTATTTCTCTTCAATGTAGCATGTGCAATGCATTACAACATGGGTATGATCAGCTTGGAGCTCAAAAGAATATAACATCCTTTCCATACGGTCATGAAAAATTAAAGGTCCCTAGTGGATAATTTATGGATCAACTAGAAACTTCCATTGTCAATGAAACAACTTTGATAAAGCAGGGAGATCTATTATGAGCTCCTTATCCACAATGATCTTTTCTCATATCAGCCAATGTCATTGAAAATGTTTATATTCCAATGCAAATGTCTTCAGATAATCAAATACACGAAAAATTGCCCTGTATTTTTTCAATGTATTACTTCAGTCATGTAAGAAAATAGAGTGGCAACTTGTGGAACTATAGGTACTCGGGGCTCCAGTGATTCTCATAAATAAAAGTCATATTTATAATGTAAGATATATGCTTTCCAGAGCTGTACCCCTTCTGCAAGTAACCAAGACAAGTATAATGGCATGGCAGTACAGATAAGTGTCATGCTCCTGGATTCGATCCCTTGAGTTTGTGTTCTGTGGTTGGCTTCTCTTTCTGCCCAGCCACAGGAGAAATACCTTTTCTCTGGGTGTTTGGGTTCTTCTTTTCTGTCAGGGTTAGGTATTAGTCTCCCTGGGTTGTACATTACCCATGTGCTTGTGTAGTCATAACATTATCACCAGCCCACTCCACTTGTTTGTGCTCAGTAGTCATCATGTACACTGTGGACGCTTTGCGGTCCTTGCCGTTGAAGGTGGCAGATATCAAGCAGCAATATCAGCATGTGTTAATTGCCGCTATGCAGGCTCTATAACACCTAAAACTGCCTTCTAAGTGTAAGGTAAATTTGACGGATTCTTACGAAGGGGACCAAAGTAAGTTTTCCATTTTTCTTTCTTCATGTAAGTTGTTTTTTCATCTTTGTCCTGTTTCATCTGGTGGAGAGAGTCAACATGTGGGTATTGTTTTGTTGTTGCTCCTTGGAGATCCTCAGGCTTGGGCATTTTCTCTGCTTGAGGATTCTCTAGTGCTTTCCTAAGAAGACACTTTTTTCTCTGCTCTGCGGCTCATTTATGACAACCCTGATAAAGTTGCTGTTGCTGAATCAATGATCTGCAGGTTGGTTCAGGGAAAACACAGTGTGAAGGAATACTACTCTCAGTTCAGACACTGTGCAGTGGAGACCTCCTGAAATGACCCAGCTCTCCACAGTCAATTTTACCAGGGTCTTACTAGTCATATAAGAGATATGATGGCTTATAGTTCCTCCCCATTGTCCCTGGATGAGGCCATGTCACTGGCAGTGCGTTTGGACAGATGTCTTAGGGATAAGAAAATGTTTGAGGGTTTTTTAGTGATTTCCCCCTTCTCACCCTATTGAGGCAGGAGAACCGATGCAAATTGGGGCCTTCAGAGTCCAATGGGGAAATTAAACATGAAGCACTGGTTCGTTTCTGTCTATACTGCGGTCGAACAGGTCCTGTAATGATTCAGTGTTTCCAATATAATAATGAATTTCTTAAATCTAGGGAGAAGGAAAGAGAAGAGTCACTAATATTTCAGGACATTGTTTCTAAAGGTTTGAAGTTATGTCACATGCAGACTAATGGTTGTTTTTTACAAGTGTGTTTGGCTACCAAATCTGGACTCATGGTTACCTCTGCCTTTGTTGACTCAGGTTCTGCCTTAGATCTCATTGATCTGTGGATACACAGTTACCACTCTTGGTCATCCTGTTCAAGTTTCCGCAGTTGATAGTTCTCCCCTTATCCAGACTCATGTTACTTCTAAGGTTGAGAATGTGTGCATTAAAATGGGTGTGTTACACACAGAATCTTTTTCATTCAGGGTTCTTCCTTCTTTGCAAGCTAAAATTGTGTTGGGTATGCCCTGGTTGCTGAAACACAATCCTACCATCAATTGGGAGACTCGTGAGGTTAAGTCTTGGGAGAATTTCTGTTTTTCAAGTTGTTTATCTAAACCCTTGTCATCTATGAGATCTCCTCCTAATTTTGTTCAGCATTCTGAGAGTGTTTTTTCTGAGACTGAGTGTGAAGTTTTTCTCCCGCAGAGGTCTTATGATTGTGCTCAGATCGATCCCATTAATGTACAGGCCATCCTTGACTGGGTACAACCAAAGAATCTTAAAAATTTACAGAGGTTCTTTGGGTTTGTTCATTTTTATCGTAAGTTTGTTAAGAACTTTTCAGTCATAGTCCAATCTCTTATTGATATGACCAAGAAGGGTACTGACTTTTCCTCTTGGTCTCCTGAGGCTGTTGATGCTTTTGCTGCCCTCAAGATAGTCTTTTCTTAATCTTCTGTCCTCAGTCAATTTCTCTGTGACATATCTCCCTGATACTAAGAATGACGAGGTTGATGCTTTACCACGTAGTTTTGTTCCGGAGTATAAGGGGGAGCGAGTGTTGCGTTCCAGATGTGTCAGATGTCAATAGCAATATCATGTTAAGTGGAAACGTTTCAGTCCAGATTTTAATTTTTTGTTTGAGGAAAAAATTTGCATGCAGGTTACCTAGTGAGGGAGTCTGTCAGCGGTGTCAGCGGTTAAGGATCTCTGAGGGGCCAGTGGCCCCTCGTAGACGGGAGGGTACTGTCATGCTCCTGGATTCAGTCCCTTGAGTTTGTGTTCTGTGGTTGGCTTCTCTTTTTGCCGAGCCACAGGAGTCACATTTTTTCTCTGGGTATTTGGGTTCTGCTTTTCTGACTGCAGTCTCTATAGCTTAACACAGGTGTTTTAATTTGTGTGCCTATCATCTTTTGGGTGCAAGTTTATATTCTGTCCCCCTGTTGGCATTTCTTGCTGTTAATTACAATCAGGGTGAGCCGCCGTCAAGTGGGGGTGCCATTGCATTATCTTAGAGTGCCATCCTCAGTGGTCAGGTAGGGACAGACCAGGGTCAGAGTAGGGCTTTTACCAGTCTGAACAGGGGTCTGTCAGTGTTAGGTTTTAGTCTCCCTGGGTTGTAGATTACCCGCATGCATATGCTTGTGCAGTTATAACAATAAGTATAAGAAGCTAGTGTGTCACCCTAGGCCTGGATGTCACAAACAATAATCTGTGTCTGAGAGCAGGAGGGAGGTTCCCTGGTTAGGGACCATTAGCATGCAGCACCTCCTGTCCCAGGCCAGTAGGGGGAGCTGGCTGCCCTATAAAAGCTGGAACTGGGGCAGGGTTAGAGAGACCAGAACCCACTTCTGAAGTGACCAGAAGGGTTCTCAGAGAAGAGGGACAGGTCAGCAGCAGCTGAGGAGTCCGTGAGGCAGAGGAGAAACTGCAAGCCAGGGACAGAGGCGACGAGAGCCGGTCCTGGCTGAGAGAACCATTCTAACTGGACATTGGGGTCCGAGGCTGTCAGGGTTATAAGCCCAGCAGCAGAGAACCAACCCGCGAGGGATTTCAGGTCCCTTGGCCTAAGAAGCCTGGAGGCTCCGCCACACAGAGGGACCAGTACAGTGAGGAGAAAGCAAAAGGTACCCAAGGCCCGAGTCGCAAGCCATACAGGCAAGAAGTACACGGCCAGCTCAGGGACGTGGGCTATTACACCACGAAGAGGGGGATAGTCAGAAAGAGCATAGAGAGAATGGTAGGCCTACACACTCACCCTGACCAGTGGGGCTCGCCCGAATGCTCTCAGACACCCAGGCCCATTCCTAACCGGTACTACTGTTGGGTCATTAATAATTCCTACAATAAAGACCCTGTACTTTTTTAAGCGGACTCTGAACTCTTACTATTGCGGCCTGCACTATCACCCCTAGCATCCACCTACACTGCCCTGAGGCTATACTCTTCCCGTGGGGAGTTATCCTACCCCTGTGCTGCACACCAACACCAGCCTCAGCGGTCTGCCTCGCAGCGGCGGTTATCCCTGACCGCAATCCACGGGTGGCGTAGTCGGACATTTAAAGCACTGATTGATAGACTGCCACAATTTGGTCTGACCACCCTGAGCCACGGGATCAGGTTGCCACTACTACCCCCAGCATCGTACAGAAGCCCGGTTCCGGGTACCCCATGGCCCAGGGGGCGAGTCAGCTTTGGCGTAGTCGGCACGATTGTGACCAACCCGCCACAAACGGGTATTGCGTGCCTGAAAAAGACTTTATACATACCTGAGTGAAGTTTCCCGCCATTCGGGGCCATTTCCCGCCATCCGGAGCCGTTTCCCGCCATCGCGCGCCATCTTCGGAACGCCGCGCGGGAAGAAGAGGGGCGTGGACATCAAAAAATGCGCGAGACCTGAAGCCCTGCCCTACGCTGAGACGCTGCACTAGGTCCTGGAAGGAGATCCAGCGAACGCCGACGTCATCACCGAGCGACGCAAGCAGAGCCGCGGGCTACAGAAGAGGATCGCTGGAAGGTAGGCCATGGTTAACTAGGGGGGAGGAAGATGTCGGACGCGGAGGGACCCTCTACCACCAGCATAGCCGCTGCAGCTGTGATGCTGTTTTCCATGTCCTATATCACCGGAGTGGCCTGGCTGCCACAGTATGCCGGCGAGTCGCATACCTTGGGTGACTTTAAAGAAAGGCTGTATAGCTTGTTCAAGGTTTATCCCCTGACAGAAGAACAGAAAGTAAGCATACTGATAGGGCAGTTAACTGGTGCGGCCCAGCGGGAGGTAAAGTCTTGGACAGCGGAGGAGAAAAGGACTGTAAGGGGGGTTCTGACCCGTCTACGGGACACCTTTGATACCCGAACCTCAGCAGAAATCAAAATGCGGTTCTATGGATGTAAGCAGCGAGCCCAAGATAGTATCAGAGACTATGCCTTAAACTTGCAAGAAGCCCTGAGAGCAATCAAACAAGCTAACCCTGGCAGCGTGCAGGATACAGATAAACTATTGACTGACCAGTTCATAGAAGGTCTGCTGTCCAGCGCCCACAGAACCCAGCTGCGCCTCATGGCCCTACAGACCCCCGATTTGACTTTTGCACAGTTCAAAGATAGGGCCATCAGGGTGCTCCGAGAACCCGCACCAGGTGGCGCTGTAGCTTCCCGGCGCCCTGCCATCACTTACCACCAGGAGGCAGCGCCCTACCCTGCAGACCTTGTGGGGGCTGATGCGCAGGCCCTAAACCCATCCCCGCCTGCAAACCTGCACCATCAGGTCCAAGAACTAACAAAGAGTGTTGCTGCATTGACCAGGACCGTACAGTCGTTACAGATGGACCCGTCAGGACCAATCAAGCTGGCTTCCAGTCCGGAGGATGTCCCATGGCGTCGACGGAGGAGGATCCCGTCGTTCAGAGGGAGGCCCGCCGACCGTTACACTGAGGATGGACAGCCGATTTGCCGCCGTTGCAGCCAGCCGGAACACATAACCAGGTACTGTACTTTAAACGGGTCCGACCTGGGGCATAGGGCCAACCCCCAGGCATAAGGTCACCAGGCCCGTCTAATTGGCGTGATAAGTACGTAGGGGGACGCCCGGTTTTACCCGTAATGCTGGACGGTATCCTTATGAGTGCACTGCTGGACACCGGGTCCCAAGTGACTACCATCCCCTAAGTACTTTTCAAGCAGTACTGGAGTGACACTGATATAACCCGTTATCCAGACGATGACTTGAGCATCATCGCCAGCAATGGTCAACCCGTGCCGCAGGTGGGGTTCAGAGAGATGACCATCAAGATTGGTAAGGTTGAACTGCCGGCACAGGGAGTGATTATTGTGGACACTGACCGTCGTGAAAGTCACCCTAAAATAACTTTGGGTACTAACGTGATTGAAAATAGTCTTTCAGAGATAATTGTAATTTTACAGCAGGTGGTGATGAATGCTAGCTCCAGCCAACAGAGGGTCCTCCAGAAAGAGATAAGAGCCCTGATGAGACGGCAACAGGTAGAACTGTCTGGTGGTGAGAACGGTAGCGTGAGGATGAGCGACCCGTTCCCCATTGCCATGCCTCCCAAAAGTGAAATGATGATCTGGTGTCGGACTGCTATCGGGTTAAGAGGGAGAGACTACCAAGCCATGGTAGAAGCCGTGTACTCAGACAGCAGGCCCACCATTTTGACAGCCCGGGGGGTGGTTGATGTCCGCCGTGGAAGGGTGCCCGTCCGGATTTTAAACATTGGGTAAAGGAAAGTACACTTGCCTTGGTACGCTACATTAGCCAAATTGTTTGCTGTTGAACACAATGCAATCAGGGTCATGGAACCCTTGCCTCCATCTCCACCGGTGGAGGATAATGGCTCCCAGAAACACAAGGAGAACTGGTGCCAGAAACTCCATGTGGGTGCTGACTCCACTCCCCTGCACCAAAAACAAGGAGTCTACCGGTGGTTCAGGAGTACGAGAGAATCTTTAGTAAGCACCCGCTAGACTTCGGCCGAGTAAAGGGAGTGGAACACCACATCCCCACGGGGAGCCACCCACCAATAAAAGAGAGACACAGACCTGTACACCCTACACATTATCAGAACGCAAAGGGCATGCTCAGAGAAATGAAAGAAGCTGGGGTCATTAGAGATAGCTGTAGCCCCTGGGCAGCTCCCTTAGTTTTGGTAAAAAAGAAAGACGGTACCATGAGAAAGTGCGTGGACTATAGAAAGGTTAATCGTATTACCCATAAAGACGCGTAACCGTTGCCTAGGATAGAGGAGTCCTTAGCCGCACTAAAATCAGCTAACTTCTTCTCTACTTTGCATCTTACTAGCGGGTACTGGCAGGTTCCTGTGGCAGAGGCTGACAAGGAGAAGGCCGCCTTCACCACCCGATGGGATTAAGTGAATTCAACTGTATGCCCTTTGGGCTCTGCAATGCACCCGGGACCTTCCAGAGGCTGATGGAATGCTGTCTAGGGCACCAAAACTTTGAGACAGTCCTACTTTACTTAGACGACGTGATTGTATATTCGAAGACCTACAAGGACCATCTGAAACACCTGGCAGAGGTGTTCGAAGCCCTGGCAGGCTTTGGCCTGAAGGTGAAGCCCTCAAAGTGTCACCTCTTGAAACCGAAGGTACAGTACCTAGGACACGTGGTGAGTGCAGAGGGAGTAGCCCCCGACCCCGACAAGGTTATTGTTATGATCTGCTACAAGCACTAAGGAAAGACAGGAGATCTGTCCCTACAATGGAACTAAACTGGATCCCTACTATGTAACGGGGAACCTGATCCTGCGATCAGACCCGCTAAAGTCCTCAGCTAGTCTGTACAAAGACCTATAGATGCAAGGGAGGGATCCCTACAAGATCTAGGGACTGGGATAAAGTTGGACACCTCCTAGCAGAAATTGTAGCAGTAAAAGACAAACACACAACATAGAACATAGAGGTCAGAAGACCTAGCAAAACTAACAGAGAAAGGTAACAGAGCACAAAGCTAGCTCAAGAGTAGTAATACAATGAAGTCCAGCAAGGCCAGGAGGGCGGAGCCGGATTAAATAGGCAAAAAAGGTCATGTGACCAGCAAACTAGAAAAAAACCAACAGGAGAGTTCTAACAGTACCCCCTCTTCTAAGAGGATCCTCCGGATCCCCTAGGCCCGGGCTTATCAGGAAACCTCCTGTGAAACGCTCTGACAAGTCTGGAAGCAGAAACATCATCCGCCCTCACCCATGAGTTATCCTCGGGTCCGAAACCCTTCCAAGCGACGAGATACTGCAAACTCCCTCTATACCGTCTAGAATTTAGGATGCGGGAAATTTCATATTCCCCGTCCTCCACCACCGGAGGAACAGTGGCAGAGGCGTCACCAACCGACACATCAGCTCTTTTCAACAGAGAAACATGAAACACCGGATTAATCTTCCAGGAGGTAGGAACCTCCAACCTAACAGCAGATTGGTTAACTATCTGAAGCACCTTAAAGGGCCCTACAAACTTGGGACCCAATTTTTTAGAAGGAATCCTCAATCGCAGATTCTTAGAGGACAACCAAACCATGTCACCAATAGCAAACGAAACCTCTTGCCGTTTCCTATCAAAGTACCTCTTAGATTTTTTGTTAGCCTCCTGAAGATTATCACGCACATCCGTCCAAACTCTCTCCAAATCACCGGAAAAACTCTCCTCCTCAGGCACAGCCGATACCAATTTGGAGAATGACCCAAAAGACGGATGTCTCCCAGAACAACAAAAAAAAGGCGAACACCCAGCAGAAGAGGATGTATGGTTGTTAAGAGCAAATTCAGCAAGTGGCAGAAACTCAGACCACCCCTCTTGATTGTCTGCCACAAAGCAACGCAAGAACTGCTCAACATCCTGGTTCTTTCTTTCTGTCTGGCCATTAGACTCAGGATGATATCCGGATGAAAACGACAAATGAACTCCCAACCTGTCACAAAAGGCACGCCAAAAACGAGCCACGAACTGAGGTCCCCTATCAGAAACAATGTCAGTAGGAACGCCATGTAGTCTGACAATTTCCTTGACAAAGGCCTTAGCGAGTGTCTTAGCGCAAGGCAGTTTGATGAAGGGAACCAAGTGACACATCTTGCTAAAACGGTCCACGACCACCTAGATGACCGTGAAACCTTCAGAGGGGGGAAGGTCAGTAATAAAGTCCATAGCCAGATGTGTCCAAGGTGCACTAGGAACCTCCAGAGGGCAAAGCAACCCCGCAGCAGGAGCATGCGAAGACTTAGATCTAGCACACACAGTACATTGAAGCACCCACTTAATGACTTCCTTCTGCCATCCAGGCCACCAAAAACTACGACCCACAAGTCTCTTGGTCTCAGAAATTCCTGGATGACCTGCCAACCGAGACTCATGACACTCAACAAACAAATCTCTCCTAAAAGTCCTAGGCACAAACAACCTCCCATGGGGAGTGTTAGATGGGGCATTCTCCTGAGCTTTAAGAATCTCATCCTCCAAAACGGAGTCCAAAGCAGCAATCACAACACCTTCTTGTAAAATGCTCTCCTCCTCCTCCTCAGCACCGACCATGGGAGAAAAGCTGCGAGACAAAGCATCCGCTTTAACATTCTTGGTACCCGGGATGTAAGTAACGGAAAAATTAAACCGCGAGAAAAAAAGTGTCCACCTAGCCTGACGGGCATTCAAGCACTTGGCAGCATCAAGATAGATCAGATTTTTATGATCAGTGAAAACCTGAATGGGAAATTCAGCACCTGCCAAGAGATGACGCCAGTGTTCGAATGCGAGTTTAATAGCCAGCAATTCCCGATTACCAATATCGTAATTAAGTTCAGTCTCAGAAAATTTTTTTGAAAAAAAGGCACAGGGATGTACTCCATCCTTGCTTTCCTGAGACAACACCGCACCGACCCCCACAGAAGAAGCATCAACCTCAACCAAAAACGGCTTAGTCACATCAGGCTGCATAAGGATGGGAGCAGAGGTGAACCTCTCCTTTAGAAACACAAAAGCTTCAATGGCCTCAGAAGTCCACTGAACCGCATTAGCACCTTTCCTGGTGAGATCGGTCAGCGGTTTGACAATAATAGAAAATTTTTTTATGAATTTTCTGTAATAATTGGCGAAACCCAAAAACCTCTATATCGATTTCAAACCAATAGGCCTAGGCCATTCCTGCACAGCTTGAACTTTAACCGGGTCCATCTCAAAACCTTCAATGGAGATAATGTAACCCAAAAAACTAATTCTCTGTACAGCGAACTCACATTTCTCTAGCTTAGCAAAAAGCGAATTGTCCATAAATAACTGTAAAACCTCACGTACGCTCCGCCAATGAGACTCCAGATCAGGCGAATAAATCAGAATGTCATCCAAATACACAACCACATTTTTGCCGATCAAAGGTCTAAGGATGTCATTAAAAAGATTCTGAAAAAATGCTGGAGCATTGGTAAGACCAAAAGGCATAACCAGATTCTCAAAATGACCCACAGGAGTGTTAAAAGCAGTCTTCCATTCATCACCCTCCTTCATGCGCAACAAATTGTGTGCCCCCCGGAGATCAATTTTAGAGAACCACTTGGCCCCCACTAACTGGTTAAACAAATCAGGAATCAATGACAGTGGGTAAGGATTGCGTACAGTAATTTTATTAATCTCACGAAAGTCCAGACAAGGACGTAAACCGCCATCTTTTTTTTTTACAAAAAAAAAATCCAACAGCCACAGGAGACTTGTGACCGGTGGCCAAGCTTGTCTGTATGTATTCCTCCAAAGCCTTTCTCTCAGGAATAGTAAGATTAAATAAACGACTTTTAGGAAGAGTCGCTCCAGGGACAAATTCAATGGTACAATCATAGTCTCTATGGGGAGGCAAAATTTGTGACTCCATCTCAGAAAAAACTCTCCAAAAATCCTGAATAGGTACAGGTAATTCCCCTTTTTCCACCGCAGCAATACGTCCGTTACAACACTTGTCATAACATTTAGGGCTCCAGGACTTAATTTCATTGGTAGACCAATCCAGTACAGGATTGTGCAATTTTAACCAGGGCAACCCCAAAATTACTGGAGAAGGCAAATTATTTAATACTACCAAATCCAAATTCTCTTGATGAATACCATTAATAGTGAGGGGAAATTCACAGACCTTGTGAGTAACACTCTTCAAGGGAGAGCCATCAACAGAAACCACAGCAATAGGGGATGACAAAGGTTTAGGTTTTAATTTAAGTTTTTCCAAGAATCCCCCATCAATCACATTCAGAGTAGAACCACAATCCACAAATACCCGAAATTCAATTAATTCTTCCTGAGCAGCGGTAGTAGCAGATAGGAATACTCCCTTAATATTTAAACAGGCTATACGTGCATGACTGACCATTTTTTTTTCTTTGTTCATACGAAGCACACAGTTCTTAATGAAATGACCAGAATTTCCGCAATAGAAGCACAAACCTCCGGAAAGCCTGCGGTCTTTTTCCTGAGAGCGGGGTGCCATCGCCCCAATCTCCATCGGCTCTCCTTTGTCAGCACAGACCCTCTCAAGACTCGGAGCTGACATGACAGAGGATTTACTCTCATTAACCCTTGCACGCAGTCTCCTGTCCACCCGTATAGCTAATTGCATTGCCTCCTGCAAGTTTCCAGGTGTGGGATAAGCAATCAGCAAATCCTTAACCCTTTCACCTAGCCCTGCAAGAAACAAACTTTTCAAAGCTGAATCGTTCCACCCCACCTGGGCAGACCACCGACGGAAGTGAGAACAATATTTTTCCACATTACCTGATCCCTGCCTCAGATGTCTCAATTCAGACTCAGCAGATGAGACACGATCAGGATCATTGTACAACAAACCCAAAGCAGAAAAAAAACTATCCACTGATCTAAAGCACGGATCACTAGGTTGGAGAGAAAAGGCCCATCCCTGAGGATCTTTGCGCAAAAGTGACATTATGAACCCCATGCGCTGTGATTCATCACCAGAGGATCTGGGTCTTAAACGAAAATACAATAAACAAGCATTTTTAAAAGAAAAAAAATCTTGTTGTTCACCAAAAAATAGATCAGGCAGACGTATCTTTGGCTCCACAAAATGTGCTCCAGAAGAGCTACTCACGTGTTGTTGGAGCTCGGCCACCTCCAGAGAGAGTCCCTGCAAGCGTTGAGCCAAATCTTGAACCAAGACCATGATGGAAACTGAAGGTCTTTCCTTAGAGAAATTTTTTTTTTTTTTTTTAGGCTGGACTTACTGTTATGATCTGCTACAAGCACTAAGGAAAGACAGGAGATCTGTCTCTACAAAAGAACTAAACTGGATCCCTACGATGTAACGGGGAACCTGATCCTGCGATCAGACCCGCTAAAGTCCTCAGCTAGTCTGTACAAAGACCTAAAGATGCAAGAGAGGGATCCCTACAAGATGTAGTGACTGGGATAAAGTTGGACACCTCCTAGCAGAAATTGTAGCAGTAAAAGACAAACACACAACATAGAACATGGAGGTCAGAAGACCTAGAGAAACTAACAGAGAAAGGTAACAGAGCACAAAGCTAGCTCAAGAATAGTAATACAATGAAGTCCAGCAAGGCCAGGAGGGCAGAGCCGGATTAAATAGGCAAAAAAGGTCATGTGACCAGCAAACTAGAAAAAAAACAACAGGAGAGTTCTAGCAGTTACAGTAATCAAGAGCTGGCCAAGCCCCTCTAACATCAAAGAAGTGAGGCTATTCCTCGGGTTGGTAGGTTACTACCGAAGGTTCATCCCCGGGTTCACAAAGATGGCAGCTCCAATGCAGGACCTCCTGATAGGTCAGTCTAAATCCAGAAGTCACAAGCCACCCTTCAAGTGGGACAAGCCGGAAGAGGAGTCCTTCCGCCAGCTGAAGATGGCCCTCACGGGGGATGAGATCCTGGCCTACCCCGATTATGGCCAGCCTTTTATCCTCCACACAGATGCCAGTAATGTGGGGCTGGGAGCCGTACTGTCACAGAACCAACAGGGCAGAGAAAGGGTGATCACGTACGCCAGCCGGAAGCTGAGGCCCACTGAAAGAAACCCGGAGAATTACAGCTCCTTTATGCTAGAATTCTTGGCAGTGGTGTGGGCCGTCACAGAACGGTTTAAACATTACCTGGCCTCCGCAAAGTTCACTGTGTACACGGACAACAACCCGTTGACACACCTGGACAATGCAAGACTTGGTGCCCTGGAACAGCGGTGGATGGCCCGGCTATCAAATTATGACTTCACAATCAAATACCGGGCAGGCAGAACCAACGCCAATGCAGACGCCCTATCAAGAATGCCCCACCTACCCGAAGGAGAAGAAGACTCGGAAGAGCTGGAGGAAGTAGAGCTCCCTGCGTTCCACCGGTATGGGGCCTCTCAGTATTCTCACCGGGTAAGATACAGAGACCTAACCACCGTCATGTTCAACCCCTTACCCCGTCACGGCTGGGCTGAAACGCAGGATAGTGACCCTGCAGTTCGCTTGGTGAAGGAAATGCTGACTCAGGCATATGCCTATCCCGATCCGGATGCCCCTGAGGAAGCTAAGCAGCTGTGGAAGGAGAAGAGCAGACTATTCCTCTACGAAGGTAAACTGTGCAGAAGGCTTGTCAACCACCGGACACACGAGTTGACCTGGCAGGTAGTGGTCCCAAGACGAGATGCAGCAATGATCCTGGAGGCCTACCATGACAGAGCGGGACACTTCGGGTGGAAGAAACTGGAGTTCCTACTAAGAGAGCGGTTCTTCTGGGTCGGTATGAGAGGGGCCATAGAGAAGTGGTGCAGGGACTGCGGCCCATGTAACCTCAGAAGGAAGGACTGTACCAGCCAGAAGACACCCTAGAGGCCCATCGTCACCAGGCAGCCTCTTGAGCTGGTAGCTCTGGACCATGTGAAATTGGCTCCAAGCCGGTCGGGCTACATCTATGCCCTGACAATAGTGGACCACTATTCCCGGTTCCTGGTGGTGGTTCCTGTTAAAGACTTGACAGCCCAAACAGCGGCCAGAGCCTTCCAACAACACTTCTGCCATCCACACGGGTATCCGGAACAGGTCTTGACAGATCAAGGTCCAGCGTTTGAGGCTGAAGTCTTCCCGGAGTTCTGCAACCTCTACGGCTGAAAGAAGATTCGGACAACGCCTTACCACCCGCAAACCAACGGGCTGTGTGAGAAAATGAATAATATCGTCCTTGATCTCCTCAAGACGTTGCTCCTGGAAGAAAGCAGCCTGTGGCCGGAGAAGCTGCCAGACCTGATAGACTTATACAATCATATCCCGGTGAATGCTACAAATTGCACCCTGGCTTACCTGATGCGAGCAAGACCAGGTAAGCTGCCGGTAGGCCTGGAGATGGGAGTCCTGACACCCGAGGACACCTCCCCAGACGTGGACTGGGATACGGAACGGCGGCTACAGTACAAGAAGGTACAAGAGTGTGGAGAGGAGTCTGGCTCAAGCGAGAGAAAAGCAAGAGAGGCTCTTCAACCAACATGCCCCTGCTGGTCCCCTGGAACCTGGTGAGCAGGTCCTGAAGTGGAAGAGAAGGCTTCACAAGCTAGATGACCAGTGGGAGAGCGACCGGTACACAGTACTGCAGTCCGACCACAACAACCCGAAGGTATGTGTAATTACCAAGGATGGAGGAGAAACCACTTGCACCGTCTCCAGAGACCACCTAAAACGGTGCCCCGAGCAACTGCAGAGTCCAAGTGAAGATCAAGATGACCTTGAGCCCGCAGTGGACAAGGAAGAAATGGTCAGCACCGTTCTCGGAGAGTTCCCCCGATCCTGGACTCGGATAAATGACGCAATAGTGGTACCCGTCCTACACTTCCTTCAACCAACCCAGCAGGAGCCTACAGGAGAGCAGGAAGAACAAGAGGAACAAGCAGCCCCGGAGACGGAAGAACCCAGGCCAGCAGCCCAGGAGAGTCAACCCTCTGCTGACAGTGAGCCTGCCATGCCTGCGGTAAACCAAAGGACCGCAGACAGCTGCCTGCACTGCCTGTAAACCTAGCTAGTAGCTGTACCCTAAATGCTAGTGGGGAAAACCAGGTTAGACCACCACTAGACAGTGGGTTACGCAGGTCAACCCGGAGCACTAGGGGTCAAATACCAGCTCGCTGGAGGATCTAAATGCAAAGTATATATTTACCTGTATATTGCAAATGTTTTATGTTTGTTACCTGGTTATTAATAATGTTTTTCCAGTTTTTCCTAGTTCAATGGACTGGCAGGTCATGGACACTGAATGGCCGGAACTGTCTTGTAGATAGTTGCACTTGGTGCCCTCTTGTGAAGATGGCCACAGAAGAAAAACCTGTCCGGTGTGGCCCTCTTGTGGTCCAAACTTCACCTTGTTGGGTGATATGGACACCCGGTCACTGAAGCGCCGTGACCTTAAGGACAAAATGTGCTTGTATATATGTTATGTTATTATTTATACCCTGTATTTGTGTTTCCTGTTTAGTCCGGAGTACTAAATTTTACTAGGGGGGAATGTGTCACCCCAGGCCTGGGTGCCACAAACAATAATCTGTGTCTGAGAGCAGGAGGGAGGTTCCCTGGTTAAGGGACCATTAGCATGCAGCACCTCCTGTCCCAGGCCAGTAGAGGGAGCTGGCTGCCCTATAAAAGCTGGAACTTGGGCAGGGTTAGAGAGACCAGAACCCACTTCTGAAGTGACCAGAAGGGTTCTCAGAGAAGAGGGACAGGTCAGCAGCAGCTGAGGAGTCCGTGAGGCAGAGGAGAAACTGCAAGCCAGGGACAGAGGCGACGAGAGCCGGTCCTGGCTGAGAGAACCATTCTAACCGGACATTGGGGTCCGAGGCTGTCAGGGTTATAAGCCCAGCAGCAGAGAACCAACCCGCGAGGAATTTCAGGTCCCTTGGCCTAAGAAGCCTGGAGGCTCCGCCACACAGAGGGACCAGTACAGCGAGGAGAAAGCAAAAGGTACCCAAGGCCCGAGTCGCAAGCCATACAGGCAAGAAGTACACGGCCAGCTCAAGGACGTGGGCTATTACACCACGAAGAGGGGGATAGTCAGAAAGAGCATAGAGAGAACGGTAGGCCTACACACTCACCCTGACCAGTGGGGCTCGCCCGAATGCTCTCAGACACCCAGGCCCATTCCTAACCGGTACTACTGTTGGGTCATTAATAATTCCTACAATAAAGACCCTGGACTGTTTGAAGCGGACTCTGAACTCTTACTATTGCGGCCTGCACTATCACCCCTAGCATCCACCTACACTGCCCTGAGGCTATACTCTTCCCGTGGGGAGTTATCCTACCCCTGTGCTGCACACCAACACCAGCCTTAGCGGTCTGCCTCGCAGCGGCGGTTATCCCTGACCGCAATCCACGGGTGGCGTAGTCGGACATTTAAAGCACTGATTGATAGACTGCCACAATTTGGTCTGACCACCCTGAGCCACGGGATCGGGTTGCCACTACTACCCCCAGCATCGTACAGAAGCCCGGTTACGGGTACCCCACGGCCCAGGGGGCGAGTCACTAGGAAAGGCAAGAAAAACAGGAGATGTGCTGGACCGTCAGTATTTCCAAGTTTATCTGGATGACATCCTAATCTTCTCCAGATATCTAAACTTACATAATTTTCATGCAGACTCCATATTGAAGAGATTGCGACAAAATAATTTTATGCCAAGCTAGAAAAATGCCTCTTTGAGTGTCATGAATTGCCATTTCTTGGGTATATCATCTTGCCTGGAAATCTGTGTATGGATCTAGAGAAAGTCTCCGCTTTTTTTAATTTGCCACAACCTGTTGATATCAAAGCTTTCCAAAGATTTCTTGTCTTTGCAAGTTATTACTTATTTATTCAATAAAAATTACTCTCAAGTTGCAGCTCTTCCTACAGCCCGCACTTGGAAGGGTGGTAATTTTGCTGTTCAAGCCTTCCAGGAACTGAAATCTTGTTTTTGTAACACTTCAGTCCTACACCATCCTGATGTTAACAGACTATTCTTTCTTGAAGTGGATGACCCCGCTATTGGTGTAGGAGCAGTTCTCTCACAAATTTCCTCTGAATCAAGAAATCATCCCTGCGAATTCTCCTCCAAGAAATTCTATGAAGCAGAATGGAATTCTTCTATTGGTGACCATGAGTTCTTACTCAAAAATTAGCTCTATTGGAATGGTGACATCTACTGATAGTATCTGATAGCATACAACTCTGCCATTATGGAGTTGTCCACTGCTGGAAAACCCCTGCTTAATCAATTCAGGACCCCAATTAAAATAAAAATAATGGATACTCACCTCCCGTAGCAATGCCATTCCTGGAATGTAGATGCCACTATTCTCCTCAGGTGACGTGACACTGTTGTGTCACGTGTCTGCTGCAGCCAATCAGTGGCTGCTGTTTGACTAGTCAAGGAAACACATAAACTGGGGTGCAGAATAATGTCAATACATTTGGTTGACTGATGAGTCAAAATTTGAAACATTTGACTGTAAAAAAAGGCAGTTTGTTTGCTGAAGGGCTGGAGAGTGATACAATAATGAGTGTCTGCAGGAAACAGTGAAGCATGGTGGAGGTTCTTTACAAGTTTAGAGCTGTATATCAGCAAATGGAGTTGGAGATTTGGTCAGGATTAATGGTTTCCTCAATGATGAGAAATACAAGCAGCTACTTACCCATCATGCTATACCATTCAGAGAGGTGGCTAATTAGCTCCAAATTTATTTTACAGTACGACAATGACCCCAAAAATACAACCAATATCATTAAGAACTACAGTTATATGAAAAAGTTTGGGCACCCCTATTAATCTTAAGCTTAATGTTTTATAAAAATTGGTGTTTTTGCAACAGCTATTTCAGTTTGATATATGTAATAACTGTTGGACACAGTAATGTTTCTGCCTTGAAATGAGGTTTATTGTACTAACAGAAAATGTGCAATCTGCATTCAAACAAAATTTGACAGGTGCATAAGTATGGGCACCCTTATCATTTTCTTGTTTTAAATACTCCTACCTACTTTTTACTGACTTACTAAAGCACTTTTTTTGGTTTTGTAACCTCATTGAGCTTTAAACTTCATAGCCAGGTGTATGCAATCATGAGAAAAGCTTCTTAAAGTGGCCACTTGCAAGTTGTTGTCCTGTTTGAATATCCTCTGAAGAGTGGCATCATGGGCTCCTCAAAACAACTGTCAAATGATCTGAAAACAAAGATTATTCAACATAGTTGTTCAGGGGAAGGATACAAAAAGCTGTCTCAGAGATTTAACCTGTCAGTTTCCACTGTGAGGAACATAATAAGGAAATGGAATAACACAGGGACAGTTCTTGTTAAGGCCAGAAGTGGCAGGCCAAGAAAAACATCAGAAAGGCAGAGAAGAAGAATGGTGAGATCAGTCAAGGACAATCCTCAGACCACCTCCAGAGAGCTGCAGCATCAACTTGCTGCAGATGGTGTCACTGTGCATCGGTCAACTATACAACGCACTTTGCACAAGGAGAAGCCGTATGGGAGAGTGATGCGAATGAAACCGTTTCTGCAAGCACGCCACAAACAGAGTCGGCTGAGGTATGCAAAAGCACATTTGGAGAAGCCAATTTCTTTTTGGAAGAAGGTCCTGTGGACTGATGAAACCAAGATTGAGTTGTTTGGTCATACAAAAAGGCGTTATGCATGGCGGCAAAAAAACACAGCATTCCAAGAAAAACACTTGCTACCCACAGTAAAATTTGGTGGAGGTTCCATCATGCTTTGGGGCTGTGTGGCCAATGCCGGCACCGGGAATCTTGTTAAAGTTGAGGGACGCATGGATTCCACTCAGTATCAGCAGATTCTTGACAATAATGTTCAAGAATCAGTGACAAAGTTGAAGTTACGCAGGGGATGGATCTTTCAGCAAGACAATGATCCAAAACACCGCTCCAAATCTACTGCATTCATGCAGAGGAACAATTCCAATGTTCTGGAATGGCCATCCCAGTCCCTAGACCTGAATATCATTGAACATCTGTGGGATCATTTGAAGAGGGCTGTCCATGCTCGGCGACCATCAAACTTAACTGAACTGGAATTGTTTTGTAAAGAGGAATGGTCAAAAATACCTTCATCCAGGATCCAGGAACTCATTAAAAGCTACAGGAAGCGACTAGAGGCTGTTATTTTTGCAAAAGGAGGATCTACTAAATATTAATGTCACTTTTCTGGTGAGGTGCCCATACTTATGCACCTGTCAAATTTTGTTTGAATGCAGATTGCACATTTTCTGTTAGTACAATAAACCTCATTTTAAGGCAGAAACATTACTGTGTCCAACAGTTATTACATATATCAAACTGTAATAGCTGTTGCAAAAACACCAATTTTTATAAAACATTAAGCTTAAGATTAATAGGGGTGCCCAAACTTTTTCATATAACTGTATCTTCAGTGTAAAGAAGAACAAGTAAGTGATGGAAGTATTGCCATGGCCTAAACAGAGACCTTATCTCAGCATCATTGAGTCTGTCTGGGATTACATGAAGACACAGAAGGATTCGCCAAAGCCTACATCCACAGAAGATCTGTGGTTACTTCAACTGACATGTGAAAGAGCCCTAAGTGCACATATAAGGAGAGACCTGTCAGTCCCATGTAGCGGGTGGCAGAAGCCACCAGGGACACAACTGTCTGACTAGTCTCCCATGTGGATCTTTCCCTGGCAGCTTCTAAAGTATGTTTTTCTCTGAAATGCCGCAGCGTTTAAGAGTCCAACATCCCTGGCTGAGATATTGCAGTCAGTGCCTGATACATGCGGCCTGTGGATCATGGCTATCAGCTGTCAGTTCCCTTTAACCCCTTCATGACATATGACGTGTTTTTACGTCATATGTCTCCTCCCTGCCTTTGATGTGAGCTTGCACGCTGAGCCCACATCTTACCCCGCACATGACAGCTGATGTAATCAACCATCATGTGCCTTTAACAGCCATGGATGTTAACCTGTTAAATACCACTTGTTAATCTCTGACAGCAGGATTTAACATGCGCCCATCAACACACCCATGACATCCGCAAGCTGCTCAGAGGAGAGCAGCGCAAGAGGGGAATGTGTCTAGGAAAGTAGTATTTTACTTTCTTTTATCAGTCAGTACTTGTAGGGAGCCATCATATTCTGTGGTGGTTGGGACTATTGTGGGAGTTTTCATACTGTGTGTGGGGGGAATTGTACTGGTGGGGCCATTATACTGTGCGAAGTGATAAAAGGGGGTCTCATATTTTGTGGACATATTTACTGTAGGGACATCATACTGTTTTGGGGAAACTGGGGTCAAACTGTGCATGTGGGGGAATTCACTGCACGTGGGGGTGTCATCAGGGGCGTACATAGGAATCATGGGGCCCCAAAGTAGAAGTTGCAATTGGGCCCCCCACCCAAAAAAATGTAAATAATTGTCGGGGTCACAGAAGAGCAGATCTCACAACTTTCCAGCCTTTACATAGTAATTTTCCTCCTGCTGACGTCTTTCATTGCTCATAAAGTATGATGCCAACAAAAGAGTCCCCCAAACACAGTATGATACCCCCATGGTGAATTCCTCCACATGCGTAGTATAATGACCCTACTATACCCCACCTCAACTCCCAAGGCAAAGTATGCTGACTTCAACACAGTATGATCCCCCAACTGTGTGACCTAGAGCTAGAGAGGATGGTAGGTAATAAGGGAGGGTGTTATACATAATAAAAGATAAAACTATATAACTAAGGATGGCGCTATACATAATAAGCGAGTACACTATATACTAAGGGAGTATGCTATACATAATATGGTTACATTCCTGCATCTGTGTGCAGTGTCGGTGTGCTGCCCTGTTTTACAGACGCATTGAGCATGTCCCATTCTAATCCTCAAAATCGGATCAGAAAATGACATTCTCTGACCCTCTTAGATCTCATTCTCAGATTCGTGATTTTCATGGATGTGTGAATGGATCTATAAAACTCTACGAGTCCGTGGACCATCCGATAAAAAAGATCTGGCAGCACACGGAATTTCACACAAATGTGAGAATGTGGCCTAAGGGATTTTACAAACAACATTATCACTCCAAGTCACACAGTGCAGATACAGAATAATATTTACATCCAGGCACTTACCGCTGATGTCTCCTCTGATCAGAGCCGGTTTCTGCTGCTTCTTCTCCATCTGGTCAGACCTTCATGTCGACATCTCCCAGCCATGTCTCATCTTGTCACGATGATCCTCCAGCCTAGAAAATAACAAGGTGACATATATTGTATATATACATGCGTCTCCCCCACACTGCGGCCCTGAATACAGATATGTAAACACCCCCCCCTTCATTAATATACTATTAGCCACTTAGTAATCAAAATATAAAGTGATAAGCAGCACTGTGCCCCCTATTAACTATAATTGCCACTGGCCAATAATATAAATTATTCAGTCTCTGTGACTCTCCCCAATTAACTGTAAGGCTATGTGCACATGGAAAATATACAAGCACCCCTATCATTGCTTTGTCCCAGCACCCCCATCATTGCTCTGTCCCAGGACCTCCATCATTGCTCTCTCCCAGCACCCCCATCATTTCTCTCTCCCAGCACCCCCATCATTGCTCTCTCCCAGCACCCCCATCATAGCTCTCTCCCAGCACCCCATCATTGAGCTCTCCCAGCACCCCCATCATTGCTCTCTCCCAGCACCCCCATTCTTGTGCTCTCCCAGCACCTCCATCATTGATCTCTCCCAGTACCCCCATCTTTGCTCTCTCCCAGCACCTCCCGTCATTGCGCTCTCCCAGCACCCCCATCATTGCTCTCTCCCAGCACCTCCCATCATTGCTCTCACCCAGCACCTCCATCATTGCTCTGTCCCAGCACCCCTGTCGTTGCTCTCTCCCAGCACCCCCATCATTGCTCTGTCCCAGCACTCCTGTCATTGCTCTCTTACTGCAACCCCGTCATTGCTCTCTCCCTGCACCCCCGTCATTGCTCTCTCCAAGCACCCCCAACATTGCTCTCTCCCAGCAACCCCCGTCATTGCTCTCCCAGCACCCACATCATTTCTCTCTCCCAGCACCGCCATCATTGCTCTCTCCCAGCACCCCCATTCTTGCTCTCTCCCAGCACCTCCATCATTGATCTCTCCCAGTACCCCCATCTTTGCTCTGTCCCAGCACCTCCCATCATTGCTCTCTCCCAGCACCCCCATCATTGCTCTCTCCCAGCACCTCCCGTCATTGCTCTCTCCCAGCACCTCCATCATTGCTTTCTCCCAGCACCCCCATCATTGCTCTCTCCAAGCACCTCCATCATTGCTCTGTCCCAGCACCCCTGTCTTTGCTCTCTCCCAGCACCCCCATCATTGCTCTGTCCCAGCACCCGTCATTGCTCTCTCCCAGCATCACCATCATTGCTCTCTCCTTACAACCCCATCATTGCTCTCTCCCTGCACCCCTGTCATTTCTCTCTCTGAGCACCCCCAACATTGCTCTCTCCCAGCAACCCCCGTCATTGCTCTTCCAGCACCCCCATCATTTCTCTCTCCCAGCACCTCCATCATTTCTCTCTCCCAGCAACCCGTCACTGCTCTCCCCATCCCCACCATCCCTATCATTGTTCTCCCCATCCTCACCATCCCCATCATTGCTCTCCACAGCCCCATCACTGCTCTCCCCAGTCCCATCATTGCTCTCCCCAGCCCCATCAGTCCCATTATTGCTTTCCCCAGCCCCATCACTGCTCTCCCCAGCCCTATTATTGCTCTCCCCAGCCCCATCAGTGCTCTCCCCAGCCCCATCAGTCCCATTATTGCTTTCCCCAGCCCTATTATTGCTCTCCCCAGCCCCATCATTGCTCTCCCTAGCCCCATTATTGCTCTCTTCAGCCCCATCACTCCCATTATTGCTTTCCCCAGCCCCACCATTGCTCTCCCCAGCCCCAGAATTGCTCTCCCCAGCCCCATCATTGCTCTCCCTAGCCCCATTATTGCTCTCTCCAGCCCCATCAGCCCCATTATTGCTCTCCCCAGCCCCATTATTGCTCTCCCCAGCCCAATTGTTGCTCTCCCCAGCCCCATCAGCCCCATTATTGCTCTCCCCAGCCCCATTATTGCTTTCCCCAGTCCGATCATTGCTCTCCTCAGCCCCATCAGCCCTATTATTGCTCTCCCCAGCCCCATCATTGCTCTCCCAAGCCCCATTATTGCTCTCCTCAGTCCCATCATTGCTCTCCCTAACCCCATCAGCCCCATTAGCCCCATTATTGCTCTCCCCAGCCCCATCACTGCTCTCCCCAGCCCCATTATTGCTTTCCCCAGCCCCATCATTGCTCTCCCCAGCCCCATCAGCCCCATTATTGCTCTCCCCAGCCCCACCATTGCTCTCCCCAGCCTCATCAGCCCCATTATTGCTCTCCCTAGCCCCATCAGCCCCATTATTGCTCTCCCCAGCCCCACCATCCCCAACATTGCTCTCCCCCACCTCCCCTCCCCAGCGTTTCAGTAAAAAAAACAAAAAACACTTACCTCTGTGCCCGTTCCCCCGCAGGCCGCAGCATCCTTGTTGTCAGCAACTTTCTCCCTCACACAGGCCCGCGCTGCATGATGACATCATCAAGCAGCACGTGCCTGGGTGAGGGAGGAGGCGGCGGGCAGGAAGTAGAGGACGGATCTCTGCAGCTTCACTGCCATTCTCTCCTGTCAGCAGCGGAGCTGCAGGGATTGGTCCCTGCCCTCCGCGAGCAGGGAGAAGCTGCACCGGCGGGCCCCCCGGTACAGCTGCACCAGCGGTGGTATGTCCGCCCCCGGACTGCTATGGGGCCCCCCCAGCTCACGGGTCCCATAGCAGTCGCGTGGCCTGCCGCCATTGGCGGTACGCCACTGGGTGTCATGCAATGTGTTTGATGCATTTTTAGAGGCATCATACTCTGTGGGCCATAAAAGGGATATTGTAGTGGGAGAACAGTTATGGGCTTCAATAGGAGCAAAATTACTCTGTATGTGACGTAATACATGTTTCTCTCTGTTTTTAAATTTATGAGGCATGCCATTCTGTGACTCCTCCAATGCACAACGAAGTAGGGAAGGGGGGGCCCAATTAGGACTTTTGCTATAGGGCCCCATGGTTTCTATGCACGCCCCTGATAAGATGTCTAACTTTTTGTTTATTTGATACAGCCCTTGGTATAGCTGTCTGTACTTATACTTTCTCTATGTAACCCTATAATATAAATATAAATTACCCTATATGACCTAGCTTTTGGATAGATCATGAATATGTGATTTGTGGGTTCCCCAGGAGTCAAGTGATTGGGAGCACAGAAATAAATGTAGATTGAGAAGATAGAAATAAATGTAGCGCTCTTCCTAGTAAATATAGTGAAGGGCATGCTGCATGTTTTTTTTACTTGACCACATGGACCCCAGAGGTTAGAAATCTATGAACACACATGGTTTTCGATGGTTTATCGTAAACATTGTTCATCAATGTGTATTCCTCAAATATGCCTTTAAGACTCTGTATCAGGGGTCCTTAAACTACGGCCCGCGGGCCACATGCGGCCCGCGGAGGATTTCTATCCGGCCCGCCGGGCTGTGGGCGGAGGGGAGCGGTGTCAGCGCCCACTCCCTCCCGCTCGCTCAGGGCCCCAGCAGCCGGATACTTACCTCTCCCCGTGCCTCTGCAGATCCACTTTCTTCCTGCTGTTCGATCCCTGTGACGTCTCAGGTCAGAGGGTGCGGTGACGTCTTTCCACCGCGCCCTCCCCTGATCTGTCACAGGCAGCGCGGAGCGGGAAGACGCCGGCGATGCTGGAGTCCGGACCCGAGCAGCGGCAGCAGGTGAGAAGTGAGGTGAGTATTTTTTTTTTTTTTAATGTATGGAGGCATGGGGCATAATATTAGGGGTGACATCCTGCATGGGGCATAATATGGGGGGTGACATCCTACATGGGGCATTATATGGGGGAGTGACATCCTGCATGGGGCATTATAAAGAGAGGGGGGTGATATCCTGCATGGTGCATTATAACGACAGGGGAGTGATATCCTGCATGGGGCATTATATGGGGGGGGGTGACATCCTGAATGGGGCATTATAACGACAGGGGAGTGATATCCTGCATGGGGCATTATATGGGGGGGTGACATCCTGAATGGGGCATTATATGGGGGGTGACATCCAGCATGGGGCATTATATGGGGGGGTGACATCCTGAATGGGGCATTATAAAGACAGGGGAGTGATATCCTGCATGGGGCATTATATGGGGGGGTGACATCCAGCATGGGGCATTATATGGGGGGGTGACATCCTGAATGGGGCATTATAAAGACAGGGGAGTGATATCCTGCATGGGGCATTATATGGGGGGTGACATCCTGCATGGGGCATTATTGGGGGGTGACATCCTGCATGGGGCATTATATGGGGGCGGGACATCCTGCATGGGGCATTATAAAGACAGGGGAGTGATATCTTGCATGGGGCATTATATAGTGGGAGAAAGGGACATCCTGCATGGGGCATTATATGGGGGGTGACATCCTGCATGGGGCATTATAAGGGGGGAACAGCCTGCATAGGGCATTATAAGGGGGAAACAGCCTGCCTATTGAGGACCTATGCTGCCTATTGGGGACATTTACCTGTCCGTTGAGGACCTATGCTGCCTATTGGGGACATTTACCTCCCCATTGAGGACCTATGCTGCCTATTGGGGACATTTACATCCCTATTGGGGACATTTACCTGCCTATTGGGGACCTATGCTGCCTATTGGGGACATTTACCTGCCCATTGAGGACCTATGCTGCCTATTGGGGACATTTACCTGCCTATTGGGGACCTATGCTGCCTATTGGGGACATTTACCTGCCTATTGAAGACCTATGCTGCCTATTGGGGACATTTACCTGCCTATTGGGGACCTATGCTGCCTATTGAGGACCTATGCTGCCTATTGGGGACATTTACCTGCCTATTGGGGACATTTACCTGCCTATTGGGGACATTTACCTGCCTATTGGGGACCTATGCTGCCTATTGAAATACCGGTTGATTTAACTTTACTTGTTCTTCATTTGGTAATATTGTATTTGTTCCTGTATTGTTTTTTTACTTAAAAATAAGATACAGTGGTGGCCAAAAGTATTGGCACCCCTGCAATTCTGTCAGATAATACTCAGTTTCTTCCTGAAAATGATTGCAATCACAAATTCTTTGGCATTATTCTCTTCATTTAATTTGCTTGCAAGGAAAATACACAAAAGAGAATGAAGCAAAAATCAAATCATTGATCATTTCACACAAAACTCCAAAAAAGGGCCGGACAAAAGTATTGGCACCCTCAGCCTAATACTTGGTTACACAACCTTTAGCCAAAATAACTGCTAACAACCGCTTCCGGTAACCATCAATGAGTTTCTTACAATGCTCTGCTGGAATTGTAGACCATTCTTCTTTGGCAAACTGCTCCAGGTCCCTGATATTTGAAGGGTGCCTTCTCCAAACTGCCATTTTGAGATCTCTCCACAGGTGTTCTATGGGATTTAGGTCTGGACTCATTGCTGGCCACCTTAGAAGTCTCCAGTGCTTACTCTAAAACCATTTATAGTGCTTTTGGAAGTGTGTTTTGGGTCATTGTCCTGCTGGAAGACCCATGACCTCTGAGGGAGACCCAGCTTTCTCACACTGGGCCCTACATCATGCTGCAAAATTTGTTGGTAGTCTTCAGACGTCATAAAGCCATGCACACGGTCAAGCAGTCCAGTGCCAGAGGCAGCAAAGCAACCCCAAAACATCAGGGAACCTCCGCCATGTTTGACTGTAGGGACCGTGTTCTTTTCTTTGAATGCCTCTTTTTTTTTCCTGTACACTCTATGTTGATGCTTTTTCCCAAAAAGCTCTACTTTTATCTCATCTGACCAGAGAACATTCTTCCAAAACGTTTTAGGCTTTCTCAGGTACGTTTTGGCAAACTCTAGTCTGGCTTTTTTATGTCACGGGGTAAGAAGTGGGGTCTTCCTGGGTATCCTACCATACAGTCCCTTTTCATTCAGACGTCGACGGATAGTACGGGTTGACACTGTTGTACCCTCGGACTGCAGGGCAGCTTGAACTTGTTTGAATGTTAGTCGAGGTTCTTTGGAGATGGACTTGTAGCCATGAGATTGCTCATGCTTCCTCACAATTTGGTTTCTCAAGTCCTCAGACAGTTCTTTGGTCTTCTTTCTTTTCTCCATGCTCAATGTGGTACACACAAGGACACAGGACAGAGGTTGAGTCAACTTTAATCCATGTTAACTGGCTGCAAGAAACTGAGTATTATCTGACAGAATTGCAGGGGTGCCAATACTTTTGGCCAGCACTGTATGTGCAGTGTGCATAGGAATTTGTTCATAGTTTTTTTTTTTATTATATTCCGGCCCTCCAATGGTCTGAGGGACAGTGAACTGGCACCCTGTTTAAAAAGTTTGAGGACCCCCTGCTCTGTATAGTGTTCTAGATTAAAATACAAGAAGAACTCGGTTAAAATGTATATATTTTTATAAATACAGTATATTTAAAATTTCATTGTAAACGGAGTATAAGACAGCAATGACTGGTTTTATATTGCAATAATGTGACTTGAAAAGGCAGAGATAAATCCATAAAATTTAATTCTATTTAATTCTATATCTCGGGACATAAACAGCTTGAGTTGAGTTCAGCTCATTTACGCTGCAGTAACCATTTCACGAGCTGGTCACATTGTGTAGACTTTGTGAAGCAACCTCATTTAATGCTAATCTTAGATATTGATACTGTGTGCACCTCCAGTATACAGAATTAATGGAGTGGGTATAAAGTGGATATTGTATTTCTCTGTGTTGGGCCACATTTTGCTCTGGTTGTCTTACTTATTGAACTAAAAGAACTTTCTGATAATTTGTTCGACAATGTGATGTATACACTAACAAAACTTGCATGGGAAAACTTTTCTGCCTATTTTATTTTTTAACCAATTCAGCAGTAGTATTTGTATACCGATGGTAAATAGTTTCCATGTTTCACATCCATATGAACCATTTAGCAGGGGATGAGCTTCACATTCTTAGATTGATTCCTTTTTTATCAATATTGTTTGCAATTTATCTGCCCAATGTGCATTATAAAATGCTTTGAAATCAGAGAAAGGAAATTCTACATAACTAGCTGGAAATTAGAAGAACATATGTGAAGGAGAATTGACAATCTTTTTAAAAATCAGAATATGTTATAAAACAAACAGAAAAAACAGTATATAACCCTAATTCCAATATTGCTCTGACTGCAGCTTATATTCATGTGCCATGTAGGACACTTTGTCAGCACGAAAAAGTGATCTGAGGTCACCGAGCATGGGGACACTGTAGCACAACACCGCAGTAGTTCAGCCAAGGGAAGGAAGCTGTGAAATTTAGCCAAGCAAGAGCCACTGTGCAGGTGGCATTAACTGTCACATTGTAATTTACAGGTTGGGGCATAATATGCCAGGCAGAATGAGAGAATCAGAATGGTCCAACAGGGACTATGCACCTGAAAGTTAAGGTGTTACACTTGTTGGTGTGGACCCACTGCACCCCAAGCCAGGCTTACCCTGGAGGGCCGTAACTAAGCGACTACCTGTTCATCACTAGAGCCTCTGATTGTGAAGTTAGGCTTGAGTTGCAGGTAGCTGCCAGTTACCACTCCAGGGCAGTCCCTGGTATTGCAGCAGCTGACCTCAAGGGTCAGGAATGCAGGTACAGAGTTGGAGTGTCCGACAGGCCAGAGACAGGAATACTTGCAGAAAGGATACTGGTGCTGGTTCAGACTGGACAGCTTATAGACAGGACGGGTTCAGGATCACAGGTACTGGTTCAGACAGAGTGGCTGGTTTAAACAGGATGCGTTCAGAATCACAGGTACTGGTTTAGACAGGACAGCTGGTAAAACGGGACGAGTTCAGGATCATAGGTACTGGTTCAGACAGGATGGCTGGTTTAGACAGTACGGATTCAGGTTCAGGCGGATTCAGGTTCATGCACAAACAAGACGGTTGCAGGTTCAGGTATAGACAATAGGGATTCAGGAACAGGGACTGTTCAACTAAGTAGCAAGTGCAAGACTAACTAGACTCTAAAGTAGCTCAGGCACTTCCCTACAGGGCAGGGTGCCTTAAATACATGATGCATCTCAGCTATAGGCTGGGGATACTTTACGGGGTGCACGCTGCCCCTTTAAGAAACAGGGTGCAAGCGCGCTCTTAGCACGTTGCCAGGAGGCTCTGAGGCCTGGGAGCTCTGCTGGGAGCTGGAGCAGGAGGAACAGCAAAGTGGCCATGGCGGTGAGCATGTCGGCATCCCTGCCAGGGAGAGGGGGAGAACCATGCAGGGACACTGGCATTACCTAAGGGATGGCTCACCCTCTCAGCATTGCAATCTGAACAGACAATGGACAGACAAACAGTCCCGTGCAGTATGCTGTTGCAGCATGTTAAGGGTTTATCCACCGCTGACATTTTTTTACAGAGACTGTCCAGCATGGTATAAAATTAAAAAAATGAAGCGAAATCACCAATCTCCACCGCATCTCATCTAATGTTATTGGCATTACGGGTCACATGCCCAGCTAGACTGGCAGGGAGAATTTGACAGCATTAGAAGAGGTGGAGTGGGAATTGGTAAAGTGATTGTGATGCATATTTTATTTTACAGCATGCTGCACTTTTTCTTTATTCAGGAATGGACAATCCTGATAGAACTGTTTAAGCAGTAACTAAACTTTTAAGCAACTCTTCAGAATAAGCCATATGTGGGCATGAAAAATAACACCATCTCTGGCTGTTACAAGGCTTGTTTCTTGCATTTTCTCCAGTTTTCCCCTGTGCAGGTTTTCTCTCTTAATTTGCAAATAACGTTGAACTCGTGGATGGAGACTAGCTGCTATAGTGTCTCCAATACATGAGTCAGACCACAAAGTTATTCTTGATCTTTATTCCTTAGTTAGCATGCAGAGAGATACAGCAAAATCATGGAGAAAATTAGACAACTGTGCAGTGTAGATGTGAACCCAACTTTGGAGTGAGGTAAAAGACTTGTCAGAAAGTTCAGTAGAATCTTTGTGTGTCTCCCTCTGCCTATTTATTCACTCGCTCCTCACTCCTCTTCCCCTCTTTATAGAGCATAAAAGGAGGTGCAACCTGAAAACTCACTGTCCTGTCAGTCTGTAATGGGCTTGCAACGACAGAGAGGAACCAGAAGACAGCAGCGTCTGAGTTAACGTACTCCTGCATTGAATAGAGGCACTTCTCCCTCTTAATAAATGGTGCTGGTTTCTTTCAGCAGTGCAGGAATTAAACTGCTCACCTTTGATTCTCTGTAGATTCATTCTTGGAAGTTCTCAGCTGTGCAGTATCAGCCACTCCCCTCTCCTATATAGTCTCTGCTCTGCCAATCTGGATTGCCAGTATTAACTCTAGTACTGCCTGGTGAGGAGTGGAGGATTTGGTGTTCGGTACAGGCGTTAAAGGAGAGTTGTTCTGTGACTGTTGCTAGGAGTTTTGGCTGTGTGCATAGTCTCTTTCTCTTTTATTTTTGTTTACCTTCCTAATCCCTTCAGTGCTTTCCTTCTGTTATCTGTGAGTGCATATTTTGTATGTTTGGTATTTTCACTGTGGTAGATTGGCTCACTGGGTTGAACATAGAATTAGACACAGGAACACTGTCTCTTTAAATCTTCTGTGGTTTATTAAGAGCACTGCATAAACCATGGCAATGTTAGCAAAACAAAAACGACCTACTTGGCCAAACAGGCAGAACAAAATATATTGTATGGCACAGTCCTTGTTGCTACGGGTAACCGCCCGCTTCAGGAACAAACAGCTCAATGTTTAGCTTGTCTTCACTTGTGATGAACGAGCACTAAAATGCTTGGGTACTTGTTGCTCGGGTTGAGCAAATTGGAATGCTCGGGTGCTCGACCCGAGCAAAGAGCCCAATGTAAGTCTATGGGAAACTCGAGGATTTTTCAGGTGGCTCCCCCCGGTGGTCTGCAGAGGGCCTAAAAATTGCCCAAATCAATGGAAACAGTGCTCAAATGACATGGGAACAGCAATTTAGGAAAAACCCCAATACCAGTTTAAAGACTCATAGAGCTGGGCCACAGTAACAACATGTTCCCATTAGAAAGGAGCAGGTCTGCTATCCAGTTATAGGGTATGCAGTGAGTCCATCAGCTGCCAAAATTAAGGAAAAATCCCAATAACAATTTAAAGACACATGGAGCTTGGCCACAGTAACGACATGTTCCCATTAGAAAGGAGCGGGTCTGCTCTCCAGTTATAGGGTATGCAGTGAGTCCAACGGCTGCCAAAATTTAGGAAAAACCCCAAAACCAATTTAAAGACACATAGAGCTTGGCCACAGTAATGACATGTTCCCATTAGAAAGGAGTGGGTCTCCCATACTGTTATATATGCAGTGAATGCAACAGCTGCCAAAAATTTGAAGGAACTCCAATGCGCCTTGCAAGAGATGTAGAGGTCGGAGAGCCCCCTGAAAACAATGTTCCCATTAATAGGAAGTGGGTCTCCCATACTGTTTGCCTATGCAGTGAATGCAACAGCTGCCAAAAATTTGGAGGAACTTCAATTTCCCTTGCAAAAGATGTAGAGGTCGGAGGGCCTCCTGAAAACAATGTTACCATTATTAGGAAGTGGGTCTCACATACTGTTTGCCTATGCAGTGAATGCAACGGCTGTCAAAAATTTGAAAGAACTCCAATGCCCCTTGCAAGACACGTAGACGTCGGAGGGTCTTTGAAAACAATGCTCCCATTATTAGGAAGTGGGTCTCTCATACTGTTTGCCTATGCAGTGAACGCAACGGCTGCCAAAAATTTTGAGGAACTCCAATGCCCCTTGCAAGAGTGTCATATGCGTAGATATGGTGAAATGGTAGATATTGTGGTGATATGGTAGTGGAGGATGAGGATGAGGAGAAGGAGGAGACAAGAGCAAGTAGACAAAATCAGGAAGCGTATACCCATGTCTGGGTGTGAAGACAGAGGTGCAAGCTATAAGAGTTAGACCTCCCCAAAAAAAGACACTGTATTTGAGTTTATGCTATGCTGCTATCATTCTGTGGTGTTGAGAAGTCTGGCGCAATCCAGCTCTTGTTCATTTTTATGAGTCAGCCTGGCAGCATTTTAAGTTGACAGCTGGATGCGCCTATCGGTTATAATTCCACCAGCGGCACTAAAAACCTGCTCTGACAAAACGTTAGTGGCAGGGCAGGCCAGGACCTCCAAGGCGTAGAGAGCCAGTTCATGCCACGTGTCCAGCTTGGATACCCAATAATTATAAGGCACAAAGGAATCACGAAGGACGTTGATTTGGTCGACAAGTTACTCTCTCAGCATCTTCCGAAACTTTTCCCTCCTTGTGAGAGTACCGCGCGCCTCAGGTCCTGTGCGATGGGAGAGACTGAGAAAACTGTTCCAGAACTTTGACAGTGTTCACCTGCCTCAGCTGGATTGCATTTGTGTTTCTCTCACCTGTACTCCTTGGTTGTGCAACGAACTGTGACCTCTGCTGCCAGCATTTTCAGATAGGAATTTTTTTTAATAGTTCCGCAACAAGGGCATTCTGGTACTGCCCCATTTTATTAGGCCTGTCCGGCAAGGGAATAAGAGACAGAAAGTTCTCCTTGTAGCGTTGGTCTAGAAGTGTCACCAACCAGTAATGACTGTCACCCAAAATTTGGACAACGTGAGGGTCACGGGAAAGGCAGGGTAACATAAACTCAGCCATGTGTGCCAAACTGCAAGACTTCCGTGTCCTCACCAAGAGAATGACTGACCATACTCTCCTCCTCATCCTCCTCTTCCTTCTCCTCCCTGTCCTCAGGCCATCCACGCTAAACAGACGGTACGACAGTTGTGCAGGTAGTACCGTCTGTAGCGCAGGAAACTAGCTCCTGTTCTTCCTCCTCCTCCTCTTCCTCATTGTCACTCAATCCACGTTGGGATGAGATGAAGCTGGGCTGTGTGGAATCACCCTGTATGGTTCCTTGCTCCTTCTCATCGAGCTCCACCTGCAATGCCGGTCAGAGGTGTCAGCCACAGCTCTGCCTGCTCTTTCAGAGCTGTCCACAACTCTCAGTGGTGTGCGGTTTGTCACCTAAGCATATTAGCTTCAGCACAGCCTGTTGCCACTTGGCCGAGGCAGTGCTGCAGTGCTTCCAGCTTGCGACTGATGTGGTCATTTCGGAAATGGAGGCTGAAGAGGAGGTGGAGGAGGAGGTGGTGCAGGAACTGTAGAATGTTGGGGAAACCCTGATTGTCCCAGGGTCCACAGTCCTCGGCGTCGGGAGGACGTGTTCCGTCTTAAGGTCCGACTGGGTCCCGGCTTTCACAATATTAACCCAGTTTGCCATCTGAGAGAGATGTACTGTCCCTGCCCACAAGCACTTGTCCATATGCCCGTGGTTTGGTAAACTTTTCGAGTAACTGCGTTGTTGAGGGCATGGCTAATGTTGTGAGACACTTGATCGTGTAATTCGGGGATGGCACACCGAGAGAAATAGTGGCGGCTGGGGACCGAGTACTGAGAGATGGCCGCCGTTATCAGGTTGCAGAAAGCTTCCATCTCCACGGGCCTAAAAGGCAACACTTTGAGTGCAAGTAGTCGTGAAATGTGTTAATTTAGTAGTGCGGCCTTTGGGGCTTTGGCTGTTATGTTCTGCTACCAGAGCTAAGGAAAGAGAGGAGATCTGTCCCTACGATAGAACTCAGCTGAATCCCTACGATGTAACAGGGAACCTGATCCTGCGATCAGACCTGCTAAAGTCCTAAGCTAGTCTGTACGGAGACCTATAGATGTGGGGAAGAAATCCCTACAAGTACTAAGGACTGGGAGGAAAATGGGACACCTCCTAACAGAAATAGTAGCAGACAGACGAACAAACAAAATATATAGAACATAGAGGTCCGTAGACCAAGCAAACTAACAGAGTTAGATACAGAGCACAGGCTAGCTAGAAAGTAGTTATACAATGAAGTCCAGCAAAGCCAGAAGGGCGGAGCAGGATTAAATAGGCCAACAAGGTCATGTGACCAGCAAAGGAAAAAACCTAAGAGCAAGGTTCTAACAGTACCCCTCCTTCTAAGAGGATCCTCCGGATCCCCTAGGACCAGGCTTATCAGGAAATCTCCTGTGAAACGCTCTGATAAGTCTGGACGCGGAAACATCATCTGACCTCACCCAAGAGTTATCCTCGGGTCCGAAACCTTTCCAGGCCACAAGATACTGCAAACTACCTCTATACCGTCTAGAGTTAAGGATGCGAGAAATTTCATATTCCCCGTCCTCCACCACCGGAGGAACAGAGGCAGAGGCGTCACCATCCGACACAACAGCTTTTTTTAACAGAGAGACATGAAATACCGGATTAATTCTCCAGGAGGTAGGAACCTCCAACCTAACAGCAGATTGGTTGACAACCTGAAGCACCTTAAAGGGCCCTACAAACTTGGGACCCAATTTCTTAGAAGGAATCCTCAACCGCAGATTCCTAGAGGACAACCAAACCATGTCACCAACAGCGAACAAAACCTCCTGTCGTTTCCTATCAAAGTAGTCTTTAGATTTTCTGTTGGCCTCCTGAAGATTACCACGCACATCCGTCCAAACTCTCTCCAAATCACCGGAAAAATTCTCCTCCTCAGGTACGGCAGATCCCAACTTGGAGAACGACCCAAACGACGGATGTCTCCCAGAACAACAAAAAAAAGGCGAACAACCAGCAGAAGAAGATGTATGATTGTTCAGAGCAAATTCAGCAAGTGGCAGAAACTCAGACCACCCCTCTTGATTGTCTGCCACAAAACAACGCAAGAACTGCTCAACATCCTGGTTTTTCCTTTCTGTCTGGCCATTAGATTCAGGATGATATCCGGACGAGAACGACAAATGAACTCCCAACCTGTCACAAAAGGCACGCCAAAAACGAGCCACGAACTGAGGACCCCTATCAGAAACAATGTCAGTAGGAACGCCATGAAGTCTGACAATTTCCTTGACAAAGGCCTTAGCGAGAGTTTTAGCGCAGGGCAGTTTGACGAAGGGAACCAAGTGACACATCTTGCTAAAACGGTCCACGACCACCCAGATGACAGTAAAACCCTCAGAGGGGGGAAGGTCAGTTATAAAGTCCATAGCCAAATGTGTCCAAGGAGCACTGGGAACCTCCAAAGGACAAAGCAACCCCGCAGCAGGAGTATGTGAGGACTTAGATCTAGCACATATAGTACATTGACGCACCCACTTAATGACCTCCTTCTGCCATCCAGGCCACCAAAAACTGCGACCCACCAGTCTCTTGGTCTCAGAGATTCCGGGATGACCTGCCAACCGAGACTCGTGACACTCAACAAACAAATCTCTCCTAAAGGTCCCAGGCACAAACAACCTCCCATGAGGAGTGTTAGATGGGGCATTCTCCTGTGCTTTAAGAATCTCATCTTCCAAAACGGAGTCCAAAGCAGCTATCACAACACCTTCTTGTAAAATGTTCTCCTCTTTCTCAGCACCGACTATGGGAGAAAAACTGCGAGACAAGGCATCCGCCTTAACATTCTTAGTACCAGGGATGTAAGTAACGGAGAAATTAAACCGCGAGAAAAACAGTGCCCACCTAGCCTGACGGGCATTCAGGCGCTTGGCAGCATCAAGATATATCAGATTTTTATGATCCGTAAGAACCTGAACGGGAAATTCCGCACCTTCCAAGAAGTGGCGCCAGTGTTCAAATGCGAGTTTAATAGCCAATAATTCCCGATTACCAATATCGTAATTCAGTTCAGTCTCCGAAAATTTTTTTGAAAAAAAGGCACAGGGATGTAATCCATCCCCGTTATCCTGAGACAATACTGCGCCAACCCCCACAGAGGAAGCATCAACCTCAACCAAAAACGGCTTAGTCACATCAGGCTGCATAAGGATGGGAGCAGAGGTGAACCTCTCCTTGAGATACACAAAAGCTTCAATGGCCTCAGAAGACCACTGAACCGCATCAGCACCTTTCCTGGTGAGATCGGTCAGAGGTTTGACAATACTAGAAAAATTTTTTATGAATTTTCTGTAATAATTGGCGAAACCTAAAAACCTCTGTATCGATTTCAAACCAATAGGCCTAGGCCATTCCTGTACAGCTTGAGCTTTAACCGGGTCCATCTCAAAACCTTCGCTGGAGATAATGTAACCCAAAAAACTAATTCTCTGTACAGCGAACTCACATTTCTCCAGCTTAGCAAAAAGCGAATTGTCCATTAATAACTGTAATACCTCACGTACACTCCGCCAATGAGACTCCAGATCCGGCGAATAAATCAAAATGTCATCCAAATACACAACCACATTTTTGCCGATCAAAGGTCTAAGGATGTCATTAATAAGATTCTGAAAAAATGCAGGAGCATTAGTAAGACCAAAAGGCATAACCAGATTCTCAAAATGACCCACAGGAGTGTTAAAAGCAGTCTTCCATTCGTCACCCTCCTTCATGCGCAACAGATTGTATGCCCCCTTAAGGTCAATTTTAGAGAACCACTTGGCCCCCATTAACTGGTTAAACAGATCAGGAATCAATGGCAGTGGGTAAGGATTGCGTACAGTAATTTTGTTAATCTCACGAAAATCCAGACAAGGACGTAAACCGCCGTCCTTTTTTTTTACAAAAAAAAATCCAACCGCCACAGGAGACTTAGAAGGCCTAATGTGACCGGCGGCCAAACTTGTCTGTATGTATTCCTCCAAAGCCTTCCTCTCAGGAATAGTAAGGTTAAATAAACGACTTTTAGGAAGAGTCGCTCCAGGGACAAATTCAATAGAACAATCATAGTCTCTATGGGGAGGCAAAACCTGCGATTCCTTCTCAGAAAAAACTCTCCAAAAATCCTGAATAGGAACAGGCAATTCTCCCCTATCCAAAGCTGCAATACGCCCGTTACAACACTTGTCATAACATTTATGGCTCCAGGATTTAATTTCACTGGTAGACCAATCCAGTACAGGATTGTGAAATTTTAACCAGGGCAATCCCAATATTACTGGAGAAGGCAAGTTATTCAAAACTACCAAATCCAATTTCTCATGGTGAACACCATTAATAGTGAGAGGAAATTCACAGACCTTGAGAGTAATATTCTTCAAAGGGGAACCATCCACAGAAACCACAGCAATGGGGGATGATAAAGGTTCGGGTTTTAAATTGAGTCTTTCCAAGAATCCCCCATCAATTACATTCAGAGTAGACCCACAATCAACAAACACCCGAAATTCCATTAATTTTTCCTGAGCAATCGTGGAAGCAGCTAAAAATACACCCTTGGAATTTAAACAGGCAATACGGGCATGACTGACCATTTTTTTTTCTTTCTTCATACGAAGCTCACAGCCTTTAATCAAATGACCAGATTTTCCGCAATAGAAACACAAGCCTTCAAAAAATCTACGGTCTTTTTCTTGAGAGCGAGGTGCCACCGATCCAATCTCCATCGGTTCACCACTGTTAGTACACACATTCTCATAACCAGAAACTGACATAGCAGAGGATTTGCTCTCATTAACCCTTGCACGCAGTCTCCTATCCACCCGTATAGCTAATTGCATAGCCTGTTGCAAATCTTCAGGTGTAGGATAAGCAATTAGCAGGTCTTTAACCCTTTCATTGAGCCCAGCAAGAAATAGACTTTTCAGAGCAGAATCGTTCCACCCTGTTTGAGTAGCCCAACGACGGAAATGAGTACAATATTTTTCCACATTACCTGATCCCTGTTTCAAACGTCTCAACTCAGTCTCAGCTGATGCGACACGGTCAGGATCATCATATAATAGTCCCAAAGCAGAAAAAAAACTATCCACTGATCTGAAGCATGTATCACTAGGTTGCAAAGAAAAGGCCCACTCCTGAGGCTCTTTGCGCAAAAGTGACATTATGAACCCTATGCGCTGGGATTCATCCCCAGAGGACTTGGGTCTCAAACGAAAATGCAATAAGCAAGCATTTTTAAATGAAAAAAATTCTCGGTGTTCACCAAAAAATAAATCCGGCAAACATACCTTAGGCTCCAAGAAATGTGCTCCAGGACAGTTACTCACGTGCTGACGGAGCTCGGCCACCTCCAGAGAGAGTCCCTGCAGGCGATGAGCCAAATCCTGAACCGACACCATGATGGAACAGAAAAATCTTTCCTTAGAGAATTTGCAGGCTGGACTTACTGTTATGTTCTGCTACCAGAGCTAAGGAAAGAGAGGAGATCTGTCCCTACGATAGAACTCAACTGAATCCCTACGATGTAACAGGGAACCTGATCCTGCGATCAGACCTGCTAAAGTCCTAAGCTAGTCTGTACGGAGACCTATAGATGTGGGGAAGGAATCCCTACAAGTACTAAGGACTGGGAGGAAAATGGGATACCTCCTAACAGAAATAGTAGCAGACAGACGAACAAACAAAATATATAGAACATAGAGGTCCGTAGACCAAGCAAACTAACAGAGTTAGATACAGAGCACAGGCTAGCTAGAAAGTAGTTATACAATGAAGTCCAGCAAAGCCAGAAGGGCGGAGCAGGATTAAATAGGCCAACAAGGTCATGTGACCAGCAAAGGAAAAAACCTAAGAGCAAGGTTCTAACATTGGCTGTGTATTTGCGCTTGCGTTCCAAGGACTGGGGTATGGACAACTGAGCGCTGCGCTGGGAAAAGGACGTGGATGTGCTTGCTGATGGTGCTAGTTTAGAGTCTGCAATGACATGTGCAGGGCGGGAGGCATCTTCGCATGCGCCATGAACAGGGGATTGGCGTGCACGCACAACAGCGGAAGAAGCAGTGGTGTCACCTGCAGACACTGTTTCTGGACCCTGGGGTTCGGCCCACTTTGTAGGGTGCTTGGCTGCCATGTTCCTGATCATGCTGGTGGTGGGCAGGCTGCTAGTTTTGCTACCCCTGCTGATGCTGGCCTGGCAGGTAGTGCAAATGGCCTTTTTGGGGTTACCTGCAGAGTCAGACTCGGGAAGGCCTAACAGTTATACTGGCAATTTCCGTCGTGTTGGTGTTACGGGGAACGCTTTCCCGCCTTGTATCTGCAACCACCACACTGCTTCTTCCTGCCTGTTGTGGTGCTATGCCTCCCTCCCCATGCGTGCTGCTGTCCTCGCTCTGCATGTCCCCCTGGCAGGTTGGGTCAGTTACTATATCATCCACCACCTCATCTTCCACTTCCGCTCCCTGATCCTCGTCCTCACTTTCTGGCAATTGTGTCTCATCATCATCATCATCCACCTCTTGCGACAGTAATTGCACTTTCCCACCTTTACCTTCGTGTGACCGTAGCTGCTCAAATATTTAGGCATCGCTACACGCGTTCTCCTCTTGACTCGCTAGATGCTGGCCGGGTGAGAGGCCCGAATCTACAAATGGAAAAGTGAACAGCTCTTCTGAGTGTCCAAGTGTGGAATCAGTTGTCTCCGGGCACTCAGCATGGTGGGAGGAAGGAGGATCAGGGTGAGGAATATGCGGTCCAGACTCACGGCTTCTGAGACTTGACCGTGTGGTAGGCAGGGTGGTAGTGCTGGTGACAAAGTGACTGGAAGTATTATCTGCTGTCCAACTAACAATCTTTTGACATTGTTCTGGGTTTAATAGTGGTGTGCTGCGGTCCCCTAGCAATTGGGACAGGAAGGTCAGGCGACAAGATGTGGGTGTTTGTTGTGGCACAATTTCAGCTTGGTCACGGCCATGGCCTCAGCCTCGGCCTCTGAATGCACCATCACGTCCACTTCCCCGTCCCTTGCCACGCACCTTGCCCATTTTAAATGGAGGACAATATTTTCCATGTTCACTAGAAATGGCTGATTTTGGAACACAGTTATATTTGATACCTCTGACAGAGAACCATGGTTTTAAATAGCAGGCCGGTAATTTACTAATACTATTCTTCACAGAGACCTAGTGTGAATAGCTTGACCGACACACTGCAATGAAATGGAAGGCAAAAATGGCTGATTCTGGAATGCTGTTATATGTGATATGTCTGACAGAGAACCATGGTTTTAAATAGCAGGCCTGTAATTTACTAATACTATTCTTCGCAGAGACCTAGTGTGAATAGCTTGACTGACACACTGCAACGAAATGGAAGGCAGAAATGGCTGATTTTGGAACGCAGTTATATGTGAGATAAGTCTGACAGAGAACCACGGTTTTAAATAGCAGGCCTGCAGTTTACTTATACTATTCTTCTCAAAGACTTACTGTGAATAGCTTGACCGGCACACTGCAACAAAATGAAAATGTAAGGCAATATTTTCCAGTTCAAATTTCTGGATTTTTTTCTCTGTAATATGGAAAAGATCTGGTTGTATTCTGCAGTGCTAACAAGCAAATGGAGCAGAAAAAATGTGTACTCTGGATTGCTTTTTAAGCAAATAATCAGGATTAAGATAAAAAAAATTGGCCCTGGCCCCAGATATATGGGGCTAAGTCTACAAATATATGTCAGAACAGCAGCAGCAGACAGAACGTTCAATGGACCCTCTTGTGCTGTATCATACACTGCAGTCTGCCACATACACTGCCTGCCTGCCTAACTCCTGTTATCACCTTCACCACTGAAAAAATGCACCTGGATTAGTCCTCAGAAGGACTGTTAGTTCAGATGGATATACAGGTGCATCTCACTAAATTAGAAAATCATCAAAAAAATAATTTATTTCAGTTCAATACAAAAAGTGAAACTCGTATATTATATAGAGACATTACAAATAGAGTCATTACAAACAGAGTGATCTATTTCAAGTGTTTATTTCTGTTAATTTTGATGATTATGGCTTATAGCCAATGAAAACACAAAAGTTATTATCTCAGTAAATTAAAATAATTAACAAAAAACACCTGCAAAGGCTTCCTAAGCGTTTAAAAAGGTCCGTTAGTTGGTTTCAGTAGGCTCCACAATCATGGGGAAGACTGCTGACTTGACAGATGTTCAGAAGGCAGTCATTGACACACTCCACAAGGTCCCAGGGTTCCAATTTTCATCTGGAAATCAAGGTCCCAGAGTCTGGAGGAAGAGTGGAGAGGCACACAATCCAAGCTGCTTGAGGTCTAGTATGAAGTTTCCACAATCAGTGATGGTTTGGCGAGCCATGTCATCTGGTGGTGTAGGTCCACTGTGTTTTATCAAGACAAAAGTTAGCGTCTACCAGGAAATTTTAGAGCACTTCATGCTTTCCTCTGCCGACATGAGATGGAAATTTCATTCTCCAGCAGGACTTGGCACCTGTCCACACTGCCAAAAGTACCAATACCTGGTTTAAAAACAACAGTATTACTGTGCTTGATTGGCCAGCAAACTCACCTGACCTTAACCCCATAGAGAATCAATGGGGTATTGTCAAGAGGAAGATGAGAGACACCAGACCCAACAATGCAGACGAGCTGAAGGCTGCTATCAAAGCAATCTGGGAAGCAGTGTCACAGGCTGATCATCTCCATGTCACCCGCATTGATGTAGTAATTGATGCAAAAGGAGCCCCGAACAGTTATTGAGTGCATTTACTGAACATATATTTCAGTAGGCCAACATTTCGGATTTTAAAAACATTTTTCAACCTGTTGTTATAAAATATTCTAATTTAGTGAGATAATGATTTTTGTGTTTTCATTGGCTGTAAGCCATAATCATCAACATTAACAGAAATAAACACTTGAAATAGATTAGTGGTGAGCGATCACTAAAATGCTCGGGTGCTCGAAGCTCGGGCCGAGCTTACCGTGACACTCGGGTGCTCGACCCGAGCAACGAGCCCAATGTTAGTCTATGAGAGACCCGAGCATTTTTGCGGCAGCACCCCCGGCAGTCTGTAGAAAGCCTAAAAAGTGCCCAAAACGATAGTGACAGTGCTCAAAAGACATGGGGGCAGCATGGGGATCGCCCCTGGAAGCATTTCTGACCCCCAGGTCACTGCTGTCAACAACGTGGTCAGAAGTATTAAGCCACTTTTGCGGGCTCACAATAAAACGTTCAAAAACGAAACTGAAACGGTTTTCCTGTGAAATATGTTAAGGAATTTCCTTTCCAGGGTAAAAACTTGTGTATAAGGTAAAATAAATAACCAAAAACAAAAATACTCCTCCACACCTTGGGCTATGTTCACAAGTAGCATTTTTCATGCGTTTTTGCACTTTTGTATTGCTTTCAACCGTGACAAATGCGTTCACCGGGAAATGTCATTTTAACATTTTACAACCTTATCTGGCCATGTGCTGTGTGACACATGCATACAGTGCTGAAAAGACAAGGGATCAGCATGGGGAAGACCCCTGGAAGCATCTCTGACCCCCAGGTCACTGTCTAAAAGTGTGCCCATCAGAAGTGATCCTTGCCGCATCAGAAGATGCAGACTTGCAACTATCCCCGTGCAAGTCCTTGTCCCAGGGCAGTGTTCAATTGTACCTCCCCCATTCCTTGCAATGCAAGCGAAAATATGCAGCCAACCACCCACCCACCCGCAGGCTGCAATACCATACTGCTAGCTTTCACTTGAAATGGGGCCTTTTAGTTTGGAGGAGGCCGAAGCTGGCCACTACCTCATGGCCGCTTCGGCAGCGAGGTATCCATACTCTGTCCCCAGCCGCCCGGCGGCCGGGTGTCCACGCTCGGTCCCCAGCCGCCAGGTGGCGGCCAGGTGTCCATACTCGGTCCCCAGCCGCCCTGATTTCTCCTGTCACATTCCCCAACACTTTTCTTAGCCTGGCCTGCTTTAGGGCAGCATTGGACGAGCCCACCAGAGAACCAGACTCCTCCGGTGGGCCCTGGCTTCTCCATCAGGGGAGTTGAGAGTGCCTAGGTGAGGAGCATGATGATGATGATAGAAGTTAGCATCTGCTTTGTTTTCTTGGAATGCAAGCGCATGTATGTAGTAGCGGCTAGGCCTGAGGTGGTCCGCGTTTTGTCGCATATCCTACCTCCTCCGAGGATTGCTGGATGTTTTCCTGCTACTATCCCAGTTCTATGACTCCCGGTGATAAATGATGGATGAGGTGGTGGCAAAGGAGAAAGAGCAGGAGGAACAGGGACCATTCACATCAATATCAGGCCAGTCAACCAGATATGTCTTTTAGGATATGTTTCTGTAACAAAAGGAGTGATTCGGCTACACAGTTATAGGGCATACAGTGAGTGCAATGCCTACCAAAAATTTCGAGCCACTCCAATGCCCCTTGGAAATGACATGGAGGTCAGAGGGCGTTAACTAAACCTTTTTTTCGATTTATAGCAACTGGGTCTCCCGTGCACTGTTGGCCTAAGCAGTGAATGGAAGGCTTTCCAAAAATTATGAGGAACTGCAATGCCCCTTACAAGAGCCATGTGTGGCACCCCAGGGGTCTGGTCACCACAGTAATAGAGATTACGTCGGAGAGCAAGTGGGAGGTTTCCTGGTCAGGATCCCTTAAACATGCAACATCCTCCTGCCCCAGTCCTGGGAGGGGAGAATTCTGTCCTTATAAACTGGATTTGGGGCGGGGTTGAGTGAGTCAGAGAACAGTCAGAGTCAGAGTGAGAGCAAGGGAAAGTAACAGCAAGGAGCTCTGTAGGAGCTAGGAGCTAAAGACCAGGGGCTGGAAGCTGAGCAGAGCTCGCCCTGGCAGAAGACAATAGGAATCGGACACAGGAGTCCGAAGCTGTGAGGACTTACATATCCAGCAGCATAAACCAGCCGGCAGGGGATTTCAGGTCCTCTGGCCATAGAAGCCCGGAGGCTCAGTCACAAGCAAGGGACCAGCACCGCCGTCGTGGAGCGGAGGCTAACAGAAAGCCCCAAGTCACCAGCCATACGGGTGAGCACTACACAGTACACTCAGGGACGTGGGCTACTTCAACCCGCTTACAGCAAGGTAGCCAGGAAGAGTGCAGACAGACGGGGAGGCCTACAACTCCACCTGGCCAGGGGAACTCCTGCTTGCTCACAGACTGACCAGGCCTCATATGCTAGCCAGTACTCCCGGGAGGGTCTACCTTATAATCATCAGTAAAGACCCTGAACTGCACTGCAAAGACTCTGAGTCGTTCCTGCTGCACTCGTGCACCATCACCCCTATCATCCACACTCACTGCCCTGAGGCTATACTCCTCCCGAGGGGAGTTATCCCATTCTATGCTGCGCACACAACACCAGCCTCAGCGGTCTGCCTCGCAGCGGTGGTACTCCCTGACCGCAATCCACGGGTGGCGCAGTCGGACAATTAACCTCAAAACCTAAGAAAGACTGCCACTGGTTTGACCAGCCTGAGCCACGGGACCGGGTCACCGCCACGGAGACTACAGACCCCAGAGACCCAGCACCGGGTATCCCACACACGTGTACACATGGCCTAGGGGGCGCGTCACATGCAGTACAGCATATTACAAACATAAGTCCCATTATTGGGGAGTGGGTCTCCCATAGTATTTGCTTATGCTTTCCCAGCAAAAGCTGCCAAAAATTAGGACGGAGCAACTTGCAATGACCCTTACCAGAGCCATGCAGTACAGCATATTACAAACATAAGTCCCATTATTGGAGAGTGGGTGTCCCATAGTATTTGCTTATGCCTTGCAAGAAAAGCTGCCAAAAATTAGGACGGAGCAACTTGCAATGCCCCTTACAAGAGCCATGAGTACAGCATATTACAAACATAAGTCCCATTATTGGGGAGTGGGTCTCCCATAGTATTTGCTTATGCTTTCCCAGCAAAAGCTGCCAAAAATTAGGACGGAGCAACTTGCAATGCCCCTTACAAGAGCCATGCAGTACAGCATATTACAAACATAAGTCCCATTATTGGGGAGTGGGTGTCCCATAGTATTTGCTTATGCCTTGCAAGCAAAAGCTGCCAAAAATTAGGACGGAGCAACATGCAATGCCCCTTACAAGAGTCATGCAGTACAGCATATTACAAACATAAGTCCCATTATTGGGGAGTGGGTCTCCCATAGTATTTGCTTATGCCTTGCAAGCAAAAGCTGCCAAAAATTAGGACGGAGCAACTTGCAATGTCCCTTACAAGAGCCATGAGTACAGCATATTACAAACATAAGTCCCATTATTAGGGAGTGGGTCTCCCATAGTATTTGCTTATGCTTTCCCAGCAAAAGCTGCCAAAAATTAGGACGGAGCAACTTGCAATGCCCCTTACAAGAGCCATGCAGTACAGCATATTACAAACATAAGTCCCATTATTGGGGAGTGGGTGTCCCATAGTATTTGCTTATGCCTTGCAAGCAAAAGCTGCCAAAAATTAGGACGGAGCAACTTGCAATGCCCCTTACAAGAGTCATGCAGTACAGCATATTACAAACATAAGTCCCATTATTGGGGAGTGGGTCTCCCATAGTATTTGCTTATGCCTTGCAAGCAAAAGCTGCCAAAAATTAGGACGGAGCAACTTGCAATGTCCCTTACAAGAGCCATGCAGTACAGCATATTACAAGCATAAGTCCCATTATTGGGGAGTTTGTCTCCCATAGTATTTGCTTATGCTTTCCCAGCAAAAGCTGCCAAAAATTAGGACAGAGCAACTTGCAATGCCCCTTACAAGAGCCATGCAGTACAGCATATTACAAACATAAGTCCCATTATTGGGGAGTGGGTGTCCCATGGTATTTGCTTATGCTTTCCCAGCAAAAGCTGCCAAAAATTAGGATGGAGCAACTTGCAATGCCCCTTACAAGAGCCATGCAGTACAGCATATTACAAACATAAGTCCCATTATTGGGGATTGGGTCTCCCATAGTATTTGCTTATGCTTTCCCAGCAAAAGCTGCCAAAAATTAGGACGGAGCAACTTGCAATGCCCCTTACAAGAGCCATGCAGTGCAGCATATTACAAACATAAGTCCCATTATTGGGGAGTGGGTGTCCCATGGTATTTGCTTATGCTTTCCCAGCAAAAGCTGCCAAAAATTAGGACGGAGGAACTTGCAATGCTGGCACCCTGGTGGTATAGTGGTGGTGGAGGCTGAGGATAAGGAGAAGAAGATTAAACAGCCGAAACGAGGAAGCGTATACCCATGTGTGGGTGTGAAGTGGTGCATGTGAATACACCTCCCGAAATAACACAGTGGATTTGACTTTATGTTACTCTGCTGTCATTTGGTGGTGATGAGAAGTCTGGCCCAATCCAGCCCTTGTTCATTTTGATAAGGGTCAGCTTGTCAGCATTGTCAGTTGACAGGCGAGTGCGCTTATCAGTTATAATTCCCCCAGCGGCACTAAAAACACGCTCCGATAACACGCTAGCGGCAGGGCAGGCCAGGACCTCCAAGGCATACAGAGTGAGTTCATTCCAAGTGTCCAGCTTGGATACCCAATAATTAAAAGGCACAGAGGAATCACGGAGGATGCTGGTACTCCCTCACCATCTTTTGAAACTTTCCACTCCTTGTGAGAGTACCCTGCGCCTCAGGGCCTGTAAGCTGGGCAGGTCTCAGAAAACTGTCCTAGAACATTGACAGTGTTCCCCTGCCTCTGCTGGATTGGAGTTGCGTCTCTCTCGCCTGTATGCCTTAGTTGGGCAGCGAACTGTGACCTCTGCCGCTACCGTGTTCAGATGGGAATTTTTTTAATAGTTCTGCAGCAAGGGCCTTCTGGTACTGCCCCATTTTTGTAGACCTCTCCAACTCAGGAATAAGAGAGTGAAAGTTCTCCTTGTAGAGGGGGTCTAAAAGTGTCATCAACCAGTAATGACTGTCACCCAACATTTTGACAATGCGAGGGTCACGGTTAAGGCAGCGTAACATAAAGTCAGCCATGGGTGCCAGACTGCTAACGGGCAAGACTTCCGTGTCCTCACCAAGATGACGACTGATAGTGTTGAGCGATCACTAAAATGCTCGGGTGCTCGAAGCTCGGGCCGAGCTTACCGTGACACTCGGGTGCTCGACCCGAGCAACGAGCCCAATGTTAGTCTATGAGAGACCCGAGCATTTTTGCGGCAGCACCCCCGGCAGTCTGTAGAAAGCCTAAAAAGTGCCCAAAACGATAGTGACAGTGCTCAGAAGACATGGGGGCAGCATGGGGATCGCCCCTGGAAGCATTTCTGACCCCCAGGTCACTGCTGTCAACAACGTGGTCAGAGGTATTAAGCCACTTTTGCGGGCTCACAATAAAACGTTCAAAAACGAAACTGAAACGGTTTTCCTGTGAAATATGTTAAGGAATTTCCTTTCCAGGGTAAAAACTTGTGTATAAGGTAAAATAAATAACCAAAAACAAAAATACTCCTCCACACCTTGGGCTATGTTCACAAGTAGCATTTTTCATGCGTTTTTGCACTTTTGTATTGCTTTCAACCGTGACAAATGCGTTCACCGGGAAATGTCATTTTAACATTTTACAACCTTATCTGGCCATGTGCTGTGTGACACATGCATACAGTGCTGAAAAGACAAGGGATCAGCATGGGGAAGACCCCTGGAAGCATCTCTGACCCCCAGGTCACTGTCTAAAAGTGTGCCCATCAGAAGTGATCCTTGCCGCATCAGAAGATGCAGACTTGCAACTATCCCCGTGCAAGTCCTTGTCCCAGGACTTCGGCAGCGAGGTATCCATACTCTGTCCCCAGCCGCCCGGCGGCCGGGTGTCCACGCTCGGTCCCCAGCCGCCAGGTGGCGGCCAGGTGTCCATACTCGGTCCCCAGCCGCCCTGATTTCTCCTGTCACATTCCCCAACACTTTTCTTAGCCTGGCCTGCTTTAGGGCAGCATTGGACGAGCCCACCAGAGAACCAGACTCCTCCGGTGGGCCCTGGCTTCTCCATCAGGGGAGTTGAGAGTGCCTAGGTGAGGAGCATGATGATGATGATAGAAGTTAGCATCTGCTTTGTTTTCTTGGAATGCAAGCGCATGTATATAGTAGCGGCTAGGCCTGAGGTGGTCCGCGTTTTGTCGCATATCCTACCTCCTCCGAGGATTGCTGGATGTTTTCCTGCTACTATCCCAGTTCTATGACTCCCGTTAAAACAAAGCTTCAGGTGATAAATGATGGATGAGGTGGTGGCAAAGGAGAAAGAGCAGGAGGAACAGGGACCATTCACATCAATATCAGGCCAGTCAACCAGATATGTCTTTTAGGATATGTTTCTGTAACAAAAGGAGTGATTCGGCTACACAGTTATAGGGCATACAGTGAGTGCAATGCCTACCAAAAATTTCGAGCCACTCCAATGCCCCTTGGAAATGACATGGAGGTCAGAGGGCGTTAACTAAACCTTTTTTTCGATTTATAGCAACTGGGTCTCCCGTGCACTGTTGGCCTAAGCAGTGAATGGAAGGCTTTCCAAAAATTATGAGGAACTGCAATGCCCCTTACAAGAGCCATGTGTGGCACCCCAGGGGTCTGGTCACCACAGTAATAGAGATTACGTCGGAGAGCAAGTGGGAGGTTTCCTGGTCAGGATCCCTTAAACATGCAACATCCTCCTGCCCCAGTCCTGGGAGGGGAGAATTCTGTCCTTATAAACTGGATCTGGGGCGGGGTTGAGTGAGTCAGAGAACAGTCAGAGTCAGAGTGAGAGCAAGGGAAAGTAGCAGCAAGGAGCTCTGTAGGAGCTAGGAGCTAAAGACCAGGGGCTGGAAGCTGAGCAGAGCTCGCCCTGGCAGAAGACAATAGGAATCGGACACAGGAGTCCAAAGCTGTGAGGACTTATATATCCAGCCGCATAAACCAGCCGGCAGGGGATTTCAGGTCCTCTGGCCATAGAAGCCCGGAGGCTCAGTCACAAGCAAGGGACCAGCACTGCCGTCGTGGAGCGGAGGCTAACAGAAGGCCCCAAGTCACCAGCCATACGGGTGAGCACTACACAGTACACTCAGGGACGTGGGCTACTTCAACCCGCTTACAGCAAGGTAGCCAGGAAGAGTGCAGACAGACGGGGAGGCCTACAACTCCACCTGGCCAGGGGAACTCCTGCTTGCTCACAGACTGACCAGGCCTCATATGCTAGCCAGTACTCCCGGGAGGGTCTACCTTATAATCATCAGTAAAGACCCTGAACTGCACTGCAAAGACTCTGAGTCGTTCCTGCTGCACTCGTGCACCATCACCCCTATCATCCACACTCACTGCCCTGAGGCTATACTCCTCCCGAGGGGAGTTATCCCATTCTATGCTGCGCACAAAACACCAGCCTCAGCGGTCTGCCTCGCAGCGGTGGTACTCCCTGACCGCAATCCACGGGTGGCGCAGTCGGACATTTAACCTCAAAACCTAAGAAAGACTGCCACTGGTTTGACCAGCCTGAGCCACGGGACCGGGTCACCGCCACGGAGACTACAGACCCCAGAGACCCAGCACCGGGTATCCCACACACGTGTACACACGGCCTAGGGGGCGCGTCACATGCAGTACAGCATATTACAAACATAAGTCCCATTATTGGGGAGTGGGTCTCCCATAGTATTTGCTTATGCTTTCCCAGCAAAAGCTGCCAAAAATTAGGACGGAGCAACTTGCAATGACCCTTACCAGAGCCATGCAGTACAGCATATTACAAACATAAGTCCCATTATTGGAGAGTGGGTGTCCCATAGTATTTGCTTATGCCTTGCAAGAAAAGCTGCCAAAAATTAGGACGGAGCAACTTGCAATGCCCCTTACAAGAGCCATGAGTACAGCATATTACAAACATAAGTCCCATTATTGGGGAGTGGGTCTCCCATAGTATTTGCTTATGCTTTCCCAGCAAAAGCTGCCAAAAATTAGGACGGAGCAACTTGCAATGCCCCTTACAAGAGCCATGCAGTACAGCATATTACAAACATAAGTCCCATTATTGGGGAGTGGGTGTCCCATAGTATTTGCTTATGCCTTGCAAGCAAAAGCTGCCAAAAATTAGGACGGAGCAACTTGCAATGCCCCTTACAAGAGTCATGCAGTACAGCATATTACAAACATAAGTCCCATTATTGGGGAGTGGGTCTCCCATAGTATTTGCTTATGCCTTGCAAGCAAAAGCTGCCAAAAATTAGGACGGAGCAACTTGCAATGTCCCTTACAAGAGCCATGCAGTACAGCATATTACAAGCATAAGTCCCATTATTGGGGAGTGGGTCTCCCATAGTATTTGCTTATGCTTTCCCAGCAAAAGCTGCCAAAAATTAGGACAGAGCAACTTGCAATGCCCCTTACAAGAGCCATGCAGTACAGCATATTACAAACATAAGTCCCATTATTGGGGAGTGGGTGTCCCATGGTATTTGCTTATGCTTTCCCAGCAAAAGCTGCCAAAAATTAGGATGGAGCAACTTGCAATGCCCCTTACAAGAGCCATGCAGTACAGCATATTACAAACATAAGTCCCATTATTGGGGATTGGGTCTCCCATAGTATTTGCTTATGCTTTCCCAGCAAAAGCTGCCAAAAATTAGGACGGAGCAACTTGCAATGCCCCTTACAAGAGCCATGCAGTGCAGCATATTACAAACATAAGTCCCATTATTGGGGAGTGGGTGTCCCATGGTATTTGCTTATGCTTTCCCAGCAAAAGCTGCCAAAAATTAGGACGGAGGAACTTGCAATGCTGGCACCCTGGTGGTATAGTGGTGGTGGAGGCTGAGGATAAGGAGAAGAAGATTAAACAGCCGAAACGAGGAAGCGTATACCCATGTGTGGGTGTGAAGTGGTGCATGTGAATACACCTCCCGAAATAACACAGTGGATTTGACTTTATGTTACTCTGCTGTCATTTGGTGGTGATGAGAAGTCTGGCCCAATCCAGCCCTTGTTCATTTTGATAAGGGTCAGCTTGTCAGCATTGTCAGTTGACAGGCGAGTGCGCTTATCAGTTATAATTCCCCCAGCGGCACTAAAAACACGCTCCGATAACACGCTAGCGGCAGGGCAGGCCAGGACCTCCAAGGCATACAGAGTGAGTTCATTCCAAGTGTCCAGCTTGGATACCCAATAATTAAAAGGCACAGAGGAATCACGGAGGACGCTGGTACTCCCTCACCATCTTTTGAAACTTTCCACTCCTTGTGAGAGTACCCTGCGCCTCAGGGCCTGTAAGCTGGGCAGGTCTCAGAAAACTGTCCTAGAACATTGACAGTGTTCCCCTGCCTCTGCTGGATTGGAGTTGCGTCTCTCTCGCCTGTATGCCTTAGTTGGGCAGCGAACTGTGACCTCTGCCGCTACCGTGTTCAGATGGGAATTTTTTTAATAGTTCTGCAGCAAGGGCCTTCTGGTACTGCCCCATTTTTGTAGACCTCTCCAACTCAGGAATAAGAGAGTGAAAGTTCTCCTTGTAGAGGGGGTCTAAAAGTGTCATCAACCAGTAATGACTGTCACCCAACATTTTGACAATGCGAGGGTCACGGTTAAGGCAGCGTAACATAAAGTCAGCCATGGGTGCCAGACTGCTAACAGGCAAGACTTCCGTGTCCTCACCAAGATGACGACTGATAGTGTTGAGCGATCACTAAAATGCTCGGGTGCTCGAAGCTCGGGCCGAGCTTACCGTGACACTCGGGTGCTCGACCCGAGCAACGAGCCCAATGTTAGTCTATGAGAGACCCGAGCATTTTTGCGGCAGCACCCCCGGCAGTCTGTAGAAAGCCTAAAAAGTGCCCAAAACGATAGTGACAGTGCTCAGAAGACATGGGGGCAGCATGGGGATCGCCCCTGGAAGCATTTCTGACCCCCAGGTCACTGCTGTCAACAACGTGGTCAGAGGTATTAAGCCACTTTTGCGGGCTCACAATAAAACGTTCAAAAACGAAACTGAAACGGTTTTCCTGTGAAATATGTTAAGGAATTTCCTTTCCAGGGTAAAAACTTGTGTATAAGGTAAAATAAATAACCAAAAACAAATATACTCCTCCACACCTTGGGCTATGTTCACAAGTAGCATTTTTCATGCGTTTTTGCACTTTTGTATTGCTTTCAACCGTGACAAATGCGTTCACCGGGAAATGTCATTTTAACATTTTACAACCTTATCTGGCCATGTGCTGTGTGACACATGCATACAGTGCTGAAAAGACAAGGGATCAGCATGGGGAAGACCCCTGGAAGCATCTCTGACCCCCAGGTCACTGTCTAAAAGTGTGCCCATCAGAAGTGATCCTTGCCGCATCAGAAGATGCAGACTTGCAACTATCCCCGTGCAAGTCCTTGTCCCAGGGCAGTGTTCAATTGTACCTCCCCCATTCCTTGCAATGCAAGCGAAAATATGCAGCCAACCACCCACCCGCAGGCTGCAATACCATACTGCTAGCTTTCACTTGAAATGGGGCCTTTTAGTTTGGAGGAGGCCGAAGCTGGCCACTACCTCATGGCCGCTTCGGCAGCGAGGTATCCATACTCTGTCCCCAGCCGCCCGGCGGCCGGGTGTCCACGCTCGGTCCCCAGCCACCAGGTGGCGGCCAGGTGTCCATACTCGGTCCCCAGCCGCCCTGATTTCTCCTGTCACATTCCCCAACACTTTTCTTAGCCTGGCCTGCTTTAGGGCAGCATTGGACGAGCCCACCAGAGAACCAGACTCCTCCGGTGGGCCCTGGCTTCTCCATCAGGGGAGTTGAGAGTGCCTAGGTGAGGAGCATGATGATGATGATAGAAGTTAGCATATGCTTTGTTTTCTTGGAATGCAAGCGCATGTATGTAGTAGCGGCTAGGCCTGAGGTGGTCCGCGTTTTGTCGCATATCCTACCTCCTCCGAGGATTGCTGGATGTTTTCCTGCTACTATCCCAGTTCTATGACTCCCGTTAAAACAAAGCTTCAGGTGATAAATGATGGATGAGGTGGTGGCAAAGGAGAAAGAGCAGGAGGAACAGGGACCATTCACATCAATATCAGGCCAGTCAACCAGATATGTCTTGTAGGATATGTTTCTGTAACAAAAGGAGCGATTCGGCTACACAGTTATAGGGCATACAGTGAGTGCAATGCCTACCAAAAATTTCGAGCCACTCCAATGCCCCTTGGAAATGACATGGAGGTCAGAGGGCGTTAACTAAACCTTTTTTTCGATTTATAGCAACTGGGTCTCCCGTGCACTGTTGGCCTAAGCAGTAAATGGAAGGCTTTCCAAAAATTATGAGGAACTGCAATGCCCCTTACAAGAGCCATGTGTGGCACCCCAGGGGTCTGGTCACCACAGTAATAGAGATTACGTCGGAGAGCAAGTGGGAGGTTTCCTGGTCAGGATCCCTTAAACATGCAACATCCTCCTGCCCCAGTCCTGGGAGGGGAGAATTCTGTCCTTATAAACTGGATCTGGGGCGGGGTTGAGTGAGTCATAGAACAGTCAGAGTCAGAGTGAGAGCAAGGGAAAGTAACAGCAAGGAGCTCTGTAGGAGCTAGGAGCTAAAGACCAGGGGCTGGAAGCTGAGCAGAGCTCGCCCTGGCAGAAGACAATAGGAACCGGACACAGGAGTCCGAAGCTGTGAGGACTTATATATCCAGCAGCATAAACCAGCCGGCAGGGGATTTCAGGTCCTCTGGCCATAGAAGCCCGGAGGCTCAGTCACAAGCAAGGGACCAGCACCGCCGTTGTGGAGCGGAGGCTAACAGAAGGCCCCAAGTCACCAGCCATACGGGTGAGCACTACACGGTACACTCAGGGACGTGGGATACTTCTACCCGCTTACAGCAAGGTAGCCAGGAAGAGTGCAGACAGACGGGGAGGCCTACAACTCCACCTGGCCAGGGGAACTCCTGCTTGCTCACAGACTGACCAGGCCTCATATGCTAGCCAGTACTCCCGGGAGGGTCTACCTTATAATCATCAGTAAAGACCCTGAACTGCACTGCAAAGACTCTGAGTCGTTCCTGCTGCACTCGTGCACCATCACCCCTATCATCCACACTCACTGCCCTGAGGCTATACTCCTCCCTAGGGGAGTTATCCCATTCTATGCTGCGCACACAACACCAGCCTCAGCGGTCTGCCTCGCAGCGGTGGTACTCCCTGACCGCAATCCACGGGTGGCGCAGTCGGACAATTAACCTCAAAACCTAAGAAAGACTGCCACTGGTTTGACCAGCCTGAGCCACGGGACCGGGTCACCGCCACGGAGAATACAGACCCCAGAGACCCAGCACCGGGTATCCCACACACGTGTACACACGGCCTAGGGGGCGCGTCACATGCAGTACAGCATATTACAAACATAAGTCCCATTATTGGGGAGTGGGTCTCCCATAGTATTTGCTTATGCTTTCCCAGCAAAAGCTGCCAAAAATTAGGACGGAGCAACTTGCAATGACCCTTACCAGAGCCATGCAGTACAGCATATTACAAACATAAGTCCCATTATTGGAGAGTGGGTGTCCCATAGTATTTGCTTATGCCTTGCAAGAAAAGCTGCCAAAAATTAGGACGGAGCAACTTGCAATGCCCCTTACAAGAGCCATGCAGTACAGCATATTACAAACATAAGTCCCATTATTGGGGAGTGGGTCTCCCATAGTATTTGCTTATGCTTTCCCAGCAAAAGCTGCCAAAAATTAGCACGGAGCAACTTGCACTGCCCCTTACAAGAGCCATGCAGTACAGCATATTACAAACATAAGTCCCATTATTGGGGAGTGGGTCTCCCATAGTATTTGCTTATGCTTTCCCAGCAAAAGCTGCCAAAAATTAGGACGGAGCAACTTGCAATGCCCCTTACAAGAGCCATGCAGTACAGCATATTACAAACATAAGTCCCATTATTGGGGAGTGGGTGTCCCATAGTATTTGCTTATGCCTTGCAAGCAAAAGCTGCCAAAAATTAGGACGGAGCAACTTGCAATGCCCCTTACAAGAGTCATGCAGTACAGCATATTACAAGCATAAGTCCCATTATTGGGGAGTGGGTCTCCCATAGTATTTGCTTATGCCTTGCAAGCAAAAGCTGCCAAAAATTAGGACGGAGCAACTTGCAATGTCCCTTACAAGAGCCATGCAGTACAGCATATTACAAGCATAAGTCCCATTATTGGGGAGTGGGTCTCCCATAGTATTTGCTTATGCTTTCCCAGCAAAAGCTGCCAAAAATTAGGACAGAGCAACTTGCAATGCCCCTTACAAGAGCCATGCAGTACAGCATATTACAAGCATAAGTCCCATTATTGGGGAGTGGGTCTCCCATAGTATTTGCTTATGCTTTCCCAGCAAAAGCTGCCAAAAATTAGGACAGAGCAACTTGCAATGCCCCTTACAAGAGCCATGCAGTACAGCATATTACAAACATAAGTCCCATTATTGGGGAGTGGGTGTCCCATAGTATTTGCTTATGCCTTGCAAGCAAAAGCTGCCAAAAATTAGGACGGAGCAACTTGCAATGCCCCTTACAAGAGTCATGCAGTACAGCATATTACAAGCATAAGTCCCATTATTGGGGAGTGGGTCTCCCATAGTATTTGCTTATGCCTTGCAAGCAAAAGCTGCCAAAAATTAGGACGGAGCAACTTGCAATGTCCCTTACAAGAGCCATGCAGTACAGCATATTACAAGCATAAGTCCCATTATTGGGGAGTGGGTCTCCCATAGTATTTGCTTATGCTTTCCCAGCAAAAGCTGCCAAAAATTAGGACAGAGCAACTTGCAATGCCCCTTACAAGAGCCATGCAGTACAGCATATTACAAGCATAAGTCCCATTATTGGGGAGTGGGTCTCCCATAGTATTTGCTTATGCTTTCCCAGCAAAAGCTGCCAAAAATTAGGACAGAGCAACTTGCAATGCCCCTTACAAGAGCCATGCAGTACAGCATATTACAAACATAAGTCCCATTATTGGGGAGTGGGTGTCCCATGGTATTTGCTTATGCTTTCCCAGCAAAAGCTGCCAAAAATTAGGACGGAGGAACTTGCAATGCTGGCACCCTGGTGGTATAGTGGTGGTGGAGGCTGAGGATAAGGAGAAGAAGATTAAACAGCCGAAACGAGGAAGCGTATACCCATGTGTGGGTGTGAAGTGGTGCATGTGAATACACCTCCCGAAATAACACAGTGGATTTGACTTTATGTTACTCTGCTGTCATTTGGTGGTGATGAGAAGTCGGGCCCAATCCAGCCCTTGTTCATTTTGATAAGGGTCAGCTTGTCAGCATTGTCAGTTGACAGGCGAGTGCGCTTATCAGTTATAATTCCCCCAGCGGCACTAAAAACACGCTCCGATAACACGCTAGCGGCAGGGCAGGCCAGGACCTCCAAGGCATACAGAGTGAGTTCATTCCAAGTGTCCAGCTTGGATACCCAATAATTAAAAGGCACAGAGGAATCACGGAGGACGCTGGTACTCCCTCACCATCTTTTGAAACTTTCCACTCCTTGTGAGAGTACCCTGCGCCTCAGGGCCTGTAAGCTGGGCAGGTCTCAGAAAACTGTCCTAGAACATTGACAGTGTTCCCCTGCCTCTGCTGGATTGGAGTTGCGTCTCTCTCGCCTGTATGCCTTAGTTGGGCAGCGAACTGTGACCTCTGCCGCTACCGTGTTCAGATGGGAATTTTTTTAATAGTTCTGCAGCAAGGGCCTTCTGGTACTGCCCCATTTTTGTAGACCTCTCCAACTCAGGAATAAGAGAGTGAAAGTTCTCCTTGTAGAGGGGGTCTAAAAGTGTCATCAACCAGTAATGACTGTCACCCAACATTTTGACAATGCGAGGGTCACGGTTAAGGCAGCGTAACATAAAGTCAGCCATGGGTGCCAGAGTGGTAACGGGCAAGACTTCCGTGTCCTCACCAAGATGACGACTGATGGTGTTGAGCGATCACTAAAATGCTCGGGTGCTCGAAGCTCGGGCCGAGCTTACCGTGACACTCGGGTGCTCGACCCGAGCAACGAGCCCAATGTTAGTCTATGAGAGACCCGAGCATTTTTGCGGCAGCACCCCCGGCAGTCTGTAGAAAGCCTAAAAAGTGCCCAAAACGATAGTGACAGTGCTCAGAAGACATGGGGGCAGCATGGGGATCGCCCCTGGAAGCATTTCTGACCCCCAGGTCACTGCTGTCAACAACGTGGTCAGAGGTATTAAGCCACTTTTGCGGGCTCACAATAAAACGTTCAAAAACGAAACTGAAACGGTTTTCCTGTGAAATATGTTAAGGAATTTCCTTTCCAGGGTAAAAACTTGTGTATAAGGTAAAATAAATAACCAAAAACAAAAATACTCCTCCACACCTTGGGCTATGTTCACAAGTAGCATTTTTCATGCGTTTTTGCACTTTTGTATTGCTTTCAACCGTGACAAATGCGTTCACCGGGAAATGTCATTTTAACATTTTACAACCTTATCTGGCCATGTGCTGTGTGACACATGCATACAGTGCTGAAAAGACAAGGGATCAGCATGGGGAAGACCCCTGGAAGCATCTCTGACCCCCAGGTCACTGTCTAAAAGTGTGCCCATCAGAAGTGATCCTTGCCGCATCAGAAGATGCAGACTTGCAACTATCCCCGTGCAAGTCCTTGTCCCAGGGCAGTGTTCAATTGTACCTCCCCCATTCCTTGCAATGCAAGCGAAAATATGCAGCCAACCACCCACCCACCCGCAGGCTGCAATACCATACTGCTAGCTTTCACTTGAAATGGGGCCTTTTACTTTGGAGGAGGCCGAAGCTGGCCACTACCTCATGGCCGCTTCGGCAGCGAGGTATCCATACTCTGTCCCCAGCCGCCCGGCGGCCGGGTGTCCACGCTCGGTCCCCAGCCGCCAGGTGGCGGCCAGGTGTCCATACTCGGTCCCCAGCCGCCCTGATTTCTCCTGTCACATTCCCCAACACTTTTCTTAGCCTGGCCTGCTTTAGGGCAGCATTGGACGAGCCCACCAGAGAACCAGACTCCTCCGGTGGGCCCTGGCTTCTCCATCAGGGGAGTTGAGAGTGCCTAGGTGAGGAGCATGATGATGATGATAGAAGTTAGCATCTGCTTTGTTTTCTTGGAATGCAAGCGCATGTATGTAGTAGCGGCTAGGCCTGAGGTGGTCCGCGTTTTGTCGCATATCCTACCTCCTCCGAGGATTGCTGGATGTTTTCCTGCTACTATCCCAGTTCTATGACTCCCGTTAAAACAAAGCTTCAGGTGATAAATGATGGATGAGGTGGTGGCAAAGGAGAAAGAGCAGGAGGAACAGGGACCATTCACATCAATATCAGGCCAGTCAACCAGATATGTCTTGTAGGATATGTTTCTGTAACAAAAGGAGCGATTCGGCTACACAGTTATAGGGCATACAGTGAGTGCAATGCCTACCAAAAATTTCGAGCCACTCCAATGCCCCTTGGAAATGACATGGAGGTCAGAGGGCGTTAACTAAACCTTTTTTTCGATTTATAGCAACTGGGTCTCCCGTGCACTGTTGGCCTAAGCAGTGAATGGAAGGCTTTCCAAAAATTATGAGGAACTGCAATGCCCCTTACAAGAGCCATGTGTGGCACCCCAGGGGTCTGGTCACCACAGTAATAGAGATTACGTCGGAGAGCAAGTGGGAGGTTTCCTGGTCAGGATCCCTTAAACGTGCAACATCCTCCTGCCCCAGTCCTGGGAGGGGAGAATTCTGTCCTTATAAACTGGATCTGGGGTGGGGTTGAGTGAGTCAGAGAACAGTCAGAGTCAGAGTGAGAGCAAGGGAAAGTAACAGCAAGGAGCTCTGTAGGAGCTAGGAGCTAAAGACCAGGGGCTGGAAGCTGAGCAGAGCTCGCCCTGGCAGAAGACAATAGGAACCGGACACAGGAGTCCGAAGCTGTGAGGACTTATATATCCAGCAGCATAAACCAGCCGGCAGGGGATTTCAGGTCCTCTGGCCATAGAAGCCCGGAGGCTCAGTCACAAGCAAGGGACCAGCACCGCCGTCGTGGAGCGGAGGCTAACAGAAGGCCCCAAGTCACCAGCCATACGGGTGAGCACTACACGGTACACTCAGGGACGTGGGCTACTTCTACCCGCTTACAGCAAGGTAGCCAGGAAGAGTGCAGACAGACGGGGAGGCCTACAACTCCACCTGGCCAGGGGAACTCCTGCTTGCTCACAGACTGACCAGGCCTCATATGCTAGCCAGTACTCCCGGGAGGGTCTACCTTATAATCATCAGTAAAGACCCTGAACTGCACTGCAAAGACTCTGAGTTGTTCCTGCTGCGCTCGTGCACCATCACCCCCATCATCCACACTCACTGCCCTGAGGCTATACTCCTCCCGAGGGGAGTTATCCCATTCTATGCTGCGCACACAACACCAGCCTCAGCGGTCTGCCTCGCAGCAGTGGTACTCCCTGACCGCAATACACGGGTGGCGCAGTCGGACAATTAACCTCAAAACCTAAGAAAGACTGCCACTGGTTTGACCAGCCTGAGCCACGGGACCGGGTCACCGCCACGGAGACTACAGACCCCAGAGACCCAGCACCGGGTATCCCACACACGTGTACACACGGCCCAGGGGGCGCGTCATATGCAGTACAGCATATTACAAACATAAGTCCCATTATTGGGGAGTGGGTCTCCCATAGTATTTGCTTATGCTTTCCCAGCAAAAGCTGCCAAAAATTAGGACGGAGCAACTTGCACTGCCCCTTACAAGAGCCATGCAGTACAGCATATTACAAACATAAGTCCCATTATTGGGGAGTGGGTCTCCCATAGTATTTGCTTATGCTTTCCCAGCAAAAGCTGCCAAAAAATAGGACGGAGCAAATTGCAATGCCCCTTACAAGAGCCATGCAGTACAGCATATTACAAACATAAGTCCCATTATTGGGGAGTGGGTGTCCCATAGTATTTGCTTATGCCTTGCAAGAAAAGCTGCCAAAAATTAGGATGGAGCAACTTGCAATGCCCCTTACAAGAGCCATGCAGTACAGCATATTACAAACATAAGTCCCATTATTGGGGAGTGGGTCTCCCATAGTATTTGCTTATGCTTTCCCAGCAAAAGCTGCCAAAAATTAGGACGGAGCAACTTGCACTGCCCCTTACAAGAGCCATGCAGTACAGCATATTACAAACATAAGTCCCATTATTGGGGAGTGGGTCTCCCATAGTATTTGCTTATCCTTTCCCAGCAGAAGCTGCCAAAAATTAGGACGGAGCAACTTGCAATGCCCCTTACAAGAGCCATGCAGTGCAGCATATTACAAACATAAGTCCCATTATTGGGGAGTGGGTGTCCCATGGTATTTGCTTATGCTTTCCCAGCAAAAGCTGCCAAAAATTAGGACGGAGGAACTTGCAATGCTGGCACCCTGGTGGTATAGTGGTGGTGGAGGCTGAGGATAAGGAGAAGAAGATTAAACAGCCGAAACGAGGAAGCGTATACCCATGTGTGGGTGTGAAGCGGTGCATGTGAATACACCTCCCGAAATAACACAGTGGATTTGACTTTATGTTACTCTGCTGTCATTTGGTGGTGATGAGAAGTCTGGCCCAATCCAGCCCTTGTTCATTTTGATAAGGGTCAGCTTGTCAGCATTGTCAGTTGACAGGCGAGTGCGCTTATCAGTTATAATTCCCCCAGCGGCACTAAAAACACGCTCCGATAGCACGTGTTAGAACCTTGCTCTTAGGTTTTTTCCTTTGCTGGTCACATGACCTTGTTGGCCTATTTAATCCTGCTCCGCCCTTCTGGCTTTGCTGGACTTCATTGTATAACTACTTTCTAGCTAGCCTGTGCTCTGTATCTAACTCTGTTAGTTTGCTTGGTCTACGGACCTCTATGTTCTATATATTTTGTTTGTTCGTCTGTCTGCTACTATTTCTGTTAGGAGGTGTCCCATTTTCCTCCCAGTCCTTAGTACTTGTAGGGATTCCTTCCCCACATCTATAGGTCTCCGTACAGACTAGCTTAGGACTTTAGCAGGTCTGATCGCAGGATCAGGTTCCCTGTTACATCGTAGGGATTCAGTTGAGTTCTATCGTAGGGACAGATCTCCTCTCTTTCCTTAGCTCTGGTAGCAGAACATAACAGTAAGTCCAGCCTGCAAATTCTCTAAGGAAAGATTTTTCTGTTCCATCATGGTGTCGGTTCAGAATTTGGCTCATCGCCTGCAGGGACTCTCTCTGGAGGTGGCCGAGCTCCGTCAGCACGTGAGTAACTGTCCTGGAGCACATTTTTTGGAGCCTAAGGTATGTTTGCCGGATTTATTTTTTGGTGAACACCGAGAATTTTTTTCATTTAAAAATGCTTGCTTATTGTATTTTCGTTTGAGACCCAAGTCCTCTGGGGATGAATCCCAGCGCATAGGGTTCATAATGTCACTTTTGCGCAAAGAGCCTCAGGAGTGGGCCTTTTCTTTGCAACCTAGTGATACATGCTTCAGATCAGTGGATAGTTTTTTTTCTGCTTTGGGACTATTATATGATGATCCTGACCGTGTCGCATCAGCTGAGACTGAGTTGAGACGTTTGAAACAGGGATCAGGTAATGTGGAAAAATATTGTACTCATTTCCGTCGTTGGTCTACTCAAACAGGGTGGAACGATTCTGCTCTGAAAAGTCTGTTTCTTGCTGGGCTCAATGAAAGGGTTAAAGACCTGCTAATTGCTTTGTCCTTTGGAGGTTCCCAGTGCTGCTTGGACACATTTAGCTATGGACTTTATAACTGACCTTCCCCCCTCTGAGGGTTTTACTGTCATCTGGGTGGTCGTGGACCGTTTTAGCAAGATATGTCACTTGGTTCCCTTCGTCAAACTGCCCTGCGCTAAAACTCTCGCTAAGGCCTTTGTCAAGGAAATTGTCAGACTTCATGGCGTTCCTACTGACATTGTTTCTGATAGGGGTCCTCAGTTCGTGGCTCGTTTTTGGCGTGCCTTTTGTGACAGGTTGGGAGTTCATTTGTCGTTCTCGTCCGGATATCATCCTGAATCTAATGGCCAGACAGAAAGGAAAAACCTGGATGTTGAGCAGTTCTTGCGTTGTTTTGTGGCAGACAATCAAGAGGGGTGGTCTGAGTTTCTGCCACTTGCTGAATTTGCTCTGAACAATCATACATCTTTTTCTGCTGGTTGTTCGCCTTTTTTTTGTTGTTCTGGGAGACATCCGTCCTTTGGGTCGTTCTCCAAGTTGGGATCTGCCGTGCCTGAGGAGGAGAATTTTTCCGGTGATTTGGAGAGAGTTTGGACGGATGTGCGTGGTAATCTTCAGGAGGCCAACAGAAAATCTAAAGACTACTTTGATAGGAAACGACAGGAGGTTTTGTTCGCTGTTGGTGACATGGTTTGGTTGTCCTCTAGGAATCTGCGGTTGAGGATTCCTTCTAAGAAATTGGGTCCCAAGTTTGTAGGGCCCTTTAAGGTGCTTCAGGTTGTCAACCAATCTGCTGTTAGGTTGGAGGTTCCTACCTCCTGGAGAATTAATCCGGTATTTCATGTCTCTCTGTTAAAAAAAGCTGTTGTGTCGGATGGTGACGCCTCTGCCTCTGTTCCTCCGGTGGTGGAGGACGGGGAATATGAAATTTCTCGCATCCTTAACTCTAGACGGTATAGAGGTAGTTTGCAGTATCTTGTGGCCTGGAAAGGTTTCGGACCCGAGGATAACTCTTGGGTGAGGTCAGATGATGTTTCCGCGTCCAGACTTATCAGAGCGTTTCACAGGAGATTTCCTGATAAGCCTGGTCCTAGGGGATCCGGAGGATCCTCTTAGAAGGGGGGGTACTGTTAGAACCTTGCTCTTAGGTTTTTTCCTTTGCTGGTCACATGACCTTGTTGGCCTATTTAATCCTGCTCCGCCCTTCTGACTTTGCTGGACTTCATTGTATAACTACTTTCTAGCTAGCCTGTGCTCTGTATCTAACTCTGTTAGTTTGCTTGGTCTACGGACCTCTATGTTCTATATATTTTGTTTGTTCGTCTGTCTGCTACTATTTCTGTTAGGAGGTGTCCCATTTTCCTCCCAGTCCTTAGTACTTGTAGGGATTCCTTCCCCACATCTATAGGTCTCCGTACAGACTAGCTTAGGACTTTAGCAGGTCTGATCGCAGGAACAGGTTCCCTGTTACATCGTAGGGATTCAGCTGAGTTCTATCATAGGGACAGATCTCCTCTCTTTCCTTAGCTCTGGTAGCAGAACATAACAGCACGCTAGCGGCAGGGCAGGCCAGGACCTCCAAGGCGTACAGAGCGAGTTCATTCCAAGTGTCCAGCTTGGATACCCAATAATTAAAAGGCACAGAGGAATCATTTAGGACGCTGGTGCGATCGGCAAGGTACTCCCTCACCATCTTTTGAAACTTTCCACTCCTTGTGAGAGTACACCGCGCCTCAGGGCCTGTAAGCTGGGCGAGTGTCAGAAAACTGTCCCAGAACGTTGACAGTGTCCCCCTGCCTCTGCTGGATTGGAGTTGCATCTCTCTCGCCTGTACGCCTTGGTTGGGCAACGAACTGTGACCTCTGCCGCTAGCGTGTTCAGATGGGAATTTTTTTAAGAGTTCTGCAGCAAGGGCCTTCTGGTATTGCCCCATTTTTGTAGACCTCTCCACCTCAGGAATAAGAGAGTGAAAGTTCTCCTTGTAGCGGGGGTCTACAAGTGTCACCAACCAGTAATGACTGTTACCCAACATTTTGACAACGCGAGGGTCATGGTTAAGGCAGCGTAACATAAAGTCAGCCATGCGTGCCAGACTGTTAACGTGCAAGATTTCCGTGTCCTCACCAAGATGACGACTGACCATGCTCTCCTCCTCCTCCTCCTCTTCCTCCTCCCCCCTGTCCTCAGGCCACCCACGCTGAACCGACGGTATGACACTTGTACAGGTACTACCGTCTACAACACATGATAGCAGCTCCTGTTCTTCCTCCTCCTCCTCTCCCTCATTGTCCCCCAATGCACGTTGGGATGAGATGTGGCTGGGCTGTGTGTAATCGCCCGCTACGGCTTCTTGATCCATCTCATCATACTCTGGCTGCAATGCCTCCTCTTTAATTCTCTGCAGAGAGCGTTGCAAAAGACAGACAAGTGGGATGCTGACACTAATGATGGCGTCATCGCCACTCACCATCTTGGTGGCCTCCTCAAAGTTTGTCAGGATGGTACATATGTCAGACATCCAGGTGCACTCCTGAGGTCTTATGTGTGGAGTCTGACCTGAATATCGACGGCCTTGTTGCAGCTGGTACTCCACAACTGCTCTCTTCTGCTCACAAATCCTTTGCAACATGTGGAGGGTAGAGTTCCAACGTGTGGGGACATCACACACCAGTCGGTGTGCCGGAAGCTGCAAACGCTGCTGAAACACAGCAAGGGCGGCAGAAGCTGTAGCCGACTTTCGAAAATGAGCTGACAGGCGGCGTACTTTCACGAGCAGATCTGGCAACTCGGGGTACGATTTAAGAAACCGCTGAACCACGAGGTTAAGCACATGAGCCAGGCATGGTACGTGTGTGATCTCACCTCGCCTCAGAGCCGCCACCAGGTTACGGCCATTGCCACACACGACCATGCCGGGATGTAGGTTCAGCGGTCTCAGCCACAGATCTGCCTGCTCTTTCACAGCTGTCCACAACTCACAAGCAGTGTGAGGTTTATCACCTAAGCTTATGAGTTTCAGCACAGCCTGTTGCCGCTTGGCGGAGGCAGTACTGCAATGCTTCCAGCTTGTAACTGATGTGGTGATATCTGAGATGGAGGCTGAACAAGAGGAGGAGGAGGAGGAGGAGGATGCGCAGGAGCTGTACACTGTGGGGGCAACTCTGACTGACATAGGGCCCGCAATCCTCGGTGTGGGGAGGATTTGTTCCTTCCCAAGGTCCGACTGGGTCCCGGCTTCCACTATGTTTACCCAGTGTGCCGTCAGAGAGATGTACCGTCCCTGGCCACAAACACTTGTCCACGTGTCCGTTGTCAGGTGGACTCTCCCAGTAACTGCGTTGTTGAGGGCATGGCAGATGCTTTGGGACACGTGCTTGTGTAGTTCGGGGATGGCACACCGGGCAAAATAGTGTCGGCTGGGGACCGAGTACCGAGGGACGGCCACCGCCATAAGATTGCGGAAGGATTCCGTCTCCACCAGCCTAAAAGGCAGCATTTCCAATGCAAGCAGTCGTGAAATGTGCGAATTTAGGACTGTGGCCTCTGGGGCGTTAGCTGCGAATTTCCGCTTTCGTTCAAAGGTCTGGGATATGGACAATTGAATGCTGCGGTGGGACGTGGACGTGGACGTTGATGCTGTTTCTTGAGAAACTGCCATAACAAGTGAAGACTGAGAGGAGGGGGCATCTTTACATGCAGTATGGACAGGGGATTGCCTTGCACACACAACAGGGGGTTCTATTGCACGCACAACAGTGGAAGAAGCAGTGGTGACACCCGCTGACACTTGTCGTGGACCTTGGGTTTCGCCCCACAAGGTCGGGTGCTTTGCTGCCATGTGCCCAATCATGCTGGTGGTGGTCAGGCTGGTAGTTTTGTCACCCCTGCTGATGCTGGCATGGCAGGTGGAACATATGGCCTTTTTGGGGTTATCAGCAGAGTCTTTAAAAAAATTCCAGACTCTGGAAGACCTACCGCTTGTACTGGCAACGTCCCTCGTGTTGGTGTTACGGGGAACGGTTGCCTGCCTTCTGTCTGTGGCCACCACACTGCTTCTTCCTGCCTGTTGGGGTACTCTGCCTCCCTCCCCCTGTGTGCTGCTGGCCTCACTCTGCATGTCCTCCTTCCACGTTGGGTCAGTTACTAGATCATCCACCACCTCCTCCTCTTCCACTTGCGCACCACGATCCTCCTCCTCACTTCCTGGCAATTGTGTCTCGTCATCGTCCACCTCTTGTGACAGATTGCCAACGTCGACTTCCTGTGGCCGTGGCTGTTCAAATATTTGGGCATCGCAACATGGGATCTCCTCTTCCACCACTTCAAGCGTATCAGGCGAGGGGCCCAAATATGGAAATGGACCAGTGAACAGCTCTTCAGAGTGTCCAAGTGTGGGATCACTTGCTGTCTGACGACACTCGGCATGCTGGGAGGAAGGAGCATCAGGGTGAGGAGGAGTATGCGGTCGAGACTCACGGCTACTAAGAGTTGACCGTGTGGAAGACAGACCGGAGGTGGTGGTGCCCAGGTAACTGGAAGTATTGTCTGCTATCCAATTAATAACCTGTTCACACTGATCAGTTCTCAATACTGGTGTTGTTCTGTGCTTCCCTAGTAATTCGGTCAAGAAGTGGGAGCGAGAAGATGTGGCTGTTGGTTGTGGCACATTTTCACCTTGGCCACGGCCCCGTCCTCTGCACGAACCATCACCAGAACGTCCACTTCCACGTCCCTTGCCACGCGCCTTGCCCATTGTAAATGAAGTAAAATAGCTTACACTAGCACTATCAATGGAAAAAGGGTAATAAAGAGTAGATTAGAACCGTGGAAGAGGAAAATCACAGTTATTGTTTACTGGGGTATACCACACTTTTTTAAATAGAGATATTTGCGGCTGAACAGTGAGCGACACACTCAAACTGCTTTTTTTTTAGATACCAAAGGCCCAAAACTGGATAGTACAGCGATTTGACTCGTGGAACTGCGAAACCACGCTGGGATGTCGGGCCTACACAAGACTATTTTCAACAGATATATTTTTGTGTCACAACAGTCAGGAGACACTACTGTTTTTCTTTACGGAAAAAACTACCAAAACCTGAATAATAGAGATTTTTTACCGTGGAACAGCAAAACCACAGTTATAATTGACTGGTGTATGCCAGGCTTTTTAAAATATATATATATTTGCGGCTGAACAGTGAGCGACACACTCAAACTGTTTTTTTTAGATACAAATGGCCCAAAAGTGGATAATACAGAGGTTTGTACCGTGGAACTGCAAAACCACACTTGTATTTCTCGGGCCTACACCAGACTATTTTCAACAGATATATTTGTGTCTGAAAAATCAGGGAGACACTATTTTTTTTTTTTTTTACAGCAAAAAATGCAAAAAGCAGGATAATAGAGATTTTTTACCGTGGAACAGCAAAAGCACACTTCTGTCTCTCTGGCCTACACCAGACTATTTTCAACAGATATATTTGTGTCTGAAAAATCAGGGAGACACTATTATTATTTTTATACAGCAAAAAATGCCAAAAACAGGATAATAGAGATGTTTTACCGTGGAACATCAAAACCACAGTAATAATTTACTGGTGTATACCAGGCTTTTTAAAATATATATATATTTGCAGCTGAACAGTGAGTGACACACTCAAACTGTTTTTTTTAGATACAAATGGCCCAAAAGTGGATAATACAGAGGTTTGTACCGTGGAACTGCAAAACCACACTTGTATTTCTCGGGCCTACACCAGACTATTTTCAACAGATATATTTGTGTCTGAAAAATCAGGGAGGCACTATTTTTTTTTTTTTTTACAGCAAAATATGCAAAAAGCAGGATAATAGAGATTTTTTACCGTGGAACAGCAAAAGCACACTTCTGTCTCTCTGGCCTACACCAGACTATTTTCAACAGATATATTTGTGTCTGAAAAATCAGGGAGACACTATTATTATTTTTATACAGCAAAAAATGCCAAAAACAGGATAATAGAGATGTTTTACCGTGGAACATCAAAACCCCAGTAATAATTTACTGGTGTATACCAGGCTTTTTAAAATATATATATATTTGCGGCTGAACAGTGAGCGACACACTCATACTGTTTTTTTTAGATACAAATGGCCCAAAAGTGGATAATACAGAGGTTTGTATTACAAATGGCCCATAGAACTGCAAAACCACACTTCTATTTCTCTGGCCTACACCAGACTATTTTCAACAGATATATTTGTGTCTGAAAAATCAGAGGCACACTTTTTTTTTTTTTGGGGGGGGAGGCACCAAAAGGTTAATAAGATGGGTATTTGTACATTGTGAAGGAGGAAAAAAAAAAGAGGATTTAGATAAAAAAAAAGGATTTTTCCTGGCCCCCGGGACCTGGAGCTAAGTCCAGCAATTTCAGCAACAGGAGCAGCACACAGGACTGTAATGCAGCGTTTGCTGGTATAACCACTGCGTCTCCTATACAGCCTGCCTGCCTGATATACCTGTGATGGATATTAGTCCTGAGAAGGACTGTTTGTTTGATCTGGCAGCCTTTACAGACCCTACACTAACTATTTTGCAGGATATATCTCTCCCTAAATCAGCAGCGCTGTCCCTACACTGTCTGATCCGGAGCGACTGTGTCCAAGATGGCGGCGCCCGGTTTTAAATACTCGAGGTGACGCTGTGCGGCCAGCCAATCACTGTAATGCCCACAAACAACATGACTGCGGCATTACAGTGACTGGCTGGCAATCCCCGCATGTTCATTGGCTCTGTAAAGAGCGCCAAACATGCAGGGCGGAGACCCGAGCTCCCGCCCGAGTAACCCGGAAATGCTCGGTGCTCGCCGAACATCCCGAGTAGCGTGATGCTCGGGCAAGTACCGAGCAGTGTCGAGCATGTTCGCTCAACACTAAAATAGATCACTCTGTTTGTAATGACATTGTATATAATATATGAGTTTCACGTTTTGTATTTAAGAACTGAAATAAATTAACTTTTTGATGATATTCTAATTTAGTGAGATGCACCTGTATACATGTTGTGGAATAACTATACTAACTATAAACAAGCAAATCTCTCCCTGACTCAGCAACAACTCTCCCTACTCTGCCTGATTCTGGGGTAGACTGTGACGAATCAGGCAGAGTAGGGAGACCTACTATAGACCTGATGACGCTGTGCGATCAGTCAATCACCAACATGGCTACGTCATTACAGTGCATGGCAAGCAATCCCTGCATGTTCATTGGCTCTCTAAAGAGCGCCAAACATGCAGGACGGGGACCCGAGTGTTAGAACCTTGTTCTTAGCTTTTTTCCTTTGCTGGTCACATGACCTTGTTGGCCTATTTAATCCTGCTCCGCCCTTCTGGCTTTGCTGAACTCCATTGTTTAACTACTTTCTAGCTAGCCTGTGCTCTGTATCTAACTCTGTTAGTTTGCTTGGTCTACGGACCTCTATGTTCTATATATTTTGTTTGTTCGTCTGTCTGCTACTATTTCTGTTAGGAGGTGTCCCATTTTCCTCCCAGTCCTTAGTACTTGTAGGGATTCCTTCCCCACATCTATAGGTCTCCGTACAGACTAGCTTAGGACTTTAGCAGGTCTGATCGCAGGATCAGGTTCCCTGTTACATCGTAGGGATTAAGCTGAGTTCTATCGTAGGGACAGATCTCCTCTCTTTCCTTAGCTCTGGTAGCAGAACATAACAGTAAGTCCAGCCCAGCAAATGCTCTAAGGAAAGATTTTTTTTTCTGTTCCATCATGGTGTCGGTTCTGGATTTGGCTAAACACCTGCAGGGACTCTCTTTGGAGGTGACTGAGCTCCGTCAGCACGTGAGTAACTGTCCTGGAGCACATTTCTTGGAGCCTAAGGTACGTTTGCCGGATTTATTTTTTGGTGTACACCGAGAATTTTTTTCATTTAAAAATGCTTGCTTATTGTATTTTCGTTTGAGACCCAAGTCCTCTGGGGATGATTCCCAGCGCATAGGGTTTATAATGTCACTTTTGCGCAAAGAGCCTCTGGAGTGGGCCTTTTCTTTGCAACCTAGTGATACATGCTTCAGTTCAGTGGATAGTTTTTTTTCTGCTTTGGGACTATTATATGATGATCCTGACCGTGTCTCATCAGCTGAGACTGAGTTAAGACATTTGAGACAGGGATCAGGTAATGTGGAAAAATATTGTACTCATTTCCGTCGATGGTCTACTCAAACAGGGTGGAACGATTCTGCTCTGAAAAGTCTATTACTTGCTGGGCTCAGTGAAAGGGTTAAAGACCTGCTAATTGCTTATCCTACACCTGAAGATTTGCAACAGGCTATGCAATTAGCTATACGGGTGGATAGGAGACTGCGTGCAAGGGTTAATGAGAGCAAATCCTCTGCTATGTCAGTTTCTGGTTATGAGAATGTGTGTACTAACAGTGGTGAATCGATGGAGATTGGAGCGATGGCACCTCGCTCTCAAGAAAAAGATCGCAGATTTTCTGAAGGCTTGTGTTTCTTTTGCGGAAAATCTGGTCATTTAATTAAAGACTGTGAGCTTCGTATCAAGAAAGAAAAAAAAATGGTCAGTCATGCCCGTATTGCCTGTTTAAATTCCAAGGGTGTATTTTTAGCTGCTTCCACGATTGCTCAGGAAAAATTAATGGAATTTCGGGTGTTTGTTGATTGTGGGTCTACTCTGAATGTTATTGATGGGGGATTCTTGGAAAGACTCAATTTAAAACCCGAACCTTTATCATCCCCCATTGCTGTGGTTTCTGTGGATGGTTCCCCTTTGAAGAATATTACTCTCAAGGTCTGTGAATTTCCTCTCACTATTAATGGTGTTCACCATGAGAACTTGGATTTGGTAGTGTTGAATAACTTGCCTTCTCCAGTAATATTGGGATTGCCCTGGTTAAAATTTCACAATCCTGTACTGGATTGGTCTACCAGTGAAATTAAATCCTGGAGCCATAAATGTTATGACAAGTGTTGTAACGGGCGTATTGCAGCTTTGGATAGGGGAGAATTGCCTGTTCCTATTCAGGATTTTTGGAGAGTTTTTTCTGAGAAGGAATCGCAGGTTTTGCCTCCCCATAGAGACTATGATTGTTCTATTGAATTTGTCCCTGGAGCGACTCTTCCTAAAAGTCGTTTATTTAACCTTACTATTCCTGAGAGGAAGGCTTTGGAGGAATACATACAGACAAGTTTGGCCGCCGGTCACATTAGGCCCTCTAAGTCTCCTGTGGCGGTTGGATTTTTTTTTGTAAAAAAAAAGGACGGCGGTTTACGTCCTTGTCTGGATTTTCGTGAGATTAACAAAATTACTGTACGCAATCCTTACCCACTGCCATTGATTCCTGATCTGTTTAACCAGTTAGTTGGGGCCAAGTGGTTCTCTAAAATTGACCTTAAGGGGGCATACAATCTGTTGCGCATGAAGGAGGGTGACAAATGGAAGACTGCTTTTAACACTCCTGTGGGTCATTTTGAGAATCTGGTTATGCCTTTTGGTCTTACTAATGCTCCTGCATTTTTTCAGAATCTTATTAATGACATCCTTAGACCTTTGATCGGCAAAAATGTGGTTGTGTATTTGGATGACATTTTGATTTATTCGCCGGATCTGGAGTCTCATTGGCGGAGCGTACGTGAGGTATTACAGTTATTAATGGACAATTCGCTTTTTGCTAAGCTGGAGAAATGTGAGTTCGCTGTACAGAGAATTAGTTTTTTGGGCTACATTATCTCCAGCAAAGGTTTTGAGATAAACCCGGTTAAAGTTCAAGCTGTACAGGAATGGCCTAGGCCTATTGGTTTGAAATCGATACAGAGGTTTTTGGGTTTCGCCAATTATTACAGAAAATTCATAAAAAAATTTTCTAGTATTGTCAAACCTCTGACCGATCTCACCAGGAAAGGTGCTGATGCGGTTCAGTGGTCTTCTGAGGCCATTGAAGCTTTTGTGTATCTCAAGGAGAGGTTCACCTCTGCTCCCATCCTTATGCAGCCTGATGTGACTAAGCCGTTTTTGGTTGAGGTTGATGCTTCCTCTGTGGGGGTTGGCGCAGTATTGTCTCAGGATAACGGAGATGGATTACATCCCTGTGCCTTTTTTTCAAAAAAATTTTCGGAGACTGAACTGAATTACGATATTGGTAATCGGGAATTATTGGCTATTAAACTCGCATTTGAACACTGGCGCCACTTCTTGGAAGGTGCGGAATTTCCCGTTCAGGTTCTTACGGATCATAAATATCTGATATATCTTGATGCTGCCAAGCGCCTGAATGCCCGTCAGGCTAGGTGGGCACTGTTTTTCTCGCGGTTTAATTTCTCCGTTACTTACATCCCTGGTACTAAGAATGTTAAGGCGGATGCCTTGTCTCGCAGTTTTTCTCCCATAGTCGGTGCTGAGAAAGAGGAGAACATTTTACAAGAAGGTGTTGTGATAGCTGCTTTGGACTCCGTTTTGGAAGATGAGATTCTTAAAGCACAGGAGAATGCCCCATCTAACACTCCTCATGGGAGGTTGTTTGTGCCTGGGACCTTTAGGAGAGATTTGTTTGTTGAGTGTCACGAATCTCGGTTGGCAGGTCATCCCGGAATCTCTGAGACCAAGAGACTGGTGGGTCGCAGTTTTTGGTGGCCTGGATGGCAGAAGGAAGTCATTAAGTGGGTGCGCCAATGTACTATTTGTGCTAGATCTAAGTCCTCACATACTCCTGCTGCGGGGTTGCTTTGTCCTTTGGAGGTTCCCAGTGCTCCTTGGACACATTTGGCTATGGACTTTATAACTGACCTTCCCCCCTCTGAGGGTTTTACTGTCATCTGGGTGGTCGTGGACCGTTTTAGCAAGATGTGTCACTTGGTTCCCTTCGTCAAACTGCCCTGCGCTAAAACTCTCGCTAAGGCCTTTGTCAAGGAAATTGTCAGACTTCATGGCGTTCCTACTGACATTGTTTCTGATAGGGGTCCTCAGTTCGTGGCTCGTTTTTGGCGTGCCTTTTGTGACAGGTTGGGAGTTCATTTGTCGTTCTCGTCCGGATATCATCCTGAATCTAATGGCCAGACAGAAAGAAAAAACCAGGATGTTGAGCAGTTCTTGCGTTGTTTTGTGGCAGACAATCAAGAGGGGTGGTCTGAGTTTCTGCCACTTGCTGAATTTGCTCTGAACAATCATACATCTTCTTCTGCTGGTTGTTCGCCTTTTTTTTGTTGTTCTGGGAGACATCCGTCCTTTGGGTCGTTCTCCAAGTTGGGATCTGCCGTGCCTGAGGAGGAGAATTTTTCCGGTGATTTGGAGAGAGTTTGGACGGATGTGCGTGGTAATCTTCAGGATTTTTGCCGGATTTATTTTTTGGTGTACACCGAGAATTTTTTTCATTTAAAAATGCTTGCTTATTGTATTTTCGTTTGAGACCCAAGTCCTCTGGGGATGATTCCCAGCGCATAGGGTTTATAATGTCACTTTTGCGCAAAGAGCCTCTGGAGTGGGCCTTTTCTTTGCAACCTAGTGATACATGCTTCAGTTCAGTGGATAGTTTTTTTTCTGCTTTGGGACTATTATATGATGATCCTGACCGTGTCTCATCAGCTGAGACTGAGTTAAGACATTTGAGACAGGGATCAGGTAATGTGGAAAAATATTGTACTCATTTCCGTCGATGGTCTACTCAAACAGGGTGGAACGATTCTGCTCTGAAAAGTCTATTACTTGCTGGGCTCAGTGAAAGGGTTAAAGACCTGCTAATTGCTTATCCTACACCTGAAGATTTGCAACAGGCTATGCAATTAGCTATACGGGTGGATAGGAGACTGCGTGCAAGGGTTAATGAGAGCAAATCCTCTGCTATGTCAGTTTCTGGTTATGAGAATGTGTGTACTAACAGTGGTGAATCGATGGAGATTGGAGCGATGGCACCTCGCTCTCAAGAAAAAGATCGCAGATTTTCTGAAGGCTTGTGTTTCTTTTGCGGAAAATCTGGTCATTTAATTAAAGACTGTGAGCTTCGTATCAAGAAAGAAAAAAAAATGGTCAGTCATGCCCGTATTGCCTGTTTAAATTCCAAGGGTGTATTTTTAGCTGCTTCCACGATTGCTCAGGAAAAATTAATGGAATTTCGGGTGTTTGTTGATTGTGGGTCTACTCTGAATGTTATTGATGGGGGATTCTTGGAAAGACTCAATTTAAAACCCGAACCTTTATCATCCCCCATTGCTGTGGTTTCTGTGGATGGTTCCCCTTTGAAGAATATTACTCTCAAGGTCTGTGAATTTCCTCTCACTATTAATGGTGTTCACCATGAGAACTTGGATTTGGTAGTGTTGAATAACTTGCCTTCTCCAGTAATATTGGGATTGCCCTGGTTAAAATTTCACAATCCTGTACTGGATTGGTCTACCAGTGAAATTAAATCCTGGAGCCATAAATGTTATGACAAGTGTTGTAACGGGCGTATTGCAGCTTTGGATAGGGGAGAATTGCCTGTTCCTATTCAGGATTTTTGGAGAGTTTTTTCTGAGAAGGAATCGCAGGTTTTGCCTCCCCATAGAGACTATGATTGTTCTATTGAATTTGTCCCTGGAGCGACTCTTCCTAAAAGTCGTTTATTTAACCTTACTATTCCTGAGAGGAAGGCTTTGGAGGAATACATACAGACAAGTTTGGCCGCCGGTCACATTAGGCCCTCTAAGTCTCCTGTGGCGGTTGGATTTTTTTTTGTAAAAAAAAAGGACGGCGGTTTACGTCCTTGTCTGGATTTTCGTGAGATTAACAAAATTACTGTACGCAATCCTTACCCACTGCCATTGATTCCTGATCTGTTTAACCAGTTAGTTGGGGCCAAGTGGTTCTCTAAAATTGACCTTAAGGGGGCATACAATCTGTTGCGCATGAAGGAGGGTGACAAATGGAAGACTGCTTTTAACACTCCTGTGGGTCATTTTGAGAATCTGGTTATGCCTTTTGGTCTTACTAATGCTCCTGCATTTTTTCAGAATCTTATTAATGACATCCTTAGACCTTTGATCGGCAAAAATGTGGTTGTGTATTTGGATGACATTTTGATTTATTCGCCGGATCTGGAGTCTCATTGGCGGAGCGTACGTGAGGTATTACAGTTATTAATGGACAATTCGCTTTTTGCTAAGCTGGAGAAATGTGAGTTCGCTGTACAGAGAATTAGTTTTTTGGGCTACATTATCTCCAGCAAAGGTTTTGAGATAAACCCGGTTAAAGTTCAAGCTGTACAGGAATGGCCTAGGCCTATTGGTTTGAAATCGATACAGAGGTTTTTGGGTTTCGCCAATTATTACAGAAAATTCATAAAAAAATTTTCTAGTATTGTCAAACCTCTGACCGATCTCACCAGGAAAGGTGCTGATGCGGTTCAGTGGTCTTCTGAGGCCATTGAAGCTTTTGTGTATCTCAAGGAGAGGTTCACCTCTGCTCCCATCCTTATGCAGCCTGATGTGACTAAGCCGTTTTTGGTTGAGGTTGATGCTTCCTCTGTGGGGGTTGGCGCAGTATTGTCTCAGGATAACGGAGATGGATTACATCCCTGTGCCTTTTTTTCAAAAAAATTTTCGGAGACTGAACTGAATTACGATATTGGTAATCGGGAATTATTGGCTATTAAACTCGCATTTGAACACTGGCGCCACTTCTTGGAAGGTGCGGAATTTCCCGTTCAGGTTCTTACGGATCATAAATATCTGATATATCTTGATGCTGCCAAGCGCCTGAATGCCCGTCAGGCTAGGTGGGCACTGTTTTTCTCGCGGTTTAATTTCTCCGTTACTTACATCCCTGGTACTAAGAATGTTAAGGCGGATGCCTTGTCTCGCAGTTTTTCTCCCATAGTCGGTGCTGAGAAAGAGGAGAACATTTTACAAGAAGGTGTTGTGATAGCTGCTTTGGACTCCGTTTTGGAAGATGAGATTCTTAAAGCACAGGAGAATGCCCCATCTAACACTCCTCATGGGAGGTTGTTTGTGCCTGGGACCTTTAGGAGAGATTTGTTTGTTGAGTGTCACGAATCTCGGTTGGCAGGTCATCCCGGAATCTCTGAGACCAAGAGACTGGTGGGTCGCAGTTTTTGGTGGCCTGGATGGCAGAAGGAAGTCATTAAGTGGGTGCGCCAATGTACTATTTGTGCTAGATCTAAGTCCTCACATACTCCTGCTGCGGGGTTGCTTTGTCCTTTGGAGGTTCCCAGTGCTCCTTGGACACATTTGGCTATGGACTTTATAACTGACCTTCCCCCCTCTGAGGGTTTTACTGTCATCTGGGTGGTCGTGGACCGTTTTAGCAAGATGTGTCACTTGGTTCCCTTCGTCAAACTGCCCTGCGCTAAAACTCTCGCTAAGGCCTTTGTCAAGGAAATTGTCAGACTTCATGGCGTTCCTACTGACATTGTTTCTGATAGGGGTCCTCAGTTCGTGGCTCGTTTTTGGCGTGCCTTTTGTGACAGGTTGGGAGTTCATTTGTCGTTCTCGTCCGGATATCATCCTGAATCTAATGGCCAGACAGAAAGAAAAAACCAGGATGTTGAGCAGTTCTTGCGTTGTTTTGTGGCAGACAATCAAGAGGGGTGGTCTGAGTTTCTGCCACTTGCTGAATTTGCTCTGAACAATCATACATCTTCTTCTGCTGGTTGTTCGCCTTTTTTTTGTTGTTCTGGGAGACATCCGTCCTTTGGGTCGTTCTCCAAGTTGGGATCTGCCGTGCCTGAGGAGGAGAATTTTTCCGGTGATTTGGAGAGAGTTTGGACGGATGTGCGTGGTAATCTTCAGGAGGCCAACAGAAAATCTAAAGACTACTTTGATAGGAAACGACAGGAGGTTTTGTTCGCTGTTGATGACATGGTTTGGTTGTCCTCTAGGAATCTGCGGTTGAGGATTCCTTCTAAGAAATTGGGTCCCAAGTTTGTAGGGCCCTTTAAGGTGCTTCAGGTTGTCAACCAATCTGCTGTTAGGTTGGAGGTTCCTACCTCCTGGAGAATTAATCCGGTATTTCATGTCTCTCTGTTGAAAAAAGCTGTTGTATCGGATTGTGACGCCTCTGCCTCTGTTCCTCCGGTGGTGGAGGACGGGGAATATGAAATTTCTCGCATCCTTAACTCTAGACAGTATAGAGGTAGTTTGCAGTATCTTGTGGCCTGGAAAGGTTTCGGACCCGAGGATAACTCTTGGGAGAGGTCGGATGATGTTTCCGCGTCCAGACTTATCAGAGCGTTTCACAGGAGATTTCCTGATAAGCCTGGTCCTAGGGGATCCGGAGGATCCTCTTAGAAGGGGGGGTACTGTTAGAACCTTGTTCTTAGGTTTTTTCCTTTGCTGGTCACATGACCTTGTTGGCCTATTTAATCCTGCTCCGCCCTTCTGGCTTTGCTGGACTCCATTGTTTAACTACTTTCTAGCTAGCCTGTGCTCTGTATCTAACTCTGTTAGTTTGCTTGGTCTACGGACCTCTATTTTCTATATATTTTGTTTGTTCGTCTGTCTGCTACTATTTCTGTTAGGAGGTGTCCCATTTTCCTCCCAGTCCTTAGTACTTGTAGGGATTCCTTCCCCACATCTATAGGTCTCCGTACAGACTAGCTTAGGACTTTAGCAGGTCTGATCGCAGGTTCAGGTTCCCTGTTACATCGTAGGGATTAAGCTGAGTTCTATCGTAGGGACAGATCTCCTCTCTTTCCTTAGCTCTGGTAGCAGAACATAACACCGAGTTCCTGCCCGAGCAACCTGAAAATGCTCGCTGAGCTCCGAGCTTGTCAAGCACCGTGATGCTCGGGCGAGTACCAAGCAGTTGCGAGCACGTTCGCTCATCACTAGTCTTCACCTGATAAAAGAGCTCCAGAGCTTGTGTCTCCAGATCCACCCCACATCAAATGCTCTAAAAGGAATATATCCTCTGACCTCCTCCCTCTCTACAGTGTTTAATCACCCTAGCACTAAAGATGACTGATTAGCCCCTCATTCCTTCGTGTGCTGGAAAAAAATTTCTAGGTTTAATTACTGGAGCTAACAATCTCAGTGCTACATATCTCCCCTCTAGTACTTTGCCTTTGACTTTAACTTTGTCACAACACATACAGCAGAACTTCATGGGAACTGTATGCACAAACTTGTAGAGTATTTTTAAAGAGTCACTGTAAATATTTGTCATTAAAAATGTCCCATCATTTATAATGGCTTCTATGGAGACTTACTGTATGAGTCTGAAGGGGGAAGGCACAGGGCCGGTATCAACACGTTGTGGGCCTGAACTGATTTCTCTTCACCCTGTGTCCCCTCTTCTATATAAGGACTGAGAGTTCAGTTTGTAGTGTGGTGGAGAGTTTTCTGTACTCACTGTTACATCGTGCATAGGACGGGAACAGACTTCAAACAAGACAGGAGATCTTAGATTCGGATTAACAGACTCACTTTTACTGAGCAATTCTTCTACACATGGCTGCAGCATACAGATTAAGACTTCGTCTTTAGTTAGTAAGGTACCCTTGGTTATGTGCTTTTCCAGTGGTTTTCCTAGTCCTGTCCTGAGACCCACCATCTTCCACTTCCTCTGTGACCCAGCTGAGAATCTCCCCATGAGGGATATAGAGGCCTGCTTCTCAGTACCTCCGGTGGGCTGTAAGCCCAGGACTGTGTCAGCGTCCAGATCGAGTTTGTGGACCCAGAACTCTGGTGTCCATGTCATGGACTACACTCTGGAAGACTCACTGCCCAACTCCCTGTCTGAATGTCTGCAACCCAGAAATTGTTTTCTATAAAAGTGTTATAACCCCTCCCAATTAATGATGTAATCCCTGAGTTAAACTGTCTAATGTCTAAGTAATGTAATGTAACTATATCCCTATCTATTGTATGGTTCCCCTAGTGGACAGACCTCCCACATCCCACGGACGGCCTTAGCCAGAGCCTATAAGAGAACTGGCATACAATAATGGCCATAGGGATAAAACACAGCAAACAACTTTATCACATAACTTATAATATACATATTTAACATAAAACTTTAACTCCATTAACCCTTGTTGACACGGTGTCTTCTCAACCCACCACCCTCCTACATGCCCCCACAGCAAAACATGGTCGTTGCCGACCATTCTATGTACACTGCTCAAAAAAATAAAGGGAACACTTAAACAACAGAATATAACTCCAAGTAAATCAAACTTCCGTGAAATCAAACTGTCCACTTAGGAAGCAACACTGATTGACAATCAATTTCACATGCTGTTGTGCAAATGGAATAGACAATAGATGGAAATTATTGGCAATTATCAAGACACTCTCAATAAAGGAGTGGTTCTGCAGGTGGGGACCACAGACCTCATCCCAGTACCAATGCTTTCTGGCTGATGTTTTGGTCACTTTTGAATGTTGGTTGTGCTTTCACACTCGTGGTAGCATGAGACGGACTCTACAACCAACAGAAGTTGCTCAGGATGGCACATCAATGTGAGCTGTGGCAAGAACGTTTGCTGTGTCTGTCAGCGTAGTATCCAGAGGCTGGAGGCACTAACAGGAGACAGGCCAGTACGCCAGGAGACGTGGAGGGGGTGGTAGGAGGGCAACAACCCCGCAGCAGGACTGCTACCTCCGCCTTTGTTCAAGGAGAAACAGGAGGAGCACTGCCAGAGCCCTGCAAAATGACCTCCAGCAGGCCACAAATGTGCATGTGTCTGCACAAACGGTTAGAAACCGACTCCATGAGGGTTGTATGAGGGCCCGACATCCACAGATGGGGGTTGTGCTCACAGCCCAACACCGCGCAGGATGCTTGGCATTTGCCACAGAACACCAGGATTGGCAAAGTCGCCACTGGCGCCCTGTGCTCTTCACAGATAAAAGCAGGTTCACACTGAGGACATGTGACAGACGTGACAGAGTCTGGAGACGCCGTGTAGAGCGATCTGCTGCCTGCAACATCCTTTAGCATGACCGGTTTGGCAGTCGGTCAGTGATGGTGTGGGGTGGCATTTCTTTGGAGGGCCGCACAGCCCTCCATGTAATCGCCAGAGGTAGCCTGACTGCCATTAGGTACTGAGATGAGATCCTCAGACCAATTGTGAGACCATATGCTGGTGCGGTTGGCCCTGGGTTCCTCCTAATACAGGAAAATGCCAGACCTCATGTGGCTGGAGTGTGTCAGCAGTTCCTGCAAGATGAAGGCATTGAAGCTATGAACTGGCCCGCCCGTTCCCCAGACCTGAATCCGATTGAGCACATCTGGGACATCATGTCTCGCACCACAGACTGTCCAGGAGTTGGCGGATGCTTTAGTCCAGGTTTGGGAGGAGATCCCACATTAGACCATCTGCAACCTCATCAGGAGCATGCCCAGGCATTGTAGGGAGGTCTTACAGGCACGTGGAGGCCACACACAAAACCGAGCCTCATTTTGACTTGTTTTAAGGACATTACATCAAAGTTGAATCAGCCTGTAGTGTGTTTTTCCACTTTAATTTTGGGGGTGACTCCAAATCCCAGCCTCCATTGGATAATAAATTTGATTTCCATTGATTATTTTTGTGTGATTTTGTTGTCAGCACATTTAACTTTGTACAGAACAAAGTATTCAATGAGAATATTTCATTCATTCAGATCTAGGATGTGTTATTTGAGTGTTTTTTTTTTTTTTTTGAACAGTGTATATATATTTGAAATAAAAATTATTTTTTTAACCATTTAACACAAACCCTCCTTTTCTTCTCCCGTGAACGACATCCTCGTCTTAGTAACTCTTAGTTGGCCGATGGCAGAATGACCCAACCGGATTGCCCATGTCCAGTTGTTTTATCAGCAGGGTAACAGGCCCTCGAATGATACTTGACTGCAGGTGGAAAATGGCCACACAGGGAAAACTGTCCAGGACAGGTACTACAGAGCTATAAAACTTCAGCTCTGGATGGCCTTAAGCACGGCCACATGGGACGGCTTCCAGGGGAAAAAACAACCACAGAAAATAATGTTCACTTTTTTAGTTTTTTAAAGTATTCATCCTGTAGCATCTATACACAGGAATTGGGAGAGAGAGAGGGCAGTCCCATTTTCATGGGGCATTGGGAAACATCTCTCTCCCTTTGTCCACCTCCTGGATGTCAGTTCCGGACATCACAATGTTGGTGGAATTGTGGATGAAGACACTTGGGATGGCCGCTTGGGGTGCAGCAACTGCAGGGGCTCTGGCCTCCTCAGCCTGGGTGGATGTGGGGACATTGGACTTAGGGACTTGTGTATGTGTCCCCATGTCTGTCTTTTATACTGGCTTTTGTGTGTCGGAGGGCCGGCACATGGGCTGAGCAGGTGGGAGTGGGTGTCGCCTCTTGTACCGATGCACCCGCTAAAATGCTGCTTCTTCCTCCCAACGAGCGGCCTCCTCAGCAGAAGATGGGCACATGACGCCCACCGCGTATCAACCCTTGCGACACCAGACCTTCATAAAAAAGATCTTCTCCCTCTTGTATTGGCTGTTCAGGCGTTAAGGGAGTGTGGCAAGTTTAACCATCGCCCGGTTGACATATACCTTATCCCCTGTCCCCTGCTACTTAATAAATCCGTACCCCTGGATGTGGTTAAAGTCCACCACGCGGCCTTCGGTGCATTGTTCCTTGAACGCCGCCCATTCTGGTCCTGTCAACCATTCTCTGGCCAGCGCATCGGCCTGCATCCTCTCCTCCACTACATCAGGAAGCTCCCGTGGCCAGCGAAAACCGACCCCTCTGCAGTCTCTCCTTTCGACTCCACCTCTTGCCGCGCCCACTGATCTCTTTATCTCTTAACAGGTGAGGCCTCTCTCATCCTGGTATGAGTCTTCTTCGGTGCGGCTCCACCTTTTCTGGGATGAATCTTGGATCTGGAACACCTCTTGGAGGCTGGTCGTCTGGTGGGCCATACACACAGTTTTTGCGCCTTTTGTCTCTTACCACGCCCATGATGGGCAGGATCTCTCCTCAGACCAGCGGTAATCACCATCTTGGGACTCACGTTGCTGTCCGCCATCTTGGGAACCATGCCGCCATCCACCATTTTGGCACTTATGTCACTGTTCGCCTTTAAGGTACTGAACTCTTCCTTTTTATCGCTATTCACCATTTTCTTTGCCTTTAAGGTACTGTATTCTTTCTTTTTCCTTAATTTCCCAACTTTCTTTATTTTCTTCATTTTCTTTCTTGGATCGAGTCTTCCTCCTACACACCACTCTCTCTCACATAGGACCTGCACCGGTCCCGTTCTATTGGGGTCATGGATTCAGAACTCGGTTGTCCATGTCATGGATTACACCCGGCAGACTCACGGTGCAACTCCCTGTCTGAATGTCTGCAACCCGGAAATTGTTTTCTATAAAAGTGTATAACCCCTCCCAACTAATGATGTAATCCCTGAGTTTAACTGTCTAATGTCTAAGTAATGTAATGTAACTATATCCCTACCTATTGTATCGTTACCCTAGTGGACAGACCTCCCGCATACCAGGGACAGCAATAGGGATAAAACACAGCAAACAACTTTATCACATAACTTATAATATACATATCTAACATAAAACTTTAACTCCGTTAACTCTTGTTGACACGGCATCTTCTCAGCCCGCTACCCTCCTAAAGTCCATGATCACAATCTGAAAGCAAGCCATGTCTAGCCTGATCTTGTAGTCACAGGATCACTGGGTTTCTACTGTGTACACTCATACAGTAGACCTACAAAGACAAAAAATACAGTAGTAGAATATTCTTGAAGAAGTAAGCACATGATTGATAAAGGTTCATCACTTGGGACTTCCATGATCTTGGGAACAGGGATCCCAAACTCATGTATGAATGGATTGGTAGTATGTATGTGCTACTCCACTCCATTAACTTCTCTGGGTCTATTAGTGACCACTGACCACTTCTCCTATACACGGTGAATGGGAACAATGGTTACACTTGCACACAACTACTCTATTCATGTGGGGGTTACAAAACTGTTGTTCTCATTGATTGGTTGCTGACCATACAGTTGTCATCTATCTTTTGATAATCCCTTCATCAATATGCAATTATTATTATTTTTTTTCTTCAGATTCTCAAGAGGAACAGAAAAATGTCACCAAACATTTCACTCTTTGGTAAGCTCGTATTATTTTATAGATATACTGTATGTATATATATATATATATATATATATATATATATATATATATATATTATATATTTATATATATATATATATACAGTACAGACCAAAAGTTTGGACACACCTTCTCATTTAAAGATTTTTCTGTATTTTCATGACTTTGAAAATTGTACATTCACACTGAAGGCATCAAAACTATGAATTAACACATGTGGAATTATATACTTAACAAAAAAGTGTGAAACAACTGAAAATATGTCTTATATTCTAGGTTCTTCAAAGTAGCCACCTTTTGCTTTGATGACTGCTTTGCACACTCTTGGCATTCTCATGAAAATACAGAAAAATCTTTAAATGAGAAGGTGTGGAAACCATTCCCCCCTCCCCCCAGTGACTCCATTTTGGAAACTACACCCCTTCAGGATTTTATCAAGGGCTATAGTGAACATTTTGAACCCAGAGGTGCGACACAGAATTTGATAACATTAGGTCATCATATTGAATAAGTTGTCATTAGTCTTGAGTGCAAGTGCTCGCTATTTGAGTTTGCATCGGGTGCTTGGGTATGCACCAAGTATCGCGGGTGCTCAAGTGACATGCTCGAGTCCCTGCCCCACATGTTTCACGGTGATTAGACACCCAAAAAAAACATGCGGGGATCGCTCGTGCATAGCAGGCAATCCCTGCGAGTTTTTTTTGGCTGTATAACAGCTGCAAAACATTTGGGGCGGAGACTCGAGCATGTCACTCGAGCACCCGCTATAGTCGGTGCATACCCGAGCACCCGATGCAAACTGAAGTAGCGAGCACTTGCGCTCAACATTAGTTGCCATATCATCGTCATTTTTTTTCTTTACTTCTGAAAAAATCCCAACCCTAACCTTAGCCCAACCCTAACCCTAGCCCAACCCTTGCCCAACTCTAACCCTAACCTAACCCTAACCTTAGCCTAATCCTAACCCTAGCCTAACCCTAGCACAACCCTAACCCTAGCACAACCCTAACCCTAGCACAACCCTAGCCCAACCCTAACCCTACCCTAACCCTAGCACAACCCTAACCTTAACCCTAGCCCAACCCTAACCCTAGCCCAACCTTAACCCTAGCCCCAACCCTAACCCTAGCCCAACCCTAACCTTAGCACAACCCTAACCGTAGCACAACCCTAACCCAAACCCTAGCCCAACCCTAACCCTAGCACAACCCTAACCCTAGCACAACCCTAACCCTAGCACAACCCTAACCCTAAAGTTTTATTTTTACGCCGTTCCTCGTGCGGTATAAGTGATTAGACGCCTTTATTCTTCGGGTCGGTGCAATTACAGCGATGCCAGGTTAATTGCAGTAGTAAATATATCGTTTATTGTATTCACTGCCTTGAATGTGATGTTAGGAATGTCGGCTGCACCACTCGTAAATTAAGTCAGAGAATTAACGAACACATACGTGATTCTGTGAATGCTGAAGCTATTAACCCTTCCAATGTTTCCAAACATTTCCAGAGGGAACATAATGGTAACTTGAAAGACTTTCAATTTTACGGTTTGGAAAGGGTTAATTGCTCTGTTAGAGGGGGAGATAGAAAGAAGAGGCATATTGGATACTAATGTTAAACACCTCTTACCCTGAAGGTTTGAATAAAAGAACAGATTTGATTCTGCATTATTAGTAAGGGTATAAAATAACCTTGTTATAACCTATATTTTAACGTAACATGTGTTTGTATTTTAGAGGATTTTGTGTGTTTTTTGTCACTACTCAGGTGTTGCATTTATTAATTAGTCTTTGCTCCATGTGTGCATAGGTGTGGCTACCTAGGATAGTTTTTGTTCTGTTTGAGCTTTATTAGACACCCAGTGTGTCAGTGAAGCTATTCACACAAGGTCACTGTGAAGAATAGTAATCTACAGACCCGCTATTTAAAACCGTGGTTGTCCGCCAGATGTATAAATGCGGTTCAAATCCAGCCATTTGTAGTGAACGTGGAAAATATTGTCCTCCATTTAAAGTGGGCAAGGTGCGTGGCAACAGATGGGGAAGAGGATGTGATGGTGATGGTGCATGCACAAACTGAGGCCGTGGGCAAGCTAAAATTGTGCCACAACAAACACCAACATCTTGTCGCTCGACCTTCCTGTCCCAATTACTAGGGGACTGCAGAACACCACTATTGAACACAGAGCAATGTCAAAAGGTTGTTGGTTGGATAGCAGATAGCTAGTCACTTTGCCTTCACCACCACCACCCTTCCACACGGTCAAGTCTCAGCAGCCGTGAGTCTGGACTGCATATTCCTCACCCTGATCCTCCTTCCTCCCACGATGCCGAGTGCCCGGAGACAACTGATTCCACACTTGGACACTCAGAAGAGCTGTTCACTTTTCCATTTATAGATTCGAGTCTCTTGCCCGGCCAGCTTCAAGCGGGTGAAGAGGCCCAAATATTTTACCAGCCACGCTCACACGAAGGCAATGGTGAGAAAGTGCAATTACTGTCGCAAGAGGTGGATGATAATGAGACACAATTGCCAGAAAGTCAGGAGGAGGACCAGGGTGCACAAGTGGAAGACGAGGTGGTGCATGATATAGTAACTGACCCAACCTAGCAGGGTCACGGGAAAGGCAGTGTAACATAAACTCAGCAATGCGTGCCAGACTGCTAACAGGCAAGACTTCCATGTCCTCACCAAGAGGTCGACTGACCATGCTCTCCTTCTCTCTGTCCTCAGGCCATCCACGCTGAACAGACGGTATGACAGTTGTGCAGGTAGTACCGTCTATAGCGCATGAAACTAGCTCCTGATGTTCGTCCTCCTCCTCTTCCTCATTGTCACCCAATCCACGTTAGGATGAAATGAGGCTGGGCTGTGTGTAATCACCCTGTATGATTCCTTGCTCCATCTTATCATTCTTCGCCTGCAATATATCCTCTTTTATTGTTAGCAGAGAGCGTTTCAGAAGACAGAGAAGTGGGATGGTGATGCTAATTATGGCGTCATCGCCGCTCACCATCTTGGTGGAGTCCTGAAAGTTTTGGAGGATGGTACAAATGTTTGACATCCATGTCAACTCCTGAGGTCTTACTGTATGTGTGGAGTCTGAACTGAATACCGATGGCCTTGTTGATGCTGGTAGTCAACAACTGCCCTCTTCTGCTCACAAATCCTTCCCAACATCTGCAGTGTAGAGTTCCAACGCGTGGGAACATCACACACCAGTCGGTGAGCCGGAAGCTGCAAACGCTCCTGAAGCTCGGCAAGGGCGGCGGAAGCAGTAGCTGACTTTCTAAAATGGGCACACAGGCAGCGTACTTTGACAAGCAGATCCGGCAGCTCTGGGTAGGTTTTGAGAAACTGCTGAACCACGAGGTTAAGCACATGGGCCAGGAATGGTACATGTGTGAGCTCGCCTCAGAGCCGCCACCAGGTTCCGGTCATTGTCACACATGACCATGCCTGGCTGTAGGTTCAGCGGTGTCATCCACAAATCTGCCTGCTCTTTCAGAGCTGTCCACACAACTCTTCAGCATTGTGTGGTTTGTCACCTAAGCATATTAGCTTCAGCACAGCCTGTGGCCGCTTGGCTGAGGCAGTGCTGCATTGCTTTCAGCCTGTGACTGATGTGGTCATTTCGGAGATGGAGGCTGAAGAGGAGGAGGAAGCTGAGGAGGATGAGGTGCTAGAGCTGTAGACTGTGGGGGCAACCCTGATTGACCTAGGGTCCGCAATCCTTGGCGTCGGGAGGATGTGTTCCGTCCCAAAGTCCGACTGTTTCCCTGCTTCCACTATGTTAACCCAGTGTGCCATCAGCAAGATGTGCAGTCCCTGCCCACAAGCACTTGTCCACGTGTCTGTGGTTAGGTGGCCTTTCCCAGTAACTGCATTGTTGAGGGCATAGCTAATGTTGTGAGATACGTGATTGTGTAATCTGGGGACGGCACACCGGGAGAAATAGTGGCGGCTGGGGACCGAGTACTGAGGGACGGCCGCCGCCATCAGTTTGCGGAAAGGTTCCATCTCCATGAGCCTAGAAGGCAACATTTTGAGCACAAGCAGTCACGAAATGTGTGAATTTAGTAGTGTGGCCTGTGGGGAGTTGACTGCGCATTTGCGCTTGCGTTCCAAGGACTGGGGTATGGACAACTGAACGCTGCGCTGGGACAAGGATGTGCTTGCTGATGGTGCTAGTTGAGAGTGTGCAATGACAGGTGCAGGGCAGGAGGCATCTTCGCATGCACTATGGACAGGGGATTGGCTTGCACGCACAACAGCGGAAGTAGCAGTGGTGTCACCTGCAGACACTGTTTCTGGACCCTGGGGTTCGGCCCACAAAGTCGGGTGCTTTGCTGCCATTTGCCTGATCATGCTGGTGGTGGTCAGGCTGCTAGTTTTGCTACCCCTGCTGATGCTGGCCTGGCAGGTGGTGCATATGGCCTTTTTGGGTTTATCGGCAGAGTCTTTAAAAACAGCCAGACTCAGGAAGACCTAACAGTTGTACTGGCAACTTCCGTTGCGTTGGTGTTAAGGGGAACGGTTGCCCGCCTTCTGTCTGCAGCCACCACACTGCTTCCTGCCTGTTGGGGTGCTCTGCCTCCCTCCCCCTGTGTGCTGCTGTCCTTGCTCTGCATGTCCTCCTGCCAGGTTGGGTCAGTTACTATATCATCCTCCACCTCGTCTTCCACTTCCATACCCTGGTCCTCCTCCTGACTTTCTGGCAATTGTGTCTCATAATCGTCCACCTCTTATGACACTTTCCCACAGTCGCCTTCGTATGACCGTGGCTGCTCAAATATTTGGGCATCGCTACATGCCATCTCCTCTTGCCCCGCTTCAAGTGGACCGGGCGAGAGGCCCGAATCTATAAATGGAAAAGTGAACAGCCCTTCGGAGTGTCCAAGTGTTGGATCAGTTGTCTCCGGGGACTTGGCATGGTGGGAGGAAGGAGGATCAGTGTGAGGAATATGCGGTCCAGACTCACGGCTACTGAGACTTGACACTGTGGAAGACAGGTGGTGGTGGCAAAGTGACGGGAAGCATTATCCGCTATCCAACCAACAACCTTTTGACACTGCTCTGGGTACAATAGTGGTGTGCTATGGTCCCCTAGTAATTGGGACAAGAAGTTCGGGCTACAAGATTTGTGTGTTTGTTGTGGCAGAATTTCAGCTTGCCCACGGCCTCGGCCTCTGCATGCACCATCACCATCACGTCCAGTTTCCCGTTCCTTGCCACGGGCCTTGCCCATTTTAAATGGAGGACAATATCTTCCACGCTCACTACAAATGGCTGAATTTGGAGCAAACTTATATGTGATCCGTGTGACAGACAAACCACAGTTTTAAATAGCTGGCCTGTAGGTAACTATTTTTAACAGCAAACTGGTGTCAATAACTTCGCTGACACACTGAAACAAAATTTTAATAGAGGCCAGAAATGGCAGAATTTTCAGCAAACTTACATGTGATCCGTGTGACGGACAAACCACAGTTTTAAATAGCTGGCCTGTAGGTAACTATTTTTAACAGCGACCTCATGTCAATAACTTCGCTGACACACTGCAACAAAATTTCATTGGAGGTCAGAAATGGCAGAATTTTCAGTGAACTTATATGTGATCCGTGTGACGGACAAACCACAGTTTTAAATATCTGGATTTTTAGCGCTGTAATATGGAAAGGACCTGGTTGTATTCTGCAGTGTCAACAAGCAAATGGCGCAGAAAAACGGTGTTCTCTGGATTGCTTTTTAAGCAAATAATCAGGATTAAGATAAAAAAAAAATATTCCTGGCCTCTGATACCTGGGGCTATTTCTACAAATATCTGTAAAAGCACCAGCAGACAGAACTGGAATGGACCCTCTTGCTATATGCATTGCAGTCTGCTATATACCCTGCCTGCCTGCCTAGCACTGATATCTCTGCAGCTGGTTTAGTCCTCAGGACTGTTAGTTGAGATGCATATGTAGAGAATCTTGTGGAATACCTACACTAACTAATAAACAACCAAATCTCTCCCTAGCTCAGCAGCACCTCTCCCTACACTGCCTGATTACCGAGTAGACTGTGACGAGCACAGCGGCGCCAGGTTTGATATAGACCTGACAATGCTGTGCAGCAGCCAATCACTGTAATGCCACAACCAACATGGCTGCAGCATTACAGTGTGTGGCAGACAATTCCTGCATGTTGATTGGCGCTCTAAAGAGCACCAAACATGCAGGGAGGGGACCCGAGCATCCGCCCGAGCATCTCGGAAGTACTCGGCGAGCTCCGAGCATCTGAGATGCTTGGGCGAGTACGTTTGTACTTGCGTATAATTGTTTGCACAGATGAATGAGGCACCTTCAGGCATCTTGAAATTGTACCCAAGGATGAGCCAGACTTGTGCAAGTCCACAATTCTCTTCCTGATATCTTTGCTGATTTCTTTAGACTTTCCCGTGATGCTACACAAAGAAGAACTGTGTTTCATCCCAAACCGACAACTGAGGCATCTGTCTGGAGTCCACACTATTTCTTGAAGTCGGGGGCAACCAGGACCGATTGCCTACACAGAGCCACTTTCATCTCTTGAAAGGCCGTCTCTGCCTCTGCAGTCCACTTGGCCATGGCTGATTTTGTCCCCGTAAGAAGGTCAGTCAGGGGTGCTGCCATCATGGTGAAGTTTGCGATGAACTCTTCTGTAGTAGTATCCCATGATCCCCAGGAAGGCTCTAACCTGTTTTTTGAAATCGGTCTCAGCCAGGTTTGGATTGCCTCCACTTTACTGATTTGGGGTTTGATCTCGCCTCTACCAACTACATAACCCAGATATTTGGCTTCTTCTTTCCCCATGGCACATTTCTTCGGGTTCACTGAAAACCACGCTTTCCTGAGAGCATCAAACACCACCTTTTCCAGATGACTCTCCCAGTTCGGGCTAAAGATAACAATATCATCCAAGTATGCCGCGGCGTATTGCTTATGAGGTGCAAGAATTCGATCCATAGCTCTCTGGAAGGTTGCAGGGGCCCCCTGCAGTCCAAATGGCATCCGGACATACTGGAAGCATCCATCTGGCGTAGAAAATGCAGTCTTCTCCTTGGCTCCCTGTGCCATGGTGATCTGCCAATATCCCTTCGTTAAATCCAAGGTGGTTATATACCTTGCTGGCCCAAGACTTTCGATCAGCTCGTCGACGCATGGCATAGGATATGCGTCGAATTTGGAGACTTCATTCAACTTCTGATAGTCATTGCAAAATCTCCACTCACCATCGGGCTTTGGGACCAAGATGATCGGGCTCGACCAACCGCTCTTGGATTCTTCGATGACACCTAGTTTCAGCATACGAGCCACCTCATTGGAGATCAACTCTTGTCGGTCCTCAGGTATCCGATAGAGCGTCAAGTTCACCCGCACATGTGGCTCTGTCAGAACCTCGTGTTCTATGACATTTGTGTAGCCTGGCAATTCTGAGTACAGATCCCTGTTCTTCAGTAGTAACTCCCGACACTGCTGTTTCTAGGCCTTCATTCGAGTTTCCGCTATTGCGACTCCTCCAATGTCACCTTCTGGCTTGCCCAGCAAGCATGGAGCTTCCACAGCCTCCCTGTCTTGCTACGGCTTGATGAGGTTGATGTGGTATATCAGGTATGGCTTACGTGGTCCCGGTTGGTGAACTTTATAATTCACTTCACCAACGCTTTCCGCTACCTCATACAGTCCTTGCCACTTGGCCAAGAACTTGCTTTCCATGGTAGGTATCAGAACGAGGACTCTGTCACCAGGATTGAATTGCTTCACTCTGGCTGAGCGGTTGTAGACACTGGCCTGCACCTCTTGTGCCTGGAGGAGATGTTCTTTTACGATGGGCATCACCTTTCCTATCTTCTCCTGCCTCAGAGCGACGTGCTCGATGATGCTCCTGTGGGGCGTGACTTTGGCTTCCCAGGTTTCCTTTGCTGCATCCTGGAGACCCCGGGGATGTCGGCCATACAGGAGTTCGAATGGCGAGAACCCCGTAGAGGACTGTGGAATCTCTCGGATAGAGAACAACAGATATGGCAGGAGACAGTCCCAGTATCTCCCATACTTTTCTTTGGCCTTCTTCAGCATACTCTTCAGAGTTTTGTTGAACCTCTCTACGAGACCATCTGCCTGAGGATGGTACACTGATGCTCTCAGTTGGGATATTTGCAGGACCTTGCACAATTCCCTCATTACCTTACTCATAAAGGGTGTTCCCTGGTCAGTCAGGATCTCCCTTGGCAACCCTGTCTGGGAGAAAACATGGACTAACTCACGGGCTATAGTCTTGGTGAAGGAGTTTCTTAGCGGAATCGCATCAGGATAGCGGGTGGCATAGTCCAAGATGACCAAAATATATTGATGCCCACGAGCAGATTTAACCAAGGGACCGACCAAGTCCATGGCAATTCTCTCAAATGGCACTTCAATAATGAGCAATGGCACAAGGGGACTTCGAAAATGAGAGGTGGGGCAGTTAACTGACATGTAGGGCAGGACCTGCAATACTTTAATATTTCCTGGTGACACCCGGGCCAATAGAATCTCTGCATGATCCGGTCCTGCATTTTTTCCACCCCTAGATGTCCCCCCAAGATATGTGAATAGGCCACGCCCAACATGTGAATGGGCCACGCCCAACACCTTCTCTCTATAGGGCTGCGGCACTAATAACTGTTCCACCAGCTCCTCCCTTACTTTCGTAACACGGTACAACAATTCCCCACTCAACATAAAATAGGGAAACCGTGTGTCAGCCCCAGGCTCCTGTGCAACCCCGTTTATGACCGTGACATTATTGAAGGCTTCCTTCAGAGTTAGGTCTCTATGTTGGGCAGACCTGAAATTCTCACTGGTCACCCATAACTCTGTAATATCAGATTCAGGGGACACTACCTCCTCATCTCCCACAAGGACACAAAAAGGAAACTTGTCTGACTCTGGGTGTGGTAACAACTCATCAGAGTTAACTGGTTTCCTATCTGAACCAGCAAACCCAGAACCCTTCCCCCACAGATCTCAAAATAAACAAAAGTCCCGACCTATAATTATAGGGTGCAACAAGTCCTGAACAACTTGTGGGACTCAGTACCGTGGGCCATTTTAATGTCCACTCTGGCCATAGGGTAGTCCTTAGCATCACCATGGATGCACTGTACGCCGACTTTTTTCCCCGGGATCAGTTGGAGAGAAAGGGTGGCCCTCACAAGGGTCACCAGACTCCCAGAGTCTAGCAGTGCCATTACCTGCCGCCCGTTCACCTTCACAGTACACGCTTGTGGCCCCTCGCTGGGTGGACAGTTCACACTGCAGGCCAGATATGCATAATATGAACAACGGCGTCATATGCTGCAGTCCATGGGCTCAGAGGTCAGGGGACAACGGGGCGGCTATATGGCCTGGGCCATGGCACCTCCAGCAAACATTACCCGTAGGGACCTTGGGCATCACCTCCCCCGCCCCTTTGGACATTGGAAGCCCCTCCCCTTTTGGGCCTCCGCCTCCTGCTGGGACCCTCAGTATGGAGTGGGCTGCCTTCCAAAAGAACCTTCGACCCCCTGGTATCTCTCAACCAGTCCGATCAGTTCATCTGCATTCCGGGGATCACCCTGGGCAACCCAAGTCTTTATGGGCCTCAGTAGAGAGTGCACAAACCGGTCCATCACCACTTCTGGTCCAGGTGTAACAGGGAGCGAGGTGGTTTGTCCCATTGATACGCCCAGCAGTGAGCCCGCTGCGCCCTGATAGTCATTGTCACTCCCAAGCATGCGAGGATCTCAGATTTTAGCTTGCCATACTCTTTGGCGTCCTGCAAAGTCATCGTACGCCTTCTGGGGCTCTCCTGTTAAGTATGGTGCCAGTACCTCTGCCCACTGCTCTGGTGGAAGTTTCTACCTCTCGGTGACCCTTTCAAACACGGTCAGAAATGCCTCAACATCATCCCCCCAGGTCATTTTCTGCAAAGCTCGTCTTACTGCCTTCTGGACATGGGTATCATCAGTCGGACTTGGGGTTGGTGCGCTCGTCCTGCCCTGGGTGGCTGTTGCCAGAAGCTGCATCTGCTGCCGTTGTTCCTGGTCCTGCTGGTCTGCTGTAACAACAGCCTGTTGGTCCCCTGCTGTGGCTACTGCGACTGGACCAAGTATTTCAGTAGGTCCTCCATTTTGTCTGGGGATGCTTGCTGGCTTGCGACAGACTTGACCCAGGACATGCAGTCCTTCCTGTAGCAGTCACACGTCTCTGCTGAGAACACTGTCCGCATTCTCCACCAATTGTAGGGGTTTTACTACCTGGGGTGCGACAGGAAGAAAACAGGAGGCATGTTCCTTTAAAAGTTCATGGCACCCAAGCTGGGGTAGCATCCAGTGTCGTGGCTTGGTCTGAAGACAAACACACACACAGCCCATTCTCTCCTAGCAAACCATAACCCGGCTCCCCGGTGCAACAATTAGTCCTCTTAGTGCAGAAGTGCACTAGAGAAAAATACACCAGGCTACATCACAGAGACCAGCCATCTCTGTGATACATACGACTACACGACCATTAGCCACCTTACAATATATATATATATATATATATATATATATATATATATATATATATATACATATATACATTTTGAAAAACAACTCCCCTCTTAACTCTCACTGGTAGGATTGCACCATAAGGGTATTCTTGAACTCACCAAAACAAGCATACTAAGTAGCTTGATTAATAATATATGTGTAAAGTAGAAATCCTTGCCGCTGTTCCTACTGCTGTGTATTAATCTCTTTAGGTTGCCATTTCTCTACATGTCTAGTTCCTTGTCGTGTTGACTCTGTTTAAAATTAGATCATTTCATATAACTGCCTCTTTTCTCATCCTAAATGAACACTTGTGTCAGAAGTGGCTAATGCAATTGGGCATGCCAACCCAGTGGAATGACTGTTTCCAACCATTACTAAATTGACTGATGAAAGCTCTTTATGGAGCAGTTGAAATGTGGAGAGAAGTCTATGAAAATATTTCTGTAAGAGGTGATATATACCCTTTAACAGCAGGCAATACGCAGTCTTCAGACATGAGTATAAAACCACTTAATGCTTGCATCATTGTCAGCTACCATGACTGTGTCAATTTGATGTAATAGGTGGATTATGTAATACATCGTTCATTATGTGTAAACCTTATGAGGATAAAACAGAATTTACTGGAGCTATTATTGTACTTGCTGGTCTGCGGTCTGTCAGGAAAATAACATTAGATTTTCTGTATCTAATAGAGCTTGTTGTGACATATTTAAAGGCACAAAAAGTCACAATACAGCCATTTTTCCAAAAAATCAATGTATACGGACCATGAAATATGCCCATCTGAACCCGGTCTTAGGCTCACCATAACTCTAAGGACCACAATATTAAAGGAAATGGACAACAGCAGGGACATTTTTCTTTTTGCCTATATGCATGTATTTTAGGCTAAAAGTAATTTTTGCATTTGAGTTTCATTAAACATGTTCACTGTTTGAAGTCAACAACAAAAATCTATCAGTAAGCTTGTTCTGGTGGGATATTTGTAACTAATTTATCTAAATATTTCTGAACTGTGCTTATTTATGACCATAGAAGATGGTCACATCAAAATTCTGCTTTATTTTGATGTGGCCATAAATCAGTTCAAAGGAGCTTAGAAAATTGCAGATAAAAGATTGACAAAGTCATTGCCAGATAGAGCTCACTGATTCTCAAACTAAAAGAACTTTTCACCAGTTTGAGCATGTTAAACTGACCAAATCATGGAATAGTGGCTGAAGTGCTGAGCAAAATGTAGTTTTTATTTTTCAATTTCTGCTCTCCATTGTGGAGATATTAGCTTGTAAAGTTTAGGTTATAATTAATGTTATAGTTCAACTAGGCATAACTAGAGGTTTGTCTTTGTGGGTTTGTACTTCTTCTCCTGCATGAGGTTGACCAATCATAAGCAGGCATCATGATATAGGAGACAAAAGATCATTCCCTCCTCTTTTCAGAGACCTCTGCAGCTACAAATCCCTCCTATTCTCATCATACAAAAGTCTGTGTGGGGGAGGGTGACAGTTATAAGCACTGTGAGATGAGATCTGGTAGTATTTGCAATAATACATAAAGTAACTCTGCTGTCCCTCTACACTGAAGAGGTCATTAAGGGAAGGAGAGCATAGTCTTTTCTCCTATTTCTTTCAGCCTGCTTTTGATTGGTCATCTTCATGCAAGGGAAGAAAGTTAACACCCCCAAAGACAAATATCTGGCAATGCCCTGTTGTACTACAACACAAATTATAACCTAAATTTTGCAAGATATCTTTGCAGAGGAAAAATTAAAAAATAAAAATTATGTTTTACTCAGCTCAGCAGCCACTATTCAATGATGTGGCAAGTTTAACGTACTCAAACTGGTGAAAGGTCCCCTATAACTCATTCTGCAGTCAGCAATCTGCAGGGAACAAACAGCCTGTAAGAGTCAAAGGGACCTAAATTTTTAATAAAGTCCACTGCAAATGTTATTGTTAGCCAAAAACACATACATTTAAGTAAAAATTTTATTGCACCACATTTTTAATTCAAGACATTTAATAGCAAGTTTCAACTGTCAGTAGTCTCTTATGCAATATCCTTATAATAGATAAATTAATTGATTTGTTAAGCATAAAGCTCATAACTTGTAATAAATTAACATTAATTAGAAGTGAATCTAAGGATACTCTTGACTGGAGAATAAGCTCTCATCCATGCAGTCTTTTAACAGATTTGATTTGCATGCATGTATTACATAGCATCCATAATGCATTTTCATATGCCCCAGCTTTAATGGGGGTGTTATGCGTTTTTCTATGTATAAATTGTAAGAAACAGAAAGGGGCATGTTCCATTGCATGTGGGATTGTGGAGGATTTCTCCAGTAGACTTGGAGTGCCTACAGCTCTGAAATACTAAAACTTAAAGACGTTGCCCCCAGTGGCGTAACTAGTATCCGATGGGCCCCGGTACAAAAATTGGACCTGTGCACCCCTCTCCCCCGCATGTTAGTCAGATGTATAGGCCCTTATAGCATTCTAAATCCCTTATCCTATAGTCCCTTATCAAGGGCCATCTCCTGGTATATATATATTTTCCCCATCAAGGTATATATGTTCCCCATCCTGGTATATACAGTTGAAACCAGAAGTTTACATACACTATATAAAAAGACACATATACTTGTTTTTCTCAATATCTGACATGAAATCAGAATAAAACTTGTTTATTGAGGTGAACGAGGCGCCTTCAGAAATCTTGAAAACGTACCCAAGGATGAGCCAGACTTGTGCAAGTCCACAATTCTCTGAATCTTCCAAACACATGACATCATCATATGGGCAGTCCAGAATTGTTAAAAGGAATAGTAATCTTAGTGTGTAAACTTTTGACTTTGCAGTAAGTAATAAAAATGCCTTAAAACATTCTCTCTCTCATTATTCTGGCATTTGGCAAATATTAAAAATTATGGTAATCCCAATTGACCTAAAACTGGAAAGGTTTATTCTGATGTCATGTCAGATATTGAGAAAAACATCATATGTGTCTTTTTATATAGTGTATGTAAACTTCTGGTTTCAACTGTATATCCCCCACCCTGGTATATAGGTCCCCCATCCTGGTATATATAGTATATATGTTCCCCATCCTGGTATATATGTCTCTTATTCTGGGCCCATCCTGGTATATATATCCACCATTCTGGTATATATGTTCTCCATCCTGGGCCCATCCTGGTATATATTTTTTACCCATCCTGGTGTATATGTTACCCATCCTGGGTCCATCCTGTTATGCAGTAATTGCCAAAAGTGTTGGGACCCTTGAAATTGTTGAAGAAAATGAAGTATTTCTCCCAGAAAATTATTGCAATTACACATTTTTTTTATACACATGTGTTAGGAGGGCGGTTGCAGACAACTTTATTATAATGGAACGTAACCGACCCCGGGGTCCGCGATGCAGCCTGGAGGACTGCTGCTGAACACTTTCCAGGTGAAATGGAAAGCAACCAACTTAAATGATAAACCCTTCCGTGTTACCGCACACAGGAACGGGTATAGTGGTTCGCTCTATCTCCGTTAACAGCATGGGAGATGTGCGACCGGGAAACTATCTGTAGCCCTGTTAACTACACAGGGACTACACTGGCGGCGCTAGGATGCGTGTGTGACTACGCCGACAGGTACACGTGCCTCCAGCCGGCGTGCTACCGGACTGCAGGGTATTACTCCACGTATCTGACAGACGATAGCTGTGAACAGGACCTCTGCCGGCTGCTCAGGGTGTTAGGCGACCCCTTTGGCTGAGCCAGACTGCTAGACGAAGCTACCTGCCTCTATGGAGCTAACCTGCCTAGCGGAAACTACACGTGGAACACAGTCGTCCACACAACAGCATCACTGCTCAATGATTAGAGCGTGCCGCCATGTTTGTGGGCGGGCCTTTTAAAGACTAAGCCCTGCCCACCGACGCGCCATTGGTGACGCTACCCGTGGACCAATCAGGCGGTGCAGGTCACCGGGTCAGGTGGGTGCCAAACCACCAATCACGATCCGCCAGGTCACGGGCATGCTCAGTGCGGCGAATCCTGGACTTAGACTCCAAAAGCCCTGTCTCCCTCTGCAACCTATGCTTAACATTGCTAGGCACAAATACCCAGGAGACAATCTGCACATCTCGTGGACCAGCTAGTCGCTGGGGCTGACGATGATGCTGAGCAGCATTAGCCCCTGCTGGACAAAAATGGGAGACCGCAGAAGGTTCTGGACCCATTTCAAATCCAGCAACAGACCGACGCCTAACACATGTTTATTTCTTTTGTGTGTATTGGAACAACGCAAAAGAACAGAGAAAAAAGGCAAATAGACATAATTTAAAACAAAATCCAAAAATGGTTCGGAAAAAAATTGTTGGCACCCTCAACTTAATATTTGGCTGCACAACCTTTGGAATAAATAATTGCAATCAATCGCTTCCTATAACCATCAACAAGCTTCTTACACCTCTCAACTGGAATTTTGGACCACTCTTCTTTTGCAAACTGCTCCAGGTCTCTCATATTTGAAGGGTGCCTTCTCCCAACAGCAATTTTAAGATCTCTCCTCAAGTGTTTAATGGATCCGGACTCATTGTTGGTCACTTCAGAACTCTCCAGCGCTTTGTTTCCATCCATTTCTCGGTGCTTCTTGAAGTATGTTTGGGGTCATTGTCCTGCTGTAAGACCTATGACCTACAATGCAAACCCAGCTTATGTCCCCATTCAAGAGCATGCCGATATCAGATTCTGGCTTCTGATTGGCCAGCAGCGCATGAACCTGGCGGGACTCTGCATCGCAATGCACTTCAGTTGAATGTATGTCCGAGGATGCACATCCAATTGAAGTTTGCACTGGAGTCTGCGGGCCCACCACTCACACGGGCCCAGTTGTGGTCGTGACCTCTGTGACCGCGATCATTACCCCCGTGTTTGTCCCATAAGCAACATATATCCCCTGATGATAAATTAATGATCACTGGAGGGTCAAACTATTCGGACTCCCAATGATCACAAGATGGAGGGTCCCAAAGTCCTGTATGTGAACAAAGCCAAATTTCCATATGCAACCATTCCTTCATTTACAGTCTATTGTAGTTGCAGATCCTCAGAGTATGTGGTGGTCTCAGCTGCTGAACTCCCAGAGATTATACAAATACCTATCCTGTGAGAAGCCCCTCAGTTGGTGAGGAGAAGCTGGAGAGGCAGTATCCATAAAAGTGATTAAAACCTGAACAATTCTGGGATGTAGCACCATTACCGACGAATGTTGCGCTTATTATTTCTATGATACAGAATACAGGAAACAAATGAATGGTAAAGTAAGCATTTTTTTTTTTCATTTTGACACGGACTTCCACTACACATGGTATTAACTTTGCTAATCCGGAGAGACCAAGGCATCTCCTCTACCTGGTGAGGCCTCAGAAGAAAAGGTTTGAGAACCTCCATGTTAAAGCATAGTCCTACAGTGTATTAAATATCATGTGACAAGCATTCTGTTTCTTAGGAGAATTGGCCCACACAGAAACATAATAGAGTTCAAAGGAGAAATATGATTGTTTTGTACAATGTGTTTTTTCACAGCTTTTGTTCCAGTATTTCACTGGCCGCACATTAAAATTTGCACTTAAGAATTAACATTAAATGAATACAACAGCCCATTGATTGCTTATTTTCCTCGTTTTTGTTTGTTATTGGTTCATCGAGCCCATATGCTCACCTAATAACAATACCAACACTGACATTTGCATTGCAATTTGCTTTTCCCCAGCTGGTACAGGAAAATCATTCAATGGCACCTGCTTATATCGGCTGGTTCATCAAGGCTGTGTTTGAAGGAATTGTGCATAATTGTGTGCATTAACATGTAAGTATTCTCACCTGCTTTAGCCTGGAGAGAATTTGAAGACCTGGAAAATGTCACAATAAATTAATTGAATAGTCCTAGTCCATAGCTTTTTGTTATTTTTTGCTATTTGATTTTGATTGTTTTATATTTATATTGTCCTTTTCAGAAAATGCCAACTTTATTCTACAAATGGATGACATGCAGCAATTTACCAATAATGGTTTGACTTTCCTTTCATTTTTTTAGAAATAGGCTGGGGTCACACAAGCGATGATTCTCTCAGTCGAGAGAGTCGGATCGATTATGCTATGGATAGATGACACCTGGAGGAGATCCCACAGACCCAGCCAGATAGGACGGCTGAGCTGTGAATCCCAACACTCACTCCTCAGTCTCAGATTGGGCGGCAGAGTTGTCACTTGCAATCCTGACAGCTCAACCCGCGCTCGATCTCATAGGGTGGCAGAGCTGTCATTCACAGCGTCCCAAGGACACCATGAGTAGTGGAATCGTGACAGTTAAAGCATTTTCTCTACTCTGAGGGTTTCCATCAACTTTCAGAACTAAAATTATTTGGTAAGACCTAAGGGCTGATGTATCTATAAACTGTGGAAAAACTTTTTTTTAAAATCATTGATTTCTGCATAGACTATATTTTCCGCATGACTCTTTGTTCCCACCTAGGCTGTGCGGTACAGTCTGTATTACATGTTGACAGATGAGGAAACTTGCTTCTTTTCTTCAATATTGATTCCTTTTTGGTTGAAAGACATTGGAAAGATGGTCACAAAAAAGCAGATTCTGATTCAGGTGGCATTGGAAAGGTGCAGATTCTCCAGCATGTCTACAGGTATTCAAGAAAATAATTATAATGCAGATATTAAGGGCATGGCAGTGTTGGTTGGATTTATCTTAATTAATCATAGCTATGCTGGTGGTACAGAGAGCTTTCAGAAACATTTCTATATACATGGGGATTTTAGTTTCTTTTACATAGTTTCACACATCACGTATGGAGGCTGTACTGTTTACATTAAAGGGGGTGTCTGGTTTTAAGCTACAAGTCTGCAGTCAGTCTATGTGACTGCAGACTTGTGAATCCTCACAATGCACTCAATGCACAATGTGTGGATTCTCTGGTGTTGGTGCCTGGAGAAGACAGTCATGTGACCACAAGTATGAGATTTGCATACTTCTGGCCAAATTCTGACTAGACTGTGTCTGACCTCTCTCAATTCATTTTAATTGAGAAAGGCCGTAGCCATCTAGTTGGCACATGACCAAATGTATGCAAATCTCATACTTGCGGTTATGTGCCCGCTGCTCCCGGCACCAACACTGGAGAATCCTCACAGTGTGCAGTAAGCATGTTGTGAGGATTCACAAGTCTGCAGTCACAGAGTGACTGCAGACTTGTAGCTTAAAACCAGACAACCCCTTTAATCTTAAAATCATAACAGAAGGTGAAGAGATGGTATTTGTATCAAAAATGATACAAGTAGTAAAATGAAATAAAAAGTCCCATCAATCTAGCAACACAACAAAGTAGTACCAAGCGCAAAAACATAGGACCTATTTTAACTTCTGTCTCTAAGTAGATGGGACATTCACACTTCCAACAAAGTGGAAAAAGGTGTTAAGTCATTCACTGATATGTGCCACAAACTTTAATTTCAGGTATTTCTCGTCTCACCTATCACAAGATAAATAAAAGAGATGACATGTTCTCCTAAAAGTGAAGTTCTCTGGAAATTATGTTATCGCAATGAAACTTTTAATGTACTCACGAGATGAAAACTTGTTACAGTGTACATTTAAATCCATGATGAGGTCAATCACACTAACTAACTGACTAACTTACTAAGGGTTCATACCCATATATGAAAAAAAAAACGTTTCGATATCTCGACCGAAAAAAACTGACGAGTGTCATGCGAGTGCTATGCGAGTGTCATGCGAGTTCTATGCGATATTCACACACCTGTCTCTTTAAAACCCGACAATTCATCAGCCGCCTACAGTAAAAACATAGCGGTCCCCGACAGTGTATCATGTGGCGCCTTCTCGAGCGTAAATGACGTCAGCGCATGCGCGATGAGTATTTTCCCATGCTGGCGCTGACGTCAAAGAGGTGAGCTGAGTTCATATGACATGAACTCAGCTCAGCTTGATGCCGTCACAGTGAGTCACTGAGGAGTGCAAGCCTGCGCTCCTCAGTGTCTCTGCAGGATGGCAGGCTGGATGGTCGTGTTCAGCTACTATGCAGCCTGCCATTTAGATGTAGCAGAGCTGGACCCGTCGTTGGTTTATTATTTTACTTTTATGACAGGTGACAAGGGATTCAGAGGGAATAGGTGTAATGGTAAGTAGGGTTTAATTAAGAATATTAAAGGAGTCTGTCTTCATTTCAAATAAAATATTTTATTCTTGGTGCGGGTGTATTTATTTCACATTTCACTTCCACTATGGGGTTGGTAATGGGGGCGTCTTATAGCCCCCTTCCATTACTAACCTGGGCTTGATGTCAGCTGGCATTATAAGCTGACATCAACCCCAGCCCTATTACCCCACTGCCACCACCACAGGGCAATGGGCAGAGCAAGGCTAAGTGCCAGATTTAGCGTATAGTATGGATGCGCCTTTTTTGGGGCGGCTGAGAGCTGGTGTTTCTAGCCTGAGAGGGGGCCAATATTCATGGCCACTTCCTAGGTTATTAATATTAGTCCCCTGCTGTCTTCCTAGCCTTTGCTAGCTGTTAAAATAGGGGGACCCCACACCAATATTTTGTTGGGGTCCCCCATTTTAATAGCCAGTAAAGGCTAAGTACTCAGCTCGGGGCTGATATTAGTAGTCTGGGCAGCTCCGTGGGTATTACCCCCTTCCCAGGCTTCAAACATCTGCCCCAGCTGTCTGCTTAACCTCTGCTAGAGTACAAAAAATACATTTTTTTTTAAATTCTTTAATTTTACAATAAATGACAAGTACAGTAACTAAATTTGTCACTGTACTAATTATATACAGTACAGACCAAAAGTTTGGACACACCTTCTCATTTAAAGATTTTTCTGTATTTTCATGACTATGAAAATTGTACATTCACACTGAAGGCATCAAAACTATGAATTAACACATGTGGAATTATATACTTAACAAAAAAGTGTGAAACAACTGAAAATATGTCTTATATTCTAGGTTCTTCAAAGTAGCCACCTTTTGCTTTGATGACTGCTTTACACACTCTTGGCATTCTCTTGATGAGCTTCAAGAGGTTGTCACCGGAAATGGTTTTCACTTCACAGGTGTGCCCTGTCAGGTTTAATAAGTGGGATTTCTTGCCTTATAAATGGGGTTGGGACCATCAGCTGTGTTGTGCAGAAGTCTGGTGGATACACAGCTGATAGTCCTACTGAATAGACTGTTAGAATTTGTATTATGGCAAGAAAAAAGCAGCCAAGTAAAGAAAAATGAGTGGCCATCATTACTTTAAGAAATGAAGGTCAGTCAGTGCGAAAAATTGGGAAAACTTTGAAAGTGTCCACAAGTGCAGTTGCAAAAACCATCAAGCGCTACAAAGAAACTGGCTCACATAAGGACCGCCCCAGGAAAGGAAGACCAAGAGTCACCTCTGCTTCTGAGGATAAGTTTATCCGAGTCACCAGCCTCAGAAATCGCAGGTTAACAGCAGCTCAGATTAGAGACCAGCTCAATGCCACACAGAGTTCTAGCAGCAGACACATCTCTACAACAACTGTTAAGAGGAGACTTTGTGCAGCAGGCCTTCATGGTAAAATAGCTGCTAGGAAACCACTGCTAAGGACAGGCAACAAGCAGAAGAGACTTGTTTGGGCTAAAGAACACAAGGAATGGACATTAGATCAGTGGATATCTGTGCTTTGGTCTGATGAGTCCAAATTTGAGATATTTGGTTCCAACCACTGTGTCTTTGTGCAACGCAGAAAAGGTGAATGGATGGACTCTACATGCCTGGTTTCCACCGTGAAGCATGGAGGAGGAGGTGTGATGGTGTGGGGGTGCTTTGCTGGTGACACTGTTGGGGATTTATTCAAAATTGAAGGTATACTGAACCAGCATGGCTACCACAGCATCTTGCAGCGGCATGCTATTCCATCCGGTTTCCGTTTAGTTGGACCATCATTTATTTTTCAACAGGACAATGACCCAAAACACACCTCCAGGCTGTGTAAGGGCTATTTGACCAAGAAGGAGAGTGATGGGGTGCTACGCCAGATGACCTGGCCTCCATAGTCACCAAACATGAACCCAATAGAGATGGTTTGGGGTGAGCTGGACTGCAGAGTGAAGGCAAAAGGGCCAACAAGTGCTAAGCATCTCTGGGAACTCCTTCAAGATTGTTGGAAGACCATTTCCGGTGACTACCTCTTGAAGCTCATCAAGAGAATGCCAAGAGTGTGCAAAGCAGTCATCAAAGCAAAAGGTGGCTACTTTGAAGAACCTAGAATATAAGACATATTTTCAGTTGTTTCACACTTTTTTGTTAAGTATATAATTCCACATGTGTTAATTCATAGTTTTGATGCCTTCAGTGTGAATGTACAATTTTCATAGTCATGAAAATACAGAAAAATCTTTAAATGAGAAGGTGTGTCCAAACTTTTGGTCTGTACTGTATGTCACTGACATCTTTCTATCCAACTATTCTATGTGTGTAGATCTATTCTTTCTATTCTAAATTGTCGGGTACCGCTATGTTTTTACTGTATGCGGCTGATGAATTGCTGGGTTTCAAAGAGATGGGTGCGTGAAAATCGGAAGGCACTTGCATAGTCCAGTCCAACTGCCGTGCAATTTTTTTCACGTACCCATTGACTTGCATTGGCGAGTCTCGTCCGAGATATGTGGCAAATCACAGTATGCTGCCATTTTTTTCTCAGTCCAATTTCAGCTGAGAAAAAAATCACAGATGAGATGTACCTCATAGATTAACATCGGTCAGAGTGCAATCTGATTTTTTATTAGATTGCACTCGTCCGTTTTTCTCACATATTGGTATGAGCCCTAAGAGTTTCACCATTACAGCTTTTTCCTATGAATTCTTCTTCCCTTCTATGTCATTTCATTAGGAAAAGGGGTGGTGAGAAGCACCTGAAACCAGATGGTGTGTGGCAAGGAAGAATGAAGGGTTTGACACCTCTTTTGGCCTTTACTTGGGAGAAAGCATTAACCATGCATAGCCCATCTATTTGGGAATAGAGGACTATGAAGACAAGATACAGTAAGCCCTATAATTGTGTGCATTGACCTACTTTGCAACTTCTTTTATTAATGCCTTTAAAAGGAGCTTGTCAGCAAAAACACAATTTTTACCTACAGACATAGTGATAATCTGCTGGTAAATACCATTTTAAATATTGTTCAGCAGTTTAAATGGAAGAGCAGCTGCAGGGAAAAAAATGAAGTTATATTGACCCTTAGCTGTGCAGCATCAGGGCAGTGAACAGTCAGTGCTCAATACACAGTGAGCTGGTAAAAAATTTAAATATTAGATAAGTACAGTATAAATCTGGTTATTAACAGTCATATATGATTGAAATAATGTTTCAAGTCCTTTTTGTTTGATTTATGTTTATATTATTTATCACATTCTGATCAAGTATGTGGTTGTGCTAGAACTGGCATTTGAATCACTCTTGATTATCAAAAGCTTCAAAACAGGGACAAAAGCTCCTCATAGGATTTAATGAAGCTAACATTTACAACAGTGCAATGTATTCTGTCGCCCATCTGCCATGCATCCTGATGCACTGCAAGTGGTCCAAAAATTTGGTTTAATTGAATCCTAAGGTGACCAGTTTCAACTTTACAAAAGCCTTGACAGCTTTGCTTCCTCGTTGCATTATTATCGCTGGTCTTAACGGGCCAAGTGCTTTAATACAGGCCACATATTTCCTAAATGACTTTTAATATTCTTCATAATTTACAGCAAAGAATAAATTATTTCATATTGTACACCCCTCATCTGTTGTAAAACTCTTTGGAAGATACACAGTACAGACCAAAAGTTTGGACACACCTTCTCATTTAAAGATTTTTCTGTATTTTCTTGACTATGAAAATTGTACATTCACACTGAAGGCATCAAATCTATGAATTAACACATGTGGAATTATACACTTAACAAAAAAGTGTGAAACAACTGAAAATATGTCTTATATTCTAGATTCTTCAAAGTAGCCACCTTTTGCTTTCATGACTGCTTTGCACACTCTTGGCATTCTCTTGTGTTTGATGCCTTCAGTGTGAATGTACAATTTTCAAAGTCAGGAAAATACAGAAAAATCTTTAAATGAGAAGGTGTGTCCAAACTTTTGGTCTGTACTGTACGCGCACATCGACTTTTAGATGCACAGTTTTGAAACAGGAAGACGCTTCAGTAAAATGCTGGCGGTATCTTCTTAGGCGTCTTTTCATTCGTTTTTGCTGTAGGTTTGTGGCCTGCGTTTTTTTTTACTTGCATGTATAAAATAGTGAGTGGCTTCCTGGAGAATGTCAGGTCATTTCCTTTTGCCACTTCAAGTCTTGGGAAACATGAAGTGGTTAAAAGAAGTTGAGAAGACTAAACATGTGAAGAGCAAGTCGTTTTGACTTTGCTGTGCATATCTTCATTCTTTTTTTTAGTTTATTGAGCACTTTTTAGGCAGGTTACGAAACAGATCTGACTGAAAAGATGTACTGTTCACATACTCTAAGCAGAAGATTCGTGTCTGTTCAAACCAGTAGGTTCAAATCTAGGTTCTTGCACTCAGTGCAAGTAAGGATGTGGCCTCCCTTTCTTTGAGCTGGGTAATACGTTTATATATGGGTGCCCATAGTCAGGACCCCGGTTCTACTCGGCCCTTGTTTCTTGACACATGGTAAGGCTTTAATACGAGATGTTAGGACCATCCCGATTGGGTACACCTTGGGATGGTGGGATGGCTTTTGCGCCTAAACAAAAACAGTGTTTAATAAGTACCCTATGTATATCTCTGAGAAGAATCAGGAGGCTTTCAACCAGTACAGGTTAGGCCTCATTCAGACTTAAGTGATTTTTCTCAACTTATAGAGGTTTCTTAAGCTTAATTTTTCAGTCTGTGAAAAACTGACAGCACACGGATGACATTCATGTGCTATTCCATTTTTTCACTGACCCATAGACATAGACTTGTATTGGCACGTTTAATCCGTGATCCAAATCAGACATGTTCGTGTTTTCGTGCAGGCCACTTGTTCTACAAATACGCAAGGACATGTGAACAGCTCCATAGACTATAATAGTTACGAGTTCTATCCATGAAAAACACGAATAGAACTCGCAGGTGAAAAACTGACATCGAAATGAGGCCTACAACTGTTGGCAGATCCCACCGATATCAGCGGGTTGAGATTGCTTTAGGCTAATGTGTGTGGGGGGGCCTTTAGAATTGAGCATGTACAATGCCCTTCTGAAGCTACAAGATCATTTGAGCACTTTTTTATCTTACTTTGGGCGATTAGGGGATCTCAGGTCCCAGACCCCTTGATCAGCAGTACTTAATGGAGCTATAACATATCAAAAATCTCTACCAGTTTACATACCCCTTAATATTCTCCATAATGTCTGCAGCAGGACATGATTACTATGAAAGCAAAGTAATTGAGACCTCATACATACAGATAGAGAGAACTAAATAATGATTTGAAGCAGGTGACAAAAATATGTTTTTCATTTGCTTACAGGTTGCAGATTGCTATTCAAAAGCACCACAAGGGAACCACAAGCAACAGTTATATTTTCAGCTTTAGACCTGACAAAAATGTCTTATAACTGGTAGAATGAGTATGAATCATTACTTTACATTTCATAGGAGGAAGGACATAAACCACGGTAATCGGTATCTCTCAATTACAGTAGGTTTCATTGTATGTCAAGACATGTTAGACTTGCCCTATAGGGTTTTTCAAATCTACACATTAACCATTAATCGAAAGATCAACTGGATATTTAGCTGAATCATGAATAATTACTAATTCCTACTCTGTCTTTAACTTAGAATCTAAGGGTAGGTGCACGCGACCATTTTCACTCCATCCAAGTAAAACAGTTTGATTATTCTGATAAGACTCTGATCAGAGTTTGATTAGAGTGGCATTAGTTCTTCTCGGAGGTGGAGAGAGAAGAAAATTATATATTTGCATTGCCCCATAGAATATCATGGGTACGAGAGCTATCAGTGAAAATCATGGATAGCACTTGTCCTATATAATTGGTTGCGTGCATGAGCCCTAAAAGAGATACTCCAGGGAAAAATCCTGAGTTTAAAATGGGATTTTTTTCCCTCATGATGTCTGAACCTAGTACTTTTTTTCTGACTTTTTGCATAACAAGAAATTTGCCAAGGCAGCTGCATAGCTGCATAGTGTTGCCATCTCTGGAAATGTACTTGTAACCTTGAGATTGTTGATATTTTTCAACAATTCTGGTTCTTAAGTCCTCAGACAGTTCTCTTCTCCTCTTTCGGTTCTCCATTCTTAGTGTCGCACACAGAAACACGATGCAAAGATTGGGTCAACTTCTCTCCTTTTTATCTGGTCTTTTGAATGAGCATCACATACTTGAAACAAAGTCGTTTACCCACAATTTTGAAAAGGTGCCAATAATTTTTTCTGGCCCAGTTTTGGGGCTTTGTGTGAAATTATGTCCAATTTGCCTTTTTTTCTCTGTTTTTTTGTGTTGTTCCAATACATGCAAAGGAAATAAATGTGTATAACAAAGCAGGTGTCATTTCAATATCTTTCTGGGAGAACTACTTCACTTTCTGGAACAATTTCAAGGGTGCCAACACTTTTGGCCATGACTGTATGTGGCAAGTGATAACTGCAGAGCTCCACCTTTTAGCATTTTTGTACTGTATATACTTTATATGGGTTTGGTCATCATAGCTTTGATTTAGGGCCTGTAGCCCTTGAACATCTAAGTACCAAACATTAATAAATTATATTTGATTTCACTATATCTGAGCACACATGATTGCTTGTTTTATCTCAATATAGGTGTAGGAAATTAAACCTTTGTACTAGTTTCTTGGTTAAAAGGGACCTTTAACCAAATTTTTCATGATGAACTGCTCGTCATCAGATAGTTTTCACTAGGAGTGTTCACTTTTACTCCCTGTATGAAACTGACCAATCATAAGGAGGCAGCAACACTCAAGGGAAAGAAGAACCCACAATAGCTTAGAACAGTCTACTCCTGTATGAGAAATATAATTACAGACAGACTGATCTCAATGAAGAGCCATTACAAGTAGAGCACAACAGACATTAGTGTGATTACTGATGCCTCTGAGTTCTCATCTTCGGACAGGCAGTGTGGGTGAGGGTCAGTATAGCAGAAGTGAGAGTGTTATGAAAGGAGGAGAGGTGATAGAAGGGTTTGAAATGTGATATAACGGGTGGGGCGGCCCTGGCCAGGGGTCGCATCCGCACCCCACCATGTTACAGTAAAATATGCATCATTCCTGGGTGCATGTCATTTTACTTTACCGATAAGCCACTGCAAGCCACCTGACATGGCAGGCCTGGACTCAATGAGGTAGAAATGAATGAGGGAGATCAGAGTTCAAAAATAAACTTTTCTTTACTGAACAAACTTATGAGAAGTATATATATCAGACAGCAGGCACAACACTTAAAGAATACATCTTCTGCACAATCCAGAGGCAGAAGCTTCACGGATACACGTGAAAGTACATTACTCCTTTTACATGTTGCACTAGACTAGCAAACCACTATGGGAATCTCAGTTTTTTCTTCATATAAGGACTTCACTGGCTGAGGTATGTCGCTTTGACTACTCACTACTGTTCTCAAAGTCCATTTTTATGAGGGCCACATGCTCCTTGGTGTGCCCCTGCATCTTTAGTTCCCTGTAGAAGAATAAGTGTCCCATTCTGACCACCTACTGATCTATGACTCTCAGGTCTGGCTACACTTTTGCTTATTATCTAATTTAGATAAGGTTTGCTGTAAGCCCCACTTTCCTGAGATGAGGAATCCTTCTGAGACTTAACCCTTGTATGCTTCAGAACATGCTATTCCATTATGGTCACCCTTCTTCTCACCCAAATAATCTTTTCAATGCAGATGCAGGTCTGATAACATAGGTCCTTTCCTTCTTAATGATTTTCCCTATCTTCTTAACCTAACAGGAACTCAGTTCTTTTTTGCCCATGTACTTCCCCAACTTTGGACTAGCCCCATTAGTTAACTCTGTCTGCAGCTAACCAATTGTTGCAAGTCACAAATCAGAGAAAATGACATATAAAACATGGCAATGAATTATATAACCATAGTATCTTCAAGGCGGGTGTTGACAGCTTCTCCACACCTTTACACTTCTCCCCCCTTTAACGAACGCTGCCCTTGGCCATCCAGGACCTACAAGACAATAAAAGCACCCACACCATACAACACAATATGCAGCCTTGAACTTGGTAATATCTGGAAGATCTATTAGTTTACGGTGCAACAGCCTTTTGAGTTGATCCGGTCCTTCTTGGCAAGGACCCCAGAACAGAAACAAACATAGTCCTTTAACTCGCCAACAGTCCATAACATGCAGCAATAGTCCTGTATACAGCTCAGTCGATAGCTGAGGGTGTAAGACCCTCCAAACACTTAAGTGCCTTTATTCCAGCAGAAAAGGGCACAATAGGCGCAACAACAAAAAAAAGAAGTTCAGCCATCTGGCTACTGTAGGTAAGGCCAACCTAAGCCTATTTGGGGGTATAATCTTAGCAGTCTTTCCATTGACAAGAGACTCACCTAGCATTAGGTTATAAAGTCCTCTTTCTTCATGAAACCAGGTCCATTGGCAACTTTGGGAACTTCGAACTACTCCCACCTAACTCAGTGAGCTGGAACTGGAGAAGTTACCCAGTTCATACAGGCATCCTTTCAGAATTCCTCCATGTTCCTCTGCTGGGGGCTTAAGAGATGATCTTTGCCTGCCTTCTCATCTCCTTTACCTCTGGCATTGGTTTGCAAGTTGTTCAGATTCTGGTGCTGAGTTGGTCCCTGACATATAGATATAGTCTACAGCCTCTTATGTTACTTAAACTGCAACAAACCCCTGCGAAGTCAAAGACAGCTCCCGTCTTGTTTGTTGAGCAACAGATGCACCACCAACTGGATTAGTCCAAAGCAGAGGATTTTGGTACCTTAAAGCCTACTGTTGATCCAGCTCCCCAACTCGACTTCTTCTTGCGGCTCTCCCTTCTTGAGTGGCAGCTTTCTCCAACACCCTCTCTTCCTTCCACTACTCAACATCTGCCGCCATGCATCGTCGCATCACTCCGACTGCATACCACCAGAACCTGGCTAAAACTGCTTAATTAATTGAGGCCTATGGGTAATGTAAAAGGGTTATCCTTTTTTTTATCGATGGCCTCTCCTCAGGATAAGCGCAAAATTTCTATGGTTTTACTGTGCCATAAGAGGATCCTATGGGGGTCCATGCTCTCGTTTGATAACATAGTATAATGATTACAACCTGTGTTTATGCACGTGATATGAAACTCTATATCAGAAAAACAAGGATCTGATCAATATCAATCTTCATGACTGTCTACCATGTTTGAAAGTGGTCTAATTGAATGTTTGCTTGTCAACTTTTACAGCTGCCGATTCACCAGCTTTTTAGTGTGAAATGCAGGCTATTTCCCATACCCCAAAACTTGCGTTTGGATATCCTGGTCCTAGGCACAAGAAACCTTCCAAAACTGCTGCTTTCTAGAAGGTTTCAGAAGGCTTTGGGTGTGAGTGGGAACTTTGCCTAATCTTCCAGGAGAGCAGGAGGTCTCTCCATTTCCCAGATTTTTTGGTGTGTCAAATTGTGAAGTTGTCTTCTTTTTCTATGACTTTATATAGACATGACTTGAATGGACAGTCATGTTTTAGGTAAGTCGTATTTATCTGTGTTAGTATCCAATAAAACCATAGATGAGTCTGACTTTCAGGGAATATTTTTCCCCTTTAAAATTGTTGAAACTTGGACAATAAATAAAGCTGAAATATGCCAAAATGGAGGTTTCAGTCCTTTACAGAACATGATATCCTGTCACTGTCCTACCAATCTGTTCCCTTTACTGTGATAAGAAGCTTGGCAAGCTTTTGAGAAATGATGTCGGAGAATAATGAATGAAAAACTATAAATAGCCAGACTGTGATCACATCAAAGTACTGTGCAGAATTATATACCAGCAGAGCGAAGGTCAATTGGTTCATAAAAAGTCCCCAGAATTCATAGGTGTGGTTATTTACGGGAGTTCATACATTATTGGTTAGAATATATGAATTTCCTCGGCTATCCATCCAGGCAGCTTACTATACAGTACAGTGTGGAGATCACAGCTCTGGACTATACGTCTGCTTAACTGCTGATATTAAATGAGTCAGTATTTCATGGGTTTCTTGGCAAGGCTAGTGTGAGTTTCTTGTTTTTTTAAGGTGTCAGTAAAACACAACTTTGACTGTTAATAAATGGATAAGATGTTCACATAATACCCACAGCACAATCCAAAGTCATAGAGGAATATTATTTTTTTTTGTGAATAGAAATTTCACAATTGGAACCAGTATGTTACAATATTAATAAAGTAAACAATATAGATTAAATGTCATTCAAAAAATTATAAATTATATATTCTCGGCTCTATATAATTGCTTTTCAATATATTGCTTAGGGAATAGAAGTGTTTCAATGTGCAAACTAATATGGCTCCATAATAACTTGGAGCTACAGAGTCAGACTTTCTACCAGATCCAAAAAAATGTTCTTTCTTTTCTCATGAGCCCTTTATCGAGTTAGTACCATATAACTAGCCATCAGTAATAATGTGGTCAAAATGACTTATAGCAATTACATTTTATTTAATATCTCAGCAAACGTTAAGAGCCGTTACATAAATTCTGCATGGATTATTTTTCATTTTCAATTCATTCGGCCTCCGAAGACGGCTGTAAGTAATAACAGTGCAGGCTATAAAGGCCACAAATTTATTGAGTTTTTCTGCATATTTTCCACATCCCATTCAGGTCTATGGGGAAAATCTGAAAATAAAGCACATATTTACCACCAAACAGATTGACATGTTGTGGTTATTGCAGTGTAACTAAGGGCTTGTGCAGACAGACAGATTTTTGGTCGATCTGACAAAACATCGGATCACACCCAGACCAATGTCATTCTATGGGGCTTTGCATATGTCTATTTTTTTCCTCCAATAGAGTATGATCCAATATTTGGATCGCGCTTGGCCATGCAAGTCAAGGAGTCTGTGGACACACCATCGGACTGCATTAGAATGACATCTGAGTGAAGTCCAATTTCCAAGGACAGACAGAATGGAGAAGATGGAAAAAAAATTTTCTCCATCTTCTCCTCATCTGAGAGAATCGGATCATACTATGATCACACTCTGATCAGAGTTTGATCAGAGTTTAATTTGCATAATTGACCCGATTGACTCGATTCTCTAGGATGAAAGAATATACACCCGTGTTACTGTAGCCTAAGAAATGAAGTTGGCATGACATTTATATAAATCCGATACATTTAGCTGGAATTGTAATACACTGTGTTTTTTTGTACACAAAAATATGTAGCTGAAAAAATGCACCAAAATACTCATCTTGAGAATTTAGCCTTCTAGAGATGATGAACAATAAACAATTAAAAATTTATATTGGGGTACTATGTTAGCCAGAAAAATCAATGTAAATACTTTCATGCCCAAAAATGATAAAAGTATTCTGAGTGATCACTGTATTGGCTAACCTGAAAAATTATATTTGCAAGCTTTCAGAGCACAGAAGCTCCTTCTTCAGGCGGATTTACAAATGAGTACATGCTGAACACGCATAATTCTTACACTATTCACAAACTTGATATATGTCCTACATGTACTTAGGGCTGCGTCTGACGTCCATGCAAATCAGTCCAACCACGGACCACAATATGAAGCTGTCATGCTTGGGACAGGAGACCGGTGGCCAGTCCCGTTTGACAGCCAGGTCAGTAATCTGTGGCCGTCAAACGGGAGCCATGGGAACTGCCTCTTACCTAATGGCATCCCCACCTCCTCTTTTGATTAGACAATCTGGAGTGATGTCATAATTTCAGCATGATGAACATATGATATTGCGACAGGCTGACTAATCAAATGAAATATGCTAGTGATACTGCATGGGACACTATCTTACCATACCAGAGCTCTGGGCTTCAGAAATCTTGATACAGTAGAGTAGTTTACATTGTTGGTCCAACTGAGGACATTGAGTTTTATAGGGGTTTTGCCATCTGGGACATTTATGGTAAATAATGCCCGCTTGCTCTGTAATTTTCAAATCTTTCATACAAGTGAATAGTGAGAGTTATGAATGTTTTGCTCTTTGCAGTCTCTTCATTCCTGGCAGCATGCGACTGCTCCATTTTCAAGATAGATGGGAGTCTATCGGACATTTATGGCTTATCCTGTGGATATGTTATGAAAGTCTCTGGTGCTAATAACTCTATATAGGCTAACCCTGCACAATAATTTAATGGACTGAATGGCCAATTTGCCATGTAAGAGGGCACCAGTATTGTACAAAGCATTAGATAGATGAAAACAGTCTTACAGATTCTGCATTGGGTCTATTGTACCATTGAACTAGATCTATACTGAATCTGTACTGTGCATTGGCCCATGAACTTTCTTAAAGGGTTATTCCCATCTCAGATGACACTAACTATGCCTATGTGTCAGTCGCAGGAGGGCGACATTCCTGAAACAGTTGATGGGGGTGCTCTATGTTCACTTCTATGGAAATTTCAGAAACAGCATAATGCAGCCTGTTCATGAATGACTGAGATGGAAATAACCCTTTAACTCAGCACATCAGTAATAAAATAGATTGGAACTTTATCAAAGAGGGGATGCTCCATATGTTCAAGAATATTTGCCAGCCTTTAAAGAACTTAAGACACATTAGAGTATTGTATTCTAATTTAACTTTGTCTTTACACGTTTTTCTGGTTTTAGGGCATTTATATAAATATAAGTATTTTTCAGTCCAAGTCAAAAATGTTGTATGTTGTGCCATTTATTAGAAAATGTTAATATATTTTAAAGGCAATCTGTCAGCAGGTTTTTGCTATGTAACCTGACAGCAGCGTGATGTAGGGGCAGAGATCACAATTCCATCAATGTTACTGAGTGCAGTAGTTATGATAGACTTACAGTTTTCTCTGCTGCAGTTCTGCCAGATCTCTGAATCCTGAGCTGTGTATGACCCAAAATCACACTCCAGCTTTCTATATACACTGTATAGTGATAGAAAGCTGCTAATTAGTGCTGGGTGTGAGGTTGGACTAGGAGGCACAAGGCAGCCTGTCCTGTAGTGATAATCTCCTGCTGATTAAAGACTGATTTTATTAAAACAGCAAAAAAAACAGGCCAGGAAGTGACACATCCCTGGAATCAGGATCTCTGTCCCTACATCATGGTGCTCTCATTTTACATAGCAAAACTTGTTGACAGATCCCTTTTAAGTCATTAGCAAATTGGACCATAATAGGTGTAACATACCTGGCGGCGTCCATCTCCCACTGTGCAAGAGCGCGCACTTGATCTCCTGTCCAGAATGTCTCTCTGGCTTCCCTCCATGCTGTCTGTTTGTGTCTGTTTCTGCTGCTTAAGGGCGGCGCCCGATCACTTCCTGCTTTTTGTACCTGCTGTGGGTCACACCCCTTGTGAGTCCTCAGCCTATTGCTGTCTGTCACCTGGTATATAGCTCAGCTGCTCCAATCATTCCCTGCCTGAGCATAGTGTTTCATTCAGTGTGTGCTTGCACTCTGAAGGTGCCAGGTCCTGTTCTGTGTTCTCTTGTCTGCCTATCCTGGAGGCTGTATTTCCAGGCCTGTCTGAACACGCTCCTAGCCTGTTCCTCCTGCCTTCTAGGGGCCGATTACCTAGACCTGCTCCTGTATCTTGTCTGTCCTGTCTGAACACGCTTCTTGCCTGTTCGTCCTGCCTCTCTGGGGGCCGTATTCCCATACCCGCTCCTGTATTCCGCTGCAGTGTCGGTCTCCTCCGTACACTCAGTTCCAGTCTGAACTCTCTCCTATCCTTTACCTGTTTTGCCTCTATGTCCGTTCCCTTCCTTTTTCTGCAGAGTCTGAACTCGTACCTAACTCCTGCTTGTTGTCTCTGTACTCCCGTTTGTGAGTTTGTGGTCCACTCGCTACTTCACTGCAAGTACCCTGTGGGTATCTGGCTCTGCCTTTCCCTTCCTGTCTGTTCCGTGTGAACAGAGCCCTGTCCCCCCTGCTCAGCCTTGCCTGCTCTGACTCCTTTGCTCACCGCTCCGGCGGTTCTAGCCTGCTCTGACTCCTTTGCTCACCGCTCCGGCGGTTCTAGCCTGCTCTGACTCCTTTGCTCACCGCTCCGGCGGTTCTAGCCTGCTCTGACTCCTTTGCTCACCGCTCCGGCGGTTCTAGCCTGCTCTGACTCCTTTGCTCACCGCTCCGGCGGTTCTAGCCTGCTCTGACTCCTTTGCTCACCGCTCCGGCGGTTCTAGCCTGCTCTGACTCCTTTGCTCACCGCTCCGGCGGTTCTAGCCTGCTCTGACTCCTTTGCTCACCGCTCTGGCGGTTCTAGCCTGCTCTGACTCCTTTGCTCACCGCTCCGGCGGTTCTAGCCTGCTCTGACTCCTTTGCTCACTGCTCCGGCGGTTCTAGCCTGCTCTGACTCCTTTGCTCGCTGCTCTGGCAGCCTTGCTCCGCTCTGACCCTTTTGCTCACTGCTCTGGCAGTCTCGCTCCGCTCTTATCCTTTTGCTCACTGCTCTGGCAGTCTTGCTCCACTCTTGCTCACCGCTCCAGGCGGTCTCGTCCTGCTTTACTCTTGCTCACTGCTCCGGCAGTCTCGCTCAGCTCTGACCCTTTGCTCACCGCTCCTGGCGGCCTTGTCCTGCTCTACTCTTGCTCACCGCTCCAGGCGGTCTTGTCCTGCCCTGTTCTCGCTCACCTCTCTGGGCGGCCTCACTCTGCTGTGTTTGTCCGCCACATCTGTGGTTCTGTTCCTGAGTCCCAGTGTGTACTGGGTCCTATCCCGCCAGTGTCCCTACCTGCTAGTGCCTCCCTGTCTGCACTCTAGCTGTGCTTGCCTGTACCCCCCTGCCTGCATACCCGCCTGCATACCAGTCGTGCCTGCCTATACCCAACAGTCTGAGCGCCAGCCTAACCAGCCTGTTCCTGTATTCCCCTGTGTGGGTCAACAGCCGTGTCCGGGGTCTGTCCTGGAGTAGCACCTGGTCCCTCTGCTCGGTTCCTCCTTGGTGCACTGGCGTCGTATGCCGTCGTGCGACCCTGGTCGGATCGGGTGAATACCTAGTTACGCCCCTCCTGGCATTCACTCTCCGGCACGGTCCAGTGGAATCACACGCACACGCCGCTCAGCCCGGGCGTGTGCATTACAATAGGAGATTTCTCCATTTTTTATGCAGGCCATTGGCCAGCAAAATAAAACCTTACATGTGAATAGTCCAACAGAATATACTGTGGCATAGTGCTGACAGTAAAAAACACTGACAGGACAAGGACATGAAAACATTGCTTATGATTGAGCCCTAAGACATATTGAGAGTTTTATTACAGATACCAATCAAACATAACATAAAACAAAGTATGCTCTATTAGTTGTTCCCCTGGAAGTATTGCCTCAATGTGCCACTGTGCATTCATAGTGTGTGTAAAAAGTCTTTTGTAAGTTATAAAATTCAAATGTGCACTGATTGTTGTATGAATTGATGTGTTATACAATCTATTTTCCCATGTAGTAGTAGACCATACACCACATATGTGATCATTCCATGTTAGAACAAACAATTGGACATCTCCAATAGATACGTGATGTGAAATATAGTCAAGCCGTTTCATTTTTCATTTTATTTTGTACTTTTGTCCTGAAATCCAATTACATCTCTAAACTTTACATCCTGCGCTAGATGGAAGAAGCGCTCTTAGATCTTTCAACGATTCCGCTTCAATACAATAAAGGTTGAGTATCAAAAACATTCTTCCCCGTGATCTCAGGCACTGACTCAAAAGGTTCGTAACCGTGTAAACATCATAGCCACTATACAGATGTAATACACAAGAAATGCTGAAATATATTGATTTAATAATATGCCATAAACAGTCCATACAGGAGAGAATTTTAACATTTCCAATTATACACAACATTTCAGAGTGCCACAATATATATTAGTGTTGATATTACATGTCACCTTAAACTTCCTTGCCTGCAGCCATTTATTTTACATAGACATTGATGTAGGATGGCTGCCAAAATTTTTCTAACACATTAGGATATACAGTGGTATGAAAAAAAGTGTTTGCCCCCTTCCTGATTTCTTTTTCTTTGCCATGTTTGTCACACTTAAATGTTTCAGATCACAAATGTAAATATTAGACAAAGATAACACAAGTAAACACACAATGCAGTTTATAAGTGAAGGACTTTATTATTAAGGGAAAAAGAAATCCAAACCTACAGGGCCCTGTGTGAAAAAGTGATTGCCCCCTGAACTGAACCTAACTGGTTGGGTCTCCCTTAGCAGCAACAACTGCCATCAAGCTCTTGCGATAACTGGCAAAGAGTCTTTTACAACGCTCTGGAGGAATTTTGGCCCACTCATCTTTGCAAAATTGTTCTAATTCAGCCACATTGGAGGGTTTCCCAAAAATGAACCGCCTTTTTAAGGTCATGCCACAGCATCTTAATCAGATTAAGGTCAGGACTTTAACTAGGCTACTCCAAAGTCTTAATTTTCTTTTTCTTAAACCATTCAGAGGTGGACTTGCTGGTGTGTTTTGGATCATGTCCTGCTGCATAACCCAAGGATGCTTCAGCTTGAGGTAACGAACAGATGGCCGGACATTCTCCTTCAGAATTTTTTGGTAGACAGCAGACTTCATGGTTCCATTTACCACAGCCAGTCTTCCAGGTCCTAAAGCAGCAAAACAGCCCCAGACCATCAGACTACCACCACCATATTTTACTGTTGGTATGATGTTCCTTTTCTGAAATGCTGTGTTACTTCTACGCCAGATATAATGGCACATACACCTTCCAAAAAGTTCAACTTTTGTCTCGTCAATCCACAGAGAATTCTCCCAAAAGTCTTGGTGATCATCAAGATGTTTTCTGGCAAAACTGAGATGAGCCTTTATGTTCTTTTTGCTCAGCAGTGGTTTTCGTCTTGGAACTCTGCAATGCATGCCATTTTTGCCCAGTCTCTTTCTTGAGGTGGAGTTATGAACATTGACCTTAACTGAGGCAAGTGAGGCCTGCAGTTATTATTATTTATTATTATAGCGCCATTAATTCCATGGCGTTTTACATGTGAAAAAGGGGTATACGTAGCAAACAACAAGTACAATAGTTTGAACAAAAACAAGTTGCCGACTGGTACAGAAGGAGAGAGTACCCTACCCGCAAGGGCTCACAATCTAGATTTCTTTGGATGTTGTTGTTGGGTCTTTTGTAACCTCTTGGATGAGTCCTCGCTACACTTTTGGGGTAATTTTGGTCTGCCGGGCACTCCTGGGAAGGTTCACCACTGTTCCATGTTTGTAGATAACGACTTTCACTGTGGTTCACTGGAGTCCCCAATACTTTAGAAATGGCTTTATAATCTTTTCCATACTGATAGATCTGAATTACTTTGTTTCTCATTTGTTTCTGAATTTCTTTGAATCGCAGCATGATGTTTCACTTTTGAGGATCTTTTGCTCTACTTCACTTTGTCAGGCAGGTCCTATTTGAGTGATTTCTTGATTGAGAACATGTGTGGCAGTAATCAGGCCTGTGTGTGGCTATGGAAATTGAACTCAACTTCCCAAAGATGTGATAGACCACAGTTAATCTATGTTTTAAGGGGGGGCAATCACTTTTTCACACAGGGCCCTATAGGTTTGGATTTCTTTTTCCCTTAATAATAAAGACCCTAATTTAAAAACTGCATTTTGTGTTTACTTGTGTTATCTTTGTCTAATATTTAAATTTGTTTTGTAATCTGAAACATTTAAGTGAGACAAACATGCTAAAGAATAAGAAATCAGGAAGGAGGCAAACACTTTTTCACACCACTGTAAGTGCATTCACGTTCCCCTACTTTTTTGAAAAATGTTTACCGGTGTCCTGATAAAAGAATTTTTATGTGATGATAGTCTTATATCACTTGACCTTCTTACTTCCTTTTTCCATCGGTGAGCTCATTCTCCGGCTCCTTGGCACATGATGTCTCCTAGCTCTTTAGTATTATCTATTAATAGCATTAGTAGGGGGAAGACCTGAGAATTAAAGTCCCCAATACACATTAGACTAATGTCATTCGCACCCTCCGATATCATTGGGCTCAGCCGTCACTCTAATGTGCATGGTGGCGCCGGTCAATTGTGAGTGGAGATGTCAAGGGGCATGTCCAATTTCGGACTGCTGATTGCTTTGTTCTCCAGGCATTAAGCCGCGGGCAGAGATGTTTCTTTAGAGCTTTCTCATAAAGTACACAGGAGCGCACAGCCAAACAAGTGCTCCTGTGTATGGGAGAGACGGCCGAGATGGCTGCCACCCGAACAATCCTTGGACTTTTCTTGTTTCTTGTAGTACTTCTTTTAGAGACATTCTCTAGATATAATTATATTAAATGTCTTTGTAATTATGTATTATTTAATAAACAGGATATCAACACTAAAATGAAGAGGTCATACATAAATATTCTGTAAGTCATTGAGTAAGTCACCTTCGGTAAACTTTTTAAAATACCAAGTCTAATTATATTTGTATTTGCTTATTTATTTTTCTAATTCTCTTATTTATCAAGATCACTGAACAGGGACCATTGGGAGAAAAGCATAAGTGCAATTACATATCCACATTGGCGCATAACTAACCAGAATGTTATTGTAAATTAACTGAGATAGGATTGTAAATTAACTGAGTCTGTATAGAACATGTTCACTAGACTCAGAGCAGGTATTCTTAAACAGAGGGGAAACTGTTTCTCTTTGTGTTGACTGCAAAGCTAATGTAGGGAGACTTATAGGATAGGTAATGCTCCCTGGGAAAGAAGGTATGGGAATTAGGGTTTGTCCAAGACTTACATATTGATGAATTTGTAAGGAACCTGTCGCGGTGAGGTTTGCTTTGCGGGCCCCTAAAAAGCCTGTTGCGGTATCCCTGAGTGTGTATATGCGATGCATGGGGTTTCTAACTGCCCCTATAAGGACCTCAAGGGGTTTGATGGTACGGGGGACATAGATGATAAGCAACAAATCAGAGACGGATCCATTTTAAAAAGATAAAAACGTTTTACTGGAATTCCTCAAACAGGGTTTCAACTCTTGATAACATGCACAATTTATACATTTCTTCTGCATTAGGCAGAGGCTCATATTTATTTCTAGTTTCATACAGCATATCAATGGTATAGTTGCAATCAAGAGTGACAGAGTACTTATAAGCTTTCCAGCTCTGGCCTTCAGATTGATTATCATCCACTGCAATGAGCACCCCATGTTTCTTCCTGGTCAGAATAGTACTTCTCTAATCCTCTGGAACCGGTGTACATGTTGCCTTACTGTAGCTCACTCCTACTAGTTGCCTAGGGGAATTACATCTCCCTCATCTCCGTTAAAGGGAATCTGTCAGCCAGTTTTTGCTACCTCATCTGAGAGCAGCATGATGTAGGGAAAGAGAAGCTAAATCCAATGATGCATCACTTAGTTTACTGGGTGCAGCCATTTTGACACAATTAGAGCTTTTAGGTTTAGAATGAACCGGGGTCTCCATGTACACAGTCCATAGACAATGAGGTGCTTAATTGCCGGACTAGTCCTGCAATGTTAATCTTTTAGTGATAAATCCTTCACAGTTTATAAACAACAGCACACACTTTGACAAGTGACACATCACTGAATTCTATGCTTCAGCCTCCATCTCCTACTGTTTTCAGATTACATAGCAAAAACCTGCTGACATATTCTCTTTAATTGCTATGGCTGGTACTCACTGAAGGTGGAATGGAACTTTCTAGTTACTTCTCCTTCTATCTCTGCACTGGGGCCATGTAAGAATTCAGTTATTGTAGAACTTGTTAACCCTTTAATTCTTCCATCACTAGTTTCAACTTGTGGCCTTCTAAACAACAATACTTCTTATCTCTTCAAAGGCTATTCATCAACTGACTAAGGCTGTGTGCCCACGTAGCATTTTTCAAGCGTATATGCTGCGGAATTTCCGCAGCGTAAACGCTTGAAAAATGCATGTATATCCGCACCCCATGGTCCCCAATGGCATTCCGCAATGTCAATGCCCATGCTGCGGATTTTTCCGCAGCGTTTATGCTGCGTTCAAAAATCCGCAGCATGTCATTTAATTTTGCGTTTCCGCATGCAGAATTGCCTTTGTCCAATGCATAAAAAACGCAAGGCAATTCCGCATGTGGAAAACGCGTGATAAACGCGCGAAAAATGCGCGATAAACGCGTGCGGAATTCCGCATGCGTTTTTCCGGGAGAGGACTTGCAGAAATGAAGCAGAAATTTTCTGCTTCATAAATGCAACGTGGGAACATAGCCTAACAGGATCTAGCTTCCTGTGTACCCATGTAACTCTTCCCCACCTGGACTGGCTTCTAACTGTTAACCCTATCCACAGGCTAACTAAACTGCTCCTGCATATGTAGCACCCTGAGGATTCGGCTGCTACAGGGGTATTACACCTCAAGCCAGAGGTGTGGTATTCCACTCCCGGGTAAGGATGGAGTGTGGAACTGAGCTCAGTAGGCTGCATGCACTACATACATCCCATTTCCGGGGGACAGATCAATGGTACTCCCACTAGAGAAATGTGCAGGTACGACAGTGTCTGTCCCTGGCTGGAGTGGGAGGGGGGTGGAACATCCCAGTAGTGTAGGGGCAGATAGGGGGAGCAGTCTGGGTAATGCTAGGAGCTCATTGGGTGCTGGTCACCTGAGCTCACACATAGAGGGAGTATATAAGGTGGGAACCATCTTAGATCAGGGTCAGTCTGTCAGAGTTGAGTCAGAGAAGCAGAGCAGCTCAGCCAGCTCCAAGGCCAAGAGAGAGAGAGAGGAGAAAGAAGGACCCAGAGGGGAAGAAGAGGGAACTCCAAGAACCCAAGATTAGACCAGAGGGTGAAGAGTTGGCACACGGGTACCGGATCCCAAGCTGGTGGAGGGCCCTAATCCTTAGCCAGAGACCGGAGGTCGTGGGCAGGATCTGCCACGACCACCCACTAAATCCACCCGGAAGGCAAACCGTGAATAGGGTCAGGGAACCCAGAGACAAGGGTTTTACCAACAAGAGGCCCGAGGGAGCCGGACTTAGGTGGATCCCTGGTGGGGAAGGCCAGAGAGAAGGACAAGTCAGAAAGGGAGCTCAGGACCACGCTCCAGAATCACCTGGGGGTTGGCCGAGTCCAGGACCTGGTGGACGCAGCACGGCTCGGGCGGTCACTCAAGGCCGGAGTGACCAACACAAAAGCAGTAAGTAAAACCCTGAACTGCACAGCCCGACTCGGAGTCTTATTACCACTCTCACTGCACCACCACAACCACCACCCTCTACAACTGACCCCCTGAGGCTATACCCCTCCCATTGGGGGTTATACTACCTGAGCTGCACACACACCACCAGCCTCAGCGGACCCTGCTGCAGCGGCGGCCGTAGTGACCGCAAATCAACGGGTGGCGTAGTCGACACTAAAGAACATCCAGTAACATCTGTAGGACTGCCACACACTGAGCTTGACACCTTGGGCACGGACCGGGTCACCGCCACTCGGAGACTACAACCCCCACCTGATCCGGCTCCGGGTATCCCCCAAACAACACTGGCCCAGGGGGCGCGTCAACTTTGGCGTAGTCGGCAGGATAACGTGCCCGCAACAACCGGGTACTGCATGCCTGAAGAAAAGTTCACCGTTACCTTAAAAAGAAGTCTCCCGCCGGTTCCGGAGGGTCCCCGCCAACGGACCCCATCACAGGTCGTTTCCCGCCGGTTGTCCGCCATTTGCAGCTTTTTCCCGCCATCCATGGAGTTTCCCGCCACTGGGAGACGATTCCCGCCATTTCCAAAGATTTCCCGCCTTGGAAGAGCGGACGCCATTATGGGCGTGCCAGAGGGTGGCAAGAGGCCACCTCCCATCGTGGGCCAGGTCGAAGAATGGCGCCAAAAGCGGAAACCGCGCCCACCAACAGAGACTGTGATGCTGGAAGTGTCCATCAGCGTAAGAGAACTGCCCCTGGAACTGACAATCACAAAGTTGCCCCGGGACCACCCTCAATGTGGGCGGAGACAGAACAAGAGAGCAAAGATGGGTGTCGCCTGGAGGAGTCTGGAGAGAGCGCACCCGGAGACAAGAAGTCTGGAGAGGAGTCCAGAGAAAGCCTACTCGGAGATGGAGGGAGAGTCAGGCAGCACCGACCCAGTGGTCAGGAGCCTGCTGCAAGCAACAACCCCACTAGGCTTAGTGGAGATCCTAGCACAGCTCCCCCGAGACCGGGAGTGTGCACAGACTGCGCTGGAGGGCCTCGCACGGAGGATGGCCCGGGTGCAGCGAGAGACGTTGGCGGAGTGGAGCCGAGAGATGGCCCAGCGGACCGAAACCCGTCAGCGGAGCACGCCACCCGAGACGAGGAGACAGACCGCCTCTGAGGATGGTGCAGGAGGACTCAAGGCCGGAGACGGCGCCGAGAAGGGAGCTGAACGGACGGAGGCAGGTAAAGGGGACGTCTCTACCCCGAGCCGGGAAACCGTGTACCTGCCCCAGCTCCCCGTCGCAGAGCCCGAAATTCCCCCTGCCGTGCCCGTCGCTGCATCGTCACCGCCGCAGACTAGGCCTTAACCGGAAACCGCGGCCGCGACCCCTGTGACGTCACGCGCTTCGACCCTGAGCGCGGCAAAGCAGGAAATACCATCGGCCTGGTCGCAAGGCCTAGTACCCCCGGGCGCCGCCATTCCAACAGCGCCCCCTACCTCCGCAGAGCCACCAGCCTGGTCGCAGGGCCGAGTAACCACGGGCGCCGCCGTTCTTACGGTGCCCTTTTCCTTTAGCGTGCCCCAAGCCTGGTCGCAAGGTCTGGTCAACCCGGGCGCCGCTACCACCACAGCGCCCATAACACCTAAAGTACCGCACCTGGGTGAGGACCTGTTCGTCCAGCATACGTGCCCGGATGGGCAGCCCTTCATATGGCCACCGGAGTTTCACCTTCCCCGACTCCGGAAAGAAAGACCCCTAGATGAACCCCTGATTCCGGTTCCGAAGCCCGTCAGGAGGACCCAGCCCCCGCTAGAGGAGGCACAGTTTGAGTGGGACCCCACCGGAGGAGACCTCATGGGGTTCACTCAGGAGACTCGGGCGGCCGCAGCGGAGCGTGCAGAGTGCTGCCGCCAGCAGCTCGAGGTCTTCGAGAAGGAGCGGAGAGAGAGGCGGGTCCGGGAACAGCAAGCACAGATAAGGAGCGCGGAGCAGAAGAGCCGGACCAGGAGGAACCCCCGTGCAGCTCATGGTCCCCGTACCACCGGGACTGTGATTAAATTCAACCTGCAGCATGGGTGGGGCTTCATAAAAGACCCTCATACCCCCAGCGACGTCTTTGTCACACGCAGAGACGTAGAAAGCCATCTGCCGGAGGGACACAGAGGTCGTGACCTGTACGTAGGGGACGAGGTCACCTTCACCCGGCACAAGTGTGCCAAAGGACCCTACGCCCTCCATGTACATCGCCTGACGGAGGAGGAGCTGCGGTGTGAGGAGGAGCAGGAGGACCCGGACGGGTCTAAATCCAAAGAAGGAGCAGGAGGACGCCGTCGTTAAAGTACGGTAAAGAGACTGTAAATAGTTACCCATCGGGGTACAGTGAACTGTTGCTGCTTTAAATAAGTCCCCGTTGGGACAAGAGTGAACTGTTAACCCGTGTGTCCCTATTCCCATTACCTGGCCGAAGACTGAGAGCGGCCATATTCCCCTTGTATATAGTTGCGCTTCCTAAGGCGCCCCCTACCGGTTTTATAGTAAACTGTTGTTTTTCTTAAAGAGACGGTCGCGCTTTTCCCGGTCACAAGTTGCACCGTGGCCGGAGGAGCAAGAGTGTTTACAAGGACGTTATTTATGAAGAGTTTTTATGAAAAGTTTTATGTGATGTTTTATATGTTTATGTTTATGAAAAAATTGTATGTTTTGGATGTTTTTATATCTTACAGCCCGAGGACGTGCTGTGATTTACCAGGGGGGAATGTAGCACCCTGAGGATTCGGCTGCTACAGGGGTATTACATCTCAAGCCAGAGGTGTGGTATTCCACTCCCGGGTAAGGATGGAGTGTGGAACTGAGCTCAGTAGGCTGCATGCACTACATACATCCCATTTCCGGGGGACAGACCAATGGTACTCCCACTAGAGAAATGTGCAGGTACGACAGTGTCTGTCCCTGGCTGGAGTGGGAGGGGGGTGGAACATCCCAGTAGTGTAGGGGCAGATAGGGGGAGCAGTCTGGGTAATGCTAGGAGCTCATTGGGCGCTGGTCACCTGAGCTCACACATAGAGGGAGTATATAAGGTGGGAACCATCTTAGATCAGGGTCAGTCTGTCAGAGTTGAGTCAGAGAAGCAGAGCAGCTCAGCCAGCTCCAAGGCCAAGAGAGGGAGAGAGGAGAAAGAAGGACCCAGAGGGGGAGAAGAGGGAACTCCAAGAACCCAAGATTAGACCAGAGGGTGAAGAGTTGGCACACGGGTACCGGATCCCAAGCTGGTGGAGGGCCCTAATCCTTAGCCAGAGACCGGAGGTCGTGGGCAGGATCTGCCACGACCACCCACTAAATCCACCCGGAAGGCAAACCGTGAATAGGGTCAGGGAACCCAGAGACAAGGGTTTTACCAACAAGAGGCCCGAGGGAGCCGGACTTAGGTGGATCCCTGGTGGGGAAGGCCAGAGAGAAGGATAAGTCAGAAAGGGAGCTCAGGACCACGCTCCAGAATCACCTGGGGGTTGGCCGAGTCCAGGACCTGGTGGACGCAGCACGGCTCGGGCGGTCACTCAAGGCCGGAGTGACCAACACAAAAGCAGTGAGTAAAACCCTGAACTGCACAGCCCGACTCGGAGTCTTATTACCACTCTCACTGCACCACCACAACCACCACCCTCTACAACTGACCCCCTGAGGCTATACCCCTCCCGTTGGGGGTTATACTACCTGAGCTGCACACACACCACCAGCCTCAGCGGACCCTGCTGCAGCGGCGGCCGTAGTGACCGCAAATCAACGGGTGGCGTAGTCGACACTAAAGAACATCCAGTAACATCTGTAGGACTGCCACACACTGAGCTTGACACCCTGGGCACGGACCGGGTCACCGCCACTCGGAGACTACAACCCCCACCTGATCCGGCTCCGGGTATCCCCCAAACAACACTGGCCCAGGGGGCGCGTCACATACAGCATGTAAAATCACATATAAAACGGGTTGTTGCAATCAGGGCTAGCCTTAGACTAAATAGTACCCTGTGCAAATTTGCGCTTTGGTGCGTCCAGCGTTTGTCTTCTTTGTCGCTTTTTGCATGCCACACAGGCCGCAAAACGTCCCACACAAGTGCATGCTGATGACACACGGATGACATCCGTGTGTCATCAGTGTGACATGTACTGGCGTTTGGGAGTTAGCGGTACAGTTCGCACTGTTCCCAAGCGCTGAGTGCTGGAGGCAGCTCTCATCATTGTCTCCTGCTTGCGCTGAGATCAGCGCCAGCAGCTGACAATGTTGATAGTTGTATTCTGCTCTGGCTGTGTCCAACAAGTGTAAAAATAAGAATAAAATAAAAGACACATTATACTCACCTTTACACCAAATTACTGGATACAGTAATTTTCCTATCGCCATTCTGTACTCTTCATTATTTGGTAACACATTTTTCTCACTACTCATCTCTTTAAGATAATTAGTTTCCATTGGAGACTTTGCTGGTTTTGCATCCTTCAATCCAAATGTTTCGGTTATGCCATGAATCATGTGATTTTGATTAAGTAGGAAACTTCCATCTTCTTTTTCTATCTGTATTCCTAAGTACTGTTTCACATTTCCCAAGTCTTTGATCTCGAAATGTTGATTCAGGATTTTTAGTATGTCCTCTTTATCCCTTTCTTTTTCAAAACAAACTAAAATGTCATCAACATATTTGAGTACATAGATCCATCTGTCCATTAGTCTTTTTGTGTACAGGCAAGGATCAGCTTTGCTTCTTTTAAATTTTTAATTTGTGAGTACCTCCGTGATTTTATCATTCCACGCTTTAGCAGCTTGTTTTAAACGGTATATACTTTTCTGTAATTTGCAAACCATATTTGGGTTACTTTCATCTTTGTATCCTGGAGGTTGTTCCATGTAAATATCTTCTGTTAAACTTCCTTTCAAAAATGCTGTCTTTACATCCAGATGTTTCAGTTCCATTTGCTTCATTGCTGCAACTGCAAACAAAGTTCTTATTGTAGTATGTTTGACAACTGGAGCAAATGTTTCATCATAGTCTTCTTCATATTTTTGAAAATAACCTTTAGCTACAAGTAGTGATGAGAGAGCACTAAAATGCTCGGGTGCTCGATGCTCGGGTCGAGCACATTGGAATACTCGGGTGCTCGACTCGAGCAACGAGTCCAATGTAAGCCTATGGGAAACTCAAGCATTTTTCAGGCGGCTCCCCCCGCGGTCTGCAGAGGGCCTAAAAATTGCTCAAATCGATGGGAACAGTGCTCAAATGACATGGGGACAGCAAGGGGAAGACCCCTGGAAGCATTTCTGACTCACAGGTCACTTCTGTCAACAATGTTGTCAGAGGAATTACGCCACTTTTACGGACTCACAATTAAACATACCAAAACTAAACCAAAATGGATTTTCTTGGGAAATATCTTAAGGAACATCCTTTTCCAGGGTAATGACTTTTATATAAGGCAAAATAAATAACCAAAAAAAAAAATGTTCCTCCACACCTTGGGCTATGTTCACACGTAGCGTTTTTGATGCATTTTTGCACTTTTGCATTGCTTTCAACCATGACAAATGCATTCACCAGGAAATGTCATTTTAACATTTTAAAACCTTATCAGGCTATGTGGTGTGTGAGATATCATCAGACACATCGTGTTTCATTTATGAAGGAGGGACTCTGAGAGTCACAAAGCCTATTTTTATAGGGCCATCAGGCAGCCTTTACTATTCTTAAAGGGTCAGCAGTCGGCCCTCACTATTCTTAGAAAGCCATCAGCCGGCTATGTTTTATTGTTCCCATTACTAAAGAGTGGGTCTCCTATACTGTTATTGCGTATGCAGTGAGTGCCAGGGCTGCCCAAAATTTGGACGCACCCTAATACCACTTTGAAGAGACTTAGAGGAGGGCCTCCTGAAAACAATATTCCCATTATTAGGAAGTAGGTATCCCATTGTGTTTGCCTATGCAGTGAATGCAAGGATTGCCAAAAATTTGGAGGCACTCCAATGCCCCTTGGAAGAGACGTGGAGGTCAGAGGGCCTCCTGAAAACAATGTTCCCATTATTAGGAAGTGGGTCTCCCATTGTGTTTGCCTATGTATTGAATGCAAGGGTTACCAAAAATTTGGAGGCACTCCAATGCCCCTTGGAAGAGACGTAGAGGGCCTCATAAAAAAATATTCCCATTATTAGGAAGTGGGTCTCCCATAGTGTTGGCCTATGCAGTGAATGCAAGGACTGCCAAAAATTGGGAGGCACTCCAATACCCCTTGGAAGAGACGTGGAGGAGGGCCTCATAAAAAAATGTTCCCATTAGAAAGGTGCGGCCTCCTATACTTGTAATGCCCATGCACTAAGTGTATGGGCTGACAAACATTTACCCCTGGGGGGTATACATGAACATATGGTATAAAATATTTTCTTTACGTGCATCATAAACACCCTTTATGTGTGGGTGTTGCATCACGGACCACAGTCACCCTGGTGATATGGTGGTGGAGGATGAGGAGAAGGAGGAGGACAAGAGCAAATAGCCAAAATCAGGAAGCGCATACCCATGTCTGGATGTGAAAAGGTGCATGGGAATACACCTCCCAAGAAAAGACACTGGATTTGAGTTTATGTTACGCTGCTATCATTCGGTGGTGTTGAGTAGTCTGGCCCAATCCAGCCCTTGTTCATTTTTATAAGAGTCAGCCTGTCAATATTTTCAGTTGACAGGAGGATGCACTCATCAGTTATAATTCCACCAGCGGCACTAAAAACCCGCTCTGATAAAACGCTGGCGGCAGGGCAGGCCAGGACCTCCAAGGCATAGAGAGCCAGTTCATTCCACGTATCCAGCTTGGATACCCAATAATTATAAGGCACAGAGGAATCACGGAGGACATTGGTATGGTCGGCAAGGTACTCCCTCAGTATCTTCCCAAACTTTGCACTCCTTGTGAGAGTACTCCGCGCCTCAGGGCCTGTGCAATGGGAGGGGCTGAGAAAACCCTCCCAGAACTTTGACAGTGTTCCCCTGCCTTTGCTGGATTAAAGTTGTGTCTCTCTCGCCTGTACTCCTTGGTTGTCCAACAAAGTGTTCCCCCTGCCGCCAGTGTTTTCAGATGGGAATTTTTTTAATAGTTCCGCAACAAGGGCCTTCTGGTACAGCCCCATTTTTGTAGACCTGTCTGACTCAGGAATAAGAGATATAAAGTTCTCCTTGTAGCGGTCTAGAAGTGTCACCAACCAGTAATGACTGTCACAAAAAAATTTGAGAACGCGAGGGTCATGGGAAAAGCAGCGTAACATAAACTGAGCCATGCGTGCCAGAACACTAACAGGCAAGACTTCCATGTCCTCACCAAGCGGATGACTGACCATGCTCTCCTCCTCCTCTCTGTCCTCTGGCCATCCACGCTGAACAGACGGTATGACAGCTGTGCAGGTAGTACCGTCTATAGTGCATGAAACTAGATCCTGTCCTTCCTCCTCCTCCTCCTCTTCCTCATTGTCACCCAATCCACGTTGGAATGAGATGAGGCTGGGCTGTGTGTAATCACCCTGTATGGTTCCTTGCTTTATCTCATCGTGCTCCGCCTGCAATGCATCCTCTTTGATTGTGAGCAGAGAGCGTTTCAGAAGACAGAGAACCGGGATGGTGACGCTAATTATGGCGTCATCGCCGCTCAGCATCTTGGTGGAGTCCTCAAACTTTTGGAGGATGGTACATACAGTACAGACCAAAAGTTTGGACACACCTTCTCATTTAAAGATTTTTCTGTATTTTCATGACTATGAAAATTGTACATTCACACTGAAGGCATCAAAACTATGAATTAACACATGTGGAATTATATACTTAACAAAAAAGTGTGAAACAACTGAAAATATGTCTTATATTCTAGGTTCTTCAAAGTAGCCACCTTTTGCTTTGATGACTGCTTTGCACACTCTTGGCATTCTCTTCATGAGCTTCAAGAGGTAGTCACCGGAAATGGTCTTCCAACAATCTTGAAGGAGTTCCCAGAGATGCTTAGCACTTGTTGGCCCTTTTGCCTTCACTCTGCGGTCCAGCTCACCCCAAACCATCTCGATTGGGTTCAGGTCTGGTGACTGTGGAGGCCAGGTCATCTGGCGTAGCACCCCATCACTCCCCCTCTTGGTCAAATAGCCCTTACACAGCCTGGAGGTGTGTTTGGGGTCATTGTCCTGTTGAAAAATAAATGATGGTCCAACTAAACGCAAACCGGATGGAATAGGATGCCACTGCAAGATGCTGTGGTAGCCATGCTGTTTCAGTATACCTTCAATTTTGAATAAATTCCCAACAGTGTCACCAGCAAAGCACCCCCATACCATCACACCTCCTCCTCCATGCTTCACGGTGGGAACCAGGCATGTAGAGTCCATCCGTTCACCTTTTCTGCGTCGCACAAAGACACGGTGGTTGGAACCAAAGATCTCAAATTTGGACTCATCTGACCAAAGCACAGATTTCCACTGGTCTAATGTCCATTTCTTGTGTTCTTTAGCCCAAACAAGTCTCTTCTGCTTGTTGCCTGTCCTTAGCAGTGTTTTCCTAGCAGCTATTTTTCCATGAAGGCCTGCTGCACAAAGTCTCCTCTTAGCAGTTGTTGAAGAGATGTGTCTGCTGCTAGAACTCTGTGTGGCATTGACCTGGTCTCTAATCTGAGCTGCTGTTAACCTGCGATTTCTGAGGCTGGTGACTCGGATAAAGCAGAAGCAGAGGTGACTCTTGGTCTTCCTTTCCTGGGGCGGTCCTCATGTGAGCCAGTTTCTTTGTAGCGCTTGATGGTTTTTGCAACTACACTTGGGGACACTTTCAAAGTTTTCCCAATTTTTCACACTGACTCACCTTCATTTCTTAAAGTAATGATGGACACTCATTTTTATTTACTTAGAATTTGTATTATTGCAAGAAAAAAGCAGCTAACAGTCTATTCAGTAGGACTATCAGCTGTGTAGCCACCAGACTTCTGCACAACACAACTGATGGTCCCGACCCCATTTATAAGGCAAGAAATCCCACTTATTAAACCTGACAGGGCACACCTGTGAAGTCAAAACCATTTCCGGTGACTACCTCTTGAAGCTCATCAAGAGAGTGCCAAGAGTTTGCAAAGCAGTCATCAAAGCAAAAGGTGGCTACTTTGAAGAACCTAGAATATAAGACATATTTTCAGTTGTTTCACACTTTTTTGTTAAGTATATAATTCCACATGTGTTAATTCAAAGTTTTGATGCCTTCAGTGTGAATGTACAATTTTCATAGTCATGAAAATACAGAAAAATCTTTAAATGAGAAGGTGTATCCAAACTTTTGGTCTGTACTGTATGTCTAACATCCATGTCCACTCCTGAGGTCTTATGTGTGGAGTCTGAACTGAATACTGACGGCCTTGTTGATACTGGTACTCAACAACTGCCCTCTTCTGCTGACAAATCCTTCCCAACATCTGTTGTGTAGAGTTCCAACACGTGGGGACATCACACACCAGTCTGCAAACGCTGCTGAAGCTGCAAACGTTGCTGAAACACGGCAAGGGCGGCGGAAGCTGTAGGTGACTTTCTAAAATGGCGGCATACTTTAACAAGCAGATCTGGCAGCTCCAGGTAGGATTTGAGAAACCGCTGAACCACGAGGTTAACCACATGGGCCAGGCATGGTACGTGTGTGAGCTCGCCTCGCCTCAGAGCCGCCACCAGGTTCCGGCCATTGTCACACACGACCATGCCTGGCTGTAGGTTCAGCGGTGTGAGACACAGATCTGCCTGCTCTTTCAGAGCTGTCCACAACTCTTCAGCATTGCGCGGTTTGTCACCTAAGCATATTAGCTTCAGCACAGCCTGTTGCCGCTTGGCCGAGGCAGTGCTGCAGTGATTCCAGCTCGTGACTGATGTGGTCATTTTGGAGATGGAGGCTGAAGAGGAGGAGGAGGCTGAGGAGCATGAGGTGCAGGAGCTGTAGACCGTGGGGGCAATCCTGATTGACCTAGGGCTTGCAATCCTTGGCGTCGGGAGGACGTGTTCCGTCCCAAGGTCTGACTGGGTCCCAGCTTCCACTACGTCAACCCAGTGTGCCACCAGGGAGATATACCGTCTCTGCCCACAAGCACTTGTCCACGTGTCCGTAGTTAGGTGGACTTTCCCGGTAACTGAGGGCACGGCTAATGTTTTGGGACACGTGCTTGTGTAATGCGGGAACGGCACACCGGGAGAAATATTGGCGGCTGGGGACCGAGTACCGAGGGATGGCTTCCGCCATCAGGTTGCGGAATGCTTCCGTCTCCACGAGCCTAAAAGGCAACATTTCGAGCGCAAGTAGTCGTGAAATGTGAGAATTTAGTAGTGTGGCCTGTGGGTCATTGGCTGCATATTTGCGCTTGTGTTCCAAGGACTGGGGTATGGACAACTGAACACTGCGCTGGGACAAGGACATGGATGTGCTTCCTGATTCTGCTACTTGAGAGTGTGCAACGACAGGTGCAGGGCAGGAGGCATCATCGCATGCACCATGGACAGGGGATTGGCTTGCATGCACAACAGCGGAAGAAGCAATGGTGCCACCCGCAGACACTGTTCCTGGACCCTGGGGTTCAGCCCACAAAGTCGGGTTCTTTGCTGCCATGTGCCTGATCATGCTGGTGGTGGTCTGACTGGTCATTTTGCCACACCTGTTGATGCTGGCCTGGCAGGTGGTACAAATGGCCTTTTTGGGGTTATCGGCAGAGTCTTTAAAAAACAGCCAGACTCGGGAAGACCTAACAGTTGTACTGGCAACTTCCTTCATGTTGGTGTTACGGGGAACGGTTGCCTGCCTTCTGTTTGCGGCTACCACACTGCTCCTTCCTGCCTGTTGGGGTGCTCTGCCTCCCTCCCTCGGTGTGCTGCTGTCCTCACTCTGCATGTCCTCCTGCCAGGTTGGGTCAGTTGCTATATCATCCACCACCTCGTCTTCCACTTCCGCACCCTGGTCCTCCTCCTGACTTTCTGGCAATTGTGTCTCATCATCTTCCACCTCTTGTGACACTTTCCCACCATCGCCTTCGTGTGACCGTGGCTGCTCAAATATTTGGGCATCGCTACATGTGATCTCCTCTTGCCCCGCTTCAATTGGACCGGGCGAGAGGCCCGAATCAATAAATGGAAAAGTGAACAGCTCTTCAGAGTGTCCAAGTGTGGGATCAGTTGTCTCCGGGCACTCGGCATGGTGAGAGGAAGGAGGTTCAGGGTGAGGAATATGCGGTCCAGACTCACGGCTACTGAGACTTGACCGTGTGGAAGACAGGGTGGTGGTGGTGGCTAAGTGACTGGAAGCATTATCCCCTATCCAACCAACAACCTTTTGACACTGCTCTGGGTTCAATAGTGGTGTGCTGCGGTCCCCTAGGAATTCAGCTTGCCCACGGCCTTGTCCTCGGCCTCTGCATGCACCATCACCATCACGTCCAGTTCCCCGTCTTTTGCCACGTGCCTTGCCCATTTTAAATGGAGGACAGTATCTTCCACGCTCACTACAAATAACTGAGTTTGGAGCGAACTTATATGTGATCCGTGTGACAGAAAAAACAGAGTTTTAAATACCTGGCCTATAGGTAGCTAGTTTGAACAGCAAACTGGTGTGAATTGCTTCACTGACACACTGAAAGAAATTTTTAATGAAGGCCAGAAACGGCAGTATTTTCTGACAACGTATATGTGATCCGTGTGATGGAGAAAACATAGTTTTACATAGCTGGATTTCTAGCACTGTAATATGGAAAGGACCTGCCTGTATTTTGCAGTGCCAACAAGCAAATGGCGCAGAAAAACAGTGGATTGCTTTTTAAGCAAATAATGAGGATTAAGATCCAAAAAAAGTATTCCTGTCCCCTCTGACCTGGGCCTTTCTATAGAAATATCTAACGGCAGCAGAAGGCAGAATTGGAATGGAGCCTCTTGTGCTATATGCACTGCAGTCTGCTATATACACAGCCTGCCTATATACCCTGCCTGCCTGATATCTCTGCAGATGGATTAGTCCTCAGAAGGACTGTTTGTTAAGATGGATATGTGTAATGTACGGTTTTTCTCCCTACACTACCTAATACACAAGCAAATCTATTCCTGATGCAGCAGCACCTCTCCCTACTCTACCTGATTCCGGAGTGACTGTGACAAGCACAGCGGTGCCAGGTCTGATATAGACCTGATGACGCTGTGCGGCCAGCCAATCACTGTAATGCCACAACCACCATGGCTTCGGCATTACAATGAGTGACTGGCAATCCCTGCATGTTGATTGGCGCTCTAAAGAGAGCCAAACATGCAGGGAGGGGACCCGAGCATCCGCCCGAGCATCTTGCAAGTATTCGGCGAGCTCCGAGCATCTCGAGTACTGAGATGCTCGGACGAGTACTTGCGGGTATGCTCGCTCATCATTAGCTACGAGTCTTGTCGGTATCTTTCAGCTTTGCCATCTGTTCTGTACTTTACTTTAAAAACCCATTTACATCCTATAGCTTTTCTTCCTTCTGGTAATTCTGTTAGTGTCCATGTTTTTGAGTCATGCATGGATTTTATTTCTATTTCTGTTGCCTCTATCCATTTATTGGCTTCTTCTTCAGGAAGTCGAGATATATCTTCCCAAGAGGTAGGCTCATAAATTTTACTTGTACTTGCCTTGTATGAAAGGCGTATTGGTGGTTTTCCTTTGTTTTCTCTTATTGAACATCTTGGTTCTGTGTCTGTTTGTAGTTGTTTGTCTTCACTTTCAGTATTCTGTTTTTTATTAATTTCAACTTCTTTTTCATCAGATATTCCTTCAGCTATATCATTGCTGTTTTTCTCATTTTTTGTTTCCAGTGAAATCATAGTGTCTTCATTTAGATCCTCAATGAATGTCATACTCTTACTCACCATAACTCTGTCTGTTTTGGGATCTAGGATTCTATATCCTTTGCAATTTTCACTATATCCAACAAATACTCCTTCCATGGACCTATTTTGAAGTTTGGAACATTTTTCTGTTGGAATGAATACAAAAACTTTACAACCAAAAACTCTTAAATGATTTACACTTGGTTTCATACCTTGCCACAGTTCATATGTTTTTTTTTTAGTTTTCTAGAAAAAAGTCGGTTCTGTAGATATGTAGCTGACATTGCTGCTTCACCCCAAAATTTCTCTGATAGTTTGGAATCTGTCAGCCTGATCATTTCAGTCAGAGTTCTTTTTTTCCTTTCCGCTACTCCATTTTGTTCAGGTGTGTATGGAACAGTCTTTTGATGCTCTATACCATTTTTTCTTAAGTAGTTTTCTATTTGGTGTCCTGTTAATTCACCTCCATTATCACTTCTTATGACAATTGGCTTCCTCTGAAACTTGTTATTCGACTTTGTCACGTAGTCTACTAGTTTATTGAAAACTTTGCTTTTGTTCTTGATCAAGTATGTGACTGTGTATCTTGAGTAGTCATCTATAAAAGTCACCATATATCTATTGCCTCCTGATATAGTCAATTTCATGAGTCCACATACGTCAGTATGCACCAAATCAAGTGGTCTTGTGCTTTTCGTTTCAGTTTCTTTAGGAATAGATATCCTTGTGGCTTTGAATTTTATACAACATTCACATCTTACCGTAATTGAGCAATCAGATATCAATAGATCCTTTGTCAATTCTTTCCTTTGTAGCTCCATTATACATTCAGGATGTCTGTGTCCTAGACGTCTATGTCACATGTGAATACAATTCTTGTGATCATGTGTACACAACTTCATCTTTTCCTTTAATGTGTCTACATGATATAATTCTTCATCTGCCTTGACATTGGTTATTACCTTGTTTCCTGCTAGGATTGTACACTCATCATCTTTGAATTTTACAGTAAGTCCTTTAGCTGTTAGACGTTTTACAGATAACAATCCTCCTTCTAATCCTGGAACATATAACACATCCTGTACAAGTATTTTTGAATCATGCCCAAACTTGTTAGAACAGTTTAGCATTCCTTGTCTAACACCTTCTGTCTTTATTTTGCTTCCATCTGCAAGATAAATGGCTTCCTTCTTATTTAAATTAAGTTCAGTAAAGAAATTTTTATTACTTGTCATGTGACTTGTTGCTCCTGAGTCAATAAACCAACCCAACGATGATTTCTTATCAGTCACTTTAAATGTGCCATTCCAATTATTTTCACATGAATCATAAATTGTGTTTTTCACCTTCTGTGTATTCTCTTTATGATGCAATTTCTGTTGTTCTGCTTTCCATATAGTACAGTCTTTCTTTAAATGTCCTTTTTTCTTACATCTGAAACATTCTCTTGTCTCTTTATTATAGAGTCTTTTTGTTTCTGTAGCTTTAAGAGCATTTCCATTATATTTTTCAGTAGAAGAATCATTTGTTTGTTCTTTCCTTCTTTGATATTCATCTATGAGTCTGGTCTTCACAAACTCTAATGTAATGTCTGTTTCAGGTCTTGTATCTAGTGCATTTATCAAAGCAGTATATGAATCCGGTAAACTGCGCAATAATATTGCTGCTACATGGCTTTCCTTAATATCTTCACCAATTGATCTCAGCTGTGATATCACTTCCATAATAGAGAATATATGCTTCTGCATGTCATTGTCTGCACTTAGTCTCATACTGTAAAGCTTTCTTAGCAGAAATAACTTGTGATTTAAGCTAGGTCTTTCATGTAGCTTTCTTAGTGCTTCCCACATTCCCTTTGCAGTATCCTCATTCCTTATGTGGATTAATTGAGCATCATCCACTAATAGGCTGATGGTAGCTCTTGCTTGTCTATTTTTCTTATCCCATGTCTGATTATCCTCATCAGGTCTATCTTTAGTGATTACTTCCCATAAATCATCTTTAGACAATAACATTTCAACTTTGAACTTCCATAACTGATAATTCTCATTATTCAGCTTAGCTATTGAGAGTTTTAGTGAGAGTGCTACAATCTTTAACTTGTCTTAATTGTTTGGAGAGAATTGTACTGAAGAATTCTTCTGCATTCACCAGGGTCTTGCTGAGAGTTCCGGTGTCCTGGGTGTCTGGGGTCCTCGGTGCCTGGGCCCATAACCTGTTGCACAGCTTCTGGATACCCACAGTTGCAGTAGAAACTTCACAGAGCAGATTACATGGGATAACAAGCTTTTACTTCTCAGAACGTGAGGTAAAGGAAAAAATGCACAGTCACACAGTACTGCACCAGGAAGTAAGAACAAAACAGAAAGTACAAGAAAGACCTTTTTTCTTTTACAATACAGTAAACAAGGAAACTTTACACAACATTGCCATCTACTATCAGATCAGCATAAAGTCCTCCTTCACACAAACAAAGAAGTCCACAGCTGTTGCATATACCAGCATGCTTGACCACTCAGGGAACCCTCTACCGCCCGGTACCTCTCTACTAGGCCCACCAGGTCATCTGCATATTGGGGATCTCCTTGGGCAACCCGGGTCTGAATCGGCTTGGGCAGTGAGTGGATAAACCGATCCATGACCACTCTCTCGACAATCTGGGCTGGGGAACAAGTCTCTGGCTGCAGCCACTTCTGTACCAGGTGCAGAATGTCAAATATTTGTGATTGTGGAGGTTTGTCCCTGTGAAAGTCCCTGAGGTGGACTCGTGGTGCTCTGACTTCAAGGGTTATGCCCAGCCAGGCCAAGATTACAGCTTTAAGTTTGTCATACTCCTTGGCGTCTCGCAGGGTCAGATCAAAGTACACTTTCAGTGGCTCCGCAGTCAGATATGATGCTACAACCTCCGCCCATTGCTCCGGTGGCAGTCTTTCACGGTCCACCACCCTCTCAAACAAGACAGGAACGCCTCTACATCATCCCCCGGAGTCATCTTTTGCAAAGCCCCTCTCACGGTTTTCCTCCCTTGGGTCTCGTCTCTTCAGCTTGGAGGTGGTGCGGCTTCTGTGACATGGAGGGCCTCTGTCAGGAGTTCCATCTGCTGCTTGTGCTGCTGCTGTATCTGCTGCTGTTGATGCTGCTGGAAATTAGCCTGCACTAGTTGTTTTAACAACTCTTCCATGCTGATGGCTTTTGATCCTGCAGTCGCTTTCACCCAGGACATGCGGTATTTTTGCGACAGTCACACTGCCCCTCGAGATACGTGTCCCTGCTTCTAGCACCAATTGTAGGGTTTAGCTCTGCTGGTTCACACACAGGGATGCAGTTTGTTGGTTCAAACAAACAGGTGGTTTATTAAATGTCCATAAACCAGTCAGGATAACAAAATATAGAAGCCTCTTCCAGGTACAAAAAGTTATAACAGAACAAAAATGGCAAACAACAAGTCCATATAAAGCACGGCCTCAGCCGTTTAAATTAAGTGCTTTTCTCTGACTCCAGCAGGGTCTGAGCAGCACATGCAAGGTCTCTTCACCTTGAAAATACACAGACAGAGTGAGACAAAATCAGCTGCATTAAATCAGACCTTTCAAGACCTGGACTGGAGGTAAGTGAGCAGCCTATCCCACCCAGCTCTTTCAGCTGTTCGTAAAACCCGGCCCCATAATCCAGGACCAGTAAAATACCTCTCAGTACTATGTGTACTGGAGTCTACTTCTCCAGGTCCTACATCATCAAGGCTTGGCACCTTGGGGAAACATACCTCCCATCCATGACCTTTCCAGCTGCAACCTTACAGCACATAGAAGGATCATAATCATGATGGTTCTGTGGACATGATGGTGAGGTCAGTTTGTCTAAACAGGCTATTAAACGAATGCCAGTGGGCAGTCATTTAAAAGTCGTGATTGTCTGGTGTAAGGCTGTGTGCCCACGATGCGTTTTTAATGCGTTTCCGCAGCATTTTTGCAGCTGCTCAAACGCATTAAAAACACATGGTAGAAGGGCAGCAATGTTCCCCAATGATAATCCGCATGTGCTGTGCACATGCTGCGGAAATTTCCGCTGCGGATTATCATTGCGGAAAAAAACGCAGCACTACCAATTATTTTGCGGAAGTGCTGCGTCTTCGCCGCCATTGACTTGCATTAGACCACATGGATTACGCATCACTGTATATGTAGATGCGTAATCCAAGCGTTCTAATGTGCGGATGGTACCCGGGTGTAGATGAGAGGAGAGTCTCATCCACACCCAGGTACCATTAAAAAATCTGTAAAAAAAGAATAAAATAAAAAATAAATATATACTTACCTTCTGTCGGCCCGCGCTGCGCTCCTGCTTGCTTCCTGGCACTTTGCAGTGAATTGAAGGATCTGCGCTGACGTCAGAGTCATGTGACGGGTCACGCGACGCTGACGTCGCCAGGTCTTTCAATTCACTGCTGCCGGCAGCCGGGACCGAGCGAAGCAAGACAGCGCGGGCCATCGGAGGGTAAGTATATATTTATTTTTTTATTTTTACCACTCTCTCGGGTCACACTATATAAATCCATGCCGGTTGCATGGATTTATATATAGTGTGACCTAGTCGTCACAAGCACTTTCCAAGTGATGCTAATCGCTTGGAAAGCGCTTGTCAATCCACATGCGGAAATGGCAGTGAATAACGCTCCATTTCCGCATGTCCCTGGCAGGAAAACGCATGTACAATCAGCATGTACAATCCGCATGCATTTTTTTCTGCCAGGGAGATGCAGAAACGCTCAGGAAAAAATCCTGAGCATTTCTGCATCGTGGGCACAAAATGCACCTTTAGATGCAGTTATTTTATAGGTGACTTCTTCTCTGATTGGAGCTCTTCTTATCTTCTTTTTCATCTAGTCCTGATGCCATGACTTTTTACAGCTTCAGGTCGTCTCTGCAGACTTTCCTCTCATCTGTCATTCTGCAGCTCATACCGGCACAATGACCTTAAAAATAACAGTGTCATTATAATGATGCTTAAATAAAAATATCCACGGACTTTTAAGCCACAATGCTCCTCTGGGAAATATGCAAATTGTCTCTTTAGAGAGGAAGAGAACTAGAACTCTAGTGCCACCTATAGGAAGTAGCAATCCTAAAAGTCAATATCGACCCTTTAACGAGCCTTGTCACATGACTTAGAATAATAGACAAAACCAAAATCTCAATTTGCAAACACTGTTTTTCGGGGTACTGCACTCTCCACAAGGAAAAACGTTACGCCTTTGATACCAGTGAGACGCCTCTCACCCAGCCAAACTATATCTCACACTTTGCACTGACGAGGGCCAGTAGTTCTCTTCCTCTCTGAAGAGACATGAGTCTCAGAAAGTGATGTCACAAACCAACATTATTTTAAATAAACGTTTTTAATTTTTGAAAGCAGTAAAATATAAAAAATATATGTATAATCTTGGCTACGTTCTATTTTTATTGACTTGGAAAATAAAGTTGTCAAATCATACTTACTGGACACTGAGCACCATAACAGTAAAATTTGAAATACAATGGGGAATTTTTTCACCATTTCATCCCACATTGCATTTGTTCGTCTTTAAAAGTCAATAGTTACATTCGAGGCTACAAAGGAAAAATAAACCCCCATGTACATTTTTTATGTATTTTAATTCCTATGAGAGGGGAGTTAAGCTTTTCCTACACTTCTTGCTTTTAATATGCTGAACAATGGATTCTCACTAGAGGCATAGCTAGGGTTTCAGGTCGGAGGGGGGGGGTGGACACATCTGAGTGAGCCACTAACCAAGGTAATCATGTGTATGCTTGTGGTGTACACTATTCGTGAGTATAGGGATACCTCAGCAGATGATCATGCTGTTACTGAAAAAATATATATACACTGCTCAAAAAAATAAAGGGAACACTTAAACAACAGAATATAACTCCAAGTGAATCAAACTTGTAACATCCCTGGCGGCATGCTTGCATAGCGCACCACCTCCCACTATGCAAGACCGCAATCTTGCCTGTCAGTCCAGCCTGCAAATCTTGCTCCAGTTCATGCTGTGTGCATGTCTCTTGACTGACTGCTTAGGGCGGCGGCCCGGTTACTTCCTGATTTTTATAGCTGCTGTGGGCGCACCCCTAATGCGTCTCCAGCCTATTGCTGTGAGTCACTGGATATTTAAACCCCCTCCACTCAGAAGGAGGTGCCTGAGCAACACTTTCACTCAGTTAGTCTTTGCTACTGAATTGCCAGGTCCTGTCCTGTTTCTAGTCTGTTTCCGCCACTCTGGGGGCTGCATACCCAGACCTGTTATCTCTGACTTCAAGTCTGTTTCCGCCACTCTGGGGGCTGTATACCCAGGCCTGTTACCTGTGACTTCAAGCCTGTTTCTGCCACTCTGGGGGCTGTATACCCAGGCTCGTTCTTGTATCTCATTGCAGTAGCAGTTCCTGTTTGAACTGTATCCTAGCCTGTTACCTGTTTGTCTCTATGTCCGTATCTTCCCTTTTCCTGCAGTATCTGAACCTGCACCTAACTCCAACTCGTTGTCTCTGTACTTCTGTTTGTGAGTTTTGTGTCCACTCGCTACTTCATAGGAAGTACCTTGTGTGTATCTGGTTCTGCCTGTCCCTTTTCCCTTCCTCCGTATCTTCCTCCTGTGTTCTAGCCATCTTCCTGTATTTTCCAGTCTGTTCCATGTGAACAGAGCCCTGTCCTCTCTGCCTTGTCCACCGCACCTGCGGATTCGCTCCGCTCTGTCTTGCCCACCGCTTTGGTGGTTTCTCTCTGCTCTGACTTGCCCACCACTCCGGCGGCTTCCCTCTGCTCTACCTTACCCACCGCTCCAGCGGTTTCTCTCTGCTCTGACTTGCTCACCGCTCTGGCGGCTTCCCTCTGCTCTGCCTTACCCACCGCTCCGGCGGCCTCTCTCTGCTCTGCCTTGTTCACCACTCTGGCGGTTCCGCTCTGCTCTGCCTTGCCCACCGCACCTGTGGTTTTCGCTCCGCTCTGCTTGCTCACCGCAACAGCAGTTCCTCTCTGCTCTGCCTTGTCCTCCGCTCCAGCAGTTTTGCTTTACTCTACTTGTCTACCGCATCTGCGGCTCTGTACCTGTCTCCCAGTCTCTACTGGATGCTATCCAGCCTGCGCTCCAACCTGCTAGTTCCTCCCTGTCTGCACCCCAGCTGTGCTTGCCAGAATCTCCCTGTCTGCATACCAGCCGTGCTTGCCAGTGCCCACCTGTCTGCATACCAGCCGTGCTTGCCAGTGCCCACCTGTCTGCATACCAGCCATACTTGCCAGTACCCACCTGTCTGCATACCAGCCGTACTTGCCAATACCCACCTGCCTGTATGCCAGTCTAACCTGCCTGTTCCTGCATTCCCCGGTGTGGATCAACAACTGTGACCAGGGTCTGACCTGGAGTCGCACCTGGTCCCTCTGCTCGGTTCCTCCTTGGTCCACGGAGTCGACTAAGCCACCGTGCGACCTTGGTCGGATCGGGTTGATACTTAGTTACGCCCCTCCAGGCACTCCTCGGTTCATGGTACAGTGGGATCACTAATCACGCTCACGCCAGTCAGTCCGGATGCGAGCGTAACAGTTTGCTCAGGCCATGGTTCCCATTGAGCCCCATGGCCTTTCGCTCTCAGAGACATTTTGAATCCTTGTTTGGCGAATACGTGCACCAAGAAAAAATTTTTTTCTCAAGCTATGGCCCAGGCGATTTACGCACCAGCCCAAATGGATCTATCAGCACTCGTTCCTGCGGATCCACCACAGTACTATGGGGATCCAAAACGAAGCTGTGCATTTGTGGAGCAATGCATGCTGCATTTCAAGTTCTATGCTCACTATTTTCCTACCAATCGGGTTAAAGTGGCATTTATGATGTCCTACCTAGTGGGTGACGCCTTGAAATGGATCACTCCCCTATGGGAAGCATGGGATCCTATTGTCTTTGACCTGCAGGCCTTCCTGGTGGCCTTTCCAATGTTCTTCGATGACCCTAATCCTGAAGCCTCTGCTAAAGCTTCCCTTCCCAATATCCAGGAGCAGCCCCGATGGGTAATGTGTGTAGGTAGCCTACCAGTCCTCCAGTCCGAAGAGACTGCTGCCCACCCAGAATCCACACAGGATGACTATGCTCCACAGAATACTTCTCTTCCCAACCTCAAGAGGCAGTCCAGACGTGCAAGGCGTAGAGGTAAACCGTCATGCCAGGTTCTGTCCTCCCAAAGACCTCCTGTTCCCCAGCCTGTAGAGGCAGCTTTCCGCACAGAATCCATGAAGGATGACTATGTTCGTCAGGCAAAGCAGAAGCCAGAACTCAGTCACAAAATTGGATTGCGGTCCCGCTGCAGTGGTTTGGGGCCCCCTGACGGTCTTTGTTCAGCGAAGGTTGAAGAATCCCAAGACATTAGGCCTGTAGGAGAAGCTGCCTTTGGCGTTAGTGTTTCCTCTCCACAGATGACCATGACTGTCTCCGTGGCAAGTGAAGGCCTCGGATTAACCGGAAGTTTCGGGCTTAAAGCCTTGAAGAGTCAGTGTCTGATTCCGGTCCAACAACTCCAGAAGCCGGTTTGGGCATTGTCAGCAGAAGGACGAGCCCTACTCAGAAACAGTCAAAATATGTCTGTACAAATTAAGCTCCAGATTGGAGCATTACACATGAAGAAGTTCACATTCCAGGTGCTGACTCGCTTACCCACAGGTCGTCCAGAGCCGAGAGATCTAGTGCCCGCTCAGGTCTGGAGATCCTGCATGGTGTATCCTGGGGGACTGCTAAGGTACAAGGGGTGTCCAGTCTCCACATCTTCAGGACAGTCAGCAGTTTCTTCTTCTTCTTCACCAGATCTGCTAGTCGCTGACTCGCTGTGCGCTGAAGTCTCCGAAGGAAGAGAAGCGGAGGCGATGTCCCCACACAGTCTCGACGATTGTACCAATGATCTGGCTTCAGGTACTGTCCCGCCTTACTGACATGTCATCTCTGAAACCAGTCTGAAGATGGCCCTAAAGCAAGGACTCTCTGTCTCTAATAAATCTGGTCCTACGTCCATCAAGGCGGTGTTTACCCCGGAGTCTCTGCACCCCTCCAACCAGGCGGAGGACCTCCAGTTGTCTCCTGAATCCTCCGGGGTGCTACCTGATAAACGGAGAGAGACTTTCCTACACCCGGTACCTGGTACTTCACCCACTTCATCCAGTAAGCTTGGCAAAGTGTACATCGAAGCAGTTATTACCCCCGAGTCTCTGCACCCCTCCAACCAGGCGGAGGACCTCCAGTTGTCTCCTGAATTTCCCGGGGTTCTACCTGATAAACGGAGATAGACTTTCCTACACCCGGTACCTGGTACGCCGCCCACTTCATCCAGTAAGCTTGGCAAAGTGTACGTCAAGGCGGTGGTTACCCCCGAGTCTCTGCACCCCTCCAACCAGGCGGAGGACCTCCAGTTGTCTCCTGAATCCACCAGGGTGCTACCTGATAACAAAAGGAGAGAGACTTTCTTGTGTGCTGTTCCTGGTACTTCACCCACTTCATCTGTTGCTGAGGATGGCTGGATAGGAGGAAGCATCCTAGTCACCAAGATGATGAGATCAGTTTCGTTTCCTCTAATGGACAGAAGAGGTAATCCTCTTGAAGAGAAGGATTGGCCTCCAAATTCTCTGCAGAAGACCCTTGCAGGCTTGAAGAAGAGGGGGCGTAAAGGGGGGGGGTACTGTAACATCCCTGGCGGCATGCTTGCATAGTGCACCACCTCCCACTATGCAAGACCGCAATCTTACCTGTCAGTCCAGCCTGCAAATCTTGCTCCAGTTCATGCTGTGTGCATGTCTCTTGACTGACTGCTTAGGGCGGCGGCCCGGTTACTTCCTGATTCTTATAGCTGCTGTGGGCGCACCCCTAATGCGTCTCCAGCCTATTGCTGTGAGTCACTGGATATTTAAACCCCCTCCACCCAGATGGAGGTGCCTGAGCAACACCTTCACTCAGTTAGTCTTTGCTACTGAATTGCCAGGTCCTGTCCTGTTTCTAGTCTGTTTCCGCCACTCTGGGGGCTGCATACACAGGCCTGTTACCTGTGACTTCAAGTCTGTTTCTGCCACTCTGGGGGCAGTATACCCAGGCTCGTTCTTGTATCTCATTGCAGCAGCAGTTCCAATCTGAACTGTATCCTAGCCTGTTACCTGTTTGTCACTATGTCCGTACCTTCCCTTTTCCTGCAGTATCTGAACCTGCACCTAACTCCAACTCGTTGTCTCTGTACTTCTGTTTGTGAGTTTTGTGTCCACTCGCTACTTCATAGGAATTACCTTGTGTGTATCTGGTTCTGCTTGTCCCTTTTCCCTTCCTCCGTATCTTCCTCCTGTGTTCTAGCCATCATCCTGTATTTTCCAGTCTGTTCCATGTGAACAGAGCCCTGTCCTCTCTGCCTTGTCCACCGCACCTGCGGATTCGCTCCGCTCTGTCTTGCCCACCGCTTTGGCGGTTTCTCTCTGCTCTGACTTGCCCGCCGCTCTGGCGGCTTCCCTCTGCTCTGCCTTACCCACCACTCCGGCGGTTTCTCTCTGCTCTGACTTGCCCACCGCTCCGGCGGCTTCCCTCTGCTCTGCCTTACCCACCGCTCCAGCGGTTTCTCTCTGCTCTGACTTGCTCACTGTTCTGGTGGCTTCCCTCTGCTCTGCCTTGTCCACCGCTCTGGCGGTTCTGCTCTGCTCTGCCTTGCCCACCGCACCTGCGGTTTTCGCTCCGCTCTGCTTGCTCACTGCACCAGCAGTTCCTCTCTGCTCTGCCTTGTCCTCCGCTCGGGCAGTTTCGCTTTACTCGGCTTGTCTACCACATCTGCGGCTCTGTACCTGTCTCCCAGTCTGTATTGGACCCTTTCCAGCCTGCGCTCCAACCTGCTAGTTCCTCCCTGTCTGCACTCCAGCCGTGCTTGCCAGTATCTCCCTGTCTGCATACCAGCCGTGCTTGCCAGTGCCCACCTGTCTGCATACCAGCCGTGCTTGCCAGTGCCCACCTGTCTGCATACCAGCCATACTTGCCAGTACCCACCTGTCTGCATACCAGCCGTACTTGCCAATACCCACCTGCCTGTATGCCAGTCTAACCTGCCTGTTCCTGCATTCCCCAGTGTGGGTCAACAACTGTGACCGGGGTCTGACCTGGAGTCGCACCTGGTCCCTCTACTCGGTTCCTCCTTGGTCCACGGAGTCGACTAAGCCGCCGTGCGACCTTGGTCGGATCGGGTTGATTCTTAGTTACGCCCCTCCAGGCACTCCTCGGTTCATGGTACAGTGGGATCACTAATCACGCTCACTCCAGTCAGTCCAGACACGAGCGTAACAAAACTTCTGTGAAATCAAACTGTCCACTTAGGATGCAACACTGATTGACAATCAATTTCACATGCTGTTGTGCAAATGGAATAGACAATAGATGGAAATTATTGGCAATTATCAAGACACCCTCAATAAAGGAGTGGTTCTGCAGGTGGGGACCACCGACTACTTCTCAGTACCATTGCTTTCTGGCTGATGTTTTGGTCACTTTTGAATGTTGGTTGTTCTTTCACACTCGTGGTAGCATGAGACGGACTCTACAACCCACAAAAGTTGCTCAGGTAGTGCAGCTCATGCAGGATGGCACATCAATGCGAGCTGTGGCAAGAAGGTTTGCTGTGTCTGTCAGCATAGTGTCCAGAGGCTGGAGGCGCTACCTGGAGACAGTCCAGTACACCAGGAGACGTGGAAGGGGCCGTAGGAGGGCAAAAACCCAGCAGCAGGGCCGCTACTTCCGCCTTTGAGCAAGGAGGAACAGGAGGAGCACTGCCAGAGCCCTGCAAAATGACCTCCAGCAGGCTACAAATGTGCATGTGTCTGCACAAATGGTTAGAAACCGACTCCATGAGGGTGGTATGACTGTCCATAGATGGGGGCTGTGCTCACAGCCCAACACCGTGCAGGACGCTTGGCATTTGCCACAGAACAACAGTATTGGCAAAGTCACCACTGGCACCCTGTGCTCTTCACAGATGAAAGCAGGGTCACACTGAGCACATGTGACAGACGTGGCAGAGTCTGGAGACGCCATGGAGAGCGATCTGCCTGCAAAATCCTTCAGCGTGACCGGTTTGGCAGTGGGTCAGTAATGGTGTGGGGTGACATTTCTTTGGAGGGCCGCACAGCCCTCCATGTGCTCACCAGAGGTAGCCTGACTGCCATTAGGTACCGAGATGAGATCCTCAGACCCCTTGTGAGACCATATGCTGGTGCGGTTGGCCCTGGGTTCCTCCTAATTCAGGACAATGCCAGACCTGATGTGGCTGGAGTGTGTCAGCAGTTCCTGCAAGATGAAGGCATTGAAGCTATGGACTGGCCCGCCCGTTCCCCAGACCTGAATCCGATTGAGCACATCTGGGACATCATGTCTCACTCCATCCACCAACGTCACGTTGCACCACAGACTGTCCAGGAGTTGGCTGATGCTTTAGTCCAGGTCTGGGAGGAGATCCCACAGGAGAGCATCCGCAACCTCATCAGGAGCATGCCCAGGCGTTGTAGGGAGGTCATACAGGCACGTGGAGGCCACACACAATACTGAGCCTCATTTTGACTTGTTTTAAGGACATTACATCAAAGTTAGATCAGCCTGTAGTGTTTTCCCACTTTAAATTGGGGTGACTCCAAATCCAGGCCTCCATTGGTTAATAAATTTGATTTCCATTGATGATTTTTATGTGATTTTGTTGTCAGCACATTCAACTTTGTACAAAACAAAGTATTCAATGAGAATATTTCATTCATTCAGATCTAGGATGTGTTATTTGAGTGTTCCCTTTATTTTTTTGAGCAGTGTATATTATAACCATATGGTGTCCTTATGATTATAGATTCCAGTTCTGCAGAATACAGTGGGTACGGAAAGTATTCAGAACCCTTTAAATTTTTCACTCTTTGTTTCATTGCAGCCATTTGGTAAATTCTAAAAAGTTAATTTTTTTCTCTCATTAAAGTACACTCTGCACCCCATCTTGACTGAAAAAAAACAGAAATGTAGAAATTTTTGCAAATTTTTAAAAAAAGAAAAACTGAAATATCACATGGTCATATTCACAGGTCTTTCACTGCTAAATGCTAGGCCTTAACTGGGTCACTACCAGGAAACTGTCTCCTGTATGTCCACGTAGCCCTTCCCATTCTGGGTTAGTACCAACTATTAACTCCATCTGTACGCAACTAAGTGCATACAAAATACTAAACAGACAAAATCACATTTAAAACTATGCATTGCATTCTATAACAACAGCGTATCTTCAAGGGGGGTGTGGGCAACACCTCCATTTCCTACAGGTACTGACTATTAAAATAAAATAAACATCATATACTCACCTATCCCCAGATCCTGGTTTAACTTTATCGGTGTTCTATGATACATTTAAAATGTGGTGGTCACTCCAGGTGAGCTCCTCCATGTGAGTGGGCCTGATTGAACACACCCTCTGCCTTGGAAAGACCCATGAGGCTGTGTGCCCACGATCCATTTTTTAAGCGTTTCCGCAGTGGCAATTCCGCTGCATAAACGCTTAAAAAACGCTTGGTAGAAGGCCTGCCATGTTCCCCAATGATAATCCGCATGTGCTGTGCACATGATGCAGAAATTTCCGCTGCGGATTATCATTGCGGAAAAATCCGCAGCACTACCAATTATTTTGCGGAAGCGCTGCATTTTCTCCGCCATTGACTTGCATTGCAACGCTTGGATTCCGCATCACTGCATCTGTACATGCGGAATCCAAGCGTTTCAATGTGCGGATGGTACCCGGATGTGGAGTACAGGAGACTCTCCTCCAGACCCGGGTACCATAGAACCTGTAAAAAATAAGAATAAAATAAAAAATAAATATTATAAATATTATATTTACCTTCTGATGGCCCCCGGTCTCCTTGTCTTCGCTTGCCGGCAGATCGCGGTGGACTGAAGGACCTGCGCTGACGTCATTTAGTCATGTGACGGGTCACGCGACGCTGACGTCGGCAGATCCTTCAGTGCAGTGTACCGCGAGCTGCCGGCAAGCCAGGACGGAGTGAAGCAAGACTCCGGGGGCCGTCAGAAGGTAAGTATAGATTTATTTTTTTATTTTTTGACATTCTTTGGGATCACACTATATAAATCCATGCCATTTGCATGGATTTCTATAGTGTGACCAAGTTATCAAGCACTTTCCAAGTGATGCTAAAATCGCTCGGAAAGCGCTTGTCAACCCGTATGCGGAAATGCATGTGAAGAACGCTTCATATCCGCTTGTCCCTGGCAGGAAAAACGCATGTACAATCCGCATGTACAATCCGCATGCGTTTTTTGTGCCAGGGAGATGCAGAAACACTCAGGAAAAATCCAGAGCATTTCTGGGCACACAGCCTGATTCTGACTCCTACCTTTTCATGCTGTATACCTGGATGTGATCCAAATTACAGACCAGGTCTATATTCTGACATACCTTAGACAATAGGCAATCATGGAGTCAATGGCCACATGGCACAATCAGATTGACTACTAATATGTATTGTCCACTGTGCTACTATCTGCCTCAAGTATCCTTGATTGTAAATGCCTATCCTTAAACTCACATGGATCATCCTGCAACCAGTTCATTTCTTATTAATACTAGAAGAAAACTGTATTTGGTGTACAAAAAAGTAAGCACTGAGTGATCAAAAAATAACCTTAATGAACGGTTGCAAGACAATCCCAAGTAACTTAGTATAAATGAACAGGGAATATTTTGTGTTCTCAGTCTATACACATAATTGTCATCTAACATTACTTATTTATTCCACTTTAAATATTGATGAGGAACTTACTATATAAGCACTATAAACATCCATGCTTTTAATAAGTAGTGACTCTCCAATTTTTCTTCATTGACTGCCTATGACAGAGTCTACTTAAGAGATGCAGGCTGCTTTCACATTCAGGATTTGAAGTCACACAGGTAGAGAGCTAAAGTTGAACATTTTTGGATCTTGCTGGAACTGACTAATATAAAGATTTTGATGAGGTTAGAATTATTTTCCAAAAATAGCATAACTCTTGTCCTTAAGCTGCCTGATATTACAGGTCATCCCTGTTAGGGGGAGCGGTTGCAGACAACTTTATTTAATGGAACGCAACCGACCCCGGGGTCCGCGATGCAGCCTAGAGGACTGCTGCCGAACACTTCCCGGGTGGAAAGGCAAACGACAACTAAAAGATAAACCCTTCCGTGTTAACTACACACCGGACAGGGTATAGCGGTACGCTCTATCTCCGTTTACTGCACGGAGGAGAGAGCGACCGACGACGCACCTAACAAATATCTTAGCTCTTCGTGTTAACGCACACGGAAGGGTAAGACGGTGCGCACAATCTCCAAGAACCGCAGGGAGACGTGAGTCCGTGGGAACAGCAGTAGCCCTGTCTTTGATACAGGCGCTATGCTATGAGGATTGGCACTAAAGCGATTCACACAATCTCCAAGAACCGCAGGGAGACGTGTGACCGGACTATGAGCAGTAGCCCTGTCTTCGGTACAGGCGCTACGCTATAGGAGACGACGCTAGCGTGCGGGTGATTCCCACCGGGTAATCGAGCACTCAGCCGGCGTGCTACCGGTCTGAGCAAACCCGCTCTATTTAGCTCACAGGCGGCTCGGGGTGTAAGGCGAACCCCCTGGGTAGAGCCAGTCAGCGAGGCGAAGCTACCTGCCTATTAAAGCTATGGCTCTTTGAGCCCAGCCTGCCTAACTAAAGCTATGGCTCTTTGAGCCCAGAGTAAGCGTGCACACCAAACAGCTAGCTCAAATGATCTGAGCGCGCCGCCATGTTTGTGGGCGGGCCTTTTAAAGACTAAGCCCTGCCCAGCGACGCGCTATTGGTGGCGTTACCCGTGAACCAATCAGGGAGTGCCAGGTCACCGAGTCAGGTGGGTGCCAACCCACCAATCATGATCCGCCAGGTCACGGACATGCTCAGTGCGGCAAATCCTGGACTTAGACTCCACGAGCCCTGTCTCCCTCTGCAGCCTATGCTTAACACTGCTGGGCACAAATGCCTGAGAGACAATCTGCAGGGCTCGTGGAACAGCTAGGCGTTGGGACTGACAACAATGCTGAGCAGTATCAGCCCCAGCTGGCCTGGAATGGGAGACCACAGAAGGTCCTGCACCCATTTCAAATCCAGCCCCAGACCAATGCCTAACAATCCCTTTACACTTGAATATGAATGATCTACAATACCAGACACAGCCTATGGACAAGAGTAGCTCTGTTTCAAGAAAAGCAGAATCTTTATGCAATCCTGGAAATATTTCCAATTTCCTTGGGATTTTACAAATTCATACACATGTAAACACAGTGAGATACAAACAAACTAAACAAGTGTTTTTGAGGCTTAAAGCATGACTGTTGTTTCGGGTGACCTTTCAGAGTAAGCTATACTAATCTTGTACAAGAGGAATAGCTTTATTTCTGACCTTTATATGACTTGTATCCTGCATTTTTCACAAGTTCTCCCCTCTGCAGACTTTAGGTCTAATTTTCAATTATCTATGGGCTAGTGGGTAATGACTAGCTGCTATTATGTCTCTCATACACGGTACACAGAGGCAGAAGATTCCAGATTCCTGTCTCTAAGGAGCAACATGGAGGATGATATACAGCTGTACTCAGCTCGGACAGGCCCAACGGGAAATCGGTAGATCCCCCGATAGGCCCCTGACAGTCTCTGTTTTCTCTGCATGCAGCACATACGCTGCATGCCAGATCTAGGCTCCACTCCTCCCTGTCCATGAGAAAAGCTGAGCATACTCATAACTTCCTCACTGTCGGGTCCTGCATTATCTGTTATAATGTAGTGTGGAGAGGAGGGGATCAGAGGCTGAGCAGGCTAAGACTGCAGCACCAGAGAGAACCATGTGTCGAGTGGATCTCTTCCCTCGCTATTCGTCCCCGGGAATCTGTGGGTACAATGTAGAAAGAGATGCTCAACACAGTCAGCCCCCTTACACTGCACTCACTATGCTGCTCCTGGAGCTTTACAGCAGTAAGCTCTGCCCACCAGCACAGACTAGCTGTGTCAGCTAAACTCTAAGCTTTGTTGTTGGCACTATCGGAATGGGGAAGGAAGGCTTCAGAGGAACACAGTGCTGACCTGAAATGAGTACTGGAGCTTCCTGGATTATGTCTCCAGCCTCACTACCCTCTCCTGTCCTCCAACCCAACAAAAGCTTATTTTTCCCATTAGCCCCACACAGTTTCACTTTCCCTGAACCTCTCTACCCTTCATGCCCTCTAGTTGATGTTATCACAATACCTCCCCCCTCTGCTGTGATGGTAACAGGATGTCCCCATCTTCTTCATGGCGCTTGCTGATAGGGATCCTGCTATCTTATTTCTGTTTGTGTATAAATGCTAATAAATGTCTCTATCACTATGCTCCCCTCTTCACCTATTATTATTATTTATTTTTAGAGCACCATTGCTTCCATGATGCTGTACAGGGGTTACATACAAAATACAAATATAAATTACAGTGAACAAACTAACAATGACAGACTGGTATAGACGGGAGAGGGCCCTGTCCTTGTAGGCTTACAGTCTACAAGATAATGGGGAAGGACAAATTACTTTTGGGGGGTTGCAGCAGCTCAGGTGGTGGTGAGGTGGCAGGGTACAACACTGATGGGTGTAAACCCACTGCGCCACAAGCTGGGCTTTCCCTGGGTCTGCAGCAGCTGACTGGATGGTCAGAGGCACGGGAACTCGGTACAGGTGGGCAAAGACACTGCTAACCCTTGTTCTTTGTTGAGCACTCTCTGCAAGTTAGAAGGACTGAGATGTTTTATGTTTTAGCATTTGCCTACCTTATAGACATTAACATACTGGTTTACTATATAAGAACTCAAATACTCTCATTCATTAAATGGTGTACATTTAACTCTCTCAGATGGGCTTTTATAGTTTTATACAGTACATGTTCGAATGTAAAGGTTCCGTGCTGGTGACTAACACCCTTTAATAAATTTCTCTTTCAATTTATCTGTGATTGTGTGCACGGAAAACAGCCTAATTGAAAAAAAATACTATTTTCATAAACTACACCTATTATTATATTTAATTTTTTTCCCTTCATTCCTGAATACACATTTTAATATCAAAATACGTAACAAAGGGAGTGGAATTTATCATAAGACAAATTTTTGTAGTCAGTTTTGCTTGTGGCTGCATTGTTGCCATTTGCAACAAATGTATCAAAATGTTACACAATGTTGGATAAATCTGGTGTTTTTTTAGATGTAACATTTCTGTCTATAAATATTTTTCTAATTTTTACACCACAACTTAACGGAGTAAGAATTGTAACTTTTTTATGACTGTTTTATAAGTCACAATTTATAAGTCTGGTTTCAATCCTACTTGTCTACCTAACTAAACTTACTTCCCTGGCCACATGTTGACTGCAGCGAAAACAGCATAAAATGTGCAACAAAAAAAACTAGTGCAAAAAAACTAGTTCAAAAGCCTTCCCACATGTTGTCTAAGGCACCATGTTACCAGATATCCATCACATGTATATATCTGTGATCGAATTATATTTACTCATAAGATTAACATACATAGATACATAAGTAGAAAAGAAACTGTCCATCAAGTTCAAAGTTTCTCAAATCACCTTCAATTATACATCATCTAATGTTATATATTTGCAGCCCTCAATGCCATTACTGATTGAATAAGTCATGGTCATTTTTGAATGCTGTCATAGTATTTGCCATAACTATCATTTGGCAAAATGGAAACTGTCACGTTTAGACTGTCTGTGCTGTAGGAATGAAGAGTCTTGGGGTTCCAATTCAGTTTTTATTAATCCCAACGCGTTTCTTTACCAGACCGACGCCTTTCTCAAAGTAAAAAAGCCAACTTTGCAGGGTACAGCAACTGGAAACTTTAAATAGCTAAAAAGGGCTCCAAGAAACATGAGAAACGCAGTTAAATAGAAGGGGGAAGGAAGTCAATGAAAAAAGTGTTGACACAGAGAGGATGAAGTGGTTAATAAAGTGAGAATAAAAAATTGGGGAAGGAGGAGGTAGCATTGACTTTCTCACTTTATTAACCACTTTACCCTCTCTTTGTCAACACTATTTTTTCATTGACTTCCTCCTCCCATTTTGAGGCGTTTCGTATGCTTCTTGGAGACCTTTTTTTCCTATTTAAAGACTCCAGTTGTTGTACCCTGCACACCTGTTTTTTATACATTGAGAAAGGCACTGGTCCGATGCACAAACACATAGAGATTAATAAAAACCGATTTGGAATCCCAAGACTCTCATTCCCGCAGCGCAGCCCATCTCAATGTGACAATTAACATTTTGCCATATATATCTGGATTAACCATTTCCTCCAGCCACAGGGTAGCAGCAGCGGCTTTCCACACTTTTAACACCTTCTGGTGAATGCTGCTATTACTTATACTTATGTCTTATCCTGTTTTGTGGGCGCTTCTGTCCCTTCTAGAGCTTCTCATAATCATAACTATCTTTTGGGGGCAAGGCGTTCCACAGTTTGATTGCTCATACTGTATAATAGATATGGGTGTATATGTGTGGACAATATTTGAAATGGACCATTTATTTTGTTGTTGCTCTTTTTTGCTTCACCAATTTTTAATACTTTTCTATGACAGTATTATGCATTACTGCGGCTTATGTCTTAGCAAATGAATTAGCATAGAAAGGCTGCGAGCGCACCTCGGTATTATACTTTAATAGGCGCACATGTCTGTTTGCAGCAGTGGGTGTGACTGCTAATGCCTTTGTTACTGCTTCACTTTTTGTTGCACTTTCTCAGCTAGTAAAAATAAACACAGATAAAAATAAATGACAACGCCATCTGTATATTTCAGATTTTTTTTCCCTCATAAAAATGCTAAACCTAATTATAAAACCATTAAAGAACACTACACTCTGAAGAGCTGTTGTGTTACCTCATTGTCAGGAATTGCAATTAACCCATTGTTCAGAACATATTAATAACAATACTGCTGACTGTCCTGTTTATATCTGGAAACCACTAACATTTGACCCTCTGTATAATAATAATAATAATAATAATCTTTATTTTTATATAGCGCTAACATATTCCGCAGCGCTTTACATACATTATCATCGCTGTCCCCATCAAGGCTCACAATCTAGATTCCCTATCAGTATGTCTTTGGAGTCTCTGTATCTACACATCTGTCATTAGCCTTGCCATGAGTTGTCTCAGATTTCACAAGAGTCCTGGGACAAAAGAGGGTGAGGGCTATTTAAACTTTATTGTGTTCCCGGAGTAGGGAATTCCAGGAGGAGCAGAGGCAAAAGTGGGGGTGGGACTTAAACATCCTGAGAAATGTTGGCAATTATGTATTGGCATTAACTGTTGGTATGTGAGATTTTTTTGTATGTAGCTATGTAATCGCAATGTATAGTGCTTAGCATGAATAAGTTCACCCCCTTTTGAAAGATAAGGTTTTAATGAATAACTCACTGCACACAAGAACAATTTCTAAAATTTTGACAAGACTGAGTTTCATACGTGACCAGGAAGTGTTGTGCTCCAGAAGCATCCAGCAACTAGAGGGGTTAACACAGTCACAGGAGAAGGGGTGTGTTTTTAGCAGAGTCCCGGGATTGTGAGGAAGTTCTTTACTGTCTGGCTGGAGCCAAAGAGAAAGGTGGTGTGTGTGTTCTGTATCTCACAGAAGTGCCCCTGCAAGTGAAAAGGATTCAAGTTAGGAGTGAAGCTAAGCACAGGTCAGGTAGAGTTCCTGAACTAGCAGTGCAGAGTATTGACAGGCAGAAAGATAAGGATTGGAAGAAATGGTATCACAGTGATCATCTCCCTCAGCAAACCTTCCCCCCCTCCTCCATCTCACTGTACTGTAAAGAATGCTGAGTTCATTAATGTGCCTTTGCATTAGAACAGAGCTGTCCTGTACTACTGGGAACACTGTGAACTGTTGTGCTGCTAAGGAAACTGTACTGTTTGTCACTGGAGCCTGTTGCTCATAAAACTTAACTTGCAATGGCTTTGCGGCTTCTTATTAAATGCTACTGTTCTACCATTTATGAGGACTCTTGTCAAGTGTGTCTGGTCAGCAAGTGAAACAAACTACGTGTCTGTGCCTGAGGGTCAATACCCCTGTGTGCCTGAGAGAAGCTGCAGCACATGGTCTATGGTCACCCTGAGTAACGGTTCCCCCAGGATTCCAAAGAAATCATGTAACCTGTCTCGCCCCTATCTGAACCTAGTGGTATGCGTGTAACATTGGTGGCCCATATGGGGAATCCTGAGCGGGAATTAGAGTGTAGAGGGAGAAGAGGAAAAGTGTCTAGAAAAACACTGCAGCACAGCCCCTCAACTCAACTCTGCTACACCAGTTAAAGGGGACCAGCCCTAAAGAAAAACTCACAAACAGCAATGAATGTGGAAATACAAATGGACAGAATTAGTGAGCTGCTTCTTCAGTTAACCTGTGAAGAATTGAGAACAGTAGCAGAACATATAAAGATGTCAGAAGAACAGATTTCCAAAGCACACAACCGCAGGCATCTGTTAGCTGCCATTAGTGCAAAAATGGATGAGCTGGGGAAGAAAGAAGCTGAAGACGTCATGGGGGCATTCCTCCAGGAACTAACACAGTTTCTAACCAGGTTGAAGTTGGAGGATGGAGGGGCGGTATCAATTGCCAAAAGCGGGAATCTCCGTCTATAGACTGAACTGCAGGAATTGAAAGAACAATTCAAAGTCCTAACAACAGCCCTGCAGGAATCGACCAAAACCTCTGAACGGGTGATAGACTCAGACAGGACCTTTAACCTGCTCGGGTTAGATAAATCAGGGAGATAGTCCTCTCTAACACCACAAATCACCATTAGGAAAGGATTCAAGATCCTGGGACAGATTAGAGAGTGTGAACAGAAAGAGAAACTGTCTTATAGGAACTTGTTGCACCAGATCAATGTAGGCTTACAGAAAGGCTGCAAGCCAGATGAGATTGTTGAGGGGGTGGTGAAAGCGATCAGCCCAGGACTGAACCTCCGTACTGTGCTAGAAATGAAAAGTCAATTGACCTTCAACAGCTGAAGATGATTTTAAAAGGGCACTATAAAGAAGAGAGTACTTCAGAATGATTCCACCGACTCATTAACCTCTCACAGAAAAATAATGAATCACCCCAAAATTTCTTGTTCAGAGCAATTGAACTGAAGTATAGACTGTTGTTCCCATCCAGAGATGTAGAAGCGGAAGAGAAGTTTGATGTTGGACTAGTTCAGAAGAAGTTCTTGAGATCATTGGGAACGGGATTAATCAGCACCTAGAAGATCCTGGCATTTTGGACGAAGTTCTAATTGAAAAAAATGAATGCGGTCGATAGTTTGGAGTCAGAGAGCGAGCAAAAGTTAAAGAAAGGCTCTGCTCCTAAAATCACCAAAATGAGTCATCCGAAGTTGGAGACCCCCGGTGGCCAGTCCGAAGATCATCATAGAGATCCTCCAGTGCCAGCTCCGAGGGGGAACCTTAAATCACGAACAAAAGAGAGGCCTGCCAGCGCTGACCGGGAGTGAGTAATGGGAGAACTGCAAGCCGAGTTGATTGAGGTGAAAAAGCTGATTCGTTCCAGACCAGAACCAGTATCCCTCAGACCCAGGAGTGGGTTTCAAAACAGAATATACCTGGCTTGTGAAGCGTGCCGTTCACCAAATCAGAGTACAGTATGTGTCCACTGTCTAAGATGTGACGAGGAAGGACATTATGCCAAGGAATGCCAATGGTCACGGTCGTTTGAGCTAAAAGACAGGAGATTACCAGTGCGGGGTGGCTGAGGCCCCAAAAGCAAATCCAAATCTCACCAAACCCCAGAACGGCGCATCAGGTAAAATGGCTGCGTCAGTACTATCCCCAAGTGTGTTCCCATCTACAACAGCTGCAAGGGAGACAGGGTCATCAGTTACTTAATGCCCAGTGCGGAGGTCAAACGATGTACTCCTGGGAGGAGGATTCCTCAGTCAGTAAAGATAGCCTCATCAGCCTAATCGGTGAAAGGTGCTTCATACAGTGCCAGCTAGATGGACTCCTAGTAAAAGCACTGTGGAACACAGGAGCCCAAGCAAGCCTTTTAAATGAAGAAGAATGGAGAAGGCGCTACCTGCCACACACTTGCCTTCGGTTACTAAAAGAACTCTTGGGACCAGTGGAACTCCACGGCAAAGCCATCAACCAGACCTAAATCCCTTTCATAGGCTGAGTGTAAGTGACTTTCCAACTCAAGGCCACGAAGAACAGCAACACCATCAAGCTTTTGGTATCTTTTTTCGTGACCAGTGATCAGAACGTGGCAGAGGATCCTATCCTGGGTTATAATGTAATCAGTGAGGTCATCACGAAACACAAGACAAGGGCGTTGGTGGTGGATGCAATCGCCACATCGCTCGCCATACCCAACACCGTGGCGGAAAACGTGATTCATAGAGTAACGAAAGCACCGGATACAATGGACCTAAAAGAAGTCAAGGTAGACTTGTGCCCAACCATCATCCCTGCAAACCAAATGGTGGGGGTGAGGTGTGGAGTCCGGGTAGAACCGGGAAGAAAAGTCCAGAAAAGACTGTTTGTGCCAAAAGACTCCTCAGAACTTCCGGAAGGCCTAGTTCAAGATGAGACTCTGCTTACGATTCCTACTGGTGGGTTTGCTCGAGTGACAGTGCTGGTGATGAATACTACGAAACACGAAATTAGACTGTATCCAAAGACAGTGTTACGTCACATCGAAACCATTAAAACGGTATATCCAATCAGTGTGAGACCAGCCCAGGGGTCTACAGTGAATTGAGTCTCCCCACCAAGGAACGAGAGTTACTCAGGGGAGGAAATTGCGCAACCCACTTCAGAGTCCTGGGATCCCCCAGTACCTCTGGAACTTGTGTGCTGATGATCTAGCGGTAGCAAAACAGATGCTGAGAGAAGAGTCTCATGCGTTCTCCAAAGATGACTCTGATATAGGTTGTATCCCGTCGTTGAAGTGAAAGAATATTTACAAGATCTCATCAACAGAGGTTGGGTCCAAAAGTCAAAGTCGTCTTATTCCTCTTCTATTGTCTGTGTTAGGAAGAAGGACGGTACGTTGAGACTCTGTTGTGATTACCGGGAACTAAACCAAAAGTCAGTACCTGATCGACACCCGATAAAAAAGATCCAAGATATGCTGGATAGCCTATCAGGAAGCACCTGGTTCTCTGTCCTCAATCAGGGTAAGGCATACAACCAAGGGTTTGTCAAAGAGTCCAGTAGACCCTTGACAACATTCATCACACCGTGGAGATTATATGAGTGGATCCGCATACCGTTTGGGCTCAGGTCAGCTCCAGCAGAATTCCAGAGGAGCATGGAGACATGTTTAGAAGGATTGAGGGATGATATCTGCCAGCCATACTTAGATGACAATGTTGTACACAGCAAAACCTTCCGGGAGCATGTTGAACACGTGAGGACCGTATTACAACGGTATCAACAACACGGAGTTAAGTTGACCCCAAAGAAGTGTGAACTGTTCAAAAGACAAGTCCAATTTCTAGGGACAATTGTGTCCGCAGAATCATGGACCCAGCAGAAATCGCTCCGGTACTGGCCTTAAAAAACAAGCGGCCCTCTACTGTCGGGGAGTTGAGGCAGATATTAGGATTCCTCTCCTACTATTGTACGTACGTTCGGAACTTCTCCAGGATTGCCACCCCACTATACCTCCTCTTAGGGGGACGACAGAGACAACAACACCCACGGAGAAAAAGAAGAACGCGGGTAGGACCAGGCTTAAAAGAAACAATACCGTTTCATTCCAACAGCCCATTCTCTGGACAGTAGGCAACCAGGAGGTATTGGAAGAACTAGTAGACTACCTGGTAAAACCACCCATCTTGGGATATCCTGATTTCAATTTACCATTTGTTATTCATTGTGACGCTTCTCAAGTTGGACTGGGAGCTGCCCTGTATCAGCATCAAGATGGAAAAATGAACGGTTACGGTTCAAGAACGTTGACAGTCACCAAGAAGAATTACCATCTACATTCTGGAAAATTGGAGTTCCTGGCACTGAAATGGGCTATCTGTGAACCATTTAGAGATGATCTCTACTACAGCAAAGAGTTTGAGGTATACACTGACAACAACCATTTGACCTATGTTCTTACTACAGCCAAACTGAATGCAACAGGTCAGAGATGGGTCACTGAACTAGCTGACTTCAATTTCTCAGCATCAAGTACAGGCCAGGAAAATGCAATGCGGATGCTGACGGATTGTCAAGAATGCCACTTGAGCCTGAGGGGTTCATGCAAGAATGCTCGGAGGAAGTCAGTCTGGAAGCAACTGAGAGCATTACCCAAGCAGTACAAGCTTATCAGGAGGAAGACACACCATTGTGGTGTCCATGAAAACTACCATAAAAGCGAGAGAACAAGATCACCCCCGGTCTATTCAACAACTACCAAAAGATAAAATCCGTAGAGAACAAGGGGAAGATCAGATAATTGGTAGAATACTACTTTATGTGGACCAAAATTGGTTTCCAAGTAAATGGGAGAGAGACAATGAGACACCAGCAGTATCTGTTTTAATTAAAGAATGGACGAAGCTCTACCTCAGTGAAGACGGTAGCCTGTATCGTAAAGGAGGACAAGACCAGCAGTTGGTACTACCCAGAGTATTCTGTAGGTTGGTCTTCAGAGAACTCCATGAAAACATGGGACACCTGGGAGTGGAAAGGACAACAAATTTGATCCGTGAACGTTTCTTCTGGCTGTACATGCAGAGAGATATTGAGAGGTACGTGACCATGGGCAACATCCAAACTACGTATCCATTTGAGATGGTCTCAATAGACTTTCTACATCTCGAGACATGCAAGGGTGGTTACGAATACATCTTTGGTGGTGATGGACCATTTCACTCGATTTGCTCAAGCAACCAATAAATCGGGTCGAACAGCAGCAGAGAAGATCTTCAATGATTTTGCTTTGAGGTTTGGGTTCCCTATGAGGTTACACCACAACCAAGGAAGAGAATTTGAGAACCAGCTCTTTGCCAAGCTAGGAAAGTACTGTAGAATTCAGAGATCCCACACAACGCTCTATCACCCAGAGGGTAATGGACAAGGGGAACGTTTTAACCGGACATTATTGTCGATGTTGCACACTTTAACAGCTGATGAGAACAAAGACTGGAAGAGTTTTCTGTCAAAAGTGGTACATGCCTATAACTGTACAAAGAGCGATGCAACGGGTTACTCACCCTTTTTCCTATTGTATGGACGATCGCCAAGACTGCCAATTGACATCATGTTCGATACTATGGTGTCAGAGACTTACAGAATGTATCAGGAGTACGTTCGGAAATGGAAGGAACGGATGGCAGAGGCATACAACATAGCGTCCAAAGTGGTTACGCAAGGACAAAGCAAGAGTAAAGAGTACTATGAGTGAAAATGTTATGGAGCAGAATTGGCACCGGGAAGCCAGGTGCTAGTCAAGAACGTACGTGAGAAAGGCGGTCCAGGAAAACTTAATTTGTACTGGGAAGACAAGGTGTATGTGGTCGTAAGGAGGAAAGCTGATGACAGCCCAGTGTATGAAATCCGATTAGAAACGGGAGATAAGAAAACCAGAATAGTCCATCGGAATTTACTGCTACCCTGTGATTATCTCCCACCAAAACAAGACTTCAGTGATGTAGACCGACATCATCCGAGATCAACTAAGGGACCACCACAGACTAAAGCTCTGGAGGTGGATAGTGACCTTGAAAGTTCTGATGGAGAAGAACACACCGTTGTATTTCTTGAACCGGCAAGGAGAGGCATGTACCATCCTCAGGAGAGTGAACTAAGTCCTGAGGCTCCAGAGTTCATACAAAGGAGGACAGATTCCAATTCATATCTGATGATTGAACACTGGCCCCTGAAGAGACCGATCAACACTCAGGAGGAGCGGAATTACCAGACTGTGCAGAAACAAGCAACTCAGGAGAAGTACAGGAACTTACAGAGGCAGCTCCAAGAGCATCTGATGAAGCATAGGAAGTTAGTGCGGCGGAAGAAACTTCTGTGACCGAAGAACTCGTGGTCTCTGAGGAACAACTCACAAGGAGGATGTCGACTCGAGAAGTGAGGAGGTCCGTGATGATGACGTATGAGACACTTGGTGAACCAAGTCAAGTGCCAACGACTGTTGACTGGAAACAGGTATCTCTGCCTGTGGACCAGGTAAGCTCACTTGAGTGGTATTCACCACTGAGAGGCAGTATGGAAGATGTTGCCTGGTGGAAAGACTTGTTTTCATGCTTTGATTTTCCTTAAAAGACTTTGTAGAAACAAAGAACTGTTAAAGCATAGAGAGATAGCTGGTTGAAGACGTACGAAAGCTCCAGTTGAAGAGATGGTGATTGTTTTAATTGTGTTAATTGTTTATTTCTTACAGGCATCCTAGAAGAAAAAGGTCATAAGATTAGGTTGTTATCAATGTTTATGAACGTTATACCAATTTCACAATGCCAATTTGTAAATAAAGTTATCCAACTTTCACCACTGTCTGAGAATTGGTCAGATTGGCCAATTAAGACGAATGTCGAGAATGACATTCAAAAAGGAGGGAAGAGTGTGACCAGAAAGTATAGTGCTCCAGAAGCATCCAGCAACTAGAGGAGTTAACACAGACACAGGAGAAGGGGAGTGTTTTTAGCAGAGCCCCAGGGGGATTGTGGGGAAGTTGTTTACTGTCTGGCTGGAACCGAAGACAAAGGTGGTGTGTGTGTTCTGTATCTCACAGAAGCGCCCTTGCAAGTGAAAATGATTCAAGTCAGGAGTGAAGCTAATCACAGGTCAGGTAGAGTTCCTGAACTAGCAGTGTAAAGTATTGTCAGGCAGAAAAATAAGGGCTGGAAGAAATGGTGTTACATGGATCATCTCCCTCAGCAAACCCTCCCCCCTCCTCCATCTCACTGTGCTATAAAGAATGCTGTGTTCATTAATGTGCCTTTGCATTAAAACTGAGCTGTCTTGTACTACTGGGAAGACTGTAAACTACTGTGCTGCTAAGGAAACTGTACTGTTTGCCACTGGAGCCTGTTGCTCATGAGACTTAACTTGCACTGGCTGTGTGGCTTCTTATTAAATGCTACTGTTCTACCATTTATGAGGACTCTTGTCAAGTGTGTCTGGTCAGCAAGTGAAACAAACTACGTGTCTGTGCCTGAGGTTCAATACCCCTGTGTGCCTGAGAGAAGCTGCAGAACATGGTCTATGGTCGCCCTGAGTAACAGTTCCCACGGGATTCCAAAGAATTCATGTAACCTGTCTCGCCCCTATCTGAACCTAGCGGCGTGCGTGTAGCACATAGAACATTTTTTTGACCCATGTCAGAATTTCATAAATTGTTTTTGTGTTCAGTGACATATTGATTAAAATCTTACTTTTCAAAGTAGATGTACTCATTTACACCAAGCACTGTATATATGTGATATAACTAATATGTTATTACATGACTAAATTGCAGAAAAACAATCTACAACAACTCATCCAGCTTTACATCAATTTATTGCAACTGAGTTAAAGGGAAACTGTCAGGGCATTCATGCTGCCCAAAGTGTAGTCAGCATGAATAGCACAATTGCAGCCAGGTATATTAATCTCTGAAATGCTCTGACATTTCATAGAAAATATACTCTGAAGATCTGACCAGAGACCACAGCCAAAGTTGAGACTAGATGGGCGCCACACCTGGCCGGCTCTTCCCAGCACTGCTGCAGGTGATTGACAGGTTACTCCTTTGTGTGTACATTGACTGGTCTTTTAAAATCAGCCACAGGCAGCCCAGGATTAGTTTAATCACAGGCTATGGTCTCCAGCCGGAACATCAAAGTATATTTTCTCTGAATCCCCAAAGCATTTTAGAGAATTATATACCTGGCTGTAATCATGCAACCTGGCAGCGATTCATGCTGCCCTCAGTTTAAGGCCACAACCCACTATCAGTATTTGGTCAGTATTCCGTCAGTTTTTTTTCTCAGGAGTGGGAGCCAAAACCAGGAGTGGGTGATAAATGCCGAATTGGTGCACTTGTTTCTATTATACCTTTTTTATGAGTGTTCCTCACCTGGTTTTGGCTCCCACTCCTGAGAAAAAATACTGACCGAATACTGACCAAATACTGATAATGGGGCCGTGGCCAAAAGATCAAAAAAGCTCATTCTTCCGTGAAGCTACTGCTGTTTCCATACATTTTTTCAATACTAGCATAGCTCCAAAAGTAAAAGTGCTTTCCAGCAGTGGTATAAAAATTAACTACAGGAGCCCAAGAAAAACTTGAATGTAGGTAATTCTCAACTTCAACTAATTTACATGCATTGCTCCACTGAATATATTTTGCGGTACAACCCCTTCAAGCATCAAGTTAGAAATGCTTATGGTTATTGTGCTCACCATCCCGTGTCTTCTCCTTCCTATTGAACATAATTAAGTAAACATTCCTCTGCCCTCTTTCATTATTCTCTCCCATCATCTACCACATATCTCATCACATTACCATACACATTACAATGAAGTCAGCTACTCACACCGATATCAACATTGGCCTGCAGTGTAATGTCTATGGGGGCCTCTAGATTCTTCCCCTGACAGATGATGTTGGGGGAAAGAAGGATCCGGCCTGTTGAATATCAGCAGCTGATCCAATTGTTTTCCTTGAGGATAAGCCACTGCCAGAAGAGTATGACAGCTGCTCTTTCATAGAGAACACAGGAGCTTTAGTCTGAGCCAAGCTTTACCGTATATGGGGGAGTCAGGGAACATAGTCAACGTTTACCCGACCAGTATCTAATGCGTATGGGGGTCTTAAGTGAACTTGGGATATTTGGCAGCTGCTATGGTTGCTACTCTCATACTTAGGGCCCTGACTTTCAGATGCACAATCCCTATATTGTAAGTCTCCACACAGAGCTGACAAAAAATGCCTCTGAAGCCATTTCTCGATTCTCCATGGATTCCATTCGCATTCACCAGTCTACAATTCATAGTAAAGACCAAAAAGCATTGCTTAGTACAAACACTTTTCTGTTCCTTCATATTTTCCAGGCAATTTGACAATGTGGATACATTTATCTATACCCTGGGGAGAAAACCAGAAAACTTTGCACAGATTCAACAAGAAAAGCCAATACTTTATTCTGTTTTATTCCAAGTACAAAGCATTATGTACAGTGAATAATAATTAAAAGGCCAGTGTCCCACTGTGTCCCACTGCGTCCAGGCTGCATATTTAGTTTTCCTAAACTTTAGGAAAAAAGGTGCTAACCAATAAATAAGATAAAATGGCACTGAAGTATCTTGTATAGCTAAGTCCAAACCGCATTAAAGCAGCCTTGAGGAATACTCCCGAGGCAAATGCCTAATATGCCCATAGATCTCTGCCAATAGAGTGACCTTTTGTATGCATTTGCTACTGTATAAGCAATATGAATGATATAGAAAAAACGCAATTAAAGAAGAACAAAAAAAGGTAAAGCGAATACAATGTAAATGTGAGTTATTAGAAACAGGTATAGAAAATACAAGGAATAAGATGGACATGACATAATAGAAATGGAAACTTTAAGAATTAGAAAACTATTCTGTACTATTCTGTATGGAAAAATGGATGACAATAAGGATAGAAAGACAAGCGCTGCAAACTGTGAGAAAAAAAACCCCACAAGGGCTACCGTAGGCGTAATCTGTGCTTTTATACTGTGATGCTAATGTTTCAATGTGTTTTGTGTGCTCATATCAAAAGGGATATTAGAGTACGTATAGACATTCTTTAACACAATATATATTTGTAGAATGCCTGCATTATATAGAGTAATACTACACATGAAGTAACTTCAGTATTTCTATTCAGTAGAATATTAATGTCTATTTTTAATGATCTCACAGAATCCATGTATCTTCAGGCATCAGGGCAGAGGAAGTTTCTAGGGAAAATTATAAAAATAATAAATTAGATTATAGATGTTGCAGTGCTGAGTTCACCAATGGAAAAGAGGTAAACTTCTCATTTGGCAGCGCTTGTCATGATATGTTACTTCATCTGTAGGTTACGCTACAAGGCTAAATTATCCCAGAGTGAGGAAGATAGGTGCTGTAGTGTGAAACAAGCACACAAAATAGGGTAAAACCCTGATAGAAGAGGGGAGAAAAAGTGATGTAGGGGAAAACAAGCACATAAAATAGGGTAAAACCCTAACGGAAGAGGGTAGAAAAAGTGCTGTACAAGGAAACAAGCGCACAAAATAGAGTAAAACCCTAATAGAAGAGGGTAGAAAAAATGCTGTAGGGGGAAACAAGCACAAAAAATAGGGTAACACCCTGATGGAAGAGGGTAGGAAAAGTGCTGTAGGGTGAAACAAGCACACAAAATAGGGTAAAACCCCAATGGAAGAGGGTAGAAAAAGTGCTGTAGGGGGAAACAAGTGCACAAAATATGGTAAAATCCTAATGTAATAGGATAGAAAAAGTGCTGAAGAGTTAAACAAGTGCACAAAATAGGGTAAACACTGATGGAAGTGAGTAGAAAAAGTGCTGTATGGGGAAACAAGCACACAAAATAGGGTAACACCCTGATGGAAGGGGGTAGAAAAAGTGCTGTATAGGGAAACAAGTGCACAAAATGGGGTAAAACACTGATCGAAGGGGGTAGAAAAAGTGCTGTACGGGGAAACAAGCACACAAAACATTGTAACACCCTGATGGAAGAGGGTAGAAAAAGTGCTGTAGGGGGAAACAAGCGCACAAAATTGGGTAAAACCCTAATGGAAGAGGATAAAAAAATATTAATCAGTTGTGATTGCTTGGGGTGGTTGTGTGAGACACAACCACTATGAAGGCTTCAGATACCAGCTACCGAGCAGCCCCGTGGCTGGGGGGAGATTCTACCAGATAAATTTCCAAGTATGGACAAAAATATGTTTAAAAAATTGGCTGCACTGCTGGAAACTCTCTAGCTGCGGTTCTTTTATTCTTTTATTCTACTTTGCGTTCCAATGACACACCGTCATCTTTTTCAAGTGAAAAATCCAACCTTATCCCAGAGTAGTGGAATACCCAGCATAAGGACAGGAGACACGACTGCTATCTTATACCTGATGGCGCCCTTTACACTACCTCACGGGCTACCTACAGCCACTGGCAGCTTCTTTTCGTGCTAGCTATGGGGATCATATATTTTTTTTTAGTCAAAAAGCAAGATGTATATAAAATGTCTTAAACATTACCTTCGCTTTTGGCACAACAAATCCAGATGGGTGATGTGAAATTACCGGCTTTAAAAAAACATGATTTTGTAATATTTAGTAAAAAGATGTTTATGACATATGTGCTTTGGTAATTAGAAAATTTATCAGCCATTAATTTCTTACTAATAATAAAGATTTCTTTTTAATGAGCTCTCATTTGGCACTGGGTTCCATTCACCAAATTACAAAGATGGCCTTTTCAACTTAAATGTACATCCCTAACCCATATATCACAATGTGTCAAAAAATAGTTAATTGGCAAATTAAAGTATAGAATATGTGACTATATAACATTATTTTTAAAGAAGGCAGTTTTGATACAAGCATATAGAGCAGCCATTATAAGCTAACAATTCCTTTTTCCCAGTTCACCTGTCAGCTTGTCAGCAAAAGACAACTGTGAAAGGATAACAAATAGGTCCCTTGCTCTTCAATCTCCTCCAATTTCCAATCCAAGATAAGCCATCACTGCGCATAGTCCCTTATGTGAAATCTAATGGAGAGTTGGAAGCTATTTTAAAGGTGGCAATAAGCCACCCAACCTACTGGACCCTGTGCAGCTGCACAAGGCGCACATATGTTATGTCTGCCCCGGGATCAAAGTCAGAGAGCCTGAAGTCTTCAGGTTACTGGTCAAGTGTTCATACATGAGGGGGAAAAAAAATCTCTCTTATATCAGATCCAAAGCAGAAGTGGAGCGTCTAGGACTTGGAAACAGCAGTGAAATTGGTCCATCTGTGGAACTTTCATGTATAAAATATATTAGCTCAATTAATTTCAGTTTAAAACACACCCCAATTGCTCTTTATTTAGCTGGACAACCTGCTTAATGACCCTGAAAGGCATTCGCTTAAAATAGGATGTCTCACCAGGTCAGAAGTGTCCAATTTTTGTCTTATTTTATTCCCTCTGCATTCCTGCAAATTCCATTTTTGGTTTAAATCTGCCATGCAATTCCAGAGATATGGGTGGACCTTTTAATTAGTGCTAATTTTGATGGTCTCTACCAAGGGATGCGTTGCATGAAGAGTAATAATGCGAGCAACATAAAGACATGCCCACAGAAAATCTTGTAAGAAACACCCCCTTCATAAAGACTAGTGCTGCGCGAACGTGGTCAGATAAGGTGTTATCCGAGAACGCTTGAGTCCTAACCGAGTGCTTGTAAAATATGTTTGCATCACCGCGGCTGCATGGCTCACAGCTGTTAGACAGCCGCAACACATGCAAGGATTGCCTGTTTGTCAGGCAATTTCTGCATGTCTAGCAGCTGTAAAACAGCGGCAACGCGAATATATTTTGCGAGGATGCCAAAGATACTCGGTTAGGACTCAAGCATGCTCGGATAACGCCTTATCCGAGCATGTTCGCGCAACACTAATAAAGACCATAAAAATTAGCATTAAATAAAAAGACCCATATCTCTAGAACTATGTGATGGATGTAAAAAGAGAAACATACTCAGGGGAGCAGTGGGAATAAAATAAGTGCAAAAACATAAATAGGGGTCCTGTTTAAAGTATTCTACCTTGTCTGTCGGTTCGAGAAGCAGAATAATTATTGGTAATAAATATGTACAAGGGGATAATTTAATGACTGCTAAAACTTTGGGGCGATGGTAATGATTTCCCCATGATGGTAGATGTCTAGTAGTATCTCAGTTTTAGATAATTTGACATTTGCGCAGAGTATATCCCCATAATATGACATCATTAAAACAACAGACTGAATATGAGAGTGCTTTTTTGGAAATTTACCATTCTAATTGTTCTTTTTCCAATGTTAAATGTGGGTGTGATATTGCATCAATGAAGTTGAGGTTTCTAAGCACGTAAGCGGCTATGTTGGTGTTCCTGCTATGACAGAGGAAGATATGAAAGAAGACCTTCAGGGATTATTATCAGTTGTGCTGATCTGAAGTTTATTGGCAGGTAGAAGTTGCATTATTCTTCCCGTTAGCTTTGGTTGATGGTTATCTGGTTCATTTGGCAGAACCCTGGCTTTTCCTGTCACTAACTGATCTATGTAATCTTCTGCAAATGATTCAAAGCATTGTTTTAATTAAGACATGGAGGGCCTATTTATCAAGGTCTCCTGGCTGCCGGATGAATCCAGTAATTATCACATGATTTATAAAAGAAAGCAAAAATTCCATTGAGTATAATTGTGTCAACTGTAATTGCAAAAATTTATGACTGTTTTCATACTAGTGGTACGGTACCTGTAGGGAGGAACACAGTACCTATAACTATAACTCAAAAGAAGAAATACAGGAAGTTGTTAATTATGATGGAAGGAATTCTGAAGAGGGTGTTAAAGGGGTTGTTTTGTAACTCCGATTTCTGAAAACCACATATAGGTATGGTGGTAAAAAAGTTTTTTTTTTTTATAAAACACTAATGATTTGTCACCATCTTGGTAAATTAAATCAATAACCCTTTATAGTAAAAGTAGAACTTTAACAGTAATGAAATATAAGCTGGAGGTCAAGGAGCCATATGGTAATGGAAAGGTACCAGAAATATATTAGGGTAAATTATAAAAAAAAAACATTTATTCTTTGGAAGCCAAAGACAATGTCACATGCCATTAAACGTGAATGAAGTGTATTGCGTTAAATGTAAAGTTAAAATATACACAATATCTGTACAAATCACTACGCAGCTCATATATTTATCTTATAGACCAGTACTTCACCAACCGTGAGACCAGCCTCAATATTGACAAGCCCTCTAGTTGTTAGAGACGTGCAGCTGGGGAGGCTGTTTTTATACACATGATCATATTCTGCACAGTCTTTTCCATGTCTGCACCAATCCCAAGTTTAGCAAAATAATTTACCGTACTTATTCTTTTACTCATGTTATTGTTATAATGTGTTGAAGCTACAAAAAGAGAAAAATTTAAAGATTTTTTTAATTTTAGCATGGACTTGCACTACAGATGGTGAAGCCAAGATAGCATCTTGGTCTGTCTGGTGAGGTCTGGGCATTTTCTTTGTCAGTTGAAACCCCAAGAGAAAGGGTTTGAGAAGCTTGTTATTTACAATGGCTCTTAATATACTGTATATGGTAGATAATTTATTATATTGAAGAACTTCCATGGGAACCTGAAAAAAGTTTTTTACATATACAGTTATATGAAAAAGTTTGGGCACCCCTATTAATCTTAAGCTTAATGTTTTATAAAAATTGGTGTTTTTGCAACAGCTATTTCAGTTTGATATATGTAATAACTGTTGGACACAGTAATGTTTCTGCCTTGAAATGGGGTTTATTGTACTAACAGAAAATGTGCAATCTGCATTCAAACAAAATTTGACAGGTGCATAAGTATGGGCACCCTTATCATTTTCTTGTTTTAAATACTCCTACCTACTTTTTACTGACTTACTAAAGCACTTTTTTTGGTTTTGTAACCTCATTGAGCTTTGAACTTCATAGCCAGGTGTATGCAATCATGAGAAAAGCTACTTAAAGTGGCCACTTGCAAGTTGTTCTCCTGTTTGAATCTCCTCTGAAGAGTGGCATCATGGGCTCCTCAAAACTACTGTCAAATGATCTGAAAACAAAGATTATTCAACATAGTTGTTCAGGGGAAGGATACAAAAAGCAGTCTCAGAGATTTAACCTGTCAGTTTCCACTGTGAGGAACATAGTAAGGAAATGGAAGAACACAGGGACAGTTCTTGTTAAGGCCAGAAGTGGCAGGCCAAGAAAAACATCAGAAAGGCAGAGAAGAAGAATGGTGAGATCAGTCAAGGACAATCCTCAGACCACCTCCAGAGAGCTGCAGCATCAACGTGCTGCAGATGGTGTCACTGTGCATCGGTCAACTATACAACGCACTTTGCACAAGAAGAAGCTGTATGGGAGAGTGATGCGAAAGAAGCCGTTTCTGCAAGCACGCCACAAACAGAGTCGGCTGAGGTATGCAAAAGCACATTTGGAGAAGCCAATTTCTTTTTGGAAGAAGGTCCTGTGGACTGATGAAACCAAGATTGAGTTGTTTGGTCATACAAAAAGGCATTATGCATGGCGGCAAAAAAACACAGCATTCCAAGAAAAACACTTGCTACCCACAGTAAAATTTGGTGGAGGTTCCATCATGCTTTGGGGCTGTGTGGCCAATGCCGGAACCGGGAATCTTGTTAAAGTTGAGGGACGCATGGATTCCACTCAGTATCAGCAGATTCTTGACAATATTGTTCAAGAATCAGTGATAAAGTTGAAGTTACGCAGGGGATGGATCTTTCAGCAAGACAATGATCCAAAACACTGCTCCAAATCTACTCAGGCATTCATGCAGAGGAACAATTACAATGTTCTGGAATGGCCATCCCAGTCCACAGACCTGAATATCATTGAATATCTGTGGGATCATTTGAAGAGTGCTGTCCATGCTCGGCGACCATCAAACTTAACTGAACTAGAATTGTTTTGTAAAGAGGAATGGTCAGAAATACCTTCATCCAGGATCCAGGAACTCATTAAAAGCTACAGGAAGCGACTAGAGGCTGTTATTTTTGCAAAAGGATGATCTACTAAATATTAATGTCACTTTTCTGGTGAGGTGCCCATACTTATGCACCTGTCAAATTTTGTTTGAATGCAGATTGCACATTTTCTGTTAGTACAATAAACCTCATTTCAAGGCAGAAACATTACTGTGTCCAACAGTTATTACATATATCAAACTGAAATAGCTGTTGCAAAAACACCAATTTTTATAAAACAATAAGCTTAAGATTAATAGGGGTGCCCAAACTTTTTCATATAACTGTACCTTGTGCATCCTTGTACTTAACCACAATATATTTTTCTCATGTAATCCTCCAGTTGTTCCTAACTTGTCAGTATTAGTGATGAGCGAGCACTAAAATGCCCGGGTACTCGTTACTCGAGTCGAGCAATGCTCAGGTGCTGGACCCGAGTAACGAGTACAAAAGAAGTCAATGGAAAACTCAAACAATTTTCTGGCAGCCCTCCAGGAGGTCTGGAGGGGTCTAAAAATTGCTCAAATCGATGGAAACAGCACTGAAATGGCATAGGAACAGCATGGGAAAGACTTCTGGAAGCATCTCTGAATCCCAGGTCACTGCTGTGAACAATGTTGTCAGAGTATTACACCACTGACAATAAAACATACAAAAACAAAGTTAAAATGGATTTTCCTGGAAAAAATGTTAAGAAACATTCTTTCCTGGATAATAACTTGTATCTAAGGCAACATAAATAACAGAAAAATAACTTTGGCTATGTTCACACGTAGTGTTTTTGCTGCGTTTTTGCACTTTCGAATTGCTTTCAACTGTGAAAAATACATTTACCAGTAAATGTCATTTTAACATTTTACACCACAGCAGCCCAAACGCACATTTTGCGGTGGCTTCCTAGGGGGTCTGTCAGTGCGAAACACGCTTTGGAGTTGCTGCGGTGGTGTCCCACACTGGTATACTATGGGTAAGAACCTGCTCTGAGATAACTGTGGCCCATGTATATAATATATGACATATTTTTTGCACCGACTTAGGACTGAGCAGCGTCTGTGAATTAATACTGTGTGCATTGACACTTGTAAATTGCATTTCTTATCTATATGTGCTCTCCCCAAACCAGACTAATATGTATTTGTGGGCACCTTATACTGTTTAATACCTGATCTGAGCTGTTTATCATGAATTATCTTTATAAATCTATCTATATAATTGTCTTATCCCGTCTGTCAGTCTTTCTGTCTGTCTGTCTGTCTGTCTTTCTGTCTGTCTTTCTGTCTGTCTGTCTGTCTGTCTGTCCTGGAAATCCCGGGTCGTTGATTGGTCCGGCCGCGGCCAATCAGCGACGCAGCATTTCAGAAAAACATGGCGGCCATTAGCAGCTCATGTGAGGCACGGAGGTCAGCGGCGATGCAGCCAGGAGATGCAGCCGGCTGCTCGCAGCATAAGTCCCCCGACCGCAGGCGCCGCTGACCTACATGCGGCTATCGTCGGAAGATCAGCGGCTACAGCCGCTTATCTCCCGAGGACAAGTGTGACACCCCTCCCCGCCTCTCCCCTCCCCTCCTTTCCCCTCCTCTCCTTTCCCCTCCTCTCCCCTCCCCTCTCCTCTCCTCCCGTCCCTCCCCCCGCTCGATCAGGACCCCAGCATCATACTTACCCCTCTCCTCCCCTCCTCTCCCCTCCCCTCTCCTCTCCTCCCGTCCCTCCCCCCGCTCGATCAGGACCCCAGCATCATACTTACCCCTCTCCTCCCCTCCTCTCCCCTCCCCTCTCCTCTCCTCCCATCCCTCCCCCCGCTCGATCAGGACCCCGGACTCCGGCGTCATACTTACCCCTCCCCTCCTCTCCCCTCCTCTCCCCTCCCCTCCCCTCTCCTCTCCTCCCTTCCCTCCCCCCGCTCAATCAGGACCCCGGCGTCATACTTACCCTTCCCCTCCCCTCCTCTCCCCTCCCCTCCTCTCCCCTCCCCTCTCCTCTTCTCCCGTCCCTCCCCCAGCTCGATCAGGACCCCGGCACCCGGCATCATACTTACCCCTCCCCGTGCCTGCGCAGCAGCTCCGGTGTCTTCCCCTGATGCTCTGTGATGTTTCAGGTCAGAGGGCGCGGTGACGTCTTTACACGAGCTCTCTCCTGACCGATCACAGCGAACAGCGTGAAGATGCCGGCTACGCTGGAGTCCAGAGCAGCAGCTGAGAAGTGAGGTGAGTATTGGATTCTTTTTTTTGTGTATGGGGCCATAGGGGACCTGCATGGGGCACTATGGGGGGATGGGACATCCTGCATGGGGTATTATATAGGGGGGATGTGACAGCCTGCATGGGGCATTATATGGGGGGAGAGGTGACATCCTGCATGGGCCATTATATGGGGGGAGAGGTGACATCCTACATGGGGCATTATATGGGGGAGAGGTGACATCCTGCATGGGCCATTATATGGGGGGAGAGGTGACATCCTGCATGTGGTATTATATGGGGGGAGAGGTGACATCCTACATGGGGCATTATATGGGGGGAGAGGTGACATCCTGCATGGGGCATTATATGGGGGGAGAGGTGACATCCTACATGGGGCATTATATGAGGGAGAGGTGACATCCTGCACGGGTCATTATATGGGGGGAGAGGTGACATCCTACATGGGGCATTATATGGGGGAGAGGTGACATCCTGCATGGGGTATTATATAGGGGGGATGTGACATCCTGCATGGGGCACTATAGTGGGATGTGACTTCCTGCATGGGGCATTATATAGGGGGAAGTGACATCCTGCATGGGGTATTATATACGGGGGATGTGACATCCTACATGGGGTATTATATGCATGGGGTATTATATACCGGGAATGTGACTTCCTGCATGGGGCATTATAAAGGAGGGTCGGGAGACATATGCTAGAATACCCGATGCTTTAGAATCGGGCCACCATCTAGTATAAGTATAATTGCCTATGTATTCTATTTGGATTTAATAAAATGGACATGTTTTTTATGGACATCATAAAAAAAATGTTCTGTGTTATATTTATTTATTCCAAAGGGTATGCAACCATGGATAGAAACAAAGCACTGGAGAGTTTTGAAGTGGTATTTCCAGCTCTAGCAGTGTAAAGTCTCCCACACTGCGAATGGACACAATAAATCAGTTAATTTTGCCTTCTTTGATGAATTTCTGAGTAGATATCACTGTAAACATCACGAATCTGTCAATGAGTTTTTTGAAAAAAGCAATCAAGTTATAGACAGTGTAAGAGATGTATGTCACCAGAAGGAACAGTCATTCCAGTAAATGATACCTAGCACCTGTCCCAATACTAAATGCAGCTAACAGCAGTATTAATAGGAAATAGACTAGATTTTTTGTCCTTTGCAGCAGCAAGGACTATAAGGTAATAATCCCTGACTAGATGCCAGAATAATGTAATACGCTATCGATAGAGGTAATATTGCAGAATATAGAATAGATTTGAAAATAGTTTTTTTTTTGCACGTAGCAGCACCAAGGACTGTTATTTAATCAACCTTGCTGGGGAATATAGTGGAGCGTTTTGCATCTACTCAGCCTGATATGGAAGAGATAAGGATCTTTTGTACTTACTGTACAAAGTCTCCTGTCCTGGCTGTGAAATCCTGCATGAAGTGTGAGAACTCCCTATGTGATGACCACTTGACAACCCACAACAAGGCAATGGATTATATACTAATAGAATCCACCGGCTCTTTAGGTTTCCAAAAATGTTCCCTCAACTAGAAGGTGGAGCCTCAGAAAAGCTTTTTTCACATTAAGGCTTAGTGCCCACGATGCAGATATGAAGCAGAAATTTTCCTGAGCATTTCTGCATCTCCTTGGCAGAAAAACGCATGCGGTTTTTACATGCGTTTTTGACGCGTATTTGCCACATATTTGCATGCGTATTTGCCATGCGTTTTTCCAATGCATTGTATAGGCAAATACGCATGCAGAAATGCACAAGAATTGGTCATGTCCGTATTTTTTCTGCGAGTAAAATCTGCGCAGAAAAAATACGGACCATGTGCACAGAACTTGCAGAATGTCATAGGAAGTCATGGGATAAGGTATGCAATGTGTTTCTGGAGCGTTTACGCGCTGCAAATATGCACCAAAAAACACACCAAATACGCATCGTGGACACACAGCCTAACAAGCAGTGGGTCTCCTGGACTGGTAAAGCATATGCACTAAGTGAAAGGGATGCCAAAAATTAGAAGGAGCAGGCCAATACCCCTTTGACGAGACATAGTGGAGAGTTTCACAAAAAATTTTTTTACATTGTTAAGGAGTGTATTTCCTAGACTGGTAATGGCCATGCACTAAGTACATGGGCTGGAAAACATTTACCCTTGGGGGATATTAATATCTATGAAAGAATGATAGAGGTAGGCCTCTAAAAATTATTCATGCGGGCATCATAAACACCCTTAAAAAATTTATAGCGATGGTAGTGACGCGCCCCCTGGGCCGTGGGGTACCCGGTGCCGGGCCGGTAGGTGCCGGGGAATGTCACAGTGGCGGTGACCCGGTCCGTGACCCAGGGCGGTCAATAACAGGGGTTTATTTATAGGGGATTTATAGTGATTGTATAAAGTTCTTGACGCCACCTGTGGTATGCGGTTAGGGGAGCCGCCGCTGCGGAGCAGTCCTCTGGAGCTGATGTTAGTGCTGCAGGCATGGTGTGGCTCTCCACAGGAAGAGCTAGCTCCAGGGCAGTGTAGATGTTATAGGTGATGCTGGGCGTTGTAGTGCAGGGGTTGATGGCGCAGCAATAATCACAGAGACAGTGGGGTGCAGTCTTCCGAGTTTACTCACAGTTGATAAGTTCCTCAGGTTACAGGGTCTGGACCACAACCTCCCACGTCGTGCTGCGTTCACCAGGCAGGGGTTCAGCAATCCCTCAGGTAGTTCAAGAGTGCCTGACAGGACCCCTTTCTATGTACCTTCCTCAGTTGTCTTCCTGTGCTGGCTCTCGCCCTCCTGCCCTGCGCCTCGCAATCAGTGTCCCAATCCGGTAGCGTCGGGTCTTGTCGGGCGACCTGCAGTCCCCTGGACCCTCTGTGGCCACCTTCTCGGCGATATAATTGCGGATGTGGCCACTGCACCTTACAAGTACAGCAGCCTCTGGTTCCTAGCTGAGCCTTGTAGTTCTCCACTAGTTTAAGGGCTGGTCCCCTCTGCGGCTCGATCCCTCCACCGCCTGGCAGATTCGGGCGTACGGGTGGTCTCCAGCACTTCCCGTACCCCTGGGATCCCTTCTGTTCCTGGAGCCCTTCTCCTGCTCCCTCTCCTCACTCAGTCCTGGGCCTCTCACCAGGCCCGCCTCCGGAGCAGAGCTCCTGCAGAGCCTCTGCTCCACACACTTTCCTCCTCTGACTGACTTGTTTTTCTAAGATGGCTCCCCTTTTTATACAGCTTCCTTTCATGTGCTCCCCTGATCTACGTCCTCCATCCACACCCACTGCATGGTTCCACCTCACTTGCTTCCCCTCCACTCCAGGCAGGGACCAGGGACTGTGCTCTCCCGTAGGAGCAATCTCGCCCTGCCCTACTGAAGTGGACGTGTTGGATGCAGGTGTTAGGGTCCCGGGCAGCACTCTATCCTTACCTGAGAATGGGATACCACACCGCTGGGTTAGATGCAGTACCTCTGTGGCGACTGAACCCTCAGGGGCGCCACAGTAGCATAATCACCCTGTTGATATGGTGGTGGAGGAGGAGAAGAAGTAGGAGGACGACAAAATCCTGAAGTGTATACCCATGTTTGGGTGGGAAAGGGTGAATGGGAATACACCAGTAAAAAAAACAAAAACAAAAAAACACTGAATCTGAGTTTATGTTCCGCTGCTGTCATCCGGTGGTGCTGAGAAGTCTGGGCCAGTCTAGCCCTTATTAATTTAAATAAGAGTCAGCCTGTCAACATTTCCAGTTGACAGGTGGATGCGCCTATCAGTTATAATACCCCCGGCGACACTAAAAACCCGCTCAGACAAAACGCTAGCGGCAGAGCAGGCCAGGACCTCCAAGGCATAGAGAGACAGTTCATGCCACGTGTCTAGCTTGGATACACAATAATTGTAAGGCACAGAGGAATCACGGAGGATGCTGGTACGGTCAGCAAGATCCCTTTTCAGCATCTTCCAAAACTTTTCCCTCCTTGTCAAAGTACCCCACATATCAGGGCCTGGGCAGTGGGAGGGTCTGAGAAAACTGTCCCAGACCTTTGATAGTGTTCTTTTGCCTCTGCTGCATCTGGTATGTGTCTCCCTCGCGTCTACTCCTTGGTTGTCCAAGGAACTGTGACCTCTGCCACCAGCGTTGTCAGATGAGAATCTTCAACTAGGACCTTCTGGTACTGCAACATTTTTGTAGACCTCTCCGCCAAGGAAAGGAAACATGGAAAGTTCTCCTTGCAGCGTGGGTCTAGAAGCGTAACCAACCAGTAATTAGGGAGGGCCAAAATGCATACAATGCAAGGGTCACGAGAAAGGTGGCAGAACATAAACTCAGCCATGTGTGCCAGACTGCCAACAGCCAAGACTTCCCTGTCCCCACCAAGAGGATGACTGACCATCTCCACCTCCTCATCCTCCTCCTCATTTTCAGGCCATCCACGCTGAACAGACGGTATGAAGGTGGTGTGGATAGTACCATCTATAGCGCAGTCAACAAGCTCCTGTTACTCCTCCTCATTATCACCCTATCCGCATTGAGAAACTGAGATGAGGCTGGGTTGTGTAGCATCACCCTGTATAGTTTCTTGCTCCATCTCAACTTGCTGTGCCTGCAACGCCTCTTCTTTAATTGTAAGCAGCGAGTGATTCAGTAGACAGATAAGCGGGATGGTTACGCTGATTATGGCATCATACCCACTCGCCATCTTGATTGAGTCCTCAGAGTTTTGGAGAATGGCACAGATGTCAGACATCTATGTCCACTTATCAGCTCTTATGTGTGGAGGCTGACTGGAAATTCGACTGGCATGTTGGAGCTGGTATTCAACTACTGCCCTCTGCTGCTCACAAAGCCTTTCCAACATATGTAACATTGAGTTCCAACACATTGTGATTAGTGTTGAGCCACCCCCGTAGTGTTTGGGTTCGGTTCGGTTCGTCGAACACCGGGATGTTCGAGGAACTGTTCGTCGAACTGTTCGTCGAACACCTTAGAACACCGTCGAACACCGTTAAAACCAATGGCAGGCAAACAAAAACACATAGAAACACATAGAAAACACCTTCAAAGGTGTCCAAAAGCTGACAAACTGCTCAGAAGACGCTTTCTTTAAAAAAGCCGGCCGGCAATTCAACAGCGGCATACACCGGTACCCGACAATTTAGACAAGAAGGAATAGAGCCTCACACATAGATTAGATAGATAGAAACATGTCAGTCACACATATAAGAAGCACAGTGACATTGTTGCTTACTGTACTTGTCATTTAGTGTAAAGGATTTATTAAAAAATATAATAGTGTTTTCATGCACTGTCTCTTTAAAAAAGCCGGCCGGCAATTCAGCATCTGTACCCGACAATTTATAACAGACAGAATAGAGCTTCACACATAGATTAGATAGATAGAAACATGTCAGTCACATATATATGAAGTACAGTGATAGTGTTGGTTACTGTACTTGTCATTTAGTATTAAAATAAAGGATTTATTATTAAAAAAAGTTGGCGTGGGGTTCCCCTTAATTTTAGTCTCTAGCGGAGGTTAAGCAGACAGCTTGGGCAGATGTTTGAAGCCTGGGAAGGGGGTAATACCCACGGAGCTTCCCAGGCTACTAATATGAGCCCCCAGCTGAATACATAGCCTTTACTAGCTATTAAAATGGGGGACCCCCCCAAAAAAATGACGTGGGGTCCCCCCTAATTTAATAGCTAGCAAAGGCTAGGCAGACAGCTGGGGGCTGATATTAATAGCCCAGGAAGGGTGCCATGAATATTGGCCCCCTCCCAGGCTAGAAACACCAGCCGTCAGCCGCCCCAGAAATGGCGCATTCATAGGATGCGCCAATTCTGGCACTTAGCCTCGCTCTTCCACGCTGCCCTGTAGCGGTGGCAGGGGGTAATAGGGCTGGGGTTGATGTCAGCTTATAATGCCAGCTGACATCAAGCCCAGGTTAGTAATGGAGAGGCGTCTATAAGACACCCCCATTACTAACCCCATAGTCAAAGTTAAAAGAAAACACAAACACCCAGAATAAAGTCCTTTAATTGAAATAAAGACACAATCCTTTATTGTTCTAAATTAAACCATACTTACCATCACGCCCATTCCAGCTGAAGCCAACGATCTCCTGCAATAAAAGAAAAATAATAAAGCAACATCATCCTTACCTTTCCATGGTTCCCACGACAGCTTCAGCTCTGCTACATCGAGATGACAGGCTGGACCGCAGCAGAACGCTGCCATCCAGCCTGTCATCCCGTAGACACTGAGAAGCGCAGGCTTGCTTGCGCTCTGCAGTGTCTGGCTGTGACGGCATAAAGATGAGACGAGTTCATGTCCAATGAACTCGGCGCACCTCATGCACGTCACTGACAGCGTGGGAAAATTCTCACGCTGAAGCGCTGAGTGCAGGAGAATTCTCCCACGCTGTCAGTGACGTGCATAAGGTGAGCTCATGTCCAATGAACTCAGCTCACCTCCTGCACGTCACTGACAGCGTGGGAGAATTCTCCTGCACTCAGCGCTTCAGCGTGAGAATTCTCCCACGCTGAAGCGCTGAGTGCAGGAGAATTTTCCCACGCTGTCAGTGACGTGCATGAGGTGAGCCGAGTTCATTGGACATTAACTCGGCTCATCTGTATGCCCTCACAGAGAGACACTGAGGAGCGCAAGCAAGCCTGCGCTTCTCAGTGTCTGCGGGATGACAGGCTGGATGGCAGCGTTCTGCTGCGGTCCAGCCTGTCATCTCGATGTAGCAGAGCTGAAGCTGTCATGGGAACCATGGAAAGGTAAGGATGATGTTGCTTTATTATTTTTCTTTTATTTCAGGAGATCGTTGGCTTCAGCTGGAATGGGCGTGACGGTAAGTATGGTTTAATTTAGAACAATAAAGAATTGTGTGTTTATTTCAATTAAAGGACTTTTTTCTGGGTGCTGTGTTTTTTTTAAATACTTTACTAGAAATTCATGGTGGTCATGTCTAATATTGGCGTGACCCCATGAATTTTGGGCTTAGGGCCAGCTGATAATGCCAAGCTGGCCCTAACCCCTTTATTACCCAGTGAGCCACCGCATCAGGGCCCTGGATGAGTTGGGTACAGCGCCAGAAGATGGCGCTTCTATGAACGCGCCATTTTCCGGGGTGGCTGCGGACTGCAATTTGCAGCGGGGGTGGCCCAGAAAGCTTGGACCTCCCTGCGCTGTGGATTCCAGCCCCCAGCTGCATAGTTGTACCTGGCTGGACACAAAAACAGGACGAAGCCCCACGTCAATTTTCTTTAAATTATTTCATGAAATAATTAGGAAAAAAAGGGCTTCCCTATAATGTTTTGTCCGGCCAGGTACAAATAGGCAGCTGGTGGTTGGGGGCAGCCCGTTCCTGCCTGCTGTACCTGACTGGACACAAATATAGTGCGAAGCCCCACGTCAATTTTTTTTTAATTATTTCATGAATTTCCTGAAATAATTTAAAAAAATTGAAGTGGGGCTTCGCACTATATTTGTGTCCAGCCAGGTACAGCAGGCAGGAATGGGCTGCCCCCAACCACCAGCTGCCTATTTGTACCTGGCCGGACACAACAATATAGGGAAGGCCTTTTTTTCTTAATTATTTCATGAATTTCATGAAATAATTAAAAAAAAAATACGTGGGGCTTCGCCCTATTTTTGTGTCCAGCCAGGTACAACTAGGCAGCTGGGGGCTGGAATCTGCAGCGCAGGGAGGCCCAAGCTTTCTGGGCCCCCCCCCCGCTGCAAATTGCAGTCCGCAGCCACCCCGGAAAATGGCGCGTTCATAGAAGCGCCATCTTCTGGCGCTGTACCCAACTCATCCAGGGCCCTGGTGCAGTGGCTCACTGGGTAATAAAGGGGTTAGGGCCAGCTTGGTATTATTAGCTGGCCCCAAGCCCAAAATTCATGGGGTCACGCCAGTATTAGACATGACCGCCATGAATTTCTAGTAAAGTATTTAAAAAAACACAACACCCAGAATAAAGTCCTTTAATTGAAATAAACACACAATTCTTTATTGTTCTAAATTAAACCATACTTACCATCACGCCCATTCCAGCTGAAGCCAACGATCTCCTGCAATAAAAGAAAAATAATAAACCAACCTCATCCTTACCTTTCCATGGTTCCCACGACAGCTTCAGCTCTGCTACATCGAGATGACAGGCTGGACCGCAGCAGAACGCTGCCATCCAGCCTGTCATGCCGCAGACACTGAGAAGCGCAGGCATGCTTGCGCTCCTCAGTGTCTCTCTGTGACGGCATAAAGATGAGACGAGGTCATGTCCAATGAACTCAGCTCACCTCATGCACCTCACTGACAGCGTGGGAAAATTCTCCTGCACTCAGCGCTTCAGCGTGAGAATTCTCCCACGCTGTAAGTGACGTGCATGAGGTGAGCCGAGTTCATTGGACATGACCTCGGCTCATCTTTATGCCGTCACAGAGAGACAATGTGGAGCGCAAGCAAGCCTGCTCTTCTCAGTGTCTGCGGGATGACAGGCTGGATGGCGGCGTTCTGCTGCGGTCCAGCCTGTCATCTCGATGTAGCAGAGCTGAAGCTGTCGTGGGAACCATGGAAAGGTAAGGATGAGGTTGCTTTATTATTTTATTTTTATTGCAGGAGATCGTTGGCTTCAGCTGGAATGGGCGTGATGGTAAGTATGGTTTAATTTAGAACAATAAAGAATTGTGTCTTTATTTCAATTAATGAACAAATAAAGTAGCACACTGTAACACTGAGTATATAGATGTGAAATATGAAATATGAATAGCATAACTGCTATAAAAAATAGAAATAAATGAAAAATTTTTTGAAAAATTTTTTTAGCGCATGAAATATGAAGTATGGAAAATGAATAGCATTACTGCTGTAAATAAATGAGAAATCTTAGCGCATAAATTGGCCAATTCATGTGTACCTGACAGCCGCGGTAAGGCGTTTCTCGATGTCAGGACCTACCAATGTGAATACCTCTCTAAGAGACCTCCGTCTGCTTATGTGTGGGAAAGACAGATCCTGATGCATTTAAAACCACCTGCGGCATAGGGGTGGGGGTGGAGTGCTCAGTCAACGCTAAATCTAGTAACAAAGAGAATGACGGCACTTCCAGTACAAAAACTAGGTGTGAACAGGTGCTTACTAAGAGCAGCTACCTCCATATCCATCAACGTCAATGGCTGTTCACTCTCCCCAGTCCCACAAGCTCGCTGCCTTGGGGTAACCCTGGACTCTGATCTCTCCTTCAAGCCACATATTCAAGCCCTTTCCACCTCCTGCCGACTCCAACTCAAAAACATCTCCCGGATCCGTGCATTCCTCAGCAAAGACTCTGCAAAAACACTAGTGCATGCCCTCATCATATCCCGCCTCGACTACTGCAACCTCCTGCTCCGTGGCATCCCTTCCAACACTCTTGCACCTCTCCAATCTATCCTAAACTCTGCTGCTCGACTAATCCACCTGTCCCCCCGCTATTCCCCGGCCTCTCCTCTCTGTCAATCCCTTCACTGGCTCCCTATTGCCCAGAGAATTCAGTTCAAAACTCTAACCATGACATACAAAGCCATCCACAACCTGTCTCCCCCATACATCTGTGACCTAGTCTCCCGGTACTTACCTGCACGCAACCTCCGATCCTCACAAGATCTCCTGCTCTACTCCCCTCTTATCTCCTCCTCCCACAATCGTATACAAGATTTCTCCCATGCTTCCCCCCTACTCTGGAACTCTCTACCCCAACATATCAGACTCTCGCCGACCGTGGAAACCTTCAAAAGGAACCTGAAGACCCACCTCTTCCGACAAGCCTACAACCTGCAGTAAACACCACTGCACGACCAGCTCTACCCTCACCTACTGTATCCTCACCCATCCCTTGTAGACTGTGAGCCCTCGCGGGCAGGGTCCTCGCTCCTCCTGTACCAGTCGCTGATTCGTTTTGTTAAGATTATGTAAATGCTTTTGTTATGTATATCCCTATCACATGTAAAGCGCCACGGAATAAATGGCGCTATAATAATAAATAATAATAATAATATATAATGAACAAATAAAGTAGCACACTGTAACACTGAGTATATAGATGTGAAATATGAAATATGAATAGCATAACTGCTATAAAAAATAGAAATAAATGAAAAATTTTTTGAAAAATTTTTTTAGCGCATGAAATATGAAGTATGGAAAATGAATAGCATTACTGCTGTAAATAAATGAGAAATCTTAGCGCATAAATTGGCCAATTCATGTGTACCTGACAGCCGCGGTAAGGCGTTTCTCGATGTCAGGACCTACCAATGTGAATACCTCTCTAAGAGACCTCCGTCTGCTTATGTGTGGGAAAGACAGATCCTGAGGCATTTAAAACCACCTGCGGCATAGGGGTGGGGGTGGAGTGCTCAGTCAACGCTAAATCTAGTAACAAAGAGAATGACGGCACTTCCACTACAAAAACTAGGTGTGAACAGGTGCTTACTAAGAGCAGCTACCTCCATATATAATGAACAAATAAAGTAGCACACTGTAACACTGAGTATATAGATGTGAAATATGAAATATGAATAGCATAACTGCTATAAAAAATAGCAGTAATGCTATTCATTTTCCATACTTCATATTTCATGCGCTAAAAAAATTTTTCAAAAAATTTTTCATTTATTTCTATTTTTTATAGCAGTTATGCTATTCATATTTCATATTTCACATCTATATACTCAGTGTTACAGTGTGCTACTTTATTTGTTCATTATATATGGAGGTAGCTGCTCTTAGTAAGCATCTGTTCACACCTAGTTTTTGTAGTGGAAGTGCCGTCATTCTCTTTGTTACTAGATTTAGCGTTGACTGAGCACTCCACCCCCACCCCCATGCCGCAGGTGGTTTTAAATGCATCAGGATCTGTCTTTCCCACACATAAGCAGACGGAGGTCTCTTAGAGAGGTATTCACATTGGTAGGTCCTGACATCGAGAAACGCCTTACCGCGGCTGTCAGGTACACATGAATTGGCCAATTTATGCGCTAAGATTTCTCATTTATTTACAGCAGTAATGCTATTCATTTTCCATACTTCATATTTCATGCGCTAAAAAAAATTTTCAAAAATTTTTTCATTTATTTCTATTTTTTATAGCAGTTATGCTATTCATATTTCATATTTCACATCTATATACTCAGTGTTACAGTATGCTACTTTATTTGTTCATTATATATGGAGGTAGCTGCTCTTAGTAAGCACCTGTTCACACCTAGTTTTTGTAGTGGAAGTGCCGTCATTCTCTTTGTTACTTTATTTCAATTAAAGGACTTTATTCTGGGTGTTTGTGTTTTTTTTAACTTTGACTATGGGGTTAGTAATGGGGGTGTCTTATAGACGCCTCTCCATTACTAACCTGGGCTTGATGTCAGCTGGCATTATAAGCTGACATCAACCCCAGCCCTATTACCCCCTGCCACCGCTACAGGGCAGTGGGAAGAGCGATGCTAAGTGCCAGAATTGGCGCATCCTATGAATGCGCCATTTCTGGGGCAGCTGACGGCTGGTGTTTCTAGCCTGGGAGGGGGCCAATATTCATGGCTCCCTTCCTGGGCTATTAATATCAGCCCCCAGCTGTCTGCCTAGCCTTTGCTAGCTATTAAATTAGGGGGGACCCCACGTCATTTTTTGGGGGGGGTCCCCCATTTTAATAGCTAGTAAAGGCTATGTATTCAGCTGGGGGCTGATATTAGTAGCCTGGGAAGCTCCGTGGGTATTACCCCCTTCCCAGGCTTCAAACATCTGCCCCAGCCGTCTGCTTAACCTCCGCTAGATACTAAAATTACGGGGGACCCCACGTCATTTTTTTTGGGGGGGTCTTCCATTTTAATAGCTAGTAAAAGCTAGGTATTCAGCTGGGGGCTGATATTAGTTGCCTGGGAAGCTCCGTGGGTATTACCCCCTTCCCAGGCTTCAAACATCTGCCCCAGCTGTCTGCTTAACCTCCGCTAGAGCCTAAAATTAAGGAGAACCCCACGCCAATTTTTTTAATAATAAATCCTTTATTTTAATACTAAATGACAAGTACAGTAACCAACACTATCACTGTACTTCATATATATGTGACTGACATGTTTCTATCTATCTAATCTATGTGTGAAGCTCTATTCTGTCTGTTATAAATTGTCGGGTACAGATGCTGAATTGCCGGCCGGCTTTCTTAAAGAGACGGTGCATGAAAACACTATTATTTTTTTTAATAAATCCTTTACACTAAATGACAAGTACAGTAAGCAACACTGTCACTGTACTTCATATATATGTGACTGACATGTTTCTATCTATCTAATCTATGTGTGATTCTCTATTCCTTCTATTCTAAATTGTCGGGTACCGCTGCTGAATTGCCGGCCGGCTTTTTTAAAGAGACGGTGCACGAAAACACTAATATTTTTTTTGATAAATCCTTTACGCTAAATGACAAGTACAGTAAGCAGCACTTTCACTGTACTTCGTATATATGTGGCTGACATGTTTATATCTATCTAATCTATGTGTGAAGCTCTATTCTTTCGGTTCTAAATTGTCGGGTACCGGTGTATGCCGCTGCTGAATTGCCGGCTTTTCATGTTTCACTGTTGGCACTGTTCCCATCGATTTGGGCAATCACTGTAATGCCACAACCACCATGGCTGTGGCATTACAGTGAGTGGCAGACAATCCCTGCATGATTGGTGCTCTAAATAGCACCAGACATGCAGGACACGCTTTTGGTGCACGAACAGTTATCGAACATAACCTCGAACAGCCGAATTTTTTGCAAATCGTTCGGGTTCGTCGAACAACTCAAACACCGCCCAAAACAGCTCGAATTTGAGATTGGCGAACAGTTCTAGTCGAACACCGCTCATCTCTAATTGTGATATCTCACACCAGTGGAAGTTGCAAAAGCTGCTGAAGCATGGCCAGGGTTGCAGAAGCTATAGCTGACTTGCGGAAATAGGCACACACGCGGCATACTTTCACAAGCAGCTCTCGATAGGTTTTGAAAAAACGCTGAACCACTAAGTTGAGCATGTGGGCCATGCATGGTACGTGTGTGAGGCTGCCAAGCTTCAGAGCTGCCACCAGGTTCTGACCATTGTCACACACGACCATGCCTGGCTGTAGGTTCAGCGCTGAAAGACACAGATCAGTCTGGTCTATTAGTAGAGATGAGCGTTGTTCGACTCGAACTGTTCGCCAATCTCAAATTCGAGCTGTTTTGGGCGGTGTTCGAGCCGTTCGGCGAGCACGAACGATTTGAGAAAAATTCGGCTGTTCGAGGTTATGTTCGATAACTGTTCGTGCACTAAAATCATAACTGGATTTTTTCTCAGTAATGATGAAAATTAATGTTAATACGCAGTTTGAGTGTACAGCGGGGCGGGGGGAGGGGCAGCGGATGGATCTCTGCAGGAATAATGAAGATCTCCATTTTTTTTTCTCTTTCCCGCATTTACAGTGGGGAGGTGCAATCTGTCAGCCTATCAGCAGCGCACACACGGAGCGAAGTGCTTTTTTTCACACAAGCAAGGGCATGTGTCATTGGCAGTGTATGTCACATGTCCTTGCCCTATAAGACCCAGCCATTTTCCCCGTCGCCACCATTTTCTCACTGCTGCAGCTGCGTGTTAGACGGCACCGCTGTTGCTGTGTGCGCTATACCTTGTTAATTTCAAGCCAATTTTCGCACAAATCTACAGATAGCTTGGGAGTAGGGAATAGTTGTGATTGCAGTCCTTTTAAGGACTAGGTTACAGCATTTCCTACGACTTTTATCAGGCTGGTCTGTGCTCTTAAATAGATAGGTTGTGGGAGTAAAGACTAATTGTAATTGCAGTCCTTTTCAGGACTAAGTTACATCAGTTCCTATCAGTTTTTGCCAGGCAGGTCTGTGCCAGTGCTGTGGAAGTTTTTTTCACAGCATTTGGCTGAATCTAGCAAAGCTAATCCTTTTTGGCCTATTGCAGAGTGTGTTAGTCAGTGGAGTAGCCTATCTGTGTTGCAAGATACACCACCTGTGTATAGAATACCAATTTTTTTACTGCACCTAGTGAAGAAAAAACCTTTTGGGCATAGCATCATTCTATTAGTCCATCTATACTGACCTCCATAAGGTTCCAAATTGAATATAATTTTTTTCTGCATCTAGCTCTGAAAAAATATTTGTCCTTCTATCAGTGTGTGGGACTTGTTCTACTGGTCCATCTATACTGACCTCCATCAGGTTGCAAATTCAAAATAATTTTTTGTCTGCATCTAGCTCTGAAAAAATATTTGGGCTTCTAGCAGTGTGTGGGACTTGTTCTATTAGTCCATCTATACTGACCTCCATCAGGTTGCAAATTTAAAATATTTTTTTGCTGCATCTAGCTCTGAAAAAATATTTGGCCTTCTAGCAGTGTGTGGGACTTGGTCTATTAGTCCATCTATACTGACCTCCATCAGGTTGCAAATTAAAAATATTTTTTTGTCTGCATCTAGCTCTGAAAAAATATTTGCCTTCAAGCAGTGTGTGGGACATGTTCTATTAGTCCATCTATACTGACCTCCATCAGGTTGCAAATTAAAAATAATTTTTATCTGCATCTACCTCTGAAAAAATATTTGGGCTTCTAGCAGTGTGTGGGACTTTTTTATTAGTCCATCTATACTGACCTCCATCAGGTTGCAAATTAAAAATAATTTTTATCTGCATCTAGCTCTGAAAAAATATTTGGCCTTCTAGCAGTGTGTGGGACTTGGTCTATTAGTCCATCTATACTGACCTCCATCAGGTTGCAAATTCAAAATAATTTTTTGTCTGCATCTAGCTCTGAAAAAAATATTTGGGCTTCTAGCAGTGTGTGGGACTTGTTCTATTAGTCCATCTATACTGACCTCCATCAGGTTGCAAATTAAAAATATTTTTTTGTCTGCATCTAGCTCTGAAAAAATATTTGGCCTTCTAGCAGTGTGTGGGACTTGGTCTATTAGTCCATCTATACTGACCTCCATCAGGTTGCAAATTAAAAATATTTTTTTGTCTGTATCTAGCTCTGAAAAAATATTTGGCCTTCTAGCAGTGTGTGGGATTTGTTCTATTAGTCCATCTATACTGACCTCCATCAGGTTGCAAATTAAAAATAATTTTTATCTGCATCTAGCTCTGAAAAAATATTTGGGCTTCTAGCAGTGTGTGGGACTTGTTCTATTAGTCCATCTATACTGACCTCCATCAGGTTGCAAATTAAAAATATTTTTTTGTCTGCATCTAGCTCTGAAAAAATATTTGGCCTTCTAGCAGTGTGTGGGACTTGGTCTATTAGTCCATCTATACTGACCTCCATCAGGTTGCAAATTAAAAATATTTTTTTGTCTGCATCTAGCTCTGAAAAAATATTTGGCCTTCTAGCAGTGTGTGGGACTTGTTCTATTAGTCCATCTATACTGACCTCCATCAGGTTGCAAATTCAAAATAATTTTTTGTCTGCATCTAGCTCTGAAAAAATATTTGGCCTTCTAGCAGTGTGTGGGACTTGTTCTATTAGTCCATCTATACTGACCTCCATCAGGTTGCAAACTGAATATAATTTTTTTCTGCATCTACCTCTGAAAAAATATTTGGGCTTCTAGCAGTGTGTGGGACTTGTTTTATTAGTCCATCTATACTGACCTCCATCAGGTTGCAAACTGAGTATATTTTTTTTCTGCATCTACCTCTGAAAAAATATTTGGGCTTCTAGCAGTGTGTGGGACTTGTTTTATTAGTCCATCTATACTGACCTCCATCAGGTTGCAAATTAAAAATAATTTTTATCTGCATCTAGCTCTGAAAAAATATTTGGCCTTCTAGCAGTGTGTGGGACTTGTTCTATTAGTCCATCTATACTGACCTCCATCAGGTTGCAAATTCAAAATAATTTTTTGTCTGCATCTAGCTCTGAAAAAATATTTGGGCTTCTAGCAGTGTGTGGGACTTGTTCTATTAGTCCATCTATACTGACCTCCATCAGGTTGCAAATTAAAAATATTTTTTTGTCTGCATCTAGCTCTGAAAAAATATTTGGCCTTCTAGCAGTGTGTGGGATTTGGTCTATTAATCCATCTATACTGACCTCCATCAGGTTGCAAACTGAATAAAAATTTTTTCTTCATCTACCTCTGAAAAAATATTTGGGCTTCTAGCTGTGTGTGGGACTTGTTCTATTAGTCCATTTATACTGACCTCCATCAGGTTGCAAATTGAATATAATTTTTTTCTGCATCTAGCTCTGAAAAAATATCTGGGCTTCTAGCAGTGTGTGGGACTTGGTCTATTAGTCCATCTATACTGACCTCCATCAGGTTGCAAATTGAATATAATTTTTTTCTGCATCTAACCCAGCCAATAGTTTTGGCCTAATACCACAGTTTGGCCACTCAGCTCTGCTCGGTTCCCATCCATTGTTTTTTTGTGCAAATGTAGCACCCTGAGGATTCGGCTGCTACAGGGGTATTGCACCTCAACCCAGAGGTGTGATATTCCACTCCCGGGTAAGGATGGAGTGTGGAACTGAGCTCGGTAGGCTGCATGCACTACATACATCCCATTTCCGAGGAACAGACCGACGGTACTCCCACTTAGAAATGTGCAGGTACGACCGAGTCTGTTCCTGGCTGGAGTGGGAGGGGGGTGGTACATCCCATGTAGTGTAGGGGCAGATAGGGGGAGCAGTCTGGGTAGTGATAGGAGCTCATTGGGTGCTGGTCACCTGAGCTCACACATAGAGGGATATATAAGGTGGGCACCAACTAGAATCAGGGTCAGACGCAGAGAGTCAGATGCAGAGAACAAGTCAGTTGGAGACAGCAAGACAGCTGCAGAGGAGCAGACAGCAAGCAGAGAGGAAGTCAGCCTGCAGCAAGAGAGAGACCCTGAGTGAGAGAGGAGCAGAGAAGGAGTACCCAGAGGGGAAAACAGAGAGGACCCAAGAACCCAAATTAAAGCACCGGGTGAGGAGTCGGCACAGGGTACCGGATCCCAAGCTGGTGGGGGCAGAAAACACACCCCAGCCAGAGACCGGAGACCGTGGGCAGCGTTTGCCACGGTCACCCATCACATCCACCCCGAAGGCACACCACATGAAGGGTCAGGGAACCCAGGGCCAAGGGTGTCCCAACAGAAGGCCCGAGGGAGCTGGACCTAGGTGGATCACTGGTGGGGACGGCTGAAGAAAGGACAGAGGGAGAGCTCAGGGCCACGCTCCGGACTTGTTTGGGGGTTGGCTGGATCCAGGACCTGGTGGACGCAGCACGGCTCGGGTGGTCACTAGCAGCTGGAGTGACCAGTACAACATCTGCAGTAAGTAAACACCCTTAACTGCACAACCCGACTCTGTCTTCACTGCCGTCTGCACTACACCACCACAACCCCCATCCTCTGCGCCTGTCCCCTCTGAGGCTATACCCCTCCCGTTGGGGGTTATCCCACCAAGCTGCGCACCCACCATCAGCCTCAGCGGACCCTGCTGCAGCGGCGGCCACAGTGACCGCATCACAACGGGTGGCGTAGTCGACACAAAAGAACTCTTAGTAACATCTGTAGGACTGCCACATAACACTGAGCTTGACGCCCTGGGCACGGGGCCGGGTCACAGCCGCTCGGAGACTACAACCCCCCATCTGATCCGGTGCCGGGTATTCCCCTCAAAAAGGAATATGTCCCAGGGGGCGCGTCAACTTTGGCGTAGTCGGCAGGATTACGTGCCCGCAACACCCGGGTACTGCGTGCCTGAAGAAAAGTGCAAGTTTACCTCAGAAAGAAGTCTCCCGCCGGTTCCGGAGGGTCCACGCCATCGGACTCCATCACCAGTCGTTTCCCGCCGATTGTCCGCCATTTCCAACTTGTTCCCGCCATCTGCAGAGTTTCCCGCCACTGGGCGACGCTTCCCGCCAAAACCGCAGATTTCCCGCCTTGGAAGAGCAGCGGACGCCATTATGGGCGTGCCAAAGGAGGGCAAGAGGCCACCTCCCATCGTGGGCCAGGACAGAAAATGGCGCCAAAAGTGGAAACCGCCCCCACCAACAGAGACTGTGATGCTGGAGGTGTCTGTCAGCGTGAAAGAACTCCCCCTGGAGCTGACAGTCACCGAGTTGCCCCGGGACCGCCCTCGAAGTGGGAGGAGACGAAAGAGAAGAGAAAAGATGGGTGTCGCTTGGAGCAGTCTGGAGCGAGCGGACCCGGAGGCAAGAGGTCTAACGAGGAGTGGAGGAGGAGCTCACCCGGAGATGGAGAGAAAGCAGAACAGCACCGGCCCGCTGGCCAGGAGTCTGCTAGAGACCGAGGAAGGAGGGCAGAGCAGCACCGGCCCGCTGGCCAGGAGCCTGCCGGAAGAAGAGCAGAGCAGCACCGACCCGATGGTCAGGAGCCTGCTAGAGTCCACAACCCCGCTAGGTCTAGCGGAGATCTTAGCGCAGCTCCCCCGAGACCGGGAGTGTGCACAGACTGCCCTGGAGGGCCTCGCACGGAGGATGGCCCGGGTACAGCGCGAGATACTGGCGGAGTGGAGCCGGGAGATGACCCAGCAAGCAGAGACCAGTCAACGGAGCACGCTACCCTGGAAGAGGAAGCAGACCGCCTCTGAGGATGGCGCGGGAGGACCCAAGGCCGGAGACGGCGCCGAGAAGGGAGCCGAACGCATGGAGGCAGGTAAAGGGGACGCCTATACCCCAAGCCGAGAAACCGCCCACCTGCCCCAGCTCCCCGTCGCAGAGCCCAAAAGTCCCCCTGCTGTGCCCGTAGCCACCATGTCACCGCTATGGACTAGGCCCCGACCGGAAGCCGCCGCCGCGACCCCTGTGACGTCACACGCACCGACCCGGAGCGTGACAAAGCAGGAAACACCACCAGCCTGGTCGCAAGGCCTAGTACCCCCGGGCGCCGCATCACCAACAGCGCCCCCTACCTCCGCGGAGCCTCCGGCCTGGCCGCAAGGCAGGTAGCCCAGGCTGCCGCCGTCCTAACGGTGCCCTTCACCTTCCAGGTGCCCCAGGCCTGGCCGCAAGGCCTGGGCAACCCGGGCGCCACCACCACCGCGCCCGCGCCCGTAAAACCAAGGGTGCCACACCTGGGGAAGGACTTGTTCAGCCAGCTCACATGGCCGGACGGGCGGCCCTTCATCTGGCCCGAAGGATACCATGAGCTGGAACGGCAGCAGAAACTAAGACCCCTGGATGCACCCCTGATTCCGGCTCCGAAGCCCGTGGCACGGATCTCGCCCCCGCTAGCGGAAGCACAGTTTGAGTGGGACCCCACCGGAGAAGATCTAATGGGGTTCACTCAGGAAACTAGGGCAGCTGCAGCAGAGCGCGCTGAGTGTTGCCGACAGCAGCTCGAAGAGTTCGCGAGGGAGCGGAGAGAGAGGCGGGTCCGGGAACAACAGGCCCAAATAAGGAGCGCCGAGCAAAAGAGCCGGACCAGGAGGGACCCCCGTGCAGCGCACAGTCCCCGTACCACCGGGACTGTAATCAAGTTTAACCAGCAGCTCGGGTGGGGCTTCATCAGAGACCACAACACCCCCGGCGACGTTTTTGTAACGCGCAGAGACGTTGAGTCCCATCTGCCGGAGGGGCACAGAGGTCGTGACCTCTACGTCGGAGACGAGGTCACTTTCACCCGGCACAAGTGTGCCAAAGGACCTTACGCCCTCCACGTACACCGCTTGACGGAGGAGGAGTTGCGGTACGGGGAGGAGGAGCCAGAGGACCCGGACGGGTCTGAAGCAACGCCATATCACCAAGAAAAAGCAGGAGGGAGCCGTCGTTGAGGACGGGAGTAGAGACTGTATATAGTTGCCCGTCGGGGCACAGTGAACCGTTGCTGCTAAAATAGTCCCCGTTGGGACCAGTGAACTGTTTACCCGTTAACCCCTTCATCCCACAGGCTGAGGACTGTGAGCAGCCATTCCCTTCCCTCTACCTGGCCGAGGACTGAGAGCGGCCACTATCCCTGTAAATAGTTGCGCGTCCTAAAGCGCCCCCTACCGGTTTTATAGAAAACCAGTTTTTCTAAGAGACTGTCGCACGTTTCCCGGACACACGTTGCACAGTGTCCGGAGGAGGAACCAGAAACAAGAGACGACGAGAATGTTTATATGAAAAGTTTTATATATATAATGTTTTATATGTTTTATTATGTTTATATGAAAATTTTGTATGTTTTTGGTGTTATTTATGTCTTACAGCCCGAGGACGTGCTGTGATTTACCAGGGGGGAATGTAGCACCCTGAGGATTCGGCTGCTACAGGGGTATTGCACCTCAACCCAGAGGTGTGATATTCCACTCCCGGGTAAGGATGGAGTGTGGAACTGAGCTCGGTAGGCTGCATGCACTACATACATCCCATTTCCGAGGAACAGACCGACGGTACTCCCACTTAGAAATGTGCAGGTACGACCGAGTCTGTTCCTGGCTGGAGTGGGAGGGGGGTGGTACATCCCATGTAGTGTAGGGGCAGATAGGGGGAGCAGTCTGGGTAGTGATAGGAGCTCATTGGGTGCTGGTCACCTGAGCTCACACATAGAGGGATATATAAGGTGGGCACCAACTAGAATCAGGGTCAGACGCAGAGAGTCAGATGCAGAGAACAAGTCAGTTGGAGACAGCAAGACAGCTGCAGAGGAGCAGACAGCAAGCAGAGAAGAAGTCAGCCTGCAGCAAGAGAGAGACCCTGAGTGAGAGAGGAGCAGAGAAGGAGTACCCAGAGGGGAAAACAGAGAGGACCCAAGAACCCAAATTAAAGCACCGGGTGAGGAGTCGGCACAGGGTACCGGATCCCAAGCTGGTGGGGGCAGAAAACACACCCCAGCCAGAGACCGGAGACCGTGGGCAGCGTTTGCCACGGTCACCCATCACATCCACCCCGAAGGCACACCACATGAAGGGTCAGGGAACCCAGGGCCAAGGGTGTCCCAACAGAAGGCCCGAGGGAGCTGGACCTAGGTGGATCACTGGTGGGGACGGCTGAAGAAAGGACAGAGGGAGAGCTCAGGGCCACGCTCCGGACTTGTTTGGGGGTTGGCTGGATCCAGGACCTGGTGGACGCAGCACGGCTCGGGTGGTCACTAGCAGCTGGAGTGACCAGTACAACATCTGCAGTAAGTAAACACCCTTAACTGCACAACCCGACTCTGTCTTCACTGCCGTCTGCACTACACCACCACAACCCCCATCCTCTGCGCCTGTCCCCTCTGAGGCTATACCCCTCCCGTTGGGGGTTATCCCACCAAGCTGCGCACCCACCATCAGCCTCAGCGGACCCTGCTGCAGCGGCGGCCACAGTGACCGCATCACAACGGGTGGCGTAGTCGACACAAAAGAACTCTTAGTAACATCTGTAGGACTGCCACATAACACTGAGCTTGACGCCCTGGGCACGGGGCCGGGTCACAGCCGCTCGGAGACTACAACCCCCCATCTGATCCGGTGCCGGGTATTCCCCTCAAAAAGGAATATGTCCCAGGGGGCGCGTCACAAACAACTTCAGAGTTGTGAATTAGTTAACCACCAAAATGAGTGGAAAAAGGCCTGCTGCTGGTGGAAAGGGGAATAGGCGTGTTGGGAAGGGGAAAAAAGGTTGTGTCCGTCGGGTAGGTGTTAAAGCAACAGTAACATCTGCAGAAGAAAGACCATCTTCCAGCCAAACTAAAATGTCTACTTTTTTAACCGAAAATGTGATAAGATCCCTTTCTTACGGCCACGCCAATCGCTACAAATTCCAGATGAGGCACAAAAACAGCAGGTGCTTCAACGGATATCAAGTGTTCCTTCAAGTGGGCTCTCCTCCACATCAACTTCAACATCACAAATACTCCAGTCCTCAAAGGTGTCACCCCAATCGCACTGGCTTCCTCACAGCTCCCAAATCTCCAGCTGCCCGTCTGAGTATGAGATACAACAGATGGTTGAGTCTGCAGAGCTGTTTACTCATACTATAGCCTGGGAATCAGAGGTCGGCTCCAGCGCTTCTGTGAATCCAGACGAGGAAATGATCTGCACTGATGCCCAGAATCTTTATGAGTCGGATCCAGGACCAGACGCTGAAAGTTCTGACCATAATGGAGACCCTCATTCCCAAACTGTAACTCCTGTTGGTGGAGACAATGAGGAAGACAATGATGAGACTCAAATACCTGATTGGAGCGTCAACTTTAGTTTTTTGTCAGGGCAGGAACAAGTTGGCTCTGAGGACGACGGGTGTGATAACGCACAGGGTGATGATGATGAGGTTGGAGATCCCACTTACTGTCAACCCACAGTCAGCCAAGAGATGAGGTCAGCAGAGGAGGTGGAGGAGAATGCTAGTGACGACGAGGTCAGGTTGCGCCTTCCTGGACAGAGACGTAGTACTGGAAGCACGTCAACAACTGCATCCTCAAACACAACTCTGCCTCTCACCACAAGTCGTGGTGGCTCTTCAGGTCGCATGGGTGCTAAGCCTGGCATAGCCTGGGCATTTTTTCAGATCGATAAAGATGACCCAACTCGTGTTATCTGTAACATTTGTCAGCAAAAGCTAAGTAGAGGCCAAAAAATACATAGTTTGAGTACTTCATGCATGAACCGGCACATGGACATGAAGCATAAGTTGCAGTGGGAAGCTCACTGTGCTACAATGCGGCCTAGCCGGCCGGGCCAACCACCGTCTGCCATATCTTGTGCATCCGCGGCCTCTTCATCCTCTGTGACTGGGGGGACAGCAGTCACACCTGTTTTGGGGCGCAGACCTGCCACCTCTTTACCCGCAACAGCCAGCGTGATTGGCAGGTCATCATTTTCTTTGGAGGTGGTAACACCAGCTGGTGTTGAGCGCTGTCCGACATCGATAGCACCACCTTTGGATCAAGGCAACCTAACATGTCCGCCTGCATCTTCCTCACAGACGGGCAGCTTGCCGGGGACACCCTTATCAACCCCGTCTAAGCACAATAGCCAGCCCTCGGTCCCTCAGATGAGGACAAGTAAAAGACCCTTTCCTCCTAGCCATGAGAAAGCTAAGAGGTTGAATTTCACCATATGCAAGCTCTTGGCTACAGAAATGCTGCCTTTCCGCCTGGTGGACACAGAGGATTTTTGAGACCTTATGTCCGTCGCAGTGCCCCAGTACCAGATGCCCAGTCGGCACTACTTCTCAAAGAAAGGTGTGCCTGCGCTCCACCAGCATGTTGCACACAACATCACCGCTTCTTTGAGAAACTCTGTGTGTGACAGGGTGCATTTCACCACAGACACTTGGACGAGTAGGCATGGACAGGGGCGTTACATGTCGCTGACTGGGCACTGGGTAACTATGGTGACAGCAGGACAAGGGGCTGCTGTCCAAGTCTTGCCGTCCCCACGAGTTGTGCGTCAATCCTCTTTATCTCAAAGTTCCTCCACTGCTTCTGCCTCCTCAACCTCCTCTCGGTCCTCCACCTGCACCCAAAGCCTGTCTGGTCATGCCACAAGCTTTCTAACTGCGCAGAAGGGATCCTGCACACCTCCTTACTATGCTGGCAGCAGGGCTCAACGTCATCAGGCGGTTTTTACTTTGAAATGTCTGGGAAATGTGAGTCACACAGCTGAGGAGTTGTAGTCAGCTCTGGAGTACCAATTTCATGAATGGTTGTCTCCACTGGACCTGAAACCAGGGAAGGCCGTGTGCAACAATGCTGCAAACCTGGGTGCGGCCCTTCGCCGGGGCAATGTCACACACGTGCCTTGTATGGCTCACGTGTTGAACCTGGTTGTCCAGCAATTTTTAGCCCACTATCCCAGACTAGATGGCCTTCTGCAGAGGGCACGGTCGCTGTGTGCTCACTTCCGCCATTCGCATCCCGCAGCTCAGCGACTTGCATCTCTACAGAAGTCGTTGGGCCTGCCACTTCACCGGCTAAAATGCGATGTGCCTACCTGGTGGAATTCAACTCTGCACATGTTGCAGCGACTGTGGCAGCACCGACAAGCCCTGGTGCAATACGTTCTGACGTATAGCCTGGGCCAACGAGATCCAGAGGTGGGGCAAATCACGCTGGAGGAGTGGTCTCAGATCAGGGACCTATGCACCCTTCTGCACAGTTTTGAAATGGCGACGAAGATGTTTAGTGCTGACGATGCCATTATCAGCATGACTATTCCGGTGATTTACATGCTGGAGCACATGTTAAACAGAATTCGGAGTCAGGTGGTGGCACAAGAGGAGGTGGAGGAAGTAGAGGAGGAGGAGTTGTATGCGGAAGGGCAAACATCTGCAAGGTCCAGACGGTCGGCAGCACCAAGGCGGCAGGCATGTGAGGGTGGGGGAGATGGTTTTACCAGGGCGCATGGTAGCAGCCAAACTAGTGAGGAAGGTGCAGGAGCCCAGGAAGAAGTGGAGGACGAACTGATGGAAGACTCATCAGATGAGGGAGACCTTGATCACATTTCTGTTGTGCGAGGTTGGGGGGAGAGGACAGAGGAAGGAAGCATGATTTTTACCTTGCCACCAACACAACAGGGACTTGGTGCTCCTGGATGCGCAACACACATGAGTGCCTTCTTGCTGCACTACCTGCAACATGACCCTCGAATTGTGAGAATTAGAAATAATCCTGACTACTGGGTTGCCACACTGTTAGATCCCCGGTACAAAAGTAAATTTGCAGAAATTATTCCTGCCATAGAAAGGGATGCACGCATGCAGGAGTATCAGCAGAGACTGTTGCAGAATCTTACATGTGCTTTTCCACAAAACACCAGTGGTGCACGTACTGAATCTCACAGTTCCAACTTGCCAACCGTGGGACCGTCGAGTGTTCAGCACTCAAACCGTAACAGAAACACAGTATCTGCTGGTAACATCAATTTTGCGGAATCATTTCACCACTTTTTTAGCCCATCCTTTGCAAGGCCACAGGAGTCAAGAAGTCTGACACATAGTCAACGCCTAGAGATGATGGTACAGGAGTATCTCCAAGTAAACATTGAAGCCATGACTGTGTCACTGGACCCTTGCTCTTTTTGGGCTTCCAATCTGGATAAATGTCCGGAGCTAGCCACTTATGCCTTGGAGATCTTGTCATGCCCCGCAGCCAGCGTTCTGTCTGAACGTGTGTTCAGCGCTGCTGGTGGTGTGCTGACAGATAAGCGCACGCGGCTCTCCACTGATAATGTAGACAGACTCACGTTTATAAAGATGAACAAATCATGGATCCGAAACGACTTTTCTACCCCTGTGTCATCCTGGGGAGAGTAAAAGCTTGATGATTGGTTAAAATCACCTCACCAACCATTTTAAGCTTTTAAATTACTAATCATGTTTATCTGTATCTTGGCTGGAAAATTATTTGGGCTTTGTAGCAGTGTGCAGTACTGATTCTATTAGGCCATCTATACTAAGCTCCACCAGATTTAAAATTACTAATCATGTTTATCTGTATCTTGGCTGGAAAATAATTTGGGCTTTGTAGCAGTGTGCAGTACTGATTCTATTAGGCCATCTATACTAAGTTCCACCAGATTTAAAATTAATAATAATTTTTAGCTGCATCTAGCCCGGAAAATAATTTTGGGGCTCCGACATGCGCAAGACACATAAGTGCCTTCTTGCTGCACTACCTGCAACATGACCCTCAGATTGTCAGAATTCGAAGTAATCCTGACTACTGGGTTGCCACACTCTTAGATCCCCCACACTCTTCGATCAACCTTTTTATTTTAATAAAGACCAAAAAAATGGTCATTTTTGAAATTATAAGCATTAGCAGGTTATTAGAAACTGAAATCAAACAGTTTTCAACTCAAAACTTTATTCTAGGTGATGTTACATTTGCACATAGGACCCCTTGTTTGAAAGGAGCTTCTGAACTGTCTCGTCCATTGAATTTGTCAGGTTTTGGATGGTTTCTGCTTCAATTGTTTTGCATGAGGACAGAATACCCTCCCAGAGCTGTTGCTTAGATGTGAACTGCCTCCCGCCATCATAGACACTCCTTTTGATGATGCTCCAGAGGTTCTGAATGGGGTAGAGGTCAGGGGAGCATGGGGGTCACAAAATAAGTTTGTCCCCTTTTATGCCCATATCAGCCAGAGATGCAGATGTGTTATTTGCAGCATGAGACGGTGCATTATCATGCATAAAAATGATCTTGCTGTGGAATACACGGTTCTTCTTCTTGAACCATGGCAGGAAGTGCTGTTTGAGAAACTCCAGATACATTATGGAGTTCATCTTTACCCCTTCAGGGATCCTAAAGGGGCTGACAATCTCTCTCCCCATGATTCCAGCCCAAAACATTACTCCACCTCCTCCTTGTTGGCGCTGTAGCCGTGTTTGCGTGGGGTGTCCATCAACCAGCCATCCTCCACTCCATCCATCTGGACCATCGAGCGTTGCACGGCACTCATCCGTGAACAAAACAGTTTTGAAATCAGTCTTCATGTAATGTTTGGCCCACTGGAGCCGTTTCTGCTTGTGTCAAGTGGATAGAGGAGGTCGACAGGATGGCGTATGCACAGCTGCAAACCTCTGAAGGACCCTGCATCTTGTTGTTCGGGGGACGTTGGAGGCAACAGCAGCTTCAAAAACTTGTCTGCTGCTATGACAAGGCTTTTTTGCCGCTGCTTTTTAACCTGACATAATTGCCTATAGGAAAGAGTCCTCAATTTGCCCTTATCAGCACGCACACGTGTGTACTGTGAATCAGCTACATACTTCTTGATTGCCAAGACACTTCATCCTGATCATCGCACAGTGTTGATTATAGTCATGCCTTGACCTAAACACTCCACAATTTGTTGCTTCTCAGCAGCCGACACATCCTTTGTCTTTCCCATTTTGACAGAAAATGTAGGCTGCTTAATAATTTGGGACAGCCTTCTTAAGTAGTCTTCCCTTTCATTGGACACACCTGCCAAACTAATTAGCACAGGTGTCTGCAATTGCTTACAGTGATATAAAGAGCCCTGACACACATCACCATCAATGAGTTTAACTGACAAACAAATTCTTCCCTTATCACTCCTAAATACTTTTTGCATAATAATTTGGAACACAGTGTACATGTGCTTTTCCACAAAACACCAGTGGTTCACGTAGTGAATCTTACAGTTCTAATTTGCCAACCGTGGTCTGTATGGAGTTGTTCAATAAAGGGCCCAAAATTAAGATAACATAGATGGGAGAGGTCTCTATGAATAGGAATTCCTAAGTATTTGATACCCTGTGAGGGCCAGGCAAAGGGAAAGTTGGACTGGATGGAATCCTGTTTGGATTTGGGGAGGCAGACATCGAGGGCCTCAGACTTCGCTGCATTGATTTTAAAATTTGACCATGTAACAAAGTGATCTATTTCAGCCATAACAGCAGGGATGGATATATGTGATTGAGTGATATATACTAGGACATCATCAGCAAATAGAGAGCACTTGTACTCGGTGCCTCCCACCTCAATCCACCTAATATTGGGGTTATGGCGAATTGATGAGATCAGGTGCTCCGTCACTAGGATGTATAAGAGAGGGGACAGAGGACATCCCTGCCTTATCCCATTGGTGATTATGAAAGGTGATGAAAATGTTCTGACGCGCCCCCTGGGCCTTGGGACACCCAGAGCCGGACCCTTTTTGGTGGATGCTGTTGGTTGTAGTCTCCGTGGCGGCGACCCGATTCCGTTGCTCAGGGCGGTCAAACCAGTGGCGGAACTATTTATGTGGTTTTGATGTTTAAATGTCCGACTACGCCACCCGTGGATTGCGGTCAGAGTGAACCGCCACTGCAGGGCAGACCGCTGAGGCTGGTGTTGTGGGTGCAGCAGAGCATAGCATAACTCCCCACGGGAGGAGTATAGCCTCAGGGCAGTGTATGCGGAGGATGGGGGTGATGGTGCAGGGCAGCAGCAGTAACGACACGGAGTCAGTGATGCAGTCCAGGGCCTTTACTCACAGTTCTTATTATCCAGACCACGTCTGCAGGTAACGGCTGCCCACGTCATACTGTGCTCACCAGGTGAGGGGCTCAGACAACTCCCAGATAACTTTGAAGCGCTGCACAGGACCCCCTTTGTGTGTCCTTTGTCTGGCCTTTCTTACCAACCCTTCTGTCCGGCTGCCTCGGGCCTCCTCTTGGTAAACTTGGCGCCAGTTTCCCTGACCCTATGTGGTGCCTTCCTAGCGGGTGTAGCGAGGGGCTGCGCCACATAAAATGTCACAGCCTCCGGTTTCTAGCTGAGGGTCGTTTCCCGCCTCCACTAGTTTCGGGGACCGGTCTCCCCCTTTGGCCTGACCCCTCCACGCAGGTGGATTCGGGTGTGCGGTGGCGACTCGCCCGTCCGCACCCCTGGGATCCCTTCGTTCCTCGTTCCTGGAGCCTTCTCCGCTCCTCTTCCTTCCTTCTCCCTCTTCCAGGCCTGGGCCTCTGTTACTAGGCCCGCCTCCGGAGCAGAGCTCATGCAGAGCCCCTGCTCCCTGTCACTTCTGCTCAGACTTCTCTGAACTGAACTAAGATGGTGCCCACCTTTTATACTCCCTTCTCAAAGCACCCAGGAACTGCTTCCTCCCTGCTCCTGCACTACAGGGTTCCCCTTCCTCAGTGTTCTCTCCCCCCACTCCAGCCAGTGACAGTGACTGTCGTGCCAATCTCAGGGGCATATTGGTCGCCCTGCCCCACGGCAATGTGGTGTAATGCATGCAGGTGTCGGGTCCTGATCCACACTCCATCCTTACCTGAGAGTGAGATATCACACCTCTGGGTGAGGTGCAATACCTCTGTAGCAACCGAGCCCTCAGGGTGCTACAGTTCCATTTATCTTCAGCCTAGGTGACGTATTGCGATACAGGGCCGTGATTTTGACTATAAAAGGGTCCCCTAGACCCCTACCCCAAATCTTTTAAGAGAATAATATATGGCGTGCCAGGAGACTCTATGGAATGCTTTCTCAGCATCCAACGAGAGTATCTAATTACAAATTTTTAACTGCATCTAGCCCAGGAAATACTTTGTGCCTAGTAGCAGTGTCTGCTAGTCAGCGGATTATCCCGGCTGTTAAGCAAGTTACACCACCTGTAGTTTCGACACTTAATTTTTTCAAAGGAAATGCTTCGGGACCACGGGATACTCAGTGAAGAGCATCAGGAGGCACCCCAAGGCATAGGGGCTGGGACTGGCAGTAGGATGCCTTGCGGTGGACAGCCGAGCTCGATCCTTATAAAAGCTTTTTAACTGCAGCAGCTTTAGTGGACGCTACTGGAGCTGGAATTACGCGGCTGCTGGCATGAGACTTGCCCTCCAATAGATCCTTGTAAATGGATTTAAAGTGTATTCATTCAAATTAGAGAGACAATTTAAATTAAAAAGCTTAGAGCTGCCTCCACCACAGGGGGGCTCGCTCGACCCACCAGCGGACAGGCACCAGTATTGGGAGAGGGGGGCTGGCCGTCAGGGTTCACCGCGGCTCTGGCACAAACCCGGCGACACGGAGGTGGCACGGGCAGGAGCGGACTGGCCGTGACGGCTTCTCACTTTTTGGATTTTAGAAGGGCATGACATGCCTATATCTGTGTCTCCCCCTCCTTTTACTCCTCCACCTCTTTTCTTTTCGCATGACTATATGTACTTGTCACTTTTCCATGTGTTAGTTATGTCTTCTGAGCAGTCTGTCAGCTTTTGGACACCTTTGAAGGTGTTTTCTATGTGTTTCTATGTGTTTTTGTTTGCCTGCCATTGGTTTTAACGGTGTTCGAAGGTGTTCGACGAACAGTTCGACGAACAGTTCGGCGAACACACGGGTGTTCGACGAACCAAACCGAACTCGAACACTACGGGGGTGGCTCAACACTATCTATTAGACCTTTCAACAACTCTGCGCCAGTGTGCGGTTTGTCACCTAAGCAGATTAGCTTCAGCAGAGCCTATTGCCGCTTGGCAGTGCTGCAGTGCTTTCAGCTTGCAACTGATGTTGTCGTTTTGGAGATGGAGGCTGAGAAAGGAGGAGGTGCAGGAACTGTTGTAAAAGGAGGAGGAAACCCTGATTGAACCAGGGCCAGCAATCCTCTGTGTCTATAGCACGTCTTCCATCCCAGGGTCTGACTGGGTCCGGGGCTCCACAATATTCACCCAGTGTGCCTTCATGGCAATATACCATCTCTGGCCACAAACACTTGTCCACGTGTCCGAGGTTGAGTGGACCTTCCCAGTAACAGCGTTGTTCAGGGCACAGCTGATGTTATGGGACACGTGCTTGTGTAAGGCTGGGACGGCACACCGGGAGAAATAGTGTCGGGACCGAGTACCGAGGGACTGCCGCTGCCATGAGGTTTCAGAAAGCTTCCGTCTCTACAAGCCTAAACTAAAAAATTTCCAGTGCAAGCCCAACTAGTTGGATGCTTTGCTATCATGTGCCTGGGCATGCTGGTGGTGGTCAGGCTGGTAGTTGCGCTGCCTCTACTGATGCTGGCATGACAGATGTTGCAAATGGCATTTTTGGGTTAACAGGACAGCCTTTAGAAAAACGCCAGACTCAGGAACACCTAACCCTTGGACTGGCAACTTCTCTCATGTTGGTGTTCTGGGGAATAGTTGGCTGCCTTGTGTCTCTGACCATCCCACTGCCTCTTTCTGCCTGTAGTGGTGCTATGGATACCTCCCCCTCTGCGCTGCTGTCCTGGCTTTGCATGTCACCTTACCAGGTTGGGTCAGTGACTTCATCGTCTACCACCTCATCTTCCACTTCTGCACCCTAGTCCTCCTCCTGACTTGCTGACTTAACATCACTTGTTGGCAATTATGTCTCATCATCATCCACCTCTTGTGACTGTAATTGCACTTTCCCACCTCCTCCTTATTGTGACTGTGGCTGCTCTTCAGAGTGTCCAAGTGTGGGATCACTTGTCTCCCAGCACTCGACATGGTGGCAGGAAGGAGGACAGGGTGAGGATTACGTGGTCCAGAGAATCCAGACGCATGGCTACCTGAGACTGGACCATGTGGAAGACAGGGTGATGCTGACAAACTGACTGGAAGCATTATCTGCTATCCAACCAACAACCTTTTCACACTGGTCTGGCTTCAAGAGTAGTGTTCCGCACCCTCCTAAAAAGTAGGACAGGAAGCTAGGTCGAGATGATATGTGTGTTTGTTGTGATCCCACAGCAGGCATAGTTTCACCTTGCCCACGGAATTGGCCTCTGCCCTCACCATCCGCATCACGTCCACTTCCCTATCCTTTATCACGCACCTTTACCATTTTAAATTATGTATGATATTTCCCTGCTGAAAAAACTTTGCAGGATTCTTTTCGCAGTAAAATTTGCCTACCTCAGATGGACTTGTTACACTGCAATAGCAATATAGCGATGCTATTGGCTACTGGCCAAGTCTGGATTTCTGACTTCAACGCACAACTGGTGCAGTTTAAATAGCGTAGAATCTTTTGATGCTGAGAAAACTGTGCAGTATTTTATTGCTGTGAAATCTGCCCACCACAGATGGACTTGTTACACTGCAATAGCAATATAGTGATGCTATTGGTTTCCGGCCAAGTCTGGAGTTATGTTTTCAATGCACAACTGGCGCAGTTTAAGTAGCATAGAATATTTTGCTGCTGAGAAAACTGTGCAGTATTTTTATTGCTGGAAAATTTGCCCCACTCAGATAGAATTGTTTCACTGCAATAGCAATATAGCAAAGCTATTTTATACTGGCCAAGTCTGGGTTTATGTTTTCAATGCACAACTGCCACAGTTTAAATAGCGTAGAATATTTTGATGCTGAGAAAACATTGCAGTATATGTATTGCAGCAAATTTAGCAAACTTTAGATGGAATTTTTTCACTGCTTGCACTATATCGTGATGCTATTGCAACCAACCAAGTGTTCCTGCATGCTTTAAACGCACAAATGGAGCTATAGAAATGATGTATAATATTTTGATGCTGAGAACACTTCGCAGTATTTGTATCACAGCAAATTTAGCACACCACAGATGGAATTTTTCACTGCTTGCACTATATAGCAATCCTATTCCAATCATCCAACTCTGGCTGTATGCTTTTAACTGACTACTTGAGCACTATAAAGGACGAATAATCACTGTTTTCACAACAATTTGCAGGATTAAGAGCAAAAAGAATATTAGCAGGCCTGAGAAGGGCTATTAGATATGACTTCCAGCAGCAGAAAGGAAGTGCAATGAATTTCCTACACTATCCCTCCACAATCTCTCCCTTTCTACTAACAGCAGTATTAATATCCATTCGAATGAATCCTAATAAGGGCTGGTGTTGCATATTAAACTAAAAAAAGTGGCGTGGAATCCCTACCTAAACGCAAGAAAAATTCTCACCCTCGCTCAGCAGCAGCTCTCCCTACTGTGCCTGTTTCCGGTGTAGACTGTGACGAGCATAGGGTCCCAGTTCTTATATAGACCCAATGACGCTATGCGGCCAGCCAATCACAGTAATGCCATTACCAACATGGCTACGGCATTACAGTGAGGCAATCCCCGCATGTTTATTGGCAGTCTAAAAAGCACCAAACATGTGAGGCGGGTACTTGAGCTTCCGCCCGAATTTTAAAAAAAATACTCGCCGAGTAACGAGCATCTTGAGCACAGTGATGCTCGGGAGAGTAATGAGTAGTGACGAGCTTGCTCGCTCATCACTAGTCAGTATGACTCCAAAACACAATATACTATGTTGCTATAATTTTCTAAAGCATTTAATATTAGGGAAGATGGGATCGACCCTTGGAGGATCTAGATCAAGTCGAATTTCCTGAAATTCGCAGTTTCACGTGAATTCGAACAATTTTGAGAGTTGATTCGCGAGTTGCCAGGCACCATTTCTCACATTGGTCCAGTATGGGGGACATAATTACTATATGGGGGCCAGAATGAGGAACATATATAATTAGTTTATGGTCGTAAATGTGGAACATAATTACTTTAGGGGCCAATTAGCTGACATTATTACTGCTGCAATATACAGGTGCATCTCACTAACTTAGAATATCATCAAAAAAAAATTATTTCAGTTCTTCAGTACGATAAGTGAAACTCATATAAAATCATTTTTCAAGCGGTTGTTATAAAGTATTCTAATTTACTGAGATAATGACTTTTGTGTTTTCATTGGCTGTAAGCCATAATCATCAACATTAACAGAAATAAACACTTGAAATAGATCACTCTGTTTGTAATGACTCTATATAATATATGAGTTTCACTTTTTGTATTGAAGAAGTGAAATAAATTAACTTTTTGATGATATTCTAATTTAGTGAGATGCACCTATATCTTATTTTTTGAGGATGCTGTTTTCAAAAGGAAGGTCCTGTTACTATGCAGGGCGGCACTATGTATTTTTTTTGCATCTGGTGGAGTGTAGAAGTTGGGGAAAAAAGTGGGGAATGTGCTGTAGAAGCAATCAGCTGTGGATGTCTGTGTGTTATTTTCTTCAGAGATGAATCTTGGCTGGAAGAAGTGATAGTGGTCTGTGCCAGATAAAGAAGAAAAGTGAAGAGGAATGACTTCGACTTGAGACGTCACTCATAACAGTCATTGTATTACCTGTACACTTACACTATGCACTATATACAGAGCTCCTGTGTATAATGTCACTGGTGATCTCTGTATTACCTGTACACTGACACTATATACAGAGCTCTACTGTATAATATCACCTGTGATCACTGTATTATCTATACACTAACACTACATACAGAGCTCTTGTGTATGTCACCGGTGATCAATGTAATACCTATACACTGACATTATATACACAGCTCCTGTGTATAATGTCACCGGTGATCACTGTAATACCTACACACTGACACTATATACAGAGTTCCTATATACAGATCTCCTGTGTATAATGGTATAACGGTGATCACTGTATTACCTATACACTATACACAGGGCTCCTGTGTATAATGTCATTGGTGATCATTGCATTGCCTGTGCGCTGTATACAGAGCTTCTACGTATAATGCCACTGATGGTATTATTAGTGTTATTAGTATTGTGTTTTTTATTAATGATCAGTATTGTAGTATTTGGTCACTATGTGTGGTCATATGTTGTCTGGTCATGGTGTGTCAGTATTTGTCCCTTGTATGTGGTATTATTTGGTCACCACATGCTGGTAATATGTAGTCTGGTCATAGTATGGTGGTTTTTCTCCCTTGTATGTGGTACTATTCGGTCAATATATGGTCTGATCATGTTGTGACAGTATTTTTCACTTGTAAGTGGTATTGTTCGGTCACTATGTGGTGGTAATATGTGATCTGGTCATGGTGTGACAGTATTTCTTCATTGTATGTGGTGGTATTCAGTCACTATGTGGTGGTAATATGTGGTCTGGTCATGGTGTGACTGTATTTGTCCCTTGTATGTGGTATTATTTGGTCACTATGTGGTTTTATTATGTTGTTTGCTCCCAGTGTAGCGATATTTCTCCCTCGTATGTGGTATTATTAGGTCAGTATGTAGTGGTAATATATGATCTGGTCATGGTGTGGCGGTTTTTCTGACTCGTATGTGGTATCAATCGGTCACGTGGCAATATGTGGTCTACTCACGGTGTGGTGCTGTTTCTACCTCCTATGTGGTATTATTCAGTCACTATGTGGTGGTAATATGTGGTCTGCTCACGGTGTGGCGGTATTTCTCTCTCATATGTGGTATTATTCAGTCACTATGTAGTGGTAATATATGGTGTGGTGGTATTTCATGCATATTTGGCCTGTGGCTGCTGAGTACAGAGATTAGCTGCAGCAGACAATTGAGGTGACAGATGGACAGGAGGTCGTCCCTTCTTTCAGTACTAATTTTCAAAACTTGAAGAAAACCCTTTCAATACTACACACCACACTATGAAGTGACTGACAGTGACTGGAACAACGTGGACTAGACAGGAGGCAATAAGACTAAAAATGAAGGTATAGGTGGGGTAGCAAGGGTAAAACACTTTTATTTTTAGTTATCGTTACTTATATTTTGTGGTTGAGGAAATGGTGCGTGAAAATGGTCGTGAAATTTAAATGAATGTGGTTTCCTAACATAAACAGGGAACCTGTTGTTAAAAAATTAAATCCCATTCCTGTGTAAAGCCTACACAAAATTCTGCAGTGTCGCAATGTCCAGTTGCTGCATGAATTCGACTATTTATCTCACTGAGGATTGCCTCGGAATACCTAGAGTGTTAGCAAGCAAAAACATAAAATAATGTGATAAATAAAAAAACACAAAGTATATTACATATGGAGTTGTTTTTATCATAGCAGGTTGTATTTGCATAAATGACAGCCTCATTTAACTTTTTTTAAAACTTAAATAACTTTAAATTAACTTTCCCAGAATCAATTCATACGAAGGTCCAAAAAGCTGTGGCTTATGGTAATGTTTGGCATTAAGACTTTAAGATATTTGCATCTTAAGAAGTCCTATGAACGATAGTCATAGTAAAGAGATGATGCACCTGAAAAGAAAATCAAATTAACCAATATTATCAATTATATGTGATTACTTAGTGTAAAATATGCATCAAATTCTAGTTTTTACACATTCACTTTTATTATGCTATTTTGTAAAGATTTACCTTACTGCTATGAGTTCTTGTTTTTGAAAGGTATTATGTAGAAGACAAATAAAGTAAAAATTATGAAGTGAGTTAATAGAGCAATTGAACTTGGTTTTCAATGCTACACAGGAGCTTGGAGGTGATGAAAAGAGGTCAGAAATGATCAATTAGCTTTATTTCATCATCACCACAGGGAATTATGTGCTATGAATCACGGCCAGCAAGGGCGGATTCAGAGGTTCAACAAAAAAATGGCTTCCTTATGATTTCTTCTAAAGAAACAGCAAGATTTCGAGCAATTATGTATGATTTTACGTAAAGCATTCACATGACATGTAACTGACAATTGGATAATCTCCTATACAAGTAAAATGTTTAACCACATTGTATATTTAATGCTAAATATATAGCAGCATGGAATAAAAGTATAAGCAGACAAGGGGCATTAAAGTGGGACCAGTTTTTAAAGGGGATGTGTCGTCTTAAAAATCACTTTCCATATTTTTTGCTAGGATATGTGAACATCATGGACATGAGTGATACTCTCTATAAACCAGGATCGAGGTATGAAAGGAATTTGTGATCCGATAATTGGACGGCAGCTGAAGCTTATGGTTCACTGGGTTGACCTGCCTGAGAATCTTGAATGGCCCAAGGTACCAAGGGGCAAACTAGTACAAAGGCACCTTCAAGTGAATGTTCTGGGAAGACAAGTTTATCCCAGGGTGATACTGAGGTGGCAAACCTCTCCTCTTTTCTGCATGAATCTTTATCCGAGACACGGTCTTAAGGAGGGAGGACTGAGTTTGCCCCCAAATCTGAAGGAAGTCGCCATAAGAGGAGTCAGCTGCTGGTACACCGGAGAAAGCAGACATAGGCAAGGGCACTTGAGGGTGCTGGTAATAAACAACGAAGAATGAAGATGCTCCTTCAGACTCCCCAATGTGGTTGTTTTAGGGAAACTCTGCCCAGGGGAATAGTTGTACCCAGTCATCCTGGTGGCCAGAAATAAAGTGTCGAAGGTAGTTTTCGAGAATCTGAGTTACTCGTTCCACTTGCTCATTGGTCTGTGGATAGTATGTGAAGCAAAAATCCAGCTGTATATTCAGCAGTTTGCAAAGAGCTCTCCAGAATTTAGAATTAGACTTGGTCAGAGAGGAAGAACACGCAGACGAAAAACATGCTGGAAGAACTGATTGCGAGCTTAGGTGCGGATCAAAGGCCAGCCAGGGGAATAAAGTGAGTCATCTTGGAGAACCGATCCACCAACAACCCAGGTGATGTCGTAACTTTCGGAGAGAGGCTGGTCTATGGTGAAGCCAATTGCAATATGTTGCCAGAGAGCGGAAGGAACCAGCAAAGGCTGGAGAAGACCAGTAGGCTTGTCCCTAGAAGACTTGTTTCTGGGGTACTGTGAAAAGGCGGATACAAAGTCCCAGACATCTTTTACCAGAGAGTGCCGCCAGAAGCGGTGAGCAATCAGCTCAGTGGACTTGCGTGTGCCCATGCGACCAGCCAACTTGGATTTGTGTCCCCAGTGCAGAATTCTCCTCCTCCTAGCAATAGGGTCAAAGGGTTTGCTGGGTCAATGATGTGCTGAGACTCCTTCACGGAATCGGTTACATCAAAGGATCGAGACACTTCATCTGTTTTGATATTCTTCTCAGCAGGACAGAAGTGTAATTTGAAGTTAAAACGAGTGAAGAATAGTGCCCACCTGGCTTCAAGAGGATTCAACTGCTGGGTGAACTGCAGGAAGATCAGATCTTTATGGTCCGTGTATATTATTACTGGAGAGCTGGCACCTTCCAGTAGATTTCGCCATTCCTCGAGCTCCATCTTAATGTCCAGAAGCTCACAATCCCCAATGGTATAGTTTTGCTCGGCTGGCAAAAACAGTTTGGAGAAAATAAAGCAAGAGACAGACTTCCCCAAAGAAGTACTTTGCAGGAACACTGCCCTAGCACCGATAGAAGAGGCATTTACCTCCAAGAGAAACTGCTTGTTGGCATAAGCGTGGTGCAGAACCGGGGGTCTTGTGATGGCCTCTTTCAAATGCTTGAAGGCCGACGCGGCCGACTCTGGCCAGACTCTGGCATTAGCTTCCTTTTTAGTTAAGGCGGAAATGGGTGCCATGAGGGACTAGAAGTGTGGAATAGATTGTCTGTAGAAGTTGGTGAAACCCATGAACCATTGGATGGCTCAAAAACCTTTGGGACAAGGCCAGAAGAGAACAGCAAAAATCTTTACAGGATCTGTTTTGAGGCTCAGGCTGAAAACAATAGAGCCGGGGAAAATGCAAGGAGGGTTTCTCAAAGATGCATTTGGATAACTTGGCGAACAAGTTGTTCTCCCTTAGATGTTGGAGAACCTGTATTCTATGGGTAGATAGATCAGGAGAGAAAATCAGTATGTTGTCCAAATACAAGACCATGGAAATGCAGAGGAGGTCCCAGAAAATGTTAACAAATTCCTGAAACATGGCGGGTTCGTTGCACAGACCAAAATGCATAACGAGATACTCATAGTGATCGTCATGTACAGTACAGACCAAAAGTTTGGACACACCTTCTCATTTAAAGATTTTTCTCTGTATTTTCATGACTATGAAAATTGTATATTCACACTGAAGTCATGAAAACTATGAATTAACACATGTGGAATTATATACTTAACAAAAAAGTGTGAAACAACTGAAAATATGTCTTATATTCTTGGTTCTTCAAAGTAGCCACCTTTTGCTTTGATGACTGCTTTGCACACTCTTGGCATTCTCTTGATGAGCTTCAAGAGGTAGTGACCGGATATGGTCTTCCAACAATCTTGAAGGAGTTCCCAGAGATGCTTAGCACTTGTTGGCCCTTTAGCCTTCACTCTACGGTCCAGCTCACCCCAAACCATCTCGACTGGGTTCAGGTCTGGTGACTGTGGAGGCCAGATCATCTGGCGTAGCACCCCATCACTCTCCTTCTTGGTCAAATAGCCCTTACACAGCCTGGAGGTGTGTTTGGGTTCATTGTCCTGTTGAAAAATAAATGATGGTCCAACTAACCGGATGGAATAGCATGCTGCTGCAAGATGCTGTGGTAGCCATGCTGGTTCAGTATGCCTTCAATTTTGAATAAATCCCCAACAGTGTCACCAGCAAAGCACCCCCACACCATCACACATCCTCCTCCATGCTTCACGGTGGGAACCAGGCATGTAGAGTCCATTTGTTCACCTTTTGTGCGTCGCACAAAGACACGGTGGTTGGAACCAAAGATCTCAAATTTGGACTCATCAGACCAAAGCACAGATTTCCACTGGTCTAATGTCCATTCCTTGTGTTCTTTAGCCCAAACAAGTTTCTTCTGCTTGTAGCTTGTCCTCAGCAGTGGTTTCCTAGCAGCTATTTTACCATGAAGGCCTGCTGCACAAAGTCTCCTCTTAACAGTTGTTGAAGAGATGTGTCTGCTGCTAGAACTCTGTGTGGCATTGACCTGGTCTCTAATCTGAGCTGCTGTTGACCTGCGATTTCTGAGGCTGGTGACTCGGATAAACTTATCCTCAGAAGCCGAGGTGACTCTTGGTCTTCCTTTCCTGGGGCGGTCCTCATGTGAGCCAGTTTCTTTGTAGCGCTTGATGGTTTTTGCAACTGCACTTGGGGACACTTTCAAAGTTTTCCCAATTTTTCGCACTGACTGACCTTCATTTCTTAAAGTAATGATGGCCACTCGTTTTTCTTTACTTAGCTGCTTTTTTCTTGCCATAATACAAACTCTAACAGTTTATTCAGTAGGACTATCAGCTGTGTATCCACAAGACCTCTGCACAACACAACTGATGGTCCCAACCCCATTTATAAGGCAAGAAATCCCACTTATTAAACCTGACAGGGCACACCTGTGAAGTGAAAACCATTTCCGGTGACTACCTCTTGAAGCTCATCAAGAGAATGCCAAGAGTGTGCAAAGCAGTCATCAAAGCAAAAGTTGGCTACTTTGAAGAACCAAGAATATAAGACATATTTTCAGTTGTTTAACACTTTTTTGTTAAGTATATAATTCCATATGTGTTAATTCATAGTTTTGATGCCTTCAGTGTGAATGTACAATTTTCATAGTCATGAAAATACAGAAAAATCTTTAAATGAGAAGGTGTGTCCAAACTTTTGGTCTGTACTGTATATTAAAGGCTTTTTTCACTTGTCACCCTTTCGGATACCAGGTTTTAAGCCCCTCGCAGATCAAATTTGGAAAAGATTTTTGCTCCATCGATTCTGTCATACAGTTCAGAGATCAAAGGCAAGGGATACTTTTATTTAAAGGTGATTTTGTTAAGCCCTCGATGGTCAATTCAGGTATGGAGGGGACCATTATTCTTAGACACGAAGAAGAAGCAGGCAGCCTGAGTAGAGGATTTACGGATGAATCCCTTGGCCAAGTGTTCTTGAATGTATTCAGACATGGTATGAGTCTCAGGCAGAGATAGCGGATACACCTGACCCTGTGGCAATGAAGAATCAGGAAGCAGGTTGACAGAATACTCATAAGGTCTGTGGGGTGGCAGGAACTCTGCCTTCTTTTCACATAAGACGTCTGCAAAGGCACGATAATGGACAAGCAGAGAAGCAAGGTTCAAAAACACAGAAGGTGGAGTCTTTGGCATCACCTTGGCAAGGCAGTTGGAAGCACAATATGGTCCCCAGTGAAACACTGGTGGACCAGTCAACAACCAGCGCAAGTACACGCAGCCATGGAGGACCCAGGAGAATAGAATTCATGGATCTGGGTAGCACACAGAAGAAATTTTTTTAAGAATGCTGGACTCCAATTTGCAGTGTCACTGGCTGCGTGATGAATCAAATAGGCTCTCCCAGAAGTTGTCCATCAATGGAGGCAAATAGTCAGAGGATGATTCAGCTGTAGTTTAGGGAGCTGAAGTTGACAGACCAGATCCTAATTAATGAAGTTGCCCATGGAGCCAGAATACAGATGGGCAGCCGTAGAAAGAGACTTCTCCTCCCAGGCCAGGGTAGCCTCAGTCAGTAGCTTTGGAGAGAAATTACTCTCACCTGGGGGGTGTCTCTCCGGCCCACTCTAGGTGCTGGAGTTTTACGGTTTTACAGAGCACTGGCGTACAAGATTTCCCTTGCCTCCACAGTAAATGCATACACTCTCTCTGTACCTCCGCTGTTGTTCTTGCACAGAAAGTTTGGCCCATTCAACCTGCTTTGGCTCAGTGGCTGGTAGTACATCTTTCAGAAGCAAGGGAAACTGGAAGTTTGAAGCCAATTTGGGTTGTCTTCTGGCACAAGAAGACACTGAAGCTTGTTCCAGTGCTTGCTCATGGAAGCCGAGATCTATCCTAGTGGCCAGGTGTATAAGGGCATCCAGCTAGGATGGTAGATCTTTGGTGCCAACTCATTCTTTATATGGCTAAACAGGCACTGCTAGAAGGTCGCCACCAGGGCTTCTTCATTCCAAGTCAACTCCGCCGCCAAGTTACAAAAGTGTAAGGCATACTGATCCGTGCTCTGCTTTAGAGACAAAGAAGACGAAGCGGCTGAGGAGGTACAGCCTTGAACCTTGAATACCACTCATAACCACCAGGAACTTCTCAGCATTGTGGGTCTCTGGACCACCACACTACCAATAGGGGCGTACATAGAAAGCATGAGGTCCCATAGCAGAAGTTCTAATTGGCCTCCACCCCCCCCTCAAAAAAACAAAAAATAATGTTCAGCGAGATCAAAGATGAGCATATCTCACAGCTTTGCAGCCCTTACAAAGTAATTTTCCTCCTATTGAAGCCCCTAGATTGCCCTTTAATTGCCCTCATACAGTATGATGCCAACAATAGTGCCCCCCTGAAACACAGTGTGATAACCCCATGGTAAATTCTTCCACAGTACCCTCCACACGCATGGTATGATGACCCTACTGTGCCCCTCTCCCCATCAACCTTCCCCTGGCAAAGTGTAGTGTCTCCATCACAGTATTATGCCCTAACTGTGATCGCCACACAGCCCTCCAAGTGATGGGTGTCTCAATATTGAAACCGCTGGTGGAACCAGCCTCTTGCATGGTACCACCAGCGGAGCACCGTCACGAACATACGCCACACACGCCGCCGCCGGGATCAGCCAAACGATTCACTGACCGCCGCCATCTTTGTACAGGAGGAGCGAATGTGCAGTTTTAATGTGACCGCCGCTATCTGCCTGCACACAAAGATGGCGGCGGTCTGGGGTGAGTTCACATAGGAAAGAGAGGACACACAGGGGGGAGACAGCTCAAACGAGAGAACACATGAGGAAAGAAGAAAGCACAGTGGTGGAGAGAGAGAGCAGACAAGGGGGAGAGCACATGGGGTACACAGGGTAAAGAAGAGAACACATGAGAGGAGAAGACAGCAGATAGGGGGGAGAGAAAGAGCACAGGGGAGAGACACAGAGCACAGGGGGGAGACAGCTCAAACCTGACAGCACTTGAGGAGAGAACACAGCACAGGAAGGAGAGAGACAGCAAACAAGGGGGATAGCACATGGGTAGACAGGTCAAAGAAGAGAGCACAGACAGGAGAAGTCAGCACATGGAGTAAAGAGAGAGTGGATAGGTGGGTGAGCACATGGGGGGGAAAGATTCCCTACGCTGCAAAGCCTGCCCCTATCGTGACAGTACCACCCTCCCGATTCGATAGCATCGGGCCTCCATCAAGTCTATAATATAACCAGAGATGTGTCCTCCTGTCAGCCTCTGTAGACTGCGCCTGCGCAATACGCCTGCACAATCTGGCCCCAGACAGAAAAACACATCCATATTCCAGACAGGGATGAGGAGTGTGGTGCCGGATATCGCAGTTTGAGTAGGCACTGAACGCATACCGCAATCTCTGGTGCCATAAGCACATACCTGCTGGGGAGGAGTGTGGCGCCTCTGCTCAGGCAGGAGGCTGGGGGAGGAATGTGGTGTCAGAATCAACGCCTGCGCATAGCGCGATATCCGGTGCCATTTTAGTGAATACACATTTGCAGTGTGTCTTCAACAAAACCACGCCAGACATTGCGGTATGCGCATACGCGTACTCCGGCGCCATTTTGTTGAAGAAACTCAGCACATTTGTCTTCAATAAAATGGCGACGGATATCGTGCTATGCAGACGCTGATTCTGGCGCCTTTTTAGTAAAATAACCCAGGCAATGCGCTGCAGGGGAGCGATCAAAAGGTGAGTAGAAGTGTTTTTTTAATTTAATTTATGGATGGATGGGGGAGCATATACCAGTATGGGGGAGCACATAACATGTTCGGGGACCAGAATGGGGGTGCATATACCAGGATAAGGGCATAAATACCAGGATGGGGGAGCATATACCCGGATGGGGTTAAAATACCAGGACGGGGAAGCATATACCAGGATGGGGGCGCAAATACCAGGATGGGGTAGCATATACCAGGATGGGGGACCAGGATGAGGGAATATATACCAGGATTGGGGACCAGGATGGGGGAGCATATACCAGGATGGAGGCACAAATACTAGGATGGGGGAGCATATACCAGGCCAGGATGGGGGAGCATATAACAGGGTGGGAACCATATTACAGGATGGGGGCACAAATACCAGGATGGGAGAGCATATGCCAGGATGGGGGAGCATATACCAGGATGGGGGAGCAGGATGGGTGAGCATATACCAGGATGGGGGACCAGGATAGGGAAGCATATACCAGAATGGGGGACCAGAATTGGGGAGCATATACCAGGATGGGGGACGATAATCGGGAAACATATTCCAGGGTGAGGGAGAATATACCAGGATGGGGGAGCATATACCAGGATGGAGGACCAGGATTGGGGAGCATATGCCAGGATGGGGGAGCATATTCCAGGATGGGGGAGCATGTACCAGGATGCGGGAGTATGAACAAGGATGGGGAGCATGAAACAGGATGGGTGAGCATGGACAAGGATGGGGGAGCATATACCAGAATGGGGGCCAGGATTGGGGAGCATATACCAGCATAGGGGACCATATACCAATAAAAATGCTCGCCACCCAGGCATAAAACGGGTTCAATAGCTAGTACAGAATAATGGGCCTCCATACAGTATAATGGCTCCTACACACACCCCTCCACTCAGTATGATGCCCCCAACATAACCATCCACGCTGTATAATGGCGCCCATTAGCCTTCCAGACATTTTAATTGCCCTCACCCAGCCTTCTAAACAGCATACTGGCCCCTACACAGCCCTTTACACAGCATAATGAACCCCACAAAAACCTTCACACTGTATAATAGCTTGCATACATTATAATTGCCCCCACATAGCCCTCCAAACAGTATAATGGTCTCCACATAGCCCTCCAAACAGTATAATGGTCCACCACAAATCCCTGCAAACAGTATAATGCGCCCCCATATATAACTGGAAACAGTATAATGGCACATCCACATAGACCTGCAAACAATATAATAGATCCCCCACGTAGTCCTGCATACAGTATAATGACCCCCACATAGTTCTACAAACAGTATAATGGACCCCCACATAGTCCTGCAAACAGTTTAATGGTCCCAACATAGTCCTACAAACTGTATAATGGCCCCCCATATAGACCTGCAAACAATATAGAGGCACCTTCACATTGACCTGCAAACAGTATAACGGCCCCCATATAGTCCTGCACACAGTATAATGGGCCCCACATATTCCTCCATACAGTATAAAGGGCCCCACATATTCCTCCATACAGTATAATGGGCCCCACATATTCCTCCATACAGTATTACGGGCCCCACATAGTCCTCCATACAGTATTATGTGCCCCACAAAGTCCTCCATACAGTATTATGAGCGCCATATAGTACTCCATACAGTATTATGGGCCCCTGATAGTCCTCCATACAGTATTATGAGCCCCATATAGTCCTCCATACAGTATTATAGGTCTCATATAGTCCTCTATAGTATATAATGGGCCCAATATAGACCTCCATACAGTATTATGGGCCCCATATAGTCCTCCATACAGCATTATGGGCCCCATATAATCCTCCATGTATTATTATGGGTCACATATAGTCCTCCATACAGTATTATGGGTCACATACAATCCTCTATACATTATTATGGGCCCCATATAATCTTACATACAGTATTATGGGTCCCATATAATCCTATATACATTATTATGGGCCTCATATTGTCCTAAATACATTATTATAGGTCTCATGTAGTCTTTAATAGGGCCCCACATTAAAAATAAATAAATACTCACCTGTCTCCACTGCTCTGGTCTCTGCAGTGTGTCTTCTGACCCTCTGCATTGCTCAGCACAGAGGGCACGCTGTACTGACGTCATCACGCCCTCTGCCCTGAGACGTCACAGAGCTCAGAAGCAGAGGGGGAATTATGGGAGAGGGAACGTCATCTGATGGCTCCCTCTCCCATCATTGTTTTTAACTGTATCTGTATCCAGAACCAGGATGCCGATACCGCTAAAAGTATGATGCCGGGAAGGGGGTCCCATGCCAGCCCTATACCCCATAGTGGCTGCATGGTCTGCCGCCATTGGCGGTACGCCACTGGCTACCAAATAGGATTTGCCCAGGCCAGGACTTGTCCAGACAGCAGAGAGACCATAAACGCTATCTTGTTCTAGTCCAAAGGAAAAAAGATGAGTGTGGAGTATGAAGTAGATCTGACACTGACTAATGAAGCCTTAGCTCGCCTTGGAGTCTCCATTATAGCGGATGGGATCTGGAGCTTAGCAGTTCCACCATAAACTGGGGCCTTGAGAGGTTCCCTTGGGGAGGCTGACAGTCCTGGAGAGGATTTTCCAGACATGGTAAAGACAGAAGACAGGACGGACATTGCAGCTGAGTTGCCACCACATTGATAGCATGCATCTGGTCCTGACACTCACCTTGAGAGCACACCTCCTCGTACAGTACTTGTATGTTTGACTTGGGATCTCTGGGTCCCAAATTATCAGTGGGATTCATGGCCTTATCTAACTGTAATGCTGGTGGTGTGGACCCACTGTGCCATGGGGTGGGCTTACCCTGGAGGGGGCGTAACTAAGTGAATACCTGGTATTCACTGGAGTCTCTGATGGTGAGGATAGGCTTGGCCGCAGGTAGTCATCAGAAACTACTCCAGGACAGTCCCCAGATCTACAGCAGCTGGAAGGGGGGTCAGAAACTCTAATACAAGGGACAGGTAGATGAAAGCAAAGATGTGGTCAGACAATCTGAGGTCAGGGCAGGGAGCAGAGGTTTAATGTACGTAGCTGAGGTCAGCAGCGGAGAAATCAGAATAAACAGTAGAGACAATACAAGAGAGCACCTTACAGGAAACTAGATGGGAATTGAACTATAACCTTAGATCAGGGGAGGAGTGGTGGGAGGAGCCACCTAATAAACCCCCTACTGCTTGTGGATAGGCCAGGGAAGCTAAACTCTGCAGGACAAAGTGAGTTTAAGTTCCTGCAGAATCTGGCCACTCCTCCCTATAGCCTGGTGGAGACTCACCAGCTGCAGGAGGATGCAGCAGTGTTGGAAATGCTGCAAGAGGCAGCTCAGTGAGACAACCTGAGGCTGGGAGGAGCAGAGCAACCAATAACCGCAGTGAGTAGAGCAGCGTTTACCACCTGTGCTATTGGATATACTAAAGATGTGTATATGGTCATTATGGATAAACTGGGCTGTCACCAGGACTTTCCGGGCCCCATACTGGCAAAATTTTTGGGCCCCCTTTAGACTCCGCCCAGGCTCCACTCCAACTCCGCCTCCACCCCTCGAACCTTCCACAGTCCCACCACTCACTCTTGGAAAAACTCCACTTCTGCACCACGTCCTCACCAATCACACATTAACAGTTCCCATTGAACACCATATCACATACATAGCCAGCAACTTTTGTTTTGGCCTAAAGATTTTTTTAAGCCGCCACCACGACAAGGTAGACTCTTCTGGCAGGGCCTTACTCTACTCTAACCTATTATACATTTCATAAAATATCCAATACTCTATTTAGGTATATTTTTATTTATTTTTCTTTAAGGGAATGTGTCACATACATTTTTTAAATTGACCAATAATATCACATACAAAGGAAAAATACTGGTCTCTGCATAAAATAACACACAGTTATCTAGAGCACATTCCTCAACTTCTACACTATGCAGCTGAATACAGATGTGCACCATTAATATATAATTAGTTATTATGCGAACCACTATTCCAAATATAAATTGTAATCCACCACTGTGCCCCCACTGACTGTAAATAGCCACTTTTCCCACCTAATAAATATATTAATTAATTAGCATCTGCACTTTTCCCCCAATTCATCACCAGTCACACTCCGTCATCCTCAACGCCCCCATTTTCCCGATTCATTATATATACATGCCCCCCCTCTGCCCCAATTCATTATGTCTAGTGATGAGCGAGCCTGCGAGCCACTACTTAGTGCTCACTCGAGGATCACTGTGCTCAACATGCTCGGCACTAGGCGAGTATTTCCAGGTTGTTCGGCGGGAGCTGTGGTCCTCGCCCTGCATGTTTGGCGCTCTTTAGAGAGCCAATGAACATGCAGGGATTGTCTGCCATGCACTGTAATGCCGTAGCCATATTGGTTGTGGCATTACAGTGATTGGCTGGCCGCACAGCGTCATCAGGTCTATATAAGACCTGGTGCCGCTATGCTCGTCATAGTCTAACCATGAAACAGGCAGAGTAGGGAGAGATGCTGCTGAGCTAGGGACAGAATTGGTGATGTAATAGTTAGATATAGGTATTCTACAGCAAGATATATATCCATCTGAACTAACAATCCTTCTGAGAACTAATCCAGCTGCATATATTCAGTGGTGAAGGTGATAGCAGGAGTTAGGCAGGCAGGCAGGGTTTGTGGCAGTCTATACAGCACAAGAGGGTCCATTGCACGTTCTGTCTCCTGGTGCTGTTACAGATATCCATAGACATAACCCCAGATATCAGGGGCCAGGGCTAATTTTTTTTTAATCTTAATCCTGATTATTTGCTTAAAAAGCAATCCAGAGTACACCATTTTACTGCTCCATTTGCAAGTTAGCAGAATACAGCCATATTTTTTTTATTTTATTCGCATGACTGTATTGTGGAAGCAGAGAAACTTTTTTCAGTGATCAGATGTGATACCATATGACTGCCGTAATAATGCGGAAATTTTGTGGAGCGTGCCAAATATTCCACTGAATTTAAAGTCAGCCAGCTGTGTTTTGTTGAACCAATTGACACTTGGTCGCTGACAAATACCATACTATTATGTGACTGGCTGAAAACGTGGCAATCAGACGCGATCTCATATGACTGCCGTAATAATACAGAAATTGTTGAGAGTGTGTCAAATATTACACTCTATTTAAAGTATTTCAGTTGTGGGTTCAAACCTATTCACAGTTGGTCGCTGACAAATAGCATATCTTATTATCTGTGAACAATGTTGTCAAAGCATTACACCACTGTTACGGACTGACAAAAAAAAACATGCAAAAAACAAGCTAAAATGGAAAAAATGTTAAGAAACATGCTTTCCAGGGTAATGACTTGTATATAAGGCCAAATAAATACTAAAAATAAAGTTATGGACTGTGGAAGATATGACCAAAATGAATACTCATCTGGAGCTGATGATACCACTTAGCAGCACCTGTCCCTATTGTAAATACATCTAACAGTGTTATCAATAGGGAATAGAATAGATTTAAACAAAATTTGGGCAGCAGCACGCAGTATAAGGCAATAATACCTGGCTGGATCGGTGCCCGTAAAAGAATTTCAGATAAGACAGTTTATATTATAGAATATAGAATCTATTTGAATTGTCCTTCCCATTATTAAGGAGTGGGTCTCCTATACTGTTATTGCATATTCAGCAATTTCAAGGGCTGCCAAAACATAGGACGAACTCCAATACACATTTGAAGAGACGTAAAAAAATATATATATATATAAAAACACAGTAGGATCTTTCTTTAGTATAAAACCAGACTCGCCAATGTAACCTCAATGTAATCACATTGTTCAGCTCCTGCACCTCCTCCTGTTTGGCCTCCATCTCCGAAATGACCACATCAGTCACAAGCTGGAAGCACTGCAGCACTGCCTTGGCCAAGGGACAACAGGCTGTGCTGCAGATAGTATACTTAATGCGTAGGTGACAAACCGCACACTGCTGCAGAGTTGTTGAAAGCTGTAACACAGCAGGCAGATCTGTGGATCTCATCACTGAACATATAGCCAGGCATGGTCGTGTGTAACAATGGCCGGAACTTGGTGACGGAGAAATGACGGCTGGAGTAGATACGGTTTCCCTGTATGCCAGTCCTTTCATCCGACCTAAAGAATATGGCTGTGGTGAAATACATCTCTCTCCGAGAAGCAGCCCTGGCTAAGAAAAGTCTTTGTGAAGGTTCCCGGACACTCTATGGCTGATTTTTTACTGTGGATTAGATGTGCTTATGCATGTTATTTCTCAAACCGCATTGCCCAACTGTGTAGCCATGAAATTCAAAGCGCAAAGAAAGATCTTTATGTGTCGAAGCACCACCGAGAAGTGTGAGCTGATGTTGGACAGGCTGCCATTGCTTATGCAACAAGCTGTATTAGAGGACTTCCTGGGAGAAATGACAGCTGGAGTAGATACAGTTTCCCTCTATGCCAGTCCTTTCACCGAGCTAAAGAATATGGCTGTGGTGAAAAACAACTCTCACCGAGAAGCAGTGTCCCATAGCAGCTGCAAAGTTTGCACTATGATTGACCTCTCCTGATGGAGAAGCCAGAGCCCACCAGCCAACCCTGCCGAGAAGCAGCCCTGGCTAAGAAAAGTCTGTGTGAAGGTTCCTGGACACTCTATGACTTATTTTTCACAGAGGAGAAACATATGCAAACACGGGGAGAACATACAAAATCCTTGCAGATGTTGTGCTTGGTGGGATTTGAACCCAGGACCCCAGCGCTGCAAGGCTTCAGTGCTAAGTTAACCACTGAGTCACTGTGCTGCCCTCTCTGCTCTCCCTCTGATATCTAACATGCTGGAGAAACTTGCACCTACTGCCACTCAGTATCTTCAGCTCCTTTGTGAGAAACTAATCTATTTGGGCAGCGACTCAGTCTACCAAATAAAATTCCTGAGAAGGAAACTGTGGTGGCTTCGCTACTGGTACTGGGGACACTGCTAATACCATGGCGTCGTGCCATAGTTCACTGGAAATATTCCAGGCTGGTAGGAGCCAAGCTGATTACCACAGAAAAGTACCAGCAGCAAGCTAAAGAGATGGTGGTCTTTATCATCATCATGACCTGCAAGGTTTGCACTATGAACTCTCCTGAATGAGAAGCCAGGGCCCACCGGAGGAGTATCTGGTTCTCTGGTGGGCCAGTCCAACCCTGCCGAGAAGCAGCCCTGGCTAAGAAAAGTCTGTGAAGGTTCCTCGACACTCTATGGCTGCTTTTTTTACCGTTGACTGCCTCCAGCAATCTATAAGATCCCTTCACTGGCTCCTCATTGCCAAGAGACTCGAGTTCAAAACCCTAACCATGACATGCAAAGCTATCCACAACCTGTCTCCTCGATATATCTGTAACCTAGTCTCCCAGTACATACCTGCAAGCAACCTCTGATCCTCACAAGATCTCCTTCTCTACTCCCGTCTTACCTCATCCCACAATCGTATACAAGATTTCTCCCACGCATCCCTCCTACTCTTGAACTCTGTACCCCAACATATCAGACTCTCGCCTACTGTTGAAACCTTTAAAAGGAACGATAAGCCTACAACCTGTGGTAACCCTCGCTCCACCATACCGCTGCACGACCAGCTGTACCCTCACCTACTGTATCCTCACCCATCCCTTATAGACTGTTTGTTCATCCTCACAGGCAGGATCCTCTCTCCTCTTGTACCAGTTGGTGACCTCTTTTCACATATAAAGTGCAATGGAATAAATGTCACTATAATAATAAATAATAATAATTATACTACTTGTACTCTGGGTCAATTGATTGCACTTTCCTGGTGTCTGCCAATTGATGTGTTTTGGCAGCTTTTGGTCCTGTTTGAAGGTGTTGTGTATGCGTTTGGTTTTGGCCCCGATTGAACCCAATGGCGTCCAGAAATGTTCGGCGAATATTCGACAATTACATTGTCGAATATTGCAAAAACGGCGATCGTAATCCGAAACGAATATTGAAACATTCTATTGTTTCTAATCAGAAACACCCTTAAGAAAATTATGCGGCATGGCATGATTGTTTGTTACCATTGTTAATGAGTGGGTCTCCTATACTGGTAATGCAAAAACATTTACATTTACCCATGGGTTGTATACATGAACATACTGTATAACATACAGAATGTTAGAGGTTGGCCTCTAAAAAAATTTCCTATGGGCATTATAAACACCCTTACAAAAAAATTATGTGGGTGTTGCATCACACTCACCCTGGTGATATGGTGGAGGATGAGGAGAAGAAGGAGGGTGACCTAAAATAGAACAATTCCTGAAGTGTATACCCATGTCTGGGTGTGAAGGGGTGCATGGCAATAGACTACAAAAAAAATAACCACTGGATTGGAGTTTATGTTCGATGCTATCATCTGGTAGTGTTGAGAAGTCTGGCCCAATCTCGCCAAGGTAGTCCTTTAGCATCTTCTAAAACTTTTCTCTCCTTGTCAGAGTAACCTGTGTATCAGGGCCTGGGCACTGGGACGGTCGGAGAAAACTGTCCCAGACCTTCGACAGCGTTCCCATGCCTCTGCCGCAACTGGTTTGTGTCTCCCTCGCTTCTAATGATCAGTTACGGTGCACGACAAGCTCTGCGTATTTCCAAGTTGCTCGGACGGGAACTCGGGTTCCCATCCTGCATGTTTGACGCTCTTTAGAGAGCCAATGAACATGCAGGGATTGCTTGTCACGCACTGTAATACCGTAGCCATGTTGGTTGTGGGCATTACAGTGATTGGCTGGCCGCACCGAGCCATCATGTCTATATAAGACCTGGCGCTGCTATGTTCGACACAGTCTACCCCGGGATCAAGCAGAGTAGGGAGACCTGCTGCTGAGCCAGGGAGAGATTTGCTTGTTTAGCGCTAATATATGTATTCCACAACATATATCTATATATCCATCTGAACTAACAGTCCTTCTTAGGACTAATACAGGTGCATATTTTCAGTCGTGAAGGCGATAGCAGGAATTAGGTAGGCAGGCAGTGTATGTGGCAGACTGCAGTGTATATAGTTCATGAGGGTCCATAGCACATTCCTGCTGCTGCTGTTCTTACAGATATTTATAGGCATAGCCACATATATCAGGGGCCAGGGACAATTTTTTTTATCTTAATTCTGATTATTTGCTTAAAAAGCAATCCAGAGTACACATTTTTTTCTGCTCCATTTGCTTGTTAGCACTGTAGAATACAGCCAAATCTTTTCCATATTACAGCAATAAAAATCCAGAAATTTGAACAGAACGTGGAAAATATTGGCATATATTTTCATTTTGTTGCAGTGTGTCGGTCAAGCTATTCACACTAAGTCTCTGAGAAGAATAGTATTACTAAACTGCAGGCCTGCCATTTAAAACCATGGTTCTCTGTCAGACGTATCTCACATATAACCGTGTTCCAAAATCAGCCATTTCTGCCTTCCGTTTCGTTGCAGTGTGTCGGTCAAGCTATTCACACTAGGTCTGTGTGAAGAATAGTATTAGAAAATTACAGGTCTGCTATTTAAAACCGTGGTTCTCTGTCAGACGTATTACATAAATAACTGTGTTCCAAAATCAGCCATTTCTGCCTTCCATTTCATCGCAGTGTGTCAGTCAAGCTATTCACACTAGGTCTCTGTGAAGAATAGTATTAGTAAATTACAGGCCTGCTATTTAAAACCGTGGTTCTCTGTCAGACGTATCACATATAACTCCGTTCCAAAATCAGCCATTTCTAGTGAACGTGGAAAATATTGTCCTCCATTTAAAATGGGCAAGGTGCGTGGCTAGGGACGGGAAAGTGGACATGATGGTGCATGCAAAGGCCGAGGCCATGGGCAAGCTGAAATTGTGCCACAACAAACACACACATCTTGTTGCCCAACCTTCCTGTCCCAACTGCTAGGGGACCGCAGCACATCACTGTTGAACCCAGAGCAATGTCAAAATGTTGTTTGTTGGATAGCAGATAATGCTTCCAGTCACTTTGACACCACCACTACCACCCTGTCTTCCACATGCTCAAGTCTCAGTAGCCGTGAATGTGGACCGCATATCCCTCACCCTGATCCTTCTTCCTCCCACCATGCCGAGTGCCTGGAGACAACTGATCCCACACTTGGACACTCAGAAGAGCTGTTCACTTTTCCATTTGTAGATTCGGACCTCTCGCCCGGTATGCTTCAAGTGAGTCAAGAGTAGCGATGCCCAAATATTTGAGCAGCCACGGTCACACGAAGGCAATGGTGGGAAAGTGCAATTACTGTCGCAAGAGGTGGATGATGATGATGATGAGACCCAAGGTCCGACTGGGTCCCGGCTTCCACTATATTAACCCAGTGTGCCATCAGCAAGATGTACCGTCCCTACCCATGATCACTGTCCACGTGTCTGTGGTTAGGTGGACTTTCTCGAGTACCGAGGGATGGCCGCTGCCATCAGGTTGTGGAACGCTTCCATCTCCACTAGCTTATAAGGCAACATTTCGAGCGCAAGCAGTCGCGAAATGTGTGACTTTAGTAATGTAACCTGTGGGGCATTGGCTGTGTATTTGCCTTGCGTTGCAAGGACTGGGGTAGGGACAACTGAACGCTGCACTGGGAAAAGGACGTGGACGTGCTTGCTGATGGTGCTAGTTTAGAGTGTGCAATGACATGTGCATGGTGCTTTGCAGCCATGTGCCTGATAATGCTGGTGGTGGTCAGGCTGCTAGTTTTTCTACCCCTGCTGATGCTGGCCTGGCAGGTGCTGCAAATGGCCTTTTTGGAGTTATCTGCAGAGTCTTTAAAAGACAACCAGACTCGGGAAGACCTAACAGTTGTATTGGCAACTTCCGTCATGTTGGTATTACGGGGAACGCTTTCCCACCTTATGTCTTTGGCCACCACACTGCTTCTTAGTGCTTGTTGTGGTGCTACGCCTCCCTCCCCCTGTGTGCTGCAGTCCTCACTATGCATTTTCCCTTGCCAGGTTGGGTCAGTGACTTCATCGTCCACCGCTTCATCTTCCACTTCCACACCCTGGTCCCCCTCCTGACTTTCTGTCCATTGTGTCTCATCATTATCCACCTCTTGTGACAGTGATTGCACTTTCCCACCGTCACCTTCGGGTGACCATGGCTGCTCAAATCGCTACATGTGAGCTTCTGCTGCCCTGCCTGAAGCTGGCCGGGCGAGAGGCCCGAATCTGTCAATAGAAAAGTGAACAGCTCTTGGGGTAACTCTGGACTCCAAACTCTCCTTCAAATCACATATCCAAGCTCTTTCTGCTTCTGAGCGAACCGAGCAAGAGGCAAGAATCTATAAATGGAAAGATGAACAAAACAGCTCTTCGAAGTGTCCAAGTGTGGGATCAGATGTCTGAGGGCAATCAGAATGGTGGGAGGAAAGAGGATCAGGATGATTAAGATGCCGACTTCAAATAAAAAAAATCTCCCGGATCCGCACATTCCTCAACCACAAATCTACAAAAACAATAGTGCATGCCCTCATCATCTCCCATCTCGACGACTGCAACCTCCTGCTCTGTGGCCTCCCTTCTAACACTCTCGCATTCCTCCAATCTATCCTAAACTCTGTTGCCTGACTAATCCACCTGTCCCATTGCTATTCCCTGGCTCCCCATTGCCCAGAGACTCCAGTTCAAAACCCTAACCTTGGTATGCAAAGCCATCCACAACCTGTCTCCTCCATACTTCTGTGACCTAGTCTCCCGGTACTTACTTGCACACAATCCTCACAAGATCTCCTTCTCTACTCCCCTCTTATCTCTTCTTCCCACAATCACATACATGATTTCTCCCGTGCATCCCCCCTTCTCTGGAACTCTCTAACCCAACATTTCTGACTCTCGCCTACTGTTGAAATCTTCAAAAGGTACCTGAAGACCCTCCTCTTTTGACAAGCGTACATACTGCAGTAACCCTTGCTCCACCATACCGCTGCACGATCAGCTCTATCCTCACCTACTCTATCCTCACCCATCCCTTGTAGGCTGTGAGCCCGCACGGGCAGCGCCCTCTCCTCTCCTGTACCAGTCACTGTCACATTTTTCTTCCAGATTATTGTAATTGTTTTTGCGATGTATACCTCTTTTTCACATGTAAAGCGCCATGGAATAAATGGCGCTAAAGTAATAAAAATAATGTGGTCCAGACTCACGGCTACTGACACGGGACCATGCGGAAGACAGGGAGGTGGTGGTAGCAAACTGACTGGAAGCATTATCTGCTGTAACATCCCTGGCAGCATGCTGGCATGGCTTCCCATCTCCCACCATGCAAGACCGCCGACTTACTCACCAATTCAGGCTGCGAATTGTGTTCCTCTGCTGGCTGTGTGCATGTGTCTTGGCTGCATGTTTAGGGCAGCGGTGGCAGCACTTCCTGATTCTTAAAGGAACAGTGCACACATTCCTAATGGGTCCCCAGCCTATTGCTGTGAATCACTGGGTACTTAAGGCACCTCCGCCCAGTGGGAGGAGCCTGAGCAACACTATCTTTCAGTGTTTTCTATGCAACTGCTGAGCTTCCAGGTCCTGTCCTGTATCTTGCCTGTTTATGCCACCCTGGGGGCTGAGTACCCAGACCTGTACCTCTGTCCTGTATCTATCCTGTTCTGCCACCCTGGGGGCTGTGTACCCAGTCCTGTTACTTGTGCCTATGACTTCTAGTCTATTTCTGCCACCCTGGGAGCTGAATGCCCAGGCCTGTATCTGTACTCTGTTTCTGTGTCAGTTCCTGTCTGAACAGTGTCCTAACCTGTTACCTGTTTGCCTCTATGTCTGATCCTTCCCTTTACCTCCTATGTCTATTCTGGTACCTTTCTCATATCTTGCAGTGTCTGTACCAGAACCTCCTACCTGTTGTCTCTGTACTTCAGCTTGTGAGTGTGTCCACTTGCTACTTCATAGCAAGTAACTTGTGTGTATCTGTCTCTGTTTGTCTCGTTTCCCTGCCCCTGTATCTACCTTCTGTGTTCTAGCTGTCTTCCTGTGCTTTCCTGACCCTGTCTGTTCCATGTGAACAGAGCCCTGTCTCGCCTGGCTGCGCTCTGCAACATTCCCACCTGGCCGCACTCTGCGGCATTCCCACCTGGCCACGCTCTGCTCCCGTCTGCACTCTGCGGCTCTGCTCCTGTATCCCAGTCTGTACTGGTCCCTATCCAGCCTGTCTACCTGCAGCTCTGCTCCTGTATCCCAGTCAGTACTAGTCCCTATCTAGCCTGTCTACCTGCAGCGCTGCTCCTGTATCCCAGTTTGTAATGGTCCCTATCCAGCCTGTCTACCTGCCTGCCTGTCGGTATATCAGCCGTGTCCGCCAGCATCTGCCTGTCTGTATACCAGCCGTGCCCACCAGTGCCTGCCTGTCTGAATACCAACCGTGTCTGCTTGTCTGTATACCAGCCATGCCCGCCAGTGCCTCTCTGTCTGTATTGTCGCAGAGTGCATCTTCTTACAGTCACCACTGTACTTACGAGAGCTTCAATCAGCAAGATATCTTGAGTAAACAGTATTTACTTCATACTGGATAAACAAGAGATACAATTCAGTGTCACACAGTCCGAGTGCTGCTGACATAACACATTCAGGAAAGGAAGAAAAAAAACACAGGAAGTAAGAAAACAACCAACAATGAGAGCTTCCCTCCCCACATTACAGCAAGCATATAACTTTACACACTATCGCCATCTGCTGTCTGGTTAGTATAAAGTCCTCCTTTCACTTATAATAAGTCCTAATCTGTTGCATATGCCAACATGTATACCAGCCGTATCCGTCAGTACCTACCTGCCTGTCTGCACGCCAGCCGAACCTGCCTGTTCCTGCATACCCAGATGTGGGTCAACAGCTGTGTGACCTAGGTCTGCCCTGGAGTTGCACCTGGGCCACCTCCCTCGTCCCTCCTCGGATTGCGGAGTTGTTAAGTCGCTGTGTGTCCGGGGTCGGATCTGGCGAGGCCCCTAGTCACGCCCCTCCAGGTACTCCTCAGTTAGTGGCCCAGTGGGACCAGAAACCACGCCAAACAGTCGGGGCATGAGTGTAACATCTGCTATCCAACCAACAACCTTTTCACACTGCTCTACCTTCAAGAGTGGTGTTCCGTGGCCTCCTAGAAATTGGGACAGGAAGTTAGTTCAACATGATTTGGGTGTTTATTGTGCTCCCTCAGCAGGCACAGTTTCATCTTGCCCAAGGCCTCGGCCTCTGCATGCACCATCACCCTCACCATTACGTCTACTTCCCCGTCCCTTGCACCACACCTTGCCCATTTTAAATAGAGTATAATATTTGTCACATTGCCAAAAATGTCTGTATTATTAATGCAGTAATATAGGATCACGTCTGATGACCACGGTTTTAGGCAGTGACCTGGGAGTCAGAGATGCTTCCAGGGGTCTTCCCCATGCTGTTCCCATGTCTTTTCAGCACTGTATGAATGTGTGTGATGATATCTCACACACCACATGGCCATATAAGGTAGTAAAATGTTAAAATGACATTTACCGATGAATGTATTTTTCACGTTGAAAGCAATGCTAAAGTGCAAAAACGCATCAAAAACGCTACGTGTGAACATAGCCTAAGGTGTGGAGGAGCATTTTTGTTTTTGGTTATTTATTTTACCTTATATAGAAGTCATTATCCTGGAAAGGATGTTCCTTAACATTTTTCCCAGGAAAATCCATTTTGGTTTTGTATGTTTTATTGTGAGTCCGTAAAAGTGGCGTAATACTCTGGCAACGTTGTTGACAGCATTGACCCTGGCTGGACACACAAGGGGGAACCCTGGTTGGACACACAAGGGGGAACCCTGGCTGGACACACAAGGGGGGGCCCAGCTGGACACACAAGGGGGAACCCTGGCTGGGCACATGAGGGGAGGCCAAGCTGGACACACGAGGGGGGCCAAGCTGGGCAAACGAGGGGGGGCCAAGCTGGACACACGATGCGGGAGCCCTGGCTGGATACACGAGGCGGGAGCCCTGGCTGGATACACAAGGGGGAATCCTGGCTGGACACGCAAGGGGGAACCCTGGCTGGACACACAAGGGGGGGCCTGGCTGGACACCCAAGGGGGGGCCTTGGCTGGACACACAAGGGGGGCCCTGGATGGACACACAAGGGGGAGCCCTGGCTGGACACACAAGGGGGGGCCCTGGCTGGACACACAAGGGGGGGCCCTGGCTGGACACACAAGGGGGGGCCCTGGCCGGACACACAAGGGGGGACCCTGGCTGGACCCAGGCAAAGGGGGGTGGGCAGGATGGGTATATGGGGGGCAGGCTGGACACATGGAGGCCAGGATGGATATATGGGGGGGCAGGCTGGACACATGGAGGCCAGGATGGATTTATGGGGGGGCAGGCTGGACACATGGGGGTCAGGATGGATATATGCAGGGGGTAAGGGCAGGATGGATATATTTTTGTTTTTGGTTATTTATTTTACCTTATATACAAGTCATTATCCTGGAAAGGATGTTCCTTAACATTTTTCCCAGGAAAATCCATTTTGGTTTTGTATGTTTTATTGTGAGTCCGTAAAAGTGGCGTAATACTCTGGCAACGTTGTTGACAGCATTGACCCTGGCTGGACACACAAGGGGGAACCCTGGTTGGACACACAAGGGGGAACCCTGGCTGGACACACAAGGGGGGGCCCAGCTGGACACACAAGGGGGAACCCTGGCTGGGCACATGAGGGGAGGCCAAGCTGGACACACGAGGGGGGCCAAGCTGGACAAACGAGGGGGGGCCAAGCTGGACACATGATGCGGGAGCCCTGGCTGGATACACGAGGCGGGAGCCCTGGCTGGATACACAAGGGGGAATCCTGGCTGGACACACAAGGGGGAACCCTGGCTGGACACATAAGGGGGGGCCTGGCTGGACACACAAGGGGGGCCCTGGCTGGACACACAAGGGGGAGCCCTGGCTGGACACACAAGGGGGGGCCCTGGCTGGACACAAGGGGGAACCCTGGCTGGACACACAAGGGGGGCCTGGCTGGACACCCAAGGGGGGGCCTTGGATGGACACACAAGGGTGGCCCTGGCTGGACACACAAGGGGGAGCCCTGGCTGGACACACAAGGGGGGGCCCTGGCTGGACACACAAGGGGGGGCCCTGGCCGGACACACAAGGGGGGACCCTGGCTGGACCCAGGCAAAGGGGGGTGGGCAGGATGGGTATATGGGGGGCAGGCTGGACACATGGAGGCCAGGATGGATATATGGGGGGGCAGTCTGGACACATGGAGGCCAGGATGGATTTATGGGGGGGCAGGCTGGACACATGGGGGTCAGGATGGATATATGCAGGGGGTAAGGGCAGGATGGATATATTTTTGTTTTTGGTTATTTATTTTACCTTATATACAAGTCATTATCCTGGAAAGGATGTTCCTTAACATTTTTCCCAGGAAAATCCATTTTGGTTTTGTATGTTTTATTGTGAGTCCGTAAAAGTGGCGTAATACTCTGGCAACGTTGTTGACAGCATTGACCTGGGAGTCAGAGATGCTTCCAGTGGTTTTCCCCATGCTGTTTCCATGTCTTTTCAGCACTTTTCCCATCGATTTCTGCAATTTTTAGGCCCTCTGCAGACCTCCTGGGGGGCCACCGGAAAAAATGCTTGCGTTTCCCATAGACTTACATTGGGCTCGTTGCTCGGACCGAGCACTCGAGCATTCCAATTTGTTCGACTCGAGCATCGAGCATTTTAGTGCTCGCTCATCACTAATCATGTCCTCTCTCTCTCTCCCACCCCCACTTCATCATCATTTACCCCACCACCCCCAATTCATCATCATTTGTTGTCCTCCACCCTCAATTCATTATCATTTGCTCTCCCCACCTAAGATGGTCACAAAGATTACAAAAGAACATACCAGGTCATATCACATATAGTGGGACTATTTCTCCCTAGGATGTATATTAGGCTTATTAGGCTATACAGGGTCGGTCTGGGCTGGCGGGATACCGGGAAAATTCACGGTGGGCCCTGCCCCTGCTGCAGAGGAGAGGGGGAGAAGAGAGCAAAAAAAAAATCCTGCGGTTTTAAGGGGCACGGGCCCTTTAAATGCGCAGGCACAGTGTATGCAGGGACACGCGCACGCGGCATTCATTACCTGAACCACCGCGGCGCACGTCCCTGTGAAGCAGCTGAAGCTGCGCGTCTCCCTTCGCCGGCCGGCGTATGACGTCATCGTCATGCGCCTGCTGTGAAGGAGGCGCGCAACTCAGGAGAAGGAGGACACCGCACGGGAGCGCAGGAAGGTAAGAGGTGTGTGTGTGTGTGTGTGTGTGTGTGTGTAATGGTCTGGGCCCCTGGCTGGACACACAAGGGGGGGGCCCAGCTGGACACACAAGGGGGGGGCCCAGCTGGACAGACACACAAGGGGGTAGCCTGGCTGGACACACAAGGGGTTAGCCGACTGGACACAAAAGGGGGGGTCCTGGCTGGACACACAGGGGGGAACCCTCGCTGGACACACAAGCGGGGCCCAGCTGGACACACAAGGGGGGCCCAGTTGGACACACAAGAGGGAGCCAACTGGACACAAAAGGGGGGAACCCTGGCTGGACACACAAGGGGGGAACCCTGGCTGGACACACAATGGGGGCCCAGCTGGACACACAAGGGGGGATCCGACTGGACACACAAGGGGGGGCCCTTGCTGTACACAAAAGGGGGGACCCTGCCTGGACACACAAGGGGGGAACCCTGGATGGACACACAAGGGGGGGCCCAGCTGGACACACAAGGGGGAGCCGACTGGACACACAAGGGGGGCCCTGGCTGGACACACAAGGGGGAACCCTGGCTGGACACACAAGGGGGAACCCTAGTTGGACACACAAGGGGGAAGCCTGGCTGGACACACAAGGGCGGGCCCAGCTGGACACACAAGGGGGAACCCTGGCTGGGCACATGAGGGGAGGCCAAGCTGGACACACGAGGGGGGCCAAGCTGGACAAACAAGGGGGGGCAAGCTGGACACACGATGTGGGAGCCCTGGCTGGATACACGAGGCGGGAGCCCTGGCTGGATACACAAGGGGGAATCCTGGCTGGACACGCAAGGGGGAACCCTGGCTGGACACACAAGGGGGGGCCTGGCTGGACACCCAAGGGGGGGCCTTGGATGGACACACAAGGGGGGCCCTGGCTGGACACACAAGGGGGAGCCCTGGCTGAACACACAAGGGGGGGCCCTGGCTGGACACACAAGGGGGGGCCCTGGCCGGACACACAAGGGGGGACCCTGGCTGGACCCAGGCAAAGGGGGGTGGGCATGATGGGTATATGGGGGGCAGGCTGGACACATGGGGGTCAGGATGGATATATGCAGGGGGTAAGGGCAGGATGGATATATTTTTGTTTTTGGTTATTTATTTTACCTTATATACAAGTCATTATCCTGGAAAGGATGTTCCTTAACATTTTTCCCAGGAAAATCCATTTTGGTTTTGTATGTTTTATTGTGAGTCCGTAAAAGTGGCGTAATACTCTGGCAACGTTGTTGACAGCATTGACCTGGGAGTCAGAGATGCTTCCAGTGGTTTTCCCCATGCTGTTTCCATGTCTTTTCAGCACTTTTCCCATCGATTTCTGCAATTTTAGGCCCTCTGCAGACCTCCTGGGGGGCCACCGGAAAAAATGCTTGCGTTTCCCATAGACTTACATTGGGCTCATTGCTCGGACCGAGCACTCGAGCATTCCAATTTGCTCGACTCGAGCATCGAGCATTTTAGTGCTCGCTCATCACTAATCATGTCCTCTCTCTCTCTCCCACCCCCACTTCATCATCATTTACCCCACCACCCCCAATTCATCATCATTTGTTGTCCTCCACCCTCAATTCATTATCATTTGCTCTCCCCACCTAAGATGGTCACAAAGATTACAAAAGAACATACCAGGTCATATCACATATAGTGGGACTATTTCTCCCTAGGATGTATATTAGGCTTATTAGGCTATACAGGGTCGGTCTGGGCTGGTGGGATACCGGGAAAATTCACGGTGGGCCCTGCCCCTGCTGCAGAGGAGAGGGGGGAGAAGAGAGCAAAAAAAAAATCCTGCGGTTTTAAGGGGCACGGGCCCTTTAAATGCGCAGGCACAGTGTATGCAGGGACACGCGCACGCGGCATTCATTACCTGAACCACCGCGGCGCACGTCCCTGTGAAGCAGCTGAAGCTGCGCGTCTCCCTTCGCCGGCCGGCGTATGACGTCATCGTCATGCGCCTGCTGTGAAGGAGGCGCGCAACTCAGGAGAAGGAGGACACCGCACGGGAGCGCAGGAAGGTAAGAGGTGTGTGTGTGTGTGTAATGGTCTGGACACACAAGGGGAAGCCCAGCGGGACACACAAGGGGGGGGCCCAGCTGGACAGACACACAAGGGGGTAGCCTGGCTGGACACACAAGGGGTTAGCCGACTGGACACAAAAGGGGGGGTCCTGGCTGGACACACAGGGGGGAACCCTCGCTGGACACACAAGCGGGACCCAGCTGGACACACAAGGGGGGCCCAGTTGGACACACAAGAGGGAGCCAACTGGACACAAAAGGGGGGAACCCTGGCTGGACACACAAGGGGGGAACCCTGGCTGGACACACAATGGGGGCCCAGCTGTACACACAAGGGGGGAGCCGACTGGACACACAAGGGGGGGCCCTTGCTGTACACAAAAGGGGGACCCTGCCTGGACACACAAGGGGGGAACCCTGGATGGACACACAAGGGGGGGCCCAGCTGGACACACAAGGGGGGAGCCGACTGGACACACAAGGGGGGGCCCTGGCTGGACACACAAGGGGGAACCCTGGCTGGACACACAAGGGGGAACCCTAGTTGGACACACAAGGGGGAACCCTGGCTGGACACACAAGGGGGGGCCCAGCTGGACACACAAGGGGGAACCCTGGCTGGGCACATGAGGGGAGGCCAAGCTGGACACACGAGGGGGGCCAAGCTGGACCAACGAGGGGGGGCCAAGCTGGACACACGATGCGGGAACCCTGGCTGGATACACGAGGCGGAAGCCCTGGCTGGATACACAAGGGGGAATCCTGGCTGGACATGCAAGGGGGAACCCTGGCTGGACACACAAGGGGGGGCCTGGCTGGACACCCAAGGGGGGGCCTTGGCTGGACACACAAGGGGGAGCCCTGGCTGGACACACAAGGGGGGGCCCTGGCTGGACACACAAGGGGGAGCCCTGGCCGGACACACAAGGGGGGACCCTGGCTGGACCCAGGCAAAGGGGGGTGGGCAGGATGGGTATATGGGGGGCAGGCTGGACACATGGAGGCCAGGATGGATATATGGGGGGGCAGGCTGGACACATGGAGGCCAGGATGGATTTATGGGGGGGCAGGCTGGACACATGGGAGTCAGGATGGATATATGCAGGGGGTAAGGGCAGGATGGATATATGAGGAGGTAGGCTGGACACATGGAGGCCAGGATGAATATATAGAGGGGGCAGACTGAACACATGGAGGCCAGGATGGATATATGGGGGGCGGCAGGTTGAACACATGGAGGCCAGGATGGATATATGGGGGGGGACAGGCTGGACACATGGGGGGTTAGGATGGATATGTGGAGGGGCAGGCTCGATACACGTGGGCTAACATAAATATATGGAGGGGCACGCTGGATATATGGGTGGTGTCAGGATGGATATATGCAGGGGGTAAGGGCAGGATGGATATATGAGGAGGCAGGCTGGACACATGGAGGCCAGGATGGATATGTAGGGGGGGCAGGCTGGACACATGGAGGCCAGGATAGATATATGGGGGGGCAGGCTGGACACATGGAGTCCAGGATGGATATGTAGGGGGAGCAGGCTGGACACATGGAGGCCAGGATGGATATATGGGTGGGGCAGGCTGGACACATGGAGTCCAGGATGGATATATGGGGGGGCAGGATGGACATATGGGGGGGTGTCAGGATGGATATATGCAGGGGGGAAGGGCAGGATGGATATATGGGGGGGAGGCTGGACACATGGAGTCCAGGAGGGATATATGGGGGGGCAGACTGGAAACATGGAGGCAAGTATGGATATGGGGGGGCAGGCTGGCCACATGGGGGGCTAGGATGGGTATATGGGAGGGGGCAGGCTCGATACACGTGTGCTAGGATAAATATATGGAGGGGTCACACTGGACAAATGGGGGCCAGAAGGGATATATGCAGGGGGGTGTCAGGATGGATACATGGAGTCCAGGATGGATATATGGGGGGGCAGGCTGGAAACATGGAGGCAAGGATGGATATGTGGGGGGGGGCAGGCTGGCCACATGGGGGGCTAAGATAGATATATGGGGGGGAGGGCAGGCTCGATACATGTGGGCTAGGATAAATATATGGAGAGGCCACCCTGGACATATGGGGGCCAGAAGGGACATATGGGGGTGCCTGGCTGGACAAGGGACTTTATTACTGTTTGGGGGCCAGATTGAGGAACATACTTTATTAGTTTATGGTGGCCAGTGGGGAACATTATTACTTTAGATTCCAATTATTATTATTACATTATTACTTCTGTAATATAATTTACTTTTTAGGAAACTGTTTTCCATGGGATGAGACAAAAGAGGAGTCCTGTTACTGTGCAGGATGGCACTATATTGCTTTTTTTATTCAACTGGTATAGTGTAGAAGTCAGGGGGAAAAGTGGGAATATTCTCTAGAAGAGATCAGTTATTGGTAACTGTGTGTTATTTTCTGCAGAGACGATTCCTGGCTGGAAGAAGTGATGGCGGACTGTGCCTGATGAAGAAGAAAAGCAAAGATGAAGGACTTCACCTAGAAACGTAACTGGTGAATCAGTGTATTACATGTACACTTACACTACACACGTGGTCAAAATTGTTGGTACCCCTCGTTTCATGAAAGAAAAACCCACAATGGTCACACAAATAACTTGAATCTGATAAATTACAAATTTTTGAAAATGAACAAATGAAAGTCAGACATTGCTTTTCTGCTTCCACAGAATTAAAAAAAAATTAACCTCATGAAATCGGCCTGGACAGAAAAGATGGTTCTTCTTAACTTATTATTTTGTTGAACAACCTTTTGAGGCAATCACTGCAATCCAACGATTCTTGTAACTGTCAATGAGACTTCTGCACCTCTCAACAGATATTTTGGCCGACTCCTCATGAGCAAACTGCTCCAGTTGTCTCGTGTTTGAAGGTTGCCTTTTCCAGACGGCATGTTTCAGCTCTTTCCAAAGATGCTCAATAGGATTTAGGTCAGGGCTCATAGAAGGCCACTTCAGAATAGTCCAATGTTTTCCTCTTAGCCATTCCTGGGTCATTATCCTGTTGCAAGACCCATGACCTGCGACTGAGACCAAGCTTTCTGACACTGGGCAGCACATTTCTCACTAGAATCCCTTGATAGTCTTGAGATTTCATTGTACCCTGCACAGATTCAAGACACCTTGTGCCAGATGCCCCAGAACATAACAGCCTCCCCCATGTTTCACAGTAGGGACAGTGTTCTTTTCTTGATATGCTTCATTTTTCCATCTGTGAACATAGAGCTGATGTGCCTTGCCAAAAACTTCCATTTTTGTCTCATCTGTCCATAATACATTCTCCCAGAAGCTTTGTCGCTTGTCAACATGTAGTTTGTCAAATTCCAGTCTGGATTTTTTATTATTTTTTTTTTCAACAATGGTGTTCTCCTTGGTCGTCTCCCATGAAGTCCACTTTGGATCAAACAACGATGGATAGTACGATCTGACATTGATGTTCCTTGAGCTTGAAGTTCACCTTTAATCTCTTTAGAAGTTTTCCTGGACTCTTCTGTTACCATTCATATTATCCGTCTCTTTGATTTGTCATCAATTTTCCTCCTGTGGCCACGTCCAGGGAGGTTGGCTACAGTCCCATGGATCTTAAGTTTCTGCATAATATGTGACACTGTAGTCAAAGGAACATAAAGCTGCTTGGAGATGGTCTTATAACCTTTATCTTTAACATGCTTTTCTATAATTTTCTTTCTAATCTCCTGAGACAACTCTTTCCTTTGCTTCCTCTGGTCCATGTTGATTGTGGTACACACCATGTCACCAAACCTCACAGTGAGTATCTGTAGCCCTATATAAAGGCCCACTGACTGATTACAAGATTGTAGACACCTGTGATGCTAATTAGTGGACACAACTTGATTTAACATGTCCCTTTTGTCACATTATTTTCAGGGGTACCATCATTTCTTTCCAGGCCTATTTCATGAGTTTAACTTTTTTTAAATTCTGTGGAAGCAGAAAAGCAATGTCTGACTTTCATTTCTTCATTTTCATAGATTTTTAATTTATTATTACTTTTGTCAGATTCAAGTTATTTCTGTGACCATTGTGGGTTTTTCTTTCATTAAATGAGGGGTACCAACAATTCTGACCACGTGTGTATATAGTATATACAGAGCTCCTGTGTATGTCACTGGTGATCACTGAATTACGTATACACTATATACAGAGCTTCTGTGTATAATGTCACTGGTGACCACTGTATTACCTGTACACTATATACAGAGCTGCTGTTTATAATGTCACTGGTGATCACTGTGTTACCTGTACACTGACACAATATACAGAGCTCCTGTGTATAATATCACTGGTGATCACTGTATTACCTGTACAATGACACTACATACAGAGCTCCTGTGTATAATGTCACTGGTGATCACTGTGTTACCTGTACACTGACACTATATACAGAGCTCCTGTGTATAATGTCACTGGTGGTAATAACAGGGTTGTTAGTATTGTGGTTTGCATTCATGATCAGTATTGTAGTATTTGGTCACTTTGGGGTGGTAATATGTGGTCTGGTCATGGTGTGGCCATATTTGTTCCTTGTATGTGGTATTATTCAGTCACTATGTGGTGGTAATATGTGATCTAGTCATGGTGTGGCGATATTTGTCCCTTTTGTATGTGGTATTATTGGTGTTGATATAGTGAACTGTGTTGTGTATGGCGGTCATTTTGTTCTTGCTGATATTAACTAGGAAAAGATTTTTTTCCATTAGGCCACAGCCCCACCATTAGTATTTGGTTAGTATTTTTTCTCAGGAGTCGCTGCCAAATCAAGTAGTGGGTGATAAATGCAGAATTGGTGACTTGTTTCTATTCTACATTTTCTCTGATTGTTCCTCACCTGGTTTTGGCTCCCACTCCTGAAAAAAAAAATACTGACCGGATACTGACCAAATACTGATAGTGGGGCCGTGGCTTTAGAGATTAAATACTTGGACCAGAGCAGCAGAGATGCACTTACAGGGGTTCTCCGGTGAAAACAAGTAATCACCTCTCCACAGGATCAGTGATAATATTGATTGGTGGGGGTCTGACTGCTGGGACACAATTGGCAGAATGTGGAGCTTTTCTCCCCATTAGACTGGAGCGGCATGTGAGATGCGACCACTGCTATTTTTTGGAAGCCCCCAAGAGAATGAATGGAGCTGCGGTCAGACGTCCCAGCTGTTGCTGCATTTTAAAATGGGGATAAGTGTCCTGTCAGGGATAAAACCTCCCCATTCTTCTGATAGGTGCGTTTTCCAATGTTCGGACCCAAACGAAAAATAAGTTATCACCTATCCTGTAGAGCCCATGGATCGGTGATAACTTATTTTAACCAAAGAACCCCTTTAATGCAAACTACAGTAATTCTACATCCCAGTTAGTGTCGCACAGTAGATGTGCAGGAGCCGCCAGTCAATGCTCCACTATAACAGGGATAGCGGATAACAGATATTTGCATATGGCTGTAGGTGGGCCCCTAGAGTCAGTTCTCCCTGTGGGCCCCAGACACCCCAGTCCGACCCTGAGGCTGTACCAGCCTAGCAGCGTAGGTTTGTACCCTAATATCACGGGATTTGGCAACCCCACTCCATGGCGGCTCACCCTCATTCACCTTAGTTGTCCCTGCTAGGTGCAAAACACAGATAAATTACTATTCTAGACAGCATAGTACCTATAATAGGAGATTCTTTTGGAATATTATATAACAATATGCATATATATTTGAGGAATTGTGTCCTCCTCCTCTATTACATTGTGTTCTGGTCCATATATATGTATTTTCATTCATTCTGTTGATCTATAAGAACGCACGGGTCTAGTATATATATTGCCCCATACTGTGATTGTGACCTTGTACGCATGCGTGCCATGTATTCCGAGGCCCCCGCCGGCTCTCCGTATCTTGGGTGGCGTCTGACGTCAGGTCACATGTTTGTGTGCCCTGCCGCTGGCTGTCACGTGACGCAGACGCTGGCTGGCGTCTCGGTCTCTATGGCTACGCTATGAGTCACTTCCGGTCCGCGGTGTCTTCTGGCACTTTTATATACTCCTGCACCGTTCACTTCCACATGCCTCCTGACAAACGGAAACTGAAATGCGTGTCGGGGCGATAGCTCCACGTGTGCAGCTTACATCATATGTCCTTGTACCTGTCTTGCCTTTCTACGCTTTATACTTTGGTATGTATATACAGGGCTATGGTGACCCCTATACTATTTGATACATGTGTATGGACGGTAATATATATAATCAAGTATGTAGGGCCAGTCCTATAATATATTATATCTTTAACCATTTAGGCACTTGTACAGGGCTTCATAGGTATTTGATTATAATTTTTGATCTGCTACTTGTACCACCCACTTAGCATGTTTGCAAATTGGGTATAATTATAAATATATTATTTATGGCAGCTGCCGCGTGGTGCTATCTTTGTGGTTTTTATTGTCTGCACTATGCACTTTACCCCCCTCTTGTGCTTGTTATTATCCCTTAATAAACTTTGACTGTTTTGCATAAATTTAGTGGCCTATTTTTCGTATCTTTTTCTGGTTGCTTTTCAGTGTTACTGACGATTTGGCCCTGACTTATTCCGTACCATGGTAGTTCATAATTTTATATGTATAGACAGGTTGTAATATAGTTTTATATTTGTTCCCCATCTGGTACATATACTACCATTTTCTCTCCATGAATTGTATTTATTACTATAATAGGAGAGGAATATTGAGCACGCCGAAATAGTAGAAAAATACTTATCGTGTTAGTAGATAATCATGCTCTTAGTCTTGGTTTCACCATGTGCTGGATAATCAGGGGGCCCGTGTATGCATTATGCAGAATAGAGATAGCCAGAGTGATGTAAGGTGGTTAGAGGCCCATTGTAATAAGGCCCATTATAACTTCCCTTTTGTGTACCAATTATTCTAAACTCAAAAATCTTATAAAATTTGCCAAAAAATAATAATAAAAAACACTTGATAATGAAAAAAATATTTAAATTTTTAATGTGTTTTTATTAAATAATGAAAATCATAAATCAGCACATAACATGGACATATTTGGTGTCCCTGTAATCATAACGATCCGCACAACACAGCAATCAGATTATTTACGGGGATCGGTAAATGACATAAAAAAATGGCGCAATTGATATTTTTCAGATATGAACGAGATTTTCTAATGCTTTTTTAATAGTACAGAAGTACAGAAAAGCTTTGATTCTGTCCTTAAAAATGCTGCAGTGTTTTTTTCTTCATTCGTCTTTTTCAGAAGAAGCCTATAGAGAGAAAAAGCACTAAAACCGCAAAGTTCAGCAGCGTCTTCAGACCACAAAGAGCGGAGAATTCATGAAATCACATCCACTTTGCTTCAAAATTTAAACCTTTGTTCACATGTAGCGTAAATGCTGAGTATTTTCTGCTGCTTTTTTTGCACAAAAATTCTGCTGTGTTTAACTGTCCAAGCAAAGTGGATGTGATTTCATGAAAATTGCGCCTGCTATTAGAATTCAACAAACAGTATTTTACATTATTTAAAAGTTAGGATTTATCTATATTCTTGTCTCTCCAGCTGTTTTTACAGGTGTTCTTCCTTTCCCTTTTCTTTCCTTGCCTTTCCCATTCCTTTTCTTTCTCTCCTACCTCTTAAATATTTTATATACTGTATAAGGTATCTATACAGTATGTTTGTCATAATCCCTTTCCCTTGCCGATCCTATATATACCAATCTTTTTTATTTTCCTTCTATTCCTTTAATTTTTTCTCTTTGCTTTTTTCCCATTTTCCTTAATAAACTGTATTTTTCCTTCCACCTTCTCATTCTTAACCCTTTCCACCCTTTATCTTGCATATATCTTTAATCCCTCTAAATTTAATTTTTGCTTCTATTTTGTTCTTGTTTGTTTCTATATTACTGTGTATTTATGATATGTCTCCCCCTTCTTCTATATTACTGTGTATTTATGATATGTCTCCCCCCTTCTTCTATATTACTGTGTATTTATAATATGTCTCCCCCCTTCTTCTATATTACTGTGTATTTATATGTCTCCCCCCTTCTTATATATTACTGTGTATTTATAGTATGTCTCCTGACGCGCCCCTGGGCCTACTTGGTGTAGCGTTGCGCACGCGGGGACTACCCGGAGCCGGGCCTGTTGGGGGTAGTAGTCTCGTGACGGTGACCCGGTCCGTGCCCAGGGAGTCAAACTGTGTGGCTGAGTATTAGCAGTAGATGTTGGACGACTACGCCACCCGTTGAATGCAGCTATGGAGCTGCCGCTGCAGGGCAGACCGCTGAGGCCGGTGGAAGGATTGTGCAGCGTGGATGGTATAACCCCCAACGGGAGGGGTATGTCCTCAGGGCAGCCGACGTGGATGATGGGGGTAGCAGGAACCACTCAGAGATGATGCGGTGTAGTTCAGGGTCTTTACTGGTGACAAAGATAGACCCTCCCGGAGTACTGGCTAGCGATTGGGGCCTGGTCAGTCCTTGAGCAGATGGGATCTCCCCTGGCCAGGCGGAGTTGTAGGCCTCCCCAACTAATTGTACTCTTCTGGCTACCTTGCTAGAGGCGGGTAAAAGTAGCCCACGTCCCTGAGTGTACCGTGTGGTGCTCACCCGTATGGCCGGTGACTCGGGGCCTTCTAGTGGCTTCCGCTCCACGACGGCGGTGCTGGTCCCACGCGTGTGACCGTGCCTTCGGGTTTCTTGGCCAGAGGACCTGAAATCCCCTGCCGGTCGGTTTCTGCTGCTGGGTAAGGATTAGTCCCCACAGCCTCGGACTCCGGGTCCGGTGGTAACTCTTCAATCAGGGCGAGCTCTTCAGCTGCCAGCCCCTGATTCCTTGTAGCACTGCTCCCACTGAGCTCCTGATCTTTCTTTCCTATAGCTGCTCCTCTTCTTAACTACTAACCCTGCCTCAGCCCCAGTTTTATATAGGGGAAGTTCTTCCCCTCCCAGGACTGGGCAGGAGGTGTGGCATGCACAGGATTCCTGACCAAGAGACCTCCCACCTGCTCTCAGACATAATATTGCTATTACTGTGGAAACCAGACCCCTGGGGTGCCACATTCCCCCCTAGTGAAATTTAGTACTCCGGGACTAAACATACTTTTGTAAAACATAACAAGTAAAAACAGAAACAGTACAATAAAGAAAAACACATTAGGATGGTCACGGCATGTCCGCAACCGGGTGCAGTCTTTGAAGAAAACAAAGGTGTCCATTTCACCAAAACAGGGAGACGTAACCAGGTAGGGGTCTGTCCTGCCCCGAGTCCTTATCAGTCTTTTAGTCCGTCCTGGGTTACGCTCCAACTATATGCAAAAAGGATTCCCGGTAAATCCACCAAAGACTCCTACAAATAACTAGAAACACATAATTATACACAAGCAACAATAAACAGGTAAACATTAATAAAATAGCTTGAACATTTAGATCCTCCACCGTATGGGCAACTGGCCTCTAGTGACCCTAGTGGACCTACGGAGCTGGCTGACTGGTCCTGAGCTACAGGGTATAGGAGCTGTCAAGGGTAAACTGGGCAGCCGTCTACGGACTCTTTGGCTCACTAGGGGTATGGCAGGCTCACTATAAGCAGAGGGTTGATTCTCCTGGTCTGCTTGTGTGGGGTCTTCTGCCTCCTGGACCGGCTGTTCTTCCAGCCCTACCTGTGTCTCCGTAGGCACTTGGGATGCTGGTTGGAGGAACGTGAGGACGGGTACCACAACAGCACCATTGACTTGAGTCCAAGACCGAGGGAAGTCTCCGAGCACAGTACTAACCATATCTTCCCTTTCCTCTACGGGTCGAGGGTCTTCTTGTTCCTCTTCAGGGTTCCGTAGCTGTTCGGGACACTTCTTCAGGTGATCCCGGGATACAATGGCTGTGGTTTCCCCTCCGTCTTTACTGATTGTACAGATCTTTGGGTTGTCGTGGCTTGAGGGCAGTATGGTGTACGGGTCCTTCTCCCACTGGTCGTCCAACTTGTGGAGCCGTCTTTTCCTCTTCAAGACCTGCTCTCCGGGCACCAGGGGAACAGCGGGAGCACACTGGTTGTAAGTTTTCTCTTGTCTTTCCCTAGCTTGACAGAGACTTCGCTCCACGCTCTCCTGTACTTTCCGGTACTGCTGCTGCCTCTCTGTGTCCCAGTCTGCTTCTGGTGAAGTGTCCTCGGGTGTCAGGACTCCCATCTCCAGATCAACAGGAAGCTTACCAGGTCTTGCCCTCATTAGGTAAGCCGGGGTACAGTTGGTGGAACCTACAGGGATGTGGTTGTATAGGTCCACCAGGTCGGGCAGCTTTTCAGGCCACAGACTACGTTCTTCCAGGGGCAATGTTTTCAAAAGATCTATCACCACCTGGTTCATTTTCTCACAAAGTCCATTAGTTTGCGGGTGATAGGGTGTTGTTCTTATCTTCCGGCAGCCATACAGGGTGCAGAACTCCTGGAAGACTTCCGCTTCAAAGGCAGGCCCCTGGTCCGTCAGCACCTGCTCCGGGTATCCGTGCGGACGGCAGAAGTGCTGCTGGAAGGCTCTAGCTGCTGTTTGAGCCGTTAAGTCCTTGACAGGGACGACAACCAAGAACCGGGAGTAGTGATCCACGATGGTTAACGCGTAGACGTAGCCACTTCTGCTTGGGGTCAGTTTTACATGATCCAAGGCTACCAGTTCCAACAGCTGTCTGGTGATGATGGACTGCAGGGGAGTCTTCTGGCTGGCACGGTCCCTCCTTCTTAGGTTGCATGGGCCACAGTCTCTGCACCACCTCTCGATGGTTCCTCTCATGCCTACCCAATGGAACCGCCCGCGCAGCAGGAACTCCAGCTTCTTCCATCCGAAGTGCCCAGCTCCGTCGTGGTATGCCTCCATCACCATAGCTGCGTCTCTTCTTGGCACCACTACTTGCCAGATTAGTTCATGCGTCCGGGAGTTAACCATTCTGCGGCACAACTTCCCCTTGTAAAGGAACAGTCGACTCTTCTCAGCCCACAGATGCTTGGCTTCCTCCGGAGCGTCTGGGTCAAGGCGTGCATCTGGCCGAGTCAGCATCTCCTTTACCAGTCGGACGGCAGGGTAACTGTCTTGCGTCTCCGCCCAGTTGTAATGAGGTAATGGGTTGAACGTAGCGGATTGCTTACTCCTTACACGGTGGGAATACTGGATAGTCCCATGACGGTGGAACGCGGGGAGTTCAACTTCTTCCAGTTCCTCTGAATCTTCCCCTACGTCCGGTAGGTTCGGCATCCTGGACAGGGCGTCCGCGTTGGTATTGGAGCGTCCTGCCCGGTATTTGATTGTAAACTCATAGTTGGACAAGCGGGCCATCCATCTCTGCTCTAGGGCACCGAGTCTTGCAGTGTCCAGGTGTGTCAACGGGTTGTTATCCGTGTACACGGTGAACCGGGAAGCAGCGAGGTAGTGCTTAAAGCGTTCGGTGACTGCCCACACCACTGCCAGGAACTCTAGCTTAAATGAGCTGTAATTCTCAGGGTTTCTTTCGGTGGGTCGCAGTTTTCGGCTGGCGTAAGCAATTACCCGTTCCTTCCCCTGCTGGATCTGGGACAGTACGGCTCCTAGCCCGATGTTACTGGCGTCGGTGTAGAGGATAAAGGGCTGGCTATAATCAGGGTACGCCAGGATTTCATCCCCCGTGAGGGCCATCTTCAGCTGGCGGAAGGACTCTTCTTCCAGCTTCTCCCATCTGAAGGGTGGCTTCTGGTTCTTGGCCTTCCTGGACTGGCCTATCAGGAGGTTCTGCATAGGAGCTGCCTTTTTGGTGAAACCGGGAATGAACCTTCGGTAGTAGCCTACCAACCCGAGGAACTGCCTCACTTCCTTTACACTGGAGGGGCTTGGCCATTCCTTAATTGCGGTGATCTTATCAGCGTCGGGAGCCACTCCGTCAGCACTCACCACGTGTCCCAGGTACTGCACCTTTGGCTTCAGGAGGTGACACTTGGAGGGTTTCACCTTTAGGCCGTAACTTGCCAGAGCTTCGAACACTTCCGCCAGGTGTTTCAGGTGGTCCTCGTAGGTCTTGGAATAGACGATGACATCGTCCAGGTATAACAGGACCATCTCAAAGTTTCGGTGTCCCAGACAGCATTCCATTAATCGCTGAAAGGTTCCTGGTGCGTTACAGAGTCCGAACGGCATGCAGGTAAACTCGCTAAGTCCCATCGGGGTGGTGAATGCGGTCTTCTCCCGGTCCGCCTCTGCTACAGGAACCTGCCAGTACCCGCTAGTGAGATCCAAGGTGGAGAAGAAGTTAGCAGATTTTAAAGCAGCCAAAGACTCCTCTATTCTTGGTAAGGGGTACGCATCTTTGTGTGTGATACGGTTAATTTTCCGGTAATCTACACACATTCTCATGGTGTTGTCTTTCTTTTTGACCAAGACTAGTGGAGCTGCCCAGGGGCTACAGCTATCCCTGATTACCCCAGCCTCTTTCATGTCTCTAAGCATCCCCTTGGCGTGTTGGTAGTGTGCAGGGGGTACGGGTCGATACCTCTCTTTTATGGGAGGATGGTCTCCCGTGGGGATGTGGTGTTCTACCCCCTTGACTCGCCCGAAGTCTAACGGGTGTTTACTAAACACTCTCTCGTACTCTCGAACCACCCGGCAGACTCCCTGTTTCTGGTGGGAGGGAGTGGAGTCAGTACCCAAATGTAGTTGCTGACACCAATCCTCCATTATTTTCGTAGAGCCGTTACCTTCCTCCGGGTGAGATGGAGGCAAGGGTTCCACAGACTGTATAGAATTTTGGTTGATAGTATATAATTTGGCTAGCGTAGCATACCGGGGCAGGTATACTTCCCTTTTTCCGATATTTATTATACGAATGGGCACCCTCCCATGGCGTACATCAACTACCCCCCGTGCTGTCAAAATGGTGGGCCTACTGTCTGAGTAGACTGGTTCTACCATGGCCTGGTAATCTCTACCTTTCAGACCAATAGCTGCCCGGCACCAAATCATCATTTCACTTTTCGGGGGCATGGCAATAGGGAAAGGGTCACACATTCTTACGCTACCAATCTCACCACCAGAGAGTTCCACCTGTTGCCGTCGCATCAGTGCCCGGATCTCTTTCTGGAGCACTCGCTGCTGGCCGGAGCTGGCGTTCTTGGCAACCTGCTGTAAAATGAAAATCACCTCTGCAAGACAATTTTCAATCACATTAGTTCCTAGAGTTATCTTTGGGTGACTCTCGCGCTTGTCAATGTCTACAATGATCAGTCCCTGTGCTGCCAGTTCGACTCTACCGATTTTAATGGTCATTTCTTTAAATCCGATCTGTGGCACGGGCTGACCATTACTGGCGATGATACTCAAGTCGTCGTCTGGATAGCGGGTGATATCCGAGTCATTCCAGTACTGCTTGAAGAGCACGTACGGGATGGTGGTGACCTGTGACCCGGTGTCCAGTAGGGCACTCATAGGGATGCCATCCAGTACCACAGGCAAGACTGGACGTCCTCCCACATATTTGTCGCGCCAGTTCGATGGGCCTGGTGATCTTTTTCCTGGGGGTTGGCCCTCTACCCCAGGTTGTGCCAGTTTAAAGGACAGTACCTTGCTATATGTCCGGGTTGATTGCAGCGGCGGCAGATGGGTTGTCCGTCCTCGTTGTACCGGTCGCTGGGTCTTCCTCTGGCTGGTGGGGTCCTCCTTGGTCGACGCCACGGGATGTCCTCCGGTCCGGATGCCAGCTGGATCTTCCCTGGAGTGGAAACCTGTAAAGACTGCACAGTTCGGGTTAGCGCAGCAACGCTTTTAGCTAGCTCTTGGACCTGATGGTGCAGGTCCGGAGCCGGGTCATTGTTCATAGCCTGCGCATCAGCCCCCACAGGCCCTGCCGACAAGGGCGCCGCCTCCTGGTGGTAAGTGATAGCTGGGCGCCTGTGGGTCACAACGCCACCCGGTGTCGGTTCTCGGAGCACCCGGATGGCTCTGTCCTTGAACTGTGCAAAGTCCAGATGAGGATCCTGGGTTCGGTGGACATTGCAATATAGTCCCTCTATAAATTGCTCGGTCAACAGCCTGTCCTCGTTTCCCACGCTGTCAGGGTCGGTCTGCTTAATGGCTCTCAGGGCCTCTTGTAGGTTTAGTGCATAGTCCCTTATACTCTCATGTGCTCGCTGCTTGCACCCATAGAATCTAAGCTTAATCTCGGCTGAGGTGCGGGTATCAAAGGTGTCCCTCAGCCGGGTTAGTATCCCTGCGACAGTCCTCCTCCCAGGTGGCCAGGACTTTACCTCCCTTTGGGCTGCCCCGGTTAGTTGGGCCACCAGGATGCTCACTTTTTGCTCTTCTGTGAGGGGGTACACCTGGAAGCGGCTATCCAGCTTTTCTTTAAAGTCATTCAGGGTATGTGACTCCCCTGAGTACCGGGGTAGCCAGGCTGCTCCCGGGATATAGGGCATGGTGAAAGGCATGACTGCAGCAGCGGTGGCGCTGGCGGGGGTTGAGGCAGTGAAGCTCTCCTCCGTATCCGACATCTTTCTCCCCCCCTAGTGGACCATGGCCTACCTTGCGATGATCCTCTTCCGTAGGCCGCGGCTCCGCAGTGGATCTTCAGGGTTGAGGACCTTCCGTCGCGCTCCTGTGACGTCGGCGTCTGCTGGGCTCCTTCCAGGACCTTACGCAACGTCCGGACGTGAGGCGGGGCTTCAGTTCTCGCGCGCTTTCGGAGTCCACGCCCCTCTTCTTCCCGCGCGGCATCTTCAAGATGGCGTCCAACGGCGGGAAAACTCCACGGATGGCGGGAAGAAGGCAGAAGATGGCGCCGGATGGCGGGAAAACTTCGCGGATGGCGGGAAGAAGGTAGAAGATGGCGCCGGATGGCGGGAATCTTCACCACTGGTGAGTTTGAACAGTCTTTTTCAGGCACGCAGTACCCGGTGGTTGCGGGCACGAAATCCTGCCGACTACGCCAAAAGTTGACGCGCCCCTGGGCCTACTTGGTGTAGCGTTGCGCACGCGGGGACTACCCGGAGCCGGGCCTGTTGGGGGTAGTAGTCTCGTGACGGTGACCCGGTCCGTGCCCAGGGAGTCAAACTGTGTGGCTGAGTATTAGCAGTAGATGTTGGACGACTACGCCACCCGTTGAATGCAGCTATGGAGCTGCCGCTGCAGGGCAGACCGCTGAGGCCGGTGGAAGGATTGTGCAGCGTGGATGGTATAACCCCCAACGGGAGGGGTATGTCCTCAGGGCAGCCGACGTGGATGATGGGGGTAGCAGGAACCACTCAGAGACGATGCGGTGTAGTTCAGGGTCTTTACTGGTGACAAAGATAGACCCTCCCGGAGTACTGGCTAGCGATTGGGGCCTGGTCAGTCCTTGAGCAGATGGGATCTCCCCTGGCCAGGCGGAGTTGTAGGCCTCCCCAACTAATTGTACTCTTCTGGCTACCTTGCTAGAGGCGGGTAAAAGTAGCCCACGTCCCTGAGTGTACCGTGTGGTGCTCACCCGTATGGCCGGTGACTCGGGGCCTTCTAGTGGCTTCCGCTCCACGACGGCGGTGCTGGTCCCACGCGTGTGACCGTGCCTTCGGGTTTCTTGGCCAGAGGACCTGAAATCCCCTGCCGGTCGGTTTCTGCTGCTGGGTAAGGATTAGTCCCCACAGCCTCGGACTCCGGGTCCGGTGGTAACTCTTCAATCAGGGCGAGCTCTTCAGCTGCCAGCCCCTGATTCCTTGTAGCACTGCTCCCACTGAGCTCCTGATCTTTCTTTCCTATAGCTGCTCCTCTTCTTAACTACTAACCCTGCCTCAGCCCCAGTTTTATATAGGGGAAGTTCTTCCCCTCCCAGGACTGGGCAGGAGGTGTGGCATGCACAGGATTCCTGACCAAGAGACCTCCCACCTGCTCTCAGACATAATATTGCTATTACTGTGGAAACCAGACCCCTGGGGTGCCACATCTCCCCCTTCTTCTATATTACTGTGTATTTATAGTATGTCTCCCCCTTCTTCTATATTACTGTGTGTTTGTAATATGTCTCCCCCCTTTTTTTTTACCCCATTTATGCAAAAAATCCTTAGTAAACTACTTTAACAAAAAAGGTGCCCGCTGTGCTCCCAAGGACGCTGCTGAACTATGCGGATTTGGTGCTTTTTTTTTTCTGGATGCCTACAAAAAACGCATGTAAAAAACTGCAGATACTTTATTAAGTGCAGAATCAAAGCTTTTCTGTACTTTAAAAAGCACATTAAAAACGAGGCTTCACATCTGCACCAAAACGCATCAAATAAGGGGAAGAAGATTGTTATTCTGTAGTTTGGTGCGGACATCTGCAGAAAAAAAAAACACAGTATTTCTGCAATGTGTGAACACGGCCTTAGAGACATAAAAAAAACAAAAAACAAATATCATATAGTGAAGCTTCATAAAGATGAGAAAGTTCTGACGGCTCCGACTGTGAACGAGGGAACAAAAAATAATCCACAGGTCCCAGCGAGAGATGAGCAGGACACAGATAATGTTGCTCTGGCTATGGGTGATCAAAAGCTATGCCAGGGATGCCAGAAGGTAAGAAATTTGTGGCCTCCTATCCAGCCTCCAGGTACCACTGACCTGGATCCTGGACCAGAGACCCGGGAATCCATCCACTCATCTCTAGTCCCAACTGTCCTGGATACAGCCGACAGTCCCGGATTTGGGTCTACGCCCCTCAATCTCTGGCATCTGCTGAATGTCCCTCACTACCACCGCCCCTCTGACAACTTCTCCTGCCAGGGGAGAAAGATAATGGTAAATGGGCGTGGATTGGGGTATGGCCAGGGGCATGGTCAGAATTTGCCAAGGCACGCGTAGCATCATCTGTCCCTCATTCTATTCTTCAAAAGTTGTGAGATATGGTCTTTGCCTTATTAAAACCTTAAGAACTCTATCAGAGGGCGTAAGAATGCTTATGGCGCTGACCCGAGACCCAGAAATTCAGTGCACATTTAACTTAAAGGGGTTGTCTAGTCTTAAGTTACAAGTCTGCAGTCACTCCATATGACTGCAGGCTTGTGAATCCTCACATTGTGTGCAGGAGCCAGGAGCGCGCGGTCACATGACTGCAAGTATGCGATTTGCATACTCCCATGCCACATTTCGACTAGATGAGTGTTTCCTCTCTCAGTGGACGTGTAATATAGCGATGGCACACTTGTAGCTTAAGGCCGGGCAAGGCCTTTCATGAGAAAACAGTGAAAAGAAACCTAGCTACTTCTAGTGTTACTTTAGAAATCATAGCCACCACCCAGTGACACTTTACATAAGGCATTTCTTGACCCAGGGTACATCTTCCACATAACCATTACTCACTTGCATCCATTATGCAGTAACCGTGCATACATGTCGCAAAATTGTCACAAATGTTGCGCAACATACTGTATGTAAGTAAAGATATAGACGAACACATTATATGCATTCTGAACATACTGCACCAAACTAAAAGACATAATACTACCTATCAATAACATTTTTTGGTGGTACACAGCACATATAGCACAATACAGTGGCATGTAAAAGTTATTGTGAACAGTTAAGCAAGTTGTAGATCTCTAAAAGGCCTAAAATTAAACGCATCATCGCTTGGAAAGGCCAGGTGATGCAAATTTCCCAGCTTTATAAAAACTCAGTCTTCTCTAACCTTGTGCCAAAAAACGGTGTTACGCCACCCAGTGGCACATGTAGATTAGTGGATCCACTGTGCGACAGGGCCCGGTCTGCCTAGGCAGGGTACGTAGCTAAGCGGCTATCTCGTGTTCACTGCAGCTCTAGATGATGGATTCAGGCTGGGCTGCTGGTACCGCCAAGTACGACACCTAAGCAGATGCTTCTGGGACAGGTTGCAGCAGTCCGAATACATGGATAGGGAAATGTTCAGGGCACTGGCCGCACCAGGACCAGGTGTCACGGGTGTGTCAGGTTTGACAGGGAGTCATAAGAGGTCTGGCTGTAGAAGGTCGCTGCGTTTGGCCTTGCAAATATCTTCCTGATCCTTTCATGATCCCTCTTGCTTTAGGACCCAGTGGTGATCCTCACCTTCTGCTGCTAATTAGCACGCCCTTGCTGCATCCTTAAATACACTTAGTTTCTCCAGACAGTTGCTGGTGATAGAGTGTTCTGATTCTATTCAGACCAGGAATTCTAATAGTCGGCTAGAATTTTCTTGGAGTTCCTTCGTGGATTGTTGCCGTTTTCTCTCCAGTGTCATCTTGAAGCTAAGTGTATTCCCTTGTTTGTTTCCCTTGTGTGTAATTTAGTTTGCAGTGGGGCTGACTAGTGCTCACCCCTCCCCCTCCCTACCTAGGTCCTAGTTTTAGGGTCAGTTAGGGCTAGGTTTCCTGCTCGGCGATTGGTGCAGAATCTATATAGGGTCCATAGGGGAGTCAGGGTTTGTCATTTGAGCTGTTTATGGGTCTCCACTCCCACTTGTAGGGCACCCTTCCCTTTTCCTGTTGTTATACTCTGGGTTCTCCCCATACCCAGTGTGACACCAGGAGACAATGTTCAGGGCACTGGCCACATCAAGACAATGTTAAGGTCACTGGCCGCACCAGGACCAGGGGACAATGTTCAGAGCCCTTGTCGCATCGGGACCAGGAGACTTTGGGAACAGGACTAGCCGCTCCAGGACCAGGGGACAATGTTCAGGCACAGGCCACACCAGGACAAGGGGACTTCAGGAACAGGACTGACTGCACCAGGACCAGGGATTTGGGTTCAGGACCTGGCCACCCTGGGATCAGGGATTCGGGTACAGGACACTGAGTTAAAACATTCTCTCTCTCTCATTATTCTGGCATTTGGCAAAAATTAAAAATTATGGTAATCCTAATTGTCCTAAAATGGGAAACGTTTATTCTGATTTCATGTCAGATATTGAGAAAAACATGTATATGTGTCTTTTTATATAGTGTATGTAAACTTCTGGTTTCAACTGTATATTTGAATGTTGACAGATATGGTTATGGTTATGAGCTAAACGAAAACCTTATTTTCTGTATAATACATATTTTTCACAATCAGCACTCTAAAAAAAAGGATTGTAGTTGTAAATTTATATTTTCACAACTAGTATGTGAATTTATTGGTCAACAACGTTATCCCAAATCTGGTATACATACAGTGGGTACGGAAAGTATTCAGACTCCTTTAAATTTTTCACTCTTTGTTTCATTGCAGCCATTTGGTAAATTCTAAAAAGTTAATTTTTTTTTCTCATTAAAGTACACTCTGCACCCCATCTTGACTGACAAAAAAAACAGAAATGTAGAAATTTTCTCAAATTTATTAAAAAAGAAAAACTGAAATATCACATGTCATAAGTATTCAGACTCTTTGCTCAGTATTGAGTAGAAGCACCCTTTTGAGCTACTACAGCCATGAGTCTTCTTGGGAATGATGCAACAAGTTTGTCACACCTGGATTTGGGGATCCTCTGCCATTCTTCCTTGCAGATCCTCTTCAGTTCCATCAGGTTGGATGATGAACGTTGGTGGACAGCCATTTTCAGGTCTCTCCAGAGATGCTCAATTGGGTTTAGGTCAGGGCTCTGGCTGGGCCAGTCAAGAATGGTCACAGAGTTGTTCTGAAGTCACTCCTTTGTTGTTTTAGCGGTGTGCTTAGGGTCATTGTCTTGTTGGAAGGTGAACCTTCAGCCAAGTCTGAGGTCCAGAGCACTCTTGAAGAGGCTTTCATCCAGGATATCTCTGTATTTGACCGCATTCATGTTTCCTTCAATTGCAACCAGTCGTCCTGTCCCTGCAGCTGAAAAACACCCCCATAGCATGATGCTGCCACCATCATGTTTCACTGTTGGGATTGTATTGAGCAGGTGATGAGCAGTGCCTGGTTTTCTCTACACATACCACTTAGAATTATCACCAAAAAGTTCTATCTTCATCTCACCAGACCAGAGAATCTTATTTCTCATCGTCTGGGAGTCCTTCATGTGTTTTTAAGCAAACTCTATGGAGCTTTCATATGTCTTGCACTGAGTAGAGGCTTCCATCAGGCAACGCTGCCATAAAGGCCCGACTGGTGGAGGGCTGCAGTGATAGTTGACTTTGTGGAACTTTCTCCCATCTCCCTACTGCATCTCTGGAGCTCAGCCACAGTGATCTTGGGGTTCTTCTTTACCTCTTTCACCAAGGCACTTCTCCCACGATTGCTCAGTTTGGCTGGACGGCCAGGTCTAGGAAGACTTCTGGTGCTCCCAAACTTCTTCCATTGAAGGATTATGGAGGTCACTGTGCTCTTAGGAACCTTGAGTAATGAAGAAATTCTTTCGTAACCTTGGCCAGATCTGTGCCTTGCCACAATTCTGTCTCTGAACTCATTGGGCAGTTCCTTTGAGCTCATGATTCTCATTTGGTCTGACATGCACTGTGAGCTGTGAGGTCTTATATAGACAGGTGTGTGCCTTTCCAAATCAAGTCCTATCAGTTTAATTAAATACAGCTGGACTCCGATGAAGGAGTAGAACCATCTCAAGGAGGATCACAAGGAAATGGACAACATGTGACTTAAATATGAGTGTCTGAGCAAAGGGTCTGAATACTTATGACCATGTGATATTTCAGTTTTTCTTTTTTAATAAATTTGCAAAACTTTCTACTTTTCTGATTTTTTTCAGTCAAGATGGGGTGCAGAGTGTACTTTAATGAGAAAAAAAAATGAACTTTTTAGAATTTACCAAATGGCTGCAATGGAACAAAGAGTGAAAAATGTAAAGGGGTCTGAATACTTTCTGTACCCACTGTACCTGAAACCCACTTATTCTCTGCTGTTACCATAAGGTTCACTATTTATGGAACATAATAATAATATAATAATAATAATAATAAACCAGAACTCTTAGGCTTAGTGACTCCATGCTTGCTTAAGCTGACAAATATTGGTTGACATGTATAGTCAAGTGGCTACAAGTACAGCATATTGTTTATGTAGCTTTCAAAAAACCGACACCCTATAGTTTTGGTTATTAATGACAGCGACATAAATGGGATGCTCACCAGATACTATTGGTCATCCCATCAAAGGTCTTTATAACAGCTAAATTTGATAAAAGAGAAGTTCCTAGTCTGGGCTGTCTCCAGGACTATGTACTCTTTACAGGCAACAAAGATGTACAGTATAGGGCCATTTGACTATCCCACCCTTGGCTTGACAACTGTTGGCTTGTTTTTTCCAGATGATAATAGATCCTGTCCATAGTGACAAAAATTCCCTTTAGGGTTTGATTAAAATTCAATAACGTTTTTTCTTTTATCTTACACAGTATATCTATAGTTTAGTCTGGATTGAACAATTTTATAGGTAAGTTTTAAAGGACTTATTTGAAAATGAATTAAGTGAAATCCTAAATTGCCGATGTACTTTCAGAAAACTTGATCTCATTTGATAAATTATGTGATAAATAGGTAATCTTGTTGATCAACATTAATGTTTTCTTGCCCCTCCCTCTCAATTAAAAATTCTAATTTGGCCAGCAAGGTGTCCCCTTTTGCTGAACTTGCTGGGAAATGAGGAAAAGGAAGTCCCACCTCCTATTGTCCTGGCAGAATGCTGATGAATAAGAACCGCCTACTCAAAAAATAATTGCTGGCAGCTTACAGAGCATGAGAATTAGGACAGTTTCTGGATATATTAGGCTGGTAAATGCACCTAAAGCAGTTTTAACAATGACATCATGAAATTGTAAATGTGTCTTTCTCTAGTGACATCTATGGTCCATATAGTTAGATTTCCTTAGAGTGCCAGCTTAATATATTAAGGAATATATGCTGAGATTGAAAAAGTGAAACAAAATTTGGAACAGAAATGACGGGACAGCACCTTTAAAGAGAACAAAGGCGTAGCAGCATTGTTGTTTCTAGCTTTTTATTTTCGGAACTGCAGGCTCACAGATAAAATGGTCAAAGTCTATAGACTTGGAGAAAGACAAAAGCAAAAGCGGCCTTTTGCCTTTCAGGGAACAAACAACGCTTGCTGCTTTTCTGTTTAACTTGCAGTGTTTCTGGCTGAATCCTGTTATTTATGAGAAACATGTTTCTTTTATATGCACTTGATAGTAAGATTATTTTTTTGATGTTCTCTGTACAATAATCCCTATAACATCTTAAAATGTTGAGATCCTATCTATTTGCCAGAAAAACATTCTCGAAGCCACATCCAACTTTAAATGTAGCAGGTCATTTTAAACCCTTAGGGAGATCTAAGCTCGAAAAATATGAATGCTAAGTCGAAAAGAAAAAAAAAACATTTATGAATATTTATATTATATTGCTAGGGAGCAATAATATTATAGCATTAATTGTTGGAGCTGGAATTTAATTGTAAGCCACCATTATCATGACTTAATAACTTTGAAATAAATTAACCAATACATCTGAAGTTTAAGTTTAGCCGATTAGAAACCAGGTTAGAAAATATAAGCTAATAAATATTGGGCAACTAATTATCAAAAGGAAAATGGTTGATTGGAATATTTGTAGCGTCGGCATCTCTGCCTCCTGCCCGGCAGAGATACCTACCCCCTTACCGCCGTGACCCCCGGCCGGTGTCTCCCTCTCCGCCGGTTGTCTCCCACACAGGGAGTGACCGAGGGGCACGCACCGCACGCAGATCCCCGGGCACTGTGCTTAGGGTGCACTCGTGCTCCCTGTCTCTTAAAGGGGTTGCGCGAGCCGTTCTAAGATGTCCCCGACGAATGGCCGGAGGACAGGTATTATTTAAAGCACCTCCCCCAACATGGAGGTGCCTGTGCAATGTTGTCCGTTTGGTTCCTAACCTTTCTGTCAGTTCTCAGGTCCCAGTGCAGCCCGTCAGTCAGTCTTTCAGCTTTGCCCGCCAGCCTGTCTATTAGCCGTGCCCGCCAGCCTGCCTATCAGCCATGGCGGGCAGCCTGTCTATCAGCCGTTCCCGCCAGCCTGTCTATCAGCCGTGCCCACCAGCCTGTCCATCAGCCGTGCCCGCCAGCCTGTCTATCAGCCGTGTCCACCAGCCTGTCTATCAAGCCATACCCGCCAGCCTGCCTGCCATCCGAGCCTGCCTACCAACCATGCCCATCTACTAGCCTATCTGCCTTGCCAGTCAGCGTCAGTTGTCAGTCACGTGGGAGTTGCCTGCTCTTACACGAGGTCGGTTCCAGAGTAGCACCTGGTCCACCTTCCCAGTCCCACCTTGGTTCATGGAGTTGACTAAGCCGCCGTATAGCCAAGGTTGGTCCGAGTAAGGTCACCAGTTATGCCCCTCTGGTCCCTCCTTGTACCACGGCACAGTGGTTCCACCACCAAGCATCGTGACAAATATGTCACATAAAATGTTGTACTTCTCAATATACAATTTTTTTCCACTTTATTTTCTGTCAATACCCCAAAACACAGTGTCTGCAAACTGAGATTTTCATTTGGCTTTTATCCTAAGTCATATGGCAAGGCTCATTAAAGGGTCGATAGTGACTATTAGGATCGCTACTTCCAATAGGTGGCACTAGAGTTCTAGTCCTCTTCCTCTCTGAGGAGGCAATTTGCATCTGTGAAGTCCTACAAATTATACAATAGAAGTGTTACCTTTCACTACAATCCTACCTATTCTGGTAATGGGATGACTGCTGAAAACTTCAATATATTAGTTATCTTTTAATTCCTGATAGATGCGGCTTTTTTGGACCTTTAAGTTAAAGTGAGATAATTTTTCTATTTTGAGAAATAGATGTTTGACGGGGTTTGCTTTTACAGCCTTCACAATGTAGTATAAATGACCTGCTTATTTTCTTGTTTAGATCAGTATGATTATGAAGACGTTGCCAAATGTATTTATTTCTTTATGTTTGACTACTTTTTCACAATTAAAACTTAAAAAAATCATTTGTTTCATGTCACCATATGCTGAGAGCCATAGTTTTTTTAATCATTGGCAGCTACTTTTTGGGCTTGTTGTTTTATGGCAAGAGCAGTAGTCTTCAGTGACACCATTTTGGGGTAGCTTGGGATTAAACTGTGAACTCCAATGCAGGGATCTGGACTGTGCTTCTGGGAATCCAAAGATTGGAGTCCCTGGATAAGTCTTAGATTGATGGTGATAAATTTCTTCAGTGTACATGTGGCGCCCCTGAGGGTTCGACCGCCACAGGGATGCTGCACTTCTTTAATGGAGTGTAGTGTCCCTCCTCTGAGGTAAGAACAGTGTGATGTTCGGGACCCAACCTTTCCATCCAACACCACATTTCTCCACCAGAGGGGGCTATTATGCACTAGGTGCTGCCCTCCTGGTTACAGGGAGACTGGGGAACCAAGAGTTAGGGGAACCAGTTAGTGGGTGAGGGTGGAGGACTCACAATTTAGTTACACCTTAAATTTCATATTTAATAAAAAGCCATCTTGGGTCTAGGTTCTTTGACTGTTCTTTGATCGTTGATTGACGGTCTTTATGCTGTCAATTGCTGAGTGGTACTGTGATCTCCCACCCTAACGCGGATCCTGTGTGGGCCTGCATCGGATGGAGACACAGCCCTCGTACCCCGGCTTTGGGACGAGGGGCAGGTTGTAGACAAGGAATGTCTCGACCCGGTCAAGGACCAGGACCAAGAAGGCCCGGAGCTTAAGAGTGTGGCTCCATAGCAAATGGATCCCGGGAGGATGCAGACGGAGCGGCGTACGCCACCTGTCCTCACCAACTGATATATTCAGAGGGAGTCCGGCTGCAAGAGGGGTACCGGCCCCCGACACCCGACCTTGCTACTCCATGTCCTGGTCGGGAAAGCCCGTTAGGCCCTGAGGATCCCACTGGGTATCGGAAGGAGCGGAGCTGCCACCCGTATCCTTGTTCTGAGAGGAGCTCAGAGGGAGACCCGGCCTATTAGCACACACACGGACAGGAAAGGATTCGGTCAGTAGTTCAGGAACACTCTGGTGTAGGGTCCCGATTGAATGCTGGACTTACTCGGAGGTTGTCGGACCCCCGTCCCTGGTGACCGCAGGACTCCGCGAGGAGCAGGGAGTCGCCTTCCTTCTGCCATCTCTAATGTGAGTAAAGCCTTGGAAGTTCACCCCTATTGCCTCTGGACTGTTCATTCTGCGCCACACCGCGCAACGTGGCATTCGTTCTCCTCTACTACTACCCCCTCCATCCTGTCCCTCTGCCCTGAGGCCTTGCTCAGCCTGTGGGAAGTAGTAATAACTATGGCGGTCATACCACCATGCCTCAGCGGACTGCAGCGGTGCTGGTGGCCTTCACCAGGTGCCACAGGTGGCGTAGTCGAAATCAGCCACTCAACCCGGATAAGCCCACACCATCTTTTTTGAATTGTGACGGCCCTGTGCACGGGTAGGGTCCGGGCCACGGCTGCACCCCATCTCTCCATCATAGGACCCGACTCCGAGTCCCCCATCTCCCAGGGTAAAGAAAAGGGCTTTTCGAGTAGAGGCGTCACAAACCTGGCGTAGTCGGCAGGATCGCGTGCCTGCAGCAAAGGAAGGAATTGCCCATTCTTACCGGGTACTGTGTGCCTTAAACCTTGAACTGTCGTTTTTACACTTAAAATGGCGCCCGACCAAGAAGAACAGGCGCCATAATGTTGTGAAAAGACTGACTTTGAACACCTCCCATCGTGGGCTGGGCTCCCGTTTGGTGCCAAAAATGTGGACTGCCCCTTCCATCAGGGACTGTCCGCGGGGTAATGCCCGTCAAACCAGATGGGCTGCATGAAGGCGGGCCTGTCAACATGCCGCCCAGGAACCGCCCCGAAAGAGGAGGAAGAAGAAAAGTAACAGGGTGCGGCCATTGCAGTCGGAGGTTGGCAATCGTCAGAAGCAGACATGGACGCTTCTGGAGCGCAATCCACAGAACCTTCTGAACCTGGTTCAGGCCCTTCACCCGGCAGAGAGCGGGGCAGCAGCATGTTAACATCAGGAGACTTCGAATTTGTCCGGCAGGAAGCCCCGGGTCTCTTGCGGAGACAGAGAGAGGCCCAGGAGGCAGCGACGGCTGCGTGGCGGGAAGAGATGTTGCTACGTATCCGGGCCCGCCGCCAAGGAGTTGAAGTCCCAGGACAAGGAGACGCGGTGACAGAGGTCGTGAGTGGCCCAGCGCCGGGTGAGTGTGCTACCCCTGCCCCGGCTGCAGAGCCTACCGTAACGATCCTGGACCTCATGGCCGAATACCTCATACCCCACGCGGCCACCTGGGAGCAGGTCTTGGCTCCGGAGCTGCAAGCGGCAGCTGTAGGTGGGGACCTGCGATGCCACCCTACTCCCAAACCCGAAGCGCCTGAAGCTGCAGAGGTATCCACCGGCTCCAACCCGGACTGGTCCGCGCCTGCAGAGGACCTGCAGCAACCCGTGATGACACCGTTACCCGCACCAGCAGTAACCTGGCCAGAGGCTGAAGAGTGGGCCTGGGACAACCAGGGGGGAGACCCGGGCTGAAGCGCACAGGAGGAGCCAATGGTGCAGCGACCAAATATTCCAGTTCGCCCGGGAGCAAGGTCAACGGGAGCTCCACTGCGAACGCCTCGAGGTACGGGACAAAGCTGCCAAATCCCGGGCTCGTCAGGAAGAGGCCACCCGTCCCAGTCACCGGGTGGAAGGGCAGGTTGTCCGCTTCCACCATGAGGCGGGGTGGGGGTTCATCAGGAGTCCCCAGTATCAGGACGACGTCTTTGTCAGTCGGTGGGACGTCGAGCCGCGGTTAAAGAAGGGACACCCTGGCCGGAACCTCTTCCCGGGCAATATAGTGACCTTTTCTCGCCACCAGGGTGTGCGGGGGTGGTACACCCTGGATGTACACAAAGTGTCCGGGAGCGACGCCCCCTCGCGCTCGGCCTCAGGGGACCGGTCAGCCTCCGCCGGGAGGAACGAGCCTTTTCCCAGGAGGGAACCCGAGGTTTAGGCAGCCCCGGCTGTTGCAACTTGTTTAAAGTTCAAATGTTAACATTTAAGCTTTGATTCCCTTTTATAACCCCGGTTTCTAGAGACATGTGTCCCTGCGGACTGGCAGCAGACAGACTCTTTCCCTTGTATATAGTTTGCATCTTTTTAGGTGCTCCATATTGGTTTTATACAAAACTGCGGACATTTCTACCTCAAGACCTCAGAAGGAAAACCTGTCAGGGTGGCTCTCTGGGAGGTCCAACTCGGGATCTTCATGCCCTGCAGCCACCCCAGGGCCCACGTTGAGGGTTTGGGACAGGTCACTCGCACTTCTGAACTGACTCTGCGTCTTTGCACCTTAACCCGTCTGTCTGCACGAATGTCTCTGGAAAATGCTAGCACTTTTATAATTTTATAATTTTATACTTGTGTATTTTTGTACTGTATAACCTGTTTTGCAACGTTTAAGAAGATGTGCCTCCCATAAAGGGAAGATAGTTCATGTTTATGTATAAAAAGAAAATTTCCTGGGTGTTACTCTTTTGCAGCCCGCAGACGTGCTGTGTTTCACCAGGGGGGAATGTGGCGCCCCTGAGGGTTCGACCGCCACAGGGATGCTGCACTTCTTTAATGGAGTGTAGTGTCCCTCCTCTGAGGTAAGAACAGTGTGATGTTCGGGACCCAACCTTTGCATCCAACACCACATTTCTCCACCAGAGGGGGCTATTATGCACTAGGTGCTGCCCTCCTGGTTACAGGGAGACTGGGGAACCAAGAGTTAGGGGAACCAGTTAGTGGGTGAGGGTGGAGGACTCACAATTTAGTTACACCTTAAATTTCATATTTAATAAAAATCCATCTTGGGTCTAGGTTCTTTGACTGCTCTTTGATCGTTGATTGATGGTCTTTATGCTGTCAATTGCTGAGTGGTACTGTGATCTCCCACCCTAACGCGGATCCTGTGTGGGCCTGCATCGGATGGAGACACAGCCCTCGTACCCCGGTCTTGGGACGAGGGGCAGGTTGTAGACAAGGAATGTCTCGACCCGGTCAAGGACCAGGACCAAGAAGGCCCGGAGCTTAAGAGTGTGGCTCCATAGCAAATGGATCTCGGGGAGGATGTAGACGGAGCGGCGTACGCCACCTGTCCTCACCAACTGATATATTCAGAGGGAGTCCGGCTGCAAGAGGGGTACCGGCCCCTGACACCCGACCTTGCTACTCCATGTCCTGGTCGGGACAGCCCGGTAGGCCCTGAGGATCCCATCGGGTATCGGAAGGAGCGGAGCTGCCACCCGTACCCTTGATCTGAGAGGAGCTCAGAGGGAGACCCGGCCTATTCGCACACACACGGACAGGAAAGGATTCGGTCAGTAGTTCAGGAACACTCTGGTGTAGGGTCCCGATTGAATGCTGGACTTACTCGGAGGTTGTTGGACCCCCGTCCCTGGTGACCGCAGGACTCCGGGGGGAGCAGGGAGTCGCCTTCCTTCTGCCATCTCTAATGTGAGTAAAGCCTTGGAAGTTCACCCCTATGGCCTCCGGACTGTTCATTCTGCGCCACACCGCGCAACGCGGCATCCGTTCTCCTCTACTACTACCCCCTCCATCCTGTCCCTCTGCCCTGAGGCCTTGCTCCGCCTGTGGGGAGTAGTAATAACTATGGCCACCATACCACCATGCCTCAGCGGACTGCAGCGGTGCTGGTGGCCTTCACCAGGTGCCACAGGTGGCGTAGTCGAAATCAGCCACTCAACCCGGATAAGCCCACACCATCTTTTTTTAATTGTGACGGCCCTGAGCACGGGTCGGGTCCGGGCCACAGCTGCACCCCATCTCTCCATCATAGGACCCGACTCCGAGTCCCCCATCTCCCAGGGTAAAGAAAAGGGCTTTTCGAGTAGAGGCGTCACATAATAAAAGAAGAAAAAAAAAATTGGAAGGAGATAATTGTTTGGCTATTTCAACGGCTTAACAATGTAATGCTGGTGAGTGTGGACCCACTGTGCCATGGGCCAGGCTTACCCTGGAGGGGCATAACTAAGCAACTACCTGATTTTACGCTAGAGCCTCTAATGATCAGGTTAGGCTTGGCTGCAGGTCGCCAGGTACCACTCCAGGGCGATCCCCGGGTCTGCAGCAGCTGACTGTAGGGTCAGAGGCATGGGAACGCGGTACAGGAGGGCAAAGACTAAATGTGGTCAGACGGTCCAAGGTTGGGGCAGGCAGCACAGGATCAGTATGGGTAGCCGAGGTCAGGATTGGAGAGGTCAGGGTGGGAAAACTAGTTGTGTCGGCAATGGTAAGAGGAACACAGAAAAAAGCATGCACATGAACACACGGGGTAGGAACCAAACTTTCGGGCAAGGGGTGATGCTTTAGTATCAGTGCAAAGGAGTGCAGCAGGAAACAATCCTCAGCGAATTGACCTATTGCGAGGAGATGCCGCGTGGTGACGGTGGTGAGTGGAGTGGCGCTGAGAAGGCACGTGGGTTATCGCAGTGACAAACAAAAGTGAGAAATGTGCTTATCCAATCATCCTCATCACAAAGGAGCCTGGTACCATATTGCCATAAGTAACAACTGTTAAATTTCGAAAAGTGTAGTTTTTCGACTCTGTCTTTTATCTGTCTATGCAGATGTGTCACCCTGGCCTGGATGCCACAAATGTATAATAAAGCTGTGTCTGAGAGCAAGGGGGAGGTTCTCTGGTCAAGGACCATTAGCATGCAATACCTCCTGTCCCAGGCCAGTAGGGGGAGCAGGCTGCCCCTATAAAAGCTGGAGCTGGGGGCAGGGTTAGAGAGAACTGGACAACCTGTCTCTGGATTGAGAGGTGTCCCAGAGCAGGGACAGACAGTTGTGTTGCAGCCTAAGAGGCCATGTGGCAGTAGGAGAGCCACGAGCCAGGGACAAGAGGCGAAGCAAGCCTGTCCTGGCAGATAGAGAAACTAATCTACCAGACTTTGGTGTCTGAGGCTGTGAGGATTCCAAGTCCTACAGCAAATAACCAGTCCGCAGGGGACTGTATGTCCTTTGGCCTAAGAAGCCCGGAGGTTCCGCCACAGCAGAAGGGACCGGTGAAGCCGCACCAGGCCAAGTGTAAAAAGGGACCCAAGTCGCCAGCCATACAGGCGAGAAGACACGGCGAGCTCAGGAACGTGGGCTATTACACCACGAGGAGGGAAATAGCCAGAGAGAGCACAGAGAGCACGGTAGGCCTACACCCTCACCCTGATCAGGGCCAGCTTCCCACTTGTTCTCAGACATCCAGGCCCCCCTCCTAGCTGGGACTGTTTTTGGGTCGTTTCACCTGTTCTAATAAAGACCCTGAACTGTTTAAGAGGCCTCCGTTTCCTGGCTATCGCGGTCGGAATCATCCCCTCCATCATCCATTATATACTGCCCTGGGGCCATACTCCTCCCGTGGGGAGTTGTACTATTCAGTGCTGCACGTTTATATCAGCCCCAGCAGTCTGCACTGCAGCGGCGGTTAGCCCTGACCGCAATCCACGGGTGGCGTAGTTGGACATTGCAAAACATATAGAAGACTGCCATTGGTCTGACCACCCTGAGCCACGGACCGGGTTGCCTCTACTACCCCCATCATTGCCCTGTTGCCCGGATCCGAGTGCCCCACGGCCCGCCACAAACGGGTATTGCGTGCCTGAAAAAGACTGTAATTGTACCTTAAGAAGAGGTTTCCCGCCATCCGGAGCCGTTTCCCGCAATTTTCGTCCGTCTCCCGCCATCTTCAGCAGCTTCCCGCCATCTTCAGCCGTTTTCCCGCCATCGGACGCCATCTTCAGGACGCCGCGCGGGAAGAAGAGGGGCGTGGACGTCCAAACCGCGCGAGACCCGAAGCTCTGTCCTACGCACTGACGCTGCGCAAGGTCCTGGAAGGGAGAGAGAGCGACGCTGACGTCACCAGGACGCGACGCAAGGTCCTCGTCCCGGGCAGCACCAGCAGAGCCGCGGCCTACAGAAGAGGATCGTCGGAAGGTAGGCCACGCTTAACTAGGGGGGAGGAAGATGTCGGACACGGAGGCGCCCACTACCACCAGCGCAGCTGCAGCAGCGGTGATGCCATTCTCCCTGCCTTACATCCCTGGAGCGGCCTGGCTGCCCAAGTATTCAGGGGAGCCCCATGCACTAACTGACTTTAAGGAAAGGCTGTACAGTTTATTCCAAGTTTACCCCCTGACAGAGGAACAGAAGATTAGCATACTGACAGGGCAGTTAACTGGCGCAGCCCAGCGGGAGGAAAAGTCATGGCCCGCTGAGGAGAAAAGAACTGTAAAGGACATTCTGGCCCGGCTGCAGGGTACCTTTGATACACGTACCTCCGCTGAAATTAAAATGCGGTTCTACGGATGTAAGCAGCGGGCACAGGACAGCATCAGAGACTATGCCCTAAATTTGCAGGAAGCCTTGAGGGCCATCCAACAAGCTGACCCTGGCAGCATGCAGGATACGGATAAGCTACTAACAGAACATTTGATAGAAGGTCTGCTGTCTAGCGCCCACAGGACCCAGCTGCGCCTCATGTTCTTTCAGAACCCTGATCTGACCTTTGCCCAATTCAAGGACAGGGCCATAAGGGTGCTCCGTGAACCCGCAACCAGTGGCGCTATAAACCCCCGGCGCCCTGCTCTCACCTACCACCAGGAGGTGGCGCCCTCCTCTATGGACTCTGTGGGGGCCGATGCACAGGCCCTGAACCAAGCCCCGTCGAAAGATCTGCACCACCAAGTCCAGGAGCTGACCAGGAGCGTCGCGGCATTGACCAGGACCGTCCAGGCGTTACAAGTGGACCCGTCAAGACCCATCGAGTTGACTTCAAGTCCGGAGGATGTCCCGTGGCAGAGGAGGACCCCGTCGTTCCGAGGGAGGCCCACAGACCGCTAAGCAGAGGATGGACAGCCCATTTGCCGTCGATGCAACCAGCCCAGACACATTTCCAGGTACTGTAATTTAAACGGGTCCAACCTGGGGCAGAGGGCCAACCCCCAGGCATAAGATCACCCGGCCCTTACAATTGGCGTAATAAGTACGTTGGGGGGCGCCCGGTTTTACCCGTGGTGCTGGACGGTATTCCCATGAGCGCCTTGCTGGATACCGGGTCGCAAGTAACTACTATCCCTTATGTACTTTTTAAGCAGTATTGGACTGATGCTGATATAACACGGTATCCAGACAGTAACTTGAACATCATCGCCAGTAATGGCTTGCCCGTGCCGCAGATGGGGTTCAAGGAGTTGACCATTAAGATTGGTAAAGTTGAACTGCCGGCACAGGGAGTGATTATTGTGGACATTGACCGTCGTGAAAGTCACCCTAAAATAACTGTGGGTACTAACGTGATTGAAAATTGTCTTTCAGAGGTAATTGTAATTCTACAACAGGTGGCGGTGAATGCTAGTTCCACGGAATAGAGAGTCCTCAACAAGGAGATAAAAGCCCTGATGAGACGGCAGCAGGTAGAACTGTCTGGTGGTGAGATTGGTAGCGTAAGAATGAGTGACCCATTCCCCATTTCCATGCCTCCCAAAAGTGAAATGATGATCTGGTGTCGGACTGCAATCGGGTTCAGAGGTAGAGACTACTAAGCCATGGTAGAACCCGCGTACTCAGACAGCAGGCCCACCATTTTGACAGGCCGGGGGGTGGTTGATGTCCGTCATGGGAGGTTGCCCGTTCGCATTCTCAATATTGGGGAGAGGGAGGCACACTTACCCAGGTACGCTACACTTGCCAAACTGTTTGCTGTCGAACACAAAGCTATCAGGGCCGTGGAGCCTTTGCCTCCATCTCCACAGGCGGAGGGTAATGGCTCCCAGAAACAAAAGGAGGACTGGTGCCAGAAACTCCATGTGGGTGCTGACTCCACTCCCCTGCACCAAAAACAAGGAGTCTACCAGGTGGTTCAGGAGTACGAAAGAATTTTTAGTAAGCACCCGCTAGACTTCGGCCGAGTAAAGGGAGTGGAACACCACATCCCCACGGGGAGCCACCCACCAATAAAGGAGGGGCACAGACCTGTACCCCCTGCACATTATCAGAACGCAAAGGGCATGCTGAGGGAAATGAAAGAAGCCGGGGTCATTAGAGATAGCTGTAGCCCCTGGGCAGCCCCCTTGGTTCTGGTAAAAAAGAAAGACGGCACCATGAGAATGTGCGTGGACTATAGATAAATCAACCGTATTACCCACAAAGACGCATATCCGCTGCCTAGGATAGAGGAGTCTTTAGCCGCACTAAAATCAGCTAACTTCTTTTCTACTTTGGACCTTACTAGCGGGTACTGGCAGGTTCCTGTGGCAGAGGCTGACAAGGAGAAGACCACCTTCACCACCCCGATGGGACTGAGCGAGTTCAACTGTATGCCCTTCGGGCTCTGCAACGCACCAGGGACCTTCCAGAGGCTGATGGATTGCTGTCTAGGGCACCGAAACTTCGAGACGGTCCTACTTTACCTGGACGACGTGATCGTCTATTCGAAGACCTACGAGGACCATCTAAAACACCTGGCAGAGGTGTTCGAAGCCCTGGCAGGCTATGGCCTGAAGGTGAAACCAGCAAAGTGTCTCCTGTTGAAACCAAAGGTCCAGTACCTAGGGCACGTGGTAAGTGCAGAAGGAGTAGCCCCCGACCCTGACAAGGTCACGGTAATCAAGAGCTGGCCAAGCCCCTCAAACATCAAAGAAGTGAGGCAATTTCTCGAGTTGGTAGGCTAATACCGAAGGTTCATCCCCGGGTTCACTAAGATGGCAGGACCTCCTGATTGGACAGTCTAAGTCCAGAAGCCAAAAGCCACCCTTCAAGTGGGACAAGCCGGAAGAGGAGTCCTTCCGCCAGTTGAAGATGGCCCTCACAGGGGATGAGATCCTGGCCTACCCCGATTATGGCCAGCCTTTTATCCTCCACACAGACACCAGTAATGTGGGGCTGGGAGCCGTACTGTCGCAAAACCAACAGGGCAAAGAAAGGGTCATCGCGTATGCCAGCCGGAAGCTGAGGCCCACTGAAAGGAACCCGGAGAATTACAGCTCCTTCCAGCTAGAATTCTTGGCAGTGGTGTGGGCCATCACAGAACGGTTTAAGCATTACCTGGCCTCCGCAAAGTTCACCGTGTACACGGACAACAACCCGTTGACACACCTGGACAATGCAAGACTGGGTGCCCTAAAACAGCGGTGGATGGCGCGACTCTCGAATTATGACTTCGTGATCAAGTACCGGACAGGCAAAACCAATGCCAACGCTGACGCCCGATCGAGAATGCCTCACTTACCTGAAGGTGACGAAGACCCAGAAGAGCTGGAGGAGGTAGAACTCCCCGCGTTTCACCGGTATGGAGCCGCTCAATACTCCCACCGCGTGAAGGAGGAAGATTTAACAACCGTTATGATCAATCCCCTACCTCACCACAGCTGGGCCGAGACCCAAGATAGTGACCCTGCAATCCGCATGGTGAAAGATTTGCTGACCCAGGAAGACGCCCGCTTAGATCCGGATGCTCCAGAGGAAGCCAAGCAGCTATGGAAAGAGAAGAGCAAGCTGTTCCTCTATGAAAGCAAGCTGTGCAGAAGACTTGTCAACCACCGGACACTCGAGCTGACCTGGCAAGTCGTGGTCCCAAGGCGGGATGCAGCTATGGTCCTGGGGGCTTACCATGACAGAGCAGGGCACTTCGGCTGGAAGAAACTGGAGTTCCTGCTAAGAGGACGGTTCTTTTGGGTCGGCATGAGAGGGGCTGTAGAAAAGAGGTGCAGAGACTGTGGCCCTTGTAACCTAAGGAGGAAGGACCGCACCAGCCAGAAGACACCCTTGAGACCCATTGTCACCACGCAGCCTCTTGAACTGGTAGCTCTGGACCACGTCAAATTGGCTCCAGGCCGGTCAGGATACGTTTATGCCCTGACAATCGTGGACCACTATTCCCGATTTTTAGTGGTGGTCCCTGTAAAAGACTTGACAGCTCAATCGGTGGCCAGAGCCTTCCAGCAATACTTCTGCTGCCCACACGGGTATCTGGAACAGGTCCTGACAGACCAGGGCCCAGCGTTCGAGGCCGAAATCTTCCAAGAGTTCTGCAACCTCTATGGCTGTAAAAAGATTCGGACAACGCCTTACCACCCACAAACCAACGGGATGTGTGAGAAGATGAACAATATAGTCATTGATCTCCTGAAGACGTTGCCCCTGGAGGAACGCAGCCTGTGGCCAGAAAAACTGCCGGACCTGATAGACTTATACAACCATATCCCGGTGAATGCTACAAACTGCACCCCGGCTTACCTGATGCGAGCCAGACCAGGTAAGCTGCCCATAGACCTGGAGATGGGAGTCCTAACACCCGAGGACACCTCCCCAGATGCGGACTGGGATACGGAAAGGCGACTGCAGTACAAGAAGGTACAGGAGAGTATGGAGAAGAGCCTGGCCCAGGTGAGGGAAAGGCAAGAGAGACTCTTCAACCAACGCACCCCTGCTGGTCCTCTAGAACCTGGTGAACAGGTCCTGAAGCGAAAGAGAAGGCTACACAAACTGGACGACCAGTGGGAAAGGGAACCCTACACTGTACTTCAGTCTGATCATGACAACCCAAAGGTGTGCGTGATCACCAAGGATGGAGGAGAAACCACTACTACCGTCTCCAGAGACCACCTAAAAAGGTGCCCCGAGCAACTACGGAATGCAGAAGAAGATCAGAGTGGTGCCCGTCCTGCATTTCCTGCAACCAACTCAGCAGCAACCTACACCAGAGCGGGAAAGTGAAGAAGAACAAGCGGTTCCAGAGACAGAAGAGCCTGTACCAGCAGCCCAGGAGAATCAACCCTCTGCTGACAGTGAGCCTGCCATGCCTGCGGTAAGCCAGAGGACCCGCAGAAAGCTGCCTGCCCTGCCTGTAAGTCTAGCCAGTGACTGTACCCTAAATGGTAGTGAAGAAAATCAGGTTAGACCACCACCAGACAGTGGGTTACGCAGGTCAACCAGGAGCACAAAGGGGCAGACACCCACTCTCTGGAGAATATAGGGTGCACTAAAACTGTAAATTACCCTGTTTCCAAGTGTTGAAATGTTTGCAAAGTTACATGCATGATTAGTAATTGTGTATTTCAGTTTCTTACAGTTGCCGTACGGACTCAAAGGTTATGAACTTTTAATAACCAGAACTTTGTATGGACTGCGTTCGGAGCCTAACCAAGGAATGAACTAAGACTGTAAAGGACTTGGGGCTAGGACAGACCCCCACATGGTTAAGGCTCCCCGTTGTGTTGGTGATATGGACACCCGGTCACAGACCACACTGTGACCTTAAGAACTCAATCTGTGGGTCGTTTGTCTACTAATGTTTTATGGTCATGCATAGTATTCTTGTAGTAAGCTTAGTCCCGGAGTACTAAATTTTACTAGGGGGGAATGTGTCACCCTGGCCTGGATGCCACAAATGTATAATAAAGCTGTGTCTGAGAGCAAGAGGGAGGTTCTCTGGTCAAGGACCATTAGCATGCAATACCTCCTGTCCCAGGCCAGTAGGGGGAGCAGGCTGCCCCTATAAAAGCTGGAGCTGGGGGCAGGATAAGAGAGAACTGGACAACCTGTCTCTGGATTGAGAGGTGTCCCAGAGCAGGGACAGACAGTTGTGTTGCAGCCTAAGAGGCCGTGTGGCAGTAGGAGAGCCACGAGCCAGGGACAAGAGGCGAAGCAAGCCTGTCCTGGCAGATAGAGAAACTAATCTACCAGACTTTGGTGTCTGAGGCTGTGAGGATTCCAAGTCCTACAGCAAATAACCAGTCCGCAGGGGACTGTATGTCCTTTGGCCTAAGAAGCCCGGAGGTTCCGCCACAGCAGAAGGGACCGGTGAAGCCGCACCAGGCCAAGAGTAAAAAGGGACCCAAGTCGTCAGCTATACGGGCGAGAAGACACGGCGAGCTCAGGAACGTGGGCTATTACACCACGAGGTGGGAAATAGCCAGAGAGAGCACAGAGAGCACGGTAGGCCTACACCCTCACCCTGATCAGGGCCAGCTTCCCACTTGTTCTCAGACATCCAGGCCCCCCTCCTAGCCGGGACTGTTTTTGGGTCGTTTCACCTGTTCTAATAAAGACCATGAACTGTTTAAGAGGCCTTCGTTTCCTGGCTGTCGCTGTCGGAATCATCCCCTCCATCATCCATTATATACTGCCCTGGGGCCATACTCCTCCCGTGGGGAGTTGTACTATTCAGTGCTGCACATTTATATCAGCCCCAGCGGTCTGCACTGCAGCGGCGGTTAGCCCTGACCGCAATCCACGGGTGGCGTAGTCGGACATTGCAAAACATATAGAAGACTGCCATTGGTCTGACCACCCTGAGCCACGGACCGGGTTGCCACTACTATCCCCATCATTGCCCTGTTGCCCGGATCCGAGTGCCCCACGGCCTAAGGGGAGAGTCACAGATATTTATCATTATAAAATAAAGTTACCATTTTAAAGAAGCGCTGGATTAAGTGATGTAATTTATTCAATTTGCTGTTTAAAAAGTTGGCATTTTGTTTTTGTCAATATTCTCTAAATGCAAAAAAAACCAACATCCATAACAATTTTCCTCAATCAAAATTATTTAGGTATGTATTTTTTGTGGTTTCTTTCATCTTTCAAAGAATCACCAACTCTCAACTCTACCTAAAAAAAAAGGTTGGTGTAGAGGCAGAAGTAGCTTACATTAATGTTATATTTTAGTTGAATATGTTCACAGCTTTCCTATTCTCACCACCAAGCCACTATAAGGTGCATGATGTAGTTTATCTTCATATTCTTCCCGAGTGAGAGAAACCTAAAATGACGCGCCCCTGGGCCTGTGTCGCGCTGCGGTGCGCACGCGGGAGCTTACCCGGAGCCGGATCCGTGGAGGGTTGTAATCTCGTGGCGGTGACCCGGTCCGTGCCCAGGGAGTCAAACTAGACGGCAGTCTATTAGTAGTAAATAGTTGATGACTACGCCACCCGTTGAGTGCAGCCAGGAAGCTGCTGCTGCAGGGCAGACCGCTGAGGCCGGTGGTAGGATTGTGCAGCGTGATAGTATAACCCCCAACGGGAGGGGTATGGCCTCAGGGCAGCCGACGTGGATGATGGGGGTAGCAGGAACCACTCAGAGACGGTACGGTGTAGGGTCTTTACTGGTAACAACGACAGACCCTCCCGGAGTACTTGCTAGCAAACGGGGCCTGGTCAGTCTTTGAGCAGATGGGATCTCCCCTGGCCAGGCGTAGTTGTAGGCCTCCCAAACTGACTGTACTCTTCTGGCTACCTTGCTAGAAGCTGATGTAAGTAGCCCACGTCCCTGAGTGTACCGTGTGGTGCTCACCCGTATGGCCGGTGACTCGGGGCCTTCTAATGGCTTCCGCTCCACGATGGCGGTGCTGGTCCCACGCGTGTGACCGTGCCTTCGGGCTTCTGGGCCAGAGGACCTGAAATCCCCTGCCCGACGGATTCTGCTGCTGGGTAGGAGTTAGTCCCCACAGCCTCGGACTCCGGGTCCGGTAAAGAATCTTCTTAGTCAGGGCGAGCTCTGTAGCTGCCAGCCCCTGACTCCTTGTAACTCTGCTGTTTCCTATGCTGCTTCTCTTCTCCACTCTCCTTGTCTGACTCTCCCTGCCTCAGCCCCGGGTTTATACAGGGGAAGTTCTTCCCCTCCCAAGACTGGGCAGGAGGTGTGGCATGCACAGGATCCCTGACCAAAGGACCTCCCACCTGCTCTCAGACATAATATCTCTATCACTGTGGCAACCAGACCCCTGGGGTGTCACATTCCCCCCTAGTGAAATTTAGTACTCCGGGACTAAACACATTTAGAAAAACATAACAAAGTATAACAATAACAATACTATAAGAAAAACACATAAGATGGTTACGGCGTGTCCGCAACCGGATGCAGTCTTTGAAGAAAAGCAAAGGTGTCCATTTCACCAACACAGGGAGACGTAACCAGGTAGGGGTCTGTTCTACCCCGAGTCCTTAACAGTCTCTAGTCCATCCTGGGTTACGCTCCAACTATATACAAGGATTCCCGGTAAATCCACCAAGGTTTCCTACAAATAACTAGAAACACAAAATTATACACAAGCAACAAGACACAGAAAAACATAAATAAAACAATTTATACACTTTAAATTCTCCAGCGTGCGGGTAACTGGCCTCTAGTGGCCCGAGTGGACCTATGGAGCTGACTGTCTGGCCCTGAACTACAGGGTGTAGGAGCTGTCAAGGGTAAACTGGGCAGCTGTCTACCGGCTCTTTGTCTCACTAGGGGTACGGCAGGCTCACTATAAGCAGAGGGTTGATTCTCCTGTTCTGCTTGTGTGGAGTCTTCTGCCTCCTGGACCGGCTGTTCTTCCAGCTCTACCCGTTGCTCCGTAGGTTCTTGGGATGATGGTTGGAGGAAGGTGAGTACGGGTACCACAACTGCACCATTGACTTGAGTCCAAGACTGAGGAAAGTCCCCGAGCACGGTACTAACCATATCTTCCCTTTCTTCCACGGGTCGATGGTCTTCTTGTTCCTCTTCAGGGTTCCTCAGTTGTTCGGGACACTTCTTCAGGTGGTCCCGGGATACAATGGCTGTGGTTTCCCCTCCGTCTTTACTGATGGTACAGACCTTCGGGTTCTCGTGGCTTGAGGGCAGTACGGTGTACGGGTCCTTCTCCCACTGGTCGTCCAACTTGTGGAGCCGTCTCTTCCTCTTCAAGACCTGCTCTCCGGGTACCAGGGGAACAGCGGGAGCATACTGGTTGTAAGTTTTCTCTTGTCTTTCCCTAGCCTGACAGAGACTTCGCTCCACGCTCTCCTGTACTCTCCGGTACTGCTGCTGCCTCTCTGTGTCCCAGTCTGTTTCTGGTGAAGTGTCCTCGGGGGTCAGGACTCCCATTTCCAGGTCAACAGGTAACTTACCAGGTCTTGCCCTCATTAGGTAAGCCGGGGTACAGTTGGTGGAACCTACCGGGATGTGGTTGTATAGGTCCACCAGATCGGGCAACTTTTCAGGCCACAGACTGCGTTCTTCCAGGGGCAACGTTTTTAGCAGATCCATTACCACCTGGTTCATTTTTTCACAAAGTCCATTAGTCTGCGGATGGTAGGGTGTCGTCCTTATCTTCCGGCAGCCATACAGATTGCAGAATTCCTGAAAGACCTCCGCTTCAAAGGCAGGTCCCTGGTCCGTCAGCACTTGGTCCGGGTACCCGTGTGGACGGCAGAAGTGCTGCTGGAAGGCTCTAGCTGCTGTTTGAGCCGTTAAGTCCTTGACGGGGACGACAACCAAGAACCGGGAGTAATGATCCACGATGGTTAACGCGTAGACGTAGCCACTTCTGCTTGGGGTCAGTTTTACATGATCCAAGGCTACCAGTTCCAACGGTTGCCGGGTGACGATGGACTGCAGGGGAGTCTTCTGGCTGGCTCGGTCCTTCCTTCTCAGGTTGCACGGGCCACAATCTCTGCACCACTTCTCGATGGTTCCCCTCATGCCTACCCAGTGGAACCGCTCGCGCAGCAGGAACTCCAGCTTTTTCCACCCAAAGTGTCCAGCTCCGTCGTGGTATGCCTCCATCACCATGGCTGCGTCTCTTCGTGGCACCACTACTTGCCAGAGTAATTCATGCGTCCGGGAGTTAACCATTCTGCGGCACAACTTCCCTTTGTAAAGGAACAGTCGACTCTTCTCTGCCCATAGTTGTTTGGCTTCCTCCGGAGCGTCTGGTTCAAGGCGAGCCTCCGGCCGAGTCAGCATCTCCTTCACCAGTCGGACGGCAGGGTCGCTGTCTTGCGTTTCCGCCCAGTTGTAGTGGGGTAAGGGGTTCAACGTAGCAGCCTGCTTACTCCTTACCCGGTGGGAATACTGAATAGTCCCATGACGGTGGAACGCAGGGAGTTCAACTTCTTCCAGTCCCTCCGGATCTTCTCCTCTGTCCGGCAGGTTGGGCATCCTGGACAGGGCGTCCGCGTTGGTATTGGAGCGTCCTGCCCGGTATTTAATTGTGAACTCGTAGTTGGACAGACGGGCCATCCACCTCTGCTCCAGGGCACCGAGTCTTGCCGTGTCCAGGTGTGTCAGCGGGTTGTTATCCGTGTACACGGTGAACCGGGAAGAAGCGAGGTAATGCTTAAAGCGCTCAGTGATTGCCCATACTACGGCCAGGAACTCTAACTTAAATGAGCTGTAATTCTCGGGGTTCCTTTCGGTGGGTCGCAGTTTTCGGCTGGCGTAGGCGATTACTCGTTCCTTCCCCTGCTGGATCTGGGACAGTACGGCTCCTAGCCCGATGTTACTGGCGTCGGTGTAGAGGATAAAGGGCTGGCTATAATCCGGGTACGCCAGGATTTCGTCCCCCGTGAGGGCCATATTCAACTGGCGGAAGGACTCTTCTTCCAGCTCTTCCCATTTGAAGGGCGGCTTCTGGTTCTTGGCCTTCCGGGACTGGCCTATCAGGAGGTCCTGCATAGGTGCTGCCTTTTTGGTGAAACCGGGAATAAACCTTCGGTAGTAGCCTACCAACCCGAGGAACTGCCGCACTTCTTTTACGCTGGAGGGGCTTGGCCATCCCTTAATTGCGGTGATCTTATCGGGGTCGGGAGCCACTCCGTCAGCGCTCACCACGTGTCCCAGGTACTGCACCTTTGGTTTCAGGAGGTGACACTTGGAGGGTTTCACCTTTAGGCCGTAACTCGCCAGAGCCTCGAACACTTCCGCCAGGTGTTTCAGGTGGTCCTCATACGTCTTGGAATATACGATGACATCGTCCAGGTACAACAGGACCGTCTCGAAGTTTCTGTGGCCCAGACAACACTCCATTAGGCGTTGGAAGGTTCCTGGTGCGTTGCAGAGTCCGAACGGCATGCAGGTGAACTCGCTAAGTCCCATCGGGGTGGTGAATGCGGTCTTCTCCTGGTCCGCCTCTGCTACAGGAACCTGCCAGTACCCGCTAGTGAGATCCAAGGTAGAGAAGAAGTTAGCAGATCTTAAAGCAGCCAATGACTCCTCTATCCTTGGTAAGGGGTACGCATCCTTGTGTGTGATACGGTTGATTTTCCGGTAATCTACACACATCCTCATGGTGTTGTCTTTCTTTTTGACTAAAACTAATGGGGCTGCCCAGGGGCTACAACTATCCCGGATTACCCCAGCCTCCTTCATATCTCTAAGCATCCCCTTGGCGTGTTGGTAATGTGCAGGGGGTACGGGTCGATACCTCTCTTTTATGGGAGGATGATCCCCCGTGGGGATGCGATGTTCTACCCCCTTGACTCGCCCGAAGTCTAACGGGTGTTTACTAAACACTCTCTCATACTCTTGAACCACCCGATAGACTCCTTGTTTCTGATGTGAGGGAGTGGAGTCAGTACCCAAATGTAGTTGCTGACACCAGTCCTCCATGTCTTTCTTAGAGCCGTTACCTTCCTCCGGGTGAGATGGAGGCAAGGGTTCCACAGATTGTATAGAACTTTGATTAGTGGTATATAATTTGGCTAGCGTGGCATACCGGGGCAGGTACACTTCCCTCTCCCCGATATTTATTATGCGAATGGGCACCCTCCCATGGCGTACATTGACCACCCCCCGTGCTGTCAAAATGGTGGGCCTACTGTCTGAGTAAACTGGTTCTACCATTGCCTGGTAATCTCTACCTCTCAGACCAATAGCTGCCCGGCACCAAATCATCATTTCACTTTTTGGGGGCATGGCAATAGGAAAAGGGTCACACATTCTTACGCTACCAATCTCACCGCCGGAGAGTTCCACTTGTTGCCGTTGCATCAGTGCCCGGATCTCTTTCTGGAGCACCCGCTGCTCGCCGGAGCTGGCATTCTTGGCAACCTGCTGTAAAAGGAAAATCACCTCTGCAAGACAATTTTCAATTACATTAGTTCCTAGAGTTATTTTTGGGTGACTCTCATGTTTATCGATATCTACAATGATCAGTCCCTGTGCGGCCAGTTCGACTCTACCAATTTTGATGGTCACCTCTTTAAATCCGACCTGTGGCACGGGCTGACCATTGCTGGCGATGATACTCAAGTCGTCGTCGGGGTAGCGGGTAATATCCGAGTCATTCCAGTACTGCTTGAAGAGCACGTACGGGATGGTGGTGACCTGTGACCCGGTGTCCAGTAGGGCACTCATGGGAATGCCATCCAGTACCACAGGCAAGACTGGACGTCCTCCCACATATCTGTCGCGCCAGTTCGATGGGCCTGGTGATCTTTTTCCTGGGGGTTGGCCCTCTACCCCAGGTTGTGCCCGTTTAAAGAACAGTACCTTGCCATATGTCCGGGTTGATTGCAGCGGCGGCAGATGGGTCGTCCGTCCTCACTGTATCGGTCACTGGGTCTTCCTCTGGCCGGTGGGGTCCTCCTTGGTCGACGCCACGGGATGTCCTCCGGTCCGGATGCCAGCTGGATCTTCCCTGGGGTGGAAACCTGTAAAGACTGCACAGTTCGGGTTAGCGCAGCAACGCTCTTAGCTAGCTCTTGGACCTGATGGTGTAGGTCTGGAGCCGGGTCATTGTCCAAAGCCTGCGCATCAGCTCCCACAGGCCCTGCTGACAAGGGCGCCGCCTCCTGGTAGTAAGTGGTAGTGGGGCGTCTGTGGGTCACAACGCCACCTGGTGCCGGTTCTCGGAGCACCCGGATGGCTCTGTCCTTGAACTGTGCAAAGTCCAGATGGGGATCCTGTAAGGCCATTGCCCGCAACTGGGTTCGGTGGGCATTGCAATATAAACCCTCTATAAATTGTTCAGTCAACAGCCTGTCCTCGTTTCCCACCCCATCAGGGTCGGTCTGCTTTATGGCCCTCAGGGCCTCTTGTAGGTTTAGTGCATAGTCCCTTATACTCTCATGCGCTCGCTGCTTGCACCCGTAGAATCTAAGCTTAATCTCGGCTGAGGTGCGGGTATCAAAGGTGTCCTTCAGCCGGGTTAGTATCCCTGCGACAGTCTTCCTCCCAGGTGGCCAGGATTTTACTTCCCTTTTGGCTGCCCCGGTTAGTTGGGCCACCAGGATGCTCACTTTTTGCTCTTCTGTGAGGGGGTACACCTGGAAGAGGCTATCCAGCTTTTCTCTAAAGTCATGCAGGGTATGTGACTCCCCTGAGTACTGGGGTAGCCAAGCTGCTCCCGGGATATAGGGCATGGTGAAGGGCATAACTGCAGCAGCGGTAGCGCTGGCGGGGGTTGAGGCAGTGAAGCTCTCCTCCGTATCCGACATCTTCCTCCCCCCTAGTGGACCGTGGCCTACCTTGCGATGATCCTCTTCCGTAGGCCGCGGCTCCGCAGTGGATCGTCAGGGTTGAGGACCTTCCGTCGCGCTCCTGTGACGTCGGCGTCTGCTGGGCTCCTTCCAGGACCTTACGCAACGTCCGGACGTGAGGCGGGGCTTCAGTTCTCGCGCGCTTTCGGAGTCCACGCCCCTCTTCTTCCCGCGCGGCGTCCTCAAGATGGCGTCCAATGGCGGGAAAACTCCACGGATGGCGGGAAGAAGGTCGAAGATGGCGCCGGATGGCGGGAAAACTTCGCGGATGGCGGGAAGAAGGTAGAAGATGGCGCCGGATGGCGGGAAACCTTCACCACTGGTAAGTTTGAACAGTCTTTGCTTTTCAGGCACGCAGTACCCGGTGGTTGCGGGCACGAAATCCTGCCGACTACGCCAAAGTTGACGCGCCCCTGGGCCTGTGTCGCGCTGCGGTGCGCACGCGGGAGCTTACCCGGAGCCGGATCCGTGGAGGATTGTAATCTCGTGGCGGTGACCCGGTCCGTGCCCAGGGAGTCAAACTAGACGGCAGTCTATTAGTAGTAAATAGTTGATGACTACGCCACCCGTTGAGTGCAGCCAGGAAGCTGCTGCTGCAGGGCAGACCGCTGAGGCCGGTGGTAGGATTGTGCAGCGTGATAGTATAACCCCCAACGGGAGGGGTATGTCCTCAGGGCAGCCGACGTGGATGATGGGGGTAGCAGGAACCACTCAGAGACGGTACGGTGTAGTTCAGGGTCTTTACTGGTAACAACGACAGACCCTCCCGGAGTACTTGCTAGCAAACGGGGCCTGGTCAGTCTTTGAGCAGATGGGATCTCCCCTGGCCAGGCGTAGTTGTAGGCCTCCCAAACTGACTGTACTCTTCTGGCTACCTTGCTAGAAGCTGATGTAAGTAGCCCACGTCCCTGAGTGTACCGTGTGGTGCTCACCCGTATGGCCGGTGACTCGGGGCCTTCTAATGGCTTCCGCTCCACGATGGCGGTGCTGGTCCCACGCGTGTGACCGTGCCTTCGGGCTTCTGGGCCAGAGGACCTGAAATCCCCTGCCCGACGGATTCTGCTGCTGGGTAGGAGTTAGTCCCCACAGCCTCGGACTCCGGGTCCGGTAAAGAATCTTCTTAGTCAGGGCGAGCTCTGTAGCTGCCAGCCCCTGACTCCTTGTAACTCTGCTGTTTCCTATGCTGCTTCTCTTCTCCACTCTCCTTGTCTGACTCTCCCTGCCTCAGCCCCGGGTTTATACAGGGGAAGTTCTTCCCCTCCCAAGACTGGGCAGGAGGTGTGGCATGCACAGGATCCCTGACCAAAGGACCTCCCACCTGCTCTCAGACATAATATCTCTATCACTGTGGCAACCAGACCCCTGGGGTGTCACAAAAACAAACCTGTGTAAAATGGAGAGGCAGTGCACTGTGCAACAGACTTTTGTATGTTTAAACTGCATGTACCAAATTGTGATAATTCAGGATATAACATCAGAAGAGAAGAAAGACAAGCTATAGCCAGCCTTCTTTGGAAATAGCATACATTTCAGCATACAACTTGAAGCTCATTGCCACAAAGCAAAATCTGTAAAGGTGCATTCACACCTGCCGATGCGTGTTGTTAACCACTTCCTGACAAATGCCGTACCGGTATGTCATATCTTGCAGGTATTTCCCGCAAATGGATGTACCAGTATGGGTACAGGAGCTGTGACCGCATGATCGCCAATGCTTAAGTGATAGCCAAGCTCTGGCTGCTTAACCCTCTAAATGCCACAATTCAATAGTGATCGCAACATTTAGAAGGCTAGGAGAGTGTAGAATACCCTTTCCCACCCAATCAGCACCCCACAAAGTTATCGTGGGCTGCAGATGGTTGTCATGGCAACTCAAGGTCAACTAATGACCTCTGGGTTTGCCAGCTACGATGGCCTGATGTCAGAAGTATGGTCTAAAAGGCGTTCTGTCAGTGTAACACGGACAGTTGTAATGCATTGCAATACATGTGTATTACAATGCATTATATTGGTGATAAGAGTAATAAAAGTCCCACAATTTTGTGCGCCTTTGAAAAGACTGACATCACTGAACAGAGGCCAAACAGAGTCTGGAGTAACTCTGCTGCCTCATTAGTGAATGGACCCATCGGGGGTTTCATTTGAATAATGTAGTTCGGAGATGTAGATGGAAACCCAGATGTAAGTGCTCAGCGTAGAGCACAGGATAAATGTGAACTGATCCAAATTGTTCTGTACCCCAAAATGCTACCAATAGCGTTCAACTCCACCCACAAAAAAACAAGTCCTCACTCAGATCCATCATCTGTTAACAAAAATATAGGGGGCGTCCACGTTACTGGTAACACAAAGGCTCTGGAAAAACGCTATGGCTCCTCCCCAAAAAATAAATCCAGCAAAATCACAATGACAAATCCAAATGTTCCCTCCTTCTGAGAATCACAATGTGCCTAAACCCCATTTAGCATCCACATGTTTGGCATTACTGTAGCGAGGAGAGCCCACTTAATTATGGGGTCCATGTCTCCAGAAGCATAAGTTGGGCACAATGTATGGACACTAGAATGTACTGGGCCCTACAATATATTGGGCACTTCAATGGCAGATTTGCAATTTTCATTCTTCAACATTCACTGTGTTTGACTTCATGGGTGTTTTCCAGAAACAAAATCATCCCTATATCAACAGATTAATTCCCAGAGGGGTGTAATTTCCAAAATAGAGTCACTTGAGGGGGGTTCTTCTATTCTGGTATTTAGGGGATCTGCAAATGAAGTCTGCAAACTATTCTAGGAAAATATGTGCTTCAAAATTGGAAACCTAGAGCTCAAACAATATTTTAGTGGTAAAAATCGAATTATTTTTGCCCAATACTATAAAATTTTGTGACACAGCTGTGGTGTCAACATGCTCTCTGCACTCCTAAATGAATTCATTGACGGCTGCATCTTGCAAAATTTGGTCACTTGTCGGGGATTTTTGCTGTTATGGTACCTCAGGGGCTTTGCCAATGTGACTTGGCACTCTCAAACCATACCAGCAAAATCTGTAATCCAATATGGCGTTCCATTTCTTCTAAGCTTTGCACTCTGCCTCAAAAGTAGTTTTTGACCATATATGAGGCATTGGCAAACTCAGGAGAAATTGTGTAACAAATTATACTACCCATTTTCCCCTATTTCTCCCTTTTTTAAATAAAAAAATTGAGGCCAAAGCAAAATTTTTGTGGAAAAAAGGTAGTTTTTCATTTTCAGAGCCAAATGTTATATAAATGTTATACAATTCCATGAATCACCCGAGGGTTACAATTGCTCGCTACACAACTAGTTGAATTCCTCGAGAGGTGTAGTTTCCAGAAAGGGCTCACTTGTAGCAGGTTTCTGCTGTGTTGGCATGTCAGGGGCTCTTCAGATTTTAAATGGCTTCCGCAATCTATTCTATCCAAAATAGTGCTCCAAAATTCAAGTAGTGCTCCTTCCCTTCCGAACCCTTCTGTGTGCCAAAAGAGTAGTTTGCGACCCCATATTGGGTATCATCATACTCAGGAGAAATTGCACAACAAATTCTGTGGTCCATTTTCTCCTTCTACTCTAAGTAAAATGAGAAGTGTGGGGTTAAAGCAACATTTTTGAGGAAAAAATGTAACTTTTCATTTTCACATCATAATGTTATCAAGTTCTGTGAAGCACCTGTGGGTTCTAGATCTTCTCACTACCGACACATGAATTCCTTGAGGTGTGTACTTTCCTATATGGGGTGACTTGTTTGGGGTTTCTGTTGGTTTCTTTCCCTAAAGCAGAAGTAAATTACTTTGAAACGCGTCGACAATAAAAAAAGTATATCCATCCTTCGTGTACCTGGATTTGTCTTACCATCCATCAGCAGAGCGGGATATCCTCATTTTTCCTTCTTCACAATTGTAATACTAGTGAGTTCTTGCTTGGCAGAGGAACCAATGGGTCCTCTCAATTGACCAGAGCCCTGGTAGGAAAGCTACCTCTACAACCTCTGTAGCTATGTTTTTGTCTACATCTATGATGCCTAATCATTTTTCCCAAATATCTGTTGTCAGGGTATAGTTGCAACCCACATGTTAGATTGACCACGTTAATCATAGAATCATAGAATCATAGAATGGTAGAGTTGGAAGGGACCTCCTGGGTCATCTGGTCCAACCCCCTGCTCAAAGCAGGATTCACTAGATCATCTCAGACAGATGTCTGTCCAGCCTCTGTTTGAAGACGTCCATTGAAGGGGAACTCACCACCTCTCGTGGCAGCCTGTTCCACTCATTAATCACCCTAACTGTCAAAAAGTTTTTTCTAATATCTAATCTGTGTCTCCTCCCATTTAGTTTCATCCCATTGCTTCTAGTCTTTCCTTGTGCAAATGAGAATAAAGATGATCCTTCTACAATGTGACAGCCCTTGACATATTTGTAGACAGCTATTAAGTCTCCTCTCAGTCTTCTTTTTTGCAAGCTAAACATTCCCAAATCCTGCAACCGTTCCTCATAGGACATGGTTTGCAGACCAGTCACCATTCTGGTCGCTCTTCTCTGAACTTGCTCCAGTTTGTCTATGTCTTTTTTAAAATGTGGTGCCCAAAACTGTACACAGTATTCCAGATGAGGTCTGACCAAAGAGGAGTAAAGACCGATAATGACTTCACGTGATCTAGACTGTATGCTTCTGTTAATACATCCCAGAATTGTATTTGCCTTTTTTGCTGCTGCATCACACTGTTGACTCATGTTCAGTCTATGATCTATTAGTATACCTAAGTCTTTTTCACATGTACTGTTGCTTAGCTCTATTCCTCCCATTCTGTATATGCTTTTTTCATTTTTATTGCCCAGATGTAGTACTTTGCATTTTTCCCTGTTAAAAACCATTCTGTTGGTTGCTGCCCACTGCTCCAGTTTATTTAGGTCTTTTTGAATCCTCTCTCTCTCTTCTCTAGTATTAGCTATCCCTCCTAGCTTTGTGTCATCAGCAAATTTAATCAGTTTACCCTCAATTCCTTCATCTAAATCATTGATAAAGATGTTGAACAATACAGGTCCCAGGACGGAGCCCTGTGGTACCCCACTTGAGACATTCATCCAGCTGGATGTGAAGCCATTTACAACCACCCTTTGAGTCCGATCACTAAGCCAGTTATGAATCCACCTAACAGTTGCCTGGTCCATTGCATACTTGGTCATTTTTTCAATAAGGATGGTGTGAGATACTTTGTCAAATGCTTTGCTGAAGTCAAGATATACTAGATCTACAGCATTTCCCTGATCCACCCAGTCAGTGATTCTGTCATAGAAGGAAATTAAGTTAGTCTGACATGACTTGTTAGTTACAAACCCATGCTGACTCTGGTTAATCACTTCATTCTTATCCATGTACTTACATACATGTTGTTTAATAATTTGTTCAAAGATCTTTCCTGGTATAGAAGTCAGACTCACCGGCCTATAGTTCCCTGGGTCCACCTTCTTCCCCTTTTTGAAGATAGGAACAACATTTGCTCTTCTCCAGTCTTCTGGGACTTCTCCTGTTCTCCAAGAATTTTCAAAGATTTTGGAGAGTGGTTCTAAAATTTCTTCTACGATCTCCTTCAGTACTCTGGGGTGTAATTCATCTGGACCTGGAGACTTGAACTCATTTATGTTAGCTAAATATTCCCTCACAATCTTTCTGTTTACAGATAACTTGTGTATTGGCAGCTTTACTGCAGTAGATTTATTTTCTAAGCAGTAAACATTAAGTTTGTATATATACAATAATATATAATTTATCTATGATGCTTTGAAACTAAAGAAACAAGATCGATTTAGCAACTGAGATTATTTTCTTTTTTGCCTCTTATCACACTAGTCTATGTATCATGGCCCATTAGGCATGGTGCAGCACAGCATGCGTTATATTTACACAGCACACACACACAAGTGATTCTGCTATGAAATGTTCCTGGTACTAACAAATTAGATGTTCTCCATGCTCTATAATCTCTCTTGCCTACAAGTTATCCTTGCCGCTATATGCATTTTTCTAAAGTGTCCTACTTTTCATATTTTTACATTAATATATGTTGTCTCCTTCTTTTGTGTATTTTTTTTTCCAACCAATGATTCAATCACTCTATTCATGTTCAATTGGCCCTTGAGTGTGCATTAGGGGTGCATAATAAGAAAAGCTGGTTGATTGGTTCCAAGTTGAGCATTCTACATTCTGCCAGAGAAAAGCTGGAAAACAAAAGTATGTGATAAAAGAATGTGCAATTTGAAAAGATTTATGGACTTAATACGACCAAGATGAGCCACTTCATAAGCAAAGTAATCTACTCAGGGATGTGCATTAGACACCGAATGCCTGCTTATACCATCTAGCGGAGCATTAGGACAGTCTTACACACAAGCTTTTGTGCCTTATCATTTGTGTACAGGGCTGCCAGCTTATGCCATTGTTCCCTGAAATGCACACACATTACGCAGATTTGAAATATGAGGATGACTTACAGAGAATTGAAACACATTTCTAATTTGAAGTGTAACGTCAATGTGCCTTGCCTTTTAAGGAGGTTGAGACCACAAAAGAAAACTTAAAAAGAGTCCCTGAATTTTTAAACAACAGAAATTAATATAATTTGCTAATATACACTTCAGGCCACGGCCCGACCATCAGTATTTGGTCAGTATTCACTCAGTATTTTTTCTCAGCAGTGGGAGCCAAAACCAGGTGAGGAACAATCAGAGAAAAGGTATAATAGAAACAAGTCACCAATTCTGTATTTATCACTCACTCCTTGTTTTGGCTCCCACTCCTGAGAAAAAATACTGACCAAATACTGATAGTGGGGCCCTGGCCTTAAAGACAATATCACACAGAATCCCAAAAATGGGCTCCATAGTATTAAATAAAAGGTAATAAAAATGAATATTTATTCCAAAGTGGTACCAATGAAAACTGCAGCTCATTACACACAAAATCAAGCTCTTATTCAACTCTGTATTTCAAAAAAGGAAAAAGTTATGCCCCTCACAATACGACAAAAAAAATGAAAAACAGATTTTCTTGTGCAAAAATTTTAACACAATAAAAAATAATAGAAATTGGGTATCACCATAACTGTATCACACAGAATAAAGCTAACATGTCAATTAAACAGCATGGTGAATTCCACAGAAAATAAAACTGAACATCAATTTCACATTTACTGTTTTTTGTTCATGCCTCCTGTAAAAAATGAAATAAAAAGTGATAAAAATAAATTATATGTATCCAAAAAACTAAGTATCCAGTAAAAACTACAGCTAGCCCAGCAAATAACAACTCCTTACTCAACTTCATCTACAGAAAAAAAGTTAAAAAGTTATGGGTATCAGAAAATGGCAGAAAAAAAGATTTTCTTAAAGTCTTTTCTTGCGCAAAAAAAGACATAAAAACTATAGAAATTTGAAATTGTCGTGATCGTGTGGACGCACAGAATAAAGATAATATAGCAATTATGACTAATGGTGAACAGTGTTTAAGAAAAATAAGTAAAATAAATTACATTGTTTTGTTAATTTTGAATCCCAAAGATTATAAACTTACAAAGATGACTATCACAGACGTTATGCAAAATATAAATCTTTATTTTCTTAATTAATTATATAAAACATTAAAAACAGTAGAAGGGATCGCACTGGTATTAATTCCATATTCATACTGACCCACAGAATATAATTAACACTTTATTTGAGCAGTACAATCAACAGTATAAAATTTAAAAAGCCAAAAAAAAGTGGCAAAATAACTGCTCTATTTATATTTTTTCCCATAAAGACTTAAGAAAACTTTATTAACCTTGGGGCCAATTTCTGTGTTTGCGTTTTTGTTTTTTCCTCCATTCTTCCCAGAGCCATAACGCTTTTATTTTTCTACAAAAGAAGAAAGCAAAAAGTACAGCAGCACTCAATAAGGGTCATAATATATGAAAACACTGGAAACATTAAATCTAGACTGTATTGTCACTCAATTAAATGTTCTTACGAAAATGAAGGTTCTTAGCGCATGAATTGGCCATTAACCTGCACTTGATTTTAATCAGTTCTACTTGCCTGAAGTTGTAGGCTCATAGCCCAGTAGAGACATGTTTGTCCATTTACAGTAACTGGCTGATAGTCCAACAGTGGCATATTTAGTAGGATAGGACTCATCAGAGGAAGGTCACCTTGCCGTGGTGAAGGGCATATATGAATTTGCCAATTTATGCACTAAGAACCTTCATTTTTGTAAGTACATTTTGTTGAGTGAAAATACAGTCTAGATTTAATGTTTCCAGTGTTTTCATATATTATAACCCTTATTGAGTGCTGCTACGCTTTTTGCTTTCTTCTTTTGTATACTATGTAGTCATTGCAGCTGGCACGTGTTCACATTAAGATGTGCTGGTCATTTTTTTCCTATAAAAACATAAACAACACTTAAAAATACCCACCTGCTATATGCAAAAAACTTCATTAGAAAGGTATTAAAAAAGGGGGCTTGACGCAGATGTTTTGTTTTTTTTGCGGTAAGAGTTGTACTTTTGAATGACACCATTAATTTTATCACATAGTATACTAGGGGAAAAAAATTCCAAGTGGGGAAAAATTGTGAAAAAAATGCAATTCTGACATGGTTTTTGGAATTGCTTATATGGTGTACATTTTGTGGCAAAATTACCTTGCAATATGACGCTGCTCATAAGTACGATTAAGGCGATACCAAACATGTCCAGTTTTATTATTTTAGTGGTGAAAAAAAACAGAAGTTTGCAAAAAAAATGTTGGGGTTGTTGTGTCGCCATTTTTTCAGACCTGTAATGTTTTAAATTTAGGTCAATGAAGCTGTGTGATGGCTTTTTTTTTACGGGGTGAGACAACATTTTTATTGGTACCATTTTTGGATAGATGTGACGTCTTGATCGCTTGTTACAGCATTTTTTGTGAAATTGCAGCAACCTAAAAAACAGTTTAGGCATCCTTGAATTTTTTTTTGTTCACAGTGTTTATCAATCGGGTTAATTATTTTTATACTATGATAGATCTGACTTTTCTGAATGTGACGATACCACATATGTGCATTTATTACATTTTTTTAATATCTTTATTTATAGTGGGAGAAATGAGGGGTAATTTGGGCTATTATTTTTTTCATATTTTTTAAAACTTTTTTTTTACTTATCACTGTTTTTAATAGTCCCCCCTAGGAAACTTGAAGTTGAAATTGCCTGATCGCTTGTTCTATGTAAAGCGATGCCACAGCATCTCAGCCACAGAATTGCAATGTATCCGTAAAAATTGGACACTATACTATGCCTCCGAATGGCATCCAATTTTTTTCATACATCGATAGAAATAAATGGATGAGTTTCATCCAATGTATAGAAGGAATTAGTGCATGCTGCGATGTTTTTCACACTCAGATTTGCTCAGTGAAAAAAATTGCTCTTCTGCACTGACCAATTCAGTAATATTGGTTCGAGTGCTGCCTGTTTTTTTCATGGATAGCACTCGGACCAAAAATATGGCCAACCACCCCTTATATTGATAGCTCTAGTCATATAATTGTTAATAAAACTGTGATCATTTGATACCAAAATAATGTGTTGTATATTTTATTATATTTGGATCATATAGTTAGTTACTATAGTTTGGGTCATGTGCTAATGAATGAGGGATCATCCAGAAGTCATGCATGGGGCCTATTGTAAAATTTGTTGTAGAGGGTTGATGGTAGGAGGTTGCTTTTTTCTTATGTCTAGTGAATAATAATAGTAATACTATAATTTACAAAGACATTTTTGACAATTTTACTTCTACTTTGAGTCAATAGTTTAAAGAAGCCAATAATGGAGAATAATAGGTTAATCCTGCCCTGCCTGCCACAGACTGTGGTAGTCCTGAAGAAGGACTGTGTCTCTGGCTTCAATGACTCCCTTGTCCAGACAACGCAACCCAGTGGGTCTGCAGCAGCCTTAAAAGGGAATCGGTCACCACTTTGGAGTTATCAGACCTCTAATATGGGCATACAGGTTATAGAAAAGTAAATCTATACTTACCTGTATGGCCCATAGTAGAGGTTTGATTGCAGAGAAAAGCGTTTTAATCAAATCTACTTTGCACAGGCTTGGCGTCCGGAGGACGGGAAGAAATCGCCGCCTATGTGCTTATTATTCCCCCAAATCCCTTCCTGTATGCTTATGTGTCACCCTACCTGGATGCCACAAGAGTAAATAAAGCTGTGTCTGAGAGCAAGGGGGAGGTTCTCTGGTCAGGGGAACATTAGCATGCAATGCCTCCTGTCTCAGGCCAGTAGGGGGAGCTGGCTGCCCCTATAAAAGCTGGTACTGGGGACAGGGTTAGAGAGAACTGGAAAGCCTGTCTCAGCACTGAGACGTGTACCAGAGTGGAGCAGGGACAGAAAGTTGATTGCACCTAATAGGAAGTGTGGCAGGAGGAGAGCCACAAGCCAGAGACAAGAGGCGCAGTGAGCCTGTCTTGGCAGAGAAAAGACTTACTTTACCAGACTTTGGTGTCTGAGGCTGGAAGGATTCCACATCCCCCAGCAGAGAACCAGTTCGCAAGGGACTGTACTTTCCTTGGCTTAAGAAGCCTGGAGGTCCTGCCACAACCGAAGGGACCAGTAAAGCCGTACAAGGCTGGGAGCAGAAAGGAACCCACGTCGCAGGCCATACAGGCGAGAATACACGGAAAGCTCGGAAACGTGGGCTGTTACCCTATAACGAGGAGATAGCCAGAAGGAGCGCAGAAAGCACGGTAGGCTTACACCCTCACCCTGACCAGGGCCAATTTCCCCGTTGCTCTCAGACATCCAGGTCCCCTCCTAGCTGGGACTGTTTGTGGGTCAATTTACCTGTTCTAGTAAAGACCCTGGACTGCAACCTGTTGTCTGTGTGCTCCTTGCTCCTCCAGCACTACCAGCACTGGGACTCTCACTACCATCACTCCCAACATCCATTATACTGCCCTGGGGCCGCACTCTTCCCGTGGGGAGTCACACTACCCTAGCTGCACACCTCATCAGCCCCAGCGGTCTGCATGCAGCGGCGGTTCCTAATAACCGCAATCCACGGGTGGCGTAGTCGGACATAAACATCAGCACATAACGGACTACCACTGGCCTGACCACCCTGAGCCACGGAACCGGGTTGCCACTACTACTCCCACCGTTTCCCTAATTGCCCGGATCCGAGTGCCCCACGGCCCAGGGGGCGAGTCAGTTTTGGCGTAGTCGGCAGGATTTCGTTCCCGCAACCACCGGGTACTGCGTGCCTGAAAAAGACTTTTGTAACTTACCTGTGGCGAAGTTTCCAGCCGTCCGGAGTCGTTTCCCGCCATCAGACGCCATCTTGGACCTTTTCCAGCCGTCTTCTGCCGTCTTCCCGCCATCCGCAGCTGCTTCCCGCCATCAGACGCCATCTTCAGGACGCCGCGCTGGAAGAAGAGGGGCGTGGACGTCAAAACCGCGCGAGATCCGAAGCTCCGTCCCACGCACCGACGGTGCGCAAGGTCCTGGAAGGGAGAGAGAGCGACGCTGACGTCATCGGAGTGCGACGCCAGGTCCTCGTCCAGAGCAGCAGCGGAGCCGCGGCCTACAGAAGAGGATCGTCGGAAGGTAGGCCACACTTCACTAGGGGGGGAGGAAGATGTCGGACACAGAGGCGCCCACTACCACCAACGCAGCTGCAGCAGCGGTGATGCCCTTTTCCTTACCCTACATCCCGGGAGCGGCCTGGCTGCCCAAGTACTCAGGGGAGCCCCATGCCCTAACTGACTTCAAGGAAAGACTGTATAGTTTGTTCCAAGTTTACCCCCTGACAGAGGAACAGAAGGTCAGCATATTGACAGGGCAGTTAACTGGCGCAGCCCAAAGGGAGGTAAAATCATGGCCCACTGAGGAGAAAAGGACTGTGAAGGGTAATCTGGCCCGGCTGCGGGGTACCTTTGACACACGTACATCCGCTGATTTTAAAATGAGGTTCTATGGATGTAAGCAGCGGGCACAGGACAGCATCAGAGACTATGCCCTAAATCTGCAGGAAGCCTTGAGAGCTATTCAACAAACTGACCCTGGCAGTGTGCAGGAAACGGATAAACTGCTAACAGAACAATTCATAGAGGGTCTGCTGTCTAGCGCCCACAGGGTCCAACTGCGCCTCATGTTCTTTCAGAACCCCGACCTGACCTTTGCCCAATTTAAGGACAGGGCCATAAGGGTGCTCCGTGAATCTGCAACCAGTGGCGCTATAAACCCCCGGCGCCCTGCTATCACCTACCACCAGGAGGCGGCGCCCTCCTCTATGGACTCCGTGGAGGCTGATGCACAGGCCCTGAACCATGCCCCGTCGAAAGGCCTGCACCACCAAGTCCAGGAGCTGACCAGGAGCGTCGCGGCGTTGACCAGGACCGTCCAGGCGTTGCAAGTGGACCCGTCAAGACCCATCGAGCTGGCTTCAAGTCCGGAGGATGTCCCATGGCGTCGACAGAGGAGGATCCCGTCCTTCCGAGGGAGGCCTACAGACCGCTACGCAGAGGATGGACAGCCCATTTGCCGTCGATGCAACCAGCCCGGACACATTTCCAGGTACTGTAATTTAAACAGGTCCAACCTGGGGCAGAGGGCCGACCCCCAGGCATAAGATCACCAGGCCCTTATAATTGGCGCAATAAGTACGTTGGGGGGCGCCCGGTTTTACCCGTGGTGCTGGACGGTATCCCCATGAGCGCCTTGCTGGATACTGGGTCGCAAGTAACCACAATCCCTTATGTACTTTTTAAGCAGTATTGGACTGATGCTGATATCACACGGTATCCAGACAGTAACTTGAGCATCATCGCCAGTAATGGCTTACCCGTGCCGCAGATGGGGTTTAAGGAGATGACCATTAAAATTGGTAAAGTTGAACTGCCGGCACAGGGAGTGATTATTGTGGACATTGACCGTCATGAAAGTCACCCTAAAATAACTGTGGGTACTAACATAATTGAAAATTGTCTTTCAGAAGTAATTGTAATTCTACAACAGGTGGCGGTGAATGCTAGTTCCAGCCAACAGAGAGTCCTCAACAAGGAGATAAAAGCCCTGATGAGACGGCAGCAGGTAGAACTGTCTGGTGGTGAGATCGGTAGCATAAGACTCAGTGATCCATTCCCCATTTCCATGCCTCCCAAAAGTGAAATGATGATCTGGTGTCGGACTGCAATCGGGTTGAGAGGTAGAGACTACCAAGCCATGGTAGAACCCGTGTACTCAGACAGCAGGCCCACCATTTTGACAGCCCGGGGGGTGGTTGATGTCCGTCATGGGAGGGTGCCCGTCCACATCCTCAACATTGGGGAGAGGGAAGTACACTTACCCAGGTACGCTACACTCGCCAAACTGTTTGTTGTCGAACACCAAGCTATCAGGGCCGTGGAACCCTTGCCTCCATCTCCTCAGGCGGAGGGTAATGGCTCCCAGAAACAAAAGGAGGACTGGTGCCAGAAACTCCACGTGGGTGCTGACTCCACTCCCCTGCACCAAAAACAAGGAGTCTACCGGGTGGTACGGGAGTACGAGAGAGTCTTTAGTAAGCACCCGCTAGACTTCGGCAGAGTAAAAGGGATAGAACACCACATCCCCACAGGGAGCCACCCACCGATAAAAGAAAGACAAAGACCTGTACCACCTGCACATTATCAGAACGCCAAGGGCATGCTAAGGGAGATGAAAGAAGCTGGGGTCATTAGAGACAGCTGTAGCCCCTGGGCGGCCCCCTTGGTTCTGGTCAAAAAGAAAAACGGCACCATGAGAATGTGCGTGGACTATAGACAAATCAACCGTATCACCCACAAAGATGCATATCCGCTGCCTAGAATAGAGGAGTCTTTAGCCGCACTAAAATCTGCTAACTTCTTTTCTACTTTGGACCTTACTAGCGGGTACTGGCAGGTTCCTGTGGCAGAGGCTGACAAGGAGAAGACCGCCTTCACCACCCCGATGGGACTGAGCGAATTCAACTGCATGCCTTTCGGACTCTGCAATGCACCAGGGACCTTCCAGCGGCTGATGGAATGCTGTCTAGGGCACCGAAACTTCGAGACGGTTCTCCTTTACCTGGAAGACGTGATCGTCTATTCGAAGACCTACGAGGACCATGTAAAGCACCTGGCCGAGGTGTTCGAAGCCCTGGCAGGCTATGGCCTGAAGGTGAAACCATCGAAGTGCCACCTGCTGAAACCAAAGTTCCAGTACCTAGGGCACGTGGTAAGCGCGGAAGGAGTGGCCCCCGACCCTGATAAGGTCACGGCAATCAAGAGCTGGCCAAGCCCCTCGAACATCAAAGAGGTGAGACAGTTTCTCGGGTTGGTAGGCTACTACCGAAGGTTCATCCCCGGGTTCACTAAGATGGCAGCTCCTATGCAGGACCTCCTGATCGGACAGTCTAAGTCCAGGAGTCAAAAGCCACCCTTCAAGTGGGATAAACCGGAAGAGGAGTCCTTCCGCCAGCTAAAGATGGCCCTCACAGGGGATGAGATCCTGGCCTACCCTGATTACGGCCAGCCTTTCATTCTCCACACAGATGCCAGTAATGTGGGACTGGGAGCCGTACTGTCCCAAAACCAACAGGGCAGAGAACGGGTGATCGCATACGCCAGCCGGAAGCTGAGGCCCACCGAGAGGAACCCGGAGAATTACAGCTCCTTCAAGCTAGAATTCTTGGCGGTGGTGTGGGCCGTGACGGAATGCTTCAAGCATTACCTGGCCTCCGCAAAGTTCACCGTGTACACGGACAACAACCCGTTGACACACCTGGACAATGCAAGATTGGGTGCCCTGGAACAGCGGTGGATGGCCCGTCTCTCCAACTATGACTTCGTGATCAAGTACTGGGCAGGCAAAACCAACGCCAACGCGGACGCCCTATCAAGGATGCCTCACTTACCTGAAGGTGACGAAGACCCAGAAGAGCTGGAGGAGGTAGAACTCCCCACGTTTCACCGGTATGGAGCCGCTCAACACTCTCACCGCGTGAAGGAGGAGGATCTAACAACTGTGATGATGAATCCCCTACCTCACCACAGCTGGGCCGAAACCCAAGATAGTGACCCTGCTGTCCGCCTGGTGAAAGATCTGCTGACCCGGGAAGACGCCCGCCTAGATCCAGATGCCCCGGAGGAAGCCAAGTAGCTATGGAAGGAGAAGAGCAAGCTGTTCCTCTACGAAGGCAAGTTGTGCAGAAGGATTGTTAACCACCGGACGCACGAGCTGACCTGGCAAGTCGTGGTCCCAAGGCGAGATGCAGCTATGGTCCTGGGGGCTTACCATGACAGAGCGGGACACTTTGGTTGGAAGAAACTGGAGTTCCTGCTAAGAGGAAGATTCTTTTGGGTCGGCATGAGAGGAGCTGTAGAAAAGTGGTGCAGAGACTGTGGCCCTTGTCACCTGAGGAGGAAGGACCGCACCAGCCAGAAGACACCCTTGAGGCCCATCGTCACCACGCAGCCTCTTGAGCTGGTAGCTCTGGACCACATCAAATTGGCTCCAAGCCGGTCCGGATACATCTACGCCCTGACAATCGTGGACCACTATTCCCTTTTTCTCGTGGTGGTCCCGGTAAAGGACTTGACAGCCCAAACAGCGGCCAGAGCCTTCCAGCAATACTTCTGCCGTCCACACGGGTATCCGGAACAGGTCCTGACAGACCAGGGTCCAGCGTTCGAGGCCGAAATCTTCCAGGAGTTCTGCAACCTCTATGGCTGTAAGAAGATTCGGACAACGCCTTACCACCCCCAAACCAACGGGATGTGTGAGAAAATGAACAATATAGTCATTGATCTCCTGAAGACGTTGCCCCTGGAGGAACGCAGCTTGTGGCCAGAAAAACTGCCGGACCTGGTAGACATGTACAACAATATCCCGGTGAACGCTACAAACTGCACCCCGGCTTACCTGATGCGAGCTAGACCAGGTAAGCTGCCCGTAGACCTGGAGATGGGAGTCCTAATACCTGAGGACACCTCCCCGGATGCGGACTGGGATACGGAAAGGCAACTGCAGTACAAGAAGGTACAGGAGAGTGTGGAGAAGAGCCTGGCCCAGATGAGAGAGAGGCAAGAAAGACTCTTCAATCAACACGCCCCTGCTGGTCCCCTAGAACCTGGTGAGCAAGTCCTAAAGCGAAAAAGAAGGCTACATAAGTTGGACGACCAGTGGGAAAGGGAACCCTACACCGTACTGCAGTCTGACCACGACAACCCAAAGGTGTGCGTAATCACCAAGGACAGAGGAGAAACCACTAGTGTCGTCTCCAGAGACCACCTCAAAAGGTGCCCCGAGCAACTCCGTAGTGCAGAAGAGGATCAGAGTGACCTTGAACCCGCAGAGGACAAGGAAGAAATGATCAGCACCGTTCTCGGAGAGTTCCCTCAGTCCTGGACTCGCATAAATGATGCCATAGTGGTACCCGTCCTGCATTTCCTGCAACCGGTACAGCAACAACCAACACCAGAGCCGGAAGGTGAAGAGGAGCAAGCGGTTCCAGAGGCAGAAGAGCCTGTTCCAGCAGCCCAGGAGAGTCAACCCTCTGCTGACAGTGAGCCTGCCATGCCTGCGGTAAGCCAAAGAACCCGCAGACAGCTGCCTGCCCTACCTGTACACCCAGCTGGTAGCTGTACCCCTAACGCTAGTGGGGAAAGCCAGGTTGGTCCACCACCAGACAGTGGGCTACGTAGGTCAGCCAGGAGCACAAAGGGGCAGATACCCGCTCGCTGGAGAATATAGAGTGTACTAAAATTGTAAATAACCCTGTTGCCAAATGTTGAATTGTTTGCCAAGTTACATGCATGTTCGGTAATTCTGTGTTTCAGTTTCTTGCAGCTACCGTAAGGACTCACAGGTTATGGACTTTTTATAACCGGGACCTTGTATGGACTGCGTTCGGAGCCTAACCCAGGAATGAGCTAAGACTGTGAAGGACTTGGGGTAGGACAGACCCCCACCTGGTTAAGGTTCCCCATTGTATTGGTGATATGGACACCCGGTCACAGACCACACTGTGACCTTAAGAACTCAATTTGTGCGTCATCTGTCTATTAATGTTTTATGGTTGTGCATATTGTCTTTGTTTATTGTTAGGTCCCGGAGTACTAAATTTCACTAGGGGGCAATGTGTCACCCTACCTGGATGCCACAAGAGTAAATAAAGCTGTGTCTGAGCGCAAGGGGGAGGTTCTCTGGTCAGGGGAACATTAGCATGCAATGCCTCCTGTCTCAGGCCAGTAGGGGGAGCTGGCTGCCCCTATAAAAGCTGGTACTGGGGACAGGGTTAGAGAGAACTGGAAAGCCTGTCTCAGCACTGAGACGTGTCCCAGAGTGGAGCAGGGACAGAAAGTTGATTGCACCTAAGAGGAAGTGTGGCAGGAGGGGAGCCACAAGCCAGAGACAAGAGGCGCAGTGAGCCTGTCTTGGCAGAGAAAAGACTTACTTTACCAGACTTTGGTGTCTGAGGCTGGAAGGATTCCACATCCCCCAGCAGAGAACCAGTTCGCAAGGGACTGTACTTTCCTTGGCCTAAGAAGCCTGGAGGTCCTGCCACAACCGAAGGGACCAGTAAAGCCGTACAAGGCTGGGAGCAGAAAGGAACCCACGTCGCAGGCCATACAGGCGAGAATACACGGAAAGCTCGGAAACGTGGGCTGTTACCCTATAACGAGGAGATAGCCAGAAGGAGCGCAGAAAGCACAGTAGGCTTACACCCTCACCCTGACCAGGGCCAATTTCCCCGTTGCTCTCAGACATCCAGGTCCCCTCCTAGCTGGGACTGTTTGTGGGTCAATTTACCTGTTCTAGTAAAGACCCTGGACTGCAACCTGTTGTCTGTGTGCTCCTTGCTCCTCCAGAACTACCAGCACTGGGACTCTCACTACCATCACTCCCAACATCCATTATACTGCCCTGGGGCCGCACTCTTCCCGTGGGGAGTCACACTACCCTAGCTGCACACCTCATCAGCCCCAGCGGTCTGCATGCAGCGGCGGTTCCTAATAACCGCAATCCACGGGTGGCGTAGTCGGACATAAACATCAGCACATAACGGACTACCACTGGCCTGACCACCCTGAGCCACGGAACCGGGTTGCCACTACTACTCCCACCGTTTCCCTAATTGCCCGGATCCGAGTGCCCCACGGCCCAGGGGGCGAGTCAGTTTATTATCATATTTTCCTTTGATAGGCCCTGTGACGCGTACTATGCTCCCTGACTTCCAGGCATGCGCAAAGCGCCGCTCACATAGAGTGCGCTTTGCTTCATCCCGGCCCCGTCTGCCTGTGCACTGCACTGCAGGGTTCTATTGCGCAGGTGCAGGGAAGTGACAGTGACTCTCTGCAATCAAACTTCTACTGTGGGCCATACAAGTATGTATAGATTTACTTTTCTATACCCTGTATGGGCATAGCAGAGGTCTGATAACTACAAAGTGGTGACAGATTCCCTTTAAGTGCATTAAGTTGTTGTGTGTCACAATCCTAGCCAGGTGAGCAACTCTCCCTATCTCTTGTCACTTTTTACTCAGATAAGCCCCTATTGCACATTTGTCTTTCCAGTTAATTCTTCCATTAATAGTTCAAAGAAGGCTCTTTCCTATTCCAACAAAACTGTTCCCATAATGCAGAAAACTAGGTCTATAATGAAACAGCTTGATGAGTTTCATGTGGAAGACCTCAATTGGCGTACACAGAGCCACAATTGCCTTTGCAGTGGGTGGGATCGTAACCAGGAGTAGGAGGCACATCTTAATTAAACTAGCAACAACAGTACTCCAGTCTACATCACCTGTAAGTGTTAAGAAGCCATGTATAATGATAATTTGTTTTCTACATCGTCATGCCCTTTCTGACACTCTTCGTGACAGGTTTGCACCATCATTGTGTTAACTGGGATGGGGAGACTCTAGGTGGCCATTGCCTGGTCACAGCTAAAAAATAAACTTTGAAGTTTTTGCAAGAGAGAATGAGGGAGATAGCAGGTACTGTACATCCAACATGGTTGTATCTGCTGAGAATGGCAAACTAAGGGGGAACATAATGAATGCAAGGAGATGAGCAATAAAAGCCTGCTATCACAGTGAGCATGGCCAGGAGCAGAAGCCTGACATTTCCATAAAAAGGTAAAAAGGAATTTCTCCTCTAATTAATGGGATTTTGTCCCTTTTGCAGATGAAATGAGTGTTATTATGGCAGAAACTGTGTATTGTTAAAGGGCGACTATAATTTCAGAAAACTTTTGTCATGTCATAGTTAATTTTCAGAAATGTTGATTTGTGTGAGTTCAGCAGCTACCCGAATCACTAATATGAAAGCATAAAAATAATAAGCCAGGGGCATTTCGTCCAAAGTGTCAGACCACGCGGCCATGAGTGACTGACTGTAGGACCCGTGAGGTCGGAGGGGCCTGGTGTTGCAATATTTTAGAGGAAAAAAATTAAAGTTTTCATTTTTTCAGTCCACTTTGCCTTAGTTCTTGTGTAGCACCTGAAGGGTTAGCAAATTTCCTAACAGATTATAGCAAGGTCTAACAGGACACCTTATCCTGAGATCATCAGGTGACCTTGAGGTGCCATGGCAACTATCATCACCCATGATTACATTTGTGGGGAGCCAATAGTGTTAAAAGGGGGGTCCTCTGCCTCAGGGCCGGCGTCAGCACCCGGCGCACCCGGGCAAATGCCGGGGCCCTGAGCAGGCAGAGGGGCCCACTGGCGGTCGCACACCCCGCTGGGCTATGGGCGGAGGAGAGCGGTGTCAGCGCCCGCCCTTCTCCGCCGCTTGCTCAGGGCCCCGGCAGGCGGATGCTTACCTCTCCCCATGCCTCCGCAGATCAGCTGTCTTCCTGCTCTGTGCTCCCTGAGCCGTCACAGGGAGCGCTGAGCGGGAAGACGCTGACAACGCTGGAGTTCGGACCCGAGCAGCGGGCAGCAGGTAGCAGGTGAGGAGAAGGGAGGTGAGTATTTGATTTTTTTTTTAATGTATGGAGGCATGGGGCAGTATAAAGAGAGGGGGGGGGACATCCTGCATGGGGCATTATAAAGAGGGGGGGTGACATCCTGCATGGGGCATTATAAGGTGGGGAACAGCCTGCATGGGGCATTATAAGGTGGGGAACAGCCTGCATGGGGCATTATAAAGGGGGGGGCAGCCTGCATAGTGCATTATGTGGGGGGGAACAGCCTGCATGGAGCATTATAAGGGGGGGGCAGCCTGTATGGGGCATTATAAAGAGAGGGGGGGACATCCTGCATGGGGCATTATAAAGAGAGGGGGGGACATCCTGCATGGAGCATTATAAAGAGGGGGGGTGACATCCTGCATGGGGCATTATAAAGAGGGGGGGTGACATCCTGCATGGGGCATTATAAGGTGGGGAACAGCCTGCATGGGGCATTATAAAGGGGGGGCAGCCTGCATAGTGTATTATGTGGGGGGGAACAGCCTGCATGGAGCATTATAAGGGGGGGGCAGCCTGTATGGGGCATTATGTGGGGGGTAACAGCCTGCATGCAGCATTATATGGGGGCCAGTATCCTGCATGGAGCGTTATAAGGGGACCGGTATCCTGTATGGAGCGTTATATGGGGACCAGTATCCTGTATGGAGTTTTATAAGGGGACCAGTATCCTGTATGGAGTGTTATATGGGGGCCAGTATCCTGTATGGAGCTTTATAAGGGGACCAGTATCCTGTATGGAGCGTTATATGGGGGCCAGTATTCTGTATGAAGACTTATATGGGGGCCAATATTCCGTATGGAGCCTTATATGGAGGCCAGTATTCCGTATGGAGCCTTATATGGGGGCCAGTATTCCGTATGGGGCCTTATATGGGGGCCAGTATTCCGTATGGAGCCTTATATGGGGGCCAGTATTCTGTGTGGAGCGATTCACCGGTTTCTGAGCTATTGTGGAATTTACAATAGATATCACTCATGTAATGTAAGAAGTGAAATCTTTGCATTGTACTATATATATATATATATATATATATATATATATTATATTTCTCCGCTGTATCTCTGCATCATGAATCGTGGTATGTGTTAAAGGGGCCACTGAGACTCTTTCGCCCGGGGCCCAGAAAAACCTGGAGCCAGCCCTGCTCTGCCTCTTTTCACCACTTAGATGCTACTGTTCCAATTGGTTCCAAAACTGGTCAGGGCCGATGCTGCAGGGTGTAAGTTGTCATATACAGCTGACACTTATGGGATTTTTGCCCCCTGGGGGGATTACACTCATTCCTCAGCACCATAAAAAAGCGCCGCTGAGGAATATGGCCCCTTAATGGCCACTGTCACAAGTTGTACTGGCTTAAAGCAGAGCTCAACTCCCCTACTCTCCCTTATAATGCAGACAGAGTAAATCTGAACTGTTTGTTGCCTGCTGCTGACAGATCAATGATGTAAAATTGCAACTGCTGCTCTGCTGATGCATATAGCAGAAGATTATCTTCTGACACATGCATCAACAGAGCAACATTAGCAGTTTTACATGATTAAACTGTCAGCAGCAGGCAACAAAGATAACTCAACTCTGTGATGCCTAGTTATTACAAACTCCTTTGTGGAGGAGTGCAGGTGAGATAAGTTCTGCTAAAATCCAGCTAACAATTATGTAATAGCAAACAGATGACTATACTGATGTAGATATCAGAAGATAAAATAAGCCAGGCAGGGTATCATACAGGGCAAACAAAATTCAGAGCAGCATAGAGTATATTGAAAAGATAGAATATATTCCATATATTCCATGTCAATGATGGAGGCAGAGAAGAACTATGCTGGCATGACGCCACCTGAGAGAGACTGCACTGTGCATGCTCTGGAAGGAGCACTGGAACTGCAGCATGACGATTTCAATGGCAGCTAGCAATAAATAAAGCATGGAGTGGCATCCTTTGGGGGTTGATATGTACAAAACGGAGTAAATTTAAAAAGAATAAGCTTTTAAATAAAACCTGTGCCTGATGTTAATGGCCACAAATGTTGACCTTGTGTCTATCTGCCCTAGTCACATCCACATTCACCTGTGTGCTTGATTGCTATGCTATTAGAGTAGCTAAAATCATTTGATTGCATACATAGACTTTCTGTGATCAAACTTTCTGAAATCACTTAAAGGGGTTGTCCATACTTGTGATGAAAGTCTGCAGTAACCCTAAGTGATTTCAGACGTTTGAATAGTCAGAGTGTGAAATGGTGAGTGCCAAGCACCCGAAATGGTGAGTGGTCACGTCACTATTTTATAGCATGACAGTCAATTGAAAGTCATAAATTCCTAAGTGCTCTAACTTTTCTATGTATGCACTTCCTGAAATGTGACCTTTGCTGTCATTAATGCATTATTGCATTAAAGGGGTTGGGGTTGTCCAAGCTTGTGATGAAAATCTGCAGTCACTCTACGTGACTGCAGACTTTTGCTTCCTAACATCGTGCATACTGCATTCTGTCAGTATTCTGCGGTGTGAGAGCTGGTTGTCACATGACCACAAGTATACAATTTGCATACATGCTGTCACATGCTGACTAGATGTGCACAATCTCACTCAATTTACTTGTATTGAGCGAGACCACGCTCGTCTAAGTGGAATTTTGGCCAGAATTATGCGCAGTACATAATTGCAATCACGAGACCGGCACCGAAGAATCCTGACAGTGTGTGGTGCATGTGCTTTGAAGCTACAAAAGTCTGCAGTCACATACAGTTAGAGCCATTTGGAGGTTATGACTTACAAATGACTGCCATGGTATTGCGTATTGAAGTGCCCACTCGCCATTTCGGTTGCTTGGTATTCATCTAGCACAATTTTCTTCCAGCATTATTCTGCACTGTCACTGACTTCCAGCTTCTTAAAGTACTCATGTGCACCAAGTGCCCTGAATATACTGTAGATGAGTGAATATATTTGAATTAAATAAAATTCTTCTTGAATATTACAAAATCTGCATTCACCAAAATGAAGGTTTTTTTGTAATTTGCTTCTGTGCCGATTCAACAAGATGGCAGCCACTGGCCATCATTTTTCTGAACTGCAAGAAGCCAACAAAAAATAAAAAATTAAAACAATACTTATTCATTTTATCGATCACTTATTTAGCTTCTCTCCTCCTCACTGTCACCTGTTAGGTCCTTGTCACATCTTGTTATCACAATCGCGAGCACTGAAATCCCTAAGGTCATGGTGCACGTCATGACGTCATGACATTGTGACCTTACATGCGCATGCGCAGAACTGTCCTGAGCCTCATTAGAGGGGATTCAGCGCTTGCGGTGGTGATAGAAGATGCGACTAGGACCACACGGGTGATGGTGAGAAGTGGAGGGGCTCAAGAGGTGAGCTGTAAGATGAGTTTACAATTTTTTTCTTCATCTTATAATAATAATAATAATTTTTATTTTTATAGCGCCAACATATTCCGCAGCACTTTACAATTTTAGGGGGGACTTATACAATCAATACAGAATAAGTATATCTCATATCAAAAGGAGTGAGGGCCCTGCTCGCAAGCTTACAGTCTATGAGGAAATGGGGGAGACACAAAAGGTAAAATGTACATATATTGTATAATGCAGCCTTGATATACAAAATGGATAATTAATAATACATGGACTGGTCGCCAGCCAGTATGTGTACAGTCCTGACCGAGGCTATTAAGTGCATGGTTGGTATGAGCCTGAAATTGAAGAAGATTTTAATATGGGGGAAAATGGGAAGGACAGATAGTGTGTGGCGGAGACACGCCAGTCTAAAGAAATGGGTTTTTAGGGTCCGCTTGAAACTGTGGATATTGGGAATTAATCGAACTGTCCTGGGTAGTGCATTCCAAAGAATTGGCGCAGCACGCGAGAAATCTTGGAGACGGGAGTGGGAAGTTCGGATTATAGAGGATTTTAGTTTTACGTCATTGGCAGAATGGAGGGCATGTGTAGGGTGGTAGACTGAGACAAGGGTGGAGATGTATGGCGGTGCTGAAGCATGGAGCGCTTTGTGGGTATGCGTGATAAGTTTAAATTGAACTCTATATTGGATGGGCAACCAATGCAATGACTGGCACAGGGAAGAGGCATCGGTGTAGCGGTTGGCGAGGAATATGATCCTGGCTGCTGCGTTCAGGACGGATTAGAGAGGGGAGAGTTTAGTAAGAGGGAGACCGATTAGTAGAGAGTTGCAATAGTCGAGACGAGAATGAATAAGAGCTATAGTAAGAGTTTTTGCCGAGTCAAAGGTGAGAAACGTTCTGATTCTTGAGATGTTTCTGAGGTGTAGATGACATGAACGAGTGAGTGATTTGATGTGAGGAGTGAAGGAAAGATCTGAATCAAAAATGACCCCAAGACAGCGGGCTTGTTGCTGGGGAGTGATGGTTGAGCCACATCTTATCTTTATTCTACTCTGATGTCTGGGGAGACCCCAAACCATGATAATAGACATTAAATTTGCACAGAACAACTTCTCTGCAAATCAGATTTCCTGGGAAAATCTGCTTGAACAGGTGAATTCACATTTTGACTAATCCGCTCATTGCTACCCTCGACTCCAACCAATTCCTGTGTGTCCACGGATTAATTAAGGTTTTCCTCGCCCCTCCACTCCCCACCATCCGTTCTCCCCTGTTAGTGACCCCCTTCTAAAATCAGAAAGGAGGCTTTGTAAGATGCAATCTGTTAATAGTATATTAAATTAATGGCCATTCATTTGAATCTCTTTTTTTATAATACATTTCAATTGCAACCATTGAAGAGGAAAATTTTGGCTATCTATGGTTCCCCTCGGCAAAGTCATCTGCCTGCCATGGGTGCCAAGAGTTGACTACGTAGCAGCTTTAAGCAGAAAGGCACTGTTGTTAATGCTTTTTTTCCTATTTTTTTTCTTTTATTTATACTATCATCTACTAATATATATCTTTGCCAGAGTATTTCTTAGCATTTCAATATTTTTTTTATGTTTTCTTCATATTATCTTGCAGACTGTACATATTATTATTATTATTATTATTAATAATTTATATAGCGCCATTGATTTCATTGCTAGTCTAAGTTTGTCATTTTGCATATATTCTCATTGTGTAGACAAATTTGGTCTTTGTGATCTTTAATGGATGTCATGATAGAGGATTGTGAATGCTTAGTATAATATAATAGGTACAGTTTAAAATTTCACTAGTTAAATTTCATGTTGAATTGTCCTGGGGTGCACGCTAATGAACAAAAGCCTATATTGCGTTCTTGTTGAGAGCCTACCATTGAGATAACATTCCTATACAGCATAAGGCATAAATATTGTTTTTGCAGCTGGAGGGTTAAATTTGATTAGAGCCTTACTATGAAATTTCTACCATTGCTAATCTCTTGTAGCAGCTACTTGCATATATGTAAAGTCTCCATTGTGCTATACAAAGCAGAGGTGGTGGATTCTATGGGAGCTTTTGATACGTTGAGGGCTGTGCATGCTGTTATCCTTCCACAATCCTATCCTGCATGAGCCTTCTCCAAAATTGCTGTGCAGAAAAACACTATTCAGCTCCAGCCTCACTTGAAAGATTACTACATGCACTAATTAGGACTCCTGCTATGATTAAAAAGACATTTCAAATTAGAACCACCATACTGCAGGACCGCAGAAGAAAACAGCTCTTCATGAAGCCAGCAGGAAATTTGTTTTTATTTTTCTGTAGAGCTGTGATGGCGCAGACAGCTGGTGCAGACACAGGGATCAACCCAAGTACAATATTATGGAAGTGTTCATAGGCCTTATGGTGACAACAAGGTCGGTTCGAGGGCATGCCCATGTTTTTCAACACCCAGCTACCACGATATCACATGTGTACAACATCTAATGTCAGATCGCAAGATTCGAATACATACAACGCAAGATGTGATCACTGTGCGGCAGAAAACAAGGTTAATGACTTTCTCATGCATAATGCAAACCTTATGAACAATTAATTTTGCAGGGCTCCACTTCAGGTAATGAAGGCCTGACATATGCCGTTGCCATGTAGAAAAATGATAAAGCATATTACTTTGTCAACATGGGAATCTATCTATATAATTGTCTTATCCCGTCTGTCTGTCTGTCTGTCTGTATTTCTGTCTGACTGTCTGTCTGTCCAGGAAATCCCGCGTCGCTGATTGGTCCGGCCGCAGCCAATCAGCGACGCGGCATTTCACAAAAAGATGGCGGCCGTTAGCGGCTGATCTGCCACACGGAGGTGAGCGGCAATGCAGCCGGGAGATGAAGCCGGCTGCTCGCAGCATACGTCCCCCGACCGGAGGCGCCACTGACCCTCATGCGGCTACTGTCGGGAGATCAGCGGCCACGGCCGCTTATCTCCGGACCGTAAAAGTGACGCCCCTCCCCTCTCCTTTCCTCCAATACTCTCTCCTCCCCTCCTCTCCTCCCCTCTCCTCCTGTCCCTCCCCCTGCTCGCTCAGGACCCTGGCACCCGGCGCCATACTTACCCCTCCCCTCTCCTCCTCTCCCCTCCCCCCCCCCTGCTCGCTCAGTACCCCGGCACCCGGTGTCATACTTACCCCTCCCCGTGCCTGCGCAGCAGCTCCTGTGTCTTCCGCTGCTGCTGTGTGACATGTCAGGTCAGAGGGCGCGGTGACGTCTTTACACCGCGCTCTCTCCTGACCGGTCACAGCGCACAGCGGGAACATGCGGGCTACGCTGGAGTCCAGAGGAGCAGCTGACAAGTGAGGTGAGTATTGGATTTTTCTTTTTTTTTACTGTATGGGGCCATAGGGCATTAAATGATGGGGTGGGGAAGTGTGACATCGTGGAGGGGCCATTATAAGGGAAGGGGGATGTGACATCCTCCATGGGGCACTATGGGGGGGATGTGACATCCTGCATGGGGTATTATATAGGGGGGATGTGACATCCTGCATGGGGCATTATAAGGGAGGGGGGGATGTCACATCCTGCATGGGGCACTATGGGGGGGATGTGACATCTTGCATGGGGTATTATAAGGGAGGGGGTGATGTCACATCCAGCATGGGGCATTATAACGGACGGGTGATGTGACATCCTGCATGGCGCATTATATGGGGGGGGGAGTCACATCCTGCATGGGGCATATTCTAGAATACCCGATGCGTTAGAATTGGGCAACCATCTAGTGGATAAATAATCTCAAAAGTGTATTGGTTACTACTTGGCACAATTTCAATGAAATAATGACATTTTGCTGGGGCAAATTTATCTTTCAGCTTAGTAGTCCTTTGCCTATAAGAGGCCTAAGGGGAAGGGAGCATGCACATATGAATATATTCAACACTTACAGCGCATTTATTTGTCAGTTTGGTTATCTCTATTCTAATAATAAGGAATTGACTGTGCTGTGAGAATGAGGGTACGACACCCAGGAAAAAGGTAAAGGCTTCAGGAGGATGCAAGATAACATGAGATATGTAATGAAAAGAATTTTAAAGCCATACATAACCTAAGGTGTGGTCTATGTGATAAATGGAGTTTAAAGGGAATCTGTCAGTAGGATCAACCCTCCTAAGCCATCTATATGGACATGCAGGTTATAAGAAGCTGAATAAAATGATACCTTGATATCTATGATCTGATGTCTTGTTCCAGAGAAATCCACGTTTTTCTTATATGTAAATGACCTCTTGCAGGCTATGGGGAGGAACTGCCGGGAAGATAACTCGGCCTCCAGAGCTTATTTTACATGAAGGGGGAGTTACCAGTGTGAGATATGTAACTAACCCAGAACAGGAGAACTATGTGGAAAAAGTATTAGGACACCTACACGTTACACTTACAGGAGATTTTATGACATCCATTTCTATATCCATAAAAAATGAATATACAGTTCCTCTCTCTTTATAATTGTAACAGGATCCACTTTTCTGGAAGGCTTTCTACAAAATTTTGGAGTGTGTGGAAAATGTTGTCCATTCATCTTGAATAGCATTTGTGAGATCAGAAACTGATGTTAGACAAAGGTGCTTGGCTTTTAGTCTCTGTTCTAGTTGATTACTGGTAGCGATAGATTCATTAGGAACATTATTGTAAATAAATCGAAGCCATGTTATATCCAACCAGTAGAAATAGACAGTAATGGCACTCCAAAAATTATATAAAGCAATTAGACAAAAAGGAATTTTATGGCAAAAAAAAAGTAAACTTTATTGACAACTGAAAATAAAAAACATATACAGTAATAAAAAAGGGGATGACATCCAATAAATAAAATCCTAGGTGACAGAAGTATAGTATAATGTATATTAAACTCATGACGAGTAAAGGCCCTAACATAGGAGGGCGCCCATAGACAGTATCTAAAAATAAAGGGGCATAGTCAAGGGCGTGATCATATGCAATATAAATGTCTCCATGGACATACAAGCCGCACACCTAAATTGTCTCTATGCACACTGTATAAATAGATAGTCATATCGCTACTAGTATTTCACCCTTACTCATAGTGGACCGGGACACAGTCACCAGAAGGAGAGAACAGAACATCTGCAAGGAGTTTTTATGTTCTCCCCATGTTTGTGTGGGTTTCCTCCGGGTTCTCCGGATACCTCCCACACTCCAAAGACATACTGATAGGGAAACTAGATTGTGAGCCCCAATGGGGACAGTGCCCATAATGTCTGTGAAGCGCTGTGGAATTAATGGTGCTATATAAGTGAGTAAAATAAATAAACCAAGAGGATTATGCTGTTTTGGGGTTCTTTTTTTTCTACTCTGTTGAATTCATGATAAAGTCTGCAAAATGATGTGGAATTAATGGCGCTATTTAATTGAGTAAAATAAATAAACAGAACCCCAATGGTATTCGTAGCTTCCTCAGGGTGAGAGTGAGACAGACCTTTGATGTCCTTTTTGTAATACAGGACCTGCGATCACATGATCAGTATCAACCAATGACAGCCTGATCTGTCGGTGCATGCTCACCACGTCGTGTGCACCAAACACACCGCCCATGGCAATCAAGGTGGACCACGCATGGCCAGGAAACAAGGGCACATTTCCAAGGTTCCCGGGCATGCGCAGACCCCATGCTGATGCCGGAAGCCGTGTGAGGCAGGAGCAACACCAGGACTTGTCACAACAGGAAAATCACATATGTTGTAAGTATATTTAAAGTGCACATGCAAATAAAGTTAACTAATGCACCCCATATAATAATATGTGCAGTGCATAAAAACCACAAGACAGTAACATCTAAAAACAGATGGCATAAGAATTCCAAAATGTAGCTGCACAAAAGATGGTTGATTGATCAAATGTATTGACGTCCATATATTACAATCTTTTTCTATATTATTGGGTAAGTTGAGGCCATAGAAGGCTTATATAAAACTGGTTCAATACACAGACTGTGAAAGAAATAACCAAATGACAATCAGCATGGGGTCTGCGCATGCCCATCAACCTTGGCACAGCATCCTCATTTCCTGGCCATGTGCAGTCCATCTTGATTGCCGTGGGCAGTGTGGTTGACACGCACGACACGGTGTGAACTCGCTCACAATCCAGGCTGTCATTTGTTGATACTGATCATGTGATCGTAGGTCCTGTATAACAAAAAGGACGAGAAAGGTCTGTCTCAGTAGTTTTTCCACACCAGCTTCACCCAGCCAAGCCTTTATGGACCTTGTTTTGTGCACTGGGGCACTGTCATTACAGAATTGAAAAGGACCTCTCGTCAACTGTTCCAAGAAAGTTGGAAGCATAAAATTGTCCAAAATGTCTTGATGTGTTGAAGCACTTGATTTATCTTCACTAAAACTAAGTTACCTAGGCCAAACCCTGAAAAATAGACGCCTTGCATTGTCCCTCCTACAAAATTTTTTACTGGTAGCATAATGCAGGCAGGCAAGTAACTTTTTTCTAGTATTCACCAAACTCAAACTCTGCAAAACACATTTCCACTACTCCAGAGTACAGTGGTGGTGTGATTTAAACTACTCCATTCAACAACTAGTAATGTAAGGCTTGTATGCAACTGTTAAGCCATGGAAACCATGACAAGAAGCTCTCAGCTAGTGCTGATGTTAATGCCAGAGAAGGTTTGTAATGCTGAAGCTATTGAGTCTGCTGACTCGAGGGGTCTGACTTCTGTACATCATGCCACCACACGCTATAATCCCAAGTGTATGACTGCTTTCACATTCACTCACAAAAGGCCTCTTCATGGCTTTGCCAATCTCCTGTCTCCATCTAATGAGGTGACATGAGCAATGCCATGAAAACGCCTTCAGGAGAGAATGTCACACCAGACTTACTCCTGGGATTAAGGTGTGGAGTGGCATAATGTATGGTTGTTGGACCTCTCTTAACTTTATTCCTGGTACACTAACAGCTTGGTTTTACATTGATTTGGTCATGAAACCAGTAGTACGGCCATTTTTCCAAAGTGTCCAACGAGCCATTTTGTAAAACGACAACACCACAAGCCACAGTTTGCTAATGCTACTATGAGCAGCCACATGCTACCATGACCTGCAGAGTCTACAGACTTGTCTTCCATCGCATACATCTGGACCATCTTTGATCTGCAATTACAAATGGAGCTGCCATAGTGGATATTGATGATTTATGTGCCCAAGTGCATTCAGCATGGCAGAACATTCATCAGAGATCAATTAATTACCTCAATGATAGCAATCAAGGAGAGTAAGTGTGTGCATTTCTGCTCATGATGCTCATACGCAATACTGAATAAATCGAGATGTTTTGAAAATGTTTCCAAGTTTTCATCATTTGCATACCAATAGCATGTCTATCAATCCTGTGATTTGCATAATTCCACAATTTTTCCTGGTGACGGGCTGGATTTTGTTCACCTGTGACAATAGAGTTCAATTAAAATCTGAATTCAGTTCTTTTGGCGTAAATTAAATATTGCATATTCTTTTATTTACAGGTCACCAATTTTCTCATCAATAGCAGCATGAACCTAAGAAAAACTAAAGCAAAATAAATGTTTTGAATAAATTTGTATTGTAAGTGTAATCCACCAGACATTGTTCCTCCTGGTTTCCAAATTGATGATTTGGCCTCCTTCTGTCAACAAGAGCTAATACAAGTTTTTTACACTTCTGAAACATCTACACAAGGGCAAGCAGATGATAAATCAATAGATTTACAAAATATTTTATGTTTTGCTCTTTGTGGCTGTCTATATGGCAGAGGAATCAATTTTACAGCAGGTGCCAGTAAAACCCAGATGGACTATATTTCCAAACCCATAGCAGTCGCATGGGCTGCAATACCTGCTGTGAAAACAGCAGATACAAACCAATATACTTTGATTGAATTGGCACTAAACCACCACAATTCAATAATTTCAGTAATTATGTTGAGCTTGTTTCCATTACATTCTGTGGATATGAACAGTAATATTCATTATTTTATCAATAATTAAGGTTTAATGTGATCTTGTCTTTGCTTTTGTACACTGTGTTCCAAATTATTATGCAAATAATATTTTCTCAGATTTTCCCAAATTACCTATATGAATTGCAGTCATTGTAATTTTCCAGTCAAATAACTATTAGAGTACAATTGAAAGGTTTTTGTACAAACTGCCTATGATAACAGTATATTTTTAAAAAATAAAACACTCAAACTGCACTCAAAATGCATGTTCCAAATTATTATGCACAGCAGAGTTTTCAACCTTTTCATTTTAATAAAGAACAAAACAATGGTCATTTTTGAAATTATAAGCATTAGCAGGTTATTACAAACTGAAATCAAACAGTTTTCAACTCAAAACTTTATTCTAGGTGATGTTACATTTGCACATAGGACCGCTTGTCCGAAAGGAGCTTCTGAACTCTCTCGTCCATTGAATTTGTCAGGTTTTGGATGGTTTCTGCTTCAATTGTTTTGCATGAGAACAGAATACCCTCCCAGAGCTGTTGCTTAGATGTGAACTGCCTCCCGCCATCATAGACACTCCTTTTGATGATGCTCCAGAGGTTCTCAATGGGGTTGAGGTCAGGGGAGCATGGGGGCCACACCATAAGTTTGTCCCCTTTTATGCCCATATTAGCCAGAGATGTAGATGTGTCATGTGCAGCATGAGACGGTGCATTATCATGCATGAAAATGATCTTGCTGCGGAATACACGGTTCTTCTTCTTGAACCATGGCAGGAAGTGCTGTTTGAGAAACTCAACATACATTATGGAGTTCATCTTTACCCCTTCAGGGATCCTAAAGGGGCCGACAATCTCTCTCCCCATGATTCCAGCCCAAAACATTACTTCACCTCCTCCTTGTTGGCGCCGTAGCCGTGTTTGCATGGGGTGTCCATCAACCATCCATCCTCCACTCCATCCATCTGGACCATCGAGCGTTGCACGGCACTCATCGGTGAACAAAACAGTTTTGAAGTCAGTCTTCATGTATTGTTTGGCCCAGTGGAGCCGTTTCTGCTTGTGTGCAGTGGATAGAGGAGGTCGACAGGATGACGTACGCACAGCTGCAAACCTCTGAAGGACCCTGCATCTTGTTGTTCTGGGGACGTTGGAGGCACCAGCAGCTTCAAAAACTTGTCTGCTGCTATGACAAGGCTTTTTTGCCGCTGCTCTTTTAACCTGACGTAATTGCCTGTAGGAAAGAGTCCTCAATTTTCCCTTATCAGCACGCACACGTGTGTACTGTGAATCAGCTACATACTTCTTGATTGTGCGATGATCACGATGAAGTGTCTTGGCAATGTTGATTGTAGTCATGCCTTGACCTAAACACTCCACAATTTGTTGCTTCTCAGCAGCCGACACATCCTTTTTCTTTCCCATTTTGGCAGAAAATGTAGGCTGCTTAATAATGTGGGACAGCCTTCTTAAGTAGTCTTGCCTTTCATTGGACACACCTGCCAAACTAATTAGCACAAGTGTCTGCAATTGCTTACAGTGATATAAAGAGCCCTCACACACATCACCATCAATGAGTTTAACTGACAAACAAAAAAATTCTTACCTTATCACTCCTAAACACTTTTTGAATAATAATTTGGAACACAGTGTATATGCTGGTACAGAATTAACACCAAAAGCCTCTTTCATTTTAAACATTATTTACACATCAATGTTCTGTGGCAAAGAGCATTACTTCAAATGCTAGGAAAGGTGGGCTTATCTTTAGCTCATTCAAAGACTCTTGGTATGGGGTAGACACAAGAGGTTGGTGTAGCTAACTTGATAAGGCTTAGCAACACCTTGAAATATTTGGTGTATGGGAATATGGGTTAGATTCTCAGTTTTTTTTACCTGAATGGACAATTTTAAGAATTATTTAAAAAAATGAATTATATGTGCTGTACCAGTATGTGCACAGTATAAAAAAAGAAAAAAAAAACAATAATCAGTCCAGTGAAGTTTTTTTATTGCTTCATTCCATTCTTAAATAGTTTAATGTAAACCCATTAAATTAAGGAACATACCATAAAAAATTATATGCACCTGAATTATTGAATCATTTAAAGAGAATCTGTCGCACGATTTTGTAATGTAGAGACATGGCTGTAATGGCGCTGTAATACTGATTACATTGATATCTTTGGTCAAAAAATCCGCTTTGTTGTTCTTCTGTAATCACCATTTGAAGATTTCTGCTAATTAGATTTCGGTGCACAGGGGCGGCATGTGCACTGGGTCTTCTCCTCCCTGTCTGAGATTCCCCGACCCCTCCGTCTCCCTCCAGTCTGTTAATGAGCTGCCTCTTCTGTCTGAAATCTCAGCAGTGACCTGTTATTCACATAATGGAGGCAGACAGAGGGGCCGGGAATCACAGATAGGGAGGAGAAGACCCAGTGCACACACGCCGCCCCTGAGCACCGAAATCTAATTAGCAGAAAACTTCAAAATGGTGATTAAAGAAGAATCACAAAGCAGATTTCTTTATCAAAGGTATCAATTTATTCAGTATTACAGTGCCATTACAGACATGTCTTTACACTACAAAATTGTGCTGACAGATTCGGTTTAAAGGATGTCTGCATTATTATAAAAACAATTCTGCCACTCTTATCCACAAGACTGTGGAAAACCAAAAACAGCCCATGTGGAAAAGAAACACTCTTTCTAGGGGAAAAAAACAAACCTTTTTCTGTAATCCTTGACAACCCCTTTCCATTATAAATGTATTGAGGAAAGGGGATTATCTTGGAAACCTTCAAAAGGAACCTGAAGACCCACCTCTTCCGACAAGCCTACAACCTGCAGTAACCACCGCTCCACCATACCACTGCATGACCAGCTCTACCCTCACCTACTGTATCCTCACCCATCCCTTGTAGACTGTGAGCCCTCGCTGGCAGGGTCCTCGCTCCTCCTGTACCAGTCGCTGTCACATTGTGTTCAAGATTATTGTAATTGTTCTTGTATTATACCCCTTTTTTACATGTAAAGCGCCATGGAATAAATGGCACTATAATAATAAATAATAATAATAATAATCCTCTCACACACAACCCCTTTTAATAATAGAGGCACAGGTATGGTTTTAGAAAAATTCAGTTATCACTTGGGGAAGTTGCAACCTGCTTTACACATTAGAAGGAAACACTACAGAAGAAATTTAGGTTCACCTGGGGTCATTCAATTCTAGAGTCACAGCTTGTTAACTGTAATCTACGTTTTTTTACAGACGACGGTAGCTAATGGGAATCCCGCTTCTGTAATGTTCATATAGCCAAAGAGGAAATACATAAATAGGTTGTCGCCGTGAATAGGACCTTTAAACTAAAAATTCTTCCTCACCCTGGTCTACATGATCTATGTAAAATAACCGCATGCAAAATTTACCCAATGATGAAACTTCTAGTAGTAATCCTGGAATCTAATATGGCATTTGTGCCACAGTGATTTACTATCAATATGGTTCCTCTACTGTGGATTGAGGTTATCTTCCTCCTCTTTTTTCATGCTCATGTAAAGTCTCTCATCATGGGCTTAGGTTTTCTCACTAATAATCTTGTTTCAGAAGTATTTTAGAACTCCCTACCATTGGATAGGGCTCTTCTATATTCTTCTGAATAGCGCGGATTCTACATTAGTATTAGGAAGCAGCTGCATCAGGTAAAAATAAATGAAGATGTCCAGTCATTTTTCTCATGTAATGAATCTTCTCCCCCATATTTAGCTCCACATAGTGTTCTCACATTGAGGCCACATAACTAATCTTTAAAACAATTCTCACCACACGGATCACATCCATTAGCTGAGATGTCTCAGTGTATTGTTTACTGCTTTTGCCATTGATGCAAGGGCTACGAGAGAAAGATGGAGTGTGTTAGAAAATGAGAAAGACACCTGTACGAAAGGTGAATTAGTCAAGGACAGAGTGACCTTGGGAAAAAAAGACATTATCTTACATGTTTATAGTGCATGCAATGTAGACCTTGCAAAAAAAAGAATGGTCTTGCAGACTTTTCATTTTATCTACTTTAAACTTTATTTATATGTCTACATTTTGTGTTATTTTATATCCGTAAAACTGGTGTGCAATGAAGATGGTTTCCTTGGTGTATCTTGATCAATATGTGATTTAGACCAGCTTGGTTTTCATTTCAGGTGGATTAATTTTTAAGTATTTTTTAAAGGGGGTCTATACATAGATTTTTGGAATAAGGCTATCATAAAGCAGATCACACAAGAAAAAAACTTGCCCACTTAGCAAACATGGCAAAAGTAAATATGCACATTCAAAAAACAGAAATGGTGGGGGAAAAAAGACCGCGAATAGGTTTCATTAAAATGTCTATTTTTTTTCTTGTACATGAAAAAAATGGACCGTTTTTTAAACAATGTGCTGGATTTTCATCTATTTTTAGTCCATGTTCCCATTTTTAGCATCGGTATTACCTCCGTTCTCTTCCCTATGTAAAAAAAAATTAAAAACTTTTCCTGCTCATTAAACTGTAAAAGATGGTCAGGACTCAAATGGCATCCATGTGCTGACCATTTTTTTTTTACAGATTAATAGATTGGAAGGGAAACCTTTGTTTGCCTTTGGAATGCCAGAAAAAAGATCAAACATAAACTAACTGTAAAAACTGTTCTGCAAGAAACAAAAAAAAACCAGTGCAAGTTGCAAATCACATTTTTCAATTTCTTCATCTAAAAACATAGTGTAAATCAGCGCTTCACAGCAGGGCTTACAATTCTGATAACATAGTCACTGGTATCAGATATCCCTGATCACATAAAAAAAATCACCCGTCAGAGTGGAAAGTACAAGGCTGGGTTCACATAACATTTATTCCTACGTTAAGTTACTCCATAAAAAAATATGCAACAAAATACTCCTGGGACATGGGAACTTAACAATTATTTACTATGCTTACTTATATAGCGCTATCATATTCCACACCACTTTACAGACATTATCATCGTTGTCCCCATTGAAGCTCACAATCTAAATTCCCCTATCAGTATGTGTTTGGAGCGTGGGAGATAAAAAATTACATTGTGTTACCGTGTTAGCCAGTATTCTTGAAGTGATATCTTCATTGGCTAACCAGAACAAAATACATATTTGCAAGTGTTCAGAGCACAGGGGCTCCTTCTTCAGGCAGGAGTGGGGGAGAAAACCAGAGAACCCGGAAGAAACCCACACAAACACAGAGAGAACATACATAGCAGATGTTTTCCTTGATGGGATTTGAACCCATGACCCCAGTACTGCAAAGCAACAGTGCTAACCACTAAGCCACCGTGCAGCCCATGGACACTTAACCTAAAAACCAAAATAAGGCATTCACTAACGCTAAACTGAAGAGGAATAAATTACAATGAAAAATTGTACATAAAACACTGTGTTAAGGCTACATTCACACTTCTGCTTCTGTTTTTATATTTGTGAAAAAAAGACCGTCTTTCTCTAATGTGTCATCCGTTTGGCATCAGTTTTTTTCTCATCCGTGTTCAAAAACAGAAGCAGGTTAACTGCTGAACTCTTTATACCTTTGACTCTTAGCAAATGGATCAGTTAAAAAAAGATGAAACACAGTTGAAAACTGAACTAAAAGTATGCCTTCCATTTTTCATCTGATTTTAATGGTTTACCATAGTCTTTAAGTGCCAAGAATGATTCGCAAAACTAATCTGGAACAATGAAATTGCACTGTCAATTTTAAAAAAAAGTATCAGAGACTGACCATCACAGTTAGTCTTTGATATTTGTAATTCACGCCTTCTTACCGAACACTGCACCCATCAGCAGATGGTGGTTTTAATCAAAGCTTGATCCTACCTATCCATATAATTGTGGGCAATCAGCCCAGGAGAGGTATCAGATTAGGTTAGGTTCCAAGCAAAGAAGGTCACCTGGTCAATGGCTATTTGGCATACATGAATTGACCAATTTATTAGCTAAGTATCTTCGTTTTACCTTTTTTTCTAAAGCAGCAATTCAATTCCAATTTCATATATTCTATGTTTGCATACTATAGCATCACAGAGTACAGCTTTAATTTGTCATCTAAAAAAAGACAGCACACGGACGCGTAAAACGCATGTATGAATGCAGCCTTAGACTACACCAATATTTTAGTAATGTATTGCATAGAATAGAGTGCACCATTTATTCAGCCTCTTTCCATTCCTGTTTAATTTCCTTGCTCAAATACAATTCTGAAAATCCTCTTGCGAGATTGGTCTTATTTATATTAATTTCAAATATTTTTTTAGATTTTATCAGCAGTTCACGTTATTTCAGCAAAGATTGCTTCTTGTGGGAATCGTTAGTAGATAATCCTCTACAATTCATTAAAAAAATAAATCAGTTAAAGCAATTTCTGTAACTGGAAGTCATCTTTGAAAGAGCTGCTGGAATATGATAAAAGCAATATTTTGGGTTATATCAAAAAAGTAGTTAGCACTCTATCTGTATGAACATCTAGAATGGGTCTACATTCCCTGTTGCTGTGACAATCTAATTGTGCAAATATATGCCTCAGAAGTTAGAGCTTACAGATTCAAGTAATACATCAAGATAGGAAAAAATATTTTCTACCTTGATAGAAATCCCGGCAAAAGACCTTGAAAGAGTTTATTAATGTAAATTAATTATGGACATGGTAAATTAAATCAAACTGTTCATATATATATATATGTGTGTGTGTCTCAGAACTGTGGCATGCTGAGGTGCATTTTCAAAGATTCGACAGAGCAATGTCCTCCTGCGAACTCTTATTGGATAGATATAATGCTGAGTTTCGTCATTCTTAGAACTTGAACAGAGCACTTATGTTTAGATTCATCATTCCCATAGGCTCACATGACACAGATAGTTCCAAAACTGGTTAACCCCTTAAGCCCCGAGGGTGGTTTGCACGTTAATGACCAGGCCAATTTTTACAATTCTGACCACTGTCACTTTATGAGGTAATTACTCTGGAACGCTTCAACGGATTCCCCTGATTCTGAGATTGTTTTTTCGTGACATATTGTACTTCATGATTGTGGTAAAATTTCTTCGATATCACTTGCGTTTATTTGTGAAAAATATGGAAATTTGGTGAAAATTTTGAAAATTTTGCAATTTTCAAAATTTGAATTTTTATGCCCTTAAATCAGAGAGATATGTCACACAAAAGAGTTAATAAATAACATTTTCCACATGTCTACTTTACATCAGCACAATTTTGGAACCAAAATTTTTTTTTGTTAGGGAGCTATAAGGGTTAAATTTGACAAGCGATTTCTCATTTTTCCAACAAAATTTCCAAAACCATTTTTTTAGGGACCACATCACATTTGAAGTCACTTTGAGAGGTCTTTATGACAGAAAATACCCAAAAGTGACACCATTCTAAAAACTGCACCCCTCAAGGTGCTCAAAACCACATTCAAGAAGTTTATTAACCCTTCAGGTGCTTCACAGGAATTTTTTGAATGTGGAAGAAAAAAATGAACATTTAACTTTTTTCACAAAAATGTTACTTTAGACCCAATTTTTTTTATTTTCACAGGGGTAACAAGAAAAAATGGACCCCAAAATTTGTTGTGCAATTTCCCCTGGGCACGCAGATACCCAATATTTGGGGAAAAAACACTGTTTGGGCGCACGGCAGGGCTCGGAAGGGAAGGAGCGCCATTTGACTTTTTGATTGTAAAATTTGCTTGAATAATTAGCGGACGCCATGTTGTGTTTGGAGAGCCCCTGTGTGCCCAAACATTGGAGCTCCCCCACAAGTGACCCCATTTTGGAAACTAGACCCCCCAAGGCACCTATCTAGATGCATAATGAGCACTTGGAACCCTCAGGTGCTTCACAAATTAATTCGTAAAAATGAAAAAGTGTTTTATTTTTCACTTTTTCATTTTTACGAATCAATTTGTGAAGCACCTAGGGGTTTCAAGTGCTCACTATGCATCTAGATAGGTGCCTTGGGGGGTCTAGTTTCCAAAATGGGGTCACTTGTGGGGGAGCTCCAATGTTTGGGCACACAGGGACTCTCCAAATGCAACATGGTATCCGCTAACAAATTGAATGGAAAATCGGCTCAAATTGTTAGCGGACACCATGTTGCGTTTGGAGAGCCCCTGTGTGCCCAAACATTGGAGCTCCCCCACAAGTGACCCCATTTTGGAAACTAGACCCCCCAAGTCACCTATCTAGATGCATAGTGAGCACTTGGAACCCCCAGGTGCTTCACAAATTGATTCGTAAAGATTAAAAAGTGAAAAAAAAAACACTTTTTCATTTTTATGAATCAATTTGTGAAGCAGCTGGGGGTTCCAAGTGCTCACTATGCATCTAGATAGGTGCCTTGGGGGGTCTAGTTTCCAAAATGGGGTCACTTGTGGGGGAGCTCCAATGTTTGGGCACACAGGGACTCTCCAAATGCAACATGATATCCGCTAACAAATTGTCGGCTCACATTGTTAGCGGACACCATGTTGCGTTTGGAAAGCGCCTGTGTGCCCAAACATTGGAGCTCCCCCACAAGTGACCCCATTTTGGAAACTAGACCCCCCAAGGCACCTATCTAGATGCATAGTGAGCACTTGGAACCCCTAGGTGCTTCACAAATTGATTCGTAAAAATGAAAAAGTGTTTTTTTTTCATTTTTTCATTTTTACGAATCAATTTGAGAAGCACCTGGGGTTCCAAGTGCTCACTATGCATCTAGATATGTGCCTTGGGGGGTCTAGTTTCCAAAATGGGGTCACTTGTGGGGGATCTCCAATGTTTGGGCATACAGGGACTCTCCAAATGCAACATGGTATCCGCTAACAAATTGAATGGAAAATCTGCTCAAATTGTTAGCGGACACCATGTTGCGTTTGGAGAGCCCCTGTGTGCCCAAACTTTGGAGCTCCCCCACAAGTGACCCCATTTTGGAAACTAGACCCCCCAAGGCACCTATCTAGATGCACAGTGAGCACTTGGAACCCCCAGGTGCTTCACAAATTGATTTGTAAAAATGAAAAAGTGAAAAAAAAAACACTTTTTCATTTTTATTAATCAATTTGTGAAGCACCTGGGGTTCCAAGTGCTCACTATGCATCTAGATAGGTGCCTTGGGGGGTCTAGTTTCGAAAATGGGGTCATTTGTGGGGGAGCTCCAATGTTTGGGCACACAGGGACTCTTCAAATGCAACATGGTGTCCACTAACAAATTGTCGGCTCAAATTGTTAGCGGACACCATGTTGCGTTTGGAGAGCCCCTGTGTGCCCAAACATTGGAGCTCCCCCACAAGTGACCCCATTTTGGAAACTAGACCCCCCAAGGCACCTATCTAGATGCATAGTGAGCACTTGGAACCCCCAGGTGCTTCACAAATTGATTCATAAAAATGAAAAAGTGTTTTTTTTTTCACTTTTTCATTTTTATGAATCAATTTGTGAAGCACCTGGGGGTTCCAAGTGCTCACTATGCATCTAGATAGGTGCCTTGGGGGGTCTAGTTTCCAAAATGGGGTCACTTGTGGGGGAGCTCCAATGTTTGGGCACGCAGGGGCTCTCCTAATGCAACATGGCGTCCGCTAACAATTTGAGACGATTTTCCATTCAATTTGTTAGCGGACACCATGTCGCATTTGGAGAGCCCGTGATGTGCCTAAACAGTGGAGCTCCCCCACAAGTGACCCCATTTTGGAAACTATACCCCCCAAGGATTTTATTAAGGTGTATAGTGAACACTTTGAACCCAGAGGTACGACACAGAATTTGTTTACATTAGGTCATCATATTGAATAAGTTGTCATTAGTCTTGAGCGCAAGTGCTCGCTACTTGAGTTTGCATCGGGTACTCAGGTATGCACCATGTACAGCGTGTGCTCGAGTGACATGCTCGAGTCCCTGCTCCGCATGTTTCACGGTTATTAGACATGTGGGGATCGCTCGTGCATGGCAGGCAATCCCCGTAAAGTTTTTTAGGCCGCGAAGCATATGGGGCAGAGACTCGAGCATGTCACTCAAATACCCACGATACTCAATGCATACCAGAGCACCCGATGCAAACTCAAGTAGCGAGCACTTGCACTCAACACTAGTCGCCATATCGTCATCTTTTTTTCTTACTTTTGAAAAAAATCCCAACCCCATGACAACCCTAACCCCAACCTTAACTCCAACCCCAGCCCTAACCCTAGCACAACCCTAACCGTAGCACAACCCTAACCCTAGCACAACCCTAGCCCTAGCACAACCCTAGCCCCAAACCCAGCCCTAACCCTAGCCCAATCCTAACCCAAGAGTTTATTTTTGACGCCGTTCCTTGTGCGGTATAAGTGATTAGACGACTTTATTCTTCGGGTTGGTGTGATTACAGCAATATCAGAATCATATGGGGTTTTTATGACTGACAGCTGTCACACACTAAAAGACGCATTTTTTGTAAAATCTAGTTTTTGCATCATAGAATCATAGAATCATAGAATGGTAGAGTTGGAAGGGACCTCCTGGGTCATCTGGTCCAACCCCCTGCTCAAAGCAGGATTCACTAGATCATCTCAGACAGATCGCAATTTTTTGAGAGCTATAATTTTTCCAGATTTTGGCAGACAGTCATGTGATGGCTCGTTTTTTGCGCGATGACTTGACGTTGTTATTGGTGCCATTTTCAGGCACGTGACATTTTTTGATCGCTTTCTATTCCGATTTTTGGGAGGCAGAATAAACAAAAACCAACAATTCAGGAATTGTTTTTTTTGTTTTTTTTTATTCTGCTCCGCGTGTGGTAAAATTGATAAGGCAGCTTTATTCTTCGGGTCAGTACGTTTACAGCGGTACCACATTTATATCGTTTTTCTATGTTTTGCACTTTTACATAATAAAAGCAATTTTATAGAAAAAAATATTTTTTAGCATCGCTTTATTCTGAGAGCTATAACTTTTTTATTTTTCGGATGATGGAGCTGTATGGCAGCTTGTTTTTTGCGGGACGAGATGACGTTTTCAGCGGTACTATTTTTATTTATATTTGTCTTTTTGATCGCGTGTTATTCCATTTTTTGTTTGGCGGTATGGTGATAAAGCATTGTTTTTTGCTTCGTTTTTTTTTTTTTTTTTTACCGTGTTCACTGAAGGGGTTAACTAGTGGGACAGTTTTATAGGTCAGGTTGTTCCATACGCGGCGATACCAAATATGTGTACTTTTATTGTTTTTTTTTTTGTTTTTTTTATAATAATATTTATTGATGGGTACATTATATTTTTATTTTTGGTGGATTTTTTTTTTTATTTTTTTTTTTTTACTTTCTGGAAGCTTATATAGTTTATTACTTTGTCCCACTCTGGGACTTTCACTTTTTTTTCTCTGATCGCCTGCATGGCACAGGAATGCAGCACCATCCCTGTGCCATGCAGGCTGTCAGCGCAGGACAGGGAGAAGATTGTTTGGAGATGCACTGCGCATGTCCAAACAATCTTCCTGCTGTCTGGTGACCCGGATGTTGTCATGACGACATCGGGTCGTCATGGCAACACCCGGGAAGCACTTGCAGACAGCGCTGGAAGCCGGAAGAGGAGGTGAGTATCTGCGATCACCTCCCCTTGCCCCGCAATGCTGGACCACTCCCTGCACATAGTATCGGGTGTCAGCTGTGACAATCAGCTGACACCCGGAGGCGATTGCGCCCGCACAGCCTGTGTGTGCGCGCGATCGACATGACATACTAATATGGGTCTGGCTCTTAAGTCCCAGGGCACAGACGCAAATTAGTACGTCAGATGTTGTTAAGGGGTTAAAGTAAAGATGGTTCAGTAAGGCATATTCATATAGGTGTTCTATGTTTTTCACAGAACAGTATTATAGACTATGGAGCTGTACACGTTGTATTTTTTTCGCAGTGTGTGCGCGAAAAAAATCATGGAGATATATACGATATTAATCAATGTCATGGATCAAATTCATTCATTTATAGATTGTAAGCTTGCGAGCTCACTCTTAATGCAACTGTTTAAACTGTCTTACCTTGTATTGAATTTATTGTCTGTACATGTCCCCGCTGAATTGTAAAGTGCTGCGGAATATGTTGGTGCTATATAAATAAAAAATTATTATTATAATAAAAATTATTATTCACACAAGTCTATGAGTCTGTGAAAATCACAGCCAGCACACAAATGCCAACTCGCAATCCATCTGCTGTCCATTTTTAACAATGTAATAGTTAAGAGAAGTTTTGCAATTTTTTTGCATACAAGAAAATCATTGATGAAACACTCATTGTAAAACAATGACCAAAAACTGATGAAAATCTGATCCAAAATACTGATGAAAATAAATCAATTTTTTTCACATACAAGAAAAAAACAGAAGTCTGAATCAGGCCTAAGATTAGATACATGTTACATTTGTGGTGAGCATATAGAGCCTCATCCATCATGGTATTTGCTGACTCTTGCCATATTTATGCCAATCCAGAGTGGGTAGAGTTTGGCGAGGATGGAGTGTGGCAAGGCACTCCCGGCAAAGTTATAAAATTATACAAAAATTGTACTCCAGTCATTGATTGGAGTATTATTGGTGGAGGCGCACGGCAGATGTAATATGCATGTAGTTCATTAAGAGACATGCACGCCTTTACCCCTTCCCGACCTTTGACGTATCCATATGTAAAGGTCAGTAGGTATTTATCGACCCTGGACGTATGGATACATCCAGGGTATTTTGCGTGCACAGTGGCTGCGTGTGTGATCACCCCCAGGTGTCAGTTGATTCTGACAGCTGACACCCGGCACTCAGTGCCAGGAGCAGGGCCGCACCATTCCCAGCCCTTTAACCCCCTAAATACTGCCATCAAAATCGACCGCAGCATTTAGAGAGCATGCAGAGGTAGGAAACCCCTTCTGCCCTTTGATCGGTGCACCTGTGACATCATTGTGAGGGGTCGATCATTGCCATGGTGACCGGATGTCATCATGAGAACTTTCGGGTCACCAGAGCTAGCAAACTTGCTAGATCATGCGCAGTGCATCATGTAGCAAGTGTCACGGTCTCCACACTTTCCTTGTCTCTAGGTTGCTATTGTGTGGAGGCTGTCAGTCTGTTTTCATTTTGCTGGGTTGTCTCTGCAATCATCTGTGCTCACTTCCCTTGATTAGTCTCCTACTTAAGCATGCTGGCTCATTCACCCAGTGTCAATTGTACACTTGGTATTACCTGTGTAGGACTGATCTCTCTGTGCCCTGTGCCTGACCCAGCCTGACTATTTTCCCTTACCTGGTTTTTTGACCATTTGCTTGTTATCTGACTACTCTTTTGTCGGCTCCCTTTGTACTGCGCCATCTTCCTGGACTTGACTTTGGATTGTTTGACCACCCTATATTTATCTAGTAAGTTGCTCTTACTTTATATTTCTTTTGGTATATTAGTCTCTTCTCCCCTCTTCTGAGACAGTTATTTCTGTAGTGACTTGCGTCACAGCAAGTTTATCTGTCAGTGCAGCGCTGACAGCTTTTAAAGCATAGCATTGCTATGCTTTATAAGCGATTAGCCTGCAAAAAGTGAAAGTTCCATAGTGGTACAATGTAAAAAAGTAAAAAAAAAGTGAAAAATAAATTGTAAATATATTAAAAAAATTTTTTTTAAAAATAAATATATATTGCACCCATAAATAAATCTTTTTTATTAAAAATTAATATATAAAGAAAAAAGTACACATATTTGGTATCGCCACATCCGGAACAACCCGATCTATAAATCTGTACCACTAGTTAACCCCTTTAGTGAACACCGTGAAAAAAGAAAACTAGGCAAAAAATGATGCTTTATCATCATACTGCTTAAGAAACAAGTGGAATAAAACACGTTGAAAAAGACAATTGTAACTAAAAATGGTACCACTGAAAATGCCATCTTGTCCTGCAAAAAACAAGCTGCCAAACCGCTCCATCAGCAGAAAAATAAAAAAGTTATAGCTTTCAGAAAAAAGCGATGCAAAAATATTTTTTTTTCTATAAATTCGTTTTTATTGTGTAAAAGCGCCAAAACATAAAAAACTATATAAATGTGGTACCTACTGATCCGAAGAATAAAGCTGCCTTATCAATTTTTCCACACATGAAACGACATAAAAAAGCCCCAAAAAACTATTGCTGAATTGCTGGTTTTTGTTAATTCTGCCTCCCAAAAATCAAAATAGAAGGCGATCAAAAAATGTCACCTGCCCGAAAATGGTACCAATAAAAACGTGAACTCTTCCTGCAAAAACAAGCCCTCACATGACTGTCGGTTGAAATATGGAAAAATTATAGCTCTCAAAATATGGCAATTCTATTTTTTGCAAAAAAAAGCATGTTTTAGTGTGTGACAGCAGCCAAAACAAAAAACCCGATATAAATCTGGTATCGCTGTAATCGCACGAACCCGAAGAATAAAGTCATCTAATTACTTATACTGCACGAGGAATGGTGTAAAAATAAATAAAACCAATTCTTCACCTGCTGTTCATTTATTCATCCTGCCTCCCAAAGATTGTAGGCTTGGCGCACATTTATCCCTGCGCTCTACGCTGAAATATCTGAAATACGTGATTCAGACGGAACCCCCGGTGGATGATTCCCTATAATGAGGTAGGTGGAGGCACTGTGGATGCTGTCTGGCATGTGATTTGGCTGTGTCCGTCTTTTTAGGCGTGCATATAGGTGCCGTCGGTCACAGTTTTGTGCACCTCTGAAAAAAAGGACACCACTGAACAGAGGCCAGACGGAGTTCAGAGTAACTCTGCTGCCTCATTACAGTGAATGGATCCCTCGGGGGTTCCGTCTAAATCACGTCACTCAGAGATTTAGATGGAAACCCCAATGTAAGTGCTCAACATAGAGCGCCAGATAAATGTGATCCAAAACGTTATGTAAAATGTTGCTAACAAAAGCTTCAACTCAATCCACAAAAAAAGCAAGTCCCCACTCAGGTCCATCATCTGTTATCGGAAATTTAGAGTGCTTTCACGTTACTGGTAGCACAAAGACTACAAAGTAAAATGGCTCCTTGCCCCCCAAAACAAATCCAGCGAATTCTGTGCTCCAAAATCCAAATGCCTTCTCTTTTCTGAGCCCCAGTGTGCCTAAACCGCTGTTAGCGTCCACATGTTTGGCATTTCGGTAGCGATGAGAGCTTGCCTAATTTACGAGTGCATGTCTTCAGAAGCATGAGCTGGGCACTAAAACATAGTAGTCACTACAACATACTGGTCACTACAACGTACTGTTCACTAAAACAACAGTTTGCAATTTTCACTCAGCAACATTCACTGCTGCTTGTTTCTGGAAAACACCCATGGAGTCAAAATCATCACTACACCTGTAGATAGATTTCCAAAGGGGTATAATTTCCAAAATGGGGTCACTTGAGGGAGGATTCTGCTCATCTAGCACTTTGGGGCTCTGTATATGGAGTCTGCAAACTATTCTAGAAAAATCTGCGCTCCAGGAGGCAAATAGTGCTCCGTTCCTCCCAAGTCTCGCCGTGTGGCTAAGCAGTATTGCACAGGCACATATGGGGTATTTCTACATTCAGCAGAAATTGTGTGACAAATTTTGGTGTCATTTTTACCCAAGTATTGGTGTAAAAATGTAAAATCTGGCGCTAAAACAACATTTTGGTGCTAAAATTGTAATTATTTTTTTCTTCACTGACCAATGGTATAAAATTTTGTGACCCATCTGTGGTGTCAATATGATCACTCCACCCCTAGATGAATTCATTGAGAGCTGTAGTTTGTAAAATGGGGTCTCTTATGGGGGTGCTACTGTTCTAGCACCTCATGGGCTCTCTCAATGTGACATGGCACCCTCAAACCATTCCAGCAAAATCTGAATTCCAATATGGTGCTCCTTCTCTTCTGAGCTTTACACTGTGCCTCAAAAGTAGGTTTCAACTACATTTGGGGTATCGGCGTACTCAGGAGAAATTGCACAACAAATTTTGGGGTCCATTTTCTCCTGCTATCATCATGAAAATGAAAAAAAATGGGGCTAAAGTTGTAAAATTCTGTGAAGCACCTGTGGGTTCAAGGTGCTCACCACATATCTAGATAAATTCCTTGAGGGGTCCAGTTTCCAAAATAGTGTCTCTTGTAGGTGTTTTCCGCTGTTTAGGTATAATGCAGGTAAACAGTATGCAACCGCGGAGACACAGGCAGATCAAAAGTATATTTCTTTTATTTAACAACTAATATTCATTGTAAAACATGTATTATATTGTAACAATTTCTTTACAACGTTTGACAGTAAAATTAGCAGTAAATCACATAACAGAATAAATTATCAGAATACACTAGAATTCAGGGGCTGGTAGTTTAAAATGATCTACTGGAGGGAAGGGGAACTATATTAACTATAGTGGGCGAGGAGCAGTCTTTTAAAGCTTTGGCAATACTCTGTTCCTATCATAACTCGCTGCCCGTTTCCCCCCTAAATCTCTATCCACTTTCGCGATGCCGCTCTGGCGTCTGCTGGTCCCTGTCTGACTACTGTCTTTCCCTCTATCTGTGCCCGATACCATATGTCCCTGTCAGAGGTAACGGCTAGTGTTGAGCAAGCATGCTTGACACTGCTCGGTACTCGCCCGAGCATCTCACTACTCGGGATGTTCGGCGAGCACCGAGCATTTTCAGGTTACTCGGACGGGAGCTCGGGTCTCCGCCCTGCATCTTTGGCGCTCTTTACAGAGCCAATGAACATGCAGGGATTGCCAGCCAGTCACTGTAATGCCGCAGCCATGTTGGTTGTGGGCATTACAGTGATTGGCTGGCCGCACAGCGTCACCTCGAGTATTTAAAACCGGGCGCCGCCATCTTGGTCACAGTTGCTCCGGATCAGACAGTGTAGGGAGAGTGCTGCTGAGCTAGGGAGAGATTTATACTGCAAAATAGGTAGTGTAGGGTCTCTAAAGCATGCAATATCAAACAAACAGTCCTTCTGAGGACTAATATCCATCCCAGATATCAGGCAGGCAGGCTGTATAGGAAACGAAGTGGCTATACCGACAAACACTGCATTAAAGTCCCGTGTCTCAGGGGCCAGGAAAAATCCTTTTTTTTTCATCTAAATCCTCTTTTTTTTTTTTTTTTTCCTCAGACTGTACAAATACCCGTCTTATTAACCTTTTGGTATTACCCCCCCCCCCAAAAAAAAAAAACAATTGAGTGTGTTCGTGAGTGTTCAGACACAAATATATCTGTTTAAAAGAGCCTGGTTTCGGCCAGATAATTAGAACTGTGGTTTTGCAGTTCCACGGTTCAAATCTCTGTATTATTCACTTTTTTGCCTTTTTTCCATAAAAAAAAACTGTTTGAGTGTCTCGCTGAGTGTTCAGACACAAATATATCTATTTTAAAAAATCTGGTATACGCCAGGAAATTAGAACTGTGGTTTTCCTCTTCCACGGTTCAAATCTGGGTGTTATCCACCTTTTTGCCTTTTTTCCATAAAAAAAAACAGTTTGAGTGTCTCGCTGACTGTTCAGACACAAATATATCTGTTTAAAAGATTCTGGTGTAGGCCAGAGGACTAGAACTGTGGTTTTCCTCTTCCACAGTTCTAATCTCCTTTTTATTACCCTTTTGCCATTGATAGTGCGAGTGTAAGCTATTTTACTTCATTTACAATGGGTAAGGTGCGTGGCAAGGGACGTGGAACTGGACGTTCTGGTGATGGTGCGTGCAGAGGACGGGGCCGTGGCCAAGGTGAAAATGTGCCACGACCAACAGCCACATCTTCTCGCTCCCAGTTCTTGACCAAATTACTAGGGAAGCACACAACAACACCACTATTGCGAACTGATCAGTGTGAACAGGTTATTAATTGGATAGCAGATAATACTTCCAGTCACCTGGGCACCAACACCTCCGGTCTGTCTTCCACACGGTCAAGTTTTAGTAGCCGTGAGTCTCGACCGCATACTCCTCCTCACCCTGATGCTCCTTCCTCCCACCATGCCGAGTGTCGTCAGACAGCAACTGATCCCACAGTTGAACACTCTGAAGAGCTGTTCACTGGTCCATTTCCATATTTGGGCCCCTCGCCTGCTCCGCTTGAAGTGGTGGAAGAGGAGATCCCATGTAGCGATGGCCAAATATTTGAACAGCAATGGCCCAGGAAGGCGACGCTGGCAATTTTTCACAAGAGGTGGACGATGACGAGACACAATTGCCACGAAGTGAGGAGGAGGACCATGGTGTGGAAGTGGAAGAGGAGGAGGTGGTGGATAATCTAGTAACTGACCCAACGTGGCAGGAGGACACGCATAGCGAGGCCAGCAGCACACAGGGGGAGGGAGGCAGAGTACCCCAAAAGGCAGGAAGAAGCAGTGTGGTAGCCGCAGACAGAAGGCAGGCAACCATTCCCCGTAACACCAACACGAGGGACAGTGCCAGTACAACCGGTAGGTCTTCCAGAGTCTGGAATTTTTTTAAAGACTCTGCTGATAACCCCAAAAAGGCCATTTGTACCACCTGCCAAGCCAGCATCAGCAGGGGTGACAAAACTACCAGCCTGACCACCACCAGCATGATCAGGCACATGTCAGCAAAGCACCCGACTTTGTGGGGCGAACCCCAGGATACACGACCAGTGTCATCAGGTGTCACCACTGCTTCTTCCGCTGTTGTTTCTCAAGAAACAGCATCAACGTCCACGCCAACGTCCCACCGCAGCGTTCAGTTGTCCATATCCCAGACCTTTGATCTAAAACGCAAATTCGCATGAAACTCCCCACAGGCCACAGTCCTAAATTCGCACATTTCACGACTGCTTGCGTTGGAAATGCTGAATTTTAGGCTGGTGGAGACGGAATCCTTCCGCAACCTTATGGCGGTTGCCATCCCTTGGTACTCGGTTCCCAGCTGACACTATTTTGCCCGGTGTGCCATCCCCGCACTACACAAGCACGTGTCCAAAAACATCTGCTGTGCCCTCAACAACGCAGTTACTGGGAGAGTCCACCTGACAACGGACAAGTGCTTGTGGCCAAGGACGGTACATCTCCCTGATGGCACACTGGGTAAACATAGTGGAAGCAGTGACCCAGTCGGACCATGGGATGGAACACATCCTCCCCACAACGAGGATTGCGGGCCCTATGTCAGTCAGAGTTGCCCCCACAGTGTACAGCTCCTGCGCATCATCCACCTCCTCCTCCTCATGTTCAGCCTCCATCTCTGATATCACCACATCAGTTACAAGCTGGAAGCTCTGTAGTACTGCCTCTGCCAAGCGGCAACAGGCTGTGCTGAAACTCATAAGCTTAGGTGAGAAACCTCACACTGCTTGTGAGTTGTGGACAGCTGTGAAAGAGCAGGCAGATCTGTGGCTGAGACCACTGAACCTACATCCAGGCATGGTCGTGTGTGACAATGGCCGTAACCTGGTGGCGGCTCTGAGGCGAAATCACTCACGTACCATGCCTGGCTCATGTGCTTAACCTCGTGGTTCCGCGGTTTCTTAAATCGTACCCCGAGTTGCCAGATCTGCTCGTCAAAGTACGCCGCCTGTCAGCTCATTTTCGGAAGTCGGCTACAGCTTCCAACTGGTGTGTGATGTCCCCACACGTTGGAACTCTACCCTCCACATGTTGCAAAGGATTTGTGAGCAGAAGAGAGCAGTTGTGGAGTACCAGCTGCAAAAAGGCCGTCGATATTCAGGTCAGACTCCACACATAAATACAGAAAAACAACCTGGCACTCAGAAGACTCATGGGTTCTTTTAGTGATTTTTAATAAAGTAATGTAGTAAATAACAAATAAACAGACGTTTCGGTCACAATAGACCTTCATCGGTGTACTACAAAAGCAAAAAAATATAATAGTGAGTACCACATAGAAATATGCAATTCATATAACATAGGTTTGACAGAATGAGATCAAAATTCAATTGGTCATGGATAATGTACATACAGAAAATACAACATCGGGAAAAAATAATAATATAGTAGAGGATCTGGGGAAAGGGGATGGGAAGGAGAACTAGGTTAGGAGGGAAAGGGAAAAATAAAAAGTGACATACCGGTTTTATTAAAGGCGTGATGCATTTGGGCCGCTGTCTGTAGAAATTTGTAAACTAAGGGAACACATATAAAAAATTAAAAAAAAAATTTTTTTTTTTTTTTTAGAGGTCTAGAACATTGTAAGATGTGTGATGACACTTAGTATAATCGGTGGCTATGAGGTTAGAGATACCCCGAGGTGCTATGGGATGAAGAACAATGAAGAGCACATAAAGTGTGAGGGTAGGGGATGAAAAAAACGTACCCGTTGCTTGCGGTAGGTGTGGCACCCCAGGGATCTGGTTTCCACAGTAACAGCAATGTTATGTCTGAGAGCAGGTGGGAGGTCTCTTGGTCAGGAATCCTATGCATGCCACACCTCCTGCCCAGCCCTGGGAGGGGAAGAACTTCCCCTATATAAACCTAGGGCTGAGGCAGGGTTAGTGAGTAGAGAAGAAGTAGAGACAGAGAAAAGAAGCAAATATAGGAACAGAACATCAGGAGCTCTGTGAGAGCAGTGTTACAAGGAGTCAGGGGCTGGCAGCTGCAGAGCTCGCCCTGACTGAGAAGATTTCTTACCGGACCCGGAGTCCGAGGCTGTGGGGACTAACTCCTACCCAGCAGCAGAATCCGTCAGGCAGGGGATTCCAGGTCCTCTGGCCAAGAAACCCGAAGGCACGGTCACACGCATGGGACCAGCACCGCCGTCGTGGAGCGGAAGCTACTAGAAGGCCCCGAGTCACCGGCCATATGGGTGAGCACCACACGGTACACTCAGGGACGTGGGCTACTTATACCCGCCTCTAGCAAGGTAGCCAGAAGAGTATAGTTAGTTTGGGAGGCCTACAACTCCGCCTGGCCAGGGGAGATCCCATCTGCTCAAGGACTGACCAGGCCCCAATCGCTAGCCAGTACTCCGGGAGGGTCTATCTTTGTCACCAGTAAAGACCCTGAACTACACCGTACCGTCTCCGAGTGGTTCCTGCTACCCCCATCATCCACGTCGGCTGCCCTGAGGCCATACCCCTCCCGTTGGGGGTTATACTATCACGCTGCACAATCCTACCACCGGCCTCAGCGGTCTGCCCTGCAGCAGCAGCTCCTTAGCTGTACTCAACGCGTGGCGTAGTCGTCCAACATCTACCGCTGATACATCGCCGCTCAGTTTGACTCCCTGGGCACGGACCGGGTCACCGCCACGAGACTACAACCCTCAACAGATCCGGCTCCGGGTAAGCTCCCGCGTGCGCAACGCAGCGCGACACAGGCCCAGGGGCGCGTCATAGGTACTTAAAGGTAATGGCCTGGTCGGTGCCGTAGGCTGTATAGAGGATGGAGTAAATAAATTAATATCTATGGGATATAGGGGCATTAAGTATAGTAGGAGCCAAAAAAGAAAAAAGAAAAACATACCCGTAGGAGAAAATGAATAACCAGAGGCAGTAGCCCGCTAGGAAGTTGTATGCTAAGGGAAAGAAAAAGGGCACATTAAATGAAGCCCCAATAAGTATTAAGGATAAGGGGACCAGTGTAGGAAGCGTACCTGAATTGTAAAGGACGCAATACGCGGTATCCACCGTTTGTCCCGAAGCATGTGGCAGGATAAGGCACCGGATCATGTGAGAGCTTCTGATAAACTGAGCTGTCATTCAGTTGTCTCTGGATCTCACCCAGGTAGAAGGATGTGTCCATCACCACTATCGCTCCCCCCTTGTCTGCCGGTTTTATGGTAATTGAGGGGTCGGACTGAAGTGTTTTGAGTGCCTGTCTATCCAAAGAAGATAGATTCTGGTGGTAGTGTAACCGGCCCAGGTCAATGTCCGACCGTAGTTTTAGAAAGGATTGATTAATAAAATCGATAAAGGTCTCTGCTGCGTGATAATGTTGAGGGGGTCGATATGTGCTTTTGTTTCTCAAGCCTAAACTGGTTGCTGTGATGCTAACGGAGTTGTTAGTGGGTATAGTGGTGTCCGTAATAGTTGTCTGGGAGAAATGTGTCTTCAGTCTGATGGACCTAAAGAACCTCTGCAATTCCATTTCTAAGACAAATGTATTACATTTATATGATGGGCAAAAGGACAGGCCTTTTTGTAATACCATTAGTTCCGCTATACTAAGCGATCGAGAAGAAATGTTCACAACCAATGGGGTCGTACCTGGGAACGTGTGACTCTGGTGAAGTTCCTGTCCCCTCCTGTTGGTGCCGCCTCTCCTCGTCCTCCTCCTCTTCTGTTGTATTTCTTCCGGTAACCTAAAAAATGATGGGTAGAGGTGGAAGGTTGATCCCGTCTGTCCGTCTCCGAGCCGGAGGAGGATAGATCGGTTGAGGAGCGTCCAGGATACCCCGGTCCATGTTTTATGGTAGAAAAGTCGCGCCATTTGTAAACTCGATTTTTCTGGTAGTCCTCCGTATCACGGATAAATTTCAGCCTTTTCCTGTTTTCTGTATCTCGACGATGCTGTTAAGGGTTCTGGTTCACCTTGATCTTTAAGGAGCTTAACTCTTCCGCGGAGGTCGTAGATGTCAGTTGTTATTCAATGTTAGAGATTTGTTCCTTCGATATGACTATTTCCTTCTGTAAAGATTCAATTGTTAGGGTCATCAAATCAAACGAGCATTTGTTCAAAATACGTTCAAATTTTAGACAGTAGTCTTCTTGGTTGCTAAAAAGAGTGGGGCGTAATGGGACCCTAAGTCCCCTTGGAATACGTTGAACTCGAACGTATTCAGAAAGAGTCGCACAGTGTAATTCAAGATTGGTGCAATGGCGTAGTTCCTTCTCCCAATCCCTGCTTCTTGTTTCCCTGGGCGGTATTTTCAGAAAGTCAGAAGAAATTGGAGTTGGAGATGATATTGGAAGTTTCCTCGGCGTTGTAGAAGAAGGTGTTTATTAAAAATCACTAAAAGAACCCATGAGTCTTCTGAGTGCCAGGTTGTTTTTCTGTATCTATACGGGCTTGTAGCCCTACCTGGGCACCACCACCACTCCAGGAGTGCGGTAGTTTCTTTTTTATAGACTCCACACATAAGACCTCAGGAGTGGACCTGGATGTCTGACATATTGTTAGAACCTTGCTCTTAGGTTTTTTTTCCTTTGCTGGTCACATGACTTTGTTGGCCTATTTAAGCCTGCTCGCCCTTCTGGCTTTGCTGGACTTCATTGTTTATCTACTTTCTAGCTAGCCTGTGCTCTGTATCTACTCTGTTAGTTTGCTTGGTCTTCGGACCTCTGTGTTCTTTATATTTTGTTTGTTCGTCTGTCTGCTACTATTTCTGTTAGGAGGTGTCCCATTTTCCTCCCAGTCCTTAGTACTTGTAGGGATTCCTTCCCCACATCTATAGGTCTCCGTACAGACTAGCTTAGGACTTTAGCAGGTCTGATCGCAGGATCAGGTTCCCTGTTACATCGTAGGGATTAAGCTGAGTTCTATCGTAGGGACAGATCTCCTCTCTTTCCTTAGCTCTGGTAGCAGAACCTAACAGCAAGTCCAGCCTGCAAATTCTCTAAGGAAAGATTTTTCTGTTCCATCATGGTGTCGGTTCAGGATTTGGCTCATCGCCTGCAGGGACTCTCTCTGGAGGTGGCCGAGCTCCGTCAGCACGTGAGTAACTGTCCTGGAGCACATTTCTTGGAGCCTAAGGTATGTTTGCCGGATTTATTTTTTGGTGAACACCGAGAATTTTTTTCATTTAAAAATGCTTGCTTATTGTATTTTCGTTTGAGACCCAAGTCCTCTGGGGATGAATCCCAGCGCATAGGGTTCATAATGTCACTTTTGCGCAAAGAGCCTCAGGAGTGGGCCTTTTCTTTGCAACCTAGTGATACATGCTTCAGATCAGTGGATAGTTTTTTTTCTGCTTTGGGGCTATTATATGATGATCCTGACCGTGTCGCATCAGCTGAGACTGAGTTAAGACGTTTGAGACAGGGATCAGGTAATGTGGAAAAATATTGTACTCATTTCCGTCGTTTGGGTCGTTCTCCAAGTTGGGATCTGCCGTGCCTGAGGAGGAGAATTTTTCCGGTGATTTGGAGAGAGTTTGGACGGATGTGCGTGGTAATCTTCAGGAGGCCAACAGAAAATCTAAGGACTACTTTGATAGGAAACGACAGGAGGTTTTGTTCGCTGTTGGTGACATGGTTTGGTTGTCCTCTAGGAATCTGCGGTTGAGGATTCCTTCTAAGAAATTGGGTCCCAAGTTTGTAGGGCCCTTTAAGGTGCTTCAGGTTGTCAACCAATCTGCTGGTAGGTTGGAGGTTCCTACCTCCTGGAGAATTAATCCGGTATTTCATGTCTCTCTGTTGAAAAAAGCTGTTGTATCGGATTGTGACGCCTCTGCCTCTGTTCCTCCGGTGGTGGAGGACGGGGAATATGAAATTTCTCGCATCCTTAACTCTAGACTGTATAGAGGTAGTTTGCAGTATCTTGTGGCCTGGAAAGGTTTCGGACCCGAGGATAACTCTTGGGTGAGGTCGGATGATGTTTCCGCGTCCAGACTTATCAGAGCGTTTCACAGGAGATTTCCTGATAAGCCTGGTCCTAGGGGATCCGGAGGATCCTCTTAGAAGGGGGGGGTACTGTTAGAACCTTGCTCTTAGGTTTTTTTTCCTTTGCTGGTCACATGACCTTGTTGGCCTATTTAAGCCTGCTCCGCCCTTCTGGCTTTGCTGGACTTCATTGTTTATCTACTTTCTAGCTAGCCTTTGCTCTGTATCTACTCTGTTAGTTTGCTTGGTCTTCGGACCTCTGTGTTCTTTATATTTTGTTTGTTCGTCTGTCTGCTACTATTTCTGTTAGGAGGTGTCCCATTTTCCTCCCAGTCCTTAGTACTTGTAGGGATTCCTTCCCCACATCTATAGGTCTCCGTACAGACTAGCTTAGGACTTTAGCAGGTCTGATCGCAGGATCAGGTCCCCTGTTACATCGTAGAGATTAAGCTGAGTTCTATCGTAGGGACAGATCTCCTCTCTTTCCTTAGCTCTGGTAGCAGAACATAACACATATGTACCATCCTGACAAACTTTGAGGAGTCCACCAAGATGGTGAGTGGCGATGACACCATCATTAGCGTCAGCATCCCACTTGTCTGTCTTTTGCAACGCTCTCTGCAGAGAATTAAAGAGGAAGCATTGCAGCCAGAGTATGATGAGATGGATCCAGAAGCCGTAATGGACGATTACACACAGCCCAGCCTCATCTCATCCCAACGTGCATTGGGGGACAAAGAGGGAAAGGAGGAGGAGGAGGAAGAACAGGAGCTGGTATCATGCCCTGTAGACGGTAGTACCTGTACAACTGTCATATAGTCGGTTCAGCGTGGGTAGCCTGAGGACAGGGGGGAGGAGGAGGAGGAGAGCATAGTCAGTCATCATCTTGGTGAGGACACCGAAGTCTTGCCCGTTACCAGTCTGGCACGCATGGCTGACTTTATGTTACGCTGCCTTAACCGTGACCCTCGCGTTGTCAAAATGTTGGGTGACAGTCATTACTGGTTGGTGACACTTTTAGACCCCCGCTACAAGGAGAACTTTTACTCTCTTATTCCTGAGGTGGAGAGGTCTACAAGAATGGGGCAGTACCAGAAGACCCTTGCTGCAGAACTGTTAAAAAAATTCCCATCTGAACACGCTAGCGGCAGAGGTCACAGTTCGTTGCCCAACCAAGGAATACAGGCGAGAGAGATGCAACTCCAATCCAGCAGAGGCAGGGGAACACTGTCAACGTTCTGGGACAGTTTTCTGAGACCCGCCCAGCTTACAGGCCCTGAGGCGCGAGGTACTCTCACAAGGAGTGGAAAGTTTCAAAAGATGGTGAGGGAGTACCTTGCCGACCATACCAGCGTCCTCCGTGATTCCTCTGTGCCTTTTAATTATTGGGTATCCAAGCTGGACACTTGGAATGAACTCGCTCTGTACGCCTTGGAGGTCCTGGCCTGCCCTGCCGCTAGCGTGTTATCGGAGCATGTTTTTAGTGCCGCTGGGGGAATTATAACTGATGAGCGCATTGCCTGTCAACTGACAATATTGACAAGCTGACCCTTATCAAAATGAACAAGGGCTGGATTGGGCCAGACTTCTCATCCCCACCAAATGACAGTAGAGTAACATAAAGTCAAATCCACTGTGTTATTTCGGAAGGTGTATTCCCATGTACCGCTTCACACCCACACATGGGTATATGCTTCATCATTTTGGCTGTTTTTTGCTCTTCTCCTTATCCTCAGTCTCCACCACCACTATACCACCAGGGTGACCGTGGTTGGTGTTGCCAGCATTGCAAGTTCCTCCGTCCTCATTTTTGGCAACTTTTGCTTGGAAGGCATAGGCAAAGACTATGGGAGACCCACTCCCCATTAATGGAAATCATGTTTTTAATATGCTGTACTGCATGACTCTTGTAAAGGGCATTGCAAGTTCCTCCGTCTTAATTTTTGGCAGCTTTTGCTTGGAAGGCATAGGCAAAGACTATGGGAGACCCACTCCCCAATAATGGGAATAATGTTTTTAATATGCTGTGCTGCATGGCTCTTGTAAGGGGCATTGCAAGTTCCTCCATCCTAATTTTTGGCAGCTTTTGCTTGGAAGGCATAGGCAAAGACTATGGGAGACCCACTCCCCAATAATGGGAATAATGTTTTTAATATACTGTACTGCATAGCTCTTGTAAGGGGCATTAAAGCCATCTTGTTAAACCACTCTGAACTCCACAACTCTTCCAAGGGGCATTGAAATGTTGTTTTTAATTACCTCTAACCTCCACGATTCTTCCAACGGGCATTGCAGTTCCTCCTAATTTTAGTCAGCTTTTGCTTTTCAATGCATAGGCCAACACTAAGGGAGACCCACTCCCCAATAATGGGTAGAAGGTTTTTAGTACGCTGTAATCCATGTCTGTTTCAAGGGGCATTGCAGTTCCTCATAATTTTTGAAAAGCCTTCCATTCACTGCTTAGGCCAACAGTGTACAGTAGACCCAGTTGCTATAAATGGAAAAAACGGTTTAGTTAAGGCCCTCTGACCTCCATGTCACTTCCAAGGGGCACTGGAGTGCCTCGAAATTTTTGGTAGGCAGTGCACTCACTGTATGCCCTATAACTGTGTAGCCGAACCACTCCTTTTGGTACAGAAACATATCCTACAAGACATGTGTGGTTGACTGGCCTGATATTGATGTGAATGGTCCCTGTTCCTCCTGCTCTTTCTCCTTTGCCACCACCTTATCCATCATTCATCACCTGAAGCTTTGTTTTAACTGGAGTCATAGAACTGGGATAGTAGCAGGAAAACATCCAGCAATCCTCGGAGGAGGTAGGATATGCGCCAAAACGCTGACCACCTCAGGCCTAGCCGCTACTACATACACCAACAGCGAACAAAACCTCCTGTCGTTTCTTATCAAAGTAGTCTTTAGATTTTCTGTTGGCCTCCTGAAGATTACCACGCACATCCGTCCAAACTCTCTCCAAATCACCGGAAAAATTCTCCTCCTCAGGCACGGCAGATCCCAACTTGGAGAACGACCCAAACGACGGATGTCTCCCAGAACAACAAAAAAAAGGCGAACAACCAGCAGAAGAAGATGTATGATTGTTCAGAGCAAATTCAGCAAGTGGCAGAAACTCAGACCACCCCTCTTGATTGTCTGCCACAAAACAACGCAAGAACTGCTCAACATCCTGGTTTTTCCTTTCTGTCTGGCCATTAGACTCAGGATGATATCCGGACGAGAACGACAAATGAACTCCCAACCTGTCACAAAAGGCACGCCAAAAACGAGCCACGAACTGAGGACCCCTATCAGAAACAATGTCAGTAGGAACGCCATGAAGTCTGACAATTTCCTTGACAAAGGCCTTAGCGAGAGTTTTAGCGCAGGGCAGTTTGACGAAGGGAACCAAGTGACAGATCTTGCTAAATCGGTCCACGACCACCCAGATGACAGTAAAACCCTCAGAGGGGGGAAGGTCAGTTATAAAGTCCATAGCCAAATGTGTCCAAGGAGCACTGGGAACCTCCAAAGGACAAAGCTACCCCGCAGCAGGAGTATGTGAGGACTTAGATCTAGCACATATAGTACATTGACGCACCCACTTAATGACTTCCTTCTGCCATCCAGGCCACCAAAAACTGCGACCCACCAGTCTCTTGGTCTCAGAGATTCCGGGATGACCTGCCAACCGAGATTCGTGACACTCAACAAACAAATCTCTCCTAAAGGTCCCAGGCACAAACAACCTCCCATGAGGAGTGTTAGATGGGGCATTCTCCTGTGCTTTAAGAATCTCATCTTCCAAAACGGAGTCCAAAGCAGCTATCACAACACCTTCTTGTAAAATGTTCTCCTCTTTCTCAGCACCGACTATGGGAGAAAAACTGCGAGACAAGGCATCCGCCTTAACATTCTTAGTACCAGGGATGTAAGTAACGGAGAAATTAAACCGCGAGAAAAACAGTGCCCACCTAGCCTGACGGGCATTCAGGCGCTTGGCAGCATCAAGATATATCAGATTTTTATGATCCGTAAGAACCTGAACGGGAAATTCCGCACCTTCCAAGAAGTGGCGCCAGTGTTCAAATGCGAGTTTAATAGCCAATAATTCCCGATTACCAATATCGTAATTCAGTTCAGTCTCCGAAAATTTTTTTGAAAAAAAGGCACAGGGATGTAATCCATCCCCGTTATCCTGAGACAATACTGCGCCAACCCCCACAGAGGAAGCATCAACCTCAACCAAAAACGGCTTAGTCACATCAGGCTGCATAAGGATGGGAGCAGAGGTGAGCCTCTCCTTGAGATACACAAAAGCTTCAATGGCCTCAGAAGACCACTGAACCGCATCAGCACCTTTCCTGGTGAGATCGGTCAGAGGTTTGACAATACTAGAAAATTTTTTTATGAATTTTCTGTAATAATTGGCGAAACCTAAAAACCTCTGTATCGATTTCAAACCAATAGGCCTAGGCCATTCCTGTACAGCTTGAACTTTAACCGGGTCCATCTCAAAACCTTCGCTGGAGATAATGTAACCCAAAAAACTAATTCTCTGTACAGCGAACTCACATTTCTCCAGCTTAGCAAAAAGCGAATTGTCCATTAATAACTGTAATACCTCACGTACGCTCCGCCAATGAGACTCCAGATCCGGCGAATAAATCAAAATGTCATCCAAATACACAACCACATTTTTGCCGATCAAAGGTCTAAGGATGTCATTGATAAGATTCTGGAAAAATGCAGGAGCATTAGTAAGACCAGAAGGCATAACCAGATTCTCAAAATGACCCACAGGAGTGTTAAAAGCAGTCTTCCATTCGTCACCCTCCTTCATGCGCAACAGATTGTATGCCCCCTTAAGGTCAATTTTAGAGAACCACTTGGCCCCCATTAACTGGTTAAACAGATCAGGAATCAATGGCAGTGGGTAAGGATTGCGTACAGTAATTTTGTTAATCTCACGAAAATCCAGCCAAGGACGTAAACCGCCGTCCTTTTTTTTTACAAAAAAAAATCCAACCACCACAGGAGACTTAGAGGGCCTAATGTGACCGGCGGCCAAACTTGTCTGTATGTATTCCTCCAAAGCCTTCCTCTCAGGAATAGTAAGGTTAAATAAACGACTTTTAGGAAGAGTCGCTCCAGGGACAAATTCAATAGAACAATCATAGTCTCTATGGGGAGGCAAAACCTGCGATTCCTTCTCAGAAAAAACTCTCCAAAAATCCTGAATAGGAACAGGCAATTCTCCCCTATCCAAAGCTGCAATACGCCCGTTACAACACTTGTCATAACATTTATGGCTCCAGGATTTAATTTCACTGGTAGACCAATCCAGTACAGGATTGTGAAATTTTAACCAGGGCAATCCCAATATTACTGGAGAAGGTAAGTTATTCAAAACTACCAAATCCAATTTCTCATGGTGAACACCATTAATAGTGAGAGGAAATTCACAGACCTTGAGAGTAATATTCTTCAAAGGGGAACCATCCACAGAAACCACAGCAATGGGGGATGATAAAGGTTCGGGTTTTAAATTGAGTCTTTCCAAGAATCCCCCATCAATTACATTCAGAGTAGACCCACAATCAACAAACACCCGAAATTCCATTAATTTTTCCTGAGCAATCGTGGAAGCAGCTAAAAATACACCCTTGGAATTTAAACAGGCAATACGGGCATGACTGACCATTTTTTTTTCTTTCTTCATACGAAGCTCACAGCCTTTAATCAAATGACCAGATTTTCCGCAATAGAAACACAAGCCTTCAGAAAATCTGCGGTCTTTTTCTTGAGAGCGAGGTGCCACCAATCCAATCTCCATCGGTTCACCACTGTTAGTACACACATTCTCATAACCAGAAACTGACATAGCAGAGGATTTGCTCTCATTAACCCTTGCACGCAGTCTCCTATCCACCCGTATAGCTAATTGCATAGCCTGTTGCAAATCTTCAGGTGTAGGATAAGCAATTAGCAGGTCTTTAACCCTTTCATTGAGCCCAGCAAGAAATAGACTTTTCAGAGCAGAATCGTTCCACCCTGTTTGAGTAGACCAACGACGGAAATGAGTACAATATTTTTCCACATTACCTGATCCCTGTTTCAAACGTCTCAACTCAGTCTCAGCTGATGCGACACGGTCAGGATCATCATATAATAGTCCCAAAGCAGAAAAAAAACTATCCACTGATCTGAAGCATGTATCACTAGGTTGCAAAGAAAAGGCCCACTCCTGAGGCTCTTTGCGCAAAAGTGACATTATGAACCCTATGCGCTGGGATTCATCCCCAGAGGACTTGGGTCTCAAACGAAAATACAATAAGCAAGCATTTTTAAATGAAAAAAATTCTCGGTGTTCACCAAAAAATAAATCCGGCAAACATACCTTAGGCTCCAAGAAATGTGCTCCAGGACAGTTACTCACGTGCTGACGGAGCTCGGCCACCTCCAGAGAGAGTCCCTGCAGGCGATGAGCCAAATCCTGAACCGACACCATGATGGAACAGAAAAATCTTTCCTTAGAGAATTTGCAGGCTGGACTTACTGTTATGTTCTGCTACCAGAGCTAAGGAAAGAGAGGAGATCTGTCCCTACGATAGAACTCAGCTGAATCCCTACGATGTAACAGGGAACCTGATCCTGCGATCAGACCTGCTAAAGTCCTAAGCTAGTCTGTACGGAGACCTATAGATGTGGGGAAGGAATCCCTACAAGTACTAAGGACTGGGAGGAAAATGGACACCTCCTAACAGAAATAGTAGCAGACAGACGAACAAACAAAATATATAGAACATAGAGGTCCGAAGACCAAGCAAACTAACAGAGTTAGATACAGAGCACAGGCTAGCTAGAAAGTAGGTATACAATGAAGTCCAGCAAAGCCAGAAGGGCGGAGCAGGATTAAATAGGCCAACAAGGTCATGTGACCAGCAAAGGAAAAAACCTAAGAGCAAGGTTCTAACATAAGGCGCACCGGGACAAATAGGGGCGGCTGGGGACTGTTTATGGACACCCGGCCACCCCCAGGCAGCTGGGGACCGTGTGTGGGCACCCGGCCACGGGGTTGCTGGGGACCAAGTATGGACACCCGGCCGCCCCCTGGCGGCTGGGGACCAAGCGTGGACACCCGGCCGCCGGGCGGCTGGGGACTGAGTATGGATACCAGGCAGCCGATGCAACCATGACGTGGTGGCCAGATTCCGCCTCCACATGCTTAAAAGGCCCAATTTCAAGTGCAAGCAAGCAGTATGGTATTGCAGCCTGGGGGTGGGTGGGTGGCAGGCTGCATACTTGCGCTTGCATTGCAAGGAATGAGGGAGGTACAATTGAATACTGCCCTGGGACAAGGACTTGAACGGGGATAGTTGCAAGTCTGCAACGACAGGTGCAGGGCGGGAGGCATCTTCGCATGTGCCATGAACAGGGGGTTGGCGTGCACACACTACAGCAGAATAGGCTGTCCCTCCCACTAAATGCACTGGGGAGGACACAGGTAATGTTTTGGTATGCGCGCTTGTGTCTAAGGTGCATCGGGACAAATAGGCGTGGCTGGGGACCGAGTATGGACACCCGGCCGCCCCCTGGCAGCTGGGGACCGAGTGTGGACTCCCAGCCGCCGGGCGGCTGGGGACTGAGTATGGATACCAGGCCGCTGACGCAGCCATGACATGGTGGCTGGCGTCTGCCTCCACAAGCCTAAAAGGCCTAATTTCAAGCGTAAGCAAGCTAGCAGTATGGTATTGAAGCCTGGGGGTGGGTGGGTGGCAGGCTGCACACTTACGCTTGCATTCCAAGAAAACAAAGCAGATGCTAACTTCTATCATCATCATCATGCTCCTCACCTTGGCACTCTCAACTCCCCTGATGGAGAAGCCAGGGCCCACCGGAGGAGTCTGGTTGTCTGGTGGGCTCATCCAATGCTGCCCTGAAGCAGGCCAGGCTAAGAAAAGTGTGGGGAAGGTTACCGGGACAAATAGTGGCGGCTGGGGACTGAGTATGGAGACCTCACTGCCGAAGCAGCCATGAGGTAGTGGCCAGCTTCGGCCTCCTCCAAACTAAAAGGCCCCATTTCAAGTGCAAGCTAGCAGTATGGTATTGCAGCCTGGGGGTAGGTGAGTGGCAGGCTGCACACTTACGCTTGCATTCCAAGAAAACAAAGCAGATGCTAACTTCTATCATTATCATCATGCTCCTCACCTTGGCACTCTCAACTCCCCTGATGGAGAAGCCATGGCCCACCAGAGGAGTCTCTGGTTGTCTGGTGGGCTCGTCCAATGCTGCCCTAAAGCAGGCCAGGCTAAGAAAAGTGTAGGGAAGGTTCCCGGGACAAATAGTGGCGGCTGGTGACTGAGTATGGAGACCTCGCCACTGACGCAGGCATGAGGTAGTGGCCAGCTTCGGCCTCCTCCAAACTAAAAGGCCCCATTTCAAGTGCAAGCTAGCAGTATAGTATTGCAGCCTGCGGGTGGGTGGGTGGTTGGCTGCATATTTGCGCTTGCATTGCAAGGAATGGGGGAGGTACAATTGAACACTGCCCTGGGACAAGGACTTGCACGGGGATAGTTGCAAGTCTGCATCTTCTGATGCGGCAAGGATCACTTCTGATGGGCACACTTTTAGGCAGTGACCTGGGTGTCAGAGATGCTTCCAGGGGTCTTCCCCATGCTATTCCCATATCTTTTCAGCACTGTATGCATGTGTCACACAACACATGGCCAGATAAGATTGTAAAATGTTAAAATGACATTTCCCGGTGAATGCATTCATCACGGTTGAAAGCAATACAAAAGTGCAAAAACGCATAAAAAATGCTACTTGCGAACATAGCCCAACGTGTGGAGGAGTATTTTTGTTTTTGGTTATTTATTTTACCTTATACACAAGTCTTTACCCTGGAAAGGATGTTCCTTAACATATTTCACAGGAAAACAGTTTCAGTTTAGTTTTTGAACGTTTTATTGTGAGCCCGTAAAAGTGGCTTAATACCTCTGACCATGTTGTTGACAGCAGTGACCTGGGGGTCATAAATGCTTCCTGGGGCGATCCCCATGCTGTCCCCATGTCATTTGAGCACTGTCACTATCATTTTGGGCACTTTTTAGGCTTTCTACAAACTGCCGGGGGTGCCGCCGCAAAAATGTTCGGGTCTCCCATAGACTAACATTGGGCTCGTTGCTCGGGTCGAGCACCCGAGTATCACGGTGAGCTCGGCCCGAGCTTCGAGCACCTGAGCATTTTAGTGCTCGCTCAACACTAGTAACGGCCCGTTTCGCGCGTCCTTCTTCGTCGCTGACATGACCGTGGATCTCCGATCTGACATCTCTGGAGCTTCCTCGACGTCCTGTCACTGGCGCATACGTCTGAGAACCATGCCGCCGCAACCTGTTCCCGTTCTGTCGACCGACGTCACCCAGGTGAGGAACCTTGACTGGCGTCATTCGGGTCTTCGGGGCTTGACTGTCAACGTCTGGGCTGGGCGGATATGCGGCACCTTTCTTCCTGACAGGAGCTCAAGACGCTGCTGTTGCTCCTCCCATCTCACTCTTCGGCGTCAGAATCACCTCAGAACTTGCACATGTGCTGTTTTTCTCCTCAGCTCGTTTCCCTGACAACACTGTTCCCAGAGTCCTAATCAAACTACTCCCCTCTGCCATGCCTCCATGCTGTTCTGGTTCCACAGTGTCTTGTCTCCTTACATTAGCACAACAGGTGCTCTCCAAACATGACATGATACCCGCAAACTATTCCATCAAAGTCTACATTCCAAAACATCACTCCATCCATTCTGAGCCCTGCCATGTGCCTAAACAGTACTTTTCCCCTACATATGGGGTATATGCGTACTCAGGAGAAATTGCAAAACAAATGTTGGTGTCCATTTTCTCCTATTTCCCTTGTGAAAATAAAAAAATTGGGGCTAAAAAACATTTTTGTGGGAAAATGTCATTTCTTTATTTTCACGGCTCAACGTTATAAACTTCTGTGAAGCACCTGGGGGTTCAAGGTGCTCACCACACATCTAGATAAGTTCCCTGAGGGGTCTAGTTTCCAAAATGTTGTCACTGTATAGGCACATCAGGGTCTCTTTAAACATGACATGGCATTCGCTAATTATTCCAGCAAATTTTACATTCAAAAAGTCAAGTGGCGCTCCTTCCCAAACAGGTTTTACCCCACATATGGGATATCGGCATACTCAGGAGAAATTGCACAACAAATTTTGGGATCCATTTTCTCCTGTTACCCTTGTGAAAGAAAAAAATTGAGTCTAAGTTAACATTTTTGTGAAAAAAAGTTAAATGTTTATTTTTTTCTTTCACATTCCATTAATTCCTGCAAAGCAACTGAAGGGTTAACAAACTTCTTGAATGTGGTATTGAGAAACTTAAGGGGTTCAGTTTTTAGATTGGTGTCATGTTTGGGTATTTTCAGTCACTTCAAATGTGATGTGGTTCCTAAAAAAATGGTTTTGTAAATTTTGTTGGAAAAATGAGAAATCGCTGGTCAACTTGTTTCAAAAATTGTGCTGATGTAAAGTAGACATGTGGGAAATATTATTTATGGACTATTTTGCGTGACATAACTCTCTCTATTTTTGCAAAATGTCCGTTCTTTTTCACAAATAAGCTCAAGTCATATTGAAATTTTTTTACCACAATTATGAAGTACAATATGTCCCAAAAAACTTTCTCAGAATCAGTGGGATCTATTGAAGCGTTCCAGAGTTATTACCTTATAAATTGACAGTGATCAGAATTGTAAAATTTGGCCTGGTCATGAAGGTGAAAACAGGCTTGGGAGCTGAAGTGGTTAAAGAGCCATTCCTATCAAAAGTTTTATCCTCTTAATATGTTGCAATCATCATATTATATAACACTGTGTCCTTAAAATTGCTCATTTTGCTTTTATATACAATTAATTATACTCTTTTTTATTAGGTCTATGACATCACATGATTCAAATCTGTCAAAATTCCTGTTGTCCTTATACAGTTTGACCACTAGTGGCTGCTATTGTTCACCTTAATAATTGTGCTGCAATTCCACTACTTACGACTGGAGGCTGCTGTTTTGTTCTGAAATTGCCCTTTACTAATATGGCAGATTCTGAACCCGCGGAATCCACCTTATTTCCTGTTTGGGCCTACTTAAAACTACATGGATCTCTCACTCATTGCTTGAGCATTGTGTGTAGCTGTTAGCCTAGTTTCAGTCTCCACCAGCTCCTGAACATTCTTACCCAGATTGTTCTCATTCATCTACTGATTGTTTCCTACAATTCCTTTGCTTTATCCAAGAACTTCTACTACCACTTGTAGTTCCTGCTTGTGCTCCTTCGGCCACTGGTTTCCAGCAGTACAACGCCAGTATCGTAACAGGATACTCAAGCCTTCATTATGGATGCCGCCGAGGGAAACTTGGAGGTTTGTTTAAATAAGATGAACTGTTTGCTTTCCAACATTTATGCAGATATGCAAATACTAAAAACAAAATACACGGCATTTGAAACTCAGACATCTCATAACGTTCAAATTTTTTGGACAAGCTACACAGGATCTACAGAATATTGTGCAAGATCTAGGCAATAAGATTGGACTGCAGTCTGAAAAGATCCTTCAATTATAAATAAACATATTTGTCCGGCCCCTCCACCCACCCTTCCACTCCCACCTTTCAGGTTTGGTTGAGACCGTGACAAATTTTGTGGATTCATCAACCAGTGCAGATTGTACTTTGGTGCACATCTTGCTCACTTCCATACTGACAGATCATAAGTAATGTGTATCATTATGCTACGGGTTCATAAAGCATTAGCTTGCGCCAGCCCCTTTATTGGAACTCATGATGATCAACTTAATGATCTGGAGGCTTTCGTAGCAGCCATGAGCCAGGTGTTTGATGACCCTAATCATTGTGCAACAGATCAGGTACACTGATGATGCTATGTCAGGGTATGCGCTCTGTTTCAGAATATGCCACAGAATTCAGACGGTGGGTGATTGATACCGAATGGAACAATGCTGCAAAATTATCTTTTCTTCAGAACGGACTCTCCAGCGCACTCAAAGATGAACTAACCTGGGCCGAAGCTTCCAAAACTTGTGATTACTTCATTCACCACTGTATTCATATAGACAACCGATTATCAGAGAGAAGATTGGAAAAGTGTAATTTAAACTGGTCCCACAACAGTAACCGTTATCTACCTGTTTCAACCACCAGTCCCAGAGACTTTGAGGTAAAGAGTCCTCACATATCTGAAGTTGAATCCATGCAGGTTGACAGCCTGTTAGAACGTGAAAGTGCTGAGAGAAAAGAATGGAGATTTTGGGAAAATCAGTGTTTTTATTGTAGTAAGGCTGACCATTTTCTCATCAATTGTCCTTCTCGACTACGTAAAACAGTGGCAGTGGTAGCGGATTCCAACTTTTCCGATGAAGAATCAGTCTTGTCTGAACCAGCGCTTCCAGTAAATGCTGTCATCCATTCAATTTCTTCTATTGCACCCAACATTAAAAAAGAAAACAAGGACTCTCATTGCTTCCTTTTTATCAAGTTTCAAGTTGATTCTCAATGGATTTCCACATCTGCCATGGTTGATTCAGGAGCAAACGGAAATTTTATGGACATCTCTTTCACAAAGGAACATGAGGTAAAAATTCAAAACAGACTTTCATCTATTATCATGGAAACTGTTGACAGATCTCCACTAAATTTGGGACCAGTGAATCAAGAGACTGAGCCCCTAGAGATAGTTATGGAACCTAGTGACCATGAGGTCTTATCCTTCTTACTAATCTCATCTCCACATTTTCCAATAATCCTGGGGTTGTCATGGCTACAGACTCAAAATCCCACAATCATTTGGGAAACCAAAGAAGTGTATTTTCCATGTACTGTTCACTCCCCACAGGCTTAACCAAATGAAGAGGTTGTAGAGGATCCTGAACAGTCTTCTAAACTACCATCTACAGTGGTGGCCAAAAGTATTGGCACCCCTGCAATTCTGTCAGATAATACTCAGTTTCTTCCTGAAAATGATTGCAATCACAAATTCTTTGGTATTATTATCTTCATTTAATTTGCTTGCAAGGAAAAAACACAAAAGAGAATGAAGCAAAAATCAAATCATTGATCATTTCACACAAAACTCCAAAAATGGGCCAGACAAAAGTATTGGCACCCTCAGCCTAATACTTGGTTGCACAACCTTTAGCCAAAATGACTGCGAACAACCGCTTCCGGTAACCATCAATGCGTTTCTTACAATGCTCTGCTGGAATTGTAGACCATTCTTTTTTGGCAAACTGCTCCAGGTCCCTGATATTTGAAGGGTGCCTTCTCCAAACTGCCATTTTGAGATCTCTCCACAGGTGTTCTATGGGATTCAGGTCTGGACTCATTGCTGGCCACCTTAGAAGTCTCCAGTGCTTTCTCTCAAACCATTTTATAGTGCTTTTGGAAGTGTGTTTTGGGTCATTGTCCTGCTGGAAGACCCATGACCTCTGAGGGAGACCCAGCTTTCTCACACTGGGCCCTACATTATGCTGCAAAATTTGTTGGTAGTCTTCAGCGTCATAATGCCATGCACACGGTCAAACAGTCCAGTGCCAGAGGCAGCAAAGCAACCCCAAAACATCAGGGAACCTCTGCCATGTTAGACTGTAGGGACCGTGTTTTTTCTTTGAATGCCTCTTTTTTTTTTCCTGTACACTCTATGTTGATGCTTTTTCACAAAAAGCTCTACTTTTGTCTCATCTGACCAGAGAACATTCTTCCAAAACGTTTTAGGCTTTCTCAGGTAAGTTTTGGCAAACTCCAGCCTGGCTTTTTTATGTCTCGGGGTAAGAAGTGGGTTCTTCCTGGGTATCCTACCATACAGTCCCTTTTCATTCAGACGCCGACGGATAGTACGGGTTGACACTGTTGTACCCTCAGACTGCAGGGCAGCTTGAACTTGTTTGGATGTTAGTCGAGGTTCTTTGTCCACCATCCGCACAATCTTGCGTTGAAATCTCTCGTCAATTTTTCTTTTCCGTAAACATCTAGGGAGGTTAGCCACAGTGCCATGGGCTTTAAACTTCTTGATGACACTGCGCACGGAAGACACAGGAACATTCAGGTCTTTGGAGATGGACTTGTAGCCTTGAGATTGCTCATGCTTCCTCACAATTTGGTTTCTCAAGTCCTCAGACAGTTCTTTGGTCTTCTTTCTTTTCTCCATGCTCAATGTGGTACACACAAGGACACAGGACAGAGGTTGAGTCAACTTTAACCCATGTTAACTGGCTGCAAGTGTGATTTAGTTATTGCCAACACCTGTTAGGTGCCACAGGTAAGTTATAGGTGCTGTTAATTACACGAATTAGAGAAGCATCACATGATTTTTCAAACAGTGCCAATACTTTTGTCCACCCCCTTTTTTAGGTTTGGTGTGGAATTATATCCAATTTCGCTTTAGCACAATTCTTTTTGTGTTTTTTCATTGAAGACAAATTAAATGAAGATAATAATACCGAAGAATTTGTGATTGCAATCATTTTAAGGAAGAAACTGAGTATTATCTGACAGAATTGCAGGGGTGCCAATACTTTTGGCCACCACTGTATATATAAGGAATTTAATGATTTATGTGAAAAGAAAAATGCAGACCAACTCCCTTCTCATCAGCCATATGATTGTCCAATTGTTTTATTGCCTGTGTGGCACCCCAGGGGTCTGGTTTCCACAGTAACAGTTATGTTATGTCTGAGAGCAGGTGGGAGGTCTCTTGGTCAGGGATCCTATGCATGCCACACCTCCTGCCCAGTCCTGGGAGGGGAAGGACTTCCCCTATATAAACCTAGGGCTGAGGCAGGGTTAGTGAGTAGAGAAGAAGTAGAGACAGAGAAGAGAAGCAGATCTAGGAAAAGAACATCAGGAGCTCTGTGGGAGCAGTGCTATAAGGAGTCAGGGGCTGGCAGCTGCAGAGCTCGCCCTGACTGGGAAGCTATCACCGGACCCGGAGTCCGAGGCTGTGGGGACTAATCTTTACCCAGCAGCAGAAACCGCCCGGCAGGGGATTTCAGATCCTCTGGCCAAGAAACCCGAAGGCACGGTCACACGCGTGGGACCAGCACCGCCGTCGTGGAGCGGACGCCACTAGAAGGCCCCGAGTCACCGGCCATACGGGTGAGCACCACACGGTACACTCAGGGACGTGGGCTACTTATACCCGCCTCTAGCAAGGTAGCCAGAAGAGTACAGTCAGTTTGGGAGGCCTACAACTCCGCCTGGCCAGGGGAGATCCCATCTGCTCAAGGACTGACCAGGCCCCGTTCGCTAGCCAGTACTCCGGGAGGGTCTATCTTTATCACCAGTAAAGACCCTGAACTACACCGCATCGTCTCTGAGTGATTCCTGCTCCCCCATCATCCACGTCGGCTGCCCTGAGGCCATACCCCTCCTGTTGGAGGTGATACTATCACGCTGCACAATCCTACCACCGGCCTCAGCGGTCTGCCCTGCAGCGGCAGCTCCTTCGCTGCATTCAACGGGTGGCGTAGTCGTCCAACACCTACCGCTAATACAACGCTACTTAGTCTGACTCCCTGGGCACGGACCGGGTCACCGCCACGAGACTACACCCTCAACAGATCCGGCTCCGGGTAAGCTCCTGCATGCGCAACGCTGTGCGACACAGGCCCTGGGGTGCGTCAACTTTTGGCGTAGTCGGCAGGATTTCGTGCCCGCAACCACCGGGTACTGCGTGCCTGAAAAAAGACTGTTCAAACTTACCAGTGGTGAAGATTCCCGCCATCCGTGGAGGTTTCCCGCCATCCGGCGCCATCTTCTACCTTCTTCCCGCCATCCGCGAAGTTTTCCCGCCATCCGGCGCCATCTTGTGCCTTCTTCCCGCCATCCGTGGAGTTTTCCCGCCGTTGGACGCCATCTTGAAGACGCCGCGCGGGAAGAAGAGGGGCGTGGACTCCGAAAGCGCGCGAGAACTGAAGCCCCGCCTCACGTCCGGACGTTGCGTAAGGTCCTGGAAGGAGCCCAGCAGACGCCGACGTCACCGGAGCGCGACGGAAGGTCCTCAACCCTGACGATCCACTGCGGAGCCGCGGCCTACGGAAGAGGATCATCGCAAGGTAGGCCACGGTCCACTAGGGGGGAGGAAGATGTCGGATACGGAGGAGAGCTTCACTGCCTCAACCCCCGCCAGCGCCACCGCTGCTGCAGTCATGATTTTCACCATGCCCTATATCCCGGGAGCGGCCTGGCTACCCCAGTACTCAGGGGAGTCACATACCCTGCATGACTTTAGAGAAAAGCTGGATAGCCTCTTCCAGGTGTACCCCCTCACAGAAGAGCAAAAAGTGAGCATCCTGGTGGCCCAATTAACCGGGGCAGCCCAAAGGGAGGTAAAGTCCTGGCCACCTGGGGGGAGGACTGTTGCAGGGATACTAACCCGGCTGAGGGACACCTTTGATACCCGCACCTCAGCCGAGATCAAGCTTAGATTCTACGGGTGCAAGCAGCGAGCATACGAGAGTATAAGGGACTATGCCCTGAACCTACAAGAGGCCCTGAGAGCCATTAAGCAGACCGACCCTGACGGCGTGGGAGACGAGGACAGGCTGTTGACTGAACAATTTATAGAGGGTTTATATTGCAATGCCCACCGAACCCAGTTGCGGGCAATGGCCTTACAGGACCCTCATCTGGGATTTGCACAGTTCAAGGACAGAGCCATCCGGGTGCTCCGAGAACCGGCACCAGGTGGCGTTGTGACCCACAGACGCCCCACTACCACTTACCACCAGGAGGCGGCGCCCTTGCGGCAGGGCCTGTGGGAGCTGATGCGCAGGCTTTGAACAATGACCCGGCTCCAGACCTGCACCATCAGGTCCAAGAGCTAGCTAAAAGCGTTGCCGCGCTAACCCGAACTGTGCAGTCTTTACAGGTTTCCACTCCAGGGAAGATCCAGCTGGCATCCGGACCGGAGGACAACCCGTGGCGTCGACCAAGGAGGACCCCACCGGCCAGAGGAAGACCCAGCGACCGATACAACGAGGACGGACAACCCATCTGCCGCCGCTGCAATCAACCCGGACATATGGCAAGGTACTGTCCTTTAAACTGGCACAACCTGGGGTAGAGGGCCAAACCCCAGGAAAAAGATCATCAGGCCCATCGAACTGGCGCGACAAATATGTGGGAGGACGTCCAGTCTTGCCTGTGGTACTGGATGGCATCCCTATGAGTGCCCTACTGGACACCGGGTCACAGGTTACCACTATCCCGTACGTGCTCTTCAAGCAGTACTGGAGTGACTCGGATATCACCCGCTACCCTGACGACGATTTGAGTATCATCGCCAGCAATGGTCAGCCCGTGCCACAGATTGGATTTAAAGAGGTGACCATTAAAATCGGTAGACTTGAACTGGCGGCACAGGGACTGATCATTGTAGACATTGACAAGCACGAGAGTCACCCAAAGATAACTCTAGGAACTAATGTAATTGAAAATTGTCTTGCAGAGGTGATTTTCCTTTTACAGCAGGTTGCCAAGAACGCCAGCTCCGGCCAGCAGCGAGTGCTCCAGAAAGAGATCCGGGCACTGATGCGACGGCAACAGATAGAACTCTCCGGTGGTGAGATTGGTAGCGTAAGAATGTGTGACCCTTTCCCTATTGCCATGCCCCCAAAAAGTGAAATGATGATTTGGTGCCGGGCAGCTATTGGTCTGAGAGGTAGAGATTACCAGGCAATGGTAGAACCAGTTTACTCAGACAGTAGGCCCACCATTTTGACAGCACGGGGGGTGGTCAATGTACGCCATGGGAGGGTGCCCGTTCGCATAATAAATATCGGGAAGAGGGAAGTGTACCTGCCCCGGTATGCCACGCTAGCCAAATTGTATACCATCAATCAAAATTCCATACAGTCCATAGAACCCTTGCCTCCATCTTCCCCGGAGGAAGGTAATGGCTCTAAGGAAACAATGGAGGACTGGTGTCAGCAACTACATTTGGGTACTGACTCCACTCCCTCACACCAGAGACAGGGAGTCTATCGGGTGGTTCAAGAGTACGAGAGAGTGTTTAGTAAACACCCGTTAGACTTCGGGCGAGTCAAGGGAGTAGAACACCGCATCCCCACGGGAGACCATCTTCCCATAAAAGAGAGGTATCGACCCGTACCCCCTGCACACTACCAACACGCCAAGGGAATGCTTAGGGACATGAAGGAGGCTGGGGTGATCAGGGATAGCTGTAGCCCCTGGGCAGCTCCACTAGTCTTAGTCAAAAAGAAAGACAACACCATGAGGATGTGTGTAGATTACCGGAAAATCAACCGTATCACACACAAGGATGCGTACCCCTTACCAAGGATAGAGGAGTCTTTGGCTGCTTTAAGATCTGCTAACTTCTTCTCTACCTTGGATCTCACTAGTGGGTACTGGCAGGTTCCTGTAGCAGAGGCGGACCGGGAGAAGACTGCATTCACCACCCCGATGGGACTTAGCGAGTTTACCTGCATGCCGTTCGGACTCTGTAACGCACCAGGAACCTTTCAACGATTAATGGAGTGCTGTCTGGGCCACAAAAACTTCGAGACGGTCCTGTTGTACCTGGACGATGTCATCGTATATTCCAAGACTTATGAGGACCACCTGAAACACCTGGCGGAAGTGTTCGAAGCTCTGGCAAACTACGGCCTAAAGGTAAAACCCTCCAAGTGTCACCTCCTAAAACCAAAGGTGCAGTACCTGGGACACGTGGTAAGCGCTGACGGAGTGGCTCCCGACCCTGATAAGATCACCGCAATTAAGGAATGGCCAAGTCCCTCCAGTGTAAAGGAAGTGCGGCAGTTCCTCGGGTTGGTAGGCTATTACCGCAGATTCATCCCCGGTTTCACCAAAAAGGCAGCTCCTATGCAGGACCTCCTGATAGGCCAGTCCCGGAAGGCCAAGAACCAGAAGCCGCCCTTCAAATGGGAGAAGTTAGAAGAAGAGTCCTTCCGCCAGCTGAAGATGGCCCTCACGGGGGATGAAATCCTGGCGTACCCTGATTACAGCCAGCCCTTTATCCTCTACACCGACGCAAGTAACATCGGGCTAGGAGCCGTACTGTCCCAGATCCAGCAGGGGAAAGAACGAGTAATCGCTTACGCCAGCCGAAAACTGCGACCCACCGAAAGAAACCCTGAGAATTACAGCTCATTTAAGCTAGAGTTCCTGGCAGTGATGTGGGCAGTCACCGAACGCTTTAAGCACTACCTCGCTTCTTCCCGGTTCACCGTGTACACGGATAACAACCCGTTGACACACCTGGACACGGCAAGACTCGGTGCCCTAGAGCAGAGATGGATGGCCCGTCTGTCCAACTACGAGTTCACAATCAAATACCGGGCAGGACGCTCCAATACCAACGCGGACGCCCTGTCCAGGTTGCCAAACCTACCGGACGTAGGAGAAGATCCAGAGGGACTGGAAGAAGTCGAACTCCCCGCGTTCCACCGTCATGGGACTATCCAGTATTCCCATCGGGTAAGGAGTAAGCAAGCCGCTACGTTTAACCCCTTGCCTCACTACAACTGGGAGGAAACGCAAGACAGTGACCCTGCCGTCCGACTGGTGAAGGAGATGCTGACTCGGCCAGAGGCTCGCCTTGACCCAGACGCTCCGGAGGAAGCCAAACAACTGTGGGCTGAGAAGAGTCGACTGTTCCTTTACAAGGGGAAGTTGTGCCGCAGAATGGTTAACTCCCGGACGCATGAACTAATCTGGCAAGTAGTGGTGCCACGAAGAGACGCAGCCATGGTGATGGAGGCATACCACGACAGGGCTGGACACTTCGGATGGAAGAAGCTGGAGTTCCTGCTGCGCGGGCGGTTCCACTGGGTAGGCATGAGGGGAACCATCGAGAGGTGGTGCAGAGACTGTGGCCCGTGCAACCTAAGAAGGAAGGACCGTGCCAGCCAGAAGACCCCCCTTCAGTCCATCGTCACCAAGCAGCCGTTGGAACTGGTAGCCTTGGATCATGTCAAACTGACCCCAAGCAGAAGTGGCTACGTCTACGCGTTAACCATTGTGGATCATTACTCCCGGTTCTTGGTTGTCGTCCCCGTTAAGGACTTAACAGCTCAAACGGCAGCTAGAGCCTTCCAGCAGCATTTCTGCCATCCACACGGGTACCCGGACCAAGTGCTGACGGATCAGGGACCTGCCTTTGAAGCGGAGGTCTTCCAGGAATTCTGCAATCTGTATGGCTGCCGGAAGATAAGGACGACACCCTATCATCCGCAAACTAATGGACTTTGTGAGAAAATGAACCAGGTGGTAATGGATCTTCTGAAAACGTTGCCCCTGGAAGAACGCAGTCTGTGGCCTGAGAAGCTGCCCGACCTGGTGGACCTATACAACTACATCCCTGTAGGTTCCACCAACTGTACCCCGGCTTACCTAATGAGGGCAAGGCCTGGTAAGCTACCTGTTGACCTGGAGATGGGAGTCCTGACACCCGAGGACACTTCACCGGAAGCAGACTGGGACACAGAGAGGCAGCAGCAGTACCGGAAAGTACAGGAGAGCGTGGAGCGAAGTCTCTGTCTCGCTAGGGAAAGACAAGAGAAAACTTACAACCAGTATGCTCCCGCTGTTCCCCTGGTACCCGGAGAGCAGGTCTTGAAGAGGAAGAGACGGCTCCACAAGTTGGACGACCAGTGGGAGAAGGACCCGTACACCGTACTGCCCTCAAGCCACGACAACCCGAAGGTTTGTACCATCAGTAAAGACGGAGGGGAAACCACAGCCATTGTATCCCGGGATCACCTGAAGAAGTGTCCCGAACAGCTACGGAACCCAGAAGGAGAGCAAGAAGACCCTCGACCCGTAGAGGAAAGGGAAGATATGGTTAGTACTGTGCTCGGAGACTTCCCTCGGTCCTGGACTCAAGTCAATGGTGCAGTTGTGGTACCCGTCCTCACGTTCCTCCAACCAGCATCCCAAGTGCCTACGAAGCAACAGGTAGAGCTGGAAGAGCAGCCGGTCCAGGAGGCAGCAGACTCCACACAAGCAGAACAGGAGGATCAACCCTCTGCTCATAGTGAGCCTGCCGTACCCCTAGTGAGCCAAAGAGCCCGTAAACAGCTGCCCAGTTTACCCTTGACAGCTCCTACACCCTGTAGTTCAGGGCCAGACAGTCAGCTCCGTAGGTCCACTAGGGCCACTAGAGGCCAGTTACCCGCACGTTGGAGGATTTGAAGTGTTTAAATTGTTTTATTGAGGTCACCTGTCTGTTACTTGTAAATAATTATGTGTTTCTAGTTATTTTTAGGAGTCCTTGGTGGATTTACCGGGAATCCTTGTACAATTGGTTGGAGCGTAACCTAGGAATGGACTAAAGACTGTTAAGGACTCGGGGCAGGACAGACCCCTACCTGGTTACGTCTCCCTGTTTTGGTGAAATGGACACCTTGCTTTTCTTCAAAACTGCACCCGGTTGCGGACACGCCGTAACCATCTTTATGTGTTTTTCTTATTGTATTATTATTGTTATACCTTGTTATGTTTTTCTAAAAATATGTTTAGTCCCGGAGTACTAAATTTCACTAGGGGGGAATGTGGCACCCCAGGGGTCTGGTTTCCACAGTAACAGTTATGTTATGTCTGAGAGCAGGTGGGAGGTCTCTTGGTCAGGGATCCTATGCATGCCACACCTCCTGCCCAGTCCTGGGAGGGGAAGGACTTCCCCTATATAAACCTAGGGCTGAGGCAGGGTTAGTGAGTAGAGAAGAAGTAGAGACAGAGAAGAGAAGCAGATCTAGGAAAAGAACATCAGGAGCTCTGTGGGAGCAGTGCTATAAGGAGTCAGGGGCTGGCAGCTGCAGAGCTCGCCCTGACTGGGAAGCTATCACCGGACCCGGAGTCCGAGGCTGTGGGGACTAATCTTTACCCAGCAGCAGAAACTGCCCGGCAGGGGATTTCAGGTCCTCTGGCCAAGAAACCCGAAGGCACGGTCACACGCGTGGGACCAGCACCGCCGTCGTGGAGCGGACGCCACTAGAAGGCCCCGAGTCACCGGCCATACGGGTGAGCACCACACGGTACACTCAGGGACGTGGGCTACTTATACCCGCCTCTAGCAAGGTAGCCAGAAGAGTACAGTCAGTTTGGGAGGCCTACAACTCCGCCTGGCCAGGGGAGATCCCATCTGCTCAAGGACTGACCAGGCCCCGTTCGCTAGCCAGTACTCCGGGAGGGTCTATCTTTATCACCAGTAAAGACCCTGAACTACACCGCATCGTCCCTGAGTGATTCCTGCTCCCCCATCATCCACGTCGGCTGCCCTGAGGCCATACCCCTCCCGTTGGGGGTGATACTATCACGCTGCACAATCCTACCACCGGCCTCAGCGGTCTGCCCTGCAGCGGCAGCTCCTTCGCTGCATTCAACGGGTGGCGTAGTCGTCCAACACCTACCGCTAATACAACGCTACTTAGTCTGACTCCCTGGGCACGGACCGGGTCACCGCCACGAGACTACACCCTCAACAGATCCGGCTCCAGGTAAGCTCCTGCATGCGCAACGCTGTGCGACACAGGCCCTGGGGTGCGTCACCTGCAGCAGCAATACCCTTTGGAAGCATTTACCCACTGGCAGAGTAGGAATTAAAAACACTCTAGGAATACATCGATGAAAATTTAGCTAAAGGGTTTATTCGTCCACCTTCATCCCCAACAGGTGCACCTATATTTTTTGTTAAAAAGAAAGACGGCTCCTTGAGACTCTGCATTGATTACAGATAATTGAATAAAATTACTGTAAAGAATCGTTACACTCTGCCTTTGATCCCTGAATTGCTGGACAGAGTCTGCCATGCAAAGTTATTAACAAAACTGAATCTTCGAGGGGCATGCAACTTAGTTTGTGTTAGACCAGGTGATGAATGGAAAACGGCATTCAGATCACGTTATGTACACTATGAGTAGTTAGTCATGTCATTTGGACTGTGCAATGCTCCTGCAATGTTTCAGCATCTCGTTAATGACATTTTCAGAGATTTGCTTGATCAATTTGTAGTCATTTATCTGACTATACTAATATTTTCTAATTCTGCAGAGAGCAAAAGAAACATGTGAAAACTGTGCTAGAGCATCTAAGAACCCACCATCTTTATATTAAGCTGGAAAAATGTGAGTTCCATCAAACAGAGATCCAGTTCTTGGGCTATATAATCTCTACTCAAGGATTGCAAATGGACTAGCAAGATTCAAGATATCACTGAGTGGCCAATGCCAAAAGATGTGAAAGAAGTCCAATGATTTGTGGGCCTTGTCAATTTTTAAAGACATTTCATTAAGAATTTTTCACTGTAGCGTCGGCATCTCTGCCCCCTGCCAGGCAGAGATGCCGTCCCCCTTACCGCCGCTGTTCTGCTCTGGCATCTTCCGGCCTCCCTGCTGCTGCTAGTGTGCGCAGCTTCTCCGGCACTGTGCTTAGGGCTCGCGCGCTCCCTCCTTCTCAAAGGGGCCGCGTGCGCTGTCCTAAAAAGTCCACGGCCAATGGCCGGAAGACTTCCTCTATAAAAGGCCCTCCTCCAATATGGAGGTGCCCGTGCAAGGTTGTTGCTCTGTGATACTTACTTTGCTTCAGCCCTCAGGTCCTCTGCAAGTCAGTCCTGTCCACCAGTCTGATCTTCAGTCCAGTCCGCTAGTCTGACTTCTCTCCAGCCCGACAGTCTACCTACAGCCCAGTCTGCAAGTCTGTCTATGGGCTCTGCCCACCTGCTTACCTGGAAGCACCTGCCTGCTACCTGCCATGCCCGCTTTCCTGCTTACCTGGAAGCACCTGCCTGTTACCTGTTGTGCCCGCCAGCTTGCCTACCCGGAGCACCCGTCTGGCTATCAGCCGAATCAGCCTGTCTGTCTACCCGGACCACCCGTAAGACTGCCTGCCGTGCTTTTCCACTGTACCGGTCAGTTCCTGCCTTCTGACCTGTGGGAGTCACCTGCTCTCATACAAGGTCGGTCCCAGAGTGGCACCTGGTTCCTCTGCTCAGTCCCTCCCTGGTTCACGGATTCGACTGAGCCGCCATGCGACCCTGGTCAGGCCGAGTAGATACTTACTCACGCCCCTCTGGTCCCTCCTGGCACCGCAGCACAGAGGTTCCACCACCCGGATCCGTAACTTTCAGGTATAATTGCACAAATCACCGAATTAAAAAAAGAAAGTCATACCGTTTGTTTGGTCTCCTCATGCACAAGAAGCTTTTTCTTGCCTGAAGACAATGTTCACCACAGCTCCTATACTGATTCATCCTAAACCTGAACATGTCTTTATTGTAGAAGTGGTGCTGGCATGGTTTACCATCTCCCACCATGCAAGACCGCCAACTTACCTATCAGTCCAGGCTGCACACTTTGCTCCATTACTTGCTGTGTGCATGTCTCTTGTCTGATTGCTTAGGGTGGCGGCCCTGTTACTTCCTGATTCTTAAAGTTACAGTGTGTGCAGTCCTAATGTGTCCCCAGCCTATTGCTGTGAGTCACTGGATACTTAAACCCCCTCCACCCAGTAGGAGGTGCCTGAGCAACACTTTCTTTCAGTGTGTTCTGTGCAACTGAGTTGCCAGGTCCTGTCCAGTATCTTGTCTGTTTCCACCACCCTGGGGGCTGAGTACCCAGGCCCGTTACCTGTATCTGTGACTTCTAGTCTGTTTCCGCCACCCTGGGGGCTGAGTACCCAGGCCCGTTACCTGTATCTGTGACTTCTAGTCTGTTTCCGCCACCCTGGGGGCTGAGTACCCAGGCTTGTTCCTGTATCTTGTTCCAGGTTCAGTTCCTGTCTGAACTGTGTCCTAGCCCATTACCAGTTTGTCTCTATGTCCGATCCTTCCCTTTTCCTGCAGTGTCTGAACCTGCACCTAACTCCAACTCGTTGTCTCTGTACTTTTGTTTATGAGTTTTGTGTCCACTCGCTACTTCATTGAAAGTACCTTGTGTGTATCTGGTTCTGCTTGTCCCATTTCCTAGCCCCCGTATCTACCGCTTGTGTTCTAGCTATCTTCCTGTGTTTCCCAGTCTGTTCAATGTGAACAGAGCCCTGTCCTGTCTGCCTGCACCTGCAGCTCTGCTCCGCTCCGCTCTGCTCCTCTTGCCCTCTGCACCTGCAGCTTAACTCTGCTCTGCTTGTCCTCCGTGCCTGCGGTTCCGCTCTGCTCTGCTTGTCCTCCGCGCCTGCAATTCTGCTCTGCTCTGCTTGTCCTTTGCACCTGCGGCTCTGCTCCGCTCTGCTATGCTCCTCTTGCCCTCTGCACCTGCAGCTTAACTCTGCTCTGATTGTCCTCCGTGCCTGCAGTTCCGCTCTGCTCTGTTCCGCTTGTCCTCCGCGTCTGCGGTTCTGCTCTGCTCCGCTTGTCCTTTGCGTCTGTGGTTCTGCTCTGCTCTGCTCCGCTTGTCCTCCGCGCCTGTGGTTCTGCTCTGCTTGTCCTCCACGCCTGCGGCTTTGCTCTGCTTTTCCACCGCACCTGCGGCTCTGTTCCTGTATCTCAGTCTGTACTGGTCCCTATCCAGCCTGTTTCCCTACCTGCCAGTAACCGCCTGTCTGCATTATCGGCCTGTCTGCATACCAGCCGTGCCTGCCAGTACCCGCCTGCCTGCATACCAGCCGTGCCTGCCAGTACCCGCCTGCCTGCATACCAGCCGTGCTTGCCAGTACCCACCTGCCTGCATAACAGCCGTACCTGCCAGAACCCACCTGTCTGCATACCAGTCATGCCTGCCAGCACCCGCCTGTCTGCATACCAGCCAAACCTGCCCGTTCCTGCATTCCCCGGTGTGGGTCAACAGCTGTGACCGGGGTCTGACCTGGAGTAGCACCTGGGCCACCTCCCATGTCCCTCCTCGGACCACGGAGTCGATTAAGCCGCCGTGTGTTCGTGGTCGGATCTGGCAAGGCCCCTAGTCACGCCCCTCCAGGCATTCCTCGGTTTGTGGCCCAGTGGGATCACTAACCACACTCACGCCAGTCAGTCCGGGCGTGAGCGTAACAAGTGGATGCTTCAGACAGTGCAGTAGAGGCCATTCTATCACAAAGGACAGGAATAAAAGATGTACTACATCCTTGTGCCTATTTCTCCAGAAGTTTGACCATGTCAGAGAAGAATTATTATGTGGGGAATTAAGAGCTCTTGTCTGTAATTGCTACTTTCAAGGAATGGAGACATCATCTAGAAGGAGCAGCTCAACAAATTGTTGTTCTAACTGACCATCGTAACCTTGAATTTATCAGGTCTGTCAAATGTTTGTCCCCCCGCCAAGCTCGATGGAGTCACTTTCTTAACCAATTTAACTTTGTTATGTCTTACAGACCTGGCTCCCGTAAATGTAAGGCTGATACTTTATCTAGGATCTTCTCCAAAGATCCTTCTACATCAGCACCACCAGCAACTATTCTACCTGACTCCAACTTCCTGGGGGTGATCCAAAACAAAAACTTGCTGGAAGATATACGGAAAGCATACGAGACAGACCCAATTCTCCTGCATCCACCAGATGATATATCTCTTACCTTTCAAAATAAAGTATGGACTCATAATCATTGCATCTGTGTTCCAGAAACTGTGAAACTTAAAGTATTAAAACTAATCCATGACACCAAGTTAGCAGGACACAAAGGAATTCAAAAAACCCAAGAATTTCCATTTTGTTTCTTTAGGTGGCCCAATTGACAAAAAGATGTTTAACAATATGCATCTTCCTGTTGCACCTGTGCCATGTATAAAACTCCCCGGACATCACCAATGGGATTATTGCAGCCTCTGAAAATTCCATCTCGTCCTTGAGGATCTATGTCTATGAACTTTGTTGTGGAACTACCAGTTTCAAAGGGAAAGGGTTCAATCCTAGTAGTGGTGGACCAACTCACCAAAGCAGCACATTTCGTCCCCTGGGCTGGTTTACCTTCTGCTAAAAGAGAATGCTGATCTTGTAATTCAAAATCTGTTTAGTCTCCATGGGGTTCCAGATGAAGTCGTCTCTGATTGTGGAACACAATTTACATCGAGATTCTGTAATTATTTTTGTGCAGCACTGGACATTTATGTCAGCTTATCTACTGCATTCCATCCCCAATCTAATTGCCAGACTGAATGCACAAACCAAACCTTAGAGCAATATCTCAGATGCTACTTTTTGTCATCTCCAGGATGACTGGGTTGATTTGCTTCCTATGGCAGAATTGTCATACAACAATTCTTAAAATGCTTCAACCAAATAAACACAATTATTTGCAAATTCTGGGTACCATCCAAGTATCCTTCCTAATTTTCCAAGAGAAACACCTATCCCTTCTGTCACCGACAGAATACAATCCCTGAACAGAATCTGGAAATACTAAAAGACACTTTAAGAATTGCCCAGGAGAAATATAAGGAAGCAGCAGATAAATTTCGCAGACCTTCTCCAAGCTTCCAAGTAGGTGATGAAGTATGGTTTTCCACCAAGAATTTGAAACTCCATATACCCTCACCAAAACTGGGTCAAAAATGTATTGGTCCTTTTAAAATATTTGGACAAGTTAGCTCAGTAGCTTTTCGCCTTCAACTTCCCAGAACAATGAAGATACATCCAGTGTTCCATGTCTCCTTACTAAAGCCATTTGTTCCAAATCCTTTTCCATTGCATCATTTACCTCCTCCTGATCGTATTGAAGTGGATGAGCAAGAACATTACACAGTTGAAAAGGTCCTGAATTCCAGAATATTCAGAAACAAGTTGCTGTACTTAAAAAAGTGGCAAGGGTACGGCCTTGAAGATAACTCCTGGTAACCTGTAGAAAATATCAATGCTCCTCGACTGCTTAAAGAGCTTCACTAAAAATACCCACATAAACCAAGTCAAGCACCGTCCGGAGGCCGCTGTTGAAAGGGGGAGTAATGTCTGAATTACTGTTGTACTTCTACAGTTTGATCATTAGTGGCTGCTATTGTTCACCTTAATGATTGTGCTGCAATTCCATTCCTTACCACTGGAGGCTGCTGTTGTGTTGTGAAATTGCCCTTTACTAATATGGCAGATTCTGATCCTGAGGAATCCATCTTGTTTCCTGTTTGGGCCTACTTAAAACCACATGGATCTCTCACTCATTTCTTGAGTATTGTGTCTAGCTGTTAGCCTAGTTTCAGTCTCCACCAGCTCCTGAACATTCTTACCCAGACTAATCTCATTCATCTACTGATTGTTTCCTACAACTCCTTTGCTTTTTCCAAGAACTTCTCCTACCACTTGCTGTTCCTGCTTGTGCTCCTTCAGCCACTGGTTTCCAGCAGTGCTACGCCAGTATCATAGCAAAATCTGACTAGCTGAATCCTTTTATGCTCTATGTAGAAAGAGGAAGTGTATTTTCCTTGCATGAGTCAGCATTGGATCTACAATCCTACGTCACTGACAAAGGAAATAAGAAAGATAGATAAAAGCAAGTGGGGTGGGAACAGCCGGTGTCAGGAGTTGAAGAGGAGATGGAGCTGGGCTGGTCAGGGATTTTTCAATGACATAGGATTGTAATTCTAATGCTGACTCATGACTCCTGACCCAGCTGTTCCTTCTCCCTTGCTTTTATCTCTCTTTCTGTGCTACACATTGTATTATACATTTTCCCTATACAGTCATGGATTATCCCAAAATATTGCTTGTGCTTTCACAGTTTATTTTACTGTTTAATACTGTATATTGTGGTTCCTTAAAATCTGTATGTTTCTTATATTTGCTTACAAACATTGGGGACCCATACATATTGGCCATGCTAATTTCCATTTTCATCAATGAGGACCCTGTCTCCTTTAAGGTCTATGTACTATGCTATGCTTACCTATGTAAGCATGTCTGAGGAGCGCGTGCGCCTTTCTCCCCTCTGCGTTCCTGCTCATACCCTGGCATCTCTAAGTGGATGTGCACATGTCTGGGAGCCTAGGCAATGCGTCTTCCCTCCCGGCCATGGGGGTCGTCCCCTTGACAGCCTGTGGTGGGTGGATGATGCGCCAGGATACTGACGCATGCACCGTTGATCTGACGTCTGATTCATGGTAATGGCACGTGATCTTAATCAGCTGATTTAAAGGTCCTGGAAGGCACATATTTAACTTCACTCACTACTTCCCCCTTGACAAAGAATCCGAAACGCGCGTTGGGGACAGAGTTTCACTCTGGAGAGGGGCCCTGCATATATAATGGATACGTGTTTACTGCCTTTGGGCAATCACTAGTTACCACTGGTTAGTATGTTTTGAGCTTTATTGTAATCTGTTAGTGGACCTTGATATATTAACTACTGCTTTCATTTATTACTGGGTTATTCAGCCTATTTCAAGGTCTCCATTATGATTCTTTAGACTCTCTTACTATTTATTAACATCCACCCTGTGGGGTTCCTCTTCTCTATATTGAAAGAGAAGATACTTTCATCACTCTGTTCCCTTTGTAGACGTGCACTTTTTCAACATGACAATGATCCAAAACACACATATAAGGCCACTGTTGCATTTCTACAGGACAGGGTGAAAGTTATTCAGTGGCCAAGTATGTCTCCTGATGTGAACGCAACGACACACCTACGGGGAGTACTAAAGTTGAGCATCACTCTCCATCCAGCATTCAGACTCTAAAAGAGGTCATTCTTCAAGAATGGAAAAAGATCAATGCTGCAATATGTTCCATATGTTCCATGTGCCAACTGGTTCATTCCACGCCTAAGCCTATTCCCAAAAAATAGCCAAACAAAGAGACCAAAAAATTAATGAATCTTTATTAGAAACATACAGAAAAACATTATTTAAAAGTTAAGGTACAGTGAGCAAACACTAGGGGCAACACATAACAACACAAATGGATGAGGTAGATATAATAAATAGAGCATATACAGTATGCAGCACCAATGATTAAACTATTATAGAGGGATGAAAATCCAATAAAGTATTATGGAACTGCAGACTCTTATAACAGCAAATACTGAAGATAACCAAGTTAGAAAATTCCATACATAGGTTTACCTGCATTCATCTCCTCCTGTTGGAATGGCGTCAGGTCCCAATGCACGTTTCAGCCTATAGCCTTTGTCATTCCATGCTTAGAAGACTTGGTGCTGTCCTTAAAAATCATGGAGGTCAGAAAAAATACTAGATGTAGTAGTTTTTGATGTGGGGTGTATTCATTTTTGCATCAACTAATTTGAGTAAAACGGAAGATTTTGTAATGAAAGTTATATTATTAAAGCGAACCTATCACTAGGTTTGGTCTATATGAGATATGGCCACCACCTTTCAGGACTGATATGCAGCATTCTATAATGCTGTAAATAAGCCCCCAACTCGACCTGCAAGAAAAGAAAGTGAGCTTTTATTATACTCACCTGCAGGGCGGTCCGATCCGATGTATGTCGCTCGTCCTGGTCCGGTGCCTCCCTTCTTCTTTAGATGTTATCCTCCTTCTTGCTTCATGTGGATGACGCGTCCCTGTGTCATCCACACATGACTCCCGGTATTGCACTCCTGCACTGGCATACTTCTCTGCCCTGACTAAGGCAGAGTAAAGTACTGCAGTGCGCAGGCGCCGGAGCTCTTTGACCTTTCCCGGCTCCTGCACACTGCAGTTTTTGCTACGCCCTCGTCAATGCAGAGAAGCACGCCAGCACAGGAGCACAATGCCAGGTATCCTGTGTGGATGACGTAGGGATGCGTCATCCACACAAAGCAAGAAGGAGGATGACATCTAAAGAAGAAGGGAGGCACCAGACCAGGACGAGCGACACCCCTCAGACTGGACTGCCCCCAGATGAGTATAATAAAAGCTCTTTTCCTTCTGTTGCAGGTCAGATCAGGGACTTATACACAGCATTATAGAATGCTGTATATCAAGCCTGAAAGGTCGTGGCAATATCCCATATCGGCCAAACCTGGTTACAGGTTCCCTTTAACCTTACTTTCACGTTCTGAGTTTAAAAAAATGTACTATGAAACTCAGTCTTGTCAAAATGTTGGAAATTGTTCTTGTGTTCAATGAGATATTGATTCACATCTTACTTACTCAAAAGTGGTGTACTCATTTATGCACTCTTTGGTGCAAATGAAAGTAACAACAGGTGTACAGGAAAGGCAACAGCAAGACAACCCACAAGTTGAATTGTTTTGCAGGTGGTGGTCACATTACACTCTCCTAGTAAGTCTTGACTGATTCTTCTCTAGTTTTATTGGTGTCTTTGTCATTCATTTAGGTGGTATCTGCAGCCAATTCAGGTTGTACAGGTAGTCCAGCTACAGGATGGTACATCCTTACTTGCTGTTTCAAAAAGGTTTGTGAGGTCTCACTGCACAATATCAAGAGCATGGCTAAGGTACCGGGGCACAGGCTATTATACAAGGAAAATTGGACAGTGTCAAAAAAGGACTTCATCCATGTTGCAGAACTGCAACATATGACTGATTTGACAGAGAGTGAATGATATTTGAGGAGGCATATCCTTTAAGGGTCACTCGAACCTTCAACATCTGGGTATACTCTATATTCACTTAGGTACAGGGATGAAATCCTCAAAGCCATTGTCAGTTGGCCCTGGCTTACTTTTGGTGCAGGAAAATTCTCAGCCTCGAAGTCATTGATGCCATTGACTGGTCTTCACATTCCTGAGACGACTTTAAAATAGTTGTCCGGTCTTAGGATACAAGCCTGCAGTCAAAGAGAGTGACTGCAGACTTGTGAATCCTCATATTGCTCACACTACACAGTGTGAGTGGCGAGCACATGACCATAAATATGGGATTTGCATACATGCAGTCACATGCCATGGAGATGGGCGCAGCTTTGCTCAATACAAGTGTATTGAGTAAGGCAGGATATAGTCTAGTAGGAATATGGTGGGAAGTGTGCAAATTTCATACTTGCGGTTATATGACCATCCGCTCCTGGTGCCGACACCCGAGAATCCTTACATTGCACAGTGCACGCAATGTGAGGAGTCACAAGTCTGCAGTCACGTAGAGTGACTGCAGTCTTGTAGCTTAAGATCCGACAACTCCTTTACCCAATTTAGAACCGCTGTGATATTATGTATCAGTGTATCTGTGGCACCCCTGCGGGTTCAGTTGCCACAGAGGTACTGAATCTCACCCAGAGGTGTGGTATCCCACTCTCAGGTAAGGATGGAGTACTGCTTGGGACCAAAACACCTGCATCCAACACTATACTACTCCAGACCAGCAGGAGGGGCAAGATGCACTGCTGCGCTGCTGAGCCCTGTCCCTGGCTGGAGTGGGGGGAACCAAGAGAGTGGGAACCATGTAGTGGGTGTGAGTGGAGGAAGAAGAATAGGGGAGCACTTGAGAAGGAGGATATAAAAACGGGAGCCATCTTGGGAGTTCAGTCTAGGGTCTAGAGTTCAGTTCAGTCAGAGGAGGAGAGTGAAAGGAGCAGGAGCTCTGCAGGAGCTCTGCTCAGGAGGGAGAGAGACTGAAGAGAGGAGAGGAACAGGAAAAAAGGCTCCAAGACAGAAAGAGTGGATCCTAGGGGTACGGGAAGTGCTGGAGGCCACCCGTACGCCCGAATCTACCAGGAGTGGAAGGATCAGGCCGCAGAGGGGACCGGCCCCTAACTAGTGAGAATTGCAATATTCAACTAGAAACTGGAGGCTTTTACATTTTCAGGGTGTAGTTGCCACAGCCGCAATTAATTGCCAAAAAAGTAGCCACACAAGATCCAGGGATCTCCAGGTTGCTCGCCAAGATCTGCGGTTACCGGCTTGGGACACTGTTTGTGAGGTGCAGGGCAGGAGGGTGAAAGCCAGCGCAGGAACACGACCAGGAGAGACACACAGAAAGGGGTCCCGCTAAGGGCTCTTGAATTACTTGAGGGTTTGCTGAACCCCTCCCTGAGTAAACACCGGACAACGTGGGTGGTTATGAACTGCAGTTGTAACCAGGAGCAACGTGAAAATCGTGAGTAAAACCCTGAAGACTGCACCCCACGGTCTCTGTGAATTATTGCTGTGCCATCATCCCCTGCACCACACTGCACCGCCACAGTTACTTCATCATTCACCATCACAGCAACGCCCTGGAGCTTAGCTCTACCTGTGGAGAGCTGAACCAACCCTGCTACATTAACAACAGCTCCAGAGGACTTGCTCCGCAGCGGCGGCTCTATATAGCCGCATACCACAGGTGGCGTCACGAACATTATATAAAAAACTATAAAATCCCCTTTTATTGACCGCCCTGGGTCATGGACCGGGTCACCGCCACTGTAACATCTCCCCTAGCAACCACCGGCCCGGCTACCGAGTACCCCACGGCTCAGGGGGCACGTCATATCCAACACTGCCATGTAATGCCTAAAACTGTGCTCACTGATTCCCTGATTCATATCTAGTAGGAGATCTCCTAGGATACCATCTGCAATTTAATCAAGAGTATGTCCAAATGTTTTTTGGAGTGCACACAGGCACGTGGGCCCATACAGGCTGCTGAGTCATATTATGAGTCACAGTAATGAAATTTAAATTGGATCCTCGATTTATTTACATTTTTTTACTGTGATTTTTGGATGATTTTGAATCCGCTGGTTGATGATTTTGGCTTCTATTAAATGTTGATATGTCACTTTGATTATATAACTAAGGCCAGGTTCAGATGGCCATACTGAATCTTGATCCGGTCACGTCTGCAAATTGCAGACGTGAATGGCTCTGTGTGCAGCTTTGTGTGTTCATCCACATGCCGAATGGATGCATGAGCTGCCTCCCGAGCTCAGAGGGGCTCACCCGAAGCTACGCTACTGTTAACTATATTGGCTAGCCCAGAGTGCAGGTATAGTTGAGCTTTGTGGTAGTGTGGGGAGACATGATTTTCCTGCACTACCACTCTCTGCTCTGTAGATCGTAGGTTGCGTTAAGCTTGCGGTCTACAGGACTGGCCGAGATGCCGGCAGATGCACAGGACGTCAGAGTTCCAGCTCAGTGATGTCACTGCGCTGCATCAGGACTCAAGTCCTGTGCGTGCACCGGCAATATAATAGCGCATTGGGCCACCTGCGCTTTGACGGAGGACTTGTCAGGGTTGTGAATTAGGTGTGTATTAGTGATGAGCGAGCGGTGAGCATATGGCCGCAAATATGAGATTTGCGTGCATGCGATCATATGCAGTGTAAATGGGTGCAGTCTAGTAGGAATGTGGTGGGAAGTGTGCAAATCTCATACTGCTCCTGGTGCCGACACCAGAGAATCCTTATAGTGTGCAGTGCACTCACAGGGATGATTCACAAGTCTGCAATCACAAAGAATGACTGCAGACTTGTAGCTTAAGGCCGGACAACCCCTTCAATCCACTGGGATATTATGTATCAATGTATCCAACATTGCCATGTAGTGCCTCAGACTCTGCTCTCTGATTCCCTGATTCATATCTTGTAGAAGATCTCCTAGGATACCATCGGCCATTTCATCAAGCGTATGTCCAAATGTTTTCTGGAGTGCACACAGGCATGTGGGCCTATGCACTCTGCTAAGTCACATTATGAGTTACAGTGATGAAATTCAAATTGGATCCTCCAGTTATTTACATTTTTTACTTTGAATTTTGGGGTGATTTGGAATCCTCTGGTTGATGATTTTGGCTTCCATTAAATGTTGATATGTCACTTTGATAATACAATTAAGGCCAGGTTCAGAAGGCCATGCTGAATCACAGTCCAGTCACGAAGTCTTCGGTCTATAGAACTGGCCGAGATGATGGTGCACACACACGATGTCAGAATTCCGACTCAATGAAGTCATCACGCCGCACTTGGACTCACGTCACAAAGCCTCTGCGGGCAATGCAAGAACTGCCAAAAATTAGGAGGAAGAGGGACTCCAATACACCCTGTATTAGACATAACAGAGGGCCTAATACACAATTTGTTAAACTTGCTAGGTAGTGGGACTTCGAGACTCATAAAGCCTATTTACTAAGTGCAAGGGCTGCCAAAAATTAGGAGAGACTGCAATATATCCAGGAAGACAAGTAGAGGAGGGCCTCAGAAAATATTTTTTTCACATTTTTAAGGAGTGGGACTCCTAGATTGTAAAGTCTATGCACTAAATGGAAGGGCTGCATGGTGACCATGATTAAGTCGTTAAGGTGAAACTAGTTGGTCTGCTTTTCCTATGTCTATGGATCTCTTTTGGTGACTTGCTACTACAGTTTTTAATGTGATCAATAAACTTTGCGTTTTATATTTTTGGTTACCGCTGGAGGATATTCTTGTCTTTCTGCTATTTGACTCCTTGTCCGAGACTGGGATGGCTCTGTGCTCTGCCTAACAGATGAAGACTGCTAATCTACGTTTGGTGAGCTGAATATTCCTTTTCCCCATTCCCCTCTGTTCTTTAAGTATTGTCCTCCTCATTATCACTCAATCTGTGCTGAGAAGATGAGATGTGGCTGGGCTGGGTAGTATCACTCTGTGTACAAATCAGTTTCAGCAAAGCCTGTTGCCGCTTCATCGAAGCAGTGCTGCAGTGCTTCAAGCTTGCAACTGATATGGATGAAGAGGAGGAGGGGGTGCAGGAACTGGTGTAGGAGGTGGAGGAAACCCTGATAGAACTGGGGCTCACAATCCTCGGTGTCAGTAGCATGTCTGCCATCTCAGGGTCCGACTCGGTCCCGACCTCTACAAGGTTCACCTAGTGTGCAGTCAGGGAAATGTAGTATCCTTGGCCACAAGCACTTTTCCACTTGTTGGCCGTTAAGTGGACCTTCCAAGTAACTGTATTGTTCAGGGCACGGGTGATGTTATGGGACATGTGCTGGCATAAGGCAGGGATGGCACACCGGGAAAAATAGTGGCGGCTACCTAGGAATGGCCACTGCCATGTGGAAAGCCTCAGTGTCCACAAGCCTAAAGGGCAACATTTCCAGGGCAAGCAGTCTGGAAATGTGCCCGATTAGTGTTTGGGCCTCTGGGTGGGTGGGTGGCTAAGTATTTTCATTTGTGTTCCAAGGCCTGGGGTAGGGACAGCTGAACGCTGTGCTGGGCCAAAGAATTGAACATGGTTGCTGATGGTGCTTGCAAATGTGCAACGACAGGTGCAGGGCAGGAAGCATCCATGCCTACATCCTGGAGAGGGGATTGGAAAACATGTAGCATAGGGGAAGAGGCAGTGGTGTCACCCACAGACACTGATCGTGGACCCAGGTGTTCGGCACACCTAGTTGGGTGCTTTGATGACATGTGCCTGAGCATAATCGTGGTGGTCAGGCTGTGAGTAGTCAGGCCCCTGTTGATCTTGGTATGGCACAGGTTGCAAAGGACCTTTCTTTTATCATCTACACTTTCTTTAAAAAAGTGCCAGACTGGGGAACACCTAACCCTTGGCCTGGGAACTTTCTTTGTGTGGGTGCTCTGGGGAACAGTTGCCCACCTTCTCCCTCTGGCCACCCCACTGCCTTTTCCTGCCTGTTGCAGTGTTGTGGATCCCTCCCCTTCTGAGTTGCTGTCCTTGATCTGCATGGCACCTTCCCAGGTTGCGTGACTTCATTGACCACCACCTCGTCTTCCACTTCTGCACTCTGATCCTTCTGACTTGTTGACTTAACAACATAACTTGTTGGCAACTGTGTCTCATCATCATCTACCTCTTGAAACACTAATTGCCGTTCCCCACCGTCCTCTTTTTCTGACCGTGGCTGTTCAAATATTTGGGCATCACTACACATGATCTCCTGATGTCCCTCTTGAAAATTGCAGGGCAAGAGGCCAGAATCAATAAATGGAAATGTAAAGAGCTCCTCGGAGTGTTCAAGCGTGGGATCACTTGTCTCCTGGAACTCGTCATGGTGGGAGGAAGGAGGATCAGAGTGAGGATTATGTGGTCCAGACTCTTGGCTATTGAGAATGGACTGTGTGGAAGACAGAGTGGTGCTGCGAAAGATACTGGAAGCATTATCTGCCATCCACCTGTTCGCACTGTTCTGGCTTCAAGAGTGGTGTCCCGCGACTCCCTGCAAAGTGGGACAAGAACCTAGGTCTCGTGGATGAGCATGTTTGTTGTGCTCCTGCAGCAGGCACAGTTTCACTTTGCCCACGGCCTCTGCGTGCACCATAAGCAGCATGTCCCATCCCTCACCGCATGCTTTGCGCATTTTAAATTAGGTATATAATATATGCCTGCGAACCTTCTGGTATTAATGGGAAAAATTAAAATATGTAGCCCTGAAAAGGACTTTCATTTTTAGGTTGCCGCAGCAGTATACCTATAGAAGGGCTGTAAGGCAATAAACCGTATCTATATACCTCTAATCCAAAACTATTCCTCCTCCACCAGCTAATCCTAAACTAAAACACAGATAACATCAGTTTTACTAGTGAAAGAACAGTATGTAGCCCTGAAAAGTACTTTTGTTTTAATGGTGCAGCAGGGTAAGCAGTAGGTACAGCCTATATGCCTGTTCTAAAATAAGCTCTCCCTCCTATAACAACTCTTCTTGTAGTGTTTCCTGAGCAGATTGTGCCAAGTATGATGTGTGATAACTTCTGTCTGGTTGTTGTGATGCCATTTCCCTGGTGATAAATTTAAAGTGCATGAAGTTGTCGTCATGCAAGACCTTAATTTTAACCAAAATGCTTTTGAATATAGGTATGATCATTTAATTAAAGAAAACTGACTGCCAAAAGTTTTGCATATACTATTCATTGATCACAACATAGAGAGTAATTCATTTTTTACAATGCCATAACTTAGCATTTTGTAGCATAACCTCTTGCTTTAATTACTGCACTACACCGATGGGGCATTGAAGCCACTAGGGTATTCAAGACATCTTGAGGGATCTTGTCTTATTCCAATTGCAAATCTGCAAACAATTCATCTTTATTGCTATGAGTACGGGCCCCAACTAGTCGCCCTAAGTCATCCCAAAGATGCTCTATAGGGTTTAAATCAGGTAATTGGCTTGGCAGGCAAACATTTTTCTTTGCTAAAGAATTTTTGACTGGGGTACGGAAAGTATTCAGACCCCTTTAAATTTTTCACTCTTTGATTCATTGCAGCCATTTGATAAATTCTAAAAAGTTAATTTTTTTTCTCATTAAAGTACACTCTGCACCCCATCTTGACTGAAAAAAACAAGAAATGTAGAAATTTTTGCAAATTTATTAAAAAAAAACCTGAAATATCACATGATCATAAGTATTCAGACCCTTTGCTCAGTATTGAGTAGAAACACTCTTTTGAGCTAGTACAGCCATAAGTCTTCTTGTGAATGATGCAACAAGTTTTTCACACCTGGATTTGGGGATCCTCTGCCATTCTTCCTTGCAGATCCTCTCCAGTTCCCTCAGGTTGGATGGTGAACGTTGGTGGACAGCCATTTTCAGGTCTCTCCAGGGATGAACTTTTTAGAATTTACCAAATGGCTGTAATGAAACAGAGTGAAAAATTTAAAAGGGTCTGATTACTTTCCATACCCACTGTATATTTGATCAATATGATTGTTCTTTCTGACACATAATGATCTATATAATTGAGTGGATCCCTCTACCTTACTGTGTTGTGTATTTAGTTGGTTGCTTTTTAATAAAGGAATAAAAGCTAATTTTTATAGGGTTTTTGTCTCTGCTTGTGCTATTGACCCTTGTTCTATTTAACTTGGTTTTCTAATTCTAAGATAATGTGGGGCCAGTATACAGAGTGGCAGCTAATGTGCAGTCATTATACAGCGTGAGAGCTAATGTGGGGCCATTATACAGTATGGGAGATGAGGGGGCATTATACATCGTGGGAGCTAATGTTGGGGCTGTTTACAGCATAGGAGCTATTGTGGGGCTGTTATACAGCATGGGAGCTAATATGGGGCCCTTATACAGTGTGGGAACTAATGTGGGGTAATTATACATCGTGGGAGCCAATATGGTGCAATTATAGTGCATGGGAGCCGATATTGAGCCATTATACAATGTTGGAGCCAATATGGGGCCATTATACAGTGTGGGAGCCAATATGGGGCAATTTTGCTGCATGAGCTATAATGTGGGGCCATTATACAAAGTGGGAGCTAATGTGGGGCAATTATACAGAATGGGAGCTAATGTGGGGCTATTATACAGTGTGGGGGCCACTGTGGGTACCAATATACTGTATTTTGTTGGAGAATTGGGGACATCATACTCTGTATAGGGGAGCTGTGGGGGCATCATACTGTGTATAGGGGAGCTGTGGGCCCATTATATTGTGTATAGGGGAGCTGTTGGTCTATCATACTGTGTATAGTAGAGCTGTGGGCCCAAGTGGGTACTTAAGAAGTAATATTGTTATAGGGGCACATAGGGTACTGTGACCATCAAAGTTGCACATTGGGCATTATTAGTTTTTACTGGCAAAATTTGGACACTGTTTTCTAGGGCACTTGCACAGGGCATTAATATTTTCAAGGGGCAATTTTACCATCTAGAGAGCACAAAGGAGGCATTTTACTTTGTAAGGGGCACAATGGTGGGTATTATTATGTGGGAGCACACTGGTGGGAATCCTTATGTGGCGTAGTAAGAGGAGCACTGTTATTGTGCTGGAACTGTGAGAGCCGAATGTATGTTTGTTGTAATCTCTGTAGACAAGTTGTGGCTGGAGAAGTTGTCATGTTGGTCTGGGTCAGATGGAAAAGACGGGAAAAGAGAATCACTCCATCAAGAAAGAACGTCACCTGCAAGTCACCATCTACAGTATAACAGTACTGTGATCTATTTTATGTTCTACCACTATATGGTTACTATATGACAGTAATATCAGTGTTGGTCTTTGTATAGTGAGTTATTTTCAGTAACAGCATTATCATCTGTTGAGATTTCCCTCTACCCACAGTTACGGTACACTACCGTATTTGCAATCAGAATTACCGGTAGGGTCCCACTCAGATGTTTTGCCCCCCGACCTTCTGAGCTGAACTCCTAGCTACGCCTCTGTAGCTCATTGTATCAGTAAAAATTTTCAACTTGAATTTTTCATTTATCAAGAGAGTTAATTGCTCCCTTAAGTTTTTGAGCAGTGTATAATATTTTTTTTACTGTTTAGTTTTTCACAACAACTCCAGAAACTGGGTAAAGCTATCGGTTTTCAACTATAACCATCATTGTTTATCATTAGACTAACGAGCTACCTCTTTGCCATAAGCTCCCAGTGATCATGTGCTTCTAGTACAGAATTGCGTCATCTACATCTGCTTCTTGTTGTACCGTGGCACTTACAAATGATCAGTGATGCTCAGCTGTGTATTCACTGACTTTGCATTTATCAATTAAGTTAAACTAAATGATTAGTAATTTTAGCTGATTTTTGATGCTCTGTAGTGAATTCTAATTATTTTTGCTCTATAGCTCAAGAGAGGTTATGTCTTTGCTTGTCACAGTGTCACTTGAATCCGCTATATAAAAGAAACTTCAAACATTCAGCTACAAGTATAGTGCCTCTTTTTTTTCTATGTGTTCAATCCATACTTAGTAATGCAGGTTTGATAGCTTGCTTAGCATTGCTGTTATTATTTTGCAGCAATCAGTGATGGTTACAGTGGTTTGACCTGGCCCCACTGATCGGACACGGATGGCATATCCTAATAATATGTGTGTATTGAAACGACCCTTTAACATAGGGCTGACGACTCTCCATCCCACACTGTCAATTGGTCCATCCGCAGGCAGTTTCTAGGGGAGTCGCAGTGATTGGACTGCAGGCCCAGTTTTTCTGGCTGTACTATATCCGATGCTTGCCAGTGCCAGAGTCAGGATGTTTATTGTGGGCGAAGTTAGAACACTAAGCATGTGTGTTGTATGCAGCAGTAGCAGTGTCAGCTATGTGATGTAAACAGCAGAGTCTCCTATGTGATGTATAGACGACAATCTCAGTGTATCCTATATCATATATACACAGCAGCCTCTCCTATGTGATGTATACAGCAGTCACAGTATCCTATGTGATTTACACAGAGAAGTCTCAGTGTATACTTTGTGATGTATATACAGCAGTCGCAGTGTATCCTATATGATGTATGCAGCAGTCAAAGTATCTCCTATGTGATATATACAGCAGAGTCGCAGTGTCTCCTATGTGATGTATATACTACAGCTCAGTGTATCTTATATGAGGTATAAACAGCAGTCTCAGTGTATGGTATGTGGTGTATGTTCAGAAGTCACAGTGTATATTATATGATGTATGCAGCAGTCTCAGTGTCTCCTATGTGATGTACATGCAGCAGTCTCAGTATATGTTATGTGATGTATATACAGCAGTCTCAATGTTTAATATGTGATGTATGTACAACAAATTCAGTGTATCCTATGTGATATACACATCAGTTTCAGTGTTTCCTATGTGATGCACACAGTAGAGTCTCAGTGTATCATATGTGCCACTGCAGTGGCAGTGTCTCTTACGTGATGTACACAGCTGTGATGTGATGTATACAGCTTTCACGGTGTCTCTTATGAAGTGTATACAGCTTTTGCAGCGTCTCCTTTGTGATGTACTCAGCAGTCTCAGTGTATTCTATGTGATGTATATACAGCAGCAGTCTTAATGTATCCAATGTGATGTATGCAGCAGCCTCAGTGTATCCTATGTGATATGTACAACAGCCTCAGTGTATCCTATGTGATGTGTACTGCAGTCTCAGGATCTCCTATGTGATGTATATACTGCAGACCTTCCACTGATTGAGTTCTATAAATGTTACATGAACAGTGATGATTTTTCCCAAGTTGAGTAGACATGATTTGAAATATGCATCTGTGTTCAAAACAATATACTGTACTGTGGCGAGCAATTCTTTTTAACACTTACCATCAAGAACAGTGACCTGTGCACCAGACTGACCGACGTAAACCTGGAAAAGCAGTTGCGAGTAGCGATATCATCCATACTACCTAATATTACACACCTCACCAAAGAGAAACCGTTCCAGCCATCACATTAGGGAAGAGTTAATTAAATGTTTGATCAAATATAGTAGGGGAATTTTTAAGTTTGATAATATTGTATGGCCTGTAAAATGATGGTATAAATATCCAAATAGCCATTGTCAGAGAAAAGTTTTCGCACCCAAGTTTAACAAATAAATATCGTTATCTCTGACTTGTAGATGACTTGAAGTTGACATTGTGTCTTTAGTTGTGTTATCCAGGACTGGCCTGGCAATCTGCCCTGTTGGCATCTTGGGCCTTTCATGTATAGTCTGGCTACAGTCACGCAGGCAGCATGTGGCCCGTCAAGGGGTTTGTTGCAGTCCACAAAGCTGTCTGGACACTCAACTCCCTCCTTCCTATATTCAAATATTTTTGTGTCTTTCAGATGCAAAATATATTTGAACACTGTGGTGCCAGAACTGGGGCAGAGGAGCGCTGTCAGCCCTGGCCAAAACATGCAGCATTGTATTGATGTCAGCACACTACTGACCTCATCACACTGCTCATTACTCATTATATTAGATTTATTAGATTTTATATTCCAGATAGGTAATATGCCTACTGAAATACTTATTGTTAAATGGCTAGTCCACTATTGGACAACCCTTTATGAATGTCCCCAAGATGCTGCATAAAGATGCTCCACTGCTTCTCTGCTCTAAGCCCTGTGTCCCACAGCGATGTTGTGACATAAACAATGTCACATGAGCACTGCAGCCTTCATGATTCCATCAGAGATGAAGAGCGACGTCAGTCAAGCAATCAAGCATGCATTTTTTTGCATTTTATGCAACATCTTCGAACATTCGTAAGGGGACTCTCCAGTAGTGGACAACCCCTATGAAGCACTTACATCCACAAAGTGATTCATGCCGTAGGTGTAGCTCCTTCTTTGTGCAGCATTCATTGCATGATGAAGAGCTATAGCAAAAAACATTTCCCATGTTTCATACATACAGATACTCATCACTAGTGATGAGCGAGCACTAAAATGCTCGGGTGCGCATTACTAGAGTTGAGCAAATCGTAATGCTCGGGTGCTTGAACTGAGTAACAAGTATAATGGAAGTCAATGATAAACTCAAGCATTTTTCAGGCACCTTCCCCCGGAGGTCTGGAGGGGTCTAAAAATTGCTTAAATCGATGGAAACAGAGCTAAAATGGCAAGGGAACAGCATGGGGAAGAGCGAGCCCTGGAAGCATCTCTGAATCCCAGGTCGCTGCTGGGAACAATGTTGTCAGAGTATTACACCACTTTTAAGGACTTACAATAAAACATACAAAATGGAAGCTAAAATTAATTTTACTTGAAAGAATTTTTAGAAACATACTGTAATGCACACGCCCGGGCTGAGCGGCGTGTGCGTGTGATTCCACTGGACCGTGCCGGAGAGTGAATGCCTGGAGGGGCGTAACTAGGTATTCACCCGATCCGACCAGGGTCGCACGACTGCATACGACGCCAGTGCACCAAGGAGGAACCGAGCAGAGGGACCAGGTGCTACTTCAGGACAGACCCCGGACACGGCTGTTGACCCACACAGGGGAATACAGGAACAGACAGGTTAGGCTGGCACACAGACTGGTGGGTATAGGCAGGCACGACTGGTATGCAGGCAGGTGGGTATGCAGGCAGGGGGGTACAGGCAAGCACGGCTAGATTGCAGACAGGGAGGCACTAGCAGGTTGGAACACAGGCGGGATAGGACCCAGTACACACTGGGACTCAGGAACAGGACCACAGATGTGGCGGACAAACACAGCAGAGTGAGGCCGCCCAGAGAGGTGAGCGAGAGCAGGGCAAGACGAGACCGCCTAGTGCGGCGAGCGAGAGTAGAGCAGGACGAGGCCTCCTGGAGCAGTGAGCAAGAGTAGAGCAGGACGAGGCCGCCTGGAGCGGTGAGCAAGAGTAGAGCAGGACAAGGCCGCATGGAGTGGTGAGCAAGAGTAGAGCAGGACAAGGCCGCCTGGAGCGGTGAGCAAAGGGTCAGAGCTGAGCGAGACTGCCGGAGCAGTGAGCAAGGAGTCAGAGCAGAGCGAGTCTGCTGGGGCAGTGAGCAAAGGAGTCAGAGCAGAGCGAGACTGCCGGGGCAGTGAGCAAAGGAGTCAGAGCGGAGCGAGACTGCCGGAGCAGTGAGCAAAGCGTCAGAGCGGAGCGAGACTGCCGGAGCAGTGAGCAAAGGGTCAGAGCGGAGCGAGACTGCCGGAGCAGTGGGCAAAGGGTCAGAGCGGAGCGAGACTGCCGGAGCAGTGAGCAAAGGGTCATAGCGGAGCGAGACTGCCGGAGCAGTGAGCAAAAGGTCAGAGCGGAGCGAGACTGCCAGAGCAGTGAGCAAAGGGTCAGAGCTGGGCAAGACTGCCGGAGCAGTGGGCAAAGGGTCAGAGCGGAGCAAGACTGCCGGAGCAGTGAGCAAAGGGTCAGAGCAGGCCAGAACCACCGGAGCGGTGAGCAAAGGCAGAGCAGGCTAGAACCGCCGGAGCGGTGAGCAAGGCAGAGCAGACTAGAACTGCCGGAGCGGTGAGCAAGGCAGAGCAGGCAAGAACCGCCGGAGCGGTGAGCAAGGCAGAACAGGTTAGAACCGCCGGAGCGGTGAGCAAGGCAGAGCAGGCTAGAACCGCCGGAGCGGTGAGCAAGGCAGAGCAGGCTAGAACCGCCGGAGCGGTGAGCAAGGCAGAGCAGGCTAGAACCGCCGGAGCGGTGAGCAAGGCAGAGAAGGCTAGAACCGCCGGAGCGGTGAGCAAGGCAGAGCAGGCTAGAACCGCCGGAGCGGTGAGCAAGGCAGAGTAGGGGGGACAGGCCTCTGTACACACGGAACAGGCAGGAAGGGAAAGGCAGAACCAGATACCCACAGGGTACTTGCAGTGAAGTAGCGAGTGGACCACAAACTCACAAACGGAAGTACAGTGACAACGAGCAGGAGTTACGTACGAGTTCAGACTCTGCAGAAAAAGGAAAGGTACGGACATAGAGAAACACAGGAAACAGGCTAGAAGAGTATACAGACAAGAACAGACACAGTAGCAAGATACAGGAGCGGGTCTAGGTATGCAGCCCCTAGAAGGCGGGAGGAACAGGCTAGGAGCGTGTTCAGACAGGACAGACAAGATACAGGAGCGGGTCTAGGTATGCGGCCCCTAGAAGGCGGAACGAACAGGCTAGGAGCGAGTTCAGACAGGCCTGGAAATACAGCCTCCAGGAAGGGCAGGCAAGCAAGCAAACACAGAAGGGGACCTGGCACATTCAGAGTGAAAGAGCACACTGAATGAAACACAATGCTCAGGCAGGGATTCTTGGGAGGAGCTGGGTTAAATACCAGGTGACAGACAGCAATAGGCTGAGGACGCACAAGGGGTGTGCCCGCAGCAGGTACAAGAAACAGGAAGTGATCGGGCGCCGCCCTTAAGCAGCAGAAGCAGAGGCAAGCAGACAGCATGGAGGGAAGCCAGGCTAGCTGACTGGACTGGAGATCAAGTGCGCGCTCTTGCACAGTGGGAGATGGACCACTAGGCAAGGACGCCGCCAGGTATGTTACACATACTTTCCAGGATAAAGACTAGTATATAAGGCAAAATAAATAAGAGAAAAAAATGCTCCTCCACACCTTTGGCTATGTTCACACATAGTGTATTGCTGCGTTTTTGCACTGCTTTTGCATTGCATTCAAAGGTGAAAAAAACATTCACCGGTAAATATAATTTTAACATATACTACCTTATCTGGCCATGTGGCATGTAAGACATGAGCAGACACATCCTGTTTAATTTATGAAGGAGGGACTCTGAAAGTCACAAAAAAAACTTTTCAGGGCCATCAGGCAGCCCTCACTATTTGGAGAGGGTCATCAAGCTGCCCTTACTATTGTTAGAGGGCCAGCAATCGGCCTTCACTGCTGTTAGATTGCCAGCAGACAGCCCTCACTATTGTCAGGGAGCCAGCAGCCGGCCCTCACTCAACATTTTTAGAGGGCCAGCTGCCAACCCTCACTAAGTAATTTTGGAGGGCCAGCAGCCGGCTATGCTTTGCATAGCTGTATATTGCTACTGCAATATAATGTATCCATCTGAGGTGGGAACATTTTCTTTTTCATATTAATAGTATTAGTACTGCAAAGTTTGAAACTTGGAGGATCATCAGACGGCCCTCATAATTTATAGCATGCCAGCAGGCAGCCCCCACTAATTTTAGAGGGCCAGCAGGCGTCTTGTGGACAGATGAAACCAAGATAGGGCTTTTAGTTAAAGCACATCATTCAACTGTTTACTGTAAATGGAATGAGGCCTACAAATAAAAGAACACAGTACTTACAGTCAAATATGGTAGAGGTTCAAAGATATTTAGGGGTTGTTTTGCTGCCTCTGGCATTGGGTGCCTTCACTGTGTGCAAGGGATTATGAAATCTGAAGATTCCAAAAGGATTTTGGGTCTCAATGTAGTGCCCAGTGTCAGAAAGCTAGATTTCTGAGTACAGATCACCGTAAAATGTATCGGTCAATGAGTGTATGGAAAAAATCAATGAAGTTATGGACTGTGGAAGAGATGTATGTATATGAATGGAAACAAAGCACTGGAGAGTTCTGAAGTGGTAATTCCAACTCCAGTAGGGTAAAGTCTCCCACCACTACCTCTTACATACAGATGCTACAGAGAAACTGTGAATGGACAGATTAAATCAGTTAATTTACCTGCTTTGATAAATTTTTGAGTACATATCACCGTAAAAAACACAAATCTGTCAATGAGTGTATGGAAAAAAGCAATCAAGTTATGGACAGTGGAGGAGATGTATGTTACCAGAATAAACACTCATTTCCAGCAGCTGATACCTAGCACCTATCCCTATTAGTGATGAGCGAGCATGCTCGTTACTCAAGATTTACAAGCATGCTCAGGTGTTTTCCGAGTATCTTCAGCGTGCTCGGGTGTTATGTTTCAGTCACTTCGTACATATGATTTGCGACTGTTTGACAGCTTTAATACATGTGAGGAATGCCTGTTTCTTAGGCATTCCTCACATATATTAAAGCTGTCAGTCGTAAATCATGCGCACAGAGTGACTGAAACATGACACCTGAGCATGCTGAACATACTCGCCGAGCACCCGAACATGCTTGCCAAAAGGGTTAATAGAACATACTCGCTCATCACTAATCCTTATACTAAATGTAGCTAACAGCGGTATTAATAGGGAATAGAATAGACGTGTTTTTTGGGGGGGATGTTCAGTTGCAGCAGCGAGGACTATAAAGCCTGACTAGATGCCTGTAATATGCTATCCCTAGTGCGATAGCTCACCCTACATGAATTGCAGATAACAGCGGTAATATTGTAGAATATAGAATGGATTTGAATAGGCCCTGAAAAGAGTTTTTTTGTATGTGTCAGCACAAAACTGTGGAGGAACACAAGCAACCCTGCCTGCTTTGATGAATTTCTGAGTACAGATCATAGTAAAAATCACAAATCTGTCAATGAGTGTTTGGAAAAAAGCAATCAAGTTATGGACAGTGAAAGAGATGTATGTCACCAGAATGAACACTCATTTCCAGAAGATGATAAATAGCACCTATCCCTATACTAAAAGCAGCTAACAGCTATATTAATAGGGAATAGAATAGACTTTTTTGGGGTGAGTTTCGGTTGCAACAGCAAGGACTATAAGGCAACAATCCCTGACTAGATGCCTTTAATACCCTATCCCTTCATTTTCAGTTTAAAGGCATTTGCGCCTACCAGTTCTAATACCCCCGGCAGCACTAAAAGTCTGCTCTGAAAAAACGCTAGCAGCAGGGCAGGCCAGGAACTCCAAGGCGTAGAGAGACAGTTCATGCCACGTGTCTAGCTTGGATACCCAATAGTTGTTAGGCACAGAGAAATCACAGAAGATGCTGGTATGGTCAGCAAGGTACTCCTTCAGCATCTTCCAAAACTTTTCTCTCCTTGTCAGAGTATCCCGCACATGAGGGCCTGGGAAGTGGAAGTGTCTGCGAAAACTGTCCCAAACCTTTGAGAGTGTTTCCCCGCCTCTGCTGCATCTGGTGTGTGGCTCCAATGCATACAATGTGAGGGACATGGGAAAGGCATTGAGACATAAACTTAACCATGTGTGCCAGAATACCAACAGCCAAGACTTACCTGTCCCCACCAATAGGATGACTGTCCATCTTCTCCTCATCCTCCTTCTCATCCTCCTCATCTTCCCTCTCCTCTTTTTCTCCAGTCCATCCACACTGAACAGACGAGATGAAGGTGGTGTGGGTAGTACCGTCTGTAGTGCAGGTAATCAACTCCTGTTCCTCCTCCTCCCCCCAATCTGCATTGAGAAGATGAGATGAGGCTGGGCTGTGTAGAATCACCCTATATAGTTTCTTGCTCCATCTCAACTTGCTCTGCCTGCAAAGCCTCCTCTTTAATTATGAGCAGCAAGCATTTCAGTAGACAGAGAAGTGGGATGGTTACGCTGATTATGGCATCATTGTCATTCCCCATCATGGTGGAGTCCTCAAAGTTTTGGAGAACCGCACAGATGTTTAGACATCCATGCTCACTCATTAGCTCTTATGTGCGGAGGCTGTCCGGAATACCGACGGGCATGTTGGAGCTTGTACTCTACTACTGTCCTCTGCTGCTCACAAAGCCTTGACAACATATGTAACGTTGAGTTCCAATGCATGGTGACATCGCACATCAGTCGGTGAGCTGTAAGTTGCAAACGCTGCTGCAGCACTGCCAGGGTGGCGGAAGCTGTATCTGACTTGTGGAAATGGGCACACATGTAGTGTACTTTCACAAGTAGCTCAAGCAGATAAGGGTAGGTTTTGAGAAACAGATGACCCACTAAGTTGAGCATGTAAGCCAGGTATGGTACATATGCGAGACTGCCAAGCTTCAGAGCTGCCACTAGGTTACTGCGATTATCACACACAGCCATGACTGGCTGTAGGTTCAGGGGCGAAATGCTACAGATCAGTCTAGCCTTTTTTGACCTTTCAACAACTCTGTGGCGGTGTGCGATATATCACCTAAACAGATTAGCTTGAGCAGAGCCTGTTGCCGCTTGGCCAAGGCAGTGCGCCAGTGCTTCCAGCTTGCGACTGATGTTAACATTTCGGAAATGGAGGGTGAGGAGGAGGTGGTGCAGGAACTGCTGTAGAAGGTGGCGGAAACCCTTATTGAATCAGGGCCCACAATCCTTGTTGTCGGTAGCACGTGTTCCATCCCAGTGTCTGACTGGGTCCTGGCTTCCACAATGTTCACCCAGTCATGGCGTCATGGAAATGTAGCATCCATAGCTACAAGCAATTGACCACATGTCCGTGTTTAAGTGGACCTTCCCAGTAACAGCGTTGGTCAGGGCATGGGAGAAATAGTGGCGGCTAGGGACAAAGTACTGAGGGGCAGCCACCACCATGAGGTTGCAGAAAGCTTCTGTCTGTCCAAGCCTAAACGGCAACATTTCCAGTGCAAGCAGTCTGGAAACGTAGCTATTTAGTATTGTGGCCTGTGGGTGGGTGACTGCGTATTTACATTTGCTTTCCAAGGACTGGGGTTGGGACAGCTGAATGCTGTGCTGGGACAAGGACGTGGTTATTGATGATAGTTACAGCCAAGTCTGGCTGTATGTTTTTAACACACAACTGGCGCAGTTTAAATGGTGTATAATATTTCAATGCTGAGAAAAATTTGCAGGATTTGTATCACAGGAAAATGCGCCCACCTCAGATGGACTTGTTACACTGCAGTAGCAATAAAGCTATGCTATTGCAAACCAACCAAGTCTGGCTGTATGTTTTGAACACAATACTGGCGCAGTTTAAATTGCATATAATATTTCAATGCTGAGAAAAATTTGCAGGATTTGGATCACAGGAAAATGTACCCACTGTCATCATGGAACACAAGGCAATAAGGCCCTTGTTTAGCAATCCTGTCCTGCATTTGGTGGGGGTGGGGTGGATCTGCATGGAACCTCTGCAGGGGACTTTGCTGGTATACAGCATTGTAGACTGGCCAGAGACAGGACTACATTGACCCTCTTTCATGCCTTGAAATAAATGTAGCTGATGGTTAAAGGGATGGGTTATGAGCACCTCTGCCCAACCACGGGGCTGATCCTAAGAGAAAGGAAGAAAGGAAAAGACACTTTTGGCTGTTGGTGTTGTTTTGTCTTGGAAGGGCGAGAATATGCTGTTCTGCCAGATCCTGGTACCAGTGTATGGATTGTAAGAGACTGGGGATCATCTGCCATGTAATATCGTGTTGTCTTGTCTACTCTGCTAGATTTGGGGAGCTATTCTAGAGAACAGTGTTTTATCTTAATTGGTCTTGGCGTATCGGGTGGCTCTCCCATATTTGTTCCTTTTGCTATGTTACAGACTCTGGGGAATTATATCTTTGGTGGAATATTCTCCAAGTGATGCAATAAAGTTTGATCCGTCCGCCATCCTGCGTGCTTTGTCCCATATGCCAACACATTGTGTATGGTGTACTCTACTCTTGTAAGATTAAAAGTGTGACGACTATAATTTTTGTTATTGCTAACACATATACTAAAATTTTCCCTGTATATCACCTTCTCTTTTAGACACAGCAGTGTGAAAGCAAACGGTACCTTGGACATTTAACCTAGAATATAGTCCCTCATGAATTCTGCATCAATTTCTCTTAACAATTTATGAAAAGGCATAAAAAAGACTGAATGTGTTTTCCATCTGTTACAAAAGGTTTACATGTATGCTTTATGTGACATTTTTGCCTTTTATTACCTGGAAGAACGGTTTGCTATATTGGCAAAATGAAAATGTCCATATGTTTAAAAATATGACACTGCAACAATAAAATCGTTATTTGTAAAACATTGTTTCTTTCCATGGTTTGCTTTTCTGTTAAGCATTCAGCAATATAAAGCATTTAAGATGTAGAACAACATGCAGAAAAGAAATCTCCTGGGAGCCTTCCACATATGTTGGGATCTGATGCTGGTCCTAATCATAAACAGGTTTAGATCCCTTCAGAGACCGTCAGCTCCAGGATACGTCTCACTGGGAAAAGGCTGGCAACCTGAAAACAGCTACAAGCATCTTCATTTATTTCACAGCCTGAGCCCTCCTTTCTCTGACAGGTAGAGGCTCCTCACAACCCCTCCTTCCTGCCATTGGGGTCTCTCTCCGTGCAGTCAGATTCTTTCTGATGCCTCTGGCTGTTTTCAAGTTTTATTAAATTTGCAAGTGAAATGATGAAGCTGGGAAGACTTTATCCTTCAGAAGTGACACCTCAACCCTTGAAATCAAACCTTGGCTATGATTTATTTGGCTAGAATAAAACATGTAAGAAACAGAAAATAAACACAAGTAAGAAGGAGATGTAAATTGGCCTTAATTCTAAACCAACGTCAGCATTCTTCCCTCCACACGCTATGCCTTGTAAGGAAAACAGCGATGCATGTCAATTATTTATCTGCACAGCCACTTAGCTTTTGCTTTGTATTAGGGGGAAAGACTTGTTTTAGACCAAAAGAAAACTGATTGCATGGTATAAAGGCAAGAGGAATACTAGTCTGAACCATGCTGACCCATACTTGCAAAGCATATTAATTGTATCTGGCTTATTTAAGATTACTATAGTTTGTTATAAACTTAAATATATATTGATTATAGAGGCTTCCCTCCTTCCAAGAAATTGCATACTGATTTTAATACAAGACGAATGTAGCCTTGTGAGGCGTACCCATGTGACTTGTGATTTGCTGAGTGTTCAAAAAGGTCTTCCGCACATTAAACACAAATGCAAGAACATAATCAATTCATTTTAGGCCTACAGTAACCTATTTACATCATATGGAAAGGGGCCGTTTAACATTATAGATGAGTGAGTCTGTGCAAGTTCTATTCTTCATGGATTCTCCAAAATACAAATTAGAGCTCATGAACACAAGTGTATAAAGACATAAAACCTCCAATTCGTCTACAGTCATGGACTTCTGTAGAGTCTTGCTGTACATTTGTATGTATCCAGTCCAATAAAGAGTCAAATGTAGGTTTTTTTCTTGTCAGATTCTGTATGAATCCAGCTGAAAAAGAAATTGTGGCGTGTTCCATGAGATCCCCTACTATGAAGCTAATCTTTGCTTCCAGGTGTAATGAAACCGTCAGATCAAATCGGGCTTTCACAGTCTGGACTTTGCTGCGGGGGTGTCTGCAGTGTAATAGCTGACTGGTGATGTTAGCTAAGGGGTTTACCAGAGCAAGACAAGGACAGAACAGCTGGGTCAGACAGTGTATACAAGCAAGCTAAAGGTCACACTGTCCGGGGTCAAACCACATTGGGCATCCAAGGTTTGTGCCAGTGAAAGCTCAGAACACAAGCAGAGCAGAATAGCATTCCAGGTAGTATAAGGAGTTACAGGCTATGGGCAAAGTTAATTGAAAAATTATATTGAGACCCCTCATTGGCCACTGAACCTGTCCTTTTATTTGCTGAACAGTCTACATGATTCACCAGTCAGCAAGAGGCCTAGATTGACCAAGTCAGCTGCCAATAAACCTGAAAGGTTGGGCAGGTGGACTGTGCATGTACCAGCTAGCATCTCTACTCCTGCTGGCAAGTGGACTTTAGGACAAATCAGTTTTTTATTCCAGACAATAACAATCCCCTAAAAGAGCATTGTACAGAGCACCAAGGGTGCATGTGGACAGCATCTGTAGGATGAAGCCAGAGGAACCAGGGTGCCTCCATACATTCTCTTATTCTAAGCCACCCTTTTGGACTAGCTGAAAATTTTAGACCTAAAAAAATAAACTCTGCCAAGTTGCAACATTTACATCTTTATAATAAGTCACATGGTGGATCCATATGTGTTCATTTTTAAATTTCTCTTTAACATTTCTTCCAAACATTTCTTTCTGTAAATGTCTGTAATGAAAATTCAGTTTACCAAACCCAATAATATTTTAAATCATTCAGGACATTTGGATCCTTAATTTCAAAGGCCGCCTTGTAGAACATTGTGGTATTGTTTCTTAGATAATTTTGAACTTGTACAATATTGATTGTCATGTGGAAAACATTGGCCATGAGGACAAATTAGGCCCAGACATGAGACAGAAGACTTCAGAAAACTTTCAATACAAGATGTGGAAAACATTTATTCGCAATGCAAAAGTCTGTTGAACCCAAATTGTTTGGGATTCTTTCTCACAAGGGAAGTGACGCTTAGAGAGATAATTGGATCTTAGAGCCACACAGTTCCATACGATTTATGGCTACTAGGGTCACCACAGCAGACAGGATGGGGCTTTTTCAATATAAAATGTTGATTTTCTTTTCCTGACACTTCAATTGCATAAATGGCACAAATATGTTGCACAGCTACACTACCGTTCAAAAGTTTGGGGTCATTTAGAAATGTCATTATTTTTGAAAGAAAAACACATTTTTTTTCAATGAATCTAACATTAAATGAATCAGAAATACACTCTATACATTGTTAATGTGGTAAATGACTATTCCAGCTGCAAACGTCTAGTTTTTATTGCAATATCTACATAGATGTATAGAGGCCCATTTCCAACAACCACCACTCCAGTGTTTTAATGGTGCATTGTGTTTGCTAACTGTGTAAGAAGGCTAATGGATGTTTAGAAAACCCTAGAAAACCCTTGCACAAGTATGTTAGCCCAGCTGAAAATGGTTTGGCTGATTTGAGAAGCTATAAAATTGACCTTCCTTTGAGCTAGATGAGAATCTGGAGCATTACATTTGTTTGTTCTATGAAACTCTCAAAATGGCCAGAAAAAGAGAACTTTCATGTGAAACTCGACAGTCTATTCTTGTTCTTAGAAATGAAGGCTATTCCATGCGAGAAATTGCCAAGAAACTGAAGATTTCCTACAACGGTGTGTACTACTCCCTTCAGAGGAGAGCACAAACAGGCTCTAACCAGAGTAGAAAGAGAAGTGGGAGGCCCCGCTGCACAACTGAGCAACAAGACAAGTATATTAGAGTCTCTAGTTTGAGAAATCGACGCCTCACAGCTCCTCAACTGGCACCTTCATTAAACAGTACACGCAAAACGCCAGTGTCAACGTCTACAGTGAAGAGGCGACTCGGGGATGCTGGCCTTCAGGGCAAAGTGACAAAGAAAAAGCCTGGCTAATAAAAGGAAAAGATTAATATGGGCAAAAGAACACAGACATTGGACAGAGGAAGATTGGATAAAATGGACAGATGAATCAAAGTTTGAGGTGTTTGGATCACACAGAAAAACATTTGTGAGACGCAGAACAACTGAAAAGATGCTGGAAGAGTGCCTGACGCCATCTGTCAAGCATGGTGGAGGTAATGTGATGGTCTGGGGTTGCTTTGGTGCTGGTAAAGTGGGAGATTTTGTATAAGGTAAATGGGATTTTGAAACATTTTGCAACGCCATACCCTGTGGACAGCGCTTGATTGGAGCCAATTTCATCCTACAACAGGACAATGACCCAAAGCACACCTCCAAATTATGCATGAACTATTTAGGGAAGAAGCAGGCGGCTGGTATTCTATATATATATATATTTCTATCTGTAATGGAGTGGCCATCGCAGTTACCAGATCTCAACCCCATTGAGCTGTTATGGGAGCAGCTTGACCGTATGGTACGCAAAAAGTGCCCATCAAGCCAATCCAACTTGTGGGAGGGGCTTCAGGAAGCATGGGGTGAAATTTCTCAAGATTACCTCAGCAAATTAACAGCTAGAATGCCAAAGGTCTGCAATGCTGTAATTGCTGCAAAGGGAGCATTCTTTGACGAAAGCAAAGTTTGAAGGAGAAAATTATTCTTTCAAATAATAATCATTATTTCTAACCTTGTCTGGACTATATTTTCTACTCATTTTGCAACTCGTTTGATAAATAAAAGTATGATTTTTCATGGAAAGCACAAAATTGTCTGGGAGACCCCAAACTTTTGAACGGTAGTGTATATATAAATTAGGGTTTATTACAATTTGCAGATCCAGAGACAGTATTATTCTATGGTGCTATACGCACATATCTTTTGAGCATATGTTATTCGAATGCTGTATTTTTGATAGTATAGAAGAATGACGAAGTTGTTCTAGTTCCAAAGGAGCGTTTCCTGCACCGAGAAGCTTCAAGTTTTTAAGTATGGTGAGCAGGACCTTCATTATTTTTATAGCTACATTTTGGATAGTATGCCTTGCCAGGTTCTCTAGGGCAGGGTTCCCCAACTCCAGTCCTCAAGGCCCACCAACAGGTCATGTTTTCAGGATTTCCTTAGTATTGCACAGGTGATGGAATTATTGCCTGTGCAGGTGATGCAATTATCACCTGTGTAATACTAAGGAAATCCTGAAAACATGACCTGTTGGTGGGCCTTGAGGACTGGAGTTGGGGAACCCTGCTCTAGGGGACATACAAAAGATTATAATGGCACTATTGATGAAAAGCTCAACAGAGATGTTGTATATTTCTTTATTTCCCTTTAAATGACATAAAGTGACATGCAGGGCAGTGGGTGTGCTCAAGCCATGGGCATTTTGCATCAGGTGAAGCTTCTTCTGAGGACAAGGGTTTCTCATACAGGACATCCCATTGCTTAAATTGAATATTTATTTGTCTGCACCACATTGTTTTAGATCCAACATTCTGACATGTTTAATTTTATAATATGTTTTTATGGAAGCTAAAGTATCGACACAAAAGATCACTTCCCCAGTGAACGATCATTTTGCTCATTAATTGGGTGATCATTAGTCAGTTTACTTGGCAAGATAGTCATGAAACAAGAATTTTTAACAATGCTAATTTACGATCATCTTGCAGTGTAAATGCCCCTTTACATCCATAGTACTCAAGGTTTATGTGAGGTTGGTGCCCACATGATATTTTCCAACTAGGTCAGCTTGGTCAGGCTATATGTTTTTACAGAAAATAGTGGTACAGTTATTTTATTAAATCAAATATCCAAGGTTTTAAAGGGGTAGGCTACAAGTCTGCAGTCACTCTTTGTGAATCCAGAATTGTGAATCCTTACAGCATGCTCATTGTGAACTGTGAGGGTTCTCTGATGCCTGCGCCAGGCACTTGATCGCAAGTATCTGATTTACATACTGTACATGAGGTCAAGAGCTGACTAGACGGACCCTGTCTCACTCAATGAAAGTGTATGTGACTGTGGCCGGAAGTATGCAAATCGCATACTTGATGTCACATGACCGCCCACCACCAGCACCAGAAAATCCTCACAGCACGCAGCGTGCGCAATGTGAGGATTTATAAGTCGGCAGTCACATAGAGAGACTGCAGACTTGTAGGCTAAGGCCGGACAAACCCTTTAAACCCCTTTTCAACCTGTGACGTCTTAGTACGTCACAGGCTACCTCCCCCAGTTCAGCGGGGGCTCCGGCGGTGAGCTCGCATTGAACCGAGCACATGTCAGCTGATTATTACAGCTGACATGTGCCCGCAACAGCCGCGGGTGGAATCGCGATCCACCCACGGCTGTCAACATGTTAAATGCCGCTGTCAATCTCCGACAGCGGCATTAAACGCGTGCTTCCGGGAAGCGCGTCCTAAGCCCCGCCCATCGGCGACCCTGTCACGTGATTGCGGGTCACCGATGGGTGGGCATGACAACCCAGGGTCTGCAGCAGACGCCTGCGATTGTCATGAGCTGGTCGCTATGAGCGCCACCTAGTGGTCGGCGCTCATAGCACAGGACCAATTCTGCTCTATACAGGGGATCTGCTGATCCCCTGTATGTAGCAGAGGCAATCGGATAGTTGCTGCTTCTAGTCTCCTATGGAGACTATAGAAGCAAGCAAAAAGTGAAAAAAAAAGTTTTTAAAAATATAAAAAAAATTAAAAAAATATAAAAGTTTAAATCACCCCCCTTTCGCCCCATTCAAAATAAAATATTTAAAAAAAAACCTACATACACATATTTGGTATCGCCACATTCAGAATCGCCCGATCTATCAATATAAAAAAAGAATTAATCAGAACGGTAAACGGCGTAACGAGAAAAAAATTCTAAACGCCAGAATTACGTTTTTTGGTCGCCACAAAATTGCAATAAAATGCAATAACGGGCGATCAAAACATCGGATCTACCCCAAAATGTTATAAATAAAAACGTCAGCCTGGTGCGCAAAAAATAAGCCATCACCCAGCCACAGATCCCGAAAAATGGAGACGCTACAGGTCTTAGAAAATGGCGCTTTTTTTTTTTTTACCAAATTTTGGAATTTTTTTTCACCACTTAAATAAAAAAGAACCTATACATGTTTGGTGTCCTCGAACTCTTAATGACCTGGAGAATAAGAATGGCAGGTCAGTTTTAGCATTCAGTGAACGTGGTAAAAAAAATAAATAAAAAACAACTGTGGTATTGCACCTGTCAAATTTTGTTTGAATGCAGATTGCACATTTTCTGTTAGTACAATAAACCTCATTTCAAGGCAGAAACATTACTGTGTCCAACAGTGATTACATATATCAAACTGAAAAAGCTGTTGCAAAAACACCAATTTTTATAAAACATTAAGCTTAAGATTAATAGGGGTGCCCAAACTTTTTCATATAACTGTATATAGCAGAGGACCAGGCAGATTATTGAGAATAGTCTTGCATTCCCAATTCACCAGTCTGTATAAATCCTTGTGGAGGATCTATTTAAAGGGAAAATGTCAGGTTGAATAAAACTATTAACCTGCAGATAAATAGTCAATTTGCAGGTTAACGGCATTAGAAAGTTGCCTGGTTGCCGTACTGAAAGTGCGGCTCCTGGGAGAAAATGAACTTTTATTCCTCCCGGAAGCGGCTTTCAGTTACAGTATACAGGCTTGCCTGCATTGCTATAGTCACTGCTCACTGCAAAATGAGCGTTGACTGTGAGCACACTCCAGCACTTTGACTGACAGCCAGCTCTGCAGTGCATCAGTACAGAGCCAGCTGTCAGTCAACATGGCTGGGTGTACTTATAGCCATCGCTCACAGAGCTGTGAGCAGTGACTATAGCTTTACCAGAAATGACTGTATGACTGAAATCCGTTGGCACCTGGGAGGAATACAGTTAAGTTTCTCCAAGGAGCTGGACTTTCAGTTCGGTGGCCAGGCACCTAACATTGTTAACCTGCAGGTTAACCCTGTAAACCATATATCGGCAGGTCAATAGCACTATTAGATGTGCCAAGTTCCTTTAAACTTGACTTTAACTATAACTGCACCTAAAGGCTATATAATCTGAGGACAGCATGAGGTAGGGGTTAAAACACAGAATTCAAAGACTTATTAAGCTGTGTGCTGTTGTTTACTTACACTGAAGATTTTATCACTAGGACATTATCATTGCTGTAGCTAATTGGCACATGACTGCTAGTTCTACTCCTCCCCCTCCTGTGATAAGCAGCTCACTGTCAATAGACAATGTACATACAGAGCCTGGTGTGGGCGGGATTTGCTTTCTCAGCTCTGCTACATGCTAAATCTAAGAACTCTGATTGTGTCAGAACCACTGCACCCAGTAAATTAAGTGATACATCATTGGATTCAGGGTTTCTTTGCCTAGATCATGTTGCTCTCAGATGAGGTAGCAAAAACCTGCTGACAGATTCCCTTTAAGAAGGTTTCAATCTAAGTAGTACAACCCCATTGTGAGACATAGATATCACACTGATGGTTTCGAAATGTGGCAGCATCTTGGAGATTCACTCTGTGCCAACTCCTTTTGGCAATGGGTTAGTTCCAAAGTTCAATGGCTGTTATGTTTCTTCTCCATTGCTCCTATAATTTAGCTCACAGAAAATCTGGAGATTTATCTAAACTCCTGTGAGATGAGGGTTCTTCAGTAAGCTCTGTATTTTTGTTAGGTTTGGACACAAGATATTAAAAACAAATTACCTTTAGAATTAGGACTGACATTTTTTTAAAGCTAAATTTAAAGGGAACTTGTCCCTAGATTCATTACAGCCTTATATGTTTTACTCTGAAACTCATTTAACAGGTCACTCTCTAAGTACACACATGAGAGAGACCTGTCAATCAGCTGGAGCCGGGTGGGGACAAGCCGGCCGGAGCTTTTTAATCCATGTTTTCTCTGAAATGTAGCTGCGTTTCATCAGAATAAAACATACCTGGCTGAAATCGCACAACCAAGCTCTCATGGTTATAGCAGCATAAATTACAGGTTCCCTTTAAACTAATAGTAGGAACTAGTGTTGGATCCTTTAGCTAGAAAACCTAAACTTTTTAACAAAAAATGTGTCTATTTAATTGTGCCAATTCTAATTTGATACATTGACTAGTTGAACGGTATAGATAGACTGCTTAAGGTCATATTCACACGTTCAGTGTTTGGTCAGTTTTTTACATCAGTATTCGTAAGCCAAAACCAGGAGTGGCTGATAAATACAGAATTGGTGACGTGTTTCTATTATACTTTTCCTCAGATTGTTCCACTCCTGGTTTTGGCTTCCAAATTCTGTTGTAAAATACTGACCAAATACTGAACGTGTGAATGGAGCCTAAACAAACTATTGGCAATATAGGAATTGGGGAATTATCAAGTCCTTGTACCAGTTGTTGGTGGATAGTTGGTCTGATCTTATGATTACTACTGAAGTTCCTTCCAAGATCTGGTTGCAGAAAACATTTTGCAATTGTACTTCTGGAAAATTTTATAGCATAATCCAAGTCAGCCTTCTTTCCCAGTACTTTGATTTCAAACGTATTTTCCAGTTTTCTTCATATTTTCTTCAGAAACAGAAATGTCACCTAGCAGAAATGTGCTATAAATATCTATTGGATTCTGTGGAGTTCATATTGCATGCTCTGCTAAAACAATCTGTCTGAGTAGATATGTATTTGTTTAATCTTTTTATATAGAACAATATAGAGTCTGTGAATAACTGCCTTTCATAAGTCTAGTAGTTATTTTGCTAGCTGTGGTACAAAGATAAAGTGGCTTTCTGAAGGACAAAAAGTGTAGGCGTCAAAGCAAAGTCTGCACTTCTATAAGCTAGCCTTCAAGCTGCATTGACACTTCAGTCTATGTTTAGTATATAGAAAAGTAAAATCATTACACAGAGGCAGATCTTGTTGCATTAGGGACTATGGAAAGTTGAGTTACCAGGTTAGTATTGCCCAAACCTCCTCCTTATCCATTTTTTAGAAAGAAGGAGCAAACAAACCAATAGGTTATCTTGTCCAAAAATATGAGGCATTGGAAGGAGAACCAGATTAAAGACATTTTTGCAATAAATCTTCCTTCTTCCTTACACACACTGTTGTAATAATACTACAAAAGACATATCTATGGGAGAAATCCATTGATCATTTAACATTTACAATCTGAAAACCTCTCAAAGAAGATCGTTAATGTGTATAATATATGGTGGAAATGTAAATCTGTCACAGGAAATCTGGTCTGGATATTGAGGTGGTCTTTTATAGAACTTTTACTGTAATTTCTTATTCTGAATCCATGGGATGTTAGCCACCCTGTTATGTACTGTACTCTAGTGATGTTTAGTAGTAAGGAATCTCTTAATGATTTGTTAATAGGATTATGTTGGTACTAGATGGTGGCCGGATTCTAACGCATCGGGTATTCAAGAATATGTATGTAGTTTATGTGGCACTGTGACTGACAGAACTTGTCCAGTAAACGTGACTGAACTACGTGTCACTGTGACTGACAGAACTTGTCCAGTAAACGTGAGTGAACTACGTGGCACTGTGACTGACAGAACTTGTTCAGTAAACATGAGTGAACTACGTGGCACTGTGACTGACAGAACTTGTTCAGTAAACATGAGTGAACTATGTGGCACTGTGACTAACAGAACTTGTTCAGTTAACGTGAGTGAACTATGTGGCACTGTGACTGACAGAACTTGTTCAGTAAACGTGAGTGAACTATGTGGCACTGTGACTGACAGAAGTTGCCCAGTAAACGTGAGTGAACTATGTGGCACTGTGACTGACAGAACTTGCCCAGTAAACGTGAGTCAACTATGTGGCACTGTGAATGACAGAACTTGTTCAGTAAACGTGACTGAACTATGCGGCACTGTGACTGACAGAACTTGCCCAGTAAACGTGAGTGAACTATGTGGCACTGTGACTGACAGAACTTGCCCAGTAAACGTGAGTGAACTACGTGGCACTGTGAATGACAGAACTTGTTCAGTAAACATGACTGAACTACGTGGCACTGTGAATGACAGAATGTGTTCAGTAAACGTGAGTGAACTACGTGGCACTGTGAGTGACAGAACTTGTCCAGTAAACGTGAGTGAGCTATGTGGCACTGTGACTGACAGAACTTGCCCAGTAAACGTGAGTGAACTATGTGACACTGTGACTGACAGAACTTGTTCAGTAAACGTGACTAAACTACGTGGCACTGTGACTGACAGAACTTATTCAGTAAACATGACTGAACTACGTGGCACTGTGACTGACAGAAATTGTTCAGTAAACGTGACTAAACTACAAGGCACTGTGACTGACAGAACATGTTAAGTAAACATGAGTGAACTACGTGGCACTGTGACTGACAGAACTTGTCCAGTAAACGTGACTGAACTACGTGGCACTGTGACTGACAGAACTTGTTCAGTAAACGTGAGTGAACTATGTGGCACTGTGACTGACAGAACGTGTTCAGTAAAGGTGACTGAACTTCGTGGCACTGTGACTGACAGAACTTGTCCAGTAAACGTGAGTGAACTACGTGGCACTGTGACTGACAGAACTTGTTCTGTAAACATGAGTGAACTACGTGGCACTGTGACTGACAGAACTTGTTCAGTAAACATGAGTGAACTACGTGGCACTGTGACTGACAGAACATGTTCAGTAAACGTGAGTGAACGATGTGGCACTGTGACTGACAGAACTTATTCAGTAAACGTGACTGAACTACGTGGCACTGTGATTGACAGAACTTGCCCAGTAAACGTGAGTGAACTATGTGGCACGGTGACTGACAGAACTTATTCAGTAAACGTGACTGAACTACGTGGCACTGTGACTGACAGAACTTGCCCAGTAAACGTAAGTGAACTATGTGGCACTGTGACTGACAAAACTTGTTCAGTAAACGTGAGTGAACTATGTGGCACTGTGAATGACAGAACTTGTCCAGTAAACGTGAGTGAACTATGTGGCACTGTGACTGACAGAACTTGCCCAGTAAACGTGAGTGAACTATGTGGCACTGTGACTGACAGAACTTGCCCAGTAAACGTGAGTGAACTACGTGGCACTGTGAATGACAGAACTTGTTCAGTAAACATGACTGAACTACGTGGCACTGTGAATGACAGAATGTGTTCAGTAAACGTGAGTGAACTACGTGGCACTGTGAGTGACAGAACGTGTCCAGTAAACGTGAGTGAGATCTGTGGCACTGTGACTGAGAGAACTTGCCCAGTAAACGTGAGTGAACTATGTGACACTGTGACTGACAGAACTTGTTCAGTAAACGTGACTAAACTACGTGGCACTGTGACTGACAGAACTTATTCAGTAAACATGACTGAACTACGTGGCACTGTGACTGACAGAAATTGTTCAGTAAACGTGACTAAACTACAAGGCACTGTGACTGACAGAACTTGTTAAGTAAACATGAGTGAACTACGTGGCACTGTGACTGACAGAACTTGTCCAGTAAACGTGACTGAACTACGTGGCACTGTGACTGACAGAACTTGTTCAGTAAACGTGAGTGAACTATGTGGCACTGTGACTGACAGAACTTATTCAGTAAACATAAGTGAACTATGTGGCACTGTGACTGACAGAACTTGTTCAGTAAACGTGAGTGAACTATGTGGCACAAGTGACTGACAGAACTTGTCCAGTAAACGTGAGTGAACTATGTGGCACTGTGACTGACAGAACTTATTCAGTAAACGTGACTGAACTACGTGGCACTGTGATTGACAGAACTTGCCCAGTAAACGTGAGTGAACTATGTGGCACTGTGACTGACAGAACTTATTCAGTAAACGTGACTGAACTACGTGGCACTGTGACTGACAGAACTTGCCCAGTAAACGTGAGTGAACTATGTGGCACTGTGACTGACAGAACTTGCCCAGTAAACGTGAGTGAACTATGTGGCACTGTGACTGACAGAACTTGCCCAGTAAACGTGAGTCAACTACGTGGCACTGTGAATGACAGAACTTGTTCAGTAAACGTGACTGAACTATGCGGCACTGTGACTGACAGAACTTGCCCAGTAAACGTGAGTGAACTATGTGGCACTGTGACTGACAGAACTTGCCCAGTAAACGTGAGTGAACTACGTGGCACTGTGAATGACAGAACTTGTTCAGTAAACATGACTGAACTACGTGGCACTGTGAATGACAGAATGTGTTCAGTAAACGTGAGTGAACTACATGGCACTGTGAGTGACAGAACTTGTCCAGTAAACGTGAGTGAGCTATGTGGCACTGTGACTGACAGAACTTGCCCAGTAAACGTGAGTGAACTATGTGACACTGTGACTGACAGAACTTGTTCAGTAAACGTGACTAAACTACGTGGCACTGTGACTGACAGAACTTATTCAGTAAACATGACTGAACTACGTGGCACTGTGACTGACAGAAATTGTTCAGTAAACGTGACTAAACTACAAGGCACTGTGACTGACAGAACTTGTTAAGTAAACATGAGTGAACTACGTGGCACTGTGACTGACAGAACTTGTCCAGTAAACGTGACTGAACTACGTGGCACTGTGACTGACAGAACTTGTTCAGTAAACGTGAGTGAACTATGTGGCACTGTGACTGACAGAACGTGTTCAGTAAACGTGACTGAACTACGTGGCACTGTGACTGACAGAACTTGTCCAGTAAACGTGAGTGAACTACGTGGCACTGTGACTTACAGAACTTGTTCAGTAAACATGAGTGAACTACGTGGCACTGTGACTGACAGAACTTGTTCAGTAAACATGAGTGAACTACGTGGCACTGTGACTGACAGAACTTGTTCAGTAAACGTGAGTGAACTACGTGGCACTGTGACTGACAGAACTTATTCAGTAAACATGACTGAACTACGTGGCACTGTGACTGACAGAAATTGTTCAGTGAACGTGACTAAACTACAAGGCACTGTGACTGACAGAACTTGTTCAGTAAACGTGAGTGAACTATGTGGCACTGTGACTGACAGAACATGTTCAGTAAACGTGACTGAACTACGTGGCACTGTGACTGACAGAACTTGTCCAGTAAACGTGAGTGAACTACGTGGCACTGTGACTGACAGAACTTGTTCAGTAAACATGAGTAAACTACGTGGCACTGTGACTGACAGAACTTGTTCAGTAAACATGAGTGAACTACGTGGCACTGTGACTGACAGAACTTGTTCAGTAAACGTGAGTGAACTACGTGGCACTGTGACTGACAGAACTTATTCAGTAAACATGACTGAACTACGTGGCACTGTGACTGACAGAAATTGTTCAGTGAACGTGACTAAACTACGTGGCACTGTGACTGACAGAACTTGTTAAGTAAACATGAGTGAACTACGTGGCACTGTGAATGACAGAACTTGTTCAGTAAACATGAGTGAACTATGCGGCACTGTGACTGACAGAACTTGTCCAGTAAATGTGAGTGAACTATGTGGCACTGTGACTGACAGAACTTATTCAGTAAATATGACTGAACTACGTGGCACTGTGACTGACAGAAATTGTTCAGTAAACGTGACTAAACTACAAGGCACTGTGACTGACAGAACTTGTTAAGTAAACATGAATGAACTACGTGGCACTGTGACTGACAGAACTTGTCCAGTAAACGTGACTGAACTACGTGGCACTGTGACTGACAGAACTTGTTCAGTAAACGTGAGTGAACTACGTGGCACTGTGACTGACAGAACTTATTCAGTAAACATGACTGAACTACGTGGCACTGTGACTGACAGAAATTGTTCAGTGAACGTGACTAAACTACGTGGCACTGTGACTGACAGAACTTGTTAAGTAAACATGAGTGAACTACGTGGCACTGTGAATGACAGAACTTGTTCAGTAAACATGACTGAACTATGCGGCACTGTGACTGACAGAACTTGTCCAGTAAATGTGAGTGAACTATGTGGCACTGTGACTGACAGAACTTATTCAGTAAATATGACTGAACTACGTGGCACTGTGACTGACAGAAATTGTTCAGTAAACGTGACTAAACTACAAGGCACTGTGACTGACAGAACTTGTTAAGTAAACATGAATGAACTACGTGGCACTGTGACTGACAGAACTTTTCCAGTAAACGTGACTGAACTACGTGGCACTGTGACTGACAGAACTTGTTCAGTAAACGTGAGTGAACTATGTGGCACTGTGACTGACAGAACTTATTCAGTAAACATGACTGAACTACGTGGCACTGTGACTGACAGAAATTGTTCAGTGAACGTGACTGAACTACGTGGCACTGTGACTGACAGAAATTGTTCAGTGAACGTGACTAAACTACAAGGCACTGTGACTGACAGAACTTGTTCAGTAAACGTGAGTGAACTATGTGGCACTGTGACTGACAGAACATGTTCAGTAAACGTGACTGAACTACGTGGCACTGTAACTGACAGAACTTGTTAAGTAAACATGAGTGAACTACGTGGCACTGTGAATGACAGAACTTGTTCAGTAAACATGACTGAACTATGCGGCACTGTGACTGACAGAACTTGTCCAGTAAATGTGAGTGAACTATGTGGCACTGTGACTGACAGAACTTATTCAGTAAATATGACTGAACTACGTGGCACTGTGACTGACAGAAATTGTTCAGTAAACGTGACTAAACTACAAGGCACTGTGACTGACAGAACTTGTTAAGTAAACATGAATGAACTACGTGGCACTGTGACTGACAGAACTTGTCCAGTAAACGTGACTGAACTACGTGGCACTGTGACTGACAGAACTTGTTCAGTAAACGTGAGTGAACTACGTGGCACTGTGACTGACAGAACTTATTCAGTAAACATGACTGAACTACGTGGCACTGTGACTGACAGAAATTGTTCAGTGAACGTGACTAAACTACGTGGCACTGTGACTGACAGAACTTGTTAAGTAAACATGAGTGAACTACGTGGCACTGTGAATGACAGAACTTGTTCAGTAAACATGACTGAACTATGCGGCACTGTGACTGACAGAACTTGTCCAGTAAATGTGAGTGAACTATGTGGCACTGTGACTGACAGAACTTATTCAGTAAATATGACTGAACTACGTGGCACTGTGACTGACAGAAATTGTTCAGTAAACGTGACTAAACTACAAGGCACTGTGACTGACAGAACTTGTTAAGTAAACATGAATGAACTACGTGGCACTGTGACTGACAGAACTTGTCCAGTAAACGTGACTGAACTACGTGGCACTGTGACTGACAGAACTTGTTCAGTAAACGTGAGTGAACTATGTGGCACTGTGACTGACAGAACTTATTCAGTAAACATGACTGAACTACGTGGCACTGTGACTGACAGAAATTGTTCAGTGAACGTGACTGAACTACATGGCACTGTGACTGACAGAACTTGTCCAGTAAACGTGAGTGAACTACGTGGCACTGTGACTGACAGAACTTGTTCAGTAAACATGAGTGAACTACGTGGCACTGTGACTGACAGAACTTGTTCAGTAAACATGAGTGAACTACGTGGCACTGTGACTGACAGAACTTGTTCAGTAAACGTGAGTGAACTACGTGGCACTGTGACTGACAGAACTTATTCAGTAAACATAAGTGAAATATGTGGCACTGTGACTGACAGAACTTGTTCAGTAAACATGAGTGAACTATGTGGCACTGTGACTAACAGAACTTGTTCAGTTAACGTGAGTGAACTATGTGGCACTGTGACTGACAGAACTTGTTCAGTAAACGTGAGTGAACTATGTGGCACTGTGACTGACAGAACTTGTCCAGTAAACGTGAGTGAACTATGTGGCACTGTGACTGACAGAACTTATTCAGTAAACGTGACTGAACTACGTGGCACTGTGACTGACAGAACTTGCTCAGTAAACGTGAGTGAACTATGTGGCACTGTGACTGACAGAACTTATTTAGTAAACGTGACTGAACTACGTGGCACTGTGACTGACAGAACTTGCCCAGTAAACGTGAGTGAACAACGTGGCACTGTGGCTGACAGAACTTGCCCAGTAAACGTGAGTAAACTATGTGGCACTGTGACTGACAAAACTTGTTCAGTAAACGTGAGTGAACTATGTGGCACTGTGACTGACAGAACTTGTCCAGTAAACGTGAGTGAACTATGTGGCACTGTGACAGACAGAACTTGCCCAGTAAACGTGAGTGAACTATGTGGCACTGTGACTGACAGAACTTGCCCAGTAAACGTGAGTCAACTACGTGGCACTGTGAATGACAGAACTTGTTCAGTAAACGTGACTGAACTATGCGGCACTGTGACTGACAGAACTTGCCCAGTAAACGTGAGTGAACTATGTGGCACTGTGACTGACAGAACTTGCCCAGTAAATGTGAGTGAACTACGTGGCACTGTGAATGACAGAACTTGTTCAGTAAACATGACTGAACTACGTGGCACTGTGAATGACAGAATGTGTTCAGTAAACGTGAGTGAACTACGTGGCACTGTGAGTGCCAGAATTTGTCCAGTAAACGTGAGTGAGCTATGTGGCACTGTGACTGACAGAACTTGCCCAGTAAACGTGAGTGAACTATGTGACACTGTGACTGACAGAACTTGTTCAGTAAACGTGACTAAACTACGTGGCACTGTGACTGACAGAACTTATTCAGTAAACATGAGTGAACTACGTGGCACTGTGACTGACAGAAATTGTTCAGTAAACGTGACTAAACTACAAGGCACTGTGACTGACAGAACTTGTTAAGTAAACATGAGTGAACTACGTGGCACTGTGACTGACAGAACTTGTCCAGTAAACGTGACTGAACTACGTGGCACTGTGACTGACAGAACTTGTTCAGTAAACGTGAGTGAACTATGTGGCACTGTGACTGACAGAACGTGTTCAATAAAGGTGACTGAACTTCGTGGCACTGTGACTGACAGAACTTGTCCAGTAAACGTGAGTGAACTACGTGGCACTGTGACTGACAGAATTTGTTCAGTAAACATGAGTGAACTACGTGGCACTGTGACTGACAGAACTTGTTCAGTAAACATGAGTGAACTACGTGGCACTGTGACTGACAGAACTTGTTCAGTAAACGTGAGTGAACTACGTGGCACTGTGACTGACAGAACTTATTCAGTAAACATGACTGAACTACGTGGCACTGTGACTGACAGAAATTGTTCAGTGAACGTGACTAAACTACAAGGCACTGTGACTGACAGAACTTGTTCAGTAAACGTGAGTGAACTATGTGGCACTGTGACTGACAGAACGTGTTCAGTAAACGTGACTGAACTACGTGGCACTGTGACTGACAGAACTTGACCAGTAAACGTGAGTGAACTACGTGGCACTGTGACTGACAGAACTTGTTCAGTAAACATGAGTGAACTACGTGGCACTGTGACTGACAGAAATTGTTCAGTAAACATGAGTGAACTACGTGGCACTGTGACTGACAGAACTTGTTCAGTAAACGTGAGTGAACTACGTGGCACTGTGACTGACAGAACTTATTCAGTAAACATGACTGAACTACGTGGCACTGTGACTGACAGAAATTGTTCAGTGAACGTGACTAAACTACGTGGCACTGTGACTGACAGAACTTGTTAAGTAAACATGAGTGAACTACGTGGCACTGTGAATCACAGAACTTGTTCAGTAAACATGACTGAACTATGCGGCACTGTGACTGACAGAACTTGTCCAGTAAATGTGAGTGAACTATGTGGCACTGTGACTGACAGAACTTATTCAGTAAACATGACTGAACTACGTGGCACTGTGACTGACAGAAATTGTTCAGTAAACGTGACTAAACTACAAGGCACTGTGACTGACAGAACTTGTTAAGTAAACATGAGTGAACTACGTGGCACTGTGACTGACAGAACTTGTCCAGTAAACGTGACTGAACTATGTGTCACTGTGACTGACAGAACTTGTTCAGTAAACGTGAGTGAACTATGTGGCACTGTGACTGTCAGAACTTATTCAGTAAACATGACTGAACTACGTGGCACTGTGACTGACAGAAATTGTTCAGTGAACGTGACTAAACTACGTGGCACTGTAACTGACAGAACTTGTTAAGTAAACATGAGTGAACTACGTGGCACTGTGAATGACAGAACTTGTTCAGTAAACATGACTGAACTATGCGGCACTGTGACTGAAAGAACTTGCCAGTAAATGTGAGTGAACTATGTGGCACTGTGACTGACAGAACTTGCCCAGTAAACGTGAGTGAACTACGTGGCACTGTGAATGACAGAACTTGTTCAGTAAACGTGACTGAACTATGCGGCACTGTGACTGACAGAACTTGCCAGTAAACGTGAGTGAACTATGTGGCGCTGTGACTGACAGAACTTGCCAGTAAACGTGAGTGAACTACGTGGCACTGTGACTGACAGAACTTGCCCAGTAAACGTGTGTGAACTACGTGGCACTGTGACTGACAGAACTTGCCCAGTAAACGTGAGTGAACTATGTGGCACTGTGACTGACAGAACTTGCCCAGTAAACGTGAGTGATCTACGTGGCACTGTGACTGACAGAATGTGTTCAGTAAACGTGTGTGAACTACGTGGCACTGTGACTGACAGAACTTGTTCAGTAAACATGAGTGAACTACATGGCACTGTGAATGACAGAACTTGTTAAGTAAACATGAGTGAACTACGTGGCACTGTGACTGACAGAACTTGTCCAGTAAACGTGACTGAACTACGTGTCACTGTGACTGACAGAACTTGTTCAGTAAACGTGAGTGAACTATGTGGCACTGTGACTGACAGAACTTATTCAGTAAACATGACTGAACTACGTGGCACTGTGACTGACAGAAATTGTTCAGTGAGCGTGACTAAACTACGTGGCACTGTGACTGACAGAACTTGTTAAGTAAACATGAGTGAACTATGTGGCACTGTGACTGACAGAACTTATTCAGTAAACATGACTGAACTACGTGGCACTGTGACTGACAGAACTTATTCAGTAAACGTGACTGAACTACGTGGCACTGTGACTGACAGAACTTGTCCAGTAAACGTGACTGAACTATGTGGCACTGTGACTGACAGAACTTGTTCAGTAAACGTGAGTGAACTATGTGGCACTGTGACTGACAGAACTTATTCAGTAAACATGACTGAACTACGTGGCACTGTGACTGACAGAAATTGTTCAGTGAACGTGACTAAACTACGTGGCACTGTGACTGACAGAACTTGTTAAGTAAACGTGAGTGAACTATGTGGCACTGTGACTGACAGAACTTATTCAGTAAACATGACTGAACTACGTGGCACTGTGACTGACAGAAATTGTTCAGTAAACATGAGTGAACTACGTGGCACTGTGACTGACAGAACTTGTCCAGTAAACGTGACTGAACTATGTGGCACTGTGACTGACAGAACTTGTTCAGTAAACGTGAGTGAACTATGTGGCACTGTGACTGACAGAACTTGTCCAGTAAACGTGAGTGAACTATGTGGCACTGTGACTGACAGAACTTGCCCAGTAAACGTGAGTCAACTACGTGGCACTGTGACTGACAGAACTTATTCAGTAAACATGACTGAACTACGTGGCACTGTGACTGACAGAAATTGTTCAGTGAACGTGACTAAACTACGTGGCACTGTGACTGACAGAACTTGTTAAGTAAACGTGAGTGAACTATGTGGCACTGTGACTGACAGAACTTATTCAGTAAACATGACTGAACTACGTGGCACTGTGACTGACAGAACTTATTCAGTAAACGTGACTGAACTACGTGGCACTGTGACTGACAGAACTTGTCCAGTAAACGTGACTGAACTATGTGGCACTGTGACTGACAGAACTTGTTCAGTAAACGTGAGTGAACTATGTGGCACTGTGACTGACAGAACTTGTCCAGTAAACGTGAGTGAACTATGTGGCACTGTGACTGACAGAACTTGCCCAGTAAACGTGAGTCAACTACGTGGCACTGTGAATGACAGAACTTGTTCAGTAAACGTGACTGAACTATGCGGCACTGTTACTGACAGAACTTGCCCAGTAAACGTGAGTGAACTATGTGGCACTGTGACTGACAGAATTTGCCCAGTAAACCTGAGTGAACTACGTGGCACTGTGAATGACAGAACTTGTTCAGTAAACATGACTGAACTACGTGGCACTGTGACTGACAGAATGTGTTCAGTAAACGTGAGTGAACTACGTGGCACTGTGAGTGACAGAACTTGTCCAGTAAACGTGAGTGAGCTATGTGGCACTGTGACTGACAGAACTTGCCCAGTAAACGTGAGTGAACTATGTGACACTGTGACTGACAGAACTTGTTCAGTAAACGTGACTAAACTACATGGCAGTGTGACTGACAGAACTGGTTCAGTAAACGTGACTGAACTATGCAGCACTGTGACTGACAGAACTTGTCCAGTAAATGTGAGTGAACTATGTGGCACTGTGACTGACAGAACTTATTCAGTAAACATGGCTGAACTACGTGGCACTGTGACTGCCAGAAATTGTTCAGTAAACGTGACTAAACTACACGGCACTGTGACTGACAGAACTTGTTAAGTAAACATGAGTGAACTACGTGGCACTGTGACTGACAGAACTTGTCCAGTAAACATGACTGAACTACGTGGCACTGTGACTGACAGAACTTGTTCAGTGAACGTGAGTGAACTATGTGGCACTGTGACTGACAGAACTTGTTCAGTAAACGTGACTGAACTACGTGGCACTGTGACTGACAGAACTTGTCCAGTAAACGTGAGTGAACTGCGTGGCACTGTGACTGACAGAACTTGTTCAGTAAACATGAGTGAACTACGTGGCACTGTGACTGACAGAACTTATTCAGTAAACATGAGTGAACTACGTGGCACTGTGACTGACAGAACTTGTTCAGTAAACGTGAGTGAACTACGTGGCACTGTGACTGACAGAACTTATTCAGTAAACATGACTGAACTACGTGGCACTGTGACTGACAGAAATTGATCAGTGAACGTGACTAAACTACAAGGCACTGTGACTGACAGAACTTGTTCAGTAAACGTGAGTGAACTATGTGGCACTGTGACTGACAGAACGTGTTCAGTAAACGTGACTGAACTATGTGGCACTGTGACTGACAGAACTTGTCGAGTAAACGTGAGTGAACTACGTGGCACTGTGACTGACAGAACTTGTTCAGTAGACATGAGTGAACTACGTGGCACTGTGACTGACAGAACTTGTTCAGTAAACATGAGTGAACTACGTGGCACTGTGACTGACAGAACTTGTTCAGTAAACGTGAGTGAACTACGTGGCACTGTGACTGACAGAACTTATTCAGTAAACATGACTGAACTATGTGGCACTGTGACTGACAGAAATTGTTCAGTGAACGTGACTAAACTACGTGGCACTGTGACTGACAGAACTTGTTAAATAAACATGAGTGAACTACGTGGCACTGTGAATGACAGAACTTGTTCAGTAAACATGACTGAACTATGCGGCACTGTGACTGACAGAACTTGTCCAGTAAATGTGAGTGAACTATGTGGCACTGTGACTGACAGAACTTATTCAGTAAACATGACTGAACTACGTGGCACTGTGACTGACAGAAATTGTTCAGTAAACGTGACTAAACTACAAGGCACTGTGACTGACAGAACTTGTTAAGTAAACATGAGTGAACTACGTGGCACTGTGACTGACAGAACTTGTCCAGTAAACGTGACTGAACTACGTGGCACTGTGACTGACAGAACTTGTTCAGTAAACGTGAGTGAACTATGTGGCACTGTGACTGACAGAACTTATTCAGTAAACATGACTGAACTACGTGGCACTGTGACGGACAGAAATGTTCAGTGAACGTGACTGAACTACGTGGCACTGTGACTGACAGAACTTGTTAAGTAAACATGAGTGAACTACGTGGCACTGTGAATGACAGAACTTGTTCAGTAAACGTGAGTGAACTATGCGGCACTGTGACTGACAGAACTTGCCAGTAAATGTGAGTGAACTATGTGGCACTGTGACTGACAGAACTTGCCCAGTAAACGTGAGTGAACTACGTGGCACTGTGACTGACAGAACTTGTTCAGTAAACGTGACTGAACTATGCGGCACTGTGAATGACAGAACTTGCCAGTAAACGTGAGTGAACTATGTGGCGCTGTGACTGACAGAACTTGCCAGTAAACGTGAGTGAACTACGTGGCACTGTGACTGACAGAACTTGCCCAGTAAACGTGAGTGAACTACGTGGCACTGTGACTGACAGAACTTGCCCAGTAAACGTGAGTGAACTATGTGGCACTGTGACTGACAGAACTTGTTCAGTAAACGTGAGTGAACTATGTGGCACTGTGACTGACAGAACTTGTCCAGTAAACGTGAGTGAACTATGTGGCACTGTGACTGACAGAACTTATTCAGTAAACGTGACTGAACTACGTGGCACTGTGACTGACAGAACTTGTTCAGTAAACTTGAGTGAACTACGTGGCACTGTGAATGACAGAACTTGTTCAGTAAACGTGACTGAACTATGCGGCACTGTGACTGACAGAACTTGTCCAGTAAACGTGAGTGAACTATGTGGCACTGTGACTGACAGAACTTGTTCAGTAAACGTGACAGAACTACGTGGCACTGTGACTGACAGAACTTGTCCAGTAAACGTGACTGAACTACATGGCACTGTGACTGACAGAACTTATTCAGTAAACATGACTGAACTACGTGGCACTGTGACTGACAGAACTTGTTCAGTAAACGTGAGTGAACTAATTGGCACTGTGACTGACAGAATGTGTTCAGTAAACGTGAGTGAGCTACGTGGCACTGTGACTGACAGAACTTGTTCAGTAAACATGAGTGAACTACGTGGCACTGTGAATGACAGAACTTGTTCAGTAAACGTGACTGAACTATGCGGCACTGTGACTGACAGAACTTGCCAGTAAACGTGAGTGAACTATGTGGCACTGTGAGTGACAGAACTTGTCCAGTAAATGTGAGTGAACTATGTGGCACTGTGACTGACAGAACTTGCCCAGTAAACGTGAGTGAACTATGTGACACTGTGACTGACAGAACTTGTCCAGTAAACGTGAGTGAACTATGTGGCACTGTCACTGACAGAACTTGTTCAGTAAACGTGACTGAACTATGTGGCACTGTGACTGACAGAACATGTTCAGTAAACGTGACTGAACTACGTGGCACTGTGACTGACAGAACTTGTCCAGTAAACGTGACTAAACTACGTGGCACTGTGACTGACAGAACTTGTTCAGTAAACGTGACTGAACTATGCGGCACTGTGACTGACAGAACTTGTCCAGTAAACGTGAGTGAACTATGTGGCACTGTGACTGACAGAACTTATTCAGTAAACATGACTGAACTACGTGGCACTGTGACTGACAGAAATTGTTCAGCAAACGTGACTAAACTACAAGGCACTGTGACTGACAGAACTTGTTAAGTAAACATGAGTGAACTACGTGGCACTGTGACTGACAGAACTTGTCCAGTAAACATGACTGAACTACGTGGCACTGTGACTGACAGAACTTGTTCAGTAAACGTGACTGAACTATGTGGCACTGTGACTGACAGAACTTGTTCAGTAAACGTGAGTGAACTATGTGGCACTGTGACTGACAGAACTTGTCCAGTAAACGTGACTGAACTATGTGGCACTGTGACTGACAGAACTTTTTCAGTAAACGTGAGTGAACTATGTGGCACTGTGACTGACAGAACTTATTCAGCAAACATGACTGAACTACGTGGCACTGTGACTGACAGAAATTGTTCAGTGAACGTGACTAAACTACGTGGCACTGTGACTGACAGAACTTGTTAAGTAAACGTGAGTGAACTATGTGGCACTGTGACTGACAGAACTTATTCAGTAAACATGACTGAACTACGTGGCACTGTGACTGACAGAAATTGTTCAGTAAACGTGAGTGAACTACGTGGCACTGTGACTGACAGAACTTGTCCAGTAAACGTGACTGAACTATGTGGCACTGTGACTGACAGAACTTGTTCAGTAAACGTGAGTGAACTATGTGGCACTGTGACTGACAGAATTTATTCAGTAAACATGACTGAACTACGTGGCACTGTGACTGACAGAAATTGTTCAGTGAACGTGACTAAACTACGTGGCACTGTGACTGACAGAACTTGTTAAGTAAACATGAGTGAACTATGTGGCACTGTGACTGACAGAACTTATTCAGTAAACGTGACTGAACTACGTGGCACTGTGACAGACAGAACTTGGTCATTAAACGTGACTGAACTATGTGGCACTGTGACTGACAGAACTTGTCCACTAAACGTGAGTGAACTATGTGGCACTGTGACTGACAGAATGTGTTCAGTAAACGTGAGTGAACTATGTGGCACTGTGACTGACAGAACTTGTCCAGTAAACGTGACTGAACTGCATCCACTTACGTCACGACTATTTGCGGCTCCAACCAGGGGTCTCCTGTTCCGCGTTCCACGGTGAGTGATGGGTGTGGGCGGGGTTATCCCCCATCGCGTCACACCTGGCATCCACAGCACACCCATTCATTGAGAGAGCGCGCGGTGGATGCCGGGTGTGATTTATAATGGTGATGCTCTCCTACGTGATAGAGGGACCTCCAGACCTCCTCAGGCACCAAGGTCTGGACACAACTGCTATCTTTGCAGCCACTTTAGCCCTTGGCCCTGGCTATGCATTACACCCTGGTAGTTACCTAGATTTTTTTTATGTAACTGCAAGTACTGTAATTTGCAGTATTGTCACAGCTCTTTGTTATAAGTCTAATTAGGGTGGGAGGTACTACTACATTACGTGAGCATCTAATAGACTGACTGGATAATTATCTTGCGTTGTCTGCTTTAATAAAAGAAAAATCTAGTACTCTATGTGGAAAGTAATTTTAAAAAAATAAAGGAAAAAAAATCGGATTCCTTGTAGTGCAATTCATAAAGGTAAAATAAGTTATCAGGAGATAGACATCTATTGGAGTGAATGCAAAAGAATGTGCTGTACATTGTGCTAAACCCTGAACTCTCCCATCTAAATACTTTGCTGAGAGGGAACACATAAATTCAATTTCCCTGTCGCTTGCTTGATTAGATAATAGACACACTGACGCTCCATGGATGTAGTATATCACATCATGAATACAATGTTAGGGACCATTACTACTGTAATAAACAGTGGTCAGCACATTAAAATATGGTAATAAGACAGTATAACCAGCACATACAAATATGCTTTGTATTCAAAAACAATGAGCCAAGGGAATGAATAGAAATAGCCTGAAACCACGGTATTCTCAGCACATCAAACTGTGTAAAAAAAAGCAAGCAGAGATTTTCTTTTATACCCAAGGCTATTTTTTATTATAGTTTATTTCCGTGTTCTCTTCTGGTCACACAAGTTTTCTTACAAGGAAATAACAATTTTATTGTGTGTGCAATACTCGCTAGATCTGTTATCTATATCTGGTTAACACTGCTACTTCTTACCGGCAGTGGGGTTATCTATCATGATGTGAACTCCAGCTTTCCAGGGCAAAAAAAATCATTTTTTTAAGAATAGGACTTTGTGGTTTAAGTATATATTTATTTAATAATAATGTATATATATATATATATATTTATTTTATTTTATAGATTTTTTTGCTCTTGGTAAAACTTGAGTATAATTTCTTGATAGTCCCCAGAGTTCTGCACATACTGTAGAGCTAATCCCAAGACATTTGTATTTGTATTTGACTTTCTGTGAAGATCCTATGGCAGCCTTTGAGGATATAGAGTTACAACACAGCACACTCTGCAAGTAGTGATAGGCACATGTTGACTTCCCCAAAAATTCAATATAACAAAAATCTTCTGATAAATTGCAACCCTGTTTTCAATCGACTTTTGCTTCTACCTGTCTCTGATCCCTGCCCATAGATCCTTTCTGAATAATCTCTTAGTTAGTACCTGTGCCAATGGGACAAGTTAAGAGATGGCCCATGACTGATGGAGGTTCTTCATAAGATTGTAGTCTTCACAGATATCATATGAGACTTTTAGGCCTATGCTGAGAATGTGGCCCATATCTGATGAGTCCTGACAAAGTTATTGTCATCAAGGACATTATATGGAACTTTTATGCCTATGCTGTGAATACCTCTAGACCAGCTATAAGGCTCACATCAACTAACACTGATGGGAGCACCCATTTAATTCCAACTACATTTTCACAAAACTACTCCCAAATAAGACACTGACTTCTATGGCTGAATATTTATGATGAACCCTTGCTGTATGTACTTTTTACCCCTTTTTTTTTCTCGTACCATTGCCTATGGTATTGTGTTGTGTTAAAGATTTACTCAATGGGCCATTGGATTATTCTGACGCTCTCCCAAGATGGCTTTTTGCCATCCTTCTATATTCACCACTGCTGAGAGCTGTGAATATTTAGGTATACCTCCCTCCCAAAAATAACTAACGTCAAAGCTCAAAGCCAACAATGCCTATTTGCTTTAAAACAAACAGCACTTTTTTCCTTTTAGGGTGATTCTTTTTTTTTTTCAGATATAGCCATAGAAACAGTAATAGACACACTTATGGATATTTGGACTGAAGAGGGTAGGTAAAGGGCTGTGTCATTAAATAACTATGTGGATACAGATACAAAATAAACAGGCTGCCTGCAGGAATCTCTTTACTATTTTTATTTTTATTAACAAGTCCTATTGTATGCTTGCTTGCAACCTTCCTTTGGTAGCATGGCAGCTAAGCCCTGCTAGAATAAGATAATATGCCTGAGTTTTTTTTTTTTTTTCAGGATTTGTAGATTGTCTTCTGAGCAGCATTGGCCCAAAGACCAATAACAAATGTATAGGCCAAACAAAACCAGTTGGAGACATTACTCATACAGTGTCTTTGCATGTGTAGGAGGCCTGGCTTGTAATGGTTGTGGGATTTCCAAAGAATTATGTTCCCACTTTAAAAATCAAACAATATATAAAACCAGGAAGGATTAGTAAGAATGCCCCATTTTGCATGTCTAGTTGGTAACAAGAATGAGTAATGAATTTTCTGCAATGTCTTTAAACGACGTTGCCCTTTGTACATGCAAAGTTGGGGCAGCATGTGGTAGGCTTGTGATAATGCTCTTCCCCCCCAACTGCTTTGCATCCAGTTAACATTTATAATCCACCAACACAAGCCAATTGATCATAAGAAGCCACTTTCCTTCTTCCTCCATGTCAAATCCTCCATACACAAATAAAGAAGAATAACAGAAAGAAATGCTGGTCCTTTAGAAAGTGGTGGCAGTGGCTAAAGTACCGTCCAATGTTGGTCAGCGTACAATGACAGCTAACACCAGGAGGAAGAGCAGCAGGGACACCCTGACCCCATCACACCTGTTGTTTTCTGCTGCCTGCTGTACACCACTTGGCATTCTCATGGACGTCCTCCGTGTACATTTAGTCTTCCTCTTTGTTGTTGAAGGAGTGGGCATAGTGTCGAAATTGAATTTCAACTGGTAATCCGGCACATAATCCTGCAAGTCATGTGTGCTCTTCCCAGATGGTGGTTTGGAGATCCTGTTTCGGTTTTTGTGACTGGTGCAGTTCTTACCGTGTTTCCTTGTTCCTGGACGTGGGTCTGGATGGGCAGCTGGTTCATTTTGGTGCAAATCTTTTCCTTTTTCCTTTGAGGAATGGTGTGAGTGGTGCCCTTTATGTGATATCTGGTGTGTGGTACTGTAAGTATGAGTCTTAATTTGGTGAAGTGACTCAGAGCCAGAGCAATGCAGATAATCTTCTGCTTTTAGAGTTTTTAGGTCTCTGCCCTGCACTTTATCCGGTGTCTCACAAATAACATTGGAGCTAGTCCCTCTAAACTTTCGTAACCATTCCCACAGGGATCTGGCTTTACAGTCGCAGTCCCAGGGGTTATCATTAAGCCTCAAAAACTCCAGAGCAGAAAGATGTGCTAAACATTCCCCTTGCATTTCTGATATGCTGTTGTTAAATAGAAATAGTGTGGTCAGCCTCTTAAGATCATGAAAAGCATTTCTATGAATGAACTGAAGTTGATTCTGATGAAGAAGGAGACGATCCAGATTGACTAAACCTCTAAAGGTATTTTGATGAAGGCTCCAAAGCTTGTTCCCATGCAAAAACAGATGACTCAGGTTGACCAAATCTATAAAGATGTCATCCTGTAGAAACTCAATGTGGTTGTTCTGAAGATAAAGAAATTGCAAACTGTGAAGTCCGCTAAATATCCCACTAGGCAAAGAGCTGAGGCCACATTTGTACAGGTTCAAGGTATGAAGTCTAGACAAACCTTGAAATGTCTCACCTGCCAAAGCCCTCAAATAGCGATTGTCCCCAAGATCCAGTTCTTCGAGGTTGTCAAACCCTTCAAATGTCTCTGGATCAATGAAGGTAATATTGTTGCTGTAGAGCCACAGAGTGACTAAGGAAGGACTGAAATGCCCCCTTAGGAGCATGGTTATCTGATTGTTCTGAAGAAATATTCTCTCGCTGATTTCTGGAATCCCCTCTGGTACAGCCCCAAAGTTGTGAGCCTGACAGCTGACAGTCATTGGTGAAGGGTAACATATGCAGTTTATGGGGCATAGTGATATAAAAGGCAACTGCAGTCCAAAAAGAACCAAAAATAGATCCAAGTGACTCCCTGTAATAAGAGAGAAAACAAATAATTAATACACTTTAAAGTATGCATTAATATACATATCAATAATGAAAATATAGATGCTGCAAAAATACTGTACGTGATGAAGAATGAGAAAGATGGAGAAGAAAGCAAGATTATTGGCTAAATGCTTATATTGTTCTAGAGGACCCTTTAGTGTTTTTGATATGTCTGTTTTAGTAAGGATTTGTACTGCTCAGGAAAATAAAAACACAGTTGCACTTTTCATACCCCTCATTGTGCCATTCCTCTGTTATTCCTTCTGGAAATGTATTACTAATTTACTAAGTCAAAGCGACTCTCCTAAAATTCATTTCAGGCAGATTCACTAGATTCAACTATCAGATTCTATTTATTCCAAATAAATTGGTCTGAATCTAAAGTGCCCCGACTGCCACAAAAAGATGTTTGTTAAGCTCTGATGACCCCCCCACAGCATAATAAATGGTCGAATAGGGAAGGGGTTAAAAAGTAAACATTATACTCACTTATCCTAGGCTCTCACCTGATTCCCTTATGCCACCGCTGCAGCTCGCTGGTCCTCCACATGGGTCTCTATTTCATATGGAGTTAAGGCCAGTGATTGGCCACACATAGTCAAGTTGGGGGTGATCAACAGCTTTTAAGTCAATGACATTATGTGACCACATGAAGTCAATTACTGGCCTCAGCACCGAAGGGATGAAAGACCAACGCAGGGAACCAGGGAGCAGCGGCTGCGGTGAAGATAGCATTGAGAGTCAGGTTAGGGCCTAGGTTAGCTGAGTATAATGTGTTTTTTTGTTTTAGATCTACCAGTCCTCTGAATGCTGAGCTATGTATAACCTCACCCACACCACTGATTGGCAGCTTTCTGTGTACACAGTGCATAGGCAGAAAGCTGCCAACCAGTGGTGGGAGTGAGGTTACACAGAGCTCATGATTATGGAGAACTAAATGGCAGCAGGTTTACCTGTCCTCTAGTGATAATCTCCTGATGATAAAACAGTGATTTTACCAGAACTACACTAAGCAGTCCAGCAAGTGACACATTGCTGGAATCAAGGTCTCTGTCTCTACATCATGCTGTTCTTAGATTAGGTGCCAAAAAATTGGTAAAAGATTCCTTTTAACTACAGGTTTGTTAATTCCATTAACAATTTATTGGTCTACTATTGAATTTTTGGTCCATAATACATAATCTATTACATTATATAATGATAGTAATAAAAATGTCACCTTCTACTTTTGTAGCACAGAGGTTAAGGACATTTTAAATAATGAAATTTTCATTAAAAATAGATTGTGTTTGAAATATCATGGACTTATATTAAAAGGTCAATTATTGCCAAACTATACCTTCTTACTCATTATCTTTTTCCTGTCTTAAAAAATATTGTGAATCCAACGTGAATACGCAACAGAGGACTCAAGAACAGCGAATGATCAGAGGCTGCACAACTATCACAATTCATGAGTGAAGCAGATGAACGTAACATTTACTTATTTTTTTCCTAGGTCAGAAGACTTAATAAGAGAGATTAAGCAATGTGAGGACTGTCATAAATAATGTTTCAAATGTTAATGTTAACTGAAATACTAATTGCTCTCAGTATAATTATCTGCACTGAACTCATATAGTTAAGATGTAACTTATCAGATATGCCATTTTTCTTTATACTAGCCTAAGGACTCACCGACATGATTGTTTCATGGCTCTTTTGTAAGGAGCGTAATGAGGCTACCATCGGGCAATATGAACACTCCACTGTACCTCTATGTCTCACCAATTTGACATATGGAGGTTTTTCCTCTCGGATTTTTGGCATGTTCTGTTGTATATGTATAAAGGTATTATTGAGTTTACAGGAGAATCATATGGTACCCAACGGAGCTTCATAGCAGCACAACGGAGCTGCGCGGCTTCACACTAAGCTCTGCACCAATATCCAATAACCATATAGCAATATACTTGGTTAAATCCTTGAGATGACTTATGTCTAGCTTAACTGCACAGCATTTTAACAATGTTCATGGGCGTCTTGATGGATGAAGGCAGTAAACCTTTTAATCTTTATGTTTAAGTTGCCTTAACAAGACAACAACACCTCAGACCTCAATATTATGATCTATTGTTCACTATGAGGGCGTTTTTTTTTCCAACCACACGACATACTGTAAATCGCTATAGTCTAAGGCCACTGTTTCCACTTCAAACTGAAATTGAAAATTCACCTTTGAACCCTCCTTGAACAACAATTCTGAGTTGATCAACTTCTTAAAATATCTTTATACTGACAAGCCCCCCCCCCAGTTATGACCATAGTGGGTAAAAAAATGAGGAGTACAAGAGGTAACAGGAGGGAAGGAGGAAAAGGCATAAAGGATAGAAGCAAGACCACGATAATCATATCTTTCATGGTTCAAGTAATCATTTACTAAAGCAAAAGTATTTTTAATCATTTTGAGTTATAGGTATGGAGTTAAAGGGGTGTTTCACAATGATAAGTATAACTTATTCACAGAATAGGTCATCAATATCAGATTAATGGTGGGCCAATATCCAGCACCTACACCGATCAGCTGTTCTCAGCCCGGTGGCGGCCAGATGCACATAGTCGTAGAACAAAACAGCAGTACAGCTCCGTTGACTGTTTATTCGGCGCTGCTGAGTCTTGCAGGTCAGATAAAACAGTGGCAACCATCCCTAACCAGTTGAGGGAGCTGTACTCTTCAGCTCTGCAACCATTTACATCTGGCAACCACCAGAACTGAGAAGAGCTTATTTGTGGGGGTGCCTGGTGTCAGATCCCCACCAATCTGATCCAAAGCAGAAGACATCAATGTCATAGTAGTGAAAAACCCCTGTAAGTTGAGTTAACCAAAGCACTGTAATCTTGCTAGAATGCAGCGGCATGTAACATCTCCACCAGGACCTGCACTTGAGACATCTGCTTCTGTCGCCAGGTGCCTCTGTATTCATATTCTGCGGGTGGCTCTGGTGATAGAAGAGATGTTGGAACAAGAGGCTCTCTCCATCTACTTAGATTTGGGTAGCTGGGACCTGTAGTGCTGTCCAGTCTGGGAGTATGGGTGTGTGCTGCACCCAATTGGAGAGCACCTCACCCAACATTAGATCCTTGTTGTTTCATTCCTCCTTATTTTGATCATGGCTTATGTTTCTGACTATTCTTACGAATCCTGATTTTGTCCTTTACGCAACTTCTTGGCTGTGACTCTGCTTGGCAACCATTCGTGCCTCTCGTGGGCACCTCCAGGTGGCAGCCCTTTTGTAGGTAGTAATCCACTGGACCCTATTGTAAGTCCAGATCCTTGTATAGGGGTTAAAGGGTATCAAGGTTTCTCTGGAATCTGCCAGATGGAGTGGCTTGTGCCAAGTCTGTCAAAGGTAGCCTTTTTAAGCCTGTGTCCTCAGACAGACGTTATAGGTAGAGGGAGAAATCTGGAACATGGATGCCTTAGTCAGGGTATCTTAATATAGGACTAGGACAGTGAACTGAAATTTTTTCCCAGGTGAAGAAAGGTTTAGCTATCATGTTGTACTGATTCCCATCACCTCTTATTGGCACATGGGCGTACCCACCATGGGGCAGGGGGGGGCAGCTGCCCCCCCCTAGAAGCAGGCACGCAAGCCGCACACCAGGGCCGGCGTCAGCACCCGGCGCACCCGGGCAAATGCCGGGGCCCTGAGCAGGCGGGGGGGGGGCCCTCACCATCAGCGCCCGCTCCCCCCTGCTTGCTCAGGGCCCCGACACCCGGCACAATACTTACCCCTCCACGTGCCTCCGCAGCAGCTCCTGCATCCTCCGCGTCTGCTGCACTGTGACGTCTCAGGTCAGAGGGCGCAGTGACGTCTTTACACCGCGCTCTCTCCTGAGCAGTCACAGCGCAGAGCGGGATGAGGCCGGCGACGCTGAGGAGTCCAGAGCAGCGGCAGCAGGTGAGATGTGAGGTGAGTATTTGATTTTTTTTTTTTTATTATATGGAGGCCTGTGGCAATATAAGGGAGGGGGGTGAGGTGGGGGTGTGTGACATCCTGCATGGGACATTATAAGGGAGGGGGGTGACATCCTGCATGGGACATAAGGGGGGGTGACATCCTGCATGGGGCATTATAAGGGGGGGGTGACATCCTGCATGGGGCATTATAAGGAGGGGGGTGACATCCTGCATGGGGCATTATAAGGGGGGTGACATCCTGCATGGGGCATTATAAGGGAGGGGGTGTGTGACATCCTGCATGGGTCATTATAAGGGAGAAGGGGGTGACATCCTGCATGGGGCATTATAAGGTGGGGTGACATCCTACATGGGGCATTATATGGGGGGGACAGCCTACATGGGGCATTATGTGGGGGGAACAGCCTGCATGGGGCATTATGTGGGGGGAACAGCCTGCGTGGGGCATTATGTGGGGGGGGGCAGCCTGCATGAGGCATTATGTGTGGGGAACAGCCTGCATGGAGCGTTATATGGGGGCCAGTATTCTGTATGGAGCGTTATATGGGGGCCAGTATTCTGTATGGAGCGTTATATGGGGGCCAGAATTCTGTATGGAGCGCTATATGGGGGCCAGTATCCTGCATGGAGCGTTATATGGGGGCCAGTATCCTGCATGGAGTGTTATATGGGGGCCAGTATTCCGTATGAAGCGTTATATGGGGGCCAGTATCCTGTATGGAGTGTTATATGGGGGCCACAATTCCGTATGGAGCGTTATATGGGGGCCAGTATCCTGTATGGAATGTTATATGGGGGCCAGTATTCCGTATGGAGCATTATATGGGGGCCAGTATTCTGTATGGAGCATTTTATGGGGGCCAGTATTCTGTATGGAGCATTATATGGGGGCCAGTATCCTGTATGGAGCGTTATATGGGAACCAGTATCTGTATGGGGCATTTTATGGCGGCCAGTATACTGTGTGGGGCGATTCGCCGATTTCTGAGCTATTGTGGAATTTACAATAGATATATCTCATGTAATGTAAGAAGTGAAATCTTTGCATTGTACTATATATATATTTCTCTTCGGTATCTGTGACCATGGCTAGCCCCCCCCCCCCTAGTTTTGATCCTGGGTACACCCATGTATTGGCATATACCATTTCTCTCTTGATCATCTTCATCCTGACTCCATCTTTTTTAGGAAAAATATCATAATAATCACCAGGTGCCCCACATATCTGAAGCTCTTTCAAATTCTATGTCTACCATTCTAATAGCTATTTCTTGCTCAGCATCAAGGCATTCTTTAATTCATGTAGATATAGGGTCTCTAATTACATTGATCTGTATTATCGACCTCCAGTCAATCAAATCAATGAAACACACTATGACTGCCAAATATGAGACCCTGTTGTATACATTGCTCGATACCTCTGGAGAACCTATATCTTTAGCAAATTAAACATTTAAAGCAAGTCTGCCAGAATAAAATGACTGTTTAAATCAAAGCACAGATGCCCCCTTAGTGAGGCTAAATAGTTCAAAGCTCCTTCCACCTACTTGTTTTCCATCCCATCTCTGCCTTCTTCCTTGGTTGGCTTCACAGGGAATACAAAAGGGCGGTGACAGATGAAAAACAAGTAGGTGGAAAGGTGCACTGAACTATATGGCCATGCCAAGGGTGCGTCGAGTGTCGGTTCTTGGCTTACAGTCATTTAATGCTGACAGACTCACTTTAATCTATACAACAGGAACAGTCCAATAGCTTATTTGCTTCCAATTTCATCCCCCGAAAATAGGACTTTTTTAGGTTTTAGCTCAACCTTTCTCTAATTTTAGATAAAATTACTTATTGCATTACTCAGTTTTGAATACGAAAAGATCTTCAGTCCTACAAGTTCTCACTCCTGTGGAAGAGAAACCTCAGTCAGAAGTAGTAATATATCGTGAAAATGATTCCTTTATTCGGATGTACACTAAATTTAGCTCTCTTATGCCTTTAATTTCCCTTCAATCCATTTCTTATTATAAGGAGGAATCATATTTTAGATATGAAATACAGAATATCTGCAGAGGATAATGTGTGACTGTTACTCCGCTAAGCTCATTGATATTATAGCCATTTCATTACATGCCATGGAATCATACTAACAGAAATGTGACACCATTTAAACAAGGATTGCTTCAGTGTAATTTCTGTTTCCAATAGGGAAATATTTCCGTATAATGAATTTCTAGCTAGTCCAGGTGATGACATCAGTAGGGTTCCTATATTAGCAAAACTTGGGAACAGCTCAAGAATATATAATCAAGAGGCATCTCCATGGTGTATTCATAAGGAAGTCATTTAAATCCAAGATAGATGGTCAATTTATTTCTGTTTAGTTATCTCAAGCTTAAGAATTCTCATAAGTGTTTATATCTTTCATCCATTCTCCACAGGTTTAGAAAAATGCCCACAGAAACTGATGGCAGAATTTATTCAGGTAGCCTTGTCCTGATGTCCAAAGACATTTAGCTAAATATTAGATAAATAGACAGACAGACAGACAGACAGATATATAGATAGATAGATAGATAGATAGATAGATAGATAGATAGATAGATAGATAAATAGATACATACAAAAATGAAAGCAGCACTCCCAAAATAAAAAATGTGAAAAATTTAATAGCCCATAGTGACGGCAATGGTTCGCTCCAATTGAGGACCTTTCTCAAGCCTTTTTCAATTGGACCGAAATGTTGCCGTCTCTAAGGGCTATTACATTTTTCACATTTTCTAGTTTGGGAGTGTTGCCTTAATTTTTGTACATATATTGGAGGATTGGTTTATGTCTGGGAGTCTCTGCACCCCTGCACCCTTTTTTAACGGTGCTGCCTCGATTTTTTCTAGATAGATGTTTGGAGACACCCCGAACAAGATAAGGAACATTCAATTTGCATCTAATGACTTTGATGTGAATAGAATTTCCCTGCAAAATTCACATGATTTGATGAAATCAAATCTTGGCACATTCAATCATCTCTACTAACCCCTGATATTCTGTGCATGTAGACTGCTGCCCATTTATATAATTCCAGACAGACTTGATTATGTTAAGATCAGGGATCTGTGGGGGCGATATCATCTCTTCCAGGATTCCTTGATCTTCTTTATGCTGAAGATAGTTCCTAATGACATTGGCTGTATGTTTCGGGTCATTGCCCTGCTGCAGAATAAATTTGGAAACAACCATACCCTTCCCCAATGGTATTGCATGATGGATACATATCTGCCTGTATATCTCAGGATTGAGGACACAATTATTCTTGACCAAATCCCCACAAATCCAGTTGCTGTTATGCAGCCACAAACTTGCAAGGACTCTCCACCATGTTTCTCTCTTGACTGCAGACACTGAATAGTGTACCGCTTTCAATCCCTTCAATCAGCAAACTACCTTTATAGCTAAATATTGTAGATTTTGACTCATCAGTCCAGAGCACCTGCTGACATTTTTCTGCAACTCAGTTCATATATTTACGTGCATAGTTGATTAGCTTGCCCTTGTTTCCATGTTGAAGAATTTGGATTTTTAGCCATAATTCTTTCATGAAGACCACTTTTGGGCAGACTTCTTCGAACAGTAGGTTGGTATAGCTGGGTTCCACTGATTGCTGCCAATTCTGAGCTGATGGCATGGCTGGACAACTTCCTACTTTGAAGGGAAATAAGCATGATGTGTCTTCCATGTGCTGCACTAAGTTTGATGAACCACTGCATTTACGGTCCTCAATGTAGCCCATTTGTTTGTATCCTCAATGATGAGAAATACAGGCAGATAGTTATCCATCATGTAATACCATCATTGTGGTGTCTGATTGGCTCCAAATTTATTGTGCAATAGAACAATGACCCCAAACATACAGCCAATATCATTAAGAACTATCTTCAGCCTAAATAAGAACAAGGAGTCCTGCAATTGATGACATTGATCCCATACAGCCCTAACCACAACATCATCTAGTTTTTCTGAGATTGCATATAAAGACAGAATGGTTTGCACAAGCGACATCCACAGATCTGTGGTTATTTCTCCAAGATGTTTGGAACAATCACAGTTCTTACAAAAACTGTTTAAAAGTGGACATATAAGAAATGATGTTTTTATGCTGTTTTTAAGGCAAAGGGAGGTCACACCAAATATTGATTGCATGTAGATTTCTCTTTTGTGCATTCACTTTGCATTTGTTAATTGATGAGCATAAATTATTAACACTGCTTCCCACTGATAGTCTGGCTGGTCTTACGGTCTTTGTTTAGAAGCAGTCAACATATGATTGCAGCAGTCAATTGGTGACAGCAGCAGCCACGTGCTCTACTATGTACATGATGGGTCACATGATGTAAAATAACAATGGTTTGCCAGCAACTTGTAGAAAAATATCAAAATGGTCTGTATTGGAATTCCAGCAAGTCATTGAGTAATGACTTACCTAGAGGCAATCGTTTATTTTTTTACATGTTTACTCTTGCTGTCCAAATAGTTATTTTGCAATAGTTGCCATCATGGTACCTGAGCATTGATGAAAGTTGCATGGAACAAATCCCATTACTGCAGCCACTGATTAGCTGGAGTGATCCCATGCTGGCCGATTCTTAACAAAGACCATGGAAACTGTCAGAACACCAGTACTGAATTTCTATGGATAGTAAGGTGTAAATGGTATTTATTTTATATCATTTGAAGCTGTTTAAAGAAAAACAATGAAGCTGGATCACCAAATCACAAATTCAGCCGGCTATAGCTATATTATAGTCCATACACAGTTTGCCACAGTCAAATCAGTGCTCACACTATTAGACAGTGTAGGGACATACCCCTTTAAAAGAAAATGGTAACACCCAGTTATCAATTTACTCAAAAGATTGAAGGAAGCGTAGCTGAGGAAAACAGACAGAATTCTAACAAAAGTTACATCTGAATAGTTATTTAATGGGAAATATGAATATTTCTTAAACACACGTCATAATGACAAATGCTCCTTAATTTCCCACAGTCCGATATGTATTGCATTCTGGTACGTTGAGTTCTCAATGCAGCAGTGGATATTAGGCTAAGCGCACACTACATCTGTACATTTAGCCTACAGTATACTATCATGTGCCCAAAAGTCTCCATTCACCAGATGAAGGCGAAAGTATATTATTTTGTGCCCCTGATGAAGCATGTTGTGCGAAACACATGTGAGGTGGACACCTTGATCCCCTCTTTTGATTGTGGCTATGTTTGTGAATTTGTGTCTACTGTGATGTCTTGGCTATCATTATTATCTTGACTTTATATTTACAAATCTATGATTATTGTTTGTATTTATGGTGTATTGTTTTGATATTGTAGTCCTTTTTTATTTATTTATAGCTGCTATATTGTTGTATACATATTGTAGGGTTTCTACTCACTTAAGTGCGTTGGGAGGCAAACAGGAAGCGTTTTAATTTAAATGGCCACGTCAGTTTATTACCTCATAAACCGTCCGTAAGCAAAAGCAAAACAAACAGCCTTTAGGGCAGGGAAAACAAAGTAAAGAGTCCTTTAGGCAAAGTCTCTAGTTAGCCAGTCCTGTGGGCACACAGGCTGGATAGCGTCCAGTACACTGGCTCAGTCTGGAGATAACACACGGGAGGCCTTCTCCCTCCATACAGACAGACCATGTGCCAAACAACAGACTCCATTTTATCCTCTTAACAACACCCAGAGGTGAGGTATGTGAGCAACAAGACCCACCCATTTCTTAAGTAGCCCATAAAACCTGGACCCGTATGCACCAAACAATCCTCTTAGTGCTTACGTGCACTAGAGCAACATTCCAGGATTACATCACACATGACAACCATCTCTGTGACACATACAAACACATGTGACTCATTCTGTGACACATACATACATACAGACAAACATACCTCCCATCAACTATATTTCTGGTAGCTGCCTTACAATATTTATACATAGACCTATTTCCTTTGTTTTGGGCTTTTTTTAATTGTTTTTCTTGAGTTTCTCTATGTGCCCAGCCTTATACATATAAAGGGTTTCTGGCTGTCGCACCTCTTTTTCATTGTGCGTATTTATTTTAATCATCTTCAAATATTTTTATCAGCGTTTTCAATCAAATTTGTGATGTTTTATATTATATTTACACTATTTGGTCATTTCTATGCCTCTTCTATGTTATTGTTAACTGTATAAGAAAGTGGGTCAGACTACTCTTTTCTATACCAAGGACTACGGCAAAGAAACATATACCAAAAAAAATGGGTGCCTATGGCAAATGGATGCTTTGGCATCCATCATGACTGTGGTCATACCTCCATGTGGGAATACCTCCAAAATAATTATATGCATCCAAAAGTCAGCACGGGCAGAGTGTGTACCTTGGTTATGTGGTGCATAATCTACGACATACTATAAGTGCAACTAGTGGGACATAACAAAAATGTAAATAACTATAGTAAAAAATTAGGTTCATCAAAGGTAGAGTCTTTCTTTAAGTCTAAAAATGATCTTTAAGCAACAAAAATAACAGATTGATGTTAAATATAAACTTTCAGGTCATTTAATGAATTATTCTTTGGAAGTTACAACACACTTGCACCCTCATAAGAACTGTCCTGTTTAACTGCCCTACATCTAGATCATGACACCATTGCCCTGGAGTATGAGACAAATTGGCAGATATGTTTTATTCTCTAAAGCAATTTCATTTAATCCTCGAAACTGAAAGAGAACCACTTTAGCCGTGATCTCACTCTCAAAAATCTACATCCCAATGTTCTTTAGTTTTAAGTGTGCCATTTGAGTGCATTAGCTAATCTATTCTGTGCTACACGGAGCATTGTGTGGATTAAAAATGCCACCCGCATGTCTTTGAAGAGCGGTATGTGTCTTCCAAGCTACAGGTTGAATATCACTTCTTAAAAGTATTTGATTGAGCTATATAAGCAAGCTTCATTTTCCTCTCTGCTGGCTCTCTACACAGTGGAATCTGATCTCAAGTACTGCAGCATTAATGGATCACAGACACTCGCTGTAAAGCGCGGGTACGTGAAAGTCTTCTGGCAGGGTGTTGTACCTTTAAATCCACATGAGGTTCTATGATTACTCTAATTTAGCATAAGATACATATTCTCTATGTCACACAGTCATAACCTGATTAAAATTTGGCAGAGAATTAGATATTCCAATCATAGGAGCACAGAGGATGTTGAATAAAATGACACACTGGAGTCAGACAGCAATCAGTAAAAGCAGCCCTTTACCACATAACACTAATCTATTTCTGGCTTTTTTGATATTTCAGATGAAATATAAGGTAATAAATGGTCTTGTAGCTTTCCAATTTGCAAATACAGTCTCCTATCACCTGTCTTACAAAACAGGACTAAACGGAGCAAGAAATAAAATTTACGTTAAAATATATGTTTGCTTTTATAAATTAATTTGGTGTAAATTTATCGTCTGTCTAATGAAGTAGTCTTAGGGCTCGTGGATCGCACATGGACCAACGTAAGTCTATGGGGCCGTGCGATGTCTGTTTTTTTCCTCGGTAAAAGTCTGTCATTCAGGTTCGGACTGGCTCACCGGAGAACAGGAGAATCCTCTGGTGGGCCTCTGTGAAGGCGTGCTAATGAGTAGTGCTATTACACACTATTTGCTAAAAAAAAGTATAATATTCTAATCATTATTTAAACAAGCTAGCCAAATTAACATTACATAGAAGCAAAGTAAATTTATGTACTAGGGACAGGTTATTTTTGCATGTGGCTGAATAGTGGGCCCCAAGAATCCATGTTAGTGGTGGGCCTTTGCCAACCCTGTCCAACACTGCTGTCATTTATCTTGCAATGGCCAATTATCTCATAGAATTAAAGTAATTCTTTATGAACACTCTTTAAGAGCAATGTCATTAAGTTCTCATGCACAGACACTATATCATGGGTGTGCCATATGCCCCATCTGGTGCTCTTAATTTCCCTTGTAAGCTATAATGCAAGGTAGAGATGAGTGCATATTTTGAAATATCTTTTGCTCAGATTCGCTAAAAACGTCCGGCAGATTCTATTTGGTTCGAATCACATCTGCCCCACACATATATTATAACTTGAGTTCTTTCCAGACACAACTCAAAATAAATGGTGGGCCCGGAATGAGTTAAAATATTTTTAGAAAAATTATACTCTCCTGTCCTGCACCACAGGTCTCCGCACTGTCCTTCACTTGCTTCATATTTCAGATCTGTCTTTGAAATGGTCTTCTTTTTTGGTCTGGATTTTCCGGTGCTGATTCGACCTCTTGTGGTTATGTGAGGCACCATGCACATCAAGGATGTGTGTCACGCCCTACGTGACCATGTGAGTCCTAGTAAGCCCTAGAGGATCTAAATCAAAGACCAAAGAGAAAACCGAAGAGAATGACAAAGAAAAGCCTGATATAAAGTGAGTGAAGAAACGGGGGAATTGCAGCAACAGGACAGGAAATCAGTGGACCTAGGTTTGGCAAATACAGTTATATGAAAAAGTTTGGGCACCCCTATTAATCTTAAGCTTAATGTTTTCTTAAAATTGGTGTTTTTGCAACAGCTATTTCAGTTTGATATATGTAATAACTGTTGGACACAGTAATGTTTCTGCCTTGAAATGAGGTTTATTGTACTAACAGAAAATGTGCAATCTGCATTCAAACAAAATTTGACAGGTGCATAAGTTTGGGCACCTTTATCATTTTCTTGTTTTAAATACTCCTACCTACTTTTTACTGACTTACTAAAGCACTTTTTTGGTTTTGTAACCTCATTGAGCTTTGAACTTCATAGCCAGGTGTATGCAATCATGAGAAAAGCTACTTAAAGAGGCCACTTGCAAGTTGTTCTCCTGTTTGAATCTCCTCTGAAGAGTGGCATCATGGGCTCCTCAAAACAACTGTCAAATGATCTGAAAACAAAGATTATTCAACATAGTTGTTCAGGGGAAGGATGCAAAAAGCTGTCTCAGAGATTTAACCTGTCAGTTTCCACTGTGAGGAACATAGTAAGGAAATGGAAGAACACAGGGACAGTTCTTGTTAAGGCCAGAAGTGGCAGGCCAAGAAAAACATCAGAAAGGCAGAGAAGAAGAATGGTGAGATCAGTCAAGGACAATCCTCAGACCACCTCCAGAGAGCTGCAGCATCAACTTGCTGCAGATGGTGTCACTGTGCATCGGTCAACTATACAACGCACTTTGCACAAGGAGAAGCTGTATGGGAGAGTGATGCGAAAGAAGGAGTTTCTGCAAGCACGTCACAAACAGAGTCGGCTGAGGTATGCAAAAGCACATTTGGAGAAGCCTATTTCTTTTTGGAAGAAGGTCCTGTGGACTGATGAAACCAAGATTGAGTTGTTTGGTCATACAAAAAGGCGTTATGCATGGCATCAAAAAAAACACAGCATGCCAAGAAAAACACTTACCCACAGTAAAATTTGGTGGAGGTTCCATCATGCTTTGGGGCTGTGTGGCCAATGCTGGCACCGGGAATCTTGTTAAAGTTGAGGGACGCATGGATTCCACTCAGTATCAGCAGATTCTTGACAATAATGTTCAAGAATCAGTGATAAAGTTGAAGTTACGCAGGGGATGGATCTTTCAGCAAGACAATGATCCAAAACATCGCTCCAAATCTACTCAGGCATTCATGCAGAGGAACAATTACAATGTTCTGGAATGGCCATCCCAGTCCCCAGACCTGAATATCATTGAACATCTGTGGGATCATTTGAAGAGGGCTGACCATGCTCGGCGACCATCAAACTTAACTGAACTGGAATTGTTTTGTAAAGAGGAATGGTCAAAAATACCTTCATCCAGGATCCAGGAACTCATTAAAAGCTACAGGAAGCGACTAGAGGCTGTTATTTTTGCAAAAGGAGGATTTACTAAATATTAATGTCACTTTTCTGGTGAGGTGCCCATACTTATGCACCTGTCAAATTTTGTTTGAATGCAGATTGCACATTTTCTGTTAGTACAATAAACCTCATTTCAAGGCAGAAACATTACTGTGTCCAACAGTTATTACATATATCAAACTGAAATAGCTGTTTCAAAAACACCAATTTTAAGAAAACATTAAGCTTAAGATTAATAGGGGTGCCCAAACTTTTTCATATAACTGTAGAATTATTTTTTAACCTCTTTCCAATTCTCTGTTTATTATGATTTGGAGTCTGGAGAAATCTCAGAATATAATAAACATATTTTCAGGTGGTCACCATTCTGCTGGATTCATGCAAATAATCATCAGGTCGTCACCTCCAATGCTTTCAATAAACACGTAAGCCTCATAAAGAGTATATTTGTGGAGTCACCAGCCTTCAGAAAGTGTTTGTGACCATCCAGTGTGTTTTACAGAGGCCATGTTGGCATACAGTTCCATATCAGGCTGTGCCTGATTTCACAACTGTTCTAAGTCAGAATATGGCAATAAACACTCAATTAAATAAAGTGAAATGACAGTCAATCTAAGACATGGAGGTCAGTCAAGACAAAATATCGCTTGAACCCTGCAGGTATCCTTAAGTGCAGTCATGAAAACCATCAATCACTATGATGAAACTAGCTCTCATGAAGACCATCCCAGAAAAAGAAAAACAAGAATTAACTCTGCTGCAGATGATAAGCTCATCAGAGTTACCATTCTCAGAAACTGCAAATTGACTGCACCTCAGATTACAGCCCTCACAAATGATGCACAGACATCAAGTAGCAGATACATCTTAACTTCAAGTGTCCAGAGGGACTGTGAGAAGTAGGTCTTTATACTGCAAAGAAGCCACTAGTGAGGATTGTAAACAAGAAGTGAATAGTTTGGGCTAAGCAACACAATGCTTGGACAGTATTCTACTCTTCAATGAGTGGAACAGGCGGCCACGAGAGGTGGTGAGTTTCCCTTCAATGGACGTCTTCAAACCAAACAGAGGCTGGACAGATATCTATCTGGGATGACTTAGTGAATCCTGCTTTGAGCAGGGATTGGACCAGATGACCCAGGAGGTCCCTTCCAACTCTACCATTCTATGATTCTATGATTCTATGACATCAGACCAGGGGAAATCTGTTCTATGATCTTATGAGTCAAAATTAGATCTTTGGTACCAACCTTTGTGAGACGCAGAAAAGGTGAGCAGATGGTTTCTATATGTGTAGTGCCCACTATGTAGCATGGAGGGGGGAGGTGTGATGGTGTGGGGGTGCTGTGCAGTTGACCCTCATGGTGGCTTATTCCAAATTCAAGCCGCACTCGCCCAGCATGGCTAACACAGCATTCTGCAATGACATCCCATCCCATTAGTAAGACCATAATCTGTGTTGCAACAGGACAATGACCTAAAACAAACTTCCAAGAAGGAGAGGGATGAAACGCTGCTTCAGATGACTTGACCTCCACAATCATCTGACCTTAACACAATTGAGATAGTTTGGGATAAGTAAGACGAAGAGTGAAGGCAAAGCCACAAACAAGTGCTCAGCACCTCTGGGAACACCTTCAAGAATGTTGAAAAAACATTTCAGGTGACTACTTGATGAACTTGCCTGAGAGAATGCCAGGGGTGTGTAAAGCTGTCATCAACTAAGGTTTAACACATTTTCTAGTTTGTTTCACAGGTTTCTTTATTCCCTGTTGCCATATGTTTTCGTTCATGGTCTTGCTGTCTTCAGTCTGAATCTAAAATGTGCACATTCCAAGTATGTCAAAAACACATTTAAAAAAAGCTTAAACATGCACCAAAAATACTTATAGTTTATGCTATGGTTTTCCGACTGCAGTATGTGTTTTTCATGCAAAAAAACCCCATAAAAAAGCAATGTGCGAACATGCTCTATGAATTTAGATGAATTTAGATGAATTTGGGCAGCACAGTGGCTCAGTGGTTAGCACTGCTGCTGGGGTCCTGGGTTCAAATCCTGCCAAGGACAGCATCTGCAAGGAGTTTGCTCTCTCTGTGTTTGCTTGGGTTTCCACTGGGTTCTCTGGTTTCCTCCCACACTCCAAAGACATATTGATAATGAATCCAACAATGTCTGTCTGCTATTTCATCTTTCTTCTCTGCTAGATTTCTAAAACTTAATATGGATAAAACTGAATTCATCATCTTTCCCCCATCTCACACAACCCACCTATCTGACCTATCCATCAAAGTCAATGGCAGTCCACTCTCCCCAGTCCCGTAAGCTCGCTGCCTCTGGGTAACCCTGGATTCTAATCTCTTCTTCAAAACACATATCCAACCCCTTTCCACTTCCTGCCGACTTCAACTCAAAAATATCTCCCGGATCTGCACATTCCTCAACCACTAATCTGCCCACTAGTGATGAGCAAGCACTAAAATGCTACTTGCTGCTAGGGTTGAGCAAATTGGAATACTCGGGTGCTCAACCTGAGCAACGAGCCCAATGTAAGTCTATGGGAAACTGGAGCATTTTTCAGGCTGCTCCCCCCGGCAGTCTGCAGAGGGCCTAAAAATTGCCCAAATCGATGGGAACAGTGCTCAAATGACATGGGAACAGCATGAGGAAGACCCCTGGAAGCATCTCTGACTCCCAGATCACTGCTGTCAGCAACGTGGTCAGAGTATTACACCACTTTTACGGACTCACAATAAAACATACAAAAACGAAACCAAAATGGATTTTCCTGGGAAATATGTTAAAGAACATCCTTTCCAGGGTAATGACTTGTATATAAGGCAAAATAAATAACCCAAAACAAAAATACTCCTCCACACCTTGGGCTATGTTCAAACGTAGCGTTTTTGATGCGTTTCTGCACTTTTGAATTGCTTTCAACCAAGACAAATGCATTCACCAAGAAATGTAATTTTAACATTTTACAACCTTATCTGGCCATGTGGTGTGTGACACATCATCAGACACATGCATACAGTGCTGAAAAGACATGGGAAAAGCATGGGGAAGACCTCTGGAAGCATCTCTGACTCCCAGGTCACTGCCTAAAAGTGTGCCCATCATAAGTGATCCTTGGCGCATGCGAAGATACCTCCCGCCATGCACCTGTCATTGCAGACTTGGAACAATCACCGTCCACGTCCTTGTCCCACTGCAGCGTTCAGTTGTCCCTACCCCATTCCTTGGAATGCAAGCGCAAGTATGCAGGCAGCCACCCACCCACAGGCTGCAATACTATACTGCCAAATTTTTGACAGCTGTTGCACTTGAAATGTGGCCTTTTAGGCTTGTGGAGGCGGAAGCTTTTCACAAGCTCATGCCGGAGGCGGCCGGGTGTCCATACTCGGTCCCCAGCCGCCACTATATTTCCCGGTATCGCCTCCGCCTTCCACAAGCACGGGTCCCACAACATTACCCGTGCCCTCCCCAGTGCACTTACTGGGAAGGACCGCCTAACCACAAACACATGGACAGGTGAATGTGGCCAGGGACGGTACGGAGCCAGTCCACAACTTTTTTTTGTTAAGAGTTGTATATACTCGGTCCCCAGCCGCCACTATATTTCCCGGTATCGCCTCCGCCTTCCACAAGCACGGGTCCCACAACATTACCCGTGCCCTCCCCAGTGCACTTACTGGGAAGGACCGCCTAACCACAAACACATGGACAGGTGAATGTGGCCAGGGACGGTACGGAGCCAGTCCACAACTTTTTTTTGCTAAGAGTTGTATTTAGCTCGGTGAAAGGACTGGCACAGAGGGAAACCGTATGTACCCTGCTTGTCATTTCTCCCAGGAAGTCCAGTAATTGAGCTTGTTGCAGAAGCAATGGCAGCCCATCCAACATCAACTCGCACTTGTCGGTGGTGCTTTGACACACACACATCTTTCTTTGCGCATTTAATTTCTTGAATACAGAGTTGGACAATGGCCTGATCTGTAATGCATTTTGAGAAATAACATGCATAAGCATGGACGATCCACATTAAAAAAGCAGCCATAGAGTGTCCGGGAACCTTCCCCCACACTTTTCTTAGCCAGGGCTGCTTTTGGGTTGGACGGGCCCACCAGAGAACCGGAGACTCCTCCGGCGGGCCCTGGCTTCTCCTTCAGGAGAGTTCATAGTGCCGAGGTGAGGCCATGATGATGATAGAGGCCACCATCTGCTTAGTTTTCTGTTACTTGGAATGCAAGCGCAAGTATGCAGCCAGCCACCCACCCACCCACAGGCCGCAACAGTAAACTGCCAGATTTCTGGGCAGCTCTTTGCACTTGAAATATAGCCTTTTAAGCTCGTGGAGGTAGAAGCTTTTCACAGCCTCATGCCGGCGGCGGCCAGTTGTCCATACTCGGTCCCCAGCCGCCACTATATTTCCCGGTATCGCCTCCGCCTTCCACAAGCATGGGTCCAACAGCATTACCCATGCCCTCCCCGGTGCACTTACTGGGAAGAACCGCCTAACCACAAACACGTGGACAGGTGAATGTGGACAGGGACTGTATGGAGACAGTCCACAACTTTTTTTGCTGAGAGTTGTATTTAGCTCGGTGAAAGGACTGGCATAGAGGGAAACCGTATTTACCCTGCGTGGCATTTCTCCCAGGAAGTCCTCTAAAGCTGCTTGCACTTGAAATGTGGCCTGAACATTACTGCTTATACTTTTCTGTGGGAATTTGCTTGCCTCCTACCAGCCTGGAATATTTCCAGCAAACTATGGTACAACGCCATGGTATTAGCACTGCTCCCAGTACCAGTAGCAAAGCCATCCCCAATTTCCTTCTCAGGAATTTTATTTGGTAGACTGAGTGGCTACCCAAATACATTTTCTCCCAAAGGAGCTGAAGATAGAGTGGCAGTAGGTGCAAGCTTCTCCAGCCTGTTAGATATTAGAGGGTGAACGGCAGCACATTGGATCAGTGGTTAGCACTGAAGCCTTACAGCGCTGGGATCCTGGGTTCAAATCCCAGCAATGGCAACATCTGCAAAGACTTTGTATGTTCTCCCCATGTTTGTGTGTGTTTCCTCCTCAGTAAAAAAGCAGCCATAGAGTGTCCGGGAACCTTCCCACACACTTTTCTTAGTCAGGACTGCTTCTCGGCAGGGTTGGACGGTCCCACCAGAGAATCCTCTGGTGTGCCTTGGCTTCTACCTCAGGAGAGTTCATGATAGCGCTAACTTTGCAGCTGCTATGGGGCTCTTGAGCGGGTGAGAAAGGTTAGCCCTCAGAATCAAATCCTCTGGTGGGCACAATGTTTTTCAATCTGAAACAGCTGCTCAGTGGGAGTTGTATTTCACCACAGCCATAGTCTTTAGCTCGGTGATAGGACTGGCATAGAGTGAAACCGTATCTACCCCGGCTGTCATTTCTCCGTCACCAGGTTTCGCCCATTGTCACACACGACCATGCCTGGCTGTATGTTCAGCGGTGAGTGCCACAGATCAGGCTGCTGTGTTACAGCTTTCAACAACTCTGCAGCACTGGGCGGTTTGTCAATTAAGCATTAAGCATGTTATCTTCAGCACAGCCTGTTGCTGCTTGGCCAAGGCAGTGCTGCAGTGCTGTCAACTTGTCAACTTGTGACTGATGTGGTCATTTTGGAGATGGAGGAGGAGGTGCATGAGCTGAACAATGTGATTACATTGAGGTTAAATTGGTGACACTGTTTTTTATACTAAAGAAAGATCCTATTGTTTTGTTTTTTTACGTTATTTTTTAAGACAAATGCATTCACCGGGAAATGTCATTTTAACATTTTACAACCTTATCTGGCAATGTTGTGTGTGACACATCATCAGACACATCCTTTTTTATTTATGATGGAGGGACTCTGAAAGTCATAAAGCCTATTTTTATAGGGACATCAGACCGCTCTTACTATTCTTAAAAGGCCAGCAAGTCGGTCCTCGCTATTGTTAGAGAGCCATCAGCCGGCTATGCTTTGTTGTTCCCATTATTAACAAGTGGGTCTCCTATACTGTTATTGCGTATTCAGTGACTGCAAGGGCTGCCAAAAATTTGAATGCAACCCAATACCCCTTTGAAGAGACATAGTGGAGGGTCTCAGAATTATTCCCATTAAAAAGGAGCGGGTCTCCTATAGTGGTAATGCCCATGCTGTGACTGCACGGGCTGCCAAAATTTTGGAAAAACCCCACTAAGAATTTAAAGACACATAGAGCAGGGCCACAGTAACAAGGTACGACATGTTCCAATTAGAAAGGAGAGGGTCTGCTATACAGTTATAGGGTATGCAGTGAGTCCAACGGCTGACCAATTTCAGGAAAACCCCACTAAGAATTTAAAGACACACGGAGCAGGGCCACAGTAACAAGGTACGACATGTTCCCATTAGAAAGGAGAGGGTCTGCTATACAGTTATAGGGTATGCAGTAAGTCCAACGGCTGACCAATTTTAGGAAAAACCCCACTAAGAATTTAAAGACACACAGAGCAGGGCCATAGTAACAACAAATTCCCATTAGAAAGGAGAGAGTCTCCCATAGTGTTGGCTTATGCAGTGAATGCAAGGGCTGTCAAAAATTTGGAGGCACTTCAATGCCCCTTGGAAGAGACGTGGAGGAGGGCCTCATAAAAAAATGTTCCCATTAGAAAGGAGCGGGCCTCCTATACTTGTAATGCCCATGCACTAAGTGTATGGGCTGACAAACATTTACCCCTGGGGGGGTATACATGAACATACTGTATAAGACATTTTTTTTACGGGCATGATAAACACCCTTTGAAAAAATTATATGGGTGTTGCATCACGGACCACGGTCACCCTGGTGATATGGTGGTGGAGGATGAGGAGAAGGAGGAGGACAAGAGCAAATAGACAAAATCAGGAAGCGTATACCCATGTGTGGGTGTGAAAAGGTGTATGGGAATACACCTATCCCAAGAAAAGACACTGGATTTGAGTTTATGTTACGCTGCTATCATTCGGTGGTGTTGAGAAGTCTGGCCCAATCCAGCCCTTGTTCATTTTTATAAGAGTCAGCCTGTCAGCATTTTCAGTTGACAGGCGGATGCGCTTATCAGTTATAATTCCACCAGCGGCACTAAAAACCCGCTCTGAAAATATGCTGGTGGCAGGGCAGGCCAGGACCTCCAAGGCACAGAGAGCAAGTTCATTCCACGTATCCAGCTTGGATACCCAATAATTATAAGGCACAGAGGAATCACGGAGGACGTTGGTACGGTCGGCGAGGTACTCCCTCAGCATTTTCCCAAACTTTGCACTCCTTGTGAGAGTACCCCGCGCCCCATTTTTGTAGACCTGTCCGCCTCAGGAATAAGATTATAAAGTTCTCCTTGTAGCGTGGGTCTAGAAGTGTCACCAACCAGACTGTCACCCAAAATTTTGAGAACGCGAGGGTCATGGGAAAGGCATCGTAACATAAACTCAGCCATGCGTGCCAGACTACTAACAGGCAAGACTTCTGTGTCCTCACCAAGAGGATGACTGACCATGCTCTCCTCCTCCTCCTCTCTGTCCTCTTGCCATCCACGCTGAACAGATAGCATGACAGCTGTGCAAGTAGTACCGTCTATAGTGCATGAAACTAGCTCCTGTCCTTCCTCCTCCTCCTCCTCTTCCTCATTGTCACCCAATCCACATTGGGATGAGATGAGGCTTGGCTGTGTGTAATCACCCTGTATGGTTCCTTGCTCCATCTCATCGTGCTCCGCCTGCAATGCATCCTCTTTGATTGTGAGCAGAGAGCATTTCAGAAGACAGAGAAGCGGGATGGTGATGCTAATTATGGCGTCATCGCCACTCACCATCTTGGTGGAGTCCTCAAAGTTTTGGAGGATGGTACATATGTCTGACATCCATGTCCACTCCTGAGGTCTTATGTATGGAGTCTGAACTGAATACCGACGGCCTTGTTGATGCTGGTACTCAACAACTGCCCTCTTCTGCTCACAAATCTTTGCCAACATCTGCAGTGTAGAGTTCCAATGCATGGGGACATCACACACCAGTCTGTGAGCCGGAAGATGCAAACACTGCTGAAACACTGCAAGGGCGTGGGAAGCTGTAGCTGACTTTCTAAAATGGGCACACAGGCGGCGTACTTTAACAAGCAGATCCGGCAGCTCCAAGTAGGATTTGAGAAACCGCTGAACCATGAGGTTAAGCACATGGGCCAGGCATGGTACGTGTGTGAGCTCGCCTCGCCTCAGAGCTGCCACCAGGTTCCGGCCATTGTCACACAGACCATGCCTGGTTGTCGGTTCAGCATTGTGCGTTTTTTCACCTAAGCATATTAGCTTCAGCACAGCCTGTTGCCGCTTGGCCGAGGCAGTGCTAAGTACTTCCAGCTTGTGACTGATGTGGTCATTTTGGAGATGGAGGCTGAAGAGGAGGAAGAGGCTGAGGAGGATGAGGTGCAGGAGTTGTAGACCGTGGGGGCAACCCTGATTGACCTAGGGCTCGCAATCCTTGGCGTCGGGAGGCCATGTTCCGTCCCAAGGTCCGACTGGGTCCCGGCTTCCACTCTGTTAATGTGGCGCCCCTGAGGGTTCAGTCGCCACAGAGGTATTGCATCTCATCCAGAGGTGTGGTACCTCACTCTCAGGTAAGGAAGGAGTATGGCTCAGGACCCTAACACCAGCATTCACTACACCACATTTCCGGGGGACAGGGCGAGATTGCTCCTACGAGAGAGCACAGTCCCTGATCCCTGGCTGGAGTGGGGGGAACCACCTAGAGAGGGGAAACAATGTAGTGGATGGGGTGGAGGACGTAGATCCTGGGAGCACATGACAGAGAGAGTATAAAATAGAGACACCATCTTAGATCAGGGTTCGATAAGTCAGAGGAGGAGAAGTGACAGGAGCAGAGGCTCTGCATGAGCTCTGCTCCAGAGGCGGGCCTAGACAGTGAGGCCCAAGTCTGGGAGAAGCAAGGAGGAGAGAGAGCAGGAAGGCTCCAGGAGGAGAAGAGAAGGGACCCTAGGGGTATGGGCTGTGCAGAAAGCCACCCGTAAGCCCGCTGCTACCAGGAGGTAGAGGGATCAGGCCAGATAAGGGGAACCGGTCCCTCAACTAGCGGAGAAACAGTAAGGCTCAACTAGAAACCGGAGGCTGCAGCACTTTATGTTCCGTAAGCCAAAAGTCCACACCAGTCTCACTAAGAAGGTAGCCACATAGGACCCAGGGAACGGAACACACGTCGCCCGCCAAGGCCCGAGGGTACCGGATAGAAGTGTCACTGAGTGTGAGGTGCAGGGAGAAGGCCAGAGAAAGGACACACAGAAGGGGGTCCTGCTAAATACTCCGGAGTTACCTGGGGGTCGGCTGAACCCCTCACTGAGTGAGCACAGAACGACGAGGGCCGTTACATGGGTCCCTGTAACAAGAACTGCAACAACTGTGAGTAAACATCTTGGGACTGCATCACACGGACTCTGTGTTCATTACTGACTCCCTGCACTACAACCACCATCATCCACACACTGCCCTGAAGCTAACTCTTCCTGTGGGGAGTTATACCATCATTGCGGCAAAACCACCAGTTTCAGAGGACTGTTCCGCAGCGGCGGCCCCCTTTAGCCGCACTCCACAGGTGGAGTAGTCGGACATTATAAAAACCCATATAAATAACCCCTTGGATTGACCGCCCTGGGTCACGGACCGGGTCACCGCCACAGTGACTACAACCCCCGGTATCTGCCGGCCCGGCTCCGTGTACCCCACGGCCCAGGGGGCGCGTCATTAACCCAGTGTCCCATCAGCGACATGTACCGTCCCTGCCCACAAGCACTTGTCCACGTGTCCGTGGTTAGGTGGACTTTACAGGTAACTGCGTTGTTGAGAGCACAGCTAATGTTTTGGGACACGTGCTTGTGTAATGCGGGGATGGCACACCGGGAGAAATAGTGGCGGCTGGGGACCGAGTACCGAGGGACGGCCACCGCCATCAGGTTGCGGAATGCTTCCGTCTCCACGAGCCTAAAAGGCAACATTTCGAGCGCAAGCAGTCGTGAAATGTGAGAATTTAGTAGTGTGGCCTGTGGGGCGTTGGCAGCATATTTGCGCTTGCGGTCCAAGGACTGGGGTATGGACAACTGAACGCTGCGCTGGGACAAGGACATGGACGTGCTTCCTGATGCTGCTACTTGAGAGTGTGCAACGACAGGTGCAGGGCATTGGGCGTCTTCACATGCACCATGGACAGGTGATTGGTTTACATGCACAACAGCGGAAGAAGCAATGGTGCCACCCGCAGACACTGTTCCTGGACCCTGGGGTTCGGCCCACAAAGTCAGGTGCTTTGCTGCCATGTGCCTGATCATGCTGGTGGTGGTCAGGCTGGTCGTTTTGCCACCCCTGCTGATGCTGGCCTGGCAGGTGGTGCAAATGGCCTTTTTGGGGTTATCGGCAGAGTCTTTAAAAAACAACCAGACTCGGGAAGACCTAACAGTTGTACTGGCAACTTCCTTCATGTTGGTCTTAGGGGGAATGATTGCCTCCCTTCTGTCTGCGGCCACCACACCGCTTCTTCCTTCCTGTTGGGGTGCTCTGCCTCCCTCCCCCTGTGTGCTGCTGTCCTCGCTCTGCATGTCTTCCTGCCAGGTTGGGTCAGTTACTATATCATCCACTACCTCGTCTTCCACTTCCGCACCCTGGTCCTCCTCCTGACTCAAAATATGGCTGCTCAAATATTTGGGCATCGCTACACGCAATCTCCTCTTTCCCCGCTTCAAGTGGACCGGGCGAGAGGCCCGAATCTATAAATGGAAAAGTGAACAGCTCTTCAGAGTGTCCAAGTGTGGGATCAGTTGTCTCTGGGTACTCGGCATGGTGGGAGGAAGGCAGGATCAGGGTGAGGAATATGCGGTCCAGACTCACGGCTACTGAGACTTGACCATGTGGAAGACAGGGTGGTGGTGGTGGTGGTTAAGTGACTGGAAGCATTATCCGCTATCCAACCAACAACCTTTTTACACTGCTCTGGGTTCAATAGTGGTGTGCTGCGGTCCCCTGGAAATTGGGACAGGAAGGTCAGACGAGAAGATGTGGGTGTTTGTTGTGGCACAATTTCAGCTTGCCCACGGCCTTGTCCTCGGCCTCTGCATGCACCATTACCATCACGTCCAGTTCCCCATCCCTAGCCACGTGCCTTGCCCATTTTAAATGTAGGACAGTATCTTCCACATTCACTACAAATGACTGAGTTTGGAGCGAACTTATATGTGATCCGTGTGACAGAGAGAACAGAGTTTCAAATAGCTGGCCTGTAGGTAAGTAGTTTGAACAGCAAACTGCGGTGAATTGCTTCAATGACACACTAAAGGAAGTTTTTAATGGAGGCCAGAAATGGCAGTATTTTCTGACAACGTATACGTGATCCGTTTGATGGAGAAAACAGAGTTTTAAATACCTGGCCTGTAGGTAAGTAGTTTGAACAGTAAACTGCGGTGAATTGCTTCAATGACACACTAAAGGAAATTTTTAATGGAGGCTAGAAATGGCAGTATTTTCTGACAACGTATATGTGATCCGTTTGACGGAGAAAACTGAGTTTTAAATAGCTGGATTTCTAGCGCTCTAATATGGAAAGGACCTGGCTGTATTCTGCAGTGCCAACAAGCAAATGGCGCAGAAAAAATGGTGTTCTCTGGATCGCTTTTTAAGCAAATAATGAGGATTAAAATCCAAAGAAAAGTATTCCTGGCACCTGAGACCTGGGCCTTTGTATAGAAATATCTAACAGCAGCAGAAGGCAGAATTGGAATGGAGCCTCTTGTGCTCTATGCACTTCAGTCTGCTATATACACCGCCTGCCTATACACCCTGCCTGCCTGATATCTCTGCAGATGGATTAGTCCTCAGAAGGACTGTTTGTTAAGATGGATATGTGTAATGTACGGTTTTTCTCCCTACACTACCTAATACACAAGCAAATCTGTCCCTGACGCAGCAGCACCTCTCCCAAAACAAGCAAATGGCGCAGAAAAATGGTGCTCTCTGGATTGCTTTTTAAGCAAATAATGAGGATTAAGATCCAAAGAAAAGTATTCCTGGCCCCTGAGACCTGGGCCTTTGTATAGAAATATCTAACAGCAGCAGAAGGCAGAATTGGAATGGAGCCTCTTGTGCAATATGCACTGCAGTCTGCTATATACACCGCCTGCCTATACACCGTGCCTGCCTGATATCTCTGCAGATGGATTAGTCCTCAGAAGGACTGTTTGCTAAGATGGATATGTGTAATGTACGTTTTTTCTCCCTACACTACCTAATACACGATCAAATCTCTCCCTGACACAGCAACAGCTCTCCTTACACTGTCTGATCCTGAGTGACTGTGACGAGCATGGCGGCGCCAGGTCTGATATAGACCTGATGACGCTGTGTGGCTATCCAATCACTGTAATGCCCACAACCAACATGGCTACGGCATTACAGTGCATGGCAGGCAACCCCTGCATGTTCATTGGCTCTCTAAAGAGCGCCAAACATGCAGGGAGGGGACCCGAGTTTCCGCCCGAGCAACCCGGAAATACTCGACGAGCGCTGAGCATCTCGAGCAGTGAGATGCTCGGGCGAGCACCGAGCAGTAGCGAGCATGCTTGCTCATCACTACTGCCCACAAATCTGCAAAAACACTAGTGCATGCCCTCATCATCTCCCGCCTCGACTATTGCAACCTCCTGCTCTGTGGCCTCCCTTCTAACACTCTCGCGCCCCTCCAATCTATCTTAAACTCTGCTCCCCGACTAATCCACCTGTTCTCCCGCTATTCCCTGGCCTCTCCTTTCTGTCAATCCCTTCACTGGCCCCCCATTGCCCAGAGACTCCAGTTCAAAACCCTAACCATAGCATACAAAGACATCCACAACCTGTCTCCTCCATACATCTGTGACCTAGTCTCCCGGTACTTTTCTGCACGCAACCTCCGATCCTCTCAAGATCTGCTTCGCTACTTCACCTCTTATCTCCTCTTCCCACAATCGCATATAAGATTTCTCCCGTGCATCCCCCCTACTCTGGAACTCTCTACCCCAACACATCAGACTCTAACCTACAGTGGAAACCTTCAAAAGGAACCTGAAGACCCACCTCTTCCGACAAGCCTACAACCTGCAGTAACAGTCTCTGCACCATACTGCTGCACAACCAGCCCTACTCTCACCTACTGTATCTTCACCCATCTTTTATAGATTGTGAGCCCTCGTGGGCAGGGTCCTCTCTCCTCCTGTACCAGTCTCCGTCGCATTTTTGTTCAAGATTATTGTGTTTTTGTTATGTATACCCCCTTTTTCACATGTAAAGTGCCATGGAATAAATGGCGCTATAATAATAAATAATAATAACAATAATATAGATTGTGAGCCCCACTGTGGGCAGTGATGATGTCTGGAAAGCGCTGTGGAATTAATGGTGCTATATAAGAGAATAAAATAAATATGGAGGTACTGTTACGTCCTTAAAGACATCTATGGGGCTATAGATATTGCCTTCTTGAATCAGTGCTTCCAAGATAGAAAACATTTGCAATACGATGTCCAACCGGATTTAGCACAACTTCAAACTAGTGAGATAACACCAGAACTTCATGTTGTGCAAAAATTGTGCACATTTTATAAGCATTTTATGCTAGTATTCTTGCATAGAAGCTCTCCCTCAGAGACTTTTAACAAAGTGCTTCATGCTATTTGATAAATCTGGCTATATATAAAACCATTTAGTCTATGTTTCACACCACCTATTAGTTGGCTTACACAATTGTAGTGCATTTTTAGGCACATCGTGTCACATGTTTGACTGCGCCCATTTCCCGATAAGCCGTACCCCTTTGATGAACCGGGTCACATGTCTAAAAAGCATAAAAAATATGGTGCTAATCCAGAGAGTCATTTTTTTATGTTAATTATGCCAGAATTCTGGCACATTTAGCTTGATAAATATGTTGGCCCACATTTCTCAGAACTGTCTAAAAGAAAAATAGTTGTTGGTGTCCTTACCAACCATTCACAGCACAGCTTTCATTTTACAAACCCAATTTAAGAAATGATGGCTGAGTTCTGATTGGTCGATACTTGCTATGAGCAACAAGACAAGTTTCTCCTTTAGACAGTCTTGATCCATGAGGCTCAGCATTCCTTCATATAAAATAGAGGCATGAGGAGACGTTATAGAGGTCTAGTTGTGCTCTTAGGTTGTAATATGCCAGTGTGAATGCCGCCTAATTGACATGAAATGTTATTTTGTCTTTGTTTGTCTGTATGGGTAAGCTGCAGTGAGTCAAGCGGCAAGTCTTCAAAGCTACTTTGCTTTATTCCTAGGCATGCATCGATGAATTGTCTAGGCTTATGCTTAGAATGGTAACCAGCAGAGACCACTGTTAGCTCATTAAGACAGCGAGTATATGAGTCCTGACCTAGAGGTGCATTCTCCTGCTCTCTAAACATTGGTTGTGTCATTCCATTATTATTTTTGCACTAAGACACACTTTCAGGAGCTATGTCAGGTTGTGAGCAGTATTTCATATTTTCTCAATAAAATAAGAGACTTATATGTGAAATGTTAGAGACAGCAAAACGGGAAATTGGAGAGGATTTAAAGCAATCAACGGCTGAAACAAACATTATATTACATTTCTAGGTATCAATTTTTGAGCTGCTTGTTAGGTTGTTAGTGTCTGCAATGTGCCGTATAATGTATCAAATAAAGGAACCAAAGCCTTAGAACATTTATTAGATTTGATCAGCGCAGTAAAAGAGACATTATTGAATAATTGTCAGGCTCCATGGCGTTAGTACAATGTGGAATCAATAATCATTGTACACAGATCACCACTGAATAATCTAAACACTCATGGACACAGCAGGTCAAAATTTTCATGTTGATCCAATAAAAGATATGATGCTAATCTGCCAGTCTGCTAAACTGCTCCCCTCTAAAGCGACAACATGGCTTTCTCTGCTTGAATCCAACTGCACTAATGATACTTCATATCAAATGTGGAATGGCTGGTGGGAAAGAGACTTCAAGTGAGGAATACTGGAGATATGCATGCAAAACAGATGTGGTTGTGTTGACAGTAAGCATTGCCGGTGATTACGTTGAAAAGGGCGATCCAATTACTTTGCTTAAAGTAAGATTATAAATAATTTGAAAACTGACAGTAATATTTGCCTGTTGTCGCTTAGCACGGGAAAAGAGATTATTAAGTTTGCTTTTTTAAAAAAATCTGCATATACTAAGTACATTTAAAAATATACTGGCCATGTAATAGACCTTCTGCCAGCTATGTTTTTTGTAACAAGCTTAAAGGGAATCTGTCAGTAGGTTTTTGCTATGTAATCTGACAACAACATGATGTAGGGACAGAGACTTTGACTGCAGCGATGTGTCACTTACTGGTCTGCATTCTATTATTTTGATACAATCACAGTTTTCTCTGCTGCAGATCTAGCAGTGTTCTGAATGCTAAGGCTGCGTGCCCACTATACGTTTTTCAAGCGTTTTTGCCACGGAATTTCTGGAGCGAAAACGCTTAAAAAACACTTGGTAATACGTGCCCCATGGTCCCCAATGATAATCTACATGTGCTGTGCACATGTTGCGGATTATCATTGCGGAAAAATACGCATGTCCATTAATTTTGCGGACACGCAGCGTAATCGCCGCCATTGACTTGCATTAAATCGCTTAATATCCGCATCACTACATGTGCACATGCGGATATTAAGCAATTCAATGTGCGAATGGTACCCGGGTTTGGAGAAGAGGAGACTCTCATCCAGACTCGGGTACCATAGAATCTGTTAAAAATAAGAATTTAAAATAAAAAATAAAGATTATACTTACCTTCTGATGGCCCCCGGTCTCCTCAGCGATGCGTCCGGTCTGTTGTATGGGTCGCGGTGGTGTGAAAGTACCTGCCATGACGTCATTTAGTCATGTGACAGGTCACGCGACCACTGACGTCGGCGGTCACGTGACCTGTCACATGACTAAATGACGTCATGGCAGGTCCTTAAACACCACAGCGACCGATACAACAGACCGGACACAGCGGAGAAAACACCGGGGGCCATCGGAAGATAAGTATAATCTTTATTTTTTATTTCTTACCATTCTTATTCTTTTTTTTAACTATTACTTGGTCACACTATATAAATCCATGCCAGTTGCATGGATTTATATAGTGTGAACAAGTTGTCAAGCACTTTCCAAGTGAGGCTAAAATTGCTTGGAAAAGCGCTTGATAATCCACATGCAGAAATGCATGCAAAAACGCTTGACAAACGCTTCTACCTGGCAGGAAAAACGCATGTAAAATCCGCATGCGTTTTTCCTGCCAGGGAGAAGTGGAAAAAATCTGCAGTATTTCGGCATCATGGGCACTTAGCCTAAGCCCTGTATAACCCCGCCCACAGCACTGATTGGCAGCTCTCTGTGTACACTGTACATTACCAGAAAGCAGCTAATGAGTTGTGGGGACGGGGTTTTATAGGTCAGCTTGACTAGGTGACACGAGACACCTAGTCCTGTTGTGATAATATCCTGCTGATAAAACACTGATTTCATTGAAACACACAGCCCAGTAAGTGACATTACTGGAGGAATTAGGCTCTCAGCCGTTACACCATGCAACTCTCAGGTGACATAGTAAAAGCCTGCTGACAGATTTCCTTTAAGACTCCCTACAAATTCTGAGTATTATGAAGTAATTAAAAAAAATAAATACTCACCTCTCCCTAGTCCCGTGCTGCTCAGGTCTTGGCAGCGAGCACTCTGAACTGCTGCACTGCTCAACATAGTGGGCACTTTGTAGTGACATCATCGCGCCTGCTGCGCTGAGACGGCAGATGCAGAGGGAGAATGATGGCGGAGGGAGAGTCAGCTGACGGCTCCCTCTATCATCATTGCTTTCAAATGTATTGGCATCCAGGATGCCGATACAGTTGAAAGTGCGATGCCAGGCAGGGGGCCCGCTTGGCATTGCGGGCTAAATACACTCACCCTGCAGGCCAGAGTTTGACATGTGTGCTATAGTGTATTGTGTAGAAAGCATTATCAAAGTATTAAGCATCTCTGGCAATAATAATGGAAAGATCGTAGAGGTAATATCCCATGTGGTGATACAGGTTTGAAGTTGGTAATATGAATCTGGCATATTGCTACTAATACTACTACTGATGCTAATCAGGTACTCTCTCATTTTCATCTAGACCTGAGAAATAATAAGTTGCCACTCTATGCACTTCAATGATGCACTATGCAATGGAAATAATTATTCTACCATCTGGTTGAGTGCATGGTTGACTACAAGACAGATTCAAAGCCTCTCCAGAAACATATATTTTAAGACCAACCAAATTGGTTTTGTGACTATGACTGCAAGAGTAGCTCTTGATAGAACTCAAGGGTCTATTCATTTCAACTATAAAACTAACAAAACATGGCACACTGATGTGTTAGGGAATACTGTAATATGTACATGTGTAGCGCCCCGAGGGCTCGGCCGCTACAGGGGTATTGCACCTCAGACCAAAGGTGTGATATTCCACTCCCAGGTAAGGATGGAGAATGGACCAGGGCTCAGTTAGCTGCATGCAGCACACACACCCCATTTCCCAGGGACAGCTCAACGGTGCTCCCACTAGATAGAAGTGCAGGCACGACTGACCATGTCCCTGCTGGAGTGGGGAGGGAGGGGTGGAACACCCAGTGCTGTAGGGGCAGATAGGGGGCGGTTCCTGAGCGTAGGAAGGAGCCCATTGGTTGCTGGTCACCTGGGCTCATGGCTAGAAGGAGGTATAAAAGGTGGGCACCATCTTAGAACAGTGTTCAGTTCAGTCTGTGAGGAGAGGAGAGCTGACAGGGAGCAGCAGCTCAGGCTGAGTGCTGCTCCAGAGGCAGGCCTAGAGAAGAGGCCGGGGCCTGAGAGGAGAAGGAGAAGTGGGCCTAGAGAAGAGGCCGAGGAGGAGGTGAAGGGGAGCTGAGATTCTAGCTCATCTCAGCTCCAAGAGAAAGGAACAGAAGCAGAAAGGAGCTGCAAAGAAGGAGAGACAGAGAAACAGAAGGGCTCAGGAACAAGAAGGTGGAAGGGACCCTAAGAACCCACGAGAATCCAGGGTGCAGGGTCAGGCAGATTAAGGGTACCGGATCCCAAGTTGGTGGAGGAGAAACAACCCTCAGCCAAAGACCGGTCGTCGTGATCATATATTGGTGCGACACCTCATCAAACCTGCTAGGAAGGCACCATATAGGACAGCGGAGGACGGGGCCCACGTTTAACCGCACAGGTCCGCGGCAGCTGGACAAAAGTGGGTCACTGGTGAGGCAGGCCAGAGAAAGGATAAAAGGGGGTCCTGTGCCATGCTCCTGAACTGCCTGGGAGTTGACCGAGCCCCACACCTGGTGGACGCAGCACGGCTCGGGCGGTCACTGCTGACAGAAGTGACCCGGAACAAACGAACTGTGAGTAAAAACCCTGGACTGTAACTTGTTGTCTGTGTGTTCCTTCGCGCCTCCAGCACTATTAGCACCGGGACTCACACTACCATCACTCCCACCATCCACTACACTGCCCTGGGGCCGCACTCTTCCCGTGGGGAGTCTCATCACCTCAGCTGCACCCATCATCAGCCCCAGCGGACTGCCTTGCAGCGGCGGTTCCTAATAACCGCAATCCACGGGTGGCGTAGTCGGACATTATCTGAAGCACGTAGCAGACTACCATTGGTCTGACCACCCTGAGCCGCGGGACCGGGCCGCCACCACTACTACCCCCATCGTTCCCCTATCGCCCGGATCCGCGTGCCCCACGGCCCAGGGGGCGAGTCAGCTTTGGCGTAGTCGGCAGGATCGTGACCAACCCACCGCAAACGGGTATTGCGTGCCTGAAGAAGATTGTACATGTACCTTGAAAAGAAGTCTCCCGCCATTTCCAGAAGTTTCCCGCCGTCCGGAGTCATTTCCCGCCATCCCAAGCCGATTCCCGCCCTCAGACGCCATCTTGGACCGTTTCCCGCCATCCGCAGCCGCTTCCCGCCATCGGACGCCATCTTCGGGACGCCGCTCAGGAAGAAGTGGGGCGTGGACGCCGAAAGCGCGCGAGATCCGAAGCTCCGCCCCACGCACTGACGCTGCGCAAGGTCCTGGAAGGGAGAGGGAGCGACGCTGACGTCACAGGAGCGCGACGCCAGGTCCTCAACCCCGACGATTGACTGCGGAGCCGCGGCCTATGGAGGAAGATCATCGCAAGGTAGGCCACAGTCCACCAGGGGGGAGGAGGACACCAGGAACGGAGAGCAAGATGGCGGACCGGCAGCAGACCAAGCTGCCCAGCATCGGCAGTGCCCCAGCCGTCGCGGGCCCCGACCAGCACCAGGAGAAGACGCGTGATGCAGGAGCGGTCGCGGGAGCAGGTAAGAGGAGTCTCCCTGTCCCAGACGCTGCCAGCGTCAGCCTGCTCCCGGGCCCCCTGGTGGAGCCGCCGATCCCGGGCGCTGCAAACATCGACCTGCTCCAGACCCCGCAACAAGCCCTGCTGCCGAGCCCTCCAGCCCTGGGCGCTGCCACCACCAGCCCGCGCCCAGGCCCAAAGTCGCACCCTTTGATCCCGGGCGTCATTAACAGCGGCCCTCTCCAGGCCCGGTCACAAGGCCTGAACTCCCCAGGCGCCAAAGGACCGTACGCCCTCCATGTCCATCGGCTTGCCGAGGAGGAACAGCAGCACTACGGCTGTGAGGAGAGCCAAGAGGACCTGGATGGGTCTGAAGAACCATATGAGGAGGAAGAAGGAGCATCAGGAGAACACCGTTACTAAGGAACGGTAAATTGAACTGTATATAGTTACCCATCAGGGTATGAGAACTGTTTCAAATTGAGTGTGGTCCCCGTTGGGACTGATATAGGACTGTGTGAAAGTTATCCCCTACCAGGCTGAGGACTGTGAGCAGCCATTTCCCTATCCCCACCGGCCGAGGACTGGGAACGGCCAATCCCTTGTATATAGTTGCGCTTCCTAAAGCGCCCCCTACTGGTTTTATAAAAGAACTGCAACGTCTACCTCAAGACAAGTTCGCTAGAGTGTTGCACCTTTAAGAAGAATGAACACCTGGTCGCAAGTTGCACCGCGACCGTGAACCAAGAATACAAGGATGTGCTTTAATTAAAAATGTTTTAGATTTTATATGCTGCTAAATAGTAATGTGAAAGTTTTCTATAATGTTTTATACAAAAGAGTTCCGGAAGTATTGAAAAAGTTTTCTATAATGTCTAGTGAAAAGAAAAGTATGTCCCATAAAGGGAACTGAACCGTATTGTCTGTTTCTAAATGTGAAAAGTTTTAAAAAAAGGTTTGCATGTCCTGTATTTAACTGTTTTTGCTCTTTTCCAGCCCGAGGACGTGCTGTGCTTTACCAGGGGGGAATGTAGCGCCCCGAGGGCTCGGCCGCTACAGGGGTATTGCACCTCAGACCAGAGGTGTGATATTCCACTCCCAGGTAAGGATGGAGAATGGACCAGGGCTCGGTTAGCTGCATGCAGCACACACACCCCATTTCCCAGGGACAGCTCAACGGTGCTCCCACTAGATAGAAGTGCAGGCACGACCGACCATGTCCCTGCTGGAGTGGGAAGGGAGGGGTGGAACACCCAGTGCTGTAGGGGCAGATAGGGGGCGGTTCCTGAGCGTAAGAAGGAGCCCATTGGTTGCTGGTCACCTGGGCTCATGGCTAGAAGGAGGTATAAAAGGTGGGCACCATCTTAGAACAGTGTTCAGTTCAGTCTGTGAGGAGAGGAGAGCTGACAGGGAGCAGCAGCTCAGGCTGAGTGCTGCTCCAGAGGCAGGCCTAGAGAAGAGGCCGGGGCCTGAGAGGAGAAGGAGAAGTGGGCCTAGAGAAGAGGCCGAGGAGGAGGTGAAGGGGAGCTGAGATTCTAGCTCATCTCAGCTCCAAGAGAAAGGAACAGAAGCAGAAAGGAGCTGCAAAGAAGGAGAGACAGAGAAACAGAAGGGCTCAGGAACAAGAAGGTGGAAGGGACCCTAAGAACCCACGAGAATCCAGGGTGCAGGGTCAGGCAGATTAAGGGTACCGGATCCCAAGCTGGTGGAGGAGAAACAACCCTCAGCCAAAGACCGGTCGTCGTGATCATATATTGGTGCGACACCTCATCAAACCTGCTAGGAAGGCACCATATAGGACAGCGGAGGACGGGGCCCACGTTTAACCGCACAGGTCCGCGGCAGCTGGACAATAGTGGGTCACTGGTGAGGCAGGCCAGAGAAAGGATAAAAGGGGGTCCTGTGCCATGCTCCTGAACTGCCTGGGAGTTGACCGAGCCCCACACCTGGTGGACGCAGCACGGCTCGGGCGGTCACTGCTGACAGAAGTGACCCGGAACAAACGAACTGTGAGTAAAAACCCTGGACTGTAACTTGTTGTCTGTGTGTTCCTTCGCGCCTCCAGCACTATTAGCACCGGGACTCACACTACCATCACTCCCACCATCCACTACACTGCCCTGGGGCCGCACTCTTCCCGTGGGGAGTCTCATCACCTCAGCTGCACCCATCATCAGCCCCAGCGGACTGCCTTGCAGCGGCGGTTCCTAATAACCGCAATCCACGGGTGGCATAGTCGGACATTATCTGAAGCACGTAGCAGACTACCATTGGTCTGACCACCCTGAGCCGCGGGACCGGGCCGCCACCACTACTACCCCCATCGTTCCCCTATCGCCCGGATCCGCGTGCCCCACGGCCCAGGGGGCGAGTCACATGTATAGAGCAGATTTCAGAACGAGGCGTAACATAATTGAATCTACAATTAGCAAATCCAAATTCCAATAAGATATATTAAAATGTCTCCTGGATGTATGATGGAAGAGAAAGAATAAGTAATGCATAAAGTATTTTTCATTTTGTAGCTCTAAACATTATTGTATATTATGATTATTATGCTGTCAAAATATATTCAACCACTTCAGTGTTCCAACCTTTGCAACGTTCATTTAATCATGGCATAGTCACCACTGTCAAAATCAATACATTAAAGCGTAGCCATTTTACCCAATGGTTCCTTAATGGACCAGATCTTTTTTGATTAGGCAAAGAGCATAATGGACTATAAGATATACTCATCAATGGAATGGGGCTCAGAGACTGAAGGTCCAGACCAACTGGTGGCACAATATGACCGCTGATCGGTAAACTTTTATCGACTGGAAGTTGTTTGACTGCCTGTCTATAAAGGAAGAGCAAAGCTAAGGATGCACACTGATATACCTATGCTAGACCGCTCAGTGCCCATAGGCTGCCATAGTTTTTAGCAGTACGATGCGCAAAAGATCATTCTCTCGGTGAACAAGCATTTTGCTCATTCATCAGGTGATCAGCAGCCTGTTTACACGGCAAGATAATTGTGAAATAAGCATTTTTAACAATGCTCGTTCGCAGTGTAAATAATAATTTTCATGAAAAACAATAGTGACACTCTGCTGTCTTTCTCCACTAGATAGAAGAGATATATAAAACAATATTAATCATCTTTTTGTTCTTCATAGAATGTTAGAGTTGGAGGGGACCTCCATGGTCATCATGTCCAACCCTCTGCTCAAAGCAGGATTCACTAGATCATCTCAGACAGATGTCTGTCCAGCCTCTGTTTGAAGACGTCCATTGAAGGAGAACTCACGACCACTCGTGGCCGCCTGTTCCACTCATTGATCACCCTCACTGTCAAAAAGCTTTTTCTAATATCTAACTTTTTTGCATTCTTACTCAATTAGAAAAAGTTTTCTGGGTGTTTGCATTATTTTTTACTCATTTTGGACTTTGGTATTGGGCCTGGTGACTTCTAATTACACAAAGAAGGGCAGATCTTAGATCGGCTCACACTGAAGGATCTAATTTGAGCAGTACCTTGCCTACTTTATACCAGCTCAATGTCCACAGTGTTCGGACTCTACTTAATAGTGACATATATGTTAAGAATGCAATGGAAATTGGTACTGCATGACTCATGGGTAAAAGACACCAAAAGATTTTTGGCTTCAAATGGAAACCTGTACTATTGGGTAGATTTATCATAATTGGTATTACCAAAAATAATACATAAATTTATAGGGCAGCACGGTGGCTCAATGATTAGCACTGCAGCCTTGCAGCTCTGGGGTCCTGGGTTCAAATCCCACCAAGGACAACATGTGCAAGGAGTTTGTATGTTCTCCCCGTGTTTGTGTGGGTTTCCTCCTGGTTCTCCGGTTTCCTCCCACACTCCAAAGACTTACTGATAGGGAATGTAGATTGTGAGCCCCAATGGGGAGAGTGACAATTAATGTCTGTAAATTGACTGAATTGTAAAGTGCTGCAGAATATATTGGTGCTATATAAATAAAAATATTATTATTATTATTATGAGTCAGTCAAATTTCTTCATATAAAAAAAAAAAGGTACCAGAGGTACAGTATGATAACATTGGTTTGCCTTACAAAATAAAATAGACTCCATGGTGAATACCTGTATTTTGCGCCGATATATATATACAGGCTTGTTTAATCTGACACATATTTCCGCTGCGAAAATCTGAGCAGATTTCAGCTGCAGTTGCACTGCTATTTTGCAGGGTGCACTTATGCAGATTTGCATGATTTGTCATTCAGTAGGGCTAATCTTCTACTTTTCCATGTTTTATGATGGATATAAGTAGCGTGTGGAATCCACATAAAGAAAAATGCATTATGGTCCTTTTTATGTCATATAATAAAAGTAGTTTTCTTCCAGAATTATGGAACTATGCAGACTGCAATACTATGTGCAATAAAGTTCTATATTGCATGTCACTTTACTGTCCTTATAAATATGATTATGTGCCTGAGGGATAACAGAAGGTCATCTCCTATTTAATTATTTATAGGCTTAAGGGTGGAGAATATATAGTAACATGCGGAGAATAACTGACAATTTTGCTAGTCTCGGCTTAGCCTTATATGGCCTTTTTTATATTTATTGAGCTCTGAAGACCAATATTGAGCCCTTTGGCTGTATTCAGACTGTCACTACTATAAATATGGCTCTAGTCACTCCGGTGATGCCGATATTATCTAACCCATTTCTATTATGTAATCCTGGTGCACCAAGACTCTGACACAACCCTACAAGACGGAATTGTCATGTGGATGTTAGAGCAGTCATTATAAATATATTTATCAGTCCTTATTGCAACTCATTATAGGATAAGATCATAAAGATTGCTTTGTGGTCACAGCCATAGTTGACAACCATCCAGAAATTCCTGGACAGTCCGTAAAAACAGGGCACTATTTTGCCCTGTCGTTAACATAAATTTGAGGTGTCCGTGATTTTTTTGAGACTGAAGAAACTTTATACATATAATTTTTATTGTAATTAGCATTATTAAAAATATTAAAAATATTGTCTGTCCGTGATTGTTTGATAAGCTGTCCAGAAAAATAAAAAAGTCAAGTTGGCAACCCTGATCACAGCTATTATCATTATCACTGTGTTTTTGGGGGGCTACTAAGGAGTGTTAGCCGTTTTGGAATGTATTGAGAATACGCCACATCAATAGTCATTCTTCTAACATTGTCCTACAAACATATAATCATAAAACAGGAAAATTTGCATTTCTCCAAATAAATTCATTTTACAAATGGGAAATATTAGGGAGTTAAACCCCTAAATAATTACCCCTAAAATTACTTTTCATGCTGTCTGCAAAATAAGGACTAATGTGATCATTTGTAAAGCGATTACTCCCATGAGAGCAGGTAAATAAATCAAGTACCAAATTATTTGTTAATACTCTAAGACAATGTAACAGTCTTAACATAATCCTTCTAATCATCCATGGAAGGTAGCAAATTGTAAAGCCCCTGAAAACAGTTAATACAAAATTCCTATGTACACACAAACACGACTTGTATCCAAGCTATAATTATACGGCAGGGACATCAGAACCAGTGTTTGTAAAGGAAAGAGTTCATGCAGGATTTAAATCCCCACTTACTCATTACAACCATAATCCTCATTATTATAGGGGTCTGAGCATTCATATAAGTATGGAATGGATTTGCAGAGCACTCTGTACATTTTTACTAAATTAATTGGTTTAACTTGTCTTCCGCTCCTTCTTAAGCATCTGCTTATATGACCAGGACTGTCTTGTCTATTAACTGTATATTTCACACTGCTATAATGCAAAGTAGTGCAAATGTTATGCTATAATTATATAATAACTGCTTTATTAATTGAGATATTCCAGGCTATTAGGAATTTAAGTCTTAGCATCCATACACATGGCATAGCTCCATGCACTGACGTTGTACGCCAGCACACATATTGCGGGTCTGTAGGCACTCCACGAGCTGCAGTACGCTACTGAAGTAAGGCACTGTACTCTGCATGACTTCTAAGGGTGGCCCATACACCTGTAATAGCTGTCAGGCAAATTCTTCTTTAGTCTATAGCAAGAACAGCACCATAACCCACCATGAACCCTGATTCCTACTTGACCTCACTTTACATATGCACCTTAATAAGGAGAGGGAAATAAATCCTCGAGACACTTCTGGAGATGGCGAATGTCCCATGAGAACAGTTAATCTCACATGTTAAAATTTAAAGGGAATCTGTCAGAAGGATTGTCCCATCCAAGCCATCTATTTGGGCATGTAGGTCATAAGAAGCTGAATAAAATGATTCCTTAAAATTTGTGATATGATGTCTTATTCCAGAGAAATCCACATTTTTCTTATATGTAAATGAGCTATTCAGGACTATGGGCCAGACACTGATCTGCATGAGAATCTGCCCACAGGGACTATTTTACTTAAAAGGGGGAGTTACCGATGTAATGTGTAATGGCCGCTCTCTGCTCTCCTTATCTATCTGTAGAGCTGTGTGTGATTATACCTGACACATCTGCAGGTTCCTTCCATCTCACAAAACAGCAGAGCTGTGAGAGCTGCAGCAAATATATTTGTAAGAAGACAAAGTATAGTTCTACTGTTCTATATTAGTTCAATGTCTCAGCACCCCCTTTTATTTAAAACAAGCCCTGGAGGCCGATTCTCATGCAGATCAGTGTCCGGCCCACAGATCTTAACAGCTCATTTACATATTAAAAAAAAATGGATTTATCTGGCATAAGACATCGGATCACAGATATCAAGGTATCATTTTATTCAGTTTCCTATTACCTACATTACCATATAGATGGCTTAAAAGCTTGATCCTACTGACAGATTCCCTTTAACATTCCCAATCTTTTTTTTATCTGCTATCATTGGTCAGACAATAATCACACAGCCTCCATTAATATAAGGTACATTCAGTGGTCCCGCCTAAATAGGCCGCTTCATATGACTTTGTGTATATGCAACAAAAATGTGAGAAGTTAAAATATAGCTTTTAATAAACTCAAATTAAATATAAGAGTCGATATAAAAAGAGACAAAATCTCTACTGCATACCACAAATTGGAGATTATTCCAAATATGTGACAGTAAAATTCATCTGTACTGAGTTGTCTCAAGTAGAAAATGGATATCACTTAGATATCCTATATATAAAAAAAGAGAAGATATCCTCAAATATGACTCCAGAGCAAAGTATATGCAGTAGTTATAATAAGGAATAAAGGAACAATCTCACCAATTAGTTGTTAAGAAGATATAGGGGCATAAGTAACGGTCCCGGTAAGTCCATTAAGGTCTTATAAGTATCAGAGGGGTATTGATCAGACACCCTAGTTATTCCCTGTCAGAGCCTATTGTTACCGAGGGTTATAGCTACTGGAAACTTCCCACTAGTCTCAATTACGCTCCCGACGCGTTTCCTACCCTTGAATTCATCAGGGAAGTTAAGCAGTGAGGATATAGATTCCTAAATAAGGTAATTAGACATCTTTGTCAGGATGCCGGCTAAAAGGACATATTGCCGCATTACCGGCTAATGAATACAGTAACTGCCTTACTAGGAGCAATTTGGCAATTTACATGGTCCCTTTGTGGTCATGCTCACAGTCATATCATATCTGTCTAGCTCAGAGCTGTCTATGAGCATCAGTACCTCGATATATTCCATGAATAGTGTTGTTTGTCCCCCTAGTATTATTGCTTTTAACCCCTTCACGATGCAGTCAATTTCCAATTTTGGGTTTTAGTTTAGTCCTCACCTTCTTCCCAGAGCCATAACTTTATCATTTTTTGTCCACATAGACTTATGAGGGCTTGTTTTTTTGAGGGACAAGTTGTACTTTTGAATGACATCATTCATTTTACCACATAAATGAGAAAAAAATGAGAAAAAATTCCAAGTGCAGTGAAATTGTGAAGAAAAAAAACAACGCAATTCTGACTGTATTTTGAGAATTGTTTTTATGATATACATTTTGTGGAAAAAATACAATATGATTGTTGTTATCAGTACGGTTACGGCGATACCAAACATGTTTAGTTTTTTATTATTTTAGTAGTGAAAAAAATAAGCTGTTTTTAAAAAGATTTTTTTGGGGGGTTGTGTTGCCATATTACAAGACCTGTAACCGTCTTAATTCATCGGTCGATGAAGCTGTGTGAGGGCGTATTTTTTTGGGGTAAGCCAACGTTTTTATTGATACCATTTAGGAATGGATGTGCTTCACGCCACCCGCGATTGTTAGAGGCAGGTCCTGGTTGCAGCACACATCGCACTGGTACCGCTTATAAGAAAATAAGTATAATTTGCCTTTTAAAGCCCCAACTGTTGTATCCAGTCTACAATATGTGACCACTGCAGCCAATCATTGGTCTCAGTGGTCATGCAGAGAATGATACATGGCACAAGACCACTGAAGCCAATGACAGGCTACAACAGTCATTTGTTTTAGGCAGGACCTCACCTGGGCAACCCTGTAGACAAGACTGGTGGGGAGCAGTGGAGAGACATTAGGGTGTTCAACATAATGCCTATTTAGTTATTTTTCATCATTACTTGCCTGTCTCCCAATTTTGAGTGAAAATGGACAACCCTTTAATCTTACGATCCATGTTTGGTCAACTTTTAACCAAAATAAGGAGCATAAGAAATAGTTATTTCTCAGCGAAATGTGTTATTTTTTTTCTTTCATACCAGACCCTGAGGCTGACCGTAGAAAATTAATTAAATTGTGAATATATACTTCTCTGAGTCACAAATTCTAAATACTCACCTCATCAGCAAGTAAGCAAATGTAACTACAGTACAGACCAAAAGTTTGGACACACCTTCTCATTTAAAGATTTTTCTGTATTTTCATGACTATAAAAATTTAACATTCACACTGAAGGCATCAAAACTATGAATTAACAAATGTGGAATTATATAGTTAACAAAAAAGTGTGAAACAACTGAAAATATGTCTTATATTCTAGGTTCTTCAAAGTAGCCACCGTTTGCTTTGATGACTGCTTTGCACACTCTTGGCATTCTCTTGATGAGCTTCAAGAGGTAGTCACCGGAAATGGTTTTCACTTCACAGGTGTGGCCTGTCAGGTTTAATAAGTGGGATTTCTTGCCTTATAAATAGGGTTGGGACCATCAGTTGTGTTGTGCAGAAGTCTGGTGGATACACAGCTGATAGTCCTACTGAATAGACTGTTAGAATTTGTATTATGGCAAGAAAAAAGCAGCTAAGTAAAGAAAAACGAGTGACCATCATTACTTTGAGAAATGAAGGTCAGTCAGTCCGAAAAATTGGGAAAACTTTGAAAGTGTCCCCAAGTGCAGTTGCAAAAACCATCAAGCCCTACAAAGAAACTGGCTCACATGAGGACCGCCCCAGGAAAGGAAGACCAAGAGTCACCTCTGCTTCTGAGGATAAATTTATCCGAGTCACCAGCCTCAGAAATTGCAGGTTAACAGCAGCTCAGATTAGAGACCAGGTGAATGCCACACAGAGTTCTAGCAGCAGACACATCTCTTCAACAACTGTCAAGAGGAGACTTTGTGCAGCAGGCCTTCATGGTAAAATAGCTGCTAGGAAACCACTGCTAAGGACAGGCAAAAAGCAGAAGAGACTTGTTTGGGCTAAAGAACACAAGGAATGGACATTAGATCAGTGGAAACGTGTGCTTTAGTCTGATGAGTCCAAATTTGAGATTTTTGGTTTCAACCTCCGTGTCTTTGTGCGACGCAGAATAGGTGAACGGATGGACTCTACATGCCTGGTTCCCACCGTGAAGCATGGAGGAGGAGGTGTGATGGTGTGGGGGTGCTTTTCTGGTGACACTGTTGGGGACTTATTCAAAATTGAAGGCATACTGAACCAGCATGGCTACCACAGCATCTTGCAGCGGCATGCTATTCCATCCGGTTTGCGTTTAGTTGGACCATCATTTATTTTTCAACAGGACAATGACCCCAAACACACCTCCAGGCTGTGTAAGGGCTATTTGACCAAGAGTGAGAGTGATGGGGTGCTACGCCAGATGACCTGGCATCCACAGTCACCAGACCTGAACCCAATCAAGATGGTTTGGCGTGAGCTGGACTGCAGAGTGAAGGCAAAAGGGCCAACAAGCGCTAAGCATCTCTGGGAACTCCTTCAAGATTGTTGGAAGACCATTTCCGGTGACTACCACTTGAAGCTCATCAAGAGAATGCCAAGAGTGTGCAAAGCAGTCATCAAAGCAAAAGGTGGCTACTTTGAAGAACCTAGAATATAAGACATATTTTCAGTTGTTTCACACTTTTTTGTTAAGTATATAATTCCACATGTGTTAATTCATAGTTTTGATGCCTTCAGTGTGAATGTACAATTTTCATAGTCAAGAAAATACAGAAAAATCTTTAAATGAGAAGGTGTGTCCAAACTTTTGTTCTGTACTGTATATCTAGTAACAATGGTGACCACTCACTGAGAATTTTAGACATAGTTTGGAATGAAAGTTTTTGGGCAGATTTGGCTGCATATAAAAAAATATCCATAATTTCCTAATGGCAGACAAACGTGTTAGAGCACAGGCAGACAAAAAAACGACCCTTCTCTAATTTTTTACACCTTGTGAAATTCTTTTTATCCTAAAATTGCTGTACTTTTGCTACAATGATAAGAAAATGATGGGCAAGAATTCCACTTTCACATGAATGCAATAGCAATGTAATTTGTGGATGAAACACCCCTCAATAGATGATTCACAGAAAAGGATCCTATTGATTTTACTGTGGTGTAATTCTAGGTCCAGAATTCATAACCATGGTTATCAAAGGAAATATGTCAAAGCAAATCAATAGAATTTTTATCTTTGACACATTTTGTGATATTTTGTACCTAGCACTATTGTAACAGATACATGGCAGAACTTTCAACTACTCTCAAATACTGTACATCCCATTGGACTTTATCATGTCAATTTACAGGCTTATTATAAATGGCAATATCACCATTACTGGTTTTAGTCATGCTACTTTGCTTCATGTTACTGCTCTCTTTTCTTCGTTTTGTACTTTATAGAGTCATTTATAAGGAAAATGTTGTACTTTAAACCAATGAAAATTTAATTCTCAGAGAGTATTAATACTTTAGGATAATCAGTAGAAGCTGCTATTATTTCTTTAGATAGTACTTTTATATTTTATCTACAACTTACAGAATATATATGCTTCAACCTCATCCTTCTCTAGCCATCCGTATGGTTATCAAATATGGTTGGAAAAAGAAAATGTACAACCACTTTACACCTTTATGTATTTATGTAATTTTCTTCTAAAAAAACATCTAAACCATTTTTTTAAACCATCAATGGTTCCCAATGTGACCAGCCCTTGCGGTAGACTATTCCACAGATCATTAGCTCTCATGGTAAAAAAGTCTTGCCTCCTCTGGAGATTGAACCTTTCTTCAGGCAGAGGGATTTTTTCTCTTCTGAGGGGATTTTACAAGAAACAGCTTCCTACCATACTTTTTGTATGGGGTCATTTATGTTCTTGTACAAGTTAATCATATCTTCCACCCATTAGACATCTCTTCTTAAGACTAAATAAATGTAATTATTTTAAACCTTCCTAATAACCAAGAATCTCCATTTCTTTTATGTTTGGTGGCTCTTGTTTGTACTTTTTCTAACTCCAGGACATCCTTTCTATGAACTGATGCCCAGAACCAAACAATATATTCCAGATGAGATTGTGCTAACACTTCGTAAAATAGTAGTATTATGTCCCTGTCCAGCAAGTTCATACCTCTTTCCATACATGACAATATCCTGCTGGCTTTAGAAGCTTCTGATTGACATTGCATGATGTTACGTAGTCTGTGATCTACAGGCGCAACCAGATTCTTCTCTTCAAGTGGCTCTCCTAGTTTTACTCTCCCTAGATCATATGATGCCCACATATTATTAGTACCCATGTGCATAAATTTACACTTCTCTACATTGATCCTCAGCTGATAAGTGGATGCCCAAACACTCAATTTGTCCAAGTGAGTCTATAACTTCTGAACATCTTCCATAGGCTATGTCACAATTACTAGGTGGGCCTTATTAATAGTCAAGACCCATTGTTTCCATGGGTCATAAGATGATACCAGTTGGGTCTGATGGTTGCTCATTTCCTTCTATCTCCCCACTAAAATATACATGTTTGAGCTTGGCTTTCCAATTTCTGTCTAATCCCAGAGCACCATGCTCAAGTCGGTCTTGGCTTAGTTCTCAGTCTCAGGCTTTACAGTCTTCTTCTGCATCAGCATTCTTTGTACTAGATCAGGGAACCCTGATCACTTCATAGGAAACAGCACAAAGAACACAGGCATACACCCAACAGATGTTGTCGTGACCTATATATACTATAAGAGACCATTTGCTTGCCCCATTAATGCCAAAGCAGCATTGTTCTTTTGCCCCGTTTTCCAACATCACCACAAGGTACGAAGATACAAGGATCTTGTAAATGGCAAACCTCCTGAAAGGTTACAATATGGGCAGCAGTTCCTTCTGTCATTTTTTGGACCTAACTGGAGTTTTTCACCCCAACTCATAGCTTACTTTTAGCCTCAGAGACACTTGCCATCATGACCGAAAAACACATTATGAATAAAAACAAATGCAAAACATAAACACTTAAAATTACAATAAAATAAAAAGCACACACAGTCTTAAGGAAAAAATCCTCATAGAGGAGAAATTCCTTCTCAACTTCACATACAGCAATAAGACTAGTTATCTGGATCAACATTTCATCACAGAATCTAGTATCCATAAACTGTAATATCATATTTTTAAGAAAGGAACCCCTTGATTTTATGTGCCTTGACTGCAGCTGCCTGCAACTGGTCTCTAAAGTTGAGTTAGCTGTCCACCCATACACTCAAGTCTTTTTCAGTAACTGTCTTATCCAGTGTTTAACCATTTAGTACATAATTGCACATTCTATATCCTCAGCCAAAGTGCATGACCTTACATTTATCTACATTAGCCTTTAATAATCATTTCTCCACCCAAGTCTCAAGCTTGCATAAATCCATCTGAAATATAAAATTTGCATCCTCTGTGTTGATTACCTTTCAGAGTTTAGTATAATCTGATAATCTTTAAATTCTATTCTGTGTGCCCTATATGAGGTCATTAATAAATTAAAAAGAAAAGGGCCCAATACTGACCCCTGTACTAACCCACTTTTAACAGAACATGTTCCATTAATAACCACTATTTGTTTCTTATCATTGAGGCAGCTGTTAACTCTTTTACACATCTTTAGTCCAATTGTTCTCATTTTATATACTACCCTTTTATGTTACACTGTATGAAACCCCTTTGAAAAATCCAGATAGATAATATTCAAGGAATTACGTTGGCCCACTCTGTAATTTACTGTTCAGATTAGTTTGACAGGTCAAAGCTCTAAAAAAACAATTGACACAAAGTATTATACTCTGAGCATATAGGTAGAATACAACTCCAAGAAGTTAGAAATAGTCTAGAGATGGCAAGTAAATATAGAGACAATTTACATATTTTCCAGAGGTGCATTGCGGCTTTAAAAGTCTCCTCACCGTGACATGCTTAACATGTCACTCTCTGCAAGGAGAAATGTTACCCCTTAGATACCGGTCTGATGCCTCTCACCCAGCCAAGCCAGATCTCACATTTTGCACTGTCGAGGGGCAGTATCCCGAAACACAGTGTCTGCAAATTGAGTTTCTGGTTCTGGCTTAGGTAACACCTATATCACAGGATCCACCAATTACACTATGTGATGTCACAGCTCCCTTCACAATGACCTTTGCACACACTCATTAGACACTTCAATACAAAAGATAGGATAAGTAGGTGACCATTGTGGTTATGTACTAATGTTGCTTCCAGAAACAACCAACAGGTTCTAAATAAGCCCCAGTGGCCAGTGTGAACATTGGAAGATTTCTCTTCTTTATCTTTAATACAGATTGTGACAAGTAAAAAAAAATTGCTGAAAAAAAATATTTAACACAAAAACCTAATTAAAACAAAGGTCATAGCTTCCCTTTACGTTGACAGCACAGAAAAAAAAGTTTCAATTCCTAAGTCTGTTTAAAGTTTTTAGATACTCTTCCCACATGGTCATCGTCTCTACCTATGCTGTGCAATGTAATCTTTGTAGAGATTTTCTAGGAAATACAAAGGTGTCTCACGAGGTTTCTGTTTGTACAATGAAACAACATATCCCTCCCCTTCTTGAGGGGATCCTGAAAGAAATCAATACATCCCTAACCCTCTCAGCCCTTCTTCCACATCCTAATTAGCAATGGAGTTCCTGAGAAGGGAAACTGCGGCTTTTGCTTGTCTCTTTACCATTCGGTGATCTGATTAAACTGATACTGAAGTGCCTTATTGCCATGGCAATCACGTGCCAATTCAACACTTATGATATGTCTGAAGCCAGAGATCTTGTATAAATGCTCCAGCACATTTGGATCAATAAAGTAACGCATTTTAAATGTATGTATGAGGATTGGAATAATCTGACATTCTGCAGTTCAATAAAACTGAGCATTTCCTGAAATATGTAATAATATTTATCACTTTGTGGATGCTTTGCTTTCCATGGAGTGCTTGTTATCAGGTTCTCCATGATGAGTGTCATCATGCAGACTATTAATGGGTACAGGAGCCAATATTTCTTAGTCAAATGTAATATTATATATGGTGGAAGCTTATGTGCAATTGCTCTAATTTGTCAAAAACATCAATACTGTATTCCCAAATGTTTCTAGATAAAACGAAAGATTTTCTCCAAGTTGGTTGATTTCTTATCTCTAATAGTAAAAAGAAATGAGCAATAATGTTTTCCTAGGACTCTAGTTAATGCAGATGAGGTGATTTTTCACAGCTAGTCAAGCACACCTAAATTGCCTCTTATACATTTAACTCCTCTTAGTAATGAGCAAATCAATTTGATGTGAATCCAACTCATGTCAAATTATTAGGAATTAGCTGATTTTAGTAAATTCAAGCAGTTTGTGATTTACTTTGCGAATCCCCTCTAATTGTAGCTGTAATTTTACACATTGCGGAAAAGGTGAAGCGGCTGGAAGGTGAGTATAAGAAAGGGGGCAAGGAGGGCTTATATTTAAAGCACCACTCCAGCACTGAAAAAAAAACAGAGGAGTGGAGCTTTAATAACTACAGTTGTGCTCAAAAGTTTACATACCCCGGCAGAATTTTTCCTTTCTTGGCCTTGTTTCAGAGAATATGAATGATACCAAAAAAACTTTTTCTCCACTCATGGTTATTGTTTGGGTGAAGCCATCCATTATTGTTAAACTACTGAGTTTTCTCTTTTTAAATCTTAATCTTTTTTTGTTATCATTCATATTCTCTGAAACAAGGCCAAGAAAGGAAAAATTCTGCCGGGGTATGTAAACTTTTGAGCACAACTGTACATAAATGCATAGTGAATGGGCATTATTTATTGATTACACTGAACTGTTTTTTTAATGATAATAGACCATAACAGAGATTAGATGCATTAAATGTACTCATTAATAATACTAACTATATAAGTCAGTGAAATTTGCCACTGTCACCAGAATAGCGCAACTTTCCAGTGAATTCTAGGTCCAGACTAGACGAGAGATGAGCGGATCTGGTGTTCACAATAGGTCAGGACTTCAGGCTGCCAGTAGGCCCCTCAAGGTCACTGCACATGCACAGTGAGCGTATGGCCAGAAGTCCCGGTCTAGAGTGAACACCGGGCTGAAGAAGTGGTTTGATAGTTGTTCGGGAACTGAACAGGGGGCATGGAGCAATGAGGACAGCTGGAGAGGCGAGCAATGAGGTGGATATGAGTTTTTTTTTCTTTTTCCAACTTACATTTATTATGTTCCTGGGTCCCAGGGCGTAATAGGGAGTATTCAATTCAAGGAAAATTACTTTGTTGCAGATCAAAATTTCACTGTTATATAAGCACAATTTGGATAATTCGAATCTTGTCAGCCCAGGACTTCCGGCTGCATGACACAGAGGTCACTGTACATGTTCAGTGACCTTGCATGGCTTTTACATGGGGCCAGTTCATGACCCAGAGTGAGCACTGGGCTGAAGTTGTGGAGTGACAGAGGCATCAAGAATTGGACAGCGGACAGGGAGTAGGGAGCAGCGGTGCAGCTGGCCGCTATTTCTCTGAATTCCCACGAATCGAATTAAAAAAAAATATATATGCTCCAAAATGCAGATTTTTGTAACATTTGAGTAGAATCAATTCTTCTCTAATACATTTGTCTATCTCTACTTATTACTATTATTTGCACTCTTTTTATTGTATGCTATTTATTTATATTTTGGACTGTTTTATGAACTGCATTTTGTAATCGTCAAAGATACCTGTTTATACAGGAGTAATGCTTTTGTCGCTTTTGAGGATAATCATTTTGAATAAGTCACTCATTTTTCAAGCGAGTTACACAATGCTAAAATGTCACCAGATTCAAACCATAAGATGAATACTTCTTTGAGACACAAAGATGATGAGCCACATCTCAATAGGAAATAATGGCAGGTGTCATAAAAGTGCAGCAGTCATTCAGCTCCGCAGTTATTTAGCCTAGGTTTTCGCCAACTTGTGACTCTTTAGCTGTTGCTAAACTACAACACCCATCATTCTCTCAATAGCAAATTGGGAGTTCTGGTTGAGTAACAGCTGGAGAGTCCACATTAAAATCTATTGATTTATTTTTTCCTCTTTGCCAGCTGTTCACCTTTATTTTGCTTCCTTTCATATTTTAAATCTTATTTTATTCTACTCTTTTGTTTTTTTCTTATATATATTATTTATATTTTCTTTGCATTTTTTTTTATTTAACCTTCTCGATAGGAATCCCAAAACAGCTGTCTGCACATGGAGAGTAAGACTCCAGTATGGTAGACTATCATAAGTCATGTGGCAAGGCCCGTTATAGAGTCAATATTGACTTATCGGGAAACTTCCTCCAATAGGTGGCACTAGGGAGCCATCTTTCTTTTTCTTGGCTCATTTGCATGTGTTGTTTTCCAAGAGAGAATTGCACTGCCTATAAGCCTCCCCATGCCAGTTTAGCGCTCTGCACAAGGAGAAACTGTCATGTCCCACGTCTTAGGAATCATACAGTATTGTACTGTCATTGTATTGTTGCTATTTCATTGCTATGAAATAAGGTTTGCCCCTTTTGAAGTTTGTCCTGTCTCTCTCTCCTGCTCTGATGTCAGTAACCCCTCCCTTCTTCCTCCTGTGCCAGTGTTGTCAGCCATACTCGTTTGAGCTTAATATCTATACACATCTCTGGTTCATAATAGTCTTTTTTACCTACTGTAATTGGGCATAACCACAAGAATTCGGCTTGAAAATAAACCTTGTTCTGAAATCTTCATACATTCTCCTGCAGTCGAGTCAAGCTATCTAATGAAATCTATTCGTGTGAGTACTGGTTGGTAGAGACATCCAGAGAATCAGTGTCTCAAGAGCCCAACACCTGCAGCCTAGTTATGGAGTCAGAATAGAATCTATTCCTCTTTGATTTATACAATGATATGTGTTTTCCTTTTTTTAAATCGCTCGCTGTTTTATGCTGTCATTGATTATGATTATGAATATCAGAAACAAATGCTAAAAAGCCATAAATGCAATTCAGCAAAATAATGCAGAGATTTATCCAACCATACTATGTAAGCATTCAAAACCACACTCAGCATATAGCAGATTGTGCCCTATTTTGTCAGCAAATAGCCACAATCAATGGGCATTGTTCAATTCAACAAGATGTTCACTTTTTCTTGTTATTATGCTCAATTTTTTTGTGAAATAGCACCTTACAGCAGAATACACAAAGGAGATTCACCGGCATACCAACCACCACAGAATGAAAACCTTTGTAAACTGTGATATTTACTAAAGCAGGAAAAAATCTTCAGCAAGTATTTGCAATTTAATCATGTTCATGAGTTCAATACTATGTCACATATCCATAATGTAAAGACTGATTTAATCATACTTTTCACATTGTATCTTTGTGTTCTAGAAGTCAATAAAAAATGTCAAATGGACCCTCAAATGGTCTTCTCTTTATAACATTTAATCACATAAATTGCTCTAGCAAAATAGTAAAATCGAATTTGTTGTTTTCTGTATTCATTAGCACATTTTGCATTTTAAGCCTTGGATATAGTTTTAATTAAGATATATTCATTATTTATATAATCCGCTCTTTTATGTTTGCACAGCTAAATGACATAAATCATAGGTGACCTTTTAGGAAGAGTGGTTACCTTTAGATTAGGGAATCCAAATCATGGATTATAAAAACTTAATTAGTACACCCATTGGATCTACTGAACATGCCTCTGGAGTGCTAATCATACAGCCAGAAGACTAGTTAACCCAAACTCTCCAGAACTCGTTCTGTTCCTAAAGAGCAAAACGGATGCTATATTAGGGACCCCATTTAGTCCTGCTGAATGTTTGAGAGCGGTCAATGAGGGGAGAACATATGTGAGCTATTGTTCACCTCTTTTGCTTGTAAGGTATCTTTATTAAAGGGGTTCTTCAAGAGTGAGATAAAATGGGAGTCCCTGACATAATTCAAACTGAAACCTATCCTAGTCATGTGTCAGTACAAGCTGCAGACTGAAGACATAGCCCAAGTCCCAAACTGTCTGTCAACTGACAAGAGCTGTATCACACATGCCTCAGTCAACCTGGAGCACTTCTGTGATATGTGAAGAAATATGTATTAACCCACGTTGTGCTCGGCGAGGAGATCTCCAGCTTTAGACTTGTAATTTTTCATGCCAAATCAAAAGGATCTGTTGACCCTGTGCCACATCTAACAGTGTTTGGACTGGTTGAATGGTTATTCTTTCAATCTCTTGTTTAACATGAGGAGATGTTTTCTCTTTCCCACCATGTGCATAATATATCTAAGCATGTTAATGGGGAACTTGGAGAAGATAGCTGCTCTCTGAATATTTTCTTGGTTGGCAAAATATAATTGAGGTCAGTTGATTATATGCCAGGAACATCAATAAAAGGAAAAACACACTGCAGTTGTATAATTATATACTATATAGAACATATATACTATGAAGTCATAATACATTAGGCATTAGGCAATAATATACAATAAAATAAAGTTACTTTCACCAATGCTTTCCCGTTAAAGACCAGCTACAGCAGCCCATCTAGGAAGGGCCCTATTGTACCAATCACTGTATTATACCGGAATGATTTGTATTACCCATTATACCACTGAATGAATACCCAATTCTCTTCATAATCACCTTACAAGTATAATACCTAAATAAAATAGCCCTAGGCATCATTTTCTGCCACAGATTGTTGTGCACTGTAAGAAGTTAATGGACAGAAACTAGTGTTACTGTAAAATATATACTTACTTTAGTATCTAAACTATTTGCCAGTGTTCATTGTGATGAGCAATATGATAACACGGGTAATGGTGCATCACCTTCCATCCCGGTGAAATGCTGCTGGCCGCTTAATTACTGCATCACTCACCTCTTTACCATATTGACCGGCTAAAAATAGGATTTACTGCAAAGAGGAATTGTCTCAGGATGCAAGGTAATGGTACGTGAGGAAAAAAGGTTCTTCCTAGTAACTTCATTTCTTTATGTTTTATGACTTCTAACTCTTTATTCTGACTGCAGGATCTTCTGTGTTTTTCTTTTGGGGAAGTATTCCATAAGCTATGTGATTGGTACATGTGACTTTATTAAAATAAGTGAAATATTAAAGCGACCCTTCACCCCGGGACTGAAAGTGACCATACAATTCTCACGTATAGTCAATCTACTGGCGCTCTCCATTTGCCTCCTCCTCTCAGATCACCATTCCTTTTCCAAGTTTGCCACTGCAGTGAAATGGGGAGCACAGTGGTCTGAACAATGCCTCCCCGAACTTTCCATTCCCAAAGTACAGGAAAGCCATGGTTTAGACTTACCACTGCACTTACCATGCCACTGAGGTAGTCATTTTGGAAGCAAGAATAATGGCTTGCCAATCTAAGAGGAGAGTACATTGGAAGGCCACTGGAGGTCACCATGAAGGGCAGCTATGCATGAGAAATAATCATTTTTCTGTCCCAAGTTGAAGAGTCGCTTTAATATACCTTTTTAGTTTTGTAGTATTCTATACATCCATGTTTTCTAATATTTTACTTTCTGATACTAGGACCCCAGGATACATTTTGATAGATATTGCACAAGTGAATGTTCTGGGTTATGAAATCACCTAGCACAAAGAAGGATATGTAATTACCACATACTGCTTAATCTAAACTGGTCTATAACACCTTAGGTAGTCACTCTATTCTACTTCAGATACAGCACATTAAGTTTACGTACTTTTCTAGAAACTATTTTTCTATGCTCCATTGAACAAAATGGCCGGGAGTTTTGGACTCAAGCCATTCATATAGTTGCCTTCACTGTGTGGTATGGCTTTGAATACTTTGGTCTAGGAAACATTTGCATGATTTTCTCCATGTAACAGAATGTTTGAGATTAAAGTAATTCTGGTGAGTTTGATAAATTGTGTCTAATGTGGATCTTACCTGGAAATACTATTATTATAAAAGACATGCTCACTATTTCCCCAATAATAGGATCTTCAGCAATACAGGGTGCGCCTGAGCCATGGTGCCTGAGGGTCCTCAAATCCTCTCTGCAAATCTAAAAGACACTTGTGCTACCAATGGAACACAGAGAAAGGTCTGACCCTATTTTATATTTGATATTGGAGATTTAATTTATGCCTTTATCCCAATATGGGGTATAATTAAAAAAGCTGTTGCCGAGAACATATTCTCATAGCTTTAGCTAAACAATTGTATGATGTTGCCCAGGAGACATATTTATAGTATCTTGCTTAAACTGGCCTTATTTTCTTTCCATCTGGGGTTCTGATATTTTTTGGGTAAGAATAACATAGTCTGCAGCGCTACTCCTTCAAAAATACTGGAACGCCAACAGAAACCTGATAGAGTTCATTAGAAGTTATTGAGATTTATTAGGATTTCTTGGGATCTATGCTGTATCTAGTGAACAATTTAGATAAGAATGTTGTCATCAAAGAGACATGATTCACATATTTTTGAAAAGTCTGAATGTAAATCATATACATAATCCCATTTCAAAGAAACACCAGTATCAGAGTTGGACATATCTATCAGACATCCATGGCATATCATGTAGACAGAATACAAATCTACTTTTAGTTATCACAATTGACCTCCTGACCTTATAGATACCTTGCAAATTCTGTGCCGCTGATTTGATCTCTCACTCTTCAAACTTCACACAATAAGCAGACGGTACAACCATTAATCTCCAATGATTCTTTTACAGTGATAGAAAAATTCAAAATACATAGTTCTCCTAAATACATAAAAAGTAAAAAATCCGACACTATTCTCACCATAGTGGAATCAGTCCTTTAATGAAATGTTCTGGTTCGGTTTAAGCCAAATTCAGCCGGAACATTACCTAGATGGAAACATAACACCAGCACCTGTTGTGACATTTTGGGGACTTCCCTTTCTCACGCTTGCAACTTGTCTCTTACTGTTCGAATAAAACACGTATACCACATACTACTATTGTTTCTCCCAATTTTTTTTCACACTCCTTTCCATTCTTTATTTTCTATTCATCCTTTTTCTTTTGTTCCCTTATTTTCTCTTAAAATGTTCTAATCACAGAACAATGTTCAGTCAGTCTCACATTAATGCTTCCTGAGGTTTGACCCACACACACCATACCACATGTGTAACAGTTAAAATGTCAATAAATGCCCATGTGGTCAAACCTCAAGATGCATGAAGGTGCGATAGAACATCATTTTACATTTAGAACATTTTAATAAAAGATAAGGGATTAAAAGAAAAAGGATGAATGGAAAATAATGAATGTGAAGGAGTGCAGGAAAAAATTGGGAGAAACCACGATAGCCAGACATCTTTTTTAGCATAAATATAAAAAGCCCAATTCATCTAAGCTTTCACGCTAGAATTCTGTCATAATAGCTTTGAAAAGTTCAAAATTTAAGCACAACTTGAAGTTGAAGTTATGTTTTGCGAGTTTTGCCGTTTTCACACCAGTTTCTCCCAGCTTCGTCAAAATTAGTGGAGCTGGAGGACGAGGGCCAGAAATCTCACTCAAGTACCTGAAGAGGCACATGCCACTTGTTATATGCTCCAGAATCATGAAAAGGTGGGCACCTCTTCATGAATCAGAAGCATCTAACTCCAGCACAACCCCTCATCAAGACCGGCGTACCCAACGCCGGTCTTGATTAATTGGGCCAAAGTGTTTGAATTAAGATGGATGGTTTTGGAGGAAGTAGGACGTAATGATTCAGAAGAATTAAATATTCAACTGTTACATCACGAGGTATATTGGATATACATGTTGAGAACACTCAGTCCAAAGGGGATGAATGAAAATTGTAATTTTGATGCTTCTCAGTAAGTACTAATATAGACAATTCGTTTTTTATCATGTCTTCTATATTTTGAACTAGTTAATGATCTATGCAGCATGGATGATAGGTATATTATGTAGTAAAATTAGTATAGGAATTTGTATCCTTTTCAGACTACTTCTATAAATGAAAAAAATTAATATCTTGGAGGTTTTTACGACATAATGATATTAAATATTTAGACCTATTTGTGATTTTATTATCTATTTTTATGATAGGCAGAGGGTATCATGTAGTGTATGTGTTTTAATTGAACAGGAAGAGACGAGTTGCGTGCTTGACAAAGGGGAGGTCCCTGAAACTTTGCAACAGCGGGGACGTTATGTTTCTTTCTAAGCAGCATCACTATTCAATATGGATTAAACCGAGCCAGGATATCTTGTTAATGGACTGATTCTACCATGTTGGGAACGGTGGTGGATTTTCTACTTTTCACATATTAAAGGAGTATTGTGTATTTGTGATGTATCTATTGCTATAATTGAAGAATTTGAATATTAATGGTCGTGCCGCACATTTATTATCTGATATCATGTAGATGTGCTAAAATTGTCTGAGATAGGAGTACTCCTATAACTTTTACAATAAAACTTTTCCAAGTCACTTCTTTACATGTATTTGTAGGGTGTGAAAGTCAGTGAGTTGAGTTTTACCAAAAATACAAACCCTACCTTCCCAGATCAGCTGCATTCCACATGGTCAAACGAATCGCTATTTCCAGATGTCAAAAGACAGAGTGACCCATAGAAATTAAACGTGATGAAAAAAATAAAGAGCTGCTGTGTCTCCCCAGAAAATGCATTTCACATATTTTCTGGTAAATCAGCACCTTAGATTTAAACATCAAGATCAAAACCTTTCCTTGTGAGCTTCTGCTTGTCAGAGAAGTGTTTGTGAGAGCAGATAGATTGAAAGAGGAGACACAAAAAGCCCTTTTCAATAAAATGTCTGTGCAACACGAGATTGCATCCACTGATAGCGGTCTGCTCATCCTGATCGGCATGTTATTGAAACAAGGGAAAAATGAATTAGTAATGATTGCACACTTTATTGCTAAATCTTCCCATTGCACTGTCTGCTAGCCATGAAAGACTTCTAATCTTATCCCACCCCAGATTCTTTGTTCTAGATCTTGGGTGTTGATGCTCACAAACGTGGTCCTTTCCTTCTTAGATGTGCAGTATGTAGCAAATATTTGTACCAGAGTTTGGCCAATCTGTAATTTAGAGTAAGGATTCACTGATGTCAGACTTCATCCCCGTCAGGGCTCATGCACACATCTCTATTATATCATTGATTTGTAAGAAGCCATAATAGGACTTTCGTAGAGGTGCTGGAGGTGTTTACTGTCACTTCCTCCAATTTCATAAGGAGACATGCAGTGGTTTACTTTCTGATTCCATACAAATCCAACAGAAAATAAATTGTATCACACTCCATCACATGTCTTATGTACCGCAGTTATCTCTGTACGTACGGAGACCGACAAAGACTGTATGTCAGTACATAGAGGCTGTAACGCTCTAAACCAAAGAAGGATCCCATCATTATGTCATCAGAATCATTTACTATTGCTTTTCCACCTCTGAGGCCTGTTGTCTTCTGAGAAGTGTGCATATGATGATTGCCTCTGATTCATGCCAAATAGTCACGGGTGTGTCAGATGTAACAGATAGTTGTTCTGCAGCATGTTGCAGAAGGTCACTTCGTTTGGCATTACAGACGCCTTCTTAAATGTGACTTACTTTAGGACCCAGTGGCTACCTCCCTCCTGCTCTGATTGACACCCTGGCCTGGGTGTTTAAATAATTTCAGTTTGCTGCAGGGAGGTGCCGGTGATATTCACATTTTCCCTTGTGAAGGCTTAAAGTTATTGCAGTCGGCGTACTTCCTCTCTGGTGTTCTGGAGGGAGTTTAGTGAAATCTCTCTGAAGTCGGCTCAAGCTAAGTTCCCCCCCCCTGTGTTTGTCTCCCTTGTTGTCTTTAGTTTATAGTGGGGACTGACCAGTGCTCATCCCCTCCTTCCCTATCCAGGGCCTAGCTCTATGGATGTACAGTGCTTAGGTTTCCTGTTCGGTGATTGGTGATGAACCAATATAGGGACGGTAGAGGAGACAGGGTGATATTAGATCAGCCTAGGGGTCTCCACTCCCCCTTTCCCTAGTGTCTGGGCTCCCTTCCCCTCATCACTTCATGTTGCACTTTGTCTTTCCTACACTGTGTGTGACACAAATATCCAGAGCAGTTTTTCTACTTTTTTTTTCTAAATACAGTTTCCCCAAAACATCAATGTTCAATTTTATATCACATCATTAAAACTATAAGAAAAATTCTCTGAAAACAAATAGCATGGCCAATAGTCGTCTCTGTTGTCCTTTTCCAACTAAAATTGATAAATGAACCTTTTTTTTTTAATAACCCTCCCTATTATCGACTGTAAAGTAGACCATTTTTCTTTAACTTAAAGAGAACCTGTCAGCACAAAATGACTGTTCAAACCAAACACAGATGCTCTGTCCACCCTTGGCTTGGCCAAACACCTTCCCACCTACTTGTTTTCCATCTGTGTCCTTTTCAGCTTTCTGTAAAGCCAGAGCTGTCAGTCAAGAAGAGGAATGAGGAGATAGGTGCACAGAGAGCCTGAACAAGGTTTGAATAGTCATTTTGTGCTGATAGACTAGCTTTAAAAGTAAGTACAGTATACATACAGTATTTACCATAGATACTGCAGTATACGCGATAAGAAATGTAATATATCTCATTAGTCAAAAATGCCCCTTTTTTTCAGCCTCTTCTCTCTCCATCGTCTTTCCTACCCACATGCCTATTGCACTGATCACTCTCTCTTCTGTTATAGGTACATAAAAAACATATGCAGTTGATAAATTGGTGAATTTAGAGCCACAATGGCACCAACAAACCCTGTTGGGCTTCAGCCATGGTGTATATCAGTTTACCGATAAAAAGCAGAATAATCATTTTTTTCTGTACAAATGATGGATTCTGAAATTGAGCCTCCTTAAAAACAGACTGAAACACAGTCTTGTAAGATGAAATCCTCACACATAGAGAGATCATGTTAAACTCTGCAGCCCATGGAGGTCTATGGAGAGAGAGAAAAGGATGGAGGAGCTGCTTGAGAGAGACAAAGGCAGAGACATGATGAGCTACAGCATACATGTGAATCTCTGGCCAGTGGGCCAAATCTGACCCACAGGGTGGTTTTATTTGGCCCACGACACCAGAACCATCACCCCTATGTGGAACCATTATTCTGTATGGAGGACTATGTGGAGCCATTATATTGTATGGAGGACTATATAGGGCCATTATTCTGTATGGAGGAGTATGTGGGGGCTTTATTCTGTATGGAGGACTATGTGAGGACCATTATTCCGTATGGAGGACTATGTGGGGCTCATTATTCTGTATGGAGGACTATGTGGGGCTCATTATTCTGTATGGGGGACTATGTGGAGCCATTATACTGTATGGAGCACTATGTAGGGCCATTATTCTGTATGGAGGACTATGTGGGGCCATTATTCTGTATGGAGGAGTATGTGGGGGCATTATTCTGTATGGAGGACTATGTGAGGACCATTATTCTGTATGGAGGACTATGTGGGGCCCATTATTCTGCATGGAGGACTATGTGGGGCCCATTATTCTGTATGGAGAACTATGTGGGGTCCAATATACTGTATGGAGGACTATGTGGGGCCCATTATTCTGTATGGAGGACTATGTGGAGCCCATTATTCTGTATGGAGGACTATGTGAGGCCCATTATTCTGTATGGAGGACTATGTGGAGCCCATTATTCTGTATGGAGGACTTGTGGGCCCATTATTCTGTATGGAGGACTATGTGGAGCCCATTATTCTGTATGGAGGACTATGTGGGGCCCATTATTCTGTATGGAGGACTATGTGGAGCCCATTATTCTGTATGGAGGACTATGTGGGGCCCATTATTCTGTATGGAGTGCTATGTGGAGCCCATTATTCTGTATGGAGGACTATGTGGGCCCATTATTCTGTATGGAGGACTATGTGAGGCCCATTATTCTGTATGGAGTACTATGTGAGGCCCATTATTCTGTATGGAGGATGATGTGGAGCCCATTATTCTGTATGGATGACTATGTGGAGCCCATTATTCTGTATGAAGGACTATGTGGGGCCCAATATTTTATATGGCGGACTCTGTGAGGCCCATTATTCTGTATGGAGGACTATGTGGGGCCCAATATTTTATATGGCGGACTCTGTGAGGCCCATTATTCTGTATGGAGGACTATGTGGGGCCCATTATTCTGTATGGAGGACTATGTGGGGCCCACTATTCCGCATGGAGGACTATGTGGGGCCCATTATACTGTTGGCCCACGGCTTTGTCCAAGTTTTTCATTTCGGCCCTCTGTGTGTTTGAGTTTGACATCCCTGAGCTACAGAGAGTAAGGGGAACAGGATCTGCTGTTTTCTATGTGTGCACCATATTAAAAACATCATAGCAGCCAATCTCTACCCTTTGTGGAGCTGAACTTAGGGAAAGGTGACCTGATATAGTGTTATTCCTCATATATATTGACATGATAGCTTATCCTGAATACAGTATATCATAGAATTTAGTATGCTAGAACCAGGACACTGAAGGTGAAAGCAGCCCACCTGGCACTATCAGGTCACAGCCTTTCAATGACATCCAAGAGGTTATCTTTTAGCATTTAATTTTAAAAGGCTTTTTCCGGCTTGTACATTTATGGCGTATCCAGAGAATATACTATAAATGTATGATAAAAGTGGGTTGCAACATTGGTCAATTTTCTTAGTTTTCATAGAAATGATTTGCGGGACCTGCGCATGTACTGCCAACTCTTCTCCGGCACTTGCCAGGGTCCTATTCTTGAGATAAATGTGTTTCTTCACAATGGCATATTAACACTAGGAAATGCAGCATCACTGCAATATAAAATAATGTAAAAGACTAAGAGAAAAATTGTAGCTAATATTAAAGAACTTGGATATCACTGTGAGTATACTGTTTAGTCTAAAGTGGTATTGCGTAATATCTCAGGATCAGTCAACAGTCGTATGCTGGTAAAGTGCTATATATATATACTTTTATTTTTTACAACAGACTTAGTCTAACTTTCCCTCAGGCAGCAGAAAATAAATTAACACTGTGGCTCCAGTAGGCACTTATCTCCGGTTGCCAGCCTTGCCAGTGACGCTATTTGCTATAGTCCAGTTTCCGCAAGTCACAGGAAATTAGTCAAACTCCAGCTTTAATCTCATTACAATATTTATTACACAACATATTCCATTTCTGTGTTATGGGCTTTCAGGCTCCTTTACACTGTACCAGAGAACATGCTGGCTTCTTAAAAAACAAATAAGAAAGGAGATAATTGTAGTCATTTATACAATCAGCGTGCTCTGAAATTCTGTTACAAGAAGAATATGTAAAACTGGAAAATATTGCTATACCTGTGAAAGGGTCACATATTTCTCATTATTTGTATTCAAGCTTTTCTAATATCTCTATAGGTTTGTAATATGGAGCATGAGTATCATACATTAGTTTATTGCCAAAACTCTTCATACAATTGCTATTTGGCTAGTAGTAGTACAGATATTGTAGACTTAAAGGGGTGGTCCGGTCAAAACAGATAGGTCTGCAGTCACTCTGTCTGACTGCAGACTTATGAATTACCCTAGCGCACGCACTGTGTGCTGCGGGGATTCGCCGGTTTAAGACCTGGTAACGGAAGATATGGATGAGTTATACATACTCCCGGCCATTGGGCGCAGCCTTGCTCCATGGAGTCGAGCCGCGCCCCATCTAGTGACACGGCCAGCCAGTGGGCATGACCAAATAGAGGGCGTGGTCTTACTCCATACAAGTGTATGGAGAGCAAGGCCGCGCCCACTGGCAGGTATAACTCATACATACCCTCCGGTCCCGGGACAGAAACCGGTGAATTCCCACAGTGCACAGTGCGTGTGCTGGGGGAATTCATAAGTCTGCAGTCACACACAGTGACTGCAGACTTATCGGTTTTGACCAGAAAACCCCTTTAAAGTCTCTCAAGGCAATCTATGCCCATAAACTCTATTAGATCATCTAGATATCATAGTGTACCACCTGTGACCCCTCACTCAATGAGCCATCATGGATAGTGCTTTCATGAGAATGTTGGACTTGTGCCATCTTTGTAATACTTGTAATACTACATATCTGTTGTAGCTACCACTGCATATGCAGAGAATTCTTGTCTGACTGCAGCTGCCCCCAACAAAATCAGCAGCTACTGGATGTAAGGCTCATCGCCCAGAGGAAGAACTATAGCTGTAGAAGCTGAAGCGGCGGTTATAGGACTCATGACTACAAGAGGGTCCATGACGGGCAGGAATGAAGAAAGAATGTCCTGCCGAGGAGCTTGGTGAGAAACCCATATAGAGAGAACCCACATAAACCCATTTGGAGAGAACATTTCTGTTAAAGAAGGTAGGCGGCACAATGGAGAAGGGCCTAGTGATGACCCTCAGAGCAGAGGTTTAATTTTGTCAGAGTAGGTGGAATAGAGAATGCACCAGTGTAGATGAGCATGGGGGAAAAGGTGTTGAGCTGAAGGACCCCATTCAAAAGTTTACTATGGGGTCTTGACTCTTATAGTTACATCTCTGGCAGGGTCTGGGGTGATCAGAGTGTACCACCTGTGACAGAGTCACTGGTATGATATATGAGGGGAGGTATGTGTCGCACAGGTTGCTAACCTGTGTGAACTGAAACCAATGGACTTTCTGCCAGCATGTTATATGCTGGTGGGTTAACTCACTTAAGGGGCGTGGTTTTAAGGGAATGACATAGTGATGGGAGGGACGTCATTCCCCATACCTCCACCTCAGGGTGTGGCTGAGCATCGTTTAAATGTTCAGTCCTGTTTTTTTTTCTCTGAGTTGTGTTTGGAGAGGCAATGTCTCCAGACTGGACAGCCATAGCTCAGGAGGGAGCTGAAGGCTGGACATAACCTGGATGGGCGAACCGCACACACATATATGGACTGTGCTACAGTTTATCTTCTGTTTTGTTGTTTAGCCAAGTAAGGCTGTATTTATTTTGCTGGAGTCGTCCTACCACACACCATTTCAACATTTCAATCCCGATTGACAGTACATTGTTATCCCATGAACCACCAAGCCTACAGAAACACCTGCTTGGAAGCAAATTTGCACAATGCCTACCCTGTCATGCCTTGTTTTGCAGGGCAAAGGGACATTTAGAAGGTATACTCTTAGATCCATAGTACCTTTATAAAATGTTTCCCATCAAAACTCACGCAATTTGTTCTGCAGATCACTTCATCTTCCTATTTACTAACATATCTACCTTGGCATGCCAGAGCCAGTATGTCACTCTCCACAAGGAGAAACGTTACCACTTAGACCCCAGTCCAGAGCCAAATCAGTTCTCATACTTTGCACTGATGAGAGCCAACAGCACAAAACACTGTGTCTGCAAATTGAGATTCTGATTTGGCTATTATCATAAGTCATATTGCAAAACTCGTTAAAGGGTCAATTGTGACTTGTAGGATTGCTGCTTCCAATAGGTGGCACTATAGAGTTAAATTCCTCTTTTTCTCTGAAGAGGCAATTTGCATATTAAATTTCCTAGAGGAGCATTGCACGGCGAATAAGCCTCCTTACCTTGACATGCCAGAGCCGGTATATCACTCTCCACAAGGAGAAATTTTACCCCTTAGACCTCCGTCCAGAGCCTCTCACCTCGCCAAATCAGTTCTCATACTTTGCACTGACGAGGGCCAACAGCCCGAAACACCGTGTCTGCAGATTGAGATGCTGATTTGGCTATTATCCTAAGTCATGTTGAAAGACTGGTTAAAGAGTCGATTGTGACTTGTAGGATTGCTGCTTCCAATAGGTGGCGCTATAGAGTTAAATTCTTCTTTTTCTCTCAAGAGGCAATTTGCATATTAATTTACTAACAAGAACTTGGCCCACACTATAATTTGCTCTTCTGGGCTCTTTGTTTCATGCTGATATTTACATTTGGCAAAAATACATTCATTACTGCATTATTACATTTCATTATTCATTAATTAAATTCATTAATGCATTTGTGTCTGTTTTTTTGTTGACTTTTTGGTGCTTCGCTCCTTTTTTTGTTTGTCCCAAAAATATCTTTCCATTTTTTAAAGTCTGTTTTATATCTGTTCAGTAAAATTAAAAGCAAAGCCACAAAAAGAGGAATTAAAATTCCACCCCAAAATTCAAGAATTAACACAGCAAACCTGCCCAGGTCTCAGAAACTAATGCAACATCAGGATGAATCAAACCCACTTAATAAAGATGGAGGCAACACAGGTGCAAAATACTGGTGAGGAAACCACTCACTACCTACCAATTCATGGAGGGGGTAAATACTGTTGCCCTTTATTGCTGTGTTAATTCTATTTTATATTTGGTCACCTGTTTTTTTTTAGCTCTCCACTGTGGTCAGAGTTTAGTGTTTTCAGATGTTTTTGCCATTCACCATTTGCGATTTTTTTAAACATTGCAAAATTTGTCACAAATTTACTCCAGTCCACCCAAAAATCCTTGAGTGACTTTAACCCCTTAACAACATTTGACGTACTAATACGCGTCTGTGCCCTGGGACTTAAGAGCCAGACCCGTATTAGTACGTCATGGCGATAGTGCGCGCACACAGGCTTTGCGGGCACGATCGCCGCTGGGTGTCAGCTGATTGTCACAGCTGACACCCGATACTATGTGCAGGGAGCGGTCCTGTACCGCTCCCAGCACATTAACCCCCGCGATGCTGCGATCGAAGTCGATCGCAGCATTGCGGTGGCAAGGGGAGGTGATCGCAGATACTGACTGCCGCGGCTTTCAGGATGTTGCCATGACGACCCGATGTCGTCATGACAACATCCGGGTCACCAGAAAGCAGGAAGATTTTTTGGACATGCACAGTGCATCTCCAAACAATCTTCTCCCTGTCCAGCGCTGACAGCCAGCATGGCACAGGGATGGTGCTGCATTCCTGTGCCATGCAGGCGATCAGAGAAAAAAAAGTGAAAGTCCCACAGTGGGACAAAGTAATAAAGTATTAAAACTATCAGAAAGTGAAAAAAAAAATTGTAAACATATTTAAAAAAAAATAAAAAAAATAATCCACCAAAAATAAAAATATAATGCACCCATCAATAAATATTATTATAAAAAAAAAAATAAATAAAATAAAAGTACACATATTTTGTATCGCCACGTCCGGAACAACCTGACCTATAAAACTGTCCCACTAGTTAACCCCTTTAGTGAACACGGTAAAAAAATAAATAAAAAACGAAGCAAAAAACAATGCTTTATCACCATACCGCCAAACAAAAAATGGAATAACACGCGATCAAAAAGACAAATATAAATAAAAATGGTACCGCTGAAAACGTCATCTCGTTCCGCAAAAAACAAGCCACGAAACAGCTCCATCAGCCGAAAAATAAAAAAGTTATAGCTCTCAGAATAAAGCTATGCTAAAAAATAATTTTTTCTACAAAATTGCTTTTATTATGTAAAAGTGCAAAACATAGAAATACGATATAAATGTGGTACCGCTGTAAACGTACTGACCCAAAGAATAAATCTGCTTATCAATTTTACCACACGTGGAACAGAATTTAAAAAAAAAAAAAAAAATTCCTGAATTGTTGGTTTTTGTTTATTCTGCCTCCCAAAAATCGGAATAGAAAGCGATCAAAAAATGTCACGTGCCTGAAAATGGCACCAATAACAACGTCAACTCATCCCGCAAAAAAAAAGCCGTCACATGACTGTCTGCCAAAATCTGGAAAAATTATAGCTCTCAAAATATGGCGATGCAAAAACTAGATTTTACAAAAAATGCGTCTTTTAGTGTGTGACAGCTGTCAGTCATAAAAAACCCATATGATTCTGGTATCGCTGTAGTCTCACCGACCCGAAGAATAAGGTCGTCTAATCACTTATACCGCATGAGGTACGGCGTAAAAAATAAACTCTCAGGTTAGGGTTGTGCTAGGGTTAGGGTTGTTCTAGGGTTAGGGTTAGGGTTGTGCTACGGTTAGGGTTGTGCTACGGTTAGGGTTGTGCTACGGTTAGGGTTGTGTTAGGGTTAGGGCTGGGGTTGGGGTTGTGATGGGGTTGGGATTTTTTTCAAAAGTAAGAATAAAAGATGACGATATGGCGACTAGTGTTGAGCGCAAGTGCTCGCTACTTGAGTTTGCATCGGGTGTTCTGGTATGCATTGAGTATCGTGGGTATTTGAGTGACATGCTCGAGTCTCCGCCCCATATGCTTCACAGCCCAAAAAACTTTGCGGGGATTGCCTGCCATGCACGAGCGATCCCCGCATGTTTTTTTTTGGGTGTCTAATAACTGTGAAACATCCGGGCAGGGACTCGAGCATACGCAGTACATGGTGCATACCTGAGTACCCGATGCAAACTCAAGTAGCGAGCACTTGCGCTCAAGACTAATGACAACTTATTCAATATGATGACCTAATGTTATCAAATTCTGTGTCGTACCTCTGGGTTCAAAATGTTCACTATACACCTTAATAAAATCCTTGAGGGGTATAGTTTCCAAAATGGGGTCACTTGTGGGGGAGCTCCACTGTTTAGGCACATCAGGGGCTCTCCAAACGCGACATGGTGTCCGCTAACAAATTGAATGGAAAATCGGCTCAAATTGTTAGCGGACGCCATGTTGCGTTTGGAGAACCCCTGTGTGCCCAAACATTGGAGCTCCCCCACAAGTGACCCCATTTTGGAAACTAGACCCCTCCAAGGCACCTATCTAGATGCATAGTGAGCACTTGGAACCCTTAGGTGCTTCACAAATTGATTCGTAAAAATGGAAAAGTATTTTTTTTCCACTTTTTCATTTTTACGAATCAATTTGTGAAGCACCTGGGGGTTCCAACTGCTCACTATGCATCTAGATAGGTACCTTGGGGGGTCTAGTTTCCAAAATGGGGTCACTTGTGGGGGAGCTCCAATGTTTGGGCACACAGGGACTCTCCAAATGCAACATGGTGTCCGCTAACAAATTGTCGGCTCAAATTGTTAGCGGACACCATGTTGCGTTTGGAGAGCCCCTTTGTGCCCAAACATTGGAGCTCCCCCACAAATGACCCCATTTTGCAAACTAGACCCCCCAAGGCACCTATTTAGATGCATAGTGAGCACTTGAAATCCCTAGGTGCTTCATAAATTGATTCATAAAAATGAAAAAGTGTTTTTTTTTTCACTTTTTCATTTTTACGAATCAATTTGTGAAGCACCTTGGGGTTCCAAGTGCTCACTATGCATCTAGATAGGTGCTTTGGGGGGTCTAGTTTCCAAAATGGGGTCACTTGTGGGGGAGCCCCAATGTTTGGGCACACAGGGGCTCTCCAAACGCAACATGGCGTCCGCTAATTATTCAAGCAAATTTTACAATCAAAAAGTCAAATGGCGCTCCTTCCCTTCCGAGCCCTGCCGTGCGCCCAAACAGTGTTTTTTCCACACATATGGGGTATCTGCGTGCCCAGGGGAAATTGCACAACAAATTTTGGGGTCCATTTTTTCTTGTTACCCCTGTGAAAATAAAAAAAAATGGGTCTAAAGTAACATTTTTGTGAAAAAAAGTTAAATGTTCATTTTTTTCTTCCACATTCCAAAAATTCCTGTGAAGCACCTGAAGGGTTAATAAACTTATTGAATGTGGTTTTGAGCACCTTGAGGGGTGCAGTTTTTAGAATGGTGTCACTTCTGGGTATTTTCTGTCATAAAGACCTCTCAAAGTGACTTCAAATGTGATGTGATCCCTAAAAAAATGGTTTTGTAAATTTTGTTGGAAAAATGAGAAATCGCTGGTCAACTTTTAACCATTATAGCTCCCTAACAAAAAAAAATTTTGGTTCCAAAATTGTGCTGATGTAAAGTAGACATGTGGGAAATGTTATTTATTAACTCTTTTGTGTGACATATCTCTCTGATTTAAGGGCATAAAAATTAAAATTTTGAAAAGTGCAAAATTTTTGCCAAATTTCCGTTTTTTTCACAAATAAACGCAAGTGATATCGAAGAAATTTTACCACAATCATGAAGTACAATATGTCACGAAAAAACAATCTCAGAATCAGGGGGATCCGTTGAAGCGTTCCAGAGTAATTACCTCATAAATTGACAGTGGTCAGAATTGTAAAAATTGGCCTGGTCATTAACGTGCAAACCACCCTCGGGGGTTAAGGGGTTAAGTACTTCAGAAATGCACCATTTTGCAAAACTTGTGATATTTTTGCACTAAACAGTCAGAAAAAAAGTTAAAGCCAAAATTAAAGACAATTTTTTGACTTTGCCTAAAATTCATGAACTGGGGACGCCATTTTGAAGAATCTGATACAAAAAATGTTAGTGTTTACCAAAATCCAAAAAAGTAAAAGTGACTTATAAAAAATCACAAATGATGAATTAGGCCCATAAGGTTTTCATTCACCATTTCATAGGACAAATGAGTTTCTGTTCTTCGCCAGGGATAGAAGTCTCATGGTTTTCTTGACACTCCTTGGGCTTATTAGAGACCATTGTTGCTCATTGATAACCTAATGACAATTCTTTTAATGAGGACCTGTTACCAAGTTAAAAGTGGCCAATTTTTGCTCATATTTTTCATTATTGGGAAACTGGCAGCTGGATAGAAGTCGTCTAAAGAAGCCAACCATATAACACAAGGAAACAGTGTAGAATTTTCCATCCATTCAAGTTAAAGAAGCACTCCCATTAACTTTTTTACCCCTAAACCTGTTTAGGTGTTAAGACTTTCGGCTCACACATACAGCATAGAGTGATCCAGAGAGTCTGAATCATGTGACTCAAAAGAGGAGCAGAACTGCGCTGGATCCCGGAGAAGATGGCAATTGGTGAGTATATTAGTGACGGCAAATGGTCAGTATATAAATACACTGATACTACACTAACATTTACACAGCACAGGTTTAGGGGAAAAAAAGTTAGTAGGAAGGCTTCTTTAAAAAAAATAATAGTCCTGATTCCAAATTTACACCCATAAACTCTTTATCGGGAACCCATATTCATCCATACAATTTACTCATTCAATGAGAATTTTGCACAGGGCTACATCCAATTTCTGCTTGGCCATGTTTCTTTTGCTCACATCTAATACTAAGAATATAACTAGTGCATTAGGTGATTTAGGTTGGCTGGTGAAGGGCCAAGAGTATCTGTCACAATCAATTTTACAATTACTAAGAAGATTTGCCATTAATTTTTCAGTGGACCATTTCTTGGCAAAGAATAACTGTGCAGCTTTATATTTTTGTAACTGTTCCCCTGTATATTTAAGAAGAATCGATGCAATGTATAAGTAGGTCATATCTTCCTTTTAAGTAAGTATAGGAGACAACATTGTAGGAAGAAGAATTTTCGAGGCAGTTCCTTTCCGTTTTCCTGCTTGCGTGGCTATTTTTACTCTTATAGTACTTGTACATATAGGACTATATTTAGACATTACCATGTAACACATTGAGGTCAGCAGCGTCAGAGTGTTGTGGCTGCAGACGGTTTCTGGACTGTGGACTCTTATTCCCTAGCACTTAATTTGTAATTGCGTATTAATCAGGCATTAGTTAATGGATGCTTAAAATAAGATGTTATTACGCGCCTTGCTATGTTCTCACAGTTGGAATTATCACGTTATTGATGTTGTTCTGTTTTCTATTTTCTGCCTCTTGTTCTCATATGAAGAGTGGAATATTTTCCTTGTAAATTATTAATAACTTCTGCCTTTTTATAGGCTGCTCTGTATTAATCCATGAGCAATATTGCCAGCCAGACCTTGCAGCAATGGCTTGTGTGACCCCGAGTTAATATGTTGGTGTAGCACTCCTAATGTCGGTCTCTTGGGAAAGTCTTCTTTTCCTCAAGATGCACTTAAATCCAATGAGGAGCCCTAGATATTCATGCCTGACTTTTATCCCAGCATTTCCCTTCGCTCACAACCGCTGTATGCCGATTCTTTAGCATTTAAAGGATCATGAAAAATCATAATCCAGAAAATGCCAAAGCCATTACCTCTGTTTCGAAAGACTTATCCCAACTGTACATCTCAATATTTCAGGAAATGATATTTGTTATTGTCCTTTACACTGCAGGTTCCAAGACAATTTCCCATGTTCATAAGACTGCAAGATTAGGCAGGATATATTTAATGCTGACATCTATATGCCTGGAGATATATACTGGTACATTTACAAGAGGATCTAAGCAATTTTTCTCAAAACTTTTCTTTACACGGCCTTCAGTCACTCATTACTTTTTACAACTCTTTGACTGCCTCAGCTCAGCTTTGAATTGAAAAATTTACAAAATTTTTCTTTATAGATGCCAGGATCAGGCAAAAGCAAAAGAAGGGCAATATGGAAGAATAATATGGGGGCCTTTCCCCATTTTTTTCAGTAAAGTTCCTCATTATGCAGTTTCCTAATAAGTTTTCAGATATTGCTAAACACACAATTAAGATGTCTTATAGCTTGGGGTTTCTCAATACTGCCAAGTATCCTATACTCAAATCAATTACAGTTATATGAAAAAGTTTGGGCACCCCTATTAATCTTAAGCTTATTGTTTTATAAAAATTGGTGTTTTTGCAACAGCTATTTCAGTTTGATATATGTAATAACTGTTGGACACAGTAATGTTTCTGCCTTGAAATGAGGTTTATTGTACTAACAGAAAATGTGCAATCTGCATTCAAACAAAATTTAACAGGTGCATAAGTATGGGCACCTCACCAGAAAAGTGACATTAATATTTAGTAGATCCTCCTTTTGCAAAAATAACAGCCTCTAGTCGCTTCCTGTAGCTTTTAATGATTTCCTGGATCCTGGATGAAGGTATTTTTGACCATTCCTCTTTACAAAACAATTCCAGTTCAGTTAAGTTTGATGGTCCCCGAGCATGGACAGCCCTCTTCAAATGATCCCACAGATGTTCAATGATATTCAGGTCTGGGGAATGGGTTGGCCATTCCAGAACATTGTAATTGTTCCTCTGCATGAATGCCTGAGTAGATCTGGAGCGATGTTTTGGATCATTGTCTTGCTGAAAGATCCATCCCCTGCGTAACTTCAACTTTGTCACTGATTCTTGAACATTATTGTCAAGAATCTGCTGATACTGAGTGGAATCCTTGCGTCCCTCAACTTTAACAAGATTCCCGGTGGCGGCATTGGCCACACAGCCCCAAAGCATGATGGAACCTCCACCAAATTTTACTGTGGGTAGCAAGTGTTTTTCTTGGAATGCTGTGTTTTTTTGCCGCCATGCATAACGCCTTTTTGTATGACCAAACAACTCAATCTTGGTTTCATCAGTCCACAGGACCTTCTTCCAAAAAGTAATTGGCTTCTCCAAATGTGCTTTTGCATACCTCAGCCGACTCTGTTTGTGGCGTGCTTGCAGAAACGGCTTCTTTCACATCACTCTCCCATACAGCTTCTCCTTGTGCAAAGTGCGTTGTATAGTTGACCGATGCACAGTGACACCATCTGCAGCAAGTTGATGCTGCAGCTCTCTGGAGGTGGTCTGAGGATTGTCCTTGACTGATCTCACCATTCTTCTTCTCTGCCTTTCTGATGTTTTTCTTGGCCTGCCACTTCTAGCCTTAACAAGAACTGTCCCTGTGTTCTTCCATTTCCTTACTATGTTCCTCACAGTGGAAACTGACAGGTTAAAACTCTGAGACAGCTTTTTGTATCCTTCCCCTGAACAACTATGTTGAATAATCTTTGTTTTCAGATCATTTGACAGTTGTTTTGAGGAGCCCATGATGCCACTCTTCAGAGGAGATTCAAACAGGAGAACAACTTGCAAGTGGCCACTTTAAGTAGCTTTTCTCATGATTGCATACACCTGGCTATGAAGTTCAAAGCTCAATGAGGTTACAAAACCCAAAAAAGTGCTTTAGTAAGTCAGTAAAAAGTAGGTAGGAGTATTTAAAACAAGAAAATGATAAGGGTGCCCATACTTATGCACCTGTCAAATTTTGTTTGAATGCAGATTGCACATTTTCTGTTAGTACAATAAACCTCATTTCAAGGCAGAAACATTACTGTGTCCAACAGTTATTACATATATCAAACTGAAATAGCTGTTGCAAAAACACAAATTTTTAAAAAACATTAAGCTTAAGATTAATAGGGGTGCCCAAACTTTTTCATATAACTGTATATTAAAGTACCTCCAAATTTTCAGTCATCACTGTATTGCACCTATAGACGTGTCCTTTATCTTTATTCTTGGTTTGACAAATCCTAAGCTTAATGTTGGAAGATGACAGCTTTAAAAAAAAAACAACATAACATGGTCACTCTGTCAGGTGATGTTTATGCTTTATGTGTCCATGTCTGGCCACCCAGTAGTTGTGATGGGTATGGCAATGTCTCAAAGATTTTGCCTGTATAACACAAAAATGTAATGAATTTGTATCAGAATTGATGTCCTTAATGAAATTTGTATAAAAGTAATGGTTGACACGTTAGTATAAAAGCAACACATGGGGAAAATATAAGCACCCCCTCAAGAAACATAGGGTGTACCACCATGGGTATGTGTACCACAAGTTGACAACCTGAGCTTAGATGAGTGTAATGCCATGGAGGCAACTTGCTGTGTACACCAGGGACTGATGAGTACAGCACTTAAAGGGAATGACCGTTGAAACTAAGTCCCACTGCTCAGTGCTTCAAGGCAGGGCCAATCATTGAAATACACCTTCCCATAAATCTCCACCCCCTCTCTTTGATTGACAGCTCTGGCTTCGTACAGAAACCAAGAAGGTGGGAAGGTGTATTTAAATGTTTGGCCCCCGCCATGCTGAACCGAGCGCCTGCACTTGGTTTGAACAGTCATTCTGTGCTGACTGAGTCCATTTAAATATATGGAGATAAATAAATTTGGTACCTCATTTTCCTAGCTTTTTATTCACAGAATGCCATAGATGATGATCCACTGCATTGTACAGCATATATTGTTAAGGCCCCCATACACATTAGACTAAAGTCAGCCAAAGCCGCCGATATCAATGGGTTCAGACGACAGTCGGGAGAGATATCAATCACCCATGTCCAATTTCTGACTGCTGATGGCATTGTTCTTCCCTGAGATAAGCCGTCAGCTGACGTCGGCTGTTTTCTCATAGAAAACACAGAAGCACTCGGTCGAGCGAGTGATCCTGTTTATGGGAGTGTGTGCTGAGATGGCTGTCAGCTGATCGTTTGGCCGGCAGCCATCTAATGTGTATGGTCAGCCTAAGACATAGCAGGAGAGCCACAAAGAAATAAGAAGAGAAAGACAGAGGAGAGAGCAGGGACTAAGCAACCCCATGGAGCTTAGGTGACTCCATGACTAAATAATAGCTCTATAGCTACAAATAACAGTTTCTAGCCAGAATCAATGCAGTGATTACAAGCTCAGTAGAAAATAGTCTGGAAGCACTGCGCATGTTTGGCCACCGCTGCAGGACCGCAGCAGTGGCTGTTAACATAAGCCACCAGCAGTAAACACATACAAAAAAGAAAATTAGTGATATCAGGTGAACAGTGTTACATTTTAAGGAACAGTAAATTGGAAAGTTGTTGACTTTTACAAGCATTTTCCAATCATATCCTTCTTTGAATACTGCTTGTACATATAGCAATAAAAATAACAATATTTTTGTGTAGAGATGTACTGTAATTTATTAACATAATTTCTGCAGTTTTATAAGTCTGGGACAGAAAGTCATTATCATTTTGGTCAAACTTGAGCTCTAATATCTCTACTCCTTCCTTTCGAGCCATCTATACATCTTAAGTAGAACATGTTGGAAAGGTCTTACTGGGAATGTGAAATGTTCTCCAACAAAGAACATTGTTTTGTGAATATTCAATGAGGCAATCACCAAGTAATCATACAAGCAGGGTGTTAGGGAAAACATTCCCTACATTTAATTAAGTCCATTAATTAAAGAACATTACAAATACAATCATCATAAGTTATGTGCAGGAGGTACAGTATTATTCATATATTCTGCATAACATGTAGAGCAGATATAATTAAATCAGACTTCATGGTGTACACATTGCCTCATTTGTTAAAAAATGCTCCTACACATGACTTTAATGAATGTGATTTGCTGGTTAGCCTTGTGTACTATGTAGTGGCCGACAAACAACCATTAACAATCTGTATGGAAGAATAGAACTTCTTCTATTAAGATTAGTGGGTCTGGCCGCTATATGACAATGGGGTGACATTAGCTGGTCCCAGGGTATCTCCAGGACAGGACCATGTGCAGTTCTAATCCTCAAATTATTCCAATTTCACACATCTATAATAATTTCCACGCAATATAGAGATACATAGGGCTCAGAAAGTACCGTACATTGTGACTTTTATCTGAACCTGGAAAACTGAAAAAAAAAACCAATTCATAGAATCATAGAATGTTAGAGTTGGAAGAGACCTCCAGGGTCATCTGGTCCAACCCCCTGCTCAATGCAGGAGTCACTAAACCATCTCAGACAGATGTCTGTCCAGCCTCTGTTTGAAGACTTCCATTGAAGGAGAACTCGCCACCTTTCGTGGCAGCCTGTTCCACTCATTGATCACCCTCACTGTCAGTTTGTTTCTAATATCTAATCTGTATCTTCTCCCTTTTAGTTTCATCTCATTGCTTCTCGTGTTTCCATGTACAAATGAGAGTAAAGCTGATCCCTCTACACTGTCACATCCCCTTTAGATATTTGTAGACAGCTATTACGTCTCCTCTTAGCCTTCTTTTTTGCAAGCTAAACATTCCCAGATCCTTTAACTGTTCCTCGAAGGACAAACTTTACAGTCCTCTCACCATCCTGGTAGCTCTTCTCTGAACTTGCTCCATTTTATTTTTTTTTAAGTCAAGACAAAGACCAATCCTGATGAATCAGTGAGTCACAGAGTAGTTAAAGGGTTATCAGCACTATTGCCGCTATAAGACTTATTAGCACATGGGTTACGTAAATAAGCTGTTTAAGACTATGGACCGGACACTGATCTGCATGAGAATCTGCCTTCAGAGATTATTTTAAATGAAAGGAGACATTACCAGTGTGAGACAAGTAACTAACACAGAACACTAGAACTGAACTTTGTCTTCTTACAAGGACATTTACTGTAGCTCTCACAGCTCTGCTGTATTGTAACAATATTTCAGCCTTGTCTGCCTGTGAGATGGAAGCTGAGTGGAACCTGCAGATGTGTCCGGTATAATCACACACAGCTCTGCAGAGAGATCAGGAGAGCAGAGAGCGGCCATTACATACCACACTAGGAACACCGCCTTCATGTAAAATAAGCTCTGGAGACAGATTCTCATGCAGGTCTGTATCTGCCCCATAGTCCTAAACAGCTCATTTACATATAAGAACAATGTGGAATTCTCTGGAAAAAGACATCCAATCACAGAAATCAAGGTATTTTTTATTCAGCTTCCTATGACCTACATACCAACAACAGCTTAGGATTGTTGATCCTACTGACAGATATCCAAAAACTGATGCAGAAAGAAAAACCCTCACTCTGAAACTCACCTGATAAAGTGGACAGAAAACACTCAAAAGAATGAACAAATGCATTTTCATGTAAAAACAACTTGTTGTTCACATGTGAGATATACGCTCCCTGATGAAGCATGAAAGCGGGGAAACGCATAGAAGGAATAAAGGATAGTTTAGGATCACTTTAGCACTGCACTTTATTTAGTTGTTTAGGTAGGACCAGACTGCGAAAGGGACTGAGAAACAGATCATGTCATTGAATAGAATAATCATTACAATATTTAAAGGAATCATGTCATAAAATGACTATTATTAATCATGATATGAATTTTAGAAATAGTCAGTAATAGCTGGGAAATAATAGGTAAATAAGAGGTGAAAGAATCAATGGGATTTTATGAAAAATAAATATAAATCCCTGAGGATATTTGGACTACGTAACTTCTTTCATACACAGTATTGGAAGAGAGTGCCCCTAATTATAGCTGAATGAATGAAGTATCATAAAAAGAGGTGTATATAGTATATATATTCATTGTTTGATTAATATTAGATCTGGCACCAATACCTCTTTTCTATTTATTCATATGACATTTTTTGGAAGAGAGGAGGTACTGTTTGTGCAATGATATTAATGATATGGTGAATTGAAAATGCACTATTTCATACCTATAATTTGATTATAAATTTTAAATGAATTGAAAACTTTAAGATGATTTAAACAAAGCATAATTTTTTAGAATTATTATCCCTCTATATTTGTATTAAAAGAAATGAGCTGACCATTCTTTAGTCATTTTCCACTTGGAAGACACTCTATACTTTACAATACAAGTCAATGGGACACCATGGTGGCTCAGTGATTAGAACTGTTGCTTTGAAGTGCAGGGGTCCCGGGTTAAAACCCCACCAAGGGCAACATCTCCAAGGAGTTTGTATGTTTGTGCGGTTTTCCTCCCACACTCCAAAGACATGCTGATAGGGAATTAACATTGTGAGTCCCAGTGGCGACAGTGATGATGATGATGTCTGTAAAGTGCTGTGGAAGATGAAATCATAATAAATAATGAGAAGGTTCAAAAGATAGATGGGTGTCTTTTTGAGCATTTTGCCATAATTTTTGCTTGGAAAACCACTAGTGATCTCTTCATTATTGAATGGAGTTAAAAAAAAGTCAGGAAAAGGTCAGAAAAAAGACGCCTCAGGAATGCGGTAAAAATGCACCAACGGTCAAAAACATTGATAAAGTGATTATGAAACAGCACACAAAATAAGCTAAGCGAAGATCCTGCAGGAAAAAACATTGGCATTTGTTGAAGCATACTCCTTTTGAAAAACTCTGTGGGTTCGCCCGCATGAGAAAGGCTCATGTGCACATACAATAACTGAACAGTGAGCAACAGCACTCCCTCTATTATTTATTATTATGCTTTGCTTATATATATTCCGCAGCAGTTCACATACATCATCATCACTGTCCCCATTGGGGCTCACAATCTACATTCCCTATCCGTATGTCTTTGAAGTGTGGGAGGAAACCGGAAAACCTGGAGGAAACCCACACAAACACGGGGAGAACATACAAACTCCTTACGGATGTTGTCATTGGTGGAAAATAAACCCAGGACCCCAGAGCTGCAAAGCAACAGTGCTAACCACTGAGCCACCGTGCTCCCCACTGAATCTACTGGATCATAAGACATCACTTTTGTTCCTTTCGTTATAGTAATTCTTAGGACCTAGATTGTCAGAATGAGACAAAGTGAATTTCTTCCTCGTATTTCCTTTGTTCAGTGCCGCTGCTACACAAAGCAACAATAATAAATGCCGTCCTGACACAAATAGGGCAAATGATCAAAATCTTATTCTCAGCTGCTTTAATGATTAACCTTATTGTAAAATGTCTGCCATGCAGATAGGTCTAATGCACACTTGAAACTAAAAGAAGTCACTTATCTCCAGGTTTCCAAGGCACCGGTATGAGTGTGTAACCTTGGTTAGTCAGCACATGTAGTTTGTAGGAAATAATAAATGACTACCCTGTTTGCTATCACCTTCCGTGTCCTCAGTTAGCATTGTTAATTGCATAAGCTGCCCTATCATACTAACATCCTCTCCTGTCTCCCTGCGTCGTGCATCGCCCTTGTTTTAGATCCTGTCACACCTGGATTACTAGACAGCGTCTTTCCTCTCGTGTCGGCGGCTCTCATCTATTCTGTCTTCTCCTTGGCCGCCCCCTCCCTCCCGCGTTACATAAGCTGTCACATACAGGTGTTTCATATGACTCCTCCCTGCAGCAGCCTCTCCACTTAGGTAAACATCAGAGCTCCGATCACCCCCCAGGAGAGTTTCGGTGCCTTGGGAGATTCCTTTGCTCAGTGTCTGGAGCGAAGAGACAGCATGATCGTAAATAGTTTTGCTGTTACCCATGCCATCAGTGCTTTCTGTATAACACATGATGACATTCACTACTGGAAAGGATCTTAATATAAAGACCATCGGCGACTGCTGCTTGAAGTCTGTTATTCAGTCATGCAATGAAATTCCTATTGATGCTTCAACACAAAAGACTATGTTCACTTTGGCTATGTACACGTGTTGTTTCCTGAAACAATAGGAAGTTAGAGTCTAAAAAAGCCCCAGTGGCCAGTGTGAAAATTGCAAGTTTTCCTATTTTTTTTATTTTTAATATTGTGATATAAAAAAAAATTGCCAAAAATTAATATATTATTAATACAAAAGCCTTATTTGAACAATAAGTAATTTTCCGATGACAGCTTTCCTTTAAAGGTATTTTTGTTGAATATTTTTTTCACTAAGTTTTTTTTTTGTATGAAAAATAAAAAATAGACTGTGTCTGTTGTATTTAAGCTTTTAATGAGCATGTGCAATAGTCATTGTGAAGTAGGGGAGCAGGGTCAGCTATTAAATTGTCCATTGTGATTGGTGGATCCTGTGTTATCAGCTGTGTATAGAGGTGAAACCTGTCATTGTAATCCTGCTAATAAGGAGACTACACAGAGCTCTTAAAGGGGTTGTTTGGCCTTAGTCTACAAGTCTGCAGTCACTTTATGTGACTGCAGACTTTTGAATCCTCACATCACACTGCGCGCTGTGAGGATTCTCCGATGTTGGTGCTGTGGGTGTGTGACCGCAAGTGTAGTCACATGCCAACTAGATGGGCGCGTCCTTGCTCAATGCAAGTGTAATGAGCGAGGCCAGACACAGTTTAGTCGGAATGTGGCCGGATGTATGCAAAAGTCTGATAAATATGGGTCCCATCTCTGGCATTCAACATCTGCCTCCATAACAAGGCTTTGTGTCGTACTCGTGGGAACGAATTGGTGGGCACAAATGTGTGACTTGCTCCGTTCACATATAACAACATTGTAAACACCCCTAGGCCATGTTCACACACGTTGTGTTTTGCTGCGTATTTTGCAGCAGATTTTTATGCAAATTTTCAGCAGCGTCTAGCAGTACCAGCAAAGTCCATGAGAAACCAGAATTCTCTGTTCACACATGTTGCTGTTTGTTTGCTGCGTATTTTCTGCCTTGCTTGTGTTTTTGGAAAAAAAGAGCATGTCACTTCTTTCACTGTTTTTGCAGCAGAAAAGACACCTCAGTTTTTGCTGCGTATTTGCAGTGTTTTTTCACCTATAAGAAGTAATGGGTGGTCAAAAAACGCAGCAAAAACGCAGCAAAAATCGCAAAAAGAACAACGCAACAAAACCTGCGTTTTTAACACAGCTATTTTCCTGCCAGAGAAAAGTTAGCAGAAAAAAACACATGTGTGAACATAGCCTTAGAAGTCAATGAGGAAAGGTCACTTTGATATTAGCCTTAATGGCACTATATAAGCAAGGATAGGACATCAATATTAGATCGATGGTGGTCCTACTCCTGGTACACCCCACCAATCAGCTGATTAAAGAGTCTGTCATTGACATGCATAGGATCCAAAGAGAATAGTGCCAAACACCATGGAAGGTGGAAGATAGACGATAGTGGAGCCGATTAGAGGACTTGCGGCAGCGGAAGAGTAAGGGGGAGCGCCGAAGAGAGGTGAATATAAAATCAGCAAAATGGCAGCCAAGGGGAATTTGAAAAATGAAAGTTTACATTCTGGCTGTTTTAAACTTTTTGGGAAATATGTAATAAATTTGATTCGTCTGAATCAATTCGCTCATTTCTAGTCATAAACCAAGATTTGAAAGTATTTTATTCTATTCTTCACAACTCAGAATTATTGAATTATTGCTGACATTTCTAATGTGTTGTTTTTCAATGAAATTCGAAAAGTCACGGGATATTTTCCTTCCACGGGGAATAATAGAAATCTCATGTGACGCCGAGTAGTTAGCGATGTCACAGTGCAGCTCTTATGTAGTTACAGCGAGAAATTACAGAATCGGTTTAATGTGCAGCCCAGAAACAAGCAAAATCAGAGATAATAAGCTGTAACATCAAACGAGAAGGAATGATAGTGATGATAGATCAGTCATTCAGGTATAGGGTCTTTAATTAAGTAAGTGACCCCCCTCACACTCTACAATGGAAAACTTTTTTTCTGTAAAGGCAATGCTGCCGCATACACGTGGCGCTGACAGTAGAGTCACTGATATAGATAGGTGAATGGTAAAACATATCAGGTAGGATAATTTTTAATTTTGGAATTTTTACATTTCCATGGCAACCAAATGCCTTAGAGGATTTTTAACAAACATTATCTTTACTGTTTTACAATGAAACTACCTGCTTGTTACCATTTATCTAGAAGTCGAAGGAATTGAAGAACAATGTAAACCAGGCACACTCAACAATAGAAATAAGAATATTTCTTTGCTCGGTAGTAATCATATCGAATTCACTTGCAATTAACCTTAGGGAAACTGTATATGAGAACTGCACCGAACACTATAGGTGACTGCTGAAAATGTATCTTAAGCCACGCTGCTTATTAAATGATCATTACAAATGCATAGCCTTAGCATTGCCGCTTGCATTGTATTACATCACCGTGGGCAGTGGTACACATACAAAAAATATGTCCTGTTTTCCCTTAAGAATTATAACTTAATTATATAGAGGAAATTTGCATTCACAAATTAAAAAATGCAGCATTAATATTAATGTACAGCCACTTTGGGAAAATGTCAAATAATAAAGCGCAACGTTTCATCCAATCTTGAGACTGCCCTACTGGGAGGAGGTGTTAGCATTAAATGCCTCTTTCTGCACATATAGGGAAATGGAGACAGAACGGAGCACAGGGATCTCAAATGCTGAATGGTCCCATCGAATGTAGCAGTGAAAAGTTATATTTTAACAGGAAAAATAATTACATGGCAGGAAATCTAATTAAATGTCTTAGAACAATCTTTCTGTAGGCTTCACCATTTTAAGAAATTAATTATATAAAGGTTGTTTAGGAGATACAGTGGAAGGTAGTAATGATCAAGGACCCGCTACAGACGGTGGAGCTACTGGAAGAAGACAGGGATTTGCTAAAGACATCTGTGAGAATGAGGCACGGAGACCAGTATGTGCGGAGCTGGAGAGCAGTCTGCAGGGGGCATAAGACACAGAATGTGTGGGGGGGGAGCTGTCTTTGAGATGAGGCTTTGGGAGCAGTTTGTATAAAGAAGGGACTTTGGGAGCAGTCAATTAAAGAAATTAGTGACTAAGGAAGCAGTCTGTGTGAGAGAGATGAGGAATCATGGGAGCAATCTGTACGGTGAACCTAGGGAACAATCTGCATAGCCGAAGACAGCATAGGGAGCAGGCTTTGTAACAATAGAGGAATGAGGAGCAGTTTGTGAGGGGAGACCAGAAAAAGCAGAGTGTGGGGGGACCATGGGGAGCAGTATGTGGGGGGGGGACCATGAGGAGTAGTCTGTGTAGGAGAGATGAAGAATCATGGAAGCAGTCTGTACGATGGACCTAGGGAACAATCTGTATAGCAGAGGAGGGCATGGGGAGCGACCTGTGTAACAACAGAGGAATGAGGGGCAGTCTGTGAGAGGGGAGACCATGAAAAGCAGTGTGGGGGGACGGACCATGATGAGCAGTATGTGTGGGGGACCATGGGGAGCAGTATAAGTGGGGAACCATGGGGAACAGTATGTGTTGGGGACCATGGGGAGAAGTCTGTGTGGGAGAGATAAAGATTCATGGGAGCGGTCTGTACAATTGAAAAGGCGAACAGTCTGTATAGCAGAACAGGGCATGGGAAGCAGCCTGTGAGAGAGCGGAGACCAAAAAAAGCAGTGTGTGGGAGACCATGAGGAGCAGTATGTGTGGGGGACCATGAGGAGCAGTATGTGTGGGGGACCATGGTGAGCAGTGTGTGTGGGGGATCATGAGGAGCAGTATGTGTGGGGTACCATGGGGACCAGTAAGTGTCGGGGAAAAAGAGGAGCAGCATCTGTGGGGGACCATGGTGAGCAGTGTGTGTGGGGGATCATGAGGAGCATTATGTGTGGGGTACCATGGGGAGCAGTATGTGTGGGGGACCAAGGTGAGCAGTATATGTGGGGGACCATGGTGAGTAGTGTGTGGGGGATCATGAGGAGCTGCATGTGTGGGGGACCATGGGGAGCAGTAAGTGTGGGGGGAAAAGAGGAGCAGTATGTGTGGGGGACCATTGTGAGCAGTGTGTGTGGGGGACCATTGTGAGCAGTGTGTGTGGGGGACCATGGGGAGCAGTGAGTGTGGGGGAAAAAGAGGAGCAGTATGTGTGGGGGACCATGGTGAGCAATATGTGTGGGGGACCATGGGGAGCAGTGAGTGTGGGGGAAAAAGAGGAGCAGTATGTGTGGGGGACCATGGTGAGCAGTGTGTGTGGGGGATCCTGAAGAGCAGTATGTGTGGGGTACCATGGGGAGCAGTAAGTGTGGTGGAAAAAGAGGAGCAGTATCTGTGGGGGACCATGGTGAGCAGTGTGTGTGGGGGATCATGAGGAGCATTTTGTGTGGGGTACCATGGGGAGCAGTATGTGTGGGAGACCAAGGTGAGCAGTATATGTGGGGGACCATGGTGAGTAGTGTGTGGGGGATCATGAGGAGGTGTATGTGTGGGGGACCATGGGGAGCAGTAAGTGTGGGGGGAAAAGAGGAGCAGTATGTGTGGGGGACCATTGTGAGCAGTGTGTGTGGGGGACCATGGGGAGCAGTGAGTGTCGTGGAAAAAGAGGAGCTGTATGTGTGGGGGACCATGGTGAGCAGTATGTGTGGGGGACCATGGGGAGCAGTGAATGTGGGGGAAAAAGAGGAGCAGTGTGTGTGGGGGATCATGAGGAGCAGTATGTCTGGGGTACCATGGGGAGCAGTATGTGTGGGGGACAATGGTGAGCAGTATATGTGGGGGACCAAGGTGAGCAGTGTGTGTGGGGGATCATGAGGAGAAGTATGTGTGGGGGACCATGGGGAGCAGTAAGTGTGGGGGGAAAAGAGGTGCAGTATGTGTGGGGGACCATTGTGAGCAGTGTGTGTGTGAGACCATGAGGAGCAGTATGTGTGGGGGACCATGAGGAGCAGTATGTGTGGGGGACCATGGGGAGCAGTGAGTGTGGGGGAAAAAGAGGAGCAGTATGTGTGGGGGACCATGGTAAGTAGTGTGTGTGGGGGATCATGAGGAGCAGTATGTGTGGGGTACCATGGGGAGCAGTAAGTGTGGGAGACCATGGGGATCAGCATGCATAACAGAGGGGGTCATGCAAAATAATCTTTAATCGAGAATATGGGCAGCAGTCTATGGGAGTGGAGGCAACAAAGAGCAATCTATAAGAGAGGGGTATACATAAGAGCAGTCCACATAATGTATACGTGTGTACAATTTAGTCTCAACTGTCTTGATAGAGTGTCATTCCTAACATCTGGTATGAAGGTGTGCAACTTTTCTTCTGCCATAAGCCATCATCAAAACTTTCATTAGATCCTTCACTAACGTAGATTAACAGTGATGCAGACATTAACTCCTTTGCTTCTCTAGATCCCGGCGATGTTACTCTAAAGCCATAAACTGACCTAGCTAATCTTGCAAATTTTTTGGCACTATACAGCAATATACAGTATATTTGCAGTTGTTTTAGCTTGCCCAATTTAGAAGGAACAGCACCAGATCTATTAACCCCCACTCACTAGCTGTAAAATTTTTCAGGAAACATTGATTGCAACTAGCCCTTGACATGATTCACACACAATCATCCAGCTTTATCCTCATAACAACATCAATTCTTTTGTAATCATACATATATGGAATAATAGCTTTAAGGAAATAAATCGATTTCCTTACAAACTGCTTCAGTTTGCAACCTGGGGTTACCAGCTACTATCTCCATTGTAGTCTACTGTTACAATATCTTCTGCAGCACAGCACTGTGGCGATATGCGGGCAATCAGATGACAGCATTAACCTTCAATTCATGATACATTGTGTAAGCAAGATCCTGCTGAGAGATATAATCTAAAAGACACTTGTGTCCGGCATCTCTTGTTCGCCTCGTTATTTGTATGTAAAAGAGTAATTGCCATTTCTATTCTTGTAGGTATACCAAGGGCACATATATAATGCAGCAAAGCTTGATTTGTAAGAGGTAACAAAGCTGTGTTTGTCATTTTTCTATCTATATATACGTAGGATTGCATGCAGTTAAACATTATATTATGTCAATGAGGTTGCTTTTTCTTTTCTCTCAGCAATAACACCATTCTTGTGTAGGGTATAGCACCTCAATCCCATTCAAGGGCTGAGCTGTACCAGACACAATCCATGCACAAGAGTGGCGCTGTTTCTTTAAGGTTTTACAAAGTTTTCTCAGGTTTTTCTTATCAAACGGAGTGTAAAAAAAAAGACAGCACATGGATGGCATCCGAGTGCTGTCCAATTTTTTTCACAGACTCGTAGACTTGCATTAGTGAGATTGATCTGAGATTCAGATACAATCGGACGTCTCAATGATTTTGTGCGAAACCGAACATTCTTAAAAACAACACGGAAATGTGAACGTCTCATTAGATTATAATAGATATGAGTTCTATCCATGAAAAACATGCATACAATTTGGAAGCGAAAAACTGAGGTCTGAATGAGACCTTAAATGACAGCTCTAATAAGTTTGTTCGACGGCTGGAATGCTTTCTGGTCCATATTAGATGATTTTATTGCCAGCTACATTTTTTTTTTTTTAGGTGGAATAAAAGGTTACTGTACTGATTTTATTTTAATAGCCATCAGGGACTGCAATCGCTTTAATGACAAACGCTCAATACAAAGTACTCCTAAATGCTGTAAATTGCCCAATTATTCGAAAAGATAGCAATTTTTAACACTGGCTTTAAATGGATGCTACAGAAATGTGTTTTCTCTCCCCATGGAGAACCTTGGTATAAAAAGAAAGAGGATGATACTAGCGCAAAGGCCCAAGTGGGACCCCATGGTTTAGTTCTTTGTGTAGCGCTACCAAGTGAGGCTGGTTTGGGACCCCACATCCATATGTACAAAACAATAGAACGCACTGTCTCATTGCCTCATTTTGTACCATAATCAAGTCATTCCATCTGCCTGTATCAAACTCTGACTCTGAAAGCTCTTTCCCTGTGTGAAGTCTGTAGCGATACAAGCATGACAAGCCTCATTTATGTTTTACAATACCCCCACTCATAAAACACAATGAAATACTTTTACAGTGTAACCAGCAAGAGTCTGAAAATGTCAGAATATAATGAAACATAATTGCAAAGAGTGTGCCCTGTGGTGTCCAGTCCTAGAGGCAATTTTCTCTGCAGGTTAACCCTTCTTTTCGTAAGGAATGAAGCAAGACATTCTGAGTGCCCATATGCAGACCTGTATAAATACAGCATTAGCAAAAAAAAAATAGACCTAAGTGCTTGCTTGTCACACCTGCTGCTTCCAATCTAAAACTAGAGTCGACTAAAAATGGACTAAAAATGTACCCATAAAGTTTGTAGAAACTTTTCTTTTATTGCATCACTTTAAAATGCTTATTCAGTGCTTTACCTGGTCACTCGTAATGTCCAGACCTGACATGATGGAAATTCAAAAAAAGAGGAAAGACATGTGCACAAGGTCGGTTGCACTTTCTAAATTTGAACAATGTAAATATTTTTTTAATAACAAACACAAAAACCTAGACGAGACAAATAAAAACTTTTCAAATTGTGCAAGAACTTGTTTCCTAGATCAAAAATTGGCACTGGGTTAGAAACCATATATAATAGGCATGATGATTAGGGATGAGCGGACCCTTAGAAATTCATGTTCTGGTACCCGACCCAAACTTCAGTCCAAAGTTTTGGTTGGGTACCAGAACTGTACTCAAACTTGAACCAGAACCCGAACCCCATTAAAAACAATGGAGACTCGAACTTTGGATCCAGGAAAAAAAACCTCTCTCTCTATTTCTCTCTCTCTGCAATGGACTTTCCCCAGAACTTCGAACTTCGCAACGGACTTCCAGGAGAAGTCCGTGTTCGGCATTTAGCGCCAGACACTAACTGTCCAGTACGAATCCTGAACTTTTAAGTTTGGGTTCGCTCATCTCTAATGATGATAACCAATAGAGCAGTGTTTCCAAAACTCCGGTCCTCACAGCCCCCAATAGATCATGTTGTCAGGATTTCCATAGTATGGCACAGGTGAGAGAATTCCTGATGCCTTGATGATAATTTCATCACCTGTGCAATACTAAGGAAATCCCGAAAACATGACCTGTTGGGGGCCGTAAGAAATGGAGTTTGGGAAACACTGCATGCCATATAATGGGGTAGATATCTGAAATAAGTATGAATGCCCCTAAAGTGATGTCAAGTAGTATTAAGTAAAGAAGAAATGTGCAATGCACATGTACAGACAATAGATAATATAGTATTAAAAGAAAATAATAACTATGTATAATAAAGTGTATATGCATAATCTCCCAGGTAAATTGGCTCAAAGAAAAAGCATAATATGGGTAAGATGACCCCATGTGTTTCACCATAAAAGGTGGCTTCCTCAGCGGGTCAATGTGCACAATTTTAAATGTTTTTATTTGTCTTGTCTAGCCATCTGTTTTTGTAAATACATATTTACTTTGTTAACATTTAGGAAGTGAAACTGATCTTGTGCACTTGTCTTTCCTCTTTTTTTAAATGCATTTGTCTTACAAGTACTTTGACTAACATACCAGTAATATACAGGTGGTGCCTCCTTCGTTGTTACTTTTTGGCAGACAAGATTGAAACCCGCATGCAAAGATAAAACCAGGATACTGTCTTGTATTAAAAAAAAAAATTGTTTTAGGAAACAATTTACTGAAGGATAAACTAGGGAATAAATGTGAGCATTGTTTATCCTTTACATAGACTATACTGTATTCTTCCAAGCCTTCCAAGTTGGTGATTCAAGCATTTAGAAGAACTAATGGCAAATATATCACACTATAATACAGAATTTTTTTTTACATGGAATTTTGGAGAAGACCCTGAAAAGCTGCTTCAAATACTCTTTGAATAAGCTTCTTGGTCATTTCAATTGGAAAACACACCTCTGTGGTCCACAAGGTGCAGTCATTTTCTACATGTAAAAAAGAAACATGTCATTTCTTGAGGTGTTTCTGCTTGAAAAAAACACTAGAAAAATCACCTCTCAATCAATCGAAGCAGAAAAAAATATTCCAAAGCACAAAATGGGAAAAACACAACAGAAATAGTGCAAGAAAACCCCAATTTTTTTTCTAAGAGGTTTTTTTTTTTAAAAAAAAAAAGTAGATCTTTCAGTGAGAAAATTTCATGCGAAAAAACTACATTTGAACATTTCTTCACAGAGAAACAGGGATCAGACTGTTTGGATTTAGGTTTCATCACTTTCCTGATCCTTTCTTTGTTCTTAGTCTGGAAGCCACTTACACACAGCGGCCATAATGTGGCTGTGAAGCACCTGAAAAAGCAGTGTCCCTGAGTATTGTAGTTTTTACTGGTATTTTTAAATTTTTAAATTTCACCTTGAAAACCTTGTGGCTTTTACCAGTAATCCATTTTTTAAAAAAATCCGTCTTAAGGTATGTGCACACTGTCCGGAGTCGCCTGCGGCTTCTGCTCATTTTATGCAAATGAGCAGCGCCATTTTTTTTTCACCTGCGGACTTTCTACTTTCTTCATAGAGGTTAGATCTATAGGGAAAGCTCGATCTGGAAAGACGCGTCACATGTCAGTTTCCGGGGGTGAGCCCCAGACGCATGGTGGACATGGGATTTCTAGAAAATGCCATTCACTATGCTGTAACATCCGGACGCTGCGGGTTTGACGCTGCCTTAACACTCAGCTTCAAACCCGCAGCGGCTCCTGACCGTGGGCACATACCCTTAGGCTACGTTCCTACAATGAGTTTTTAGTGAGTTTTTGATGTAGAATTTCTGCACATTAGCTAAATTTGGTTACTTTTTTTTTCATTGTGCTTTTGAGTCCTCTTTTTACATACGTTTTTATTGCATTTTTGAACCTGCGGTTTTGTTTCTTTTGCTATGTCAGTTTTTAAATAAAGCTGCTTTGTTTTTGATACTTCCTGGTATTTGATTTTGACCAAACTTTATTGATACCGTCATGTGCGGATTACATGTTTTTTTAGTGCATTTCTACATTGGCAATTCACTAAAAGTGTATATGTGGTTTTTATCTGTGGATTTTCTGCATCTAATGCAACTCTATCTGGAAAATCCGCACAAAACTTAGCGCAACCTGCAAAAGAAATTGACATGTTGCAGATTTCAAAAACAAATCACAGGTCAGTTTATGCAGCTTAAAAAAAATCACAGTGTGCATGAAACTTCTATAAATCCCATCTATTTTTCTGGAACTGTAAGATGCTGTGATTTTTTTGCACAGTGAAAATACGCAGTGTCAAAAACTCATTGTGGGAACTTAACCCTATAGTTCCAGAGTTATGGGCCTTTTCATTTACTGTTAATTTTTATGGTCTTTACTAAGGGGGCGTGGCTCACAGGATTCTCTGGGGGCATGTCATTAGGGTGTTTTGCATAATTCCCTCTGAACCACACCCACTGGTAAAGACCATTAAAACTTGTACAAAATAAAAAGTCCATATATCTGGGACCATAAGGCTGATTTATAACAGAAGGGAATACTCAGGAGAGCAGTGGGAATAAAACTAGCCACATTTCATCTGGTGACAAGTCCGCTTTAATTGTACTTTTTCCTTGCAGCAACTTTGGTTTTCGGCCACTACATTGCTGCTGTTCAGCTTTACTGGCCTAATCATTCTATAATTAAAGATGTTTTCTGGGACTTTTAAATTGATAGCTTATCTCCAAGATACTTAATCAGTGTTGGATCTGTAGGGGTCTATCTTCCAACACCCAGTCGATTAGCTGATTAAAAAGAGTTGTGCGCTATGGCAATATCTGCTGCTTCACTGTTTTCTGAGCACAGCGCCATACATTTTGTAGTGGCGGTGCCTGGCATTGCAGCTCATACCTACTCAGATTCATTCAAGTCACTTACGATATCCAGCAAGTCATAAGAAACTTTCATTCACTGTAGTGTCACCCATGTGATGGATGTTCCCCCTGACTAAAATATTATTAATAGAAGAAACACGTTGAACACTCTTGGTTTTCGTCAGATGATTCTGTGTGATTGCAAGGTCAAGAGATGGATGACTGCAATTACTTAAACAGGCACTGACAAGGAAACTCCCTGATTATACTGTTATTTGTATTCAATGTATATGAAATCTATTGCAAGTCTTGAAACAGCGCATTATCTTACATGTCCAATTTATTATTCGGTGTTAGCACGGGATGAATAATGTTCAGAACTGAGACTTGAATTCATTGGATAAGCACAACATTGTATGAGATGTCAGCTGCTCCTGGTTATTTCGTTGGTAACCTACAGTCTGTACCTTTCTTAGCTGATCTGTCACAGTGTGATTTGGCCCTAAATATGCACAAATCTGGGGTTGTGAAACCCAATATAAATACAGTGCACTCTATTTTAAAGTGAACTGTCAATACAAGGTCCACCATGAATATAGATAGGGACCCTATAATTATAATACCTGTTGCCAATGGATGGCTGTGTGCAACAATCTGCCCACCAGAAGGTGCCCTCCATAGAGACTTCATAGCTCCAATACAGCTTACAGTACTAGTGACCCTTAAATATACAAGATTATATGCTTAAGGAATTATTCCCAAAATCACAAGTTATCCTCTATCCAAAGCATAGGTGGTAACGTGTTAATTCGTGTTGATTACTGGAGGTCGGACCACTTGTGTCCCCCAATTATACCAAGATCAGGGCTCTGAGAATGGCGCCTGAGGCCTTGTCTTAAATGGAGCAGAGGTACACATGGTTGGCCTCTGCTATATTCATTGTCTATGTGAGTGCTGGAGGATGGTGAGTATGCACACCTCCGCCATTCAAGAGACCTATTCTCGGGTTTTGGAGCCCAAAATGTTCAGCGGTCGGACCCCCAGTGATCAGCAAATTATGCTTCATTCTATTATCCTTCCTGTTTGTTAAATACCTGTTTGGCCATTGCATTTGTGAGTTATCTCCTACTTTTCCCCAGAATACTGTAATCACTCCATTGCATACTATAGGGACAATTTATCAAAGCTTTTATATCAAATTTCCAACTTTGTCGGAGCTGAGGTGGGACAGAGGTGTGACATCCCCCGCTTGTCAACTTCATGATGAGTGGCGGCGTTTGCTACGCCACAAATCTTGCTTCAGCAGGGGCTGGAGTAAGATTGGTGGCGAGGTGCGACATTCCTCGTCTGATTCATTAAGAGACATGATGAATCAGGAGCTTCTGCTCTAAAACGACCCATCATCAAGACCGGCGAGAGAATCGCCCCCTCTTTGTTTCTTGATTCAACAACAATGGGAGGAACCTGGTGATGGTCATTTAATGTTGTGGTCATGAAGAGCCTATGATGATGTAAAAACCTGCATGACTGAGCTTGTAGAAAGGGGATAAGGAGAGGCCATAAAGTAACACCCGGCCATATCACAGGAAAATAGCATTAATTTATGTCATTATATACACTGTGTTCCAAATTATTATGCAAATAATATTTTCTCAGATTTTCCCAAATTACCTATATGAATTGCAGTCATTGTAATTTTCCAGTCAAATAACTATTAGAGTACAATTGAAAGGTTTTTGTACAAACTGCCTATGATAACAGTATATTTTTTTAAAAAATAAAACACTCAAACTGCACTCAAAATGCATGTTCCAAATTATTATGCACAGCAGAGTTTTCAACCTTTTCATTTTAATAAACAGCAAGAAAATTGTCATTTTTGAAATTATAAGCATTAGCAGGTTATTACAAACTGAAATCAAACAGTTTTCAACTCAAAACTTTATTCTAGGTGATGTTACATTTGCACATAGGACCCCTTGTTCGAAAGGAGCTTCTGAACTCTCTCGTCCATTGAATTTGTCAGGTTTTGGATGGTTTCTGCTTCAATTGTTTTGCATGAGGCCAGAATACACTCCCAGAGCTGTTGCTTAGATGTGAACTGCCTCCCGCCATCATAGACACTCCTTTTGATGATGCTCCAGAGGTTCTCAATGGGGTTGAGGTCAGGGGAGCATGGGTGCCACACCATAAGTTTGTCCCCTTTTATGCCCATAGCAGCCAGAGATGCAGATGTGTTATGTGCAGCATGAGACGGGGCATTATCATGCATGAAATGATCTCGATGGTCCAGATGGATGGAGTGGAGGATGGCTGGTTGATGGACACCCCATGCAAACACGGCTACGGCGCTAACAAGGAGGAGGTGGAGCAATGTTTTGGGCTGGAATCATGGGGAGAGAGATTGTCAGCCCTTTTAGGATCCCTGAAGGGGTAAAGATGAACTCCATAATGTATGTTGAGTTTCTCAAACAGCACTTCCTTCCATGGTTCAAGAAGAAGAACCGTGCATTCCGCAGCAAGATCATTTTCATGCATGATAATGCCCCGTCTCATGCTGCACATAACACATCTGCATCTCTGGCTGATATGGGCATACAAGGGGACAAACTTATGGTGTGGCACCCATGCTCCCCTGACCTCAACCCCATTGAGAACCTCTGGAGCATCATCAAAAGGAGTGTCTATGATGGCGGGAGGCTGTTCACATCTAAGCAACAGCTCTGGGAGGGTATTCTGTCCTCATGCAAAACAATTGAAGCAGAAACCATCCAAAACCTGACAAATTCAATGGACGAGAGAGTTCAGAAGCTCCTTTCAAACAAGGGGTCCTATGTGCAAATGTAACATCACCTAGAATAAAGTTTTGAGTTGAAAACTGTTTGATTTCAGTTTGTAATAACCTGCTAATGCTTATAATTTCAAAAATGACCATTTTTTTGTTCTTTATTAAAATGAAAAGGTTGAAAACTCTGCTGTGCATAATAATTTGGAACACAGTGTACAGTCATGGACAAAAATGTTGGCACCCTTGAAATTGTTCCAGAAAATGAAGTATTCCTCAACTTTTCTCCTTTTAATCTGGTTTCAGGTGTAATTTTCATATTGCCCACACCTGTTACTTGCCACAAGTGAATATGAACCAGCATCACATGCTTGAAACAAAGTTGTTTACCCACAATTTTGGAAAGGTGCCAACAATTTTGTTTGGCCCATTTTGGGGGTTTTGTGTGAAATTATGTCCAATTTGCCTTTTTTTTCTCTTTTTTTCTTGTGTTGTTCCAATACACACAAATAAAATAAACATGTGTATAACAAAACATGTGTAATTGCAATAACTTGCTGGGAGGAATACTTCAATTTCTGCAACAATTTCAAGGATGCCAACACTTTCGGCCATGACTGTAAATACGTATTTAATATTTTAAGTAATTTTGCATTTGCACCAACCCACCGATATTCCTTATGTATAGTAACATATTGAGCAATTGTATCAGCTAATGTAAGGGAACTTATAACTCTGTGTATATTTAATATTATAAATCATTTCTATGTTCAATTCCCACTGATGAATCAAAACATGAATTTTATTAGAAATTGATCCAGAATGAACCCAAACATCTAATTGGTTAAATCTTCTTCTTTTTTTTTTTTAAATCTCTAGTAGCGATTTTTATTACTGTTTCAATAGAATTTCATTAATCGCCATAACATCTGGAGATATATTATGCAGTTAATGAAAGTGAAATATGCTGCATAGAAGCGCAGTCAACAGATGCTCAGGTTTTTAAAATCTGGTTTGCTAAAATGAGTTATTAAGGTGCGAACTAAGGGGAAAAAAGTGAAGGAGGAGGAATATTTCTCCCGTTTTTGGATTTGTTGAATCTTTCCATTTATCTGTACCACACATACTGACTATATATTTATATACCACCAGTGACGATGTAGTGTGGGTGTGAGTGAGACTCAGGATCCGTAAATAGCAATGAAACTGCTAATTTTAATGTCACCCGGGAAGATGTACATCATGTTGTGTGTATTTATTAACACGTAGTAACAATTCTGCAGCAGCGGTGATATAGGCCAGAAATGTTATAGCCTATGATTTCTGAATATTTCCTCGACAATTCATCGAGCATAACCTGTAATACTATGAAGCGAGGAGGAATTTACCCCGGAACGTGTAAAACAAAGCGTTTATTCCTAGAAGATCGCATCTTTCCCAACTTTGCCTTCTGCACGGTGTGATGCCAGCCGCCAGTGCCCACACTCTTGCTGTGAACAGCATCATTGTCAGCCGACATGCCCAGCTGCTGTGATAGAGTGACAGCTGTTTTATCTACCTGTCCCAATGCAACCTGCAGCAGCAAACACAATAAATCATTGCTTTCTACATTGTAGCAAGTGAATTATAGAGACTACTATTAACCAAGGTGATCCCAGATTTGTATCTGTTGCCTGTATGTTAATTGCTAGGAGATATTCACTGCTATATAAAACTATTATGGCTCCAAACAGCACAGATAGCAGCTTAAAGAGGTGGTCCACTACATGCCCCCATCATTTACACCTTTTAACTAAGTATTTTTGTAAATACCTTCTGCTGCCATATGTGCCTGTGAGCGGCGCTATCACTGCTCGCTCAGTCCGCATCATGTGACCCCCGGCTGCAGCCGCCGGTGACATCCGCTGATGTCACGTCAACTTCCGGATTTCCTAGATTCGCACAGGCATGACCCAGTGACACGCTCCCCCCTAATTTACTAGGCTGTGGGTGGCGTTTCACCGCACGTCACAGCAGAGTATCTAGCGCGCACTTTCCCTTTCTCCTCTGCTTTCATTGGCCGCAAGCGCGTGCTAGATACTGGGCTGTGACGCAGATTAAGCGAGCAGCGATAGCGCCGCTCACAGGCACATATGGCCTATAAAATACTTATTTAAAAGTGCATTATACAATGTAGTGGACAACCTCTTTAAAGGACCCAAGTATATCACCGTAAGGCTAAGGTCACACGACCAATTTTCTTTCATCCAAGAAAATCAGACCGATTATGCTGATCACACCCTGATCAGAGTTTGGTCAGAGTGTGATCACAGTGTGATCCGATTTTCTCCGATATGGAGAAGATGTAAAAAAAAAAAAGTTTCTCCATCTCCTTCGTTTTGTCAGTCCATGAAAATTTTACCGCACTTAGATGTCATCCGAGTGAGGTCCGAATTTTCTGACGAACCTGATTAATGGATGCAAATTGTTCATGCTGAGATTTTTTCCTTGGACAGACTCGGTACGAGGGAAAAATCGGTCCGAGTTTGATCCAATGTTTTGTTAGATCACACTCAGACAGAAAATACAATCCCTAAGCCTCCAATTTTATACCATGGCATACAGTTTTTCAGATTCTGTATGCAGTCGCATTATGCTAAGTGTTGTGCACAGTACCAGTAGCTCCACAGCACTACCATGTCCACTACTACAAAGAAATCCCACTATTCCTGTTTCATCATGATGTACCTTAAGGTCCATTTACATGGACCGACCAGTAGCACAATATGACCGCCGGTCAGTAAACGTTCACCGATCGTCGGTCATTTACATGCCTGCTTCCACAGGCAGACCAAAGTAAACTATGCACTCAGAGTCATCTATCCAGGATCGCTCTGCACACATAGCTTGACATAGTTGTCTGCAGTGCGAGTCCTGTTTACACAGGACAATGCACCACTGGACATTATGATTTTTTGTACAGTGCAAAAGATAATTTCCCCCAATGAACATCGTGAAATGAGCATTTTTCGCGACACTCATTTACTATCATCTTGCAATGTAAACGCCCGTTTAGGCTATGTGCCCACGATGTGACGCGCCCCTGGGCCTTCTGTGTCGTGCGGCATCGCGTGCACGGGGGCTTACCCGGAGCCGGATCTCTTGAGGGTTGTAGTCTCGTGGCGGTGATCCGGTCCGTGCCCAGGGAGTCAGACTAAGTGGCGCTGTATTAGCGGTAGATGTTGGACGACTACGCCACCCGTTGAGTACAGCTAAGGAGCTGCTGCTGCAGGGCAGACCGCTGAGGCCGGTGGTAGGATTGTGCAGCGTGATAGTATAACCCCCAACGGGAGGGGTATGGCCTCAGGGCAGCCGACGTGGATGATGGGGGTAGCAGGAACCACTCAGAGACGGTACGGTGTAGTTCAGGGTCTTTACTGGTGACAACGATAGACCCTCCCGGAGTAGTGGCTAGCGATTGGGGCCTGGTCAGTCCTTGAGCAGATGGGATCTCCCCTGGCCAGGCGGAGTTGTAGGCCTCCCAAACTAACGATACTCTTCTGGCTACCTTGCTAGAAGCGGGTATAAGTAGCCCACGTCCCTGAGTGTACCGTGTGGTGCTCACCCGTATGGCCGGTGACTCGGGGCCTTCTAGTAGCTTCCGCTCCACGACGGCGGTGCTGGTCCCACGCGTGTGACCGTGCCTTCGGGTTTCTGGGCCAGAGGACCTGCAATCCCCTGCCGGTCGGTTTCTGCTGCTGGATAGGAGTTAGTCCCCACAGCCTCGGACTCCGGGTCCGGTGATAACTTCTCAGTCAGGGCGAGCTCTGCAGCTGCCAGCCCCTGACTCCTTGTAGCACTGCTCCCACAGAGCTCCTGATGTTCTTTCCTATATCTGCTTCTCTTCTCTGTCTCTACTTCTTCTCTACTCACTAACCCTGCCTCAGCCCTAGGTTTATATAGGGGAAGTTCTTCCCCTCCCAGGACTGGGCAGGAGGTGTGGCATGCACAGGATCCCTGACCAAGAGACCTCCCACCTGCTCTCAGACATAACATTGCCGTTACTGTGGAAACCAGACCCCTGGGGGTGCCACATTCCCCCCTAGTGAAATTTAGTACTCCGGGACTAAACATATTTTTAGAAAAACATAACAAGGTATAAACAATAATAATACAATAAGAAAAACACATAAAGATGGTTACGGCGTGTCCGCAACCGGGTGCAGTCTTTGAAGAAAAGCAAGGTGTCCATTTCACCAAAACAGGGAGACGTAACCAGGTAGGGGTCTGTCCTGCCCCGAGTCCTTAACAGTCTTTAGTCCGTCCTGGGTTACGCTCCAACTATACACAAAGGATTCCCGGTAAATCCACCAAGGACTCCTATAAATAACTAGAAACACATAATTATACACAAGCAACAAGAAAAACAGGTAACCACAAATAAAACAATTTATACACTTCAAATCCTCCAACGTGCGGGTAACTGGCCTCTAGTGGCCCTAGTGGACCTACGGAGCTGACTGTCTAGCCCTGAACTACAGGGTGTAGGAGCTGTCAAGGGTAAACTGGGCAGCTGTCTACCGGCTCTTTGACTCACTAGGGGTACGGCAGGCTCACTATAAGCAGAGGGTTGAACCTCCTGTTCTGCTTGTGTGGAGTCTTCTGCCTCCTGGACCGGCTGCTCTTCCAGCTCTACCTGTTGCTCCGTAGGCACTTGGGATGCTGGTTGGAGGAACGTGAGGACGGGTACCACAACTGCACCATTGACTTGAGTCCAGGACCGAGGGAAGTCTCCGAGCACAGTACTAACCATATCTTCCCTTTCCTCTACGGGTCGATGGTCTTCTTGTTCCTCTTCAGGGTTCCGTAGCTGTTCAGGACACTTCTTCAGGTGATCCCGGGATACAATGGCTATGGTCTCCCCTCCGTCTTTACTGATGGTACAGACTTTCGGGTTCTCGTGGCTTGAGGGCAGTACGGTGTACGGGTCCTTCTCCCACTGGTCGTCCAACTTGTGGAGCCGTCTCTTCCTCTTCAAGACCTGCTCTCCGGGTACCAGGGGAACAGCGGGAGCATACTGGTTGTAATTTTTCTCTTATCTTTCCCTAGCGAGACAGAGACTTCGCTCCACGCTCTCCTGTACTTTCCGGTACTGCTGCTGCCTCTCTGTGTCCCAGTCTGCTTCCGGTGAAGTGTCCTCGGGTGTCAGGACTCCCATCTCCAGGTCAACAGGTAGCTTACCAGGCCTTGCCCTCATTAGGTAAGCCGGGGTACAGTTGGTGGAACCCACAGGGATGTAGTTATATAGGTCCACCAGGTCGGGCAGCTTCTCAGGCCACAGACTGCGTTCTTCCAGGGGCAACGTTTTCAGAAGATCCATTACCACCTGGTTCATTTTCTCACAAAGTCCATTAGTTTGCGGATGATAGGGTGTCGTCCTTATCTTCCGGCAGCCATACAGATTGCAGAATTCCTGGAAGACCTCCGCTTCAAAGGCAGGTCCCTGGTCCGTCAGCACTTGGTCCGGGTACCCGTGTGGACGGCAGAAGTGCTGCTGGAAGGCTCTAGCTGCTGTTTGAGCTGTTAAGTCCTTAACGGGGACGACAACCAAGAACCAGGAGTAATGATCCACAATGGTTAACGCGTAGACGTAGCCACTTCTGCTTGGGGTCAGTTTTACATGATCCAAGGCTACCAGTTCCAACGGCTGCTTGGTGACAATGGACTGAAGGGGGGTCTTCTGGCTGAGTGAGCATCTCCTTCACCAGTCGGACGGCAGGGTCACTGTCTTGCGTTTCCTCCCAGTTGTAGTGAGGCAAGGGGTTAAACGTAGCGGCTTGCTTACTCCTTACCCGATGGGAATACTGGATAGTCCCATGACGGTGGAACGCGGGGAGTTCGACTTCTTCCAATCCCTCTGAATCTTCTCCTACATCTGGTAGGTTTGGCATCCTGGACAGGGCGTCCGCGTTGGTATTGGAGCGTCCTGCCCGGTATTTGATTGTGAACTCGTAGTTGGACAGACGGGCCATCCATATCTGCTCTAGGGCACCGAGTCTTGCCGTGTCCAGGTGTGTCAACGGGTTGTTATCCGTGTACACGATGAACCGGGAAGAAGCGAGGTAGTGCTTAAAGCGTTCGGTGACTGCCCACACCACTGCCAGGAACTCTAGCTTAAATGAGCTGTAATTCTCAGGGTTTCTTTCGGTGGGTCGCAGTTTTCGACTGGCGTAAGCGATTACTCGTTCTTTCCCCTGCTGGATCTGGGACAGCACGGCTCCTAGCCCGATATTACTTGCGTCGGTGTAGAGGATAAAGGGCTGGCTGTAATCAGGGTACGCCAGGATTTCATCCCCCGTGAGGGCCATCTTCAGCTGGCGGAAGGACTCTTCTTCTAACTTCTCCCATTTGAAGGGTGGCTTCTGGTTCTTGGCCTTCCGGGACTGGCCTATCAAGAGGTCCTGCATAGGAGCTGCCTTTTTGGTGAAACCGGGGATGAATCTGCGGTAATAGCCTACCAACCCGAGGAACTGCCGCACTTCCTTTACACTGGAGGGACTTGGCCATTCCTTAATTGCGGTGATCTTATCAGGGTCGGGAGCCACTCCGTCAGCGCTCACCACGTGTCCCAGGTACTGCACCTTTGGTTTTAGGAGGTGACACTTGGAGGGTTTTACCTTTAGGCCGTAGTTTGCCAGAGCTTCGAACACTTCCGCCAGGTGTTTCAGGTGGTCCTCATAAGTCTTGGAATATACGATGACATCGTCCAGGTACAACAGAACCGTCTCGAAGTTTCTGTGGCCCAGACAGCACTCCATTAATCGTTGAAAGGTTCCTGGTGCGTTACAGAGTCCGAACGGCATGCAGGTAAACTCGCTAAGTCCCATCGGGGTGGTGAATGCGGTCTTCTCCCGGTCCGCCTCTGCTACAGGAACCTGCCAGTACCCGCTAGTGAGATCCAAGGTAGAGAAGAAGTTAGCAGATCTTAAAGCAGCCAAAGACTCCTCTATCCTTGGAAAGGGGTACGCATCCTTGTGTGTGATACGGTTGATTTTCCGGTAATCTACACACATCCTCATGGTGTTGTCTTTCTTTTTGACTAAGACTAGTGGAGCTGCCCAGGGGCTACAGCTATCCCTGATCACCCCAGCCTCCTTCATGTCCCTAAGCATCCCCTTGGCGTGTTGGTAGTGTGTAGGGGGTACGGGTCGATACCTCTCTTTTATGAGAAGATGGTCTCCCGTGGGGATGTGGTGTTCTACCCCCTTGACTCGCCCGAAGTCTAACGGGTGTTTACTAAACACTCTCTCGTACTCTTGAACCACCCGATAGACTCCCTGTCTCTGGTGTGAGGGAGTGGAGTCAGTACCCAAATGTAGTTGCTGACACCAGTCCTCCATTGTTTCCTTAGAGCCGTTACTTTCCTCCGGGGAAGATGGAGGCAAGGGTTCTACGGACTGTATGGAATTTTGATTGATGGTATACAATTTGGCTAGCGTGGCATACCGGGGCAGGTACACTTCCCTCTTCCCGATATTTATTATGCGAACGGGCACCCTCCCATGGCGTACATTGACCACCCCCCGTGCTGTCAAAATGGTGGGCCTACTGTCTGAGTAAACTGGTTCTACCATTGCCTGGTAATCTCTACCTCTCAGACCAATAGCTGCCCGGCACCAAATCATCATTTCACTTTTTGGGGGCATGGCAATAGGAAAAGGGTCACACATTCTTACGCTACCAATCTCACCACCGGAGAGTTCTATCTGTTGCCGTCGCATCAGTGCCCGGATCTCTTTCTGGAGCACTCGCTGCTGGCCGGAGCTGGCGTTCTTGGCAACCTGCTGTAAAAGGAAAATCACCTCTGCAAGACAATTTTCAATTACATTAGTTCCTAGAGTTATCTTTGGGTGACTCTCGCGCTTGTCAATGTCTACAATGATCAGTCCCTGTGCCGCCAATTCGACTCTACCGATTTTAATGGTCACCTCTTTAAATCCAATCTGTGGCACGGGCTGACCATTGCTGGTGATGATACTCAAGTCGTCGTCAGGGTAGCGGGTGATATCCGAGTCATTCCAGTACTGCTTGAAGAGCACGTACGGGATAGTGGTAACCTGTGACCCGGTGTCCAGTAGGGCACTCATGGGGATGCCATCCAGTACCACGGGCAAGACTGGACGTCCTCCCACATATTTGTCGCGCCAGTTCGATGGGCCTGATGATCTTTTTCCTGGGGTTTGGCCCTCTACCCCAGGTTGTGCCAGTTTAAAGGACAGTACCTTGCCATATGTCCGGGTTGATTGCAGCGGCGGCAGATGGGTTGTCCGTCCTCGTTGTATCGGTCGCTGGGTCTTCCTCTGGCCTGTGGGGTCCTCCTTGGTCGACGCCACGGGATGTCCTCCGGTCCGGATGCCAGCTGGATCTTCCCTGGAGTGGAAACCTGTAAAGACTGCACAGTTCGGGTTAGCGCGGCAACGCTTTTAGCTAGCTCTTGGACCTGATGGTGCAGGTCTGGAGCCGGGTCGTTGTTCAAAGCCTGCGCATCAGCTCCCACAGGCCCTGCCGACAAGGGTGCCGCCTCCTGGTGGTAAGTGGTAGTGGGGCGTCTGTGGGTCACAACGCCACCTGGTGCCGGTTCTCGGAGCACCCGGATGGCTCTGTCCTTGAACTGTGCAAATCCCAGATGAGGGTCCTGTAAGGCCATTGCCCGCAACTGGGTTCGGTGGGCATTGCAATATAAACCCTCTATAAATTGTTCAGTCAACAGCCTGTCCTCGTCTCCCACGCCGTCAGGGTCGGTCTGCTTAATGGCTCTCAGGGCCTCTTGTAGGTTCAGGGCATAGTCCCTTATACTCTCGTGTGCTCGCTGCTTGCACCCGTAGAACCTAAGCTTGATCTCGGCTGAGGTGCGGGTATCAAAGGTGTCCCTCAGCCGGGTTAGTATCCCTGCAACAGTCCTTCCCCCAGGTGGCCAGGACTTTACCTCCCTTTGGGCTGCCCCGGTTAATTGGGCCACCAGGATGCTCACTTTTTGCTCTTCTGTGAGGGGATACACCTGGAAGAGGCTATCCAGCTTTTCTCTAAAGTCATGCAGGGTATGTGACTCCCCTGAGTACTGGGGTAGCCAGGCCGCTCCCGGGATATAGGGCATGGTGAAAGGCATGACTGCAGCAGCGGTGGCGCTGGCGGGGGTTGAGGCAGTGAAGCTCTCCTCCGTATCCGACATCTTCCTCCTCCCTAGTGGACCGTGGCCTACCTTGCGATGATCCTCTTCCGTAGGCCGCGGCTCCGCAGTGGATCGTCAGGGTTGAGGACCTTCCGTCGCGCTCCTGTGACGTCGGCGTCTGCTGGGCTCCTTCCAGGACCTTACGCAACGTCCGGACGTGAGGCGGGGCTTCAGTTCTCGCGCGCTTTCGGAGTCCACGCCCCTCTTCTTCCCGCGCGGCGTCTTCAAGATGGCGTCCAACGGTGGGAAAACTCCACGGATGGCGGGAAGAAGGCAGAAGATGGCGCCGGATGGCGGGAAAACTTCGCGGATGGCGGGAAAACTTCGCGGATGGCGGGAAGAAGACAGAAGATGGCGCCGGATGGCGGGAATCTTCACCACTGGTAAGTTTGAACAGTCTTTTTCAGGCACGCAGTACCCGGTGGTTGCGGGCACGTGATCCTGCCGACTACGCCAAAAGTTGACGCGCCCCTGGGCCTTCTGTGTCGTGCGGCATCGCGTGCACGGGGGCTTACCCGGAGCCGGATCTCTTGAGGGTTGTAGTCTCGTGGCGGTGATCCGGTCCGTGCCCAGGGAGTCAGACTAAGTGGCGCTGTATTAGCGGTAGATGTTGGACGACTACGCGACCCGTTGAGTACAGCTAAGGAGCTGCTGCTGCAGGGCAGACCGCTGAGGCCGGTGGTAGGATTGTGCAGCGTGATAGTATAACCCCCAACGGGAGGGGTATGGCCTCAGGGCAGCCGACGTGGATGATGGGGGTAGCAGGAACCACTCAGAGACGGTACGGTGTAGTTCAGGGTCTTTACTGGTGACAACGATAGACCCTCCCGGAGTACTGGCTAGCGATTGGGGCCTGGTCAGTCCTTGAGCAGATGGGATCTCCCCTGGCCAGGTGGAGTTGTAGGCCTCCCAAACTAACGATACTCTTCTGGCTACCTTGCTAGAAGCGGGTATAAGTAGCCCACGTCCCTGAGTGTACCGTGTGGTGCTCACCCGTATGGCCGGTGACTCGGGGCCTTCTAGTAGCTTCCGCTCCACGTCGGCGGTGCTGGTCCCACGCGTGTGACTGTGCCTTCGGGTTTCTGGGCCAGAGGACCTGCAATCCCCTGCCGGTCGGTTTCTGCTGCTGGATAGGAGTTAGTCCCCACAGCCTCGGACTCCGGGTCCGGTGATAACTTCTCAGTCAGGGCGAGCTCTGCAGCTGCCAGCCCCTGACTCCTTGTAGCACTGCTCCCACAGAGCTCCTGATGTTCTTTCCTATATCTGCTTCTCTTCTCTGTCTCTACTTCTTCTCTACTCACTAACCCTGCCTCAGCCCTAGGTTTATATAGGGGAAGTTCTTCCCCTCCCAGGACTGGGCAGGAGGTGTGGCATGCACAGGATCCGTGACCAAGAGACCTCCCACCTGCTCTCAGACATAACATTGCCGTTACTGTGGAAACCAGACCCCTGGGGGTGCCACAGATGCAGAAATGAAGCAGAAAATTTCTGCAGCGTTTCTGCATCTCCCTTGCCAAAAAAAACGCATGCAGATTGTACATGTGTTTTTCCTGCAGAATACACGCGTATTCACATGCGTATTCACATGCGTTTATGCATGCGTTTACGCATGCGGACTACAAGCACTTTCCAGGCGATAGCATCACTTGGAAAGTGCTTGACAACTAGGTCACACTATATAAATCCATGCAAACAGCATGGATTTATATAGTGTGACTATAAAAAATAAAGCTATACTTACCGATCCCCCGCCGCGTGTGCTGCCGCCTGTGTTGTCGCGCTCCTTCTGGGTTGCCGGCATATCGCGAGACAGCCTGCCGTCACATGACCGCGACGTCATCTCAGGTCCTGGAAGATAAGCGTTGCAGGGGCCGCCGGACAGGTGAATATAAACTTTATTTATTATTTTATTCTTTTTTTTACAGGTACAATGGTACCCAGGTCTGGATGAGAGTCTCCTCTTCTCCAGAACTGGGTACCATCCGCACATAGAGACGCATAGAAGCCGCTTGTACAAATGTACAGTCACGGATTATATGCGTCTCAATGCAAGTCAATGGCGGCAATTCCGCTGCACTTCCGCAAAATTAATGAACATGCTGCGGATTTATGAGCGCTGCAGAAACGCTGCGGAAAAATCCGCAGCATGTGCATTGACATTGCGGAATGCCATTGGGGACCATGGGGTGCGGATTACCATGCGTTTTTGATGCGTTTCCACTGTGGAAATTCCGCAGCGGAAACGCATGAAAAACGCATCGTGGGCATGCAGCCTTAGTGATCCAATCCATTTTCTAATTGAATACTTTTCATGTTTTTTGAATGTGTATATGCAATGAAATTGAATCCTAAAGCAATATTCATCAGCCTATAAAAGGCAGCTGGACTTCAATGGAAGTTAGAAATCAGTTCAGAAGCATTCAGGAGAAGAAAGAGAAGAGTTTTAGAGATAAGAATTAATTACAATAAAAGCCATTTGAAAAATTGACTTATTGTCAAAAACTACATGCATTTAAGTTAAAAAACAATGGCTCCTAAAGTGTTCATCTCAGGGCTCTATGCTGAACCAATAAACAGATAGGGGCTGATATACTGTGCTTGCCTGGGGGCCTCTGCTGGCTTTGTCGACTACTGAATAAAGAGTCATAGTGAAAAGCACACTTCCCAGCATTCTAGTAGGTAGGTCATTAACATCAGATCTGTGGGGTCTGACACTTGTTTACATCTTGATGCCAATAGAGCTGAAAATGATGCTATCGGTGCTGGGTGATGGACATAATCTGATATTGATGACAAGATGGCCATGTATTGTTTCATTAGAGAGAAATGGGTGGATTAAGCAAATCATACTTTGATAAAACTCTGATCAGTGTTTGATTAGAGTGTGATCATAGTTAGAGATGGGCGGACCGGTGGAAGTTTGGGTTCTGGTACCTGCCCTGAACTTTTGAGAAAGTTCGGTTTGGGTACCAGAACAGTACCCGAACTACCACTAGAACCCGAACCCCATTGAAAATAATGGACACGAACGAATCTCTCTCTCTCTATCATCACCACGGACTTACCCCGAACACTGCACCGAACTTCAGGATAAAATCCATACTCGGCTTTCAGATCTGAACAGTGACTCTGCGATACAAACTCCGAATATTTCTGTTCGGGTTCCCCCATCTCTAATCATACTGTGATCCGATTCTTTCGGACAAGGAGAAGATGTAGAAAAAAATTGCTCCATCTTCTCCATTCAATCAGTTCATGGAAATATGGACATAGAGTTGTAACCAGAAGTTTACATACACTATATAAAAAGACACACATACATGTTTTTCTCAATATCTGACATGAAATCGGAATAAACTTTTCCCGTTTTAGGTCAATTAGGATTACCATAATTTTTAATATTTGCCAAATGCCAGAATAATGAGAGAGAGAGAATGTTTTAAGGCATTTTTATTACTTACTGCAAAGTCAAGAGTTTACATACATTTCAAAAGTATTTGGTACCATTGCCCTTAAACTGAATGACTTGGGTCAAACGTTTGGGATATCCTTCAAGTTTCTCACAATAGTTGACAAAGACTCTCCTGAGTCGAAACGTTGTTGTGCTGTACATGGAGAAATAAAGGCAAACTTATTGGACTATCACCCTGGAGTGGACGCTGTCTCTTTTCCTTTTGTTGTGATTTCACCAACTTGGTTCCTTGGTAATTGGACGTGCGTCCCAGCTGTGGTATGCCGCTGGCCATACCTTATTTTGGCAACTCCAAAACATTGACTTTGTTATCCTTAAGCCACTTTGTTACCATTTTGGCAGTATGCTTCGGGTCATTGTCCATTTGGAAGACGTTTCGAATCAGCAGTGTCTTTGTCATACTTGACAAAGACTCTCCTGAGTCGAAACGTTGTTGTACTGTACATGGCGAAATAAAGGCAAACTTATTGAACTATATTGGACTATCACCCTGGAGTGGATGCTGTCTCTTTTCCTTTTGCTGTAATTTCACCAAGTTGGTTCCTTGGTAATTGGAAGTCCATTTGGAAGACCCATTTCCGCCCAAGCTTTAACTTCCTGGCTGATGTCTTGAGATGTTGCTTCAGTATTGCCACATAATCTTCTTTTCTCATGATGCTATCTATTTTGTGAAGTGCACTAGTCCCTCCTGCAGCAAAACAACCTCACAACATGATGCTGCCACCCCTGTGGTGTTCTTAGGCTTCCAATATTCTCCCTTTTTTCTCCAAACGTAACGATGGTCATTATGCTCAAAAAGTTCAATTTTAGTTTCATCAGACCACAGGACATGTCTCCAAAAATTAAGATCTTTGTACCTGTTGCATTTGCAAATCTGGCTTTTTTAATCTGCATTTAATCTGGCTTTTATGTTTCTTTTGAAGTAATGGCTTCTTCCTGGCAGAGTGGCCTTTCAGCCCATGTTGATACAGTACTTGTTTCACAGTGGATATTGACACAATCTTACCAGCTTCCGCCATCATCCTCACAAGGTCTTTTGCTTTTGTCCTTGGGTTGATATGTACATGTCGGACCAAAGTACGTTCATCTCTGGGACACAGAACCCGTCTCCTTCCTGAGCGGCATGATGGCTGGACATTCCCATCTTGTTTGTACTTGCGTATAATTGTTTGTACAGATGAACGAGGCACCTTCAGGTATCTTGAAATTTTACCCAAGGATGAGCCAGACTTGTGCTAGTCCACAATTCTCTTCCTGATATCTTGGCTGATTTCTTTAAACTTTCCCATGATGCTACACAAAGAAGCAGTGTGTTTCAGGTGTGCATTAAAATACATTCACAGGTGTGTCTCTAATTAACTCAGAAGTTGCCAAAAAAACTAACCGATGCTTCCAAACACATGACATCATTATATGGGCAGCCCAGAATTGCTTAAAGGCATAGTAATTTTAGTGTACATAAACGTTTAACTTAGCAGCAAGTAATAAAAATGCTTTAAAACATTCTCTCTCTCTCTCTTTAATCTGGCATTTGGAAAATATTAAAAGTTATGGCAATCCTAATTGACCTAAAATGGGAAAGGTTTATTCTGATTTCATGTCAGATACAGAGAAAAACATGCATATGTGTCTTTTTATATAATGTATGTAAACTTCTGGTTTCAACTGTATGTCATGAGTGCAGTCCTATGATTTCCACAGACTTATTTACTTGCATAGCTGAGTGTAATCCGTATATTGGATCACTCTTGGGCACGCTGCAATTTTTTCCTCGAACCGGCATGGTTCAAGGGAAAAATCTGACATGTGCACGGCCCTATGGAATAACATTGGTCAGGGTGCAATCTGATGTTTTGTCAGATCGCACTCGGACCAATAATACGGTCATCTGCACCTGCCCTAAGATACATGCAATAAAAAAAAAATGAAAGACATGTATACAAGATCAGTCTCACTTCTTAAATTCGAACAATATAAATGTTTATTTACAAACAAACACAAAGGCCTAGATAACAAAAATAAAAATATTTAAAATTTTACACATTGACCCCGTGAGGAAGCTACCTCATGTGGTGATACACGTGGGGTCCTCTTTCCCATATTTTTCTATGACAAACATCTGATAGCACTCAGACAGAAAATATGCTCGTCTGCACCTGCCCTAAGGATAAGTGATCCATATCATAAGCCTAGGCGACTTCTTTAAGACCTTGCCAAAAATACACTTTTTCGTGCATTTCTGAATGTCACTTTTATTTTTAATTACCATCCAGTAGAAAGAAACATATGGGAGTATTTTAGGAGAAATGGCAGTAATTGGGATTTGGATCAAAGGTATACACTGCCCCTTGAGAATCTTACACTTGTGAGGTACAGTATATTAAAAGCTTTTCCAACCAGACAGTGCATGTTAGGAAGCGGCCCTGCCATCAGGAGGTAGGAATTACCAGGCATTGCTTGACGGCATGAAGCCTATAATATCTATAGAAAAATTCTCAAGCAAAGCTACTGGAGACCCTGATGTGTACAGTACTATTGATCTAGAAAATTAAATGTCTGCATGTCATACCACTATACTTCTTATACAAGTGGCACGGTGCCATTCCTTTGAAGTACAAAAATTGCTAAAAGGAATTGGATGTGTGCATTACTCCACTCACACCCACCAAATAAGTTTACATTTATTCAAGTTTAATAATACTGCAAAGCTAATTTTAGAGTAAAAATTAGAACAATTTTGTGCAGGTGAAGAGTGCATTAAGTATTGAGTGCGTGCTTTGTCATAATTTGTTAAATTTAGGAAGATTATGGGCAAAATAATTTCTTCCATTGTGTTTGGATCTAAGGGGTAACATTTCTCCTTGTGGAGAGTGACAAGCCAAGCCTGGCATGTCATAGTGAGGAGACTTATAAGCCATGCATTCTTCCCTGGGAAATTAAATTGGCATATTCTGTTGTGTCTATAATGGTCAAATTTGCCAATCAGGATAAATAGTTTGATCAGTTCTGAAGAAATGAAGAAATAGTCACATTTTTTATTACCTGATTTGCAAAACCACTTTTTTGTAACTTTACAAAGGAACAATGGCTTCAGCTTTTCTTTGACACATGGTGTAACTGGAAAAGAAGGGTTTTTCTCCAATGAAATCGTGGAAGAATGGAGCCAGTCTGGAAGGTAAGTGCAGGTTTTTTTTTACTTATCCCACCCAACCTTTGGGCATATACACAATAACTAATGAAAAACCCCTTTAATGCCATTATTTCAGAGCACATGTCAAACTCTAGCCCGTGGGCCAAATTTGGCCCCCAGGGTGATAATATTTGGCCCACAACGCTAGAACAGACCCCCCCCCCTCCCATGGCATTTCACCTTCAACTGTATCGGCATCTTAACCGGAGCTGCGGAGGACCGGGGTAGATGTATTTTAATTTTTTTTAATGCGGTGCCATTATACTGTATGGAGGACTATGTGGGGCCATTATACTGTATGGAGGATTATGTGGGGCCATTATACTGTATGGAGGACTATATTGGGCCATTGTACTGTATGGAGGATTATGTGGGGTTATTATACTGTATGGAGGACTATGTGGGGCCATTATTCGGTATGGAGGACTATGTGAGGCCCATTATTTTGTATGGAGGGCTATGTGGGGCCATTATACTATATGGAGAACTATGTGGGGCCCATTATTCTTTATGGAGGGCTATGTGGAACCATTATACTGTATGGAGCACTATGTGGGGCCAATTATTCTGTATGGAGGACTATGTGAGACCCATTATTCTGTACGGAGAACTATGTGGGGCCATTATTCTGTATGGAGGACTATGTGGGCCCATTATTCTGTATGGAGGACTATGTGGGGCCATTATTCTGTATGGAGGACTATGTGGGGCCCATTATTCTGTATGGAGAACTATGTGGGGCCCATTATTCTGTATGGAGGACTATGTGGGGCCATTATTCTGTATGGAGGACTATGTGGGGCCCATTATTCTGTATGGACAACTATGTGGGGCCCATTATTCTGTATGGAGGACTATGTGAGGCCATTATACAGTATGGAGGACTATGTGAGGTCATTATACTATATGGAGGACTATGTGGTGCCCATTATTCTGTATGGAAGACTACGTGGGGCCATTATGATGTATGGAGGACTATGTGGGGCCATTATTCTGTATTGAAGACTATGTGGGGCCCATTATTCTCTATGGAGGGCTATGTGGGGCCATTATACTATATGGAGGACTATGTGAGGCCATTATACTGTATGGAGGACTATGTGAAGCCATTATACTATATGGGGGACTATGTGGTGCCCATTATTTTGTATGGAGGACTATGTGGGGCCATTATACTGTATGGAGGTTTATGTGGGGCCATTATTCTGTAAGGAATAATAAGGAAAAACTTTCTCAATTGTAGACATGTTTTTAATTTCAAGGTTGGCCCAAGTTTTTACTTTGGCCCTATGTGTATTTGAGTTTGACATCCCTGTTTAAGAGGGTGTCCCTGGCCACGTGGATTGTGTTCCTTTGTATTTAAAAGAAACACTTACTAGTTGAAGGGTATCTTCTGGTGGTGTGATTCATTGTTTTACATAAGCCAGTTCATGTGTGCGACATCTGCAGTGTCCTTTGTAATTCAGATCAAAGGATTCGGTAATGGGTCAAAATAAAGTCCTGAATGTACTGGAGCCAGTGATATTCACTTTGTGCTAGACGGAGCATCCATTTTTGTGCATTGTGTATTTGCAGAAAGAATTGTGTATCTGTGAACCTTTTAAGAGGAAGCCTTGAGAAGATTGCTGCTTTGGTTAACATAGGTGGCCCTGTCCTCTGTTAAGAGCTCTAGTGCTACATTTTAATGGTACTTTAACAAATGGCTGCATGATTTCCTAGAATGTATACGAGTTTCCGCCACTTATTGAATTCATAGGTAAATCAGACTGCGTATTATTCCTGGTACTTTCACATGTGATTCCAGCATTCTGTATTTATGTCATTTAGTTGTTAAAGGGTTTATGGAGAGCCGCATCAGATAATGTGACAGAACAAACCAAGTCTATAAAGGCTTATATTACCCATACAATCTATCCATCAATGCCAAGTCAAGAAGCAACATGCAAAGGCTTTTAGCTTTGTCAAATATATATTGAAAGCACTGCTCTTATAGAGAGTTATATCATGATGTTAATGTCTCAGGGGGTGCACAGTCTGTTCATTGGGTTTAGCAAATGGTACAACTTGTTCAATAAAGACGCACTTTAGGAATATCAGAGCTGGCGCATTTGAAAGGCGCAGTGATGTAAGAAAGGTTTTTCCTCCTTCAGTAGACACTTTTTTATGCAAACTTGGACAGCCGTAATTAATTCCTTATATCAAGGAACAAAAGTAAGACAAGGTAATGTATAAAGAGGACGTACAGGACAAAGGAGTAGATGCTTATCCAGCCTGCTAATGAAATACAGAGGAGGTGGTTGTGAGCGTATAATAGCAAGTTACACCTCGGAACGATGGAAAGACTCTAACTTTAACCCTGAAATTCTTTGTAAACTAAACATGGTCTGATCAATACTACATAGTAACATAGTAACATAGTAACATCGTTTTTAAGGTTGAAGGAAGACTAAGTCCATCTAGTTCAACCCATAGCCTAACATGTTGATCCAGAGGAAGGCAAAAAAAAAACACGTGGCAAACTCTAAGCTCCACAATGGGGAAAAAAATTCCTTCCCGACTCCATACGGCAATCAGACTAGTTCCCTGGATCAACGCCCTATCAAGGAATCTAGTATATATAACCTGTAATATTATACTTTTCTTCAAGAAAGGCATCCATGCCCTTCTTAAATTTTAGTAGTCGATCACGCATTACAACATCATGCGGCAGAGAGTTCCATAGTCTCACTGCTCTTACAGTAGTAAGGCTTGGCTTTTCTTTTTTGATGAGGGACTCTCATGTTTTTAGTAAATATAGTATTATGCAATTCCTACTTATGACATGACAGTGGGTGGGAATCTCAACATTTCTTACTTTATACATTTCTCATGCACAGTGGTATATGATATCACTGGACCCAAGGTAACGTGGGCAAAGGTGCTGGTAGCAATGTATGCACAGAAAAAAAAAGAGAATGGCCAAGTTCAGATCTTTGCTTTGGTGCTGTTTGAAGGTTATGAACAAAATATTATATTTAACGATCAAGAGAACCTGTCATGTGATCAGAAAGCTGAAAGTTATTTTTTTTTCTCTAGCCTCATAGTTCACACACAATCAGCATCATTCGTTTTGGCACAACTCGTGCCAAAATGGCCAAATTAGTTAAGTTGAAATGGGGATAGGGTTGGGGACCAGGGTTGGAAAAAAGAACATCCACAGGAATTAGGAAACCTATAGATATAGAAGTATGGTGTAAGTTTTAGTTTTTTGAAGATATGACAGGTCTTCTTTATACTGCGTCAATGACCCAACTCAGTTTATTGGACTTTTAAATTGGGAATAGGTGCAAATTAATTACTGCACCTTATTTCTTTAATTAAAGTAAGTTCATGAGTTATAGTAATTAATGAGATGCTAGGACTTTATTCATTACCTGTATCATTTATTTGAACAAATGAAATGTCTTTTAAAACGGGTTGTCCACAAGACAAATAAAGTTTCATGATGACTTTTTTAACTCAGTCCTCCATGTCTGCTGTCTGGTGATATCTATATCTTACTATTGCTTAGTTCCTAACTTTTATATAGTAAGTTAGCAAGAAGTAGATAGTTATATGACTGCAGGCTCAGACTAAACGAGGTTTGTTTGTGGTCTGTTACCATGGAGACATTTAGGGCTGCATAGGAGCTATATAGAAACTGCTAACAATGTTTTTTTTCTCATATCAGATACATTGAAATGATTGAAAAAAATTGGTTGCAAAGGTGGTCTTTCCACCATTAAATAATTAATGTTCACCTATATGTACAAAAGCTCTACCATCGACGAGGATGCAGTTTGAATCTTTACATAGATGATAATGAGAATGAATTTAGGTTCTGATTTCTAGAATACAAATATGTCCCAGCTCCAGCGTTAAAGTCATCTTGAATTAGTATTAGTTAATATAGTAAAATCTATATTATAGCAAAATTCTCTACCCCGATGTGTGATCATATCCCATTTTAGGTAAATCTTCACAATATAGCACAATCTGTCATTTTTCTTTTACGAGAAAAAGAAACAATGACTTATGTTGTGAGATCCTGTGATATGTTTTGTCACCTGAAATGATTAATTGCTGTCAATATACAGACTGGGGTAATGGTTTTCTCACACTCTACCTTGTCGCTATTTTGTAACTTACACTTCAATAAGCAAAAGACAAAGTATATTACCAAGAAGTCTATTCTGATCAGGAGCAACTTATTTGTATAATGCACTTGAATTTCCTCGATTGGATTCTCAGCTTCCATACTATTATGTCTGTAAGCTTTTTCAGACTCTGGCTATAAATAAAAAGCTCCTCATTCATTGACAGGAATATTAGAAAGTTATAAAAGTTTTCATCATCTTAAATTATTAAGAGAGTATCCAGGAACATTTTTTACTATGGGCCTAAAAACGAACAGAGGCAACTTCCTGCCTGTTGACCCCAGCGCCGGCTGAGAGTGGTCACACAACGCTCCTGTCTGTGATTCAGCTGCTCCATGTCAACAGAGCAGCTCTTCTTCTTCCAGACTGCTCTGTCAACGGGGTGTGACTTTTGACATCATGCTGATTGACTGCCGTTTCCCCGCAGTTAGGCAGCTGGGAGCCGGCTTTTAATCTGTATGACATTTGCAGTCAACAGAATAGAGAGGAAAGGAAGATGCTGCACTGTCAACGTGACGGCAAAGGAAGCGGCGCGGCAGAATTGCCGGCAGGAGTGGTCCATAACCTCTCTGTGTTGGGAGAGATCAGTGCCAGGCACAATAGGCAGGTAGTTAGCTACTACCTGCCTGCTAGTGCTTAGACACTAAACAAATTGTTAAAAAAGAAAGTCCCGAATAACCCCTTTAACTTCAATCTATTGAAGTTACAATCTGATAAAAAATCTAGGGCTTATGGGAGTGATGGCAAAATTATTTAAGGTGGGCAGCTAACGTCTTATTTTTTAACATGCACTTTTGAATCCTCTTTTTCTATGTATTACACCCTTCAACATTATACAGATGTACCAATATTGGAGTAAGTGGTTATAGCAACAACCTGCTGCAAATCAGATCTTTTGTATGATCACAAAAACAGATACTTGATCACTCATATGGATATGATATGTCATTGCGAACAGGCTTGTATAAGATGAGGGCAGTGTAAAAAGTTAGTAAGAGTGAACAAAACATGCCAACCTAGCTAAGGACTGTAACTTCAATAGCTTTACTTGAGTTTCAGTCTGATCAGAAAATGCAGATTACAAGTAGAGATGAGCGTTGTTCTACTCGAACTGTTCGCCAATCTCAAATTCGAGCTGTTTTGGGCGGTGTTCGAGCCGTTCGGCGAACACGAACAATTTGAGAAAAATTCGGCTGTTCGAGGTTATGTTCGATAACTGTTCGTGCACCAAAATCATAACTGGATTTTTTCTCAGTAATGATGAAAATTAATGTTAATACGCAGTTTGAGTGTACAGCGGGGTGGGGGGAGGGGCAGGGGATGGATCTCTGCAGGAACAATGAAGATCTCCATTTTTTTTTTCTCTTTCCCGCATTTACAGTGGGGAGGTGCAATCTGTCAGCCTATCAGCAGAGCACACACGGAGCGAAGTGCTTTTTTTCACACAAGCAAGGGCATGTGTCATTGGCAGTGTATGTCACATGTCCTTGCCCTATAAGACCAAGCCATTTTCCCCGTCGCCACCATTTTCTCACTGCTGCAGCTGCGTGTTAGACGGCACCGCTGTTGCTGTGTGCGCTATACCTTGTTAATTTCAAGCCAATTTTCGCACAAATCTACAGATAGCTTGGGAGTAGGGAATAGTTGTGATTGCAGTCCTTTTAAGGACTAGGTTACAGCATTTCCTATGACTTTTATCAGGCAGGTCTGTGCTCTTAAATAGATAGGTTGTGGGAGTAAAGACTAATTGTAATTGGAGTCCTTTTCAGGACTAGGTTACATCAGTTCCTATCAGTTTTTGCCAGGCAGGTCTGTGCCAGTGCTGTGCAAGTTTTTTTCACAGCATTTGGCTGAATCTAGCAAAGCTAATCCTTTTTGGCCTATTGCAGAGTGTGTTAGTCAGTGGAGTAGCCTATCTGTGTTGCAAGATATACCACCTGTGTATAGAATACCAATTTTTTTACTGCACCTAGTGAAGTAAAATCTTTTGGGCATAGCATCATTCTATTAGTCCATCTATACTGACCTCCATCAAGTTGCAAATTGAATATAATTTTTTTCTGCATCTAGCTCTGAAAAAATATTGGGCTTCTAGCTGTGTGTGGGACTTGTTGTATTAGTCCATCTATACTGACCTCCATCAGGTTGCAAACTGAATATATTTTTTTCTGCATCTACCTCTGAAAAAATATTGGGCTTCTAGCTGTGTGTGGGACTTGTTCTATTAATCCATCTATACAGACCTCCATCAGGTTGCAAACTGAATATATTTTTTTCTGCATCTACCTCTGAAAAAATATTGGGCTTCTAGCTGTGTGTGGGACTTGTTGTATTAGTCCATCTATACTGACCTCCATCAGGTTGCAAATTAAAAATAATTTTTATCTGCATCTACAGTACCTCTGAAAAAATATTTGGGCTTCTAGCTGTGTGTGGGACTTGTTCTATTAGTCCATCTATACTGACCTCCATCAGGTTGCAAATTGAATATAATTTTTATCTGCATCTAGCTCTGAAAAAATATTTGGCCTTCTAGCAGTGTGTGGGACTTTCTCTATTAGTCCATCTATACTGACCTCCATCAGGTTGCAAATTAAAAATAATTTTTATCTGCATCTACCTCTGAAAAAATATTTGGGCTTCTAGCTGTGTGTGGGACTTGTTCTATTAATCCATCTATACAGACCTCCATCAGGTTGCAAACTGAATATATTTTTTTCTGCATCTACCTCTGAAAAAATATGTGGCCTTCTAGCAGTGTGTGGGACTTTCTCTATTAGTCCATCTATACTGACCTCCATCAGGTTGCAAATTCAAAATAATTTTTTGTCTGCATCTAGCTCTGAAAAAATATTGGGCTTCTAGCTGTGTGTGTGACTTGTTCTATTAGTCCATCTATACTGACCTCCATCAGGTTGCAAACTGAATATATTTTTTTCTGCATCTACCTCTGAAAAAATATTGGGCTTCTAGCTGTGTGTGGGACTTGTTCTATTAATCCATCTATACAGACCTCCATCAGGTTGCAAACTGAATATAATTTTTATCTGCATCTAGCTCTGAAAAAATATTGGGCTTCTAGCTGTGTGTGGGACTTGTTCTATTAATCCATCTATACAGACCTCCATCAGGTTGCAAATTAAAAATAATTTTTATCTGCATCTACCTCTGAAAAAATATTGGGCTTCTAGCTGTGTGTGGGACTTGTTGTATTAGGCCATCTATACCAAGCTCCACCAGCTTTGAAATTAATAATAATTTTTAGCTGCATCTAGCCCTGAAAATAATTTTTCCCAATAGTGGTAGCAATAGAAATATGGGGCGCGCGCCTGGCTAACAAAAATATACGCTTCATAACACAAAACACCAGCCTAGCGCACTGCATTAATAAGATGGCATCATCGTCTCTCCCAGTGCTAGGCCTACTACGCAGGCTAGTATTTCTGTGCCTAAAACACAATGTATGGGTCCGCGCTAGCCACTATGCTGAGGGGTATAAAGCTGCTGCTAACGCTTTATAACAATTCAATTGGCAGATTTTCACAGAGCTCTTCCACAACGCCCACCCATCGGGCAACAGTTGCCCACCCTCCCTATGGGATCTAGTGGCGAATAGTTGATGCCATTAATCAGAGCGTCAGTTGCCCCGTCAACGTGGCAAGCATACGGTAAGGCATGGGAAGAGTGGACACGACTAGTAGCAGGCAGACGGGTTGACCAATGTGAACAAGCCAGATCACAAGTCACCATAGAATTTCTCCACCAGCTAATGATGAGGGGCATATCAGGGGCGTCAGCGCAGCGGTGTCTGACCGGAGTAGCATTTCACTTCCAACTACTGAATTGGGGAGATGTGACAAAGATTCATCATCAGACAATCCATAAAAGGGTGGAAAAGGGGTCAGCCAAGTCAGGAATGTAGACGTCCCGTCCCGTGTCACTAAAACTGATTTCTCACATCTTATCCCTAACACCATTAACATGACACTCACAATTTGAAGCAACACTAATGTCTACTGCATTTGTGATCGCCTTCTTCGGGGCGCTATGTATAAGCGAATTAGTCCCTCAATCCAAAATTACCACCAGTGGACGCTTATTACACCAGGAAGTAGTCATAGCCAATAATGCAATACGTGTACGCATACACCAATCGAAAACGGTTCCAGCGGGCAGGGGTACTTGGGTACTTCTACAACCCACAAACGGTACACTGAGTCGGGTAACAATAGTAAAAACATATCTAACCATCCGATCACAAAGTAATTTCTTCGTATCACACATTGATGGAACGCCATTATCAAGATACCTGTTCCAAGCTATATTTAATAAATGCATAACATCGGCAGGGAACCACCCCAAAGATTACGGGACACACTCATTCCGCATAGGTGCGGCCACGGAAGCAGCAAGAGCAGGACTGTCAGAAACGGAAGTTCAGAGGATAGGGAGATGGCGATCCACGTGTTTGGCGAGATACATAAGACCGGACTTGTTATCCTAACGTGGTTTGTTTCTTTTATAGGTGACGCTAAGCCAACAGTGTGAGTGATAGGCCACTCGTATATATATTGGGCACAAAAAAGGGCGAAAGTCCGCCCAGGCGGGAGGAAATTAGAGTTTCATAACACATATTTCAACTGGAGAGGTATTAGAGGCCTGCTATGGCCACAGGTACTAATGGAGGTAATCAAGGTAGGGAGAGAGGCAAGAGGTCCGGTCATCTTAGTTATACAGGCCGGGGGAAACAACCTAGGTCATCACAAGAGCGCATAACTAATGGCAATAATGAAACTAGACACTGAGCGCTTCAGAGAATTTTTCACAAAATTAGCTATAGTATGGTCAGAGATTGTGCCGATAGCGGTATGGCAAGGTGCGCGAGACATCACGGCCATCGAATGGACAAGGCGGGTAATAAATATTCGGATGGCAAAATTTAGAAGAGACAGAGGCGGTGTAGTGATACGACACCGACAACTGGAAGGAGATAAAGCAGGCCTCATACGGCCCGACGGTGTTCACTTAATAGATATTGGACTGGACATATTCCTGTCAGGACTCCAGGACGGAGTGGAACAAGCGTTAAGAGTGATGGGTGGGGGTCAGAGTCCTGCATACGAGTACGCTGGATCCTCCGTGGCCTGGAAATAGAAAGGACATGTTGGAGAGTTACACTTGTTGGCCAACTTGCCGGAGTGGGGACCCAGGGCATGCTGCAACAAGCTGAATTATTTTAGAAATAAAATGCCTTTCTAATGGAATGAGTATAAAGAGTTAATAAAGCTGTGACCGATCCTCACCCATCCAGTTGTAAGAGTTACATTATTGGGTTGTCCATGAAAGGGGGGCGGTAGGGGGGCTGAGCATCTGGGTTTGGTTGGGGGTCCCCACAGTCTGCCTAGGCTAGATTAATTTAAAAATTCTTATTAGATACACAGGCGGTGCAGCTTGCTTCGCAGCTGGGCTACTACGCCCAAAGTATTGCCTAGGCTAGATGCAGTTAAAAATTCTACGCTGACTAGCAGACACTGAAGATTTGGAGCAGACCTCTGAGTAAACAGCTCTTCAGACTCAATCATCTGTGTTACCCCAAGCCATAGTGTATGTAGTTTCTTACAGTTAAAAGGGGGTGGGTGCGACCCAACCCACCTGGAATTGACGATGCCAACGTCACGTAAGACACAGCAAGGGGACTCCCAAAATTGTGGCACAGACACCACTTAACCCTAGAACGCATACCTGTGGCCTTGCAGGCCCGCCCAGTTAATTGTTTTCTATTTTCTGCAAGATTGCTTTAGTTAGAATTTTGAAACTCTAGGTATTCTTCATGTATATAGTTGCTTGTCATTTGAGTTTGAGTTATTCCATGTTATTTGCACACGGGCCTAAAGGGCCCCAGGTATGTGAAAGTGTAGATTTTTATGGTCATGCGTTCTAGGGTTAAGTGGCATCAATTGCCCCACTGTTGCTTAAAACGGTTGGTGAGGTGATTTTACCAAATCCCCAAGCTTTTAGTCTCCCAAGGATGACACAGGGGTAGAAATGTCCTTGCGAATCCATGATTTGATCATCTTTATGAACGTGAGTCTGTCTACATTCTCAGTGGACAGCCGCGTGCGCTTATCTGTCAGCACACCACCAGCAGCGCTGAACACACGTTCAGAGAGAACGCTGGCTGCATGGCATGACAAGATCTCCAAGGCGTGAGTGGCGAGCTCCGGCGATTTTTCAAGATTGGAATACCAAAATGAGCAAGGGTCCAGTGACACAGTCATGGCTTCGATGTTCACTTGGAGATTCTCCTGTACCATCCTCTCTAGGCATTGACTATGTGTCAGACTTCTTGTCTCCTGTGGCCTTGCAAAGGATGGTCTAAAAAAGTGGTGAAACGATTCCACAAAATTGCTGTTACCAGCAGATACTGTGTTACTGTTACTGTTTGAGTGATGAAGACTCGACAGTCCCACCGTTGGCAAGTTAGAACTGTGAGATTCACTACGTGCACCACTGGTGTTTTGTGAAAAAGCACATGTAAGATTCTGCAACAGATACTCCTGCATTCGTCAATACCTTTTTATGGCAGGAATTATTTTGGCAAATATACTTTTGTACCGGGGATCTAAGAGTGTGGCAACCCAGTAGTCGGGATTACTTCGAATTCTGACACTCCGGGGGTCATGTTGCAGGAAGTGCAGCAAGAAGGCACTCATGTGTCTTGCGCATCCAGAAGGACCAAGTCCTTGTTGTGTTGGTAGCGAGGTAAGAATCATGCTTCCTTCCTCTGCCCTCTCCCTCCAACCTCGCACAACAGAAATGTGATCAAGGTCTCCCTCATCTGATGAGTCTTCCATGCCCATTGCCAGTTCGTCCTCCACTTCTTCCTCGGCTCCTGCACCTTCCTCAACAGTTTGGCTGCTACCATGCGCCCTGGTTAATCCCTCTCCCCCACCCTCCCATGCCTGCCGCCTTGGTGCTGCCAACCGTCTGGACCTTGGAGATGTTATCCCTTCCGCATATGACTCCTCCTCTACTTCCTCCACCTCCTCTTGTCCCACCACCTGACTCCGAATTCTGTTTAACATGTGCTCCAGCATGTAAATCACCGTAATAGTCATGCTGATAATGGCATCGTCAGCACTAAACATCTTCGTCGTCATTTCAAGACTGTGCAGAAGGGTGCATAGGTCCCTGATCTGAGACCACTCCTCCAGCGTGATTTGCCCCACCTCTGGATCTCGTTGGCCCAGGCTATACGTCAGAACGTATTGCACCAGGGCTTGTCGGTGATGCCACAGTCGCTGCAACATGTGCAGAGTTGAATTCCACCGTGTCGGCACATCGCATTTCAGCCGGTGAACTGGCAGGCCCAACGACTTCTGTAGAGATGTAAGTCGTTGAACTGCGGGATGCGAACGGCGGAAGTGAGCACACAGCGACCGTGCACTCTGCAAAAGGCCATCTAGTCCGGGATAGTGGGCTAAAAATTGCTGGACAACCAGGTTCAACACGTGAGCCATACAAGGCACGTGTGTGACATTGCCCCGGCGAAGGGCCGCACCCAGGTTTGCAGCATTGTCGCACATGGCCTTCCCTGGTTGCAGGTCCAGTGAAGACAACCTTTCATGAAACTGGGTCTCCAGAGCTGACCAAAACTCCTCAGCTGTGTGACTCACATTTCCCAGACATTTCAAAGTAAACACTGATGCGTTGAGCCCTGCTGCCAGCATAGTAAGGAGGTGTGCAGGATTCCTTCTGCGCAGTTAGAAAGCAGGTGGCATTACCAGACAGGCTTTGGGTGCAGGTGGAGGACCGAGAGGAGGTTGAGGAGGCAGAAGCAGTGGAGGAAGTTCGAGATAAAGAGGATTAACACACAACTCGTGGGGACGGTAAGACTTGGACAGCAGCCCCTTGTCCTGCTGTCACCATAGTTACCCAGTGCCCAGTCAGCGACATGTAACGCCCCTGTCCATGCCTTCTCGTCCAAGTGTCTGTGGTGAAGTGCACCCTGTCACACACAGAGTTTCTCAAAGAAGCGGTGATGTTGTGTGCGACATGCTAGTGGAGCGCAGGCACACCTTTCTTTGAGAAGTAGTGCCGACTGGGCATCTGGTACTGGGGCACTGTGACGGACATAAGGTCTTGAAAATCCTCTGTGTCCTCCAGGTGGAAAGGCAGCATTTCTGTAGCCAACAGCTTGCAGATGGTGAAATTCAACCTCTTAGCTTTCTCATGGCTAGGAGGAAATGGTCTTTTACTTTTCCACATCTGAGGGACCGAGGGCTGGCTGTTGTGCTTAGACGGTGTTGAGTAGGGTGTCCCCGGCAACTGCCGGTCTGTGAGGAAGATGCAGGCGGACATGTTAGGTTGCCTTGATCCAAAGGTGGTGCTCTCGATGTCGGAGAGCGCTCAACACTAGCAGGTGTTTCCACTTTCCAATGAACTGACGACCTGCCAATCACACTGGCTGTTGCGGGTAAAGAGGTGGCAGGTCTGCGTCCAAAAACATGTGTGACTGCTGTCCCCCCAGTCACAGAGGATGAAGAGGCTGCGGATGCACAAGATGGGGCAGACGGTGGTTGGCCCAGCCGGCTAGGCCGCATTGTAGCACAGTGAGCTTCCCACTGCAACTTATGCTTCATATCCATGTGACGGTACATGCATGAAGTACTCAAACTATGAATTTTTTGGCCTCTACTTAGCTTTTGCTGACAAATATTACAGATAACACGAGTTGGGTCATCCTTATCGATCTGAATAAATGCCCAGGCTATGCAAGGCTTAGAGCCCATGTGACCTGAAGAGCCACTACGACTTGTGGTCAGAGGCAGAGTTATGGTTGAGGATGCAGTTGTTGACGTGCTTCCAGTACTCCGTCTCTGTTCAGGAAGGCGCAACCTAACCTCGTCGTCAATAGCATCTGTGATGCCCCGCTGCGCTTGGTATCACAGATCCTACAAGAGTGCATTGATGGAATCCTCCACAAGAGGCCCCCATAAACATTCACACATCTCCACCTTCCACCTCAGACCAGCAGAGGGAGCCCGTTAGGGATATAAATAGGGAAGGTGGAGCTAGGCAGTTCAGTTCCTCTGAAGAGTTCCTGCAGTAGAGAAGCCTAAGAGAGGTCAGTCTGCAGTGGAGCTCAGTCTAGTCTAGAGAACGCAGTTAATAGTTCAGCAGTGGAGCACGAGGCTCCTGCTTGCTAGATTCAGGGAGCCCAGATAGAGCTTAAGGTGTGCCGGTGCCGTAAGATCAGTGAAGCGCGGCAAGCTGCCGTTAGTGTGTATAGCCTAGTGAGGGCCCGAGTAGGCCGAAGGCGAGTGGCGAGTTAGTACATAAGGGGCAGAGGAGCTTAACCAGCTCACCCCGAGGCATTTACCGGACACAGGATCCGAGCTTACCGGTATCTCTATGACCCAGTAAGGCATAACCGGAATCCCTGGAGAACTACAAGTCCCAGGATCGCTAAGGTGCTGATATGTAACAGAGCCAGGAGACGCTTAGGCCCCGCATACTGGGAGCGTGAACTCCAAGAGAAGGCCCTACCACAAGGTCAGCCAGCGCAGGACAGAGACAAAGTTAGGCCTAGCTCCAGGCAGGTCAGAAACTTACTACGCAGAGGCAAGAAACAGGAGGCCCTACACCCGCTCATTGGGGAGGATCCTGATATGCACCCTTCACCCTACAGTGCTCCGGGATGTGCCTGAATTTCCACCAGTAAAAGGTACTGAAGTGACTACCGTGTCCGTTCCCGTTCTTGCTCTGACCCAGCTGGGTCTCGCCTGTCCTGCATTCCCCCTGCATACGCTGCCCTGAGACCTAGCTCCACCTGTGGGGAGCTATACCATCGAGCTGCCTTATCACCGGCCTCAGTGGACTGCTGCAGCGCTGGTGCTTGTCACCAGATACCACAGGTGGCGTCATGAACTCTTATAAAATTAACAATTATCCACCCTTTTAAAGAGAGACCCCAGGGTACGGGCCAGGGAGCCGACCACCGCGACATCCCCAAGGCCAGGCAAATGCCCGGGTACCGAGTCATCCCCATCCCCAGGGCTAGTCACATCCTCCTCCACCTCCTCTGCTGACCTCATCGACTGTCTGACTGTGGGTTGACAGTAAGTGGGATCTCCAACCCCGTCATCATCACCCTGTGTGTTATCACACCCGTCGCCCTCAGAGCCAACCTCTTCCTGCCCTGACCGAAAAGTCAAGTTGTCGCTCCAATCAGGTATTTGAGTCTCATCATCGTCTTCATCATTGTCTCCACCAACAGGAGTTACAGTTTGGGAACAAGGGTCTACATTATGCTCAGAACCTTCTTCATCTGGTCCTGGATCCAACTTATAAAGATTCTGGGCATCGGATCAGATCATTTCCTCATCTGGATTAACAGAAGCTCTGGAGCAGACCTCCGTTTCCCAGGCTATAGTATGAGTAAACAGCTGGGCAGACTCAGCCATCTGTGTTACCCCATACTCAGACGGGCAGCTGGAGACTTGGGAGCTGTGAGGAAGCAAGTGCGATTGGGGTGACACCTCTGAGGACTGGAGTATTTGTGATGTTGAAATTGAGGTGATGGAGAGCCCACTTGAAGGAGCACTTGATATCCGTTGAAGCACCTGCTGTTTTTGTGCCTCATCTAGAATTTGTAGCGATGGGCGTGTCCGTAAGAATGGGATCGTATCACATTGTCCACGAAAAGAAGTTGACATCTTAGTTTGGCTGGAAGATGGTCTTTCTTCTGCAGATGTTACTCCCCCCCCCACCGTGGGGGGCCTCGACCCACCGGCGGACAGGCACCAGTATTGGGATAGGGGGGCTGGCCGTCAGGGTCCACCGCGGCTCTGGCACAAACCCGGCGACACAGAGGTGGCACAGGCAGGAACGGACTGGCCGTGTCGGCTTCTCACTTTTTGGATTTTAGAAGGGCATGACATGCCTATATCTGTGTCTCCCCCTCCTTTTACTCCTCCACCTCTTTTCTTTTCGCATGACTATATGTACTTGTCACTTTTCCATGTGTTAGTTGTGTCTTCTGAGCAGTTTGTCAGTTTTTGGACACCTTTGAAGGTGTTTTCTATGTGTTTCTATGTGTTTTTGTTTGCCTGCCATTGGTTTTAACGGTGTTCGAAGGTGTTCGACGAACAGTTTGACGAACAGTTCGGCGAACACACGGGTGTTCGACGAACCGAACCGAACTCGAACACTACGGGGGTGGCTCAACACTAATTACAAGTTTACATACTTACGTACTTTCTGAGACTTTTTTTAGCACAAAGGTGTTTGTAAATGTGTTTACGGGACGTCTGATTCAAACTCCTCTTTATTCCTAAAATGTTCTTTATTGGAACCGCAAAAGAACTGCAAGAATGAGTGTATGCCTGACTGAATATTAGACCTCCCCATTTACATGGTGTCATGATATTTTGCCATTTGATACATTTTAAAGAGAAACTATCAACACAATTTTGTAATGTAAAGACATACATGTAATGGCAGCGTAACACTGATTACATTGATACCTTTGGTCAAGAAATCCATTTTGATCCTTATGGTCAATCACCATTTGAAGTTTTCAATTAATTAGATTTTGGTGCATATGGGCTGAATTGTGCACTAGGTCTTCTCCTCCCTGTCTGTGATTCCCCGACCCCTTTGAATGACAGGTTATTGTGTTTTTCAGAGACCTGCCCCCTCTGTTTGTAATCTCTTCTTCAAATAGAGGAGGCAAGATACTGAAAAAAGCAGTGAACTGTTATTCATAGACAGAAGGCAGGCAAAGTGCCTGGGAATCACAGACAGGGAGGAGAAGACCCAGTGCACAGTTCAGCCCCTGTGCACCATAATCTAATTAGCAGAAAACTTCAAATGGTGATTAAACATGAAGATCAAAATGTATTTCTTCAGCAAAGGTATCAATGTAATCTGTATTACATTATAAAATCAAGCTGACAGGTTCTCTTTAAAGTAGCTGTTTTTTGTAAATGAAAGCCAACAAGAACCTAAAGTTAAGACGAAATTAAATGGAAGCATCCCGTAATCATCTGAAATATAAGTATTTATAGGAAAAAGCTTCAGCAAAGAACAATCTGCTGTGAGTAGTAATAACATGTGGATGGTTGTGATGTCTAATACATGTCTATAGAAGGCCAAGATCACAGGAGGATTTTTTATAGATTTTCAAATACCACAATATCTATGGATGGGATTTTCATAAACCCATTTACAAGCAACAGAGAAAAAAATATACCCTATTCTTTAAGGATTTGACACTATTCTATTGGATAGATCAAATCCACATCTGCACCTGTATCACCTGCATGTCAATCTGTAACTGGCTTTCAATGATAAGTCCTGCTTGATCATTAATATATCACTTAAGACAATTAGGCTATGTTCACATGTTTGCGTTTTTGCAGCAGTTTTTTTTTTTGCTACTTTTATTATGCAAATTTTCAGCTGCGTTTTACAGTACCAGCAAAGTCTGGTGTTTTTTCAGCGTTTCTGTCACCTGTAGAATGCAATGGGTAGTGCAAAAACGCCACAAAAATGCAGCAAAAAATGCAGGTATCAAGTTTTGCTGCATTTTTGGTGCCAAAACCTGAGGAAGTTGAATCAGGTTATTTTTTATGCACTAAACTTTATCAGCATGCACAAGAGACAAATGTACCCTGAAAAAAACGCAGCAAAAAAGGAGCAAAAACACAGCAAAAAATGCAACAAAAACTCATCAAAAACTGCTTTTTTGAATTTGCTTCTTTATTGCCAAGACATCAGGTTTTGCCTGCGGAAAAAATGCAGCAAAAATGCAGCGTCTGAACACAGCCTTACTATTTATTTAGGGAATCCCAAGTGTACAAACAAGCAGAATAATATAAGCAGACATCTAATAGGTAAAATTTTTATGTGGCAGAGGTTCCCCTGATCCGTCAATCCCATAAATCTTTTTCTGTACCCACTACCCCATTCTCTCTGCTCTGGGGGATTTCACATTATAACAATCATTATGATTATAGCCCACAATATTAGAAATCAGAATGTCAAATGTGTTAATAACTTCTAGAGCGGATGACTGCTCTATTGTTGTGCAATCCTACCATTAAATGCATTGCTTTTCACTTTTACAATAATATAATGGAACAAATTGCTAAGTGAGATTATTCTTTTTCAATCTTGTTGTTTTTCTTTTTGTCCAAAGAAAGACAAATGCTTTTAGGATCGGATGGGCATTGTTGGTGAACAGGTCTGAATAGCCATGAAAACCATCCTTTTCATTCATCACTGGGCCAACAAAGTGATTATTTTACCTGGCAATTTTACTTTTCATTTTTCCTATCTTTTGAAGATTGTGTGAACATCCGTTTCTGGGAATGGACATGAAAATTCTTTGAAGAAAGCTGTAATTTTAAACATTTTAGCGTATTAATGTAAGTAAATAAAAGTCAAAACTTGTATGAAATCTCAGGCTGTTTTTCCTTGATTCCCCAATGCTTTCTTTAGGCTCTTGTGTGAAAGAAGCACAGGCCATTGGGAAACAGTCAAGGATTGGTGCAATATCTGGATGTGATAGGTGAAAATATAATTAATTTTAAGTAGTCAGAACCCTTTCAACAATAATTTATATTCCCTGGAAAACCCCTTTAAGCTTTATAGTCCACCAGAGATGTCAACATAGCTCCTGCACAACATTACTGTAGACCACTCACTCGGGACTCTGGGATTAATAATATACATTATCTAAGTCTTTCAGAACTGCTGGCATTAAATCCATTGCTGCCCTAGACAACCAGGCATGTGTAAATCAGCCTTTTCACCACCTTAGACCACCAGGCATGTCAACATTAACCTTTTCATTGCCCCTATATCACAAAGGATGCTGGCATTAATCCAATATACTAAAGAAAACTTTGTCTTGTTGGGAAACCATGGTGGAGAGAATCATTTGCCTACATAAAGCGCTTACACTGTCTGAGTTTTCTTATATCTTTTAAATTATCATTCACCCCTTTGGTTAATGATGAAGAAATATCAATTCATGGCACATGAAAATGTGTAAAAACGCAAGAGGCTTGCTCTACTTCCATTACAGTAAGGGTTATGCAAAAAAATGTTAGTACCATCTAATTACTTATTTCAGCTGTCATAAGAAAATAACTTAAAGGGTTTTTCAGTTTTCGGAAATCCCTTGTCCCAAGGCTGCAGTACGTTTTAAAAAAAACACAAAATGAGCTTTACTCACTCTTCCTAACCCAGCTCTGAGTCTCCGCTGCTGCTCCCGGTATATGTTGTTCCTAAGCAGTGCTGACGTCACATCGACAGCGCTGCAGCCAATAAGAGAGCTCAGTTATTGACTGCAGCGCTGTCGATGTGTCGTCAGCTCTGCAGACAATAACCGATACCTAAAGAAGTGGTGGACACTCAGTGCTAGACCCGGGGAGAATGAGTAAAGCAAAGTTTGTTTTTTTAAAACAAACTGAAACCAGGCAGAGCATATTTCCAAAACTCAGAAAACACCTTAAAATAGGTCTACATTAAATGATCTTTGTTTAAAATATTTTTTTGCAAGATTGGATGTTTCCAGCTTACAGTATTTAAAGTTAGCAATGAAACATGTCCATGTGTCTTTCAGTGAAAATCTGGCATGATCCATTGAAAATCTGTATTTGAAAGCTTTGGTTTCTTGCTTCAGTATTTCCATGCATGGGCCCATAATGAGCACCAATTCATGTGTATTTGGGCAGTATGCATTTTTCAGAAGCATCCATCCAGAATTACAGTTGAAGTCTCCCTACTGTGCAGAACGGGCTTTTTGGAAAAGAGCAATTCAGGTCAGCTGTCAATTACTAAATGTCTGATATCTAAATAATGTGGGCTGCAGAGCACATTTAGCTAAAGATGTAATAAAATCAGCACTGGTCTCTTCAAATAAACCAGCTGCGTTAAAAGAAGGAGCAACATCCTTACAAAGTATACTGTACAAGGAATAGAGATTTTCAGGGAATGAATGATCAAAAGAAAAAAAGCAACATTTCATATAAGCTCTTGATTTGAATTCTTACAAGCAATCATGAAGTCGGATAACATTGTGGTCTACATACAGTATAGTTCTCAGAGCTACAAGCTACAAATATTGATTTTGAAAAGTCAAAGTGCACAAACTTGGTTATTCTCCTTTCAAAAGTAAATTACAGGTAGGACGTAATAAAAACCCTCCACTTTTGTCTAGGTCATGTGTGGTGGGTATTCAAAGTGTCTTCTGGGATTTATGTTTAAATGGCAAACATTTTTAAAATGGCATACAGAAATTTTTTTGTTGGTTTGTGATCAGGTGCTGAAACCCAACCCTTGCTAAAATTAAGGGGCAGAAATGTTTAGTTTAATGATATGCCCCTTCATTTTGATACTGCTCTCCTTAGTGAGTGAACTGATAGAGTGGTAGTCCTCTCTCCAATTTAAAGGTTTCTAGGATTCAGTTAATGACTGGTGAAAACAGAAAAAATACACAGGCTTATAGGATTCAGGAATATGAATTTAGGCCATTCATGCATGATAGCAAATTGCAGAATTAAAATCTGCATAATAACTAAAAAAAATAATATGCATTCACGCAACTTATTCATAACACTCATTAGTAATTTGGTCTAGTATTCTCGTCAGAGCTACCACATCCTAAGACAGGGTTCATACAAGTGTAGACCGTAATGCCAGGAATACCAGAGTGTTATAGCTCAGATTGGGGATTAGATCGGGTGACCTGTTGCTGCATGGTCAGTTCCTCTGTCTGCTGAGCTATTGCCCTTTCTTCCCTGTCCATGCTAATGGTTTCTATTGTCTTTCTTTTCCATTTTTGGTTTACTCCTCTCCAGGTGTTTCTCATTTTCCCTTTTTTGGTTTGCCCTATATTATTCTGGGTGGGGTTCTATATGTTCACCCTTCACTGCACTTCCTTGCTGGCTATACTTCTGGGTGGACGTGTGTTCAGGAGTTCCAGCTGTTCAGCAAAGGAGTTTACCTTGCTTGGTTAACTCCAGATGTATTCTTGCAATGAGTCTGTTTGCTTTCCCTCCCAGCACCTTTTCCTTTTACCACTGTTAGGTTTCTTGGAGGTTATAGTTGTTCCTTTATTTCTGGTTCACCTTAATTTCCTCTCTACCCTTTATGAATATGTCTCAGTTTCTCACCTTGGGTTTTCATATCACTCTTCACACTTTCCTTTCTCCTTGTAGGCAATGTGCTGCGGCCACTGGCGGACACAGACAGATGAGGGCCCCTGTGCAAAAACAATATATATAGACCCTTTTCATTCCAACAGCTCATCGTAATGCACAATTCCACCTGCTTGGAGGTGGAAATGGGCCCTTAACACTTGGGCCCCTGTGTGGCCTCACAGGTTGCACCAATGATATGTTCGCCCATGGGTGCGGCTTCCCCTCTGGTGCCTCAGGAGGAACTAAAAACCCCTTGACGGCCTTTCAGAGGAGTTAAGTCTGAGGTGGTGTCTTTAGTTGTGCACCTAGGGCCTGTCTAGTCTGTACAGGGACTAGTTGGGGGTAGGGGTGGAGTTTCCTGTGTGTGAGTGTGTACACATTCATAACACACAGGTCTCCCTACCAGGACTTAAAGCCTCATAGGTGTTTTTGAGGCTGTAAGTTCAGGTCAGGAGACCAGCAGTCACTCCTGGCATTTGGGTTCATAAGTGGACCATGAAATATGATCATGTGAACTTGGCTGAACTGTGAAATTTGGAAGGCCTGAAGACATTAAAGGGAACTTGCCATGTAAAATAATACTATTAAACTGCAGAAATGAGGTAAGTCTGCTGCCTTATAGCGTTCTGACACTGTGAGATCACTGCACTCATCATTAGAGTCAGTTGTCAGTCAGTGCCGGGTTGTGGTTACAGAAGCCTCTCACTATATGCAGAGCAGTGACTGAAACTGTGCCAGTGCCACCCCTATGAGTGAAAGAGCAAGCCTGCCAAGGGGAATACAGTTATGTTTCTCCAAGCAGTGGGGCTCAGTGGGGTGACTGCACGGTGTCAGAACGCTATTAACCTGCAGATTTACCCCATATCTGCAAGTTAATGGCGTTATTTTTCATGAAAAGTTCCCTTTAATCCCTTTCTTATTCTGACAGGACCGAATGGTATACAGATCAATAAAAAGTCAATGAGTCTGTACACCACTCGCTAGGCTCTATTCACTGTTCAAATCTTATGACTTGTCGTTATGAGTATGACCCTTTCAATTATTTTTGTTTTAACTTAAAATGACCCTTTAAGCTAGTATTCTTTTATGAGCTCTTATACCAGATCTTCCCTTCTCACAATTTATGGTGGCACCTCAAGGTAAATGCAGATCAGTTCAGGTTCACTTTCTTCTTAACAGAGCAGGGAAGTATTGCAACCTTGCAAGAATATTCAGTAACATATGTAATAAAATCCTTACATGATATGAATCACTTCTAATTGCCATCAGTACTGATGTTATCCCATATGACCCTATTCCTAGTTCTGTTTAATAATAAGGACAAAAATGGGACCAGCAGAATTTTATGCATTTCGGTAGATAGTTCATATGTCCCTAATATAGTCACTAATGCTACTATGCACAATTTTAAAGTACATTATCTGCGATAATGACGCGCCCCTGGGCCTGTGTCGCGCTGCGTTGCGCACGCGGGAGCTTACCCGGAGCCGGATCTCTTGAGGGTTGTAGTCTCGTGGCGGCGACCCGGTCCGTGCCCAGGGAGTCAATCTGAGCGGCGATGTACTAGCAGTAGATGGTTGGTGACTACGCCACCCGTTGAATGCAGCTATGGAGCTGCCGCTGCGGGGCAGACCGCTGAGGCCGGTGGAAGGATGGTGCAGCGTGGATGGTATAACCCCCAACGGGAGGGGTATGGCCTCAGGGCAGCCGACGTGGATGATGGGGGTAGCAGGAACCACTCAGAGACGGTGCGGTGTAGTTCAGGGTCTTTACTGGTGACAAAGATAGACCCTCCCGGAGTACTTGCTAGTGATAGGGGCCTGGTCAGTCCTTGAGCAGATGGGATTTCCCCTGGCCAGGCGGAGTTGTAGGCCTTCCCAACTAACTGTACTCTTCTGGCTACCTTGCTAGAGGCGGGAATAAGTAGCCCACGTCCCTGAGTGTACCGTGTGGTGCTCACCCGTATGGCCGGTGACTCGGGGCCTTCTAATGGCTTCCGCTCCACGATGGCGGTGCTGGTCCCACGCGTGTGACCGTGCCTTCGGGCTTCTGGGCCAGAGGACCTGAAATCCTCTGCCGGACGGTTTCTGCTGCTGGGTAGTAGTTAGTCCCCACAGCCTCGGACTCCGGGTCCGGTTAGAAATCTTCTCAGTCAGGGCGAGCTCTGTAGCTGCAGCCCCTGACTCGTTGTAACACTGCTCCCCACAGAGCTCCTGATGTTTCTTGCTATGCTGCTTCCCTGACTCCAGGCTCAGGCCCCAGGACAGGGCCTGCCTGTGGAGCAGAGCCCATAGAGCAGCTCTGCTCCCTGTCTTCTCCTCTCAGAACTCCCTACCCTGCCTCAGCCCCAGGTTTATATAAGGGAAGTCCTTCCCCTCCCAAGACTGGGCAGGAGGTGTGGCATGCACAGGATCCCTGACCAAAGGACCTCCCACCTGCTCTCAGACGTAATATCTCTATCACTGTGGCAACCAGACCCCTGGGGTGTCACATTCCCCCCTAGTGAAATTTAGTACTCCGGGACTAAACATATTTTTGTAACATAACAAAGTATAAACAATAACATTACAATAAGGAAACGCATAAAGCTGGTCACGGCGTGTCCGTAACCGGGTGCAGTCTTTGAAGAAAGCAAGGTGTCCATTTCACCAAAACAGGGAGACGTAACCAGGTAGGGGTCTGTCCTACCCCGAGTCCTTAACAGTCTTTTAGTCCATCCTGGGTTACGCTCCACTAACTGTACAAAGGATTCCCGGTAAATCCACCAAGGACTCCTATAAATAACTGGAAACACATAATATTTACAAGATATGGCCGCTCTCAGTCCTCGGCCAGTGGGGATAAGGATTGGCTGCTCACAGTCCTCAGCCTGTGGGGAGATGGGATGGCTGCTCACAGTCCTCAGCCTGGTTAAGGATAGGGGACACACGGGAACAGTTCACACTTGTCCCAACGGGGACCATATTTTAATTAGCAACACAAGTACCCCTACGGGTAACTATGTACAGTTCCACTTTACCGTACTTCAGTAACGGCATCCTCCTGCTCCTTCTTGTGTGTAGGCTTCAGACCCGTCCGGGTCCTCTTGGCTTTCCTCGTATTGGTAGTACTGCAGCTCCTCCTTGGTTAACGTGGAGGGCGTACAGTCCTTTTGCACCTGGGGAGTTCAGGCCTTGCGACCAGGCGTGGAGAGGGTCGCCGTTGATGACGCCCGGGGTCAGAGGGTGAAACTTTGGGCCTGGGCGCGGGCTGGTGGTGGTAGTGCCCAGGGCTGGAGGGCTTGGCCGCAGGGCTTGTTGCGGGGGCTGGAGCAGGTCGGTGTCTGCAGCGCCCGGAATCGGCGGCTCCACCAGGGGGCCCGGGAGCAGGCTGACGCTGGCAGCGTCCGGGACAGGGAGACTCCTCTTACCTGCTCCCGCGACCGCTCCTGCGTCACGCGTCTTCTCCCGGCGCTGGTCGGGGCCGGCGACGACTGGGGCACTGCCGATGCTGGGCAGCTTAGTCTGCTGCCGGTCCGCCATCTTGCTGTCCGTTCCTGGTGTCCTCCTCCCCCCTAGTGGACCGTGGCCTACCTTCCGGAGATCCTCTTCCGTAGGCCGCGGCTCCGCAGTCAATCGTCGGGGTAGAGGACCTGGCGTCGCGCTCCTGTGACGTCGGCGTCTGCTGGGCTCCTTCCAGGACCTTACGCAACATCCGGACGTGAGGCGGGGCTTCAGTTCTCGCGCGCTTTCGGAGTCCACGCCCCTCTTCTTCCCGTGCGGCGTCCTCAAGATGGCGTCCAATGGCGGGAAAACTCCACGGATGGCGGGAAGAAGGTCGAAGATGGCGCCGGATGGCGGGAAAACTTCGCGGATGGCGGGAAGAAGGTAGAAGATGGCGCCGGATGGCGGGAAACCTCCACGGATAGCAGGAATCTTCACCACTGGTAAGTTTGAACAGTCTTTGCTTTTCAGGCACGCAGTACCCGGTGGTTGCGGGCACGAAATCCTGCCGACTACGCCAAAGTTGACGCGCCCCTGGGCCTGTGTCGCGCTGCGTTGCGCACGCGGGAGCTTACCCGGAGCCGGATCTCTTGAGGGTTGTAGTCTCGTGGCGGCGACCCGGTCCGTGCCCAGGGAGTCAAACTGAGCGGCGATGTACTAGCAGTAGATGGTTGGTGACTACGCCACCCGTTGAATGCAGCTATGGAGCTGCCGCTGCGGGGCAGACCGCTGAGGCCGGTGGAAGGATGGTGCAGCGTGGATGGTATAACCCCCAACGGGAGGGGTATGGCCTCAGGGCAGCCGACGTGGATGATGGGGGTAGCAGGAACCACTCAGAGACGGTGCGGTGTAGTTCAGGGTCTTTACTGGTGACAAAGATAGACCCTCCCGGAGTACTTGCTAGTGATAGGGGCCTGGTCAGTCCTTGAGCAGATGGGATTTCCCCTGGCCAGGCGGAGTTGTAGGCCTTCCCAACTAACTGTACTCTTCTGGCTACCTTGCTAGAGGCGGGAATAAGTAGCCCACGTCCCTGAGTGTACCGTGTGGTGCTCACCCGTATGGCCGGTGACTCGGGGCCTTCTAATGGCTTCCGCTCCACGATGGCGGTGCTGGTCCCACGCGTGTGACCGTGCCTTCGGGCTTCTGGGCCAGAGGACCTGAAATCCTCTGCCGGACGGTTTCTGCTGCTGGGTAGTAGTTAGTCCCCACAGCCTCGGACTCCGGGTCCGGTTAGAAATCTTCTCAGTCAGGGCGAGCTCTGTAGCTGCCAGCCCTTGACTCCAGGCTCAGGCCCCAGGACAGGGCCTGCCTGTGGAGCAGAGCCCATAGAGCAGCTCTGCTCCCTGTCTTCTCCTCTCAGAACTCCCTACCCTGCCTCAGCCCCAGGTTTATATAGGGGAAGTCCTTCCCCTCCCAAGACTGGGCAGGAGGTGTGGCATGCACAGGATCCCTGACCAAAGGACCTCCCACCTGCTCTCAGACGTAATATCTCTATCACTGTGGCAACCAGACCCCTGGGGTGTCACAATAACATAGTGTCAAAAGTATAGGCTTAATTGAAGGGGTTTTCCACTACTTGGACTGCCCCTTTCTAAATGAAGCAGATCTCCATGTAAAATAAAAACAGCATAATCTCACCTCCCCGACAGAACCAACTGGTGCTGTGTCTGCTTTTGCTCATGTGAACGCTGCAGCTGATCATTGCTGTGAATGGCACCTGTCTTGAGAGGAGATTTTTCACAAGGGGAACTGATTAATTTAAGATGGGGATGTCCAAGTTGTGCATAACCCCTTTAATATCTAACTGATTGGATAGAATGAGTCCCTAAAAAAGTACTAACATAATCTAGAGATACGATAACCCAATACCTCAACATCAGATGTAAAAATGTATTTCTTTTCATCACCAATAATTTAGCTGTCAGCAATCTATCCTCTCCACCTCACCACTATAATCCATTAAATCTCTAGTTTCAGAGCATATACAAAACTATTTGATTCTTTGATGCCTCCTCCTATTTCCACCTTTTTGATCCTCCTACTCTTGCACCAGAACAAGAGCTCTCTTATCAAAAGGCTTTGTGTCAGTTTGTCATCAGCCTACACAGCTCCATAAACTACTTTGCTAGTAATCATTTTTCATTTCTAGGTTTAATCCAATCTCCAGTCAGAAAATACATTGACATCTAACAGAGAAAACTTCCAACATCTCAGTAGCAGCCATTGGTTCTACGCTGACGTGCTGAACTTTCTTCATGTGTCAATCTCTAATCTTACAGTTTAACAAGATGATCACTTGTACCAAAACCAGTCATACATCAATTACTCACTTTCTCTGAGGACCAAAATTGCTGTCTAGAAGAGATAGTATATTGAGCAATATGGAATCATTACCTAGAAACCCAAGCAGAGCTACATATCTTAAAATGCACAATGTCGCACAATTAATATTTTCAGCACAACAGTTGGACATTTCTGTGTGTTCAGAACACAGCTCAGGTGTTATATGACAGAATTTTTAAAAGTCCAGTTTTCACAGTCCGTGGGAATTTTTCATCATTTTCCTCATTTACTGACACTAAAAAAATGTAATGAGGAAACTGCATATAAAAAAACAACAATTTCGGAAGAAGTAAGATTTGGACATGTTATTGTGATCGAATAAGATCTAACTTCTCACTAAATACACTATATGGACAAAAGTACTGAGAGTCAGAACACCTACACATTAACTCTACATCCCATTCTAAGTCCATAGGATATAATATGGAATTGGTATCCCATTTGCAGCTGAAACAGCTTCCACTCTTTCGGGAAGACTTTCTACAAGGTTTTGGAGTTTGTCTGTGGAAATTTTTGCCCATTAATTCAGAAGAAAATTTGTGAAGTCAGACACTGGTGTTGGGTGAGAGGTCCTGGTGCCCAATCTGTTCTTTTTCATTGCAGTTCTTCTACACCAAACTCACCCAATCATGGCTTTATAGACCTTGCTTTGTGCAGTGGGACACAATCATACTGGAATAGAAAATGGCCTTCCCCAAATTGTTCCCACAAACCTGGAAGCATACAGCTGTCCAAAATGTCTCAGTTTGCTGAAGTATTAAGATTCCCCTTCACTGGAACTATGAGGCCAAGGCCAGTCTCTGAAAAACAACCTTATAGCATTATCCTTCCTTCACCAAATTTTACAGTTGACACAAAGTGGGCAGATAGGTAATATTCTCATGGTACTCACCAAAACAGACTTATCCATTGAATTGATATCAAGTGTCATCACTCAACAGAACATGTTTCCACCGCTATAGGGTCTAGTTGCAGCATGCTTTACACTACTCTATCTTGACATTGTGCTGGTGATGTAAGGCTTACATGTTGATGCCTGGCCATGGAAACCCATGACATGAAGCTCCTGGCAGTTTTTGTACTGAGGTTAATGCCAGAGGAAGTTTGGAACTCAGCAGTCACTGAGTCAGCTGAACAGTGGTGGTTTATATGCACTAGTTGACCCCCGCTTTGTTACTATACATGCTCTGCTACTTTTTGGCTGAGTTGATGTGGTTCCTAAAAGTTTCCATTTTTCAATAATATTGCTCACAGTTGATTGTGGAACATTTATAAAGGAAGAAGAAATTTCACAAACTGCCTTGTTGAAATGGTGGCTATGGTGGTACCATGCTCAAAGCTTTTTAGAATGACCCATTATTTCACAAATGTTATTAAAGGAAGCCTAAATGGCGAAAAGCAGCATTTTATACATGTGTGGCAATGGGGCTAAATGAAAAACATTAATTCAATGATTAAGACTCGGTGTGTTCTGATACTTTTGTCCCTATTATCAGCAATTCAAAGTGTATGATCAAGGTAAAGATCTGTTACGTTGGCTACAGTGCCATTTTGTAGCTCCTTAACAAAACTAATGTTCTGATGCTTAATGTCGGTGAAGTATGGCTTGATTTTTATCTTCTTAAAGGGGTTGTCCACTACTATTTAAAATATGTCAAAGCGTTTTTATGATTTACAACTTCTTTATAATTACCTCCCTCTGCCTTTTCTGCCTGTGAGCGGTGCTATCACTGGTCGCTCACAGGCAGCACGTGACCCCCGCTGACGTCCCGTCTATTGAGGCGTTACTCAGCGCTGGGGTCCCGCGGTGGCTGCTGTGTTATGGGCGGGGTTACCCCACCGCCTCACACCCAGCATCCACTGCGCGCTTTTTTTAATACTCAAGAGAAAACTCCATCAAAATAACATGCTTTGTCAATGTGATAATACTTTAGCTTATACAGATTGATCACATATTGTCTACAGACACGCAGGTATCAGTATATAACAACAGCAGATCTATTCTAGGCTTTGGACATTAAGTAGACATGCCAGAAATCATTTCTTTGCATTGTGACAGTCACTACATGTAATGATAATTGATGGCTAAATTCCTACTGGGGATGTGCACATCTTATTATAGTCATTCTTTTCCATGAGAATCATTTTTCATCTGTTTTTATGGCTTAATTTAAGTTTTATTACCTTTTAAATTATGGGAAGCTTATTATCTGGTCATTTTGGATGGCTTTAGAGCTAGTTGTATAATTAGACTTGCTTTAGGGTATGGGATAGTCTGTAGGATATCAACTAATGCTAAGTATAAGGATAACATTCAAGGTTTTGTTAGCTTCTTTTATAAATCATGTTCTCATTATTGAAAAACACCATGATTCTTGGCAGAATGAAAGGCCATGTAATGTAAATGTATTACAGAGTTGTAGCCACTCAATGTGCCGCTGTACATTCCATCCTTATGGAACCATAATTTTAAGAAATTCTACCCTGGAAAAAATGTTTCTAAGGGAGAATACTTCCTAACGTGGCAACCTGTAGATCTCCATGAGCTCTGCCCAAGTCCAGTTTGGTGTCCATACCATATCAAGATGTTATTTTAATAGACTATTACACTACTACATTTTAAAGGGGTCAAAATGCCCAAAACTGACCTCTTGACATTTTTGCCCTAACCTCTAAAAAAATGTTGTCATGTCATTAGGCTAAAAACACTCCAGTCTTTAAGATATTAATAGTAGTTAATTTGCACAATGGCATATAGTTTAATTGGCGAGCTGGATTTCTTTTCAGAGATGCACTCGACAGCATAGACATGACTACTGCAGACTATTAGAAAAACAATCTTTTATATGTTTAACATTTATGCAGAATGAAAATATCTTTAAAGGTCATATACAAACTAAAACGACGCAACGTATATATATATATATGCAAACATCTAGATGCTGAGCACAACAAACTGTAAGTCAGAGAACATTTTCACAACAGCTTTCTTAATAACCTTCTTCAGGATGGTAGCTTGGGTTTAAAATGTATATGGGGAACAGACTTCAAAGTGCAAGCTACCCGTACAAAGGGCCCGACTCATCAAAGCTTGTAAAAAGCTTTGAAAACTCACATAATTTTCTTGCAATGCGAGACTGTGCTGAAATTTTGCAACTTTTGGTTTTCTCACGTCATTTTCGAGCAGCGGCATTTGCTATCCCACAATCTTACTCCAGCGGGTACCAGAGTAGGATTTGTGACAAGGCGCACCAGCTGTGTCCTCTCTCTCCCTTATGCATATAAAATATAAGTTTTTATGGTCAGTGGGGTTCTCTCTCTCTAGCTTAGAGAGTGAAAGCTCTTATGGTAAACAGGGTTGTCACTCTCTCTCTCTTAAACCTATAAAGAGTAAGCTCTTATGGTCAGAACAGTTCTCTCTCTCCTCTCCCCAACGTGTATTTTCCGAGCAATTACAAGCTTTCCAGTACTGATACTTGGGCAATTTTAGTTGGCACAAAAAAATTAGGCGTAGTTGGTGAATTCACATTTCAAACAATTCGCTCATCTCTAGCAGAAGGACATTGCAGGCTTGTAATCCTCATCAAACACATGACCCGTTAGACCCTTCACAATCCTTATAAAACCCATCACACATGCCCCACCAAACCCTCATAACCATGACCTTATTAGGTCTCAAGGTCATGGCAAATATGAAGCCTTACAAAAGCATGGAGATTCTCTTCTCTTTCATATTAATGAGCAATATACACTCTTTTTTCAATGCATGGCACCTTCAAAATAAAAAACAAAGCAGCAAAAAAAAACACAAAAAATCAATGTGTGAATACAGCCTAAATGTAGGAACTGTTCATTATTATTACATGAATTGTCAAGAATCTTAATCCTCATCTGACAGATATTGCTCTGGGCACATTGGGGGAGGTAGAGGTGGCTCTTGGTCAGCACCTATTTCTGTTCCATTTAATTAGCTTTATAGACTCTATGTACAATATTTTGGAGCAATGTAAATGGGTTTATCATAGTCATTGTCTGTATTCCTCTTTTTATCTATCGGCATGGCTGGCCACCTTCCTTGCTTGGCATTATGTCAATGTGGGACAAGTAGAAAATGAAAGCTTGTCAAGCTTTATCGCGGTGACATTTGCCTACTATAGATGATATGGTGAGGCATGAGAGAAACTGAAATATGCTAAAGCAATGACTCATATTAAGGCTTTCGAAGAAGAAAATCTGTGTTGGCAATCACACTACAAGTCCTGGCATTCCCTGCTCAATGAAGACTCATTGAGGAATGAGAAGTTCTACATTACTTGAAGAATTTCAGGATGCTCATTCTACGAAAGTACAACGAAGAACACTATACAATCCATAACACTATGGAAGGGGTGGAAAGCTGCATATAGCTACAACTCAGGCACAATTTAATAAAAATATAGAAAGAAATAAAATGATAGACATCACAATGCACTGTAACGTCAAGGAAAATTGTACACAATAAGCAATAGATGCTTGTTCTTTAGCTCCACCATGTCTGTGTGCTTTTGATGACCTCACGCCAGCCTAATGCTTCTCTCACAGACAATCAATGGTAATAGAATTGTTGGCTATGAAACATTACACTGTGATCAGATAAATGCAGAGCGCAGCGCTGAGCTGCCCGCAGAGAGCTCTAACTTGACAAACACCAACCTCTGACAACGTGACAAATCAGACATCTTCCTTATAAACTCAGAGGGGATTCACCTGGGGACACCGACCTGTTCTCGGCTCCTTGTTGCCTCCACACTACCTGCTTATTAACAAATAATATTTTCCATCCTAAGGCTGTCGTTTTCACAGCTCACTCATATTTCCTTAACACCGTAACCAAGTAAGATCCACTAATCTTTTTATTTTTTATCACTTGGTCATTTAGTTCCAGACATAGTATATTTCAGTCTGGACTGTGCTAGGGCAGGGCCGCTGTGATTTTGTGGCCATGTAACTAGATTAGCCATTGTCCTCTATGGATAAAATAGGAGTATGTTCCAAGAATTGCATCCAGGATACAACAAGAGAAAGTCATTATTTTAAATTAACTAAAAAGCAAAACATCTAAGGCTGAACTATGTGATTTCCTCATGATCATAATAGTTCTGCAGAATGAGCATATAAACTCAATGGAATAGCAGCTACAGTCTAGTGGTGCTAATTACCTTGAAACAGATGTCAGAATCAGACAGTATAATCCAACGACCTAAATTGACTATATTTATACAAATATTGGATGGCCAAAAAGGCCAATTTCACATATGTTCTAATGGTGGAGATCAATGGAAAAGTAAATATTTTGCGTTGAGTTTTTTTGGTCATTGTTAGATGATGTAGTTGGAAAGTTATCGAATGACAGATCTCCATCTGACAATGGAAGTTCAGACCTGACCACACATCAAGGTGGAGATCCACCGAGACTTTGTCCCTTGAATATATGGCCCTTTAGTTGAAAACAACTCTCTCAAACCAATTGTGCATGGAAACTCATTTAGAAAATCTATAGCTAGCATAACAGAGACTATCAGATGAGGGTCTCGTAGTCCCTATAGACACTAGATTGTCAGTGTCTCCTTCCAAAATGGTTGGGATCCTCCCCAAAATTTATTTATCATAGTTATTGCTAACTTCGGAATATCATTCTGAAAATCCACATTCATAGAATATGACCCAAGCGCTTTCTTATTTTCACATGCATAAGGTAGGAATACAACCAGAGAACAGCATAAGACATGAGGGAACCAATATAAAGTAGGTTCTTCTGCAGAATATGAAGTCATGCAGAGTATTTCAGAACAGAAGAAAACTAATATTATGTAAATGTCCATTAAGAATCAGGACACATCCTAAAAGCTCATTTATCATCCATATGTGGTATATACACAGGCTCTTTTCCTATCCCCTGCAGAATGTAGGCCAAGGACCAATGTCTAATATCAAATAAAGTATGTGGCATGCTATTTCCAGTCTTCTGTCTATTCTCCCAAAAGCAGTAAATAATGATGGTGTCTCACAGATCGCTTCCCCAAACCTCGGTAGGTGCCTCCTAATTTGTTGGATACTGTTGTTTTCTAAATGAAAATACTGTTTTTGGATTGGGGGTGGTTTGTTCTGGAGTCTGTAATTATTTGGGGGGCTTGGTCCCATCTGACCACGCTGACACAGTTCCTCACTTCAATGGGAATTTCATTTAGTTCAGGACTGTGGGCATCTACTTTTTTACCAGCTATTAACGCTTCCTTTTTAGTATGTTACAGCGTCATAGAGGGATAAAAGTACACGCCCAATGAGCTGAGATAAATGAGCTGCTCAGTTGAACAATAAAACATTTAGCACCAGCAATTTCAATGCCCTGTAACTCCACAAAGATTTTAAGAAAAAAAAATGTTATGCACATTCCTGCTACTATGTGCAGGAATTTACAATTTATATAGCAAAAATGCTCTTTAATTTCTGCAGTCATCAGTAGAAGATGTCATGGTGGTCTGGGCCGGAGAGAGACAATGAAGAAAGAGCATCCACTGTTAGAACCTTGCTCTTAGGTTTTTTTTTCCTTTGCTGGTCACATGACCTTGTTGGCCTATTTAATCCTGCTCCGCCCTTCTGGCTTTGCTGGACTTCATTGTATATCTACTTTCTAGCTAGCCTGTGCTCTGTATCTAACTCTGTTAGTTTTCTTGGTCTACGGACCTCTATGTTCTATATATGTTGTTTGTTCGTCTGTCTGCTACTATTTCTGTTAGGAGGTGTCCATTTTCCTCCCAGTCCTTAGTACTTGTAGGGATTCCTTCCCCACATCTATAGGTCTCCGTACAGACTAGCTTAGGAATTTAGCAGGTCTGATCGCAGGATCAGGTCCCCTGTTACATCGTAGGGATTCAGCTGAGTTCTATCATAGGGACAGATCTCCTCTCTTTCCTTAGCTCTGGTAGCAGAACATAACAGTAAGTCCAGCCCGCAAATTCTCTAAGGAAAGATTTTTCTGTTCCATCATGGTGTCGGTTCAGGATTTGGGTCATCGCCTGCAGGGACTCTCTCTGGAGGTGGCCGAGCTCCGTCAGCACGTGAGTAGCTGTCCTGGAGCACATTTCTTGGAGCCTAAGGTATGTTTGCCGGATTTATTTTTTGGTGAACACCGAGAATTTTTTTCATTTAAAAATGCTTGCTTATTGTATTTTCGTTTGAGATCTAAGTCCTCTGGGGATGAATCCCAGCGCGTAGGGTTCATAATGTCACTTTTGCGCAAAGAGCCTCAGGAGTGGGCCTTTTCTTTGCAACCTAGTGATACATGCTTCAGATCAGTGGATAGTTTTTTTTCTGCTTTGGGACTATTATATGATGATCCTGACCGTGTCGCATCAGCTGAGACTGAGTTGAGACGTTTAAAACAGGGATCAGGTAATGTGGAAAAATATTGTACTCATTTCCGTCGTTGGTCTACTCAAACAGGGTGGAACGATTCTGCTCTGAAAAGTCTATTTCTTGCTGGGCTCAGTGAAAGGGTTAAAGACCTGCTAATTGCTTATCCTACACCTGAAGATTTGCAACAGGCTATGCAATTAGCTATACGGGTGGATAGAAGACTGCGTGCAAGGGTTAATGAGAGCAAATCCTCTGCTATGTCAGTTTCTGGTTATGAGAATGTGTGTACTAACAGTGGTGAGCCGATGGAGATTGGATCGGTGGCACCTCGCTCTCAAGAAAAAGACCGTCGATTTTTTGAAGGCTTGTGTTTCTATTGCGGAAAATCTGGTCATTTGATTAAAGGCTGTGAGCTTCGTATGAAGAAAGAAAAAAAAAATGGTCAGTCATGCCCGTATTGCCTGTTTAAATTCCAAGGGTGTATTTTTAGCTGCTTCCACGATTGCTCAGGAAAAATTAATGGAATTTCGGGTGTTTGTCGATTGTGGGTCTACTCTGAATGTAATTGATGGGGGATTCGTGGAAAGACTCAATTTAAAACCTGAACCTTTATCATCCCCATTGCTGTGGTTTCTGTGGATGGTTCCCCTTTGAAGAATATTACTCTCAAGGTCTGTGAATTTCCTCTCACTATTAATGGTGTTCACCATGAGAAATTGGATTTGGTAGTGTTGAATAACTTGCCTTCTCCAGTAATATTGGGATTGCCCTGGTTAAAATTTCACAATCCTGTACTGGATTGGTCTACCAGTGAAATTAAATCCTGGAGCCATAAATGTTATGACAAGTGTTGTAACGGGCGTATTGCAGCTTTGGATAGGGGAGAATTGCCTGTTCCTATTCAGGATTTTTGGAGAGTTTTTTCTGAGAAGGAATCGCAGGTTTTGCCTCCCCATAGAGACTATGATTGTTCTATTGAATTTGTCCCTGGAGCGACTCTTCCTAAAAGTCGTTTATTTAACCTTACTATTCCTGAGAGGAAGGCTTTGGAGGAATACATACAGACAAGTTTGGCCGCCGGTCACATTAGGCCCTCTAAGTCTCCTGTGGCGGTTGGATTTTTTTTTGTAAAAAAAAAGGACGGCGGTTTACGTCCTTGTCTGGATTTTCGTGAGATTAACAAAATTACTGTACGCAATCCTTACCCACTGCCATTGATTCCTGATCTGTTTAACCAGTTAATGGGGGCCAAGTGGTTCTCTAAAATTGACCTTAAGGGGGCATACAATCTGTTGCGCATGAAGGAGGGTGACGAATGGAAGACTGCTTTTAACACTCCTGTGGGTCATTTTGAGAATCTGGTTATGCCTTTTGGTCTTACTAATGCTCCTGCATTTTTTCAGAATCTGATTAATGACATCCTTAGACCTTTGATCGGTAAAAATGTGGTTGTGTATTTGGATGACATTTTGATTTATTCGCCGGATCTGGAGTCTCATTGGCGGAGCGTGCGTGAGGTATTACAGTTATTAATGGACAATTCGCTTTTTGCTAAGCTGGAGAAATGTGAGTTCGCTGTACAGAGAATTAGTTTTTTGGGCTACATTATCTCCAGCAAAGGTTTTGAGATGGATCCGGTTAAGGTTCAGGCTGTGCAGGAATGGCCTAGGCCTATTGGTTTGAAATCGATACAGAGGTTTTTGGGTTTCGCCAATTACTATAGAAAATTCATAAAAAATTTTTCTAGTATTGTCAAACCTCTGACTGATCTCACCAGGAAAGGTGCTGATGCGGTTCAGTGGTCTTCTGAGGCCATTGAAGCTTTTGTGTATCTCAATGAGAGGTTCACCTCTGCTCCCATCCTTATGCAGCCTGATGTTACTAGGCCGTTTTTGGTTGAGGTTGATGCTTCCTCTGTGGGGGTTGGCGCAGTATTGTCTCAGGATAACGGGGATGGATTACATCCCTGTGCCTTTTTTTCAAAAAAATTTTCGGAGACTGAACTGAATTACGATATTGGTAATCGGGAATTATTGGCTATTAAACTCGCATTTGAACACTGGCGCCACTTCTTGGAAGGTGCGGAATTTCCCGTTCAGGTTCTTACGGACCATAAAAATCTGATATATCTTGATGCTGCCAAGCGCCTGAATGCCCGTCAGGCTAGGTGGGCACTGTTTTTCTCGCAGTTTAATTTCTCCGTTACTTACATCCCTGGTACTAAGAATGTTAAGGCGGATGCCTTGTCTCGCAGTTTTTCTCCCATAGTCGGTGCTGAGAAAGAGGAGAACATTTTACAAGAAGGTGTTGTGATAGCTGCTTTGGACTCCGTTTTGGAAAATGAGATTCTTAAAGCACAGGAGAATGCCCCTTCTAACACTCCTCATGGGAGGTTGTTTGTGCCTGGGACCTTTAGGAGAGATTTGTTTGTTGAGTGTCACGAATCTCGGTTGGCAGGTCATCCCGGAATCTCTGAGACCAAGAGACTGGTGGGTCGCAGTTTTTGGTGGCCTGGATGGCAGAAGGAAGTCATTAAGTGGGTGCGTCAATGTGCTAGATCTAAGTTCTCACATACTCCTGCTGCGGGGTTGCTTTGTCCTTTGGAGGTTCCCAGTGCTCCTTGGACACATTTGGCTATGGACTTTATAACTGACCTTCCCCCCTCTGAGGGTTTTACTGTCATCTGGGTGGTCGTGGACCGTTTTAGCAAGATGTGTCACTTGGTTCCTTTCGTCAAACTGCCCTGCGCTAAAACTCTCGCTAAGGCCTTTGTGAAGGAAATTGTCAGACTTCATGGCGTTCCTACTGACATTGTTTCTGATAGGGGTCCTCAGTTCGTGGCTCGTTTTTGGCGTGCCTTTTGTGATAGGTTGGGAGTTCATTTGTCGTTCTCGTCCGGATATCATCCTGAATCTAATGGCCAGACAGAAAGGAAAAACCAGGATGTTGAGCAGTCCTTGCGTTGTTTTGTGGCAGACAATCAAGAGGGGTGGTCTGAGTTTCTGCCACTTGCTGAATTTGCTCTGAACAATCATACATCTTCTTCTGCTGGTTGTTCGCCTTTTTTTTGTTGTTCTAGGAGACATCCGTCGTTTGGGTCGTTCTCCAAGTTGGGATCTGCCGTGCCTGAGGAGGAGAATTTTTCCGGTGATTTGGAGAGAGTTTGGACGGATGTGCGTGGTAATCTTCAGGAGGCCAACAGAAAATCTAAAGACTACTTTGATAGGAAACGACAGGAGGTTTTGTTCGCTGTTGGTGACATGGTTTGGTTGTCCTCTAGGAATCTGCGGTTGAGGATTCCTTCAAAGAAATTGGGTCCCAAGTTTGTAGGGCCCTTTAAGGTGCTTCAGGTTGTCAACCAATCTGCTGTTAGGTTGGAGGTTCCTACCTCCTGGAGAATTAATCCGGTATTTCATGTCTCTCTGTTGAAAAAAGCTGTTGTATCGGATTGTGACGCCTCTGCCTCTGTTCCTCCGGTGGTGGAGGACGGGGAATATGAAATTTCTCGCATCCTTAACTCTAGACGGTATAGAGGTAGTTTGCAGTATCTTGTGGCCTGGAAAGGTTACGGTCCCGAGGATAACTCTTGGGTGAGGTCGGATGATGTTTCCGCGTCCAGACTTATCAGAGCGTTTCACAGGAGATTTCCTGATAAGCCTGGTCCTAGGGGATCCGGAGGATCCTCTTAGAAGGGGGGGTACTGTTAGAACCTTGCTCTTAGGTTTTTTTTTCCTTTGCTGGTCACATGACCTTGTTGGCCTATTTAATCCTGCTCCGCCCTTCTGGCTTTGCTGGACTTCATTGTATATCTACTTTCTAGCTAGCCTGTGCTCTGTATCTAACTCTGTTAGTTTTCTTGGTCTACGGACCTCTATGTTCTATATATGTTGTTTGTTCGTCTGTCTGCTACTATTTCTGTTAGGAGGTGTCCATTTTCCTCCCAGTCCTTAGTACTTGTAGGGATTCCTTCCCCACATCTATAGGTCTCCGTACAGACTAGCTTAGTACTTTAGCAGGTCTGATCGCAGGATCAGGTCCCATGTTACATCGTAGGGATTCAGCTGAGTTCTATCGTAGGGACAGATCTCCTCTCTTTCCTTAGCTCTGGTAGCAGAACATAACATCCACAATCAGAAAATAAATCACCTGTGAGGCACTGGAGCTATCCTGATTTGGATTCCACAAAAAGCTTATTTGAAGCACAAGACTATCTAATAACTGGGTGTCTCATTTTGCCTTTGTGAAGAGGATGAGCCTTTATACAGTCTGGTACTCTATATGATGATTAAACATGTGTGTAGTGACACAGTACCATGACTAGGTGGATGACAATACCCAGTTTTTATTGCCAATAGAAAAAGATGGCCATATCTATAGACATGGAGGGGTAAGGTGGAGATGGGAAAGTGAAGGCCAAGTTTGAGGAACATCCAAGTGTCTACAATCTACTTAACCCACCACTGCATATAATGTAACTTGTAATGATGCAATTCCAGAGCGGTCAACCCCCCAAAAATCTCTGTCATTGTAAAATCAGAAGCTGTCATCTCAAAAGGCTACCTCAGACAAACTTGGCTCAAGCCCCTCCAACTAGCAGATCCCAGAGGAACCCCAAGAGTCACTTATTATCTCCTATATAGGAGTCTGGATTATGTGGTCCTCTAGATTGAGTGCGTGCAGTCGCTTCTGGCTGGAGGAGTAAGCCAGAGGCAAAGGGTAACCAAACTATCTGGGTCATTAACAGGAGATAGAGAACCATGGAAAGAAATGGAAGACAAAACCATAGTAAGGGTTAAATGGTCAGTTGCCAGGTGGTCAGGTAAGCCAGGGTCAGAGGCTGGAAGGATTCACAATAATGAAGTCAAGGTCACAATCCAGGTCAGAATCAAGATCAACAAGAAAAACACCAGGGCACCAGAAGTAAACAAGGTAATGGTGTGAGATTAAGAAGGGTGTGGTACTGCCCCATTGGCCACATCAGAGTGCTGACTGAGCTGCACCGCAGGTCTCAGCCACACCAGTGTCCCTGACTAGATACAGCTTGCACCATCAAGTGATATGGACCATAACATTTACTCTACTAGCACCTCCAACAGGATGAATATGGCGGCACCAGGAGTCAGAGGCAGACGTCACTGGAACAAGTCAAGGTAGAGATGCAACAGTAATGGTAAGGATTATTCATCCCAACACTAAGTACATTTGTAAAAGGATTTCCTCCCTATACAGAAAATTGCCATAATAGCATAAACTATTCCTATTGTTTGTTTTAGGCACCAAAATTACGCCTTGCTTTTCTTAGCTGCAATAAACAAAGTTTTTTTCTTTTGCAAAAGTATCAACTGGAACTTGAGTAATATTTAACATCATCATCACATGATAAAAATCGACTTTTTTGATAGACTTTTGACTTCCTAACGCTGTATTTAGCCATGCATATGTTTTGGTTGGGTAACATCTGGGACCGGCATGACTATTTGTAAGTATTCGAGTATATTCTTAGTGGCTATGGATTCCCTGTCTGAGCAGAATGAACGATGTTGGCTATGCTTCTCTCTTTTCAATTAACCTCTTCTCTATTTAATGCCATGCATTTTTCTCTGCTGATATTAAAGTTATGCAGCTCATTAGCTATGCAGACATATTCCTTTCATGCAGAGCACCAGTATACGGTACCGATTAAGGACAGACCATTGTTAATGAGCTGTACATGGATTATGCATCTATATCTGCTAGAGCATAGTTATGGTTTATAGAGAAATTTCCTCCTGGGATATTGATGATAGATCCATGAGTTAATGGTAGGATATAGGTCACTCTCATCCATGTACAATATAAAAACTAGTACAGCGGAAAAATAATGTTGTTGCTAGTAGTGAAGCATTAAGTCATCTGTACCTTGTGTTTTTCATAAATTGCACTAGAGCAAATAAGTTAGAATCTGTTTGCCAGGATAACAACAATGTTATTTTCTTATACTAAGTTTCATAAATTTCCCCAGTGGTTCCTCAATGAGCTATGAAGTTGCAAAAAACATTTATAATCATAGGCTCGTGATGATGCATAAAGAATATTGTTTTAGGTATTGAATTAGGATAGAAATGTTGAAAATTAGACATGATGAGATCCTCATAATATAAAAAAGATATAATTATATAATTCATATATATATAAATAAAAAGAGATATATATATGTATTATACTGTATATCTTCTACATCTTAAGGATATCATTATGTCTACATCGTGTCTATTGTTAAACATTTGTATCCTAATAAAAAAAATAATATATATACACACATACAGTAATTAATGTACATATGCACCTTGACATGTCAGTCCACTGGCTGCTCCTTGCTGCAATTACATGATGGACGTCACTTGATGATCATTGACGGATTGACCTCTGGGACCACCAATCCTTAGATTTAAGTGGTTTAGCACTACTGTGTATCCCCTCCAATGTTTTCTCTGCACAGCAGCAATACCAACTTCATTATTTTCATTATCAGTGGGAGTTACGGAGATTGAATCCCCCCTAATTTCAAAGCGACATGCCATCTTTTCATAGAAAATCTTTATTAATTTAGAATGTTCGTGTTGAGTACTTGAAAATGGGTTTTAAAAACCTGATATCCCTGGTTACCAGGTCAGAAGTGGCCAGTTTTTGTTCTTTTTCATTCCTGCTTCTCCACTTAGTAAAATGTTTTTTTAAATGTTTTTTTTTTTGCTTTTTTTTTGGGTTCCAGAGATATGGGCCTTTTTTATTCAGAGCTAATGTTTATGATCTTTACTGACCAGCTTGACTAGCGGGCACGTGTTCTCAGAAGAAAAATGGGAGTAAGCTGCTGCAATATCCTTCTGACGGTGGCTTATCTGGCTGAGAACAAAAAGATCTGACAGTTGAAATCCAGGGTTAAGCCCAATACACATTACAATAACGTTGGCCGAACCAGTCGATAGCAACATGTTTAGCCAACAATCTAATGTGGGCCCAAACAGATAATTGTCCGGGAGTTAAAGATCCAGCATTTCCGATTTGTGATTGCCAATCCTTTTGGTCTCCCTCCCTGAGATAAGTTGCCCCCAGAGATGTCTGATAGTGGATCTCCGATAGAAAAACAAGCGCATTCGGCAGAATGAAAGCTTTTGTGTATGGGAGAGTGGGCCAAATGATCGGAAGAACCATCATTCAGCAGACTAATGTTAAAAGTCAAGTCTTAAAGGAGCTGTCCGGCCTTAGTCTACAAGTCTGAAGTCACTCAGCGTGACGGTAGACTTGTGAATCCTAACAGTGTGCAGTGTTCCAATGATGATGACAGGAGCGACGGGCGTGTGCAATTTTCATACATGTGCCGACTAGACATGCGTGGCCTTGCTCAGTGCAAGTGAACTGAGTGAGGTCGAACACGTTTAGTCAGAATGTGGCCGGAAGTATGCAAATTGCATACTTTGTGGTGGCGTGACCAACCGCTTCCGGACCCGGAACTGGAGAATCCTCAAAGCATGCAGTGCACACGATGTGAGGATCCACAAGTCTGCAGTCACGCTGAGTGACTGCAGACTTGTAGCCTAAGGCCAGACAGCCCCTTTAAGACTTGACTTTTGACATTAGATGCAACCAATTACAAGAGTAGCTCATCGATATCTCTCTTACCACATCTCTGTGGCATATCTATCAACACTCAAATGTTACAATATTTGTTCTTTCCGTTACAAAAAATGAGAATAACCTTTACAGTTGAACGCTTGGACATCACAGCAGCGAGGCACAAACTAGATTTTAATAGTTCTAGGTCTTTGCTTTTAAAGGTCCACAAATATCACCAATATTAGTTTATTTCAGTCTAAATAAGTTATATTGACTGAAGAAAGTCACTTTATTACAGCCTGGGTCATTTTATCTGCTGCAAAGATAAGCAGAAAAATAAAATGATATTTTGATTTTATCAACACAGTCAATCAATTTTCAACTAGATTTCAAAATAGCTGGAGTAAAAGAAAGATACTGATATAATCTGCTGTGAAAAAACTTCAGTTTGTTTGCAAGTATTTGGAATTGCTAGTTTACATCATGATTTAGGTGTAATATATAAGGACTCACTTGGTGCTTTTTCTTTCCAATTTTACAAGCAGAACAGACCGTACTGTCTTTTCAAAACCTACATTCCCCAGGGGATCTTGTAAGTTCTCCCATGGATGAGATACTTCAGTAGGTTGACCTCACATTCATCTATTCATCATAAATGGAGAGACTAGCAATAGGCTAGAGGTTGCGATCACAATGTGGTGGACATACATACATGTCCCATTAGAATATGAATGAACAATATTGTCATAAATGGCTAGTCTGACATTTCAGGTTGAAGAGCTTTTTCTTTTGTTAACACCTGACCCCAGCATGGTCTAAAAATACCAAAAAATATAACCTCACCTGGCAATCCCATTGCCCTTTTTTACTACTTCTCTTCTGGCTGGGACCCAGCATCAGTAAAGAGGAGTGGTAGATCGGTAGATGATTTTATATACATATATTATATTTATTTTCAGACCATACTGGGCTCAACTGTAAAAAAAAATATGTGGCTAAACAACCCCTTTAATTGTAGTTCAATGTAACTGCGACAGATGGAGTGGTTTCAGCGTATTAAAAATTATACATACCATGTGTGATGTCACTGGTCATTAATGTTGGAGGATGAAACAGTTAAAGGCTTACTCTGAGGCCGTGTTGAGCAGACAGCAGATGCTGCTGTATTAAAGGGAAGCCATCATCAGAAAATTACCTATTGTTTAAATCAGGTTTTTATGTTAACTGTAATTTTTAAATATTTATGGCAATGGTTTTTTTTTACATATCACTATTTGTAGTGAAGATAAAAAAAAAAATTCACACTGCCCACTAGGGCTATTTTAGACTCTAACTTACTGTTGTTTCAGGAAACAACACATGTACACAGCAAGAATGATCTATGACCCTATCTTTTGAATTGAATAATGTAATGATCCTGTGCAAAGTAGTGATGAGCGAGTACGCCAAAAGGGTTAACCGAACATACTAACTCATCACTAGTGCAAAGGTCATTGTGAAGGGAGGGAGAGCAGGTTCAGGTGTGACATTGCCTATAGTGATTGGTTGTTCTTTCTCCCACAATTTCTGAGTGATGATGATTCTGCAGAAAACTAAAAGCCAGAATAATTAACCTCTGGCCCTAGCTTGAAGCTTTAAAGTGTAACTGTCGTAACCCTAATTTTTCTACATGGGGGGGGGAGAAGCTCTGTCTACAGCTCTGTCTACAGCTCTGTCTACGTCTCCTCCCTCCTTCCATCTACATAGAATTGTATCAGTAGCAGCTGCCATCTCCTATCTCAGTAATGGGAGAGTCTGACTTCACTGAATACAGGTTTTACCTCAGAATTGAGAACTTTCATAATGGCTGATCAATTTTGGCAAAGAAAGAAGCAGCTTTCTCCGATAAGATATACTACATAGGTTCACACGACCGATTTCTTCACATACGAGGGAAATGGACCGATTGTTCTGATCAGAGTTTGATTGGAGTGGCATCAGTTTTTCTCGTATGAGGACAGAGGAAAAAAAGTTTCTCCACTTTGGCCTTTCTATCTGTCCGTGAAAATCGGACCACACTCGGATGTCATCCGAGTGCAGTTCAATTTTTTCCAAGTAATCATAGCTTTGCATTGCCTATGTTAATCTGAACCCTTGTATCAAAATCGGATAAGGCCCCAATTTTATAGGCGGACCACTCGGTTTGAAGAAAAAAAATGGACATATTCACAGCCCCGTAGAATATTATAGATACGGATCTGCTATCCGTGAAAACCAAGGGTAGCCATCATACAAGAAAACCAGTCATGTGCATAAGCTGTTAGATAGCTGTCGGTCGAATACTAGTCTATCCCACATCTCTCCTGACTCCCTTATACATGTGAACATTTGACTCATCCAAACATCATGTATTTTAAATGTGAAGATGCAAATTGTCTCTTTAGAGAAGAAGAGGGCTAGAACTCTAGTGCCACCTACAGGAAGTAGCAATCCTAAAAGTCAATATCGACTCCCTAACAAGCCTTGTCACATGACTTAGGACAAAAGCCAGAACCAGAATTTCAACTTGCAGACACTGCGTTTCAGGGTACTGCCCCTCAGGATCGCTACTTCCTATAGGTGGCGCTAGAGTTCTAGTCCTCTTCCTCTCTGAAGAGACAATTTGCATATTTCCCAGAGGAGCGTTACGGCTTAAAAGTCTCTTCACCTTGATATGCTTAACATGTCACTCTTTGCAAGGAGAAATGTTACCCCTTGATTCAATGTGAAGAGAAACGTAAGGCACTGCTGGACTCCTCTTCTTCAGGAAAAAAACAACAGAATTGGGTGTTTAAATTCAAAATGCCCAATTTTTCTTTTTTCCATCACTTGTCAGGAGGAGAGTTTGGAGCCCCTCATGCACATGCCGAAATCGGCCGGTTCAACAGTCTTTAATCCAATGTACTGTATATGCCGGGCTTTGTCCCAACAGGGTCACGCTCCAATTTTGCAGAACTACAGTAATAATGTATTGGAACGTCTACAGTGATGCAAAGTATCCCTGATATTACGCACCCTACAGTATATGCAGCTATTTCTTACTTTTGATATGCCATGCTATTTTAAACCCAGCTGCCCTGTCTGCCGCATCGAGCAGCAGTTTTCTTTTCTAGCACATAAAAGCATGGTAGGCAGGAAATGTTGACAGGGAATGACAAGCTAGACAATAGCAGCAAGTGTACATGACTGCATAAAGGAGATGTGGATTTGTTTCTTTTTGTACAAAAAACCCGTCTAAGGTTATATTAATCTGTTTGATTGAGACCGTAAATGAGGGATGTCCAACATGCTGCCATCCCGGTGTATAGAAGGTAGGCTGCTGTAATCTTTTTGTATAGATCAGTGTCCTTGCATAGGAGACATAACCTCCTTCAGGGGGAGCCCTATTGTGAGCCAGAGATCCTGCGGGGAAGACAGAGTGCCCTTGTGTTATATATAGATAATGAAAGAGGGAGAAAAGGCTAAGTGAAAGACAGGAGCTATATAGGAAAGGCGAGAGATACCTAAAACGGTGACTTCTTGTAATAGACCGCCGGGTATTGAGAAAGAATCGAGGAGTGTGAAACTGGTTGTATAGATAGATAGATGAGTTTCTTCAATGCGTCTGACCTTGCGAGAGACAATTTATGAATGTCCTGGTTCACACACTTCAGCCCTTGTACAGTGTGCCGCTGCTTGTAGAGATTAGCATCTACGTAGACGGACAGCTATATGCGCGTTATCATAAGATGTCGTGCAGACCACCTCGGGCAGTTTTCTGACAATAGATTTAGCAGTAATGATGTCAAGTTAAACAGTCAGTATGTCCACAGGGACTAAGACACGGTTCCTTTAATGGCATTACTGCCCCGAGAGCCATTAATCTGCCACGAGTTGGCAATCAAGACAGACGCCCACCCCAGAAAACTGTCCCAGGTGGACACTCAATAAAATACTAAGAACCTGGAAATAGTATGTAATAAAATTTTGCTACTGTGGACAGCAACGGCCATCACGCAATGAAAATGAAAGAGATGATGAGCTTAAAGGCCGGAAATTCATGACTTAAATATAGCAGGGAGCAGAGATATTGGTGAACAGTTTTTAAATGGCTTATGCTATAAAAAGAAGATATTCCTTTGTAGACACATCCTCACATCTATAATGGAAAACAATACTTCATGTCGTTCTCGGAGGCTATCTATGCACTTCTATTGAAAAGTACTTTTTTGTTGTTACTTTTTATGAAGTTTTTATGTCAATGTCATATTTAGGAATATTTCAAAAGTAAACAGCATGACTAAGAGCAAGGCCTATGGGTATGTTCATGCATTGCTCTTTTCATGCATTTTTCTTCTTCATAAAAAATGCAATCTATGGCCAAAAATTGCAGCTGAAATTATGCATGTTTCTCTTGTGGTTTGGGGGGATCATTCTGATCGTAATGTGGAAAAACTGCAGAAAAAAAAAACAGAAAGAATTTATATGGCTTTTTAAAAAAAATACAACACGGGTCAAAAAATGCAAAGAAAAAAATGCACCATATGAATGAGATTTTAGAACTCTCATTCATTTTGTTGATACTGTAAAAAAAATACCTTTTTCAAAAAGAACAAGCCCAATGAGAGTCAAGTGCAGAGATCTCTAATTATCTTAAGGGCATTGGCAAGGCTCTACGGGATGGAGAGGTTGCATCTGATCACAGGTCATTGTCCCTTGTAGCCCAAAAAACCTCTCTGCAGAGTATAGTTCATGTTTATAGCTAAGGGGTTCTAGTTCAGACTCTTCATTATGGTCCAGGAGCTTCGGTTGTAGACAAACCTTCCATCATCATCCAAAGAGTTATGTTGATTCTGAAATCTTAGATGACAAATTTAACACTACGTCCATACACATTAACTTAGGAAAAATCACTTTACGCTAAACTAATTTGGCCAAATTTGACCATTAGGCAATGAGATAAATGACAATTTCCTAACATTAAAATTATGAGACTAATTATCAGAGTATCTTCGTTAAGCTGCAGGAGAATAATGACCTTTAAATGGCTTGTCTCTCAAAAAACACAACTCCTATGAGGCCATAAAGATGTCATATAAGTGGCTTTGTAAAAAAAAAAAATATTAGACCAGCCATTCACATAATATAGATTTTGTCAATCATCTTTTCTATCTTCGACATGAAGATGGGAGAATAAGCTACTGCTAGTAATCTCTACCTTCCAAGGGAGCAATGAATTTGACAAGATGTAATGTCAAGGAACTGGTGGACTACCATTGTACATAACAGACCAATAGCCAATCCTTACAAAATTTTGGACAACTTTAGACAAAACTAGGAACACCTGTTCACGATTATTGGTTCTTAACAAGAACTGGCCATACTGACATCTTACACATGTGAATATTTGAGAATTATCCTGATACTTGTTTCTTATTTTGAGTGGAAAAGTCAGTATGTGATCGGCATAATATCCACTTATTTAAAGTTTCCGGAATACAAAAGAACAATTTTACATGATTTAATAATAAGTCAAACTGAACTTTACTTTACCTCATTAAAACAATAGGATGTTACATCTACTCTAATTAATAAAAGGGCAAATGGGAAAAATGTACTTCAGATGAAAAGCTTGAAATCACTTCTCACCATGAAACATAGGTAGAAGATAAGTGATAATTGCCTGCTCAATAATCCACATGCATATACTGTATACCCATGTGTTTTATTTCTGGGAGAGGCAGAGGTATGAGAGATATTACCAGCGTCAAACTTGTGTTCCTTGGGCCCACCAGAGAAAATCATTCCTGGGTCCACTATGTAGCTACATAGAAATAATACAAGCCCACCAATTGTGAGATAAAATGTGATAATATTGTGGTGTAACATAAAATCACAATTGTTCACATTTATCAAAAATGGCGTAATTTGAGCCAAATCTTGTGTTCAACTCCACTATTCCATATTTATCAAATTTTGTCAATAATGATGAATTTAGTGGAAATCATTTAACACAACATTGTAAGCATGGTAGCACACTTCTCGATGTTAAAAAAGAGCTGGTGTCCAGTGTGTCAGATGTTGCATAGTTATATAATTTTGAGCAAATTGCAACTTTTTATGCATGTAAAAACGGTTTTAATATCAATGTATTTGTTCTGTTCCTTTTTGTAAGACCGCCAGTGCCGGGATAAGGGCGCTCCTCTCCACATGCACATACCTAAAATCAATTCAAAATATTAATCCCTTGGCACCGATGAACATACAGTATCAGTACGTCCACAGCAGGATCCGCAGTGTGGAGTTGGCTCAGGAGTGGAGCCCTCTTCCCACGCAACATACAGCGGGCATGTGCCTGTATGGTTACCATTCAGCTGTGCGCCCCCATATTGATACTCCTGTGAAATCCAGCATTAGGCTGGATTCATATGAGATCATTATTTCCACTACATATTGCAATATTGTTACTGTTATATTAAAATATAAAAAACAAGCAGGGGCATAATGATCGCGGTCATAGAGGATGCAACCGGGACCAGACCCATGCTTGAGCTTGGCCTGCTGACACCAATTTCACCTGGATGTGCAACCTCTGACACACATTCTGCTGAAATGTATTGTGACGCAGAGACCCACTGGCTCCCTACACTGCAATACCCGATGCCGGCCAATCAGAGCCTGGCAGCATATGTCGGCTTGCCAATGGTGGGTTTCACATGGTAGTCACGTCGTGTGCTGCTCTTGGCGGCCCGCAGAAGTCAGCTCTCCGTTGGGGGAACATTATACCAGGATGGTGGACATTATACCAGGATGGAGGACATTATACCAGGATGGAGGACATTATATCAAGATGGAGGACATGATACCAGGATGGCGGACATTATATCAGGATGAAGGACATTATATCAAGATGGAGGACATTATATCAGGATGGAGGACATTATATCAGGATGGAGGACATTGTACCAGGATGGCGGACATTATATCAGGATGGGTGACATTATACCAGGATAGCCGACATTATACCAGGATGGATGACATTATATCAGGATGGCGGACATTATATCAGGATGGTGGACATTATATCAGGATGACGGACATTATATCAGGATGGGGACATTATATCAGGATGGGAGACATTATATCAGGATGGATGACGTTATATCAGGATGGCGGACATTATATCAGGATGGTGGACATTATATCAGGATAGCGGACATTATACCAGGATGGGAAATATTATATCAGATTGGCAAACATTGTACCAGGATGGGGGACAGTATACCATGATGGAGGACATTATATCAGGATGGCGGACATTATACCAGGAAGGTGGACATTATATCAGGATGGGGACATTATATCAGGATGGCGGACATTATACCAGGAAGGCGGACATTATATCAGGATGGGGACATTATATCAGGATGAAGGACATTATATCAGGATGGGGGATAACATACCAGGCTGGAGACATTATATTAGGATGGGGACAATATACCAGAATTTGGATAATATACCAGGATGGGTGACATTACACCAGGATGGCAGACATTATACCAGAAGGGGGACATGGCTATAGTATGGTGCCCAGGATGGGTACATTATACCAAAATAGGGACATTATATCAGTCATGGGTGATACAGGGTGGGCTCAGTCAGGGGTGATACAGGGGGGCTCAGTCAGGGGTGATATAGGGGACACTCAGTCAGGGGTGATACAGGGGAGGCTCAGTCAGGGGTGATAGAGGGGAGGCTCAGTCAGGGGTGATACAGGGGAGGCTCAGTCAGTTAGGGGTGATACAGGAGAGGCTCAGTCAGGGGTGATACAGGGGAGGCTCAGTCAGGGGTGATACAGGGGAGGCTCAGTCAGTTAGGGGTGATACAGGAGAGGCTCAGTCAGGGGTGATACAGGGGAGGCTCATTCAGGGGTGATACAGGGGAGGCTCAGTCAGGGGTGATACAGGAGAGGCTCAGTCAGGGGTGATACAGGGGAGGTTCAGTCAGTCAGGGGTGATACAGGAGAGGCTCAGTCAGGGGTGATACAGGGGAGGCTCATTCAGGGGTGATACAGGGGAGGCTCAGTCAGGGGTGATACAGGAGAGGCTCAGTCAGGGGTGATACAGGGGAGGCTCAGTCAGGAGTGATACAGGGGAGGCTCAGTCAGGGGTGATACAGGGGAGGCTCAGTCAGGGGTGATAGAGGGGAGGCTCAGTCAGGGGTGATACAGGGGAGGCTCAGTCAGTTAGGGGTGATACAGGAGAGGCTCAGTCAGGGGTGATACAGGGGAGGCTCATTCAGGGGTGATACAGGGGAGGCTCAGTCAGGGGTGATACAGGAGAGGCTCAGTCAGGGGTGATACAGGGGAGGTTCAGTCAGTCAGGGGTGATACAGGAGAGGCTCAGTCAGGGGTGATACAGGGGAGGCTCATTCAGGGGTGATACAGGGGAGGCTCAGTCAGGGGTGATACAGGAGAGGCTCAGTCAGGGGTGATACAGGGGAGGCTCAGTCAGGAGTGATACAGGGGAGGCTCAGTCAGGGGTGATACAGGGGAGGCTCAGTCACGGGTGATACAGATGAGGCTCAGTCAGGGGTGATAGAGGGGAGGTTGGGTCAGGGTGATGCAGGGGAGGCTCAGTCAGAGGTTGTACAGGGGAGGCTCAGTCAGGGGTAATACAGGGGAGGCTCAGTTAGTCAGGGGTGAAACCAAAAAATGAGGGAAATCCTTCCTTAGTGACTGAGCCCTCTCACCCTCTGTCACCAATGAGTAAAGCCCGCCTATGACATTCACTGTTGATGTTGGCGGGGACTCGCTTAGTTATGGGTGATAATCCTGCTCAGCTACATATATCTAACCTTTGGTGAGTGATATAGCAGGCAGCCATCCTTCTCCCTGTGCTTCTTACTGTGAGCCTGTGACACAGTGGGGGAGGAGCACTGTTACCTGAGCTCTGCTGTCTGTGCGGGGGAGAGGCCACAAACAAAACTAACACTGATTTGCTGCACTACTGCCAATCACTGTTAGACTTACCAACAGCAGCACCACTATCCTTGGTTGTTCCAGGTGCGGTATCATAGTGACAAGGATCCAGCATTATTGATCAGTGTTCTGTCAGTACGAGAAGTGAGCTGCTGTCTGCTCTGCAGCAGAAAAGATTCAGTGACCCCTGCACTCTGCCGGGATGTCTAATGCTGGGAGAAGCGGTGAACAGTAACTAGTAGCACTAACACGTGTGAGCTGCCGTGCTTGCAGCATGTCATGTGCTAGTGATGCTGAGTATGGCAGACTGCTCCTCCCAGCATTAGACATCCCAGGAGACCAGAGCATGGGTCACTGAATCTCTTCAGCTGCAGACTGCAGCTCACTTCTTGTACTGACCAGAACACTGATCAATTCTGCTGGATCCTGAACACTGTGATACCGCACCTGGAGCAACCAGGGAGAGCGGTGCTGCCATCGGTGAATCTCTCTCTTCTGCAGCTCATGTGTACTGAACGGAACACTGTTCCGATCAGCCGGCATTTTATCACAATTGTGCCTGTAGCTGTAGTCTGTAGATAGCTGACAGTGCCAGCATGTGGGCCCACCGGACGATCCTCCGGTCCCCAGGAGGGCCAGTCAGACCCTGTATATAAATATATGTGTGTGTGTCCCTATAGTTATAGTTTAGGATAATTATTATTGTCCCTTCATTGTCTGCGCTGCTGCATTCAAATAACCTGTTCACAAAATCAAAGTATGTCATTGGGTTTGAAGGGGTTATCAAGGCAGTTTTGATGACATAACAAAGCACATAAACATCATAGACATTATGTGACATCACAATTGGTATAGAATGTACAATGTGTAACACCTGAGCCATCTTGTTTCATTAGAACTTGACAGCTTGAAGGAAACAAGTCCAGGTAGGGAACTCTTCACTTACGACCTCACTCATACATTGTATAGATGGGGGGTTAGTAGTGGGATTCAGAAATGCATCATTAACCTGAAAATCTCAGCAGATGGCGCTGGATCATGTGTCCCTTGCTGTAATTGATATGATGATTCTATGATTTAAAAAAATGTTATTAACCAGATTCCAAGGAAAATCTGCACATTTGGGTGCTTTAGTAAGCCAGTGTGACCCCGGCCTAACAGGGGTTACCAATCTGGACAATCCCTTCCCTAAATGAGGACTTGCTGGTGATCAACTAATCATCTGTCAGAGGTCTTCAAGACCCTCAGCAATCGGCTGGTTTTGCCCTCTATGAAACCCATGTGCTCTAATAAAAGCATATAGAAAGGGGTGGGTCAGTGGAGACCACTCCATTTGGCTCCATTTTTGGGTAGCTTTGCCATTAATGTTGTCAAAACACAGCGTTTTCATAACATAAATGTAATTGCAGACTGGTACAGTTCTCCATAGTCAGCTCTCCTGTTGGATCATTGGTGACCTGGAACTGACGGTTTATCGTGATCAGGAATTGCAGTATGGCGTCCTGTGCTTTCCTTTAGTTCATAGAACAGTAGGTGATGCGGATTAGAATAAAAGGGTGGAAATGTTTAGGTTATAACGTGCGTCATGACTCAATTAAAAATGAGGCTGATGGTTATTTGTCGCCTGTGATTTTGTTTTATTAATTCAACTTCCCTGATGTTGGAAGCTTGGTATATAACACAACGGTGGCAGGTATTACGACATCACAAGGCACATGACATCACAGGGCACATGACATCACAGGGCACATGACATCACAATTGGTACATAATGTATACAGTTCTAATCCAGAACCATCTTGTGTCCCAGAGGCAGCAGCTTGAGGAAGACAAGGCCATGTAGGTAGCTGTTCACTTAACACTAAGGCCCCATTCACACCTTGTGTAGCTGTGGGGTGTTTGTGGTGAAGTTTAGAACTGCACCATTTACCCCCAAAAGATCTCAGCAAAAATCTCTGAGTGACGTGTTCTCTCTTGTGTATCAGGATGATTCCTTAAATAGGGCCTATTATTTAATCCTCTTTTTCATAATGATAGGTGTTATGTCTCATCTAGTTCAGATGAGCAGCTGTAATGGAGCACGGACAGATGACGGTGGCGCAGCAGGATGGCCGAACAGAAACAACGGATAACGTAGTAGCTTGATGGCAGCAGGAGGACCAGAACTGGAACCACAGGAAATCATGAGCAGAACTAAAGCAACGGCAACTGGCGTAATAGAGTTACAGACTCTGATCAGACTTTGATCAGAGTGGCACCAGTTTTTCTCGGATGTGGAGAGGAGAAACAAAAGGTTTCTCACCTTTTCCCTTCTGTCAGTCGGTGAAAATCGGACCACACTCAGATGTCATCAAAGCACGGTCCAATTATTTCACAGACCCACAGAATTGCATTGACATTACCATATTTTGCGGACTATAAGACGCACTCGACCATAAGACGCACCCCAAATTTTGGGGTGAAAAATAATTTTTTTAATTAAATGGTGGTGCCTCATATAGTCCGTTTAATGGTAGGTTACTGGGGGGTGGCGGCGGTGGAACGGGGTCACAGGAGGCAGGGCCACTGCTTCAGGGGGCCGGCGGTGGCAGGAGTGGGGCGATGCTGGGGGCCCTGGGCTCTGATACGTTGTCGGTGCCGGTGAGAAGAGTACCCTTTCCCAGTGATTGCCCTGCAGTGGACTTTGGGAAAATGGCTGCTGGAGGTGACGCATGCGCAGATTGAGATCTCGGGAGATGCATGCACCGCCTCCAGCGCCCATTTTCCCAAAGCCCACTGCAGGGCAATCAATGGGAAAAGGGACTCTGCTCACTGGCGCTGACATCTTATGAGAGCCCAGGGCCCGCAGACACCGGCCTCCTGAAGCAGAGACATTGCCTCCTGTGACCCCGCTCCACCACAGTCACCCCTCGGTAAGCTACCTTCACATATTATATATTAGATTGTAAGCTCCTAGGACAGGGTGTACATTATTCTGCATGCCCTCAGGAGCCGCCAGTATATTATATATTAGATTGTAAGCTCCTAGGACAGGGTGTACATTATTCTGCATGCCCTCAGGAGCAGCCTGTAAATTATATATTAGATTGTAAGCTCCTAGGACAGGGTGTACATTATTCTGCATGCCCTCAGGAGCAGCCTGTATATTGTATATTAGATAATAAGCTCCTAGGACAGGGTGTACATTATTCTGCATGCCCTCAGGAGCAGCCTGTATATTATATATTAGATTGTAAGCTCCTAGGACAGGGTGTGCATTATTTTGTATGCCCTCAGGAGCAGTCTATATATTATATATTAGATTGTAACCTCCTAGGACAGGGTGTGCATTATTTTGTATGCCCTCAGGAGCAGTCTATATATTATATATTAGATTGTAAGCTCCTAGGACAGGGTGTACATTATTCTGCATGCCCTCAGGAGCAGCCTGTATATTGTATATTAGATAATAAGCTCCTAGGACAGGGTGTACATTATTCTGCATGCCCTCAGGAGCAGCCTGTATATTATATATTAGATTGTAAGCTCCTAGGACAGGGTGTGCATTATTTTGTATGCCCTCAGGAGCAGTCTATATATTATATATTAGATTGTAACCTCCTAGGACAGGGTGTGCATTATTTTGTATGCCCTCAGGAGCAGTCTATATATTATATATTAGATTGGAAGCTCCTAGGACAGGGGGTATACATTATTCTGCATTTCCTCAGGAGCAGCCTGTATATTGTATATTAGATTGCAAGCTCCTAGGACAGGGTGTACATTATTCTGCATGCCCTCAGGAGCAGCCTGTATATTATATATTAGATTGTAAGCTCCTAGGACAGGGTGTGCATTATTCTGCATGCCCTCAGGAGCAGTCTGTATATTGTATATTAGATTGTAAGCTCCTAGGACAGGGTGTACATTATTCTGCATGCCCTCAGGAGCAGCCTGTATATTATATATTACATTGTAAGCTCCTAGGACAGGGTGTACATTATTCTGCATGCTCTCAGGAGCAGCCTGTATATTGTATATTAGATTGTAAGCTCCTAGGACAGGGTGTGCATTATTCTGCATGCCCTCAGGAGCAGTCTGTTTATTGTATATTAGATTGTAAGCTCCTAGAACAGGGTGTGCATTATTCTACATGCCCTCAGGAGCAGCCTGTATATTATATATTAGATAGTAAGCTCATTGGACAGGGTGTGCATTATTCTACATGCCCTCAGGAGCAGCCTGTATATTGTATATTAGATTGTAAGCTCCTCTTTATCAGGGTGTATTTGTCTTTTCCTTCCCAGGGTCGGCTCTCCTGAGCTTATAATACATGCAGATTTACAGCAATATGCAGCAGGACAGACGTGATCCAGGGAAATATCCGATCGCCACAACTGGGGTCAGGAAGGAATTCCCCCCCCCCCCCCTGAGGCAGAACTCTCCGGGGGGTTTCTTCGCCTTCCTCTGGATCTTTGGGTCCAGTGGCTCTCAGCCGGTCCTGAATGACCACAGCTAGTTCTGTGGTCTCTATGGGGCCTGACCTGAGAGTCATTGTGATCATAGTTTAATTTATTAAAGGGCCAGTAATATTTTTATTACAATGTTGCTTATTGCTATTTTAATAAAAAATATAAAGAAAAAAAAGAAAAGAGTCATGTGAGTTTTTTTGTCTTGACTTTTTTTTTTTACACAGTTACAATGATGGTATCATTAGTACCTCTAATATTCCTCAAGTAGAACCAGGAATTATGGGGGCGCCATTTACAGATGGCTGACCACATATATCTCCACCCATTGTAGTATTATAATGTCAGCTCCTGTCCCAAGTTACATTACAACTGTTATGGGGGCCGATCTCTGTGATGGGGGCAGGGTACTAAAAAAGTATATGTCCTACACAACAAACTACCTGATAGAAGACTGAAGACCGGGACACAGAGCAGCCGAATACAAGAGACACAAGCAGTGTCGGACTGGGGTGTCAAGGGCCCTCCAGTAACCAACTCCGGGGCCCCACTTTTCGGCTTCATGCAAATGTGACATTATCATCAATCACAAATGTATATAACAATGGGCTGGGTAGATTGTTACATGAATAAGATGCTGCCTTTGTCTGTACATAGTGAGTCAAGTATATTGTACCAAGTACAGCTCATATAAGAGGGTGGTGGCCACTCTTGCACAGGAGCCCACCAGAGGATCCTCCTGTTCTCCTGTGGGCCAGTCCAACCCTCAATACTACAGAGAAGAGGCATAATTAATGCACCAAATGAGCTCTGAAACACGGTAAAGTATACAGCACATAACCATTTTTCTTAAACTTCTCTCCCAACCTACTTGTTTTATTGCAGGGCATGTACCCATCAATTATTTATCAGTCTACCAAGCAAATCTGTGAATTAAAAGGTTCTATTTTCAGTGCATGTCTCATCCCTCCTAACAAGACCCACAAGTGTTAATTTTAGGGATAAGAGATGCACTTTTACATGCAGGTTTGAAGGAACTGTGGACCATACTGACTACATTCACACATCAGTTTCTTCATTGACACATTATATTCTATGGGGCTTATCATATTTCATTTTCCTGACCAATGGTCCACATAAAATAATTGAGACGTCCTAGTTGATTTGTTTTGTATATAAGACTCACCTCTCAAATTAATAGGTCAATGGAAAAAAATGGACACTGCACAGTTGCCATCCAAGTTGCATCTGTGTGCTGTCTGTTTTCCACTGACTGGTTGCTTGTAGAAGCATTTAGAAACTGACGATAGTATTTTTGCATACAAGAAAAACGAACGATGGATGGTAAAAAGCACATTGATGGAAATCGGTCCGTTTTCTGGTTGTGAGAAAAAAAGCTGGCGTTTGAATTCAGGCTAATAGACACAATAGTTGTGGTCACACAGGTGATTGGGTGCACAGAGGAGCCATCCAACAACTAGCAAGATGGTGCCCAGTCTTTGCAAAAGCTAGGAGAAAAGGCTGTAGATAGAATACTTTATTGGCTAAAAAAATAATGTGAAGATGTGTCACATTTTAAGGGGGCCGACAGACGGCCTTATTTTTCGTGCGAGGATCACATCGCAGTGCACGGACTGGCCAGCACCTCTCCTGACCTGAGCGTGACATTGTGATGTATTTCTATGCAGCCAACGGTCAGTCCGAGGTTTCCAACGCGATCCTCGCACGAGAAATACGGACGTCTGTCTGTCCCTTAGCGATACCTTCCAAGACTTGAAAAGTATATAAGCAAGTTTCCCAATTTGCAATCATACATTGCAGTGCAGATGTGATTTTTATGTTAAGCAAACAGCACAGCTGAATTTTAGGGAAATACTCTCCAGTTTTTTTGTGGGTTTTGGAGATTTTTTCTTCTATTTTTCCCGTTTGTGTTTTTTTGCTTTCTTAAATATTGTGGCTAAATGTGTGCTGAAAGTCAGTAAGGAAAAATAAAATTGATGACAAGCTTTTTCTTTTTGTTTTTACCTTTTGCCTTTTTTTATTTTTCAATTTGTTTCACTTCTTGGGTCTTATGTAAAAATGAGCGGATCAGTTGAGATTCAGATTTGGCATATCATGAGGATTTTATAGGAAATTCAATTCACAGCAAAGTTATTCTCTGCAAATTGAATGTTACGAACGATGTTCTGGGTTTTGTCCAGATCCCAAAGCATAATAAATTAACATAAGAAATGAATTCTTGCCATATCACTCACCTGTGTCGCTGTCACCGGAACCCGCCGTCTTGTCCTCCGCACCTTTTCTTTTCACCTTCCCCTATTGTGCGGATCCTCCTTGACCTCTTCACTCTTGGTCAGATTTGCCCGCAAAATCAGGTCTCAGGAATCAATGTACAACAACGTGTACCGCGATTGCACAGAGCACAAAAACGTCAGAGGCCTAAGTGAGCTGGAATTCCTGGCCTGGAGGGAAGAGACTGAAGAGGATCCATGCAATGGGGGAAGGGGAAAGGATGCAAGAAGGAGGTGGGCTTTGGGTACGGTGGAACAGGCGAGAGGTGAGATGAGAATCTATTTTTTTAACCATTTCCCTGTCCCTCTACAGTTCAGCAAAATGGCAGCCTCAGCTTGCCGCTATTTTGCTGAATTTACGCAGTGAATTACAAATACTCTGTATTTTGGAGAATGCAAATTTTTATAAAATTTGTAGAGAATTCTATTCCATTTCAATATATCCACTCATCTCTAATCGTATGAATTTTTTTTCAAAATGGAACATACTCTACTTGTAGATATGGCATTTTTTTGATAGGATTCTTTTCTCTCTTCAAATATTTTTACATGCATTTTTTTTGCTTTTTCCCACAAGCTTTTCTAAAGACATAAAAAATTGCACGTAAAAATGTCTGACTTGGAAAAACTCTTAGAAAAGTTTGTAGAAAAACACATCAAATTCATGGTGCTTATTTAGAAGCCAAACAAAATGCAATAAAAACTTAAAGGGAACCTGTCACATGAAAAAAACACTATTAACCTGCAGATATGAGGTTAATTTGCAGGTTAATAGCATTCTCAACCTGTCCGATGCCGGCACTTAAATCCCCGCTGCCATGGGGAAATCAACTTTATTCCTCCCGGTAGCATTTTGGTTTCAGTCATAGAGGCGGCGCCGATGCGGGTTCAGTCACTGCTGTGTGTATCGAGAGCGGTGGCTGTAACCACACCCGCAGCACTGACAGCCGATGAGCTGCTGGGAATCAGTACCAGGGGCGCAGTTGCAGCCATCGCTCTCTATACACAGAGCAGTGACTGAACCCGCACCGGCGCCTCCCCTATGACTGAAACCGGAACGCTACCGGGAGGAATAAAGTTCATTTCCTCCTGGCAGCAGGGTTCTAAGCGACGGCAATGGGCAGATTCAAAAAGGTTAATGGCGTCTTTTCACGTTACAGGTTCCCTTTAAAGAAGTAGTCTAGGATTATAAAATCGTTGCTGTTTTCCTCCAGAAACAGTTCTATCGGGATTGCAGCCTATCAATGTTCACTATAATGAGGCTGAGCTGCAGCATCAGACTCAACCAATGCCTATATCTAGAGGAGAACATCCATGTTTTTCTAATCCTAGACAACCCCCATAACTTAGCTCATCTGCTTTCTCTGATCGCTCTTAGAAGTTGTACTTTGTGTATCCGTGATTACCCGGAAAAGATTTTAATGTATTAGTCCTGTATTATGTATGAGCATATATATATTTTTATCCATTATTTATGTCCAGTGAACACATTAATGGCGCTGTATATATATTGTAAATTCATTCACACAGCTACTTTTCCTTCCTAGACTTTGAAATATAAAGTAATTGGTACAAGCACCAGAAGAACATTTACAGATTTTTCCTTGGTGCCATTGTTGGTTTCTTTAAAATCCTTGAAACATCATTTAAATTCTAAATCTACTCTTAAAAGGAGATTTTTCCTTCAATATGTTAATTGGCTCCACTCTTTATCAAATTTACTGTTACTTTTTTCTCCGTAAAGTCATTATGATGGTATCATTAATCAAAGAGATAAACATAAGTAGCTGATATGCATGGATTCAACTTGCAGGCAAAAAAAAACACATTTTCGAGCATATAAACAAGCAGTGTTGTTCATCTGGATTGATTGAAATGACTGTGATTACTCCGAAACATAATTGTCTTTGATAATCAAAGGCTCATTGACCCAATCCATGAACTATATTTAAAGGAAACATATACTTAAAAGATGAGTTGGGTTGTAGCCACTTAATAGGAAACCACCCAAACCAATAAATTAGTTCTAATTGCCTTTAAATAATGTGATTTCTCCAGGCTCCATTCTTTCTATGTGTGCAGCTGCAATTCTCTCTTATTTAACAGCAAACTTATTGAAATGAAAATGCGGGAAGCAGTCATTTTACTTAACCTGTGACCTCAATCATATCTTCTATTATTGTGTAGAGTTTAAACAAAGGAAATTCATAAAGCATACACCATCGTCAAAAAAACCTCCAGTAAGACAAACAAGGCTGGCCAGAATAAAATGTTTGCTGCTTCCAATAGGTGGCACTATAGAGATCAAGTCCTCTTCCTCTCTGAAGAGGCAATTTGCATATTAAATTTCCCAAGGAGCATTGCATGGTGAATATGCCTCCTTACATTGGTATGCCAGAGAAGGTATGTCACTCTCCACAAGGAAAAACATTACCCCTTATACCTCAGTCCAGAGCCTCTCACCTAGCCAAATCAGTTCTCATACTTTGCACTGACGAGGGGCAATTGCCCGAAACACCATGTCTGCAAACTGATGTTCTGATTTGGCTTTTATCTTAAGTTATATTACAAGGCTCATTAAAGGGTCGATATTGACTTGTAGGATTGCAGCTTCCAACAGGTGGCGCTAGAGAGTTTAAATCCTCTTCCTCTCTGAAGAGGCAATTTGCATATTACACACTACAGTAATCTAGAAAGGTGCAGCGGAACACAAGTTAATTTGTTTGGCCAAATTAATTTATATATGTCAACGTGTCAACTTATTTGACTGCCAGGTATACTCAGCATATGGAAAGTATCCTGGAAAATATATGTACAGCCTCATTTGTAGCTCCAGGACTTTTCAAGAATGGTAAGAAAATGACTAATGTCTTGGAAGACGTTCATGTCACATTTTGGCCAGACTTTGTGAAAGTTACCACCGTTCTGTATGAAGCCCGGAAAAATGGGATTTGGATGAATCACCAATGGAGCCATAGAATTCTATCAAACGGCTTTGGATTGTGCTCTCTTTGGTTATCTTTAAAGTTGGAAACAATGTAACAGTTTCTGACTTCAAAGACATGTACGAGAGAAAAAAAAATTGAAATGGAGTCCAAAGTTGCATGTCATTTAGCTCCAAAGCTCCAAATTTTTCCAGGGTTCACAAATATGTGGCCGAGACGTGATCTGAACTAAGCATAATACTAGTCTGTGTAAGTAGTCATTTGCGTCAATATTTGGTTATTGGAATACTTATGATTTGATTGAAAAGATTCAAAGGATAAAATTTGTAGACAAATAAATGTGAATAAATGTGTCTTCCAAATCGCTCCCAAAAAAATTTTTCAGCAAGACATCGAGTTTCTTTCCTGTAGATGATTCAATCTAAGCAAACTATTACCTTTAGTACAATTTCAAAAAGTATATGATGTAAATGGCACGGAATAACTATTCTTGATTAGAGATATTTTGGAAAAGTCCTGGTCTACAATGCTACATACTCTATATTTTAAGAGTGGATCACAAATAAAGTGGTACTGGGAGCTGGAGCTGTATCTGATGTCAATTTAATAATTATGAAAGTCACCTCAATGGCAGATGTACTGGAAAGTGAGGAACAGCCAGTATTGTTGCTATGGGGGTGCGAAGATAGCACTTGCTTTGATGGCTGAGGTGTCCCATCGACCTGATACGAAGACACCAATATTATAAACTGGATCAAAACGTAGGTGGGTTTCTATTACAGACTTTGCGTTGGGCCTAAGAGCTCCAAGTTACGCCTCTAGAGTCAACCATGATGGATTTCAACAAGTCTGATCCTTTTGTTAATCCAGGAGACAAGCTACTAGACACCATGGCAGTAGTCTATTTTTCCCTAATGATATAAACTTGTATGCTCATGTTTGGTCAGATTTAGCCAACTGATTTGAGGAATCCGAGAAGTGAAAGCTTTGTAGCCCCCTTTTGTATGCAGTCTACTCAACCAATATATTTTAATCTATTCACATGTTTTTTTAGAGCAAATTACATTGGTTCTGGGATATATTTTTTGTTGGGAGTGGATTACACAGGTGAGACAGGGAAGTTTGAGGCAAAATTCGTGTGGCTTTGACCTTTGGCACACCACCTTTCATAAAGTGATTTACTTGAATATCGCGAAGAAATAATTAATAGAACTTTTGTCTTAATATCTCAGGCTAATACTGACATTTTCTTCTGAAACACTGGAAATAATAGCAATGAAAACAGAATTTCTAGGAAAAATAAACGTATGAAATCAGAATTTCTAGGAAAAATCAAGAATAATATAAAACAACTTTTCAGAGTTGTAAGTAGAATGACTCTTTATGTAGTTTCCAGACAGCTCAGCTTAGAATGAGATTACATTAATTGTGTACCTGCTATGTAATATCAACCACTCACTTTATTTGCGGTCATGGAAAACTTCAGCCTCCGGAGACTTGAACTGTGTTTGCTTATTAGAAGACCACTAGATGTAAAACACGAGATGCTTTGTCTTAAGTAATTAGCTACTGATTGAATGAACACTTATAGTGAAAGTTACAGAAGGCGTCTACAGATACGCGAGGCTGGAAATTACATAGCATACATACATATAGCTCTTCACAGCTATCTAACTGAAACACAAAATAGTTTCCATTAAAAAATATCTTACAGGGGTATTGTGGTTTGGAAAAAAAATATTAAATACAATATTTCAATGTTCTGAAATGTCGTTGGAAACAAAGTCTACTTCCATTCTTCAGCAATGGTGGTAGTGGGTGACAGTGGTACCAGTCACACACCCCAAAGCCACATTTACACCAATAAAGACCTCTGTACTATAATTGGCAAATGGTAAGCAGGGGCCCGTAACATTTTTTGCATTCAGACCCAGGAGCTTCCAGCTATGCCTCTACTCTACTCTGGAGAACGCAGCCCATCTGTGCATTGCATGGCTCACTGATTGTAATGAGAATGCTGCAATGCTTTATTTTCACTGTGGGGGCACTGTGAAAGAACTGAAAACATTCAGCACATTTCTCCCACTACTTATAGATGATAGCTGGGGCTCAGTAGTCGGACACCCAGTCATCAGCGATTATTAGGTAGTAAATCCTTAGCATTCAGTTTAACTAAAAAAGTCTTAGTTTAGCTCACATTGCTATTGGCAAGGATAGCAGAGAACATAAGAGCAAAAAATACACATTAAGAGTATGTGCACACTGCAAATACTGATGTGTTGGCAGGAAAAACGCAGCATAAAACCCATGCATTTTTGACGTATTTTTGATGCGTTTTTTCCCCATTCATTAGAAAAGGTAAAATAGTTGTAAAACCACTGAAAGGATTAATATGCTGCCGATATGAAACTTAAAAATGTAAAATAAGCAGCAAGTGCTTGAGACTTCAGGAATCTCATTAAGTTTTTGTGACAAATAGGCGCAGAAAAAAAACGAGTGAAAAACACAGCAAATAACGAGTGCACATATCTTAATATCTCTATTATTATAAACCTTTATTATCAGCCTGGATCCAATTACAGAACTGTATCTAAAATATATAACACTGTTTACACAACTCGGTAATTACGCCAACAGCCAAACTTACTACCCTGTTTCTCTAAACCTCATTCATTTCTATAGTAGGTAGGAAAACAGCTTAATGTATTTGCGTTTGATGGTTTTCGTAACCCTGCTTTTGGTGACTAGGAACTAGAAGCTGTTATTCCCATCTTGACCACGAAAGGCAGAGATGGGAATAACCCTCTAAAGATGCCACTTTCTTACAAATTCAATACACTGTAACAACATGCCAGTAAAACATAAGCTGCAATTCACATTACCACCAAGAAAAAAAACACATGGACACATATCGTGTAAACTAGTGATGGGCGAGCGTGCGTGGCACTGCTCGATACTCGATCAAGTATCGGGGTGCTCGAGAGCTCGGATACCCGTAAGTGAATTATCTGAGCTGGGCGCAGAGAGAGAAAGAGAGAGAGAGATTTTCTGTCCTCCAGAAGAATGCTCGAGTTTGCCATTCACTTCCATTATGCTCACTACTCGAGTCGAGCACATCCGAGCGTCCAACGTGCTCGATTTGAGTACCAAGTAATGATGAGAGAGTATGTTTTGTCAACCCTTTCGGCGAGCAAACTCGAGTGCTCGCCGAGTATCTTCAGCGTGCTCGGGTGTTATGTTTTAGTCGCTCTGTGAACATGATTTGCAACTGTTTGACAGCTTTAATACGTGTGAGGAATGCTTAAGAAACATGCATTCCTAACATGTATTAAAGCTGTCATACAGTCGCAAATCATGAGCACAGAGTGACTAAAACATAACACCCGAGCACGCTGAAGATACACGGTCAGACCCAGCCAATTTTTAAAATGAACTTTTGTTCATGGGAAAACCCCTTTAAATCTCGAGTAACGAGCATGCTCGCTCATCACTAGTACCGAGCACTCCAGCATTTCAGAGCTTGATCATCACTAGTGTAAACATCTCCTGACAGAGTATTGCAAAATCCTGTTTGTTTTTATTTACAAAGCCAGTCATCTCGACCAGGAATTTCGGAAAATGTTGAGCCAAAAATGAAAGGTCCACAATTCTTATTTTAGCCAGAATATAAAATTATTATTGAAGCAAATATTTTTTTGTGGATATGGTCCCTATGTTTTCTATCAATATGTTTTAGATCCTTCACTATACAATTGTTTTTCCGTACAGACATCCATTTTGGAATACCTTGCTGCTACAATACCCAATATCTTGAAGTCTAAAGAAGCTAGCGTGACTTTTCTAGTAAACACAAGCTGGAACACTATATTAAATATACATAGCATCTTCATCTTCTGTTGAAATAAACATTATAGAGCAATGTTCCGGGAGTGACACACTCCACAACCTCTGAGGATGGGCTTGAAAGTTTTGTACACGGTAAACAGTCATTATGCTTCATATGAGGTATGAAAGGTATACGTCTGCATTTTATATGACTATTTCCATAGGGCTGGAGTGCTGACTTATCACCATAAGTGGGTCTGTGTATACAAAGTAGCATAGCGGTGCTTTCTATATTACTCCACCGCTCAGCAATAGATGTTGTGTTCTCGAAGATGTTCCTGTAGCATTGTGATCTGTGTTTACATACAAAGTAGAAATTTCCCCAGAGACGTGACCAGCAACAGAAACTCAAAATATAAACCCAGCGTAACCCTGGCAGCGGAACACACAAATCACCGCCACGAAAGGTGCAATAAAGAGGAAAGAGCGCCAGTAAGTGATAACAAGTGATGTCAATAAGGCACGTAGTTCAAAAGGGTATGACTGCTGATACACAATATCAGATTATTTTATATAGTAAGTGCAAAGGCTGCAAATAAAGCAGTTCACATCCCATCTTGGGTTCCAGAATCCGCTTTGGATTAGGTTTATTATTCTCTGACTGTATTCTCTTGGGTTCCAAAAGAAAACAAACGGTGATAGTGGCTGTCCCCCTGGAGAACACTGGATTTGGGGGGGGTTTGCGTTTTGCTGCTACTGCTTAGGAAAGAGGTAAAGTTAATTCTTATTTCATCTATGGTAATGCTACAGGGAAAAGACGGCATTGCATAGACATAGCACCTGTTGATGTTAACAGCCTAAAATTTCATCTGTTTAAGGCATATTTGCGTATAAATGGCAGCTGAAATCTTTGGCTTTTTATTGAATTCAATATATCTTAGAGCTTAATGTTGAGGTGAATCCGAGAAAAACATCAGCTGCAATTACTTCAGTAGGCCAGAGGGGGCAGCATACAGAGAGATTTCCGCGAGATCTGCCCTGAGCAATTCACTTTTTGAATTGGCGAACGTCTCTGTAATCTTCTAAATTTTATTTTTGTTTTCGGTAATGCCATTTAATAATTTATTAATTATTAGATACACGGCTAAGCAGACAGAATCACACAGGAGAGGATTAGATACACAGCTCAGAAGACAGTATCACACAGGATAGGATTAGATACACGGCTCAGCAAACCGTATCACACATAATAGGATTAGATACATGACTCAGCAGACAGTATCACACAGGATAGGATTAGATACACGGCTCAGCGGACAGTATCACACAGGATAGGAATAGATACACGGCTCAGCAGACAGTATCACACAGGATAGGATTAGATACACAGCTCAGCGGACAGTATCACACAGGATAGGATTAGATACACAGCTCAGCAGACAGTATCACACAGGAAAGGATTAGATACACAGCTCAGCAGTCAGTATCACACAGGATAGGATTAGATACACAGCTCAGCAGACAGTATCACACAGGAAAGGATTAGATACACAGCTCAGCAGTCAGTATCACACAGGATAGGATTAGATACACAGCTCAGCAAACCGTATCACACATAATAGGATTAGATACATGACTCAGCAGACAGTATCATACACGGCTCAGCGGACAGTATCACACAGGATAGGAATAGATACACGGCTCAGCAGACAGTATCACACAGGATAGGATTAGATACATAGCTCAGCAGACAGTATCACACAGGAGAGGATTAGATACACAGCTCAGAAGACAGTATCACACAGGATAGGATTAGATACACAGCTCAGCAAACCGTATCACACATAATAGGATTAGATACATGACTCAGCAGACAGTATCACACAGGATAGGATTAGATACATGGCTCAGCAGACAGTATCACACAGGATAGGATTAGATACATGGCTCAGCAGACAGTATCACACAGGATAGGATTAGATACAAGGCTCAGCAGACAGTATCACACAGGAAAGGATTAGATACACAGCTCAGCAGACAGTATCACACAGGAAAGGATTAGATACACAGCTCAGCAGACAGTATCACACATAATAGGATTAGATACATGACTCAGCAGACAGTATCACACAGGATAGGATTAGATACATGGCTCAGAAGACAGTATCACACAGGATAAGATTAGATACACAGCTCAGCAGACAGTATCACACAGGATAGGATTAGATACACAGCTCAGCAGACAGTATCACACAGGACAGGATTAGATACACAGCTCAGCAGTCAGTATCACACAGGATAGGATTAGATACACAGCTCAGCAGACAGTATCACACAGGAAAGGATTAGATACATAGCTCAGCAGACAGTATCACACAGGATAGGATTAGATACATAGCTCAGCAGACAGTATCACACAGGAAAGGATTAGATACATAGCTCAGCAGACAGTATCACACAGGATAGGATTAGATACACAGCTCAGCAGACAGTATCACACATAATAGGATTAGATACATGACTCAGCAGACAGTATCACACAGGATAGGATTAGATACATGGCTCAGAAGACAGTATCACACAGGATAAGATTAGATACACAGCTCAGCAGACAGTATCACACAGGATAGGATTAGATACACAGCTCAGCAGACAGTATCACACAGGACAGGATTAGATACACAGCTCAGCAGTCAGTATCACACAGGATAGGATTAGATACACAGCTCAGCAGACAGTATCACACAGGATAGGATTAGATACATAGCTCAGCAGACAGTATCACACAGGAAAGGATTAGATACATAGCTCAGCAGACAGTATCACACAGGATAGGATTAGATACACAGCTCAGCAGACAGTATCACACAGGACAGGATTAGATACACAGCTCAGCAGACAGTATCACACAGGACAGGATTAGATACACAGCTCAGCAGACAGTATCACACAGGAGAGGATTAGATACACAGCTCAGCAGTCAGTATCACACAGGATAGGATTAGATACACAGCTCAGCAGACAGTATCACACAGGATAGGATTAGATACATAGCTCAGCAGACAGTATCACACAGGAAAGGATTAGATACATAGCTCAGCAGACAGTATCACACAGGATAGGATTAGATACATAGCTCAGCAGACAGTATCACACAGGACAGGATTAGATACACAGCTCAGCAGACAGTATCACACAGGAAAGGATTAGATACACAGCTCAGCAGTCAGTATCACACAGGATAGGATTAGATACACGGCTCTCAGGAAACACGCAGTAATTGCAGCTGATGTTTTTCTCAGACTCACCTCAACATTAAGCTCTTTATGTAGTAAGAAGACTGGCTGATAGTAAGAAATAATAGGAATCCTATTTTAGTGTATAGAACCTATATCTTATTTTTCATATTGTATAGTACACTTACTAAAGGGACTTGTTTCTGTCACAAAAAGTGACATTATAGTCAACTTTGCAGTGTAAGCAATTGGATTGGATTAAAATCTTAAATAAAACCTGGATGCTGGAGTAGGGAGAGAAGTGTGAGTTCCCACTCCAGTGAGTGCATGGCTCTTTAATGAGCCAATGAGTTACCTGGAAAAGATCCATAAATAATGGGTGAGCCATTCACATATGGCACTACCAGCCCATTGGATTCTCCAGTGATGTCATGGAAAATGGGTGTTTTGAGGTTCTAGGCAGTAGGGCTATGGCCTGATACTGATACAGCAGATGTAATAATGGCCAAACAGTCTAGAATTTATTTGTGTTTTGCAGTACTATGATGTGACTTGCCTTTCTGCATTAATGGGTAAGAGATAATGTCTGTTTCCAGTTTCTATAAAACCCTTTGTGTCAAAATTACTGTAGCCAAGATATGACAATCCTGTGAGTTGGGTCGCCCTAACCTGTGAGATGTTGCATACAAAGATTTTTTCTGTAACATTTTCTACTTCTGGGAAAGAATAAAACACACATGAGATCATGGCTTTAGATCTCCATACAACGGAGCCATAAAGAAAGCCTCCTGACACTGCCATAAAGCTAAATGCACATCGATCTGCCATGTGAACGAGGCCTAATTAGCATCTCCAGCTTCTTAAGAGCTGTGGACATCTTTGACATGGAAAAAAATATTTTTACATATGCTTCAGTCTGCAATCGTCATTCATTTTCAAACCCATTGATATATATTTTGCAGCCAGTCTGATCCAAGTTTCAGATTTTTCTCATGTGCGAGTGTCCCTTCCAGTAATATAGGCAGAATGTGATGTCTGTGTGTATCCAGGATATTGCTGTTTTCATTTTCTTTCATGTATCAGCAAAACTCAATACTGTACTTTCACCCCTATGTGCTTTCCTTGTCTATTGCCTGTATTCTGTGGTCTACATAAAACTTTAGATACTTTTACCTCTCTCCATTGCAGACCTGTGTATAACCCCCTCCTGACATCTCTATCACTGAGAGAAGGGAGGGAAGAGCAGAGGGTCAGCAGATGCAGGAGCAGGATTTGTATCTTTGTTGCAAATCACTCAGCTACATAGAAATACAATTTGCAGCAGCAACATGGTAGAGAATTTTTAATTAAGGGCTATTTAGAAAGTTGATTACCTTTGCATTCAGAAATCAAAAGCAAAATTTTGTGTTAAAAGGTATATACACTTTAACTACTTCTGAGCTACCCATAAACTATAAACCTGTGGGCAGTCCACACTTTACTCTGCAGTGACATTCTAAAACGTCAATGCAGTGTCAGCAGCTTGAATGACATCATGCGACTGTCAGACACAGCCAGACTTCCCAGAGCGAAGATAAACTTTGTTGATTACCATATTTACCTTTTTGATCTTTGTCTACACAGCACTGAACCATCTCTTGTGTGTACAGATTAGGAAGAACAGTCCCTTTGGATACAGTGATCATATGATATCGGGATATAGGGAGGCAACAGAAACTGCTGCATCCTAGGAGACACAGCCAAATCTGCTATATCGCCAGTAGGGTAAATGTGTCCTGTATCTGAGGCTAATATACTATCCCCAGCTACAATGGAAATCATAAATAAAAAGAATGTATTAATATGTTACAATGTGCCCAAAAGGTCTTTTAAGAACTAAATGAAAAAATAAACAAGCAAAAAAAAAAGCATATATAAAGAAAAAGAAAAAAAGACCCATTTATAGCCTGAATAGCTGTTTATAGCCATGCCCCTGTTGAATAAAATATGTCCAATATATAAAAATAATTTATACAGAAAGGGGAATGAAATTTAATTTTTTTTATTAGTCCTTTATGGTTGCAAAAAATGTAACAAAAAAACCCAGAGTTATAGACATATTTCATCTCTTTCTTTACACTTTTCCACAATTTCTACAAAAAAATAAATAAAAAAGTGAAATAAAAATTAATTCCCATGTATTGCAATAAAAGAGGCAAAAACTATTAGAATATCTGAACTAAAAATTATTTTTAAGAGCCATTAAAAGCAACTGTATGATAAAACCTGAAAATATGCCTGGTCAGGGATATAGTAAAAGACCTGGACCTGAACTAGTTAAGAGAGCATTTTGAACAATAGATATACAGTATGGTACAGCGCTCGACTGAATGCAATGCCCTATTATACTGTATACAGTAAAGGAAGGACGTGCACATTTGCATAGTGCTGCTTGTGCGTTATAAAAATGATCATGACATTAATAAATCAGAGAACACTAATGGCATAGAGGCTTCTAACTAAATTTAAGAGAAATCAGGGATTAAAGGAAACGCAGACACTGCCTTCCATGCTACATGTACTCCTAAAATAAACTATTTAGTAGTTATATAATTGCATTGAGCTTTATGCATTCCTGCTTTTAATGGGTTAAAATAAAAACCAGAATGACTAGACTAGCAGGAAATTGGCACCGTGTTAAAGGGTGCTTCAAGGTACATGGTTCTGTAAATTGCAGGTCTGTGCTTTGGACATTTTCCAGGGTATTTTATGTTTAATTTTGCCTTGGGGGCATGTTCAGATTATTTTCACAGAGAATACACATCAATGTCAAATTGATATCAGTCTAACCTATTAACAAACATATGTCACTTATTAAGTTAATCTCACCTATTTTGTCAATTTTGGATGACGATAATAAAAAGGCAGACACAAGAGTGCACACTTGTCTACTTTACTTGCTGTTACAGAAACTCTGCAAAACCCAGAGCAGGAAGCCCCTCTGGCAGTGATGAGATTAATATGCTGAGTGGCAGGCGGACTGGAGCGCTGCTCGGTTGTGTCCTAGGATGTTACATATGCTGCTGTCCATGGTCTGATTCCTCTCCCTCCGGTTACTCAGGAGGTAGTAATAGTACAGTCATGCGGACCATAGGGCGCCATTAAGCAGGAGAGTTTATATACAGCAACCACAGTGTGAAAAGACGACATTTATTGCCAGCGACCATATTGGCAAATGACAAGGATCAGAATAAAGTTCAGAAGCTTGACATTATTTACAACGTAATGAACTATTGAATGTAACCATTACAAGTTACTTTTCTTACACTTTACTCCTTTCAGATCTTAAGAACATGTTTTACTGTTTTTAATTAGTACAAAATAAAACTGTTTTTTTTTTGTTTTTTTTTTACCAGTGGGTGTATCTAGAATTCCTTAGACCCCATAGCAGAAGGCTAACTGCCAACCCCTCTCCCCGCCCAAAAAAATAAAAATGAAAGGCCCACGCATAGCCCTCAAAACAGTATAATGGCCCCCACATAGCTCTCCAAACAGTATAATGGCCCCCACATAGCCCTCCAAACAGTATAACGGCAATCCATATAGCCCTCCAAACAGTATAATGGCCCCCACATAGCCCTCCATACAGTATAATGGCCCCACATAGCCCTCCAAACTGTTTAATGGCCATCCATATAGCCCTCCAAACAGTATAATGGCCCCCACAGAGCCCTCCATACAGTATAATGGCCCACCACCTAGTCCTCCAAACAGTATAATGGCCCCCTCATAGTCCTCCAAACAGTATAATGACCCCCTCATAGCCCTCCAAACAATATGATGATCCCTTACAGAGCCCTCCAAACAGCATAATGGTACTCACATAGACTACAAACAGTATAGTGGTCCCCACATAGCCCTCAAAACAGTATAATTGGCTCCCCAATATCCCTCCAAACAGTATAATGGGCCCCACATAGCCCTACAAACAGTATAATGGCCCCCTCATAGCCCTCCAAACAGTATAATAGCCCTCCAACAGTATAATGGCACTCACATAACCTTACAAACAGTATAGTGGTCCCCACATAGCCCTCCAAATAGTATAATTGGCTCCCCAACAGCCCTCCAAATAGTATAATTACCTCCACATAGCCCTCTAAACAGCATAATGGCACCCACATACTCTTCCAAACAGTATAGTGGTCCCCACATAGCCCTCCAAACAGTATAATTGGCTCCCCAACAGCCCTCCAAATAGTATAATTACCTCAACATAGCCCTCTAAACAGCATAATGGCACCCACATACTCTTCCAAACAGTATAGTGGTCCCCACATAGCCCTCCAAACAGTATAACTGGCCTACACATAGCCCTCCAAACAGTATAATGGCCGCCCATATAGCCCTCCTAACAGTATAATGGCCCCACATAGCCCTCCAAACAATACGATGGTCCCTTACATAGCCCTCCAAACAGTATAATTGTCCTCACATAGCCCTCCAAACAGTATAATGGCCCCCTCATAGCCCTCCAAACAGTATAATGGGCCCCACATAACCCTCCAAACAGTATAATGGCTCCCTCATAGCCCTCCAACAGTATAATGGCACTCACATAGCCTTACAAACAGTATAGTGGTCCCCACATAGCCCTCCAAACAGTATAATTGGCTCCCCAATAGCCCTCCAAACAGTATAATTACCTCCACATAGCCTTCTAAACAGCATAATGGCACCCACATACTCTTCCAAACAGTATAGTGGTCCCCACATAGCCCTCCAAACAGTATAGTGGTCACCACATAGCCCTCCAAACAGTAGAATTGACCACCACATAGTCCTCCAAATAGTAGAGTTGTAGAATTGGCCCCATGACTTATGGAGCTTATAGCCACCACGTGGTCAGCCGCTATTAGCGGTACGCCACTGGTTTCTACCTATATTGAGTTCACTTTGCCCGAGAGGGAGGTAAGTTTCCTGTTGTACCGGTATACTGTGCAGTGCAGGGTCCAACAAGTAAGGTTACCTTGTCTTGGTAGATGGGCTCAGACAATTTGATCAATATGTACACTAAGAACCTCAGATTTACAAGTATAGTGAACAAAACAGTAATACTATACTATTTTTACGCCTGCAGAGGATTTTTGCATTTTTCATGCTCCCTGGCATAGCATGACAGCAGATATGTGCCTGCCAAATTTCTCTTTGTTAGGAGGCGCTGACAACTTTTGTGGTGATTTATCAAAGCATTTTTTTCCATAAAACTGGTGTAAAATACTTTAAAAAGTCACAAATGTATTGTACAACACTGAGTTGAGCAAATAAAAAAAAGACTTTTGATGCTTTTGTACCAGTTTAAAACAGCTCTGCCAAATTGGGCAGAGCTGGGAGGAGCCAGGGTGGTTCTAAATTCCACAAAAGTGCAGGCATTTGTATGATGGAAATCTTACTCCAGTGACTGACTGGAGTAACAATTTGGCGAGGAGCACATAGGAGCACACCACTAATAAGATGCACCAACTTCATTAAGTGGCATGTGCATCTTATTCCTGCACGATCCTCATAAAGACTGGAGTATAAAATGCCTGTCTTAATGAATGGAGGCCTTTGTCTTTTGTTTTTGACAACATGTTATACAACATTTTTATATCAAAATTTAAAATTTTGGTAAATTGTCAATGAAAGACATTCAAAAAAACTTCCAATAATGAAGGGAGTTTGACTGTCACAAAAAAAATCCAACCCTGTGACCTTGGACTTGTGGTCACAGGTTGTAAAGTCACATTCGTTCTTTCTGCAATTTTATTTTTTACAGTCAAATCACAGCTTTAAAATAGTCGCACCACTGCAAGCGTCATCAGTCGCAGGACTTACCTGAGAGTAGCCGTTGAACGACCAAAATCACTATGTGGCCCTAGCCTAAGAGAGACATGTGAAGGTTAGAACTGCACATGTAAAATGGGGCTATTGTGAGATGGCGCCCCCTCCACACCACCAGTTACAAGGATTGCCTGCATGGCGCCCCCCTCCACAGCACCAGTTACAAGGATTGCCTGTATGGCGCCCCCCATCCACACCACCAGTTACAAGGATTGCCTGTATGGCGCCCCCCTCCACACCACCAGTTACAAGCATTGCCTGTATGGCGCCCCCCTCCACACCACCAGTTACAAGGATTGGCTGTATGGTGCCCCCCTCGACACTACCAGTTACAAGCATTGCCTGTATGGCGCCCCCCCCACACCACCAGTTACAATGATTGACTGTATGGCGCCCCCCTCCACACCACCAGTTACAAGCATTGCCTGTATGGCGCCCCCCTCCACACCACCAGTTACAAGCATTGCTTGTATGGCGCCCTCCTCCACACCACCAGTTACAAGGATTGCCTGTATGGCACCCCCCTCCACACCACCAGTTACAAGCACTGCCTGTATGGTGCTCCCCTCCACACCACCAGTTACAAGGATTGTCTGTATGGCGCACCCCTCCACACCACCAGTTACAAGCATTGCCTGTATGGCGCCCCCCTCCACTCCACCAGTTACAAGGATTGCCTGTATGGCGCCCCCCTCCACACCACCAGTTACAAGCATTGCCTGTATGGCGCCCCCCTCCACACCACCAGTTACAAGGATTGTCTGTATGTCGCCCCCCTCCACACCACCAGTTACAAGGATTGCCTGTATGGCGCCCCCCTCCACACCACCAGTTGCAAGGATTGCCTGTATGGCGCCCCCCTCCACACCACCAGTTACAAGGATTGCCTGTATGGCGCCCCCCTCCACACCACCAGTTACAAGGATTGTCTGTATGTCGCCCCCCTCCACACCACCAGTTACAAGGATTGCCTGTATGGCGCCCCCCTCCACACCACCAGTTGCAAGGATTGCCTGTATGGCGCCCCCCTCCACACCACCAGTTACAAGCATTGCCTGTATGGCGCCCCCCTCTACACCACCAGTTATAAGGATTGCCTGTATGGCGCCCCCCTCCACACCACCAGTTACAAGGATTGCCTGTATGGCGCCCCCCTCCACACCACCAGTTACAAGCATTGCCTGTAAGGCACTCCCCTCCACACCACCAGTTACAAGCATTGCCTGTATGGCGCCCCCCTCCACACCACCAGTTACAAGGATTGCCTGTATGGCGCCCCCCTCCACACCACCAGTTACAAGGATTGCCTGTATGGCGCCCCCTTCCACACCACCAGTTACAAGGATTGCCTGTACAGCGCTCCCCTCCACTCCACCAGTTACAAGGATTGCCTGTATGGCGCTCCCCTCCACTCCACCAGTTACAAGGATTGCCTGTATGGCACCCCCCTCCACACCACCAGTTACAAGGATTGCCTGTACGGCGCTCCCCTCCACTCCACCAGTTACAAGGATTGCCTGTATGGCGCCCTCCTCCACACCACCATTTACAAGGATTGCCTGTATGGCGCCCCCCTCCACACCACCAGTTACAAGGATTGCCTGTATGGCGCCCCCCTCCACACCACCAGTTACAAGCATTGCCTGTATGGCGCCCCCCTCCACACCACCAGTTAAAGGATTGCCTGTATGGTGCCCCCCTCCACACCACCAGTTACAAGGATTGCCTGTATGGCGCCCCCCTCCACACCACCAGTTAAAGGATTGCCTGTATGGTGCCCCCCTCCACACCACCAGTTAAAGGATTGCCTGTATGGTGCCCCCCTCCACACCACCAGTTACAAGCACTGCCTGTATGGCGCTCCCCTCCACACCACCAGTTACAAGGATTGCCTGTATGGCGCTCCCCTCCACTCCACCAGTTACAAGGATTGCCTGTATGGCACCCCCCTCCACACCACCAGTTACAAGGATTGCCTGTACGGCGCTCCCCTCCACTCCACCAGTTACAAGGATTGCCTGTATGGCACCCTCCTCCACACCACCATTTACAAGGATTGCCTGTATGGCGCCCCCCTCCACACCACCAGTTACAAGGATTGCCTGTATGGCGCCCCCCTCCACACCACCAGTTACAAGCATTGCCTGTATGGCGCCCCCCTCCACACCACCAGTTAAAGGATTGCCTGTATGGTGCCCCCCTCCACACCACCAGTTACAAGGATTGCCTGTATGGCGCCCCCCTCCACACCACCAGTTAAAGGATTGCCTGTATGGTGCCCCCCTCCACACCACCAGTTAAAGGATTGCCTGTATGGTGCCCCCTTCCACACCACCAGTTACAAGGATTGCCTGTATGGTGACCTTCCTTTCTTTGTTTGCCTGATGATGCAGTTTTTTCAAGCCTCGTCAATCCAGCCTATTTCTTCATAGATCACAGTTATTTTGAAGCTTATTTCTCATGCATATAAACACTCTCCATGGGTGAATATGCACTTCCATGCCTGTGCATACATGTCTTTATATAAAAGTATACTTCTGTCATTCACTTATGCATGCAGGCATCAAAATATGCATACACTATCAGAAGCAAAACAACCAGACTGCAACCAAGTCACGCACGTTATGCCTGGGGAGACTCAGCTTACACTGTAGTGCCGCTCCGTCTTCCCCGGCCCACCAATTACAAATCATGCAGTAACTCCACAGCATATTATTTTTAGGATTTTCTTTTGTATTCACTATAAAATAAAGTTAAATTGTCATGATTATTAGTAATATTATTGTTGCCGTTTTGCAGGGATATTTGTATAAATATTTTGTAAAATGTATGATCACACTGCCTTTACTTGGAAGATGGATTAAAATATTTCTTCCATTCTGGTTTCTTTTACATTACTGGTGCACTTTTATTTAGGGGTGTCACTAGATAAAGAGGCAGACAAGGCATGTGTCATGGGTACAATAAAGACTAAGGCTGTGTGCCCACGATGCATTTTTTAAGCGCTTCCGCAGCGGCAAAAACGCTGCAGAAACGCTTAAAAAATGCATGGTAGAAGGCCTGCCATGTTCCCCAATGATAATCCGCATGTGCTGTGCACATGCTGCGGAAATTTCCGCTGCGGATTATCATTACGGAAAAAAACGCAGCACTACCAATTATTTTGCGGAAGTGCTGCGTTTTCGCCGCCATTGACTTGCATTGGAAAGCATGGATTACGCATCACTGCATATGTAGATGCGCATTCCACGCGTTCCAATGTGCGGATGGTACCCAGGTCTAGAGGAGAGGAGACTCTCCTCTGGACCCGGGTACCATAGAAACTGTAAAAAAAAGAATAAAATAAAAAATAAATATGATTCTTACCTTCTGACGTCCTCCAATTCGCTCCTCCACCCTTGCCGGCAAATCACGATGGACTGAAGGACCTGCGCTGACGTCATAGTCATGTGACGGGTCACGCGACGCTGACGTCGGCAGGTCCTTCAGTGTAGTGTATCGCGATCTGCCGGCAGTCAGCATCGAGCGAAGCAAGACACCGAGGGCCATCAGAAGGTAAGTATAGATTTATTTTTTAGTTTTTTACATTCTCTTGGGTCACACTATATAAATCCATGTCATTTGCATGGATTTCTATAGTGTGACCAAGTTGTCAAGCACTTTCCAAGTGATGCTAAAATCGCTTGACAACCCACATGTCCCTGGCAGGAAAAACGCATGTACAATCCGCATGCGTTTTTTTCTGCCAGGGGAGATGTAGAAACGCTCAGGAAAAATCCGGAGCATTTCTGCATCGTGGGCACATAGCCTAAAGCTGGCCATACACACTAGATGGCTGTCGGATAAATGATGCTTTGGCTGTCATTCGGTTGACACACATCTCAGCCTATTCTCCCATGCACAGGAGCGCTTGTGTGGCACCTGTGTCTATAGCGCTACAAAATGCCTGCATGTGTAATATAATTCATATGGATTGCCAGCAATGGTGAGGGATAAGTTCTCTGCTGTTCATTACATACACACATTGTTACCTGATCCCTTACTGGAGGATTGTGCTCTTTAGTCCAAAGAGGAAGTTGTGCATGGTCCCTCAGAGAGGGGAGGAGGTGTTTGAGAAGTTGTAGCCTGAGGAAGAAAGCAGCATCATGGAGTTCCCTGTGCAAGGGAGAGAAGTGTGCTCTCCATGTACAAGCTGCTCAAGGCAGGGTCCAGTCCCTAGAGCACAGAGACTTCCAGAGTCTGTGCTAAACTGTGAATCTGCTGGGTCTTCCTATAATGAGAAGCAAAGTGTTTTCCCGGGAGCTCAGTAACCCCATGGAGTCAAAGACACTGCTGCAACAGAAAGTGAGTGTTCTGACAGGATTCATGTTGCCTGCTCACTGAAAGGGATCACAGATCCAGTAACTGTTCACCTTGGACCCCTGGGGATCCAAGAAATCGTTTACCAGAGGTATAATTAGCAGAAGGAAGGCTACACAACCTCACAGCAGAGAATCTGAACCCCCACCATGCAGGTCTGTCCAAAACCCTGTATGTGAACTGTATAGAAGCTTCTGGAACTGTTTGCAGAACTCCAGTAAAAGGTACAAACTGGTTATTACCCTGTCTCAAGCTGATTATTCCCTGCTGCACCATTCCTGCTCCAACTCCCCTGGGAGCCAGGCTTGATTGGGAAGGGTTAATCATCTGGCACTGCTCATCACCACCTAACTCCCAGGGATCTTTATCAGTGCCCGGCCATACCAGGCCGAACATCCCAACTGGCGTCACAAACCCTTTTTATTATTTTATTATTAACCCCCACAATTGATAGACTGGCGCGTGCCCCAGGTCGGACCATACCTGCACTCGGACAATCATGCACCAGTACCATGACCGCAGCGGCCCAGCCGGGATGGCACGCTTGCTTGGTTGAGCGTTTTTGTGTTCCCTTTGAGGAAGCTAACAGCTTACATGTCGGACGACAGCTTATCTCTAGGAAAGCAATGCAATCAACATTCTGAAATTGCACATACGCGATCAACATCTCTCCCATCCATCAGTCTGCTGATGCCCCTATATTCAGTAAACCGACGCCCCTATACTCAGTAAACCAACGCCCCTATACTCAATAAACCGACGCACCTATACTCAGTAAACCAACGCCCCTATACCCTATAGATCATCATCCGAACCTTAGATATTGGCGCATTAAGACGACATTAGTCTAATGTGTATCTGCAGCATTAAAAAGAAATATCGACCCGACTTACCCACCAAATCATCTGATACAGCAATAACCCCATGCACTTTGAAATCACTGATTTGTATGTGTTACAGCAATTATTCAGTGTGAAGGTTTGTGTGGGGTCCATCATACTGTCTCAGGGCCATTATACTATTTATAAATTATACAGTGTGGAGAGGTGTGGGGCCATTATACTGTATGTAGGCACATTATACTGCGGAGGGCTGTGTGCGGTTCACAGTTGAGGGATCATACTGTGTTAGGCTCACCATAATTTGCCAGGGAGTTTGAGGTTGGGTACAGTAGGGTCATCATACTGTGTGTGTGGCGGATACTGTAGAGGAAGTCACTGTAGGGGTATCATACAGTGTTTGTGTGGCACTTTTGTTGGCATCATGCCTTATGGGTGCAACGAAAGAGGAATCTAGGGGCTTCAGTAGGCGGAAAATCAAAATGTAAAAGCTGAAAAGTTGTGAGATATGCTCTTCTGTGACCCCGCCGAAGAAAAAAAATTATGTTAGGGGGGGGGGGACTGCTATTAGAACTTCTGCTTTGGGGCCCCATGATTTCTATGTACGCCCCAGCTTATAACATTACCTTACAACTGCATTGCATGTACTTTAATAAGATTATATGGTCTCCAGTATGATTATACCCTATAGAGCAGAGGTCCCCAACCGCCGGTCCGCGGACCAGGACCGGGCCGTTGGGGTTTTTCAGCCGGTCCGCGGGGAGAGGGGGCCCCTCCAGCCTCCAGCAGGGCCGCCATCAGGGCATGACTGCCCTGACTCCAGTATGGGGCCCGGCCGGTAGGAGCCCCCTCGGAGCCCCCCTCTTGTGCGTCTCTCTCCTCATGGGGCCCCCGGCCGCATGCTAAGCGCCGGGTCCGGGACATCTTAGCGCTGCGCTGCTGCGGCAGCACCTTCATGATTCCCCTGACTTCCGGTCATGTGACGGCGCCATCACATGGCCGGAAGTCAGGAGAACCTGGTGTCAGCGATTTGGACGAGCGCCAGGATTCTGCAGGGATCGCATGGGGGTAAGTATAACAAGTTTTATTTTTTTTTAAATACAATTAACTAGGAGTGGGGGGAATGGGAGATGCACATGGGGGGAGGGGAGAGATGAGAGATGCACATGGGGGAGGGGAGAGATGAGAGATCCACATGGGGGGGAGAGATGAGAGATGCACATGGGGGAGGGGAGAGATGAGAGATCCACATGGGGGGGAGGGGAGAGATGAGAGATGCACATGGGGGAGGGGAGAGATGAGAGATCCACATGGGGGGAGGGGAGAGATGAGAGATGCACATGGGGGAGGGGAGAGATGAGAGATGCACATGGGGGGAGGGGAGAGATGAGAGATGCACATGGGAGGGAGGGGAGAGATGAGAGATGCACGGGGGGGTGAGAGATGCACGGGGGGATGAGAGATGCACGGGGGGGATGAGAGATGCACGGGGGGTGGATGAGAGATGCACGGGGGGGTGAGAGATGCACGGGGGGGATGAGAGATGCACGCGGGGTGGATGAGAGATGCACGGGGGGGTGAGAGATGCACGGGGGGGATGAGAGATGCACGGAGGGGATGAGAGATGCACGGGGGGTGGATGAGAGATGCACGGAGGGGAATGAGAGATGCACGGAGGGGGATGAGAGATGCACGGGGGTGAGCTGCACATGGGGGGGTGAGAGATGCACATGGGGGGGTTATGTTTACATAACTTTGTTGCCTTATGAAGGGCGGGGGGGGCCCCCAAAAATTTCTTGCACAGGGGCCCACTACAGTCTGTGTCCGCCCCTGGGATGAAGTAAATGCAGCTGAACAGCAGCTGTCAGGACAGCTGCCCTGTCCTGCTGCAGGGCGTGATGGGGCCTCAGTGATGCGGCTCCTGGCACAGCACATTATGTGGGGCTCCTGGCGGGGACCTGGTCTACACTATATGATAAGTATGCACTAAACTCCAAATCCCTCCATTACCCCGCCCCCATATGACCAAAGCCCCGCCCACCCCACCCCCTCCTTGCTGGGCCATGGAAAAATGATCTTGCTTCAAGCCGGTCCCTGGTGCAAAAAAGGTTGGGGACCACTGCTATAGAGCACCGGTGTAGTAGTGGTATCTTATCAATACATGGTCAATATTTGGTGATATTGTTTGCACTGGTATGGGAGTTATATACAAAGGCATTACCTACTCCTTGTATAGTGGCAGAGGCATATCTAGGGGGGGCAGGCGGGGCATGTGGGGGTCGGGTTGGGGGATGTCTCCCCCCAGCGGCTACATTTTGCCGCCCCCGGACTGATAGCCGGCCATTCTGAGAAGCAGCAGCACACCAGCTCCCAGTGTTCAATTGTACTTGGCTTGTGTCTGAGACGCGAGTTCAATTGAAGCTCTGACCGCTGGGTTAGAGTGATGTCAGCAATATGGTCAGGTGATGTGATAACGCTGCTGACATCACTCGCCGGCGCTGAGATCATCAGTGGTAAGTGCTCTGTACTCCATAACTGAATACACCGAAGATATATTGTAATGGAGGAGAGATTTAGTTTGGGGCGAGATTTATTGTATGACTGAGGGGAAGATTTAGTGTGGGGGAGATTTATTGTGTGGCTGGGGGAAGATTTAGTGTGGGGGGGGATTTATTGTGTGGCTGGGGGGAGATTTAGTGTGGGGGAGATTTATTGTGTGGCTGGGGGAAGATTTAGTGTGGGGGGAGATTTATTTTATGGTTGGGGGAGATTTAGTGTGGGGGAGATTTATTGTATGGCTGGGGGGAGATTTAGTGTGAGGGGAGATTTATTGTATGGCTGAGGGGAAGATTTAGTGTGGGGGAGATTTATTGTATGGTTGGGGGAAGATTTAGTGTGGGGGGAGATTTATTGTATGGCTGGGGGGAGATTTAGTGTGAGGGGAGATTTTGTGTGGGGAGAGGGTGGGGGAGATTTTGTGGGAGGATGGGTGTGGATACAGTATGGTGAGTGGGGGATTGGTGCGGACACAGAATGGGGAGGATGGGTATGTACGCAATATGGTGAGTGAAGAAGGGGAATGTATGCGGACACAGTATGGTGAGTGTGGGAAAGGGTGCAGAAACAGTATGGAGAGCGAGGGTGATGTGATGTGTGCAGACACAGTATGGGCAATTGGGGGGGATGTGTGAGGGGGTAAATATACGAAGAGACAGTATGGGTAGCAGGGGGATGTGAGAGAAGACAGTATGAGGAAGGAGGGAGAAATGTGAGGAGATTATTTAGAGGAATAGTGTGAAGAGACAGTGTGGGGGGAGAAAAGTGTGAGTGAGCACAGAATAAAGACTGAGTAGCGTTGGGGGGTAGCATGGGGGGACAGTGTAAGGGCACAGCCAAGAGAGGACAGTGTGCCCAGGACGGGGAATGTGATGAGGGGGCACAGTATACAGACAGTACCCTATGGGGGAGACACAGTGTAAAGAGGGGGCCCAATATGGTAATGAGGGGCAATGTGGAGGGCATGTACCATAAGAGGGACAGTGTGGGGGTCATATTTTGTGCAAGGAATATAGTGAGGGGCAAGTATTTATTCAGGGGCTCAGCGTAAGGCAGATATTTTTATTCAGGAGCATTATAATGACACTGCTTTTCGGATGTGCTGCAGAAGACCAGAGAAGATGGAAGTCTGCAGAGACGAGCTGTGGCTGTGAAAAGTCATCATGGCTTACGGACAAGAGAACGACTTCAATGAAAGATGTCTATAAGGTACCTGGATGTAAATGTTTTTTGTGATGCTGACTAATTCTCTTGTTTTTATTTATGTTAGTAGTATTAAAGGGGTTTTCCATGTTTGTGATGAGTCTGCAGTCATTCTATGTGACTGCAGACTTCTGAATTCTCACAGTGCGCACTGCATGCTGTCAGGATTCTCTGGGGCCGGCGATTTGTATACATGCAGTCATATGCCGACTAGATATGCGTGGCCTAACTTAATGAAAATGAAATGAGAGGGGCCGGACACGTCTAGTCAGAATGTGGCCAGAAGTATACAAATCTTATACTTGTACTGACATGACTGTCCACTCTTGCCACCGGCAAGGAAGAATCCTAAAAGTGTGCAGTGCATGTGCTGTGAGAATTCAGAAGCCAGCAGTCACATAGAGTGACTGCAGACTTTCATCTCAAACCTGGACAAGCCCTTTAATTATAAAATGAAGCCTTGGAACATGCCCAATCCTAACAGCGTGTAATATCCTCACTGTCAGGATTCAGCTGTGCTTGCTGGTTCCAGCAGCCATCACATGGCCACTTCACTCATATGTGATTTCATACTTACGGTCAAGTGACAACGAGCTTCTCTTCCTGCTTTTCTCAGTTTTTCACTGAACATTAAGAGAATTAGGAAGAGCAGCTGGTCAGCACGTGACTAAATGTGCAAAAAGCATATGTGCTTGGGTGAGGAGCCATGATGACTTTTCACCAAACTGAATTCTAGTCTCGGGTGCCAGAAAACCTAGATACACCTCTGTATAGTGGTACTATTTGGTAATAGTGATAATATAAAGTGATGATATATTATGTAGGAACAATATGCTTGTATTCAGGAAGTATGTGGTGGAAATATATGGTCATAGCAAGGAGGTATTGTTTCTTAAATGGAATATGTCAGCAGGATTTTGCTATTTAAGCTGAGAGCAGCATAATTTAGGGAAAGAAAGCCTAATTCCAGCAATGTGTCACTTACTAGGCTGTGTGCTATTTTCAATACAATCAGTGTTTTAGCAGTAGGAGATTATCACTGCCTGACTAAGTGTCTCGGCCAACCAGACCAGCTAATCTGTTTAACCCTGCCCCCACCGGTGATTGGCAGTTTGAGGACAATGCAGTGTACACAGGAAGCTGCCAATCACTGGTGTCGGTGGGGTTATACAGAACTCAGATTTCGGACTACTTCTACATCTACAACAGAGAAAACAGGGATTCTATCAAAACTACATCAAGCAGCCCAGTAAGTGATGCATTACTGGAATCAGGCTCTCTGCCCATACATCATGCAGCGCTCAGATTCCATAGCAAAAACCTCCTGACAGATTCTGAGAATGAAGCATTGTGGCTCCTCCACAGTTTTCCTACCATAGTGGTGTTTATGGCCATTGAACGAAGTTAAGTTTCATATATTAGGGAAGGGGCAAGAAACTGAATCTTTGCCCCAGGTGAAGGAAACTCTAGCTGAGGCTCTTATTTACTTAACCATAAGGAAAATGACCTAAATTCTACATTTCTGCAATAAAAAGAGTCTGTCATTGTCTTAATTACAGCGTCAGGTAGGATTGTGAAACATATTTGCAAACATACCTTTATGGATGTGAAGTAAGGTCTAATTATATAGAAAACAAAGAGGTGTCAGGTGACAAATGAGATAACGAGCGCTGAGTGGGCGGTCATGATGGCGCTAAGTGCCCACGCTCTCTAATGTAAACCATGCGCCTTCGTCTTTGTCTTGATTGACAGCTCCAGCAATGTCCGACCCCATTCTCTTCTGCACTCTCCTTCGCTGTGCTGAGCTATCAATCCATAGATATAAAACTATTATTTAACAATCAGTTTTGATGAAAATCCATCACAAAAAAACAATATATTGGTATTGTTAAAAATCTCTTTACGTGTTTCACCTCCTTTCCCCAGAAAAATTAGAATGTCTCATATCATGAGCAAGTCTTTATGGATCGTAATGGGGTTCAAAGTGATCTAGAATAAATGACACCATCTCTCCAGATTATATCTGTACAGTATAATCAAAACCAAAGAAATGAGCCGGACCATAAGCTGGAATGCATGCAATATATGAGTTTGTTCACACTGTGGCCATTGCACAGGCAAAACCCCCCCAAAAAACTTGGGACCATCCCGATTGGGTGCACCATGTCATGGTGGGATGGCTTTTACGCTTTTCTTGATCAAAATAGTGTTAACTAAGTACGCTATGTTATTTACATGTACTATTTCTATTTACTATAGGGTATATATTTTTTTATTTATTTTTATTTATTTTACTCACTTATATAGCGCCATTAATTCCACAGCGCTTCACAGACATTATGGGCACTGTCCCCATTGGGGCTCACAATCTAAATCCACTATCAGTATGTCTTTGGAGTGTGGGAGGAAACCGAAGAACCCAGAGGAAACCCACACAAACACAGGGAGAACATACAAACTCCTTGCAGATGTTGTTCTTGTTGGGATTTGAACCCAGGACCCCAGCACTGCAAGACTCTAGTGCTAACCACTGAGCCACTGTGCTGCCCATATGTATATATGGTATATGGAAATTTTGTTATTTTCTTGGGGTTTTCTTCTGTGAAATGGCCACCATGTGAATATGCTCTTACACACTGCACATATACCAGCTTATGCTCCAGGTTATTTCTCTGATTTTGCTGTAGTTTCTTGTATTTTGTACAGTTAGCAGCATGGTTCCCTTTTCTGAGCTAGGCATTTCATCTATATAGCTTCCCATTGGCATTTGTCTTCACACTGAGGTCGGCGGACACAAGGTAAGGTTTTAAAACTAGAGACAGAATAGGAGCGTCCCGATTGGGTACACCTTGTCGTGGTTGAATGGCTTTTATGCTTTTTTGATCAAAATAGTTTTAACTAAGTACCCTATTATTTACATGTGCTATTACTATTTACTTACTGCAGGGTATATGCTCATTTCGTCTTTCTTATTGGGTTTTGTCTGTACAGTATCCTGTAACGTACAGCTCCTGCAATGAATGAAATGTTGCAGATCTGTTTAAATTTTATTTCTGCATCTAAAAGTGTGACGGTGTTATCGAGGAATGGCTGAATAGCATGGCAGAATATTCTTCATAGAGACGTGTCAGGGTGCTAAGATTTTCTGCATATGTTGGCATGCAGTGCTTCACAGTGGATACATCACAATAGCAATGTGTCTGTGTGCGTGTGTTTCTGGACCTTCCCCCCTCTACTTGCAACCCCTGCAGACCTTTGTAATTATTTATCTCACTCCAGCAAAAACTTGCCGTCTGTGACATAACTGGGTTATTTAAAGGCTCTTACATTCTCTGCTTCATTAAAAGCTGCATCTCATCACAACACAGAAATACAAACACAGCCTGATTCCCTCGCACAAACTGGCAGCTCCGTACCAGCCCCAACTCCCAGGGTGTTCCCTCCCCACTGAGCATCTCAGCGTTACCAGTCCCTGGGCGATCTTGTCTTTCTCCCTCTGTTTTCAGACATCTTTCTTCTGGTGACACTCTCTTTTAACTAGTTTGGGGCTGTCACTGTATTGTTTTTTGTCCATGTGATATTTCATATCATGTAGAAAAAGGAGATAAATGCAGCAGTTAAAGGCGATCACAAAATGTGTAGTATAAATAATATAGTCATTTTGCTTCAAAAATGCATTACATACACATTTTTATTTCCTAGCCCTTATGGCCATGGTGGACCAGGAGAGGTCAGCAAAATAATTTCTTGGTAAAAGCTATTGGAATCAGAGGGAAAGGGTGCAATCGTTTGCTGATCGTTTCGCTATACACACCATAGGCGTGTTAGGCATAGTAAGCAGAGCGCCAAATGAAAAGACATGTAGGCCAAGCCATGGGTCTACGAATGAGATTAATACAATACAGTATAATACATACAAATACAATAGGAGGGGGTGATCTAGTGTGGAAGACCCTATTCCAGGTAACTAAAACTTATTATTTAATATATGGTTAAAAACTCTAGATATGAAATTGGCAAAAGTGCAAGAGGGGATACTAGTAGCAGGACCTATACTTTTCGGCTGAACGCCTTACTCATGGTCTGGATAGCTGGTATTGTTATCCTCTTCGATACCAGTCAGGAATCACTAAGTGCTGCTAGTTTACTAATTAGATCCAATAAGATCTAATTAGATCTAATTACTAATAAGATCGTACCCGTTATTATAAGTGAGTGGAATGGGTTCAGAGAAATAGTAAATATTGTTAAATGAAGTCTTGTCTAGTGTTTAGATCATAGGGTGTACGAGTTTCTTGGGTAAATATCAAGTATGATTCCCTACTGAGTAATTTGTGTCTATGTCTCCTCCATGTAACGGTATGTAGACCTTCTCTATACCTGGAAATCTAAACCCCATTAGGTTGCCATTGTAAACTGAGGCAAAGTGCTTAGTGCGAGGTTCATGCAGCTCCTTACATACAACGCCCAGCTTGGTGAGCTGACTTTTCATTTATTTTCTCTCATTTATGTTCAGTGCTTCTCCATAGTCTTACTCACTCTGGACAGTCTTTTATATTAAAAAAAAAATTGGCCATTTTATCATACAACATGACAGATATAAAATCTGCAAGTTTTATGGATAAAGATGATTCCACAGCCAGATTGAGCAAACTGGCATCTATATTTGATAACGAACCCACATTAACTGCACCACATGAGCTGAAAGATTGCATGATTCAACTAGAACATACAATGTCAAAAGAACTAAGCGTTTGGTGGGATTACTCTTCACTCAAAACATATGTGGAGAAGACTATGATTCCAAGAGGTCTCCACAACTATTTAGAAATGATGACTTTCAAAGCGATTGGAATCAAATCCTTAGCCACTGCTCACTGAAATTGATGCAACTCATTATTAAAGATGAAGAATTGGAATTGACAAAAGTTAAACAGGACATTAAAGCCTTACAACTTGCCCAAGTAAAACATGCACAACTTAAGGATTTTCATTCATTCAGTTTCCTCTTTAAGTAAGACCTTTCAGGGACAGAGAGGGATAGTCGACGGTGAGCGAGGGCGCCATTGCGCGGTTCAAGGTGCCAACCTCCGCAGCAAGGCAGGGAGACAGCAGTGGTTTATTAGGGTAAACCCTTCCATCTCTGAATTTCAGACAGTCCTAATTTGTTTGCTGAATACTTATTTTTAGAGTTTATGTATTTTTTTATTATTTCTAATAAAAGGTATATTTTATATGACCCTATTGTTTATATAGTACTTAAGCTGGTGAGATAGATCACCACATATGAACTTTGAAGAACAAAGGACATTGTTACATCTCAAATTAATTGAAGCAGCATTGTTGATGGCTACCATTACATTAAATGAGAATTTCACTACAAGGAAACCCCTTTTTCATCCCTTTCAATCCCGACCTTTGGTTTTGAATCAGTTCCAGGATCTAATAGAAAAAGAATTGATAGACCTGAAAAACTAGGTAGCAACTGATGATTCTGCAGTGAACAATCTATCCCATGCTGTACAGAAAGCTTTCAAAGAGTTAAAAACCAACAAGGATCTACTCGTACGCACAGCGGATAAAGGCAGGACTATTATTATTCTAAATTCAGGGTTATATAAAAAGTTAAACCTGGCAGATCTTGAGAATCCAGATACTTACCTAGAACTTGCCAAAGACCCAACTGATACCTTCAATTGAGTTCTATGTGATCTAATAAAAGATGGGCTACATATAGGAGCTATAGACAAAAAACTGGCAAAGTATCTTTACATAGATCATACCATTATACCAATATACCATTCTTTTCCAAAAGTCCACAAAAACACCTTCCCAACACCACTCAGGCCCATAGTAGGAGGCATAGGATCACTAGGAGAAAAACTTGGGGCATGGGTAGATCATTACTTACAACAACTAGTCCAGGATACTCCAAGTTATATTAAAGACAATAAATATATAGTCACAGTTTTCAATGAATTCACTTGGTTAAAACATTACAAATGGCTTTCCTGTGATGTGGTAGCTCTCTATCCTTCCATTCCACATCATATGGCTTTATCATATATTTCTTACCATCTTGACACCTGTAGTACTTATAACATAGAACTTAAGGTATTTCTGTTATCTTCAGTAGATTTTCTTCTTAAACATAATTATTTTTGTTTTGATAATTGATTTTTTTCTACAAAAGAAAGGAATCAGCATGGGAGCAAAATATTCCCCGTCCCTTGCAAATATAGTGATGTCCAGATGGGAAGAATTATTCCTGTACAGTGATAACAACAGCTTCAGTTAAAAAATATTGAGGTATGGTCGTTTTATCGATGACCTTCTCGGTGTGGGAGGGAGTACGTCAGATGGAGCTGATGAATTTTTGAGGTATATTAATAACAGTAAATTTAATCTCAAATTCACCAGATTTTTTCATAACATGAACATACATTTTTGAGATCTTAATTCAACAGCTCATATTCCAAAAAATGAAGTATAGCACCTTACAGAAAACCTACTTCTAGTAATTCCATCCTTACAGACAAATTCTGTCAAACTCCACATACCCCAAAAAATATTCCTTTTGGGGAATTATTTAGAATAAGATGTAATTTTTCAGATGATAATACATATTTTTGTGAATCCAATAAAACATGTGATAGATTACATCATCGAGGATATCCAGCCTGGTCTCTAGATATATCTAAATCTGCTGTCTCTAATATAGATCTTCTAGTCAATAAAAAAAGTCCAATTCTATGATCACTTTTCCAAAATAATACAGCCCCCAATATAACAAAATAGTCTTCACTATAAAAAAATACCTATGTTAAACCAAGATCATAAACTTAAAAATATACTTACCAATAATATTAGATTTATAGTGACGAAATAATATAAGTCCATTATTGTCACCAAGCCTTTTTAATAGTGATCCCAACAGACACCACAAAGAAGGAACATAGCTAAATCTAAAAGGTTTTTATAAATGAAGAGCCAATCATTTTAAGTCTTGTGAATTTGAACAGAAAACAATCAAATCCCAATCTTACAAAATCAACAGAATTTTTTAATTTGCGATTTCATCAATTGCAATACAGCAACTGTTATTTATCTCATTGAATGCACTATATGTAAAATTCAATTCATAGGTTGCACAACTGGGCCCCTCAAAGTGCACATAAGATGACATCTTTCCAATGCCGTTAACCCTTAAGCCTCCTCAGCATCAGCAGGATCTAAACACTTTGCCTCAGTTCACAATGGCAACCAAATGGTTCTTAGTTTTTCAGGCATACAGAAGATCTACAAACCATTATGTGGAGGAGACCATAGACACAAATTACTTAGTAGGGAATCATACTGGATATTTTCCCTAGAAAGTCGTACACCCTATGGTCCAAAAAAAAAGATAAGATTTCATTTTACAATATTAGCTATTTCTCTGAGTCCATTCTACTCACTTATTATAACAGGTACAATCTTATGTGTTTAATTAGCACACTAGCAACACTTAGTGACTCCTGACTGGTCTCCAATAGGATAATAATATCTCTTTAGGAAATGCCCTATAACCATATCAATTATATGAAAGAGAGGTTTTCAGTCAGCTATCCAGACCATGAGTAAGGCGTTCAGCTGAAACACGTAAGTCCTGCTACTAGTACACCACTTGCACTTTTACCAATTTCATATCGGGAGATTTTAACAATGTATTAAATGTTAAGTTTTACTTACCTGGAATACTGTCTTTGGACTTTGTACATACAGAACCTGGTGTGGGTGGAGTTCGCTTCCTTAGCTCTGCTTCATTCTAAATCTAAAAGCTGTTGTGAGAACGGATGCACCCAGTAATCTAAGTGACACATCGTTGGATTCAGCTTCTCTTTGCCTACATCAGGCTGCTCTCAGATGATGCAGCAAAAACTTGCTGATAGATTGCCTTTAATCTGATTTTGAGATATGAAAGTGTTTTGATTGCTTTTGTTACTTTGCCTTATACTGTTCCTTAGGACATTAAGTTTCTGAGAGAGACGGTGGTCAACTAATTGTTTGGTGTATGTTGAGCAGTTGCCAAACATACATCAAGGTAGATGACTGCCTCACAATCTTTACTTTTACCTACTTGAAGGTGTTGTCCAGGACTTACAAACTGATGACTTATCCTATGTATAAGTAATCAATATGAGGTTACTGGGGATCCAACTGATTAGCTATTTGTTCTGAAAGCATTCGGGTGCAATGAAAGAGACACCACAACTTCATAGACTATTAGTATATACCGGCAGGTACTGCATTTTATCTCCCATTCCCTTCAATGGGAGCCTATTGTAGCCTTTATGTATTTCCAAGGTGGTAGTAATAAAAAACTCATTGTGAATGTATTCATAGCTAATGACAATCCATAGCCTTTACTTTATTAAAGTTATAAATGGTGCCCTATTGTTTAAACACAATGTGTTCCAGGAATGAAGCCAATGACTGCCGCTTGTTACATGGCACTTATGTCAGCGAGTCTATGTATCAGACTCTACAGCTTGTCATTGGAAAGGGTGTCGTGCGTAGCATAATGTCAGCGTTACAAAGAAATTAAATTTTACAAGATGTTATCTCTGTTGCGTCTGCAAGCATTGCAGGGAGTGGTTATATGAAGCAAGAGATGTAGATACTATCAGCTTTCACATCTGTTGCTGTCATTTCACCCCAGCCTATTTTGCATCAATTAAACCTCTTGATCTCTGTTGACGTCAGTCTGCGCCGTACTTAACTCAAGATGGCAAATCTGTCTTTAGACTTGACTTGTGCAGACATTATAGCTGCCTTGCATGCTGCATGGATTTAATGCAGTCTATGTGATAAATAGCCTACGTTGTCCTCTTTGGTCCTTTGCTTTCTGTACTTCAGCTCTACAATCTCTGTTTTTGCTCTATCGTTATCTAGCGTAGATAGGATATATGTATATTTTTTTTTTTCCAGAAAAAGTTGTATACTTTTATCAACTCATTTGAGATCCTGAACCATTTATAATATGGCAGTACATGGTCTCATGGGCATGAGGGATATGTGTAATGTATGCAAATAGCCTCTTCAGAAGGAAGAGGAATTTATTTTTGGCGCCACCTATTGGATGTAGCAATCATAAAAGTTAAAATCGATTCTTTAACAAGCCTTGCCTCATGACTTAGGTAAGAAGCCAAACCAGAAACTACATTTGCAGACATGTGTTTCGGGGTGTTGCCCCTCCTGAGTGCAAAGCAGGAGATCTGATTTGACTAGGTGAGAGGCCTCTGACTGGGACCCCATGTAAATTATAGCAATCATTCTATCTAAAGTCAAGCACTCTAACATGCTTCATTATTCTTTCCTCAGACACCAGGCTTCAGGTGAAAGCTGGGACAGCACCATAAGCATTAGACTTTCGAGCCTTTAGGGTATGGCCACTTAAAGTGTGTGGGGTAAAGAGAATAATCTGTCATCAAATTTGAAGTGCATTTTAAACACTATTAAATAGTTTTTAAGGACCATATTTTACTTTTCCCTATTTTAATTTACAATTTGTAAGATTTACCAAGTAGTAACGTTTCTCCTTGTGGAGAGTGACAATGGCATGCCAATGTAAGGAGGCTTGAGGAGAGTGACAAGCCACAAGGAGAAATGTTACCCCTTAGACCTCAGTTCGGAGCTTCTCACCTAGCCAAATCAGTTCTCATACTTTGCACTGATGAGGGGAAAAACCCCGAAACGCCGTGTCTGCAAATTGACATTCTGATTTGGCTTTAATCCTAAATCATATTGCACGACTCGTTAAAGGGTCGATAGTGACTTGTAGGATTGCTGCTTCCAACAGGTGACGCTATAGAGTTCAAGTCCTCTTCGTCTTTGAAGAGGCAGTTTGCATATAGGATTTACCAAGTATGATACATTTCAATACAAGAAGTCGGCTAACATTAGAGATAAGTGGATAAGCCCCCCCTCCCCCTTTCTGAAAAAAAAGAACATATACCCCGCACTAAATAAATAAGTAATAGTACAGGTAAATAACATAGGATACTTACTTAACACTATTTTAATTTAAAAAAGGGTAAAAGCCAACCCACCGCAACAAGGTGAACTCAATTGAGACAGTGCTATCCTGTCTATAGTATTAAAATCTCACCCTGTGACTGTTCAAACACTTGGGAAGCTATATAGATGAAATGCCTAGCTCAAAAAGAGGGGCCACGCATAAGTGGATAAGTGCAGACTTTTGCTCCATCTCTGACAAGTAGTAAGGGTTGCATTTATAAAATGTGGCAAATGTAATGTCTTTAGTAGCAGTGTGTCACAGAAGGAAAAAACCAACAAAAACAAATTCATCAGTCCAGTAAATGGAAAATTGAGTTAACGTCTTAAATTTTGTTTTTAGTATTCCCACTAAGTAAACCGTTTGTGTAGTTAAATATTTCCTAGAACGTAGCTATGTATGAGTGGGAATAAAAGAGTAATTGGAAGTTTCTGGGCTCCATGCTGAGTGTGTAACAGAGCCCCCCCCCCACTTACCAATGCGCCATTTACAATACTGGTGTCTGCTAATGTGCCTGAGGGGCAATTGGGACCCCTCCAGAAGGTGTCAGGCCTAGAATGAGACTGCTACCCCTATTTCTGCCCTTACCTATGGTTGAGGCTTATTTTCTGATGTTTTCTAAATGTCTCGCATATTGCACATCTCAGTTTACGTAGATATTCACACTCCAGAGAAATCTGTGTACAATTTCTATCGTTGTCTTAATAAAATATATATGCTCTATCATCAATTAAATGCATTTTACATTTACACAAACGACCTTTCAGTAACCTCAAAGCCCTGGAGTAAAAGCCAACCATCCGTGAATTCTAGACATCACAAACATTAATATTAATGTCTAAAAGAGATTCATTTATATCAGTTTTCAGACAAAGCTCACAAAACGCAACACAATTAATTAGTTAAAACAAATAATAAAGGATTAATCTTCCTGAAGAGCACCCTGCTTCAATCATCTCCACATCAACCTGTGACTGGGAGCGATGGACTCCTTCAGAAATATCAATCTAAATTTAGTTGACAAAATATAATAAATCAGAGAGTCCTATTCTAGTACATTACAACTAATACAACAATATTGGCCTTTAGCTTTTTTTATCTTGCCTGCTTAAATAAATCAAACCTTCTTTATGCAGAAACGAGACATGAGCCCCTGTCACTGGTGGCTATGTCACCGCGTCGGTCATTTTCATATAATAGATTTCATCTTAAAGAATTTAATTAAAGGGATTGTCCAGGACTTTGATAAAAATGACCTATCCTCAGGATAGGTCATCAATATCAGATTCGTGTGAGTCCGATACTCAGCATCTAATTAGCCCACTGGTGGGCACAAACTGAAGAGGCCCCTGTGCAAGAACAGTATGTGAGCCCTTTGCAGCCCAATAACTAATCATAATGCACAATTCCACCTGCTTTGGAGATGGAAGTGGGCCTCTATTACCTCTTTGGCCCATATGCAGCCACACAGGTTGCACCAAGAGTATGTTCACCCCTGAATTAGCCGTTATCAGCTCCAGCAACAACAGGATGTAAAAGGTATTGTCACGCAAGGTGAGGGAAGGAACAAGTGTAGAACAACGGGAAGTGGGGGAAGGGAGCCCAACAACTAGGGAAAGGGGGAGTGGAGACCCCTAGGCAAATCTAATATCACCCTGACAACCCTATCGTCCCTATATAGATTCCGCACCTATCTCTGAGCAGGAAACCTAATCCCCGAATGTCCCTAGAGCTAGGCCCTGGGTAGGGAGGGGACAGAGTGAACACTAGTCAGGCCCCACTGTAACTAAAGGCAACAAAGTAAACAAATAAAAGGGATACACTTAGCTTGAGAAGACACCAGAGAGACAACACCAACTGTCCTCCAAGGGAAGTCCAAGAAGAAACTAGCCATCTACTAGTACTCCAGACATGGACAGAGAAATATAGAAATATCAGCGGCGACTCTCTGGAGACACTGAGAGTTTTTAATTACCAAGCAAGGGCGTGTCAATAAGCAGCAGAAGGGGTAGATCGCTGCTGGGTCCTAAAGGAAGAAGGATATCACTACACTACAGAGAAGAGAGGATCAAGAAGGAGTCTGCAATGCCAAGCGCAGTGACCTTCTACAGCTGGATCCAGAGCAACTGTCTGTCACACTTAATACACCTGTGACAGGTATGTAGAACTAAAACAACACAGCTCTGTACACTGTGTAGTGGCCATTCCTGGGTACTGCAGTTCATTTCCCATTCAACTGAACAAATGCTGACCTGCAGTACCCCTGAACAACCACTACACAATGTACGAAGTTGTGTTCTACACTATTTACAGTACAACCAACTACCACCAGAGGTGATAACAGTTGATTGGTGGGTGTGCAAGGTGTCAGACCTCCAGCTATCTAATAGTGATGACCTATCTCAGGATCAGGGTCATTAATATCATAGCCAATGATCATTTTTTCTCACAATTCAAAATGAATACACTATCGCAATATGCCAGCAAGACCCTCAACAGACCCCAACTCACATCACAACCACTGGGTGGCCAGAAATAGCATACACTTATAGCATATACATATCATATACAGTACAGACCAAAAGTTTGGACACACCTTCTCATTTAAAGATTTTTCTGTATTTTCATGACTATGAAAGTTGCACATTCACACTGAAGGCATCAAAACTATGAATTAACACATGTGGAATTATATACTTAGCAAAAAAGTGTGAAATAACTGAAAATATGTCTTATATTCTAGGTTCTTCAAAGTAGCCACCTTTTGCTTTGATGACTGCTTTGCACACCCTTGGCATTCTCTTGATGAGCTTCAAGAGGTAGTCACCGGTAATGGTCTTCCAACAATCTTGAAGGAGTTCCCAGAGATGCTTAGCACTTGTTGGCCCTTTTGCCTTCACTCTGCGGTCCAGCTCACCCCAAACCATCTCGATTGGCTTCAGGTCTGCTGACTGTGGAGGCCAGCTCATCTGGCGTAGCACCCCATCACCCTTCTTCTTGGTCAAATAGCCCTTACACAGCCTGGAGGTGTGTTTGGGGTCATTGTCCTGTTGAAAAATAAATGATGGTCCAACTAAACGCAAACCGGATGGAATAGCATGCCACTGCAAGATGCTGTGGTAGCCATGGTGGTTCAGTATGCCTTCAATTTTGAATAAATCCCCAACAGTGTCACCAGAAAAGCACCCCCACACCATCACACCTCCTCCTCCATGCTTCACGGTGGGAACCAGGCATGTAGAGTCCATCCGTTCACCTTTTCTGCGTCGCACAAAGACACGGTGGTTGGAACCAAAGATCTCAAATTTGGACTCATCAGACCAAAGCACAGATTTCCACTGGTCTAATGTCCATTCCTTGTGTTCTTTAGCCCAAACTTGTCTCTTCTGCTTGTTGCCTGTCCTTAGCAGTGGTTTCCTAGCAGCTATTTTACCATGAAGGCCTGCTGCACAAAGTCTCCTCTTAACAGTTGTTGCAGAGATGTGTCTGCTGCTAGAACTCTGTGTGGCATTGACCTGGTCTCTAATCTGAGCTGCTGTTAACCTGCGATTTCTGAGGCTGGTGATTCAGATAAACTTATCCTTAGAAGCAGAGGTGACTCTTGGTCTTCCTTTCCTGGGGCAGTCCTCATGTGAGCCAGTTTCTTTGTAGCGCTTGATGGTTTTTGCAACTGCACTTGGGGACACTTTCAAAGTTTGCCCAATTTTTCGGACTGACTGACCTTCATTTCTTAAAGTAATGATGGCCACTCGTTTTTCTTTACTTAGCTGCTTTTTTCTTGCCATAATACAAATTCTAACAGTCTATTCAGTAGGACTATCAGCTGTGTATCCACCTGACATCTGCACAACACAACTGATGGTCCCAACCCCATTTATAAGGCAAGAAATCCCACTTATTAAACCTGACAAGGCACACCTGTGAAGTGAAAACCATTTCCGGTGACTACCTCTTGAAGCTCTTCAAGAGAATGCCAAGAGTGTGCAAAGCAGTCATCAAAGCAAAAGGTGGCTACTTTGAAGAACCTAGAATATAAGACATATTTTCAGTTGTTTCACACTTTTTTGTTAACTATATAATTCCACATGTGTTAATTCATAGTTTTTATGCCTTCAGTGTGAATGTACAATTTTCATAGTCATGAAAATACAGAAAAATCTTTAAATGAGAAGGTGTGTCCAAACTTTTGGTCTGTACTGTATATCCTGACATAGTATCACAAAAACATGGGGTTTTTGTCAAAGGTGATCATATCTGATTGGTTATCTGGGGACATATTGCACCAACAGGACAAGTTGAAGAAGGACACATGTACAGTGCCTACAAGTAGTATTCAACCCCCTGCAGATTTAGCTGGTTTGATAAGATGCAAATAAGTTAGAGCCTTCAAACTGCAAACGAGAGTAGGTTTTATGAACAGAAGCATAAATCTTACAAACCAAAAAGTTATGTTGCTCAGTTGAATTTTATTACATTTTAAACATAAAAGTGTGGGTCAATTATTATACAACCCCTATGTTTAATATTTTGTGGAATAACCCTTGTTTGCAATTACAGCTAATAATCGTCTTTTATAAGACCTGATCAGGCCGGCACAGGTCTGTGGAGTTATCTTGGCCCACTCCTCCATGCAGATCTTCTCCAAGTTATCTAGGTTCTTTGGGTGTCTCATGTGGACTTTATTCTTGAGCTCCTTCCACAAGTTTTCAATTGGGTTAAGGTCAGGAGACTGACTAAGCCACTCCAACACCTTGACTTTTTCCCTCTTGAACCAGGCCTTGGTTTTCTTGGCTGTGTGCTTTGGGTCGTTGTCTTGTTGGAAGATGAAATTACGACCCATCTTAAGATCCTTGATGGAGAAGCGGAGGTTCTTGGCCAAAATCTCCAGGTAGGCCGTGCTATCCATCTTCCCATGGATGCGGACCAGATGGCCAGGCCCCTTGGCAGAGAAACAGCCCCACAGCATGATGCTGCCACCACCATGCTTGACTGTAGGGATGGTATTCTTGGGGTCGTATGCAGTGCCATCCAGTCTCCAAACGTCACGTGTGTGGTTGGCACCAAAGATCTTGATCTTGGTCTCATCAGACCATAGAACCTTGAACCAGTCTGTCTCAGAGTCCTCCAAGTGATCATGAGCAAACTGTAGACGAGCCTTGACATGACGCTTTGAAAGTAAAGGTACCTTACGGGCTCGTCTGGGACGGAGACCATTGCGGTGGAGTACGTTATTTATGGTATTGACTGAAACCAATGTCCCCACTGCCATGAGATCTTCCCGGAGCTCCTTCATTGTTGTCCTTGGGTTAGCCTTGACTCTTCGGACAAGCCTGGCCTCGGCATGGGAGGACACTTTCAAAGGCTGTCCTGGCCGTGGAAGGCTAACAGTAGTTCCATAAGCCTTCCACTTACGGATGATGCTCCCAACAGTGGAGACAGGTAGGCCCAACTCCTTGGAAAGGGTTTTGTACCCCTTGCCAGCCTTGTGACCCTCCACGATCTTGTCTCTGATGGCCTTGGAATGCTCCTTTGTCTTTCCCATGTTGACCATGTCTGAGTACTGTTCACAAGTTTGGGGAGGGTCTTAAATAGTCAGAAAAGGCTGGCAAAAGAGATCTTTAATCCACACATGTGAAGCTCATTATTCTTGGTGCCTGAACTACTTCTTAATACTTTTGGGGGACCAAACAGAATTCTTGTGGTTTGAGGGGTTGAATAATAAATGACACTCTGAATTAACTTTTAACGTTTTTAAAAAAAAATAAAAAAAAAAAAAACAAAAACGAAATTTGCTGCAGTGCATTTCCCACTTCCAGGCTGATCTACAGTACAAATGTCACAATGCCAAGTTAATTCCGTATGTGTCAACCAGCTAAATCTGCAGGGGGTTGAATACTACTTGTAGGCACTGTATATGGTGGTAGCTTGAAGTTTAATATTACAGTAGAGCAAACTCCTGATTAATCCTTAGCACTGTGATTACAAGTTACTATTAAAACTGGCAAATTGGCAATGTTTTCTAGTCATCGCTATTGTTACAGTGAATTATCACATTTCACATTTCTCGTTGAGCCTTTCGTTACAGTCTGTGACTAAGACTTCTCTCTCCTCCCCTTCTCCTCCTCTACCAACATCAAAGCCTCCATGGCCTGGTCAATATTTCAGATAGGGAATTATTGCTCCTCGAGGGAAGGGTAGATGCTTAGATAGTGAGGTTTAATACTGAGAAAACTTTACAAATAGTGGTTTTGGGGGTTGGAGGGTTTGTTACGGCAAAGTGGATGAGGTTTTGTTACACAGTCTTTGATGATGGAGGAGATTCATAGATTCGTCCATTTTTCTTTTTCTGAGTAAAGAAACATAAATATTATATTAACAGGCACGTGTCATTTTTATCTCATGCTTAATGGCATAACCTCCAACAGACATACCTTGTTAGGCTTGCGTTAAAAATAAAAAATCATTCATTCGTGTCTTTTGTCTTTTGCATTAGATGCCAGTGGTGACGGCCCTAAACCACAGGGATACTAGCCCTCCTTGCATTTATGCAGTTTCTGCACAGCCAGCAATTCTCACTTAAGTTGGACAGGGTCTACAGAGATAAATTGCAATTCCCTAGGAATTTTATTCGTTAGAGTATTCCTAAAAATAGCTAAGCAAATGCAGGTCCTCACCATAGTCATTTAAAGCCCCACCGCTCATCAGCTCATTACATACAATGCCATGAGAAGAAGCTTACAAAGCTGCGTATAGAGTAGAGTTCTTTGAAGTTTGCAGAGACAGATTTATTAAAATAAAATAAAGATAGCAAACTGAGCAGTCATCAAGAAACGCGAGGCACATATCTGATATTTGGTTTTCATCTCGGCAGGTGAAACCCTCTCCCACCTGTCAGAAACTGAGGGTCACATCCTATTTGGCCACAGGCAGAATATAACAGAGCCTTAGTGCCGTGCCGTAGGCTATAACCACCGAGTGAGGAGAGAGGAGCTGAAAAAGGGGTCAGCACAGAGGAAAGAAAGGAACGGGACACGGGAACCGGAAACCTGAAGGACACGGGGAAAGGAATATTAAGTAAAAAGATTATGTTTCAATAGAATTTTAACGCACATCTGACTATAGACGATGACAGGAGCAGTCGTCTACTTGGAAATTCAGCGCAAGATTAAGTAGACTGATGCAACAATGCAATTGGTTGGTTGATTGATTGATAATTACAAGATGTCATATTGGCTGGTAGGTTTGACCAAAGTCTTCACACACAAAAGTGGCCAATTTGGCTGAGACATGCTAGTTTTCCTTCTCAGGTCAATGAGCCAGATCATTTCCCATATGACCAAGGTCCATTAGCACTTGGAAGATGATGAAATATAAGCACTCAAACTGACTGTATATATACTATATATAGATAAAGAGAGAGAAAAGAAAGCATTGATCTTAAAAATCTACATTTCTAATTCCGTCAAATTTCTTCTCTTAGAGATGTGCACACAGTTCTGCTGGTTCTCATTGGAAACAGGCAACAATCTTGGTGTCAGATGCATAGGTTGAGTTGATATTATGTAATTTTTCTATCACTACTTTACAATATCATGCAATGCAGACATCTGCCAGTAATCAAATAGCACGATTAAGCTCTGTGAAGACATTAAAAAAGTCCTCGCATTAAAGGGGTATTCCCAATATGTAGTAGGTGTAATAATAATATTAGCAAATACCTCCAATTAGAAATGTAGTGTAGTTCTTCTGATTAGATATGTCGCTTATCCCATGTGCAGGGCATTGCAGTAGGTTACGTATCCATGGTTACAGCCACTCATATAGTGACAGTTAGTTGTTAGTGGTTGTAACCATGGATACCTAACCTATTGCAATGCCTGAACATGGGGTACACAACATAGCAAATCAGAAGAACTATACTACATTTCTAATTAAAGGTATTTTGTAATATTATTATTAGTAATACACCTATTACATATTGGGACAGGATCTTGGAGATGGGAATACCTTTTAACTCTTTTTGTTCCCCCAAACCTTTGTAAATGTTACTGTAGTGTTAGTCTGTGAATATACTGTTCTGCTCCTCTTATGAGTCAACGTGATGGGAATTCAGACTCTCCGGATCACGCTGGGTGACCCAGAAGTGGCTTATACAATGTAAGCCTATGGAGCGTCAGAACGAAACTCCATAGGCGTATATTATAAAGAGATCTCTGGCTCATACATAGAGCCCAATGTGATCTGGAGCGTGTGAATTACCATCACATGACTCAGAAGAGGAGCAGAATGACGCTGGATACTGGAGAAGATGGTGAGTGGTGAGTAAATTAACACATTGATGCTACACTACATGAACATTTACGCAGGTTTAGGAAAAAAAAGTTAATGGGAAGACTTCTCTTAAGCACCAAACATTGCTATGGAAAATCAGCTCTGAAGGCTGTAAAATTGTGAATTCAGCTATGAGCACGGGTATGTTTAAACATCATAGATGGGAAATTCCACATGTATATAAGAGGATCCGAGGCAGATATTCAAGGCTGACGCTCAGATTTCTTCCCTGGATGTACAGTTGATATGCCCCAGATATGTACAAGGATTAGCCCCATTTCATTGGGATCATCTGCGACGTTTCTGTGAAGGATCTGGCAGAAGAATGAACATGCTAATTCTTCTTGCGGATTATTTTTTTCATGGTACAGACAAAAATCCGCATAGACTTCTTCTGGAGCATGAAAACAGGGCTACGGAAACCTCAATCAAATGCATTGCAAGATCCCAAATGCATGAATGGGCCTATAAACACTCTAAATGTTATAATCAGAACAAGGTTAATAATACAATATATTTAGAAAGTTACTCGATTTTTTATGTAGATTAATTCTATAAGTCAGCAGTAAAATGGTGTCTGAAGGTGAACACACTCTTTAATGATCTTATAGTAATCACATTCTACTTTGCTCAATGTTTACAGGAAACAATCATAAATAGAAAAGTAGTGTTGGCATCAGTAATCCTCTTGCCCTTGAGAGATACAGACAGCAAGGTATTGATAAAGGACTGTGATCATCAAAGTACAGATGTCTCAGACTTTTTTTTATATGCATAATGAAAATGTATATTGTAGCTTTCGATATAAATATTTAATCATTGTAAATATTAGAGACAAATCACAATATTTATGTATTGCTGTTGTCAAGTGACACCTCAGGGGTGGGATCTATTTCATGTAAATGTTATGTCTTGTGTTTAATTTTTGTAGCTAAGGATTATGCCCATAATAGAATTTTCATTATTCTGGGCTTTTCAACCACTTTTGATAACACTCAAAATGGGCATTATGTACAACTTTAAGGAAAACATTATTTTCACTACCAGAAAAAATCTGGCAGGAACACAAAATTGTAATGAGCAAGAGTGGTATGGAAATAGGGACTTAGGTTGTTTACCAAAGCTGAGGAATGGCACATCAACACATGGACAAGTTGGTGGAAACAAAGAGCCATGGACTTAGTAGTTGCAGTCTTGGCACAATACCTGGTAGTTACAGTTTTTAAGGCACAAACTTACATCTACAATCAGTGATGATACAGGACACCATAATCGTACCTACAGATGACTTGCCATGCAACACTGGGTATGTTCATCCACCACCCACCAATTAGTCTCTCGTGCTGAGATTCCAAAAGGTTGCTAAATAAAGTCAGGATGGATGGGTGCAATGAAAAATGTGACAATGGGTGCCTGTGAGAGGGCCTATTCATCCTGACTTCATCTACTTTCCTTTAGGCTGACTTAATCTGTGTGTCTAATGAAGATCTAGTGTTACAGACCAAACCATCCCGTATTACACTTTGGATTTTAAGTCATGTCATGAATAAAACTTACCTGAGAAAGCCTAAAATGTTTTGGAAGAATGTTCTCTGGTCAGATGAGACAAAAGTAGAGCTTTTGGGCAAAAAGCATCAACATAGAGTGTACAGGAAAAAAAAGAGGCATTCAAATAAAAGAACACGGTCCCTACAGTCAAACATGGTGGAGGTTCCCTGATGTTTTGGGGTTGCTTTGCTGCCTCTGGCACTGGACTGCTTAACCGTGTGCATGGCATTATGAAGTCTGAAGACTACCAACAAATTTTGCAGCATAATGTAGGGCCCAGTGTGAGAAAGCTGGGTCTCCCTCAGAGGTCATGGGTCTTCCAGCAGGACAATGACCCAAAACACACTTCCAAAAGCACTATAAAATGGTTTGAGAGAAAGCACTGGAGACTTCTAAGGTGGCCAGCAATGGGTCCAGACCTGAATCCCATAGAACACCTGTGGAGAGATCTCAAAATGGCAGTTTGGAGAAGGCACCCTTCAAATATCAGGGACCTGGAGCAGTTTTCCAAAGAAGAATGGTCACAATTCCAGCAGAGCATTGTAAGAAACTCATTGATGGTTACCGGAAGCGGTTCTTCGCAGTTATTTTGGCTAAAGGTTGTGCAACCAAGTATTAGGCTGAGGGTGCCAATACTTTTGTCCGGCCCATTTTTGGAGTTTTGTGTGAAATGATCAATGATTTGATTTTTGCTTCATTCTCTTTTGTGTTTTTTCCTTGCAAGCAAATTAAATGAAGATAATAATACCAAAGAATTTGTGATTGCAATCATTTTCAGGAAGAAACTGAGTATTATCTGACAGAATTGCAGGGGTGCCAATACTTTTGGCCACCACTATATACTGTAGTGTTTCTCCAGCTTACTTCTCACCAGCAGCTCTATGTAACCCAGTCACCTGGGCCACACCAACTAAGCACTAGCATTAAAATAACCCATAGATATACTGTACATATGCATGTCCATGTATATTCAAGACCTAATATACACTACTCAAAAAAATAAAGGGAACACTCAAATAACACATCCTAGATCTGAATGAATAAAATATTCTCATTGAATACTTTGTTCTGTACAAAGTTAAATGTGCTGACAACAAAATCACACAAACATCATCAATGGAAATCAAATTTATTAACCAATGGAGGCCTGGATTTGGAGTCACCCCCAAAATTAAAGTGGAAAAACACACTACAGGCTGATCCAACTCTGATGTAATGTCCTTAAAACAAGTCAAAATGAAGCTCAGTATTGTGTGTGGCCTCCACGTGCCTGTATGACCTCCCTACAAAGCCTGGGCATGCTCCTGATGAGGTTGCGGATGGTCTCCTGAGGGATCTCTTCCCAGACCTGGACTAAAGCATCAGCCAACTCCTGGACAGTCTGTGGTGCAACGTGACGTTGGTGGATGGAGCGAGACATGAAGTCCCAGATGTGCTGGGTCTGAGGAACGGGCGGGCCAGTCCATAGCTTCAATGCCTTCATCTTGCAGGAACTGCTGACACACTCCAGCCACATGAGGTCTGGCATTGTCCTGCATTAGGAGGAACCCAGGGCCAACCGCACCAGCATATGGTCTCACAAGGGGTCTAAGGATCTCATCTCGTTACCTAATGGCACACAGGCTACCTCTGGCGAGCACATGGTGGGCTGTGCGGCCCTCCAAAGAAATGCCACCCCACACCATTACTGACCCACTGCCAAACCATGCTGAAGGATGTTGCAGGCAGCAGATCGCTCTACACGGCATCTCCAGACTCTGTCACGTCTGTCACATGTGCTCAGTGTGAACCTGCTTTCATCAGTGAAGAGCACAGGGCGCCAGTGGCGACTTTGCCAATCCTGGTGTTCTGTGGCAAATGCCAAGCGTCCTGCACGGTGTTTGGCTGTGAGCACAACCCCCATCTGTGGACGTCGGGCCCTCATACCACCCTCATGGAGTCGGTTTCTAACCGTTTGTGCAGACACATGCACATTTGTGGCCTGCTGGAGGGCTCTGAAAGTGCTCCTCCTGTTCCTCCTTGCACAAAAGTGGAGGTAGCGGTCCTGCTGCTGGGTTGTTGCCCTCCTATGGCCCCCTCCACATCTCCTGGTGGACTGGCCTATCTGCTGGTAGCGCCTCAAGCCTCTGGACACTACGCTGACAGACACAGCAAACCTTCTTGCCACAGCTCGCATTGATGTGCCATCCTGGATGAGCTGCACTACCTGAGCAACTTCTGTGGGTTGTAGAGTCCGTCTCAAGCTACCACGAGTGTGAAAGCACAACCAACATTCAAAAGTGACCAAAACATCAGCCAGAAAGCATTGGTACTGAGATGTGCTCCCCACCTGCAGAACCACTCCTTTATTGAGTGTGTTTTGATAATTGCCAATAATTTCCATCTATTGTCTATTCCATTTGCACAACAGCATGTGAAATTGATGGTCAATCAGTGTTGCTTCCTAAGTGGACAGTTTGATTTCACAGAAGTTTGATTTACTTGGAGTTATATTCTGTTGTTTTAGTGTTCCCTTTATTTTTTTGAGCAGTGTACATGTACACAGTATATGCAGTTGGGGCGGACGACTCCTCATCAACTCATCACATAAAAAATGGTAATGGTCAAAGGAAAAATACTTTTAATCAATCAATATTCTATACAAAGTGCAAAGTATTCATGTCAATAGTTATAATTAGCATCATGAGATTATAATGTTTCAGTCTGCCAACATTACAATGATAGCTGCCTGTTATTATGGGTATGAGGTTGCTATGGATCTGTCAAAGGCTGTCTGGCCTTTAACTTAAAGGCGAGAAATTAATTTGCAGCTTGTGTCTTCTAAATGACCAAACAAGCTATATTGTGGTAGAAATGGCTTTTACTGTCACCATAATTTTGCTCTAGCTATAAAGGACCAGGCACCAATCAGTCTTATTGTTTGGGTCATTAGTGTGAACTATGATATCAAATGTCCCAGCCAATCTCCTAGCCATTCATACAGCCAAAGGTCTAAAACTGGGAATAATATAATCACATTTATTATCCTATTGACTAATGATGGCTTCTTCCAAGTTTCCAGTTTCTTAAAGTAGGACACTGCAGACAATGGTGTTCTATGTTATTCAGATAGATCTCGTAGAGCCCGAGCCGACCTCTACTTCAGTGCACAGAGATGAAGAGGGTGACTGCCGTGCTGCAGTACTTCACTCGTATCATGCCGCTTTATAATGATTTAACTAGCATGCTTATAATTATAACTCTACAGGACTCAACCTGAAGATGCTCGGCTGATCTGCTCCGTTACTCCAGGACCTCATAGAAAATGGAAACCTTTTTTACCTTTTGGCTCGGCTGATCAATCCGCACGCTCTATTTTCCAACCAAGTTGCTACTAGCCTCAACACCTTACAATAAACCATGTCTTCAACTGTTGTAAAAAGTTTGGAGAGGGGAAAGTTTAGGCATTTTTTGTAACCAGGATAATGGAAAGAAATATGGATCCCAGTAATAATGGAACCAAAGAAGGGTGTCCTGTGTTTGTTTTCCCTTTGAACTCCCGTTCCATAGTCCTTGGTCCATCGCTCTCTCCTATGTATGCTAAAATTTATTTCCTTGAGTTTTGGAAAGGGTCGTCTTGCATACAGTAGGTTCAGTACCAAAGCGGATGGGCCCCTCCTGGGCCGGGCCCTTCTCTTCAAGGCTCTTTCCACTGCCGCATATCTTGCCTTTATGGCATGTATGCCCTTGCTTTTTATACTCTGGCAGAGTTACTTATAATTCCTTTGAGTTCCTTTTCATTACAGTTTTATTAACGCTATTCCTTCGGCCCTGTAACTTTCCCACTCTTTCATGTTTGCACTTTGGGGGAAAAACAAGTTTTCTGCATCAGTAATACCGAAATGTGCAATCATATTCTATTCCATCTCAGCCGCTGTAGGTTTTTTTCAGGTCTGTTTACCTTGCAGCTTTCTACTCTTTTAATCTATTGAAACCTTGCTGTGAGAGAAATTATCATCCTTTTATAAGTAAGATTAATTAAATGCGACATGTAGGAAAAAAAAACAGTATTTTCCAATAATGAAATAAAAAGATAGTATAGATGTAGAAAGTGTTTAATTATTTCATCTACGTAGAACTAAGTCATACTGTAGGGTAACAAAAAAAATCGACCACTGATATTTTACTGTATTATTATGTTCACCCCAGTGTTAGAATATGTATAAGCGAATCTGCTCTAAGTTACTCCTATACATTGGTTGTAAGATCGCTCACAGTATTGAAAACTTCTTATCTTCAGTACGTTCCAGAAAGTAATTGCACACCAAACGTACAATAGATATTATGGCAAATATGGCACAGGTACTTGGGTAATGACAATGGGATGGGCGCACTGAGTCTTATTGCAGGAGGTTAGTGGTGTCCAGCATCTAACACTGACCTAATTTGTATCTTTGCCATGGGGCTCCTATCCTCTAGCTACCAACAATGGACAACTAATAATAGATATAATACTCCATTTCGGTAGTATCATTTTAACAAGGGTAGGAAAAAAAACAAAAGGGTAGGGTCACCCAGGCCAAACGCCATGTGTAACCTGTTTGCAACACTGGATACTACTGTATGCAATTGAGATGAATGATAATGTGCTGGGAAAGTTACCATTGCAGATTTTAAAAAGATCCATAGACTACCCCCTCATTCACCAGACAGTGAGCAGATGAGTGTCCAGTGTGGTCAGGAATGTTACCATACAAAATCAAGTTGGCTCATGATTAGCTTCTAAACTATGGTGTTGTATGGGGGACCACAGGGGCGATTCCCCCCACTGTTAAATGTGCAGAGCCAACAAGTGCCGCTACTTCTTATAGCATTAGGTTTAAATGGGTGGTTCGAAGGCAAAGTAAGTTTCATTCTAAATCCCTACCTATTTAGTGCTATAATCTAAACTATTTTCTAATATACTGTAGTTTCTTCAAAAATTCCCTATCCTTCCTTAATTAATTACACTATCTAACTGCTATTCTAATTATTTCCCTACTTCCTGTGTGAATATAGTTATTGCTCGGTTTAGGGATTCAATCCAGTGACCTGTTGCTTTGTGGTCAGTTCTTCTGCCTGCTGAGCTATCGCTCTTTTCCTTTCCTGTCCAAATGCTAATTGTTTCTTTGTCCTTATTCTCCCTTCTTGATTTGCTCCTTTCCAGGTGTTTTCCATTTTCCCATTTTGGTTTTGCCCTATCATGTTCTGGGTGGGGCTTCATATAGCATCCCTTCTCTGCACTTCCTTGCTGGCTATATTTCCTGGTGGATGTATATTTAGGAGTTCCAGCTCTTTGTATTAAGGGTTTACATTGCTAGGTAAACTCCAGCTGTTTTCCTGTAATAATTTGGTTTGCTATCCCTCCCAGCACCATTTCCTTTTACCAAAAGTTAGATTCTTGGGAGGTCTTACTTTTCCTTTTATCTTTGGTACTCCTTAACCTTCACCCCTCCACCTTATTTGGATGTGTCTTAGTTTCTCACTGTGGGTTCTCGTATTTCTCCTCACACTTTCCTTTCCCCTTTTTGGTAGTGTCTCTGATTCCTCAGGAGGTACGAAAAACTCCTTGATGGCCTTTTAGGGAGCCTGGTCCGAGGTGGTGTTTTTTAATTGTGAGGCTAGGGCCTTTCTATGCTGTACAGGGACCAGTTGGGTGTAGGTGCGGTGTTTCTCTGGTGTGAGTGTGAACCCATTCATAATAATGACACCTCGTTTGAGTATCCCAGTTCATGCTGGGATACTCAAATGAAGCATCATCAGGGGGCAGAGCCCCTGCCCCCTTCATGAGATGAAGTGTCATTGATGCTCTTTTACAGGGGCTGGGCTTTTCCCTGTGCGCTGTGCACTGTGCGATGAGCACAATGACAGTGCACGCTTTGTTGTCGGCTCAGATCAGCAAGGATGGCAACCGAATGTGTTGTCTGAATACCCAGCGTTCAAAGACCAGCGCCTCCCCAGCAAGTGACATCACTGGTCTCTGCACTCCAGATCTGACAATACGCTCTGATGCTGGCTTGTTACTGCTGATCTGAGCCAACAGCAGATGCCCCTGAAACGAGCGTCACTGATGATGCTTTTGACGCGCCCAAGGGATGGGGACTCAGCGTCTGGGCCTTGTTGTTGGTTGTGGGGATGCCGCGGTGGCCGGCTCCCGGGGCCGTACCCTGGGGTCACTCTTAAAAAGCAAGGAATTGGGGGAAAAGGTGTATGGGAAAGTGGAAAGTTCGTGACGCCACCTGTGGTGTCTGGTGAGGATCACCAGCGCTGCTACAGTCCTCTGAGGCCGGTGGTCGGGCAGCTTAGTTGGTTCTGCTCCCCACAGGTGGAGCGGGGCCTCAGGGCAGCGTAGGAGAAGGGATGCAGGACAGAGGGGACACAGCCAGGTCGGCGGAAGAATAGGCATACACACGACAGTTCACTTCAGTACCTTTACTGGTGGTATTTCAGGCACGATCCGGGGTACTGTAGGGTGAAGGGTGCATTTCAGGACTCTCCCCAGTGAGCGGGTGTGGGGCCTCCTGTTTCTTGCCTTTTCCTGTTAAGTTTATGACCTGCCTGGAGCTAGGCCTAACTTGGTGTCTGTCTTGCACCGGCTGACCTGGTGGTAGGGCCTTCTGTTGGAGATCACACTCCCCGGTCTCTTGGGCCTCAGTGATTTCTGACCCTGGTATATCAGTCAGCTTTTGGTGTTCCTGGGACATGTAGTTCTCCAGGGATTCCGGTTGTTTCTGCTGGTCCTAGAGATCCTTGCAGACGCGGACCCGGTGTCCGGTAAATGCTTATGGGGTGAGCTGGTTAAGCTCCTCTGCCCCCTATGCAGCTCGTTTACTCCACTTGCCTTCGGCCTCGCTCGGGGCCCTCACTAGGCTTCACACTGGTAGTAGGCCTCGCTACTCTTCACCGCTCTTATGGCGTCGGCACGCCTTGGGCTCACTTAACTGAGCTCCTTGAGTCTGTACTGGACTGGCTTTCTCACAGACTGACTCTCTGTGGACTCCAGACTTAGACTTACTGCAGACTGAGCTCCACTGCAGGCTGATCTCTCTCAGACTCATTTACTGCAGGAACTGACTGCCTAGCTCCACCTTCCCTATTTATATCCCTAATGGGCTCCCTCTGGTGGTCTGAGGTGGAAGGTGGAGGTGTGTGTATGCTGTGAGGGCCTCTTGTGGAGGAATCCGTTCATGCACCCCTCTAGGATCTGTGGCACTCATGCGCAGCAGGGGCGCCACACTTAGTTTCAGGGAGGGGGCAGCTGCTGACCGCAGTCTCTGCACTCTGATGATGCTTCGTTTGAGTATCCCAGCATGCACTGGAATTCTCAAGCAAAGCGTCATTAAAAAAGACATAGGGAAAAAATTGAAAAGCAGTTAAATAGAGTAGTGATGGAAGGATAAGGATTTTTTAATGCAAATGTTTAGGTTATGGCACTAAATAGATAGGGATTTAGAATGAAAATTACTTTGGTCTTCGGACAATACCTTTAATGTTATAGTTGGTTATAGGTTTAGGGATTGGGCTAGTGCATATATATGTATATATAGTGTTATATGTACAGTGGTGGCCAAAAGTATTGGCACCCCTGCAATTCTGTCAGCTAGTACTAAGTTTCTTCCTGAAAATGATTGCAATCACAAATTCTTTGGTATTATTATCTTCATTTAATTTGTCTTCAATGAAAAAACACAAAAAGAATTGTCCTAAAGCCAAATTGGATATAATTCCACACCAAACCTAAAAAAGGGGGTGGACAAAAGTATTGGCACTGTTTGAAAAATCATGTGATGCTTCTCTAATTCGTGTAGTTAACAGCACCTGTAACTTACCTGTGGCACCAAACAGGTGTTGGCAATAACTAAATCACACTTGCAGCCAGTTAACATGGATTAAAGTTGACTCAACCTCTGTCCTGTGTCCTTGTGTGTACCACATTGAGCATGGAGAAAAGAAAGAAGACCAAAGAACTGTCTGAGGACTTGAAAAACCAAATTGTGAGGAAGCATGAGCAATCTCAAGGCTACAAGTCCATCTCCAAAGACCTGAATGTTCCTGTGTCTTCCGTGCGCAGTGTCATCAAGAAGTTTAAAGCCCATGGCACTGTGGCTAAACTCCCTAGATGTGGACGGAAAAGAAAAATTGACGAGAGATTTCAACGCAAGATTGTGCGGATGGTGGATAAATAACCTCGACTAACATCCAAACAAGTTCAAGCTGCCCTGCAGACCGAGGGTACAACAGTGTCAACCCATACTATCCGTCGGCGTCTGAATGAAAAGGGACTGTATGGTAGGATACCCAGGAAGACCCCACTTCTTACCCCGAGACATAAAAAAGCCAGGCTGGAGTTTGCCAAAACTTACCTGAGAAAGCCTAAAACGTTTTGGAAGAATGTTCTCTGGTCAGATGAGACAAAAGTAGAGCTTTTTGGGAAAAAGCATCAACATAGAGTGTACAGGAAAAAGAAAGAGGCATTCAAAGAAAAGAACACGGTCCCTACAGTCAAACATGGTGGAGGTTCCCTGATGTTTTGGGGTTGCTTTGCTGCCTCTGGCACTGGACTGCTTGACCGTGTGCATGGCATTATGAAGTCTGAAGACTGCCAACAAATTTTGCAGCATAATGTAGGGCCCAGTGTGAGAAAGCTGGGTCTCTCTCAGAGGTCATGGGTCTTCCTGCAGGACAATGACCCAAAACACACTTCTAAAAGCACTATAAAATGGTTTGAGAGAAAGCACTGGAGACTTCTAAGGTGGCCAGCAATGAGTCCAGACCTGAATCCCATAGAACACCTGTGGAGAGATCTCAAAATGGCAGTTTGGAGAAGGCACCCTTCAAATATCAGGGACCTGGAGCAGTTTGCCAAAGAAGAATGGTCTACAATTCCAGCAGAGCATTGTAAGAAACTCATTGATGGTTACCGGAAGCGGTTGTTCGCAGTTATTTTGGCTAAAGGTTGTGCAACCAAGTATTAGGCTGAGGGTGCCAATACTTTTGTCCGGCCCATTCTTGGAGTTTTGTGTGAAATGATCAATGATTTGATTTTTGCTTCATTCTCTTTTGTGTTTTTTCCTTGCAAGCAAATTAAATGAAGGTAATAATACCAAAGAATTTGTGATTGCAATCATTTTCAGGAAGAAACTGAGTATTATCTGACAGAATTGCAGGGGTGCCAATACTTTTGGCCACCACTGTATATATACATATGTATATACACATATATATATATATTTATATATACATATATATATATTTGTATAAAACAAAAAATGTTAAGAATATTAAAACAATGTACAAAATTATTTTTAAATGTTTTGTCGAATTTCAGCAAAAAAGCAGAAGAAAACTAGAAGGTTAAAGGGCATACTATCATTACATCAGTATTTTATTAAAATACAATCCATGTTCTTAGAAGATAAGGGTTCTATACTGGACTGGTGGAAGGGACTAAAGGGGTGATAACAATCCATGAGTCAGAAAATGCAAAATAGTTTCCTTGCTTTTGGGTGCTGGCAACCCATGCTACGCCACTTGACAATTATATGACATTCTTGGACAAAGGCAGAGTAACCTATCTAGTTATGCTGCTACCTATGGTTTTATGGGTCGGTTGGTTCTCCAGGTTTAAACTTGTCATAACTTAGGTACATGCATGTAAAAGATTATACATATTGTAAATTTATTGACCTAGTTATGCCAAATGAAGGGTTAGTTGGTAATAAAATCAACTCTTAAATACCACTCCCATCTTCATTACAACAAAATTGCCTTTATCTAATAATACAGTAATATGTTTCCTTCTTAATTTCCCAGTAGAGAACCATTCTGACTAACCAAAATTAACTTCTGGTACATAATTAATTGCTACAAACACATTTAATCCCCTACAATCGTTATATCTTCCTCATTTTCTACATAGTTTTTGAGTGCAGTTATTTCTCTATTATAGATCAGCAGGCTTTTTCATTTTTTTCCTGGAAAGTCCACAGCTGAAAAAAATGATGTAGTCTTCTCTCCAGTTCCCATGCCTTCAACCAAAATCTGAATATGTAACTGGAAACAGTAGAACCTACCAGAGTTTACGCTTCCCTTAGACTAAGGAGTGTTTCTCCCCATTACCCTGAACGATGATGTGATGAAGCCTAGGTGGTTATAAATGGGCTAAATTACACTGATACTTAAAGCACCCATAGACATTAGATGAAATTCATCCGAACTCACCAATTTTGGCGAGATTGTCCGACAATCTAATTTATGGGAGTCTCATACACTGGATGATACACACATGGTGTTGAGGGAGAGAACTTTCGAGGAAAAAATCGCAGCATGCACAAATTGCTTTCAAGAATCAATTGGCATTCGCCCATTCAACTCTATAGGTCCGTGGGAAAAATGGGACTGCACTCGGATGACATGCAAGTGTGGTCCAATTTTCACAGGCTGACAATATAGAGAAGGTAGAGAAGAGAAACTTTTTTTTTCTCCATCTCCGAGTTATGTGATTAGCATAATCGGATCAATTTTCTCAAATGAGAGAAAATCATTGTGTGCACACAGTCTTAGGCTGTGGTCACACAATCATTTTTCTCAGCATTTTTGCTGCAGTTTTTCAGTGCAGATTTGTCACAATACCTGAAGGGTTTTCTGATACCAGCAAAGTGAATAAGAATCCTGAAGTCTCATGCACGCGTTGCTTATTTGTGACTTGCAGAGTAAAATCTGCAGCATGTTAATTCTTTTAGCGTTTTTGCTGCGGATTTCGCTCATACTAAAGGGTGGGGAACATTCTGCGCCAAAAAGGCAAGTAAAAAAAAGATTTTCCTGCCAAGAGATGCAGAAATGTATGCACCAAATACTTAAAGAAGTTGTCCACTACTATTGAACATGCCCCGCATCGATGTAAATGGTGGAAATAAGACTTTTATCAAATACTTTGCACTGTCAATATTGCTGGTCGCTCACAGGCATCACGTGACCCCTGATTGCAGCCGGCACTGACATTCGCTGATGCCACGTCAAGTTGGGCGTCACCCAGTGACACGCTCCCCACTGATTGATGGGCTGAGGGCGGGATTTTTCCTCGCGTGACAGCCCAGCATCTACCACACGCTTTTCCTATCTTGCATATGTAGCACCCTGAGGGCTCGGTCGCTACAGAGGTATTGCATCTCTTCCAGACGTGCGATATCTCACTCTCAGGTAAGGATGGAGTGTGGATCAGGACCCCGACACCTGCATGCATTACACCACATTTCCGGGGGGCAGGGCGACTGATATGCTCCAAGTAGAGCACGACAGTCCTTGTCCCTGGCTGGAGTGGGGGGAGGGAACACCAAGGAAGGGGGAACCCTGTAGTGCAGGAGCAGGGAGGAAGCAGTTCCTGGGTACACCTAGAGGGAGGTACAAAAGGTGGGCACCATCTTAGTTCAGGGAAGTCGGTTCAGTTCAGTCAGAGAGAAGATGTGACAGAGCAGGACTCTGTGGAGCTCTGCTCCGGACGCGGGTCTAGCCTGTGAGGCCCAGTCAGCACTGAAAGGAGAGACAGAGTTGGGGAAAAGGAATGAAGAAGAGCGGAGGAGGCTCCAGGAACACAGAGGAAAGAAGGGACCCCAGGGGTGTGGACCGGCTGGTAGCCACCATACGCCCGCATCTACCTGAGTAGAGGGGTCAGGCCAAGGGGGAGACTGGTCCCCGAAACTAGTGGAGGCGGGGAACTACCCTCAACTAGAAACCGGAGGCTGTGACATTTCATATGGTGCAGCTCCTCACTACACCCGCTAGGAAGGAACCACATAGGGTCAGGGAAACTGGCGCCGAGGTTTACCCAGAGAAGGCCCGAGGCAGCCGGACAGAAGCGTGGTCACTGGTGGGGTATGACAGGCCAGAGGAAAGACACACAAAGGGGGTCCTGCGAAGCGCTCCAAAATTATCTGAGAGTTGGCCGAGCCCCCTCACCTGGTGAACATGGTGCGACGCGGGAAGTTACAGCTGGCTGGAGTAACGTGGAATAACGAACTGTGAGTAAAGATCCTGGACTGCATTACAGAGACTCTGAGTCATCCTTCCCACGCACCATCACCCCCATCATCCATCTACACTGCCCTGGGGCTACACTTCTCCCATGGGGCGTTATACCATTCCTGTGCTGCCCACCAACACCAGCCCCAGCGGTCTGCCCTGCAGCGGTGGTTCATCCTGACCACAATCCACGGGTGGCGTAGTCGGACATTTGAAAATAATGAAAACCATATCAATTGACTGCCACTGGATTGACCACCCTGAGCCACGGGACCGGGTCATCGCCACAGCGACTACAACCCCCAGCATCCCAGAAAAGGCCCGGTTCCGGGTTCCCCACGCGGCTCAGGGGGCGAGTCACATACATTGGGAAAGCACGCGGTGGCTACTGGGCTGTGACGTGCGGTGAAACCCCGCCCACAGCCTATCAATCAACGGGGAGTGCATCACTGGGTCACGCTGTGATGCGAGGGGAAATCCCGCCCACAGACCATCAATCAGCGGGAGCGCGTCACTGGGTCACGCTGTGACACGAGGGGAAATCCCGCCCACAGCCCATCAATCAGCGGGGAGATCGTCACTTGGTCACGCTGTGACGCGAGAGGAAATCCCGCCCACAGCCCATCAATCAGCGGGGAATGCGTCACTGGGTCACGCCTGGCTGCAGCCAGGGGTCCCATGATGCCTGTGAGCGGTCCGCGTTGAAGAGGGATAGGAAGTAAGGTGAAGTGGATATTTTTCATCCCCTTAAAATCTCTAATCTTGGGTAATACTTTAGCCTGAATAAGCTTTTTTATTCTTGATTTCTTATTATTTCAAATGTCATCAGAACAAATATCCTTGATTGTCTATGTCGAACAATATGTTTGTTAAACCTTTTTCTTCCGACAGCATTTAAATGTATCACAATCCTTTCAAATTGCAAGGATTAATATCCTCAATTTTATTTTCATGTTTAGTTTCTTCCTGTGCTCCTAGATTGAAAGCTTCCCCATGCTCCAGAGTCTAGATGTTGTAGTGATCTATGCCGCATATAATTAAGCTGGCGTGAACACATACATTATGCCTTGAACAGGCATAAAACAATAACCCTACCTGAGCATAAAGCCCGTATGCCCCTGAAGGATACATCTTCTATTACACCAGTAAATATTAAATTTAGCAAACGAGGTTAGACCTTAGGTCACCAGATATAACTTGAGCAGCAGCGTGTCCTGATTTTGCTATTGGAAACAAGGACAGGTTTGCTGTTTTCATGACCAAATGCTTTTGTAGCTATTTTTGTAGAAACTAAAGATTGATGATCTTAAGATCAAACCAATCCCTCATCAAGCGATTTACTGGGACTGCTCGCTAACTAGATCATCGTGTGCAGAGACATTTGTTGTCTATGGTGTGATACAAACCAGCCTTTCTGCAAATCCTATTTTCACAGGAAAAAGTAGAAGCATCAGCTATATCCAATATGCTAGCCAATCTAAAGTTCATTAATAAAAAATGGTAAGCCTTAGGGGGCAGACAGACAGTCGTATTTCTGATGCGAGGATCGCATCGCAATCCTCAGACTGACACGGCACCTCTCCTGACCTGAGCCTGACAGCTGCACAGAAATACATCAATCTGTCACGCTCAGGCCAGGAGAGATGCCGGGCCAGTCTGTGCAGTGCAATGCTATCCTCGCACGAGAAATACGGCCCTCTGTCTGCGTCCTAACTCAGTTAAAGTGGTTCTCCCGGAATAGGAAAAAAAATAACCTAAGGAAATGTTAGTGTAAATAAATTCCTAAATACATGAAATTAGTATTTAAAAAAAACAAACTATTATTTGGAAAATGTATATAAAATGTAGGTACTCAATAAAGAATTAAAATGGCCACCGTTTTATTACAGTGATGAAAACTTGTCCTAGAATAACAGATGCCTGTGAACATGTGTAGTAGGAAGCTGTTACCTGGAGATTAGTTATACCACATACCATTAAGCTTTCTCCAGGTCAGAGCAGCTCAGGATTGAAAAGGACAGAAAGGACAGCAGTGTGAGCAGCCTCTTCTAACCTCAGTACACATAGTATCTCTCCAGTATTAGATTGAAAAGATAGTGTGAATAGTAGTGTGAGCCCCCTCTTCTTACCTCAGCACCCCTGGTATCTTCAGAATTAGATCACAAGACAAGGTGGACAGCATGTGAGCAGCCTCTTAACTCAGCATCCCTGGTATCTTCAGTATTAGATAAAAAAGACAGGGTGGACAGCTTGTGAGTGGTATCTTTTCAACTCAGCACCCCTGGTATCTTCAGAATTAGATCACAAGACAAGGTGGACAGCATGTGAGCAGCCTCTTAACTCAGCACCCCTGGTATCTTCAGTATTAGATCAAAAAGACAGGGTAGACAGCATGTGAGTGGTATCTTTTCAACTCAGCACCCCTGGCATCGCCAGTATTGACAGCATGGACAGAAGAGTGAGCAACCTCTTCTTACCTCAGCACTCCTGGTATCTCCAGTGTTAGACTTTGATATACAAGGTGGACAGCAGTGTGAGCAGCCTCTTATTACTGTACCTGGTATCTCTACTCTAGTTTTATGCAGGTTATCTGCTTTTTATGCACATCTAAATCTCCTAGTTCAAGCATGTGTACCGACAACTTTTTCAGGGACTGACTCCTCCCTTCATTGATAGAGCTTTACCGTAATGATTTACCTCAGACCTCTATATGAAATACTGTACTTGACCACTAACTGGTCTGTTTTCAACAAATTAAGGTAAGAGCTTAACCCTTTCACCACCTGTTTGTTTTTTGTTCTCTTCTTTCTAGAGCCATAACTTTTTTATTTTTCCGTCAATATGGCCATGTGAGGCCTAGTTTTTTGCAGGACAAGTTGTACTTTTGAATGACTTCATTGGTTTTACCATATCATGTACTGAAAAACAGGAAAAATATTCAAAGTGTGGTGAAATTGCAAAAAAAGTGCAATTCTACAATTGTTTTTTTTTACCATGTTGATTAAATGCTAAAACTGGCCTGCCATTATGATTACCTGGGTCATTATGAGTTTGAAGATACCAAACATGTATAGGTTCTTATTAATTTAAGTGGCGAAAAAAAAATCCAAAGGTTGCAAAAAAATAAAGTTGCCATTTTCCAAGACCCGTAGCGTGTCCATTTTTCGGGATCTGGGGCCAGGTGAGGGCTTATTTTTTGTGCTTCAAGCTGATGTTTTTATTGATACCATTTTGGGGTAGATACGATCTTTTGATCGCCTGTCATTGCATTTTTTTTCAATATTGCGGCGACCAAAAAAACATAATTCTGCCATTTTGATTTTTTTCCTTGTTACGCCATTTACCGATCAGATTAATTCTTTTTATATATTGATAGATCTGGCAATTCTGAACGTGGCGATACCAAATATGTGTATATTTGAATTTTTTATATATTGTTTTAACCGGTTCCCGACTGCCCACTGTAGATAAACGTCGGCGCTTGCCGGGCTCTGTGCAGCGCCGACGTTTAAAAACGGTGGGTGGTCTCGCAGCGCTCAGGACCCCCAGGGTCCTGCAAGCGCTGCGATTCCGGTGCAGAGCGTTAGCTCTGACAGGGAACATCATCGGGACCTGATTAGATCAGGTCCCAGTGATGTTAACCCTTAGCTGTCTTCTATATGCTGTGATCTATAGTGATCGCGGCATATAGGAGACAGCAGGAGGAGAGGGGGTCGTCAACTTACCTCTCCGAAGACCTCCGAGTCCTTCCAGGACCTGGGGTTGCTATGGCAGCTGGAGGTCACATGACCGCCTCCAGCTCTGCCATATATGGTGTCCTGTCTGGCTCAGCTGCAGCTGTAGCCAGACAGGAGACTCTGACTGAAACAGTCAGGGAAGATCTCATGTAATGTAATATATGTCTATTACATTACATGAGATCAGAGATCAGAAAAATAAAAATTAATGTCCCATACAGGGACTAAGAAAAAATGTGAAAAAAAGTAAAAAAAAAGTTTTTAAACTATTAATAAAAAAATCACAAAATAAATAAAAATAAATAAATAAAATATTAAACCAATAAATCCGTATATTTTTACAAAACCAAAAAAAGTACACATATTTGGTATCGCCGCGTCCGAAACAACCCGAGCTATAAAACTGTCACACTAATTAACTCCTTCTGTGCACACCGTAATAAAAATAAATAAAAAACAGAGCAAAAAAATATGCTTTTTCATCATATTGCCAAACAAAAAGTGGAAAAAAATGCGATCAAAAAACAAAATAGAAATAAAAATGGTACCACTGAAAACGTCATCTTGTTACGCAAAAAAAAAGCCGCCATACAGCTCCATCAGCCGAAAAATAAAAAAGTTATAGCGCTCAGAATAAAGCAATGCAAAAAAAATATTTTTTTCTATAAAATAGTTTTATTGTGTAAAAGCGCCAAAACATAAAAAAAATACAGTAAGTGTAGTATCGCTGTAAACGTACTGACCCGAAGAATAACGCTGCCTGATCACTTTTACCACACGCAGAACGGCATAAAAAAAAAACTCAAAAAACAATTCCTGAATTGTTTGTTTTTGTTAATTTTACCTCCCAAAAAACGGAATAGAAAGCGATCAAAAAATGTCACGTCCCCAAAAATGGTACCAATAAAAATGTCAACTCGTCCCGCAAAAAACAAGCCGTCACATGACTCTGTCGGCCGAAATATGGAAAAATTATAGCTCTCAAAATATGGTGATGCAAAAACTAGATTTTGCAAAAAAAGCGTCTTTTAGTGTGTGACAGCTGTCAGTCATAAAAACCCGATATCAATCTGGTATCTCTGTAATCACACCGACCCAAAGAATAAAGTAATCTAATCAGTTATATCACACTAGGAACGGCGTAAAAAATAAATAAAACCAATTCTTCACCTGCTACTGATTTGTTTATTATGTCCCCAAAGATCCCAGTAAGGCTCTGCCCACATTTATCCTGTGCTCTGCGCTGAGCACTTACACCAGAGTTTCCGTGTAAATCTCTGAAATACATGATTCAGCCGGAACCCATGACGGAAGATTCCCTGTAATGAGACAGATATAGGCCACTGTGGACGCCGTCTAGCCTGGGATCCCACGGTGTCATTTGTTTTAGGCGTGCATAAAAGTGCGGTTGGCCACAGTTTTGTGCACTTCTGAAAAAAAGGACACCGCTACACAGAGGCCAGACGGTGTCCAGAGTAACTCTGCTGCCTCATTACAGTGAATGGATCCTGCAGGGGTTTCATCTGAATTACATCACTTGGAAATTTAGATGGAAACCCCGATGTAAGTGCTCAGCCTAGAGCGCCGGATAAATGTTACGTAAAATGTTCCCAATAAAAGCTTCAACTCAGTCCTCAAAAAAAGCTAGTCCCCACTCAGGTCCGTCATCTGTTAAAAATATAAGGGACTTCCAAGTTACTGGTAGCAGAAAGGCTCTGGAAAAGCAAAATGACCCTTGCCCCCCAAAAGAAATTCAGAAAATTTTGTGCTCCCAAATCCAAATGCCTATTCTACAATAATTTGTTCTCCAATTGTCAAATAGCACTCCGTCCCCCCCAGATCTCACCGTATGGCTAAGCGGTACGATACAGCCACATATGGGGTATTGACACTTTTAGAAGAAATTGTGTGACACATTTCGGCACCATTTTTACCCATTGCCCTGTGTGAAAATGTAAAATCTGAGGGTAAAACATTTTTTTGTGGTAAAAATATAATTATGATTTTTTCACTGCCCAATGGTATAAATTTAAAAATTAAAAAATACTCACTACTTCCCTAGATGAATTCCTTGAGAGGTGTAGTTTACAAAATGGGGTCATTTGTGGAGGTTTCTGCTGTTTTGGCATGTCAGCGACTCTTCAAATGTGACATGGTGTCTGCTGCCTATCCCAGCCAACATAGCGCTCCTTTCTCTTCCGAACCCTGCCGTACACCAAAGCAGTGGTTTTCCCCCACATATGGGGTATCGGCGTACTCAGGAGAAATTGTACAACAAATTTCATGGTGCAATTTCTCCGGTTATCCTTATGATAATGCAAAATTAGGGGATGAAAAATATTTTTTATGGGAAAAATGTGAAAATTTTATTTTCACGGCTCAATATTATAAACTTCTGTGAAGCAGCTGGGGGTGCAAGGTGCTCACCACACATCTAGATAAGTTCCCTAAGAGGTCTAGTTTCCAAAATGGTGGCACTTGTGGGGGGTTTCCGCTGTTTAGACACATTAGGGGCTCCACAAATGTGACATGGCGTCCGCTAATTATTCAAACAAATTTTACATTCAAAAAGTCAAATGGCACTCCTTCCCTTTCAAACCCTGCCGTGCGCCCAAACAGTGGTTTTCCCTCACATATGGGGTATCGGCGTGTTCAGGAGAAATTGCACAACAAACTTCATGGTGCAATTTATCCTGTTACCCTTATGATAATACAAAATTAGAGAATGAAAAAGATTTTTTGTGGGAAAAATGTGAAAATTTTATTTTCACGGCTCAATATTATAAACTTCTGTGAAGCAGCTGGGGGTGCGAGGTGCTCACCACACATCTAGATAAGTTCCCTAAGGGGTCTAGTTTCCAAAATGGTGGCACTTGTGGGGGGTTTCCACTGTTTAGTCACATTAGGGGCTCCCCAAATGCGACATGGCGTCTGCTAATTATTCAAACAAATTTTACATTCAAAAAGTCAAATGGCGCTCCTTCCCTTTCAAACCCTGCCATGCGCCCAAACAGTAATTTGCCTCCACATATGGGGTATCAGCGTGTTCAGGAGAAATTGCACAACAAATTTCATGGTGCAATTCATCCTATTACCCTTATGATAATGCAAAATTAAGGGATGAAAAACGGTTTTGTGGGAAAAATGTGAAAATTTTATTTTTACGGCTCAATATTATAAACTTCTGTGAAGCAGCTGGGGGTGCGAGGTGCTCACCACACATCTAGATAAGTTCCCTAAGGGGTCTAGTTTCCAAAATAGTGGCACTTGTGGGGGGTTTCCACTGTTTAGTCACATTAGGGGCTCCCCAAATGCGACATGGCGTCTGCTAATTATTCAAACAAATTTTACATTCAAAAAGTCAAATGGCGCTCCTTCCCTTTCAAACCCTGCCATGCGCCCAAACAGTAATTTGCCTCCACATATGGGGTATCAGCGTGTTCAGGAGAAATTGCACAACAAATTTCATGGTGCAATTTATCCTATTACCCTTATGATAATGCAAAATTAAGGGATGAAAAACGGTTTTGTGGGAAAAATGTGAAAATTTTATTTTTACGGCTCAATATTATAAACTTCTGTGAAGCAGCTGGGGGTGCGAGGTGCTCACCACACATCTAGATAAGTTCCCTAAGGGGTCTAGTTTCCAAAATGGTGGCACTTGTGGGGGGTTTCCACTGTTTAGTCACATTAGGGGCTCCCCAAATGCGACATGGCGTCTGCTAATTATTCAAACAAATTTTACATTCAAAAAGTCAAATGGCGCTCCTTCCCTTTCAAACCCTGCCATGTGCCCAAACAGTAATTTGCCTCCACATATGGGGTATCAGCGTGTTCAGGAGAAATTGCACAACAAATTTCATGGTGCAATTTATCCTATTACCCTTATGATAATGCAAAATTAAGGGATGAAAAACGGTTTTGTGGGAAAAATGTGAAAATTTTATTTTTACGGCTCAATATTATAAACTTCTGTGAAGCAGCTGGGGGTGCGAGGTGCTCACCACACATCTAGATAAGTTCCCTAAGGGGTCTAGTTTCCAAAATAGTGGCACTTGTGGGGGGTTTCCACTGTTTAGTCACATTAGGGGCTCCCCAAATGCGACATGGCGTCTGCTAATTATTCAAACAAATTTTACATTCAAAAAGTCAAATGGCGCTCCTTCCCTTTCAAACCCTGCCATGCGCCCAAACAGTAATTTGCCTCCACATATGGGGTATCAGCGTGTTCAGGAGAAATTGCACAACAAATTTCATGGTGCAATTTATCCTATTACCCTTATGATAATGCAAAATTAAGGGATGAAAAACGGTTTTGTGGGAAAAATGTGAAAATTTTATTTTTACGGCTCAATATTATAAACTTCTGTGAAGCAGCTGGGGGTGCGAGGTGCTCACCACACATCTAGATAAGTTCCCTAAGGGGTCTAGTTTCCAAAATGGTGTCACTTGTGGGGGGTTTCCACTGTTTAGGCACATCAGGAGCTCTCCAAATGCAACATGGCGTCTGCTAATTATTCAGACAAATTTTACATTCAAAAAGTCTAATGGCGCTCCTTCCCTTCCGAACCCTGCAGTGCGCCCAAACAGTGGTTTTCCCTCACATATGGGGTATCAGCACGCTCAAGAGAAATTGCACAAAAAAATTTGGGGTCCATTTTTTCCTGTTACCCCTGTGAAAATAAAAAAAATTGGGTCTAAAGTAACATTTTTGTGAAAAAAGTTAAATGTTAATTTTTTTTTTCCACATTACAAAAATTCCTGTGAAGCACCTGAAGGGTTAATAAAGTTCTTGAATGTGGTTTTGAGCACCTTGAGGGGTGCAGTTTTTAGAATGGTGTCACTTTTGGGTATTTTCTGTCATAAAGACCCCTCAAAGTGACTTCAAATATGATGTGGTCCCTAAAAAAATGTTTTTGTAAATTTTGTTGGAAAAATGAGAAATCGCTGGTCAACTTTTAACCCTTATAGCTCCCTAACAAAAAAAAATTTAGGTTCCAAAATTGTGCTGATGTAAAGTAGACATGTGGGAAATGTTATTTATTAACTATTTTGTGTGACATATCTCTCTGATTTAAGGGCATGAAAATTCAAAGTTTGAAAATTGCAAAATTTTCTAAATTTTCGCCAAATTTCCGATTTTTTCACAAATAAACGCAAGTTATATGGAAGAAATTTTACCACTATCATGAAGTACAATATGTCACGAAAAAACAGTCTCAGAATCAGGGGAATACGTTGAAGCGTTCCAGAGTAATTACCTCATAAAGTGACAGTGGTCAGAATTGAAAAAATTGGCCCGGTCACGAAGGCAAAAACAGGCTCTGGCGCGAAGTGGTTAACTTGAATGGGGCGAAAGGGTGGTGATTTGAACTTTTATATATACCGTATATATATATATTTTTTAATATTTTTAAAAACTTTTTATTAAAAATTTTCACTGGCTTCAATAGTCTCCATGGGAGACTAGAAACTTTGATCATTTGATCGCCTGTGCTACATACATAGCTAAAGTGATGCGCGATGCTCAATGCATCCCGGCAATGACAACCGCAGGGGTCTCCTGACTAGTGACGTCCTTTCGCCGCGGCCATGTTAAATTCCACTGTCAGCGATTGACAGCGGCATTTAACATGTTAACAGCCGTGGGTGGATCACGATTCCACCTGCGGCTGTTAGGGGCACATGTCAGCTCATCAGATCAGCTGCCATGTTCCTGGAAAGGTGCGGACTCAGCGCACCAAAGGGGGATTTGGCTTTGGACGTACTCATACGTCCAGGGTCGTTAAGCGGTTAATCGTGTAGACTGGGACCATGTCATGGTAACTGGGCATGTTTAAGGTAATAAATACTACATGAAACTTGTAACATAGCAACATAGTAACGTAGGTTGAATAAAGACCTAGGTCCATCAAGTTCAACCTTTCTCCCCCAATTGTACTCCCTACACTAACATTACACTAACTTACTAACTTACTGTGACTAGGCCTCACAAATGTATTATTACCATTTTTATGATTACTGCACTATTACTATTTGCACTATTACTATTACAAATGAATCAGTTTATCATTTTTTTGATTAGTTTTATTTTTTGAATTACTCTAGACGATCAGTATAAGAACCCTGGATCAAATGTACTACCATAGGTGTAACATTTTGTCTAATTTAACTGTAACCCACAATGTTATGTGTATCGAAGAATTCATCCAACCTTTTTTGAAAGCAGTTAAAGTGTTGGCCATCGCTACCTCTTGTAGTTGGGCATTCCACAGTCCGACTGCTCTGACTGTAAAGAACCCTTTCCTGTTTAGGTGCTGGAATCGTCCTTAGTATGGTCTTTAGAAGGAATAAGTCATATACTAGACCTTTGTACTGACCACACATATATTTATACATGTAAATGAGATCCCCTCTGAGGCGTCGTTTTTCTAAGCTAAACAAGCTCAACTTTTTCAACCTCTCATCATATGAGAGGCCTTCCATCCTTTGTAATAATCTAGTTGCCGCCTTTGAACTGACTCTAACTTTTGAATATCCTTTTTAAAATGTGGAGCCCAAAACTGGATCCCATATTCCAGATGTGGCCTCACCAGTGATTTATAAAGGGGTAACAACACGTTGGGATTGCGGGATTTTATTTATCTTTTAATACATCCTAAAATCTAGTTTGCTTTTGCGGCTGCTACTTGACATTGAGTACTGGTGCTCAGCTTACTTGTAACAAGAATAGCCAAGTCCTCCTGTTCTGTAGTCGCGAGTATACTCCCATTTAATGGAAACTTATACCCTCTGGTAATAAAATGTCAAGGAAAAGAAACCATTATGGCTAATCTAAAATCTTGAAGGCCAAGAATGCAGAAATAGCATTTCAGGAGTATAAAGATATAAATTATTATTATTATTATTTATTATTATATCGTCATTTATTCCATGGCGCTTTACATGTGAAAAAGGGAAGATACATGGCAAAAACACTTACAATAATCTTAACAAAATGAGTCAGCGACTGGTACAGGAGGAGTGAGGATACAGTAGGGGGGGGGTAGAGCTGGTCATGCAGCAATGTGGTGGAGCGGTGGTTACTGCAGGTTGTAGGCTTTTCGGAAAAGGTAGGTCTTCAGGTTTCTTTTAAAGGTTTCCACAGTAGCGAGAGTCTGATATGTTGGGGTAGAGAGTTCCAGAGTAGGGGGGATGCACAGGAGAAATATTGTATGCGATTGTGGGAAGAGGGGAGTAGAGCAGGAGATCTTGTGAGGATCGGAGGTTGCGTGCAGGTAGGTACCGGGAGACTAGATCACAGATGTATGGAGGAGACAGGTTGTGGATGGCTTTGTATGCCAAGGTTAGGGTTTTGAACTTGAGTCTCTGGGCAATGGGGAGCCAGTGAAGGGATTGACAGAGGGGAGAGGCCGGGGAATAGCGGGGGGACAGGTGGATTAGTCGGGCAGCAGAGTTTAGGATAGATTGGAGGGGTGCGAGAGTGTTGGAAGGGAGGCCACAGAGCAGGAGGTTTCAGTAGTCTAGGCGGGAGATGATGAGGGCATGCACTAGTGTTTTTGCAGAGTCTTTGCTGAGGAATGTGCGTATGCGGGAGATATTTTTGAGTTGGAGTCGGCAGGAAGTGGAAAGGGCTTGGATATGAGGTCTGAAGGAGAGATCACAGTCCAGGGTTACCCCAAGGCAGCGAGTTTGTGGGACTGGGGAGAGTGAACAGCCATTGACGTTAATGGATAGGTCAGATGGGGAAGGTGGAAAGATGATGAATTCTGTTTTATCCATGTTAAGTTTTAGAAATCTGGCAGAGAAGAAGGATGAGTTAGCGGACACACATTGTGGGATTATAGTTAGTAGGGAGGAGATATCGGGTCAAGAGAGGTAGATCTGTGTGTCATCAGCATAGAGGTGATACTGAAAGCCGTGAGACTCTATGAGCTGTCCCAGGCCAAAGGTGTAGATGGAGAAGAGCAGAGGCCCTATAACTGACCCTTGTGGGACACTGACAGATAGGGGGCGAGATGAGGAGGTGGTGCGTGAATGGGAGACGCTGAATGTCCTGTCTGTTAGGTATGAGGAGATCCAAGATATGGCCAAGTCCGTGATGCCAAGAGATGAGAGAGTCTGTAGTAAGAGGGAATGGTCGACTATGTCGAAGGCAGATGACAGGTCCAGGAGAAGGAGGACGGAGTAGTGTTGCTTGGATTTGGCAGTTAGTAGGTCATTGGTGAGTTTGGTCAGGGCAGTTTCTGTCAGTGATGCGGTCAGAAGCCAGATTGTAAGCGGTCGAAGAGGGAACATGAGGAGAGGTGGGAGTTTTGAGACATAGGGGAGAAGTGATATGGGGCAATAGCTAGCCGGACAGGATGGGTCAAGGGAGGGCTTTTTGAGGATGAGTGTGATTGAGGCGTGTTTGAAAGATGAGGGGAAGACACCGGTGTAACATACCTGGCGGCGTCCTTGCATAGTGGTCCATCTCCCACTGTGCAAGAGCACGCACTTGATCTCCAGTCCAGAATGTCTCTCTGGCTTCCCTCCATGCTGTCTGTTTGTGTCTGTTTCTGCTGCTTAAGGGTGGCGCCCAATCACTTCCTGCTTTTTGTACCTGCTGTGGGTCACACCCCTTGTGCGTCCTCAGCCTATTGCTGTCTGTCACCTGGTATTTAACCGAGCTGCCCCAATCAATCCCTGCCTGAGCATTGTGTTTCATTCAGTGTGTGCTTTCACTCTGAAGGTGCCAGGTCCCGTTCTGTGTTCTCTTGTCTGCCTATCCTGGAGGCTGTATTTCCAGGCCTGTCTGAACACGCTCCTAGCCTGTTCCTCCCGCCTTCTAGGGGCCGATTACCTAGACCCGCTCCTGTATCTTGTCTGTCCTGTCTGAACACGCTCCTTGCCTGTTCGTCCCGCCTCTCTGGGGGCCGTATTCCCAGACCCGCTCCTGTATTCCGCTGCAGTGTCGGTCTCCTCCGTACACTCAGTTCCAGTCTGAACTCTCTCCTATCTTTTACCTGTTTTTTCTCTATGTCCGTTCCTTTCCTTTTTCTGCAGAGTCTGAACTCGTACCTATCTCCTGCTTGTTGTCTCTGTACTCCCGTTTGTGAGTTTGTGGTGCACTCGCTACTTCTCTGTGTAACATACCTGGCGGCGTCCTTGCATGGTGGTCCATCTCCCACTGTGCAAGAGCGCGCACTTGATCTCCAGTCCAGAATGTCTCTCTGGCTTCCCTCCTTGCTGTCTGTTTGTCTGTTTTGGCTGCATAGGGCGACGCCCGCTGAACTTCCTGTTTCTTGTACCTGCTGCAGACACGCCCCTGTTGCACCTTCAGCCTATTGCTGTCCATCTTTGGGTATTTATACCACCTTCTTCCTCAAGATGGCGCCTGAGCATTGTGTCCTGTCAGTCGGCTTTTTGTCTCTGACATGCCAGGTCCTATCCTGTTTTCCTGCCTGTTTTCCAGTTCTGTGTCTGAACTGTGGTCTGTTCTTGTGAACACGCTTCTTGCCTGTTCTTTCGCCTTCTAGGGGCCGTATTCCTAGATCTGCCTGTCTGTGCCTTGCGGTATCTGTTCCCGTCTGAACAGAGTCCTGTTTGTGTCTCTGCCTTGCGGTATCTGTTCCCGTCTGAACAGAGTCCTGTTTGTGTCCCTGCCTTGCGGTATCTGTTCCTGTCTGAACTGAGTCCTGTCTATTTCTCCTGTCTTGCAGTATCAGTTCCCGTGTCTGACCTGAGTCCTGTCTATGTCTCCTGCCTTGCGGTATCAGTTCCCGTGTCTGAACTGAGTCCTGTCTGTGTACTCTTGCCTGCTGCCTTTCCTGGAGGCTGTATTTCCAGGCCTGTCTGAACACGCTCCTAGCCTGTTCCTCCCGCCTTCTAGGGGCCGATTACCTAGACCCGTTCCTGTATCTTGTCTGTCCTGTCTGAACACGCTCCTTGCCTGTTCGTCCCGCCTCTCTGGGGGCCGTATTCCCAGACCCGCTCCTGTATCCCGCTGCAGTGTCGGTCTCTTCCATACACTCAGTTCCAGTCTGAACTCTCTCCTATCCTTTACCTGTTTTGCCTCTATGTCCGTTCCTTTCCTTTTTCTGCAGAGTCTGAACTCGTACCTAACTCCTGCTTGTTGTCTCTGTACTCCCGTTTGTGAGTTTGTGGTCCACTTGCTACTTCACTGCAAATACCCTGTGGGTATCTGGCTCTGCCTTTCCCTTCCTGTCTGTTCCGTGTGAACAGAGCCCTGTCCGTCCTGCTCTGACTCCTTGCTCTCTGCTCCGGCAGCCTTGCTCCGCTCTGACCCTTTTGCTCACTGCTCCGGCAGCCTTGCTCCGCTCTGACCCTTTTGCTCACTGCTCCGGCAGTCCTGTCCTGCCCTGCTTCTGCCCGCTGCTCCGGCAGTCCTGTCCTGCCCTGCTTCTGCCCGCTGCTCCGGCAGTCCTGTCCTGCTTCTGCCCGCTGCTCCGGCAGTCCTGTCCTGCCCTGCTTCTGCCTGCTGCTCCGGCAGTCCTGTCCTGCCCTGCTTCTGCCTGCTGCTCCGGCAGTCCTGTCCTGCCCTGCTTGTGCTCGCTGCTCCTGCAGCCCCGTCCTGCTCTGTTCTTGCCCACCGCTTCGGGCGTTCCCTCTCTGCTGTGGTTGTCTACCGCATCTGCGGTTCTGTGACCCAGTCTGTACTGGGTCTTAACCTTTCTGTGCTCCAGCCCGTCCTTTCGGCCAGTACCTCCCTGCCTGCATACTCGCCTGTATCCACCCATCTGCATACCTGCCGTGTTTGCTTACATCCACCAGTCTGTGCCAGCCTAACCTGCCTGTTCCAGTAATCCCAGTGTGGGTCAACCCCCGTGTCCGGAGTTTGACCTGGAGTAGCACCTGGTCCCTCTGCCCGGTTTCTCCCTGGTGCACTGGCGTCGTATGCCATCGTGCCACCTTGGTCGGATCGGCCAGATACTTAGTCACGCCCCTCCAGGGACTCTCCGGTCCATGGTCCAGTGGAACCACAACACCCGCACACGCCAGTCAGTCCGGGCGTGTGCATAACACTCTGCAAGTACCCTGTGGGTATCTGGCTCTGCCTTTCCCTTCCTGTCTGTTCCGTGTGAACAGAGCCCTGTCCCCCCTGCTCTGCCTTGCTCACCGCTCCGGCGGTTCTAGCCTGCTCTGCCTTGCTCACTGCTCCGGCAGCCTTGCTCCGCTCTGACCCTTTTGCTCGCTGCTCCGGCAGCCTTGCTCCGCTCTGACCCTTTTGCTCGCTGCTCCGGCAGCCTTGCTCCGCTCTGACCCTTTTGCTCGCTGCTCCGGCAGCCTTGCTCCGCTCTGACCCTTTTGCTCGCTGCTCCGGCAGCCTTGCTCCGCTCTGACCCTTTTGCTCACTGCTCCGGCAGTCTCGCTCCGCTCTTATCCTTTTGCTCACTGCTCCGGCAGTCCTGCTCTGCTATTGCTCACCGCTCCAGGCGGCCTCGTCCTGCTCTGCTCTTGCTCACCGCTCCAGGCGGCCTCGTCCTGCTCTGCTCTGCTCTTGCTCACCGCTCCAGGCGGTCTCGTCCTGCTCTGCTCTTGCTCACCGCTCCAGGCGGTCTCGTCCTGCTCTGCTCTTGCTCACCGCTCCAGGCGGTCTCGTCCTGATCTGCTCTTGCTCACTGCTCCAGGCGGTCTCGTCCTGCTCTGCTCTTGCTCACCGCTCCAGGCGGTCTCGTCCTGCTCTGCTCTTGCTCACCGCTCCAGGCGGTCTCGTCCTGCTCTGCTCTTGCTCACCGCTCCAGGCGGTCTCGTCCTGCTCTGCTCTTGCTCACCGCTCCAGGCGGTCTCATCCTGCCCTGCTCTTACTCACCGCTCCAGGCGGTCTCGTCCTGCCCTGCTCTTGCTCACCGCTCCGGGCGGTCTCGTCCTGCCCTGCTCTCGCTCACCTCTCTGGGCGGCCTCACTCTGCTGTGTTTGTCCGCCACATCTGTGGTTCTGTTCCAGAGTCCCAGTGTGTACTGGGTCCTATCCCGCCTGTGTTCCTACCTGCTAGTGCCTTCCTGTCTGCACTCTAGCCGTGCTTGCCTGTACCCCCCTGCCTGCATACCCGCCTGCCTGCATACCAGTTGTGCCAGCCTAACCAGTCTGTTCCTGTATTCCCCTGTGTGGGTCAACAGCCGTGTCCGGGGTCTGTCCTGGAGTAGCACCTGGTCCCTCTGCTCGGTTCCTCCTTGGTGCACTGGCGTCGTATGCCGTCGTGCGACCCTGGTCGGATCGGGTGAATACCTAGTTACGCCCCTCCAGGCATTCACTCTCCGGCACGGTCCAGTGGAATCACACGCACACGCCGCTCAGCCCGGGCGTGTGCATTACAACCGGTTGTTAGTGACAGGTTGAAGAGGTGGGTTAGGGATGGGATGAAAACTGTGGTAAGGTTAGGGATGAGGTGGGATGGGATTGGGTCAAGTTTGCAGGTGGTGAGATGTGATTTGGAGAGTAAAGAGGAGGCTTGATCTCCGTAATGGTGGAGAAGTGGGGTTTGGAGGAGGAAGGTTGAGTAGATATGAGGAGGTGCTGGAGACTTTAGGCAAAAACTCTGTCTTATGGTGTCAATCTTCTGCTTGAAGAATGAGGCAAAGTCTTCGGCTGAGATGAGAGAAGAGGGAGGAGGCGCTGGGGGACGGAGGAGAGAATTGAAAGTGTTGAATAGCTGTTTAGGGCTGTGTGACAGGGAGGATATAACAGATGAGAAGTATGTTTGTTTTGTTGCAGTGAGTGTGGACTTGAAAATAGTGAGGGATTGTTTGAATGCGATGAAGTGCTCGATGGACTGGGACCTTTTCCATCTCCACTCAGCAACCCTGGAGGCCCGTCGCAGTTCTTTAGTAAGGTTGGTGTGCCAGGGTTGCCTGATTGTGCGAGTTTTGGTATGTGTGAGGGCGCCAACCGAATTGAGAGCTGCAGCTGTTGTGGTGTTATATAAAGCAGCAGCAACATCTGCGTCATGTAAGGAATTTATGTCTGTAAGAGGGTGGAGGGATTCAGAGAGAGTGTAGGTCAAGGTGTTTGACGTTTCTGCAAGTTTGTGGAGTGGGGTTTGTGGACCTGGAGAGGAGAGGGCAGAGAATGTAAGTAGGTTATGGTCAGAGAGAGGGAGAGGAGAGTTAGAGAGGTTAAATAGGGAACAGAGGCGGGTGAAGATGAGGTCCAGTGTGTGGCCATCTTTACGAGTGGCTGCGGAAGACCATTGAGCAAGGCAGAAGGAGGAAGTGAAGGATAGGAGCTTAGAGACAGATGAGTGGGAAGTGTCGATGAGGATGTTGAAGTCACCCATTATGATAGTGGGGATGTCAGCAGAAAGAAAGTGAAGCAGCCAGGTGGTGAAGTGGTCTAAGAAAGTGGTGGCTTGCCCTGGGGGTCGGTAAATGACGGCCATTTGGAGGTTGGAGGGGGAGTAGATGCGCACACAGTGCGCCTCAAAAGAGGGGAGTGTAACAGAGGGCGGCAGTGGGATTTGGGTGAAGGCGCAGGTATCAGACAGGAGAAAACCTATGCCTCCACCATGTTTGCCATTGGGGTGGGGGTGTAGGAAAGCTGGAATCCGCCATACGAAAGTATCTAAATAAGAAATGTAAAAAAGAAATCAAGCTAGCAAAGTTATCTACAGAGAAAGGAATAGCCAGCGACATTAAAATAAATCCCAAATTTTTTAAAAAATACATCAATGCCAAAAAGAAAAAATCAGATGGTATCGGCCTCTTAAAAGACGATAATAACAAGATAATTATAGAGGACAAAGAAAAGGCTGACATATTAAACAGGCACTTTTCATCCATGTTCACCAATGAACACCGTGTTCCAAGGATCTTTCAACAAGGCAAAAATCAAAGTTCACAACCTGATATAACAAAAACAAAAGTATGCCTGCGTCTGAGCAAATTAAACAAATCCCCTGGCCCAGATGGCATTTATCCTCGGATATCGAGGAAATTAAGCTCAGTAATTGACAGACCAATGTATCTCATAGTATCTCATAGACTTTCTTGTAACAGGGGTGATGCCACAGGATTGGAGGATGGCTGCTGTGGTACCGATATTTAAGAAAGGTAAGAAGATGGATCCAGGAAACTACTGTCCAGTAAGTCTGACATCAGTACTGTGCAAAGTTTTTGAGGGCATCATAAGAGATGACCTGCAGAGTTATATCACAGAGAATAATAAATAAATGATAATCAGCATGGATTCATGAAAGATAGGTCATGTCTAACTGACATGTTGGGGTTATATGAGGAGGTAAGTGCAAATCTGGATGTTGGTAATGCAGCTAACATGATTTATCTGTACTTTGCAAAGGCATTTACTACTGTACCACATAACAGCCTTATAGTGAAGCTACAGCAACAAGGACTTGGGGGAACTATATGCAGATTGGTAAGGAATTGGCTAAACAGGAAACAAAGAATCATCAAAAATGGTACGTTCTCTAAATGGGACATAGTCAGCAGAGGGGTGCCACAGGGATCTGCGCTAGGACTGATTCTTTTTAACTTCTTTATTAATGACCTTGTGGGTGGAATTGAGAGTAAAGTGTCAGTCTTTGCTGATGACACCAAACTATGTAGGATATTAAAATCTGACCTGACATTAAAATATTGCAGAACGATCTGGATAAGATGTCTGAATGGACAAACACTTGGCAAATGAGATTTAATGTTGATAAATGTAGAATAATGCACCTAGGACGGAGTAATCCTATTGCCTTCAGACTTGTAGTTTAAGACCAGACAACTCCCTTAAGGAGAATACCATTAGACCACTAGAAATGGCAAGTGCAGAAAAAAGGAGGCAGCAATGAAAGATAGATATAACTGATAGTCGGTAAAGCGATTGACTCAAATATTACCTAGATATGGTTTCACATGTAACAGAAAACCGCCATCTCAGTTATACGTAGGTTTACAGTACAGTCTGTACTCTGGGTGTTGTCCTATATCAGCGGAATATATTCTACGTTTTCTTTATCTAATGCAGTTTATGAAATTTATCATGCTGTTTTCATCCATCTAAAATCAATAGGACAAGCTGAGAAAAAGCCTAAGTACATTTCTTCGCACAAACAACACTCTTAATAAACTGAGGCAGACATTGTATCCCATTCTCATGTATTTATCTGGAGTGTGGATTATAGAAAGTCTGTGGCAATGATCTGAAATAGCTCCTAGAGTATAATCATGGCACAAAGTATTTCTAAAATAAATGAGAGACATAGGGAAAGTCATGGATAAGCACGATATCACTAGGTGAATGGATGGATAAATGGATGGATGGATAAAAAATCTGATACAAGAATATTGTTATTAATAAATGTCGGTGTCTTTGCTGCCTGTATGATCTGGTTACTATGTATCGAGAAGTACTGATACTAATGTTTATGTCAATGCTTCTACAGATACAGTATATCTGATATACGCCATAGATTATTACATTAATACTGATTTATAGAGCAACATCATCTTCCATAGCACAGAATAGTCTAAATGATGCATCCCAGGTAGTACATTTAAATATGGATAACATATGACAGGGAAAAAGTTAAAAAATCCTCCTTCCTTAGTTACCCCATTTAAATTCAGAGCATCGCCCATTGCTTTAACACTTGCTGCCTTGTTCGGACTCACTGTACTGCTTCTTTTTCAGCTTCTACCTCTCTGTCGCTTTCCTGCCACATACGGGATTAAAATAGGAAGGTTGGCAGACTCACCACCAATTGTATACCGGTTTTGTAACTGTGATTACTGTTTAGCCTTGAGCGGTGAATATTCATACTTTTTCTTATTTGCAGAAGCAGCGAGAGTGCCAGGATTCTCAGTAGTCTCTCCGAAATTCTGGGAGAGTTGGCAATGCTCCTCTAATTACATACTGTTCAGTGTGTCCTATCTACAGGCACAATGCCATTAGTCAAATAGTCACACATGCACACACACACACGCTCATGCACATACACACACACGCTCATGCACATACACACACGCTCATGCACACACACGCACACACATGCCACTCAAGCACCATTAACACTTTTCATCCCCCCAGCAGTGAAATATATTAACAATTTAACATATCCATCCATCGCCAGCTCATAAATACACTATTTATGCTTTGGGAGAACCTTGGCCACGCGTTTCAGTCCAGGAAATGCATTTATCTTGCCTTGTGCAGGATAAAATTAGATTGTAAGCGTCCAAATAAATAAGGGATCAAGCTGCAGCCTCATTCTTATGTAGATAATACAGATTTACAAATTGTATGGGTATCATAGCCATAATAATAGCGACATCCTCACAAATCCATTGTCGTCATGTAGTAAAATATGGCTCCTTTCACCCGAGCTAGTTCTTTGTAACAGACCTACTTTTCGAGCAGTCCTAAACTAAGGTTTCAGGATCCATGTGTTTTTTCGGAGATTCGGTGCAGTGTGATCAGAGGGTAGACACTAGAAGCTGACAAGCAGCACAGGCCAGAAAAAAAAATAAGAGCTAGAAACACATATAAATTATCCTCAATTATTAAAAGGAGATGTGAGGCAGCTGCACGGCTGCTGTCCCAGCTCTGCTTTTGCGAGGCCCTTTGAAATTCTAATGTGCTGGCTGCTCAGCTAAGAAAGAAAAAAACCTTGCTGTAGGAAACAAATGAGGGAGAACAGACCTGGATTGCTACAAGCCCTGATGATGGCAGCTCAGGGGTCACAGTGCATATGATAACTAGAACGTTCAATTTATAAGACGCTACGACACTCCAAGATGTTTACTCACATTACTAACTGCTTTCAATGGGAGCCGACTTTGCTGAGGCATCTCTGACAGTTTCACTGTCATAGGCAGAGGGTTTTGCTGTTGTGCGCACGCTGGGAATTGTATTACTTTTTGCTTCGCTATCATACTATTTTATACACGTCTGCAGGCTCTGACAGTGACAGACTTTGAACACTGCATAGTGTTGGCTCTTGGGGTCAAGACTTTTTGACTGGACATTACATTTTGCCATAGACGAGTGGTCTCCAACATGTGGTTCTCCATCTGTTGTTAAACTACAATTCCCAGTTTGCCCCAAATTCCCCACTTCCCCCACCCACATGATGACCAGTTAGAGCTGTCAGGTTTTGCTGGGAGATGTAGTTTCTCGAGAGTTGATGATCACTATCTTAGAGAATGGCTGGTATGTTTTCTGGCGCAGGGCATCTCAATGTATTTCTACTGTATGTCTACCAGACATGGTGCAAAAGGAGGTCATCATTTTGATAAACCTAATAAAGGAACTATATAGCATGAGCAATCAAGATTTGATCTATGCTGCCAAAACTGTCACTTCAGCATTCTCATCATCAATTGGGGTGAAGCTAACTGAGAACTTCCTGATCTTTAAATATCAGCACAGTCTTGAGTTCTGACATCTCCACATCAAGCATGTTTCCAGTGTCTGCTCTTTAAAGAAAGCTGCACGTTCAATAGCTAAGCCAGCTCCTTTTTGTGGCTATGCATGCAAAGAAAAGGGAGCCGGCTTAGCTATTGAAATGAGCCAGTCAGCCAGCCCCCTTCTCACACAGCACTGATGGGTTGCCTAACCAAGAAACTTTCTCCTATGTCAAACTTGAAGTGGAGCAGTCAGGATTGTGTATGTCAGAGAACTGATTGCATTTTGTGACTGTGGTATCCCTTTTGTCTTCTAACCCCTGTTCAATGCTGATCAAATAACACTGCTGGGTGGGGAACTTTCACATTTCTATTCACCCCCTAAAGTCCCTATTGGCTCATAGCTCAGAGGAAACTTTTCCTTTGTCTGTGACCCTATTTAAGTGCTTACATGTGGTAATAAAGGAGAAGACCTGAGTGCACCATACATGGCTGGGCTGTATTGATTTCCCGAATGATCGAAAACAAATCTTATAAATTTGGGTTCAAAAGGCATAGAAGAGAGTGGATTTCACTCACATATAGATACAGTTTAAACCAGAAGTTTACATACACTATATAAAAAGACACATATGCATGTTTTTTCTCAATATTTGACATGAAATCAGAATTAACCTTTCCTGTTCTAGGTCAATTAGGATTACCATCATTTTAATATTTGCCAAATGCCAAAATAATGAGAGAGAAAGAGAGAATGTTTTAAGGCAGTTTTATTACTTACTGCAAAGTCAAAAGTTTACATACACCAAGATTATTATGCCTTTAAACAATTCTGGACTGCCCATATGATGCTGTCATGTGTTTGGAAGCTTCTGGTAGTTTTTTTGGCAACATCTGAGTTAATTAGAGACACACCTGTTAATGTATTTTAATGCACACCTGAAACACACTGCTTCTTAGTCTAAAGAAATCAGCCAAGATATCAGGAAGAGAATCAAGTCAGATATTGAGAAAAACATGCATATGTGTCTTTTTATATAGTGTATGTAAACTTCTGGTTTAAACTTTATGTGAAGATTGGGACAACTTTGGAAATGTAAGCGTATGAGTAAATTCTATACATCTACAATATATTAGAAACACATCTAATTATTTTTAAGTGGACAAGACTTGTAATACTACAACTAGCAATGTTTGCAGACTAAAAATATTGAAGAATATTTAGTATATCTAAGATTAGATCTTCTCTGGAACCTTAGCAACCAAAAACCATAGCTACCAGCCAGTTAGACATTTTCTTTTATTGTCACTGTTCATTTACAGTACACACAGAAAAAAAAATCTAACCATTTGCAGACTAGTTACCCCATACAGTATGACTATCTCTTGCTGTGCATAAATCACTCTGAAATGCACCTAAATTATGTCTTGCTCACAACAAGACAGGCTGCCAGCTCAGTGAGGAATTATATTACAGCTATCTATTGAGGGAGTGGGAGGGAGGAGCAGAGAGATACAGATAAACTGCTTTTTGGTAAGGGTTTTATCTCATCTCAGTGTTGTATACTGTTTATGGGAAACATCATAGGAGCTAGTCTCCTTCCACTAGCTCAGAGAAAACTGAAAATTAGAGATAGAACCTGCCGAGGGGAAAACTGGTGAAAAATTTAGGATGCAAGCCGTATAATGGTCACAAATAGTGTTATTCATAATGTACATACATCTTATAAGTCACATGCACATGAAAATTCATCATCTATGAGCTTCTTTGATATCATCTTGTATGATCCACTGTGGTAATAACCATTATGAGTTAATAGATTGTGTACTATGCATGTAATATACACAAATACTCTGAAGCCTACAGATCATAGCTGAAAGCCCTTTTTGCCCCCTTCTTGATATTACTCCTATGATCCCCAGGTATCCTTTCACTATATGGGCATAATGACTGGTGCAGGTCATGAACAGGTGAAGCACCAATCTCTGGCCTCGTCTGCAGTTTACACACCATTCCTATCCTCCAGACAGACCAGCACTATAGTTCGCCAACTATCGCCCTATTACAGTATTCATTTACTCTGTGGGATTGGTATTGGGAAATCACTTTATCTCCCCATATGTCATGTTATCTGTGCGTAATTGGTTTATAATAAGGTCACAACTCTTTCCCTTGTCCTTTACACATTGCTACGTTCACTAGAAGCTGCTGAAACGCGCTGTACCCCAAGGTGGCCACAGATTAAAAGCAAAAAAGTTTAAATATACAAGTACATATAATAAATACATCATTAGGAGCACTAGTTTCTAATTATTCATTTACTGGGAACTCATTTTCAAATCAAAGTCCAAGGATCAAAAAGGACAAAAGAAAAATAAAACGTCTTCCTCAGTGGACATATGATAGAGCCGGTTCAATTATCAGTCACATGATGTTACGTGATGCATGGACTTGGATGAACATGATCAAGCGACCCTTTGATCACGACATGCTCGCTGACCATATTGTGACTATAATACGTATTAAGGTATTTGAGCGTTGCACATAAAAGGATAAGTCAGGGTAGTACTGAACAATCTAACAGTACCAAACAACAATAAAGTGGGATAGGAAATCAAAAGGGATGTATTTCAACCAGCCATGATACGCTCCCCTACTGCTCAGTGATTATTGCTTAGCTATTACCATGTAATTGGCTTCTGTCTAGCTTTGAAGCTCGAACAAGCAGCGTATTTACCGAGAAAAAAATGCTTCTGTGCTGTGGCCAGGTCCAAAATGATAAAAATTTGTACGACTATCGTCATCCGGTTGCCCAAACTGGACATCCAGTATGCCCTAAAAGAGCATATGGATATCAGAGAGGGGATGTTTAATGCTACAGTGGAAGACTGGTAGACAAAGCCAAGTCTTTATATGGTCTCTACGTGGTCAACCACTCTTCGAAATGGGCCATACATAGAACTACATTTCTTCTGAAGTGGCCATTCAAAGCTACGCCTGGTGACATACAGTGGTTTTAGACTCCAGATCTGTAGTGATCAAATGATTATCAGGGAAGCTTACTTAGAATGCAGATATTTAATATAAACCCCATCTAAGCATACACACTACCCAGATATGACTTAAAGGGGTTGTACATCTTCAATATTGGGTAAAAGTGCAAAGTTCTTGTAAAAACAAGCAACCTTGCATTTTACCTCTTAGTAAAAATCTCTTCCGTTCTCAAGAACCAAAGGGATTTTTAATTATATTGTTTACTGCTTATTGCCCTGAATACTGAGCACCCTGCAATCTCTGAGTGGCCCGTAGAAAAGGCAAGGAGCACACGCTGCTTGCATACTCTAGAACTGCTTTAGAACTGGCTGCTCTGATGCTGACTGCATCGCTGGATCTGGTAAAGCTGCCAGCTGCCCCTGCTTGTAGCTTGAAGAGGAAGCTGGGGCCCGGAGTGGTGCACTCCAGAAGGAAAAAGATGGGACAAACCCTTTAACTATTAAGACTACTTAACATGAGTATTATAATAATGGTCTAAAATCAAGGTAGGATGTTAAGATTTTTAATAAATATAAAATACCTACTATGGTATATCCACACTTCCAGCCCTTCATACCAAATGAAAACTTTTATCCTGCAATCTATGAATGGGGCTAATGATCTATAAGGAACAGCGTGTTTGGGGATATTCCCATATTTTCAAGTTGCTGCCTATCCACAGGCAATAACTATTTCCAACAGTCCCATAGACAATGACCCTGATTCAGCCAAGCTTTTACACTATAATTGTAGCATAAAAAGCCTTGAAAAGTTGCACATTGGCACTATGCAAGATTGCGCTAAAATTTTGCAACTTTTGGTAGTCTCATGCCATTTTTTCCAAGTTCCCATTAAGTAGGTGGAGCTAGGGTGGGACATGGTCGTGGCAACCCCGCTTATTAAATTCATAACGAGCAGTGGGGTTCCTTACGGAACAAATCTTACTCCAGTTACCGACTAGAGTAAAGATTTGTTTCAAGGCGCACACGGAGGCACACGCCACTTTTCAGACTAACTGGATTCATTATAAGAGCATGTGTCTTCCTCAACAAGACCGTTGTGAAAAATGTTAGTCTTGATGAATCAGGGAAAATGAGTGTAGTTGTGGGGTTCAAGTCATCACTCCATTCATATTGTCCACCAAAGCCCCGTACTCTGGATCTGTGGGAATTCCGAAGGTGGGATCTCCTACGATCAGCCAGTTATCACCGTTCCTGTAAATACGTGCTAATTTGCTACGAAAGGGATAACCTTTCAACTCTATCCTTTATAATATATTAATATTACATACTGTGTAACTATAGGTAGCTTCAGGATATTGTCCTTCATAAATGTAAATGGTTCTGTGACCACCAGCAGATGATAGGAAAGCAGTTGATGACTGTGTCCGTTGACAATACCTTTTGGTTCTCCTGTATGTATAGCGTGATGGATGGATTGTTGTTCTATTCTATGTAGTCATTTTTACTTATTGTCATTTCATATTCCTGAAGTCATCTTCTCTTTCAGAGTTGAGATTATCTCGGACTCCATTGCAGAGACATGAAGAGTTATTACAGCCAAGAATGGTCCTCTGGGTTTTAGTCCACGATGATTATTGTAAGATGTGCATAAGACTGACATAAATATTTACTGATTTGGTAAAATACATATTTTCTGTACATGTATATGAATTCTACCAGGGTATTATATTGTACTGGATACATGTGTCATTTTATTATGAATTTTCTTTTTTTTAGATCTCCCTCTGTTTTCGATTCCCTGGACACATTCTCTACAATGAATAAGACAATTGTCTTTATATTCAGAATATCCCTCATATTCCTTTACATTCGTTCTGCCTGTCACAGGTGATCTACGAATATTAAAGAGCTCCAAGATGATCTAAGTCTTCCATATCTTACTAGTTCCTGGGATTTATTTATAACTAGGTTTACTGGAAGGAACATTAACTGTCAGCTCTGTGATCATCAGGTATTTATTGCATGTGGCAGACCGGTCCAATTCCTTTGTTACGAGACAGATCATGCATGTTAAAGCACTCTACATTGGCTTCAAAGAATACTGCATAAAGATTATGATGGGCAAAGAATCACGTTTGATTCTTTTCTATTTCATTTAGCACATTCGTAATTGTGCAAAAATGTTGCGACTATAGCATTTTGATGCCAGTTCTGCCAGCTTTGCTAACTTTTTGAGAAGTGGATGTGGCAAATTCATCATAATTTATGGCAAAAAAGTGGAGTAATAGATGAAAAATTTATTCTAGTCTCTGACTGGAGTACATTTCTTGCAGTGGTTCACGGCAGATGACAGATACAGCAAATTCATTAAGAGGAGTGTGCCTCTTAATTAATTTGATGCATCTTACTCCAGTACACTGTCTTTTCATATAAAAACGTCTTGTTGAGATATGTATTTTTGGTTTATTTGTGTGTGCATTGGACCGCATACAGATAGTGCCTTGACCAATGTTATCCTGTGCACTAGTACAGAAAACAGACCTGAGCAATTTTCCACGTGTCTTAGGATTGTATGGAAAAATCACAGCATGCAGTACTCTGGTCAGCTTTAAGGAAGAAGATACTGCATGTAATGGCAGGCAGCTCCTGCACCCGTCCACAAAGCTCTGAGCACTATAGCGATAACTAAAAAAAAGGAATCAACATTTGTTGGAACACAAAGGTTCCAATTTTTCAAAGTGATTCCACCAGAATTCTGATGTAAATTTCTTTAAAAGGTTGCAAAATTTGTGTGCACCGTGGAGTTGAGCAAAAATTTTTGTGACTTCTTGTGTCTTCACGCCAGTTTTGCCCATCTTTGCCAAAATGAGTGGAGCTGGGGTGAAATGGAGATCTGATGTCTAACTGCGTGATACCACAGTTCATCTAAATCATGAGGAACTATGGTGCTCTAATGCCAAGAATATTACTCTAATCCTTGACTGGAGTAAGATTTGTGGCCAGGTGCACAAAAGAGCATGCCACTTTTCACACACTCCTGATTAATTAAAGGGGTTGTCCAGGTTTTGGCACGAAAGTCTGCATATGGCTGCAGATTTGTGTTCTAGGGAATAGTGCGTGTTGTCAAGATTCTCTAGGGCAGGAGTGGGCGGTTATGTGACCACAAGTATATGATATGCATGCTTCTGGCCACATTCCGACTAGACGTATGAAGCCTCACTCAATTCACTTGTTCTGAGTGAGGCTGCACACGTCTAGTTGGAATGTGGCCGGGAGTATACATATCACATACTTGCAATCTCATAAACGACCACTCCCAGGCCGAGCATCAGAGAATCCCCACAGTGCTCGCTGTTATTCACTTTATTCCTTATATCTTTACATCTAAAAAAATGTTCACAATTTTTATTTTCTTCTAGCACCTTTTCCTGTATTAGGATTTTGTGAACAGTAAATCAACAGTATTCACATTACAGAAATCCCTGCAAATACTTTACCATTCCAGTGTGTTCTCGCTGAATGATTATTCCCTACAGAAGCACGCCATAGAATTGTACTTCTATCCATGTAATGGCAATTCGTTAGATTTAACCATGTTGTTCCAGCCTAATACCCATGATCCAAAACGAATCGACATTTTAACCATGTGAAATGTTCTTAATAGCAACACAGTGTGCCTTCACAGTTGAAATATATTTTGGAGTAGTTCTTCTTCTCTGCCTCGTCAGGATGTTGGTGTCACGTTTTATGCAGAATTTTGGTGACCATGTGTTTTGCTATCGGTGGTCTTCAGTCAGTGTATGTCCTGCATCCCATCAGCCTCATCAAACTCAGTGTCAAGGGTACAAAAAAATTCTAGTGCACACATTGGTGCTCCTATTGACAGGTTTAACACTGGCAAGGCAATATGGGCACTTCTCCTGCAAACGTTTTTCCTATCATTAGTTTTCTGACATTGCTGACATTAAATCATTATATCCTTATAATAGGAGCACAACTGATGCATTTATGCAGCAACCGAGCCACACTTGTGTTTAGTAGTCAACAGCTTGTACGGAAATATGGATCATGTTATCATTTCAAATTAAAGATGGAGAACTGAATTGGTTTGCATTTTCTCAGTATGAAGAATGAGAAAAGTCATCGATTTAGGTGCTCACTCTACATTATACACCATACTACCTTCTCCATTTACCTTTCCTGGCAGTGTCTGTATTCATCCGATAGATGGGAAAAGCATTATCATAAAAAAATGTATAATCGTGGCACTGAACTGTCCAATGTAAATGATCTACAGGAGGCATGTCTGAGCTTTAGACAGATGTTCAGCCATTCCCGAACTGCCAAGTACAAAGCAAACAGAAGAGGACGAGCAAAGGTATTATTCTAAATGCATATTGAAAGCAAACACCTCGTTCATCTTCATGGTCAATACTACGGATATTCAAGTAAATGTTGTACATAGGGCTTATGATCAGCTCAATATTCTAAGTAAAACAGGAGCTGCTGTCATCAGGAACAGATCCTACAGCCTTCAGGAATCTGCAATTTGGCCTAAAGAAGGTGAATAAGCCCAGGCAGAATCTGAAACTTCAATCTATAGGTCCTGTTAATCTATCCATCATTAATGACCCTATTGACAGATTTGCATTAAATATTTTTTCCATTTTTTTGTGGTTTCCATCAATGGCCAATGGCTACATAAAACTGTCCTAGGACCCCTACTCTTCTCCATCTATACCCTTGGCCTGGGACAGCTCATAAAATCCCATGGCTTCCAGTACCATCTGTACGCTGATGACACCCAGATCTACCTCTCTGGCCCAGATGTCACCTCTCTTCTGTCCATAATCCCAGCATGTTTAGCAGCCATATCCTCCTCCTTCTACTCTCGCTTCCTCAAACTCAATGTGGACAAAACTGAACTCATTATCTTTCCCCCATCTCACCACCTGACCTTTCTATCACAATAAATGACATCACACTTTCCCCTGTGCTGGAACTCTGCTGCCTCGGAGTAGCCCTTGACTCTGCCCTGTCCTTCAAACCCTACATCCAAGCTTTCGCCACCTCCTATCGCCTCCAGCTGAAAAATATTTCCAGAATTCATCCTTTCCTTACCACTCAATCTACTAAACTGCTTGTGCATGCCCTCATCATCTCCCGCCTTGACTACTACAACATCCTCCTCTGTGGCCTACCTGCTAACACTCTCGCACCTCTCCAGTCTGTCCTCAACTCTGATGCGTGACTGGTTCATCTCTCGCCTCGCTATTCCTCTGCTACCTACCTTTGCAAATCCCTTCACTGGCTCCCAATTGCCCAGCATATCCAGTTCAAACTGCTAACACTGACCTACAAAGCCATCCATAACCTCTCTCCTCCATACATCTCTGAACTAATCTCCCGATACATTCCCTTACGTAATCTCCGGTTCTTCCAAGATCTCCTTCTCTCCTCCACAATAATTCGTTCCTCACCCAATCACCTCCAAGATTTCTCCCGAATATCTCCCTTCCTATGGAATTCTGTGCCTCAACACTTCCGATTAGCCTCCACATTTGGATCCTTCAGACGAAACCTGAAAACCCATCTCTTCAAACAAGCTTACAGCCTGCCATGACCTTGCTTGCTGCCACCTCAACATCACCGGAGCTACTGCAACCCCCCCAACCTACTGTCTCCTTCCCCCTTCCTGTAGAATGTAAGCCCGCAAGGGCAGGGTCCTTTTCCCTCTGTATCAGTCTATCATTGTTAGTTTGTTTACTTTAAGTGATATCTGTATTTGGTATATAACCCTTTCTTATGTACAGTGCCATGGAATCAATGGCGCTATATAAATAAATAAGAAGAATAATAATAAAACATGTAAGTTTAGAACATACTTGTCAAGTTGGCCTCCTGCAGCATGTGAAGCCTGGCATTGAAAAAGTTCCCTCTAATCCCGTCCCTTTAACGACCACACCCATCATTGCGTTTTCCTGTCTACTGAATGTGAATTGGACAGTGGGAATCTCTGAAGATGAAGCAGAGTTAGGGCTCACTCACACCACTGTATTTTCCGCCCGAGTGCAATCCAACAAAAGATCGGATTGCACTCAGAGCAATATTACTCTAGGTGGCCACTCACATGCCTGATTTTTTACTCGGGAAAATCGCAACATGCCCAAGTTTGATCCAATATTCAGATTGCACTCAAAATGCAAGTCACTCAGTGAATGGAAATCATCGGACTGCACTCGGATGACATCCGTGCACTCACAATGGAGAAGATGGAGAAATTTGGTTCTCCATGTTCTCCTCACACTGTGGTCTGATTTTCTCATCAGAGAGAATCGGATCACACTATCCTCACACTCTGATTAGAGTTTGATCAGAGTGTCATCTGCATAATGAGCCCCATTCTCTCAAATTAGAGAATCTATGACAGTCTAACCCCAGCCTTAGGTATTCTCCCAGGAGATCTAACAACTCTTCTAGGAGTAAGGGATTGTTTTTCATAAGTCTAGAAATATGGGGGCCTAGAAATATGGCTTATTAAAATAGGGTTGAACTGCAAAACCAGACACAGTCTAGGGATAAGAGTGGTGTTGCTTTAAAAAAAAAAAAGTAGATTGCTTTCACTAATCCCGGACAAAAAATTCTTATGCATGACATCTATCTAAATGTGGTGAAGAACTCTAAAATGAAAGATAATTGAAAAACAATGGCAGAATAACTTATTTTAGTCAGGCCATAATTATAAAAGTAACTAAATAAGACCTGCATACACGGTTGATGAAATTCTGCTGAATCTGTCATTTTTGGTGGTCCCGAATGACCTTCTGATTTGTGTGGAAGCTTCCCGACTCTCCACAAATGATGTCAGGAAGAGAAGGATCTGGATGTTGGAATTTGAACTCCAGATCCTTTTATTTTCTTGCGAGATACTCTGCCGCCAAAGGAGACTGTCACCTGGGCTCTCATGTGTATGGGGGAGCTGAAGACTAATTTGTATGATGCTCAAACTAACGGATTACTTGTTTGGTGGAGAAAATGATATTAATACTCTCTTCACACACATTTCCAAGGGAACTAACTGAATATCCATGACACCCATTGTGGTCCATGTGGAACCAGTCTCGGTGCAAACAGATTCTTAGTTCTTTTTACATTAAAGGAGTTTTCCCATGAACAAAGTTAATTTTAATCAATAGATCTTGGAATGATAATAATTTCCACAATTGGATGTGTTTAAAAAAATGTTCCTGTGCTGAGATAATCTTATAAATGTGCCCCTGCTGTGTACTGTGTAATGGCTGTGTCTGACCGTGCAGGAACATGGTCTGATCATGCCACAGCTCCAGGGCAGGGGAGGAAGCAAAAGAGTATACAGACATTACAGCACGGGGTTGCAAATAATTCTTTCTTTGATTTTTTAATTCATTTTTTAAACACCGGCAGGGAAATGCTTTATCTCACAAAAAGAACCAGCTGTGATCCCGTGCTGTAATATCTTTATACTATTTTCCTCCCTCCCCTGCCCAGGAGATATGGTATGATCAGACCATGTTCCTGCACGGTCAGACACAGCCATTACACAGTACACAGCAGGGGCACATTTATAAGATTATCTGAGCACAGGAACATTTTTTTAAACACATCCAACGGTGGAAATTATCATTTTTCCAAAATAAATTGATCTTAATCAACTTTAAAATTTATTTTGTTTGTGGGAAACCCCTTTAAGTCTCTGTTGCTGCCCTAGATAAAGCTGCGGAACTATGTAGTAACAGAGTACAGACCTGAAGGACTCAGTTAAAGTTATTCAGAGGAGAGGGATCAAAGGGAATCCAAACTAAATTGTCAAATAAATCATGGATCCTTTAAAATGGACACCATAGTCCCAATTTATAATTGCAATCAAAGCTCATTATTTCTTCTATAGCTGCTTTTTGCCACATTTTGAGCTGGTGGGATGCTCTTTGTGTGGGTGTCCACGCGAACAACAAGGATTTGGTCGAACAACAAGATCACTTTTATTAATGAGAACTGAAATGTTTCCATATCATCTCAAGCCTGTGTTCTACCAATCTTCTGTAGTCTGCCGAAATCCCTGACTCAGTCCATTGCCTCAATTTGTGACTCTTTAGTTTCACATCAGAAACAAGATTTCTACATTCAAGCAAAACATTACAAGCAAGCGAGTGACCCAGAACCTGCAGCTAAATCTGAGCTCGGCTTTGTGATTCGCTATCCCTGCTGAGGTGAGGCAGGCTGTTACAGTAAGGTAAAGATTCCCTTGGAAACCTAATCCTATCTGGAGTGGAGGGCTTGGCATATTGTTATTTCTAAATCCAACCATCTAAAACAGAGATTCATTTTTTTCCACTGCAGATAAGGTCACTCGTCATCAGTATAAATTAGTAAAACGTTCTTGTCTTCTTATATAGAACAATTTACCACCTGCAGCTTCAGGGCTACAGAACTTCTTTAAAAAAGCATTAGAAGGTCTGCAAATCAGTAATCATAAACCCTATAAACAGCACAGAAACTAACCAAATTGTATTCTGCTTTTTAGCCCGAGATCGTGCTCTCCACCTGAGTGGCACAAAAAAATGCACAGAGATACCGTCTATTGCTGCCGAAGAGTCGAAAGGTAAAGGATTTCCAATGAACCTTTTCCCATTCTTCTGGACCATACAGCCACAGCGAGGCCCAGGCTTCAGTGGCTTCCCCTCGCCAAAGCTTAGGCTGAGATGGTTGTGCACCCAACCTCTCTACCTGGGATACCATCAGTGGAACCAAGAGCTCAGTCTGGGTCGGCCCTCCTCCCGAAGGAGAAGTGCCAGGGGTTTGCAGGTGAAGCGGAACCTGATGGCCACATCTTTTACACGAGATTGATCAAGAGAGAACCCATAAGGGAAACTCTGAAAAATCCTCATAACAAGGACACACAGGGAAAAGTATGACACACATAATGAAAAAACAATCAAAATAAATAGCGAAGGTTTTTATAGGGTAATACTGTCTGAACTTTTTATTAATGTAAAAATTACACATACTAGCAAAAAGGCTCTCAGTAATGGAGTGTGCTCAAAAGTAAGAAAGTTGAAGAGTTCTGTAAAAGTGCCTAAAACTCAATTGAGGTCCAACATCCAGTAAGTTCAGGCTTCTCAAGGTCACAAATCCCGAGGCACTTATGCATCTTGGGCTCTCAGACTACTCGGCCCATGGTATCGATCCTGGGGGATGAGGTCACCAAACCAGATGTCTTCATAAGCCACCTGTGAACACCCAGATGCTTCCACCCCTTGTACATTACTGTATCTATCTACATCAATGGCTACGAGCTAACCACTGATAAGAACAGATGCTACTCTTGATATTAGCCAAACCGCCGAGAAGAAAACCAATCAAATTGTATTTCATTACTGTGATGTTGTTACTACATCTGTGATTGGTTGGCTGTTATCCTTGTTTCAGTTTCTGCCTAGTAACGATGATGTAATGGGGAGGAGGGGACAAGGCAGGAGAAGGGAACGGAAGCAGGAGAATAAAAGTATGGCTGTTTAAACCTACCATCCAGCATCTCTGTGTGGCCTTCTGGAGTTCCTTTCGTCTGCATAACAACACCACAACTGGCGACGAGGAAGCGTTCATCATCAACTAAAGGTATTTCAGCTCTACAACAATGGCCTGTTTACCTGCCTTCCCTGCTTTTGATGTACATCAGTCCCCAGCTAACCTAGCAGCATGTTGGGAGAAATGGCTGAAGCGTTTTGATATATTCCTACAAGCCATGAACATATCAGATGATACCAGGAAGAAAGCCATGCTATTACATTATGCAGGGGAACAAGTCTATGATATCTTCACTACTCTGCCTAATACTGGAGAAGACAAAGACTATGAGCTCAGCAAGGCAGCATTAAGCAAATACTTCTCCCCACACAGAAATGCGGCATTTGAAATCTTCAAGTTTAGACAATTAAAGCAGTCATCAACAGAAAATATTGATGAATATCATGTCCGACTACGGCACCTTGCAGCTTACTGTGAATTTGCAGATGTCGACAAAGAGATCCAAATGCAGATTTTACAAGGCTGCATCTCCTCTAAATTACGGAGACAAGCACTCAGAGATCCCACCATGACTTTAGCAAAATTGCTTGAAACAGCACGTGTAAATGATACCGCCGAAAAACAAGCTAAACTCATAGAGAACATTGAGTGCGAGGCGGAAGCACCATCTTGTATAGCAAAGCTAACACAGAGACCGCCTGTGCCTCGTACGCAGGGGGCAACTTGCTACAACTGCGGAGGGTCGTATCCTCACCAGAATATCTGCCCAGCAAAAGGGGGGACCTGCCATAATTGTGGAAAACAAAACCATTTTGCAAAAGTGTGTAGATCCAAACCACAATCCCCTCATCCCACAGTACAACCCAGGTCACAAAAAGTCCAAACGCTGCAGCTTACTGACGAGCCTCACAGTACTTATCTATTCTCAGTAACTGCAGAGGGATCTCAAACACTGCACGCACTTACCAGTCCAAGGCGACTTATCCTGATAAATGGCAGTCTGGTGGAAGCCCTAGTAGACACGGGGGCGTCAGTAAACGTCATCAGCCGTGCAGTCTATAGCCGACTCCCGAACAGACCTGCTCTACAAAGCACTAGCCTAAAGATTTTTCCTTATGGTTCAGCATCGGCACTACCCCTGTGCGGCAAATTTCAGTCAGAACTTGCAGCTGACGGGAAGTCCATCACCGACACTGTATATGTAGTAGAGTGCTCCGCAGACACGCTTCTCAGCTGCAGTACTGCTATATCTCTGGGTCTGGTCAACCTGGTCAATAGCGTCACGGGTCCTTCGGCCCAACACATCATGCAGAGGTACCCCAATCTCTTTAAAGGTCTCGGTAAGCTAAAAGACATTCAGATAAAATTGCATATTGACCAGTCAATACAGCCGTCTGTTCAACCTCACAGGCGCATCCCATTTCATGTCCGCAAACTTGTGGAGCAAGAACTGCAAGATCTGGAAGCGTCTGATGTTGTTGAACGAGTTGAAGGCCCGACCCCTTGGGTATCGCCCATTGTTGTTGCACCAAAACCAAAGCAGCCTGGTAAAATCCGGCTATGTGTGGATATGCGGCATGCCAATCTGGCTATTCAAAGAGAAAGGCACATCACGCCCACTATTGATGACATTCTCGCAGACCTGAATGGTGCAAAAGTATTCTCTAAAATTGATTTAAAATCAGGTTATCATCAACTTGAGTTGCATCCAGATTCCATATACATTACAACTTTTAGTACCCACGTGGGTTTACGACGATTCAAGAGGTTGAACTTTGGTATCTCATCTGCGGCAGAAATATTTCAGAACGTTATCAGTCAGGTTCTATCTGGAATAGCAGGAGTCAGTGATGACATTCTTATATATGGTACAACCCAAGAGGAGCATGACAGTCACTTAGAGCAAGTGTTTCAGAGACTGCAAGCCTGCAATCTAACTGTCAATCCGTCAAAATGTGAGTTTAACCAAAAGTCATTAAGCTTCTTTGGATAAATCTTTTCTGAGCAAGGAGTTTCAGTAGATCCTCAGAAAATTTCTGCCATAAAGTCAGCTAGCCAACCTCAAAATGTGTCAGAGGTTCGCAGTTTTCTAGGACTAGTCACGTACTGTGGACGATTTATACCTGATCTGGCCACGGTCTCCGAACCCCTGCGACTACTCACGAAAAAAGACACTCCTTGGACATGGACATGGACTACTGAACACCAAGCAGCATCCGACTCCATGAAGTCTAACTGGCGACACCGTCATGGCCTATTTTGACCCTCTAAAGTCCACCGAGCTGATCGTGGACGCAAGTCCGGTGGGCCTGGGTGCAATTCTCACACAAGTGTCCAAAGCAGGCAATGTCTCTACCATTTCCTATGCAAGCAAAGCCTTAACAGAGACAGAACAACGCTATTCACAAACTGAAAGGGAAGCTCTTGCGGTTGTATGGGGATGCCTTCATTTTCATCTGTACCTTATGGGACATAAATTCACAGTGATAAGTGACCACAAACCGCTCATTCCGCTTTTCAACAAACATTCTTCAAATCCTCCCCCACAACTTGAACGCTGGTTGCTCCGCCTACAGAACTACCAGTTTCGGTTGAGATACGAGGCAGGAGCTGGTAATCCGGCAGACTACTTCTCGAGACACCTAACACCACAAACTACCAAGGACGACATCCCAGCAACTATCCTTGCAGAGGAACATATCAATTTTATTGTTGCACATTCTGTGCCAAAAGCCATGACTATGGAGGAAATACAACAAACGGTGGATTCCGATCACCAACTTCAGTTAGTTATAGAGACTGTTCGATCTAAAAATTGGAGCAATTTTCTTGCTGAAGCCCGCCTCCAAACACCAGATCAAACAACCTACTTGACAGCTTTCTTTAATGCACGACATGCTCTCTCCGTGTCAGATTCGAATCTACTGTTGCGTAACAATCGGCTGGTGATACCCCAGAAGCTTCAAAGCAGAGTACTGGATCTGGCCCACGAGGCTCATCAAGGGGTGGTGAAAACAAAGCAATTACTGAGAGAGAAAGTCTGGTTTCCAGGACTAGACAAAAAAGTAGAGACACTTATTGAAACTTGCATACCTTGCCAAGCAACTACAATTGACCATAGACGCGCACCCTTACAAATGACACCCCTGCCAGAGGGCCCGTGGACTGCTGTTAGTGTTGACTTCTGTGTTTTACCGGATCACTCCTATCTGCTGGTTGTCATGGATGACTATTCGAGGTTCCCAGTCATTGAACATGTTTCGACAACCTCTGCCAGGGCTGTTATACCAAAATTAGACAAGATCGTCTCGGCATATGGCATACCGGAAACAGTGAAATCCGACAATGGACCACCTTTTAATAGCACAGACTTTCGATCATTCGCAACCTATCTGGGTTTCACTCACAGGAAAATAACTCCTTACTGGCCTCAGGCCAATGGTGAAGTGGAACGGTTCATGCAATCAATCAACAAAACTTTGAGGATCGCTACCATGGAGCACAAGGATTTACAGCAAGAGCTACACAGATTTCTTAGACAGTACAGAGCTACACCCCATTCTACTACCGGGGTACCACCCGCCACTGCGCTGTTCAACAGGCCTATGCGTGTCAAACTCCCGAGCGTTCCGCTGAGTCCTGTTCAAACACCAATTGCTACTAAGGATGCCATATCCAAACAGAAGATGAAGAGGTATGCAGATAAGAGCAGTCATCGTTGCAAGCCGCCGGAAGTTTTGGTGGGAGATTGGGTCCTTGTAAAAAGATTAAGACCTAGTGACAAGTTTGCATCACGATACTATCCTGAACCCTTTCAGGTCACAGAAGTCAAAGGCACCATGGTCACTGCTCAAGATCACGGTCGCCAGGTCACAAGGAACGTGTCACATTTTAAAAAACTTTGTGACTATATCCCAGAAACAGACGAGGCAGATGGCGATGACGTCCTGCCGGGTCCCCAGAGCTCAGCAGTTCCAAGGGAGGATACCTCAGAGGACTCGGAAAGTTCATCTGGGACTGAGATGTCTCACCGCTATCCAGCGAGGGCAAATCGAAGACCGCCAGCCCACCTCTTGGACTATGTTCTGCAGTAAAAAGAAAAAAAAAAACCTTTGTACTAATGTGAATTTTTGAACCGTTATCCAGTTCTATTGTTGTTTTGTTTTGTGAGAAGAGGAGAGATGTGATGTTGTTACTACATCTGTGATTGGTTGGCTGTTATCCTTGTTTCAGTTTCTGCCTAGTAACGATGATGTAATGGGGAGGAGGGGACAAGGCAGGAGAAGGGAACGGAAGCAGGAGAATAAAAGTATGGCTGTTTAAACCTACCATCCAGCATCTCTGTGTGGCCTTCTGGAGTTCCTTTCGTCTGCATAACAACACCACAATTACAATAGGGTACCAATATTTATGGGTATGCAGCAGGCTACCAAGTACTATTATTTCTATCCTATATTGCCGCAGATCAGGAATAATACCAGCTCATTGAAGAAACCCACCTCGGTATAGAGACTTATTTTAAGGGCAATGCTTCATGGGAAAATAGATATTCAAAGTTAGCTCAAAATAGAGACCTATCTGCAGAAAGCATTGTTATGGGCAGGGCTGTGGAGTTGGAGTCAGACTCAGAGTCGTGGATTCGGAGTTGGAGTTGGAAGTCAGGGAAATTGATGAATCAAGAGTTTGGCTTACTGACTCCACAACCCTCGTTTTGGGGTTTTTGCCCCTCATCAGTACAGAGCAGGGCAAAAACCCTGAGACAGTTCGGTCTACAGATGAGCCTCTGTTTGGCTGATTTGAGCTTCTTTCTATCTACTGTATATTATTATTACAGATATACTTCTAATCAACACAAAAAGAGGAGTTATCTGGTTTTGAAAAACCCATTCTCACATTAGTCAATTCTGAGGTCAGAGAAGTTGGGTACCCTATCCAGCATAAAGTACACAGAGTCCCCCTGTATGGAGAGCTCGCATGTCCATGCATTACATGGGCATCCTAATGATTTCAATGAATACTTTATTTCCCCCATAATGGCCATGTTAAATTGCTGTAGGTTCCCTCACAGACTGATAGGAATCCCCAGTAGCACAACACCATCTGACCAGTTTATCACAGGTCAGCCATTTTAAAAAAAATTACCCAGAGTGGACAGCTCCTTTAAAAGTGCTTATATACACTTCAATAGCTGACCATGCATGTGTTCTTAATGGGAAGAAGAGAGCAAGCTGCTGCTGGTCACCTCTGGTGGTGGCATAACCACCCTTAAAATTCAAGATTAGGTGTGATTTTCAAGATGACTTATCCTTCGTTCCCACCATCATCTGTTATGGGAGAGTCAGGAAGCTCCAGCTGGTCTGCCCCACCGAAATTGGTCGGTTTGCCCAACTTTAATGGCCCTAAGTTTCCTAAAATCTCAAAAAATGTGGCTACAGAGAGCAGTTGTAAAGCCCCACCAACACTGGGTTACTTAGTCCTGTATCCAATGGAAGTTCACAGTATAAAACAGGTTTTATTTTTTATTTTAACTGCACAGTACTACGGCCCGGTACGTCATATACAGGGTGGGCCATTTATATGGATACACCTAAATTAAATGGGAATGGATGGTGATTTCAACTTCCTGTTTGTGGCACATTAGTATATGTATGGGAGGGGGGAAACGTTTCCAGATGGGTGGTGACCATGGCGGCCATTTTGGATCCAACTTTATTTTTTTCAATGGGAAGAGGGGTCATGTGACACATCAAACTTATTGAGAATTTCATAAGAAAAACAATGGTGTGCTTGATTTTAATGTAACTTTATTCTTTCATGAGTTTTTACAACTTTATGACCACTTATAAAATGTTTTCAAAGTGCTGCCCATTGTGTTGGATTGTCAATGCAACCCTCTTCTCCCACTCTTGACACACTGATAGCAACACGGCAGAAGAAATGCTAGTGTGGCACCCCAGGGGTCCGGTTGCCACAGTGGCCTTGCCTCCCTCACAGGGGGTGATGCCATGCCTGGAAGCAAGGAGGGGTCCCCTAATCAGGCATACCAGCATACAACACTTTCCTGGCTCCAGACCAGAAAGGGGAGTTCCTCTCCTTAGCAACTGGAATCTGGAGGCAGAGTTAGTAAGAGTCAGAGAGAGGAGTTGAAGACAGGACAGCGACGAGGAAGGACCTGGGGAAGGGGGCTGTAAGTCAGCTTACCCCAGAGGGACGCGCAGAAGAATCGGACACCGGAGTCTGAGGTTGTGGGGCACTGAAGGCCCAGCAGCAGAAACCGGAGGGCAGGAGACTGCAGGACTCCTGGCCCCATCAGACGCCCAGAGGCTCATCAGCACCATAGGACCCAGCACCGCCACCTGGGAGCGGCACTCCAAGAAGGCCTGAGCTGCCTGCCATACAGGTGAGGAACAGACGTTTTACTCAGGGACGAGGGCCGCAGCACAGCTACAAACAGCAGGGCCAAAGGGATTAGCGCAGAGGGAAGACCTACAACTTCACCTGGTGAGGTGGATTCCCAACTTGCTTCCAGGCCGCCTGGACCTCTACTACCAGCCAGTACCCGTGCCCCGGTCTGCTTAACAACCGCAAGTAAAGATAAGAGGAAACCGCCATTAAGTTGTGGACTGGTCATTATCTGCGCCATCACCTGCATTTCACCGCACCAACCACATCTACCCTATAGTATCACTACATCCTGCCCTGGAGCTAAGCTCTGCCTGCGGAGAGCTGAACCAACTCTGCTGCATCACCATCAGCTCCATAGAATCTGCACCACAGCGGCGGCTCCATATAGCCGCATACCACAGGTGGCGTCACAAACAATATATATAAGAACTTTATTCCCCTTCTACCTTTTCCTTTAATTGACCGCCCTGGGTCACGGACCGGGTCACTGCTACCGTAACATGCCCAGCACCGTCTGGCCCGGCTACCGAGTAACCCACGGCCCAGGGGGCGCGCCAGTAGCACAGGCTTCCAGTATCCGTTGTTTCAGATGCTTCACATCTCGTATCTTCACAGCATAGATAATTGCCTTCAGATGACCCCAAAGATAAAAGTCAAAGGGGGTCAGATCGGGAGACCTTGGTGGCCATTCAACTGGCCCACGACGACCAATCCACTTTCCAGGAAACTGTTCATGTAGGAATGCTCGGACCTGACACCCATAATGTGGTGGTGCACCATCTTGTTGGAAAAACTCAGGGAACGTGCCATCTTCAGTGCATAAAGAGGGCAACACATCATCATGTAGCAATTTCAGATATCCAGTGGCATTGAGGTTTCCACTGATGAAGAATGGCCCCACTATCTTTGTACCCCATGTACCACACCATACCATCAAGATACGAGATGTGCAGCATCTGAAACAACGGATACTGGAAGCCTGTGCTAGCATTTCTTCTGCGGTGTTGCTATCAGTGTGTCAAGAGTGGGAGAAGAGGGTTGCATTGACAATCCAACTCAAAGGGGAGCACTTTGAACACATTTTGTAAGTGGTCATAAACTAGTAAAAAACTCATGAAAGAATAAAGTTACATTAAAACCAAGCACACCATTGTTTTTCTTATGAAATTCTCAATAAGTTTGATGTGTCACATGACCCTCTTCCCATTGAAAAAAATAAAGTTGGATCCAAAATGGCTGACTTCAAAATGGCCACCATGGTCACCACCCATCTGGAAAAGTTTTCCCCCTCCCATATACGAATGTGCCACAAACAGGAAGTTGATATCACCAACCATTCCCATTTAATTTAGGTGTATCCATATAAATGGCCCACCCTGTATATTAGAACTATTTTTGTTACAATCAGAATGAAGGAAAACATGACTTTTTCTTCCAAAAGCAGTGCCACACCTGCCAACAGGTTGTATATGGTACTGCTGCTTCTTTCAATTCACTTCAAAGGAGCTAGGCTGCAGTACTAAACCAGATACAGGTATTGTGCTGTTTCTGGAAGAGAACAATCATGTTTTCCTAATTCTGAACAACCCCTTAAAGCTTTAAAAGTGGTTCAGATTCCTGCTAATTTTATAGGAATCATTGTTTATTTTGCGCCACGTCTTATTGCTTCCTTCCTAAATCCTAGAGAGTTAATAAGCATAATGTTCGCTGTTCAAACCATACACTATCAGCCCCCACTTTGTGTAGGTGTAGTAAATGTTTACTGAATGATAAAATGATGTTTAGTATGATTCTTAGAAGCGGGGATCTAGTAACCCACTAAAGTCGTAGCATAATATTTTAGGTGGGTAGGTGCTGCCAACTCCTTTTTAAAATTAACACAGAATCTAAATATTCATGAAAAAAGCATTGTCAACATAAATGCGCTAAACTGTGTATGATCCTAGAAGAGATCAGAAAATTGAACAAAGATATAGTGAGATTTATTGTTCATTTCAAGGTTACTTTTGAACAATAGAAGAGTCCCTGAAAAGCAATATCTAAAACAGTAGTAAAAAGCCGCAATACCAACCAGCAAACCACAGCTACACACAAAAATATTATCTGCACCAGCAGCAAAATTTATCAGCAGGAGCAATTTAGCACTATAGCTGGTAGTAGTCATAAAAATTTGACCAAAACCTGCCAAGTAGGGGTATTGTTAAACCAGTAATGAAATTTACCCAATCTCAGGTGATGCCATGTAGTGCACCCCTGTAAAGATCTACTATAAAATTTATTAGCACAGAATTTAGATTAAAAAACAAAATGGTAAATTTTGGACTTAAACTGGTCAGACACCTCTCACCCAGCCAAACCAGATCTCACACTTTGCACTGACGAGGGGCAGTATCCCAAAACACAGTGTCTGCAAACTGAGATTCTGGTTCTGGCTTTTATTCTAAGTCATATGACAAGGCTCATTAGAGAGTCGATGTTGACTTTTAGGACTTCTATTTCCTGTAGGTCGCACTAGAGTTCTAGTCCTCTTCCTCTCTGAAGAGACAATTTGTGGACTTAAACTTTGAAAGTGTTGTCTGTCAACGACGGTGGCGGCGCGTCCTCACATACCTTCCGGGAGAGTGCACATTCAGCATGCATCGTGTATGAGATCGAGTACGCGTCCTGGCAGGTATGTGGGGACTCAACATCTTCGGCACCGCTAACTTTCCGATGCAGAAGTGAGCGGCACGAGACAACACCTTTATGTTAGCTAATCAGTAACAGTTTTCCTACCAATAATTGTTTTTACATGTGTGCCATCACTTACTAAAGGGCTTATCTCAAAAACAGTGTTTATCAATATGTACCTCTACACAGAACAGATGATAAATGTACAACTGGGTTGAGTTTGACCACTGGGACACCCAACTTTCCTGATAACAGGGGAGCCAAATTTCAATTTGAATGGAGTAGTAGTGCACATGCGTGACCATCACTTACTACTGTGGATCTATAGGACTCTCCTTGTAATCGATGGAAGTACAAGCAGTTGGAGAGCCAGCTATCATACACTTATCATGCATCTTGTAGATGGGCGATAAATGCTGATTAAGGGATAACCACTTTAATCTTGGGGTGATCAATACAAATTAATGATTTTTGGGGGCAAATCAATCTATGTGTGTTTGAGGGTCCTTTACAATTAAGTATTATTTGGATATACATATAGCAAGCAGCTGGAAAGCAACTGATCAGCTTATTTTGTTTAAAAAATGATTGTTAAAGGTTTTTCAGATAAATCTACTGTTTATCTGTCAAACTGTTTTGCCATTAAGGATCTATTATTTAATGGCCCCACAAGTTTGCATGTAAACAGCATTACCGATTTGAAAATTGCCCCGGACAGCGTGCTAAATTGTGGTTTTTGACAGTATCACAGCCATGTCTTGGTCGCCTGCATGCGTGCATCTATCATATACACCCATTTAAAGAGCCGGTCATTTAATTGGATTAATTATTACGTTAATGTGACACTTGATTATTGTGAAACTATCTTTTCTTAATCAACGGTATTGTATTTTTCATCATTTTTGAGCAACATGTTGCGTCTTTAGTCAAATTCACAGAATTAATTTGAACCAGTCACAAATTGATTTTCGAAGCCGATATATGACATGAAGGAGCTAAGTGGTATTTTTCTGTACTCTAAAACTCCTCTTGACAACATCTAGACTACAAACAGAATCGGAACTAACATCGGTAAGCACCTTGTTCTCCTAATTGAAAAGGACAGTTTAATTCAAGATATCATCAGATGAGCAGCAATGCAGACAAGATAAAGCGATCTTTCATTAGACCACTAGAGCTATAAACAATTCCTCACATGTTTACTTCTAAACCACTTACTCCTTTCCCTCGCCCATCTCTAATTCCCCAAATTTTTGTCGGTAGGTCTTTTGCCCTGTGTGTTGTAACATGCCTAATTTTTTCATGATGCCAACCCCACTCCACCATAATTACACCCCACTAACTCTATACTCAGATTTCTCCTGTATTTTAATCTGGTTTGTTGTTTTTTTTTACAGTGATCAAACCCTTAACATATTCAACAAGCAAAACATGACTTGTAATACGGCTGCTAAAAGTATAAATGGCAGGAAAAAGTCTGAATTGAATTTTCCTAAGTGTCCATTTAGTTCTTGTTAAATCTTTTTTCCTAACACTTTCCATTTTATCCCATTTAGTCACATTCATCTTTCTTCTATTTTCTCAGTATTGTTACTTTTTTGCTGTTTGCGTATCTTATTCTTATTCCATTCGGCTAGGTTATTCTGTTTTCTATCTTATCTTGCCCAGGTTTATACATTTTCGCTTTCTCCTACCTTAATCTCTGGGTGGGATTCACAAAAATGAACCATACAAACTAATGGATTTTATGGGTCAGCCCAGAACCAAGATAACGGAGCTTTCCAGATAAAAATACAATTCTAAAACATGAAAGAGTTGTAAGGGTTATTCATATAGCTGAATAATAATAGCCAAAAAATAAGGCTGATATTTTGTAAGATAAGAATAAAATATATATAACAATAGTCAAAAGCAAATAATCAGACCATGGCCAGTTCATTCATTTTATTACCTGATTAATGGTCTCTGGTTGATATTTTTTGGCAATAGGTTAATTCGGAGGCAAAATCTGTTACTATTTTATATATTTTAATTACAATTTGATCTTTACTATCTATTTCTGATTTCTAGTTAAATAACTATTCTGTCAGATCTAGATGTCAAGTGTATAACAAGTGACTTATAAAAGTCAAAGAACATATTCTAAAGTCATGTTGACCTTGGTATCTTCAAACTAAATGGATCTCTCCAATTCATGAGTTTAGGCCCTTATATACAACCCACATCATCTCTGTGTCAGTACAGTTCTTTTTTATGTTTCGAATTGTAGATGGATAGATCGATAGATAGATAGATAGATAGATAGATAGATAGATAGATAGATAGATAGATACAGGTGCATCTCACAAAATTAGAATATCATCAAAAAGTTAATTTATTTCAGTTCTTCAATACAAAAAATGAAGCTCATATATTATATAGAGTCATTACCAACAGAGTGATCTATTTCAAGTGTTTATTTCTGTTAATGTTGATGATTATGGCTTACAGACAATGAAAACACAAAAGTCATTATCTCAGTAAATTAGAATACTTTATAACACCAGCTTGAAAAATGTTTTTAAAATCCGAACTGTCGGCCTACTGAAATGTATGTTCAGTAAATGCACTCAATACTTGGTCGGGGCTCCTTTTGCATCAATTACTGCATCAATGCGGCGTGGCATGGAGGCGATCAGCCTGTGGCACTGCTGAGGTGTTATGGAAGCCCAGGTTGCTTTGATAGCAGCCTTCAGCTCGTCTGCATTGTTGGGTCTGGTGTCTTATCTTCCTCTTGACAATACCCCATATATTCTCTATGGGGTTAAGGTCAGGTGAGTTTGCTGGCCAATCAAGCACAGTGATACTGTTGTTTTTAAACCAGGTATTGGTACTTTTGGCAGTGTGGACAGGTGCCAAGTCCTGCTGGAGAATGAAATTTCCATCTCCAAAAAGCTTGTCGGCAGAGGGAAGCATGAAGTGCTCGAAAATTTCCTGATAGACGGCTGCGCTAACTTTGGTCTGGATAAAACACAGTGGACCTACACGACCAGATGACATGGCTCCCCAAACCATCACTGATTGCGGAAGCTTCACACTCGACCTCAAGCAGCTTGGATTGTGGCCTCTCCACTCTTCCTCCAGACTCTGGGACCTTGATTTCCAAATGAAAATTGGAACTCTGGGATCTTGTGGAGTGTGTCAATGACTGCCTTCTGGACATCTGTCAAGTCAGCAGTCTTCCCCATGATTGTGGAGCCTACTGAAACAGACTAACGGACCTTTTTAAATGCTTAGGAAGCCTTTGCAGTTGTTTTTTGTTAATTATTTTAATATACTGAGATAATGACTTCTGTGTTTTCATTGGCTGTAAGCCATAATCATCAACATTAACAGAAATAAACACTTGAAATAGATCACTCTGGTTGTAATGACTCTATATAATATATGAGTTTCACTTTTTGGATTGAAGAACTGAAGTAAATTAACTTTTGATGATATTCTAATTTTGTGAGATGCACCTGTAGATGGCAAAATATAGGTGTAGCACTAGCAATATAGCAAAAAGTCACAGTTGAGAGTAAAGCTTCACAGACAATATATATGACACTCTGGCATACTGTACCTAAAACCAACCTCTTACTACCCCTACTCCACTTCTCCGCTTCACTCCATCATGCTACATAACATCTATATACATTAAAGCAATGCAATATTCATTTGTATAGTGAGAAAGATTCTTATATTGATTGATATAAAATACATACTTCTGCACTTTTCGCACCACTATTCTTGACGTGCAAGTTACAACAGCAACCCTGTATAGCTACATTCCACTCTTTAAAAACTGACATGATGATATCAGAGCTGAACTATTACAATAGATTACATCATTAGTATTAGGGCTCACTCACACGAGCGTATACTGTACATCAGCAGAGAGCTATCAGAAGGTTTATCGGCTAGCACACGGTCTAATATTACACTATGGGGATGTGCAGATCTGCTACTTTTTTCTACCGACCAATTCGGCATGAAAAAAAAATTGTAGCATGCTGCGAGTGCCTCAAGAATTCGGACCACCTGCACCCATACAAGTTTATGTCATTTGAGTGCAGTACGACATCCGTGGACCATGCAGAAGATGGAGAAATTAAGTTCTCCATCTTCTCCACACCTGTGCTCTGATTCTCACATGCGGGAGAATCGGATCACACTCAGATGACTCTCGGATCAAACGCTGACAGAATGTGAGCTGAGTGTCATTAGCATAGTCTGCCCGATTCTCCTGCATGAGACATTGCTCGTGTGACCCCAGCCTTAGAATATAAAATTGCATGGCAGTAGTAGTACTGCACTTTGTTATTCTTTATAATACTCCTTATTTGTATCTCTCCTTTTTCGATATTACTCTGCGTCAGATTCTTCTTGCTTCATGGCACATTTCTTGTAAGCAGATCTCTTGTCAGACAATACAGGGACTCCTTGCTGCTCCTTAAGCAAAATTCTCTCCAACCCTCCCTTCCGCCCACACCATTTACTGGGAACCATTAAACCCAGAGGAGAGACAGTGTGGCGAGAGAGTGCAGCCCAGCCCTGATCTAACTCTCACTAAATAATTCAGAGCTTGCATTAACTTATAAATGAGTGTGTTTGACTGATTTTGTGGTTGATGTACAGATAAATTCTAATGAAAGACAGCTACAAAATTTTAAATTATTAATTACACTGCCACTTAACAAAGCTCGGGCTGGCACTCGCTGCTTAACAAGATGCAACTTTAAGACTCCCAATTTGCCCAAAGGCTTCAAGTTGGTTTTTACCAATCAGCTAGTCTGCATCAACTTTTTTTTCCAACCCACCCCCATTCCTTAAAATAAATGAAGAGGTTATTATTTTATTAACATATGTTAGAGAAGGAAGTACAAGCAGATGAATGCGTTTCACATGTCACATTGCGCTCTGTCTTGGGAGAGATACAGTGATAAGACCTGAAGACACCGAGCAGGCGGAGAATTAACCAGCAGGACATTGTAACTACACTGCTCTAAGGCCTGTGTTCATATGCCAGGAAAAATAGACATGTGACTAAGGAAATCTATGGATACCCGGCGCTTTGCCTGCAGCCACCAATGTCATGCAAATTAACATTTAATGTTCCAGTGCTGTCAATCTGCATAGATTTGCAAACTGAAATCTATAGGAAAGTGCTAACCTGTTTATCCTGCCTTGTTCCTAGCAACACTCAACACTACATTTAATTACTCAAGACACATGGGAATTGAAAAAAAAAACGTGCACGTAACCAGGATTAGGCAATTAGACAATTTAGTCTTTATAAAGAACTATTTTAACCACTGCTGATTTTCTCTAACATGAAAAGGGATAACAGATATTAAAAGATATATGTTTATTCTATAAATGGATGATAGATATTTAGATAAGAAAAAAAAATACAATTTTGATGGGAATATGGGCACAAAGCCCCCCAATGTTATCACCAAAATCTCTTGTACACACATTCAAATAATGGGGGCAGAGCTCCAAAGTCAGATGGTGAGAAAATGGATTTTAATCAGCACATGCAACGTTTAGGCTCAAAATAGCAGAGAATGGTTGTTCCATCTTGAGCCAAAACCTTGCATAGGATGATTAAAATCCATTTTCTCACCATCTGACTTTGGAGTGCTGCCCACTTTTTTGGGATTTTGGATGATAGATAGATAGATGATAGATAGATAGATAGATAGATAGATAGATAGATAGATAGATAGATAGATAGATAGATAGATAGACTGTGCAATCAGTTGCCATACATGGAGTAGGAAAGGATTTTTTTCCCTAAGGCCAGGGTCAGTCGGTCATAGATTCTCTTCTAGGAGAGAATCGGGCCGATATTGCAAATGACACTGATTAAACTCTGATCAGGATTTGATCAGAGTGTCAGCATAGTGTGATCTGATTCCATCTTCTCCATTGTGTCAGTGTGCGGAAATTGGATGTCATCCTAGTGCAGTCCAATGTTTTCCACGCACTCATTCACTTGCATGGCTGAGAGCGATCCAAATATATCCAAACTCGGACATGCTACGAATTTTTTCCTTGGACTGGCTGGGATGCAGTGCACAGCCCAATAGAATAACATTGGCCCGAGTGCGATCCAATGTTTTGTCAGCTCACACTTGGACGGAAAATACGGTGCTGTGCACCTGCCCAAATATGGGGCAATTAGCTTCTGGCTCATAAGGTTTTTGCCTGCCTCTGGGTTAACTTGTTGGGTTGATGAGTTGTTGTTGTTGGGTTGTTGAGAGATGAGCGGACTCGAATGTCAAAGTTCGTGGTTTGTACCGGACACTCAGTGTCCGGTGGTGAACTCAGAACACAGACTTCTCCCAGAAGTCAGTTTTAATGTTGGAAGTTCCAGGGGAAGTTAGGGAGGAGAGAGAGAGATTTTTCCAGCTTCGAAGTTCGGGTCCCCATAAATTTCAATGGGGTTCGGGTCCCTAGTTATAGGTTAAACTCGATGGACTTGTGATTTCTTTCAACCTTCAACTATGAAAGTGAACAATGAAACAATTGATCAATAGATATCACATAATCCATAGCTTACACCCAAGTGATTTGAAACCATAAAAATTGAGACTAAAGACATATCAAATAATGCCTTAGATTATCTTACTTCCCATCTATCTGCTATACAACTATGGCCCTATAACTCATCTTAAGCGCATAGTGACACAACAAATGAATGAAGCCCAGTGCACTAGCTAGTAATATAGCATAGAAATACCTAGGAGTCTTGAATCCGCAGTTTGATATACAATGTACATAATGTAATAATACTAATTAGAAACGGTTAACACAAAATTGATCATTGTATTAAAAGCGCTGATTACCAATTACAGTAGTTTATAAAAAGAAGTGTTAGTAAATAGAAATTAGCCAAAACTTTAAAGTGAGCTTTTTTGGCACTTCTCCAATGGTCACATTGTTTAGTTGAATTTTAAAAAATCTGTGTATGTTGAAATGCTGGAACATGGATCCATAGCTCAGCTCAGGTTTATATGGATCCACAGTTCTGGAGATAACGTTAAATATTATCATGGGGGTGTTATCCCCCTGTGTACTGAATACATATATAAATGTCTTGGTCGGACCATTACTACAATATACACCAAATTAGATAAAAGATATATTTTGTTCAGCTTTAGTATTCTTGCTCCATGCTTACTACTGACTTGTCAAAATATGCCGAGTCCATTTCCTTTATCAATTTCACATATGAATAGTTTTCTGGGAGGGGGGATCTGTATGAGAAGAAATCATTGCAATGGCAGAAGCACCTTGGTGGATACCTTAAAACGCTGTAGTTAATGTTCTGCATAAAAATATGGCATCATATATTAAGCAGTTGTTAAGACTGAAAGGCTTTAAAGAATCAATGTTCCCATTAATGGAGGCCTCCAAGGGTTCACTTTTCTGGCTGCTTTATGCCCTTGAACACTCTTCAAGGACAAGCGGAGGGAAAGCATCAAACTGCGAGTGGAGATCTCGCTTGATTAGTACAGTAGACTTGAAGTCTTCCTCTAAAGGATGGAGTCAATATGGCACGGCTTCAGAGTTATTTGGGCAAGATGAAATATTAAACTATAGGTTATAGAGAGGAAATGAAGTACCCTGGAGAAACGCCATCGTATTATTATTATTATTGTTTTCTCATTCGTGAGTAGAAGAATTATTTTTTCCAGTAACCTGTCACCTTGACACCAAGGCAAAGGGGAATGACCTGCTCAACTCTGCTGGGTATAGAAGCAGCAAATATATAATATAAATGGCAATTCCTAGGGGGTAAAATTCCATATGAAGCTACAGCTGTAGCAGATCTTGACAAGAAGAGCATTAGAAGTACCTCCTATCGGGTATTGTGCCTCTCTCGGCACAAACACATCTTCTGAAATGCTTGCTTCAACAAAGTTATGGGGCATATCGTTTTTAGGAAGCACGTTCTTCGTTTTAACATAAACCCATCCTACGGAGCACAGCCATATTTAGTGTAAGCAGCTCATGAAGTGTGAAGCCTGTTAACACCATCGCTCCCTGAACGTAGGCACGTAATTCCCCGGCTGCTAGTCATCTCAGGGTTAATACAGGGCTTTTTACACAAACTAGGTCTGACTGAGTTGTCCTCAGGAGATGGTTTGGAAAAATCATTTCAGACACTTGCTTCGTACCCACTTCCCAGTCCTTTTCCTCCAAGATGCAGCATGTCTCTCACACCTTTAATAACCTGCTGATGTGATCCATGCTAATCTGTAATGTCCCTGCTCCCTTAGGGAATTACATCACCATCTGTTTTCTTCTATTTGACATTTTTTTTAATGCCAGGATAATGTGTTTATCTCCAGACTTGGTCGTACCGCCCAGTTGTGACCAACTGCCACCCCAACTCCGTCACCAGCACAACAGCCCAGTACCAGCTGTTTAGCGTCCTGGAGTTATGTGTGAGGCTTCCCAGGACACCGACATAAAAGCAACTTATTATTCAGGCAATATAACCCTAAATTCCTTTATGAATTATTGATCAGTCTGCAAGACAGCACAACGATCCTGCAGTGCACGCAGGTACAGATCTCAATAAGTAGCCTGGAATAATAAAACCCAACGCGTTTTATGCCAGAACTATATTTCATACAGAAATAGATAGATAGATGAATACAAGTGCTGCAGTGGAGCAATTGGATTCCCGCTTCTCTGACACTCCAGGGGAGACTTTGGTTAGTAGTAGTAACAGTTGACAACTTAAGTTTGTTATTCATACAGTACCTTAAAGGGACCCTCAATCCTAAAGTCTATTTTATCTACTTTTTCTGTGCATCTGAATCTGATTTCTACCCTTTAACTAGCCATTTTAGGCTAGCAAGAGGCAAACTGGTTTTCTTTTTTTGTCTCTTTTTCAGATCCTCCAGAACCATAGTCCACTTCTTACTCCATACTACATACTCCAGAATCGGTCATAAAGTTTATCTAGTACAAATTATGCTGGATTAATAATAATAAATGAGGTACAACTATGCAAATGACTGAACATAGGGGTCATAGGCATAGACAGGGGAATTAAGCTAGAATCGGGGCACAGATGACTTAAGAATGTCAGGTGCAAAGTTGGCACTTACTATTAGAGGGAGAGAGGAATGAGGGGAGAGAAAAGGACAGAGAACAGTCACACTATGTGGGCATACAGTTAAAACATCTAGGTAAATCTATTGTATCCAAATTATAGTGCCACTATTATCCCACAGTTTCCGGGGGAACGTTATAATGGATACGGCGAGTGCAAGCTTCAAGAAGTTTGATATTATTTGCCCGTGTGTCATAAGTTCTCTATGTCTATTCCATATATCACCTATATATCTACTGCACCTATCATCAATCTAGCTATCAATCATCGATACGGAATCTACGTATACAGAAAGATTTCAGCTATAACCCCATCCAAATCTGTCTACACAAGCATCACGGACAAGCACAGAACCCCTTATAATGATTATAATGACACCCCCTGCTATTCTTCATGGGTGATGAGAAGTCAACCAGTCAACTAGAGCTGAGCCTCTCAATGATCTGAATGATTCTGCACTTTGAAAACAGCAGGAATGTGTTAATTATCCCTGCCCAGCCTCTTCACTGTCAGACATGGCCCCCAATCTCTAAGAACTTCAGACATTTCACATAAACAATGGGTTAATTCCGATACACAGTAGTAAGAATGTCTGCTGTGGAGTGCTGTGGGGGGCACAGGGGCCAAGCAATCTATTCCTTTCTGGATCAAGAGATGTGAAGATATTTCTGAGCAACATGAATTATTCAGCATTAGGACAGTGAGATTCAGTGCGTCCACATTACATATGTGTGATGTCTGGGTAATATGTCAGACTGGTATTTATGGCACATACTGTCTGTAAGGGAGATCCAAACTGCATGGACATGTCTGCTTCTTCCACATATATGTGCTATATGTATAATATGTAAGACAGGCACCAGTGTCACATGTGTGCTATATACATAATATGTAAGACAGGCACCTGTGTCACATGTGTGCTATATGTATAATATGTAAGACAAGCACCTGTTTCACATGTGTGCTATATGTATGATATGTAAGAATGGCACCAGTGTCACATGTGTGCTATATGTATAATATGTAAGACAGGCACCAGTGCTACATATGTGCTATATGTATAATATGTAAGACAGGCACCTGTGTCACATGTGCTATATGTACAATATGTAAGACAGGCACCAGTGTCACATGTGTGCTATATGTATAATATGTAAGACAGGCACCAGTGTCACATGTGTGCTATATGTATAATATGTAAGACAGGCACTAGTGTCACATGTGTGCTATATGTATAATATGTAAGACAGGCACCAGTGTCACATGTGTGCTATATGTATAATATGTAAGACAAGCACCTGTTTCACATGTGTGCTATATGTATAATATGTAAGACAGGCTCCAGTGTCACATGTGTGCTATATACATAATATGTAAGACAGGCACTTGTGTCACATGTGTGCTATATGTATAATATGTAAGACAAGCACCTGTTTCACATGTGTGCTATATGTATGATATGTAAGAATGGCACCAGTGTCACATGTGTGCTATATGTATAATATGTAAGACAGGCACCAGTGCTACATATGTGCTATATGTATAATATGTAAGACAGGCACCTGTGTCACATGTGCTATATGTACAATATGTAAGACAGGCACCAGTGTCACATGTGTGCTATATGTATAATATGTAAGACAGGCACCAGTGTCACATGTGTGCTATATGTATAATATGTAAGACAGGCACTAGTGTCACATGTGTGCTATATGTATAATATGTAAGACAGGCACCAGTGTCACATGTGTGCTATATGTATAATATGTAAGACAGGCTCCAGTGTCACATGTGTGCTATATGTATAATATGTAAGACAGGCTCCAGTGTCACATGTGTGCTATATGTATAATATGTAAGACAGGCTCCAGTGTCACATGTGTGCTATATGTATAATTTGTAATACAGGCACCAGTGTCACATGTGTGCTATATGTATAATATATAAGATAGGCACCAGTGTCACATGTGTGCTATATGTATAATATGTAATACAGGCACCAGTGTCACATGTGTTGTATATGTACAATATGTAAAACAGGCACCAGTGTCACATGTGTGCTATATGTATAATATATAAGATAGGCACCAGTGTCACATGTGAGCGATATGTATAATATGTAATACAGGCACCAGTGTCACATATGTGCTATATGTACAATATCTAAGACAGGCACCAGTGTCACATGTGTACTATAAGTATAATATGTAAGACAGGCACCAGTGTCACATGTGTGCTATATGTATAATATGTAAGACAAGCACCAGTGTCACATGTGTGCTATATGTAAAATATGTAAGACAGGCTCCAGGTGTCACATGTGTGCTATATGTATAATATATAAGACAGGCTCCAGTGTCACATGTGTGCTATATGTATAATATATAAGACAGGCTCCAGTGTCACATGTGTGCTATATGTACACTATGTAAGACAAGCACCAGTGCCACATGTATGGTATGCCATTAGGACTTTTCAACAGAATTTACAACATAAATGTAACCCTGACACGTATAGTACATATAGGTATGTGTGATGTGTGTATAATGTGTAACCCTGACACATATAGCACTTATAAGTATGTGTGATGTGTGTATAATGTGTAATCCTGACACATATAGTATGTATAGGTATGTGTGACGTATGTATAATGTGTAACACTGACACATATAGCACTTATAAGTATATGTGATGTGTATAATTGTAACAGTAGCACATATAGCCATTATAGGTATGTATGTACAATGTGTAACACTGACATATATAGCCATTATAGGTATGTGTGTGTATAATATGTAACACTGACACATATAGCCCTTATAGATCTATATGTGTGAGGTGTATATAATATTTAACACTGGCATTTGTAAGACTGGTATGTATGTGTTTAACATGTAACATAGGCACATATAGCTCTTAAAGATATGTGTGATGTGTGTATAATATGTAACACTGCCACATATAGCACTTATGGGCATGAGTAGTGAGTGTATAATATTTAACACTGCCAACTATAACACTTATATCAGTGTATGTGTATATAGCATGTAACACAGGCACATATATCATGTACAGCATGTCGCATATGTAACATTACTTGTAGCACTCAGATATGTGCAATGCATGTATAATATGTAACATATAGCGCTTAGGTATGTATGTGTGTATAACATGACTTGTGTCTGACTAATAGGTATGTATGTGTGTATAACATGACTTGTGTCTGACTAATAGGTATGTATGTGTGTATAAGATGTAACCCAGACACATACAGCATGTGAGATAGGTAACGTTAAGTAACATATGTAACTTGTAGCACTTACAGATACATGTATAATAAGTAGCACATATAGCGCCTATCCTCTATACTGTGTGAGTGTATGACGTGTAACCTCGGTACCTATAGCACATATACATATAAGTGATGCCTGTATGGTATATAACACCAGTACCTATGGCACTTATATGTATGGGTGATGGGTGTATAACTTGTACCCCTGGCACATATGGTCCTTACACCTATGTGTGATGTGTACAGGATGTGCCAGTGGTGCCCATATCACTTATACCCATGTGTGCTTTGTGGATTACATGTAAACCAGGTGCCTACAGCTGAAAAGTAAAGTGTAGAGGCGTCCCGGGCATCCTGTGCCATCTCCGGTCCCTGCCCGCATCCACTCCGGGTCCTACCTGTGCGCTGCATGATGCCACCTGTCAGCATCTCGGGCACTGGCTCCTGCGGGCACTCCTGAGAGACAGCAGCTTAATCCGAGAGGCAGAGACGGAGCCTTCCCCTCCCAGGTGTTCCCTTCTACTTAGTGTCCCACCGAAGAGACGATCAATCCGGGAGCCGGGCACAGTCCGGGAGGCAGCGCGGAGCCTCCGCTGAAGTCTGCGGCTGCTGCTGCCGGGCGGTCGGTGTCCTCGGAGCCCTGCTCTCCGCTGAGATCCTGGGACGACGGCTGGAGACGATGGCTGTCCCGGAGCAGCGCTGGGGTAGACCGCTGGCTATGGAGCCCTTCTCCTTCTCCCAGTTTTGTCTATCCTCTGGGTATTTAGGGGGGGAAGACGCCCCCCTTTTTGGCTGAGAATTGTTCACACCTCTCCACCCCCTTAGTGTTGGGGGAAAAGAGTCTAAGGAGAGTCATTGAGCCCCTTGTCACCAGTAACTGTGCCAGGGCTGAGAGACTGCCAGAGACAGCCAGAGATGACAAGAGACAGAGCCTGCCTTCCTTCTCCCTGTGTATAATGTATCTGTCTGTGCTCCAGCCTTCCTCACTCCCTCTCTTCTCCTCCCACTTTTCTTTACCTTTCTCCACTTATCGCTTCCTACCTGGCTGTCTCTATATCAGTAGTGCTCTCTAGATCTCCCTACCTGGCTGTCTCTATATCAGTAGTGCTCTCTAGATCTCCCTACCTGGCTGTCTCTATATCAGTAGTGCTCTCTAGATCTCCCTACCTGGCTGTCTCTATCAGTAGTGCTCTCTAGATCTCCCTACCTGGCTGTCTCTCTCAGTACTGTACTCTAGATCTTCCTACCTGGCTGTCTCTATATCAGTAGTGCTCTCTAGATCTCCCTACCTGGCTGTCTCTATATCAGTAGTGCTCTCTAGATCTCCCTACCTGGCTGTCTCTATATCAGTAGTGCTCTCTAGATCTCCCTACCTGGCTGTCTCTATATCAGTAGTGCTCTCTAGATCTCCCTACCTGGCTGTCTCTATATCAGTAGTGCTCTTTAGATCTCCCTACCTGGCTGTCTCTATCAGTAGTGCTCTCTAGATCTCCCTACCTGGCTGTCTCTATCAGTAGTGCTCTCTAGATCTCCCTACCTGGCTGTCTCTCTCAGTACTGTACTCTAGATCTTCCTACCTGGCTGTCTCTATTGATCTCTAGATCTTTTTACCTGGCTGTCTCTATCGGTAGTGCCCTCTATATCTCCATATCTGGCTGTCTCTATCAGCACTGCTCTCTAGATCTTCCTACCTGGCTGTCTCTGTCAGTAGTGCTCTCTATATCTCCAAATCTGGCTGTCTCTATCAGCACTGCTCTCTAGATCTTCATACCTGGCTGTCTCTATCAGCACTGCTCTCTATATCTTCCTACCTGGCTGTCTCTGTCAGTAGTGCTCTCTAGATCTCCATATCTGGCTGTCTCTATCAGTACTGCTCTCTAGATCTCCATACCTGGCTGTCTCTGTCAGTAGTGCTCTCTAGATCTCCATACCTGGCTGTCTCTATCAGCACTGCTCTCTAGATCTCCATACCTGGCTGTCTCTATCAGCACTGCTTTCTAGATCTCCATACCTGGCTGTCTCTATCAGCACTGCTCTCTAGATCTCCATACCTGGCTGTCTCTATCAGCACTGCTCTCTAGATCTCCATACCTGGCTGTCTCTATCAGCACTGCTCTCTAGATCTTCCTACCTGGCTGTCTCTGTCAGTAGTGCTCTCTAGATCTCCATATCTGGCTGTCTCTATCAGTAGTGCTCTCTATATCTCCATACCTGGCTGTCTCTATCAGCACTGCTCTCTAGATCTTCATGCCTGGCTGTCTCTATCAGTACTGCTCTCTAGATCTTTATACCTGGCTGTCTCTATCAGTACTGCTCTCTAGATCTTTATACCTGGCTGTCTCTATCAGTACTGCTCTCTAGATCTTCATGCCTGGCTGTCTCTATCAGTAACGCTCTCTAGATCTTTATACCTGGCTGTCTCTATCAGCACTGCTCTCTAGATCTTCATACCTGGCTGTCTCTATCAGTACTGCTCTCTAGATCTTTATACCTGGCTGTCTCTATCAGTACTGCTCTCTAGATCTTTATACCTGGCTGTCTCTATCAGCACTGCTCTCTAGATCTTCATACCTGGCTGTCTCTATCAGTACTGCTCTCTAGATCTTTATACCTGGCTGTCTCTATCAGTACTGCTCTCTAGATCTTCATGCCTGGCTGTCTCTATCAGTACTGCTCTCTAGATCTTCCTACCTGGCTGTCTCTGTCAGTAGTGCTCTCTATATCTCCAAATCTGGCTGTCTCTATCAGCACTGCTCTCTAGATCTTCATACCTGGCTGTCTCTATCAGCACTGCTCTCTATATCTTCCTACCTGGCTGTCTCTGTCAGTAGTGCTCTCTAGATCTCCATATCTGGCTGTCTCTATCAGTACTGCTCTCTAGATCTCCATACCTGGCTGTCTCTGTCAGTAGTGCTCTCTAGATCTCCATACCTGGCTGTCTCTATCAGCACTGCTCTCTAGATCTCCATACCTGGCTGTCTCTATCAGCACTGCTTTCTAGATCTCCATACCTGGCTGTCTCTATCAGCACTGCTCTCTAGATCTCCATACCTGGCTGTCTCTATCAGCACTGCTCTCTAGATCTCCATACCTGGCTGTCTCTATCAGCACTGCTCTCTAGATCTTCCTACCTGGCTGTCTCTGTCAGTAGTGCTCTCTAGATCTCCATATCTGGCTGTCTCTATCAGTAGTGCTCTCTATATCTCCATACCTGGCTGTCTCTATCAGCACTGCTCTCTAGATCTTCATGCCTGGCTGTCTCTATCAGTACTGCTCTCTAGATCTTTATACCTGGCTGTCTCTATCAGTACTGCTCTCTAGATCTTTATACCTGGCTGTCTCTATCAGTACTGCTCTCTAGATCTTCATGCCTGGCTGTCTCTATCAGTAACGCTCTCTAGATCTTTATACCTGGCTGTCTCTATCAGCACTGCTCTCTAGATCTTCATACCTGGCTGTCTCTATCAGCACTGCTCTCTAGATCTTTATACCTGGCTGTCTCTATCAGTACTGCTCTCTAGATCTTCATGCCTGGCTGTCTCTATCAGTAACGCTCTCTAGATCTTTATACCTGGCTGTCTCTATCAGCACTGCTCTCTAGATCTTCATACCTGGCTGTCTCTATCAGTACTGCTCTCTAGATCTTTATACCTGGCTGTCTCTATCAGTACTGCTCTCTAGATCTTTATACCTGGCTGTCTCTATCAGCACTGCACTCTAGATCTTCATACCTGGCTGTCTCTATCAGTACTGCTCTCTAGATCTTTATACCTGGCTGTCTCTATCAGTACTGCTCTCTAGATCTTCATGCCTGGCTGTCTCTATCAGTACTGCTCTCTAGATCTTCATACCTGGCTGTCTCTATCAGTACTGCTCTCTAGATCTTTATACCTGGCTGTCTCTATCAGTACTGCTCTCTAGATCTTCATGCCTGGCTGTCTCTATCAGTACTGCTCTCTAGATCTTCATGCCTGGCTGTCTCTATCAGTACTGCTCTCTAGATCTTTATACCTGGCTGTCTCTATCAGTACTGCTCTCTAGATCTTCATGCCTGGCTGTCTCTATCAGTACTGCTCTCTATCTCTCCATACTGGACTGTCTCTCTAGAACTCCTGCCCTCTACTTCTGTACTCCTGACTGTCTCTATAGGACTAATAGACTCTAGCTGTGTACTCCTTGCTGTCCCTATAGGACTATAGCACTCTTGCCCTTCCTACCTGGCTGTCTATTGCAATTTAGCTGTGAGTACCTGGCTGTCTCTCTAGGACCATTGCACTCTAGCTCTTCTTACCCTGCTGTCTGTCCTCCTCTTTTCTCTCCCCCTCTTTCTCTTGCTCCTGTCTTCCTCTCCTCTCTCATAAAACGCCTCCCATATAAAATTTATGAAAGCGCTTTTTGCTTGCAGAGTTCAAAAATACCATCTTATTCCCAGAGCAGGCTGCTCTCAGCTGCCATGTGATGTTGCTGCTGCCTCTTAAGGTGTTTTTCTCTCTCTCTCTTCCCCCTGCCGCTTTGTTACTGAGAGTTTCAGTCAAGCGAATCTTTGCCTGCTCCTATTGGAGAAAGGAGAATGCCAAACTGAATGCAGGTACCTGCCCTTCCCATGCCATGACAGTCTGTGCCAGGCACCCATGTGCCTCCCTGCATGATGCCCCAGGCCCTCTTCTCACATAGACACAGAAGGCAGCAGCAGCAGCAACTTCTCCAGCCCTGATCGGAGAGCTGCAGCCGGCGAGCCGTCTCCCTGATGCTCTTTAATAGGATAGAAACAGAGAAAAGGCCAATGCCCCCTCCCTTCTGTCTCCCTCCTGATGCTTCTATGTGTCTCAACTTATCTGCCTCACTGTTCCGCACCCCTCAACTCCATGTGAGAAGCAATGGGTACAAATTTAACCTGGTTAACCACTAGGACACCAGAGAGGCCCACAAGGCATTATTCTTTGTGTTGCATAAACCTAGTTCTAGGATGTATTTCGCCTGAGTTCTTTAATGTGGCAGCTTGGTAAAAGAATGAATGATTTTCTCCTGCTTTGAAGACCATACTGACTACAAGAAGAGACAGAATTATTAATAGGATCCCGTGTAATCACAAGTGTATGGAAATGTAAAGGGTTAACGGCGCTATCGCTCTATAGAACTCGTGTCAATAGCATTTACGTTGGTTTTTGGAATATGGTTAGACTCAGAATAGATGAATGCGTAGAATAGCCTAGTGGATAGTGGACTACTTCTGGAATTTTTGACCATTAGTCCCATAAACAGGTAAGACCACACCAATATTAAACTTGGCTAGTGACTAGTGATGAGCGAGCGTGCTCGGATAAGGGGTTAACCCAGCACGCTCCGGTGCTAACCTAGTATCTTCAGCGTGCTCGAAAAATAGGTTCGAGTCGTGCATCTGTTCGACAGCCGCAACACCCCTTATCCGAGCACGCTCGCTTATTACTACTAGACTAGTGGCCATAGATGCTCACAGTAACTGTGCCCCAATGAGTTGGAAGATTCCAATCTCCATTCAGACTCATAGCTAGGCATTCAGCTGGATTCACTGTCCTAGTCGTGAACCTAGAGACCTTGGCAAGACCAAGGTGCTCTCCCACCATTACCTAGCACTTAAAGGGGTTTTCCACTTCTTGATCAAAATGCTTGGCCCCGATAAAATCAAAAAGCTTATACTCACCTCCCATGTCGACGCTGTTCCAGTGGTGTCGGCACTTGCTGTCCCGGGGCTCCCGTGCGGTTATTGTGACAAGTGAGCCCAGCTCCCAATCAGCGCTGACGTCACTGTCCCCTCCTTCTGTCAAATTAAACATGGAGAGGAAGTCCGGGCTGCAGCTGCTCTCTGACTTCATCTTCATGTTCAATCCGTACGAAGGCGGAGACATTGACACCAGCGCTGATTGGGCGCCGGAGTCAGGTGTCATAACAACTGCACGAGAGCCCCGGGAACGCAAGTGCGGATGACGCACCCAGGGGATGGGGACGACTCGCAGGGGCGTACATAGGAATCATGGGGCCCCATAGCAGAAGTTCTAATTGGGCCACCCCCCCAACAAAAAAATGTAAAAATGTAAATAATTGTCGGGGTCACAGAAGAGCAGATCTCACAACCTTCCAGCCTTTACTTAGTAATTTTCCTCCTGCTGAAGTCCTAGATCCCTTTTTCATTGCCCATAAAGTGTAGGGCCAACAAAAGTGCCCCCCATATGCGCAGTATAATGACCCTACTGTACCCCACCTCAACTCCCAGGGTAAAGTATGATGACACCAACACAGTATGATCCCCCAACTGCCCCACACCTCTCCACACTCCATGGAGTATAATGCACTCGCCATGGTGCTCCACACAGTATAAGTCTCTCGCCATGGTCCTCCACACAGTATAAGGCACTCGCCATGGTCCTCCACGCAGTATAATACACTCCCCATGATCCTCCACGCAGTATAATGCACTCCCTCGTGGTCCTCCACGCAGTATAATGCACTCCCTCATGGTCCTCCACGCAGTATAATGCACTCCCTCGTGGTCCTCCATGCAGTATAATGCACTCCCACGTGGTCCTCCACACAGTACAATGCACTCCCTGTGGTCCTCCACACAGTATAATGCACTCCCCCATGGTCCTCCACATAGTACAATGCACTCCCCCATGGTCCTCCACACTGTACAATGCTCTCCCCCATGGTCCTCCACACAGTACAATGCACTCCCCCATGGTCCTCCACACAGTATAAGACACTCGCCATGGTTCTCCACTCAGTATAATGCATTCCCCCATGGTCCTGTTCACAGTATAATGCAGCCCCCCATAGGGTAAAATGCAGCCCCCCCACCCGTAGGGTAAAATGCAGCCCCAGTCCTCCAGTATTATCAGTACACACTGATTTAAAAATAAATACATACTTACCGCTCCTCGTTCCCCGCTGCTTCAGTCTCTGCAGCTGATCACCTCAGCAGCTGCCAGCTCCACTGTCTGACACAGCGTGGCGCGTCATCATGCCGCTGCGTCAGACGCAGAGGAGGATTGATGGGAGAGGGAGTGTCACATGATGCTCCCTCCTCCAGGTTTTCGTGGGCCCTGGGCAAAAGAGTCTCAGTGGCCCCCACAAGCCTGCTGCATCCCCCCGGGGCCCCCACAAGCCTGCAGCACCCCCCCTGAGCCCCCACAAGCCTGCAGCATCCCCCCCAGAGCCCCCACAAGCCCACAGCATCCCCCCCAGAGCACCCACAAGCCCGCAGCATCCCCCCCCAGAGCATCCACAAGCCCACAGCATCCCCCCAGGGCCCCTCAAGCCCGCAGCATCCCCCCCAGAGCACCCACAAGCCCGCAGTATCCCCCCAAGGGCCCCCACAAGCCCATAGCATCCCCCCCAGGGCCCCACAAGCCCACAGCATCCCCCCCAGGGCCCCCACAAGCCCACAGCATCCCCCCCAGGGCCCCACAAGCCTGCAGCATCCCCCCCACAAGCCCACAGCATCCCCCCCAGGGCCCCACAAGCCTGCAGCATCCACCCCAGGGCCCCACAAGCCCACAGCATTCCCCCCCCAGAGCCCCCACAAGCCCGCAGCATCCCCCCCAGGACCCCACAAGCTTGCAGCACCACCCCCCCCAGAGCCCCCACAAGACCGCAGAATCCCCCTTAGGGCCCCCACAAGCCCGCAGCATCCCCCCCAGAGCCCTCACAAGCCCGCAGCATCCCCTTAGGGCCCCCACAAACACGCATTATCCCTGCATTATTCCCCAGAGCCCCCTAAGATCTCCACAAGCATTAATTAACCCCACCAGACTGCCCTCCAGCATTAACCCCCCAAATCCCTCACTTGCAAGTATCAAGCCCCCTCACCCCAAAAACAACAAGAAGAAAAGACATCAGACCAGCAATTAATAGAACAATCTCCTGTTTCTCAGCTTAGGATACTGACCTCCTCCTGCAGCTTCACCCGCAGCTCTGTCTCTGCATGAAACTCTGGCGTCTGGTGCTGAACTAGAACACGCCCCCGGAAATGACATCATACCTGGAAGGATCCCATACATTCTAGCGTCTAGGGCACGGGAAGAGGTAAGTATTGTGCTGGCCGGGGCCCTGAGCAGGCGGGGAGGCCCATAGCGTGCCGGGATGCCCAACGGCGAGTAAGCCCCCCGCCTGCTCAGGGCCCCGCCTCTTGCCTGGGTGCAGGAGGGGGAGCTGATGCGGGGGTACACAGTGCAGACGACTGCTATGGGGCCCCCCCAGCTCACGGGCCCCATAGCAGTCGCGTGGCCTGCCGCCATTGGCGGGACGCCACTGACGACTCGGTACCCGGGCCATTGCCTGGTTTGAGGATGTCGCGGTGGTCGACTCCCGAGCCCATACCCTGGGGTCACTCTTGAAAAAGGGGGAATTGGAACTTGGATAGAAATAAAAATAAAATAAATAGTTTGTGACGCCACCTGTGGTACCTGGTAAGAATTACCAGCGCAGCTGCAGACCTCCGGGGGGTGATGGGATGGCAGCTGGGATGTTTCTGCTCCCCACAGGTGGAGCGGGCCCCCGGGGCAGTGTGGAGTTTGATGGTGGGTGGTGACGCTGGGACATGTAGTGCGGAGGGAGAGATGGCGCAGCTGAAATAATTGACGGAGGCAGTGCAGTGCAGTCATCCGAGTTTTTACTCACAGTTCTTACGTAAGTTCCACAGGTACACTGTACGGGTGTCAGCCTCCCACGTCGCGCTGCTTTCACCAGACCGGGGGTTCAGCTCTTCCTCAGATGTGTCAGGCGTGCTTGACGGAACCCCGCTTTCCTAATGTTCCTTGCTAGACCGCCTTCTCACGCTGGGTCTTCTCCCTCCTGCCCTGCGCTTCCCCACTCACAGTCCCGATCGGGTGCTCTGAAGTCCCTCTGGGCACCCTGGAGTTCCCGGACCTGCTTGACCCTCACGGTGACTAAGATGAGGCTGTGGCAACTGCACTATAAAAGTCAGAAGCCTTCGGTTTTTCCAGCCGAGACCTGGAGTAACATGGCTGGTCCAGGGGCCGGTCCCCTTCTTGCGGCCTGATCCCTCTGACACCTGGCAGACTCGGGGCGTACGGGTGCCGTCCTGCACTCACCGTACCCCCTGGGATCCCTTCAGTAGAACGGAACCTTTCTCCTCTGCTCCCCTCCTGGGCCTCTGTCACTAGGCCCCACTTGTGGAGCAGAGCTCCTGACGAGACTCTGCTCCCAACCGACTGTCTTCACTAACTCCTCTTACTGACCTGCCACCCTAAGATGGCCTCCCTTTATATACCTCCTATGATGGTGCTCCCCTACTCTACTTCCTCCACCCACATCCACTACTGGTTCCTCCTACCTTTGGTTCCCCCCACTCCAGCCAGGGACAGGGCTCAGCAGGAAACACAGTGCATCTTGCCCTTCCAGCCGGCCTGGAGCAGTGTAGTGTTGAATGCGGGTGTTGGGGTTCCGGGCAGCACTCCCTCCTTACCTGAGAGAAGGAGACACCACACCTCTGGGTGAGTTGCAGTACCTCTGTGGCGACTGAACCCTCAGGGGCGCCACACCGACACTGCTGGAACGGCGCCAGCACGGGAGGTGAGCATAAGCTTTTTATTTTATCGAGGCTAAGCATGAGGTATAAGAAGGAGTTGACAAGTAGTGGACAATTTCTTTAAAGATAGCCTATCACCAATCTGGGGCTGCCATTTTTATTTATTAAGAGAGTGGACAGCCCCAGACTGGTGATTTCTCTACATATCATGCATGTACAAAAGTGATCTTAAGGGTCCCTAATGGCAAAAGTCAGACCCGAACATTAGCATAGTGGGATCCTGGGATGCAGAACGAGATCTCGCTAGATCTCACTCTTTGCACTAAGCGAGCATTGCTTTACTAAGCCGCTACCAAGTGTTAGAAAAACCTATATGAAGCTAAATGAACATAAACCCTGCTGTAAATAAATAAAAAGCAAGTGTGTTTAAATAAAATAGGGTTCATAGTAACACTGTTTTTGATCAAAAATAGTATAAAAACTATCCCACCACGACAAGGTGAACCCGTTCTGAGTTAGTCCTACACTGTCTAATATTAAAAACCTTACCATGTGTCAAAGTTGACCTCTATGTGAATAAGGGCAGACAAACTGTGGACACCAGCCAAGTGTTAACTGGTTTAATGATGTTCAGTAACAGCTTAGTGAAGTATGTGGCAGTGCTCGGGTAGTGCAGAGAGCGAGATCTCACAAGTTTTCGCTCTTTCACTGCAAGAGGGGCCCCAGAGGATTGTGGTATCCCGTTCTACATGGCTGGACCCCATAACCTGGAAATTTAGGCCTGACTTTTGGCATATACACAACAGTTTTTATCAGCTCCACCAAAATGGGTGAAGCTGGGGAGGGGGTGGTGCATGGCTACGCCCTTCAATTCATCAACAGTGGCAGCATTTCTTATGCCAGAAATGTTATTCCAGTCCATGACTGGAGTAACATTTTTGACGAGGCACACGTCACATTTTTAGCAAAGCACATGCCACTGATAAGATTCGTTAAACGCAGTAAGTGACACCAGACCGATTGAATCGGGGCCATAGTATTTAGAAAAATCACCAACTTGGGGCCGCCCACTCTTATTAAATAACAAGGACAGCCCCAGATTGCTGCCAAGTATTATTTAAAGGGAATCTGTCAGCTGATACATTTGTATCAGGCTCTGGCTGTACGATCAGAGCCATGTATATTTGTCTCTGAAATGCTGCAGCGTTTCAGAGAAAAACATACTTTTAATAGCCGCCAGGGACCGAGCCGTGGGGGTGACTAGTCGGACAGGTGGGTCCCTGGCAGCTTTTCCCCGCCCGCTGACAGTGACTGGCAGGTCTCTGCTTATACGCGCACATAGGCAGAGGCTTGTCAGTCACTGTCAGCAGCCGGAGAGAAGCGCCAGGGACTCGCCTGTATGACTAGTCACCCGAACAGCTCCTAAGCATATCCTAGGCATATGTCATCATTTTATAAGATGGGAAAATCCCTTTAAAACTTGTATCTAGAGCTGAGACCAGCAAGTCACACAGCTGGATCCTGTGCACACCGCAGTGTGGTTCTCTGTTTAGCAGGAGGACCCATAGCATGTAGGAGAAAGATGCCATTCTTCAGAACCACAGCTTATATTTTTTCCTAGCAGAAATGTATTTAGCCTATATGTGAGTCTACAGATGCAGCCCCCGTACTCTTCATACAGCAACATAGAGTGTGAGCTCTGTACTCCATAAAAGAGGTAATTAAAAGAAATTCAGCTCTTATTAATACAGTGCAGAAAGCACATGGTGTACAGATCCCTGATGCAGGTGAGTCCCTCGGCAGCTGCAGCCCCAGAATTTATACTTATTGTCTTTATAATTAGCAGTTACATAAACAGTTTATATTTGGGATATTGCTACTTCATTGCAAATCATAAGTTTATTAGATGTTACTGCACTCCTGTGGCCATACAAAGGCATGAGGTTAGAGGGAATCTGAGCCGACTTCTAACATCATTAGAATTTATAGTTAAGAGTATACTGACCCTTAAAAACAATTTCCCGTTAGAGTGAAAAAGATAACCTGCCCAAGTCATAGAGCTAGAGTTACCTTGTTCTGGTAGGCTGATAAATGATTCTGCTCATATTTTTTATCACCCAGCTTTCCAAAGCGGCAAATCTGCTGAGTAAGGGTGTGTCCACACTAGGCGTTTTTTCAGCGTTTGTTTCTGCAGCAAAACATGATCTCTTGGCAGAAAAGAAAGCTGCGGCAAAAACATAGATTTTGGTGTGTTCTTTTCTGCACTTGTTTCAAGATCCCAAAGTTCAGCTTTGCTTCCAACGTAGAAGCATGAACACAGGTCACCAATGCAAGACATATGTGAAACCATATTAACCAGAATTTCAAATGTAACAGTGGGGGAAGGTGAATTGTTCAAGAATAGTTTACCTAAGACATTGGCAGTGCAGTGAGTTTGTAGGACACTATTTTCACACTATGGTCTGCCATTCAGTTGCTCAGGCATTGTTCAATTTCACACCTTTGTTGCCACAGGTATTGTTCAATTTCACACCTTGGTCAGCCAATGTTTACTTTACACATCATTAATTTAATTAAACTGTTCTAATCCAAACTGCAATCTAAGGTGACCTAGACAAGATGGTAAACTTGGGAAAATCACAAAAATAAATGAGTTTCACATACTGCTGTACTGCTTTTCTATATATTCTTTATGCTGTACTGCTTTTTTTCACAAAAAAATGCAGCAAAACCTGATGGCTATGTTCACACTAGGCATTTTTTCAGCAGTTTTTCACCACCCATTACTTTGAGTGGAAAACACTGCAAAAACGTTGAAAAAACGCTGAAAGAAGTGACATGCTCTATTGTGCAAGAAAACATGCAAAGCACAAATACTTATGACACAAAAACCGATGTGTGTGCATGAGATTTCTGAAATTGCATAGATTTTGCTGGTACTATAAAACTCAGCTGAAAATTTGCATAAAAAAAACGCTGAAAAAATGCCTAGTGTGAACATACCCTAATGCTGCATTGCATTGTATAAATATCACTTGTCTAAGAAAGCTGGCTGACAACTATAACAGCTCTGGGTCTTGCAGTGGGGCCATATTAGTGGTCACACATCTTTCCAAGCAACAGAAATACCTTATAAAATAGATTTTCACTTGATGACATTGCATCAGAGTTTATGTTTGGCATATAAGCAGGGAAAAGTTCCTTCCAAGTTAGTAAACTATATAGATAGGGCTACATTTACTAATTCAAAGATTATTCTTTTGGTTTCCATCAAGGTGGCATTCGTTACCATTTTGTATATGTACTGTATGTTGTTAATGGGGCAAGGTTCTGTAAGTAAGTTGTAGACACTTTAATGTTACCGGAGATATCCTCCACAATACCTCATGCAATGACACATGCACACTTCTGTTTCTTACAATTCATACATATACAAACTCTTAACGCCTCCATTAAAACTGGGGGCATATGAATATGCATTATGGATGCCATGTATATGGTATACAATATGTATACCAATAGACCGCAAATGAATCAAAAATCTGTATTCTTTATATCACAAACCACTAATTAATGGCAATGATATCAGATCTATCATCAGGACAGGCTCTCTGGCACTTACTATACACTGTGTGCAGAATTATTAGGCAATTACTATATTTGATGATTCATTTATTATTGAACAACTACAGTGCTGTCAGTCAATCCAAAAGGTTAATAAAACTAAAGCCAGGATATTTAACTAAGTAAAAGTGAGGTTTTGTCTTTCTTAGGAGAATATTTATATGTGCAGAATTATTGGGCAACTATTAGTGTGCAGGATTATTATTCAACTAAATTAAAAACGTTAATTTCTCCCATCTCAATTGTTTATTTTCATCTTTTAAAGTGAGAATAATAACCGAACAACTCAAAATGTACAGAAATATATTTTTCACATTTCAAAAAAGTCTGACTCAGGGCTTGTACACACGAACGCAGCATGCACTAGTTTCTTCCATAAATCGGATGAGACTCACCCATTCAAGTCTATGTGTCCGTGAAAAAAAAATGGATGCCATATGGAGACACAGTATTTTTGCATCTGATTTTTATGGATACATTACAATTCTGTAGCATACAAATGGTCAACAGCATTGTAAATGATTAATAGCGGCTGCTGTAAAAAAACAAAAACATTACATACGAACTGTACACAGATGACAAGTGAGAAAAAAAAATCATCAGACTTTTCTGGATGAAACTTTTACATTTTTTTATATGCTCATGTGAATTTACCCTATGTCTGTTGCCGATCAACTTTTTGGGCAGCACCAATCACAGCCTTCTAGACACTGCTCACATAGCTTTTGTTGTAAATCTCCCATTTAAGAAGGGTATGCAAGTTCTCAATAGGGTTTAGGTTAATTGAGGAAGGGGCCATGTCATTATTCTTTCATTCTTAAGACCTTTACTGGCTAGCCAAGCAGTGGAAGATTTTGATGCATTGTCCTGCATAAAAAAATCATGGTTTTCCTGAAAGATGCAGGCATTTTTCTGTACTACTGCTTGAAGAATGTGTCTTCTAAAAATTGACAGTAGGTTTGAGAATTGATTTTGAGTCCATATTCAACCTGAGAAGGTCCAACTAGCTCATGTTTAATAATACCAGCCCATGACAGTACCCACCTCCACCTTGCAATGTTTGAGTCAAAGTGGAGGTCTGTGCCCGTTATCCAGCCTCGGTCACATCCATATGGTTCGTCCAAAGTCTCTCTCATCTCATCAGTCCATAAAACCTTATAAATCTATCTACAGATATTTCTTGGCTCAGTCTTGATGTTTCACCTTCTGTGTCTTCTTCAGTGGTGGTTGGGTTTCAGCCTCCCTTACCTTGGCCATGTCTCTGATCACCTTATATTTCTGGGCCTCCAGGGAGGTTGCAGTTCTGGAATATAACAGCAATGGAGGATAATGGCTTCCTGGTCTCTTCACGTTTGATTCTTCTCAAATCTTTGTCAGTTAATGTGCTAATTGTTTTCTCAAGATGATTTTTGCAACTATTCTGTCCCCATGGCAGTGTTGTAAATATATGGCGCTGTGAGACGCAGTTTCCAGACTGCCTCTTCACCTTACTTACAAGGGCGATGGTCGCAGATAGCTTTAACTCGCCTGCAGGTAGGCACGTTGTGAAGATTTATTTTCCTTGTAGAAATCTTGTAAGAATGCATATGACTCGCCCCCTGGGCCGTGGGGCACTCGGGACCGGGCTTCAGGGCAATGCTGGGAGTAGTAGTGGCGACCCAGTCCCATGGCTCAGGGTGGTCAGACCAGTGGCAGCCTTTTATATGTTTTAGGTAATGTCCGACTATGCCACCCGTGGCTAACCGCCGCTGCAGTGCAGACCGCTGAGGCTGGTGTTGTGGGTGCAGCAGGGAATAGTACGACTCCCCACGGGAGGAGTGTAGCCTCAGGGCAGCGAGGTGTAGAGGGTGTGAGTGATGGTGCAGGGAGTCCCAGTACCGTTAGTGCTGGCGAAGTAAAAAGCACAAAGACAACGTGTTGCAGTCCAGGGTCTTTTACTCACAGTTCATATACTCCAAGCCACTTCTGTACAGGAAGTGACTGCCCAGGCCGTGCTGCATCCACCAGGTGAGGGGCTCGGTCAACCCCCAGGCAATTCAGGAGTAAGGCACAGGACTCCCTTCTATCCTCTTCCTCTGGCTCGTGCCCCACCAGTGACCAAGCTTTTGTCCAGCTGCCGCGGATCTATGCGGGTAAACGTGGGCCCCGTTTCCCGCTATCCTATATGGTGCCTTCCTAGCAAGGTTTAGCAGGGGGTCGCACCAAGTGATGATCACGACCTCCGGTTCTTGGCTGAGGATTATTTGCCTCCACCAACTTGGGATCCGGTACCCTTTTCTTGCCTGACCCGTCACCCGTAATTTCCTGGGTCCTTAGGGTCCCTTCTGCCTTCTTGTTTCTGAGCCCTTCTGTTTTTCTGTCACTCCTCTTCCTTTCCTGATCCTTCTTCTCCTCCTTCCCTCAGCCTCTTCTCCAGGCCTACTTCTCCTTCTCCTCCCAGGCTCTGGCCTTCACCCTAGGGCCGCCTTTGAGCAGAGCTCCTACAGAGCCTCCGCTCCCTGTCTTCTCCTCTCACTCTGAACAGACTGAACTGAACCCTGATCTAAGATGGTGCCCACCTTTTATACCTCCCCTCTGAGTGTGAGCTCAGGTGACCAGCACCCAATGAGCTCCTACCTATGCTCCAGAAACCGTCCCCTTCTGCTCCTACATCACTGGGTTTTCCTCCCCCCTCCCCACTCCAGCCAGGGACATGGTCTGTCGTGCCTGCATTACTGTATAAATGGGAGCACCGTTGAGCTGTCCCCCGGAAATGGGGTGTGTGTGATGCATACAGCTTACTGAGCCCTGGTCCATACTCCATCCTTACCCGGGAGTGGAATACCACACCTCTGGCAGAGGTGCAATACCCCTGTAGCGGCCGAACCCTCGGGGCGCTACACATACATCAGCAGCAGGTAAAAATAACTTTTCCTGAGACAGGCTATGAGCACATGAGCTTCTAATGGTGGTAAGATGGAGAATGAGGAGAAAAAGGAAGAAGAAGGGAGGGGTTAGTTGCATCACAGCCACATGAGAGGGAGACAGGAAGAGAGAAGGGACAAACTTAAGAAACGTAAACATTACACCAATGCAATAAGACAGTTATACATAGCAACTGTAAAAATATATTCTGTAAATTTCCCATTCATGGGACATAACAGCAACCTTTTTGACTATTTTCAACAATACTTTTGATGCTTCTGTGATCATGTCCCTATATCTTAGTAATTTAATTTTGCCTGAGGAAAACAAGCTGCCTAATAATTCGGCATACCTTGATTAAGGGTGTTGATATCCTTAGGAGACACTCTCTCTCATTACACAAATACACATCTCCTGATCTGCTTCAAACCAATATTAAAACCAATAAGCATTCAAGTTTATTCAGCTTGAAGTTGGAATATATGCGTTAAAATAATGATAAAGTCAAAAATTATGCCTAATAATTCTACACACAGTATAGTCCTAGGATAGTGTATTATAATCAGGGAGTAGTACTCAACCCTACTTGCACTTAGCTATGATGAAGACTTCGGCCGGGCTGTCCATCTGTGTGCATTTGACCTCTAGTGGTAGGAGGTAGGATCCTATTATGGAATCTGTCACATTACCAGATATGTAGGTAGGTACATATAAATGCAGACCCCACACTACCATCTGAACCAGCCATGTAACTATCCTTTTCACTTGCACACAACATACCTTTCACACAACACCATAGAGAAAATCCCCATTTCCAAACTCACACACTTCTTCTTTTTATCTCAGACTCGTATTATACTTGTCACGTTATACATTACTCACATCTCACAATTTCAGTTTTGTCTCGATATTATCCTTTCCAACACACCACACACACCATGTTCGCACCTCCTATTTGTTCAGGCTTTACTTATTTAATTGCCCAAAGCACCCCATTGAGAACTCCGTATACACCTACCCTGTTCTGGACCGGTACGCATGCGCATGAGGGCCACTTCCTGGTTTCTTCCTGACCCGGCCTCCGTGCCCGCGAGCGTGTAAGTGTTGCGTGGCAACCTTCAGCTTGCGTCTCACCGGCCGATAACGGAAGTTCCATTAAGGAGGTTGTCACTTATGCGCATGCGTCATTTGAGGTCAAAGAGGACCGGAAACAGCAACGCACACATTTACCTGAGATTGGCCTACATATATATACCACCACGCGACCGATAAACCTCAACTCCCTGAAGAAGAATATTTGAAACGTACGTCGGGGTTACGGATGGGCGACAGCATTATTACTCTGACTCAGGTACTTTATTCGGTTCCTTCTTACTTTTGGCTCCATTTTATGCTGCTTGTTTGCAGATAGTTGGTTTCCATGCTTTATTCTTTCGGGACATTTCCCCATGGGTTCATAACCTTAACCACAATAGCCCCTCCATGTGTGTAATTAATAGCATCTTTGTTATATCAATAGTGATTATCACTGCACAATTTATTATAATATGTGGGGACAGAAATATGCTATAAGTAATATTGATTATCATTACACATTTCACTATGAGGGGATAGCAATAGGCAACGATTGTGAGCCTCATGCCATTAACCGGAACACAGTATACCTTGAGTATCAGTAGGATTTAATACCAATGTCTGCCCATTTGCATTTTTGAAGCACTGTGATTTGTTTTATTTCACTGCATTTTTAAAATGTGTCAATAAATATGGATTTTATGGTTGAAATACTCGCTTCAGGTCTTTTCTTGGGGGACTAGTGTCCTATTTTGAGAAGAGAACAAGTGTATATGTAACTAGCAACGTTAACTTTTTGTAGGATACAATACAACACTCATTCTTAATGAGCTGTATGTCAGACCTGCTACCTAAGATTCTTAAAGAAGTTGTCCGCTACTTTTTATGATTGCCCCAATGTATTCACCCTGTGATTATAAGTCTTTTTGTACTTACCTTTGGTAGTCTTTATTGCCTGTGAGCGGCGCTATCCTTGATCACGTGATGCCTGTGAGCGGTCAAGGATAGCGCCTTATATGCTTTATATTTTGCCTTGACAAGGTGTGGATGAAGACCCTGTGGTGCACTTGCAGCTCCTTTTAATTTCTGCAATTTTTCTTTTTAACTAGTCACTGCAACATTTTTTAACCCAATTTAAATAAAAATGTGTTTTTATACTAAACTTTCCTTCTATTAAGTGTAGAGCGCCTGTGCATCATTTATTATTTAATTTTTTTAGTATATATAAAGGTCATTCTTTAGAATATTCTAGAACAACTGAATATTATACTTGTTATATCACAATAGCTAGAAATTAACGATTTCTTTTAACATCCAGCATTGTTGATTTAAAAAGCCTCTCTGTTTCCCTATGTGGCGTATATCCTGTGCTCTCTCTGTAATGGCAGTATGGTCTTGCAGGTAGGTTGATTTCCCTCACTACCCAGAGGCTGTACAAGCTATATTGTGAGCAATGCCCACTCCTACTTCTAGTTAGCTGCGATGCAGGCTCTCAGCCTTCTGCCAGGCTGTCAGGGGAGGGGGGTACTATGATAATAAAGAGGGAAGGTGGGGATTCCTTAAGGGCCCGGAGGTTGAAGGAATCATTACCATAAAGTCATAATATAAGATTTCAAACCATCAAAACTATTAATATGAGGCATACAGGTATGAATAGATTTAATTTTTATCACCTGTATGCCCATATTAATAGGTTAGTTACAGATTCCCTTTAACTCTTCATAGGATACGGCATAATCCTCAATCCTATTGAGGTGCACCTCAGACACACTACCAGAGGCATCCCGTTCGGCTTAATCTGTCCCGAGGTAATTCAATAATCATATCATCGACTTTCATCACTAGTGTTGAGCGATACCTTCCGATATCGAGAAATATCGGATTGGATCGGACCGATACCCAAAAAATATTGGATATCGCCGATTCCGATACCGGAAACCAATGCAAGTCAATGGGACACAAATATCGGAATGAAAATAAACCCTTTCTTTCCTTGTAGGTTAATTCTACATGAAGGAAAACAACTAAGAATAATGTAGAATGTATTACATGAAAAGCCGGCAATTCAGCAGCGGCATACACCGGTACCCGACAATTTAGAACAGAAAGAATAGAGCATCACACATAGATTAGATAGATAGAAATATGTCAGTCACATATATAAGTAGTACAGTGACAGTGTTGCTTACTGCACTTGTCATTTAGTGTTAAAGGATTTATTAAAAAAAATAATAGTGTTTTCATGCACAGTCTCTTTAAAAAAGCCGGCCGGCAATTCAACATCGGTACCCGACAATTTAGAATAGAAAGAATAGAGCATCACACATAGATTAGATACATAGAAACATGTCAGTCACATATATAAGAAGTACAGTGATAGTGTTGATTACTGTACTTGTCATTTAGTGTTATAATAAAGGATTTCTAAAAAAAAAAATTGGCGTGGGGTTCCCCGTAATTTTAGTCTCTAGCGGAGGTTAAGCAGACGGCTGGGGCAGATGTTTGAAGCCTGGGAAGGGGGTAATACCCACGGAGCTTCCCAGGCTACTAATATCAGCCCCCAGCTGAATACCTAGCCTTTACTAGCTATTAAAATGGGGGACCCCCAAAAAAATGACGTGGGGTCCCCCCTATTTTAATAGCTAGCAAAGGCTAGGCAGACAGCTGGGGGCTGATATTAATAGCCCAGGAAGGGTGCCATGAATATTGGCCCCCTCCCAGGCTAGAAACACCAGCCGTCAGCCGCCCCAGAAATGGCGCATCCATAGGATGCGCCAATTCTGGCACTTAGCCTCGCTCTTCCCACTGCCCTGTAGCGGTGGCAGTGGGGTAATAGGGCTGGGGTTGATGTCAGCTTATAATGCCAGCTGACATCAAGCCCAGGTTAGTAATGGAGAGGCGTCTATAAGACACCCCCATTACTAACCCTATAGTGAAAGTTAAAAAAAAGATAAACACCCAGAATAAAGTCCTTTAATTGAAATAAACACACAATTCTTTATTGTTCTAAATTAAACCATACTTACCATCACGCCCATGTCTTCTGCAATAAAAGTAAAATAATAAAGCAACCTCATCCTTATCTTTCCATGGTTCCCAGGACAGCTTCAGCTCTGCTACATTCACATGACAGGCTGGATCGCATCCGAAAGCTGCCATCCAGCTTGCCATGCCGCAGACACTGAGAAGCGCAGGCATGCTTGCGCTCCTCAGTGTCTGGCTGTGACGGCATCCAGATGAGCCAAGGTCATGTCCAATGTGCTCAGCTCACCTCATGCACGTCTTTGACAGCGTGAGAGAATTCTCCTGCGCTCAGCGCTTCGGCAGGAGAATTCTCCCACGCTGGGATGGCATTGAGATGACAGGCTGGATCGCAACCCTATACTAAAAGGCCACAGCCTAAAACCGTGGTCGTCATACCTGATCCCATATTGCCGTAATAATACAGACATTTTTGGGAACGTGTCAGATATTTCACTCCATTTAAAGTATGACAGTTGTGTGTTCAAACCTATTCACAGTTTGTCACTGATAAACAGAATATCTGTGAACCATGTTGTCAGAGTATTACGCCAATTTTACGGTCTGACAATAAAACATACAAAAACCAAGCTAAAATGGATTTTCCTGGAAAAAATTTTAAGAAACATTCTTTCCAGGGTAATGACTTGTATATAAGGCCCAAGAAATAATAATAAAAAAAAGTTATGGACTGTGGAAGAGATTTATGCAACCAGAATGAACACTCTTCTTGAGCTGATGATACCACCTAGCACCTGTTACTATTGTAAATGCATCTAACAGCGTTATCAATAGGTAATAGAATAGATTTTTATTTATTTATTTTGGCAGCACCAGCAGCATGCAGAATAAGGCAATAATACCTGGCTGGATCAGTGTAATACGCTATCCATACTGCGATACCTCACCCGTAAAAGAATTTCAGATAAGACAGGTAATATTCTAAAAGATAGAATCTATTTCAGTTGTCCTTCCCATTATTAAAGAGTGTGCCTCCTATACTGTTATTCCATATATGCAGCAATTAGAAGGGCTGGCAAAAATTAGGACGCACTCTACTACGCATTTGAGGAGATGTTAAAAAAAATAAAAAAATCTAAAAACACAGCAGGATCTTTAGTATAAAAAACACATTCACCAATGTAATCTCAATATAATCACGTTGTACAGCTCCTGCACCTCCTCCTCCTCCTCCATATCTGAAATGACCACATCAGTCTCAAGCTGGAAGCACTGCAGCACTGCCTCGGCCAAGTGGCAACAGGCTGTGCTGAAGATAATATGCTTAATGCTTAGGTGACAAAACGCACACCGCTGCAGAGTTGTTGAAAGCTGTAACACAGCAGGCAGATCTGTGGCTCTCACCACTGAACATACAGCCAGACATGGTCATGTGTGACAAGGGCCGGAACCTGGTGGTGGAGAGATAACAGCCGAAGTAGATACAGTTTCCCTGTATGCCAGTCCTTTCATCCGACCTAAACAATATGGCTGTGGTGAAACAGAACTCTCTCCGAGAAGCAGCCCTGGCTAAGAAAAGTCTGTTTGAAGGTTCCCGGACACATGGTTGCTTTTTTACTGTGGATTGGACGTGCTTATGCATGTTATTTCTCAAAACGCATTGCAGATCAGGCCATTGCCCAACTCATGTAGTCATGAAATTCAAGGTGCAAAGAAAGATCTTTGTGTGTCAAAGCACCACCGAGAAGTGTGAGCTGATGTTGGATGGGCTGCCATTGCTTACGCAACAAGCTGCATTAGAGGACTTCCTGGGAGAAATGACAGCCGGAGTAGATACGGTTTCCAGTCCTTTCACCGAGCTAAACAATATGGCTGTGGTGAAATACAACTGTCACCGAGAAGCAATGTCAGACTGAAGAACATTGGGCCCACCAGAGGATTTGATTCTCTGAGGGCCCACCTTTCTCTCCCACTCAAGAGCCCCATAGCAGCTGCAAGGTTTGCGCTATGAACTCTCTTGATGGAGAAGCCAGGGCCCACACGAGGAACCTCCGGTTCTCTGGTGGGCCCGTCCAACCCTGCAGAGAAGAAGCCCTGGCTAAGAAAAGTCTGTGGCAATATTCTCGGACACTCTATGGCTGCAATCTTATACATCGGGAAGATGTGTTCCGTCACAGGGTCCCACAGGGTCACGGCTTCCACAATATTAACCCAGTGATGCATCAGTGAGATGTACGGTCCCTGGCCACATTCACTTGTCCACGTGTTTGTGTTAGGCGGTACTTCCCACTAACTGCGCTAGTGATGGTACGGGTAATGTTCTGGGACCCGTGCTTCTATAAGGTGGGGACGACACAGGGAGAAATAGTGGCGGCTGGGGACCAAGTACCGAGGGCCAGCCGCCGCCATGAGGTTGCGAAAAGCTTCTGCCTCCACGAGTCTAAAAGGCTAAATTTATAGTGCAAGCAGTCCAGTATTGCGACCTGTGGGTGGGTGGCTGGCTGCATATTTGTGCTTGAATTCCAAGTACCAGAAAGGTAAGGAGATGGATGGCTTCTATCATCATGAATAATTTGCTCCTTGGCTAGGAGACCAACCACTGTTGCTGTCTACCTTGTGAACTTTGTGTTGAAGCTTGATTGACCCAGGGCTCGCAATCCTATGCGTCAGGAAGACGTGTTCTGTCACAGGGTCCCGGCTAAAACAATATTAACCCAGTGATACATCAGTTAGATGTACTGTCACTGGCCACATTCACTTGTCCACGTGTTTGTGGTTAGGCGGTCCTTCTCACTAACTGCGCTGGTGAGGGTATGGGTAATGTTCTGGGACCTGTGCTTGTATAAGGTGAGGACGACACTGGGAGAAATAATGGTGGCTGGGGACTGAGTTCTCAGGGTCAGCCGCAGCAATGAGATTGCGGAAAGATTCCGCCTCCACAAGCCCAAAAGACTAAATTTATAGTGCAAGCAGTCCAGAAATGTGGCAGTTTAGTATTGCAGCCTGTGGGTGGGTGGGTGGCTGGCTGCATATTTGCGCTTGCATTCCAAGGACTGGGGTAGAGACAACTGAACGCTGCGCTGGGACAAGGACGTGGACGGTGATGGTTGCAAGTGTGCAATGACAGGTGCAGGGCGAGAGGCATCTTCGCATACGCCATGGACTGGGGACTGGCATGCACGCACAACAGCGGAAGAGGCAGTGGTGTCACCCGCAGACACTTTTTCTGGACCCTGGCATTCGGCCCGGCTAGTCGGGTGCTTTGCTGTCATGTGCCTGAGCATGCTGGTGGAGGTCAGGCTGGTAGTTTTGGTGTTCTTGCTGATGCTGGCCTGGCAGATGTTGCAAATTGCCTTTTGGGGGTTATCTAAACAGTCTTTAAAAAAGAACCAGACTCAGGAAGACTTAACAGTTGTACTGGCAACTTCCATCGTGTTGGTGTTCCGGGGAGCACTTGCCTACCTTGTGTCTGTGGCCACCACACCTGCTTGTTCCTGCCTGTTGTGGTGCTACACCTCCCTCCCCCTGTGTGCTGCTGTCCTCGCTCTGCATGTCCCCTTGCCAAGTTCGGTCAGTGACTTCATCGTCCACCGCTTCTCACTTCCACTTCCACACCCTGGTCCTCCTCCTGACTTTCTGTCCATTGTGTCTCTTCATCATCCACCTTTTGCAACAGTAATTGCACTTTCCCACCGTCAGCTTTGGGTGACCATGGCTGCTGAAATATTTGGGCATCGCTACATGCGATCTTCTGGTGCCCTGCTTGAAGCGGGCCGAGCGAGAGGCCCGAATCTATAAATGGAAAAGTGAACAGCTCTTGGGGTAACCCTGGACTCTAATCTCTCCTTCAAACCCCATTTCCACTTCCAAGTGGACTGAGCGAGAGGCCAGAATCTATAAATGGAAAGATGAACAAAACAGCTCTTCGTAGTGTCCAAGTATGGGATCAGTTCTCTCCGGCACTCAGAATGGTGGGAGGAAGGAGGATCAGGGTGAGTAATAGGCCGACTCCAAGTAAAAAAGAATCTCCCGGATCCGCATATTCCTCAACCACGAATCTAGTGCACTAGACACTAGTGCACGCCCTCATCATCTCCCACCTCGACTACTGCAACCTCCTGCTCTGTGGCCTCCCTCTTAACACTCTCACACTCCTCCAATCTATCTAAACTCTGTTGTCCGACTAATCCCCCTTTGCCCCTGCTATTCCCTGGCCTCTCCTCTCTGTCAATCCCTTCACTGGCTCCATATTGCCCAGAGACTGCAGTTCCAAACCCTAACCTTGGCATGCAAAGCCATCCACAACCTGTCTCTTCTATACATGTTTGACCTAGTCTCCAGGTACTTACCTGCATGCAACCTCCAATCCTCACAAGATCTCTTTCTCTACTCTCCTCTTATCTCCTCTTCCCACAATTGCATACAAGATTTGTCCTGTGCATCCCCCCTACTCTAGAATTCTCTACCCGAACATTTCTGACTCTCTCCTACTGTTGAAACCTTCAAAAGGCACCTGAAGACCCACCTCTTCTGACAAACATACAACCTGCAGTAACCCTCGCGCCACCTTACCACTGCAAGACCAGCTCTATCCTCATCTACAGTATCCTCACACATCCTTTGTAGACTGTGAGCCCTCGCGGGCAGGGTCCTCTCCTCTCCTGTACCAGTCACTGTCACATTTTAGTTCAAGATTATTGTAATTGTTTTTGCGATGTAAACCCCTTTTTCACATGTAAAGCTCCATGGAATAAATGGCACTAGAGTAATAATAATAATGTGGTCCAGACTCAAGGTTACTGAGACTGGACCATGTGGAAGACAGGGTGGTGGTGACTGGAAGAATTATCTGCTGTCCAAACAACAACCTTTTCACACTGCTCTGGCTTCAATAGTGGTGTTCCACAGCCCCCTAGAAATTCAGACAGGAAGGTAGTTCGACATGATGTGGGTGTTTGTTTTGCTCCCCCTGCAGGCACAGTTTCATCTTGCCCATAGCCTCTGCCTCTACGTGCGCCATCACCATTGCGTCCACTTCGCCGTCCCTTGCCATGAGCCTTGCCCATTTTAAATGTAGTTTAATATTTGACACGTTGCCAAAAATGTCTGTATTATTACCGCAGTAATATAGGATCACATCTGATGACCACGGTTTTAGGCAGTGACCTGGGAGTCAGAGATGCTTCCAGGGGTCTTCCCCATGCTGTTCCCATGTCTTTTCAGCACTGTATGGATGTGTCTGATCATGTCTCACACAGGGGCGGACACAGACTGTAGTGGGCCCCTGTGCAAGAAATTTTTTGGGCCCCCCCCCCCTGCGCTTCATAAGGCAACAAAGTTATCTAAACATAACCCCCCCCCATGTGCAGCTCTCGCCCCCCCATGTGCAGCTCTCATCCCCCCCATGTGCAGCTCTCATCCCCCCCATGTGCAGCTCTCATCCCCCCCATGTGCAGCTCTCATCCCCCCCCATGTGCAGCTCTCATCCCCCCCCATGTGCAGCTCTCATCCCCCCCGTGCATCTCCCATCCCCCCCATGTGCATCTCTCATCCCCCCCATGTGCATCTCTCAACCCCCCCCATGTGCATCTCTCATCCCCCCCCATGTGCATCTCTCATCCCCCCCACTCCTAGTTAACTACTTGTATTTAAAACAAATAAAACTTGTTATACTTACCCCCATGCGATCCCTGCAGAATCCTGGCGCTCGTCCACGTCGCTGCCACCAGACGGTGCCACATGCATAGCCATCAGCTTTTGGTTTGGCCAAAAGATTTTTAAAGCCGCCACCACGATAAGGTAGACTCTTCTGGCAGGGCCCTACTCTAACCTATTAAAATTTTCTTAAAATATCCAATACTCTTTTTAGATATATTTTTATTTAGTTTTCTTTAAGGGAATGTGTCATATACATTTTTTTTTAAAAATGACCAATAATACCACATACAGGGAATACTGCCACACCATGACCAGACCACATATTACCACAACATAGTGACCGAATAATACCACACAGAAGGGGGAAAAACTGCCACACCATGACCAGACCACATATTACCACCACATTACTAATATTACCACCACATTACTAATATTACCATAAGTGTCATTATGCACGGGAGCTCTATACATGGTATGTATAATGTAAGTGTCCAGGTAATCTAGTGATCACCAGTGACATTATACACAGGAGCTCTGTATATAGTGTCAGTGTACAGGTAATACAGTGATCACCAGTGACATTATACACAGGAGCCCGGTACATAGTATATAGTGTAAGTGTACATGTAATACACTGACTCACTGGTGACGTCTCTAGGTGAAGTCCTTCAGCTACGCTTTTCTCCTTCATCCAGCACAGACCGCCATTACGTCTTCCAGCCAGGACTCGTCTCTGCATAAAATAACACAGTTATCTAGAGCACATTCCCCAACTTCTACATTACGCAGCTGAATACAGACGTGTATCCACCATCAATATATGGTTAGTTATTATACAACCTACCATTCCAAATATAAATTGTAATCCACCACGGTGCCCCCATTAACTGTAAATAGGCACTTAATATATAATTTAATTAGAACCTCTACTCTTTCCGCCAATTTGTTACCAGTTACACTCCTGCATCCGCAACGCCCCCTACTCTATACTTCCTGCTCCCCGCATTCATTATTTACATGCACCCCCTGCCCCAATTCATTATATCATGTCCTGCTCTCCCCACCCCATCATCATTTATCATTTACTGTCCCCCACCCCACATTCATTATGTGCAGCTCATTATCCCCCTACTCCCAATTCCCCCATGTGCAGCTCATTTTCTCCCAATTCCCCCATGTGCAGCTCTCACCCCCCCATGTGCACATCTCTCATCCCCCTCCCCCACATGTGCCCCTCTCTCATCCCCCTCCCCCACATGTGCACCTCTCTCATCCCCCTCCCCCACATGTGCACCTCTCTCATCCCCCTCCCCCACATGTGCACCTCTCTCATCCCCCTCCTCCACATGTGCACCTCTCTCATCCCCCTCCCCCACATGTGCACCTCTCTCATCCCCCTCCCCCACATGTGCACCTCTCTCATCCCCCTCCCCCACATGTGCACCTCTCTCATCCCCCTCCCCCACATGTGCACCTCTCTCATCCCCCTCCCCCACATGTGCACCTCTCTCATTCCCCTCCCCCACATGTGCACCTCTCTCATTCCCCTCCCCATGTGCACCTCTCTCATCCCCCTCCCCCACATGTGCACCTCTCTCATTCCCCTCCCCCACATGTGCACCTCCCATTCCCCCCACTCCTAGTAAATTGTATTTAAAAAAAAAAAAAACTTGTTATACTTACCCCCATGCGATCCCTGCAGAATCCTGGCGCTCGTCCAAATCGATGACACCAGGTTCTCCTGACTTCCGGTCATGTGACGGTGCCGTCACATGACCGGAAGTCAGGGGAATCATGAAAGCGCTGCCGCAGCAGCGCAGCGCTGAGATGTTCCGGCCCCGGCGCTTAGCATGGGGCCGGGGGCCCCATGAGGAGAGAGACGCACAAGAGGGGGGCCCCCAAGGGGGCCCCTACCGGCTGGGCCCCATACTGGAGTCAGGGCAGTCATGCCCTGATGGCGGCCCTGCTGGAGGCTGAAGGGGCCCCCTCTCCCTCGGGGCCCCCGTTCAATGAACCGGCTGCACGGGCGGTAGTTCCGCCCCTAGTCTCACACACCACATAGCCAGATAAGGTAGTAAAATGTTTAAATGATATTTACCGATTAATGTATTTTTCACCGTTGAAAACAATGCAAAAGTGCAAAAACACATCAAAAACGCTACGAGTGAATATAGCCAAAGGTGTGGAGGATCATTTTTTTGGGGGGTTATTTATTTTGTCTTATATACAAGTCATTACCCTGGAAAGGATGTTCCTTAACATATTTCCCAGGAAAATCCATTTTGGTTTCGTTTTTGTATGTTTTACTGTTAGCCCGTAAAAGTGGCATGATACTCTGACAAAATTGTTCACAGCAGTGACTTGGGAGTCAGAGATGCTTCCAGGGGTCTTCCCCATGCTGTTCCCATGTCATTTGAGCAGTGTTCCCATCAATTTTGGCAATTATTACGCCCCCTGAAGACCTCTGGTGGGGGCCGCCGGAAAAATGCTCCAGTTTTCCATAGACTTACATTGGGATCATTGCTCGGGTTGAGCACTTGAGCATTCCAATTCGCTCGATCGGAGCAACGAGCACCGGAGCATTTTAGTGTTCGCTCATCACTAATTAGCATATATAAAGCCCTACAGGTGTATATTAATACACTTGGGCATATTACCAGCTACCAGTGCTGCTTGGCTAAGGATATGTAGCAAGAGGATACACAACATAAATCTGAATAAAACACATATTAAGAGTGCCATAAATAACACTTTTTCAGCAAAAGTGGGCAACATTGGTGGTAGCATCACTGCAACAGGATAAACGGCCACCACTAGTAACAACAAAGGGTATATTAGTTCATGACATCCAGAACAGTGACAGATTCATTCTCAAACCTAGTATAAGCCTACTCGGCAGTGTTGAGCGCTAGTAGGGTTGAGCATATGTACTCATATGTACAGTGCTATAGGCTGCTTCACTACAACCCACATAAAGATGTTGGGGGTAGAAATATAATATAAGACCTCGATCATATAAAGTTTAAAAAACATCTATTGTGCATACGCCCCATAAATGTACGTTGTCTTAAATAATACTAATAGTGGTGGCCTGTATAACAATCAGTGGTACATTTTCCTATATTAGATTCTTATCTAGGGATTTAAGCATCTGCTAGATTTCATCATCGGTTTGACCCAGTGCCCTAGTCATTAGAGGTGTGAAAACATTTGCCATGACAGTACAGTTTCACAGCTGTACAATAAATAATTGTTGCTATAAACATACAAGGATCACAAATTAAACAGCTAGTTCTCCTGTTAAATGCTGTAATCCAATGTATCATCACAGGTCATAAATTAATGGTCACAACGCAGAGTACAGCAATAGTACAAGCAAAATATAATCTCTCTGTAATATATGTAAATTACATGTACATGAATACTAATGAGGATTAAAGCAGTATAAGCTGATTGCATATGTTCATTGCTTCTTGAAGGGTTGAAAGGTATGGCAGCTCCTATCATAACCAATTTGTACAGACAAGTAAGAGTTAAAGGATTGCCGGAAGATATAAAACAATATGGTGGCTGTATGATTTACATTAATCTGTTGGAAGATTTGAAATTCATCCCATGGAATCGATTTACAAGTTGGAGTTACTCCAAATGCTGGTAGGTCAGGTGGATAAGTGCTCTAACTGGCTTACCACATTTAATGGCAGAGCTAATTTACTAGATCTAGCCTGAAAACACTTGCAAACCCATGATTCATTCATATCTATAAAATATCATGGCATTCGTGCAATAAAACAATAGTGCTGAACACAAATGAAGCCAGACTATAGATGATGAGTTACCTGAAATATAATGGACATCCTGTTGTAAATTAGAAATGCAGTGCTACAGGCCACATTCTTCTAGAGGAATCATGGAACTCTAAGGTCACTTCTAATATTTGGTAAAAAAAAAAATAGTATTTGGTAGTAGTATACATAATAGCGGCTGCAGAACCCCTTCAAGAGGCATCTTCAGGGCGCTCACTGTCTGTTGAATGCCCCATTCCCCATCATCTCTTTTTAAAGAAAAGTTGACCGAGTGCTCAACTGAGTACGGAAGTTCTGACTTCTCTTAACACCAGCAATCAAGTGTTATCACTGGTAATGCCTGAGCAATGAACCATCCTCGTTATATCCATATGCACTAATATGGCGTATGCACATGGGGCTCCACATCATGAAAAAACCTTTTTATTTGGTCTGCTTTCCATGAAGCAGGTCCTCTAGGTGCTAACTGATTAGCAAAGGGACATCTTGGTAAGAGTTCATAAAGAAGGGCTATTATATGTTGCCCATGGAGTTTTTGGAAGGTGTCTTCTCTTGGGATTTCCATTGCTAAAACTTTCATGTGCCCTTGACACCAGGGCCATATTTGGCATTCATGCTGCCCTATGCACCCCCTACTGGTAAGTCAGACTAAAAGTGCACATATCCGTTAGATAGTAGTTAAAGGGGTTATCCAGGACTATATTTTTTTACTATGATCCAAAAAGCTAACAGGCAGAAAGTTGCTAACTACCTGCCTGTTCTATCCAATGCCGGCTCAGAGCAGTCATTGACCGCTCCTGCTGGTGATTCAGCAGGGGCGGACACTGACTGCTTGGAGCCCCTGTGCAAGAAATGTGTCTGGGCCCCCCACCTTTTATTGCGACAAAGCTACAGATGTGTAAATGTGTCACCCTGGCCTGGATGCCACAAATATAATAAAGCTGTGTCTGAGAGCAAGGGGGAGGTCCTCTAGTCAAGGACCATTAGCATGCAGCACCTCCTGTCCCAGACCAGTAGGGGGAGCAGGCTGCCCCTATAAAAGCTGGAGCTGGGGGCAGGGTTAGGGAGAACTGGACAACCTGTCTCTGGATTGAGAGGTGTCCCAGAGCAGGGACAGGCAGTTGTGTTGCAGCCTAAGAGGCCGTGTGGCAGTAGGAGAGCCACGAGCCAGGGACAAAAGGCGAAGTGAGCCTGTCCTGGCAGATAAAGAAACTAATCTACCAGACTTTGGTGTCTGAGGCTGGGAGGATTCCAGGTCCTACAGCAGATAACCAGTCCGCAGGGGACTGTATGTTCCTTGGCCTAAGAAGCCCGGAGGCTCCGCCACAGCAGAAGGGACCAGCAAAGCCGTACCAGGCCGGGAGTAGAAAGGGACCCAAGTTGCAAGCCATACGGGCGAGAGGACACGGTGAGCTCGGGAACGTGGGCTGTTACACTACAAGGAGGGAAATAGCCAGAAGGAGCACAGAGAGCATGGTAGGCCTACACCCTCACCCTGACTAGGGTCAGCTTTCCACTTGTTCTCAGACATCCAGGCCCCCTCCTGCCGGGCCTGTTTCTGGGTCATTTTACCTGTTCTAATAAAGACCCTGAACTAAGAGGCCTCCGTTTACTGGCTATCGCGGTCGGAATCATCCCCTCCATCATCCATTATATATACTGCCCTGGAGCCATACTCCTCCCGTGGGGAGTTGAACTATTCAGTGCTGCACACTTATATCAGCCCCCAGCGGTCTGCACTGCAGCGGCGGTTAGCCCTGACCGCAATCCACGGGTGGCGTAGTCAGACATTACCTACAGCACAACATAGCAGACTACCACTGGTCTGACCACCCTGAGCCACGGAACCGGGTCGCCACTACTACCCCCATCGTTTCCCTGTTGCCCGGCTCCGAGTGCCCCACGGCCCAGGGGGTGAGTCAGCTTTGGCGTAGTTGGCAGGATTGTAACCAACCCGCCACAAACGGGTATTGCGTGCCTGAAAAAGACTGTACACGTACCTGAAGAAGAGGTTTCCCGCCATCCGGAGCCGTTTCCCGCCATTTTCAGCCGTCTCCCGCCATCTTCCGTCGGTTCCCGCCATCTTCAGCCGTTTTCCCGCCATCGGACGCCATCTTCAGGACGCCGCGCGGGAAGAAGAGGGGCGTGGACGTCCCAACCGCGCGAGACCCGAAGCTCTGCCCCACGCACCGACGCTGCGCAAGGTCCTGGAAGGGAGAGAGAGCGACGCTGACGTCACCAGGACGCGACGCAAGGTCCTCATCTGGAGCAGCACCAGCGGAGCCGCGGCCTACAGAAGAGGATCGTCGAAAGGTAGGCCACGCTTAACTAGGGGGGAGGAAGATGTCGGACACGGAGGTGCCCACTACCACCAGCGCAGCTGCAGCAGCGGTGATGCCATTTTCCCTGCCCTACATCCCTGGGGCGGCCTGGCTGCCTAAGTATTCAGGGGAGCCCCATGCCCTAACTGACTTTAAGGAAAGGCTGTACAGTTTGTTCCAAGTTTACCCCCTGACAGAGGAACAGAAGATTAGCATACTGACAGGGCAGTTAACTGGCGCAGCCCAGCGGGAGGTAAAGTCATGGCCCGCTGAGGAGAAAAGAACTGTAAAGGACATTCTGGCTCGGCTGCGGGGTACCTTTGATACCCGTACCTCCGCTGAAATTAAAATGCGGTTCTATGGATGTAAGCAGCGGGCACAGGACAGCATCAGAGACTATGCCCTAAATTTGCAGGAAGCCTTGAGAGCCATCAAACAAGCTGACCCTGGCAGCGTGCAGGATATGGATAAGCTACTAACAGAACAATTCATAGAAGGTCTGCTGTCTAGCGCCCACAGGACCCAGCTGCGCCTCATGTTCTTTCAGAACCCTGACCTGACCTTTGCCCAATTCAAGGACAGGGCCATAAGGGTGCTCCGTGAACCCGCAACAAGTGGCGCTATAAACCCCCGGCGCCCTGCTCTCACCTACCACCAGGAGGCGGCGCCCCCCTCTATGGACTCTGTGGGGGCCGATGCACAGGCCCTGAACCAAGCCCCGTCGAAAGATCTGCACCACCAAGTCCAGGAGCTGACCAGGAGCGTCGCGGCGTTTACTAGGACCGTCCAGGCGTTACAAGTGGACCTGACTCACCCCCTGGGCCATGGGGCACTCGGATCCGGGCAATAGGGGAAAAATGGGGGTAGTAGTGGCAACCCGGTTCCGTGGCTCAGGGTGGTCAGACCAGTGGTAGTCTGCTATGTGCTGTTGATAATGTCCAACTACGCCACCCGTGGATTGCGGTTATTATGAACCGCCGCTGCAAGGTAATCCCCTGAGGCTGATGGTGTGTGCAGCTGAGATTGGATAACTCCCCACGGGAAGAGTGTAGCCCCAGGGCAGTGCAATGGACGGTGGGGGTGATGGTGCAGGGAGTCCCAGTACCGGTAGTGCTGGAGGAGCGAGAAAGTACACAGACAACGTACTGCAGTCCAATATCTTTTACTCACAGTTCATGTGCTCCGGGTCACTTCGGCACCAGTAGTGACCGCCCGAGCCGGGCTGCGTCCACCAGGTGTGGGGCTCGGTCAACTCCCAGGCAATTCAGAAGTCTGGCTCAGGACCCCCTTTTATCCTTTCTTTGGCCTGCCTCACCAGTGACCCACTTTTGTCCAGCTGCCGCGGATCTGCGCGGGTAAACGTGGGCCCCGTTCCCCGCTGTCCTATATGGTGCCTTCCTAGCAGGTTTGATGAGGTGTCGCACCAATAAATGATCACGACCTCCGGTCTTTGGCTGAGGGTTGTTTCTCCTCCACCAACTTGGGATCCGGTACCGTTAATCTGCCTGACCCTTCACCCTGTATTCTCATGGGTTCTTAGGGTCCCTTCCACCTTCTTGTTTCTGAGCCTTTCCACACTTTGGATACTTCTCTTTCTGTTTCTGTTCCTTGCTGTTCCTTTCTGTTCCTTTCTTCTACTCCGGCCTTCACTCTAGGCCTGTCTCATGCAGCTGGCCCGAGGCTGAGCCACAGCTCCCTGTCACATCTCCACTCTGCTTCTTCTCTGACTGAACTGACTTCTTCTACCCCTGGAACTAAGATGGTGCCCACCTTATATACCCTTCCCTAGTGTGTGAGCTCAGGTGACCAGCAACCAATGAGCTCCTTCCTATGCTCAGAAACCAACCCCTATCTGCTCCTATGCCACTGGGTATTCCTCCCCCCTCCCCACTCCAGCCAGGGACATGGTCTGTCGTGCCTGCATTTCTTTCTAATGGGAGCACCGTTGAACTGTCCCTCGGAAATGGGGTGAGTGTGCTGTATGCAGCTAACTGAGCCCTGGTCCACACTCCATCCTTACCCGGGAGTGGAATATCACACCTCTGGCAGAGGTGCAATACCCCTGTAGCGGCCGAGCCCTCGGGGCGCTACAGACCCGTCAAGACCCATCGAGTTGGCTTCAAGTCCGGAGGATGTCCCGTGGCGTCGACAGAGGAGGACCCCGTCGTTCTGAGGGAGGGCCACAGACCGCTACGCGGAGGATGGACAGCCCATTTGCCGTCGATGCAACCAGCCCGGACACATTTCCAGGTACTGTAATTTAAACGGGTCCAACCTGGGGCAGAGGACCAACCCCCAGGCGTAAGATCACCAGGCCCTTACAATTGGCGCAATAAGTACGTTGGGGGGCGCCCGGTTTTACCCGTGGTGCTGGACGGTATCCCCATGAGCGCCTTGCTGGTTACCGGGTCGCAAGTAACTACTATCCCTTATGTACTTTTTAAGCAGTATTGGACTGTTGCTGATATAACACGGTATCCAGACATTGACTTGAGCATCATTGCCAGTAATGGCTTGCCCGTGCCGCAGATGGGGTTCAAGGAGATGACCATTAAAATTGGTAAAGTTGAACTACCGGCACAGGGAGTGATTATTGTGGACATTGACCGTCGTGAAAGTCACCCTAAAATAACTGTGGGTACTAATGTGATTGAAAATGGTCTTTCAGAGGTAATTGTAATTCTACAACAGGTGGCGGTGAATGCTAGTTCCAGCCAACAGAGAGTCCTCAACAAGGAGATAAAAGCCCTGATGAGACGACAGCAGGTAGAACTGTCTGGTGGTGAGATCGGTAGCGTAAGACTGAGTGACCCATTCCCCATTTCCATGCCTCCCAAAAGTGAAATGATAATCGGGTTGAGAGGTTGAGACTACCAAGCCATGGTAGAACCCGTGTACTCAGACAGCAGGCCCACCATTTTGACAGCCCGGGGGGTGGTTGATGTCCGTCATGGGAGGGTGCCCGTTCGCATTCTCAACATTGGGGAGAGAGAGGTACACTTACCCAGGTACGCTACACTTGCCAAACTGTTTGCTGTCGAACACAAAGCTATCAGGGCCATGGAACCTTTGCCTCCATCTCCACAGGCGGAGTGTAATGGCTCCCAGAAACAAAAGGAGGACTGGTGCCAGAAACTCCATGTGGGTGCTGACTCCACTCCCCTGCACCAAAAACAAGGAGTCTACCGGGTGGTCCAGGAGTACGAGAGAATTTTTAGTAAGCACCCGCTAGACTTCGGCAGAGTAAAAGGGATAGAACACCATATCCCCACGCGGAGCCACCCACCAATAAAAGAGAGACACAGGCCTGTACCCCCTGCACATTATCAGAACGCAAAGGGCATGCTAAGAGAAATGAAAGAAGCTGGGGTCATTAGAGATAGCAGCCCCCCTGGTTCTGGTAAAAAAGAAAGACGGCACCATGAGAATGTGCGTGGACTATAGACAAATCAACCGTATCACCCACAAAGACGCATATCCGCTGCCTAGAATAGAGGAGTCTTTAGCCGCAGTAAAATCAGCTAACTTCTTTTCTACTTTGGACCTTACTAGCGGGTACTGGCAGGTTCCTGTGGCAGAGGCTGACAAGGAGAAGACCGCCTTCACCACCCCGATGGGACTGAGCGAGTTCAACTGTATGCCCTTCGGGCTCTTCAACGCACCAGGGACCTTCCAGAGGCTGATGGAATGCTGTCTAGGGCACCGAAACTTCGAGACGGTCCTCCTTTACCTGGACGACGTGATCGTCTATTCGAAGACTTACGAGGACCATCTAAAGCACCTGGCCGAGGTGTTCGAAGCCCTGGCAGGCTATGGTCTGAAGGTGAAACCATCAAAGTGTCACCTGTTGAAACCAAAAGTCCAGTACCTAGGGCACGTGGTAAGTGTGGAAGGAGTAGCCCCCGACCCTGATAAGGTCACAGCAATCAAGAGCTGGCCAAGCCCCTCGATCATCAAAGAAGTGAGGCAGTTCCTCGGGTTGGTAGGCTACTACCGAAGGTTCATCCCCGGGTTCACTAAGATGGCAGCTCCTATGCAGGACCTTCTGATAGGACAGTCTAAGTCAAGAAGCCAAAAGCCACCCTTCAAGTGGGATAAACCGGAAGAGGAGTCCTTCCGCCAGTTGAAGATGGCCCTCACAGGGGATGAGATCCTGGCCTACCCTGATTATGGCCAGCCTTTTATTCTCCACACAGACGCCAGTAATGTGGGACTGGGAGCCGTACTGTCACAAAACCAACAGGGCAGAGAAAGGGTGATCGCGTACGCCAGCCGTAAGCTGAGGCCCACCGAGAGGAACCCGGAGAATTACAGCTCCTTCAAGCTAGAATTCTTGGCGGTGGTGTGGGCCGTAACGGAACGTTTCAATCATTACCTGGCCTCCACAAAGTTCACTGTGTACACGGACAACAACCCGTTAACAGACCTAGACAGTGCAAGACTTGGTGCCCTGGAACAGCGGTGGATGGCCCGTCTCTCCAATTATGACTTCGTGATCAAGTACCGGGCAGGCAAAACCAATGCCAACGCTGACGCCCTATAGAGAATGCCTCACTTACCAGAAGGTGACGAAGACCCAGAAGAGCTGGAGGAGTTAGAACTCCCGCGTTTCACCGGTACGAAGCCGCTCAATACTCCCACCGCGTGAAGGAGGAAGATTTAACAACCATTATGATCAATCCCCTACCTCACCACAGCTGGGCTGAGACCCAAGATAGTGACCCTGCAATCCGCCTGGTGAAAGATCTGTTGACCCAGGAAGACGCCCGCTTAGATCCGGATGCTCCAGAGGAAGCCAAGCAGCTATAGAAAGAGAAGAGCAAGCTGTTCCTCTATGAAGGCAAGCTGTGCAGAAGACTTGTCAACCACCGGACACACGAACTGACCTGGCAAGTCGTGGTTCCAAGGCGGGATGCAGCTATGGTCCTGGGGGCTTACCATGACAGAGCAGGGCACTTCGGTTGGAAGAAACTGGAGTTCCTGCTAAGAGGACGGTTCTTTTGGGTCGGCATGAGAGGGGCTGTAGAGAAGTGGTGCAGGAACTGTGGCTCTTGTAACTTAAGGAGAAAAGACCGCACCAGCCAGAAGAAACCCTTGAAGCCCATCGTCACCCAGCAGCCTCTTGAGCTGGTAGCTCTGGACCACATCAAATTGGCTCCAAGCCGGTCAGGATACATCTACGCCCTGACAATCGTGGACCACTATTCCCGTTTTCTAGTGGTGGTCCCGGTAAAAGACTTGACAGCCCAAACGGCGGCCAGAGCCTTCTAGCAATACTTCTGCCATCCACACGGGTATCCGGAACAAGTTCTGACAGACCAGGGTCCAGCGTTCGAGGCCGAAATCTTCCAAGAGTTCTGCAACCTCTATGGCTGTAAGAAGATTCGGACAACGCCTTACCACCCACAAACCAACGGGATGTGTGAGAAAATGAACAATATAGTCATTGATATCCTGAAGCATTGCCCCTGGAGGAATGCAGCCTGTGGCCAGAAAAACTGCTGGACCTAATAGACTTATACAACCATATCCCGGTGAATGCTACAAATTGCACCCCGGCTTACCTGATGCGAGCCAGACCAGGTAAGCTGCCCATAGATCTGGAGATGGGAGTCCTAACACCTGAGGACACCTCCCCGGATGCGGACTGGGATACGGAAAGGCGACTGCAGTACAAGAAGGTACAGGAGAGTGTGGAGAAGAGCCTGGCCCAGGTGAGAGAAAGGCAAGAAAGACTCTTCAACCAACACGCCCCTGCTGGTCCCCTAGAACCTGGTGAGCAGGTCCTGAAGCGAAAGAGAAGGCTACATAAGTTGGACGACCAGTGGGAAAGGGAACCCTACACCGTACTGCAGTCTGATCATGACAATTCGAAGGTGTGCGTGATCACCAAGGATGGAGGAGAAACCACTAGTACCGTCTCCAGAGACCACTTAAAAAGGTGCCCCGAGCAACTCCGTAGTGCAGAAGAGGATCAAAGTGGCCTTGAACCCGCAGAGGACAAGGAAGAAATGATCAGCACCGTTCTCGGAGAGTTCCCTCAGTCCTGGACTCGAATAAACGATGCCATAGTGGTACCCGTCCTGCATTTCCTGCAACCGGCTCAGCAACAACCTACACCAGAGCCGGAAGGTGAAGAAGAGCAAGCAGTTCCAGAGGCAGAAGAGCCGGTACCAGCAGCCCAGGAGAATCAACCCTCTGCTGACATTGAGCCTGCCATGCCTGCGGTAAGCCAGAGGACCCACAGACAGCTGCCTGCCCTGCCTGTAAGTCTAGCCAGTGACTGTACCCTAAATGGTAGTGAAGAAAACCAGGTTAGACCACCACCAGACAGTGGGTTACGCAGGTCAACCAGGAGCACAAAGGGGCAGATACTCGCTCACTGGAGAATATAGGGTGCACTAAAACTGTAAATAACCCTGTTGCCAAGTGTTGAAATGTTTGCAAAGTTACATGCATGATTAGTAATTGTGTATTTCAGTTTCTTACAGTTACCGTACGGACTCAAAGGTTATGGACTTTTAATAACCGGGACTTTGTATGGACTGCGTTCGGAGCCTGACCAAGGAATGAACTAAGACTGTAAAGGACTTGGGGCTAGGACAGACCCCCACCTGGTTAAGGCTCCCCGTTGTGTTGGTGAAATGGACACCCGGTCACAGACCACACTGTGACCTTAAGAACTCAACCTGTGCGTCGTTTGTCTACTGATGTTTTATGGTCATGCATATTATCTTTGTTTATTGTTTAGTCCCGGAGTACTAAATTTTACTAGGGGGGAATGTGTCACCCTGGCCTGGATGCCACAAATATAATAAAGCTGTGTCTGAGAGCAAGGAGGAGGTCCTCTAGTCAAGGACCATTAGCATGCAGCACCTCCTGTCCCAGACCAGTAGGGGGAGCAGGCTGCCCCTATAAAAGCTGGAGCTGGGGGCAGGGTTAGGGAGAACTGGACAACCTGTCATTGGATTGAGAGGTGTCCCAGAGCAGGGACAGACAGTTGTGTTGCAGCCTAAGAGGCCGTGTGGCAGTAGGAAAGCCATGAGCTAGGGACAAAAGGCGAAGTGAGCCTGTCCTGGCAGATAAAGAAACTAATCTACCAGACTTTGGTGTCTGAGGCTGGGAGGATTCCAGGTCCTACAGCAGATAACCAGTCCGCAGGGGACTGTATGTTCCTTGGCCTAAGAAGCCCGGAGGCTCCGCCACAGCCGAAGGGACCAGCAAAGCCGTACCAGGCCAGGAGTAGAAAGGGACCCAAGTTGCAAGCCATACGGGCGAGTGGACACGGTGAGCTCGGGAATGTGGGCTGTTACACTACAAGGAGGGAAATAGCCAGAAGGAGCACAGAGAGCACGGTAGGCCTACACCCTCACCCTGACCAGGGTCAGCTTCCCACTTGTTCTCAGACATCCAGGCCCCCTCATAGACGGGCCTGCTTCTGGGTCATTTTACCTGTTCTAATAAAGACCCTGAACTGTTTAAGAGGCCTCCGTTTACTGGCTATCGCGGTCGGAATCATCCCCTCCATCATCCATTATATATACTGCCCTGGGGCCATACTCCTCCCGTGGGGAGTTGAACTATTCAGTGCTGCACATTTATATCAGCCCCAGCGGTCTGCACTGCAGCGGCGGTTAGCCCTGACCGCAATCCACGGGTGGCGTAGTCGGACATTACCTACAGCACAACATAGCAGACTACCACTGGTCTGACCAGCGTAAGAGGCACACTTCAAAGCTGTGCAAATTGTAATGGAAAACAGTTTGATCACCTGCATTGATAAAATTTAAGGGCTTTTGTATTATTGTTCAGAATAAAATTTAATTGTCAATGTTATGCTTGTGTTAGTAAATATAATTTTATATATAAATCAAAATAAATGTTATTATTTTCTGTCCACCTACTTTTGGACCACCCTGTATACATGCGTTTCACCCGCACTGCGCCCCTGTCTATAGATATGTACCCCTCACCCCATTAACATACTATTAACCACTTAGTAATTAAAATATAAAGCGATAAGCAGCACTGTGCCCCCCATCTATATATATAATCGTCTTATCCCGTCTGTCTGTCTGCCTGTCTGTCTGTGTGTCTGTCTGTCGAGGAAATCCCGCGTCGCTCATTGGTCCGGCAGTGGCCAATCAGCGCCGCGGGATTTCTGAAAAAAGATGGTGGCCGTTAGCGGCTCATCTGCGGGACGGAGCTGAGCAGCGATGCAGCCGGAAGATGAGCGCCGCGAGGTGCTCATCTCCCGGCCGGCAACAGCAGAAGGAACCCGACCGCCGGACCCATCTGCGGGATGGAGATGCAGCCGGGAGATGAGCGGCGCGAGGCGCTCATCTCCCGGCCGGTATCAGCGGAAGGACCGCCGGCGCCGCTGACCTCCATGCGGAAGGGAGGACCGGGGAGCGGCGCAGCGCCGCTCCCCGGTCCTCACCAAGACGATTCGATGATTGGTCGCTGTCTTCGGACTCGACCAATCACTGATCTTAGCGCAAAACTTAAACACCGCTGTGCTGATTGGTCGCCGACGCTGCCCGCGACCAATCACGGATTTGGGCGCCACATTTAAATATCGGCCGCGACCAATCAGCACAGCGGTGTTTAAATGTGGAGCCAAGATCGGTGATTGGTTGCGGCCGATATTTAAATCTGGCGCCCAAATCGGTGATTGGTCGCGGGCAGCGTCCGTGACCAATCAGCACAGTAGTGTTTAACTTTGGCCGCAAGATCAGTGATTGGTCGCGGGCCAAGTCCGCAACCAATCAACGATTTGTGCGGCACATTTAAATAGCGGCCGCGACCAATTGGACCCGCAGCGCCGCTCCCCGGTCCTCCCTTCACGCCCTAGCCGCATGGATGTCAGCGGCGCTGCCTGTGCGGGTACTTCCGCTCCGAGAACCCGGGACATGAGCGGGAGCTCGGAGCAGAAGTATCCGGACCCGCAGCGCCGCTCCCCGGTCCTCCCTTCACACCCTAGCCGCTGATGTCCCCACAGTATCTGCATGGTGTTACAAAGGTCCGGACATTTGTGTTAAAAAACGCTGATTGGTCGCTGGCGCTGCCCGCGACCAATCACCGATTTCGGCGCCAAATTTAAATATCGGCCGCGACCAATCACCGATCTTGGCTCCACATTTAAACACCGCTGTACTGATTGGTCGCGGACGCTATTTAAATGTGCCGCCCAAATCGGTGATTCGTCGCGCACAGCGCCAGCGACCAATCAGCGATTTTTAACACAAATGTCCGGACCTTTGTAACACCATGCGGATACTGTGGGGACATCAGCGGCTAGGGTGTGAAGGGAGGACCGGGGAGCGGCGCTGCGGGTCGGGATACTTCTGCTGCGAGCAGTCGCTCATCTCCCGGCTTCTCGGAGTGGAAGTATCCGCACAGGCAGCGGCGCTCCCCGGTCCTCACTAATACGATTCCGCTCCCCGCTCCTCACCAATACGATTTGCTGATTGGTCGCGCTCTCCGCACGAGACCAATCAGTGATCTTGGCGCTAAAGTTAAACACCGCTCTGCTGATTGGTCGCGGCCGCTGCCCGCCACCAATCACCGATTTGGGCGCCACATTTAAATAGCGGCCGCGACCAATCACCGATCTTGCCGCGACATTTAAACACTGCTGTGCTAATTGGTCAGCGAGATTGGCGCCAAATTTAAACAACGCTCTGCTGATTGATCGCGGTCGCTAGCCGAGATCAATCAGCAGTATTGGCGCAAAATTTAAACCCCACTCTGCTGATTGGTCGCGGTCGCCGGCTGCGACCAATCAGCAGTATTGGCGCCAAATTTAAACGTCACTCTGCTGATTGGTCGCGGCCGCCAGCCGCGAACAATCAGCGAGATTGGCGCCAAATTTAAACAACGCTCTGCTGATTGGTCGCGTCCGACGACCAATCAGCGATTTTGGCGCCAAATTTAAACACCGCTCTGCATCACTCTGCTGATTGGTCACGGTCGCCGGCCGCGACCAATCAGCAGTATTGTCGCCAAATTTAAACACCTCTTTGCTAATTGGTCGCGGTCGCGACTAATCAGCGATTTTGGTGCCAAATTTAAACACGCTCTCCATTCCTCACTAACACGGTTCGCTGATTGGTCGCGGCCGCCGCCCGCGACCAATCAGCGATTTTGGCGCCAAATTTAAACACCGCTCTGCTGATTGGTCGCGGCCGCCATCCGCGACCAATCAGCGAGATTGGCGCCAAATTTAAACAACGCTCTGCTGATTGGTCGAGGCCGGCGACCGCGACCAATCAGCAGAGCGATGCAGAGCGGGGTTTAAATTTGGCCCCAAAGTCGCTGATTAGTCGCGGCTGACGGCCGCGACCAATCAGCAGAGCGTTGTTTAAATTTTGCGCCAAAATCGCTGATTGGTCGCGGCCGGCGGCCTCGACCAATCAGCAGTATTGGCGCCAAATTTAAACACCGCTCTGCTGATTGGTCGTGACTAATCAGCGATTTTGGTGCCAAATTTAAATACGCTCTCCAGTCCTCACTAACACGGTTCGCTGATTGGTCGCGGCCACCGCCCGCGACCAATCACCAATATTGCCGCCAAATTTAAACACCGCTTTGCTGATTGCGCCCGGTCGGCCGCATAACTATTCTAGAATACCCGATGCATTAGAATCGGTCCACCATCTAGTTAACTATAATCTCCACTGGCCAATAATATAAATTATTCAGTCTCTGTGACTCTCCCCAATTAAATGTAAGGCTATGTGCTCACGGAAAATATACAAGGCTTTACAGTAAGCAAAGTGAAACCCCCATCATTGCTCTCTCCCAGCATCCCCATCATTGCTCTCTCCCAACCCCCCACGTCATTGCTATTTCCCAGCATCCCCGTCATTGCTCTCTCCCAGCACCCCCGTCATTACTCTCTCCCAGCACCGCCATCATTTCTCTGTCCCAGCACCCCCATCATTGCTCTGTCCCAGCACCCCCATCATTGCTCTGTTCCAGCACCTCTGTCATTGCTCTCCCAGCACCCCCGTCATTGCTCTCTTCCAGCACCTCCATCATTGCTCTCTCCTAGCACCCCATCATTGCTCTCTCCCAGCACCCCCATCATTGCTCTGTCCCAGAACCCCCATCATTGCTCTGTCCCAGCAACCCCGTCATTGCTCTCTCCCACCACCCCCATCATTGTTCTCCCACTAATCCCCTTCATTGCTCTCTCCCAGCACCCCCGTCATTGCTTTCTCCAGCCCCATCATTGCTCTCCCCATTGCCATCATAGCTCTCCCCAGCCCAATCATTGCTCTCCCCAGCCCCATCATTTCTCTCCCCATCACCACCATTGCTCTCCCCATCCCCATCATTGCTCCCACCCATCATTTCTTTCTCCAGCCCCATCATTGCAATCTCCAGCCTCACCATTGCTCTCCCCATCCCCTTCATTGCTCACCCCAGTCACATTATTACTCTCTCTAGCCCCATCATTGCTCTCTCCTGCCCCATCATTGCTCTCTCCAGCCCCATAATTGCTTTCTCCTGCCCCATCATTGCTCTCTCCAGCCCCATCATTGCTTTCCCCATCGCCACCATTGCTCTCCCCATCCCCATCATTGCTCTTCCCTGCCCCACCATTGCTCTCCCCAGCCCCACCATTGCTCTCCCCAGCCCTAACATTGCTCTCCCAGCCCCATTATTGCTCTCCCCAGCCCCATCATTGCTCTCCCCATCGCCAAAATTGCTCTCCCATCGCCACCATTGTTCTTCTTAGCCCCATCATTGCTCTCCCCATCGCCACCATTGCTCTCCTTAGCCCCATCATTGCTCTCCCCATTGCCACCATTGCTCTCCTTTGCCCCATCACTGTTCTCCCCATCGCCACTATTGGTCTCCTTAGCCCCATCATTGCTCTCCCCATCACCATCATTGCTCTCTCCCAACTACCCGTCATTACTCTATCCCACCACCCCCATCATTGTTCTCCACCAATCCCCTTCATTGCTCTCTCCCAGCACCCCCGTCATTGCTTTCTCCAGCCCTATCATACCTCTCCCCATCACCATCATTGCTCTCCCCAGCCCAATCATTGCTCTCCCCAGCCCCATAATTTCTCTCCCCATCACCACCATTGCTCTCCCCATCCCCATCATTTCTCCCCCCATCATTTCTTTCTCCAGCCCCATCATTGCTATCTCCAGCTAGTATGCATGGCACCCCTTGATCCTGGTATGCTTGGCACCCCTTGATCCTGATATGGATGGCACCCCTTGATCCTGGTATGCATGGCACCCCTTGATTTCCCATCCTGTTATGCATGGCACCCCTTGATTCACCCATCGTGGTATGCATGGCACCCCTTGATCCTGGTATACTTGGCACCCCTTGATCTTGGTATGCATGGCACCCCTTGATCCTGGTATGCATGGCACCCCTTGATCCTGGTATACATGGCACCCATTGATCCCACATCCTGGTATGCATGGCACCCCTTGATTCCCCATCCTGGTATGCATGGCACCCCTTGATCCCACATCCTGTTATGCATGGCACCCCTTGATCCACCACCCTGGTATGCATGGCACCCCTTGATCCCCCATCCTGGTATGCATGGCACCCCTTGATTCCCCATCCTAATATGCATGGCACCCCTTGATCCTGGTATGCATGGCACCCCTTGATCGTGGTATGCATGGCACCCCTTGATCCCCCATCCTGTTATGCATGGCACCCCTTGATTCCCCTATTCTGGTATGCATGGCACTCTTTGATCCCCGATCCTGGTATGTATGACACCCCCTGATTCCCCTATCCTGGTATGCATGGCACCCCTTGATCCCCCATCCTGGTATGTATGACACCCATTGATTCCTTCATCCTGGTATGCATGGCACCCCTTGATCCTGGTATGCATGGCACCCCTGTTCCTGGTATGCATGGCACCCCTTGATCCTGGTATGCTTGGCACCCCTTCATCCTGGTATGCATGGCACAACTTGATCCCCATCACGCTGCCCATAAAAAAAAATAAACAATCATACTCACCTCCTCTCTCTTCCAGTGCTGTGTCCCGCTCTAATGCTGACACTCTCACTCTTGATCCTGGTATGCTTAGCACCCCTTGATCCTGGTATGCATGGCACCCCTTGATCCTGGTATGCATGGCACACCTTGATCCCCCATCTTGTTATGCATGTCACCCCTTGATTCCCCCAACCTGGTATGCATGGCACCCCTTGATTCTGGTATACATGGCACCCCTTGATCCTGGTATACTTGGCACCCCTTGATCTTGGTATGCATGGCACCCCTTGATCCTGGTATGCATGGCACCCCTAGATCTCCCATCCTGGTATGAATGGCACCCCTTGATTCTGGTATGCATGGCACCCCTTGATCCTGGTATGCATGGCACCCTTTGATCCCCCATCCTGGTATGCATGGCACCCCTTGATCCCCCATCCTGGCATGCATGGCATCCCTTGATCCTGGGATGCATGGCACCCCTTGATGCTAGTATGCATGGCATCCCTTAATCCTGGTATGCTTAGCACCCCTTGATCCTGGTATGCATGGCACCCCTTGATCCCCCATCCTGGTATGCATGACACCCCTTGACCCCCCATCTTGGTATGAATGGCTCCCCTTGATCCTCCATCGTGGTATGCATGGCACCCCTTGATCTCCCATCCTGGTATGAATGGCACCCCTTGATTCTGGCATGCATGGCACCCCTTGATCCTGGTATGCATGGCACCCCTGTTCCTGGTATGCATGGCACCCCTTGATCCTGGTATGCATGGCACCCCTCTTCCTGGTATGCATGGCACCCCTTGATCCTGGTATGCTTGGCACCCCTTCATCCTGGTATGCATGGCACAACTTGATCCCCATCACGCTGCCCATAAAAAAAAATAAACAATCATACTCACCTCCTCTCTCTTCCAGTGCTGCGTCCCGCTCTAATGCTGACACTCTCACTCTGTGAGCCGCGCATGACAGCAAGTGCTTTGCTGGAATAGTCACTGCTCCCCACGCTGGGACTCTGTGCGTGGGGAGCAGTGACCATTCACTCTCTTCAATAGTGTGCACACTGTTGCCGCAGTGCGGCTCCTGCTGCGCTCAGCGGTCATTGTGCCCCCTATTAAAGACCATGAATATTCACTACAACCCATGGGAGTGGGTTGTAGCAAATATTCATGAGCTTTAATAATGGGCACACTGACCGCCTGCCGCAGCAGGAGCTGCACTGCAGCTACAGTGTGCACGCTGTTAAGGAAAATTAATATTCATTGCTCTCAACGCCCATGGGTGTGGGGAGTAGCCCCGCATTACTAGATGCATTCTGTAAAATAGGAGGCAGGTCAGTGAACGATTAGTGAGCTGTCAAAAGAGCACACAGATGAATATGTAAGCAGAGCACCAGATAGGACCCACCTCACAGGCCGCCCCGGAGCACGAACATATCATCATCTACAAACTGAAAGTAAAGATTGCACAAGAACCACAGGATGGATTTCATCAACCAAGGTATCATTTTAAACAGTGTCATGTCGCCCACCTGACAGTATATGCAGTTTACTGAGCACAATCCTGCTGACAGGTGCGCTTTAAGGGGCCTTATCCCCTCATTGCCGGTTTAAAATGGTGATCGAGAAAAAGATTGTAGCGCCCCCCCCAAAGTCAAAAAATCTCCAGGGTCTCAGCTGCCATGAGTAGCTGAGACCTGAGACCTTGGAGAACATGATCAGGACTGGATTTTCGATCCCCAATCACGAAGAAATCCAAAAACTGTGTCTGCTATTAAAATAATTTCTATCTCTTCTGCTGACATGATATACATGTCAGAAGCGAGAGAAATGATGTCCCCCTAGCCGCCCCGCTACCTCTGCCATCCCCTGCTCCCTTCTGCTCCATCCCCCGACCCTACACATCATCTTCCTGAAAAAAAATGGCGGACACATGCGCAAAGATCTGCCGGCCGGTACCCAGCAACAATAGGGACTTTTTCTTATTGTTTCCTTTTGATCACTGTGATGAACCGTATCACAGTGATCAAAAGCCAAAAATGAATAAATCAAATGCCCCTTTGTCATCCCTTTAGTTAAGATAAAATATTTATAGATTTTTTTCATTCTTTGGGGTAAGGGTTGGGGTTAGGGTTGGGGTTGGGGTTATGGTTTGGGTTTGGGTTAGGGTTGGGGTTAGGCTTGTGTTAGGGTTAGGATTGAGGTTAGGGTTGTCCTAGGGTTCTGTTGGGGTTAGGGTTGTGTTAGGGTTGAAATTAGGGTTGTGTTAGGGTTAGGATGGGGTTAGGGTTGTGTAAGGGTTAGGGTTGGGTTTAGGGTTGTGTTGGGATTAGGGTTGGGGTTAGGGTTGGGGTTGGAGTTAGGATTGGGGTTTTTTCAAAAGTAAAAAAATAAATGATGACGATATTATGATTAGTGTTGAGTGCAAGTACCCGCTACTCAAGTTTTCATCGGGTGCTCGGGTATATTTGACATCCAAAAAAATACACGGGATTGCCTGCCATTTTTTGGTGTCTAACAGCTAGGAAACATGCAGGGCAGGGACTCAAGCATGTCACTCGAGCGCCCGCGATACTCTGTGCATATCCGTGCACCCGATGCAAACTCAAGTAGCGAGCACTTGTGCTCAACACTAATGACAACTAGAGATGACTCGAACTGTTGGCCAATCTCAAATTCGAGCTGTTTTGGGCGGTGTTCGAGCCGTTTGACGAACCCGAACGATTTGCAAAAATCCGTCTGTTCGAGGTTATGTTCAATAACTGTTCGTGCACCAAAATCGTAACTGGATTTTTTCACAGTAATACTGTTAATCAATGTTAATAGACAGTTTCAGTGTAGAGTGGGCGGGGGGAGGGGCAGGGGATGGATCTCTGCAGAAATAATGCCGATCTCCATTTTTTTTTCTTTCCGGCATTTACAGTGGGGAGGTGCAGTCTGTCATCCTATCAGCAGCGCACACACGCAGTGAAGTGCTTTTTTTCACACAAGCAAGGGCATGTGTCATTGGCTGTATATGTCACATGTCCTTGCCCTATAAGACCCAGCCATTTTCCCCGTCGCCACCATTTTCTCACTGCTGCAGCTGAGTGTTAGACGGCACCGCTGCTGCTGTGGGCGCTATACTTTGTAACTGTGTGAATTGCAAGCGAATTTGCTCTTAAATAGACAGATAGGTTTAGGGAGTAGGGACTAGTTGTAATTTCTGCCCTTTTGAGGGCTAGGTTACAGCAGTTCCTAGCACTTTTTGCCAGGCAGGTCTGTGCCAGTGCTGTGCAAGTGTTTTTCACAGCATTTGGCTAAATCTAGCTAAGCCAATCCTTTTGGGCCTCTAGCAGTGTGTGTTAGTCAGTGGAGTAGCCTATCTGTGTTGCAAGCTACACCACCTGTGTATCTAATACCAATTTTTTACTGCACCTAGCCAAGTAAAACCTTTTGGGCATAGTAGCAGTGTCTGTTACTCATTGGAGTAGCCCATCTGTACAAAGCTACAACACCTTTGTATTTAATAACAATTTTTTACTGCATCTAGCCCAGTAAATACTTTTGGGCCTGTAGCAGTGTCTGTTACTCATTGTAGTAGCCCATCTGTACCAAGCTACACCACCTTTGTATTTAATAAATTTTTTTTTACTGCATCTAGCCCAGTAAATACTTTTGGGCCTGTAGCAGTGTCTGTTACTCATTGTAGTAGCCCATCTGTACCAAGCTACACCACCTTTGTATTTAATAACAATTTTTTACTGCGTCTAGCCCAGTAAATACTTTTGGGCCTGTAGCAGTGTCTGTTACTCATTGTAGTAGCCCATCTGTACCAAGCTACACCACCTTTGTATTTAATAACAATTTTTTACTGCATCTAGCCCAGTAAATACTTTTGGGCCTGTAGCAGTGTCTATTACTCATTGGAGTAGCCCATCTGTACCAAGCTACGCCACCTTTGTATTTAATAACAATTTTTTACTGCATCTAGCCCAGTAAATACTTTGGGGCCTGTAGCAGTGACTGTTACTCATTGTAGTAGCCCATCTGTACCAAGCTACACCACCTTTGTATTTAATAACAATTTTTTACTGCATCTAGCCCAGTAAATACTTTTGGGCCTGTAGCAGTGTCTGTTACTCATTGTAGTAGCCCATCTGTACCAAGCTACACCACCTTTGTATTTAATAACAATTTTTTACTGCATCTAGCCCAGTAAATACTTTTGGGCCTGTAGCAGTGTCTATTACTCATTGGAGTAGCCCATCTGTACCAAGATACACCACCTTTGTATTTAATAACAATTTTTTACTGCATCTAGCCCAGTAAATACTTTTGGGCCTGTAGCAGTGTCTGTTACTCATTGTAGTAGCCCATCTGTATCAAGCTACACCACCTTTGCATTTAATAACAATTTTTTACTGCATCTAGCCCAGTAAATACTTTTGGGCCTGTAGCTGTGTCTGTTACTCATTGTAGTAGCCCATCTGTACCAAGCTACACCACCTTTGTATTTAATAACAATTTTTTACTGCATCTAGCCCAGAAAATACTTTTGGGCCTGTAGCTGTGTCTGTTACTCATTGTAGTAGCCCATCTGTACCAAGCTACACCACCTTTGTATTTAATAACAATTTTTTACTGCATCTAGCCCAGTAAATACTTTTGGGCCTGTAGCAGTGTCTGTTACTCATTGTAGTAGCCTATCTGTACCAAGCTACACCACCTTTGTATTTAATAACAATTTTTTACTGCATCTAGCCCAGTAAATACTTTTGGGCCTGTAGCTGTGTCTGTTACTCATTGTAGTAGCCCATCTGTACCAAGCTACACCACCTTTGTATTTAATAACAATTTTTTACTGCATCTAGCCCAGTAAATACTTTTGGGCCTGTAGCAGTGTCTGTTACTCATTGGAGTAGCCGATCTGTACCAAGCTACACCACCTTTGTATTTAATAACAATTTTTCACTGCATCTAGCCCAGTAAATACTTTTGGGCCTGTAGCAGTGTCTGTTACTCATTGTAGTAGCCCATTTATACCAAGCTACACCACCTTTGTATTTAATAACAATTTTTTACTGCACCTAGCCAAGTAAAACCTTTTGGGCATAGTAGCAGTGTATGTTACTCATTGGAGTAGCCCATCTGTACGGATATGCAGAGATTCTAAATAACCAATGGTGCACAAGCTTATGGCCTCCGTATTGGGCAGAACAAGTGCTGACAAAAAAACAGACACTCCTGGAACTCTTCCCAATAGTGGCAATAGAAATATGGGGCGCGCTAACAAAAATATGTGCTTCATAACAAAAAACACCAGCCTAGCGCACGGCATTAATAAGATGGCATCATCGTCTCTCCCAGTGCTAGGCCTACTACGCCGGCTAGCATTCCTGTGCCTAAAACACAATGTATGGGTCCGCGCTAGCCACGATGCTGAGGGGTCTAACGCTGCTGCTAACGCTTTATCACAATTCAATTGGCAGATTTTCACAGAGCTCCTCCCCAACGCCCACCCATCAGGCAACAGCTACCCACCCTCCCTATGGGATCTAGTGGAGAATAGTTGATGCCATTAATCAGAGCGTCAGTTGCCCCGTCGACTTGGCAAGCATACGGTAAGGCATGGGAAGAGTGGACACGACTAGTAGCAGGCAGACGGGTTGACCAATGTGAACAAGCCAGATTACAAGTCACCATAGAATTTCTCCACCAGCTAATGATGAGGGGCATATCAGGGGCGTCAGAGAAGTGGTGTCTGACCGGAGTAGCATTTCACTTCCAACTACTGAATTGGGGAGATGTGACAAAGAGATTCATCATCAGACAATCCATAAAAGGGTGGAAAAGGGGTCAGCCAAGTCAGGAGTGTAGACGTCCCGTCCCGTGTCACTAAAACTGATTTCTCACATCATATCTAGTGTTGAGCATTCCGATACTGAAATATCGGGTATCGACCGATATTCGCGGTATCGGAGTTCCAATACTGAGTTCCGATACTTTTAGAATATCGAATACCGGAATCGGAAGTTCCCATAATGCCTGCGCTATGCAGTGTCTCTGAAGGATGACAAGCTGGATGGCAGCGCTCAGCTTACTGTACTTGTCATTTAGTGTTAAAGGATTTATTTAAAAAAATAATAGTGTTTTCATGCACCGTCTCTTTAAAAAAGCCGGCCGGCAATTCAGCATCGGTACCCGACAATTTAGAATAGAAAGAATAGAGTATCACACATAGATTAGATAGATAGAAACGTGTCAGTCACATATATAAGAAGTACAGTGATAGTGTTGATTACTGTACTTGTCATTTAGTGTTAAAATAAAGGATTTATTAAAAAAAAATTGGCGTGGGGTTCCCCGTAATTTTAGTCTCTAGCGGAGGTTAAGCAGACGGCTGGGGCAGATGTTTGAAGCCTGGGAAGGGGGTAATACCCAGGGTAGAATTCTCCCACGCTGTCAGTGACGTGCATGAGGTGAGCTGAGTTCATTGAACATGAACTCGGCTCATCTGGATGCCATTACAGCGAGACACTGAGGAGCGCAAGCATGCCTGTGCTTCTCAGTGTCTGCGGCATGGCCAGCTGGATGGCAGCTTTCGGATGCGATCCAGCCTGTCATGTGAATGCAGCAGAGCTGAAGCTGTCCTGGGAACCATGGAAAGGTAAGGATGAGATTGCTTTATTATTTTACTTTTATTGCAGAAGACATTGGCTTCAGCTGGAATGGGTAAGTATGGTTTAATTTAGAACATTAAAAAATTGTGTGTTTATTTCAATTAAAGGACTTTATTCTGGGTGCTGTGTTTTTTTAAATACTTTGCTAGAAATTCATGGCGGTCCTGTCTAATATTGGCGTGACCCCATGAATTTTGGGCTTAAGGCCAGCTGATAACGCCAAGCTGGCCCTAACCCCTTTATTACCCAGTGAGCCACCGCACCAGGGCCCAGGATGAGTTGGGTACAGCGCCAGAAGATGGCGCTTCTATGAACGCGCCGTTTTCTGGGGTGGCTGCGGACTGCAATTTGCAGCGGGGGGGGCAGAATGCTCTGGCCTCCCTGCACTGCGGATTCCAGCCCCCAGCTGCCTAGTTGTACCTGGCTGGACACAAAAATAGGGCGAAGCCCCACGTATTTTTTTTTTAATTATTTCATGAAATTCATGAAATAATTAAAAAAAGGGCTTCCCTATATTGTTGTGTCCGGCCAGGAACAAATAGGCAGCTGGTGGTTGGAGGCAGTCCGTTCCTGCCTGCTGTACCTGGCTGGACACAAATATAGGGCGAAGCCCCACGGCAATTTTTTTTTTATTATTTCATGAAATAATTAAAAAAAGGGCTTCCCTGTAGTTTTGTTTCCAGCCAGGTACAAATAGGCATCTGGGGGTTGGGGGCTGCCCGTTCCTGCAGTAGTATATACTGTACATCCTTTGACAAGGCAATCAGATGGATCAAGAAGTTGGGAAGGGTCACCCTAATGGCCAAAACAGACATTGATGCGGTGTTCCGGTTACTTACTACACACACCGGTGTTCGACAAACCGAACCGAACCCGAACACTACAGGGGTGGCTCAACTTTAATGACAACGTATTCAAAATGATGACCTAATGTTATAAAATTCTGTGTCATACCTGTGGGTTCAAAATGCTCACTACACCCCTGAATAAAATCCTTGAGGGGTGTAGTTTTCAAAATGGGGTCAGTTGTGGGGGTTTTCCACTGTTTAGGCACAATCAGCGGCTCTCCATATGCAACATGGCATCCACTCTCGATTCCAACTAATTTTGTGTTCAAAAAGTCAAGCGGTGCTCCTTCCCTTCCGAGCCTTGCCGTGCGCTAAAACAGTAGTTTTTCCCCAAATATGGGGTATTGGCATGCTCAGGAGAAATTGCACAACAAAGTATGGGATCCATTTTCTCTTGTTATTCTTGTGAAAATAAAAAATTGGGTCTAAAGAAAAGATTTTATGAAAAAAAGTTAAATGTTCATTTTTTTCTTCCACATTGCTTCAGTTCCTGTGAAGCACCTGAAGGGTTAATAAAGTTCTTGAATGTGGTTTTGAGCACTTTTAGGGGTGCAGTTTTTAGAATGCTGTCAATTTCGGGTATTTTCTGTCATATAGGCCCCCAAAAGTCACTTCAAATGTGATGTGGTCCCTAAAAAAATGGTTTTGTAAATTTTGTTGGAAAAATGAGAAATTGCTGGTCAACTTTCAACCCTTCTAACTTAACCTAGCAAAAAACAATTCTGTTTCAAAAATTGTGCTGATGTAAAGTAGACATGTGGGAAATGTTATTTATTAACTATTTTGTGTTACATAACTCTCTGGTTTAAAGGGAATATATCACCCCCTGGGACTTATATGACCTACTAATATGGGCATACAGGTGATAGAAATATAAATATGTTCATACCTGTATGCCTCATATGTCTTGTTGCTGTGAAATGTCTTTTTATTCATACAAGTTCCTGATGGGTTCCAGTCCTGGGACCTGGAAGAAATCCCTGCCCCCTGTGTGAATTGTAATGTTTCCCCCCTCCCCTGCACGTCACAGGGAACTGTGATGTGCAGGGGAGGGGTGACAGATTCCCTTCAAAGGTATAAAAATTAAAAGTTTGAAAATTGTGAAATTTTCACCAAATTTCCTCTTTTTCACAAATAATGTCATATCGAACAAATTTTACCACTATCATGAAGTACAATATGTCATGAAAAAAATAAATCTCAGAATCAGTGGGATATGTTGAAGCGTTCCAGAGTTATTGCCACATAAAGTGACACTGGTCAGAATTGTAAAATTTGGCTTGGTCACTAAGGTCAAAATTGGCTCAATCACTAAGGGGTTAAAACTGCAGTCTGGATTGAAACCTTTGCCTGGTGTAAACATTACTTATGCAAAATAACTTCCTGGGGTCTTGTGGCAGTGCTCAGTCTTGCCATGGTTTATAACCTGTGACATGAAACTGTTTTCTACAACCTCACCTTGGTAGCAGAGTTTGGCTGTTTTTCACCCAGTTTTAAGCCTTCTACACTGCTGTTTTTGTTTTAGTGAATTGCTTTATTTCAGCCTACATACATATTCATACCTGCCTTGAAACTTTATACAGTGTGTGTGTGTACGTGTGTTAGTACAGCCAGATGTGTTGTTGAATCAATCATTCATGCTTGGTTGTCATTCTTTTGTTGTCTTCTCTTGCATGCTATACTAATTTCATGTGTCATTATATAACTACAGGCTAGGTAAGAAGGATTTGTATTCAACGTTTCCAATATGTTTAATTTCATTATTTATTTGAAGATACATACAAATGTTTGCTACAAATGGTTCTTGTGTTTTTTCCTTACATAATGTCTAATTATTATCTAATATCAGCCAGCAGGTAGCTTCAGGAAACTATTGATTAATCTGATTCTAGGCTCTCTGGATGCACGTCCATCCATCTTATAGGTGTTTCTTAGGCTCTATTAACATTTCAGTGCAAGTTTTGTGGGTTACAAAAATATCCCAAACACAAATCTCAACACCAAGTTTATGGTGTTATGAGTTGGTTGCCATAGTATGTCATTGACTTCCATTGTCAAAGACGAAGTCAATTACTCTATCTAAAACAGCCTAAGGGGTAACTTTTCTCTTTGTGGAGAGTGACATACCGGCCCTGGCATGCCAAGGTAAGGAGGCTTATTCGCTGTGCAATGCTCCTTTGGGAAATTCAATTTGCAAATTGCCTCTTCAGAGAAGAAGAGAACTAGAACTCTCTAGCGCCACCTGTTGGAAGCAGCAATCCTGCAAGTCACTATCGACCCATTAACGAGCCTTGCAATATGACTTAGGATAAAAGCCAAATCAGAAAGTCAATTTGCAAACACAGTATTTCGGGGCATTGCCCCTCGTCAGTGCAAAGTATGAGATCTGATTTGGCTAAGTGAGCGGCTCTGGACTAAGGTCTAAGGGGTAACTTTTCTCCTTGTGGAGAGTGACATACCGGCCCCGGCATATCAATGTAAGAAGCCTTATTTGCCGTGCAATGCACCTCTGGGAATTTAAATATGCAAATTGCCTCTTCAGAGAAGAAGAGAACTAGATAGAACTCTATAGTGCCACCCGTTGGAAGCAGCGATCCTACTTGGAAGAGGCAATTTGCATAAAACAGCCTAAAAAAGTTATAAATAGGTATTATAGTCTAGCCCTGCAAAGGTAATTGAAAAAATTACCATACTTAAACAAACATCTCCATAAAATAGATTAAAAAAAATTCCCAAAAGTTACAAATATGACAGTCTTACACGTTTCGGACTGCTAAGAGTCCTTAGTCATAGAAATACTAGCCAATACTATTGGACTTAGCACTTCTATGACTAAGGACTCTTAGCAGTCTGAAACGCGTTAGCCTGTCATATTTGTCATTTTGTGTTTTTTTCATCTATTCTATGGAGATGTTCGTTTAATAAAAATCATTTTTTAATTACCTTTGGGGTGCTGGATTACAATAGCTTTTTATAATCTTGCCATTACTCAAGGACAACGGCCTGGAGGCTCCGTGTATCGCACAATGTATATACTTTCTGCACTTTTCATTGTGGTGGTGAGCTGATATTGTGACACATATACATCCCAGAATATTATTGTCATTCAAATTTCAAATTATTCAATAGTATTATTATTATCATTATTAATATAATTTTTTTTTTATTTCCTATTAATTTCAAGTAATGTACACATGAAAAAGGTTTGCAAATACAGAAATCACCAGTAATACCACTGTATGATGGTATTGTGGCGTACCTCCCTAAACTACATATCACTGCTGCTCATTTGTATGGAGCCAATTTTATTTTCATGTGAACACGCAACAATAAGCCAATTTGGTACAATTTGAGACATTATGGGGAAATGGGGGACAATATTGGGCAATTAGGCAGGATTGTGAAAGGGGGCACACCATAGCAAGGGGCAGTGGGGTTGTTGGGATTTTATGCAGAGAGGCAGTGTGGGGGAGATATGGAAAGGGGCAGTATGTGGGGAGACATTATGGAGAGAGACAGTGTGGGGGATATTATAGAAAGGGGAAGTGTGGGGGACATTATAGATAGGGGCAGTGGGGGGGACATTATAGATAGGGGCAGTGTGTTGGGGGATATTATAAAGAGGGGTAGTGTGTGGGAGGGGTACTTTGTGCAGAAAGCACAGTAAGAAGCAATTATTTATTCAGGTGTAATAGTGAGGAAGGATGTAACCTTCCTTTGGCACTGAAGTAGTTAAAGAAAATGTTCCTGTAGTTAGACCTCTCTGAACTGTTGTTAGGCCAAGCTAAGGGGTTAGCTGCAGTTGTCCAGTCCGTAGAGTAGAGGGGGAACTTGGTGCCATGTTCAGACATTGAGTATGTCTAGAGCGTAGTTTAACATAATTCCTTGTGGGCTGCAGTACTTGTAACCAGCTACAAGATGCCACTGTCCCGGGTGAAGATGCCAGGTTGAGTCTGCCAGCAGTATTATAGACCGGTGAAGGGGTTAATGGTGTGTGATGACATGAAACTAAACTCTGTTTAGTTTCCAGAAGCAGGAAATGATGACTCAGTGAGAGTTGGGACAATGAACTGTATGGGCAGCCTGATTATATGGTGGCTGATAGGGTAGATGGGAGCTCCGTACCCTCAGACAGTAGGATCACCAGTGTGAAGATCTCCCTATGCAAGAGTCCTGTTAGCCGGCCAGAGAAACTCAATGGAGGTATTGAGGACTCGGGGCACTTTCAATCTGCAGGCCGCAGAGGAAGATAGGACTCCAGGCTGAGACGTTGGGGAGATATAGGATCCGGATACACTGTCGATAGTGAAGAAGATTCTCTTGGGCTAGAGATTAGAGTCACAGAGATGCTTCACTTAAAGAGGGAACCAGGGCTGAAGATGTTGCCAGCACCTGTGAGGGAGATGATAACCTGTCGGGCCTTATCCATTATATCTGCCTGTAAATATTGTACATATTCCTCTTCCCCAAGTAAAGTCCCAGTTATGGTTAAGAACCTCATGTCCTCTGAATTTATTGCTGCCCTGGTCCCAGAAGAGAAATGCCTGGAGACAGCCACGATCGGATGGTCTGAAGTAAGTGGAGAGCACCACATACACGGCCGCACATCAGAGGGAGGACACGTATTGTCTGTAGGGTGCAGAGCGAGCAGGGGCTACAGCTCGCCCACGACTACCTCACTGAGACACCTCACACATGGGAAATTTTTTAATGGGGCATTACTATGAAGACAAAAAAGAGGAGACAGGAGAAATGAGCTCTGGGTATGAAATATCATCATGGTGTCTGTGGTACAGTACAGACCAAAAGTTTGGACACACCTTCTCATTTAAAGATTTTTCTGTATTTTCATAACTTTGAAAATTGTACATTCACACTGAAGGCATCAAAACTATGAATTAACACATGTGGAATTATATATTTAACAAAAAAGTGTGAAACAACTGAAAATATGTCTTATATTCTTGGTTCTTCAAAGTAGCCACCTTTTGCTTTGATGACTGCTTTGCACACTCTTGGCATTCTCTTGATGAGCTTCAAGAAGTAGTCACCGGAAATGGTCTTCCAACAATCTTGAAAGAGTTCCCAGAGATGCTTAGCACTCGTTGGCCCTTTTGTCTTCACTCTGCGGTCCAGCTCACCCCAAACCATCTCGATTGGGTTCAGGTCTGGTGACTGTGGAGGCCAGGTCATCTGGCGTAGCACCCCATCACTCTCTTTCTTGGTCAAATAGCCCTTACACAGCCTGGAGGTGTGTTTGGGGTCATTGTCCTGTTGAAAAATAAATGATGGTCCAACTAAACGCAAACCGGATGGAATAGAATGCCGCTGCAAGATGCTGTGGTAGCCATGCTGGTTCAGTATGCCTTCAATTTTGAATAAATCCCCAACAGTTTCACCAGCAAAGCACCCCCACACCATCATACCTCCTCCTCCATGCTTCATGGTGGGAACCAGGCATGTAGAGTCCATCTGTTCACCTTTTCTGCGTCGCACAAAGCACCGAGGGTTGGAACCAAAGATCTCAAATTTGGACTCATTAGACCAAAGCACAGATTACCACTGGTCTAATGTCCATTCCTTGTGTTCTTTAGCCCAAACAAGTCTCTTCTGCTTGTTGCCTGTCCTTAGCAGTGGTTTCCTAGCAGCTATTTTACCATGAAGGCCTGCTGCACAAAGTCTCCTCTTAACAGTTGTTGTAGAGAATGTGTCTGCTGCTAGAACTCGGTGTGGCATAGACCTGGTCTCTAATCTGAGCTGCCGTTAACCTGCGATTTCTGAGACTGGTGACTCGGATAAACTTATCCTCAGAAGCAGAGGTGACCCTTGGTCTTCCTTTCCTAGGGTGGTCCTCATGTGAGCCAGTTTCTTTGTAGCGCTTGATGGTTTTTGCAACTGCACTTGGGGACGCTTTCAAAGTTTTCCCAATTTTTCAGACAGACTGACCTTCATTTCTTAAAGTAATGATGGCCACTCGTTTTTCTTTACTTAGCTGCTGTTTTCTTGCCATAATACAAATTCTGACAGTCTATTCAGTAGGACTATCAGCTGTGTATCCACCTGACTTCTGCACAACACAACTGATGGTCCCAACCCCATTTATAAGGCAAGAAATCCCACTTATTAAACCTGACAGGGCACACCTGTGAAGCGAAAACCATTTCTAGTGACTACCTATTGAAGCTCATCAAGAGAATGCCAAGAGTGTGCAAAGCACTCATCAAAGCAAAAGGTGGCTACTTTGAAGAACCAAGAATATAAGACATATTTTCAGTTGTTTCACACTTTTTTGCTAAGTATATAATTCCACATGTGTTAATTCATAGTTTTGATGCCTTCAGTGTGAATGTACAATTTTCAAAGTCATGAAAATACAGAAAAATCTTTAAATGAGAAGGTGTGTCCAAACTTTTGGTCTGTACTGTACATGGAGACAAAAGGAATGGGAACGACTCCAATAAGAGAAAATGTCACCTATAAGGTACCTGGATGTAAATGTTTATTTGTGATACTGCCAGTGTCTCACCAGTACTGTGGTTCCTGTATGGTCAGCAGTCTGATGATGACTGGTAACAGCAACTCCTGGCATCTCCTTACCATTAAGGAAATACTGGGAATTGTAGGTTCATGCGATACAATTACACTGTGTTCCAAATTATTATGCAAATAATATTTTCTCAGATTTTCCCAAATTACCTATATGAATTGCAGTCATTGTAATTTTCCAGTCAAATAGCTATTAGAGTACAATTGAAAGGTTTTTGTACAAACTGCCTATGATAACAGTATATTTTAAAAAAAATAAAAAACTCAAACTGCACTCAAAATGCATGTTCCAAATTATTATGCACAGCAGACTTTTCAACCTTTTCATTTTAATAAAGAACAAAAAAATGGTCATTTTTGAAATTATAAGCATTAGCAGGTTATTACAAACTGGAATCAAACAGTTTTCAACTCAAAACTTTATTCTAGGTGATGTTACATTTGCACATAGGACCCCTTGTTCGAAAGGAGCTTCTTAACTCTCTCGTCCATTGAATTTGTCAGGTTTTGGATGGTTTCTGCTTCCAATTGTTTTGCATGAGGATAGAATACCCTCCCAGAGCTGTTGCTTAGATGTGAACTGCCTCCCGCCATCATAGACACTCCTTTTGATGATGCTCCAGAGGTTCTCAATGGGGTTGAGGTCAGGGGAGCATGAGTGCCACACCATAAGTTTTTCCCCTTTTATGCCCACAGCAGCCAGAGATGCAGATGTGTTATGTGCAGCATGAGACTGGGCATTATCATGCATGAAAATGATCTTGCTGCGTAATGCATGGTTCTTCTTCTTGAACCATGGAAGGAAGTGCTGTTTGAGAAACTAACATACATTATGGAGTTCATCTTTACCCCTTCAGGGATCCTAAAAGGGCCGACAATCTCTCTCCCCATGATTCCAGCCCAAAACATTACTCCACCTCCTCCTTGTTAGCTCCATAGCCGTGTTTGCATGGGGTGTCCATCAACCAGCCATCCTCCACTCCATCCATCTGGACCATCGAGATCATTTCATGCATGATAATGCCCCGTCTCATGCTGCACATAACACATCTGCATATCTGGCTGCTATGGGCATAAAAGGGGACAAACTTATGGTGTGGCACCCATGCTCCCCTGACCTCAACCCCATTGAGAACCTCTGGAGCATCATCTAAAGGAGTGCCTATGATGGCGGGAGGCAGTTCACATCTAAGCAACAGCTCTGGGAGGGTATTCTGTCCTCATGCAAAACAATTAAAGCAGAAACCATCCAAAACCTGACAAATTCAATGGACGAGAGAGTTCAGAAGCTCCTTTCGAACAAGGGGTCCTATGTGCAAATGTAACATTACCTAGAATAAAGTTTTGAGTTGAAAACTGTTTGATTTCAGTTTGTAATAACCTGCTAATGCTTATCATTTAAAAAATGACCTTTTTTTTTTTCTTTATTAAAATGAAAAGGTTGAAAACTCTGCTGTGCATAATAATTTGGAACATGCATTTTGAGTGCAGTTTGACTGTTTTATTTTTTAAAAATACACTGTTATCATAGGCAGTTTGTACAAAAACCTTTCAATTGTACTCTAATAGTTATTTGACTGGAAAATTACAATGACTGCAATTCATATAGGTAATTTGGGAAAATCTGAGAAAATATTATATGCATAATAATTTGGAACACAGTGTATATATGGGGCTGACCTGACCTTACAATTGATTGCTGTACTAAGGTTCGTGCTGTATAAATGTACTGATGGTGTTTCTGGTGCTGCATTCATGTACTGACAATAGTTCTGGCACTACATTCATGTACTGACAGTGGGTCTGGCGCTGCATTCATGTACTAACGGTGGTTCTGGCACTGCATTCATATAGTGATGGTGGTTCCGATGATGTATTCATGTACCGATGATGGTTCTGATGCTGCATTCATGTACTGAAGGTGATTCTGGTGCTGAACTCATGCACTGACAGTGGTTCTGATCTTTTACACATGTAGCAATCCATAATGTGCTTCATGGCTTTGTTAAAACTTGAAAAGAAATTCAAAACTTAGAAATTTGACATTGAGGAGCATTTGGCAAGCTTCTGTTCCAAAAAAACTCAGTTTAAGTTAGAATGTTTTGACACTGATTTTTTCGGAGCTTAAACTGAGCAGAAACTCTCAAAATCCTCCTCAAATACTATAAATTTGGTTCTGGTGATGTATTAATATATTGATGGTGGTTCTAATGATGTATTCATGTAACTACCCCTTTAATAAATATTATGGCCCTTGGGATTGGTTCAGTATGTTAATGTGGCTCTTGGACCAAAAATGTTGTGCACCCCTGGGCTAAATAGACCTTTTGGCCCCCCTAGACTCCACAGCCCTTGTGCGATTGCATCCCCTGCACTTATTATAGTTACACCCCTGGTTGGAGATGTATGTGAGATGTATGTGAGGGACAGGTTGTAGATAGCCTTGTATGTAATTGTTGGCGTTTTGCATCAAATTCTCTGGGTAGTGGACGGCCTGTAAAGAGATTGTCAAAGGGGAGTGGCAGAGGAGGACTGAGGGGAGCAGTAGAACAACTGGGCAGCTGAGTTGAGGGTGGATTGAAATGCAAGATTGTTGGGTGGGATGTGCACTTTTAAAGTCTTAAACTAGTCAGACACATAGGAAACCAATCTTTTCCTATCTCTTATTGCAAAAGCTATTATTATTACAAAACTGTAGAACAAAGTGTATATCCGTATGGGGGGGATCTTAATCCATATGAAAGACAAGGTTCACATACACCTTGAAATATCACAATGTATGTGAGTTTAAAGAAGTTGTTCACTGAAATTTATTTTTAAACAAATCTGATAAAAAAAACAGCAAGTAGAGATTAAGAAAGCACTGCCAAGCCATTTTATCCCTTTCTTGCCATGAATTCAGTGGGAATCCTGCCTTATGATAAGAAATAGAGTAATGTGATACAGACTGGTTGCTAGGGCCAGCAACATATTTAAAATGAATATATTTTTACCAAAGCTAGCTTGGCACTGCTGTGAGAAGGGTTTAACAGCTAGACAACATTTAAGCTTTATTATATTTTTTTGTTTTGCTATTAGTCAGAATTTATTTATTTTTAATTAAAAATTTTCTTGATTTCTCTAATATTGACAATTCGTGGGTGAATAAAATGTGCAGAACTGTACCAAATGTGGTCCAAAGGAATCAGGAGAAAAACTAAGTACACCTTCTTTGAATTTAATGGTTTTGTGTATCAAGATCAAGACATGAAAAAAACAGCCTAAGAAGGTTGTCAAATTACTTAAATAAAATCTGAGACGAACAAAAACACCTGACTACATACACCGTGTGATGATTTATTTAGCAAAAACTAGACTAAAATGCAGAAGCAGTGTGTAAGGATGTAAGTACACCCTTAGGGCTCGTGCACACAACCGTAATAATCAGACGAGTGCTATCCATCATTTTGATGGATAGCACTCGTTCCAATCTTATTCAATGAGGCAGTGCACATCTGATTTTTTCCCCAGACCGATTTGGTTCGAGGTAAAAAAAAAATCACAGCATATGCCCGAGTTGGAACATATAATTGGATGGTACTCGTCCATACATGTCTATGGGTACATGGAAAACATCGGACTATCCAAGGAAATCGGATCACACTATGATCACACTCTAATCAAACTCTGATCAGAATGTGATTAGCATAATCGGACTGATTTTCTTGAGGAGAGAAAATAGGTTGTGTGACCCTATCCTTACTGCTAACAAAGGAATTAAAAGGGTAAGTAGAGACCAGGAGCTGCTAATCAAATGCCCTTGATTAGTTGTTCATCAGCAAGTATTACCACCTCTATAAAAGCAGAAGTTTTGGCAGTTTGTTGGTTTAGAGCATTCAGTCGTGTGTTAAAACAATGCCAAGGAAGAAAGACATCAACAATGATCTAAGAGAAGCTATTGTTGCTGCCCATCAATTTAGAAACCATTATAAGACCATTTCAAAACAATTCTGAATCCATAATTCTACAGTGAGAAAAAATTATTTACAGGTGGAAAACATTAACGACAGTTGACAAACTTCCCAGGAGTGGACTTTACTACAAATTCACCCGAATGTCAGACGATGCAATGCTCAGAGAAATTGCAAAAATCACTGGGCGCTCCATCTCAGACTCTAATATCCTCAGTCAGAATGTTAAATGTTCACGTTCATAACAGTACAATTAGAAAAAAACTTATCAAGTATGGATTGTTTAGAAAGGGTTGACAGGAAAAAGCCTCTTCTTTCAAAAGAAAAAAAAAACATTAGAGCACGGCTAAATTGTGTAAAGTTACTTCTGAACAACCACAATACTTCTGGAACAGTGTCCTTTGAACATCCGAGACTAAATTGGAGACATTTAGCCATCATGCACTGTGTCACATTTGGGAAAACCAAACAAAACACCCTACATCAGCACAAACATTTCATACCAGCAAGCATGGTAGTGTGGGGGTGATGATTTGGGGTTGTTTTGCTGCTACGGGATCTCACAGTCTTTGAGTCGGTCATGAATTCCTCTGTCTACCAAAGTATTCCAGAGTCAAATATGAGGCCATCTATGCAAAAAGTACAGCTTGGCCAAAATCGAGCATGCAACAGAACAATCACCCCAAGTACATCAGCAACTCTACATCAGAATGGCTGAAAAAGTAAAAAATCAAGGTGTTCCCATGGTCCATTCAAAGTCCAGACCTCAACCCAAATGAAATGCTATGGCAGCCGGCGAGGCCTAAAGAGAGCTGTGCATAGACAAATGTTCACACACATTAATGAACTTTTGCAACACTGTAAAGGACACTGGGCCAAAATTCCTCCAGAACAATGTGAGAGACTGATAAATACAGTACATGTAGAAAATTATTACTTTGAGTAATTGCTGCTAAAGGTAGTTCTACAGGCTGTTGATTCATGGAAAAAAAGAGGGAGGAAAAGTAAATCTGCTTACCACTACACTGAAAGAAGCACCATATTATCCCATGGGTTGGTGCACAGAATCTTCCGGGCCGGTAACCTTGAGCAAACATTGAATGAAAAAGGAGGAGATGGGGGGGGGGGGGTAAATTCCAGCACCGTAGAAAAATTTATTTTTGGTTAAAAAATACAAATTTTATTAGTGAAGCTTACTTCATTACGAAGGTGGATGAAAAATTAAAATGAGTAAAGGAAAAAAAAGCATATGAGCCTTACGCGTTTCAGACTATAGCTAGCCTTTATTTATTTTCTACAGTGCTGGAATTTATCCCTCCTCCTTTTTGCTTTATTGATTCATGGGGTGTACTTAATTTTTCACACACTAATTCTGCATTTTGGCTTAATGTTTGTTAAATGCAGTTGAAACCAGAAGTTTACATACACTATATAAAAAGACACATATGCATGTTTTTCTCAATGTCTACTTGAAATCAGAATAAACCTTTCTCGTTTTAGGTCAATTAGGATTACCATTATTTTCAATATTTGCCAAATGCCAGAATAATGAAAGAGAGAGAATGTTTTAAGGCATTTTTATTACTTACTGCAAAATCAAAAGTTTACATACACCATGATTACTATGCCTTTAAACAATTCTGGACTGCACATATGATGATTCAATGTGTTTGGAAGGTTCTGATAGTTTTCTTGGCAACACCTGAGCTAATTAGAGACACACCTGTGGGTGTACTTTAATGCACACCTGAAACACAATGCTTCTTTGTCTAGCATCATGGGAAAGTCTAAAGAAATCAGCCACAATATCAGGAAGAGAACTGTGGACTTGCTCAAGGCTGGCTCATCCTTGGATACAATTTCAAGATAGCTGAAGGTCCCTCTCTCATCTGTACAAACAATTATACGCAAGTACAAACAAGATGGAAATGTCCAGCCATCATACTGTTCAGGAAGGAGACTGGTTCTGGTCCCAGAGATGAACGTGCTTTGGTCCGACATGTGCATATCTACCCAATGACAAAAGCAAAAGACCTTGTGAAGATGATATAAAAGAAAGGAGGACAAGGGGCGCTATGGGTGAAACCTGGAAGTGAAGGAGGACAGGGGGAGAGAGGTGTCTGCTCACCTGACCGGGTTGTGCACCCCTGCACAAACCCGGACACAGCTTGGAAAGCGGAGGACCCGGAGAGCTGCCGCACTGCTGCGGATGTGCGATCACGAGACCAGGCGGTGACGTCGACGCAGGTCCTCCTGAGGCGCAGGTCTTCAAAACATTCAGCTCCGATGGCGTGGCAGCTCCTGCCGCGGACCCTCAAGAAGGGATAGTAACAAACAAAGGGAAGGAAAACCGCGGTCTATGGAGCACCAGGGAAATTTCGCTGGTGTTCCATAGACCGTTGTTTTCCTTCCCTTTGCTTGTGAAGATGATGGCAGAAGCTGGTAAGACTGTGTCAATATCCACAATGAAACGAGTACTGTATCAAGATGGGCTGAAATGCCACTCTGCCAGGAAGAAGCCATTACTCCAATAGAAACATAAAAAAGCCAAATTAATGTTTGCAAATGCACACAGGAACAAAGACCTTAATTTTTGAAGACGTCCTGTGGTCTGATGAAACTAAAATTTAATGTTTTGGGCATAATGACCATCATTACGTTTGGAGGAAAAAGGGAGAAGCTTGGAAGCCTAAAAACACCATCCCAACTGTGAAACACGTGGGGTGGCATCATCATGTTGTGGGGTTGTTTTGCTACAGGAGGGACCAGTGCACTTCACAAAATAGATGGCATCATGAGAAAAGAAGGTTATGTGGCAATACTGAAGCAACATCTCAAGACATCAGCCAGGAAGTTAAAGCTTGGGAAATTGATCTTCCAAATGGGCAATGACCCAAAGCATAGTGCCAAAATGGTAACAAAGTGGCTTAAGGATAACAAAGTCAATGTTTTGGAGTGGCCATCACAAAGCCCTGATCTCAATCCTATTGAAAATTTATAGGCAAAGCTGAAAAGGCAGGTGTGAGCAAGGTGACCTTCAAACCTGCATCAGTTACACCAGTTTTGTCAGGAGGAATGGGCACAAATTCCAACCAACTATTGTGAGAAGCTTGTGGAAGGATATCCCAAACATTTGACCCAAGTTATTCAGTTTAAGGGCAATGGTACCAAACACTAATGAAATGTATGTAAACTTTTGACTTTGCAGTAAATAATAAAAATGCCTTAAAACATTCTCTCTTTCTCTCTCTCTCTCTCTCTCTCATTATTCTGGCATTTGGCAAATTTTGAAAGTTATGGTAATCCTAATTGACCTAAAATGGGAAAGGTTTTTTCTGATTTCATGTCAGATATTGAGAAAAACATGCATATGTGTCTTTTTTAGTGATGAGCAAGCACTAAAATGCTCGGGTACTCTTTGTTTGAGTCAAGCAAATTGGAATGCTCGAGTGCTCGGTCCGAGTAATAAGCCCAATGTAAGTCTATGGGAAACTCGAGCACTTTTCCGGCGGCTCCCCCCGGCGGTCTGCAGAGGGCCTAAAAATTGGCCAAATCGATAGGGACAGTGCTCAAATGACATGGGAACTGCATGGGGAAGACCCCTGGAAGCATTTCTGACTCCCAGGTCACTGCTGTCAACAACATTGTCAGAGGTATTTCGCCACTTTTACAGACTCAAAATAAAACATACAAAAACAAAACCAAAATGGATTTTTGCTGGGAAATATATTAAGGAACATCCTTTCCAAGGTTATGACTTGTATATAAGGCAAAATAAATAACCAAAAATAAAAATGCTCCTCCACACCTTGGGCTATGTTCACACATAGCGTTTTTGATGTGTTTTTGCACTTTTACATTGCTTTCAACCAAGACAAATGCATTCACCGGGAAATGTCATTTTAACATTTTACAACTTTATCTGGCCATGTGGTGTGTGAAACATCATCAGACAAATCCTGTTTCATTTATGAAGGAGGGATTGTGAAAGTCATAAGCTCTATTTTTACAGCCTTACTATTCTTAAAGGGCCCACAGTCGGCCCTCGCTATTGTTAGAGAGCCTTCAGCCGGCTATGCTTTGTTGTTCCCATTATTAACGAGTGGGTCTCCTATACTGTTATTGCGAAAGCAGTGACTGCTGTTATGATTTGCAACAAGTGCTAAGGAAAGAAAGGGGAAAGCTATCCCTACAGTAAGACTAAGCTGAATCCCTATGATGTAGCGGGCTGCCTGTTCCTTGCGAACAGACCCGCCTTAGTCCTCGGCTAGTCTGAACGAAGACCTAGAGCATAAGGGGAGGGGTCCCTAAAAGAACTAAGGACTGGAACAAAAATGGGACACCTCCTTAACAAAGAAAGTTGTTGCAGAACACAAAAAGATAAACTGACAAAAAGGTACTAGAGGTCCCAGAAGGACCAAGTGAACTGACAGAGATAGGCACAGAAGCACCTGGCTACCAAAACAGTCAAACAACACTGAAGTCCAGCACAGCCAAAAGGCCGGAGCTGGAATATAAAGGCAGATGGTCATGTGACCGCAAAATACAAGATGGAAAAACAAACAGGAGGGTTCTAACAGTACTCCCTCTTTTATGAGGATCCTCCGGATCCTCCAGGCCCAGGCCTATCCGGAAACCTCCTGTGGAAAGCTGTAACAAGTCTAGGAGCAGAGACATCATCCACCCTTACCCAGGAGTTATCTTCGGGACCGAAACCCTTCCAGGAGACGAGATACTGTCATCTCCCTCTATGCCATCTAGAATTCAAGATACAAGAAATTTCATATTTACCGTCTTGCACCATAGGAGGAACTGAGACAGTGGCATCCCTATCTAATACATTAGCCTTTTTCAACAAGGAAACATGAAACACAGGATTAATCTTCCAGGAATTAGGGACATCCAACCTAACCGTAGACAGGTTAACCACCTGAAGCACTTTAAATGGACCCACAAACTTAGGACCCAGTTTTTTAAAGGGAATCCTCAACCACAAGTTCCTTGAGGACAACCAAACCATGTCACCCACAGTAAACAAAACCTCCTTACGTTTCCTGTCAAAATACTTCTTGGACTTCTTGTTAGCCTCTTGAAGGTTGCAACGTACATTAGTCCAAACTCTCTCCAAAGCACCGGAAAAATTCTCCTCTTCCGGCACCGCCGACCCCAATTTGGAGAACGAACCAAAAGACGGATGTCTCCCAGTACAACAAAAAAAAGGAGAACACCCAGCTGAGGAGGATGTATGATTGTTAAGCGCAAATTCTGCGAGAGGCAGAAACTCAGACCACACCTCTTGATTGTCCGCCACAAAGCAACGCAAAAACTGTTCTACATCCTGGTTCTTTCTTTCAGACTGTCCATTAGACTCAGGATAATACCCAGACGAAAATGACAAATGGACTCCCAACCTGTCACAAAAAGCACCCTAAAAACGAGCCACAAACTGAGGTCCTCTATCAGAAACAATATCCGTGGGAACGCCATGAAGCTTGACAATCTCCTTAACAAACCCCTTAGCGAGAGTTTTGGAGCATGGCAACTTAATGAATGGAACCAAATGACACATCTTACTAAAACGGTCCACGACCACCTAGATGACAGTAAAACCCTCGGACACAGGCAGATCAGTAATAAAATCTGTTGTGAGATGCGTCCAAGGCACACTAGGAACCTCCAGAGGGCAAAGCAACCCCGCAGCAGGAGTATGTGAAGCCTTTGACCTAGCACACACAGTACATTGACGCACCCACTTGATGACTTCCTTCTGCCATCCATGCCACTAAAAACTGCGACTGATAAGTCTCTTAGTCTCAGAAATTTCTGGATGACCTGTCAACTGAGACTCTGGGCACTCCACAAAAAAATCCCTGCTAAAGGTTCTAGGCACGAACAACCTCCCATGGGGAGTGTTAGATGGAGCATCATCTTGAGCTTTCAGAATCCCATTCTCCAAAACGGAGTCCAATGCCGCCACCACAACTCCTTTCTGTAAAATGCTCTCCACCTCCTCGGCACCGACCATAGGAGAGAAGCTGCGAGATAAAGCATCGGCTTTAACATTCTTAGTACCAGGGATATAGGTAACAGAAAAATGAAACCGAGAAAAAAAAAGTGCCCACCTAGCTTGACGGGCATTCAAGCGCTTGGCAGCATCCAGATAGATCAAATTCTTATGATCTGTGAAAACCTGAATAGGAAATCTAGCGCCTTCCAAAAAATGACGCCAATGTTCTAAAGTGAGTTTAATAGCCAGGAACTCCCGATTTCCAACATCATAATTCAGTTCGGTTTCCGAAATTTTTTTCGAAAAGAAGGCACAAAGATGTACTCCATCCCTGTTCTCCTGAGACAAAACTGCTCCGACCCCCACCAAAGAAGCATCGACCTCAACCAAAAAAAGCTTAGTCTCATCAGGCTGCATAAGGATAGGGGTGAGATCGGTTAGAGGCTTAACAATTACAGAAAAATTCTTAATGAATTTCCTGTAATAATTGGCAAAACCCAAAAATCTCTGTATAGATTTCAAACCAATAGACCTAGGCCATTCCTGAACAGCCTGAACCTTCACCGGGTCCATCTCAAAGCCCTCGCTGGAGACAATGTAGCCCAAAAAACTAATTTTCTGTACAGCGAACTCACATTTCTCCAGCTTAGCAAAGAGTAAGAGATAAGCACAGAAGCACCTGGCTAGCAAAACAGTCAAACAACACTGAAGTCCAGCACAGCCAAAAGGCCCGAGCTGGAATATAAAGGCAGATGGTCATGTGACCGCAAAACACAAGATGGAAAAAACAAACAGGAGGGTTCTAACAACTGCAATGGCTGCCAAAAATTTGGACGCAACCCAATACTCCTTTGAAGAGACATAGAGGAGGGTCTCAGTAAAAAAAAATGTTCCCATTATAAAGGAGTGGGTCTCCTATAGTGGTAATGCCCATGCTGTGACTGCAAGGGCTGCCAATATTTGGGAGAAACCCCACTAACAATTTAAAGACACATAGAGCTGGCCCACAGTAACGACATGTTCCCTTTAAAAAGGAGAGGGTCTGCTTTACCGTTATAGGGTATGCAGTGAGTCCAAAGGCTGACAAAATTTAGGAAAAACCCCACTATCAATTTAAAGACACATACAGCTGGGCCACAGTAACGAGCATGACATGTTCCCATTAGAAAGGAGAGGGTCTGCTATTCAGTTATAGGGTATGCAGTGAGTCCAATGGCTGCCAAAATTTAGGAAAAACCCTACTAACAATTTAAAGACATATAGAGCTGGGCCACAGTAACAACATGTTCCCATTAGAAAGGAGAAAGTCTGCTATTCAGTTATAGGGTATGCAGTGAGACCAACGGCTGCCAAAATTTAGGAAAAACCCCACTAACAATTTAAAGACACAAAGAGGTGGGCCTCAGTAACGACATATTCCCTTTAGAAAGGAGAGGGTCTCCCATACTGTTTGCCTATGCAGTGACTGCAATTTGGAGGCACTCCAATGCCCCTTGCAAAAGGCGTAGAGGTCGGAGGGCCTCCTGAAAACAATGTGCCGTTTATTAGGAAGTGTTTCTCTCATACTGTTTGCCTATGCAGTGAAGCAATGGCTATCAAAAATTTTGAGGAACTCCAATGCCCCTTGCAAGAGACGTAGAGGTCGGAGGGCCTCCCGAAAACAATGTTCCCATTATTATGAAGCGAGTCTCCCATACTTTTTGCCTATGCAGTGAAGCAATGGCTGCCAAAAATTTGGAGGAACTCCAATGCCCCTTGCAAGAGACGTAGAGGTCGGAGGGCCTCCTGAAAACAATGTTCCCATTATTAGGAAGTGTGTCTCCCATTCTGTTTGCCTATACAGTGAAGCAATGGCTGCCAAAAATTTGGAGGAACTCCAATGCCCCTTGCAAGAGATGTAGAGGTTGACAATGTTCCCATTATTAGGAAGTGTGTCTCCCATAATGTTTGCCTATGCAGTGAAGCAACGGCTGCCAAAAATTTGGAGAGACTCCAATGCCCCTTGCAAGAGACGTAGAGGTCAGATGGCCTCCTGAAACAATATTCACATTATTAGGAAGTGGGTCTCACATACTGTTTGCCTATGCAGTGAAGCAACGGCTGCCAAAGATTTGGAGGAACTCCAATGCCCCTTGCAAGAGACGTAGAGGTCAGAGGGCCTCCTGAAAACAATGTTCACATTATTAGGAAGTAGGTCTCCCATACTGTTTGCCTATATAGTGAAGCAACAGCTGCCAAAAATTTGGAGGGACTCCAATGCTCCCTGCAGGTCGGAGGGCCTCTTGATAACAATGTTCCCATTATTAGGAAGGGTGTCTCCCATACTGTTTGCCTATGCAGTGAAGCAACTGCTGCCAAAAATTTGGAAGAACTCCAATGCCCATTGCAAGAGACGTAGAGGTCAGAGGGACTCCAATGCCCCTTGCAAGAGACGTAGAGGTCAGAGGCCTCCTGAAAACAATGTTCCCATTATTAAGAAGTTTGTCTCCCATACTGTTTTCCTATGCAGTGAAGCAATGGCTGCCAAAAATTTGGAGGAACTCCAATGTCCCTTGTAAGAGACGTAGATACAGTTATATGAAAAAGTTTGGGCACCCCTATTACTCTTAAGCTTAATGTTTTATAAAAATTGGTGTTTTTGCAACAGCTATTTCAGTTTGATATATGTAATAACTGTTGGACACAGTAATGTTTCTGCCTTGAAATGAGGTTTATTGTACTAACAGAAAATGTGCAATCTGCATTCAAACAAAATTTGACAGGTGTATAAGTATGGGCACCTTTATCATTTTCTTGTTTTAAATACTCCTACCTACTTTTTACTGACTTACTAAAGCACTTTTTTTGGTTTTGTAACCTCATTGAGCTTTGAACTTCATAGCCAGGTGTATGCAATCATGAGAAAAGCTACTTAAAGTGGCCACTTGCAAGTTGTTCTCCTGTTTGAATCTTCTCTGAAGAGTGGCATCATGGGCTCCTCAAAACAACTGTCAAATGATCTGAAAACAAAGATTATTCAACATAGTTGTTCAGGGAAAGGATACAAAAAACTGTCTCAGAGATTTAACCTGTCAGTTTCCACTGTGAGGAACATAGTAAGGAAATGGAAGAACACAGGGACAGTTCTTGTTAAGGCTAGAAGTGGCAGGCCAAGAAAAACATCAGAAAGGCAGAGAAGAAGAATGGTGAGATCAGTCAATGACAATCCTCAGTCCACCTCCAGAGAGCTGCAGCATCAACTTGCTGCAGATGGTGTCATTGTCCATCGGTCAACTATACAACGCACTTTGCACAAGGAGAAGCTGTATGGGAGAGTGATGCGAAAGAAGCCGTTTCTGCAAGCACGCCACAAACAGAGTCGGCTGAGGTATGCAAAAGCACATTTGGAGAAGCCAATTTCTTTTTGGAAGAAGGTCCTGTGGACTGATGAAACCAAGATTGAGTTGTTTTGTCATACAAAAAGGCGTTATGCATGGCGACAAAAAAACACAGCATTCCAAGAAAAACACTTGCTACCCACAGTAAAATTTGGTGGAGGTTCCATCATGCTTTGGGGCTGTGTGGCCAAAGCCGGCACTGGGAATCCTGTTAAAGTTGAGGGACGCATGGATTCCACTCAGTATCAGCAGATTCTTGACAATAATGTTCAAGAATCAGTGATAAAGTTGAAGTTACGCAGGGGATGGATCTTTCAGCAAGACAATGATCCAAAACACCGCTCCAAATCTACTCAGGCATTCATGCAGAGGAACAATTACAATGTTCTGGAATGGCCATCCCAGTCCCCAGACCTGAATATCATTGAACATCTGTGGGATCATTTGAAGAGGGCTGTCCATGCTCGGCGACCATCAAACTTAACTGAACTGGAATTGTTTTGTAAAGAGGAATGGTCAAAAATACCTTCATCCAGGATCCACGAACTCATTAAAAGCTACAGGAAGCGACTAGAGGCTGTTATTTTTGCAAAAGGAGGATCTACTAAATATTAATGTCACTTTTCTGGTGAGGTGCCCATACTTATGCACCTGTCAAATTTTGTTTGAATGCAAATTGCACATTTTCTGTTAGTACAATAAACCTCATTTCAAGGCAGAAACATTACTGTGTCCAACAGTTATTACATATATCAAACTGAAATAGCTGTTGCAAAAACACCAATTTTTATAAAACATTAAGCTTAAGATTAATAGGGGTGCCCAAACTTTTTCATATAACTGTATGGTGATATGGTACATATGGTGGTGATGTCGTGGTGGAGGATGAGGAAGCAGAGAAGGAGGAGGACAAGAGCAAACAGATAAAATCAGGAAGCATATACCCATATTCCTCTGTGCCTTATAATTATTGGGTATCCAAACTGGACACGTGGAATGAACTGGCCCTCTATGCCTTGGAGGTCCTGGCCTACCCTGCCGCTAGCGTTTTATCAAGAGTGGGTTTTTAGTGTCGCACCGTCTCATGCTGCACATAACACATCTGCATCTCTGGCTGCTATGGGCATAAAAGGGTCAAACTTATGGTGTGACACCCATGCTCTCCTGACCTCAACCCCATTGAGAACCTCTGGAGCATCATCAAAAGGAGTGTCTATGATGGCGGGAGGCAGTTCACATCTAAGCAACAGCTCTGGGAGGGTATTCTGTCCTCATGCAAAACAATTGAAGCAGAAACCATCCAAAACCTGACAAATTCAATGGACGAGAGAGTTCAGAAGCTCCTTTCGAACAAGCGGTCCTATGTGCAAATGTAACATCACCTAGAATAAAGTTTTGAGTTGAAAACTGTTTGATTTCAGTTTGTAATAACCTGCTAATGCTTATAATTTCAAAAATGACCATTTTTTTGTTCTTTATTAAAATGAAAAGGTTGAAAACTCTGCTGTGCATAATAATTTGGAACATGCATTTTGAGTGCAGTTTGAGTGTTTTATTTTTTAAAAAAATATACTGTTATCATAGGCAGTTTGTACAAAAACCTTTCAATTGTACTCTAATAGTTATTTGACTGGAAAATTACAATGACTGCAATTTATATAGGTAATTTGGGAAAATCTGAGAAAATATTATTTGCATAATAATTTGGAACACAGTGTATATATTTATACCGACATTAGCTTACTGTTTTGCATATGTGATATTTTACATGATATCCATCTACTTATGTATTTTTTATGTATATTGGGGATTCTTTATACTATGTACTGTCATACTATTTGAATATAATTTTCTATTCTCCATCACATCAGTATGCAATTGGGGGCACATATTATTGTTTGATTATTGATATCTGTCATGCGGTGGGCAGTTCGCAGGCCAATTGATGGCTTTTTTTTTTAAATGTTTTTATCATGTTTGGGTCAATAAACTTTTTTCTGTATTATTCTACATTGGAGGTGTGCTCGTCTATCATGGAGTGCTTTTTCTTCTTACAAATTCATACACTTCCATGTTCCTTGCCACGCACCTTGCCCATTTTTAATGGAGGACAATATTTTCCTCGTTCACAGGAAATGGCTGATTTTGGAATGCATTTATATGTGATACGCCTGACAGAGAACCACAATTTTAAATAGTAGGTCTGTAATTTGCTAATACTATTCTTCAAAGACACCTAGTGTGAATAGCTTGACCGACACACTGCAACATAATGAAAATGTAAGAAATGTCTGATTTTTGAACACTCTTATAGGTGTTATGTCTGACAGAGAACCACGATTTTAAATAGCAGGTCTGTAATTTGCTAGTACTATCCTTCACACACACCTAGTGTGAATAGCTTGACCGACACACTGCAACGGAATGAAAATGGGAGAAATGGCTGATTTTGGAACACTCTTGTAGGTGTTATTTCTGACAGAGAACCACGGTTTTAAATAATAGGTCTGTAATTTGCTAGTACTATCCTTCACAGACACCTAGTGTGAATAGCTTGGCCGACACACTGCAACGGAATGAAAATGGAAGAAATGGCTGATTTTGGAACACTCTTATAGGTGTTATGTCTGACAGGGAACCACTGTTTTAAATAGCAGGTCTGTAATTTACTAATACTATTCTACGCAGAGAACTAGTGTGAATAGCTTGACCGACACACTGCAGCAAAATGAAAATGGAAGAAATGGCTGATTTTGGAACCCTCTTATAGGTCTTATGTCTGACACAGAACCATGGTTTTAAATAGCAGGCCTATAATTTGCTAATACTATCCTTCACAGACACCTAGTGTGAATAGCTTGATCGACACATTGCAACGGAATGAAAATGGAAGAAATGGCTGATTTTGGAAAACTCTCATAGGTCTTATGTCTGACAGAGAACCATGGTTTTAAATAGCAGGCCTGTAATTTGCTAATACTATCCTTCACAGACACCTCGTGTGAATAGCTTGACCAACACACTGCAACAAAATGAAAATGGAAGAACTGGCTGATTTTGGAACACTCTTATAGGTGATATGTCTGACAGAGAACCATGGTTTTAAATAGCAGGCCTGTAATTTACTAATACTATTCTTCACAGACACCTCGTGTGAATAGCTTGACCGACACACTGCAACAGAATGGAAAAGGAAGCCAATATTTTCCACCTTCAGTTTAAATTTCTGGATTTTTATTGCTGAAATATGGAACTGATATGGCTTTATTCTACAGTGAGAACAAGCAAATGGAGCAGAAAAATGGTGTACTCTGGATTGCTTTTTAAGCAAATTTCTAGGATTAAGATAAAAAAAAATGTTCCCTGGCACCTGATATCTGGGGCTATGTCTACAAATATCTGCAAGAACAACAGCAGGAATGTTCAATGGACCCACTTGCACTATATGCACTGCAGTCTGCCACATACACTGCCTACCTGCCTAATTCCTGCTGTCACCACTAAATATATGTAGCTGGATTAGTCCTCAGAAGGACTGTTAGTTCAGATGGATATATATTATATATATATATATATATATATATACATATTGTGGAATACCTATACTAACAGGACCTTCAATGGACGCTCTTGTGCTGTATTATGCACTGCAGTCTGCCACATACACTGTCTGCCTGCCTAACTCCTGCTATCACCACTGAATATATGCAGCTGGATTAGTCCTCAGAAGGACTGTTAGTTCAAATGGGTATATACTGCATATATGTTGTGGAATACCTACACTGGTGGCCAAAAGTATTGGCACCCCTGCAATTCTGTCAGATACTGTAATACTCAGTTTCTTCCTGAAAATTATTGCAATCACAAATTCTTTGGTATTATTATCTTCATTTAATTTGCTTGCAAGGAAAAAACACAAAAGAGAATGAAGCAAAAATCAAATCATTGATCATTTCACACAAAACTCCAAAAATGGGCCAGACAAAAGTATTGGCACCCTCAGCCTAATACTTGGTTGCACAACCTTTAGCCAAAATAACTGCGAACAACCGCTTCCGGTAACCATCAATGAGTTTCTTACAATGCTCTGCTGGAATTGTAGACCATTCTTCTTTGGCAAACTGCTCAAGGTCCCTGATATTTGAAGGGAGCCTTCTCCAAACTGCCATTTTGAGATCTCTCCACAGGTGTTCTATGGGATTCAGGTCTGGAATCATTGCTGGCCACCTTAGAAGTCTCCAGTGCTTTCTCTCAAACCATTTTATAGTGCTTTTGGAAGTGTGCTTTGGGTCATTGTCCTGCTGGTAGACCCATGACCTCTGAGGGAGACCCAGCTTTCTCACACTGGGCCCTACATTATGCTGCAAAATTTGTTGGTAGTCTTCAGACTTCATAATGCCATGCACACGGTCAAGCAGTCCAGTGCCAGAGGCAGCAAAGCAACCCCAAAACATCAGGGAACCTCCGCCATGTTTGACTGTAGGGACCGTGTTCTTTTCTTTGAATGCCTCTTTTTTTTTCCTGTACACTCTATGTTGATGCTTTTTCACAAAAAGCTCTACTTTTGTCTCATCTGACCAGAGAACATTCTTCCAAAACGTTTTAGGCTTTCTCAGGAAAGTTTTGGCAAACTCCAGCCTGGCTTTTTTATGTCTCGGGGTAAGAAGTGGGGTCTTCCTGTGTATCCTACCATACAGTCCCTTTTCATTCAGACGCCGACGGATAGTACGGGTTGACACTGTTGTATCCTCGGACTGCAGGGCAGCTTGAACTTGTTTGGATGTTAGTCGAGGTTCTTTATCCACCATCCGCAGAATCTTGCATTGAAATCTCTCGTCAATTTTTCTTTTCCGTCCACATCTAGGGAGGTTAGCCACAGTGCCATGGGCTTTAAACTTCTTGATGACACTGCACACGGAAGACACAAGAACATTCGGGTCTTTGGAGATGGACTTGTAGCCTTGAGATTGCTCATGCTTCCTCACAATTTGGTTTCTCAAGTCCTCAGACAGTTCTTTGGTCTTCTTTCTTTTCTCCATGCTCAATGTGGTACACACAAGGACACAGGACAGAGGTTGAGTCAACTTTAATCCAAATTAAATGAAGATAATAATACCAAAGAATTTGTGATTGCAATCATTTTCAGGAAGAAACTGAGTATTATCTGACAGAATTGCAGGGGTGCCAATACTTTTGGCCACCACTGTATTATATATTAGATAGTAAGCTCCTAGGACGGGGTGTACATTATTCTGCATGCCCTCAGGAGCAGTCTGCAAATTATATATTAGATTGTAAACTCTTAGGACAGGGTGTACAATATTCTGCATGCCCTCAGGAGCAGTCTGTATATTGTATATTAGATTGTAAGCTCCTAGGACAGGGTGTACATTATTCTGCATGTCCTCAGGAGCAGTCTGTATATTGTATATTAGATTGTAAGCTCCTAGGACAGGGTGTACATTATTCTGCATGCCATCAGGAGCAGTCTGTATATTATATATTAGATTGTAAGCTCCTAGGACAGTGTGTACATTATTCTGCATGCCCTCAGGAGCAGCCTGTATATTGTATATTAGATTGTAAGCTCCTAGGACAGGGTGTACATTATTCTGCATGCCCTCAGGAGCAGTGTGTATATTATATATTAGATTGTAAGCTCCTAGGACAGGTTGTGCATTATTCTGCATGCCCTCAGGAGCAGCCTGTATATTATATATTAGATTGTAAGCTCCTAGGACAGGGTGTACATTATTCTGCATGCCCTCAGGAGCAGTGTGTATATTATATATTAGATTATAAGCTCCTAGGACAGGGTGTTCATTATTCTGCATGCCCTCAGGAGCAGCCTGTATATTATATATTAGATTGTAAGCTCCTATGACAGGGTGTACATTATTCTGCATGCCCCCAGGAGCAGCCTGTATATTGTATATTAGATTGTAAGCTCCTAGGAGAGGGTGGACATTATTCTGCATGCCCTCAGGGGCAGCCTGTATATTATATATTAGATAGTAAGCTCCTAGGACAGGGTGTACATTATTCTGCATGCCCTCCGGAGCAGCCTGTATATTATATATTAGATTGTAAGCTCCTAGGACGTGGTGTGCATTATTCTGCATGCCCTCAGGAGCAGCCTGTGTATCATATATTAGATTGTAAGCTCCTAGGACAGGGTGTGCATTATTCTGCATGCCCTCAGGAGCAGCCTGTGTATTATATATTAGATTGTAAGCTCCTAGGACAGGGTGTACATTATTCTGCATGCCCTCAGGAGCAGCCTGTGTATCATATATTAGATTGTAAGCTCCAAGGACAGGGTGTACATTATTCTGCATGCCCTCAGGAGCAGCCTGTATATTATATATTAGATTGTAAGCTCCTAGGACAGGATGTACATTATTCTGCATGCCCTCAGGAGCAGCCTGTATATTAGATTGTAAGCTCCTCTTTACCAGGGTGTATTTGTCTTTTCCTTCCCAGGGTCGGCTCTCCTGAGCTTATAATAAATGCAGATATACAGCAATATGCAGCAGGACAGACGTGATCCAGGGAAATATCCGTTCGCCACAGCTGGGGTCAGGAAGAAATCCCCCCCCCCCCCTCGAGGTAGAACTCTCCGGGGGGTTTCTTCGCCTTCTTCTGGATCTTTGGGTCCAGTGTCTCTCAGTCGGTCCTCAATGACTTCAACTAGTTCTGTGTTCTCTATGGGGCCTGACCTGAGAGTCATTGAGATCATAGTTTAATTTCTTAAAGGGCCAGTAATATTTTTATTACAATGTTGCTTATTGCTATTCCAATAAAAAAAAGAAAGAAAATAATAGTGGCATGTGAGTTTTTTATCTAGATTTTTTTTACACAGTTACAATGATGGGAGAGATCATTACTACCCTCAATATTGTAGAACCAGGAATTATGGGGGCGCCATTTACAGACGGAAGACCACATATTATTATTATTTATTTATATAGCACCATTGATTCCATGGTGCTGTACATGAGAAGGGGTTACATACAAAATACAGATATCACTTACAGTAACAGATAAAAAATGATAGGCTGGTACAGAGGGAAGAGGACCCTGCCGTTGCTGGCTTACATTCGGCAGGATGGTGGGGAAGAAGACAGTAGGTGAGGGGTTGTAGCAACTCGGGTGTTGGTAAGGCAGTAGATCCACTGTTGTTGAAAAGGTTGCGGGGTCATGGCAGGCTGTAGGCTTTCTTGAAGAGATGGGTTTTCATGTTCTTTCTGAAGGATCCGAGTGTGGACACAGCCGCTGAATAGAAGTGACACAAGCAGTGTCAGACTGGGGAGCCAAGGGATCATCAGTAGTGTTGAGCCACCCCCGTAGTGTTCGAGTTCGGTTCGGTTCGTCGAACACCCGTGTGTTCGCCGAACTGTTCGTCGAACTGTTCGTCGAACACCTTCGAACACCGTTAAAACCAATGGCAGGCAAACAAAAACACATAGAAACACATAGAAAACACCTTCAAAGGTGTCCAAAAGCTGACAAACTGCTCAGAAGACACAACTAACACATGGAAAAGTGACAAGTACATATAGTCATGCGAAAAGAAAAGAGGTGGAGGAGTAAAAGGAGGGGGAGACACAGATATAGGCATGTCATGCCCTTCTAAAATCCAAAAAGTGAGAAGCCGACACGTTCAGTCCGCTCCTGCCCGTGCCACCTCCGTGTCGCCGGGTTTGTGCCAGAGCCGCGGTGAACCCTGACGGCCAGACCCCCTCTCCCAATACTGGTGCCTGTCCGCTGGTGGGTCGAGCGAGCCCCCCTGTGGTGGAGGCAGCTCTAAGCTTTTTAATTTAAATTGTCTCTCTAATTTGAATAAATACACTTTAAATCCATTTACAAGGATCTATTGGAGGGCAAGTCTCATGCCAGCAGCCGCGTAATTCCAGCTCCAGTAGCGTCCACTAAAGCTGCTGCAGTTAAAAAGCTTTTATAAGGATCGAGCTCGGCTGTCCACCGCAAGGCATCCTACTGCCAGTCCGAGCCCCTATGCCTTGGGGTGCCTCCTGATGCTCTTCACTGAGTATCCCGTGGTCCCGAAGCATTTCCTTTGAAAAAATGAAGTGTCCAAACTACAGGTGGTGTAGCTTGCTTAACAGCCGGGATAATCCGCTGACTAGCAGACCCTGCTACTAGGCACAAAGTATTTCCTGGGCTAGATGCAGTTAAAAATTTGTAATTAGATACTCTCGTTGGATGCTGAGAAAGCATTCCATAGAGTCTCCTGGCACGCCATATATGATTCTCTTAAAAAGCTTGGGGTAGGGGTCTAGGGGACCCTTTTATAGCCAAAATCACGGCCCTGTATCGCAATACGTCACCTAGGCTGAAGATAAATGGAACTGTAGCACCCTGAGGGCTCGGTTGCTACAGAGGTATTGCACCTCACCCAGAGGTGTGATATCTCACTCTCAGGTAAGGATGTAGTGTGGATCAGGACCCGACACCTGCATGCATTACACCACATTGCCGTGGGGCAGGGCGACCAATATGCCCCTGAGATGGGCACGACAGTCCCTGTCCCTGGCTGGAGTGGGGGGAGGGAACACTGAGGAAGGGGAACCCTGTAGTGCAGGAGCAGGGAGGAAGCAGTTCCTGGGTGCATTGAGAAGGGAGTATAAAAGGTGGGCACCATCTTAGTTCAGTGCAGAGAAGTCTGAGCAGAAGTGGCAGGGAGCAGGGGCTCTGCATGAGCTCTGCTCCGGAGGCGGGCCTAGTAACAGAGGCCCAGGCCTGGAAGAGGGAGAAGGAAGGAAGAGGAGCGGAGAAGGCTCCAGGAACGAGGAACGAAGGGATCTCAGGGGTGCGGACGGGCGAGTCGCCACCGCACGCCCGAATCCACCTGCGTGGAGGGGTCAGGCCAAAGGGGGAGACCGGTCCCCGAAACTAGTGGAGGCAGGAAACGACCCTCAGCTAGAAACAGGAGGCTGTGACATTTTATGTGGCGCAGCCCCTCGCTACACCCGCTAGGAAGGCACCACATAGGGTCAGGGAAACTGGCGCCAAGTTTACCAAGAGGAGGCCCGAGGCAGCCGGACAGAAGGGTTGGTAAGAAAGGCCAGACAAAGGACACACAAAGGGGGTCCTGTGAAGCACTCCAAAGTTATCTGGGAGTTGTCTGAGCCCCTCACCTGGTGAGCACAGTACGACGTGGGCAGCCGTTACCTGCAGACGTGGTCTGGATAATAAGAACTGTGAGTAAAGGCCCTGGACTGCATCACTGACTCCGTGTCATTACTGCTGCTGCCCTGCACCATCACCCCCATCCTCCACATACACTGCCCTGAGGCTATACTCCTCCCGTGGGGAGTTATGCTACGCTCTGCTGCACCCACAACACCAGCCTCAGCGGTCTGCCCTGGAGCGGCGGTTCACTCTGACCGCAATCCACGGTGGCGTAGTCGGACATTTAAACATCAAAACCACATAAATAGTTCCGCCACTGGTTTGACCGCCCTGAGCCACGGAACCGGGTTGCCGCCACGGAGACTACAACCACCAGCATCCACCAAAAAGGGTCCGGCTCCGGGTGTCCCAAGGCCCAGGGGGCGCGTCAGAACATTTTCATCACCTTTCACAATCACCAATGGGACAAGGCAGGGATGTTCTCTGTCCCCTCTCTTATACATCCTAGTGACGGAGCACCTGCTCTCATCAATTCGCCATAACCCCAATATTAGGTGGATTGAGGTGGGAGGCACCGAGTACAAGTGCTCTCTATTTGCTGATGATGTCCTAGTATATATCACTCAATCACATATATCCATCCATGCTGTTATGGCTGAAATAGATCACTTTGTTACATGGTCAAATTTTAAAATCAATGCAGCGAAGTCTGAGGCCCTCGATGTCTCCCTCCCCAAATCCATATAGGATTCCATCCAGTCCAACTTTCCCTTTGCCTGGCCCTCACAGGGTATCAAATACTTAGGAATTCCTATTCATAGAGACCTCTCCCATCTATGTTATCTTAATTTTGGGCCCTTTATTGAACAACTCCATACAGACCACGGTTGGCAAGTTAGAACTGTAAGATTCACTACGTGAACCACTGGTGTTTTGTGGAAAAGCACATGTACACTGTGTTCCAAATTATTATGCAAAAAGTGTTTAGGAGTGATAAGGGAAGAATTTGTTTGTTTGTCAGTTAAACTCATTGATGGTGATGTGTGTCAGGGCTCTTTATATCACTGTAAGCAATTGCAGACACCTGTGCTAATTAGTTTGGCAGGTGTGTCCAATGAAAGGCAAGACTACTTAAGAAGGCTGTCTCACATTATTAAGCAGCCTACATTTTCTGCCAAAATGGGAAAGAAAAAGGATGTGTCGGCTGCTGAGAAGCAACAAATTGTGGAGTGTTTAGGTCAAGGCATGACTACAATCAACATTGTGCGATGATCAGGATGAAGTGTCTTGGCAATCAAGAAGTATGTAGCTGATTCACAGTACACACATGTGCGTGCTGATAAGGGCAAATTGAGGACTCTTTCCTACAGGCAATTACGTCAGGTTGAAAGAGCAGCGGCAAAAAAGCCTTGTCATAGCAGCAGACAAGTTTTTGAAGCTGCTTGTGCCTCCAACGTCCCCCGAACAACAAGATGCAGGGTCCTTCAGAGGTTTGCAGCTGTGCATACGCCATCCTGTCGACCTCCTCTATCCACTTCACACAAGCAGAAACGGCTCCAGTGGGCCAAACATTACATGAAGACTGATTTCAAAACTGTTTTGTTCACGGATGAGTGCCGTGCAGCGCTCGATGGTCCAGATGGATGGAGTGGAGGATGGCTGGTTGATGGACACCCCACGCAAACACGGCTACAGCGCCAACAAGGAGGAGGTGGAGTAATGTTTTGGGCTGGAATCATGGGGAGAGAGATTGTCGGCCCCTTTAGGATCCCTGAAGGCACTAAAGATGAACTCCATAATGTATGTGGATTTTCTCAAACAGCACTTCCTGCCATGGTTCAAGAAGAAGAACCGTGTATTTCACAGCAAGATAATTTTTCTGCATGATAATGCACCATCTCATGCTGCACATGAAACATCTGCATCTCTGGCTGATATGGGCATAAAAGGGGACAAACTTATGGTGTGACCCCCATGCTCCCCTGACCTCTACCCCATTCAGAACCTTTGGAGCATCATTAAAAGGAGTGTCTATGATGGCGGGAGGCATTTCACATCTAAGCAACAGCTCTGGGAGGGTATTCTGTCCTCATGCAAAACAATTGAAGCAGAAACCATCCAAAACCTGACAAATTCAATGGACGAGAGAGTTCAGAAGCTCCTTTCGAACAAGGGGTCCTATGTGAAAATGTAACGTCACCTAGAATAAAGTTTTGAGTTGAAAACTGTTTGATTTCAGTTTCTAACAACCTGCTAATGCTTATAATTTCAAAAATGACCATTTTTTTGGTCTTTATTAAAATGAAAAGGTTGATCGAAAAGTTTGGGGGATCTAAGAGTGTGGCAACCCAGTAGTCATGATTACTTCGAATTCTGACAATATGAGGGTCATGCTGCAGGTAGTGCAGCAAGAAGGCACTTATGTGTCTTGCGCATCTCGGAGCCCCAAAATTATTTTCCGGGCTAGATGCAGCTAAAAATTATTATTAATTTTAAATCTGGTGAAGCTTTAGTATAGATGGCCTAATAGGATCAGTGCTGCACACTGCTACAAAGCCCAAATTATTTTCCAGTCAAGATACAGATAAACATGATTAGTAATTTTAAATCTGGTGGAGCTTATTATAGATGGCCTAATAGAATTAGTGCTGCACACTGCTACAAAGCCCAAATTATTTTCCAGCCAAGATACAGATAAACATGATTAGTAATTTGAAAGCTTAAAACGGTTGGTAGGGTGATTTTAACCAATCATCAAGCTTTTACTCTCCCCAGGATGACACAGGGGTAGAAAAGTCATTTCGGATCCATGATTTGTTCATCTTTATGAACGTGAGTCTGTCTACATTATCAGTGGCGAGCCGCGTGCGCTTATCTGTCAGCACACCACCAGCAGTGCTGAACACACGTTCAGACAGAACGCTGGCTGCGGGGCATGACAAGATCTCCAAGGCGTAAGTGGCTAGCTCCGGCCATTTATCCAGATTGGAAGCCCAAAAAGAGCAAGGGTCCAGTGACACAGTCGTGGCTTCAATGTTTACTTGGAGATACTCCTGTACCATCGTCTCTAGGCGTTGACTATGTGTCAGACTTCTTGTCTCCTGTGGCCTTGCAAAGGATGGGCTAAAAAAGTGGTGAAATGATTCCGCAAAATTGATGTTACCAGCAGATACTGTGGTTCTGTTACGGTTTGAGTGCTGAACACTTGACGGTCCCACGGTTGGCAAGTTGGAACTGTGAGATTCACTACGTGCACCACTGGTATTTTGTGGAAAAGCACATGTAAGATTCTGCAACAGTCTCTGCTGATACTCCTGCATGCGTGCATCCCTTTCTATGGCAGGAATAATTTCTGCAAATTTACCTTTGCACCGGGGATCTAACAGTGTGGTAACCCAGTAGTCAGGATTATTTCTAATTCTCACAATTCGAGGGTCATGTTGCAGGTAGTGCAGCAAGAAGGCACTCATGTGTGTTGCGCATCCAGGAGCACCAAGTCCCTGTTGTGTTGGTGGCGAGGTAACAATCATGCTTCCTTCCTCTGTCCTCTCCCCCCAACCTCGCACAACAGAAATGTGATCAAGGTCTCCCTCATCTGATGAGTCTTCCATCAGTTCGTCCTCCACTTCTTCCTGGGCTCCTGCACCTTCCTCACTAGTTTGGCTGCTACCATGCGCCCTGGTAAAACCATCTCCCCCACCCTCACATGCCTGCCGCCTTGGTGCTGCCGACCGTCTGGACCTTGCAGATGTTAGCCCTTCCGCATACAACTCCTCCTCTACTTCCTCCACCTCCTCTTGTGCCACCACCTGACTCCGAATTCTGTTTAACATGTGCTCCAGCATGTAAATCACCGGAATAGTCAGGCTGATAATGGCATCGTCAGCACTAAACATCTTCGTCGCCATTTCAAAACTGTGCAGAAGGGTGCATAGGTCCCTGATCTGAGACCACTCCTCCAGCGTGATTTGCCCCACCTCTGGATCTCGTTGGCCCAGGCTATACGTCAGAACGTATTGCACCAGGGCTTGTCGGTGCTGCCACAGTCGCTGCAACATGTGCAGAGTTGAATTCCACCGGGTAGGCACATCGCATTTTAGCCGGTGAAGTGGCAGGCCCAACGACTTCTGTAGAGATGTAAGTCGCTGAGCTGCGGGATGCGAACGGCAAAAGTGAGCACACAGCGACCGTGCCCTCTGCAGAAAGCCATCTAGTCTGGGATAGTGGGTTAAAAATTGCTGGACAACCAGGTTCAACACGTGAGCCATACAAGGCACGTGTGTGACATTGCCCCGGCGAAGGGCCGCACCCAGGTTTGCAGCATTGTCGCACACGGCCTTCCCTGGTTTCAGGTCCAGTGAAGACAACCATTCATGAAATTGGTTCTCCAGAGCTGACCACAAGTCCTCGCTGTGTGACTCACATTTCCCAGACATTTCAATGTAAAAACCGCCTGATGACGTTGAGCCCTACTGCCAGCATAGTAAGGAGGTGTGCAGGATCCCTTCTGCGCAGTTAGAAAGCTTGTGGCATGACCAGACAGGCTTTGGGTGCAGGTGGAAGACCGAGAGGAGGTTGAGGAGGCAGAAGCAGTGGAGGAACTTTGACATAAAGAGGATTGACGCACAACTCGTGGGGACGGCAAGACTTGGACAGCAGCCCCTTGTCCTGCTGTCACCATAGTTACCCAGTGCCCAGTCAGCGACATGTAATGCCCCTGTCCATGCCTACTCGTCCAAGTGTCTGTGGGGAAATGCACCCTGTCACACACAGAGTTTCTCAAAGAAGCGGTGATGTTGTGTGCGACATGCTGGTGGAGCGCAGGCACACCTTTCTTTGAGAAGTAGTGCCGACTGGGCATCTGGTACTGGGGCACTGCGACGGACATAAGGTCTCGAAAATCCTCTGTGTCCACCAGGCGGAAAGGCAGCATTTCTGTAGCCAAGAACTTGCAGATGGTGAAATTCAACCTCTTAGCTTTCTCATGGCTAGGAGGAAATGGTCTTTTACTTGTCCACATCTGAGGGACCGAGGGCTGGCTATTGTGCTTAGACGGGGTTGATAAGGGTGTCCCCGGCAAACTGCCGGTCTGTGAGGAAGATGCAGGCGGACATGTTAGGTTGCCTTGATCCAAAGGTGGTGCTATCGATGTCGGACAGCGCTCAACACCAGCTGGTGTTACCACCTCCAAAGAAAATGATGACCTGCCAATCACGCTGGCTGTTGCGGGTAAAGAGGTGGCAGGTCTGCGCCCCAAAACAGGTGTGACTGCTGTCCCCCCAGTCACAGAGGATGAAGAGGCCGCGGATGCACAAGATATGGCAGACGGTGGTTGGCCCGGCCGGCTAGGCCGCATTGTAGCACACTGAGCTTCCCACTGCAACTTATGCTTCATGTCCATGTGCCGGTTCATGCATGAAGTACTCAAACTATGTATCTTTTGGCCTCTACTTAGCTTTTGCTGACAAATGTTACAGATAACACGAGTTGGGTCATCTTTATCGATCTGAAAAAATGCCCAGGCTATGCAAGGCTTAGCACCCATGCGACCTGAAGAGCCACCACGACTTGTGGTGAGAGGCAGAGTTGTGTTTGAGGATGCAGTTGTTGACGTGCTTCCAGTACTACGTCTCTGTCCAGGAAGGCGCAACCTGACCTCGTCGTCACTAGCATCTTCCTCCACCTCCTCTGCTGACCTCATCTCTTGGCTGACTGTGGGTTGACAGTAAGTGGGATCTCCAACCTCATCATCATCACCCTGTGCGTTATCACACCCGTCATCCTCAGAGCCAACCTGTTCCTGCCCTGACAAAAAACTAAAGTTGTCGCTCCAATCAGGTATTTGAGTCTTATCATCGTCTTCCTCATTGTCTCCACCAACAGGAGTTACAGTTTGGGAATGAGGGTCTACATTATGGTCAGAACCTTCTGCGTCTGGTCCTGGATCCGACTCATAAAGATTCTGGGCATCAGTGCAGATCATTTCCTCGTCTGGATTCACAGAAGCGCTGGAGTCGACCTCTGATTCCCAGGCTATAGTATGAGTAAACAGCTCTGCAGACTCAACCATCTGTTCTACCTCATACTCAGACGGGCAGCTGGAGATTTGGGAGCTGTGAGGAAGCAAGTGCGATTGGGGTGACACCTTTGAGGACTGGAGTATTTGTGATGTTGAAGTTGATGTGGAGGAGAGCCCACTTAAAGGAGCACTTGATATCCGTTGAAGCACCTGCTGTTTTTGTGCCTCATCTGGAATTTGTAGCGATTGGCGTGGCCGTAAGAAAGGGATCTTATCACATTGTCCGCTAAAAGAAGTAGACATTTTAGTTTGGCTGGAAGATGGTCTTTCTTCTGCAGATGTTACTGTTGCTTTAACACCTACCCCACGGACACAACCTTTTTTCCCCTTCCCAACACGCCTATTCCCCTTTCCACCAGCAGCAGGCCTTTTTCCACTCATTTTGGTGGTTAACTAATTCACAACTCTGGAGTTGTTTGCACAAAAAAACAATGGATGGGAACCAAGCAGAGCTGAGTGGCCAAACTGTGGTATTAGGCCAAAACTATTGGCTGGGTTAGATGCAGAAAAAAATTATATTCAATTTGCAACCTGATGGAGGTCAGTATAGATGGACTAATAGAGAAAGTCCCACACACTGCTAGAAGGCCAAATATTTTTTCAGAGCTAGATGCAGAAAAAAATATATTCAGTTTGCAACCTGATGGAGGTCTGTATAGATGGATTAATAGAACAAGTCCCACACACAGCTAGAAGCCCAATATTTTTTCAGAGGTAGATGCAGAAAAAAATATATTCAGTTTGCAACCTGATGGAGGTCAGTATAGATGGACTAATACAACAAGTCCCACACACAGCTAGAAGCCCAATATTTTTTCAGAGGTAGATGCAGAAAAAAATATATTCAGTTTGCAACCTGATGGAGGTCTGTATAGATGGATTAATAGAACAAGTCCCACACACAGCTAGAAGCCCAATATTTTTTCAGAGGTAGATGCAGAAAAAAATATATTCAGTTTGCAACCTGATGGAGGTCAGTATAGATGGACTAATACAACAATTCCCACACACAGCTAGAAGCCCAATATTTTTTCAGAGGAAGATGCAGAAAAAAATATATTCAGTTTGCAACCTGATGGAGGTCTGTATAGATGGATTAATAGAACAAGTCCCACACACAGCTAGAAGCCCAATATTTTTTCAGAGGTAGATGCAGAAAAAAATATATTCAGTTTGCAACCTGATGGAGGTCTGTATAGATGGATTAATAGAACAAGTCCCACATACAGCTAGAAGCCCAATATTTTTTCAGAGGTAGATGCAGAAAAAAATATATTCAGTTTGCAACCTGATGGAGGTCAGTATAGATGAACTAATACAACAAGTCCCACACACAGCTAGAAGCCCAATATTTTTTCAGAGGTAGATGCAGAAAAAAATATATTCAGTTTGCAACCTGATGGAGGTCTGTATAGATGGACTAATACAACAAGTCCCACACACAGCTAGAAGCCCAATATTTTTTCAGAGGTAGATGCAGAAAAAAATATATTCAGTTTGCAACCTGATGGAGGTCAGTATAGATGGACTAATACAACAAGTCCCACACACAGCTAGAAGCCCAATATTTTTTCAGAGGTAGATGCAGAAAAAAATATATTCAGTTTGCAACCTGATGGAGGTCTGTATAGATGGATTAATAGAACAAGTCCCACACACAGCTAGAAGCCCAATATTTTTTCAGAGGTAGATGAAGAAAAAAATATATGCAGTTTGCAACCTGATGGAGGTCAGTATAGATGGACTAATACAACAAGTCCCACACACAGCTAGAAGCCCAATATTTTTTCAGAGCTAGATGCAGAAAAAAAATATATTCAATTTGCAACCTGATGGAGGTCAGTATAGATGGACTAATAGAATGATGCTATGCCCAAAAGATTTTACTTCACTAGGTGCAGTAAAAAAATTGGTATTCTATACACAGGTGGTATATCTTGCAACACAGATAGGCTACTCCACTGACTAACACACTCTGCAGTAGGCCAAAAAGGATTAGCTTTGCTAGATTCAGCCAAATGCTGTGAAAAAAACTTGCACAGCACTGGCACAGACCTGCCTGGCAAAAACTGATAGGAACTGATGTAACCTAGTCCTGAAAAGGACTCCAATTACAATTAGTCTTTACTCCCACAATCTATCTATTTAAGAGCACAGACCTGCCTGATAAAAGTCGTAGGAAATGCTGTAACCTAGTCCTTAAAAGGACTGCAATCACAACTATTCCCTACTCCCAAGCTATCTGTAGATTTGTGCGAAAATTGGCTTGAAATTAACAAGGTATAGCGCACACAGCAACAGCGGTGCCGTCTAACACGCAGCTGCAGCAGTGAGAAAATGGTGGCGACGGGGAAAATGGCTTGGTCTTATAGGGCAAGGACATGTGACATACACTGCCAATGACACATGCCCTTGCTTGTGTGAAAAAAAGCACTTCGCTCCGTGTGTGCGCTGCTGATAGGCTGACAGATTGCACCTCCCCACTGTAAATGCGGGAAAGAGAAAAAAAAAATGGAGATCTTCATTGTTCCTGCAGAGATCCATCCCCTGCCCCTCCCCCGCCCCGCTGTACACTCAAACTGCGTATTAACATTAATTTTCATCATTACTGAGAAAAAATCCAGTTATGATTTTGGTGCACGAACAGTTATCGAACATAACCTCGAACAGCCGAATTTTTCTCAAATTGTTCGTGTTCGCCGAACGGCTCGAACACCGCCCAAAACAGCTCGAATTTGAGATTGGCGAACAGTTCGAGTAGAACAGCGCTCATCTCTAATCATCAGTAACCAACTCCAGGGACCCACTTTTCAGCTTCATGCAAATGTGACATTATCATCAATCACAAATGTATATAACAATGAACTGGGTAGATTGTTAGATGAATAAGATGCTGCCTTTGTCTTACATAGTGATTCAAATATATTGTGCCAAGTACTGCTCATATAAGAGGGTAGTGGCCAGACTTGCACAGGGGCCCACCGGAGGATTCTCCTGTTCTCCTGTGGGCCAGTCCAAACCTGGATAACCATCTTCCTGTATTTCTCAGCATTGAGGACACAATTACCGTATTTTTTGGACCATATGACGCACTTTTTTCCCCCAAAATTTAGGAGGAAAATGGGGGGTGCGTCTTATGGTCCGAACGTAAAGCTTACCTGATAGTTGTGGCAGTGGAGGAGCGGGATTGCAGGGCCCTCCATTCCCTCCCTCCTTCAGGAACCCGGCGACGGCAGCAGAATATGATGCTGCAGGCCGGTGTCTGGCAGGGGGCTGGTGAACGGCTTGGCAGAGTGGCTTTTCGGTGTGTGCGGCCATCTTCCAGGAGCTGTGATCTACAGGAAAATGGCCGCTTGAGCCGGTGCATGCGCAGACTGGTAGCTCGGGCGGCCATTTTCCTGTAGATCACAGCTTCAGGAAGATGGCTGCGCACATGCTGCTGACCGGTCCTCAGCCAGACGCCAGCTCCAGCCCCAGACACTGGCCCCAGGCACCGGCTCCCAGCCAGACACCGGCCCCCAGCCAGGCACTGGGCCTCAGCCAGGCACCGGGCCCCCTGCCAGGCACTGGGCCTCAGCCATCTTACTTCTTCTGCTGCACCCGCAAGGTTCCTGAGGGAGGAAACGGAGGGCCCTACGATCCTGCTCCACCACCACCGCAACTCTCCGCTGTTGGAGCACCGGCTTCCTGAATGTCCCTGCCTCCTGTCACCCTCGCTTCACCGCCCACCAGGTAAGATACCTATTCAGACTATAAGACGGACCATCATCTTGTATAAAAAAAATTTTTTCCTATATTCCTCCCCAAAATTTGGGGTGCATCTTATGGTCCTGTGCGTCTTATAGTCCAAAAAATACGGTAACTCTGACCAAATCCCATGTCCCTTTGCTGAAATACAACCTCAAAAGTTTTAAGCTTTCTACACAACTGTTTCTGTTTCAGTTAATGATTGTGTTTCAACCTACATATGAAAATGATGGTCATTATCATATGTTTGATATAATTGGATACTTAGACACTTGACTATAATCCTACAAAATCCCTGACTTTGTGCAAGTGTACCTAGAATAATTGATGCTGATAATTTAAATTTCTCACTTGTTCATTCACATTGCATTTTGATAATTGATAAAAATAATGTATTATCACTTCTATTTTTGAAGGCATTTTTACTTTGCAGCATCATTTCCACCCCTGCCTTGCCTAAAACTTTTGCACTGTACTGTATATGTTTTGCAAAATACAGACTTTTTATGTCTTCTTTAGATAAAAATGTAATGAATTATTAGGCTACTGAAATACATATTTGCCTAATTGTTTAATTATACATGTTTGCTCTCTAGCAGCCATTCTCTGGTCTAGGAAAGCTTGTGGACAATAACCCCTGTGGTAGGACGACTCTCTCAGCCACTTACGGAAGTAGACTCAGAAACCCGGGTTTTCTTTGCAGGTTTTATTAACAGCATAAAGCTCAGCACTCCAGCAAAATAAACACAGCCTTACTTGGCAAAACAACAAAACAGAAGATAAACTGTAGCACAGTCCATATATGTGTGTGCGGGTCGCTCACACAGGTTATATCCAGCCTTCAGCTCCCTCCTGAGCTATGGCTGTCCAGTCTGGAGACCTTGCCTCTCCAAACACAACACAGAGAAAAAAAAACAGGACATTTAAACATTGCTCAGCCACACCCAGAGGTGGAGGTATGGGGAATGACGTCCCTCCCATCTCAATGTCATTCCCCTAAAACCGCGCCCATTAAGTGAGTTAACCCACCAGCATATAACATGCTGGCAGAAAGTTTATTGGTTTCAGTTCACACAGGCTAGCAACCTGCGCGACACATACCTCCCCTCATAAATCATACCAGTGACTCCGAAAAATCATAACAGTGTCATACCCCCAAAATGTCTATTATAAGTAAGAAAATTACATAAGAACAAATTGAATTTCCTTTTTAGGGTGGTTTCATAAACAGTGTTATTTCTGCATTATTCAAACTTTTTTGGCAAAAGATGGTGCTGCTAGATGTTAGCTATAAAGTCAATAGGTGTGTATGAAATCAATTACAAACTTTTTGCAAAATGAAGCATGCCAAAGATATGGTGTTTTGTTGGACATTTTCCTTAAAGTTTCTCTATAGGTCATGAAAAATGTGTAAAAAAACCCAATCTGGACAAACCCCCCCCACCCACCAAAAGTGCTTATGCAACATGGCGCAGGGCTGTAGCCATGGCTGAGGCACTCGTCTGTGGCACCCCTGCACGTTACATGAAAGTGGGGGTCCTGGATGTGTGTGTGGGGTTGTACTGTGAGGGCATTATGCCCATGCAAACCACATGTTGATGTGGGTTTGCCAGGACCAGATGTTTCACAGTTCAATGAGGGAGATCACCATTCACAAATAAACTCTTTACTGAACAGTAACTTGGTAAGGGTTATATACAAGGGATATCGGGTACAAAGTCTTATGCACGTTTCCTTTGCAACTTGAAGCATTTTCCACACAGTCTCTTACCTTAGTAGTATACTGTGTTTCTCTCTACTTCGCCACAACCCATCTTTAACACTACAGTCCTTATTAACAAGTCTCCTCTACCTGTTCAGCGGTTTCGAATCCTATTTCTTCCACTACTGGTGCCCTGGAATTCCTGCTCTGCACCCTTCACCAGTCCCAGTCTCTCAGTCTTGTTTACGCCTATTACCTTTTCAGCGTTACAAACCCAAGGTCCTGTAGCTAGGCGTCCTCTCCTAGGACCTGTCTCTGTAAGGCCACTCTGTCTCTCTGCCATTATTCTCAGACTATCCCTTCTCTTCAGTCTCCTCTCATTTTGCATCACCCTACAATTCGGCACTGTTCACCTTGGACCTCTAGGTTCGCTCATTCAGCACTCCAGGCCCTATCTCTCTTCCTAGCAGGAAGCAGTCACTCTCCCTAACACTCTGCCCTTCCACTGTGGGCTAGTCTTAAACATTACCTCTAAACTTTTCTTACAAAACATTATGTTACATTGCTACACACTATACAGGAACATATTACATTATCAATGCCTATCACAATCTATATCACATAACATTATTTACAATAAGGTGCAAGACATTATTCACACTACACCACAACAACGTGATTGGTGTCTTCAGGGTTAGGAATGCGATAGCCATTGTCCACCATCCTTACACTTATAAAAAAAAAGCATAAACTTAAAGGAAAAACAAAGCCCCATCAGAGTCATGGGCATAGTGATCCATGACTCAGCTTTGTAGGGCAAGCTGAGGTTAAGAAAAGTATCTGGTTTAGTGTCGCCGTTTCTGGAGTCAAAAATTAAAGGGGTGGTTGGCAGATAGATGAGGGGTATATATAGTTAGGGAAGGGGTGGGAGCTGCTAAACGGTATGTAGGCACCACTGTGAAAAGTCAACAATTCCTCCCTTTGATATATTATAGAAATCACATGAAATAGTCATATAGTAATTAATTATATTTGATACTTTATTCAACACAGCAAACAGAGAACTTTTTTAAAAATTCATTATTCTACCCCTAAAAAACCCAATTAAAAATCATGGGTAGTGTGGTCTATATATGACCTTATGACATATGGATAATTATAAATACCATTGTATAGATACACATTATTGCATGCAAACTAAATATTAGTGTGCCATTTCATAAATACATATAATGAGTACAAATTGTTATAAATCAATACCAGTATGACATTTCATAAATACATACAGTAACTAAGTATCCTAGGCTTAGCTTGTATCAATTTAAATAATATATAATTAAGCATCAAGGTACAAACTATTTGACATGGTCGTAGCCCCATACTGCCCAGCACCCCTACGCGCGTTTCGCATGTTTGCTTCCTCGGGGGGGTACTGAGACAGTGTGCAAGCTGACTATATGTAGTGATACACGTGGGTTGGACATGAATGCGGCCTATCAACAATTTATTCCACACATGATTGGTGGTGCCTCTAATAGGCTAGGGGGAAGGGTTTTCATTTTTTTTCCATACCTTATGCTATAGGTATATGTTGGCGCATCCATGCTGTGATGTAACCACTGTGAAAGGTACCTGTGCCCTCCTCACCTGCTCCTGCGGACCCGACATGAGAATGGTGTTGATAAAGGACATCCTGAGGCAGCTGAGGGCTGCTGATGGTGGTGCAGATGGAACAGCGGTTCGGCAAGGATGCAGGAGATGCTGGGAGGTCCAGCTGCTATGGGTGAGGCTGTGTTTCATCTGGTCCTGCAGAGCACCTTTTACCTGTCATGGCTTCTAAGCCTCAACACCATAGGAGACCCTCCATGGACTCTTCTTGCCATGACCTGCCTCCTACTGCCTTGAGACTCAGGTCACAACATGGGAAGTATCCATCCAGGCCTGCTGGGTCTGCGAAGTGGGCAGGCCCGCAGCCGGTCATGTAACCGGGTCTGTTGCATCTAGTGTTCAAGTCTCCAACAAAATGGCGGCGTTCCCACCCGGCGATGCTCCTGTCTGTGAGACTGCCTGTTCTTCATGAGATCCCTCATCAGTGGTACTCCCTAGTCCTGGGAAAAGGGGGTGTTCAAGTGCCGGATGGACGCCTCGAAGATCTGGATCTTGCTGAGCCATCAGCTCTCTCCCTGGTCGGGGTGTCGGGTTAGAGCATGGCGGCTTGCAAGGACGTCCCTGTTTGAGCTGCTAAAGATTTGGTTCCTAACCAGTCAGACATTGATCTTCTGGATCCCAGATTTTTAGCTAGTGGGTTTGTGCACCTACTTAGCCCAGTGAGTATAGTTCTATGTTTTGTTTATCCTCTCCTAGTCCAGCTTCCCAGTGGGTGGGTTTTAGCCAGGCCCCCAGTTTTGTGCAGAGCACTACTTTTAGCGGGCCTAGTCTGGGTGCTCCGGAGTCAGAAAGAGGAAGTCTTGAAAATGTATTAAGGTGTGTCCGTGAATTGCTAGAGAGATTGGCTTATAGAGTCCCCGGTCCCTGTTTGGGTACCCGCGCCTAATGCTTCAGGGCAGACGGTTAGTGAGATGGAGGGTGAAGTTGTACATGGCAGCAGGGTTTGGGTGTCAGTGCAAACTGAAAAAGATAAGGAGGGGGATAGGATAGTTCTTTGTGATAAGGTAAAAGGGGAGATTTATCTCTGTTTTGAAGGCCACTCGAAGCCCATTTAAAAAAGGAGGTAAAAGATAAAATTTGGAAGGATGAATATGTGGAAATATTTTCCTTCCTTCCCTTGGAAAAAATAAACTTGGATAAGGGAAAGAAAGTTAAGAGTAAAAAGGAGGAGGAGAAGCATGGATGGTGGTTTATTCCTCAGACGTTTGTGAATTGGTTGCAAGCTTTTTCCATCTTTAGCCAGTGTTATAGAGGAGAAGGCTCCGGAGCATTGCTCCAGGCTTTTCTGTTACATGGATGCTATTGGGGAGGCTCATTGCACTCATGGAGAAGTAGTGCTGTTGCAGAGTGTGACATGCAGAAGTAGTGCTGTTGCTTTAAAAGCATTCAACAACTATTAGAAGTAACACAAGCACATGAGACAGGAAGTGTTGTGCTCCAGAAGCATCCAGTAACTAGAGGGGTTAACACAGCCACAGGAGGATTGTGGGGAAGTTGTTTACTGTCTGGCTGGAGCCGAAGAGAAAGGGTGTGTGTATGTTCTGTATCTCACAGAAGCACCCCTGCAAGTGAAAAGGATTCAAGTCAGGAGTGAAGCTAAGCACAGGTCAGGTAGAGTTCCTGAACTAACAGTGCAGAGTATTGTCAGGCAGAAAGATAAGGACTGGAAGAAATGGTGTCACAGAGATCATCTCCCTCAGCAAACCCTCCCCCCCTCCTCCATCTCACTGTGCTGTAAAGAATGCTGCATTCATTAATGTGCCTTTGCACTAGAACTGTGCTGTCCTGTACTACTGGGAAGACTTTGAACTGCTGTGCTGCTAAGGAACCTTTACTGTTTGTCACTGGAGCCTGTTGCGCATAAGACTTAACTTGCACAGGCTGTGCAGCTTCTTATTAAATGCTACTGTTCTTCCGTTTATGAGGACTCTTGTCAAGTGTGTCTGGTCAGCAAGTGAAACAACCTACATGTCTGTGCCTGAGGGTCAATGCCCCGGTGTGCCTAAGAGAAGCTGCAGCACATGGTCTCACCCTATCTGAACCTAGCAGCATGCGTGTAATACTTGGTTAAGATATGATGAGCAGTTTCAGCAGAGGAAAGCAGTGAGGCCTAGTTTACACTGGGACCTAAAGGACATAGGACTGTAGTTGAAGCTTGTGGCACCATCCCGTCATGATCAGTCCTTTCCACGGGGCCAGCGAATGCGGACAGCATCCTGCAGGGGGGGGGGGCAACCCAAGGTTGGTCTGCAGGAATGAAGCCGGGAGTATGTTGGTAGTTTAATGATGGCCAGTGTAAGTTCGGGGAGAACCAGTGTTCAGAATGCGGAGGGTCATCTCTCGGAGCGGCCAACTGATTTAAAAAAAGGGAAAGTTTGATCTGGTGGGGACATTGCAAAAGGGGGCGAGCCAAGTGATGCTTCCCGTGATGGCCCCCTATATAAATAGTTACCCTAAGCAGGATAAGGCTGTGTTGGTGAAGGAGCGTTTTCGTTTTGGTTTTAAAATTCTCTCCTTGCCACACGAGGTTCCATGTACATTAAAGAATTATCACAATATCAGAATTATCAGCTTATCAGCACTCATCAGTTGTGGATAAAAAGATTAGGTGCATGAGGTTTCACTTGCTTAATTGGGTGATTTCGCCTTTAGGGGTTGTACCAAAAAAGGAGGCAAATGAATTTCTGCTCATCCAACATTTATTGTTCCCAAAAGGTTTTTCAGTTAAAGACAGTATTTTTTATTTATTTATTTTGCTGACTTATATAGCGCCATTAATTCCACAGCGCTTTACAGACATTATGGGCACTGTCCCCATTGGGGCTCACAATCTAAATTCCCTATCAGTATGTCTTTGGAATGTGGGAGGAAACTGGAAAACCCGGAGAAAACCCACACAAACACAGGGAAAACATACAAACTCCTTACAGGGATTTGAACCCAGGACCCCAGCGCTTCAAGGCTGCAGTGCTAACCACTGACCCACCATGCTGCACAGATCTTTGCTCTGTGGCTTATACTTCTTTTGATGCGGCAGTTGGTTGGGTCAGGATTTGTAGTAAAGGGGCATTGTTAGCAAGGACCAATATTGAGTCAGCCTTTTGCTTGTTGCTGGTGCACCTGATAGTTTAGATTTGTTTGTTTATTTTTGGGAGGGTGCTTATTTTGTGGATAGGTGTCTTCCAATGAGCTGCTTGATTTCTTGTGCACTGTTTGAAGCATTTAGTTAATTTTGGAATGAGTTGTAGGATGTCGTCAGTTATTCACTACCTGGACTATTTTTTATTCATTGGGTCGCCCGGTTCCCCGGATTGTGAGTTGTTATTGAGATCTATGGAATGGCCGCCTGGCAGTGTCTACAGCAAGAGTGTTTTCACCTCTGCATTATATTCATTTAACTAGGGATCTTAGGGACGATTTGCCAGAATGGGAGGGATTTTTGGATAAGTATAATGACCGGTGGTAGAGAATTTTGACTGTGAGCTATTTACTGATGCGGCGAGCTGTACGGGTTTTGGTGCATATTACAAGAACCAATGGTACATGGGTGAATGGCTGGTGTGGTGGAAAGAGGCAGGGTTCACAAAGATTCTTACGTTATTGGAGTTTTTTTCCAATAATAGTGGCTTTGTAAATTTGGGATGAACAATTCAGGGATAATAAGATACGTTTTCACTGTGACTATATGTCGGTGTTAATGACAATTAATAATTTATCGTCATCTTCGCCCCATGTACTTCATTAACTGTGATACTTTGTTTTTCTGTGCCTTTGCCTCAATTCATGGGTGGTGGGTGTTCATGTGTCAGGGATCGACAACTCAATTGCTGATTCTCTCTCAAGTTTACAGTGGGAACGTTTTCGGACTTTGGCACCAAGAGCGGAGTCCGAGGGCTGCCAGTAGCTAGCAGAGCTCTGTGAGTTGTTGTTCAAGCGTTGGGTTCATTGATTAGAGAATCCCTAGCAGACAGTACATGGGTAGTTTACGAGGCCGCTTGGGAGGAGTAGGAGGCCTGGAGGCAGCAATTTGGTTCACTGGTGTCTAAAGAGGACCTTATGGGCGCATTGCTTTGTTGGCTGAGTCCAGTGGTGGCAGAAAGGTGTTTAACATCCTCATTATATCAAATATTTTCAATAATATTCAACTTTTTTTCAATTAGCACACTGAAACAGATGTTTTGGGGCACAAGATTCTCCTGTACTAGTGACGCGCCCCCTGGGCCGTGGGGTACCCGGAGCCGGGCCTAGTAGATGCTGGGGGTTGTAGTCACCGTGGCGGTGACCCGGTCCGTGACCCAGGGCGGTCAAACCGGGGGGTAGTTTATGTATTTCTGTATGTATAGTCCGACTACGCCACCTGTGGATTGCAGTTATTGGGAACCGCCGCAGCGGAGCAGTCCACTGAAGCTGATGGTGTGTGCAGCAAGGTGATGTGACTCCCCACAGGAAGAGTGTAGCTTCAGGGCAGCGTGTATGAATGATGGTGGTTATGGTGCAGGGTATCGGTAATAATAACACGGAGTCTTTGCAGTGCAGTCCTGAGGTCTTTACTGGTGGTAATTATATAGGCCCCAACGGGAGTACTTGCTAGGGATGAGGGCCTGATCAGTCTGAGAGCAATCCTAGAGTCCTCCTGGCAAGGTAGAGTTGTAGGCCTGCCGTTCTGCCTGTACTCTTTAGCTACCCCGCTTATAGTCGTGTTGTAGCCCACGTCCCTGAGTGTAACGTGCTGCTCACCCGTATGGCTGGCGACTCGGATCCCGTGTATTCCTCGCTCCTCTGTGGCGGTACTGGTCCTTTCGTGTGGCTGAGCCTCCGGGCTTCTGTTGGCCAGGAGACCTACAATCTCCTGCCGTGCGGATTCTGCTGCTGGGCTTGAAGGATCCCACAGCCTCGGACTCCGGTGTCCGGTTCTCGGTGTGTACTCTGGCTAGGACGAGCTCGGCCAGCTCCAGTCCTCAGCTCCTTGCTCCTGTGTCCTCAACTCGACTACAGCCCTGACTCTGTCTCTGTCTCTGTCTGAGCTAACCCCGCCTCGAGATCCAGTTATATAGGGCAGGATCCTCCCCTTTTCTGGTCTGAAGCAGGAGGTGTTGCATGTAGTATGTTTCCTGACCAGGAAACTCCTGTTTTGCTCCCAGACATGGTATTACTACCACTGTGGCAACCAGACCCCCTGGGGTGCCACACTAGCGCAACCTGAACAGATCAGGATAATGGGGAATCTTTCCTGTCAAAATTATTTTGTGTCCCATAAGTTCTCAGATAGAGACAAATGACTGTCATTATTTTTAATATTTTTTTGAGATATTTTAATGTTTTCATTATTTTCAATATTCCTTTCTTTTATCTTTATATATGTTCTTATACTTGCTTGTTATGTGAACTCTATTTGTTTGAATTCAATTTGTTTTATATTTTTAAATCTATGTCAACGGTTTCAATTTGAACTTTGATACAGCATGTGCTCTCTTGGCACTTTTTTGGGGAGCTTTTTTTCAGAGGGTAGCATACTATATAACACTGGTTGTCTGTTTGTGTATGTTTTTACTTTGGTTATTTCCTGTAGAAGTTGGATAACTTCTAAATGTGTAGAAAATAAAACTGCATATTGATCCACCTTAGGTGTCCTGATTCATTCGTGTAACTTCACCAGCAGTGCAGAAAACCACCCTCATATTCCTCAAATAGGTTTTCTGGTTTATGTAACCCGTGGCTTGCAGCAGCTGGTTTTATTGTTCAAAAAGAGTTGTGTGATTACAACCTTATAAGGTGAGCAGTTTTCTCATTCTTTATTCCTATACCATCAGATAAAACCCTATTGCGCTCTGTTTGTTCCTTAGTTTCTTCTCCTGATATCAGTTCGCAGCAGTTTTTAGGAAATGCTTGGAATCTTTGGGGCTGGTTCTTCATTCATTCATTTTGAATCAGAGCCACCACTGAGGCAGAAAAATGGGGCTTTCCAGCAAAGGTGGTACAAAAAATGGGTAGGTGGGAATCTAGGATATATAAGCTTTACGTGCATCCTCATTTGGCATGACGGAGGAGTATAGGGGGATAAGCAAGGACTGGAGGATGAAGCTGTTGTGATATTAATGTGGCATTAAATATTTGTTTATACAGTGGGGAAAATAAGTATTTGATACACTGCCGATTATGCAAGTTTTCACACCTACAAAGAATGGAGAGGTCTATAATATTTTTTTGCAAGTACACTTCAACTGTGAGAGACAGAATATTAAAAAAAATCCAGAAAATCACATTGTATGATTTTTACATAATTAATTTGCATTTTATTGCATGAAATAAGTATTTGATGCAATAGAAAAACAGGACTTAATATTTGGTACAGAAACCTTTGTTTGCAGTTACAGAGGTCAGACGTTTCCTGTAGTTCTTGGCCAAGGTTGCACACACTGCAGTAGGGATTTTGGTCCACTCCTCCATACAGATTTTCTCCAGATCTTTCAGGTTTGGGCAATATTGAGTCTCAGCTCCCTCCAAAGATTTTCTATTGGGTTCAGGTCTGGAGGCAGGCTAGGCCACTCCAGGACCTTGAAATGCTTCTTACGGAGCCACTCCTTAGTTGCCCTTGCTATGTATTTTGGGTCATTGTCATGCTGGAAGACCCAGCCACGACCCATCTTCAATGCTTTCACTGAGGGAAGGAGGTTGTTGGCCAAAATCTCGCCATACATGACTCCATCCATCCGCCCTTCAATACACTGCAGCAGACCTGTCCCCTTTGCAGAAAAGATATTTCCCCACCATGTTTCATGGTTGGGACGGTGTTCTTGGGGTTGAACTCATCCTACTTCTTTCTCCAAACATGACAAGAGGAGCTGATACCAAAAAGTTCTATTTTGGCCTCATCTGACCACATGACGTTTTCCCATGCCTCCTCTGGATCATCCAGATGGTCATTGGCGAACTTTAAACAAGCCTGAACATGTGCTGGCATGGGCAGGGGGACCTTGCGTGCCCTGCAGGATTTTATTCCATGAAGGCGTAGTGTATTGCTATCCGTAATGTTTTAGACTGTGGTCTTAGCTCTCTTCAGGTCATTGACCAGGTCCTCCCATGTAGTTCTGGGCTGATTCCTAATCTTTCTCAGAATCATCCTTACCCCACGAGGTGAGGTCTTGCATTGAGCCCCAGAACGAGGAAGATTGACAGTCATCTTGTGTTTCTTTCATTTTGTAATAATTGTGCCAACAGTTGTTGGCTTCTCACCAAGCTGCTTGCTTATTTTCCTGTAGCCCATCCCAGCCTTGTGCAGGTCTACAATTTTGTCCCTGGTGTCCATAGACAGCTCTTTGGTCTTGGCCATGGTGGAGAGGTTGGAGTGTGATTGATTGAGTGTGGAGAGGTGTTTTTTCTACAGGTAATGAGTTCAAACAGGTGCAATTAATACAAGTAATGAGTGTAGAGTAGGAGGGCTTCTTACATAAAAACTAACAGGTCTGTGAGAGACAGAATTCTTGCTGGTTGGTAGGTGATCAAATGCTTATTTAATGCAATAAAATGCAATTTAATTATTTCAAAATCATACAATGTGGTGGGGCACTTCTGTTGGTGGGGTGACTCGCATTATGAGGGGTCAAGTAATGATCATTGTAGAGGTGGAGAAGGGGTTCTTGGAGTTGATAGCAAAATTGTGATGAGGGTGTTGTACATCTGGTAGATGGTAACCTTCCTGTTATGTTCGGAATTTAGTTAATTACCTGGTGGATTTTTGGACTCTTAAGAGTGGAAACCCTGAGAGTCAGTAATATAGAAATTATTTTCTGGCAACAGAGGTGCCACCAAGCCTGTGGTTTCGGCTGGGGCTAATGCTGGATTGTTTATTTATTATGGTGATTTCTGCCATGTTTTGGAGCTCCAAGAACCTCCTCACCTTCAAGTTATTTATTATTGTAATGTTTGTTCTAATAAAGGCTGATATGGGCAATTTAATCCAAAACTGTGGTCTGTCTGTTATTGGGGAGGGATCTGGGGAAGAGTGGTGGGGTTTAACCGCTTAATTACTGATCCAATTTTGACCTTAATGACCAGGCCAAATTTTTTAAATCTGACCAGCGTCACTTTATGTGGTAATAACTCTGGAATGCTTCAACGGATTCCAGTGATTCTGAGAATGTTTTTTCGCGATATATTGTACTTCATGATAGTGGTACATTTTGGCTGATAGGTTTTATGAAAATATCAAAAATGTTACCAAAAATGTGAAAATTTCACAATTTTTAAACTTTACATTTTTATGCCCTTAAATCAGATAGTTATACCACACAAAATAATTATTAAATAACATTTCCCATATGTCTACTTTATATTTGCATAATTTTTGAAACATAATTTTTTTTGTTATGAAGTTAGAAGGGTTAAAAGTTAATGAGCAATTTCTAATTTTTCCAACAAAATTTACAAACCATTTTTTTAGGAACCACAGCGCATTTGAAGTTACTTTGGGGGCCTATATAACATAAGATTCCCAAAAATGACACCGTTCTAAAAACTGCACCCCTCAAAGTCCTCAAAACCACATTCAAGAAGTTTATTAACCCTTCAGGTGCTTCACAGGAATTACCGTATTTTTCGGACTATAACACGCACCGGACCATAAGATGCACCCCAAATTTTGGGGTGGAAAATAGGAAAAAAATACTTTTTATAAGATGGGCATCCATCTTATAGTCTGAATAGGTATCTTACCTGGGAACGGTGGAGAGAGGATCTCAGGAGGCATGATCCCTCAGGAAGCCAGCGGCGGCCGAAGTGCAGCTATGCTGTGGACACTGGGTGGGAGAAGGGGGTGCCCCAGCAGCGAGGGGTTGCAGTGGTGGTGGAACAGGATCGCAGGAAACAGGGTCCCTCCCTCAGGAAATCAGTGGCGGCAGAAACGGTGAGATGCTGTGGGGTCGGCGTCAGTGGTCAGGCAGAGCGGAGTGCATTGACGTTTTCCTGAAGCCGTGATCTACAAAGAAATGGCCACAGAGATCCCAGTCTGCATATGTGCAGGCTCGGGCGGCTATTTCCCTTCAGATTATGGCTTCAGGAAGATGTCCGCGGCTGCCAAAAAGCAATACACTCCTCTCTGCCTGACTGCCGACATCGGACTCTCAGGATCTCACTGCCACCGCCGGGTTCCTGAGGGAGGGAAGGACCCTGCTTCCTGCGATCTCGCTCCACCATCACTGCAACTCCCCAGTAAGCTACGTTCAGACCATAAGACGCACCAAATTTGGGGGGGAAAAAGTGAGTCTTATGATCCAAAAAATACGGTAATGGAATGTTGAAGGTAAAAATTAACATTTTACTCTTTTTCACAAAAATTATACTTTAGCTCCAAATTTTTTACTTTCACAAGTGTAAAAGGAGAAAAATAACCCCCAAATTTGTTGAGCAATTTACACCACTACCGCATGTGTGGAAGAAAACTACTGTTTGGGTGCACGGCATAGCTCAGGAGGGAAGGAGCACCTTTTGACTTTTTGAATGCAAAAATGGCTGGAATTGAGAGCGGATGCCATGTCGCATTTGGAGAGCCCCTGATGTGCATAAACAGTGGAAATCCCCCACAAGTGGCACCATTTTGGAGACTAGACCCCTCAAGAAATGAATCTAGATGTGGAGACCCCCAGGTGCTTCACAGAAGTTTATAACGTAGAGCCGTGAAAATTCTAAAAAAAAATTTCCTTCAAAATTGTTGGTTTTGCCCCAAATTTTACATTTTCACAAGAGTAACAGGAGAAATGGACCATACACTTTATTGTGCAATTTCTCCTGAGTACGCCAACACTCCAAATGTGGGGGAAAACTACTGTTTGGGTGGACAGCAGGGCTTGGAAGGGAAGGAGAACCATTTGATTTTTTGAACGCAAAATTTGCAGGAAACATTAGCGGACACCATGTCAAGTTTCAAGAGCCCCCCCATAAGTGACATATTTTTACAAACTACATTTCTCAATGAATTAATTGAGGGGTGCAGTGAGCATGTTGACATCACATGTGCCTCACAGAAATGTATACCATTGGGCGGTGAAGAAAGAATAATTACATTTTTACTGCTTGAATGTTGTTTTAGTCCCAAATGTAAAATTTTTATAAGGGCTAATAAGAAAAAATGGTCCTCTCAGTTTGTTGTGCAATTTCTCCTGAGTACGCCAATACCCTACATGTAATCGGAAACTACTTTTGAGGCACAGTGCAAAACTCAGAAGGGAAGGAGCGCCATCATTTAGTGCAGATTTTACTGTTATGATTTGTAGGTGCCATGACCGACTGGGAAAGTGGACTTTGAGGGGACTATATAGTGGAAACTCCCCAGCAGTGATACCATTTAAAAACCCACACTCCTCAAGTACTTTAAAACTGTTGTAGGGATTTTTTTAACCCTTCAGTTGCTACACAGGAATTAATGCATTGTGGATTGAAACATTTTTTTTTTTTATTTTACCGCAAAAATTTTGCTTTACCCCCAAATTTCTCACTTTTGCAAGAGGTAACATTAAAAAGTGGACCCCACAGTTTGCTACCCACTTTCTTATGAGTGTGGCGATACCCCACATGTAGTCAAAAAGTTCTGTTTGCACAAACGGCAGGACTCAGAACAGAAGGAGCAATATTTGAATTTTGGAACACAAATTGGCTGAAATAGATAGCGGACGACGTGTCTCATTTGCAGGGCCCTAAGGCGCCTAAACAGTAGAGACCACCCACAACTGACCCCATTTTGAAAACTACACCCCTCAAGGATTTCCTCCAGGGGTATAGTGTGCATTTTGAACTCAAAGGTACTACATAGAATTTGATAAGATTAGGTCTACATATTGAAAATGTCGTCATTAGTGTTGAGCACAAGTGCTCGCTTCTCGAGTTTGCATTGAGTGCTGCTCAGGTATGCACCGGGTATCGCCGGTGCCTGAGTGACATGCTTGAGTCTCCGCCCGCATCTTTTGCAGCTGTAAGACACCCAAAAAAAACATGCAAGGATTGCTCGTATATGGCAGGCGATCCCTGCATCGTCTTTGGCTGTCAAACACCCATGAAACATGCGGGGCAGAGAATCAAGGACTCCGATGCAAACTCGAGTAGCGAGCACTTGCGCTCAACACTAGTCATCATATCGACATCATTTTTTTCTTTTTTACTTTTACAAACCCCAACCCTAATCTTAACCCTAACCCTAACCCCAACCCTTAGCCAAACCCTAACACTTAGCTCAACCCTAACCCTTAGCCTAACCCTAAAGGCAAAGAATGAAAGAAATAAAAATTATAAAATAAAAAAAAATTAATGGAGGGTGGGATGATTTACTAATTATTGGCTTTTGATCACTGTGAAAAGGTCTATCACAGTAATCGAAAGGAACCAATGGGAAAATCCCTGCTGTTGGCAGGTGCCGGCCGGCAGATCACAGCGGGCGCACTGTGCATGCACCTGACTTTTTTTTTTCAGGAAGAGGAGGCTGAGGGTAGAGGGACAGAGCAGGAGGGACCCGAGGATGGTGGAGGTATATCATGTCAGAAGAGAGAGAAAATCCAGCCCTGATCATGTTCTCCAGGGTCTCAGCTACCCATGTTACCCCTGGTAGCTGAGACCCCGGAGATTTTACGACTCTGGGGGGCGCTATTTCCTTATTCCCAATCGCCATTTTAAAACGGCAATTAGGAAATAAGGCCCCTTAGCGGCCGCCGTTTTAATGCGCATCGGCGGTCGTTAAGGGGTTAAAGGTGGATGATAGAGGGGTCAGCCTGAGGGGAAGTTGCTACAATACTGCAGTCAGGGCATTGCAAAAGAATGTGATGGAAACTTAACCCCTTAATGACCAGACCATTTTCCGTTTTTGCATGTTCGCTTTTTGCTCCCCTTCTTCCCAAAGCCATAACTTTTTTATTTTTGAGTCAATATAGCCGTGTAGAGACTTATTTTTTGCGGGACAAGTTGTACTTTTAAACGACATCACTGATTTTACCATATCATGTACTAGGAAACAGGAAAAAAATTCCAAGTGCGGTGAAATTGCAAAAAAGTGCAATTCCACAGTTGTTTTTTTTTTGTTTATTTTTTACCACACTCACTGAATGCTAAAACTGACATGCCATTATGATCCTCAAGGTCATTATGAGTTTGTAAATACCAAACATGTATAGGTTATATTTTATTTAAGTAATGAAAAAAAAATCCAAAGTTTGCTTAAAAAAAAAAAAAGAAATGGCGCCATTTTTTGAGACCCGTAGCGCCTCAATTTTTCGGGATCTGGGGCCGAGTGAGGGCTTATTTTTTTCGCGCCGAAATGAGAATTTTACATTCCAATCTAGAAACAAGATGACATTACCAGAATATATAAACTAAATATATATGAAAATGTATGTTTTCTCAAAATTCTTTTTATTAAAGGGATTTTTACAAAGTAAGGGAAGGGGGGAAATATTAATAAGAACACATATACTGTACATCTGTATCCATGTTGAGTAAAATTTCAAAAAGGGAAAAATAGTTTTTGAGACATTTGTGTACTGATCTAGCGTTACAGCTTATGTTATATCCTATTGCCACCAACAGCTTTTTTAACAGCTCTGCTTCAGGTCTGCTTGAGAAGTCAGTGATTTTTTACCATTAGTTTTTTAACAGCGATTTGCATGTATGTAAAAGTAAATAAATAGATTGCAAAGCTTCTCCTACACATTACAATGTTAAGCACAGACAACACACGGATTGCATACAGATGACATCCATGTGCTGTCTGTGATTTTCACCTAACCATAAACTTGTGTTGGTAATTTTCAAAAACGGACATATCTCCATGATTTTTTTGCGGACACATGGTCCGCATAAAAAACAGGAACATGTGATCAGCTACATAGAATATAATGGGTATGTGTTTTATCCATGAAAATCACAGATAGAACAGGTACATGAAAAATGGACATCTTAGACCTTAGGCCTCATTCAGATATCAATTTATCACGTACATGTTCTATCCATGATTTTCACAGATAGAACACATACTTATTATACTCAATGGAGCAGTTCACATGTCAGTATTTTTTTGTGGACCGTGCGTCTGCAAAAAAAAATCACGGAGACGTCTGTTTTTGATCTGCGTCACAGATCAAAATTACCCATACAAGGCTATGGGTCTATGAAAATCACAGACAGCACATGGATGACATCTACGTGTCATCTTTGTTCTGTGCATAATTAACATTGTATGAATAGGAGAAGCTTTGCATTTTTTTTTTTTTCAAATGTGATAATCACTGATGAAACACTGATGATAAATACCGACACATTGACCAAACACTGATGAAGATCGTATGAAAACCACTGGTGAAATTTAGACAATTTTTTGTGTACGTGAAAAATTACTGACGTTTGAATGAGGTATCATGCCCTATATACGTACTCTATCCTAGGGAGTAGTGTTGAGCGAATTTGTTTGGCATTTCAAATTCGGGTTCGTGTTCGGGGTTCCGGCTTGTTCGTGCCAAAAAATTGGCTCTGCCCATGAACATCCCTGATTTGCCATGCTGTCACGCAGATAACATCTGCGGAACCCCGAACACGAACCCGAATTTGAAATGCCGAACAAATTCGCTCAACACTACTAGGGAGTCACATAGGACTGTATACTACAAGCTGTTTGCTACAGAAAAAAAACCAACCACCACTAATTGATTTAGAAATAAGAAAAGCAAGGAAAACATTGCCTATATCCTATTTTAGCATTGATGTTGACACATAAAGTATTCACCAGGGGCTGGAGACAGTCCACCTACTCCATGTCTACAAGTGATAATCAAATGTATTAAAATTTCACAGCAAATGTTACTCATAGACATTAAATATTTGTACCCCTGGTATTTACATATCACCTCATATAAATGTGTGTAATTAGCAAATCAATTAACAAAGTCTTAAGGGCATATACTACAGAACTGTGTGCTGTATACTGTATACGAGACAATTTCAATATAAAGCTATAAGCCATACTCAGCATTGGTACAAATGCAGGTGGTTGATTGGCACAATACCCCAGGATACATTCTAAAACCGAACACAGGTAATAGTTATTTTTCCATTTAGTAAAGTGAAGATTCATGTTGTCAAATTTCCCAGTTTGCCTGATGAATAAAGAATCAAAAATGAAAGAGTTAGGCTGTGTTCACACATGCTTCTAGCCTTTTTATTGGAGGGTCCAGCATGGATTCTGTCACTTTTGACAGCAAGAATAGCACAGCATACAGTGCACGCCTTTAAATTTAAAGAGCGGAATATTCGACAGAGCCCTGATGGACACTATTTAAAATCAATATGGTTCATCTGGAGCCATGCGGATCTGCGGTTATATGGAGAAAATGTGCACAGAACCTTACAGAGCACCCATCCTTTCAGTAGACTTTTCAGAATAAGCTGTATGTGTTTATGTACATGAGGATTATCACTATATACAGGGTCGCAATCAGGGCATTACTACCCTTACTGGCGTATGGGGTCTGGTGAGCGGACCGGGCCCCACGTCTTCTGCTCATTGGGTCCCAGCGGCAGGATTCTGCCGGTTCAGTTACTGAGTGTTCAGTAGAAATCTTATGCCGTGTGGGAAGCTTCCCTCACGGCAAAAGTTAACAGCCGCCAGCCAATCACAGGCTGGCAGCTGACATCAGCGCACATGTCGCCGGCATATGACAACACTGTCATGCACCAGCGACCGTGCCTTGGATCATCAGATGATGGAAGATCCGTGCGCCTCTGGACCGCGGCAAGGCAAGGAAAAACTTACAAACTTTTTTTTTTACTTTTTTTGTAAAGCCGCACTATGCCGGCAGAATGGAGAGACATGGGGGCAGAATGGAGAGACATGGGACAGAATGCAGAGACACTGGGGGCAGGATGGAGACACGGGGGCAGGGTGGAGACATGGGGGGCAGAATGGAGACAAATGAGGGCAGGATGGAGACATGGGGGGCAGGATGGAGACATGGAGGCAGGATGGAGTCATTGGGGGCAGGATGGAGACAAATGAGGGCAGGATGGAGACAAATGGGGGCAGAATGAAGACAAATGGGGGCAGGATGGAGACATGAGGCAGAGTGGAGACATTGGGCAGCAGAATGGAGTCACTGGGGGCAGAATGGAGACATAGGGGCAGGATGGAGACATTGGGGGCAGGATGGAGACAATGGGGGCAGAATGGAGACATTGGGGCAGAATAGAGACAAATGGTGGCAGGATGGAGACATGGGGAAGGAGTGAGACACAGGGCAGAATGGAGACAAATGAGGGCAGGATAGAGACATGGGGGCAGGATGTGGGATACTATTACTGCTGTCATATATTTTATTTTGTGAGGATACTGTTTTCAGTTGCGGGGGGGTCCTGCAAACCGATCCCTAAGTGAGTTGGTAGTCGGTCTTGTCTTGAGCAGTACAGAATTTAGCAGTTTATTAGAATGCTGAGTGCAAGAGGTAGGGGTGGAAGTGGCTCAAAAGTGAAGAAAGAAGCATTTTTTCCTGATAAAATATATTTATAAGTTTAGTTTAGCTTGTAACATTGATTTATGAAAAGTTTGTTGAAAAAGTAGTGACCATTAAAAGTTTTAGAACACAAGTCAGTTGTCCTTTCATTTTTTTATTTTGCACTGGAGTCACATCCGGTGTCATAGTCCAGAACTTAATTTGCAATTCTTCACATTCCTAACTGGTTACTCTAATAATTTAGTGAGATAGTTAGTGATTTTCTATATCAAATTTACGTACAGAACATAGTATAAAAAGACATTTCCCAGAATGCAAATCACCTGAGTAGATTTTGAATAGATGTTGTGCCATCAAGGAATGCTGGAAGAGTCTAGCTCTGAAGATTGCAGAATTATGAATGCAACCCTGGACAATAATATGACTTAGGCTACGTTCACACATTGCGTATTTTTGCGCGTGCTTTTTCAAAATACGCAATGTGCCTTGTGTCTGCCGGCAAAGTGAATGGGAAATTCACTTTGCTATTCAGACACTGTTTAATTTTACGCAGCGCAAATGCGCAGCTGCGTAAAGAATTGACATGTCAATTCTTTACGCACCGCGGCCTGCGCTTTCTCACATATTGTGCCCATTATAAGCGATGGAATTACACAGCGGTGTTCACACACTGCGTAATTCCAGTGCTTTTTTACAGAGGCGCAGGAGAAACTATGGATACTCACCTATCCGATGGATGGGAGAGGCGTCCAGTCCGGTCCCGCGGCTTCCAGCATCTGCCGGTGAACCGATCTAGTCAGTTGATCGGTATACCGACCGATCAGCTGATGTACGAGCCGGTCAGCTGATCGGTTCACCGGCAGATGCTGGAAGCGGCGGGATGATGCCTCAGTGTCTGTAGGTACAGGAGATGAGGCTCCGCCCACCAGCTCCGGCCTGTAGCTCCAGCAGAGCGGGTGCTCCCAGCATGGCCCCTTCTCCCTGCCTCCCCTGTGCTCTCTCTCCCTGCCTCCCCTGTGCTCTCTCTCCCTGCCTCCCCTGTGCTCTCTCTCCCTGCCTACCCTGTGCTCTCTCTTTGCCTCCCCTGCTCTGCTCTCCCCCTCCTGCCTTCAGTCCTGCAATTTGCAAGAACACTCTGCAGTCGGGCCCTGGGAGATGGGAGGCTGCATCAGAGAAATGCATCATGTGGAATCATCTGCAGAGAGGGTAAGTCCATGTGTAATGTGTGTGTATATATGTGTATGCATATGTGTGTACATGTGTGTGTGTATATATATATGTGTGCATATATGCAGTGGTGTACCGCCAATGGCGGCAGGCCACTCCACTGTTATGGGACCCGTGAGCCTCATCGCAGCGGGCCCTGCTTCTACCCATTAGCACCCGAACTGCCCGGCCGCTCGCCCGCACAAAATGATGGAATTGGAAACGTCTCCTGATGCTTCCTCCTCCATCATCATTGCTCACACTGACAGCCGGAGGGGGCCCAGTGTGAGCAATGATGATGGAGGAGGTAGCATCAGAAGACGTTTCCATTCCCATCATTTTACTCGACGTATGACGTCATTACAGGGCACTCGCTGCTATGAGATGTCCGGCGCTTCACACTGCACGCTGAGGAAACCGGAGCATCGGCTGGAACCAGGAGAGGTGAGTACTGGATCTATTTTTTTTAAATCAGTGACCGGTGGCCATAATACAGTATGAGTGTACACTGCAGAAAAAATGCATGCGTAAAAAAATGCAGCAAAAAACGCAGTGTGTGAATGGAGGTGCTTTTTTTTACCTGCGTAAAAAAACGCAGGAAAATACGCGCGCATCAAAAAAAGCAGCAAATATGCAATGTGTGAACGCAGCCTAACTCTGAAACAATTCAAAGTAAGAGATATAATGACAAGGTTTTATGCAGATAAATTATATTTGTTAGCTTATCTCCTATTGAGGAGAATTGAACATATAATTTGACGAGATGTGTGAATCTGTGAAAATTTGCTTAACTGATGTTTCACCAGCAGGCAAATTCTTATTAAGGAGTCATATTTTCCTCACATAAATCAAAATAAATAAGGATCTGTGTGAAAGTATTTTAGCTTCCATTGTCTTACAGTGACTTGCAAAAGTATTCACCCCCCTTGTGCTACCTCACAATCTGGAATTTCACTGTTTTTTTCCAAGGGTTTGCATCAGTTCATGTAAAGAACATGCCTACAACTGTGAACATTTTGTTTTCTTTTTCTTGTGACGCAAACAACAAATAGGACAAAATAACTGAAAATTTCAGTGTGCAAAGCTATTCCCCCCTCCTAAAGTCAGTACTTTGTAGAGCCTCCTTTTGTGGAAATTACAGCTGCAATTCATTTTGGATAAGTCTCTATGAGCTTTCCACATCTTCCCGCTGGGATTTTTGCCCATTCGTCAAGGCAAAACTGTTCCAACTCCTTAAAGTTAGATGGTTGCCTCTGGTGAACAGCAATCTTCAGCTCTGACCACAGATTCTCAATTGGATTAATGTCTGGGCTTTCACTAGACCACTCCAAAACATTAACATGTTTCCCCTTAAACCACTCGAGAGTTTCTTTGGGTCATTGTCTTGTTGAAAGGTGAACCTCCGTCCCAGTTTCAAATCACTGACAGAGTGAAACAGGTTTTGCTCAAGAATATCCCTGTATTTCGCACCATCCATCTTCCCCCCGACTCAGACCATTTTCTCTGTCCCTGCTGCTGAAAAAGATCCCCACAGCATGATGCTGCCACCACCATGTTTCACTGTGGGGATAGTGTTCTTGGGGTTTCTGCTGTGTTGGTTTGGCGCCTTACATAGCGTTTACCTTGGTGGCCAAAAAGTTCAATTTTGGTCTCATCTGACCATAATGCCTTCCTCCATACATTTGGGTAGTCTCCGACATTTCTTCTGGCAAACACAAAACAAGCCTTTCAATTTTTGTGTAAAAGTGAAAGCTTTTTTCTGCCCACTCTTCCATAAAGACCACCTCTATGGAGTGTACGGTTTAATGTGGTCATATGGACAGATAGTCCAGTCTCTGCTTGGGAACTCTGCAGTTCCTTCAGGGTTACCTTTGGTCTATGTACTGCCTCTCTGATTAATGCCCTCCTTGCCTGAGCTGAGAGTTTTGGTGGGTGGTCCTCTCTTGACTGGTTTGTTGTGGTACCATGTTCTTTCCATTTGATGATAATGGATTTTATGGTACTCCGGGGGATCATTAGAGATTTGGATATTTTTTTTATAACCCAACCCTGACTTGTACTTATCAACAACTTTGTCCCTGACTTGTTTGGAGATCTCCTTGGTCTTCATGGTGTTTTTTGGTTAGTGGTGCTTCTTGCTTAATGGTGTTGCAGCCTCTGTGGCCTTTCCATAAAGGTGTGTATGTACTGACAGACCATGTGACACTTAGCTTGCACACAGGTGGACTTCCTTTCACTAAGCATGTGACTTATGAAGGGAATTGCTTGCACCAGAAATTTTTAGGGGCTTCATAGCAAAAGGGGTGAATACATATGCACATGTCAATTTTAATCTATTTGATCCCATGAATGTAATTAATGCCTATATTTTTCTTCACTTCACCAATTTAGACTATTTAGTGCTGATGCATCACACACAAATCAGATTACAAAAATATTTAAACACAGGTTGTAATGTAACAAAATAGGTAAAAAGCCGAGGGTGGGGGATACTTTTGCAAGCCACAGTATATGAGGGATATATGGCTCTGTAATAGCAAGTTCTAAATACAGTATGTAACGACAAAGAAGCCCATTTTCACAGATTCACTCATTTGCTCTCATAAGTTGGACTAAAAACCCACTAATAAATCAAACTGTACAATTGAAAAGGGGAAAAAAAGAGCATATATTTAGAACAAGTTATACAGGTACATATGTTTTATGTGACAGCAAGAAACTGTATTTAGGGAGTACCAACCTGGTCTGTAACATGGTAAATGCTCACGGTAGCTACAACTACATGATGTTAGGAAATCATTACCATGGAGAATATATCTTTGCAGCTGCTGAATTGTCTGCCCTTTTATGCTATTGATTGGATAAAATGTAGGTTTTCAAGCTTCTCTAGTTTTTTTTCCTTCCTGGACAAGAAACCATAACAACTGTGTACAGACAAAAAAACAATCGATTTATGAAGAGGATTTATCGTGATAAATAGAATTCACTTCCAACTTATGTCATATACAGTTAGCCACTCCCTGAAGAACCGTACAAATGCAATATTTGGACATGTTCTGTGAATGCCTCAGAGGTTTGTTTGAGAACATTAGGGATCAAACAACAGCATGAATACCAAGGAACACAACAGACAGGTCAGGGATAAAGTTGGGGAGAAAGTAAGGCAGAATTACTGTGACAACTATGCAACCTAAGGAAAACAGGGTCATTGACAATCCCATAGCCATAGCAAAAAAAATGCAACCAGGTACATCTTTTTACACATTGTTGTGTTCTATGATTTTATTATTTAGTGATTTTAGAAGTGAAAACTAAATTGTAAGTAACTTACCTGCCTATTTAGAAATTCAGTCTGTCAGCCTTGATCTCTAGGACTGGCACTGTATGGGCACTGGTGAAGTGTTTCTCGACACATGGTTGCCCATACATCTAAATCTAGACTTACATCTAGACTTACATTGAAACCCAGAGATCAATGTACTTGGCTTATCTATAAAGTGCATAGAACATTTAGCCCTTAAAATATTTACCCCCATACACATTATAGTTCAGCTTGGCCTTTCATGTGTTCTCTAAGGGGAAAGGGAAGAAAAATGTTCTCTAAAGGGAGAAAGTCACTGCCAGATTCATAGGTTAGATCAATGTATTTACTCATTCTGTCTCATAGAAGGGGATCCAGAACAAAGGCCCATCTACGTCACACATCTTTATAGGGCATATGGACAAACCTCTGACCCTTATAACTTCTGAAAGATGCAGCCTAGTTTAAGAATTTTTCTTTAACCCCTTTCCGACATGTGCCGTATTATTATGACACATGTCGGGTCCCTCCCTGTGGTGCGGGCTCCAGTGCTGAGCCTGCACCTTGCCAGGCACATGGCTGCTGATCTGTACAGCTGTCATGCGCCCCTAATCGTGATTCCACCCGTGCCTGTTAACTAGTTAAATGTCGCTGTCAATCTCTGACAGCGGCATTTAGCTCACGCTTACAGGAAGCACCTCACTGGCTCCGCCCATCGGCACCCGTTTCATATGACTGCGGGTCGCCGATGAGTTGGCATGAGAACCCAGGGTCTGCAGGAAACCCCTGCGGTTGTCATTGCCAGATTGCTATGAGCGCCGTCCAGCGGTCAGCACTCATAGCAAGTGAGCTGTTCTGCTACACACAGGCAATCTGATCATCGCCTGTGTGTACCAAAGGTGATCAGACAATTGCAGCTTCTACTCTCCCATGGAGACTATTGAAGCTTGTAAAAAAAAAAAAAAAAGTTTTAAAAAAGATAAAAAAAAAATCAGAAAAAATATAAAAGTTTTAAATCACCACCCTTTCACCCCATTCAGAATAAAACAATAAAAAAAATCTAATTTACATATATTTGGTATTGCCGCCTACAGAATCGCCCGATCTATCAATATATAAAAAGTATTAATCCAATCAGTAAACGGCGTAACGAGAGAAAAATTCAAAACGCCAGAATTACGTTTTTTTGGTCACTGCAACATTGCAATAAAATGCAATAACGGGCGATCAAAACATCAGATCTACCCCAAAATGGTAAAAAAAAAAAACCATCAGCTCGGCACGCAAAAAATAAGTCCTCACCCGGCTCCAGATCCCGAAAAATGGAGGCGCTACGGATCTCGGAAAATGGCGCCATTTTTTTTTAAAACAAAATTTCGATTTTTTTTCACCACTTCAATAAAAAGAACCTATACATGTTTGGTAGCTACAAATTCATAATGACCTGGAGAATCATAATAGCAGAACAGTTTATCATTTAGTGAACATGGTAAAAAAAAAAACTGTGGAATTGCACTTTTTTTGTAATTTCACCACACTTGGAATTTTTTTCCCGTTTTCCAGTGCATAATATGGTAAAACCAATGATGTTGTACAAAAGTACAAATGGTCCTGCAAAAAAATAAGCCTTCACATGGCCATATTGACTTAAAAATAAAAAAGTTATGGCTCTGGGAAGAAGGGGAGCAAAAAATGAGAATGCAAAAATGGAAACTGGCCTGGCATGAAGGGGTTAATATTATTCTTTTATTATTCATTTCATTTATAAGCTCTAATATTTTTACTTCTATATTAATATAGCCATATGATGGCTTGATTTTTGCAGCACAAGCTTTTCTAGTCAACGGCATAATTTTATAATATATGTAATAAATTGTTTATATGGATTATTCCCATCTTTGCATTTCACAGCTAAGACAGGAAGAACTGCTTCTAAGTCCAAGTCACAACAGGCGAGGTTATGAAAATAACTGAGCATAACTGCACCATGCTATTTACTTAGAGAAAACCTGACAGCTGATCCATGCTGCCCAATCTACAGGCAGCATGTTTCAGGCACTGGCTGTATGAACTCAGCCAGGTATATTTGACTCTGAGACACTGCAGCATTTCAGAGACAAACATACTTTAAAAACCACCGGGTTGGAAGCTAGTCGGACAGGTGGGTCTCTGGCGGCTTCCACCTGCCCACTGCCCTGGATTGACAGGTCTTTGCCTATACATGCTTGTAGGCATAGACCTGTCAATCCAGGGCAGCAGGAGGACAAAAGCTGCCAGAGTCCCGACAGTCCAAATGTCCGGCTATAGAAGGCCACTGCGCTTGACATTGCAGAGGCCTTCTTGATCCTCTCATCTCTGTAGTATAGTTATATCCTTCTCCCTTTAGGACCCAGCAGTGAGCTCAACCTCCTGTTGCTGATTGACACACCCTTGCTTGGTATTTAAAAACTCTCAGCTTCTCCAGAGTCGACGGTGATAGTTCTATGTACCTCTGTGCAGGCTTGGAGTACTAGCAGTCAGCTAGTCTCGTCCTCGTCTTTGGTGCCCTTGGAGGACAGTTGGAGTTATCTCTCTGGTGTCTGCTCAAGCTAAGTGTATCCCCTTTGTTTGTTTACCTTGTTGTCTTTAGTTTGTAGTGGGGCCTGACTAGTGTTCACCCCGTCCCCTCCCTATCTAAGGCCTAGCTCTAGGGACATTCAGGGTTTAGGTTCCTGCTCTGCGATAGGTGCAGAACCTATTTAGGGAAGATAGGGTAGGCAGGGTGATATTAGATCTGCCTAGGGGTCTCCACTTCCCCTTTCCCTAGTTGTTGGGCTCCCATCTGCCTCTTACCGTCATTGTACACTTATTCCTTCCCTCACCTTGAGTGACAGAGTAAGAGCTAGTGATGAGTGAGCATGCTTGCCACTACTCTATACTTGATCGATCATCGGGGTGCTCGTGTACTCTCGTTACTCAATCGAGTAACGTGGGTACTTTAGCGCCATGCTCAAGTCCCCGCCCCCCATGTTTTGTGGCTGTTAGACAGCCAATAAACATGCTGGGAGCACCTGCCATACACGGTAATGCCATAGCCATCGAGGCTACTGGTATTACTGTGATTGGCCAGCCGCATAGTATCATCGGGTCTTAGATAAATGCACAGTTAAAAAAAAGCACATGCATTGCAAGTGCGTATACGCAGGTGTTTTTAGCCAGGTTTTAATAAATAAATAATTTAAAAAATGATGTAGGGTCCTCCCTATTTTTGATAACTTGCCAAAGTAAAGCAGATAGCTGCAGGCTTTTTTTACTAGGCTGGGAAGGTCCCTGGTTATTGGACCCTTCCCAGCCTAAAAATACAAGTCTACAGCCATCCCAGAATTGGCGCATCACTAGTTCCTTGGTGTCGTTTGCTCCTGCTTGGCTCACAGTTCGATACAACATCATCTATTGATGAGTTAATCTTCCACAATTTATACACAGTATATACACAAGTCCCCCACCCACACATGTAGTATACAGTACATACACAAGGCAGACAGACCTAAGATGGAGTAAATCTGGCAGCTGCTGCACTCTGGGTAATGACTCAGCACCAAACGCAGCACAGCCTCACTGAGTTCTTCTCTAAGGTGCCAGAGAGGAGTGAGAGACAGACTGCTGAGGTGACCTCCACCAGCCCCAAGCTGCAGGATCTCATTGTGCTTGTTGGGGAGAGGTGCTTGACACTGGTCAGATCAACACCTCTGCATGAGAGGTGTCACTTACCACACTGATTACCTATGCACTGCTGTGCAGGAGAGGTGTGAGCACAAGGGGGAATGAGGGAGTGTGTTGCTGTGGATGCAGATTAGCTGAGCAATGCATTGCTGTGCTAGGTTAGGAAGGGGAGGAGCCTTCCTTCTTGTCAGTGCTGGCCCTGCATCAGGGCCCACTGGGGGATTCCCCGGCAGGCCAGTCCGAGCCTGTTTACAATGTTTAGTTATATAGATGGGGAGAGTATATGGTGACGTATCTCCAGCCAATATGAAATATATATGCTATTTGAATATTTTTTTGAGTATAATTATTCATGTGTTATTCACAGCAGTTGATTCAAAGCATATGGACTATCGTGCCCGTGACTAAACATGGCTCACGAAGCGAAACGAGGTATTCAAAGAGGATTCAAGCTTGTTTTTAGATTGTAGCGACACAAAGGACCAGACCTACCGGGACTAGGACCAGGACCTGCCAGGACCGGCTTAAAGAGCTCCTCCATCGACGCACACGTGTGTGGTGGATCAGGGTGTTCCTGGAACAGTATCTTGCCAAAGGTTTAATACCACGTGGGTTACGTGTGCAAATTTTCCCAGCATTTGCGGTGGATGATGAATCTGTAAAGGCAAGATGGGAAAAGACTGCTGGGGAATGCTCTAGGGGTTTTATGGAGATACTGATACAGCTGGATGATAAGGTTTTCAAGGTTATTGAGAAGGAGATTGAGGATATTCAATCCAACCTCAAAAAAGATCTATCCGATAAAAAACTTGAGGAATTTAATAAAGAATTGGAACAAAATTTTGCCAAATGGGAAAAAGATATCTATACTGTTAAAGCCAAAAAATTACAGAGAGTTATGATGAACTTACAAAACAACACTGTATATAGGTGTAAGAGTAAGGGGAATAGAAAAGGATCAGTAATTAGATCCCTTTCCGGCTCAATATCCTCATATCCATCCATGGATGAGCCACGTCCTACTACAAGTGACCAGTACCCTGACAACATTTCTATTATTGTTAATATGAGAGAGCCAAGGAAAAATAAGACTAGACCTTACTCTAAAAGAATAACTACTCCTCCACTTTAATATAGCAAGAAAACTAGGAGCGGTAATTTGGAGGTAATAAATCTCTCCACACATGATTTGACTCCCACACAGTGTGAACTTTTAAAACTCGGTCTGTCTTTCTCACCCACTAATGGTTTTAACTATTTCTCTGCTGTTAAGGACCTCCATCTCTTCTGTCGCAAACTGACTCTTAAAAAAGGATCCAAACAGGATTCGGACCTTAATAGCGAGGCCGAGTTGGAGGCTCTCAATGCGCTAGAGGATTTGTTGAGGGAGCAGAGACTCATAATGGGGGATGCCTTTACTACTTCTATTGTGCCCAGATCAACCACGTTCCCCCCCTTGTCATTATGCCCACAAATTGAGATTTTTGCCAAATTGGTTATGGAAGAATTTAAAAAAATCCCATTTGGGATTAGGGGTGACAATTTAAATCCCCAACAGAGAATAGCTCTCAAAGAACTAAAAGCAATGGATGACGTGGTCATCAAGGCTGCTGACAAGGAGGGGAATGTTGTGATCTGTAATCTGTGATCTGAAGTATGAGAGAGAGGCTTTTAAGCAGCTAAAAAATAAAGAAAATAACTCTGCTCTCCCCAATAATTCGCTATGCACATTCATCAGTGATCTCCAGTGCATTTTAGAAAGGGCCTTTGAACAAGGCATAATCCCGAAAAAGATATTGGATGGTCTGATTGTGAAATTTCCAGGAATTCCAACTTTTTACCTGCTCCCCAAAATTCACAAAGACCCGGTGGACCCCCCAGGTCGTCCGATAGTCTCTTTCATGGGAGGGCTATGCGATCCGATCTGTAAATTCATTGATCATTGTTTAAAACCTTTGGTCGAGCCGCTGCCCTCCTATGTCAGGGACTCCTCTGACGTCTTGGGGAGGATTGAGGGCATTACTTTAGACTCGGATATGTGGCTGGTGAATGCAGACGTCGAGGCCCTATATACATGTATTGGACATGATGATGGACTGAGTGCAGTACGATTCTTCCTGGGGATGAGCAGTCTGGGGGGACCCATGGTCTCTCTTATATTGGATTTGTTGGAATTTATTCTAACACATAATAATTTTATTTTTAAAGATCGGTTTTACTTGCAAAAATGTGGCACTGCCATGGGTGCGGCATGTGCCCCGTCATATGCTAATCTCTTTCTTGGGTTCTGGGAGAGGGAGATTTTCAGTTGTGGCAGGGCATGTGCCACAGACCATGTGGAGTGCTGGTTCCGTTATAACGACGATTTGTTGATAATTTGGCAAGGAACCGAAATGTAACTTCTCTGCCATGGGAGGGCTATGTGATCCGATCTGTATATTCATTGATCATTATTTAAAACCTTTGGTCAAGCCGCTGCCCTCCTATGTCAGGGACTCCTCTGACGTCTTGGGGAGGATTGAGGGCATTACTTTAAACTCGGATATGTGGCTGGTGAATGCAGACGTTGTGGCCCTATATACATGTATTGGACATGATGATGGACTGAGTGCAGTACGATTCTTCCTGGGGATGAGCAGTCTGGGGGGGACCCATTGTCGCTCTTATATTGGATTTGTTGGAATTTATTCTAACACATAATAATTTATTTTTAAACATCGGTTTCACTTGCCTTGCAAAAACGTGGCACTGTCATGGATGCTAATCTCTTTCTCAGGTTCTGGGAGAGGGAGATTTTCAGTTGTGGTGGGGCATGTGCCGGAGACCATGTGCAGTGCTTGTTCCATTATATCGACGATTTGTTGACAATTTGGAAAGGAACCGAAATTGAACTTAATTTTATGAGGGGATTGATCTGTCGACCAGATGGGCCTCATCCAGACTAACATCTACCGGAAGGATACCTCAGTGAACTCGGTACAGCATGCCTCTTCGGCCCATATGTTCTCCACCATCAGAGCTATACATACTGGTCAGTTCTTGAGGGCCAGGCGTACATGTTCTACCGAGATGGGTTTTTAAAAACAGGCCAGGGACCTAACTAATAGGTTCTTAGAGAGAGGGTACAGTTACCGAGCCATAAAGAATGGTTACCGTAGGGCCAGATCAACCCCGCAAGGAAAACTGCTCACCAACAATAAAAAGAGGATAGACGGTGATTCTAAAACAAGATTTATTTCCACATTTAACTATGAATACTATTCAATGAAGAATATCCTTATAAAGCACTGGTCTATCTTGTTGACGGATACAGTCTTACGAAAAGAGATATCTGAAGTTCCATTAATGACAGCCAGACACAGTAAAAACCTTAAAGACCAACTAGTTAAGAGTCATTATGTGGCTATGACAAAAAACTTTTTTGGTAATAGCAAACCGAGGTGGGGCTGCTTTCCTTGTGGGCTGTGTCTGGCCTGCAACAAAAATAATATCGTGAGGTCTAACACCTTCACTTTTCCTGATGGTACTCGACGTTTCTCGGTCACCAGCTAGATATCCAGTAGTACATCTTTTGTCATACATTATGGTGTTTGTCCTTGTGACAAAATTTACATTGGATTAACATCAAGGGAGCTACGTATCAGGACTAGGGAGCACGTGAGGGAGATAGTCGCGGCAGAGGAGGTGGAGGATCTCTCCACATTAAAAACTATACCTGGACACTTCAGGCTTCACCACAACTGTGATCCACGTGGATTTAAGATTAGAGCGATTTATAAAATCCATTGTGGTGCTAGAGGTGGGGACTAGTGATGAGCGAGCACTAAAATGCTCGGGTACTCGTTGCTCGGGTAGAGCAAATTGGAATACTCGGGTGCTCGACCCGAGCAACGAGCCCAATGTAAGTCTATGGGAAACTCGAGCATTTTTCAGGCGGCTCCACCCGGCGGTCTGCAGAGGGCCTAAAAATTGCCCAAATCGATGGGAACTGTACTCAAATGACATGGGAACAGCATGAGGAAGACCCCTGGAAGCATCTCTGACTCCCAGATCACTGCTGTCAGCAACGTGGTCAGAGTATTACGCCACTTTTACGGACTCACAATAAAACATACAAAAACGAAACCAAAATGGATTTTCCTGGGAAATATGCTAAGGAACATCCTTTCCAGGGTAATGACTTGTATATAAGGCAAAATAAATAACCAAAAACAAAAATACTCCTCCACACCTTGGGCTATGTTCACACGTAGCGTTTTTGATGCGTTTTTGCACTTTTACATTGCTTTCAACCAAGACAAATACATTCACCAGGAAATGTCATTTTAACATTTTACAACCTTATCTGGCCATGTGGTGTGTGACACATCATCAGACACATCCATACAGTGCTGAAAAGACATGGGAACAGCATGGGGAAGACCTCTGGAAGCATCTCTTACTCCCAGGTCACTGCCTAAAAGTGTGCCCATCATAAGTGATCCTTGGCGCATGCGAAGATGCCTCCCGCCATGCACCTGTCATTGCAGACTTGCAACAATCTCCGTCCACATCCTTGTCCCACTGCAGTGTTCAGTTGTCCTTACCCCATTCCTTGGAATGCAAGCGCAAGTCTGCAGGCAGCCAACCACCCACCCACAGGCTGCGATACTATACTGCCAAATCTTTGACAGCTGCTTGCACTTGAAATGTGGCCTTTTAGGCTTGTGGAGGCGGAAGCTTTTCATAACCTCATGCCAGCGGCGGCCGGGTGTCCATACTCGGTCCCCAGCCGCCACTATATTTCGCGGTATCGCCTCCGCCTTCCACAAGCACGGGTCCCACAACATTACCCGTGTCCTCCCCAGTGCACTTACTGGGAAGGACCGCCTAACCACAAACACGTGGACAGGTGCGTGTGGCCAGGGACCGTACGGAGTGAGTCCACAACTTTTTTTGCTGAGAGTTGTATTTAGCTCGGTGAAAGGACTGGCATAGAGGGAAACCGTATCTACCCTGCGTGTCATTTCTCCCATGAAGTTCTGTAATTTCTGCAGCCCATCTAACATCAACTCACACTTGTCAGTGGTGCTTTGACACGCACATATCTTTCTTTGCGTATTTAATGTCTTGAATACAGAGTTGGACAATGGCCTGATCTGTAATGCGTTTTGAGAAATAACATGAATAAGCATGGCCGATCCACATTAAAAAAGCAGCCATAGAGTGTCCGAGAACCTTCCCCCACACTTTTCTTAGCCAGGGCTGCTTTTCGGCAGGGCTGGACGGGCCCACCAGCGAACCGGAGACTCCGGGCCCTGGCTTCTCCTTCAGGAGAGTTCATAGTGCCGAGGTGAGGCCATGATGATGATAGAGGCCACCATCTGCTTAGTTTTCTGTTGTTTGGAAGGCAAGTGCAAGTATGCAGCCAGCCAGCCACCCACCCACAGGCCGTAACACTAAACTGCCAGATTTCTGGGCAGCTCTTTGCACTTGAAATATGGCCTTTTAAGCTCGTGGAGGCGGAAGCTTTTCACAACCTCATGCCGGCGGCGGCCGGGTGTCCATACTCGGTCCCCAGCCGCCACTATATTTCCCGGTATTGCCTCTGCCTTCTACAAGCACGGGTCCCACAACATTATCCGTGCCCTCCCCAGCGGAAGCTTTTCACAACCTCATGCCGGCGGCGGCCGGGTGTCCATACTCGGTCCCCAGCCGCCACTATATTTCCCGGTATCGCCTCCGCCTTCTACAAGCACGGGTCCCACAACATTAACCGTGCCCTCCCCAGTGCACTTACTGGGAAGGACCGCCTAACCACAAACACGTGGACAGGTGCATGTGGCCAGGGACGGTACGGAGCCAGTCCACAACTTTTTTTGCTAAGAGTTGTATTTAGCTCGGTGAAAGGACTGCCATAGAGGGAAACAGTATCTACCCTGCGTGTCATTTCTCCCAGGAAGTCCTCTAAAGCTGCTTGCACTTGAAATGTGGCCTGAACATTACTGCAGGTACTTTTCTGTGGGAATTTGCTTGCCTCCTACCAGCCTGGAATATTTCCAGCAAACTGCCCCCAGTACCAGTAGCGAAGCCATCCCCAATTTCCTTCTCAGGAATTTTATTTGGTAGACTGAGTGGCTGCCCAAATACATTTTCTCACAAAGGAGCTGAAGATAGAGTGGCAGTAGGTGCAAGTTTCTCCAGCCTGTTAGATATTAGAGGGTGAACGGCAGCACATTTGTGGCGCCCCTGAGGGTTCTGTCGCCACAAGGGGGGGATACTGCAGCCTGTCAGCAGGTGTAGTGTCTCCTCACCCAGGTAAGGACGGTGCACTGGTCAGGACCCTGAATCTACATTCAACACTACACACTCCTGACCTATGGGAGGCAAGTATGCACCATAGTGCTGCCTCAGCAGGATCACAAGTGGGGGAACCAAAAGATAGGGGAACCATGTAGTGGGTGAAGGGTGGAACACACTTTCAGTTTGCACACATAATTTCATACTTAATACTCAGCCATTTTGGGCTGCTGGTCTTCGGATTGTGAACTTCAACCCTGAACGTGGATCCTGTGTGGACCTGCAGTGGATGGGGACATGGCCCTCGTGCCCTGGCCTTGGGGCGAGGGGCAGGTTGGAGTTAACCTATGCCTCCACCTGGTCAGGGACCATCACCAAAAAGGCCCGGAGTTCAAGAGTAGAGCTCCATAGCAAAAGGATCCCAGGGAGCACGGACAGAGCGGCGTACGCCACCTGTACTCTCCATTCTGGCCCTGCCAGAGGGACTCCTGCTGCAAGAGGGGTACCGGCCCCCGACATCTGACTTTGCCACTTTACGTCTCTGTCAGAGAAGCCCGGTGGGCTACAGTGGATCCCGTTGTGGGACGGACGGAACAGCAATTGCCGCCGAGCCCAAATCTGTGCATAGTCCAGAGGGATACCCAGCCTTGAGTCTACACACGGACAGGAGAGGTCCAAAAAGGGGAGAGTTAGGAACACTCTGAAGGTCCTGATCCAGGCACCTGAAGCACCTGGGTGCGCTGAGCCCTCATCCCTGGTGGCCGCAGTGATCCGTGAGGAGCAGGCAGAAGCCTTGCGGCTGAGCTAAAAGAACCGTGAGTAAAAACCCTGGAAGACTATCCCTATGGCCTCCGGACTCTTTATTTCCACAGTGGCGTAGTGGCGTAGTCGTTAAAACCACTCAAGCCTGAATGCCCTAACATAATTTTTAATGTGACGGCCCTGGGCGCGGGACGGGTCCGGTCCACGACTGCATCCCACTAACATCTGACCCGGTTTCGAGTACCCCCACCATCTTTTCCCAGGGCAGGGCTGAGAGCGTCACATCACTGGCGTAGTCGGCAGGATCTCGTGCCCGCAGCAAAGGAAGGAGTTGCCCATAGCTACCGGGTACTGCGCGCCTTTTTCCACAGACTGTCGTTTTTCACTTAAAATGGCGTCCGCCCAAGAAGAACGGACGCCATAATGTGCAGAAAGGACAGCGCTTCAACACCTCCCATCGTGAGCCGGGCTCCCCAATGGCGCCAAGAGAGCAGACCGCCCCCTCCATTAGAGACTGTCCGTGGAGTAGTGTCCATCACCCCGGATGGGATGTCCCTGGGAGGGTCCATCAGCCAGCCGCCCTGGAGCCACCCTAAAAAGAGGTGGAGAAAAGGAGGTGCAGCGATTGTTGTGCGAGTTCCAGCATCGTCACCATGAGCAGCGACGATGGATGCTAGCGGAGACGGAGCCAGACCCCCTCCCTACCTGGGAGCCCCTGCGGTCCCTAGCTATGGACCGGGTAACCTGGCCAGGAAGCAAATGGAGGCGACTATGCGGAAGCGAGAGGAGCGGCGGTGAATCAGTGAAGCCTTGACCCAGGAGGCTTCTGCCCCAGAAGGAGAGTCCCTGGAGGGCACCTGCAGCCTAGCATCGGGTGAGTTGGAAGCCCTTACCCCGGCCGCGGAACAGGCCGAGCCCCTCCTGGACCTGTGGTCCAAGTGCCAGTTCCCAGGTGCGGTCTCCTGGGAGGAAGCCTTCTCCGCGAAGCTCCAACCCGCCGCCATGACCGGAGACCTCCGTGGTCTCTCACCTCCCGGTCCGGAGGAACCCGGTTCTGCATGGGGGTCCACGGGCCCCAACCCGGACTGGTCCGCATACTCGGGCCTGCTGCAGCAACCCCTAACGCCGCTTCCGGCCCCCTCCGTTACCTGCCCGGCGGCAGAAGAGTGGGCCTGGGAAAACCAGGGGGGCGAGCTAATGGACTTCCCCAGGGAGACCCGAGTGGAAGCTCAGAGGAGGAGCGAGTATTGCTCCCAGCAGATCCAGCAGCTGAGTCGGGAGCGGCAGGAACGGGAGCTTCGCTGCGAGCAGCTTCAAGTGCGGGCCAAAGCTGCCAAGTCCTGGGCCCGCCAGAAGGAGGCGCCAACCCAAGCCCCCGTGAAGAAGGGCAGGTGGTCCGCTTCCACCATGAGGCGGGATGGGGCTTTATAAGGAGTCCCGGGCTGGAGCGGGATGTCTTCTTTAACCAGCGTGACGTCGCGCCCCAGCTCAAGAAGGGACACCCTGGCCGGAACCTCACCCCGGGTGATATAGTGACTTTCACCCGCCACCGTGGAGAGCGAGGCTGGTACGCCCTGGATATCCATAAAGTGTCCAGGAGCGAGGCCCCTGCGCGCTCCGCCCCGGAGGACCGGCTAGCCTCTGTCGGGAGGAATGAGCCCTTTCCTCGGCGGGAACCCATGGACTGAGCAGCCCCCGGCTCCTGTTGCAGTTTAAAAGTTTAATTGTTTGTGTTTTATATGTTTTTCCCCATTTCCAGAGACAATAGTCCCTGTGGACTCTGGCAGGCGGCAGACTTTCTTTGTAAAAAGTTATGCATCCATTTAGGTGCTTCCTATTGGTTTTATGCAAAACCGTGCCTTATCTTCTACCTCAAACCTCAGAAGCAAAACCTGTCTGGAGTGGCACGTTTGGAGGTTCATCACCGGATCTTCATGCCCTGCAGCCACCCCAGGGCCCATGTGACAGGTCCCACTTGCTACTGAACTGCCTCTTGCTACCTCACCTTAAACAGTCTGCTGCCACTGCCACATGTCTCTTATCTTAATTTTATACTTTTGTATTTTTATACTTTTGTACTTTTGCTCTTTTATATTTATGCAACGTTTAAGAAAAGTACCTCCCATAAAGGGAAGATAGTTTTGTTTGTTATAAAAATGTCTTTACCAGGCTTTACTCTCTTTGCAGCCCGCGGACATGCTGTGTTTTACCAGGGGGGAATGTGGCGCCCCTGAGGGTTCGGTCGCCACAAGGGGGGATACTGCAGCCTGTCAGCAGGTGTAGTGTCTCCTCACCCAGGTAAGGAAGGTGCACTGGTCAGGACCCTGAATCTACATTCAACACTACACACTCCTGACCTGTGGGAGGCAAGTATGCACCATAGTGCTGCCTCAGCAGGATCACAAGTGGGGGAACCAAAAGATAGGGGAACCATGTAGTGGGTGAAGGGTGGAACACACTTTTAGTTTGCACACAAACCCGGAGTTCAGGAGTAGAGCTCTATAGCAAAAGGATCCCAGGGAGCACAGACGGAGAGGCGTACACCACCTGTACTCTCCATTCTGGCCCTGCCAGAGGGACTCCTGCTGCAAGAGGGGTACCGGCCCCCGACATCTGGCTTTGCCACTTTAAGTCTCTGTTAGAGAAGCCCGGTGGGCTACAGTGGATCCCGTCGTGGGACGGACGGAACAGCAATTGCCACCGAGCACAAATCTGTGCATAGTCCAGAGGGATACCCAGCCTTGAGTCTACACACGGACAGGAGAGGTCCAAAAGGGGAGAGTTAGGAACACTCTGAGGGTTCTGATCCCGGCACCTGAAGCACCTGGGTGCGCTGAGCCCTATGAAGACTATCACTATGGCCTCCGGACTCTTTATTTCCACACTGCACCACACAGCACCTGAGTGACCCAGGACTACTCTCCCCATCCTCTTGTCCCATCTGCTCTGAGGCACAGCTCCGCCTGTGGGGAGTTATACCATCGCAAGCTGCCACAACACCCGGCCTCAGAGGACTGCTAGCAGCGCTAGTGGCTCATCACCAGACACCGCAGGTGGCGTAGTCGTTAAAACCACTCAAGCCTGAATGCCCTAACATCATTTTTAATGTGACGGCCCTGGGCACGGGACGGGTCCGGTCCACGACGGCATCCCACTAACATCTGACCCGGTTCCGAGTACCCCCACCATCTTTTCCCAGGGGAGGGCTGAGAGCATCACACATTGGATCAGTGGTTAGCACTGAAGCCTTGCAGCTCTGGGATCCTAGGTTCAAATCCCAGCAAGGACAACATCTGCAAGGACTTTGTATGTTCTCCCCGTGTTTGTGTGTGTTTCCTCCTCAGTAAAAATAGAGTGTCCAGGAACCTTCCCACACACTTTTCTTAGCAAGGACTGCTTCTCGGCAGGGTTGAATACTCTGGTGTGCCTTGGCTTCTACCTCAGGAGAGTTCATGATAGGGCTAACTTTGCAGCTGCTATGGGCCTCTTGAGCAGGTGAGAAAGGTTATCCCTCAGAATCAAATCCTCTGGTGGGCACAATGTTTTTCAATCTGAAACAGCTTCTCAGTGGGAGTTGTATTTCACCACAGCCATATTTTTTAGCTCGGTGAAAGGACTGGCATAGAGGGAAACCGTATCTACCCCGGCTGTCATTTCTCCGTCACCAGGTTCCACCCATTGTCACACACGACCATGCCTGGCTGAATGTTCAGCGGTGAGAGCCACAGATCAGGCAGCTTTCAACAACTCTGCAGCGCTGGGCGGTTTGTCAATTAAGCATTAAGCATGTTATCTTCAGCACAGCCTGTTGCCGCTTGGCCAAGGCAGTGCTGCAGTGCTGTCAGCATGTGACTGATGTAGTCATTTCGGAGATGTAGGAGGAGGTGCATGAGCTGAACAATGTGATTACATTGAGGTTAAATTGGTGACGCTGTTTTTTATACTAAAGAAAGATCCTATTGTTTTATTTTTTTACGTTATTTTTTAAGACAAATGCATTCACCGGGAAATGTCATTTTAACATTTTACAACCTTATCTGGCAATGTGGTGTGTGACAAATTCCATTTAGAAAGGAGAGAGTCTGCTATACAGTTATAGGGTATGTAGTAAGTCCAACGGCTGACCAATTTTAGGAAAAACCCCACAAAGAATTTAAAGACACATTGAGCAGGGCCACAGTAACGACAAATTCCCATTAGAAAGGAGAGAGTCTCTCCCTTGTTGGCCTATTCAGTGAATGCAAGGGCTGCCAAAAATTTGGAGGCACTTCAATGACCCTTGGAAGAGACGTGGAGGAGGGCCTCATAAAAAAATGTTCCCATTAGAAAGGAGCGGGCCTCCTATACTTGTATTGCCCATGCACTAAGTGTATGGGCTGACAAATATTTACCCCTGGGGGGTATACATGAACATACTGTATGAAAAAAATTTTTACGGGCATCATAAACACCATTTAAAAAAATGATGTGGGTGTTGCATCACGGACCACGGTCACCCTGGTGATATGGTGGTGGAGGATGAGGAGAAGGAGGAGGACAAGAGCAAATAGACAAAATCAGGAAGCGTATACCCATGTGTGGGGGTGAAAAGGTGCATGGGAATACACCTCCCAAGAAAAGACACTGGATTTGAGTTTATGTTACGCTGCTATCATTCAGTGGTGTTGAGAAGTCTGGCCCAATCCAGCCCTTGTTCATTTTTATAAGAGTCAGCCTGTCAGCATTTTCAGTTGACAGGTGGATGCGCTTATCAGTTATAATTCCACCGCTCTGATAAAACGCTGGCGGAAGGGCAGGCCAGGACCTCCAAGGCATAGAGAGCCAGTTCAATCCAAGTATCCAGCTTGGATACCCAATAATTATAAGGCACAGTGGAATCACAGAGGACTTGGTACGGTTGGCAAGGTACTCCCTCAACATCTTCCCAAACTTTGCACTCATTGTGAGAGTACCCCGCGCCTCAGGAGGAGGGAGGGTCTGAGAAAACTCTCCCAGAACTTTGACAGTGTTCCCCTGCCTCTGCTGGATTGAAGTTGTGTTTCTCTCATCTGTACTCCATGGTTGTCCAACGAAGTGTACCCTCTGCTGCCAGCGTTTTCAGATGGGAATTTCTTTAATAGTTCCACAACAAGGGCCTTCTGGTACAGCCCCATTTTTGTAGACCTGTCCGCCTCAGGAATAAGAGATAGAAAGTTCTCCTTGTAGCGTGGGTCTAGAAGTGTCACCAACCAGTAATGACTGTCACCCAAAATTTTGAGAGCGCGAGGGTCATGGGAAAGGCAGCATAACATAAACTCAGCCATGCGTGCCAGACTACTAACAGGCAAGACTTCCGTGTCCTCACCAAGAGGATGACTGACCATGCTCTCCACCTCCTTCTCTTCCTCTCTGTCCTCAGGCCATCCACGCTGAACAGATGGTATGACAGCTGTGCATGTAGTACCGTCTATAGTGCATGAAACTAGCTCCTGTTCTTCCACCTCCTCCTCCTCTTCCTCATTGTCAGCCAATCCACATTGGGATGAGATGAGGCTTGGCTGTGTGTAATCACCCTGTATGGTTTCTTGCTCCATCTCATCGTGCTCCGCCTGCAATGCATCCTCTTTGATTGTGAGCAGAGAGCGTTTCAGAAGACAGAGAAGCGGGATGGTGATGCTAATTATGGCGTCATCGCCGCTCACCATCTTGGTGGAGTCCTCAAAGTTTTGGAGGATGGTACATATGTCTGACATCCATGTCCACTCCTGAGGTCTTATGTGAGGAGTCTAAACTGAATACCGACGGCCTTTTTGATGCTGGTACTCAACAACTGCCCTCTTCTGCTCACAAATCCTTCCCAACATGTGCAGTGTAGAGTTCCAACGCGTGGGGACATCACACACCAGTCTGTGAGCCAGAAGCTGCAAACGCTGCTGAAGCACGGCAAGGGCGGCGGAAGCTGTAGCTGACTTTCTAAAATGGGCACACAGGCGGCGTACTTTAACAAGCAGATCCGGCAGCTCAGGGTAGGATTTGAGAAACCGCTGAACCACGAGTTTAAGCACATGGGCCAGGCATGGTACGTGTGTGAGCTCGTCTCGCCTCAGAGCCCCCACCAGGTTCCGGCCATTGTTACACACGACCATGCCTGCCTGTAGGTTCAGCGGTGTGAGCCACAGATCTGCCTGCTCTTTCAGATCTGTCCACAACTCTTCAGCATTGTGCGGTTTGTCACCTAAGCATATTAGCTTCAGCACAGCCTATTGTCGCTTGGCCAAGGCAGTGCTGCAGTACTTCCAGCTTGTGACTGATGTGGTCATTTCGGATATGGAGGCTGAAGAGGAGGAGGAGGCTGAGGAGGATGAGATGCAGGAGCTGTAGACCGTGGGGGCAACGTGATTGACCTAGAGCCCACAATCCTTGGCGTCGGGAGGACGTGTTCCGTCCCAAGGTCCGACTGCATCCCGGCTTCCACTATGTCAACCCAGTGTGCCCTCAGCGAGATGTACCGTCCCTGCCCACAAGCACTTGTCCACGTGTCCGTTGTTAGGTGGACTTTACCGGTAACTGCGTTGTTGAGAGCACAGCTTATGTTTTGGGACACGTGCTTGTGTAATGCGGGGACAGCATACTGGGAGAAATAGTGACGGCAGGGGACTGAGTACCGAGGGACGGCCGTTAGGTTGCGAAATGCTTCCGTCTCCACGAGCCTAAAAGGCTACATTTCGAGCGCAAGTAGTCGTGAAATGTGAGAATTTAGTAGTGTGGCCTGTGGGTCGTTGGCTGCATATTTGGTCTTGCGTTCCAAGGACTGGGGTATGGACAACTGAACGCTGTGCTGGGACAAGGACATGGACGTGCTTCCTGATGCTGCTACTTGAGAGTGTGCAACGACAGGTGCAGGGCAGGAGGCGTCTTCGCATGCACCATGGACAGGGGATTGTCTTGCATGCACAACAGCGGAAGAAGCAATGGTGCCACCCGCAGACACTGCTTCTGGACCCTGGGGTTCGGCCCACAAAGTCGGGTGCTTTGCTGCTGTGTGCCTGATCATGCTGGTGGTGGTCAGGCTAGTCGTTTTGCCACTTCTGCTGATGCTGGCCTGGCAAGTGGTGCAAATGGCCTTTTTGGGGTTATCGGCAGAGTCTTTAAAAAACAACCAGACTTGGGAAGACCTAACAGTTGTACTGGCAACTTCCTTCGTGCTGGTGTTAGGGGGAACGGTTGCCTGCCTTCTGTCTGCGGCCACCACACTGCTTCTTCCTGCCTGATGGGGTCCTCTGCCTCCCTCCCCCTGTGTGCTGCTGTCCACGATCTGCATGTCCTCCAGCAAAGGTTGGGTCAGTTACTATTTCATCCACCACATTGTCTTCCACTTCCGAACCCTGGTCCTTGTTATGCACACGCCCGGACTGACTGGCGTGAGCGTGGTTAGTGATCCCACTGGACCATGAACTGAGGAGTGCCTGGAAGGGCGTGACTAAGTATCAACTCGGTCCGACAGTGGCTCAGTCGACTCCGTGAACTAGGGAGGAACAGAGCAGAGGTACCAGGTGCTACTCCAGGTCAGACCCCAGTCACAGCTGTTGACCCACACTGGGGAATGCAGGAACAGGCAGGTTGGCTGGCATAGTGACAGGTGGGTACTGGCAGGCACGGCTGGTATGCAGACAGTTGGGTACTGGCAAGCAAGGCTGGTATACAGACGGGTGGGTACTGGCAGGTAGGAACGCAGGCAAGATAGGGACCAGTACAGACTGGGATACAAGAACAGAGCAGCAGGGGCGGCAGACAAGCAGAGCAGAGCAAAACCCGCAAGTGCGGTAGACAAGCAGAGCAGAGCAAAACCCGCAGGTGCGGTAGACAAGCAGAGCAGAGCAAAGTCCGCAGGTGTGGTAGACAAGCAGAGCAGACCAAAATCCGCAAGTGCGGTAGACAAGCAGAGCAGAGCAAAACCCGCAAGTGCGGTAGACAAACAGAGCAGAGCAAAATCCGCAGGTGTGGTAGACAAGCAGAGCAGAGCAAAATCCGCAAGTGCGGTATGCAAGCAAAGCAGAGCAAAACCCGCAGGTGCGGTAGACAAGCAGAGCAGAGCAAAACAGCAGGTGCGGTAGACAAGCAGAGTGGAGCAAAACCCGCAGGTGCGGTAGACAAGCAGAGCAGAGCAAAACCAGCAAGTGCGGTGGACAAGCAGAGTAGAGCAAAACCCACAGGTGCGATAGACAAGCAGAGCAGAGCAAAACCCGCAGGTGCGGTGGACAAGCAGAGCAGAGCAAAACCCGCAGGTGCGGTAGACAAGCAGAGCAAAGCAAAACCCGCAAGTGTGGTGGACAAGCAGAGCAGAGCAAAACCCGCAAGTGTGGTGGACAAGCAGAGCAGAGCAAAACCCGCAGGTGCGGTAGACAGGCAGAGCAGAGCACACCCGCAGGTGCAGTAGACAAGCAGAGCAGAAACACTCAAGGTACTTACAACGAAGTAGTGAGTGGACACTAAACTCATAAACAGAAGTACAGAGACAGCGAGTTGGAGTTAGGTGCAGGTTCAGACACTGCAGGAAAAGGGAAGATACGAACATAGAGACAAACAAGTAACGGGCTAGGACACTGTTCAGACAGGAACTGAACCAGGAACAAGATACAGGAATGAGCCTGGGAACTCAGCCCCCAGGTTGGAGGAAACAGACTAGAAGCCACAGATACAGGTAACGGGCCTGGGTATACAGCCCCAAGGGTGGTGGAAACAGACAAGATACAGGACAGGACCTGGCAACTCAGTTGCACAGAACACACTGAAAGAACGTGTTGCTCAGGCACCTCCTACTGGGTGGAGGGAGTTTAAGTATCCAGTGACTCACAGCAATAGGCTGGGGAGGCATTAGGACTGCGCACACTGTAACTATAAGAATCAAGCAGTAACCGCGCCGCCGCCTTAAGCAATCAGACAAGAGACATGCACACAGCAGGTACTGGAGCAAAGTGTGCAGCCAAGACTGATAGGTAAGATGGCGGTCTTGCATGGTGGGAGGTGGTAAGCCATGCCAGCACGCCGCCAGGGATGTTACAGTCCTCCTCCTGACTTTCTGGCAATTGTGTCTCATCATCGTCCACCTCTTCTGACACTTTCCCACCGTCGCCTTCGTGTGACCGTGACTGCTCAAATATTTGGGCACCACTACACGCAATCTCCTCTTGCCCCGCTTCAAGTGGACCGGGCGAGAGGGCCGAATCTATAAATGGAAAAGTGAACAGCTATTCAGAGTGTCCAAGTGTGGGATCAGTTGTCTCTGGGTACTCGGCTTGGTGGGAGGAAGGAGGATCAGGGTGAGGAATATGCGGTCCAGACTCACGGCTACTGAGACTTGACAGTGTGGAAGACAGTGTGGTGGTCTTGGTGGTGGCTAAGTGACAGGAAGAATTATCCGCTATCCAACTAACAACCTTTTGACGCTGCTCTGGGTTCAATAGTGGTGTGCTGCGGTCCTCTAGAAATTGGGACAGGAAGGTCAGGCGAGAAGATGTGGGTGTTTGTTGTGGCACAATTTCGACTTGCCCACGGCCTTGTCCTCGGCCTCTGCATGCACAATTACCATCACGTCCAGCTCCCTGTCCCTTGCCACGTGCCTTGCCCATTTTAAATGGAGGACAGTATCTTCCACGCTCACTACAAATGACTGAGTTTGGAGCGAACTTATATGTGATCCGTGTGATCGAGAAAACAGAGTTTTAAATACCTGGCCTGTAGGTAAGTAGTTTGAACAGCAAACTGCGGTGAATTGCTTCAATGACACACTAAAGGAAATTTTTAATGGAGGCCAGAAATGGCAGTATTTTCTGACAATGTATATGTGATCTATTTGATGGAGAAAACACAGTTTTAAATAGCTGGATTTCTAGCGCTTTAATATGGAAAGGACCTGGCTGTATTCTGCAGTGCCAACAAGCAAATGGCGCAGAAAAAATGGTGTTCTCTGGATTGCTTTTTAAGCAAATAATGAGGATTAAGATCCAAAGAAAAGTATTCCTGGCCCCTGAGACCTAGGCCTTTGTATAGAAATATCTAACAGCAGCAGAAGGCAGAATTGGAATGGAGCCTCTTGTGCTATATGCACTGCAGTCTGCTATATACACTGCCTGCCTATACACCCTGCCTGCCTGATATCTCTGCAGATAGATTAGTCTTCAGAAGGACTGTTTGTTCAGATGGATATGTGTAATGTACGGTTTTTCTCCCTACACTACCTAATACACACGCAAATCTCTCCCTGACACAGCAGCAACTCTCCCTACACTGTCTGATATAGACCTGATGACTCTCTGCGGCCAGCCAATCACTGTAATGCCCACAACCAACATGGCTACGGCATTACAGTGCATGGCAGGCAATCCCTGCATGTTTATTGGCTCTCTAAAGAGCGCCAAACATGCAGGGAGGGGACCCGAGTTCCCACCAGAGCAACCCGGAAATACTCGGCGAGCGCCGAGCATCTCGAGCAGTGAGATGCTCAAGCGAGCACCGAGCAGTAGCTAGCATGCTCGCTCATCACTAGTGGGGACATGAAAAAAGCCTTAGCGCAGCTTGAGTTGAGATGGATAGCTGATTTGGGAACAATGTCCCCAAATGGTCTCAATGAAAAGCTTAGCTTGTCACCATTTTTGTGATCTCTACTATTTTTAATCCTGTATTTAATGTGTTTTTTTTAATTTGTTTCAATTTTGGATTACAGTAAGAATATCTTTTGTGGGCTGCTTTCATGTTTTTTGGAGTGCCCCATCTACTTACCTGTATGGACACCTATGGGTGAATACGCCGTCGTTGTAGAGATCTCACCGGTGCCTGCAGACATGACAAAATGACTTTTTGGAGCATTTGAACAGAAGAAAAGGGTGTTGAAATATTGCACACTTTACTTTGCTCCACTGATTATGTCTATTTATTATGGTTTTGATTAAAATGTCTGTATAATGTATGTGATATGCTTATACCAATATCTCCTTAATCCTCCGTACTTGGGATGGTACATTTTTTATCATTGGCATTCTCTATCATTATGGTGAGATACAGCTGGTATCCCTCCCTCCTTATTATTATACTTTCCCTTTTTGTAGGTTTAAGAGAGTTACAGTTAGGTCCATATATATTTGGACAGAGACAACATTTTTCTAATTTTGGTTCTAGACATTACCACAATGAATTTTAAACAAAACAATTCAGATGCAGTTGAAGTTCAGACTTTCAGCTTTCATTTGAGGGTATCCACATTAAAATTGGATGAAGGGTTTAGGAGTTTCAGCTCCTTAACATGTGCCACCCTGTTTTTAAAAGGACCAAAAGTAATTGGACAATTGACTCCAAGGCTATTTCATGGACAGGTGTGGGCAATCCCTTCCTTATGTTATTCTCAATTAAGCAGATAAAAGGCCTGGAGTTCATTTGAGGTGTGGTGCTGGCATTTGGAAGGTTTTGGTGTGAAGTAAACATGTGGTCAAAGGAGCTCTCCATGCAGGTGAAACAAGCCATCCTTGAGCTGCAAAAACAGAAAAAACCCATCCGAGAAATTGCTACAATATTAGGAGTGGCAAAATCTACAGTTTGGTACATCCTGAGAAAGAAAGAAAGCACTGGTGAACTCATCAATGCAAAAAGACCTGGGCGCCCACCGAAGACAACAGTGGTGGATGATCACAGAATAATCTCCATAGTGAAGAGAAACCCCTTCACAACAGCCAACCAAGTGAACAACACTCTCCAGGAGGTAGGCGTATCAATATCCAAATCTACCATAAAGAGAGGACTGCATGAAAGTAAATACAGAGGGTTCACTGCACGGTGCAAGCCACTCATAAGCATCAAGAATAAAAAGGCTAGACTGGACTTTGCTAAAAAACATCTAAAAAAGCCAGCACAGTTCTGGAAGAACATTCTTTGGACAGATGAAACCAAGATCAACCTCTACCAGAATGATGGAAAGAGAAAAGTATGGCGAACGCGTGGTACAGCTCATGATCCAAAGCATACCACATCATCTGTAAAACACGGCGGAAGCAATGTGATGGCTTGGGCATGCATGGCTGCCAGTGGCACTGGGTTACTAGTGTTTATTGATGATGTGACACAGGACAGAAGCTGCCGAATGAATTCTGATGTATTCAGAGCCATACTGTGTGCTCAGATCCAACCAAGTGCAGCCAAACTGATTGGTCGTCGTTTCATACTACAGATGGACAATGACCCAAAACATAAAGCCAAAGCAACCCAGGAGTTTATTAAAGCAAAGAAGTGAAATATTCTTGAATGGCCAAGTCAGTCACCTGATCTCAACCCAATTGAGCATGCATTTCACTTGTTAAAGACTAAACTTCAGACAGAAAGGCCCACAAACAAACAGCAACTGAAAACCACCGCAGTGAAGGCCTGGCAGAGCATCAAAAAGGAGGAAACAGCGTCTGGTGATGTCCATGAGTTCAAGACTTCAGGCAGTCATTGCCAACAAAGGGTTTTCAACCAAGTACTAGAAATGAACATTTTATTTACAATTATTTAATCTGTCCAATTAATTTTGGTCCCTTTAAAAACAGGGTGGCACATGTTAAGGAGCTGAAACTCCAAAACCCTTCATCCAATTTTTATGTGGATACCCTCAAATGAAAGCTGAAAGTCTGAACATCAACTGCATATGAATTGTTTTATTTAAAATTCATTGTGGCAATATCTAGAACCAAAATTAGCAAAATGTTGTCTCTGTCCAAATATACAGTACAGACCAAAAGTTTGGACACACCTTCTCATTTAAAGATTTTTCTGTATTTTCATGACTTTGAAAATTGTACATTCACACTGAAGGCATCAAAACTATGAATTAACACATGTGGAACTATATACTTAACAATAAAGTGTGAAACAACTGAAAATATGTCTTATATTCTAGGTTCTTCAAAGTAGCCACCTTTTGCTTTGATGACTGCTTTGCACACTCTTGGCATTCTCTTGATGAGCTTCAAGAGGTAGTCACCGGAAATGGTTTTCACTTCACAGGTGTGCCCTGTCAAGTTTAATAAGTGGGATTTCTTGCCTTAAAAATGGGGTTGGGACCATCAGTTGTGTTGTGCAGAAGTCAGGTTGATACACAGCTGATAGTCCTACTGAATAGACTGTTAGAATTTGTATTATGGCAAGAAAAAAGCAGCTAAGCAAAAGAAAAACGAGTGGCCATCATTACTTTAAGAAATGAAGGTCAGTCAGTCCGAAAAATTGGGCAAAATTTGAATGTGTCCCCAAGTGCAGTTGCAAAAACCATCAAGCGCTACAAAGAAACTGTCTCACATGAGGACCGCCCCAGGAAAGGAAGACCAAGATTCACCTCTGCTTCTGAGGATAAGTTTATCCGAGTCACCAGCCTCAGAAATCGCAGGTTAACAGCAGCTCAGATTAGAGACCAGGTCAATGCCACACAGAGTTCTAGCAGCAGACACATCTCTACAACAACTGTTAAGAGGAGACTTTGTGCAGCAGGCCTTCATGGTAAAATAGCTGCTAGGAAATCACTGCTTAGGACAGGCAACAAGCAGAAGAGACTTTTTTGGGCTAAAGAACACAAGGAATGGACATTAGACCAGTGGAAATCTGTGCTTTGGTCTGATGAGTCCAAATCTGAGATCCTTGGTTCCAACCACCGTGTCTTTATGCGACGCAGAAAAGGTGAACGGATGGACTCTACATGCCTGGTTCCCACCGTGAAGCATGGAGGAGGAGGTGTGATGGTGTGGGGGTGCTTTGCTGGTGATACTGTTGGGGATTTATTCAAAATTGAAGGCATACTGAACCAGCATGGCTACCACAGCATCTTGCAGTGGCATGCTATTCCATCCGGTTTGCGTTTAGTTGGACCATCATTTATTTTTCAACAGGACAATGACCCCAAACACACCTCCAGGCTGTGTAAGGGCTATTTGACCAAGAAAGAGAGTGATGGGGTGCTATGCCAGATGACCTGGCCTCCACAGTCACCAGACCTGAACCCAATCAAGATGGTTTGGGGTGAGCTGGACCACAGAGTGAAGGCAAAAGGGCCAACAAGTGCTAAGCATCTCTGGGAACTCCTTCAAGATTGTTGGAACACCATTTCTGGTGACTACCTCTTGAAGCTCATCAAGGGAATGCCAAGAGTGTGCAAAGCAGTCATCAAAGCAAAAGGTGGCTACTTTGAAGAACCTAGAATATAAGACATATTTTCAGTTGTTTCACACTTTTTTGTTAAGTATATAATTCCACATGTGTTAATTCATAGTTTTGATGCCGTCAGTGTGAATGTACAATTTTCAAAGTCATGAAAATAGAGAAAAATCTTTACGGTAAATGAGAAGGTGTGTCCAAACTTTTGGTCTGTACTGTATATGGACCCAACTGTATATTCTGGCATATGGATGGTATCTTAATAGGTAGATGTCCTACCTTAGCGCCTTTAATAGTCAGGTTATACATTTTGGTTCATAATGATGGATACTTGCTTCTGTTATATATTTGAGACTGAGGAATCAAATGCACTTGCTTCATTAATGAGGAGATGAGAAGGAATATAGAGATATCTTGAACGTCCCACAATGCTTACCTTTCTCTCTGTGACTACAGGGCCATGTGTGAGGATGATTCGATGTGATACGAATGAGGAATGGGGAGTTTCCTGTGAATATCAATCTTAGGCAAAAGGGCGATGTCCATAGCACTTCACCATGATGGCGCCATACTCATGTGTTCCAAACCTGAGATTCCCAAATTGATGAAGGCCTCTCCTACTTCTGGTACGCGTCTATGACGTCCATTGTGGATTTCCCCTCACACGTGCCGGAGATGAGTGCCGAAATCTAATACAGCTGGTGCCCGGCGGCGGTATAGTTACATAGTTAGTAAAGCCGAATAAAGACTTGCGTCCATGAAGTTCGACCTGTTAGTTCTGTAATTGCTAAAGTTGATCCAGAGGAGGGCAAAAACCCCAAATGATTTAGCCAATCTTCACCTGAGGAAAAATTCCCTCCCGACTCTGAAACCAGCAGTCAGAATAAATCCCTGTATCAACCTACTATTTTATTTTATTTTTAAGTATATGATGAAATCTGCCTGGTATCTAGAAATGCATCCAGTCCCCGCTTGAACTGGTGTAGTGAATCCGACATTACCGTCTCCTCACTCAGTGAATTCCATATTCTCACTGCTCTTACCGTAAAGAACCCCTTCCTATGCTGGTGCTGAAACCTTTTCTCTTCCAGTCTTAGTGAATGCCCTCTTGTTACCGTAATATCCCTCCTTTTGAACAAATCCCGGGCAAGATCTCTATACTGTCCCCTAACATATTTGTACACATTTATTATGTCCCCCCTCAACCTTCTCTTTTCCAAACTGAATAGTCCTAGTTTTGCCAACCTCTCTGGGTATTGCAGTCCCTCCATTCCCTTTATTAATTTTGTTGCCCTCCTTTGTACCTTTTCAAGCTCATTTATATCCTTTCTATATATTGGGGCCCATAACTGAGCACAGTATTCCAAGTGTGGTCTGACCAGTGCTTTGTACAGTGGAAGAACAATGTTCTCATCCTTTGCAGCTATACCTCTTCTGATACATCCCATTACCCTGTTTGCCCTTACAGCAGCGGCCTGACTTTGGGCACTCCAATTTAGTTTGCTATCAATCAAGATGCCCAAGTCCTTCTCCATCTCTGAATTCCCCAATGGTTTCCCATTCAGTGAGTACTGGTGACTTCCATTTTTCCTTCCCATATGTATGACCTTACATTTCTCCTCGTTAAACCTCATTTGCCATTTAATGCTCCACCTACCCAGCTTATCCAAATCCCTCTGTAGGTCTTCACTATCCTCTTTTGTATTAATTGTTTTACATAACTTTGTGTCATCTGCAAATATTGATATTTTACTATTTATCCCGTTGACTATGTCGTTAATAAAGATATTAAATAACATTGGGCCTAGTACAGACCCCTGTGGTACCCCACTAGTGACGCTTACCCAATCTGAGTATATTCCATTTATAACCACCCTCTGCCTTCTATCCTTTAGCCAGTTAGCTACCCACTTGCAGACATTTTCCCCCAGCCCCATCACTCTCATTTTGTATACCAACCTATTATGTGGCACGCTATCGAACGCTTTTGAGAAGTCGAGATACACGACATCCACTGGTTCCCCCTGAGCTACTCGAGAGCTAACCTCCTCGTAGAAGTCAATCAGGTTTGTTTGGCAGGAGCGATTCCTCATGAATCCATGTTGGTTCGGGGTTAATAGATTATTAGCATCAAGATGGTCCATGATTGCCTCATTAATAAAGCCTTCAAAAATTTTGCCCACAACGGACGTCAGACTCACCGGCTGATAGTTTCCGGTGTTACTTTTTGCTCCCTTTTTGAATATTGGCACTACATTCGCCTGTCGCCAATCAAGTGGTACAGACCCAGTCTCAACAGAGTCCTTAAATATAAGATATAACGGTCTGTCTATCACATTACTTAGTTCCCTTAGTACCCGTGGGTGTATGCCATCAGGTCCTGGTGATTTGTTTATTTTAATGTTACTGAGGCGTTTCTGTACCCCAGCTTGGGTTAGATTTGTCATACTTAGTGGAGGATTAAGCTTGTCACTTCTCATTTCGCCTGTTAGTTCTTTTTCCTTTGTGAAAGTTGACAAAAAAAATTTATTTAATAGATTAGCTTTATCCTCATCTTTCTCTATGATTTTGCCTTCATCACTTTTTATCGGTCCAATATTATTCGATTTAATCCTTTTACTATTTATATACGTAAAGAACAGTTTGGGATTTGATCTACTTTCCCTAGCAATACGTCTCTCTGTTTCCTCCTTTGCTATTTTTATTTGTTTTTTGCAGGTTCTCGTTTTTTCCTTGTAACACATTAGTGCCTCCTTGCTGTTTTCCTGTTTTAATCTCTTGAATGCCTCTTTTTTGCTATTTAACCCCTTAAGCCCCGGAGCATTTTTCGTTTTTGCATTTTCGTTTTTGCTCCCCTTGTTTCCAGAGCCATAGCGTTTTTATTTTTTGGTCAATATGGCCATGTGAGGGCTTATTTTTTGCGGGACGAGTTGTACTTTTCAACGCCATTACTAGTTTTATCATATCCTGTACGGGAAAACGGGAAAAAAATTCCAAGTGCGGTAAAATTGCAAAAAAAGTGCAATACCACAGATGTTTTTTATTTATTTTTTTTACCATGTTCACTGAATGCTAAAACTGACCTGCCCTTCTTATTCTACAGGTCATTACGAGTTCACAGACACCAAACATGTATAGGTTCTTTTATATTTAAGTGGTGAAAAAAAATTCCAAAATTTGGTAAAAAAATAAATAAAAAAAAGCGCCATTTTCTAAGACCCGTAGCGTCTCCATTTTTCGTGATCTGGGGCTGGTTGATGGCTTATTTTTTGCGTGCCAGGCTGACGTTTTTATTGATAGCATTTGGGGTAGATCCGATGTTTTGATCGCCCGTTATTGCATTTTATTGCAATTTTGCGGCGACCAAAAAACGTAATTCTGGCGTTTAGAATTTTTTTCTCGCTACGCCGTTTACCGATCGGAATAATTCTTTTTTTATATTGATAGATCGGGCGATTCTGAACGCGGCGATACCAAATATGTGTATGTGGGTTTTTTTTTTATATATTTTATTTTGAATGGGGCGAAAGGGGGGTGATTTAAACTTTTATATTTTTTTATTTTTTTTTATATTTTTAAAAACTTTTTTTTTTTACTTTTTGCATGCTTCTATAGTCTCCATAGGAGACTAGAAGCAGCAGTTGTCCGATCGCCTCTGCTACATACAGGGGACGAGCAGGTCCCCTGCATGCAGCAGAAATGGTCCTGTGCTATGAGCGCCGACCACTAGGTGGCGCTCATAGCGACAAGATCATGACAACCACAGGCGTCTGCTGCAGACCCTGGGTTGTCATGCACGCCCATCGGCGACCCGCGATCACGTGACGGGGTCGCCGGTGGGCGGGGCTTATGACGCGCTACCCGGAAGCGCGCGTTAAATGCTGCTGTCGGAGATTGACAGCAGCATTTAACTGGTTAACAGCCGCGGGTGGATCGCGATTCCACCCGCGGCTGTTGCGGGCACATGTCAGCTGTAAGAATCAGCTGACATGTGCTCGGTTCAGTGAGGGCTCAGCGCCGGAGCCCTCACTGAACCGGCGGTACGCAAAAGTGCGTACTAATACGTCCCCGGTAAGTAAGGGGTTAACGCCCCTTTTATGTTCTTATTCAACCATATTGGTTTCCTCTTATTTCTGGCCCTTTTATTCCCATACGGTATATACCTCTCGCACTGAGTATTCAGAATTCTTTTGAAGGTTTCCCATTTACTATTCGTATTTCCTTGATTAAGAACTTTGTCCCAGTCTATAAGTTGAAGGTTTTCTTTCAGCTGATCAAACTTCGCCCTCCTAAAGTTTAATGTTTTAGTTGTTCCCTTATTGATAACCCTACTGAAGGGCATTTTGAAATTGATAATATTATGATCGCTATTACCTAGGTGCCCCCCTATCTGTACCTCAGTTATTCTATCAGGCCTATTAGTCAATATTAAGTCCAACACGGCCTTCCCTCTCGTTGGTTCCTGCACTAGTTGGGAGAGATAATTATCCTTGATATTTGTCAAGAACCTTTTTCCTTTCTGCGATCTACAGGTTTCTGTTTCCCAGTCAATATCCGGGTAGTTGAAGTCCCCCATTACAATCACCTCATTATGTTTTGCTACTTTGTCTATTTGTCCTAATAGCAGTTTCTCATTCTCCTCTGTTATATTAGGTGGCTTATAGCAGACCCCCAGTAATATTTTATTATTATTTTTTGCCCCCTCTATCTCTACCCACATGGACTCGACCCCCTCTTCTCCCTCTCCTATATCTTCCCTTAGTCTGCGCTTTAGACGTGACCTTACATATAAGCAGACTCCTCCGCCCTTCCCCTGTTTCCGGTCCCTTCTAAATAAACTATAATCTGTTAAATTTACCGCCCAGTCGTAGCTATCGTCTAGCCAAGTCTCTGTTATACCTACGATGTCATACCTCTCCTCCGATATAAGCGCCCGCAGCTCATCCGCCTTATTGGTCAGGCTTCTTGCGTTGGTCAGCATGCAAGATAAAACTTTGGGGTTATTTAGCATCCTATTCTTCTCTAACGATCTAACTGTACTATCCCCACCCCCCTCTCCACCCTCATTATATTCACTTCTCCCCTTCCCCCTTGCTTGCCTCACATCCCACCTATTTCCTTGGTCCCCCCCCCCGTCTCTAGTTTAAAAACTCCTCCAACCTATTAGCCATCTTCTTCCCCAGCACCGCTGCACCCTCCCCATTGAGGTGCAGCCCGTCCCTACGGTAGAGCCTGTAGCCGACAGCGAAGTCGGCCCAGTTCTCCATGAACCCAAACCCTTCTGCCTTGCACCAACTCTTTAGCCACTTATTCACCTCCCTAACCTCCCGTTGGCGCTCCTGTGTGGCTCGCGGGATTGGTAGTATTTCTGAGAAAACTACCTTGGAGGTCCTTGCCCTAAGCTTCCTACCTAGATCCCTGAAATCATTTTTAAGGACCCTCCATCTACCACTCACTTTGTCATTGGTGCCAATGTGGACCATGACCGCTGGGTCTTCGCCAGCCCCACCCAGTAACCTGTCAACCCGATCCGCGATGTGCCGGACTCGAGCGCCAGGGAGGCAGCACACCGTTCGGCGATCCCGGTCTTTGTGACAGATTGCCCTGTCTGTCCCCCTAATAATAGAGTCACCCACTACCAGGACCTGTCTAGCCTGCCCTACACTTCCCCCCTCGCCCTCATTACTGGAGCATACACTCCCCCGGCGGTCAGAGGATCTGTCGTGCTCCAATAATGCCGGTTCTGAACCAGCCTTCCTATACTTCTTCCCTCTATCCCTTCTAACTGTTACCCAGCTCCCTGCCTGTTCAGCCTGCGCTTCCCCACTAAGCTCCACCCCCAGTGTTGACCCATTGAGTGTCTGCTCGGTGAGCAGCAAACTCCGTTCCATGTTGTCGATGCTCCTCAGTACCGCTATCTGAGCACTTAGATCCAGGATTTGGGCTTCCAAGTGCACGATATGCTCACATCTCTCGCAGCAGTATGGATCCCTGAGCGGTAGCTCAGGGAATGCATACATTGCGCAAGATGTACACTGCATGGCTCCGGCCAACATGGACGTCATTCTAAATATGGGGATACCGTCAGTATATATGTACAAGTACAAAACACAATTATTTATATATAGGTGTATGGACGGGGATCAATTAGGGATGTGCAAGTGTATCGATTAGATATCGGCGCGGGATCAGTTAAGTATGGACGGGGGATCAATTAAGTATCAATTAAGTATGGACGGGGGATCAGCTGAGTGGGTCAGGTGGATTAATTAAGTATGGACGGTGTGTCAATTAACTATGGACTGGGATCAATAAGTATGGACTGGGGAAATAATTAATTGTGGACTAGGGAATCAATCAATTAATTATGGAAAGGGGGTTTAATTAAATAGGATGGGGGGTAAAGCAAATAAATAGGTATGGACGGTGGGTCAATTAACTAAGGACTGGGGATCAATAAGTATCAATAATATCAATAAATATGGACTGGGGAAATAATTAATTGTGGTCTGGGGAATCAATCAATTAATTATGGACAGGGGTTAATTAAATATGGTGGGGGATAAGGCAAATAGATAGGGACTGGGGATGAGTAAAAGTGGACAAGGGGAATCTATTAAATAGGACAAGGGGGATCAATCAATTATGGGCTGGGGGGGTCAATCATTTAAATGTGGTCAGGGGGATCACTTTAATATGGACGGGGGGTGGTCGGGGATCAATTAAATGAGGACGGGGGGGTCAATTTAATGTGGTCAGAGGGATCAGTTAAATATGGACGGGGGTGTTCAGGGGAATCAATTTAAATATGGACGGGGGTGATCAATTAAATATGGACGGGGGTAATCAATTAAATATGGACTAGGGAATACAATACAATTACAATACAGATACAAATACAATACAGTACAGTACACATGCGCTTCTCCCATTGTACATGCGCTTCTCCCATTGGACCATAGGTGGCTATGTGGCACTTAAATGACAGGATATAGCGGGCACTGAACACACTCCCCTTGAGAAAGCTGCATGTGTGAAACGCGCGTCGGGGCGTATGGTGGTGACTGGCAGTAATTCATGTTGATATGGGTAAGCCTATTCTGAAATGTTGGTACACATCTTTTACTATATGGTAGTGCTATTTGGCCTAAAATGAGGCATATATTGTAGGGCCTCTTATTTATGATGATTGGTCACTGATTGGAGCACAGGCATACAAAACTTCCTGCATCTGCTTGACTATTAGTGGATTTGATCTGCACATTAGTGCTTGGTTATATAGTTTGTACTAGGGCCTGATCCATTTATGTATGAATATATTTCTATACTGGCACACAAATCGCTATGGAAATTGATTTTGTGATGCCTTACCCATCATAGGATTCACCACCTTTCCTTGCTTGTAAATCCCTTTTTGATTTCACCTCTGTGCAGTTCATAATACTGCGTTTTTTTAAATGTGTCTTCATATTTTAATGCATATTAATAAAATTCTATTAATTTTATATGTCATTATTCAGTGGCTTCTTTGGATGCCTTGCATCCAAATTTAGGTTTAGATTCACTATAACCCACTGTCTGCCATTCATGGATAATATAGATGGGTATATGGTGACGTATCTCCAGCCAATATGAAATCTATATGCTATTTGAATATTATTTTGAATGTTTAGTGATAGCTCATGAGTGCTGGGGACGCGGGTGGCCCTGGAGGCACAGGGCCTCCAGGGCCAGTCTTGTAGTGATAATCTCCTGCTGATGAAACTCTCATAGTTTTAAAACACCTTCACACAGCCTTGTAAGTGACACATCACTTTTCAGCCACTACTTCTTGCTGCCCTCAGATTACATAGCAAAAACCTGCCGACAGATTCCCTTTAACTAGCAACGGGTCACCAGACTTACTTTGCTTACTATATAAAAGGAACATTTGCTAAAATATGTTCTTTACAAAAGAAGATGTAGACAATACTGAAAACATCCACTGAAAATAAATGCAAATCATTGATATAAAAATTCTCACTAATAAGAAGCTATAAGTGTTTTGCCCTTTGTTGGCTTCTAGTTTTCCACTAGACTACTGCTAGATGCAGTAAAAGCCTTCTTCCACTCTTATATTAAGGTTATGGGCACACAGTGCATGTTTTGTGCGTTTTTTCCCCCGCAGAATTGCACCAAAAACGCATTGCAGACTTTATCCCATGACTTCCTATGAAATTTTGCAAGTTCTGTGCACATGATCAGGAATTTTCCTGACACGATTTCATGTGCGGAAAAAAACGCAGCATGTCCATTCTTTGTGCATTTTTGTCTGCGTTTTTGCCTATACAATGCAATGGAAAAAAACGCATGGCAAATCTGCAGGCAAAACGCACAAAAAAATGCATCAAAAACGCATTAAAACTAGTGTTGAGCGAACATGCTCGACACTGATCGGTAATCGCCCGAGCATCACGCTACTCGGGATGTTCGGCGAGCACCGAGCATTTCCGGGTTACTCGGGCGGGAGCTCGGGTCTCCGCCCTGCATGTTTGGTGCTCTTTACAGAGCCAATGAACATGCAGGGATTGCCAGCCAGTCACTGTAATGCCGCAGCCATGTTGTTTGTGGGCATTACAGTGATTGGCTGGCCGCACAGCGTCACCTCGAGTATTTAAAACCGGGCGCCGCCATCTTGGACACAGTCGCTCCAGATCAGACAGTGTAGCGACAGCGCTGCTGATTTAGGGAGAGATATATCCTGCAAAATAGTTAGTGTAGGGTCTGTAAAGGCTGCCAGATCAAACAAACAGTCCTTCTCAGGACTAATATCCATCCAAGGTATATCAGGCAGGCAGGCAGGCTGTATAGGAGACGCAGTGGTTATACCAGCAAACGCTGCATTACAGTCCTGTGTGCTGCTCCTGTTGCTGAAATTGCTGGACTTAGCTCCAGGTCCCGGGGGCCAGGAAAAATCCTTTTTTTTTATCTAAATCCTCTTTTTTTTTCCTCCTTCACAATGTACAAATACCCATCTTATTAACCTTTTGGTCCCCCCCACCCCCCAAAAAAAAAGTGTGCCTCTGATTTTTCAGACATAAATATATCTGTTGAAAATAGTCTGGTGTAGGCCAGAGAAATAGAAGTGTGGTTTTGCAGTTCTATGGGCCATTTGTATCTAAAAAAAACAGTTTGAGTGTGTCGCTCACTGTTCAGCCGCAAATATATATTTTAAAAAGCCTGGTATACACCAGTAAATTATTACTGTGGTTTTGATGTTCCACGGTAAAACATCTCTATTATCCTGTTTTTGGCATTTTTTGCTGTATAAAAATAATAATAGTGTCTCCCTGATTTTTCAGACACAAATATATCTGTTGAAAATAGTCTGGTGTAGGCCAGAGAGACAGAAGTGTGCTTTTGCTGTTCCACGGTAAAAAATCTCTATTATCCTGCTTTTTGCATTTTTTGCTGTAAAAAAAAAAAATAGTGTCTCCCTGATTTTTCAGACACAAATATATCTGTTGAAAATAGTCTGGTGTAGGCCCGAGAAATACAAGTGTGGTTTTGCAGTTCCACGGTACAAACCTCTGTATTATCCACTTTTGGGCCATTTGTATCTAAAAAAAACAGTTTGAGTGTGTCGCTCACTGTTCAGCCGCAAATATATATATATTTTAAAAAGCCTGGTATACACCAGTAAATTATTACTGTGGTTTTGATGTTCCACGGTAAAACATCTCTATTATCCTGTTTTTGGCATTTTTTGCTGTATAAAAATAATAAGTGTCTCCCTGATTTTTCAGACACAAATATATCTGTTGAAAATAGTCTGGTGTAGGCCTGAGAAATACAAGTGCGGTTTTGCAGTTCCACGGTACAAACCTCTGTATTATCCACTTTTGGGCCATTTGTATCTAAAAAAAACTGTTTGAGTGTGTCGCTCACTGTTCAGCCGCAAATATATATATATTTTAAAAAGCCTGGTATACACCAGTAAATTATTACTGTGGTTTTGATGTTCCACGGTAAAACATCTCTATTATCCTGTTTTTGGCATTTTTTGCTGTATAAAAATAATAATAGTGTCTCCCTGATTTTTCAGACACAAATATATCTGTTGAAAATAGTCTGGTGTAGGCCAGAGAGACAGAAGTGTGCTTTTGCTGTTCCACGGTAAAAAATCTCTATTATCCTGCTTTTTGCATTTTTTGCTGTAAAAAAAAAAAAAATAGTGTCTCCCTGATTTTTCAGACACAAATATATCTGTTGAAAATAGTCTGGTGTAGGCCTGAGAAATACAAGTGTGGTTTTGCAGTTCCACGGTACAAACCTCTGTATTATCCACTTTTGGGCCATTTGTATCTAAAAAAAACAGTTTGAATGTGTCGCTAACTGTTCAGCCGCAAATATATATATATTTTAAAAAGCCTGGCATACACCAGTAAATTATTACTGTGGTTTTGCTGATCCACGGTAAAACATCTCTTTTATCCTGTTTTTGGCATTTTTTGCTGTATAAAAATAATAATAGTGTCTCCCTGATTTTTCAGACACAAATATATCTGTTGAAAATAGTCTGGTGTAGGCCAGAGAGACAGAAGTGTGCTTTTGCTGTTCCACGTTAAAAAATCTCTATTATCCTGCTTTTTGCATTTTTTGCTGTAAAAAAAAAAAAATAGTGTCTCCCTGATTTTTCAGACACAAATATATCTGTTGAAAATAGTCTGGTGTAGGCCCGAGAAATACAAGTGTGGTTTTGCAGTTCCACGGTATAAACCTCTGTATTATCCACTTTTGGGCCATTTGTATCTAAAAAAACAGTTTGAGTGTGTCGCTCACTGTTCAGCCGCAAATATATATTTTAAAAAGCCTGGTATACACCAGTAAATTATTACTGTGGTTTTGATGTTCCACGGTAAAACATCTCTATTATCCTGTTTTTGGCATTTTTTGCTGTATGAAATAATAATAGTGTCTCCCTGATTTTTCAGACACAAATATATCTGTTGAAAATAGTCTGGTGTAGGCCAGAGAGACAGAAGTGTGCTTTTGCTGTTCCACGGTAAAAAATCTCTATTATCCTGCTTTTTGCATTTTTTGCTGTAAAAAAAAAAAATAGTGTCTCCCTGATTTTTCAGACACAAATATATCTGTTGAAAATAGTCTGGTGTAGGCCCGAGCAATACAAGTGTGGTTTTGCAGTTCCACGGTACAAACCTCTGTATTATCCACTTTTGGGCCATTTGTATCTAAAAAAAGCAGTTTGAGTGTGTCGCTCACTGTTCAGCCGCAAATATATATATATTTTAAAAAGCCTGGTATACACCAGTAAATTATTACTGTGGTTTTGATGTTCCACAGTAAAACATCTCTATTATCCTGTTTTTGGCATTTTTTGCTGTATAAAAATAATAAGTGTCTCCCTGATTTTTCAGACACAAATATATCTGTTGAAAATAGTCTGGTGTAGGCCAGAGAGACAGAAGTGTGCTTTTGCTGTTCCACGGTAAAAAATCTCTATTATCCTGCTTTTTGCATTTTTTGCTGTAAAAAAAAAAAAATAGTGTCTCCCTGATTTTTCAGACACAAATATATCTGTTGAAAATAGTCTGGTGTAGGCCTGAGAAATACAAGTGTGGTTTTGCAGTTCCACGGTACAAACCTCTGTATTATCCACTTTTGGGCCATTTGTATCTAAAAAAAACAGTTTGAGTGTGTCGCTCACTGTTCAGCCGCAAATATATATATATATTTTATAAAGCCTGGTATACACCAGTAAATTATTACTGTGGTTTTGATGTTCCACGGTAAAACATCTCTATTATCCTGTTTTTGGCATTTTTTGCTGTATAAAAATAATAAGTGTCTCCCTGATTTTTCAGACACAAATATATCTGTTGAAAATAGTCTGGTGTAGGCCAGACAGACAGAAGTGTGCTTTTGCTGTTCCACGGTAAAAAATCTCTATTATCCTGCTTTTTGCTGTAAAAAAAAAAAAAATAGTGTCTCCCTGATTTTTCAGACACAAATATATCTGTTGAAAATAGTCTGGTGTAGGCCCGAGCAATACAAGTGTGGTTTTGCAGTTCCACGGTACAAACCTCTGTATTATCCACTTTTGGGCCATTTGTATCTAAAAAAAACAGTTTGAGTGTGCCGCTCACTGTTCAGCCGCAAATATATATATATTTTAAAAAGCCTGGTATACACCAGTAAATTATTACTGTGGTTCTGATGTTCCACGGTAAAACATCTCTATTATCCTGTTTTTGGCATTTTTTGCTGTATAAAAATAATAATAGTGTCTCCCTGATTTTTCAGACACAAATATATCTGTTGAAAATAGTCTGGTGTAGGCCAGAGAGACAGAAGTGTGCTTTTGCTGTTCCACGTTAAAAAATCTCTATTATCCTGCTTTTTGCATTTTTTGCTGTAAAAAAAAAAAAATAGTGTCTCCCTGATTTTTCAGACACAAATATATCTGTTGAAAATAGTCTGGTGTAGGCCCGAGAAATACAAGTGTGGTTTTGCAGTTCCACGGTAGAAACCTCTGTATTATCCACTTTTGGGCCATTTGTATCTAAAAAAAACAGTTTGAGTGTGTCGCTCACTGTTCAGCCGCAAATATATATATATTTTAAAAAGCCTGGTATACACCAGTAAATTATTACTGTGGTTTTGCTGTTCCACGGTAAAACATCTCTTTTATCCTGTTTTTGGCATTTTTTGCTGTATAAAAATAATAATAGTGTCTCCCTGATTTTTCAGACACAAATATATCTGTTGAAAATAGTCTGGTGTAGGCCAGAGAGACAGAAGTGTGCTTTTGCTGTTCCACGTTAAAAAATCTCTATTATCCTGCTTTTTGCATTTTTTGCTGTAAAAAAAAAAAAATAGTGTCTCCCTGATTTTTCAGACACAAATATATCTGTTGAAAATAGTCTGGTGTAGGCCCGAGAAATACAAGTGTGGTTTTGCAGTTCCACGGTATAAACCTCTGTATTATCCACTTTTGGGCCATTTGTATCTAAAAAAACAGTTTGAGTGTGTCGCTCACTGTTCAGCCGCAAATATATATTTTAAAAAGCCTGGTATACACCAGTAAATTATTACTGTGGTTTTGATGTTCCACGGTAAAACATCTCTATTATCCTGTTTTTGGCATTTTTTGCTGTATGAAAATAATAATAGTGTCTCCCTGATTTTTCAGACACAAATATATCTGTTGAAAATAGTCTGGTGTAGGCCAGAGAGACAGAAGTGTGCTTTTGCTGTTCCACGGTAAAAAATCTCTATTATCCTGCTTTTTGCATTTTTTGCTGTAAAAAAAAAAAATAGTGTCTCCCTGATTTTTCAGACACAAATATATCTGTTGAAAATAGTCTGGTGTAGGCCCGAGAAATACAAGTGTGGTTTTGCAGTTCCACGGTACAAACCTCTGTATTATCCACTTTTGGGCCATTTGTATCTAAAAAAAACAGTTTGAGTGTGTCGCTCACTGTTCAGCCGCAAATATATATATATTTTAAAAAGCCTGGTATACACCAGTAAATTATTACTGTGGTTTTGATGTTCCACGGTAAAACATCTCTATTATCCTGTTTTTGGTATTTTTTGCTGTATAAAAATAATAAGTGTCTCCCTGATTTTTCAGACACAAATATATATGTTGAAAATAGTCTGGTGTAGGCCAGAGAGACAGAAGTGTGCTTTTGCTGTTCCACGGTAAAAAATCTCTATTATCCTGCTTTTTGCATTTTTTGCTGTAAAAAAAAAAAAAATAGTGTCTCCCTGATTTTTCAGACACAAATATATCTGTTGAAAATAGTCTGGTGTAGGCCCGAGCAATACAAGTGTGGTTTTGCAGTTCCACGGTACAAACCTCTGTATTATCCACTTTTGGGCCATTTGTATCTAAAAAAAACAGTTTGAGTGTGTCGCTCACTGTTCAGCCGCAAATATATATATATTTTAAAAAGCCTGGTATACACCAGTAAATTATTACTGTGGTTTTGATGTTCCACAGTAAAACATCTCTATTATCCTGTTTTTGGCATTTTTTGCTGTATAAAAATAATAAGTGTCTCCCTGATTTTTCAGACACAAATATATCTGTTGAAAATAGTCTGGTGTAGGCCAGAGAGACAGAAGTGTGCTTTTGCTGTTCCACGGTAAAAAATCTCTATTATCCTGCTTTTTGCATTTTTTGCTGTAAAAAAAAAAAAATAGTGTCTCCCTGATTTTTCAGACACAAATATATCTGTTGAAAATAGTCTGGTGTAGGCCTGAGAAATACAAGTGTGGTTTTGCAGTTCCACGGTACAAACCTCTGTATTATCCACTTTTGGGCCATTTGTATCTAAAAAAAACAGTTTGAGTGTGTCGCTCACTGTTCAGCCGCAAATATATATATATATTTTAAAAAGCCTGGTATACACCAGTAAATTATTACTGTGGTTTTGATGTTCCACGGTAAAACATCTCTATTATCCTGTTTTTGGTATTTTTTGCTGTATAAAAATAATAAGTGTCTCCCTGATTTTTCAGACACAAATATATCTGTTGAAAATAGTCTGGTCTGGGCCAGAGAGACAGAAGTGTGCTTTTGCTGTTCCACGGTAAAAAATCTCTATTATCCTGCTTTTTGCATTTTTTGCTGTAAAAAAAAAAAAAATAGTGTTTCCCTGATTTTTCAGACACAAATATATCTGTTGAAAATAGTCTGGTGTAGGCCCGAGAAATACAAGTGTGGTTTTGCAGTTCCACGGTACAAACCTCTGTATTATCCACTTTTGGGCCATTTGGAACTAAAAAAAACAGTTTGAGTGTGTCGCTCACTGTTCAGCCGCAAATATATATATATTTTAAAAAGCCTGGTATACACCAGTAAATTATTACTGTGGTTTTGATGTTCCACAGTAAAACATCTCTATTATCCTGTTTTTGGCATTTTTTGCTGTATAAAAATAATAAGTGTCTCCCTGATTTTTCAGACACAAATATATCTGTTGAAAATAGTCTGGTGTAGGCCAGAGAGACAGAAGTGTGCTTTTGCTGTTCCATGGTAAAAAATCTCTATTATCCTGCTTTTTGCATTTTTTGCTGTTAAAAAAAAAAAAAAAATAGTGTCTCCCTGATTTTTCAGACACAAATATATCTGTTGAAAATAGTCTGGTGTAGGCCCGAGAAATACAAGTGTGATTTTGCAGCTCCATGGTACAAACCTCTGTATTATCCACTTTTGGGCCATTTGTATCTAAAAATAACAGTTTGAGTGTGTCGCTCACTGTTCAGCCACAAATATATATATATTTTAAAAAGCCTGGCATACACCAGTAAATTATTACTGTGGTTTTGATGTTCCACGGTAAAACATCTCTATTATCCTGTTTTTGGCATTTTTTGCTGTATAAAAATAATAATAGTGTCTCCCTGATTTTTCAGTCACAAATATATCTGTTGAAAATAGTCTGGTGTAGGCCAGAGAGACAGAAGTGTGCTTTTGCTGTTCCACGGTAAAAAACCTCTATTATCCTGCTTTTTGCATTTTTTGCTGTAAAAAAAAAAAAAAATAGTGTCTCCCTGATTTTTCAGACACAAATATATCTGTTGAAAATAGTCTGGTGTAGGCCAGAGAGACAGAAGTGTGCTTTTGCTGTTCCACGGTAAAAAATCTCTATTATCCTGCTTTTTCCATTTTTTGCTGTAAAAAAAAAAAAAAAATAGTGTCTCCCTGATTTTTCAGACACAAATATATCTGTTGAAAATAGTCTGGTGTAGGCCCGAGAAATACAAGTGTGGTTTTGCAGTTCCACGGTACAAACCTCTGTATTATCCACTTTTGGGCCATTTGTATCTAAAAAAAAGTTTGAGTGTGTAGCTCACTGTTCAGCCGCAAATATATATATATTTTAAAAAGCCTGGTATACACCAGTAAATTATAACTGTGGTTTTGCTGTTCCACGGTAAAAAATCTCTATTATTCAGGTTTTGGTAGTTTTTTCCGTAAAGAAAAACAGTAGTGTCTCCTGACTGTTGTGACACAAAAATATATCTGTTGAAAATAGTCTTGTGTAGGCCCGACATCCCAGTGTGGTTTCGCAGTTCCACTGGTAAAATCGCTGTACTATCCAGTTTTGGGCCTTTGGTATCTAAAAAAAAAGCAGTTTGAGTGTGTCGCTCACTGTTCAGCCGCAAATATCTCTATTTAAAAAAGTGTGGTATACCCCAGTAAACAATAACTGTGGTTTTCCTCATCCACGGTTCTAATCTACTCTTTATTACCCTTTTTCCATTGATAGTGCAAGTGTAAGCTATTTTACTTCATTTACAATGGGCAAGGCGCGTGGCAAGGGACGTGGAAGTGGACGTTCTGGTGATGGTTCGTGCAGAGGACGGGGCCGTGGCCAAGGTGAAACTGTGCCACAACCAACAGCCACATCTTCTCGCTCCCACTTCTTGACCGAATTACTAGGGAAGCACAGAACAACACCAGTATTGAGAACTGATCAGTGTGAACAGGTTATTAATTGGATAGCAGACAATACTTCCAGTTACCTGGGCACCACCACCTCCGGTCTGTCTTCCACACGGTCAACTCTTAGTAGCCGTGAGTCTCGACCGCATACTCCTCCTCACCCTGATGCTCCTTCTTCCCACCATGCCGAGTGTCATCAGACAGCAAGTGATCCCACACTTGGACACTCTGAAGAGCTGTTCACTGGTCCATTTCCATATTTGGGCCCCTCGCCTGATACGCTTGAAGTGGTGGAAGAGGAGATCCCATGTTGCGATGCCCAAATATTTGAACAGACACGGCCACAGGAAGTCGACGTTGGCAATCTGTCACAAGAGGTGGACGATGACGAGACACAATTGCCAGGAAGTGAGGAGGAGGATCGTGGTGCGCAAGTGGAAGAGGAGGAGGTGGTGGATGATCTAGTAACTGACCCAACGTGGAAGGAGGACATGCAGAGTGAGGCCAGCAGCACACAGGGGGAGGGAGGCAGAGTACCCCAACAGGCAGGAAGAAGCAGTGTGGTGGCCGCAGACAGAAGGCAGGCAACCGTTCCCCATAACACCAACACGAGGGACGTTGCCAGTACAAGCGGTAGGTCTTCCAGAGTCTGGAATTTTTTTAAAGACTCTGCTGATAACCCCAAAAAGGCCATATGTTCCACCTGCCATGCCAGCATCAGCAGGGGTGACAAAATTACCAGCCTGACCACCACCAGCATGATCAGGCACATGGCAGCAAAGCACCCATACTTTGTGGGGCGAAACCCAGGGTCCACGACCAGTGTCAGCGGGTGTCACCACTGCTTCTTCCACTGTTATGCGTGCAATAGAACCCCCTGTTGTGTGTGCAAGGCAATCCCCTGTCCATACTGCATGTAAAGATGCCCCCTCCTCTCAGTCTTCACTTGTTATGGCAGTTTCTCAAGAAACAGCATCAACGTCCACGTTCACGTCCCACCGCAGCGTTCAATTGTCCATATCCCAGACCTTTGAACGAAAGCGGAAATTCGCAGCTAAAGCCCCACAGGCCACAGTCCTAAATTCGCACATTTCACGACTGCTTGCATTGGAAATGCTGCCTTTTAGGCTGGTGGAGACGGAATCCTTCCGCAATCTTATGGCGGTGGCCGTCCCTTGGTACTCGGTCCCCAGCCGACACTATTTTGCCCGGTGTGCCATCCCCGCACTACACAAGCACGTGTCCCAAAGCATCTGCCGTGCCCTCAACAACGCAGCTACTGGGAGAGTCCACCTGACAACGGACACGTGGACAAGTGCTTGTGGCCAGGGACGGTACATCTCTCTGACGGCACACTGGGTAAACATAGTGGAAGCCGGGACCCAGTCGGACCTTGGGACGGAACACATCCTCCCCACACCGAGGATTGCGGGCCCTACGTCAGTCAGAGTTGCCCCCACAGTGTACAGCTCCTGCGCATCCTCCTCCTCCTCCTCCTCCTCCTCATGTTCAGCCTCCATCTCAGATATCACCACATTAGTTACAAGCTGGAAGCATTGCAGTACTGCCTCCGCCAAAAGGCAACAGGCTGTGCTGAAACTCATAAGCTTAGGTGATAAACCTCACACTGCTTGTGAGTTGTGGACAGCTGTGAAAGAGCAGGCAGATCTGTGGCTGAGACCGCTGAACCTACATCCCGGCATGGTCGTGTGTGACAATGGCCGTAACCTGGTGGCGGCTCTGAGGCGAGGTGAGATCACACACGTACCATGCCTGGCTCATGTGCTTAACCTCGTGGTTTAGCGGTTTCTTAAATCGTACCCCGAGTTGCCAGATCTGCTCGTGAAAGTACGCCGTATGTCAGCTCATTTTCGCAAGTCGGCTACAGCTTCCGCCGCCCTTGCTGTGTTGCAGCAGCGTTTGCAGCTTCCGGCACACCGACTGGTGTGTGATGTCCCCACACGTTGGAACTCTACCCTCCACATGTTGCAAAGGATTTGTGAGCAGAAGAGAGCAGTTGTGGAGTACCAGCTGCAACAAGGCCGTCGATATTCAGGTCAGACTCCACACATAAGACCTCAGGAGTGGACCTGAATATCTGACATATGTACCATCCTGACAAACTTTGAGGAGGCCACCAAGATGGTGAGTGGCGATGACGCCATCATTAGTGTCAGCATCCCACTTGTCTGTCTTTTGCAACGCTCTCTGCAGAGAATTAAAGAGGAGGCATTGCAGCCAGAGTATGATGAGATGGATCAAGAAGCCATAGCGGGCGATTGCACACAGCCCAGCCTCATCTCATCCCAACGTGCATTGGGGGACAATGAGGGAGAGGAGGAGGAGGAGGAGGAGGAAGAACAGGAGCTGCTATCATGCGTTGTAGACGGTAGTACCTGTACAAGTGTCATACCGTCAGTTCAGCGTGGGTGGCCTGAGGACAGGGGGGAGGAGGAAGAGGAGGAGGAGGAGAGCATGGTCAGTCATCATCTTTGTGAGGACACGGAAATCTTGCCCGTTACCAGTCTGGCACGCATGGATGACTTTATGTTACGCTGCCTTAACCGTGACCCTCGCGTTGTCAAAATGTTGGGTGACAGTCATTACTGGTTGGTGACACTTGTAGACCCCCGCTACAAGGAGAACTTTCACTCTCTTATTCCTGAGGTGGAGAGGTCTACAAAAATGGGGCAATACCAGAAGGCCCTTGCTGCAGAACTCTTAAAAAAATTCCCATCTGAACACGCTAGCGGCAGAGGTCACAGTTCGTTGCCCAACCAAGGCGTACAGGCGAGAGAGATGCAACTCCAATCCAGCAGAGGCAGGGGAACACTGTCAATGTTCTGGGACAGTTTTCTGACACCCGCCCAGCTTACAGGCCCTGAGGCGCGGGGTACTCTCACAAGGAGTGGAAAGTTTCAAAAGATGGTGAGGGAGTACCTTGCCGATCATACCAGCGTCCTCCGTGATTCCTCTGTGCCTTTTAATTATTGGGTATCCAAGGTGGACACTTGGAATGAACTCGCTCTGTACGCCTTGGAGGGCCTGGCCTGCCCTGCCGCTAGAGTGTTATCGGAGCGTGTTTTTAGTGCCGCTGGGGGAATTATAACTGATAAGCGCACTCGCCTGTCAACTGACAATGCTGACAAGCTGACCCTTATCAAAATGAACAAGGGCTGGATTGGGCCAGACTTCTCATCACCACCAAATGACAGCAGAGTAACATAAAGTCAAATCCACTGTGTTATTTCGGGAGGTGTATTCACATGCACCGCTTCACACCCACACATGGGTATACGCTTCCTCGTTTCGGCTGTTTAATCTTCTTCTCCTTATCCTCAGCCTCCACCACCACTATACCACCAGGGTGCCAGCATTGCAAGTTCCTCCGTCCTAATTTTTGGCAGCTTTTGCTGGGAAAGCATAAGCAAATACCATGGGACACCCACTCCCCAATAATGGGACTTATGTTTGTAATATGCTGTACTGCATGGCTCTTGTAAGGGGCATTGCAAGTTGCTCCGTCCTAATTTTTGGCAGCTTTTGCTGGGAAAGCATAAGCAAATACTATGGGAGACCCACTCCCCAATAATGGGACTTATGTTTGTAATATGCTGTACTGCATGGCTCTTGTAAGGGGCATTGCAAGTTGCTCCGTCCTAATTTTTGGCAGCTTTTGCTGGGAAAGCATAAGCAAATACTATGGGAGACCCACTCCCCAATAATGGGACTTATGTTTGTAATATGCTGTACTGCATGGCTCTTGTAAGGGGCATTGCAAGTTGCTCCGTCCTAATTTTTGGCAGCTTTTGCTGGGAAAGCATAAGCAAATACTATGGGAGACCCACTCCCCAATAATGGGACTTATGTTTGTAATATGCTGTACTGCATGGCTCTTGTAAGGGGCATTGCAAGTTGCTCCGTCCTAATTTTTGGCAGCTTTTGCTTGCAAGGCATAAGCAAATACTATGGGACACCCACTCCCCAATAATGGGACTTATGTTTGTAATATGCTGTACTGCATGTGACGCGCCCCCTGGGCCGTGTGTACACGTGTGTGGGATACCCGTGCCGGGTCTCTGGGGTCTGTAGTCTCCGTGGCGGTGACCCGGTCCCGTGGCTCAGGCTGGTCAAACCAGTGGCAATCTTTCTTAGGTTTTGAGGTTAATTGTCCGACTGCGCCACCCGTGGATTGCGGTCAGGGAGTACCACCGCTGCGAGGCAGACCGCTGAGGCTGGTGCTGTGTGCGCAGCATAAAATGGGATAACTCCCCTCGGGAGGAGTATAGCCTCAGGGCAGTGAGTGTGGATGATGGGGGTGATGGTGCACGAGCGCAGCAGGAATGACTCAGAGTATTTGCAGTGCAGTTCAGGGTCTTTACTGATGATTATAAGGTAGACCCTCCCGGGAGTACTGGCTAGCATAACAGGCCTGGTCAGTCTGTGAGCAAGCAGGAGTTCCCCTGGCCAGGTGGAGTTGTAGGCCTCCCCGTCTGTCTGCACTCTTCCTGACTACCTTGCTGTAAGCGGGTAGAAGTAGCTCACGTCCCTGAGTGTACCGTGTAGTGCTCACCCGTATGGCTGGTGACTTGGGGCCTTCTGTTAGCCTCCGCTTCAAGACGGCGGTGCTGGTCCCTTGCTTGTGACTGAGCCTCCGGGCTTCTATGGCCAGAGGACCTGAAATCCCCTGCCGGCTAGTTTCTGCTGCTGGATATATAAGTCCTCACAGCTTCGGACTCCTGTGTCCGGTTCCTATTGTCTTCTGCCAGAGCGAGCTCTGCTTAGCTTCCAGCCCCTCGTCTTTAGCTCCTAGCTCCTACAGAGCTCCTTGCTGCTACTTTCCCTTGCTCTCACTCTGACTCTGACTGTTCTCTGTTCTCTGACTCACTCAACCCCACCCCAGATCCAGTTTATAAGGGCAGAATTCTCCCCTCCCAGGACTGGGGCAGGAGGATGTTGCATGTTTAAGGGATCCTGACCAGGAAACCTCCCACTTGCTCTCCGACGTAATCTCTATTACTGTGGTGACCAGACCCCTGGGGTGCCACACATGGCTCTTGTAAGGGGCATTGCAGTACCTCATAATTTTTGGAAAGCATTCCATTCACTGCTTAGGCCAACAGTGCACAGGAGACCCAGTTGCTATAAATGGAAAAAAAGGTTTAGTTAACGCCCTCTGACCTCCATGTCATTTTCAAGGGGCATTGGAGTGCCTCGAAATTTTTGGTAGGCATTGCACTCACTGTATGCCCTATAACTGTGTAGCCGAACCGCTCCTTTTGTTACAGAAACATATCCTACAAGACATATCTGGTTGACTGGCCTGATATTGATGTGAATGGTCCCTGTTCCTCCTGCTCTTTCTCCTTTGCCACTACCTCATCCATCATTTATCACCTGAAGCTTTGTTTTAACGGGAGTCATAGAACTTGGATAGTAGCAGGAAAACATCCAGCAATCCTCGGAGGAGGTAGGATATGCGCCAAAACGCTGACCTCCCGCCTAGCCGCTACTACATACATGCGCTTGCATTACAACAAAACAAAGCAGATGCTAACTTCTATCATCCTCATCATGCTCCTCACCTTGGCACTCTCAACTCACCTGATGGAGAAGCCAGGGCCCACCGGAGGAGTCTGATAGTCCGGTGGGCTCGGCCAATGCTGCCCTAAAGCAGGCCAGGCTAAGAAAAGTGTGGGAAAGATTACCGGTACAAATAGGGGTGGCTGGGGACCGAGTATGGACACCCGGCCACCCCCTTGAGGCTGGGGAGCAAGCGGGGACACCCGGCCACCAGGCGGCTGGGGACTGAGTACGGATACCAGGCCGCCGACACAGCCATGGCGTGGTGGCCAGATTCCGCCTCCACATGCCTAAAAGGCCCAATTTAAAGTGCAAGCAAGCAAGCAGTATGGTATTGCAGCCTGGGGGTGGGTGGGTGGCAGGCTGTATACTTGCGCTTGCATTGCAAGGAATGGGAGAGGTACAATTGAACACTGCCCTGGGACAAGGACTTGAATGGGGATAGTTGCAAGTCTGCAACGACAGGTGCAAGGTGGGAGGCATCTTCGCATGTACCATGAACAGAGGTTTGGCATGCACACACTACAGCGGAATAGGCTCTCCTTCCCACTAAATGCACTGGGGAGGGCACAGGTAATGTTTTGGTATACGCGCTTAATCTTATGTATAAGGCACACCAGGACAAATAGGGGCGGCTGGGGACTGAGTATGGATACCTCGCTGCCGAAGCATCCATGAGGTAGTGGCCAGCTTCGGCCTCCTCTGAACTAAAAGGCCCCATTTCAAGTGCAAGCTAGCAGTATGAATTGCAGTCTGGGGGTGGGTGGGTGGCAGGCTGCACACTTACACTTGCATTAAAAGAAAACATAGCAGATGCTAACTTCTGTCATCATCATCATGCTCCTCACCTTGGCACTCTCAACTCCACCGATGGAGAAGTCAGGGCCCACCGGAGGAGTCTGGTTCTCTGGTGGGCTCGTCCAATGCTGCCTAAAGCAGGCCGGGCTAAGAAAAGTGTGTGGGGGGATGTTCCAAGGAGAAATGGGGGCGGCTGGGGACCGTTTATGGACACCCGACTGCCCCCAGGTGGCTGGGAACCGTGTGGACACTCGGCCGCGGGGCGGCTGGGGACTGAGTATGGACACCCGGCCGCCGGGCGGCTGGGGACTGAGTATGGATTCCAGGCCGCCAACACAGCCATGACGTGGTGGCCAGATTCCGCCTCCACATGCCTAAAAGGCCCAATTTCAAGTTCAAGCAAGCAAGCAGTATGGTATTGCAGCCTGCGGGTGGGTGGGTGGCAGGCTGCATACTTGCGCTTGTATTGCAAGGAATGGGGGAGGTACAATTGAACACTGCCCTGGGACTAGAACTTGCATGGGGATAGTTGCAAGTCTGCATCTTCTGATGCGGCAAGGATCACTTATGATGGGCACACTTTTAGACAGTGACCTGTGAGTCAGAGATGCTTCCAGGGGTCTTCCCCATGCTGTTCTCATGTCTTTTCAGCACTTTATGCATGTGTCACACAGCACATGGCCAGATAAGGTTGTAAAATGTTAAAATGACATTTCCCGGTGAATGCATTTGTCATAGTTGAAAGCAATACAAAAGTGCAAAAACGCATAAAAAATGCTACTTGTGAACATAGCCGAAGGTGTGGAGGAGTATTTTTGTTTTTGGTCATTTATTTTAACTTATACACAAGTCTTTTCCCTGGAAAGGATGTTCCTTAACATATTTCACAGGAAAAAAGTTTCACTTTCGTTTTATTGTGAGCCTGTAAAAGTGGCTTAATACCTCTGACCACGTTGTTGACAGCAGTGACCTGGGGGTCAGAAATGCTTCCTGGGGTGATCCCCATGCTGTCCCCATGTCATTTGAGCACTGTCACTATCGTTTTGGGCACTTGTTAGGCTTTTAAAAGACTGCCGGGGGTGCCACCGCAAAAATGCTCGAGTCTCCCATAGACTAACATTGGGCTCGTTGCTCGGGTCGAGCACCCGAGTATCACGGCGAGCTCGGCCCGAGCTTCGAGCACCCGAGCATTTTAGTGCTCGCTCAACACTAATTAAAACGCTTCGGATTTTGCTGCCAAGAGGTGTAGAAACGCTGCAGAAATTTCTGCAAGTAATTCCTGAGCGTGTGCACATAGCCTAGTAGGTAAGATATTAGAAATTAAGCAACAGGGTAGCTTTTCTTTTACATGGAACCTGTCAGATGTTTCAAACTGTCCCAACAAGCAGCAACATGAAATTCAGATTGCTTCTTCATAACAGAAAGCTGTTTTACTCTGAAATGCAGTGCTGAAAAGACAGAGCTTGAAAAAACAAGATGGGCAGGAGAAGAAGAGGTTTCTTCCAACTACTTCCCATTCATGTCAGCTTGGTTGACAGGTCTCTTACTATTTGTGTATAGAGAGAGACCTGGAAGTCAAGCCAAGCCAGACAGGGAGAAGTCAGAGAAATTGTGTCATCAGAAAATGACCTATTGTTTATTTTTTTATTGACACATTATGATAATCCTTTGATTTTTTTTTATTTACCATATCACTATATTTGGCGGCAACCCCCCCCCAAAAATCTTGCAATAATCACACTGGCCACTATGCCTAATACCAGACTTATACTTCATGTTCTGCAATGATCACTGTAAAGTAATGATCTCATTACCATTACATGCATGATTACAAAAAGGAAACACCTCTATATACAGTATATAACTCAGAATCTACTATTCACAATAGTTGATGCTCATAGCTCACCCCCACGCCCCTTCATCACACTTAAGCATGTTCAGAAAATACTTCTATAGAAAAGTAAATGAGTCTGTCACGGGTGTGTAAGTTGTGACAGTCGCTCATAGATCCTGCTGTAGAAGATCACTGCGCTTGGCATTGCAGACGCCTTCTTGATCCTCTCATCTTTGTAGTATAGTTATATCCTTCTCCCTTTAGGACCCAGCAGTGACCTCCACCTTCTGCTTCTGATTGACACACCCTTGCTTGGTACTTAAAAACTCTCAGTTTCTCCAGAGAGTCGCCGATGATAGTTCTATGTACCTCTGTGCAGGCTTGGAGTACTAGCAGTCAGCTAGTCTCGTCTTTGGAGCCCTTGGAGGACAGTTGGCATTACCTCTCTGGTGTCTGCTCAAGCTAAGTGTATCCCTTTTGTTTGTTTACCTTGTTGTCTTTAGTTAGTAGTGGGGCATGACTAATGCTCACTCTGTCCCCTCCATATCTAGGGCCTAGCTCTAGGGACATTCATGGTTTAGGTTCCTGCTCGGTGATAGGTGCAAAACCTATTTAGGGGCGATAGGGTAGGCAGGGTGATATTAGGTCTGCCTAGGGGTCTCCACTTCCCCTTTCCCTAGTTGTTGGGCTCCCTTCTTCCTCTTCCCATCGTTGTACACTTATTCCTTCCCTCACCTTGCGTGACAGATACTTGATCGAGCATTGGGGTGCCCGTGTACTCTCGTTACTCAATCGAGTAACGCGGGTACTCGAGTGCCATGCTCAAGTCCCCACCCCCCCATATTTTGTGGCTGTTAGACAGCCAATAAGCATGCTGGGAGCACCTGCCATACACGGCAATGCCATAGCCATGTTGGCTACTGGCATTACTGTGATTGGCGAGCCGCATAGCATCATCGGGTCTTAGATAAATCTGCAGTTAAAAAAAAGCACATGCATTGCAAGTGCGTTAACACAGGTGTTTTTAGCCTGGTTTTAATAAATAAATAATTTAAAAACATGATGTGGAGTCCTCCCTATTTTTGATAACTTGTCAAAGTAAAGCAGACCGCTGTGGGCTTTTTTTATTAGGCTGGGAAGGTCCCTGGTTATTGGACCCTTCCCAGCCTAAAAATACAAACTTGCAGCCACTCCAGAATTGGCGCATCACTAGATCCTTGGTGTTGTTTGCTCCTGCTTGACTCACAGTTTGATACAACATCATCTATTGATGAGTTAATCTTCCACAATTTGAGCATGAAATTTGATTAGCATTGAATTTATTCAATGCAAATCTAATGTATTTTATTATTCTCTGGGGAGTTTTCACACGCCAGACAATAATAAATGTAGGATGAAAAAAGTAAAACAAATGTAATACTCTCCTCTCAACAGCCCTCATCCTGTCCATGCAGCTCCAGTCTTATTCACATCATGAGTACTGTTGGGTCTTTGTTACCTCTGGTGTCCACTAGACCTTCCAATATCATGACACTGTGACACATCTTATGATGTCATCCAGATTGACCTCTAGTGAGAAGAAGACTGGCAGCTTTTGAATGAAGATCAAACCGGAATGAAAAAGCAGGGAGCTGTGCAGACACAGTGTAGGCCATGGAGAAAGGAGTATTAATCATTTTTTAAGTCATTCTTGGAAATCTGAATTTTATTTTTTAAATTCAAAGCAAATGCAATTTTCCTTGAAGCAGTTCACTCAACTCTAGCATCATCATCATGCCATGGCCTGAACTGGACACTCCCAATGCTGATATATGAAGCTTTGCCTCTGCAGTTTCAGACACACAATGACACCGAACCTGCCTGGGATTGTGAGCTCCAATTATCTGGTCTTCTTCATTGCAGTGTTTATAAGCTCTAGGGAACTAGCTTGTTAGAACTGAGTATATTCAGCCATTTTTGGTGGACAGCAGTGATGGACAGCCCTTAAGCAACTTGTTGTAAATGATAAGAAAACAATTTTTTTATTTTGAGAATAGAGAGGAATTTTAATAGCAAATAAATTGGAATGTTGTTTGTTTTAACAAGCATTTTAAAAATGTATCCATCTAAGAGGATAGGAATTACCCTTTAAAAAAACAGGGTATTTTCTGCTAAAACATTCCCTGTAACTGCTTCAATGATTTTAAATATTAGGCGACCCCCAAATTACTTTGTAGTGATGTTTTAGAATATCATCACAGAGTAAGAAGCTGCATGAAGATGATGCAACTGCAGGAGTGGGAAATAACAGATTCACTGGAATCCCCATAGTGAAAGCCAGGGCCGTATTTGGCAGTCATGCTGTTAAGGGGACGGTTGCAAACAACTTTATTTATAATGGAAAGCAACCAAACCCGGGGTCCGCGATGCAGCCTGGAGGACTGCGGCCGAACACCTTCCGGGTAAGAAGGTAAAACAACCAACTGAAATAACAATCCCTTCCGTGTTACTGCACACTGGAACGGGAATAGGGATTCGCACTATCTCCGTTAACTGCACGAGAGATGTGCAACAAATAATGTATCTGAAGCCCTGTTTACAGCACAGGGACTACGCAGCAGGCGCTAGGATGCGTGTGTGATTCACGCCGGCGTAAACGTGCTCCCAGCCGGCATGCTACCGGACTGAGGAGTATCTCTCCACGTGACTTACAGGCGGTGCCGGGAATACGGAGTCTGCAGACTGCTCGGGGTGTATAGCGACCCCTTTGTCGGACCCAGACTGTCAGACTAAGCTACCTGCCTCCCTCCATCTAAGGCTGCCTATCCCCCACTAAACCTGCCTGACAGAAGCTATAACAGCAATAGCATACGTGGAGCCCAAACGACCAAGCGTCCACAGAATAACACCATCTCAGCTCAATGATCAGAGCGCGCCGCCATGTTTGTGGGCGGGCTATTTAAAGATTAAGCCCTGCCCACCGTCGCATTATTGGTGACGTCACCCGCGACCAATCAGGCGGTGCCAGGTCACCGGATCAGCTGACTCCCAAACCACCAATCATGGTCCGCCATGTCACGGGAATGCTCAGTGCAGTGAATCCTGGACTTAGGCTGTAGCAGCCCTGTTTCCCTCCGCAACCTATGCTTCATGTTGCTAGGAACAAAGACCTGAGAGACAACTTGTACACCAGCTAGGTGTTGGGGCTGATGATGATGCTGAGCAGCATCTGCCTCAGCTGGACCAGAATGGGAGACCACAGAATCCACTGATGGTTCTGAACCTGTTTTGGATCCAGCAGATGCCTAACACATGCTGCCTTAGGCACTTTGAAGTTGTCATACCACCTACTACTAGCAATAATAATAATCTTTTATTTATATAGCACCAACATATTCTGCAGCGCTTTACAATTCATACAATTTACAGACATTATCAGTACTGTCCCCATTGGGGCTCACAATCTACATTCCCTATCAGTATGTCTTTGCAGTGTGGGAGGAAACCGGAGAACCCAGTGGAAACCCACACAAACACGGGGAGAACATACAGACTCCTTGCAGATGTTGTCCTTGGTGGAAGTTGAACAAGGGATCCCAGCGCTGCAAGGCTTCAGTGCTAACCACTGAGCCACCGTGCTGTCCTGATCAATCAGACTAAGGGTATATTCATACAGCGTTTTTTTCTGGCAGATCCACTCTGTAACCCACCTGAAAAAGTGATAAATATATGCTTAAAAGAATGAACTCATAAACTGCACCATAAAAACGACTCGCTGTTCATATGTTCAGTCTTGAGGGGTTTTTAACCAATTCAGGTTTCCTAAGAAATTAAGAAGCTAAAACAATTGACTGGTCCATTAAAAAAAAACAAAAAAAAAACTGATGGCTAAAAGATGTCGGAAAAGATGACCAAAAAGAAGCAAAATGACGATTATGTGTCCTGAAGTGTCTTCTGTCTCAAACCTCACTGATTCGCAGAAGTCTATAAGAAGTCATGTCCCCATACCCTTCAGATGGTAGTTGAGACCCCCATACACATTAGACTAAATTTTTCCAAACCCGCTGATACCAACAGGTTCTGCTGACAGTCCAATGTGTATGGGTGGTTCTGACTGATGATTGTCAGGGGAGATATGAATCCAGCATGTCTGATTTTGGACTTTAGATCTTTTTGTTCTCTTATTCATAAGCTGCTGCCAGAGATGTCTAACAATAACTCTCATAGAGAACACGAGAATGCTCGGCAGAGTGAGTAATCCTGTATATGGGAGAGCGGGGCAAGATAGCTGCCGGCCAAACGATCGGACAGCTGTCTATAGTATATGGGGACTTTAGTCAATTTCTTGTTCAGCTGACAGACATTCAGACACTTGTATTTTTAGTCAAGCACACACTGACCTTTAGTATCAAGTCTCATAAATTAAAGATCACAACATTTACATGACTAAATCACCAGAACCACCATCAGTACAGTAAAACATCACCATAACCACAGTCAGTATTGTAATACATCACCATAACCAATCAGTACAGTAATAGATCACCAGAACCAGTCAGTACAGTAATACATCACCACAACCACAGTCAGTGCAGTAATACCTTACCAGAACCCCCGTCAGTGCAGTAAAACATCACCAGAACCTCCGCCAGTGCAGTAATACATCACCAGAACCTCCATCAATACAGAAATACATCACCAGAACAAGTCAGTACAGTAATACATCACCAGAACCTCCGGCAGTGTAGTAAAACATCAGAACCTCCATCAGTACATGAATACATGTTTAGTACAGCAATCAATCAATTGTAGTGTCAGGTCAGCCCTAAATACAATTGTAAGGTGATATCTCAAGTTTAAAAGTTATTCCCAGATCATTGAGGGTCCAACCGCTGTGTTTGCCACCGATCCTGAGAGCCGGGGATCTGAAGAGCCGCAGTTGAATGGAGCAGGGGCATCCACACCACTGCTCCCTCCATTCTAATGGAAATGCCAAAGATCAGCAGAACGCTGCGCTCCGTAATCTCCGGCACTCCCAATAAGAATGAATGGAGAGGTAGTGCAGATGATGACCTCTTCTTGAGTTTTCGGAAACGCTGGGTATCCAACCACCTGCGGATAGGGGATAACTTTCCAGCTTGAAGCAACTCCTTTAAAAGGAGCGAAAAAAGGAGTTGCCTGGTTTAAAAGTACAAATCTGCAGTCACTGTGTGACTGCAAATTTGTGAATTCTCCTAGTGCACATGACGCGCCCCCTGGGCCATGTTCAGGGGATACCCGGAGCCGGATCTGACAGGGGTAGTAGTCCTCGTGGCGGTGACCCGGTCCGTGCCCAGGGTGTCAAACTAAGTGTTTGGCAGTCTTTGTAGATGTTGTTAAGTGTCGACTACGCCACCCGTTGATTTGCGGTCACAAGGCCGCCGCTGCAGAACGGTCCGCTGAGGCCGGTAGTATGGGTGCAGCGATGGTGGTATAACCCCCAACGGGAGGGGTATGGCCTCAGGGCAGCTGGTGCGGATGATGGGGGTAGTGATAGTGCAGAAAGGAGAGTCAGAGACGTGAGATGCAGTTTCAGGGTTTTTTACTCACTGGTGTTCCTTCAGTCACTCTGGCCTTGAGTGACCACCCGAGCCGTGCTGCATTCACCAGGTGTGGGACTCGGCTAACCCCCAGGCAGTTCCGGAGCGTGGTCCTGAGCTCCCTTCTCTTTCTCTCTCTGCTGGCCGTCCCCACCAGGGATCCACCTTTGTCCGGTTCCCTTGGGCCTCCTGGTGGCAAAACCTTCTCTGGCTTTCCTGACCCTACTCTTGGTGTACCTTCCTGGTGGATGTGGTGAGGGTCGTGGCAAAGCTTGACCACGACCTCCGGTTCCTGGCTAAGGGTTACTTTTGCCTCCGCCAGCTTGGGATCCGGTGCCCTCTTCTGCCAACCCTTCACCCTTTTGGCTTAATTCTGGGATCTCAGGGTTCCCTCTGGCTCTGCGTCTCTGGGCCTTTCTTCTTCCTCCTCCACTACAAGCCTGGCCCTGGAGCTGGGCCCAGCAGGAGCCACAGCTCCCTGTCAGCCCTCCTGGCTGAGCTCCTCTGCTCGGCTTCTCCTCAGGCTGAACTGACCCTGATCTAAGATGGTGCCCACCATATATACTCCCTCTATGTGTGAGCCCAGGTGACTAGCACCCAATGGGCTCCTACCTCTATGCCCAGAGCCCCTCCCCTATCTGCCCCTACACTACTGGGATGTTCCACCCCCCTCCCACTCCAGCCAGGGACAGACGCTGTCGTACCTGCACATTTATCTGGTGGGAGTACCGTAGTTCTGTCCCCTGGAAATGGGATGTATGTAGTGCATGCAGCCTACTGAGCTCAGTCCCACTCTCCATCCTTACCCGGGAGTGGAATACCACACCTCTGGGTCGAGGTGCAGTACCCCTGTAGCAGCCGAGTCCTCGGGGTGCTACATTCCCCCCTGGTAAATCACAGCACGTCCTCGGGCTGTAAAAGAGTAAAACATATAAACATACAAAATTTTTAAAACATACACTAACATATAAAACATTATAAACATTATTAGACTCTAGCAATATAGCCTTTTTCATATCAAACTCTTTTATATAAAATGTTCTTGTGCTTCTGGCCACTGTGCACTTGTGACCAGGTAAAGTGCCACAGTCTTTGGAAGAAAACAGTTCTTCTATAAAACCGGTAGGGGGCGCCTTAGGAAGCGCAACTATATACAAGGGTATGGCCGCTCTCAGTCCTCGGCCAGGTAGAGGGAATAAGGGATGGCTGTTCACAGTCCTCAGCCTGTTGGGGGATAGGGACACACGGGTAACAGTTTGCTGGTCCCTACGGGGACTATACTTTACTGGTAACAGTTCTTGTACCCTTACGGGTAACTATTTACAGCTCCACTGTGCCGTACTTCATTGACGGCATCCTCCTGCTCCTCCCTGAGGGTAATCTTCAGACCCGTCCGGGTCCTCTTGACCTTCCTCGAACCGCAGCTCTTCCTCGGTCAATCTGTGTACATGGAGAGCATATGGACCTTTGGCACATTGATGCCGGGTGAAGGTGACCTCATCACCCAGGTATAGATCACGTCCTCTGTGTCCCTCCGGCAGATGGCTCTCGACGTCCCTGCGGGTGACAAAGACGTCGCCGGGGGTTCTGTGGTCCCGGATAAAACCCCAACCGTGCTCCAGTTGGAATTTAATTACGGTCCCGGTGGCGCGGGGACCATGGGCTGCACGGGAGTTTTGACGGGCCCTGCGTTTTTGCTCCGCGCTCTGCACTTGTAGCCGCTCCTCGCGGTCCCGCCTCTCTCGCCGTTCCCGGTCGAAGACCTCCAGCTGTTGCCGGCAGCACTCTGCTCGCTGGGCTGCGGCCGCCCGGGTCTCGTGGGTAAACCCAATGAGGTTTTCTCCGGTGGGGTCCCATTCGAACTGCGCCTCCTCCAACGGGAGCGGGACGATCTTGACAGGCGCCGGAGCCGGGATCAGGGGCTCACACAAGGGCCGTTCCCTCCGGAGTCGTGGGTTGGTATACTCCGGTGGCCATTCGAACGGCAGCCCGTCCGGGCTAGTGTGCTGCGCGTACAGGTCTTCGCCCAGGTGTGGCACTGTGGAGGTAGAGGGCGCTGTGCAGGCAGTGGCGCCCGGGGACTTTTGGCAATGCGTCCAGGCCGAAGGCATCCTGAACGTGAAGGGCGCTTTAGAGGCAGCGGCGCCCGGGTCCACCAGGTCTTGCGACCAGGCCGGTGGCATGATGGAGGTAGAGGGCGCTTTGGATACAACGGCGCCCGGGGGTACTCGGCCCTGCGACCAGGCCGGTGGCGTCTCCTGCTTGGCCGCGCTCAGGGTTGAGGCGCGTGACGTCACAGGGGGCGTGGCCGCGGCTCCTGCTTGAGGCCTAGTCCGGAGCGGTGGCGGTGCAGCGACGGGCACGGTAGGGGGAATTTCGGGCTCTGCGACGGGGAGCTGGGGCAGGCTTACGGTTTCTAGGCTTGGGGTAGTGACGTCCCCTTTACCTGCCTCCGTCTCTTCAGCTCCTTCCACGGCGTCGTCTCCGGCCTTCATTCATCCTGCACCATCCTCAGAGGTGGTCAGACTCCTCGTCTCGGTTGGCGTGCTCCGCTGGCGGGTTCCAGCCTGCTGGGCCATCTCCCGACTCCACTCGGTCAGCGTTTCTCGCTGCACCTGGGCCATTCTCCGTGCGAGGCCCTCCAGCGCGGTCTGTGCACGCTCCCGGTCTCGGGGGAGCTGTGCCAGGATCTCCACCAGGTCTTGTGGGGTGGTGGCTTGCAACAGGCTCCTGACCACAGGGTCGGTGCTGCCTGACTCTCCATCCATCTCCGGGTACGACCTCTCCAGACTCCTCCAGGCTGCACCCATCCTCACTCTTTTGTTCTTGATCCGCCCACACTCAGGGCGGCCCTGGGGCAACTTGGTGATTGTCAGTCCCAGGGGCAGACCCCCCACGCTGACGGACATCTCAATCATTACAGTCTCTGATGGTGGGGGCGGTCTTCGCTTTTGGCGCCATTCTTGGACCTGGCCCACGATGGGAGGTGGTCTCTTGCCACCCTCTGGCACGCCCATAATGGCGTCCGCTCTGCCAGGGCGGGAAATCTTCTCTGATGGCGGGAATCGTCTCCCAGTGGCGGGAAACTCCGTGGATGGCGGGAAAAAGCTGCAGATGGCGGGCAACTGGCGGGAAATGATCCGAGATGGCGTCCGATGGCGGGGACCCTCCGGAACTGGCGGGAGACTTCTTCTTACGGTACTTATAGACTTTTCTTCAGGCACGCAGTACCCGGTGGTTGCGGGCACGTAATCCTGCCGACTACGCCAAAGTTGACGCGCCCCCTGGGCCATGTTCAGGGGATACCCGGAGCCGGATCTGACAGGGGTAGTAGTCCTCGTGGCGGTGACCCGGTCCGTGCCCAGGGTGTCAAACTAAGTGTGTGGCAGTCTTTGTAGATGTTGTTAAGTGTCGACTACGCCACCCGTTGATTTGCGGTCACAAGGCCGCCGCTGCAGAACAGTCCGCTGAGGCCGGTAGTATGGGTGCAGCGATGGTGGTATAACCCCCAACAGGAGGGGTATGGCCTCAGGGCAGCTGGTGCGGATGATGGGGGTAGTGATAGTGCAGAAAGGAGAGTCAGAGACGTGAGATGCAGTTTCAGGGTTTTTTACTCACTGGTGTTCCTTCAGTCACTCTGGCCTTGAGTGACCACCCGAGCCGTGCTGCATTCACCAGGTGTGGGACTCGGCTAACCCCCAGGCAGTTCCGGAGCGTGGTCCTGAGCTCCCTTCTCTTTCTCTCTCTGCTGGCCGTCCCCACCAGGGATCCACCTTTGTCCGGTTCCCTTGGGCCTCCTGGTGGCAAAACCTTCTCTGGCTTTCCTGACCCTACTCTTGGTGTACCTTCCTGGTGGATGTGGTGAGGGTCATGGCAAAGCTTGACCACGACCTCCGGTTCCTGGCTAAGGGTTACTTTTGCCTCCGCCAGCTTGGGATCCGGTGCCCTCTTCTGCCAACCCTTCACCCTTTTGGCTTAATTCTGGGATCTCAGGGTTCCCTCTGGCTCTGCGTCTCTGGGCCTTTCTTCTTCCTCCTCCACTACAAGCCTGGCCCTGGAGCTGGGCCCAGCAGGAGCCACAGCTCCCTGTCAGCCCTCCTGGCTGAGCTCCTCTGCTCGGCTTCTCCTCAGGCTGAACTGACCCTGATCTAAGATGGTGCCCACCATATATACTCCCTCTATGTGTGAGCCCAGGTGACTAGCACCCAATGGGCTCCTACCTCTATGCCCAGAGCCCCTCCCCTATCTGCCCCTACACTACTGGGATGTTCCACCCCCCTCCCACTCCAGCCAGGGACAGACGCTGTCGTACCTGCACATTTATCTGGTGGGAGTACCGTAGTTCTGTCCCCCGGAAATGGGATGTATGTAGTGCATGCAGCCTACTGAGCTCAGTCCCACACTCCATCCTTACCCGGGAGTGGAGTACCACACCTCTGGGTCGAGGTGCAGTACCCCTGTAGCAGCCGAGTCCTCGGGGTGCTACACACACACTGCTTGCTGTGAGGATTTTCCTGTGTCAATAAAAAAACTTTTATTATACCCACAGACAGAGCAGTCCGGTCCGATTGGCTTCTCTGTTCTTGATCCGGCGTCTCCTCTCTTCTTACAATAATCATCCTCTTTCCCTGCTTCATTTGGACGATGCGTCCAACTTGATATCATTATGGTATCCCCCAATCGCGCTCCTGCTCAGGCGCACATCTCTCTGTCATGCCGCGGGCAGAGCAATGCACTGTAGTGTGCATGAGCCAGGAAAGGCAAAAGAGGTCTGATGACAAGTAGGTAAAGCTGGTGCATGCACTGCAGGGAGAGGTGCTGACTGGCCCAGGGGGATATGGGGGAAACTCGGTACCCGGGCCTTGACCTTTTGTGGGATGTCACGGCAGTCGGCTCCTGGGCCCCTACCCTGGGGTCACTCTTTAAAAGGGGGTTTATTAACAGTTTTGTCTCGTGACGCCACCTGTGGTTCCCGGTAATGAGTACCGGCGCTGCTGCAGACCTCCGGGGGTGATGGGATGGCAGCTGGGATGTTTCTGCTCCCCACAGGCGGAGCGGGCCCCTGGGGCAGAGTTGATGGAAGGGATGCAGGTGAGAGGTGGCCCAGTCGGGTCAGGGGGAATGACGGACAAGCAGTGGTCTTTTGACATAAAACCAATAGAGGGCATTTTAATAAGTGCCACTATTTACAACAGACAGTTTTTGACTGCTCACAGTACTCAGCTTACAAGTCTTTATACCCTCACGGGTAACTAAAGGCACACATTATTTTCAGTTCACACAAACAATGTTATACCCTTTCGGGTAACTATTTACAGTACTTTTCAGAAGTTCAATAATGGTTCTCCCTCCGGGGAAGCACCTGTCCACAATAGGCTGGCCCAGCCGGGTCATCAGCTCTAGGTGGCGAGGGTTTGCTCCCCTCCACCACCCTGTGGACATACGGCAGGACCATGGGTATCACTGGAGCCACGACCCCTGCTGTTGGGGCGGCCGCTGCGGCCTGAGCAGCGCCGGGCACCAGTTGAGCATCGGGAGCATTAACCAGTGTTCCGGCGTGTTGCTGGTTGTTGGCCATGGTTGCGCCCCCCTAGTAAACCGTAGCCTACCTTCTTTACTTTTATCAGGTAGGCCGTAGCTCCGCAGATCACGGTCTCCTTCCAGGACCTGATGCTTCCTGATGCTGCATCAGAGCGCGAGGCAGGGCTTTAGCTTCGCGCGTTACCAACGGTCATGCCTCTCTAGTTCCCGCGGTTACGCCCCTCTTCTTCCCGCGTGGTGATGCAGTAATGGCGGCGATGTTCACCACAGTTCAAACACAGTTCAAATACGGCACACAGTACCCGGTGGCAACGGACACGAAATCCTGTTCGTGACGCCAGGAAGAGTATGACTCGCCCAGGGAGATATGGGGGAAACTCAGTACCCGGGCCTTGACCTTCTGTGGGATGTCACGGCAGTCGGGTCCCGGGCCCATACCCTGGGGTCACTCTTTAAAAGGGGGTTTGTTAACAGTTTTGTCTCGTGACGCCACCTGTGGTTCCCGGTAATGAGTACCGGCTCTGCTGCAGACCTCCGGGGGTGATGGGATGGCAGCTGGGATGTTTCTGCTCCCCACAGGCGGAGCGGGCCCCCGGGGCAGAGTTGATGGAAGGGATGCAGGTGAGAGGTGGCCCAGTCGGGTCAGGGGGAATGACGGACAAGCACACAGGGGATTCGCTTCAGTACCTTTACTGGTGTAACGGCAGGTATGGTCCAGGGTACCTATTAGGAGGGTGCACTTCTGGACTCTCCCCAGTGAGCGGGTATAAGGCCTCCTGATCTGTTTCTTCCTCTCTCTAAAGCTTCTGGCCAGCCTGAAACTAGGCCTAGCTTCTGTACTCTTTCACTCTCCTAACCTGTATGCTTGGTGATAAGAACTTTCTTCTGGCTACCACTATCCCTGGACGCTGGGGCCTTCGTGGTTCCTAGTTCTTTAAATGATTGTAGCTTCAGGTTGACCAGGGGTTTAGAATCCTCCTGGTATACCGGTTATTCCTACTGGGCGTAGATGACCCTGTAGGCGCGGACCCGGTGTCCGGCTTGTGTTCTGGGGTGAGCTTAAGATGCTCCTCTGCCCCCATAACTCCTCTCACTCTTCTCCTTGCCTCCAGTCACGCTCTAGGCCCTGAGGCTTCAGCATGTGCTTAGGCCCTGGCTGGCCCTCAGCACAGCAGCTCACATGCTGCTTCTTCACTGATCTCAGTGCCAGCACACACTGACTGTCCGTTTAGCGTGGCCAAAGACGTGGTCCAACAACTGGATCAGTTATGCCCTGCAGCCACGCCCAGGGCCTACTTTGGGGGTTTGTTGTGGACACCCGGTTACAGATCTCACTGTAGCTAGCTGAAAATGTGTTTTATATGAAAAATGTTATTTAAAAGAAGTTTTATATAATAAAATGTAACGTTCAGGGAAAGTGCCTCCCATAAAGGGAAGAAAAAGAGTTATGGTTATTCTTATATGTGATGCATCAAAAATATTGTATGTCTTAAAATTTGTTTTACTCTGTTCCAGCCGGCGGACGTGCTGTGTTTAACGAGGGGGGTATGTGGCGCCCATCACCCAGAGGTGTGGTGCCCCACTCTCAGGGAGTACTAACCAGGACTCACACACCAGCATCCAACACACTCCACTCCAGTAGGGAAGGGCGAGATTGCTCCTAAGGGAGAGCACAGTCCCTGGTCCCTAGCTGGAGGGTGGAACGAAGTAGTGGGTGTGGGTGGAGGAAGCAGTTCACAGGAGCACCGTCAGGGTAGGAGTATGAAAGAGAGGGTGGAGGGTGGAAGGTTCTAGAGACAGTTTAGAAGTGGAGTTCAGAGTTTAGAGTTGGGAGCAGGAGCTCTGGAGGAGCTCTGCTCAGGAGGAGTGGAGAAAGGAGCAGGGCCCAGTCAGAGAGGCCCAGGAGGAGAGAGTGAGAGAGGACGGGAGCAGAGGGAAAGGCTCCAGAATCAGAGGGGATCCCAGGAGCACGGTGAGTGCAGGAAGCCACCTGTGCGCTCGAATCTACATGGATGTGGAGGGATCAGGCCGCAGAGGAGACCGGCCCCTAAACTAGTGGAGAATAATCAGGCTCAGCTAGATAACTGGAGGCTGCTGTATTTGCAAGGTGCAGTAGTCAACCACCACGATTATATCGCCGAAAAGGTGGCCGCATAGGGTCCAGGGGACTGGGCCCAGCTACGGAGTACCCCACGTCAATTGCCCTTCACTGTGCTACATATGCAAAAAAATGACCCCACACTGTCTCACTTATGGTACATGGTCTCCACACTATTCTCTCCTATAAAATTTTCCCACCACACTGTCTGCCCCAGTGATATACGACAGTTACAGCACCCCTTCATATGAAAACCACCACACCGTCCTCTCCATTCTCCACACTGAGCCCCCCGCCCATATTCTCCATACAGCTTCTCCCTCCCCAGGTTCTTCATATAGATTCTCCATACAGCTTCTCCCACCCTCCCTAGGCTCTCCATACAGGTTCTCCATATAGCTTCTCCTCCCCTCCCCAGGTTCTCCATATAGCTCCCCCCCCCTCCTCAGGTTCTCCATATTGCTTCCCCCCCCCCAGTTTCTCCATATAGCTTCCCCCCCCCCGTTTTTCCATATAGTCCCCCCCCCCTCTCCAGGTTCTCAATACAGCCCCCCCCCCCTCTTCAGGTTCTTCTTCCAGGTTCTTCATGCATTTTCCTCCCCAGATTCTCCATATAGCTTCTCTCCCCCTCCCCTGGTTCTCCATATAGCTTCCCACCCCCTCCCCGGGTTCTCCATTTTAGCTCCCCTTCCCTCCTCTGGCTGCATCTTTAGTTCTGTGAGTGCTTACCTGCTCCAGGGTCCAGCTTGTATTCCTGTGCAGCATTCTGCCTGCATTGATGTCGGCAGCGTGATAAGGTCTCCTCATCGGGCTGCCGTGACATCAGCAGCCGTGCACATGCCACAGCACGTGGGGTCAGGGAGCTGATTGGAGCTCCACTGACCCAAGAAGTATCGGACCACACATGCTTTCATTTGTATTAGTGTCTTAAAGATGCTAATACAAATGAATACAGGGACACCCCCCTCCTGCAAAGACTCCTGTTTTCTTATGGAGTATGGGGAGGGGAGGATAGATTACAAAAATATATATATATATTATTTTTTTTAAATTCTGAGCCTGGCGCCGCCCCCTGCAACTCGGCGCCCGCACCTCCAGTGCCTAGTGGCAAATACGAGCCTGATGAAAGCAAAGATGGTTTATTACCATATCTGCCTCTCTGATTACTTTATAAACATTGCTAAACTAGCGATCATTTGATTGTCAAGAGACATGAAGGAGTAGGGGCTTATGCGTCCTAACTAGTGTTGAGCGATACCTTCCGATATCAGGAAATATCGTATCGGATTGGATCGGGCCGATACCCAAAAAGTATCGGATATCGCCGATTCCGATACCGGAAACCAATGCAAGTCAATGGGACACAAATATCGGAATGAAAATAAACCCTTTCTTTCCTTGTAGGTTAATTCTACATGAAGTAAAACAACTAAGAATAATGTAGAATGACATGAAAAGCCGGCAATTCAGCAGCGGCATTCACCGGTACCCGACAATTTACAACAGAAAGAATAGAGCATCACACATAGATTAGATAGATAGAAACATGTCAGTCACATATATATGAAGTACAGTGACAGTGTTGCTTACTGTACTTGTCATTTAGTGTAAAGGATTTATTAAAAAAAATATTAGTGTTTTCGTGCACCGTCTCTTTAAAAAAGCCGGCCGGCAATTCAGCAGCGGTACCCGACAATTTATAACAGACAGAATAGAGCTTCACACATAGATTAGATAGATAGAAACATGTCAGCCACATATATAAGAAGTACAGTGACAGTGTTGCTTACTGTACTTGTCATTTAGTGTAAAGGATTTATTTAAAAAAATAATAGTGTTTTCATGCACCGTCTCTTTAAGAAAGCCGGCCGGCAATTCAGCATCTGTACCCGACAATTTAGAATAGAAAGAATAGAGAATCACACATAGATTAGATAGATAGAAACATGTCAGTCACATATATATGAAGTACAGTGATAGTGTTGATTACTGTACTTGTCATTTAGTGTTAAAATAAAGGATTTATTTAAAAAAAAATTGGCGTGGGGTTCCCCTTAATTTTAGTCTCTAGCGGAGGTTAAGCAGACAGCTGGGGCAAATGTTTGAAGCCTGGGAAGGGGGTAATACCCACGGAGCTTCCCAGGCTACTAATATCAGCCCCCAGCTGAATACCTAGCCTTTACTAGCTATTAAAATAGGGGAACCCCCCAAAAAAAATAACGTGGGGTCCCCCCTAATTTAATAGCTAGCACAGGCTAGGCAGACAGCTGGGGGCTGATATTAATAGCCCAGGAAGGGTGCCATGAATATTGGCCCCCTCCCAGGCTAGAAACACCAGCCGTCAGCCGCCCCAGAAATGGCGCATCCATAGGATGCGCCAATTCTGGCACTTAGCCTCGCTCTTCCACGCTGCCCTGGTGCGGTGGCAGGGGGTAATAGGGTTGGGGTTGATGTCAGCTTATAATGCCAGCTGACATCAAGCCCAGGTTAGTAATGGAGAGGCGTCTATAAGACACCCCCATTACTAACCCCATAGTCAAAGTTAAAGAAAAACACAAACACCCAGAATAAAGTCCTTTAATTGAAATAAAGACACAATCCTTTATTGTTCTAAATTAAACCATACTTACCATCACGCCCATTCCAGCTGAAGCCAACGATCTCCTGCAATAAAAGTAAAATAATAAAGCAACCTCATCCTTACCTTTCCATGGTTCCCACGACAGCTTCAGCTCTGCTACATCGAGATGACAGGCTGGACCGCAGCAGAACGCTGCCATCCAGCCTGTCATCCCGCAGACACTGAGAAGCGCAGGCATGCTTGCGCTCCTCAGTGTCTCTCTGTGACGTCATCCAGATGAGCCGAGTTCATGTCCAATGAACTCAGCTCACCTCATGCACGTCACTGACAGCGTGGGAAAATTATCACGCTGAAGTGCTGAGTGCAGGAGAATTTTCCCACGCTGTCAGTGACGTACATGAGGTGAGCTGAGTTCATTGGACATGACCTCGGCTCATCTGGATGCCGTCACAGCCAGACACTGAGGAGTGGAAGTATGCCTGCGCTTCTCAGTGTCTGCGGGATGACAGGATGGATGGCAGCGTTCTGCTGCGGTCCAGCCTGTCATCTCGATGTAGCAGAGCTGAAGCTGTCGTGGGAGCCATGGAAAGGTAAGGATGATGTTGCTTTATTATTTTACTTTTATTGCAGGAGATCGTTGGCTTCAGCTGGAATGGGCGTGATGGTAAGTATGGTTTAATTTAGAACAATAAAGAATTGTGTGTTTATTTCAATTAAAGGACTTTTTTCTGGGTGTTGTGTTTTTTTAAATACTTTACTAGAAATTCATGGTGGTCATGTCTAATATTGGCGTGACCCCATGAATTTCGGGCTTAGGGCCAGCTGATAATGCCAAGCTGGCCTTAACCCCTTTATTACCCAGTGAGCCACCGCACCAGGGCCCTGGATGAGTTGGGTACAGCGCCAGAAGATGGCGCTTCTATGAACGCGCCATTTTCTGGGGCGGCTGCGGACTGCAATTTGCAGCGGGGGTGGCCCAGAAAGCTTGGGCCTCCCTGCGCTGCGGATTCCAGCCCCCAGCTGCCTAGTTGTATCTGGCTGGGCACAAAAATAGGGCGAAGCCCCACGCATTTTTTTTTTAAATTATTTCATGAAATTCATGGAATAATTAAGTAAAAAAGGGCTTCCCTATATTGTTGTGTCCAACCAGGTACAAATAGGCAGCTGGTGGTTGGGGGCAGCCCATTCCTGCCTGCTGTACCTGGCTGGACACAAATATAGTGCGAAGCCCCACGTCAATTTTTTTTTAATTATTTCATGAAATAATTTTTTTAAAAAAGGGCTTCCCTATATTGTTGTGTCCGGCCAGGTACAAATAGGCAGCTGGTGGTTGGGGGCAGCCTGTTCCTGCCTGCTGTATCTGTCTGGACACAAATATAGGGCGAAGCCCCACGTCAATTTTTTTTAAAATAAATCCTTTATTTTAACACTAAATGACATTTGAGGAGTTAATAAAGATGCAGTCCCTAAATTATTATTTATTTTTTAATTAATTTTTCCCAAAACTTTTGACGTGGGCTTCGCCATATTTTTGTATGCCAGCCAGGTACAGCATCCAGCTTCTATGAACGCGCCATTTTCCGGGGTGGCTGCGGACTGCAATTTTCAGCGGGTGGGGGGGGGGCAGAAAGCTTGGGCCTCCCTGCGCTGAAGATTCCATCCCCCAGCTGCCTAGTTGTACCTGGCTGGACACAAAAATAGGGAGAAGCTTCAAGTATTTTTTTTTTTTAATTATTTCATGAAATTCATGAAATAATTAAGAAAAAAAGGGCTTCCCTATATTGTTGTGTCCAACCAGGTACAAATAGGCAGCTGGTGGTTGGGGGCAGCCCGTTCCTGCCTGCTGTACCTGGCTGGACACAAATATAGGGCGAAGCCCCACGTCAATTTTTTTTAAATCATTTCAGGAAATTCATGAAATAATTTAAAAAAATTGATGTGGGGCTTCGCCCTATATTTGTGTCCAGTCAGGTACAGCAGGCAGGAACGGGCTGCCCCCAACCACCAGCTGCCTATTTGTACCTAGCCGGACACAACAATATAGGGAAGCCCTTTTTTTCATAATTATTCCATGAATTTCATGAATTTAAAAAAAAAAACGTGGAGCTTCGCCCTATTTTTGTGTCCAGCCAGGTACAACTAGGCAGCTGGGGGCTGGAATCTGCAGCGCAGGGAGGCCCAAGCTTTCTGGGCCCCACCCGCTGCAAATTGCAGTCCGCAGCCGCCCCGGAAAATGGCGCGTTCATAGAAGCGCCATCTTCTGGCGCTGTACCCAACTCATCCAGGGCCCTGGTGCGGTGGCTCACTGGGTAATAAAGGGGTTAAGGCCAGCTTGGCATTATCAGCTGGCCCTAAGCCCGAAATTCATGGGGTCACGCCAATATTAGACATGACCACCATGAATTTCTAGTAAAGTATTTAAAAAAAGCACAAACACCCAGAAAAAAGTCCTTTAATTGAAATAAACACACAATTCTTTATTGTTCTAAATTAAACCATACTTACCATCACGCCCATTCCAGCTGAAGCCAACGATCTCCTGCAATAAAAGAAAAATAATAAACCAACCTCATCCTTACCTTTCCATGGCTCCCACGACGGCTCCAGCTCTGCTACATCGAGATGACAGGCTGGACCGCAGCAGAACGCTGCCATCCAGCCTGTCATCCTGCAGACACTGAGAAGCGCAGGCATACTTCCACTCCTCAGTGTCTGGCTGTGACGGCATCCAGATGAGCCGACAATGAACTCGGCTCACCTCATGTACGTCACTGACAGCGTGGGAGAATTCTCCTGCACTCAGCGCTTCAGCGTGAGAATTTTCCCACGCTGTCAGTGACGTGCATGAGGTGAGGTCATGTCCAATGAACTCGGCGCACCTCATGCACGTCACTGACAGCGTGGGAAAATTCTCACGCTGAAGCGCTGAGTGCAGGAGAATTTTCCCACGCTGTCAGTGACGTGCATGAGGTGAGCTGAGTTCATTGGACATGACCTCCGCTCATCTGGATGCCGTCACAGCAAGACACTGAGGAGCGCAAGCATGCCTGCGCTTCTCAGTGTCTGCGGGATGACAGGCTGGATGGCAGCGTTCTGCTGCGGTCCAGCCTGTCATCTCGATGTAGCAGAGCTGAAGCTGTCCTGGGAACCATGGAAAGGTAAGGATGAGGTTGCTTTATTATTTTACTTTTATTGCAGGAGATCGTTGGCTTCAGCTGGAATGGGCGTGACTGTAAGTATGGTTTAATTTAGAACAATAAAGAATTGTGTCTTTATTTCAATTAAAGGACTTTTTTCTGGGTGTTTGTGTTTTTTTTAAATACTTTACTAGAAATTCATGGTGGTCATGTCTAATATTGGCGTGACCCCATGAATTTCGGGCTTAGGGCCAGCTGATAATGCCAAGCTGGCCTTAACCCCTTTATTACCCAGTGAGCCACCGCACCAGGGCCCTGGATGAGTTGGGTACAGCGCCAGAAGATGGCGCTTCTATGAACGCGCCATTTTCCGGGGCGGCTGCGGACTGCAATTTGCAGCGGGTGGGGCCCAGAAAGCTTGGGCCTCCCTGCGCTGCGGATTCCAGCCCCCAGCTGCCTTGTTGTACCTGGCTGGACACAAAAATAGGGCGAAGCCCCACGTATTTTTTTTTTTAATTATTTCATGAAATTCATGGAATAATTAAGAAAAAAAGGGCTTCCCTATATTGTTGTGTCCGGCTAGGTACAAATAGGCAGCTGGTGGTTGGGGGCAGCCCGTTCCTGCCTGCTGTACCTGACTGGACACAAATATAGGGCGAAGCCCCACATAATTTTTTTTTAATTATTTCATGAATTTCCTGAAATAATTAAAAAAAAATTGACGTGGGCCTTTGTACTATATTTGGGTCCAGCCAGGTACAGCAGGCAGGAACGGGCTGCCCCCAACCACCAGCTGCCTATTTGTACCTGGTTGGACACAACAATATAGGGAAGCCCTTTTTTTCTTAATTATTCCATGAATTTCATGAAATAATTAAAAAAAAAAAAACGTGGAGCTTCTCCCTATTTTTGTGTCCAGCCAGGTACAACTAGGCAGCTGGAGGATGGAATCTGCAGCGCAGGGAGGCCCAAGCTTTCTGCCCCCCGCTGAAAATTGCAGTCCGCAGCCGCCCCGGAAAATGGCGCGTTCATAGAAGCTGGATGCTGTACCTGGCTGGCATACAAAAATATGGCGAAGCCCACGTCAAAAGTTTTGGGAAAAATTAATTAAAAAATAAATAATAATTTAGGGACTGCATCTTTATTAACTCCTCAAATGTCATTTAGTGTTAAAATAATGGATTTATTTTAAAAAAAAATGGCGTGGGATCCCCCATAATTTTAGTCTCTAGCGGAGGTTAAGCAGACGGCTTGGGCAGATGTTTGAAGCCTGGGAAGGGGGTAAAACCCACGGAGCTTCCCAGGCTACTAATATCAGCCCCCAGCTGAATACCTAGCCTTTACTAGCTATTAAAATGGGGGACCCCCCCCAAAAAAATGACGTGGGGTCCCCCCTATTTTAATAGCTAGCAAAGGCTAGGCAGACAGCTGGGGGCTGATATTAATAGCCCAGGAAGGGTGCCATGAATATTGGCCCCCTCCCAGGCTAGAAACACCAGTCGTCAGCCGCCCCAGAAATGGCGCATCCATAGGATGCGCCAACTCTGGCACTTAGCCTCGCTCTTCCACGCTGCCCTGGTGCGGTGGCAGGGGGTAATAGTGGTGGGGTTCATGTCAGCGCCAGCTGCCATGAAGCCCAGGTTAGTAATGATGGGCGTCTGTAAGACACCCCCATTACTAACCTACAAAGTGTTAAAAAGAAAAAACACACTACACCCAGAAAAAAATAATTTATTTGAAATAAAACACACAATTTTATTTAATTCTTAGTTTACTAAAAATAATAGTTACCTGTCCACGTTCCTGCGCTGATCTCCCATGCACAGCTGTCACATCTGGAGATGGTGACAGCTGTGCATGGCTGCTGTAAGCTCACGCTGCCGGGAACACGTCCGCTCCCGGCAGCGGGAGCCACTGACTGAGGTCACCGGAGTGCATTCAGTCAGCGCAGCTCCGGAGACCTCCTTTACGGCACTGCTGTACCGTGGGAATTTCTCACTATACAGCAGGGCCGTAAAGCAGCTAACCGGAGCAGCGCTGCCTGAACTCCGGTGAACCCGCTTATGCTGTCATTCTAGCGGCGGCAGCGGTTCAGAGCGGTCACATTCTATGTGGCTGCTCTGAACTGGAGATCTTCGTGGGACACTCGTGGACTACTACGGAGGGGTAAGGATAAGGTTGTGGTTTATTATTTTATATTTTATTACAGGAGATCGATGGCTTCGGGGAATTAGGTGTCTTGGTGAGTATAGGTGTAGTTTTTTATTTTTTACTTTATTTTAGGTGGCGATCGGCGGGGACAGGTAATGTATGAACTAATTTCTTTTAGGTAACCACTGGCCACCAATGACATGTATTTAACATTTATTGGGGACACAGTAGGGCAATTTAAATAGCAGGATCAGTCTGATGGGAACTACTGCTCCCATCGAGCTGATCCTGCTGGCAGGAGTGGACGGGGGACAGACATAGGCCGATGGGAGTAGTAGTGTCACATCGGCCTATGTCTGCCTGCACGCACACACACCGCACACACCCGCACACATCGCACAGACACCCCGCACACACACCCCGCACACATCGCACAGACACCGCGCACACCCGCACACACACCCCGCACACACACTAATCATGACGGGTCTGGGAGGTGAGGCTGACCTGTGCGGCCGTGGGAAAGTTCATGTGAGTTCATGCAGTCAAGCATGAACTCACATGAACCCTCTGAGGGCAACGCGGCGACTTCAAATGAACAGCTGATCGGCATCACCTGATACCTCAGCTGTTCATTTGAAATAACCGGCGGGAAAGCGCAGCACAGAACGGGAAAGCCGGCGGTGAAGTCTTTTCACTGCCGGCTTCCCCGCCCGGGTCCTTCACTCCCCGCTCCTTGGAGCTGCGCTCCCCGCCCGGTCCTAACTTACGATCGGGATGGGAGGTGGCGAGGGGAGCGGAGGATCGGGGTGGGAGGCTGCGGGGAAGCAGTATGGGGCTGTGTGATTGTTTAAAAGCCGGCGGCTTTATACCGCCCGCCGGCTTTTAAACAATCAGGAGAATTCTCCCCCGCTGGGATGGCATTCTGATGACAGGCTGGATCGCGCTGCCATCCAACTTGTCATCCTTCACAGACACTACAGAGCGCAGGCATTATGGGAACTTCCGATTCCGGTATCCGATATTGTAAAAGTATCGGAATTAAGTATCGGAATTCCGATACCGCGAATATCGGCCGATACCCGATATTACAGTATCGGAATGCTCAACACTAGTCCTAACAGACTCAGATCAATTTTGATGGCCAGCCAAGAGGTAGATTTGCAAATCAGTTTTAAAAATTTATTTAACTGTTGAAATGCCCCCCATGTCAGAAAAAAAAAAAGAAATCAGATGCCAGTGCAAATTTCTGTTTCTAGCGTAGCGCTAGTAAAAAAACACAAACATATGTCTGATATATATATCTAAAAATATAGACAGGCAAAAATAATTAAAAACATATTTTAGTCATTGTAATTGTAAAAAAAAAAGTTAAAAACATATGACGCGCCCCCAGGGCCGTGGTGTACCCGGAGCCGGGTCGGTAGACTCTGGGGGTTGTAGTCACTATGGCGGTGACCCGGTCCATGACCCAGGGCGGTCAATCCAAGAGGTTATTTGTATATATGGGTTTTTATAATGTCCGACTATGCCACCTGTGGAGTGCGGCTAATGAGGCCGCCGCTGCGGAACAGTCCGCTGAAGCTGATGGTTTGGCAGCACGGGTGGTATAACTCCCCACAGGAAGAGTGTAGCTTCCGGACAGTGTGTGTGGATGATGGTGGTTGTAGTGCAGGGAGTCAGTAATGAACACAGAGTCCGTGTGATGCAGTCCCAAGATCTTTACTCACAGTTGTTGCAGTTCTTGTTACAGGGACCCATGTAACGGCCCTCGTCGTTCTGTGCTCACTCAGTGAGGGGTTCAGCCGACCCCCAGGTAACTCCGGAGTATTTAGCAGGACCCCCTTCTGTGTGTCCTTTCTCTGGCCTCCTCCCTGCACCTCACACCCAGTGACACTTCTATCCGGTACCCTCGGGCCTTGGCGGGCGACGTGTGTTCCGTCCCCTGGGTCCTATGTGGCTACCTTCTTAGTGCGACTGGTGTGGACTTTGGCTTACAGTACATGAAATGCTGCAGCCTCCGGTTTCTAGTTGAGCCTTGCTGTTTCTCCGCTAGTTGAGGGACCGGTTCCCTTTATCTGGCCTGACCCCTCTACCTCCTGGTAGCAGCGGGCGTACGGGTGGCCTTCTGCACGGCCCGTACCCCTAGGGTCCCTTCGGTTCCTGGAGTCTTCCTACTCCCACTCTTCTCTAGTCTCCTTGAGTCGTGGGCCTCACAGGCTAGGCCCGCCTCTAGAGCAGAGCTCATACAGATCCTCTGCTCCTTTGACTGAACTGAACTCTGATCTAAGATGGTGTCTCTATTTTATACTCTCTCTGTCATGTGCTCCCAGGACCTACGTCCTCCACCCCATCCACTACATGGTTCCCCCTCTCTAGGTGGTCCCCCCCCACTCCAGCCAGGGATCAGGGACTGTGCTCTCCTGTAGGAGCAATCTTGCCCTGTCCCCCGGAAATGTGGTGTAGTGAATGCAGGTGTTAGGGTCCTGAGCCATACTCCTTCCTTACCTGAGGGTGAGATACCACACCTCTGGGTGAGATGCAGTACCTCTGTGGCGACTGAACCCTCAGGGGCGCCACACATACACGTATTTCCATTTTCCCTCCAATATTGGCAAAACAAAATAAAAGAATATAAAAATTACATAAATATTAAGTCCTACGTATCATGTAAAAAAGTGGCGAAAATTATTTCAATATCCAAACAAGAAAAAATGTTAGAGTTTTTAAAACCGCTTTAATGAAAATATCCGAAAATATGTCTGGTTATGAATGAGGCAAAATATCCTGGTCCTGAACTTATCATGTTATTGGTAGTCAACCACTTACACTGTTCACGCCATTCTTGACAAGAGTGTGTGCTGTGTGAGTCAGAGGCGCCTGATAATTTAAAAAGTGCACGCCTCTTAATAAATCAGGCGTGTCTGAAAAGTGGCGTGTGCTTCCATGTACCTCACCAAAAATCTTACTCCAGTCGAGGACAGTGAGGACAGTCGAGGACTGGAGTAAGATTTCTAGCGTAAGATATGCCACAGCTCATCATGAATTAGACGAGCTGTGACATCATGCCCCTTTCTGTAGCCATACCACTCCAGCTCCATCCATTATGACAGAGCTTGGCGAAATTGGCATGAAAATGTCAAAATTCACAAACTTTTTGTGAGTTTTGCAAAGATTTTGTGGATTATCAAAGTTTTTTACACCAGATTTTGGGCTAAAACACTTAGATGAATCAGGGCCTATACAGTATGTTGTGTTATCAGTGTGGACCATGTCTCTCTTTTTTATTCTCACCTACATTTTTTAAACTTTCCCTCTCCTGATTAATATATACGGTACACATCCTGGAAACACAGATTCTCAGCTGCTGGGACTTGAATATACTTTCTTTGCGAAATGGCAGATCCTGCTGTATGGTATGATGACATTACACAAATCAGAGTGTCATAGTGGCAGCTCTACTTTCGTGACGGGGAACTGAAATCACTCAACACATCATTAAATTCAAGTACTGTGTCCTGAATGGAAAAACAGTTGTCTCTGTATTCAGGTGATTGCCATAGAAACATGGAACATCATTTTCCTATTGTCACTGGAAACAGGGGGAAGCAGAAATACACAATTTGTGTCACCCCTGCATTCGAGCTTACGCGATCATTCATAATAGTGATCTGCAAAACAAATGATATGTACTACAATAGACACACTATCACTAATTGCAGAATTTACCAAAAAGTGCTTTAATAATAGGGTGCTCTGCATCCAAGAATATAAAAACCTCTTTTTTGGACTTCAATACTTATCCGAAAATCACAGACAGAAAACATTTCTTTATGGAAACATCAGAAAACCATAATTAATCATTAGGATTTTAAGTTAAATATGTCTACAGCCCATAATTCTGATACGAACACATCAGTATTCACTGTGAACGGTAAAAAAGGATGATAATTACAGTTGTAATAATCTGTACAGATTTCTCCAGCTTCAAAAAAGAATCACGGACATCTTCAAAATTTTTTTACGGGTAGGTCACAATCTGCTGGAGACCGACTGGAGCAGCACTGATAAAAGATGATGACAGCGGCTGGTAAGTATGATAGTAGGGGCAGGGAACTTACATTAGTGACACCACTCTAGCGCTATAATAAAAAAAGCCGCTGGAGTTGTGCTTTAATGCTGGCACACCAAAAACAGTCAAAGGAATTAAGGAAGCCCTCTCATCTATATTTTTTATTAAGTACGTGTATGTGCATGTAATGTGGTATGAGTGTATTAATATACTCACGTGCCGCCACTCTCTCTGGAGTCCAGACCGTTCTATTCCTGTTCACAGTTCGAGGGTTCACTCACACTGGCATATAAATCGGACGAGTGCAGAAAAAGTGAGTGAGATAAAAATTGCAGCATGCTGCGGTTTGACTCCGAAATCAGATGGGTGTGAGAAAAAAAAAATCGCATGCCATACGGACCATCAGTATGGCATCCAATTTTAAAGTATACATTACAATTCTGTAGCATATGAAACTGTAAATGGTCCTGTAAAGATTACTAGCTGCTGAGTAAAAAAAAATGGATTGTACATGGACAGCACACGGATGACAAGTGAGAAGAAATTGTCCCACTCTCTCCTGATTGAGAACGGGACCGATTTTTTTACACGCAAGTGTGAGCGAACCCTTAAAGTGCAATAACTGCTATGGTATCCACATAGCATAATAGTAGAATAGCCACAATACTATCATGCTATGTGGATGCCAGAGCAATTATTGGACTTTAATAGACAGATGTAAATGTACATATTTTTAGAGATTTATGAATAAAACATTTTATTTACTCTATTATTATAGTTTCTTTGACTATTTTTTGGTGTGCTGGCATTAAAGTCCAAAAAATATGTTTCTTATAAATTATAGTGACCTAGTAATTAGTAGCCATTTTAGAAACTGAAAGCTTTTTTCACTTTTCTTCCACTGCTTTCTTTTTTTTTTTAAGAATCGTGATTCAAGTGTCAAGTTATATTCCTTGTTTCTACTGATGAAAAGAATCAACCATTTCAACTGAAAGGGAACCTGTCATGTTGCAATTGCAGTCCGGTCTGTGGACAACATGGTATAGAGGAGGAGAAACTGAGCAGAATGACATGTAGGTTTGTGATAAATGATTCAATATAACTTGTATTTTATTTATTGAAATCCCTGATGTTTGTATGCAGGAGTTCAGTGGGTGGTCCTATTCAGTGATTGACAGCTATCTCTTCATGCACAGTCATACAGTGTAGACTGTTAACCCCTTACTGACATATGACCTATAGTTACTTTATATGCTGGATACAATTTCAAGAGTGCTGCATCCCTCTGTAAGACTTGTAACAATTTTTTCATTTTTCAGAATCAGTTAAATCTCTTTTTGGCCCATTTTGTCTCAGGAAAACAAGCTGCCTAATAATCCTGCATACCTTGATAAAGGGCATCTATATCATTAGGCCTCATTACACAAATACATATCACCTGATCTGCTTCATCCAATAAGCATTCAAGTTTATATAGCTTGGAGTTGGAAAATCTGTGTTACGGGTCCTGGTGGTGAAACCTCTATGCTTCGGAGCAAGGAGGAACCAGAGGGCCATGACTAAGTGCCTACTCCGACCGACCCAGGTCACACGGCGGCTTAGTCGACTCCGTTAACCAGAGAGGGACTGGGCAGGTGAACCAGGTGCCACTCTGGAACCGACCTTGTGTGAGAGCAGGTGACTCCCACGGGTCAGATGACAGGAACTGACCCTTACAGCGGATGAGCACGGCAGTCCGGGTAGGTAAGCAGGCAGGTACGGCTGATAGCCAGACAGGTGCTCCGGGTAGGCAAGCAGGCGGGTACGGCGGATAGCCAGACAGGTGCTCCGGGTAGACAAGCTGGCGGGCACGGCAGGTTACTGGCAGGTGCTCCAGGTAGGCAGGCTGGCGGGCACAGCAGGTAACTGGCAGGTGCTCCAGGTAGGCAGGCTGGGGGGCACGGCTGTTAGACAGAGTGGCAGACTGGACTGTTAGACAGACTGGCGGGCAGGACTGACAGGCAGCTGGACCTGAGGGCTGAGGAAAGTGTTAGCACGCAAACAACAACCTTGCACAGGCACCTCCATTTTGGAGGAGGTGCCTGATATAGGAGAAGTCCTCGGGCCATTGGCCGGGGACTCTTTAGGACGGCGCGCGCGGGCCCTTAAAGAGGGAGGGAGCGCGCGAGCGCCCTAAGCACAGTGCCCGGGAAGCTGCACGTGGTGCGCGCCACAGCAGCAGCAGAGCAGGAATACGCCGGACCGGGACCGCAGCGGTGAGGGGAACGGCATCTCTGCCCAGCAGGAGGCAGAAACGCCGATGCTACAGTACCCCCCCTTAACGCCCCCTCTTCTTTTGACCCGCGAGAAATTTTTTAAGAAGATGAGGGGCATGAATGTTCTCCCTGGGTTCCCAAGACCTCTCCTCCGGGCCAAACCCCTTCCAATCCACAAGAAAGAAAGTCTTTCCTCTTACCCTCTTGGTGGCCAAAATGTTTTCTACCTCAAAGACATCCTCAGCGGAGACTGGAGCTGGAGTGGTACCTGGATCGTCAGAGAAGGAATTAAGAACAACTAGTTTGAGGAGGGATACATAAAAGGAGTTGGGAATCCGTAAGGTGACCGGGGGTTTCAGCTTGTAAGCCACGGGGTTGATTTGATTCAGAACCTCTAACGGACCGATGAACCGCGGACCCAACTTATAAGAAGGTATCTTGAGACGGACATATTTGGAGGAAAGCCAGACCTTGTCTCCTGGACAGAATTGAAGCGGATCCAGACGTCTCTTATCAGCATGTTTCTTCATCCGCTCGGAGGACTGAAGAAGTGCAGATCTAGTGACTTCCCAAATAGCCGAAAATTCACTGACGAGAGACTCCGCGGCAGGATTGTCCACTGAAAAGGACTCAGGAAATGGAATCCGGGGGTGTCGACTGTACACCACAAAAAATGGGGATTTAGTAGAAGACTCGCTCTCATGGTTATTATAGGAGAACTCGGCCCAGGGCAGGAGCTCAACCCAATCGCTATGGTGAGCATTGACAAAGTGCCGAAGAAAGCTGGTAAGGATCTGGTTGATATGTTCCACTTGACCATTGGACTGAGGATGATAAGCAGAAGAGAAATCCAAAGAGACATCCAGCAGCTTGCATGTGGCTCTCCAGAAGCGCGAAGAGAATTGAACTCCGCGATCCGAGACAATGTGGAGGGGTAGGCCGTGGAGACGGAAGATGTAATGACCAGGCAGAGGGATGAAGTGGGCCATCTTAGAAAAGCGGTCGGCGACCATCCAAATGACAGTACAATCGGCAGAAACAGGGAGATCCGTGATGAAGTCCATTGCAATGTGTTGCCACGGAGCGGAAGGTACGGGAAGAGGAAGAAGACGGCCGGCTGGAAGGTGCCTGGGAACCTTGCTACGGGCACAAGAGGAACAAGCCGCGACAAAGTCCGCAACATCCTTGCGCAGGGAAGGCCACCAGTAATGTCGGGCGATGAGCAGAAAGGTCTTCCTTTGGCCAGCATGACCGGCTAGTTTGGATGAATGGCCCCAGAGTAGAACCTTCTTTCGATCCGGAACCGCTGCAAAAGTCTTACCGGGTGGAAGATGAGACAGGTCAAATGGAGCAACGGTCATTACTTTGGAGGGGTCAATGATATGTAGAGGCTCCTCCTCTTGGGCGGAAGACAGGAATGAGCGGGATAGAGCATCAGCTTTAATGTTCTTGTCCGCCGGGCAGTAGTGCAGAGTGAAGCTGAATCGGGCAAAGAATAGAGACCACCTGGCCTGACGCGGATTTAGTCTTTGGGCGTTCTGCAAATAAGCGAGGTTCTTATGGTCAGTGTAGATGACCACCGGGTGCAGAGCCCCCTCAAGCAAATAGCACCACTCCTCCAGTGCTAAATTGATGGCCAGCTGCTCTCGATCTTCTATGGAGTAGCTGCGCTCGGGCGAGGAGAAGAGCTTGGAGAAGAAGCCGCAGGTTACCATTCTCCCAGACAAGGATTTCTGGGTGAGCACTGCTCCGGCCCCGGAGGAGGAAGCATCAACTCCAGGAAGAACTGCTTGTTGCAATCCGGACTGTGTAGCACAGGAGTGGAGGAGAAGGCTTGTTTAAGGGAGACGAAGGCCTTCTCAGCTTCGGAAGTCCATTCCCTGGGATTTGCTCGTTTATGGGTGAGCGCAGAGATGGGAGCAGTCTGGGAGGAGAAATGAGGAATGAAGAGGCGGTAATAGTTTGCGAAGCCCAAGAATCGCTGAATCGCCTTCAACCTCTCTGGTCGGGGCCACTTTAAGACGGCAGACACCTTCTCGGGATCCATCCGCAGACCAGTCTCAGAGATAATATAGCACAGGAACGGCAGAGAGGTCTGCTCAAAGAGGCATTTCTCATATTTAGCGTATAGGCAATTCTTCCGGAGTCTCAGCAGAACCTGACGAACATTCTTCCGATGTGAGGGCAGATCCGGAGAGAAAACCAAGATATCATCCAAGTACACCACCACGCAAGAATACAGGAGATCTCGGAAGATGTCGTTGACCAGCTCCTGGAAGACGGCTGGAGCATTACAGAGACCAAAGGGCATCACGCGGTATTCGTAGTGACTGTCCCAGGTGTTGAATGCCTTCTTCCACTCGTTTCTCTGGCGAATCTGGACCAAATTGTACGCCCCACGAAGATCGGGCTTGGCGAAGATCTTCGCGCCTTTAAGGCGGTCAAACAGCTCCGAGATGAGAGGCAGGGGGTACTTATTTTTGATGATGATCTGGTTAAGGCCTCTGTAATCGATACAGGGACGTAGAGAGCCGTATGTATTCAGACATGGCATGGGTCTCGGCCAGCGACAAAGGTAGATTCGCCCACGGGGAGGAGAAGCACCAGGTACCAGGTCGATGTGGCAATCATACGGCCTATGAGGTGGTAGTGTCTTAGCCTCCTTTTTGTCAAAGACATCTGCATAGGACCAGTAGGGCGCCGGCAGACCGGGTTCATTAGCTGTAGTAGACAGGGGTCGAGCAGGATGAACCGGAACCAGACAGGACTCATGGCATTCCTGACCCCAACGGAGCACTTCACCAGATCTCCAATTCAGGATGGGCTCATGTCTTTGTAACCAGGGTAGACCAAGCAAGAGGGAGTGAGAGAGACCGGACAGCACATGAAAGGAGATCTTCTCCGAGTGCAGCATTCCCACCTGAAGGGTTACAGGCTCAGTGACAAGCAAGATGGTGTCTGGGAGAAGCTTCCCATCCACAGAGGCAACCGCCAACGGTTCAGCCAGACGTACGGTAGGAATCTAGTAATGCTCCACGACGGCCTGTTGAATGAGATTCCCAGCGGCTCCCGAATCCAGGTGGGCTGTCTCGAAGAAGCCGGTCTCACCACTGGAAATGGAAACAGACAGAGTCAAAGACGGAGAGGGTTTACTCTTGCCTAGGATGACCTCTCCGAGCGGTCCTAGACAATGGAGATTTCCGGCCTCACCGGGCAGGAACGGATCAGATGTTCTATACTGCCACAGTAGCAGCAACTCCCCTCGGCTCGGCGTGTCTCCAGGCGAGACTAGACCATCTTGGTTTGGTCAATTTTCATAGGCTCAGGCGAACATGCCCGGGGAATTGCTGGTTACGAGGCTGACCTTTGGAATGTTGGAGCGAGACGCGGAAATCTTCTCTCCCGGGTAGTCTCCTTAGCACGTTCCAGAAAACGGATGTCAATCCGGGTAGCTAATGACACCAGGTCGTCCAGGGTGGAAGGGATGTCACGACCGGCTAGTTCATCCTTGATCTGTCCGGAAAGACCCCCCAAAAGGTGGACACCAGGGCCTCATTGTTCCAGGCAAGTTCAGATGCGAGGGTTTGGAAACATATTGTTACGGATCCGGGTGGTGGAAACTCTGTGCTGCGGTGCAAGGAGGGACCAGAGGGGCGTAACTAGGTATCAACTCGGACCGACCAACTCGGACCGACCAAGGTCGTACGGCGGCTCAATCGACTCCGTGACCAGGGAAGGACCGAGCAGAGGGACCAGGTGCTACTCTGGGGACTGACCTTGTATGAGAGCAGGTGACTCCCACGGGTCAGAAGGCAGGAACTGACCGGTACAGTAGAAGAGCACGGCAGGCAGGCTGACGGGTGATCCGGGCAGACGGACTGGCAGGCACGGCAGGTAACAAGCAGGAGCCTCCAGGTAGGCTGGCTGGTAGGCACGGCAGGTAACAGGCAGGCACTTCTAGTTAAGTGAGCTGGCAGGCACGGCAGGTAACGGATAGGTGCTTCCAGGTAAGCGGGCTGGCAGGCACGGCAGGTAATGGGCAGGTGCTTCCAGGTAAGCGGGCTGGCAGGCACGGCAGGTAACGGGCAGGTGCTTTCAGGTAAGCAGGCGGACAGAGCCCATAGACAGACTGACGGACTGGACTGTAAACAGACTGTCGGGCTGGAGAGTAGACAAGCAGGCGGACTGGACTTGTAGTCAGGCTGGCGGACTGGACTTGTAGTCAGTCTGGTGGGCTAGACTTGTAGTCAGGCTGGCGGGCTGGACTTGTAGTGGGCAAAGAATAGAGACCACCTGGCCTGACGCGGATTTAGTCTTTGGGCGTTCTGCAAATAAGCGAGGTTCTTATGGTCAGTGTAGATGACCACCGGGTGCAGAGCCCCCTCAAGCAAATAGCACCACTCCTCCAGTGCTAAATTGATGGCCAGCTGCTCTCGATCTTCTATGGAGTAGCTGCGCTCGGGCGAGGAGAAGAGCTTGGAGAAGAAGCCGCAGGTTACCATTCTCCTAGACAAGGATTTCTGGGTGAGCACTGCTCCGGCCCCGGAGGAGGAAGCATCAACTCCAGGAAGAACTGCTTGTTGCAATCCGGACGGTGTAGCACAGGAGTGGAGGAGAAGGCTTGTTTAAGGGAGACGAAAGCCTTCTCAGCTTCGGAAGTCCATTCCCTGGGATTTGCTCGTTTATGGGTGAGCGCAGAGATGGGAGCAGTCTGGGAGGAGAAATGAGGAATGAAGAGGCGGTAATAGTTTGCGAAGCCCAAGAATCGCTGAATCGCCTTCAACCCCTCTGGTCGGGGCCACTTTAAGACGGCAGACACCTTCTCGGGATCCATCCGCAGACCAGTCTCGGAGATAATATAGCACAGGAACGGCAGAGAGGTCTGCTCAAAGAGGCATTTCTCATATTTAGCGTATAGGCAATTCTTCCGGAGTCTCAGCAGAACCTGACGAACATTCTTCCGGTGTGAGGGCAGATCCGGAGAGAAAACCAAGATATCATCCAAGTACACCACCACGCAAGAATAGAGGAGATCTCGGAAGATGTCGTTGACCAGCTCCTGGAAGACGGCTGGAGCATTACAGAGACCAAAGGGCATCACGCGGTATGTGACTGTCCCAGGTGTTGAATGCCTTCTTCCACTCGTTTCTCTGGCGAATCTGGACCAAATTGTACGCCCCACGAAGATCGAGCTTGGCGAAGATCTTCGCGCCTTTAAGGCGGTCAAACAGCTCCGAGATGAGAGGCAGGGGGTACTTATTTTTTATGATCTGGTTAAGGCCTCTGTAATCGATACAGGGACGTAGAGAGCCGTATGTATTCAGACATGGCATGGGTCTCGGCCAGCGACAAAGGTAGATTCGCCCACGGGGAGGAGAAGCACCAGGTACCAGGTCGATGTGGCAATCATACGGCCTATGAGGTGGTAGTGTCTTAGCCTCCTTTTTGTCAAAGACATCTGCATAGGACCAGTAGGGCGCCGGCAGACCGGGTTCATTAGCTGTAGTAGACGGGGGTCGAGCAGGACGAACCGGAACTAGACAGGACTCATGGCATTCCTGACCCCAACGGAGCACTTCACCAGATCTCCAATTCAGGATGGGCTCATGTCTTTGTAACCAGGGTAGACCAAGCAAGAGGGAGTGAGAGAGACCGAACAGCACATGAAAGGAGATCTTCTCCGAGTGCAGCATTCCCACCTGAAGGGTTACAGGCTCAGTGACAAGCAAGATGGTGTCTGGGAGAAGCTTCCCATCCACAGAGGCAACCGCCAACGGTTCAGCCAGACATACGGTAGGAATCTAGTAATGCTCCACGACGGCCTGTTGAATGAGATTCCCAGCGGCTCCCGAATCCAATTGGGCAGTCTTGAAGAAGCCGGTCTCACCACTGGAAATGGAAACAGACAGAGTCAAAGACGGAGAGGGTTTACTCTTGCCTAGGATGACCTCTCCGAGCGGTCCTAGACAATGGAGATTTCCGGCCTCACCGGGCAGGAACGGATCAGATGCTCTATACTGCCACAGTAGCAGCAACTCCCCTCGGCTCGGCGTGTCTCCAGGCGAGACTAGACCATCTTGGTTTGGTCAATTTTCATAGGCTCAGGCGAACATGCCCGGGGAATTGCTGGTTACGAGGCTGACCTTTGGAATGTTGGAGCGAGACGCGGAAATCTTCTCTCCCGGGTAGTCTCCTTAGCACGTTCCAGAAAACGGATGTCAATCCGGGTAGCTAATGACACCAGGTCGTCCAGGGTGGAAGGGATGTCACGACCGGCTAGTTCATCCTTGATCTGTCCGGAAAGACCCCCCAAAAGGTGGACACCAGGGCCTCATTGTTCCAGGCAAGTTCAGATGCGAGGGTTTGGAAACATATTGTTACGGATCCGGGTGGTGGAAACTCTGTGCTGCGGTGCAAGGAGGGACCAGAGGGGCGTAACTAGGTATCAACTCGGACCAACCAAGGTCGTACGGCGGCTCAATCGACTCCGTGACCAGGGAAGGACCGAGCAGAGGGACCAGGTGCTACTCTGGGGACTGACCTTGTATGAGAGCAGGTGACTCCCACGGGTCAGAAGGCAGGAACTGACCAGTACAGTAGAAGAGCACGGCAGGCAGGCTGACGGGTGATCCGGGCAGACGGACTGGCAGGCACGGCAGGTAACAAGCAGGAGCCTCCAGGTAGGCTGGCTGGTAGGCACGGCAGGTAACAGGCAGGCACTTCTAGTTAAGCGAGCTGGCAGGCACGGCAGGTAACGGATAGGTGCTTCCAGGTAAGCGGGCTGGCAGGCACGGCAGGTAATGGGCAGGTGCTTCCAGGTAAGCGGGCTGGCAGGCACGGCAGGTAATGGGCAGGTGCTTTCAGGTAAGCAGGCGGACAGAGCCCATAGACAGACTGACGGACTGGACTGTAAACAGACTGTCGGGCTGGAGAGTAGACAAGCAGGCGGACTGGACTTGTAGTCAGGCTGGCGGACTGGACTTGTAGTCAGTCTGGCGGGCTAGACTTGTAGTCAGGCTGGCGGGCTGGACTTGTAGTCAGGCTGGCGGGCTGGACTTGTAATCAGGCTGGCGGGCTGGACTTGTAATCAGGCTGGCGGGCTGGACTTGTAGTCAGGCTGGCGGGCTGGACTTGTAGTCAGGCTGGCGGGCTGGACTTGTAGTCAGGCTGGCGGGCTGGACTTGTAGTCAGGCTGGCGGGCTGGACTTGTAATCAGGCTGGCGGGCTGGACTTGTAGTCAGGCTGGCGGGCTGGACTTGTAGTCTGGCTGGCGGGTTGGACTGGTAGTCAGGCTAGCAGCGGGACCTGAGGGCTGAAGCAGAGTATAGCACACAAAGCTACAACCTTGCACGGGCGCCTCCATATTGGAGGAGGTGCCTTTTATAGGGGAAGTCCTCCGGCCATTGGCTGGGTACTTTTTAGGATGGCGCGCGCAGCCCCTTTAAGAGGGAGGGAGCGCGCGCGCCCTAAGCACAGAGCCAGGGAGGCTGCGTGCACCAGCAGCAGCTGCAGGGAGGCCAGAAGATGCCGGAGCAGGACCGCGGCGGTAAGGGGGACGACGTCTCTGCTGGGCAGGAGGCAGAGACGCCGATGCTACACATATGGCATAATGGCCCACAGTGAGGCGGAGATGGAGAAGTGAGGAGGCAGTAGAAGATTTACGACCGAACTCATCGAAGACCTTCTGGAAGGCAGCGAGGAAAGCCAGAAGATCAGACACCAGGTGATCCCCTCTTTCCCACAGAGGGTTTAGCCATGCCAAAGCCTCCCCGGTGAGGTGAGACATGATGAACGCCACCTTGGCCTGATCGGAGGTGAACTGGTGTGCCAGGAGTTCAAAGTGCAGCGTGCACCGATTTATGAAGCCCCAACATAAGACGGGGTCACCACCAAAACGTGGAGGCACAGAGAGTCGGGGTCCAAAGCCGGGTGCCACAATGCCACTGGGTTGAGATGCCGCCGGAGCGGGTGCCGCTCGGTTAGAGACGGAAACAGTCGGGGTGGACAGCGCATCCCGGCGGGAGTTGACTGTGGGCAGATAGGACAGGATAGTATCTTGTTGGGATCTCTGGCGAGAGACCTCTTGATACAGGTCTGAGAGCGAAGGAGCCTGGGGGCCACCGGGTTCCATGGTCTGTGCAAACTGTTACGGGTCTGAGTGGTGGAACCTCTGTGCTTCGGAGCAAGGAGGGACCAGAGGGGCATGACTAAGTGCCTACTCGGACCGACCCAGGTCACATGGCAGCTTAGTCGACTCCGTGAACCAGAGAGGGACTGGGCAGGTGAACCAGGTGCCACTCTGGGACCGACCTTGTGTGAGAGCAAGTGACTCCCATGGGTCAGATGACAGGAACTGACCCGTACAGCGGATGAGCATGGCAGGAAGGCTGGCGGGTGCTCCGGGTAGATAAGCAGGCAGGTACGGCTGATAGCCACACAGGTGCTCTGGGTAGGCAAGTAGGCGGGTACGGCGGATAGCCAGACAGGTGCTCCGGGTAGACAAGCTGGCGGGCACAGCAGGTTACTTGGCAGGTGCTCCGGGTAGGTAGGCAGGTGAGCACGGCAGGTAACTGGCAGGTGTTCCAGGTAGGCAGGCTGGCGGGCATGGCAGGTTACTTGGCAGGTGCTCCAGGTAGGCAGGCTGGCGGGCACGGCAGGTAACTGGCAGGTGCTCCAGGCAGGCTGGCGGGCACGGCAGGTTACTTGGCAGGTGCTCCGGGTAGGCAGGTTGGCGGGCACGGCAGGTAACTGGCAGGTGCTCCAGGTAGGCAGGCTGGCGGGCATGACTGTTAGTCAGACTGGCGGGCTGGACTGTTAGACAGAAAGGCGAGCAGGACTGACAGGCAGCGGGACCTGAGGGCTGAGGAAAGCGTTAGCACACAAACAATAACCTTGCACAGGCACCTCCATTTTGGAGGAGGTGCCTTATATAGGAGAAGTCCTCCGGGGACTCTTTAGGATGGCCCCTCAAAGAGGGAGGGAGCGCGCGTGCCCTAAGCACAGTGCCCGGGAAGCTGCGTGCGGTGCGTGCCACAGCAGCAGCAGGGAAGCAGGAAGACGCCGGACCGGGACCACGGAGGTGAGGGGAACGGCATCTCTGCCCGGCAGGAGGCAGAGACGCCAATGCTACAATCTGCATAACGGACTCGCTCACATGAGCGTATAAGTCGGATGAGCAATGTGAGAAAACATCGCATTGCACTCTGACCATTATTATTAAATGAGTCATTGCTGATCTGCGAGTTTTTCCTCATCTCTAATCAGACTAAATCGCAGCATGCTGTGATTGACTGCATATATAGGACGAGAGTCGCTAATGCAAGTCTATGGGTGCAAGAAAAAAAATCGGGCAGCACACGGACCATACGTATGCCGCCCAATTTTTACACACACATCTCAAAGGAAGCACGAAATTTCATCAGCCAAGTACAGTAAATTCACAGCCAGAACCCTCAGAATAGATTGATAGATAGAATAGCTAGATGTCCTGCAGATATATAATGTCACAAGCCGCTTACATATAAAAAACTTGCACCCTTTCGTGCCTTTCATGTGGCACTATTTAACCTATTAAATAAATAATTGAAAAAAACAACATGGGGTCCCCTCTATTTTTGATAACCAGCAAAGGTAAAGCAGACAGTTGTGGGGCTTATATTATCAGGCTGGGAAGGTCCATGGTTATTGGGCCCTTCCCAGTCTAAAAATACAAGCACACAGCCACCACAGAATTGGCACATTACATTAGACGTGCCAATTCTGGAGCTTTGCTCAGCTTTTCCCGATAGCCCTGTTGCTGTGGCAATCGAGGTAATGGTAGTTGAGGTTGATGACAGCTTTGTGCCAACAAGCCCTGGGGTTAGTAATGGAGAGGTGTCTATAAGAAAAGGGAAGACGGAAGCCTTTTCTTACAAAGAAGTCATCCAAGCCCAGCTATGTTGTGCCAAAACCTAGATCAAGTCTGCCGAAAGCATGTGAGAAAACAACTGTGATCTGTCAAAAATCACAGCTGGGATTAAGCCCTGGGATTAGTAATGGAGAGCGGTCTATCAGACACCCTCATTACTAACCCAGTAATCAAAAACAAAAAACACACACAGAAAAAAATACCTTTATTTGAATAAAGACTCCCCCACACTATCCCTCATTTACCAATCTATTGAAAAATAAATGTAAAAAATCCCGTGCAGGTCCATCATAATCCACCGAATTCGATGTAGTCCAGAAATGAATACCTGAAAAACATAAAAAGACAGAACTAAAAACAGAAGAGATAGTCCCTTGTTCACCAATTTATTACAAAAAATGTTCCCATGAAGCTCCAATATAGTCTGCGTTCCCCGAATCTGGCTCCGGCAACTGTGAATAGCAGTGTTTTGCCTGTGTAATGTCACTCGGGAAGAATAGGTTATACACTTAAAACTGCAACTGACCCTGCCGGTTCCTGTACAGACTAGATATCCTGACATCGCAGTCCCTAGTGTTGCAGAGATAGCCCTAACCACAGAATAGGAGATGGCAACTCAGACCTAAACTGCCTAAACGGCCATCGAGTTGCTTCATGTTCCTCATAAAGAACCGGAGAGCAGAGCAGAGTGTGAATTAACTATAATAGAAGAAGTGTGCTGAACAAAGGAAAGATACCAGAGTGAAAAGTAAATAAATACCAAACAAAGAATATTGTTAACAAATCAACTACCTATTTCCTAATGATAAACATAAGATAGGTGCAAAGTATAGTAAAGAAACAGTAAAGCTTCAAACATCAATAGACTGTTATAACATCCAAATTAATCTATCACCAGCAGAGAACACAAGCAGGAGGGAGGTTTAAATAGAAGCACCTGCAGAGTGATAGGACAAGCTAGATAGCAAATGGAAAACACCTGCTGTCTGAAAGGAGTGGGCAAAAGGCAAAAGGTAATCAACACCCAGACAGTGTCAGAATCTGCTGTGGCTCAACAGACAGAGACACTGACAGAAGAGCACACGATTGCTGGATCGAATCCTGAGGCAAGACAGTACCCCCCCTTCTATGAGGTACTGCTGACAGAACTCCCTCACTAAACGACTCGTATGCAAGTCTTTTGCATCAACCCCAGCAATATCCTCCGGACCGAAACTTTTTCGTTTAATGTGATGTTGCTGTCGAGTTCTGACACGTCTGGAACCAAACACCTATTCCCCCTCATACTGTCATGCAAATTTTCCGCCCTGTGGTAGATCGGCTCACTCGGCTGCACACGGAGGTAGACACAGGAACGCTCTTTAAATTTCTTATTGGTTCATTAAAATGCAACATAAACCAATGTAAAGTTCATCAAAATAAACACGGCCCTTCTGGCATAATGGCAAAGCAAAAGGAAATGTACAGCACAGTCCTTACGGCTGTGGCCATCTGACCGCTCAGGTTTAGCAAAAACACATGGTCCAGGTGAGCACAAACACAAACTTCTCTCTCTGGAGCTTGCCTCTCCAGATACACTGAACATCACATGACTCAACAGGCTAGCTATTTATATACCAGACAACACCCCGGGGTGGGGATATGGTGAACAGCCTCCCACCCACTCTACAGCTGGCCTATTAACCCTCTCGACACATAACATGCTGGAGAAAACTTCCAGGTTTCACATCACTGAAGCCAACAGCCTCAGTGAAACGTATCTCCCCTGCAGCACTCTGTCAGTGACTTTGTCACAGCCCCAATATTCTTAGTATCAGGGAGATATGTCACAGAGAAATCAACAGGTTGACTGAGGACAAGAGCTTTAGAAAAAGCTGTCTTGGGGGTATCAAAAGCATCAACAGCCTCTGTAGACCAAGAGGAAAAACAGAACCCTTCTTGGTCACATCAGTAAGAGGTTTGACTATGACCAAAAAGTTCTTAATGAACCTTTGATAAAAATTAGCAAACCCTAAGAACCTCTATAAAGCTTTACGATTAGTTGGTTGTACCCAATCAAGGACGGCCTGTACCTTTAACAGGATCCAGAGCACAATTATAACACCTATGTGGGAACAAAACTTCACATTTAGGCTGTGTGCCCACGTAGCGTTTTTCAAGCGTTTATGCTGTGGAATTTCCGCAGCGTAAACGCTTGTGAAACACTAGGTAATCCGCACCCCATGGTCCCCAAGGGGATTCCGCATGTTCTATGCACATGCTGCGGATTTTTCCGCAGCGTTTATGCTGCATACAAAAATCCGCAGCATGTCATTTAATTTTGCGGAAGTGCAGCGGAATGGCCGCCATTGACTTGCATTGAGACGCATAGAATGCGCGTCTGTACATTTGACAAGCGGATTCTATATGCGTTTCAATGTGCGGATGGTACCAAAGTCTGGAGGAGAGAAGACTCTCATCCAGACCTGGGTACCATTGTACCTGTTAAAAAAAGAATAAAATAATGAATAAAGTTTATACTCACCTTTCCGAAGGCTTCTCTGCATGCCGGCATCGCTGAAGGACCTTCGGTGACGTCACAGTCATGTGACCGCAGGCCCTTCACCACTCTGTCTCGCAATATGCAGGCAGCCGGGAACCAGACAGGAACGAGCGCTGCAGCCACGCTGGGACATGGGGGTGAGTATAGCTTTATTTTATTTTTACGGTTCACACTGTATAAATCCATGCTGTTTGCATGTATTTATACAGTGTGACCTAGTTGTCAAGCACTTTCCAAGTGATGCTATCTCCTGGAAAGCGCTTGTCAATCTGCATGCAGAAACGCATGTGAATCCGCATGTGGATCCGCATGTATTCTGCAGGAAAAACACATGCACAATCTGCATGTGTTTTTTCTGCCAGGGAGATGCAGAAATGCTGCAGAAATTTTCTGCTTCATTTCTGCATCGTGGGCACATAGCCTCAGTCTCAGAAAAAACATCTTCCAATCCTGAACAAAACCAGGAGGAGGAGATCTCATAGATGATAGGGATTTAGCTAAACAATTGGAGAAAAAGAAATTTGCCTACTTAACCTCACGAGACTCCCAATTGACGTTAGGATTGTGTTTCAGCAACCAGGACATACCCAACTCAATTTTAGCTGGCAAAGAAGGAAGAACCATGACTGAAATAGATTCTGTGTAACACACCCACTTTCATGTACACATTTTCAACCTTAGAAATAACATGTGTCTGGGTAAGGGGAGAACTATCAACTTCGGCTTCTTGAACAGGATGACCAAGAGTTGCAATTGTATACCCACACTCGGCAGTAAAATCACTGTCAATGTGATCTAAAGCGGAACTTGAGTCAACAAATGGAGACATAACTATGACTCCAGGTTTAGAAGCCAAAGACACTTGTAAAAAACAACTAGTAGTCTGCTTGTGAGATAACCTCAAACCTTTAGAATCAGTGTCCTTACATATTAGTGACTCTTTTCTTTCCTTCTCCTTAACGTTAAAAAAATCATTATTGAAACTGAAACACTGAACATGAACACATGACCTGTTCTACCACAGTATAGACAGAAACGAGCAGGTGTTTCAAGTTTTACTCTCTTTGGAAGCTCTGCAGGTCCCAATCTGCATCAGATCTTCAGTCTTAGCAGGATGAGAGGGAGGAGTCAAATAAAATAAACAGAACAGCCAAATTTCCAAAATAATTCAGTTAGAAACATAGCAAAAAGGCAATGGTATTTACCAGCCAAGGTCTCAATGAAAATGCACAAACAGGATGCAGCAGCCCCCCTTCTTAGAAGAAGGTAACACAGGTGCAAAATGCTGATGAACAACCATTCTCAACCTCTCAATCCATGGAGGGGGTGATTGCCTAGCATTAGAACTGCACATAGATAAAGCTTGAAATAGGGCACAAGTCACACACATGTAGCACGATGCCTAGCCAGCAGTATATTACACGCCCCTACTATTCGATTAGGCCTGCCTAATAGAAGTGTATGTGCACTGCAGCCAATCACTGCCTGCAGCGCTGACCTCAGTGACCAGCTTATAATCAGTAGTGGTATTGGATATGAATGGTAAGCATTGCTCTTTTTGTTATTTTATACTATTGGTCTAGTATATAGTATATAGTAGCTTTAACAATGGATTAATGTGAAGATCTGACGAGATAATAATAAAATGATACAGAAATCTGAATTGTACGCATAGCAATGCGACAGGGAAAATAATAAATCAATAACATATATTCTTTTAACAACTTCCAGGAAATTACCGTATTTTTCGGACTTTAAGACGCACCGGATCATAAGATGCATCCCAAATTTTTGGGTGGAAAATAGGAAAAAAATGTTTTTTATAAGATGGGGGTCCATTTTATAGTCTGAATAGGTACGGTATCTTACCTGGGGGGCGGTGGAGCAGGGGTCACAGGCGGCAGGGTCCCTCAATAAGCCGGAGGAATGCTGCGGACCCTGGATGTAAGAAGGCGGTGCTCCAGCAGCGGGGAGTTGCAGTGGTGGTGGAGCAGGATCACAGGGCCCTCTGTTCCCTCCTTCAGGAACTCGGTGGCTGCAGCAGAAGAGGTGAGATGCTGCAGGGCCGGTGTCTGGCTGTCAGGGGCCGGTGTCTGGCTGTGTGGGGCTGGTGCGTGGCTGGCAGAGGCCGCGTGTGGCTGGCAAAGCAGTGCGGCAGAGCGGCATGCACGGCTTTTCAGTGGCCGCAGCCATCTTCCCGAAGCTGTAATCTACAGGAAAATGGCTGCCCGAGCTCGCAGTCTGCGCATGCGCCGGCTCGGGCGGCCATTCTCCTGTAGATCACAGCTTCAGGAAGATGGGTACGGCCACCGGAAAGCCGTGCACGCCACTCTGAAGCTGTGTCCTATTGCCTCACCGCCAACAGCCAGACACCGGAGCATCTCACCTCTTCTTCTGCTGCCACCAGGTTCTTGAGGGAATGGAGGGCCCGGCGATCCCGCTCCACCACCACCGCAACTATCCAGTAAGTTACGTTTGGACCATAAGACGTACCCCCCATTTTCCTCCCAAATTTGGGGGAAAAAAAGTGTGTCTTATGGTGCCAAAAATACAGTAGATATGGGCTTTTTAAGCACAAAATTGGTAATTTGGATCAGCAAACTGTGAAGTTGCTTGATAAGTTATTATACCCAAAACATGACATAAAATGTCACTGTATTTTCTATTTTTGAATAGTTTTAATAAAGTTGCAGATAAGAAGTGCTTAACTTTTTAAATGTCAAACATTCAGTGACTATTATATGATTACATGAGATAAATAATGAAGGTGAGAATGTCACATTGTCAGCAGAGGATTATTCACTGTTTCAGATTACAGTTAGTCTGCCCACCCTCTTCTTCCTTAGCATTTCCAGATTGGCTTGTTTAGCTGCAGATTCTAATAATATCTATAGAGCAGGAATAGGGAATTGTTAATGACTGAGGCCGAGAATTATAAATAATTTTATAACAAAAACTAAGAACCATAAATTAAATTATCGTATAGGCTACAAATGGGTGGTGATGTTTCTGTTGACATGGACTATTATTTGTTGTTTGGTGGAAGATATTGATATTAAAGGAAAAAAGAAGTGAAAAATTCCAGCTCCAAAAGGTTATATTAAAACGAACGCTGGTTGGTGCTGGAAACGCGTTGCTATGTGAATTTCCATGTACCTTTTGATCTCATCAGATTTTAAAATGATGTAATAAAAACTTGGAATTTTTTAATATAACTTTTTGGAGCTGGATTTTTCACTTTGTTTTTGAATTGATTCCACGTTGTTCCTGGCTTTGACACGGTGAAATGCGTGGAGTGTGAGCTGACTTCCATTTGTTCTCTATTGCTATTGATATTAAAGGGGTTGTCTACTACTTTTGTAATAATAGCCTATCTTTAAGATATATCAAAAATGATCAAAGGAGGTCCAACACCCCGCTCCCCCATGATCAACTGTTACCACCTCCACTGGAGGTCTGATGCAAACCATGTAGGAAGCGGAACACGAGAGCTCCCAACACTGGTGGCCACTAACTGTAGATCAGCAATGTCCCTGGAGGTGATAGCAGCTAATTGATGGGAGTGCCAGATGTAGACCCCATAAATCTTAAATTGTTGACCAATCCTGTGTTTAGGTCATTAACATGCAAGTAGTGGATAACCCCTTTAAAGTGAATATCAGGCAAATTTTCGTGATTAGCAAAATGGATCTACTAATCTTATTTTTTTTTTACTCTGATTGCCCAAAAGTTGTAAGAAGCTGTGTATACTAAAAGTCCCTATTACCACAAGATTTATGAAAATTTTGGTATTTTACTGGTCTGTATACTTCTTTCTCTGACATCATTCAATGTTTTACAGATATTAGCTGAAGCTTCAATTTGTGCGTCCTGCTCTGCCCACCACTGACATGCCCTCTGCACAGAATTCTAGCAATAATTGTATATGATCTGTTCACTGAAAGCTCTTTAAACTGAAGGCAATAACAGAATTTCTGCATGTTACTGGACTGTACAGGAAAGGCTGCCAAAATATCCCCTTCTTGGATATTACTTACTGTGCTGTTGCCAACCATCAGGGGGTGAGCAGAGAAGAAATTCAGAGTTAAGAGAGTTGTGTTAGGGCATCTAATATTGATAACCTGTCTATTGGATAGGTCATCAATATCAGACTGGTGGGGGTCTAATACCAGGTACCCCTACCAATCAGTTTGCTCTAGCAGTGGCAGAATGTAAACCTTGAAAGTAGCTGAAAAACAAGTGCATTAAGAAACAAACTGAAATCATTTTGAAGAGAAAATAAAAAAGCAAAAGTAAAATAATGTAGCTGCATGTGTGGAAACACCCTTTTATAATTAGAGATGTGGTTGTGTTCAGAATTAGCCAATCACATTTAATCTCATGTTAAATAGTAGTTAGTACACTGCTGCCATCATTAAGGCTGCGTGCCCACTATGCGTTTTTCAAGCGTTTTTGCCACAGAATTTCCGCAGCGAAAACGCTTAAAAAACGCTTGGTAATACGTTCCCCAATGATAATCTGCATGTGCTGTGTACATGCTGTGGAAATTTCCGCTGCGGATTATCACTGCAGAAAAATCCGCAGCATGTCCATTAATTTTGCGGACATGCAGAGTAATCGCCGCCATTGACTTGCATTGGACCGCGTGACATCCGCATCACTGCATCTGCACAAGCAGATATCACACGATTCAATGTGCGCATGGTACCCAGGTCTAGAGGAGAGGAGACTCTCTTCCAGACCCAGGTACCATAGAAACTGTAAAAAAAAGAATTTAAAATAAAAAATAAAGATTATACTTACCTTCTGATGTCCTCCCGGTGTTTTCTCCCCTCCATCTGGTCTGCTGTATGGGTCGCGTTGTTGTGAAGGACCTGCCGTGATGTCATTGAGTCATGTGACCTGTCACATGACTCAATGACATCACCGCAGGTCCTTCACACCACCGCGGGCTGTACAAGAGACCGGACGTAGCGGAGAAAACACCGGGAGGACATCGGAAGGTAAGTATAATCTTTATTTTTTATTTTTTACCATTCTTATTCTTTTTTTTTAACTAACTTGGTCACACTATATAAATCCATGCCAGTTTCTTGGATTTATATAGTGTGAACAAGTTGTCAAGCACTTTCCAAGTGATGCTAAAATCGTTTGGAAAAGCGCTTGATAACCCGCATGCAGAAATGCATGCAAAAACGCTTGACAAACGCTTCTACCTGGGGGAAAAACGCATGTAAAAACCGCATGTGTTTTTCCTGCCAGGGAGCAGCGGAAAAAATATGCAGCATTTCTGCATCGTGGGCACATAGCCTTACAGTGATTGTGATTAACCCCATAAAATGTTTAGCTGTTCTAGTAGGATTTTATTGACATTTATCATTTGACAATGGTCTGTTAACAACTTACAATGCAGCAAAGGGATCTAATTGTTAAAAGTTACCAGTCAGGAGAAGAGTGCAAACATTTTTTCTAAGGTTTTAAATATACCATGGGACATTGTGAAGACAGTCATCAAGAAGTTGCTTAAATTTGGCACAACAGTGACATTACCTTGAATTGAACTGGCCTGTGGGGTAGGGTGGAAAGACAGAAGCCTTTTATAACAAAGAAATCATCCAAGGTCAGCTATGTTGTGCCAAAACCTACATCAAGTCTGCCAAAAGCATGTGGGAAAACAACTGCGAATTTGTCAAAAATCACAACTGGCATCAAGCCCTGGGATTAGTAATGGAGCGCGGTCTATCAGACACCCCCATTACTAACCCAGTAATCAAAAATAAAAACACACACACAGAAAAAAAACTTTATTTCAATAAAGACTCCCCCGCACTATCCCTCATTCATCAATTTATTGAAATAATATAACATTTAAGTCTGCCTTAATCCACCGAATCTTATGTAGACCACAAATGGATACCTGAAAAACATAAAAAGACAGAAATAAACACAAGAGACAGTTCATCGTTCACCAATTTATTACCAAAAATGTTCCCATTGAGCTCCGATGTAGTCCACGTTCCCCGAATCTGGCTCCGGTGACTGTGAATAGCAGTAAAGTGACTGCTATTCAGAGGCTTCAGGTACTAACAACAACACTCATTAGAGCCGCAGTGTCTCGCTGACTGCAAAGTGAGGAAGCGACGCTGATGAGCATTATCATTAGTGATGAGCGAGCAATAAAATGCTCGGGTACTCGTTGCTCGGGTCGAGCAAACTGGAATACTCGGGTGCTCGACCCGAGCAACGAGCCCAATGTAAGTCTATGGGAAACTCGAGCATTTTTCAGGTGGCTCCCCCCGGCGGTCTGCAGAGGGCCTAAAAATTGCCCAAATCGATAGGAGCAGTGCTCAAATGACATTGGAACAGCATGGGAAAGACCCCTGGAAGCATCTCTGACTCCCAGGTCACTGCCTAAAAGTGTGCCAATCATAAGTGATCCTTGGCACATGCGAAGATGCAACCTGCCATGCACCTGTCGTTGCAGACAATCATCGTCCATGTCCTTGTCCCACTGCAGCGTTCAGTTGTCCCTACCTCACTCCTTGGAATGCAAGCGCAAGTATGCAGCCAGCTAGCCACCCACCCACAGGCTGCAATACTATGCTGCCAAATTTTTGACAGCTGCTTGCACTTGAAATGTGGCCTTTTAGGCTAGTGGAGGCAGAAGCTGTCCACAATCTTATGGCGGCGGCGACCGGGTATCCATAGTTAGTCCCCAGCTGCCACTATTTGTCCCGGTGTCGTCTCCGCCTTCCACAAGCACAGGTCCCACAACATTACCCGTGCCCTCCCCAGTGAACTTACTGGGAAGGACCGCCTACCCACAAACACGTGGACAGGTGAATGTGGCTATGGACGCTACGGAGCCAGTCCACAGCTTTTTTTGCTGAGTTGTATTTCACCATAGCCATATTCTTTAGCTTGGTGAAAGGACTTGGGAAGCCATATCTACTCCAGCTGTCATTTCTCCCAGGAAGTCCTCTAAAGCTGCTTTCACTTGAAATGTGGCCTTTTAGGCTCGTGGAGGCGGAAGCTTTTCACAACCTCATGCCGGCGGCGGCCGGGTGTCCATACTCGGTCCCCAGCCGCCACTATTTCTCCCAGTATCTTCTCCGCCTTCCACAAGGACGGGTCCCACATTACCCGTGCCCTCCCCAGTGCACTTACTGGGAAGGACCACCTAACCACAAACACGTGGACAGTTGAATGTGGCCAGGGACGGTACAAGCCAGTCCACAGCTTTTTTTGCTGAGAGTTGTATTTCACCACAGCCATATTCTTTAGCTCGGTGAAAGGACTGGCATAGAGGGAAGCCGTAGCAACTCTGTGTGTCATTTCTCCCAGGACGCCCTCTAATGCAGCTTGTTGCAGAAGCAATGGCAGTCCGTCCAACATCAGCTCGCACTTGTTGGTGGTGCTTTGACACACAAACATCTTTCTTTGCGGATTTAATTTCATGAAAACAGAGTTGGGCAATGACCTGATCTACTATGCGGTTTGAGAAATAACATGCATAAGCACGTCTGATCCACATTAAAAAAGCAGTCATAGCGTGTCCGGGAACCTTTCCCCACACTTTTCTTAGCCAGGGCAGCTTCTCGACAGGGTTGGACGGGCCCACCAGAGAACTGGAGTCTCCTCCGGTCGGACATGGCTTCTCCTTCAGGAGAGTTCACAGTGCTAAGGTGAGGCCATGATGATGATATAGGCCACCATCTGCTTAGTTTTCTGTTTCTTGAAATGCAAGCGCAAGTATGCAGCCAGCCACTCACCCACCCACCCACAGGCCGCAATACTAAACTGCCAGATTTCTGGGCAGCTGCTTGCACTTGAAATGTGGCCTTTTAGGCTCGTGGAAGCGGAAGCTTTTCACAACCTCATGCCTCGTGTCCATACTCGGTCCCCAGCCGCTACTATTTCTCCCAGTATCTTCTCCGCCTTCAACAAGCGCGGGTCCCTGAACATTATTGCTCGTACTTTTCTGTGGGAATCTGCTTGCCTCCTACCAGCCTGGAATATTTCCAGTAAACTATGGTACAATGCCATGGCATTAGCACTGCCCCCAGTACCAGTAGCAAAGCCATCCCCAATTTCCTTCTCAATAATTTTATTTGGTAGACTGAGTGGCTGCCCAAATACAATAGTTTCTCACAAAGGAGCTGAAGATAGAGTGGCAGTAGGTGCAAGTTTCTACAGCCTGTTAGATATCAGAGGGAGAATGGCGGCACATTGGATCAGTGGTTAGCACTGAAGCCTTGCAGCGCTGGGATCCTGGGTTCAAATCCCAGCAAGGACAACATCTGCAAGGACTTTGTATGTTCTCCTCATGTTTGCATGTGTTTCCTCCTCAGTAAAAAAGCAGCCATAGAGTGTCCAGGAACCTTCCCACACATTTTTCTTAGCCAGGACTGCTTCTCGGCAGGGTTGGACGGTCCCACCAGAGAGTCCTCTGGTGTGCCTTGGCTTCTACCTCAGGAGAGTTCATGATAGCGCTAACTTTGCAGCTGCTATGGGGCTCTTGAGCGGGGGAGAAAGGTTAGCCCTCAGAATTAAATCCTCTGGTGGGCAAAATGTTTTTCAATCTGAAACAGCTTCTCATTGGGAGTTGTATTTCACCACAGCCATATTCTTTAGCTCGGTGAAAGGACTGGCATAGAGGGAAACCGTATCTGCCACCGCTGTCTTTTTTCCGTCACCTACCATGCCTGGCTGTATGTTCAGCGGTGAGAGAGACAGTTCAGGATGCTGTGTTACAGCTTTCAACAACTCTGCAGCGCTGGGCGGTTTGTCAATTAAGCATTAAGCATGTTATCTTCAGCACAGCCTGTTGCCGCTTGGCCAAGGCAGTGCTGCAGTGCTGTCAGCTTGTGACTGATGTGGTCATTTCGGAGATGGAGGAGGAGGTGCAGGAGCTGAACAATGTGATTACATTGAGGTTAAATTGGTGACGGTGTTTTTTATACTAATGAAAGATCCTATTGTTTTGTTTTTTTTACGTTATTTTTTTCGACAAATGCATTCACCGGGAAATGTCATTTTAACATTTTCCAACCTTATCTGGCAATGTGGTGTGTGACACATCATCAGACACATCCTTTTTTATTTATGATGGAGGGACTCTGAAAGTCATAAAGCCTATTTTTATAGGGACATCAGACGGTCCTTACTATTCTTAAAAGGCCAGCAGTCGGCCCTAGCTATTGTTAGAGAGCCATCAGCCGGCTATGCTTTGTTGTTCCCATTATTAACAAGTGGGTCTCCTATATTGTTATTGCGTATCCAGTGACTGCAAGGGCTGCCAAAAATTTGGACGCAACTCAATACCCCTTTGAAGAGACATAGAGGAGGGTGTCAGTAAAAAAAATGTTCCCATTATAAAGGAGCGGGTCTCCTATAGTGGTAATGACCATGCTGTGACTGCAAGGGCTGCCAAAGTTTGGGAAAAACCCCACTAAGAATTTAAAGACACACAGAGCAGGGCCACAGCAACAAGTATGTCTTGTTCCCATTAGAAAGGAGAGGGTCTGCTGTACAGTTATAGGGTATGCAATGAGTCCAACGGCTGACCAATTTTAGGAAAAACCCCACTAAGAATTTAAAGACACATAGAGCAGGGCCACAGTAACAAGGTACGACATGTTCCCATTAGAAAGGAGAGGGTCTGCTATGCAGTTATAGGGTATGCAGTGAGTCCAATGGCTGACCAATTTTAGGAAAAACCCCACTAAGAATTTAAAGACACACAGAGCAGGGCCACAGCAACAAGTACGACATGTTCCCATTAGAAAGGAGAGGGTCTGCTTTACAGTTATAGGGTATGCAGTGAGTCAAATGGCTGACCAATTTTAGGAAAAAAACCACTAAGAATTTAAAGACACACAGAACAGGGCCACAGCAACAAGTATGTCATGTTCCCATTAGAAAGGAGAGGGTCTGCTATACAGTTATAGGGTATGCAGTGGGTCCAATGGCTGACCAATTTTAGGAAAAACCCCACTAAGAATTTAAAGACACACAGAGCAGGGCCACAGTAACGACAAATTCCCATTAGAAAGGAGAGAGTCTCCCATAGTGTTGGCCTATGTGTTATGCACACGCCCGGGCTGACTGGCGTGTGCGTGATTAGTGAGCCTACTGTACCATGAACCGAGGAGTGCCTGGAGGGGCGTAACTAAGTATCAACCCAATCCGACCAAGGTCGCACGGCGGCTCGATCGACTCCGTGCACCAAGGAGGAACCGGGCAGAGGGACCAGGTGCTACTCCAGGTCAGACCCCAGACACGGCTGTTGACCCACACCGGGGAATGCAGGAACAGGCAGGTTAGACTGGCACACAGACAGGTGGGTATTGGCAGGCACGGCTGGAGTGCAGACAGGAGGATTCTGGCAAGCACGGCTGGTATGTAGACAGGGGGGTACTGGCAAGCACGGGTGGAGTGTCGACAGGGAGGCACTTGCAGGTTGGAGCGCAGGCTGGATAGGGTCCAGTACAGACTGGGATTCAGGAACAGAACCACAGATGCGGTAGACAAGCAGAGCAGAGAGGAACTGCCGGAGAGGTGGGTAAAGCAGAGCAGAGAGATACCGCCGGAGCGGTGAGCAAGGCAGAGCAGGGCGAAACCGCCGGAGCGGTGAGCAAGGCAGAGCAGGAGGAACCACCGGAGTGGTGAGCAAAGCAGAGCAGAGAGATACTGCCAGAGCGGTGAGCAAGGCAGAGCAGGGCGAAACCGCCGGAGCGGTGAGCAAGGCAGAGCGGGAGGAACCGCCGGAGCGGTGAGCAAGGCAGAGCAGAGAGGAACCGCCAGAGCGGTGAGCAAGGCAGAGCAGAGAAGAACTACCGGAGCTGTGAGCAAGGCAGAGCAGAGAGGAACCGCCGGAGCGGTGAGCAAGGCAGAGCAGAGAGGAACCGCCGGAGCGGTGAGCAAGGCAGAGCAGAGCGAAACCGCCGGAGCGGTGAACAAGGCAGAGCAGAGAGGACAGGGCTCTGTTCACACTGAACAGACTGGAAGGAACAAGCAGAACCAGATACACACAAGGTACTTGCAATGAAGTAGCGAGTGGACACAAAACTCACAAACAGAAGTACAGAGACAACAAGTTGGAGTTATGTGCAGGTTCAGATACTGCAGGAAAAGGGAAGGTACGGACATAGAGACAAACAGATAACAGGCTAGGATACAGTTCAGACAGGAACTGCTACTGTAAAAAGATACAAGAACGAGTCTGGGTATACGGCCCCCAGAGAGGCGGACAAACAGGCTAGGAGAGTGTTCAGACAGGAACTGACACTGCAACAAGATACAGGAGCGAGTCTGGGTATACGGCCCCCAGAAAGGCGGACAAACAGGCTAACAGATAGTTCAGACAGGCCTGGGAATACAGCCCCCAGGTTGGCGGACAGGCAAGAGACAGAACGGGACCTGGCACATCAGAGGCAAGGAGCCCTCTGAAGGTAAGAGTTGCTCAGGCACCTTCTTCTGGGAGAAGGAGGTTTAAATATCCAGTGACCCACAGCAATAGGCTGGGGACGCATTAGGGGTGTGCCCACAGCAGCTACAAGAATCAGGAAGTAACCGGGCCGCCGCCCTAAGCAGTCAGAACAGAGGCATGCACACAATATGAACAGGAGCAAGATTTGCAAGCTGGACTGAAAGGTAAGATTGTGATCTTGCATAGTGGGAGATGGTGCACTATGCAAGCATGCCGCCAGGGATGTTACACTATGCAGTGAATGCAAGGGCTGCCAAAAATTTGGAGGCACTTCAATGCCCCTTGGAAGAAACATGGAGGAGGGCCTTATAAAAAAATGTTCCCCTTAGAAAGGAACGGGCCTCCTATACTTGTAATGCCCATGCACTAAGTGTATGGGCTGACAAACATTTACCCCTGGGGGGTATACATGAACATACTGTATAAAAAAAATTTTTGCGGGCATCATAAACACCCTTTAAAAAAATTATGTGGGTGTTGCATCACGGACCACGGTCACCCTGGTGATATGGTGGTGGAGGATGAGGAGAAGGAGGAGGACAAGAGCAAATAGACAAAATCAGGAAGCGTATACCCATGTGTGGGTATGAAGAGGTGCATGGGAATACACCTCCCAAGAAAAGACACTGGATTTGAGTTTATGTTACGCTGCTATCATTCAGTGGTGTTGAGAAGTCTGGCCCAATCCAGCCCTTGTTCAAGAGTCAGCCTGTCAGCATTTTCAGTTGACAGGCGGATGCGCTTATCAGTTATAATTCCACCAGCAGCACTAAAAACCCGCTCTGATAAAACGCTGGTGGCAGGGCAGGCCAGGACCTCCAAGGCATAGAGAGCCTGTTCATTCCACGTATCCAGCTTGGATGCCCAATAATTATAAGGCACAGCGGAATCACGGAGGATGTTGGTATGGTCGGCAAGGTACTTCCTCAGCATCTTCCCAAACTTTGCACTCCTTGTGAGTGTACCCGCACCTCAGGGCCTGTGCGATGGGAGGGTCTGAGAAAACTCTCCCAGAACTTTGACAGTGTTGCCCTGCCGCTGCTGGATTGAAGTTGTGTCTCTCTCGCCTGTACTCCTTGGTTGTCCAATGAAGTGTGCCCTCTGCCGCCAGCGTTTTCAGATGGGAATTTCTTTAATAGTTCCACAACAAGGGCCTTCTGGTAAAGCCCCATTTTTGTAGACCTGTCCGCCTCAGTAATAAGAGATAGAAAGTTCTCCTTGTAGCGTGGGTCTAGAAGTGTCACCAACCAGTAATGACTGTCACCCAAAATTTTGAGAACGCAAGGGTCATGGGAAAGGCAGTGTAATATTAACTCAGCTATGCGTGCCAGACTACTAACAGGCAAGACTTCCATGTCCTCACCAAGAGGATGACTGACCATGCTCTCCTCCTCCTCCTCTCTGTCCTCTGGTAATCCACACTGAACAGACGGTATGACAACTGTGCAGGTAGTACCGTCTATAGTGCATGAAACTAGCTCCTGTCCTTCCTCCTCCTCCTCCTCTTCCTCATTGTCACCCAATCCACGTTGGGATGAGATGAGACTTGGCTGTGTGTAATCACCCTTTATGGTTCCTTGCTGCATCTCATTGTGCTCTGCCTGCAATGCATCCTCTTTGATTGTGAGCAGAGAGCGTTTCAGAAGACAGAGAAGCAGGATGGTGACGCTAATTATGGCGTCATCGCCGCTCACTATCTTGATGGAGTCCTCAAAGTTTTGGAGGATGGTACATATGTCTGACATCCATGTCCACTCCTGAGGTCTTATGTGTGGAGTCTGAACTGAATACCGACGGCCTTGTTCATGCTGGTACTCAACAACTGCCATCTTCTCACAAATCCTTCCCAACATCTGCAGTGTAGAGTTCCAACGCGTGGGGACATCACTCACCAGTCTGAGAGACGGAAGCTGCAAACGCTGCTGAAACACTGCAATGGCGGCGGAAGCTATAGCTGACTTTCTAAAATGGGCACACAGGCGGCGTACTTTAACAAGCAGATCCGGCAGCTCCGAGTAGGATTTGAGAAACCGATGAACCATGAGGTTAAGCACATGGGCCAGGCATGGTACGTGCATGAGCTCGCCTCGCCTCAGAGCCGCCACCAGGTTCCGGCCATTGTCACACATGACCATGCCTGGCTGTAGGTTCAGCGGTATGAGCCACAGATCTGCCTGCTCTTTCAGAGCTGTCCACAACTCTTCAGCATTGTGCGGTGTTTCACCTAAGCATATTAACTTCAGCACAGCCTGTTGCCGCTTGGCAGAGGCATTGCTGCAGTGCTTCCAGCTTGTGACTGGTGTGGTCATTTCGGAGATGGAGGCTGAAGGACAGAGGAGGAGGCGGAGGAGAGTATGGTCACTCGTCCTCTTGGTGAGGACACGGAAGTCTTGCCTGTTAGCAGTCTGGCACACATGGCTGAGTTTATGCTACTCTGCCTTTCCCATGACCCTCGCGTTCTCAGAATTTTGGGTGAAAATCATTATTGGTTGGTGACACTTTTAGACCCACGCTACAAGGAGAACTTTATATCTCTTATTCATGAGGTGGACAGGTCTACAAAAATGGGGCTTTACCAGAAGGCCCTTGTTGCGGAACTATTAAAAAAATTCACTGGCAACAGAGATCACAGTTCGTTGGGCAACCAAGGACTACAGGCGAGAGAGACACAAATCCAATCCAGCAGAGGCAGGAGAACACTGTCAAAGTTCTGTGAGACTTTTTTCAGCCCGTCCCATCGCACAAGCCCTAAAGTGTGGGGTACTCTCACAAGGAGTGCAAAGTTTGGAAAGATGCTGAGGGAGTACCTTGCCGACCATATCAACAACCTCCGTGATTCCGCTTATAATTATTGGGTATCCAAGGTGAATACGTGGAATAAATGGCTCTCTACGCCTTGGAGGTCCTGGCCTGCCCTGCCGTCAGCGTTTTATATGAGTGGATTTTTCCTGATTTTGGCTATTTGCTCTTGTCCTCTTCCTTCTCCTCATCCTCATCCTCCACCACCATAGCACCAGGGTGACCATGGTCCGTGATGCAACACCCACATAATTTTTTTAAAGGGTGTTTATGATGCCCGTAAAAAAAAAATGTATACATTATGTTCATGTATACCCCCCAGGGGTAAATGTTTGTCAGCCCATACACTTAGTGCATGGGCAATACAGGTATAGACCAGCTCCTTTCTAATGGGAACATTTTTTTATGAGGCCCTCCTCCACGTCTCTTCCAAGGGGCATTGGAGTGCCTTCCAATTTTTGGCAGCCTTTGCATTCACTGTATAGGCCAACACTATGGGAGACCCTCTCCTTTCTAATGGGAATTTGTCGTTACTGTTACCAACACTATGGGAGACTCTCTCCTTTCTAATGGGAATTTGTCGTTACTGTGGCCCTGCTCTGTGTGTCTTTAAATTCTTAGTGGGGTTTTTCCTAAAATTGGTCAGCCATTAGACCCACTGCATACCCTATTATAACTGTATAGCAGACCCTCTCCTTTCTAATGGGAACATGACATACTTGTTGCCGTGGCCCTGCTCTATGTGTCTTTAAATTCTTAGTGGGGTTTTTCCTAAAATTGGTCAGCCATTAGACCCACTGCATACCCTATAACTGTATAGCAGACCCTCTCCTTTCTAATGGGAACATGACATACTTGTTGCCGTGGCCCTGCTCTATGTGTCTTTAAATTATTAGTGTTTTTTTTTCCTAAATTTGGTCAGCCGTTGGACTCACTGCATACCCTATAACTGTATAGCAGACTCTCTCCTTTCTAATGGGAACATGTCGTACTCATTACTGTGGCCCTGCTCTATGTGTCATTAAATTCTTAGTCAGATTTTTCCTAAATTTAGTCAGCAGTTGGACTCACTGCATACCCTATAACTGTATAGCAGACTCTCTCCTTTCTAATGTGAACATGTCGTACTCGTTACTGTGGCCCTGCTATATGTGTTTTTAAATTCTTAGTGGGGTTTTTCCCAAATTTTGGCAGCCCTTGCAGTCACAGCATGGGCATTACCACTATAGGAGACCCGCTCCTTTATAATGGGAACATTTTTTTTATGGAGACCCTCCTCTATGTCTCTTCAAAGGGGTATTGGGTTGCGTCCGAATTTTTGACAGCCCTTGCAGTCACTGCATATGCAATAACAGTATAGGAGGCACACTCGTTAATAATGGGAACAACAAAGCATAGCCGGCTGATGGCTCTCTAGCAATAGCTAGGGCCGACTGCTGGCCTTTTAAGAATAGTAAGGGCCGCCTGATGGCCCTATAAAAATAGGCTTTCTGACTTTCAGAGTCCCTCCATCATAAATGAAACAGGATGTGTCTGATGATGTGTCACACACCACATTGGCAGATAAAGTTGTAAAATGTTAAAATGACATTTCCCGGTGAATGCATTTGTCTTAAAAAATAACGTTAAAAAAAAAAGTAGGATCTTTCTTTAGTATAAAAAAGAGTCACCAATGTAATCTCAATGTAATCACATTATTCAGCTCCGGCACCTCCTCCTCCATCTCCAAAATGACCACATCAGTCACAAGCTGAAAGCACTGCAGCACTGCCTTGGCTAAGCAGGCTGTGCTGAAGAAAACATGCTTAATGCTTAGGTGACAAACCGCCCAGCGCTGCAGAGTTGTTGAAAGCTGTAACACAGCAGCCTGATCTGTGTCTCTCACCGCTGAACATACAGCCAGGCATGGTCATGTGTGATAATGGGTAGTGTTGAGCCACCCCCGTAGTGTTCGAGTTCGGTTCGGTTCGTCGAACACCCGTGTGTTCGCCGAACTGTTCGTCGAACACCTTCGAACACCGTTAAAACCAATGGCAGGCAAACAAAAACACATAGAAACACATAGAAAACACCTTCAAAGGTGTCCAAAAGCTGACAAACTGCTCAGAAGACATAACTAACACATGGAAAAGTGACAAGTACATATAGTCATGCGAAAATAAAAGAGGTGGAGGAGTAAAAGGAGGGGGAGACACAGATATAGGCATGTCATGCCCTTCTAAAATCCAAAAAGTGAGAAGCCGACACGGCCAGTCCGCTCCTGCCCATGCCACCTCCGTGTCGCCGGGTTTGTGCCAGAGCCGCGGTGAACCCTGACGGCCAGCCCCCCTCTCCCAATACTGGTGCCTGTCCGCTGGTGGGTCGAGCGAGCCCCCCTGTGGTGGAGGCAGCTCTAAGCTTTTTAATTTAAATTGTCTCTCTAATTTGAATGAATACACTTTAAATCCATTTACAAGGATCTATTGGAGGGCAAGTCTCATGCCAGCAGCCGCGGTAATTCCAGCTCCAGTATCGTCCACTAAAGCTGCTGCAGTTAAAAAGCTTTTATAAGGATCGAGCTCGGCTGTCCACCGCAAGGCATCCTACTGCCAGTCCCAGCCCCTATGCCTTGGGGTGCCTCCTGATTTTCTTCACTAAGTATCCCATGGTCCCGAAGCATTTCCTTTGAAAAAATTAAGTGTCTAAACTACAGGTGGTGCAGCTTGCTTAACAGCCGGGATAATCCGCTCACTAGCAGACACTGCTATTAGGCACAAAGTATTTCCTGGGCTAGATGCAGTTAAAAATTTGTAATTAGATACTCTCGTTGGATGCTGAGAAAGCATTCCATAGAGTCTCCTGGCACGCCATATATGATTCTCTTAAAAAGCTTGGGGTAGGGGTCTAGGGGACCCTTTTATAGCCAAAATCACGGCCCTTTATCGCAATACGTCACCTAGGCTGAAGATAAATGGAACTGTAGCACCCTGAGGGCTCGGTTGCTACAGACGTATTGCACCTCACCCAGAGGTGTGATATCTCACTCTCAGGTAAGGATGGAGTGTGGATCAGGACCCGACACCTGCATGCATTACACCACATTGCCGTGGGGCAGGGCGACCAATATGCCCCTGAGATGGGCACGACAGTCCCTGTCCCTGGCTGGAGTGGGGGGAGGGAACACTGAGGAAGGGGAACCCTGTAGTGCAGGAGCAGGGAGGAAGCAGTTCCTGGGTGCATTGAGAAGGGAGTATAAAAGGTGGGCACCATCTTAGTTCAGTGCAGAGAAGTCTGAGCAGAAGTGGCAGGGAGCAGGGGCTCTGCATGAGCTCTGCTCCGGAGGCGGGCCTAGTAACAGAGGCCCAGGCCTGGAAGAGGGAGAAGGAAGGAAGAGGAGCGGAGAAGGCTCCAGGAACGAGGAATGAAGGGATCCCAGGGGTGCGGACGGGCGAGTCGCCACCGCACGCCCGAATCCACCTGCGTGGAGGGGTCAGGCCAAAGGGGGAGACCGGTCCCCGAACTAGTGGAGGCAGGAAACGACCCTCAGCTAGAAACCGGAGGCTCTGACATTTTATGTGGCGCAGCCCCTCGCTACACCCGCTAGGAAGGCACCACATAGGGTCAGGGAAACTGGCGCCAAGTTTACCAAAAGGAGGCCCGAGGCAGCCGGACAGAAGTGTTGGTAAGAAAGGCCAGACAAAGGACACACAAAGGGGGTCCTGTGAAGTGCTCCAAAGTTATCTGGGAGTTGTCTGAGCCCCTCACCTGGTGAGCACAGTACGACGTGGGCAGCCGTTACCTGCAGACGTGGTCTGGATAATAAGAACTGTGAGTAAAGGCCCTGGACTGCATCACTGACTCCGTGTCGTTACTGCTGCTGCCCTGCACCATCACCCCCATCCTCCGCATACACTGCCCTGAGGCTATACTCCTCCCGTGGGGAGTTATGCTACGCTCTGCTGCACCCACAACACCAGCCTCAGCGGTCTGCCCTGTAGCGGCGGTTCACTCTGACCGCAATCCACGGGTGGCGTAGTCGGACATTTAAACATCAAAACCACATAAATAGTTCCGCCACTGGTTTGACCACCCTGAGCCACGGAACCGGGTCGCCGCCACGAAGACTACAACCACCAGCATCCACCAAAAAGGGTCCGGCTCCGGGTGTCCCAAGGCCCAGGGGGTGCGTCAGAACATTTTCATCACCTTTCACAATCACCAATGGGACAAGGCAGGGATGTCCTCTGTCCCCTCTCTTATACATCCTAGTGACGGAGCACCTGCTCTCATCAATTCGCCATAACCCCAATATTAGGTGGATTGAGGTGGGAGGCACCGAGTACAAGTGCTCTCTATTTGCTGATGATGTCCTAGTATATATCACTCAATCACATATATCCATCCCTGCTGTTATGGCTGAAATAGATCACTTTGTTACATGGTAAAATTTTAAAATCAATGCAGCGAAGTCTGAGGCCCTCGATGTCTCCCTCCCCAAATCCATATAGGATTCCATCCAGTCCAACTTTCCCTTTGCCTGGCCCTCACAGGGTATCAAATACTTAGGAATTCCTATTCATAGAGACCTCTCCCATCTATGTTATCTTAATTTTGGGCCCTTTATTGAACAATTCCATACAGACCACGGTTGGCAAGTTAGAACTGTAAGATTCACTACGTGAACCACTGGTGTTTTGTGGAAAAGCACATGTACACTGCGTTCCAAATTATTATGCAAAAAGTGTTTAGGAGTGATAAGGGAAGAATTTGTTTGTTTGTCAGTTAAACTCATTGATGGTGATGTGTGTCAGGGCTCTTTATATCACTGTAAGCAATTGCAGACACCTGTGCTAATTAGTTTGGCAGGTGTGTCCAATGAAAGGCAAGACTACTTAAGAAGGCTCTCTCACATTATTAAGCAGCCTACATTTTCTGCCAAAATGGGAAAGAAAAAGGATGTGTCGGCTGCTGAGAAGCAACAAATTGTGGAGTGTTTAGGTCAAGGCATGATTACAATCAACATTGTGCGATGATCAGGATGAAGTGTCTTGGCAATCAAGAAGTATGTAGCTGATTCACAGTACACACGTGTGCGTGCTGATAAGGGCAAATTGAGGACTCTTTCCTACAGGCAATTACGTCAGGTTGAAAGAGCAGCGGCAAAAAAGCCTTGTCATAGCAGCAGACAAGTTTTTGAAGCTGCTTGTGCCTCCAACGTCCCCCGAACAACAAGATGCAGGGTCCTTCAGAGGTTTGCAGCTGTGCATACGCCATCCTGTCGACCTCCTCTATCCACTTCACACAAGCAGAAACGGCTCCAGTGGGCCAAACATTACATGAAGACTGATTTCAAAACTGTTTTGTTCACGGATGAGTGCCGTGCAGCGCTCGATGGTCCAGATGGATGGAGTGGAGGATGGCTGGTTGATGGACACCCCACGCAAACACGGCTACAGCGCCAACAAGGAGGAGGTGGAGTAATGTTTTGGGCTGGAATCATGGGGATAGAGATTGTTGGCCCCTTTAGGATCCCTGAAGGCGCTAAAGATGAACTCCATAATGTATGTGGATTTTCTCAAACAGCACTTCCTGCCATGGTTCAAGAAGAAGAACCGTGTATTTCACAGCAAGATCATTTTTCTGCATGATAATGCACCATCTCATGCTGCACATAAAACATCTGCATCTCTGGCTGATATGGGCATAAAAGGGGACAAACTTATGGTGTGACCCCCATGCTCCCCTGACCTCTACCCCATTCAGAACCTTTGGAGCATCATCAAAAGGAGTGTCTATGATGGCGGGAGGCAGTTCACATCTAAGCAACAGCTCTGGGAGGGTATTCTGTCCTCATGCAAAACAATTGAAGCAGAAACCATCCAAAACCTGACAAATTCAATGGACGAGAGAGTTCAGAAGCTCCTTTCGAACAAGGGGTCCTATGTGAAAATGTAACATCACCTAGAATAAAGTTTTGAGTTGAAAACTGTTTGATTTCAGTTTCTAACAACCTGCTAATGCTTATAATTTCAAAAATGACCATTTTTTTTGGTCTTTATTAAAATGAAAAGGTTGATCGAAAAGTTTGGGGGATCTAAGAGTGTGGCAACCCAGTAGTCATGATTACTTCGAATTCTGACAATATGAGGGTCATGCTGCAGGTAGTGCAGCAAGAAGGCACTTATGTGTCTTGCGCATCTCGGAGCCCCAAAATTATTTTCCGGGCTAGATGCAGCTAAAAATTATTTTTAATTTTAAATCTGGTGGAGCTTATTATAGATGGCCTAATAGGATCAGTGCTGCACACTGCTACAAAGCCCAAATTATTTTCCAGTCAAGATACAGATAAACATGATTAGTAATTTGAAAGCTTAAAACGGTTGGTAGGGTGATTTTAACCAATCATCAAGCTTTTACTCTCCCCAGGATGACACAGGGGTAGAAAAGTCGTTTCGGATCCATGATTTGTTCATCTTTATGAACGTGAGTCTGTCTACATTATCAGTGGAGAGCCGCGTGCGCTTATCTGTCAGCACACCACCAGCAGCGCTGAACACACGTTCAGACAGAACGCTGGCTGCGGGGCATGACAAGATCTCCAAGGCGTAAGTGGTTAGCTCCGGCCATTTATCCAGATTGGAAGCCCAAAAAGAGCAAGGGTCCAGTGACACAGTCGTGGCTTCAATGTTTACTTGGAGATACTCCTGTACCATCGTCTCTAGGCGTTGACTATGTGTCAGACTTCTTGTCTCCTGTGGCCTTGCAAAGGATGGGCTAAAAAAGTGGTGAAATGATTCCGCAAAATTGATGTTACCAGCAGATACTGTGGTTCTGTTACGGTTTGAGTGCTGAACACTTGACGGTCCCACGGTTGGCAAGTTGGAACTGTGAGATTCACTACGTGCACCACTGGTGTTTTGTGGAAAAGCACATGTAAGATTCTGCAACAGTCTCTGCTGATACTCCTGCATGCGTGCATCCCTTTCTATGGCAGGAATAATTTCGGCAAATTTTCTTTTGTACCGGGGATCTAACAGTGTGGCAACCCAGTAGTCAGGATTATTTCTAATTCTCACAATTCGAGGGTCATGTTGCAGGTAGTGCAGCAAGAAGGCACTCATGTGTGTTGCGCATCCAGGAGCACCAAGTCCCTGTTGTGTTGGTGGCGAGGTAACAATCATGCTTCCTTCCTCTGTCCTCTCCCCCCAACCTCGCACAACAGAAATGTGATCAAGGTCTCCCTCATCTGATGAGTCTTCCATCAGTTCGTCCTCCACTTCTTCCTGGGCTCCTGCACCTTCCTCACTAGTTTGGCTGCTACCATGCGCCCTGGTAAAACCATCTCCCCCACCCTCACATACCTGCCGCCTTGGTGCTGCCGACCGTCTGGACCTTGCAGATGTTAGCCCTTCCGCATACAACTCCTCCTCCTCTACTTCCTCCACCTCCTCTTGTGCCACCACCTGACTCCGAATTCTGTTTAACATGTGCTCCAGCATGTAAATCAGCGGAATAGTCATGCTGATAATGGCATCATCAGCACTAAACATCTTCGTCGCCATTTCAAAACTGTGCAGAAGGGTGCATAGGTCCCTGATCTGAGACCACTCCTCCAGCGTGATTTGCCCCACCTCTGGATCTCGTTGGCCCAGGCTATACGTCAGAACGTATTGCACCAGGGCTTGTCGGTGCTGCCACAGTCGCTGCAAAATGTGCAGAGTTGAATTCCACCGGGTAGGCACATCGCATTTTAGCCGGTGAAGTGGCAGGCCCAACGACTTCTGTAGAGATGTAAGTCGCTGAGCTGCGGGATGCGAACGGCGGAAGTGAGCACACAGCGACCGTGCCCTCTGCAGAAGGCCATCTAGTCTGGGATAGTGGGCTAAAAATTGCTGGACAACCAGGTTCAACACGTGAGCCATACAAGGCACGTGTGTGACATTGCCCCGGCGAAGGGCCGCACCCAGGTTTGCAGCATTGTCGCACACGGCCTTCCCTGGTTTCAGGTCCAGTGGAGACAGCCATTCATGAAATTGGTTCTCCAGAGCTGACCACAACTCCTCAGCTGTGTGACTCACATTTCCCAGACATTTCAAAGTAAAAACCGCCTGATGACGTTGAGCCCTACTGCCAGCATAGTAAGGAGGTGTGCAGGATCCCTTCTGCGCAGTTAGAAAGCTTGTGGCATGACCAGACAGGCTTTAGGTGCAGGTGGAAGACCGAGAGGAGGTTGAGGAGGCAGAAGCAGTGGAGGAACTTTGACATAAAGAGGATTGACGCACAACTCGTGGGGACGGCAAGACTTGGACAGCAGCCCCTTGTCCTGCTGTCACCATAGTTACCCAGTGCCCAGTCAGCGACATGTAACGCCCCTGTCCATGCCTACTCGTCCAAGTGTCTGTGGTGAAATGCACCCTGTCACACACAGAGTTTCTCAAAGAAGCGGTGATGTTGTATGCGACATGCTGGTGGAGCGCAGGCACACCTTTCTTTGAGAAGTAGTGCCGACTGGGCATCTGGTACTGGGGCACTGCGACGGACATAAGGTCTCGAAAATCCTCTGTGTCCACCAGGCGGAAAGGCAGCATTTCTGTAGCCAAGAGCTTGCAGATGGTGAAATTCAACCTCTTAGCTTTCTCATGGCTAGGAGGAAATGGTCTTTTACTTGTCCACATCTGAGGGACCGAGGGCTGGCTATTGTGCTTAGACGGGGTTGATAAGGGTGTCCCCGGCAAACTGCCAGTCTGTGAGGAAGATGCAGGCGGACATGTTAGGTTGCCTTGATCCAAAGGTGGTGCTATCGATGTCGGACAGCGCTCAACACCAGCTGGTGTTACCACCTCCAAAGAAAATGATGACCTGCCAATCACGCTGGCTGTTGCGGGTAAAGAGGTGGCAGGTCTGCGCCCCAAAACAGGTGTGACTGCTGTCCCCCCAGTCACAGAGGATGAAGAGGCCGCGGATGCACAAGATATGGCAGACGGTGGTTGGCCCGGCCGGCTAGGCCGCATTGTAGCACACTGAGCTTGCCACTGCAACTTATGCTTCATGTCCATGTGCCGGTTCATGCATGAAGTACTCAAACTATGTATTTTTTGGCCTCTACTTAGCTTTTGCTGACAAATGTTACAGATAACACGAGTTGGGTCATCTTTATCGATCTGAAAAAATGCCCAGGCTATGCAAGGCTTAGCACCCATGCGACCTGAAGAGCCACCACGACTTGTGGTGAGAGGCAGAGTTGTGTTTGAGGATGCAGTTGTTGACGTGCTTCCAGTACTACGTCTCTGTCCAGGAAGGCGCAACCTGACCTCGTCGTCACTAGCATCTTCCTCCACCTCCTCTGCTGACCTCATCTCTTGGCTGACTGTGGGTTGACAGTAAGTGGGATCTCCAACCTCATCATCATCACCCTGTGTGTTATCACACCCGTCGTCCTCAGAGCCAACCTGTTCCTGCCCTGACAAAAAACTAAAGTTGTCGCTCCAATCAGGTATTTGAGTCTTATCATCGTCTTCCTCAATGTCTCCACCAACAGGAGTTACAGTTTGGGAATGAGGGTCTACATTATGGTCAGAACCTTCTGCGTCTGGTCCTGGATCCGACTCATAAAGATTCTGGGCATCAGTGCAGATCATTTCCTCGTCTGGATTCACAGAAGCGCTGGAGTCGACCTCTGATTCCCAGGCTATAGTATGAGTAAACAGCTCTGCAGACTCAACCATCTGTTCTACCTCATACTCAGACGGGCAGCTGGAGATTTGGGAGCTGTGAGGAAGCAAGTGCGATTTGGGTGACACCTTTGAGGACTGGAGTATTTGTGATGTTGAAGTTGATGTGGAGGAGAGCCCACTTAAAGGAGCACTTGATATCCGTTGAAGCACCTGCTGTTTTTGTGCCTCATCTGGAATTTGTAGCGATTGGCGTGGCCGTAAGAAAGGGATCTTATCACATTGTCCGCTAAAAGAAGTAGACATTTTAGTTTGGCTGGAAGATGGTCTTTCTTCTGCAGATGTTACTGTTGCTTTAACACCTACCCCACGGACACAACCTTTTTTCCCCTTCCCAACACGCCTATTCCCCTTTCCACCAGCAGCAGGCCTTTTTCCACTCATTTTGGTGGTTAACTAATTCACAACTCTGGAGTTGTTTGCACAAAAAAACAATGGATGGTAACCGAGCAGAGCTGAGTGGCCAAACTGTGGTATTAGGCCAAAACTATTGGCTGGGTTAGATGCAGAAAAAAATTATATTCAATTTGCAACCTGATGGAGGTCAGTATAGATGGACTAATACAACAAGTCCCACACACAGCTAGAAGCCCAATATTTTTTCAGAGGTAGATGCAGAAAAAAATATATTCAGTTAGCAACCTGATGGAGGTCAGTATAGATGGACTAATACAACAAGTCCCACACACAGCTAGAAGCCCAATATTTTTTCAGAGGTAGATGCAGAAACAAATATATTCAGTTTGCAACCTGATGGAGGTCTGTATAGATGGATTAATAGAACAAGTCCCACACACAGCTAGAAGCCCAATATTTTTTCAGAGGTAGATGCAGAAAAAAATATATTCAGTTTGCAACCTGATGGAGGTCAGTATAGATGGACTAATACAACAAGTCCCACACACAGCTAGAAGCCCAATATTTTTTCAGAGGTAGATGCAGAAAAAAATTATATTCAGTTTGCAACCTGATGGAGGTCTGTATAGATGGATTAATAGAACAAGACCCACACACAGCTAGAAGCCCAATATTTTTTCAGAGGTAGATGCAGAAAAAAATATATTCAGTTTGCAACCTGATGGAGGTCAGTATAGATGGACTAATACAACAAATCCCACACACAGCTAGAAGCCCAAATATTTTTTCAGAGGTACTGTAGATGCAGATAAAAATTATTTTTAATTTGCAACCTGATGGAGGTCAGTATAGATGGTCTAATAGAGAAAGTCCGACACACTGCTAGAAGGCCAAATATTTTTTCAGAGCTAGATGCAGAAAAAAAATTAGATTCAGTTTGCAACCTGATGGAGGTCAGTATAGATGGACTAATAGAACAAGTCCCACACACTGCTAGAAGGCCAAATATTTTTTCAGAGCTAGATGCATACAAAAAATTATTTTGAATTTGCAACCTGATGGAGGTCAGTATAGGTGGACTAATAGAACAAGTCCCACACACTGCTAGAAGGCCAAATATTTTTTCAGAGCTAGATGCAGAAAAAAATTATATTCAGTTTGCAACCTGATGGAGGTCTGTATAGATGGATTAATAGAACAAGACCGACACACAGCTAGAAGCCCAATATTTTTTCAGAGGTAGATGCAGAAAAAAATATATTCAGTTTGCAACCTGATGGAGGTCAGTATAGATGGACTAATACAACAAGTCCCACACACAGCTAGAAGCCCAATATTTTTTCAGAGGTAGATGCAGAAAAAAATATATTCAGTTTGCAACCTGATGGAGGTCAGTATAGATGGACTAATACAACAAGTCCCACACACAGCTAGAAGCCCAAATATTTTTTCAGAGGTACTGTAGATGCAGATAAAAATTATTTTTAATTTGCAACCTGATGGAGGTCAGTATAGATGGACTAATAGAGAAAGTCCGACACACTACTAGAAGGCCAAATATTTTTTCAGAGCTAGATGCAGAAAAAAATTATATTCAGTTTGCAACCTGATGGAGGTCTGTATAGATGGATTAATAGAACAAGACCCACACACAGCTAGAAGCCCAATATTTTTTCAGAGGTAGATGCAGAAAAAAATATATTCAGTTTGCAACCTGATGGAGGTCAGTATAGATGGACTAATACAACAAGTCCCACACACAGCTAGAAGCCCAATATTTTTTCAGAGGTAGATGCAGAAAAAAATATATTCAGTTTGCAACCTGATGGAGGTCAGTATAGGTGGACTAATAGAACAAGTCCCACACACTGCTAGAAGGCCAAATATTTTTTCAGAGCTAGATTCAGAAAAAAATTAGATTCAGTTTGCAACCTGATGGAGGTCAGTATAGATGGACTAATAGAATGATGCTATGCCCAAAAGATTTTACTTCACTAGGTGCAGTAAAAAAATTGGTATTCTATACACAGGTGGTATATCTTGCAACACAGATAGGCTACTCCACTGACTAACACACTCTGCAATAGGCCAAAAAGGATTAGCTTTGCTAGATTCAGCCAAATGCTGTGAAAAAAACTTGCACAGCACTGGCACAGACCTGCCTGGCAAAAACTGATGGGAACTGATGTAACCTAGTCCTGAAAAGGACTCCAATTACAATTAGTCTTTACTCCCACAACCTATCTATTTAAGAGCACAGACCTGCCTGATAAAAGTCGTAGGAAATGCTGTAACCTAGTCCTTAAAAGGACTGCAATCACAACTATTCCCTACTCCCAAGCTATCTGTATATTTGTGCGAAAATTGGCTTGAAATTAACAAGGTATAGCGCACACAGCAACAGCGGTGCCGTCTAGCACGCAGCTGCAGCAGTGAGAAAATGGTGGCGACGGGGAAAATGGCTTGGTCTTATAGGGCAAGGACATGTGACATACACTGCCAATGACACATGCCCTTGCTTGTGTGAAAAAAAGCACTTCGCTCCGTGTGTGCGCTGCTGATAGGCTGACAGATTGCACCTCCCCACTGTAAATGCGGGAAAGAGAAAAAAAAATGGAGATCTTCATTGTTCCTGCAGAGATCCATCCCCTGCCCCTCCCCCCACCCCGCTGTACACTCAAACTGCGTATTAACATTAATTTTCATCATTACTGAGAAAAAATCCAGTTATGATTTTGGTGCACGAACAGTTATCGAACATAACCTCGAACAGCCGAATTTTTCTCAAATTGTTCGTGTTCGCCAAACGGCTCGAACACCGCCCAAAACAGCTCGAATTTGAGATTGGCGAACAGTTCGAGTAGAACAACGCTCATCTCTAATAATGGGCGGAACCTGGTGACGGAGAAATGACAGCCGGGGTAGATACAGTTTCCCTCTATGCCAGTCCTTTCACCCAGCTAAAGAATATGGCTGTGGTGAAATACAACTCCCACTGAGAAGCTGTTTCAGATTGAAAAACATTGTGCCCACCAGAGTATTTAATTCTGAGGGCTAACCTTTCTCCCCCGCTCAAGAGCCCCATAGCAGCTGCAAAGTTAGCGCTATCATGAACTTTCCTGAGGTAGAAGCCAAGGCACACCAGAGGATTCTCTTTTGGGACCGTCCAACCCTGCCGAGAAGCAGTCCTGGCTAAGAAAAGTGTGTGGAAAGGTTCCCGGACACTCTATGGCTGCTTTTTTACTGAGGTGGAAACCCACGCAAACACGGGGAGAACATACAAAGTCCTTGCAGATGTTGTCCTTGCTGGGATTTGAACCCAGGATCCCAGCGCTGCAAGGCTTCAGTGCTAACCACTGATCCAATGTGCTGCAGTTCACCCTCTAATATCTAACTGGCTGGAGAAACTTGCACCTACTGCCACTCTATCTTCAGCTCCTTTGTGAGAAAATGTATTTGGGCAGCCACTCAGTCTACCAAATAAAATTCCTGAGAAGGAAATTGGGGACGGCTTCGCTACTGGTACTGGGGGCAGTGCTAATACCATGGCGTCGTACCATAGTTTGCTGGAAATATTCCAGGCTGGTAGGAGGCAAGCAAATTCCCCCAGAAAAGTGCCAGCAGTAATGTTCAGGGACCCATGCTTATGCATGTTATTTCTCAAACCGCATTACAGATCAGGCCATTGTCCAACTCTGTATTTGATGCGCCCCTGGGCCTGAGTCGCGCTGCGTTGCGCACGCGGGAGCCTACCCGGAGCCGGATCAGATGGGGGTAGTAGTCTCGTGGCGTTGACCCGGTCCGTGCCCAGGGAGTCAGACTAAATGGCAGTCTATTAGCAGTAGATGGTGGATGACTACGCCACCCGTTGAATGCAGCTATGGAGCTGCCGCTGCAGGGCAGACCGCTGAGGCCGGTGGAAGGATGGTGCAGCGTGGATGGTATAACCCCCAACGGGAGGGGTATGGCCTCAGGGCAGCCGACGTGGATGATGGGGGTAGCAGGAACCACTCAGAGACGATGCGGTGTAGTTCAGGGTCTTTACTGGTGACAAAGATAGACCCTCCCGGAGTACTTGCTAGCAATCGGGGCCTGGTCAGTCCTTGAGCAGATGGGATCTCCCCTGGCCAGGCGGAGTTGTAGGCCTTCCCAACTAACTGTACTCTTCTGGCTACCTTGCTAGAGGCGGGTAAAAGTAGCCCACGTCCCTGAGTGTACCATGTGGTGCTCACCCGTATGGCCGGTGACTCGGGGCCTTCTAATGGCTTCCGCTCCACGATGGCGGTGCTGGTCCCACGCATGTGACCGTGCCTTCGGGTTTCTGGGCCAGGGGACCTGCAATCCCCTGCCGGTCGGTTTCTGCTGCTGGGTAGAGATTAGTCCCCACAGCCTCGGACTCCGGGTCCGGTAAGAAATCTTCTCAGTTAGGGCGAGCTCTGCAGCTTCCAGCCCCTGACTCCTTGTAACACTGCTCCCACAGGGCTCCTGATGTTCTGTTCCTATATTTGCTTCTTTTCTCTGTCTCTACTTCTTCTCTACTCACTAACCCTGCCTCAGCCCTAGGTTTATATAGGGGAAGTTCTTCCCCTCCCAGGACTGGGCAGGAGGTGTGGCATGCATAGGATTCCTGACCAAGAGACCTCCCACCTGCTCTCAGACGTAATATCTCTATCACTGTGGCAACCAGACCCCTGGGGTGTCACATTCCCCCCTAGTGAAATTTAGTACTCCGGGACTAAACATATTTTTGGAAAAACATAACAAGGTATAACAATTATAATACAATAAGAAAAACACATAAAGATGGTTACGGCATGTCCGTAACCGGGTGCAGTCTTTGAAGAAAGCAAGGTGTCCATTTCACCAAAACAGGGAGACGTAACCAGGTAGGGGTCTGTCCTACCCCGAGTCCTTAACAGTCTTTAGTCCGTCCTGGGTTACGCTCCAACTATGTACAAAGGATTCCCGGTAAATCCACCAAAGACTCCTATAAACAACTAGAAACACATAATTATACACAAGCAACAAGAAACAGGTAACCACAAATAAAACAATTTATACATTTCAAATCCTCCAACGTGCGGGTAACTGGCCTCTAGTGGCCCTAGTGGACCTACGGAGCTGACTGTCTAGCCCTGAACTACAGTGTGTAGGAGCTGTCAAGGGTAAACTGGGCAGCTGTCTACCGGCTCCTTGGCTCACTAGGGGTACGGCAGGCTCACTATAAGCAGAGGGTTGATCCTCCTGTTCTGCTTGTGTGGAGTCTTCTGCCTCCTGGACCGGCTGCTCTTCCAGCTCTACCTGTCGCTCCGTAGGTGCTTGGGATGCTGGTTGGAGGAAGGTGAGTACGGGTACCACAACTGCGCCATTGACTTGAGTCCAAGACCGAGGGAAGTCTCCGAGCACAGTACTAACCATGTCTTCCCTTTCCTCTACGGGTCGAGGGTCTTCTTGTTCCTCTTCAGGGTTCCGTAGCTGTTCGGGACACTTCTTCAGGTGATCCCGGGATACAATGGTTGTGGTTTCACCTCCGTCTTTACTGATGGTACAGACCTTTGGGTTATCGTGGCTTGAGGGCAGTACGGTGTACGGGTCCTTCTCCCACTGGTCGTCCAACTTGTGGAGCCGTCTTTTTCTCTTCAAGACCTGCTCTCCGGGTACCAGGGGAACAGCGGGAGCATACTGGTTGTAAGTTTTCTCTTGTCTTTCCCTAGCCTGACAGAGACTTCGCTCCACGCTCTCCTGTACTCTCCGGTACTGCTGCTGCCTCTCTGTGTCCCAGTCTGCTTCTGGTGAAGTGTCCTCGGGTGTCAGGACTCCCATTTCCAGGTCAACAGGTAACTTACCAGGTCTCGCCCTCATTAGGTAAGCCGGGGTACAGTTGGTGGAACCTACCGGGATGTGGTTGTATAGGTCCACCAGATCGGGCAGCTTCTCAGGCCACAGACCGCGTTCTTCCAGGGGCAACGTTTTCAGAAGATCCATTACCACCTGGTTCATTTTCTCACAAAGTCCATTAGTTTGCGGATGATAGGGTGTCGTCCTTATCTTCCGGCAGCCATACAGAGTGCAGAATTCTTGGAAGACCTCCGCTTCAAAGGCAGGTCCCTGGTCTGTCAACACTTGGTCCGGGTACCCGTGTGGACGGCAGAAATGCTGCTGGAAGGCTCTAGCTGCTGTTCGAGCTGTTAAGTCCTTGACTGGGACGACAACCAAGAACCGGGAGTAGTGATCCACGATGGTTAGTGCGTAGACGTAGCCACTTCTGCTTGGGGTCAGTTTTACATGATCCAAGGCTACCAGTTCCAACGGCTGCCGGGTAACGATGGACTGCAGGGGAGTCTTCTGGCTGGCACGGTCCTTCCTTCTTAGGTTGCACGGGCCACAGTCTCTGCACCACCTCTCGATGGTTCCCCTCATGCCTACCCAGTGGAACCGCTCGCGCAGCAGGAACTCCAGCTTCTTCCATCCGAAGTGTCCAGCCCCGTCGTGGTATGCCTCCATCACCATGGCTGCGTCTCTTCGTGGCACCACTACTTGCCAGATTAGTTCATGCGTCCGGGAGTTAACCATTCTGCGGCACAACTTCCCCTTGTAAAGGAACAGTCTACTCTTTTCTGCCCACAGTTGCTTGGCTTCCTCCGGGGCGTCTGGGTCAAGGCGAGCCTCTGGCCGAGTCAGCATCTCCTTCACCAGCCGGACGGCAGGGTCACTGTCCTGCGTTTCCGCCCAGTTGTAGTGAGGTAAGGGGTTAAGCGTAGCGCCTTGCTTACTCCTTACCCGATGGGAATACTGGATAGTCCCATGACGGTGAAACGCGGGGAGTTCGACTTCTTCCAGTCCCTCTGGATCTTCTACGTCCGGTAGGTTTGGCATCCTGGACAGGGCGTCCGCGTTGGTATTGGAGCGTCCTGCCCGGTATTTGATGGTGAACTCGTAGTTGGACAGGCGGGCCATCCATCTCTGCTCTAGGGCACCGAGTCTTGCCGTGTCCAGGTGTGTCAACGGGTTGTTATCCGTGTACACGACGAACCGGGAAGAAGCGAGGTAGTGCTTAAAGCGTTCGGTGACTGCCCACACCACTGCCAGGAACTCTAGCTTAAATGAGCTGTAATTCTCAGGGTTTCTTTCGGTGGGTCGCAGTTTTCGGCTGGCGTAAGCGATTACTCGCTCTTTCCCCTGCTGGATCTGGGACAGCACGGCTCCTAGCCCGATGTTACTTGCGTCGGTGTAGAGGATAAAGGGCTGGCTGTAATCCGGGTACGCCAGGATTTCATCCCCCGTGAGGGCCATCTTCAGCTGGCGGAAGGACTCTTCTTCCAACTTCTCCCATCTGAAGGGCGGCTTCTGGTTCTTGGCCTTCCGGGACTGGCCTATCAGGAGGTCTTGCATAGGAGCTGCCTTTTTGGTGAAACCGGGGATGAACCTGCGGTAGTAGCCTACCAACCCGAGGAACTGCCGCACTTCCTTTACACTGGAGGGACTTGGCCATTCCTTAATTGCGGTGATCTTATCAGGGTCGGGAGCCACTCCGTCAGCGCTCACCACATGTCCCAGGTACTGCACCTTTGGTTTCAGGAGGTGACACTTGGAGGGTTTCACCTTTAGGCCGTAGCTTGCCAGAGCTTCGAACACTTCCGCCAGGTGTTTCAGGTGGTCCTCATAAGTCTTAGAATATACGATGACATCGTCCAGGTACAACAGGACCGTCTCGAAGTTTCTGTGGCCCAGACAGCACTCCATTAATCGTTGGAAGGTTCCTGGTGCGTTGCAGAGTCCGAACGGCATACAGGTAAATTCGCTAAGTCCCATCGGGGTGGTGAATGCGGTCTTCTCCCGGTCCGCCTCTGCTACAGGAACCTGCCAGTACCCACTAGTGAGATCCAAGGTAGAGAAGAAGTTAGCAGATCTTAAAGCAGCCAAAGACTCCTCTATCCTTGGTAAGGGGTACGCATCCTTGTGTGTGATACGGTTGATTTTCCGGTAATCTACACACATCCTCATGGTGTTGTCTTTCTTTTTGACTAAGACTAGTGGAGCTGCCCAGGGGCTACAGCTATCCCTGATCACCCCAGCCTCCTTCATGTCTCTAAGCATCCCCTTGGCGTGTTGGTAGTGTGCAGGGGGTACGGGTCGATACCTCTCTTTTATGGGAGGATGGTCTCCCGTGGGGATGTGGTGTTCTACCCCCTTGACTCGCCCGAAGTCTAACGGGTGTTTACTAAACACTCTCTCGTACTCTTGAACCACCCGATAGACTCCCTGTTTCTGGTGTGAGGGAGTGGAGTCAGTACCCAAATGTAGTTGCTGACACCAATCCTCCATTGTTTTCTTAGAGCCGTTACCTTCCTCCGGGTGAGATGGAGGCAAGGGTTCCACAGATTGTATAGCATTTTGGTTAATGGTATATAATTTGGCTAGCGTGGCATACCGGGGCAGGTACATTTCCCTCTTCCCGATATTGATTATGCAAACGGGCACCCTTCCATGGCGTACATTAACCACCCCCCGTGCTGTCAAGATGGTGGGCCTACTGTCTGAGTAAACTGGTTCTACCATGGCCTGGTAATCTCTACCTCTCAGACCAATAGCTGCCCGGCACCAAATCATCATTTCACTTTTTGGGGGCATGGCAATAGGGAAAGGGTCACACATTCTCACGCTACCAATCTCACCGCCGGAGAGTTCCACCTGTTGCCGTCGCATCAGTGCCCGGATCTCTTTTTGGAGCACTCGCTGCTCGCCGGAGCTGGCGTTCTTGGCAACCTGCTGTAAAAGGAAAATCACCTCTGCAAGACAATTTTCAATTACATTAGTTCCTAGAGTTATCTTTGGGTGACTCTCGTGTTTGTCAATGTCTACAATGATCAGTCCCTGTGCTGCCAGTTCAACTCTACCAATTTTAATGGTCACCTCTTTAAATCCGATCTGTGGCACGGGCTGACCATTGCTGGCGATGATACTCAAGTCGTCGTCAGGGTAGCGGGTAATATCCGAGTCATTCCAGTACTGCTTGAAGAGCACGTACGGGATGGTGGTGACCTGTGACCCGGTGTCCAGTAGGGCACTCATAGGAATGCCATCCAGTACCACAGGCAAGACTGGACGTCCTCCCACATATTTGTCGCGCCAGTTCGATGGGCCTGATGATCTTTTTCCTAGGGGTTGGCCCTCTACCCTAGGTTGTGCCAGTTTAAAGGACAGTACCTTGCCATATGTCCGGGTTGATTACAGCGGCGGCAGATGGGTCGTCCGTCCTCGTTGTATCGGTCGCTGGGTCTTCCTCTGGCCGGTGGGGTCCTCCTTGGTCGACGCCACGGGATGTCCTCCGGTCCGGATGCCAGCTGGAGCTTCCCTGGAGTGGAAACCTGTAAAGACTGCACAGTTCGGGTTAGCGCAGCAACGCTTTTAGCTAGCTCTTGGACCTGATGGTGCAGGTCTGGAGCCGAGTCATTGTTCAAAGCCTGCGCATCAGCTCCCACAGGCCCTGCCGACAAGGGCGCCGCCTCCTGGTGGTAAGTGGTAGTGGGGCGTCTGTGGGTCACAACGCCACCTGGTGCCGGTTCTCGGAGCACCCGGATGGCTCTGTCCTTGAACTGTGCAAATCCCAGATGAGGGTCCTGTAAGGCCATTGCCCGCAACTGGGTTCGGTGGGCATTGCAATATAAACCCTCTATAAATTGTTCAGTTAACAGCCTGTCCTCGTCTCCCACGCCGTCAGGGTCGGTCTGCTTAATGGCTGTCAGGGCTTCTTGTAGGTTTAATGCATAGTCCCTGATACTCTCATGTGCCCGCTGTTTGCACCCGTAGAATCTGAGCTTGATCTCGGCTGAGGTGCGGGTATCAAAGGTGTCCCTCAGCCGGGTTAGTATCCCTGCGACAGTCCTCCCCCCAGGTGGCCAGGACTTTACCTCCCTTTGGGCTGCCCCGGTTAATTGGGCCACCAGGATGCTTACTTTTTGCTCTTCTGTGAGGGGGTACACCTGGAAGAGGCTATCCAGTTTTTCTCTAAAGTCCTGCAGGGTATGTGACTCCCCTGAGTACTGGGGTAGCCAGGCTGCCCCCGGGATATAGGGCATGGTGAAAGGCATGACCGCAACAGCGGTGGCGCTGGCGGGGGTTGGAGCGGTGAAGCTCTTCTCCGTATCCGACATCCTTCTCCCCCCTAGTGGACCGTGGCCTACCTTGCGATGATCCTCTTCCGTAGGCCGCGGCTCCGCAGTGGATCGTCAGGGTTGAGGACCTTCCGTCGCGCTCCTGTGATGTCGGCGTCTGCTGGGCTCCTTCCAGGACCTTACGCAACGTCCGGACGTGAGGCGGGGCTTCAGTTCTCGCACGCTTTCGGAGTCCACGCCCCTCTTCTTCCCGCGCGGCATCTCCAAGATGGCGGCCAACGGCGGGAAAACTCCACAGATGGCGGGAAGAAGGCTGAAGATGGCGCCGGATGGCGGGAAAACCTCACGGATGGCGGGAAGAAGGCTGAAGATGGCGCCGGACGGCGGGAGTCTTCAGGGATGGCGGGAAGAAGGCTGAAGATGGCGCCGGATGGTGGGAAAACTTCATGGATGGTAAGTTTTAAAAGTCTCTTTTTCAGGCACGCAGTACCCGGTGGTTGCGGGCACGAAATCCTGCCGACTACGCCAAAAGTTGACGCGCCCCTGGGCCTGAGTCGCGCTGCGTTGCGCACGCGGGAGCCTACCCGGAGCCGGATCAGATGGGGGTAGTAGTCTCGTGGCGATGACCCGGTCCGTGCCCAGGGAGTCAGACTAAGTGGCAGTCTATTAGCAGTAGATGGTGGATGACTACGCCACCCGTTGAATGCAGCTATGGAGCTGCCGCTGCAGGGCAGACCGCTGAGGCCGGTGGAAGGATGGTGCAGCGTGGATGGTATAACCCCCAACGGGAGGGGTATGGCCTCAGGGCAGCCGACGTGGATGATGGGGGTAGCAGGAACCACTCAGAGACGATGCGGTGTAGTTCAGGGTCTTTACTGGTGACAAAGATAGACCCTCCCGGAGTACTTGCTAGCAATCGGGGCCTGGTCAGTCCTTGAGCAGATGGGATCTCCCCTGGCCAGGCGGAGTTGTAGGCCTTCCCAACTAACTGTACTCTTCTGGCTACCTTGCTAGAGGCGGGTAAAAGTAGCCCACGTCCCTGAGTGTACCGTGTGGTGCTCACCCGTATGGCCGGTGACTCGGGGCCTTCTAATGGCTTCCGCTCCACGATGGCGGTGCTGGTCCCACGCATGTGACCGTGCCTTCGGGTTTCTGGGCCAGGGGACCTGCAATCCCCTGCCGGTCGGTTTCTGCTGCTGGGTAGAGATTAGTCCCCACAGCCTCGGACTCCGGGTCCGGTAAGAAATCTTCTCAGTCAGGGCGAGCTCTGCAGCTGCCAGCCCCTGACTCCTTGTAACACTGCTCCCACAGGGCTCCTGATGTTCTGTTCCTATATTTGCTTCTTTTCTCTGTCTCTACTTCTTCTCTACTCACTAACCCTGCCTCAGCCCTAGGTTTATATAGGGGAAGTTCTTCCCCTCCCAGGACTGGGCAGGAGGTGTGGCATGCATAGGATTCCTGACCAAGAGACCTCCCACCTGCTCTCAGACGTAATATCTCTATCACTGTGGCAACCAGACCCCTGGGGTGTCACATTTTCAAGAAATTAAATGCGCAAAGAAAGATGTGTGTGTGTGTCAAAGCACCACCGACAAGGGCGAGTTGATGTTGGACGGGCTACCATTGCTTCTGCAACAAGCTGCATTAAAGGACTTCCTGTGAGAAATGACATACAGGGTAGATACGGTTTCCCTCTATGCCAGTCCTTTCACCGAGCTAAATACAACTGTCAGCAAAAAAAAGTTGTGGACTGACTCCGTACCGTCCCTGGCCACATTCACCTGTCCACGTGTTTGTGGTTAGGCGGTCCTTCCCAGTAAGTTCACTGGGGAGGGGACGGGTAATGTTGTGGGACCCGTGCTTGTGGAAGGCGGAGGCGATACTGGGAAATATAGTGGCGGCTGGGGACCGAGTATGGACACCCGGCCGCTGCCGGTATGAGGTTGTGAAAATCTTCCGCCTCCACGAGCTTAATAGGCCACATTTCAAGTGCAAGCAGCTGTCAAAAATTTGGCAGTATAGTGTTGAAGCCTGTGGGTGGGTGGCTGGCTGCCTGCATACTTGCGCTTGCATTCCAAGGAATGGGGTAGGGACAACTGAACGCTGCAGTGGGACAAGGACGTGGAGGGTGATTGTTGCAAGTCTGCAATGACAGGTGCATGGCGGGAGGCATCTTCGCATGCGCCAAGGATCACTTATGATGGGCACACTTTTAGGCAGTGACCTGGAAGTCAGAGATGCTTCCAGAGGTCTTCCCCATGCTGTTCCCATGTCTTTTCAGCACTGTATGCATGTGTCTGATGATGTGTCACACACCACATGGCCAGATAAGGTTGTAAAATGTTAAAATTACATTTCCTGGTGAATGCATTTGTCTTGGTTGAAAGCAATGCAAAAGTGCAAAAACGCATCAAAAACGCAACGTGTGAACATAGCCCAAGGTGTGGAGGAGCATTTTTGGTTTTGGTTATTCATTTTGCCTTTTATACAAGTCATTACCCTGGAAAGGATGTCCCTTAACATATTTCCCAGGAATATCCATTTTGGCTTCGTTTTTGTATGTTTTATTGTGAGTCCGTAAAAGTGGCGTAATACTCTGACCACGTTGTTGACAGCAGTGACCTGGGAGTCAGAAATGCTTACAGGGGTCTTCCCCATGCTGTTTCCATGTCATTTGAGCACTGTTCCCATCAATTTGGGCAATTTTTAGGCCATCTGCAGACCGCCGGGGGGAGCCTGAAAAATGCTCGAGTTTCCCATAGACTTATGTAGCACCCTGAGGATTCGGCTGCTACAGGGGTATTGCACCTCAACCCAGAGGTGTGATATTCCACTCCCGGGTAAGGATGGAGTGTGGAACTGAGCTCAGAAAGCTGCATGCACTACACACATCCCATTTCCGAGGAACAGACCAACGGTACTCCCACTTAGAAATGTGCAGGTACGACCGAGTCTGTTCCTGGCTGGAGTGGGAGGGGGGTGGTACATCCCAGTAGTGTAGGGGCAGATAGGGGGAGCAGCCTGGGTAAAGATAGGAGCTCATTGGGTGCTGGTCACCTGAGCTCACACATAGAGGGAGTATATAAGGTGGGCACCATCAAAGATCAGGGTCAGTCAGTCTGTGAGAGGTCAGTCAGTCTTTTGCAGAGTCAGAGGAAGAAAGCAGAAGAGCAGAGCAGCCCCAGAGCAAGAGTGAGAGAGGAGAGAAGGAGAGACCCAGAGGGGGAGACAGAAGGAACTCTGAGAACCCAAGTACAACCCTAGGGTGAAGAGTTGGCAACAGGGTACCGGATCCCAAACTGGTGGGGGCTAAAGCATACCTCAGCCAGAGACCGGAGGCCGTGGGCAGGATCTGCCACGGCCACCCACCACATCCACCCTGAAGGCAAACCACGTGTAGGGTCAGGGAACCCAAGGCCAAGGGTCTCCCAACAGAAGGCCCGAGGGAGCTGGACCTAGGTGGATCCCTGGTGGGGACGGCCAGAAGAAAGGACAAGAAGGAGGGCTCAGGGACACGCTCCGGACTTGCTTGGGGGTTGGCTGAATCCAGGACCTGGTGGACGCAGCACGGCTCGGGTGGTCACTCAAGGCCGGAGTGACCGGAATATCTGCAGTAAGTAAACACCCTGAACTGCACAACCCGACTCTGTCTTTAATTATCATCTACGCTGCACCACCACAACCCCCATCCTCTGCACCTGACCCCCTGAGGCCATACCCCTCCCGTTGGGGGTTATACTATCTAAAGCTGCACCAACGCCATCAGCCTCAGCGGACCCTGCTGCAGCGGCGGCCGTAGTGACCGCAATCCAACGGGTGGCGTAGTCGACATAACGAACTTTGTAACATCTGTAGGACTGCCACATACTCTGAGCTTGACACCCTGGGCACGGACCGGGTCACAGCCACTCGGAGACTACAACCCCCATCTGATCCGGCTCCGGGTATTCCCCTAAAGAATATGGCCCAGGGGGCGCGTCAACTTTGGCGTAGTCGGCAGGATTACGTGCCCACAACAACCGGGTACTGCGTGCCTGAAGAAAAGAACGAGTTTACCTCAAAAAGAAGTCTCCTGCCGGTTCCGGAGGGTCCCCGCCATCGGACTCCATCACAGGTCGATTCCCGCCGGTTGTCCGCCATTAACAGCTTTTTCCCGCCATCTGCAGAGTTTCCCGCCACTGGGAGACGATTCCCGCCATTTCCAAAGGTTTCCCGCCTTGTCAGAGCGGACGCCATTATGGGCGTGCCAGAGGGTGGCAAGAGGCCACCTCCCATCGTGGGCCAGGACCGAAAATGGCGCCAAAAGTGGAAACCGCCCCCACCAACAGAGACTGTGATGCTAGAGGTGTCTGTCAGCGTGAAAGAACTGCCCCTGGAGCTGACAATCACCAAGTGGCCCCGGGACCGCCCTCGAAGTGGGAGGACTGAGAAGAAGAGAGCAAAGATGGGTGTCGCCTGGAGCAGTCTGGAGAGAGCGCACCCGGAGACAAGAAGCCTAGAGCTGAGTCCAGAAGAAGCTTACCCGGAGATGGGAGAAGAGCAGAGCAGCACCGGCCCGCTGGCCAGGAGCCTGCCGGGAACAGCAGGAGGAGAGCAGAGCAGCACCGACCCGTTGGTCAGGAGCCTGCTAGAAGCAACGACCCCACTAGGCCTAGTGGAGGTCCTAGCACAGCTCCCCCGAGATCGGGAGTGTGCGCAGACCGCTCTGGAGGGCCTCGCAAGGAGGATGGCCCGGGTGCAACGAGAGACGTTAGCGGAGTGGAGCCGAGAGATGGCCCAGCAGACAAGAACCCGTCAGCGGAGCACGCCACCCGAGACGAGGAGACAGACCGCCTCTGAGGATGGCGCAGGAGGACTGAAGGCCGGAGACGGCGCCGAGAAGGGAGCCGAACGAAAGGAGGCAGGTAAAGGGGACGTCTCTACCCCAAGCCGGGAAACCGCGTGCCTGCCCCAGCTCCCCGTCGCAGAGCCCGAAGTACCCCCTGCCGTGCCCGTAACCGCAACGTCACCGCCACAGACTAGGCCTCAACCGGAAGCCGCAGCCGCGACCCCTGTGACGTCACACGCCTCGACCCCGAGCGTGACCAAGCAGGAAGTACCACCAGCCTGGTCGCAAGGCCTAGTACCCCCGGGCGCCGCAATACCAACAGCGCCCCCTACCTCCGCGGAGCCACCGGCCTGGTCGCAGGGCCAAGTAGCCCAGGGCGCCACCGTCCTTACGGTGCCCTTCACTTTCCAGGTGCCCCAGGCCTGGCCGCAAGGCCTGGGCAACCTGGGCGCCGCCACCACCACCGCGCCCATAAAACCTAAAGTGCCGCATCTGGGAGAAGATCTGTTCGCCCAACACACATGGCCGGACGGGCAGCCCTTTGTCTGGCCCAGGGAGTACTACGAACAAGAGCTCCAAAAGAGGGCAAGGCCCATGTGTGAACCCCTGATCCCGGCTCCAAAGCCCGTAAAAAGGATCTCGCCCCCGCTAGCAGAAGCGCAGTTTGAGTGGGACCCCACCGGAGAAGACCTCATGGGGTTCACTCAGGAGACCCGGGCAGCCGCAGCGGAGCGTGCAGAGTGCTGCCGCCAGCAGCTCGAGGTCTCTGAGAGGGAACGGAGAGAGAGGCGGGTCCGGGAACAACAAGCCCAGATAAGGAGCGCGGAGCAGAAGAGCCGGGCCAGGAGAGACCCCCGTGCAGCGCATAGTCCCCGCACCACCGGGACTGTGATCAAGTTTAACATGCAGCATGGGTGGGGCTTCATCCGAGACCACCGCACCCCAGGCGACGTCTTCGTGACCAGGAGAGACGTTGAGTCCCACCTACCGGAGGGACACAGAGGTCGTGACCTTTACATCGGGGACGAGGTCACCTTCACCCGGCACAAGTGTGCCAAAGGACCCTACGCCCTCCATGTGCATCGCCTGACGGAGGAAGAGCTGCGGTGTGAGGAGGAAGAACAAGAGGACCCGGACGGGTCTGAAGCTAAAGGTAACCACAAAGAAAGAGCAGGAGGACGTCGTCGTTAAGTACAGCAGAGTACAAGCTGTATATAGTTGCCCGTCGGGGCACAGTGAACTGTTGCTAATATAGTCCCCGTTGGGACCAGCAAGTGTGAACTGTTTACCCGTTTATCCCTTAAATCCCACTGACCGAGGACTGAGAGCGGTCATTCCTCCCTAATACCTGGCCGAGGACTGAGAGCGGCCATATCCCTTGTAAATAGTTGCGCGTCCTAAAGCGCCCCCTACTGGTTTTATAGGAAAGCCACGAGTTCCAAAGACTGTCGCACTTTACCCGGTCACACGTTGCACAGTGACCGGAGGAGGAGCTAGAAGCGAGGAAAAGTCTACAAGAATGTTATTAATATGAAAAGTTTTATTGATATACATATATATAATGTTTTATATGATGTTTTATATGTTTATGAAAAAAAAAAAAAATGTATGTTTGTGGATGTTTATCTCTTGCAGCCCGAGGACGTGCTGTGGTTTACCAGGGGGGAATGTAGCACCCTGAGGATTCGGCTGCTACAGGGGTATTGCACCTCAACCCAGAGGTGTGATATTCCACTCCCGGGTAAGGATGGAGTGTGGAACTGAGCTCAGAAAGCTGCATGCACTACACACATCCCATTTCCGAGGAACAGACCAACGGTACTCCCACTTAGAAATGTGCAGGTACGACCGAGTCTGTTCCTGGCTGGAGTGGGAGGGGGGTGGTACATCCCAGTAGTGTAGGGGCAGATAGGGGGAGCAGCCTGGGTAAAGATAGGAGCTCATTGGGTGCTGGTCACCTGAGCTCACACATAGAGGGAGTATATAAGGTGGGCACCATCAAAGATCAGGGTCAGTCAGTCTGTGAGAGGTCAGTCAGTCTTTTGCAGAGTCAGAGGAAGAAAGCAGAAGAGCAGAGCAGCCCCAGAGCAAGAGTGAGAGAGGAGAGAAGGAGAGACCCAGAGGGGGAGACAGAAGGAACTCTGAGAACCCAAGTACAACCCTAGGGTGAAGAGTTGGCAACAGGGTACCGGATCCCAAACTGGTGGGGGCTAAAGCATACCTCAGCCAGAGACCGGAGGCCGTGGGCAGGATCTGCCACGACCACCCACCACATCCACCCTGAAGGCAAACCACGTGTAGGGTCAGGGAACCCAAGGCCAAGGGTCTCCCAACAGAAGGCCCGAGGGAGCTGGACCTAGGTGGATCCCTGGTGGGGACGGCCAGAAGAAAGGACAAGAAGGAGGGCTCAGGGACACGCTCCGGACTTGCTTGGGGGTTGGCTGAATCCAGGACCTGGTGGACGCAGCACGGCTCGGGTGGTCACTCAAGGCCGGAGTGACCGGAATATCTGCAGTAAGTAAACACCCTGAACTGCACAACCCGACTCTGTCTTTAATTATCATCTACGCTGCACCACCACAACCCCCATCCTCTGCACCTGACCCCCTGAGGCCATACCCCTCCCGTTGGGGGTTATACTATCTAAAGCTGCACCAACGCCATCAGCCTCAGCGGACCCTGCTGCAGCGGCGGCCGTAGTGACCGCAATCCAACGGGTGGCGTAGTCGACATAACGAACTTTGTAACATCTGTAGGACTGCCACATACTCTGAGCTTGACACCCTGGGCACGGACCGGGTCACAGCCACTCGGAGACTACAACCCCCATCTGATCCGGCTCCGGGTATTCCCCTAAAGAATATGGCCCAGGGGGCGCGTCAACTTTGGCGTAGTCGGCAGGATTACGTGCCCACAACAACCGGGTACTGCGTGCCTGAAGAAAAGAACGAGTTTACCTCAAAAAGAAGTCTCCTGCCGGTTCCGGAGGGTCCCCGCCATCGGACTCCATCACAGGTCGATTCCCGCCGGTTGTCCGCCATTAACAGCTTTTTCCCGCCATCTGCAGAGTTTCCCGCCACTGGGAGACGATTCCCGCCATTTCCAAAGGTTTCCCGCCTTGTCAGAGCGGACGCCATTATGGGCGTGCCAGAGGGTGGCAAGAGGCCACCTCCCATCGTGGGCCAGGACCGAAAATGGCGCCAAAAGTGGAAACCGCCCCCACCAACAGAGACTGTGATGCTAGAGGTGTCTGTCAGCGTGAAAGAACTGCCCCTGGAGCTGACAATCACCAAGTGGCCCCGGGACCGCCCTCGAAGTGGGAGGACTGAGAAGAAGAGAGCAAAGATGGGTGTCGCCTGGAGCAGTCTGGAGAGAGCGCACCCGGAGACAAGAAGCCTAGAGCTGAGTCCAGAAGAAGCTTACCCGGAGATGGGAGAAGAGCAGAGCAGCACCGGCCCGCTGGCCAGGAGCCTGCCGGGAACAGCAGGAGGAGAGCAGAGCAGCACCGACCCGTTGGTCAGGAGCCTGCTAGAAGCAACGACCCCACTAGGCCTAGTGGAGGTCCTAGCACAGCTCCCCCGAGATCGGGAGTGTGCGCAGACCGCTCTGGAGGGCCTCGCAAGGAGGATGGCCCGGGTGCAACGAGAGACGTTAGCGGAGTGGAGCCGAGAGATGGCCCAGCAGGCAAGAACCCGTCAGCGGAGCACGCCACCCGAGACGAGGAGACAGACCGCCTCTGAGGATGGCGCAGGAGGACTGAAGGCCGGAGACGGCGCCGAGAAGGGAGCCGAACGAAAGGAGGCAGGTAAAGGGGACGTCTCTACCCCAAGCCGGGAAACCGCGTGCCTGCCCCAGCTCCCCGTCGCAGAGCCCGAAGTACCCCCTGCCGTGCCCGTAACCGCAACGTCACCGCCACAGACTAGGCCTCAACCGGAAGCCGCAGCCGCGACCCCTGTGACGTCACACGCCTCGACCCCGAGCGTGACCAAGCAGGAAGTACCACCAGCCTGGTCGCAAGGCCTAGTACCCCCGGGCGCCGCAATACCAACAGCGCCCCCTACCTCCGCGGAGCCACCGGCCTGGTCGCAGGGCCAAGTAGCCCAGGGCGCCACCGTCCTTACGGTGCCCTTCACTTTCCAGGTGCCCCAGGCCTGGCCGCAAGGCCTGGGCAACCCGGGCGCCGCCACCACCACCGCGCCCATAAAACCTAAAGTGCCGCATCTGGGAGAAGATCTGTTCGCCCAACACACATGGCCGGACGGGCAGCCCTTTGTCTGGCCCAGGGAGTACTACGAACAAGAGCTCCAAAAGAGGGCAAGGCCCATGTGTGAACCCCTGATCCCGGCTCCAAAGCCCGTAAAAAGGATCTCGCCCCCGCTAGCAGAAGCGCAGTTTGAGTGGGACCCCACCGGAGAAGACCTCATGGGGTTCACTCAGGAGACCCGGGCAGCCGCAACGGAGCGTGCAGAGTGCTGCCGCCAGCAGCTCGAGGTCTTTGAGAGGGAACGGAGAGAGAGGCGGGTCCGGGAACAACAAGCCCAGATAAGGAGCGCGGAGCAGAAGAGCCGGGCCAGGAGAGACCCCCGTGCAGCGCATAGTCCCCGCACCACCGGGACTGTGATCAAGTTTAACATGCAGCATGGGTGGGGCTTCATCCGAGACCACCGCACCCCAGGCGACGTCTTCGTGACCAGGAGAGACGTTGAGTCCCACCTACCGGAGGGACACAGAGGTCGTGACCTTTACATCGGGGACGAGGTCACCTTCACCCGGCACAAGTGTGCCAAAGGACCCTACGCCCTCCATGTGCATCGCCTGACGGAGGAAGAGCTGCGGTGTGAGGAGGAAGAACAAGAGGACCCGGACGGGTCTGAAGCTAAAGGTAACCACAAAGAAAGAGCAGGAGGACGTCGTCGTTAAGTACAGCAGAGTACAAGCTGTATATAGTTGCCCGTCGGGGCACAGTGAACTGTTGCTAATATAGTCCCCGTTGGGACCAGCAAGTGTGAACTGTTTACCCGTTTATCCCTTAAATCCCACTGACCGAGGACTGAGAGCGGTCATTCCTCCCTAATACCTGGCCGAGGACTGAGAGCGGCCATATCCCTTGTAAATAGTTGCGCGTCCTAAAGCGCCCCCTACTGGTTTTATAGGAAAGCCACGAGTTCCAAAGACTGTCGCACTTTACCCGGTCACACGTTGCACAGTGACCGGAGGAGGAGCTAGAAGCGAGGAAAAGTCTACAAGAATGTTATTAATATGAAAAGTTTTATTGATATATATATATATAATGTTTTATATGATGTTTTATATGTTTATGAAAAAAAAAAAAAATGTATGTTTGTGGATGTTTATCTCTTGCAGCCCGAGGACGTGCTGTGGTTTACCAGGGGGGAATGTAGCACCCTGAGGATTCGGCTGCTACAGGGGTATTGCACCTCAACCCAGAGGTGTGATATTCCACTCCCGGGTAAGGATGGAGTGTGGAACTGAGCTCAGAAAGCTGCATGCACTACACACATCCCATTTCCGAGGAACAGACCAACGGTACTCCCACTTAGAAATGTGCAGGTACGACCGAGTCTGTTCCTGGCTGGAGTGGGAGGGGGGTGGTACATCCCAGTAGTGTAGGGGCAGATAGGGGGAGCAGCCTGGGTAAAGATAGGAGCTCATTGGGTGCTGGTCACCTGAGCTCACACATAGAGGGAGTATATAAGGTGGGCACCATCAAAGATCAGGGTCAGTCAGTCTGTGAGAGGTCAGTCAGTCTTTTGCAGAGTCAGAGGAAGAAAGCAGAAGAGCAGAGCAGCCCCAGAGCAAGAGTGAGAGAGGAGAGAAGGAGAGACCCAGAGGGGGAGACAGAAGGAACTCTGAGAACCCAAGTACAACCCTAGGGTGAAGAGTTGGCAACAGGGTACCGGATCCCAAACTGGTGGGGGCTAAAGCATACCTCAGCCAGAGACCGGAGGCCGTGGGCAGGATCTGCCACGGCCACCCACCACATCCACCCTGAAGGCAAACCACGTGTAGGGTCAGGGAACCCAAGGCCAAGGGTCTCCCAACAGAAGGCCCGAGGGAGCTGGACCTAGGTGGATCCCTGGTGGGGACGGCCAGAAGAAAGGACAAGAAGGAGGGCTCAGGGACACGCTCCGGACTTGCTTGGGGGTTGGCTGAATCCAGGACCTGGTGGACGCAGCACGGCTCGGGTGGTCACTCAAGGCCGGAGTGACCGGAATATCTGCAGTAAGTAAACACCCTGAACTGCACAACCCGACTCTGTCTTTAATTATCATCTACGCTGCACCACCACAACCCCCATCCTCTGCACCTGACCCCCTGAGGCCATACCCCTCCCGTTGGGGGTTATACTATCTAAAGCTGCACCAACACCATCAGCCTCAGCGGACCCTGCTGCAGCGGCGGCCGTAGTGACCGCAATCCAACGGGTGGCGTAGTCGACATAACGAACTTTGTAACATCTGTAGGACTGCCACATACTCTGAGCTTGACACCCTGGGCACGGACCGGGTCACAGCCACTCGGAGACTACAACCCCCATCTGATCCGGCTCCGGGTATTCCCCTAAAGAATATGGCCCAGGGGGCGCGTCACTTACATTGGGCTCGTTGCTCGGTTCGAGCACCTGAGTATTCCAATTTGCTCGACCCGAACATCGAGCACCCGAGCATTTTATTGCTCGCTCATCACTAATGATAACGCTCATCAGCGTCGCTTCCTCACGTTGCAGTCAGCGAGACACTGCGGCTCTAATGAGTGTTGTTGTTAGTACCTGAAGCCTCTGAATAGCAGTCACTTTACTGCTATTCACAGTCACCGGAGCCAGATTCGGGGAACGTGGACTACATTTAGTGCTCGCTCATCACTAATGATGATGTGTAGACAAGATGACAGCCTTTTGGGCAAGTATACAATTAATCATTATCACGTGTGTATTGTGGTGTACTTTTTTCCAGATTTGTGCATTGGTACTACATCCCTTCAATCAACCACCTCCTTGGCGAAATGCATGCCACGTGTGTTTCATGGGTGATGCTTATATCTGTTGAATTAGGCATTTTGCTTAGATCACCTATGTCACTTTTCTTTTCTGTGGTCTCTTCTCTTGCTCATGCACTTGATATTTAGTATCATTGTTCGCCTCAACTATTAGGTAGACGTTATATACCATTTGATATGTCACTTACTAGACAGCTTGCTGTAGTTTTAAAAATGTAATCTAACCACACCCCCACCACTGATTGGCAGCTTTCTTTGTACACTGTGCATAGGCAGAAATTTGCAAATCATTGGTGCGGGGGTGATTATACAAAGCTCAGCATTCATAAAACTGGTAGATCTGCACCAGATAAAGCAGTTTTTTATCAAACTGGAGCACCCAGTAAAGTAAGTGATACATCACTGGAATCAGGGCGTCTGCCCTTATATCATGCTGCTCTCAAATGGAGTGGCAAAAGCCTGATGACAAAATCCCATTAAACAAATTCAGGATCATGTGGTAGATTAAACTTTATATGTTGTTCTGTTTTATTTACCATTTTTATCTAGGATTTAGAAGTGTTTCAATATAAGACATTTTTATTCTTTTGTACTTGCACAGTGTTTTTTTAGGTATTTATGTTTCTATAAGTGGTATCAGGACATGAATAAACCACAGAGTTTAGGGAATGTTTATTTGAGAGCATAAAGTGAGTTTTCCACTGTACTGCTTACATATTGTTTATAAGTCAATTATGCTGATCCATGAACCATCCACAGCAATCTATTTGGGACCAATTTGTGCATCTCAGGTTATTGCACAGAAGACAATAACTTTACCTGAGTGCATGAGAGACTGACAACTCTGCCCCAGCTGATATCCACTGAGATATTGAAAGGAATATGCTAATTACATGATGTTTGATAAAATGTGATATTCATTTAAATAAGAGTACAGAACAAATACTTCTCATCTTATGAGAAAACTGGATATTTTGCCAATTCTTCCATGTTGCTACAGATACTAATGTTAGAAATTCTGTATTTTCGGATATAAGTCACATTGGCTATGCTGACTATGCAGTCTGCACCTCTAAATAAGAACACTGTTCCTCAAGTATAATATATTGTTGGCTATACCTGTAATATAACATTAGATTTATCTTATCAGTTTATGCGCTTATCTTTTATCTGCTGCATTATGCTACAGAGCTCCATTATTGGGAAAAAATATACTACTTTTAATTTTTGGCACGGACTTCTCGTACCGATTTGCTTTGCGTTCTCCGTGGCTGTATTTAGTCTCAAGATACCCCTGAAAAAGATCATAAACTACAAAGCTTCAACTTTGAGATTGCAGGAAAACTTGGCACTGCAGCACTTACTGATATCTATATGTGCATCACTTTTATGGGTACCGCTGATAACGAAAGTCAATGCTAACAGTAACAAGCACTTGATTAATATGTTTCCTTTTATTATATATTTTTTTAGTATTTAGCAGCGTAAAGTAATAATATCACATTTACGAGACAGTCTTACTTCTAGGCCACGGCCCCACTATCAGTATTCGGTCAGTATTTTTTTTTTCAGGAGTGGGAGCCAAAACCAGGTGAGGATCAATCAGTGAAAATGTATAATAGAAACAAGTCACCAATTCTGCATTTATCACCCACTCCTGGTTTTGGCTCCCACTCCTGAGAAAAAATACTGACCAAATACTGATAGTGGGGTCGTGACCTTATAGAATTAAACTGTTCAGTCACCACGGGAACAGTGCCAGCACGGTAGCTGAGTGTAGGTTTTTTTTTATTTTATTGGGACCAAACATTTAGTTCAAGAAGGGGTTGTCCTAGTAGTGGACAACCCCTTTAACTCCTTCCTGACATATGACGTAAGCCCGCATCATTGCTGACAGATGATTGCTGTGTTTTTCATCCATCATCTGCTTCCAATATCAGCAAGCTCTGCCTACTGCTTTTAGCTCCTTAAATGTTGCTAACAATCTCTAACATCAGCATTTACAGCGTATAACCCAGGGGCACGCCATTCCGAACTCCCACCACCCACCTTGCATGCCCATTAGTTGCAATGGCTGTTGGGGGTCTGCTCAAGACCCCCATGCCTGCCATGATAGTACCCCTATAAGGACCAGCCTGTGGAGACCAAGATTGTTTACCATATGCTGCAATAATATATAAACATATTGAATCACCCACTTTTCTCCCATTAAAATTTGGTATCTCCACATTCATAGAAGTCAGGTCTGTCAAAATATAAAGATAATTAACCAGATGCCACACCCCTGCAAAAGAATGCAATAAGTAGAGATCAAATCATTATATCTAACCCAAAACGACATCATTAGGAAAGTCAGCTCAGGGTGAAAACAGCCCTCACTAATACCTTATGGGTCTCGGAACATGGCAACACAAGCTGAATGGTAAAATAAGTGATGTCAAAATTACAACTCACCCCACAAAAAACAAACACTAATACACATATATGGATGGAAAAATGAAAAAGTTATGGCTTTTGTAAGAAGGGGAGGAAAAAACATAACAGAAAAAAATGGAGTCAGGAAAGAGTTTAAAACAAAATTAATAATCTTTCAATTTTTCCTTTTTTGGACCTATATTACCTGTCCTTTCAGGAAGAATTTTCAGTGTAACTCCTTATCAGCAGAGGCAGGATTACAATGACAGGTAACACCTCTATACATCTGATAACCCAGGATTCAATGATCACCTTAGGGAATGTCACAGATGATTCTGCTCATTCTCCCTTCACCATGACATTTGCGCATGCTCATTAGATGTGACGCGCCCCCTAGGCCATGGGGGTACTCGGTGCCGGGCCGGTCATTGCTAGGGGAGATGTCACAGTGGCGGTGACCCAGTCCATGACCCAGGGCGGTCAATAAAAAGGGGAATATTATTTACAGGGGAATTGATGGTTTTGGTAGAAAGAGTTTGTGACGCCACCTGTGGTATGCGGCTAAAAGAGAGCCGCCGCTGCGGAGCAGGTCCTCTGGGGCTGATGTTAGGACAGCAGTGTTGGTGTAGCCCTCCACAGGCAGGGCTGAGCTCCAGGGCAGTGTCGATGTTGTAGGTGGAATGCTGGGCGTTGTAGTGCAGGAGTGATGATGGCGCAGCGGCAATAACGGACAGAGACAGTGGAGTGCAGTCATCCGAGTTTACTCACAGTTCTTTTTTAGGTTCCTCGGGTACACTGTCCAGGTGTCAGACTCCCGCGTCGCACTGCGTTTGCCAGGCAGGGGTTCAGCAATCCCTCAGGCTATTCAAGAGTACTTGGCGGGACCCCCTTTCTTTATGTTCCTTTCCTCAGCCGACTTCCCGTGCTGGGACTCTCCCTCCTGCCTTGCGCCTCGCAAACTAAGTCCCAAGATGGTGTCCCCGGATCCTTCAGGGCAACCTAGAGTTCCCTGGTCCTAAATGGCTACCTTTCTTGGCCACTCGGATGCAAGTGTGGCGACTGCGCCATAAAGGTCAGAAGCCTCCGGTTTTCTAGTCGAGACCTGAAGTAACACGACTAGTCCAGGGACCGATTCCCTTCTTGCGGCCTGATCCCTCTGACTCTTGACAGATTCGGGCGTACGGGTGCCGTCCTGCACTCACCGTACCCCCTGGGATCCCTTCAGTTACCAGAGCCTTTCTCCTCTGCTCCCCTCCTGGACCTCTCTTACTAGGCCCCACTTATGGAGCAGAGCTCCTGAAGAGACTCTGCTCCCCTCCTCTCCTCTTTCTGCACTTGCTTACCGCACTGCACAGTACTGCACTACTACCCTAAGATGGCTTCTCTTTTTATACACCTACTATTCAAGTGCTCCCCTGTTCTGCGTCCTCCACCCACACCAACTACTGGTTCCCCCTCACTCTGGTTCCCCCCACTCCAGCCAGGGACAGGGCTCAGCAGAACACTGCGCATCTTGCCCTTCCAGCCAGCCTGGAGTAGTGTAGTGTTGAATGCGGGTGTTGGGGTCCCGGGCAGTACCCTTTCCTTACCTGAGAGTGAGGCACCACTAGATGTAGTACCTCTGTGGCGACTGAACCCTCAGGGGCGCCACAGATGATTCAATACATCTGCTCATTGTGGCTAAAGCACATTTATTGTTTCCTGAAACAACAGGAAGTTAGCGACTATAAAGCCCCAGTGGCCAGAGTGAGAATTACAAGATTACTAATTTAGATTTAGAATCAGAGAGTGCACATTCCATGCCAGCGGCGCAATCATCCATCTGATTCCAAACTTTCAATGCAGCCGTAGTGTACTGCCCCCAGCAATCAGGAGGCTGGGGAGCAGTGTGTTCCTGCTTTAGAAAATGAGAAATCCCCTTTAAATCTGATAACCAACTAGGTAATAATAAGCTTGATATGAAACTACTAAGGGTGCTTCCAGACTATTGGGCATAGATACTGCCCCTGAACTTTGCTTCTGAAACACAAAATGAAGAATAGTCAGATCATTTTGATTGAATTTGGGTCTATTTGGTGCATTGTAGATTTGAAATCCTGACCATATCAGGTATAAGAATAATGGGATTTTACAGCAAGTGGCACTATTATGACATTGACAAGGGATGAAGTGGCTGGGTAAAAATAGTTCTCCTTGTTTTCAATATACATGATACCTAGACATGTGGCTTTACAGCAAATACTTTATGTGTGAGGCTTACTGTGCATAATAATAAGCTATTCAAGTAAATATCAAAGAACAGTATCCCAGTGGGTGATCAGACATGAAAAGGTAGTGGGGGCTCATGGGGTAAGCCATGCCCAGAGTCCAAAGAGGTTTTAATTTGACAGTCTTCACAACAAAAGAATATAAAGACCAAAATAACCAAATCATCTTCTGCTAATTATATGCACATGTAGGAGAGTTGAATGCTGAGTTTACTATGCACAGCTCAATATGCTACATGTGGTTTTCACATCTAATAATAATAATTTTATTTCTATAGCGCCAACATATTTCGCAGCCCTTTACACTTCAGAGGGAACATGTAGAGACGATATCAGACATTACAGAGTAACACATAATTCAACACATACCAAGAGGAGTGAGTGCCGTGCTCGCACACTTACAGTCTGCGAGGAAATAGGAGAGGCACAAAATGTACCGTATTTTTCGGACTATAAGACGCACTTTTTTCCCCCCAAAATTTGGGGTGGGAAATGGGGGGGTGTGTCTTATCGTCCTAATGTAGCTGCCGGGGTGGAGGAGCGAGATGACTAGAGGCAGGGCCCCTTCCTCAGGAGACCAGTGGCAGCAGAAGTGTGGTGATGCTGTGGGCTCCGTGTCGGCAGTGAGCAGAGCGGAGTGCATTGCTTTCCCAGTGGCCATCTTCCTGAAGTCGTGGGTCCGCAGCATTACTCCACTGGGACACCCCCTCCTCCCACTCAGGGCCTTGCCCAACTTCTGCCGTTGCCAGCTTACTGAGGAAGGCACCATGCATCTTGTGACCGCTACTCCACCTCCATCTTATAAAAAATCTGTTTTCTCCTATTTTCCTTGGGGTGCGTTTTATGGTCCAGTGTGTCTTACAGACCACCAAAATACGGTAAATGGTAAAAAGCGCTAGTATTGTATGGTCTAGCCATCAATATGATAAATAGGGTATTCAATTAGTGCTGAATGAACCAGTCACCAGCCAGTATCTGTACAAGTACATATACAGGTCGTGCAGGACCGGGACCCGAATGTAGATACCCGGCAAATGGGAAGCTATAGAAATGTAATGTCACACTCAAAGAAAGGAAGGCAACACCCTTACCTGCACTAAGTGTAGAAACCTGAACTTTAACCAAAAAAATGAACTGGAGCATAAGCTGGTATGCATGCAAAATATAGGAGCATGTTCATACTGGTCAAATGTTGTCTAAACGTAACTGCATCCTTTGCAGTTGTGAGTTCATAGATACAGGTTTTAAGCATGAGATCGAGGGTACAAAATCTGGGTGCAAAGTCGTTAGGGCCAGTGGTGCCCCCTTTAGTTGCAACAAGTGATGTATAATAACATACACACAGTATACGGTCCAGTGTGATGTCTGATAGGCCACGGCCCCACTATCAGTATTCGGTCAGTATTTTTTCTCAGGAGTGGGAGCCAAAACCAGGAGTGGGTGATAAATGCGGAATTGGTGACTTGTTTCTATTATCCCTTTTCTCTGATTGTTCCTCACCTGGTTTTGGCTCCCACTCCTGAGAAAAAATACTGACCGAATACTGATAATGGGTTCGTGGCCTTACCCTCTCTTACTGAGAGCTGAAGGGAATCAGGAACGAATGAAGAGCCCCTGAGGCTACCAGTTACCATCCATTAGGCCAAAACTCCTGAATACCAGAAGTCACTGTTTATGTGTCTGAAATCTGAAGCAAGGTGCTCTTTTGTGTTTTTAATGTTTTATCTGTTAAGTGTTCTGTTAATATTTTTTTTTTACTAAAACTTGGACAACCCCCTGAAATGATTCGATCTCAACCTAATTTCAGATATAGCAATTTATAATATATGACTTGAACAGGTGGAGGGGAACCTTGAACATGAGCAGTGTTCTGTTTTTATTTTAGGTTTGATGTTCGCAATCTTAAAAGACATACACAAAATATAAGTGCAGATGGCTCCAGAATAATGGGCAGTATTTCTTCCACAGCTCACCCTGATATGCTCATTTGCAATCTTCTAATATTTATTAGAGCAATCACTAAATCTGTGGGAGCAGCCATTGTGCTTGATTATAAACCGCAAAGAAGATGGCTTATTTGTTGTAAGTGGAAAATATATTTAATAATTAATTTTCTTGTTTACACATACAGTACATTACAAATGTAACCATCGTTATATAAACTATTGTACCAATTATTTCTTTGTTTATGCAGCAGTGTAAAATAAAAAAAAAATCACAATTTAGGTTTGCAATGAAGTGAAAATAAAATGGCTTTACAACAGGGATTTTGGTAATAAATAGCCCCCCTGTTTATACCACCTGCTGTATGGCTCCTAAATGCAGTGCAATCAGATGTGTTTATTGGCTGTGTGCATTGCTGTCTAATGCAAACTCATTTTGGGGGGGATTTAGAAGAATCATATGTCTCACTAATTGCATTGTGACTATGAAAATTAAAAGAGATCCCTTGTGGAGCGGAGATAGGACTTCTCATTGAACTAGACGGAGAGACTTCTCTGTTTAACTTAAAGATTTGTAGCTGAAAAAAACTGCAAGAGTGAATAACTCAACTTAGATGAGAGACGGGTCAATTGCTAATCTTAAAGAAGTTGTCCACTATACTAATACATTTTAAAAAAATGTGCCCAGTACTGTGCTGAAAAAAAAATAACAACACATACCAACTAGACCCCCGACACTCCTCCGTTCTGTGTTTGCCTCCGGTCTTTTTCTTACATCAAGGGGCGTCAGGTGACTGCTTCAGCTAATGAGGGGCCGCTCATTGGCTGCACCAGTCAAAATCCGAGAGAAAAAAACAAGCGAAAATATTAATTAATAGCACCAGGGGTCCCAGCTAGAAGAAAATATCAAAGTAAAAAACCCTTAAAAACAACTTTATCAAATATCAAAAAGTAGTTAAAAACGCTGAATGCCATCCCCATACACAGTAATTGGAAAAACTCCAGAATGTGAAAAAATAATAGGTCTTCTAGGTAAAGGACAGATAAAATGGGACACATCCTATAGGAGGAGAGGGCAGAACAAAATGCACAGACCATCCTACATTAACCCTACTCTTGCCCTACAAATTACTACCTATCCGTGGAGGTTGAAACCGTAAAAATGGTTCCTCCACTGAACGAAGACTGCCCTTACAGTCCCCCTACATATCCCTAAAAACACATAGAAAATAAATTAGTAAAGTAGATATAATTCACTCAATAAATAAAAATGATGAATAAAATAAGTAAGCTCTCTCTCTCTCTCTCTCTATATACCGTATATATATATATATATATATATCCTAAAAAATACCTTAAAGAAGCCTTCCCATGAAATTTTTTTCCACCTACCACGTCTTCTACGGTGTCCAGCATTGTTCTGCTAGTCTTCGCAGTGACGTCATTGTTCTGATGATCCAAAAACTTACATTGTAAAAGCTGGGTCACAGGGAGTGCAGTTTAACCCCGTGAGCCTGAAGAGCAGTGACGTCATTGAGAAGAGGAGCAGAACAGTGCTGGATCACTGAGAAAGTGGTGATAGGTGAGGATATTAACATATACAGTAGATAGATAGATAGATAGATAGATGATAGTAAGAAATATGTCAGTGAGATATATAATTAATGCAGTGTTTGTGTAGTTTACTGTACATGTATTTAGCTAAGACTTAAAGAGGTTTTCCCACGAACAAAAGTTGATTTTAATCAATAGATCTTTGAATAATAATAACTTCCACAATTGGATGTGTTTAAATAAAATGTTCCTGTGCTGAGATAATCATATAAATGTGCCCCTGCTGTGTATTGTGTAATGGCTGTGTCTGACCGTACAGGAACATGGTCTGATCATACCACATCTCCTGGGCAGGGGAGGACTCAAAAGAGTATACAGATATTACAGCACGGGATCGCAAATGATTCTATTTGTGAGGTAAAACATTTCCCTGCCTTTTTATAAACAATGTTTTATTTCAAAGAAAGAATCAGCAGTGATCCCGTGCTGTAACGTCTGTATACTCTGTTCCTCCTCTGCCCAGGAGATGTGGTATGATCAGACCATGTTCCTGCATGGTCAGACACAGCCATTACACAGTCCACAGCAGGGGCACATTTATAAGATTATCTCAGCACAGGGACATTTTATTTAAACACATCCAATTGTGAAAGTTATTATTCCAAGATCTAATGATTAAAATCAACTTTTGTTCGTGGGAAAACCCCTTTAAAAAAACACTCCGCATGTGTAATCCCGAATAAACAGGACTATTATCAAGCAACGCTGTTGGTGAGTGCATTATCTGTTCCATTTCTATAGCTTTGACGGCTCAGGTTTCACTATATATGGAATTTGCACCACCTCGCTCGCATGCACACGGCTAGTGCCCTGTCTACGTGGTTTTCAGGCTAACACTCTTTCATATGCAGAGTGCAGCGATTAGTGCTCGACAATTGAAGGCTGCATAGTGTGACTGGTGCCTCACTATTTCTTTTCATATGCGGATATCATACCTCTACTATGGGCATACAGGTTATAGAAAAGTAAATCTATACATACCTGTATGGCCCATAGTAGAGGTCTGCTTGCAGAGAAAAGTGTTTTAATAAACTCTGTTTTGCACAGGCTTGGCGTCTGGTGGACACCAAGAAATGCCTGCCTAACTATTTATTATTCCCCGAAATCCCCGCCTATATGATTTATTACCATATTCCCCCTCTCCTCTGCACGTCAAAGGGCCTGTGACATGCACAGTGCTCACTGACTTCCCGGGCATGCGCAAAGCGCCGTACACATAGAGAGCGCTCTGCTTCATCCCGGGCCCTGTCTCTCCGTGCACTGCGCCGCAGGGCTCTATTGTGCAGGCGCCGGAAAGTGACAGTGACCCCCCGGCACCTGCGCGATAGAACCTTGTGGCGCAGTGCACAGAGAGACGGGCTGGGAGGAAGCAAAGTGCTCTCTATGTGAGCGGAGCTTTGTGCATGCCCAGGAAGTCTCAGTGCACAGTGCATGTCACAGGGCCCTGTGACATGCAGGGGAGGGGGACAGTATGGTAATTAATCACATAGGCAGGGATTTAGGGGAATAATAAACAGTTAGGCGGGGATTTCTTGGCATCCCCTGGACGCTAAGCCTGTGGAAACAGGTAATAAAAACAGGTTTCTCTGCAATCAAACGTCTACTATAGGCCATACAGGTATGTATAGATTTACTTTTCTATAACCTGTATGCCCATAGTAAAAGTCTGATATCTCCCAGGGGGTGACAGATTCCCTTTAACCAACTGCTGGAAATCTGACAGCTGGGGGCTGATGTTTATATTCTGGGAAGGGGGTAATAAAAATTGCGCTTCCCAGGCTATTAATATCAGCTCACAGCTGTCTGCGTAGCCTTTAGTGGTTAATACAAGCGGGGATCCCCAAAAAATATGACGTGGGGTCCTCTCTATATTTAATGACCAGCAAAGGTTAAACAGACAGTTACGGGCTGATATTAATAGCCTAGGAAGGGGCCATGGATATTGCCCCCACCCAGACTAATAATATCAGCTCTTAGCTACTCCAGAAATGCCACCTCCAGTAGATGCACAAATTCTGGAGCTTAGCCTCAGCTCTTCCCACTTGCCCTGGTTTTGGGGTTGAAGTCAGCTTTGTAATGTCAGATGACATCAAGTCCAGTGGTCATAAGACACCCCCATTACTAACCCTGTCAGTTTAAGTAAAAAAACACACAGTGGAAAAGTCCTTTTTTTGAACAAAACAGTCACTGACCCTCTTATACCCATTGTGAGGTAGTAAGGGAGATCATATACGAGGGATGGTATGTATCCACCAGGATGCGCATAGAGAACTATTGAACCCGCTGTAATGCATTGCAATCACAGACACAGCTGTGGTTGCAGTGCAAAATAAAAGTAAGTTTGGACTTGGTCAAGCTATTTGACCAAGTCGGATTTAAAGGGAATCTCTCACCCCCTGGGACCTATCAGACCGCTAGTATGGGCATACAGGTGATAGAAATGTGAATCTATGCTTACCTGTATGGCCTATATTAGCGGTCTGATTGCTGTGTAACACTTTTTTATTAAATTATTTCTGCCAAGAAATGCCCACCTACTAGCTTCATTTTCATACTCACCCCACCTCCCCTGCACGTCACAGGGCCCTGTGACGTGCAGTTCCCGGCCGGATCCCGCGCCTGCTCTGTTTCCTCTGTAAGGAGGCGCTCTTCTTCCTGCCGTCTGTGTAGTGTTGTGCAGCAGGAAACTTGTGCGCAGGCACTGGGAAGGCGGAGTGACTCACCGGCGCCTGCGCACAAGTTCCCTGCTCCACGAGGCTATACAGACGGAAGGGAGAAGAGCACTGTCTGTACAGGGGAAACTGCGCAGGCGCGGGATCCGTCCGGGAACTGCACATCACAGGGCCTGTGACAGGCAGGGGAGGTGGGTGAGTATGTAAACGAAGCAAAGTAGGTGGGGATTTCTTGGTGTACCCCGGACGCGAAGCTTGGCAGAAATAAATTAAGAAAAAGCTATTACACAGCCATCAGACCACTAATATGGTCCATACAGGTAAGTATAAATTCACATTTCTATCACCTGTATGCCCATATTAGAGGTCTGATAGGTCCCAGGGGGGTGACAGATTCCCTTTAAGAAAACCCGGCATGGGCTTTTATTTTTGGAGTGATGGGGCAATTCACTCTCTCCAGCCCGGGCCTTGCATTTTACTCATGTCCACAGTTTTCATTTAAAAACCTGGAGCAAAGGTTTGGGTGTGTCAGTGTTGTGTTTGCTAGCAGCAGAGCAGGAGGCTCTGTGTGGCACCCCAGGGGTCTGGTTGCCATAGTGGTAGAAATACCATGTCTGAGAGAGAGCATGGGTTTTCCTGGTCAGGAGCACTGTTGCATGCAACGCCTCCTGCCCCAGTCCAGGGAGGGGAGGATCCTGCCCTTTATAAACTGGATCTGGGGTGGGGTTAGTTAGTTAGTTCCAGAGGAAGGGACAGAGGAGCAGCAAGGAGCTCTGTAGGAGACAGGAGCTGAGAGCCAGGGATTGGAGCTGATAGACCTCAACCTGGCAGAAGACGCAGAGAACCGGACACCAGAGTCCGAGGCTGTGAGGATATCCACATCCAGCAGCAGAAACCACCTGGCAGGGGATTTCAGGTCCTCTGGCCATAGAAAGCCCGGAGGCTCAGTCACACTCAAGGGACCGGCACCGCCATCGAGGAGCGGAAGGTACCAAAGGCCCCAAGTCACCAGCCATATGGGTGAGCACCACACGGTACACTCAGGGACGTGGGCTACTACACGACTACAGCAAGGTAGCCAGTGCAGTCAGACGGGAAGGCCTACACCTCCACCTGGCCAGGGGGACTCTTGTTCGCTCACAGACTGACCAGGCCTCTAATGTTAGCCAGTACTCCCGGCAGGGCCTTCTTCATTACCAACAGTAAAGACCCTGAACTGCACTGCACGGACTCTGAGTCATTTCTGCTGCGCCCATCCACCACAACCCTCACCATCTACACACGCTGCCCTGAGGCTATACTCCTCCCGTGGGGAGTTATACTACCCTCTGCTGCGCACACAACATTAGCCTCAGCGGTCTGCCCCGCAGCGGCGGTTCCCAGTGACCGCAATCCACGGGTGGCGTAGTCAGACATTTCAACATTAAAAACCAAGTAAACAGATCCGCCACTGGTTTGACCACCCTGAGCCATGGGACCGGGTCGCCGCCACGGAGACTACAACCCCTGACATTACACAGAGACCCGGCTCCGGGTATTCCCCCGCACACGGCCCAGGGGGCGCGTCATCTGCACTGCAAGCCTGTATGAAGGCTGAACACAGGCCTGCGAAGGCAACATATCTGATGCACCTTGAGTAACACGGTGGTGCAGTCGCCCACGGCAACGAGGTTGTCTAAGACTGAATTGGAGGTCCCGGCTGCGATCCGTAGGATAAAGCTGCCTTTACTGTGTGAGTTTTTTGGACAATAAAAACTTTAAGTTGGACAGTCTTGGGTCACTGCCTGTTAAATCACACTGTGTGAACACCAATGCACTTTACCATTTATTAATATCCAAAGAAAAATAAACAACTAAGAAATCCTCACCTGTCCGCCAATAATCCATATGTCCTGCGACAAGCCCAACTCAGCTACATCTGGATGCATTGCTGAGCAGTGACATAAAATGCGACAACTCAGCCCGGCATCTGGGAGAGACTGAGCTGAGCATGAGAACACAGCTTCAGTGCCGAGTGGTGACGTTAGTAAGGTGACTGGAGTTCATAGCCGATGAACTCCGGTCACCTCACTGACGTCACCACTAAACGGGTGCCCAAGCAGTGTCTTTGACAGTACTCACTCCACCTTACCACCTCCCGAGTCTGCCAGTCCCCCATGGTCAAGGTAGTCCCTGAACAACAGGAGAGGGTAAGCCCACTAGCACATAATAATCGATAGATTCAGAGTGCATGGCCCCTACCTGTAGATTTATCTTTCGAATGACCTGAGTAAAATACCCCTGTCTCATGGTGCAGAATCTATAGCAATTATAGGTATAAATCTAGATGATTTACAGTACAGACCAAAAGTTTGGACACTCCTTCTCATTTAAAGATTTTTCTATATTTTCATGACTTTGAAAATTGTACATTCACACTGAATGCATCAAAACTATGAATTAACCCCTTTAAAGCCCATGACGTACTAATACGCGTCTGTGCCCTGGGACTTAAGAGCCTGACCCGTATTAGTACGTCATCGCGATCGCCCGCGCACACAGGCTGTGCGGGCGCGATCGCCGCCGGGTGTCAGCTGATTGTCACAGCTGACACCCTGTACTAAGTGCAGGGAGCGATCCTACACCGCTCCCGGCACATTAACCCCTGCAATGCTGCGATTGAAGTCGATCGCAGCATTGCGGTGGCTAAGGGGAGGTGATCGCAATACTCACCTCCTCTTCCCGCCTCCAGCGCTGTCTGCCGCGGCTTCCCGGGTGTTGCCATAACGACCCGATGTTGTCAGGACAACATCCAGGTCACCAGACAGCAGGAAGTTTTTTTGGTCATGCGCAGTGCATGACCAAACAATCTTCTCACTGTGCAGCGCTGACTGCCTGCATGGCACAGGGATGGTGCTCCATCCCTATGCTATGCAGGCGATCAGAATAAAAAAAATGAAAGTCCCAGAGTGGGACAAAGTAAAAAAGTAAAAAAACTCTCTGAAAGTGAAAGAAATTTTTTTAAAAAATTGTAAAAATATAAAAAAAATAAATAAAAAAAATAATCCACAAAAAATAAAAATATAATGTACCCATCAATAAATATTATTATGAAAAAAACAAACAAACAATAAAAGTACACATATTTGGTATCGCTGCATCTGTGGCACCCCAGGGGTCTGGTTTCCACAGTAATAGCAATATTACGTCTGAGAGCAGGTGGGAGGTCTCTTGGTCAGGAATCCTATGCATGCCACACCTCCTGCCCAGTCCTGGGAGGGGAAGAACTTCCCCTATATAAAACTGGGGCTGAGGCAGGGTTAGGAAGAAAGAGTAGAGAGAGAAGAGGAGAAGCAGCTATAGGAAAGAGAGATCAGGAGCTCTGGGGAAGTTGTGCTAAAAGGAATCAGGGGCTGGCAGCTGTAGAGCTCGCCCTGATTGAAGAGTTATCACCGGACCCGGAGTCCGAGGCTGTGGGGACTAATCCTTACCCAGCAGCAGAAACCGACCGGCAGGGGATTTCAGGTCCTCTGGCCAAGAAACCCGAAGGCCCGGTCACACGCGTGGGACCAGCACCGCCGTCGTGGAGCGGAAGCCACTAGAAGGCCCCGAGTCACCGGCCATACGGGTGAGCACCACACGGTACACTCAGGGACGTGGGCTACTTTTACCCGCCTCTAGCAAGGTAGCCAGAAGAGTACAATTAGTTGGGGAGGCCTACAACTCCGCCTGGCCAGGGGAAATCCCATCTGCTCAAAGACTGACCAGGCCCCGATCGCTAGCCAATACTCCGGGAGGGTCTATCTTTATCACCAGTAAAGACCCTGAACTACACCGCATCGTCTCTGAGTGGTTCCTGCTACCCCCATCATCCACGTCGGCTGCCCTGAGGCCATACCCCTCCCATTGGGGGTTATACCATCTATGCTGCACAATCGTACCACCGGCCTCAGCGGTCTGCCCTGCAGCGGCGGCCTCATAGCCGCATTCAACGGGTGGCGTAGTCGAACACCGTACCATCTACTGCTAAACTCTGCCACTCAGCTTGACTCCCTGGGCACGGACCGGGTCACCGCCACGAGACTACTACCCCTATCAGATCCGGCTCCGGGTAGGCTCCCGCGTGCGCAACGCTGCGCGACTCAGGCCCAGGGGCGCGTCAACTTTGGCGTAGTCGGCAGGATTTCGTGCCCGCAACCACCGGGTACTGCGTGCCTGAAAAAGACTGTTCAAACTTACCAGTGGTGAAGCTTCCCGCCATCCGCGAAGTTTTCCCGCCATCCGGCGCCATCTTCTACCTTCTTCCCGCCATCCGCGAAGTTTTCCCGCCATCCGGCGCCATCTTCTGCCTTCTTCCCGCCATCCGTGGAGTTTTCCCGCCGTTGGACGCCATCTTGAAGACGCCGCGCGGGAAGAAGAGGGGCGTGGACTCCGAAAGCGCGCGAGAACTGAAGCCCTGCCTCACGTCCGGACGTTGCGTAAGGTCCTGGAAGGAGCCCAGCAGACGCCGACGTCACAGGAGCGCGACGGAAGGTCCTCGACCCTGACGATCCACTGCGGAGCCGCGGCCTACGGAAGAGGATCATCGCAAGGTAGGCCACGGTCCACTGGGGGGGGAGAAAGATGTCGGATACGGAGGAGAGCTTCACTGCCTCAACCCCCGCCAGCACCATCGCTGCTGCAGTCATGCCTTTCACCATGCCCTATATCCCGGGAGCAGCCTGGCTACCCCAGTACTCAGGGGAGTCGCATACCCTGAATGACTTTAAAGAAAAGCTGGATAGCCTCTTCCAGGTGTACCCCCTCACAGAAGAGCAAAAAGTGAGCATCTTGGTGGCCCAACTAACCGGGGCAGCCCAAAGGGAGGTAAAGTCCTGGCCAGCTGGGAGGAGGACTGTCGCAGGGATACTAACCCGGCTGAAGGACACCTTTGATACCCGCACCTCAGCCGAGATTAAGCTTAGATTCTACGGGTGCAAACAGCGAGCACATGAGAATATAAGGGACTATGCACTAAACCTACAAGAGGCCCTGAGAGCCATTAAGCAGACCGACCCTGACGGCGTGGGAAACGAGGACAGGCTGTTGACCGAACAATTTATAGAGGGATTATATTGCAATGCCCACCGAACCCAGTTGCGGGCAATGGCCTTACAGGATCCTCATCTGGACTTTGCACAGTTCAAGGACAGAGCCATCCGGGTGCTCCGAGAACCGGCACCGGGTGGCGTGGTGACCCACAGGCGCCCTACTACCGCTTACCACCAGGAGGCGGCGCCCTTGTCGACAGGGACTGTGGGAGCTGACGCGCAGGCTTTGAACAATGGCCCGGCTCCAGACCTGCACCATCAGGTCCAAGAGCTAGCTAAAAGCGTTGCTGCGCTAACCCGAACTGTGCAGTCTTTACAGGTTTCCACTCCAGGGAAGATCCAGCTGGCATCTGGACCGGAGGACATCCCGTGGCGTCGACCAAGGAGGACCCCACCGGCCAGAGGAAGACCCAGCGACCGGTACAACGAGGACAGACAACCTATCTGCCGCCGCTGCAATCAACCCGGACATATGGCAAGGTACTGTCCTTTAAACTGGCACAACCTGGGGTAGAGGGCCAACCCCCAGGAAAAAGATCACCAGGCCCATCGAACTGGCGCGACAAATATGTGGGAGGACGTCCAGTCTTGCCTGTGGTACTGGATGGCATCCCTATGAGTGCCCTACTGGACACCGGGTCACAGGTCACCACCATCCCGTACGTGCTCTTCAAGCAGTACTGGAATGACTCGGATATAACCCGCTATCCAGACGACGACTTGAGTATCATCGCCAGTAATGGTCAGCCCGTGCCACAGATCGGATTTAAAGAAATGACCATTAAAATCGGTAGAGTCGAACTGGCAGCACAGGGACTGATCATTGTAGACATTGACAAGCGCGAGAGTCACCCAAAGATAACTCTAGGAACTAATGTGATTGAAAATTGTCTTGCAGAGGTGATTTTCATTTTACAGCAGGTTGCCAAGAACGCCAGCTCCGGCCAGCAGTGAGTGCTCCAGAAAGAGATCCGGGCACTGATGCGACGGCAACAGGTGGAACTCTCCGGTGGTGAGATTGGTAGCGTAAGAATGTGTGACCCTTTCCCTATTGCCATGCCCCCGAAAAGTGAAATGATGATTTGGTGCCGGGCAGCTATTGGTCTGAGAGGTAGAGATTACCAGGCCATGGTAGAACCAGTCTACTCAGACAGTAGGCCCACCATTTTGACAGCACGGGGGGTAGTTGATGTACGCCATGGGAGGGTGCCCGTTCGTATAATAAATATCGGGAAAAGGTAAGTATACCTGCCCCGGTATGCTACGCTAGCCAAATTATATACTATCAACCAAAATTCTATACAGTCTGTGGAACCCTTGCCTCCATCTCACCCGGAGGAAGGTAACGGCTCTACGAAAATAATGGAGGATTGGTGTCAGCAACTACATTTGGGTACTGACTCCACTCCCTCCCACCAGAAACAGGGAGTCTACCGGGTGGTTCGAGAGTACGAGAGAGTGTTTAGTAAACACCCGTTAGACTTCGGGCGAGTCAAGGGGGTAGAACACCACATCCCCACGGGAGACCATCCTCCCATAAAAGAGAGGTATCGACCCGTACCCCCTGCACACTACCAACACGCCAAGGGGATGCTTAGAGACATGAAGGAGGCTGGGGTAATCAGGGATAGCTGTAGCCCCTGGGCAGCTCCACTAGTCTTGGTCAAAAAGAAAGACAACACCATGAGAATGTGTGTAGATTACCGGAAAATTAACCGTATCACACACAAAGATGCGTACCCCTTACCAAGAATAGAGGAGTCTTTGGCTGCTTTAAAATCTGCTAACTTCTTCTCCACCTTGGATCTCACTAGCGGGTACTGGCAGGTTCCTGTAGCAGAGGCGGACCGGGAGAAGACCGCATTCACCACCCCGATGGGGCTTAGCGAGTTTACCTGCATGCCGTTCGGACTCTGCAACGCACCAGGAACCTTCCAGCGATTGATGGAATGCTGTCTGGGACACCGAAACTTTGAGACGGTCCTGTTATACCTGGACGATGTCATCGTCTATTCCAAGACCTACGAGGACCACCTGAAACACCTGGCGGAAGTGTTCGAAGCTCTGGCAAGTTACGGCCTAAAGGTGAAACCCTCCAAGTGTCACCTCCTGAAGCCAAAGGTGCAGTACCTGGGACACGTGGTGAGCGCTGACGGAGTGGCTCCCGACCCTGATAAGATCACCGCAATTAAGGAATGGCCAAGCCCCTCCAGCGTAAAGGAAGTGAGGCAGTTCCTCGGGTTGGTAGGCTACTACCGAAGGTTCATTCCCGGTTTCACCAAAAAGGCAGCTCCTATGCAGGACCTCCTGATAGGCCAGTCCAGGAAGGCCAAGAACCAGAAGCCACCGTTCAGATGGGAGAAGCTGGAAGAAGAGTCCTTCCGCCAGCTGAAGATGGCCCTCACGGGGGATGAAATCCTGGCGTACCCTGATTATAGCCAGCCCTTTATCCTCTACACCGACGCCAGTAATATCGGGCTAGGAGCCGTACTGTCCCAGATCCAGCAGGGGAAGGAACGGGTAATTGCTTACGCCAGCCGAAAACTGCGACCCACCGAAAGAAACCCTGAGAATTACAGCTCATTTAAGCTAGAGTTCCTGGCAGTGGTGTGGGCAGTCACCGAACGCTTTAAGCACTACCTCGCTGCTTCCCGGTTCACCGTGTACACGGATAACAACCCGTTGACACACCTGGACACTGCAAGACTCGGTGCCCTAGAGCAGAGATGGATGGCCCGCTTGTCCAACTATGAGTTTACAATCAAATACCGGGCAGGACGCTCCAATACCAATGCGGACACCCTGTCCAGGATGCCGAACCTACCGGACGTAGGGGAAGATTCAGAGGAACTGGAGGAAGTTGAACTCCCCGCGTTCCACCGTCTTGGGACTATCCAGTATTCCCACCATGTAAGGAGTAAGCAATCCGCTACGTTCAACCCATTACCTCATTACAACTGGGCGGAGACGCAAGACAGTGACCCTGCCGTCCGACTGGTAAAGGAGATGCTGACTCGGCCAGATGCACGCCTTGACCCAGACGCTCCGGAGGAAGCCAAGCAACTGTGGGCTGAGAAGAGTCGACTGTTCCTTTACAAGGGGAAGTTGTGCCGCAGAATGGTTAACTCCCGGACGCATGAACTAATCTGGCAAGTAGTGGTGCCAAGAAGAGACGCAGCTATGGTGATGGAGGCATACCACGACGGAGCTGGGCACTTCGGATGGAAGAAGCTGGAGTTCCTGCTGCGCGGGCGGTTCCATTGGGTAGGCATGAGAGGAACCATCGAGAGGTGGTGCAGAGACTGTGGCCCATGCAACCTAAGAAGGAGGGACCGTGCCAGCCAGAAGACTCCCCTGCAGTCCATCATCACCAGACAGCCGTTGGAACTGGTAGCCTTGGATCATGTAAAACTGACCCCAAGCAGAAGTGGCTACGTCTACGCGTTAACCATCGTGGATCACTACTCCCGGTTCTTGGTTGTCGTCCCCGTCAAGGACTTAACGGCTCAAACAGCAGCTAGAGCCTTCCAGCAGCACTTCTGCCGTCCGCACGGATACCCGGAGCAGGTGCTGACGGACCAGGGGCCTGCCTTTGAAGCGGAAGTCTTCCAGGAGTTCTGCACCCTGTATGGCTGCCGGAAGATAAGAACAACACCCTATCACCCGCAAACTAATGGACTTTGGGAGAAAATGAACCAGGTGGTGATAGATCTTCTGAAAACATTGCCCCTGGAAGAACGTAGTCTGTGGCCTGAAAAGCTGCCCGACCTGGTGGACCTATACAACCACATCCCTGTAGGTTCCACCAACTGTACCCCGGCTTACCTAATGAGGGCAAGACCTGGTAAGCTTCCTGTTGATCTGGAGATGGGAGTCCTGACACCCGAGGACACTTCACCAGAAGCAGACTGGGACACAGAGAGGCAGCAGCAGTATCGGAAAGTACAGGAGAGCGTGGAGCGAAGTCTCTGTCAAGCTAGGGAAAGACAAGAGAAAACTTACAACCAGTATGCTCCCGCTGTTCCCCTGGTGCCCGGAGAGCAGGTCTTGAAGAGGAAAAGACGGCTCCACAAGTTGGACGACCAGTGGGAGAAGGACCCGTACACCGTACTGCCCTCAAGCCACGACAACCCAAAGATCTGTACAATCAGTAAAGACGGAGGGGAAACCACAGCCATTGTATCCCGGGATCACCTGAAGAAGTGTCCCGAACAGCTACGGAACCCTGAAGAGGAACAAGAAGACCCTCGACCCGTAGAGGAAAGGGAAGATATGGTTAGTACTGTGCTCGGAGACTTTCCTCGGTCTTGGACTCAAGTCAATGGTGCTGTTGTGGTACCTGTCCTCACGTTCCTCCAACCAGCATCCCAAGTGCCTACGGAGACACAGGTAGAGCTGGAAGAACAGCCGGTCCAGGAGACAGAAGACCCCACACAAGCAGACCAGGAGAATCAACCCTCTGCTTATAGTGAGCCTGCCATACCCCTAGTGAGCCAAAGAGTCCGTAGACGGCTGCCCAGTTTACCCTTGACAGCTCCTATACCCTGTAGCTCAGGACCAGTCAGCCAGCTCCGTAGGTCCACTAGGGTCACTAGAGGCCAGTTGCCCATACGGTGGAGGATCTAAATGTTCAAGCTATTTTATTAATGTTTACCTGTTTATTGTTGCTTGTGTATAATTATGTGTTTCTAGTTATTTGTAGGAGTCTTTGGTGGATTTACCGGGAATCCTTTGTGCATATAGTTGGAGCGTAACCCAGGACGGACTAAAAGACTGATAAGGACTCGGGGCAGGACAGACCCCTACCTGGTTACGTCTCCCTGTTTTGGTGAAATGGACACCCTTGTTTTCTCAAAAACTGCACCCGGTTGCGGACATGCCGTCACCATCCTAATGTTTTTCTTTATTGCGTTGTTTCTGTTTGTAATTTGTTATGTTACAAAAATAAGTTTCGTCCCGGAGTACTAAATTTCACTAGGGGGGAATGTGGCACCCCAGGGGTCTGGTTTCCACAGTAATAGCAATATTACGTCTGAGAGCAGGTGGGAGGTCTCTTGGTCAGGAATCCTATGGATGCCACACCTCCTGCCCAGTCCTGGGAGGGGAAGAACTTCCCCTATATAAAACTGGGGCTGAGGCAGGGTTAGGAAGAAAGAGTAGAGAGAGAAGAGGAGAAGCAGCTATAGGAAAGAGAGATCAGGAGCTCTGGGGAAGTCGTGCTAAAAGGAATCAGGGGCTGGCAGCTGTAGAGCTCGCCCTGATTGAAGAGTTATCACCGGACCCGGAGTCCGAGGCTGTGGGGACTAATCCTTACCCAGCAGCAGAAACCGACCGGCAGGGGATTTCAGGTCCTCTGGCCAAGAAACCCGAAGGCCCGGTCACACGCGTGGGACCAGCACCGCCGTCGTGGAGCGGAAGCCACTAGAAGGCCCCGAGTCACCGGCCATACGGGTGAGCACCACACGGTACACTCAGGGACGTGGGCTACTTTTACCCGCCTCTAGCAAGGTAGCCAGAAGAGTACAATTAGTTGGGGAGGCCTACAACTCCGCCTGGCCAGGGGAAATCCCATCTGCTCAAAGACTGACCAGGCCCCGATCGCTAGCCAGTACTCCGGGAGGGTCTATCTTTATCACCAGTAAAGACCCTGAACTACACCGCATCGTCTCTGAGTGGTTCCTGCTACCCCCATCATCCACGTCGGCTGCCCTGAGGCCATACCCCTCCCGTTGGGGGTTATACCATCTATGCTGCACAATCGTACCACCGGCCTCAGCGGTCTGCCCTGCAGCGGCGGCCTCATAGCCGCATTCAACGGGTGGCGTAGTCGAACACCGTACCATCTACTGCTAAACTCTGCCACTCAGCTTGACTCCCTGGGCACGGACCGGGTCACCGCCACGAGACTACTACCCCTATCAGATCCGGCTCCGGGTAGGCTCCCGCGTGCGCAACGCTGCGCGACTCAGGCCCAGGGGCGCGTCACATCCATAACGACCTGACCTATAAAACTGTCCCACTAGTTAACCCCTTCAGTGAACACGGTAAAAAATAAAAATAAAAAACGAAGCAAAAAACAATGCTTTATCATCATACCGCCAAACAAAAAATGGAATAACACGCGATCAAAAAGACGAATATAAATAAGAATGGTACCACTGAAAACGTCATCTTGTCCTGCAAAAAACAAGCCACCATACAGCTCCATCATCCGAAAAATCAAAAAGTTATAGCTCCCAGAATAAAGCGATGCAAAAAAATATTTTTTTCTATAAAATAGCTTTTATTGGTAAAAGCGCAAAAAACACAGAAAAACGATATAAATGTAGTACTGCTGTAAATGTACTGACCCGAAGAATAAAGATACCTTATCAATTTTACCACACGTGGAGTAGAATAAAAAAAATTCAAATAAAACAATTCCTGAATTGTTGGTTTTTGTCTATTCTGCCTCCCAAAAGCTGGAATAGAAAGCGATCAAAAAATTTCACGTGCCTGAAAATGGCACCAATAAAAATGACAACTCATCCCACAAAAAACAAGCCATCACATGACTCTGTAGGTCAAAATATGGAAAAATGATAGCTCTCAAAATATGGCGATGCAAAAACTAGATTTTACAAAATATGTGTCTTTGTCTTTTAGTGTGTGACAGCTGTCAATCATAAAAACCCGATATCATTCTGGTATCTCTGTAGTCGCACCGACCCAAAGAATAAGGTCGTCTAATCACTTATACCGCACTAGGAACGGTGTAAAAAATAAACGCTAGGGCTGGGGTTGGGGTTAGGGTTGTGCTAATGTTAGGGTTGGGGTTAGGGTTGTTTTTATTTTCAAAAGTAAAAAAAAAAAAAGATGACGATATGGCAACTAGTGTTGAATGCAAGTGCTCGCTACTTGAGTTTGCATCGGGTGCTCGGGTATGCATTGAGTATCGCGGGTGCTCAAGTCTCCGCCCCATATGCTTCGCGGCCAAAAAAAACTTGCGGGGATTGCCTGCCATGCACGAGCGATCCCCGCATGTTTTTTTTAGGGTGTCAAATAACCGTGAAACATGTGGGCGGGAGCTCGAGCATTTCACTTGAGCACCCATGATACATGGTGCATACCTGAGTACCCGATGCAAACTCAAGTGGCGAGCACTTGCGCTCAAGACTAATGACAACTTATTCAATATGATGACCTAATGTCATCAAATTCTGTGTCGTACCTCTGGGTTAAAAATGTTCACTATACCCCTTGATAAAATCCTTGAGGGGTGTAGTTTCCAAAATGGGGTCACTTGTGGAGGGTTTCGACTATTTAGGCACATCAGCGGCTCTCCAAACGCAATATGGCGTCCGCTCTCGATTCCAGACGATTTTGCGTTCAAAAAGTCACACAGTGCTCCTTCCCTTCTGAACTCTGCCGTGCGCCCAAACGCTGTATTTTCCCCACATATGGGGTATTGGCGTACTCAGGAGAAATTGCACAAAAGTTTTTGGGGTCCATTTTCTCCTCTTACCCTTGAGAAAATAAAAAAATTGGGGCTAAAACATCATTTTTGTGGAAAAAGTTTGATTTTTTTATTTTCACGGCTCCATGTTATAAACTTCTGTAAAGGACTTGGGGGTTCAAGGTGCTCACCACACATCTAGATAAGTTCCCTGAGGGGTATAGTTTCCAAAATGGTGTCACTTGCGGGGGGTTTCCACTGTTTAGGCACATCAGGGGCACATCCGCTAATTATTCAAGCAAATTTTACAATCAAAAAGTCAAATGGCGCTCCTTCCCTTCCAAACCCTGCCGCGCATCCAAACAGTGGTTTTCCCCCACATATAGGGTATCGGCTAACTCAGGAGAAATTGCACAACAAACTGCATAGTGCAATCTCTTCTGTTACCCTTATGAAAATGCAAAAGTGGTGGCTGAAAAACATTTTTGTGGGAAAAATGTGAAAATTTTATTTTTACGGCTTAATGTTATAAACTTCTGTGAAGCACCTGGGTGTTCAAGGTGCTGACCACACATCTAGATAAGTTCCCTGATGTGTTTATTTTCCAAAATGGTGTCACTTGTGGGGGGTTTCCACTGTTTAGGCACATCAGGGGCTCCCCAAATGCAACATGACGTCCGCTAATTATTCAAGCAAATTTTACATTCAAAAAGTCAAATGGCGCTCCTTCCCTTCCGAACCCTGCCGTGCGCCCAAACAGTGGTTTTCCCCCACATATGGGGTATCTGCTTACTCAGGAGAAATTGAACAACAAATTTTGAGGTCCATTTTTTCCTGTTATCCCTGCAAAAATAAAAAAAATTGGGTCTAAAGTAACATTTTTGTGAAAAAAGTTAAATGTTAATTTTTTTCTTCCACATTCCAAAAATTCCTGTGAAGCACCTGAAGGGTTAATAAAGTTCTTGAATGTGGTTTTGAGCACCTTGAGGGGTGCAGTTTTTAGAATGGTGTCACTTTTGGGCATTTTCTGTCATAAAGACCCCTCAAAGTGACTTTAAATATGATGTGGTCCCTAAAAGAATGGTTTTGAAAATTTTGTTGGAAAAATGAGAAATCGCTGGTCAACTTTTAACCCTTATAGCTCCCCAATAAAAAAAATGTTGGTTCCAAAATTGTGCTAATGTAAAGTAGACATGTGGGAAATGTTATTTATTTACTACTTTGTGTGACATATCTCTCTGATTTAAGGTCATAAATATTCACATTTTGAAAATTGAAAAATTTTCAAAATTTTCACCAAATTTCCATTTTTTTCGCAAATAAACGCAAGTGATATCAAAGAAATTTTACCACAATCATGAAGTACAATATGTCACGAAAAAAAAAGTCTCAGAATCAGGGGGATCCGTTGAAGCGTTCTAGAGTAATTACCTCATAAAGTGACAGTGGTCAGAATTGTTAAAATTTGCCTGGTCATTAACGTGCAAACCACCTTGGGTTGTAAAGGGGTTAACACATGTGGAATTATATACTTAACAAAAAAGTGTGAAACAACTGAAAATATGTCTTATATTCTAGGTTCTTCAAAGTAGCCACCTTTTGCTTTGATAACTGCTTTGCGCACTCTTGGCATTCTCTTGATGAGCTTCAAGAAGTAGTCACCGGAAATGGTCTTCCAACAATCTTGAAGGAGTTCCCAGAGATGCTTAACACTTGTTGGCCCTTTTGCCTTCACTCTGCAGTCCAGCTCACCCCAAACCATCTCAATTGGTTTCAGGTCTGGTGACTGTGGAGGCCAGGTCATCTGGCGTAGCACCCCATCACTCTCTTTCTTGGTCAAATAGCCCTTACACAGCCTGGAGGTGTGTTTGGGGTCATTGTTCTGTTGAAAAATAAATGATGGTTCAACTAAACGCAAACCGGATGGAATAGCATGCCGCTGCAAGATGCTGTGGTAGATGCTGGTTCAGTATGCCTTTAATTTTGAATAAATCCCCAAACAGTGTCACCAGCAAAGCACCCCCACACTATCACACCTCCTCCTTCATGCTTCACGGTGGGAACCAGGCATGTAGAGTCCATCCTTTCACCTTTTATGCGTCGCACAAAGACACGGTGGTTGGAACCAAAGATCTCAAATTTGGACTCCTCAGACCAAAGCACAGATTTCCACTGGTCTAATGTCCATTCCTTGTGTTCTTTAGCCCAAACAAGTCTCTTCTGCTTGTTCCCTGTCCTTAACAGTGGTTTCCTAGCAGCTATTTTACCATGAAGGCCTGCTGCACAAAGTCTCCTCTTAACAGTTGTTGTAGAGATGTGTCTGCTGCTAGAACTCTGTGTGGCATTGACCTGGTCTCTAATCTGAGGTGCTGTTAACCTGCAATTTCTGAGGCTGGTGACTCGGATAAACTTATCCTCAGAAGCAGAGGTGACTCTTGGTCTTCCTTTCCTGGGGCAGTCCTCATGTGAGCCAGTTTCTTTGTAGCGCTTGATGGTTTTTGCAACTGCACTTGGGGACACATTCAAAGTTTTCCCAATTTTTTGCACTGACTGACCTTCATTTCTTAAAGTAATGATGGCCACTCGTTTTTCTTTACTTAGCTGTTTTTTTCTTGCCATAATACAAATTCTAACAGTCTATTCAGTAGAACTATCAGCTGTGTATACACCAGACTTCTGCACAACACAACTGATGGTCCCAACCCCATTTATAAGGCAAGAAATCCCACTTATTAAACCTGACAAGGCACACCTGTGAAGTGAAAACCATTTCCGGTGACTACCTCTTGAAGCTCATCAAGAGAATGCCAAGAGTGTGCAAAGCAGTCATCAAAGCAAAAGGTGGCTACTTTGAAGAACCTAGAATATAAGACATATTTTCAGTTGTTTCACACTTTTTTGTTAAGTATATAATTCCACATGTGTTAATTCATAGTTTTGATGCCTTCAGTGTGAATGTATAATTTTTATAGTCATGAAAATACAGAAAAATCTTTAAATGAGAAGGTGTGTCCAAACTTTTGGTCTGTACTGTATATATATATATGTATATATATATATATATATATATATATATATATATATATATGTTACACATATAAGTTCAGATAGGGGCGAGACCAGTTACATGAATTAGTTGGAATCCTGGGGGAACCATTACTCAGGGCGACCAAAGGCTGTAGCTTCTCTCAGGCACACAATAGATTCAGTTGCTGACCAGACACATCTCACAAGAGTCTTCATAAACGGTAGAACAGTAACATTTAATGAGGCACAGGCAGTGCAATGCAAATGTCTCTTTGAGCAACAGGGTCCAGTAATAACAGTACAGTCTCCTTTGCAGCACATCAGTACACAGTCTATTATCCGGTAGCACAGTACAGCACTTTTAATGCATACACAACCACAGGCTTTTCCTTCACAAGGACTCAATAGTATACAGCATTCTTTATCCTGCATGGAGATGAAGGGGGGGAAGGGAGTGATGAGGGAGATGATCTCTATGACAGGCTTCCTTTCAGTCATTATCTTCCTGGATGATAATACTCCACACTGTTAGCTCAAGGAGTCTAACTGACCTTTGTTTAGCTTCCCTCCTGACCTGATTTTTGTTCCCTTGGCTTCTGTGAGATACAGATCATAAGCCACCTATCTCTTTGGCTCCAGCCAGACAGTAAACAACTTCCCCACAATCCCCCTGGGGCTCTGCTAAAACACTCCCCTTCTCCTGTGACTGTGTTAACCCCTCTAGTTGCTAGATGCTTCTGGAGTACAACACTTTCTGTGGTTGTGTTACTTCTAATAGTTGCTGAATGCTTTTAAGGCAACAGCACTCCTTCTGCATGTCACACTCTGCAACAGCACTACTTATACATGTCACATATACAGGGTGGTCCAAAAGTAGGTGGCCAGAAAATAATAACATTTATTTTGATTTATATATAAAATTATATTTACTAACACAAGCATAACATTGACAATTACATTTTATTCTGAACAATAATACAAAAGCCCTTAAATTTTATCAACGCAGGTGCTCAAACTGTTTTCCATTACAATTTGCACAGCTTTGAAGTCGCCTCTTACGCTTCAACAAACTTTTTTGCACAAGTCTCTTTGGGTATTAATTTCTTAAAATGCATCTCTTATGTAATTTTTCAAATCACTGACACTTTTTGGTTTTCGACTATAAACTTTGTCCTTGAGTACTCCCCAAAAGAAAAAATCCATTGGGGTCAAGTTTGGTGAACGTGCCGGCCAATCAAGTGGGTCTCTTCAGCCAATCCATTTATTAGGAAATGTTTCATCAAGATACTCGCGGACTACTCTTGAATAATGTGGAGGAAATAAAGGTCATTTGAATTAGGCTGTTGCTGTAACTGGGGAACAACTTGATTCATTAGAATTTCGAGATACTTATCTCCTGTGACTGTTCCATCAAAAAATATTGGTCCTAAAACACCAAAACTTGAAATACCACCCCAAACATTGACACCAGGCTCATTTAGTTGTTGCTCTAATGTTAAATGCATGTTCTCATATACCAGTAAATACAATTATGTCTGTTAATATGGCCGGATAATTTGAAAGAAGCTTCATCACTCCACATAATGTTATCTAAAATTACTGGATTTTGATTGATAAATATCCCCCTTCATAACCTTATTACACTTTCTGTCCACCTACTTTTGGACCACCATGTATATATACAGTTGAAACCAGAAGATTACATGCACTACATAAAAAGACACATATGAATGTTTTTCTCAATATATGACATGAAATCAGAATAAATTCCCATAATTTTAAACATTTGCCAAATGCCAGAATAATGAGAGATAGAGAATGTTTTAAGGCATTTGTATTAGTTACTGCGAAGTCAAAAGTTTAGATACGCTAAGATTACTTTAAACAATTCTGGACTGCTCATATGATGATGTCATGTGTTTGGAAGCTTCTGATAGCTTTTTTTGGCAACATTTGAGTTAATTAGAGACATACCTGTGGATGTATTTTAATGCACACCTGAAACACATTGCTTCTTTGTGTAGCATCATGGGAAAGTCTAAAGAAATCAGCCAAGATATCAGGAAGAGAATTGTGGACTTGCACAAGTCTGGCTCTTCCTTGGGTACAATTTCAAGATACCTGAAGGTGCCACGTTCATTTGTACAAACAATTATGTGCAAGCACAAACAAGATGGGAATGTCCAGCCATCATACCACTCAGGAAGGAGACGGGTTCTGTGTCCCTGAGATGAACGTGCTTTGGTCAGACATGTGTATATCAACCCAAGGACAAAAGCAAAAGACCTTGTGAAGATGATGGAGGAAGCTGGTTAGATTGTGCCAATATCTACAGTGAAACAAGTACTGCATCAACATGGGCAGAAAGGTCACTCTGCCAAGAAGAAGCCATTACTCCAAAAGAAACATTAAAAAAGCCAGATTAATGTTTGCAAATGAACACAGAAGCAAAGACCTTAATTTTTGGAGACATGTTCTGGGGTCTGATGAAACTAAAATTGAACTTTTTAGGCATAATGACCATCGTTACATTTGGAGGAAAAAGGGAGAAGCTTGGAAGCCTAAGAACACCATCCCAACTGTGAAACACGGGGGTGGCAGCATCATGTTGTGGGGTTGTTTTGCTGCAGAAGGGACTGGTGCACTTCACAAAATAGATGGCATCAGGAGAAAAGAAGATTATGTGGCAATACTGAAGCAACATCTCAAGACATCAGCCAGGAAGTTAAAGCTTGGGCGGAAATGAGTCTTCCAAATGGACAATGACCTGAAGCATACTGCCAAAATGGTAACAAAGTGGCTTAAGGATAACAAAGTCAATGTTTTGGAGTGGCCATCACAAAGCCCTGATCTCAATCCTATTGAAAATGTATGGGCAAAGCTGAAAAGGCAGGTGCGAGCAAGGCGACCTACAAACCTGGATCAGTTGCACCAGTTTTGTCAGGAAGAATGGGCCCAAATTCTGTCAACTATTGTGAGAAGCTTGTGGAAGGATATCCCAAACGTTTGACCCAAGTCATTCAGTTTAAGGGCCTATGGTACTAAATACTAATGAAATGTATGTAAACTTTTGACTTTGCAGTAAGTAATAAGATGCCTTAAAAAATTCTCTATCTCTCATTATCTTGGCATTTGGCAAATATTAAAAATTATAGTAACCCTAATTGCCCTAAAACTGTAAAAGGTTTATTCTGATTTCCTGTCAGATATTGAGAAAAACATGCATATGTGTCCTTTTATATAGAGTTTGTAAACTTCTGGTTTCAACTGTATATATATGTGTCTGTGTGTGTGTGTGTGTCCCTATGGTTATAGTTTTGGATGATTATTATTGTCCCTTCATTGTCTGCGCCGTTGAATCCAAATAATCTGTTCACAAAATCAAAGTATGTCATTGGGTTGGAAGGGGTTAAATTGGCAGCTTTGATGACATCACAAAGCACATAAACATCATAGACATCTTGTGACATCACAATTGGTGTAGAATGTACAAAGTGTAACACCTGAGCCATCTTGTTTCATTAGAGCCTGACAGCTTGAAGGGAACAAGTCCAGGTAGGGAACTCTACACTTACGACCTCACTCACACATTGTATAGATGGGGGGTTAGTAGTGGGATTCAGAACTGCATCATTCACCTGAAAATCTCAGCAGATGGCGCTGGATTATGTGTCCCTTGCGGTGAATCTTATAATGATTCTATGATTTAAAAAAAAATGTTATTAACCAGATTCCAAGGAAAATCTGCACATTTGGTTGCTTTAGTAAGCCAGTGTGAGCCCGGCATAACATTGTGTCCCAGAGGCAGCAGCTTAAGGAAGACAAGTCCATGTAGGTAGCTGTTCACTTAACTCTAAGGCCCCATTCACACCTTGTGTAGCTGTGGGGTGTTTGTGGTGAAGTTTAGAACTGCATCATTTACCCCTAAAAAATCTCAGCAAACATCTCTGAGTGACATTGACTCGCCCCCTGGGCCATGTTGTGCAGCGTTGCGCATGCGGGGAATACCCGGAGCCGGGTCCGATAGGGGTAGTAGTCTTCGTGTGGCGGTGACCCGGTCCGTGCCCAGGGTGTCAAACTAAGTGGCGGTGCTTGGCATAAGATGTTGTTTTGTTCGACTACGCCACCCGTTGATTGCGGCTATAAAGCCGCCGCTGCAGGGCAGACCGCTGAGGCCGGTGGTACGGTGGTGCAGCGTGGATGGTATAACCCCCAACGGGAGGGGTATAGCCTCAGGGCAGCTGGCGAGGCAGGGAGGAATGATGGTGGTCGTGGTGGTGTAACAAGGAATCACTGAGACGTGCGGTTGCAGTTTTCACAGCTTTACTCACAGTTCTTTATCAGGTCACTTGTGCGCAGCAAGGACCACCCGAGCCGTGCTGCGCCCACCAGGTGAGGGACTCGGCTAACTCCCAGGCAATTCCGGAGCGTGGTCCAAGGCTCCCCTCTCTTCCTTCCTACTGGCCGTCCCCACTAGGGACCCACCTTTGTCCGGCTCCCTCGGGCCTTCTGGTGGTGAAACCTTTCCCGGTTTCCCTGACCCTATATGGTATGCCTTCCTGGTGGATATGGTGAGGGGTCGCGCCAAGACTTGACCACGACCTCCGGTTCCTGGCTGAGGATAATTGGCCTCCACCAGTTTGGGATCCGGTACCCTTCTCTGCCAACCCTTCACCCGTTAACTCGTGGGATCTCAGGGTTCCCTCTCTTCTTGCGTCTCTGGGCCTTTCCTGGTGTTCCTGTTTCTCCTTCTTCTTCTTTCTCTCTCTCTCTCTCTCTCAGGCCTCCTCTCCAGGCCTAGCTCTGGAGCTGGGCCCGGACTGAGCCACAGCTCCCTGTCAGCCCTCTCTGGCTGAGCTCCTCTCTGAACTGACTCCCTATCCAAGATGGTGCCCACCTTTTATACTCCCTTCTGACACCCGAGCCCAGGTGACTAGCACCCAATGGGCTCCTACCTATGCCCAGAGTCCCTCCCCTCTCTGCTCCTACACCACTTGGATGTTCCTCCCCCCCCCCACTCCAGCCAGGGACAGAAGCTGTCGTACCTGCACATCTATCTGGTGGGAGCACCGTTGGTCTGTCCCCCGGAAATGGGGTGAGTGTAGTGCATGCAGCTAACTGAGCTATGTTCCACACTCCATCCTTACCCGGGAGTGGAATACCACACCTCTGGATCGAGGTGCAATACCCCTGTAGCAGCCGAGTCCTCGGGGTGCTACAACATGTTCTCTCTTGTGTATCAGAATGATTCCTTAAATAGGGCCTATCGTTTAATCTTCTTTTTTGTAATGATAGGTGTTATGTCTCATCTAGTTCAGATGAGCAGCTGTAATGAAGCACGGACAGATGATGGCGGCGTAGCAGGACGGCCGAGCAGAAACAACAGAGAACGTAGCAGTGAAAATCGGACCACACTCAGATGTCATCAAAGCGCGGTCCAATTTTTTCGCAGACCCATAGACTTGCATTGACATTACCATATTTTGCAGACTATAAGACGCACCGGACCATAAGACGTACCCCAAATTTTGGGGTGGAAAATCATTTTTTTTTTAATAAAATGATGGTGCCTCTTATAGTCTGTTTAACGGTAGGTTACCGGGGGGGGCGGCAGCGGTGGAGCGGGGTCACAGGAGACAGGGCCGCTGTTTCAGGGGGCCGGTAGTGGCAGGAGTGGGGCGATGCTGTGGGCCCTGGGCTCTCCTAAGATGACGGCGCCAGTGAGAAGAGTCCCCTTTCTTATTGATTGCCCTGCAGTGGGCTTTGGGAAAATGGCTGCTGGAGGTGACACATGCACAGATTGAGATCTCAGGAGATGCATGTGCCACCTCCAGCGTCCATTTTCCCAAAGTTCACTGCAGGACAATCAATAGGAAAAAGGACTCTGCTCACCGGCGCCAACATCTTATGAGAGCCCAGGGCCCGCCGACACCAGCCTCCTGAATCAGCGACACTGCCTTCTGTGACCCCGCTCCACCGCAGCCACCCCTCGGTTAGCTACCTTCAGATGTTGTATATTAGATTGTGCGCTCCTAAGACAGGGTGTACATTATTCTGCATGCCCTCAGGAGCAGCCTGTATATTATATATTAGATGGTAAGCTCCTAGGACATGGTGTACATTATTCTGCATGCCCTCAGGAGCAGCCTGTATATTATATATTAGATTGTAAGCTCCTAGGACAGGGTGTACATTATTCTGCATGCCCTCAGGAGCAGCCTGCATATTGCATATTAGATTGTAAGCTCCTAGGACAGGGTGTACATTATTCTGCATGCTCTCAGGAGCAGTCTGTATATTATATATTAGATTGTAAGCTCCTAGGACAGGGTGTACATTATTCTGCATGCCCTCAGGAGCAGCCTGTATATTATATATTAGATTGTAAGCTTCTAGGACAGGGTGTACATTATTCTGCATGCCCTCAGGAGAAGCCTGTATATTATATATTAGATTGTAAGCTTCTAGGACAGGGTGTACATTATTCTGCATGCCCTCAGGAGCAGCCTGTATATTATATATTAGATTGTAAGCTCCTAGGACAGGGTGTACATTATTCTGCATGCCCTCAGGAGCAGCCTGTATATTATATATTAGATTGTAAGCTCCTAGGACGGGGTGTACATTATTCTGCATGCCCTCAGGAGCAGCCTGTATATTATATATTAGATTGTAAGCTCCTAGAACGGGGTGTACATTATTCTGCATGCCTTCAGGAGCAGCCTGTATATTGTATATTAGATTGTAAGCTCCTAGGACAGGGTGTACATTATTCTGCATGCCCTCAGGAGCAGCCTGTATATTGTATATTAGATTGTAAGCTCCTAGGACAGGGTGTGCATTATTCTGCATGCCCTCAGGAGTAGTCTGTATATTATATATTAGATTGTAAGCTCCTAGGACAGGGTGTGCATTATTCTGCATGCCCTCAGGAGCATTCTGTATATTATATATTAGATGGTAAGCTCCTAGGACAGGGTGTACATTATTCTGCATGCAATCAGGAGCATTCTATATATTATATATTAGATTGTAAGCTCCTAGGACAGGGTGTACATTATTCTGCATGCCCTCAGGAGCAGCCTGTATATTATATATTAGATTGTAAGCTCCTAGGACGGGGTGTACATTATTCTGCATGCCCTCAGGAGCAGCCTGTACATTATATATTAGATTGTAAGCTCCTAGGACGGGGTGTACATTATTCTGCATGCCTTCAGGAGCAGCCTGTATATTGTATATTAGATTGTAAGCTCCTAGGACAGAGTGTACATTATTCTGCATGCCCTCAGGAGCAGTCTGTATATTATATATTAGATTGTAAGCTCCTAGGACAGGATGTGCATTATTCTGCATGCCCTCAGGAGCAGTCTGTATATATTGTATATTAGATTGTAAACTCCTAGGACAGGGTGTACATTATTCTGCATGCCCTCAGGAGCAGCCTGTATATTATATATTAGATTGTAAGCTCCTAGGACAGGGTATACATTATTCTGCATGCCCTCAGGAGCAGCCTGTATATTATATATTAGATTGTAAGCTCCTGGGACAGGGTATACATTATTCTGCATGCTCTCAGGAGCAGCCTGTATATTATATATTAGATTGTAAACTCCTAGGACAGGGTGTACATTATTCTGCATGCCCTCAGGAGCAGCCTGTATATTGTATATTAGATTGTAAGCTCCTAGGACAGGGTGTACATTATTCTGCATGCCCTCAGGAGCAGCCTGTATATTGTATATTAGATTATACGCTCCTAGCTCAGGGTGTACATTATTCTGCATGCTCTCAGGAGCAGCCTGTATATTATATATTAGATTGTAAGCTCTTAGGACAGGGTGGACATTATTCTGCATGCCCTCAGGAGCAGCCTGTATATTATATATTAGATTGTAAGCTCCTAGGACGTGGTGTACATTATTCTGCATGCCTTCAGGAGCAGCCTGTATATTGTATATTAGATTGTAAGCTCCTAGGACAGGGTGTACATTATTCTGCATGCCCTCAGGAGCAGCCTGTATATTATATATTAGATTGTAAGCTCCTAGGACAGGGTATACATTATTCTGCATGCCCTCAGGAGCAGCCTGTATATTGTATATTAGATTGTAAGCTCCTAGGACAGGGTATACATTATTCTGCATGCTCTCAGGAGCAGCCTGTATATTATATATTAGATTGTAAGCTCCTAGGACAGAGTGTACATTATTCTGCATGCCCTCAGGAGCAGCCTGTATATTGTATATTAGATTTTAAGCTCCTAGGACAGGGTATACATTATTCTGCATGCTCTCAGGAGCAGCCTGTATATTATATATTAGATTGTAAGCTCCTAGGACAGGGTATACATTATTCTGCATGCCCTCAGGAGCAGCCTGTATATTGTATATTAGATTGTAAGCTCCTAGGACAGGGTATACATTATTCTGCATGCTCTCAGGAGCAGCCTGTATATTATATATTAGATTGTAAGCTCCTAGGACAGGGTGTACATTATTCTGCATGCCTTCAGGAGCAGTCTGTATATTGTATATCAGATTACAAGCTCCTAGGTCAGGGTGTACATTATTCTGCATGCCCTCAGGAGCAGCCTGTATATTATATATTAGATTGTAAGCTCCTAGGACAGGGTGGACATTATTCTGCATGCCCTCAGGAGCAGCCTGTATATTATATTAGATTGTAAGCTCCTAGGACAGGGTGTACAATATCCTGCATGCCCTCAGGAGCAGCCTGTATATTGTAAATTAGATTATAAGCTCCTAGGACAGGGTGTACATTATTCTGCATGCCCTCAGGAGCAGCCTGTATATTATATATTAGATTGTAAGCTCCTAGGACAGGGTGTACATTATTCTGCATGCCCTCAGGTGCAGCCTGTTTATTATATATTAGTTTGTAAGCTCCTAGGACAGGGTGTACATTATTTTGCATGCCCTCAGGAGCAGCCTGTATGTTATATATTAGATTGTAAGCTCCTAGGACAGGGTGTACATTATTCTGCATGCCCTCAGGAGCAGCCTGTATATTATATATTACATTGTAAGCTCCTAGGACAGGGTGTACATTATTCTGAATGCCCTCAGAAGCAGCCTGTAAATTATATACTAGATGGTGGCCCGATTCTAACCCATCGGGTATTCTAGAATAGGTATGCGGCCGACCGGGCGCAATCAGCAGAGCGGTATTTAAATTTGGCGCCAAAATCGCTGATTGGTCGAGGCCGGCAACCGCGACCAATTAGTAAAGCGGTGTTAAAATTTGGCACCTATATCGCAGATTGGTCACGGCCGGCGGTCGCGACTAATCAGCAGAGCGGGGTTTAAATTTGGCGCCAATAATGCTGATTGGTCGCGGCCAGCGAACACGACCAATCAGCAGAGCGTTATTTAAATTTGGCGCCAATAATGGTGATTGGTCACGGCCGCGACTAATCAGCAGACCGGTGTTTAAATTTGTCGCCAATAATGCTGGTTATTCGTGACCGGTAACCGCGACCAATGAGCAGAGTGGTGTTTAAATATGGCGCCAATATCGCTGATTGGTCGCGGCCGGCCACCACGGCCAATCAGCGAAGCGGTGTTTAAATTTGGCGCCAATATCACTGATTGGTCACGGCCGGTAGTTGCGACTAATCAGCAGAGCGAGGTTTAAATTTGGCGCCAATACTGCTGATTGGTCGCGGCCGGTGATGGCGACCAATCAGCAGAGCGGTTTTTAAATTTGGCACCAATACTGATGATTGGTCGCGGCCGGCGACCGCGAGCAATCAGCAGAGCGTTGTTTAAATTTGTCACCAAAATTGCTGATTGGTCGCGGCCGGCCACCGCAACCAATCAGCAGAGCGTTGTTTAAATTTGGCACCAAAATCGCTGATGGGTCGCCGCCGGCGGTCGCGACCAATCAGCAGAGTGGGGTTTAAATTTGGCGCCAATACTGCTCATTGGTCGCGGCTGGCGACCACAACCAATCAGCAGAGCGTTGTTTAAATTTGGCGCCAATCTCGCTGATTGGTCGCGTCTGCCGTCCGCGACCAATCAGCAGAGCGTTGTTTAAATTTGGCGCCAATCTCGCTGATTGGTCGCTGATGTCAGATGCGACCAATCAGCAGAGCGTTGTTTAAATTTGGCGCCAATCTCGATGATTGGCCGCGGCTGGCAGCCGCGACCAATCAGCAGAGCGTTGTTTAAATTTGGCGCCAATCTTGCTGATTGGTCGCGGATGCCAGACGCGACCAATCAGCCGAGCGATGTTTAAATTTGGCGCCAATCTCGATGATTGGTAGCGGTCGCCGGCGGCCGCGACCAATCAGCACAGCAGTGTTTAAATTTAGCGCCCATCTCGCTCATTGGTCGCGGTGGCCGGCCGCGATTAATCAGCAGAGCGGCGTTTAAATTTCCCGGCCATCTCGCTGATTGGTCGCGGTCAGCCACCGCGACCAATCAGCACAGCGGCGTTTAAATTTGCCGCCCATCTCGCTGATTGGTCGCGGCCGGCCACCGCGACCAATCAGCGTCGTATTAGTGTGGGCCCGGGAGCGGTGCTGCTTGTGCGGCTCCGTATTAGCGAGGACCTGGGAGCGGCGCTGCCTGTGCGGCTCCTTCTGCTGCGAGAAGCCGGGAGATGAGCGGCTACTCGCAGCAGAAGCATCCCGACCGGCGGCGCCGCTCCCCGGTCCTCCGTTCACGCTTGCTGTCGGGAGATCAGCGGGCCAAGCCGCTGATCTTCCGACGTTAGCCGCATGGAGGTCAGCGGCGCCGGTCGGGGTAGTTGTGCTGCTAGCGCCGCTCATCTCCCCGCTGCATCGCCGCTGACCTCCGTCCGGCAGATGAGCCGCTAACGGCCGCCATCTTTTTTCAGAAATCCCGTGGCGCTGATTGGCCGCTGCCGGATTTCCTGGACAGACAGACAGACAGACAGACAGACGGGATAAGACAATTATATATATAGATTAGATTGTAAGCTCCTCTTTATCAGGGTGTATTTGTCTTTTCCTTCCCAGGGTCGGCTCTCCTGAGCTTATAATACATGCAGATTTACAGCAATATGCAGCAGGACAGACGTGATCCAGGGAAATATCCGATCGCCACAACTGGGGTCAGGAAGGAATTTTTCCCCCCCCTGAAGCAAAACTCTCCGGGGGGTTTCTTCGCCTTCCTCTGGATCTTTGCGTCCAGTGTCTCTCAGCAGGTCCTCAAAATGATCACAACTAATTCTGTGGTCTCTATGGGGCCTGACCTGAGAGTCATTGTGATCATAGTTTCATTTCTTAAAGGGCCAGTAATATTTTTATTACAATGTTGCTTATTGCTATTCCAATAAAAGATAAAAAGAAAGAAAATAAATGTGTCATGTGAGGTTTTTTGTTTTAATTTTTTTTCTACACAGTTACAATGATAGGAGTGATCATTACTACCCTCAATATTCCTCAAGTAGAACCAAGAATTATGGGGGCGCCATTTACAGCCAGCGGATCACATATATCTCCACCCATTGTGGTTTCATAATGTCAGCTCCGGTCCCAAGTTACATTACAACTGTTATGGGGGCCGATCTCTGTGATGTGGGCAGAGTACTAAAATAGTATATGTCCTACAACAACAAACTACCTGATAGAAGACTGAAGACCGGGACACAGAGCCACCGAATACAAGAGACACAAGCAGTGTCGGACTGGGGAGCCAAGGGCCCACCAGTAGCCAACTCCAGGGCCCCACTTTTCAGCTTCATGCAAATGTGACATTATCATCAATCACAATTGTATATAACAATGGACTGGGTAGATTGTTAAATGAATAAGATGCTGCCTTTGTCTGTACATAGTGAATCAAGTATATTGTACCTAGTACTGCTCATATAAGAGGGTGGTGGCCACTCTTGCACAAAGTAAAAAAAAAAATATGAAAAAAATAAAAAAGCATAAAAGTTCTAATCAGCCCCCTTTTGCTCCATGAAAAATAAAACAATTTAAAAAAATACAGATATTTGGTATCTCTGTATTCAGAAAACTGTCTGATCTAAATATAAAATAATTTATCTGATTGGTAAACAGCATAACGGAAAAAAAATCAAAACGCCAGAATTACATTTTTTGGCTGATGCAAAAAAAAATGCAATCAAAACATCGTATCTACCCCCAGACAGTATCAATAAAAACATCAGCTCAGGGCGCAAAAATTAAGCCCTCACCCAACCCCCAAAAATGAAAACATTACAAGTCTTGGAAAATGGCAACAGAAACATTTTTTTTCACTATATGGTAAAATGAATGGTGTTGTTCAAAAGCACAAATTGATCCTCAAAAAAATATGCCCTCATATGGCTATATGGCCAGAAAAATATGGCTATTGAAAGAAGGGGGAGGAAAAAACAAAAAACGGAAAATTGCTGAGTAGTGAAGGGGTTATTATTATTATTATTATTTATATAGCACCATTGATTCCATGAGAAGGGGTTACATACCAAATACAGATATCTCTTACAGTAACTAACAATGTTAGGCTGGTACAGGGGGAAGAGCACCCTGCCCTTGCGGGCTTACATTCTTCTGGATAATGGGGAAGGAGACAGTAGGTTGGGGGGTTGCAGCAGCTCTGGTGTTGGTGAGGCACAGGTCTGGTGTTGGTAAGGCAGCAGCTCCAGTGGTGGTGAGGCGGCAGCGTGGTCATGGCAGGCTGTAGGCTTTCTTGAAGAGATGGGTTTTCAGGTTCCGTCTGAAGGATCCGGCTGTGGCAGATAATCGGATGCGTTGAGGCACAGAATTCCAGAGGATGGGGGATATTCTGGAGAAGTCTTGGAGGTGATTGGGTGAGGAACGAATAAGTGTGGAGGAGTGGAGGTGGTCTTGGGAGGACTGGAGATTACGTGAGGGAATATATCGGGAGATTAGTTCAGAGATGTATGGAGGAGAAAGGTTATGGACGGCTTTGTAGGTCAGTGTTAGCAGTTTGACCTGGATACGCTGGGCAATTGGGAGCCAATGAAGAGATTTGCAAGGGGGGGTGTAGCAGAGGAGTAGCGAGGAGAGAGATGAACTAGTCGGGCAGCAGAGTTAAGGACAGACTGGAGAGGTGCGAGAGTGTTAATATAAATTAAAAAATAATGATCAAATCCTAAGGGATGAATGAACAGTTGTAGTCAGTATGTAAAACAGTTGAACAAGACTGTATACATACTCTAAATCGTATCACAGTCTCTACAGTCATAAAATGACACCGATAGGCTGCGTGCACACGATGCGTTTTTCATGCGTTTATGCTGCGGAATTTCCGCAGCGGAAACGCATCAAAAACGCATGGTAATCCGCACCCCATGGTCCCCAATGGCATTCCACAATGTCAATGCACATGCTGCGGATTTTTCCGCAGCGTTTCTGCAGCGCAAATAAATCCGCAGCATGTTCATTAATTTTGCGGAAGCGCCGCCATTTACTTGCATTGAGACGCATAGAATCTGTGTCTGTACATTTGTACAAGCGGCTTCTATGCGTCTCTATGTGCGGATGGTACCCAGTTCTGGAGGAGAGAAGACTCTCATCCAGATCTGGGTACCATTGTACCTGTAAAAAAAAGAATAAAATAAAAAATAAAGTTTATAGTCACCTGTCCAGCGGCCCCTGCAGCGCTTCTCCTTCCAGGACCTGAGATGACGTCACGGTCATGTGACCGCAGGCTGTCTCGCGAGATGCCGGCAACCCGGAAGAAGCCAGGACGAGCGCGACAGCACACGCGGCGGGGGATCGGAGGTAAGTATAGCTTTATTTTTTTATTTTTACGGTCACACTATATAAATCCATGCCTTTTGCATGGATTTATATAGTGTGACCTAGTTGTCAAGCACTTTCCAAGTGATGCTATCGCCTGGAAAGTGCTTGTCAGTCCGCATGTATTCCGCATGTATTCTGCAGGAAAAACGCATGCACAATCTGCATGCGTTTTTTCTGCCAGGGAGATGCAGAAATGCTGCAGAAATTTTCTGCTTCATTTCTGCATCGTGGGCACATAGCCATAGGAGTCAATGGGCTGTACCTCCATGTGTCTAAGATTTCATACTGGGAAATATTGGGGTTCTTTCTTTTGGATTCATATACAAACCAAGAGAAAACAATTTAACAATGTTCCATAAGATGTCATGTCATATCATGGGCAATATTCTGCTAGTGAAGAATACTTTTATCAGTAGAACCAGCGCTTAGGATACATTTTTATCTGCTGTGAAAACTGATAAACTGATATAAAAGTCAACGTACAAATATTGTCTAAACTTGATTGACCAGGTTTGGGGCTAATATAATGTTATTGTGTATAGAAGATAGTGCTTAGTTAAAAGTGCATGATAGAGTTAAGATCCGGCATGTGGCATGATGTTTCATTTGTAAAAACCTTTCTGTGTCTGTGGCTTATTGGTTGTACATGTAGAAGGTTGGATACAGATCCCCCTACTGTGCTCCATCCTGATGAGCCTCCTGGTTTCTCAGACTCTATCAGTAATATGTTCCCTAATAATGCATAGTGATGTAATTTATCACTGTATTTGCCAAAGTGACCTCATTAGTAAGCGATGAAATGAAGTCCTGTATAATGTCTCTGATGCTGGACGTGTGCCATGGAAGTTACTAATTACTGGCAGTGAGAGGATGGCACACAGTTGGAGCCTGTGTTCCACTCACAGGGAGATGGTTTATCTCAGCCTGGGCTGGAATAACTGGCACTGGCACGATGGATGCCTCAGTCTGTACTGGTATCACACATTCTGGGCTGGAGGCTCCCTTTGATTATAAAAAGGCACATTTGTGAAATGATATTTGTATAACAAGGATGTTTGCAGAGTCTGGTATGGCTTTGTGATGGTATAATGCATTGTGATATCCTGTTGCATAGTGCGACAGCAGATAGAAATGTAAAGTCAACAATGAACATAAATGGAATTGTTGCAGGATTTTCAACCTTTTCCAATATTAACAGAATCTAAGATTTAATTATTATTTTTATTAATGTAATTTCGTACCCTATTGTATTACCGTATGGCGCCTATAAATAGGTGTGGAGCTGTTTCAGGTTTAAAAAAAAAAACTTCTTTCAATATTTTTTAATTATAAAAATTGCTAATATATTAGTTACTGCATTCAATTATATATACCGTATTCTTGCATAAGCCCATGCACAGTATACCCTGGTTTCTGGCAATGCAGACATCTCCTTTTCGAGTTTCCATTTATTTAAAATAGAGAGTAAACTGGCACAAACAGATATAAAGCTCCATGAATGACAGGAGATGAATGATGTAATGGTGGTGGATGTGGACGCACTATGCCATGGACCAGGCTTACCCTGGAGGGGCGTGACTACCGGGTCTTCACTAGAGTCCCTGATTGTGAGAATAGGCTGGGCCACCGATACCAGGTACCACTCCAGGGGAGTCCCCGGGTCTGACCAGAGGGTCAGAGACATGGGTACGAGGTTTAGGAGGACAGAGGCAAAGATCCAGGGTCAAGGCAGGCAGCACAGGTTCAGTATACGAAGCTGAGGTCAGGAGCATAGAGGTCAGGATAAAAGGTAAATGGGCATAGATAGGCTGGGGAAGGCAAACCCTGCAAAACACAGCAGGGTTAAATTCCTATAGGATGTGGCTGCTCTTACATATTGCCAGGTGGAGATACTCTAGGAGCAGAGCTGGCGGTGAGTGCGTGCAGTGAGTAGGGCAGCGCCAAGAAGGCGGTGGAGATGCCGATGTAATATTACCCCCCCTAAAGCCCCTCCATTTTTAGACCTGACTGCCAAGGGCAGCTCTCAAGAATGGTTGGGGTGCAGACGTTTTCGTCAGGCTTGTTCCTGGAGGGCTTATTATTACTAGCGCACTCCAGGACAGGATTTTTCTTCTCCTAGTTGAAGCAAAGGTCTTATCCAAAGGGACATCTTTTACAAGAACAGGAGCCACTTTAACAATCTTAGCCAGGTTAAAGATGTGACGTGATTCCTCCTCAGAATCAAACACATCAAAGGATTGAAACAAGAAAGTCTCAGATAGGGAAGGCAGATCTGAAGGCACGGTGGCACGATTCCTCCCCTCATTGTGTACAGTGAGTGACAGCTCCGTCATCCAATCATGTGTAGGGGCGTGCTGAGCTGTCGGTACTTTGATTGACAACTCAGCAGTCCAATCCGAAACTGGAAGATGTGGATCTTCTTGCAGGTGCTCCCTGTTTCTAAATGATTACCTTGCTACTTAGCTGAGCTCTCAGCCCCAGATCTCTGCTAATCATAGCATTTGCACGGTGGTGCGGTTTGCCTGGTAATTGTGTGCTCTGTTTATTGATCAATTGCTGCCTGACTTTGAACCTCATTCTGGCCATCCATTTGCTCAACCCCTTTGCTCTGATCCACTAGTTTTCTAGTATTCTGACCTTGGACTGCAACCTGACTTTGCCTTTGTCTTTTCCCTTTTGTTTACTACGTGCTCTCTTGTTATCTGACCCCGGATCGTTTTACTACCCTGCCTCACGGCTTATTCATAACCAGTGACTAACGTTACACATGGAAGGCGGGGACATGGGCAAGACATCATCAAGGCAGTGGGTAGAATACAACGATCCCCATTAAAGCACCTGACCGGTAGACCAGTCAACAAATGGCACGTGCAGACAAAACCATGGAAGACCCAGAAGAACAGAGTTTACAGAGCTAGGTAGCACATAAAAAGAGATTCTTTCAGAGTGCTGGGTTCCAATCTGCCGGGTGACAGGCAGTGTGACATGATAAATAGGCTCTGTCATTGGAGGCAACAGCCAGGGGACGAACTAGCGGTTGCGTAGGAAGCTGAAGCTGATAAACCAGGTCAGAACTGATGAGGTTGGCAACGTATCCTAGGTGTAAATGAGCTACCGCGGAGAGAGTATTCTCTCCCGAAGCCAACGTCACTTGGGTCAAAAATTTTGGAGAGCTAACTTTCCCATCCATTGTTGTCTATCCGACTGTCCTATGGTGCCTTCAGGACTCACTAGGCATTGATGAACATAATATCCTTCGCTTCCACAGTACAATCACGTGTTGTCAAGATATCTTCGCTGTCGCTCCAGTACAGAGTGTTTGGCTGCTTTACCTGCATTGGCTCTACAGCAGGAAGGGAAGTTTTTGTAGCAAAGGGTACTGAAAGGTTGGAACAGAGAAGAGAGGTTCCCCGAAAAGAGAAGATACTTGAGCCTGTTCCAGAGGTTGCTCATGGAAACGGAGATCAATCCTAGTAGAGAGGTGTATAAGGGAATCCAGAGAGGATGGTAGTAGTGATGAGCGAGTACCATAATATTCGTAACCGCTATACTCGTAACGAGTACTTTGTAATAATCGCGTACTCGTTCCGAATAGCGAGTACAATGTAAGTCAATGGGAAATGCGGGTAATTTTCTGCTGGACCCTACAAAGGAGTCTGGGGGCCTGAGGAAAAGGCTGAAATGGATGGGAAAGTGATGAAACAGAATGTGAAGAGCTGGAGAATGTGCCTGCATGCATTTCTGACTCACATATGGTTTCTGGGAATTAGTTTGTCGCAGTATTACGCCACTTTTACACTAGAACAACTGCCACACCTTACCTAAATTGCATTTAACAGGACAAAAAGGTTAAGAAACAGTTTTTCCTGCATAATCCCTTGTATATAAGGCTAAATAAAGCAGAGAAACCAAAAAAATATCCCTTTTAGCCTTTGTTCACACATGCTGTTTTGGCTTTTTTACAATCGCCTTTTACAATTGGGAGGGCCCTGACTTATACATTGTGTAGGTCCCTCTGTCATACATCATTTTTAGTTCGCTATTCCCCAGCACTTTACAAGCACAGCTAGAACGCACCAGTAGGTATGTTGATATTTGACCTGAGAGGCCTCAGGTGGCTTTGTAACATGCGTTTTGGAGGGACAGCTGTTACTTAGACATTTGGGCGGTCCCTCCATCATTGACACTCAGATAGTGGAATCCATATTTCATAGCAGTTTACAATGTGCCCATTGTAGCGTTGGGCTTGACCCTCCTCCTCCTCCTCCACCACCATGTGATACAGCGGCCCTAAATTCAAATGTAAAAAATATATCTTTGTATGCACCAATTAGAAAAAAATGTATATATACAGTATATAGCTATTAGCAAATGACTCCACAGGTTTTCCTACTTTATTGTAGTGACTTCTGACTGCATAATCTCAAAGAGGAAGCTTTGAGTACCCAGCATGTTGGTATGGAGCCAGATTTCCCAATGGGTGATACTACCCAGCCTAGCCAATATTCTGAGGCAACATTGGGTGATGAGGAGGAAGATGAGGAGGGAGAGGACTTGTTTTTCTGTGCTACCAAGGGACTCGTAATGCTACAGAGGGGACACCCAACCCAAGCTTCATGTCTGTCTAGCCTGGATGGGCTGGAGAGGAGGAGGTGGAGGAGGAGGAGGAGGAGGCGAGTCAGCGTGAGGAGAGGATGTGTACTGTTTCTACTGTTGGGGACACAGAACATTTGCATTTTCATGTGTAAGTGTCTGTGGCAAGACCCTCGCGTGATACACATTTTATGCAACAGTAATAATAGTAATAATTTTTATTTATATAGTGCCAACATATTCCGCAGCACTTTACAATTAAGCGGAGATATATACATACAATAAATTCAGTTTAAACGGTTACATTAGGAGTGAGGTCCCTGCTCGCAAGCTTACATTCAACAAGGCAATGGGTGGACACAATACTTGAAAAGTGCTTGTTATTTCAGGTCAGGCAATTATAATAAGTAGGGATTTTCATATAAGACTTCATGATCCGGTCATCAGCCAGTATGTTTAAGTGCAATAATCAAGTATCAAGTGCAGTTATCTTGTGCATGGAGGGTGTGGAGACAAATGAATAGTAGAGTGTAGATTCAGAATAATATTTAGAAGGAGGGAACAGGGGAAAGTTAGTTTACTGAGTAGTTGAGGTGGTAGGCTTGTTTAAAGAGATGGATTTTTAAAGCGCGCTTGAAGACGTGGTGGCTAGGCATCAGTCTGATCGTCTAGGGTAGAGCATTCCAGAGAACTGGAGCAGCACGAGAGAAGTCTTGGAGACGGAGGTGCGAGGTTCGGATTATGAGGGATGTTAGTCTTAGGTCATTTGTAGAACGGAGGGCACATGTAGGGCGATAGACAGAGATGAGAGAGGAGATATAAGGCGGTGCAGAATTGTGGAGAGCTTTGTGAGTGAGAGTGATGAGTTTATATTGGACCCTGTAGCAAATGGGCAACTAGTGTAATGACTGGCACAATATGGAGGCATCGGTGAAGCGGCTGGTCAGAAATACGACCCTGGCTGCCACATTCAGGACGGATTGAAGTGAAAAAAGTTTGGTAAGAGGGAGACCGATCAGAAGAGAGTTGCAGTAGTCCAGACGAGAGTGAATAAGACCGACAGTAAGAGTTTTAGCAGTTTCAAAGGTGAGAAAAGGTCGGGTGTTGGAGATGTTTTTAAGGTGCCGGTGACAAGAGCGACCTATACTGGTTGGCCACCTTTCAAGGAACACGGTACAAGGAGAAATTTCATTCTCTCCTTTTGGAGTCAACAAAGAGTTTTACAATTGAATTGTTCAAGAGGGCCATTGTAGATCAGTTGCTGAAAACATCACACTCAGACAATGCTGGTGGCAGAGGTACCGGCTCTTTTCAACACCAAGGGACAAGAACACCAGCTCCAACAGAGGTGGGGGGAAAATGTGCACAAATAGGGCAATTTTCAGTAGACCAGCACAACAGTAAAGGCTATTGACGCGCCCAGGGGATGGGGATGACTACTCGGCGCCCAGGCCTTGTTGTTAGTTTTGGGGATGTCGCGGTGGCCGGCTCCCGGGCCCATACCCTGGGGTCACTCTTAAAAGCAAGCAGGAATAATGGGGGAAAAGGTGTATGGGAAAGGGGAAAGTTCGTGACGCCACCCGTGGTGTCTGGTGAGACTCACCAGCGCTGCTACAGTCCTCTGAGGCCGGTGATCAGCCAGCTTAGTTGGTGCGGCTCCCCACAGGTGGAGCGGGGCCTCAGGGCAGCGTAGGAGAAGGGATGCAGGATAGAGCACTGGCGGGTGCAGAGCCGCGGAGGAAAGAACAGACAGAGGCAGGATTTGAAGTCATCCAGGTCTTTACTCACGGTAGTGCTTTCTCAGCCCAGAGTTTCTCTCTGCTGTCACACGGCGAGCTGCGGCCGCCAGGGTGGGGCTCAGCACACTCCAGGCAGTTCAGGAGCGCTTGACAGGACCCCGCTCTAAAGTGTTCCTCTCCTTGTGAAGCTTTTCCCGCCTTGTGTCCCCCACTGTGTCCCGTACGGGTACTGCGATGTCCTTGATGGGTAGCTTGTAGCTCCCGGACCGACTGGGTGCCCTTCTTGGTTACTAGTGGTGAGAACTTGGTGTAAGGCCGGGTCCCTCTGGATGAACTCAGATTAAGGAATACACGTGGCTACTCCGCTCCGTCCATATCCCCCTGGGATCCACATAAGCCTCCGGACTTTTCCGACAGAGACGTGAAGTGCAAAGTCAGATAATCGGGAACTGGTACCCCCTCTTGTGGCAGGGTCTCTCTGGCAGGACCAGAATAAGGTATGCAGGTGGCGACTCCGCTCCGTCCGCACCCTCTGAGATCCTTTCGCCTGTGGAGCTTACTCCTCTGCTCCCCCCCAGGGCCTTCTTGGTTGGACTCTGACCGGGGACAGAGCCGGTTTTTACTCTGCCCCAGTCCCCCGTCTCGAGGCCTGAGACCGGGAACCGTGGACCCTCCAGCCGGCAGCAGCTTTGTGCTGACTTGCCGTCCCAAAGACCCACGACTAAAGACACGATTATCAAAATGGCCTCCAGTTATATATGATTCGATTAAGTGCTAAAGTAAAGTGCTTCCTCCACCCTCACTCACTACTCGGTTCCCCCTAACTTTGGTTCCTCCCAACTCCTCCATTCCGGAACGGGGCAGCACTATGGTGCTTTTAAGCCCCCTGCAGAACTGGAGTGGTGTAGTGTTGAGTGTGTGGTTGGGGTCCTGTGTGGTGCTCCATCCTTACCTTGGAGAGGAGATACCACACCTCATTTTGAGGTGCAGTACCCCTGTGGCGACTGAACCCTCAGGGGCGCCACACTATCTGTGTCTGTAACAATGCCAAGGAGGGATAAGTTGCAGAACATGGTCAAGGAGTACTTAAGTGAGCATACGTGCGTCCTTTCCGACGCTTCAGTTCCCTTTAATTATTGGGTGTCTAAGCTGAACACTTGGCCTGACCTCTCCTTATATGCCTTGGAGATGCTGGCCTGCCTGGCTGCTAGTGTGGTGTCTGAGCGTGTTTTCAGTTCCGCTACGGCAATCATCACTGACAGGCACACACGCCTCGCCACGGAAAATAATGCAGACAGACTTACTCTGATTAAATTCCACAAGGACTGGATATGTCCACAGTTTGCAATCCCTCCAGATGAGAGCAAGCCAACCTAAATTCACCAAAAATGCAGATTCATGCTACTGCTGTTAACCCCATAGGGCTAATTTTTAGAAACCCTATGCACATTGGGCAGTGGGCAAAACAGGACAGTATTCCTACTCCAGCCTAACTACTATTTGGGATTGGTGGCCCTTGGGATGGTGGCTTCCAAAATAGTGGTTAAAATGGCCTGGTGCTTGTTTGTAGCAGGCAGTAAGAAATGTTTGGACTACTGCTTTGTGCATGACAATCAAAGATTATTTGCGTAGACTAGTATGGACAGAAGGCAGGCTGACACCCGAAAATAGTGGTTAAAATGGCCTGGTGTTTGTTTGTAGCAGGCAGTAGGAAATGTTTGGACTACTGCTTTGTGCAGGGCAATCAAATATTTTTTACATACACTAATATGGACAGAAGGCCGGCTCTGACCCCTAAAATAGCACGGAAAATAGACCAGTGATAAAAAAAAGGCAGCACACAATGCCAATTCTGTGTGTGCAGGAAAAATATTGCTTTGCCTCTGACAAGAGCTGTTTTAAGATGGACACTGGAAGAATACTTTATCCTCTCCCTAGCTAATACACAAGCTCTCCCCGGTACTCTGACTTTGTTGTGAGTCTTCAGCTCTGAAAAGAGCTATTTTTTGGTGGTATTATGGAGCTAGTGAGAGGCTCCTTTAAACACAGAACTACTGTAGTATACACTGCAGGTAGCCCTTACAAGGGTTTTTGTTTGATCAAGAGGCCTAAACACTTTCCCTAGCAGCTCAGCGATCTCTCCCTATGCTTATAGAACGCAGGCTCCAGACGCAATGTGCACAAAATGGTGGTGGCAGGGCTTAAATAGACCCTATGACGCTGGGAGGCCAGCCAATCACAGTAATGCCACAATCAAAATGTCTGAGGCATTACTGTGATTGATTAAGAAGCCCAGCATGTTTAGTGGCTGCAAATGAGGCGCCAAAACTGCATCCGAATATAGCACTGCGAGTACACAAATACTCGCCGAATAACGATTAACCCGAATACCATACTATCCATGCAAATAGCGAATAGTAATGAATACACTCGCTCATCACTAGATGGTAGACCTCTGCCTGCCAACTCATCCTTGATAGGACTAGACAGGCCCTGCCAGAAGGTATCTGTACCCTGTATTAGAGTCAGCAGGGACGAGGCAGAAGATAAGGCACGGCCAGATTCCTCAAATTCTGCACTGGACATCTCCAAGTATCTCACAAAATTGCAAAACATGGAACCACCATGCTGAAGCTTAGCTGCTCCACCAGAAGCTGGAACTCCGGGTCTGAAGACGATGTTGATAATGAGGAAAGCGAACCTGTCACAGTTGATGCCTGGGTCAGAATGCACAAAGAAGTGGAAAAATCCTGCAGCTGAGTTGCGATCACATTAATCGCCTGAGAAGGTACCTCCCCATACAAAGCTTGTACTAGAGACTTTGGGTCTCTGGGTCTCAATTTGTCAATCGGGTCCACAGCTCAATCGTAATGTAACTCAGGCTGGGCATACCCTGGGGGGGCATGACTCAGTGTCTACCAGGTCTTCACTAGAGTCCCTGATGGTGAGGATAGGCTGGGGCACCGGTAGACACCAGGTACCACTTCAGGGCAGTCCCCGATTCTGCAGCAGCTGACTGGAGGATCAGAGACACAGGTACGAGGTTCAGGAGGACAGAGACAAAGATGTAGTCAGACAGTTCAGGGTCAGGGCATGTGTGGCACCCCTGTTGGTCCAGTTGCCACAGAGGTACTGCATCTCACACAGAAATGTGGTACCCCACTCTCAGGTAAGGAGGGAGTACTACCCGGGACCCACACATCTACATCCAACACACACCACTCCAGACCAGCAGGCGGGGCAAGATGCACTTGTCCACTGCTGAGCCCTGTCCCTGGCTGGAAGGGGGGGAACCAAGAGAGGGGGAACCATGTACTGGATGTGGGTGGAGGAAGAAGTTTAGTGGAGCAGAGACAGAAATGGTATAAAAGACAGAGAGAAACACCTAGAATAGTCCAGTCCTGCTCAGGAGAGCAGTGCAGAAGGGTCCATGCTCCTGGCTCCAAGGCTTGGAGCAGGAGTTCAGTAGAGTGAGGGGAGTCGGGCCTAGTGAATGAGGCCCAGGAGGAGAGTGAGAAGAGGAGAGAGGGGCAGTGAGGAGGGCTACAGGAAGACAGAAGGGATCCCAGGGGTACGGCGAGTACAGAGGCCACCCGTGCGCCCAAATTCATGCTGACGTGGAGGGATCAGGCTGTAGAAGGGGACCAGCCCAAAAACTAGTGGAGAACAGCTAGCCAACCGGAGGCTGCAGCATTTTCAAGGTGTTGCAGCCAAAACCCACAATTACATCGCTGAAAAGGTGGCCACATAGGGTCCAGGGGACTGAGAGCACGTCGCCCGACAAGGCCCGAGGCCACTGGCTTGGGAAACTGATTGTGAGGCGCAGGGCAGGAGGGCGAGAGCCAACGCAGTGAGACGACCGGGAAAGGTACATAGAAAGGGGTCCTGTTTAAGTGCTCCTGAGATACCTGAGAGATTGCTGGACCCCTACCCCGGAGGAAACAGGACAACGTGGGCGGTTACACACCGGTTACTGTTGCCTGGAATCTTGAACAACTGTGAGTAAAACCTGAAGACTGCACCCCACTGTGTCCTTGAATAATTGCTGCGCCATCACCAGCCCTGCACTACACTGCACAGACAACATCTACCTCTTTATTTATCTATACTGCCCTGGAGCTTAGCTCTACCTGTGGAGAGCTGAACCAACTCTGCTGCGTCACCATCAGCTCTAGAGGATCTGCACTGCAGCGGCGGCCCCCATATAGCCGCATACCATGGGTGGCGTCATGAACATTATTCCCAAAAAACTTTATTCTCTTTTACTTTCCCTTTAATTGACCGCCCTGGGTCACAGACCGGGTCACTGCCACGGTGACATCCCCCAGCACCGACCGGCACGGCTACCGAGTACCCCACAGCCCAGGGGGCGCGTCACATGTAGCACAGGTTTAGTATATGAAGCTGAGGTCAGGAGCAGAGAGATCAGGATAAACGGTAAACAGGCTACGTCAATAGCAGGAGAGATAGAACAAACATGTACTTACAGGATCCAGAGACAAGCAACTGAGAACCAACAATCGGGCAAGAAATGGTACGAGAAGCTACCTAATAAACCTGCTGCTGCCTAGGGATAGGCTGAGGAAAGCAAACCCTGCAGGACACCGCAGGGTTAAATTCTTGTAAGATGTGGCCACGCCTCCCTATAGCCAGGTGGAGAAACTCTAGGAACAGAGCTGGCAATGAGCACAAGGCAGCACAGGAAGATGGTCTGACACTGGGGAAGCAAAGTGGTGAATACTTTGAGTAGGGTGGTGCTGAGAAGGTGTCCAAGATGCCGGCATGACAGAAGGTGCAATAGGACCCAGTGCTATAATACAAATACATAACAAGGGAAACACTAAGGGAAAAATACGGCACGTCATTGATTAAGGGCGTTGTGTCGTGTCAGGCTTTAGCAGCTATGTGGTTCCACTCTTTTTAAATGGACATCTAAATAAAGATTTTAGATTTTATGGATGGATGTGAATTTTTTTCCTTGATCTTTCCCCTGTTATGTACTGTGCTTCACCGACTGGAATCGGCACCCTTCCTTCAAGAATCCAGTGCGTATTATATTTACAACATGCTTGGTGAGCTCCAAACTTTCTCCTTTTTCTACAAATACATAACAATGGTAAGATAAGATTCTATAATAATTTACCTGATGACATGAAGGAAAACTGTGGGCATGGGCTCCCTGTAGAGCCGCGAAGTCTGGGCATTTTTGAAAGATATATTTTGAGTTCTGTAAACTAGAACAAGGTTTATGCTCCTTTTCTTTTGATAAAAAGTTACAATCATATTGGATATTGGAGCTACAGAAGAAAAAATATTTTCTGTTCTTGGGTATTTTTTATTAATATCTTGCCATGCTTGGGATCAGATTTTAATTAAATTAGGCACTACTCTGCAGACAGCTCTGTCTAGATAGTTTCTCTCTCCTTCTCTCCCAGGATGACCATAGGAAGCACTGTTAAAACTCCTCTGAAAAGGGACTCTATTCGACTACTACCTTGAGTAATAAGATCACAAGGGAGTTCTTAACATTATTATTCATTGAATGATAGCTTGCTGGGTAGTTTGAATACAAGCATCCAATTTCCTCAAGCAGACATGAAATCTTAAGCTAAAGTAGTAGCAGAGAAAATTCTCCCACTAATATGAGATTCAATAGATAACAAAATGCAAGGGACGTTAAACCCAAAATCCAAAAAAACAGGTCCAGTCTCAGGAGGAAAAAATGAGTGAGAGCATAGAATGGTACAAGACCTGTTAACTGTGGAAAATGAGGTGGACGGATATTATTAAACAGTCCCAAGTCCAGATAAAAGTATTTAATCATGTACGAAAATGACACCCGCACTTCTAAAAGAAATGCATTGAATGAAAAAATAGTAGTAAAAATAACCTAAGGGTATGTGGGCAGGATATATTTTTGAAGCAGAAAATGCTTCAGGAAAATACCATCATTTTAGCAGTTTCAATGGCCAGCGCCTTTTTTTTTTCTTTTTTTTAGCTGTTTATATAAACTATTGAGTGGCTTCCATACTGAAAAGCCTCCTGAAGAATAGCCAGTAGGTAATAATATATAGCGTTTTCTTGTCAATGAGTTGGTGCTCGAGTAGGGTTGCAATCTGTAATAATAGGTACAGATTGGAACCCTGCAAGATGTGTGCAAAGATTGAACATATAACATTTGAACTACATTACTGCTATATGGAATATAAATTAAAAAATGAAGGTACTTAGTGCATAAATTGGCCAATCATCCATGACAAGGCATCCTACTTCGATTGTACCATGCCTAATATCATGCCTCACCCGGGCTAAAATCATTTAATATATCTGCATACATCTTAGCACTTACAGAGTGCTGGTGTATTCTTTTGTTGGTTTATTATGCAGTCATAGCAGCTTGCATCAGTTCACTTGTTTTATTCTGTTTGAAAGTACTAGTCAGTTTTTTGCTTTTGGTAGTATAGTCGTGGTGGTTGTGACTGCCTCCTTTTTTGACTGTTCACTCCCCCAATTAGCCTAAGGCTATTTTTAAGAAATGCTGCATACTCTTCTTTAAATTTGTAGGCTTTTAGCCTGGAAAAGACATGACATTGTTCAATGTTTGCTCGCATTTTAGTTCTTTCAGTGTGCAGCTGTATTCTTTTGTTTGTTCACAGGAGTATAGATGAGCAAATCTTTTATGGTTCAGTTTGGTTACAATCGGCGAACTTCCTGACGTTCGCCGAACATATACGAACCCCATTGAATTCAATGGGAGGTAAAACCAAACACATAGAGAACACCTTCACCACAAGCTGCCAAAACAGCTCAAATTACGGAGGAGGAGGTACAGGAGCTGTAGAATGTGAGGGCAACCCTGATTGACCCAGGGCTCGCAATCCTCGGCGTCGGAAGGACATGGTCCATCCCAAGGTCTGACTGGGTCCCGGCTTCTTCTATATTAACCCAGTGTGCCATCAGCAAGATGTACAGTCCCTGCCCACAAGCACTTGTCCACGTGTCCGTGGTTAGGTGGACTTTCCAGTAACTGCATTGATGAGGGCATGGCTAATGTTGTGGAACAAGTGCTTGTGTAATGCGGGGTCGGCACACTGGGAGAAATAGTGGCGGCTGGGGACCGAGTACCGAGGGACGGCCGCCACCATCAGGTTGTGGAAAGCTTCCATCTCCACAAACCTAAAAGGCAACATTTCAAGTGCAAGCATTCGCGAAATGAGTGAATTTAGTAGTGTGGCCTGTGGGGCGTTGGCTGAGTATTTGTGCTTGCGTTCCAAGGACTGGGTAGGGACAACTGAACGCTGCACTGGGACAAGGATGTGCTTGTTGATGGTGCTAGTTGAGAGTGTGCAACGACAGGTGCAGGGCGGAAGGCATCTTTGCATACGCCATGGACAGAAGATTGGCGTGCACACACAACAGCAGAAGAAGCAGTGGTGTCACCCGCAGACACTGTTTTTGGACCCTAGGGTTCGGCTCCTTTGTCGGGTGCTTTGCTGCCATGTGCCTGATCATGCTGGTGGTGGTCAGGCTGCTAGTTTTGCTACCCCTGCTGATGCTGGCCTGGCAGGTGGTGCAAATGGCCTTTTTGGGGTTATCTGCAGAGTCTTTAAAAAACAACCAGACTCGGGAAGACCTAACAGTTGTACTAGCAACTTCCGTCGTGTTGGCATTATGGGGAATGCTTTAACGCCTTGTGTCTGCAGCCACCACACTGCTTTTTTCCTGTCTGTTGTGGTGCTACGCCTCTGTGGCGCCCCTGAGGGTTCCACCGCCGCAGGGATGCTGCACTTCTCTAATGGAGTGTGGTGTTCCACCTCTGAGGTAAGAACAGTGTGATAGTCGTAACATAGTAACATTGTTTGTAGTGTTGAGCATTCCGATACTGAAATATCGGGTATCGGCCGATATTCACTGTATCGGAATTCCGATACTTAATTCCGATACTTTTATAATATCGAATACCGGAATCGGAAGTTCCCATAATGCCTGCGCTCTGCAGTGTCTCTGAAGGATGACAAGCTGGATGGCAGCGCTCAGCTGCGATCCAGCTTGTCATCAGAATGCCATCCCAGCGTGGGAGAATTCTCCTGATTGTTTAAAAGCCGGCGCGCGGTAAAAAGCCGCCGGCTTTTAAACAATCACGCAGCCCCATACTGCTTCCCCGCAGCCTCCCACCCCGATCCTCCGCTCCCCTCGCCACCTCCCATCCCGATCGTAAATTAGGACCGGGCGGGGAGCGCAGCACCAAGGAGCGAAGGACCCGGGCGGGGAAGCCGGCAGTGAAAAGACTTCACCGCCGGCTTTCCCGTTCTGTGCTGCGCTTTCCCGCCGGTTATTTCAAATGAACAGCTGAGGTATCAGCTGATGCCGATCAGCTGTTCATTTGAAGTAGCCGCGGTGCCCTCAGAGGGTTCATGTGAGTTCATGCTTGACTGCATGAACTCACATCAACTTTCCCACGGCCGCACAGGTCAGCCTCACCTCCCGGACCCGTCATGATTAGTGTGTGCGGGGTGTGTGTGTGTGCGGGGTGTGTGTGCGGGGTGTGTGTGCGGGTGTGCGCGGTGTCTGTGCGATGTGTGCGGGTGTGTGTGTGTGTGCGGGGTGTGTGTGCGGGGTGTGTGTGCGGGTGTGTGTGTGCGGGTGTGTGTGCGGGGTGTGTGTGTGCGGGTGTGTGTGCGGGGTGTGTGTGCGGGTGTGTGTGCGGGGTGTGTGTGTGCGGGTGTGTGTGCGCGGTGTCTGTGCGATGTGTGCGGGGTGTGTGTGTGTGCGGGGTGTGTGTGCGGGTGTGTGTGCGGGGTGTGTGTGTGCGGGTGTGTGTGCGGGCAGACATAGGCCGATGTGACACTACTACTCCCATCGGCCTATGTCTGTCCCCCGTCCACTCCTGCCAGCAGGATCAGCTCGATGGGAGCAGTAGTTCCCATCAGCCTGATCCTGCTATTTAAATTGCCCTACTGTGTCCCCAATAAATGTTAAATACATGTCATTGGTGGCCAGTGGTTACCTAAAAGAAATTAGTTCATACATTACCTGTCCCCGCCGATCGCCACCTAAAATAAAGTAAAAAATAAAAAACTACACCTATACTCACCAAGACACCTAATTCCCCGAAGCCATCGATCTCCTGTAATAAAATATAAAATAATAAACCACAACCTTATCCTTACCCCTCCGTAGTAGTCCACGAGTGTCCCACGAAGATCTCCAGTTCAGAGCAGCCACATAGAATGTGACCGCTCTGAACCGCTGCCGCCGCTAGAATGACGGGGCCGTAAGGGTTCACCGGAGTTCAGGCAGCGCTGCTCCGGTTAGCTCCTTTACGGCACTGCTGTATCGTGAGAAATTCCCACGGTACAGCACTGCCGTAAAGGAGGTCTCCGGAGCTGCGCTGCCTGAATGCACTCCGGTGACCTCAGTCAGTGGCTCCCGCTGCCGGGAGCGGACGTGTTCCCGGCAGCGTGAGCTTACAGCAGCCATGCACAGCTGTCACCATCTCCAGATGTGACAGCTGTGCATGGGAGATCAGCGCAGGAACGTGGACAGGTAACTATTTTTTTTTTAGTAAACTAAGAATTAAATAAAATGGTGTTTTATTTCAAATAAATTATTTTTTTCTGGGTGTAGTGTGTTTTTTCTTTTTAACACTTTGTAGGTTAGTAATGGGGGTGTCATATAGACGGCCATCATTACTAACCTGGGCTTCATGGCAGCTGGCGCTGACATGAACCCCACCACTATTACCCCCTGCCACCGCACCAGGGCAGCGTGGAAGAGCGAGGCTAAGTGCCAGAATTGGCGCATCCTATGGATGCGCCATTTCTGGGGCGGCTGACGGCTGGTGTTTCTAGCCTGGGAGGGGGCCAATATTCATGGCACCCTTCCTGAGCTATTAATATCAGCCCCCAGCTGTCTGCCTAGCCTTTGCTAGCTATTAAAATAGAGGGGACCCCACGTCATTTTTTTTTGGGGGGTCCCCCATTTTAATAGCTAGTAAAGGCTAGGTATTCAGCTGGGGGCTGATATTAGTAGCCTGGGAAGCTCCGTGGGTTTTACCCCCTTCCCAGGCTTCAAACATCTGCCCCAGCCGTCTGCTTAACCTCCGCTAGAGACTAAAATTATGGGGGATCCCACGCCATTTTTTTTTTAAATAAATCCTTTATTTTAACACTAAATGACATTTGAGGACTTAATAAAGATGCAGTCCCTAAATTATTATTTATTTTTTAATAAATTTTTCCCAAAACTTTTGACGTGGGCTTCGCCATATTTTTGTATGCCAGCCAGGTACAGCATCCAGCTTCTATGAACGCGCCATTTTCCGGGGCGGCCGCGGACTGCAATTTTCAGCGGGGGGGGGGGAGGGCAAAAAGCTTGGGCCTCCCTGCGCTGCAGATTCCATCCCCCAGCTGCCTAGTTGTACCTGGCTGGACACAAAAATAGGGAGAAGCTCCACGTTTTTTTTTTTTAATTATTTCATGAAATTCATGGAATAATTAAGAAAAAAAGGGCTTCCCTATATTGTTGTGTCCGGCTAGGTACAAATAGGCAGCTGGTGGTTGGGGGCAGCCCGTTCCTGCCTGCTGTACCTGGCTGGACACAAATATAGTGTGAAGCCCCACGTCAATTTTTTTTTAATTATTTCAGGAAATTCATGAAATAATTAAAAAAAAATTATGTGGGGCTTCGCCCTATAATTGTGTCCAGCCAGGTACAGCAGGCAGGAACGGGCTGCCCCCAACCACCAGCTGCCTATTTGTACCTAGCCGGACACAACAATATAGGGAAGCCCTTTTTTTCTTAATTATTCCATGAATTTCATGAAATAATTAAAAAAAAAAATGTGTGGCGCTTCGCCCTATTTTTGTGTCCAGCCAGGTACAACTAGGCAGCTGGGGGCTGGAATCTGCAGCGCAGGGAGACCCAAGCTTTCTGGGTCCCACCCGCTGCAAATTGCAGTCCGCAGCCGCCCCGGAAAATGGCGCGTTCATAGAAGCGCCATCTTCTGGCGCTGTACCCAACTCATCCAGGGCCCTGGTGCGGTGGCTCACTGGGTAATAAAGGGGTTAAGGCCAGCTTGGCATTATCAGCTGGCCCTAAGCCCGAAATTCATGGGGTCACGCCAATATTAGACATGACCGCCATGAATTTCTAGTAAAGTATTTAAAAAAAACACAAACACCCAGAAAAAAGTCCTTTAATTGAAATAAAGACACAATTCTTTATTGTTCTAAATTAAACCATACTTACCGCCACACCCATTCCAGCTGAAGCCAACGATCTCCTGCAATAAAAGTAAAATAATAAAGCAACCTCATCCTTACCTTTCCATGGTTCCCAGGACAGCTTCAGCTCTGCTACATCGAGATGACAGGCTGGACCGCAGCAGAACGCTGCCATCCAGCCTGTCATCCCGCGGACACTGAGAAGCGCAGGCATGCTTGCGCTCCTCAGTGTCTTTCTGTGACGTCATCCAGATGAGCCGAGGTCATGTCCAATGAACTCAGCTCACCTCATGCACGTCACTGACAGCGTGGGAAAATTCTCCTGCACTCAGCGCTTCAGCGTGAGAATTCTCCCACGCTGTCAGTGACGTGCATGAGGTGCGCCGAGTTCATGGGACATGACCTCACCTCATGCACGTCACTGACAGCGTGGGAAAATTCTCACGCTGAAGCGCTGAGTGCAGGAGAATTCTCCCACGCTGTCAGTGACGTACATGAGGTGAGCCGAGTTCATTGTCGGCTCATCTGGATGCCGTCACAGCCAGACACTGAGGAGTGGAAGTATGCCTGCGCTTCTCAGTGTCTGCGGGATGACAGGCTGGATGGCAGCGTTCTGCTGCGGTCCAGCCTGTCATCTCGATGTAGCAGAGCTGGAGCCGTCGTGGGAGCCATGGAAAGGTAAGGATGAGGTTGCTTTATTATTTTTCTTTTATTGCAGGAGATCGTTGGCTTCAGCTGGAATGGGCGTGATGGTAAGTATGGTTTAATTTAGAACAATAAAGAATTGTGTGTTTATTTCAATTAAAGGACTTTTTTCTGGGTGTTTGTGTTTTTTTTAAATACTTTACTAGAAATTCATGGTGGTCATGTCTAATATTGGCGTGACCCCATGAATTTCGGGCTTAGGGCCAGCTGATAATGCCAAGCTGGCCTTAACCCCTTTATTACCCAGTGAGCCACCGCATCAGGGCCCTGGATGAGTTGGGTACAGCGCCAGAAGATGGCGCTTCTATGAACGCGCCATTTTCCGGGGCGGCTGCGGACTGCAATTTGCAGCGGGTGGGGCCCAGAAAGCTTGGGCCTCCCTGCGCTGCAGATTCCAGCCCCCAGCTGCCTAGTTGTACCTGGCTGGACACAAAAATAGGGCGAAGCTCCACGTTTTTTTTTTTTTTAAATTCATGAAATTCATGGAATAATTCAGAAAAAAAGGGCTTCCCTATATTGTTGTGTCCGGCTAGGTACAAATAGGCAGCTGGTGGTTGGGGGCAGCCCGTTCCTGCCTGCTGTACCTGACTGGACACAAATATAGGGCGAAGCCCCACATCAATTTTTTTAAATTATTTCATGAATTTCCTGAAATGATTTAAAAAAAATTGACGTGGGGCTTCGCACTATATTTGTGTCCAGCCAGGTACAGCAGGCAGGAACGGGCTGCCCCCAACCACCAGCTGCCTATTTGTACCTGGTTGGACACAACAATATAGGGAAGCCCTTTTTTTCTTAATTATTTCATGAATTTCATGAAATAATTAAAAAAAAAAAATACGTGAAGCTTCTCCCTATTTTTGTGTCCAGCCAGGTACAACTAGGCAGCTGGGGGATGGAATCTGCAGCGCAGGGAGGCCCAAGCTTTCTGCCCCCCCCCCTCCCCCCGCTGAAAATTGCAGTGCGCAGCCACCCCGGAAAATGGCGCGTTCATAGAAGCTGGATGCTGTACCTGGCTGGCATACAAAAATATGGCGAAGCCCACGTCAAAAGTTTTGGGAAAAATTAATTAAAAAATAAATAATAATTTAGGGACTGCATCTTTATTAACTCCTCAAATGTCATTTAGTGTTAAAATAAAGGACTTATTTTAAAAAAAATTGACGTGGGGCTTCGCCCTATATTTGTGTCCAGCCAGGTACAGCAGGCAGGAACAGGCTGCCCCCAACCACCAGCTGCCTATTTGTACCTGGTTGGACACAACAATATAGGGAAGCCCTTTTTTTCTTAATTATTCCATGAATTTCATGAAATAATTTTAAAAAAAAATGCGTGGGGCTTCGCCCTATTTTTGTGCCCAGCCAGATACAACTAGGCAGCTGGGGGCTGGAATCCGCAGCGCAGGGAGACCCAAGCTTTCTGGGCCACCCCCGCTGCAAATTGCAGTCCGCAGCCGCCCCAGAAAATGGCGCGTTCATAGAAGCGCCATCTTCTGGCGCTGTACCCAACTCATCCAGGGCCCTGGTGCGGTGGCTCACTGGGTAATAAAGGGGTTAAGGCCAGCTTGGCATTATCAGCTGGCCCTAAGCCCAAAATTCATGGGGTCACGCCAATATTAGACATGACCACCATGAATTTCTAGTAAAGTATTTAAAAAAACACAACACCCAGAAAAAAGTCCTTTAATTGAAATAAACACACAATTCTTTATTGTTCTAAATTAAACCATACTTACCACCACGCCCATTCCAGCTGAAGCCAACGATCTCCTGCAATAAAAGTAAAATAATAAAGCAACCTCATCCTTACCTTTCCATGGTTCCCAGGACAGCTTCAGCTCTGCTACATCGAGATGACAGGCTGGACCGCAGCAGAACGCTGCCATCCATCCTGTCATCCCGCAGACACTGAGAAGCGCAGGCATACTTCCACTCCTCAGTGTCTGGCTGTGACGGCATCCAGATGAGCCGAGGTCATGTCCAATGAACTCCGCTCACTTCATGTACGTCACTGACAGCGTGGGAAAATTCTCCTGCACTCAGCACTTCAGCGTGAGAATTTTCCCACGCTGTCAGTGACGTGCATGAGGTGAGCTGAGTTCATTGGACATGACCTCACCTCATGTATGTCACTGACAGCGTGGGAGAATTCTCACGCTGAAGCGCTGAGTGCAGGAGAATTTTCCCACGCTGTCAGTGACGTGCATGAGGTGAGCTGAGTTCATTGGACATGAACTCGGCTCATCTGGATGACGTCACAGAGAGACACTGAGGAGCGCAAGCATGCCTGCGCTTCTCAGTGTCTGCGGGATGACAGGCTGGATGGCAGCTTTCTGCTGCGGTCCAGCCTGTCATCTCGATGTAGCAGAGCTGGAGCTGTCCTGGGAACCATCGAAAGGTAAGGATGAGGTTGCTTTATTATTTTTCTTTTATTGCAGGAGATCGTTGGCTTCAGCTGGAATGGGCGTGATGGTAAGTATGGTTTAATTTAGAACAATAAAGAATTGTGTCTTTATTTCAATTAAAGGACTTTATTCTGGGTGTTTGTGTTTTCTTTTAACTTTGACTATGGGGTTAGTAATGGGGGTGTCTTATAGACGCCTCTCCATTACTAACCTGGGCTTGATGTCAGCTGGCATTATAAGCTGACATCAACCCCAACCCTATTACCCCCTGCCACCGCACCAGGGCAGCGTGGAAGAGCGAGGCTAAGTGCCAGAATTGGCGCATCCTATGGATGCGCCATTTCTGGGGCGGCTGACGGCTGGTGTTTCTAGCCTGGGAGGGGGCCAATATTCATGGCACCCTTCCTGGGCTATTAATATCAGCCCCCAGCTGTCTGCCTAGCCTGTGCTAGCTATTAAATTAGGGGGGACCCCACGTCATTTTTTTGGGGGGGTCCCCCATTTTAATAGCTAGTAAAGGCTAGGTATTCAGCTGGGGGCTGATATTAGTAGCCTGGGAAGCTCCGTGGGTATTACCCCCTTCCCAGGCTTCAAACATTTGCCCCAGCTGTCTGCTTAACCTCCGCTAGAGCCTAAAATTAAGGGGAACCCCACGCCAATTTTTTTTTAAATAAATCCTTTATTTTAACACTAAATGACAAGTACAGTAATCAACACTGTCACTGTACTTCATATATATGTGACTGACATGTTTCTATCTATCTAATCTATGTGTGATTCTCTATTCCTTCTATTCTAAATTGTCGGGTACAGATGCTGAATTGCCGGCCGGCTTTCTTAAAGAGACGGTGCATGAAAACACTATTATTTTTTTAAATAAATCCTTTACACTAAATGACAAGTTCTGTAAGCAACACTGTCACTGTACTTCTTATATATGTGACTGACATGTTTCTATCTATCTAATCTATGTGTGAAGCTCTATTCTGTCTGTTATAAATTGTCGGGTACAGATGCTGAATTGCCGGCCGGCTTTTTTAAAGAGACGGTGCACGAAAACACTAATATTTTTTTTAATAAATCCTTTACACTAAATGACAAGTACAGTAAGCAACACTGTCACTGTACTTCTTATATATGTGGCTGACATGTTTCTATCTATCTAATCTATGTGTGATTCTCTATTCCTTCTATTCTAAATTGTCGGGTACAGATGCTGAATTGCCGGCCGGCTTTCTTAAAGAGACGGTGCATGAAAACACTATTATTTTTTTAAATAAATCCTTTACACTAAATGACAAGTTCTGTAAGCAACACTGTCACTGTACTTCTTATATATGTGACTGACATGTTTCTATCTATCTAATCTATGTGTGAAGCTCTATTCTGTCTGTTATAAATTGTCGGGTACAGATGCTGAATTGCCGGCCGGCTTTTTTAAAGAGACGGTGCACGAAAACACTAATATTTTTTTTAATAAATCCTTTACACTAAATGACAAGTACAGTAAGCAACACTGCCACTGTACTTCATATATATGTGACTGACATGTTTCTATCTATCTAATCTATGTGTGAAGCTCTATTCTTTCTGTTGTAAATTGTCGGGTACCGGTGAATGCCGCTGATGAATTGCCGGCTTTTCATGTCATTCTACATTATTCTTAGTTGTTTTACTTCATGTAGAATTAACCTACAAGGAAAGAAAGGGTTTATTTTCATTCCGATATTTGTGTCCCATTGACTTGCATTGGTTTCCGGTATCGGAATCGGCGATATCCGATACTTTTTGGGTATCGGCCCGATCCAATCCGATACGATATTTCCTGATATCGGAAGGTATCGCTCAACACTAATTGTTTGTAAAGCCGAATAAAGACTTGCGTCCATCAAGTTCCACCTGTTAGTTCTGTAATTGCTAAAGTTGATCCAGAGGAGGGCAAAAACCCCAAATGATTTAGCCAATCTTCACCTGAGGAAAAATTCCCTCCCGACTCTGAGACCAGCAGTCAGAATAAATCCCTGTATCAACCTACTATTTTATTTTATTTTTAAGTATACGCTGAAATCTGCCTGGTATCTAGAAATGCATCCAGTCCCCGCTTGAACTGGTGTAGTGAATCTGACATTACCGTCTCCTCACTCAGTGAATTCCATATTCTCACTGCTCTTACCGTAAAGAACCCCTTCCTGTGCTGGTGCTGAAACCTTTTCTCTTCCAGTCTTAGTGAATGCCCTCTTGTTACCGTAATATCCCTCCTTTTGAACAAATCCCGGGCAAGATCTCTATACTGTCCCCTAACATATTTGTACACATTTATTATGTCCCCCCTCAACCTTCTCTTTTCCAGGCTGAATAGTCCTAGTTTTGCCAACCTCTCTGGGTATTGCAGTCCCTCCATTCCCTTTATTAATTTTGTTGCCCTCCTTTGTACCTTTTCAAGCTCATTTATATCCTTTCTATATATTGGGGCCCATAACTGAGCACAGTATTCCAAGTGTGGTGTGACCAGTGCTTTGTACAGTGGAAGAACAATGTTCTCATCCTTTGCAGCTATACCTCTTCTGATACATCCCATTACCCTGTTTGCCCTTACAGCAGCGGCCTGACTTTGGGCACCCCAATTTAGTTTGCTATCAATCAAGATGCCCAAGTCCTTCTCCATCTCTGAATTCCCCAATGGTTTCCCATTCAGTGAGTACTGGTGACTTCCATTTTTCCTTCCCATATGTATGACCTTACATTTCTCCTCATTAAACCTCATTTGCCATTTAATGCTCCACCTACCCAGCTTATCCAAATCCCTCTGTAGGTCTGCACTGTCCTCTTTTGTATTAATTGTTTTACATAACTTTGTGTCATCTGCAAATATTGATATTTTACTATTTATCCCGTTGACTATGTCGTTAATAAAGATATTAAATAACATTGGGCCTAGTACAGACCCCTGTGGTACCCCACTAGTGACGCTTACCCAATCTGAGTATATTCCATTTATAACCACCCTCTGCCTTCTATACTTTAGCCAGTTAGCTACCCACTTGCAGACATTTTCCCCCAGCCCCATCATTCTCATTTTGTATACCAACCTATTATGTGGCACGCTATCGAACGCTTTTGAGAAGTCGAGATACACGACATCCACTGGTTCCCCCTGATCTACTCGAGAGCTAACCTCCTCGTAGAAGTCAATCAGGTTTGTTTGGCAGGAGCGATTCCTTATGAATCCATGTTGGTTCGGGATTAAAAGATTATTAGCATCAAGATGCTCCGTAATTGCCTCTTTAATGAAGCTTTCAAAAATTTTGCCCACAACGGACGTCAGACTCACCGGCCGATAGTTTCCGGCGTCACTTTTCGCTCCCTTTTTGAATATTGGCACTACATTCGCCTGTCACCAATCAAGTGGTACAGACCCAGTCTCAACAGAGTCCTTAAATATAAGATATAACGGTCTGTCTATCACATTACTTAGTTCCCTTAGTACCCGTGGGTGTATGCCATCAGGTCCTGGTGATTTGTTCATTTTAATGTTACTGAGGCGTTTCTGTACCTCAACTTGGGTTAGATTTGTCATACTTAGTGGAGGATTAAGCTTGTCACTTCTCATTTCTCCTGTTATTTCTATTTCCTTTGTGAAAGTTGTCTAAAAAAAATTATTTAATAGATTAGCTTTATCCTCATCTTTCTCTATGATTTTGCCTTCCTCACTTTTTATCGGTCCAATATTATCCGATTTAATCCTTTTACTATTTATATACGTAAAGAACAGTTTGGGATTTGATCTACTTTCCCTAGCAATACGTTTCTCTGTTTCCTCCTTCGCTATTTTTATTTGTTTTTTACAGGTTCTCGTTTTTTCCTTGTAACACATTAGTGCCTCCTTACTGTTTTCCTGTTTTAATCTCTTGAATGCCTCTTTTTTGCTATTTAACGCCCCTTTTACGTTCTTGTTCAACCATATTGGTTTCCTCTTATTTCTGGCCCTTTTATTCCCATACGGTATATACCTCTCGCACTGAGTATTCAGAATTCTTTTGAAGGTTTCCCATTTACTATTCGTATTCCATTGATTAAGTACTTTGTCCCAGTCAATAAGTTGAAGGTTTTCTATCAGCTGATCAAACTTCGCCCTCCTAAAGTTTAATGTTTTTGTTGTTCCCTTATTGATAACCCTACTGAAGGGCATTTTGAAGTCGATAATATTATGATCGCTATTACCTAGGTGCCCCCCTATCTGTACCTCAGTTATTCTATCAGGCCTATTAGTCAATATTAAGTCCAACAAGGCCTTCCCTCTCGTTGGTTCCTGCACTAGTTGGGAGAGATAATTATCCTTAATATTTGTCAAGAACCTTTTTCCTTTCTGAGATCTACAGGTTTCTGTTTCCCAGTCAATATCCGGGTAGTTGAAATCCCCCATTACAATCACTTCATTATGTTTTGCTACTTTGTCTATTTGTATTAATAGCAGATTCTCATTCTCCTCTGTTATATTTGGTGGCTTATAGCAGACCCCCAGTAATATTTTATTATTATTTTTTGCCCCCTCTATCTGTACCCACTGCCCCCTCTATCTCGTGACCCAACCTTTGCATCCAACACCACATTTCTCCACCCGAGGGGGCTGGTATGCACTAGATGCTGCTCCCCTGGTTACAGGGAGACTGGGGAACGAAGAGTTAGGGGAACCAGTTAGTGGGTGAGGGTGGAGGACTTACAAGTTAGTTAAACTTTAAATTTCATATTTAATAAAGAGCCATCTTGTTCATTGGTCTTGGGCAGTCAGTCTGTCCTTAGTAATGGTTCTTTGACTGCCTTCAATCGCTCTTTGACTGTCTCTATGCTGTCAATTGCTGAGTGGACTGTGACCTCCCACCCTAACGCGGATCCTGTGTGGTCCCTCATCGGATGGAGACACAGCCCTCATGCCCCGACCTTGGGACGAGGGGTAGGTTGTAGACAAGGAATGTCTCGACCCGGTCAAGGACCAGGACCAAGAAGGCCCGGAGCTTAAGAGTGTGGCTCCATGGCAAATGGATCCCAGGCAGGATACAGACGGAGCGGTGTACGCCACCTGTCCTCGCCATGCTGATATATTCAGAGGGAGTCCGGCTGCAAGAGGGGTACCGGCCCCCGACACCCGACCTTGCTACTCTATGTCCTGGTCGGGAAAGCTCGGTAAGCCCAGAGGATCCCACCTGGTATTGGACAGAGCGGAGCTGCCACCCGTGCCCTTGTTCTGAGAGGAGCTCAGAGGGAGTCCCGGCCTATTTACACACATACGGACAGGAAAGGATTCGGTCTGTAGTTTAGGAACACTCTGGTGTAGGGTCCCGACTGAATGCTGGACTTACTCGGAGGTTATCGGACCCCCGTCCCTGGTGACCGCAGGACTGTCCGCGGGGAGCAGGGAGTCGCCTTCCTTCTGCCATCTCTAAAGTGAGTAAAGCCTTGGAAGTTCACCCCTATGGCCTCCGGACTGTTTATTCTGCGCCACACCGCGTGACGCAGCATCCGTTCTCCTCTACTACTACCCCCTCCATCCTGTCCCTCTGCCCTGAGGCCTCGCTCCGCCTGTGGGGAGTAGTAATAACTCTGGCCGCCATAACACCATGCCTCAGCGGACTGCAGCGGCGCTGGTGGCCTTCACCAGGTGCCACAGGTGGCGTAGTCGTAAATCAGCCACTCAACCCGGATGAGCCCACACCATCCTTTTTAATGTGACGGCCCTGAGCACGGATCGGGTCCGGGCCATGGCTGCACCCCAACTCTCCACCACAGGACCCGACTCCGAGTCCCCCATCTCCCAGGGTAAACTAAAGGGCTTTTTCGAGTAAGAGGCGTCACAACTCCCTCCCCCTGTGTGCTGCTGTCCTCGCTCTGCATGTCCCCCTGCCAGGTTGGGTCAGTTACTATATCATCCACCACCTCGTCTTCCACTTCTGCACCCTGTTCCTCCTCCTGACTTTCTGGCAATCATCCACCTCTTGTGATAATAATTGCACTTTCCCACTGTTGCCTTCGTGTGACCGTGGCTGCTCAAATATTTGGGCATCTCTACACTCGTTCTCCTCTTCAACAGCTTGAAGCTGGCCGGGCGAAAGGCCCGATTCTATAAATGGAAAAGTGAACAGCTCTTCTGAATGTCCAAGTGTGGGATCAGTTGTCTCCGGGCACTCGGCATGGTGGGAGTAAGGAGGACCAGGGTGAGGAATATGTGGTCCAGACTCAGGGCGACTGAGACTTGATCTTGTAGAAGGCAGGGTGGTGGTGGTGGTGGCTAAGTGACAGGAAGCATTATCTGCTATCCAACCAACAACCTTTTGACACTGCTCTGTGTTCATTAGTGGTGTTCTGTGGTCCCACAGTAATTGAAACAGGAAGGTCGAGCGACAAGATGTGGGTGTTTGAGCGACAAGATGTGGGTGTTTGTTGTGGCACAATTTCAGCTTGCCCATGGCAACGGCCTCAGCCTCTGCATGCACCATCACGTCCACTTCCCCATCCCTTGCCAAACACCTTGTCCATTTTAAATAGAGGACAATATTTTCCACGTTCACTACAAATGGCTGGATTTGAACCGCAGTTATATGTGACTAGATGGTGGCCCGATTCTAATGCATCGGGTATTCTAGAATATGTATGCGGTCGACCGGGTGCAATTAGCAGAGCGGTGTTTAAATTTGGCGCCAAAATTGCTGATTGGTCGCGGCCAGCAACCGCGACCAATCAGCAAAGCGGTGTTTAAATTTGGCAGCAATATCGGTGATTGGTCGCGGGCGGCGGCCGCGACCAGTTGGCAGAGCGGTGTTTAAATTTTGCGCCAAAATCGCTGATTGGTCGTGGCCGGCGGCCTCGACCAATCAGCAGAGCGTTGTTGAAATTTGGCGCCAATCTCACTGATTGGTCGCAGCTGGCGGCTGCGACCAATCAGCAGAGCGGTGTTTAAATTTGGCGCCAATCTTGCTGATTGGTCGCGGTCGGCCGGGTGCCGCGACCAATCAGTAGAGTGTTGTTTAAATTTGGCGCCAATCTCGCTGATTGGTCGCAGCCGGCCGGCGGCGGCGACCAATCAGCAGAACGGTGTTTAAATTTGGCGCCAATCTCGCTGATTGGTCGCGGCCGGCAGTCACGACCAATCAGCAGAGCGGGGTTTAAATTTGGCGCCAATCAGCAGAGTGCTATTTGAATTTGGCGCCAATCTCGCAGAGCGTTGTTGAAATTTGGCTCGTCTCGCTGATTGGTTGCGGCCGGCCACCGCGACCAATCAGCAGAGCGTGGTTTAAATTTGGCGCCAATCTCGCTGATTGGTTGCGGCCGGCCACCGCGACCAATCAGCAGAGCGTGGTTTAAATTCGGCGCCAATAATGCTGATTGGTCGCGGGCGTCGACCGCGACCAATCAGCGTCGTATTAGTGAGGGCCGTGGAGCGGCGCTGCCTGTGCGGCTACTTCCGCTGCGAGAAGCCGGGAGATGAGCGGCTGCTCGCAGCAGAAGCATCCCGACCGGTGGCGCCGCTCCCCGATCCTCCGTTCACACTTGCCGTCCGGAGATCAGCGGGTCAAGCCGCTGATCTCCCGACGTTAGCCGCATGGAGGTGAGCGGCGCCGCCTGTCGGGGTACTTGTGCTGCCAGCAGCGGGGAGATGAGCGGCTAGCGCCGGTCATCTCCCTGCTGCATCTCCGCTGACCACCCTCTGGCAGATGAGCTGCTAACGGCCGCCATCTTTTTTTGAAATCCCGCGTCGCTGATTGGCCGCGGCCGGACCAATCAGCGACGCGGGATTTCCTGGACAGACAGACAGACAGAAAGACAGACGGGATAAGACGATTATATATATATAGATATGTATGATAGAGAACCACAGTTTTAAAAAGCGGGCCTGTAGTTTACTAATACTATTCTTCACAGCGACCTTGTGTGAATAGCTTCTGTGACACACTGCAACAAAATGTAAACGGAGGCTAGAAATGGCTGAATTTGGAACGCAGTTATATGTGATACGTCTGACAGAGAATCACAATTTTAAAAAGTGGGCCTGTAGTTTACTAATATTATTCTTCACAGCGGCCTCGTGTGAATAGCTTCACCAGCACACTGCAACAAAATGGAAATGGATGCCAGAAATGGCTGAATTTGGAACGCAGTTATATGTGATACGTCTGACGGAGAACCACGGTTTTAAAAAGCGGGCCTGAAGTTTACTAATACTATTCTTCACAGCGACCTCATGTGAATAGCTTCACCGACACAATGCAACAAAATGGAAATGGAGGCCAATATTTTCCATGTTCAGTTCAAATTTCTAGATTTTTATCGCTGTAATATGGTAAAGATCTGGCTGTATTCTGCTGTGCTAACAAGCAAAAGGAGCAAAAAAAATTGTGTACTCTGGATTGCTTTTTAAGCAAATAACCAGGATTAAGATAAAAAAAATTAGCCCTGGTCCCTGAAAATGTTGAAAATGTACTAGGATACAATCTATATAAATAAAAATGTAAATGTTCGTTTGTTCGAAATCTTAAACCTCCGAAAGTTCTTCACCGATTGCTTTGAAATTTTGACACAACGTTACATTCGAATACACGCATGTTTTTATATACCTACTATGTTTTAACAGCTGTTGGACGTAAAAGCAACAGTGAGAGGGGGGTGTTACGAGCTCACTCCCAGGCTGACTCTCCCCGCCCGCATTCCCCTCCCGGCATTTTCCCCCCTTAGTGACATCTCATTCATAAACCCTTCTCGCTCTCCTTCATTTGCCCCAGCTGCTGCCTGTGCTCTGCTCCTTTCATGTCCCCCTTGGGGGTTGGGGGGAAGGGGAATGACGAGACCGTCTGTTCGAGGCAGAAAGACGCTGCTGCTCATCACCACCACCGCCTGAGAGGCGGCCGCCTCTGCTCTCCGGCACCACTGCTGCTGCGACTTCTTCTCTGGCAGGTGAGTCTTATTTCCGACTACACAACAACAAGCGGGGGAGGGAGGCTGCACGGAGAGGCGCAGGCCATGGCCTTCGCTCTGGGCGCTTAGCTGGGCCTGAGCCTCGCAGCAGTGGGTGGATAGCGAGCAAGTGCAAATCCCACTGCGCCATCGGTGGGAGCGGAGCTGTGATCTGGCAGGTACCGGCCCGGGACATGTCAAGTGGATCACCCCTTCCTCCTCTGCCGCCCCCTGCCTTTATCTCTGTGCCCCCTCCTCTCACATTCCCTGTGTACTAGGGAATTGCATAACTAGCAATCCCTGACATGACCGGCTCTATTGTGACACTTGACTGTGTCAAAATTTCAAACCAATCAGTGAAGGGCTTTCGGAGATTTAAGATTTTGAACAAACAAACATTTAGATTTTTAATTCTATAGATTATATATATATGTGGCACCCCAGGTCTGGTCGCCACAGTGGCAGCAATGTCATGTCTGAGAGCAGGTGGGAGGTTCCCTGGTTGGGGACAATTAGCCTGCAGCACCTCCTGCCTCAGTCCAGGGAGGGGAGAAACCTGCCCTTTATAAACTGGATCTGGGGCGGGGTTAGGGAGAGAAGTGAGAGACAAGTTCCAGTGAAGTTGCAGATAGGGACAGGTCAGCAGCAGGCTAAGGAGTCCCTGTAGGCAGAGGAGGAACACGAGGCCAGGAGGGGAGCTAGCAGAGTTCGTCCTGGCCAGAGACTTACAAAGCCGGACACTGGAGTCCGAGGCTGTGAGGGTTATAAGCCCAGCAGCAGAAAACCACCACGCAGGGGACTTCAAGTCCTCTGGCCCAAGGAAGCCCGGAGGCTCAGCCACACGAGAGGGACCACTACTGCCCCGGAGGGGTGAGAAGCACGGAAGGCCCGAGTCGCCAGTCATACGGGTGAGAACAACACGATACACTCAGAGACATGGGCTACCACTACACTACAGCGGGATAGCCAAGAAAGAGTGAAGTCAGCACGGTAGGCCTACAAACTCCCCCTGACCAGCAGGATTTCCCAGTTGCTCTCAGACTGACCAGGCCTCCATTGTTAACCTGTATTCCGAACGGGTCCCTTAATACCACCAACAGTAAAGACCCTGAATTGCATGACAGACTCCGTGTGGTTACTGCTGCTCCCGCGCACCATCACCACCAACATCCCTATTTACTGCCCTGAGGCTATACTCCTCCCATGGGGAGTTATACTACCCTCAGCTGCACCCACAACACCAGCCTCAGCGGTCTGCCCTGCAGCGGCGGTTCACTCTGACCGCAATCCACGGGTGGCGTAGTCGGACATTTAATCACAAAACCCTATAAATAGACTGCCATTTCAGTTGACCACCCTGAGCCACGGGACTGGGTCCCCGCCACGCAAGGACGCCAGTATCCACAAAAGGTCCGGTTCCGGGTATCCACATACACACACGGCCCAGGGGGCTCGTCAACTTTTTGGCATAGTCGGCAGGATTTCGTACCCGCCACCAACGGGTACTGCGTGCCTGAGGAAAGACTGTAAAACTTACCTTTGTCGAGTTTCCCGCCATCCGCAGCCGTTTCCCGCCATCCGCAGCCATTTTCCCGCCATCGGGAGCCATTTCTGGGACGCCGCGCGAAAACTGGAGCCCCGCCTTATGCACGGACGCTGCGCAAGGTCCCGAAAGGAGCCGAGCGGACGCTGACGTCACAAGGACGCGACGCAAGGTCCTCAACCCCGATGATAGTCTGTGGAGCCGCGGCCTACAGAAGAACAGCAATGGAAGGTAGGCCACGGTTGACTAGGGGGGAAAAGGATGACGGAAGCAGAGGGAACTGTCACCGCCAGTGCTGCCGCAGTAATGCCGTTCACGATGCCTTATATCCCCGGAGCGGCCTGGTTGCCCCAGTACTCGGGGGAGTCGCATACCCTGAGTGACTTTAAAGAGAAACTATATAGCCTATTCAAGGTGTACCCGCTAACGGAGGAACAAAATGTGACCATACTGATAGGCCAGTTAACCGGCGCGGACCAACGAGAAGTAAAGTCCTGGTCAGTCAGGGACAAGGGGACCGTGAAGGAGATTTTGGCCCGTCTAAAGGACACTTTTGATACCCGCACCTCAGCAGAAATCAAAATGAGATTTTATGGGTGCAAGCAGCGGGCCCAAGACAGTATAAGAGACTATGCTCTGAATTTGCAAGAGGCCCTGGGAGCCATTAAGCAGGCAGACCCTGATAGTGTGAGGAATGCAAATGAACTGCTGACTGAACAATTCATTAAGGGTCTGCTGTCCAGCACCCACCGAACTCAGTTACGCCTGATGGCCCTGCAGAACTCTGGGTTAGACTTTGCACAGTTTAAGGACAGAGCCATCCGAGTACTCCGAGAACCCGTACCCGGTGGCGTTGCGGCCTCCAGGTGCCCTGCTATCACTTATCACCAAGAGGCGGCGCCCCAGTCTACAGAATCTGCAGGAGCCAACGCACAGAATAGTACCCCGTCTACAGACCAGCACCATCAGGTCGAAGAATTGACTAAAAGCGTTGCCGCACTAACCAGGACTGTGCAGTCGTTACAGGTATCCTCTCCAGGAAAGATCCAGCTGGCTACCAGTCTGGAGGACGTCCCGTGGCGCCGACAGAAGAGGATCTCGCCGTCCAGAGGGAAGCCAACGGACCGCTACGACCAGGATGGACAACCCATCTGCCGCTGCTGCAGCCAGCCAGGACATATTGCGAGGTACTGTAATTTAAACGGGCCCAACCTGGGGCAGAGGGCCAACCCCCAGGTGTAAGATCATCAGCCCCGTCAAACTGGCGTGACAAGTATGTGGGGGGACGACCGGTCTTGCCTGTGGTACTGGATGGCATTCACATGAGTGCACTGTTGGACACCGGGTCACAGGTAACCACCATCCCCTATGTACTTTTCAAGCGATACTGGGATGACACGGATATTACCCGCTACCCAGATAATGACTTGAGCATCATCGCCAGCAATGGTCAGCCCATGCTGCAGGTGGGGTTCAAGGAGGTGACCATCAAAATTGGTAAAGTTGAACTGCCGGCGCAAGGACTGATAATCGTGGACATTGACCGTCGTGAAAGTCACCCTAAAATAACCTTGGGTACTAACGTAATTGAAAATTGTCTTTCAGAGATAATTGTTATATTACAGCAGGTTGCAATGAATGCCAGCTCCAGCCAGCAGCGTGTCTTACAAAAGGAGATCAGAGCCCTGATGAAGCGGCAACAGGTAGAACTGTCTGGTGGTGAGATTGGTAGCGTTAGGATGAGTGACCCATTCCCTATTGTGGCACCCAGGAGATGGGGACTACTCGGCGCCTGGGCCTTAATGCCTGGCCTTGGGGGATGTCGCGGTCGTCGGCTCCCGGGCCCGTACCCTGGGGTCTCTCTTAAAAAAAAGGGGTTAAATGGAAAATGAAAGTTCGTGATGCCACCTGTGGTGTCTGGTGAGGACCACCAGCGCTGCGGCAGTCCACTGAGGCCGGTGTTACAGCAGCTATGATGGGGTAGCTCCCCACAGGTGGAGCTAGGCCTCAGGGCAGCGGTGTTCGGTAAGGTGCACTATATGGCGGTGACCCAGCCGGGTCCAAGGAAAAATGGGAGACACACTCACATTTGGCTTCAGTACCTTTTTACTGGGGAGTTGCGGTACCGCCCGGAGCACTGTAGGGTGAGGGGTGCACTGCAGGTCTCTCCCCAGTGAGCAGGTATAGGGCCTCCTGTATCCTTGCCGCTTGTGTAGTTTATGGCCAGTCTGAAACTAGGCCTAACTTAGTCCTTGTGTTGCGCCGGCTGACCTGGTGTTAGGGCCTTTTGCTGAAGAGCACGCTCCTGGTATGGCGGAGCCTCCGTGCCTCCTGGTCCTGTTACGTGTCAGCTCCTGGGCTATCCTGAGACCTGAAGTCTTCCAGGAAAGATCCGGTTGTTTTCCACAGAGGGTATACTGCTCTGCAGACTCGGAGCCGGTGTCCGGTATATTTCTGGGGTGAGCTTATGAAGCTCCTCGGTCCCCGATGCTACTGTTCTTCTAGCCTTCGGCCTACTCTGGGCCCTCACTAGGCTATACACACTGGCAGTAAGCTGGCTGCCTCTTCTGCCACTCTTTAGAGCGTCGGCAACGCTCCTAGCTGTCTCTCTCTGAGCTGCTTGCAGCAGACTCCAAACAACTCCTCTCAGCAGAAACCTGCTGAGTCACTAACCTTCTGTGTCCTGACTGGACTCACTCCTTAGACAACTGACTGAACTCCCTCTCTTCCTGCCTCCACCCTCCTTTATATATTCACTAAAGGGCTCCCTCTGGTGGTTCTGAGGTAGGGTGGAGGTGTGTGTATGCTCTGAGGGCCTCTTGTGGAGAAAACCTGAAATGCACCCCCCTTTGGTCTGTGACTCCATGCACAGCAGGGCGTCACATTATCGCCATGTCCCCAAAAAGTGAAATGATGATCTGGTGCCGGTCTGCAATCGGGTTAAGAGGTAGAGACTACCAAGCTATGGTAGAACCCGTTTACTCAGACAGTAGGCCCACCACTTTGACAGCACCGGGGGTGGTTGATGTCCACCATGGGAGGGTATCAGTCCGCATCCTAAACATTGAGGAAAGAGAAGTATACTTGCCCCGGTATGCCACTCTAGCCAAATTGTTCACCATTAACCAGAACTCTGTAAAGGCCGTGGAACCCTTGCCTCCATCTCAACCAGAGGAGGGTAACGACTCCAAGAAACAAATGGAGGACTGGTGTCAGAAACTGCATGTGGGCACCGACTCCACGCCCTCACACCAAAAACAGGGAGTCTGCCAGGTGGATCAGGAGTACAAAAGAGTCTTTAGTAAGCACCCGCTAGGCTTTGGGCAAGTAAAGGGGGTAGAACACCAAATCCCCACAGGAGACCATCCACCCATAAAAGAGAGATACCGGCCTGTACCCCCTGCACACTATCAGAATGCCAAGGGTATGTTTCGAGAGATGAAGGAGGCTGGGGTGATCAGGGATAGTTGTAGCCCCTGGGCAGCTCCTCTAGTTCTTGTAAAAAAGAAAGATGGCACGATGAGGATGTGTGTAGATTATAGAAAGGTCAACAGAATAACACACAAAGATGCGTACCCGTTACCTAGGATAGAGGAGTCTTTGGCTGCACTAAAATCTGCTAACTTCTTCTCTACTTTGGATCTCACTAGCGGGTACTGGCAGGTTCCTGTAGCAGAGTTGGACAAGGAGAAGACCGCCTTCACCACCCTGATGGGTCTCACTGAATTCAACTGTATGCCGTTCGGACTCTGCAACGCACCCGGGACCTTCCAGAGGCTGATGGAGTGCTGTCTGGGGCACAGAAATTTTGAGACGGTTCTACTCTACCTGGACGATGTCATTGTGTGTTCCAAGACCTATGAGGACCATCTAAAGCACCTGGCAGAGGTGTTCGATGCCCTGGCAGGCTTCGGCCTAAAGGTGAAACCCTCCAAGTGTCATCTACTGAAGCCAAAAGTACAGTACCTGGGACACGTGGTGAGTGCTGACGGAGTAGCCCCAGACCCTGACAAGATCAAGGTGATTAAGGACTGGCCAAGACCCTCCAGCATAAAGGAAGTGCGGCAGTTCCTCGGGTTGGTAGGCTACTACCGAAGGTTCATCTCCGGGTTCACGAAAGTGGCAGCCCCTATGCAGGACCTCCTGTTAGGTCAGTCAAAGACTAAAAGTCAGAAGCCGCCCTTTAAGTGGGACAAGCGGGAGGAGGAGTCTTTCCGCCAGCTGAAGATGGCCCTCACGGGGGATGAGATCCTGGCCTACCCTGATTATGGCCAGCCTTTTTTCCTCCACACCGACGCCAGTAACATGGGGCTAGGAGCCGTACTGTCCCAGATCCAGCAGGGCAGAGAACGGGTAATTGCTTATGCTAGCAGAAAGCTGAGACCCACAGAGAGAAACCCTGAGAATTATAGCTCCTTCAAGCTAGAGTTCCTGGCAGTGGTGTGGGCAGTCACCGAACGCTTCAAGCATTACCTGGCTTCTTCTAAGTTCACTGTGTACACGGACAACAACCCGCTGACACACCTGGACACTGCAAGACTTGGTGCCCTTGAGCAGAGATGGATGGCCCGGCTGTCCAATTATGAATTTACCATCAAATACCGGACAGGGCGTGCATATGCCAACGCAGATGCATTGTCCAGAATGCCTCACCTGCAGAACGGGGGAGAGGATCCAGAAGAACTGGAAGAAATTGAACTCCCTGCATTCCACCGTCATGGGATCAACCAGTGTTCCCACTGCATAAAGGAGAGGTGCTCTGCTTCCGCTACGTTCAATCCCTTACTCCACCACGGCTGGGCAGAGACACAAGATAGTGACCCCGCAGTCCGCCTGGTAAAAGAGATGCTGACCCAGGCTGATGCCCAACTTGATCCGGATGCTCCAGAAGAGGCCAAGCAGCTGTGGAAAGAGAGGAGCAAGCTGTTTCTCTACGAGGGGAGGCTGTGCCTCAGAACCGTCAACTCCCGAACACACGAGCTGATCTGGCAGGTAGTGGTCCCAAGGCGGAATGCGGCTATGGTCCTAGAAGCATACCATGACGGAGCAGGGCACTTCGGATGGAAGAAGCTGGAGTTCCTGTTGCGTGAGCGGTTCTTCTGGGTAGGCATGAGAGGGACTATAGAGAGATGGTGCAGAGACTGTGGCCCGTGCAACCTAAGGAGGAAGGACCGCGCCAGCCAGAAGACTCCACTGCAGCCCATCATCACAAAGCAGCCCCTGGAGCTGGTGGCCCTGGACCACGTAAAGCTGGCTCCAAGCAGATCGGGATACGTCTACGCCCTCACAATCGTAGATCACTACTCCCGGTTCCTAGTGGTGGTCCCTGTCAAAGACTTAACCGCTCAGACAGCCACCAGAGCCTTTCAGCAGCATTTCTGCCACCCGCACGGGTATCTAGAGCAAGTGTTGACTGATCAAGGTCCAGCGTTCGAGGCTGAAGTCTTCCAGGAATTCTGCAACCTGTATGGCTGCAGAAAGATAAGGACAACGCCTTACCACCCCCAAACCAACGGGATGAGTGAGAAAATGAACCAGGTAGTACTGGACCTGCTCAAGACGTTGCCCCTGGAGGAACGCAGCCTGTGGCCTGAGAAACTGCCGGATCTGGTGGACTTGTATAACCATATCCCAGTGGGTTCTACCAACTGCACCCCAGCTTACCTAATGAGAGAAAGACCTGGTAAGCTGCCAATTGACCTGGAGATGGGAGTCCTGACACCCGAGGACACCTCACCAGAAGCAGACTGGGACACAGAACGACAGCAGCAGTACCAGAAAGTGCAGGAGCGAAGTCTATCTCAAGCAAGAGAGAGGCAAGAGAGGAATTACAACCAGTATGCTCCTGCTGCTCCCCTGGCACCTGGAGAGCAGGTCTTGAAGAGTAAGAGATGGCTCCACAAGTTGGATGACCAGTGGGAGAAAGACCCGTACACCGTACTGCCCACAAGCCATGAAAACCCAAAAGTATGTGTTATCAGTAAGGATGGAGGAGAGACCACAGCCACTGTCTCCAGAGACCACCTGAAGAAGTGTTCTGAGCAGCTGCAAAGTGTTGATGAAGACCAAGATAGCCCTCAACCCGCAGAGGAAAGGGAAGAAATGGTCAGTACAGTGCTCGGGGAATTTCCCCGGTCCTGGACACAAATCAACAACGCTATAGTGGTACCCGTCCTTACCTTCCTCCAGCCAGCCCCTCAAGGGCCTGCAGAAGAGCAAGTAGTGTTGGAAGAGCAAGTGGCCCCGGAGGCAGAAGAGGACATACCAGCAGCAGAATCAACCCTCTGCTGGTAGTGAACCTGCCATGCCCGTGGTGAGCCAAAGAGTACGCAGAAAGCTGCCCAACCTACCCGTAACATCTGCAAACACCTCTAGTGCAGACACGAGTGCACCCAGTTCACAGGGGGTGGAAACAGGGGACGCGAACAGAGTACCACCAGACAGTGGGTTATGTAGGTCCACCAGGAGCACTAGGGGTCAAATGCCCGCTCGCTGGAGAATTTAAAATGTAATATATCTACCTGTGTATTGCAAAAGTTGAAATGTTTTGTGTTTGTTGCCTGAATACTAATTATGTTTTTCTAGTTACCCGACAGGGTTTATGGACTAACAGGTTATGGACAATAAATAACCAGAACTGTACCGTGTACATAGTTGCACCTGGTAAGGTGCCCTCTTTTGAAGACGACCACAGAACACAAAACCCGTGGAGGTGGCTGAAGACGTGGTCCAACTCCGAATCATCAAAGCCCTGTAGCTACCCCAGGGCCTACGTGGAGGGTTTGGGACGGGTCCCTCAAAGTGCATCTTGGGTGACAAGGACACCTGGTTACGGGAGCGCCGTGACCTAAAAAGACTAAACTTCTTGTATATATGTTACTGTATTGTTATTTCCTGTTGAGTTTTTGTAAAATGTGTTTAGTCCCGGAGTACTAAATTTCACTAGGGGGGAATGTGGCACCCCAGGACTGGTCGCCACAGTGGCAGCAATGTCATGTCTGAGAGCAGGTGGGAGGTTCCCTGGTTGAGGAGAATTAGCATGCAGCACCTCCTGCCCCAGTCCAGGGAGGGGAGAAACCTGCCCTTTATAAACTGGATCTGGGGCGGGGTTAGGGAGAGAAGTGAGAGACAAGTTCCAGTGAAGTTGCAGATAGGTACAGGTCAGCAGCAGGCTGAGGAGTCCCTGTAGGCAGAGGAGGAACACGAGGCCAGGAGGGGAGCTAGCAGAGTTCGTCCTGGCCAGAGACTTACAAAGCCGGACACTGGAGTCCGAGGCTGTGAGGGTTATAAGCCCAGCAGCAGAAAACCACCACGCAGGGGACTTCAAGTCCTCTGGCCCAAGGAAGCCCGGAGGCTCAGCCACACGAGAGGGACCACTACTGCCCCGGAGGGGTGTGAAGCACGGAAGGCCCGAGTCGCCAGTCATACGGGTGAGAACAACACGGTACACTCAGAGACGTGGGCTACCACTACACTACAGAGGGATAGCCAAGAAAGAGTGAAGTCAGTGACTCGCCCCCTGGGCCGTGGGGTACCCGGAACCGGGCTTCAGTGCGATGATGGGGGTAGTAGTGGCAACCCGATCCCGTGGCTCAGGGTGGTCAGACCAAATGCTGTGGCGGTCTATTTGTAGAGTTATGAATGTCCGACTACACCACCCGTGGATTACGGTCAGGGATGACCGCCGCTGCAAGGCAGACCAATGAGGCTGATGTTGGTGTGCAGCACAGGGATAGGATAACTCCCCACGGGAAGAGTGTAGCCTCAGGGCAGCGTATGTGAATGCTGGGGGTGATAGTGCAGGCCGCAGTAATAAGAGTTCAGAGTCCGCTTCAAACAGTCCAGGGTCTTTATTGTAGGTATTACTACTGACCCAACAGGAGTACCGGGTAGGAATGGGCCTTGGTGTCTGAGAGCACTCGGGCGAGCCCCACTGGTCAGGGTGAGTGTGAAGGCCTACCATTCTCTCTCTGCCCTTACTGACTATCCCCCTTTTTGTGGTGTAATAGCCCACGTCCCTGAGCTGGCCGTGTACTTCGCCTGTATGGCTTGCGACTCGGGCCTTAGGTACCTTTTGCTTCCTCGTGCTGTACTGGTCCCTCTGCGTGGCAGAGCCTCCAGGCTTCTTAGGCCAAGGGACCTGAAATCCCTCGCGGGTTGGTTCTCTGCTGCTGGGCTTGCAACCCTGACAGCCTCGGACCCCAATGTCCAGTAGTGTAGTTCTCTCAGCCAGGACCGGCTCTCGTCGCCTCTGTCCCTGGCTCGCAGCTTCTCCTCTGCCTCACGGACTCCTCAGCTGCTGCTGACCTGTCCCTCGTCTCTGAGAACCCTTCTGGACACTTCAGAAGTGGGTTCTGGTCTCCCTAACCCTGCCCCAGTTCCAGATTTTATAGGGGCAGCCTGCTCCCCCTACTGGCCTGGGACAGGAGGTGCTGCATGCCAATGGTTCCTGGCCCGGGAACCTCCCTCCTGCTCTCAGACACAGCCTTTAATATTTGTGGCATCCAGGCCTGGGGTGACACATTCCACCCTAGTAAAATTTAGTACTCCGGGACTAAGCCTTTATGGCCAACAACAAACAGGGTATAAACAATAACATATTTACAAGTGCATTTTGTCCTTAAGGTCACGGCGCTTCCGTGACCGGGTGTCCATATCACCCAACAAGGTGAAGTTTTCCACAGTGTGGGGACCTGTCCCTATAAACCCCAAGTTCCTGGCCTTGGGCGTGGCGGCAAGGCTGAGCTACCTACTTTGGACCACAAGAGGGCCACGCCGGACTGGTTTTTCTTCTGTGGCCATCTTCACAAGAGGGCACCAAGTGCAACTATCTACATGGTAGTTCCGGCCATTCAGTGTCCATGACCTGTCAGTCCATTGTATCTAGAAAAACTGGGAAAACAGTATTAGTAATCAGGTAACAAGTATAAAACATTAACGACATACTTTACATTTAGATTTTCCAGCGAGCTGGTATTTAACCCCTAGTGCTCCGGGTTGACCTGCGTAACCCACTGTCTGGTGGTGGTCTAACCTGGCTTTCCCCACTAGCATTTAGGGTACAGCTACTAGCTGGGTTTACAGGCAGGGCAGGCAGCTGTCTGCGGGTCCTTTGGCTTACCGTAGGCATGGCAGGCTCACTGTCAGCAGAGGGTAGACTCTCCTGGGCTGCTGGCATGGGTTCTTCTGCCTCCGGGGCTGCTTGTTCCTCTTGTTCTTCCTGCTCTCCTGTAGGCTCCTGCTGGGTAGGTTGAAGGAAGTGTAGGACGGGTACCACTATGGCATCGTTTATAATGGTCCACAATCGTGAGGACATAGATGTATCCGGACCGGCTTGGAGCCAACTTCACATGGTCCAGAGCTACCAGCTCAAGAGGCTGCCTGGCGACGATGGGCCTCAAGGGTGTCTTCTGGCTGGTACGGTCCTTTCTTCTGAGGTGACATGGGCCGCAGTCCCTGCTCCACTTCTCTATGGCCCCTCTCATACCGACCCAGTAGAACAGGTCTCTCAGTAGGAACTCCAGTTTCTTCCACCCGAAGTGTCCCGCTCTGTCATGGTAGGCCTCCAGGACCATTGCTGCATCCCGTCTCGGGACCACTACTTGCCAGGTCAGCTCGTGCGTCAGGTGGTTGACAAGTCTTCTGTACAGCTTACCTTCGTAGAGTAATAGCCTGCTTTTCTCCTTCCATAACTGCTTGGCTTCCTCTGGAGCGTCCGGGCCTGGGCTAGCGTCTGCCTGGGTTAACTGGTCTTTCACCAGGCGAACTGCAGGGTCACTATCTTGCGTTTCAGCCCAGCTGTGGTGGGGCAAGGGGTTGAACATGACGGTGGTTAGGTCTTTGTCTCTTACCCGGTGAGAATACTGAGTGGCCCCATACCGGTGGAACGCAGGGAGCTCTACTTCCTCCAGCTCTTCCGAGTCTTCTTCGGGTAGGTGGGGCATTCTTGATAGAGCGTCTGCATTGGCGTTGGTTCTGCCTGCCCGGTATTTGATTGTGAAGTCATAATTTGATAGCCGGGCCATCCACCGCTGTTCTAGGGCACCAAGTCTTGCATTGTCCAGGTGTGTCAACGGGTTGTTGTCCGTGAACACGGTGAACTTTGCGGAGGCCAGGTAATGTTTAAACCGTTCTGTGACGGCCCACACCACTGCCAAGAATTCTAGCTTGAAGGAGCTGTAATTCTCCGGGTTCCTTTCAGTGGGCCTCAGCTTCCGGCTGGCGTACGCGATCACCCTTTCTCTGCCCTGTTGGTTTTGGGACAGTACGGCTCCTAACCCCACATTACTGGCGTCTGTGTGGAGGATAAAAGGCTGGCCATAATCGGGGTAGGCCAGGATCTCATCCTACGTGAGGGCCATCTTCAACTGGCGGAAGGACTCCTCTTCCGGCTTGTCCCACTTGAAGGGTGGCTTTTGACTTCTGGACTTAGACTGACCTATCAGGAGGTCCTGCATTGGAGCCGCCATCTTTGTGAACCCGGGGATGAACCTTCGGTAGTAGCCTACCAACCCGAGGAACTGCCTCACTTCTTTAATGTTTGAGGGGCTTGGCCAGCTCTTGATTACTGTGACCTTGTCGGTGTCAGGGGCTACTCCTTCTGCACTCACCACGTGCCCCAGGTACTGTACCTTTGGCTTTAACAGATGGCACTTGGAGGGTTTCACTTTCATGCCATAGCCTGCCAGGGCTTCGAACACCTCTGCCAGGTGTTTTAGATGGTCCTCGTAGGTCTTCGAATAGACGATCACGTCGTCCAGGTAAAGTAGGACCGTCTCGAAGTTTCGGTGCCCTAGACAGTATTCCATCAGCCTCTGGAAGGTCCCGGGTGCATTGCAGAGCCCGAATGGCATACAGTTGAATTCACTCAATCCCATCGGGGTGGTGAAGGCGGTCTTCTCCTTGTCAGCCTCTGCCACAGGAACCTGCCAGTACCCGCTGGTAAGGTCCAAAGTAGAGAAGAAATTAGCTGATTTTAGTGCGGCTAAAGACTACTCTACCCTAGGTAACGGGTACGCGTCTTTATGGGTGATACGATTGATTTGTCTATAGTCCACGCACATTCTCATGGTACCGTCTTTCTTTTTTACCAGAACCAAGGGGGCTGCCCAGGGGCTACAGCTGTCTCTAATGACCCCAGCTTCTTTCATTTCTCTCAGCATGCCCTTTGCGTTCTGATAATGTGCGGGGGGTACAGGTCTGTATCTCTCTTTTATTGGTGGGTGGCTTCCCGTGGGGATGTGGTGTTCTACCCCTTTTACCCTGCCGAAGTCTAGCGGGTGCTTACTAAAGATTCTCTCGTACTCCTGAACCACCCGGTAGACTCCTTGTTTTTGGTGCAAGGGAGTGGAGTCAGCACCCACGTGGAGTTTCTGGCACCAGTCCTCCTTGGGTTTCTGGGAGCCATTACCCTCCGCCTGGGGAGATGGAGGCAAGGGTTCCACGGCCCTGACAGCATTGTGTTCAACAGTATACAATTTGGCTAGTGTAGCGTACCGGGGCAAGTGTACTTCCCTTTCCCCAATGTTTAAGATCCGGATGGGCACCCTTCCATGGCGGACATCAACCAGCCCCTGGGCTGTCAAAATGGTGGGCCTGCTGTCTGAGTACATGGGTTCTACCATGGCTTGGTAGTCTCTCCCTCTTAACCCGATTGCAGTCCGACACCAGATCATCATTTCACTTTTGGGAGGCATGGCAATGGGGAACGGGTCGCTCATCCTCACGCTACCGATCTCACCACCAGACAGTTCTACCTGTTGCCGTCTCATCAGGGCTCTTATCTCTTTCTGGAGGACCCTCTGTTGGCTGGAGCTCGCATTCATCACCACCTGCTGCAAAATTACAATCACTTCTGAAAGACAATTTTCAATCACGTTAGTTATTTTAGGGTGACTTTCTCGACGGTCAGTGTCCACAATGATCACTCCCTGTGCCGGCAGTTCAACTTTACCAATCTTAATGGTCATCTCTCTGAACCCCACCTGCGGCACGGGCTGACCATTGCTGGCGATGATGCTCAAGTCACTGTCTGGATAGCGGGTTATGTCAGTGTCACTCCAGTTCTGCTTTAAAAGTACATAGGGGATGGTAGTCACTTGGGACCCGGTGTCCAGCAGTGCACTCATGGGGATACCGTCCAGCACTACGGGTAAAACCGGGCGTCCCCCTACGTACTTATCACACCAATTAGACGGGCCTGGTGACCTTATGCCTGGGGGTTGGCCCTCTGCCCCAGGTCGGACCCATTTAAAGTACAGTACCTGGCTACTTGTCCCGGCTGGCAGCAACCGCGGCAAATCGGCTGTCCATCCTCAGTGTAGCGATCGGTGGGCCTCCCTCTGAACGACGGGATCCTCCTCCTTCGACGCCACGGGACATCCTCCGGACTGGAAGCCAGCTTGATTGGTCCTGACGGGTCCATCTGTAACGACTGTACGGTCCTGGTCAATGCAGCAACACTCTTTGTCAGTTCTTGGACCTGGTGGTGCAGGTTTGCAGGCGGGGATGGGTTTAGGGCCTGCGCATCAGCCCCCACAAGGTCTGCAGGGTAGGGCGCTGCCTCCTGGTGGTAAGTGATGGCAGGGCGTCGGGAAACTACAGCGCCACCTGGTGCGGGTTCTCGGAGCACCCGGATGGCCCTATCTTTGAACTGTGCAAAAGTCAAATCGGGGTTCTGTAGGGCCATGAGGCGCAGCTGGGTTCTGTGGGCGCTGGACAGCAGACCTTCTATGAACTGATCAGTCAACAGTTTATCGGTATCCTGCACGCTGCCAAGGTCAGCTTGCTTAATTGCCCCCAAGGCTACCTGTAAATTTAGGGCATAGTCTCTGATGCTATCTTGAGCTCGCTGCTTACATCCATAGAACCGCATTTTGATTTCTGCTGAGGTACGGGTATCAAAGGTGTCCCATAGACGGGTCAGAACCCCCCTTACAGTCCTTTTCTCCTCAGCTGTCCAAGACTTTACCTCCCGCTGGGCCGCACCAGTTAACTGCCCTATCAGTATGCTTACTTTCTGTTCTTCTGTCAGGGGTAAACTTTGAACAGGCTATACAGCCTTTCTTTAAAGTCGCCCAAGGTATGCGACTCGCCGGCATACTGTGGCAGCCAGGCCGCCCCGGGGATATAGGGCATTGAAAACGGCATCACAGCTGCAGCGGCTACGCTGGTGGTAGAGGGTCCCTCCGCGTTCGACATCTTCCTCCCCCCCTAGTTAACCGTGGCCTACCTTACGACGATCCTCTTCTGTAGGCCGCGGCTCCGCTTGCGATGCTCTGGGTGAGGACCTTGCGTTGCGGGGTGATGACGTCAGCATTACTCTCTCTCCTTCCAGGACCTTGCGCAGCGTCTCAGCATAGGGCGGAGCTTCAGGTCTCGAGCGCTTTTGACGTCCACGCCCCTCTTCTTCCCGCGCGGCGTCCCGAAGATGGCGTCCGATGGCGGGAAAACGGCTGAAGATGGCGGGAAACGGCTCCGGATGGCGGGAAATCTCTTTTTAAGGTACGTATACAGTCTTTTCAGGCGCACAATACCCGTTTGTGGGGGGTTGGTCACAATCCTGCCGACTACACCAAAGCTGACTCGCCTCCTGGGCCTTGGGGTACCCGGAACCGGACTCTAGTGCGATGATGGGGGTAGTAGTGGCAACCCGATCCCGTGGCTCAGGGTGGTCAGACCAAATGCTGTGGCGGTCTATTTGTAGAGTTATGAATGTCCGAATACGCCACCCGTGGATTGCGGTCAAGGATGACCGCCGCTGCAAGGCAGACCGCTGAGGCTGATGTTGGTGTGCAGCACAGGGATAGGATAACTCCCCACGGGAAGAGTGTAGCCTCAGGGCAGCGTATGTGAATGCTGGGGGTGATAGTGCAGGCCGCAGTAATAAGAGTTCAGAGTCCGCTTCAAACAGTCCAGGGTCTTTATTGTAGGTATTACTACTGACCCAACAGGAGTACCGGGTAGGAATGGGCCTGGGTGTCTGAGAGCACTCGGACGAGCCCCACTGGTCAGGGTGAGTGTGAAGGCCTACCATTCTCTCTCTGCCCTTGCTGACTATCCCCCTTTTTGTGATGTAATAGCCCACGTCCCTGAGGTGGCCATGTACTTCGCCTGTATGGCTTGTGACTCGGGCCTTAGGTACATTTTGCTTCCTCGTGCTGTACTGGTCCCTCTGCGTGGCGGAGCCTCCAGGCTTCTTAAGCCAAGGGACCTGAAATCCCTCGCGGGTTGGTTCTCTGCTGCTGGGCTTGCAACCCTGACAGCCTCGGACCCCAATGTCCGGTAGTGTAGTTCTCTCAGCCAGGACCGGCTCTCGTCGCCTCTGTCCCTGGCTCGCAGCTTCTCCTCTGCCTCACGGACTCCTCAGCTGCTGCTGACCTGTCCGTCGTCTCTGAGAACTCTTCTGGACACTTCAGAAGTGGGTTCTGGTCTCCCTAACCCTGCCCCAGTTCCAGCTTTTATAGGGGCAGCCTGCTCCCCCTACTGGCCTGGGACAGGAGGTGCTGCATGCTAATGGTCCCTGGTCAGGGAACCTCCCTCCTGCTCTCAGACACAGCCTTTAATATTTGTGGCATCCAGGCCTGGGGTGACATATCAGCACGGTAAGCCTACAAACTCCCCCTGACCAGCGGGATTTCCCAGTTGCTCTCAGACTGACCAGGCTTCCATTGTTAACCGGTATTCCGGACGGGTCCCTTAATACCACCAACAGTAAAGACCCTGAATTGCATGACAGACTCCGTGTGGTTACTGCTGCTCCCGCGCACCATCACCACCAACATCCCTATTTACTGTCCTGAGGCTATACTCCTCCCGTGGGGAGTTATACTACCCTCAGCTGCACCCACAACACCAGCCTCAGCGGTCTGCCCTGCAGCGGCGGTTCACTCTGACCGCCATCCACGGGTGGCGTAGTCGGACATTTAATCACAAAACTCTATAAATAGACTGCCATTTGAGTTGACCACCCTGAGCCACGGGACCGGGTCCCCACCACGCAAGGACTACAACCCCCAGCATCCACAAAAGGTCCGGTTCCGGGTATCCACACACACACACACACAATGCCCAGGGGGCGCGCCATATACAATAATATATAATATAATCTATATAAATAAAAATGAACGTTGCATTCAAATACACGCATGTTTTTATATACCTACTATGTTTTTATATACCAGCTGTTGGATGTAAAAGCAACACACACTATACCCATCTGTTGGACGTAAAAGCAACACACACTGTACCCATCTGTTGGACGTAAAAGCAACACACGCTATACTAAATATTTTACGATTCCATTTCAATGGTTCTGATTTACGATCCATTTACGATTTACAAATTTCCAATTTTACGATTCCATTTCAATGTTTCCGATTGCATTGTTAAATTGAATTTTCATAGGTTTCGATTTATTTTCATTTTGATTTAATTTAATTATCTCGTGTGACATTGCTTTGGAATTGAGCTGTGTCATTTCCATTTAACCACACTGAGCCACAGCAACGCGTGGCCGAGTACAGCTAGTTGTTAAATAAAAGGAAGAAAAATGCCAACATTCAGCCATAAAGTCAATAAAATTATGGATAACTTGGAAAGGAATAAGGGGGAACACACAATGATTTTTTTTCAGTAAAAGTTAAGATGGTGGTAGTACTTTTGGAGTCAAGGGATGTATTGAAATGTTTCTCTAGTTATTTAGAATAAGATTTTTTTTTTCTAAATGGAGCATGTATCATGAAATGTTAAAAAATAGTCTAATTTGTTAAATGCCCTTATAACAAAAATAGAAGTCATGGAATTAAGTTATTAATAGATCACCTTTGGGAAAGACACCAGGCGCTAATACCGTTTTTTACATGTTTCTGTCTAAGAGCTTATATGAACATTTAACTACAGTTTATAACGAGATTTACAACTCAGTTTACTTTGAAATTAACTTTTATTATGGTAATATCCAAAATGGGAGAAATCCTCCTGAGAGTTCATTAAAAAAATGGCTTTTAGAATGCACCAAGACTCTAAAATATTCTCTTAACAATCGTAACTAATAAAATATCCAATACTTTTCTGTCTTTCTTATCTAATTCACAAATTAGTTTCAATAAAAGGTGTTGAGTTTGTAATATAGGAAAGGTTCTGGTGGTTTTGGACTGGCATAACTGAAGGCTGGATGGTGCTTGAATTGAAGTAATACTGTGACACAGAGAAAGCATTTCATAGTTTAGTCTGGTCCTGGTGGTCTTGGCTAGTTGATGTGTTAGTGAGCATGGGCTTTAAGGGGAATTGATTTATGCTATATATGAGGAGTTTAACAACCAGATAAATATCTTTTGTGTATTCTCAAGGGTTTTCAGAGACAAGAAGGCAAGGGTGTCCTTTTTCACCTTTTCTGTTTAACCAGACACATTAGATAACTATCGGCCAAATGCTTATTTTGCCAAAAGCTAGCTTTCCCATCCTCCCCGCTCGGCTCTTGCACTTGTGCTCATTATCAAAAGTAAAGCAATACCAGACTGCTCTACCTCCAGCTTATTTTCCCTAAGAACAGAAGGAATCGGGCAGTTGTAATCCCACTTTGCCATCAGGGGAGAGTTAGGAACCTTTGCACACATTAGATGGTTGGGTGGTGCCGAAATTGTCAGGTTCAATCAATGAACATTAAATGTACATGGCCAACTTTAGTCTTGGAGCCTCAATGTAGGTATTTAGATCAACAGACAGGTTATTATTAGTGTTGAGCCACCCCCGTAGTGTTCGAGTTCGGTTCGGTTCGTCGAACACCCGTGTGTTCGCCGAACTGTTCGTCGAACTGTTCGTCGAACACCTTCGAACACCGTTAAAACCAATGGCAGGCAAACAAAAACACATAGAAACACATAGAAACACATAGAAAACACCTTCAAAGGTGTCCAAAAGCTGACAAACTGCTCAGAAGACATAACTAACACATGGAAAAGTGACAAGTACATATAGTCATGCGAAAATAAAAGAGGTGGAGGAGTAAAAGGAGGGGGAGACACAGATATAGGCATGTCATGCCCTTCTAAAATCCAAAAAGTGAGAAGCCGACACGGCCAGTCCGCTCCTGCCCGTGCCACCTCCGTGTCGCCGGGTTTGTGCCAGAGCCGCGGTGAACCCTGACGGCCAGCCCCCCTCTCCCAATACTGGTGCCTGTCCGCTGGTGGGTCGAGCGAGCCTCCCTGTGGTGGAGGCAGCTCTAAGCTTTTTAATTTAAATTGTCTCTCTAATTTGAATGAATACACTTTAAATCCATTTACAAGGATCTATTGGAGGGCAAGTCTCATGCCAGCAGCCGCGGTAATTCCAGCTCCAGTAGCGTCCACTAAAGCTGCTGCAGTTAAAAAGCTTTTATAAGGATCGAGCTCGGCTGTCCACCGCAAGGCATCCTACTGCCAGTCCCAGCCCCTATGCCTTGGGGTGCCTCCTGATGCTCTTCACTAAGTATCCCATGGTCCCGAAGCATTTCCTTTGAAAAAATTAAGTGTCTAAACTACAGGTGGTGCAGCTTGCTTAACAGCCGGGATAATCCGCTCACTAGCAGACACTGCTACTAGGCACAAAGTATTTCCTGGGCTAGATGCAGTTAAAAATTTGTAATTAGATACTCTCGTTGGATGCTGAGAAAGCATTCCATAGAGTCTCCTGGCACGCCATATATGATTCTCTTAAAAAGCTTGGGGTAGGGGTCTAGGGGACCCTTTTATAGCCAAAATCATGGCCCTGTATCGCAATACGTCACCTAGGCTGAAGATAAATGGAACTGTAGCACCCTGAGGGCTCGGTTGCTACAGACGTATTGCACCTCACCCAGAAGTGTGATATCTCACTCTCAGGTAAGGATGGAGTGTGGATCAGGACCCGACACCTGCATGCATTACACCACATTGCCGTGGGGCAGGGCGACCAATATGCCCCTGAGATGGGCACGACAGTCCCTGTCCCTGGCTGGAGTGGGGGGAGGGAACACTGAGGAAGGGGAACCCTGTAGTGCAGGAGCAGGGAGGAAGCAGTTCCTGGGTGCATTGAGAAGGTGGGCACCATCTTAGTTCAGTGCAGAGAAGTCTGAGCAGAAGTGGCAGGGAGCAGGGGCTCTGCATGAGCTCTGCTCCGGAGGCGGGCCTAGTAACAGAGGCCCAGGCCTGGAAGAGGGAGAAGGAAGGAAGAGGAGCGGAGAAGGCTCCAGGAACGAGGAATGAAGGGATCCCAGGGGTGCGGACGGGCGAGTCGCCACTGCACGCCCGAATCCACCTGCGTGGAGGGGTCAGGCCAAAGGGGGAGACCGGTCCCCGAAATAGTGGAGGCAGGAAACGACCCTCAGCTAGAAACCGGAGGCTCTGACATTTTATGTGGCGCAGCCCCTCGCTACACCCGCTAGGAAGGCACCACATAGGGTCAGGGAAACTGGCGCCAAGTTTACCAAGAGGAGGCCCGAGGCAGCCGGACAGAAGTGTTGGTAAGAAAGGCCAGACAAAGGACACACAAAGGGGGTCCTGTGAAGTGCTCCAAAGTTATCTGGGAGTTGTCTGAGCCCCTCACCTGGTGAGCACAGTACGACGTGGGCAGCCGTTACCTGCAGACGTGGTCTGGATAATAAGAACTGTGAGTAAAGGCCCTGAACTGCATCACTGACTCCGTGTCGTCACTGCTGCTGCCCTGCACCATCACTCCCATCCTCCGCATACACTGCCCTGAGGCTATACTCCTCCCGTGGGGAGTTATGCTATGCTCTGCTGCACCCACAACACCAGCCTCAGTGGTCTGCCCTGTAGCGGCGGTTCACTCTGACCGCAATCCACGGGTGGCGTAGTCGGACATTTAAACATGAAAACCACATAAATAGTTCCGCCACTGGTTTGACCGCCCTGAGCCACGGAACCGGGTCGCCGCCACGAAGACTACAACCACCAGCATCCACCAAAAAGGGTCCGGCTCCGGGTGTCCCAAGGCCCAGGGGGTGCGTCAGAACATTTTCATCACCTTTCACAATCACCAATGGGACAAGGCAGTGATGTCCTCTGTCCCCTCTCTTATACATCCTAGTGACGGAGCACCTGCTCTCATCAATTCGCCATAACCCCAATATTAGGTGGATTGAGGTGGGAGGCACCGAGTACAAGTGCTCTCTATTTGCTGATGATGTCCTAGTATATATCACTCAATCACATATATCCATCCATGCTGTTATGGCTGAAATAGATCACTTTGTTACATGGTAAAATTTTAAAATCAATGCAGCGAAGTCTGAGGCCCTCGATGTCTCCCTCCCCAAATCCATATAGGATTCCATCCAGTCCAACTTTCCCTTTGCCTGGCCCTCACAGGGTATCAAATACTTAGGAATTCCTATTCATAGAGACCTCTCCCATCTATGTTATCTTAATTTTGGGCCCTTTATTGAACAACTCCATACAGACCACGGTTGGCAAGTTAGAACTGTAAGATTCACTACGTGAACCACTGGTGTTTTGTGGAAAAGCACATGTACACTGCGTTCCAAATTATTATACAAAAAGTGTTTAGGAGTGATAAGGGAAGAATTTGTTTGTTTGTCAGTTAAACTCATTGATGGTGATGTGTGTCAGGGCTCTTTATATCACTGTAAGGAATTGCAGACACCTGTGCTAATTAGTTTGGCAGGTGTGTCCAATGAAAGGCAAGACTACTTAAGAAGGCTCTCTCACATTATTAAGCAGCCTACATTTTCTGCCAAAATGGGAAAGAAAAAGGATGTGTCGGCTGCTGAGAAGCAACAAATTGTGGAGTGTTTAGGTCAAGGCATGACTACAATCAACATTGTGCGATGATCAGGATGAAGTGTCTTGGCAATCAAGAAGTATGTAGCTGATTCACAGTACACACGTGTGCGTGCTGATAAGGGCAAATTGAGGACTCTTTCCTACAGGCAATTACGTCAGGTTGAAAGAGCAGCGGCAAAAAAGCCTTGTCATAGCAGCAGACAAGTTTTTGAAGCTGCTTGTGCCTCCAACGTCCCCCGAACAACAAGATGCAGGGTCCTTCAGAGGTTTGCAGCTGTGCATGCGCCATCCTGTCGACCTCCTCTATCCACTTCACACAAGCAGAAACGGCTCCAGTGGGCCAAACATTACATGAAGACTGATTTCAAAACTGTTTTGTTCACGGATGAGTGCCGTGCAGCGCTCGATGGTCCAGATGGATGGAGTGGAGGATGGCTGGTTGATGGACACCCCACGCAAACACGGCTACAGCGCCAACAAGGAGGAGGTGGAGTAATGTTTTGGGCTGGAATCATGGGGAGAGAGATTGTCGGCCCCTTTAGGATCCCTGAAGGCGCTAAAGATGAACTCCATAATGTATGTGGATTTTCTCAAACAGCACTTCCTGCCATGGTTCAAGAAGAAGAACCGTGTATTTCACAGCAAGATCATTTTTCTGCATGATAATGCACCATCTTATGCTGCACATAAAACATCTGCATCTCTGGCTGATATGGGCATAAAAGGGGACAAACTTATGGTGTGACCCCCATGCTCCCCTGACCTCTACCCCATTCAGAACCTTTGGAGCATCATTAAAAGGAGTGTCTATGATGGCGGGAGGCAGTTCACATCTAAGCAACAGCTCTGGGAGGGTAGAGGGTATTCTGTCCTCATGCAAAACAATTGAAGCAGAAACCATCCAAAACCTGACAAATTCAATGGACGAGAGAGTTCAGAAGCTCCTTTCGAACAAGGGGTCCTATGTGAAAATGTAACATCACCTAGAATAAAGTTTTGAGTTGAAAACTGTTTGATTTCAGTTTCTAACAACCTGCTAATGCTTATAATTTCAAAAATGACCATTTTTTTGGTCTTTATTAAAATGAAAAGGTTGATCGAAAAGTTTGGGGGATCTAAGAGTGTGGCAACCCAGTAGTCATGATTACTTCGAATTCTGACAATATGAGGGTCATGCTGCAGGTAGTGCAGCAAGAAGGCACTTATGTGCCTTGCGCATCTCGGAGCCCCAAAATTATTTTCCGGGCTAGATGCAGCTAAAAATTATTTTTAATTTTAAATCTGGTGAAGCTTTAGTATAGATGGCCTAATAGGATCAGTGCTGCACACTGCTACAAAGCCCAAATTATTTTCCAGTCAAGATACAGATAAACATGATTAGTAATTTGAAAGCTTAAAACGGTTGGTAGGGTGATTTTAACCAATCATCAAGCTTTTACTCTCCCCAGGATGACACAGGGGTAGAAAAGTCGTTTCGGATCCATGATTTGTTCATCTTTATGAACGTGAGTCTGTCTACATTATCAGTGGAGAGCCGCGTGCGCTTATCTGTCAGCACACCACCAGCAGCGCTGAACACACGTTCAGACAGAACGCTGGCTGCGGGGCATGACAAGATCTCCAAGGTGTAAGTGGCTAGCTCCGGCCATTTATCCAGATTGGAAGCCCAAAAAGAGCAAGGGTCCAGTGACACAGTCGTGGCTTCAATGTTTACTTGGAGATACTCCTGTACCATCATCTCTAGGCGTTGACTATGTGTCAGACTTCTTGTCTCCTGTGGCCTTGCAAAGGATGGGCTAAAAAAGTGGTGAAATGATTCCGCAAAATTGATGTTACCAGCAGATACTGTGGTTCTGTTACGGTTTGAGTGCTGAACACTTGACGGTCCCACGGTTGGCAAGTTGGAACTGTGAGATTCACTACGTGCACCACTGGTATTTTGTGGAAAAGCACATGTAAGATTCTGCAACAGTCTCTGCTGATACTCCTGCATGCGTGCATCCCTTTCTATGGCAGGAATAATTTCTGCAAATTTACTTTTGTACCGGGGATCTAACAGTGTGGCAACCCAGTAGTCAGGATTATTTCTAATTCTCACAATTCGAGGGTCATGTTGCAGGTAGTGCAGCAAGAAGGCACTCATGTGTGTTGTGCATCCAGGAGCACCAAGTCCCTGTTGTGTTGGTGGCGAGGTAACAATCATGCTTCCTTCCTCTGTCCTCTCCCCCCAACCTCGCACAACAGAAATGTGATCAAGGTCTCCCTCATCTGATGAGTCTTCCATCAGTTCGTCCTCCACTTCTTCCTGGGCTCCTGCACCTTCCTCACTAGTTTGGCTGCTACCATGCGCCCTGGTAAAACCATCTCCCCCACCCTCACATGCCTGCCGCCTTGGTGCTGCCGACCGTCTGGACCTTGCAGATGTTAGCCCTTCCGCATACAACTCCTCCTCCTCTACTTCCTCCACCTCCTCTTGTGCCACCACCTGACTCCGAATTCTGTTTAACATGTGCTCCAGCATGTAAATCACCGGAATAGTCATGCTGATAATGGCATCGTCAGCACTAAACATCTTCGTCGCCATTTCAAAACTGTGCAGAAGGGTGCATAGGTCCCTGATCTGAGACCACTCCTCCAGCGTGATTTGCCCCACCTCTGAATCTCGTTGGCCCAGGCTATACGTCAGAACGTATTGCACCAGGGCTTGTCGGTGCTGCCACAGTCGCTGCAACATGTGCAGAGTTGAATTCCACCGGGTAGGCACATCGCATTTTAGCCGGTGAAGTGGCAGGCCCAACGACTTCTGTAGAGATGTAAGTCGCTGAGCTGCGGGATGCGAACGGCGGAAGTGAGCACACAGCGACCGTGCCCTCTGCAGAAGGCCATCTAGTCTGGGATAGTGGGCTAAAAATTGCTGGACAACCAGGTTCAACACGTGAGCCATACAAGGCACGTGTGTGACATTGCCCCGGCGAAGGGCCGCACCCAGGTTTGCAGCATTGTCGCACACGGCCTTCCCTGGTTTCAGGTCCAGTGGAGACAACCATTCATGAAATTGGTTCTCCAGAGCTGACCACAACTCCTCAGCTGTGTGACTCACATTTCCCAGACATTTCAATGTAAAAACCGCCTGATGACGTTGAGCCCTACTGCCAGCATAGTAAGGAGGTGTGCAGGATCCCTTCTGCGCAGTTAGAAAGCTTGTGGCATGACCAGACAGGCTTTGGGTGCAGGTGGAAGACCGAGAGGAGGTTGAGGAGGCAGAAGCAGTGGAGGAACTTTGACATAAAGAGGATTGACGCACAACTCGTGGGGACGGCAAGACTTGGACAGCAGCCCCTTGTCCTGCTGTCACCATAGTTACCCAGTGCCCAGTCAGCGACATGTAACGCCCCTGTCCATGCCTACTCGTCCAAGTGTCTGTGGTGAAATGCACCCTGTCACACACAGAGTTTCTCAAAGAAGCGGTGATGTTGTATGCGACATGCTGGTGGAGCGCAGGCACACCTTTCTTTGAGAAGTAGTGCCGACTGGGCATCTGGTACTGGGGCACTGCGACGGACATAAGGTCTCGAAAATCCTCTGTGTCCACCAGGCGGAAAGGCAGCATTTCTGTAGCCAAGAGCTTGCAGATGGTGAAATTCAACCTCTTAGCTTTCTCATGGCTAGGAGGAAATGGTCTTTTACTTGTCCACATCTGAGGGACCGAGGGCTGGCTATTGTGCTTAGACGGGGTTGATAAGGGTGTCCCCGGCAAACTGCCGGTCTGTGAGGAAGATGCAGGCGGACATGTTAGGTTGCCTTGATCCAAAGGTGGTGCTATCGATGTCGGACAGCGCTCAACACCAGCTGGTGTTACCACCTCCAAAGAAAATGATGACCTGCCAATCACGCTGGCTGTTGCGGGTAAAGAGGTGGCAGGTCTGCGCCCCAAAACAGGTGTGACTGCTGTCCCCCCAGTCACAGAGGATGAAGAGGCCGCGGATGCACAAGATATGGCAGACGGTGGTTGGCCCGGCCGGCTAGACCGCATTGTAGCACACTGAGCTTCCCACTGCAACTTATGCTTCATGTCCATGTGCCGGTTCATGCATGAAGTACTCAAACTATGTATTTTTTGGCCTCTACTTAGCTTTTGCTGACAAATGTTACAGATAACACGAGTTGGGTCATCTTTATCGATCTGAAAAAATGCCCAGGCTATGCAAGGCTTAGCACCCATGCGACCTGAAGAGCCACCACGACTTGTGGTGAGAGGCAGAGTTGTGTTTGAGGATGCAGTTGTTGACGTGCTTCCAGTACTACGTCTCTGTCCAGGAAGGCGCAACCTGACCTCGTCGTCACTAGCATCTTCCTCCACCTCCTCTGCTGACCTCATCTCTTGGCTGACTGTGGGTTGACAGTAAGTGGGATCTCCGACCTCATCATCATCACCCTGTGCGTTATCACACCCGTCGTCCTCAGAGCCAACCTGTTCCTGCCCTGACAAAAAACTAAAGTTGTCGCTCCAATCAGGTATTTGAGTCTTATCATCGTCTTCCTCATTGTCTCCACCAACAGGAGTTACAGTTTGGGAATGAGGGTCTACATTATGGTCAGAACCTTCTGCGTCTGGTCCTGGATCCGACTCATAAAGATTCTGGGCATCAGTGCAGATCATTTCCTCGTCTGGATTCACAGAAGCGCTGGAGTCGACCTCTGATTCCCAGGCTATAGTATGAGTAAACAGCTCTGCAGACTCAACCATCTGTTCTACCTCATACTCAGACGGGCAGCTGGAGATTTGGGAGCTGTGAGGAAGCAAGTGCGATTTGGGTGACACCTTTGAGGACTGGAGTATTTGTGATGTTGAAGTTGATGTGGAGGAGAGCCCACTTAAAGGAGCACTTGATATCCGTTGAAGCACCTGCTGTTTTTGTGCCTCATCTGGAATTTGTAGCGATTGGCGTGGCCGTAAGAAAGGGATCTTATCACATTGTCCGCTAAAAGAAGTAGACATTTTAGTTTGGCTGGAAGATGGTCTTTCTTCTGCAGATGTTACTGTTGCTTTAACACCTACCCCACGGACACAACCTTTTTTCCCCTTCCCAACACGCCTATTCCCCTTTCCACCAGCAGCAGGCCTTTTTCCACTCATTTTGGTGGTTAACTAATTCACAACTCTGGAGTTGTTTGCACAAAAAAACAATGGATGGTAACCGAGCAGAGCTGAGTGGCCAAACTGTGGTATTAGGCCAAAACTATTGGCTGGGTTAGATGCAGAAAAAAATTATTTTGAATTTGCAACCTGATGGAGGTCAGTATAGATGGACTAATACAAATAGTCCCACACACAGCTAGAAGCCCAAATATTTTTTCAGAGGTACTGTAGATGCAGATAAAAATTAGTTTTAATTTGCAACCTGATGGAGGTCAGTATAGATGGACTAATAGAGAAAGTCCGACACACTACTAGAAGGCCAAATATTTTTTCAGAGGTAGATGCAGAAAAAAATATATTCAGTTTGCAACCTGATGGAGGTCAGTATAGATGGACTAATACAAATAGTCCCACACACAGCTAGAAGCCCAAATATTTCTTCAGAGGTACTGTAGATGCAGATAAAAATTATTTTTAATTTGCAACCTGATGGAGGTCAGTATAGATGGACTAATAGACCAAGTCCCACACACTGCTAGAAGCCCAAATATTTTTTCAGAGCTAGATGCAGAAAAAAAATATTTTTAATTTGCAACCTGATGGAGGTCAGTATAGATGGACTAGTAGACCAAGTCCCACACACCGCTAGAAGCCCAACTATTTTTTCAGAGCTAGATGCAGAAAAAAATTATATTCAATTTGCAACCTGCTGGAGGTCAGTATAGAAGGACTAATAGAACAAGTCCCACACACTGCTAGAAGCCCAAATATTTTTTCAGAGCTAAATGAAGAAAAAAATTATTTTTAATTTGCAACCTGATGGAGGTCAGTATAGATGGACTAATAGACCAAGTCCCACACACTGCTAGAAGCCCAAATATTTTTTCAGAGCTAGATGCAGAAAAAAATTATTTTTAATTTGCAACCTGATGGAGGTCAGTATAGATGGACTAATAGACCAAGTCCCACACACCGCTAGAAGCCCAAATATTTTTTCAGAGCTAGATGCAGAAAAAAATTATTTTTAATTTGCAACCTGATGGAGGTCAGTATAGATGGACTAATAGACCAAGTCCCACACACTGCTAGAAGCCCAAATATTTTTTCAGAGCTAGATGCAGAAAAAAATTATTTTTAATTTGCAACCTGATGGAGGTCAGTATAGATGGACTAATAGACCAAGTCCCACACACCGCTAGAAGCCCAACTATTTTTTCAGAGCTAGATGCAGAAAAAAATTATATTCAATTTGCAACCTGCTGGAGGTCAGTATAGAAGGACTAATAGAACAAGTCCCACACACTGCTAGAAGCCCAAATATTTTTTCAGAGCTAAATGAAGAAAAAAATTATTTTTAATTTGCAACCTGATGGAGGTCAGTATAGATGGACTAATAGACCAAGTCCCACACACTGCTAGAAGCCCAAATATTTTTTCAGAGCTAGATGCAGAAAAAAATTATATTCAGTTTGCAACCTGATGGAGGTCAGTATAGATGGACTAATAGAATGATGCTATGCCCAAAAGATTTTACTTCACTAGGTGCAGTAAAAAAATTGGTATTCTATACACAGGTGTTATATCTTGCAACACAGATAGGCTACTCCACTGACTAACACACTCTGCAATAGGCTAAAAAGGATTAGCTTTGCTAGATTCAGCCAAATGCTGTGAAAAAAACTTGCACAGCACTGGCACAGACCTGCCTGGCAAAAACTGATAGGAACTGATGTAACCTAGTCCTGAAAAGGACTCCAATTACAATTAGTCTTTACTCCCACAACCTATCTATTTAAGAGCACAGACCTCCCTGATAAAAGTCGTAGGAAATGCTGTAACCTAGTCCTTAAAAGACTGCAATCACAACTATTCCCTACTCCCAAGCTATCTGTATATTTGTGCGAAAATTGGCTTGAAATTAACAAGGTATAGCGCACACAGCAACAGCGGTGCCGTCTAACACGCAGCTGCAGCAGTGAGAAAATGGTGGCGACGGGGAAAATGGCTTGGTCTTATAGGGCAAGGACATGTGACATACACTGCCAATGACACATGCCCTTGCTTGTGTGAAAAAAAGCACTTCGCTCCGTGTGTGCGCTGCTGATAGGCTGACAGATTGCACCTCCCCACTGCAAATGCGGGAAAGAGAAAAAAAAATGGAGATCTTCATTGTTCCTGCAGAGATCCATCCCCTGCCCCTCCCCCCGCCCCGCTGTACACTCAAACTGCGTATTAACATTAATTTTCATCATTACTGAGAAAAAATCCAGTTATGATTTTGGTGCACGAACAGTTATCGAACATAACCTCGAACAGCCGAATTTTTCTCAAATTGTTCGTGTTCGCTGAACGGCTCGAACACCGCCCAAAACAGCTCGAATTTGAGATTGGCGAACAGTTCGAGTAGAACAACGCTCATCTCTAGTTATTATATTAAACTTATATAGCGCCATCATATTCCACAGCTCTTTACAGACATTATCAACATTGTCCTTATTGAGGCTCACAATCTAGATCCCCCATTATTATGTCTTTGGAGTGTGGGAGAAAACAAGAGTACCTAAAGGAAATCAATGAAAACCCACCATGCTGCTGAAGTGTATGTTAATTGGGAATTAATAAAATACGAATTACACTATTTGCATATAGTTTGTTGCTGCTTTAAGACAATTTAGAGAACCGCACTGATACATATTTTTTATTCTGATTAATTTTGGCTGATGAGTAAGAGATAAAATAAATAGCCATTTCGCCACCACATAGCCACTATTGATGGTAACAAGGTCCATTGATGGAAAGATTAAAAAAAAACTATGGGACACAACACAATTTTTTTTTACAAAGCTCTTAATTTTTTTAGCTGCTAAAATATATATATATATATATATATATATATATATATATAAAACCTTGTAAGTTTGGTATCACTGCAATTGTTCTGACTTGAGTAATCATATTAGAAGAAATGAGGGGTCGCTCACTGTATCGTATGTCAGGGTGCTCTGAAGTAATATATTTCCAAAGATAACTAGAGAAACTTCAGCACTCCAATATAGATGCAAAAATTATTTTATTGGAAAAAAATCCAGTGGGAAATAAGCAGGCCAACGTTTCGACCTCATATGGTCTTTCTCAGGGCCTTTGCCAAACACTAACAGAAAATCGTACATGATTGTTATCAGTTTATCCAAGAATTAATACATATACACAAGATAGAACACTGTGAAGTCACTCACAAAGATGCAAAAATGTTTATAAAGTATTCTGGGGTGTAAAGTGGCATGTGATACATTATCTTGGGTAATCATATTGCCATAAACTTTTTTACTCGCAATGAAAGCTGTAAAAATAAAACCCAAAAAACTATGGCAGAATTGCTTTTTTTATTCACCATGCCACCCTACTACCTACATTTTCCAGTCCAATATATGGTAAATTGAATGACATCTTTCAAAACCACAACTCAATCCAAAGAAAACAATATGCATATGGCAATGTAGATGGAAAATTAAAAAGTTATGGTTCTTGGAAGGAGCGGTAGAAAAAAATGAAAGCATAAAAATATATACAGTACAGACCAAAAGTTTGGACACACCTTCTCATTTAAAGATTTTTCTGTATTTTCATGACTATGAAAATTGTACATTCACACTGAAGGCATCAAAACTATGAATTAACACATGTGAAATTATATACTTAACAAAAAGTGTGAAAACCAATCCATCATGATATATTGGACAAGTGTTCTGTATGAAAAGGCAAGAATAAAACTTATATGGGTTTTACACGTTGAAAATAATATGGCTGCTTTCTTCAAAAAAAAAAACAGTGCCACACATGACAGACTGCGTGTATTGCCACTCAGCATCATTCACTTCCATGAAGCTGGGCTAAAATACCAAGCTTAAGCCATAGACCTCTTTATGAGAGAAAGCAGGCAGGTTTTTCTTAACCCCTTCACGACCTTGGGTTTTTCTGTTTTTGCGTTTTTGTTTTTTGCTCCCCTTCTTTCCAGAGCCATAACTTTTTTTATTTTTCCATCAATATGGCCATGTGAGGGTTTGTTTTTTGCAGAACGAGTTGTACTTTTGAATGACATCATTCATTTTACCATATAATGTACTAGAAAATGGGAAAAAAATTCGAAGTGCGGTGAAATTGCAAAAAAAGTGCAATTCCACAATTGGTTCTTTTTTATTTAAGTGGTGAAAAAAAAACAAAGTTTGTAAAAAAAAAAAAAAAAAAAAAAGGTGCCATTTTCCAAGACCCGCAGAGTCTCAATTTTTCAGGATCTGGGGCTGGGTGAATTTTTTGTGCACCAAGCTGACATTTTTATTGATACCATTAAGGGATAGATACGATATTTTGATCATCCATTATTGCATTTTATTGCAATGTTGCGGTGACCAAAAGACCGTCATTCTGGGGTTTCGATTTTCTTTCTCTTTACTCCATTAACCGATCGGATTAATACTTTTTATATTGATTGATAGATCGGGCGTTTCTGAACACGGCGATACCAAATATGTGTATTTTTTTAATTGTTTTATTTTGAAAGGGGGTGATTTGTACAAGGAATAGCTGTTTCTTTAGGTTACAGAACAAGCCAAGTCCAGTGTAAGAATAACTCCCATAGAAATGAATGGGAGTTACAGAATCATTGTAGCAAAGTGAGCTATACTGTTGGCATAACTCCTGAGTTCCAGAAACAGCATTGTGCTATGCTTTTTCCATGACTAACATTTATTTCTATGGAAGTTATGCATACAGAGTAGAGCATGTTTCCAGAATTTGAAACATTTAGTCTTGTCTCAGCCATGAAAGGCCGAGATGGGATTGACCCTAAGGAGGGGTTTTTGAGCATTGTTCGAATGGTCCCCAATATGCCATTTATAGCCTCAGCAGTGATGTTTGCATTTATGGCATAAGAATGTAGATGTCAAATATACAGTATATTTATTTTATTCTCTTATATAGCATCATCATACTCTGCAGCTCTTTACAGACATTATCAGCACTGTCCTCATAGGGAATCTAGATTATGAGCCCCAATCAGTATGTTTTTAGAGTGTGTGAGGAAACCAGAGAACCCGGAGGAAATCCACGCAAACACGGGGAGAACATACAAACTCCTTGCATATGTTGTCCTTGGTGGGATGTAAGTCCAGGACTGCAGAGCTGCAGTGCTGCAGTGCTAATGTGTCACCCTGGCCTGGATGCCACAAAATGTATTAAAGCTGTGTCTGAGAGCAAGGGGGAGGTTCTCTAGTCAGGGGAACATTAGCATGCAATGCCTCCTGTCTCAGGCCAGTAGGGGGAGCTGGCTGCCCCTATAAAATCTGGTACTGGGGGCAGGGTTAGAGAGGACCAGATGACCTGTCTCAGGACTGAGACGTGTCTCAGCAGAGCAGGGACAGACAGTTTTGTATTGCACCTAAGAGGAAGTGTGGCAGGAGGAGAGCCACAAGCCAGAGACAAGAGGCGAAGAGAGCCTGTCTTGGCAGATAACAGACTTAATCTACCAGACTTTGGTGTCTGAGGCTGGAAGGATTCCACATCCCCCAGCAGAGAACCAGTCCGCAGGGGACTGTATATTCCTTGGCCTAAGAAGCCTGGAGGCCCTGCCACAACCGAAGGGACCAGTAAAGCCGTACAAGGCTGGGAGCAGAAAGGAACCCACGTCGCAGGCCATACAGGCGAGAATACACGGAAAGCTCGGAAACGTGGGCTGTTACCCTATAAGGTGGAGATAGCCAGAAGGAGCACAGAAAGCACGGTAGGCCTACACCCTCACCCTGACCAGGGCCAATTTCCCCGTTGCTCTCAGACATCCAGGTCCCCCTCCTAGCCGGGACTGTTTATGGGTCAATTTACCTGTTCTAGTAAAGACCCTGGACTGCAACCTGTTGTCTGTGTGCTCCTTGCTTCTCCAGCACTATCAACACTGGGACCCTCACTAACATCACTCCGACCATCCACTATACTGCCCTGGGGCCGCACTCTTCCCGTGGGGAGTCACACTACCCTAGCTGCACACCTCATCAGCCCCAGCGGTCTGCATGCAGCGGCGGTTCCTAATAACCGCAAATCCACGGGTGGCGTAGTCGGACATAAACATCAGCACATAACGGACTACCACTGGCCTGACCACCCTGAGCCACGGAACCGGGTTGCCACTACTACTCCCATCGTTCCCCTACTGCCCGGATCCGAGTGCCCCACGGCCCAGGGGGCGAGTCAGCTTTGGCGTAGTCGGCAGGATTTCGTGCCCGCAACCACCGGGTACTGCGTGCCTGAAAAAGACTTTTGTAACTTACCTGTGGCGAAGTTTCCCACTGTCGGGAGCCGATTCCCGCCATCAGACGCCATCTTGGACCGTTTCCCGCCGTCTTCTGCCTTCTTCCCGCCATCCGCAGCTGCTTCCCGCCATCGGACGCCATCTTCAGGACGCCGCGCGGGAAGAAGAGGGGCGTGGACGTCAAAACCGCGCGAGATCCGAAGCTCCGCCCCACGCACCGACGCTGCGCAAGGTCCTGGAAGGGAGAGAGAGCGACGCTGATGTCATCAGGACGCGACGCCAGGTCCTCGTCCATAGCAGCAGCAGCGGAGCCGCGGCCTACAGAAGAGGATCGTCGGAAGGTAGGCCACGCTTAACTAGGGGGGAGGAAGATGTCGGACACAGAGGCCCCCACTACCACCAACGCAGCTGCAGCAGCGGTGATGCCCTTTTCCCTGCCCTACATCCCTGGAGCGGCCTGGCTGCCCAAATACTCAGGGGAGCCCCATGCCCTAACTGACTTCAAGGAAAGGCTATACAGTTTGTTCCACGTTTACCCCCTGACAGAGGAACAGAAGGTCAGCATATTAACAGGGCAGTTAACTGGCGCAGCCCAGCGGGAGGTAAAATCATGGCCCACTGAGGAGAAAAGGACTGTGAAGGGTATTCTGGCCCGGCTGCGGGGTACCTTTGACACACGTACCTCCGCTGAGATTAAAATGAGGTTCTATGGATGTAAGCAGCGGGCACAGGACAGCATCAGAGACTATGCCCTAAATCTGCAGGAAGCCTTGAGGGCTATCCAACAAACTGACCCTGGCAGTGTGCAGGAAACGGACAAACTGCTAACAGAACAATTCATAGAAGGTCTGCTGTCCAGCGCCCACAGGGCCCAGCTGCGCCTCATGTTCTTTCAGAACCCCGACCTGACCTTTGCCCAATTTAAGGACAGGGCCATAAGGGTGCTCCGTGAATCTGCAACCAGTGGCGCTATAAACCCCCGGCGCCCTGCTCTCACCTACCACCAGGAGGCGGCGCCCTCCTCTATGGACCCCGTGGGGGCTGATGCACAGGCCCTGAACCAAGCCCCGTCGAAAGACCTGCACCACCAAGTCCAGGAGCTGACCAAGAGCGTCGCGGCGTTGACCAGGACCGTCCAGGCGTTGCAAGTGGACCTGTCAAGACCCATCGAGCCGGCTTCAAGTCCAGAGGATGTCCCGTGGCGTCGACAGAGGAGGATCCCGTCGTTCCGAGGGAGGCCCACAGACCGCTACACAGAGGATGGACAGCCCATTTGCCGTCGATGCAACCAGCCCGGACACATTTCCAGGTACTGTAATTTAAACGGGTCCAACCTGGGGCAGAGGGCCAACCCCCAGGCATAAGATCACCAGGCCCTTATAATTGGCGTGATAAGTACATTGGGGGGCGCCCGGTTTTACCCGTGGTGCTGGACGGTATCCCCATGAGCGCCTTGCTGGATACTGGGTCGCAAGTAACCACTATCCCTTATGTACTTTTTAAGCAGTATTGGACTGATGCTGATATCGCACGGTATCCAGACAGTAACTTGAGCATCATCGCCAGTAATGGCTTACCCGTGCCGCAGATGGGGTTCAAGGAGATGACCATTAAAATTGGTAAAGTTGAACTGCCGGCACAGGGAGTGATTATTGTGGACATTGACCGTCGTGAAAGTCACCCTAAAATAACTGTGGGTACTAACGTAATTGAAAATTGTCTTTCAGAGGTAATTGTAATCTTACAACAGGTGGCGGTGAATGCTAGTTCCAGCCAACAGAGAGTCCTCAACAAGGAGATAAAAGCCCTGATGAGACGGCAGCAGGTAGAACTGTCTGGTGGTGAGATCGGTAGTGTAAGACTGAGTGACCCATTCCCCATTTCCATGCCTCCCAAAAGTGAAATGATGATCTGGTGTTGGACTGCAATCGGGTTGAGAGGTAGAGACTACCAAGCCATGGTAGAACCCGTGTACTCAGACAGCAGGCCCACCATTTTGACAGCCCGGGGGGTGGTTGATGTCCATCATGGGAGGGTGCCCGTCCGCATCCTCAACATTGGGGAGAGGGAGGTACACTTACCCAGGTACGCTACACTCGCCAAGCTGTTTGTGGTCGAACACAAAGCTATCAGGGCCGTGGAACCCTTGCCTCCATCTCCACAGGCGGAGGGTAATGGCTCCCAGAAACAAAAGGAGGACTGGTGCCAGAAACTCCACGTGGGTGCTGACTCCACTCCCCTGCACCAAAAACAAGGAGTCTACCGGGTGGTACAGGAGTACGAGAGAGTCTTTAGTAAGCACCCGCTAGACTTCGGCAGAGTAAAGGGGATAGAACACCACATCCCCACCGGGAGCCACCCACCAATAAAAGAGAGGCACAGACCTGTACCCCCTGCACATTATCAGAACGCAAAGGGCATGCTAAGAGAGATGAAAGAAGCTGGGGTCATTAGAGACAGCTGTAGCCCCTGGGCAGCCCCCTTGGTTCTGGTCAAAAAGAAAGACGGCACCATGAGAATGTGCGTCGACTATAGACAAATCAACCGTATCACTCACAAAGATGCATATCCGCTGCCTAGAATAGAGGAGTCTTTAGCCGCACTAAAATCAGCTAACTTCTTTTCTACTTTGGACCTTACTAGCGGGTACTGGCAGGTTCCTGTGGCAGAGGCTGACAAGGAGAAGACCGCCTTCACCACCCCGATGGGACTGAGTGAGTTCAGCTGTATGCCATTCGGGCTCTGCAACGCACCAGGGACCTTCCAGAGGCTGATGGAATGCTGTCTAGGGTACCGAAACTTCGAGACGGTCCTCCTTTACCTGGACGACGTGATCGTCTATTCGAAGACCTACGAGGACCACCTAAAGCACCTGGCCGAGGTGTTCGAAGCCCTGGCAGGCTATGGCCTGAACGTGAAACCATCGAAGTGTCACCTGCTGAAACCAAAGGTCCAGTACCTAGGGCACGTGGTAAGCGCGGAAGGAGTGGCCCCCGACCCTGACAAGGTCACGGCAATCAAGAGCTGGCCAAGCCCCTCGAACATCAAAGAGGTGAGACAGTTTCTCGGGTTGGTAGGCTACTACCGAAGATTCATCCCCGGGTTTACCAAGATGGCAGCTCCAATGCAGGACCTCCTGATCGGACAGTCTAAGTCCAGAAGTCAAAAGCCACCCTTCAAGTGGGATAAACCGGAAGAGGAGTCCTTCTGCCAGTTGAAGATGGCCCTCACGGGGGATGAGATCCTGGCCTGCCCTGATTATGGCCAGCCTTTTATTCTCCACACGGACGCCAGTAATGTGGGACTGGGAGCTGTACTGTCCCAAAACCAACAGGGCAGAGAAAGGGTGATCGCGTTCGCCAGCCGGAAGCTGAGACCCACCTAGAGGAACCCGGAGAATTACAGCTCCTTCAAGCTAGAATTCTTGGTGGTGGTGTGGGCCGTGACGGAACGCTTCAAGCATTACCTGGCCTCCGCAAAGTTCACCGTGTACACGGACAACAACCCGTTGACACACCTGGACAATGCAAGACTGAGTGCCCTAGAACAGCGGTGGATGGCCCGTCTCTCCAACTATGACTTTGTGATCAAGTACCGGGCCGGCAAAACCAATGCCAACGCTGACACCCTATCGAGGATGCCTCACTTACCTGAAGGTGACGAAGACCCAGAAGAGCTGGAGGAGGTAGAACTCCCCGCGTTTCACCGGTATGGAGCCGCTCAATACTCCCACCGCGTGAAGGAGGAGGATCTAACAACCGTGATGATAATTCCCCTACCTCACCACAGCTGGGCCGAGACCCAAGATAGTGACCCTGCCATCCGCCTGGTGAAAGATCTGCTGACCCAGGAAGATGCTCGCATGGATCCGGATGCTCCAGAGGAAGCCAAGCTGCTATGGAAGGAGAAGAGCAAGCTGTTCCTCTACGAAGGCAAGTTGTGCAGAAGGATTGTTAACCACCGGACGCACGAGCTGACCTGGCAAGTCGTGGTCCCAAGGCGGGATGCAGCTATGGTCCTGGGGGCTTACCATGACAGAGCGGGGCACTTCGGTTGGAAGAAACTGGAGTTCCTACTAAGAGGAAGGTTCTTTTGGGTCGGCATGAGAGGAGCAGTAGAAAAGTGGTGCAGAGACTGTGGCCCTTGTCACCTGAGGAGGAAGGACCGCACCAGCCAGAAGACACCCTTGAGGCCGATAGTCACCACGCAGCCTCTTGAGCTGGTAGCTCTGGACCATGTCAAATTGGCTCCCAGCCGGTCAGGATACATCTATGCCCTGACAATCGTGGACCACTATTCCCGTTTTCTAGTGGTGGTCCCGGTAAAGGACTTGACAGCCCAAACAGCGGCCAGAGCCTTCCAACAATACTTCTGCCGTCCTCACGGGTATCCGGAACAGGTCCTGACAGACCAGGGTCCAGCGTTCGAAGCTGAAATCTTCCAGGAGTTCTGCAACCTCTATGGCTGTAAGAAGATTCGGACAACGCCTTACCACCCCCAAACCAACGGGATGTGTGAGAAGATGAACAATATAGTCATTGATCTCCTGAAGACGTTGCCCCTGGAGGAACGCAGCCTGTGGCCAGAAAAACTGCCGGACCTGATAGACCTATACAAAAATATCCCGGTGAATGCTACAAACTGCACCCCGGCTTACCTGATGCGAGCTAGACCAGGTAAGCTGCCCGTAGACCTGGAGATGGGAGTCCTAATACCTGAAGACACCTCCCCAGATGCGGACTGGGATACGGAAAGGCAACTGCAGTACAAGAAGGTACAGGAGAGTGTGGAGAAGAGCCTGGCCCAGGTGAGAGAGAGGCAAGAAAAACTCTTCAATCAACACGCCCCTGCTGGTCCCCTAGAACCTGGTGAGCAAGTCCTGAAGCGGAAGAGAAGGCTACATAAGTTGGACGACCAGTGGGAAAGGGAACCCTACACCGTACTGCAGTCTGACCACGACAACCCAAAGGTGTGCGTAATCACCAAGGGCGGAGGAGAAACCACTAGTGTCGTCTCCAGAGACCACCTCAAAAGGTGCCCCGAGCAACTCCGTAGTGCAGAAGAAGATCAGAGTGACCTTGAACCCGCAGAGGACAAGGAAGAAATGATCAGCACCGTTCTCTGAGAGTTCCCTCAGTCCTGGACTCGCATAAATGATGCCATAGTGGTACCTGTCCTGCATTTCCTGCAACCGGCACAGCAACAACCAACACCAGAGCCTGAAGGTGAAGAGGAGCAAGTGGATCCAGAGGCAGAAGAGCCTGTACCAGCAGCCCAGGAGAGTCAACCCTCTGCTGACAGTGAGCCTGCCATGCCTGCGGTAAGCCAAAGGACCCGCAGACAGCTGCCTGCCCTGCCTGTACACCCAGCTGGTAGCTGTACCCCTAACGCTAGTGGGGAAAGCCAAGTCAGTCCACCACCAGACAGTGGGCTACGTAGGTCAACCAGGAGCACAAAGGGGCAGATACCCGCTCGCTGGAGAATATAGAGTGTACTAAGATTGTAAATAACCCTGTTGCCAAATGTTGAAATGTTTGCCAAGTTACATGCATGTTTGGTAATTCTGTGTTTCAGTTTCTTGCAGCTACCATAAGGACTCAAAGGTTATGGACTTTTTGTAACCAGGACCTTGTATGGACTGCGTTCGGAGCCTAACCCAGGAATGAACTAAGACTGTGAAGGACTTGGGGTAGGACAGACCCCCACCTGGTTAAGGCTCCCCGTTGTATTGGTGATATGGACACCCGGTTACAGGCCACACTGTGACCTTAAGAACTCAATTTGTGCGTCGTCTGTCTATTAATGTTTTATGGTTATGCATGTTATTCTTTATTTACTGTTTAGTCCCGGAGTACTAAATTTCACTAGGGGGGAATGTGTCACCCTGGCCTGGATGCCACAAAATGTATTAAAGCTGTGTCTGAGAGCAAGGGGCAGGTTCTCTAGTCAGGGGAACATTAGCATGCAATGCCTCCTGTCTCAGGCCAGTAGGGGGAGCTGGCTGCCCCTATAAAAGCTGGTACTGGGGGCAGGGTTAGAGAGGACCAGATGACCTGTCTCAGGACTGAGACGTGTCTCAGCAGAGCAGGGACAGACAGTTTTGTATTGCACCTAAGAGGAAGTGTGGCAGGAGGAGAGCCACAAGCCAGAGACAAGAGGCGAAGAGAGCCTGTCTTGGCAGATAACAAACTTAATCTACCAGACTTTGGTGTCTGAGGCTGGAAGGATTCCACATCCCCCAGCAGAGAACCAGTCCGCAAGGGACTGTATATTCCTTGGCCTAAGAAGCCTGGAGGCCCTGCCACAACCGAAGGGACCAGTAAAGCCGTACAAGGCTGGGAGCAGAAAGGAACCCACGTCGCAGGCCATACAGGCGAGAATACATGGAAAGCTCGGAAACGTGGGCTGTTACCCTATAAGGAGGAGATAGCCAGAAGGAGCACAGAAAGCACGGTAGGCCTACACCCTCACCCTGACCAGGGCCAATTTCCCCATTGCTCTCAGACATCCAGGTCCCCCTCCTAGCCGGGACTGTTTATGGGTCAATTTACCTGTTCTAGTAAAGACCCTGGACTGCAACCTGTTGTCTGTGTGCTCCTTGCTTCTCCAGCACTATCAACACTGGGACCCTCACTAACATCACTCCGACCATCCACTATACTGCCCTGGGGCCGCACTCTTCCCGTGGGGAGTCACACTACCCTAGCTGCACACCTCATCAGCCCGTAGCGGTCTGCATGCAGCGGCGGTTCCTAATAACCGCAAATCCACGGGTGGCATAGTCGGACATAAACATCAGCACATAACGGACTACCACTGGCCTGACCACCCTGAGCCACGGAACCGGGTTGCCACTACTACTCCCATCGTTCCCCTACTGCCCGGATCCGAGTGCCCCACGGCCCAGGGGGCGAGTCACTAACCACTGAGCCACCGTGCTTATAGTGGTTACATGCACATGTATGGCATGTCGTCAATGCTGGACAAGTGAAAGGTCTGCATTACATTTTTTGTCATTTACTGCTATGCATGTCTAGCCCTGATAGTTTTAGAGGGCCATTTAGAGATGGACGAATCTTTTGAAATTCAAATTCGCCAACTTTGCCAAATTTTCCCCAAAAATTTGATTCAAAGCAAATTTGCATTTATTTTAGTACTGGAAAGCTTGTAGTTGCTCATAAAATACTTGTGGGAGAAAGAACCTCGCTGACCATAAGAGCTTACACTCCACAGGAGAGAGGACCCCGCTGATCATAAGATCATATACTTTACAGGAAAGAAAGAGAGAGGACTACACTGACCATAAGAACTTACACTCTACAGAAGAGAGAGACTTACCCGGTGACTCTGGAGATGGAAATTGTTCCTGCCGTACAAACTGTGACCCGCTTGGGGTTAAGTTTTGCATGTATTCTGGTGGGACTTGTATTTCTATTATATTCGCCACTTTTTCTTTCTTTCTTTTTGCATTACATGGGTACCCAATCCACACCATAATTCTAGCACCTTATCACCTTTATTATAAACTGCTCCCTATATCCATCCAATCCTTCTCCTACGTCCATCCTTTTCACTAAACTGACCATTTGCCATTATGTTATTTTAGTTGTCTACTTCTCTATGTTTTAAACATTCTAGCCTTATAATTGCACAAAGGACCACATCCTCATATGTGTAGTACCTCTGTTTTACTGTATTTCTCTGACCTCCTTCATACTAATGACCTGTAACTTCATCTACAACACAAAACCCAAAATCTAATGGACTTTATAAATATCAAAAATTCTTTACTTGATGTAAATGTCCTCATTCACTTCCAAATGTACAGCCAAAAATGTAAGCCTCCGGGGAATCACTGCAGCTGCTTGTAGATATTTTGTCTTTTTTTTGTGCTCTAAACTTCCAACATTGCCGTGGCCCACTGTTGTTTTTTGCATACTGTCATCCTGCTTGCAAATGATCTGTGACAGGTGAAACATATTGGTTGTAGCAGTGGTACTTGGTATGTAAAGGCAACAGGCACGAAGAACAAACATGATTCTGACACATCCTTATGTCTGTGAAAGTATAAGTAGTGATAAATTGTTGAGCTTTGGGATCCATTTTCACAACTAGGCTTTCCATCATCTGGGGCAAAGATATTTTAGCCTTGAATCTATGTGCCCTGTACAAGCCCCAGTGGCTTGTTGACAGTGCCAGACTGGGGTGCCAAGGTCCCACCAGTCACATTTACTCTGGTGGCTCACTGGTCAGCTACATGCAAATATCACTTTACCCTCATTCACAAACTTGCCTATGCTTCTATATAATAACTAGCTATTGAACCCGTTCTACGCCCAGGTGGTGAGCATTTTTATTGGTATATGGTCTCCCATGCTGGTATGTGCTGCCCCCCTCCTTGTATTTGTGCTGCCCCATCCTGTCCCCACCATCCAATCCTGGTATGCGTGGCACCCCTCACCCCCAATCCTGGTATGTGTGGCACCCCTCACCCCCAATCCTGGTATGCGTGGCACCCCTCACCCCCAATCCTGGTATGCGTGGCACCCCTTACCCCCAATCCTGGTATGCGTGGCACCCCTTACCCCCAATCCTGGTATGTGTGGCACCCCTCACCCCCAACCCTGGTATGCATGGCACCCCTCACCCCCATCCTGGTATGCGTGGCACCCCTGACCCCTATCCTGGTGTGTATGATATCCCTCATCCTGGTATGCATGGCACCCTATCCCTCACTCCCAATCCTGGTATGCGTGGCACCCCTCACCCTCAATCTCAGTATGCGTGGCACCGCTCATCCCGGTATGTGTGGCTCCCCTCACCCTCAATCCCGGTATGCGTGGCACCCCTCACCCACATTCCCGGTATGCGTGGCACCCCTCATCCTTATCCTGGTGTGTATGGTATCCCTCATCCTGGTATGCATGGTACCCCATCCCTATCCTGGTGTGTATGGTATCCCTCCTCCTGGTATGCATGGCACCCCATCCCTCATTCCCAATCCCGGTATGCGTGGCACCCCTCATCCCCAATCCCGGTATGCATGGCACCCCTCATCCCCAATCCCAGTATGCCTGGCACCCCTCACCCCCAATCCCGGTATGCGTGGCACCCCTCACCCCCCAATCCTGGTATGCGTGGTACCCCTCACCCCCAATCCTGGTATGCGTGGTACCCCTCACCCCCAATACTGGTATGTGTGGTACCCCTCACCCCCAATCCTGGTATGTGTGGTACCCCTCACCCCCCAATTCTGTTATGTATGGTACCCCTCACCCCCCAATCCTGATATATGCATGGTCCCCTCACCCCTTTCACACTGTACACACATACGAAAAAAATAAACAGTTATACTCACCTTTCTTCTCTGTACGCCAGCGCTGCTGTGTCCTCTTCTGCCGGAGGCCGGGGGAGGAGTGCGGCGCCGGAGCACCGCGCTGTCCGGCGCCATTTTGCTGAAGACACACTGTAAATGTGTCTTCAGTAAAATGGCGCCGGATAGCGCTATGCGGACGCGCCGATCCGACTCCTTCACTCCGCCCCTGGTCTCCAGCGAAGAGAGGCGCCGCGGCAACGCTCCTCCCGGTCAGGTAAGTATGGCGCCGGAGATCGCAGTATGCGTTCAGTGTCTACGCATACCGCGCGATCTCCGGCGCCATACACCTCCTCTTACCTGTAACGGCTGGATGCGTGCTTCTCTCTGGAGCAAGACTGCGCGTCTCGCATGCGCAGTCTATCGAGGCTTCAGACAGAAACACGCATCCCCGGTTATATTATAGATAAATGGGGTAGTTTGTTAAATGAAGGTTGAGATGATGCCCTTTTCTGTACATAGTGAAACAAATGTATTGTGCCAACTACTACTTATATAGGATAGCCCATTGCTGCATGGGGGCCCACCGGAGGATTCTCCTGTTCTCCTGTGGGCCAGTCCGAGCCTGATTGTTTACCCTTCCCCCACCTGGCATTCACCACCCAAGGCTCATGACTAGTGTTGAGCATTCCGATACTGAAATATCGGGTATCGGCCGATATTCGCGGTATCGGAATTCCGATACTTAATTCCGATACTTTTGCAATATCGTATACCGGAATCGGAAGTTCCCATAATGCAATGAGCCATTTTCATTTTATTCAGCCAATGAGGATCCTAAGAAGTGTGGGCACATCCTGTTAGGCATGTAGGCATCTTAACTAATGGCATGGCTGTGATTGGCTGCAGAAATGATGTCATGATGCACTATAAAAGCCTCCGCCACCATTTTGAGCTCACTCTGCTGTGAATTCAGTTAGGGATAGAACGCTGTTGTTCTGAGGGACAGTTTTAGCTACCTATTTGGTCTATTCTGCTTTACCCAAGCTACTTTATAAATCGCTGTGCCTTGCAGTGCTAGTGCACAGTTCTCTGTGCTGTTCACCGCTGTCTGCAAGGTCTGTGTGTGTGAGTGCAGCTCACCCTGTAGTGTGTGCTTCAGCCACGTCTGGTTATAGTGCACTCAGTGTGTGTCACTGCCTCATACATTGTCCTTTTTTGCCAATTCATAATTTTTCCTGATATCTCCTATTAGTGTGGTGGTTCCATCCGTATTCAGCTAAATTGGTTCCAAACACACAATATAGGAGTAGATAGAGAATTTTTTTTAATCTTGCAGCGCTAGTGCACAGTGCTCTGCATCTGTACTGTTCACCGCTGTCTGCAAGGTCTGGTGTGTGAGTGCAGCTCACCCTGTAGTGTGTGCTTCAACCACGTCTGGTTGTAGTGCACTCAGTGTGTGTCACTGCCTCATACATTGTCCTTTTTTGCCAATTCATAATTTTTCCTGATATCTCCTATTAGTGTGGTGGTTCCATCCGTATTCAGCTAAATTGGTTCCAAACACACTATATAGGAGTAGATAGAGAAATTTTTTTGGTCTTGCAGCGCTAGTGCACAGTGCTCTGCATCTGTACTGTTCACCGCTGTCTGCAAGGTCTGTGTGTGTGAGTGCAGCTCACCCTGTAGTGTGTGCTTCAACCACGTCTGGTTGTAGTGCACTCAGTGTGTGTCACTGCCTCATACATTGTCCTTTTTTGCCAATTCATAATTTTTCCTGATTTCTCCTATTAGTGTGGTGGTTCCATCGGTATTCAGCTAAATTGGTTCCAAACACACTATATAGGAGTAGTTAGAGGAGCCTTTCTGCAGCATTGGGCCCTGCAGCCCCAGCCAGATTAGTATTAGCCTATTTTTTGTAGCCTCATCTATTGCATTGTAGGTTACCTTCCTACATTGTAATAGCTACAAAAAGTTTGTGATACTATCGTTATTACATCTTTAGGCACATCCAGTGTCTTTTTGTGACAAAAAAAACCTAAATAAAGTTCACCAAACACTCCACTTTACAGTTGTGTAGGCCACATTAGCTCATATTAAAGTCTAGTCCACACTTTATAAAATTAGTGTTTCTTATACCTGTTAGCAGCTGTTCAGGAATAAGCACACTAAGCCCTTAGTACTTTTCTGCCTATCTTTATCAGTCTACCAAGATGAAGAAGGCAGGGAGTAAGGCATGTGGTCGTGGGCGTGGAGTTTCTGCAGGGAGGGGACGTGAGGATTCTGTGCCTGCAGGGAGAGGACGTGGGGATTCTGTGCCTGCTGTGGGCACCAGTGACTCAGCATCCCCCAGTTTTACCAGGGAACAGTCCTTTATGCGCAGCTTTGTAGGAGCTAGCCATACCCCACTGCTGCGGGAGGACCAAATTGAAGCCGTTGTCGGATGGATGGCAGCTAACGCATCGACTTCAATTAGTTCCAGATCCTCTCAGGTCCTGAGCACTGAAGAGCACCCATCTGTCTCTTCACCACCTGCCAAATTGCCCAGGCAGTCAGAGAGCCCTGGACAGGAGCCATCTCTACTTCTGTTCTCTGAATCTCTTGGCTTGGAAAGAGGGGGCCAGCCAAGCAGAATTCGAGAATTTGAAGAAGAGGTAGTATGCAGTGATGCGCAACCGTTTTGTCTCTCTGAATCTGAAGAGGCGGGTGGGCCAGTGCCTATGGTCAGCAGCACACCTCAGTACGCATCTGATGATGAGACTCAGGTGCCACTCAGGTGCCACTTTCTGGTGCGTACTGTGCTGTCGAGACTACCCAGGAGAAGCAGTTGTTTGAAGAGGGTGGTGTAGATGATGAGGTCCTTGACCCATCATGGCGTGAGGGACAGGAAGGTGGTGGGAGCAGCTCTGAGGAAGAGATTCCCCGAACAGCCCAAAAAGGAGGGAGAGGGAGGGGGCAGACTTGGTTGCCTGTAGCCTCCACTTCGGCACCCATTAGGAGCATGGCTCTTCCAAAATCCAAAGCGGGCGCTCCCAAGACTTGCAGTGCCTGGTCCTTTTTTGACACAGTTGCAGATGACATTTACTTTGTCAAATGCAAGCTGTGTAATCAGAAGGTGAAAAGAGGGAAAAGTGTCAGCAACCTCAATACCACAAATATGTGGAAACATGTGCGGACCAAGCACGTGGTGGAGTTACAAAAACACACTGAAGACCTAGGCCAACCTACAGCGCCACCTACCACCTCTTCAGCTCGTGTTGTAGCCTCTTCCTCCAGCTCACACACAGCTGGTTCGGCTTCCTCACAGGATCGCCATGGAAGAATCTCTGGCACTGTTGTACAGAGACACAGTGTAATTCCACCCACAGCACCACTTTCCCAGTCATCCTCACACTCCCAGGCCAGTCTACAGCCATCGTTAGCACAGGCATGGGAGAAAAGGCACCCATACTCGGCAAACCACCCCCGAGCACAGGCTCTGAATGCTGGCATTGCTAAACTACTGGCCCTTGAAATGCTATCATTCAGGCTGGTGGAGACTGACACATTCTGTAACTTTATGGCATTGGCAGTCCCACAATACAACGTGCCCTGCAACATCATGTGGAGGGAAAAATTAAACATGCGCTACAAAACGCTGTCAGTAGCAAGGTCCACCTGACCACCGATGCGTGGACCAGTAAGCATGGACAGGGACGATACCTTTCCCTCACTGCCCATTGGGTAAATGTTGTGGAGCCGGGTACAGATCTTGAGAGTGGCGCTGTACGTGTTCTGCCAACTCCAAGGATTGCAGGAATCCAGTCTGTACACATTGACTCCTCCTCATACTCCAGTTCCTCTGAATCAGCGCTGCAGGAGCCGTCACGGTCTACCTCCACATCGACCCGTGAATAGTTACCTGTTATGGTGACCAATATGAGCACAGCCGTGGCCAAACATCAACAGGCCGTATTAAAATTAATTTCTTTGGGGAATCGAAGCCACACAGCGCAGGAGCTCTGGAATGCCATCAAGCAGCAGAGCGATGTGTGGTTTGTGCCAGCTAATCTCCAGCCAGGCATGGTAGTGTGTGAGAATGGCCGAAATCTGGTGGCAGCTCTGGGCCTAGGCAACCTCACTCATATCCCATGTCTGGCACATGTGCTCAACTTGGTCGTGCAGAGTTTTTTGAGGGACTATCCGGATCTTGATGCAATGCTTCACAAGGTCCGCAGAGAGTGCGCTCACTTGCGGCGTTCCAGCAATGCAAGATCACGCATTGTGTGAGCAGCAGGCAGCAGTAATGGAGTACCAGCTGCAGCAGGCGCAAACAAGTTGCAGTGCGCGCCGTTCACACTTCACCACCACTGAGTGGGCCTCTATGAAGGACATTTGCCACGTTTTGCGTGCCTTCAATTATTCCACGCGGATGGCGAGTGCAGATGATGCACTAGTCAGCATGACTATCCCCCTTATCTGCCTGCTTGAAAAAACACTGCAAGCACTAAGGGACGAGGTTTTGGAAGAGGTGGAGGATGAGGAGTCACAAATGCCATCTGCTTCTCTACAGTCTGCGCAACGTGGTTCCTCACAAAGGCCTAGGCAGGGGACACTTTGTGAGGAGGATGAGGAGGAGTCAATAGATGAGGAAGACATCTGTCCAGAGGAGGGTGGTACACAATGCTCTAGTAGTCAGTATCTAGAGCGAGGGTGGGGTGATGCAGAGCAGGCAGAGATCACGCCTCAAGCAGGGGACAGCGTTTCTTGGCCAGTTGGCAGTCTGCAGCACATGGTTGATTTCATGCTGCAGTGCCTGAGAAACGACCGCCGCATCGCCCACATTCTCAACACGGCTGATTATTGGGTGTCCACCCTCCTAGATCCTCGCTACCGGGACAACTTACAAAGCCTCATAACACCGTTGAACCGGGAGCGTAAAATGCGGGAGTACCAAGACGCACTGGTGCATTCCATCATGTTCTCCATTCCAACCGAGAGCAGTGCTGCTAGTGCTTTACAAAGCAGCTCAGTGCGTCGAGGCAGTGGAGGAAGCTCTGCACAAAGAGGGAGCAGAAGCAGCGCCTCAGCACAAGGCAAGACCAGTATGGCCGAAATGTGGCAAAGTTTTGTGTCCCCGCCGCAACAAATGTCTACACCATCACAGATGGCTCCAGTCAGCAGGAGGCAACGTTTCCGTCAGATGGTGACAGACTACATGTCTTGCCCTCTTAGTGTACTCCCCGACGGCTCTTCTCCCTTCAAGTTTTGGGTCTGTAAGCTGGATACATGGCCAGAGCTTAGTCAGTATGCATTGGAGGTGCTAGCTTGCCCTGCTGCTAGTGTATTATCGGAACGCATCTTTAGTGCCGCAGGTGGTGTACTAACAGACCGTCGCATGCGACTATCCTCCGATAACGTTGACCGGCTTACTTTTCTCAAAATGAACAAGGCCTGGATCTCTCATGAATTTGCCAGTCCTCTTCCAGAATAAATAATTGGTTGGCAACAGTATCCAGGTCTCCTGTTCTGTTCATGTTTCTACCACCTGAACTGTAATCCCTGAGCTCCAACACCGCCAGTTGGCGCTCGGAAGTGCCGTCTACACAGTCAACACTTGCTGACGTGTCATTGGGGTTCAGTAACGTCAGCTGTTCCCTGCTGTGCGGACAGCAATTTCTCCTGCTCTGTCCACATTCTCACTACTACAGATTTTAAAGTTGCTCCAATTACACCTCTGGCTCCTCTGTTTTCAGTATTATCCCTGAGCTCCAACACCGCCAGTTGGCGCTCGGAAGTGCCGTCTGCACAGTCAGCACTTGCTGCCGTGTTATTGGGGTTCAGTAACGTCAGCTGTTCCCCTGCTGTGCGGACGGCAATTTCTCCTGCTCTGTCCACATTCTCACTACTACAGATTATAAAGTTGCTCCAATTACACCTCTGGCTCCTCTGTTTTCAGTATTATCCCTGAGCTCCAACACCGCCAGTTGGTGCTCGGAAGTGCCGTCTGCACAGTCAACACTTGCTGCCGTGTTATTGGGGTTCAGTAACGTCAGCTGTTCCCCTGCTGTGCGGACGGCAATTTCTCCTGCTCTGTCCACATTCTCACTACTACAGATTTTAAAGTTGCTCCAATTACACCTCTGGCTCCTCTGTTTTCAGTATTATCCCTGAGCTCCAACACCGCCAGTTGGCGCTCGGAAGTGCCGTCTGCACAGTCAACACTTGCTGCCGTGTTATTGGGGTTCAGTAACGTCAGCTGTTCCCCTGCTGTGCGGACGGCAATTTCTCCTGCTCTGTCCACGTCCACTGTACTACTGATTTAAAACCTCCTCCAAATACACCTCTGGCTCCTCTGTTTTCAGTATTATCCCTGAGCTCCAACACCGCCAGTTGGTGCTCGGAAGTGCCGTCTGCACAGTCAACACTTGCTGCCGTGTTATTGGGGTTCAGTAACGTCAGCTGTTCCCCTACTGTGTGGACGGCAATTTCTCCTGCTCTGTCCACATTCTCACTACTACAGATTTTAAAGTTGCTCCAATTACACCTCTGGCTCCTCTGTTTTCAGTATTATCCCTGAGCTCCAACACCGCCAGTTGGCGCTCGGAAGTGCCGTCTGCACAGTCAACACTTGCTGCCGTGTTATTGGGGTTCAGTAACGTCAGCTGTTCCCCTGCTGTGCGGACGGCAATTTCTCCTGCTCTGTCCACATCCACTGTACTACTGATTTAAAACCTCCTCCAAATACACCTCTGGCTCCTCTGTTTTCAGTATTATCCCTGAGCTCCAACACCACCAGTAAAGATGAGCGGTGTTCGACTAGAACTGTTCGCCAATCTCAAATTCGAGCTGTTTTGGGCGGTGTTCGAGTTGTTCGACGAACCCGAACGATTTGCAAAAAATTCGGCTGTTCGAGGTTATGTTCGATAACTGTTCGTGCACCAAAAGCGTGTCCTGCATATCTGGTGCTATTTAGAGCACCAATCATGCAGGGATTGTCTGCCACTCACTGTAATGCCACAGCCATGGTGGTTGTGGCATTACAGTGATTGCCCAAATCGATGGGAACAGTGCCAACAGTGAAACATGAAAAGCCGGCAATTCAGCAGCGGCATACACCGGTACCCGACAATTTAGAACCGAAAGAATAGAGCTTCACACATAGATTAGATAGATATAAACATGTCAGCCACATATATACGAAGTACAGTGAAAGTGCTGCTTACTGTACTTGTCATTTAGCGTAAAGGATTTATCAAAAAAAATAATAGTGTTTTCATGCACCGTCTCTTTAAAAAAGCCGGCCGGCAATTCAGCAGCGGTACCCGACAATTTAGAATAGAAGGAATAGAGAATCACACATAGATTAGATAGATAGAAACATGTCAGTCACATATATATGAAGTACAGTGACAGTGTTGATTACTGTACTTGTCATTTAGTGTAAAGGATTTATCAAAAAAAATAATAGTGTTTTCATGCACCGTCTCTTTAAAAAAGCCGGCCGGCAATTCAGCATCTGTACCCGACAATTTATAACAGACAGAATAGAGCTTCACACATAGATTAGATAGATAGAAACATGTCAGTCACATATATATGAAGTACAGTGACAGTGTTGGTTACTGTACTTGTCATTTAGTATTAAAATAAAGGATTTATTATTAAAAAAATTGGCGTGGGGTTCCCCTTAATTTTAGGCTCTAGCGGAGGTTAAGCAGACAGCTGGGGCAGATGTTTGAAGCCTGGGAAGGGGGTAATACCCACGGAGCTTCCCAGGCTACTAATATCAGCCCCCAGCTGAATACATAGCCTTTACTAGCTATTAAAATGGGGGACCCCCCCAAAAAAATGACGTGGGGTCCCCCCTAATTTAATAGCTAGCAAAGGCTAGGCAGACAGCTGGGGGCTGATATTAATAGCCCAGGAAGGGAGCCATGAATATTGGCCCCCTCCCAGGCTAGAAACACCAGCCGTCAGCCGCCCCAGAAATGGCGCATTCATAGGATGCGCCAATTCTGGCACTTAGCCTCGCTCTTCCACGCTGCCCTGGTGCGGTGGCAGGGGGTAATAGACCTGGGGTTGATGTCAGCTTATAATGCCAGCTGACATCAAGCCCAGGTTAGTAATGGAGAGGCGTCTATAAGACACCCCCATTACTAACCCCATAGTCAAAGTTAAAAAAAACACAAACACCCAGAATAAAGTCCTTTAATTGAAATAAAGACACAATTCTTTATTGTTCTAAATTAAACCATACTTACCATCACGCCCATTCCAGCTGAAGCCAACGATCTCCTGTAATAAAAATAAAATAATAAAGCAACCTCATCCTTACCTTTCCATGGTTCCCACGACAGCTTCAGCTCTGCTGCATCGAGATGACAGGCTGGACCGCAGCAGAACGCCGCCATCCAGCCTGTCATCCCACAGACACTGAGAAGCGCAGGCTTGCTTGCGCTCTGCAGTGTCTGGCTGTGACGGAATAAAGATGAGACGAGTTCATGTCCAATGAACTCGGCGCACCTCATGCACGTCACTTACAGCGTGGGAGAATTCTCCTGCACTCAGCACTTCAGCGTGAGAATTTTCCCACGCTGTCAGTGACGTGCATGAGGTGAGCTGAGTTCATTGGACATGAACTCGGCTCATCTGGATGCCGTCACAGCGAGACACTGAGGAGCGCAAGCATGCCTGCTCTTCTCAGTGTCTGCGGCATGACAGGCTGGATGGCAGCGTTCTGCTGCGGTCCAGCCTGTCATCTCGATGTAGCAGAGCTGAAGCTGTCCTGGGAACCATGGAAAGGTAAGGATGAGGTTGGTTTATTATTTTTCTTTTATTGCAGGAGATCGTTGGCTTCAGCTGGAATGGGCGTGATGGTAAGTATAGTTTAATTTAGAACAATAAAGAATTGTGTGTTTATTTCAATTAAAGGACTTTATTCTGGGTGTTGTGTTTTTTTTAAATACTTTACTAGAAATTCATGGCGGTCATGTCTAATACTGGCGTGACCCCATGAATTTTGGGCTTGGGGCCAGCTGATAATACCAAGCTGGCCCTAACCCCTTTATTACCCAGTGAGCCACCGCACCAGGGCCCTGGATGAGTTGGGTACAGCGCCAGAAGATGGCGCTTCTATGAACGCGCCATTTTCCGGGGTGGCTGCGGACTGCAATTTGCAGCTGGGGGGGCCCAGAAAGCTTGGGCCTCCCTGCGCTGCAGATTCCAGCCCCCAGCTGCCTAGTTGTACCTGGCTGGACACAAAAATAGGGCGAAGCCCCACGTATTTTTTTTTTAATTATTTCATGAAATTCATGAAATAATTAAGAAAAAAAGGCCTTCCCTATATTGTTGTGTCCGGCCAGGTACAAATAGTCAGCTGGTGGTTGGGGGCAGCCCGTTCCTGCCTGCTGTACCTGGCTGGACACAAATATAGTGCGAAGCCCCACTTCAATTTTTTTTAATTATTTCATGAAATTCATGAAATAATTAAGAAAAAAAGGCCTTCTCTATATTGTTGTGTCCGGCCAGGTACAAATAGGCAGCTAGTGGTTGGGGGCAGCCCATTCCTGCCTGCTGTACCTGGCTGGACACAAATATAGTGCGAAGCCCCACTTCAATTTTTTTAAATTATTTCAGGAAATTCATGAAATAATTAAAAAAAAATTGACGTGGGGCTTCGCACTATATTTGTGTCCAGTCAGGTGCAGCAGGCAGGAACGGGCTGCCCCCAACCACCAGCTGCCTATTTGTACCTGGCCGGACACAACAATATAGGGAAGCCCTTTTTTTCTTAATTATTTCATGAAATAATTTAAAGAAAATTGACGTGGGGCTTCGCCCTGTTTTTGTGTCCAGCCAGGTACAACTATGCAGCTGGGGGCTGGAATCCGCAGCGCAGGGAGGCCCAAGCTTTCTGGGCCACCCCCGCTGCAAATTGCAGTCCGCAGCCACCCCGGAAAATGGCGCGTTCATAGAAGCGCCATCTTCTGGCGCTGTACCCAACTCATCCAGGGCCCTGATGCGGTGGCTCACTGGGTAATAAAGGGGTTAGGGCCAGCTTGGCATTATCAGCTGGCCCTAAGCCCAAAATTCATGGGGTCACGCCAATATTAGACATGACCACCATGAATTTCTAGTAAAGTATTTAAAAATAACACAACACCCAGAAAAAAGTCCTTTAATTGAAATAAACACACAATTCTTTATTGTTCTAAATTAAACCATACTTACCATCACACCCATTCCAGCTGAAGCCAACGATCTCCTGAAATAAAAGAAAAATAATAAAGCAACATCATCCTTACCTTTCCGTGGTTCCCATGACAGCTTCAGCTCTGCTACATCGAGATGACAGGCTTGGCCGCAGCAGAACGCTGCCATCCAGCCTGTCATCCCGCAGACACTGAGAAGCGCAGGCTTGCTTGCGCTCCACAGTGTCTCTCTGTGAGGGCATCCAGATGAGCCGAGTTAATGTCCAATGAACTCGGCTCACCTCATGCACGTCACTGACAGCGTGGGAAAATTCTCCTGCACTCAGCGCTTCAGCGTGGGAGAATTCTCACGCTGAAGCGCTGAGTGCAGGAGAATTCTCCCACGCTGTCAGTGACGTGCAGGAGGTGAGCTGAGTTCATTGGACATGAGCTCACCTTATGCACGTCACTGACAGCGTGGGAAAATTCTCCTGCACTCAGCGCTTCAGCGTGGGAGAATTCTCACGCTGAAGCGCTGAGTGCAGGAGAATTCTCCCACGCTGTCAGTGACGTGCAGGAGGTGAGCTGAGTTCATTGGACATGAGCTCACCTTATGCACGTCACTGACAGCGTGGGAGAATTCTCCTGCACTCAGCGCTTCAGCGTGAGAATTTTCCCACGCTGTCAGTGACGTGCATGAGGTGCGCCGAGTTCATTAGACATGAACTCGTCTCATCTTTATGCCGTCACAGCCAGACACTGCAGAGCGCAAGCAAGCCTGCGCTTCTCAGTGTCTGCGGGATGACAGGCTGGATGGCGGCGTTCTGCTGCGGTCCAGCCTGTCATCTCGATGTAGCAGAGCTGAAGCTGTCGTGGGAACCATGGAAAGGTAAGGATGATGTTGCTTTATTATTTTTCTTTTATTGCAGGAGATCGTTGGCTTCAGCTGGAATGGGCGTGATGGTAAGTATGGTTTAATTTAGAACAATAAAGGATTGTGTCTTTATTTCAATTAAAGGACTTTATTCTGGGTGTTTGTGTTTTCTTTTAACTTTGACTATGGGGTTAGTAATGGGGGTGTCTTATAGACGCCTCTCCATTACTAACCTGGGCTTGATGTCAGCTGGCATTATAAGCTGACATCAACCCCAGCCCTATTACCCCCTGCCACCGCACCAGGGCAGCGTGGAAGAGCGAGGCTAAGTGCCAGAATTGGCGCATCCTATGAATGCGCCATTTCTGGGGCGGCTGACGGCTGGTGTTTCTAGCCTGGGAGGGGGCCAATATTCATGGCACCCTTCCTGGGCTATTAATATCAGCCCCCAGCTGTCTGCCTAGCCTTTGCTAGCTATTAAATTAGGGGGGACCCCACGTCATTTTTTTGGGGGGGTCCCCCATTTTAATAGCTAGTAAAGGCTATGTATTCAGCTGGGGGCTCATATTAGTAGCCTGGGAAGCTCCGTGGGTATTACCCCCTTCCCAGGCTTCAAACATCTGCCCCAGCTGTCTGCTTAACCTCCGCTAGAGACTAAAATTAAGGGGAACCCCACGCCAATTTTTTTTAATAATAAATCCTTTATTTTAATACTAAATGACAAGTACAGTAACCAACACTATCACTGTACTTCATATATATGTGACTGACATGTTTCTATCTATCTAATCTATGTGTGAAGCTCTATTCTGTCTGTTATAAATTGTCGGGTACAGATGCTGAATTGCCGGCCGGCTTTTTTAAAGAGACGGTGCATGAAAACACTATTACTTTTTTTAATAAATCCTTTACACTAAATGACAAGTACAGTAAGCAACATTGTCACTGTACTTCATATATATGTGACTGACATGTTTCTATCTATCTAATCTATGTGTGAAGCTCTATTCTGTCTGTTATAAATTGTCGGATACCGCTGCTGAATTGCCGGCCGGCTTTTTTAAAGAGACAGTGCATGAAAACACTATTATATTTTTTAATAAATCCTTTACACTAAATGACAAGTACAGTAAGCAACACTGTCACTGTACTTCATATATATGTGACTGACATGTTTCTATCTATCTAATCTATGTGTGAGGCTCTATTCCTTTTTGTCTAAATTGTCGGGTACCGGTGTATGCCGCTGCTGAATTGCCGGCCGGCTTTTTTAAAGAAAGCGTCTTCTGAGCAGTTTGTCAGCTTTTGGACACCTTTGAAGGTGTTTTCTATGTGTTTCTATGTGTTTTTGTTTGCCTGCCATTGGTTTTAACGGTGTTCGACGGTGTTCTAAGGTGTTCGACGAACAGTTCGACGAACAGTTCCTCGAACATCCCGGTGTTCGACGAACCGAACCGAACCCGAACACTACGGGGGTGGCTCAACACTAACCACCAGTTGGCGCTCGGAAGTGCCGTCTGCACAGTCAACGCTTGCTCCAGTGTTATTGGGGTTCAGTAACGTCAGCTGTTCCCCTGCTGTGTGTCCGGCAAATTCTCCTGCTTTGTCCACATCCACTGTACTACTGATTTAAAACTTGCTCCAATTACACCTCTGGCTCCACTCTGTTTTTAGTATTTACCCTGGGTTCCAGCACCGCCAGCTGGTTCTCGGTAGTTCCATTTGCTCTTGTACCTTCTACTACCCATCCGGGTTCCAGTACCGTCAGCTGGTTCTCGGCAGTGCCTTTGGATTAGGTGCCTCCTTCTCGGTATCCAAGTTCCACCAACGTCTGCTGGTTCTTGGTAGTGCTTTCTGGCACAGGTACCTCCTGCTTAGTAACCGAGTTCCAGTACCGTCAGCTGGTCTTCGGCAGTTCCATTGGCTCTTGTACCTTCTGCTACCCATCCGGGTTCCAGTACCGTCAGCTGGTCTTCGGCAGTTCCATTGGCTCTTGTACCTTCTACTACCCATCCGGGTTCCAGTACCGTCAGCTGGTTCTCGGCAGTGTCTTTGGCGTGGGTACTCCCTCCTGCCCAGCCTGGTTCCAGCACGCCAGCTGTTTCCGGGTAGTGTCAACGTCACTTTGCCTCCAATGCGTTGTCCTGTCGTGTTGCGGTCGGGTTAGCCGACTCTATGGTGCCTGTAGTTTAGGTGACTCCTATGTGGGCTGCGGGATCTGGCAATGAAGGCTGGTTCCATAGTGCCAATAGGACAAGCACCCCCTGTAGGACTGTGGGTTTTGGTAACTGCGGCCGGCTAGCGGCCTTGAACTTTTTTTTACATGGGTACCTTCTGCTACCCATCCGGGTTCCAGTACCGTCAGCTGGTTCTCGGCAGTGCCTTTGGATTAGGTGCCTCCTTCTCGGTATCCAAGTTCCACCAACGTCTGCTGGTCCTTGGTAGTGCTTTCTGGCACAGGTACCTCCTGCTTAGTAACCGAGTTCCAGTACCGTCAGCTGGTCTTCGGCAGTTCCATTGGCTCTTGTACCTTCTTCTACCCATCCGGGTTCCAGTACCGTCAGCTGGTCCTCGGTAGTTCCATTTGCTCTTGTACCATCTACTACCCATCCGGGTTCCAGTACCGTCAGCTGGTTCTCGGCAGTGTCTTTGGCACGGGTACTCCCTCCTGCCCAGCCTGGTTCCAGCACGCCAGCTGTTTCCGGGTAGTGTCAACGTCACTTTGCCTCCAATGCGTTGTCCTGTCGTGTTGCGGTCGGGTTAGCCGACTCTATGGTGCCTGCACTTTAGGTGACTCCTATGTGGGCTGCAAGATCTGGCAATGAAGGCTGGTTCCATAGTGCCAATAGGACAAGCACCCCCTGTAGGACTGTGGGTTTTGGTAACTGCGGCCGGCTCGCGGCCTTGAACTTTTTTTTACATGGGTACCTTCTGCTACCCATCCGGGTTCCAGTACCGTCAGCTGGTTCTCAGCAGTGCCTTTGGATTTGGTGCCTCCTTCTCAGTATCCAAGTTCCACCAACGTCTGCTGGTCCTTGGTAGTGCTTTCTGGCACAGGTACCTCCTGCTTAGTAACCGAGTTCCAGTACCGTCAGCTGGTCTTCGGCAGTTCCATTGGCTCTTGTACCTTCTACTACCCATCCGGGTTCCAGTACCGTCAGCTGGTTCTCGGCAGTGTCTTTGGCACGGGTACTCCCTCCTACCCAGCCTGGTTCCAGCACGCCAGCTGTTCCCGGGTAGTGTCAACGTCACTTTGCCTCCAATGCGTTGTCCTGTCGTGTTGCTTCGGGTTAGCCGACTCTATGGTGCCTGCAGTTTAGGTGACTCCTATGTGGGCTGCGGGATCTGGCAATGAAGGCTGGTTCCATAGTGCCAATAGGACAAGCACCCCCTGTAGGACTGTGGGTTTTGGTAACTGCGGCCGGCTCGCGGCCTTGAACTTTTTTTTACATGGGTACCTTCTGCTACCCATCCGGGTTCCAGTACCGTCAGCTGGTTCTCGGCAGTGCCTTTGGATTAGGTGCCTCCTTCTCGGTATCCAAGTTCCACCAACGTCTGCTGGTCCTTGGTAGTGCTTTCTGGCACAGGTACCTCCTGCTTAGTAACCGAGTTCCAGTACCGTCAGCTGGTCTTCGGCAGTTCCATTGGCTCTTGTACCTTCTTCTACCCATCCGGGTTCCAGTACCGTCAGCTGGTCCTCGGTAGTTCCATTTGCTCTTGTACCTTCTACTACCCATCCGGGTTCCAGTACCGTCAGCCGGTTCTCGGCAGTGTCTTTGGCACGGGTACTCCCTCCTGCCCAGCCTGGTTCCAGCACGCCAGCTGTTTCCGGGTAGTGTCAACGTCACTTTGCCTCCAATGCGTTGTCCTGTCGTGTTGCGGTCGGGTTAGCCGACTCTATGGTGCCTGCAGTTTAGGTGACTCCTATGTGGGCTGCGGGATCTGGCAATGAAGGCTGGTTCCATAGTGCCAATAGGACAAGCACCCCCTGTAGGACTGTGGGTTTTGGTAACTGCGGCCGGCTCGCGGCCTTGAACTTTTTTTTACATGGGTACCTTCTGCTACCCATCCGGGTTCCAGTACCGTCAGCTGGTTCTCGGCAGTGCCTTTGGATTAGGTGCCTCCTTCTCGGTATCCAAGTTCCACCAACGTCTGCTGGTCCTTGGTAGTGCTTTCTGGCACAGGTACCTCCTGCTTAGTAACCGAGTTCCAGTACCGTCAGCTGGTCTTCGGCAGTTCCATTGGCTCTTGTACCTTCTACTACCCATCCGGGTTCCAGTACCGCCAGCTGGTTCTCGGCAGTGTCTTTGGCACGGGTACTCCCTCCTGCCCAGCCTGGTTCCAGCACGCCAGCTGTTTCCGGGTAGTGTCAATGTCACTTTGCCTCCAATGCGTTGTCCTGTCGTGTTGCGGTCGGGTTAGCCGACTCTATGGTGCCTGCAGTTTAGGTGACTCCTATGTGGGCTGCGGGATCTGGCAATGAAGGCTGGTTCCATAGTGCCAATAGGACAAGCACCCACTGTAGGACTGTGGGTTTTGGTAACTGCGGCCGGCTCGCGGCCTTGAACTTTTTTTTACATGGGTACCTTCTGCTACCCATCCGGGTTCCAGTACCGTCAGCTGGTTCTCGGCAGTGCCTTTGGATTAGGTGCCTCCTTCTCGGTATCCAAGTTCCACCAACGTCTGCTGGTCCTTGGTAGTGCTTTCTGGCACAGGTACCTCCTGCTTAGTAACCGAGTTCCAGTACCGTCAGCTGGTCTTCGGCAGTTCCATTGGCTCTTGTACCTTCTTCTACCCATCCGGGTTCCAGTACCGTCAGCTGGTCCTTGGTAGTTCCATTTGCTCTTGTACCTTCTACTACCCATCCGGGTTCCAGTACCGTCAGCTGGTTCTCGGCAGTGTCTTTGGCACGGGTACTCCCTCCTGCCCAGCCTGGTTCCAGCACGCCAGCTGTTTCCGGGTAGTGTCAACGTCACTTTGCCTCCAATGCGTTGTCCTGTCGTGTTGCGGTCGGGTTAGCCGACTCTATGGTGCCTGCAGTTTAGGTGACTCCTATGTGGGCTGCGGGATCTGGCAATGAAGGCTGGTTCCATAGTGCCAATAGGACAAGCACCCCCTGTAGGACTGTGGGTTTTGGTAACTGCGGCCGGCTCGCGGCCTTGAACTTTTTTTTACATGGGTACCTTCTGCTACCCATCCGGGTTCCAGTACCGTCAGCTGGTTCTCGGCAGTGCCTTTGGATTAGGTGCCTCCTTCTCGGTATCCAAGTTCCACCAACGTCTGCTGGTCCTTGGTAGTGCTTTCTGGCACAGGTACCTCCTGCTTAGTAACCGAGTTCCAGTACCGTCAGCTGGTCTTCGGCAGTTCCATTGGCTCTTGTACCTTCTGCTACCCATCCGGGTTCCAGTACCGTCAGCTGGTCCTCGGTAGTTCCTCAGCTTTCTTGTACCTTCTGCTAAATTTCCAAGTTCAAGCTTTTTGAAATGGTTCTTGGTAATCACTCTGGATCTCCCTGACGAGGACCCTGAAGACGAGGACCCTGAAGACCAACCCTAAGAAGACGAGGACCCCGAAGACGACGACCCTGAAGACGAGGACCCTGAAGACCACCCCGAAGAAGACGAGGACCCTGAAGACCACCCCGAAGAAGACGAGGACCCTGAAGACCACCCCGAAGAAGACGAGGACCCCGAAGACGAGGACCCAGAAGACCAACCCGAAGAAGACGAGGACCCCGAAGACGAGGACCCCCGAAGACGACGACCCTGAAGACCACCCCGAAGAAGACCAAGAAGATGACCCTGAAGAAGTTGACCAAGAGGACAAAGAAGAGAAGACAAGCACCAAGATACAGAAGAACAAGAGACAGAAAACCAAGAAGCAGAAATACAAGAAGCTGCAGAACAAAAAGCGGAAGTACATTAAGCATAAGACTAAAAATCAGAGCAAAAGATAATATCTAAATTATAAGCAGAAGATGACTAAGCAGTGTATGGGGGTGAGTCCGTTCCTCCTCGTGGTGCCCCTGGAAAAGACCTGCTGCTGCAGGCCAAACTGAACGCGGACAAATCCTGTTGTAAATCTTTTGTGACGGGCAGAACGAAAGGTGTAATGTCCAACCTTTTATAGATAACAACTACAGGAATGCCTGTCGCAAATAAGAATATGACGAAGAAGAAGAATATGAAAAAGATGAAGAAGTAGAATATGAAGAATGTAAAAAAAAAGAATAATACGAAGAAGGTGAAGAAGAAGAAGATGAAGAAGGTGAAGAAGAAGTGGATGAAAAAGATGCTGAGGATGATGAAGGAGAAAGTGTGGGAGAAGTAAAAAAGAAGGTGAAGAGCATGGAAGTAGTGAAACATAAATATCTGACAAAATATAAAAATACTTAACATAGTCAATATTTCCGTAACTCAGAACGTCTTAAAAAAAATATTAATTCCTGCTATTCCATTTGATTGGGCTAAACCTCTATGCCTTTATTGTCTCCCCCACCTCCCCCAATACAGTCTACATTATTCTTAGTTGTTTTCCTTCATGTAGAATTAACCTACAAGGAAAGAAAGGGTTTATTTTCATTCCGATATTTCTGTCCCATTGACTTGCATTGGTTTCCGGTATCGGAATCGGCGATATCCGATACTTTTTCGGTATCGGTCCGATCCAATCCGATCCGATATTTCCCGATATCGGAAGGTATCGCTCAACACTACTCATGACCCATCTACTACCAGCATCCAAGACACGCGACCGACCTACTATTCTCCTGATGTGATGTATTAGATAGAAAGACATACTCCTTTAAAAGCAGTGCTAAAATTCTATTCACATTTGCATGATGTATTTCCATTGTTCGGCTCCATCATCAGATCAGAACAACAGAACTTACAACAGTGTTCAATCCTCCTCATGACTAGTGTTGAGCCACCCCCGTAGTGTTCGAGTTCGGTTCGGTTCGTCGAACACCCGTGTGTTCGCCGAACTGTTCGTCGAACTGTTCGTCGAACACCTTCGAACACCGTTAAAACCAATGGCAGGCAAACAAAAACACATAGAAACACATAGAAAACACCTTCAAAGGTGTCCAAAAGCTGACAAACTGCTCAGAAGACATAACTAACACATGGAAAAGTGACAAGTACATATAGTCATGCGAAAATAAAAGAGGTGAAGGAGTAAAAGGAGGGGGAGACACAGATATAGGCATGTCATGCCCTTCTAAAATCCAAAAAGTGAGAAGCCGACACGGCCAGTCCGCTCCTGCCCGTGCCACCTCCGTGTCGCCGGGTTTGTGCCAGAGCCGCGGTGAACCCTGACGGCCAGCCCCCCTCTCCCAATACTGGTGCCTGTCCGCTGGTGGGTCGAGCGAGCCCCCCTGTGGTGGAGGCAGCTCTAAGCTTTTTAATTTAAATTGTCTCTCTAATTTGAATGAATACACTTTAAATCCATTTACAAGGATCTATTGGAGGGCAAGTCTCATGCCAGCAGCCGCGGTAATTCCAGCTCCAGTAGTGTCCACTAAAGCTGCTGCAGTTAAAAAGCTTTTATAAGGATCGAGCTCGGCTGTCCACCGCAAGGCATCCTACTGCCAGTCCCAGCCCCTATGCCTTGGGGTGCCTCCTGATGCTCTTCACTAAGTATCCCATGGTCCCGAAGCATTTCCTTTGAAAAAATTAAGTGTCTAAACTAAAGGTGGTGCAGCTTGCTTAACAGCCGGGATAATCTGCTCACTAGCAGACACTGCTACTAGGCACAAAGTATTTCCTGGGCTAGATGCAGTTAAAAATTTGTAATTAGATACTCTCGTTGGATGCTGAGAAAGCATTCCATAGAGTCTCCTGGCACGCCATATATGATTCTCTTAAAAAGCTTGGGGTAGGGGTCTAGGGGACCCTTTTATAGCCAAAATCACGGCCCTGTATCGCAATACGTCACCTAGGCTGAAGATAAATGGAACTGTAGCACCCTGAGGGCTCGGTTGCTACAGACGTATTGCACCTCACCCAGAGGTGTGATATCTCACTCTCAGGTAAGGATGGAGTGTGGATCAGGACCTGACACCTGCATGCATTACACCACATTGCCGTGGGGCAGGGCGACCAATATGCCCCTGAGATGGGCACGACAGTCCCTGTCCCTGGCTGGAGTGGGGGGAGGGAACACTGAGGAAGGGGAACCCTGTAGTGCAGGAGCAGGGAGGAAGCAGTTCCTGGGTGCATTGAGAAGGGAGTATAAAAGGTGGGCACCATCTTAGTTCAGTGCAGAGAAGTCTGAGCAGAAGTGGCAGGGAGCAGGGGCTCTGCATGAGCTCTGCTCCGGAGGCGGGCCTAGTAACAGAGGCCCAGGCCTGGAAGAGGGAGAAGGAAGGAAGAGGAGCGGAGAAGGCTCCAGGAACGAGGAATGAAGGGATCCCAGGGGTGCGGACGGGCGAGTCGCCACCGCACGCCCGAATCCACCTGCGTGGAGGGGTCAGGCCAAAGGGGGAGACCGGTCCCCGAACTAGTGGAGGCAGGAAACGACCCTCAGCTAGAAACCGGAGGCTCTGACATTTTATGTGGCGCAGCCCCTCGCTACACCCGCTAGGAAGGCACCACATAGGGTCAGGGAAACTGGCGCCAAGTTTACCAAGAGGAGGCCCGAGGCAGCCGGACAGAAGTGTTGGTAAGAAAGGCCAGACAAAGGACACACAAAGGGGGTCCTGTGAAGTGCTCCAAAGTTATCTGGGAGTTGTCTGAGCCCCTCACCTGGTGAGCACAGTACGACGTGGGCAGCCGTTACCTGCAGACGTGGTCTGGATAATAAGAACTGTGAGTAAAGGCCCTGAACTGCATCACTGACTCCGTGTCGTTACTGCTGCTGCCCTGCACCATCACCCCCATCCTCCGAATACACTGCCCTGAGGCTATACTCCTCCCGTGGGGAGTTATGCTACGCTCTGCTGCACCCACAACACCAGCCTCAGTGGTCTGCCCTGTAGCGGCGGTTCACTCTGACCGCAATCCACGGGTGGCGTAGTCGGACATTTAAACATGAAAACCACATAAATAGTTCCGCCACTGGTTTGACCGCCCTGAGCCACGGAACCGGGTCGCCGCCACGAAGACTACAACCACCAGCATCCACCAAAAAGGGTCCGGCTCCGGGTGTCCCAAGGCCCAGGGGGTGCGTCAGAACATTTTCATCACCTTTCACAATCACCAATGGGACAAGGCAGTGATGTCCTCTGTCCCCTCTCTTATACATCCTAGTGACGGAGCACCTGCTCTCATCAATTCGCCATAACCCCAATATTAGGTGGATTGAGGTGGGAGGCACCGAGTACAAGTGCTCTCTATTTGCTGATGATGTCCTAGTATATATCACTCAATCACATATATCCATCCATGCTGTTATGGCTGAAATAGATCACTTTGTTACATGGTAAAATTTTAAAATCAATGCAGCGAAGTCTGAGGCCCTCGATGTCTCCCTCCCCAAATCCATATAGGATTCCATCCAGTCCAACTTTCCCTTTGCCTGGCCCTCACAGGGTATCAAATACTTAGGAATTCCTATTCATAGAGACCTCTCCCATCTATGTTATCTTAATTTTGGGCCCTTTATTGAACAACTCCATACAGACCACGGTTGGCAAGTTAGAACTGTAAGATTCACTACGTGAACCACTGGTGTTTTGTGGAAAAGCACATGTACACTGCGTTCCAAATTATTATACAAAAAGTGTTTAGGAGTGATAAGGGAAGAATTTGTTTGTTTGTCAGTTAAACTCATTGATGGTGATGTGTGTCAGGGCTCTTTATATCACTGTAAGCAATTGCAGACACCTGTGCTAATTAGTTTGGCAGGTGTGTCCAATGAAAGGCAAGACTACTTAAGAAGGCTCTCTCACATTATTAAGCAGCCTACATTTTCTGCCAAAATGGGAAAGAAAAAGGATGTGTCGGCTGCTGAGAAGCAACAAATTGTGGAGTGTTTAGGTCAAGGCATGACTACAATCAACATTGTGCGATGATCAGGATGAAGTGTCTTGGCAATCAAGAAGTATGTAGCTGATTCACAGTACACACGTGTGCGTGCTGATAAGGGCAAATTGAGGACTCTTTCCTACAGGCAATTACGTCAGGTTGAAAGAGCAGCGGCAAAAAAGCCTTGTCATAGCAGCAGACAAGTTTTTGAAGCTGCTTGTGCCTCCAACGTCCCCCGAACAACAAGATGCAGGGTCCTTCAGAGGTTTGCAGCTGTGCATGCGCCATCCTGTCGACCTCCTCTATCCACTTCACACAAGCAGAAACGGCTCCAGTGGGCCAAACATTACATGAAGACTGATTTCAAAACTGTTTTGTTCACGGTTGAGTGCCGTGCAGCGCTCGATGGTCCAGATGGATGGAGTGGAGGATGGCTGGTTGATGGACACCCCACGCAAACACGGCTACAGCGCCAACAAGGAGGAGGTGGAGTAATGTTTTGGGCTGGAATCATGGGGAGAGAGATTGTCGGCCCCTTTAGGATCCCTGAAGGCGCTAAAGATGAACTCCATAATGTATGTGGATTTTCTCAAACAGCACTTCCTGCCATGGTTCAAGAAGAAGAACCGTGTATTTCACAGCAAGATCATTTTTCTGCATGATAATGCACCATCTCATGCTGCACATAAAACATCTGCATCTCTGGCTGATATGGGCATAAAAGGGGACAAACTTATGGTGTGACCCCCATGCTCCCCTGACCTCTACCCCATTCAGAACCTTTGGAGCATCATTAAAAGGAGTGTCTATGATGGCGGGAGGCAGTTCACATCTAAGCAACAGCTCTGGGAGGGTATTCTGTCCTCATGCAAAACAATTGAAGCAGAAACCATCCAAAACCTGACAAATTCAATGGACGAGAGAGTTCAGAAGCTCCTTTCGAACAAGGGGTCCTATGTGAAAATGTAACATCACCTAGAATAAAGTTTTGAGTTGAAAACTGTTTGATTTCAGTTTCTAACAACCTGCTAATGCTTATAATTTCAAAAATGACCATTTTTTTGGTCTTTATTAAAATGAAAAGGTTGATCGAAAAGTTTGGGGGATCTAAGAGTGTGGCAACCCAGTAGTCATGATTACTTCGAATTCTGACAATATGAGGGTCATGCTGCAGGTAGTGCAGCAAGAAGGCACTTATGTGCCTTGCGCATCTCGGAGCCCCAAAATTATTTTCCGGGCTAGATGCAGCTAAAAATTATTTTTAATTTTAAATCTGGTGAAGCTTTAGTATAGATGGCCTAATAGGATCAGTGCTGCACACTGCTACAAAGCCCAAATTATTTTCCAGTCAAGATACAGATAAACATGATTAGTAATTTGAAAGCTTAAAACGGTTGGTAGGGTGATTTTAACCAATCATCAAGCTTTTACTCTCCCCAGGATGACACAGGGGTAGAAAAGTCGTTTCGGATCCATGATTTGTTCATCTTTATGAACGTGAGTCTGACTACATTATCAGTGGAGAGCCGCGTGCGCTTATCTGTCAGCACACCACCAGCAGCGCTGAACACACGTTCAGACAGAACGCTGGCTGCGGGGCATGACAAGATCTCCAAGGCGTAAGTGGCTAGCTCCGGCCATTTATCCAGATTGGAAGCCCAAAAAGAGCAAGGGTCCAGTGACACAGTCGTGGCTTCAATGTTTACTTGGAGATACTCCTGTACCATCGTCTCTAGGCGTTGACTATGTGTCAGACTTCTTGTCTCCTGTGGCCTTGCAAAGGATGGGCTAAAAAAGTGGTGAAATGATTCCGCAAAATTGATGTTACCAGCAGATACTGTGGTTCTGTTACGGTTTGAGTGCTGAACACTTGACGGTCCCACGGTTGGCAAGTTGGAACTGTGAGATTCACTACGTGCACCACTGGTATTTTGTGGAAAAGCACATGTAAGATTCTGCAACAGTCTCTGCTGATACTCCTGCATGCGTGCATCCCTTTCTATGGCAGGAATAATTTCTGCAAATTTACTTTTGTACCGGGGATCTAACAGTGTGGCAACCCAGTAGTCAGGATTATTTCTAATTCTCACAATTCGAGGGTCATGTTGCAGGTAGTGCAGCAAGAAGGCACTCATGTGTGTTGCGCATCCAGGAGCACCAAGTCCCTGTTGTGTTGGTGGCGAGGTAACAATCATGCTTCCTTCCTCTGTCCTCTCCCCCCAACCTCGCACAACAGAAATGTGATCAAGGTCTCCCTCATCTGATGAGTCTTCCATCAGTTCGTCCTCCACTTCTTCCTGGGCTCCTGCACCTTCCTCACTAGTTTGGCTGCTACCATGCGCCCTGGTAAAACCATCTCCCCCACCCTCACATGCCTGCCGCCTTGGTGCTGCCGACCGTCTGGACCTTGCAGATGTTAGCCCTTCCGCATACAACTCCTCCTCCTCTACTTCCTCCACCTCCTCTTGTGCCACCACCTGACTCCGAATTCTGTTTAACATGTGCTCCAGCATGTAAATCACCGGAATAGTCATGCTGATAATGGCATCGTCAGCACTAAACATCTTCGTCGCCATTTCAAAACTGTGCAGAAGGGTGCATAGGTCCCTGATCTGAGACCACTCCTCCAGCGTGATTTGCCCCACCTCTGAATCTCGTTGGCCCAGGCTATACGTCAGAACGTATTGCACCAGGGCTTGTCGGTGCTGCCACAGTCGCTGCAACATGTGCAGAGTTGAATTCCACCGGGTAGGCACATCGCATTTTAGCCGGTGAAGTGGCAGGCCCAACGACTTCTGTAGAGATGTAAGTCGCTGAGCTGCGGGATGCGAACGGCGGAAGTGAGCACACAGCGACCGTGCCCTCTGCAGAAGGCCATCTAGTCTGGGATAGTGGGCTAAAAATTGCTGGACAACCAGGTTCAACACGTGAGCCATACAAGGCACGTGTGTGACATTGCCCCGGCGAAGGGCCGCACCCAGGTTTGCAGCATTGTCGCACACCGCCTGATGATGTTGAGCCCTACTGCCAGCATAGTAAGGAGGTGTGCAGGATCCCTTCTGCGCAGTTAGAAAGCTTGTGGCATGACCAGACAGGCTTTGGGTGCAGGTGGAAGACCGAGAGGAGGTTGAGGAGGCAGAAGCAGTGGAGGAACTTTGACATAAAGAGGATTGACGCACAACTCGTGGGGACGGCAAGACTTGGACAGCAGCCCCTTGTCCTGCTGTCACCATAGTTACCCAGTGCCCAGTCAGCGACATGTAACGCCCCTGTCCATGCCTACTCGTCCAAGTGTCTGTGGTGAAATGCACCCTGTCACACACAGAGTTTCTCAAAGAAGCGGTGATGTTGTGTGCGACATGCTGGTGGAGCGCAGGCACACCTTTCTTTGAGAAGTAGTGCCGACTGGGCATCTGGTACTGGGGCACTGCGACGGACATAAGGTCTCGAAAATCCTCTGTGTCCACCAGGCGGAAAGGCAGCATTTCTGTAGCCAAGAGCTTGCAGATGGTGAAATTCAACCTCTTAGCTTTCTCATGGCTAGGAGGAAATGGTCTTTTACTTGTCCACATCTGAGGGACCGAGGGCTGGCTATTGTGCTTAGACGGGGTTGATAAGGGTGTCCCCGGCAAACTGCCGGTCTGTGAGGAAGATGCAGGCGGACATGTTAGGTTGCCTTGATCCAAAGGTGGTGCTATCGATGTCGGACAGCGCTCAACACCAGCTGGTGTTACCACCTCCAAAGAAAATGATGACCTGCCAATCACGCTGGCTGTTGCGGGTAAAGAGGTGGCAGGTCTGCGCCCCAAAACAGGTGTGACTGCTGTCCCCCCAGTCACAGAGGATGAAGAGGCCGCGGATGCACAAGATATGGCAGACGGTGATTGGCCCGGCCGGCTAGGCCGCATTGTAGCACACTGAGCTTCCCACTGCAACTTATGCTTCATGTCCATGTGCCGGTTCATGCATGAAGTACTCAAACTATGTATTTTTTGGCCTCTACTTAGCTTTTGCTGACAAATGTTACAGATAACACGAGTTGGGTCATCTTTATCGATCTGAAAAAATGCCCAGGCTATGCAAGGCTTAGCACCCATGCGACCTGAAGAGCCACCACGACTTGTGGTGAGAGGCAGAGTTGTGTTTGAGGATGCAGTTGTTGACGTGCTTCCAGTACTACGTCTCTGTCCAGGAAGGCGCAACCTGACCTCGTCGTCACTAGCATCTTCCTCCACCTCCTCTGCTGACCTCATCTCTTGGCTGACTGTGGGTTGACAGTAAGTGGGATCTCCGACCTCATCATCATCACCCTGTGCGTTATCACACCCGTCGTCCTCAGAGCCAACCTGTTCCTGCCCTGACAAAAAACTAAAGTTGTCGCTCCAATCAGGTATTTGAGTCTTATCATCGTCTTCCTCATTGTCTCCACCAACAGGAGTTACAGTTTGGGAATGAGGGTCTACATTATGGTCAGAACCTTCTGCGTCTGGTCCTGGATCCGACTCATAAAGATTCTGGGCATCAGTGCAGATCATTTCCTCGTCTGGATTCACAGAAGCGCTGGAGTCGACCTCTGATTCCCAGGCTATAGTATGAGTAAACAGCTCTGCAGACTCAACCATCTGTTCTACCTCATACTCAGACGGGCAGCTGGAGATTTGGGAGCTGTGAGGAAGCAAGTGCGATTTGGGTGACACCTTTGAGGACTGGAGTATTTGTGATGTTGAAGTTGATGTGGAGGAGAGCCCACTTAAAGGAGCACTTGATATCCGTTGAAGCACCTGCTGTTTTTGTGCCTCATCTGGAATTTGTAGCGATTGGCGTGGCCGTAAGAAAGGGATCTTATCACATTGTCCGCTAAAAGAAGTAGACATTTTAGTTTGGCTGGAAGATGGTCTTTCTTCTGCAGATGTTACTGTTGCTTTAACACCTACCCCACGGACACAACCTTTTTTCCCCTTCCCAACACGCCTATTCCCCTTTCCACCAGCAGCAGGCCTTTTTCCACTCATTTTGGTGGTTAACTAATTCACAACTCTGGAGTTGTTTGCACAAAAAAACAATGGATGGTAACCGAGCAGAGCTGAGTGGCCAAACTGTGGTATTAGGCCAAAACTATTGGCTGGGTTAGATGCAGAAAAAAATTATTTTGAATTTGCAACCTGATGGAGGTCAGTATAGATGGACTAATACAAATAGTCCCACACACAGCTAGAAGCCCAAATATTTTTTCAGAGGTACTGTAGATGCAGATAAAAATTAGTTTTAATTTGCAACCTGATGGAGGTCAGTATAGATGGACTAATAGAGAAAGTCCGACACACTACTAGAAGGCCAAATATTTTTTCAGAGGTAGATGCAGAAAAAAATATATTCAGTTTGCAACCTGATGGAGGTCAGTATAGATGGACTAATACAAATAGTCCCACACACAGCTAGAAGCCCAAATATTTTTTCAGAGGTACTGTAGATGCAGATAAAAATTATTTTTAATTTGCAACCTGATGGAGGTCAGTATAGATGGACTAATAGACCAAGTCCCACACACTGCTAGAAGCCCAAATATTTTTTCAGAGCTAGATGCAGAAAAAAATTATTTTTAATTTGCAACCTGATGGAGGTCAGTATAGATGGACTAATAGACCAAGTCCCACACACCGCTAGAAGCCCAACTATTTTTTCAGAGCTAGATGCAGAAAAAAATTATATTCAATTTGCAACCTGCTGGAGGTCAGTATAGAAGGACTAATAGAACAAGTCCCACACACTGCTAGAAGCCCAAATATTTTTTCAGAGCTAAATGAAGAAAAAAATTATTTTTAATTTGCAACCTGATGGAGGTCAGTATAGATGGACTAATAGACCAAGTCCCACACACTGCTAGAAGCCCAAATATTTTTTCAGAGCTAGATGCAGAAAAAAATTATTTTTAATTTGCAACCTGATGGAGGTCAGTATAGATGGACTAATAGACCAAGTCCCACACACCGCTAGAAGCCCAAATATTTTTTCAGAGCTAGATGCAGAAAAAAATTATTTTTAATTTGCAACCTGATGGAGGTCAGTATAGATGGACTAATAGACCAAGTCCCACACACCGCTAGAAGCCCAAATATTTTTTCAGAGCTAGATGCAGAAAAATATTATTTTTAATTTGCAACCTGATGGAGGTCAGTATAGATGGACTAATAGACCAAGTCCCACACACCGCTAGAAGCCCAAATATTTTTTCAGAGCTAGATGCAGAAAAAAATTATTTTTAATTTGCAACCTGATGGAGGTCAGTATAGATGGACTAATAGACCAAGTCCCACACACTGCTAGAAGCCCAAATATTTTTTCAGAGCTAGATGCAGAAAAAAATTATTTTTAATTTGCAACCTGATGGAGGTCAGTATAGATGGACTAATAGACCAAGTCCCACACACCGCTAGAAGCCCAAATATTTTTTCAGAGCTAGATGCAGAAAAAAATTATTTTTAATTTGCAACCTGATGGAGGTCAGTATAGATGGACTAATAGACCAAGTCCCACACACCGCTAGAAGCCCAACTATTTTTTCAGAGCTAGATGCAGAAAAAAATTATATTCAATTTGCAACCTGCTGGAGGTCAGTATAGAAGGGCTAATAGAACAAGTCCCACACACTGCTAGAAGCCCAAATATTTTTTCAGAGCTAAATGAAGAAAAAAATTATTTTTAATTTGCAACCTGATGGAGGTCAGTATAGATGGACTAATAGACCAAGTCCCACACACTGCTAGAAGCCCAAATATTTTTTCAGAGCTAGATGCAGAAAAAAATTATATTCAGTTTGCAACCTGATGGAGGTCAGTATAGATGGACTAATAGAATGATGCTATGCCCAAAAGATTTTACTTCACTAGGTGCAGTAAAAAAATTGGTATTCTATACACAGGTGTTATATCTTGCAACACAGATAGGCTACTCCACTGACTAACACACTCTGCAATAGGCCAAAAAGGATTAGCTTTGCTAGATTCAGCCAAATGCTGTGAAAAAAACTTGCACAGCACTGGCACAGACCTGCCTGGCAAAAACTGATAGGAACTGATGTAACCTAGTCCTGAAAAGGACTCCAATTACAATTAGTCTTTACTCCCACAACCTATCTATTTAAGAGCACAGACCTCCCTGATAAAAGTCGTAGGAAATGCTGTAACCTAGTCCTTAAAAGGACTGCAATCACAACTATTCCCTACTCCCAAGCTATCTGTATATTTGTGCGAAAATTGGCTTGAAATTAACAAGGTATAGCGCACACAGCAACAGCGGTGCCGTCTAACACGCAGCTGCAGCAGTGAGAAAATGGTGGCGACGGGGAAAATGGCTTGGTCTTATAGGGCAAGGACATGTGACATACACTGCCAATGACACATGCCCTTGCTTGTGTGAAAAAAAGCACTTCGCTCCGTGTGTGCGCTGCTGATAGGCTGACAGATTGCACCTCCCCACTGCAAATGCGGGAAAGAGAAAAAAAAATGGAGATCTTCATTGTTCCTGCAGAGATCCATCCCCTGCCCCTCCCCCCACCCCGCTGTACACTCAAACTGCGTATTAACATTAATTTTCATCATTACTGAGAAAAAATCCAGTTATGATTTTGGTGCACGAACAGTTATCGAACATAACCTCGAACAGCCGAATTTTTCTCAAATTGTTCGTGTTCGCCGAACGGCTCGAACACCGCCCAAAACAGCTCGAATTTGAGATTGGCGAACAGTTCGAGTAGAACAACGCTCATCTCTACTCATGACAGACATCTACAATGCCTGGCATACCCCACTGACTCCAATTGGTTCCATCAGATTGTCATCATGATATCAGTCCTTTTATGAGTCAAAATAGTAGAACATTCTTTCAAACTGTTCCGTAATTTTGGAGTCAATGAGCTATCAGACTTAGGGTTTATATAGACGTCTGTGGTTCTCAGTCCGATCACAGACCACAATGAACATATTGCCCGCGGCTCTCCCCACCGAACCAAGTCAATTTCATATATTTCTATCAGGCTATAACGCTTGGGTTGGGAGACCCACAGCCAGTCCACCATGCATTGTGGTCCATGATCGGACCAAGATCCACGGGCGTCTACATGAGCCCTAAGGCTGTGTGCCCACGATGCGTTTTTTAAGCGTTTCCACAGCGGCAAAAATTCTGCAGAAACGCTTAAAAAACGCATGGTAGAAGGCCTGCCATGTTCCCCAATGATAATCCGCATGTGCTGTGCACATGCTGCAGAAATTTCTGCTGCGGGTTATCATTGCGGAAAAAAACGCAGCACTACCAATTATTTTGCGGAAGCACTGCGTTTTCGCCGCCATTGACTTGCATTAGAGCGCATGGATTACGCATCACTGCATATGTAGTTGAGCATTTTTTGCGTTCTAATGTGCGGATGGTACCCAGGTCTGGAGAAGAGGAGACTCTCCTCCGGATCTGGGTACCATAGAAAACTGTAAAAAAAAGAATAAAATAAAAAATAAATATATACTTATCTTCTGGCGGCCCGCGGCGCGCTCCTCCTCTCATGCCAACAGTTTGCGATGTACTGAAGGACCTGCGCTGATGTCATAGTCATGTGATGGGTCACGCGACGCTGACGTCGGCAGGTCCTTCAGTGTACCGCTGCCGGAAGCCGGGACGGTGAAGCAAGACAGCGCGGGCCTTCAGAGGGTAAGTATATATTTATTTTTTTAATTTTTACCATTCTCTCGGGTCACACTATATAAATCCATGCTGTTTGCATGGATTTATATAGTGTGACCAAGTTGTCAAGCACTTTCCAAGTGATGCTAAAATTGCTTGGAAAAGCGCTTGATAACCCGCATGCAGAAATGCAAGTGAAGAACGCTTCACATCCGCATGTCCCTGGCAGGAAAAACACATGTACAATCCGCATGCGTTTTTTTCGGCCAGGGAGATGCAGAAACGCTCAGGAAAAAATCCTGAGCATTTCTGCATCGTGGGCACATAGCTTTACACACATTTTTGGCCTAAATCTTCAATCACATGAAAGATATTGGACGATTTATTGTGAACTAAACAGGCATTTACACAAAATGATTGGTTGCAACTAAATTCACACGTCGCATATTTGGTGCGGTTTGGCGCTTAGCTGCAAAATAATCTGCATGGATTTTGCTGCAGATTTTGTTGCAGATTTGGCGCAGATTATACAGTTTTCAAGGGTGAAATACGTTCAAAATATATACAAAGAATTGGTATGGTCCAGATTTAGATATCTGTACCTGAAGTCAATTTCCAAGCAGAAAAAAAAGTCAACTTGTAGATGGGATTTGTTGGAATCTCATCTACTTAGCTACTACTGTATTTCTCTGCTGATTTTTGGGAAGCAAACCCAAGCAGAAAATTCACACCAAATATGCAATGAGTTAACTTAGCCGAAGAACTTGGAAGAAACTAATGTGGTCAATCTGAAACATAAAACAATCAGAGTATTATTGGAGCAAAATAGGGAGAGGAAAAGAAAGGAAAAGTCAAGAAAATAAAAATCCTAAACCAGACAATAAACAAACCCCCAACATATCCGTTATCACCTTCTTGTAAATAGTTGTTAGCTTACTCTGTCTTATTTCTAAAAATGATAAGTTTTAATTTTAATGATTTTTTAAATATTTTTCTGTATATTGCATTATACATTATATGTTTAGTACAGAATTCCCCTGTGTTCTTATGATTCTCTCTTAGGATGTGCACCTACTCTTTGCAATGCAGAGGCAATCACACATGCTCAGTAGCTCAGTAACCACCTCCAGAACTTTCTTGTACGCAGAACTTTCTTGTACGCAGGTAATTCTTCCTGTTATTGTGCAAACTAGCTCTTAAGAATCAGAATTTTGAACGCTCATTCAGACGTCCATGCAACCATCGGTCCAAGATCAGACCACTAATGCAGGTCTCCCAACCCGAGCGTGACAGCTTAATGTATTTCTATGAGTCTGTCACACTCGGGTCTCCGTGCATTGCGGTGAAATGAGCCTTAAAAATGATCTTTTCTCACCTGCATTCAACACATTAGGGGGATAGATATTTAATATTTAATTGTAGGACAACCCCTCTAAACATAAGATAGAGATGCCAAGTCTAATAAAAAAAAAAAACTCAACTTATCTTTTCTGTGCTTAGCCACTAACAGTATGGGGTCCGCTTTAATCCCACTGGAAGCTTCTCTTGCCTAGTACAGAGTTACTTGCTAATCACATAAAGAGATTTTGAGAATCTGTTTTTTATACAAATCCAATGAGGAATGAAGGACTACATATATGTTTGATTGCACCTGGTGACATTAGGAAGTCCAAAATTCTATTAGATATTATTTGTTGAAATGGGTGTCTGTGCACACTGAGGCACCAGCCATTCCCCACAAAAAAAGTAAATTTCTTTAATTTGACCTTTGAGGCTATTTGCTACTCTCAAAGTTACAGTCTGAGGACAAACTCAGGAGATGAATTTCAGGCAGGAGTAAGGGGTTAAGACCCAGCTTTGGTCACATAGTGTGCTTTTGGGGAACCTATAGGCATGAGGTGCCATTGTGGTGTCACCTAGCATAGCCTGAGGAGAGTCACTGTGGAGCAGATGGTGAGAAGATATAAGATCTGTTACTGTGAAGAACTCAGCTGTTGTTGGTCTGGTGGGGGTTGTAAGATAAGTAAGCCAGGAAAAGAACCAAGATAATTGAATTGAGTGAGACTTCAACCCTACCAGAGTCTAAAGCCAGATAATGAAGGGCTGAGTTGAGTTTCAGTTTGATACAAACTAGTGACCAACGTATAGCAGATAATTCGCTGGTCTAAGGCTGTGTGCCCACTATGCGTTTTTTAAGCGTTTCCGCAGTGGCAATTCCGCTGCAGAAACGCTTAGAAAAACGCTTGGTAGAAGGTCTGCCATGTTCCCCTATGATAATCCGCATGTGCTATGCACATGCTGCGGAAATTTCCGCTGCGGATTATCATTGCGGAAAAATCCGCAGCACTACCAATTATTTTGCGGAAGCGTGGCTTTTTCGCCGCCATTGACTTGCATTGGACCACATGGAATCCGCATCACTGCATCTGCAGATGCGGATTCCATGCGTTTCAATGTGCGGATGGTACCCGGGTTTGGAGAAGAGGAGACTCTCCTCCGGACCCGGGTACCATAGTACCTGTTAAATAAAGAATAAAATAAAAAATATACATTATACTTACCTTCTGATGGCCCCCGGTGTCCTTAGCGATGCATCTTGGCTTGCCGACAGCTTGCGATGGTCTAAAAAGGACCGACCATGATGTCATTTAGTCATGTGACGGGTCACGTGACTTGTGACGTCGGCTGGTCCTTTAGTTTTTTCTGCCAGGGAGATGCATAAACGCTCAGGAAAAAATCCGGAGCATTTCTGCATCGTGGGCACATAGCCTTAGGCCTGTGAAATGGCTTGGATGGTTCATTTTTGTTACGCTCGCGCCCGGACTGACTGGCGTGAGCGTGATTAGTGATCCCACGTACCATTAACCGAGGAGTGCCTGGAGGGGCGTAACTAAGTATCAACCCGGTCTGACCAAGGTCGCAGGCGGCTCAGTCGACTTCGTGAACCAGGGAGGAACCCGAGCAGAGGGACCAGGTGCTACTCCAGGTCAGACCCCGGTCACAGCTGTTGACCCACACCGGGGAATGCAGGAACAGGCAGGTTAGCTGGTATGCAGACAGGTGGGTACTGGCAGGCACGGCTGGTATGACGGCAGGTGGGTACTTAGCAGGCACGGCTGGTATGTAGGCAGGTGGGTACTGGCAGGCGCGGCTGGTATGCAGACAGGTGGGTGCTGACAGGCACGGCTGGAATGCAGACAGGCAGATACTGGCAGGTATGAACGCAGGCTGGATAGGGACCAGTACAGACTGGGATACAGGAACAGAGCCGCAGGTGCGGTGGACTAGCAGAGCAAAACCGCAGGAGCGGTGAACAAGCAGAGCGGAGCAAAACCGCAGGTGCGGTGAACAAGCAGAGCGGAGCAAAACCGCAGGTGCGGTGAGCAAGCAGAGCGGAGCAAAACCGCAGGTGCGGTGAACAAGCAGAGGGGAGCAAAACCGCAGGAGCGGTGAACAAGCAGAGGGGAGCAAAACCGCAGGTGCGGTGAACAAGCAGAGCGGAGCAAAACCGCAGGTGCGGTGAGCAAGCAGAGCGGAGCAAAACCGCAGGTGCGGTGAGCAAGCAGAGCGGAGCAAAACAGCAAGTGTGGTGAACAAGCAGAGTGGAGCAAAACTGCAGGTGCGGTGAGCAAGCAGAGCGGAGCAAAACTGCAGGTGCGGTGAACAAGCAGAGCAGAGCAGAACCACAGGTGCGGTAAACAAGTGATGCAGAGCGGAACCGACGGAGCGGTGAACAAGCAGAGCAGAATAGAACCGCAGGTGCAGTAAACAAGCGGAACAGAGCGGAACCGCCGGAGCGGTGAAAAAGCAGAACAGAGCAGAAGGTGAAGGCAGACAGGACAGGGCTCTGTTCACATACAACAGACTGGAAAATACATGAAGATGGTTAGAACACAGGAGGTAGATACAGAGGCAGGGAAAGGGGACAAGCAGAACCAGATACACACAAGGTGCTTACAATGAAGTAGCGAGTTGACACAAAACTCACAAACAGAAGTACAGAGACAACGAGCTGGAGTTAGGTGCAGGTTCAGACACTGCAGGCAAAGGGAAGGTACGGACATAGAGAGAAACAAGTAACGGGCTAGGACACTGTTCAGACAGGAACTGAACCGGAAACAAGATACAGGAACGAGCCTGGGAACTGAGCCCCTAGGGTGGCGGAAACAGACTAGAAGTCAGAGATACAGGTAGCGGCCCTGGGTACTCGGCCCCCAGGGTGGCGGAAGCAGACTAGAAGACACAAGTACAGGAAAAGGCCCTGGGTACTCAGCCCCCAGGGTGGCAGACAGACTAGAGTCAGGACAGGACCTGGCACCTCAGTTGCAAAAGACAAACTGAGTGAAAGTGTTGCTCAGGCACCTTCTACTGGGTGGAGGGGGTTTAAGTATCCAGTGACTCACAGCAATAGGCTGGGGACGCATTAGGACTGTGCACACAGTAGCTATAAGAAGCAAACAGAAAGCCGCGCCGATGCCCTAAGCAATCAGACAAGAGACATGGACACAGCAGGTACAGGAGCAAAGAGTGCAGCATGGACTGACAGGTAAGATTGCGGTCTTGCATGGTGGGAGGTGGTGCATCATGCAAGCACGCCGCCAGGGATGTTACAATTTTTATGGTGTCATGGAGTGAACAGAAGAGTGATAGAGGTCGGTTTAGGGACGGCCCTCAGAAATAAGCCAGGTTTGGCGTGTAAACCCACCTACTGGAAAATTGGTAAAGTTGGATGTTGTATGGTCTACAATGTTAAAGTGTCCAGTGCCACCAAATGTAATTATCAACAAACGAGCGTAACTGCACCACATAAAGCGTATTACAAGTGTATAATGTCTATTATTGTGAATAACAAGCACCAAGCACACAACTTAATTTAGAATATTGTGAAAGGTAACTGCCACACAAACTTATTATAGTGAACTGTAACCATGAAGCGTAACGTACCTGTCTTGCTTCTGGATTCAAACCCTTGATTCTGCGTTCTGTGGTCGGTATCTCTTTCCTCTGAGCCACAACAGATACATCTTTTATCTTTGTTTCTGTCGGTTTTGAGTAACAGGTGTTTTTCATTTACTCTGTTTGTCTGTCCTATCACCTTTTGGGTGCAGCTTTAAATACCTTCCTCTACTGGGGTTTCCTGCTGGTGATAGACTTTGCTGAATTAATTCACTTTGCTTGCTTTGTGTTGGTTACAGTTGTTTTGTGTGTGATTCTTTTTTTCCTTAGGGAACTGCTACTCTAGCGATCCTAGGAGCTGCTAAGGACATTCAGAGTACGCTGCTGTTGAGTGGAGGCAACATTGCCTTATCTTAGGGTGACAACCTATGCGGTCAGGCAGGGATAGACCAAGGTCAGAGAAGGGCTTTTTGTAGTCTGAATAAGGGTCCTGTCAGGATCAGACATTTGCCCCCCTGTTTTGTACATTACTTTGTGATTTGGCAGCAATAACAGTACCACTTAGTGTGTTTACTACCATTCAAGAATGTATGACACTGCTGTGTAAAAAAATTAAAAAGTCAATGCGAAGCATGGAATAATGGTTGGCATTGAATAATTGGGGGTACATGATGGAATAATTGAGGAGTACAAAATATAGGCCCCCATTCATCAAAGGTTTTATGCCAGAAAACGGGTGTAAAAAGCTTTGAAAAGTCCCATAATTCCTGTACAACTCAGAGCTGTGCAAATGTTTTACAACTTATAGCGTTTTAACACCAGTTTTGTCAAGCTCCACCAAAACTAGCATAGCTGCGGAAAAACAGGGGCGTGACAATGATGAGATGCAATGACTAGTCTAATTCATGAAGAACTATGGTGTTCCTTACACCAGAAATTTTACTTGAGTCTTCGACTGGAGTAAGATTTGTGGTGAGATGCAGGGAGCAGCATTTGTCAGATACTGGTGAATCATTAAGAGGTATGCACCTCATAATAAATCTGGAGCGCCTGACTCCGACACACCCCTTGTCAAGACCGGGCTTGATGAATCGGGGTCAAGGCCTTTGGATTTAGATGATGAAGGAAAATAAGAAAAAAAAGGGAATAGAAGATTTTTTTTAATTCTTTAACTTCAGCGTCTCCTAAAGTTAGACTATATAACAGCTTTAAGCACTTGTGAAAGGCTTTTCAGACTCAAAAACACAGTTTTTATATTTTGTCTGCTGCAGAAATTTTTCAAAATGTCATCATTGGGACTCCAGCTGGCAAACCTAGAGCCGTCACTGTGAGTGATGACATTATTGTATATGAGGCCGCTCAAAAGGAACACAATAACATAGCACAAGTTTTTAGGAGATTACAAAACTGTTACCTTAATGGAGTAAAAAGTCTTTGAATTTCTTTGACTATATTTCCTCTGAATGCAAGTTACTGTTACTGGCAGACCTTCTACGATATTAGACATCACATCAGAGCAGAAACCACAGACTATTTTTGACGCACACATTCATCCAGAAACCCATTATCCAGAAGGTAATGAAAGTGGAAACAAAATGAGAGGACATTTTTGCTGCCACTTAGTGATAATGTCATTCATGGAAACATGAACCCCAAACATCTTGTCTTACAATCACTAAAAGTTTGACTATATGAAATAATGAGGAGATATCACAAATTATTAAATTAATTAGTGTTTAACCCTTTCACGACCACCGATGGTTGGTGACGCGCCCCCTGGGACATATTCCTTTTTGAGGGGAATACCCGGCACCGGATCAGATGGGGGGTTGTAGTCTCCGAGCGGCTGTGACCCGGTCCCGTGCCCAGGGCGTCAAGCTAAGTGTTATGTGGCAGCTTTACAGATGTTACTAAAGTTCTTTTGTGTCGACTACGCCACCCGTTGTGATGCGGTCACTGTGGCCGCCGCTGCTGCAGGGTCCGCTGAGGCTGATGGTGGGTGCGCAGCTTGGTGAGATAACCCCCAACGGGAGGGGTATAGCCTCAGAGGGGACAGGCGCAGAGGATGGGGGTTGTGGTGGTGCGATGCAGCCGGCAATGAAGACAGACTCGGGTTGTGCAGTTAAGGGTGTTTACTTACTGCTGATGTTGTACTGGTCACTCCAGCTGCTAGTGACCACCCGAGCCGTGCTGCGTCCACCAGGTCCTGGATCCGGTCAACCCCCAAACAAGTCCAGAGCGTGGCCCTGAGCTCTCCCTCTGTCCTTTCTTCAGCCGTCCCCACCAGTGATTCACCTAGGTCCAGCTCCCTCGGGCCTTCTTTTGGGACACCCTTGGCCCTGGGTTCCCTGACCCTTCATGTGGTTTGCCTTCAGGGTGAATGTGGTGGGTGACCGTGGCAAACGCTGCTCACGATCTCCGGTCTCTGGCTGGGGAATGTCTTTGCCCCCACCAGCTTGGGTTCCGGTACCCTCTTGCTGACTCCTCACCCGGTGCTCTAATTTGGGTTCTTGGGTCCCTTCAGTCTTCCCCCTCTGGGTCTTTCTCTGCTCCACTCTCTCTCTCTCCAGGGCTGCTGTTTCCTTCTCTCTCCTCTCCAACTGACTTGTTCTCAGCGTCTGACCCTGATCTAAGTTGGTGCCCTCCTTATATATCCCTCTATGTGTGAGCTCAGGTGACCAGCACCCAATGAGCTCCTAACACTACCCAGACTGCTCCCCCTATCTGCCCCTACACTACATGGGATGTACCACCCCCCTCCCACTCCAGCCAGGAACAGGCTCGGTTGTACCTGCACATTTCTAAGTGGGAGTACCGTCGGCCTGCTCCTCTGGAATGGGATGTATGTAGTGCATGCAGTCTATCTGAGCTCAGTTCCACACTCCTTCCTTACCCGGGAGTGGAATATCACACCTCTGGGTTGAGGTGCAATACCCCTGTAGCAGCCGAATCCTCAGGGTGCTACATTCCCCCCTGGTAAATCACAGCACGTCCTCGGGCTGTAAGACATAAAACACCAAAACATACAAAATTTTTATATGAACATATAAAACATATAAACATTATATATATATAAAACTTTTTATATAAACATTCTCGTAGACTTCTCTTGTCTCTGGTTCCTCCTCCGGACACTGTGCAACGTGTGTCCGGGAAAAGTGCGACAGTCTCTTAGAAAAACTGGTTTTCTATAAAACCGGTAGGGGGCGCTTTAGGAAGCGCAACTATATACAGGGGAAGTTGAAAGTTGGCCGCTCTCAGTCCTCGGCCAGGTAGAGGGTAGGGAATGGCTGCTCACAGTCCTCAGCCTGTAGGATGAAGGGGTTAACGGGTAAACAGTTCCCTGGTCCCAACGGGGACTATTTTAGCAGCAACAGTTTCAGTTTCTATATACCCCGATTGGGTAACTATTTACAGCTCCTGCTCTGCCGCACTCAACGGCGTCTTCCTCCTGCTCTTTCTTGATATGATGTTTCTTCAGACCCGTCCGGGTCCTCTGACTCCTCCTCCCCGTACCGCAACTCCTCCTCCGTCAAGCGGTGTACGTGGAGGGCGTAAGGTCCTTTGGCACACTTGTGCCGGGTGAAAGTGACCTCGTCTCCGACGTAGAGGTCACGGCCTTTGTGACCTTCCGGCAGGTGGGACTCGACGTCTCTGCGGGTCACAAAAACGTCACCGCGGTTGTTACGGTCCCGAATAAAGCCCCACCCATGCTGCGGGTTGAACTTTATCACTGTCCCGATGGTGCGGGGACAATGCGCTGCACGGGGGTTCCTCCTAGTCCGGCTCTTCTGCTCCGCGCTCTGGATTTGGGCCTGTTGTTCTCTGACCCGCCTCTCCTCCCGTTCTCTCTTAAACTCTGCCAGCTGTTGACGGCAACACTCTGTACGTTCAGCTGCGGCTGCCCGAGTTTCTCCGGTGAACCCCATCAAATCTTCTCCCGTGGGGTCCCACACGAATTGGGCTTCTGCTAGAGGAGGCGAGACCCGAGCCACGGGCTTCGGAGCCGGGATTAGGGGCTCACACAAGGGCCCTAGTCTTTGCTGCCGCTCCAGCTCAGGGTACCCTTCGGGCCAGATGAAGGGCCGCCCGTCCGGCCATGTGAGCTGGCCGAAGAGGTCCTCCCCCAGGTGTGGCACCCTAGGTATTGCGGGCGCGGGCGCGGTGGTGGTGGCGCCCGGGTTGCCCAGGCCTTGCGGCCAGGCCTGGGGCACCTGGAAGGTGAAGGGCACCGTTAGGACGGCGGCGCCCTGGGCTACCTGGCCTTGCGGCCAGGCCGGAGGCTCCGCGGAGGTAGGGGGCGCTGTTGGTGGTGCGGCGCCCGGGGGTACTAGGCCTTGCGACCAGGCTGGTGGTAATTCCTGCTTTGTCACGCTCCGGGTCGGGGCGCGTGACGTCACAGGGGTCGCTGCGGCGGCTTCCGGTCGGGGCCTAGTCCATAGCGGTGACGTGGCGGCTACGGGCACAGCAGGGGGACTTTCAGGCTCTGCGACGGGGAGCTGGGGCAGGTAAGCGGTGTCACGGCTTGGGGTATAGGCGTCCCCTTTACCTGCCTCCATGCGTTCGGCTCCCTCCTCGGCGCCGTCTCCGGCCTTGGGTCCTCCTGCGCCATCCTCAGAGGCGGTCTGCTTCCTCTTCCAGGGTAGCGTGCTCCGTTGACTGGTCTTTGCTTGCTGGGTCATCTCCCGGCCCCACTCCGCCAGTATCTCGCGCTGTACCCGGGCCATCCTCCTTGCGAGGCCCTCCAGGGCAGTTTGTGCACACTCCCGGTCTCGGGGGAGCTGCGCTAGGATCTCCGCTAGACCTAGCGGGGTTGTGGACTCTAGCAGGCTCCTGACCATCGGGTCGGTGCTGCTCTGCTCGGCTTCCGGCAGGCTCCTGGCCAGCGGGCCGGTGCTGCTCTGCCCTCCTTCCTCGGTCTCTAGCAGACTCCTGGCCAGCGGGCCGGTGCTGTTCTGCTTTCTTTCCATCTCCGGGTGAGCTTCTCCGCTACTCCTTGTTAGACCTCTTGCCTCCGGGTGCGCTCGCTCCAGACTGCTCCAAGCGACACCCATCTTTTCTCTTCTCTTTCGTCTCCTCCCACTTCGAGGGCGGTCCCGGGGCAACTCGGTGACTGTCAGCTCCAGGGGGAGTTCTTTCACGCTGACAGACACCTCCAGCATCACAGTCTCTGTTGGTGGGGGCGGTTTCCACTTTTGGCGCCATTTTCTGTCCTGGCCCACGATGGGAGGTGGCCTCTTGCCCTCCTTTGGCACGCCCATAATGGCGTCCGCTGCTCTTCCAAGGCGGGAAATCTGCGGTTTTGGCGGGAAGCGTCGCCCAGTGGCGGGAAACTCTGCAGATGGCGGGAACAAGTTGGAAATGGCGGACAATCGGCGGGAAACGACTGGTGATGGAGTCCGATGGCGTGGACCCCCCGGAACCGGCGGGAGACTTCTTTCTGAGGTAAACTTGCACTTTTCTTCAGGCACGCAGTACCCGGGTGTTGCGGGCACGTAATCCTGCCGACTACGCCAAAGTTGACGCGCCCCCTGGGACATATTCCTTTTTGAGGGGAATACCCGGCACCGGATCAGATGGGGGGTTGTAGTCTCCGAGCGGCTGTGACCCGGTCCCGTGCCCAGGGCGTCAAGCTAAGTGTTATGTGGCAGCTTTACAGATGTTACTAAAGTTCTTTTGTGTCGACTACGCCACCCGTTGTGATGCGGTCACTGTGGCCGCCGCTGCTGCAGGGTCCGCTGAGGCTGATGGTGGGTGCGCAGCTTGGTGAGATAACCCCCAACGGGAGGGGTATAGCCTCAGAGGGGACAGGCGCAGAGGATGGGGGTTGTGGTGGTGCGATGCAGCCGGCAATGAAGACAGACTCGGGTTGTGCAGTTAAGGGTGTTTACTTACTGCTGATGTTGTACTGGTCACTCCAGCTGCTAGTGACCACCCGAGCCGTGCTGCGTCCACCAGGTCCTGGATCCGGTCAACCCCCAAACAAGTCCAGAGCGTGGCCCTGAGCTCTCCCTCTGTCCTTTCTTCAGCCGTCCCCACCAGTGATTCACCTAGGTCCAGCTCCCTCGGGCCTTCTTTTGGGACACCCTTGGCCCTGGGTTCCCTGACCCTTCATGTGGTTTGCCTTCAGGGTGAATGTGGTGGGTGACCGTGGCAAACGCTGCTCACGATCTCCGGTCTCTGGCTGGGGAATGTCTTTGCCCCCACCAGCTTGGGTTCCGGTACCCTCTTGCTGACTCCTCACCCGGTGCTCTAATTTGGGTTCTTGGGTCCCTTCAGTCTTCCCCCTCTGGGTCTTTCTCTGCTCCACTCTCTCTCTCTCCAGGGCTGCTGTTTCCTTCTCTCTCCTCTCCAACTGACTTGTTCTCAGCGTCTGACCCTGATCTAAGTTGGTGCCCTCCTTATATATCCCTCTATGTGTGAGCTCAGGTGACCAGCACCCAATGAGCTCCTAACACTACCCAGACTGCTCCCCCTATCTGCCCCTACACTACATGGGATGTACCACCCCCCTCCCACTCCAGCCAGGAACAGGCTCGGTTGTACCTGCACATTTCTAAGTGGGAGTACCGTCGGCCTGCTCCTCTGGAATGGGATGTATGTAGTGCATGCAGTCTATCTGAGCTCAGTTCCACACTCCTTCCTTACCCGGGAGTGGAATATCACACCTCTGGGTTGAGGTGCAATACCCCTGTAGCAGCCGAATCCTCAGGGTGCTACATTGGCGCTTACTGGGCTTTGTGCAGCGCCGACGTTTCTCTATGGTCGGCGGTCTGGCAGCCTGAGTCCTACAAGCACTGAGAATCCGGTGCAGAGCGATAGCTCTGTCCGGTTACATCATTAGGACCTGATTGGCTCAGATTACGATGATGTTAACCCTGTGTTATCTTCTAGATGCCGCAATCAATAGCAATCGCATCATTTAGAAATTTGTGAGAGGGAATGGGCTCCTTCTCACACCCCTGCGACGTAATCACGGGGGAGCTGAAAGTTATCATGGCAGCCGGAGGTCAAATGCTGTTCTCCGGGTCTGCCAGCTACAGTGGTCTGTTAGACTCAGCCAGGAGCAGGATATAACAGGCATTCTGACAGTGTAAAATTGACAGTTCTCATGAATAGCAATACATACCGTATATATATATATATATATATATATATATATATATATACATATATATATATATATATATATATATATATATATATATATACACAATTGCACTATATAAAAAAGACACATGCAAGTTTTTCTCAATATCTGACATGAAATCAAATCAGGATAAATTACCTTAATTTTTAACATTTGCCAAATGCCAGAATAGTGACAGAGAGAGAGAATGTTTAAGGCATTTTTATTACTCATATACACTAAGATTACTATGCCTTTAAACAATTTTGGATTGCCCATATGATGATGTCATGTGTTTGGAAGCTTCTGATCAGTTTTTGGCAACAGCTGAGTTAATTAGAGACACACCTGTGGATGTATTTTAATGCACACCTGAAACACACGGCTTCTTTGTGTAACATAGTAACATAGTAACATAGTTTGTAAAGCCGAATAAAGACTTGCGTCCATCAAGTTCAACCTGTTAGTTCTGTAATTGCTAAAGTTGATCCAGAGGAGGGCAAAAACCCCAAATGATTTAGCCAATCTTCACCTGAGGAAAAATTCCCTCCCGACTCTGAAACCAGCAGTCAGAATAAATCCCTGTATCAACCTACTATTTTATTTTATTTTTAAGTATATGATGAAATCTGCCTGGTATCTAGAAATGCATCCAGTCCCCGCTTGAACTGGTGTAGTGAATCCGACATTACTGTCTCCTCACTCAGTGAATTCCATATTCTCACTGTTCTTACCGTAAAGAACCCCTTCCTATGCTGGTGCTGAAACCTTTTCTCTTCCAGTCTTAGTGAATGCCCTCTTGTTACCGTAATATCCCTCCTTTTGAACAAATCCCGGGCAAGATCTCTATACTGTCCCCTAACATATTTGTACACATTTATTATGTCCCCCCTCAACCTTCTCTTTTCCAGGCTGAATAGTCCTAGTTTTGCCAACCTCTCTGGGTATTGCAGTCCCTCCATTCCCTTTATTAATTTTGTTGCCCTCCTTTGTACCTTTTCAAGCTCATTTATATCCTTTCTATATATTGGGGCCCATAACTGAGCACAGTATTCCAAGTGTGGTCTGACCAGTGCTTTGTACAGTGGAAGAACAATGTTCTCATCCTTTGCAGCTATACCTCTTCTGATACATCCCATTACCCTGTTTGCCCTTACAGCAGCGGCCTGACTTTGGGCACTCCAATTTAGTTTGCTATCAATCAAGATGCCCAAGTCCTTCTCCATCTCTGAATTCCCCAATGATTTCCCATTCAGTGAGTACTGGTGACTTCCATTTTTCATTCCCATATGTATGACCTTACATTTCTCCTCATTAAACCTCATTTGCCATTTAATGCTCCACCTACCCAGCTTATCCAAATCCCTCTGTAGGTCTGCACTGTCCTCTTTTGTATTAATTGTTTTACATAACTTTGTGTCATCTGCAAATATTGATATTTTACTATTTATCCCGTTGACTATGTCGTTAATAAAGATATTAAATAACATTGGGCCTAGTACAGACCCCTGTGGTACCCCACTAGTGACGCTTACCCAATCTGAGTATATTCCATTTATAACAACCCTCTGCCTTCTATCCCTTAGCCAGTTAGCTACCCACTTGCAAACATTTTCCCCCAGCCCCATCATTCTCATTTTGTATACCAACCTATTATGTGGCGCTTGAACGCTTTTGAGAAGTCGAGATACACGACATCCACTGGTTCCCCCTGATCTACTCGAGAGCTAACCTCCTCGTAGAAGTCAATCAGGTTTGTTTGGCAGGAGCGATTCCTCATGAATCCATGTTGGTTTGGGGTTAAAAGATTATTAGCATCAGGATGCTGCGTAATCGCCTCTTTAATGAAGCTTTCAAAAATTTTGCCCACAACGGACGTCAGACTCACCGGCCGATAGTTTCCGGCGTCACTTTTTGCTCCCTTTTTGAATATTGGCACTACATTCGCCTGTCGCCAATCAAGTGGTACAGACCCAGTCTCAACAGAGTCCTTAAATATAAGATATAACGGTCTGTCTATCACATTACTTAGTTCCCTTAGTACCCGTGGGTGTATGCCATCAGGTCCTGGTGATTTGTTTATTTTAATGTTACTGAGGCGTTTCTGTACCTCAACTTGGGTTAGATTAGTCATACTTAGTGGAGGATTAAGCTTGTCACTTCTCATTTCGCCTGTTAGTTCTATTTCCTTTGTGAAAGTTGTCGAAAAAAAATTATTTAATAGATTAGCTTTATCCTCATCTTTCTCTATATTTTTGCCTTCATCACTTTTTATCGGTCCTATATTATCCGATTTAATCCTTTTACTATTTATATACGTAAAGAACAGTTTGGGATTTGATCTACTTTCCCTAGCAATACGTCTCTCTGTTTCCTCCTTCGCTATTTTTATTTGTTTTTTGCAGGTTCTCTTTTTTTCCTTGTAACACTTTAGTGCCTCCTTACTGTTTTCCTGTGTAGCATCATGGGAAAGACTAAAGAAATCAGCCAAAATATCAGGAAGAGAATTGTGGACTTGCACAAGTCTATCTCTTCCTTGGGTACAATTTCAAGATACCTGAAGGTGCCTCGTTCATCTGTACAAACAAATACAGTACAGACCAAAAGTTTGGACACACCTTCTCATTTAAAGATTTTTCTGTATTTTCATGACTATGAAAATTGTACATTCACACTGAAAGCATCAAAACTATGAATTAACACATGTGGAATTATATACTTAACAAAAAAGTGTGAAACAACTGAAAATATGTCTTATATTCTAGGTTCTTTGCTTTGATGACTGCTTTGCTCACTCTTGGCATTCTCTTGATGAGCTTCAAGAGGTAGTCACCGGAAATGGTTTTCACTTCACAGGTGTGCCCTGTCAGGTTTAATAAGTGGGATTTCTTGCCTTATAAATGGGGTTGGGACCATCAGTTGTGTTGTGCAGAAGTCTGATGATGGATACACAGCTGATAGTCCTACTGAATAGACTGTTAGAATTTGTATTATGGAAAGAACAAAGCAGCTAAGTAAAGAAAAACGAGTGGCCATCATTACTTTAAGAAATGAAGGTCAGTCAGTGCGAAAAATTGGGAAAACTTTGAAAGTGTTCCCAAGTGCAGTTGCAAAAACCATCAAGCACTACAAAGAAACTGGCTCACATGAGGACCGCCCCAGGAAAGGAAGACCAAGAGTAACCTCTGCTTCTGAGGATAAGTTTATCCGAGTCACCAGCCTCAGAAATCGCAGGTTAACAGCAGCTCAGATTAGAGACCAGGTCAATGCCACACAGAGTTCTAGCAGCAGACACATCTCTACAACAACTGTTAAGAGGAGACTTTGTGCAGCTGGTCTTCATGGTTAAATAGCTGCTAGGAAACCACTGCTAAGGACAGGTAACAAGCAGAAGAGACTTGTTAGGGCTAAAGAACACAAGGAATGGACATTAGACCAGTGGAAATCTGTGCTTTGGTCTGATGAGTCCAAATTTGAGATCTTTGGTTCCAGCCACCGTGTCTTTGTGCGACACAGAAAAGGTGAACGGATGGACTCTACATGACTGGTTCCTACTGTGAAACATGGAGGAGGAGGTATGATGGTGTGTGGGTGACACTGTTGGGGATATATTCAAAATTGAAGGCATACTGAACCAGCATGGCTACCACAGCATCTTGCAGCGGCATGCTATTCCATCCGGTTTGCGTTTAGTTGGACCATCATTTATTTTTCAACAGGACAATGACCCCAAACACGCCTCCAGGCTGTGTAAGGGCTATTTGACCAAGAAGGAGAGTGATGGGGTGCTACGCCAGATGACCTGGCCTCCACAGTCACCAGACCTGAACCTAATCGAGATGGTTTGGGGTGAGCTGGACCTCAGAGTGAAGGCAAAAGGGCCAACAAGTGCTAAGCATCTCTGGGACATCTTCAAGATTGTTGGAAGACCATTTCCGGTGACTACCTCTTGAAACTCATCAAGAGAATGCCAAGAGTGTGCAAAGCTGTCATCAAAGCAAAAGATGGCTACTTTGAAGAACCTAAAATATAAGACATAATTTCAGTATTTTCACACTTTTTTGCTAAGTATATATTTCCACATTTGTTAATTCATAGTTTTGATGCCTTCAGTGTGAATGTACAATTTTCATAGTCATGAAAATACAGAAAAATCTTTAAATGAGAAGGTGTGTCCAAACTTTTGGTCTGTACTGTATATGCAAGTACAAACAAGATGGGAATGTCCAGCCATCATACTGCTCAGGAAGGAGACGGGCTCTGTGTCCCAGAGATGAACGTGCTTTGGTCTGACATGTGCATATCAACCCGAGGACAAAAGCAAAAGACCTTGTGAAGATGATGAGATTGTGCCAATATCCACAGTGAAACAAGTACTGTATCAACATGGGCTGAAAGGCCTCTCTGCCAGGAAGAAGCCATTACTCCAAAATAAACATAAAAAAAGCCAGATTAATGTTTGCAAATGAACACAGGGACAAAGACCTTAATTTTTGGAGACATGTCCTGTGGTCTGATGAAACTAAAATTGAACTTTTTGGGCATATTGACCATTGTAACGAGGTTTGGAGGAAAAAAGGAGAAGCTTGGAAGCCTAAGAACACCACCCCAACTGTGAAACACGGGGGTGGCATCATCATGTTGTGGGGTTGTTTTGCTGCAGAAGGGACTGGTGCACTTCACAAAATAGATGGCATCATGAGAAAAGAAGATTATGTGGCAATACTGAAGCAACATCTCAAGACATCAGCCAGGAAGTTAAAGCTTGGGCGCAAATGGGTCTTCCAAATGGACAATGACCCGAAGCATACTGCCAAAATGGTAACAAAGTGGCTTAAGGGTAACAAAGTCAATGTTTTGGAGTGGCCATCACAAAGCCCTTCTCAATCCTATTGAAAATTTATGGGCAAAGCAGAAAAGGCAGGTGTGAGCAATGCGACCAACAAACCTGGATCAGTTACACCAGTTTTGTCAGGAGGAATGGGCCCAAATTCCGACTAACTATTGTGAGAAGCTTGTGGAAGGATATCCAAAACGTTTGACCCAAGTCATTGAGTTTAAGGGCCTATGGTACCAAATTCTAATGAAATGTATGTTAAATTTTGACTTTGCGGTAAGTAATAAAAATGCCTTAAAACATTCTCTCTCTCTCATTATTTTGGTATTTGGCAAATATTAAAAATTATGGTAATCCTAATTGCCCTAAAACGGGAAAGGTTTATTCTGATTTCATGTCAGATATTGAGAAAAACATGCATATGTATCTTTTTATATAGTGTATGTAAACTTCTGGTTTCAACTGTATGTATGTGTGTGTGTCCCTATGTTTATAGTTTTGCATGATTACTATTGTCTCTTCATTGTCTGCACCGTTGAAACCAAATAACCTGTTCACAAAATCAAACCATGTCATTGGGATGGAAGGGGTTAAATAGGGAGTTTTTATGACATCACAAAGCTCATAAACATCATAGACATCATGTGACATCACAATTGGTATAGAATGTACAAAGTGCAACACCTGAGCCATCTTGTTTCATTAGAGCCTGACAGCTTGAAGGAAACACGTCCAGGTAGGGAATTCTTCACTTACGACCTCACTCATACATTGTATAGATGGGGGGTTAGTAATGGGATTCAGAACTGCATCATTAACCTGAAAAGCTCAGCAAATGGCGTTGGATCATGTGTCCCTTGCTGTGATTGTTATAATGATTCTATGATTTAAAAAAATGTTATTAACCAGATTCCAAGGAAAATCTGCACATTTGGTTGCTTTAGTAAGTCAGTGTGACCCCGGCCTAACAGGGGTTACCAATCTGGACAACCCCTTCCCTAATTGAGGACTTGCTGGTCGATCAACTGATCATCTGTCAGAGGTCTTGAAGACCCTCAGCAATCGGCTGGTTTTGCCCTCTATGACACCCATGTGCTCTAATAAAAGCATATAGAAAGGGGTGGGCCAGTTGAGACCACTCCATTTGGCTCCATTTTTGCGTAGCTTTGCCATTAATGTTGTCAAAACACAGCGTTTTCATAACATAAATGTAATTTCAGACTGGTACAGTTCTCCATTGTCAGCTCTCTTGGTCCTGTTGGATCAGGGGTGACCTGGAGCTGACTGTTTATCGTGATCAGGAATTGCAGTATGGCGTCCTGTGCTTTAGTTCATAGAACAGTAGGTGATGCGGATTAGAATAACGGTGGAAACGTTTAGGTTATAACGTGCGTCATGACTCAATTAAAAATGAGGCTGATGGTTATTTGCAGCCTGTGATTTTGTTTTATTAAAGAGGTTGTCCACTACTTTGACATTGATTCCCTATCCGTAGGAAAGGGCATCAATGCATGATCGGCCTGGGTCCCGCACGTGGCACCCCCACCGATCAGCTGTAATCGATGTGGTGAAGTTTAGAACTGTACCGTTTACCCCTAAAAAATCTCAGCAAACATGTCTGAGTGACGTGTTCTCTCTTGTGTATCAAGATGATTCCTTAAATAGGACCTATCATTTAATCCTCTTTTTTGTAATGATAGGTGTTATGTCTCATCTAGTTCAGATGAACAGTTGTAATGAAGCACGGACAGATGACGGCGACGCAGCAGGATGGCCAAGCAGAAACAACGGAGAATGTAGTAGCTTGATGGCAGCAGGAGGAGCAGAACTGGAACCATCATGAGCAGAACTAAAGCAACGGCAACTGGCATAATAGAGTTACAGACTCTGATCAGAATTTGATCAGAGTGGCATCAGTTTTTCTCGGATGTAGAGAGGAGAAACAAAAAGTTTCTCACCTTCTCCCTTCTGTCAGTCGGTCCAATTTTTTCACAGACCCATAGACTTGCATTGCCATTACCATATTTTGCGACCTATAAGACGCACCGGACCATAAGATGTAATCCATATTTTGGGGTGGAAAATCATTTTTTTAAATAAAATGGTGGTGCCTCTTATAGTCCGTTTAACGGTAGGTTACCGGGGAGGTGGCAGCAGTGGAGCGAGTTCACAGGAGACAGGGCCGTTGCTTCAGGGGGCCGGCGGTGGCAGGAGTGGGGCGATGCTGCGGGCCCTGGGCTCTCATTAGATGTCGGCGCCGGTGAGCAGAGTCCCCTTTCCTATTGATTGCCCTGCAGTGGGCTTTGGGAAAATGGCTGCTGGAGGTGACGCAGGCGCCGATTGAGATCTCGGGACATGCATGCACCGCACCCAGAGTCCATTTTCCCAAAGCCCACTGCAGGGCAATCAATGTAAAAAGGGACTCTTCTCACCGGTGCCGACATCTTATGAGAGCCCAGGGCCCGCCGACACCGGCCTCCTGAAGCAGCGACACTGCCTTCTGTGACCCGGCTCCACCGCAGTCACCCCTCAGTAAGCTACCTTCAAATATTGGATATTAGGTTGTAAGCTCCAAGGACAGGGTGTACATTATTCTACATGCCCTCAGGAGCAGCCTATATGTTATATATTAGATTGTAAGCCCCTAGGACAGGGTGTGCATTATTCTGCATGCCCTCAGGAGCAGTCTGTATATTATATATTAGATTGTAAGCTCCTAGGACAGGGTGTACATTATTCTGCATGCCCTCAGGAGCAGCCTGTATATTGTATATTAGATTGTAAGCTCCTAGGACAAGGTGTACATTATTCTGCATGCCCTCAGGAGCTGCCTGTATATTATATATTAGATTGTAAGCTCCTAGGACAGGGTGTACATTATTCTGCATGCCCTCAGGAGCAGCCTGTATATTGTATATTAGATTGTAAGCTCCTAGGACAGGGTGTACATTATTCTGCATGCCCTCATGAGCAGCCTCTATATTATATAATAGATTGTAAACTCCTAGGACAGGGTGGACATTATTCTGCATGCCCTCAGGAGCAGCCTGTATATTATATTATAGATTGTAAGCTCCTAGGAAAGGGTGGACATTATTCTGCATGCCCTCAGGAGCAGTCTGTATATTATATATTAGATTGTAAGCTCCTAGGACAGGGTGTACATTATTCTGCATGCTCTCAGGAACAGCCTGTATATTATATAATAGATTGTAAGCTCCTAGGACAGGGTGTACATTATTCTGCATGCCCTCAGGAGCTGTCTGTATATTATATATTAGATGGTAAGCTTATCGGACAGGGTGTACATTATTCTGCATGCCCTCAGGAGCAGCCTGTATATTGTATATTAGATTGTAAGCTCCTAGGACAGTGTGTACATTATTCTGCATGCCCTCAGGAGCTGTCTGTATATTATATATTAGATTGTAAGCTCATAGGACAGGGTGTACATTATTCTGCATGCCCTCAGGAGCAGCCTGTATATTGTATATTAGATTGTAAGCTCCTAGGACAGGGTGTACATTATTCTGCATGCCATCATGAGCAGCCTGTATATTGTATATTAGATTGTAAGCTCCTAGGACAGGTTGTACATTATTCTGCATGCCCTCAGGAGCTGCCTGTATATTATATATTAGATTGTAAGCTCCTAGGACAGGGTGTACATTATTCTGCATGCCCTCAGGAGCAGCCTGTATATTATATATTAGATTCTAAGCTCCTAGTACAGGGTGTACATTATTCTGCATGCCCTCAGGAGCAGCCTGTATATTGTATATTAGATTGTAAGCTCCTCTTTATCAGGGTGTATTTGTCTTTTCCTTCCCAGGGTTGGCTCTTCTGAGCTTATAATACATGCAGATTTACAGCAATATGCAGCAGGACAGACGTGATCCAGGGAAATATCCGATCGCCACAACTGGGGTCAGGAAGGAATTTTTCCCCCCCCTGAGGCAGAACTCTCCGGGGGGTTTCTTCGCCTTCCTCTGGATCTTTGGGTCCAGTGGCTCTCAGCTGGTCCTGAATGACCACAACTAGTTCTGTGGTCTCTGTGGGGCCTGACCTGAGAGTCATTGAGATCATAGTTTTAATTTCTTAAAGGGTCAGTAACATTTTTATTACAATGTTGCTTATTGCTATTCCAATAAAAGATAAAAAGAAAGAAAAGTGTCATGTGAGTTTTTTGTTTAAATTTTTTTTTTACACAGTTACAATGATGGGTGTGATCATTACTACCCTCAATATTCCTCAAGTAGAACCAGGAATTATGGGGGCGCCATTTACAGACGACAGACCACATATATCTCCACCCATTGTGATATCATAATGTCAGCTCCTGTCCCAAGTTCCATTACAACTGTTATGGGGGCCGATCTCTGTGATGGGGACAGGACACGAAAATAGTATATGTCCTACACAACAAACTACCTGATAGAAGACTGAAGACCGGGACACAGAGCCGCCGAATACAAGAGATGCAAGCAGTGTCGGACTGGGGAGCCAAGGGCCCACCAGTAACCAACTCCAGGGCCCCACTTTTCAGCTTCATGCAAATGTGACATTATCATTAGTGTTGAGCGAGCATGCTCGACACTGCTCGTTACTCGCCCGAGCATCTCACTACTCGGTATGTTCGGCGAGCTCCGAGCTTTTCCGGGTTACTCAGGTGGGAGCTCGGGTCTCCGCCCTGCATGTTTGGCGCTCTTTGCAGAGCCAATGAACATGCAGGGATTGCCAGCCAGTCACTGTAATGCCACAGCCATGTTGTTTGTGGGCATTACAGTGATTGCCTGGCCGCACAGCTTCACCTCGAGTATTTAAAACCGGGCGCCGCCATCTTGGACACAGTCGCTCCGCATCAGACAGTGTAGGGAGAGTGCTGCTGAGTTATGGAGAGATATATAGTGCGAAATTGGTAGTGTAGGGACTCTAAAGCCTGCAAAATCAAACAAACAGTCCTTCTCAGGACTAATATCCATCCCAGATATCAGGCAGGCAGGCTGTATAGGAGACGCAGCGGTTATACCAGCAAATGCTGCATTACAGTCCTGTGTGCTCCTGCTGGTCAAATTGCTAGACTTATCCCCCGGTCTCAGGGGCCAGGAAAAATCCTCTCTTTTTTCATCTAAATCCAGTATTTTTTTTTTCCTCAGTCAGACTGTACAAATACGCGTTTTATTAACCTTTTCGTTAATAAGTTTTGGCCAGAGAAATAGAACTGTGGTTTTCTTCTTCCACATTTCAAATCTCTGTATTATCCTGCTTTTGGCATTTTTTCTGGAAAACAAAACAGTAATAGTGTCTCCCTGACTGTTCAGACACAAATATATCTGTTTAAAAGAGTCTGGTGTAGGCCAGAGAAATAGAACTGTGGTTTTGCAGTTCCACGGGTCAAATCTCTGTATTATCCTGCTTTTGGCATTTTTTCTGTAAAAAAAAAAACACTAATAGTGTCTCCCTGACTGTTCAGACACAAATATATCTGTTTAAAAGAGTCTGGTGTAGGCCAGATAACTAGAACTGTGGTTTTGCAGTTCCACGGTTCAAATCTCTGTATTATCCTGCTTTTGGCATTTTTTCCATAAAAAAAAACAGTAGTAGTGTCTCCCTGACTGTTCAGACACAAATATATCTGTTTAAAAGAGTCTGGTGTAGGCCAAAGAAATAAAACTGTGGTTTTCCTCTTCCACGGTTCAAATCTCTGTATTATCCTGCTTTTGGCATTTTTTCCGTAAACAGAAACAGTAATAGTGTCTCCCTGACTGTTCAGACACAAATATATCTGTTTAAAAGAGTCTGGTGTAGGCCAGAGAAATAGAACTGTGGTTTTGCAGTTCCACGGGTCAAATCTCTGTATTATCCTGCTTTTGGCATTTTTTCTGTAAAAAAAAACAGTAATAGTGTCTCCCTGACTGTTCAGACACAAATATATCTGTTTAAAAGAGTCTGGTGTAGGCCAGAGAAATAGAACTGTGGTTTTCCTCTTCCATGGTTCTAATCTCCTTTTTATTACCCTTTTTCCATTGATAGTGCGAGTGTAAGCTATTTTACTTCATTTACAATGGGCAAGGCACGTGGCAAGGGACATGGAACTGGACGTTCTGGTGATGGTGCGTGTAGAGGACGGGGCTGTGGCCAAGGTGAAAATGTGCCACAACCAACAGCCACATCTTCTCGCTCCCACTTCTTGACCGAATTACTAGGGAAGCACACTACAACACCAGTATTGCGAACTGATCAGTGTGAACAGGTTATTAATTGGATAGCAGATAATACTTCCAGTTACCTGGGCACCACCGCCTCCGGCCTGTCTTCCACACGGTCAAGTTTTAGTAGCCGTGAGTCTCGACCGCATACTCCTCCTCACCCTGATGCTCCTTCCTCCCACCATGCCGAGTGTCATCAGACAGCAACTGATCCCACACTTGGACACTCTGAATAGCTGTTCACTGGTCCATTTCCATATTTGTGGCCTTCGCCTGCTCCGCTGGAAGTGGTGGAAGAGGAGATCCCATGTAGCGATGCCCAAATATTTGAACAGCCACGGCCACAGGAAGTCGACGCTGGCAATTTGTCACAAGAGGTGGACGATGATGAGACACAATTGCCACGAAGTGAGGAGGAGGATCGTGGTGCGCAAGTGGAAGAGGAGGAGGTGGTGGATAATCTAGTAACTGACCCAACGTGGCAGGAGGACACGCAGAGCGAGGCCAGCAGCACACAGGGGGAGGGAGGCAGAGTACCCCAACAGGCAGGAAGAAGCAGTGTGGTGGCCGCACACAGAAGGCGGGCAACAGTTCCCCGTAACACCAACATGAGGGACGTTGCCAGTACAACCGGTAGGTCTTCCAGAGTCTGGAATTTTTTTAAAGACTCTGCTCATAACCTCAAAACGGCCATTTGTACCACCTGCCATGCCAGCATCAGCAGGGGTGACAAAACTACCAGCCTGACCACCATCACCATGATCAGGCACAAGTCAGCAAAGCACCCGACTTTGTGGGGTGAACCCCAGGGTCCATGACCAGTGTCAGCGGGTGTCACCACTGCTTCTTCCGCTGTTGTGCGTGTAAGAGAACCCCCTGTTGTGGGTGCAAGGCAATCCCCTGTCCATACTGCGTGCAAAGATGCCCCCTCCTCTCTGTCTTCACTTGTTATGGCAGTTTCTCAAGAAACAGCATCAACGTCCATGTCCACGTCCCACCGCAGCGTTCAATTGTCCATATCCCAGACCTTCGAACGAAAGCGCAAATTCGCAGCCAACGCCCCACAGGCCACAGTCCTAAATTCGCACATTTCACGACTGCTTGCATTGGAAATGCTGCCTTTTAGACTGGTGGAGACGGAATCCTTCCGCAACCTTATGGCGGTGGCCGTCCCTCGGTACTCGGTCCCCGGCCGACACTATTTTGCCCGCTGTGCCATCCCCGCACTACACAAGCACGTGTCCCAAAACATCTTCCGTGCCCTCAACAATGCAGTTACTGGGAGAGTCCACCTGACAACGGACACGTGGACAAGTGCTTGTGGCCAGGGACGGTCATCTCCCTGACGGCACACTGGGTAAACATAGTGGAAGCCGGGACCGAGTCGGACTTTGGGACGGAACACATCCTCTCCACACCGAGGATTGCGGGCCCTATGTCAGTCAGAGTTGCACCCATAGTGTACAGCTCCTGCGCATCCTCCTCCTCCTCCTCCTCATGTTCAGCCTCCATCTCAGATATCACCACATCAGTTACAAGCTGGAAGCACTGCAGTACTGCCTCCGCCAAGCGGCAACACTCTGTGCTGAAACTCATAAGCTTAGGTGATAAACCTCACACTGCTTGTGAGTTGTGGACAGCTGTGAAAGAGCAGACAGATCTGTGGCTGAGACCGCTGAACCTACATCCAGTTATGGTCGTGTGTGACAATGGCCGTAACCTGGTGGCGGCTCTGAGGCGAGGCGAGATCACACACATACCATGTCTGGCTCATGTGCTTAACCTCGTGGTTCAGCAGTTTCTTAAATCATACCCCGAGTTGCCAGTTCTGCTCGTCAAAGTATGCCACCTGTCAGCTAATTTTCGCATGTCGGCTACAGCTTTCGCCGCCCTTGCTGTGCTGCAGCAGCGTTTGCAGCTTTCAGCACACCGACTGGTGTGTGATGTCCCCACACGTTGGAACTCTACCCTCCACATGTTGTAATGGATTTGTGAGCAGAAGAGAGCAGTTGTGGAGTACCAGCTGCAACAAGGCCGTCGATATTCAGGTCAGACTCCACACATAAGACCTCAGGAGTGGACCTGGATGTCTGACATATGTACCATCCTGACAAACTCTGAGGAGTCCACCAAGATGGTGAGTGGCGATGACGCCATCATTAGCATCAGCATCCCACTTGTCTGTCTTTTGCAACGCTCTCTGCAGAGAATTAAAGAGGAGGCATTGCAGCCAGAGTATGATGAGATGGATCAAGAAGCCGTAGCGGACGATTACACACAGCCCAGCCTCATCTCATCCCAACGTGCATTGGGAGACAATGAGGGAGAGGAGGAGGAGGAAGAACAGGAGCTGGTATTATGCGCTGTAGACGGTAATACCTGTACAACTGTCATACAGTCGGTTCAGCGTGGGTGGCCTGAGGACAGGGGGGAGGAGGAGGAGGAGAGCATGGTCAGTTGTCATCTTTGGTGAGGACACGGAAGTCTTGCCCCTTACCAGTCTGGCATGCATGGCTGACTTTATGTTACGCTGCCTTAACCGTGACCCTCGCGTTGTAAGAATGTTGGGTGACAGTCATTACTGGTTGGTGACACTTTTAGACCCCCGCTACAAGGAGAACTTTCACTCTCTTATTCCTGAGGTGGAGAGGTCTATATAAATGTGGCAGTACCAGAAGGCCCTTGCTGCAGAACTGTTAAAAAAATTCCCATCTGAACACGCTAGTGGCAGAGGTCACAGGTCATTGACCAACCAAGGCGTACAGGCGAGAGAGACGCAACTCCAATCCAGCAGAGGCAGGGGAACACTGTCAACATTCTGGGACAGTTTTCTGAGACCCGCCCAGCTTACAGGCCCTGAGGCGCGGGGTACTCTCACAAGGAGTGGAAAGTTTCAAAAGATGGTGAGGGAGTACCTTGCCGACCGTACCAGCGTCCTCCGTGATTCCTCTGTGCCTTATAATTATTGAGTATCCAAGCTGGACACTTGGAATGAACTCGCTCTGGCCTGCCCTGCCGCTAGCGTGTTATCGGAGCGTGTTTTTAGTGCCGCTGGGGAATTATAACTGATAAGCACACTCGCCTGTCAACTGACAATGCTGACAAGCTGACCCTTATCAAAATGAACAAGGGCTGGATTGGGCCAGACTTCTCATCACCACCAAATGACAGCAGAGTAACATAAAGTCAAATCCACTGTGTTATATCGGGAGGTGTATTCCCATGCACCGCTTCACACCCAGACATGGGTATACGCTTTCTCATTTCGGCTGTATTTTGCTCTTCTCCTTATCCTCAGCCTCCACCACCACTATACCACCAGGGTGACCGTGGTCCGTGTTGCCAGCATTGCAAGTTCCTCCGTCCTAATTTTTAACAGCTTTTGCTTGGAAGGCATAGGCAAAGACTATGGGAGACCCACTCCCCAATAATGGGAATAAAGTTTTGAATATGCTGTACTGCATGGCTCTTGTTTGCCAGCATTGCAAGTTTCTCCGTCCTAATTTTTGGCAGCTTTTGCTTGGAAGGCATAGGCAAAGACTATGGGAGACCCACTCCCCAATAATGGGAATAATGTTTTGAATATGCTGTACTGCATGGCTCTTGTTTGCCAGCATTGCAAGTTCCTCCGTCCTAATTTTTGGCAGCTTTTGCTTGGAAGTCATAGGCAAAGACTATGGGAGACCCACTCCCCAATAATGGGAATAATGTTTTGAATATGCTGTACTGCATGGCTCTTGTTTGCCAGCATTGCAAGTTCCTCCGTCCTAATTTTTGGCAGCTTTTGCTTGGAAGGCATAGGCAAAGACTATGGGAGAGCCACTTCCCAATAATGGGAATAATGTTTTGAATATGCTGTACTGCATGGCTCTTGTTTGCCAGCATTGCAAGTTCCTCCGTCCTAATTTTTGGCAGCTTTTTCATGGAAGGCATAGGCAAAGACTGTGGGAGACCCACTCCCCAATAATGGGAATAATGTTTTTAACATGCTGATCTGCATGGCTCTTGTAAGGGGCATTAAAACAGTCTTGTTAAGCTACTGCGACCTCCTCGTCTCTTCCAAGGGGCATTAAAACCGTCTTGTTAAGCTACTGTGACCTCCAAATCTCTTCCACGGGGCATTGATATTGTCTTTTTATTTCACTGTAACCTCCACCACTCTTCCAAGGGGCATTAAAACCTTCTTGTTAAACCACTCTGACCTCCACGTCTCTTCCAAGGGGCATTAAAACCATTTTGTTAAGCTACTGCGACCTCCACCACTTTTCCAAGGGGCATTAAAACCATCTTGTTAAGCTACTGCGACCTCTACCACTCTTCCAAGGGTCATTGATATTGTCTTTTTATTCCACTGTGACCTCCACGTCTTTTCCAAGGAGCATTTAAACTGTCTTGTTAAGCTACTGTGACCTCCACATCTCTTCCAAGGGGCATTGATATTGTCTTTTTATTCTACTGTAACCTCCACCACTCTTCCAAGGAGCATTAAAACAGTCTTGTTAAACCACTCTGACCTCCACGTCTCTTCCAAGGGGCATTAAAACCGTCTTGTTAAGCTACTGCGACCTCCATCACTCTTCCAAGGGGCATTGATATTGTCTTTTTATTCCACTGTGACCTCCATGTCTCTTGCAAGGGGCATTTAAACCATCTTGTTAAGCTACTGTGACCTCCACGTCTCTTCCAAGGGGCATTAAAACCATCTTGTTAAGCTACTGTGACCTCTACGTCTCTTCCAAGGGGCATTAAAATCATCTTGTTAAACCACTCTGAACTCCACGACTCTTCCAATGGGCATTGCATTTCGTCCTAATTTTAGTCAGCTTTTGCTTTTCAATGCATAGGCGAACACTAAGGGAGACCCACTCCCCAATAATGGGTAGAAGGTTTTTAGTATGCTGTAATCCACGTCTGTTTCAAGGGGCATTGCAGTTCCTCATAATTTTTGGAAAGCCTTCCATTCACTGCTTAGGCCAACAGTGTACAGGAGACCCAGTTGCTATAAATGGAAAAAACGGTTTAGTTAAGGCCCTCTGACCTCCATGTCACTTCCAAGGGGCATTGGAGTGCCTCGAAATTTTTGGTAGGCATTGCACTCACTGTATGCCCTATAACTGTGTAGCCGAACCGCTCCTTTTGGTACAGAAACATATCCTACAAGACATGTGTGGTTGACTGGCCTGATATTGATGTAAATGGTCCCTGTTCCTCCTGCTCTTTCTCCTTTGCCACCACCTCATCCATCATTCATCACCTGAAGCTTTGTTTTATCAGGAGTCATAGAACTGGGATAGTAGCAGAAAAACATCCAGCAATCCTCGGAGGAGGTAGGATATGCACCAAAACGCTGACCACCTCAGGCCTAGCCACTACTACGTACATGCGCTTGCATTCCAAGGAACAGAAAGCTAAGGAGATGGATGGCCTCATGATCATGAATAATTTACTCGTTGTGTAGGAGGCCGACCACTGCTGCTGTCTACCTTCTGAACTTTGTGTTGAAGCCTGATTGACCGAGGACCCGCAATCCTCTAGGTCTGGAGGACGTGTTGCATCCCAGTGTCCAACTGTGTCCCGGCTTCCACAATATTAACCCAGTGTGAAGGCGTCAGTGAGATGGACCATCCCTGGCCACATTCACTTGTCCACATGTTTGTGGTTAGGCTGTCCTTCAAATAGGGGCGGCTGGGAACCGTTTATGGACACCCGGCCGCCCCCTGGCGGCTGGGGACCGAGCGTGGACACCCGGCCGCCGGGCGCCTGGGGACTGAGTATGGATACCAGTCCGCCGACGCAGCCATGAAATGGTGGCTGGCGTCTGCCTCCACATGCCTAAAAGGCCCAATTTCAAGTGCAAGCAAGCTAGCAGTATGGTATTGCAGCTTGGGGGTGGGTGGGTGGCAGGTTGCACACTTACGCTTGCATTCCAAGAAAACAAAGCAGATGCTAACTTCTATCATCATCATCATGCTCCTCACCTTGCCACTCTCAACTCCCCTGATGGAGAAGCCAGGGCCCACCGCAGGAGTCTGGTTCTCTGGTGGGCTCGTCCAATGCTGCCCTAAAACAGGCCAGGGTAAGAAGTTCCCAGGAGAAATAGGGGCGGCTGAGGACCGTTTATGGACACCCGGCTGCCCCTAGGTGGCTGGGGACTGTGTGTGGGCACCCGGCCGCAGGGCGGCTGGGGACTGAGTGTGGATACCAGGCCGCCGACGTAGCCATGACATGGTGGCTGGCGTCTGCCTCCACATGCCTAAAAGGCCCAATTTCAAGTGCAAGCAAGCAAGCAGTATGGTATTGCAGCCTGGGGGTGGGTGGGTGGTTGGCAGCATACCTGCGCTTACATTGCAAGGAATGCGGGAGGTACAATTGAACACTGCCTTGGGACAAGAACTTGCACAGGGATAGTTGCAATTCTGCATCTTCTGATGCGGCAAGGATCACTTCTGATGGGCAGACTTTTAGGCAGTGACCTGGGTGTCAGAGATGCTTCCAGGGGTCTTCCCCATGCTGTCCCCATGTCTTTTCAGCACTGTATGCATGTGTCACACAGCACATGGCCAGATAAGATTGTAAAATGTTAAAATTACATTTCCCGGTGAATGCATTTGTCACTGTTGAAAGCAATACAAAAGTGCAAAAACGCATTAAAAATGCTACTTGTGAACATAGCCCAAGGTGTGGAGGAGTATTTTTGTTTTTGGTTATTTATTTTACCTTATACACAAGTCTTTACTCCTGAAAGGAAGTTCCTTAACATATTTCACAGGAAAACCGTTTCACTTTCGTTTTTGAACGTTTTATTGTGAGCCCGTAAAAGTGGCTTAATAACTCTGACCACGTTGTTCACAGCAGTGACCTGGGGGTCAGAAATGCTTCCTGGGGCGATGCCCATGCTGTCCCCATGTCTTTTGAGCACTGTCACTATCGTTTTGGGCACTTTTTAGGCTTTCTACAGACTGCCGGGGGTGCTGCCCCAAAAATGCTCGGGTCTCCCATAGACTAACATTGGGCTCGTTGCTCGGGTCGAGCACCCGAGTATCACGGTGAGCTCAGCCTGAGCTTCTGTGGTGCCCCTGAGGGTTCGACCGCCACAGGAATGCTGCACTTCTCTAATGGAGTGTAGTGTACCTCCTCTGAGGTAAGAACAGTGCGATGGTCAGGACCCTTCCTTCACATCCAACACCACACTTCTCCCACCAGAGGGGGCTAATAGATACTAGGTGCTGCCCCTACTGGCACTCGGGAGACTGGGGAACCAAGAGATAGGGGAACCAATTAGTGGGTGAGGGTGGAGGATTCACATTTCAGTGACACTTTAACCCCTTTACAGCCCATGACGTACTAATACGCGTCTGTGCCCTGGGCTTTAAGAGCCTGACCCGTATTAGTACGTCATCGCGATCGCGCGCGCACACAGGCTGTGCGGGCGCGATCGCCGCCGGGTGTCAGCTGATTGTCACAGCTGACACCTGGTACTATGTGCAGGGAGCTGTCCCGCACCGCTCCCGGCACATTAACCCCCACAATGCTGCGATCGAAGTCGATCGCAGCATTGCGGTGGCAAAGGGAGGTGATCGGTATACTGATCTCCTCTTCCGGCCTCCAGCGCTGTCTGCCGCGGCTTCCCAGGTGTTGCCATGATGACCCGATGTCGTCATGACAACATCCAGGTCACCAGGCAGCAGGAACATTGTTTGGTCATGCGCAGTGCACGACCACACAATGTTCTCACTGTGCAGCGCTGACTGCCTGCATGGCACAGGGATGGTGCTCTATCCCTATGCTGTACAGGCGATCAGAATAAAAAAAGTTAAAATCCCAGAGTGGGACAAAGTATAAAAGTATAAAAACTCCCAGAAAGTAAAAAAAAAAATAAAAAAAAATTTGTAAAAATATTCTTAAAAAAATAAAAAAATAATCCTCCAAAAATAAAAATATAATGTACCCATCAATAAATATTATTATGAAAAAAAGCAAACAAACAATAAAAGTACACATATTTTGTATCGCCGCGTCCGGAACGACCTGACCTATAAAATTGTCCCACTAGTTAACCCCTTCAGTGAACACGGTAAAAAAAATAAATAAAAAACAAAGCTAAAAACAATGCTTTATCATCAATCTGACAAACAAAAAATGGAATAACACGCGATCAAAAAGACAAATATAAATAAAAATGGTACTGCTGAAAACGTCATCTTGTCCCGCAAAAAACAAGCCACCACACAGCTCCATCATCCGAAAAATCAAAAAGTTATAGCTCTCAGAATAAAGAAATGCAAAAAAAAAAAATTTTCTATAAAATTGCTTTTATTGTGTAAAAGCGCCAAAACATAGAAAAACAATATAAATGTGGTACCGTTGTAAACGTACTGACCCAAAGAATAAAGCTACCTTATCAATTTTACCACACGCGGAACAGAATAAAAAAAACAAAAAAAACTATTCCTGAATTGTTGGTTTTTGTTTATTCTGCCTCCCAAAAATCGGAATAGAAAGCGATCAAAAAATGTCACGTGCCTGAAAATGGCACCAATAAAAACATCAACTCATCCCGCAAAAAACAAGCCATCACATGACTCTGTCTGCCAAAATATGGAAAAATTATAGCTCTCAAAATATGGCGTCTTTTAGTGTGTGACAGCTGTCAATCATAAAAGCCCCATATGACTCTGGTATCACTGTAATCGCACCGACCCGAAGAATGAAGTCATCTAATCACTTATACAGCACGAGGAATGGCATAAAAAATAAACTCTCGGGTTAGGGTTGTGCTAGGGTTAGGGTTGTGCTAGGGTTAGGGCTGGGGTTGGGGTTAGAGTTGGGGTTGGGATTTTTTTCAAAAGCAAGAAAAAAAGATGACGATATGGCGACTAGTGTTGAGCGCAAGTGCTCGCTACTTGAGTTTGCATCGGGTGCTCTGGTATGCATAGAGTATTGTGGGTATTTGAGTGACATGCTCGAGTCTCCGCCCCATATGCTTCGCGGCCAAAAAAACTTTGCGGGGATTGCCTGCCATGCACGAGCGATCCCTGCATGTTTTTTTTTGGGTGTCTAATAACCATGAAACATGCGGGGCAGGGACTTGAGCATGTCACTCGAGCACACGCAGTACATGGTGCATACCTGAGTACCCTATGCAAACTCAAGTAGCGAGCACTTGCGCTCAAGACTAATGACAACTTATTCAATATGATGACCTAATGTTATCAAATTCTGTGTCGTACATCTGGGTTCAAAATGTTCACTATACCCCTTGATAAAATCCGTGAGGGGTCTAGTTTCCAAAATGGGGTCACTTGTGGGTAGTTTCCACTGTTTAGGCACACAGGGGCTCTCCAAACGCGACATGGTGTCCGCTAACAAATTGAATGGAAAATCGTCTCAAATTGTTAGCCGACACCATGTTGCGTTTGGAGAGCCCCTGTGTGCCTAAACATTGGAGCGCCCCCACAAGTGACCCCATTTTGGAAACTAGACCCCCCAAGGCACCTATCTAGATGCATAGTGAGCACTTGGAACCCCCAGGTGCTTCACAAATTGATTCGTAAAAATGAAAAAGTGGAAAAAAAATACTTTTAAATTTTTACAAATCAATTTGTGAAGCACCTAGGGGTTCCAAGTGCTCACTATGCATCTAGATAGGTGCCTTGGGGGGTCTAGTTTCCAAAATGGAGTCACTTATGGGGGAGCTCCAATGTTTAGACACACAGGGGCTCTCCAAACGAGACATGGTTCCAATTTGTTAGCGGACACCATGTCACGTTTGGAGAGCCCCTGTGTGCCTAAACATTGGAGCTACCCCACAAGTGACCCCATTTTGGAAACTAGACCCCCCATGGCACCTATCTAGATGCATAGTGAGCACTTGGAACCCCCAGGTGCTTCACAAATTGATTCGTAAAATGAAAAAGTGGGAAAAAAAAACACTTTTTTATTTTTACGGATTAATTTGTGAAGCACCTGAGGGTTCCAAGTGCTCACTATGCATCTAGAAAGGTGCCTTGGGGGGTCTAGTTTCTAAAATGGGGTCACTTGTGGGGGAGCTCCAATGTTTAGGCACACAGGGGCTCTCCAAACGCAACATGGTGTCCGCTAACAATTTGAGCCGATTTTCCATTCAATTTGTTAGTGGACACCATGTCGCGTTTGGAGAGCCCCTGTGTGCCTAAACATTGGAGCTCCCCCACAAGTGACCCCATTTTGGAAACGAAACCCCCCAAGGCACCTATCTAAATGCATAGTGAGCACTTGGAACCCCCAGGTGCTTCGCAAATTAATTCGTAAAAATGAAAAACTGGAAAAAAAATACTTTTTCATTTTTACGGATTAATTTGTGAAGCACCTGGGGGTTCAAAATGCTCACCACCCATCTAGATAAGTTCCCAGGGGGGTCTAGATTCCAAAATGGGGTCACTTGTGGGGGGTTTCCACTGTTTAGGCACATCAGGGGCTCTCCAAACGCAACATGGCGTCCGCTAATTATTCAAGCAAATTTTACAATCGAAAATTCAAATGGCGCTCCTTCCCTTCCGAGCCCTGCCGTGCGCCCAAACAGTGGTTTTTCCCCACATATGGGGTATCTGCGTGCCCAGGGGAAATTGCACAACAAATTTTGGGGTCCATTTTTTCCTGTTACCCCTGCGAAAATAAAAAAAATTGGGTCTAAAATAACATTTTTGTGAATAAAGTTAAATATTCATTTTTTTCTTCCACATTCCAAAAATTCCTGTGAAGCACCTGAAGGGTTAATAAAGTTCTTGAATGTGATTTTGAGCACCTTGAGGGGTGCAGTTTTTAGAGTGGTGTCTAGTTGAGATCAGCCACTCAACCCGGATAAGCCCGTACCATCCCTTTTTAATGTGACGGCCCTGGGCACGGAGCGGGTCCGGGCCACGGCTGCACCCCATCGACAACATAGGACCCGGCTCCGAGTCCCCCATCTCCCAGGATAGGGCTTTCGAGCGTCACACACTTCGAGCACCCGAGCATTTTAGTGCACACTCAACACTAATTATCATCAATCACAATTGTATATAACAGTGGACCGGGTAGATTGTTAGATGAATAAGATGCTGCCTTTGTCTGTACATAGTGAGTCAAGTATATTGTGCCAAGTACTGCTCATATAAGAGGGTGGCGGCTACTCTTGCACACAGTAAAAAAATTTTTTTAAAAAAAATATGAAAAAAAAAGCATTAAAGTTTTAATTAGCCCCCTTTTGTCGCATCAAAAATAAAACAATTAAAAAAAATACACATATTTGGTATCTCTGTATTCAGAAACTGTCTGATCTATCTAACTATAAAATAATTAATCTGATTGGTAAACAGCATAACGGAAAAAAAATCAAACCGCCAGAATGACGTTTTTTGGCTGCCGAAAAAAAAAATGCAATAATGGGCGATCAAAACACCCAGACAGTATCAATAAAAACATCAGCTCAGGACGCAAAAATAAGCCCTCACCCAACCCCCAAAAATGAAAACATTACAAGTCTTAGAAAATGGCGACAGAAACAATTACCATATTTTTAGGACTATAAGACACACCGGACCATAAGACGCACCCCAAATTTTAGGCTGGAAAATAGGAAAAAATTTATTTTTATAAGATGGGGGTCCATCTTATAGTCTGAATAGGTATCTTACCTGGGGGGGCAGTGGAGCTTGGGTCACAGGAGGCAGGGTCCTTCAGGAAGCCAGCGGAAGTGGAGGCATGCTGGTACCTGGTGGCTGGGGGCCTGGCGCTGGGGACCTGGTGCCCTGGTACCTGGGGTGCTGGTGCGGGGGCCTGGGGTGCTGGTGCGGGGTGCTGGTGTGGCACCCTGCTGTTCACAGGTACCACAGGACCCAAAAGGGTGCATGGATGGACTTCTCCACAAGAGGCCCTCGTTACAAACAAACACCTCCACCCTTCCACCTCATACCACCAGAGGGAGCCCTGTTAGGGATATATATATGGAGGGTGGAGCCAGGCAGTTCAGTCAGAGTTAGTTGTTCAGAGAGTGTGCTGCCACTGAGAGCAGTGAAGACGCAGCACGTCTGCTGCTGCTGTATTGAGGGCCCCGAGTGTAACCAGAGGCAAAGAGGAGAGGAGAGAGGAGTTTAGGGGGCAGAGGAGCATCACAGGCTCACCCCAAGACATGAACCGGACACCGGGTCCACGCCTACAGGGCCCTTTATACCCAGTAGGGATCACCGGCATACCAGGAGGACTACAAGTCCCTGGTCGACCTGACGCTAAACCCTTGACAGGACTAGGAACCACGAAGGCCCCGGCGTCCAGGGATAGTGGTTGCCAGAAAAAGGTCCTACTACCAAGCGACAGGTGAAGGAACAGCATGACACAGAAGCTAGGCCCAGTTGCAGGCTGGCCAGGAGCTTAGAGAGAGGGAGACACGGACCAGGAGGCCTTATACCCACTCACTGGGGAGAAGTCCTGAAGTGCACCCTTCCTACCGTGTACCCTGGACCGTACCTGACATCCACACCAGTAAAGGTACTGAAGTGAATCCCCTGTCTCTGTCACTTACTCCTGATGTGCCATCTCTCCTGCACTACAAGCCCCAGCATCACCACCATCTGCACCTACACTGCCCCGGGGGCCCGCTCCGCCTGTGGGGAGCAAGAACATCCCAGCTGCCATCCCATCACCCCCGCAGGTCTGCAGCAGCGCCGGTAACCATTACCGGAAACCACAGGTGGCCGGAAACCACAGGTGGCATCACGAGACAAACTGTATACTAAAACCTCTTTTTAAAGGGAGACCCAGAGTACGGGCCCAGGAGCCGACTGCCGTAACCTCCTAAACAAGGTAAAAGACCCGGGTACCGAGTCCCCTATATTCCCCCTGGGTGACACAGCTCTCTTTCCTGGCGTCACGAATAGGATTTCGTGCCCGTTGCCACCGGGTACTGTGTGCCGTAATTGAACTGTGTTTTTACTGTGGTGAACATCGCCGCCATTAGCGCGTCGCCGCGCGGGAAGAAGAGGGGTGTAACCGCGGGATCCAGAGAGGCGTGACTGTTGGAAGCGTGCAAAGCTCAAGCCCCGCCTCGCCATCTGACGCAGCACCAGGAAGCGTTAGGTCCAGGAAGGAGACCGTCGTCTGCGGAGCTGCGGCCTACCCAATTAAAGTAAAGGAGGTAGGCTACGGTTCACTAGGGGGGCGCAACCATGGCCGACGACCAGCAAAACGTCGGGGCACCGGTTAATGCTCCTGATGCTCAACTCACACCCGTCGCTGCTCAGACCGGAGCGGCCGCCCCACCAGCAGGGGTCGTGACTCTGTTAATACCCATGTCCCTGCCGTATATCCCTGGAGCAAAATGGCTTCCCCAGTATGACGGCAAACTAGACAACCTGTCTGGATTCAAAAGGAAAATATGCGGTGTACTGGATATGTACTCAATGACTGGTAAGCAGAGAGCCGCTGTTGTGCTGGGACAATTGACTGGTGCCGCAGAGCGGCAAGTTGAAACCTGGCCAGCCGCAGACCAGGAATCAGTATCCAATATCTTTAAGAGACTGCAAACTGTCTTTGAAAACCGCACTGAGACAGATCTCCGGATGAGGTTCTACGACTGTGCCCAGAAACCTGGGGACAGTATCCGGGACTATGCCTGGCGCTTACAGGAAGCCCTGCGGGCCGTGAAGCAGGTTAGTCCAGCCAGCATACATGGTGAGGACAAAATGCTGACAGAACAGTTCATCCAGGGGTTGAGGTCTCTGGTGGAGAGCCGAACCGTACGGTGGTGGGCCTTAGATCATCCAAATGCCACCTTTGACACCCTGAAGGACATGGCTATAAAGGGTCTGCAGCCCCTGGAACCATCAGATACTGCTATCCAGCGTTACCAGGGTGGGGCCACCCCAGTGCCCGCAGCACCCACTGCTCCTTCATTAACGGCTGAAACAAAGATGCAAACAGTGCCCCCTAGTGAGCTGGACAGCCTGCGCTCTGAAGTGCATCAGCTAAGTAAAACCCTGACCACTGTCCTGAGTGCCCTGCAGCTACAGGCGGAGCCCGAGCCGGAGGGAAGGATCCCACTCGCTGACAGTCCTGAGGATGTCCCCTGGATGAGGAGAAGAAGGAGGACAACGCCACCCCGAAGGAGGACAACGCCACCCTGTGGGAGGATCAATGACCAACGTCGCCCTCCGGGAGAATTCATCTGCTACCATTGCCACAAGGCAGGCCACACTGCGCGGAAGTGTCCTTTAAACAGGCAAACCCTGGGGCCGAGGGCCGACACCCAGGAGTAGACCAACCAGGCCCATCAAGCTGGTACCACCGGTTTGTAGGAGGAAGGCCTTTCCTGTCCATCGTGCTGGACGGGATAGCAACACCTGCACTACTGGACACCGGGTCACAGGTAACCATCATACCTAACATCCTCTACAAAAGGTACTGGTCCCTAGATGAACTCCACCCGCTAGCCCCAAATCTCTCTGTGTATGCATCCAATGGTCTTCCTCTTAACCTAGTAGGGATTAAGGACGTCACAGTGAAGGTGGGGAGAGCGGAACTAAAGGACCAAGGGCTGATTGTAGTGGAGTCTAACCCTGGTGATACAGACTTGTATATGATACTTGGTACAAATGTAGTTGGTAACTGTTTGGGAGAAGTGTTGTTCTTACTCCAACAGATGGCTGACACTGCCAAACCGGGGCAGAGGAAGGTGCTCCAGAAAGAAATTCGAGCCCTCATGTACCAGCAACAGGTAAAACTAACAGGTGGTGAGATTGGTAATGTACCGGTGACAGACCCGATACCCATTGTGATTCCCCCAATGAGTGAAATGCTGATTTGGTGTAGGGCAGCAATAGGTCTCAAGGGACAGAACTACCAGGCGGTAGTGGAGCCCATTAGCTCAGAGCATAGACCTACACTCCTTACTGCTAGAGGGGTAGTTGATGTACGCAATGGAAGGGTACCTGTACATCTCCTAAATTGTGGGGAGGAGGAAGTCAAATTGCCAAGATACGCCACTGTTGCCAGATTGTATACTGTAAATAATGATGCCATACACACAGTGGAATCCTTGACCCCACCACATACAGTGGAGGACAATGACTCCGAAGCTCAGCTGGAGGATTGATGTCAACAGCTCCATGTTGGAACTGACGCCACTCCTGTCCATCAAAAACACGGTGTCTACAGAGTGGTTCAGGAATATGAACAAGTGTTTAGTAAACACTGTAAGGCAGAGCTAGTCATCATGCTGGGGGACACTCGCTGCACCGGGTCAATTAAAGCACACCAGGCAACACCTTTTCGGTATTTCACAATCCAGCAGTTTATTATACTTCATAACTGCTTCTAACTGAGTCCATCTCAGTGGCTCGCCGACATATCACACACATAATGTCCAAGAGCCTTTCCAGCGACAGACACGTCCACTTGGCTCCAGATACAGCCCTCAGCAAGGCAACAACATAAATGTCCACATCAATCAGTGTTTTTACCTTTGCCGGGTTTTAGCTGCTTCAGGTTTGTTCTGCCACAGCTGTGGCTTTACGGCTTCCCAGATGGGGTCTCCAGCCCTCGTACCTTCAAAGGCTACTGGTATGTTTACACAGCTAACATCCAGCCTCTGCCTTTCAGGCTTCACCAGGCCTCACCAGGCTAATGGTGTCCCACACGGGAACAGGCCTCACGCCTTTCACACCTGTCTCAAATCTACCAGGGTTTATATATCCTCTAATGCACACACAGGACCTGTGTTTATGTCACAGTCATGTGATCAGCCCTTCTGTATGCACAGGACCTGTGCGATGTCACAGTCATGTGACCAGTCACCTGGGGGAGGTACATGGTCGGCCAAAACATACCCTGGACCATTACAGTAATGGCGTAAGCCGCTGCATTACAACACCCACTTGATTTTGGAAGGGTTAAAGGGGTACAACACCACATACCCACCGGTAACCATCCACCCATTAAGGAGCGTTACAGACCCATACCACCAGCACATTACCAAAAAGCCAAGGAAATGTTGCATGACATGAAAAAGGCAGGGGTAATAAGGGATAGCTGTAGCCCCTGGGCAGCTCCCCTGGTCCTGGTCAGAAAGAAGGACGGTAGCATGAGGATGTGTGTAGATTATAGACAAATTAATCGAATAACACATAAAGATGCATACCCTTTGCCCCGTATAGAGGAATCCCTGGCTGCACTAAAATCTGACAATTACTTCTCTATATTGGATCTCACTAGCGGGTACTGGCAAGTCTCTGTTGCTGAGGAAGACCGGGAGAAGACAGCCTTCACCACCCAGATAGAACTGTGTGAATTCAACAGCATGCTGTTTGGACTTTGCAACGCACCCGGAACGTTCCAGAGGTTGATGGAGTGTTGCTTGGGACACCGGAACTTTGAGACAGTGCTGCTGTACCTGGATGACGTTATCGTGCACTCGAGGACGTATGAAGACCATCTGAAGCACCTGGCGGAGGTATTTGAAGCATTGTCCCGGTATGGGATGAAACTAAAACCTTCTAAGTGCCACCTGCTCAAGCAGAAGGTTCAGTACCTGGGACACGTAGTCAGCTCAGAGGGAGTAGCACCAGACCCGGAGAAGGTCACTGCCATCCAGAAGTGGCTTGAACCGAGAAGCATCAAAGAAGTACGGCAATTCCTGGGACTGGTCGGGTACTACAGGAGGTTCATAAAGGACTATACCAAAAAGGTAGCACCTCTACAAGATCTCCTGGTAGGACAGTCCAAAAGAGGAAAAAGTCCCCCATTCAAGTGGGGCAAAGAGCAGACTGAGTCCTTTGCATCAATGAAGGAAGTCCTAACTGGTGAAGAAATCCTGGCTTACCCTGACTACAGCCAGCCTTTCTTGCTGTATACCGACGCCAGCAACGAGGGACTGGTTGCTGTGTTGTCCCAGAAACAAAATGGCAGAGAAAAGGTAATTGCGTATGCCAGTAGGAAGCTTCGCCCTACTGAGAGGAACCCGGAGAATTACAGTTCCTTCAAGCTGGAGTTCCTGGCCTTGGTCTGGGCTATCACTGAAAGATTCAAGCATTACCTAGCCTCAACCAAATTCACAGCCTTTACCGACAATAATCCCTTGACACACCTGGAGACAGCCAGGTTGGGAGCCATGGAACAGCGTTGGGTGGTCAGACTGTCGAATTATCAGTTCACAATCAAGTACCGGGCAGGTCACAAGAACACCAATCCTGATGCCCTGTCAAGGATGCCCCACCAGTCAGACACCGAGGATGAAGTGGATGACCTAGAAGAAGTTGAATTACCTGCCTTCCACAGAAGCGGAGTGGTCCATGAGCAACACGCATCCAGAAGATGCCATGGTAGGACACCAAACCCTCTACCTCATCACAGCTGGAAGGAGACCAGGGACAGTGACCCGGTTGTCAGCCTCATCAAAAGACTGATAACCCAAGAAGGTTCTCACCTGGAGAAGAATGCTCCCCCACAAGCCAAACACCTGTGGAATGAGAGAAGCCAGCTGTTCATCTACAGAGAGAAGCTGTGCAGAAGGTATGTCAACCCCAAGACCCATGAAATGGTGTGGCAGACTGTTGTACCTAGGACGGATATCCAGATGGTGTTAGAGGCCTACCACGACCAAGCAGGTCACTTTGGCTGGAAGAAGCTGGAAACCCTGCTGAAGGACCAGTTCTATTGGGTTGGAATGCGGAGTTCCATAGAAAGGTGGTGCCGGAATTGTGGACCCTGTAGCCTCAGAAAGAAAGACTACGGCACCCAGAAAGCACCCTTGCAGTCCATCAAAACAACCCAACCTCTGGAGCTTGTCGCTCTGGATCACGTCAAATTGTCACCCAGCAGATCAGGCTACTCCTATGCCCTGACCATGGTGGATCACTATTACCGATTCCTGGTGGTAGCCCCTGTCAAGGACCTGCAGAAAGTGCAGCAAGAACGTTCCAAGCCTACTTCTACAGACCCCATGGATATCCGGAAAAGGTGCTCACAGATCAAGGCCCTGCTTTCGAAGCTGAGCTATTCAAGGAATTCTGCCACCTGTATGGATGCAAGAAGATCCGGACTACGCCATATCATCCGCAAACTAACGGTATGTGCGAGAAAATGAACAACATCGTTATAGACCCTACCTTTGGAAGAGAGTAACCAGTGGCCAGAAAAGCTACCTGACCTAGTGGACCTGTATAACCACATACCCGTGAGTTCTACTAATTGCACCCCAGCGTACCTTATGAGAGCAAGACCTGGAAAATTGCCCATGGACCTGGAGCTCGGAGTGGTAGAACCTGCTGCCGATATGTCCACTGAAGACTGGGACACAAGTCAGCAAGAGCAGTACAGGAAGGTACAGGCCTGTGTCGAAGACAGTCTAAACAAGGTGAGGGAAAGACAGGAAGAACAGTATAACAAATGTGACGCCCAGCTGCGCTTGGTATCACAGATCCTAGAAGTGTGCATTGACGGATTCCTCCACAAGAGGCCCTCATAAGCATTCACACACCTCCACCTTCCACCTCAGACCACCAGAGGGAGCCCGTTATGGATATATAAAGGGAAGGTGGAGCCAGGCAGCCCAGAAAGTGATTCAGCAGTTTCCTGCTCAGACACAGAAGGACTCAGTGCAGTCGAGCCAGAGCCTAGCAGTTCCTGCAGAAAGAGTTCAGTGCAGTCTGTAGAGTGATTCCAGACTAGAATTCACAGAGCTCAGGATAGAAAGCTAGGAGTGTGCCGACGCTCTGAGAGCGGCGAAGAAGAGCAGTGTCCCGGCTGCAGTGTGAGTAGCCTAGTGAGGGCTCGAGTTGGGCCGAAGGCAAGTGGAGAGTTAGTACATAGGGGGCAGAGGAGCTTAACTGGCTCACCCCGAAGAATGTACCGGACACCGGGTCCGAAGCTTACCGGGATCTCTATGACCCAGTAAGGCATAACCGGAATCCCTGGAGAACTACAAGTCCCAGGATCGCTAAAGTGCTGATACGTAACAGAGCCAGGAGACACATAGGCCCCACAAGCTGAGGAGTGTGTACTCCAAGAAAAGGCCCTACCACAAGGTCAGCCAGCGCAGGACAGAGACAAAGTTAGGCCTAGCTTCAGGCAGGTCAGAAACTTACTACGCAGAGGCAAGAAACAGGAGGCCCTAAACCCGCTCATTGGGGAGGATCCTGACATGCACCCTTCACCCTACAGTGCTCCGGGATGTGCCTGAATTTCCATCAGTAAAAGGTACTGAAGTGACTATTGTGTCTGTCCCTGTTCTTGCTCTGACCCGGCTGGGTCTCGCCTGTCCTGCATCCCCCTTCATACGCTGCCCTGAGGCCTAGCTCCACCCGTGGGGAGCTATAACATTGAGCAGCCATACCATCGGCCTCAGTGGACTGTGCATCGCTGGTGATCCTCACCAGAAGCCACAGGTGGCGTCACGAACTCTTATAAAAATTAATAAATATCCACCCTTTTAAAGAGAGACCCCAGGGTACGGGCCTGGGAGCCGACCACCGCGACATCCCTAAGGCCAGGCAAAGGCCCGGGTACCGAGTCATCCCCATCCCCTGGGCTGGTCACAACCATGCACCAGCAGAACCCTTGGCACCTGGAGAGATAGTGCTGAAGCGGAAAAGAAGAGGTCACAAGCTCGATGACCAGTGGGAAACAGAGCCCTACACTGTGCTAAACTCCAGATTTGACAACAGTAAAACCTGCCTGATTAGTAAGGATGGAGGTAAGACAACTGCAACAGTCTCAAGAGATCACTTGAAGGTGTGCCCAAGTCTACTGAAGACAACGGAGGAAGAAGTACCTCCTATAGCACCGGAAGAACCGAAGGAAGATGTGCTTCATACAGTTCTAGGAGATTTCCCGGTGGACTGGCCTCAACTTGATGGAGCAGTTATTATACCAGTAATACACTTCTATCAACCACAAGAAGAACCTGTGAGCACCCTAGAGGAACATGCTCAGGAACAGGAAGAGTCCCCAGTCAGAGGAGGATCACCCGTTGAAGCAGAGCCTGAAGGCCCAGTAATCAGTGCACTTGCCAGTCCCATAGAGAGATTGAGGCAGTTTTATAATCTACCAGCACGTACACCTGATAGGTTAGCAGAGAGTGCATGCACAGACACCAGTATCACCCCAGTGCTACGAAGGTCCACACGCAGCACACAAGGCCAAATCCCTGCCAAGAGTTAGTGATTAAAATACAAAATGCCTAAAGTATAAATAGTTACCCAGTTGGGTATTGCCTATTATTTATTGTGTAAACTGAAATTAATGTGTGCCTGTAGTTACCCGTCAGGGTACAGAGACTTGTAGGCTGAATACTGTGAGCAGCCAAAAACTGTCCTTGTAAATAGTTGCACTCATCAAAAGTGCCCCCCTTATTTGACCACTGAACAAAAACCCGTTTGGCATGGCCGAAGACGTGGTCCAGCACCTGGATCAGTTATGCCCTGTAGGCACACCCAGGGCCTACGTTGAGGGTTTTCAGGCAGGTCCCTCATGTTACTCATGTTATACCATCTTCGGTGAAATGGACACCTGGTTACGGGACATACTGTAACTTTATTATTGTTATTGTTATTATTATTATTGTTATTGTTGTAACCTGTTATAAAATGCTTCAGTCCAGGAGTACTGAATTGTACTAGGGGAAAATGTGGCACCCTGCTGTTCACAGGTACCACAGAACCCAAAAGGGTGCATGGATGGACTTCTCCACAAGAGGCCCTCGTTACAAACAAAAACCTCCACCCTTCCACCTCATACCACCAGAGGGAGCCCTGTTAGGGATATATATGGAGGGTGGAGCCAGGCAGTTCAGTCAGAGTTAGTTGTTCAGAGAGTGTGCTGCCACTTTGAGCAGTGAAGATGCAGCACGTCTGCTGCTGCTGTATTGAGGGCCCCGAGTGTGGCTGGAGGCAAAGAGGAGAGGAGAGAGGATTTTAGGGGGCAGAGGAGCATCATAGGCTCACCCCAAGACATGAACCTGACACCGGGTCCGCACCTACAGGGTCCTCTATACCCAGTAGGGATCACTGGCATACCAGGAGGACTACAAGTCCCTGGTCGACCTGACGCTAAACCCTTGACAGGACTAGGAACCACGAAGGCCCCGGCGTCCAGGGATAGTGGTTGCCAGAAAAAGGTCCTACTACCAAGCGACAGGTGAAGGAACAGCATGACACAGAAGCTAGGCCCAGTTGCAGGCTGGCCAGGAGCTTAGAGAGAGGGAGACACGGACCAGGAGGCCTTATAGCCGCTCACTGGGGAGAAGTCCTGAAGTGCACCCTTCCTACCGAGTACCCTGGACCATACCTGACATCCACACCAGTAAAGGTACTGAAGTGAATCCCCTGTCTCTGTCAGTTACTCCTGCTGCGCCATCTCTCCTGCACTACAAGCCCCAGCATCACCACTATCTGCACCTACACTGCCCCGGGGGCCCGCTCTGCCAGTGGGGAGTAAGAACATCCCAGCTGCCATCCCATCACCCCCGGAGGTCTGCAGCAGTGCCGGTAACCATTACCGGAAACCACAGGTGGCGTCACGAGACAAACTGTATACTAAAACCCCTTTTTAAAGAGAGACCCAGAGTACGGGCCCGGGAGCCGACTGCCGTGACCTCTTAAACAAGGTAAAAGACCCGGATACCGAGTCCCCTATATTCCCCCTGGGTGACACACTGGTGCCTGGCCTGGGGTGCGGGTGCCTGGCCTGGGGTGCTGGTGCCTGGCCTGGGGTGCGGGTGCCTGGCCTGGGGTGCGGGTGCTTGGCCTTCGGAGCTGGTGCCTGGCCTGGGGTGCGGGTGCCTGGCCTGGGGTGCTGGTGCCTGGCCTGGGGTGCTGGTTCCGGAACAAGAGGTGAGACAAGCCGGTATCTGGCTAGGGGCTGGGCCTGGCCAGGTACCAGGGCTGGTGTATTACTGTGAGCGGAGTTTGCAGAGCAGAGTGAGTGGCTTCTGGTGGCTGTGGCCATGTTCCTAAAGCTGTGCTCTACAGGAAAATGGCCGCCGACTCAGCAGAGCGCATGCGCCGGCTGCGGCGGCCATTTTCCTGTAGAGCACAGCTTCAGGAACATGGCCGCGGCCACGGGAAGCCACTCACTCTGCTCTGCAAACTCCGCTCACATACACCAGCCCCGGTACCAGGCCAGGCTCGGCCCCCAGCCAGATACCGGCTCGCCTCACCTCTTCTTCCGCCGCCGCCCTGCGATCCCGCTCCACCACCACCGGTAAGTTGCGTTCGGACCATAAGACGCATATTTTACAAATATCAGAATTTTTTTTTCGACACTTAAATATAAACTATACATGTTTGGTATCTCCGTACACGTACTGACCTAGGGAATAATATTGGTAGGTCAGCTTTACCATTTAGTTAACATGGTAAATAATAAAAAAAAAAAAAAATTTGGAACTGCTCCTTTTTTTTTTTTTGCAATTTCACCGCAGTTGGATTTTTTCCCCATTTTCCAGTACACTATAAGGTAAAATGAATGGTGTTCAAAAGTACAACTTGATCTGCAAAAAATATGCCCTCATATGGCTATATGGCCAGAAAAATAAAAAAAAGTTATGGCTATTGAAAGAAGGGGGGGAAAAAAAAAAACGGAAAATTGCTGAGTATTGAAGGAGTTATTATTATTATTATTATTTATATAGCACCATTGATTCCATGGTGCTATACATAAGAAGGGGTTACATACTGTCGTCACTGAATTTTGGGTCTTCTATCCTTTGGATTACGAGCTCGGAGAGAATGAAGACACAGGACAGGATGTTTGTGTCTAAACATACTCTAAAAACTTTATTACAAAACACAGGGCTAATATACACCCTAAAGGCAGGAAACGGATTTGCCATATATGGTTCGATTATACAGTTTAGCTGAACAAGCGAAAAAAGCTAGTTTCTGTATGCTTTAAAATATTTAATTAGACTTATCTAGTTAGCAAGGTCATTTCATCTTTCTGCAAGAACACATTATTGCTACAAGAAGAAACATCTGGCCAGGGAGAATCACGTTATCTTTTTAGCAAGGACACGCTATTGATACAAGAAGGAACATTCATAGCTGTTGTTTTCACCTAAAATAACTGTCAGACTTATACAGCATAGATGGGGCCTTTAAACTTGAGGGACTCCATCTTCTGCTATAACAATACCAAATACAGATATCACTTAGAGTAAATGAACTAACAGTGATAGACTGGTACAAAGGGAAGAGGACCCTGCCCTTACGGGCTTACATTCTTCTGGATAAGGGGGAAGGAGACAGTAGGTTGGGGGGTTGCAGTAGCTCTGGTGGTGGTGTGGGGCAGGCCTGGTGTTGGTAAAGAAGCAGCTGTGGTGGTGGTGAGGCGGCAGCGTGGTCATGGCAGGCTGTAGGCTTTCTTGAAGAGATGGGTTTTCAGGTTCCGTCTGAAGGATCCGGATGTGGCAGATAATCGGACGCGTTGAGGCACAGAATTCCATAGGATGGGGGATATTCGGGAGAAGTCTTGGAAGCGATTGGGTGAGGAACGAATAAGTGTGGAGGAGAGAAGGAGGTCTTGGGAGGACCGAAGATTACGTAAGGGAATATATCGGGAGATTAGTTCAGAGATGTATGGAGGAGAAAGGTTATGGATGGCTTTGTAGGTCAGTGTTAGCAGTTTGAACTGGATACGCTGGGCAATTGGGAGCCAATGAAGAGATTTGCAAAGGTAGGTAGCAGAGGAGAGAGATGAACTAGTCGGGCAGCAGAGTTAAGGACAGACTGGTGAGGTGTGAGAGGGTTAATATAAATTAAAAAATAATGATCAAATCCTAAGGGATGAATGAACAGTTGTACTCAGTATGTAAAACACTTCTGCAAGGCTGTATATATACTCTAAATCGTATCACAGTCCCTACAGTAATAAAATCACATGCATAGGAGTCAATGGGCTGTACCTCCATGTGTCTAAGATTTCATACTGGGAAATATTGAGGTCCTTTCTTTTGGATTCATATACAAACCAAGAGAAACCTATTTAACAATGTTCCATAAGATCAGGGTCGGACTGGGGTGTGTGGGGCCCCCAGGGGGAATTGACTCTAGGGGCCCACCTACAGCAATGTGCAAATATCTGTTATTCGCTATCCCTGTTATAATGGAGCATTGACTGGGGCTCCTGCACATATACTGTGCACATACTATAACTGGGATGTACAATTACTGTAGTTTGCAGTAAAGGGGTTCTTTGGTTAAAACAAGTTATCACCGATCCATTGGCTCCGCAGGATAGGTGACCACTTACTGATCGTTTGGGTCCAAACATTGGAAAACGCACCTATCGGAAGAATGGGGAAGTTTTATCCCTGACAGGACACTTATCCCCATTTTAAAATGGTGGGACGTCTAACCGAAGTTCTATTCATTCTCTTGGGGGCTTCCAAAAAAGAGCAGCACTCACAGCCACTGAGGGAATGAATGGATCAGTGCTCGAGTTGCACATGAGCTCCAGTCTAGTGGGGATAAAAGCTTCATATTCTGCCGATTGTGTGCCAGCAGTCAGACCCCCACTAATCAATATTATCACTGATCCTGTGGAGAGGTGATTACTTGTTTTCACCGGAGAACCCCTGTAAGTGCATGTCTGCCGCTCTGGTTCAATTATTTAATCTCTAAGGCCACGGACCTACTATCAGCATTTGGTCAGTATTCGGTCAGTATTTTTTCTCAAGAGTGGGAGCCCAAACCAGGTGAGGAACAATCAGAGAAAAGGTAGAATAGAAATAAGTCACCAATTCTGCATTTATCACCACTCCTGGTTTTGGCCGCCACTCCTGAGAAAAAATACTGACCAAATACTGATAGTGGGGCTGTGGCCTAATGGAAAAAAATCTTTTCCTAGTTAATATCAGCGAGTACAAAATACCGCCATACACAACACAGTCCACTATACCAACACCAATAATACCACATATAAAAGAGACAAATATCGCCACACCATGACCAGATCACATATTGCCACCACAGTGACTGAATAATACCACATACAAGGAACAAATATGGCCACACCATGACCAGACCACATATTACCACCACAAAGTGACCAAATACTACAATACTGATCATGAATACAAACCACAATACTAACAACACCACCAGCGACATTATACACAGGAGATCTGTAACCAGTGTCAGTGTACAGTTAACACAGTGATCAGCAGTGACATTATAAACAGGAGCTCTGTATGCAGTGTACTGATCACCGGTGACATTATTCACAGGAGCTCTGTATATAGTGTATAGGTAATACAGTGGTCACCAGTGACATACACAGGCGCTTTGTAAATACACACGTGGTCAAAATTGTTGGTACCCCTTGTTTAATGAAAGAAAAACCCACAATGGTCACATAAATAACTTGAATCTGACAAAAGTAATAATAAATTAAAAATCTATAAAAATGAACAAATGAAAGTCAGACATTGCTTTTCATCCCTGCTTCCATAGAATTTTTAAAAAAATTAAACTCATGAAATATGTCTGGACAGACATGATGGTACTCCTGAAAATAATGTGACAAAAGGGACATGTTAAATCAAGTTGTGTCCACTAATTAGCATCACAGGTGTCTACAATCTTGTAATCAGTCAGTGAGCCTGTATATAGGGCTACAGATACTCACTGTGCTGTTTGGTGACATGGTTGGTGTGTACTACACTCAACATGGACCAGAGGAAGCAAAATAAAGAGTTGTCTCAGGAGATTAGAAAGAAAATTATAGACAAGCATGTTAAAGGTAAAGGTTACAAGACCATTTCTAAGCAGCTTGTTGTTCCTGTGATACAGTTGCACATATTATTCCAAAATGTAAGATCCATGGGACTGTAGCCAACATCCCTGGAAAATTGATGACAAATCAAAGAGATGGATAATACGAATGGTAACAAAAGAGCCCAGGATAACTTCTAAAGAGATTAAAAGTGAACTTCAAGCTCAAGGAACATCATTGTCAAATCGCACCATCTGTCGTTGTTTGATCCAAAGTGGACTTCATGGGAGACGTCCAAGGAGAACACCATTGTTGAAAAAAAATCATAAAAAAGCCAGACTGGAATTTGCCAAACTAAATGTTGACAAGCCGCAAAGCTTCTGGGAGAATGTCCTATGGACAGATGAGACAAAAATGGAAGTTTTTCGCAAGGCACATCAGCTCTATGTTCACAGACAGAAAAATGAAGCATATTAAGAAAAGAACACTGTCCCTACTGTGAAACATGGGGGGAGGCTCTGTTATGTTCTGGGGCTGCTTTGCTGCATCTGGCACAGGGTGTCTTGAATCTGTGCAGGGTACAATGAAATCTCAAGACTATCAAGGGACTCTAGAGAGAAATGTGCTGCCCAGTGTCAGAAAGCTTGGTCTCTTTCGCAGGTCATGGGTCTTGCAACAGGATAATGACCCAAAACACACAGCTAAAAACACCCAAGAATGGTTAAGAGGAAAACATTGGTGTTACGCTCGCACCCGGACTGACTGGCCTGAGCGTGATTAGTGATTCCACTGTACCATGAACCGAGGAGTGCCTGGAGGGGCGTAACTAAGTATCAACCCGATCCGACCAAGGTCGAACGGCTGCTCAGTCGACTCCGTGAACCAGGGAGGAACCGAGCAGAGGGACCAGGTGCTACTCCAGGTCAGACCCCGGTCACAGCTGTTGACCCACACCGGGGAATGCAGGAACAGGCAGGTTAGCTGGTATGCAGACAGGTGGGTACTGGCAGGCATGGCTGGTATGACAGCAGGTGGGCACTGTCAGGCACGGCTGGTATGCAGACAGGCGGGTGCTGACAGGCACGGCTGGAATGCAGACAGGCATATACTGGCTGGTATGAACGCAGGCTGGATAGGGACCAGTACAGACTGGGATACAGGAACAGAGCAAAACTGCAGGAGCGGTGAACAAGCAGAGCAGAGCAAAACCGCAGGTGCGGTAAACAAGCAGAGCGGAGCAAAACCGCAGGTGCTGTGAACAAGCAGAGCGGAGTAAAACCGCAGGTGCGGTGAACAAGCAGAGCGGAGCAAAACCGCAGGTGCGGTAAACAAGCGGAGCAGAGCGGAACCGCCGGAGCGGTGAACAAGCAGAGCAGAACAGAACAGCAGGTGCGGTAAACAAGCGGAACAGAGAGGAACCGCCGGAGCGGTGAACAAGGAGAGCAGAACAGAACCGCAGGTGCGGTAAACAAGCAGAGCGGATCCGCCGGAGCGGTGAACAAGCAGAGCAGAACAGAGCAGAAGGTGAAGGCAGACAGGACAGGGCTCTGTTCACATGGAACAGACTGGAAAATACAGGAAGATGGTAAGAACACAGGAGGTAGATACGGAGGCAGGGAAATGGGACAATCAGAACCAGATACACACAAGGTACTTACAATGAAGTAGCGAGTGGACACAAAACTCACAAACAGAAGTACAGAGACAACGAGTTGGAGTTAGGTGCAGGTTCAGACACTGCAGGAAAAGGGAAGGTACGGACATAGAGAGAAACAAGTAACGGGCTAGGACACTGTTCAGACGGGAACTTAACTGGGAACAAGATACAGGAACGAGCCTGGGAACTCAGCCCTCAGGGTGGCGGAAACAGACTAGAAGTCAGAGATACAGGTAGTGGCCCTGGGTACTCAGCCCCCAGGGTGGCGGGAACAGACTAAAAGTCAGAGGTACAGGTAGCGGCCCTGGGTACTCAGACCCCAGGGTGGCAGTAGAGACTAGATACAGGACAGGACCTGGCAACTCAGTTACAAAAGACAAACTGAGTGAAAGTGTTGCTCAGGCACCTCCTACTGGGTGGAGGGGGTTTAAGTATCCAGTGACTCACAGCAATAGGCTGGGGACGCATTAGGACTGTGCACACAGTAGCTATAAGACACAAGCAGAAATCCGCTTACGCCCTAAGCAATCAGACAAGAGACATGGACAGAGCAGGTACTGGAGCAAAGAGTGCAGAATGGACTGACAGGTAAGATTGCGGTCTTGCATGGTGGGAGGTGGTGCACCATGCAAGCATGCCACCAGGGATGTTACAGGAAACCATCTGCAGTGACTTTGAAGACTTAGGCAAGAAAGTGAAAGAATTGGGAGCGCAGGTGGTCTTCTCATCCATCCTCCCAGTGGATGGCCATGGAACAATGAGGTGGAATAAGATTCTAAAGGTGAACAACTGGCTACGTCGATGGTGCCGTCAACAAGGATTTGGATTTCTGGATCACGGAATGAATTACCTATACGATGGACTACTTGCTAGAGATGGGGTGCACCTTACGAAGACTGGAAAACATGTATTTGGAAGTCGCCTTGCTACGCTCATCAGAAGAGCTTTAAACTAGAACAATGTGGGAAGGGAAGCAAAAGGCCAGAAAAAGCCATACAGCTGACAAATACTATTGAGATCTCTGCTACTGGAAGTGGAAAAGAAGAACAAAGACAAAACAATTTAAATAATAAAAATATGGGAGGAAGAGAAACCAATCACAAACTAAAATGTTTTTATACAAATGCACAAAGCATGGGCAACAAACAAGGAGAATTGGAACTACTAATGCAGGAAAAGGAATATGATGTCATTGGAATCACTGAAACTTGGTGGGACGATACACATGATTGGAATAAAAGGCTAAAAGGATACAACTTATTTGCAAGAAACAGACTTGATAAACGAGGAGGAGGTGTTGCATTGTATGTTAGAAAAGCGAATATCTGCACAGAGATTGAAGCTTCAGAGACTGGGAGTTCTGTGGAAACTGTTTGGGTAAGAATACAAGGAGAGAACAACGGAAAGGACACCATTGTAGGCATTTACTACAGGCCACCTGGGCAAGCTGAAGATATGGATGAACTCTTTATGTATCAAATGACCAAGTTCTCCAAAAAATATGACGTAGTGGTCATGGGAGATTTCAACTATCCAGACATTTGTTGGGAATCTCTCTCAAGTAAAACTAACAGGTCAAGCAAATTCTTATCCTCTCTTGCTGACAACTTTATCTTCCAAAAGGTAGGGGAGAAAACAAGGGGATCTGCTACTTTGGATCTAATCCTTATAAACAGGGAGGAAATGGTTGAGGAGGTAAAGGTGGCTGGGACCCTAGGAGGCAGTGATCATGCTATTATAGAATTTTGGATAACTAGAGGAGGAAGACATGTGAAGACTCAAACTTCAAGGTTAGATTTTAGAAAGGCAGATTTTAAGAGACTCAGAAAGAGAATAGGAGGGATCCAATGGCTGGATGTCCTTAAGGACAAAAATGTCCAGGAAGGATGGGAAATTTTTAAAAATGAGATTCTCAAAGCACAATCGTTAACAATCCCGAAAAGTAGGAAGAATGGGAAGCATTTAAGGAAACCAGGATGGATGAACACAGAACTTAAACACATGCTAAAAAGAAAGAAAGAAATGTTTATTAAATGGAAAGAGGGAGGCATATCTAAAGAAGATTATAATGCAGTCTGCAGATCCTGCAGGGCACGTATCAGGTTAGCTAAAGCTGACAATGAATTAAGGCTTGCAAGAGATGTCAAAAGCAATAAAAAAGGATTTTGGGGGTATGTCAAAAGTAAAAGAAAAGTCAAAGATGCTATAGGATTTTTACAGGATGAAAATGGAGAAATGGTAAGAGAGGATGTTGAGAAGTCCGAACTTTTTAATTCCTATTTTGCATCTGTTTTCTCTCAGAAAGAAAATGTAACATCAACTGATCTTCACTGTCCTTTTAAAGGAATAGAGGAATCCAAGTTATCTGTAAACAGAAAGATTGTGAGGGAATATTTAGCTAACATAAATGAGTTCAAGTCTCCAGGTCCAGATGAATTACACCCCAGAGTACTGAAGGAGATCGTAGAAGAAATTTTAGAACCACTCTCCATAATCTTTGAAAATTCTTGGAGAACAGGAGAAGTCCCAGAAGACTGGAGAAGAGCAAATGTTGTTCCTATCTTCAAAAAGGGGAAGAAGGTGGACCCAGGGAACTATAGGCCGGTGAGTCTAACTTCTATACCAGGAAAGATCTTTGAACAAATTATTAAACAACATGTATGTAAGTACATGGATAAGAATGAAGTGATTAACCAGAGTCAGCATGGGTTTGTAATTAACAAGTCATGTCAGACTAACTTAATTTCCTTCTATGACAGAATCACTGACTGGTTGGATCAGGGAAATGCTGTAGATATAGTATATCTTGACTTCAGCAAAGCATTTGACAAAGTATCTCACACCATCCTTATTGAAAAAATGACCAAGTATGTAATGGACCAGGCAACTGTTAGGTGGATTCATAACTGGCTTAGTGATCGGACTCAAAGGGTGGTTGTAAATGGCTTCACATCCAGCTGGATGAATGTCTCAAGTGGGGTACCACAGGGCTCCGTCCTGGGACCTGTATTGTTCAACATCTTTATCAATGATTTAGATGAAGGAATTGAGGGTAAACTGATTAAATTTGCTGATGATACAAAGCTAGGAGGGATAGCTAATACTAGAGAAGAGAGAGAGAGGATTCAAAAAGACCTAAATAAACTGGAGCAGTGGGCAGCAACCAACAGAATGGTTTTTAACAGGGAAAAATGCAAAGTACTACATCTGGGCAATAAAAATGAAAAAAGCATATACAGAATGGGAGGAATAGAGCTAAGCAACAGTACATGTGAAAAAGACTTAGGTATACTAATAGATCATAGACTGAACATGAGTCAACAGTGTGATGCAGCAGCAAAAAAGGCAAATACAATTCTGGGATGTATTAACAGAAGCATACAGTCTAGATCACGTGAAGTCATTATCGGTCTTTACTCCTCTTTGGTCAGACCTCATCTGGAATACTGTGTACAGTTTTGGGCACCACATTTTAAAAAAGACATAGACAAACTGGAGCAAGTTCAGAGAAGAGCGACCAGAATGGTGACTGGTCTGCAAACCATGTCCTATGAGGAACGGTTGCAGGATTTGGGAATGTTTAGCTTGCAAAAAAGAAGACTGAGAGGAGACTTAATAGCTGTCTACAAATATGTCAAGGGCTGTCACATTGTAGAAGGATCATCTTTATTCTCATTTGCACAAGGAAAGACTAGAAGCAATGGGATGAAACTAAATGGGAGGAGACACAGATTAGATATTAGAAAAAACTTTTTGACAGTTAGGGTGATCAATGAGTGGAACAGGCTGCCACGAGAGGTGGCGAGTTCCCCTTCAATGGACGTCTTCAAAAAGAGGCTGGACAGACATCTGTCTGAGATGATCTAGTGAATCCTGCTTTGAGCAGGGGGTTGGACCAGATGACCCAGGAGGTCCCCTCCAACTCTACCATTCTATGATTCTATCTATGATTCTATGAGTACCCCACCCCTTTACGCCCCCTCTTCCTCCAGCCAGCAAGGATTTTCTGCAGAGAATTTGGAGGCCGATCCTTCTCCTCAAGAAGATTTCCTCTTCTGTCCACTAGAGGGAACAAAGCTGGTCTCATCATCTTGGTAACTAGGATGCTTCCTTCCATCGGGCCATCCTCAGCAACAGGTGAAGTGGGCGAGGTACCAGGAACAGGACACACTTTCCACTTATTAATATCGGGTAGCACCCCAAAGGATTCACGGGACAATTGGAGATCCTCCACCGGGTTAGAGGGGTGCAGAGACTCGGGGGAAACCATCGCCTTGATGTGCACTTTGCCAAGCTTACTGGATGAAGTGTGTGAAGTACCAGGTACAGGGTGCAGAAAAGTCTCTATCCATTTGTTATCATCGGGAAGTACCCCAAAGGATTCACGGGACAACTGGAGGTCCTCCACCAGGTTGGAGGGGTGCAGAGACTCGGGGTTAACCACCGCTTTGACGTACACTTTGCCAAGCTTACTGGATGAAGTGGGCGAAGTACCAGGTACAGGGTGCAGAAAAGTCTCTCCCCATTTGTTATCAGATAGCACCCCGGAGGATTCAGGAGGCAACTGGAGGTCCTCCGCCTGGTTGGAGGGGTGCAGAGACTTGGAGGTAGCCACCGCCTTGATGAACTTATTGCCAGATTTGTTAGAGATGGAGGATCCTTGCTTAGGGACCAACCTCAGTCTGGTTTCTGAGATGACACGTCTACGAGGCGGTGCCTAAACCAGATCATTGATACAATTGTCGAGACTGTGTGGGGACAATGCCTCCGCTTCCCTTCCTTCGGAGACTTCAGCGCACAGTGAGTCAGCGACTAGCAGATCTGGTGAAGAAGAAGAAGAAACTGCTGACTGTCCTGAAGATATGGGGACAGGACACCCCTTACACCTCAGCAGTCCCCCAGGAAACACCATGCAGAATCTCCAGACCTGAGCGGGCACTAAATCTCTCGGCTCTGGACGACCTGTGGGTAAACCAGACAGCACCTGGAATGTGAACTTCTTCATGTGTAATGCTCCAATCTGGAGCTTAATTTGTACAGACATATTTTGACTGTTTCTGAGTAGGGCTCGTCCTTCTGCTGACAATGCCCAAACCGGCTTCTGGAGTTGTCGGACAGGAATCAGACACCGACTCTTCAAGGCTTTAAGCCCGAAACTTCCGGTTAATCCGAGACCTTCACTTGCCACGAAGACAGTCATGGTCATCTGTGGAGAGGAAACATTAACACCAAGGGCAGCCTCTCCTACAGGCCTAATGTCTTGGGATTCTCCAACCTTCACTGGACAAAGACCGTAAGGGGGTCCCAAACAACCGCAGAGGGACCGCAATCCGATTTTGTGACTGAGTTCTGGCTTCTGCTTTGCCTGACGAACATAGTCATCCTTCATGGATTCTGTGCAGAAAGCTGCCTCTACAGGCTGGGGAACAGGAGGTCTTTGGGAGGACAGAACCTGGCGTGACGGTTTACCTCTACAGCTTGCACGTCTGGACTGCCTCTTGAGGTTGGAAATGAAAGTATTCTGTGGAGCATTGTCATCCTGTGTGGATTCTGTGTGGGCAGCAGTCTCTTCAGGCAGGAGAACGGGTAGGCTACCTACACACATTACCCATCAGGGCTGCTCCGGGATACTGGGAAGGAAAGCTTTAGCAGAAGCCTCAGGGTTAGTGTCATCGAAGACCATTAGAAAGGGCACCAGGAAGGCCTGCAGGTCAAAGAGGATAGGATCCCATGCTGCCCATAGGGGGGTGATCCATTTCAAGGCATCACCCGCTAGGTAGGACATCATGAATGCTACTTTAACCCGATCAGTAGGAAACTAGTGAGCATAGAATTTGAAATGCAGCATGCATTGCTCCACAAATGCACGGCTTCATTTTGGATCCCCATAGTACCGTGGTGGATCCGCAGGAATGAGTGCTGATAGATCCATTTGGGCTGGTGCGTAAATCGCCTGGGCCACAGCTTGAGAAAAATTTTTTCTTGGTGCACGTATTCGCCAGACAAGGATTCAAAATGTCTCTGAGAGCGAAGGGCCGTGGGGCTCAATGGGAAACATGGCCTGAGCAAACTGTTACGCTCGCGCCCGGACTGACTTGCGTGAGCATGATTAGTGATCCCACTGTACCATGAACCGAGGAGTGCCTGGAGGGGCGTAACTAAGTATCAACCCGATCCGACCAAGGTCGCATGGCTGCTCAGTCGACTCCGTGAACCAGGGAGGAACCGAGCAGAGGGACCAGGTGCTACTCCATGTCATACCATGCATCTATCCTGACACCCCCCATATGTCCCTTCTCATATGTCCAGGGTGGCCCCTCCATATATTTATCCTAGCCCACATGTATCAAACCTGCCTCCTCCCATATACCCATCCTAGCCCCCCATGTGTCCAGCCTGCCCCCCCACATATCCATCCTGGCCTCCATGTATCCAGCCTGCCCCCCCATATATCCGTCCCTAGCCTCCATGTGTCCAACCTGCCTCCTCCCATATATCCGTCCTAGCCCCCCATGTGTCCAGCCTGCACCCCCACATATCCATCCTGGCCTCCATGTGTCCAGTCTGTCCCCCCTCATATTCATTCTGGCCTCCATGTGTCCAGCAAGCCCCCCCCATATATCCATCCTGGCCTCCATGTGTCCATACTGCTCCCTCCCATATATCTGTCTCAGGCCCCCATGTGTCCAGCCTGCCCCCTTATAAATCCATCCTGGCCTCCATGTGTCCAGCCTGCCCCCCCATATATCCATCCTGGCCTCCATGTGTCCAGCCTGCCCCCTCCCATATATCCATCCTGGCCTCCATGTGTCCAGCCTGCCCCCCATATATCCATCCTGGCCACCATGTGTCCCCTCCCATATATCCACCCCAGTCCCCCATGTGTCCAGCCTGCCCCCCCATATATCCATCCTGGCCTCCATGTGTCCAGCCTGCCCCCCCACATATCCATCCTGGCCTCCATGTGTCCATCCTGCCCCCCCCATATATCCGTCCTGGCCTCCATGTGTGCAGCCTGCCCCCTCCCATATATCTGTTCTAGCCCCCCATGTGTCCAGCCTGCCCCCCCCACATATCCATCTTGGCCTCCATGTGTCCAGCCTGCCCCCCCATATATCAGTCCTAGCCCCCCATGTGTCCAGCCTGCCCCCCCCCATATATCATCCTGGCCTCCATGTGTCCAGCCTGTCCCCCATATATCCATCCTGGCCTCCATGTGTTAAGCTTGCCCCCCCATATGTCCAGCCTGCCCTTCCCCCTATATATCCATCCTCGCCTTCATGTGTCCAGCCTGCCACCCATATACCCATTCTGCCCCCCCTTATGTGTCCAGCCAGCCCCCCCTCATGTGTCCAGCTAGGCCCCCCCTTGTGTGTGCAGCCAGGCCCCCCCTTGTGTGTCCATCCAGGCCCCCCCTTTATGTGTCCAGCCAGGCCCCCTCTTGTGTGTCCAGCCAGGCCCTCCCTTGTGTGTCCAGCCAGGCCCCCCTTGTGTGTCCAACCAGGGTTCCCTCTTGTGTGTCCAGCCAGGCCCCCCTTGTGTGTGCAGCCAGCCCCCCCCTTATATGTCCATCCAGGCCCCCCTTGTATGTCCAGCCAGGCCCCCCCTTATGTGTCCAACCAGGCCCCCCCTTGTGTGTCCAGCCAGGGTTCCCCCTTGTGTGTCTAGCCAGGGTTCCCCCTTGTGTGTCCAGCCAGGCCCCCATCCCATTCTGCATCCACTCATATGTACACACAGACAGATACCTCTTACCTTCCTGCGCTCCCGTGTGGTGTCCTCCTTCTCCGGCGGCTGAGTTGCGCGCTTCCTTCGCAGCAGGCGCATGACGAGGATGTCATATGCCGGCCGGCAAAGGGAGTGGAGCAGCTTCAGCTGCTTCACTGGGACGTGCGCCGCAGCGGTTCAGGTAATGAACTCCGCGTGCGCGCATCCCTGCATAGACTGTGCCTGCGCTTTTAAAGGGCCCGTGCCCCTTAAAACCACAGGGTTTTGTTTTTTTTTCATTCTCTTCTCCCCCCTCTACTCTGCAGCAGGGGGCGGGGCCCAAGGGGTTTCTGTGGTCCCCGACCTAAGGCCTCATTCAGACATCCATTTCACATGTGTATTCTATCCATGTTTTTCAAAGATCGAATATAATGGATAAGTGTTCTATGGGGCTGTTCACATCTCTGCGTTTTTTTTGAGGACCGTACATCTTCACCGCAAAATAATTAATAATATGCTTGAATTTTTGATCCGAGTCACTGATCAAAATCACCTGTACAAGTCTGTTTATTGCCGTTGTACTTATCTGTTTATTGAATCATAGTAGTCTCAAAAATTATCATTTAATGCAAGACACTTCACCAAATCTACGGTACATACCAAAAAAAACTGGGAGAAGTATAATAATATCCCAGGATAAGAAGAGATGGAAGCAATAATTAAAGGGAATCTGTCACCCCCTGGGAGATATCAAACCTCTACTATGGGCATACAGGTTATAGAAATGTAAATCTGGCCATACCTGTATGGCCCATAGCAGAGGTCTGATTGCAGAGAAATGTGTTTTTATCAACCCGATTTTGCACAGGCTTGGTGTCCCATGGACACCAAGAAATCCCCACCTATCTTCTTAGTAATCTCCGAAATCCCCGCCTATGTGTTTAGTTAGCATATTGCCCTCCTCCCCTGCATGTCACAGGGCCCTGCGACGTGCACTGTTTTCCCTCACTTCCCGCGCATGTGCAAAGTGCCGCTCACATAGAGCACGCTTTGTTTCCTCCTGGCCACCTTTGTCTGTGCACGGCACCGCAGGGTTCTATTGCGCAGGCGCCGGGGAGTCACTGTGACTCCCCGGCGCCTGTGCAATAGAACCCTGCGGTGCAGTGCACAGACAAACTGGGTCGGGAGGAAACAAAGGGCGCTCTATGTGAGCAGCGCTTTGCGCATGCGCAGGAAATGAGAGGGAACAGTGCACGTCACAGAGCCCTGTATGCCCATAGTAGAGGTCTGATATCTCCCAGGGGGTGACAGATTCCCTTTGATTATTGAAATAATACATTAAAACCAAATATAAAATGACAGTGAAAGCCTCCAAAAGGGACACAAAAAAATGCCTGAGGAACCATTAATATAATGAAGGGGTCCACAAGGGAAAATTGACAAGGTCATTAAGCTCTAAAGTGCAAATGCAAGACTTTAACCTTTCTTATTTCTATATTAAATGAATGATGGGCCCCAAGAATTATGTTCGCTGATGGGCCCTATATTCTCCAGTCCGACAATGGGTGGAAAGCATGCTGGATTTGGAGATCAATGCAGTTCTCATCTTTTTCATTGTTTTAAAGAAATGTTTAGAAGGGTTATCCACATGTTATTTTATTTTATCATGGGGCCAGTGTGCTCCAAATATAAACAAACGCATTATTACCTGTTAATAAAACAAAAAAGATAGATAAATTGGATATTCCCAAAAATGTATAGTGCCCCTGAATAAAGTTAAAAAGGTTGGCCATTGATCTGTATTTCAACAAATGTGTTGTTGACATGATTTCATGGCACTTAAATTAATCTCTTGAGTAAGGTTCAAGGTTTAAGTAAGGTTTAAGGTTCTCCTCCTGCTCTTCATAGTGCAGCCACTCACAGACTGCACAGCTCTCCTGACCACATATTGTCTTGTGACCAGATCTGTCTATCAGTCTCCTTCAATTGAAAAACACTTCTCATGGGAAACTGCAATAGATGGGATTTATGGAACAAAGAATTTCCTTCAAAGTCAATGTCGTTATTACATACAAGGTAAATGAGGAGGCCGGATCTTCAGAACTCATCGATCCAAAAGTGTATGATTCTACAGTCACTACAACAATATTCATGTATCAGTTTAATAGTTTTTAAGAGTATTGTTTGCTTTGCTAGATAGGTATAACTTCTTGGTGACCCATTTGTATTGTGTGTTTTGTTTATCCCCCACCTTTTCTCCTTTTCCCCCTCTTGTTCCCCCCATCCCTTTTAACCTACTAATTCATATCCCCATTCCCTCTATTATTAAAAATGTTTGTGAAAATGTCAATAAAGATAATCTGTTGAAAAACATAGTTTTCTCAAAAAGCAGGGAATAGAAAGAAAAATAGAAGGGAATTGAAAGAAAAATAGCAGTTTTAGATGCTAAACTTTGTTTGGTGGCTAGAGAGTTAAAGGGAACCTGTTACCAGAAAAATCACTATTAACCTGCAAATATGGGGATAATCTGCAGGCTATTAGAATTACTAACCTGCCTGGCGTCTGCACATAGCCAAATGCAGGGAGAAAATTAACTTTATTACCTGGCAGAATTCACGGGGTCGGCACCGGCGCTTGTTCAATCACCGCTCTAAGTATACACAGAGTGCCAGCTGTAACCGCATCCCCGGCTATGACTGACAGCCAGCCACGACTGACAGCCAGCCCCAACTGACAGCCAGTGCCAATGCAGAGCCAGTGTCGGCCTGCGAAAATCTTGTGTCATAATGTGCATGCACAGTCCACGATGTCCTCACGTGTGCAGTAGAAATCCAGCTCAAAACCCATACTGTACTTTTTGCTATTAGTTGCAACATATCTATTGATGTTAGTAACCAGTCAGGAATGATCACGTGTCATGTTCAACATATAACATTTACTCCAAAGTTTTATCACATTAAGTTTCAGACATACTTCCTAAATTGTTATACTTTGCATTTTATAAAAAACAAGATGTTTGCCAAAGATAATTATTTCCTTTCTTTGACTATATAGTATACTTACCGGGTGTATATGATCAGTGATCAAAGTCTATGGCAATTAGGAGACGTCTCTCCTGCTGTGCTGACCCCATTGCTGTTCTGTTTCAGCAGTGCTGAATTCTTGTTATCTACATACAGTACAAGAAAAAGTGAAACATCTATTTGCTACACGGTTGTGTTTGAAACAATCATTTATTGTAAATTTTATTTGAAGGCATTGTATTAGCAGAAAGACGATTTCACACATCCATGAAAGGTGAAATACCGGGCACGACCAATGGGAAGTCCGACCTTAGCTAACTGTCTCATAGGCACATATGAAGCTGTAGGGTTGGGAAAGTCTTTCAATCCGAGCACAGACTTGGGAAACTGGCCTTACCTAAACCATTTTAACAATTGTGTCACAATACCTTGTTTTGAAATTATTGTTCTTGTAATTATACATAAATCAGGGGAAAGATGTCTGTTAGCACAACACGTGTGCTGAGACGTAGGAAAGATTCAGGTACTTTAAGAAATTCTTCTTACAATTCTCATTCCGCTGTGATTACTGTTTCTCCTGGTATATTAACTGTAGAGAACACCAGTGTCTTCTCTTTCCACCTTTCATTTTAGTAATCCTGAAGAATATAAAAATGCTAAAAGTATATAAAAATAAAATGATAATGAAACATGTTAACAAATATTACAAAAACAGATATCTTGCTATAGCATCCAATCTGATTATTGTTTTCTCAACTGCTCCAGAACATGATGGAATCTGGTTGCTAACAACGCAATCAATTTTTTTTATTTTTTCTATTCTATTACTATTATAAGTTAGGAATATTGACGAAAATCTGGATATCTTGGTTAACCCTTTCAGCTTCTTTTCTTTTAGTGCTTTCATTTTCTCCTCCCCTTCTTCTAAGAGTCATAACTTTTTTATTTTGCAGTCTACATAGCCAGGTGAGGGTTTGCTTTTTGCAAGACAAGTTGTATTTGTGAATGACACTATTGAGTTTGCCATAAGTTGGGTAAAATGGTGAGATAAATGCAATTCTGCCATCTGTTTTTGGATTCCTTTTTGCAATGTTCAGTGTGCACTAAAAATTACCTGGCAGCATGATTCTTCAGATCAGTATAATTATGGTGATACAAAACTTGTAGATTTTAAATACAGATTTTTTTCTGGTTAAGGAAAAATGTCTTATTAAAAAAAAGGTTTCTGTTCTAACTTTTTTTATTTTTCATTTTTGGACCTGTGTGAGAGCCTGTTTATTGCAAGTTTATCAGTTCTATTTGGTCATGGCCCCACTATCAGTATTTGGTCAGTATTCGGTCAGTATTTTTTCTCAGGAGTGGGAGCTAAAACCAGGTGAGGAACAATTAGAGAAACGGTATAATAGAAACAAGTCACCAATTCTGCATTTATCACCCACTCCTGGTTTTGTCTCCCACTACTGAGAAAAAAAACTGACCGAATACTGACCAAATACTGATAGTGGTGCCGTGGCCTTAGTTCTATTTTCGGATACACAATGCTTTGATCACTTTTTATTTCATTTTTGGTGGAGGAGCAGTGCTTGTGGCTGAGCTTCAGAAGGATACTTTGATGGCAGTGATCGGGACATTTAGGCCATGTTCACACTTTTCAGTAGTTGGTCAGTATTTTACATTAGTATTTGTAAGCCAAAACCAGGAGTGGAACAATCAGAGAAAAAGTATAATAGAAACATGTCACCACTTCTGTATTTTTCACTCACTCCTGGTTTTGGCTTACAAATACTGATGTATAATACTGACCAAATACTTAATGTGTGAATGTGTCCTTATAATACTCCTGGCTTCCATGGTAATAAATCAGTACCCAGTAATCATGTCTTGAGGGGAAGGGTAATGGGCACCCAAATAGGCATGCAGGGCAGGCAGTAAGGATCCATTTAAATGCCTGTGATTGCCAGCAGTATTTAAAATGGTTAAACGGCAGCAATTGGAGCTAGCTCCTGTTGTTTCTGATAGAGAAAGGTGCTAGCTGTGTTATATACTGTTATATACAGGGTGCACCATATACCCGCACATTGCATATAAGGTTGCAGGTTGCGGGAAGGGATTCACTTCATCACAAAGACATAATAAGGGCTCATGCAAATGTTCGTGCAAACCGTCCGATCACAGACCACAATGCACAAAAGAGTCACAAGTCTCCTGACCAGAGAATGACAGCTTCATGAATTTTAATGAGGATGTCATGCTTGGGTCAAGAGAGTCTCAGCTAGTCCATCCATTGTGATCCGTGATCGGACCAATTTGCACAGACTTCTGCATGAGCCCTAATATTAACATTAGCGATTAACGTAATTTGATCCAGCAACCACATCAATTTTCTATGGCATTTTGACAGGAGCCCTGTGAACCGTCTCCTACTTACCGGTATCCCCAACGCCTATTCTGATTAGTAGGCTCAGCGCAATGTCATGCGTGTGAAATGTTGCAACGATGACGTTGCACCAGGTCTAAGAGATCAGAAGAGCAGCTGAGGATTTCGGCAGGTAGGAAACGGTTCCTGGGGCTGCCGTCTAGTGGGCTCAGAATACTGATATGGCCACTGAACCAGGTTCCAAGTTTTGTTAATGTGATTCTTTTTTTCCTCTTCTTCCAAGAGCCATAACTTTTTTATTTTCCCGCTTACATAGCCTTATGAAGTCTTTTTTTTATTGCAGGACGAATTGTACTTTTGAATAAGACCATCTAGTTTACCATGCAGTGTACAGGAAAATGGAGAAAAAAAATCCAAGTGCGGTAAAATTGAGAAAAATAAACGCAATTCTGCAATTGTATTTTGTATTTTGTTTTTATGACAATTATTGATGAGCAATTAAAAATTAAAATTAAAAATGAGCAATTATGATTCTCCAGGACAGAACAATTACAGCGATATCAAACTTGCATTTTTTTTAACCTAAGGTTAAAAAAAATTAAATTCTGACTTTTTTCCTTGTTTTTCCCTTCCTCCTTAGATCGTTGGGGTGACAATTTACATTGTTATTATTCTTAATCTGTATTGCTCATTATATATGTTTATTATGTCTTCCCCTTTTCCTCTTTTATATCTTAAAAATCCCCACAATAAAAACTATTTTAACAACAAACAACAAAATTTAGAAACTTCTAAAGAAAAAACAACAATTTTTGCTTGTGCTGCCATGTTACAAGACCTGTAACATTTTCATTTTTTGGTCGGTAGAGCTGTGCGAGAGCTTGTTTGTTACATGGCAAGCTGATATTATTAGCATTTTGTGGTATATCTGATGTTTTGATCACTTCTTATTGCTTTTTTTTTTTTTGCAGAGTTGCGGTGACCCAAAAAAACACTTCTATGTTGTTGATTTTTATTCTTTTTACAGTTTTTAACAATCAAAATAATTAATTTTATATTTTGATCACATGTTACACGCACTCCGCTAGGTTCAGATAGGGGCGAGACAGGTTACATGAATTCTTTGGAATCCTGGGGGAACCGTTACTCATGGTGACCATAGACCATGTGCTGCAGCTTCTCTCAGGCACACAGGGGTATTGACCCTCAGGCACAGACACGTAGGTTGTTTCACTTGCTGACCAGTCACACTTGACCAGAGTTCTCATAAACGGTAGAACAGTAGCATTTAATAAGAAGCCGCACAGCCACTTCAAGTTAAGTCTTATGAGCAACAGGCTCCAGTGACAAAAAGTACAGTTTCCTTAGCGGCACAGCGGTTCACAGTCTTCCCAGTAGTACAGGACAGCACAGTTCTAATGCAAAGGCACATTAATGAACACAGCATTCTTTACAGCACAGTGAGATGGAGTAGGGGGAGGGTTTGCTGAGGGAGATGATGCCTGTGACACCATTTCTTCCAGTCCTTATCTTTCTGCCTGAGAGTACTCTGCACTCTTAGTTCAGGAACTCTACCTGACCTGTGCTTAGTTTCACTCCTGACTTGAATCCTTTTCACTTGCAGGGGTGCTTCTGTGAGACACAGAACGCACACACCACTTTTCTCTTTGGCTTCAGCCAGACAGTAAACAACTTCCCCACACTCCTCCTGGGGCTCTGCTAAAACACTGCCCTTCTCCTGTGACTGTGTTAACCCCTCTAGTTGCTGGATGCTTCTGGAGCACAACACTTCCTGTCTCATGTGCTTGTGTTACTTCTAATAGTTGCTGAATGCTTTTAAAGCAACAGCACTACTTCTGCATGTCACACTCTGCAACAGCACTACTTCTGCATGTCACACTCTTCCCTCCTTTTTTAATGTCGTCTTCGACATTCGTCTTAATTGGTCAATCTGAACAATTCTGAGACAGTGGTGAAAGTTGGATAACTTTATATACAAATAGGCATTGTGGAATTGGTATAACGTTCATAAGCATTGATAACAACCTAATCTTACGACCTTTTTCTTGTAGGATGCCTGTAAGAAATAAACAACATAATTAAAACAATCAGCATCTCTTCAGCTGGAGCTTTACGTATGTCTTCAACTAGCTCTCTCTCTCTATTCTTTAACAGTTCTTTGTTTCTACAAAGTCTTTTAAGGAAAATCAAAGCATGAAAACGAGTCTTTCCACCAGGCAACATCTTCCATACTGCCTCTCGGTGTTGAATACCACTCAAGTGGGCTTACCTGGTTCACAGGCAGAAATACCTGTTTCCAGTCGGCAGTCCTTGGCACTTGACTCGGTTCACCAAGTGTCTCATACGTCAGCATCATGGGCCTCCTCACTTCTCGAGTCGACATCCTCCTGGTGGGTTGTTCCTCAGAGATCACGGGTTCTTCAGTCACAGAAGTTTCTTCCGCTGCACTCATTTCCCGTGCTTCCTCAGATGCTCATGGAGCTGCTGTTATGTTCTGCTACCAAAGCTAAGGAAAGAGAGGAGATCTGTCCCTACTATAGGACTCAGCTGAATCCCTACGATGTAACAGGGAACCTGATCCTGCGATCAGACCTGCTAAAGTCCTAATCTAGTCTGTACGGAGACCTATAGATGTGGGGAGGGAATCCCTACAAGTACTAAGGACTGGGAGGAATATGGGACACCTCCTAACAGAAATAGTAGCAGACAGACGAACAAACAAAATAGATAGAACATAGAGGTCCGTAGACCAAGCAAACTAACAGAGCTAGATACAGAGCACAGGCTAGCTAGAAAGTAGATATACAATGGAGTCCAGCAAAGCCAGAAGGGCGGAGCAGGATTAAATAGGCCAACAAGGTCATGTGACCAGCAAAGGAAAAAAAACCTAACAGCAAGGTTCTAACAGTACCCCCCCTTCTAAGAGGATCCTCCGGATCCCCTAGGACCAGGCTTATCAGGAAATCTCCTGTGAAACGCTCTGATAAGTCTGGACGCGGAAACATCATCTGACCTCACCCAAGAGTTATCCTCGGGTCCGAAACCTTTCCAGGCCACAAGATACTGCAAACTACCTCTATACCGTCTAGAGTCAAGGATGCGAGAAATTTCATATTCCCCGTCCTCCACCACCGGAGGAACAGAGGCAGAGGCGTCACCATCCGACACAACAGCTTTTTTTAACAGAGAGACATGAAAGACCGGATTAATTCTCCAGGAGGTAGGAACCTCCAACCTAGCAGCAGATTGGTTGACAACCTGAAGCACCTTAAAGGGCCCTACAAACTTGGGACCCAATTTCTTAGAAGGAATCCTCAACCGCAGATTCCTAGAGGACAACCAAACCATGTCACCAACAGCGAACAAAACCTCCTGTCGTTTCCTATCAAAGTAGTCTTTAGATTTTCTGTTGGCCTCCTGAAGATTACCACGCACATCCGTCCAAACTCTTTCCAAATCACCGGAAAAATTCTCCTCCTCAGGCACGGCAGATCCCAACTTGGAGAACGACCCAAACGACGGATGTCTCCCAGAACAACAAAAAAAAGGCGAACAACCAGCAGAAGAAGATGTATGATTGTTCAGAGCAAATTCGGCAAGTGGCAGAAACTCAGACCACCCCTCTTGATTGTCTGCCACAAAACAACGCAAGAACTGCTCAACATCCTGGTTTTTCCTTTCTGTCTGGCCATTAGATTCAGGATGATATCCGGACGAAAACGACAAATGAATTCCCAACCTGTCACAAAAGGCACGCCAAAAACGAGCCACGAACTGAGGACCCCTATCAGAAACAATGTCAGTAGGAACGCCATGAAGTCTGACAATTTCCTTGACAAATGCCTTAGCGAGAGTTTTAGCGCAGGGCAGTTTGACGAAGGGAACCAAGTGACACATCTTGCTAAAACGGTCCACGACCACCCAGATGACAGTAAAACCCTCAGAGGGGGGAAGGTCAGTTATAAAGTCCATAGCCAAATGTGTCCAAGGAGCACTGGGGACCTCCAAAGGACAAAGTAACCCCGCAGCAGGAGTATGTGAGGACTTAGATCTAGCACATATAGTACATTGGCGCACCCACTTAATGACTTCCTTCTGCCATCCAGGCCACCAAAAACTGCGACCCACCAGTCTCTTGGTCTCAGAGATTCCGGGATGACCTGCCAACCGAGATTCGTGACACTCAACAAACAAATCTCTCCTAAAGGTCCCAGGCACAAACAACCTCCCATGAGGAGTGTTAGATGGGGCATTCTCCTGAGCTTTAAGAATCTCATCTTCCAAAACGGAGTCTAAAGCAGCTATCACAACACCTTCTTGTAAAATGTTTTCCTCTTTCTCAGCACCGACTATGGGAGAAAAACTGCGAGACAAGGCATCCGCCTTAACATTCTTAGTACCAGGGATGTAAGTAACGGAGAAATTAAACCGCGAGAAAAACAGTGCCCACCTAGCCTGACGGGCATTCAGGCGCTTGGCAGCATCAAGATATATCAGATTTTTATGATCCGTAAGAACCTGAACGGGAAATTCCGCCCCTTCCAAGAAGTGGCGCCAGTGTTCAAATGCGAGTTTAATAGCCAATAATTCCCGATTACCAATATCGTAATTCAATTCAGTCTCCGAAAAATTTTTTGAAAAAAAAGGCACAGGGATGTAATCCATCCCCGTTATCCTGAGACAATACTGCGCCAACCCCCACAGAGGAAGCATCAACCTCAACCAAAAACGGCCTAGTAACATCAGGCTGCATAAGGATGGGAGCAGAGGTGAACCTCTCCTTGAGATACACAAAAGCTTCAATGGCCTCAGAAGACCACTGAACCGCATCAGCACCTTTCCTGGTGAGATCAGTCAGAGGTTTGACAATACTAGAAAAAATTTTTATGAATTTTCTATAGTAATTGGCGAAACCCAAAAACCTCTGTATCGATTTCAAACCAATAGGCCTAGGCCATTCCTGCACAGCCTGAACCTTAACCGGATCCATCTCAAAACCTTTGCTGGAGATAATGTAGCCCAAAAAACTAATTCTCTGTACAGCGAACTCACATTTCTCCAGCTTAGCAAAAAGCGAATTGTCCATTAATAACTGTAATACCTCACACACGCTCCGCCAATGAGACTCCAGATCTGGCGAATAAATCAAAATGTCATCCAAATACACAACCACATTTTTACCGATCAAAGGTCTAAGGATGTCATTAATCAGATTCTGAAAAAATGCAGGAGCATTAGTAAGACCAAAAGGCATAACCAGATTCTCAAAATGACCCACAGGAGTGTTAAAAGCAGTCTTCCATTCATCACCCTCCTTCATGCGCAACAGATTGTATGCCCCCTTAAGGTCAATTTTAGAGAACCACTTGGCCCCCAATAACTGGTTAAACAGATCAGGAATCAATGGCAGTGGGTAAGGATTGCGTACCGTAATTTTGTTAATCTCACGAAAATCCAGACAAGGACGTAAACCGCCGTCCTTTTTTTTTACAAAAAAAAATCCAACCGCCACAGGAGACTTAGAGGGCCTAATGTGACCGGCGGCCAAACTTGTCTGTATGTATTCCTCCAAAGCCTTCCTCTCAGGAATAGTAAGGTTAAATAAACGACTTTTAGGAAGAATCGCTCCAGGGACAAATTCAATAGAACAATCATAGTCTCTATGGGGAGGCAAAACCTGCGATTCCTTCTCAGAAAAAACTCTCCAAAAATCCTGAATAGGAACAGGCAATTCTCCCCTATCCAAAGCTGCAATACGCCCGTTACAACACTTGTCATAACATTTATGGCTCCAGGATTTAATTTCACTGGTAGACCAATCCAGTACAGGATTGTGAAATTTTAACCAGGGCAAACCCAATATTACTGGAGAAGGCAAGTTATTCAACACTACCAAATCCAATTTCTCATGGTGAACACCATTAATAGTGAGAGGAAATTCACTGACCTTGAGAGTAATATTCTTCAAAGGGGAGCCATCCACAGAAACCACAGCAATGGGGGATGATAAAGGTTCAGGTTTTAAATTGAGTTTTTCCACGAATCCCCCATCAATTATATTCAGTGTAGACCCGCAATCAACAAACACCCGAAATTCCATTAATTTTTCCTGAGCAATCGTGGAAGCAGCTAAAAATATACCCTTGGAATTTAAACAGGCAATACGGGCGTGACTGACCATTTTTTTTTCTTTCTTCATACGAAGCTCACAGCCTTTAATCAAATGACCAGATTTTCCGCAATAGAAACACAAGCCTTCCGAAAAACGACAGTCTTTTTCTTGAGAGCGAGGTGCCACCGATCCAATCTCCATCGGTTCACCACTGTTAGTACACACATTATCATAACCAGAAACTGACATAGCAGAGGATTTGCTCTCATTAACCCTAGCACGCAGTCTTCTATCCACCCGTATAGCTAATTGCATAGCCTGTTGCAAATCCTCAGGTGTAGGATAAGCAATTAGCAGGTCTTTAACCCTTTCACTGAGCCCAGCAAGAAATAGACTTTTCAGAGCAGAATCGTTCCACCCTGTTTGAGTGGACCAACGACGAAAATGAGTACAATATTTTTCCACATTACCTGATCCTTGTTTTAAACGTCTCAACTCAGTCTCAGCTGATGCCACACGGTCAGGATCATCATATAATAATCCTAAAGCAGAAAAAAAACTATCCACTGATCTGAAGCATGTATCACTAGGTTGCAAAGAAAAGGCCCACTCCTGAGGCTCTTTGCGCAAAAGTGACATTATGAACCCTACGCGCTGGGATTCATCCCCAGAGGACTTGGGTCTCAAACGAAAATACAATAAGCAAGCATTTTTAAATGAAAAAAATTCTCGATGTTCACCAAAAAATAAATCCGGCAAACATACCTTAGGCTCCAAGAAATATGCTCCAGGACAGTTACTCACGTGCTGACGGAGCTCGGCCACTTCCAGAGAGAGTCCCTGCAGGTGTTTAGCCAAATCCTGAACCGACACCATGATGGAACAAAAAAAAAAAAAAAAATCTTTCCTTAGAGAATTTGCAGGCTGGACTTACTGTTATGTTCTGCTACCAAAGCTAAGGAAAGAGAGGAGATCTGTCCCTACTATAGGACTCAGCTGAATCCCTACGATGTAACAGGGAACCTGATCCTGCGATCAGACCTGCTAAAGTCCTAATCTAGTCTGTACGGAGACCTATAGATGTGGGGAGGGAATCCCTACAAGTACTAAGGACTGGGAGGAATATGGGACACCTCCTAACAGAAATAGTAGCAGACAGACGAACAAACAAAATAGATAGAACATAGAGGTCCGTAGACCAAGCAAACTAACAGAGCTAGATACAGAGCACAGGCTAGCTAGAAAGTAGATATACAATGGAGTCCAGCAAAGCCAGAAGGGCGGAGCAGGATTAAATAGGCCAATAAGGTCATGTGACCAGCAAAGGAAAAAAAACCTAACAGCAAGGTTCTAACAGCTGCCTCTGTAAGTTCCTGTCCTGTACTTCTCCTGAGTCGCTTGTTTCCGCATGGTCTGGTAATTCCGCTCCTCCTGAGTGTCGATCGGTCTCTTCAGGGACTGATGTTCAATCATCAGATCTCAATTGGACTTCATCTTTACTCCTTGGTACGAACTCTGGAGCCTCAGGACTTAATTCACTCTCCTGAGGATGGTACATCCCTCTCCTTGCCGGTCCGAGAAATACAACGGTGTGTTCTTCTTCATCGGAACTTTCAAGGTCACCACATACACCTTGTCTTCCCAGTACAAACAAAGTTTTCCTGGACCGCCTTTCTCACATACGTTCTTGACTAGCACCCGGCTTCCCGGTGCCAATTCTGCTCCATAACATTTTTTGATCATAATACTCCTTACTCTTGCTCTGTCCTTTTGTAACCACTTTGGACGCTATGTTGTATGCCTCTGCAATCCGTTCCTTCCATTTCCGAAAGTACTTCGGATACGTTCTGTAAGTCTCTGACACCGGAGTATCGAACATGATGTCGATTGGCAGTCTTGGTGATCGTCCATAAAATAGGAAAAAGGGTGAGTAATCCGTTGCATCACTCTTTGTGCAGTTATAGGCATCTACCACTTTTGACAGAGAACTATTCCAGTCTTTCTTTTCATCAGCTGTTAAAGTGCACAACATCGACAATAATGTCCGGTTAAAACGTTCCACTTGTCCATTACCCTCTGGGTGATAGGGCGTTGTGTGGGATCTCTGAATTCTACAGTACTTTCCTAGCTTGGCAAAGAGTTGGTTCTCAAATTCTCTTCCTTGGTCATGGTGTAACCTCGTTGGGAACCCAAACCTCAAAGCAAAATCATTGAAGATCTTCTCTGCCGCTGTTCGACCCGATTTATTGGTGGTGGCATATGCTTGAGCAAATCGAGTGAAATGGTCCATCGCCACCAAGATGTATTCGTAACCACCCTTGCACGTCTCGAGATGTAGAAAGTCTATTGAGACCATCTCAAACGGATACGTAGTTTGGATGTTGCCCATAGATGCCCGGGTTGATGTGTTCGGACGTTTATCTTTCAGACACCTACACTCCCTGGTTACGTACCTCTCAATATCTCTCTGCATGTACGGCCAGAAGAAACGTTCACGGATCAAGTTGGCTGTCCTTTCCACTCCCAGGTGTCACATGTTATCATGGAGTTCTTTGAAGACCAACATACGGAATACTCTGGGTAGTACCAACTGCCGGTTTTGTCCTCCTTTACGATACAGGATACCGTCTTCACTGAGATAGTGCTTCGTCCATTCTTTAATTAAAACAGTTGCTGCTGGTGACTCATTATCTCTCTCCTGTTTACTTGGAAACCCATTTTGGTCCACATAAAGTTGTATTCTATCATTTATCTGATCTTCCTGTTGTGCTCTACGGATTTTCCCTTTTGGTAGTTGTTGAATAGACTGGGGGTGATCTTGTTCTCTCCCTTTTATGGTGGTTTCCACCATCAACTGACACCACAATGGTGTGTCTTCCTCCTGATAAGCTTGTACTGCTTAGGTAGTGCTCTCAATTGCTTCCAGACTGACTTCCTCCAAGCATTCTTGCATGAACTTCTCAGGCTCTTGTGGCATTCTTGACCATCCGTCAGCATATGTATTGCATTTTCCTGGCATGTACTTGATGCTGAAATTGAAGTTGTAACGGGTCTGGGAGGCGGAACCTCTGGGCTACTATACAAGGGAGCGGTCCTTGTAAGGGAGCGGGTGGCGACCAGGCAGGCAGTCACAGCAGGTGACCGGGACAGTCTCTGGGTGTACGGGCAGGAGGTCACGGCAAGTGATCAGGGCAGTCTCTGGAAGAACGGGCTGGAGGTCACGGCAAGTGACCGGGGCAGTCTCTGGAAGAACGGGCTGGAGGTCACGGCAAGTGACCGGGGCAGTCTCTAGGTAAAGGGTAGGCACGACCTGTGATGGCTGAACCTCCAGGTAGGCTAGCAAGGCAGATGGAGGATGTGTGCTCCCAGGTGAGCAAGTGAGAGTCTCTGGAGTAGCAGGTGGTCACAGCACGTGACGGCGGAGCCTCCAGGTAGGCAAGCAGGTAGGTAGCGGAGAAGCGCTCCCAGGTGAGCGGGCAAGAGTCTCTGGAATAGCTGGTGGTCCCAGCACGTGACAGCGGAGCCTCCGGGCAGGCAAGCAGGCAGGTAGCGGAGAAGCGCTCCCAGGTGAGCGGGCAAGAGTCTGGAATAGCTGGTGGTCACAGCACGTGACAGCGGAGCCTCCGGGCAGGCAAGCAGGCAGGTAGCGGAGAAGCGCTCCCAGGTGAGCGGGCAAGCTGGTCCATAGACAGACTGACCGGAGTTGTAAGGCAGACCGTCGGACCTCAGGCAAGCAGGCAGGTAGCTGATGTGCGCTCCCAGGTGAGCGGGCAAGTTGGTCCTTAGACAGACTGACCGGAGTTGTAAGGCAGACCGTCGGACCTCAGGCAGGCAGGCAGGTAACAGGAAATCAGGCAGGATTAGGACAGCAAGCTGGCAGGAATCTGGCAGGTAACTGGCAGGTAACTGGCAACGGGACCTGAGGGCTGAAGCAGAGTAGAACGGTGCAACAACATTGCTCGGGCACCTCCATTTTGGAGGAGGTGCCTTATATATGGTAAAGTCCTCCGGCCATTGGCCGGGGACTCCTTAGGACGGCGCGCGCGGCCCCTTTAAGAGGGAGGGCGCGCGCGCGCGCCCTAAGCACAGTGGCCGGGAAGGAGCGCGCGCTGCCAGCAGAGCGGGAGAGGGACGCCGGGCACGGAGCAGAGCGGTGAGGGGAACAGCGTCCCTGCCTAGCAGAGGGCAGGGACGCCGGCACTACAGTACCCCCCCCTTTAGGCCCCCCCTTTTTTAGGCCAGATAGAAATTTAGCTAGGATGAGAGGGGCATGGATGTTCTCCCGGGGCTCCCACGTTCTCTCCTCAGGACCAAACCCCTTCCAATCTACCAGAAAAAGGTCTTTCCTCTTACCCTTTTGGTGGCAAGAATGTTCTCTACCTCAAACTCGTCCTCAGCAGAAACCGGAGCAGGAGGCGTACCTGTAGACTTGGAAAAAGAGTTAAGCACCACGGGTTTGAGGAGAGATACATGGAAGGAGTTAGGGATCCGTAAGTTGGCCGGGAGTTTCAATTTATAGGCCACCGGGTTGATCTGACTGATGACCTCCAGAGGACCGATGAACCGAGGCCCTAACTTGTAAGAAGGTATCTTGAGTCGAACATATTTAGATGAGAGCCAGACTTTATCTCCTGGACGAAATTGTGGAGGATCCAGGCGTTTTTTGTCAGCGTGTCTTTTCATACGCTCGGGTGACAGAAGGAGTGCGGACCGGGTACTCTCCCATATGGAGGAAAATTTGCTAACGAGAGATTCCGCAGCCGGGTTGTCCACAGAGGTGGAGACAGGAAAAGGAATCCGAGGATGCTGACCAAAGACTACAAAAAACGGGGATTTGGAGGAGGATTCGCTCTCGTGATTATTATAAGAGAACTCGGCCCATGGTAGGAGATCCACCCAGTCAGAATGGTGGGCATTAACGAAGTGCCGGAGGTAACTGGTCAGGTTCTGATTGATCCGCTCCACTTGACCATTGGACTGTGGGTGGTAAGCGGAAGAGAAGTCCAGGGTGACGTCTAGTAGTTTACAAGTGGCTCTCCAGAAACGTGAGGTGAACTGTACCCCACGATCCGACACGATGTGGAGGGGCAGGCCATGAAGACGGAAGATGTGGCGGATAAAGTCTTTAGCCAGCTCGGGTGCAGACGGAAGGCCTGGCAGGGGAATAAAGTGAGCCATCTTGGAAAAGCGGTCAGCGACCACCCAAATGACCGTACAACCGGCAGAGACGGGGAGATCAGTTATAAAGTCCATTGCTATATGCTGCCAGGGGGCAGCAGGTACAGGAAGCGGAAGGAGGCGTCCGGCTGGCAGATGTCTCGGGACTTTGTTGCGGGCGCAGGACACACAGGCAGAAACAAAGTCTATTATGTCCTTGTGCAGGGTAGGCCACCAATAGTGCCGGGCAATAAGCTGGAGGGTCTTTTTCTGACCGGCGTGGCCAGCTAGTTTAGACGAATGGCCCCAGTGTAGGATCTTCTCCCGATCAGGTACTGAAACAAACGTCTTACCGGGAGGGAGACGATTTAGACTCACGGGAGCCACCTGCATTACTCTGGCGGGATCGATGATATGTTTAGGTTCTTCCTCGAGATCGGACACCAGAAAGGATCGGGACAAGGCGTCTGCTTTGACGTTTTTGTCAGCCGGGCGAAAATGAAGAACAAAATCAAAGCGAGCAAAAAACAAGGACCACCGGGCTTGGCGCGGGTTAAGTCTCTGGGCATGCTGGAGGTAAGCCAAGTTCTTGTGGTCAGTGTAAATTATTACCGGATGAAGAGCCCCCTCGAGTAGGTAACGCCACTCCTCCAACGCCAGCTTGATGGCCAATAACTCTCGGTCTCCTATGGAATAGTTGCGCTCAGAAGAGGAGAAGAGTTTGGAGAAGAAGCCACAAGTTACCATTCTCCCGGAAGATGATTTTTGAGTAAGTACCGCTCCGGCTCCAGAGGAGGAGGCGTCAACTTCCAGGAAGAACTGCTTGTTGCCGTCCGGGCGATGCAGCACCGGGGCGGAAGAGAAGGCCTGTTTTAGGGAAAGAAAGGCCTCCTCTGCTTCGGGCGGCCACTCTTTGGGATTAGTACCCTTACGGGTGAGCGCGGAAATTGGGGCAGTCCGGGAAGAGAAGTGCGGGATGAAGAGGCGGTAATAGTTGGCGAAGCCCAGGAACCGTTGAATAGCCTTCAACCCCTCTGGTCGGGGCCATTTCTCGATGGCAGACAGTTTCTCAGGATCCATTTGTAGGCCGGTCTGAGAGATAATGTAGCCCAGAAACGGAAGCGAGGTCTGCTCAAAGAGGCACTTCTCATATTTAGCGTAGAGATGGTTCTGCCTGAGCCTGAGCAGGACCTGACGAACATCCCTCCGGTGAGTCTGGAGATCCGGAGAGAAGACCAAGATGTCGTTCAGGTACACCACTACGCAGGAGTAGAGAAGGTCCCGGAAGATGTCATTGACCAACTCTTGAAAGACGGCAGGAGCGTTACAGAGGCCAAAGGGCATTACCAGATATTCATAGTGGCCGTCCCGGGTGTTGAATGCCGTCTTCCATTCATCCCCCTGACGGATACGAACCAGGTTGTACGCCCCACGGAGGTCCAGTTTGGTGAAGATTCTAGCCCCCCTCAGACGATCAAATAATTCCGGAATGAGCGGAAGGGGGTACTTATTCTTCACCGTGATCTGGTTAAGGCCTCTATAGTCTATACAGGGACGGAGAGAGCCGTCCTTCTTTTTGACGAAAAAGAAGCCTGCTCCCGCCGGGGAGGTAGATTTCCGGATGAATCCCCTGGCCAGATTCTCCTCAATATATTCGGACATCGACCGGGTCTCAGCAGCGGATAATGGATAAATACGCCCACGGGGAGGAGAAGTACCAGGTAACAGGTCGATAGGGCAGTCGTATGGTCTATGAGGGGGTAGTGTCTCTGCCTCCTTTTTATTAAAGACATCAGCATAAGACCAATAAGGAATCGGAAGTCCAGGTAGATTAGCTGGGGTAGGAGAAGGACGGACGGGATGAACGGGAACCAGACAGGTCTTATGGCAGCCCTGTCCCCAGCGAAGGACTTCTCCGGTCTGCCAGTCAAGAACGGGTGCATGTTTCTGGAGCCAAGGTAGGCCTAGCAAGAGGGCGTGAGAGAGTCCAGGCAGAACATGGAAGGAGATACTTTCAGAATGCAGCATTCCCACCTGCAGAGTAATGGATTCGGTGATGAGTTGGATGGGGCGTGGTAAGAGCCCCCCATCCACGGCAGCAACAGACAAGGGTACAGCCAGAGGTTTGGTGGGGATGCGGTATTTCTCTACCAGGGACTGTGAAATAAGATTCCCGGCTGCTCCAGAGTCCAGTTGGGCTAGTTCGAAATAACGGTTCTCCCCGTAGACGATTGAAACTGACAACAGCAGGGATGGAGAGGATTTATTCTTTTCTAGGTGGACCTCTCTGAGCGAACCTAGACACAGGCGTTTCCCGACCTCTCCGGGCAGGCACGGATCCGGTGCTCCTTACTGCCACAGTAGAAGCAGGTCCCCTCGGCACGGCGTAAGTCCTGACGGGTCTTGACCATCTTGGTCTGGTCGACCTGCATAGGCTCAGGAGGGTGTACCTGGTTAGAGACAGAAGGAGTGACGGGTTTCTGAAAAGTAGGAGCTAGACGTGGTAACCTCCTCTCACGGGTGACCTCTCTGGCACGCTCCTGGAACCGTAGGTCAATCCGGGTGGCAAGAGTTATTAAGTCATCGAGAGTGGTAGGAATGTCCCGACCGGCAAGTTCATCTTTAATACGGCCGGACAGACCCTCCCAGAAGACGGAAACCAGAGCGTCGTTATCCCAGGCCAGCTCCGAGGCAAGGGTACGGAACCGTATGGCATATTGGCCCACGGTGAGACTTTCCTGACGGAGGCGTAGCAACGATGATGCGGATGAGGTCTTCCGTCCGGGTTCGTCGAAGACTTTCCGGAAAGCCGTGAGAAAAGCAGGCAAGTTGGACACCAGGGGGTCTCCTCTCTCCCATAGAGGATTTAGCCAGGCCAGGGCCTCCCCGGTGAGATGGGACATGATGAATGCAATTTTGGCTCGGTCAGAGTTAAACTGCTGGGACAATAGTTCAAAGTGCAGGGTGCACTGATTTATGAAGCCCCGAGCCTGGGCTGAGTCGCCTCCGAAGCGAGGAGGTGCAGAAAGCCGAGGTCCGGGGTAGGATATCATGATGTTAGTGGACAGCGGAGCTGCCGGATTGCGAGACATGGCACTGGCGGAGGTTGTTGGTGGAGCAGTCAGAGTGTCCAGGCGAGTATTGACATTCCGCAGGTGACCCAGGATGGACTCCTGTTGGGACCTTTGACGGGACAGTTCATGACACAGGTCCGAGAGCGAGGGAGCTTGGGTGCCACCGGGTTCCATGGCCCGAGCAAACTGTAACGGGTCTGGGAGGCGGAACCTCTGGGCTACTATACAAGGGAGCGGTCCTTGTAAGGGAGCGGGTGGCGACCAGGCAGGCAGTCACAGCAGGTGACCGGGACAGTCTCTGGGTGTACGGGCAGGAGGTCACGGCAAGTGATCAGGGCAGTCTCTGGAAGAACGGGCTGGAGGTCACGGCAAGTGACCGGGGCAGTCTCTGGAAGAACGGGCTGGAGGTCACGGCAAGTGACTGGGGCAGTCTCTAGGTAAAGGGTAGGCACGACCTGTGATGGCTGAACCTCCAGGTAGGCTAGCAAGGCAGATGGAGGATGTGTGCTCCCAGGTGAGCAAGCGAGAGTCTCTGGAGTAGCAGGTGGTCACAGCACGTGACGGCGGAGCCTCCAGGTAGGCAAGCAGGCAGGTAGCGGAGAAGCGCTCCCAGGTGAGCGGGCAAGAGTCTCTGGAATAGCTGGTGGTCCCAGCACGTGACAGCGGAGCCTCCGGGCAGGCAAGCAGGCAGGTAGCGGAGAAGCGCTCCCAGGTGAGCGGGCAAGAGTCTGGAATAGCTGGTGGTCACAGCACGTGACAGCGGAGCCTCCGGGCAGGCAAGCAGGCAGGTAGCGGAGAAGCGCTCCCAGGTGAGCGGGCAAGCTGGTCCATAGACAGACTGACCGGAGTTGTAAGGCAGACCGTCGGACCTCAGGCAAGCAGGCAGGTAGCTGATGTGCGCTCCCAGGTGAGCGGGCAAGTTGGTCCTTAGACAGACTGACCGGAGTTGTAAGGCAGACCGTCGGACCTCAGGCAGGCAACAGGAAATCAGGCAGGATTAGGACAGCAAGCTGGCAGGAATCTGGCAGGTAACTGGCAGGTAACTGGCAACGGGACCTGAGGGCTGAAGCAGAGTAGAACGGTGCAACAACATTGCTCGGGCACCTCCATTTTGGAGGAGGTGCCTTATATATGGTAAAGTCCTCCGGCCATTGGCCGGGGACTCCTTAGGACGGCGCGCGCGGCCCCTTTAAGAGGGAGGGAGGGCGCGCGCCCTAAGCACAGTGGCCGGGAAGGAGCGCGCGCTGCCAGCAGAGCGGGAGAGGGACGCCGGGCACGGAGCAGAGCGGTGAGGGGAACAGCGTCCCTGCCTAGCAGAGGGCAGGGACGCCGGCACTACAGAAGTCAGCTAGTTTAGCGACCCATCTCTTACCCATTGCATACAGTTTGGCTGTAGTAAGGACATAGGTCAAAGGGTTGTTGTCAGTGTATACCTCAAACTCTTTGCTGTAGTAGAGAAATCTCTAAATCATTCACAGATAGCCCATTTTAATGCCAGGAAGTTCAATTTTCCAGTATGTAGATGGTAATTCTTCTCGGCGTCTGTCAACGTTCTAGAACCATAACCGATGACTCTCATTTTTCCATCTTGATGCTGATACAGGGCAGCTCCCAGTCCAACTTGAGAAGCGTCACAATCAAGAACAAATAGTAAATTGAAATCAGGATATCCCAAGATGGGTGGTTTTACCAGGTAGTCTACTAGTTCTTCCAATACCTCTAGGTGGTCTGCTGTCCAGAGAATGGGCTGTTGGGACAAAACGGCGTTGTTTCTTTTAAGCCCGGTCCTACCCGCATTCTTCTTCTTCTCCCTGGGTGTTGTTGTCTCTGTCGCCCCCCCCAAGAGGAGGAATAGTGGGGCGGCAAACCTGGAGAAGTTCCAAACGTAAGTACGATAGTAGGAGAGGAATCGTAATATCTGCCTCAACTCCCCGACGGTAGAGGGCCGCTTGGCTTTTAAGGCCAGTACCAGAGGGATTTCTGTTGGGTCCATGGTATATCCTTCTCTGGACACAATTTTCCTTAGAAATCGGACTTGTCTTTTGAACAGTTCACACTTCTTTGTGGTCAACTTAACTACGAGTTGTTGATACCATTGTAATACGGTCCTCACGTGTTCAACATGCTCCCGAAGGTTTTGCTGTGTATCACATTGTCATGCAAGTACGGCTGGCAGATATCGTCCCTCAATCCTTCTAAACATGTCCCCATGCTCCTCTGGAATTCTGATGAAGCTGAACTGAGCCCAAACGGTATGCGGATCCACTCGTATAATTACCACGATGTGATGAATGCTGTCAAGGGTCTACTGGACTCTTCAACAAACCCTTGGTGGTATGCTTTGCCCTGATCGAGGACAGAGAACCAGGTGCTTCCTGATAGGCTATCCAGCATATCTTGGATCTTTGGTATCGGGTGTCGATCAGGTACTGACTTTCGCTTTAGTTCCCGGTAATTGCAACAGAGTCTTGACGTACCGTCCTTCTTCCTAACACAGACAATAGGAGAGGAATAAGACGACTTTGACCTTTGGACCCAACCTCTGTTGATGAGATCTTGTAAATATTTTTTCACTTCACGATGTAATGGTTTTGGCACAGACATGTAACTTCTGGTTACTGGGGTCGTGTCTTTCAAATTGATTTTCAAATGCAACGACGGGATACAGCCTATATCAGAGTCATCTTTGGAGAACGCATGACCCTCTTCTCTCAGCATCTGTTTTGCTACCACTAGATCTTCAGCACACAAGTGTTCCAGGGGTACTGGGGGATCCCAGGACCCCAAGGTGGGCTGCGCAATTTCCTCCCCTGGGCAACTCCTGTTCTTTGGTGGGGAGACTGAATTCACTGTAGACCCCTGGGCTGATCTCACACTGGCTGGATATACCGTTTTAACGGTTTCAATGTGCCCTAACACAGTCTTTCGATCCAGTCTAATTTTGTGTTTCTTAGTATTCATCAGCGGTACTGTCACTTGAGCAAACCCACCACTAGGAATCGTAAGCACAGTCTCACCTTGAACTAGGCCTTCAGGAAGTTCTGAGGAGTCTTTTGGCACAAACAGTCTTTTCTGGACTTTTCTTCCTGGTTCTACCCAGACTCCACACCTCACCCCCATCATTTGGTTTGCAGGAATGATGGTTGGGCGCAAGCCTACCTTGACTTCTTTTAGGTCCATTGTATTCTGTGCTTTCTTTACTCTATGAATCACGTTTTCCGCCACGGAGTTGGGTATGGCGAGCGATGTGGTGATTGCATCCACCACCAACACCCCTGTCTTGTGTTTCGTGATGACCTCACTGATTATATTATAACCCAGGATAGGATCCTCCCCCACGATCTGATCACTGGTCACGAGAAAAGGTACCAAAAGCTTGATGGTGTTGCTTTTCTTCGTGGCCCTGAGTTGGAAAGTCACTTCCACCCAGCCTATGAAAGGGATTTCGGTCTGGTTGTTCCACTGGTCCCAAGAGTTCTTTGGCAGGTAGCGCCTTCTCCATTCTTCATTTAAAAAGCTCGCTTGGACTCCTGTGTCCCACAGTGCTTTTACTAGGAGTCCATCTAGCTGGCACTGTATAAAACACCTTTCACCGATTAGGCTGATGAGGCTATCTTTAATGACTGAGGAATCCTCCTCCCAGGAGTACATTGTTTGACCTCCACACTGGGCATTAAGTAACTATTGCCCCTGCCTCCCTTGCAGCTGTTGTAGATGGGAACACACTTGGGGATAGTACTGACGCAGCCATTTTACCTCATGTGCCGTTCTGGGGTTTGGTGAGATTTGGATTTGATCTGGAGCCTCCTCATTGTCGTGGTTACCAGTCGCCCTGCACTGGTAACCTCCTTTCTTTTAACCCAAACGACCGTGACCATTGGTAGTCCTTGGCATAATGTCCTTCCTCACCAAATCTTAGACAGTGGACACTCACCGTACTCTGATTTGATGAATGGCATGCTTCACAAGCTGGGTATCTTCTGTTTTGGAACCCACTGCTGGATCTGAGGGATACCGGTTCTGGCCTGGAACGAATCAACTTTTTCACCTCAATCAACTCGGCTCGCAGTTATCCCATTACTTCCTCCCAGTCAGCACTGGCAGGCCTCTTTTTTGTTGGTGATTTAAGGTTCCCTCTCAGAGGTGGTACTGAGGGTCTCCATGATGATCTTCGACTGGCCACCGGGAGTCTCAAACTTCAGCTGACTCATTTTGGTGATTTTAGGAGCAGAGCCTTTCTTTAACTTCTGTTCGCTCTCTGACTCCAAACTAGCGGCCTCATTCATTTTTTCAATTAGGACTTCGTCCAAAATGCCAGGATGTTCTAGGTACTGTTTCAGCTGCAACTTGATATCTTTGCTGATTAATCCGGTTCCCAATGATCTCAAGAACTTCTTCTGGACTAGTCCAGCAGCAAACTTCTCTTCCACTTCTACATCTCTGGATGCAAACAGCAGTTTATTCTTCAGTTCAGTTGCTCTGAACAAGAAATTTTGGGGTGATTCATTTTTTTTCTGTGAGAGGTTAATGAGTCGGTGGAACAATTCTGAAGTACTCTCTTCTTTATAGTGCCCTTTTAAAATCATCTTCAGCTGTTGCAAGGTCCATTGACTTTTCATTTCTAGCATACTACGGAGGTTCAGTCTTGGGCTGATCGCTTTCACCACCCCTCAACAATCTCATCTGGCTGGTAGCCTTTCTGTAAACCTGCATCGATCTGGTGCAACAAGTTCCTATAAGACACACTCTCCAATCTGTCCCAGGATCTTGAATGCTTTCCTTATGGTGATTTGCGGTGTTAGAGAGGACTGTATCCCTGATTTATCTAACCCGAGCAGGTTAAAGGTCCTGTCTGAGTCTATCACCCGTTCAGAGATTTTGGTCGATTCCTGCAGGGCTGTTGTAAGGGCTTTGAATTGTTCTTTCAATTCCTGTAGTTCAGTCTGTGGACGGAGATTCTCGCTTTTGGTAATTGGTGCCGCCCCTCCATTCTCCAACTTCAACCTGGTTAGAAACTGTGTTAGATCCTGGAGGAATGTCCCCATGATGTCTTCAGCTTCTTTCTCCCCCAGCTAATCCATTTTTGCTTTAATGGAAGCTAACAGATGCCTGCGGTTGTGTGTTTTGGAAATTTGTTCTATTGACATCTTTATATGTTCTGCTACTGTTCTCAATTCTTCACAGGTTAATTGTAGAAGCAGCTCACTAATTCTGTCCATTTATATTTCCACATCCATTGCTGCTAGTGAGTTTTTCTTTAGGGCTGGTCCCCTTTAACTGGTGTAGCAGAGTTGAGTTGAGGTGCTGTGCTGCTGTGTTTTTCCAGACACTTTTCCTCTTCTCCCTCTACACGCTAATTCCCATTCAGGATTCCCCGTATGGGCCACCAATGTTACACGCATGCCGCTAGGTTCAGATAGAGGCGAGACAGGTTACATGAATTCTTTGGAATCCTGGGGGAACCGTTACTCAGGGCGACCATAGACCATGTGCTGCAGCTTCTCTCAGTCACACAGGGGTATTGACCCTGAGGCACAGACACGTAGGTTGTTTCACTTGCTGACCAGTCACACTTTACAAAAGTCCTTATAAACAGTAGAACAGTAGCATTTAATAAGAAGCCACACAGCCAGTGCAAGTTAAGTCTTATGAGCAACAGGCTCCAGTGACAAACAGTACAGTTTCCTTAGCAGCACAGCAGGTCACAGTCTTCCCAGCAGTACAGGACAGCACAGTTCTAATGCAAAGGCACATTAATGAACACAGCATTCTTTACAGCACAGAGAGATGGAGGGGGGAGGGGTTGCTGAGGGAGATGATCCCTGTGACACCATTTCTTCCAGTCCTTATCTTTCTGCCTGACAATACTCTGCACGGTTAGTTCAGGAACTCTACCTGACCTGTGCTTAGTTTCACTCCTGACTTGAATCCTTTTCACTTGCAGGGGTGCTTCTGTGAGATACAGAACACATACACCACCCTTCTCCTTGGCTCCAGCCAGACAGCAAACAACTTCCCCACACTCCCCCTGGGGCTCTGCTAAAACATTCTCCTTCTCCTGTGACTGTGTTAACCTCTCTAGTTGCTGGATGCCTCTGGAACACAACACTTCCTGTCTCATGTTCTTATGTTACTTCTAATAGTTGCTGAATGCTTTTAAAGCAACAGCACTACTTCTGCATGTCACACACACTTTTATGGACACGGCAATACCTATTGTATGTTTTTTGAATTTTTAAATATCTTTCTTGTTAATGGGGGAAAAAGGTGGTGAATCTATATGTAATGATTTATTTATTTAAATTTATTTTTACTATATCTTTACTATTTTTGTTAGTCGCGGGCGTCGAGAAGCGTGTGGATCGGCACCCTGGCAGTACAGGGTAAATGCCGCTGTCAGAAAATGGCAGCAAACTGTAATATGTTAGCAGCGAGTGAAGCTGAATTCCACCAGCAGATGTTAGAAGTAGATGAGAATGCTCATCATTAAGGGAGTAATTATCAGGTGAGTGTGGACACACAAACCCAGGAGACTGGGGCAAATGGCTGGAGGGCATGTAGAGGGGCGAGCACTTGAACGAAGAGGGACACACAGGGAGGCAGAGAAATGACAGTCGTTGTAACGGGGCCGAGTGGTGGAACCTCTGTGCCTTGGAACAAGGAGGGACCCCGAGGGGCAGGTGTTAGTCAGGGCACGACCTTGTAATTGAGCAGGTGGCTCCCACGGGTCAGATAGCGGGAACTGACCGGTGTAGCGGGTGGACACAACAGGAGGGTAGCAGTCTCTGGGTGAGCAGGCGGGTGGTCACGGCAAGTGACGGCAGAACGGGAAAGAGTCTCTTGGCAGGCAGGCAGGTGGTCACGGCAAGTGACGGCAGAGCAGGTAAGAGTCTCTTGGCTGGCAGGCAGGTGGTCACGACAAGTGACAGCAGAGCCTCCAGGAAGGCTAGCAGGCGGGTAGCAGGTGAGCGCTCCCAGGTGAGCGGGCTAGCAAGTACGGCAGGTAGCAGGCAGGTAACTGGCAGGTGCTTCCTGGTCCGTAGGAGGACTTGCCCATAGACAGACTGGTGGATGCTTGAGACCGACTGTCGGGCTGAAGAGCAGACAAGCAAGCAGACTGGACTGGTAGTCAGGCTGGCAACGGGACCTGAGGGCTGAAGCAGAGGTGAGTATGCTTTGCAACAACTTTGCTCGGGCACCTCCATTTTGGAGGAGGTGCCTTATATATGGGAGGTCCTCCGGCTATTGGCCGGGGACTCCTTAAAACGGCGCGCGCGGTCCCTTTAAGAGAGGGGGAGCGCGCGCCCTAAGCACAGTGCCCGGGAAGGAGCGCGCACCGGCAGCAGCGAGGGAAGGAGTGCTGGAGGACGCCGCGCCCGGAACAGGAAGGTGAGAGGGGCGGCGTCTCTGCCTAGCAGGGGGCAGAGACGCCGATGCTACAGTCGTGTTTGGAAGGATAAATGCACAATATGAGCACAGTCCAATAACAGTTTGTTCGGTTGCAAATCCCAAAGTGGAGCACATCATGGTGGACATTGGGGAAGGTTGCCAAACTTGTCCCAGTCAAGACAGGTGCACAGTACTCAACCACCAAGGCCTTTATGGGCCTTTTTTCATATACTGGAGCATAATCATGCTGGACCAGAAAAAGGTCTTCCTCAATTGTCCCCGCAAAGTTGTAAGCATACAACTGTCCAAAATGTCTCAGTATGCTAAATCATCTCACTAGAATTACCAATTTTACTGGCCCATCCCTGAAAAATAACCCCATAGAATTATCCCTCCCCTTCCAACGTTTACACTTCAGCACACACAGGGAGACAGTAATGTATGCCTGGCATTTGCCAAACTCAACCATCAGACTACCAGATAAAAGAGGGTGATACATAACATCACTCCACAGGACATGTTTCCACTGCTCCAGAGTTCAGTTGTAGCCTGCTTAACACCACTCCACTTGTCATTGTGCTTGGTTATATAAGGCCTGCATTCAGCTGGTTGGTTATGGAAACCCAGGCAAAGAAGCTCCCAGCAAAGGTTTTGTGCTGTTATTAATACCAGATGAGGAATGTAACTCGCCAGAGCGCAGGTGACTATTATGCACATCAGCATTCAGTGACCCTGCTCTGTAGCTTTAGGCATAGCTCCCAACCGTACCGGATTCAGAGGGTCTGTCCTGCGTCCCATCATGGCAGAGATTTGTTGAGCTTCTATACTCACCTCTCCTCTCTGACGTCTTCATCGCTTGATAGATCCTCCTCCTCGGGGCTGATCTCTGCAACAATTAAATTGTATTATTTACTTCTTCTCCCTCTTGGCTCCCCAGGACTTGAAATCGCATCTCCATGTGCACAGGCTGTTCATCTATCCAGGAACCACAGCCCACAATGATGTTGATAAGAGAATTTGGTAATCTTGACCTCTATTGCAGGCAATCAACCCAGAAACAGGTTATACATGTCCATAGAGATACATTGTGTATGCAAAGTATTTTTATGGTCCCTGTATACTGAGGTGAGTATAGTTAGTCTCCCCAGGTCTCAAACCCACAACCTTAATATTGCAGACAGGCGCTTAAAGGGGTTGTCCACTACTAGGACAACCCCTTCTTGATCTAAATGTTTGGCCCCGATAAAATAGAAAAGCTTATACTCACCTCCCATGCCAGCAGTGTAGGCTCTCATGCGGTTGTCGTGACACGTGACCCTGGCGCCCAATCATCGCTGGCATCACTGTCTCCACCGTTGGACAAATGAAACATGAAGAGGAAGTCCGGGCTGCAGCTGCTCTCTAACATCCTCTTCAGTTCGATAGAAGGCGGGGCAGTGACTCCAGCACTGATTGGACACAGGGTCACCTGTCACAACAACAGCACGGAAGACCCGGGGAGAGAAATTGCCAACACTTTTTTTATTTTATCAAGCATGGGGTATGACAAGGAGTTGTTCAAGTAGTGGACAACTTCTGTAAGCTACTGAGCCACAAGCTGTGATGACGAGATGGAGAGAATTTTGTGTAATTGATCAGTATTGCAGGCCCTAACTCTACAAGCAGATTGTACTGGGAGAAATACACTGCTATGTGCAATGTATGTATTGTATTTGTATTCTAGAGTTTCTAGAGTAATAATAAGAGATTTTTCCATCCTATAAAATTACTAAAAAATAATAAGGAAAAACACTTGATAATTAGTGATGAGTGAGCACTAAAATGCTCGGGTACTCGTCTTTCCTTGGGTCGAGTAAATTGGAACGCTTGAGAGCTTGGTCCGAGTAATGAGCCCAATGTCAGTCTATGGGAAACTCAAGCATTTTCCCGGCGGCGGTCTGCAGAGGGCCTAAAAATTGCCCAAATCGACGGGAACAGTGCTCAAATGAAATGGGAAGACCCCTGAAAGCATTTTTGACTCCCAGGTCACTGCTGTCAACAACGTTGTCAGAGGTATTATGCCACTTTTACGGACTCACAATAAAACATGCAAAATCGAAACCAAAATGGATTTTCCTGGGAAATATGTTAAAGAACATCCTTTCCAGGGTAATGACTTGTATATAAGGCAAAATAAATAACCAAAACCAAAAATGCTCCTCCACACCTTGGTTTATGTTAACACGTAGCGTTTTTGATGAGTTTTTGCACTTTTGCATTGCTTTCAACCAATACAAATGCATTCATCGTGAAATGTTATTTTAACATTTTACAACCTTATCTGGCCATGTGGTGTGTGACACATCATCAGACACGAACAAATAAAGTAGCACACTGTAACACTGAGTATATAGATGTGAAATATGAAATATGAATAGCATAACTGCTATAAAAAATAGAAATAAATGAAAAATTTTTTGAAAATTTTTTTTAGCTCATGAAATATGAAGTATGGAAAATGAATAGCATTACTGCTGTAAATAAATGAGAAATCTTAGCGCATAAATTGGCCAATTCATGTGTACCTGACAGCCGCGGTAAGGCGTTTCTCGATGTCAGGACCTACCAATGTGAATACCTCTCTAAGAGACCTCCGTCTGCTTATGTGTGGGAAAGACAGATCCTGATGCATTTAAAACCACCTGCGGCATGGGGGTGGGGGTGGAGTGCTCAGTCAACGCTAAATCTAGTAACAAAGAGAATGACGGCACTTCCACTACAAAAACTAGGTGTGAACAGGTGCTTACTAAGAGCAGCTACCTCCATATATAATGAACAAATAAAGTAGCACACTGTAACACTGAGTATATAGATGTGAAATATGAAATATGAATAGCATAACTGCTGTAAAAAATAGAAATAAATGAAAAATTTTTTGAAAATTTTTTTTAGCGCATGAAATATGAAGTATGGAAAATGAATAGCATTACTGCTGTAAATAAATGAGAAATCTTAGCGCATAAATTGGCCAATTCATGTGTACCTGATAGCCGCGGTAAGGCGTTTCTCGATGTCTATTTTTCAAAAAGTTTTTCATTTATTTCTATTTTTTACAGCAGTTATGCTATTCATATTTCATATTTCACATCTATATACTCAGTGTTACAGTGTGCTACTTTATTTGTTCATTATATATGGAGGTAGCTGCTCTTAGTAAGCACCTGTTCACACCTAGTTTTTGTAGTGGAAGTGCCGTCATTCTCTTTGTTACTAGATTTAGCGTTGACTGAGCACTCCACCCCCACCCCCATGCCGCAGGTGGTTTTAAATGCATCAGGATCTGTCTTTCCCACACATAAGCAGACGGAGGTCTCTTAGAGAGGTATTCACATTGGTAGGTCCTGACATCGAGAAATGCCTTACCGCGGCTGTCAGGTACACATGAATTGGCCAATTTATGCGCTAAGATTTCTCATTTATTTACAGCAGTAATGCTATTCATTTTCCATACTTCATATTTCATGCGCTAAAAAAATTTTTCAAAAAATTTTTCATTTATTTCTATTTTTTACAGCAGTTATGCTATTCATATTTCATATTTCACATCTATATACTCAGTGTTACAGTGTGCTACTTTATTTGTTCATTATATATGGAGGTAGCTGCTCTTAGTAAGCACCTGTTCACACCTAGTTTTTGTAGTGGAAGTGCCGTCATTCTCTTTGTTACTAGATTTAGCGTTGACTGAGCACTCCACCCCCACCCCCATGCCGCAGGTGGTTTTAAATGCATCAGGATCTGTCTTTCCCACACATAAGCAGACGGAGGTCTCTTAGAGAGGTATTCACATTGGTAGGTCCTGACATCGAGAAATGCCTTACCGCGGCTGTCAGGTACACATGAATTGGCCAATTTATGCGCTAAGATTTCTCATTTATTTACAGCAGTAATGCTATTCATTTTCCATACTTCATATTTCATGCGCTAAAAAAATTTTTCAAAAAATTTTTCATTTATTTCTATTTTTTACAGCAGTTATGCTATTCATATTTCATATTTCACATCTATATACTCAGTGTTACAGTGTGCTACTTTATTTGTTCATTATATATGGAGGTAGCTGCTCTTAGTAAGCACCTGTTCACACCTAGTTTTTGTAGTGGAAGTGCCGTCATTCTCTTTGTTACTAGATTTAGCGTTGACTGAGCACTCCACCCCCACCCCCATGCCGCAGGTGGTTTTAAATGCATCAGGATCTGTCTTTCCCACACATAAGCAGACGGAGGTCTCTTAGAGAGGTATTCACATTGGTAGGTCCTGACATCGAGAAACGCCTTACCGCGGCTGTCAGGTACACATGAATTGGCCAATTTATGCGCTAAGATTTCTCATTTATTTACAGCAGTAATGCTATTCATTTTCCATACTTCATATTTCATGCGCTAAAAAAAATTTTCAAAAAATTTTTCATTTATTTCTATTTTTTACAGCAGTTATGCTATTCATATTTCATATTTCACATCTATATACTCAGTGTTACAGTGTGCTACTTTATTTGTTCATTATATATGGAGGTAGCTGCTCTTAGTAAGCACCTGTTCACACCTAGTTTTTGTAGTGGAAGTGCCGTCATTCTCTTTGTTACATCATCAGACACATCCTGTTTCATTTATGATGGAGGGACTCTGAAAGTCACAAAGACTATTTTTATAGGGCCATAAGACGGCCCTTACTATTGTTAAAGGGCCAGCAGTCGACCCTCGCTATTGTTAGAGAGCCATCAGCCGGCTATGTTTTGTTGTTCCCATTATTAACGAGTGGGTCTCCTATACTGTTATTGCGTATGCAGTGACTGCAAGGGCTGCCAAAAATTTGGAGGCACTCCAATGCCCCTTTCAAGAGACGTAGAGGTCTGAGAGCCTCCTAAAAACTATGTTCCCATTATTAGGAAGTGGGTCTCCTATAGTGTTTGCCTATACAGTGAAGAAACGGCTGCCAAAAATTTGGAGGAACTCCAATGCCCCTTGCAAGAGACATAGAGGTCACAGAGCCTCCTAAAAACAATGTTCCCTTTATTAGGAAGTGGGTCTCCCATATTGTTTGCCTATGCAGTGAAGCAAGGGCTTCCAAAAATCTGGAGGAACTCCAATGCCCCTTGCAAGAGACGTAGAGGTCATAGAGCATCCTAAAAACAATGTTCCCATTATTAGGAAGTGGGTCTCCCCTAGTGTTTGCCTATGCAGTGAATCAACGACTGCTAAAAATTTGAAGGTACATATGGTGGTGATATGGTGTTGGAGGATAAGGATGCGGAAAAGGAGGAGGACAAGAGCAAACAGACAAAATCAGGAAGCATATACCCATGTCTGGATGTGAAGACAAAGGTGCATGGGAATAGAGTTAGACCTCCCCCAAAAAAGACACTGTATTTGAGTTTATGTTACGCTGCTATCATTCGGTGGTTGGTGTTTAGAGTCAGCCTGTCAGCATTTTCAGATGACAGGCGAATGCGCCTATCGGTTATAATTTCACCGGCGGCACTAAAAACCCGCTTTGATAAAACGCTAGCGACAGGGAAGGCCAGGACCTCCAAGGCATAGAGAGCCAGTTCATGCCACGTGTCCAGCTTGGATACCCAATAATTGTAAGGCACAGAGGAATCACGGAGGATGTTGGTATGCTCGGCAAGGTACTCACTCACCATCTTCTGAAACTTTGCCCTCTTTGTAAGAGTACCCCTGCGCCTCAGGGCCTGTGCGATGGGAGGGTCTGAGAAAACTGTCCCAGAACTTTGACAGTGTTCTCCTGCCTCTGCTGGACTGAACTTGTGTCTCTCTCGCCTGTACTCCTTGGTTGTCCAACGAACTGTGACCTCTGCCGCCAGCGTATTCAGATGGGAATTTTTTCACTAATTCCATAACAAGGGCCTTCTCGTACTGCCCCATTTTATTAGGCTTGTCCTGCAAAGGAATAAGAGACATAAAGTTCTCCTTGTAGCGTGGGTCTAGAAGCGTCATCAACCAGTAATGACTGTCACCAAAAATTTGGACAACACGAGGGTCACGGGAAAGGCAGTGTAACATAAACTCAGCCATGTGTGCCAGACTGCAAAGAGGCAAGACTTCCGTGTCCTCACCAAGAGGATGATTGACCATGCTCTCCTCCTCCTCTTCCTCTTCCTCCTTGTCCTCAGGCCATCCACGCTGAACAGATAGTATGGCAGTTGTGCAAGTAATACCGTCTATAGCGCAGGAAACTAGCTCCTGCTCTTCCTCCTCCTCTTCTTCATTGTCACCAAATCCACATTGGGATGAGATGAGGCTGGGCTGTGTGAAATCACCCTGTATGGTTCCTTGCTCCATCTCATCATGCTCTGGCTGCAATGCATCCTCTTTAATTGAGAGCAGAGAGCGCTTCAGAAGATAGAGAAGCGGGATGGTGACGCTAATTATGACATCATCGCCACTCACCATCTTGGTGGAGTCCTCAAAGTTTTGGAGGATGGTACATATGTCTGACATCCATGTCCACTCCTGAGGTTTTATGTGTGGAGTTTGACTTGAATACTGAAGGCCTTGTTGATGCAGGTAGTCAACAACTGCCTTCTTCTGCTCACAAATCCTTCCCAACATCTGCAATGTAGAATTCCAATGTGGGGACATCACACACCAGTCGGTGAGCTGGAAGCTGCAAACGCTGCTGAAGCACGGCAAGACCGGCAGAAGCTGTAGCTGACTTTCTAAAATGGGCACACAGGCGGCGTACTTTAACAAGCAGATCCGACAAATCCGGGTAGGTTTTGAGAAACGGCTGAACCATGAGGTTAAGCACATGGGCCAGGCATGGTACGTTTGTGAGCTCACCTATCCTCAGCGCCGCCACCAGGTTCCGGCCATTGTCACACATGCCTAGCTGCAAGTTCAGCGGTGTCAGCCACAGATCTGCCTGCTCCTTCAGAGCTGTCCACAACTCTTCAGAGTTGTGAGGCATGTCACCTAAGCATATTAGCTTCAGCACAGCCTGCTGCCACTTGGCCAAGGCAGTGCTGCAGTGCTTCCAGCTTGCGACTGATGTGGTCATTTCGGATATGGATGCTGAAGAGGAGGAGGTGCAGGAGCTGTAGAATGTGGGGGCAACCCTGATTGACCCAGGGCCCACAATCCTCGACGTCGGGAGGACGTGTTCCGTCCCAAGGTCCGACTGGGTCCCGGCTTCCACTATGTTAACCCAGTGTGCTGTCAGCATAATGTACCGTCCCTGCCCACAAACACTTGTCCAAGTGTCCGAGGTTAGGTGGACTTTCCCAGTAACTGCGTTGTTGAGGGCACGGCTACTGTTGTGGGACACGTGCTCGTGTAATGCAGGGGGAAATAGTGGTGGCTGGGGACCATGTACCGAGGGATGGCCGCTGCCATCAGGTTGTGGAAAGCTTCCATCTCCATGAGCCTAAAAGGCAACATTTCAAGCGCAAGCATTCGCGAAATGTGTGAATTTAATAGTGTGGCCTGTGGGGCGTTAGCTGCGTATTTGCGCTTGCATTCTACGGATTGGGGTAGGGACATCTGAACACTGCGCTGGGACAAGGACGTGGACGAGCTTGCTGATAGTGCTAGTTGAGAGTGTTCAACGACAGGTGCAGGGCGGGAGACATGTTGGCATGCGCCATGGACAGGGGATTGGCGTGCACGCACAACAGTGAAACAAGCAGTGGTGTCATCTGCAGACACTGTTGCTGGACCCTGGGGTTCGGCCTACTTAGTCGGGTGCTTTGCTGCCATGTGCCTTATCAGTGGTGCCTGGTGGTGGTCAAGCTGCTAGTTTTGCTACCCCTGCTGATGCTAGCCTGGCAAATGGTGCAAATGGCCTTTTTGGCGTTATCAGCAGAATCTTTAAAAAACAACCAGACTCGGGAAGACCTAACAGTTGTACTGGCAACGTTCGTCGTGTTGATGTTACGGGGAACGGTTGCCCGCCTTCTGTCTGCGGCCACCACACTGCTTGTTCTTGTCTGTTGTGGTGCTACGCCTCCCTCCCCCTGTGTGCTGCTGTACTCGCTCTGCATGTCACTGTGACACCCCAGGGGTCTGGTTGCCACAGTGATAGAGATATTACGTCTGAGAGCAGGTGGGAGGTCTCTTGGTCAGGAATCCTATGCATGCCACACCTCCTGCCCAGTCCTGGGAGGGGAAGAACTTCCCCTATATAAACCTAGGGCTGAGGCAGGGTTAGTGAGTAGAGAAGAAGTAGAGACAGAGAAAAGAAGCAAATATAGGAACAGAACATCAGGAGCCCTGTGGGAGCAGTGTTACAAGGAGTCAGGGGCTGGCAGCTGCAGAGCTCGCCCTGACTGAGAAGATTTCTTACCGGACCCGGAGTCCGAGGCTGTGGGGACTAACTCCTACCCAGCAGCAGAATCCGTCAGGCAGGGGATTCCAGGTCCTCTGGCCAAGAAACCCGAAGGCACGGTCACACGCATGGGACCAGCACCGCCGTCGCGCAGCGGAAGCTACTAGAATCATAGAATCATAGAATGGTAGAGTTGGAAGGGACCTCCTGGGTCATCTGGTCCAACCCCCTGCTCAAAGCAGGATTCACTAGATCATCTCAGACAGATGTCTGTCCAGCCTCTGTTTGAAGATGTCCATTGAAGGGGAACTCACCACCTCTCGTGGCAGCCTGTTCCACTCATTAATCACCCTAACTGTCAAAAAGTTTTTTCTAATATCTAATCTGTGTCTCCTCCCATTTAGTTTCATCCCATTGCTTCTAGTCTTTCCTTGTGCAAATGAGAATAAAGATGATCCTTCTACAATGTGACAGCCCTTGACATATTTGTAGACAGCTATTAAGTCTCCTCTCAGTCTTCTTTTTTGCAAGCTAAACATTCCCAAATCCTGCAACCGTTCCTCATAGGACATGGTTTGCAGACCAGTCACCATTCTGGTCGCTCTTCTCTGAACTTGCTCCAGTTTGTCGATGTCTTTTTTAAAATGTGGTGCCCAAAACTGTACACAGTATTCCAGATGAGGTCTGACCAAAGAGGAGTAAAGACCGATAATGACTTCACGTGATCTAGACTGTATGCTTCTGTTAATACATCCCAGAATTGTATTTGCCTTTTTTGCTGCTGCATCACACTGTTGACTCATGTTCAGTCTATGATCTATTAGTATACCTAAGTCTTTTTCACATGTACTGTTGCTCAGCTCTATTCCTCCCATTCTGTATATGCTTTTTTCATTTTTATTGCCCAGATGTAGTACTTTGCATTTTTCCCTGTTAAAAACCATTCTGTTGGTTGCTGCCCACTGCTCCAGTTTATTTAGGTCTTTTTGAATCCTCTCTCTCTCTTCTCTAGTATTAGCTATCCCTCCTAGCTTTGTGTCATCAGCAAATTTAATCAGTTTACCCTCAATTCCTTCATCTAAATCATTGATAAAGATGTTGAACAATACAGGTCCCAGGACGGAGCCCTGTTGTACCCCACTTGAGACATTCATCCAGCTGGATGTGAAGCCATTTACAACCACCCTTTGAGTCCGATCACTAAGCCAGTTATGAATCCACCTAACAGTTGCCTGGTCCATTGCATACTTGGTCATTTTTTCAATAAGGATGATGTGAGATACTTTGTCAAATGCTTTGCTGAAGTCAAGATATACTATATCTACAGCATTTCCCTGATCCACCCAGTCAGTGATTCTGTCATAGAAGGAAATTAAGTTAGTCTGACATGACTTGTTAGTTACAAACCCATGCTGACTCTGGTTAATCACTTCATTCTTATCCATGTACTTACATACATGTTGTTTAATAATTTGTTCAAAGATCTTTCCTGGTATAGAAGTCAGACTCACCGGCCTATAGTTCCCTGGGTCCACCTTCTTCCCCTTTTTGAAGATAGGAACAACATTTGCTCTTCTCCAGTCTTCTAGGACTTCTCCTGTTCTCCAAGAATTTTCAAAGATTATGGAGAGTGGTTCTAAAATTTCTTCTACAATCTCCTTCAGTACTCTGGGGTGTAATTCATCTGGACCTGGAGACTTGAACTCATTTAAGTTAGCTAAATATTCCCTCACAATCTTTCTGTTTACTGATAACTTGGATTCCTCTATTCCTTTAAAAGGACAGTGAAGATCAGTTGATGTTACATTTTCTTTCTGAGAGAAAACAGATGCAAAATAGGAATTAAAAAGTTCGGCCTTCTCAACATCCTCTCTTACCATTTCTCCATTTTCATCCTGTAAAAATCCTATAGCATCTTTGACTTTTCTTTTACTTTTGACATACCCCCAAAATCCTTTTTTATTGCTTTTGACATCTCTTGCAAGCCTTAATTCATTGTCAGCTTTAGCTAACCTGATACGTGCCCTACAGGATCTGCAGACTGCATTATAATCTTCTTTAGATATGCCTCCCTCTTTCCATTTAATAAACATTTCTTTCTTTCTTTTTAGCATGTGTTTAAGTTCTGTGTTCATCCATCCTGGTTTCCTTAAATGCTTCCCATTCTTCCTACTTTTCGGGATTGTTAACGATTGTGCTTTGAGAATCTCATTTTTAAAAATTTCCCATCCTTCCTGGACATTTTTATCCTTAAGGACATCCAGCCATTGGATCCCTCCTATTCTCTTTCTGAGTCTCTTAAAATCTGCCTTTCTAAAATCTAACCTTGAAGTTTGAGTCTTCACATGTCTTCCTCCTCTAGTTATCCAAAATTCTATAATAGCATGATCGCTGCCTCCTAGGGTCCCAGCCACCTTTACCTCCTCAACCATTTCCTCCCTGTTTATAAGGATTAGATCCAAAGTAGCAGATCCCCTTGTTTTCTCCCCTACCTTTTGGAAGATAAAGTTGTCAGCAAGAGAGGATAAGAATTTGCTTGACCTGTTAGTTTTACTTGAGAGAGATTCCCAACAAATGTCTGGATAGTTGAAATCTCCCATGACCACTACGTCATATTTTTTGGAGAACTTGGTCATTTGATACATAAAGAGTTCATCCATATCTTCAGCTTGCCCAGGTGGCCTGTAGTAAATGCCTACAATGGTGTCCTTTCCGTTGTTCTCTCCTTGTATTCTTACCCAAACAGTTTCCACAGAACTCCCAGTCTCTGAAGCTTCAATCTCTGTGCAGATATACGCTTTTCTAACATACAATGCAACACCTCCTCCTCGTTTATCAAGTCTGTTTCTTGCAAATAAGTTGTATCCTTTTAGCCTTTTATTCCAATCATGTGTATCGTCCCACCAAGTTTCAGTGATTCCAATGACATCATATTCCTTTTCCTGCATTAGTAGTTCCAATTCTCCTTGTTTGTTGCCCATGCTTTGTGCATTTGTATAAAAACATTTTAGTTTGTGATTGGTTTCTCTTCCTCCCATATTTTTATTATTTAGATTTTTTTGTCTTTGTTCTTCTTTTCCACTTCCAGTAGCAGAGATCTCAATAGTATTTGTCAGCTGTATGGCTTTTTCTGGCCTTTTGCTTCCCTTCCCACATTGTTCTAGTTTAAAGCTCTTCTGATGAGTGTAGCAAGGCGACTTCCAAATACATGTTTTCCAGTCTTCGTAAGGTGCACCCCATCTCTAGCAAGTAGTCCATCGTATAGGTAATTCATTCCGTGATCCAGAAATCCAAATCCTTGTTGACGGCACCATCGACGTAGCCAGTTGTTCACCTGTAGAATCTTATTCCACCTCATTGTTCCATGGCCATCCACTGGGAGGATGGATGAGAAGACCACCTGCGCTCCCAATTCTTTCACTTTCTTGCCTAAGTCTTCAAAGTCACTGCAGATGGTTTCCAGGTCCTTTCTTGCGGTGTCATTTGTCCCCACATGTATTAGCAGGAATGGGTAGTGATCTGTAGGTCTGAAGAGTCTTGATATCCTGTCAGACACATCTTTAATTTTTGCTCCTGGAAGACAGCACATTTCTCTTGAGGTTATGTCTGGTCTGCAGATAGCGGCCTCTGTTCCTCTTAACAGGGAATCCCCCATGACCACCACTCTCCGTTTTTTCTTCACAACATTCTTCTTTCTCCATCCAGGAGGATTCTGAGGGCTTACAAGGTTATTCATTGCTGGCAAAGTCTTATCTTGCTGTATTTCTTCATGGTTCTCCTGTGTGAGAGCCTGGTACTGGTTCCTGAGCAGTATGGGTGCCGACTGCCTCTCGATCCTCCTGCTTCTGTGGGTCACATGCTTCCATTCCTCTGTTTCGTCAGGTGCAGTTCGAATTTCTTCTCTTTCTGAATCATGAAGAGATAATTCTGCTCTGTCAAAGAACTCTTCACCTTCCTTAATGATTTTCAAGGTAGTTAACCTCTCTTCTAGATTTCGCAACTTTTCCTCCAACAGGGACACAAGCTTGCATTTCTGGCATGTGAAGTCTGGCTTTTCCACTGGCAAGTCTGTGAACATGTAGCAGGATATGCAGCTCACCAAATGGCTCCTGGACTCTTCCATGTTCTTATTGTTAATGTTCTGAAAACAGTGAAAAAAGCTTAAAAAAAAAGCTTCAAAATGCGGCGCGCGGTTTACCGATGTCCTCTTTTCAGCTCCAACAGCCAAAATCCAGTGTTCTTTGAGCTTGCGGAGACTCTTCACTTACCCCAAAATGCAGTGGGAATATGCAAATTATCTCCTCAGGACTCCTCCCCTGGTTTTGAGTCACCGGCCATACGGGTGAGCACCACACGGTACACTCAGGGACGTGGGCTACTTATACCCGCCTCTAGCAAGGTAGCCAGAAGAGTACAGTTAGTTTGGGAGGCCTACAACTCCGCCTGGCCAGGGGAGATCCCATCTGCTCAAGGACTGACCAGGCCCCAATCGCTAGCCAGTACTCCGGGAGGGTCTATCTTTGTCACCAGTAAAGACCCTGAACTACACCGTACCGTCTCCGAGTGGTTCCTGCTACCCCCATCATCCACGTCGGCTGCCCTGAGGCCATACCCCTCCCGTTGGGGGTTATACTATCACGCTGCACAATCCTACCACCGGCCTCAGCGGTCTGCCCTGCAGCAGTAGCTCCTTAGCTGTACTCAATGGGTGGCGTAGTCGTCCAACATCTACCGCTGATACATCGCCGCTCAGTTTGACTCCCTGGGCACGGACCGGGTCACCGCCACGAGACTACAACCCTCAACAGATCCAGCTCCGGGTAAGCTCCCGCGTGCGCAACGCAGCGCGACACAGGCCCAGGGGCGCGTCAACTTTTGGCGTAGTCGGCAGGATGCCGTGCCCGCAACCACCGGGTACTGCGTGCCTGAAAAAGACTGTTCAAACTTACCTGTGGTGAAGATTCCCGCCATCCGGCGCCATCTTCCGCTTCCTTCCCGCCATCGGTGGAGTTTTCCCGCCATCCGGCGCCATCTTCGACTTTCTTCCCGCCATACGTGGAGTTTTCCCGCCATTGGACGCCATCTTGAGGACGTCGCGCGGGAAGAAGAGGGGCGTGGACTCCGAAAGCGCGCGAGAACTGAAGCCCCGCCTCACGTCCGGACGTCGCGTAAGGTCCTGGAAGGAGCCCAGCAGACGCCGACGTCACAGGAGCGCGACGGAAGGTCCTCAACCCTGACGATCTACTGCGGAGCCGCGGCCTACGGAAGAGGATCATCGCAAGGTAGGCCACGGTCCACTAGGGGGGAGGAGGATGTCGGATACGGAGGAGAGCTTCACTGCCTCAACCCCCGCCAGCGCCATCGCTGCTGCAGTCATGCCTTTCACCATGCCCTATATCCCGGGAGCGGCCTGGCTACCCCAGTACTCAGGGGAGTCACATACCCTGCATGACTTTAGAGAAAAGCTGGATAGCCTCTTCCAGGTGTACCCCCTCACAGAAGAGCAAAAAGTGAGCATCCTGGTGGCCCAATTAACTGGGGCAGCCCGAAGGGAGGTAAAGTCCTGGCCACCTGGGGGGAGGACTGTCGCAGGGATACTAACCCGGCTGAGGGACACCTTTGATACCCGCACCTCAGCCGAGATCAAGCTTAGATTCTACGGGTGCAAACAGCGGGCACATGAGAGTATAAGGGACTATGCCCTGAACCTACAGGAGGCCCTGAGAGCCATTAAGCAGACCGACCCTGACGGCGTGGGAGACGAGGACAGGCTGTTGACTGAACAATTTATAGAGGGTTTATATTGCAATGCCCACCGAACCCAGTTGCGGGCAATGGCCTTACAGGACCCTCATCTGGGATTTGCACAGTTCAAGGACAGAGCCATCCGGGTGCTCCGAGAACCGGCACCAGGTGGCGTTGTGACCCACAGACGCCCCACTACTACTTACCACCAGGAGGCGGTGCCCTTGTCGGCAGGGCCTGTGGGAGCTGATGCGCAGGCTTTGGGCAATGACCCGGCTCCAGACCTGCACCATCAGGTCGAAGAGCTAGCTAAAAGCGTTGCTGCGCTAACCCGAACTGTGCAGTCTTTACAGGTTTCTACTCCAGGGAAGATCCAGCTGGCATCCGGACCGGAGGACATCCCGTGGCGTCGACCAAGGAGGACCCCACCGGCCAGAGGAAGACCCAGCGACCGATACAACGAGGACGGACGACCCATCTGCCGCCGCTGTAATCAACCCGGACATATGGCAAGGTACTGTCCTTTAAACTGGCACAACCTAGGGTAGAGGGCCAACCCCTAGGAAAAAGATCATCAGGCCCATCGAACTGGCGCGACAAATATGTGGGAGGACGTCCAGTCTTGCCTGTGGTACTGGATGGCATTCCTATGAGTGCCCTACTGGACACCGGGTCACAGGTCACCACCATCCCGTACGTGCTCTTCAAGCAGTACTGGAATGACTTGGATATTACCCGCTACCCTGACGACGACTTGAGTATCATCGCCAGCAATGGTCAGCCCGTGCCACAGATCGGATTTAAAGAGGTGACCATTAAAATTGGTAGAGTTGAACTGGCAGCACAGGGACTGATCATTGTAGACATTGACAAACACGAGAGTCACCCAAAGATAACTCTAGGAACTAATGTAATTGAAAATTGTCTTGCAGAGGTGATTTTCCTTTTACAGCAGGTTGCCAAGAACGCCAGCTCCGGCGAGCAGCGAGTGCTCCAAAAAGAGATCCGGGCAATGATGCGACGGCAACAGGTGGAACTCTCCGGCGGTGAGATTGGTAGCGTGAGAATGTGTGACCCTTTCCCTATTGCCATGCCCCCAAAAAGTGAAATGATGATTTGGTGCCGGGCAGCTATTGGTCTGAGAGGTAGAGATTACCAGGCAATGGTAGAACCAGTTTACTCAGACAGTAGGCCCACCATCTTGACAGCACGGGGGGTGGTTAATGTACGCCATGGGAGGGTGCCCGTTCGCATAATCAATATCGGGAAGAGGGAAGTGTACCTGCCCCGGTATGCCACGCTAGCCAAATTATATACCATTAACCAAAATGCTATACAATCTGTGGAACCCTTGCCTCCATCTCACCCGGAGGAAGGTAACGGCTCTAAGAAAACAATGGAGGACTGGTGTCAGCAACTACATTTGGGTACTAACTCCACTCCCTCACACCAGAAACAGGGAGTCTATCGGGTGGTTCAAGAGTACGAGAGAGTGTTTAGTAAACACCCGTTAGACTTCGGGCGAGTCAAGGGGGTAGAACACCACATCCCCACGGGAGACCATCCTCCCATAAAAGAGAGGTATCGACCCGTACCCCCTGCACACTACCAACACGCCAAGGGGATGCTTAGAGACATGAAGGAGGCTGGGGTGATCAGGGATAGCTGTAGCCCCTGGGCAGCTCCACTAGTCTTAGTCAAAAAGAAAGACAACACCATGAGGATGTGTGTAGATTACCGGAAAATCAACTGTATCTGTCACGGGTGTGTTGCCACGAAGATCGTCACGAGCACACAGCCTGACTTCTCGCAGCTGACTTGTTGGTGCTTTGTGTTTTCTCGGCAGTGTAGGAGTTAATTCTCTCTCTCTCTGGGCTAGCTGAGGTCCAGCCTCGCCCAGCTGCTATCAATGCTTCTTTAGTGAGACTCCTTTATATTCCTGCAGGTCTGTTTGGGAGGTGTCGGTGAAAGCTTTTCATTCTGACTTACAGAGCGGATCGTGGTGTTTGGAGTTGCTGAGATAAGTGTATTTGGAAGTGTGTTTTCCCTTTCCTCGCTTTATCATTTATCTCCTTTCCCGTTGGTGTTCCCTCTGTTGTAGTTGTTTAGAAGTTGTATGCAAGGTGGTTTTGGTTTTTCCCTTGTACTGTCTCGTTCGTCTAAATACTGTGTGTGGGCATATTATTTCTGGTTCCCTATTGTTGTGATCGGGGTCCTTCTCAGGACTAGATTACTTAGGTGCAGGGATCCTCAGAAGGTAGGGGTTACGCTGGCGGCCTGGACCTCTGTACCTTTAACAGTACCTCCAGGATGAGGGATTAGTCAGGGCCCCAGCTTAGGGTCAGCTTAGGCCCCCTACCTCCAGTATTCTGTGACAGTGTGACATTTTCACCGACCATCTTAGTTTTTCTCCAGCTACCATGGATCCAGTAGCCGGTCTAGCTCGGCAGTTGCAGAGTTTGTCCATGGGGCTGGCGGACGTTAGGTCCAAGGTTTTGCATCCTCTGGAGCAAGCCGGACCAGAACCTAAAGTAGCTCTCCCTGACAGGTTCACTGGGGGGCGGGACAAGTTTTTTGTTTTCCGGGAGGCATGCAAATTGTACTTTCGGCTGCGGCCTCGGTCATCGGGCAGTGAAGAACAAAGGGTGGGAATTGTCATCTCGCTCCTACAAGGGGACCCACAATCTTGGGCGTTCTCTCTTCCCCCAAGCTCCCCGGTTCTCCAGTCAGTGGATAGGTTTTTCGCTGCTCTGGGACTCGTATATGATGACCCAGATCGGATCTCCCTTGCTGAGTCTAAGTTACGTAGGATTCAGCAGGGAGATCGTCCGGCGGAGGAATTCTGTTCGGAGTTCCGTAGGTGGGCCACGGACACCCAGTGGAATGACCCGGCTCTTAGGAGCCAGTTTTGTCATGGTTTATCCGACAAATTACAGGATGTGTTGGCACAGTATGACTCTCCCGCGTCACTGGAAGCCGCTATGGCCCTTGCTATTCGCGTTGACAGACGGCTTCGGGAGAGGTGCGGGATAACTCTACCCCCTGTAATGTCTCCACCTCCTACAAGGTCCCCTCATATGGTGGTTCCCCTGGTCAGTCCGGAGGAGCCTATGCAATTAGGAGGGACATCATTTCGGGGAAGGGGACCGGTGGTGCGCCATAAGACAGGAAGGTGTTTTCTCTGTGGGAAAAAAGGACATTTTATTGGGGGGTGTCCATCCCGTCCCTTGCAGAGTAAAGAGTCGTCGAAAAAACTGTTGATCCCAGGTTGTGTGGTGGACGGCAATCTGGGAGTAGGTATTTCGTCCCTAGGTTCGTCTCAGTTTCTCGTACCGGCGGAGGTGGTGGTGGGTACGAGAACTGAGAGGATATCTGTTCTTCTGGATAGTGGGGCCGGGGCTAATCTGGTTGATGCTCGGTTTGCCCGGGTTCAAGGTATGCGATTGAGTGAGTTGGCTAAACCCATCCCCATATTCTCAATCGATGCCAGACCTCTCGGTCAGGGAAGTTTTTTGCAAGCTGTGCATGGCGTAAAACTTCAAGTGGGGGCAATACATAAAGAACTGTTGTCTTGCTACGTGTTGGAGGGTCTTCCCACTCCTATAGTGTTGGGCCTTCCTTGGTTAGCTAAGCATAACCCGGTTATTAATTGGCAAACCAGAGAGATAAGCCAATGGAGTAAATTCTGTAATAAAAACTGCATGAACACGGTCATCGGTGCGGTTACTCCTTGGGTCTTACCTCCATTTCTGGCGGACTTTGAGGATGTATTCTCGGAGAATGGGTGTCAGGAACTACCTCCTCATCGCGTGTATGACTGTTCTGTAAAACTGCTCCCTGAGGCCAAGTTACCTAAAGCTAGGTTGTATAACCTTTCTGGTCCTGAGAGGCAGGCCATGAAGGATTATATTTCTGAAAGTCTGGCTAAGGGGCATATTAGACCTTCATCTTCTCCGGTGGCCGCGGGGTTCTTCTTTGTTAAGAAGAAAGATGGAGGCCTACGCCCTTGCCTGGATTTCCGTGAACTTAATCGGATTACGGTCCGAGATCCGTATCCGCTCCCACTTATTCCCGATCTCTTTAATCAGATCGTGGGCGCCAAATGGTTCTCTAAGTTGGATCTCAGGGGGGCGTACAATCTGATTAGGATGAAGGAGGGGGATGAGTGGAAGACGGCTTTTAACACTCCGGAGGGGCATTATGAGAACCTTGTCATGCCATTCGGTCTGACTAATGCCCCGGCGGTGTTTCAACACTTTGTTAATGATATTTTTCGCCACCTGGTGGGACAGTTTGTTGTCATATATCTGGATGATATCTTAATTTACTCGCCGGATCTGGTGTCTCATCAGGAGCACGTTAGACAGGTGTTACAGATCTTGCGGGATAATAAACTGTATGCCAAATGGGAAAAGTGTGTGTTCGCCGTACAGGAACTCCAGTTTTTAGGCTTCCTGGTTTCAGCGTCCGGTTTTCGTATGGACCCTGGGAAAGTGCGGGCAGTTCTTGAGTGGGATCGGCCGGAGAATCTTAAGGCACTACAACGTTTCCTGGGGTTTGCTAACTATTACCGGAAGTTCATTCGTAATTTCTCGTCCATGGTTAAGCCTCTCACAGACATGACTAAAAAGGGGACGGATTTTTCTAGGTGGTCTGACAAGGCTTGTCAAGCATTCTCCTCCTTGAAAAAATGTTTTGCCTCGGCACCCATACTCATTCAACCTGATGCGTCTCAGCCATTCTTTGTAGAGGTAGACGCTTCCGAGGTAGGGGTGGGAGCAGTATTGTCACAGGGTTCGTCCCCTGGTAAGTGGCATCCGTGCGCCTTTTTCTCTAAAAAATTGTCGTCCGCTGAGAGGAATTACGATGTCGGCAATAGGGAACTCTTGGCCATTAAGTTAGCTTTTGAGGAGTGGCGCCATTTTTTGGAGGGGGCAGTTCATCCGGTCACCGTCATCACCGATCACAAGAACCTGCTATATCTGGAGTCCGCTAAACGTCTGAATCCCAGACAAGCTAGGTGGTCATTGTTTTTTACCAGGTTTAATTTCGTCGTTACATATCGTCCTGGGTCTAAAAATGTAAAGGCGGATGCCTTATCTCGTAGTTTCCCTGGGGCCGGGAATACGGACGACCCGATTCCTATTCTTCAGGAGGGGGTGGTGGTTTCGGCAGTATGCTCTGAGCTGGAGGAGGAGATATTGGAGGCTCAGGGAGACGCCCCTGTTGGACCTCCGGGGAGACTGTTCGTTCCAGATCAGTTGCGACAAAAGGTGATCGAGGCACACCATAACTCAGTTTTTGCAGGACACCCGGGGAGTAAAGCAACTGTGGATCTCCTCTCGCGTCGGTTTTGGTGGCCTAACTTACATAAAGAGGTGGTAACTTTTGTCGCGTCCTGTGGGGTTTGTGCGCGCTCTAAGACCTCACATACCCGTCCGTCTGGGGCCCTCTTACCTTTGAAGATCCCGGAGCGTCCTTGGACTCATCTGTCTATGGACTTTATTACTGACCTCCCTCCGTCTTCGGGTAAAACGGTCATACTCGTTGTAGTGGACAGGTTCAGCAAGATGGCACATTTTATCGCTCTTCCGGCTCTCCCTAATGCTAAAACTCTTGCGCAGGTGTTCATTGGGGAGATTGTGAGGCTTCACGGGGTACCCTCCGAGGTGGTGTCTGATCGGGGGTCTCAGTTTGTGTCCAAGTTCTGGAAGGCGTTTTGTGCACGGCGGGGGATGCATTTGTCATTCTCGTCGGCTTTTCATCCTCAGACCAATGGTCAGACGGAACGTATGAACCAGAGCTTGGAAACATATCTTCGGTGTTTTGTGTCAGAGAACCAGGAGGACTGGGCTTCTTTCCTACCTCTGGCAGAGTTTGCTCTCAATAATAGGCGGAGCGAGTCCACTGGTAAGTCCCCGTTTTTTGGGGCATATGGTTTTCACCCCCAGTTTTGTACTTTCAGTAGGGGGGGCTCTTCGGGGGTTCCAGAGGAGGAACGATTTTCCTCATCTCTCGCTTCAGTATGGAGAGGGGTGCTGAAGAATCTGAATACTATGGGGAACCGATACAAACGTATGGCTGATAGGAGGAGAGTGTCTGGTCCGGACCTAAGTGTGAACGATCAGGTATGGTTGTCTACCAGGAATATTAAACTTAAGGTTCCCTCCTGGAAACTGGGTCCCAGGTTCATCGGGCCGTACAGAATCAGTTCTGTTATTAATCCGGTGGCATTCCGTCTTGACCTCCCCCCTACGTTTAAAATTCACAACGTGTTTCACAGATCATTGCTTAAGAGGTATGTGGCGCCGGTGGTACCGTCACCTTTACCTCCCCCTCCTGTGGTTGTCAATGGTAACTTGGAGTTCCAGGTATCGAGGGTCATTGATTCACGCTTTAATCGCCGGTCCCTTCAGTACTTGGTTCATTGGAAGGGGTATGGTCCTGAGGAGAGGATGTGGGTTCCTGCGTCGGATATTAACGCAGACCGATTAGTTCGGGCCTTCCACACGACTCACCCGGATAAACCTGGCCCTGAGGGTCCAGAGGCCCCTCGTAGAAGGGGGGGTACTGTCACGGGTGTGTTGCCACGAAGATCGTCACGAGCACACAGCCTGACTTCTCGCAGCTGACTTGTTGGTGCTTTGTGTTTTCTCGGCAGTGTAGGAGTTAATTCTCTCTCTCTCTGGGCTAGCTGAGGTCCAGCCTCGCCCAGCTGCTATCAATGCTTCTTTAGTGAGACTCCTTTATATTCCTGCAGGTCTGTTTGGGAGGTGTCGGTGAAAGCTTTTCATTCTGACTTACAGAGCGGATCGTGGTGTTTGGAGTTGCTGAGATAAGTGTATTTGGAAGTGTGTTTTCCCTTTCCTCGCTTTATCATTTATCTCCTTTCCCGTTGGTGTTCCCTCTGTTGTAGTTGTTTAGAAGTTGTATGCAAGGTGGTTTTGGTTTTTCCCTTGTACTGTCTCGTTCGTCTAAATACTGTGTGTGGGCATATTATTTCTGGTTCCCTATTGTTGTGATCGGGGTCCTTCTCAGGACTAGATTACTTAGGTGCAGGGATCCTCAGAAGGTAGGGGTTACGCTGGCGGCCTGGACCTCTGTACCTTTAACAGTACCTCCAGGATGAGGGATTAGTCAGGGCCCCAGCTTAGGGTCAGCTTAGGCCCCCTACCTCCAGTATTCTGTGACAGTGTGACAGTATCACACACAAGGATGCGTACCCCTTACCAAGGATAGAGGAGTCTTTGGCTGCTTTAAGATCTGCTAACTTCTTCTCTACCTTGGATCTCACTAGTGGGTACTGGCAGGTTCCTGTAGCAGAGGCGGACCGGGAGAAGACCGCATTCACCACCCCGATGGGACTTAGCGAGTTTACCTGTATGCCGTTCGGACTCTGCAACGCACCAGGAACCTTCCAACGATTAATGGAGTGCTGTCTGGGCCACAGAAACTTCGAGACGGTCCTGTTGTACCTGGACGATGTCATCGTATATTCTAAGACTTATGAGGACCACCTGAAACACCTGGCGGAAGTGTTCGAAGCTCTGGCAAGCTACGGCCTAAAGGTGAAACCCTCCAAGTGTCACCTCCTGAAACCAAAGGTGCAGTATCTGGGACACGTGGTGAGCGCTGACGGAGTGGCTCCCGACCCTGATAAGATCACCGCAATTAAGGAATGGCCAAGTCCCTCCAGTGTAAAGGAAGTGCGGCAGTTCCTCGGGTTGGTAGGCTACTACCGCAGGTTCATCCCCGGTTTCACCAAAAAGGCAGCTCCTATGCAGGACCTCCTGATAGGCCAGTCCCGGAAGGCCAAGAACCAGAAGCCGCCCTTCAGATGGGAGAAGTTGGAAGAAGAGTCCTTCCGCCAGCTGAAAATGGCCCTCACGGGGGATGAAATCCTCGCGTACCCGGATTACAGCCAGCCCTTTATCCTCTACACCGACGCAAGTAACATCGGGCTAGGAGCCGTGCTGTCCCAGATCCAGCAGGGGAAAGAGCGAGTAATCGCTTACGCCAGCCGAAAACTGCGACCCACCGAAAGAAACCCTGAGAATTACAGCTCATTTAAGCTAGAGTTCCTGGCAGTGGTGTGGGCAGTCACCGAACGCTTTAAGCACTACCTCGCTTCTTCCCGGTTCGTCGTGTACACGGATAACAACCCGTTGACACACCTGGACACGGCAAGACTCGGTGCCCTAGAGCAGAGATGGATGGCCCGCCTGTCCAACTACGAGTTCACCATCAAATACCGGGCAGGACGCTCCAATACCAACACGGACGCCCTGTCCAGGATGCCAAACCTACCGGACGTAGGAGAAGATCCAGAGGGACTGGAAGAAGTCGAACTCCCCGCGTTTCACCGTCATGGGACTATCCAGTATTCCCATCGGGTAAGGAGTAAGCAAGGCGCTACGCTTAACCCCTTACCTCACTACAACTGGGCGGAAACGCAAGACAGTGACCCTGCTGTCCGGCTGGTGAAGGAGATGCTGACTCAGCCAGAGGCTCGCCTTGACCCAGACGCTCCGGAGGAAGCCAAGCAACTGTGGGCAGAAAAGAGTAGACTGTTCCTTTACAAGGGGAAGTTGTGCCGCAGGATGGTTAACTCCCGGACGCATGAACTAATCTGGCAAGTAGTGGTGCCACGACGAGACGCAGCCATGGTGATGGAGGCATACCACGATGGAGCTGGGCATTTCGGATGGAAGAAGCTGGAGTTCCTGCTGCGCGGGCGGTTCCATTGGGTAGGCATGAGGGGAACCATCGAGAGGTGGTGCAGAGACTGTGGCCCGTGCAACCTGAGGAGGAAGGACCGTGCCAGCCAGAAGACTCCCCTGCAGTCCATCGTCACCCGGCAGCCGTTGGAACTGGTAGCCTTGGATCATGTAAAACTGACCCCAAGCAGAAGTGGCTACGTCTACGCGTTAACCATCGTGGATCATTACTCCCGGTTCTTGGTTGTCGTCCCCGTCAAGGACTTAACGGCTCAAACAGCAGCTAGAGCCTTCCAGCAGCACTTCTGCCGTCCACACGGGTACCCGGACCAAGTGCTGACGGACCAGGGACCTGCCTTTGAAGCGGAGGTCTTCCAGAAATTCTGCAATCTGTATGGCTGCCGGAAGATAAGGACGACACCCTATCATCCGCAAACTAATGGACTTTGTGAGAAAATGAACCAGGTGGTAATGGATCTTCTGAAAACGTTGCCCCTGGAAGAACGCAGTCTGTGGCCTGAGAATCTGCCCGATCTGGTGGACCTATACAACCACATCCCGGTAGGTTCCACCAACTGTACCCCGGCTTACCTAATGAGGGCGAGACCTGGTAAGTTACCTGTTGACCTGGAAATGGGAGTCCTGACACCCGAGGACACTTCACCAGAAGCAGACTGGGACACAGAGAGGCAGCAGCAGTACCGGAAAGTACAGGAGAGCGTGGAGCGAAGTCTCTGTCAGGCTAGGGAGAGACAAGAGAAAACTTACAACCAGTATGCTCCCGCTGTTCCCCTGGTGCCCGGAGAGCAGGTCTTGAAGAGGAAAAGACGGCTCCACAAGTTGGACGACCAGTGGGAGAAGGACCCGTACACCGTACTGCCCTCAAGCCACGAGAACCCGAAGGTCTGTACCATCAGTAAAGACGGAGGGGAGACCACAGCCATTGTATCCCGGGATCACCTGAAGAAGTGTCCTGAACAGCTACGGAACCCTGAAGAGGAACAAGAAGACCATCGACCCGTAGAGGAAAGGGAAGATATGGTTAGTACTGTGCTCGGAGACTTCCCTCGGTCTTGGACTCAAGTCAATGGTGCAGTTGTGGTACCCGTACTCACCTTCCTCCAACCAGCATCCCAAGCACCTACGGAGCAACAGGTAGAGCTGGAAGAACAGCCGGTCCAGGAGGCAGAAGACCCCACACCAGCAGACCAGGAGGATCAACCCTCTGCTTGCAGTGAGCCTGCCATATCCCTAGTGAGCCAAAGGGCCCGTAGACCGCTGCCCAGTTTACCCTTAACAGCTCCTACACCCTGTAGTTCAGGGCCAGACAGTCAGCTCCGTAGGTCCACTAGGGCCACTAGAGGCCAGTTACCCGCACGTTGGAGGATTTGAAGTGTATAAATTGTTTTATTTGTGGTTACCTGTTTTTCTTGTTGCTTGTGTATAATTATGTGTTTCTAGTTGTTTATAGGAGTCTTTGGTGGATTTACCGGGAATCCTGTGTACATAGTTGGAGCGTAACCCAGGACGGACTAAAGACTGTTAAGGACTCGGGGCAGGACAGACCCCTACCTGGTTACCTCTCCCTGTTTTGGTGAAATGGACACCTTGCTTTCTTCAAAGACTGCACCCGGTTACGGACATGCCGTGACCACCTTTATGTGTTTCTTTATTGTATTGTTATTGTTATATCTTGTTATGTTTTTCTAAAATATGTTTAGTCCCGGAGTACTAAATTTCACTAGGGGGGAATGTGACACCCCAGGGGTCTGGTTGCCACAGTGATAGAGATATTACGTCTGAGAGCAGGTGGGAGGTCTCTTGGTCAGGAATCCTATGCATGCCACACCTCCTGCCCAGTCCTGGGAGGGGAAGAACTTCCCCTATATAAACCTAGGGCTGAGGCAGGGTTAGTGAGTAGAGAAGAAGTAGAGACAGAGAAAAGAAGCAAATATAGGAACAGAACATCAGGAGCTCTGTGGGAGCAGTGTTACAAGGAGTCAGGGGCTGGCAGCTGCAGAGCTCGCCCTGACTGAGAAGATTTCTTACCGGACCCGGAGTCCGAGGCTGTGGGGACTAACTCCTACCCAGCAGCAGAATCCGTCAGGCAGGGGATTCCAGGTCCTCTGGCCAAGAAACCCGAAGGCACGGTCACACGCATGGGACCAGCACCGCCGTCGCGCAGCGGAAGCTACTAGAAGGCCCCGAGTCACCGGCCATACGGGTGAGCACCACACGGTACACTCAGGGACGTGGGCTACTTATACCCGCCTCTAGCAAGGTAGCCAGAAGAGTACAGTTAGTTTGGGAGGCCTACAACTCCGCCTGGCCAGGGGAGATCCCATCTGCTCAAGGACTGACCAGGCCCCAATCGCTAGCCAGTACTCCGGGAGGGTCTATCTTTGTCACCAGTAAAGACCCTGAACTACACCGTACCGTCTCCGAGTGGTTCCTGCTACCCCCATCATCCACGTCGGCTGCCCTGAGGCCATACCCCTCCCGTTGGGGGTTATACTATCACGCTGCACAATCCTACCACCGGCCTCAGCGGTCTGCCCTGCAGCAGCAGCTCCTTAGCTGTTCTCAACGGTTGGCGTAGTCGTCCAACATCTACCGCTGATACATCGCCGCTCAGTTTGACTCCCTGGGCACGGACCGGGTCACCGCCACGAGACTACAACCCTCAACAGATCCGGCTCCGGGTAAGCTCCCGCGTGCGCAACGCAGCGCGACACAGGCCCAGGGGCGCGTCATCACCTTGCCAGGTTGGGTCATTGACTTCATTGTCCACCACATCATCTTGCACTTCCGCACCCTGGTCCTCCTCCTGACTTTCTGGCAATTGTGTCTCATCATCATCCACCTCTTGTGACACTTTCCCACCGTCGTCTTCGTGTGACCGTGACTGCTCAAATATTTGGGCATTGCTACATACGATCTCCTCTTGCCCTGCTTCAAGTGGACAGGGCGAGAGGCCCGAATCTATAAATGGAAAGGTGAACAGCTCTTCAGAGTGTCCAAGTGTAGGATTAGTTGTCTCCGGGCACTTGACATGGTAGGAGGAATGAGGATCAGGGTGAGGAATATGCGGTCCAGACTCATGGCTACTGAGACTTGACCGTGTGGAAGACAGGGTGGTGGTGGCCAAGTGACTGGAAGCATTATCTGCTATCCAACCAATAACCTTTTCACACTGCCTGTGTTCAATAGAAGTGTTCTGCGTTCTCCTATTAATTGAGATAGGAAGGTCGACCGAGAAGATGTGGGTGTTTGTTCTGGCATAATTTCAGCTTTCCCATGGCCTCGGCCTCATCCCCTGCATGCACCATCATCAACATCACGTCCACTTCCCCGTCTCTTGCCATGCGCCTTGCCCATTTTAAATGGCGGCCAATATTTTCCACGTTCACTACAAATGGGTGAATTTGGAGCGAACTTATATGTGATACGTGTGACGGAAAACCACAGTTTTAAATAGCTGGCCTGTAGGTTACTATTTTTCACAGCGACCTGGTGTCAATAACTTTACTAACACACTGCAACAAAACTGAAATGGAGGCCAGAAATGGCTGAATTTGGAGCAAACTTATATGTGATATGTGTGACGGAAAACCACAGTTTTAAATAGCTGGCCTGTAGGTAACTATTTTTAACAGCAAACTGGTGTCAATAACTTCACTAACACACTGCAACAAAACTTAAATGGAGGCCAGAAATGGCAGAATTTTGAGTGCACTTATATGTGATCCATGTGACAGACAAACCACAGTTTTAAATAAATGGATTTTTAGCACTGTAATATGGAAAGGATCTGGCTGTATTATGCAGTGCCAATAAGCAAATGGAGCAGAAAAATGTTCTTTGGATTGCTTTTTAAGCAAATGTTCAGAATTAAGATCCAAAACAAAATTATTCCTGGCCCCTGATAACTGGTGCTATTTCTACAAATATCTGTAAAAGCACCAGCAGCAGACAGAACTGGATTAGTACTCAGAAGGACTGTTAGTTGAGATGGATATGTGTATAATATATTGTGATATACCTACAGTCACTAAGAAACAAGCAAATCTCTCCCTAGCTAAGCAGCACCTCTCCCTACACTGCATGATTCTGGAGTGGACTGTGGCAAGCATGGCGGCGCCAGGTCTGATATAGACCTGATGACGCTGTGCAGCCAGCCAATCTCTATAATGCCACAACCAACATGGCTGCAGCATAACAGTGCGTGGCAGACAATCCCTGCATGTTCATTGGCTCTCTAAAGAGCGGCAGACATGCAGAGAGGGGACCGGAGTTCTGGCCGAGCAACCCCGGAAAAACTTGGCGAGCGCCGAGCATCCCGAGCAGTGAGATGCTCGGGCGAGTACCGAGCAGTAGCGAGCATGCTCGCTCATCACTATTGATAATGAAAAAAATACTAATTTTTAATGCATTTTTTTTTAAATAAACATCACAAATCAGCAAATAACACAGACATATTTGGTGTCCCTGTAATCGTAACGACTCGCACAATACAGTGATCAGATTATTTATGATGTCATAGAAATATGTGTCATAGAAAATATTAACATCTCTACACAACATGAAATTGCAGGGGCAAGAATAGCTGACAGTCAGAGCAACAGAGGACCTGAAACCAAACCCCTCTCCCTCCTTCCCTCTCCCATTTGCAGCAAGAACACAGGAGCTAGCAATCTAAAGCTGCCTTTATGTAAAATGACAGTGTACAAAGAGATGTGAACCATCTTAGTTAAAATGCATGGAATCCTTTTGAAACCGGATGACTGAAAGAAGATGCCTTTTGTAAGACAGACTGAGATTTACAATAAACCCCATCATACTAAGGAAGAGGCCTTTGTGAGAAAGACCAAGAAATTTAAAATAGACAGGAGAACTCTCGTCAGAGAGTTGGACAATAAAAGTGTATATGTGTTTATACAGAAGCTGAGCAGTGGAAGCTCTTTTGTCCACAGGAAAAGGCCTTTTAAGTTTTGTAGAGGATTAAAGCAGATACCTCACACTCTTTAGAAATAGCCATTGTCACCCTGCATATACATTCTTTTCATCAGAACAGCTTCAGCAGACAGTATGTCTTTGAAAGAAAATATAGAATATTGGAATTTGTATAAATCCGATATTAATGAGACATATATTTTCTGCTCTGGGCTAAAAGGGGAAGAAGATGCATAATTTTTCATAACTGTAAGCCCTGCCAACGAGCCGCAAATCAACAGTGACCAGATAACTGACAACAGTTATGCCATGTTTGGTTTCTACGTAAAGATAAAATCCCGATAAAAAATATGGCATCAATCTCGAACTTCCGCAATCGTCTGGTGAGGAGTTATCGCATAAGTTGGTATTTCATAAAATCCTTAAGGGCTGAGAACAGCCCAAAACCCTGCCCATGTGAGGTTATCACAGGGAGGATGTGTGGGTGGTACTCAAGGGGCTGATAAAAGATCAAGCCGAATCATGATCTGGGTTAGTGTAGAGAGATACATATCCGGGTATGTGTTACGATACTGGTGTAGTACTGCTGGAAACCAGTGGACAAAGGAGCACAAACAGGAACAGCAAGCTGTAGTAGAAGTTTGTGAAGTTAGCAAGGAGTTGTAGGAAACAATCCATAAATGACTTAGAACAGTCTGGGCAAAAATATTCAAGAGCTGGAGACTGCATCTAGGCTAATAGCTAGACACAATACTCAAGCAATAAGTGAGAGTTCCATGTAGCTTTAAGTAGGCCCAAACTGGAAACAAGATGGATTCCATTGATTCAGAATCCGCCATCTTGGTAAAGGGCAATTGCAGAACACAACAGCAGCCTCCAGTAGTAAGGAGTGAAACTGAAGCATAATTATTAAAATAAACAATAGCGGCCACTAGTGGTCAAACTGTAGAAGGCCAACATAAATCCTGACAGTATGCAGGAATCCCGTTTATTGAACGGCACCAAACGAAGCGCTCTCCTTCGGCTAAGTTGACTCGTCTCTGCGAGCGGCGTAGAAAGTTCTTTTGTTAATCCCTTTTATTTTCTGTAATTGTATATGCTGTATTATTTTGTCTCCTTTGTAAAATATTTTGTATATTTTTCATAAACACGGCCTCCCTTTGGATTAAATATAAAATTTTATAGTTCTGTTCTTTTTGTTCTGTAAACTGCGCCTCAAAACCATACGCTACCAGAACAAGGCCTCCAGTCAGCCTGATTAAAACACGACTAGTGGTCGTAGCTAACAATCTTTCTGAGATTATTGTGGTGTTAGCTGTGATCGTAGGGCGGTATATACACAGTTCATGCATTTGAATCCAGAGGTGTATACACCATACGCTCACTGTTAGTTTACCGATAACTGACCTGTTAGTGCAAACAGCCTGAGGCATTTAAATGTGTAAATCCTTGACATACGGGGATCAGCAAATGACCTAAAAAAATGGCTTGATAGATATTTTTTCTCTATTAAACCCATAAAAAATGTGATAAATCTGTAATGCTTAGGCCGTGTTCACACTTAGCATAAATACAGTACAGAAAAGCTTTGATTCTGGCGCATAAAAATGCAACGGCAGTTCAACAGTTCATGGAATCACATCCACTTTGCATTCGAAATTTGGATCTTGTTCACATGTAGCAAAAATGAGTATTTTCTGCTGCTTCTTTTGCAAAAAAATTCTGCTGTGTTTAACTATCCAAGCAAAGTGAATGTGATTTCATGAAAACTGTGCCTGCTGTGCACCCAAGGACGCTGCTGAACTGTGCGGTTTTGGTGTTTTTTTTTCATCTTTTGTCTTCTATGTAGAACCTAAAAAAAAACACGTATGTAAAAAGCTGCAGTAACTTTTTTAAGTGCAGAATCAAAGCTTTTCTTTACTATAAAAAACACATTAAAAATGCGGCTTTAAATCTGCATCAAAAACGCATGAAATAAGGGGTAGAATATTGTTATAGTGTAGTTTGGTGCGGACAACTGCAGAAAATAAAAACCACAGTATTTCTGCACTGTGTGAACATGGTATTATAGGCACAAAAAAGCCAGACTTCATGTAGTGAAACGACATAAAGATGAGAAAGTTCTGGCGGCTCCGACTGTGAATGAACAAACAAAAATTTAATCCACAGGTCCCAACTAGAGATGAACAGGACCCACAGATAACATCGCAACAGCTCTGGCTAATCAACACCACGCCAGGGACACAAGAGGTTCGTGGCCTCCCGTTAAGCTGCCAGGTAGCGCTGATTTGCACGCTGGACCAGAGACCCGTGAATCCATCCACTCATCTCTAGTCCCAACTGTCCTGGATACAGCCGACAGTCTCAGGCCTCAGCTGAATGTACCCCACTGCCACCGCCTCTCTGACATCTCCTGCCAGGGTAGAAAGAAAAAGTAAATGGGTGTGGATTGGTGTGTGACCACATGATCTGTCCCACTTTCTGTTTTTCAAAAGTTGGGAGGTATGGCTTTAGGAGATCTGATACTTTGTGGCTGATTTGCAGTGGTTCCTAAAGACTATAGCCATTTAACTCCTAGTCATTTCAATGTTAATCCTCTTTGCTGTTCATATGAGGAATTTTGTTTTTTTTCCACTTCTGCTTTTTAAAAATGCCTGGTGTAAAGAAAAGAATATGCATGTCACTTCTTTGAAGTGGATCTTGATGAAATCCTTTCCAAACTAGGCACTGTCTAATCAAAAGGCTGCAAAGAATTGCTTCAACAACACCTCTTCAAAAGTGCTTTAGGAAACTAAAAATTCCAAAAACTCCCCAAAAGGAACATTTCCTGCCATTCTGCACTTAAACACTCAACTGCATTTTTTACCTGCGTTTTTTTTTCAAGCATCTCATACCAGCCTATTTGTGCAAAATACATCAAATAACAATGTCTTTTAACCACAGTGAGCTTGAGTTTTCATGAAATCACATCTAATTTTGCTTGAACAGATTTTCTTTTTTCACTTTGGTTACTCTACATGGAAGCATATCATAAGTCACACATGCCTGCTGTCAGGAGGCACCATTGCACCTTTGTCCTACAAGTTGAAGTAGGGCTGATCAAGTCCAGTGTGTTTATACACTCTACCACCAGCCCGCCCTACATCGAAAGCAGTTTGGAAATCCATGTGTGCGTCGTTTTTTCAAAGTCTAGGGGAGAAGCCTGCTTAGCTTACTACATAACTTCCACAGATTTTAGTGAAGAATGCCAGGTACACCCATGGTTGCCTCTCATATATGTATCCCACTGTTATGTTCTGGACATCCATATCCTACCTGAGCACTAAAGATACTGCCATGTATATGTTATGATGATGCTATGCCTTGTAGTATTATTGCATACCACTAGCGAGGTACTATTAGTAGGTAACATTACTCCATTATAGCTAGGTATGTTACAGCAACACTATGTCAATGCGCGACTAATGAAACTTTACTATTTTTATGATGCAACAGATATATAACAGATTTGCAACTGCTCGATATATACACTCCTAAACATTGAAATTGCCTCACCTTGAAGGAAAAGTCATGGAATTATGTAAATCACAGGATGGATAAACATGTTAATGAAATACAAATGATGAAAAAATTGAAACAAAATTTTCAAAATCTCTCGATTTATTCAGTATCGAGTATGAGCCCCATGCATGTAAAGGAGTTGTCCCATGAACAAATTTCATTTTAATCGACAGATCTTGGAATAATAATAGGATGTGTTTAAAAAAAATGTTCCTGTGCTGATATATTCTTGTAAATGTACTCCTGCTATATACTATTATTTGCTGTGTCTGACTATGCAAAGTTGCTCCAGTTCATGGTTGTCACATACCACAGCTTTTGACCAGGGGGTGGGGGAGTACAAGTCACTTATGATAAGAAATTATACAGACAAAACAATAAGACAGAACAGCAGGAGCTTGTAGCTGTTACTTTCTCTGGTAACACATTTCCCTGTCTGTTTATCACAGGAGTCAAGTGTTTCTGCTGTGTCTCCAGCCCTCTGAGCACATCATAAATCAAGTCACGTACAAGTTCCAGCGGGCACTAAGCTTTTATGACAATCTCACAAGACTGGTAACATGGCACAAACACCTAAACAAACAGCTGTGAGCGCCTGCTGTGTTGTCTGTATACTCGCTTATCATAAGTGACTTATGCTTATCTATTTTACTCACTTTTATAACACCATTAATTCCACATCAGATTACAGACATCACCATCCAATGTGGCTCACAATTTAAATTCCCTATCAGTATGAAAACCATCTGGAGGAAACCCAAAGGAAAAATATACAAACTCCTTGCAGATATGTACTTGTTGGTATTTGAACCTAGGAACTCAGCACTGCAAGGATATAGTGTTAACCACTGAGCCACCGTGCTGTGCTTGTTTCCTTCACCTGGCCAAGAGCAGAGATATGTGCCAACCATGAACTGGAACAACTGGGCATGGTTGGTCAAAGCAAATAGCAGCACATAACAGAGGCAAATTTATAAGATTATTTCAGCACACATCCAGTTGTGTAACATTAGTATTCCAAGATCTATTAATTAAAATGTACTTTGTTAATGGCACAACCCCTTTAAATTTATGCACTTAACCACCTTGGCTGCTATCAATGAGGTTATTAATGGTTGTCTGAGGAATGTTTTGCCACGCTGAATGCACTTGGGCAGCTTCTTTTGCAATTGCTCACATGTCTATCAGACTGCAGGAAATGGTGATGTGCTTCCTATGTGGGGAGACAGCTGTGCCCTAGGCCTGTCGCTTTTTCGCAATAAAACCACCAAGCTCATGCAAGCTAAATTCAAGTTGCCTAAATATATAACTCAGCTTTGTCTACAATTACATATTACTTGATAAAGCGCAGTGTCTTACTTTGTCCTCCAGATGCACCTGATGATCCCTAGTCGTAAAGTGTTGCCCTCATAGTGAAATATATTATGGCATCTGTGATATTGTAAAATAGCAATAACAACCTTCTATTACCTTGTCAAAACCTGTCAAATTAATCTCAATTTCATGACAGAAATTCCAGTGCAACTTCATATTTTATTAGACATTTATGATCTCCGCATGATATAATTATATACTATGAAATTCCTAACCTGGAGATATAGACACAGGGAACGATCAAACATAAGACATTTTATTGTTCAAAGTTATGTTCTTATAAACTTCTGCCAAAAAGCGCAATGTCATCTTTACATAAAAGAAAATGATTGAAGAAAAAAATCTATCTGATTTATATATAGAACTTGTCTGTCTTAGCGCAAACATGGAGGAAAACAATGACCGATCGACACCTTAGAAGTTACCATTCATTTTAATACAAAACATGCAAAAAGCAAGAGTGGAAATTGTCTCTTTGTAGCACAAGTTACAAACATGCAGATTTGATTTTCCAGATATTTAATATAGGGATGGGTGCGCCATAAATTATAGCCAATGTAAGTGCACATGTACTCAATGTTTGTACACTTTTTATGGTGTCTTAATATGGCACTGTGAAGATATTCAAAGTAATCCCATGTCAATCACTGTGCACTGTTTGGCAGGGTTACAGAGATCTCCATGTACGAGGGTCAGTCAATAAGTAATGCCTCCTATTTTTTTTCTCCTTAAATAAGGTAGTTATGTTAAATATTCGAATTTGGCACAATTCCTCAAACCTTCTTCTCCAATCCACAGCAATTGCAACTTCCTGCACCAACAGGTGATAGGACTGTATCCGTTTGCAAAATGGCTGACATCGATGTTCGCATTAGACAACGTTCTGTGATTGAATTCTTGCATGAAGAAGGTGAAACGCCCATTCGAATTCATGAGAGACTGAAAAATGTGTACGGTGATGCAACAGTGGATGTCAGTACTGTTAGACGATGGGTTCGCCGCTTTAACACAGCTGAAGGGCCATCACTGTTGGCTGACAAAATGCGGAGTGGCAGGCCAGTAACCGCAGTGACTCCAAGCAACATTCAGCGAGTCGATGACATCATTCGTGGTGACCGCCGGGTGACTGCAGATGAATTGTGTGGCATTATCTGCCTCAGTAAAGGCAGTGTGATGAAAATTATTGGACAACTGGGATACAGAAAAGTTTGTGCACGGTGGGTCCCAAGAATGCTTTTTACCATGCTGGAATACATGCCCTTGTTAAACGGTGGACCAAGACTGTGGAAATGGATGGAGATTAAATTGAAAAGTGACAAATTAATCGTTAATGTTGTGGTTTTCAACCTATGTAATTGCATTTGAATTTCTTCCCAATTAAAAGGAGAAAAAAAATAGGAGGCATTACTTGTTGACTGACCCTCATACCTCCAGAGAAGTATAACTTTGTAATATAACATCCAATGACACACGGTATATTTTAATTTTTGTCAGATTTATACTAAACATGACAAAAACTTTCATATAAAGCATACGAAGGTATGCTATACCAAAAGAAAACTGGATCGGCACATTAATAGGTAAAACTTCCTTTTATTTCATCTGTTCAAAAATGGAATATCCAAGGTTTAAAAATCATTGCGATTCTGATGCTTTTCTGGCATTGCTGAACTTAGTCGTAGAATGCACAAAAGCATTGAGGAATACCGTATTTAAAGGTACAATTCCAATTACGTGACTTAAAGAACCCAAGTGACAGGATATTCATACTAAAGTATGGTAGAATCTCAAAGGCTGTAATTAGTGCCTGTGATGAAATGGTAGCAGGGAGATCCTGCAGAATCCCGCCACTGCCACCACATGTGATGGATCCACACCCCGCCTCCCGCCTGACGTCGCAATTATGTTAGACGGAGCACGTGGTACGGACCTGACCTCTGCACCTACGTGACGTTCCGCACTCCCTCGAGGACGTGTAAGCTCAGGTTGGTACAGTTCTGCACAGACACCCCCTGTCCACATGGGTACAGGAAGGCACCAGGGAGTGAGAAGAGGAGACCCAGTCAGTCACTGACATGGCACCACACTCGCTCACACCCCCTGACAGGCTGAGAGGCTCTTTCACTAGCTCCACTGAAGCAGAACCTGGTCGACCTGGGAGAGCTGCCACTAGCTTCTATTTGATATAACAGACTCATATCAGGCTAGAAACCAGCCCGGTAGTGTGTTCGTTGGACAGAACAGCAGAAAGAGGGTTAGTGGAACGAGATAAAAGAACAGCCCAAGGTTAAATTGTATATTTAATCTCCTTAGGGGCACACTAAACAATACGCTATATATATAAGGGTTATACATACACAGTGGTCAGAGTTACAAACATGAAAGTATAGGAACAAAAGGTATAAAGCAGTTATAATCGGTAATTGACCAGTAATAGTTTTAGTTTTAGTTTAAACTAAATTATGTTAAAACTAAAACTATTATGAGTCAATTACAGATTAGATCGACGATCTGGCTTTTGGGGGAAGGGATGCCACATGGGAGGTTTGTGGGCCTTCTCTTTGTTGTTGCAGGGCTTTCCCCACATGACTTGACGTCACGACCCCCCCAGGAAAAAGACACTGGGTTCAGCCAGCATGGACTGATAAACTCTCTGGGTCACTACCGCCCCCTGCTCGAGCACAAGTCTCCATCCCGGTTTTCCCCCAGCAACAGATTCCAAAAAACTAAGATGGCCTATACCTCCTTACTGGACGATCCTAGGGAGCTGGTTCTGGTGTAATCAGATCCAGCTGGGCCCCTGCTATGCGTGGAGACCAAACACAGTGGCCCTAATGGCTTCTGAAGGACTGTGCCGCATATCTCCCTATTCTTGCTTGCTAGGCGGTGAAGAAAGGAATGGTGAGATTCTCCATTCTTTTAGGTTTCCAAAAATCTATTTTGTGTATCACTCGGACCTACTGTCTTCCCATAACTCACTGTTAAATCATAGTAGTTCACACACAGGAGTACATGGCGTGGGGGAAGGGACAAATCCTGTGCAGTTGCTGTGGGATTTGTCACCCCCCTGCTCCTCCTCCCCCTCTCTTCTGCTTGCTGCAGAAGTATTCAAAAGTGTCGGATTGCACTGTACGAGGGTCAGTCAATAAGTAAAGCCTCCTATTTTTTTTCTCCTTTTAATTGGCAAGAAATTCAAATGCAATTACATAGGTTGAAAACCACAACATTAACGATTAATTTGTCACTTTTCAATATAATCTCCATCCATTTCCACAGTCTTGGTCCACCGTTTAACAAGGGCATGTATTCCAGCATGGTAAAAAGCATTCTTGGGACCCACCGTGCACAAACTTTTCTGTATCCCAGTTGTCCAATAATTTTCAACACACTGCCTTTACTGAGGCAGATAATGCCACACAATTCATCTGCAGTCACCTGGCGGTCACCACGAATGATGTCATCGACTCGCTGAATGTTGCTTGGAGTCACTGCGGTTATTGGCCTGCCACTCCGCATTTTGTCAGCCAACGGTGATGGCCCTTCAGCTGTGTTACAGTGACGAACCCATCGTCTAACAGTACTGACATCCACTGTTGCATCACAGTACACATTTTTCAGTCTCTCATGAATTCGAATGGGCGTTTCACCTTCTGCATGCAAGAATTCAATCACAGAACGTTGTCTAATGCGAACATTGATGTCAGCCATTTTGCAAACGGATACAGTCCTGTCACCTGTTGGTGCAGGAAGTTGCAATTGCTGTGGATTGGAGAAGAAGGTTTGAGGAATTGTGCCAAATTCGAATATTTAACATAACTACCTTATTTAAGGAGAAAAAAAATAGGATGCATTACTTATTGACTGACCCTCGTAGTAGTGCATATTCAAACTCCTACTTTTATCAACAATTTGCCAAGTGGATGAATAAAAGAGAAATATAAGTCAAACCAATATTTGGTGTGACTTCAATTTGCCTTAAAAACATCAGCAATTCTTCTAGTTACACTTGTACACAGTTTTGATATAACTTTGCAAAGAGGTTGTTCCAAACAACTTGGAGAACTAACCACCGATCTTCTGTTGATGAAGGCTTGTGCAAATTCTGTCTCTTCATGTAATCACAGCCAGACTGGATGATGTTGAGATCAGAACCCTGTGGGAGATTTTATAGCGGGATCCTACGTCAATATTTTTCAGGGGTCCCCTTTTAATCTATCCTGTAAGCACTAAGCAAACAGCTGTGGGCTGTTATTAATAGCCAGGGAACATTTTTGGCTAATCGCCCCTTCCTCATGTAGTAATATAAGCCCCCAGTGGTCAGTTTTCCCTCTGCTGGTTATGAAAATGATGCGGGAGCCCATGTCATTTTTTTTATTTAATTCTTCATTTTATTTCATAAAATGCAATTTTTCTGCATCTTTGTTCCTATGTTTTTGTGCAAAATTGAGTCTCTTTTCCTCGTTTCCATGTCAAAGATATGACATTTCGGGCAAAATTCTTCCTTAAAGACCACTTTTGCACATACTTCTCCAAAAGTAGATGTGTATAGCTGGTTCCCTCTGGTTGCTACAAGTTCTGCGTTGATTGCACTGCCTCAACTTCCAATTTTGAAGGGAAGTCAGTATGATGTGTTTTACATCTGTGCATTAAGTTTCCTTGGCTGACCACTGCAGCTAAGGATCTCAACATTTACAATTTGTTGGTGATTCTTCAAAAGAGCGTAAACAGCACATCTTCAAACCTCAGTGTTCCTTAAAATCTTTGCCTGGGAGAGATCTTGCTGATGCTGTGCCTTGTGTCCTGTTGCTGTGCCCAGTATTGCCATAGTGTATTACATGTGACATTAAACTTATACACACATTATGCAATAGCACACTGCGACTAAGGAATACATCAACTCCGACATTGCTATAACTAAGTACCTTATGTTTTTTTAACTTTTTTTTTTAGTAAAAAGTGCAAAAGCCATTTAATCACGTCAAGATATACTGTTTATATGGATAGTCCCTATCACTTGTATCTCACCTCTCCATGTGCCAAGCCAGGCCTCATCTGAACTGGGGAAGTGAAAGAATTGATGTTGTTTTGAAAGCAAAGGGTGGTCACACCAAATATTGCCTTTATTTAGATTTCTCAATTAGCATTTTGTTAATTGATACAAATAAACTATTTGCACCTCTAATTTTGAAAGCATTCTTACTTTGCAGCATTTTTTTCACACCTGGCCAAAACCTTTGCACAGTACCATATATAATAAAGATCAGGCAGCGCTCTCAAGATATGGTAATAAACTGTGATTCTCCCATATGTTTTGCATTTCTAGATTAGAGGCAGACCACCCAACTCATTATAGCAGCCATATAAGGGGTGGACATCTTATAAAAAAAATGGAGGATGGTGTGCTCCTTTACATACAAATGAGATGTGGGTGCCCTTGGTGAAAGAGTGGTTCCCCATTTGGGATGGAAAAAAATTTCAGACATACACAGATGTCAACTGAAGAACTTTACAGAGAAGGAGAAAGCTTGTAGCTTGATGACTACAATAATCTTACGTAAGGCAACTAGCTTATGTTTTAACAGTGTTACATAAGGCAACAGGTTGACATGAACAAAGGTAAGCCATTTGGTTCTTGCAACAAGACATTGCCCCTTGCGACAATTAGCTTAATCTATAAGTTTTCAGACATTTGTGACAGTCTGCAGCTCTTTTCTCAGTGCCATCACTTTTGTATCAGTCTCTTTGTCACTACCCCAGCAGCTTAGATCACACTCTTTGCGAGATGGTTTGATGATCAGCACAATCACCTCTTGATTGTAGAAGTATTCTGCAGCAGTTAGTCTAATCACTTTTCAGTCCATCACACACACAGGCAACATGTCTGGCACAAAACTCTACTTTACATTTAGACATCAGCCTCCTCTATTGTAGTATCTCCTCCCTTCCTCACTCCCTTAGGTTAGTTAGATTAGGTACTAATCTACCTTAACCCAATATTGCCATTACCGTGTTTGGTTCTACCATAACTCCTAAGCAAAATGTCCGCTGTCTTGGCGTTATATTTAAATCAGATCTTTCCTTCACACCCTTTATCTGATCACTCACTTGATCATGGCACCTGCAACTCAAAAACATCTCTACAATTCCACCTTTTATTTCCTTTGACTCTGCAAAAATTCTTACTGTTGCTCCGATTCACTTTCGCCTCGATTTCTCAATTTTGTACTCATCAGTCTTCCTGTTACTAAACTCTCCCCTCTCCAATCTATCCTGAATGCAACAGCCGGAATCATATTTCTGTGTAGACGCTACGCTAATGCTGCAACCCTGTGCTAGTCATTGCAATGATTGCGCATCTGACTCGCCCCCTGGGCCGTGGGGCACTCGGATCCGGGCAATTAGGGAAACGATGGGAGTAGTAGTGGCAACCCGGTTCCGTGGCTCAGGGTGGTCAGGCCAATGGTAGTCTGCTACGTGCTTTAGATAATGTCCGACTACGCCACCCGTGGATTGCGGTTATTAGGAACCGCCGCTGCAAGGCAGTCCGCTGGGGCTGATGATGGGTGCAGCTGAGGTGATGTGACTCCCCACGGGAAGAGTGCAGCCCCAGGGCAGTGTAGTGGATGCTGGGAGTGATGGTAGTGAGAGTCCCAGTACCGGTAGTGCCGGAGGAGCGAAAAAGCACACAGACAACGTACTGCAGTCCAGCGTCTTTACTCACGGTTAATATCCAAGTCACTTCAGCTGGCAATGACTGCCCGAGCCGTGCTGCGTCCACCAGGTGTGGGGCTCGGTCAACTCCCAGGCAGTTCAGGAGCATGGCACAGGACCCCCTTTTATCCTTTCTCTGGCCTGCCTCACCAGTGACCCACTTTTGTCCAGCTGCCGCGGACCTGTGCGGTTAAACGTGGGCCCCGTCCTCCGCTGTCCTATATGGTGCCTTCCTAGCAGGTTTGATGAGGTGTCGCACCAATATATGATCACGACGACCGGTCTTTGGCTGAGGGTTGTTTCTCCTCCACCAACTTGGGATCCGGTACCCTTAATCTGCCTGACCCTGCACCCTGGATTCTCGTGGGTTCTTAGGGTCCCTTCCACCTTCTTGTTCCTGAGCCCTTCTGTTTCTCTGTCTCTCCTTCTTTGCAGTTCCTTTCTGCTCCTGTTCCTTTCTCTTGGAGCTGAGATGAGCTAGAATCTCAGCTCCCCTTCACCTCCTCCTCGGCCTCTTCTCTAGGCCCACTTCTCCTTCTCCTCTCAGGCCCCGGCCTCTTCCCTAGGCCTGCCTCTAGAGCAGCACTCAGCCTGAGCTGCTGCTCCTTGTCAGCTCTCCTCTCCTCACAGACTGAACCTAGATCTAAGATGGTGCCCACCTTTTATACCTCCTTCTAGCCATGAGCTCAGGTGACCAGCAACCAATGGGCTCCTACCTACGCTCAGGAACCGCCCCCTATCTGCCCCTACAGCACTGGGTGTTCCACCCCTCCCTCCCCACTCCAGCAGGGACATGGTCGGTCGTGCCTGCACTTCTGTCTAGTGGGAGCACCGTTGAGCTGTCCCTGGGAAATGGGGTGTGTGTGCTGCATGCAGCTAACTGAGCCCTGGTCCATTCTCCATCCTTACCCGGGAGTGGAATACCACACCTCTGGACTGAGGTGCAATACCCCTGTAGCGGCCGAACCCTCGGGGCGCTACATTCCCCCCTGGTAAAGCACAGCACGTCCTCGGGCTGGAAAAGAGCAAAAACAGGTAATTACAGGACATGCAAACTTTTTTTAAAACTTTTCACATTTAGAAACAGACAATACGGTTCCACTCCCTTTATGGGACACACTTTTCTTTTCACTAGACATTATAGAAAACTTTTTCAATACTTCTGGAACTCTTTTGTATAAAACATTATAGCAAACTTTCACATGACTATTTAGCAGCATATAAAACCTTTTCACATGAAACATTTTTTTAAGTAAAGCACATTCTTGGATCCTGGCGGCGGTGCAACTTGCGACCAGGTGTTCTTTCTTTTTAAAGGTGCAACAGTCCATTTTAACTTTGAGGTAGACGTTGCGGTTCTTGTATAAAACCAGTAGGGGGCGCTTTAAGAAGCGCAACTATATACAAGGGATTGGCCGTTCCCAGTCCTCGGCCGGTGGGGATAGGGGAATGGCTGCTCACAGTCCTCAGCCTGTTAGGGGAAGAGGGGTGGCTGTTCTCAGTCCTCAGCCAGGTTACTTAGGGGATAATTTTCATACAGTCCTATATCAGTCCCAACGGGGACCACACTCAATTTGAAACAGTCCCACACAGTTCTTTTGCACCCTTACGGGTAACTATTTACAATGCCACTTTACCGTTCACTGGTAACGGTGTCTTTGTGACGCTCCTTCTTCCTCCTCATACGGATCTTCAGGCCCGTCCGGGCCCTCCTGGTACTCAGCGTCCGAGTAGTGCTGTTCCTCCTCCTCTACTACTCGGCAGACGTGTAGGGCGTACCACCCCTTCATGCCTTGGTGTCGGGTGTAAGACACCACGTCGCCTGGGAATAGATCCCGCCCACGATAGCCTTCCGGTAGGTGACTCTCCACATCTCTCCTTGTCACAAACACGTCGCTGATGGTCTCGGGGTCTCGGATGAAACCGCAGCCATGTTCCATGTGAAATTTCACGACAGTCCCGGTGACTCGGGGACCGCGGGCAGCTCGGGGATCTCGTCGGGCTTTCATCTTCTGCTCCGCACTTTGGGCCTGCAGCTTCTCCTGTTTCATGCGCCGCTCCCGCTGCTCCCTCTCGAACACCTCCAGCTGTTGGCGGCAGTACTCCCGTCGACAGGCGGCGTACGGGGGCACTAGGCCTTGCGACCGGGCCTGCGGTGGCGGTTGGCTGAGCACGCCCGGGGTCAGAGGGCACGGCGTGGGGCGGGGCTCGCTGGCAGCGTCGACGGCCTGGGGGCTGGTTGATGGCGGTGAGGGCACGGTGTCAACAGCGGGTCCCGGTGCGTGGGGCTCCGCGACGGGGTGCAGGGGCAGGTCGGCGGCCCTAGGATTCGGTGCAGGGGCGTCTCCGTTACCTGCCTCTGCTGTCGCGGCCTTCTCCGCGGTGTCGTCCTCGGCCTCCGCTCGGCCCTCACTGGCTGGTGCGCTGCTTGTTGCTGGCGCCTTCGGCTGCAGGATCACAGCCCGCCGGGCCACTTCCTCCTTCCATCCGGTGATCACTTCTTGATGCGCCCGGACCATCCTCCGGTCCAGTTCTTCCAGCGCCGCCCGTGTGTATTCGGGATCCTCCTTGGGGAGATGGGCTAACAGCTCGGTGAGGCTGCATGGTGGTGTTGCTTGCAGCAGGCCCTTTACCAGGGTACCGGCACTGATTTCCCCCTCCATCTCCGGGTGCGGCCTGGCCAGACTGATCCAGACCGCGCCCTGCCCAACAGTTTTCTTCTCTTTCCGCCCCCAGAGGGGGTGGTCCTGGGGCATTCTGCTGACAATCACTTTCAGGGGCAGCCCCCCCATGTTGATGGACATCTCCACTGCTGCATTCATGGCTGGTGGGGGCAGGCTTCTTCTTTGGCGCCATTCTGGGACCTGGCCCACGATGGGAGGTGGCTTCCTGCTGTCTTTTGGTGCACACATAATGGCGTCCGCTCTGCCAGGGCGGGAAAGACGGATGAAGATGGCGGGAAACGGTCCAAGATGGCGTCTGATGGCGGGAATCGGCTCCGGATGGCGGGAAACGACTCCGGACGGCGGGAAACTTCTTTTTAAGGTACATGTGTAATTCTCTTCAGGCACGCAATACCCGTTTGTGGCGGGTTGGTCACGATCCTGCCGACTACGCCAAAGCTGACTCGCCCCCTGGGCCGTGGGGCGCTCGGATCCGGGCAATTAGGGAAACGATGGGAGTAGTAGTGGCAACCCGGTTCCGTGGCTCAGGGTGGTCAGGCCAATGGTAGTCTGCTACGTGCTTTAGATAATGTCCGACTACGCCACCCGTGGATTGCGGTTATTAGGAACCGCCGCTGCAAGGCAGTCCGCTGGGGCTGATGATGGGTGCAGCTGAGGTGATGTGACTCCCCACGGGAAGAGTGCAGCCCCAGGGCAGTGTAGTGGATGCTGGGAGTGATGGTAGTGAGAGTCCCAGTACCGGTAGTGCCGGAGGAGCGAAAAAGCACACAGACAACGTACTGCAGTCCAGCGTCTTTACTCACGGTTAATATCCAAGTCACTTCAGCTGGCAATGACTGCCCGAGCCGTGCTGCGTCCACCAGGTGTGGGGCTCGGATATTGCTATTGATCACTATCTATTTATTTATTTCTTGATCATTTTGGTGATCACTATTAGTTAGCATCTCCTCTTTCCCAAAAATAATTTTTCACGTGTCGCACCAATATATGATCACGACGACCGGTCTTTGGCTGAGGGTTGTTTCTCCTCCACCAACTTGGGATCCGGTACCCTTAATCTGCCTGACCCTGCACCCTGGATTCTCGTGGGTTCTTAGGGTCCCTTCCACCTTCTTGTTCCTGAGCCCTTCTGTTTCTCTGTCTCTCCTTCTTTGCAGTTCCTTTCTGCTCCTGTTCCTTTCTCTTGGAGCTGAGATGAGCTAGAATCTCAGCTCCCCTTCACCTCCTCCTCGGCCTCTTCTCTAGGCCCACTTCTCCTTCTCCTCTCAGGCCCCGGCCTCTTCCCTAGGTCTGCCTCTAGAGCAGCACTCAGCCTGAGCTGCTGCTCCTTGTCAGCTCTCCTCTCCTCACAGACTGAACCTAGATCTAAGATGGTGCCCACCTTTTATACCTCCTTCTAGCCATGAGCCCAGGTGACCAGCAACCAATGGGCTCCTACCTACGCTCAGGAACCGCCCCCTATCTGCCCCTACAGCACTGGGTGTTCCACCCCTCCCTCCCCACTCCAGCAGGGACATGGTCGGTCGTGCCTGCACTTCTGTCTAGTGGGAGCACCGTTGAGCTGTCCCTGGGAAATGGGGTGTGTGTGCTGCATGCAGCTAACTGAGCCCTGGTCCATTCTCCATCCTTACCCGGGAGTGGAATACCACACCTCTGGACTGAGGTGCAATACCCCTGTAGCGGCCGAACCCTCGGGGCGCTACACATCCGCTATAGAGCGCAATATAAACTTCTCACACACAAAGCTCTCCACAGTTCCCCACCTCCCTACATCTCCTCCATCACCTCTGTCTACTACCCTATCCTTGCTCTCCATTCTGCTAATGAACTAAGACTAACATTCTATATAATACAAACCTTCCACTCCTGTATGCAAGACTTCTCTCATGCTGCACCAGTGTAGTGGAATGCACTAACCTAAATAATCTGGTTAAGTCTAAGTATTTCCTTATAGACTGTAAGCTTGCGAGCAGGGCCCTCAATCCTTTCACACTCCTTAGTTATGCTTATTCTGTAACATATTTTTGTCTGTTCAATCCCCCCCCCCCCCAAATTGTAAAGTGCTGCGGAATATGTTGGCGCTATAAAAATAAAAATTATTATTATAAGTATCCACAGTTTTAAGTTTGCCCTAAAACACATTTCTATAGACTGGCCTATCACCTCACTAATCTAATTATTCCCTGTATTTCCTTCCTAAATTTGGCCCAGAATCTCCATGCACTCAATAGCACTTTTGTGTACTTTTCCACATCCTGGCTGGTGATCGGTTAATGCAGCGTTATTTGAATGTCTCTATTCATTATATAGATGGCTGGGCCATACACGACAAAAGCCTTTTTTTTTTACCTTTTGTGTGAACCCCATTTCTTCATAGATTGTAAGCTTGCGAGCAGAGCCTCCGATCCTATTGGTATGTATTGAATTGTGTTACTCTGTAATGTTTTATTTTGCTGGCACAGGTACCCTTTGAATTGTAAAGTGTATCGGAACAATTCAGCGCTATAGAGTTAAAAATTATTATTGTTATCATTATTAAATGGAACTTTGACTAGAATGGTTGTATGTGGCTTTTCCTATTGTCACCTATACAAGAGTACAATAGCTGGAAAGCTGTTTACAGGGAAGCAACTTTGGATTACTGTATGCCATCAGATACAGTTATATGAAAAAGTTTGGGCACCCCTATTAATCTTAAGCTTAATGTTTTATAAAAATTGGTGTTTTTGCAACAGCTATTTCAGTTTGATACATGTAATAACTGTTGGACACAGTAATGTTTCTGCCTTGAAATGAGGTTTATTGTACTAACAGAAAATGTGCAATCTGCATTCAAACAAAATTTGACAGGTGCATAAGTATGGGCACCTTTATAATTTTCTTGTTTTAAATACTCCTACTTACTTTTTATTGACTTACTAAAGCACTTTTTTTGGTTTTGTAACCTCATTGAGCTTTGAACTTCATAGCCAGGTGTATGCAATCATGAGAAAAGCTACTTAAAGTGGCCACTTGCAAGTTGTTCTCCTGTTTGAATCTCCTCTGAAGAGTGGCATCATGGGCTCCTCAAAACAACTGTCAAATGATCTGAAAACAAAGATTATTCAACATAGTTGTTCAGGGGAAGGATACAAAAAGCTGTCTCAGAGATTTAACCTGTCAGTTTCCACTGTGAGGAACATAGTAAGGAAAGGGAAGAACACAGGGACAGTTCTTGTTAAGACCAGAAATGGCAGGCCAAGAAAAACATCAGAAAGGCAGAGAAGAAGAATGGTGAGATCAGTCAAGGACAATCCTCAGACCACCTCCAGAGAGCTGCAGCATCAACTTGCTGCAGATGGTGTCACTGTGCATCGGTCAACTATACAACGCACTTTGCACAAGGAGAAGTTGTATGGGAGAGTGATGCGAAAGAAGCCGTTTCTGCAAGCACGCCACAAACAGAGTCGGCTGAGGTATGCAAAAGCACATTTGGAGAAGCCAATTTCTTTTTGGAAGAAGGTCCTGTGGACTGATGAAACCAAGATTGAGTTGTTTGGTCATACAAAAAGGCGTTATGCATGGCGACAAAAAAACACAGCATTCCAAGAAAAACACTTGCTACCCACAGTAAAATTTGGTGTAGGTTCCATCATGCTTTGGGGCTGTGTGGCCAATGCCGGCACCGGGAATCTTGTTAAAGTTGAGGGACGCATGGATTCCACTCAGTATCAGCAGATTCCTGACAATAATGTTCAAGAATCAGTGACAAAGTTCAAGTTACGCAGGGGATGGATCTTTCAGCAAGACAATGATCCAAAACACTGCTCCAAATCTACTCAGGCATTCATGCAGAGGAACAATTACAATGTTCTTTAATGGCCATCCCAGTCCCCAGACCTGAATATCATTGAACATCTGTGGGATCATTTGAAGAGGGCTGTCCATGCTCGGCGACCATCAAACTTAACTGAACTGGAATTGTTTTGTAAAGAGGAATGGTCAAAAATACCTTCATCCAGGATTCAGGAACTAATTAAAAGCTACAGGAAGCGACTAAAGGCTGTTATTTTTGCAAAAGGAGGATCTACTAAATATTAATGTCACTTTTCTGGTAAGGTGCCCATACTTATGCACCTGTCAAATTTTGTTTGAATGCAGATTGCACAGTTTCTGTTAGTACAATAAACCTAATTTCAAGGCAGAAACATTACTGTGTCCAACAGTTATTACATATATCAAACTGAAATAGCTGTTGCAAAAACACCAATTTTTATAAAACATTAAGCTTAAGATTAATAGGGGTGCCCAAACTTTTTCATATAACTGTACAAAACCAGTGAAGGAGTGGAAACACTTTTCAGACCCAATTCAGCATGTTGGAAAACACACGCAACAAGGGACTTTCATCACCCTAAAAAGACATGATTGGACAGATCCTGATGAAAATTCTAGACTTTTTTACAGCAAAGCCATTGCTGAGGAGCCACATGGTCTTTAGAGGGCACATGCCAAACTGAATAAAGAGGACTTACTCAAAAAATTGAGTGAAATAACTTGTAAAAAGTCCTGAGCTCCACTAATTCTGCAGTTTCTTTTTTCCATTTTGCAATGCTTCGCTCCATTGCAGAGATATTCACATCTATTGCTTTTGTAGCGTAATATGTGAAATCTCTCCTTCTAGTTCAACTGGGCTGTTCTTCAGATTCTTCTTTGGAGGCATGCGCTTAAACCTTTCTCTCCCTGATGCTGCCAATCACAGCTCAGCAGCTGATCTAGCAGTCTCAGCTGCTGCTGAGCTGTGTTTGACAGTGTCTGGGAGGGAGGGGTAAAAGAGCAATCCAGTTCTGAGGCATATGCGCAATCTTTGTAGTGACACTATTACCCTTTTTTATCCCGAAACCCCAGTATGTAGGTCACGGTTAACTAGGGGGGAGGAAGACACCAGGAATGGAGGGAGCTCCCACCGCCAGCGCGGCTGCTGCCGCGTGCGGAATGAGGATAAGCTGTTGACTGAACAGTTCATTGAGGGTCTACAGTGCAGCGCCCACCGAACCAAGTTGCGTGTAATGGCCTTGCAGAACCCTGATTTGGACTTTGTGCAGTTTAAAGACAGGGCCATCCGGGTGCTCCGAGAACTGGCACCAGGTGGCGCTGTAACCCACAGGCGCCCCGCTATCACTTATCACCAGGAGGCGGCGCCCTTGTCTGCAGAGCCTGTGGGAGCTGATGCACAGGCTTTGGACAAAGCCCCGGCTGCAGACCTGCACCATCAGGTCCATGAGCTGACCAAAAGCGTTGCCGCGCTAACCAGAACTGCAGTCTTTACAGGTGTCCCCTCCAGGAATGATCCAGCTGGCTTCCAGTCCGGAGGACGTCCCTTGGCGCAACAGAGGAGGATCCCATCGTCCATAGGAAGGCCCAGCGACCGCTACGACCAGGATGGACAACCCATCTGCCGCCGCTGCAACCAACCAGAACATGCGCAGTGCAAAGACTGTTGAGGGATATTACGGTAACAAGAGGGCATTCACTGGAAGAGAAAAGGTTTCAGCACCAGCATAGGAAGGGGTTCTTTACGGTAAGAGCAGTGAGAATATGGAATTCTCTGAGTGAGGAGACGGTAATGTCAGATTCACTACACCAGTTCAAGCGGGGACTGGATGCATTTCTAGATACCAGGCAGATTTCAGCATATACTTAAAAATAAAATAAAATAGTAGGTTGATACAGGGATTTATTCTGACTGCTGGTTTCAGAGTCGGGAGGGAATTTTTCCTCAGGTGAAGATTGGCTAAATCATTTGGGGTTTTTGCCCTCCTCTGGATCAACTTTAGGAATTACAGAACTAACAGGTCGAACTTGATGGACGCAAGTCTTTATTCGGCTTTACAAACTATGTTACTATGTTACTATGTTACTATATGGCAAGGTACTGTCATTTAAATGGGCCCAACCTGGGGCAGAGGGCCGACCCCCAGGCATAAGACCATCAGGCCCATCGAGCTGGCGTGATAAGTACATAGGGGGGCGACCGGTCTTGCCTGTGGTGCTAGATGGCATTCCTATGAGTGCACTACTGGACACCGAGTCACAGGTAACCACCATCCCCTATGTGCTTTTTAAGCGGTACTGGAATGACTCAGATACTACCCGCTACCCAGATGACGATTTGAGCATCATCGCAAGCAATGGTCAGCCCGTGAAGAAGGTGGGATTCAAGGAGGTGACCATAAAAATTGGTAAATTGAACTGCCAGCGCAAGGACTGATTATTGTGGACAATGACTGTCGTGAAAGCCACCCTAAGATAACCTTGGGTACTAATGTTATTGAAAATTGTCTTGCAGAGATAATTGTCATACTACAGCAGGTTGCGGTGAACGCCAGCTCCAGCCAGCAGCGTGTCCTACAAAAAGAGATCAGAGCCCTGATGAAAAGGCAACAGGTAGAACTGTCTGGTGGTGAGATTGGTGTAACGGGTCTGGGAGGTGGAACCTCTGAGCAACTATACAAAGGGACAGTCCTTGTAAGGAAGCGGGTGGCTCCCAGGGTAGGCGGGCAGGTAGTCACGGCTAGTGATGGGGACAGTCTCTGGGTAGAAGGGCAGGAGGTAACGGCAAGTGACGGGGACAGTCTCTGGGTAGAAGGGCAGGAGGTCACGGCAAGTGACCGGGACAGTCTCTTGACAGGCGGGTGGTCACGGCAAGTGACGGCTAAGCCTCAAGATAGGCTAGTAGGCGGGTAGCAGGTGGACGCTCCCAGGTGAGCGGGCAAGAGTCTCTGGACAGGCAGGTGGTCACAGCAAGTGACGGCTAAGCCTCCAGATAGGCTAGCAGGCAGGTAGCAGGTGGACGCTCCCAGGTGAGCGAGCAAGAGTCTCTGGACAGGCAGGTGGTCACAGCAAGTGACGGCTGAGCCTCCAGGTAGGCTAGCAGGCAGATAGCAGGTGGACGCTCCCAGGTGAGCGGGTAAGAGTCTCTGGACAGGCAGGTGGTCACAGCACGTGACGGCAGAGCCTCCAGGTAGGCTAGCAGGCAGGTAGCAGGCGGACACTCCCAGGTGAGCGGGTAAGAATCTCTGGACAGGCAGGTGGTCACAACACGAGACGGCAGAGCCTCCAGGTAGGCTAGCAGGCAGGTAGCAGGAGGACGCTCCCAGGTGAGCGGGTAAGAGTCTCTGGACAGGCAGGTGGTCACAGCACGTGACGGCAGAGCCTCCAGGTAGGCTAGCAGGCAGGTAGCAGATGAGCGCTCCCAGGTGAGCGGGCAAACAGATCCATAGACAGACTGGCAGGGCTGGTAGGCAGACTGTCGGACCGCAGGAATGTAAGCAGATAGACAAGTATCAGGCAGGTATCAAGCAGGAATCTGGCAGGTAACTAGCAGGTAACTGGCAGGTATCTGGTTACGGGACCTGAGGGCTGAAGCAGAGTGAAAGGCTATGCAACAACATTGCTCGGGCACCTCCATTTTGGAGGAGGTGCCTTATATATGGTGAGGTCCTCCGGCCATTGGCCGGGGACTCCTTAGGACGGCGCGCGCGGCCCCTTTAAGAGAGGGGGAGCGTGCGCGCGCACGCCCTAAGCACAGTGGCCGGGGAGCAGCGCGCGCTGCCAGCAGAGCGGGAGGAAGACGCTGGGCACGGAGCGGAGAGGTGAGGGGAACAGCGTCCCTGCCTAGCAGGAGGCAGGGACGCCGACGCTACAGTTGGTAGTGTTAGGATGAGTGACCCGTTCCCTATCGCCATGCCCCCAAAAAGTGAGATGATGATCTGGTGCCGGACTGCAATCGGGTTAAGAGGAAGGGACTACCAAGCCATGGTAGAACCCGTTTACTCACACAGTAGGCCCACCATTTTGACAGCGCGGGGGGTGGTCGATGTACGCCATGGGAGGGTACCCGTCCGCATCCTAAACATTGGGGAAAGAGAAGTATACTTGCCCCGTTATGCCACTCTAGCCAAATTGTTCACCGTTAACCAAAACTTTGTAAAGGCCGTGGAACCCTTGCCTCCATCTCAACCAGAGGAGGGTAACGGCTCCAAGAAATAAATGGAGGACTGGTGTCAGAAGCTGCATGTGGGCACCGACTCCACTCCCTCACACCAAAAACAGGGAGTCTACCGGGTGGTGCAGGAGTACGAAAGAGTCTTTAGCAAACACCCGCTAGACTTTGGGCAAGTAAAGGGGGTAGAACACCACATCCCCACAGGAGACCATCCACCCATAAAGGAAAGATACCGACCTGTACCCCCTGCACACTATCAGAATGCCAAGGGAATGTTTCGAGAAATGAAGGAGGCTGGGGTAATCAGGGACAGCTGTAGCCCCTGGGCAGCTCCACTAGTTCTTGTGAAAAAGAAAGATGGCACCATGAGAATGTGTGTAGATTACAGAAAGATCAACCGTATCATACACAAAGATGCGTACCCGTTATCTAGGATAGAGGAATCTTTAGCTGCATTAAAGTCTACTAACTTCTTCTCCACTTTGGATCTTACTAGCGGATACTGGCAGGTTCCTGTAGCAGAGGCAGACAAGGAGGAGACCGCGTTCACCACCCCGATGGGTCTCAGCGAATTCAACTGTATGCCGTTCGGGCTCTGCAACGCACCAGGAACCTTCCAGTGGTTGATGGATTGCTGCCTGGGGCACAGGAATTTCGAGACAGTCCTGCTATACCTGGATGATGTCAACGTGTATTCCAAAACATATGAGGACCATCTGAAACACCTGGCAGAGGTGTTTGACGCCTTGGCAGGCTACGGCCTAAAGGTGAAACCCTCCAAGTGTCATCTACTGGAACCAAAAGTACAGTACCTGGGACATGTGGTGAGTGCTGACGGAGTAGCTCCAGACACTGATAAGATCACAGTGATTAAGGACTGGCCAAGACCCTCCAGCATAAAGGAAGTGCGGCAGTTCCTCGGGTTGGTAGGCTACTACCGAACATTCATCCCCGGGTTCACCAAAATGGCAGCCCCTATGCAAGACCTCCTGTTAGGTCAGTCAAAGACCAAGAATCAGAAGCCGCCCTTCAGGTGAGACAAGCTGGAAGAGGAGTCTTTCCGCCAGCTGAAGATGGCCCTCACGGGGGATGAGATCCTGGCTTACCCTGATTACGGCCAGCCTTTTATTCTCCACACGGACGCGAGCAACATCGGGCTAGGGGCGGTGCTGTCCCAGATCCAACAGGGCAGAGAACGGGTAATCGCTTATGCCTGCCGAAAACTACGGCCCACAGAGAGAAACCCTGAGAATTATAGCTCCTTCAAGCTAGAGTTCCTGGCAGTGATGTGGGCAGTGACGGAACGTTTCAAGCATTACCTTGCCTCTGCCAAGTTCACTGTGTACACGGACAACAACCCGTTTATCACACCTGGACACTGCAAGACTTGGTGCCCTGGAGCAAAGATGGATGGCCCGGCTGTCCAACTATGAGTTTACCATCAAATACCGGGCGGGACGCACAAATGCCAACGCAGACGCCCTGTCCAGGATGCCAAACTTGCCGGACGGAGGGGAAGATCCAGAAGAACTGGAAGAGATTGAACTCCCTGTGTTCCACCGTCATGGGATTACCCAGTGTTCCCACTGTGTAAGGGACAAGCACTCTGCCACGTTCAATCCCTTACCCCACAACAACTGGGTGGAGACGCAAGACAGTGACCCAGCCATCCTCCTGGTAAAAGAGATGCTGACACAGGCTGATGCCCGCCTTGACCCAGACGCTCCGGAAGAGACCAAACAGCTGTGGAAGGAGAAGAGTAAACTGTTTCTCTACAGGGGAAGGGGAAGCTGTGCCGGAGAATTGTCAACTCCCGGACACATGAGCTGACCTGGCAGGTAGTGGTCCCGAGACGAGACTCAGCTATGGTCCTGGAGGCATACCACGACGGAGCAGGGCACTTTGGATGGAAGAAGTTAGATTTCCTGTTGTGTGAACGGTTCTTCTGGGTAGGCATGAGAGGGGCCATTGAGAGATGGTGCAGAGACTGCGGCCCGTGCAACCTGAGTAGGAAGGACCGTGCCAGACAGAAGACTCCCCTGCAGCCCATCATCACCAAGCAGCCACTAGAACTGGTAGCCCTGGACCATGTGAAGCTGGCTCCAAGTAGGTCCGGGTACGTCTACGCCCTCACCATCGTAGACCACTACTCCCGGTTCCTGGTGGTGGTCCCTGTCAAGGACTTAACAGCTCAGACTGCAGCTAGAGCCTTCCAGCAGCACTTCTGCCGTCCTCACGGGTATCCGGAGCAAGTGTTGACTGACCAAGGTCCAGCCTTCGTAGCGGAGGTCTTCCAGGAGTTCTGAAACCTGTATGGCTGCAAGAAGATAAGGACAACGCCCTATCACCCCCAAACCAACGGATTGTGCGAGAAGATGAACCAGGTGGTGATGGACTGGCTGAAAACAAGTAAGCTGCCTATTGACCTGGATATGGGAGTCCTGACACCCGAGGACACCTCGCCAGAGGCAGACTGGGATACAGAACGGCAGCAGCAGTACCGGAAAGTGCAGGAGAGTGTTGAGAGAAGTCTGTCTCAAGCAAGAAAAAGGCAAGAGAGGACTTACAACCAGCATGCTCCCGCTGTTCCCCTGGAGAGCAGGTCTTGAAGAGGAAGAGGCGGCTCCATAAGTTGGACGACCAGTGGGAGAAAGACCCGTACACAGTACTGCCCTCAAGTCATGAAAATCCGAAAGTATGCATTATCAGTAAGGATGGAGGAGAGACCACAGCCACTGTCTCCAGAGACCACCTGAAGAAGTGTCCCGAGCAGCTGCAAAGCACTGATGAAGACCAAGATAGCCCTCAACCCGCAGAGGAAAGGGAAGAAATGGTCAGTACAGTACTCGGAGAATTTCCCCGGTCCTGGACACAAATTAACAACGCTATTGTGGTACCCGTCCTTACCTTTCACCAGCCAGCCCCTCAAGGGCCTACAGAAGAGCAAGTAGTGCTGGGAGAGCAACCGGCCCCGGAGGCAGAAGATTCCATACCTGCAGCCCAGGAGAATCAACCCTCTGCTAGTAGTGAGCCTGCCGTGCCCGTGGTAAGCCAAAGAGTACGCAGAAAGCTGCCCAACCTACCCGTAACATCTCCAAACACGTGTAGTGCAGACACTAGCGAGCCCACTACACAAAGGGTGGAAACAGGGGACCCAGAAAGAACACCACCAGATAGTGTGTCACGTAGGTCCACCAGGAGCACTAGAGGTCAGAAGCCTGCTCGCTGGAGAATCTAGAAAAAATGATGATATATACCTGTATATTGCAAATGTTGAAATGTTTTATGTTTGTTGCATGAATAATAATTATGTTTCTGGACTGACAGGTTATGAACAATGAATAACCGGAACTGTACCTTGTAAATAGTTGCACCTGTTAAGTGCCCCTTTTGTGCCAGACCACAGAACAAAAACCCATGGAGGTGGCTGAAGACGTGGTCCAACGCCGGATCATCGATGCCCTGTAGCCACCCCAGGGCCTACGTGAAGGGTTTGGGACGGGTCCCTCAAAATACATCTTGGGTGACATGGACACCTGGTTACGGAAGCGCCATGACCTATAAAGACTGAACTCCTTGTACATATGTTGATGTGTTATTGCTTATGCCCTGTTATGTATGTTTTCATAAAATATGTTTAGTCCCAGAGTACTAAAATTTACCAGGGGGGAATGTGGCACCCCAGGGGTCTGGTTGCCACAGTGGTAGAAATACCATGTCTGAGAGTGAGCATGGGGTTTCCTGGCCAGGAGCACTATTGCATGCAACGCCTCCTGCCCCAGTCCAGGGAGGGGAGGAACCTGCCCTTTATAAACTGGATCTGGGGCGGAGTTAGTGAGATAGTTCCAGAGAGAGGGACAGAGGAGCAGCAAGGAGCTCTGTAGGAGACAGGAGCTGAAGGCCAGGGACTGGAGCTAGCAGAGCTCGTCCTGGCCGAAGACGCAGAGAACCGGACACCGGAGTCCGAGGCTGTGAGGATATCCACATCCAGCAGCAGAAACCACCTGGCAGGGGATTTCAGGTCCTCTGGCCATAGAAAGCCCGGAGGCTCAGTCACACGCAAGGGAACGGCACCGCTATCGAGGAGCGGAAGGTACCAAAGGCCCCAAGTCACCAGCCATACGGGTGAGCTCCACACGGTACACTCAGGAACGTGGGCTACTACACGACTACAGCAGGGTAGCCAGGAAGAGTGCAGTCAGACGGGAAGGCCTACGCCTCCACCTGGCCAGGGGGACTCTTGTTCGCTCACAGACTGACCAGGCCTCTAATGTTAGCCAGTACTCCCGGCAGGGCCTTCTTCATTACTAACAATAAAGACCCTGAACTGCACTGCACGGACTCTGAGTCATTTCTGCTGCGCCCATGCACCACAACCCTCACCATCTACACACGCTGCCCTGAGGCTAAACTCCTCCCATGGGGAGTTATACTACCCTCTGCTGTGCACCCAACATCAGCCTCAGCGGTCTGCCCCGCAGCGGCGGTTCTCAGAGACCGCAATCCACGGGTGGCGTAGTCGGACATTTCAACATTAAAAACCAAGTAAACAGATCCGTCACTGGTTTGACCACCCTGAGCCATGGGACCGGGTCGCCGCCACGGAGACTACAACCTCTAGCATTACACAGAGACCCGGCTCTGGGTATTCCCCCACACACGCCCCAGGGGGCGCGTCATACTCACTTACGCTGAGCGCTGTATGTATAAAGTACTGCTAATATAGTACGTATTGAGAATACAGAGGGGTGTACTCACTTACGCTGAGCGCTGTATGCATATGTACTGAGAATACAGGTGGTGTACTCACTTACACTGAGCGCTGTATGTATAACGTACTGAGAATCCAGGTGGGTTTACTCACTTACGCTGAGCGCTGTATATATAACGTACTGATAATACAGTACGTACTGAGAATACAGGGTGTACTCACTTACACTGAACGCTGTATATAAAACGTACTGAGAATACAGTTGGGTGTACTCACTTTCGCTGACCGTTGTATGTATAACGTACTGATAATACAGTATGTGCTGAGAATACAGAGGGTGTACTCACGCTGAGTTCTGTATGTATAATTTACTGAGAATAAAGGGGGTGTACTCACTTACGCTGAGCGCTGTATGTATAACATACTGAGAATGCAGGGGGGTGTATTCACTTACGCTGAGTGCTGTATATATAACGTACTGAGAATACAGGGGGTGTACTTACTTACGCTGTCCACACTTTTGGCAGTGTGGATGTGGCACCCCAGGGGTCCGGTTGCCACAGTGGCATTGCCTCCCACACAAGAGGTGATTTGCTTGATACTTGCTTCCAGGCTGCCCGGACTTCCACTTCTAGCCAGTACCCTAGTCCTGGCTTGTCTAATCACCACCAGTAAAGATAAGAGGAAACCGCCATTAAGTTGTAGACTGATTATTGCTGCGCCATCAAACCCTGCACTACAACGCCCAGCATAACCAATAACATCTACACTGCCCTGGAGCTAAGCTCTACCTGTGGAGAGCCACACCATCCCTGCTGCAGTAACATCAGCTCCATAGGACCTGCTCCGCAGCGGCGACTCCCTTAGCCACATACCACAGGTGGCGTCACAAACTTTATACAATCACTATAAATCCCCAATCAATAACCCCTTTTTATTGACTGCCCTGGGTCATGGACTGGGTCACCGCCACTGTGACATCCCCCGGCATCTAGGGGCCCGGCACTGGGTACCCCACGGCCTAGGGGACGCGTCAACTTGGCGTCACGAAAAGGATTCATGAAGCCCGGTATAACTGGGTCCTGTGTGCCATAGACTTTATTGAACTGTGTTATCACGTGGTTTGCCGCCCGCCGAGGGGGAAGAAAGAAGCCCCGATCCGGAACCGCCAGGTAAAAGATCCCTCTGCCTGCAGAGCAGCATACTGGTACGTCAGCAGATGCCCAGGACCTGGCTGAGGTTCACTAGGGGGGGAGGAAGATGGCCAACATGGAGGAGGGTTCAGCCGCAGGCAAGGCCGCTGCCACTGTGATGCCGTTATCAATGCCATATATACCGGGGGCGGCGTGGTTGCCCCAGTACTCAGGGGAGTCGCACACCCTGAACGACTTTGAGGAGAGACTGCGCAGTTTGTTTAAAGTATACCCCCTGTCTGAGGAGCAAAAAGTCAGCATCCTCATAGGCCAGCTAATCGGTGCAGCCCAGAGAGAGGTGAAGTTCTGGCCGGGCAGAGACAAAGGCACTGTAAAAGAAATACTGGCCCGATTGAAGGATACCTTTGACACCCGCACCGCAGCAGAAAATAAAATGAAGTTTTACTGGTGCACACAGAGGGTGCAGGACAGTGTACGGGACCATGCTCTAAACCTGCAGGAGGCGCTGCGGGCCATCAAACAGGTAGACCCCGACAGTGTGCGAGATGAGGACAGATTGCTAACTGAGCAGTTTATTGAGGGGCTCCTGTCCAGCGCTCACAGGACACAGCTGCGCATTATGGCTCTGCAAAACCCTGATCTGGACTTTGCGCAATTTAAAGACAGAGCCATCCAGGTGCTGCGGGAATCAACACCAGGAGGCGCTGCATCCCACCGGCGCCCAGCTATCACCTACCACCAGGAGGTGGCATCCTTTTCCCCAGAACCTGCGGAGGCTGACGCGCAGACTCTGGACAACGACCCGTCTGCCGACCTGCGCCTTCAGGTCCAGGAGCTGACCAAAAGTGTGGCTGCGTTAACCAAAACTGTGCAGGCCATTCAAGTGTCCCCCAAGGAAAAGATCCAGCTGGCTTCCAGTCCAGATGACGTCCCGTGGCGGCGACAGAAGAAAATTCCACCGATCAGAGGGAGGAACAGCGATCGCTATGATCAGGACGGACAACCCATCTGCCGCCGCTGTCAAAAGGCAGGACACTGCGCAAGATTCTGCAATTTAAACGAGCAACACCTGGGGCAGAGGGCCAACCCCCAGAAGTAAGACAACCAGGCCCACAAAGCTGGCGAGACAAGTACGTGGGAGGACGCCCGCGGTCCTACCTGTCATGCTTGATGGCATCCCAATGAACTCGTTGCTGGACACTGGGTCCCAGGTGACAACGATGCCATATATCCTTTATAAACAATACTGGACTGATTCAGATATTACCCGCCGTCCAGATGAACATCTTAGTATCTATGCCAGCAATGGTCAGCCCTTGCCTCAGGTGGGGTATAAAGAGGTGACCATAAAAGTTGGCAAAGTAGAATTGCCATCACAAGGAATGATTATTGTTGATATTGACCGCCGAGAAAGTCATCCCATGATAACCTTAGGCAATAATGTGCTAGAAAATTGTCTTGAAGAAATTATTGTTTTGTTGCAACAGGTCGCAGAGACTGCCAGTTCCAGTCAGCAGCGAGTCCTGCAGAAGGAGATCAGAGCCCTGATGAAAAGACAACAGGTAGAGCTGTCTGGAGGGGAAATTGGCAGTGTCAGGATGAGTGATCCGTTCCCCATTGCTATGCCCCCTAGGAGTGAAATGTTGATATGGTGTCGGGCAGCAATTGGTCTCAGGGGTCAAGATTATCAGGCCCTGGTAGAACCCGTGTACTCTGACAGTAGGCCCACCATCTTGACAGCCAGGGGGGTGGTCGATGTCCGTAAGGGGAGAGTACCGATACGCATCCTGAATTGTGGGGAAAAAGAAGTCCATTTACCCCAGTATACTACCCTCGCTAAGCTATTCACTGTCAGTAACAACTAGTGTTGAGCCACCCCCGTAGTGTTCGAGTTCGGTTCGGTTCGTCGAACACCCGTGTGTTCGCCGAACTGTTCGTCGAACTGTTCGTCGAACACCTTCAAACACCGTTAAAACCAATGGCAGGCAAACAAAAACACATAGAAACACATAGAAAACACCTTCAAAGGTGTCCAAAAGCTGACAAACTGCTCAGAAGACATAACTAACACATGGAAAAGTGACAAGTACATATAGTCATGCGAAAATAAAAGAGGTGGAGGAGTAAAAGGAGGGGGAGACACAGATATAGGCATGTCATGCCCTTCTAAAATCCAAAAAGTGAGAAGCCGACACGGCCAGTCCGCTCCTGCCCGTGCCACCTCCGTGTCGCCGGGTTTGTGCCAGAGCCGCGGTGAACCCTGACGGCCAGCCCCCCTCTCCCAATACTGGTGCCTGTCCGCTGGTGGGTCGAGCGAGCCCCCCTGTGGTGGAGGCAGCTCTAAGCGTTTTAATTTAAATTGTCTCTCTAATTTGAATGAATACACTTTAAATCCATTTACAAGGATCTATTGGAGGGCAAGTCTCATGCCAGCAGCCGCGGTAATTCCAGCTCCAGTAGCGTCCACTAAAGCTGCTGCAGTTAAAAAGCTTTTATAAGGATCGAGCTCGGCTGTCCACCGCAAGGCATCCTACTGCCAGTCCCAGCCCCTATGCCTTGGGGTGCCTCCTGATGCTCTTCACTAAGTATCCCATGGTCCCGAAGCATTTCCTTTGAAAAAATTAAGTGTCTAAACTACAGGTGGTGCAGCTTGCTTAACAGCCGGGATAATCCGCTGACTAGCAGACACTGCTACTAGGCACAAAGTATTTCCTGGGCTAGATGCAGTTAAAAATTTGTAATTAGATACTCTCGTTGGATGCTGAGAAAGCATTCCATAGAGTCTCCTGGCACGCCATATATGATTCTCTTAAAAAGCTTGGGGTAGGGGTCTAGGGGACCCTTTTATAGCCAAAATCACGGCCCTGTATCGCAATACGTCACCTAGGCTGAAGATAAATGGAACTGTAGCACCCTGAGGGCTCGGTTGCTACAGACGTATTGCACCTCACCCAGAGGTGTGATATCTCACTCTCAGGTAAGGATGGAGTGTGGATCAGGACCCGACACCTGCATGCATTGCACCACATTGCCGTGGGGCAGGGCGACCAATATGCCCCTGAGATGGGCACGACAGTCCCTGTCCCTGGCTGGAGTGGGGGGAGGGAACACTGAGGAAGGGGAACCCTGTAGTGCAGGAGCAGGGAGGAAGCAGTTCCTGGGTGCATTGAGAAGGGAGTATAAAAGGTGGGCACCATCTTAGTTCAGTGCAGAGAAGTCTGAGCAGAAGTGGCAGGGAGCAGGGGCTCTGCATGAGCTCTGCTCCGGAGGCGGGCCTAGTAACAGAGGCCCAGGCCTGGAAGAGGGAGAAGGAAGGAAGAGGAGCGGAGAAGGCTCCAGGAACGAGGAATGAAGGGATCCCAGGGGTGCGGACGGGCGAGTCGCCACCGCACGCCCGAATCCACCTGCGTGGAGGGGTCAGGCCAAAGGGGGAGACCGGTCCCCGAACTAGTGGAGGCAGGAAACGACCCTCAGCTAGAAACCGGAGGCTCTGACATTTTATGTGGCGCAGCCCCTCGCTACACCCGCTAGGAAGGCACCACATAGGGTCAGGGAAACTGGCGCCAAGTTTACCAAGAGGAGGCCCGAGGCAGCCGGACAGAAGTGTTGGTAAGAAAGGCCAGACAAAGGACACACAAAGGGGGTGCTGTGAAGTGCTCCAAAGTTATCTGGGAGTTGTCTGAGCCCCTCACCTGGTGAGCACAGTACGACGTGGGCAGCCGTTACCTGCAGACGTGGTCTGGATAATAAGAACTGTGAGTAAAGGCCCTGGACTGCATCACTGACTCCGTGTCGTTACTGCTGCTGCCCTGCACCATCACCCCCATCCTCCGCATACACTGCCCTGAGGCTATACTCCTCCCGTGGGGAGTTATGCTACGCTCTGCTGCACCCACAACACCAGCCTCAGCGGTCTGCCCTGTAGCAGCGGTTCACTCTGACCGCAATCCACGGGTGGCGTAGTCGGACATTTAAACATCAAAACCACATAAATAGTTCCGCCACTGGTTTGACCGCCCTGAGCCACGGAACCGGGTCGCCGCCACGAAGACTACAACCACCAGCATCCACCAAAAAGGGTCCGGCTCCGGGTGTCCCAAGGCCCAGGGGGTGCGTCAGAACATTTTCATCACCTTTCACAATCACCAATGGGACAAGGCAGGGATGTCCTCTGTCCCCTCTCTTATACATCCTAGTGACGGAGCACCTGCTCTCATCAATTCGCCATAACCCCAATATTAGGTGGATTGAGGTGGGAGGCACCGAGTACAAGTGCTCTCTATTTGCTGATGATGTCCTAGTATATATCACTCAATCACATATATCCATCCCTGCTGTTATGGCTGAAATAGATCACTTTGTTACATGGTCAAATTTTAAAATCAATGCAGCGAAGTCTGAGGCCCTCGATGTCTCCCTCCCCAAATCCATATAGGATTCCATCCAGTCCAACTTTCCCTTTGCCTGTCCCTCACAGGGTATCAAATACTCAGGAATTCCTATTCATAGAGACCTCTCCCATCTATGTTATCTTAATTTTGGGCCCTTTATTGAATAACTCCATACAGACCACGGTTGGCAAGTTAGAACTGTAAGATTCACTACGTGAACCGCTGGTGTTTTGTGGAAAAGCACATGTACACTGCGTTCCAAATTATTATGCAAAAAGTGTTTAGGAGTGATAAGGGAAGAATTTGTTTGTTTGTCAGTTAAACTCATTGATGGTGATGTGTGTCAGGGCTCTTTATATCACTGTAAGCAATTGCAGACACCTGTGCTAATTAGTTTGGCAGGTGTGTCCAATGAAAGGCAAGACTACTTAAGAAGGCTCTCTCACATTATTAAGCAGCCTACATTTTCTGCCAAAATGGGAAAGAAAAAGGATGTGTCGGCTGCTGAGAAGCAACAAATTGTGGAGTGTTTAGGTCAAGGCATGACTACAATCAACATTGTGCGATGATCAGGATGAAGTGTCTTGGCAATCAAGAAGTATGTAGCTGATTCACAGTACACACGTGTGCGTGCTGATAAGGGCAAATTGAGGACTCTTTCCTACAGGCAATTACGTCAGGTTGAAAGAGCAGCGGCCAAAAAGCCTTGTCATAGCAGCAGACAAGTTTTTGAAGCTGCTTGTGCCTCCAACGTCCCCCGAACAACAAGATGCAGGGTCCTTCAGAGGTTTGCAGCTGTGCATACGCCATCCTGTCGACCTCCTCTATCCACTTCACACAAGCAGAAACGGCTCCAGTGGGCCAAACATTACATGAAGACTGATTTCAAAACTGTTTTGTTCACGGATGAGTGCCGTGCAGCGCTCGATGGTCCAGATGGATGGAGTGGAGGATGGCTGGTTGATGGACACCCCACGCAAACACGGCTACAGCGCCAACAAGGAGGAGGTGGAGTAATGTTTTGGGCTGGAATCATGGGGAGAGAGATTGTCGGCCCCTTTAGGATCCCTGAAGGCGCTAAAGATGAACTCCATAATGTATGTGGATTTTCTCAAACAGCACTTCCTGCCATGGTTCAAGAAGAAGAACCGTGTATTTCACAGCAAGATCATTTTTCTGCATGATAATGCACCATCTCATGCTGCACATAAAACATCTGCATCTCTGGCTGATATGGGCATAAAAGGGGACAAACTTATGGTGTGACCCCCATGCTCCCCTGACCTCTACCCCATTCAGAACCTTTGGAGCATCATTAAAAGGAGTGTCTATGATGGCGGGAGGCAGTTCACATCTAAGCAACAGCTCTGGGAGGGTATTCTGTCCTCATGCAAAACAATTGAAGCAGAAACCATCCAAAACCTGACAAATTCAATGGACGAGAGAGTTCAGAAGCTCCTTTCGAACAAGGGGTCCTATGTGAAAATGTAACATCACCTAGAATAAAGTTTTGAGTTGAAAACTGTTTGATTTCAGTTTCTAACAACCTGCTAATGCTTATAATTTCAAAAATGACCATTTTTTTGGTCTTTATTAAAATGAAAAGGTTGATCGAAAAGTTTGGGGGATCTAAGAGTGTGGCAACCCAGTAGTCATGATTACTTCGAATTCTGACAATATGAGGGTCATGCTGCAGGTAGTGCAGCAAGAAGGCACTTATGTGTCTTGCGCATCTCGGAGCCCCAAAATTATTTTCCGGGCTAGATGCAGCTAAAAATTATTTTTAATTTTAAATCTGGTGAAGCTTTAGTATAGATGGCCTAATAGGATCAGTGCTACACACTGCTACAAAGCCCAAATTATTTTCCAGTCAAGATACAGATAAACATGATTAGTAATTTGAAAGCTTAAAACGGTTGGTAGGGTGATTTTAACCAATCATCAAGCTTTTACTCTCCCCAGGATGACACAGGGGTAGAAAAGTCGTTTCGGATCCATGATTTGTTCATCTTTATGAACGTGAGTCTGTCTACATTATCAGTGGAGAGCCGCGTGCGCTTATCTGTCAGCACACCACCAGCAGCGCTGAACACACGTTCAGACAGAACGCTGGCTGCGGGGCATGACAAGATCTCCAAGGCGTAAGTGGCTAGCTCCGGCCATTTATCCAGATTGGAAGTCCAAAAAGAGCAAGGGTCCAGTGACACAGTCGTGGCTTCAATGTTTACTTGGAGATACTCCTGTACCATCGTCTCTAGGCGTTGACTATGTGTCAGACTTCTTGTCTCCTGTGGCCTTGCAAAGGATGGGCTAAAAAAGTGGTGAAATGATTCCGCAAAATTGATGTTACCAGCAGATACTGTGGTTCTGTTACGGTTTGAGTGCTGAACACTTGACGGTCCCACGGTTGGCAAGTTGGAACTGTGAGATTCACTACGTGCACCACTGGTATTTTGTGGAAAAGCACATGTAAGATTCTGCAACAGTCTCTGCTGATACTCCTGCATGCGTGCATCCCTTTCTATGGCAGGAATAATTTCTGCAAATTTACTTTTGTACTGGGGATCTAACAGTGTGGCAACCCAGTAGTCAGGATTATTTCTAATTCTCACAATTCGAGGGTCATGTTGCAGGTAGTGCAGCAAGAAGGCACTCATGTGTGTTGCGCATCCAGGAGCACCAAGTCCCTGTTGTGTTGGTGGCGAGGTAACAATCATGCTTCCTTCCTCTGTCCTCTCCCCCAACCTCGCACAACAGAAATGTGATCAAGGTCTCCCTCATCTGATGAGTCTTCCATCAGTTCGTCCTCCACTTCTTCCTGGGCTCCTGCACCTTCCTCACTAGTTTGGCTGCTACCATGCACCCTGGTAAAACCATCTCCCCCACCCTCACATGCCTGCCGCCTTGGTGCTGCCGACCGTCTGGACCTTGCAGATGTTAGCCCTTCCGCATACAACTCCTCCTCCTCTACTTCCTCCACCTCCTCTTGTGCCACCACCTGACTCCGAATTCTGTTTAACATGTGCTCCAGCATGTAAATCACCGGAATAGTCATGCTGATAATGGCATCGTCAGCACTAAACATCTTCGTCGCCATTTCAAAACTGTGCAGAAGGGTGCATAGGTCCCTAATCTGAGACCACTCCTCCAGCGTGATTTGCCCCACCTCTGAATCTCGTTGGCCCAGGCTATACGTCAGAACGTATTGCACCAGGGCTTGTCGGTGCTGCCACAGTCGCTGCAACATGTGCAGAGTTGAATTCCACCGGGTAGGCACATCGCATTTTAGCCGGTGAAGTGGCAGGCCCAACGACTTCTGTAGAGATGTAAGTCGCTGAGCCGCGGGATGCGAACGGCGGAAGTGAGCACACAGCGACCGTGCCCTCTGCAGAAGGCCATCTAGTCTGGGATAGTGGGCTAAAAATTGCTGGACAACCAGGTTCAACACGTGAGCCATACAAGGCACGTGTGTGACATTGCCCCGGCGAAGGGCCGCACCCAGGTTTGCAGCATTGTCGCACACGGCCTTCCCTGGTTTCAGGTCCAGTGGAGACAACCATTCATGAAATTGGTTCTCCAGAGCTGACCACAACTCCTCAGCTGTGTGACTCACATTTCCCAGACATTTCAATGTAAAAACCGCCTGATGACATTGAGCCCTACTGCCAGCATAGTAAGGAGGTGTGCAGGATCCCTTCTGCGCAGTTAGAAAGCTTGTGGCATGACCAGACAGGCTTTGGGTGCAGGTGGAAGACCGAGAGGAGGTTGAGGAGGCAGAAGCAGTGGAGGAACTTTGACATAAAGAGGATTGACGCACAACTCGTGGGGACGGCAAGACTTGGACAGCAGCCCCTTGTCCTGCTGTCACCATAGTTACCCAGTGCCCAGTCAGCGACATGTAACGCCCCTGTCCATGCCTACTCGTCCAAGTGTCTGTGGTGAAATGCACCCTGTCACACACAGAGTTTCTCAAAGAAGCGGTGATGTTGTGTGCGACATGCTGGTGGAGCGCAGGCACACCTTTCTTTGAGAAGTAGTGCCGACTGGGCATCTGGTACTGGGGCACTGCGACGGACATAAGGTCTCGAAAATCCTCTGTGTCCACCAGGCGGAAAGGCAGCATTTCTGTAGCCAAGAGCTTGCAGATGGTGAAATTCAACCTCTTAGCTTTCTCATGGCTAGGAGGAAATGGTCTTTTACTTGTCCACATCTGAGGGACCGAGGGCTGGCTATTGTGCTTAGACGGGGTTGATAAGGGTGTCCCCGGCAAACTGCCGGTCTGTGAGGAAGATGCAGGCGGACATGTTAGGTTGCCTTGATCCAAAGGTGGTGCTATCGATGTCGGACAGCGCTCAACACCAGCTGGTGTTACCACCTCCAAAGAAAATGATGACCTGCCAATCACGCTGGCTGTTGCGGGTAAAGAGGTGGCAGGTCTGCGCCCCAAAACAGGTGTGACTGCTGTCCCCCCAGTCACAGAGGATGAAGAGGCCGCGGATGCACAAGATATGGCAGACGGTGGTTGGCCCGGCCGGCTAGGCCGCATTGTAGCACACTGAGCTTCCCACTGCAACTTATGCTTCATGTCCATGTGCCGGTTCATGCATGAAGTACTCAAACTCTGTATTTTTTGGCCTCTACTTAGCTTTTGCTGACAAATGTTACAGATAACACGAGTTGGGTCATCTTTATCGATCTGAAAAAATGCCCAGGCTATGCAAGGCTTAGCACCCATGCGACCTGAAGAGCCACCACGACTTGTGGTGAGAGGCAGAGTTGTGTTTGAGGATGCAGTTGTTGACGTGCTTCCAGTACTACGTCTCTGTCCAGGAAGGCGCAACCTGACCTCGTCGTCACTAGCATCTTCCTCCACCTCCTCTGCTGACCTCATCTCTTGGCTGACTGTGGGTTGACAGTAAGTGGGATCTCCAACCTCATCATCATCACCCTGTGTGTTATCACACCCGTCGTCCTCAGAGCCAACCTGTTCCTGCCCTGACAAAAAACTAAAGTTGTCGCTCCAATCAGGTATTTGAGTCTTATCATCGTCTTCCTCATTGTCTCCACCAACAGGAGTTACAGTTTGGGAATGAGGGTCTACATTATGGTCAGAACCTTCTGCGTCTGGTCCTGGATCCGACTCATAAAGATTCTGGGCATCAGTGCAGATCATTTCCTCGTCTGGATTCACAGAAGCGCTGGAGTCGACCTCTGATTCCCAGGCTATAGTATGAGTAAACAGCTCTGCAGACTCAACCATCTGTTCTACCTCATACTCAGACGGGCAGCTGGAGATTTGGGAGCTGTGAGGAAGCAAGTGCGATTTGGGTGACACCTTTGAGGACTGGAGTATTTGTGATGTTGAAGTTGATGTGGAGGAGAGCCCACTTAAAGGAGCACTTGATATCCGTTGAAGCACCTGCTGTTTTTGTGCCTCATCTGGAATTTGTAGCGATTGGCGTGGCCGTAAGAAAGGGATCTTATCACATTGTCCGCTAAAAGAAGTAGACATTTTAGTTTGGCTGGAAGATGGTCTTTCTTCTGCAGATGTTACTGTTGCTTTAACACCTACCCCACGGACACAACCTTTTTTCCCCTTCCCAACACGCCTATTCCCCTTTCCACCAGCAGCAGGCCTTTTTCCACTCATTTTGGTGGTTAATTAATTCACAACTCTGGAGTTATTTGCACAAAAAAACAATGGATGGTAACCGAGCAGAGCTGAGTGGCCAAACTGTGGTATTAGGCCAAAACTATTGGCTGGGTTAGATGCAGAAAAAAATTATATTCAATTTGCAACCTGATGGAGGTCAGTATAGATGGACTAATACAACAAGTCCCACACACAGCTAGAAGCCCAATATTTTTTCAGAGCTAGATGCAGAAAAAAATTATATTCAGTTTGCAACCTGATGGAGGTCAGTATAGATGGATTAATAGAACAAGACCCACACACAGCTAGAAGCCCAATATTTTTTCAGAGCTAGATGCAGAAAAAAATTATATTCAGTTTGCAACCTGATGGAGGTCAGTATAGATGGATTAATAGAACAAGACCCACACACAGCTAGAAGTCCAATATTTTTTCAGAGCTAGATGCAGAAAAAAATTAGATTTGCAGCACCCCGAGGACTCGGCTGCTACAGGGGTATTGCACCTCGAACCAGAGGTGTGGTATTCCACTCCCGGGTAAGGATGGAGTGTGGGACTGAGCTCAGTAGGCTGCATGCACTACATACATCCCATTTCCGGGGGACAGAACTACGGTACTCCCACCAGGTACTCCCACCAGGTCGTGACCTTTACCTGGGAGATGAGGTCACCTTCACCCGGCACCAGTGTGCCAAAGGACCCTATGCCCTTCATGTACATCGCCTGACTGAGGAGGAGCTGCGGTGTGAGGAGGAACAAGAGGACCCGGACGGGTCTGAAGATTACCCTCAGGCAGGAGCAGGAGGACGTCGCCACTGATGTACAGTAGGAGCACTGTAAATAGTTACCCGTGAAGGTACAATAACTGTTGCCAGTAAGATATAGTCCCCGTTGGGACCAGTGAACTGTTCCAGTGTGTCCCATCTCCCCACAGGCTGAGGACTGTGAGCAGCCACTCCCTTATCCCCACTGGCCGAGGACTGAGAGCGGCCATATCCCTTGTAAATAGTTGCGCTTCTTAAAGCGCCCCCTACTGGTTTTATAGGAAACTGTTTTTTCTACAAGAGACTGTGGCACTTACCTGGTCACAATTTGCACAATTTCGGCCAGAGGTCAAAATAGTTTTATATGAAAAGTTTTATTATGCTGAAAGAGTTAATATTATTTTATGATGTGTCCGTAACATTTTAAAAGAGAAGTACCTCCCATAAAGGGATGGGTTGAAAGTTATATTATATATGAGTGTGTAGCACCCCGAGGACTCGGCTGCTACAGGGGTACTGCACCTCGACCCAGAGGTGTGGTATTCCACTCCCGGGTATGGATGGAGTGTGGGACTGAGCTCAGTAGGCTGCATGCACTACATACATCCCATTTCCGGGGGACAGAACAACGGTACTCCCACTAAGTAAATGTGCAGGTACGACAGCGTCTGTCCCTGGCTGGAGTGGGAGGGGGGTGGAACATCCCAGTAGTGTAGGGGCAGATAGGGGGAGTACTCTGGGTAAAGCTAGGAGCTCATTGGGTGCTGGTCACCTGGGCTCACACATAGAGGGAGTATATAAGGTGGGCACCATCTTAGATCAGGGTTCAGTTCAGGCAGGAGGAGAAGAGGAGGGGAGCTCAGCCAGGAGGGCTGACAGGGAGCTGTGGCTCCGGCTGGGCCCAGCTCCAGAGCAAGGCCTGCAGAGAGAGAGGAGTAAGAAGGACCCAGAGAGAAAGACAGAGGGAACCCCAAGAACCCAGAAACAGACCAGAAAGGGTGAAGGGTTGGCGGACACGGGTACCGGAACCCGAACTGGTGGAGGCCACTAATCCTCAGCCAGGAACCGGAGGTCGTGGTCAAGATTTGCCACGACCCTCACCAAATCCACCAGAAAGGCACACCAAGCATAGGGTCAGGGAGCCCAGAGGAGGTTTGACCACCAAGAGACCCGAGGGAGCCGGCCAAAGGTGGATCCCTGGTGGGAACGGCCAGGAGGAAGAGAGAGAGACAGGGAAGCTCAGGACCATGCTCCGGACTGCCTGGGGGTTAGCCGAGTCCAGGACCTGGTGGACGCAGCACGGCTCGGGTGGTCACTCAAGGCCAGAGTGACTAAAGCAACATCAGTGAGTAAAAACCCTGAAACTGCATCTCCTGACTCTGCCTCTCCTTCCTGCATCATCACAACCCCCATCATCCACACCTGCTGCCCTGAGGCCATACCCCTCCCGTTGGGGGTTATACCATCACTGCTGCACATATACCACCGGCCTCAGCGGACTGCTCTGCAGCGGCGGCTTCAAAGCCGCACTCAACGGGTGGCGTAGTCGACATCCAAGTTAACATCTATTGTCATAGACTGCCACTTAGTTTGACACCCTGGGCACGGACCGGGTCACCGCCACAAGGACTACTACCCCCATACAGATCCGGCTCCGGGTATCCCTTGAACATGGCCCAGGGGGCGCGTCAACTTTGGCGTAGTCGGCAGGATAACGTGCCCGCAACCACCGGGTACTGCGTGCCTGAAGAAAAGTTCGCATTTACCTCAAAAAGAAGTCTCCCGCCCATTCCGGAGGGTCCCCGCCATCGGACGCCATCTCGGATCGGTTCCCGCCGTTTGCCCGCCATCTGCGGTCTTTTCCCGCCGTCCACAGAGTTTCCCGCCATTGGGAAGCGGTTCCCGCCATCTGAGAAGATTTCCCGCCTTGGCAGAGCGGACGCCATTATGGGCGTGCCAGAGGGTGGCAAGAGACCACCTCCCATCGTGGGCCAGGTCGAAGAATGGCGCCAAAAGCGGAGACCGCCCCCACCAGCAGAGACTGCAATGATTGAGATGTCCATCAGCGTGAGGGGACTGCCCCTGGGACTGACAGTCACCGAGTTGCCCCGGAACCACCCTGAATGGGGGCGGAGAGAGAACAAAAGAGAGAAGATGGGTGCAGCCTGGAGGAGTCTGGAGAAGCCGTACCCGGAGATGGAGGGAGAGTCAGGCAGCACCGACCCTGTGGTCAGGAGCCTGTTGCAAGCTGCCACTCCACAAGAACTGGTGGAGATCCTGGCACAGCTCCCCCGAGACCGGGAGTGTGCGCAGACCGAGCTGGAGCGCCTCGCACGGAGGATGGCCCAGGTGCAGCGAGAAACGCTGACGGAGTGGAGCAGAGAGATGGCCCTGCAGGCTGGAACCCGCCAACGGAGCACGCCACCCGAGACGAGGAGTCAGACCGCCTCTGAGGATGGTGCAGGAGGAATCAAGGCCGGAGACGACGCCGAGGAAGGAGCTAAAGAAACGGAGGCAGGTAAAGGGGACGTCACTACCCCGAGCCGAGAAGCCGTGAGCCTGCCCCAGCTCCCCGTCGCAGAGCCCGAAATTTCCCCTGCCGTGCCCGTCGTTGCACCGTCACCGCTCCCGAGTAGGCCTCAAACAGAAGCCGCGGCCACGCCCCCTGTGACGTCACGCGCCTCAACCCTGAGCGCGGCCAAGCAGGAGACGCCACCGGCCTGGTCGCAAGGTCAAGTAACCCCGGGCGCCGCCGTCTTCACGGTGCCCTTTACGTTCAGGGTGCCCCAAGCCTGGTCGCAAGGCCTGGTAAACCTGGGTGCCGCTACTACCACCGCGCCCTCAACTTCCACTGTGCCGCACCTGGGTGAGGACTTGTTGGCCCAGCACACTTGCCTGGATGGGCAGCCCTTTGTGTGGCCACCGGAGTACCACCATCCCCGACTCCGGAAAGAAAGACCCCTGTGCGAACCCCTGATCCCGGCTCCGGCGCCCGTCAAAATGACCCCGCTCTCGTTAGAGGAGGCGCAGTTTGAGTGGGACCCCGCAGGAGGAGACCTTATCGGGTTCACTCAGGAGACCCGGGCGGCCGCAGCTGAGCGTGCGGAGTGCTGCCGGCAGCAGCTAGCGGTCTTTGACAGAGAGAGGAAAGAGAGACAAGTCCGCGAGGAGCGGCTGCAAGTAAAGAGTGCAGAACAAAAGAGCCGGACCCGAAGGAACCCCCGTGCAGCCCACGGTCCCCGTGCCACCGGGACTGTAATTAAATTCCAACTGCAGCACGGTTGGGGCTTCATCAGAGATCATCACACCCCCGGCGACGTCTTCGTGACCAGAAGAGATGTCGAGTCCCACCTGCCGGAGGGACACAGAGGTCGTGACCTGTACCTGGGTGACGAGGTCACGTTTACCCGGCACCAATGTGCCAAAGGACCCTATGCCCTTCATGTACACCGGCTGACAGAGGAAGAGCTGAGTTGTCAGGAGGAACAAGAGGACCCGGACGGGTCTGAAGGGTACACGGAGGAGGTATTAGGAGGACGCCGCTACTAAAGTACGGTAAATGGAACTGTAAAATAGTTACCCGTCAGGGTACAGGAACTGTTACCAATATAGTCCCCGTTGGGAACAGTGAACTGTTCCAGTGTGTCCCATCTCCCCACAGGCTGAGGACTGTGAACAGCCATTCCTTTTCCCCACTGGCCGAGGACTGAGAGCGGCCACCTCCCCTTGTATATAGTTGCGCTTTCTAAGGCGCCCCCTACTGGTTTTATAGGAAACTGTTGTTCTTGAACTGACTGTTGCACTTCTACCTGGTCACAAGCGCACAGTGGCCAGTAACTCAAAGAACATTATTATGAAAGAGTTTTATATGAAAGAAAAAGTTTATCTTGTTTAAATCTGATAATGTTTAATGTTTGATATGTTCTTGTATGTTTTGAAAAAAAATTGTATGTTTTTGGATATTTTATTCTTTTACAGCCCGAGGACGTGCTGTGATTTACCAGGGGGGAATGTAGCACCCCGAGGACTCGGCTGCTACAGGGGTACTGCACCTCGACCCAGAGGTGTGGTATTCCACTCCCGGGTAAGGATGGAGTGTGGGACTGAGCTCAGTAGGCTGCATGCACTACATACATCCCATTTCCGGGGGACAGAACAACGGTACTCCCACTAAGTAAATGTGCAGGTACGACAGCGTCTGTCCCTGGCTGGAGTGGGAGGGGGGTGGAACATCCCAGTAGTGTAGGGGCAGATAGGGGGAGTACTCTGGGTAAAGCTAGGAGCTCATTGGGTGCTGGTCACCTGGGCTCACACATAGAGGGAGTATATAAGGTGGGCACCATCTTAGATCAGGGTTCAGTTCAGGCAGGAGGAGAAGAGGAGGGGAGCTCAGCCAGAAGGGCTGACAGGGAGCTGTGGCTCCGGCTGGGCCCAGCTCCAGAGCAAGGCCTGCAGAGAGAGAGGAGTAAGAAGGACCCAGAGAGAAAGACAGAGGGAACCCCAAGAACCCAGAAACAGACCAGAAAGGGTGAAGGGTTGGCGGACACGGGTACCGGAACCCGAACTGGTGGAGGCCACTAATCCTCAGCCAGGAACCGGAGGTCGTGGTCAAGATTTGCCACGACCCTCACCAAATCCACCAGAAAGGCACACCAAGCATAGGGTCAGGGAACCCAGAGGAGGTTTGACCACCAAGAGACCCGAGGGAGCCGGCCAAAGGTGGATCCCTGGTGGGAACGGCCAGGAGGAAGAGAGAGAGACAGGGAAGCTCAGGACCATGCTCCGGACTGCCTGGGGGTTAGCCGAGTCCAGGACCTGGTGGACGCAGCACGGCTCGGGTGGTCACTCAAGGCCAGAGTGACTAAAGCAACATCAGTGAGTAAAAACCCTGAAACTGCATCTCCTGACTCTGCCTCTCCTTCCTGCATCATCACAACCCCCATCATCCACACCTGCTGCCCTGAGGCCATACCCCTCCCATTGGGGGTTATACCATCACTGCTGCACATATACCACCGGCCTCAGCGGACTGCTCTGCAGCGGCGGCTTCAAAGCCGCACTCAACGGGTGGCGTAGTCGACATCCAAGTTAACATCTATTGTCATAGACTGCCACTTAGTTTGACACCCTGGGCACGGACCGGGTCACCGCCACAAGGACTACTACCCCCATACAGATCCGGCTCCGGGTATCCCTTGAACATGGCCCAGGGGGCGCGTCAAGTGCACTTTAAAAAGCTTGTATGTTTTATGTTTTGCTCTTTTACAGCCCGAGGACGTGCTGTGATTTACCAGGGGGGAATGTAGCACCCCGAGGACTCGGCTGCTACAGGGGTATTGCACCTCGAACCAGAGGTGTGGTATTCCACTCCCGGGTAAGGATGGAGTGTGGGACTGAGCTCAGTAGGCTGCATGCACTACATACATCCCATTTCCGGGGGACAGAACTACGGTACTCCCACCAGATAAATGTGCAGGTACGACAGCGTCTGTCCCTGGCTGGAGTGGGAGGGGGGTGGAACATCCCAGTAGTGTAGGGGCAGATAGGGGAGGGGCTCTGGGCATAGAGGTAGGAGCCCATTGGGTGCTAGTCACCTGGGCTCACACATAGAGGGAGTATATAAGGTGGGCACCATCTTAGATCAGGGTCAGTCAGTCAGAGAGTCCAGGAGAAGCAGAGCAGGGGAGCTCAGCCAGGAGGGCTGACAGGGAGGTGTGGCTCCGGCTGGGCCCAGCTCCAGGGCCAGGCCTGTAGTGGAGAGAAGGAAGAAGAAAGGCCCAGAGACGCAGAGCCAGAGGGAACCCTGAGATCCCAGAATTAAGCCAAAAGGGTGAAGGGTTGGCAGAAGAGGGCTCCGGATCCCAAGCTGGCGGAGGCAAAAGTAACCCTTAGCCAGGAACCGGAGGTCGTGGTCAAGCTTTGCCACGACCCTCACCACATCCACCAGGAAGGTACACCAAGAGTAGGGTCAGGAAAGCCAGAGAAGGTTTTGCCACCAGGAGGCCCAAGGGAACCGGACAAAGGTGGATCCCTGGTGGGGACGGCCAGCAGAGAGAGAAAGAGAAGGGAGCTCAGGACCACGCTCCGGAACTGCCTGGGGGTTAGCCGAGTCCCACACCTGGTGAATGCAGCACGGCTCGGGTGGTCACTCAAGGCCAGAGTGACTGAAAGAACTACTGTGAGTAAAAACCCTGAAACTGCATCTCACGCCTCTGACTCTCCTTTCTGCACTACCACTACCTCCATCATCCACACCAGCTGCCCTGAGGCCATACCCCTCCCGTTGGGGGTTATACCACCATAGCTGCACACATACTACCGGCCTCAGCGGACTGTTCTGCAGCGGCGGCCTTGTGACCGCAAATCAACGGGTGGCGTAGTCGACACTTAACAACATCTACAAAGACTGCCACACACTTAGTTTGACACCCTGGGCACGGACCGGGTCACCGCCACGAGGACTACTACCCCTGTCAGATCCGGCTCCGGGTATCCCCTGAACATGGCCCAGGGGGCGCGTCAGATTCAGTTTGCAACCTGATGGAGGTCAGTATAGATGGACTAATACAACAAGTCCCACACACAGCTAGAAGCCCAATATTTTTTCAGAGGTAGATGCAGAAAAAAATATATTCAGTTTGCAACCTGATGGAGGTCAGTATAGGTGGACTAATAGAACAAGTCCCACACACTGCTAGAAGGCCCAATATTTTTTCAGAGCTAGATGCAGAAAAAAATTATATTCAGTTTGCAACCTGATGGAGGTCAGTATAGATGGATTAATAGAACAAGACCCACACACAGCTAGAAGCCCAATATTTTTTCAGAGCTAGATGCAGAAAAAAATTATATTCAGTTTGCAACCTGATGGAGGTCAGTATAGATGGATTAATAGAACAAGACCCACACACAGCTAGAAGCCCAATATTTTTTCAGAGCTAGATGCAGAAAAAAATTAGATTCAGTTTGCAACCTGATGGAGGTCAGTATAGATGGACTAATACAACAAGTCCCACACACAGCTAGAAGCCCAATATTTTTTCAGAGGTAGATGCAGAAAAAAATATATTCAGTTTGCAACCTGATGGAGGTCAGTATAGGTGGACTAATAGAACAAGTCCCACACACTGCTAGAAGGCCCAATATTTTTTCAGAGCTAGATGCAGAAAAAAATTATATTCAGTTTGCAACCTGATGGAGGTCAGTATAGATGGATTAATAGAACAAGACCCACACACAGCTAGAAGCCCAATATTTTTTCAGAGCTAGATGCAGAAAAAAATTATATTCAGTTTGCAACCTGATGGAGGTCAGTATAGATGGATTAATAGAACAAGACCCACACACAGCTAGAAGCCCAATATTTTTTCAGAGCTAGATGCAGAAAAAAATTATATTCAGTTTGCAACCTGATGGAGGTCAGTATAGATGGATTAATAGAACAAGACCCACACACAGCTAGAAGCCCAATATTTTTTCAGAGCTAGATGCAGAAAAAAATTATATTCAGTTTGCAACCTGATGGAGGTCAGTATAGATGGATTAATAGAACAAGACCCACACACAGCTAGAAGCCCAATATTTTTTCAGAGCTAGATGCAGAAAAAAATTAGATTCAGTTTGCAACCTGATGGAGGTCAGTATAGATGGACTAATACAACAAGTCCCACACACAGCTAGAAGCCCAATATTTTTTCAAAGGTAGATGCAGAAAAAAATATATTCAGTTTGCAACCTGATGGAGGTCAGTATAGGTGGACTAATAGAACAAGTCCCACACACTGCTAGAAGGCCCAATATTTTTTCAGAGCTAGATGCAGAAAAAAATTATATTCAGTTTGCAACCTGATGGAGGTCAGTATAGATGGATTAATAGAACAAGACCCACACACAGCTAGAAGCCCAATATTTTTTCAGAGCTAGATGCAGAAAAAAATTATATTCAGTTTGCAACCTGATGGAGGTCAGTATAGATGGATTAATAGAACAAGACCCACACACAGCTAGAAGCCCAATATTTTTTCAGAGCTAGATGCAGAAAAAAATTATATTCAGTTTGCAACCTGATGGAGGTCAGTATAGATGGATTAATAGAACAAGACCCACACACAGCTAGAAGCCCAATATTTTTTCAGAGCTAGATGCAGAAAAAAATTATATTCAGTTTGCAACCTGATGGAGGTCAGTATAGATGGATTAATAGAACAAGACCCACACACAGCTAGAAGCCCAATATTTTTTCAGAGCTAGATGCAGAAAAAAATTAGATTCAGTTTGCAACCTGATGGAGGTCAGTATAGATGGACTAATACAACAAGTCCCACACACAGCTAGAAGCCCAATATTTTTTCAGAGGTAGATGCAGAAAAAAATATATTCAGTTTGCAACCTGATGGAGGTCAGTATAGGTGGACTAATAGAACAAGTCCCACACACTGCTAGAAGGCCCAATATTTTTTCAGAGCTAGATGCAGAAAAAAATTATATTCAGTTTGCAACCTGATGGAGGTCAGTATAGATGGACTAATACAACAAGTCCCACACACAGCTAGAAGCCCAATATTTTTTCAGAGGTAGATGCAGAAAAAAATATATTCAGTTTGCAACCTGATGGAGGTCAGTATAGGTGGACTAATAGAACAAGTCCCACACACTGCTAGAAGGCCCAATATTTTTTCAGAGCTCGATGCAGAAAAAAATTATATTCCGTTTGCAACCTGATGGAGGTCAGTATAGATGGATTAATAGAACAAGACCCACACACAGCTAGAAGCCCAAAATTTTTTCAGAGCTAGATGCAGAAAAAAATTATATTCAGTTTGCAACCTGATGGAGGTCAGTATAGATGGATTAATAGAACAAGACCCACACACAGCTAGAAGCCCAATATTTTTTCAGAGCTAGATGCAGAAAAAAATTATATTCAGTTTGCAACCTGATGGAGGTCAGTATAGATGGATTAATAGAACAAGACCCACACACAGCTAGAAGCCCAATATTTTTTCAGAGCTAGATGCAGAAAAAAATTAGATTCAGTTTGCAACCTGATGGAGGTCAGTATAGATGGACTAATACAACAAGTCCCACACACAGCTAGAAGCCCAATATTTTTTCAGAGGTAGATGCAGAAAAAAATATATTCAGTTTGCAACCTGATGGAGGTCAGTATAGGTGGACTAATAGAACAAGTCCCACACACTGCTAGAAGGCCCAATATTTTTTCAGAGCTAGATGCAGAAAAAAATTATATTCAGTTTGCAACCTGATGGAGGTCAGTATAGATGGATTAAGAGAACAAGACCCACACACAGCTAGAAGCCCAATATTTTTTCAGAGCTAGATGCAGAAAAAAATTAGATTCAGTTTGCAACCTGATGGAGGTCAGTATAGATGGACTAATAGAATGATGCTATGCCCAAAAGATTTTACTTCACTAGGTGCAGTAAAAAAATTGGTATTCTATACACAGGTGGTATATCTTGCAACACAGATAGGCTACTCCACTGACTAACACACTCTGCAATAGGCCAAAAAGGATTAGCTTTGCTAGATTCAGCCAAATGCTGTGAAAAAAACTTGCACAGCACTGGCACAGACCTGCCTGGCAAAAACTGATAGGAACTGATGTAACCTAGTCCTGAAAAGGACTCCAATTACAATTAGTCTTTACTCCCACAACCTATCTATTTAAGAGCACAGACCTGCCTGATAAAAGTCGTAGGAAATGCTGTAACCTAGTCCTTAAAAGGACTGCAATCACAACTATTCCCTACTCCCAAGCTATCTGTATATTTGTGCGAAAATTGGCTTGAAATTAACAAGGTATAGCGCACACAGCAACAGCGGTGCCGTCTAACACGCAGCTGCAGCAGTGAGAAAATGGTGGCGACGGGGAAAATGGCTTGGTCTTATAGGGCAAGGACATGTGACATACACTGCCAATGACACATGCCCTTGCTTGTGTGAAAAAAAGCACTTCGCTCCGTGTGTGCGCTGCTGATAGGCTGACAGATTGCACCTCCCCACTGTAAATGCGGGAAAGAGAAAAAAAAATGGAGATTTTCATTGTTCCTGCAGAGATCCATCCCCTGCCCCTCCCCCCACCCCGCTGTACACTCAAACTGCGTATTAACATTAATTTTCATCATTACTGAGAAAAAATCCAGTTATGATTTTGGTGCACGAACAGTTATCGAACATAACCTCGAACTGCCGAATTTTTCTCAAATTGTTCGTGTTCGCCGAACGGCTCGAACACCGCCCAAAACAGCTCGAATTTGAGATTGGCGAACAGTTCGAGTAGAACAACGCTCATCTCTACTCACCAGTGGGTACTGGCAGGTTCCTGTGGCAGAAGCGGACAGAGAAAAGACAGCGTTTACAACACCAATGGGCATCAGCGAGTTCAACTGCATGCCATTCGGGCTCTGCAACGCCCCAGGAACCTTCCAGCGGTTAATGGAGTGTTGCCTAGGACACAAAAACTTTGAAACCGTCCTTCTGTACCTAGATGACGTAATTGTCTACTCAAAGACATATGAAGACCACCTGGATCACCTGGCCGAGGTGTTTGAAGCCCTATCTGGTTTTGACCTGAAGGTAAAGCCATCCAAATGCCACCTGTTGAAGCCCAAGGTGCAGTACCTAGGTCATGTGGTAAGCGCCGAAGGTGTAGCGCCAAACCCTGAAAAAGTCACCGTAACCAAGGATTGGCCAAGACCCTCCACTATCAAGGAAGTGCGGCAGTTCCTCGGGCTGGTAGGCTACTACAGGAGATTTATCAAGGGTTTCACCAAGATAGCAGCACCCATGCAGGACCTCCAGTCCAAGAAGGCAAAGAACCCGAAACCTCCGTTCAAATGGGGTAAACCAGAAGGCGAATCTTTCACCCGCCTGAAGGTGGCTCTGATCGGAGACGAAGTCCTGGCCAACCCTTTACACTTCATACAGATGCCAGCAACGTGGGATTGGGAGCGGTGCTGTCCCAGGTACAGCAAGGCAGATAGAGAGTGATTGCCTACGCCAGCAGGAAGCTCCGGCCCATGGAAAGGAACCCCGACAACTACAGTTCCTTCAAGTTGGAGTTTCTCGCCATAGTCTGGGCTGTAACAGAGCGCTTCAAGCACTATCTCGCCTCCTCCAAATTTATAGTCTTCACAGATAACAACCCGCTGACGCACCTGGAGACTGCGAAGCTTGGTGCCCTAAAACAACGATGGATGGCCCGACTGTCTAACTATGAGTTTACCATCAAGTATCGGGCGGGGCATAAAAATGCAAATGCTGATGCGCTGTCCAGGATGCCCAACTTGCCAGATGGGGGAGAAGACCCGGAAGAGCTGGAGGAGATAGAGCTACCCGCTTTCCATCGTCACGGGGTGACCCAGTGCTCCCACTGTGTAAGGGACAAGCGCTCCACCAACAGAGAGGCCACGTTCAACCCATTGCCCCACCATGGATGGGCAGAAATACAGGATAGCGACCCGGCTGTCCGCCTAGTCAAGGAGTTGCTGATGCAAGCTGACTCGTACCCTGATCCAGATGCTCCACAGGAGACCCAACAGTTGTGGAAGGAGAAGGGCAAACTGTTCATCTACGAGGGGAAGCTGTGTCGAAGAAGCATCAACTCCCGGACACACGAACTGGTCTGGCAGGTGGTAGTCCCGAGGCGGGATGCGCCAATGGTCTTAGAAGCGTACCACGATGGAGCAGGACACTTCGGGTGGAAGAAGTTGGAAGTCCTGCTACGTGAGCGATTCTACTGGGTTGGCATGAGGAAAGCAATCGAGAGATGGTGTCGAGAATGTGGTCCATGCAACCTGAGAAGGAAAGACCGTGATAGCCAGAGGGCTCCCCTACAGCCCATAATCACCAATCAACCACTTGAACTGGTAGCCTTGGACCACGTGAAGCTAGCCCCAAGCCGGTCAGGCTATGTCTACGCTCTCACCATAGTAGACCACTACTCCTGGTTCTTGGTAGTAGTGCCAGTAAAAGACCAAACGGCTCAGACTGCAGCCAAAGCGTTCCAACAGCACTTTTGTTGCCCGCATGGTTACCCTGAATGGGTGCTTACCGACCAAGGTCCAGCCTTTGAATCAGAGGTGTTCCAGGAATTCTGTAACTTGTACGACTGCAAGAAAATAAGGATGACGCCGTATCATCCCCAGACCAACGGGTTTTGTGAGAAGATGAACCAGGTGGTAATAGACCAGTTGAAGACGTTGCCCCTTGAAGAACGTAGCCTGTGGCCAGAGAAGTTACCAGATTTGGTGGACCTATATAACCACGTCCCGGTGAACTCCACCAACTGTACACCCGCTTACCTGATGAGAGCAAGACCTGGTAAGCTACCCATTGACTTGGACATGGGAGTCCTAACACCAGAGACGACTTCACCAGATGCGGATTGGGATACCGAGCGGCAGCAACAATACCGCAAGGTGCAAGAGTGTGTTGAGAAAAGTTTGTCCCAGGCGAGACAGAAGCAAGAGAAAACTTAAAAACAGCACGCACCTGCCGTTCCCTTATCACCTGGAGAACAGGTACTTAAGAGGAAAAGACGAGTCCACAAGTTAGATAACCAGTGGGAGGTTGAGCCATACAACGTCCTACCCTCAAATTACGACAACACCAAAGTGTGCCTCATCAGCAAAGATGGAGGGGAAACTTCAGCGGCAGTCTCAAGAGATCACTTGAAGATATGTCCTGAACAGTTGAAACACACAGAAGAAGATCCAGGCAGCCCTCGGCCCACAGAAAAAGTGGAGGAAACGGTTCAGACAGTCCTCGGAGAATTTCCCTGGTCTTGGACGAGGTGAACAAAGCGATTGTGGTACCGGTCCTGACCTTTCTCCAAGCGGCCTCACCGGAAGCTGCAGAGGCTCCAGAACATCTGGAAGACCAGTCGGCCCCAGAGACAGATGCTTCATCAGCAGCAGATTAGGAGAATCTACCCTCTGCTAGCAGTGAACCTGTCGTACCCAGGGTGAGCCAAAGAATTAGTAGGAGATTACCCAGCTTACCAGTGTTACCTCAAACTACCCGTAGTGTAATTCACACTGAATCCACCACACCAGGGGTAGACACTAGGGACCAGGGTAGGACAGTGACAACTAACGTACTACGTAGATCGACCAGGAGTGCAAAAGGTCAGCTCCCTGCTCGCTGGAGAAACTAAAGTATAAAGTATAAGAGAACTAAAGTGTATGTTGTTTACAGTTATACCCGTTAAATAGTCTTGGAAAAGTATGTTTGTTGAATTTATGGACAATTGGACCACAGGACTAGGTGTCGTCAGGACAATATTGAAAATAGTTGCTAATCGGCCTAGAAAATAAACTGCAGGCATGGCTGAAGACCAGGCAAAATGAAAGAGTGCCCTGAAGCCACACCCAGGGACGATGCACAAAGTTGGTTGATGCCGTTCCCACCAGCCAAATTACAGTTACCAGGATTGTGGCGTAAGGACTAAGCGCAGCAGTGACTGCTTTCAATTTTTGTTGGGTTTTTGTAATTTTTGACTTTGTGAACTATTTTGTAATGTGAATTGTTCTTGTCAATTGTTCATTTTAAAAGGTATCCTCAGTCCGGGAGTACTGAAGTTAACTAGGGGGGAATGTGGCACCCCAGGGGTCCGGTTGCCACAGTGGCATTGCCTCCCTCACAAGAGGTGATGCCATGCCTGGAAGCAAGCAGGGGTCCCCTAATCAGGTTTTACTAAGCATGCAACACTTTCCTGGCTCCAGACCAGCAAGGGATGTTCCTCCCCTTAGCAACTGGGATCTGTGGGCGGGGTTAGTGAGACTTAGTGTGAGGGGTTGAAGTCAGGACGTCGAGGAGAGAGGAGCTGCGGACTGGAGCTGCGCGGCAGCTCACCCCAGAAGGACCAGCACAGAGGAACCATACACCGGAGTCTGAGGCTGTGGGGCACCGAAGGCCCAGCAGTAGAAACTGGAGGGCAGGAGACTGCAGGTCTCCTGGCCCCATCAGACGCCCGGAGGCTCAGCAGCACAGAGGGCCAAGCACCGCCACATGGGAGCGACGCACCAGCAAGGCCCGAGCTGCCTGCCATACGGGTGAACACAGAAACGTTGCACTCAGGGACGAGGGCCACCGCACAGCTACAAGCCGCAGGGCCAATGTTATGATCTGCAACAAGAACTAAGGAAAGATAGGGGAAAGCAGTCCTTACAGTAAGACTAAGCTGAATCCCTACGATATAGCGGGCTGCATGTTCCTAGTGAACAGACCCGCCTTCGTCTTCGGCTAGTCTGAAAGAAGACCTATAGAATTAAGGGAGGGGTCCCTAAAAGAACTAAGGACTGGGACAAAAATGGGACACCTCCTAAACAGAAATTGTTGTAGAACACAAAAGACAAACTGACAAAAAGTACTAGAGGTCCCAGAGGACCAAGCAAACAGACAGAGAAAGGCACCAAAGCACCAGGCTAGCAAAACAGTCAAACAACACTGAAGTCCAGCAAAGCCAGAAGGGTGGAGCTGGAATATATAGGCAGATGGTCACGTGACCGCAAAACACAAGATAGAAAAAACTAACAGGAGGGTTCTAACAGCCAAGGGGTTTAGTGGAAAGGGAAGGCCTCCAACTTCACCTGGCAAGGAGGATTCTTTACTTGCTTCCAGGCTGCCCGGACTTCCACTTCTAGCCAGTACCCTAGTCGCGGCTTGTCTAATCACCACCAGTAAAGATAAGAGGAAACCGCCATTAAGTTGTGGACTGATTATTGCTGCGCCATTAAACCCTGCACTACAACGCCCAACATAACCCATAACATCTACACTGCCCTGGAGCTAAGCTCTACCTGTGGAGAGCCACACCATCCCTGCTGCAGTAACATCAGCTCCTGAGGACCTGCTCCGCAACGGCGGCTCCACATAGCCGCATACCACAGGTGGCGTCACGAACTTTATACAATCACTATAAATTCCCAATCAATAACCCCTTTTTATTGACCGCCCTGGGTCACGGACCGGGTCACCGCCACTGTGACATCCCCCAGCATCTACCGGCCCGGCACCGGGTACCCCACAGCCCAGGGGGCGCATCATGGACAGATGCCAAGTCCTGCTGGAGAATGAAATTTCCATCTCCAAAAAGCTTGTAAACAGAGGGAAGCATGAAGTGCTCTAAAATTTCCTGGGAGATGGCTGAGGTGACTTTGGTCTTGATAAAACACAGTGGATCTATACCAGAAGATGACATGGCTCCCCAAACCATCACTGATTGTGGAAACTTCACACTAGACCTCAAGCAGCTTGGATTGTGGCCTCTCCACTCTTCCTCCGGACTCTGGGACCTTGATTTCCAAATTAAATGCAAAATTCCATCTGAAAACAACACCTTGGACCACTGAGCAACAGTCCAGATCTTTTTCTCCTTGGCCCAGGTAAGACGCTTCTGTCGTTGTCTATTGGTCATGAGTGGCTTGACACAAGGAATGCGACACTTGTTGCCCATGTCCTGGATACGTCTGTGTGTGGTGGCTCTTGAAGCAACGATTCCAGCAGCAGGCCACTCCTTGTGAATCTCCCCCAAAATTTTGAATGGCCTTTTCTTAACAATCTTTTCAGGGCTGTGGTTATCCCGGTTGCTTGTGCACCTTTATCTACCAAACTTTTTCCTTCCACTCAACTTTCCATTAATATGCTTGGATACAGCACTCTGTAAACAGCCAGCTTCTTTAGCAATGACCTTTTGTGGCTTACCCTTGTGAAGTGTGTCAATGACTGCCTTCTGGACATCTGTCAAATCAGCAGACTTCCCCATGATTGTGGCGCCTACTGAAACAGAGTAAGGGACCATTTAAAACTCTTTGGAAGCCTTTGCAGGTGTTTATTGTTAATTATTCTAATTTACTGAGATAATGATTTTTGTGTTTTCATTGGCTGTAAGCCATAATCATCAACTTTAACAGAAATAAACACTTGAAATAGATCACTCTGTTTGTAATGACTGCATATAATATATGAGCTTCACTTTTTGAATTGAAGAACTGAAATAAATTAACTTTTTGATGATATTCTAATTTTGTGAGAAACACCTGTAGGCGCTTTGCCTAGTACAGATGTATGAAAATTAATGTACATGCTTTTATATGAGTACTCATATGACTGGCACTACTGTATTTCATAAGAACAACTGTACATTACTACTGATAATATTACTTCTATATGGCCATTAGTAGTGTTTTGGCATCAATTTCAGAATGAGCTTTTATGATATATCAACTAGATTTAACTGCTGGGACGCTCACTGATAGTAAAAACATAAGTGCCTTGGTGACAGCAATTTTCCAGAGGCAGGCAGATTGATCAATTTTACATTCAGGGTCGGTCTGGCCTGGCGGGAAATCGGGAAATTTCCCGGTGGGCCCCGATATGAGAGTGAGAAAATTGGTGGCGGGGGCCCTTTAAAAGCGCGGCTGAATCAAATGTAGTGTCGCGCGCATTCATTGGTGACAGCGGGCCTGCAGTGACGTGCATGCAGCATACTTACCACGTGAGTCCGTGACACTGAGAGGACGGATTCTTTCTGGGCGGTGACACGCACTGCGCTCTGCTTTCCCGCTGGCTGGCAGACTGTGGTGTGGTGTCAGGTGACACTGACGCTGACGCCGCTCTCTTCTGGTCTCTGATACGCCGCGGCCGCGCTGTGCAGTGCTCTCTCTCTGCTCCAGGGTCGGCCTCTGAGACGCCGGCGCCACCGAAGCCGACGTCTCGCACTGCTCTCCCTGCTCCCGGGCTTCTGATACGTCCTATCCCGGCTCCATATCTGCTCTGGCCTGCTCCCCTGTAGTAATACTGGCTCCCGGGTGGTGGCACCGCCCCCTTCTCTCCTGCTCTGACTCTGGTTTTTTTTATACCGGTTCCGGGGCTGGATATGTGGACGGTGACCTGCAGCACTCTACAGTTCAACTCTCCAACCAGGCCTGGAATTGGAAACAAGGCTGCAGGCCTACAGCTGTCACTGCTTCAATTTCATATCAAGAGCACCGTGCCAAATATTCAATAACGTTTTTATGGGTGAGTCATATGTCTGTGTGTGTGTGTTACTTTGTATATGCCTGCTGGTGCGTGTATATGCCTGCAGTTCATGTGTGTATATGCCTGCGTGTGTGTGTACAGTGTGTGTGAAAATGCCTGTGTGTGTACAGTGTGTGTGTGTGTGTGTATATACCTGCGATGCGTGTGTATATATGCTTGCGTGTGTGTGTGTATATGCCTGCCTGTGTGTATATGCATGTGTGTACAGTTTGTGTATATGGCTGTGTGTGTACAGTGTGTGTGTATATGCCTGCCTGCATGTGTGTGTATATGCCTGCATGCATGCGTGTGTGTATGTGTGTGTGTGTGTGTATTTGAGTGCCTGCATGTCTACGTGTGTATATGTGTCTTCACACATGTATGCATGCTTCCCTGCGTGTCTGCATTTTTGTATGTGATTGGTTGAGTGTGTCTGTGCATGACTGCGTGTGCATTTCTGTGAGTGCTTGCCTGCGTGTGTACGTGTCCCCATTTCTGTGAGTATGTGTATCTGCGTGTGTATATTAGGGCTCTTTCACATGTCCTGATATTTACGGGACTGGAGATATCCGTGTCCACCTGTGTGTCATCCGTGTGACACATACCAGCGCTTGGGAATCAATGTACAGTTAGCGCTGTTCCCAAGAGCTGGGTGCTGCCCTCATCATAGATCCCTGCCTGCTGCGATCAGCAGCAGCAGGGTCAATGATGAGAGTAGTAGTCTACTCCCGCCGTGTCCAACTGTAAAAATAGGAATAAAATAAAAACATCCTTATACTCACCTCTCCTAAGTGTCACCCGCTGTAATCCGTGCGAGCACTCACGCCGAGGAGAACAACTTCTGCAGCGAGCGAACCCCAGAGCTGTGCTCAGTGATTGACAGGGCACCCCTTGTTGAGCGCAGCTCTGGGGCCCGCTCGCTGCATGAGTCATTCTCCTCGGCGTGAGTGCTCACACGGATTACAGCGGGTGACACTTAGGAGAGGTGAGTATAAGGATTTTTTTTATTTCATTCCTATTTTTACAGTTGGACACGGCGGGAGTAGACTACTACTCTCATCATTGACCCTGCTGTTGCTGATTGCAGCGCCGGCAGGGATCTATGATGAGAGCAGCGTTCAGCACCCGGTGCTTGGGAAGAGCGCTGTCATCAGTGTGTGGGACGTTTTGCAGGAGGTGCAGCTGGTAAAAACATTCATTTGAATGGGTCTGCGTGTATCAATGTCTCTGGTACTTGTGGAAACTGTCATCGCATGTACTGACGTGTGAAAGAGCCCTTAGTATGTGTGTGTGTAAGCACGCTTCTGCATGTCTGTGTGCTCTTCCGAAGATTTATTATATTTGCGGAGAGATGGGAGAGAAATTTTAGGAGACAGAATGGGGAGATGTGTGAAATAACTAGGGGAGGTGTGGGAATGGGTGCAGGAACAGAAGGGGGATGTATGAGGAAACAGTACGGAGAGTGGGGGAATAGTGTGTGGAGACAGTATGGAGGGAGAAAAGTGTGAGGTGACAGCACAGAGACTAGGTAGTGTGGGGGAAGGTATGGAGATGCGGCAGTATGGGGGAAACAGTGTGAGGGCACAGAAAGGGGGGAACAGTATGCTGAGGAGGGGGAGTGTGATGAAGGGGCACAGTATAGAGACTGGGCAGTATAGGGGGGACACAGTGTGAGAGGACAGTGTGAAGAGGGGGCCCAGTATGGTAAGGAGAGGATAGTGTGGAGAGCAGGTACCATAAGAGGGGTAGAGTGTATGTCATATTTTGTGCAGGGAGCATTGTAAGAGTTAGGTTTATTCAGGGGCTCAGTGTAGATATTTTTATTCAGGAGCATTATAATGACTCTGCTATCTTTAAGGGCATCGTGTGGGGATGAGCTGCAGAAGACCGGAGAAGATGGAAGTCTGCAGAGACGATCTGTGGATGAGAAAAGTCCTCAAGGGGTCTGGACAAGATGGAGACGAAAAGAAGGAGAACGACTCTAATCAGAGAAGACGTCTCAGGTAAGATATCTGGATGTAAATGTTCATTTGTGATCCTGCCTGTGTCTCGCCAGTACTGTGGTTCCTGTATGGTCCGCAGTCTGATGATGACTGATAACTCCCAGTATCTCTATTGTTAATTACATACTGGGAGTTGTAGGTTTATGCGATACAAAGATATATGGGTCTGACCTGACATTACAAATGATGGTGGTTCAGATGATGTATTCATGTACTCATGTGTTTGTGCGTGTCTGCGTGTTTGTGCGCATCTGCGTGTTTGTGCGTGTCTGCGTGTTTGTATGTGTCTGCGTATCTGGAATAATATGTATTTTTGTAAGATGCGTGTATGTAACTGTGCATTGTGGTGTGTAATAACATTCATATGCTTGGGGCACCTTTACTACATCTATTAGGTCTCTTTCACATGTGTTAGGGAATTCCATTTGTCTTTCCACATTTAGGAACAGACAAGTGAAATTTGCTAACCTTGTCATAACTGTCACCATTGGGATGTGCTTGTATGGAGCGGGTTCAGGAGCTGAGCCTGCTCCATACCGGGCAGATGTCGGCTGTGTTACATAGCCGGCGTCTGCCTGTAACAGCAGTGATCAGAGCTCGCCTTGATTGCTGCTGTTTTGAGTATTTAAGTGCCCTTGTCAATCACTGACAGCAGCATTTAAATAGCACAATGGCAGGGTGCATGCAGTCTCCTGTTCCCTTCTGCCCCCTGTGACGCAGTTGCAGGTTGCTGTTCGGTTGCCAGTAGTGCTGAGTGAGCGTGGTCGGATAAGAGACATTACAGTCACCGCGAACTACAAAGTGAGCGTGCTGCAATAACTTCCGGCACCTTGATTGTGACACTTCCATGGAGCCCAACCTCAGGCTGAGCTTCATTGAATGACTAACATGGTAGCTGCACCTGGCAACTAGTGGTGAGTGAGTTTGGTCGGATAAGGTGTGATCCCAGCATGCTCGGGTGTTATCCGAGTATCTTGTAGTGCTCTGCTAATATGCTCGAGTCCCCGGGGTAGCATGTTTTGCGGTGATAGACAGAAGCAACACATGCAGGGATTACCTAAGAAACCGGCAATTTCTGTATGTGTTGCGTCTGTCTACCTCCGTAAAACATGCTACCCCGAGGACTCGAGCATAGTAGCAGAGCACTACAAGATACTTGGATAACACCCGAGCATGCTGGGATCACACCTTATCCAACCACGTTCGCTCAGCACTAGTTGCCAGGTGCTGCTGCCATGTTAGTCATTCAATGAAGCTCAGCCTGAGGTTGGCCTCCATGGAAGATGTCACAATCAAGGTGCCGGACGTTATTGCAGCACCCTCACCGACCCTATGACAGGAAGCGAGTGGCGGCAGGGAGAATAAAATGTAATTTTCTCCGTGTAGCCAATGCTTTTCCAATAAGCCGTCTAACCAGGCTTTACACCCTATTTACCTGCAGATTACCCCTATATCTGCAGATAAATAGCATTTTTCAAGGTGACAAGTTACCATTAAAGGGACTCTGGCAGTACGGAATGACTGTTCGAAGAAAGTCCTGCCGCTTGGTGCTCCACAGCGCGGCCAAACATGTAATTATAGTACATTATAGAAAAACATAACAAGTAATAAAACCGTTTAGGTGGGCTGTAGTGTGGGCCCCTAGAGTCAGTTCCCCTGGTGGGCCCTAGGCACCCCAGTCCGACCCTGTTTACATTGGTTAGGCTACCCCGATTTTTCCACATTTAGTTGATTTACAAAAATTATCACTGAGAGGAACAATACTGTGTGATAGGTTCGGTTCATTTGACCCATACATGTGTTAGTAATGCCAATATTGTCACATGTATAAATAACGTATAGAAAAGGCAGAGTGCTTCTGTCATTTTTCCTCCACTTCTTCTAGTTGCACAGAATACTTATCATAAACAGTCTTTTTATAAGATCACATAAAAGGAAATATAAACACATGCACATCTTTGCTCTAAGCACCTCGCAATTCAGCTGCCACCGGTTAAGGAGCCGCACAAGATGTTATAAAAATATGTTTCCTGTGAAATCTGCAGCTAAACAGCAATTGCACTTTGGCCTTCTTTTATGTGATGATGTTATTACACTGTACAATTACAATATTTTGCGCAGTAGCAGAGCTGAACGTGTCTTTTTGAGATCGCATCACTTGGTCAAAGTGATGAGATAAAACAATATGTAATCTGCAGTCCTGTGCAAAACCAGCGATGACACAATGCTGTGGGTACTGAGATTTAAGCCTCATTCAGATCCATAGTAACATAGCTTTTAAGTTTGAAGGAAGACTAAGTCCATCTAGTTCAACCCATATCCTAACATGTTGATCCAGAGGAAGGCAAAAAAAAACATGTGGCAAACACTAAGCACCACATTGGGGAAAAAAATTCCTTCCCGACTCCATACGACAATCAGACTAGTTCCCTGGATCAAAGCCCTATCAAGGAATCTAGTATATATAACCTGTAATATTATACTTTTCAAGAAAGGCATCCATGCCCTTCTTAAATTTTAATAGTGAATCACTCATTACAGCATCATGCGGCAGAGAGTTCCATAGTCTCACTGCTCTTACAGTAAAGAATCCGCATCTGTGATTATGATTAAACCTTCTTTCCTCAAGACGTAGAAGATGCCCCCTTGTCCCCATCTCTGGCCTCAGAGTAAAAAGATCAGTAGACAGGTCTTTGTACTGTCCCCTCATATACTTGTACATAGTAATAAGATCACCACTAAGCCTTCTTTTTTCCACCGTAAATAACCCCAAGTGTAATAACCTGTCTTGGTATTGCAGACCCCCCAGTCCTCTAATAACCTTGGTCGCTCTCCTCTGCACCCGCTCTAGTTCAGCTATGTCTTTCTTATACACCGGAGACCAGAACTGTATACAGTATTCTAAGTGTGGTCGCACTAATGACTTGTATAGAGGTAAAATTATGTTCTCCTCATGAGCATCTATGCCTCTTTTAATGCATCCCATTATTTTATTTGCCTTTGCAGCAGTTGCCTGACACTGGCACAAAACGTGAGCTTGTCGTCCACCAATACACCCAGGTCTTTGTCAGTTACAGTTTTGCCCAGTGTTTTACAATTAAGCATATAATTATACATTTTATTTCCTCTGCCCAAGTGCATTACCTTACATTTATCCCCATTAAAGCTCATTTACCATTTATCAGCCCAAGCTTCTAGTTTACATAGATCCTCCTGTAATATTAAATTGTCCTCCTCTGTATTGATTACCCTGCAGAGTTTAGTGTCATCTGCAAATACTGAAATATTACTCTGTATGCCCCCTACAAGGTCATTAATAAATATGTTAAAAAGAAGGGGACCCAATACTGACCCCTGTGGTACCCCACTGTTAACTGAGACCCAGTCTGAGTGTTTTCCATTAATAACCACCCTTTGTTTCCTATCACTGAGCCAATTCTTAACCCACGTACATATATTTCCCCTATCCCCATTGTTCTCATTTTATGTATTAACCTTTTGTGTGGAACCGTATCAAAAGCTTTTGAAAAGTCCATATTCACAACATCCACTGCATTTCCTTGGTCCAGTCCAGAACTTGCCTCCTCATAAAAACTGATCAGATTAGTTTGACAGGAACGGTCCCTCGTAAAACCCATGTTGATATTGGGTCATGAGGTTATTCTTCTTCAGATACTCTAGTATAGCATCTCTTAGGAAACCCTCCAGGATTTTACCCACAGTAGAGGTTAAGCTTACTGGCCTATAATTTCCAAGTTCAGTTTTTGTCCCCTTTTTGAATATTGGCACCACATTTGCTATACGCCAGTCCTGTGCTACAGACCCTGTTATTATGGAATCTTTAAAGATTAAAAATAATGGTCTATCTATGACTTTCCTGCAGCACTCGCGGGTGTATCCCATCCGGGCCTGGGGATTTGTCAACTTTAGTGATTTTTAGACGCCGCTGTACTTCCTGCTGGGTTAAGCAAGTGACATTTAATGGAGAATTTTTGTTATCACTAATCATGTTTTCTGTCATGCGATTTTCTTGCGTAAATACGGTTGAAAAAAATCATTTAGCATATTGGCTTTTTCCTCATCCTCATCCACCATTTCACCCAGACTATTTTTAAGGGGCCAACACTATCATTTTTTAGTTTTTTACTATTTATATAGTTAAAGAATATTTTGGGGTTATTTTTACTTTCTCTGGCAATGATTCTCTCTGCCTCAATCTTTGCTGCCTTGATTTGGTTTTTACAGAATTTATTTAATTTTCTATATTTATTTATTGCCTCATTGTCACTTATTTATTTAATGCCATTTTTGTCACTTATTGCGCCCCTTACAGCTCTATTTAGCCATAGTGGTTTCCTCCTATTTCTAGCATGTTTATTCCCATAGGGTATATATTGTGCACAGGTCCTATTCAGGATGCTAATAAATGTCTCCCATTTGCTTTGTCTCAGGATATCGTCCCAGTTTATTGCACTAAGATCATCTCTCAACCGTTGGAAATTTGCCTTCCTGAAGTTTAGTGTCCTTGTAACCCCTCTACTACACATCTTATTAACCCCTTTACAACCCAAGGTGGTTTGCACGTTAATGACCAGGCCAATTTTTACAATTCTGACCACTGTCACTTTATGAGGTAATTACTCTGGAACGCTTCAACGGATCCCCCTGATTCTGAGACTGTTTTTTCATTACATATTGTACTTCATGATAGTGATAAAAAATTCTTTGATATCACTTGCGTTTATTTGTGAAAAAAACAGAAATTTGGCAAAAATGTTGAAAATTTTGCAATTTTCAAAATTTGAATTTTTATGCCCTTAAATCAGAGAGATATGTCACACAAAATAGTTAATAAATAACATTGCCCACATGTCTACTTTACATCAGCACAATTTTGGAACCAAATTTTTTTTTTATTGGGAAGCTATAAGGGTTAAAAGTTGACCAGCGATTTCTCATTTTTCCAAAAAATTTACAAAACCATTTTTTTAGGGACCACATCATATTTAAAGTCACTTTTAGAGGTCTTTATGACAGAAAATACCCAAAAGTAACACCATTCTAAAAACTGCACCCCTCAAGGTGCTCAAAACCACATTCAAGAACTTTATTAACCCTTCTGGTGCTTCACAGGAATTTTTGGAATGTGGAAGAAAAAAACATTTAACTTTTTTCACAAAAATGTTACTTTAGACCCAATTTTTTTTATTTTTGCAGGGGTAACAGGAAAAAATGGACCCCAAAATTTGTTGTGAAGTTTCTCCTGAGTAAGCAGATTCCCCATATGTGGGGGAAAACCACTGTTTGGGCGCACGGCAGGGTTCGGAAGGGAAGGAGCGCCACTTGACTTTTTGAATGTAAAACTTGCTTGAATAATTAGCGGACGCCATGTTGCATTTGGGGAGCCCCTGATGTGCCTAAACAGTGGAAACCCCCCACAAGTGACAACATTTTGGGAACTAGACCCCTCAGAGAACTTATCTAGATGTGTGGTGAGCACCTTGAACCCCCAGGTGCTTCACAGAAGTTTATAACATTGAGCCGTAAAAATACAATTTTCACATTTTTACCACAAAAATGTTTTTCAGCCCCCACTTTTGCATTTTCATAAGGGTAACAGGAGAAATTATACCATGCAGTTTGTTGTGCAATTTCTCCTGAATAAGCAGATACCCCATATGTGGGGGAAAACCACTGGTTGGGCGCACGGCAGGGTTTGGAAGGGAAGGAGCGCCATTTGACTTTTTGAATGTAAAATTTGCTTGAATAATTAGCGGACGCCATGTTGCATTTGGGGAGCCCCTGATGTGCTTAAACAGTGGAAACCCCCCACAAGTGACACCATTTTGGAAACTAGACCCCTCAGGGAACGTATCTAGATGTGTGGTGAGCACCTTGAACCCCCAGGTGCTTCACAGAAGTTTATAACATTGAGCCGTAAAAATACAATTTTCACATTTTTCCCACAAAAATGTTTTTCAGCCCCCACTTCTGCATTTTCATAAGGGTAACAGAATAAATTGCACTATGCAGTTTGTTGTGCAATTTCTCCTGAGTTAGCAGATACCCCATATGTGGGGGAAAACCACTGTTTGGGCGCGCGGCAGGGTTCGGAAGGGAAAGAGCTCCATTTGACTTTTTGAATGTAAAAGTTGCTTGAATAATTAGCGGATGTGCCTCTGATGTGCCTTAAAATGAGCCGTGAAAATAAAAAAATCAAACTTTTTCCACAAAAATTATGTTTTAGCCCCAATTTTTTTATTTTCACAAGGGTAAGAGGAGAAAATGGACCCCAAAAACTTTTGTGCATTTTCTCCTGAGTACGCCAATACCCAATATGTGGGGAAAATACAGTGTTTGGGCGCACGGCAGAGTTCAGAAGGGAAGGAGCACTGTGTGACTTTTTGAACGCAAAATCGGCTGGAATCGAGAGCGGACGCCATGTCACGTTTGGAGAGCCCCTGATGTGCCTAAATAGTTGGAACCCCCCACAAGTGACCCCATTTTGGAAACTACACCCCTCAAGGATTTTATCAAGGGGTATAGTGAACATTTTGAACCCAGAGGTACGACACAGAATTTGATGACATTAAGTCATCATATTGAATAAGTTGTCATTAGTCTTGAGCGCAAGTGCTCGCTACTTGAGTTTGCATCAGGTACTCAGGTATGCACCATGTATCACGGGTGCTCAAGTGAAATGCTTGAGTCCCCGCCCGCATGTTTCACGGTTATTACACACCCCAAAGAAAACATGCGGGGATCGCTCGTACATGGCAGGCAATCCCCGCGAGGTTTTTTTGGCCGCGAAGCATATGGGGCTGAGACTCAAGCACCCGCGATACTCAATGCATACCCGAGCACCCAATGCAAACTCAAGTAGCGAGCACTTGCGTTCAGCACTAGTTGCCATATCGTCATCTTTTTTTCTATTTTTTTTTTACTTTTGATAAAAAAAAAACAACCCTAACCCCAACCCCAGCCCTAGCGTTTATTTTTTACGCCGTTCCTAGTGCGGTATAAGTGATTAGACGATCTTATTCTTCGGGTCGGTGCGACTACAGAGATACCAGAATCATATTGGGTTTTTATGACTGACAGCTGTCACACACTAAAAGACACATATTTTGTAAAATCTAGTTTTTGCATCGCCATATTTTGAGAGCTATAATTTTTCCATATTTTGGCCGACAGAGTCATGTGATGGCTTGTTTTTTGTGGGATGAGTTGACGTTTTTATTGGTGCCATTTTCAGGCACGTGACATTTTTTGATCGCTTTTTATTCCAGCTTTTGGGAGGCAAAATAAACAAAAACCAACAATTCAGGAATTGTTTTTTTTTTTTAATTTTTTATTCTACTCCACATGTGGTAAAATTGATAAGGCAGCGTTATTCTTCGGGTCAGTACGTTTACAGCAGTACCACATTTATATTGTTTTTCTATGTTTTGGCTCTTTTACACAATAAAAGCTATTTTATAGAAAAAAATATTTTTTTGCATCGCTTTGTTCTTAGAGCTATAACTTTTTGATTTTTCGGATGATGGAGCTGTATGGCAGCTTGTTTTTTGCGGGACAAGATGACGTTTTCAGCGGTACCAATTTTATTTTTATTAGTCTTTTTGATCGTGTGTTATTCCATTTTTTGTTTGGCGGTATGATGATAAAGCATTGTTTTTTGCTTCGTTTTTTTTTTTTTTACCGTGTTCACTGAAGGGGTTAACTAGTGGGACAGTTTTATAGGTCAGGTCGTTACGGACGCGGCGATATCAAATATGTGTACTTTTATTGTTTGTTTGTTATTTTTTCATAATAATATTTATTGATGGGTACATTATATCTTTATTTTTGGTGGATTCTTTTTTTTATTTATTTTTTTATATTTTTACAATTTTTTTTTTTTTTTCACTTTCTGAAAGTTTTTTTTACTTTTTTACTTTGTCCCACTCTGGGACTTTCACTTTTTATTCTGATCGTCTGCATAGCATAGGGATGGAGCACCATCCCTGTGCCATGCAGGCAGTCAGTGCTGCACAGTGAGAAGATTGTTTGGTCATGCACTGCGCATGACCAAACAATCTTCCGGCTGTCTGGTGACACGGATGTTGTCATGACGACATCGGGTCGTCATGGCAACACCCGGGAAGCTGCAGCAGACAGCGCTGGAGGCCGGAAGAGGAGGTGAGTATTGCGATCACCTCCCCTTAGCCACCACAATGCTGCGATCGACTTCGATCGCAGCATTGCGGGGGTTAATGTGCCGGGAACGGTGCGGGACCGCTCCCTGCACATAGTACCGGGTGTCAGCTGTGACAATCAGCTGACACCCGGCGGCGATCGCGCCCGCACAGCCTGTGTGCGCGCACGATCGCCATGACGTACTAATACTTGTCAGGCTCTTAAGTCCCAGGGCACAGACGCGTATTAGTACGTCATAGGCTTTAAAGGGCTTAAAGGTTACATGAAAACATATTATTTTGTGATCACTATTACCCAAGTGACCCCCAACTCGTATATTTGATATGCGGTCTGGCCTATTGGTTAATATTAGGTCTAGCAGTGCCCCCCTTCTTGTTGGGTCCTGAACCAGTTGTGAAAGGTAATTGTCTCTCATAGTTGTCAAAAACCTATTACCTTTGCTTGAACTACAGGTTTCTGTCCCCCAATGTATTTCAGGGTAGTTGAAGTCCCCCATAATAATGACGTCTCCTTGAGTTGCTGCTTCATCTATTTGCTTTACGAGGATATTCTCCACTGCTTCCATTATTTTTGGAGACTTATAACAAACCCCTATCAGTAATTTATTATTTTTCCCCCTCCCCTTATCTCCACCCACAGGGACTCTACTTTTTCATTAGATTCACATATATCCTCCCGCAAGATTGGTTTTTAAGGATGATTTTACATATAAACACCCCCCCCTCGCTTGTTTCTGAACAGACTATAGCCCTGTAAAATATCTGCCCAGTGTAAAATAACTGCCCATGTTACACGCCTGTATTTTATCAGTGATTTTCACGGCCAGAACACATATCCATTATAGTCCATGTTCACATGTTGGTGTTTTTTTTTTTACAGATATGTACATGTTTCACCAGGATCACAGATGAAAGGTGCTAATGCAAGTCATCTATGAAAATAATGAACCACGCACAGATGGCATTAGTGTACAGTCTGAGTGCCCATGTTATTCTATGAGGCTGTGCAAATGTCCAAATTTTTCCTCAGGCTGAGTGGTCCGGGAAAAAAAATTGCAGCGTCCTAGACGCCCTTAATCACAGCATGATGCTATGTCTAGGACACCGGAAACGCATCAGTTTTTTATCTTTGTTTGTCAGGTTTTATGTTATAAACAGATAAAATAGTGCTTTTGACGCGCCCCCTGGGCCAGTGTTGTTGGGGATACCCGGAGCCGGATCAGATGGGGGTTGTAGTCTCCGAGTGGCTGTGACCCGGTCCGTGCCCAGGGTGTCAAGCTCAGTGTGTGGCAGTCCTTATGATGTTACTAGATGTTCTTTTGTGTCGACTACGCCACCCGTTGATTTGCGGTCAATACGGCCGCCGCTGCAGCAGAGTCCACTGAGGCTGATGATGTGAGTGCAGCTTAGGTAGTATAACCCCCAACGGGAGGGGTATAGCCTCAGGGGGTCAGCCGTGGAGGATGGTGGTTGTGAAGGTGCAGCAAGGAGACTCAGAGGCATAAAATGCAGTTCCAGGGTTTTACTTACTGGTGTTGCTCGGGTCACTGTGTACAGCAGTGACCACCCAAGCCGTGCTGCGTCCACCAGGTCCTGGACTCGGTCAACTCCCAGGCAACTCCGGAGTGTGGTCCTGAGCTCCTTTCTGTCTCTCCCTTCTTCTGGCCGTTCCCACCAGGGATCCACCTAAGTCCGGCTCCCTCGGGCCTCTTGTTGGTCAAGCCTCCTCTGGGCTCCCTGACCCTATTCTTGGTCTGCCTTCCGGGTGGATTTAGTGGGTGATCGTGGCAGATCCTGCCCACGACCTCCGGTTCCTGGCTAAGGTGTGCTGTAGCCTCTGCCAGCTTGGGATCCGGTACCCTGTTGCCGACCCTTCACCCTATTAGCTCTCTTATGGGCTCTTGGGGTCCCCTCTGCGCCTCTGGGTCTCTCTCTCTTCTCCTCTGCTCTGCTTCTCAGGTTCTCAGACAGACTGTCTGACTGACTGTGGCTGACTGACCCTGATCTAAGATGGTGCCCACCTTATATACTCCCTCTATGTGTGAGCTCAGGTGACCAGCACCCAATGAGCTCCTAGCTTTACCCAGGCTGCTCCCCCTATCTGCCCCTACACTACTGGGATGTTCCACCCCCCTCCCACTCCAGCCAGGAACAGACACTGTCGTACCTGCACATTTCTCTAGTGGGAGTACCATCGGTCTGTTCCCCGGAAATGGGATGTGTGTAGTGCATGCAGCTAACTGAGCTCAGTTCCACACTCCATCCTTACCCGGGAGTGGAATATCACACCTCTGGGTTGAGGTGCAATACCCCTGTAGCAGCCGAATCCTCAGGGTGCTACATTCCCCCCTGGTAAATCACAGCACGTCCACGGGCTGTAAAAATATAAACATCCAAAACATACAAATTTTTTCATAACATAAACATATAAAACATATAAACATTATCAGCAGCATAAACTTTTCATATAAATAACATTCTTGTTTCTGGTTCCTCCGGTCACGGTGCAACTTGTGACCGGGTAAAGTGCTACAGTCTCTTGAAGAAAACAGTTTCCTATAAAACCGGTAGGGGGTGCTTTAGGAAGCGCAACTATATGCAAGGGGATATGGCCGCTCTCAGTCCTCGGCCAGGTATTAGGGAGGATTGACCGCTCTCAGTCCTCGGTCAGTGGGAATAGGGACACACGGGTTTCAGTTCAATTGGCTGGTCCCAACGGGGACTATATTTTAACTAGAACAGTTCTTATACCCTGACGGGTAACTATGTACAGTCTCTCTCTACCGTACTCAACGACGGCGTCCTCCTGCTCTTTCTTGTTGGTTGGTTTCAGTTTCTGTTTCAGACCCGTCCGGGTCCTCTTGCTCCTCCTCACACCGCAGCTCCTCCTCCGTCAGGCGATGCACATGGAGGGCGTAGGGTCCTTTGGCACACTTGTGCCGGGTGAAGGTGACCTCGTCCCCTACGTACAGGTCACGACCTCTGTGTCCCTCCGGCAGATGGCTTTCTACGTCTCTGCGGGTTACAAAGACGTCGCCGGGGGTCTGATGGTCTCTGATAAAGCCCCATCCGTGCTGCATGTTGAATTTTATCACAGTCCCGGTGGAAGGGGGACCATGAGCTGCACGGGGATTCCTCCTGGTCCGGCTCTTCTGCTCCGCGCTCCTTATCTGCGCTTGCTGTTCCCGGACCCGCCTCTCTCTCCGCTCCCTCTCGAAGACCTCGAGCTGCTGCCGGCAGCACTCTGCACGTTCTGCTGCGGCCGCCCGAGTCTCCTGAGTGAACCCCATGAGGTCTTCTCCAGTGGGGTCCCACTCGAACTGTGCCTCCTCCAGCGGGGGCGAGGTCCTCTTTACAGGCTTCGGAGCCGGAATCAGGGGCTCGTCTAGGGGTCTCTCTTTCCGGAGTCGGGGATGGTGAAACTCCGGTGGCCATATAAAGGGCTGCCCATCCGGGCACGTATGCTGGGCAAATAGATTTTCACCCAGGTGCGGCACTCTAGATGTTGAGGGCGCGTTGATGGTAGTGGCGCCTTGGTCGACCAGGCCTTGCGACCAGGCTTGGGGCACCCTAAAGGCAAAGGGCACCGTAAGAACGGCGGCGCCCGTGGTTACTCGGCCCTGCGGCCAGGCTGGTGGCTCCGCGGAGGTAGGGGGCGCTGTTGGTATTGCGGCGCCCGGAGGTACTAGGCCTTGCGACCAGGCCGGTGGTATTTCCTGCTTGGCCACGCTCGAGGTCGAGGCGTGTGACGTCACAGGGGTCGCGGCCGCGGTTTCCGGTTGAGGCCTAGTCGGCGGCGGTGACGATGCAGCGACGGGCACGGCAGGGGGAACTTCGGGCTCTGCGACGGGGAGCTGGGGCAGGCACGCGGTTTCCCGGCTCGGGGTAAAGACGTCCCCTTTACCTGCCTCCGTCCGTTCAGCTCCCTTCTCGGCGCCGTCTCCTGCCTTCATTCCTCCTGCGCCATCCTCAGAGGCGGTCTGTCTCCTCGTCTCGGGTGGCGTGCTCCGCTGACGGGTTTCGGTCTGCTGGGCCATCTCTCGGCTCCACTCCGCCAACGTCTCCCGCTGCACCTGGGCCATCCTCCGTGCGAGGCCCTCCAACGCGGTCTGTGCACACTCCTGGTCTCGGGGGAGCTGTGTTAGGATCTCCAGCAGGCCTTCTGGAGTGGCGACCTGCAACAGGCTCCTGACCACTGGGTCGGTGCTGCCTGACTCTCCCTTCATCTCCAGGTGTGTTCTCTCTGGACTCTCCTCCAGACTCCTCCAGGCTGTACCCATCTTCGTTCTCTTGTTCTGTCTCCGCCCACATCGAGGGTGGTCCCGGGGCAACTTTGTGATTGTCAGTTCCAGGGGCAGTTCTCTTACGCTGATGGACACTTCCAGCATCACAGTCTCTGTTGGTGGGGGCGGTTTCCGCTTTTGGCGCCATTCTTCGACCTGGCCCACGATGGGAGGTGGCCTCTTGCCACCCTCTGGCACGCCCATAATGGCGTCCGCTCTTCCAAGGCGGGAAATCTTTGGAAATGGCGGGAATCGTCTCCCAGTGGCGGGAAACTCCATGGATGGCGGGAAAAAGCTGCAAATGGCGGACAACCGGCGGGAAACGACCTGTGATGGGGTCCGTTGGCGGGGACCCTCCAGAACCGGCGGGAGACTTCTTTTTGAGGTAACGGTGAACTTTTCTTCAGGCACGCAGTACCCGGTTGTTGCGGGCACGTTATCCTGCCGACTACGCCAAAGTTGACGCGCCCCCTGGGCCAGTGTTGTTAGGGATACCCGGAGCCGGATCAGATGGGGGTTGTAGTCTCCGAGTGGCGGTGACCCGGTCCGTGCCCAGGGTGTCAAGCTCAGTGTGTGGCAGTCCTTATGATGTTACTAGATGTTCTTTTGTGTCGACTACGCCACCCGTTGATTTGCGGTCAATACGGCCGCCGCTGCAGCAGAGTCCACTGAGGCTGATGATGTGAGTGCAGCTTAGGTAGTATAACCCCCAACGGGAGGGGTATAGCCTCAGGGGGTCAGCCGTGGAGGATGGTGGTTGTGAAGGTGCAGCAAGGAGACTCAGAGGCATAAAATGCAGTTCCAGGGTTTTACTTACTGGTGTTGCTCGGGTCACTGTGTACAGCAGTGACCACCCAAGCCGTGCTGCGTCCACCAGGTCCTGGACTCGGTCAACTCCCAGGCAACTCCGGAGTGTGGTCCTGAGCTCCTTTCTGTCTCTCCCTTCTTCTGGCCGTTCCCACCAGGGATCCACCTAAGTCCGGCTCCCTCGGGCCTCTTGTTGGTCAAGCCTCCTCTGGGCTCCCTGACCCTATTCTTGGTCTGCCTTCCGGGTGGATTTAGTGGGTGATCGTGGCAGATCCTGCCCACGACCTCCGGTTCCTGGCTAAGGTGTGCTGTAGCCTCTGCCAGCTTGGGATCCGGTACCCTGTTGCCGACCCTTCACCCTATTAGCTCTCTTATGGGCTCTTGGGGTCCCCTCTGCGCCTCTGGGTCTCTCTCTCTTCTCCTCTGCTCTGCTTCTCAGGTTCTCAGACAGACTGTCTGACTGACTGTGGCTGACTGACCCTGATCTAAGATGGTGCCCACCTTATATACTCCCTCTATGTGTGAGCTCAGGTGACCAGCACCCAATGAGCTCCTAGCTTTACCCAGGCTGCTCCCCCTATCTGCCCCTACACTACTGGGATGTTCCACCCCCCTCCCACTCCAGCCAGGAACAGACACTGTCGTACCTGCACATTTCTCTAGTGGGAGTACCATCGGTCTGTTCCCCGGAAATGGGATGTGTGTAGTGCATGCAGCTAACTGAGCTCAGTTCCACACTCCATCCTTACCCGGGAGTGGAATATCACACCTCTGGGTTGAGGTGCAATACCCCTGTAGCAGCCGAATCCTCAGGGTGCTACACTTTTATTTTACCTGTTGAAGTGCCGCTCTTTTCACTTTTCCATTGTTGCTGAGCCTCACCAGCTGGAATCATGGCGCACACCGGTTTTCCTCCCATGGATTTCCAACTCACAAAGTGTGGCAAGCCCTGATTCCTTTTTTCTATATTCCAATTCTATATTAATGCCTAGGGTTTTGGAACTGGATGTCAAAAACATTTACACATGTAAATGCAATGTGTACAGTAGGTGTCCTAATACATTAGTCCACTTAGTGTATTTACAATATATTCTGTGAGTTTACAGTGTAACATCATATTTTAGCAATATGAGAGCCCCTTTACAAAAGCACGAAACCGAGTTTATTATTTCAAAACAGCAATTAATCGGTTGAAAGGTAATGAGTGAGAAGCAACCTGTTATAATGTATGACGCTCCTGAAATCGTGTGTGGCTATGATTCCCAAGCACACTGGGAATCTATCCAATGCAAGCTACAGCCTGCACGTGGTTTTGTAACTTACCACCCCCTGCATGGTGCATAGAGGAGGGAGCGATGAGCAGGTACTGAAGAGGAGAATACAATTCAAGATCCTGGGAACATGTCCCATTTATGGACCTAGTGGGATCTGGGGTGAATATTACTCAAGGGATGATTAATGTGTGCCAAGCAAACAGATTTTGTGGGGTGCGCTGAGCATCTGTGTGTGGGGGATACAGTGACGATCCTTTATTTAGCTGGCAATAAAATGTCACTAGAGAAAGGTCCTATTGCAGAAACCTGTGCGCACAAGATTTTCTATTTAAATGTGTCTGTTTATAAATGTCTGAGCTCATTGGAGATATATATATATGTATATACACACACAGTGCTCAGTATAAATGAGCGCACCCTCTTTGATAAGTAAGATTTTAATCAATATCCCACTAAAAACAAGAACAATTTCCCAAATTCTGACAAGACTGAATTTTTTATAGAACATATTTTTAACCCATAACATGAAAGCAAAATTAATAACATAACTTTCATTACAAAATCTTCAGTTTTACTCAAGTTAATTGATGCAAAAATAAATACACCTGTAAGGGTGGTGGACAATTGCTATAGCATTCCTACCCATGAAGATACCAATCCCGTTATTGTTATGTAATGTGAACAATGTTTTGTGTCTTTTGTATATATTGTGTTATGTGATATGTTCCTGTGTGATATAAGTAATGTATAAAGTGTAGGATGTGATAGCATAGGGTAAGGCATAGTTTAGGACTGAGTACATAAAATAGGTAGGAATAGATAGTGACTATAGTTAGATAGTGATGTTAGGATAAGTTAGGAGTTAATGTTTGGGACTAGTCCATACTGGGAGGGGATTAGTGATAGTAAAAGAGACCACTTCCTATAGTTAGGCAGATAGGGACAAGTTCATGATTAAGTAGGAAGTGTCTGTGAGCAGTCTTGCTTTTGAGGGTGAACTACAGCAAAGGAGACTAAAGGACAAGAGGTAGCATGACCTTGAAGTGACTGAAGAGGCAGAGTGGCCTTCTACCTTAAAGGGGTCCTTGGATAGGTTGACGAGTCACAAGAAGCATGATCTTGGTGAACACCGAAGATAACAGGACTGAATTCATTGGAATAGTGTGGGTCCCAAGTGGTAGATCCAGGGTGCCAATAGAGGAAGAAATAAGACATGGAACCGCTGAGCAGGTGGAGAGACTTGCTGGTCAGGACTGTGTTGACGAGCTGGGCTGTGACGAAGTAGGGTGAAACAGTGTGCTTCACTGGCCCTGGAGTAGACTATAGTGGAAGGAAACGATGTATGTGAAAATGCTTTACACTATGAAGGAAATGTCCAGAAGACTTTGTACCCGCTAACCCTTGTACATAACTAGGGTTGAGCGAGCACTGAAATGCTCGGGTGCTCGAAGCTCGGGCCAAGCTCACCGTGATACTTGGGTGCTCGACCCGAGCAACGAGCCCAATGTTAGTCTATGGGAGACCCCAGCATTTTTGCGGCGGCACCCCCAGCAGTCTTTTAAAAGCCAAACAAGTGCCCAAAACGAAAGTGACAGTGCTCAAATGACATGGGGACAGCATGGGGATCGCCCCAGGAAGCATTTCTGACCCCCAGGTCACTGCTGTCAACAACGTGGTCAGAGGTATTAAGCCACTTTTACGGGCTCACAATAACACGTTCAAAAACTAAACTGAAACTGCTTTCCTGTGAAATATGTTAAGGAACTTCCTTTCCAGGGTAAAGACTTGTGTATAAGGTAAAATAAATAACCAAAAACAAAAATACTCCTCCACACTTTGGGCTATGTTCACAAGTAGCATTTTTTATGCGTTTTTGCACTTTTGTATTGCTTTCAACCGTGACAAATGCATTCACCGGGAAATGTCATTTTAACATTTTACAACCTTATCTGGCCATGTGCTGTGTGACACATGCATACAGTGCTGAAAAGACATGGAAACAGCATGGGGAAGACCCCTGGAAGCAACTCTGACACCCAGGTCACTGCCTAAAAGTGTGCCCATCAGAAGTGATCCTTGCCGCATCAGAAGATGCAGACTTGCAACTATCCCCGTTCAAGTCCTTGTCCCAGGGCAGTGTTCAATTGTACCTCCCCCATCCTTGCAATGCAAGCGCAAGTATGCAGCCTGCCACCCACCCACCCCCAGGCTGCAATACCATACTGCTTGCTTGCACTTGAAATTGGGCCTTTTAGGCATGTGGAGGCGGAATCTGGCCACCATGTCATGACTGCGTCGGTGGCCTGGTATCCATACTCAGTCCCCAGCCGCCCGGCGGCCGGGTGTCCATACTTGGTCCCCAGCTGCCCCGCGGCCGGGTGCCCACACACGGTCCCCAGCCGCCTGGGGGCAGCCGGGTGTTCATAAACGGTCCCCAGCCGCCCCTATTTGAAGGACAGCCTAACCACAAACACGTGGACAAGTGAATGTGGCCAGGGATGGTCCATCTGACTGACGCCGTCACACTGGGTTAATATTGTGGAAGCTGGGACACAGTTGGACACTGGGATGCAACACGTCCTCCAGACATAGAGGATTGCGGGTCCTTGGTCAATCAGGCTTCAACACAAAGTTCAGAAGGTAGACAGCAGAAGTGGTCGGCCTCCTACACAACGAGTAAATTATTCATGATCATGAGGCCATCCATCTCCTTAGCTTTCTGTTCCTTGGAATGCAAGCGCATGTATGTAGTAGCGGCTAGGCCTGAGGTGGTCAGCGTTTTGGCACATATCCTACCTCCTCCGAGGCTTGCTGGATGTTTTCCTTCTACTATCCCAGTTCTATGACTCCCGTTAAAACAAAGCTTCAGGTGATGAATGATGGATGAGGAGGTGGCAAAGGAGAAAGAGCAGGAAGAACAGGGACCATATACATCAATATCAGGCCCGTCAACCACACATGTCTTGTAGGATATGTTTCTGTACCAAAAGGAGCGGTTCAGCTACACAGTTATAGGGCATACAGTGAGTGCAATGCCTACCAAAAATTTCGAAGCACTCCAATGCCCCTTGAAAGTGACATGGAGGTCAGAGGGCCTTAACTAAACCGGTTTTTCCATTTATAGCAACTGGGTCTCCTGTACACTGTTTGCCTAAGCAGTGAATGGAAGGCTTTCCAAAAATTATGAGGAACTGCAATGCCCCTTGAAACAGACGTGGATTACAGCATACTAAAAACCTTCTACCCATTATTGGGGAGTGGGTCTCCCTTAGTGTTCGCCTATGCATTGAAAAGCAAAAGCTGAGTAAAATTAGGAGGAAAATCCAATGCCCGTTGGAAGAGTCGTGGAGGTTAGAGTTAATTAAAAACAACATTTCAATGCCCCTTGGAAGAGCTGTAGAGTTCCGAGTGGTTTAACAAGACACTTTTAATGCCCCTTGGAAGAGACGTGGAGGTCAGAGTGGTTTAACAAGATGCTTTTAATGCCCCTTGGAAGAGACGTAGAGGTCACAGTAGCTTAACAAGATGGTTTTAATGTCCCTTGGAAGAGTGGTGGAGGTCACAGTAGCTTAACAAGATGGTTTTAATGCCCCTTGGAAGAGTGGTGGAGGTCACAGTAGCTTAACAAGACGGTTTTAATGTCCCTTGGAAGAGTGGTGGAGGTCACAGTAGCTTAACAAGACAGTTTTAATGCCCCTTGGAAGAGCTGTGGAGTTCAGAGTGGTTTAACAAGACAGTTTAAATGCCCCTTGGAAGAGTGATGGAGGTCACAGTAGCTTGACACGACGGTTTTAATGCCCCTTGGGAGAGTGGTGGAGGTCACAGTAGCTTAACAAGACAGTTTTAATGCCCCTTGGAAGAGTGGTGTAGGTCACAGTAGCTTAACAAGACGGTTTTAATGCCCCTCGGAAGAGTGGTGGAGGTAGCAGTGGAATAAAAAGACAATATCAATGCCCCTTGGAATAGTGGTGGAGGTCACAGTAGCTTAACAAAACGGTTTTAATGCCCCTTGGAAGAGCTGTGGAGTTCAGAGTGGTTTAACAAGACGGTTTTAATACCCCTTGGAAGAGTGGTGGAGGTCACAGTAGTGTAACAAGATGGTTTTAATGCCCCTTGGAAGAGCTATGGAGTTCAGAGTGGTTTAACAAGACTGTTTTAATGCCCCTTGGAAGAGTGGTGGAGGTCACAGTAGCTTAACAAGACAGTTTTAATGCCCCTTGGAAGAGTGATGGAGGTCATAGTGGAATAAAAAGACAATATCAATGCCCCTTGGAAGAGTGGTGGAGGTCACAGTAGCTTAACAAGACGGTTTTAATGCCCCTTGGAAAAGTGGTGTAGGTCACAGTAGCTTAACAAGACAGTTTTAATGCCCCTTGGAAGAGTGGTGGAGGTCACAGTAGCTTAACAAGACAGTTTTAATGCCCCTTGGAAGAGTGGTGGAGGTCGCAGTGGAATAAAAAGACAATATCAATGCCCCTTGGAAGAGTGGTGGAGGTCACAGTAGCTTAACAGGACGCTTTTAATGCCCCTTGGAAGAGCTGTGGAGTTCAGAGTAGTTTAACAAGATGGTTTTAATGCCCATTGGAAGAGTGGTGGAGGTCACAGTAGCTTAACAGGAAGCTTTTAATGCCCCTTGGAAGAGCTGTGGAGTTCAGAGTGGTTTAAGAAGACGGTTTTAATGCCCCTTGGAAGAGTGGTGGAGGTCACAGTAGCTTAACAAGACGGTTTTAATGCCCCTTGGAAGTACTGTGAAGTTCAGAGTGGTTTAGCAAGACGGTTTTAATGCCCCATGGAAGAGTGGTGGAGGTCACAGTAGCTTAACAAGACTGTTTTAATGCCCCTTGGAAGAGTGGTGGAGGTCACAGTAGCTTAACAAGATGGTTTTAATGCCCCTTGGAAGAGTGATGAAGGTCACAGTAGCTTAACAAAACTGTTTTAATGCCCCTTGGAAGAGCTATGGAGTTCAGAGTGGTTTAACAAGATGGTTTTAATGCCCCTTGGAAGAGTGGTGGAGGTCACAGTAGCTTAACAAGACGGTTTTAATTCCCCTTGGAAGAGTGGTGGCGGTTGCAGTGGAATAAAAAGACAATATCAATGCCCCTTGGAAGAGTGGTGGAGGTCACAGTAGCTTAACAAGACGGTTTTAATGCCCCTTGGAAGAGTGGTGGAGTTCACAGTGGTTTAACAAGACGGTTTTAATGCCCCTTGGAAGAGACGTGGAGGTCACAGTAGCTTAACAAGACGGTTTTAATGCCCCTTGGAAGAGACGTAAAGGTCACAGTAGCTTAACAAGACAGTTTTAATGCCCCTTGGAAGAGTGGTGGAGGTCGCAGTGGAATAAAAAGACAATATCAATGCCCCTTGGAAGAGTGGTGGAGGTCACAGTAGCTTAACAGGACGCTTTTAATGCCCCTTGGAAGAGCTGTGGAGTTCAGAGTAGTTTAACAAGATAGTTTTAATGCCCCTTGGAAGAGTGGTGGAGGTCACAGTAGCTTAACAGGAAGCTTTTAATGCCCCTTGGAAGAGCTGTGGAGTTCAGAGTGGTTTAACAAGACGGTTTTAATGCCCCTTGGAAGAGTGGTGGAGGTCACAGTAGCTTAACAAGATGGTTTTAATGCCCCTTGGAAGTACTGTGAAGTTCAGAGTGGTTTAGCAAGACGGTTTTAATGCCCCATGGAAGAGTGGTGGAGGTCACAGTAGCTTAACAAGACAGTTTTAATGCCCCTTGGAAGAGTGGTGGAGGTCACAGTAGCTTAACAAGATGGTTTTAATGCCCCTTGGAAGAGTGGTGAAGGTCACAGTAGCTTAACAAAACTGTTTTAATGCCCCTTGGAAGAGCTATGGAGTTCAGAGTGGTTTAACAAGATGGTTTTAATGCCCCTTGGAAGAGTGGTGGAGGTCACAGTAGCTTAACAAGACGGTTTTAATTCCCCTTGGAAGAGTGGTGGCGGTTGCAGTGGAATAAAAAGACAATATCAATGCCCCTTGGAAGAGTGGTGGAGGTCACAGTAGCTTAACAAGACGGTTTTAATGCCCCTTGGAAGAGCTGTGGAGTTCACAGTGGTTTAACAAGACGGTTTTAATGCCCCTTGGAAGAGACGTAAAGGTCACAGTAGCTTAACAAGATGGTTTTAATGCTCCTTGGAAGAGACGTGGAGGTCAGAGTGGTTTAACAAGATGGTTTTCATGCCCCTTACAAGAGCCATGCAGTACAGCATATTAAAAACATTATTTCCATTATTGGGGAGTGGGTCTCCCATAGTCTTTGCCTATGCCTTCCAAGCAAAAGCTGCCAAAAATTAGGACGGAGGAACTTGCAATGCTGGCAACACGGACCACGGTCACCCTGGTGGTATAGTGGTGGTGGAGGCTGAGGATAAGGAGAAGAGCAAAATACAGCTGAAATGAGGAAGCGTATACCCATCTGTGGGTGCGAAGCGGTGCATGGGAATACACCTCCCAAAATAACATAGTGGATTTGACTTTATGTTACTCTGCTGTCATTTGATGGTGATGAGAAGTCTGGCCCAATCCAGCCCTTGTTCATTTTGATAAGGGTCAGCTTGTCAGCATTGTCAGTTGACAGGCGAGTGCGCTTATCAGTTATAATTCCCCCAGCGGCACTAAAAACACGCTCCGATAACACGCTAGCGGCAGGGCAGGCCAGGACCTCCAAGGCGTACACAGCGAGTTCATTCCAAGTGTCCAGCTTGGATACCCAATAATTAAAAAGCACAGAGGAATCACGGAGGACGCTGGTACGGTCGGCAAGGTACTCCCTCACCATCTTTTGAAACTTTCCACTCCTTGTGAGAGTACCCCGCGCCTCAGGGCCTGTAAGCTGGGCGGGTCTCAGAAAACTGTCCCAGAATGTTGACAGTGTTCCCCTGCCTCTGCTGGATTGGAGTTGCGTCTCTCTCGCCTGTACGCCTTGGTTGGTCAACGAACTGTGACCTCTGCCGTTAGCATGTTTAGATGGGAATATTTTTAACAGTTCTGCAGCAAGGGCCTTCTGGTACTGCCCCATTTTTGTAGACCTCTCCACCTCAGGAATAAGAGAGTGAAAGTTCTCCTTGTAGCGGGGGTCTAAAAGTGTCACCAACCAGTAATGACTGTCACCCAACATTTTGACAACGTGAGGGTCACGGTTAAGGCGTAACATAAAGTCAGCCATGCGTGCCAGACTGGTAAAGGGCAAGACTTCGGTGTCCTCACCAAGATGACGACTGACCATGCTCTCCTCCTCCTCCTCCTCCTCCCCCCTGTCCTCAGGCCACCCACGCTGAACCAACGGTATGATAGTTGTACAGGTACTACCATCTACAGCGCATGATACCAGCTCCTGTTCTTCCTCCTCCTCCTCCTCCTCTCCCTCATTGTCCCCCAGTGCATGTTGGGATAAGATGAGGCTGGGCTGTGTGTAATCGCCCATTACGGCTTCTTGATCCATCTCATCATACTCTGGCTGCAATGCCTCATCTTTAATTCTCTGCAGAGAGCGTTGCAAAAGACAGACAAGTGGGATGCTGACGCTAATGATGGCATCATCGCCACTCACCATCTTGGTGGACTCCTCAAAGTTTGTCAGGATGGTACAGATGTCAGACATCCAGGTCCACTCATGAGGTCTTATGTGTGGAGTCTGACCTGAATATCGACAGCCTTGTTGCAGCTGGTACTCTACAACTGCTCTCTTCTGCTCGCAAATCCTTTGCAACATGTGGAGGGTAGAGTTCCAATGTGTGGGGACATCACACACCAGTCGGTGTGCTGGAAGCGCAAACGCTGCTGCAACACAGCAAGGGCGGTGGAAGCTGTAGCCGACTTCCGAAAATGAGCTGACAGGCGGCGTACTTTGACGAGCAGATCTGGAAACTCGGGGTATGATTTAAGAAACCGCTGAACCACGAGCACATGAGCCAGGCATGGTACGTGTGTGATCTCGCCTCGCCTCATAGCCGTCACCAGGTTACGGCCATTGTCACACACGACCATGCCTGGATGTAGGTTCAGCGGTCTCAGCCACAGATCTGCCTGCTCTTTCATAGCTGTCCACAACTCACAAGCAGTGTGAGGTTTATCACCTAAGCTTATGAGTTTCAGCACAGTCTGTTGCCGCTTTGCTGAGGCAGTACTGCAGTGCTTCCAGCTTGTAACTGATGCGGTGATATCTGAGATGGAGGCTGAACATGAGGAGGATGATGCGCAGAAGCTGTACACTGTAGGGGCAACTCTGACTGACATAGGGCCCGCAATCCTCGGTGTGGGGAGGATGTGTTCCGTCCCAAGGTCCGACTGGGTCCCGGCTTCCACTATGTTTACCCAGTGTGCCGTCAGGGAGATGTACCGTCCCTGGCCACAAATATTTGTCCACGTGTCCGTTGTCAGGTGGACTCTCCCAGTAACTGCGTTGTTGAGGGCACGACAGAAGTTTTTTGGGACACATGGTTGTGTAGTGCGGGGATGGCACACCGGGCAAAATAGTGTCGGCTGGGGACCAAATACCGAGGGACGGCCACCGCCATAAGGTTGCGGAAGGATTCCGTCTCCACCAGCCTAAAAGGCAGCATATCCAACGCAAGCAGTCGTGAAATGTGCGAATTTAGGACTGTGGCCTGTGGGGCGTTGGCTGCGAATTTGCGCTTTCATTCAAAGCTCTGGGATATGGACAATTGAACGCTGCGGTGGGACGTGGAGGTGGACGTTGATGCTGTTTCTTGAGAAACTGCCATAACAAGTGAAGCAAGAGAGGAAGGGGCATCTTTGCATGCAGTATGGACAAGGGATTGCCTTGCACGCACAACAGATGGTTCTCTTACATGCACAACAGCGGAAGAATAATTGGTGACACCCGCTGACACTGGTCGTGGACCCTGGGGTTCACCCCACAATGTCGGGTGCTTTGCTGACATGTGCCTGATCATGCTGGTGGTGGTCAGGCTGGTAATTTTGTCACCCCTGCTGATGCTGGCATGGCAGGTGGTACAAATGGCCTTTTTGGGGTTATCAGCAGAGTCTTTAAAAAAATTCCAGACTCTGGAAGACCTACCGGTTGTACTGGCAACGTCCCTCGTGTTGGTGTTACGGGGAACTGTTGTCCGCCTTCTGTGTGCGGCCACCACACTGCTTCTTCCTGCCTGTTGGGGTACTCTGCCTCCCTCCCCCTGTGTGCTGCTGGCCTCACTCTGCGTGTCTTCCTGCCACGTTGGGTCAGTTACTAGATCATTCACCACCTCCTTCTCTTCCACTTGCGCACCACGATCCTCCTCCTCACTTCGTGGCAATTGTGTCTCGACATCGTCCACCTCTTGTGACAAATTGCCAGCGTCGACTTCCTGTGGCCGTGGCTGTTCAAATATTTGGGCATCGCTACATGGGATCTCCTCTTCCACCACTTCAAGCGGAGCAGGCGAGGGGCACAAATATGGAAATGGATCAGTGAACAGCTCTTCAGAGTGTCCAAGTGTGGGATCAGTTGCTGTCTGACGACACTCGGCATGGTGGGAGGAAGGAGCATCAGGGTGAAACTGATATATTTGTGTCTGAACAGTCAGCGAGACACTATTACTGTTTTTTTTTGCGGAAAAACGGCTAAAAGCTGGATAATACAGAGATTTGAACCGTGGAGCTGCAAAACCACAGTTATAGTTATGTGGCCTACACCAGAATCTTTTAAACAGATATATTTGTGTCTGAACAGTCAGGGAGACACTATTACTGTTTTTTTTTACGGAAAAAATGCCAAAAGCTGGATAATACAGAGATTTGAACCGTGGAGCTGCAAAACCACAGTTCTAGTTATCTGGCCTACACCAGAATCTTTTAAACTGATATATTTGTGTCTGAACAGTCAGCGAGACACTATTACTGTTTTTTTTTGCGGAAAAACGGCCAAAAGCTGGATAATACAGAGATTTGAACCGTGGAACTGCAAAACCACAGTTATAGTTATGTGGCCTACACCAGAATCTTTTAAACTGATATATTTGTGTCTGAACAGTCAGCGAGACACTATTACTGGGGTTTTTTTGCAGAAAAACGGCCAAAAGCTGGATAATATAGAGATTTGAACCGTGGAACTGCAAAACCACAGTTACAGTTATATGGCCTACACCAGAATCTTTTAAACAGATATATTTGTGTCTGAACAGTCAGGGAGACACTATTACTGTTTTTTTTTACGGAAAAACGGCCAAAAGCTGGATAATACAGAGATTTGAACCGTGGAACTGCAGAACCACAGTTATAGTTATGTGGCCTACACCAGAATCTTTTAAACAGATATATTTGTGCCTGAACAGTCAGCGAGACACTATTACTGTTTTTTTTTTATGGAAAAATGGCCAAAAGCTGGATAATACAGAGATTTGAACCGTGGAATTGCAAAACCAAAGGTTTAGTTATCTGGCCTACACCAGACTCTTTTAAACAGATATATTGGTGTCTGAAAAGTCACAGACACACTCAATTTTTTTTTTGTGGGAGGGGAGGGGGGGGATACCAAAAGGTTAGTAAGACGCGTATTTGTACAGTCTGACTGAGGAAAAAAAAAATACAGGATTTAGATGAAAAAAAAGGATTTTTCCTGGCCCCTGAGACCGGGGGATAAGTCTAGCAATTTGACCAGCAGGAGCACACAGGACTGTAATGCAGTGTTTGTTGCTATAACCACTGCGTCTCCTATACAGCCTGCCTGATATCTGGGATGGATATTAGTCCTGAGAAGGACTGTTTGTTTGATTTGGCAGGCTTTAGAGACCCTACACTACCTATTTCGCACTATATATCTATCCCTAACTCAGTAGCACTGACCCTACACTGTATGATCCCGGGCGACTGTGTCCAAGATGTCGGCGCCCGGATTTAAATACTCGAGGTGACGCTGTGCGACCAGCCAATCACTGTATTGCCCACAAACAAAATGGCTGCGGCATTACAGTGACTGGCTGGCAATCCCTGCATGTTCATTGGCTCTGTAAAGAGCGCCAAAAGTGCACGGCGGAGACCCGAGCTCCCGCCCGAGTAACCCGGAAATGCCCGAACATCCCGAGTAGTGAGATGCTCGGGCGAGTACTGAGCAGTGTCGAGCATGCTCACTCAACACTATACATAACTCTTACCAAGTTACCGTTCAGTAAAGACTGTGTTTTAGAACGAGAGTCTCCTTTATTGAACTCTGAAACCTATGGTCCTGGCCTGCCAACACCATCGGCTTTAGGTGGCCTGCACAGGAGCAAAGCCCTTGCAGCACCAACACCCAGTCAGGATCAACTCTTTCATGTAGCGCACCGCGGCGTCACATATCACAGGAGAAGATGAGTGCCTTGCTCGCGGCAACCACCCCATGCCGCATTACACACCCCACATCAAAAACTACTAGATCTAGTATTTTGGATAACCTACAGTGTACATGATTTTTCAGGACAGCAGAAAGTATTTTAGACATGGAGTGAAGAAGTTGGCGAAATATTGCAACATCTATCTTTTTCTATTCCTCAAAAACAACCCCTACTAATCCTGGATGGAAAGTGATGCTCAACTTGTCTCTTCAAATGTCCCCATAGGTGTTCAGTTAGGTTCAGATCAGGGGACATACTTGGCCACTGAATCACTTTCACCATTGTCGTCTTCAGTGATGCAGTAGATGTGTGTTTTGGATCATTGTCAAGTTGTAAAAGTGCACATCTACCAATAGCACGGAGTGATGATAGTAGTATCTTTCCTTTCAAAATAGAGCAGTACGTCTGTGATGTGCAGTTTATCAAAACACATCTGTTCCATTTCTGAAGAAGAGGATGAAAGTCATTCAGTGGCCAAGTATGTCTCCTGATCTGAATCCAATCTATGTGGAATTCTGAAGAGACAAGTTGAGCATCGTACTCCACACAGCATCCAAAATACTAGATGTAGTAGTTTTTGATATGGGGTGCACTCATTTTTGCATCAACTAACTTGAGTAAGGCCACATTCACACGTTCAGTATTTGGTCAGTATTTTACATCAGTATTTTTAAGGCAAAATCAGTACTGGAAGAATAGGAACAAGAGGAAAAGTATAACAGAAACACGTGCACCACTTCACATTTTTCATCCATTCCTGGTTTTGGCTTACAAATACTGATGTAAAATACTGAACAAATACTGATTGTGTGAACGTGACCTAAAAACTGAAGATTTTGTAATGAAAGGTATATTATTAACATTACTTTCAAGTTATGGGTAAAAAATGTTGTTTTCTCAAGCTCAGTACTGTCAACATTTTGGAAACTGGTCTTGTATTCAGCATATATATATACAGTATGTATATATATATATACTGTGTATATATATATATATATATGTATATATATATATATGTGTGTGTGTGTGTATATAGATATACACCGCGTGCAGAATTATTAGGCAAATGCGTATTTTGATCACTTCGTTACTTTTTATACATGTTGTCCTACTCCAAGCGGCATAGGCTTGAGAGCCAACTACCAATTAAGTAAATCTGGTGATGTGCATCTCTGTAATGAGGAGGGGTGTTGTCTAATGACATCAACACCCTATATAAGGTGTGCTTAATTATTGGGCAACTTCCTTTCCTATGGCAAAATGGGTCAGAAGAGAGATTTGACAGGCTCTGAAAAGTCCAAAATTGTAAGATGTCTTGCAGAGGGATGCAGCAGTCTTGAAATTTCCAAACTTTTGAAGCGTGATCACTGAACAATCAAGCGTTTCATGGCAAATAGCCAACAGGGTCACAAGAAGCGTGTTGGCCAAAAAAGGCGCAAAATAACTGCCCATGAATTTAGGAAAATCAAGCGTGAAGCTGCCAAGATGCCATTCGCCACCAGTTTTGCCATATTTCAGAGCTTCAACGTTACTGGAGTATCAAAAAGCACAAGGTATGCGATACTCAGGGACATGGCCAAGGTAAGGAAGGCTGAAAAACAACCACCTTTGAACAAGAAACATAAGATAAAACGTCAAGAATGGGCCAAGAAATATCTAAAGACTGATTTTTCAAAGGTTTTATGGACTGATGAAATGAGAGTGGCTCTTGATGGGCCAGATGGATGGGCCAGAGGCTGGATCAGTAAAGGGCAGAGAGCTCCACTCCGACTCAGATGCCAGCAAGGTGGAGGTGGGGTACTGGTATGGGCTGGTATCATCAAAGATGAACTTGTGGGACCTTTTCGGGTTGGGGATGGAGTGAAGCTCAACTCCCAGACCTACTGCCAGTTTCTGGAAGACAACTTCTTCAAGCAGTGGTACAGGAAGAAGTCAGTATTGTTCAAGAAAAACATGATTTTCATGCAGGACAATGCTCTTACTCGCTGAATGCACTTGGTCATTTAAATCATCAAGATCCGCTGATGGCAGCACCCTTTGGAGTTGCCAATCAATGATAACCCAGATATGCACTATGGGAGAAAAGTCCGGAGACACTGTAGGCCACGGTAATATATTTGGGTCATGCAGGCTATTCACAATAGCAAGGGCAACATGCTTGCTGCCATTGCGTTAAAATAGGGTTCCTGGGACACCTTGGAGAACTGGCCATATAACTGGTTTGCATGACTAATTGGTTGTCTATGATTTTTTGATAAGCTGTCCAAAAAAGATAAAAATGCAAGTTGGCAACCCTGGATAAGGACCCCCAAAAAATAAGACCCCCCTTTAAAAAAAAATGTGTTTTAGACCCTATGCAATTTTTCTTCATGCTAATTTTATATCACCTCTATAAACCATCACAATAATATCCCTTAGCAGAAGGATGTAGGGTGGTCATCTATGCCAAAAGCTTGAAGGTCATGACTGCAAATGCTCCCTTATCTTCAAAACCTTCATGTCCTTATTTCCCTTCCCTTGCATTCTCAAGTCCCTTTCTAACACAGTTTCGGACAATATATCATGTACATACATAGTACTTGACAACTTTTGAACTATTGACCAAGATATAATTAGCATATAAGCCTAAACTCTATATTCCAATCAATATAGACAAATCTACAGTAAGTAGTAGATAAGAATATAATAGCAGATGATAACTTTCTGCTAAAGGTCTCGAAAGAATGAAGGCCGTCATGATCTTCTACCAAATTTTAAAGGAAATGTACCAACAGAAGATGACCTATTGTTTAAATCATAGATTTCTAATGTTATAAAGGACCTGTCCCTTGATGTAAACATGTCACTTTATTACCCGGAGTAAATGCCCTGTTCTCCTGAATATGGCATGATATCTTTTTTGTTCTTGTGCATCTGCGTTCCTGAAATATAGTGTTCTATTCCATGTATGTAAATCTAGTTAGCCAAATGGGTGTGGTCCTCAAATCATCTCTATGAAAGTATCTTTAATGACTACACCCAGTTGGCTAAGAAGACTAGATTTATAGAAGGAAGAGAGAGCCATATCTCAGGAATGGAAAGGCGCAGGAACAAAAGAAAAACAATGCTAGATTCATGTTAACAGCAGCATTTATTTTTATTACTTATGTAACATCACATTTTACAGCATTTTACACACATCATCATCACTGTCCCCATTGGGGCTCATAATCTAAATCCACGATCAGTATGTCTTTGGAGTGTGGGAGGAAACCGGAGAACCCAGAGGAAACCCACACAAACACAGGGAGAACATACAAACTCCTTGCAGATCTTGTCCTTGGTGGGATTTGAATCCGTCGTGCTCAATGGTTTACACATTTGAGGTGATTTTATTTTTTATAATATTCCATGTCAATATCGATATTAAATAAATCCTAAAATCTTGTAGTCTTCAGACTGACCAATGATCCTCATTGTAGGCTGACATTTCCTGTTATTTAGATATTTCTCAGTGTAATTTGATTATTATTTAGTTATATAGGTTGAAAAAAGACCTAGGTCCATCAAGTTCAACCTATCGCTAGACACTATTTATAACCCACAATGCCATTTTTTTGTGAGAAAATCATCCAGCCTTTTTTAAAAACGGTTTGTGTCTTCCATTACTACCTCTTGTGGTCTAACTTCTCTAACTGTAAAGAACCTTTTCCTGTTTAGCTGCCGGAATCACTTTTCCTCCACACATAATGAGTGTCCCCTTGTCCTTAGTTTAGTCTTTGGAAGGAATGTCATTCGACAGTACTTTGTATTGACCACACATATATTTATACATATAAATGAGATCTCCTCTGAGATGTCTTTTTTCTAAACTAAACAAGCCCAACTGTTCCAACCTCTCCTCATATGAGAGGTCCTCCATCCCATGTAATAATCTAGTTACCGTCTTTGAACTGACTCTAAGGCCACGTTCACACGTTTAGTATTTGGTCAGTATTTTACATCAGTATTTGCAAGCCAAAATCAGAAGTGGAACAACAACAGTAAAAGAATAATAGAAAACGCCACCACTAGAGATGAGCGAGCATGCTCGCAAGTGCTCCGTACTCGCCCGAGCATCTCACTGTTCGAGATGCTTGACGCTTGGCGAGTACTTCCTGGATTCTCGGTGCTCGGGCGGGAGCTCAAGTCCCCGCCCCACATATTTGGCGCTGTTTAGACAGCGAATAAACATGAGAGGATTGCCTGCCACTCACTGTCATGTCGCTGCCAGTTGTGTGTTGTTCAAGCTATTCACAATTGGTCACTGACCAATATCATACTATAAGGCCACTGCCTAAAACTGTGGTCATCAAACGTGATCAGATATTACTGCAGTAATAATCGTGACATTTTTGGGAGCGTACCAAATATTATACTCCATTTAAAGTCTGCCAGTTGTGTGTTGTTCAAACTATTCACACTTGGTCGCTGACCAATACCATACTCTAAGGCCACTGCCTAAAACCGTGGTCCTCAGACGTGATCCGATATTACTGCGGTAATAATCGTGACATTTTTGGGAGCGTGCCAAATATTATACTCCATTTGAAATGGGCAAGGTGCATGGCAAGGGACTGGGAAGTGGTCATGATGGTGATGGTGCACGCAGAGACTGAGGCCGTGGGCAAGCAGAAATTGTGCTTGCTGAGGGAGCACAATTATTGAAGCCAGAGCAGTGTGAAAAGGTTGTTGGTTGGATAGAAGATAATGCGTCCAGTCAGTTTGCCACCACCACCCTGTCTTCCACACGGTCCAGTCTCAATAACCGTGAGTCTGGACTACATATTCCTCCCCTGATCCTCCTTCCTCCCACCATGCCAAGTGCCCGGAGACAAGTGATCCCACACTTGGACACTCCGAAGAGCTGTTCAATTTTCCATTCATAGATTCGGGCCTCTCGCCCGGCCCGCTTCAAGAGGAGATCGCATATAGCGATCCCCAAATATTTGAGCAGCCACGGTCACACAAAGGCGATGGTGGGAAAGTGCAAGTACTGTCGTAAGAGGTGGATGATGATGAGACACAATTGCCAGCAAGTCAGGTGGAGGCCCAGGGTGAATACGTGGAAGACAGGGTGGTGGACGATGAAGTCACTGACCCAACCTGGTAAGGTGACGTGTATAGCAAGAACAGCAGCACAGAGGGGGAGGGAGGTGTAGCACTACAACAGTCAGGAAAAAGCAGTGGAGTGGCAACAGACACAAGGCGGGCAACTGTTCCCCAGAACACCAACACTAGGGAAGTTGCCAGTCCTACTGTTAGGTCTTCCCGAGTCTGGCTCTTTTTGAAAGACTCTCAAGTTAACCCCAAAAAGGCCATTTGAAACATCTGCCATGCCAGCATCAGCAGGGGCAGCAAAACTTCCAGCCTGACCACCACCAGCATGCTCAGGCACATGACAGCAAAGCACCCGACTAATTGGGCCAAAAGTTAGGGTCCAGAAACAGTGACTGCGGGTGACACCACTGCCTGTTCCGCTGTTGTGCGTTCACACCAATCCCCTGTCCATGGCACAAGCGAAGATGCCTACTGCCCTGCACCTGTCATTGCACACTTGCAACCATCACCATCACTCAGTCCCCAGCCGCCACTATTTCTCCCGGTGTGCCATCCCTGCATTACACAAGCACGTGTCCCAGAACATTAGCTGTGCCCTCAACAATGCAGTTACTGGGAAGGTCCACCTAACCACGAACACTTGGACAAGTGCTTGTGGCCAGGGACCGTACATTTCACTAACTGCACACTGGGTTAATATAGTGGAAGCCGGGACCCAGTCAGACCCTAGGATGGAACACGTCCTCCCAATGCAGAGAATTGCGGGCCCTGGCTCAATCAGGTTGCCCCCACATTCTACAGCTCCTGCACCTCCTCCTCTTCAGCCTCCATTTCCAAAATTACCACATCAGTCAGAAGCTGGAAGCACTGCAGCACTGCCTCGGCCAAGTGGTAACAGGCTGTGCTGAAGCTAATGTGCTTAGGTGACAAAATGCACACCGCTGCAGAGTTGTTGACAGCTGTATCAGAGCAGGCAGATCTGTGGCTGTCACCGCGGAACCTATAGCCAGGCATGGTCGTGTGTGAGAATGGCCGGAACCTGGTGGCTGCTCTGAGGCTTGGCAACCTTGCACATGTACCATTCCTGGCCCATGTGCTCAACCTAGTTGTTCAGCGGTTTCTCAAAACCTACCTGGATCTGCCTGAGCTGCTTGTCAAAGTACGCCACATGTGTGCCCATTTCAGAAAGTCATCTACAGCTTCCGCCGCCCTCGCAGTGCTTCAGCAGCATTTGTAGCTTCCAGCTCACAGACTGGTATGCGATGTCACCACACGTTGGAACTCAACATTGCATATGTTGGGAAGGATTTGTGAGCTGCATAGGGCAGTTGTTGAGTACCAGCTTCAACACGCCTGTCGGTATTCAGGTCAGCCTCTGCACATAAGAACTGATGAGTGGGCATGGATGTCTGACATCTGTGCCGTCCTCCAAAACTTTGAGGACTCCACCAAGATGGTGAGCGGCGATGACACCATAATTAGCGTCACCATCCCAGTTCTCTGTCTACTGAAATGCTCGCTGCTCACAATTAAAGAGGAGGCATTGCAGACGGAGCACGATGAGATGGAGTAAGGAACTATACAGGGTGATGCCACACAGCCCAGCCTCATCTCAACTCAATACGGATTGGGTGATAATGAGGAGGAGGAACGGGAGCTGTTTTCCTGCGCTACAGACGGTACCACACACACAACAGTCATACCCTCTATTCAGTGTGGAAGGCCTGAGGAGAGTAAGAATGAGGAGGAGGACCAGGAGGAGGAGTGCATGGATAGTCATCCTCTTGGTTAGGACAGGGAAGTCTTGGCTGTTGGCAGTCTGGCACACATGACTGACTTTATGTTCCGCTGCCTTTCCCGTAACCCTCGCGTTGTACGCATTTTGGGCAACACTAATTACTGGCTGGTCACACTTCTAGACCCACGCTAAAAGGAGAACTTTCTCTCTTTGCCCTGGCGGAGAGGTCTAATAAAATGTTGCAGTACCAGAAGGCCCCTTGTTGTAGAATTATTGAAAAAATTCCCATCTGAAAACGTTGGTGGCAGAAGTCACAGTTTGTTGGACAACCAAGGAGTACAGGCAAGGAAGACACAAATACGATGCAGCAGAGGCAGGGGAACGGTGTCAAAGGTGTGGGACAGTTTTCTCAGACCCTCCCAGCACCCAGGCCCTGATGCGCGAGGTATACTGACAAGGAGGGAAAAGTTTTCGAAGATGCTCAAGGAGTACCTTTCACCGTACCACTGTCCTCCGTGATTCCTCTGTGCCTTATAACTATTGGGTATCCAGGCTGGACATGTGGCATGAATTGGTTCTCTACGCCTTGGAGGTCCTGGCATGCCCTGCCGCTAGCGTTTTGTCAGAGCGTGGTTTTAGTGTCGCCGGGGGCATTATAACTGATAGTCGCATCCACCTGTCAACTGAAAATGCTGACAGGCTGACTCATCAAAATTAACAAGGGCTGGATAGGGCCAGACTTCTCAACACCACTGGATGATAGCAGCGGAACATAAAGTCAAATCCAGTGGCTTTTTTGGGGGGCGTCTATTCCTATGCACCTCTTCACACCCAGACATGGGTATACACTTAAGGATTTCATCTATTTTATGTTGTCCTCCTCCTTCTCCTTCTCCTCATCTTTCACCACCATATCACCAGGGTCAGTGATGCAACACCCACATAATTTTTTTAAGGATGTTTATGATGTCCGTAGGTAATATTTTTAGAGGCCTACCTCTAACATTCTGTATGTTATACAGTATGTTCATGTATACCCCCGGAGTAAACGTTTTTCTGCCCATGCACTTAGTGCATGGTCATTACCAGTATAGGAGACCCACTCCTTAATAATGGAAACAATTTTTTGAATGAGGACCTCCTCTACGTCTCTTCAAAGGCGTATTGGAGTGCATCCATTTTTTTAGCAGCCCTTGTAGTCACTGCATTGGCATTACCACTATAGGAGACCCACTCCTTAATAATGGGAACAATTTTTTGAATGAGGCCCTCCTCTACGTCTCTTCAAAGGGGTATTGGAGTGTATCCTAATTTTTGGCAGCCCTTGAACTTGCTGCATGCGCAATAACAGTATATGAGACCCACTCCTTAATAATGAGAACAACAAAGCATAGCCGGCTGATGGCCCTCTAACAATAGTGAGGAACGACTGCTGGCCCTCTAACAATAGTAAGGGTCGCCTGATGGCCTTGTAAAAATAGGCTTTGTGACTTTCAGAGTCCCTCCTTCATAAATGAAACAGGATATGTATGATCCTGTTTCACACACCACATGGCCAGATAAGCTAGTAAAATGTTAAAATTATATTTACTGGTGAATGCATTTTTCACCTTTGAAAGCAATGCAAAAGTGCAAAAATGCATCAAAAACGCTACGTGTTAACATAGCCCAAGATGTTGAGGAGCATTTTTGGTTTTGGTTATTTATTTTGCCTTATATGCAAGTCATTACCCTGGAAATAATGTTCCTTAACATTTTTTTCCAGGAAAATCCATTTTGGTTTCGTTTTTGTATGTTTTATTGTGAGTCCGTAAAAGTGGCGTAACACTCTGACAACATTGTTCACAGCAGTAACCTGGGATTCAGAGATGCTTCCAAGGGTCTTCCTGATGCTTTTACCGTATCATTTGAGCACTGTTTCCATCGATTTGGCCAATTTATAGGCCCCCTCCAGACCTCCAGTGGGGGCCGCCAGAAAAATGCTCGAGTTTCCCATTGACTTACATTGGGTTCATTGCTTGGGTCGAGCACCCGAGCATTATGAAATGCTCTACCCGCGCAATGAGCACTTTAGTGCTCTCCCATCACTAGTCACCACTTCTGCATTTTTCAGCCACTCCAGATTTTGGCTTACAAATAGTTTTGAGCCACCCCCGTAGTGTTCGAGTTCGGTTCGGTTCGTCGAACACCCGTTAAAACCAATGGCAGGCAAACAAAAACACATAGAAAACACCTTCAAAGGTGTCCAAAAGCTGACAAACTGCTCAGAAGACATAACTAACACATGGAAAAGTGACAAGTACATATAGTCATGCGAAAAGAAAAGAGGTGGAGGAGTAAAAGGAGGGGGAGACACAGATATAGGCATGTCATGCCCTTCTAAAATCCAAAAAGTAAGAAGCCGACACGGCCAGTCCGTTCCTGCCCATGCCACCTCCGTTTGTGCCAGAGCCGCGGTGGACCCTGACGGCCAGCCCCCCTCTCCCAATACTGGTGCCTGTCCGCTGGTGGGTCGAGCGAGCACCCCTGTGGTGGAGGCAGCTCTAAGCTTTTTAATTTAAATTGTCTCTCTAATTTGAATGAATACACTTTAAATCCTTTTACAAGGATCTATTGAAGGGCAAGTCTCATGCCAGCAGCCGCTTAATTTCAGCTCCAGTAGTGTCCACTAAATCTGCTGCAGTTAAAAAGCTTTTATAAGGATCGAGCTCGGCTGTCCACCGCAAGGCGTCCTACCGCCAGTCCCAGCCCCTATGCCTTGGGGTGCCTCCTGATGCTCTTCACTGAGTATCCCGTGGTCCCGAAGCATTTCCTTTGAAAAAATTAAGTGTCCAAACTACAGGTGGTGTAGCTTGCTTAACAGCCGGGATAATCCGCTGACTAGCAGACACTGCTACTAGGCACAAAGTATTTCCTGGGCTAGACGCAGTTAAAAAATTTTAATTAGATACTCTCGTTGGATGCAGAGAAAGCATTCCATAGAGTCTCCTGGCACGCCATATATTATTCTCTTAAAAAGCTTGGGGTAGGGGTCTAGGGGACCCTTTTATAGCCAAAATCACGGCCCTGTATCGCAATGCGTCACCTAGGCTGAAGATAAATGGAACTGTAGCACCCCGAGGGCTCGGTTGCTGCAGAGGTATTGCACCTCACCCAGAGGTGTGATATCTCACTCTCAGGTAAGGATGGAGTGTGGATCAGGACCCCGACACCTGCATGCATTACACCACATTGCCGTGGGGCAGGGCGACCAATATGCCCCTGAGATGGGCATGACAGTCCCTGTCCCTGGCTGGAGTGGGGGGAGGGAACACAGAGGAAGAGGAACCCTGTAGTGCAGGAGCAGGGAGGAAGCAGTTCCTGGGTGCATTGAGAAGGGAGTATAAAAGGTGGGCACCATCTTAGTTCAGTGCAGAGAAGTCTGAGCAGAAGTGACAGGGAGCAGGGGCTCTGCATGAGCTCTGCTCCAGAGGCGGGCCTAGTAACAGAGGCCCAGGCCTGGAAGAGGGAGAATGAAGGAAGAGGAGCGGAGAAGGCTCCAGGAACGAGGAACGAAGGGATCCCAGGGGTGTGGACGGGCGAGTCGCCACCGCACGCCCGAATCCACCTGCGTGGAGGGGTCAGGCCAAAGGGGGAGACCGGTCCCCGAAACTAGTGGAGGCGGGAAACGACCCTCAGCTAGAGACCGGAGGCTCTGACATTTTATGTGGCGCAGCCCCTCGCTACACCCGCTAGGAGGGCAGCACATAGGGTCAGGGAAACTGGCACCAAGTTTACCAAGAGGAGGCCCGAGTCAGCCGGACAAAAGGGCTGGTAAGAAAGGCCAGACAAAGGACACACAAAGGGGGTCCTGTGAAGCGCTCCAAAGTTATCTGGGAGTTGTCTGAGCCCCTCACCTGGTGAGCACAGTACGACGTGGGCAGCCATTACCTGCAGAAGTGGTCTGGATAATAAGAAGTGTGAGTAAAGGAACTGGACTGCATCACTGACTCCGTGTTGTTACTGCTGCTGCCCTGTACCATCACCCCCATCCTCCGCATACACTGCCCTGAGGCTATACTCCTCCCGTGGAGAGTTATGCTACGCTCTGCTGCACCCACAACACCAGCCTCAGCGGTCTGCCCTGCAGTGGCGGTTCACTCTATTCGCAATCCACGGGTGGCGTAGTCGGACATTTAAACATCAAAACCACATAAATAGTTCCGCCACTGCTTTGACCGCCCTGAGCCACGGAACCGGGTCGCCGCCACGGAGACTACAACCACCAGCATCCACCAAAAAGGGTCCGGCTCCGGATGTCCCAAGGCCCAGGGGGCGCATCAGAACATTTTCATCACCTTTCATAATCACCAATGGGACAAGGCAGGGATGTCCTCTGTCCCCTCTCTTATACATCCTAGTGACGGAGCACCTGCTCTCATCAATTCGCCATAACCCCAATATTAGGTGGATTGAGGTGGGAGGCACCGAGTACAAGTGCTCTGCATTTGCTGATGATGTCAATCACATATATCCATCAGCAGGCTGTTATGGCTAAAATAGATCACTTTGTTACATGGTCAAATTTTAAAATCAATACAGCAAAGTCTGAGGCCCTCGATGTCTCCCTCCCCAAATCCATACAGGATTCCATCCAGTCCAACTTTCCCGTCTATGTTATCTTAATTTTGGGCCCTTTATTGAACAACTCCATACAGACCACGGTTGGCAGGTTAGAACTGTAAGATTTACTACGTGAACCACTGGTGTTTTGTGGAAAAGCACATGTACACTGTGTTCCAAATTATTATGCAAAAAGTGTTTAGGAGTGATAAGGGAAGAATTTGTTTGTTTGTCAGTTAAACTCATTGATGGTGATGTGTGTCAGGGCTCTTTATATCACTGCAAGCAATTGCAGAAACCTGTGCTAATAAGTTGGCAGGTGTGTCCAATGAACGGCAAGACTACTTAAGAAGGCTGTCCCACATTATTAAGCAGCCTACATTTTCTGCCAAAATGGGAAAGAGAAAGGATGTGTCGGCTGCTGAGAAGCAACAAATTGTGGAGTGTTTAGGTCAAGGCATGACTACAATCAACATTGTGCGATGATCAGGATGAAGTGTCTTGGCAATCAAGAAGTATGTAGCTGATTCACAGTACACACGTCTGCGTGCTGATAAGGGCAAATTGAGGACTCTTTCCTACAGGCAATTACGTCAGGTTAAAAGAGCAGCGGCAAAAAAAGCCTTGTCATAGCAGCAGACAAGTTTTTGAAGCTGCTGGTGCCTCCAACGTCCCCCAAACAACAAGATGCAGGGTCCTTCAGAGGTTTCCAGCTGTGCGTACGCCATCCTGTCGACCTCCTCTATCCACTGCACACAAGCAGAAACGGCTCCAGGGGGCCAAACATTACATGAAGACTGATTTCAAAACTGTTTTGTTCATGGATGAGTGCCGTGCAACGCTCGATGGTCCAGATGGATGGAGTGGAGGATAGCTGGTTGATGGACACCCCACGCAAACACGGCTACAGCGCCAACAAGGAGGAGGTGGAGTAATGTTCTGGGCTGGAATCATGGGGAGAGAGATTGTCAGCCCCTTTAGGATCCCTGAAGGGGTAAAGATGAACTCCATAATGTATGTGGAGTTTCTCAAACAGCACTTCCTGCCATGGTTCAAGAAGAAGAACCGTGTATTCCACAGCAAGATCATTTTCATAAATGATAATGCACCGTCTTATGCTGCACATAACACATCTGCATCTCTGGCTGATATGGGCATAAAAGGGGACAAACTTATGGTGTGACCCCCATGCTCCCCTGACCTCTACCCCATTCAGAACCTCTGGAGCATCATCAAAAGGAGTGTCTATGATCGCGGGAGGCAGCTCACATCTAAGCAACAGCTCTGGGAGGGTATTCTGTCCTCATGCAAAACAATTGAAGCAGAAACCATCCAAAACCTGACAAATTCAATGGACGATAGAGTTCAGAAGCTCCTTTCGAACAAGGGGTCCTATGTGCAAATGTAACATCACCTAGAATAAAGTTTTGAGTTGAAAACTGTTTGATTTCAGTTTCTAATAACCTGCTAATGCTTATAATTTCAAAAATGACCATTTTTTTGTTCTTTATTAAAATGAAAAGGTTGATCGAAGAGTGTGGGGGATCTAAGAGTGTGGCAACCCAGTAGTCAGGATTACTTCGAATTCTGACAATCTGAGGGTCATGTTGCAGGTAGTGCAGCAAGAAGGCACTTATGTGTCTTGCGCATCTCGGAGCCCCAAAATTATTTTCTGGGCTAGATGCAGCTAAAAATTATTATTAATTTTAAATCTGGTGGAGCTTAGTATAGATGGCCTAATAGAATCAGTACTGCACACTGCTACAAAGCCCAAATAATTTTCCAGCCAAGATACAGATTAGTAATTTGAAAGCTTAAAACGGTTGGTGAGGTGATTTTAACCAATCATCAAGCTTTTACTCTCCCCAGGATGACACAGGGGTAGAAAAGTCGTTTCGGATCCATGATTTGTTCATCTTTATGAACGTGAGTCTGTCTACATTATCAGTGGAGAGCCTCGTGCGCTTATCTGTCAGCACACCACCAGCAGCGCTGAACACACGTTCAGACAGAACGCTGGCTGCGGGGCATGACAAGATCTCCAAGGTGTAAGTGGCGAGCTCCGGCCATTTATCCAGATTGGAAGCCCAAAAAGAGCAAGGGTCCAGTGACACAGTCATGGCTTCAATGTTTACTTGGAGATACTCCTGTACCATCGTCTCTAGGCAAAGGATGAGCTAAAAAAGTGGTGAAATGATTCCGCAAAATTGATGTTACCAGCAGATACTGTGTTTCTGTTACGGTTTGAGTGCTGAACACTCGACGGTCCCACGGTTGGCAAGTTGGAACTGTGAGATTCACTACGTGCACCACTGGTGTTTTGTGGAAAAGCACATGTAAGATTCTGCAACAGTCTCTGCTGATACTCCTGCATGCGTGCATCCCTTTCTATGGCAGGAATTATTTCTGCAAATTTACTTTTGTACCGGGGATCTAACAGTGTGGTAACCCAGTAGTCAGGATTATTTCTAATTCTCCCAATTCAAGGGTCATGTTGCAGGTAGTGCAGCAAGAAGGCACTCATGTGTCTTGCGCATCCAGGAGCACCAAGTCCCTGTTGTGTTGGTGGCGAGGTAACAATCATGCTTCCTTCCTCTGTCCTCTGCCCCCAACCTCGCACAACAGAAATGTGATCAAGGTCTCCCTCATCTGATGAGTCTTCCATCAGTTCGTCCTCCACTTCTTCCTGGGCTCCTGCACCTTCCTCACTAGTTTGGCTGCTACCATGCGCCCTGGTAAAACCATCTCCCCCACCCTCACATGCCTGCCGCCTTGGTGCTGCCGACCGTCTGGACCTTGCAGATGTTAGCCCTTCCGCATACAACTCCTCCTCCTCTACTTCCTCCACCTCCTCTTGTGCCACCACCTGACTCCGAATTCTGTTTAACATGTGCTCCAGCATGTAAATCACCGGAATAGTCATGCTGATAATGGCATCGTCAGCACTAAACATCTTCGTCGCCATTTCAAAACTGTGCAGAAGGGTGCATAGGTCCCTGATCTGAGACCACTCCTTCAGCGTGATTTGCCCCACGTCTGGATCTCGTTGGCCCAGGCTATACGTCAGAACGTATTGCACCAGGGCTTGTCGGTGCTGCCACAGTCGCTGCAACATGTGCAGAGTTGAATTCCACCGGGTAGGCACATCGCATTTTAGCCGGTGAAGTGGCAGGCCCAACGACTTCTGTAGAGATGTAAGTCGCTGAGCTGCGGGATGCGAACGGCGGAAGTGAGCACACAGCGACCGTGCCCTCTGCAGAAGGCCATCTAGTCTGGGATAGTGGGCTAAAAATTGCTGGACAACCAGGTTCAACACGTGAGCCATACAAGGCACGTGTGTGACATTGCCCCGGCGAAGGGCCGCACCCAGGTTTGCAGCATTGTCGCACACGGCCTTCCCTAGTTTCAGGTCCAGTGGAGACAACCATTCATGAAATTGGTTCTCCAGAGCTGACCACAACTCCTCAGCTGTGTGACTCACATTTCCCAGACATTTCAAAGTAAAAACCGCCTGATGACGTTGAGCCCTACTGCCAGCATAGTAAGGAGGTGTGCAGGATCCCTTCTGCGCAGTTAGAAAGCTTGTGGCATGACCAGACAGGCTTTGGGTGCAGGTGGAGGACCGAGAGGAGGTTGAGGAGGCAGAAGCAGTGGAGGAACTTTGACATAAAGAGGATTGACGCACAACTCGTGGGGACGGCAAGACTTGGACAGCAGCCCCTTGTCCTGCTGTCACCATAGTTACCCAGTGCCCAGTCAGCGACATGTAACGCCCCTGTCCATGCCTACTCGTCCAAGTGTCTGTGGTGAAATGCACCCTGTCACACACAGAGTTTCTCAAAGAAGCGGTGATGTTGTGTGCGACATGCTGGTGGAGCACAGGCACACCTTTCTTTGAGAAGTAGTGCCGAATGGGCATCTGGTACTGGGGCACTGCGACGGACATAAGGTCTCGAAAATCCTCTGTGTCCACCAGGCGGAAAGGCAGCATTTCTGTAGCCAAGAGCTTGCAGATAGTGAAATTCAACCTCTTAGCTTTCTCATGGCTAGGAAGAAATGGTCTTTTACTTGTCCACATCTGAGGGACTGAGGGCTGGCTGTTGTGCTTAGACGGGGTTGATAAGAGTGTCCCCGGCAAATTGCCGGTCTGTGAGGAAGATGCAGGCGGACATGTTAGTTTGCCTTGATCCAAAGGTGGTGCTATCGATGTTGGACAGCGCTCAACACCAGCTGGTGTTACCACCTCCAAAGAAAATGATGACCTGCCAATCACGCTGGCTGTTGCGGGTAAAGAGGTGGCAGGTCTGCGTCCCAAAACAGGTGTGACTGCTGTCCCCCCAGTCACAGAGGATGAAGAGGCACAAGATGGGGCAGACGGCGGTTGGCCCGGCCGGCTAGGCCGCATTATAGCACAGTGAGCTTCCCACTGCAACTTATGCTTCATGTCCATGTGCCGGTTCATGCATGAAGTACTCAAACTATGTATTTTTTGGCCTCTACTTAGCTTTTATTGACAAATGTTACAGATAACACGAGTTGGGTCATCTTTATCGATCTGAAAAAATGACCAGGCTATGCAAGGCTTAGCACCCATGCGACCTGAAGAGCCACCACGACTTGTGGTCAGAGGCAGAGTTGTGTTTGAGGATGCAGTTGTTGACGTGCTTCCAGTGCTACGTCTCTGTCCAGGAAGGCGCAACCTGACCTCGTCGTCACTAGCATCCTCCTCCACCTCCTCTGCTGACCTCATCTCTTGGCTGACTGTGGGTTGACAGTAAGTGGGATCTCCAACCTCATCATCATCACCCTGTGTGTTATCACACCCGTCGTCCTCAGAGCCAACCTGTTCCTGCCCTGACAAAAAACTAAAGTTGTCGCTCCAATCAGGTATTTGAGTCTCATCATCGTCTTCCTCATTGTCTCCACCAGCAGGAGTTACAGTTTGGGAATGAGGGTCTACATTATGGTCAGAACCTTCTGCGTCTGGTCCTGGATCTGACTCATAAAGATTCTGGGCATCAGTGCAGATCATTTCCTCGTCTGGATTCACAGAAGCGCTGGAGCCGACCTCTGATTCCCAGGCTATAGTATGAGTAAACAGCTCTGCAGACTCAACCATCTGTTCTACCTCATTCTCAGACGGGCAGCTGGAGATTTGGGAGCTGTGAGGAAGCAAGTGTGATTGGGGTGACACCTCTGAGGATTGGAGTATTTGTGATGTTGAAGTTGATGTGGAGGAGAGCCCACTTAAAGGAGCACTTGATATCCGTTGAAGCACCTGCTGTTTTTGTGCCTCATCTGGAATTTGTAGCGATTGGCGTGGCCGTAAGAAAGGGATCTTATCACATTGTCCGCTAAAAGAAGTAGACATTTTAGTTTTGCTGGAAGATGGTCTTTCTTCTGCAGATGTTACTGTTGCTTTAACACCTACTCCACGGACACAACCTTTTTTCCCCTTCCCAACACGCCTATTCCCCTTTCCACCAGCAGCAGGCCTTTTTCCACTCATTTTGGTGGTTAACTAATTCACAACTCTGGAGTTGTTTGCACAAAAAAACAATGGATGGGAACCGAGCAGAGCTGAGTGGCCAAACTGTAGTATTAGGCTAAAACTATTGTCTGGGTTAGATGCAGAAAAAAATTATATTCAGTTTGCAACCTGATGGAGGTCAGTATAGATGGACTAATAGAACAAGTCCCACACACTGCTTGAAGGCCAAATATTTTTTCAGAGCTAGATGCAGAAAAATATTATATTCAATTTGCAACCTGATGGAGGTCAGTATAGATGGACTAATAGAACAAGTCCCACACACTGCTAGAAGCCCAAATATTTTTTCAGAGGTAGATGCAGAAAAAAATTATATTCAGTTTGCAACCTGATGGAGGTCAGTATAGATGGACTAATAGAACAAGTCCCACACACTGCTAGAAGCCCAAATATTTTTTCAGAGGTAGATGCAGAAAAAACTTATATTCATTTTGCAACCTGATGGAGGTCAGTATAGATGGACTAATAGAACAAGTCCCACACACTGCTAGAAGCCCAAATATTTTTTCAGAGGTAGATGCAGAAAAAACTTATATTCAGTTTGCAACCTGATGGAGGTCAGTATAGATGGACTAATAGAACAAGTCCCACACACTGCTAGAAGGCCAAATATTTTTTCAGAGCTAGATGCAGAAAAAAATTATATTCAGTTTGCAACCTGATGGAGGTCAGTATAGATGGACTAATAGAACAAGTCCAACACACTGCTAAAAGGCCAAATATTTTTTCAGAGCTAGATGCAGAAAAATATTATATTCAATTTGCAACCTGATGGAGGTCAGTATAGATGGACTAAGAGAACAAGTCCCACACACTGCTAGAAGCCCAAATATTTTTTCAGAGCTAGATGCAGAAAAAAATTATATCCAATTTGCAACCTGATGGAGGTCAGTATAGATGGACTAAAAGAACAAGTCCCACACACTGCTAGAAGCCCAAATATTTTTTCAGAGGTAGATGCAGAAAAATATTATATTCAATTTGCAACCTGATGGAGGTCAGTATAGATGGACTAATAGAACAAGTCCCACACACTGCTAGAAGCCCAAATATTTTTTCAGAGGTAGATGCAGAAAAAAATTATATTCAGTTTGCAACCTGATGGAGGTCAGTATAGATGGACTAATAGAACAAGTCCCACACACTGCTAGAAGGCCAAATATTTTTTCAGAGCTAGATGCAGAAAAATATTATATTCAATTTGCAACCTGATGGAGGTCAGTATAGATGGAGTAATAGAACAAGTCCCACACACTGCTAGAAGCCCTAATATTTTTTCAGAGGTAGATGCAGAAAAAATTATATTCAGTTTGCAACCTGATGGAGGTCAGTATAGATGGAGTAATAGAACAAGTCCCACACACTGCTAGAAGGCCAAATATTTTTTCAGAGCTAGATGCAGAAAAATATTATATTCAATTTGCAACCTGATGGAGGTCAGTATAGATGGACTAATAGAACAAGTCCCACACACTGCTAGAAGGCCAAATATTTTTTCAGAGCTAGATGCAGAAAAAAATTATATTCAATTTGCAACGTGATGGAGGTCAGTATAGATGGACTAATAGAACAAGTCCCACACACAGCTAGAAGCCCAAATATTTTTTCAGAGGTAGATGCAGAAAAAAATTATATTCAGTTTGCAACCTGATGGAGGTCAGTATAGATGGACTAATAGAACAAGTCCCACACACAGCTAGAAGGCCAAATATTTTTTCAGAGCTAGATGCAGAAAAATATTATATTCAATTTGCAACCTTATGGAGGTCAGTATAGATGGACTAATAGAATGATGCTATGCCCAAAAGGTTTTACTTCACTAGGTGTAGTAAAAAAATTGGTATTCTATACACAGGTGGTGTAGCTTGCAACACAGATAGGCTACTCCACTGACTAACACACTCTGCAATAGGCCAAAAAGGATTAGCTTTGCTAGATTCAGCCAAATGCTGTGAAAAAAAACTTGCACAGCATTGGCACAGACCTGCCTGGCAAAAACTGATAGGAACTGATGTAACTTAGTCCTGAAAAGGACTGCAATTACAATTAGTCTTTACTCCCACAATCTATCTATTTAAGAGCACAGACCTGCCTGATAAAAGTCGTAGGAAATGCTGTAACCTAGTCCTTAAAAGGACTGCAATCACAACTATTCCCTACTCCCAAGCTATCTGTATATTTGTGCGAAAATTGGCTTGAAATTAACAAGGTATAGCGCACACAGCAACAGCGGTGCCGTCTAACACGCAGCTGCAGCAGTGAGAAAATGGTGGCGACGGGGAAAATGGCTGGGTCTTATAGGGCAAGGACATGTGACATACACTGCTAATGACACATGACCTTGCTTGTGTGAAAAAAAGCACTTCGCTCCGTGTGTGCGCTGCTGATAGGCTGACAGATTGCACCTCCCCACTGTAAATGCGGGAAAGAGAAAAAAAAATGGAGATCTTCATTATTCCTGCAGAGATCCATCCCCTGCCCCTCCCCCGCCCCGCTGTACACTCAAACTGCGTATTAACATTAATTTTCATCATTACTGAGAAAAAATCCAGTTATGATTTTGGTGCACGAACAGTTATCAAACATAACCTCGAACAGCCGAATTTTTTTCAAATCGTTCGTGTTCGCCGAACAGCTCGAACACCGCCCAAAACAGCTCGAATTTGAGATTGGCGAACAGTTCGAGTAGAACAACGCTCATCTCTACTTACAAATACTGAGGTAAAATACTGACTAAATACTGAACATGTGAACGCAGCCTAACTTCTGAATATCCTTTTTAGAATGTGGGGCCCAAAACTGGATCCTATATTCTAGATGTGACCTCACCAGTGATTTATAGCGGGGTAACACTATGTTGGGATCACAGGATTTTATCTCACTTTTTATACACCATAAAATCTTGTTTGCATTTACGGCTGCTGCCTGACATTGAGTACTGCTGCTCAGCTTACTTGTAACCAGAATACCCAAATCTTTCTCCTGTTCTGTAGTCATCACAAGCAGGATTACAATAAAAGGTGTCAACCCAAATTTAAAACTGAAGACTGGTAACGCATGATCACATCTGTCAGGACCACCTTCGCTGGAGCTGGCTTTACAGGCATAACCAAATAAGAAAAATACCTAGCCTGTATGAAGTTATTACAATGTACATGTCATACTCATGAATAATCACCCCAAACTGCCATCACTCAGGGTTGGTTAAAGAGCTAGCACTCTTACATGAAGCCTTCAGTTATTCTTTCACTTCTCTCCACCTAATCACATTTAGTACAGAAATTTGTTTAAGAACACAAGAGAGAACCTGTTAATTAGCACAAGATAGATAACAAATGACATACGGTAAAAGGAACCTCCTAAAATAATAATTAAAAAAAACAGACTCCTAACACTCATGTCTCATGTTTAGAATCCATCCCATAGATCAGCAACAGATGTAGTAGACTTGGACTTGGTGTCCGCTTCAAATTGATGTATATGGCCAAAGATGATGCACCACAGAGCAAACTGTGACTACGTCTGCACCATTATAGTCAATGGACGACCGAATCTCGTTTTGCTGGGGGTTCGGATGCAAGCCAAGACTGGGCCACTGAACGTGGGAAAGAACTAAGTGTGAAAGGGCCCTTACACACTTTTTAAACTAGAAAGTTATAATACCCTTCTACCCATCCCATCCTGTAATATCTCTGATGTGGTCTGGGTCTGAGATATTTGCATATTATGACTCTTGGTGCTGGTGTGGTGAAAAAAAACAGTCCACACGGGAATCTTTCTCAATAAAACCTATTACAATAATATTACCTTTACAATAGATGACGGCCACAGGTTTCCTATGTGACCGATGTAAACCATATCTCTGGAGGTTGTAAACAGCAGCTTAGGCAAGATGATGCCTCCATAAGCATGTTCAGAAAACAAAACAAAAATGTACAAATGAAAATAAAAACAGATTGGGGACAAAGCAAAAGATGTTTTTGCAGCTGTTTTAATTAGTAAAAAATCTACGCAATACAATCCCTTTTTAAGATAAGAAAAAATAACATGGAAGGATAGCCAATAATCAATGTAGCTGATTATTTCATTAGTCATTATTTATTCACTTTGTTCCATTAATTTCCAATAAAGTTGCAGAATGAATGTTCAATACATTTTTATAGATAACATTGTGTACATTTTTGGCTACAGTAAAGATTTTTCTTGTTCATCTCGCTTGTACGTAATTTCATGAATGTTTCATGCAAAATCCATATATGATGGCTAAAAATAGAGGTGTTTTTGAAATCAGGACATAAGAAAACATAAAAATCAGTAATTGGATTTAAAAAAAAAATTTAATAAACCCAAATTTTGCCTTCCTGCGTAATCAGAGAGGATTGGTACAGTGTAGTTTGGTGGGGACACCTGCAGGAAACAAAAACACAGTATTTATGCTACGTGTGAACACGGCCTTACAGATACCAAAAAGCCAAATGTTGTATAGTGAATCTACATAAAGATAAAGAAAATTATCTGTGAATGAAGGAACAAAAAAAAATCCCAAAAAAATCCATAGGTCCCAACTAGAGAGCAGGACGCACACATGACTTCGCACTGCCCTGTCTAATCAAAAGCCGTGCCAGGGACACCGGAAGCTAAGAGATTCACAGGCCTCAAGTCCAGCCATCCAGTACCACTGACCTGGATGATGGATCAGAGTCCCATGAATCGGTCTGCTCAACTGTAGTCCCAACTGTCCCAGATACAGCGGACAGTCCCAGATTTTGGTCTATGCCCTGCAGTCTCAGGCGTCTGAATTTCACTCACTGCCACCGCCCCTCTGACATCTCCTCCTGCCAGGGGAGAAAGATATTGTAAATAGGCATGGATTGGAATGTGGCCAGGGATATGGCCAAAATTTGCAAGTCTTTCTGTTCTTCAAAAGTTGGGAGTTATGGTAGTCACAGCCTGGGCATTTATCCCATGGGCCTCAAAAGTGATATTATGCTCATACATAATATCATTCACTTTAAATTTACCTTCCTAATATGTATGGCTAATTTTCCTGAAATTAAGTGCCCTCTGCCACATTGCGCCAGAACTTCACATTGTAGATGTAGATCCCTGTTAGATGTGTAACTTGGGCGTCAATCAAAATCTATGACTTGTTTAGTAGTATTCAGGGGGATGGCCCTTGGGTGATGATTATTTGAGCTGTTCCTGAATTTAGCATTAATTGTCCAGCCTTAGGTGCACAGGTATGTCATCTTTTCATCTGATTACCATTGCTGTTCCATGTATAATGCATACGATACCTTCCACAATTTAGGCGCGAGGCCCAGTGTGTAAAAAGATGCAATATCCAAGAGTGATTTAGATCAATACAAACCTTCTAAAACCTGAAACTGTTACTAAAATAATTATGGCTAGTCAGCAATGATTTGTGCAGCCGAGAAATGACATCTTGTATAAATAAAGCAGCAGATTCTGTTTAATTTCTCTGAAGAAATATATTACATTTTACCAAACACGAAGGGCTTATTTCTAATGCCTTAGCTGAGAGCGCTGACGTTCACTCTTCCATAACTATCGCTCAGCCTCTCCTCTAGAATCCGTGACCTAGTTTTGTGCTTGGAAGGTGCAGGGACCTGGATTCTGAGTTCACCTGGCACATCTGCTTAGTGCGTTTTCTTGAAGTTGTGCAGGGAGCTATTGGATGAGAGCTTCACACATTATCACTCTCACAAACCCTGCCCCCTGCACCATACCACCACCATTTCCAAGAGCATTTCCCACAGCCTATTCGACACAATGAAGAGGATGGGAAATGGTTAATTCTTCGTAGGTCACAAAATACAAGATATACAAGAGAAAAAAATGCTCAGTCAGTGCATATCAGAAGAAAATAATTTTATGTACATGTCAGTGTTAAAATAGTCTATACCTGCGGGATATATATATTGTAAGGCGGCGGTGTTCACACCGTGCAGTAACTGAGGCAGTGACCCAAGCAAGTCCAAAATAAGCAGTTTTTATTCAGCAACTCACGGGTAAATCAGAAAGTCCTCTGGTTCGCAGCCGGGTTAACATAAGTCCATAAACAACGGTTGCTGTGGGCAACGGCCGCGCCGGGCCGCTCAGGTGCAGAGCCTTCCCAGGCGTGGGTTCAGCTACTCACAGGCCCGCCGAGCTTCCCTGCTGTGCTTCTAGCAGGTCCCAACACTGAACAACACTAACCCTTAATGAAGGGTTTTTAAAGGACCTGTGGCAGGAGCCACTGGAAAACCCGGGTTGGAGGGATGAGGCCGCCCCACTGCCTTCCTGTAGCCTCCTCCAAGAAATGAAGGCCCTGCTGGGTTTTACTTAATCTGCCTTAGCCAGATAGCCTGACCAGGTCAATGCTCACCTTCATTCGCAGCTGTGTGTAACGGGTCTGGGAGGCGGAACCTCTGAGCTACTATACAAGGGGGCGGTCCTTGTAAGGGAGCGGGTGGCGACCAGGGAAGACGGGCAGGAAGTCACAGCAGGTGACCGGGACAGTCTCTGAGTGAACGGGCTGGAGGTCACGGCAAGTGACCGGGGCAGTCTCTGGATGAACGGGCAGATGGTCACGGCAAGTGACCGGGGCAGTCTCTAGGTAAAGGGTTGGTACGACCTGTGGCGGCTGATGATAGACGTGAGCTCCCAGGTGAGCAGGCGAGAGTCTCTGGATGAACGGGTGGTCACAGCATGTGACGGCGGAGCCTCCAGGAAGACCAACAGACAGGCGGCAGATGAGCGCTCCCAGGTGAGCGGGCAGAAGTCTCTGGACAGGCGGGTGGTCACAGCACGTGACGGCAGAGCCTCCAGGTAGGCTAGCAGAAAGGCAGCAGATGAGCGCTCCCAGGTGAGCGGGCAGGAGTCACTGGACAGGCAGGTGGTCACAGCACGTGACGGCGGAGCCTCCAGGTAGGCAAGCAGACAGGTAGCAGATGTGTGCTCCCAGGTGAGCGGGCAAGCTGGTCCATAGACAGACTGACAGGAGTTGGAAGGCAGACCGTCGGACCTCAGGCAAGCAGGCAGGTGGCTGATGTGCGCTTCCAGGTGAGCGGGCAGGCTGGTCCTTAGACAGACTGACAGGAGTAGTAAGGCAGACCGTCGGACCTCAGACTAGCAGGCAGGTAGCAGATAATCAGGCAGGAATCTGGCAGGAATCTGGCAGGTATCTGGCAGGTAACTGGCAACGGGACCTGAGGGCTGAAGCAGAGTAGTGAACAGTGCAACAACATTGCTCGGGCACCTCCATTTTGGAGGAGGTGCCTTATATATGGTGAAGTCCTCCGGCCATTGGCCGGGGACTCCTTAGGACGGCGCGCGCGGCCCCTTTAAGAGGGAGGGAGAGCGCGCGCGCCCTAAGCACAGTGGCCGGGAAGGAGCGCGCGCTGCCAGCAGAGCGGGAGGAGGACGCTGGGCACGGAGCAGAGAGGTGAGGGGAACAGCGTCCCTGCCTAGCAGAGGGCAGGGACGCCGGCGCTACAGTACCCCCCCCTTTAGGCCCCCCCTTTTTTTAGGCCAGACAGAAATTTAGCAATGATAAGAGGGGCATGGATGTTCTCCCGGGGCTCCCACGTTCTCTCCTCAGGACCAAACCCCTTCCAATCTACTAGAAAAAAGGTCTTTCCTCTTACCCTTTTGGTGGCAAGAATGTTCTCTACCTCAAACTCGTCCTCAGCAGAAACCGGAGCAGGAGGCGTACCTGTAAACTTGGAAAAAAAGTTAAGAACCACAGGTTTGAGGAGAGATACATGGAAGGAGTTAGGGATCCGTAAGTTGGCCGGGAGTTTCAATTTATAGGCCACCGGGTTGATCTGACTGATGACCTCCAGAGGACCGATGAACCGAGGCCCTAACTTGTAAGAAGGTATCTTGAGTCGGACATATTTAGATGAGAGCCAGACTTTATCTCCAGGACGAAATTGTGGAGGATCCAGGCGTTTTTTGTCAGTGTGTCTTTTCATCCGTTCGGACGACTGAAGGAGTGCGGATCGGGTACTCTCCCAAATGGAAGAAAATTTGCTAACGAGAGATTCCGCAGCCGGGTTGTCCACAGAGGTGGAGACAGGAAAAGGAATCCGAGGATGCTGACCGAAGACTACAAAAAACGGGGATTTGGAGGAGGATTCGCTCTGGTGATTATTATAAGAGAACTCGGCCCATGGTAGGAGATCCACCCAGTCTGAATGATGGGCATTAACGAAGTGCCGGAGGTAACTGGTCAGGTTCTGATTGATCCGCTCCACTTGACCATTAGACTGTGGGTGGTAAGCGGAAGAGAAGTCCAGGGTGACGTCTAGCAGTTTACAAGTGGCTCTCCAGAAACGTGAGGTGAACTGTACCCCACGATCCGACACGATGTGGAGGGGCAGGTCATGAAGACGGAAGATGTGGCGGATAAAGTCTTTAGCCAGCTCGGGTGCAGACGGGAGGCCTGGTAGGGGAATAAAGTGAGCCATCTTGGAAAAGCGGTCAGCGACCACCCAAATGACCGTACAACCGGCAGAGACGGGGAGATCAGTTATGAAGTCCATAGCAATATGCTGCCAGGGGGCAGCAGGCACAGGAAGCGGAAGGAGGCGACCGGCTGGCAGGTGTCTCGGGACTTTGTTGCGGGCGCAGGACACACAGGTAGAAACAAAGTCTATTACGTCCTTGTGCAGGGTAGGCCACCAGTAGTGCCGGGCAATAAGCTGGAGGGTCTTTTTCTGACCGGCGTGGCCAGCTAGTTTAGACGAATGGCCCCAGTGTAGGATCTTCTCCCGATCAGGTACTGAAACAAACGTCTTACCGGGAGGGAGACGATTTAGACTCACGGGAGCCACCTGCATTACTCTGGCGGGATCGATGATATGTTTAGGTTCTTCCTCGAGATCGGACACCAGAAAGGATCGGGACAAGGCGTCTGCTTTGACGTTTTTGTCAGCCGGGCGAAAATGAAGAACAAAATCAAAGCGAGCAAAAAACAAGGACCACCGGGCTTGGTGCGGGTTAAGTCTCTGGGCATGCTGGAGGTAAGCCAAGTTCTTGTGGTCAGTGTAAATTATTACCGGGTGAAGAGCCCCCTCGAGTAGGTAACGCCACTCCTCCAATGCCAGCTTGATGGCCAATAACTCTCGGTCTCCTATGGAATAGTTGCGCTCAGAAGAGGAGAAGAGTTTGGAGAAGAAGCCACAAGTTACCATTCTCCCGGAAGATGATTTTTGAGTAAGTACCGCTCCGGCTCCAGAGGAGGAGGCGTCAACTTCCAGGAAGAACTGCTTGTTGCCATCTGGGCGATGCAGCACCGGGGCGGAAGAGAAGGCCTGTTTTAGGGAAAGAAAGGCCTCCTCTGCTTCGGGCGGCCACTCTTTGGGATTAGTACCCTTACGGGTGAGCGCGGAAATTGGGGCAGTCCGGGAAGAGAAGTGTGGTATGAAGAGGCGGTAGTAGTTGGCGAAGCCCAGGAATCGCTGAATGGCCTTCAACCCCTCCGGTCGAGGCCATTTCTCGATGGCAGACAGTTTCTCTGGATCCATTCGTAGGCCGGTCTGAGAAATAATGTAGCCCAAAAACGGAAGCGAGGTCTGCTCAAAGAGGCACTTCTCGTATTTAGCGAAGAGGTGATTCTGCCTGAGCCTGAGCAGGACCTGACGAACGTCCCTCCGGTGAGTCTGGAGATCCGGAGAGAAGACCAAGATGTCGTCCAGGTACACCACTACGCAGGAGTAGAGAAGGTCCCGGAAGATGTCATTGACCAACTCTTGAAAGACGCAGGAGCGTTACAGAGACCAAAGGGCATTACCAGATATTCATAGTGGCCGTCCCGGGTGTTGAATGCCGTCTTCCATTCATCCCCCTGACGGATACGAACCAGGTTGTACGCCCCACGGAGGTCCAGTTTGGTGAAGATTCTAGCCCCCTTCAGACGATCAAATAACTCCGGAATGAGCGGAAGGGGGTACTTATTCTTCACCGTGATCTGGTTAAGGCCTCTATAGTCTATACAAGGACGGAGAGAGCTGTCCTTCTTTTTGACGAAAAAGAAGCCTGCTCCCGCCGGGGAGGTAGATTTCCGGATGAATCCCCTGGCCAGATTCTCCTCAATATATTCGGACATCGACCGGGTCTCAGCAGCGGATAATGGATAAATACGCCCACGGGGAGGAGTAGTACCAGGTAACAGGTCGATAGGGCAGTCGTATGGTCTATGAGGGGGTAGTGTCTCTGCCTCCTTTTTATTAAAGACATCAGCATAAGACCAATAAGGAATCGGAAGTCCAGGTAGCTTAGCTGGGGTAGGAGAAGGACGGACGGGATGGACGGGAACCAGACAGGTCTTTTGGCAGTCCTGACCCCAGCGAAGGACTTCTCCGGTCTGCCAGTCAAGCACGGGTGCATGTGACGCGCCCCCTGGGACATATTCCTTTTTGAGGGGAATACCCGGCACCGGATCAGATGGGGGGTTGTAGTCTCCGAGCGGCTGTGACCCGGCCCGTGCCCAGGGCGTCAAGCTCAGTGTTATGTGGCAGTCCTACAGATGTTATTAAGAGTTCTTTTGTGTCGACTACGCCACCCGTTGTGATGCGGTCACTGGGGCCGCCGCTGCAGCAGGTTCCGCTGAGGCTGATGGTGGATGCGCAGCTTGGTGGGATAACCCCCAACGGGAGGGGTATAGCCTCAGAGGGGACAGGCGCAGAGGATGGGGGTTGTGGTGGTGTAGTGCAGACGGCAGTGAAGACAGAGTCGGGTTGTGCAGTTAAGGGTGTTTACTTACTGCAGATGTTGTACTGGTCACTCCAGCTGCTAGTGACCACCCGAGCCGTGCTGCGTCCACCAGGTCCTGGATCCAGCCAACCCCCAAACAAGTCCGGAACGTGGCCCTGAGCTCTCTTTCTGTCCCGTTCTCTGGCCGTCCCCACCAGTAATCCACCTAGGTCCAGCTCCCTCGGGCCTTCTGTTGGGACACCCTTGGCCCTGGGTTCCCTGACCCTTCATGTGGTGTGCCTTCGGGGTGGATGTGATGGGTGACCGTGGCAGACGCTGCCCACGGTCTCCGGTCTCTGGCTGGGGAATGTTTTTACCCCCACCAGCTTGGGTTCCGGTACCCTGATGCCGACTCTTCACCCGGTGCTTTTAGTTGGGATCTCAGAGTCCTTCTCTTCTGTGCTCTGGGTCTCTCTCTTTTCTCCTCTCTCACTCTGGGTCTTTGTCTTTCTTCTCTCCTCTGCTCCTGACTTGTTCTCTGCAGCTGACTGACTCTCTGCATCTGATCCTCTGCATCTGACCCTGATCTTAGTTGGTGCCCACCTTATATACACCCTCTATGTGTGAGCTCAGGTGACCAGCACCCAATGAGCTCCTAACTTTACCCAGGCTGCTCCCCCTATCTGCCCCTACACTACTTGGGATGTACCACCCCCCTCCCACTCCAGCCAGGAACAGACTCGGTCGTACCTGCACATTTCTAAGTGGGAGTACCGTCGGTCTGCTCCTCGGAAATGGGATGTGTGTAGTGCATGCAGCCTACCGAGCTCAGTTCCACACTCCATCCTTACCCGGGAGTGGAATATCACACCTCTGGGTTGAGGTGCAATACTCCTGTAGCAGCCGAATCCTCAGGGTGCTACATTCCCCCCTGGTAAATCACAGCACGTCCTCGGGCTGTAAAGACAAAAACACCAAAACATACAAAAATTTTCATATAAACATATAAAACATATAAAACATTATATATATATAAAACTTTTCATATAACATTCTCGTCGTCTCTTGTTTCTGGTTCCTCCTCCGGACACTGTGCAACGTGTGTCCGGGAAAAGTGCGACAGTCTCTTAGAAAAACTGGTTTTCCTATAAAACCGGTAGGGGGCGCTTTAGGAAGCGCAACTATGTACAGGGATATGGCCGCTCTCAGTCCTCGGCCAGGTAAGGAGGGAAAGGGAATGGCTGCTCACAGTCCTCAGCCTGTGGGATTAAGGGGTTAACGGGTAAACAGTTCACTCAGCTGGTCCCAACGGGGACTATATATATGTATCAACAGTTTCTTTGGTACCCGGTCGGGTAACTATTTACATCACTTCTCTGCCGCACTCAACGGCGTCTTCCTCCTGCTCTTTGCTTACAGCTGGTTGTTACTTCAGACCCGTCCGGGTCCTCTTGCTCCTCCTCCTCGCACCGCAACTCCTCCTCCGTCAGGCGGTGTACGTGGAGGGCGTAAGGTCCTTTGGCACACTTGTGCCGGGTGAAGGTGACCTCGTCTCCGATGTAGAGGTCACGACCTCTGTGCCCCTCCGGCAGATGGGACTCCACGTCTCTGCGCGTGACAAAGACGTCGCCGGGGGTGTTGTTGTCTCTGATAAAGCCCCACCCATGCTGCAGGTTAAACTTTATTACAGTCCCGGTGGTACGGGGACTGTGCGCTGCACGGGGGTCCCTCCTGGCCCGGCTCTTCTGCTCCGCGCTCCTTACTTGAGCTTGCTGTTCCCGGACCCGCCTCTCTCTCCGCTCCCTCGCAAACTCCTCAAGCTGTTGGCGGCAGCACTCAGCACGCTCCGCTGCAGCTGCCCTGGTTTCCTGAGTGAACCCCATTAGATCTTCTCCGGTGGGGTCCCACTCAAACTGCGCTTCCGCCAGCGGGGGCGAGATCCTTACTACGGGCTTCGGAGCCGGAATCAGGGGTGCACACATGGCCCCAACCCTCCTCTGGTGCTCCAGTTCGTAATACTTCTGGGGCCAGATGAAAGGCTGCCCGTCCGGCCACGTGTGCTGGGCAAACAAGTCCTCTCCCAGACGCGGCACCCTTGATTTCACGGGTGCGGGCGCGGTGGTGGTGGCGCCCGGGTTGCCCAGGCCTTGCGGCCAGGCCTGGGGCACCTGGAAGGTGAAGGGCACCGTTAGGACGGCGGCGCCCTGGGCTACCTGGCCTTGCGGCCAGGCCGGAGGCTCCGCGGAGGTAGGGGGCGCTGTTGGTGATGCGGCGCCCGGGAATTCTAGGCCCTGCGACCAGGCTGGTGGTACTTCCTGCTTGGTCACGCTCGGGGTCGAGGCGTGTGACGTCACAGGGGTCGCGGCGGCGGCTTCCGGTTGGGGCCTAGTCTGCGTCGGTGACATGGCGTTTTCGGGCACAGCAGGGGGACTTTCGGGCTCTGCGACGGGGAGCTGGGGCAGGTAAGCGGTGTCACGGCTTGGGGTATAGGCGTCCCCTTTACCTGCCTCCATGCGTTCGGCTCCCTCCTCGGCGCCGTCTCCGGCCTTGGGTCCTCCCGCGCCATCCTCAGAGGCGGTCTCCTTCCTCATCTCGGCTGGTGTGCTCCGGGTCTTGGTTTCAGCTTGCGTCTTGGTTTCAGCTTGCTGGGCCATCTCCCGGCTCCATTCCGCCAATATCTCGCGCTGTACCCGGGCCATCCTCCGTGCGAGGCCCTCCAGGGCAGTCTGCGCACACTCCCGGTCTCGGGGGAGCTGTGCAAGGACCTCCACTAGGCCTAGTGGGGTCGTGGTGTCCAGTAGGCTCCTGACCAACGGGTCGGTGCTGCTCTGCTCTTCTTCCAGCAGGCTCCTGGCCAGCGGGCCGGTGCTGCTCTGCTCTCTGGACATCTCCGGGTGAGCTTCTCTGCTACTCTTCTCCAGGCTTCCTGCCTCCGGGTGCGCTCGCTCCAGACTGCTCCAGGCGGCACCCATCTTCGTTCTCTCCTTTCGTCTCCTCCCACTTCGAGGGCGGTCCCGGGGCAACTCGGTGACTGTCAGCTCCAGGGGAAGTCCTTTCACGCTGACAGACACCTCCAGCATCACAGTCTCCGTTGGTGGGGGCGGTTTCCACTTTTGGCGCCATTTTCTGTCCTGGCCCACGATGGGAGGCGGCCTCTCGCCCTCCTTTGGCACGCCCATAATGGCGTCCGCTGCTCTTCCAAGGCGGGAAATCTGCGGTTTTGGCGGGAAGCGTCGCCCAGTGGCGGGAAACTCTGCAGATGGCGGGAACAAGTTGGAAATGGCGGACAATCGGCGGGAAACGACTGGTGATGGAGTCCGATGGCGTGGACCCTCCGGAACCGGCGGGAGACTTCTTTCTGAGGTTAACTTGCACTTTTCTTCAGGCACGCAGTACCCGGGTGTTGCGGGCACGAAATCCTGCCGACTACGCCAAAATTGACGCGCCCCCTGGGACATATTCCTTTTTGAGGGGAATACCCGGCACCGGATCAGATGGGGGGTTGTAGTCTCCGAGCGGCTGTGACCCGGCCCGTGCCCAGGGCGTCAAGCTCAGTGTTATGTGGCAGTCCTACAGATGTTATTAAGAGTTCTTTTGTGTCGACTACGCCACCCGTTGTGATGCGGTCACTGGGGCCGCCGCTGCAGCAGGTTCCGCTGAGGCTGATGGTGGATGCGCAGCTTGGTGGGATAACCCCCAACGGGAGGGGTATAGCCTCAGAGGGGACAGGCGCAGAGGATGGGGGTTGTGGTGGTGTAGTGCAGACGGCAGTGAAGACAGAGTCGGGTTGTGCAGTTAAGGGTGTTTACTTACTGCAGATGTTGTACTGGTCACTCCAGCTGCTAGTGACCACCCGAGCCGTGCTGCGTCCACCAGGTCCTGGATCCAGCCAACCCCCAAACAAGTCCGGAGCGTGGCCCTGAGCTCTCTTTCTGTCCCGTTCTCTGGCCGTCCCCACCAGTAATCCACCTAGGTCCAGCTCCCTCGGGCCTTCTGTTGGGACACCCTTGGCCCTGGGTTCCCTGACCCTTCATGTGGTGTGCCTTCGGGGTGGATGTGATGGGTGACCGTGGCAGACGCTGCCCACGGTCTCCGGTCTCTGGCTGGGGAATGTTTTTACCCCCACCAGCTTGGGTTCCGGTACCCTGATGCCGACTCTTCACCCGGTGCTTTTAGTTGGGATCTCAGAGTCCTTCTCTTCTGTGCTCTGGGTCTCTCTCTTTTCTCCTCTCTCACTCTGGGTCTTTGTCTTTCTTCTCTCCTCTGCTCCTGACTTGTTCTCTGCAGCTGACTGACTCTCTGCATCTGATCCTCTGCATCTGACCCTGATCTTAGTTGGTGCCCACCTTATATACACCCTCTATGTGTGAGCTCAGGTGACCAGCACCCAATGAGCTCCTAACTTTACCCAGGCTGCTCCCCCTATCTGCCCCTACACTACTTGGGATGTACCACCCCCCTCCCACTCCAGCCAGGAACAGACTCGGTCGTACCTGCACATTTCTAAGTGGGAGTACCGTCGGTCTGCTCCTCGGAAATGGGATGTGTGTAGTGCATGCAGCCTACCGAGCTCAGTTCCACACTCCATCCTTACCCGGGAGTGGAATATCACACCTCTGGGTTGAGGTGCAATACTCCTGTAGCAGCCGAATCCTCAGGGTGCTACACATGTCTCTGGAGCCAAGGTAGGCCTAGCAAGAGGGCGTGAGAGAGTCCAGGCAGAACATGAAAGGAGATACTCTCAGAATGCAGCATTCCCACCTGCAGAGTAATGGATTCGGTGATGAGTTGGATGGGGTGTGGTAAGAGACCCCCATCCACGGCAGCAACAGACAAGGGTACAGCCAGAGGTTTGGTGGGGATGCGGTATTTCTCTACCAGGGACTGTGAAATAAGATTCCCGGCTGCTCCAGAGTCAAGTTGGGCTAGTTCGAAATAACGGTTCTCCCCGCAGACGATTGAGACTGACAACAGCAGAGATGGAGAGGATTTATTCTTGTCTAGGTCGACCTCTCTGAGCGAACCTAGACACAGGCGATTCCCGACCTCTCCGGGCAGGCACGGATCCGGTGCTCCTTACTGCCACAGTAGAAGCAGCTCCGCTCGGCACGGCGTAAGTCCTGACGGGTTTTGAGCATCTTGGTCTGGTCGACCTGCATAGGCTCAGGAGAGTGTACCTGGGTAGAGACGGAGGGAGTGACGGGTTTCTGAAAAGTAGGAGCTAGACGTGGTAACCTCCTCTCACGGGTGACCTCTTTGGCACGCTCCTGGAACCGTAGGTCAATCCGGGTGGCAAGAGTTATTAGGTCATCGAGAGTGGTAGGAATGTCCCGACCGGCAAGTTCATCTTTAATACGGCCGGACAGACCCTCCCAGAAGACGGATACCAGAGCATCGTTATCCCAGGCCAGCTCTGAGGCAAGGGTACGGAACCGTATGGCATATTGGCCCACGGTGAGACTTCCCTGACGGAGGCGTAGCAGTGATGATGCGGATGAGGTCTTCCGTCCGGGTTCGTCGAAGACTTTCCGGAAAGCCGTGAGAAAAGCAGGCAAGTTGGATACCAGGGGGTCTCCTCTCTCCCATAGAGGATTTAGCCAGGCCAGGGCCTCCCCGGTGAGATGGGACATGATGAATGCAATTTTGGCCCGGTCGGAGTTAAACTGGTGAGACAATAGTTCAAAGTGCAGGGTGCACTGATTTATGAAGCCCCGAGCCTGGGCGGAGTCGCCTCCGAAGCGAGGAGGTGCAGAAAGCCGGGGTCCGGGGTAAGATACCATGGTATTAGTGGGCAGCGGAGCTGCCGGATTGCGAGACATGGCACTGGCGGAGGTTGCTGGTGGAGCAGTCAGAGTGTCCAGGCGAGTATTGACATTCCGCAGGTGACCCAGGATGGACTCCTGTTGGGACCTTTGACGGGACAGTTCATGACACAGGTCCGAGAGCGAGGGAGCTTGGGTGCCACCGGGTTCCATGGCCCGAGCAAACTGTAACGGGTCTGGGGGGCGGAACCTCTGAGCTACTATACAAGGGGGCGGTCCTTGTAAGGGAGCGGGTGGCGACCAGGGAAGACGGGCAGGAAGTCACAGCAGGTGACCGGGACAGTCTCTGAGTGAACGGGCTGGAGGTCACGGCAAGTGACCGGGGCAGTCTCTGGATGAACGGGCAGATGGTCACGGCAAGTGACCGGGGCAGTCTCTAGGTAAAGGGTTGGTACGACCTGTGGCGGCTGATGATAGACGTGAGCTCCCAGGTGAGCAGGCGAGAGTCTCTGGATGAACGGGTGGTCACAGCATGTGACGGCGGAGCCTCCAGGAAGACCAACAGACAGGCGGCAGATGAGCGCTCCCAGGTGGGCGGGCAGAAGTCTCTGGACAGGCGGGTGGTCACAGCACGTGACGGCAGAGCCTCCAGGTAGGCTAGCAGACAGGCAGCAGATGAGCGCTCCCAGGTGAGCGGGCAGGAGTCACTGGACAGGCAGGTGGTCACAGCACGTGACGGCGGAGCCTCCAGGTAGGCAAGCAGACAGGTAGCAGATGTGTGCTCCCAGGTGAGCGGGCAAGCTGGTCCATAGACAGACTGACAGGAGTTGGAAGGCAGACCGTCGGACCTCAGGCAAGCAGGCAGGTGGCTGATGTGCGCTCCCAGGTGAGCGGGCAGGCTGGTCCTTAGACAGACTGACAGGAGTAGTAAGGCAGACCGTCGGACCTCAGACTAGCAGGCAGGTAGCAGATAATCAGGCAGGAATCTGGCAGGAATCTGGCAGGTATCTGGCAGGTAACTCGCAACGGGACCTGAGGGCTGAAGCAGAGTAGTGAACAGTGCAACAACATTGCTCGGGCACCTCCATTTTGGAGGAGGTGCCTTATATATGGTGAAGTCCTCCGGCCATTGGCCGGGGACTCCTTAGGACGGCGCGCGCGGCCCCTTTAAGAGGGAGGGAGAGCGCGCGCGCGCGCCCTAAGCACAGTGGCCGGGAAGGAGCGCGCGCTGCCAGCAGAGCGGGAGGAGTACGCTGGGCACGGAGCAGAGAGGTGAGGGGAACAGCGTCCCTGCTTAGCAGAGGGCAGGGACGCCGGCGCTACAGTACCCCCCCCTTTAGGCCCCCCCTTTTTTTAGGCCAGACAGAAATTTAGCAAGGATAAGAGGGGCATGGATGTTCTCCCGGGGCTCCCACGTTCTCTCCTCAGGACCAAACCCCTTCCAATCTACTAGAAAAAAGGTCTTTCCTCTTACCCTTTTGGTGGCAAGAATGTTCTCTACCTCAAACTCGTCCTCAGCAGAAACCGGAGCAGGAGGCGTACCTGTAGACTTGGAAAAAGAGTTAAGAACCACAGGTTTGAGGAGAGATACATGGAAGGAGTTAGGGATCCGTAAGTTGGCCGGGAGTTTCAATTTATAGGCCACCGGGTTGATCTGACTGATGACCTCCAGAGGACCGATGAACCGAGGCCCTAACTTGTAAGAAGGTATCTTGAGTCGGACATATTTAGATGAGAGCCAGACTTTATCTCCAGGACGAAATTGTGGAGGATCCAGGCGTTTTTTGTCAGCGTGTCTTTTCATCCGTTCGGACGACTGAAGGAGTGCGGATCGGGTACTCTCCCAAATGGAGGAAAATTTGCTAACGAGAGATTCCGCAGCCGGGTTGTCCACAGAGGTGGAGACAGGAAAAGGAATCCGAGGATGCTGACCGAAGACTACAAAAAACGGGGATTTGGAGGAGGATTCGCTCTGGTGATTATTATAAGAGAACTCGGCCCATGGTAGGAGATCCACCCAGTCTGAATGATGGGCATTAACGAAGTGCCGGAGGTAACTGGTCAGGTTCTGATTGATCCGCTCCACTTGACCATTAGACTGTGGGTGGTAAGCGGAAGAGAAGTCCAGGGTGACGTCTAGCAGTTTACAAGTGGCTCTCCAGAAACGTGAGGTGAACTGTACCCCACGATCCGACACGATGTGGAGGGGCAGGCCATGAAGACGGAAGATGTGGCGGATAAAGTCTTTAGCCAGCTCGGGTGCAGACGGGAGGCCTGGCAGGGGAATAAAGTGAGCCATCTTGGAAAAGCGGTCAGCGACCACCCAAATGACCGTACAACCGGCAGAGACGGGTAGATCAGTTATGAAGTCCATAGCAATATGCTGCCAGGGGGCAGCAGGCACAGGAAGCGGAAGGAGGCGACCGGCTGGCAGGTGTCTCGGGACTTTGTTGCGGGCGCAGGACACACAGGTAGAAACAAAGTCTATTACGTCCTTGTGCAGGGTAGGCCACCAGTAGTGCCGGGCAATAAGCTGGAGGGTCTTTTTCTGACCGGCGTGGCCAGCTAGTTTAGACGAATGGCCCCAGTGTAGGATCTTCTCCCGATCAGGTACTGAAACAAACGTCTTACCGGGAGGGAGACGATTTAGACTCACGGGAGCCACCTGCATTACTCTGGCGGGATCGATGATATGTTTAGGTTCTTCCTCGAGATCGGACACCAGAAAGGATCGGGACAAGGCGTCTGCTTTGACGTTTTTGTCAGCCGGGCTAAAATGAAGAACAAAATCAAAGCGAGCAAAAAACAAGGACCACCGGGCTTGGCGCGGGTTAAGTCTCTGGGCATGCTGGAGGTAAGCCAAGTTCTTGTGGTCAGTGTAAATTATTACCGGGTGAAGAGCCCCCTCGAGTAGGTAACGCCACTCCTCCAATGCCAGCTTGATGGCCAATAACTCTCGGTCTCCTATGGAATAGTTGCGCTCAGAAGAGGAGAAGAGTTTGGAGAAGAAGCCACAAGTTACCATTCTCCCGGAAGATGATTTTTAAGTAAGTACCGCTCCGGCTCCAGAGGAGGAGGTGTCAACTTCCAGGAAGAACTGCTTGTTGCCATCTGGGCGATGCAGCACCGGGGCGGAAGAGAAGGCCTGTTTTAGGGAAAGAAAGGCCTCCTCTGCTTCGGGCGGCCACTCTTTGGGATTAGTACCCTTACGGGTGAGCGCGGAAATTGGGGCAGTCCGGGAAGAGAAGTGTGGTATGAAGAGGCGGTAGTAGTTGGCGAAGCCCAGGAATCGCTGAATGGCCTTCAACCCCTCCGGTCGAGGCCATTTCTCGATGGCAGACAGTTTCTCTGGATCCATTCGTAGGCCGGTCTGAGAAATAATGTAGCCCAAAAACGGAAGCGAGGTCTGCTCAGAGAGGCACTTCTCGTATTTAGCGAAGAGGTGATTCTGCCTGAGCCTGAGAAGGACCTGACGAACGTCCCTCCGGTGAGTCTGGAGATCCGGAGAGAAGACCAAGATGTCGTCCAGGTACACCACTACGCAGGAGTAGAGAAGGTCCCGGAAGATGTCATTGACCAACTCTTGAAAGACGGCAGGAGCGTTACAGAGACCAAAGGGCATTACCAGATATTCATAGTGGCCGTCCCGGGTGTTGAATGCCGTCTTCCATTCATCCCCCTGACGGATACGAACCAGGTTGTACGCCCCACGGAGGTCCAGTTTGGTGAAGATTCTAGCCCCCCTCAGACGATCAAATAACTCCGGAATGAGCGGAAGGGGGTACTTATTCTTCACCGTGATCTGGTTAAGGCCTCTATAGTCTATACAAGGACGGAGAGAGCCGTCCTTCTTTTTGACGAAAAAGAAGCCTGCTCCCGCCGGGGAGGTAGATTTCCGGATGAATCCCCTGGCCAGATTCTCCTCAATATATTCAGACATCGACCGGGTCTCAGCAGCGGATAATGGATAAATACGCCCACGGGGAGGAGTAGTACCAGGTAACAGGTCGATAGGGCAGTCGTATGGTCTATGAGGGGGTAGTGTCTCTGCCTCCTTTTTATTAAAGACATCAGCATAAGACCAATAAGGAATCGGAAGTCCAGGTAGATTAGCTGGGGTAGGAGAAGGACGGACGGGATGGACGGGAACCAGACAGGTCTTATGGCAGTCCTGACCCCAGCGAAGGACTTCTCCGGTCTGCCAGTCAAGCACGGGTGCATGTCTCTGGAGCCAAGGTAGGCCTAGCAAGAGGGCGTGAGAGAGTCCAGGCAGAACATGAAAGGAGATACTCTCAGAATGCAGCATTCCCACCTGCAGAGTAATGGATTCGGTGATGAGTTGGATGGGGCGTGGTAAGAGACCCCCATCCACGGCAGCAACAGACAAGGGTACAGCCAGAGGTTTGGTGGGGATGCGGTATTTCTCTACCAGGGACTGTGAAATAAGATTCCCGGCTGCTCCAGAGTCAAGTTGGGCTAGTTCGAAATAACGGTTCTCCCCGCAGACGATTGAGACTGACAACAGCAGAGATGGAGAGGATTTATTCTTGTCTAGGTCGACCTCTCTGAGCGAACCTAGACACAGGCGTTTCCCGACCTCTCCGGGCAGGCACGGATCCGGTGCTCCTTACTGCCACAGTAGAAGCAGCTCCCCTCGGCACGGCGTAAGTCCTGACGGGTTTTGAGCATCTTGGTCTGGTCGACCTGCATAGGCTCAGGAGAGTGTACCTGGGTAGAGACGGAGGGAGTGACGGGTTTCTGAAAAGTAGGAGCTAGACGTGGTAACCTCCTCTCACGGGTGACCTCTTTGGCACGCTCCTGGAACCGTAGGTCAATCCGGGTGGCAAGAGTTATTAGGTCATCGAGAGTGGTAGGAATGTCCCGACCGGCAAGTTCATTTTTAATACGGCCGGACAGACCCTCCCAGAAGACGGATACCAGAGCGTCGTTATCCCAGGCCAGCTCCGAGGCAAGGGTACGGAACCGTATGGCATATTGGCCCACGGTGAGACTTCCCTGACGGAGGCGTAGCAGTGATGATGCGGATGAGGTCTTCCGTCCGGGTTCGTCGAAGACTTTCCGGAAAGCCGTGAGAAAAGCAGGCAAGTTGGATACCAGGGGGTCTCCTCTCTCCCATAGAGGATTTAGCCAGGCCAGGGCCTCCCCGGTGAGATGGGACATGATGAATGCAATTTTGGCCCGGTCGGAGTTAAACTGGTGAGACAATAGTTCAAAGTGCAGGGTGCACTGATTTATGAAGCCCCGAGCCTGGGCGGAGTCGCCTCCGAAGCGAGGAGGTGCAGAAAGCCGGGGTCCGGGGTAAGATACCATGGTATTAGTGGGCAGCGGAGCTGCCGGATTGCGAGACATGGCACTGGCGGAGGTTGCTGGTGGAGCAGTCAGAGTGTCCAGGCGAGTATTGACATTCCGCAGGTGACCCAGGATGGACTCCTGTTGGGACCTTTGACGGGACAGTTCATGACACAGGTCCGAGAGCGAGGGAGCTTGGGTGCCACCGGGTTCCATGGCCCGAGCAAACTGTAACGGGTCTGGGGGGCGGAACCTCTGAGCTACTATACAAGGGGGCGGTCCTTGTAAGGGAGCGGGTGGCGACCAGGGAAGATGGGCAGGAAGTCACAGCAGGTGACCGGGACAGTCTCTGAGTGAACGGGCTGGAGGTCACGGCAAGTGACCGGGGCAGTCTCTGGATGAACGGGCAGATGGTCACGGCAAGTGACCGGGGCAGTCTCTAGGTAAAGGGTTGGTACGACCTGTGGCGGCTGATGATAGACGTGAGCTCCCAGGTGAGCAGGCGAGAGTCTCTGGATGAACGGGTGGTCACAGCATGTGACGGCGGAGCCTCCAGGAAGACCAACAGACAGGCGGCAGATGAGCGCTCCCAGGTGAGCGGGCAGAAGTCTCTGGACAGGCGGGTGGTCACAGCACGTGACGGCAGAGCCTCCAGGTAGGCTAGCAGACAGGCAGCAGATGAGCGCTCCCAGGTGAGCGGGCAGGAGTCACTGGACAGGCAGGTGGTCACAGCACGTGACGGCGGAGCCTCCAGGTAGGCAAGCAGACAGGTAGCAGATGTGTGCTCCCAGGTGAGCGGGCAAGCTGGTCCATAGACAGACTGACAGGAGTTGGAAGGCAGACCGTCGGACCACAGGCAAGCAGGCAGGTGGCTGATGTGCGCTCCCAGGTGAGCGGGCAGGCTGGTCCTTAGACAGACTGACAGGAGTAGTAAGGCAGACCGTCGGACCTCAGACTAGCAGGCAGGTAGCAGATAATCAGGCAGGAATCTGGCAGGAATCTGGCAGGTATCTGGCAGGTAACTGGCAACGGGACCTGAGGGCTGAAGCAGAGTAGTGAACAGTGCAACAACATTGCTCGGGCACCTCCATTTTGGAGGAGGTGCCTTATATATGGTGAAGTCCTCCGGCCATTGGCCGGGGACTCCTTAGGACGGCGCGCGCGGCCCCTTTAAGAGGGAGGGAGAGCGCGCGCGCCCTAAGCACAGTGGCCGGGAAGGAGCGCGCGCTGCCAGCAGAGCGGGAGGAGGACGCCGGGCACAGAGCAGAGAGGTGAGGGGAACAGCGTCCCTGCCTAGCAGAGGGCAGGGACGCCGGCGCTACAGTGTGTCTGTGACTGCAATGCACTTCAATGGGTTTAATAGGTCTCTGTACACATTCTGGGGGATATATAACGTCCCTCGCATACAATCCTAGTCACTGCCTCACAATATATATATACTGCATATATATATATATATATATATATATATATATATATATATATGTATATATACAATGTGTTCCAAATTATTATGCAAATAATATTTTCTCAGATTTTCCCAAATTACCTATATGAATTGCAGTCATTGTAATTTTCCAGTCAAATAACTATTAGAGTACAATTGAAAGGTTTTTGTACAAAGTGCCTATGATAACAGTATATTTTTTAAAAAATAAAAAACTCAAACTGCAGTCAAAATGCATGTTCCAAATTATTATGCACAGCAGAGTTTTCAACCTTTTCATTTTAATAAAGAACAAAAAAATGGTCATTTTTGAAATTATAAGCATTAGCAGGTTATTACAAACTGAAATCAAACAGTTTTCAACTCAAAACTTTATTCTAGGTGATGTTACATTTGCACATAGGACCCCTTGTTCGAAAGGAGCTTCTGAACTCTCTCGTCCATTGAATTTGTCAGGTTTTGGATGGTTTCTGCTTCAATTGTTTTGCATGAGGACAGAATACCCTCCCAGAGCTGTTGCTTAGATGTGAACTGCCTCCCGCCATCATAGACACTCCTTTTGATGATGCTCCAGAGGTTCTCAATGGGGTTGAGGTCAGGGGAGCATGGGTGCCACACCATAAGTTTGTCCCCTTTTATGCCCATAGCAGCCAGAGATGCAGATGTGTTATGTGCAGCATGAGACGGGAAGTCGGCTAAGAAAGGAACATACAGAGAGGGGTCCCGTTAAGTGCTCTTGAGATACTTGAGGGAGTGCTGAGCCCCTGCCTGGTGAACGCAGCACGATGTGGGAGCCTGTCAGCTATCTAGTGCTACCTGAGGAACCGAAGTAACTGTGAGTAAACTCGGATGACTGCACACCACTGTTTCTGTCAGTTATTTCTACCACGCTGTCGCTCCTGCACTACAACGCCCAGCATCACCATCTGCACCTACACTGCCCTGGAGCTGTGCTCTGCCTGTGGAGAGCCGCACCAACCCAGCTGCCCTAACACCTGCTCCAGAGGTCTGCAGCAGCGCTGTGACCAAACAATCTTCTCACTGTGCAGCGCTGACTGCCTGCATGGCACAGGGATGGTGCTCCATCCCTATGCTATGCAGGCGATCAGAATAAAAAAAGTGAAAGTCCCACAGTGGGACAAAGTAAAAAAGTAAAAAAAACTCTCAGAAAGTGAAAAAAAAAAAAAAAATTGTAAAAATATTAAAAAAAAAATAATAATAATAATCCACCAAAAATAAAAATATAATGTACCCATCAATAAATATTATTATGAAAAAAAAACAAACAATAAAAGTACACATATTTAGTATCGCCGCGTCCGCAACGTCCTGACCTATAAAACTGTCCCACTAGTTAACCCGTTCAGTGAACACGGTAAAAAAAAAAAAAAAAAAACGAAGCAAAAAACAATGCTTTATCATCATACCGCCAAACAAAAAATATAATAATAACATGCAATCAAAAAGATGAATATAAATAAAAATGGTACCGCTGAAAATATCATCTTGTCCTGCAAAAAACAAGCTGCCATAGAGCTCCATCATCTGAAAAATCAAAAAGTTATAGCTCTCAGAATAAAGCGATGCAAAAAAATATTTTTTTCTATGAAATAGTTTTATTGTGTAAAAGCGCCAAAACATATAAAAACAATATAAATGTGGTACCGCTGTAAATGTACTGACCCAAAGAATAAAGCTACCTTATCAATTTTACCACACGCGGAGCAGAATAAAAACATTTAAAAAAAAAACAATTCCTGAATTGTTGGTTTTTGTTTATTCTGCCTCCCAAAAGCTGTAATAGAAAGCGATCAAAAAATGTCACGTGCCTGAAAATGGCACCAATAAAAACGTCAACTCATCCCGCAAAAAACAAGCCATCACATGACTCTGTCGGCCAAAATATGGAAAAATTATAGCTCTCAAAATATGGCGATGCAAAAACTAGATTTTACAAAATATGTGTCTCTTAGTGTGTGACAGCTGTCAATCATAAAAACCCGATATGATTCTGGTATCTCTGTAGTCGCACCAACCCGAAGAATAAGGTCGTCTACTCACTTATATCGCACTAGGAACAGCGTAAAAAATAAACGCTAGGGCTGGGGTTGGGGATAGGGTTGTGTTAATGTTAGGGTTGGGGTCAGGGTTGGGCTAGGGTATGGTTAGGGTTGGGGTTGTTTTTTTTTTCAAAAGTAAAAAAAAAAAAGAAGATGACGATATGGCAACTAGTGTTGAACGCAAGTGCTCGCTACTTGAGTTTGCATCGGGTGCTCGGGTATGCATTGAGTATCGCGGGTGCTCGAGCCTCCGCCCCATATGCTTCACGGCCAAAAAAAACCTCGCGGGGATTGCCTGCCATGCACGAGTGATCCCCGCATTTTTTTGGGGGGTGTCTAATAACCGTGAAACATGCGGGCGGGGACTCGAGCATTTCACTTGAGCACCCGTGATACATGGTGCATACCTGAGTACCCGATGCAAACTCAAGTAGCGAGCACTTGCGCTCAAGACTAATGACATCTTATTCAATATGATGACCTAATGTCATCAAATTCTGTGTCGTACCTCTGGGTTCAAAATGTTCACTATACCCCTTGAAAAAATCCTTGAGGGGTGTAGTTTCCAAAATGGGGTCACTTGTGCGGGGTTTCAACTATTTAGGCACATCAGGGGCTCTCCAAACGCGACATGGCGTCCGCTCTCGATTCCAGCCGATTTTGCGTTCAAAAAGTCACACAGTGCTCCTTCCCTTCTGAACTCTGCCGTGCGCCCAAACACTGTATTTTCCCCACATATGGGGTATTGGCGTACTCAGGAGAAATTGCAAAAAAGTTTTGGGGTCCATTTTCTCCTCTTACCCTTGTAAAAATAAAAAAAATTGGGGCTAAAACATGATTTTTGTGGAAAAAGTTAGATTTTTTTATTTTCACGGCTCCATGTTATAAACTTCTGTAAAGGACTTGGGGGTTCAAGGTGCTCACCACACATTTAGATAAGTTCCCTGAGGGGTCTAGTTTCCAAAATGGTGTCACTTGTGCGGGGTTTCCACTGTTTAGGCACATCAGGGGCACATCCGCTCATTATTCAAGCAAATTTTACAATCAAAAAGTCAAATGGCGCTCCTTCCCTTTTGAACCCTGCCGCGCGCCCAAACAGTGGTTTTCCCCCACATATGAGGTATCTGCTTACTCAGGAGAAATTGCACAACAAACTGCATGGTGCAATTTCTCCTGTTACCCTTATGAAAATTCAAAAGTGGGGGTTGAAAACCATTTTTGTGGGAAAAATGTGAAAATTTTATTTTTATGGCTCAATGTTATAAACTTCTCGAAGCACCTGGGGGTTCAAATTGCTCACCACACATCTAGATAAGTTCCCTGTGGGGTCTAGTTTCCAAAATGGTGTCACTTGTGGGGGGCTTCCACTGTTTAGGCACATCAGGGGCTCCCCAAATGCAACAAGGCGTCCGCTAATTATTCAAGCAAATTTTACATTCAAAAAGTCAAATGACGCTCCTTCCCTTCCGAACCCTGCCGTGTGCCCAAACAGTGGTTTTCCCCCACATATGGGGTATCTGCTTACTCAGGAGAAATTGCACAACAAACTGCATGGTGCAATTTCTCCTTTTACCCCTATGAAAATGCAAAAGTGGGGGCTGAAAAACATTTTTGTGGGAAAATGTGAAAATTTTATTTTTACAGCTCAATGTTATAAACTTCTGTGAAGCACCTGGGGGTTCAAGGTGCTCACCACACATCTATATAAATTCCCTGAGGGGTCTAGTTTCCAAATTGGTGTCACTTGTGGGGGGTTTCCACTGTTTAGGCACATCAGGGGCTCCCCAAATGCAACATGGTGTCCGCTAATTATTCAAGCAAATTTTACGTTCAAAAAGTCAAATGACGCTCCTTCCCTTCCGAACCCTGCCGTGCGCCCAAACAGTGGTTTTCCCCCACATATGGGGTATCTGCTTACTCAGGAGAAATTGCACAACAAACTGCATGGTGCAATTTCTCCTTTTACCCCTATGAAAATGCAAAAGTGGGGGCTGAAAAACATTTTTGTGGGAAAATGTGAAAATTTTATTTTTACAGCTCAATGTTATAAACGTCTGTGAAGCACCTGGGGGTTCAAGGTGCTCACAACACATCTATATAAATTCCCTGAGGGGTCTAGTTTCCAAAATGGTGTCACTTGTGGGGGGTTTCCACTGTTTAGGCACATCAGGGGCTCCCCAAATGCAACATGGCGTCCGCTAATTATTCAAGCAAATTTTACATTCAAAAAGTCAAATGACGCTCCTTCCCTTCCGAACCCTGCCGTGTGCCCAAACAGTGGTTTTCCCCCACATATGGGGTATCTGCTTACTCAGGCGAAATTGCACAACAAATTTTGGGGTCCATTTTTTCCTGTTACCCCTGCGAAAATAAAAAAAATTGGGTCTAAAGTAACATTTTTGCGAAAAAAGTTAAATGTTCATTTTTTTTCTTCCACATTCCAAAAATTACTGTGAAGCACCTGAATGGTTAATAAAGTTCTTGAATGTGGTTTTGAGCACCTTGAGGGGTGCAGTTTTTTGAATGGTGTCACTTTTGGGTATTTTCTGTCATAAAGACCCCTCAAAGTGACTTTAAATATGATGTGGTCCCTAAAAAAATGGTTTTGTAAATTTTGTTGGAAAAATGAGAAATTGCTGGTCAACTTTTAACCCTTATAGCTCCCCAATAAGAAAAAAATTTGGTTCCAAAATTGTGCTGATGTTAAGTAGATATGTGGGAAATGTTATTTATTAACTATTTTGTGTGACATATCTCTCTGATTTAAGGGCATAATAATTAAAATTTTGAAAATTGCAAAATTTTCAAAATTTTCGCCAAATTTCCGTTTTTTTCACAAATAAACGCAAGTGATATCGAAGAAATTTTACCACAATCATTAAGTACAATATGTCTCGAAAAAACAATCTCAGAAGCGTTCCAGAGTAATCACCTCATAAAGTGACAGTGGTCACAATTGTAAAAATTGACCTGGTCATTAACGTGCAAACCACCTTGGGTTGTAAAGGGGTTAATATGTGAGGAGGGGGGAGAGATTTAATATGTGTGGAACGGGGGAGATTTAATCTGTGTGGATAGGGGAGATTTAATATGTGTAAGCGGAGATTTATTCTGAGTGGAGGGGAATATTTAATCTGTGTGGAGGGGGGAGAGTTAAGCTGCTTGGAGGAGGGAGATTTAATCTGTGTGGAGGGGGGAGATATTGTGTGGGGGCAGGGGTGAGGGAGATTTAGTCTAATGGGGAAGATTTGAGGACACAAGTTTGGAGAGCAAGGGAGACACAGTATGGTGAATGGGGAGTGGGTGAGGACACAGTATGGTGAGTAGGGGGGAATGTAAGAGGGGAGATGGGTGCAGTATGGTTAACAGTATGGTTAGCAGGGGGGACGTGAGAGGAGACAGCATGAGGAGGGAGAGTTAAACGTGTGAGGAGTCTATTTTGAGGAATAGTGTGAGGAGACTGTATGGGTAGAGAAAAGTGTGAGTGGGCACAGAATAGAGTCTGAGTAGTATGTGGGGTGGATAGCATGGGGGGACAGTGTGAGGGCACAGCCAGGAGGGGATAGTAAGCCAAGGAGGGGGAGTTTGATGAGGGGGCATAGTATAGCGACTGGGCCCTATAGGTGGGACACAGTGTGAGAGGGCAGTGTGGAGAGCATGTACCATAAGAGGGAGAGTTTGGGGTCATATTTTGTTCAAGGAATATAGTGAGTGTCAATTATTTATTCAGGGGCTCAGCATAGGGCAGATATTTTTATTCAGGAGCATTATAATGACACTGATATTTTTAAGGGCATCATGTTGGGATGTGCTGCAGAAGACCGGAGAAGATGGGAGTCTGCAGGAATGAGCTGTGGATGAGAAAAATCATCATGGAGTCTGGACAAGATGAAGAAAAGAAAGAGAGTGACTTCAGAGACAACGTCATCTATAAGGTACCTGGACGTAATTTTTTTTGGGATACTGACTAATTCACATGTTTTTATTTATGTTAGGAGCATTAAAGGGGTTGTCCAAGTTTGTGATAAGTCATTCTATATACCACTGCAGACTTCTGAATTCTCACAGTGTACACGGCATTGATGTCAGGATTCTCTCATGCCGGCGATTTGCATACATGCAGTCACATGCCGACTAGACATGTGCGGCCTCACTCAATGAAAATGAATTGAGCATGGCCGGACAAGTCTAGTCGGAATTTGGCCAGAAGTATGCTGACATGACCGTCCTCTCTTGCCCCATGCAATGGAGAATCCTAAAAGTGTGCAGTGCATGTGCTGTGAGCATTCAGAAGCCCGCAGTCACACAGAGTGACTGCAGACTTTGATCTCAAACCTGGACAAGCCCTTTAATTATAAAATGAAGCCCTGTAGAATGCCAATTCTAACACTGTGTAATATGCTTGCTGCCAGGATTCAGCTCTGCTTGCACGTATCAGCAGTCATCACATGGCCACTTCACTCATATGTGATTTTCATACTCACGGTCATGTCACAACTAGCTTCTCTTCCTGCTTCTCTGTTTTTCACTGAACATTGAGAAAATTAGGGAGAGCAGCAAATAATACTGAGTTGAGGGTCCGGTTTTAGTAATATAGATTTGCAGTGACCACCATTCTTGTTTATTGCCATAGGGAGTGGGGGTAAGCAGGTGACAGACACCTCCGAGTTGTGCTATTTGACTAATAAGAGTGATAAAAGAATACAGTGGATTGATGAGGTAAGCACTTTGTCTGCCTCTCTCTGCTTTCCTCTCACCCCTCTCATTAGTGAGTGACGGGCTGCTAATAAAAAATGTACGGAGGTGAGAGGCTCTTTACTCTTTGCAATCTAAGTGAAATTAGAAAAATCAAAAAAAGTTACACATTCTTACCTTGCACAGTGGATCATCCGCATGTGATTACAAAATTGATTTCCCTTTATAAATAATGCTGAAAGAACTATTTACTCAATAACCCAATAAAGTAAGGCGCAAGAATTGCAGTGTAGTATATGTTTAGTCTGCAAATATTACCTAAAAAATAACAAATATCTGACACTTCATTGCATTTAATTATACAAGGTTCATCAAATTATTGGTATAAATTTTATTCAGATTAATTGACTATTAGCCCATTAAGGACCGAGCCACTTTGTACGTTAATAGCCGACCCTCATTTTCCAAATCTGTCACTTTATGTGGTAATAACTCTGGAACGCTTTAACATATCCCAGTAACTCTGAGATTGTTTTTTGTGACATGTTGTACTTCATGTTAGTGGTAAAATTTGGTCGATATGATTTGCGTTCATTTATGAAAATATCAAAAATTTGACAAAAAAGTTTAAAATTTTGCAATTTTCAAACTTCAAATTTTCATGCCCAGATAGTTATACCACACAAGATAGTTAATAAATAATATTTACCACATGTCTGTCTTAACATCTGCATCATTTTTGAAATATATATATATATATATACAGTATATATATATATATATATATATATATATATATATAATTTTTATTTATTTTTTTATTTTTTGCTAGGAAATTAAAACGGTTAAAAGTTTATCAGCAATTTCTAATTTTTCTAACAAAATTTACAAAACCACCATTTTTTAGGAGCCACATCACATTTGAAATGTGGGGGAAAACTACTGTTTGGGCACACAGCACCATTTGGAAGTGAAAGAGCACAGTTTGACTTTTTGAACGCCAAATTGGCTGGAATAGAGAAAAGGCACCATGTAGCGTTTGCAGAGCCCCTGATGTGCCTAAATAGTAGAAACCCCCCACAAGTGACCACATTTTGGAAACTAGAATTTATCTACCTGCATTGTGAGCACAATAAGCCCCCAGGTGCTGCACATAATTTTATACCATTGAGCTGTGAAAATAAAAGATCACATTTTTCACAAGGGCAACAGGAGAAAATGGATCATATAATTTGTTGAGCAATTTCTCAATTTCTTGAGTAAGGCGATACCCCATATGTGGTGTAAAATTACTGTTTGGGTACATGGAAGGGCTCGCAATGGAAGGAGCGCCATTTGACTTTTGGATCGCAAAATTGGTTGGAATAGATAGCTGTAGCATCGGTGTCCCTGAGTGATTCCCATACTCCTCACCCCCAGCAGGGACGCCGACTCACCGCCCCGGCCTTTGGCCGGTGCTTCCTCCTGCTGCGGCCTCCCAGGGTCTGCGCACATTTGGCAGATCCCCGGGTTCTGGTGTTAGGGCGTGCTCCCGGTCTCTTAAAGACCATACTAAAGTGTCCCCAGCCCATGGCTAGTAGACACTTTTATTATTTAAGACACCTCCACCTGTTTGGAGGTGCCTGAGTAACATGTTCACGCTGCTTGTTTGCATGTTTGCTAGTTCTCAGGTCCCCCGTTCTAGAATACAAGTCTGTACCTGTCTGTACCTGCCTCCATCTTCTGTGCCTGCCTGTATACCAGCCATACCTGCCTGCATCTTCTGTGCCAGCCTGTATACCAGCCTGTACCTGCCAGCACCTACCGTGCCTGCCTGTATACCAGCTGTACCTGCCTGCATCTGCTGTGCCAGCCTGTATACCAGCCGTACGTGCCAGCACCTGCTGTGCCTGCCTGTATACCAGCCATACCTGCCATTGCCTGCTGTCCCTGCCGGTATACCTGCCATACCTGCTAGCACTTTCCATGCCTGTCTGTATACCAGCTGTACCTGCCAGCACCTGCCATGCCAGTCTGTATACCAGACGTATCTGCCTGCATCTGCCGTGCCTGCCTGTATACTAGCCATACCTGCCATTCCTGTATACCTGCCGTGACTGTACCAGCCGAGCCTTCCAATTCCTGGCCGTTCCAGCTTCCTCCCCAAGTGTGGGTCAGCTGCCCTGTGTCCAAGGTCTGTCCTGGTATCCATCTGGAGCCAAGTCTAACCACACCATTAGAGGTTCTAGCAAAGAGTCAGGTGTTCACCTAGTCATGCGCCTCCAGGCTCTCCTCGGTCCATGGCACAGTGGTTCCACTACTACTTACAACACAATAGCAGATACCATGTCATATTTGAGGATGTGCTGATGTGCCTAAACAGTGAAAAACCCCACAAGTGACATCATTTTGGAAACTACACCCTTCAAGGAGCTTATCTAGAGGTGTAGTGAGTACCTTGAACCCACAAGTTATTTTATAACGTTGAGCCATGAAAATGAAAAAATACATTTTCCCAGGAAAAATTTTGCATCAGCCCCAAAGAATGGTCCATCCAATTTGTTGTGCAATTTGTCCTGAGCATGCCGAAAACCCATATGTGCTGGAAGACTACTGTTTGGGTGCACGGCAGGGCTCAGAAGGGAACGAGCACTCTTTCACTTTTGGAACGCAAAATTGCCTGGAATAGTTAGTGAACGCCATGTCGCATTTGCATGTTGCCATTTGATCGACCCTACTGGCCTCATGCAGGTTACGCATGATATAGAGCAAGCCCAGAGACTCAAGAATGGCGTAAGAAAAGCAAATGCATTAGATGATTTGCCATTACCAGAATGGCTTTCATGGTTAAATCCCTTGAATTTGTTTAAAGGGATAGGTGGTTGGATAACTGGAGTAATTCATTTCTTGATTCAATCAGTTTTTGTGATACTGATCATTGCTATAATGATAAAACTTTTTGTGATGATGATAAAGAAAATTCTTGCTTCTAATTGTAAATGTCTTCCAGGTACAAACAAGGCCAAAATTGACCTAGACTCAGACTCAGGGATAAAGCAAACCCAAGTGATGACTACAATAATCACTATAGTCCAGAGGAAATGTCTTTTCTGCAATAAAGCAACCACAACCGATCTAGCTGACTGCATGTACTGTGGAAAACCACTGGTCTGAAGCAATCCCGAAGCAAGATGATTCTAAACATGTACAGTGCTGGCCAAAAGTATTGGCACCCCTGCAATTCTGTCAGATAATACTCAGTTTCTTCCTGAAAATGATTGCAATCACCAATTCTTTGGTATTATTCTCTTCATTTAATTTGTCTTCAATGAAAAAAACACAAAAAGAATTGTCCTAAAGCCAAATTGGATATAATTCCACACCAAACCTAAAAAAGGGGGTGGACAAAAGTATTGGCACCCTTTGAAAAATCATGTGATGCTTCTCTAATTCGTGTAATTAACAGCACCTGTAACTTACCTGTGGCACCTAACAGGTGTTGGCAATAACTAAATCACACTTGCAGCCAGTTAACATGGATTAAAGTTGACTCAACCTCTGTCCTGTGTCCTTGTGTGTACCACATTGAGCATGGAGAAAAGAAAGAAGACCAAAGAACTGTCTGAGGACTTGAGAAACCAAATTGTGAGGAAGCATAAGCAATCTCAAGGCTACAAGTCCATCTCCAAAGACCTGAATGTTCCTGTGTCTTCCGTGCTCAGTGTCATCAAGAAGTTTAAAGCCCATGGCACTGTGGCTAACCTCCCTAGATGTGGACGGAAAAGAAAAATTGACGAGAGATTTCAACGCAAGATTGTGCGGATGGTGGATAAAGAACGTCGACTAACTGCCCTGCAGTCCGAGGGTACAACAGTGTCAACCCGTACTATCCGTCGGCGTCTGAATGAAAAGAAACTATATGGTAGGATACCCAGGAAGACCCCCCTTCTTACCCCGAGACATAAAAAAGCCAGGCTGGAGTTTGCCAAAACTTACCTGAGAAAGCCTAAAACGTTTTGGAAGAATGTTCTCTGGTCAGATGAGACAAAAGTAGAGCTTTTTGGGAAAAAGCATCAACATAGAGTGTACAGGAAAAAAAAAGAGGCATTCAAAGAAAAGAACACGGTCCCTACAGTCAAAAAAATCAAAATAACTCCGGCACTCAATAATTTTTGATTTGTAAAGAATTATTTTCAATTTAGAATTTTTATTATTCATATTAAACAATCGACCCATGAATGCAGATACATAGAATCAACGTTTCGGCCTACAATGGCCTTTTTGAAGGTATCTGTATAGATACAAAAGAGGAAACAAAAAACAAAAAACGAAAATCAATATACCACAAGAAGACATAATGACCTGCATAAAGACAATTTTTTTTTTTTAAAAAAAAAAAGGAAAATTATTTTCAGCCATTCTTTACATATTTTTACATATGGTATAACATCAGCTTACAATATGTCAATGTAATAAAGAATATACAAGCAATATAGTATTGTACTATTAATTCAGAAATATAATATTGCCTTTAATATTTAATTCATTCATATCATTATGTTATATTACTGGATCATATAGTACCAACAATAGTAGGGATAGAGGTCACAAATTAACAATCAAACTTCCATCAACAAAAAAATTTTTATCCAGAAAAATTCATCAGAAAAAATCCAAAATTCATCAATAGATTATTCTTCAATAAAATATTCTTCTAAAGATCTCTCAAATATCCATAGGAAAGTCAAACAAATTCATAAAGATATTTCCAATATCTCCATAAAAAAGGAGCTTCTATATGAATAAAAGACTATCTCCAATATTATATGTAGACTAGTGATATTTATTATTCCCAGGTTAAGAAAAAAAGTAATATCCAGAACTAGGAGTGAAGACAGGAAATGGGCAAATATATAGGATAAATATAGGAGACCGTATTTCTCAGCATAAGTCCACAATTAGATGTGGCCGTACTTTGTTACCTATTCCAGCCCATTTTATTTCTAGGGGGCATACAATTGCCCAATTAAAATACCAAATCATTGATATGGTTCCATTGTTACGTAGACGGGGGAATCGGATTAAAAAACTTAAAGAACGTGAATCCTATTGGATTCACACTCTTCAAACTTTATCCCCTATGGGCCTTAATCGTGAGTACGATATTCATCATTAACTGATGTCTGGTGATTAAAAATTTTGTCCATTATTACTATTATTATCATTATTATTGATATATATTGGCATTGGAATTCTCCATAAAATATTATTATGTTATATTATATTATTTTATATGTGTGTCTTTTTCAGACTATCCAGTAAAACTTCAACAGGTACAATGTTTTCTCAATTTCATCAGGTATAATACATCCCTGGCATGTTTCTTTTCCTTTTTTCCCCGTTTTTCTTTTTTCTTTTTCCCTTTTCCTTTTCCATTCTTTTTTTCTGTCCTTGTCTTTATTCTTCCCCTTAATTCTATTCTTCTTATTATTTTTGTCTTCATTTCTCCTCTTTATCTCCCTTTGATATACCTTTCCATCTCTATGTACCCCTGTTCTGGAATTACTCTTGTTTCTGCTCACGGCGATAGCGCTATTTCCTATATATGCTACTGCGCGTGCGCTACTTGATATCGGCTTTCCTCGGCTTTTTCCGCCCTCTTTCGTCACAAATCGGCCCGCACATGCGCACTAACCTTTCTTCTATTCATCCACGCACCGGAAATTACCACACACGCCCACCTCAAAGCGCGCACTTATAGCGGTGAGAACATGGGCTCAAACAGCGGCATTCTTTGGATTGCACACTTGTACTACGGGACCCTACTACCACCAGGTAATACCCCACTAAGATATACCTTATATTTATCCTATATATTTATCCTATATATTTGCCCATTTCCTGTCTTCACTCCTAGTTCTGGATATTACTTTTTTTCTTAACCTGGGAATAATAAATATCACTAGTCTACATATAATATTGGAGATAGTCTTTTATTCATATAGAAGCTCCTTTTTTATGGAGATATTGGAAATATCTTTATGAATTTTTTTGACTTTCCTAGGGATATTTGAGAGATCTTTAGAAGAATATTTCATTGAAGAATAATCTATTGATGAATTTTGGATTTTTTCTGATGAATTTTTCTGGATAAAAAATTTTTTGTTGATGGAAGTTTGACTGTTAATTTTTAACCTCTATCCCTACTATTGTTGGTACTATATGATCCAGTAATATAACATAATGATATGAATGAATTAAATATTAAAGGCAATATTATATTTCTGAATAGTACAATACTATATTGCTTGTATATTCTTTATTACATTGACATATTGTAAGCTGATGTTATACCATATGTAAAAAATATGTAAAGAATGGCTGAAAATAATTTTCCTTTTTTTTAAAAAAAAATAAATAAAAAATGATCTTTATGCAGGTCATTATGTCTTCTTGTGGTATATTGATTTTAGTTTTTTGTTTTTTGTTTCCTCTTTTGTATATATACAGATACCTTGAAAAAGGCCATTGTAGGCCGAAACGTTGATTCTATGTATCTGCATTCATGGGTCGATTGTTTAATATGAATAATAAAAAATTCTAAATTGAAAAAAATTCTTTACAAATCAAAAATTATTGAGTGTCGGAGTTATTTTGATTTTTTTGGATACTTTATTACTCCTGGCACCGTCTATAAGATAGTGAGCACCCAATCTGAAAACTTGGTCCCTACAGTCAAACATGGCGGAGGTTCCCTGATGTTTTGGGGTTGCTTTGCTGCCTCTGGCACTGGACTGCTTGACCGTGTGCATGGCATTATGAAGTCTGAAGACTACCAACAAATTTTGCAGCATAATGTAGGGCCCAGTGTGAGAAAGCTGGGTCTCCCTCAGAGGTCATGGGTCTTCCAGCAAGACAATGACCCAAAACACACTTCCAAAAGCACTATAAAACGGTTTGAGAGAAAGTACTGGAGACTTCTAAGGTGGCCAGCAATGAGTCCAGATCTGAATCCCATAGAACACCTGTGAAGAGATCTCAAAATGGCAGTTTGGAGAAGGCACCCTTCAAATATCAGGGACCTGGAGCAGTTTGCCAAAGAAGAATGGTCTACAATTCCAGCAGAGCACTGTAAGAAACTCATTGATGGTTACCGGAAGCGGTTGTTCGCAGTTATTTTGGCTAAAGGTTGTGTAACCAAGTATTAGGCTGAGGGTGCCAATACTTTTGTCTGGCCCTTTTTTGGAGTTTTGTGTGAAATGATCAATGATTTGATTTTTGCTTCATTCTCTTTTGTGTTTTTTCCTTGCAAGCAAATTAAATGAAGAGAATAATACCAAAGAATTTGTGATTGCAATCATTTTCAGGAAGAAACTGAGTATTATCTGACAGAATTGCAGGGGTGTCAATACTTTTGGCCAGCACTGTATATGGACTATAATAATTGACTTTACTAAACAGTTCTAAAGATTTATTTTTATCCCATTAACCTAATGTATATCTTCCATTTATTATCAAGTATTTCCAATATTCATATACACACGTGGTCAAAATTGTTGTACCTCTTGTTTAATGAAAGAAAATGGTCACAGAAATAACTTGAATCTGACAAAAGTAATAATAAATTAAAAATCTATGAAAATGAACAAATGAAAGTCAGACATTGTTTTTCAACCCTGCTTCCACAGAATTTTTAAAAAAATTAAACTCATGAAATAGATGCTCATGAGGAGAACATAATTATACCTCTATACAAGTCACTAGTGCGACCACACTTAGAATACTGTGTACAGTTCTGGTCTCCGGTGTATAAGAAAGACATAGCTGAACCAGAGCGGGTGCAGAGAAGAGCGACCAAGGTTATTAGAGGACTGGGGGGTCTGCAATACCAAGACAGGTTATTACACTTGGGGTTATTTAGTTTGGAAAAACGAAGGCTTAGGCTGTGTGCCCACTATGCATTTTTTAAGCGTTTCCGCAGCGGCAATTCCACTGCAGAGATGCTTAAAAAACACTTGGTAGAAGGTCAGCCATGTTCCGCAATGATAATCCGCATGTGCTGTGCACATGCTGCGGAAATTTCCGCTGCGGATTATCATTGCGGAAAAATTCGCAGCACTACCAATTATTTTGCGGAAGCGCGGCGTTTTCGCCGCCATTGACTTGCATTGGAATGCATGGAATCCACATGACTGCATCTGTACATGCGGATTCCATGCGTTTCAATGTGCGGGTTTGTAGAAGAGGAGACTCTCCTCTGGACCCGGGTACCATAATACCTGTAAAGAAAAGAATAAAATAAAAATTAATATTATACTTACCTTCTGATGGCCCCCGGTGTCCTTGTCTCGGCTTGCCGGCAGCTCGCGGTGGACTCAAGGACCTGCGGTGACGTTATTTAGTCATGTGACGGGTCACGCGACCGCTGACGTCGGCAGGTCCTTTAGTCTACCGTGAGCTGCCGGCAAGCCAAGACAAGGACACCGGGGGCCATCAGAAGGTAAATATAATATTTTTTATTTTTTACCATTCTTTCGGTCACACTATATAAATCCATGCCGTTTGCATGGATTTATATAGTGTGACCAAGTTGTCAAGCACTTTTCAAGTGATGCTAAAATCGCTTGGAAAGCGCTTGACAACCCGCATGCAGAAATGTGATGCGCCCCCAGGGCCGTGGGGTACTCGGCAGCCGGGCCTCCAATTGCCGAGGAATATCACGGTGGCTGGCCCAGTCCGTGGCCTAGGGCGGTCACTCAAAAGGGGGAATATATTATAGGGGATTTGGGAAAGTTCGTGACGTGACGCCACCTGTGGTGTCTGGTGAGGATCACCAGCGCTGCAACAGTCCTCTGAGGCAGATGTTAGGGCAGCTTGTGATGGAACGGCTCCCCACAGGTGGAGCAGGCCTCAGGGCAGTGTAGTAGAAGAGGGTGGGTCGCGCTGGGCGTTGTGGTACAGGGGGAACGATGGCGCCGATGAAGAATGGACGGAGGCAGTGCAGTGCAGTCATTCAAGATTTTACTCACAGTTCTTTAGACACTTCACAGGTGCACTATATAGGTAAAGGCCTCTCGCGTCGCGCTGCGTTCACCGGGCAGAGGTTCAATCCTTCCTCAGGCAACTTGGGAATACCTGGCAGAACCCCGCTTTCTCGTGTTCCTATTTTGACCGTCTTTACTCTGGTCCTTCTCCCTCCTGCTCTGCGCTGCCCACTCTCAATCCCGCTCGGGTGCTCTGGAGTCCATCCTGTACATCGGATCCGGGAATGCCGCAGCGATCCCTCTGTCTTCTGACAGATGCGGGGCGTACAGGTGCCTTCCTGCACTCGCCATACCCCTTGGGATCCTTTCTGTAGAACGGAGCCTACTCCCTGCTCCCCTCCGGGGCCTTCTGACCTGGCCCTACTTGTGGAGTAGATCTCCTAATGAGACTCTGCTCCCGGACTGTTCTTCTGAACTGTCCTGAGCTGTTCTTCTGAACAGCTCCCTAGAACTCCCTAGAACTCACACTACTACTGAACTTAACTAACCCTTCTCCTGGGCCTCTCACTAGGCCCGCCTCTGGAGCAGAGCTCCTGCAGAGCCTCTGCTCCTTTCACTTCTCCTTCTCTAACTCACTACTCTTTCTAAGATGGCTTCCCTATATATACTCCTACCAAAGTGCTCCCTTAAACTACTTCCTCCTCCCACACCCACTACTTGTTCCCCCTACCTTTGGGTTCCCCCCACTCCAGCAGAAACATACATTGCGTCTTGCCCTTCCAGCCGGCCTGGAGCAGTGTAGTGTTGGATGCAGGTGTTTGGGGTTCCGTGCAGCACTCCCTCCTTACCTGAGAGAAGGGAGACACCACACCTCTGGGTGAGGTGCAGTACCTCTGTGGCGACCGAACCCTCAGGGGCACCACATTCACCCCTGGTAAAACACAGCACATCCTCGGGCTGGAACAAAGCAAAAACAGGGATATATGACATGCAAAAAATTTTAAGATGCATCCGCATATAAGATTATAAAAACACAACATTTCTTCCCTTTATGGGAGGCACATTTTCTTTAAACGTTACAGGTTACATTTTTCATAGGCATTATAAAACTTTTTAAATAACATTTTCTTCTCAACAAGTGCAACTGGTAGCAGCAAGAGGGACCCGTCCGCAAACCCTCAACGTAGGGCCTGGGCGTGGCTGCAGGGCATAGGTGATCCTGGAGTTGTACCACGGCTTCCGCCACACCAAACGGGTTTTTGTTCTGTGGTCTTGGTTATCACTATAAAACCAATAGGGTGCACTTTAAGAAGTGCTGAACTATTTACAATGTCAACGTCCGGCTGCTCACAGTCCTCAGCCTGTATACCCTGATGGGTAATGGTAGAAACACACACTCAAGAAAAACATTGTTCAAACCATTATTTATTTCAACTGGATAAACAATGTTCAGTCCCACTTTCTGGCTCACTAGTGGGGACCCCGCCTGGGATATTCTTCATTTTTCCCAGACCCAGCCGGGTCACGAGGGACTTCCTGCAGGGGTGTGTCCTTGTTGACATGGTACACATGTAGAGCGTACCAGCCACGTTCACCATGGTGCCGGGTGAACGTGACACGATCTCCCGGATACATGTTCCGGTCGGGATGGCCTTCCTCCAACTCGGGCTCCACATCCCGCCGGTTGACAAATATGTCCCTGTTGAAGTCGGGACTGCGGATAAAGCCCCACCCAGCCTTCAAATTGAACTTAACTATGAGGCCTTCCTCGGGGCTGGGGTGGGCTGTCTCCGCCTGGCGGACCTGCGCCTTGCGGCCTTGTCTCGGGCCTCCAGGCATTCACTGCGCGCTTCCCGCGCGCGTCGCTCCCTTTCTAGCTGCCGAAGCTCCCGCCTGCAGAAATCTTTCCTTTGTAGGCGGCAGCCTCGGTTTCTTGTCCCAGGATAACTCTTCTTCGGCGGGGCAGGCAACCGGGGGCACCGGTATTGGGAGGAGCGGACACGGCTGCTGATCCTCAAAGCGGGCGGACCAGTCAAAGACCGGTGCACTGTATATCCACTCTGGTTCCGGAGGTGGAGGTGGCGGGAGGGCTTACAGCAGTAGGCCCGCAGCTTCAGCGCCCAGGATTAGAGGTTCAGGAAAGGCACTATGTGGGGGACCCTCTGTTTCGGTGCCTGGCAGTGGAGGTTCCGGGCTGCACGGCTTTTCCAGCCAGGGTACGGCAGCGTACGGCAAGGGCTGGGGGAAGAGGCCCAGGAGCAGGTCGGCGATGGTAGCGCCCGGGACTGGGGATTCTCTCCTACCTGCTCCTGTACTCCATACGGCCTTCTGGTTCTCTGTGGGCTCCGCCGGGGCCAGGGTGAGGCTGCTGGCATCCGGTGTCACTTTCCGTCGTTCCGCTAACTTTTCCAGCAGCTCGCTTCTCCATCTTGCAACCGCTGCTTGCTGGGCTTGCTCCACCTGTTGGCCCAGCTCGAGGACCTCGCTCTGGAGGAACTCCACGTCCTCCGGGGACAATTTCTCTATCTCTCCCTCTATGATGAGGGGGACCACTCCGTGCTGCGGCAGACCAGAGGCGGAAGCTGGACTCTTGCTTCCTTCCATTCTGGCTGCCGGGTGCGGTCTGGCTAGACAGGTTGAGACCACACCCTGTCTCCATTCTTTCTCTCCGCCTCCTCTCTTCTTTCGGGGGCGGTCCCATGGCGATTTGCTGTCGGTCACTCCCTGTGACTGCCTTGACGGACACATCTATGCGGACAGTCAATGTTGCAAGGGACAGGGTATGCTTTTGGCGCCATTCTGGGACCCGGCCCACGATGGGAGGTTCCATACTGTTGTCTTTGATCACGCACATAATGGCACCCGTTCTTCTGGGGCGGGCGCCACATTCAGTAACATCATACTATTCTCTAGGCACACTTCACCCGCCGATACGGGCTGGTCATGCATCCTGTTCGTGACACCAAAAGATGATGCGCCCCCAGGGCCGTGGGGTACTCGGCAGCCGGGCCTCCGGTTGCCGGGGGATATCACGGTGGCTGGCCCAGTCCGTGGCCCAGGGCGGTCACTCAAAAGGGGGAATATATTATAGGGGATTTGGGAAAGTTCATGACGCCACCTGTGGTGTCTGGTGAGGATCACCAGCGCTGCAACAGTCCTCTGAGACAGATGTTAGGGCAGCTTGTGATGGGACGGCTCCCCACAGGTGGAGCAGGCCTCAGGGCAGTGTAGTAGAAGAGAGTGGGTCGCGCTGGGCGTTGTGGTGCAGGGGGAACGATGGCGCCGATGAAGAATGGACGGAGGCAGTGCAGTGCAGTCATTCAAGATTTTACTCACAGTTCTTTAGGCACTTCACAGGTGCATTATATAGGTAAAGGCCTCCCGCGTCACGCTGCGTTCACCGGGCAGAGTGTTCCCATTTTGACCGTCTTTACTCGGGTCCTTCTCCCTCCTGCTCTGCGCTGCCCACTCTCAATCCCGCTCGGGTGCTCTGGAGTCCTTCCTGTTCGTCGGATCCGGGACCTACTTGACCCTCCTGGGGATTAGAATGCCACAGCGATCCCTCTGATGCGGGGCGTACGGGTGCCTTCCTGCACTTGCCGTACCCCCCTGCTCCCTTTCGGGGCCTTCTGACCTGGCCCTACTTGTGGAGTAGATCTCCTAATGAGACTCCCGGACTATTCTGCTGAACTGTCCCGAGCTGTTCTTCTGAACAGCTTCCTAGAACTCACACTACTACTGAACTTAACTAACCCTTCTCCTGGGCCTCTCACTAGGCCCGCCTCCGGAGCAGAGCTCCTGCAGAGCCTCTGCTCCTTTCACTTCTCCTTCTCTGACTCACTACTCTTTCTAAGATGGCTTCCCTATATATACTCCTACCAAAGTGCTCCCTTAAGCTACTTCCTCCTCCCACACCCACTACTGGTTCCCCCTACCTTTGGGTTCCCCCCACTCCAGCCAGGGTCAGGGCTCAGCAGAAACATACATTGCGTCTTGCCCTTCCAGACGGCCTGGAACAGTGTAGTGTTGGATGCAGGTGTTTGGGGTTCTGTGCAGCACTCCCTCCTTACCTGAGAGAAGGGAGACACCACACCTCTGGGTGAGGTGCAGTACCTCTGTGGCGACCGAACCCTCAGGGGCGCCACAAATGCATGTGAAGAACGCTTCACTTCCGCTTGTCCCTGGCAGAAAAAATGCATGTACAATCCGCATGCGTTTTTTCTGCTAGGGAGATGCAGAAACGCTCAAGAAAAATTCGGAGCATTTCTGCATCGTGGACACATAGCCTTATGGGTGATCTTATTACTATGTACATGTATATGAGGGGACAGTACAAAGACCTTTCTACTGATCTTTTTACTCTGAGGCCTGAGACGAGGACAAGGGGGCATCTTCTACGTCTGGAGGAAAGAAGGTTTAATCATAATCACAGACGCGGATTCTTTACTGTAAGAGCAGTGAGACTATGGAACTCTCTGCCGCATGATGTTGTAAGGAGTGATTCACTACTAAAATTTAAGAAGGGCATGGATGCCTTTCTTGAAAAGTATAATATTACAGGTTATATATACTAGATTCCTTTATAGTGCGTTGATCCAGGGTACTTGTCTGATTACCATATGGAGTTAGGAAGGATTTTTTTTCCCCAGTGTGGAGCTTAGAGTTTGCCACATGGGTTTTTTTTTGCCTTCCTCTGGATCAACATGTTAGGCTACGGGTTGAACTAGATGGACTTAGTCTTTCTTCAACCTTAAAAACTATGTTACTATGTAAATAGGCCTGGACAGAAATGATGGTACTCTTAACTTAATATTTTGTTGAACAACCTTTTGACGCAATCACTGCAATCAAACGATTCCTTTAACTGTCAATGAGACTTCTGCACCTCTCGACAGGTATTTTTGCCCACTCCTCATGAGCAAACTGCTCCAGTTGTCTCGTGTTTGAAGTTGCCTTTTCCAGACGGCATGTTTCAGCTCTTTCCAAAGATGCTTAATAGGATTTAGGTCAGGGCTCATAGACGGCCACTTCAGAATAGTCCAAAGTTTTCCTCTTAGCCATTCTTTGGTGTTTTTAGCTGCGTGTTTTGGGTCATTATCCTGTTGCAAGACCCATGACCTGCGACTGAGACCAAGCTTTCTGACACTGGGCAGCACATTTCTCTCTAGAATCCCTTGATAGTCTTGAGATTTCATTGTACCCTGCACAGATTCAAGACACCCTGTGTCAGATGCAGCAAAGCAGCCCCAGAACATAACAGAGCCTCCTCCATGTTTTACAGTAGGGACAGTGTTCTTTTCTTGATATGCTTCATTTTTCCATCTGTGAACATAGAGCTGATGTACCTTGCCAAAAACTTCCATTTTTGTCTCATCTGTCCGTACGACATTCTCCCAGAAACTTTGTGGCTTGTCAACATGTAGTTTGGCAAATTCAGTTCTGGCTTTTTTATGATTTTTTTTCAACAATGGTGTTCTCCTTGGTCGTCTCCCATGAAGTCCACTTTGGATCAGACAATGACGGATGGTGCAATCTGACACTGATGTTCCTTGAGCTTGAAGTTCACCTTTAATCTCTCTTGAAGTTATCCTGGGCTCTTTTGTTACCATTCGTATTATACATCTCTTTGATTTGTCATCAATTTTCCTCCTTCGGCCATGTCCAGGGAGGTTAGCTACAATCCCATGGATCTTAAATTTCTGAATAATATAGGCAACTGTAGTCACAGGAACATCAAGCTGCTTGGAGATGGCCTTATAACCTTTACCTTTAGCATGCTTGTCTATAATTTTCTTTCTAATCTCCTGAGACAACTCTTTCCTTTGCTTCCCTTGTCCATGTTGAGTGTGGTACACACCATGTCTCCAAACAGCACAGTGAGTATCTGTAGCCCTATATACAGGCACACTGACTGATTACAAGATTGTAGACACCTGTGATGCTAATTAGTGGACAAACTCATATTTCATTAGATTAATTTTTTTTTAAAATTCTGTGGAAGCAGGGTTTAAAAGCAATGTCTGACTTTCATTTGTTCATTTTCATAGATTTTTAATTTATTATTACTTTTGCCAGATTCAAGTTATTTCTGTGACTATTGTGGGTTTTTCTTTCATTAAATGGGGGGTACCAACAATTTTGACCACGTGTGTATATACATACATATAACCCCTTTTTTACAACAACATATAGGTAGACATAGGGACAGAAGGGATAGTAGGTCTGATAAACAAGTGAATGCTGCCCATTACTGTTTTTTTTGTCCCCTAATTAAGCTCACTGCAATAATAATGCAGTTGGACGGAGTTTCGTTCATAAGGCTAACTGCACTGTGTGGTCTCACCCTAATGCTTTACTAAATTGTTTTGCGCTATCAACTTTAAATGGAATCTGTCAACTTGTTCTACCCCTAAAAATCTATTACATTTTTGTGTACCAGGTCTGGACATACTGTCGATGCAGGTGCATCGGGGCCCGGAGGTGAAGGAGGGCATATAATGAGTGCAATCTGGCCTGTCACTCGTAGCCTGAGGTGGAGGGGGACCTATGGCTACATTGTCCTTATCATAAGTGGTATGTCGGGCAAGGAAAGAGTTCCTGCAGCTCCGCTGCATATAGTAGAAGTTGACAGCATGCTGCAGGAAACCGTCTTCAATTTTGTGCCCGCCACTTTTTCTATGACACAGGTGTGTGCAAAGTGATGACATCAGTATGCAGCCTGCGTCATTCAGAAAGTACCCGGCCGGAAGAGGGGGTAGCGATGCTGCAGGGGATCGTCTAGAGAGGTTAGTGATTTTTTCATTTTTTTAACACAGTGGGGAGATTACGAAAATGGAAAAATTGAGATATGACTCTTTGTAATGAATTGGGGTAGGATAGGGCACTATAGAAGGACTTACGATGAGTTGGGGGATGGGTAATATGCTATAGAAAGACCTATAATGAATTTGAGGATGGGGAAGAATGTTATCAGGGACTTATGAATTGGGGATTGGAAGAGAGCGGACCCAGCTGACCAAAAGAGTTTACACATTATAAAAGAGAGAAAAAGAGAGAGGTCCTGCTGACCATAAGAGTTTACACTCTACCGGAAAGAGGGAGAGAGAGTACTCCATTAACCATAAGAGCAACACACCACAGAAGAGAGAGGACCCCGCTGACCATAAGAGCTACACACTACAAGTGAGAGAGAAAGGACCATGCAGATTATAAGAGCTTACACTTTACAGGTGAGCGAGAGAGAAACAGAGAGTTCCTGCCAGGGGCGTACATAGAAGTCATGGGGCCCCATAGCAGAAGCTCTAATTGGGCCCCCACCCCTACAAAAAATAAATATTCGTCTGTGTCACAGAAGAGCAGATCTCATAACTTTCCAGCCTTTACATAGTAATTTACCTCCTTCTGAAGTCGTAGATTCCTCCTTCATTGCCCCCATAAAGTATGATGCCAACAAAAGTGCCCCCCAAACAGTATGATACCCCTATGGTGCATTCCTCCACATGCACAGTATAATGACCCTATTGTACCCCACTTCAACTCCCACGGCAAAGTATGGTGACCCTAACACAGTTTAATCCCCCAACTGTGAACCCCACAGAGCCCTCCATACACTCTCATGGCCCCACACAGCCCTCCAAACAGTATAATGGCCCCCACACAGCCCTCCAAACAGTATAATGACCCCACACAAACATTCACACTGTATAATTGCTTTCATACAGTATAATGGCCCCCCACATAGCCCTCAAAATATTATAATGGCCCCACATAGCCTTCCATATAGTATAATGCACCACCAATAATCTTCCCTATAGTATAATGCGCCCCCTAAATCCTCCATATAGTATAATGCGCCCCCCATAATCCTCCATATAGTATAATGAACTTCCCATGGTCCTCCATAGAATATAATGTACTCCCCATAGTCCTCCATACAGTATATTACACACCCCATAGGGTAAAATGCAGCCCCCATATAGTATAATGCACGCCACAGTCCTGCAGTATTATGGGCACCACGTACTCACTGATTTTAAAATACCGTATATTTTAAATAAGCCGACCCGAATATAAGCCGAGGCCCCTAATTTTACCACATAAAAATGGGAAAACCTATTGACTTGAGTATAAGCCTAGGGTGGGAAATGCAGCAGCTACTGGTAAATTTCCCCATCCTCATATGTGTGGCCCCCTCAATCCCACAATCCCTGGTATGTGTGGCCCCCACAATCCCTGGTATGTGTAGCCTCCTCAATCCCCCAATCCCTGGTATGTGTGGCCCCCTCAATCCCACAATCCCTGGTATGTGTGGCCCCCTCAATCCCACAATCCCTGGTATGTGTGGCCCCCTCAATCCCACAATCCCTGGTATGTGTGGCCTCCTCAATCCCCCAATCCTGGTATGTGTGGCCTCCTAAATCCCCCAATCCTGGTATGTGTGGCCTCCTCAATTCCCCAATCCTGGTATGTGTGGCCTCCTCAATCCCCCAATCCTGGTATGTGTGGCCTCCTCAATCCCCCAATCCTGGTATGTGTGACCTCCTCAATCCCCCAATCCTGGTATGTGTGGCCTCCTCAACCCCTCAATCCTGGTATGTGTGGCCTCCTCAATCCCCAAATCCTGGTATGTGTGGCCTGCTCAATCCCCAAATCCTGGTATGTGTGGCCTCCTCAATCCGCCAATCCTGGTATGTGTGGCCTCCTCAATCCCCCAATCCTGGTATGTGTGGCCTCCTAAATCCCCCAATCCTGGTATATGTGGCCTCCTCAATCCCCCAATTATGGTATGTGTGGCCTCCTCAATTCCCCAATCCTGGTATGTGTGGCTTCCTCAATCCCCCAATCCTGGTATGTGTGGCCTCCTCAATCCCCCAATCCTGGTATGTGTGGCCGCCTCAATCTCCCAATCCTGGTATGTGTAGCCTCCTCAACCCCTCAATCCTGGTATGTGTGGCCTCCTCAATCCCCAAATCCTGGTATGTGTGGCCTCCTCAATCCCCAAATCCTGGTATGTGTGGCCTCCTCAATCCCCCAATCCTGGTATGTGTGGCCTGCTCAATCCCCCAATCATGGTATGTGTGGCCTCCTCAACCCCTCAATCTTGGTCTATGTGACCTTTCTATGTGACCTCCTCAACCCCTCAATCCTGGTATTTGTGGCCTCCTCAATCCCCCAATCCTGGTATGTGTGGCCTCCTCAATCCTGGTATGTTTGGCCTCCTCAACCCCCCAATCCTGATATGTGTGGCCTTTTCAATCCCCAAATCCAGGTATGTGTGGCCTCCTCAATCCCCAAATCCTGGTATGTGTGGCCTCCTCAATCCCCCAATCCTGGTATGTGTGGCCTCCTCAACCCCTCAATCCTGGTATGTGTGGCCTCCTCAATCCCCCAATCCTGGTATGTGTGGCCTCCTCAACCCCTCAATCCTGGTATGTGTGGCCTCCTCAACCCCCCAATCCTGGTATGTGTGGCCTCCTCAATCCCCAATCCTGGTATGTGTGGCCTCCTCAACCCCCCAATCCTGGTATGTGTGGCCTTTTCAATCCCCAAATCCTGGTATGTGTGGCCTCCTCAATCACCAAATCCTGGTATGTGTGGCCTCCTCAATCCCCCATTCCTGGTATGTGTGGCCTCCTCAATCCCCCATTCCTGGTATGTGTGGCCTCCTCAAACCCCCAATCCTTGTATGTGTGGCCTCCTCAATCCCCCAATCCCGGTATGTGTGGCCTCCTCAACCCCTCAATCCTGGTATGTGTAGCCTCCTCAACCCCCCAATCCTGGTATGTGTGGCCTTTTCAATCCCCAAATCTTGGTATGTGTGGCGTCCTCAATCACCAAATCCTGGTATGTGTGGCCTCCTCAATCCCCCATTCCTGGTATGTGTGGCCTCCTCAATCCCCCATTCCTGGTATGTGTGGCCTCTTCAAACCCCCAATCCTGGTATGTGTGGCCTCCTCAATCCCCCATTCCTGGTATGTGTGGCCTCCTCAATCCCCCATTCCTGTTATGTGTGGCCTCCTCAATCCCCAAATCCTGGTATGTGTGGCCTTCTCAATCCCCAAATCCTGGTATGTGTGGCCTCCTCAATCCCCCATTCCTGGTATGTGTGGCCTCCTCAATCCCCCATTCCTGGTATGTGTGGCCTCCTCAATCCAAGTATCCTGGTATGTGTGGCCTCCTCAATCCCCTAATCCCTGATATGTGTGGCCTCCTCAATCCCCAAATCCTGGTAAGTGTGGCCTCCTCAATCCCCCATTCCTGGTAAGTGTGGCCTCCTCAATCCCCCATTCCTGGTATGTGTGGCCTCCTCAATCCCCCATTCCTGGTATGTGTGGCCTCCTCAATCCAAGTATCCTGGTATGTGTGGCCCCCTCATCCCCCAATCACTGCACATAAAACAATAAACACTTATACTCACCTTCCTTCCTCACCTCTGCTCCAGCGCTGAGTCCTGTCTGCAGCACCTCATGTCGGCATCTGAGCTGCGCGCGCTCTCAGATCCCGAGGTGAGCTGCTGCCGGCACATTCACTCCTCTCCACGCCGGGACTATGGGCGTGGAGAAGCGTGAATATGCTTTCTCTTTAGCGGCGGGCACTGACAGCAGGAGCCGGGGCTCAGCGCTCCTCCGTGCCCGCTACTAAAGAGAATGAATATTCCGTCTTCTCCACGCCCATGGGAGTGGAGAAGAGGGAATATTCATGTCCCTTTAGCAGCGGGCACACGTGATAGCTGCAGCAGCGGCTACAGCGTGTGCCCCGCTCCTCCACTGCCGCAACCCGCTCCTCTGCCACCGCAACCTCCTACTCACCTATCCTCCTCGTTCCCACGCTGCTTGGGGCCCCCACGGGCCCCCTCTGGCCACGGGCCCCATAGCAGTGGCGTGGTCTGCCACCATTGGCGGTATGCCACTGGTTCCTGCTGACTATAACAGCTTTCACTCTACATTAGATAGACACTTACCCAGTGACTCTGGAGATGTAAAATGACTATGCCGCACAAACTGGGCTCCACTGGGAACCTCTGATCTGTGATGGCCCAGGTACTGACAACCACTGTACAAGTTTCTGTATGATAAATCCATGAATTGTCATAGCTGCAGGACACTATACGGAAGACCGTACAGCAACATAAAGTGACATTAGCCTGCTCTCTGATGCTTTAGCGGTGTGGGAAATGGTGATGAGCAAGTTTTTTCATTTTTTTTGCAAACCATGAATTGAATCTCAAAATGTTCAAATTCATGTGAAACCGCGAATTTCAGGAATTTCGACTCAAACTCGAGCCTTAACAGATCAATCCACTCATACCTAGTCACTAGCATCCATACATTACTAAAACCAATATGTACCGTTATATACAACTGTGTATGAGTCCTAAAATGAACTTATATTTGACAATACCTGTTGACAATTTATATTTAGTACCAAACAATAAAGAGAAAAAGTAAGGCAATTATGTACTACAAGGAGGTGAGCAATACAATTTTTGATGATTGTGGATGTGTCAGACAAGTGTCCAGTGGGCATTCTATGCAGACACTCTGTGTCCCAATTCAACAACAGCAACATAGCATTTATCATCGGAAACAAACATATGGAACATTCCCTTCATTGTAGAGCTGCTGAATATAACACTCACAAGATCCTGTATCTCTACAGAGATAAAAGCATCTGAAACAATTCCTGATTGTTGGTTAGAAGTAAAGGGGATTTGCACAGTATCACATACGTTCAGTTTCTCTAAACATGAAGCACTCAATCTTAGTAGTATGCCACAGCAATTCCATTGAGGTAGGATGGAATTTCTGGCTCTCCTTGCTACTCAGTATAATAACCGGTAATGGTGAGGAATTTTCTGCACAAAATATGTTTAGGCTTTTAAGTTTTTATGAAATGACCTATACGTGGATTTTTTGCAGTATCAAATTTAGGACAAGAATACTTTTCAGCATTGCTCACTAAGGGTTTGCGCACGTCTGTGTATATAAAATCGCTCAGATTTTCAGCCAGAAAAGTTGGAGAGTGTCAGACGAGTGTCATGCGTATGTCATTCGGTATGTCATGCCAGTGCTATGCGAGTGTGCTTTTTTTTTTCTCGCCTAGTATCCATATGTCATGCGTATGCTATGAGTTTTTAACATAATCTTTTACATATTATAATAATACTCTATGTAAATTAAATCTAGTTGCCATAAATAATAAAGCAATCCTATATAAACATATATATAGATAGATAGATAGAAAGATATTATATATGCACTGTGTGCAGAATTATTAGGCAAATGAGTATTTTGATCACATGATACTTTTTATACATGTTGTCCTACTCCAAGCTGCATAGGCTTGAGAGCCAACTACCAATTAAGTAAATCTGGTGATGTGCATCTCTGTAATGAGGAGGGGTGTTGTCATTCCGATACTGAAATATTGGGTATCGACCGATATTCGCTCTATCGGAGTTCCGATACTGAGTTCCGATACTTTTACAATATCGAATACCGGAATCGGAAGTTCCCATAATGCCTGCGCTCTGCAGTGTCTCTGAAGGATGACAAGCTGGATGGCAGCCCTCAGCTGCGATCCAGCCTGTCATCAGAATGCCATCCCAGCGTGGGAGAATTCTCCTGCTCAAGCGCTGACATTACATTATCTCCCTTACATTACAATTAAATGGAATAGCAGGAATTAATATTTTTTTAAGACGTTAATGCCACAGCCATGGTGGTTGTGGCATTACAGTGGTTTCCCAAATCGATGGGAACAGTGCTCACAGTGAAACATGAAAAGCCGGCAATTCATCAGCGGCATATACCGGTGTTATGTTCTGCTACCAGAGCTAAGGAAAGAGAGGAGATCTGTCCCTACGATAGAACTCAGCTTGATCCCTACGATGTAACAGGGAACCTGATCCTGCGATCAGACCTGCTAAAGTCCTCAGCTAGTCTGTACGGAGACCTATAGACGTGGGGAAGGAATCCCTACAAGTACTAGGGACTGGGAGCAAAATGGACACCTCCTAACAGAAATAGTAGCAGACAGACGAACAAACAAAAAATATAGAACACAGAGGTCCGAAGACCAAGCAAACTAACAGAGTTAGATACAGAGCACAGGCTAGCTAAAGAGTAGTAATACAATGAAGTCCAGCAAAGCCAGAAGGGTGGAGCAGGACTAAATAGGCCAACAAGGTCATGTGACCAGCAATAGAAAAAACCTAAGAGCAAGGTTCTAACAACCGGTACCCGACAACTTAGAACAGAAAGAATAGAGTTTCACACATAGATTAGATAGATAGAAACATGTCAGTCACATATATAAGAAGTACAGTGACAGTGTTTGTTACTGTACTTGTCATTTAGTGTTAAAGGATTTATTTAAAAAAATAATAGTGTTTTCATGCACCGTCTCTTTAAAAAAGCTGGCCGGCAATTCAGCATCGGTACCCGACAATTTAGAATAGAAAGAATAGAGCATCACACATAGATTAGATACATAGAAACATGTCAGTCACATATATAATAAGTACAGTGACAGTGTTGGTTACTGTACTTGTCATTTAGTGTTAAAAGAAAGGATTTATTTAAAAAAAAATAGGCATGGGGTTCCCCGTAATTTTAGTCTCTAGCAGAGGTTAAGCAGACGGATGGGGCAGATGCTTGAAGCCTGGGAAGGGGGTAATACCCACGGAGCTTCCCAGGCTACTAATATTAGCCCCCAGCTGAATACCTAGCCTTTACTAGGTATTAAAATGGGGGACCCCAAAAAAAATGACGTGGGGTCCCCCCTATTTTAATAGCTAGCAAAGGCTAGGCAGACAGCTGGGGGCTGATATTAATAGCCCAGGAAGGCTGCCATGAATATTGGCCCCCTCCCAGGCTAGAAACACCAGCCGTCAGCTGCCCCAGAAATAGCGCATCCATAGGATGCGCCAATTCTGGCACTTAGCCTCGCTCGTCCCACTGCCCTGTAGCGGTGGCAGTGGGGTAATAGGGCTGGGGTTGATGTCAGCTTATAATGCCAGCTGACATCAAGCCCAGGTTAGTAATGGAGAGGCGTCTATAAGACACCTCCATTACTAACCCCATAGTGAAAGTTAAAAAAAAACACAAACACCCAGAATAAAGTCCTTTAATTGAAATAAACACACAATTCTTTATTGTTCTAAATTAAACCATACCTACCGTCACGCCCATTCCAGCTGAAGCCAACGATCTCCTGCAATAAAAGTAAAATAATAAAGCAACATCATCCTTACCTTTCATGGTTCCCAGGACGGCTTCAGCTCTGCTACATTCACATGACAGGCTGGACCGCAGCAGAAAGCTGCCATCCAGCCTGTCATCCCGCAGACACTGAGAAGCGCAGGCATGCTTGCGCTCCTCAGTGTCAGGCTGTGACGGCATCCAGATGAGCCGACAATGAACTCAGCTCACCTCATGCACGTCACTGACAGCGTGGAAGAATTCTCCTGCGCTTGCGGTGAGCGTGAGAGACTCGGCTCATCTGGATGCCGTCACAGCCTGACACTGAGGAGCGCAAGCATGCCTGCGCTTATCAGTGTCTGTGGGATGACAGGCTGGATGGCAGCTTTCTGCTGCGGTCCAGCCTGTCATCTCGATGTAGCAGAGCTGGAGCTGTCCTGGGAACCAGCGAAAGGTAAGGATGATGTTGGTTTATTATTTTTCTTTTATTGCAGGAGATCGTTGGCTTCAGCTGGAATGGGCGTGACGGTAAGTATGGTTTAATTTAGAACAATAAAGAATTGTGTGTTTATTTCAATTAAAGGACTTTATTCTGGGTGTTGTGTTTTTTTTAAATACTTTACTAGAAATTCATGGCGGTCATGTCTAATATTGGCATGACCCCATGAATTTCGGGCTTAGGGCCAGCTGATAATGCCAAGCTGGCCCTAACCCCTTTATTACCCAGTGAGCCACCGCACCAGGGCCCTGAATGAGTTGGGTACAGCGCCAGAAGATGGCGCTTCTATGAACGCGCCATTTTCCAGGGTGGCTGCGGACTGCAATTTGCAGCGGGGGGGGGCCAGAAAGCTTGGGCCTCCCTGCGCTGCAGATTCCAGGCCCCGGCTGCCTAGTTGTACCTGGCTGGACACAAAAATAGGGCGAAGCCCCACGCATTTTTTTTTTTAATTATTTCATGAAATTCATGAAATAATTAAGGAAAAAAGGGCTTCCCTATATTGTTGTGTCCAACCAGGTACAAATAGGCAGCTGGTGGTTGGGGGCAGCCCGTTCCTGCCTGCTGTACCTGGCTGGACACAAATATAGTGCGAAGCTCCACGTCAATTTTTTTTTAATTATTTCAGGAAATTCATGAAATAATTAAAAAAAAATTGATGTGGGGCTTCGCCCTATATTTGTGTCCAGCCAGATACAGCAGGCAGGAACGGGCTGCCCCCAACCACCAGCTGCCTATTTGTACCTGGCCGGACACATCAATATAGGGAGGCCCTTTTTTTTTAAATTATTTCATGAAATAATTTAAAAAAAAATTGACGTGGGGCTTCGCACTATATTTGTGTCCAGCCAGGTACAACTAGGCAGCTGGGGGCTGGAATCCGCAGCGCAGGGAGGCCCAAGCTTGAATTTCTAGTAAAGTATTTAAAAATAACACAACACCCAGAATAAAGTCCTTTAATTGAAATAAAGACACAATTCTTTATTGTTCTAAATTAAACCATACTTACCATCACGCCCATTCCAGCTGAAGCCAACGATCTCCTGCAATAAAAGAAAAATAATAAACCAACATCATCCTTACCTTTCGATGGTTTCCAGGACAGCTCCAGCTCTGCTACATCGAGATGACAGGCTGGACCGCAGCAGAAAGCTGTCATCCAGCCTGTCATCCCGCAGACACTGAGAAGCGCAGGCATGCTTGCGCTCCTCAGTGTCAGGCTGTGACGGCATCCAGATGAGACGAGTCTCTCACGCTCACCGCATGCGCAGGAGAATTCTCCCACGCTGTCAGTGACGTGCATGAGGTGAGCTGACTTCATTGTCGGCTCATCTGGATGCCGTCACAGCCAGACACTGAGGAGCACAAGCATTCCTGCGCTTCTCAGTGTCTGCGGGATGACAGGCTGGATGGCAGCTTTCTGCTGCGGTTCAGCCTGTCATCTCGATGTAGCAGAGCTGGAGCTGTCCTGGGAACCATCGAAAGGTAAGGATGATGTTGGTTTATTATTTTTCTTTTATTGCAGGAGATCGTTGGCTTCAGCTGGAATGGGCGTGATGGTAAGTATGGTTTAATTTAGAACAATAAAGAATTGTGTGTTTATTTCAATTAAAGGACTTTATTCTGAGTGTTTGTGTTTTTTTTTACTTTCACTATGGGGTTAGTAATGGGGGTGTGTTATAGACGCCTCTCCATTACTAACCTGGGCTTGATGTCAGCTGGCATTATAAGCTGACATCAACCGCAGCCCTATTACCCCACTGCCACCGCTACAGGGCAGTGGGAAGAGCAAGGCTAAGTGCCAGAATTGGCGCATCCTATGGATGCGCTATTTCTGGGGCGGCTGACGGCTGGTGTTTCTAGCCTGGGAGGGGGCCAATATTCATGGCACCCTTCCTGGGCTATTAATATCAGGCCCCAGCTGTCTGCCTAGCCTTTGCTAGCTATTAAAATAGGGGGGACCCCACGTCATTTTTTTTGGGGTCCCCCATTTTAATAGCTAGTAAAGGCTAGGTATTCAGGTGGGGGTTGATATTAGTAGCCTGGGAAGCTCCGTGGGTATTACCCCCTTAACAGACTTCAAACATCTGCCCCAGCCGTCTGCTTAACCTCCGCTAGAGACTAAAATTACGGGGAACCCCACGCCAATTTTTTTTTTTAATAAATCCTTTATTTTAACACTAAATGACAAGTACAGTAACCAACACTGTCACTGTACTTATTATATATGTGACTGACATGTTTCTATCTATCTAATTTATGTGTGATGCTCTATATTTCTATTCTAAATTGTCGGGTACCGCTGCTGAATTGCCGACCGGCTTTTTCAAAGAGACGGTGCATGAAAACACTGTTATTTTTTTAAATAAATCCTTTAACACTAAATGACAAGTACAGTAAGCAAGACTGTCACTGTACTTATTATATATGTGGCTGACATGTTTCTATCTATCTAATCTATGTGTGAAACTCTATTCTTTCTGTTCTAAATTGTCGGGTACCGGTGTATGCCGCTGCTGAATTGCCAGCTTTTCATGTTTCACTGTGAGCACTGTTCCCATCGATTTGGGCAACCACCTCCCCCAATACATTCTACATTATTGTTAGTTGTTTTCCTTCATGTAGAATTAACCTACAAGGAAAGAAAGGGTTTATTTTCATTCCAATGTTTGTGTCCCATTGACTTGCATTGGTTTCCGGTATCAAAATCGGCGATATCCGATACTTTTTGGGTATCGGCCCGATCCAATCCGATCCGATATTTCCTGATATCGGAAGGTATCGCTCAACACTACTAATGACATCAACACCCTATATAAGGTGTGCTTAATTATTAGGCAACTTCCTTTCCTTTGGCAAAATGGGTCAGAAGAGATTTGACGGGCTCTGAAAAGTCCAAAATTGTGAGATGTCTTGCAGAGGGATGCAGCAGTCTTGAAATTTCCAAACTTTTGAAGCGTGATGACCGAACAATCAAGCGTTTCATGGCAAATAGCCAACAGAGTCGCAAGAAGCGTGTTGGCCAAAAAAGGCGCAAAATAACTGCCCATGAATTGAGGAAAATGAAGGCTGAAGCTGCCAAAATGCCATTCGCCACTTGTTTTGCTGCAACGTTACTGGAGTATCAAAAAGCACAAGGTGTGCGATACTCAGGAACATGGCCAAGGTAAGGAAGGCTGAAAAACGACCACCTTTGAACAAGAAACATAAGATAGAACATCAAGAATGGGCCAAGAAATATCTTAAGACTGATTTTTCAAAGGTTTTATGGACTGATGAAATGAGAGTGACTCTTGATGGGCCAGATGGATGGGCCAGAGGCTGGATCAGTAAAGGGCAGAGAGCTCCACTCCGACTCAGACGCCAGCAAGGTGGAGGTGGGGTACTGGTATGGGCTGGTATCATCAAAGATGAACTTGTGGGACCTTTTCGGGTTGAGGATGGAGTGAAGCTTAACTCCCAGACCTACTGCCAGTTTCTGGAAGACAAGTTCTTCAAGCAGTGGTACAGGAAGAAGTCGGTATCGTTCAAGAAAAACATTATTTTCATGCAGGACAATGCTCCATCACATGCATCCAACTACTCCACAGCGTGGCTGGCCAGTAAAGGTCTAAAAGAAAAAAAATAATGACATGGCCCCCTTGTTCACCTGATCTGAACCCCATAGAGAACCTGTGGTCCATCATAAAATGTGAGATCTACAAGGAGGGAAAACAGTACAGCTCTTGGAACAGTGTCTGTGAGGCTGTGGTGGCTGCTGCACGCAATGTTGATCGAAAACAGATCAAGCAACTGACAGAATCTATGGATGGAAGGCTGTTGAGTGTCATCATAAAGAAAGGTGGCTATATTGATCACTAATTTTTTTGGTTTTTGTTTTTGCATGTCAGAAATGTTTATTTCTAAAATTTTGTGCACTGATATTGGTTTACCTGGTGAAAATAAACAAGTGAGATGGGATTATATTTGGTTTTTATTAAGTTGCCTAATAATTCTGCACAGTAATAGTTACCCACTCCAACTTCCAAAAATATTAAGCTTGGATATTTATGAGTTTTTTGGGTTGATTGAGAACATAGTTGTTGATCAATAATAAAAATAATCCTCTAAAATACAACTTGCCTAATAATTCTGCACACACTGTATATATAACTAGCTATTGAGCCCGTTCTATGCCTGGGTGGCGAGTATTTTTATTGGTATATGGTCTCCCATGCTGGTTTGTGCTCCCCAATCCTGTATACCCCTCACCACTAATCCTGGTATGCATGGCACCCCTCACCCCCAATCCTGGTATGCATGGCACCCCTCACCCCCAATCCTGATATGCATGGCACCCCTCACCCCCAATCCCGGTATGCATGGCACCCCTCATCCCCAGTCCTGGTATGCATGGCACCCCTCATCCCATATCCTGGTATGCATGGCACCCCTCATCCCCAATCCTGGTATGCATGGCACCCCTCATCCCCAATCCTGGTATGCATGGCACCCCTCATCCCCAATCCTGGTATGCATGGCACCCCTCTTCCCCAATCCTGGTATGCCTGGCACCCCTCATGCCCAATCCTGGTATGCATGGCACCTCTCATCCCCAATCCTGGTATGCATAGCACTCCTCATCCCCAATCCTGTATGCATGGCACCCCTCATCCCCAATCCTGGAATGCATGGCACCCCTCATCCGCAATCCTGGTATGCATGGCACCCCTCATCCCCAATCCTGGTATGCATGGCGCCCCTCACCCCCAATCCCGGTATGCATGGCGCCCCTCATTCTGGTATGCATGGCTCCCTCATATCGAATCCTGGTATGCATGGTACTCCATCCCTCATCCCTATCCTGGTATGTATGGTACCCCTCATCCTGGTATGCATGGTACCCCTCATCCCTATCCTGGTATGCATGGCACCCCATCCCTCATCCTGATATACATGGTACCACCCATCCTGGTATGCATGGCCCCCCCAGATCCCTATCCTGGTATGCATGGAACCCCTAATCCCTATCCTTGTATGCATGGTACCCCTCATCCCTATCCTGGTATGCATGGCACCCCTCATCCCAAATCCTGGTACGCATGGCACCCCTCATCCCCAATCCTGGTATTCATGGCACCCCTCATCCCCCAATCCTGGTATGTATGGTACCCAATTCCTCATCCTGGTATACATGGCTTCCTCATCCCCAATCCTGGTATGCATGGTACCCCTCATCCCCAATCCTGGTATGCATGGCAGTCCTCATCCCTATCCTGGTATGCATGGTACCCCTCATCCCCAATCCTGGTATGCATGGCACCCCTCTTCCCCAATCCTGGTGACGCGCCCCTGGGCCTGTGTCGCGCTGCGTTGCGCACGCGGGAGCTTACCCGGAGCCGGATCTGTTGAGGGTTGTAGTCTCGTGGCGGTGACCCGGTCCGTGCCCAGGGAGTCAAACTGAGCGGCGATGTATCAGCGGTAGATGTTGGACGACTACGCCACCCGTTGAGTACAGCTAAGGAGCTGCTGCTGCAGGGCAGACCGCTGAGGCCGGTGGTAGGATTGTGCAGCGTGATAGTATAACCCCCAACGGGAGGGGTATGGCCTCAGGGCAGCCGACGTGGATGATGGGGGTAGCAGGAACCACTCGGAGACGGTACGGTGTAGTTCAGGGTCTTTACTGGTGACAAAGATAGACCCTCCCGGAGTACTGGCTAGCGATTGGGGCCTGGTCAGTCCTTGAGCAGATGGGATCTCCCCTGGCCAGGCGGAGTTGTAGGCCTCCCAAACTAACTGTACTCTTCTGGCTACCTTGCTAGAGGCGGGTATAAGTAGCCCACGTCCCTCAGTGTACCGTGTGGTGCTCACCCGTATGGCCGGTGACTCGGGGCCTTCTAGTAGCTTCCGCTCCACGACGGCGGTGCTGGTCCCATGCGTGTGACCGTGCCTTCGGGTTTCTTGGCCAGAGGACCTGGAATCCCCTGCCTGACGGATTCTGCTGCTGGGTAGGAGTTAGTCCCCACAGCCTCGGACTCCGGGTCCGGTAAGAAATCTTCTCAGTCAGGGTGAGCTCTGCAGCTGCCAGCCCCTGACTCCTTGTAACACTGCTCCCACAGAGCTCCTGATGTTCTGTTCCTATATTTGCTTCTTTTCTCTGTCTCTACTTCTTCTCTACTCACTAACCCTGCCTCAGCCCTAGGTTTATATAGGGGAAGTTCTTCCCCTCCCAGGACTGGGCAGGAGGTGTGGCATGCATAGGATTCCTGACCAAGAGCCCTCCCACCTGCTCTCAGACGTAATATCTCTATCACTGTGGCAACCAGACCCCTGGGGTGTCACATTCCCCCCTAGTGAAATTTAGCACTCCGGGACTAAACATATTTTTAGAAAAACATAACAAGGTATAAACAATAATAATACAATAAGAAAAACACATAAAGATGGTTACGGCGTGTCCGCAACCGGGTGCAGTCTTTGAAGAAAAGCAAGGTGTCCATTTCACCAAAACAGGGAGACGTAACCAGGTAGGGGTCTGTCCTGCCCCGAGTCCTTAACAGTCTTTAGTCCGTCCTGGGTTACGCTCCAACTATGTACAAAGGATTCCCGGTAAATCCACCAAAGACTCCTATAAACAACTAGAAACACATAATTATACACAAGCAACAAGAAAAACAGGTAACCACAAATAAAACAATTTATACACTTCAAATCCTCCAACGTGCGGGTAACTGGCCTCTAGTGGCCCTAGTGGACCTACGGAGCTGACTGTCTGGCCCTGAACTACAGGGTGTAGGAGCTGTCAAGGGTAAATTGGGCAGCTGTCTATGGGCCCTTTGGCTCACTAGGGATATGGCAGGCTCACTGCAAGCAGAGGGTTGATCCTCCTGATCTGCTGGTGTGGGGTCTTCTGCCTCCTGGACCGGCTGTTCTTCCAGCTCTACCTGTTGCTCCGTAGGTGCTTGGGATGCTGGTTGGAGGAAGGTGAGTACGGGTACCACAACTGCACCATTGACTTGAGTCCAAGACCGAGGGAAGTCTCCGAGCACAGTACTAACCATGTCTTCCCTTTCCTCTACGGGTCGAGGGTCTTCTTGTTCCTCTTCAGGGTTCCGTAGCTGTTCGGGACACTTCTTCAGGTGATCCCGGGATACAATGGTTGTGGTTTCACCTCCGTCTTTACTGATGGTACAGACCTTTGGGTTGTCGTTGCTTGAGGGCAGTACAGTGTACGGGTCCTTCTCCCACTGGTCGTCCAACTTGTGGAGCCGTCTTTTTCTCTTCAAGACCTGCTCTCCGGGTACCAGGGGAACAGCGGGAGCATACTGGTTGTAAGTTTTCTCTTGTCTTTCCCTAGCCTGACAGAGACTTCGCTCCACGCTCTCCTGTACTCTCCGGTACTGCTGCTGCCTCTCTGTGTCCCAGTCTGCTTCTGGTGAAGTGTCCTCGGGTGTCAGGACTCCCATTTCCAGGTCAACAGGTAACTTACCAGGTCTCGCCCTCATTAGGTAAGCCGGGGTACAGTTGGTGGAACCTACCGGGATGTGGTTGTATAGGTCCACCAGATCGGGCAGCTTCTCAGGCCACAGACCGCGTTCTTCCAGGGGCAACGTTTTCAGAAGATCCATTACCACCTGGTTCATTTTCTCACAAAGTCCATTAGTTTGCGGATGATAGGGTGTCGTCCTTATCTTCCGGCAGCCATACAGAGTGCAGAATTCTTGGAAGACCTCCGCTTCAAAGGCAGGTCCCTGGTCTGTCAACACTTGGTCCGGGTACCCGTGTGGACGGCAGAAATGCTGCTGGAAGGCTCTAGCTGCTGTTCGAGCTGTTAAGTCCTTGACGGGGACGACAACCAAGAACCGGGAGTAGTGATCCACGATGGTTAGTGCGTAGACGTAGCCACTTCTGCTTGGGGTCAGTTTTACATGATCCAAGGCTACCAGTTCCAACGGCTGCCGGGTGACGATGGACTGCAGGGGAGTCTTCTGGCTGGCACGGTCCTTCCTTCTTAGGTTGCACGGGCCACAGTCTCTGCACCACCTCTCGATGGTTCCCCTCATGCCTACCCAGTGGAACCGCTCGCGCAGCAGGAACTCCAGCTTCTTCCATCCGAAGTGTCCAGCCCCGTCGTGGTATGCCTCCATCACCATGGCTGCGTCTCTTCGTGGCACCACTACTTGCCAGATTAGTTCATGCGTCCGGGAGTTAACCATTCTGTGGCACAACTTCCCCTTGTAAAGGAACAGTCTACTCTTTTCTGCCCACAGTTGCTTGGCTTCCTCCGGAGCGTCTGGGTCAAGGCGAGCCTCTGGCCGAGTCAGCATCTCCTTCACCAGCCGGACGGCAGGGTCACTGTCTTGCGTTTCCGCCCAGTTGTAGTGAGGTAAGGGGTTAAGCGTAGCGCCTTGCTTACTCCTTACCCGATGGGAATACTGGATAGTCCCATGACGGTGAAACGCGGGGAGTTCGACTTCTTCCAGTCCCTCTGGATCTTCTCCTACGTCCGGTAGGTTGGGCATCCTGGACAGGGCGTCCGCGTTGGTATTGGAGCGTCCTGCCCGGTATTTGATGGTGAACTCGTAGTTGGACAGGCGGGCCATCCATCTCTGCTCTAGGGCACCGAGTCTTGCCGTGTCCAGGTGTGTCAACGGGTTGTTATCCGTGTACACGACGAACCGGGAAGAAGCGAGGTAGTGCTTAAAGCGTTCGGTGACTGCCCACACCACTGCCAGGAACTCTAGCTTAAATGAGCTGTAATTCTCAGGGTTTCTTTCGGTGGGTCGCAGTTTTCGGCTGGCGTAAGCGATTACTCGCTCCTTCCCCTGCTGGATCTGGGACAACACGGCTCCTAGCCCGATGTTACTTGCGTCGGTGTAGAGGATAAAGGGCTGGCTGTAATCCGGGTACGCCAGGATTTCATCCCCCGTGAGGGCCATCTTCAGCTGGCGCAAGGACTCTTCTTCCAACTTCTCCCATCTGAAGGGCGGCTTCTGGTTCTTGGCGTTCCGGGACTGGCCTATCAGGAGGTCCTGCATAGGAGCTGCCTTTTTGGTGAAACCGGGGATGAACCTGCGGTAGTAGCCTACCAACCCGAGGAACTGCCGCACTTCTTTTACACTGGAGGGACTTGGCCATTCCTTAATTGCGGTGATCTTATCAGGGTCGGGAGCCACTCCGTCAGCGCTCACCACGTGTCCCAGGTACTGCACCTTTGGTTTCAGGAGGTGACACTTGGAGGGTTTCACCTTTAGGCCGTAGCTTGCCAGAGCTTCGAACGCTTCCGCCAGGTGTTTCAGGTGGTCCTCATAAGTCTTAGAATATACGATGACATCGTCCAGGTACAACAGGACCGTCTCGAAGTTTCTGTGGCCCAGACAGCACTCCATTAATCGTTGGAAGGTTCCTGGTGCGTTGCAGAGTCCGAACGGCATACAGGTAAACTCGCTAAGTCCCATCGGGGTGGTGAATGCGGTCTTCTCCCGGTCCGCCTCTGCTACAGGAACCTGCCAGCACCCACTAGTGAGATCCAAGGTAGAGAAGAAGTTAGCAGATCTTAAAGCAGCCAAAGACTCCTCTATCCTTGGTAAGGGGTACGCATCCTTGTGTGTGATACGGTTGATTTTCCGGTAATCTACACACATCCTCATGGTGTTGTCTTTCTTTTTGACTAAGACTAGTGGAGCTGCCCAGGGGCTACAGCTATCCCTGATCACCCCAGCCTCCTTCATGTCTCTAAGCATCCCCTTGGCGTGTTGGTAGTGTGCAGGGGGTACGGGTCGATACCTCTCTTTTATGGGAGGATGGTCTCCCGTGGGGATGTGGTGTTCTACCCCCTTGACTCGCCCGAAGTCTAACGGGTGTTTACTAAACACTCTCTCGTACTCTTGAACCACCCGATAGACTCCCTGTTTCTGGTGTGAGGGAGTGGAGTCAGTACCCAAATGTAGTTGCTGACACCAGTCCTCCATTGTTTTCTTAGAGCCGTTACCTTCCTCCGGGTGAGATGGAGGCAAGGGTTCCACAGATTGTATAGCATTTTGGTTAATGGTATATAATTTGGCTAGCGTGGCATACCGGGGCAGGTACACTTCCCTCTTCCCGATATTGATTATGCGAACGGGCACCCTCCCATGGCGTACATTAACCACCCCCCGTGCTGTCAAGATGGTGGGCCTACTGTCTGAGTAAACTGGTTCTACCATTGCCTGGTAATCTCTACCTCTCAGACCAATAGCTGCCCGGCACCAAATCATCATTTCACTTTTTGGGGGCATGGCAATAGGGAAAGGGTCACACATTCTCACGTTACCAATCTCACCGCCGGAGAGTTCCACCTGTTGCCGTCGCATCAGTGCCCGGATCTCTTTTTGGAGCACTCGCTGCTCGCCGGAGCTGGCGTTCTTGGCAACCTGCTGTAAAAGGAAAATCACCTCTGCAAGACAATTTTCAATTACATTAGTTCCTAGAGTTATCTTTGGGTGACTCTCGTGTTTGTCAATGTCTACAATGATCAGTCCCTGTGCTGCCAGTTCAACTCTACCAATTTTAATGGTCACCTCTTTAAATCCGATCTGTGGCACGGGCTGACCATTGCTGGCGATGATACTCAAGTCGTCGTCAGGGTAGCGGGTAATATCCGAGTCATTCCAGTACTGCTTGAAGAGCACGTACGGGATGGTGGTGACCTGTGACCCGGTGTCCAGTAGGGCACTCATAGGAATGCCATCCAGTACCACAGGCAAGACTGGACGTCCTCCCACATATTTGTCGCGCCAGTTCGATGGGCCTGATGATCTTTTTCCTAGGGGTTGGCCCTCTACCCTAGGTTGTGCCAGTTTAAAGGACAGTACCTTGCCATATGTCCGGGTTGATTACAGCGGCGGCAGATGGGTCGTCCGTCCTCGTTGTATCGGTCGCTGGGTCTTCCTCTGGCCGGTGGGGTCCTCCTTGGTCGACGCCACGGGATGTCCTCCGGTCCGGATGCCAGCTGGAGCTTCCCTGGAGTGGAAACCTGTAAAGACTGCACAGTTTGGGTTAGCGCAGAAACGCTTTTAGCTAGCTCTTGGACCTGATGGTGCAGGTCTGGAGCCGAGTCATTGTTCAAAGCCTGCGCATCAGCTCCCACAGGACCTGCCGACAAGGGCGCCGCCTCCTGGTGGTAAGTGGTAGTGGGGCGTCTGTGGGTCACAACGCCACCTGGTGCCGGTTCTCGGAGCACCCGGATGGCTCTGTCCTTGAACTGTGCAAATCCCAGATGAGGGTCCTGTAAGGCCATTGCCCGCAACTGGGTTCGGTGGGCATTGCAATATAAACCCTCTATAAATTGTTCAGTTAACAGCCTGTCCTCGTCTCCCACGCCGTCAGGGTCGGTCTGCTTAATGGCTCTCAGGGCTTCTTGTAGGTTTAATGCATAGTCCCTTATACTCTCATGTGCCCGCTGTTTGCACCCGTAGAATCTGAGCTTGATCTCGGCTGAGGTGCGGGTATCAAAGGTGTCCCTCAGCCGGGTTAGTATCCCTGCGACAGTCCTCCCCCCAGGTGGCCAGGACTTTACCTCCCTTCGGGCTGCCCCAGTTAATTGGGCCACCAGGATGCTCACTTTTTGCTCTTCTGTGAGGGGGTACACCTGGAAGAGGCTATCCAGCTTTTCTCTAAAGTCATGCAGGGTATGTGACTCCCCTGAGTACTGGGGTAGCCAGGCTGCCCCCGGGATATAGGGCATGGTGAAAGGCATGACCGCAACAGCGGTGGCGCTGGCGGGGGTTGAAGCGGTGAAGCTCTCCTCCGTATCCGACATCCTTCTCCCCCCTAGTGGACCGTGGCCTACCTTGCGATGATCCTCTTCCGTAGGCCGCGGCTCCGCAGTGGATCGTCAGGGTTGAGGACCTTCCGTCGCGCTCCTGTGACGTCGGCGTCTGCTGGGCTCCTTCCAGGACCTTACGCGACGTCCGGACGTGAGGCGGGGCTTCAGTTCTCGCGCGCTTTCGGAGTCCACACCCCTCTTCTTCCCGCGCGACGTCTTCAAGATGGCGTCCAACGGCGGGAAAACTCCACGGAAGGCGGGAAGAAGGCTGAAAATGGCGCCGGATGGCGGGAATCTTCACCGATGGCGGGAAGAAGGCTGAAGATGGCGCCGGATGGCGGGAATCTTCACCACAGGTAAGTTTGAACAGTCTTTTTCAGGCACGCAGTACCCGGTGGTTGCGGGCACGAAATCCTGCCGACTACGCCAAAAGTTGACGCGCCCCTGGGCCTGTGTCGCGCTGCGTTGTGCATGCGGGAGCTTACCCGGAGCCGGATCTGTTGAGGGTTGTAGTCTCGTGGCGGTGACCCGGTCCGTGCCCAGGGAGTCAAACTGAGCGGCGATGTATCAGCGGTAGATGTTGGACGACTACGCCACCCGTTGAGTACAGCTAAGGAGCTGCTGCTGCAGGGCAGACCGCTGAGGCCGGTGGTAGGATTGTGCAGCGTGATAGTATAACCCCCAACGGGAGGGGTATGGCCTCAGGGCAGCCGACGTGGATGATGGGGGTAGCAGGAACCACTCGGAGACGGTACGGTGTAGTTCAGGGTCTTTACTGGTGACAAAGATAGACCCTCCCGGAGTACTGGCTAGCGATTGGGGCCTGGTCAGTCCTTGAGCAGATGGGATCTCCCCTGGCCAGGCGGAGTTGTAGGCCTCCCAAACTAACTGTACTCTTCTGGCTACCTTGCTAGAGGCGGGTATAAGTAGCCCACGTCCCTCAGTGTACCGTGTGGTGCTCACCCATATGGCCGGTGACTCGGGGCCTTCTAGTAGCTTCCGCTCCACGACGGCGGTGCTGGTCCCATGCGTGTGACCGTGCCTTTGGGTTTCTTGGCCAGAGGACCTGGAATCCCCTGCCTGACGGATTCTGCTGCTGGGTAGGAGTTAGTCCCCACAGCCTCGGACTCCGGGTCCGGTAAGAAATCTTCTCAGTCAGGGCGAGCTCTGCAGCTGCCAGCCCCTGACTCCTTGTAACACTGCTCCCACAGAGCTCCTGATGTTCTGTTCCTATATTTGCTTCTTTTCTCTGTCTCTACTTCTTCTCTACTCACTAACCCTGCCTCAGCCCTAGGTTTATATAGGGGAAGTTCTTCCCCTCCCAGGACTGGGCAGGAGGTGTGGCATGCATAGGATTCCTGACCAAGAGCCCTCCCACCTGCTCTCAGACGTAATATCTCTATCACTGTGGCAACCAGACGCCTGGGGTGTCACACTGGTATGCCTGGCACCCCTCATGCCCAATCCTGGTATGCATGGCACCCCTCATCCCCAATCCTGGTATGCATGGCACTCCTCATCCCCAATCCTGTATGCATGGCACCCCTCATCCCCAATCCTGGAATGCATGGCACCCCTCATCCACAATCCTGGTATGCATGGCACCCCTCATCCCCAATCCTGGTATGCATGGCGCCCCTCATCCTGGTATGCATGGCTCCCTCATATCCAATCCTGGTATGCATGGTACTCCATCCCTCATCCCTATCCTGGTATGTATGGTACCCCTCATCCTGGTATGCATGGTACCCCTCATCCCTATCCTGGTATGCATGGCACCCCATCCCTCATCCTGATATACATGGTACCACCCATCCTGGTATGCATGGCCCCCCCCAGATCCCTATCCTGGTATGCATGGAACCCCTAATCCCTATCCTGGTATGCATGGTACCCCTCATCCCTATCCTGGTATGCATGGCACCCCTCATCCCAAATCCTGGTATGCATGGCACCCCTCATCCCCAATCCTGGTATGCATGGCACCCCTCATCCCCCAATCCTGGTATGTATGGTACCCAATTCCTCATCCTGGTATACATGGCTTCCTCATCCCCAATCCTGGTATGCATGGTACCCCTCATCCCCAATCCTGGTATGCATGGCACTCCTCATCCCTATCCTGGTATGCATGGTACCCCTCATCCCCAATCCTGGTATGCATGGCACCCCTCATCCCCAATCGTGGTATGCATGGCACCCCCTCATCCCCAATCCTGGTATGCATGGCACCCCTCATCCCCAATCCTGGTATGCATGGCACCCCTCATCCCCCAATCCTGGTATGTATGGTACCCAATTCCTCATCCTGGTATGCATGGCTTCCTCATCCCCAATCCTGGTATGCATGGTACCCCTCATCCCCATTCCTGGTATGCATGGCACTCCTCATCCCTATCCTTGTATGTATGGTACCCCTCATCCTGGTATGCATGGCACCCCATCCCTCATTCTGGTATGCATGGTACCCCGCATCTCTATCCTGGCATGTAAGATACCCCTCATCCTGGTATGCATGGCACCCCATCCTGGTATGCATGGCACCCCATCCCTCATTCTGGTATGCATGGTACCCCGCATCCCTATTTTGGTATGTATGGTACCCCTCATCCTGGTATACTTGACACCCCTCATCCCAATTCTGGTATGTATGGCCTCCTCATCCCTCAATCCTGGTATGCATGGTACCCCGTATTCCTATCCTCGTATGCATGGTACCCCTCATCCCTATTCTGGTATGCATGGTATCCCTCATCCTGGTATGCATGGCACCCCATCCCTCATCCTGGTATGCATGGCACCCCATCCTTCATCCTGGTATGCATGGTATCCCACATCCCTATTTTGGTATGTATGGTACCCCTCATCCTGGTATACATGACACCCCTCATCCCAATTCTGGTATGTATGGCCTCCTCATCCCCCAATCCTGATATGCATGGCACCGAACCCCTCATCCTGGTATGCATGGCTCCCTCATCCCCAATCCTGGAATGTATGCCCCCCTCATCCCTATCCTGGTATGCATGCCATTCCTCATCCCCCAATCCTGGTATGCATGGCACCACATATTCCTATTCTGGTATGCATGGTATGTGGCGCCCCTGAGGGTTCGGTCGCCACAGAGGTACTGCATCTCATCCAGAGGTGTGGTATCTCACTCTCAGGTAACGAAGGAGTACGGCTCAGGACCCTAACACCTGCATCCAACACATACCCGCAGTGGGGGTAGGGCGAGATTGCTCCTAAGGGAGAGCACAGTCCCGGGTCCCTAGCTGAGGGGCAGGAACTATGTAGTGGGTGTGGGTGGAGGAAGTAGCTTAGGGGAGCACATGTGTGGAAGGTATAAAAAGGGGAGTCATCTTAGAAAGACAAGTCAGTTCAGTCTGAGGAGAGAGAAAGAACAATCTACAGTGAGAGGAGTGGAGCAGGGCTCTGCAGGAGCTCTGCTCAGGCTGAGGGCCTGAGGAGAGGCCCAGGACTGGAGAAAGAGGAGAGGGAGCAGGAAGGGCTCCAGGAATGGAAGAAGGGACCCCAGGGGTACGGGCAGTGCTGGAGGCCACCTGTACGCCCGAATCTGCCAGGAGGTGGAGGGGTCAGACCACACAATGGGGACCGGTCCCTCAACTAGCAGAGAACTGTATGTCTTAACTAGAAACCGGAGGCTGCAGTATGTCAAGTCCTGCAGCCAACAGTCCATATCAGTCTCACCAAGAAGGCAGCTATATAGGACCCAGGGGACGGACCAGATGTCGCCCGACAAGGCCCGCAGGTACCGGATTGGGACACTAGGTATGAGGTGCAGGGAGACAGCCAGAGAGAAGACACAGAAGGGGGTCCTGCTAAGTACTCTGGAGATATCTGAGGGTGGACTGAACCCCTCCCTGAGTAAGCGCAGCACGACGAGGGAAGTTACTTTGGCGCTTGTAACTTGGACTGCAATAACTGTGAGTAAAGACCCTGAGGACTGCACTTCATTGTCTCTGTGATTATTGCTGCGCCATCAGCCCCTGCACTACAACGCCCAGCATAACCTATTACATCTACACTGCCCTGGAGCTAAGCTCTACCTGTGGATAGCCACACCATCCCTGCTGCAGTAACATCAGCTCCACAGGACCTGCTCCACAACGGCGGCTCCCTTTAGCAGCATACCACAGGTGGCATCACGAACTTTATAAACTATCATCCCCTGTAAATATTCCCCTATTGAATGACCGCCCTGGGTCACGGACCGGGTCACCGCCACTGTGACATCTCCCAGCAACTACCGGCCCGGCACTGGGTACCCCATGGCCCTGGGGGCGCGTCAGGTACCCCTCATCCCTATTCTGGTATGCATGGTACCCCTCATCCTGGTATGCATGGCACCCCATCCATCATCCTGGTGTGCATGGTACCCCGCATTCCTATCCTGGTATGCATGGTACTCCTCATCCCCAATGTTGGTATGCATGGCACCCCTCACCCCCCAATCCTGGTATGCATGGCACCCCTCATCCCTCAATCCTGGTATGCATGGTCTCCTCATCCCCCAATCCTGCTATGTATGGTACCCCTCATCCCCCAATCCTGCTATACATGGTACCCCTCATCCCTATTTTGGTATGCATGGTCCCCTCATACCCCAATCCTGGTTTGTATGGTCCCCCCACCCCTCAATCCTGGTATGCATGGTCCCCTTACCCCTTAATCCTGGTATGCATGGTCCCCTCATCCCCCAATCCTGGTATGTATGGTTCCCCTCATCCCCCAATCCTGATGTGTGGCCCCCTCATTCCCCAATCCTGGTATGTGTGGCCCTCTCATCCCCCAATCCTGGAATGTGTGGCCCCCTCATCCCTTTCACGCTGCACACATACAAAGAAAAAACACTTATACTCACCTTTCTTCCCTGTGCTCCAGCGCTGCGGTGTCCTGTTCTGCCGGAGGCCAGGGGAGGAGTGTGGTGACCGAGTACGCGCGTGCCCATACCACGCTGTCCGGCGTCATTTTGCTGAAGACACACTGCAAATGTGTCTTCAGTAAAATGGCGCCGGACAGCGCTATGCGCATGCGCTGACTCCGACGCCTTCACTCCTGCCCCGGTCTCCGGCGAGACGAGGGGCGCCACGGCAATGCTCCTCCCGGTCAGGTAAGTATGTAAGTATGGCGCCGGAGATCGCAGTACGCGTTCAGTGTCTACACATACCGTGATCTCTGGAGCCATACACTCCTCTTACCTGTAACGGCTCCGTGCGTTCTTCGGTCTGGAGCCAGACTGCGCGTCGCAGACTATAGAGGCTTCAGACAGAGGGACACTTGCAGCATTATATTATAGATAGATATATAATAAATAGATAGAATAGATAGATATCCTGTAGATATATAATTTCACAAACCCCCTACATAAACTTAGCTAGCACCATTTAGTGCTTTTCATGTGGCACTAAAGGGTGTTTAGCCTGGTTTAACCTAATAAATAAATAAATCGTTTAAAAAAATTACGTTGGGTCCCCCCTATTTTTGATAACCAGAAAAGGTAAAGCAGACAGCTGAGAGCTGATATTATCATGCTGGTAAAGTCTATGGTTATTGGATCCTTCCCAGACTAAAAATACGAGCCATCAACCGCCCCAGCATCACAATTCTGCCACTTTGCTTTGCGTCTTCCAGATTTCCCTGGTGTGTTGGCAATCGGGGTAATGGTAGTTGGGGTTGATGTCAGCTGTGAACTGTCCCAAAACACAGCTGTCATCAAGCTCTGGTATTAGCAATGGAGAGGTGTCTATCAGACACCCCCATTACTAACCCAGTAAGTAAAAAGAAAAAAACATACGCAAAAAAATATTTTATTTTAAAAAACACTCCCCGACTCTTTCCCTGGTTCACCAATTTATTTAAAAAAAAAAACATGGTGGTCCGATGTAGTCCACAAATGGAAACCTGAAATACATAAAAAGAAAGAAATAGAGACTGAGACTGTCCCTCGTTCATCAATTTATTAGAAAGCAAAGTTCCTACGCAGATCCAACATAGTCCAGCACTTCCTCACGGCGTTCCTTGATTCTGGCGATCAAAGGCTATGGAGCCTCGTTCTGAGGCTCCATAGGCTTTGAGAAGCTGCCACTCTTTGCTCCTTCTGCGCTCCACGAGACCCGACAACTGTAATGAGGAAAAACTCTCAGATGTGCAAGCATGTAACCGGATGCAACGTGCAGACAAAGACAAAGTGGAAGAAACCAATAAAACTATTTATTTAACTGATGTGGCAGGAAATTGCAGTAATTATAGCAACAGTAAATAATGCAAAACAGGGTAATTACAGCATGAAATATAAAATATCAGATATAAATGACTCCTCAGGTTCACTCTATTATAACAGTCTCTTGGTATATGTCCTTATAACTTCTGACAGGGGTGATAATCCCGGTACCATAAAAGACACTGTACTATCTCTTCTTCCAACACAGCCCCAGCAGGGGCCTCTGGTTCTTCCTGCTAGGCCACAAGTCCTCCTGACAAAGTCCAACAAGGCTCACTTGGCCGCTTTCGCTTCAATCAACCCCTGCCCTTTCTGTTGTACTAGCCCAGACCAACCCCTGTACCGTATGTCAGTGCTGAAAGCAAAAGCCAGGCTCACTTGCGCCTTCCATTCACCACCGCAGGCGTTCACCCTCCTCACGGATCTTCGGTGCTTGACCAACAGAGGATGTCTCTCGTACCGGCGGGATGAGGGGTGGGCCTCAGCTCTTGACTGGCGTAGTCTGAACTCCAGGTCTTGACCGGTGCAGGTCTGGATTTTTGGACCTTGACCGGCGTAGTCTGGGCTCCAGAACTTGCCTGGTATAGATCGGATCTTCGGCTCTTGACCGGCGTTGTCTGGATTCTGCCTGGGTTCTGTTTCAGGGGCGCGTCACAACCCGCTGCCTTGGGTTTTCTATCACAGCCTGTCACCTCGGCCTCAGCATCTCCCTTGACACATGTCCTGTACGTTCCTTCACTTGGTGCCAAATCTGCTCCTGTTTTGGTGCACTGGCTTTTTATATCAGGGAACTGCATCATCAAGGTCACCTGATCAAGTGCTCCATCCAAACTCTTCCTTCCTGAAACTCTCCCTTTCACAGGGTCCCATTTGGACAGTAGATGACAGTCTTCTTGCACAAATGCCACACAGCGCTGGGGATTCTTGTCTTTTATGGCACACCTTCTTACGGATGAACACTGCCTCATTGAATAACATTGGTGTGAGTGCAATGTGATTTTTGATCACATTACACTTGGCGTATTTATATGCAGATGTGAACAAAGCCTTAGACCGAGGCTTGCGTCTCTGTGGCGCCCCTGAGGGTTCGGTCGCCACAGACGTATTACATCTCATCCAGAGGTGTGGTATCTCACTCTCAGGTAAGGAAGGAGTATGGCTCAGGACCCTAACACTACATCCACTACACCACATTTCCGGGGGACAGGGCGATAATGCTCCTACGTAGAGCACAAGTGTCCCTGATCCCTGGCTGGAGTGGGGGGAACCACCTAGAGAGGGGGAACTAGGTAGTGGATGGATGGAGGACGTAGATCCTGGGAGCACTGGAGTAGGGAGTATAAAAGTAAGGAACCATTTTGGTTCAGGGAGTCAGTGGTCAGTGGTGGTGAAGAGTCAGAGGAGGAAAGTGACAGGGGCAGGGGCTCTGTATGAGCTCTGCTCCACAGGCAGGTCTAGTTAAGAGGCCTGAGCCTGAAAGGAGAAGAGAGGCAAGGGGAGCAGGAAGGCTCCAGGACAGGAACCGAAGGGACCCTTGGGGTACGGCCGTGCAGCCGCCACCTGTACCGCCACCGCTGCCAGGAGGTAGGGGGGTCAGGCCAGAAGAAGGGAACCGGGTCCTTCAACCAGCAGAGACTACAGGGCTCAACTGGGAACCGGAGGCTGCAGCACTTCAAGTAGAGCAGGCCGTCCACACCAGCCACTAGGAAAGTAGCCACGTAGGGCCAGGGGACGGAACACACGTCGCCCGCCAAGGCCCGAGGACACTGGACAGAGGTGCTGCTAGGTGTGAGGTACAAGGAGAGAGGACACACTGAAGGGGGTCCTGCTAAATGCTCCAGAGATACCTGAGGGTCGACCGAGCCCCTTACTGCGTGAGCACAGGACGCCGTGGGCTCTTACACTGGCCCTATAACTGGAACTACTTAAACCGTGAGTAAAGGATCTGGGACTGCATCGTGTGGACTCTGTGATTATTCTTGCACCGTGACATCTTGCACCATCACCACCATCATCTATACACGCTGCCCTGAAGCTATACTCTTCCTGTGGGGAGTTACACTACCTTGCTGCACATACCACCAGCTTCAGCGGACTGCTCCGCAGCGGCGGTTCCTAATAACCGCATTCCACAGGTGGTGTAGTCGGACTATATAAACAGATACACATTGACTACCCTGGTTTGACCGCCCTGGGTCACGGACCGGGTCACCGCCACGGTGACTACTACCCCCAGCATCTACAAGACCCGGCTCCGGGTACCCCCGGGACCCAGGGGGCGCGTCATCTCCACCATGGTTTGTGTGCAAAGAACGATTGTTAAGCCTCATTCAGATGCCCATTTTTCACCTACAATGTAGAACTTGTACCTATTAGCCTACATTCCCACGATGAGCTTTTGGTGCGCATATTTTTGCAGCGCCAGCAGGGAACAATGACAAGGGCAGCGTTCAGCACCCGGCGCTTGGGAACAGCGCTAACTGTACCGCTGATTCCCAGGCGCCCCGATACGTGTGATTCTGATGCGGCACACGGGCAGCACACGTGTGCCACACGGACACACAGACATGGATATCTCCAGTACTGTTTTTTCCAGTACCGGAAATATCCGGACGAGTGAAACCGGCCTTAGAGGTTGCAGCAGGTAGGAAGCGAGCTGTGCACAGATCTCCACAGAATGGAGAGAGGGAGACACTCATACAAGAGAATTGTCTGAAACTTGAATCAGACAACAAACTGCATATCAGGTGGTCTGAAAAAGAATGAAGGGATGAAGATTACAGACTGAAGTTTAGTGCAATTAGCTAACCACTAATGTTTGAAAATATTTTTTTTCATGTCAAAGGTGTCCATGGCCTTAAGAACAGCAGGCAATTGGCACAGTTTTACAGATCCATACAACATGAATTTAAAATACAGCACTGTGCATAGGGCTTTATGTTGGAGCATCAGAGTGCATATGCATGAGATGAAATGTATGGGATGCTGTTTACAGGGTACCTAAACTTTTACAGAATTTTTGATATTTTGCACATTCTAATTAGAAGCACCAATCCCGCAAACACAGATGTGGTGTATGACGCGCCCAGGGGATGGGGGCGACTTGGTGCCCGGGCCTTGTTGTTAGTTTTGGGGATGCCGTGGTGGCCGGCTCCCAGGGCCGTACCCTGGGGTCACTCTTAAAAGCAAGGAATAATGGGGGAAAGGTGTATGGGAGAGGGGAAAGTTTGTGACGCCACCCGTGGTGTCTGGTGAGACTCACCAGCACTGCTACAGTCCTCTGAGGCCGGTGATCAGGCAGCTTAGTTGGTATGGCTCCCCACAGGTGGAGCGGGGCCTCAGGGCAGCATAGGAGTAGGGATGCAGGACAGAGGTGACCCAGCCGGGTCAGAGGAAGAATAGGCACACTCACAACAGTTCACTTCAGTACCTTTACTGGTGGTGTTTCAGGCATGAAGCAGGGCACTGTAGGGTGAAGGGTGCATTTCGGGACACTCCCCAGTGAGCGGGTGTGGGGCCTTCTGCTTCTTGCCTTTTCCTGATAAGTTTATGACCAGCCTGGAGCTAGGCCTAACTTGGTCTCTGTCTTGCACCTGCTGACCTGGTGGTAGGGCCTTCTGTTGGAGATCACACTCCCCGGTCTCTTGGGCCTCAGTGACTCCTGACCCTGGTATAACGGTCAGCTTTTGGTGTTCCTGGGACATATAGTTCGCCAGGGGTCCCGGTAGTTTCTGCTGGTCGTAGAGATCCCTGCAGACGCAGACCTGGTGTCCGGTATATGAACTTTGGGTGAGCTGGCTAAGCTCCTCTGCCCCCTATGTAGCTCGCTTACTCCACTTGCCTTCGGCCGCGCTCGGGGCCCTCACTAGGCTTCACACTGGCAGTAGGCTACTCTTCACCGCTCTTACGGCGTCGGCATGCCTTGGGCTCACTAACTGAGCTCCCTGAGTCTGAGCCGGACTGACTTTAGACTGCTGACTAGACAGCCTCCCAGACTAGACTGAACTGCCTAGCTCCACCTTCCCTTTTTATATCCCTATCCGGGCTCCCTCTGGTGGTCTGAGGTGGAAGGTGGAGGTGTGTGTATGCTGTGAGGGCATCTTGTGGAGGAATCCATCCATGCACCCCTCTAGGATCTGTGGCACCAATGCACAGCAGGGCGCCACATGTACAGTTCAAAAGACAATCTACGGAGTCCATACACCACTCTGTTCTCTTGAGTGTTTCTGCCACTTGGGATGAGCAAGTGGTTGAATCTCAGAACCCAGACTCCCACGATCAATAGATCTAAATAGGGGCTACAACATATAAAATATTATTATAAAGTATTTGTAAGCCATAACCCAGGAGTGGGTGAAAAATGCAGAAATGGTGGAAATATTTCAATTATACTTTTCTTCTCATTGTTTTACTCCTGGTTTTGCCTTACAAATGCTGATGTAAAATACTGACCAAATACTGAATGTGTGAACATGGCCTTACCATGAGGTTTCCAAAATTGCAGCAAATAAATTGCCTAAAGGTGAGCTCACACAGATTTTTTAGAAGTTTTTGGAGCAGAAATTCTCCAAAAACCAAAATGAGTTAAAAAACCACAAGTTTTGATTGAAGTACTCCATGGCGTTCTCATTGAGCTTTGCCAGAGAAAGACTCTTCAGGAATCAGCAGCATTTTTGTGTCCTGAAGTGCCTTTTTCTGGCAACTTTTCTATCTTTTTTTTTTTTGTCTTCGTGGTTTTGGTTTTTATTTGGAGAGGTGGGGGTTTGTACATTTTGAAATAACTTTTGACTTCCAAGCAGAAGCTGCCTTAATAATGGTCAGGTCACTTCTTTTAGCAGCTTTATGGCATTCGAATCCTGAGGTGATTAAAAGACGCTCATAAAGAGTGAACATATGCACTGCAAGTCTTTCTAGCATTGCAATGTGTATGTTCATTCTATTTAACAATTTTTAACTGTTTTTTCAGGCAGAATCTACATGAAAAAGTCATTGTGTGCACATACCATCAGGGTCACTCTTTCGAGTCTCCTGAAGGAAAACACTCCAAACTGGGCACTGTCCAAAAACGTTTACAATAAGCAAATCCTCAGGTTGGAACCCCCGGAGAAAAAATGGGGTGAAGCATACACATCCCAATTAGATTATATATAATAAGAATTTTATTAAATAGCTAAAATGAAGTAATGAAAATAGAGAATAAAAGGCAAGGTAATTCCATGTAATGGGACAGGGTGTAGTACAGGTAGTTTGATAAGCATTAAGTACAGTATATGAGATGTATATAGAAGAACGATGGTTAAATATGTATAAGGTACAGGTATGCCACAAAATGCAATAAACATATAACTGTATTTTCACTTATAGAGGAAACAAGGAGGGAGCATTAGATCAAAAGTAATTAACATATCGAAAAAGTTTATTATATCAAAATAGTTTAAAATATGTTATAGTATAGATATAGTCATATACATAGATTCAGGACATAAACTAAGTACAGAAGGTTTTAAGAGACCTATGAGCTGGACTATTAGATTGTTTTTTCCTTTCTCCCCTCTTCCCCTTTTAAGTCCAAGGTAAGAAATCTTACATAGTATAGGGGAGGTATAGAGGGTTTCCCTATGATTTATATAAGAAGTATGTTGTTGTGACGTCCTCATTCTCGAAGGAGCCCTTTTAGTTTACCCTAGGTTATGGGGGACTCGGAGTAGGGTCCTGTGATGAAGAGATGGGATGTAGCCTTGGCCCGGACCCGACCCGTGCTCAGGGCCGTCACATGAAAAGGAAGATGTTGTGGGTAGAGATGAGCGTTGTTCTACTCGAACTGTTCGCCAATCTCAAATTCGAGCTGTTTTGGGCGGTGTTCGAGCCGTTCGGCGAACACGAACGATTTGAGAAAAATTCGGCTGTTTGAGGTTATGTTCGATAACTGTTCGTGCACCAAAATCATAACTGGATTTTTTCTCAGTAATGATGAAAATTAATGTTAATACGCAGTTTGAGTGTACAGCGGGGCGGGGGAGGGGCAGGGGATGGATCTCTGCAGGAATAATGAAGATCTCCATTTTTTTTTCTCTTTCCCGCATTTACAGTGGGGAGGTGCAATCTGTCAGCCTATCAGCAGCGCACACACGGAGCGAAGTGCTTTTTTTCACACAAGCAAGGGCATGTGTCATTGGCAGTGTATGTCACATGTCCTTGCCCTATAAGACCAAGCCATTTTCCCCGTCGCCACCATTTTCTCACTGCTGCAGCTGCGTGTTAGACGGCACCGCTGTTGCTGTGTGCGCTATACCTTGATAATTTCAAGCCAATTTTTGCACAAATCTACAGATAGCTTGGGAGTAGGGAATAGTTGTGATTGCAGTCCTTTTAAGGACTAGGTTACAGCATTTCCTACAACTTTTATCAGGCAGGTCTGTGCTCTTAAATAGATAGATTGTGGGAGTAAAGACTAATTGTAATTGGAGTCCTTTTCAGGACTAGGTTACATCAGTTCCTATCAGTTTTTGCCAGGCAGGTCTGTGCCAGTGCTGTGCAAGTTTTTTTCACAGCATTTGGCTGAATCTAGCAAAGCTAATCCTTTTTGGCCTATTGCAGAGTGTGTTAGTCAGTGGAGTAGCCTATCTGTGCTGCAAGATATACCACCTGTGTATAGAATACCAATTTTTTTACTGCACCTAGTGAAGTAAAATCTTTTGGGCATAGCATCATTCTATTAGTCCATCTATACTGACCTCCATCAGGTTGCAAATTGAATATAATTTTTTTCTGCATCTAGCTCTGAAAAAATATTTGGCCTTCTAGCCGTGTGTGGGACTTTCTCTATTAGTCCATCTATACTGACCTCCATCAGGTTGCAAACTGAATATATTTTTTTCTGCATCTACCTCTGAAAAAATATTGGGCTTGTAGCTGTGTGTGGGACTTGTTCTATTAATCCATCTATACAGACCTCCATCAGGTTGCAAACTGAAAATATTTTTTTTCTGCATCTACCTCTGAAAAAATATTTGGGCTTCTAGCTGTGTGTGGGACTTGTTCTATTACTCCATCTATACTGACCTCCATCAGGTTGCAAATTGAATGTAATTTTTTCTGCATCTAGCTCTGAAAAAATATTGGGCTTCTAGCTGTGTATGGGACTTGTTGTATTAGTCCATCTATACTGACCTCCATCAGGTTGCAAACTGAATATATTTTTTTCTGCATCTACCTCTGAAAAAATATTGGGCTTCTAGCTGTGTGTGGGACTTGTTCTATTAATCCATCTATACAGACCTCCATCAGGTTGCAAACTGAATATAATTTTTTTCTGCATCTAGCTCTGAAAAAATATTTGGCCTTCTAGCAGTGTGTGGGACTTTCTCTATTAGTCCATCTATACTGACCTCCATCAGGTTGCAAATTAAAAATAATTTTTATCTGCATCTAGCTCTGAAAAAATATTTGGGCTTCTAGCTGTGTGTGGGACTTGTTCTATTACTCCAACTATACTGACCTCCATCAGGTTGCAAACTGAATATAATTTTTTTCTGCATCTAGCTCTGAAAAAATATTTGGCCTTCTAGCAGTGTGTGGGACTTTCTCTATTAGTCCATCTATACTGACCTCCATCAGGTTGCAAACTGAATATAATTTTTTTCTGCATCTAGCTCTGAAAAAATATTTGGCCTTCTAGCAGTGTGTGGGACTTTCTCTATTAGTCCATCTATACTGACCTCCATCAGGTTGCAAATTAAAAATAATTTTTATCTGCATCTAGCTCTGAAAAAATATTTGGGCTTCTAGCTGTGTGTGGGACTTGTTCTATTATTCCATCTATACTGACCTCCATCAGGTTGCAAATTGAATATAATTTTTTTCTGCATCTAGCTCTGAAAAAATATTGGGCTTCTAGCTGTGTGTGGGACTTGTTGTATTAGTCCATCTATACTGACCTCCATCAGGTTGCAAACTGAATATATTTTTTTCTGCATCTACCTCTGAAAAAAATATTGGGCTTCTAGCTGTGTGTGGGACTTGTTCTATTAATCCATCTATACAGACCTCCATCAGGTTGCAAACTGAATACAATTTTTTTCTACATCTAGCTCTGAAAAAATATTTGGCCTTCTAGCAGTGTGTGGGACTTTCTCTATTAGTCCATCTATACTGACCTCCATCAGGTTGCAAACTGAATATAATTTTTTTCTGCATCTAGCTCTGAAAAAATATTTGGCCTTCTAGCAGTGTGTGGGACTTTCTCTATTAGTCCATCTATACTGACCTCCATCAGGTTGCAAATTAAAAATAATTTTTATCTGCATCTAGCTCTGAAAAAATATTGGGCTTCTAGCTGTGTGTGGGACTTGTTGTATTAGTCCATCTATACTGACCTCCATCAGGTTGCAAACTGAATATATTTTTTTCTGCATCTACCTCTGAAAAAATATTGGGCTTCTAGCTGTGTGTGGGACTTGTTCTATTAATCCATCTATACAGACCTAAATCAGGTTGCAAACTGAATATAATTTTTTTCTGCATCTAGCTCTGAAAAAATATTTGGCCTTCTAGCAGTGTGTGGGACTTTCTCTATTAGTCCATCTATACTGACCTCCATCAGGTTGCAAACTGAATATAATTTTTTTCTGCATCTAGCTCTGAAAAAATATTTGGCCTTCTAGCAGTGTGTGGGACTTTCTCTATTAGTCCATCTATACTGACCTCCATCAGGTTGCAAATTAAAAATAATTTTTATCTGCATCTAGCTCTGAAAAAATATTGGGCTTCTAGCTGTGTGTGGGACTTGTTGTATTAGTCCATCTATACTGACCTCCATCAGGTTGCAAACTGAATATATTTTTTTCTGCATCTACCTCTGAAAAAATATTGGGCTTCTAGCTGTGTGTGGGACTTGTTCTATTAATCCATCTATACAGACCTCCATCAGGTTGCAAACTAAATATAATTTTTTTCTGCATCTAGCTCTGAAAAAATATTTGGCCTTCTAGCAGTGTGTGGTACTTTCTCTATTAGTCCATCTATACTGACCTCCATCAGGTTGCAAACTGAATATTTTTTTTTCTGCATCTACCTCTGAAAAAATATTTGGGCTTCTAGCTGTGTGTGGGACTTGTTCTATTAGTCCATCTATACTGACCTCCATCAGGTTGCAAATTGAATATAATTTTTTTCTGCATCTAACCCAGCCAATAGTTTTGGCCTAATACTACAGTTTGGCCACTCAGCTCTGCTCGGTTCCCATCCATTGTTTTTTTGTGCAAACAACTCCAGAGTTGTGAATTAGTTAGCCACCAAAATGAGTGGAAAAAGGCCTGCTGCTGGTGGAAATGGGAATAGGCGTGTTGGGAAGGGGAAAAAAGGTTGTGTCCGTGGGGTAGGTGTTAAAGCAACAGTAACATCTGCAGAAGAAAGACCATCTTCCAGCCAAACTAAAATGTCTACTTCTTTTAGCGGACAATGTGATAAGATCCCTTTCTTACGGCCACGCCAATCGCTACAAATTCCAGATGAGGCACAAAAACAGCAGGTGCTTCAACGGATATCAAGTGCTCCTTTAAGTGGGCTCTCCTCCACATCAACTTCAACATCACAAATACTCCAGTCCTCAAAGGTGTCACCCCAATCGCACTTGCTTCCTCACAGCTCCCAAATCTCCAGCTGCCCGTCTGAGTATGAGGTAGAACAGATGGTTGAGTCTGCAGAGCTGTTTACTCATACTATAGCCTGGGAATCAGAGGTCGACTCCAGCGCTTCTGTGAATCCAGACGAGGAAATAATCTGCACTGATGCCCAGAATCTTTATGAGTCGGATCCAGGACCAGACGCAGAAGGTTCTGACCATAATGTAGACCCTCATTCCCAAACTGTAACTCCTGTTGGTGGAGACAATGAGGAAGACGATGATGAGACTCAAATACCTGATTGGAGCGACAACTTTAGTTTTTTGTCAGGGCAGGAACAGGTTGGCTCTGAGGACGACGGGTGTGATAACGCACAGGGTGATGATGATGAGGTTGGAGATCCCACTTACTGTCAACCCACAGTCAGCCAAGAGATGAGGTCAGCAGAGGAGGTGGAGGAAGTGTTATGTTCTGCTACCAGAGCTAAGGAAAGAGAGGAGATCTGTCCCTACGATAGAACTCAGCTGAATCCCTACGATGTAACAGGGAACCTGATCCTGCGATCAGACCTGCTAAAGTCCTAAGCTAGTCTGTACGAAGACCTATAGATGTGGAGGAGGAATCCCTACAAGTACTAAGGACTGGGAGGAATATGGGACACCTCCTAACAGAAATAGTAGCAGACAGACGAACAAACAAAATATAAAGAACATAGAGGTCAGTAAACCAAGCAAACTAACAGAGCAAGACACAGAGCACAGGCTAGCTAGAAAGTAGATATACAATGAAGTCCAGCAAAGCCAGAAGGGCGGAGCAGGATTAAATAGGTCAACAAGGTCATGTGACCAGCAAAGGAAAAAACCTAAGAGCAAGGTTCTAACAGTACCCCCCCTTCTAAGAGGATCCTCCGGATCCCCTAGGACCAGGCTTATCAGGAAATCTCCTGTGAAACGCTCTGATAAGTCTGGACGCGGAAACATCATCTGACCTCACCCAAGAGTTATCCTCGGGTCCGAAACCTTTCCAGGCCACAAGATACTGCAAACTACCTCTATACCGTCTAGAGTCAAGGATGCGAGAAATTTCATATTCCCCGTCCTCCACCACCGGAGGAACAGAGGCAGAGGCGTCACCATCCGACACAACAGCTTTTTTTAACAGAGAGACATGAAAGACCGGATTAATTCTCCAGGAGGTAGGAACCTCCAACCTAACAGCAGATTGGTTGACAACCTGAAGCACCTTAAAGGGCCCTACAAACTTGGGACCCAATTTCTTAGAAGGAATCCTCAACCGCAGATTCCTAGAGGACAACCAAACCATGTCACCAACAGCGAACAAAACCTCCTGTCGTTTCCTATCAAAGTAGTCTTTAGATTTTCTGTTGGCCTCCTGAAGATTACCACGCACATCCGTCCAAACTCTTTCCAAATCACCGGAAAAATTCTCCTCCTCAGGCACGGCAGATCCCAACTTGGAGAACGACCCAAACGACGGATGTCTCCCAGAACAACAAAAAAAAGGCGAACAACCAGCAGAAGAAGATGTATGATTGTTCAGAGCAAATTCGGCAAGTGGCAGAAACTCAGACCACCCCTCTTGATTGTCTGCCACAAAACAACGCAAGAACTGCTCAACATCCTGGTTTTTCCTTTCTGTCTGGCCATTAGATTCAGGATGATATCCGGACGAAAACGACAAATGAATTCCCAACCTGTCACAAAAGGCACGCCAAAAACGAGCCACGAACTGAGGACCCCTATCAGAAACAATGTCAGTAGGAACGCCATGAAGTCTGACAATTTCCTTGACAAAGGCCTTAGCGAGAGTTTTAGCGCAGGGCAGTTTGATGAAGGGAACCAAGTGACACATCTTACTAAAACGGTCCACGACCACCCAGATGACAGTAAAACCCTCAGAGGGGGGAAGGTCAGTTATAAAGTCCATAGCCAAATGTGTCCAAGGAGCACTGGGGACCTCCAAAGGACAAAGCAACCCCGCAGCAGGAGTATGTGAGGACTTAGATCTAGCACATACAGTACATTGGCGTACCCACTTAATGACTTCCTTCTGCCATCCAGGCCACCAAAAACTGCGACCCACCAGTCTCTTGGTCTCAGAGATTCCGGGATGACCTGCCAACCGAGATTCGTGACACTCAACAAACAAATCTCTCCTAAAGGTCCCAGGCACAAACAACCTCCCATGAGGAGTGTTAGATGGGGCATTCTCCTGAGCTTTAAGAATCTCATCTTCCAAAACGGAGTCTAAAGCAGCTATCACAACACCTTCTTGTAAAATGTTTTCCTCTTTCTCAGCACCGACTATGGGAGAAAAACTGCGAGACAAGGCATCCGCCTTAACATTCTTAGTACCAGGGATGTAAGTAACGGAGAAATTAAACCGCGAGAAAAACAGTGCCCACCTAGCCTGACGGGCATTCAGGCGCTTGGCAGCGTCAAGATATATCAGATTTTTATGATCCGTAAGAACCTGAACGGGAAATTCCGCACCTTCCAAGAAGTGGCGCCAGTGTTCAAATGCGAGTTTAATAGCCAATAATTCCCGATTACCAATATCGTAATTCAATTCAGTCTCCGAAAATTTTTTTGAAAAAAAGGCACAGGGATGTAATCCATCCCCGTTATCCTGAGACAATACTGCGCCAACCCCCACAGAGGAAGCATCAACCTCAACCAAAAACGGCCTAGTAACATCAGGCTGCATAAGGATGGGAGCAGAGGTGAACCTCTCCTTGAGATACACAAAAGCTTCAATGGCCTCAGAAGACCACTGAACCGCATCAGCACCTTTCCTGGTGAGATCAGTCAGAGGTTTGACAATACTAGAAAAATTTTTTATGAATTTTCTATAGTAATTGGCGAAACCCAAAAACCTCTGTATCGATTTCAAACCAATAGGCCTAGGCCATTCCTGCACAGCCTGAACCTTAACCGGATCCATCTCAAAACCTTTGCTGGAGATAATGTAGCCCAAAAAACTAATTCTCTGTACAGCGAACTCACATTTCTCCAGCTTAGCAAAAAGCGAATTGTCCATTAATAACTGTAATACCTCACGCACGCTCCGCCAATGAGACTCCAGATCTGGCGAATAAATCAAAATGTCATCCAAATACACAACCACATTTTTACCGATCAAAGGTCTAAGGATGTCATTAATCAGATTCTGAAAAAATGCAGGAGCATTAGTAAGACCAAAAGGCATAACCAGATTCTCAAAATGACCCACAGGAGTGTTAAAAGCAGTCTTCCATTCATCACCCTCCTTCATGCGCAACAGATTGTATGCCCCCTTAAGGTCAATTTTAGAGAACCACTTGGCCCCCAATAACTGGTTAAACAGATCAGGAATCAATGGCAGTGGGTAAGGATTGCGTACCGTAATTTTGTTAATCTCACGAAAATCCAGACAAGGACGTAAACCGCCGTCCTTTTTTTTTTTACAAAAAAAAATCCAACCGCCACAGGAGACTTAGAGGGCCTAATGTGACCGGCGGCCAAACTTGTCTGTATGTATTCCTCCAAAGCCTTCCTCTCAGGAATAGTAAGGTTAAATAAACGACTTTTAGGAAGAGTCGCTCCAGGGACAAATTCAATAGAACAATCATAGTCTCTATGGGGAGGCAAAACCTGCGATTCTTTCTCAGAAAAAACTCTCCAAAAATCCTGAATAGGAACAGGCAATTCTCCCCTATCCAAAGCTGCAATACGCCCGTTACAACACTTGTCATAACATTTATGGCTCCAGGATTTAATTTCACTGGTAGACCAATCCAGTACAGGATTGTGACATTTTAACCAGGGCAATCCCAATATTACTGGAGAAGGCAAGTTATTCAACACTACCAAATCCAATTTCTCATGGTGAACACCATTAATAGTGAGAGGAAATTCACAGACCTTGAGAGTAATATTCTTCAAAGGGGAGCCATCCACAGAAACCACAGCAATGGGGGATGATAAAGGTTCAGGTTTTAAATTGAGTTTTTCCACGAATCCCCCATCAATTACATTCAGTGTAGACCCGCAATCAACAAACACCCGAAATTCCATTAATTTTTCCTGAGCAATCGTGGAAGCAGCTAAAAATACACCCTTGGAATTTAAACAGGCAATACGGGCATGACTGACCTTTTTTTTTTCTTTCTTCATACGAAGCTCACAGCCTTTAATCAAATGACCAGATTTTCCGCAATAGAAACACAAGCCTTTCGAAAAACGACGGTCTTTTTCTTGAGAGCGAGGTGCCACCGATCCAATCTCCATCGGTTCACCACTGTTAGTACACACATTATCATAACCAGAAACTGACATAGCAGAGGATTTGCTCTCATTAACCCTAGCACGCAGTCTTCTATCCACCCGTATAGCTAATTGCATAGCCTGTTGCAAATCCTCAGGTGTAGGATAAGCAATTAGCAGGTCTTTAACCCTTTCACTGAGCCCAGCAAGAAATAGACTTTTCAGAGCAGAATCGTTCCACCCTGTTTGAGTGGACCAACGACGAAAATGTGTACAATATTTTTCGACATTACCTGATCCTTGTTTTAAACGTCTCAACTCAGTCTCAGCTGATGCGACACGGTCAGGATCATCATATAATAGTCCTAAAGCAGAAAAAAAACTATCCACTGATCTGAAGCATGTATCACTAGGTTGCAAAGAAAAGGCCCACTCCTGAGGCTCTTTGCGCAAAAGTGACATTATGAACCCTACGCGCTGGGATTCATCCCCAGAGGACTTGGGTCTCAAACGAAAATACAATAAGCAAGCATTTTTAAATGAAAAAAATTCTCGATGTTCACCAAAAAATAAATCCGGCAAACATACCTTAGGCTCCAAGAAATGTGCTCCAGAACAGTTACTCACGTGCTGACGGAGCTCGGCCACTTCCAGAGAGAGTCCCTGCAGGCGATGAGCCAAATCCTGAACCGACACCATGATGGAACAGAAAAATCTTTCCTTAGAGAATTTGCTGGCTGGACTTACTGTTATGTTCTGCTACCAGAGCTAAGGAAAGAGAGGAGATCTGTCCCTACGATAGAACTCAGCTGAATCCCTACGATGTAACAGGGAACCTGATCCTGCGATCAGACCTGCTAAAGTCCTAAGCTAGTCTGTACGAAGACCTATAGATGTGGGGGAGGAATCCCTACAAGTACTAAGGACTGGGAGGAATATGGGACACCTCCTAACAGAAATAGTAGCAGACAGACGAACAAACAAAATATAAAGAACATAGAGGTCAGTAAACCAAGCAAACTAACAGAGCAAGACACAGAGCACAGGCTAGCTAGAAAGTAGATATACAATGAAGTCCAGCAAAGCCAGAAGGGCGGAGCAGGATTAAATAGCCAACAAGGTCATGTGACCAGCAAAGGAAAAAACCTAAGAGCAAGGTTCTAACAGGAAGATGCTAGTGACGACGAGGTCAGGTTGAGCCTTCCTGGACAGAGACGTAGTACTGGAAGCACGTCAACAACTGCATCCTCAAACACAACTCTGCCTCTCACCACAAGTCGTGGTGGCTCTTCAGGTCGCATGGGTGCTAAGCCTTGCATAGCCTGGGCATTTTTTCAGATCGATAAAGATGACCCAACTCGTGTTATCTGTAACATTTGTCAGCAAAAGCTAAGTAGAGGCCAAAAAATACATAGTTTGAGTACTTCATGCATGAACCGGCACATGGACATGAAGCATAAGTTGCAGTGGGAAGCTCAGTGTGCTACAATGCGGCCTAGCCGGCCGGGCCAACCACCGTCTGCCATATCTTGTGCATCCGCGGCCTCTTCATCCTCTGTGACTGGGGGGACAGCAGTCACACCTGTTTTGGGGCGCAGACCTGCCACCTCTTTACCCGCAACAGCCAGCGTGATTGGCAGGTCATCATTTTCTTTGGAGGTGGTAACACCAGCTGGTGTTGAGCACTGTCCGACATCGATAGCACCACCGTTGGATCAAGGCAACCTAACATGTCCGCCTGCATCTTCCTCACAGACCGGCAGTTTGCCGGGGACACCCTTATCAACCCCGTCTAAGCACAATAGCCAGCCCTCGGTCCCTCAGATGTGGACAAGTAAAAGACCATTTCCTCCTAGCCATGAGAAAGCTAAGAGGTTGAATTTCACCATCTGCAAGCTCTTGGCTACAGAAATGCTGCCTTTCCGCCTGGTGGACACAGAGGATTTTCGAGACCTTATGTCCGTCGCAGTGCCCCAGTACCAGATGCCCAGTCGGCACAACTTCACAAAGAAAGGTGTGCCTGCGCTCCACCAGCACGTCGCACACAACATCACCGCTTCTTTGAGAAACTCTGTGTGTGACAGGGTGCATTTCACCACAGACACTTGGATGAGTAGGCATGGACAGGGGCGTTACATGTCGCTGACTGGGCACTGGGTAACTATGGTGACAGCAGGACAAGGGGCTGCTGTCCAAGTCTTGCCGTCCCCACGAGTTGTGCGTCAATCCTCTTTATGTCAAAGTTCCTCCACTGCTTCTGCCTCCTCAACCTCCTCTCGGTCTTCCACCTGCACCCAAAGCCTGTCTGGTCATGCCACAAGCTTTCTAACTGCGCAGAAGGGATCCTGCACACCTCCTTACTATGCTGGCAGTAGGGCTCAACGTCATCAGGCGGTTTTTACTTTGAAATGTCTGGGAAATGTGAGTCACACAGCTGAGGAGTTGTGGTCAGCTCTGGAGAACCAATTTCATGAATGGTTGTCTCCACTGGACCTGAAACCAGGGAAGGCCGTGTGCGACAATGCTGCAAACCTGGGTGCGGCCCTTCGCCGGGGCAATGTCACACACGTGCCTTGTATGGCTCACGTGTTGAACCTGGTTGTCCAGCAATTTTTAGCCCACTATCCCAGACTAGATGGCCTTCTGCAGAGGGCACGGTCGCTGTGTGCTCACTTCCGCCGTTCGCATCCCGCAGCTCAGCGACTTACATCTCTACAGAAGTCGTTGGGCCTGCCACTTCACCGGCTAAAATGCGATGTGCCTACCTGGTGGAATTCAACTCTGCACATGTTGCAGCGACTGTGGCAACACCGACAAGCCCTGGTGCAATACGTTCTGACGTATAGCCTGGGCCAACGAGATCCAGACGTGGGGCAAATCACGCTGGAGGAGTGGTCTCAGATCAGGGACCTATGCACCCTTCTGCACAGTTTTGAAATGGCGACGAAGATGTTTAGTGCTGACGATGCCATTATCAGCATGACTATTCCAGTGATTTACATGCTGGAGCACATGTTAAACAGAATTCGGAGTCAGGTGGTGGCACAAGAGGAGGTGGAGGAAGTAGAGGAGGAGGAGTTGTATGCGGAAGGGCTAACATCTGCAAGGTCCAGACGGTCGGCAGCACCAAGGCGGCAGGCATGTGAGGGTGGGGGAGATGGTTTTACCAGGGCGCATGGTAGCAGCCAAACTAGTGAGGAAGGTGCAGGAGCCCAGGAAGAAGTGGAGGACGAACTGATGGAAGACTCATCAGATGAGGGAGACCTTGATCACATTTCTGTTGTGCGAGGTTGGGGGGAGAGGACAGAGGAAGGAAGCATGATTGTTACCTCGCCACCAACACAACAGGGACTTGGTGCTCCTGGATGCGCAACACACATGAGTGCCTTCTTGCTGCACTACCTGCAACATGACCCTCGAATTGGGAGAATTAGAAATAATCCTGACTACTGGGTTGCCACACTGTTAGATCCCCGGTACAAAAGTAAATTTGCAGAAATTATTCCTGCCATAGAAAGGGATGCACGCATGCAGGAGTATCAGCAGAGACTGTTGCAGAATCTTACATGTGCTTTTCCACAAAACACCAGTGGTGCACGTAGTGAATCTCACAGTTCCAACTTGCCAACCGTGGGACCGTCAAGTGTTCAGTATTCAAACCATAACAGAACCACAGTATCTGCTGGTAACATCAATTTTGCGCAATCGTTTCACCACTTTTTTAGCCCATCCTTTGCAAGGCCACAGGAGACAAGAAGTCTGACACATAGTCAACGCCTAGAGACGATGGTACAGGAGTATCTCCAAGTAAACATTGAAGCCATGACTGTGTCACTGGACCCTTGCTCTTTTTGGGCTTCCAATCTGGATAAATGGCCGGAGCTAGCCACTTAAGCCTTGGAGATCTTGTCATGCCCCGCAGCCAGCGTTCTGTCTGAACGTGTGTTCAGCGCTGCTGGTGGTGTGCTGACAGATAAGCGCAAGCGGCTCTCCACTGATAATGTAGACAGACTCATGTTCATAAAGATGAACAAATCATGGATCCGAAACGACTTTTCTACCCCTGTGTCATCCTGGGGAGAGTAAAAGATGGATGATTGGTTAAAATCACCCTACCAACCGTTTTAAGCTTTCAAATTACTAATCATGTTTATCTGTATCTTGGCTGGAAAATAATTTGGGCTTTGTAGCAGTGTGCAGCACTGATTCTATTAGGCCATCTATAATAAGCTCCACCAGATTTAAAATTACTAATCATGTTTATCTGTATCTTGGCTGGAAAATAATTTGGGCTTTGTAGCAGTGTGCAGCACTGATCCTATTAGGCCATCTATACTAAGCTCCACCAGATTTAAAATTAATAATAATTTTTAGCTGCATCTAGCCCGGAAAATAATTTTGGGGCTCTGAGATGCGCAAGACACATAAGTGCCTTCTTGCTGCACTACCTGCAACATGACCCTCATATTGTCAGAATTCGAAGTAATCATGACTACTGGGTTGCCACACTCTTAGATCCGCCAAACTTTTCGATCAACCTTTTCATTTTAATAAAGACCAAAAAAATGGTCATTTTTGAAATTATAAGCATTAGCAGGTTATTAGAAACTGAAATCAAACAGTTTTCAACTCAAAACTTTATTCTAGGTGATGTTACATTTTCACATAGGACCCCTTGTTCGAAAGGAGCTTCTGAACTCTCTCGTCCATTGAATTTGTCAGGTTTTGGATGGTTTCTGCTTCAATTGTTTTGCATGAGGACAGAATACCCTCCCAGAGCTGTTGCTTAGATGTGAACTGCCTCCCGCCATCATAGACACTCCTTTTGATGATGCTCCAGAGGTTCTGAATGGGGTAGAGGTCAGGGGAGCATGGGGGTCACACCATAAGTTTGTCCCCTTTTATGCCCATATCAGCCAGAGATGCAGATGTTTTATGTGCAGCGTGAGATGGTGCATTATCATGCAAAAAAATGATCTTGCTGTGAAATACACGGTTCTTCTTCTTGAACCATGGCAGGAAGTGCTGTTTGAGAAAATCCACATACATTATGGAGTTCATCTTTAGCGCCTTCAGGGATCCTAAAGGGGCCGACAATCTCTCTCCCCATGATTCCAGCCCAAAACATTACTCCACCTCCTCCTTGTTGGCGCTGTAGCCGTGTTTGCGTGGGGTGTCCATCAACCAGCCATCCTCCACTCCATCCATCTGGACCATCGAGCGCTGCACGGCACTCATCCGTGAACAAAACAGTTTTGAAATCAGTCTTCATGTAATGTTTGGCCCACTGGAGCCGTTTCTGCTTGTGTGAAGTGGAAAGAGGAGGTCGACAGGATGGCGTATGCACAGCTGCAAACCTCTGAAGGACCCTGCATCTTGTTGTTCGGGGGACGTTGGAGGCACCAGCAGCTTCAAAAACTTGTCTGCTGCTATGACAAGGCTTTTTTGCCGCTGCTCTTTTAACCTGACGTAATTGCTTGTAGGAAAGAGTCCTCAATTTGCCCTTATCAGCACGCACACGTGTGTACTGTGAATCAGCTACATACTTCTTGATTGCCAAGACACTTCATCCTGATCATCGCACAATGTTGATTGTAGTCATGCCTTGACCTAAACACTCCACAATTTGTTGCTTCTCAGCAGCCGACACATCCTTTTTCTTTCCCATTTTGGCAGAAAATGTAGGCTGCTTAATAATGTGAGACAGCCTTCTCAAGGAGTCTTGCCTTTCATTGGACACACCTGCCAAACTAATTAGCACAGGTGTCTGCAATTGCTTACAGTGATATAAAGAGCCCTGACACACATCACCATCAATGAGTTTAACTGACAAACAAACAAATTCTTCCCTTATCACTCCTAAACACTTTTTGCATAATAATTTGGAACACAGTGTACATGTGCTTTTCCACAAAACACCAGTGGTTCACGTAGTGAATCTTACAGTTCTAACTTGCCAACCGTGGTCTGTATGGAGTTGTTCAATAAAGGGCCCAAAATTAAGATAACACAGATGGGAGAGGTCTCTATGAATAGCAATTCCTAAGTATTTGATACCCTGTGAGGGCCAGGCAAAGGGAAAGTTGGACTGGATGGAATCCTATATGGATTTGGGGAGGGAGACATCGAGGGCCTCAGACTTCGCTGCATTGATTTTAAAATTTGACCATGTAACAAAGTGATCTATTTCAGCCATAACAGCATGGATGGATATATGTGATTGAGTGATATATACTAGGACATCATCAGCAAATAGAGAGCACTTGTACTCGGTGCCTCCCACCTCAATCCACCTAATATTGGGGTTATGGCGAATTGATGAGAGCAGGTGCTCCGTCACTAGGATGTATAAGAGAGGGGACAGAGAACATCCCTGCCTTGTCCCATTGGTGATTGTGAAAGGTGATGAAAATGTTCTGACGCGCCCCCTGGGCCTTGGGACACCCGGAGCCGGACCCTTTTTGGTGGATGCTGGTGGTTGTAGTCTCCGTGGCGGCGACCCAGTTCCGTGACTCAGGGCGGTCAAACCAGTGGCGGAACTATTTATGTGGTTTTGATGTTTAAATGTCCGACTACGCCACCGGTGGATTGCGGTCAGAGTGAACCGCCGCTCCAGGGCAGACCGCTGAGGCTGGTGTTGTGGGTGCAGCAGAGCGTAGCATAACTCCCCACGGGAGGAGTATAGCCTCAGGGCAGTGTATGCGGAGGATGGGGGTGATGGTGCAGGGCAGCAGCAGTAACGACACGGAGTCAGTGATGCAGTCCAGGGCCTTTACTCACAGTTCTTATTATCCAGACCACGTCTGCAGGTAACGGCTGCCCACGTCGTACTGTGATCACCAGGTGAGGGGCTCAGACAACTCCCAGATAACTTTGGAGCGCTTCACAGGACCCCCTTTGTGTGTCCTTTGTCTGGCCTTTCTTACCAACCCTTCTGTCCGGCTGCCTCGGGCCTCCTCTTGGTAAACTTGGCGCCAGTTTCCCTGACCCTATGTGGTGCCTTCCTAGCGGGTGTAGCGAGGGGCTGCGCCACATAAAATGTCACAGCCTCCGGTTTCTAGCTGAGGGTCGTTTCCTGCCTCCACTAGTTTCGGGGACCGGTCTCCCCCTTTGGCCTGATCCCTCCACGCAGGTGGATTCGGGCGTGCGGTGGCGACTCGCCCGTCCGCACCCCTGGGATCCCTTCATTCCTCGTTCCTGGAGCCTTCTCCGCTCCTCTTCCTTCCTTCTCCCTCTTCCAGGCCTGGGCCTCTGTTACTAGGCCCGCCTCCGGAGCAGAGCTCATGCAGAGCCCCTGCTCCCTGCCACTTCTGCTCAGACTTCTCTGCACTGAACTAAGATGGTGCCCACCTTTTATACTCCCTTCTCAATGCACCCAGGAACTGCTTCCTCCCTGCTCCTGCACTACAGGGTTCCCCTTCCTCAGTGTTCCCTCCCCCCACTCCAGCCAGGGACAGGGACTGTCGTGCCCATCTCAGGGGCATATTGGTCGCCCTGCCCCACGGCAATGTGGTGTAATGCATGCAGGTGTCGGGTCCTGATCCACACTCCATCCTTACCTGAGAGTGAGATATCACACCTCTGGGTGAGGTGCAATACCTCTGTAGCAACCGAGCCCTCAGGGTAATACAGTTCCATTTATCTTCAGCCTAGGTGACGTATTGCGATACAGGGCCGTGATTTTGGCTATAAAAGGGTCCCCTAGACCCCTACCCCAAGCTTTTTAAGAGAATCATATATGGAATGCTTTCTCAGCATCCAACGAGAGTATCTAATTACAAATTTTTAACTGCATCTAGCCCAGGAAATACTTTGTGCCTAGTAGCAGTGTCTGCTAGTCAGCGGATTATCCCGGCTGTTAAGCAAGCTACACCACCTGTAGTTTTGACACTTAATTTTTTCAAAGGAAATGCTTCGGGACCACGGGATACTCAGTGAAGAGCATCAGGAGGCACCCCAAGGCATAGGGGCTGGGACTGGCAGTAGGATGCCTTGCGGTGGACAGCCGAGCTCGATCCTTATAAAAGCTTTTTAACTGCAGCAGCTTTAGTGGACGCTACTGGAGCTGGAATTACGTGGCTGCTGGCATGAGACTTGCCCTCCAATAGATCCTTGTAAATGGATTTAAAGTGTATTCATTCAAATTAGAGAGACAATTTAAATTAAAAAGCTTAGAGCTGCCTCCACCACAGGGGAGCTCGCTCGACCCACCAGCGGACAGGCACCAGTATTGGGAGAGGGGGGCTGGCCGTCAGGGTTCACCGCGGCTCTGGCACAAACCCGGCGACACGGAGGTGGCACGGGCAGGAGCGGACTGAACGTGTCGGCTTCTCACTTTTTGGATTTTAGAAGGGCATGACATGCCTATATCTGTGTCTCCCCCTCCTTTTACTCCTCCACCTCTTTTCTTTTCGCATGACTATATGTACTTGTCACTTTTACATGTGTTAGTTGTGTCTTCAGAGCAGTTTGTCAGCTTTTGGACACCTTTGAAGGTGTTTTCTATGTGTTTTCTATGTGTTTTTGTTTGCCTGCCATTGGTTTTAACGGTGTTCGAAGGTGTTCGACGAACAGTTCGACGAACAGTTCGGCGAACACACGGGTGTTCGACGAACCGAACCAAACTCGAACACTACGGGGGTGGCTCAACACTAGTTGTGGGCTCATCCGGATTGAGTGGCTTATTTAACGACTACGCCACCTGTGGTGCCTAGTGAAGGGTCACCAGCGCCGCTACAGTCCGCTGAGGCATGGTGTTACCGCGGCCAAAGTTCTTACTACTCCCCACAGGCGGAGCAAGGCCTCAGGGCAGAGGGACAGGATGGAGGAGGTAGTAGTAGAGGCGAAGGGATCCCGCATCTCGCGGTGTGGCGCAGGAATAACAGTCCGGAGGCCATAGGGGTGAACTTCCAAGGCTTTACTCACTTAGATGGCAAAGGAAGGCGACTCCCTGTGCCCCGCGGAGTCCTGCGCTCACCAGAGACGGGGGTCGACAACCTCCGAGTAAGTCCAGCATTCAGTCGCGACCCCACAGCAGAGTGTTCCTGAACTACAGACCGATTCCTTTCCTGTCCGTGTGTGTGTGAATAGGCCGGGTCTCCCTCTGAGCTCCTCTCAGAACAAGGGCACGGGTGCAGCTCCGCACCGTCCGATGCCCGGTGGGATCCTCTGGACCTAACCGGGCTTTCCCATCCAGGACGTAGAGTAGCAAGGTCGGGTGTCGGGGGCCGGTACCCCTTTTGCAGCCGGAGTCCCTCTGAATATATCAGGTAGGCGAGGACAGGTGGCGTACATCGCTCCGTCTGCATCCTGCCTGAGATCCATTTGCTGTGGAGCCACACTCCTAAGCTCCGGGCCTTCTTGATCATGGTCCTTGGCCGGGTTGAGACATTCCCCGTCTACAACCTACCTCTCGTCCCAAGGCCAGGGTACGAGGGCTGTGTCCCTTGCCGGCGCAGGCCCACACAGGATCTGCGCTCCGGGAGGGAGGTCACATTGCACACAGTCTATGACAGCACAGACGAACAGCCGAAAGACTAGCAAAGGCTAGACAAAGAACAGCAAAAAGACAAAAGACCAAGATCAAAGATGGCTTTGAATTAAATATGAAATCTAAAGTGTAACTAATTTGTAAGTCCTCCACCCTCACCCACTAACTGGTTCCTACCACTTTGTGTTCCCCAGTCTCCCTGTAACCAGGGGAGCAGCACCTAGTGCATACTTGCCCCCTCTGGTGGAGAAATGTGGTGTTGGATGCAAAGGCTGGGTCACGACTATCACACTGGCCTTACCTCAGAGGAGGAACACCACACTCCATTAAAGAAGTGCAGCATCCCTGTGGCGGTCGAACCCTCAGGGGCGCCACATTGTAGTCAAAGGTGACCCTATAGGTATGATTAGGGAGGTATCATTGGAAAGGTATGTTACCTGTAGACATTTGAGTGTAGTCCTAGGATTGCTCACTTGTTACCTCGACGCACGTTTCACCGCTGCTTGCAGTTTTGCAAAAAGTTCTTTCCAACCATTAGCAAACTGGTTGAGACCATCTAGCAATGAGTTTCGTCTCTCCAAGAGTTCCATAGCAGACAATCTTCTTCTTCCATAGTATGTTTGTGTTTTTGTAAAAAGAAAAAAAATCACAGCAATATACACCATTATGGCTATATAAAGCCTTATTTCCTTAGAAAACAACATTTCTTTTCTCTGTTGCTGTAGATACACCGTCCTTTTGCTGTTTATTGTGAGCTTAGGATGGAGCACTGAGACAAGCTCTAAATAGTAATATGGCACATGATATACATGTCTAGATTCATTATATCCAACATCAGATGGTATTTTTACTATTTTACTACAGTTGCATATAGTTTTCATACTGCAAAGAATCAGCTTGCTATTATTGAAAAATCCCACGCATAGAGAACTGTGCATGAACCGACAGGTCAGACATCATGAAAAGGCTTGTCCAGGATCTCAACATTAACAGAGCAAGTTATAAATTATGTTTACCTTCTTGAAGAACAATATACCTCTAACCTTATTAAACTCATCAAGAGTCAGGACACCGATAATACAAAATGAGATCGCTTTATATTGTAAAACATATGCTTCACTAGCTTCTTTCATTAGAGGCTGCTTATTGGGCTTATGTCAAACTGAATAGAGATGAGAGACCGATTTCTTTTCACTGTGGTCATAAAACTCTTAATAGTCAAGATGTGAGCCAGTACTAAAGTCTCCAAACAATATACAACAGCAGCAACCTTTAACATTACTATAATACTAAATGCACCAGGCTATCTACCTGATCTATTTCTCTAAGGTCACAAGACCATATTTCCTCTCATCCGAGAGAATGGGGCCGATTATGCTAATCACACTCTGAGATTGATTCGTTTTTGATCACAGTTTTTTCCAATTTTCTCGGATGTGGAGAAGATGGAAAAGAAAAAATTTCTGCATCTTCTCCATTCTGTCAGTCTGTGAAAATTGGACTGAACTCAAATGTCATCCGAGTGCTTTCTGATTTTTTTAAGGGACCCATTGACTTGCATTTACGGATGCAAATCATGCATGCTGTGATTTTTCTCCTTGCACAGACTCGGTCCAAGGAAAAAATTGGACATGTGCACGGCCCCCTAAAATAACATTGTTCCAAGTGTGATACAATGTTTTATCGGATCGCACTCGGACTGAAAATACTGTCGTCTGAACGAGCCCTAAGCTTGGGCTCCTATCCACCAGAAAATGCGGTTATGTGATGATTCCTTTATTATTAAGAAAACTTTTACCATATAGCCTACATCCGGGAGCACAATCTGTGGTTCAAAGGCCACATGCATACTGTGCAGCACCATATCATCTGGAGAAATGCCTGATGTGGCTGCTTATGTTAATAAGGGGAATGGCACCCACCTCAGGAATAGGGTGCAAGTACTAATGGTGTACTGTGTAATTATTTCTGGTTTCCCCATGTATCAGGAGAATGGGTTACAACTATATTTGAGAATGGGATTAGCAGTATCTTCTTGTCATGCGGCCTTACAATTATAGTATATCAAAGTCCTGATATGCCTTGCTGTACATTGTAGCCATAATTTACATGTCAAAAGCCACGTGCTTGAATGGTCTCCTAATCTATGGAGTGCTGATTGGATAAAAATTGAAGGCCCTATTTCCAACAATAGATGGTAGTCCTCTTTAAGTACAGTTTGGTGCCTAAACATGTCTTCTTCTCTTCTATGTAGAGAAAAGCCCTTAGCCAATGTGACTGTGTAGTAGAAAGCAATGAAACATCAGGAGAACTCTTGCAGGATGTAACAGTAGTGAGCAGAGATTGCCATCTGCTGGCCAGGCGAAATCAAGCGGAACCAAATTGTACTAGAAGAGTTGAAGAGGGAGTAAATTCAGATGCCGTACCTGATCAGGTGACCTCCAGGAAGGATTTCTTGGATATAAAAGCCCAGCGCGCCAAGACACAGGGAGATTTGGCGCCAGGCTTCAGAGCGGAGCAAACGTGCTCCAGAGGTACCGGAGAGCCCAGTGCCACAGGCCTCAGCAGAGGAGCCGGACTCCGCCTGATAAGGTCCGGACCCCTCACAGAAGTGCCCTGAGTTCTGCGCACGGTGGTCAGAGCCAAGACCTGTGCACTGCTCTGATCAAGTTCCTGGAATCCGACGTCGCCTGTCAAGAGCCGAGACCTGGACCCCTTACCCCAAGCTTGAGAGACTACCATCGACGGTCAAGCTGAGAAGAGCTGAGAGAGGACTGCGACGGGAGAGACGTGCCAGCAGTTGCGGAGGAACAGCGCAAGTGAACAGGGCCGTCACTTCCAACTACTCACCTACAGTGAGTTCGGAAAGTATTCAGACCCCTTTAAATTTTTCACTCTTTGTTTCATTACAGCCATTTGGTAAATTCTAAAAGGTTCATTTTTTTCTCATTAATGTACACTCTGCACCCCAACAGAAATATCACATGTCATAAGTATTCAGACTCTTTGCTCAGTATTGAGTAGAAGCACCCTTTTGAGCTAGTACAGCCATGAGTCTTCTTAGGAATAATGCAACAAGTTTTTCACACCTGGATTTGGGGATCCTCTGCCATTCTTACTTGCAGATCCTCTCCAGTTCTTTCAGGTTGGATGGTGAACGTTGGTGGACAGCCATTTTCAGGTCTCTCCAGAGATGCTCAATCGGGTGTAATTCAGGACTCTGGCTGGGCCAGTCAAGAATGGTCACAGAGTTGTTCTGAAGCCACTCCTTTGTTATTTTAGCTGTGTGCTTAGGGTCATTGTCTTGTTGGAAGGTGAACCTTTGGCCAAGTCTGAGGTCCAGAGAACTCTGGAAGAGGTTTTCATCCAGAATATTTCTGTACTTGGCCACATTCATGTTTCCTTCAATTGCAATCAGTTGTCCTGTACCTGCAGCTGAAAAACACCCCCATAGCATGATGCTGCCACCACCATGTTTCACTGTTGGGATTGTATTGGACAAGTGATGAGCAGTGCCTGGTTTTCTCCACTGAATGGCCAGGTCTAGGAAGACTTCTGGTGGTCCCAAACTTCTTCCATTTAAGGATTATGGAGGCCACTGTGCTCTTAGGAACCTTGAGTACTGCAGAAATTCTTTTGTAACATTGGCCAGATCTGTGCCTTGCCACAATTCTGTCTCTGAACTCCTTGGGCAGTTCCTTTGAGCTCATGATTCTCATTTGGTCTGACATGCACTGTGAGCTGTGAGGTCTTACATAGACAGGTGTGTGCCTTTCCAAATCAAGTCCTATCAGTCCTATCAGTTTAATTAAACACAGCTAGACTTCAGTGAAGGAGTAGAACCATCTCATGGAGGTACACAAGGAAATAGACTGTATGTGACTTAAATATGAGTTTCTGAGCAAATGGTCTGAATACTTATGACATGTGATATTTCAGTTTTTCTTTTTTAATAAATTTGCAAAAAAATCTACATTTCTGTTTTTTTCAGTCAAGATGGGGTGCAGAGTGTACATTAATGAGAAAAAAAATTAACTTTTAAGAATTTACCAAATGGCTGCAATGAAACAAAGAGTGAAAAATTTAAAGGGGTCTGAATACTTTCCGTGCCCACTGTACGATACCGGGGACAGTTGGGATTAGGACTTCAGGTTGGGAGGGGGCTGGTTGGTGCATGTGTAAGGGGGAAGACCGGGGAGTAAGTACTTTCAGAACAAGGGATCCGGAACTGCCGGGGCCATGACTCTTGTTGCAGGGGGAAGACAGACTGCGAGACAGGAGTCAGGTGACCGGGAAGCTGGGGGGGTGTCCAGAGAGAGAGCTGAGGAGTCAGGTAACCAGGGAGCTGAGCTCATGTCTAGGAAGAGGGTGGAAAAGGAGTTTCTGCGCGGGAAAAGCGGCAGTGGACAGTGAGAGTCAAGCCCGACTAGAGGGAGAAGAGACGCAGGATCCCTGGAGCCGAGCAAGTGAGGTGCACTGTTATGGACTAAGAGCTCAGCGGGTCAAATCGGAGACCGCCCGCTGCCGCCAGACGACGGAGCATTGTTTAGGCGGGGAAGCCGGAAGAAAGCAACACCGGCACCAGCCGGCAAATGCCTTGTGACGAGCAAGAGTCAGCTAAGTGCAAAAACTGCCAATTACAACCGTGTCGACTCTGCTACATCTAGCCCAACTGTGGATTGTCAGTTATAGCATATTACCTGCTAATTCCCTTGTTGTCCCCATATCTCCCGTTACTCCCTGCGTGGAGATTGACCCTGTTAAAGTAAATTCCCCTTGTTTATTAGCCCTGTACTGGCTGTGTTTCTGTGTCGCTGCATCTAAAGTACCTGTGTTACATTTGGCGTAGTCGGCAGGATGCAGTCTTTAGACACAGACACTGCAGATCAGTCCATCCTGGGAGCCCCTAGATCTAGCTTGTCGCTGGGGGCCATGCTCAGAAACCTCCCAAAGTTCACGGGGGACAATATGATGCTGTGGGACTGGGTTGAGAGAGTTAGGAGTATGTTACGTATGCATCCGATGACCCCAGCTATGGAAGCCGAAATAGCCTTACTGGCCCTGGACGGCGAGGCCCGGCACTCCGTGATGTACCGCCCTCTTCATGACCGGGATACTGTAGAAAAAGTGGTGTGGATATTGGAAGAGATGCATGGGGATCCCACCAATGTAGGAGAGCTGAGGATACGGCTGTTTCATCAAGTGCAGCAGGAGGGGGAGACTGTGACGCAATATGTTAATGCATTCCAGAGGGTGCATGCCTATATCACTAGAAAAGACAACATGGGGAATTTGGGAATGGACCACCCTGATGTGATCTTAAGGGACCAATTTGTGGCAGTCCTCAGCGATGTGCACCTGAAGCAGGCCTTGCGTGAGCGCCTGCGCGCTAACCCACGTATGACTTTTCTTGAAGTGGGGGCGGAGGCACGTGTGAGAGAGCAGGAGATGGGGGTGACGGCCCTGGCAGGGATGGTCCGGGGTAACGTGGTACCCACCCGGTCTGCAGCTGAACCGGAATGGGCTCGAGAGATGCAAAAGGAGATACAGGAGATGCGGGGTGAATGATCCAGGCTCAAGAAGACCGCTGCACCAACACCAAAGATACCCGGATCGATTGCCCCAGTTAGGGAAAGAATTGAATTCAGGCCCCACCCCACAGGAGAATTCCGTACAGAAGTGAGGCAGCCCTACACAGACAGAGACACGACCTGCTGGAAGTGTGGAGGCGCAGGACATTACGCCAGGGGCTGTGCTAGCCGAGGGCGGCCCCTGTCGCAGCAGCCGTTAAACAAGCGGGCTCCATGTTTGGGGGACACAGCCAAGAGCCTAAGGAAGGGGAAAGAAAAAGAGGAAGTCCCAAGTAACTAGTTTCCACCAGCCCGACTGTCTGGGCTGAAATGAGCGGTCGGGCTGTTCACTGCCTGATTGACACGGGATCCCAGGTGACTACGATGACAGAAGCCTACTTTCAACAGCGATTTCCAGAGATAGCGCGGCCTGAATGGGGACCAGTAATTAGACTCACGGCAGCTAATCAATTACCCATCCCGGTCGCCGGCGTGGTGTGGATGAAGATCCGGGTGTGTGGAAAAGATGTGGGAAAAAAAGGGGTCGTCTTGGTTGCATGAGGAAGCGGAAGTGGACCTCCGGTGACCCTCGGAATGAATGTGCGGAAAGAGATTGGGCAAATCCTGATTAGTGAGCTGAAGGAGATTCCTCTAGACCGGTGGGACCCACGAACCCCCTAAAGTAGGGTTTTCCAACAATTAATCCGAGCTGCCCAGACTCAGGAGACGTCGAGTGAAGGGAAGGTCCTGGGGAAAGTAATAGTACCAGCAGCTACGGCGCTCACCTTACCGCCAGGACAAACTGTACTCACGTTACCTGCACAGGCCTGCACACTTCTTGAGGGGGTCGAAGTACAGATAGAACCAACATCGATGGACAAAGTACCCCCCGGACTCCTGGTGGCTCGGACACTGGCCACCGTCCAGGGTGGCAATGTTATAGTGCGGTGCGTTAATCTGGGTGAAGGTGATCTCACACTCCCTCCCAGGGAGGAAATAGCCCAGATTCTGGGAATGCCAGAGAAGTTGGTGCGACTTGATGCAGTACAGCTGTACGCTGTACGAGGAGACCCCTGGAGTCTGGCGGTCACCGTGTCGCCGGAATCCCACCGTGCTGGTGCGAAAGGTGGACGAAGAATCCTAGAATAAATGCGGGCTGAATTGACGGGACTTTCACCTCGACAGGTGTAGCAGGTTGAGGAGGTAATGGAGCGGTACCAGGAAGTCTTTGCTCGCCATGAGGAAGATTTTGATTGCACCGAAGCCATTACCCACGAGATTCCCATGGGGAGCACTGCCCCAGTGCGGGAGAGATACCGGCAGATACCTCCCCAGATGTATAAAGAGGTTAAGGAGATGCTAGCCCATATGTTACAAAATGGTGTGATACGGGAGAGTCAGAGTCCGTGGGCAGCCCCGATTGTCTTGGTCCAGAAGAAAGATGGGACCTTGCGGTTCTGTGTGGACTATAGATGACTGAATGCCTGTACAGTACGAGACTCTTACCCACTACCCCGAATCGAAGAGTCTCTGTCGGCCTTAGGGAAGGCAAGATACTTCTCCTCCTTGGATCTGGCCAGCGGGTACTGGCAGGTGCCTGTGGCCGAACATGACCACTGCGAAGACGGCGTTCATATTACCCATGGGACTGTTCAAGTTCAGTCGGATGCCCTTTGGCCTGACTAACGCCCCCGGGACATTCCAGCGTCTGATGGAGAGGTGCCTGTTTGATTTGAACTTCGAGGCGACACTGATTTATCATGACGACATAATTGTCTATGCCGCCACCTTCGAGGAGCACCTCCAGCGACTGGGGCAAGTACTGAGCCACCTACAGAGTCATGGTCTAAAGGTGAAGCCCCAGAAGTGTCACCTGTTCCGCAAACAGATCGAATATCTCGGTCATACTGTGTCCGGTGAAGGAGTCAGGCCCACCCGGGAAAAGGTGGCCGCCGTACAGGAGTGGCCTACCCCGAAGACAGTGAAGGGCGTTCGGGCCTTCCTGGGACTTGCCGGGTACTACTGAAGATTCGTGAAGAACTTCACCAGCATAGCCAACCCATTGTTTGAGCTACTTAAGGGAGTGCCGACGGGCTCCAATAATCGGGTGACTTGGTGGGAAAGCAGCCAGGAAGAGGCCTTCCGTGCCCTAAAAATGGCCCTGACCGAGGCCCCAATATTTGCCTATGTGGATTTCTCCCAACCATTCATACTCCACACTGATAGGAGCCTACATCATCTGGGAGCCGTGTTATCCCAAGTACAGGAGGAGAAAGAGCGCGTGATTGCGTACGCCAGTCGCTCCCTTCACGACTCTGAGAGGAACCCAGATAATTATAGCTCTTTCAAATTAGAGTTGCTGACTCTGATTTGGGCAATGAACGAGAAGTTTGCATAGTATTTGTCCGGGTCTGAAATACTGGTGAGAACAGATAACAACCCGTTGGAGAATGCGAAGGGGGGGCCCTGGAGCAGCGGTGGGTGGCCCGCATGGCCAGGTACTGGTATAAAATCACCTACCGGTCTAAGGCAGAGAATACTCACGCCGACGCCCTCTCCAGAGTGACATATGAACGGCCTGATCATGACGGCGATGAAGATTTGGAGGCAGATGAGATCCCTAGTTTCCGAAGTTTTGTGGGACCGCTGGTCGCGGCGCAGGGACAGATCGGAGAGACGTCAGAAGAACAAGTGCTAGGGTGGCCAAGAGATGAGTGGGTCCAACTTCAACAGACTGACAGAGAAGTTGCTCAATTACGTCAATGGGTCGCTTTGAGGCAGGTCCACAGTCGAGAGAGGAGAGGAGTACTCTGTCCCCGAGAGCGCTGAAAATGCTGGGACAATGGGAAAGACTGTGTTTGCGAGACGGGCTGCTGTTCCGACGGGTACAGCGAGAGTTTGGGACCACCTGGCAAGTGGTGATCCCAGAGAAGTTGGTCGGAGTAGTGGCTAAGGAGGCTCATGAATGAGGGGCTCACTTCGGACCAGAGAAGACAATTTCAGTGGTTGCTGAGGCTGGTGTATCACCCCCGACTGCGAGCAACAATAGAAGACACTTGTCGAACATGCCGGAGCTGTGAGCTGGTTAAGCCCCCGGAGCAGCGGGTCCCCATACAAACCATTGTGACTTCTGCCCCCTTGGAGGTGCTGATGATCGACTATTTGACTGTTGGACGGGCGCATCTCGGGTAGGAACATTGCCTGGTAATGACAGACCACTTCACAAAGTTTGCGGTGGTGACCCCGACCAGAGATCAGACCGCTGAATCAGCAGCGCAGGCCATCTGCCGAGACTTCATTCGGGTGTGCGGCTGCCCAAAGAGGATCCATTCCGATCAAGGCGCCTGCTTCCAGGGCCGGGTGATGGAAGAGCTGCACCGGTTGTACAGGATTGAGAAGTCACGGACTACTCCTTATCACCCTCAAGGAAATGGGGCCTGTGAACGCTTTAATCGGACACTGATCCAAATGCTCCGCACTTTGGAGGAAGATTGGAAGGTGCGATGGCCTGAGTTTGTAGCCGAGCTGGTGTGGGTCTACAACAACAGAGTGAATAGTACGACGGGGTTCACTCCTTATACCTTACTGTTCGGGCAAAAGGGGCGAGAGATTACCGAGTTGGAGCTGGACCCCGAGGAGGACTACCCACGGACGGGGATGTCTTCCTGGGTCTGAGAACACCGGCATCGACTGCAGACCCTCCGACGGTTGGTACAATAAAAGTTTCGGGAGCTCAAACATCATGAGACATTGCCTCTTCGAGGGACAGCTCTGAGGCCCGGGGAGCGGGTGTTGGTTCGAGACAGGCGGCCCCGGTGCAAATTGAGTAGGCGGTGGGAACGGACTCCGCACCGAGTGAAGCGCAGGTTTGGCGCTGAAGGACCTGTGTATGAAGTTCAACCCGAGGGGGCTGAAGGAGCCCATACCAGAGTGGTTCATCGTAGTATGCTGCGGCCCTGTCTGTCTAAAGATGATGAGGATGAAGAAGAATCGCCTGCTTCTAGAGAGGGATCTGTCACAGTTGCCCCAAGCCACGATGTGGATGAAGAAGAATTGTTGATTCTACCTCCGAGTCCCAGCACTCAATTACCTGCAGTCCCCAGTGCAGGCGGCGAGGGAACACCATCGGTTGAAGCCACCGGGCAGGCGGAGATTGGGAATCCAAGTGACCCTGCACCCCCCATCGGTCAAACAGAGTTACGCCGGTCAGAACGGACAACAGCAGGAGTGCCTCCTCACCGTTACGAACAAGATCAATTTATATGGCAACGTATCATCCAGGAAGTCCAAGAATGTGAACGTTTGGTGAAGAAACTCTCGCCCATGGAATGGCGAGTTAAAAGAGAGGGGGAGTGTAAGGGGGAAGACCGGGGTGTAAGTACTTTCAGAACAAGGGATCTGGAACTGCCGGGGAATTGCCTCTTGTTGCAGGGGGAAGACAGACTACAGGACAGGAGTCAGGTGACCGGGAAGCTGTGGGTGTGTCCAGAGAGAGAGCTGAGGAGTCAGGTGACCGGGGAGCTGAGCTTGTGTCTAGGAAGAGGGTGGAAAAGGAGTTTTTGTGCGGCAAAAGCGGCAGTGGACAGTGGGAGTCAAGCCGGATTAGAGGGAGAAGAGACGCAGGATCCCTGGAGCCGAGCAAGTGAGGTGCACTTTTATGGACTAGGGGCTCAGCGGGTCAAACCAGAGACCACCCGCTGCCGCCAGAAGACGGAGCATTGTTTAGGAAGAAAGCAACACTGGCACCAGCCGGCAACTGCCTTGTGACGAGCAAGAATCAGCTTAGTGCAAAAACTGCCAATTACAACCGTGTCGACTCTGCTATATCTAGCCCAACTGTGGATTGTCAGTTATGGCATATTACCTGCTAATTCCCTTGTTGTCCCCATATCTCCCGTTACTCCCTGCGTGGAGATTGATCCTGTTACAGTAAATCCCCCATGTTTATTAACCCTGTACTGGCTGCTCTGTGTTTCTGTGTCACTGCATCTAAAGTACTTGTGTTACACATGGGAAGCTAAAAGGGACCTGATTGACTATAACTGGAAGAGACTTGCGGCCTAGCGGGAAGAATCAATGACCTCCACTAGGGCTATATAGATAGAAAGAGAACTCACGTGGTGACTCCCACGACTAGGTGCATCACATTCTTTCACAGAACTTTACTGTTACTTATTGAAAAGACTTATTATTGTTATTCCAAATTACTGTTTGTTACCATTGTTACTAACTCCTTTCAGAATAATTGTTATACATATAAAGTGGTCATATCAACCCCTGACTGTTCCTGCCTCGTGATCTCTGTGCGTTGCATTCCGACACCTGTGTTACTGACTCGCCCAGGGGGATATGGGGGAAACTCGGTACCCAGGCCTTTACCTTCGGTGGGATGTCACGGCGGTCGGCTCCCGGGCCCGTACCCTGGGGTCACTCTTTAAAAGGGGTTTGTTGCTTGAAGGGATGAATAACAGTTTTGTCTCGTGACGCCACCTGTGGTTCCTGGTAATGAGTACCAGCGCTGCTGCAGACCGCTGGAGCGGATGTTAGGGCAGCTGGGTTGGTGTGGATCTCCACAGGCAGAGCTCAGCTCCAAGGCAGTAGGTGGAGATGGTGATGCTGGGCGTTATAGTGCAGGAGCGATAACGTGGTAGAAATAACTGACAGAAACAGTGGGGTGCAGTCATCCGAGTTTACTCACAGTTATTAGGTTCCTCAGGTGGCACTATACATGTGACCGTCTCCCACGTCGCGCTGCGTTTACCAGGCAGGGGTTCAGCACTCCCTCAAGTATCTCAAGAGCACTTAATGGGACCCCTCTCTGTATGTTCCTTTCTTAGCCGACTTCCCGCGCTGAGTCTCTCCCTCCTGCCCTGCGCCTCGATACACAAAGTCCCGATCAGGTATCTTGAGATCCCTCTGGGCAACTTGGATTTCCCGGACCTTGCTTGGTGCCCTTTTCGGCGGCTTAGGTGCGGATGTGGCAACTGCACCTTGAAAGTCCAGAAGCCTCCAGTTTTCTAGCTGAGACTTAAAGTAACTCCGCTAGTCCAGGGACCGGTTCCCTTCTTGCGGCCTGATCCCTCTACCGCCTGGCAGATTAGGGCGTACGGGTGCCGTCCTGCACTCACCATACCCCCTGGAATCCCTTCAGTTCCTGGAGCCTTCCTCCCTTGCGCCCACTCCTCTCTCAGTCTTGGGCATGACAGGCCAAGCCTGCCTCCCGAGCTGAGCTCCTGAAGAGCCTCTGCTCCCTTTGTCCTCACACTCAGAGGGTTGATTCTCCTGGGCTACTGGTATGGATTCTTCTGCCTCCTGGACCGGCTGCTCTTCCGACACTACCTGTTCTTCTGTAGGCCCTTGAGGGGCTGGCTGGAGAAAAGTGAGGACGGGTACAACGACCGCGTTGTTAATTTGAGTCCAGGACTGGGGAAGGTCTCCGAGTACGGTACTGATCATTTCTTCCCTTTCCTCTGCGGGTTCAGGGTTCTCTTGATCTTCGTCAGTGCTTTGCAGCTGCTCGGGACACTTTTTCAGGTGGTCTCTGGAAACAATGGCTGTGGTTTCTTCTCCATCCTTACTGATTATGCAGACTTTTGGATTATCATGGCTTGAGGGCAGTACTGTGTACGGGTCCTTCTCCCACTGGTCGTCCAACTTGTGGAGCCGCCTCTTTCTCTTCAAGACCTGCTCTCCAGGTACCAGGGGAACAGCGGGAGCATGTTGGTTATAAGTCCTCTCTTGCCTTCCTCTTGCTTGAGACAGACTTCGCTCCACGGTCTCCTGTACTTTCCGGTACTGCTGCTGCCGTTCCGTGTCCCTGTCTGCTTCTGGCGAGGTGTCCTCGGGTGTCAGGACTCCCATCTCCAGGTCAATTGGCAGCTTACCAGGCCTTGCGCGCATCAGGTAAGCCGGGGTGCAATTTGTAGCATTCACCGGGATATGGTTGTACAAGTCAATCAGGTCTGGCAGCTTCTCCGGCCATAGGCTGTGTTCTTCCAGGGGCAGCGTCTTGAGGAGATCAATGACGATATTGTTCATCTTCTCACACAGCCCGTTGGTTTGGAGGTGGTAAGGCGTTGTCCTTATCTTCTTGCAGCCATACAAGTTGCAGAACTCCTGGAAGACCTCCACTTCGAAGGCTGGCCCTTGGTCAGTTCACACTTGCTCTGGATACCCGTGTGGATGGCAGAAGTGCTGCTGGAAGGCTCTAGCTGCTGTTTGAGCCGTTAAGTCCTTGACAGGGACCACCACCAGGAACCGGGAGTAGTGATCTACGATGGTGAGAGCGTAGACGTACCCAGATTTGCTTGGAGCCAGTTTCACATGGTCCAGGGCTACCAGTTCCAGTGGCTGCCTGGTGATGATGGGCTGCAGGGGAGTCTTCTGGCTGGTACGGTCTCTTCTTCTTAGGCTGCACGGGCCACAGTCTCTGCACAACCTCTCGATGGCTCCTCTCATGCCTACCCAGTAGAACCGTCCACGCAACAAGAACTCCAGCTTCTTCCATCCGAAGTGTCCTGCTCCGTCGTGGTATGCCTCCAGAACCATAGCCGCGTCTCGTCTTGGGACCACTACCTGCCAGGTCAGCTCATGTGTTCTAGAGTTGACCATTCTCCGGCACAGCTTCTCCTTGTAAAGAAACAGTTTACTTTTCTCCTTCCACAGTTGCTTGGTCTCCTCCGGAGCGTCTGGGTCAAGACGGGCATCAGCCTGTGTCAGCATTTCCTTCACCAGACGGACTGCGGGATCACTGTCTTGTGTCTCCGCCCAGCTGTAGTGAGGTAAGGGATTGAATGTAGCAGAGCGTCTGTCCCTTACACGGTGGGAATACAGGGTAATCCCATGACGGCGGAACGCAGGGAGTTCGACTTCTTCCAGTTCTTCTGGATCTTCCCCTACGTCCGGTAAGTTTGGCATTCTGGACAGGGCATCCACTGTTAGAACCTTGCTCTTAGGTTTTTTCCTTTGCTGGTCACATGACCTTGTTGGCCTATTTAATCCTGCTCCGCCCTTCTGGCTTTGCTGGACTTCATTGTATAACTACTTTCTAGCTAGCCTGTGCTCTGTATCTAACTCTGTTAGTTTGCTTGGTCTACGGACCTCTATGTTCTATATATTTTGTTTGTTCGTCTGTCTGCTACTATTTCTGTTAGGAGGTGTCCCATTTTCCTCCCAGTCCTTAGTACTTGTAGGGATTCCTTCCCCACATCTATAGGTCTCCGTACAGACTAGCTTAGGACTTTAGCAGGTCTGATCGCAGGATCAGGTTCCCTGTTACATCGTAGGGATTCAGCTGAGTTCTATCGTAGGGACAGATCTCCTCTCTTTCCTTAGCTCTGGTAGCAGAACATAACAGTAAGTCCAGCCTGCAAATTCTCTAAGGAAAGATTTTTCTGTTCCATCATGGTGTCGGTTCAGGATTTGGCTCATCGCCTGCAGGGACTCTCTCTGGAGGTGGCCGAGCTCCGTCAGCACGTGAGTAACTGTCCTGGAGCACATTTCTTGGAGCCTAAGGTATGTTTGCCGGATTTATTTTTTGGTGAACACCGAGAATTTTTTTCATTTAAAAATGCTTGCTTATTGTATTTTCGTTTGAGACCCAAGTCCTCTGGGGATGAATCCCAGCGCATAGGGTTCATAATGTCACTTTTGCGCAAAGAGCCTCAGGAGTGGGCCTTTTCTTTGCAACCTAGTGATACATGCTTCAGATCAGTGGATAGTTTTTTTTCTGCTTTGGGACTATTATATGATGATCCTGACCGTGTCGCATCAGCTGAGCCTGAGTTGAGACGTTTGAAACAGGGATCAGGTAATGTGGAAAAATATTGTACTCATTTCCGTCGATGGTCTACTCAAACAGGGTGGAACGATTCTGCTCTGAAAAGTCTATTTCTTGCTGGGCTCAATGAAAGGGTTAAAGACCTGCTAATTGCTTATCCTACACCTGAAGATTTGCAACAGGCTATGCAATTAGCTATACGGGTGGATAGGAGACTGCGTGCAAGGGTTAATGAGAGCAAATCCTCTGCTATGTCAGTTTCTGGTTATGAGAATGTGTGTACTAACAGTGGTGAACCGATGGAGATTGGATCGGTGGCACCTCGCTCTCAAGAAAAAGACCGTCGATTTTCTGAAGGCTTGTGTTTCTATTGCGGAAAATCTGGTCATTTGATTAAAGGCTGTGAGCTTCGTATGAAGAAAGAAAAAAAATGGTCAGTCATGCCCGTATTGCCTGTTTAAATTCCAAGGGTGTATTTTTAGCTGCTTCCACGATTGCTCAGGAAAAATTAATGGAATTTCGGGTGTTTGTTGATTGTGGGTCTACTCTGAATGTAATTGATGGGGGATTCTTGGAAAGACTCAATTTAAAACCCGAACCTTTATCATCCCCCATTGCTGTGGTTTCTGTGGATGGTTCCCCTTTGAAGAATATTACTCTCAAGGTCTGTGAATTTCCTCTCACTATTAATGGTGTTCACCATGAGAAATTGGATTTGGTAGTTTTGAATAACTTGCCTTCTCCAGTAATATTGGGATTGCCCTGGTTAAAATTTCACAATCCTGTACTGGATTGGTCTACCAGTGAAATTAAATCCTGGAGCCATAAATGTTATGACAAGTGTTGTAACGGGCGTATTGCAGCTTTGGATAGGGGAGAATTGCCTGTTCCTATTCAGGATTTTTGGAGAGTTTTTTCTGAGAAGGAATCGCAGGTTTTGCCTCCCCATAGAGACTATGATTGTTCTATTGAATTTGTCCCTGGAGCGACTCTTCCTAAAAGTCGTTTATTTAACCTTACTATTCCTGAGAGGAAGGCTTTGGAGGAATACATACAGACAAGTTTGGCTGCCGGTCACATTAGGCCCTCTAAGTCTCCTGTGGCGGTTGGATTTTTTTTTGTAAAAAAAAAGGACGGCGGTTTACGTCCTTGTCTGGATTTTCGTGAGATTAACAAAATTACTGTACGCAATCCTTACCCACTGCCATTGATTCCTGATCTGTTTAACCAGTTAATGGGGGCCAAGTGGTTCTCTAAAATTGACCTTAAGGGGGCATACAATCTGTTGCGCATGAAGGAGGGTGACAAATGGAAGACTGCTTTTAACACTCCTGTGGGTCATTTTGAGAACCTGGTTATGCCTTTTGGTCTTACTAATGCTCCTGCATTTTTTCAGAATCTTATTAATGACATCCTTAGACCTTTGATCGGCAAAAATGTGGTTGTGTATTTGGATGACATTTTGATTTATTCGCCGGATCTGGAGTCTCATTGGCGGAGCGTACGTGAGGTATTACAGTTATTAATGGACAATTCGCTTTTTGCTAAGCTGGAGAAATGTGAGTTTGCTGTACAGAGAATTAGTTTTTTGGGTTACATTATCTCCAGCGAAGGTTTTGAGATGGACCCGGTTAAAGTTCAAGCTGTACAGGAATGGCCTAGGCCTATTGGTTTGAAATCGATACAGAGGTTTTTGGGTTTCGCCAATTATTACAGAAAATTCATAAAAAAATTTTCTAGTATTGTCAAACCTCTGACCGATCTCACCAGGAAAGGTGCTGATGCGGTTCAGTGGTCTTCTGAGGCCATTGAAGCTTTTGTGTATCTCAAGGAGAGGTTCACCTCTGCTCCCATCCTTATGCAGCCTGATGTTACTAGGCCGTTTTTGGTTGAGGTTGATGCTTCCTCTGTGGGGGTTGGTGCAGTATTGTCTCAGGATAACGGGGATGGATTACATCCCTGTGCCTTTTTTTCAAAAAAATTTTCGGAGACTGAACTGAATTACGATATTGGTAATCGGGAATTATTGGCTATTAAACTCGCATTTGAACACTGGCGCCACTTCTTGGAAGGTGCGGAATTTCCCGTTCAGGTTCTTACGGATCATAAAAATCTGATATATCTTGATGCTGCCAAGCGCCTGAATGCCCGTCAGGCTAGGTGGGCACTGTTTTTCTCGCGGTTTAATTTCTCCGTTACTTACATCCCTGGTACTAAGAATGTTAAGGCGGATGCCTTGTCTCGCAGTTTTTCTCCCATAGTCGGTGCTGAGAAAGAGGAGAACATTTTACAAGAAGGTGTTGTGATAGCTGCTTTGGACTCCGTTTTGGAAGATGAGATTCTTAAAGCACAGGAGAATGCCCCATCTAACACTCCTCATGGGAGGTTGTTTGTGCCTGGGACCTTTAGGAGAGATTTGTTTGTTGAGTGTCACGAATCTCGGTTGGCAGGTCATCCCGGAATCTCTGAGACCAAGAGACTGGTGGGTCGCAGTTTTTGGTGGCCTGGATGGCAGAAGGAAGTCATTAAGTGGGTGCGTCAATGTACTATATGTGCTAGATCTAAGTCCTCACATACTCCTGCTGCGGGGTTGCTTTGTCCTTTGGAGGTTCCCAGTGCTCCTTGGACACATTTGGCTATGGACTTTATAACTGACCTTCCCCCCTCTGAGGGTTTTACTGTCATCTGGGTGGTCGTGGACCGTTTTAGCAAGATGTGTCACTTGGTTCCCTTCGTCAAACTGCCCTGCGCTAAAACTCTCGCTAAGGCCTTTGTCAAGGAAATTGTCAGACTTCATGGCGTTCCTACTGACATTGTTTCTGATAGGGGTCCTCAGTTCGTGGCTCGTTTTTGGCGTGCCTTTTGTGACAGGTTGGGAGTTCATTTGTCGTTCTCGTCCGGATATCATCCTGAATCTAATGGCCAGACAGAAAGGAAAAACCAGGATGTTGAGCAGTTCTTGCGTTGTTTTGTGGCAGACAATCAAGAGGGGTGGTCTGAGTTTCTGCCACTTGCTGAATTTGCTCTGAACAATCATACATCTTCTTCTGCTGGTTGTTCGCCTTTTTTTTGTTGTTCTGGGAGACATCCGTCGTTTGGGTCGTTCTCCAAGTTGGGATCTGCCGTGCCTGAGGAGGAGAATTTTTCCGGTGATTTGGAGAGAGTTTGGATGGATGTGCGTGGTAATCTTCAGGAGGCCAACAGAAAATCTAAAGACTACTTTGATAGGAAACGACAGGAGGTTTTGTTCGCTGTTGGTGACATGGTCTGGTTGTCCTCTAGGAATCTGCGGTTGAGGATTCCTTCTAAGAAATTGGGTCCCAAGTTTGTAGGGCCCTTTAAGGTGCTTCAGGTTGTCAACCAATCTGCTGTTAGGTTGGAGGTTCCTACCTCCTGGAGAATTAATCCGGTATTTCATGTCTCTCTGTTAAAAAAAGCTGTTGTGTCGGATGGTGACGCCTCTGCCTCTGTTCCTCCGGTGGTGGAGGACGGGGAATATGAAATTTCTCGCATCCTTAACTCTAGACGGTATAGAGGTAGTTTGCAGTATCTTGTGGCCTGGAAAGGTTTCGGACCCGAGGATAACTCTTGGGTGAGGTCAGATGATGTTTCCGCGTCCAGACTTATCAGAGCGTTTCACAGGAGATTTCCTGATAAGCCTGGTCCTAGGGGATCCGGAGGATCCTCTTAGAAGGGGGGGTACTGTTAGAACCTTGCTCTTAGGTTTTTTCCTTTGCTGGTCACATGACCTTGTTGGCCTATTTAATCCTGCTCCGCCCTTCTGGCTTTGCTGGACTTCATTGTATAACTACTTTCTAGCTAGCCTGTGCTCTGTATCTAACTCTGTTAGTTTGCTTGGTCTACGGACCTCTATGTTCTATATATTTTGTTTGTTCGTCTGTCTGCTACTATTTCTGTTAGGAGGTGTCCCATTTTCCCCCCAGTCCTTAGTACTTGTAGGGATTCCTTCCCCACATCTATAGGTCTCCGTACAGACTAGCTTAGGACTTTAGCAGGTCTGATCGCAGGATCAGGTTCCCTGTTACATCGTAGGGATTCAGCTGAGTTCTATCGTAGGGACAGATCTCCTCTCTTTCCTTAGCTCTGGTAGCAGAACATAACATCCACGTTGGCATTTGAGCGTCCCGCCCGGTATTTGATTGTGAATTCATAGCTGGACAGGCGGGCCATCCATCTCTGCTCCAGGGCACCAAGTTTTGCAGTGTCCAGGTGTGTCAACGGGTTGTTATCCGTGTAGATGGTGAACTTGGAAGAGGCAAGGTAATGCTTGAAACGTTCGGTCACTGCCCACACCACTGCCAGGAACTCTAGCTTGAATGAGCTATAATTCTCAGGGTTTCTCTCTGTGGGCCGTAGTTTTCGGCTGGCGTAAGCGATTACCCGTTCTTTCCCCTGCTGGATCTGGGACAGTACGGCTCCTAGCCCGATGTTGCTCGCGTCCGTGTGGAGGATAAAGGGCTGGCCGTAGTCAGGGTACGCCAGGATTTCATCCCCCGTGAGGGCCATCTTCAGCTGGCGGAAGGACTCCTCTTCCAGCTTTTCCCACCTGAAGGGCGGCTTCTGGTTTTTGGCCTTCCTGGATTGACCTATCGGGAGGTCCTGCATAGGAGCTGCCATTTTGGTGAAACCGGGAATGAATCTTCGGTAGTAGCCTACCAACCCGAGGAACTGCCGCACTTCCTTTATGCTGGAGGGTCTTGGCCAGTCTTTAATCACGGTGATCTTATCGGGGTCGGGAGCCACTCCGTCAGCACTCACCACGTGTCCCAGGTACTGCACCTTTGGTTTCAGCAGGTGACACTTGGAGGGTTTCACCTTTAGGCCGTAGCTTGCCAGGGCGTCAAACACTTCTGCCAGGTGTTTCAGATGGTCCTCGTAGGTTTCGGAATAAACGATGACATCGTCCAGGTATAACAGGACCGTCTCGAAATTCTGGTGTCCCAGACAGCATTCCATCAACCGCTGGAAGGTTCCTGGTGCGTTGCAGAGCCCAAACGGCATACAGTTGAATTCGCTGAGACCCATCGGGGTGGTGAATGCAGTCTTCTCCTTGTCTGCCTCTGCTACAGGAACCCGCCAGTACCCGCTAGTAAGATCCAAAGTGGAGAAGAAGTTAGCAGATTTTAATGCAGCTAAAGATTCTTCTATTCTAGGTAACGGGTACGTATCTTTGTGTGTGATATGGTTGACCTTTCTGTAGTCTACACACATTCTCATTGTGTTGTCCTTCTTTTTCACTAGAACTAGTGGAGCTGCCCAGGTGCTACAGCTGTCCCTGATTTCCCCAGCCACCTTCATGTCCCGCAACATCCCCTTTGCATGCTGATAGTGTGCAGGGGGTACAGGTCGGTATCTTTCCTTTATGGGTGGATGGTCTCCTGTGGGGATGTGATGTTCTACCCCCTTTACTCGCCTGAAGTCTAGCGGGTGTTTACTAAAGACTCTTTCGTACTCCTGAATAGAGATGAGCGTTGTTCTACTCGAACTGTTCGCCAATCTCAAATTCGAGCTGTTTTGGGCGGTGTTCGAGCCGTTCGGCGAACACGAACGATTTGAGAAAAATTCGGCTGTTCGAGGTTATGTTCGATAACTGTTCGTGCACCAAAATCATAACTGGATTTTTTCTCAGTAATGATGAAAATTAATGTTAATACGCAGTTTGAGTGTACAGCGGGGTGGGGGGAGGGGCAGGGGATGGATCTCTGCAGGAATAATGAAGATCTCCATTTTTTTTTCTCTTTCCCGCATTTACAGTGGGGAGGTGCAATCTGTCAGCCTATCAGCAGCGCACACACGGAGCGAAGTGCTTTTTTTCACACAAGCAAGGGCATGTGTCATGGGCAGTGTATGTCACATGTCCTTGCCCTATAAGACCAAGCCATTTTCCCCGTCGCCACCATTTTCTCACTGCTGCAGCTGCGTGTTAGACGGCACCGCTGTTGCTGTGTGCGCTATACCTTGTTAATTTCAAGCCAATTTTCGCACAAATCTACAGATAGCTTGGGAGTAGGGAATAGTTGTGATTGCAGTCCTTTTAAGGACTAGGTTACAGCATTTCCTACGACTTTTATCAGGCAGGTCTGTGCTCTTAAATAGATAGGTTGTGGGAGTAAAGACTAATTGTAATTGGAGTCCTTTTCAGGACTAGGTTACATCAGTTCCTATCAGTTTTTGCCAGGCAGGTCTGTGCCAGTGCTGTGCAAGTTTTTTTCACAGCATTTGGCTGAATCTAGCAAAGCTAATCCTTTTTGGCCTATTGCAGAGTGTGTTAGTCAGTGGAGTAGCCTATCTGTGTTGCAAGATATACCACCTGTGTATAGAATACCAATTTTTTTACTGCACCTACTGAAGTAAAATCTTTTGGGCATAGCATCATTCTATTAGTCCATCTATACTGACCTCCATCAGGTTGCAAATTGAATATAATTTTTTTCTGCATCTAGCTCTGAAAAAATATTTGGCCTTCTAGCAGTGTGTGGGACTTTCTCTATTAGTCCATCTATACTGACCTCCATCAGGTTGCAAACTGAATATATTTTTTTCTGTATCTACCTCTGAAAAAATATTGGGCTTGTAGCTGTGTGTGGGACTTTTTCTATTAATCCATCTATACAGACCTCCATCAGGTTGCAAACTGAATATAATTTTTTTCTGCATCTACCTCTGAAAAAATATTTGGGCTTCTAGCTGTGTGTGGGACTTGTTCTATTACTCCATCTATACTGACCTCCATCAGGTTGCAAATTGAATATAATTTTTTTCTGCATCTAGCTCTGAAAAAATATTTGGCCTTCTAGCAGTGTGTGGGACTTTCTCTATTAGTCCATCTATACTGACCTCCATCAGGTTGCAAACTGAATATATTTTTTTCTGTATCTACCTCTGAAAAAATATTGGGCTTGTAGCTGTGTGTGGGACTTGTTCTATTAATCCATCTATACAGACCTCCATCAGGTTGCAAACTGAATATAAATTTTTTCTGCATCTAGCTCTGAAAAAATATTTGGGCTTCTAGCTGTGTGCGGGACTTGATCTATTACTCCATCTATACTGACCTCCATCAGGTTGCAAATTGAATATAATTTTTTTCTGCATCTAGCTCTGAAAAAATATTGGGCTTCTAGCTGTGTGTGGGACTTGTTGTATTAGTCCATCTATACTGACCTCCATCAGGTTGCAAACTGAATATATTTTTTTCTGCATCTACCTCTGAAAAAATATTGGGCTTCTAGCTGTGTGTGGGACTTGTTCTATTAATCCATCTATACAGACCTCCATCAGGTTGCAAACTGAATATAATTTTTTTCTACATCTAGCTCTGAATAAATATTTGGCCTTCTAGCAGTGTGTTGGACTTTCTCTATTAGTCCATCTATACTGACCACCATCAGGTTGCAAATTAAAAATAATTTTTATCTGCATCTAGCTCTCAAAAAATATTTGGGCTTCTAGCTGTGTGTGGGACTTGTTCTATTACTCCATCTATACTGACCTCCATCAGGTTGCAAATTGAATATAATTTTTTTCTGCATCTAGCTCTGAAAAAATATTGGGCTTCTAGCTGTGTGTGGGACTTGTTGTATTAGTCCATCTATACTGACCTCCATCAGGTTGCAAACTGAATATAATTTTTTTCTGCATCTAGCTCTGAAAAAATATTTGGCCTTCTAGCAGTGTGTGGGACTTTCTCTATTAGTCCATCTATACTGACCTCCATCAGGTTGCAAACTGAATATAATTTTTTTCTGCATCTAGCTCTGAAAAAATATTTGGCCTTCTAGCAGTGTGTGGGACTTTCTCTATTAGTCCATCTATACTGACCTCCATCAGGTTGCAAACTGAATATAATTTTTTTCTGCATCTAGCTCTGAAAAAATATTTGGCCTTCTAGCAGTGTGTGGGACTTTCTCTATTAGTCCATCTATACTGACCTCCATCAGGTTGCAAACTGAATATAATTTTTTTCTGCATCTAGCTCTGAAAAAATATTTGGCCTTCTAGCAGTGTGTGGGACTTTCTCTATTAGTCCATCTATACTGACCTCCATCAGGTTGCAAACTGAATATAATTTTTTTCTGCATCTAGCTCTGAAAAAATATTTGGCCTTCTAGCAGTGTGTGGGACTTTCTCCATTAGTCCATCTATACTGACCTCCATCAGGTTGCAAATTAAAAATAATTTTTATCTGCATCTAGCTCTGAAAAAATATTTGGGCTTCTAGCTGTGTGTGGGACTTGTTCTATTACTCCATCTATACTGACCTCTATCAGGTTGCAAATTGAATAGAATTTTTTTCTGCATCTAGCTCTGAAAAAATATTGGGCTTCTAGCTGTGTGTGGGACTTGTTGTATTAGTCCATCTATACTGACCTCCATCAGGTTGCAAACTGAATATAATTTTTTTCTGCATCTAGCTCTGAAAAAATATTTGGCCTTCTAGCAGTGTGTGGGACTTTCTCTATTAGTCCATCTATACTGACCTCCATCAGGTTGCAAACTGAATATAATTTTTTTCTGCATCTAGCTCTGAAAAAATATTTGGCATTCTAGCAGTGTGTGGGACTTTCTCTATTAGTCCATCTATACTGACCTCCATCAGGTTGCAAACTGAATATAATTTTTTTCTGCATCTGGCTCTGAAAAAATATTTGGCCTACTAGCAGTGTGTGGGACTTTCTCTATTAGTCCATCTATACTGACCTCCATCAGGTTGCAAACTGAATATAATTTTTTTCTGCATCTAGCTCTGAAAAAATATTTGGCCTTCTAGCAGTGTGTGGGACTTTCTCTATTAGTCCATCTATACTGACCTCCATCAGGTTGCAAACTGAATATAATTTTTTTCTGCATCTAGCTCTGAAAAAATATTTGGCCTTGTAGCAGTGTGTGGGACTTTCTCTATTAGTCCATCTATACTGACCTCCATCAGGTTGCAAATTAAAAATAATTTTTATCTGCATCTAGCTCTGAAAAAATATTTGGGCTTCTAGCTGTGTGTGGGACTTGTTCTATTACTCCATCTATACTGACCTCCATCAGGTTGCAAATTGAATATAATTTTTTTCTGCATCTAGCTCTGAAAAAATATTGGGCTTCTAGCTGTGTGTGGGACTTGTTGTATTAGTCCATCTATACTGACCTCCATCAGGTTGCAAACTGAATATATTTTTTTCTCCATCTACCTCTGAAAAAATATTGGGCTTCTAGCTGTGTGTGGGACTTGTTCTATTAATCCATCTATACAGACCTCCATCAGGTTGCAAACTGAATATAATTTTTTTCTGCATCTAGCTCTGAAAAAATATTTGGCCTTCTACCAGTGTGTGGGACTTTCTCTATTAGTCCATCTATACTGACCTCCATCAGGTTGCAAATTAAAAATAATTTTTATCTGCATCTAGCTCTGAAAAAATATTTGGGCTTCTAGCTGTGTGTGGGACTTGTTCTATTACTCCATCTATACTGACCTCCATCAGGTTGCAAATTGAATATAATTTTTTTCTGCATCTAGCTCTGAAAAAATATTGGGCTTCTAGCTGTGTGTGGGACTTGTTGTATTAGTCCATCTATACTGACCTCCATCAGGTTGCAAACTGAATATAATTTTTTTCTGCATCTAGCTCTGAAAAAATATTTGGCCTTCTAGCAGTGTGTGGGACTTTCTCTATTAGTCCATCTATACTGACCTCCATCAGGTTGCAAACTGAATATAATTTTTTTCTGCATCTAGCTCTGAAAAAATATTTGGCCTTCTAGCAGTGTGTGGGACTTTCTCTATTAGTCCATCTATACTGACCTCCATCAGGTTACAAACTGAATATAATTTTTTTCTGCATCTAGCTCTGAAAAAATATTTGGCCTTCTAGCAGTGTGTGGGACTTTCTCTATTAGTCCATCTATACTGACCTCCATCAGGTTGCAAACTGAATATAATTTTTTTCTGCATCTAGCTCTGAAAAAATATTTGGCCTTCTAGCAGTGTGTGGGACTTTCTCTATTAGTCCATCTATACTGACCTCCATCAGGTTGCAAACTGAATATAATTTTTTTCTGCATCTAGCTCTGAAAAAATATTTGGCCTTCTAGCAGTGTGTGGGACTTTCTCTATTAGTCCATCTATACTGACCTCCATCAGGTTGCAAATTAAAAATAATTTTTATCTGCATCTAGCTCTGAAAAAATATTTGGGCTTCTAGCTGTGTGTGGGACTTGTTCTATTACTCCATCTATACTGACCTCCATCAGGTTGCAAATTGAATAGAATTTTTTTCTGCATCTAGCTCTGAAAAAATATTGGGCTTCTAGCTGTGTGTGGGACTTGTTGTATTAGTCCATCTATACTGACCTCCATCAGGTTGCAAACTGAATATAATTTTTTTCTGCATCTAGCTCTGAAAAAATATTTGGCCTTCTAGCAGTGTGTGGGACTTTCTCTATTAGTCCATCTATACTGACCTCCATCAGGTTGCAAACTGAATATAATTTTTTTCTGCATCTAGCTCTGAAAAAATATTTGGCCTTCTAGCAGTGTGTGGGACTTTCTCTATTAGTCCATCTATACTGACCTCCATCAGGTTGCAAACTGAATATAATTTTTTTCTGCATCTGGCTCTGAAAAAATATTTGGCCTACTAGCAGTGTGTGGGACTTTCTCTATTAGTCCATCTATACTGACCTCCATCAGGTTGCAAACTGAATATAACTTTTTTCTGCATCTAGCTCTGAAAAAATATTTGGCCTTCTAGCAGTGTGTGGGACTTTCTCTATTAGTCCATCTATACTGACCTCCATCAGGTTGCAAACTGAATATAATTTTTTTCTGCATCTAGCTCTGAAAAAATATTTGGCCTTCTAGCAGTGTGTGGGACTTTCTCTATTAGTCCATCTATACTGACCTCCATCAGGTTGCAAATTAAAAATAATTTTTATCTGCATCTAGCTCTGAAAAAATATTTGGGCTTCTAGCTGTGTGTGGGACTTGTTCTATTACTCCATCTATACTGACCTCCATCAGGTTGCAAATTGAATATAATTTTTTTCTGCATCTAGCTCTGAAAAAATATTGGGCTTCTAGCTGTGTGTGGGACTTGTTGTATTAGTCCATCTATACTGACCTCCATCAGGTTGCAAACTGAATATATTTTTTTCTCCATCTACCTCTGAAAAAATATTGGGCTTCTAGCTGTGTGTGGGACTTGTTCTATTAATCCATCTATACAGACCTCCATCAGGTTGCAAACTGAATATAATTTTTTTCTGCATCTAGCTCTGAAAAAATATTTGGCCTTCTACCAGTGTGTGGGACTTTCTCTATTAGTCCATCTATACTGACCTCCATCAGGTTGCAAATTAAAAATAATTTTTATCTGCTTCTACCTCTGAAAAAATATTTGGGCTTCTAACTGTGTGTGGGACTTGTTCTATTACTCCATCTATACTGACCTCCATCAGGTTGCAAATTGAATATAATTTTTTTCTGCATCTAGCTCTGAAAAAATATTGGGCTTCTAGCTGTGCGTGGGACTTGTTGTATTAGTCCATCTATACTGACCTCCATCAGGTTGCAAACTGAATATATTTTTTTCTGCATCTACCTCTGAAAAAATATTGGGCTTCTAGCTGTGTGTGGGACTTGTTCTATTAATCCATCTATACAGACCTCCATCAGGTTGCAAACTGAATATAATTTTTTTCTGCATCTAGCTCTGAAAAAATATTTGGCCTTCTAGCAGTGTGTGGGACTTTCTCTATTAGTCCATCTATACTGACCTCCATCAGGTTGCAAACTGAATATAATTTTTTTCTGCATCTAGCTCTGAAAAAATATTTGGCCTTCTAGCAGTGTGTGGGACTTTCTCTATTAGTCCATCTATACTGACCTCCATCAGGTTGCAAACTGAAAATAATTTTTTTCTGCATCTAGCTCTGAAAAAATATTTGGCCTTCTAGCAGTGTGTGGGACTTGTTCTATTAGTCCACCTATACTGACCTCCATCAGGTTGCAAATTCAAAATAATTTTTTGTCTGCATCTAGCTCTGAAAAAATATTTGGCCTTCTAGCAGTGTGTGGGACTTTCTCTATTAGTCCATCTATACTGACCTCCATCAGGTTGCAAACTGAATATTTTTTTTTATGCATCTACCTCTGAAAAAATATTTGGGCTTCTAGCAGTGTGTGGGACTTGTTCTATTGGTCCATCTATACTGACCTCCATCAGGTTGCAAATTGGATATAATTTTTTTCTGCATCTAGCTCTGAAAAAATATTTGGGCTTCTAGCTGTGTGTGGGACTTGTTCTATTACTCCATCTATACTGACCTCCATCAGGTTGCAAATTGAATATAATTTTTTTCTGCATCTAGCTCTGAAAAAATATTGGGCTTCTAGCTGTGTGTGGGACTTGTTGTATTAGTCCATCTATACTGACGTCCATCAGGTTGCAAACTGAATATATTTTTTTCTCCATCTACCTCTGAAAAAATATTGGGCTTCTAGCTGTGTGTGGGACTTGTTCTATTAATCCATCTATACAGACCTCCATCAGGTTGCAAACTGAATATAATTTTTTTCTGCATCTAGCTCTGAAAAAATATTTGGCCTTCTACCAGTGTGTGGGACTTTCTCTATTAGTCCATCTATACTGACCTCCATCAGGTTGCAAATTAAAAATAATTTTTATCTGCTTCTACCTCTGAAAAAATATTTGGGCTTCTAACTGTGTGTGGGACTTGTTCTATTACTCCATCTATACTGACCTCCATCAGGTTGCAAATTGAATATAATTTTTTTCTGCATCTAGCTCTGAAAAAATATTGGGCTTCTAGCTGTGTGTGGGACTTGTTGTATTAGTCCATCTATACTGACCTCCATCAGGTTGCAAACTGAATATATTTTTTTCTGCATCTACCTCTGAAAAAATATTGGGCTTCTAGCTGTGTGTGGGACTTGTTCTATTAATCCATCTATACAGACCTCCATCAGGTTGCAAACTGAATATATTTTTTTCTGCATCTAGCTCTGAAAAAATATTTGGCCTTCTAGCAGTGTGTGGGACTTTCTCTATTAGTCCATCTATACTGACCTCCATCAGGTTGCAAACTGAATATAATTTTTTTCTGCATCTAGCTCTGAAAAAATATTTGGCCTTCTAGCAGTGTGTGGGACTTTCTCTATTAGTCCATCTATACTGACCTCCATCAGGTTGCAAACTGAATATAATTTTTTTCTGCATCTAGCTCTGAAAAAATATTTGGCCTTCTAGCAGTGTGTGGGACTTTCTCTATTAGTCCATCTATACTGACCTCCATCAGGTTGCAAACTGAATATAATTTTTTTCTGCATCTAGCTCTGAAAAAATATTTGGCCTTCTAGCAGTGTGTGGGACTTTCTCTATTAGTCCATCTATACTGACCTCCATCAGGTTGCAAATTAAAAATAATTTTTATCTGCATCTAGCTCTGAAAAAATATTTGGGCTTCTAGCTGTGTGTGGGACTTGTTCTATTACTCCATCTATACTGACCTCCATCAGGTTGCAAATTGAATAGAATTTTTTTCTGCATCTAGCTCTGAAAAAATATTGGGCTTCTAGCTGTGTGTGGGACTTGTTGTATTAGTCCATCTATACTGACCTCCATCAGGTTGCAAACTGCATATAATTTTTTTCTGCATCTAGCTCTGAAAAAATATTTGGCCTTCTAGCAGTGTGTGGGACTTTCTCTATTAGTCCATCTATACTGACCTCCATCAGGTTGCAAACTGAATATAATTTTTTTCTGCATCTAGCTCTGAAAAAATATTTGGCCTTCTAGCAGTGTGTGGGACTTTCTCTATTAGTCCATCTATACTGACCTCCATCAGGTTGCAAACTGAATATAATTTTTTTCTGCATCTGGCTCTGAAAAAATATTTGGCCTACTAGCAGTGTGTGGGACTTTCTCTATTAGTCCATCTATACTGACCTCCATCAGGTTGCAAGCTGAATATAATTTTTTTCTGCATCTAGCTCTGAAAAAATATTTGGCCTTCTAGCAGTGTGTGGGACTTTCTCTATTAGTCCATCTATACTGACCTCCATCAGGTTGCAAACTGAATATAATTTTTTTCTGCATCTAGCTCTGAAAAAATATTTGGCCTTCTAGCAGTGTGTGGGACTTTCTCTATTAGTCCATCTATACTGACCTCCATCAGGTTGCAAATTAAAAATAATTTTTATCTGCATCTAGCTCTGAAAAAATATTTGGGCTTCTAGCTGTGTGTGGGACTTGTTCTATTACTCCATCTATACTGACCTCCATCAGGTTGCAAATTGAATATAATTTTTTTCTGCATCTAGCTCTGAAAAAATATTGGGCTTCTAGCTGTGTGTAGGACTTGTTGTATTAGTCCATCTATACTGACCTCCATCAGGTTGCAAACTGAATATATTTTTTTCTCCATCTACCTCTGAAAAAATATTGGGCTTCTAGCTGTGTGTGGGACTTGTTCTATTAATCCATCTATACAGACCTCCATCAGGTTGCAAACTGAATATAATTTTTTTCTGCATCTAGCTCTGAAAAAATATTTGGCCTTCTACCAGTGTGTGGGACTTTCTCTATTAGTCCATCTATACTGACCTCCATCAGGTTGCAAATTAAAAATAATTTTTATCTGCTTCTACCTCTGAAAAAATATTTGGGCTTCTAACTGTGTGTGGGACTTATTCTATTACTCCATCTATACTGACCTCCATCAGGTTGCAAATTGAATATAATTTTTTTCTGCATCTAGCTCTGAAAAAATATTGGGCTTCTAGCTGTGTGTGGGACTTGTTGTATTAGTCCATCTATACTGACCCCCATCAGGTTGCAAACTGAATATATTTTTTTCTGCATCTACCTCTGAAAAAATATTGGGCTTCTAGCTGTGTGTGGGACTTGTTCTATTAATCCATCTATACAGACCTCCATCAGGTTGCAAACTGAATATAATTTTTTTCTGCATCTAGCTCTGAAAAAATATTTGGCCTTCTAGCAGCGTGTGGGACTTTCTCTATTAGTCCATCTATACTGACCTCCATCAGGTTGCAAACTGAATATAATTTTTTTCTGCATCTAGCTCTGAAAAAATATTTGGCCTTCTAGCAATGTGTGGGACTTTCTCTATTAGTCCATCTATACTGACCTCCATCAGGTTGCAAACTGAAAATAATTTTTTTCTGCATCTAGCTCTGAAAAAATATTTGGCCTTCTAGCAGTGTGTGGGACTTGTTCTATTAGTCCACCTATACTGACCTCCATCAGGTTGCAAATTCAAAATAATTTTTTGTCTGCATCTAGCTCTGAAAAAATATTTGGCCTTCTAGCAGTGTGTGGGACTTTCTCTATTAGTCCATCTATACTGACCTCCATCAGGTTGCAAACTGAATATTTTTTTTTCTGCATCTACCTCTGAAAAAATATTTGGGCTTCTAGCAGTGTGTGGGACTTGTTCTATTAGTCCATCTATACTGACCTCCATCAGGTTGCAAATTGGATATAATTTTTTTCTGCATCTAGCTCTGAAAAAATATTTGGGCTTCTAGCTGTGTGTGGGACTTGTTCTATTACTCCATCTATACTGACCTCCATCAGGTTGCAAATTGAATATAATTTTTTTCTGCATCTAGCTCTGAAAAAATATTGGGCTTCTAGCTGTGTGTGGGACTTGTTGTATTAGTCCATCTATACTGACGTCCATCAGGTTGCAAACTGAATATATTTTTTTCTCCATCTACCTCTGAAAAAATATTGGGCTTCTAGCTGTGTGTGGGACTTGTTCTATTAATCCATCTATACAGACCTCCATCAGGTTGCAAACTGAATATAATTTTTTTCTGCATCTAGCTCTGAAAAAATATTTGGCCTTCTACCAGTGTGTGGGACTTTCTCTATTAGTCCATCTATACTGACCTCCATCAGGTTGCAAATTAAAAATAATTTTTATCTGCTTCTACCTCTGAAAAAATATTTGGGCTTCTAACTGTGTGTGGGACTTGTTCTATTACTCCATCTATACTGACCTCCATCAGGTTGCAAATTGAATATAATTTTTTTCTGCATCTAGCTCTGAAAAAATATTGGGCTTCTAGCTGTGTGTGGGACTTGTTGTATTAGTCCATCTATACTGACCTCCATCAGGTTGCAAACTGAATATATTTTTTTCTGCATCTACCTCTGAAAAAATATTGGGCTTCTAGCTGTGTGTGGGACTTGTTCTATTAATCCATCTATACAGACCTCCATCAGGTTGCAAACTGAATATAATTTTTTTCTGCATCTAGCTCTGAAAAAGTATTTGGCCTTCTAGCAGTTTGTGGGACTTTCTCTATTAGTCCATCTATACTGACCTCCATCAGGTTGCAAACTGAATATAATTTTTTTCTGCATCTAGCTCTGAAAAAATATTTGGCCTTCTAGCAGTGTGTGGGACTTTCTCTATTAGTCCATCTATACTGACCTCCATCAGGTTGCAAACTGAATATAATTTTTTTCTGCATCTAGCTCTGAAAAAATATTTGGCCTTCTAGCAGTGTGTGGGACTTGTTCTATTAGTCCACCTATACTGACCTCCATCAGGTTGCAAATTCAAAATAATTTTTTGTCTGCATCTAGCTCTGAAAAAATATTTGGCCTTCTAGCAGTGTGTGGGACTTTCTCTATTAGTCCATCTATACTGACCTCCATCAGGTTGCAAACTGAATATTTTTTTTTCTGCATCTACCTCTGAAAAAATATTTGGGCTTCTAGCTGTGTGTGGGACTTGTTCTATTAGTCCATCTATACTGACCTCCATCAGGTTGCAAATTGAATATAATTTTTTTCTGCATCTAACCCAGCCAATAGTTTTGGCCTAATACCACAGTTTGGCCACTCAGCTCTGCTCGGTTCCCATCCATTGTTTTTTTGTGCAAACAACTCCAGAGTTGTGAATTAGTTAACCACCAAAATGAGTAGAAAAAGGCCTGCTGCTGGTGGAAAGGGGAATAGGCGTGTTGGGAAGGGGAAAAAAGGTTGTGTCCGTGGGGTAGGTGTTAAAGCAACAGTAACATCTGCAGAAGAAAGACCATCTTCCAGCCAAACTAAAATGTCTACTTCTTTTAGCGGACAATGTGATAAGATCCCTTTCTTACGGCCACGCCAATCGCTACAAATTCCAGATGAGGCACAAAAACAGCAGGTGCTTCAACGGATATCAAGTGCTCCTTTAAGTGGGCTCTCCTCCACATCAACTTCAACATCACAAATACTCCAGTCCTCAAAGGTGTCACCCCAATCGCACTTGCTTCCTCACAGCTCCCAAATCTCCAGCTGCCCGTCTGAGTATGAGGTAGAACAGATGGTTGAGTCTGTAGAGCTGTTTACTCATACTATAGCCTGGGAATCAGAGGTCGACTCCAGCGCTTCTGTGAATCCAGACGAGGAAATTATCTGCACTGATGCCCAGAATCTTTATGAGTCGGATCCAGGACCAGACGCAGAAGGTTCTGACCATAATGTAGACCCTCATTCCCAAACTGTAACTCCTGTTGGTGGAGACAATGAGGAAGACGATGATGAGACTCAAATACCTGATTGGATCGACAACTTTACTTTTTTGTCAGGGCAGGAACAGGTTGGCTCTGAGGACGACGGGTGTGATAACGCACAGGGTGATGATGATGAGGTTGGAGATCCCACTTACTGTCAACCCACAGTCAGCCAAGAGATGAGGTCAGCAGAGGAGGTGGAGGAAGATGCTAGTGACGACGAGGTCAGGTTGCGCCTTCCTGGACAGAGACGTAGTACTGGAAGCACGTCAACAACTGCATCCTCAAACACAACTCTGCCTCTCACCACAAGTCGTGGTGGCTCTTCAGGTCGCATGGGTGCTAAGCCTTGCATAGCCTGGGCATTTTTTCAGATCGATAAAGATGACCCAACTCGTGTTATCTGTAACATTTGTCAGCAAAAGCTAAGTAGAGGCCAAAAAATACATACTTTGAGTACTTCATGCATGAACCCGCACATGGACATGAAGCATAAGTTGCAGTGGGAAGCTCAGTGTGCTTCAATGCGGCCTAGCCGGCCGGGCCAACCACCGTCTGCCATATCTTGTGCATCCGCGGCCTCTTCATCCTCTGTGACTGGGGGGACAGCAGTCACACCTGTTTTGGGGCACAGACCTGCCACCTCTTTACCCGCAACAGCCAGCGTGATTGGCAGGTCATCATTTTCTTTGGAGGTGGTAACACCAGCTGGTGTTGAGCGCTGTCCGACATCGATAGCACCACCTTTGGATCAAGGCAACCTAACATGTCCGCCTGCATCTTCCTCACAGACCGGCAGTTTGCCGGGGACACCCTTATCAACCCCGTCTAAGCACAATAGCCAGCCCTCGGTCCCTCAGATGTGGACAAGTAAAAGACCATTTCCTCCTAGCCATGAGAAAGCTAAGAGGTTGAATTTCACCATCTGCAAGCTCTTGGCTACAGAAATGCTGCCTTTCCGCCTGGTGGACACAGAGGATTTTCGAGACCTTATGTCCGTCGCAGTGCCCCAGTACCAGATGCCCAGTCGGCACTACTTCTCAAAGAAAGGTGTGCCTGCGCTCTACCAGCATGTCGCACACAACATCACCGCTTCTTTGAGAAACTCTGTGTGTGACAGGGTGCATTTCACCACAGACATTTGGACGAGTAGGCATGGACAGGGGCGTTACATGTCGCTGACTGGGCACTGGGTAACTATGGTGACAGCAGGACAAGGGGCTGATGTCCAAGTCTTGCTGTCCCCACGAGTTGTGCGTCAATCCTCTTTATGTCAAAGTTCCTCCACTGCTTCTGCCTCCTCAACCTCCTCTCGGTCTTCCACCTGCACCCAAAGCCTGTCTGGTCATGCCACAAGCTTTCTAACTGCGCAGAAGGGATCCTGCACACCTCCTTACTATGCTGGCAGTAGGGCTCAACGTCATCAGGCGGTTTTTACTTTGAAATGTCTGGGAAATGTGAGTCACACAGCTGAGGAGTTGTGGTCAGCTCTGGAGAACCAATTTCATGAATGGTTGTCTCCACTGAACCTGAAACCAGGGAAGGCCGTGTGCGACAATGCTGCAAACCTGGGTGCGGCCCTTCGCCGGGGCAATGTCACACACGTGCCTTGTATGGCTCACGTGTTGAACCTGGTTGTCCAGCAATTTTTAGCCCACTATCCCAGACTAGATGGCCTTCTGCAGAGGGCACGGTCGCTGTGTGCTCACTTCCGCCGTTCGCATCCCGCAGCTCAGCGACTTACATCTCTACAGAAGTCGTTGGGCCTGCCACTTCACCGGCTAAAATGCGATGTGCCTACCCGGTGGAATTCAACTCTGCACATGTTGCAGCGACTGTGGCAACACCGACAAGCCCTGGTGCAATACGTTCTGACGTATAGCCTGGGCCAACGAGATCCAGACGTGGGGCAAATCACGCTGGAGGAGTGGTCTCAGATCAGGGACCTATGCACCCTTCTGCACAGTTTTGAAATGGCGACGAAGATGTTTAGTGCTGACGATGCCATTATCAGCATGACAATTCCGGTGATTTACATGCTGGAGCACATGTTAAACAGAATTCGGAGTCAGGTGGTGGCACAAGAGGAGGTGGAGAAAGTAGAGGAGGAGGAGTTGTATGCGGAAGGGCTAACATCTGCAAGGTCCAGACGGTCGGCAGCACCAAGGCGGCAGGCATGTGAGGGTGGGGGAGATGGTTTTACCAGGGCGCATGGTAGCAGCCAAACTAGTGAGGAAGGTGCAGGAGCCCAGGAAGAAGTGGAGGACGAACTGATGGAAGACTCATCAGATGAGGGAGACCTTGATCACATTTCTGTTGTGCGAGGTTGGGGGGAGAGGACAGAGGAAGGAAGCATGATTGTTACCTCGCCACCAACACAACAGGGACTTGGTGCTCCTGGATGCGCAACACACATGAGTGCCTTCTTGCTGCACTACCTGCAACATGACCCTCGAATTGGGAGAATTAGAAATATTCCTGACTACTGGGTTGCCACACTGTTAGATCCCCGGTACAAAAGTAAATTTGCAGAAATTATTCCTGCCATAGAAAGGGATGCACGCATGCAGGAGTATCAGCAGAGACTGTTGCAGAATCTTACATGTGCTTTTCCACAAAACACCAGTGGTGCACGTAGTGAATCTCACAGTTCCAACTTGCCAACCGTGGGACCGTCAAGTGTTCAGCACTCAAACCATAACAGAACCACAGTATCTGCTGGTAACATCAATTTTGCGCAATCATTTCACCACTTTTTTAGCCCATCTTTTGCAAGGCCACAGGAGACAAGAAGTCTGACACATAGTCAACGCCTAGAGACGATGGTACAGGAGTATCTCCAAGTAAACATTGAAGCCATGACTGTGTCACTGGACCCTTGCTCTTTTTGGGCTTCCAATCTGGATAAATGGCCGGAGCTAGCCACTTACGCCTTGGAGATCTTGTCATGCCCCGCAGCCAGCGTTCTGTCTGAACATGTGTTCAGCGCTGCTGGTGGTGTGCTGACAGATAAGCGCACGCGGCTCTCCACTGATAATGTAGACAGACTCACGTTCATAAAGATGAACAAATCATGGATCCGAAACGACTTTTCTACCCCTGTGTCATCCTGGGGAGAGTAAAAGATGGATGATTGGTTAAAATCACCCTACCAACCGTTTTAAGCTTTCAAATTACTAATCATGTTTATCTGTATCTTGGCTGGAAAATAATTTGGGCTTTGTAGCAGTGTGCAGCACTGATTCTATTAAGCCATCTATAATAAGCTCCACCAGATTTAAAATTACTAATCATGTTTATCTGTATCTTGGCTGGAAAATAATTTGGGCTTTGTAGCAGTGTGCAGCACTGATCCTATTAGGCCATCTATACTAAGCTCCACCAGATTTAAAATTAATAATAATTTTTAGCTGCATCTAGCCCGGAAAATAATTTTGGGGCTCCGAGATGCGCAAGACACATAAGTGCCTTCTTGCTGCACTACCTGCAACATGACCCTCATATTGTCAGAATTCGAAGTAATCATGACTACTGGGTTGCCACACTCTTAGATCCGCCAAACTTTTCGATCAACCTTTTCATTTTAATAAAGACCAAAAAAATGGTCATTTTTGAAATTATAAGCATTAGCAGGTTATTAGAAACTGAAATCAAACAGTTTTCAACTCAAAACTTTATTCTAGGTGATGTTACATTTTCACATAGGACCCCTTGTTCGAAAGGAGCTTCTGAACTCTCTCGTCCATTGAATTTGTCAGGTTTTGGATGGTTTCTGCTTCAATTGTTTTGCATGAGGACAGAATACCCTCCCAGAGCTGTTGCTTAGATGTGAACTGCCTCCCACCATCATAGACACTCCTTTTGATGATGCTCCAGAGGTTCTGAATGGGGTAGAGGTCAGGGGAGCATGGGGGTCACACCATAAGTTTGTCCCCTTTTATGCCCATATCAGCCAGAGATGCAGATGTTTTATGTGCAGCATGAGATGGTGCATTATCATGCAAAAAAATGATCTTGCTGTGAAATACACGGTTCTTCTTCTTGAACCATGGCAGGAAGTGCTGTTTGAGAAAATCCACATACATTATGGAGTTCATCTTTAGCGCCTTCAGGGATCCTAAAGGGGCCGACAATCTCTCTCCCCATGATTCCAGCCCAAAACATTACTCCACCTCCTCCTTGTTGGCGCTGTAGCCGTGTTTGCGTGGGGTGTCCATCAACCAGCCATCCTTCACTCCATCCATCTGGACCATCGAGCGCTGCACGGCACTCATCCGTGAACAAAACAGTTTTGAAATCAGTCTTCATGTAATGTTTGGCCCACTGGAGCCGTTTCTGCTTGTGTGAAGTGGATAGAGGAGGTCGACAGGATGGCATATGCACAGCTGCAAACCTCTGAAGGACCCTGCATCTTGTTGTTCGGGGGACGTTGGAGGCACCAGCAGCTTCAAAAACTTGTCTGCTGCTATGACAAGGCTTTTTTGCCGCTGCTCTTTTAACCTGACGTAATTGCTTGTAGGAAAGAGTCCTCAATTTGCCCTTATCAGCACGCACACGTGTGTACTGTGAATCAGCTACATACTTCTTGATTGCCAAGACACTTCATCCTGATCATCGCACAATGTTGATTGTAGTCATGCCTTGACCTAAACACTCCACAATTTGTTGCTTCTCAGCAGCCGACACATCCTTTTTCTTTCCCATTTTGGCAGAAAATGTAGGCTGCTTAATAATGTGAGACAGCCTTCTTAAGTAGTCTTGCCTTTCATTGGAAACACCTGCCAAACTAATTAGCACAGGTGTCTGCAATTGCTTACAGTGATATAAAGAGCCCTGACACACATCACCATCAATGAGTTTAACTGACAAACAAACAAATTCTTCCCTTATCACTCCTAAACACTTTTTGCATAATAATTTGGAACACAGTGTACATGTGTTTTTCCACAAAACACCAGTGGTTCACGTAGTGAATCTTACAGTTCTAACTTGCCAACCGTGGTCTGTATGGAGTTGTTCAATAAAGGGCCCAAAATTAAGATAACATAGATGGGAGAGGTCTCTATGAATAGGAATTCCTAAGTATTTGATACCCTGTGAGGGCCAGGCAAAGGGAAAGTTGGACTGGATGGAATCCTATATGGATTTGGGGAGGGAGACATCGAGGGCCTCAGACTTCGCTGCATTGATTTTAAAATTTGACCATGTAACAAAGTGATCTATTTCAGCCATAACAGCATGGATGGATATATCTGATTGAGTGATATATACTAGGACATCATCAGCAAATAGAGAACACTTGTACTCGGTGCCTCCCACCTCAATCCACCTAATATTGGGGTTATGGCGAATTGATGAGAGCAGGTGCTCCGTCACTAGGATGTATAAGCGAGGGGACAGAGAACATCCCTGCCTTGTCCCATTGGTGATTGTGAAAGGTGATGAAAATGTTCTGACGTGCCCCCTGGGCCTTGGGACACCCGGAGCCGGACCCTTTTTGGTGGATGCTGGTGGTTGTAGTCTCCGTGGCGGCGACCCGGTTCCGTGGCTCAGGGCGGTCAAACCAGTGGCGGAACTATTTATGTGGTTTTGATGTTTAAATGTCCGACTACGCCACCCGTGGATTGCGGTCAGAGTGAACCGCCGCTCCAGGGCAGACCGCTGAGGCTGGTGTTGTGGGTGCAGCAGAGCGTAGCATAACTCCCCACGGGAGGAGTATAGCCTCAGGGCAGTGTATGCGGAGGATGGGGGTGATGGTGCAGGGCAGCAGCAGTAACGACACGGAGTCAGTGATGCAGTCCAGGGCCTTTACTCACAGTTCTTATTATCCAGACCACATCTGCAGGTAACGGCTGCCCACGTCGTACTGTGCTCACCAGGTGAGGGGCTCAGACAACTCCCAGATAACTTTGGAGCGCTTCACAGGACCCCCTTTGTGTGTCCTTTGTCTGGCCTTTCTTACCAACCCTTCTGTCCGGCTGCCTCGGGCCTCCTCTTGGTAAACTTGGCGCCAGTTTCCCTGACCCTATGTGGTGCCTTCCTAGCGGGTGTAGTGAGGGGCTGCGCCACATAAAATGTCACAGCCTCCGGTTTCTAGCTGAGGGTCGTTTCCTGCCTCCACTAGTTTCGGGGACTGGTCTCCCCCTTTGGCCTGACCCCTCCACGCAGGTGGATTCGGGCGTGCGGTGGCGACTCGCCCGTCCGCACCCCTGGGATCCCTTCGTTCCTCGTTCCTGGAGCCTTCTCCGCTCCTCTTCCTTCCTTCTCCCTCTTCCAGGCCTGGGCCTCTGTTACTAGGCCCGCCTCCGGAGCAGAGCTCATGCAGAGCCCCTGCTCCCTGCCACTTCTGCTCAGACTTCTCTGCACTGAACTAAGATGGTGCCCACCTTTTATACTCCCTTCTCAATGCACCCAGGAACTGCTTCCTCCCTGCTCCTGCACTACAGGGTTCCCCTTCCTCAGTGTTCCCTCCCCCCACTCCAGCCAGGGACAGGGACTGTCGTGCCCATCTCAGGGGCATATTGGTCACCCTGCCCCACGGCAATGTGGTGTAATGCATGCAGGTGTCGGGTCCTGATCCACACTCCATCCTTACCTGAGAGTGAGATATCACACCTCTGGGTGAGGTGCAATACCTCTGTAGCAACCGAGCCCTCAGGGAAATACAGTTCCATTTATCTTCAGCCTAGGTGACGTATTGCGATACAGAGCCGTGATTTTGGCTATAAAAGGGTCCCCTAGACCCCTACCCCAAGCTTTTTAAGAGAATCATATATGGCGTGCCAGGAGACTCTATGGAATGCTTTCTCAGCATCCAACGAGAGTATCTAATTACAAATTTTTAACTGCATCTAACCCAGGAAATACTTTGTGCCTAGTAGCAGTGTCTGCTAGTCAGCGGATTATCCCGGCTGTTAAGCAAGCTACACCACCTGTAGTTTTGACACTTAATTTTTTCAAAGGAAATGCTTCGGGACCACGGGATACTCAGTGAAGAGCATCAGGAGGCACCCCAAGGCATAGGGGCTGAAACTGGCAGTAGGATGCCTTGCGGTGGACAGCCGAGCTCGATCCTTATAAAAGCTTTTTAACTGCAGCAGCTTTAGTGGACGCTACTGGAGCTGGAATTACGCGGCTGCTGGCATGAGACTTGCCCTCCAATAGATCCTTGTAAATGGATTTAAAGTGTATTCATTCAAATTAGAGAGACAATTTAAATTAAAAAGCTTAGAGCTGCCTCCACCACAGGGGGGCTCGCTCGACCCACCAGCGGACAGGCACCAGTATTGGGAGAGGGGGGCTGGCCGTCAGGGTTCCCCGCGGCTCTGGCACAAACCCGGCGACACGGAGGTGGCACGGGCAGGAGCGGACTGAACGTGTCGGCTTCTCACTTTTTGGATTTTAGAAGGGCATGACATGCCTATATCTGTGTCTCCCCCTCCTTTTACTCCTCCACCTCTTTTCTTTTCGCATGACTATATGTACTTGTCACTTTTCCATGTGTTAGTTGTGTCTTCAGAGCAGTTTGTCAGCTTTTGGACACCTTTGAAGGTGTTTTCTATGTGTTTCTATGTGTTTTTGTTTGCCTGCCATTGGTTTTAACGGTGTTCGAAGGTGTTCGACGAACAGTTCGACGAACAGTTCGGCGAACACACAGGTGTTCGACGAACCGAACCGAACTCGAACACTACGGGGGTGGCTCAACACTACTCCTGAACCACCCGGTAGACTCCCTGTTTTTGGTGTGAGGGACTGGAGTCAGTACCCAAATGCAGTTGCTGACACCAGTCCTCCATTTGTTTCTTAGAGCCGTTACCTTCCTCTGGTTGAGATGGAGGCAAGGGTTCCACGGCCCTTACAGAATTTTGGTTTATGGTGAACAATTTGGCTAGCGTGGCATACCGGGGCAGGCATACTTCTCTCTCCCCGATATTTATGATGCGGACAGGTACCCTCCCATGGCATACATCGACCACCCCTGTGCTGTCAAAATGGTGGGCCTACTGTCTGAGTAAACGGGTTCCACCATCGCTTGGTAGTCTCTACCTCTCAGACCAATAGCTGCCCGGCACCAGATCATCATCTCACTTTTCGGGGGCATGGCAATAGGGAACGGGTCACACATTCTCACGCTACCAATCTCACCACCATATAGTTCCACTTGTTGCCGTTTCATCAGTGCCCGGATCTCTTTTTGGAGAACACGCTGCTGGCTGGAACTGGCGTTCTTGGCAACCTGCTGTAAAATGAGAATTATCTCTGCAAGACAATTTTCAATCACGTTAGTTCCCAAGGTTATTTTAGGGTGACTCTCATGACGGTCAATGTCCACAATGATCAGTCCTTGTGCCGCCAGTTCGACTTTACCGATTTTAATGGTCACCTCTTTGAATCCCACCTGCGGCACGGGCTGACCATTGCTGGCGATGATACTCAGGTCATCATCTGGGTAGAGGGTTATGTCCGAGTCATTCCAGTACCGCTTAAAGAGCACATAAGGGATGGTAGTTACCTGTGACCCGGTGTCTAGTAGGGCACTCATTGGAATGCCATCCAGTACCACAGGCAAGACTGGACGTCCCCCTACATATTTATCACGCCAGTTTGAGGGGCCTGATGATCTTATGCCTGGGGGTTGGCCCTCTGCCCCAGGTTGTGCCCATTTAAATGACAGTACCTTGCCATATGTCCGGGTTGATTGCAGCGGCGGCAGATGGGTTGTCCGTCCTCGTTGTATCTGTCGCTGGGTCTTCCTCTGGACGTTGGGATCCTCCTCTGTCGGCGCCACGGGACGTCCTCCGGTCCGGACGCCAGCTGGATCTTTCCTGGAGGAGAGACCTGTAAAGACTGCACAGTTCTGGTTAGCGCGGCTACGCTTTTAGTCAGCTCTTGGACCTGATAGTGCAGGTCTGTAGCTGGGTTGTTGTCCAAAGCCTGCACACCAGCTCCTACAGACTCTGTAGACAAGGGCGCCGCCTCCTGATGATAGGTAATAGCAGGGCGCCGGAGGGTTACAGCGCTACCCGGTGCCGGTTCTCGGAGCACCCGGATGGCCCTGTCTTTGAACATTGCAAAGTCTAAACCAGGGTTCTGCAAGGCCATTGCACGTAACTGGGTTCGGTGGGCGTTGGACACCAGACCCTCAATGAATTGCTCAGTTAACAGTTCATCTGCGTTCCGCACACTGTGAGGGTCTGCCTGTTTAATGGCTCCCAGGGCCTCTTGCAAACTCAAAGCATAGTCTCTTATACTGTCTTGGGCCCGCTGCTTGCACCCATAAAATCTCATTTTGATCTCCGCTAAGGTGCGGGTATCAAAAGTGTCCTTCAGACGGGCCAAGATCTCCTTTACGGTCTCCTTGTCCCTGACTGACCAGGACTTTACTTCACGCTGGGCTGCGCCGGTTAACTGGCCTATCAATATGCTCACTTTATGTCCCTCCGTCAGGGGGTATACTTTAAATAGGCTGTACAGTCTCTCTTTAAAGTCGTTTAGGGTATGCGACTCCCCTGAGTATTGGGGCAGCCAGGCCGCTCCGGGGATGTATGGCATTGTGAACGGCATTACTGCGGCAGTGGCCGCGCTGGTGGTAAAGGGTCCCTCCGTGTCCGTCATCTTCCTCCCCCCTAGTTAAGTGTGGCCTACCTTCCGACGATCCTCTTCTGTAGGCCGCGGCTCCGCTGGTGCTGCTCCGGATGAGGACCTTGCGTCACGTCCTGGTGACGTCAGCGTCGCTCTCTCTCCTTCCAGGACCTTGCGCAGCGTCGGTGCGTAGGGCGGAGCTTCGGGTCTCGCGCACTTTCGGCTTCCATGCTCCTCTTCTTCCCGCGCGGCGTCCTGAAGATGGCGTCCGATGGCGGGAAAACGGCTGAAGACGGCGGGAAATGATTGAAGATGGCGGGAGACGACTGAAGATGGCGGGAAACGGCTCCGGATGGCGGGAAACTTCACTCACGTAAGTGCAAATTCTTTTTCAGGCACGCAATACCCGTTTGTGGCGGGTTGGTCACAATCCTGCCGACTACGCCAAAAGTTGATGCACCCCCTGGGCCGTGTGTGCACGAGTGTGGGTTACCCGGAGCCGGGTCTCTGGGGGTTGTAGTCTCCGTGGCGGTGACCCAGTCCCGTGGCTCAGGGTGGTCAAACCAGTGGCAGTCTTTTATAGGGTTTTTGTGGTTTAATGTCCGACTACGCCACCCGTGGATTGCGGTCAGGGTGTACCGCTGCTGCGAGGCAGACCGCTGAGGCTGGTGTGGTGTGCGCAGCAAAGGATGGGATAACTCACCACGGGAAGAGTATAGCCTCAGGGCAGGGAATGTGGATGATGGGAGTGATGGTGCACGGGCGCAGCAGGAACGACTCAGAGTCTATGCAGTACAGTTCAGGGTCTTTAATGGTGATAATAAGGCAGACCCTCCCAGGAGTACTGGCTGGCATGAGGGGCCTGGTCAGTCTGCGAGCAAACAGAAGTTCCCCTGACCAGGTGGAGTTGTAGGCCTCCCCGTCTATCTGCACTCTTCCTGGCTACCTTGCTGTAAGCGATTGGAAGTAGCCCACGTCCCTGAGTGTACCGTGTGGTGCTCACCCGTATGGCTGGTGACTTGGGGCCTTCTGATAGCCTCCGCTCCTCGATGGCGGTGCTGGTCCCTTGCTTGTGACTGAGCCTCCGGGCTTCTATGGCCAGAGGACCTGGAATCCCCTGCCGGCAGGTCTCTGCTGCTGGACTTAAAGATCCTTGCAGCCTCGGACTCCGGTGTCCGGTTCTTAGATTCTTCTGCCAGTGCGAGCTCTGCTTAGCTCCAGCCCCTAGTCTTCAGCTCCTGCTCCTACAGAGCTCCTAGCTGTTACTTTCCCTTTGTCTGGAACAAACTCCAGGCTCTGACTGACTAACCCCGCCCCAGATCCAGTTTATATAGGGCAGGTTCCTCCCCTATCTGGTCTGGGACAGGAGGTGTTGCATGTTTAAGGGCTCCTGACCAGGAAACCTCCCACTTGCTCTCAGACGTAATATTTCTATTACTGTGGTAACCAGACCCCTGGGGTGCCACAGATACACAGCCGATAGTCCTACTGAATAGACTGTTAGAATTTGTATTATGGCAAGAAAAAAGCAGCTAAGTAAAGAAAAACGAGTGGCCATCATTACTCTAAGAAATGAAGGTCAGTCAGTACGAAAAATTGGGAAAACTTTGAAAGTATCCCCAAGTGCAGTTGCAAAAACCATCAAGCACTACAAAGAAACTGGCTCACATGAGGACCGCCCCAGGAAAGGAAGACCAAGAGTCACCTCTGCTTCTGAGGATAAGTTTATCCGAGTCACCAGCCTCAGAAATCGCAGGTTAACAGCAGCTCAGATTAGAGACCAGGTCAATGCCACACAGAGTTCTAGCAGCAGACACATCTCTACAACAACTGTTAAGAGGAGACTTTGTGCAGCAGGCCTTCATGGTAAAATAGCTGCTAGGAAACCATTGCTAAGGACAGGCAACAAGCAGAAAAGACTTGTTTGGGCTAAAGAACACAAGGAATGGTCATTAGACCAGTGGAAATCTGTGCTTTGGTCTGATGAGTCCAAATTTGAGATCTTTGGTTCCAACCACCGTGTCTTTGTGCAACGCAGAAAAGGTGAACGGATGGACTCTACATGCCTGGTTCCCACCGTGAAGCATGGAGGAGGAGGTGTGATGGTGTGGGGGTGCTTTGCTGGTGACACTGTTGGGGATTTATTCAAAATTGAAGGCATACTGAACCAGCATGGCTACCACAGCATCTTGCAGTGGCATGCTATTCCATGCGGTTTGCGTTTAGTTGGACCATCATTTATTTTTCAACAGGACAATGACCCCAAACACACCTCCAGGCTGTGTAAGGGCTATTTGACCAAGAAGGAGAGTGATGGGGTGCTACGCCAGATGACCTGGCCTCCACAGTCACCAGACCTGAACCCAATCGAGATGAGAAGGTGTGTCCAAACTTTTGGTCTGTACTGTATACAATACAAACCAAAAGTGTGGACACACCTTCTCATTTAAAGATTTTTCTGTATTTTCATGACTATGAAAATTGTACATTCACACTGAAGGCATCAAAACTATGAATTAACACATTTGGAATTATATACTTAACAAAAAATTGTGAAACAACTGAAAATATGTCTTATATTCTAGGTTCTTCAAAGTAGCCACCTTTTGCTTTGATGACTGCTTTGCACACTCTTGGTCTAATGTCCATTCCTTGTGTTCTTTAGCCCAAACAAGTCTCTTCTGCTTGTTGCCTGTCCTTAGCAGTGGTTTCCTAGCAGCTATTTTACCATGAAGGCCTGCTGCACAAAGTCTCCTCTTAACAGTAGTTGTAGAGATGTGTCTGCTGCTAGAACTCTGTGTGGCATTGACCTGGTCTCTAATCTGAGCTGCTGTTAACCTGCGATTTCTGAGGCTGGTGACTCGGATAAACTTATCCTCAGAAGCAGAGGTGACTCTTGGTCTTCCTTTCCTGGGGCGGTCCTCATGTGAGCCAGTTTTTTTGTAGCGCTTGATGGTTTTTGCAACTGCACTTGGGGACACTTTCAAAGTTTTCCCAATTTTTCGGACTGACTGACCTTCATTTCTTAAAGTAATGGTGGCCACTCGTTTTTCTTTACTTAGCTGCTTTTTTCTTGCCATAATACAAATTCTAACAGTCTATTCAGTAGGACTATTAGCTGTGTATCCACCAGATTTCTGCACAACACAACTGATGGCCCCAACCCCATTTATAAGGCAAGAAATCCTACTTATTAAACCTGACAGGGCACACCTGTGAAGTGAAAACCATTTCCGGTGACTACCTCTTGAAGCTCATCAAGAGAATGCTAAGAGTGTGCAAAGCAGTCATCAAAGCAAAAGGTGGCTACTTTGAAGAACCTAGAATATAAAACATATTTTCAGTTGTTTCACACTTTTTTGTTAAGTATATAATTCCACATTGTGTTAATTCATAGTTTTGATGCCTTCGGTGTGAATGTACAATTTTCATAGTCATGAAAATACGGAAAAATCTTTAAATGAGAAGGTGTGTCCAAACTTTTGGTCTGTACTGTATATATATCTTCTTCAAGTGCTCCCCTGGTCTGCATCCTCCACCCACACCCACTACTTGGTTCCCTCTCACTTTGGTTCCCCCCACTCCAGCCAGGGACGGGGCCAGCAGAAAGCCTTGCATATTGCCCTTCCAGCTGGTCTGGAGTAGTGTAGTGTTGAGTGCAGGTGTTAGGGTCCCAGGCAGTACTCCATCCTTACCTGAGAGAAGGAGATGCCACACCTCTGGGTGAGGTGCAATACCTCTGTGGCGACTGAACCCTCAGGGGCGCCACATTACAACTGCAAGATGACAACAGTATCTGTGCTTTGGCTTTACTTAAATTGAGATTTTGCCACTTAAGGAAGTATTATATTCTTTCTGCTATAAAATGGCTTAGGCACTTATAATGTCTTCTTCAACCTGTTCCAGTAAGTGAAAAGCCAGCACTCCATCCTTCTTTAAAAAACTCCATGTTTATTGTAACTTTATTCCATACATGTGTAAGGTTGCTAACGGACACATAGTTGATGGGAGATATGTATCACAGAGATGGCTGTTCTCTGTGATATAACCCGGAGTGTTGCTCTAGTGCATGTAAGCACTGAGAGGACTGTTTGGTGCACCTGGGACCGGGTTACAGGTAGTTCGAGAGAAGGACGGGTCTTACCACCCACATACCTCACCTTGGCACATGGTCTGTGTGTTTGGATGGAGAAGGCATTTGTGTGTCGTGGTCTTCTGACTGAGCAAGTGGACTGAATGCTACCCAGCCTGTGTGTCCAAAGGACTGGCTAACAAGAGACTTTGCCTTAAGGACTCTTTACTTTGTTTTTGCCTGAACTAAAGGCCATTTGTATTCCTTTTTCTTTTGCCAGGTTTATGACATAATAAACAGACATGGACATTTAAAGGAACATGCCTCCTGTTTGCCTCCCGACGCACCTGAGTGAGTAGAACCCCCACAATTGATGTTAGCAGTGCGGACAGCATTCCCAGCAGATACGTGCGACTGCTACAGGAGGGACTGCATGTCTTGAGTAAAGTCTGTCACAAGCCAGCAAGCGACGCCAGACAAAATGGAGTACCTGCTGAATCACCTGGTCCAGTTGCAGCAGCACCAGCAGGAGACCAACACGCTGTTGTTACAGCAGATCCAACAGCACCAGCAGAAGAAGCGGCAGCTTCTGGCAACCGCCATCCAGGGCAGGACAAGCGCCCCAACCCCAAGTCCAGCTGATGACTCCCACGTCCAGAAGGCAGTAAGACGGGCCTTGCAGAACATGACCCCTGAGGATGATGACTGTCTTTGAAATGGTCGCCGAGAGGGAGAACCTTCCGCCAGAGCAGTGGGCAGATGTACTGGTGCCATACTTGACGGGGGAGCCCCAGAAGGCTTACTATGACTTAGCTTTGCAGGACGCCAAGGAGTATGGCAAGCTGAAAACCAAAATTCTGGCTGCTTGGGAGTGACAATGACTAAAAGGGCGCAGCGGGTCCACCGCTGGGCGTACTGTTGCGACAAACCCCCTCGCTCTCAAATATTTGACCTTTTTCACCTGGTCCAGAAATGGCTGCAGCCGGAGTCCTCTACGCCTGCGCAGATGGTAGAGCGAGTGTGATGGACCGTTTTGTTCATTCCCTGCAGAGGCCAATACAGACTTGGGTTGCCCATGGTGATCCCCGAAATGCCGATGAACTAATCGGTCTGGTCAAGAGATACCAGGGGATTGAGGGTTCCTTGGGAAGGCAGCCCACTCCACACTGGGGGTCCCAACAGGGGGCAGAGGCCTAAAAGGGGTGGGGCGTCCATGGTCCAAAGGGGAGGGGGAGGTAATGCCCAAGGTCCCTACAGGTGATGTCACTTGCTGGAGGTGCCACGGCCCAGGCCATATAGCTGCCCATTGTCCCCTGACCCCCGAGCAGATGGACTGCAGCATAGGCCGTCGCTGTTCATACTATGCTTCTCCGGCCTGCAGTGTGAAAGGTCCACCCAGCGAGGGGCCACAAACATGTCTCGTGAAGGTGAATGGTTGGCAAGTAATGGGACTGCTAGACTCCAGGAGTCTATTGACCCTTGTGAGGGCCACAATTCCTCTCCATCTGATCCCTGGAAAAAAGGTTGACGTATGATGCATTCATGGTGGTGCTAAAAACTACCCCATGGCCAGAGTGGACATTGAATCGGCCCACGGTACTGAGTCCCACGAGGTTGGCGTCATCCAGGACTTGTTGCACCCCATTATTACAGGCCAGGACTTTTGTTTGTTTTTGGGATCTGTGGGGTTCAGGGTTCGCTGGCTTGGTTAAGAAACCAATTAACCCTGAAGAGGTATCACCACACCCAGAGTTGGACAAATTTCCCTTTTGTGTTCTTGTGGGGGATGAGGAGGTAGTGCCCCCTGAGTCTGACATTCTGCAGTTAGGGGTCACAAGCGTAAATTTTGAAGCTGTCCAACATAGGGACCTAACCTAACTCTGAGGGAAGCCTTTAGCAATGTCACGTTCATAAATGGGATTGCACAGGAGCCGGGGGCTGACACAAGATTTCCCTATTTTATGATAAGTGGGGAGTTGTTGTACCATGTTACGAAAGTAAGGGAGGAGCTTGTGGAACAATTATTGGTGCCGGGGCCCTATAGACGGAGGGTGTTGGACATGGCCCATTCACATGTCTTGGGGGGACATCTGGGACTGGAAAAAACAGTAATGGATAGTGCAGAGGTTCTATTGGCCTGGATGTCACTGGGAAATATTAAAGTATTGCAAGTCCTGCCCTACGTGCCAGTTAACCGCCCCCAACTCTCACTTTCGAAGTCCACTCATGCCATTGCCTATCATTGAAGTACCATTCGAGAGAATTGCTATGGACTTGGTCGGTCCCCTGGTTAAATCTGCTTGTGGGCATCATTATATATTGGTTATCTTGGAATATGCCACCCGCTATCCTGAAGCGATCCCTCTGAGAAACTCCTCCGCCAAGAGTATAGCTAGCAAGTTAGTCCATGTTTTCTCCCGGACAGGGTAACAAAGGGAGATCCTCACCGACCAGGGAACACCATTTATGATTGAGGTGATGAAGGAACTGTGGAAGGTCCTGCAAATCTCACAACTGAGAACATCAGCATTCCATCCTCAGACAGATTGCCTTGTGGAGAGGTTCAACAAAACTCTGAAGAGTATGCTGAGGAAGGTAATAGAAAAGGACGGCAGAGACTGGGACTGTCTCCTGCCTTATTTGTTCTCTATCCAAGAGGTTCCACAGGCTTCTACTGGGTTCTCGCCATTTGAACACTTGTATGGCCGACATCCGCTGGGTCTCCTGGATGTCGCAAAGGAAACATATGAAGCCGAAGTCATGTCCTACAGGAGCGCCATCGAGCACGTCGCCCTGATGCAGGAGAGGATTGCGAAGGTGATGCCCATCATAAAAGAACATCTCCTCTAGGCACAAGACGAGCAGGCCAGAGTTTACAACCGGTCAGCCAGAGTGCGGCAGTTTAATCCTGGTGACAGAGTCCTCGTACTGATTCCTACAGTGGAAAGTAAGTTCTTGGCCAAGTGGCAATGCCTGTATGAGGTGGTGGAAAAGGTTGGTGAAGTGAATTATAAGATTCATCAACCAGGATGACATAAGCCATACCAGATATACCAGGTCAATCTCATCAAGTCGTGGCAAGACAGAGAGGCTGTTGAAGCTCCATGCTAGCTGGTCAAACCTAGAAGGCGAAGTTGGAGGAGTCGCAATAGGGGAGACACTGACGAAGGCCCAAAAACAGCAGTGTCGGGAGTAGCTGCAGAAGAACAGGGATCTGTTCTTGGAATTGCCAGGGTGCACAAAGGTCATAGAACACGAGGTTCTGACGGAGCCACATGTGCGGGAGAACTTGAAGCCCCATCAGATTTCTGAGGCCTGACGAGTCGTATGTTGTAAATCGAGGTCAATGAGGAATCCAAAAGCAGATGGTCGAGCCCTATTGTCCTGGTCCCAAAACTCGATGGCGAATGGAGATTCTGTAATGACTATCAGAAGTTGAATGATGTCTCCAAATTCGACGCATATCCAATGCCGTGTGTCAATGAGCTAATCAAGAGACTTGGGCCAGCAAGGTACATAACCACCTTGGATTTGACAAAGGGATATTGGCAGATCCCCATGTACCAAGGAGAAGACTGCGTTTTCTACGTCGGACGGATGCTTCCAGTATGTCCGGATGCCGTTTGGACTGCAGGGGGCCCCTGCCACCTTCCAGAGAGCCATGAATCGAATCCTGCGCCCCATAAGAAATACGCCACGGCATAACTGGACGATATTGTTATCTTCAGGCCAGGCTGGGAAAGACATCTGGAAAAGGTCCAGGCAGTGTTTGATGCTCTAAGGAAGGTAGGGTTTTCAATAAATCCAAAAAAATGTGCCATGGGGAAGGAAGAAGCCAAATACCTGGGATATGTAGTGGGTAAAGGCAAGATCAAACCAAGTCACTAAAGTGGAAGCAATCCTGGCTGAGACCGCTGTCGAAGAAGCAAGTTAGAGCCTTTCTGGGAATCGTGGTATACTACAGGAGGTTTATCCAAAACTTCGCCATGATGGCCGCACCCCTGACTGACCTAATTAAGGAGACGAAATCAGCCATAGCCAAGTGGATGGCTGAGGCGGAGATGGCCTTTCAAGAAATGAAAGTGGCTCTGTGTAGGCAACCGGTTCTGGTTGCCCCCAACTTCAAGAAAGAGTTTATACTCCAAACAGACGCCTTAGACATCGGGTTAAGAGCAGTCCTTTCCCAGGAGATACATGTGGAGGATCACCCTGTTCTCTACCTTAGTAGGAATCTGTCCTCATGCGAGAAAAATTATTCTGTTATAGAGAAGCAGTGCTTGGTCATAAAGTGGACGGTGGACACATTACAGTACTATCTGTTAGGATGAAAATTTAGATTGGTATCTGACCATGCCCGACTCAGGTGGCTGAAGGAAAAAAAGGGAAGAAATGCTAGGGTCACCCATAGTTTTTTAGTACTACAGGATTTCAACTTCAATGTAGAACATAGAGCAGGGAAGCTACATGGTAAGGCCGATGCCCTATCGAGAATCCCCTGTCCTCACTCTCTCCTCTCCCTCTCCCATTCCAATTCCTTACCCCTACCTCCCCTTCTTCTCCCCCCCCCCCATCCCCATCCCATTCCCCATTCCCCCCTGGCATATCTTCCTTGTAATGTTCTGGAATTTTATTGATGAATATATATCGTTTGACTATATCACCATGTATTTACATACCTGTTCTTCTCTTACAGTAGCAACTGAATTGAATAAGGCCAATACGCCGAAACGTCTCTATTGTCGCCATACTTCACTGGTTCGATTATTATTTTGTTTGTGCAGTAAAAATAAATGATATCTTGCATCTTCACATTCTAGAGAGTGTGATGAATTAACTTTATAGTGTATCTAGGGCAAACCAAGCCCATTACATCCGCACCTCGCCAATAGATAGAGTGCACGCCAATTAACTCCTTATAATGAAAGGGAGGCACTGGTGAACAATGAGAGGTGGGGTTTTCTACCTATATAAAGGTGATGGTTTGGTGCCAAACGCAGCTAGCAACCATGCTGACATGTTATGAGTATTGAGACACATCAGTGATCTGATTGCATCTTGCACTTTATGAGCTGCCTAGCCCCTGAAGAATCAAGGCAGGAATGATAGATTGATGAAACGCATAGGGCTAAAATAGCTAAGGGCGCCTACTGCCATAATAGTTAGCAGAGGTAGCAAATATATCAAATTAAATATATCAAAATAGTAAGTTTTGGAATTTACATGTAATGTGCCCTAGGCTATATCTATATAGCACCAGATAGTACCCAGAAAATAGTAGAAGTTAATGGTATTGGGCACAAAGTGCTGGAAATAGTGGTTACTTCAAGTGGCAAATTATGCCACAACAATAAATGACAATGTTAGATATATAAACCATTAATATATCTTGTTTCCACAGTAAGATAATGATTGGAACAGAAGCAATACAACAGTGCTGAAGTGTATCAGTATCAGATGTTTTTAATAATTTAAGTAATTATGTGCATGTTCATTTAGGATTTTAGTATGAATAAATATTAAAAGTAAAATTTTATAAATATATTACTCCAATTGGATTTGACAGTGAATTGGGCATGTATGGAATAAAGTTACAATAAACACAGAGTTTTCTCAAGGAGGACGGAGTGCTGGCTTTTCACTTACTTGAATATATTGACAAGCTTTGCTCAAGCTGCCGAGCACCCTGGATAAATCCATTACAGGTGTGGTGAGCTGTGGGTTTTCTTATGTTGGAATATTCAACCTGTTAACGCTGTCTAATGCCTGCCTCAAAGGAGTGTCATGTGCCATTTTTTTCAGTGCATGTACTGTGAGTTCCTAACTTTGCACAGTAGTTCAATGAGGCAGACTGACAGTAGTTCAATCAGATTGTCACTTTACTAAATCAAGCTCTACATCCTTTTTATTTAATAAGGGTTTAGGCAACTAAACCTGTCAACTTTCAACCCATCTTTTAAGCATAGACCTGAGCACGACACAAAAACTAGCATAGCAGTGCCTACAGAGTTGTTATGAACTTATGCTGGGATTGAAACCAGCCTGTTGCATGTCCAGTTTCAGAAACATCAAGCAAACAATTGTTATCACCAGAGACAGAGCAGATCATTGTTGGCTGCCCTCTGTCCTGGTAAAAGAAGGAAATCCTAAGCAGGCCTAACCCTCTATGAAGTTTGTAAACCCTAAAATGACAAAGCTTGTCTTGTGTCTTGAAGAAACAAACCCTATGAGCAATGGGAGCTGAAACTGATAGAGAAGCCAACAGGGGAATCACCTAAAGGGGTGTCCTGAAGTTGTCTCTTGAGCAGCTTAGAGCAATGCAGTTTTTAGTCTCCTTACTTCCTGGTTTCTGCTGGTTTTAGCAAAAGTTCTACTTTAACACATTCAGCTATCAGTGGTTTGTTCTGAGTCTACACTGTGTGAGGCAGTGACTAGGATTGTATACGAGGGACGTTATATATCCCCCAGAATGTGTACAGAGACCTATTAAGCCCATTGAAGTGCATTGCAGTCACAGACTCACCTGCGGCTGCAATGCAGGAATGAAGGTGAGCATTGACCTGGTCAGGCTATCTGGCTAAGGCAGATTAGTAAAACCCGGCAGGGCCTTCATTTCTTCAAGGAGGCTACAGGAAGGCAGTGGGGGTGACCTCCTCCCTCCAACCTGGGTTTTCCAGTGGCTCTTGCCACAGGTCCTTTAAAAACCCTGCATTAAGGATTAGTGTTGTTCAGTGTTGGGACCTGCTAGGAGTATAGAAGGAAAGCTTGGCGGGCCTGTGTCTAGCTGAATCCATGCCTGGTAAGGCTCTGCACCCGTCAGGCTGTAAGCGGCCCGGTGTGGTCGTTTCCCGTGGCAACCATTATTTATGGATTTATGTTAACCCGGCTGTGAACCGGAGGACTTTCTGTTTACCCGTAAGTTGCTGAATAAAAGCTGTTTATGTTGGACTTGCTTGGGTCACTGCCTCATTTACTGCACGGTGTGAACATCGCCGCCTTACAGATTGGTGGAGAATGAGGGCATTGTGACTGAGGCATACCCCACAGGCAGCTGCATGACAACAATCCGGCCTGCCACCTTTCAGCCGCACCCCGTGGACAAAATGGAGGAGCTGTTAAAGCATCTGGTACTCACCCAGCAGCAGCAGCTGCAGTCTCAGTGGCAACAGCAGGAGCACCACCAGAGTCTCCAATGGCAACAGCAGGAGCAATACCTGAGTCTCCAGCAGCAACAGCAGGAGCGGGTGCAGCAGAATAATCAGCAGCAGCAGGAAAAAACAAATGAACTGTTCCTGCAAAAGATTGCTGCCCTGCAGGAAACTGACACAGCACCGATTCCAGAACGTCGAGAGGCCCAGGACAAGGTTGGCTTAGCATTGAGGAAGATGGGACCGGAGGACGACGTGGAAGCCTTCCTGACCATCTACGAACGCACAGCAGAGCGGGAAAACCTACCAGCCAGCCATTGGGTGGAAGTGGTGGTTCCGTTTTTGGTCGGCGATGCCCAGAAGGCCTACTTTGACCTCATTCGGGAGGACACCCAGAACTACCAGAAGCTCAAAGGTGAGATCCTTGCCCGGCTGGGGGTCAATACGCACGTGAGGGCTCAGCGCGTGTTTTCATGGGCCTTTGTGGAGACCCGACCTGCCCGGTCTTAGGCTTATGACCTTTTGCAGCTGGTCAAGAGGTGGCTCCAGCCTGAGTCTTTGACTCCAGCCCAGATGGTGGAGAGGGTGGTGGTCAACCGGCTGGTGAGGACTCTTCCGGCCGCTATCCAACGTTGGGTGGGGAAAGGGGACCCCAGCACCCTCGACCAGGTGGTCAGCCTGATCGAGCACTACTCGGCCACTCAGGGATGAGGTCGTGGAACAGTTAGTGGCACCTCAGTCGTACAGTCGGGCGGTTCTGGAGATGGCACACACACACCTGCTGGGTGGACACTTAGGGGTTAAAAAGACGCAAGAACGTATCTTTCAGCGGTTCTTTCAGCGGTTCTTCGGGCTAGTAGAACTGTTCAATAAAAACCTCAAGTCCATGTTAAAAAAGGTGGTTTATAAGGACAGAAGGGATTGGGACATGTTGCTACCCTATTTGATGTTTGCTGTCTGAGAGGTACCCCAGGCTTCCACAGGGTTCTCTCCCTTTGAGTTATTGTACGGCAGACACCCTTACTGGTCTGTTGGACGTAGCCAAAGAGACGTGGGAACAAGAGCCGACTCCACATAATTGAAGTATAATTGAACACGTGGCTAGTATGCAGGACCGGATCGAGGCGGTCATGCCCATCGTGAAAGAACATCTGTTAGATGCCCAGGCAGCACAGAAGCGTACATATAATAAAAGAGTCACAGTCAGGTCTTTTAACAAGGGTGATCGGGTGTTAGTACTGATACCCACAGCCGAGAGTAAGCTCATGGCTAAGTGGCAAGGGCCATATGAGGTTCGAGAAAAGGTGGGGGAGGTAAATTACAGGGTGTATCAGCCCGGAAGGGGGAAAGCTGAGCAGCTTTATCATGTAAACATGCTAAAACCTTGGAAAGATCGAGAGTGTTTAGTTACAGACGTCACTCCGGGCTCTAAGCGGCCCGGCGCTGCTGCTGCCCACGGCAACCGTTATTTATGGACTTATGTTAACCCGGCTGCGAACCGGAGGACTTTCAGTTTACTCGTAAGTTGCTGAATAAAAAGCTGTTTATGTTGAACTTGCTTGGGTCACTGCCTCAGTTACTGCACGGTGTGAACACCGCCGCTTTACAACTGCTATCACTGATTTTACATAGAGATAACAGGGTGACGGAACAAGCACATGGCTCTGGATAGCAAGAGCAGAGAGCCAAGGTTAGGAGAACTGTTGTGAAAGCTGTGAAATGGTGATTTTGCAAGATCTATAACAGCATCTATTCAGAAGATGAGAGGGAGGGCGAGGGAGGTTAGCAGCTAACTGTTGTATAGAAATCAATTTTCGAGAGAGAGCTGACTGGGACTTTAATAGTTCACTCCACTTCTGGAATGTTATTACTGCGCACTCTCGGCCAGGGTCTGGGCAGGTATTAGTTGCAGCGTTCCATGGAAATTAGCTGTATACTATAAAAGATAAAAGCTGTCATTGCAGGAGAATAAAGCAAGTCTATGGCAAACTTTCTTATTTTCATTCTGTCTAACAAATTAAAGCAATTTAAGAAGTTGAGAATACCCCTTTAAGGCACATAGGTACCAAGACAAGATCAGAATCATCATTGCTGCTGAATTCAGAAAATGAAAGATTACTATTTAAAAAATGTATATGTTTTAAAAATAACATGTTTAAGCCAGAAAGACTTCAAGTTAAAATGTATTTTAATATTATTAGGGTTATATAATCACTGTCATATCAACAAATTTTGCATAAATATTTTGCAAATAAAGTAAACGTGGTAATATAGCTCAGTTAAGCTATATGCTTCTTCAATTTCTTCATCACATTTTCTCCTACCTCTTGAAATCACCATTCACTCTGACAAAAAATATGAAATCTGTTTGTCTTTTTTTCTAGTAAGTGTTTTTTCTTACATCAGAGCTGGATTCCCATCTACACTACTCAGAACTGTTGTATAATGTCTTCTGTGCTACTGCCGCTTCTGAACACATGTTACAGGGAGATAGGGGAACATGAATCCCTCATGTCTCTGTATATTGTTCATGTAAAAGAAGACATCATAGCAAATTGCTCAGAAACAACTCAAAATGAGTGATGGAGCTTAACCAAATATTACCAAGCAGCCCAGTTAACACTATATCAAGCCTTCTCTTAACCACCTCTCTGGCTTTTCTTGGAAGCTCCAGAGAGTCACCCGCTGACCCTCAACACTTTATTATGGCTCCTCCCAGCCTAGCGAAAACAATTCTCTAATCCCATCATGTCGCAGTCGCTTAAAATCTGAGACTCTAAAATACTCCTCAAATCCAATTTCTTCTTTACGACCTCTAGCCCCCTTATGGAGTAATTCACAATTTCCCCCAGGTACTGAGTTGCTTCTGACTTTTCGCTAATGGATCGCAGCCAGAATCACTAGCTTCAGGGCCGGCTCCAGGTTTTCTTGTCTCAGTGAGTCCCTTTAACACGTACCACGATTCATGATGCACAGATACAGCAGAGAAATATAGGTATAGTACAATGCAAAGATTTCACCTCTTACATTACATGAGTGATATCTATTGTAAATTCTACAATAGCTCAGAAACTGGCGAATCGTCACAGCGCACAATGCGTGCCCTGGGGGGATTCAAAAGTTTTCATTTTAGACCGGACAGTATAGTCCTCCATACAGTATTAAGGGCACTACATAGTCCTCCATACAGTATAATGAGCCCCATATAATGCTCCATACAAAATAATAGACCCCATATACTGCTGCATAAAGAATAATGGACCCCATATAATGCTCCATACAGAATGGGCCCATATAATGCTCCATACAGTATGGGCCCCATATAAAGCTCCATACAGAATAATGGACCCCATATAATACTCCATACAGACTGGGGCCCATATAATTCTCCATGCAGAATGGGCTCATATAATGCTCCATACAGAATGGGCCCCATATAATGCTTCATACAGTAGGGGCCCCATATATTGCTCCATACAGTATGGGTCTCATATGATGCTCTATACAGAATGGGCCCCAGAAAGAGGAAGAGGTAAGTATTGCAAGCAGTTTAAAGCATGGGGGGAACCCGACTCACAGGTCTCATAGTGTGCCGGTGTCCCCGACAGCGAGTGAGCCCCATCGCTTGCTCAGGGCCCCGGCCCTGACTAGATTCCACTATCTATTTAACGTAAATTGTATTATTCCATTCCCAGTCTTCCAGGAGAAATATAATGTTCCCCCATGGGAAATATTCAGATATCTACAGCTCAAACATCTTACTTCCACACTATTAAGGAACATCACCCCACCTTACGCGTTCACACCTTTCGAACAAAGATGCTGTCAAAACTCACACGCCTCAGGTACCATCTCCCTTCCATACTAACACATAAGTTATGCTTTGTGTAGTGCCGGCGTCCCTGCCCTCTGCTAGGCAGGGACGCTGCTCCTCTCACCGCTCTGCTCCGTGCCCAGCATCCTCCCCCCGCTCTGCTGTCAGCGCGCGCTCCGTCCCGGCGTCCTCCTCCTGCTCTGCTCTCAGCGCGCGCTCCTTCCCGGCCCCTGTGCTTAGGGCGCGCGCGCGCGCGCTCCCCTCCTCTTAAAGGGGCCGCGCGCGCCGCCCTAAAGAGTCCCCGGCCAATGGCCGGAGGACTTCATCATATATAAGGCACCTCCTCCAAAATGGAGGTGCCCGAGCAATGTTGTTTGCACCTGTGTCTCACCTGTGCTTCAGCCCTCAGGTCCCGTTGCCAGTTACCTGCCAGTTACCTGCCAGTTACCTGCCTGATTCCTGCCAGTTACCTGCCTGATTCCTGCCTGAATACTTGTTACCTGTCTGCCAGTCTGAGGTCCGACGGTCTGCCTTACTACTCCTGTCAGTCTGTCTAAGGACCAGACTGCCCGCTCACCTGGGAGCGCATATCAGCTACCTGCCTGCTTGCCTGAGGTCCGACGGTCTGCCTTACTACTCCGGTCAGTCTGTCTATGGACCAGCTTGCCCGCTCACCTGGGAGCGCTTCTCCGTTACCTGCCTGCTTGCCAGCCCGGAGGCTCCGTTGTCACGTGCTGTGACCACCAGCTATCTCAGAGACTCTTGCCCGCTCACCTGGGAGCGCATCTCCGTTACCTGCCTGCTTGCCAGCCCGGAGGTCCCGTTGTCACGTGCGGTGACCACCAGCTATTCCAGAGACTCTTGCCCGCTCACCTGGGAGCGCTTCTCCGTTACCTGCCTGCCTGCCAGCCCGGAGGCTCCGCCGTCACGTGCCGTGACCACCTGCTATTCCAGAGACTCTCGCTTGCTCACCTGGGAGCACCAATCTACCATCTGCCTGCTAGCCTACCCGGAGGCTCTGCCATCACAGGTCGTACCTACCCCTTACCCAGAGACTGCCCTGATCACTTGCCGTATCTCCCTGTCCGTTCACCCAGAGACTGCCCTGATCACTTGCCGTATCTCCCTGTCCGTTCATCCAGAGACTGCCACCCGCTCCCTTACAAGGGCCGCCCCCTTGTATAGTAGCTCAGAGGTTCCGCCTCCCGGACCCGTTACAGTTTGCTCGGGCCATGGAACCCGGTGGCACCCAAGCTCCCTCGCTCACGGACCTGTGTCATGAACTATCCCGTCAAAGGTCCCAACAGGAGTCCATCCTGGGTCACCTGCGGAATGTCAATACTCGCCTGGACACTCTGACTGCACCACCTGCAGCCACTGCCAGTACCATGACTCGCAACCCGGCAGCTCCGCTACCCACTAATACCATGGTAACCTATCCCGGACCCCGGCTGTCTGCACCTCCTCGCTTCGGAGGTGACTCCGCCCAGGCTCGGGGCTTCATAAATCAGTGCACCCTGCACTTTGAACTTTTGTCCCATCAGTTTAATTCCGACCGGGCCAAAATTGCCTTTATCATGTCCCATCTCACCGGGGAGGCCCTGGCCTGGCTAAATCCTCTATGGGAGAGAGGAGACCCCCTGGTGTCCAACTTGCCTGCTTTTCTCTCAGCTTTCCGGAAAGTCTTCGACGAACCCGGACGGAAGACCTCATCCGCATCCTCTCTGCTACGCCTCCGTCAGGAGGGTCTCACCGTGGGCCAATATGCCATACGGTTCCGCACCCTTGCCTCGGAGCTGGCCTGGGATAACGACGCTCTGGTATCCGTCTTCTGGGAGGGTCTGTCCGGTCGTATTAAAGATGAACTTGCTGGTCGGGACATTCCTACCTCTCTCGATGATCTAATAACCCTTGCCACCCGGATTGACCTACGGTTCCAGGAGCGTGCCAAAGAGGTCACCCGTGAGAGAAGGATTCCACGTTTAGCTCCTACTTTCCAGAAACCCGTCATTCCCTCCGATTCTCCCCAGGTACACTCTCCTGAGCCTATGCAGGTCGACCAGACCAAGATGGTCAAAACCCGTCAGGACTCACGCCGTGCCGAGGGGAGCTGCTTCTACTGTGGCAGTAAGGAGCACCGGATCCGTGCCTGCCCGGAGAGGTCGGGAAACGCCTGTGTCTAGGTTCGCTCAGAGAGGTCCACCTAGACAAGAATAAATCCTCTCCATCCCTGCTGTTGTCTGTTTCGATCATCTACGGGGAGAACCGTTATTTCGAACTAGCCCAACTTGACTCTGGAGCAGCCGGGAACCTTATTTCACAGTCCCTGGTTGAGAAATACCGCATCCCCACCAAACCTCTGGCTGTACCCTTGTCTGTCGCTGCCGTGGATGGGGGCCTCTTACCTCGCCCCATTCAACTCATCACCGAATCCATTACCCTGCAGGTGGGAATGCTGCATTCTGAAAGTATCTCCTTTCATGTTCTGCCTGGACTCTCTCACGCCCTCTTGCTAGGTCTGCCCTGGCTCCAGAGACATGCACCCGTGCTAGACTGGCAAACCGGAGAGGTCCTTCGCTGGGGACAAGACTGTCATAAAACCTGCCTGGTTCCCGTCCATCCCGTCCGTCCCTCTCCTACCCCAGCTAATCTACCTGGACTTCCGATTCCTTATTGGTCTTATGCAGATGTCTTTAATAAAAAGGAGGCAGAGACATTACCACCACATAGACCATACGACTGTCCCATCGATCTGCTACCCGGTACTACTCCTCCCCGTGGGCGTATCTATCCTTTATCCGCTGCTGAGACCCGGTCAATGTCCGAATATATTGAGGAGAATCTGGCCAGAGGATTCATCCGGAAATCTACCTCCCCGGCGGGAGCAGGCTTCTTTTTCGTCAAAAAGAAGGACGGCTCTCTCCGTCCCTGTATAGACTATAGAGGCCTAAACCTGATCACGGTGAAGAATAAGTACCCCCTTCCGCTCATTCCAGAATTATTTGATCGTCTGAGGGGGGCTAGGATCTTCACCAAACTGGACCTTCGTGGGGCGTACAACCTGGTTCGTATTCGTCAGGGGGATGAATGGAAGACGGCATTCAACACCCGGGACGGCCACTATGAATACCTGGTAATGCCCTTTGGTCTCTGTAACGCTCCTGCCGTCTTTCAAGAGTTGGTCAATGACATCTTCCGGGACCTTCTCTACTCCTGCGTAGTGGTGTACCTGGACGACATCTTGGTCTTCTCTCCGGATCTCCAGACTCACCGGAGGGACGTTCGTCAGGTCCTGCTCAGGCTAAGGCAGAACCATCTCTACGCTAAATTTGAGAAGTGCCTCTTTGAGCAGACCTCGCTTCCGTTTCTGGGCTACATTATCTCTCAGACCGGCCTACAAATGGATCCTGAGAAACTGTCTGCCATCGAGAAATGGCCCCGACCGGAGGGGTTGAAGGCCATTCAGCGATTCCTGGGCTTCGCCAACTACTACCGCCTCTTCATACCACACTTCTCTTCCCGGACGGCCCCAATTTATGCGCTCACCCGTAAAGGTACTAATCCCAAAGAGTGGCCACCCGAAGCAGAGGAGGCCTTTCTTTCCCTTAAACAGGCCTTCTCTTCCGCCCCGGTGCTGCATCGCCCAGATGGCAACAAGCAGTTCTTCCTGGAAGTTGACGCCTCCTCCTCTGGAGCCGTAGCGGTACTTACTCAAAAATCATCTTCCGGGAAGATGGTAACTTGTGGCTTCTTCTCAAAACTCTTCTCCTCCTCTGAGCGCAACTATTCCATAGGAGACCGAGAGTTATTGGCCATCAAACTGGCATTGGAGGAGTGGCGTTACCTGCTCGAGGGGGCTCTTCACCTGGTAATAATTTACACTGACCACAAGAACTTGGCTTACCTCCAGCATGCCCAGAGACTTAACCCGCGCCAAGCCCGGTGGTCCTTGTTTTTTGCTCGTTTTGATTTTGTCCTTCATTTTCGCCCGGCTGACAAAAACGTCAAGGCGGACGCCTTGTCTCGATCCTTTCTGGTGTCTGATCTCGAGGAGGATCCGAAACACATCATCGATCCCGCCAGAGTAATGCAGGTGGCTCCCGTGAGTCTAAATCGTCTTCCTCCTGGTAAGACGTTCGTACCAGTACCTGATCGGGAGAAGATCCTACACTGGGGTCATTCGTCTAAACTAGCTGGCCACGCCGGTCAGAAAAAGACCCTCCAGCTTATTACCCGGCACTACTGGTGGCCTAACCTGCACAAGGATGTAATTGACTTTGTTTCTGCCTGTGTGTCCTGCGCCCGCAACAAAGTTCCGAGACACCTGCCGGCCGGCCGCCTCCTACCTCTGCCAGTACCTGCTGCCCCCTGGCAGCATATAGCGATGGACTTCATAACTGATCTGCCCGTCTCTGCCGGTTGTACGGTCATTTGGGTGGTCGCTGACCGCTTTTCCAAGATGGCTCACTTCATTCCACTGCCAGTTCTTCCGTCTGCACCCGAGCTGGCTAAAGACTTTATTCGCCACATCTTCCGTCTTCATGGCCTGCCCCGTCACATCGTGTCGGATCGAGGAGTACAGTTCACTTCCCGTTTCTGGAGAGCCACTTGTAAATTGCTGGACGTCACCCTGGACTTCTCCTCCGCTTACCACCCACAGTCTAATGGTCAAGTGGAGCGGATCAATCAGAACCTGACCAGTTACCTTCGGCACTTCGTTAATGCCCACCATTCTGACTGGGTGGATCTCCTGCCATGGGCCGAATTCTCGTACAACAATCACGAGAGCGAGTCTTCCTCCAAATCCCCGTTTTTTGTAGTCTACGGTCAGCATCCTCGGATCCCGTTTCCCGTCTCCACCTCGGTGGACAATCCGGCTGCGGAATCTCTTGTTAACAAATTTTCCTCCATATGGGAGAGTACCCGGTCCGCACTCCTTCTGTCATCCGAGCGTATGAAAAGACACGCTGACAAAAAACGTCTGGACCCTCCTCAATTCCGCCCTGGGGATAAAGTCTGGCTCTCGTCCAAATATGTCCGGCTCAAGATCCCTTCCTATAAGTTAGGGCCTCGGTTCATCGGCCCACTGGAGGTCATCAGTCAGATCAACCCGGTGGCCTATAAATTGAAACTCCCGGCCAACTTACGGATCCCTAACTCCTTCCATGTATCTCTCCTCAAACCTGTGGTGCTTAACTCTTTTTCCAAGTCTACAGGTACGCCTCCTGCTCCGGTTTCTGCTGAGGACGAGTTTGAGGTAGAGAACATTCTTGCCACCAAAAGGGTAAGAGGAAAGACCTTTTTCCTGGTAGATTGGAAGGGGTTTGGTCCTGAGGAGAGAACGTGGGAGCCCCGGGAGAACATCCATGCCCCTCTCATCCTAGCTAAATTTCTGTCTGGCCTAAAAAAGGGGGGGCCTAAAGGGGGGGGTACTGTAGTGCCGGCGTCCCTGCCCTCTGCTAGGCAGGGACGCTGCTCCTCTCACCGCTCTGCTCCGTGCCCAGCATCCTCCCCCCGCTCTGCTGTCAGCGCGCGCTCCGTCCCGGCGTCCTCCTCCTGCTCTGCTCTCAGCGCGCGCTCCTTTCCGGCCCCTGTGCTTAGGGCGCGCGCGCGCGCGCTCCCCTCCTCTTAAAGGGGCCGCGCGCGCCGCCCTAAAGAGTCCCCGGCCAATGGCCGGAGGACTTCATCATATATAAGGCACCTCCTCCAAAATGGAGGTGCCCGAGCAATGTTGTTTGCACCTGTGTCTCACCTGTGCTTCAGCCCTCAGGTCCCGTTGCCAGTTACCTGCCAGTTACCTGCCAGTTACCTGCCTGATTCCTGCCAGTTACCTGCCTGATTCCTGCCTGAATACTTGTTACCTGTCTGCCAGTCTGAGGTCCGACGGTCTGCCTTACTACTCCTGTCAGTCTGTCTAAGGACCAGCCTGCCCGCTCACCTGGGAGCGCATATCAGCTACCTGCCTGCTTGCCTGAGGTCCGACGGTCTGCCTTACTACTCCGGTCAGTCTGTCTATGGACCAGCTTGCCCGCTCACCTGGGAGCGCTTCTCCGTTACCTGCCTGCCTGCCAGCCCGGAGGCTCCGCCGTCACGTGCCGTGACCACCTGCTATTCCAGAGACTCTCGCTTGCTCACCTGGGAGCACCATCTGCCTGCTAGCCTACCCGGAGGCTCTGCCATCACAGGTCGTACCTACCCCTTACCCAGAGACTGCCCTGATCACTTGCCGTATCTCCCTGTCCGTTCACCCAGAGACTGCCCTGATCACTTGCCGTATCTCCCTGTCCGTTCATCCAGAGACTGCCACCCGCTCCCTTACAAGGGCCGCCCCCTTGTATAGTAGCTCAGAGGTTCCGCCTCCCGGACCCGTTACACTTTGCATAGATGCAGTTTAACCTACATCTCCCGCTGGGAAGGAATCTGACATTGGAACCATCTTAACTGACTCAGAATGGTTATACCTCATAGTTCGCAGGCTTTGGATCAGAGTTTACTTCCTCATTCTTTCAGTTACTGACCTTAACCTTAAAAAAGCCTCCTGGGAAACCCTGCTCAATAAATTAATTCGTAAAATCCCCAAACACTCCCAAGCATTAATCTTGTTTATCTTTCTAGTGACTAAACAAACCATAGCCTCAGCATGGAAAAAATGTGGACTGGATCTAGCTGAAGTCAAAAGACATCTTTCCTGGTATATGATTAATAAAAAAACAATCAGCCAAACTTGCAGACAAAGTTCACAGATTTGAGAAAATGTGGCTGCCCTGGGCATAATAGACCAACCATACCCCTTTTGCCACTTCACCACTTCGCTTAAAGGCATCTACCGCCCCCTATTCTCCATGAAGTTCTTTCAACTAGGAGACTTGGTAGGTCTCGTCTCTCGGGCCTCCTTCCCTTCTCCCCTCCCTCACCTTTCCATGTGTTTGTCCCTTCAATTATATGTTTGCATTACTGTTTTTCATCATGCATTATTTTTGTGATGTACCAAAAATTTCCAATAAAAAATTATTGTTTAAAAAAAAAATTAGTGATGTAGCCTGCAGAGGGGAAAACTCGAATGTAAGTAATATAATGGTTAAAAATTCCTCTTGTACACAAACATAATAGCTTATTCTGAAAAGTCACCTGAAACTACAAGTTTACATTAAACCCAATATTGCCTCCCATGTCATGTTCACAGTTATTTTTGAGGTTCAAACAAAATTTTCAGAGATAAACTCAATAGAAAAATAGTACCTATCTCAGTTTCAAGTCTTTTAAGTTTTTTTCTAAGATAGCCTGTCTAACAAAAACATATCAATGCCTAGGCCTCATCTCTGGTCCATTTCTAATTCCAAAATTAAAAATTGCTCTCGATGTATAAAAAAAGGTATTTACTTTTCTAAGCTTTATGATCATATTTTGCTAAAGCATCCTGCTCTGTAAGCTGGACTACTGTCACCTTTATGATGTAAAAAACAACCGCACTCCTGGGATGAGTAGGTGCTCAAGCAGGGTCCAAACCCAGAGACTTGTACGAGAAAAACTTGTGACACAGAGGTGACTGTACTCATATGACTCAAGTTATATTTTCTTAATATTTAATGGGAAAAGTACAAAAAACAAAACAGACAATTTTGGTCAGCAGTAACCGAAACGTCTGTTTTGGTTTTTGGACTTTTCCCATTAAATACCAGTTATTCAGTTCAGCTAAGACCTGGTCATTCTGGTAAATTACTCCTGTGTGCTATTATGTATATTCTGTTTTCTGACCTGAGCTTATTTTTTGACCACCCACTTACTTTCTAATTTTGTCCTTGACGTGACCTTTTGGCATTGACCACATGTGACAACCCTCCTCCTACATGGTAAGGTTTTAATATTAGAGGTTAGCACCGTCCCAACTGGGTACACCTTGGCTGGTGGGATGGCTTTTACACTTTTTTTGATCAAAAACAGTTTTTACTAAGTACCCTATGTTATTTACATGCACTATTGCTTTTACTTACTTATAGCAGGGTATATGTTCATTTTGCTTCTATCTTAGGTTTTGTTTCTTTAATGGCCAGTGTGAATATGCTCCTACACTTTGCATGTATACCAACTTATACTCCAATTCATTTCTTTTGGTGTATGCAAAAATATCTAAAGGAAAGAAAGTAAAGATATGTAGAATGCTCCCATTTGCTTGGAGAATTTAGAGGTGGTACTTCAGGTGCATTTACACTGATCATGATAAAGTTTCCATTTAAACAGGCTGCTGATCACGTGATGAATGAGCAAAACGCTTGTTCTTCAGGTGAAATTATTTTTAAGCAGACTTAAAAATCATCATTCTTAGCGGCGTACCCTCCTGTGTAAACCAGAGTTGAAGAGCATTGTTTGTCTGCCAGTGTAAATTTACTTTTAACCCCTTAAGGACGGAGCCAATTATGTTCTTAAAGACCAGGCCAAATTTTACAATTCTGACCACTGTCACTTTATGAGGTATTAACTCTGGAACGCTTCAACGGATCCCACTGATTCTGAGAATGTTTTTTCGTGACATATTGTACTTCATGATAGTGGTAAAATTTCTTCAATAAGACTTGCGTTTACTTGTGAAAAAAATGGAAATTTGGCAAAAATTTTGAAAATTTTGCAATTTTCAAACTTTAAATTTTCATGTCCTTAAATCAGAGCGTTATGTCACACAAAATAGTTAATAAATAGCATTTCCCACATGTCTACTTTACATCAGAACAATTTTGGAACCAATTTTTTCTTTTGTTCAGAAGTTGTAAGGGTTAAAATTTGACCAGCAATTTCTAATTTTTTCAACAAAATTTAAAAAAAAACACTTTTTAGGGACCACATCACATTTGAAGTGACTTTGAGGGGTCTATATGACAGAAAATACCTAAAGTGACACCATTCTAAAAATGTGAAAGGAAAAAATAAACATTTAACTTATTTTCACGGGTATCTAAGGGGTAACATTTCTCCTCGCGGAGAGTAAACATGTTAAGCATGTCATGGTGAGGAGACTTTTAAATCCGCAATGCTCCTCTGGGAAAAAAGCAAATTGTCTCTTCAGAGAGGAAGAGGACTAGAACTCTAGAGCCACCTACAGGAAGTAGCAATCCTAAATAGTGACCCTTTAACAGAAACTTAATCTGGTTCTGGCTTATATTCTAAGTCATGTGATAAGGTTCGTTAAAGGGTCACTATTTAGGATTGCTACTTCCTGTAGGTGGCGTTAGAGTTTTGGTCCTCTTCCTCTCTGAAGAGACAATTTGCAACTTTTTTTCACAAAATGTTTACTTCAGACACAATTTTTTTATTTTCACAAAGGTAACGAGAGAAAATGGAACATAAAATTTGTTGTGCAATTTCTCCTAAGTACGCTGTTACCCCATGTGTGGGGTAAAACTACTGTTTGAGCGCACGGCAGGGTTCGGAAGGGAAGGAGCACCATTTGTCTTTTTGAATGTAAAATTTGCTTGAATAATTAGCGGACGCCATGTCGTGTTTGGGGAGCCCTTGATGTGCCTAAACAGTGAAAACCCCCAACAAGTGACACCATTTTGGAAACTAGACCCCTCAGGGAACTTATCTAGATGTGTGATGAGCACCTTGAACCGCCACGTGCTTCACAGAAGTTTATAACGTAGAGCTGTGAAATTAAGAAATCTAATTATTTTCCACAAAAATGTACTTTTAGCCCCAATTTTTTTATTTTCACAAGTGTAACAGGAGAAAATAAACCCAAAAAATTGTTGTGCAATTGCTACTGAGTACGGACATACTGTACCCTATATGTAGGGGAAAAGTATTGTTTGGGCACACGGCAGGGCTTGGAAAGGTAGGAGTGACGTTTGGAGCGCAGACTTTGATGGAATGGTCTGTGGGTGTCATGTCGCATTTGGAGAGCCCCTGATGTGCCTAAATAGTGGAAAACCCCAACAAGTTGCCCCATTTTGGGAACTACACTCCTCAAGGATTTTATCCAGGGGTATAGTGAGCATTTTGAACCCACAGGTACTACACAGAATTTGATAACATTAGGTGGTCATACTGAAAATTTTCATTTTTTTCACGAAAATGTAATTTTTGCAATGGATAATAGAAGAAAATAAACCCCATAATTTGTTATGCTATTTCTCCCGAGCGCGATGATGCCCCATATGTCATCATAAATTACTGTCAGGCCACACGTCAGGGCTGAGAAGGAAGGAGCACTATTTGGCTTTTGAAGCATAGATTTTGGTAGAATAGTTTATGGGTGACATTTGCGGAGTCCCGAAGGTGCCAGAACAGCAGAAAAACCCCAAAAGTGACCCCATTGTAGAAATTACTCATCTCAATGAATTCATCTACTGCTGCATTGACTATTATGTAACATCCACGCCAGACTTTATTCTGGAGGATTCCAAAAATGCCAGTTTAGTGCCCATACATTGTGCCCCCATAAAGTGTAGTGCCCCCATAAAGTGACACACACCCCGTAAATTAAGTGCTCTCACCGCTACAATAATGCTAAGCATGTGGCCGCTTACTGTGATTTAGGCACAGTGGGGTTCAGAAGGAGGGGGCATTTGGATTTGGGAGCGCAGAATTCACTGGATTTTATTTGAGGGGGAGGGAGCCATGTCGCTTTTCCAAAGTCTTTGTTCTACCAGTAACGTGGGACCCCCTATAGTTCCAGTGATAGATGACGGACCTGATATTGTGCTGGTTTTGTATAGGATAAATTAGGGATTTTATTGGTAACATTTTGGGGTATATAATTTTCGATTGCTTCCAGAATAAGACTGGATTGCCAGTCTACACTGAGCAGTTATGACGGGGTTTCCGTGTAAATTCCACAAAAATGTAATTCAGACTAAACCCCCAAAGGAACCACCCACCACAAAAAGGCAGATGGAGACAATTTCGAGTCTGTTTGACGTCTGCTCCGGTGGTCTCCATCTTTTTAGGCGCACACAGATCTGTGGTCGTCCACACTTGTGTGCTAAAAACAAGCCTAAAATGATGTGACGCCGCCGGAACAGAGACCAGTCCAAAAGGACTCCATCGGCCTCATAAGTGAGTGGCTCCATCTGGGTTATTTGTCTGAATTGCGGTTTTGGTGAATTTACACGGAAACCCCAACGTAAGCGCTCAGCGGAGAGCGCAGAACAAACGTGAGCCCAGCCTTATTCCGATATTTTTGGAGGCAGAATGAAGAAATAGACAGCAGTACCAGAATAGTTCTTATTTTTATTTTTGCGTCATTCACCGTGCAGTATAAGTGATAAGGCGGATTTATTCTTTGGATCGGTGCGATTACATCGATACCAGATTTATATGGGGTTTTTTAGGTTTTGCTGCTATCACACAGTAAAAATGCTTTTTTTTATAAAAAGTAGTTATTTTCGTCAACATATTCTGAGAGCTGAAACTTTTCTATTTTTTAGTAAACAGCACTGTATGACGGCTTATTTTTTGTGGGACAAGTTGCAGATTTTTTTGGTACCATTTTGGGGCACATAGTAATTTTTGATCGCTTTTTATTCAGATTTTTCAAACACAATGAACAAAAACAAGCAATTCAGTTATTGTTTTTATTTTTTATTTTTTGCACCGTTCGCCATGTGGTAAAAGTAATAAGGCCAATTTGTTCGTTGGGTCGATACGATTGCAGCGATATCAGATTTATAAAAAAAAAGTTATGTTTTGCCATTTTTACAGACTAAAAACAGTATTTTACAAAAAAAATTGATTTTGCATTGTCATATTCTGAGAGCTGTAACTTTTTTTTTTGCCGCATGAGCCATATTATGGCTTTTTTTTTATGGGATGGTTTGTCGTTTTTATTTATATATTTTTTTTTAGGTACGACATTTTTATCGCTTTTTATTCACTTTTTTGTGAGTCAGTATGATAAAAAAGCTGCATTTTTTTGCGTCTTTTTTATTTATTATTTTTATGGCGTTCACCAAACAGACTAAATAACGTGACAGTTTTATAGAGCGGGTTGCTCCGGATGCGGCGACACCAATTATGAGTATGTTTTTTAGTTTATTTTTGTTTTATCACAAATGCTGCATTTTGAGCGGCGAAACAGATTTTAGTGATTTGTGTGCTTTTTTTACTTTTTTACATATTTTATTTAACTTTTTTTACTTTTTCACTAAGTCCCACTGTGTGACATTTGTAATTTTCATTTTTGATCGCAGGTCTCATACACTGCAGTACTCCTGTACTTCAGTGTATGAGACCTGTCAGTGAGTCACTGAACTCACTGACTCTGCCTGTGAGATCCAGCTTATTGCTGGATCTCACATGCCACCATACCCTGGGATCAATTCAATACATGATCTCTGGGTACCATGGTAACCATCAGGACCCGCGATTCTCATTGCAGGGGTCCGATAGTTACTAAGGGGGTCGCAAGACTCCCTGGTAAGCACTGAAATACCGCTGTCACAATTGACAGCAGTATTTAAGGGGTTAATCGGCCCCAATCGGCATCAAGACCGGCCGGGGCCGATACTGCTGAGTGTCAGCTGTGCTGTCACACACAGCTGACACCCGCAGGAATTGCCACCGCCAGACGGGCCTATATGCTTATTCCACAGTGACACATTTTAACGGCGCTATGGAATAAGTACTCTTAAAGACCGCCGTTAAACAACCACTGATCAGTAAAGAATTACTGATCAATGGTCATTCACTGCTGCCGGTCAGTTCATCTAAACGGACTCATAGTTCCCTACCGATAAGGCCCATAAGGCTCTTGCCTAATCAGTCAGAAGTCTTCCAATATTCTCTTCAAGAGAGTAAATCACCTTCTTCTATGTAGTAAGAAATAATAATAATAATTTTTTATTTATATAGTGCCAACATATTGCGAAGCGCTTTACAATTCAGACAATTTACAGACATTATTGGCACTGTCCCCATTGGGGCTCACAATCTACATTCCCTATCAGTATGGCTTTTGGAGTGTGGGAGGAAACCAGAGAACCTGGAGGAAACCCACACAAATACAGGGAGAACATACAAACTCCTTGCAGATGTTGTCCTTGGTGAGAATTGAACCCAGGACCCCAGTGCTGCAAGGCTGCAGTGCTAACCACTGAGCCACCGTGCTAACCACTGAGCAATCATTGTTCTTCCTAAAGGCAAAAATTCACAACAATAATCTTCAGCACCAAAGTATCGGCTAATTGGATCAGACTGGCATTATGGCAGTAAAACCCACTGCAATAAACATTAGAAAACTTTTTTCTATAAATATGCAAACAAAACCATAAATCCCAGGTGCCAAAGCAATGTTTTCCTTGGATGTAGCCAATTGGGGTTATTCATTCTTCAGTACATGCTGTATGTTTTGGCCCAACACTTATGTTCAGTTACATAGTTACATAACTAACTAGTAAGCTATGTGCCCACGATGCAGAAATGCTCCGGATTTATCCTGAGCGTTTCTGCATCTCCCTGTCAGAAAAAACGCATGCGGATTGTACATGCGGATTGTACATGGGTTTTTCCTGCCAGGGACATGTGGATGTGAAGCGTTCTTCACTTGCATTTCTGCATGCGGGTTATCAAGCGCTTTCCAGGCGATTTTAGCATCACTTGGAAAGTGCTTGACAACTTGGTCACACTATATAAATCCATGCAAACGGTACACTGAAGGACCTGCCGTCACATGACTATGACGTCAGCGCAGGTCCTTCAGTCCACCGCAATCTACCGGCATGGGAGGACGAGCGCAGCGGAGGCCATCAGAAGGTGAATATAACATTTATTTTTTATTTTATTCTTTTTTTCACAGGTTCTATGATACCCGGGTCCGGAGGAGAGTCTCCTCTCCTCCAGACCTGGGTACCATCTGCACATTGGAACGCATGGAATGCGCATCTACATATACAGTGATGCGGAATCTCTGCGTTCCAATGCAAGTCAATAGCGGCGAAAACGCAGCGCTTCCGCAAAATAATTGGTAGTGCTGCGTTTTTTCCGCAATGATAACCCGCAGCGGAAATTTCCATAGCATGTGCACAGCACATGCGGATTATCATTGGGGAACATGGCAGACCTTCTACCATGCGGTTTTTAAGCGTTTCTGCAGCGTTTTTGCCGCTGCAGAAACACTTAAAAAACGCATCGTGGGCACACAGCCTTACAGTTGAAAAAAAGTCTTGTGTCCTTCAAGTTCAAATGATGGATGGGAAAGAAAAAGAGAGGGCTATAGCTAAAAGAGTAATGCATTAACCAATCTGTCTTTTAAAAGAGCTAATTTTTAAAGAGCTATTTTTTTCCTCTTGAGTGTCAATTTGCTGTATCCACATTCAGAACAAGAATTTTATACATTTACATAAGTATTTATGCTATTTTCATGTGAAAAAAAAAAACATCTAAGCCCTTTTTAAAGCCATTGACAGTTCCTGCTGGGAACAGCTCCCGAGGTAGGATGTTCCACACTTTAATAGCTCTTATGGAATAGAAATACTGTCTCTTCTGGAGATTGAACCTTTTTTTCTCCAGACATCTTTTCTCAAGCCTAAATAATTGTAATTCCTCTACTCTTTCCTCATAAATAAGATCCTCATTGGCCCTTATCAGATTTTTCTCTCTTCTTTGTACTTTTTCTATGTCCAGAGTGAGGCCATGCCTCTTTTAGTACATGACAATATCCTGCTGGCCTTAGAAGGTGCCGATTGACATTACATGCTGTTATTTAGTCTTTGATCTACAAGTAAACCCAGGTCCTTCTCTACAAGTGACTGTCCCAGTTTTTCTCCGCTTAGAAAAAATTGACGGTTTCATATTATTAGTGTCCAGTTGCAAAACATTACATTTATCCACATTAAACCTCATCTGCTAAGTGGATGACAAATGTGGCACCCCAGGGGTCTGGTTTCCACAGTAACAGCAATGTTATGTCTGAGAGCAGGTGGGAGGTCTCTTGGTCAGGGATCCTATGCATGCCACACCTCCTGCCCAGTCCTGGGAGGGGAAGAACTTCCCCTATATAAACCTGGGGCTGAGGCAGGGTTAGGAAGAAGAGTAGAGAGAAGAAGAGAAGCAGTAATAGGAAAGAAAGACCAGGAGCTCTGTGGGAATCGTGCTAAGAAGAGGTCAGGGGCTGGTAGCTGTAGAGCTCGCCCTGATCGAAGCTTTCTCACCGGACCCGGAGTCCGAGGCTGTGGGGACTAACTTTTACCCAGCAGCAGAATCCGTCAGGCAGGGGATTTCCGGTCCTCTGGCCAAGAAACCCGAAGGCACGGTCACACGCGTGGGACCAGCACCGCCGTCGTGGAGCGGAAGCAAATAGAAGGCCCCGAGTCACCGGCCATACGGGTGAGCACCACACGGTACACTCAGGGACGTGGGCTACTTTTACCTGCCTCTAGCAAGGTAGCCAGAAGAGTACAGTTAGTTGGGAAGGCCTACAGCTCCGCCTGGCCAGGGGAAATCCCATCTGCTCAAGGACTGACCAGGCCCCATTCGCTAGCCAGTACTCCGGGAGGGTCTGTCTTTGTCACCAGTAAAGACCCTGAACTACACCGTACCGTCTCCGAGTGGTTCCTGCTACCCCCATCATCCACGTCGGCTGCCCTGAGGCCATACCCCTCCCGTTGGGGGTTATACCATCTCCGCTGCACAACTGTGTCACCGGCCTCAGCGGTCTGCCCTGCAGCGGCGGCTTCATAGCTGCATTCAACGGGTGGCGTAGTCGTCCAATATCTACTGCTACGTACACCGCCACTCAGTCTGACTCCCTGGGCACGGACCGGGTCACCGCCACAAGGACTACCACCCCTAATAGATCCGGCTCCGGGTAACCCCTGCGTGCGCAACGCTACACCAGAAAGCAGGCCCAGGGGCGCGTCACAAACACTTAGCTTGTCACTTTGTAACTTATGAGCATCTTCCATAGTTGTTGTACCCCTCTGACAAGCCAGAATCTAAGTTAACATAGTAACATAGTAACGTAGGTTGAATAAAGACCTAGGTCCATCAAGTTCAACCTTTCTCCCCCAATTGTTCTCCCCATAACAACATTACACTAACTTACTGGAACTAGGCCTCACAAATGAATTACCATTTTTATTTTTATCATTACTGCACTATTACAATTACAAATAAACCAGTATAATTTTTTAATTAGTTTTATTTTTGTATTACTGTTATGGTATCACTAAAATCCCTATACCTAAATCTGTTGATCCAGAAGAAGGCAAAAACCCCTGGACACCTTCAGCCAATTTGTGTGAAAGGGGAAAAATTCCTTCTTGACTCCGAGAAAGGCGATCAGTACAAGAACCCTGGATCAAAAATACTATTATAGGTGTAACATTTTGTCTAATTTAACTGTAACCCACAATGTTACCTGTATCGAGGAAATCATCCAGCCCTTTTTTGAACTCTGTTATAGTATCTGCCATTACTACCTCTTGTGGTCAGCATTCCACAGTCTGACTGCTCTGACTGTAAAGAACCCTTTCCTGTTTAGGTGCTGGAATCGCCTTTCTTCCATCCATAATGAGTGCCCCCTGGTCCTTAGTATGGTCTTTGGAAGGAATAAGTCATGGGCTAGACCTCTGTACTGACCACACATATATTTATACATGTAAATGAGATCCCCTCTGAGGCATCGTTTTTCTAAGCTAAACAAACTCAACTTTTTCAACCTGCCATCATATGAGAGGCCTTCCATCCCTTGTAATAATCTAGTTGCCCGCCTTTGAACTGACTCTAACTTCTGAATATCGTTTTTAAAATGTGGAGGCCAAAACTGGATCCCATATTCCAGATGTGGCCTCACCAGTGATATATAAAGGGGTAACAATACGTTGGGATCACAAGATTTTATTTCTCTTTTTATACACCCTAGAATCTTGTTTACTTTTGCAGCTGCTGCCTGACATTGAGTATTGCTGCTGAGCTTACTTGTAACCAGAATACCCAAGTCCTTCTACTGTTCTGTAGTCACTAGTATACTCCCATTTAATGTATATGCAGCAATAGGATTACTCCGTACTAGATGAGTTACTCTACATTTATCTATATTAAACCTCATCTGCCAAGTGTTTGCCCATTCAGTAGTGTTGAGCGAGCACTAAAATGCTCGGGTGCTCGAAGCTCGGGCCGAGCTCGCCGTGATACTCGGGTGCTCGACCCGAGCAACGAGCCCAATGTTAGTCTATGGGAGACCCGAGCATTTTTGCGGCGGCACCCCCGGCAGTCTGTAGAAAGCCTAAAAAGTGCCCAAAACGATAGTGACAGTGCTCAAAAGACATGGGGACAGCATGGGCATCGCCCCAGGAAGTATTTCTGACCCCCAGGTCACTGCTGTGAACAACGTGGTCAGAGGTATTAGGCTATGTGCCCACGTTGCAGAAATGAAGCAGAAAATTTCTGCTTCATTTCTGCAATTAAAAACGCATGCGGAATACCGCACGCGTTTATCGCGCGTTTATCGCGCGATTTCCACATGCGGAATTGCCTTGCGTTTTTTAATACATTGCAAAAGGCAATTCTGCTTGCGGAAACGCAAAAATAATGAACATGCTGCGGATTTTTGAACGCAGCATAAACGCTGCAGAAAAATCCGCAGCATGTGCATAGAACTTGCGGAATCCCCTTGGGGACCATGGGGTGCGGATTACCTAGCGTTTAACAAGCGTTTACGCTGCAGAAATTCCGCAGCATAAACGCTTGAAAAACGCTGCATGGGCACGCAGCCTTAAGCCACTTTTACGGGGTCACAAGAAAACGTTCAAAAACAAAACTGAAAGTGCTTTACTGTGAAATATGTTAAGGAACTTCCTTTCCAGGGTAAAGACTTGTGTATAAGGTAAAATAAATAACTAATGACAAAAATACTCCTCCACACCTTGGGCTATGTTCACAAGTAGCATTTTTTATTCATTTTTGCACTTCTGTATTACTTTCAACCGTGACAAATGCATTCACCGGGAAATGTCATTTTAACATTTTACAACCTTATCTGGCCATGTGCTGTGTGACACATGCATACAGTGCTGAAAAGACATGAGAACAACATGGGGAAGATCCCTGGAAGCATCTCTGACACCCAGGTCACTGCCTAAAAGTGTGCCCATCAGAAGTGATCCTTGCCGCATCAGAAGATGCAGACTTGCAACTATCCCCGTGCAAGTCCTTCTCCCAGAGCAGTGTTCAATTGTACCTCCCCCATTCCTTGCAATGCAAGCACAAGTATGCAGCCTGCCACCCACCCAACCACAGGCTGCAATAGCATACTGCTAGCTTCCTTAGGCATGTGGAGGCAGACTCCGGCCACCATGTCATGGCTGCGTCGGCGGCCTGGTATCCATACTCAGTCCCCAGCCGCCCGGCGGCCGGGTGTCCACACACGGTCCCCAGCCTCCTGGGGGCGGTCGGGTGTCCATAAACGGTCCCCAGCCGCCCCTATTTCTCCGCTGAACTTCCCCCACACTTTTCTTTGCCTGGCCTGCTTTAGGGCAGCATTGGACGAGCCCACCAGAGAACCAGACTCCTCCGGTGGGCCCTGGCTTCTCGATCAGGGGAGTTGAGAGTGCCAAGGTGAGGAGCATGATGATGATAGAAGTTAGCATCTGCTTTGTTTTCTTGGAATGCAAGCGTAAGTGTGCAACCTGACACCCACCCACCCCCAGGCTGCAATACCATACTGCTAGCTTGATTGCACTTGAAATTGGGCCTTTTAGGCATGTGGAGGCGGAATCTGGCCACCACGTCATGGCTGCGTCGGCGGCCTGGTATCCATACTCAGTCCCCAGCCGCCCGGCGGCTGGGTGTCCACGCTCGGTCCCCAGCCGCCTGGGGGCGGCCGGATGTCCATGCTCGGTCCCCAGCCGCCCTGTTGCCGGGTGTCCACACACGGTCCGTAGCCGCCTGGGGGCAGCCGGGTGTCCATAAATGGTCCCCAGCCGCCCCTATTTCTATTGTCAACTTCCCCACACACACTTTTCTTAGCCCGGCCTGCTTTAGGGCAGCATTGGAGGAGCCCACCAGAGAACCAGACTCCTCCGGTGGGCCCTGGCTTCTCCATCAGGGGATTTGAGAGTGCCAAGGTGAGGAGCATGATGATGATAGAAGTTACCATCTGCTTTGTTTTCTTGGAATGCAAGCGTAAGTGTGCAACCTGCCACCCACCCACCCCCAGGCTGCAATACCATACTGCTAGCTTGCTTGCACTTGAAATTGGGCCTTTTAGGCATGTGGAGGCGGAATCTGGCCACCAAGTCATGGCTCCGTCGGCGGCCTGGTATCCATACTCAGTCCCCAGCCACCCGGTGGCCGGGTGTCCACGCTCGGTCCCCAGCCGCCCCTATTTGAAGGACAGCCTAACCACAAACACGTGGACAAGTGAATGTGGCCAGGGATGGTCCATCTCACGCCTTCACACTGGGTTAATATTGTGGAAGCTGGGACACAGTTGGACACTGGGATGCAACACGTCCTCCAGACATAGAGGATTGCGGGTCCTGGGTCAACCGGGCTTCAACACAAAGTTCAAAAGGTACACAGCAGCAGTGGTCAGCCTCCTACGCAACAAGTAAATTATTCATGATCATGAGGCCATCCATCTCCTTAGCTTTCTGTTCCTTGGAATGCAAGCGCATGTATGTAGTAGCGGCTAGGCCTGAGGTGGTCAGCGTTTTGGCGCATATCCTACCTCCTCCGAGGATTGCTGGATGTTTTCCTGCTACTATCCCAGTTCTATGACTCCCGTTAAAAGAAAGCTTTAGGTGATGAATGATGGATGAGGTGGTGGCAAAGGAGAAAGAGCAGGAGGAACAGGGACCATTCACATCAATATCAGGCCAGTCAACCACACATGTCTTGTAGGATATGTTTCTGTGCCAAAAGGAGCGGTTCGGCTACACAGTTATAGGGCATACAGTGAGTGCAATGCCTACCAAAAATTTCGAGGCACTCCAATGCCCCTTGGAAGTGACATGGAGGTCAGAGGGCCTTAACTAAACCGTTTTTTCCATTTATAGCAACTGGGTCTCCTGTGCACTGTTGGCCTAAGCAGTGAATGGAAGGCTTTCCAAAACTTATGAGGAACTGCAATGGCCCTTGAAACACGTGGATTACAGCATACTAAAAACCTTCTATCCATTATTGGGGAGTGGGTCTCCCTTAGTGTTCGCCTATGCATTGAAAAGCAAAAGCTGACTAAAATTAGGACGAAATGCAATGCCCGTTGGAAGAGTCATGGAGGTTAGAGTTAATTAAAAACAACATTTCAATGCCCCTTAGAAGAGCTGTGGAGTTCAGAATGGTTTAACAAGACGGTTTTAATGCCCCTTGGAAGAGACGAGGAGGTCACAGTAGCTTAACAAGATGGTTTTAATGCCCCTTGGAAAAGTGGTGGAGGTCGCAGTAGCTTAACAAGATGGTTTTAATGCCCCTTGGAAAAGTGGTGGAGGTCACAGTAGCTTAACAAGATGGTTTTAATGCCCCTTGGAAAAGTGGTGGAGGTCGCAGTAGCTTAACAAGACGGTTTTAATGCCCCTTGGAAAAGTGATGGAGGTCCCAGTAGCTTAACAAGACGGTTTTAATGCCCCTCGGAAGAGACGTGGAGGTCCCAGTAGCTTAACAAAACGGTTTTAATGCCCCTCGGAAGAGACGTGGAGGTCACAGTAGCTTAACAAGGCGGTTTTAATTCCCCTTTGAAAAGTGGTGGAGGTCACAGTAGCTTAACAAGACGGTTTTAATCCCCCTTGGAAAAGTGGTGGAGGTCACAGTAGCTTAACAAGACGGTTTTAATGCCCCTCGGAAGAGACGTGGAGGTCCCAGTAGCTTAACAAGACGGTTTTAATGCCCCTCGGAAGAGACATGGAGGTCCTAGTAGCTTAACAAGACGGTTTTAATGCCCCTTACAAGAGCCATACAGTACAGCATATTACAAACATTATTCCCATTATTGGGGAGTGGGTCTCCTATAGTCTTTGCCTATGCCTTCCAAGCAAAAGCTGCCAAAAATTAGGACGGAGGAACTTGCAATGTCCCTTACAAGAGCCATGCAGTACAGCATATTACAAACATTATTCCCATTATTGGGGAGTGGGTCTCCCATAGTCTTTGCCTATGCCTTCCAAGCAAAAGCTGCCAAAAATTAGGATGGAGGAACTTGCAGTGCCCCTTACAAGAGCCATGCAATACAGCATATTATATTATAAACATTATTCCCATTATTGGGGAGTGGGTCTCCCATAGTCTTTGCCTATGCCTTCCAAGCAAAAGCTGCCAAAAATTAGGATGGAGGAACTTGCAATGCCCATTACAAGAGCCATGCAGTACAGCATATTACAAACATTATTCCCATTATTGGGGAGTGGGTCTCCCATAGTCTTTGCCTATGCCTTCCAAGCAAAAGCTGCCAAAAATTAGTACGGAAGAACTTGCAATGCCCCTTACAAGAGCCATGCAGTACAGCATATTACAAACATTATTCCCATTATTGGGGAGTGGGCCTCCCATAGTCTTTGCCTATGCCTTCCAAGCAAAAGCTGCCAAAAATTAGGATGGAAGAACTTGCAATGCCCCTTACAAGAGCCATGCAGTACAGCATATTACAAACATTATTCCCATTATTGGGGAGTGGGTCTTACATAGTCTTTGCCTATGCCTTCCAAGCAAAATCTGCCAAAAATTAGGACGGAGGAACTTGCAATGCCCCTTACAAGAGCCTTGTGTAGCACCCTGAGGATTCGGCTGCTACAGGGGTATTGCACCTCAACCCAGAGGTGTGATATTCCACTCCCGGGTAAGGATGGAGTGTGGAACTGAGCTAGTAGGCTGCATGCACTACACACATCCCATTTCCGGGGAACAGACCGATGGTACTCCCACTAGAGAAATGTGCAGGTACGACAGTGTCTGTTCCTGGCTGGAGTGGGAGGGGGGTGGAACATCCCAGTAGTGTAGGGGCAGATAGGGGGAGCAGCCTGGGTAAAGCTAGGAGCTCATTGGGTGCTGGTCACCTGAGCTCACACATAGAGGGAGTATATAAGGTGGGCACCATCTTAGATCAGGGTCAGTCTGTGAGACGTCAGTCAGTCAGACAGTCTGTCTGAGAACCTGAGAAGCAGAGCAGAGGAGAAGAGAGAGAGACCCAGAGGCGCAGAGGGGACCCCAAGAGCCCATAAGAGAGCTAATAGGGTGAAGGGTCGGCAACAGGGTACCGGATCCCAAGCTGGCAGAGGCTACAGCACACCTTAGCCAGGAACCGGAGGTCGTGGGCAGGATCTGCCACGATCACCCACTAAATCCACCCGGAAGGCAGACCAAGAATAGGGTCAGGGAGCCCAGAGGAGGCTTGACCAACAAGAGGCCCGAGGGAGCCGGACTTAGGTGGATCCCTGGTGGGAACGGCCAGAAGAAGGGAGAGACAGAAAGGAGCTCAGGACCACACTCCGGAGTTGCCTGGGAGTTGACCGAGTCCAGGACCTGGTGGACGCAGCACGGCTTGGGTGGTCACTGCTGTACACAGTGACCCGAGCAACACCAGTAAGTAAAACCCTGGAACTGCATTTTATGCCTCTGAGTCTCCTTGCTGCACCTTCACAACCACCATCCTCCACGGCTGACCCCCTGAGGCTATACCCCTCCCGTTGGGGGTTATACTACCTAAGCTGCACTCACATCATCAGCCTCAGTGGACCCTGCTGCAGCGGCGGCCTTTTGACCGCAAATCAACGGGTGGCGTAGTCGACACAAAGAACTAATAACATCTGTAGGACTGCCACACTCTGAGCTTGACACCCTGGGCACGGACCGGGTCACAGCCACTCGGAGACTACAACCCCCATCTGATCCGGCTCCGGGTATCCCTAACAACACTGGCCCAGGGGGCGCGTCAACTTTGGCGTAGTCGGCAGGATTACGTGCCCGCAACAACCGGGTACTGCGTGCCTGAAGAAAAGTTCACCGTTACCTCAAAAAGAAGTCTCCTGCCGGTTCCGGAGGGTCCCCGCCATCGGGCCCCATCACAGGTCGTTTCCCGCCGGTTGTCCGCCATTTGCAGCTTTTTCCCGCCATCCATGGAGTTTCCCGCCACTGGGAGACGATTCCCGCCATTTCCGAAGATTTCCCGCCTTGGGGGAGCGGACGCCATTATGGGCGTGCCAGAGGGTGGCAAAAGGACACCTCCCATCGTGGGCCAGGTCGAAGAATGGCGCCAAAAGCGGAAACCGCGCCCACCAACAGAGACTGTGATGCTGGAAGTGTCCATCAGCGTGAGGGAACTGCCCCTGGAACTGAAGTTGCCCCGGGACCACCCTCAATGTGGGCGGAGACAGAACAAGAGAACAAAGATGGGTGTCGCCTGGAGGAGTCTGGAGAGAGCGCACCCGGAGACAAGACGTCTGGAAGAGAGTCCAGAGAAAGCCTACCCGGAGATGGAGGGAGAGTCAGGCAGCACCGACCCAGTGGTCAGGAGCCTGTTGCAGGTCGCCACTCCAGAAGGCCTGCTGGAGATCCTAGCACAGCTCCCCCGAGACCGGGAGTGTGCACAGACCGCGTTGGAGGGCCTCGCACGGAGGATGGCCCGGGTGCAGCGGGAGACGTTGGCGGAGTGGAGCCGAGAGATGGCCCAGCAGACCGGAACCCGTCAGCGGAGCACGCCACCTGAGACGAGGAGACAGACCGCCTCTGAGGATGGCGCAGGAGGAATGAAGGCAGGAGACGGCGCCGAGAAGGGAGCTGAACGGACGGAGGCAGGTAAAGGGGACGTCTCTACCCCGAGCCGGGAAACCGCGTGCCTGCCCCAGCTCCCCGTCGCAGAGCCCGAAGTTCCCCCTGCCGTGCCCGTCGCTGCATCGTCACCGCCGCCGACTAGGCCTCAACCGGAAACCGCGGCCGCGACCCCTGTGACGTCACACGCCTCGACCTCGAGCGTGGCCAAGCAGGAAATACCACCGGCCTGGTCGCAAGGCCTAGTACCCCTGGGCGCCGCCATTCCAACAGCGCCCCCTACCTCCGCGGAGCCACCAGCCTGGTCGCAGGGCCGAGTAACCACGGGCGCCGCCGTTCTTACGGTGCCCTTTTCCTTTAGCGTGCCCCAAGCCTGGTCGCAAGGCCTGGTCAACCCGGGCGCCGCTACCACCACAGCGCCCATAGCACCTAAAGTACCGCACCTGGGTGAGGACCTGTTCGCCCAGCATACGTGCCCGGATGGGCAGCCCTTCATATGGCCACCGGAGTTTCACCATCCCCGACTCCGGAAAGAGAGACCCCTAGACGCACCCCTGATTCCGGTTCCGAAGCCCGCAAGGAGGACCTCGCCCCCGCTGGAGGAGGCACAGTTCGAGTGGGACCCCACTGGAGAAGACCTCATGGGGTTCACTCAGGAGACTCGGGCGGCCGCAGCAGAGCGTGCAGAGTGCTGCCGCCAGCAGCTCGAGGTCTTCGAGAGGGAGCGGAGAGAGAGGCGGGTCCGGGAACAGCAAGCGCAGATAAGGAGCGCGGAGCAGAAGAGCCGGACCAGGAGGAATCCCCGTGCAGCACATGGTCCCCCTTCCACCGGGACTGTGATAAAATTCAACATGCAGCACGGATGGGGCTTCATTAGAGACCATCAGACCCCCGGCGACGTCTTTGTAACTCGCAGAGACGTAGAAAGCCATCTGCCGGAGGGACACAGAGGTCGTGACCTGTATGTAGGGGACGAGGTCACCTTCAGCCAGCACAAGTGTGCCAAAGGACCCTACGCCCTCCATGTGCATCGCCTGACGGAGGAGGAGCTGCGGTGTGAGGAGGAGCAAGAGGACCCGGACGGGTCTGAAACTGAAACCAACCAACAAGAAAGAGCAGGAGGACGCCGTCGTTGAAGTACGGTAGAGAGAGACTGTACATAGTTACCCGTCAGGGTATAAGAACTGTTCTAGTTAAAATATAGTCCCCGTTGGGACCAGCCGATTGAACTGAAACCCGTGTGTCCCTATTCCCACTGACCGAGGACTGAGAGCGGTCATTCCTTTCCTAATACCTGGCCGAGGACTGAGAGCGGCCATATTCCCCTTGTATATAGTTGCGCTTCCTAAAGCGCCCCCTACCGGTTTTATAGGGAACTGTTTTATTCCAAGAGAGTCTGTCGCACTTTACCCGGTCACAAGTTGCACAGTGACCGGAGGAACCAGAAACAAGAATGTTATTTATATGAAAAGTTTATTGCTGATATATCTATATGATGTTTTCTATGTTTATGTTTATGAAAAAAAAAATTGTATGTTTTGGATGTTTATATTTTACAGCCCGAGGACGTGCTGTGATTTACCAGGGGGGAATGTAGCACCCTGAGGATTCGGCTGCTACAGGGGTATTGCACCTCAACCCAGAGGTGTGATATTCCACTCCCGGGTAAGGATGGAGTGTGGAACTGAGCTAGTAGGCTGCGTGCACTACACACATCCCATTTCCGGGGAACAGACCGATGGTACTCCCACTAGAGAAATGTGCAGGTACGACAGTGTCTGTTCCTGGCTGGAGTGGGAGGGGGGTGGAACATCCCAGTAGTGTAGGGGCAGATAGGGGGAGCAGCCTGGGTAAAGCTAGGAGCTCATTGGGTGCTGGTCACCTGAGCTCACACATAGAGGGAGTATATAAGGTGGGCACCATCTTAGATCAGGGTCAGTCTGTGAGACGTCAGTCAGTCAGACAGTCTGTCTGAGAACCTGAGAAGCAGAGCAGAGGAGAAGAGAGAGAGACCCAGAGGCGCAGAGGGGACCCCAAGAGCCCATAAGAGAGCTAATAGGGTGAAGGGTCGGCAACAGGGTACCGGATCCCAAGCTGGCAGAGGCTACAGCACACCTTAGCCAGGAACCGGAGGTCGTGGGCAGGATCTGCCACGATCACCCACTAAATCCACCCGGAAGGCAGACCAAGAATAGGGTCAGGGAGCCCAGAGGAGGCTTGACCAACAAGAGGCCCGAGGGAGCCGGACTTAGGTGGATCCCTGGTGGGAACGGCCAGAAGAAGGGAGAGACAGAAAGGAGCTCAGGACCACACTCCGGAGTTGCCTGGGAGTTGACCGAGTCCAGGACCTGGTGGACGCAGCACGGCTTGGGTGGTCACTGCTGTACACAGTGACCCGAGCAACACCAGTAAGTAAAACCCTGGAACTGCATTTTATGCCTCTGAGTCTCCTTGCTGCACCTTCACAACCACCATCCTCCACGGCTGACCCCCTGAGGCTATACCCCTCCCGTTGGGGGTTATACTACCTAAGCTGCACTCACATCATCAGCCTCAGTGGACCCTGCTGCAGCGGCGGCCTTTTGACCGCAAATCAACGGGTGGCGTAGTCGACACAAAGAACTAATAACATCTGTAGGACTGCCACACTCTGAGCTTGACACCCTGGGCACGGACCGGGTCACAGCCACTCGGAGACTACAACCCCCATCTGATCCGGCTCCGGGTATCCCTAACAACACTGGCCCAGGGGGCGCGTCACTTGCAGTACAGCATATTACAAACATTATTCCCATTATTGGGGAGTGGGTCTCCCATAGTCTTTGCCTATGCCTTCCAAGCAAAAGATGACTAAAATAAGGACGAAGGGACTTTCAATAATGGCAACACGGAGCATGGTCACCCTGGTGGTATAGTGGTGGTGGAGGCTGAGGATAAGGAGAAGAACATAAAACAGCCATAATGAGGAAGCATATACCCATGTGTGGGTGTGAAGCAGTGCATGTGAATACACCTCCGGAAATAACACAGTGGATTTGACTTTATGTTACTCTGCTGTCATTTGGTGGTGATGAGAAGTCTGGCCCAATCCAGCCCTTGTTCATTTTGATAAGGGTCAGCTTGTCAGCATTGTCAGTTGACAGGCGAGTGCGCTTATCAGTTATAATTCCCTCAGCGGCACTAAAAACACGCTCAGATAACACGCTAGCGGCAGGGCAGGTCAGGACCTCCAAGGCGTACAGAGAGAGTTCATTCGAAGTGTCCAGCTTGGCTACCCAATAATTAAAAGGCACAGAGGAATCACGGAGGACGCTGGTACGGTCGGCAAGGTACTCCCTCACCATCTTTTGAAACTTTCCACTCCTTGTGAGAGTACCCCTCGACTCAGGGTCTGTCCGAAGGGAGGGTCTGAGAAAACTGTCCCAGAACGTTGACAGTGTTCCCCTGCCTCTGCTGGATTGGAGTTGAGTCTCTCTCGCATGTACGCCTTGGTTGGGCAACGAACTATGACCTCTGCCGCTAGCGTGTTCAGATGGGAATTTTTTTAACAGTTCTGCAGCAAGGGCCTTCTGGTACTGCCCCATTTTTGTAGACCTCTCCACCTCAGGAATAAGAGAGTGAAAGTTCTCCTTGCAGCGGGGGTCTAAAAGTGTCACCAACCACTTATGACTGTCACCCAACATTTTGACAACGCGAGGGTCACGGTTAAGGCAGCGTAACATAAAGTCAGCCATGCGTGCCAGACTGGTAACGGGCAAGACTTCCGTGTCCTCACCAAGATGACGACTGACCATGCTCTCCTCCTCCTCCTCCTCCCCCCTGTCCTCAGGCCACCCACGCTGAAAGGACGGTATGACAGTTGTACAGGTACTACCGTCTACAGCGCATGATACAAGCTCCTGTTCTTCCTCCTCCTCCTCCTCTCCCTCATTGTCCCCCAATGCACGTTGGGATGAGATGAGACTGGGCTGTGTGTAATCGTCCGCTATGGCTTCTTGATCCATCTCATCATACTCTGACTGCAATGCCTCCTCTTTAATTCTCTGCAGAGAGCGTTGCAAAAGACAGACAAGTGGAATGCTGACGCTAATGATGGCGTCATCGCCACTCACCATCTTGGTGGACTCCTCAAAGTTTGTCAGGATGGTACATATGTCAGACATCCAGGTCCACTCCTGAGGTCTTATGTGTGGAGTCTGACCTGAATATCGACGGCCTTGTTGCAGCTGGTACTCCACAACTGCTCTCTTCTGCTCACAAATCCTTTGCAACATGTGGAGGGCAGAGTTCCAACGTGTGGGGACATCACACACCAGTCGGTGTGACGGAAGCTGCAAACGCTGCTGTAACACAGCAAGGGCGGCGGAAATGAGCTGACAGGCGGCGTACTTTGACGAGCAGATCTGAACCACGAGGTTAAGCACATGAGCCAGGCATGGTACGTGTGTGATCTTGCCTCGCCTCAGAGCCGCCACCAGGTTACGGCCATTGCCACACTCGACCATGCCTGGATGTACGTTCAGCGGTGTCAGCCACAGATCTGCCTGCTCTTTCACTGCTGTCCACAACTCACAAGCAGTGTGAGGTTTCTCACCTAAGCTTATGAGTTTCAGCACAGCCTGTTGCCGCTTGGCGGCGGCAGTACTGCAGTGCTTCCAGCTTGTAACTGATGTGGTGATATCTGAGATGGAGGCTGAACATGAGGAGGAGGAGGATAATGCGCAGGAGCTGTACACTGTGGGGGCAACTCTGACTGACATAGGGCCCGCAATCCTCGGTGTGTGGAGGATGTGTTCCGTCCCAAGGTCCGACTGGGTCCCGGCTTCCACTATGTTTACCCAGTGTGCCGTCAGGGAGATGTACCGTCCCTGGCCACAAGCACTTGTCCATGTGTCCATTGTCAGGTGGACTCTCCCAGTAACTGCGTTGTTGAGGGCACGGCAGATGTTTTGGGACACGTGCTTGTGTAGTGCTGGGATGGCACACCGGGCAAAATATTGTCGGCTGGGGACCAAGTACCGAGGGACGGCCACCGCCATAATGTTGCGGAAGGATTACGTCTCCACCAGCCTAAAAGGCAGCATTTCCAATGCAAGCAGTCGTGAAATGTGTGAATTTAGGACTGTGGCCTGTGGGGCGTTAGCTGCAAATTTCTGCTTTCGTTCAAAGGTCTGGTATACGGACAATTGAATGCAGCGGTGGGACGTGGACGTGGACATTGATGCTGTTTCTTGAGAAACTGCCATAACAAGTGAAGACTGAGAGGAGGGGGCATCTTTGCATGCAGTATGGACAGGGGATTGCCTTGCACACACAACAGGGGGTTCTATTGCACGCACAACAGCAGAAGAAGCAGTGGTGACACCCGCTGACACTGGTCGTGGACCCTGGGGTTCGCCCCACAAAGTCGGGTGCTTTGCTGCCATGTGCCTGATCATGCTGGTGGTGGTCAGGCTGGTAGTTTTGTCACCCCTGCTGATGCTGGCATGGCAGGTAGTACAAATGCCCTTTTTGGGGTTATCAGCAGAGTCTTTAAAAAAATTCCAGACTCTGGAAGACCTACAGGTTGTACTGGCAACGTCCCTCGTGTTGGTGTTATGGGAAACTGTTGCCTGCCTTCTGTGTGCGGCCACCACACTGCTTCTTCCTGCATGTTGGGGTACTCTGCTTCCCTCACCCTGTATGCTACTGGCCTCACTCTGCATGTCCTCCTGCCACGTTGGGTCAGTTACTAGATCATCCACCACCTCCTCCTCTTCCACTTGCGCTCCACGATCCTCCTCCTCACTTCCTGGCAATTGTGTCTCGTCATCGTCCACTTCTTGTGACAAATTGCCAGCGTCGACTTCCTGTGGCCGTGGCTGTTCAAATATTTGGACATCGCTACATGGGATCTCCTCTTCCACCACTTCAAGCGGAGCAGGCGAGGGGCACAAATCTGGAACTGGACCAGTGAACAGCTCTTCAGAGTGTCCAAGTGTGGGATCAGTTGCTGTCTGACGACACTCGGCATGGTGGGAGGAAGGAGCATCAGGGTGAGGAGGAGTATGCGGTCGAGACTCACGGCTACTAAGATTTGACCGTGTGGAAGACAGACCGGAGGTGGTGGTGCCCAGGTAACTGGAAGTATTATCTGCTATCTCAATTAATAACCTGTTCACACTGATCAGTTCACAATACTGGTGTTGTTCTGTGCTTCCCTAGTAATTCGGTCAAGAAGATGTGGCTGTTGGTTGTGGCACATTTTCACCCTGGCCACGGCCCCGTCCTCAGCACGCAGCATCACCAGAGCATCCAGTTCCACGTCCCTTGACACGCGCCTTGCCCATTGTAAAGGAAGTAAAATAGCTTACACTCGCACTATCAATGGAAAAAGGGTAATAAAAAGTAGATTAGAACCGTGGAAGAGGAAAACCACAGTTCTATTTCTCTGGCCTACACCCGACTCTTTTAAACAATCTGAACAATCAGGGAGAAACTATTACTGGATAATTCTTCCTCTGTTAGCTGGTGAACGTGGAGGGCGTACAATCCCTATGCGCCGCGGTGCAGTAGGCCTTGCGGCGGGGTCTCTAGAAGACCGCTGTTGATGACGCCCGGGGTCAGAGGGTGCGACTTTGGGCCTGGGCGCGGGCTGGTGGTGGCAGTGCCCAGGGCTGGAGGGCTCGGCTGCAGGGCTTGTTGCAGGGTCTGGAGCAGGTCGGTGTCTGCAGCGCCTGGGATCGGCGGCCCCACCAGGGGGCCCGGGAGCAGGCTGACGCTGGCAGAGTCCGGGACAGGGAGACTCCTCTTACCTGCGTCGCGCGCCGCTGACGTCAGCGCTCGCTGGGCTCCTTCCAGGACCTTGTGCAGCGTCAGCGTGTGGGGCGGGGCTTCGGACTTCGCGCGTTTTGGATGTCCACGCCCCTCTTCTTCCCGCGCAGTATTCCGAAGATGGCGTCCGATGGCGGGAAAACGGCTGAAGATGGCGGGAACCGACTGAAGATGGCGGGAAACGGCTCCGGATGGCGGGAAACTTCATTCAGGTAAGTGCAAAGTCTCTTTCAGGCATGCAATACCCGTTTGTGGCGGATTGGTAACGATCCTGCCGACTACGCCAAAGCTGACTTGCCCCCTGGGCCGAGGGGCACCCGGAACCGGGCTTCTGGCGGTTGTAGTATCCGTGGCGGTGACCCGGTCCCGTGGCTCAGGGTGGTCAGGCCAATGGCGGTATTTTATGGGGGTTTTGGGGTTTTAGGTTAATTGTCCGACTACGCCACCCGTGGATTGCGGTCAGTGCGGACCGCCGCTGCAAGGCAGACCGCTGGGGCTGATGGTGTATGCAGCTGAGGTAGTGTGACTCCCCATGGGAAGAGTGCAGCCGCAGGGCAGAGAATGTGGATGATGGGAGTAATGGTGCGCGGGCGTCCCAGCACTAGTAATGCTGGTGCGGCGATGAAGCACAGAGACGTGGGGATGCAGTTCAAGTTCTTTACTCACAGTTCTTTATGTCCCAAGTCATTCCGCGGGCAATGACTGCCCAAGCCGTGCTGCGTCCACCAGGCAGGGGGGCTCGGTCAACCCCCAGGCAATTCCAGAGTGTGTCACAGGACTCCCTTCTACTCCTTTCTCTGGCCGTGCCCCACCAGTGACACTACGTCTGTCCAGCTCCCGCGGGCCTTCTCTTGGGAGGGCTTCGTGCTCACCTCCCTGACCCTATGTGGTATGCCTTTCTAGTAGGTGTAGTGAGAGGTCGCACCAAGATATGATCGCGACCGCCGGTCCTTGGCTGAGGATTAGTCGCCTCCACCAACTTGGGATCCGGTACCCTGTTCTGCCAATCCGTCACCCGCAATCTCCTGGGCCTTTGGGGTTCCTTCTGCCTTCGTGGTGTTCTGTTCCTTTCTTCCTTTCCTTTCTGTTCCTGTCTTTTCTGCTGGCTCTGGCCTCACAGGCTAGGCCCGCCTCTGGAGCAGAGCTCCACAGAGGCCTGCTCTGTCACTTCCTCTCTCAGACTGAACACTGATCTAAGATGGTGCCCACCTTATATACCTCCCTCTCTGTGTATGAGCCCAGGTGACTTGCAACCAATGGGCTCCTACCTATGCCCAGAAACCCAACCCCTATCTGCTCCTACATCACTGGGTTTTCCTCCCCTCTCCCCACTCCAGCCAGGGACAGATGCTGTCGTGCCTGCACTTCTGTCTAGTGGGAGCACCGTTGAGCTGTCCCTCGGAAATGGGGTGTGTGTGATGCATGCAGCCTACCGAGTCTTGGTCCACACTCCATCCTTACCCGGGAGTGGGATATCACACTTCTGGTTTGAGGTGCAATACCCCTGTAGCGGCCGAACCCTCGGGGCGCTACATAAGCACAGCACAGCAGCCAGCTCGCTGCCTCTTCGCTGCTCTCTGAGCATCAGCACGCTCTCTGCTCACTCTGAGCTCTGTCCCTCTCTGTGTCTGAGAGACTAACAAACTGAGCTGCCTGCCTCCACCCTCCCTTTATATATCCCTATCAGGGCTCCCTCTGCTAGTCTGAGGTGGTAGGGTGGAGGTGTGTGAAGGTGTGAGGGCCTCTTGTGGAGAAGTCCATCCATGCACCCTTCTGGGTTCTGTGGAACCAATGCGCAGCAGGGCGCCACATTCCCCCCTAGTAAAACTCAGTACTCCTGGACTGAAGTATTTTTCTCAAAACAGGTTAACAATAACATTTCTTCCCTTTATGGGAGGCACTTTTCTTGAACGTTACAGGTGACATTATAATACAATAATTACAACTATAAATAACAATAAACTTACAGCAAGTCCCGTAACCTGGTGTCCATTTCATCGATGAAGGAACATGAGGGACCCGCCTGAAAACCCTCAACATAGGCCCTGGGCGTGGCTACAGGGCATAGGTGATCTAGGTGCTGGACCACGTCTTTGGCTACGCCAAACGGGTTTTTGTTCCGTGGTCACTTAAGGGGCACTCCAGGGAGTGCAACTATGTACATGATAGTTTTTGGGCTGCTCACAGTCCTCAGACACCGAGTCCTTTATATATACCTTTACGAGTAACTAAATAAACACATATATTTAATTTCAGTTTATACAATAAACATTATGCAACACCCTACTGGGTAACTATTTATACTGTCAGCGTTCCTCTGTTTACTCTCTATACCTGACAGGGGTCTGGCCTTTTGTGCTACGTGATGACCTACATAGTACTGGAATGCGTGTAGTGTGGATGCTTGCGCTATTTTCCGCTCTATGTGTTGGTGGGCTGCAAGACTGCCTTAACCTCTCTATGGGACGGGCAAGTTCACTGGTTACTGGGCCTACTGGCTCTGCTTCTACTGGTGATTCTTTTTCCGGGGAGTCTTCCTGAGCAGGCTTTTCTGGGGCACTTACAGGTCCTACTTACAGTGGAGAGTCTTCTGGCTGTTGGTAGAAGTGTAACACAGGTATTATTACCGCTCCATCCAGTTGAGGCCAATCTGCCGGGAAATCTCCTAAGACAGTATGGAGTACTTCTTCTTTATGCTCCTCCGGTACAGTGAGAGGCACTTCCTCCTGGGGCTTCAGCGGACTTGGGCAAAACTTCAGATGGTCTCTTGATACCGTTGCAGTTATTTTTCCTCCGTCTTTGCTAATTAGACAGGTTTTCCTATTGTCGAATCTGGAATTCAACACAGTGTAAGGTTCCCTTTCCCACTGGTTGTCAAGTTTGTGGCTTCTTCTCTTTCGTTTCAGCACAACTTCTCCAGGTGTCAAGGGTTCGGCTGGTGCACTCTTGTTGTACTGCGCTTCCTGCTTATCTCTCACCCTACTTAGACTGTCTTCGACACAGGCCTGTACTCTCTTGTACTGCTCCTGTCGAGTCGTATCCCACTCTTCAGTGGACATGTCTGCTTCAGGCTCTACCACTCCAAGCTCCAGGTCCATGGGCAACTTTCCGGGTCTTGCTCTCATGAGGTACGCTGGAGTACAATTGGTGGAACTCACAGGTATGTGATTGTAGAGATCTACCAGGTCAGGTATTCTGTCTGGCCACTGGTTTCTTTCTTCTAGAGGTAAGGTCTTCAACAGGTCGATGACTGTTATTCATCTTTTCACATAACCCATTGGTTTGGGAGTGGTACGGTGTAGTCCGGATCTTCTTACACCCGTACAGATGGCAAAACTCTTTGAACAGCTCGGCTTCAAAGGCAGGGCCTTGATCCATCAACACCTTATCCTGGTGTCCATGGGGCCTGCAGAAATAGGCTTGAAACATCCTTGCTGCAGTTTCTACCGTCAGATCCTTGACGGGGGCTACCACCAATAACCGGGAGTAGTGATCCACCATGGTCAGGGCATACGAGTAGCCTGACCTGCTGTGTGACAGCTTGACGTGATTCAGAGCGACGATCTCCAGGGGCTGTGTTGTCTTGATGGACTGCAGGGGTGCCTTCTGGCTGCTGTAGTCTTTTCTTCTGAGACTGCAGGGTCCACAATCCCAGCACCACCTTTCTATGGAGCCCCAATAAAACCGATTCTTCAGGAGGGTTTCCAGCTTCTTCCAGCCAAAGTGCCCTGCTTAATCGTGGTAGGCCTCCAACACCATCTGGATGTCTGTCCTGGGCACTACGATCTGCCATACCATCTCATGGGTCCTAGGGTTGACATACCTTCGGCGCAGCTTCTCTCTATAGATGAACAACCGGCTTCTCTCATTCCACAGTTGCTTGGCTTGTGGAGAAACGTCCTTCTCCAGGGAGGAACCTTCCTGGGTTATCAGTTCTTTGATACGGCTGACAACCGGGTCTCTGTCCTGGGTCTCCTTCCAACTGTGGTGAGGTAAAGGGTTTAGTGTCTTACCACGATACCTCCTGGAGGTGCGCTGCTCGTGGACCAAACCATTTCTATGGAAGGCAGGTAGCTCAATCTCCTCCAGGTCATCCACTTCTTCTTCGGTTTCCGACTGGTGCGGCATTCTGGATAGGGCATCGGCGTTAGCGTTCTTGTGGCCTGCCCGGTACTTGATGGTGAATTGATAGTTTGACAGCCGGGCCATCCAACGCTGTTCCATGGCTCCCAACTTGGCTGTCTCTAGATGTGTCAAGGGGTTGTTGTCAGTATAGGCCGTGAACTTAGTGGAGGCCAGGTATTGCTTGAATCGTTCAGTGATGGCCCATACCAAGGCCAGGAGCTCCAACTTGAAGGAGCTATAGTTTTCTGGATTCCTCTCGGTAGGACGGAGCTTCCTGCTGGCATAGGCAATCACCTTCTCTTTGCCACACTGCTTCTGGCTTAACACAGCTCCTAGTCCTTCGTTGCTGGCATCAGTGTACAGCAGGAATGGTTGGCTGTAGTCAGGGTAGGCCAGGATTTCTTCCCCAGTCAGGATCTCTTTCATCACTGCAAAGGACTCAGCTTGCTCTTTACCCCACTGGAAGGGGGGGTTCTTGCCTCTGTTGGACTGTCCTACCACGAGATCTTGCTAAGGCGCTGCCTTCTTGGTGTAGTCCTTTACAAACCTCCGGTAATACCCGACCAGTCCCAGGAACTGACGTACCTCCTTGAGATTCTTCGGCTCCAGACATTTCTGGATGGCAGTGACCTTCTCTGGGTCTGGTGCTACTCCTTCTGGACTGACGATGTGCCCCAGATACTGAACCTTCTGTTTGAGCAGGTGGCACTGGGAAGGCTTCAATTTCATCCCATACCGGGACAATGCTTCAAATACCTCATCCAGGTGCTTCAAATGGTCTTCATACGTCTTGGAGTACACTATCATGTCATCCAGGTATAGCACCACGGTCTCGAAGTTACGGTGTCCCAAACAGCACTCCATCAATCTCTGGAATGTTCCAGGGGCATTGCAGAGTTCGAACGGCATACTGTTGAACTCGCAGAGTCCCATCGGGGTAGTGAAGGCCGTCTTCTCACGGTCCGCCTCAGCAACTGCTACTTGCCAGTACCCACTAGTGAGGTCAAGGGTAGAGAAGTAATTTGCAGACTTTAATGCAGCCAGGGATTCCTCTATACGGGGCAAAGGGTATGCATCTTTATGTGTTATGCGATTTACCTTTCTGTAATCTACACACATCCTCATGCTTCCATCCTTTTTCCTGACCAGGACCAGGGGAGCTGCCCAGGGGCTACACCTATCTCTTATTACCCCTGCTTTCTTCATGTCGTGGAACATTTCCTTCGCTTTCTGGTAGTGTGCTGGTGGGATTGGCCTGTAACGTTCTTTGATGGGTGGATCGTCACCTGTGGGTATATGGTGTTGTACCCCTTTAATCCTCCCGAAATCTAGTGGGTGTTTGCTGAATACCTGTTTGTATTCCTGGACCACCCTGTATACCCCTTGTTTTTGATTGACAGGAGTGGCGTCAGTCCCAACATGGAGCTGTTGACACCAATCCTCCACCTGGGTTTCTGAGTCATTGTCCTCCACTGTATCTGGTGGGGTCAAGGATTCCACTGGGTGTATGGCATCATCATTCACGGTGTACAACCTGGCAACAGTGGCGTATCTTGGTAATTTAACTTCATCCTCCCCACAATTTAGGAGACGTACGGGTACCCTCCCATTGAGTACATCAACCACCCCCCTGGCAGTTAAGAGTGAGGGTCTATGCTCTGAGCTAATGGGCTCCACTACCGCATGGTAGTTCTGTCCTTTGAGACCTATGGCTGCCCTACACCAAATCAGCATTTCACTCATAGGGGGTATCACAATGGGTATCGGGTCTGTCACCCGTACATTACATTACCAATTTCGCCAACTGTTAGCTTTACCTGTTGCTGGTACAGGAGGGCTCGTATCTCCCTCTGGAGCACCTTCCTCTGCCCTGGTTTGGCGGTGTCAGCAATCTGTTGGAGCAAAAACAACACTTCTCCCAAACAGTTACTGACAATATTTGTACCAAGTATCATATACAAGTCTGTATCACCAGGGTTAGACTTCACTACAATCAGTCCCTGGTCCTTTAGCTCCACTCTCCCCACCTTCACTGTCACATCCTTAACCCCTACTAGGTTAAGAGGAAGGGCGTTAGAGGCATACACGGAGAGGTTCGGGGCTGGCGGCTGGAGTTCATCTACGGGCCAGTACCTTTTGTAGAGGACATCAGGTATGATGGTTACCTGCAATCCAATGTCCAGCAGGGCAGGTGTCGCTATGCCATCCAGCACAATGGACAGGAAAGGTCTTCCTCCCATGAACCGATGGTACTAGTTTGATGGGCCTGCTTGATTTACTCCTGGGTGTCGGCCCTCGGCCCCAGGGTTTGCTCGTTTAAAGGACAGTTCGGCGCTGTGTGGCCTGCCTTCTGGCAGCGGTAGCAGACGAATTCTCCTGGAGGACGACGTTCGTCGATGGTCCTCCCACGAGGTGGCGTTGTCCTCCTCTGGGGTGGCGTTGTCCTCCTTCTTCTTCTCATCCAGGGGACATCCTCAGGGCTGTCGTCAAGTAGTATCCTTCCTTCCGGTTCGGGCTCCTCCTGTAGCTGCAGGGTGCTCAGGACAGTGGCCAGGGTTTTACTTATCTGGCGCAGTTCAGAGCGCAGGCTGTCCAGCTCGCTAGGGGGCACTGTTTGCATCTTTGTTTCCGCCAATAGTGAAGGAGCAGTGGGCGCTGCGGGCACTGGGGTGGCCCCACCCTGGTAACGCTGGATAGCAGTATCTGATGTTTCCAGGGGCTGCAGACCCTTTAAAGCCATGTCCTTAAGGGTGTCAAAGGTGGCATCTGGATGGTCTAAGGCCCACCACCGTACAGTTCTGCTCTCCTGGGACCTCAACCCCTAGATGAACTGTTCCGTCAGCATTTTATTTTCACTTTGTATGCTGGCTGGACTAACTTGTTTCAGGGCCCGCAGGGATTCCTGTAAACGCCAGGTGTAGTCCCGGACACTGTCCTCAGGTTTCTGGATACAATGGTAGAACCTCATCTGGAGATCTGTCTCAGTGCGGTTTTCAGTCTCTTAAAGATGATGGATGCTGATTCCTGGTCTGCGACTGGCCAGGTTTCAACTTCCCGCTCTGCGGCACCAGTCAATTGTCCCAGCACAACAGCGGCTCTGTGTTTACCGGTCATAGAATACATGTCTAGCACACCGCATATTTTTCTCTTGAATCCGGACAAGGTGTCTGGTTTCCCTTTATACTGAGGGAGCTATTTCGCTCCAGGGATATACGGCAGGACCATGGGTATTAACAGGGTTACGACTCCTGCTGGTGGAACGGCCACTCCGGCCTGTGCAGTGTCGGGTGCAGGTTGGGCATCTGGAGCGTTAACCGTTGCTCTGGCGGCTTGCTGGTCATCGGCCATTGTTGCGCCCCTCTAGTGAACCGGAGCCTACCTTCTTCTCTTTCTTTATCAGGTAGGCCGCAGCTCCGCGGGCGACGGTCTTCTTCCAGGACCTTGCGTCACTCGCGTCTGACGTCAGAGCGTCCTCTGGGCTCCTTCCAGGACCTGACGCTTCCTGGTTCGACGTCAGGGGCGGGGCTAGTCCTGGGCTTCGCGCGCTTCCAGCGGTTACGCCTCTCCGATTCCCGCGGTTACGCCCCTCTTCTTCCTGCGCGGCAACAGGAAGATGGCGGACAATGGCGGGAAATATCGGGAATGGCGGGAAAACTTCACCACAGTGAGTACTACAGTCTCTTAAGCCGCACAGTACCCGGTGGCAATGGGCACGGAATCCTGTTCGTGACGCCAAGGCTGATGCGCCCCCTGGGCCGTGGGGTACTCGGCAGCTGGGCCTCTGGTTGCTGGGGGGAATATCACGGTAGCTGGCCCGGTCCATGACCCAGGGCGGTCAGTATAAAGAGGGAGATTTATAGGGGATTTGGGAAAATGTACGTGACGCTACCTGTGGATTGCGGCTAGAGGGAGCCGCCGCTGCGGAGCAGTCCTCAGGAGCTGGTGTTACGGCAGCAGAGATGGTGTGGCTCTCCACAGGTAGAGCTAGCTCCAGGGCAGCGTGGGGTGTAATGGATGGTGGTGCAGGGGAGAGATGGCAGGACGGTCCCGGAGGAAAGACGGACACTCACACCGGGGTAAGCTTCAGTACCTTTACTGGTAATGTTGCAGGCACGGTCCAGGGTACTCCAGGCGAAGGGCGCACTTTTGGACTCTCCCCATTGAGCGGGTATAGGGCCTCCTGATCCGTTGCATTATTCTCTAAGCTTCTGACCTGCTTGGAGCTAGGCCTAGCTTGGTTACGGTCTCTCTTTGCACCTGCTGACCTGGTGGTAGGGCCTTCTCTTTGGAGATCACTCTCTCTGGACGCTGGGACCTCCGTGACTCCTAGCCCTGGTACTGTAATCAGCGTTTGTTGAATCTGGGACCTGTAGTCCTCCAGGGGTTCCGGTGGTTCCTACTGGGTATAAGGAATCCCTGTAGGCGCGGACCCGGTGTCCGGTATATATATCGGGGTGAGCCTGGTATGCTCCTCTGCCCCCTCACTACTTCTTCCTTCTCCTCTCGCCTTCGGCCCACTCAAGGCCCTCACTAGGCCTTCACACGTGCTGTAGGCCTTGGCTTGCCTAAGCACAGCAGCCAGCTCGCTGCCTCTTCGCTGCTCTCTGAGCGTCAGCACGCTCTCTGCTCACTCTGAGCTCTGTCCCTCTCTGTGTCTGAGAGACTAACAAACTGAGCTGCCTGCCTCCACCCTCCCTTTATATATCCCTATCAGGGCTCCCTCTGCTGGTCTGAGGTGGTAGGGTGGAGGTGTGTGAATGTGTGAGGGCCTCTTGTGGAGAAGTCCATCCATGCACCCTTCTGGGTTCTGTGGAACCAATGCGCAGCAGGGCGCCACAGATCCACCTTCTTACCTTTCTTAAAAATCGGTACCACATTGGCTATCCTCCAATCCTGTGGCACTACCCCTGTTACCAGAGAGTCTAAGAATACGAGATACAGCGGTCTGTCAATTACTGAGCTCAATTCCCTCAGTATCCATGGATGAATACCATCTGGTCCAGGGGATTTGTCATTGTTTAATTTGCTCAGACGCAGGCGTACTTCTTTTTTGTGTTAAACTAGTTATATCAGGTGGTGAACTTTGATTTTTGTCCTGTTGAAAGATTCCTGGAACAGACTGTTTGTTGGTAATTACATGTCTGAGTAGTCCAACTTACAGTACCTGAGGGCACTAGACAGGGTGCACCATGTCATGCCTGCTGTTTGCATTGCTGCTGCTGTTAGGGCAAACCTAGAGCCTCTACAAGTTACTAAAAAAATACTTTTCAGTAATTTCTTTAAATCTATTTTTGGGAGAGCAATGTGTCATCTGATATGGCCACTATACAAACCTCTTTGGAGCTTTCACGCAGCTTTTCCAAACTTATACAGCAATGCAGGATTGAATGTACAGTGAAATTCCTTTAAAACAACATATCATTGAAACACATAGAAAACATTATAGTTTTAAAAAAGGATAAAATAAAGCACAAAATGATGCAGTCTGCTGTTTCCAATCCTAAGAAAAAAAAAGAAATACAAAGTTCTTGGGGCTTTTTTGGTGAGAGAATGGAATTGGATATCTATTCCATTGCATCTTATTTTAAAGAGAATCTGTCAGCACGATTTTGCATGTTAAAGGGAATCTGCCACCCCCTGGAACATTGTTATATTATTAATATGGGCAAACAGGTGTTAGAATTGTTAAAATAGTCTTACCTGTATGCCTCATATCTATCGTCTTGTTGTTGAGAAATCATCTTTTAATCCTTTATGTTAACGGCTTCTTCCAGGCTCCGGGCGTGCAGTGCTGGAAGAAAACTCTGCCTCTGATGTTCATTTGCATACCACCCCCCTCAACAACAAGATCACAGCTATGAGGTATATGTAGCATATCGCACATCTTGTTGAGATGCAATACCTCTGTAGTGACCGAACCCTCGGGGCGCTACATTCCCCCCTGGTAAATCACACCACGTCCGCGGGCTGGAACAGAGCAAAAGACAATGCACATTAGGACATGCAATTTTTTTTTAAACTGCCAACTGCATATCACTTCCCTTTATGGGAAACATTTTCTCTTTTCTCCAATATATAAAACATTCTTTTTTAGTAGAAAACATATAAAACATCATCAGCAGCATATCAACGATGAAGTCTCTTTTCAACAGGTCACAGTTATTTCTGCGACCAGGTGTCCATTCTTCTTAAGGTACAAACTTGGCAAAACTTTTGAACATGAGGGACCCGTTCGCAAACCCTCAACGTAGGCCCTGGGCGTGGCTGCAGGGCATAGGTGATCCGGCCGTTGGACCACGTCTTCTGCCACGCCAAACGGGTTTTTGCTCTGAGGTCTGTTGTTGCAACGTTTATAAAACCAATAGAGGGCACTTTAGGAAGTGCAACTATTTACATGGATTGGCTGCTCCCAGTCCTCAGCCGGATAGTTCTCAGAGGGTTGGCTGCTCCCAGTCCTCAGCCGGATAATTCACAGACCCTTTTCGGGTAACTTTAATCAAACTAACGAACAACCCCTAACCGGGTAAACTTCTTATAATCCGAAGAACGGCGTGTCCTGAATCTCTTTTTGGTAACTATATACAGTTAGGCTGTCGCTCATCAATAGCGATGTCCTCCTTGTGAACGCTCCTCCTCCTCGCCATACTCTTCAGACCCGTCCGGGTCCTCTGGGTAGTAGGGCTCAGGGTAGTGTTCCTCCTCTACCCTCCGGACATTGAGGGCGTACCACCCCCGCAGTCCTCGATGTGGGGTGTAGGACACCAAGTCCCCCGGAAACAGATCCCGTCCCCGGTGACCCTCAGGCAGGTGCCTCTCCACGTCCCTCCTATTGACAAAGAGGTCCGTGTCTGTGGTGGGGTCCCGGGTGAAACCCCACCCCTTCTCTTGATGAAACTTAACCACGGTCCCGGTAATTTTGGGACCGCGTGCAGCTTGGGGGTTTCGGCGGGTCCGCATCTTCTCCTCCACGCTCCGGGCCTTCAGCTGCTCCCTCTTCTGGCACCGCGTCTGCTCCTCCTTCTCCAGCTGCCTTATTTCCCACTGGTAGAACTCCCGCCTGCGAGCTGCGACCGCCCTCGTCTCCTGTGAAAACCCCATTAGGTCCTCCCCAGTCTGGTCCCACTCAATCTGGACCTCTTCCTCTGGGAGCTGGGGGATGGTGACTGGCTGTGGAGCGGGCAAGAGCGGAGAAAGCGGGGCCTCGGCCCCTGCGGACAGGTCCCTCCGATGACTAGGGTGAACCCATCCGCGTGGCAGGGGGACCGGCTCTCCATCGGGTCCGGCGAGCTGGCTGTATAGATCGGTCCCTAGGGGTGGCAGTGTTGGGACCGGGGCGCACGCTGCGGGAAGGTGCCAGGGGAGATCAGGCCTGGAGCGGGCCACTTCCGACCGCTCCCAGGGTCAGGGGGTACGGCCTGGGCCTTGATCCGGTGACTGTGCTCATGGCTTGGGGCCTGTGTGCCGGCGGCGGGAGCGGGGGAGGCGCATCAACTCCCGGGACGTCTGGCTCTGTGACGGGGTCCAGAGGCAGGTCTGTAGCATCAGGGCTGGTGCCAGGGGTGTCCCCCTTACCAGCTTCCAGGGTTGCGCTGTTCTCGGCTTCTGGCCTCCGCTCCTCGTCCTCAGGGGCTGGCTCGCTGGCCGGTGCTGGCGGCGTCACTCGCTGCTGGGCCGCGACCTGCCGGGCCATCTCCTCTCTCCATCCCGCTACGGCATCCCGCTGCGCCTGGACCATTCTCCAGTCCAGATCCTCCAGCGCAGTCCGAAGGAACTCCGGGTCTTCTCCAGGGACCTGAGCCATCAGCTCTGTGAGGCTGCACAGGACCGCTTCGGCCTGCAACAGGCCACCCGTCAGGGTGCTGGAGTTGGTGCTGCTCGCCATCTCCGGGTGTGGTCTGCCGAGACTGATCCAAACCACACCCTGCCCCCCGGTTTTCTTCTCCTTCCGCCCCTGTTGGGGTTGGTCCTGGGGCAACCTGCTGACAATCACTCTCCGGGGCAGCCCCCCCACGTTGATGGACATCTCTGCAGCCGCACTCAAGGCTGTTGGGGGTGGGCTCCTTCTTTGGCGCCATTCTGGGACCTGACCCACGATGGGAGGTGGCTTCTTGTTGTCTTTTGGCGCGCACATAATGGCGTCCGTTCTACTGAGGCGAGCGCGACATTCAATACAGTAAAACAGTCTCTTTTCAGGCATGCAGTACCCGGTGGTTGCGGGCACGAAATCCTGCCGACTACGCCAAAGTTGACACGCCCTCTGGGCCGTGTGTGTGTGGGGATACCCGGAACCGGATGCTGGGGGTTGTAGTTTCCATGGCAGCGACCCGGTCCGTGCCCAGGGTGGTCAAACCAAATGGCAGTTTATATGCTGAGTGTCCGACTATGCCACCCGTGGTCAGAGTGAACCGCCGCTGCAGGGCAGTCTGCTGAGGCTGGTGCAGCTAAGAGTAGTATAACTCCCCACGGGAGGAGTATAGCCTCAGGGCAGTAAATAGGGATGTTGGTGGTGATGGTGCGCGGGAGCAGCAGTAACCACACGGAGTCTGTCATGCAATTCAGGGTCTTTACTCACAGTTCTTTATCCACGTTACTACAGCTGGTCATAACGTCCCACGTCGCACTGTGTTCACCAGGTGAGGGGCTCGGCCTACTCCCAGATAACTTTGGAGCGTTTCACAGGACCCCCTTTGTGTGTCCTTTCTCTGGCCTGTCATACCCCGCCAGTGACCTCGCTTCTGTCCGGCTGCCTCGGGCCTTCTCTGGTAAACCTCGGTGCCGTTTCCCTGACCCTATGTGGTGCCTTCTTAGCGGGTGTAGCGAGGGGCTGCGCCACATAAAATGTCACAGCCTCCGGTTTCTAGCTGAGGGTAGTTCCCCGCCTCCACTAGCTTCGGGGACCGGTCTCCCCCTTTGGCCTGACCCCCCTAGGCAGGTAGATTCGGGCGTGCGGTGGCGACTCGCTGGTCCACATCCCTGGGGTCCCTTCGTTCCTTGTTCCTGGAGCCTCCTCCGCTCCTCTTCCTTCCTTCTCCTTCCTCCAGGCTCAGGCCGCTCTCTCAGGCCTGCCTGCGGAGCAGAACTCGGCCTGAGCCTCTGCTCCCTGTCTCCTCCTCTGACTGGACTGTACTCCTCTCTACTCCCCTGCACTAAGATGGTGCCCACCTTTTATACCTCCCTCTCAATGCACCCAGGAACTGCCCTATCCCTCCTATGCACTACAGGGTCCCCCCTTCCTCGCTGTTCCCTCCCCCCACTCCAGCCAGGGACAGGGACTGTCGTGTTCTACTTGGAGCATATCGGTCGCCCTGCCCCCCGGAAATGTGGTGTAATGCATGCAGGTGTCGGGGTCCTGATCCACACTCCATCATTACCTGGAAGTGAGATATCGCACATCTGGTTGTGATGCAATACCTCTGTAGCGACCGAACCCTCGGGGCGCTACATATACAGGTAGGACTAATTGAACAATTCTATCACCAGTATGCCCATATTAATAGCTTTAAAACATCCAGGGGGTGACAGATTCCCTTTAAAGTAAAGGCATAACCATAATGGTTCTTTTATACAGATTAAATAGGCTACATTCCCACAATGAGCTTGTGTTGAGTTTTTTGACGCTGCAGAATTTTTGCACCAATTTAAATTAGGTTACTTGCAGTTTTCATTGCGTTTGTGTATGTTTTTTTAACATGCGTTTTTATTTAGTTTTTGACTATGCATTTTTTTGTCTCTTTTTGATGTGTCATGCATTAGATAAAGCAGCTTTGTTTTTGATACTTCCTGGTATTTGGCTTTGAAAAAACTTTATCGATATACTTAGGTGTGGATTACATGCATTTTGATGCCTTTCCGCAGCAGAAACGCATGTGCATTGTTTACCTGCAAATTTTCCACACCTAATGAAATTCTGAACTGCCAATCACAGCAGTTCTCACTGTTTCCGGCAATCAGATTGCTGGAAACAGTGATGTGCAGCCTAGGATCGGTGCTCCTAAGAGCACCGATCCTAGGCTGTTGCTAGGAGACCCCAGCCCTGGCCCCAAACCGCTATGATCGGTGCGATCATCATGATCATCAATTGCACCAATCAGAGTACCTGACAGGGAGGTGACCGGGTGGTGACCAGCCTGTGACCTGCCTGTCACCACCCTATCACCCCCCTGTGACCACCCTGCAGATCCTCACACTTGGTGAGGATTTCTACAGAGCGGTTACACTCCTGATCTCTCTGTGCTGGGCCTTGCGGTGCCACAGCATTTGTGACGCCACAAGACCTTCTACTACCTGCTCCAGGCTCCAGTCTTAGGTCTCCAGGCTCCGGTCTTAGGTCTCCAGGCTCCAGGCTGCGGTCTCCAGGCTCCAGTCTTTGGTCTCCAGTCTTCGGTCTCCAGTCTTTGGTCTCCAGGCTCCGGTCTTCAGGCTCCGGTCTCCAGGCTCCGGTTACCACAATCGACGCTCCTGCTCCTGCTACAGAAGACATCTGACAAAAGACATCTTACAGAAGACAACTGAAAGACGACATCTGAAAGACGACAACTGTAAGTAGGATTTTTTGGTCCCTCCTCATCCACCCCAATCCCCCTCTCCCCCTTCCCCCTTCTTTCTGCCACCAAGTGCTGATCATTACTTGATCAGTACTTGATCGCTCAACTTTTGTTATTTCTTTTCGTGCTTCCTGCATGTTATGATCTGCTACAGGGACTAAGGAAAGACAGGAGAGCTGTCCCTACAATAGAACTAAACTAGATCCCTACGATGTAACGGGGAACCTGATCCTGCGATCAGACCCGCTAAAGTCCTCGGCTAGTCTGAACGAAGACCTATAGATGTGAGGGAGGGATCCCTACAAGAACTAGGGACTGGGATAAGTTTGGACACCTCCTAGCAGAAATAGTAGCAGACAAAGACAAACACACAACAAAAAGCATAGAGGTCAGAAGACCTAGCAAAACTAACAGAGAACAGCAACAGAGCACCAAGCTAGCTCAAGAGTAGTAAATACAATGAAGTCCAGCAAGACCAGGAGGGCGGAGCCGGATTAAAAAGGCAAAAATGGTCATGTGACCAGCAAACTAAAAAAAACCTAACAGGAGAGTTCTAACAGTACCCCCTCTTCTAAGAGGATCCTCCGGATCCCCTAGGCCCAGGCTTACCAGGAAACCTCCTGTGAAACGCTCTGACAAGTCTGGAAGCAGAAACATCATCCGCTCTCACCCATGAGTTATCCTCAGGTCCGAAACCCTTCCAAGCGACGAGATACTGCAAACTCCCTCTATACCGTCTAGAATTTAGGATGCGGGAAATTTCATATTCCCCGTCCTCCACCACCGGAGGAACAGTGGCAGAGGCGTCACCATCAGACACATCAGCTTTTTTCAACAGAGAAACATGAAACACCGGGTTAATCTTCCAGGACGTAGGAACCTCCAACCTAACAGCAGATTGGTTAACTATCTGAAGCACCTTAAAGGGCCCTACGAACTTGGGACCCAATTTTTTAGAAGGAATCCTCAATCGCAGATTCTTAGAGGACAACCAAACCATGTCACCAACAGCAAACAAAACCTCTTGCTGTTTCCAATCAAAGTACCTCTTAGATTTTTTGTTAGCCTCCTGAAGATTACCACGCACATCCGTCCAAACTCTCTCCAAATCACCGGAAAAACTCTCCTCCTCAGGCACAGCCGAAACCAATTTGGAGAATGACCCAAAAGATGGATGTCTCCCAGAACAACAAAAAAAAGGCGAACACCCAGCAGAAGAGGATGTATGGTTGTTAAGAGCAAATTCAGCAAGTGGCAGAAACTCAGACCACCCCTCTTGATTGTCTGCCACAAAACAACGCAAGAACTGCTCAACATCCTGGTTCTTCCTTTCTGTCTGGCCATTAGACTCAGGATGATATCCAGATGAAAATGACAAATGAACTCCCAACCTGTCACAAAAGGCACGCCAAAAACGAGCCACGAACTGAGGTCCCCTATCAGAAACAATGTCAGTAGGAACACCATGTAGTCTGACAATTTCCTTGACAAAGGCCTTAGCGAGTGTCTTAGCGCAAGGCAGTTTGATGAAGGGAACCAAGTGACACATCTTGCTAAAACGGTCCACGACCACCCAGATGACCATGTAACCTTCAGAGGGGGGAAGGTCAGTAATAAAGTCCATAGCCAGATGTGTCCAAGGTGCACTAGGAACCTCCAGAGGGCAAAGCAACCCCGCAGCAGGAGCATGCGAAGACTTGGATCTAGCACACACAGTACATTGGCGCACCCACTTAATGACTTCCTTCTGCCATCCAGGCCACCAAAAACTGCGACCCACAAGTCTCTTGGTCTCAGAAATTCCTGGATGACCTGCCATCCGAGACTCATGACACTCAACAAACAAATCTCTCCTAAAGGTCCTAGGCACAAACAACCTCCCATGGGGAGTGTTAGATGGGGCATTCTCCTGAGCTTTAAGAATCTCATCCTCCAAAACGGAGTCCAAAGCAGCAATCACAACACCTTCTTGTAAAATGCTCTTCTCTTCCCCCTCAACACCGACCATGGGAGAAAAGCTGCGAGACAAAGCATCCGCTTTAACATTCTTGGTACCCGGGATGTAAGTAACGGAAAAATTAAACCGCGAGAAAAAAAGTGCCCATCTAGCCTGACGGGCATTCAAGCGCTTGGCAGCATCAAGATAGATCAGATTTTTATGATCAGTGAAAACCTGAATGGGAAATTCAGCACCTTCCAAGAGGTGACGCCAGTGTTCAAATGCGAGTTTAATCGCCAGCAATTCCCGATTACCAATATCGTAATTAAGTTCAGTCTCAGAAAATTTTTTTGAAAAAAAGGCACAGGGATGTACTCCATCCTTGTTTTCCTGAGACAACACTGCACCGACCCCCACCGAAGAAGCATCAACCTCAACCAAAAACGGCTTAGTCACATCAGGCTGCATAAGGATGGGAGCAGAGGTGAACCTCTCCTTTAGAAACACAAAAGCTTCAATGGCCTCAGAAGTCCACTGAACAGCATTAGCACCTTTCCTGGTGAGATCGGTCAGCGGTTTGACAATAATAGAAAAATTTTTTATGAATTTTCTGTAATAATTGGCGAAACCCAAAAACCTCTGGATCGATTTCAAACCAATAGGCCTAGGCCATTCCTGCACAGCTTGAACTTTAACCGGGTCCATCTCAAAACCTTCACTGGAGATAATGTAGCCCAAAAAACTAATTCTCTGTACAGCGAACTCACATTTCTCCAGCTTAGCAAAAAGCGAATTGTCCATTAATAACTGTAATACCTCACGTACGCTCCGCCAATGAGACTCCAGATCAGGCGAATAAATCAGAATGTCATCCAAATACACAACCACATTTTTGCCGATTAAAGGTCTAAGGATGTCATTAATAAGATTCTGAAAAAATGCTGGAGCATTGGTAAGACCAAAAGGCATCACCAGATTCTCAAAATGACCCACAGGAGTGTTAAAAGCAGTCTTCCATTCATCACCCTCCTTCATGCGCAACAAATTGTATGCCCCCCGGAGATCAATTTTAGAGAACGACTTGGCCCCCACTAACTGGTTAAATAAATCAGGAATCAATGGCAGTGGGTAAGGATTGCGTACAGTAATTTTATTAATCTCACGAAAGTCCAGACAAGGACGTAAACCGCCATCTTTTTTTTTTACAAAAAAAAATCCAACAGCCACAGGAGACTTGGAAGGCCTAATGTGACCGGCGGCCAAGCTTGTCTGTATGTATTCCTCCAAAGCCTTTCTCTCAGGAATAGTAAGATTAAATAAACGACTTTTAGGAAGAGTCGCTCCAGGGACAAATTCAATGGTACAATCATAGTCTCTATGGGGAGGCAAAATTTGTGACTCCTCCTCAGAAAAAACTTTCCAAAAATCCTGAATAGGTACAGGCAATTCCCCTTTATCCACAGCAGCAATACGTCCGTTACAACACTTGTCATAACACTTAGGGCTCCAGGACTTAATTTCATTGGTAGACCAATCCAGTACAGGATTGTGCAATTTTAACCAGGGTAACCCCAATATTACTGGAGAAGGCAAATTATCCAATACCACCAAATCCAAATTTTCTTGGTGAATACCATTAATAGTGAGGGGAAATTCACAGACCTTATGAGTAACACTCTTCAAGGGAGAGCCATCAACAGAAACCACAGCAATAGGGGATGACAAAGTTTTAGGTTCTAATCTAAGTTTTTCCAAGAATCCCCCATCAATCACATTCAGAGTAGAACCACAATCCACAAATACCCGAAATTCAATTAATTCATCCTGAGCAGCAGTAGTGGCAGATAGGAATACTCCCTTAGAATTTAAACAGGCAATACGGGCATAACTGACCATTTTTTTTTCTTTCTTCAAACGAAGCACACAGTTCTTAATAAAATGACCAGAATTTCCGCAATAGAAGCACAAGCCTTCAGAAAGCCTGCGATCTTTTTCCTGAGAGCGGGGTGCCATCGCCCCAATCTCCATCGGCTCTCCATTGTCAGCACAGACCCTCTCAAGACTCGGAGCTGACATAGCAGAGGATTTGCTCTCATTAACCCTTGCACGCAGTCTCCTGTCCACCCGTATAGCTAATTGCATTGCCTCCTGCAAGTTTCCAGGTGTGGGATAAGCAATCAGTAAATCCTTAACCCTTTCACCTAGCCCTGCAAGAAACAAGCTTTTCAAAGCTGAATCGTTCCACCCCACCTGGGCAGACCACCGACGGAAGTGAGAACAATATTTTTCCACATTACCTGATCCCTGCCTCAAACGTCTCAATTCAGACTCAGCAGATGAGACACGATCAGGATCATCGTACAACAAACCCAAAGCAGAAAAAAAACTATCCACTGATCTAAAGCATGGATCACTAGGTTGGAGAGAGAAGGCCCATCCCTGAGGATCTTTGCGCAAAAGTGACATTATGAACCCTATGCGCTGTGATTCATCACCAGAGGATCCGGGTCTCAAACGAAAATACAATAAACAAGCATTTTTAAAAGAAAAAAAATCTTGTTGTTCGCCAAAAAATAAATCAGGCAGACGTACCTTTGGTTCCACAAAATGTGCTCCAGAACAGCTACTCACGTGTTGTTGGAGCTTGACCACCTCCCGAGAGAGTCCCTGCAAGCGTTGAGCCAAATCTTGAACCGAGACCATGATGGAAAACTGGAGGTCTTTCCTTAGAGAAAATTTTTTTTTTTTTTTTCTTTTAGGGCTGAACTTACTGTTATGATCTGCTACAGGGACTAAGGAAAGACAGGAGAGCTGTCCCTACAATAGAACTAAACTAGATCCCTACGATGTAACAGGGAACCTGATCCTGCGATCAGACCCGCTAAAGTCCTCGGCTAGTCTGAACGAAGACCTATAGATGTGAGGGAGGGATCCCTACAAGAACTAGGGACTGGGATAAGTTTGGACACCTCCTAGCAGAAATAGTAGCAGACAAAGACAAACACACAACAAAAAGCATAGAGGTCAGAAGACCTAGCAAAACTAACAGAGAACGGCAACAGAGCACCAAGCTAGCTCAAGAGTAGTAAATACAATGAAGTCCAGCAAGACCAGGAGGGCGGAGCCGGATTAAATAGGCAAAAATGGTCATGTGACCAGCAACTAAAAAAAAAATAACAGGAGAGTTCTAACATTGCACCGGCCGAGCGCTTATCAGGGACTACAGATCACTGATCCGCACTCGTGCTCGATGTCTTACACAGCCTCGTCCTTTGCACCACATCCACGACCACACCCAGCAGCCGCCACGTGTTGATTGGTGACATAGTTCACCGATCTGCACTCGTGCTCGCTGTTTGCACCACCTATGGTAGTTCCTTTTTTTTCTCTTTTTCTTTAGAAAAAAACGCTCACACTGACACACACACACACTCTAAATAAAGTACTGACACACACGCAGCACATACATAACAAAAAAAAAATGTTACTGTGGCACCCCTGAGGGTTCGGTCGCCACAGAGGTATTGCATCTCATCCAGAGGTGTTTTATCCCACTCTCAGGTAAGGAAGGAGTATGGCTCAGGACCCTAACACTACATCCACTACACCACATTTCCGGGGGACAGGGCGAGATTGCTCCTACGGGAGAGCACAGTCCTTGATCCCTGGCTGGAGTGGGGGGAACCACCTAGAGAGGGGGAACTAAGTAGTGGATGGGTGGAGGATGTAGATCCTGGAAGCACTGGAGTAGGAGTATAAGTATGGGAACCATCCTAGTTCAGTGGGTGAGAGGTTGAGTTGGTTCAGTAGAGGGCAGAGGCTCTGTATGAGCTCTGCTCCACAGGTGGGCCAAGCCAGGAGGCCTGAGCCTGAAAGGAGAGGAAAGAGGGAGCAGGAAGGCTTCAGGAACAAGAAGAGAAGGGACCCCAGGGGTACGGGCCGTGCAGCTAGCCACCCATGCGCCCGCCGCTGCCAGGAGGAAGGGGGGTCAGGCCGTAGAAAGGGAACCGGATCCCTCAACCAGCTGAGACTACAGGGCTCAACTGGGAACCGGAGGCCGCCGGACTTTAAGTACAGCAGGCCGCCCGCACCAGCCACTTGGAAGGTAGCCACATAGGGCCCAGGGGACGGAACATACGTCGCCCACTAAGGTCCGAGGACACTGGACAGAAGTACTGCCAGGTGTGAGGTACAAGGAGAGAGGCCAGAGAGGACACACAGAAGGGGGTCCTGATAAATACTCTGGAGATATCTGAGGGTCGTCCGAGCCACTCACTGTGTGAACACAGGACGCCGTGGGCCTTGCACTGGCGCCTGTAACTGGAACTGCTTTAACCGTGAGTAAAGACCCTGGGACTGCACCATCTTGTCTCTGTGTTCCTTGCAGCGCCAGCACTCACAGCACTAGAATGCCCGGCACTATCACCACTATCATCCACACATGCTGCCCTGAAGCTCTTCCTGTGGGGAGTTACACTACCTTGCTGCACATACCACCAGCTTCAGCGGACTGCTCCGCAGCGGCGGTTCCCAATAACCGCATTTCACAGGTGGCGTAGTCGAACTATATATAACAGAGACACATAGCCTACCCTGGTTTGACCGCCCTGGGTCACGGACGGGGTCACCACCACGGTGACTACAATCCCCAGCATCTACAAGGCCCGGCTCCGAGTATCCCCACGGCCCAGGGGGCGCGTCATTACGCTCATCCCAAACTCGCAGTACCTGCCCAGTAAAAGGCCCAGGTACGGAATCAAGCTGTATAAACTTTGTGAGGGTACCTCAGGGTACACTCAAAAGTTTAGACTTTATGAAGGGAAAGACTCCGGGATTGAACCCCCTGAATGCCCCCCTGTTCTGGGAGTGAGTGGGAAAATTGCGTGGGACTTGGTGCACCCACTGCTGGATAAAGGTTATCACCAGTACGTGGATAACTTTTATATCAGTGTCACTCTCTGCGCGAGATACCGCAGCCTGTGGTACCGTCCACAAAAATCAGACAGGCCTCCCAAAAACGCTAATTGGGCAGCTGCTCAGAAGGGGTGAGAGCCGAGCCCAATGTAGCCACCACCTTCTAGTGGTCAAGTACAAGGACAAGAGGGATGTCCTTTTCTTGACCACCATATATGGTGAAGGCAGCACCCTCAGCACTGTACGAGGTTCCACTACACAGGTCGTCAAACCAGACTGTGTAGTGGGGTACAACAAGTACATGGGGGGAGTTGATCTCTCAGATCAAGTCCTCCAGCCATACAGTGCTTTGAGAAAGGCCAGAGTGTGGTACAAGAAGCTGGCCATGCACATTGTTCAGATGGCAATGCACAACACTTTCCTTCTGTCACGATGTGCAGGCCAAACTTCTGCGTCGTACCTTCAGTTCCAGGAGGTAGTGATCGAGGCCCTGAGATTTGGCGGCGGTGACGGAGCGGGCCTCAGTACTTCTGGAACTGAAAGACCTCAAATTGTACCAGGCCAGCATTTCCCGAGGCAGATCCCTCACAGAGGAAAAAAAGGTAAGTCACAAAAGAAGTGCCGAGTGTGTTATAAAAGGGGAATATGCAAGGACACCATTTATCAATGTGACAGCTGCCCCGACAAACCTGGCTTGTGTATGAAAGAATGCTTCAAAAGGTACCATACTTCCATGGACTACTAAATTAATTTCTGACGTATGATAACCTAATGAACACTACACAACTGACGTAGTGTTCGTCAGGTTGTCCTACGTCAGTTGTGTAGTGTTCGTCAGTTTGTCCTACTCAACTGACGTATGACACTACATTATAAAATTCAAAAATCAGGTATCACTTCCAAAAAGAGGGCACTTATTGGGCATTTCCATTGTTTAGGCACATCAGGGGCCCTGAGAACATGATATGACACCCACAGACCATTCCATCAAAGTCTGCATTCCAAAGCGTCACTCCTTCCCTTCCGAGCACTGACGTGCGCCCAAACAGTAGTTTTCTCCAACACATGGGGTATCAGCGTACTCAGGAGGAATTGGACAACAGATTTTGAGGTCCACGTTCTCCTGTTACCCTTGTGAAAATATTTTTGTTTAACATTTTTGTGGAAAAAATGTTTTTTTTTTATTTTCACAAGTCAACGATATAATTTTCTGTGAAGCACCTGGGGGTTCAATGTGCTCACCACACATCTAGATAAATTCATTAATGGTCTAGTTTCCAAAAAGGGGGCACTTGTTGGTCATTTCCATTATTTAGGCACAACAGGGGCTCTGAGAACGTGACATGACACCGGCAGACCATTCCATCAAAGTCTGCATTCCAAAGCGTCACTCCTTCCCTTCCGAGAGCTGCCGTGCGCCCAAACAATGGCTTTCCCCCACATATGGGGTATCAGGGTATTCAGGAGAAATTGCACAAACACTTTTGTGGTCCAATTTCTCCAGGTACCCTCGTAAAAATAAAAAAATTGTGGCTAAAAGATCATTTTTGTGGGAAAAAAAATATTTTTTTTTCACGGCTCTACGTCATAAACTTTTGTGAAACACTTGGGGGTTCAAAGTGCTCACCACACATCTAAATAAGTTCCTTAAGGGGTCTAGTTTCCAAACTGGGGTCATTTGTGGGGGGTTTCCACTGTTTAGGCACATCAGAGGCTCTCCAAACGCAGAATTGGATCTGCTGTCAATTCCAGCGAGTTTTGCATTGAAAACATCAAATGGCACTCCTTCCCTTCTGAGCCCTTCCATGCGCCCAAACAATGGCTTTCCCCTACATATGGGGTATCAGCGTATTCAGGAGAAATTGCACAACAACTTTTGGGGTCCAATTTCTCCTGATACCCTCGTAAAAATAAAAAACATTGTGGCTAAAAGATCGTTTTTGTGGGGGAAAAAAGATTTTTTTTTTCATGGCTCTACATCATAAACTTTTGCAAAACACTTGGGGGTTCAAAGTGCTCACCACACATCTAAATAAGTTCCTTAAGGGGCCTAGTTTTCAGAATTGCATTGAAAACATCAAATGGCGCTCCTTCCCTTCCGAACCCTGCCGTGCGTCCAAACAATGGCTTTTCCCAACATATCGGGTATCAGCATACTCAGGAGAAATTGCACAACAACATTTGGGGTCCAATTTCTCCTATTAACCTTGTGAAAATAAAAAAATTGGGGTCTAAAGTAAAATTTGCTGTGAAGCATGTGAAAGATTAACAAACTTCTTGAATGTGGTTTTGAGCACTTTGAGGGATGCAGTTTTTAGAATGGTGTCACTTTTGGGTATTTTCTGTCATAAAGACCCCTTAAAGTAACTTCAAATGTGATGTGAACCCTAAAAAAATGGTTTTGTAAAAATGAGAAATCGCTGGTCAATTTTTAACCCTTATAGCTCCCTAACAAAAAAAAATTTTGCTTCCAAAATTGTGCTGATGTAAAGTAGACATGTGGGAAATGTTATTTATTAACTATTGTGTGACATATCTCTCTGATTTAAAGGCATGAAAATTCAAAGTTTGAAAATTGTTAAATTTTCAAAATTTTTGCAAAATTTCCTTTTTTTCACAAATAAACGCAAGTGATATTGAAGAAATTTTACCACTATCATGAAGTACAATATGTCATGAAAAAAACATTCTCAGAATCAGGGGGATCCGTTGAAGCGTTCCAGAGTAATTACTTCATAAAGTGACAGTGGTCAGAATTGTAAAAATTGGCCTGGTCATTAACGTGCAAACCACCTTGGGTGGTAAGAGGGTTAAAATAAGATGCAATGGAATAGATATCTAGTTAGATTCTCTTACCAAAAATCCCCAAAAACTTTGTATTTTCTTTAAAGGGATCCTGAAAAAAAGAAAGAAAAATAATATCTTTTCTCAGGGTGCAAAAACATACAAGCCTAGTCTTAATTAATTGGGTTCCTAAATACCATGTATTATAGCAATATGGCTATTAAAAATTAGTATGATCACTTGGACCCAGGATTTTTATCATGTGCAAAGAGTTAACTCAGTCCAGCATTCAATTAAAGGACTGTGTGCGTGATAGTATATAAAATTCATAAGAAATCAGTGTATATACGCTATTCCTCAATAAAGGGGTGGGGTGAAGCTTGCATTTCCTCTTTGCCTGTGTCTCTGTAGCGTGAGATGTTGCCCTACTTTGCTTGTAACTGGAGGGATGGTGTTTGTGGTGAATCTAATTGGTGTTGGCACCTGTCTTATGTCTTGTTCTCCACACAGTTGTGCCTTGGTGATGACACGCGAGCATGCATGAGAAAAGAAGCATTAGTGTACCTCCCGCTGCCATCCTGCGCCAGCCGCATTGTGTGCCCCGTCTTGCTTTCACAGGGAGACTTAACACACATACTTCACACATGTCTGCGAGAGTAGGCATCATCCTTATACTCGGATGAGGTTCAAATGCCACTCAGAGCCAAGTCACTATACAGCTGGTATATCGGCACATGTTTCGCGAATGGATCCATCATGTGCAGAGCTATTTTATTCCTTGCCAGCCGACACTTTTGTAATGCTGTCACTTAGGCCAGTTTATATCAGTCTCACTGCAGTATGAAGGTTCATACCACGGTTCCTCCGCAGAAATCACTTATACAGAGACAGATGTGTCTGGTTTTTGTTTTACAAGGCAGACATTTAGCTCTCTTTATGAGCTCCCCAAATAGCAAACAATCACCCGAAGCATCACTCTTGCTATGTGCCGCAGTATTGCAGCGAGATAGAGGGCAGCAGACAGCTCGGGCATTTGTTTTATTGAGTAGGTCAAGCTATAGCAGCCACCTGATAGAGTGAATATTCTTGCAAAGCAGCAAAGTTGTTTTACTTATTATGAAGGCGATATTATGTGGGAATCAGCGGGGGTTCTAACTGAACAGCAAGGTAGAATAGGAAAGTGAAGGTTGTTATGCAATGCTTTATGAGGGAATGGACCTTTTATGCATCATTGTGTCTGTTTGTATAAACACGCTGATGACCTACTACAAAAGAATAATCCATTATCAGATAAGCACATTTTGCATAGTAAGATGAGTGCTCTGAATTGAAGAAATCATTAGTGTTTTCTGAAGGTAATACGGTATGCTTGCATCTTGGTCCCGTTTATAAAACATAACCTTTTGTTTGATTCAATGTCATTCTTCAAGCTTATGCTGTTATTTATATACTTCCCATATCTTAGTGATGGTCAATGGGAAAATCAAGTTTCATTTATCTCTGCTTATACACTGTGTGCAGAATTATTAGGCAAGTTGTATTTTAGAGGATTATTTTTATTTTTTTATTATTGATCAACAACTATGTTCTCAATCAACCCAAAAGACTCATAAATATCCAAGCTTAAGGTTTTTGGAAGTTGGAGTGGGTTTTTTTTAGATTTGGCTATCTTAGGATGATATCTGTTTGTGCAGGTAACTATTACTGTGCAGAATTATTAGGCAACTTAATAAAAACCAAATATAATCCTATCTCACTTATTTATTTTCACCAGGTAAACCAATATCAGTGCGAAATTTTTTTAGAAATAAACATTTCTGACATGCAAAAACAAAAAAATTAGTGATCAATATAGCCACCTTTCTTTATGATGACACTCAACAGCCTTCCATCCATAGATTCTGTCAGTTGCTTGATCTGTTTTAGATCAACATTGCATGCAGCAGCCACCACAGCTTCCCAGACACTGTTCTGAGAGGTGTACTGTTTTCCCTCCCTGTAGATCTGTAGATTTTATGATGGACCACAGGTTCTCTATGGGGTTCAGATCAGGTGAACAAGGGGGCCATGTCATTATTTTTTCTTCTTTTAGACCTTTACTGGCCAGCCACGCTGTGGAGTAGTTGGATGCATGTGATGGAGCATTGTCCTGCATGAAAATCATGTTTTTCTTGAACAATACCGACTTCTTCCTGTACCATTGCTTGAAGAAGTTGTCTTCCAGAAACTGGCAGTAGGTCTGGGAGTTGAGCTTCATTCCATCCTCAACCCGAAAAGGTCCCACAAGTTCATCTTTGATGATACCAGCCCATACCAGTACCCCACCTCCACCTTGCTGGCATCTGAGTCGGAGTGGAGCTCTCTGCCCTTTACTGATCCAGCCTCTGGCCATCCATCTGGCCCATCAAGAGTCACTCTCATTTCATCAGTCCATAAAACCTTTGAAAAATCAGTCTTAAGATATTTCTTGGCCCATTCTTGACGTTTTATCTTATGTTTCTTGTTCAAAGATGGTCGTTTTTCAGCCTTCCTTACCTTGGCCATGTCCCTGAGTATCGCACACCTTGTGATTTTTGATACTCCAGTAACGTTGCAGCTCTGAAATATGGCAAAACTGGTGGCGAATGGCATCTTGGCATCTTCACGCTTGATTTTCCTCAATTCATGGGCAGTTATTTTGCGCCTTTTTTGGCCAACACGCTTCTTGCGACCCTGTTGGCTATTTGCCATGAAACGCTTGATTGTTCGGTGATCACGCTTCAAAAGTTTGGAAATTTCAAGACTGCTTCATCCCTCTGCAAGACATCTCACAATTTTGGACTTTTCAGAGCCCGGCAAATCTCTCTTCTGACCCATTTTGCCAAAGGAAAGGAAGTTGCCTAATAATTAAGCACACCTTATATAGGGTGTTGATGTCATTAGTCAACACCCCTCCTCATTACAGAGATGCACATCACTACATTTACTTAATTGGTAGTTGGCTCTCAAGCCTATGCAGCTTGGAGTAGGACAACATGTATAAAAAGTATCATGTGATCAAAATACTCATTTGCCTAATAATTCTGCACACAGTGTATATCTGTTTATTTGAACCATGTTCCCTATGTTATTGTTACATACAATGGTCTTATTTAACAATACAGCTTTGGCTCTGTTCACACTGATGTTCTATGCTATAACAGAAGAGGAAAACAGGGCAGGAAATGGATCCATGATAACGCACACAGGTGACCCCACATGGACCCCACTGACTATAATGGTGTCATTTAGTTTCCATAAAGCAGTGGTGAGGAACCTCAGGCCCTTGATGACCTTTTATCCGGCCCCCGGGCAGATTCCTGGGGACCACAGTGCTTGAGCCAGCAGCTGTATTTTGCTGGCTGCCGGCCCATTAATTTCTTCTTGCTCTGTGAGCACGTGCACACAGCATTCACTACTGAACCCTAAGGCGTGTGCAATGAAAGATTATATTCTGACACTAGTACCAGCATCAGGACGCACTTTGTTGGCCGAGTTAGCATGATTTGTATGGCCCCCGAAGGATGGTATAAATATCCAAATGGCCCTTGGTCCTGCTTATAGTGTATAGTATATGACAATACCACAGGCCTCCAGCTACCATGGTAACCCAACAGTGACCCATGATCACATCATGGGGGACTGTATCTAATCCCATCATGTGATACACTACACTGAGCCCTGTATCTAATCCCATCACATGATACACTACACTGAGCCCTGTATCTAATCCCAGCATGTGTTACACACATAGGCAGATTATAATGAGGGTAAGTAATATGGGCCTGAAAGACTCATAAGGAATTTAAGCAGTTATGTGGGGGCTCATACTGTGTATAGGCAGCTATGTGGGGGTTCATACTGTATTTAAGCAGGTATGTGGGGGCTCATACTGTATATAGGCAGCTATGTGGGGGTTCATACTGTATATAGGCAGCTATGTGGGGGCTCATACTGTATATAGGCAGCTATGTGGGGGCTCATACTGTATTTAAGCAGGTATGTGGGGGCTCATACTGTATATAGACAGCTATGTGGGGGCTCATACTGTATTTAAGCAGGTATGTGGGGGCTCATACTGTATATAGGCAGCTATGTGGGGGCTCATACTGAAATATAAGCAGCTATTTGAGGGCTCATTCTGTATATACGCAGCTATGTGGGGGCTCATACTGTATATAGGCAGGTATGTGGGGGCTAATACTGTATATAGGCAGCTATGTGGGGGCTCATACTGTATATAGACAGCTATGTGGGTTCTCATACTGTATATAGGCAGGTATGTGGGGGCTCATTCTGTATATAGGCAGGTATGTGGGGGCTCATACTGTATATAGGCAGCTATGTGGAGGCTCATACTATATATAGGCTGTTATGTGGGGGCTCATACTGTGTATATAGGCAGCTATGTGGGGGCTCACACTGAAATATAAGCAGCTATTTGAGGGCTCAGTCTGTATATAGGCAGCTATGTGGGGGCTCATATTGTATATAGGCAGCTATGTGGGGGCTCATACTGTGTATTTAGGCAGCTATGTGGGGGCTCATACTGAAATATAAGCAGCTATTTGAGGGCTCAGTCTGTATATAGGCAGCTATGGGGGGCTCATATTGTATATAGGCAGGTATGTGGGGGTTCATACTGTATATAGGCAGCTCATATTGTATGTGGGGGCTCATACTGTATACAGGCAGCTATGTGGGGGCTCATACTGTATACAGTGGTGGCCAAAAGTATTGGCACCCCTGAAATTCTGTCAGATAATACTGTTTCTTCCTGAAAATGATTGCAATAACAAAATCTTTGGTATTATTATCTTCATTTAATTTGCTTGCAAGGAAAAAACACAAAAGAGAATGAAGCAAAAATCAAATCATTGATCATTTCACACAAAACTCCAAAAATGGGCCAGACAAAAGTATTGGCACCCTCAGCCTAATACTTGGTTGCACAACCTTTAGCCAAAATAACTGCGAACAACCGCTTCCGGTAACCATCAATGAGTTTCTTACAATGCTCTGCTGGAATTGTAGATCATTCTTCTTTGGCAAACTGCTCCAGGTCCCTGATATTTGAAGGGTGCCTTCTCCAAACTGCCATTTTGAGATCTCTCCACAGGTGTTCTATGGGATTCAGGTCTGGACTCATTGCTGGCCACCTTAGAAGTCTCCAGTGCTTTCTCTCAAACCATTTTAAAGTGCTTTTGGAAGTGTGTTTTGGGTCATTGTCCTGCTGGAAGACCCATGACCTCTGAGGGAGACCCAGCTTTCTCACACTGGGCCCTACATTATGCTGCAAAATTTGTTGGTAGTCTTCAGACTTCATAATGCCATGCACACGGTCAAGCAGTCCAGTGCCAGAGGCAGCAAAGCAACCCCAAAACATCAGGGAACCTCCGCCATGTTTGACTGTAGGGACCGTGTTCTTTTCTTTGAATGCCTCTTTTTTTTCCTGTACACTCTATGTTGATGCTTTTTGCCAAAAAGCTCTACTTTTGTCTCATCTGACCAGAGAATATTCTTCCAAAACATTTTAGGCTTTCTCAGGTACGTTTTGGCAAACTCCAGCCTGGCTTTTTTATGTCTCGGGGTAAGAAGTGGGGTCTTCCTGGGCATCCTACCATACAGTCCCTTTTCATTCAGACGCCGACGGATAGTACGGGTCGACACTGTTGTACCCTCGGACTGCAGGGCAGTTTGAACTTGTTTGGATGTTAGTCGAGGTTCTTTATCCACCATCCGCACAATCTTGCATTGAAATCTCTCGTCAATTTTTCTTTTCCGTCCACATCTAGGGAGGTTAGCCACAGTGCCATGGGCTTTAAACTTCTTGATGACATTGCGCACGGAAGACACAGGAACATTCAGGTCTTTGGAGATGGACTTGTATCCTTGAGATTGCTCATGCTTCCTCACAATTTGGTTTCTCAAGTCCTCAGACAGTTCTTTGGTCTTCTCTCTTTTCTCCATGCTCAATGTGGTACACACAAGGACACAGGACAGAGGTTGAGTCAACTTTAATCCATGTTAACTGGCTGCAAGTGTGATTTAGTTATTGCCAACACCAGTTAGGTGCCACAGGTAAGTTACAGGTGCTATTAATTACACGAATTAGAGAAGTATCACATGATTTTTCAAACAGTGCCAATACTTTTGTCCACCCCCTTTTTTAGGTTTGGTGTGGAATTATATCCAATTTGGCTTTAGGACAATTATTTTTGTGTTTTTTTCATTGAAGACAAATTAAATGAAGATAATAATACCAAAGAATTTGTGATTGCAATCATTTTCAGGAAGAAACTGAGTATTATCAGGCTGCTATGTGGAGGCTCATACTAGATATAGGCTGTTATGTGGGGGCTCATACTGTGTATATAGGCAGCTATGTGGGGGCTCACACTGAAATATAAGCAGCTATTTGAGGGCTCATTCTGTATATAGGCAGCTATGTGGGGGCTCATATTGTACATAGGCAGCTATGTTGGGGCTCATACTGTATATAGGCAGCTATGTGGGGGCTCATACTGTATATAGGCAGCTATGTGAGGACTCATACTGTTTATAAGCAGCTATGCGGGGCTCATACTGTATATAGGAGGCTATGTGGGGCTCATACTGTTTATATGAGGCTATGTGGGGGCTCATACTGTATATAGGAAGCTATGTGGGGGCTCAAACTGTATATAGGAGGCTATGTGGGGTTTCATAGTGTATATAGGAGGCTGTGTGGTGTCTCATATTGTATGTAGGGGGCTATGTGGGGGGATATTGCCTGGGCCTGTGAGTTGTTATCCTCATTGCAGTATGGCTTATGGTCTCCTTTTCTTGTCCTGATTGAAGGAATTCTCTGATGAACCCCTGAATCACCAAAAGAGGGGAAAAAGCGTCGGAAGAATATGCCATTAAGCTAAGTATACAACTTGTCAGGCCATATAGGGTCAATAGATACATAGATAGATAGTCCACATCCATAGAAATGTGACTATGAGGTATATGGGATTTTAAACTAGCTAAATAATGAGAATTTTAAGGGTATTTTTTGTTATGACTTACATGTATAAGGGTCCCATAGGTTGATCACTTTGGTTGCTAATTGAGGGGGCTATGTGGGGGCTCATACTGTATATAGGGGATGTCAGCATACTTAAAGGGGTATTCCCATCTCCAAGATCCTATCCCAATATATAGTAGGTGTAATAATAGTAATATTAGCAAATATCTCCAATTAGAAATGTAGTATAGTTTTTCTGATTCGCTATCTCTCTTTCCTCATGTGCAGGCATCGCAGGAAAGATGTAGTGTCTTTATCGGATTTGAGACTAAATCTTTTTTGGATTCACAGAGTTTCATATGGCTTCTATAGAAGAGGATATGACTAGCCCAGGGGATAGGGATGACTCGGTACCCGGGCCTTTTGCCTTGGGGGTGTCGCAGTGATCGGCTCCCGGACCCGTACCCTGGGGTCCTTCTTTAAAAAAAAAGGCGTTGATATTTGTTAAGTTTATAAAAGAGTTTGTGACGCCACCTGTGGCTTCTGATGATATTCACCAGCGCTGCGCAGTCCACTGAGGCCGGTGATAAGGCAGCTCGATGGTATGGCTCCCCACAGGTGGAGCTAGGCCTCAGGGCAGTGTATGAAAGGGAATGCAGGACGGAGAGATTTGGCCTGGTCAGAGCAAGAACGGGGACGGACACGATAGTCACTTCAGTACCTTTCACTGGTGGAAATTCAGGCACGTCCCGGAGCACTGTAGGGTGAAGGGTGCATATCAGGATCCTCCCCAATGAGCAGGTGTTAGGCCTCCTGTTTCTTGCTTCTGCATAGTAATTTTCTGACCTGCCTGGAGCTAGGCCTAACTTTGTCTCTGTCCTGCGCTGGCTGACATTGTGGTAGGGCCTTTTCTTGGATTACACGCTCCCAACTTACAGGGCCAATGTGTCTCCTGGTTCTGGTGCGTATCAGCACTTTAGCGATCCTGGGACTTGTAGTTCTCCAGGGATTCCGGTTTGCCTTACTGGGTCATGGAGATCCCGGTAAGCTTCGGACCCGGTGTCCGGTAACTGCTTCTTCGGGGTGAGCTAGTTAAGCTCCTCTGCCCCCTATGTACTAACTCTCTCTACTCGCCTTCGGCCTACTCAGGCCCTCACTAGGCTACTCACACTAACAGCAGCTTGCCGCGCTTCACCGATCTTATGGCGCCGACACACCTAAAGCTCACCTCTCTGAGCTACAACCGAGTCTTGATCTGGATAAGCTCCACTGCGGGATAGCAATTGCAGGAGCTAAAACAGGCTTTTGTCCTCTGAGGTAACTCTTCTCAGACTGCACTGGACTCACTGCTAAACCAGACTCTGACTAACTACTGCCTGGCTCCACCTTCCCTTATATATCTATCCCTAACGGGCTCCCTCTGGTGATCTGAGGTGGAAGGTGGAGATGTGTGAATGGTTATGGGGGCCTCTTGTGGAGGAATCCATCAATACACCCTTCTAGGATCTGTGATACCAAGCGCAGCTGGGCGTCAGAGATATATACAGGTTTGGCAGCGAGCCGCAGATCTCTGGGGGTCAGCAGCTTCATTATAACCAGACCCCTTGTCCTATTCTCCATCCCTGATGAGTGATAAGTGGACACTCACCGGATTCTGTTTTCTTTAGGACGTCTACCTCAGCCAGGAATGTCTTCGGACCTGGACACTTCTCATGTGAGATTATTTTTTAAATAAAAATATTTCCCAGTTAATCTGAAAGTGCCATTCCTTTAATTCAGCATTTGATAATCCAGAACATCTATTAGTCCAGCATAGAATTGCAACACAATGTAGATTGAGCAGAAAGTAGGTTAGAAAATAGTTTTCAATACATTGTATGCTTTTCTACGCCCAGAATCATTCAGAATCTATTAAGTCACGATGATGTTGGGTTAAAGGTAATTTTAATGATTTGATGGCTCTGGACATTGAATGATTGGTCACCTTATCCGTTTGTGTTTTCTTTCCAGCTTATCCCAGCACAAAGGAGGAGAGAGAACAACTACTTCTGATCTACTGTATCAGATTCCTGCCATCACCGATCTTCGAGATGGAGGTCATGATCATACACAGATTATGTCATCCATGTTCTGTCCATAGATGTAAAGGAATGTCTCAATAGACAACCGACTGAGTCTATTCTTTTCTTAGCGCCTCATGCCGACCAACCATGAAGCTCAGAAGAAATATCTACCAAATCCTTTGGATGAAAAAAAACTGAGCCGACATCAATGATGCCAGAGGAGCCGAAAGAAGAAGAAATGAAGATGTCTAAGGAGGCAATGAAGCATGGAGAGGTAAAAGAGCTTGGAGAAGATGAGGCAGAAGACGCTGAGGGGAAAGAAGACGGAGAAGATGAGAAGGCATCAGAAGCGAAAGAAGAAGTTGTGCAAAAGAACAGGAACTCGACTAGAAGAGTTCAAAAGCAGTCGGCACGAAGACAGAAGATCCGCCAGAAGTCCATCCTCCAATACGTCAACTCTAATCTCAGTGGGAGGAGAAATATCATCTGGACCATCCTCCTCAAACCAATGAGACGCTGATGGACTCTATGGAATCATTCCAACTGTGGTAACATCGACACCTTCAAATCTAAAACTAATAAAAAGAATAGACCTAAAGTAGCAATTATTAGATTAAAAAAGCTTCAAAATGTAGTAAAAATATTATAACGTTTTTTACAATATTAGGAGTAATAATATAGTCTCTAATATTCTAATAGGAGCAATAACTATAACATTAATTATATAATTATTTTAGAAACATAAAAATAACAACAGCAGGTTTGATCCACGGTTCTAGGGCTGAAAGCCTTTTCTCGTGGTCAAGAAGAAGTTTTTCCCCTGAGACACCAATTGGCTGAATGAGTCCAGGTTTTTTTTCTGGATCAACAGCTTTAGGAATAAGGACCTAGATATTAGTAAGATGAAAGTAGAATTAGCACTAGTGGAATAGTATTATAATATAGTATATAGTGTAATATTAGTGATCATAAAACAGTAATTATTTCACTAGTACAGTAATAATAAAATACTATAATATTAAAAATAAAATATTAATAATATTTATTCAAATTTGAACGGGTATTAGGGGATTTGATCCAGGGTTCTAGGACTGATCACCTTTTCCCAGGGTTAAGAAGGATTTTTTCCCCAGTGACACAAATTGGCCGAATGTGTCCGTGTTTTTTACTTCTGGATCAACATCTTTAGGAATCAGGATCTAATTTATAGTTTTAAAATATCAATGCAAATTGTAGTAATAATAATAAAATAGCAATAATCCAAAGATATCCAGAATAAAATATTTTTAACAGTAGAATATTAGTAATGTAATGATAATATCTGTACAATGACACTATATACAGGGCTCCGGTGTAAAGTTTTACTGGTGATCACTGTATTACCTGTACACTTACACTATACACTGTATACTATATACAAAGCTCTTGCGTATAATGTCACTGGTGGAAATAACAATGTTGTTCGTATTGTGGTTTGTATTCATGATCAGTATTGTAGTATTTGGGCACTATGTGGTGGTAATATGTAATCTGGTCATGGTGTGGTGGTATTTGTTCGTTGTATGTGGTATTATTCGGTCACTATGTGGTGGTAATATGTGGTCTGGTCATGGTGTGGTAGTATTTGTTTCTTTGTATGTGTGTTATTCGGTCACTATGTGGTGGTAATATGTGGTCTGGTCATGGTGTGGTGGTATTTGTCGCTTGTATGTGGTATTATTTGGTCGCTATATGCTGATAATATGTGATCTGGTCATGGTGTGTCGGTATTTGTCCCTTTTGCATGTGATATTATTGGTGTTGGTATAGTGGATTTTGTTGTGTATGGCAGTCATTTGTTCTCTCTGATATTAATTAGGAGAAGATTCTTTTTTTCCATAAAAGATTACATACTTGGAACACAGCGTTAGAGATGCACTTACAGGGGTTCTCCGGTGAAAAAAATAATCACCTCTCCACAGGGTAAGTGATAACTTATTGATTGGTGAGGGTCTGACTGCTGGGACCTAATCAGCAGAATGTGGAGCCTTTATCCCAATTAGACTGGAGCGGCATGTGCAACTCGACCGCTGATCCATTCATTCCCTCAGTGGCTGTGAGCGCTTGGAAGGGACTTTCCAAGTCGTTCTTGGAAGTCACAGGAGAAAGGGAGTGTTTAGCAGAGCCCCAGGGGGATTGTGGGGAACTTGTTTATTAGTCTGGCTGGAGCCTAAGAGAAAGGAGGTGTATGATCTGTGACTCGCCCCCTGGGCCGCGTGGGGAACCCGGAACCGGGCCTCTGGTGGGATGCTAGGGGTGGTAGTCTCAGTGTGGCGGCGACCCGGTCCGTGGCTCAGGGTGGTCAAACCAGTGGCAGTCTTAGTGTAATAACAAATGTCCGACTACGCCACCCGTGGATTGCGGTCAGTGGAGACTGCCGCTGCGCTGCAGGCCGCTGAGGCTGATGTTGTAAGCGCAGCCAAGTATGGGATAACTCCCCACGGGAGAAGTATTGCCTCAGGGCAGCTAGTGTGGATGATGGGAGTGATGGTATGAGCATCCCAGTACTAATGGTGCTGGTGCGGCGATGAAACACAGAGACGTGTGGTGCAGTTCAGGGTCTTTACTGATGGTAAAAAGCAGACCCTCCCGGGAGTACTGGTTAGCAGTAGAGGCCTGGTCAGTCTGTCAGCAAGCAGGATCTCCCCCTGGCCAGGTGGAGTTGTAGGCCTCCCCGTCTATCTGCACTCTTTCCTGGCTACCTTGCTCTATGCGGGTAGAAGTAGCCCACGTCCCTGAGTATACCGTGTGGTGCTCACCCGTATGGCCGGTGACTTGGGGCCTTCTGTTAGCCTCCGCTCCACGACGGCGTTGCTGGTCCCTTGCTTGTGACCGTGCCTCCGGGCTTCTAAGGCCAGAGGACCTGGAATCCCCTGCCGGTTGGATTCTGCTGCTGGACCTGGATGTCCCCACAGCCTCGGACTCCGTGTCCGGGTTTAGTGTCTTCAGCCAAGGCGAGCTATCTAGCTTCCAGCCTCTGGCTCTCACTCCTGCTCCTACAGAGCTCCTGCTGTATCTTTCCCTCTCCAAGCTCTGACTCTCCTAATCCCGCCCCAGACCCAGTTTATAAGGGCAGATTCCTCCCTTCCCAGGTCTGGGTGGGCAGTGTTGCATGCTTAGGGCTCCTGACCAGAGAAACCTCCCACTTGCTCTCAGACATAATATTTCTATTACTGTGGCAACCAGACCCCTGGGGTGCAACAATCTGCATCTCACAGAAGGCAAGAGAACAGAATTCAGGTCAAGAGGGAAGCTAAACACTGGTCAGATAGACTCTCTGAGCTAACAGTGTGGAGTATTATTGGGCAGAAAGATAAGGACTGGAAGGAATCCTGTCATAGACATCATCTCCCTCATCAAACCCTCCCCCCCTCGATCTCCATGCAGTATAAAGAATGTTGTGTACTATTGAGTCCTTGTGAAGGAAAAGCCTGTGGTTGTGTATGCATTAAAACTGTGCTGTACTGTGCTACTGGATAGAGTGTGTACTACTGTGCTGCAAAGGAGACTGTACTATTGCTACTGGAGCCTGTTGCTCATAGAGACACTTAAATTGCTCTGGCCGTGCCTCATTAATTGTTACTGTTCTACTGTTTGACCGCTTTCCATATCAGTTCTAAACTGTACATCATTTTTTTGCAGTAGTAGCACAGATCTCTGAAATATCAGAATCGACAAATGTGAATGGAACTAGGGCTAGACTTGTTATCAATTGTCCCTGTTTCTTCACACGGACTCTATGGCTCCGTGTACTGTCTGAGATAAAAACAGACACTACACGTATATGGTACAACAGAGATGTGAATGTAGCCTCAGTGAGAACCGGTCCTATAATCGACATACCAAAAAATGTAAAACTGGAAAACCTCTTTAAATACAGTAAGTATATTAATTTTACATGGCTGATATTTCATAGAAAACAACTACTAATTCACCCGAGGTTGTCAGAGTGATAATGATACTGTCCCAGTTTCCCTGATGGACTACGGCAATTTATAATAGTACTAGAATGAGGTCTACTAGGATAGATCAATGTAATTTTCTTGACCTAGTTATGTGATGTACACAAGCACAACGCATTGTTCAATTTTTTAAGATACACCAATTATATCAGTAAAGACTGAGCTTTGAGGAGAGAACAGAATTCAGAATGGAATATAGTCATTTATTGGGCCGTGGCTTTACTGAAAGAGTTTTGATTTTTTTATTAATGGGATTGTAGTTCAGATTTTTTCAAAATTCCACCCTATTTATCCACAATTGTAATGCACATACTGTATACAGGATAAGTGAGAAAGTAACTAGAAGAGTCCCGTGTTTCCTTACCCACCAGTCCATCTAAAATAAATAAAATAGTGTCTATAATAAGAGAATTGTTCTTCATTTGACAGCATACAAAAAATATCTTAAGGTCAATTATTTCACTCCCAAATTGTGTAACGAGAGATCAATACAACAATGACCTCCATAACATTACCTTTTTGTACTATTAATTTATTACAATGTTAAGTCCAAATATTACCCAAAAACTCCCTATGTCTTAGTAAATAATAGATACATTGCTTCATTTTTAACATAGTCCCAATCTTGTGTTTCTCAATGGATAACAATATTTATTTTGTCAAGCTGGGCATAGTTTAATAGAGAAAATGACATAGAATTTACCACACAACTCAGTAACTACAGGCCTAAAGGAAACTCAATAACTACAGTGCGTGCAGTCCAATCTGTGGACAGCACGGTATAGAGAAGAAGCTGGGTAGAATAATATATAGGTTTGTTGGACAAGATTCAGTATGACTTGTATTTTATTAATTGATATCCCTGATGTTTGTAGGCATAAGAGTCCAGTGGGCGGTCCAACTCAGTGATTGACAGCTATCTCTGCATGTACAGGGTAGACTGTCAATCACTGGATAGGACCGCCCACTGGACTCCTATGACTACAAACACCAGGAATTTCAATGAATAAAATCCATGTTTTACTAGAACCATTTCCATAAAATGTATATATCAATCTGATCATCTCATTCTGCTCTATAACATCCTGCCTGCTGATCAGATACCATTTTTTCCTTTACATTATATCTTCTTAAAGGCAAGAAGATAAAGATAACACTACACTGTATAGGGATTCCTAATGTGAGGTATAGATGAGCCCAAGCATTTTCCTTATTAGAACTGCACAATGCTAAGAAATGTATCGTGTCTTGTATTATAATTCTTCAATTTCAGAGTCACTAGTGGAGAATATTTGAAATTAAAATCTTTCATTAGTATTCCATTTAAAAGTTGTTCTATTGTGTCTATTCAACATTTCTTTTCAATCAAGAATGACAGGCATAGTATATATTAAACCCAGCCAAACAGAGGAAAGCTATTGTGCTGAGCACATCTTTCAATGCTGCCCTGTAGGGTTATATTAGAGCTGCACATACAGAGCTACACCGTTTGCCTGTAGTACTCCTATAGTCTTATTGAAGCTCCTGTCATCTTTGTATCCACAGTTTATATCATCATAGATCACTGTAGCTGGACCTAACTTACAAACCTGACATGATCACAACATGCTTTGCTTTCTTCTGACAATAAGTTGTGCTGCTCTCCTAATGTGTGTGTATACTAAACTAACATATTCAGAGTATGCTCCATAAAGGGAATCTGTCAGTAGGTGTTTGCTATGTAATTTGAGGACAGCATGGTGTAGGGGTTAAAATACCAAAATCAGCGATATGTCACTTATCAGGCTATGTGCTGTTTACTTACAATGAAGGTTTTATAATAATAATAATTTTTATTTATAAAGCGCCAACATATTCCCACAGCACTTTTTTTTATCACTGCACAAATAGGTCTCCTGCTAGGCTGACTACACCCCCTCCTGTGATATGCAGCTCACTGACTATAGACAATGTACATAGAGAGCCTGGTATGGGCGGGGTTATCTGTGGTGTGGGCGGGGTTAGCATTCTTAGCTTTGCTTCATGCTACACCTAAAAACTCTGATTGTGTCACAACTGCTGCACCCAGTAATCTCAGTGATATATCTCTGGAATCATGGTATCTTTTATTAAATTATGCTGCTCTCAGATGAGGTAGCAAAAACCCGATGACAGATTCCCTAAAAATGTTATTGGTCCTTTGTATGCCAAAAGTGTATTTATTTACTATCTGTCAGACTTATTATATGGCGGTATTTATTTTTTACCACTGAATAGAAAAGTGCAAGCAGCTGTGTTTTTCTATAAAGTCAAATCATCTAAAAAAAAGTATACTATTTTGTAAAAGGTTTAGAAAAAAATACTTTCTACAATGCCTGTATTTTTTTAAAGAGACAGCACCACTGTTTTCCATACGTTTTGCCTGGTATTGCAGCTTGGTCCCTATATCTTGAACAGAGCTCTTTTACAATACCAGGCACAGACCGAATACAAAGGTACCATTTAAAAAAAACAAACATACATCTGAATTTGAAGAGTTATCCCACAAAAAAATAAACTGCTTGGGCAATATCATATACATATATTTGTCCATAGTATGAGCCTCACTGAGATTTTTTGGTCATATAGTCAGGTAAAGTGCGCTAAAGAGTTAAATTGTGCTTGAGATAACCATTGATTAGCATGGTTGGCATCTCCAATGCCATAAGACTCAATTAAACATTTCAGATGGGGGCTATAGTGGTCACATATGCAATATAGCAAGAAAATATTAATGATGATACATAAAATAATTATTTTCCATTAATTAGAACACGATCGTTGTTATATACTGTATCTGAATAAATATTGAGAATGTTAGACTAGTAATAAAAATAAAACCTGAAACTAAAAACTTCCCTATCATGAGAGTTTGAGATTTTCTAGTACCTTTTTAAACATAAGTGACACAAATATCAGAAATAATAATGTGTTTTCATATAAAAGAGATCTTGTGTTTTGTAACCCACTCCAGATGATTCTGTAATGACTGCAAATATTTACAAAGCACAATGCTCCAAATTACCATCAAATAAACAGTTTGTATATTGTTTATACATCACTTTGCAATTAATGAGCTACTGTGACTGAACTCTGCTCCTTCCAGCCTTTATTACTGTGGGTTTGAATCACAAGGTTGTAATTATGCAAATCTGAAAAAATGGTTGTACATTATTTAAAGCCAATTATGACGCTTATTTTGTGGGTGAATCTAGTTTCTATAAAGATGCTTTCTGAGTGGTGACTTGTTAGTTAGCACAAGAGGTGAACGAAGCTGTGAAATTTTGCTTTGTTGGCATTTTGAGCCATGGAAAATATTGGGCTTGCTAGATGGGATTCATACTTACAGATCTTAATTTCATGCTTCTTACTGCTGATTTCTAAAATATGTCAATTAGGTGTAGGATGTAAGAAAAGCTATAGAACACTTGCTGATGGACTTCATAGTTGATCATCTCAATATCTGGCAGTCCGGTAAATATTTTTCACATGAATTTTTTATAAAAATATATATATATATATATATATATATATATATATACAGTATAGTTTGCTTGAAAAAAAACTATTGTCACATTTGTACCTGGAGCAGCTGCAGTGATGTCACCTGATGCCACCCTATCTACTCTGTGGGTGGTGTTGGCGATGGAGGAGATGTCATGGACAGTATCTCTGTGCACTGCAGATGCTGTCTAGCCAGCGCTTAACATGGCTGGGACCTCTGGTTATGGGTGCATGTGCTATCCAGCAGTCCATCCGGTGTAATCAGTTCTCTGTTTTGGCCAATAAGGCAGTACCACATCCTACTTAATCTCCCAGCATTCTGCTGGTAGTTGCCATATAATGAGGTCAGTTACGTCAGACAATTCTTGTGCTGTTCCAGTGGATATCCTGTTACTGACCCCACTTTGACCTGACTTATCGGTTGTCCATCCTGATTCTGATCCCGGCTTGTCTGACTCTGCTCTTGACTGACATCATGGTATCTGACCTGGGCTTCCCCTCTGACTTTGGTTTTCTTTGCCATTTCGGTATCTGGTTTTGTCCCTCTTAATACTGACCTGGCTTTGTTTGAGCATCTATGCTGCAGGCTTGATCCTCCGGCCATCAGCCATCAGCCATTCCATGGACACAGCCAAGGGGTTCTTGTTCTGAAGACAGATGCCTCAATAGGAGTTAAAAGGTTGTAGGCCAGGTTCCTCTGGGATCTTTTAGCTGGAGTGACTTGAGCCAAGCCTGCACAATGTAGCCTTTTTGGGCTGACAGCTTCTGATAGACTTTACCAATATAATGCATACTTACCTTACCAATTTGGCTCTGCTCTTCTACCACTGCTGCCCAGGTACTAAACCAGCTTCGATTCTTCCTATTCTGGAGATGATGAGCATGTCATTATTGCAACCAATCATTGGTACAATGGCAGTAATTGGCTGCTGTGGCCACGTGTCCATACTGCCAGAGCAGGAAGCACAGGATCCAAAAGGGGACACAGGCAATGCTGGAAAAGACGTAGCAAGGGACTGTTCAAAACTTTATTTTATTCTTTTTGAGCATGGCATGCTCTTGGGGGTTTAAAGAATTAGTCAGAAGGGATGGACAATTACTTTAATTTAGTGAAACGTTGTGAGAATAAACCTGCAAAATTATATTAATTAAAATTCGTACACTGCGCTGTGTATGTTTTCCCATGCTTATGTGAGATTAGGAGAGTGATTGTGAGCCATGGTCAAATGTGAGGGAATACTTGCTGCAGAGATTAATGAAAATGTAATAACTGGCTACATTATTAAATGAATGTAACAATATTAATATACTTGTTGTCAACAAAAAACTTACATGCAAAATGTACACTACTGAACCTCAGGTAACCTGTCTGTCTGAAGATCTGTCTAATAGGCTTATGCATATATATTTAATCTAAAGGACTGGATCCAATCCTGTCCTGTAATAGCAGTTAAGCTTGTGCGCACTGACACACACATAAAGGGATGAATATTGGCAGTAACTTTTTGCAGTGGATAACAGCGGGCACAATATACTAATCAGGCTTCATCTATACATAACATACCCATGTCTCATTTTAAAGCAGTTGTCCACTTAAAAAATGTGTTTAAAAGCTAAATACATAAAACCCTCTAATATACTTGTATTCCTGTGAAGGTTGAGAAGGTTTGGAACACCCTCTCTGAAGACTTCTGAATGTGTATTTTATGTGATCTGTTGTTTATATGTTTTATCCTCATGAAGGCTGCAGCTTTCCTGTTGATAGGGGTGGACAGGTTTAACTGTAGGGCCTGCCCATGGTTTGGGGAGGAGTAAGTAGACAGTGGGAGCTTAGTTCCTGTTTTTTAAGGCAAGGTTGAGTTCAGCTAGAGAAAAAGGAGGTCTACTCTCAATATTGAAGCTCTTTTGGGGGTGTGTAAAGAAGAGCAGGCTCAAGAGAAGGTAGTAAGATTCTGCAGTATCGAACAACAGAGATGGCAGTTTTCTCCTCTCAGCAGGCAAGTTTGGGCACCTACAGCAAGAGACTTTTAGGCATGATTTTAGTGTTAGCCAGACCTGGAGATCAGCGTGAAAGAAGACGAGGTTAACCAGGCTGGGGCACGTCAGTAAGGAGGGAGCTTACATTGTTCACAGAAAGCACAGCTAAAGTATAGTGGTCACAGCAAAACACATTGACCTGTGTGGCCCTGTACTGGGAAGATGGAGGTCTTCAACTTAACCTGTTGTTCCACAGTAACGTTCCTAACAGGTTATGTGCCACCATCCGTAACCGAAATGTTTGTGCCTCTGTCATATAATACAGAAGAAAAAAAGAAGTGTTTTATCTTCTTACTTGTTTATATAATTTTAAGAACAAGTAAACAAGAATTAATTTTATTAAGAATGTCTGGCTCTTCACGACAAATAAGGGTCCACTCCCAACATGCTCCAAGATATGGCCTTATGTAATCTGAGAGTGACAACAAAATCAGGGTTCAAATATGCACATACCCGGGGACATTTTTTATAAGGTGTTTAGGGACACAGAAATAACCATCAGCCAGTCTGGTCTCTTACATTCCTACAATTCCACCTATGTCCAAATCTCAGCCAAAGGCCACGTTCACACATTCAGTATTTAGTCAATATTTCACATGAGTATTTGTAAGCCAAAACCAGGAGTGGAACAATCAGAGGAAAAGTATAATAGAAACACATCACCACTTCTGTATTTATCACCCACTCCTGGTTTTGGCTTACAAATACCGATTTGAAATACTGATCAAATACTGAACGTGTGATGTGGCCTAAGGTTACAGGTAGACGACCGTAGATTCTCTCATCTGAGAAAATCGAGCCGATTTTGCAAATGACACTCTAATCAAACTCTGACCAGTTTGAGTTGAGTATAATCCGATTCTGTCAGATGAGAGAATCAGAGCACACTGTGAGGAGCAGATGGAGAACAAAATTTCTTCATCTTCTCCATTGTGTCAATGCACTGAAATAGGACTGCACTCAGATGTCATCCAAGTGCAGTCTGATGATTTCCACGCACCCATAGACTTAAATGGGTGAGTGACATCCGATTTCAAAGTGAATGTCAGTGAAAAATTCATGCATTAGCATTGCCCCATTGAATAACATTGGTCCGAGTGCTATCTGATAAAAAATTGGATAGCACTTGTCCGATTTATACACTCTTGTGAGCAAGCCCTTAAGGTCCATTCACACTGCAATATTATTGTGAATGAGAAATTCTAGGAATGCTCTTTTCATGATAATTCTGCAGTCTAAACAAGCTCCCAAAAACTCGACAAAGGAGCAAAAAGAATGTTCGTCTGGTGAAACTATCTTTTCGTTTGCACAAAAGATCATCATTCTTTCATATTGTTCATTGTACATGTGAAGTGGCATCAACCTGAGCAAAAAGGCTATTAAATGACCATTGACCTGCAAATATATTTTCGGATGGAGGCCATTTAAAGCTGTACATCATGCAGTGGAAATGATCCCTAAGGTTGGATTCACACATTAATGTTTCTCAGTCCAAGTAAGGACCTCAATACGCAGACCGACTGCGTGTCTCCTGTCCCAAATTTGACAGCCTCAGAGTGTTGGAATATGTTTAATGCAACAACTCCATTCCTGTGTATGTAAGTGTTCTATTGCTAGGTTTGTGTATTGTCTATAAAGTTAAAAAAAAAAAAAAAAAACTCCCAGAGGCTCACACACAAAAAAGACCATGTGACTGTATCCTGTTTCCTGTGTCTGTGCATGAGAGGAGAAGCAGCCTACTGATGCTGCACAGAGACGCTTAAGATATGTATATTCCTGATTCCACAAAGTCTATCATATCTGTACCTGTTTATAGCTAATTAAAGCCTTGTTCTGTTGTCAACACGTTTTGAGAGTATCCTGAATGATCCGCTGCCAACAGGTTATGAGCCCAGCGTGACACAGAACCCCAGCGTGACACAGAACCCCAGCGTGACACAGAATCCCAGCGTGACACCAGGGCCGGCGTCAGCACCCGGCGCACCCGGGCAAATATGGGGGTGTGACATTCTGCATGGGGCATAATATGGGGGGGTGACATCCTGCATGGGGCATAATAAGGGGGGTGTCATCCTGCATGGGGCATAATATGGGGGGGTGACATCCTGCATGGGGCATAATAAGGGGGGTGACATCCTGCATGGGGCATAATATGGGGGGGTGACATCCTGCATGGGGCATAATATGGGGGGGTGACATCCTGCATGGGGCATAATATGGGGGGTGACATCCTGCATGGGGCATTATAAAGAGGGGGGTGACATCCTGCATGGGGCATTATAAACAGAGAGGGTGACATCCTGCATGGGGTATTATAAAGAGAGGGGGTGACATCCTGCATGGGCATTATAAAGAGGGGGGTGACATCCTGCATGGGGCATAATATGGGGGGTGACATCCTGCATGGGGCATTATAAACAGGGGGGGGTGACATCCTGCATGGGGCATTATAAAGAGGGGGGGGTGACATCCTGCATGGGGCATTATAAAGAGGAGGGTGACATTCTGCATGGGGCATTATAAAGAGGGAGGTGACATCCTGCATGGGGCATTATAAGGGGGGGAACAGCCTGCATGGAGCATTATAAGGGGGGGAACAGCCTGCATGGGGCATTATATGGGGGCCAGTATCCTGTATGGAGCGTTATAAGGGGACCAGTATCCTATACGGAGTGTTTTATGGGGGCCAGTATCCTATACGGAGTGTTTTATGGGGGCCAGTATTCTGTATGGAGTGTTATATGGGGGCCAGTATTCTGTATAGAGCTTTATATGGGGGCCAGTATCCCATACGGAGCGTTTTATGGGGGCCAGTATTCTGTATGGAGTGTTATATGGGGGCCAGTATTCTGTATGGAGCGTTATATGGGGGCCAGTATTCAGTATGGAGCGTTATATGGGGGCCAGTATTCCGTATGGAGGATTATATGGGGGTCAGTATTCTGTATGGAGCTTTATATGGGGGCCAGTATTCCGTATAGAGCGTTATAAGGGGGCCAATATTCTGTATGGAGCGTTATATGGGGGCCAGTATTCCGTATGGAGCGTTATATGGGGGCCAGTATCCTGTATGGAGCGTTATAAGGAGACCAGTATCCTGTATGGAGCGTTATATGGGGGCCAGTATCCTGTACAGAGCGTTTTATGGGGGCCAGTATTCTGTATGGAGTGTTATATGGGGGCCAGTATTCTGTATAGAGCATTATATGGGGGCCAGTATCCCGTATGGAGCGTTTTATGGGGGCCAGTATTCTGTATGGAGTGTTATATGGGGGCCAGTATTCTGTATGGAGCGTTATATGGGGGCCAGTATTCCTTATAGAGCGTTATATAGGGGCCAGTATTCCGTATGGAGCGTTATATGGGGGCCAGTATTCTGTATGGAGCGTTATATGGGGCCCAGTATTCCGTATGGAGCGTTATATGGGGGCCAGTATTCTGTATGGAGCGTTATATGGGGGCCAGTATTCCGTATGGAGCATTATATGGGGGCCAGTATTCCGTATGGAGCGTTATATGGGGGCCAGTATTCCGTATGGAGCGTTATATGGGGGCCAGTATTCTGTATGGAGCATTATATGGGGGCCAGTATTCTGTATGGAGTGTTATATGGGGGCCAGTATTCCGTATGGAGCGTTATATGGGGGCCAGTATTCTGTATGGAGCATTATATGGGGGCCAATATCCTGTATGGATCGTTATATGGGGCCAGTATACTGTGTGGAGCGATTCGCCAGTTTCTGAGCTATTGTGGTCTTTACAATAGATATCACTCATGTAATGTAAGAAGTGAAATCTTTGCATTGTACTATATATATATATATATATATTTCTCTGCGGTATCTGTGCATCATGACTCCTGGTATGTATAAAAGGGGCCCACTGAGACTCTTTCGCCCAGAAAAAACCTGGAGCCGGCCCTGCGTGACACAGAACCCCAGGAGTGACACAGAAGAGTAATACAGCAACAGAAGCCCAAAGCAAAAGCAGCAAAGAGCAACAGAGAAGATGTCCACAAGCAGGGATCGCTGCAAGTTCTCAGTGCAAAGTCTCACCAATCAGAATTATCAATCTTGGAAATTTAAGGTGAAAATTCTGCTCATAAGAGAAGGTACGTGGAAATATACACAGGAACAAGTGCCTCATCCATTACCAGATGATTGGCTAGAGAACGATCAGAAAGCACAAAGCACTACCTCCCTCAGTGTAGATGATGATCAGATTTGCATATATGCAAATGTGCAACTGCAAAAGAGATGTGGGATGAATTATAGAAAGTGCATGAAAGATCAAATCTCAGCAATAAGCTTTATCTCATGAGAAAACTGTATCAGTCTCAGCTAAGTGAGGGGCAGAATATGCAGGACTATATAAGAAACACCCTAGAGATTGTGGAGCGTCTCAGGGGCATTGGAGAAGAAATTAAAGACTTTCATGTTGTTGCACTACTATTAAGTGGTCTTCCAGAAAGTTATGACACACTAGTAACTGCACTAGATGCACGGCCAGATGATGAGCTCACACTAGAATATGTCAAAGGCAAGCTTGTAGATGAATTCAAGCGAAAAACACACAATGTAAGCAGCAGTAATGAATCTAGAGCAGAAACAGCGTTAAAGACACAGGACTTTCCTAAAAATAAGAGCAATCTAAGGGAAACTCGTGAATGTTTTGTCTGTAGAAAGCCCGGCCACCTTAAAGCAAACTGCAGAATTTGGAAAGCAAGAATGAGTCAGCTTAAAAAGCAGAACAGTGATCACAAGGTGAAAACAGCTGTAGAGGAAAAGTCTTCATGTGTTGAAACTGCATTTAATACCAGTACAGGCTCATCTGCAAAGCATATGTGGTGTATAGACTCTGGTGCTAGCAGCCATATGACGAATAACAAGGATTTCTTCACTGACCTTGATGAAAGCAAGTCAGAAAAGGTCATCTTAGCTAATGGTCAATATATGACTTCAGAAGGAGTAGGAGACGGCTACCTCCACTGTCCAGTTTCCTCAGCACAAAGCAGAAATATCCCAGTAAAGGATGTTCTCTATGTTCCTAGTCTTGAAAGCAATCTTCTGTCAGTAAAGAAGCTTACGCAAAAAGGGAATGTAGTTACTTTTAAAGACAACAGCTGCATTATATCAAAGAAGGGTCACACTCTTGCAGAAGGAAAAATCCAAAATGAACTTTATCAGCTAAAATGCAAAGAAAGAGTGTACAGTGCTAGACAAGATCTGCATAAGAACTGTATCCATATATGGCACAGACGTCTTGGGCACAGAGACCAAGAAGCAATAAGGAAGCTAGGTCAACTTGCAAATGGTGTGGAAATTAAGCAATGTAGTCAAATGATGAAGTGCACTAGCTGTCTTAAAGGGAAAATGTCCAGAAAATCCTTTCCTAAAGTAAGCACCACTAGATCTGCACAGTCACTGGATTTGATACACACAGATGTTTGCAGTCCAATTGGTGTTCAAACTCCAAGCAAGAAGAGATATTTTCTCACATTTATTGATGACTACTCCAGATATACAGTCGCCTACCTGCTTCACAGTAAGGATGAAGTTCCACAGAAACTTGAAGAATATCTTGCCATAGTATTTAACAAATCTGGAAGAATGCCAAAAGCCCTGCATGCAGATAATGGGACTGAATATACAAATGGTAAGGTGGAAACCATTTTGAAAAAGAATGGAATCGTGTTCCAGACTACCATCAAATACAACCCAGAAAAGAATGGCATTTCAGAGAGAAAGAACCGCATTCTCTGTGAAAGTGGAAGAAGTATGTTGTTTGATGCGAATCTACCTACAATGTATTGGGGAGAAGCCATCACGACAGCTTGCTATCTTCAAAACAGACTGCCAGGTAAAGCCACAAATAAAACTCCATATGAGCTATGGAACTGTGAGAAGCCTAACCTGAAGCACCTAAGGATATTTGAAAGCAAAACGTTTGTGTATGTTCCCAAAGAAAAACGTTCCAAGTGGGAATCACATGCAAAGCAAGGAGTCCTGCTGGGTTATAGCGAAACTCAAAAGGGATACAGAATCTTGCACCCAGAAACCAACACAGTAACAATCAGCAGAGACATAGTGATTGATGAGAACTCAGTTTCGCTCAAATTCCATGAAGTTACACCAGTCATTCAAGCCAAGAAACAAGAATCTCAATCACCAAACCCAGACACTGAAAAATGAAACACTGAAGTCTGGATAAGCTCTGAAGATAGCAAGAAAGAAACAGAAGAACCAAGTCAACCTCCAGTCAGGAGATCAGAAAGACCAAACAAAGGTATCCCAGCTCGATGCCTTTCTTTATATGGTCAGAACACTTCCTGAGCCAGAGCCACAGTCATGGCAAGAGATGCAAAAACTACCTGTCCACGAGAAGCAGAAGTGGATAAATGCCGCTAATGAAGAGATGGAGTCCCTTCACCAACTCCAGACATGGGAGCTTACGGAGATACCACAAGGAAAAAGAGCTATCGGATGTAAGTGGATCTTCAAAATCAAATATGACAAAACCATTGCCAAGAGCCAAGTTTGAGGACTTCAGAACCACATACCGTGCCCATACCGCGCTGTCTGGCGCCATTTTGTTGAAGACACACTGCAAATGTGTCTTCAGTAAAATGGCGCCGGATAGCGCGCTATGCGCATGCTCAGATATCGCAGTCCGCCCCCGGCCTCTGGCCAGAACAGAGGCACCGCTGCAACACTCCTCCGGGTCAGGTAAGTATGTCCTTATGGCGCCGGAGATCGCAGTATGCGTTCAGTGCCTATGCATACCGTGATCTCCAACGCCATATACTCCTCTTACCTGTAACAGCTGGATGGATTCTTCTGTCTGGAGCCAGACTGCGCAGGCGTGTCGCGTGTGCGCAGTCTATAGAGGCTTCGGACAGAGGGTCGCATCCCTGGTTATATTATAGATAAATGGTTTAATTTGTTACAACCAAAAAAGCCCAATCTATGCAATCTATGTGGCTTTATCATTTAAAGGGGTTGTCAGTAACGTTAACATTGATGGTCTATGGGTCTGCAACAGTTTCATTACATATTCTATTGGTGGAGAAAGTTCAACCTTTCTCCACCAATTGTACATTTTGTCACTAAATTAATTATAACCCACAATGTTATGTGTACTGAGGAAATCATCCAGCCCTTTTTGGAATAGGTAAGGTTTATTTTTTTCATTACTTAAAGGGGTTGTACGATTTTAATTAATAGATCTTAGAATAAAAATAAGTTCCACAATTGGATGTGTTAAAAAAAATGTCCCTGTCCCGAGATAATCTTATAAATGTGCCCTGCTGTGTACTGGATGTGTCCGACCATGTAGGAACATGGTCGGATATACCATAGCTTTTTCTGTGAGCTAAAACAAGTTTTAAACAAGCAGGGAAATGTGTTTCCTTCTTTTGCTTCCTCCCCTGCCCAGGAGATGTGGTATGATCAGACCATGTTCCTGCACGGTCAGACACAGCCAGTACACAGCAGAGGCACATTTATAGGATTATCTCAGCACAGGAACATTTTTTTAACACATCCAATTGCGAAACTTATTTTATTCCAAGATCTATTAATTAAAGTGTACTTTGCTCATAGTACAACCCCTTTAAAGGGTTCGGGACTGTAATGTAGATAACCTATCTGTAGTATAGGTCATCCATGTTTGATTGTTGAGGGTGCGACACCTGGCACCCCCACTGATCAGCTGTTCCTGGGGTTGGCCAGAACGGCTCAGTTTCGGAGTTGTACAGCGCAGCTCCGTCAACTATATAGCGGCCGCAGTGAGTACTGCATATCCACTCCCTATTCAAATCAATAGTGGACGGATTTGCAGTACCCGTCTGCAGCCACCATTCCATTAGCAGACTTGTTTTGAGCAGCTCCACAGCTGACCAGTTCCTGCAACCAACAGCATTGGAATGTGGGGTGTCAGGTGTCGCACCCCCACTTATGGATGGATGGCCATTAATCTTAAAGTCTCAGACAAGCCCTTTTAGTAAAAAAAAAAAAATAACTTGTCTACAATAATGCTGGCAAAGTCGTGCACAGATTTGCCCCAGGAAATAATCTTAGTTTTCAGAAGACTACAGCCACCACACTGTGAGACCCCCCCCCTAAACTGTGTAAAACTGCTTGTTGATTAATTAATTATAAAAATAATTTTATTTAAAAAGTGGAAAAAAAAAGTCCTTTACAGTGGCTTGAAAAAGTACTCATCCCCTTTAAACTTATCCACATTTTTTTCACATTACACCCACAAAGTTAAATGCATTTTATTGGGATTTCATGTGATATACCAACACAAAGTAGCAAGTATTTGTGAAGTGTAAAGGAAATGATACATGGTTTTCTAATTATTTAAAAATATATATGTCTGAAAATTGTGACGTGCATTTGTATTCAGCCCCATGTAGTCTGATACCCCTAAATAAAATCCTGAGTGACCAATTGGCTCCAGAAATCCCATAATTAGTAAATTGAGTCTACCTGTGTGTAATTTATTCTCAGTATAACTACAGCTGTTCTGTGAAGGCCTCATTTCCTTTACATTTCACAAATACTTGCTACTGAGTGTTGTTATATCACATAAAATCCAAATAAAATACATTTAACTTATGGGTGTAACGTGGAAAAAAATATGTGGAAAAGTTGAATACTTTTTCAAGGCACTGTACATGATAAAACACATAAATGTCTATAACATTCAGTATTCAAAAAGGAAACAGAGGAAATAGGGACAAAAAAAAGCAGTGTGCCAACATTCAGGGTAGTAAAATAGTGTACACCTGTAATATTACTCTTATTGATCGATGTATATTAAAAGTAAAGATAAAAAACTGTTTTTGATTATTATAGCTGATAAAGAATTATTCTGTATCCACAAAAATAATATGTATATAGATTTTTACATTAAGCTTAGTTGGAGCTTCCTTTAAACAAGAATTCCCTAATACATCTGCCCAGAACAGCTCTTGTTAGAGGAGAAATCTCTTACAGTCGCTTAACTTTTGTGTTTTAGCATTTTCTCTTTTGTGCTTTAGTTTTTTTAACCCCTTAGTTGACCGGACCAATTTTTCAAAATCTGACCAGTGTCACTTTATGTGGTAATAACTCTGGAACGCTTCAACATATCCCAGTTAATTTAAGAATGTTTTTTCGTGACACAATATACTTTATGGTAATGGTAAATTTAGATTGATATGTTTTGCGTTTATTTATAAAAATATCAGAAATTTCACAAAAATTAAAAAAGTTAGAAATTTTCAAACTTTGATTGATTATCCCTTTAATCCAGCTAATCATACCACACAAAAACATTTATAAATAACATTTCCTTTATGTCGGCTTTACATCAGCACCATTTGTAAAATGTTGTTTTATTTTGTTAGCATTTTAGAAGGTAGTAATTTTTCATTTTTTCAAGGAAATTTCCAAAACTTATTTTTTAGGGACCTGTTCAGTTTTAAAGTGACTTTGGGCATCCTATATATTCGAAACCACCCAAAAGTGATCCATTTAAAAAACCGCACCCCTCAACATATTCAAAACTGCTTTAAGGTAGTTCATTAACCCTTCAGGTGCTTTTCAGGAATTAATGCAAAGTGGCATTTTTACCACCTAAATTTTGATAACTTCTGAACAGGCCGCTATAACCGGCAAACTCTAAGGCCGTTGTTATTTGGCCGTTACCTGCCATGGCAAACATCAGGACCACACAATCAAGATCTCATGGTGCCAATGGAGTTAAAGAGGGAGCCCCCGCACTCTGTCAACTAATTAGATTCTGTAGTCACTATTGACAGCAGCATGTGAAGGGTTAAACAGCCATGGTTGGTGCCAACACTGATCGTGGCTGAGGCAGCAATTTGCCAGCTATAGTCTACAGCTGACAGTTACAGGATTGTCACGTGTCGGGAACACTAATCGCAGGTCAGTAAAAAGACATATTGGTGGTCACTAAGGGGTTCTAATAGAGTAAAAGAGAAGAAGATAATGGGAAATACTGCAGATTAATTCTCTAATTTAGTGGTATATATACAGGTGTCAATGACTAACTAATAACTGGTTAAAAAGTAGAATTCCGATGTCCAATATTTGTAGAGAAGGAAAAATCTAGTTATTTAAAAACAAATCATTCATGTTGGGTTTATACTATTTCCTCCAGAGAATGAGAGAATTGAGATGCTGAGCGGCTCTCCTGGCAAGCGGATGGAACATGGACAGCTGTATTCCCATTACACAAGTCAAGTTTATAAGAAGTGGCAAAAACTTACACTCCTGCCCAACAGCCTATTCCAATTCTATCTGACAGTGAGTACAGATTGGCGAGCCCAGACAATGTGGACCATTCCCATGCATTATCCCTGGCACATTAGCAATCTATGCTATATTAGTATATAAAAGGGCATCTAAACTACAAGACAATCATGAATGAGCATTGTTAAAATCATGTTTCATGATTATCTTGCCGTGTAAACAGGCTGCCGATCACCCGATAAGCAAGCAAAAGTTTACTGATCGTCAGTTGCACTGTACAGCCGGCCGGACTTGTAAGCGTACCTAAACTCTCCGGGTCTCCATTGCTTGTAATGTGCAGACCTAACCATGTGAGGCTATGTGCCCACGTTGCATTTATGAAGCAGAAAATTTCTGCTGCATAAATGCAAGTCCTCTCCCAGAAAAACGCATGCGGAATTCCGCACGCGTTTATCGCGCATTTTTCGCGCGTTTATCACGCGTTTTCCACATGCGGAATTGCCTTGCGTTTTTTATGCATTGGACTAAGGCAATTCCGCTTGCGGAAACGCAAAATTAAATGACATGCTGCGGATTTTTGAACGCGGCATAAACGCTGCGGAAAAATCCGCAACATGTGCATAGAACTTGCGGAATCCCATTGGGGACCATGGGGTGCGGATATACATGCGTTTTTCAAGCGTTTACGCTGCGGAAATTCCGCAGCATATACGCTTGAAAAATGCTACGTGGGCACACAGCCTTATATACCCTGTGGTATTCAGACACATTTTTATACTTTCACTCTTATATTAGGCCATATCCTTTGCCATCACTTCCAAGCTTCAGATACACTGGCCTGCAGCACATTTTGCACCCATCTAACAATGCTAACTACACTTTTCCCATAATCAGTGCCAGATGCAGGGCTGTCCAGGTAGACTGTCAGGGTAGAAATCTGGAAGGACACTAAGTGCAATAGAGTCTTATCTGGGTAAAATGGGAGATTGTGGGCAATGGCGCTCAACTTCATAAGTATATACAAGGCTGGTGAGTTTGAGACAAGAATCCTGTGGCCGGTATGAAGATTATAGTCTGTACACAGAGAGTGAAACTCAGCATGAGAAGCTAACCGATGCCAAATCATCAACAGAAGAAAGAGAATAAAGTAGCAGAAAAAATAAAGAATTTTATCACATTGGCATGGACAGATGTACACTTTTTCAGGGACAAGTGTATGCTACCAGTATTCTGGGACGATACAACCAATATACCACTAAAAAATGACCATATCATGGTCAGATACCCGGTCTACACCAATGCTTTGCAAAGTATTATCGCACTGCAGAGTACACAAGTGAAAACAGTTCAGGTCAGACACAGTCACAGGTGGAATGTATCAGTCACCAATTCTCACATGTTTTAGTAAATACCTTTTATTCCTCATGAAATAAGAATTCTCTACATTGTGGTGTTATTTTTATTACTTCTAGAAATGTATGAATAGATTTGGTAATTAACTACAAAAAAAAGAGGAAATTTAATGGAAGTTTGCAAGTAGGGAAGCACCTTGGAGATCTACTGAACAGCCCAGAGGGCAATACATGATGGGTATCTATAGGTGCAGGATAAAGATTTTAAAGTAGAGAATATTTTCCCTTTCTAAATAGTTTCTGATTTGCATGCTCTGTGAACGATCTCTGAGTGTCTATAAAAAATATTTTTGGAACATCAATCTCAATATGTGCTTTGTTTGTATCTTTCTCTTGCCTGATTACATAGAACCCAGCTCCATTTAAATGCAAAGTGACCGGCTTTCCATTTCATTCCAAAGCAAGGAAAACACACGTTAAGGATTCATATCTGTCAGACTCGAAAATAAAGATACACTTGTTTTCTTTCTATTACAATGTGTCAGTGTCATTCTTATTGTATACTGTACCTCTCTCTGTCACATTGCCAGTGTATGGGTCCAGCGTTCTCTCTGATATTATTGTATTGACAGGTACTTGTGTAGCACCCTGAGGATTCGGCTGCTACAGGGGTATTGCACCTCAACCCAGAGGTGTGATATTCCACTCCCGGGTAAGGATGGAGTGTGGAACTGAGCTCAGATAGACTGCATGCACTACATACATCCCATTCCAGAGGAGCAGGCCGACGGCACTCCCACTTAGAAATGTGCAGGTGCGACCGAGCCTGTTCCTGGCTGGAGTGGGAGGGGGGAGGAACATCCCATGTAGTGTAGGGGCAGATAGGGGGAGCAGTCTGGGTAGTGGTAGGAGCTCATTGGGTGCTGGTCACCTGAGCTCACACATAGAGGGATATATAAGGAGGGCACCAACTAGGATCAGGGTCAGACGCAGAGGAGCCTGTCAGACGCAGTCAGTCAGTCAGTGCAGAGGACAAGTCAGCAGGAGAGGAGGAGCGGAAGCTGGCAGAGGAGCAGCTGAAAGAAAGAGAGGCCCTGAAGAGAGAGAGTGGAGTGAAGAAAGACCCAGAGGGAGACAAAGAAGGGACCCAAGAACCCAAATTAGAGCACCGGGTGAGGAGTCAGCAGAAGGGTACCGGAACCCAAGCTGGTGGGGGTAAAGACATTCCCCAGCCAGAGACCGGAGACCGTGGGCAGTGTCTGTCACGGTCACCCACTACATTCACCCTGAAGGCACACCACATGGAGGGTCAGGGAACCTGAGGCCAAAGGTTGCCCAACAGAAGGCCCGAGGGAGCTGGACTTAGGTGAATCACTGGTGGGGACGGCTGAAGAAAGGACAGAGGGAGAGCTCAGGGCCACGCTCCGGACTTGTTTGGGGGTTGGCCGGATCCAGGACCTGGTGGACGCAGCACGGCTCGGGAGGTCACTTGGAGCTAGAGTGACCAGGAACATTTGCAGTAAGTAAAGACCCTTAACTGCACTACCCGAGTCTGTCATCATTACCGGCTGCACCGCACCACCACAACCCCCATCCTCTGCGCCTGTCCCCTCTGAGGCTATACCCCTCCCGTTGGGGGTTATCCCACCAAGCTGCGCATCCACCATCAGCCTCAGCGGACCCTGCTGCAGCGGCGGCCACAGTGACCGCATCACAACGGGTGGCGTAGTCGACACAACGAACTTTAATAACATCAGTAAAGACTGCCACATAACCCTGAGCTTGACGCCCTGGGCACGGGACCGGGTCACAGCCGCTCGGAGACTACAACCCCCCATCTGATCCGGTGCCGGGTATTCCCCTCAAAAAGGAATATGTCCCAGGGGGCGCGTCAACTTTGGCGTAGTCGGCAGGATTACGTGCCCGCAACACCCGGGTACTGCGTGCCTGAAGAAAAGTGCAAGTTTACCTCAGAAAGAAGACTCCTGCCGGTTCCGGAGGGTCCACGCCATCGGACTCCATCACCAGTCGTTTCCCGCCGATTGTCCGCCATTTCCAGCTTGTTCCCGCCATCTGCAGAGTTTCCCGCCACTGGGCGACGCTTCCCGCCAAAACCGCAGATTTCCCGCCTTGGAAGAGCAGCGGACGCCATTATGGGCGTGCCAAAGGAGGGCAAGAGGCCACCTCCCATCGTGGGCCAGGACAGAAAATGGCGCCAAAAGTGGAAACCGCCCCCACCAACAGAGACTGTGATGCTGGAGGTGTCTGTCAGCGTGAAAGAACTCCCCCTGGAGCTGACAGTCACCGAGTTGCCCCGGGACCGCCCTCGAAGTGGGAGGAGACGAAAGAAAAGAGCAAAGATGGGTGTCGCTTGGAGCAGTCTAGAACGAGCGCACCCGGAGGCAAGGTGTCCAGAGCGAGAGCACCCGGAGTCGAGGAGAGAAAGAGTAGACCCGGGAATGGAGCGGCAGCAGAGCAGCACCGGCCCGCTGGCCAGGAGCCTGCAAAAGGAAAAAGGAGGAGAGCAGAGCAGCACCGGCCCGCTGGCCAGGAGCCTGCCGGAAGCAGAGCAGAGCAGCACCGACCCGATGGTCAGGAGCCTGCTGGAGTCAACAACCCCGCTAGGCTTAGCGGAGATCCTGGCGCAGCTTCCCCGAGATCGGGAGTGCGCGCGGAGTGCCCTGGAGGGCCTCGCGGGAAGGATGGCCCGAGTGCAGAGGGAGATCCTGGCGGAGTGGGGCCGGGAGATGGCCCAGCAAGCTGGAATCCGTCCACGGAACCCGCTCCCTTGGAAGAAGACACCGACTACCTCTGCGGATGACGCGGGAGGACCCAAGGCCGGAGACGGCGCAGAAGAGGGAGCGAGACGTATGGCAGCAGGTAAGGGGGACGCCTATACCCCATACCGGAAGACCACCCACCTGCCCCAGCTCCCCGTCGCAGAGCCCGAAAGTCCCCCTGCCGTACCCGAGACCGCCATGACACCGCCACCGACTAGGCCACGACCGGAAGCCGCCGACGCGACCCCAGTGACGTCACGCGTCGTGACCCGGAGCGTGGTGCAGGAAGAAGAGCCTCCGGCCTGGTCACAGGGCCTAGCGTTTCCGGGCGCCGCATCCAAAGCAGAGCCATCTACCTCCGCGGAGCCTCCGGCCTGGTCGCAAGGCCAGGTAACCCAGGGCGCCGCCGTCCTAACGGTGCCCTTCACCTTCCAGGTGCCCCAGGCCTGGCCGCAAGGCCTGGGCAACCCGGGCGCCATCACCACCGCGCCCGCGCCCGCAATACCAAGGGTGCCACACCTGGGGGAGGACCTCTTCGGCCAGCTCACATGGCCGGACGGGCGGCCCTTCATCTGGCCCGAAGGGTACCCTGAGCTAGAGCGGCAGCAAAGACTAGGGCCCTTGTGTGAGCCCCTGATCCCGGCTCCAAAGCCCGTGACTCGGGTCTCGCCTCCACTCGAGGAAGCCCAGTTCGTGTGGGACCCCACGGGAGAAGATTTGATGGGGTTCACCGGAGAGACTCGGGCAGCTGCAGCAGAGCATACCGAGTGTTGCCGTCAACAGCTGGCAGAGTTCAAGAGAGAGCGGGAGGAGAGGCGGGCCAGAGAGCAATGGGCCCAGACCCGCAGCGCGGAGCAAAAGAGTCGGACCAGAAGGGACCCCCGTGCAGCAGATCGTCCCCGTACCATCGGGACGGTAATAAAGTTTAATGCGCAGCATGGGTGGGGCTTCATAAAGGACCGGAACACCATGGGTGACGTCTTCGTTACCCGACGGGATGTCGAGTCTCACCTGCCAGAGGGTCACAAAGGCCGTGACCTCTACGTCGGTGACGAGGTAACGTTCACCCGGCACAAGTGTGCCAAGGGACCTTACGCCCTCCACGTGCATCGCCTGACAGAGGAGGAGCTGCGGTGTAGGGAGGAAGAGCCAGAAGACCCGGACGGGTTCAAGGCTAGGAGGTACTACGATTAAGAACAGTAGTAAAGAAAAACTGTATATAGTTACCCGTCGGGGTACCCAAGTAGCCGTAACTACTGAGAAGTTTAGTCCCCGTTGGGACCAGTGAACAGTTTAACTTGTGTGTCCCCTACCCAAACCAGGCTGAGGACTGTGAGCAGCCATCCCATTCCCTTTACTTGGCCGGGGACTGAGAACGGCCAAAACTTCCCTGTACATAGTTGCGCTTCCTAAGGCGCCCCCTACTGGTTTTATGAGAAACTGCTTTTCAAAAGACTGTCGCACTTTACCTGGTCACGAGTTGCACGGTGACCAGAGGAGGAAGAAAGAAAGAGACGACGAGAATGTTATAATGATGTCTATATGAAAAAGTTATATATATATAATATTTTATATGTTTTATATGTTTATAAAAATTTGTATGTTTTGGTGTTTTTGTCTTTGCAGCCCGAGGACGTGCTGTGATTTACCAGGGGGGAATGTAGCACCCTGAGGATTCGGCTGCTACAGGGGTATTGCACCTCAACCCAGAGGTGTGATATTCCACTCCCGGGTAAGGATGGAGTGTGGAACTGAGCTCAGATAGACTGCATGCACTACATACATCCCATTCCAGAGGAGCAGGCCGACGGCACTCCCACTTAGAAATGTGCAGGTGCGACCGAGCCTGTTCCTGGCTGGAGTGGGAGGGGGGAGGAACATCCCATGTAGTGTAGGGGCAGATAGGGGGAGCAGTCTGGGTAGTGGTAGGAGCTCATTGGGTGCTGGTCACCTGAGCTCACACATAGAGGGATATATAAGGAGGGCACCAACTAGGATCAGGGTCAGACGCAGAGGAGCCTGTCAGACGCAGTCAGTCAGTCAGTGCAGAGGACAAGTCAGCAGGAGAGGAGGAGCGGAAGCTGGCAGAGGAGCAGCTGAAAGAAAGAGAGGCCCTGAAGAGAGAGAGTGGAGTGAAGAAAGACCCAGAGGGAGACAAAGAAGGGACCCAAGAACCCAAATTAGAGCACCGGGTGAGGAGTCAGCAGAAGGGTACCGGAACCCAAGCTGGTGGGGGTAAAGACATTCCCCAGCCAGAGACCGGAGACCGTGGGCAGTGTCTGTCACGGTCACCCACTACATTCACCCTGAAGGCACACCACATGGAGGGTCAGGGAACCTGAGGCCAAAGGTTGCCCAACAGAAGGCCCGAGGGAGCTGGACTTAGGTGAATCACTGGTGGGGACGGCTGAAGAAAGGACAGAGGGAGAGCTCAGGGCCACGCTCCGGACTTGTTTGGGGGTTGGCCGGATCCAGGACCTGGTGGACGCAGCACGGCTCGGGAGGTCACTTGGAGCTAGAGTGACCAGGAACATTTGCAGTAAGTAAAGACCCTTAACTGCACTACCCGAGTCTGTCATCATTACCGGCTGCACCGCACCACCACAACCCCCATCCTCTGCGCCTGTCCCCTCTGAGGCTATACCCCTCCCGTTGGGGGTTATCCCACCAAGCTGCGCATCCACCATCAGCCTCAGCGGACCCTGCTGCAGCGGCGGCCACAGTGACCGCATCACAACGGGTGGCGTAGTCGACACAACGAACTTTAATAACATCAGTAAAGACTGCCACATAACCCTGAGCTTGACGCCCTGGGCACGGGACCGGGTCACAGCCGCTCGGAGACTACAACCCCCCATCTGATCCGGTGCCGGGTATTCCCCTCAAAAAGGAATATGTCCCAGGGGGCGCGTCACTTGTACTTTATATAGTAGTACACAATAAGCAATCCCTATTGAAGCATGATGGCAGGTGGTACTCATTTCAGAGTAAAAAGTCGTAGCATGGGTCGAAGCGTGATTTGCTATATGCAGAAAAGGTTAGCAAATTCAACATGTCAAATACTGACAAACTATGTAGGCTGGAGCAAAGCTCAGTTTGACAACACTTTTTGGAGGTTTAATTTATCACTGCTACATTTTTTTGCACTTTAAGTTGGGGACCACTTATTTTATAGAAACAGATCCAAACAGGTTAAGATTTAGACTAAGCCTACATTGCAATTTGTGGTCGTGTGTCATTGAGAAATGTTTGCGCAGAAATCCATTATGGTTCACTAATATTAGTTGTTGTATATCGGCTCACTTGGTTGCACATAGAGGTATACAGGAACACTGCCTCTTTATATTCTTCCCATATTTATTAGGCAGCATAAACCATGGGAAGTAAAACAAACATGACCCTTAGAGCAAAAATAGGAAAATAAAACAAAGTGGTGATACCAAACACAGTCCTTGTGGTAGCAGGGATCCACCCGCTCAGAGTCCAGCAAACACAGGGTTCAGATTAGCACAGAACACACGTCTCCTGTCTGGAGTATGCCTCTCCAGATACACTGAACCCTGAATACCTCAGCAGGCTGAGTATTTAAACCCCAGACCACACCCTGGGGTGGAGATATGGAGAACAACCTTTCACCCGCACTATGGTTGTTCTCATAAAAACACTCCCTTTTACAAATGGTGGTTTAACCCCCACCACATAACATGCTGGAGGAAACTAAACGGTTTTAATTCACTGAAGCTAATAGCCTCAGTGAAACATATCTCCCCTCCAGCACTTTAACAGTGACTTTGTCATATAGTATATTAATTGAGATGAAGTAGGGGAAACATTGCGATCACTGGCATGAGAGTACATTTTGCTGTGTCTTACTGAAGGGAATAGAGAGTCATATACAAAAATATTTGTCCTGCTTTTTTACAAAAAATACATTTGAGTCATCTAAAAATATTGATGAAACAGATCGGATGCATTTCATACTTTTTACTAACTAATTAAAACAGAAAAATAGATTTTTGTACCAGTCTAAAAATTAATATTTATAAATACTGTAGATGCTATGGAATTTGTACGTGAAGAAGCCCAATCTATTAATGAGAAATAATAACTAACCAGGATATACAAGACTAATCGAATTTATGGTGATGTACTGTATATTGAGATGCTGCTTTCTTGCCCTTCACAAGCCCAACTACCCTTTTTTTCTTTTTGGTTTTCTCTCTTCTTTTCTGAAATGGAGAAATGAGAAAAAAAGATAGAAGAGGGAATCAAAGGGACATAGAGATATAGAAAAAAGAAGGTTGGAAAGCGGGAAGACATGGAAAAAATAGCAAAAATTTGAGAGAAGAGCTGATGAGAGAACAGTGATGCCAAATTGGGGAAACAGAGGAGAGACTTTAGAGCATAATAGTGTGTGAAGGATCTGTGGAGAGGTAGATAAAATAAAGACTCGTTTTAGGGAAATTGTAGGTTACTTTCGCCTCTTACTTTCTTATTTCTTCCCTTCATTCTTTCACTAGATAAAGTAATGCAAAATAAGCTTAATTTGTTATCATGGAATTGAAAAGGTATTTAAACTCCAGCAAAATAGGAAAAAATACTGCGCCATATAAAAAAGTTGAAGGCTGAGATTGCTCTATTACAAAAGACTCATTGATCAAAAATCAGGCAACAATCTCTTCCAGTTAAGAGCAGTCACAGATCATTGCTGCCAGCAATTCTCCTGCTTCCTGTGATGTCACCTTGACAGAGCAACTCCTTCTCTTCCACTCTGTGAGCAAGGTATCACTGAGGATGTCAAACTGATTGACCGCCGGCTCCCTGCTGGATAACTACATGGGGCCAGCTGTCAATCACTATGGCATAGGCAGTGATGCCCAGTCAACACAGCAGACTGAGAGAAAGAGCTGCTCTGTTGACATGAGGTCAAAAGAAGCAGGAGCATCACTGCCTGAGCCGGGAGATTTTGTCACAGGGCAGAACAAGCAGTTTGTTAGCAACTACCTGGCAGTAAGTTCTTATCTCCATAGGAAACATACCTAAAAGTCCCGGATAAACCCTTTAAGAGAATGTGGATGGGACGGGTTTTTGGGTCACCTGGAAAAGGAAAGAAAGCAGGCTTGCCATGCTTATAAACAAAAATACACATGTTAACATATCTGAAATAACACATGACTCAGAAGGTATGTAGATTAGCCTCTTATTAGAATTCAAGACAGAGAAAATTAAATGATATTGTATACATGTTGCCATGGTGACCTGATGTCATCATGACAACATCTGGGTCACCAGGAGGCAGGAAGTTGCTTTGGTCATGCGCAGTGCGCGACCAAAGTAACTTCTCCCTGTGCAGCACTGACAGCCTGCATAGCACAGGGAAGGTGCTCCATCCCTATGCTATACAGGTGATCAGGCTGCAAAAAGTGAAAGTGGAATAAATGGAATAAAACGCGATCAAAAAGACGAATGTAAATAAAGATGGTACCGCTGAAAATGTCATCTTGTCCCACAAAAAACAAGCCGCCATACAGCACCAACAGCCGAAAAATAAAAAACTTATAGCTCTCAGAATAAAGCGATGCAAAAACAATTATTTTTTCTATAAAATAGTTTTTATTGTGTAAAAGCGCCAAAACATAGAAAAAAATATATAAATGTGGTACCGCTGTAAACGTACTGACCCGAAGAATAAAGCTGCCTTATCAGCCTTACACGCAGAACGGCATAAAAAAAATAATAATAATAATTCCTGAATTGTTGGTTTTTGTTTATTCTGCCTTCCAAAAATCGTAATAGAAAGCGATCAAAAAATGTCACGTGTCCAAAAATGGTACCAATAAAATTGTCAATTTCTCCCGCAAAAAAACAAGCCATCACATGACTCTGTTAGCGGAAATATGGAAGAATTATAGCTCTCAAAATATGGCGATGCAAAAACTAGTCTTTGCATAAAAAAGGGTTTTTTACTGTGTGACAGCTGTCAATCATAAAAATCCGATATGAATCTGGCATCGCTGTAATTGCACTGACCCAAAAAATAAAGTCGTCTAATCACTTATACCGCATGAGGAACGGTGTAAAAAATAAACTTTAGGGTTAGGGTTGTGCTAGGGTTAGGGTTAGGGTTGTGCTAGGGTTAGGGTTGTGCTAGGGTTAGGATTGGGATAGGGTTAGGGTTGTGCTAGGGTTAGGGTTGGGCTAGAGTTAGGGTTGCGCTAGAGTTAGGGTTGGGCTAGGGTTAGGGTTGGGCTAGGGTTAAGGTTGGGCTAGGGTTAAGGTTGAGCTAGGGTTGGGCTAGAGGTAGGGTTGGGCTATGGGTAGGGTTGGGCTAGGGTTAGGGTTGGGCTAGGGTTGTGCTAGGGTCAGGATCGGGCTAGGGTTAGGGTTGTGCTAGGGTTAGGCTAGGGTTAGGGTTAGGCTAAGGTTAGGGTTAGGTTAGGTTAGGCTAGAGTTAGAGTTGGGCAAAGGTTGGGCGAGGGTTAGGGTTGTGCTAAGGTTAGGGTTGGGGTTGGGATTTTTTCAGAAGTAAAGAAAAAAAATGACGACGATATAGCGACTAATGTTGAGCGCAAGGGCTCACTACTTGAGTTTGCATCGGGTGCTCGGGTACGCACCGAGTATCGCGGGTGCTCGAGTGACATGCTCGAGTCTCCGCCCCAAATGTTTTGCAGCTGTTATACAGCCAAGAAAACCTTGCGGGAATTGCCTGCCATGCATGAGCGATCCCCGCATTTTTTGGGGGGGTGTCTAATAACCGTGAAACATGCGGGGCGGGGACTCGAGCATGTCACTTGAGCACCCGCAATTCTTGGTGCATACCTGAGTACCTGATGCAAACTCAAATAGTGAGCACTTGCACTCAAGACTAATGACAACTTATTTACTATGATGACCTAATGTTATCAAATTCTGTGTCATACTTTTGGGTTCAAAATGTTCACTATACACCTTGAAAAAATCCTTGAGGGGTGTAGTCACTGGAGGGGGGTTTCCACTATTTAGGCACATCAGGGACTCCCCAAACGCAACATGGCGTCCGCTAATTATTCAAGCAAATTTTACATTCAAAAAGTCAAATGGCGCTCCTTCCCTTCCGAACCCTGCCGTGCGCCCAAACAGTGTTTTTTCCTCACATATGGGGTATCTGCATGCTCAGGGGAAATTGCACAACAAATTTTGGGGTCCATTTTTCCTGTTATCCCTGCGAACATAAAAAAAATTGGGTCTAAAGTAAGATTTTTGTGAAAAAAGTTAAATGTTTGGTGCAATATATGCCTTTAATCTACAAAAAAAAAGACCCGCTTTCTAATAGACTAACTGCATGTCCCACGTGTCAATATCCACACTCTGACCTCCTACATGGCCTTTGGACCTGTCCTGCATTGGTTTCCTATTGGGACCAGGTAGCTGACATGATTAACACCACATGGGGACCAGGATATGTCCTTTCTCCATCTCCTAACAAATTAATCGGGAGTCCCCTCAAGCTACTACATACCTGGCTTATATTGGAGAAAAAACAGCTCCTAAAACATTGGCTAGATCCCAATATCCCCCCAGTTACGGAACTAATAGCACAAATGAAGCATTACATGGAGGTAGAACAACAAGATGCCCTATATAATAAAGAGATGCAAGCAGGCAAATTCCTTCTAAAATGGAAACAGTTTATTATAAATTGCTGTTCAGTAGAGGACAAAAGGAAAATGGTAGAACCCTTTACATCTACAGCATGGTATATACTAGGTCCATGCTGTAGATGTACTCTCAAAAATAACTTAGGTCCACTTCGTTTAACTTAAAATGAAGAAGAGAAAGGTGAGGAGAACAATCAATGGGCCAGGACTTCTGGCACAGATATAAATGCATTAATTATCCATGATGGCTTCAATGACATATAATACATACTGTCAACTAATTCATTTTGTTGTTTGTTATATCTGTTATACCAATTAAATATGTGAATAGAGTTGTTATAGACCCAGTCTGCATACGGGCACTCTTACCTCTCTATGTACCAGATTAGATGTATGTTATGTATTTGTGTTTTTAAAAATCAAATAAAAATGATGTTAAAAAAAAAAAAAGGAAAATGTTCATTTGTTTCTTCCACATTCCAAAAATTCCTGTGAAGCACCTGAAGGGTTAATAAACTTCTTGAATGTGGTTTTGAGCACCTTGAGGGGTGCAGTCTTTAGAATGGAGTCACTTTTGGGTATTTTCTGTCATAAAGGTCTCTCAAAGTGACTTCAAATGTGATGTGGTCTCTAAAAAAATGGTTTTGTAAATTTTGTTGTAAAAATGAGAAATTTCTGGTCATCTTTTAACCCTTATAGCTCCCTAATAAAAAAAAAATGTTGGTTCCAAAATTGTGCGGATGTAAAGTAGACATGTGGGAAATGTTATTTATTTATTATTTTGTGTAACATATCTCTCTGATTAAAGAGCATAAAAATTCAAATTTTGAAAGTTGCGAAATTTTCAAAATTTTCACCAAATTTCCAATATTTTTACAAATAAACGCAAGTGATATCTTAGAAATTTTACCACTATCATGAAGTACAATATGTCACGAAAAAACAATCTCAGAATCAGGGGGATCCGTTGAAACGTTGCAGAGTAATTACCTCATAAAGTGACAGTGGTCAGAATTGTAAAAATTGGCCTGGTCATTAACGTGCAAACCACCCTCGGGGGTAAAGGAGTTAATATCACTTAACTTAATGTTAAAATTAAGATACACATATACACATGATATGCTCATATCTGATCACTGATCAACCAACATAGATTTAAAGTTTATGCAATTCCTGGTTGGAGCTCTCACATGGTACTTCCCAGCAAACTTATCAGAAAATTAAGAAATAGAGAATTTAGAGAACCTAGAGAAATGTTAAAAAAAATGGTGCCAGAAATATAAACAGGAAAATAAACAACACATTTCTGAGAAACTGCTAAGTGCATCCTCAGAGGGAAAATAATGGCGCATCTGATAAAGACAAGGAAAAGAAAAATATTGCAGACATAGTGAGGAATATAGAAAAGCGTATACCCTTCATAAAGCGCATCCAACTAGAATCCAAAAAGAATAGATAGAACCTGTCCAAAACAAAGTTAATATGCAATGAAAGCATATGAATAGAAAGAGTATAAAGTGACCTTACAATGGCATAAATACATGAATAATAGCAAATTTAATTTAAAAAATTCTCAGAAAAATCAGAGTTTATCAGTTATCTTAGATGAATCTGGGGAAATCAAAACAGATCTCATAGAGGTAAAAAACAATATTAATGTACTATAAACAAAGAAGGTGAAAGGTGTTTCTGAATCAATTAAATAAGAAGACATTTCTAAAGTGACTATGAGTTCCTTGAAGGGTAAAGCCACATGGCCCGGATGACCTAACAACTGAAGTTCATAAAATACTGAAGAAGGATGCGATGCCTACTTCACATCAACTATATGCAGTGGTGTGAAAAAGTGTTTGCCCCCTTCCTGATTTCTTATTCTTTTGCAGGTTTGTCACACTTAAATGTTTCAGATCACAAAACAAATGTAAATATTAAACAAAGATAACACAAGTAAACACAAAATGCAGTTTTTAATTGAATGTCTTTATTATTAAGGGAAAAAGAAATCCTAACCTACAGGGCTCTGTGTGAAAAAGTGATTGCCCCACCGCCCTTTAAAACATAAATTAACTGTGGTTTATCACATCTTTGGGAAGCTGAGTTCAATTTCCCTAGCCACACACAGGCCTGATTACTGCCACACCTCAACTGTTTTCAATCAAGGAATCACTTAAATAGAACCTGCCTGACAAAGTGAAGTAGATTAAAAGATCCTCAAAAGCTAGACATCATGCTGCAATCCAAAGAAATTCAGGAACAAATGAGAGACAAAGTAATTGAGATCTATCAGTCTGGAAAAGGTTATAAAGCTATTTCTAAAGCTTTGTGACTCCAGTGAACCACAGTGAGAGCCATTACCCACAAATGGCAAAAACATGGAACAGTAGTGAACCTTTCCAGGAGTGGCCGGCCCACCAAAATTACCTCAAGAGCACAGAGACGACTCATCCAAGAGGTCACAAAAGACCTCACAACAACATCCAAAGAACTGCAGGCTTCACTTGACTAGTTAAGGTCAGTGTTTATGACTCCGCCATAAGAAAGAGACTGGGCAAAAATGGCATGCATGGCAGAGTTCCAAGATGAAAACCACTGCTGAGTAAAAAGAACATTAAGGCTCGTCTCAGTTTTGCCAGAAAACATCTTCAAGACTTTTGGGAGAATACTCTGTGGACTGATGAGACAAAAGTTGAACTTTTTGGAAGGTGTATGTTCCATTACAATATGGCATAGAAGTAACACAGCATTTCAGAAAAGTAACATCATGCCAACAGTAAAATATGGTGGTGGTGGTAGTGTGATGGTCTGGGGCAGTTTTGCTGCTTCAGCACCTGGAAGACTTGCTGTAGTAAATGGAACCATGAATTCTGCTGTCTACCAAACAATCCTGAAGGAGAATTACCGGCCATCTGTTTGTGACCTCTGACCTCAAGCTGAAGTGCACTTTGGTTATGCAACAGGACAATGATCCAAAACACACCAGCAAGTACACCTCTGAATGGCTTAAAAAAAGCAAAATTAAGACTTTGGAATGGCCTAGTCAAAGTCCTGACCTTAATCGGATTGAGATGCTGTGACATGATCTTAAAAAGGTGAGTGGGCCAAAAGTTGTAAAAGACTCACTGCCAGTTATTGCAAACGATTGATTGCAGTTGTTGCTGCTAAGGGTGGCCCAACCAGTTATTAGGTTTAGGGGGCAATCACTTTTTCACACAGTGCCCTGTTGGTTTGGATTTCTTTTTCCCTTAAAAATAAAGACGTTCATTTAAAAACTGCATTTTGTGTTTACTTGTGTTATCTTTGTCTAATATTTCAATTTGTTTTGTGTTCTGAAATATTTAAGTGTGACAAACATGCAAAATAATAAGAAATCAGCAAGAAAAATATAAATTACAAATGTAAAGGGGAGATAAATTGTTCAGGAAGAGTTTACTTAAGACATCGGCAGTGCATTGAGTTTGTAGGACACTATTTACTTTCACACTTTGGTCTGCCATTGAGTTGCTCAGACATTATTCAATTTCACACCTAGGTTGACACAGGTTTTGATTAATCTCACACCTTGGTCAACTAATGTTTGCTTGGTATGCATCACTAAGTTATTTAAACTGTACTAATCCAAACTGCCATCTCAGGTGACTAAGACAAGATGGTAAACTTGGGAAAATTACAAGGATAATGGGTTTCACACACTGCTGTACTTGTTTTTTTCACTAAAAATGCAGCAAAACGTCAACACTAGCCGTTTTATCAGCGTTTTTGCACCACCCATTGCTTTCAATGGGTGAAAAACACTGAAAGAAGTGACATGCTCTATAGTGTAAAAAAACTATTTTATTGTGTAATATGACAGCAGCATGTGGTAGGGACTAAGACCCTGATTCCAGCGATGTAACACTTAGTTTACTGGGGGCAGCTTTTATGATAGAAGCAGTTTTCACTGCTGCAAAGCTCACATATTAAGTTGTGTATAATCTCGCCCACATCACTGATTGTCAGATTTCTGTGTACACTGTATATTGACAGAAAGCTGCTAATCTCTGGTGGGGGTATCGTTGTCCTTTAGTGATAATCTCCTGCTGATAAAATAATGATTATATTGAAACATTACATAGCAAAAACCTGCTGACAGATTCCCATTAATTAAAGCAAACTACTTACATTCTGGTACATGTTTTATACATGACACAGAGTAAACTTACAGCTTACACAACATAATGTTCTTAAAAGTAAATATTTTAATGCAATTATAACAAGTTGACATTTGTTGCATTTTTTATAACATACTCAAGTGTATATTGTGCAGGCCTCCTTGGTCACGCACGTTATTTTTCTACTCTTTTATAGGTCTAGGGTTAATTGAATCTTACAATCCCCCATTTTATGCATTTCATTTCAGAGCTCTCAGTTATGCTCTTCACGAGTAATCTCCATTATCTCTCTTTCACATAGATATTTTTCTTTGATGATGCCTTGATAAGTCATGGTTTCCTCTTTTTCAAAGGAGAAGGTTAAGGTCCATCTTGTTGGTTACTTGTGTTAATCATCCTGTTTAATCAAAATGTTAAAACAATCAATACAAAGATGTAATCTTAAAGTAGTATACACAATGTGAGGACATTGTACCAATATAAACTCATTCCGCAAAATAAATTGAAATCCTTGGTAACAACCAGCTTTTTGTGCCAATTATAGCATCCAACAGAAAGAGTTTTCCTGTAAAATATAGGAACTGTTTTATAGAAACATTTTAAAAACATCTCCCCGCCCTTACAAAGTATCAAAAATACCTGTAAAATTTTGCTCAGTTAACCCCTTAGTAACCAAGACAATTTTTCAAATCTGACATATGTCACTTTATGTGGTAATACAGTGGTGTGAAAAAACTGTTTGCTCCCTTCCTGATTTCTTATTCTTTTGCATGTTTGTCAGACCTAAATGTTTCAGGTCACAAAACAAATTAAAATATTAGACAAAGATAACACAACTAAACACAAAATGCAGTTTTTAAATTAAGGTCTTTATTATTAAGGGAAAAAGAAATCCAAACCTATAGGGCCCTGTGTGAAAAAGTGATTGCACTTAAGGGCCCCCTTAAAACATAAATTAACTGTGGTTGATCACATCTTTGGGAAACTGAGTTCAATTTCCCTAGCCACACACAGGCCTGATTACTGCCACACCTGTTCTCATTAAATAGGACCTGCCTGACAAAGTGAAGTAGACCAAAAGATCCTCAAAAGCTAGACATCATGCTGCGATCCAAAGAAATTCAGGAACAAATGAGAAACAAAGTAATTGAGATCTCTCAGTCTGGAAAAGATTTCTAAAGCTTTGGAACTCCAGCGAACCACAGTGAAAGCCATTATCCACAAATTGCGAAAACATGGAACAGTGGTGAACCTTTCCAGGAGTAGCCGGCCGACCAAAATTACCCCAAGAGCACAGTTGTAACGGGTCTGGGAGGCGGAACCTCTGAGCAACTTATACAAGGGGGCAGTCCTTGTAAGGAAGCGGGTGGCGACCAGGGAAGACAGGCAGGCGGTCACAGCAGGTGACCGGGACAGTCTCTGGGCAAACGGGCAGGAGGTCACGGCAAGTGACCGGGACAGTCTCTGGGAAAACGGGCAGGAGGTCACAGCAAGTGACCGGGACAGTCTCTGGGTAAACGGGCAGGAGGTCACAGCAAGTGACCAGGACAGTCTCTGGGTAAACGGGCAGGAGGTCACGGCAAGTGACCGGGGCAGTCTCTGGGTAAACGGGCAGGTACGACCTGTGACGGCTGAGCCTCCAGGTAGGCTAGCAGGCAGATAGCAGATGAGTGCTCCCAGGTGAGCAGGCGAGAGTCTCAGGATAAGCAGGTGGTCACAGCAAGTGACGGCGGAGCCTCCAGGTAGGCTAACAGGCAGGTAGCAGATGAGCGCTCCCAGGTGAGCGGGCAAGAGTCTCTGGACTGGCAGGTGGTCACAGCACGTGACGGCGGAGCCTCTAGGTAGGCTAACAGGCAGGTAGCAGATGAGCGCTCCCAGGTGAGCGGGCAAGAGTCTCTGGACTGGCAGGTGGTCACAGCACGTGACGGCGGAGCCTCTAGGTAGGCTAACAGGCAGGTAGCAGATGAGCGCTCCCAGGTGAGCGGGCAAGAGTCTCTGGACTGGCAGGTGGTCACAGCACGTGACGGCGGAGCCTCCAGGTAGGCTATCAGGCAGGTAGCAGGTGAGCGCTCCCAGGTGAGCGGGCAAGCTGGTCCATAGACAGACTGACAGGTGTCGGAAGGCAGACCGTCGGACCTCAGGCTAGCAAGCAGGAAAGCGGATGACAGGCAGGAATCAGGCAGCAAACTGGCAGGAGACTGGCAGGTAACTGGCAGGTAACTGGCAACGGGACCTGAGGGCTGAAGCAGAGTAGTGAACAGTGCAACAACATTGCTCGGGCACCTCCATTTTGGAGGAGGTGCCTTATATATGGAGGGATCCTCCGGCCATTGGCCGGGGACTCCTTAGGACGAAGCGCGCGGCCCCTTTAAGAGAGGGGGAGCGCGCGTGCGCCCTAAGCACAGCGACCGGGGGAGAGCGGGCGCTGCAAGCAGAGCGGGAGGAAGCCGCCGGGCACGGAGCAGAGAGGTGAGGGGAACAGCGTCCCTGCCTAGCAGGAGGCAGGGACGCCGACGCTACAACAGTGACTACTCATCCAAGAGGTCACAAAAGACCCCACAACAACATCCAAAGAACTGCAGGCTGCACTTGCCTCAGTTAAGGTCAGCGTTCATGACTCCACCATAAGAAAGAGACTGGGCAAAATGGCATGCATGGCAGTGTTCCAAGACGAAAACCACTGCTGAGGAAAAAGAACATAAAGGTTAGTCTCAGTTTTCCCAGAAAACACTTGATGATTGCCAAGACTTTTGGGAGAATACTATGTGGACTGACGAGACAAAGTTGAACTTTTTGGAAGGTATATCTCCCATTACATCTGGCGTATAAGTAACACAGCATTTCAGAAAAGGAACATCGTACCAACAGTAAAATATGGTGGTGGTAGTGTGATGGTCTGAGGGCTGTTTTGCTGCTTCAGAATATGGAAGACTTGCTGTGGTAAATGGAACCATGAATTCTGTTGTCTACCAAAAAATCTTTAAGAAGAATGTCCGATCATCTGTTCGGGACCTCAATCTGAAGCATACTTGGGTTATGCAGCAGGACAATGATATAAAGCACACCAGCAAGTCCACCTCTGAATAGCTTAAGAAAAACAAAATTAAGACTTTGAAGTGGCCTAGTCAAAGTTCTAATCCGATTGAGATGCTGTGGCCGCACCTGAGGCGGTTTATGCTCAGAAACCCTCCAATGTGCCTAAATTACAATTCTGTAACAATAAGTGGTCCAAAATTCCTTCAGAGCGCTGTAAAAAACTCATTGGCAGTTATCGCAAATGATTAATTGCAGTTATTGCTGCTAAGGGTCGCCCAACCAGTTATTAGGTTTAGGGGGCAATCACTTTTTCACACAAGTCCCTGTAGGTTTGGATTTATTTTTCCCTTAATAATAAAGACCTTCATTTAAAAACTGCATTTTGTGTTTACTTGTGTTATCTTTGTCTGATATTTAAATTTGTTTTCTGATCTGAAACATTTAAGTGTGACAAACATGCAAAAGAATAAGAAATCAGGAAGGGGCAAACACTTTTTCACACCACTGTAACTCAGGAATGTTTCAACATATCCCAGTGATTTAGAGACATTTTTTGTGAAACATTATATTTTATGTTAATATAATACATTTAGGTCAATATGTTTTGCTTTTATTTATAAAAATTCAGAAATTTACATTGGCACCATCTGTAAAATGTTCTTTTATTTTGTTAGGATGTTAGAAGATTTTAAACTGTGGAGCAATTTTTCTTTTTTTTTTCAAGAATATTTACAAAACTTATGTTTAAGGGACTTATTTAGTTTTGAAGCGACTTTGAGGTCCTATATATTGGAAAACCCTCAATAGTGATACCATTTTAAAAAAACAGCGCCCCTCAACATATTCAAAATTTCTGTCAGGTAGTTTATTAACTCTTCAGGTGCTTTTCTGCAATTAATGCAAAGTGGCATGTGACAGGAAAGAAAAATATTATTTTTACCACCTAAATGTTGAATTGTTGTAAAATTGGGGGAAATGTGGCATTCTGAACTCAAGGCAGCTGAGCTTTAAGAGTTTTTTTCAAACAGGTTGGATGAGGGGCAGATACTGACAGCAAAGGACCCCTAGCCCTCCATAATTCTTCATCCTGGTAAACACGCATACATTAAAATGAACATTCTCATTGGCACGTGTATAAAATATGAACAGTAATGCTTTATGCAAGTATTAACATATTCTCCACTCATAAACATAGTACACACATGGACAAAAGTATACAGTTATATGAAAAAGTTTGGGCACCCCTATTAATCTTAAGCTTAATGTTTTATAAAAATTGGTGTTTTTGCAACAGCTATTTCAGTTTGATATATGTAATATCTGTTGGACACAGTAATGTGTCTGCCTTGAAATGAGGTTTATTGTACTAACAGAAAATGTGCAATCTGCATTCAAACAAAATTTGACAGGTGCATAAGTATGGGCACCTCACCAGAAAAGTGACATTAATATTTAGTAGATCCTCCTTTTGCAAAAATAACAGCCTCTAGTCGCTTCCTGTAGCTTTTAATGAATTCCTGGATCTTGGATGAAGGTATTTTTGACCATTCCTCTTTACAAAACAATTCCAGTTCAGTTAAGTTTGATGGTCGCCATTCCAGAACATTGTAATTGTTCCTCTGCATGAATGCCTGAGTAGATTTGGAGCAGTGTTTTGGATCATTGTCTTGCTGAAAGATCCATCCCCTGCGTAACTTCATCTTTATCATGGATTCTTGAACATTATTATCAAGAATCTGCTGATACTGAGTGGAATCCATGCGTCCCTCAACTTTAACAATATTCCCGGTGCCGGCATTGGCCACACAGCCCCAAAGCATGATGGAACCTCCACCAAATTTTACTGTGGGTAGCAAGTGGGTAGCAAGTGTTTTCCTTGGAATGCTGTGTTTTTTTGCCGCCATGCATAACGCCTTTTTGTATGACCAAACAACTCAATCTTGGTTTCATGAGTCCACAGGACCTTCTTCCAAAAAGAAATTGGCTTCTCCAAATGTTCTTTTGCATACCTCAGCCGACTCTGTTTGTGGTGTGCTTGCAGAAACGGCTTCTTTCGCATCACTCTCCCATACAGCTTCTCCTTGTGCAAAATGCGTTGTATAGTTGACCGATGCACAGTGACACCATCTGCAGCAAGTTGATGCTGCAGCTCTCTGGAGGTGGTCTGAGGATTGTCCTTGACTGATCTCACCATTCTTCTTCTCTGCCTTTCTGATGTTTTTCTTGGTCTGCCACTTCTGGCCTTAACAAGAACTGTCCCTGTGTTCTTCCATTTCCTTACTATGTTCCTCACAGTGGAAACTGACAGGTTAAATCTCTGAGACAGCTTTTTATATCCTTCCCCTGAACAACTATGTTGAATAATCTTTCTTTTCAGATCATTTGACAGTTGTTTTGAGGAGCCCATGATGCCACTCTTCAGAGGAGATTCAAACTGGAGAACAACTTGCAAGTGGCCACTTTAAGTAGCTTTTCTCATGATTGCATACACCTGGCTATGAAGTTCAAAGCTCAATGAGGTTACAAAACCAAAAAAAGTGCTTTAGTAAGTCAGTAAAAAGTAGGTAGGAGTATTTAAAACAAGAAAATAAGGGTGCCCATACTGATGCACCTGTCAAATTTTGAATGCAGATTGCACATTTTCTGTTAGTACAATAAACCTCATTTCAAGGCAGACACATTACTGTGTCCAACAGTTATTACATATATCAAACTGAAATAGCTGTTGCAAAAACACCAATTTTTATAAAACATTAAGCTTAAAATTAATAGGGGTGCCCAAACTTTTTCATATAACTGTATATAAGCTAAGCACATTAAAATATACACTCTATATGTGCATGTACACATTACACACATATTTACATAGTAAAGCCATACTGTATTTACACATTATGCCCAAAGGTACACATTACACGTATATAAATAATATATATGACGCACCCCCTGGGACATATTCCTTTCTTTCAGGGGAATACCCGGAGCCAGATCAGATGGGGGTTGTAGTCTTCCGAGTGGCTGTGACCCGGTCCGTGCCCAGGGTGTCAAACTCAGTTGTATGTGGCAGTCCTACAGATGTTACTAAGTTCTTAATGTCGACTACGCCACCCGTTGTGTTGCGGTCACTGTGGCCGCCGCTGCAGCAGGGTCCGCTGAGGCTGGTGGTGTTGGTGCAGCTTGATAGGATAACCCCCAACGGGAGGGGTATAGCCTCAGGGGGATCAGGTGCAGAGGATGGGGGTTGTGGTGATGCAGTGTAGACGGCAATCAGAGACAGAGTCGGGTTATGCAGTTTAGGATGTTTACTCACTGCTGATGTTCCGGTCACTCCAGCTTCGAGTGACCTCCCGAGCCGTGCTGCGTCCACCAGGTTCTGGATCCAGCCAACCCCCAAATAAGTCCGGAGCGTGACCCTGAGCTCTCCTTCTGTCCTTTCTCTGGCCGTCCCCACTAGAGATCCACCCAGGTCCAGCTCCCTCGGGCCTTCTGTTGGGAGACCCTTGGCCTTGGGTTCCCTGACCCTCCACGTGGTATGCCTTCGGGGTGGATGTGGTGGGTGGCCGTGGCAGACGCTGCCCACGGCCTCCGGTCTCTGGCTGGGGTGTGTTTTTGCCCCCACCAGCTTGGGTTCCGGTACCCTGTGCCGACTCTTCACCCGGGGATTTAATTTGGGGTCTTAGAGTCCTTTCTTCTGTTTCCCCCTCTGGGTCTCTCTTTCTCCACTCTCACTCTGGGTCTCTCTTCTCCTCTGCTCGCTGACTTTCTCTCTGCAACTGACCCTGTTCTTAGTTGGTGCCCACCTTATATACACCCTCTATGTGTGAGCTCAGGTGACCAGCACCCAATGAGCTCCTATCTTTACCCAGGCTGCTCCCCCTATCTGCCCCTACACTACTTGGGATGTACCACCCCCCTCCCACTCCAGCCAGGAACAGACTCGGTCGTACCTGCACATTTCTAAGTGGGAGTACCGTCGGTCTGCTCCTCGGAAATGGGATGTGTGTAGTGCATGCAGCCTACCGAGCTCAGTTCCACACTCCTTCCTTACCCGGGAGTGGAATATCACACCTCTGGGTTGAGGTGCAATACCCCTGTAGCAGCCGAATCCTCAGGGTGCTACATTCCCCCCTGGTAAATCACAGCACGTCCTCGGGCTGTAAGACAAAAACATCACAAAACATACAAAAATTTTTATATAAACATAAACATATAAAACATATAAAACTTTATATAAATTAGCAGCATTAAACATTCTCGTCGTCTCTTGTTCCTCCTCCGGTCACTGGGCAACTGTTGACCGGGCAAAGTGCGACAGTTCCTTTCTTTAAGATGATTTAACAGTAAAACCAGTAGGGGGCGCTTTAGGACGCGCAACTATATACAAGGGTATGGCCGCTCTCAGTCCTCGGCCAGTTAAGGAGGGAAAGGGAATGGCTGCTCACAGTCCTCAGCCTGTGGGATTAAGGGTAAACGGGTGAACAGTTCACTCAGCTGGTCCCAACGGGGACTATATTAGCAATAACAGTTTCTTTATACCCCGGTCGGGTAACTATTTACAGCACCTGCTCCGCTGTACTCAACAACGCCTTCCTCCTGCTCTTTCTTTGGGGATCTTAGCTTCAGACCCGTCCGGGTCCTCTTGCTCTTCCTCCTCACATCGCAGCTCCTCCTCTGTCAGGCGATGCACATGGAGGGCGTAAGGTCCTTTGGCACACTTGTGCCGGGTAAAGGTGACCTCGTCCCCGATATAAAGGTCACGACCTCTGTGCCCCTCCGGCAGATGGGACTCCACATCTCTGCGCGTGACGAAGACGTCGCCGGGGGTGTTGTGGTCTCTGATGAAGCCCCACCCATGCTGCATGTTGAACTTAATTACAGTCCCGGTGGTGCGGGGACTGTGCGCTGCACGGGGGTCCCTCCTGGTTCGGCTCTTCTGCTCGGCGCTCCTTATTTGGGCCTGTTGTTCCCGGACCCGCCTCTCTCTCCGCTCCCTCGCAAACTCCTCGAGCTGCTGTCGGCAGCACTCAGCACGCTCCGCTGCAGCTGCCCTGGTTTCTTGAGTGAACCCCATTAGGTCTTCTCCGGTGGGGTCCCACTCAAATTGGGTCTCTTCAAGCGGGGGCGAGATCCTTATCACGGGCTTCGGAGCCGGAATCAGGGGTGCACACATGGCCCCAACTCTCCTCTGGTGCTCCAGTTCATAATATTTCTGGGGCCAGATGAAAGGCTGCCCGTCCGGCCACGTGTGCTGGGCAAACAAGTCCTCTCCCAGACGCGGCACCCTTGGTTTTACGGGTGCGGGCGCGGTGGTGGTGGCGCCCGGGTTGCCCAGGCCTTGCGGCCAGGCCTGGGGCACCTGGAAGGTGAAGGGCACCGTTAGGACGGCGGCGCCCTGGGCTACCTGGCCTTGCGGCCAGGCCGGAGGCTCCGCGGAGGTAGGGGGCGCTGTTGGTGATGCGACGCCCGGGAATTCTAGGCCCTGCGACCAGGCTGGTGTTACTTCCTGTTTTGCCACGCTCGGGGTCGGTGCGCATGGCGTCACAGGGGTCGCGGCGGCGGCTTCCGGTTGGGGCCTAGTCTGCGTCGGTGACATGGCGTTTTCAGGCACAGCAGGGGGACTTTCGGGCTCTGCGACGGGGAGCTGGGGCAGGTAGGCGGTGTCCCGGTTTGGGGTATAGACGTCCCCTTTACCTGCCTCCATGCGTTCGGCTCCCTTCTCGGCGCCGTCTCCGGCCTTGGGTCCTCCCGCGCCATCCTCAGAGGCGGTCTGTCTCCTCATCTTGGCTGGCGTGCTCCGGGTCTTGGTTTGCTGGGCCATCTCTCGGCTCCACTCCGCCAATGTCTCTCGCTGTACCCGGGCCATCCTCCGTGCGAGGCCCTCCAGGGCAGTCTGTGCACACTCCCGGTCTCGGGGGAGCTGTGCAAGGACCTCCACTAGGCCTAGTGGGGTCGTGGTTTCCAGCAGGCTCCTGACCAACGGGTCGGTGCTGCTCTGCTCTTCTTCCAGCAGGCTCCTGGCCAGCGGGCCGGTGCTGCTCTGCTCTCCCTCCTCGGTTTCTAGCAGGCTCCTGGCCAACGGGCCGGTGCTGCTCTGCTTTCTCGCCATCTCCGGGTGAGCTCCTCCGCTACTCTTCTCCAGGCTCCTTGCCTCCGGGTGCGCTCGCTCCAGACTGCTCCAGGCGGCACCCATCTTCGTTCTTTTCTTTCGTCTCCTCCCACTTCGAGGGCGGTCCCGGGGCCACTTGGTGATTGTCAGCTCCAGGGGCGGTTCTTTCACGCTGACCGACACCTCTAGCATCACAGTCTCTGTTGGTGGGGGCGGTTTCCACTTTTGGCGCCATTTTCGGTCCTGGCCCACGATGGGAGGCGGCCTCCTACCACCCTCTGGCACGCCCATAATGGCGTCCGCTCTTCCAAGGCGGGAAACCTTTGGAAATGGCGGGAATCGCTTCCCAGTGGCGGGAAACTCTGCAGATGGCGGGAAAACGCTGTTAATGGCGGACAACCGGCTGGAATCGACTGGTGATGGGGTCCGATGGCGGGGACCCTCCGGAACCGGCAGGAGACTTCTTTCTGAGGTAACGATGTTCTTTTCTTCAGGCACGCAGTACCCGGGTGTTGCGGGCACGTAATCCTGCCGACTACGCCAAAGTTGACGCACCCCCTGGGACATATTCCTTTCTTTCAGGGGAATACCCGGAGCCGGATCAGATGGGGGTTGTAGTCTTCCGAGTGGCTGTGACCCGGTCCGTGCCCAGGGTGTCAAACTCAGTTGTATGTGGCAGTCCTACAGATGTTACTAAGTTCTTAATGTCGACTACGCCACCCGTTGTGTTGCGGTCACTGTGGCCGCCGCTGCAGCAGGGTCCGCTGAGGCTGGTGGTGTTGGTGCAGCTTGATAGGATAACCCCCAACGGGAGGGGTATAGCCTCAGGGGGATCAGGTGCAGAGGATGGGGGTTGTGGTGATGCAGTGTAGACGGCAATCAGAGACAGAGTCGGGTTATGCAGTTTAGGATGTTTACTCACTGCTGATGTTCCGGTCACTCCAGCTTCGAGTGACCTCCCGAGCCGTGCTGCGTCCACCAGGTTCTGGATCCAGCCAACCCCCAAATAAGTCCGGAGCGTGACCCTGAGCTCTCCTTCTGTCCTTTCTCTGGCCGTCCCCACTAGAGATCCACCCAGGTCCAGCTCCCTCGGGCCTTCTGTTGGGAGACCCTTGGCCTTGGGTTCCCTGACCCTCCACGTGGTATGCCTTCGGGGTGGATGTGGTGGGTGGCCGTGGCAGACGCTGCCCACGGCCTCCGGTCTCTGGCTGGGGTGTGTTTTTGCCCCCACCAGCTTGGGTTCCGGTACCCTGTGCCGACTCTTCACCCGGGGATTTAATTTGGGGTCTTAGAGTCCTTTCTTCTGTTTCCCCCTCTGGGTCTCTCTTTCTCCACTCTCACTCTGGGTCTCTCTTCTCCTCTGCTCGCTGACTTTCTCTCTGCAACTGACCCTGTTCTTAGTTGGTGCCCACCTTATATACACCCTCTATGTGTGAGCTCAGGTGACCAGCACCCAATGAGCTCCTATCTTTACCCAGGCTGCTCCCCCTATCTGCCCCTACACTACTTGGGATGTACCACCCCCCTCCCACTCCAGCCAGGAACAGACTCGGTCGTACCTGCACATTTCTAAGTGGGAGTACCGTCGGTCTGCTCCTCGGAAATGGGATGTGTGTAGTGCATGCAGCCTACCGAGCTCAGTTCCACACTCCTTCCTTACCCGGGAGTGGAATATCACACCTCTGGGTTGAGGTGCAATACCCCTGTAGCAGCCGAATCCTCAGGGTGCTACATATACACACACACATATATACAGTAGTGGCCAAAAGTATTGGCACCCCTGCAATTCTGTCAGATAATACTCAGTTTCTTCCTGAAAATGATTGCAATCACAAATTCTTTGGTATTATTATCTTCATTTCATAGAATGGTAGAGTTGGAAGGGACCTCCTGGGTCATCTGGTCCAACCCCCTGCTCAAAGCAGGATTCACTAGATCATCTCAGACAGATGTCTGTCCAGCCTCTGTTTGAAGACGTCCATTGAAGGGGAACTCACCACCTCTCGTGGCAGCCTGTTCCACTCATTAATCACCCTAACTGTCAAAAAGTTTTTTCTAATATCTAATCTGTGTCTCCTCCCATTTAGTTTCATCCCATTGCTTCTAGTCTTTCCTTGTGCAAATGAGAATAAAGATGATCCTTCTACAATGTGACAGCCCTTGACATATTTGTAGACAGCTATTAAGTCTCCTCTCAGTCTTCTTTTTTGCAAGCTAAACATTCCCAAATCCTGCAACCGTTCCTCATAGGACATGGTTTGCAGACCAGTCACCATTCTGGTCGCTCTTCTCTGAACTTGCTCCAGTTTGTCTATGTCTTTTTTAAAATGTGGTGCCCAAAACTGTACACAGTATTCCAGATGAGGTCTGACCAAAGAGGAGTAAAGACCGATAATGACTTCACGTGATCTAGACTGTATGCTTCTGTTAATACATCCCAGAATTGTATTTGCCTTTTTTGCTGCTGCATCACACTGTTGACTCATGTTCAGTCTATGATCTATTAGTATACCTAAGTCTTTTTCACATGTACTGCTGCTTAGCTCTATTCCTCCCATTCTGTATATGCTTTTTTCATTTTTATTGCCCAGATGTAGTACTTTGCATTTTTCCCTGGTAAAAAACATTCTCTTGGTTGCTGCCCACTGCTCCAGTTTATTTAGGTCTTTTTGAATCCTCTCTCTCTCTTCTCTAGTATTAGCTATCCCTCCTAGCTTTGTGTCATCAGCAAATTAAATCAGTTTACCCTCAATTCCTTCATCTAAATCATTGATAAAGATGTTGAACAATACAGGTCCCAGGACGGAGCCCTGTGGTACCCCACTTGAGACATTCATCCAGCTGGATGTGAAGCCATTTACAACCACCCTTTGAGTCCGATTACTAAGCCAGTTATGAATCCACCTAACAGTTGCCTGGTCCATTGCATACTTGGTCATTTTTTCAATAAGGATGGTGTGAGATACTTTGTCAAATGCTTTGCTGAAGTCAAGATATACTATATCTACAGCATTTCCCTGATCCACCCAGTCAGTGATTCTGTCATAGAAGGAAATTAAGTTAGTCTGACATGACTTGTTAGTTACAAACCCATGCTGACTCTGGTTAATCACTTCATTCTTATCCATGTACTTACATACATGTTGTTTAATAATTTGTTCAAAGATCTTTCCTGGTATAGAAGTCAGACTCACCGGCCTATAGTTCCCTGGGTCCACCTTCTTCCCCTTTTTGAAGATAGGAACAACATTTGCTCTTCTCCAGTCTTCTGGGACTTCTCCTGTTCTCCAAGAATTTTCAAAGATTATGGAGAGTGGTTCTAAAATTTCTTCTACGATCTCCTTCAGTACTCTGGGGTGTAATTCATCTGGACCTGGAGACTTGAACTCATTTATGTTAGCTAAATATTCCCTCACAATCTTTCTGTTTACAGATACCTTGGATTCCTCTATTCCTTTAAAAGGACAGTGAAGATCAGTTGATGTTACATTTTCTTTCTGAGAGAAAACAGATGCAAAATAGGAATTAAAAAGTTTGGCCTTCTCAACATCCTCTCTTACCATTTCTCCATTTTCATCCTGTAAAAATCCTATAGCATCTTTGACTTTTCTTTTACTTTTGACATACCCCCAAAATCCTTTTTTATTGCTTTTGACATCTCTTGCAAGCCTTAATTCATTGTCAGCTTTAGCTAACCTGATACGTGCCCTGCAGGATCTGCAGACTGCATTATAATCTTCTTTAGATATGCCTCTCTCTTTCCATTTAATAAACATTTCTTTCTTTCTTTTTAGCATGTGTTTAAGTTCTGTGTTCATCCATCCTGGTTTCCTTAAATGCTTCCCATTCTTCCTACTTTTCGGGATTGTTAACGATTGTGCTTTGAGAATCTCATTTTTAAAAATTTCCCATCCTTCCTGGACATTTTTGTCCTTAAGGACATCCAGCCATTGGATCCCTCCTATTCTCTTTCTGAGTCTCTTAAAATCTGCCTTTCTAAAATCTAACCTTGAAGTTTGAGTCTTCACATGTCTTCCTCCTCTAGTTATCCAAAATTCTATAATAGCATGATCGCTGCCTCCTAGGGTCCCAGCCACCTTTACCTCCTCAACCATTTCCTCCCTGTTTATAAGGATTAGATCCAAAGTAGCAGATCCCCTTGTTTTCTCCCCTACCTTTTGGAAGATAAAGTTGTCAGCAAGAGAGGATAAGAATTTGCTTGACCTGTTAGTTTTACTTGAGAGAGATTCCCAACAAATGTCTGGATAGTTGAAATCTCCCATGACCACTACATGACCACTACATGACCACTACATTTAATTTGTCTTCAATGAAAAAAACACAAAAAGAATTGTCCTAAAGCCAAACTGGATACAATTCCACACCAAACCTAAAAAAGGGGGTGGACAAAAGTATTGGCACTGTTTGAAAAATCATGTGATGCTTCTCTAATTCGTGTAATTAACAGCACCTGTAACTTACCTGTGGCACCTAACAGGTGTTGGCAATAACTAAATCACACTTGCAGCCAGTTAACATGGATTAAAGTTGACTCAACCTCTGTCCTGTGTCCTTGTGTGTACCACATTGAGCATGGAGAAAAGAAAGAAAACCAAAGAACTGTCTGAGGACTTGAGAAACCAAATTGTGAGGAAGCATGAGCAATCTCAAGGCTACAAGTCCATCTCCAAAGACCTGAATGTTCCTGTGTCTTCCGTGCGCAGTGTCATTAAGAAGTTTAAAGCACATGGCACTGTGGCTAACCTCCGGAAAAGAAAAATTGACGAGAGATTTCAACGCAAGATTGTGCGGATGGTGGATAAAGAACCTCGACTAACATCCAAACAAGTTCAAGCTGCCCTGCAGTCCGAGGGTACAACAGTATCAACCCGTACTATCCGTCGGCGTCTGAATGAAAAGGGACTGTATGGTAGGATACCCAGGAAGACCCCACTTCTTACCCCGAGACATAAAAAAGCCAGGCTGGAGTTTGCCAAAACTTACCTGAGAAAGCCTAAAACGTTTTGGAAGAATGTTCTCTGGTCAGATGAGACAAAAGTAGAGCTTTTTGGGAAAAAGCATCAACATAGAGTGTACAGGAAAAAAAAAGAGGCATTCAAAGAAAAGAACACGGTCCCTACAGTCAAACATGGCAGAGGTTCCCTGATGTTTTGGGGTTGCTTTGCTGCCTCTGGCACTGGACTGCTTGACCGTGTGCATGGCATTGTGAAGTCTGAAGACTACCAACAAATTTTGCAGCATAATGTAGGGCCCAGTGTGAGAAAGCTGGGTCTCCCTCAGAGGTCATGGGTCTTCCAGCAGGACAATGACCCAAAACACACTTCCAAAAGCACTATAAAGTGGTTTGAGAGAAAGCACTGGAGACTTCTAAGGTGGCCATCAATGAGTCCTGACCTGAATCCCATAGAACACCTGTGGAGAGATCTCAAAATGGCAGTTTGGAGAAGGCACCCTTCAAATATCAGGGACCTGGAGCAGTTTGCCAAAGAAGAATGGTCTACAATTCCAGCAGAGCATTGTAAGAAACTCATTGATGGTTACCGGAAGCGGTTGTTCGCAGTTATCTTGGCTAAAGGTTGCGCAACCAAGTATTAGGCTGAGGGTGCCAATACTTTTGTCTTGCCCATTTTTGGAGTTTTGTGTGAAATGATCAATTATTTGATTTTTGCTTCATTCCCTTTTGTGTTTTTTCCTTGCAAGCAAATTAAATGAAGATAATAATACCAAAGAATTTGTGATTGCAATCCCACCTCTTCAATCTATCACTAACAACCGGAGTCTTCCCCTCATGTTTCAAACATGCCGCAATCACACCCATCCTCAAAAAGCCCTCCCTTGACCCTTCCTCTCTGACCAGCTACCGCCCCATATCACTTCTCCCCTTTGCCTCAAAACTTCTAGAACAACATGTCCACCTTGAACTGTCCTCCCACCTCTCCTCCTGCTCCCTCTTCGACCGTCTACAATCTGGCTTCCGACCGCATCACTCGACTGAAACTGCCCTGACCAAAGTCACAAACGACCTACTAAATGCCAAATCCAAGCGACACTACTCCATCCTCCTCCTTCTGGACCTGTCATCTGCCTTTGACACAGTGGACCATTCCCTCTTACTCCAGATTCTCTCATCTCTTGGCATCACGGACTTGGCTCTATCTTGGATCTCCTCATACTTAACAGACAGGACATTCAGCGTCTCCCACTCACGCACCACCTCCTCATCTCGCCCCCTATCTGTCGGTGTCCCCCAAGGTTCAGTTCTAGGACCCCTGCTCTTCTCCATCTACACCTTCGGCCTGGGACAGCTCATAGAGTCTCACGGCTTTCAGTATCACCTCTATGCTGACGACACACAGATCTACCTCTCTGGACCCGATATCTCCTCCCTACTAACCAGAATCCCACAATGTCTGTCCGCCATCTCATCCTTCTTCTCCGACAGGTTTCTAAAACTCAACATGGATAAAACAGAGTTCATCATCTTTCCACCCTCTCATTCACATCCCCCATCCGACCTATCCATCAACGTCAATGGCTGTTCACTCTCCCCAGTCCCACAAGCTCGCTGCCTTGGGGTAACCCTGGACTCTGATCTCTCCTTCAAACCACATATTCAAGCCCTTTCCACCTCCTGCCGACTCCAACTCAAAAACATCTCCCGGATCCGTGCATTCCTCAGCAAAGACTCTGCAAAAACACTAGTGCATGCCCTCATCATATCCCGCCTCGACTACTGCAACCTCCTGCTCCGTGGCATCCCTTCCAACACTCTTGCACCTCTCCAATCTATCCTAAACTCTGCTGCTCGACTAATCCACCTGTCCCCCCGCTATTCCCCGGCCTCTCCTCTCTGTCAATCCCTTCACTGGCTCCCTATTGCCCAGAGAATTCAGTTCAAAACTCTAACCATGGCATACAAAGCCATCCACAACCTGTCTCCCCCATACATCTGTGACCTAGTCTCCCGGTACTTACCTGCACGCAACCTCCGATCCTCACAAGATCTCCTGCTCTACTCCCCTCTTATCTCCTCCTCCCACACTCGTATACAAGATTTCTCCCGTGCTTCCCCCCTACTCTGGAACTCTCTACCCCAACATATCAGACTCTCGCCGACCGTGGAAACCTTCAAAAGGAACCTGAAGACCCACCTCTTCCGACAAGCCTACAACCTGCAGTAAACACCACTGCACGACCAGCTCTACCCTCACCTACTGTATCCTCACCCATCCCTCGTAGACTGTGAGCCCTCGCGGGCAGGGTCCTCGCTCCTCCTGTACCAGTCGCTGACTCGTTTTGTTAAGATTATGTAAATGCTTTTGTTATGTATATCCCTATCACATGTAAAGCGCCATGGAATAAATGGCGCTATAATAATAAATAATAATAATAATAATTTTCAGGAAGAAACTGAGTATTATCTGACAGAATTGCAGGGGTGCCAATACTTTTGGCCACCACTGTACATAGTAAACAAATACTGCACTGTATGTACATTTTATGCGCAAAGGTACACATTATACATATATATACAGTTTATACACACATTGCACGCTTGGTAAATTATCTTGTAATACCAGGAAAGGATGTAAAAAGGTAACCACATGTGAACGTACATTAAAGGGGAGAGAGGCCTCTGTATGTCGCAAAGTTTGTAATTCTCTTTACTAGTGTAAACTTTACTTTACTAAAAACTTTACTAATGTAAATTTTGTTTGTTCTGATGACCAGAAGAATATTTTGTTTTTTCACCTTCTCATATCCGTAGCCATAAAAACCAAAACATTTTTTTTTGTTTTACATAAATTTCTCCATGTGAGGTGTTATTTTTGCGTGCTTTACATTGTTTTCGTGCCACTTTACCACATACAGTACAAATGTAAGTGTTACATTTATATTAACTTCTATAATCCGTGGAATGAAGACAAAAAAACTATTGTGTCATTTTCATTTACACCATCTACAGATCTGGTTGCCATAAATAATATGATGACTGCATTATATAGGTTGATATGATTGCAGGAATACCAAATGTGTCCTTGCTATTTACTGGTTTGTGATGTTTGTTTAAAAAAGTGAATACAAAATGTGATTATTTTAAATGTTTTTGTACCATTATGTTTTAACATTATGTTAAAAAATCTGACTTTTACTTTTCAGATTTTATTTATCGATAATGTACTGGAATATATAGATGTACTGGTATATAGAGAGTGTGGTAAAGTGACTTACTCGGCTGTATGCAGAGGTAGACAAGTAACACTGTCTCTTTAAATTTTGGGTTAGTTTATTAAACGTCATAAACCCACCTGGAGTCCATAAAGAAAACATAGCCCATTCGGCATGAAGGCAAAACAAAATGCAAGGTTGCGGCATAGTCCGTATATCGGCCGGCGTCCGGCCACTCAGGATTAGTCACTCATGGTTCAGCCTAGCACATGCAAGCTCCTATCTGGAGCAGGTTTTTCCAGACACTGACTACACCTGAGTGTAAAGGCTGGCTATTTAAAGCCCAGACCACTCCCTGGATTGGAGATATGGTGGATGACGTCCAACCCTGCATTTTGTCATCCACTAAAAACATGCCCTTGTAAACCTAGGCCGTTAACCCTCTCTGCACCTAATGTGTAGGAGAAAACTTCCATGTTTCACATCACTGAGGCTAACAGCCTCAGTGAAACATATCTCCCTTCCGACATACTGCCAGTGACTTTGTCACATATTCCCCCCCTCTTCCCAAAGGCGGGGGTTTTGGCACCTTCACTTGTTAAGACAGGGAAGTCTGGACAGGGCATCTGCATTAATATGAAATTTCCCGGGCCTGTGCACCAAAAAACTAAAGTCCTGGAGGGCTAGAAACCACCAGGTCACCCGGGCATTTTCCCCCATCCTTTCCTTCATTCACATCAGAGGGGCATGGTCTGAGACCAGTCTGAATTTGCCGCCTAACAGGTAGTACCTAAGGGTGTCAACCGCCCACTTGACTGCCAGGCACTCCTTTTCCACAATTGCATAGTTCTTTTGGGAGGCCAAGAGTTTTCTGCTCAGGTACAGAATGGGATGTTCCTCCCCATTTACCTCTTGCGATAAGTCAGCTCCTATGCCGACGTCTGAGGCGTCCGTCTGGAGCACAAACTCTTTATGGAAGTCAGGTGCTATCAAGACTGGCTTGTTACACAGGGCGCGCTTCAGCTCCTGGAATGCTATCTCTGCCTCAGGAGACCACTTGGCCATCGTCGTCTTTGTACCTCTAAGTAGGTCGGTCAGGGGTGCGGAAATGGGACACAGGAGCCGTTAGCTGACAGGTGGGACAGGACTGGCAGTAGTTCACAATCTCCCGGTGACATCCAGGCCAGTAGAACCTCTGTAGGACCCACTCCCGAGTCTTTTCTACCCATAGTTGCCCACCCAAGATGTGAGAATGGGCCAGGCCTAACACTCTACGCCTATAGGATCCCGGCACTACCAACTGCTCTATTACTTCCCTTTTTGGGTTAGTGACCCGATAAAGAAGCGCCCCATTAGGTGAAAAATATGAGAACCTGGTGTCAGCCGTGGCTCTTGAGCAACCCCATTGATCACAGATACATTGACAAAGGCATACTTCAAAGTAAGATCCTGAATCTGCGCAGTATCAAAAATCCCCCCCAGACACCCCCAAATCCAGAACCTCGTCCTCCGGGGTCACCACCTTGTCTTCGTCCCACACACAGGGGGAAGTTATCTGCCTCTGACTGCGACGGTGATGCATCATGGCTTAACCGGCACCCGGTTGAGACACTGGGCACCCCTGCTTTCTGCCACAAGTCCCTGAACAGACTGAAATCCCGCCCTATTATTCCCGGGTGAAGCAGATCCTTGACCACCCCAACATCATGGGACTCAGTTCCACAGTTAGTGTGTATAGTCACTCTGGCCATAGGATAATCCTTAGCGTCCCTGTGAATGCACTGCACACCCACGTTTTTCCCGGGAATCAACTGGTGTGGGAACGTGGCCTTTATGAGAGTCACCAAGCTCCCTGAGTCCAGGAGTCCTGCCACCAGTACCCCATTAAAGGTCACTGGACATGACTGTGGCCCCTCATTGGGCTGATAGTCCACACTGCAGGCGGGGTAGGTATAGTAGGAACAGCGACATCCCAGGCTACAGTCCATTTGTTCAGAGGCCAGGGGGTATCAGGCAGCTATATGGCCTTGGCCATGACACCTCCAACAAATAATCTCTCCAGCAGGGACCTTGGACACCAACTTCCCGCCCCTTTGGACCTTGGACACCCTGCCCTTTTTTGGGCCTCTGCCCTCTGGTGAGTTCTCCAGTATGGAGGGGGCTACCTTTCCAAGTAACCCTCGGCCCCCTGGTACCTCTCAACCAGTCCGACCAGTTCATTAGCGTCCCGGGGATCACTCTGGGCAACCCAAGCCTGTATTGGCCTTTGCAGGGAATGTATGAACCGCTCCATAACCACTCGCTCTACCATCTGCGCAGGTGTAGAGGACTCAGGCTGCAACCATTTTTTGGACCAGGTGCAGTAAGTCAAACATTTGGAAGCGAGGGGGTTTCTTGTGGTGATACGCCCAGCGGTGGACGCGCTGTGCCCTGACCGACATTGTTACCGCCAAGCGTGACAAAATTTCAGTTTTTAACTTTGCATACTCTTTTGCGTCTTGCAGGGCCAGGTCATAATAGGCCTTCTGTGGCTCCCCTGTTAAATATGGCGCCAGAACCTCCGCCCACTGCTCCGGAGGTAATCTCTCCTGCTCCGCCACCCTTTCAAACACAGTCAGAAATGCCTCAATGTCATCCCCCGGGTCATCTTTTGTAATGCTCTTCTTACTGTTTTCCTGACATGTGTGTCATCACCTGGATTTGGGGTTGGGGCGGTTGTCCTGCCACAGATCACGGATCTCCTCTCCTAAAACTTCCATCTGTCTTTGCTGCTGTTGGATCAGCTGCATCAGGAGTTTGTTTGTCTCCTGATGGTTCTCTCATTGCTGTTGTAGCTGCTCCCGGTGCTGCTGCATGTTCTGCTGACTCTGCAAGTGCTGCTGCTAGTGCTGCGTTTGCTGAGCCTGCTGTGCCTGCAACAGATGCTTAAGCTGGTCCTCCATTTTGTCCAGCATCACTTGCTGGCTTATGGCCGACTTCACCCAGGACATGCAGCACCTCTTGTAACAGTCACATGTGTACGCTGGGAGTTTTGCCCGCACTTCTAACACCACTTGTGGTAAAGCTACTTGCTCAGCTGTATGCGGAAGTAGTAAAAAAAGGTATTAAACGTCACAAACTAACCTGGGGTCCATAAAGAAAACACAGCTAATTCGGCATGAAGGCAAAACAAAATGCAAAGTCGCAGCACAGTCCGTATATCGACTGGCATTCGGCCACTCAGGATTAGTCACTCACGGTTCAGCCTAGCACATGCAAGCTCCTCTCTGGAGCAGGTTTTTCCAGACACTGACCACACCTGAGTCTAAAGGCTGGGTACTTAAAGCCCAGACCACTCCCTGGATTGGAGATATGGTGGATGACATCCCGCCCTGCACTTAGTCATCCACTAAAAACATGACCTTTTACGCCTGGGCCGTTAACCCTCTCTGCACCTAATGTGCAGGAGAAAACTTCTATGCTTCACATCAGTGAGGCTGACAGCCTCAGTGAAACATATCTCCCTTCCGACACACTGCCAGTGTCTTTGTCACAAGAGGTATCTCTGTCTTGGGATCTTTTCACGGAGGACTTACGGATTTAGCTATATATACAGTTCTTATATCAGGAAAAATTCCCATTGATTCAGCATTGCATAGATTTCTAGAGGGGAAGGTATTGTATGGTTTATTAACAAGTGCTTTAATGACATATTACTTCACGGAGATCTCTCCTTTTTGTTGGTTGTTTTGGAAAAAAAAGAGAGGGAAAATGTTTGTATTCGTTTTGTTTATTTGTTAATTTAAAAATAAAAAAAATGAAGTTGAAACAAAAGAGATGTATCTCTATGTACCAGTTCATAATGCCTGTTAATACAATTTAGATCTTTAAGAGGAGAAAATTCTCTTCCACATAACATTGCAGCTCCTGAGCCTACTCCATATTCTCGCATGCAACCTGTGATGGATGGTGCACCATAGGTCACTAATTGATTAAAATATTGGTGCTACCAGTTAGGGCTGTGTTCTACACACTCTAACATTGTCCAATAGGTGCTGAGAGTACCAGGTTGTGAAGATACACCACAAGCCTTTGGCAAAGTTATAAGAAGGATGCTTCAGAATTGAAATTGAATGCAATTTTTGCAGTTTAATAAAACAGACAGGTCAGTAGTGATAGGTCCTCTTTAAGATGGACGCTCCCAGGACCACTGCCTGTCTTTATACCATTATAATCATCTCTAGCAGCTGTTTCCAATATGTCAATTACAGGTTACCTCTTTTTTTGCAATTATTGGAGACAACAGTTGGTAACAAATAAAAAGTAGAAAATTTGAAACAATGTGTCAGGCAGCGCAAGCGTGCCCCTCATGCTTCCGGACATACTTCGGCTCCCCGGTGGGTTGCTTGTCGCCGCTCTCTGGTTGCGAGGGGTGGGATGTCGCCTTCGGGGGTGGGACTAGTACGGGGCCCCACCATGCTCGTGTACTCCATTCCAGGGGACCTGCCTCAGAGCATGATATGGTGGGGAGGCGAGACACCATCGCTCCCAGCACTGACTCTATTCAGGGGTCCTGGGATGCTGGGTTGCCAGGAGACATGGCAACAGCCTGGTTCAGGTAAATGGTGGAAGCTTCCTTTCTCTCCACCCTGTGTCAGGTGACAGGTGTCAGGTGATCCATGAGAGGGATATTTAAACCCCCCATATCCTCTACTTCACCGCTGATTATTCAGTTTACCTTTAGTGGTACAGTTGGTAACTCTTTGGTGAGTGTTTCTTGGGTTTGTCTCTGGCTCGGGTGTTTGGTTTCCTCTGTTTCCTGCGTCCCAGTTTATGCTCCCTGACCTTCCAAGTTACTTAGGTTCGTCTCGTCTATGCCTTCCGGTATAGTTTATTGGTGTGTTTGACCCGCTATTGGCACCTGGGAAGGGCTCTGCAACAGTCCCTCTCCCTTTAGTGGGATAAGGTGATGAGTACCCTGGCCCTCAAGGGTGTGCATTAGCGTGATGGCTTGCGCCAAGTGTTTCTGGCCTACTGCTATTGCTGGCCTTCAGTCCAGTCATCTCACCACTACTCTTGTGTTACACAATGTCACTCAATTTAAAAATGCTTGACTTCATGTTTAAAAGACATGTGCTCTACAAGTTATTTCACAGATAAATTTGGACAACAGATTCTATTAAGAGCCAAATCATGTGAAGATTTGAACAGTCATTAAAGGGAAACTTTACGTAAGGTGAATTTCTATGTAGCTCTTCATGTGTGTTATTGAAATGCTTTAACAATTTTATTATACATGTCAGTAAGAAGCTTTGCCTTATTGATCATGTAGTGAAATGTTTCACCATTGCCAAGTAGTGCAAATCAATATGACCTGTCACCTCTCTTGACATGTCTGTTTTAGTAAATACTTGTATTCCCCATGAAATATCAATTCTAGATCACTTGTTCTTGGAACTCTTATTTGTCCAATTATTTTGTTATTCATCTTAGAAATGTACCAATAAATTGACAACTGAGCATTACCAGCTGGCGTTGTGTCTTTACATGGTACAGTATCATGTTGTCATTTTATTTTTTATTTTAAAGTTCAGGGAAGAATTATAGAAGAATAGCACAGCAGTGACAGAACTAAAGTATAGCAAAATATTAATGTATATTATTATATTATGCGTTGCTTATACATCGCTTTTCAAATTATTATACAAATGCTATTTTTCTCTGATTTTCCTAAACAGTTGATGCAAATGAGTCAGTATAATATTAAAATCATCAACTGTTAGAGGATAAATCACATTTTATTGCACAAATATCCCAATGATAACAGTATTTTTTTTTCAAAACTAAAAAAACTCAAAATGCACTGTTCCAAATTATTGGAAGAATTTCCAAACATTTCCAAACACTTTATAGGTTTTAAAGAACTAAAAATGGTAATTTGTTGAATTTGTAGCATTAAGTCACATTTACTGAAATTAAAAGCATTTTCAATCCAAAACATCTTAACAGGCCAAGTTACATGTTAACATAGAACCCCATCTTTGATTGCGCCTTTGAAGCCGGTTGTACGCTTCCTGGCTTCGGAGGCACTGTCATGGATTTACCGCGACAGAGAGCAGCCAGAAGACCGCAGCATCTGATTCCTCCCACTCCTGCACTCACTAGAAGCCTTTCACCTCCATATTAAATGGTGCAGGTTTCTTTCCTGCTCAGTTGTGAGCTCCTGGAAGCTTACCTGCATTAAGGCTCTCAGCTGTCCAGTGTTAGCCAGTCTCCACTCCTATATGTTTTGGGCTTTTGCATGGAGTCATTGCCAGAGCTAGCTTATGCTGCATGGTTCTAGGCGTGTGGTGGAGTGTTGCTGTTTGAGAAGGCATTTGGAGGATTTAAGCTATGACTGTTGCGCGGTTTAGTTTGTGTGTAATCCTCTAATTCTCCTATTTTGTTTTTTTTTCCCCATCTTCCACTATCCCAGTGTTATCCTCTGTTGTTTGTATGCATATATTTGTATGATTGGTATTTTCCTTTCGCCCTGTTTGTATTACCTTGTTAGTCTGGTTGGTGTACTGCCATACACTAGTACTCCCCTCTTCCCTGGGTGGGGGAAGGGACAGACTGAGGGCGGATTGAGGAGCTCAGACAAGGTATGTGGCCCCGGCGTCTTCACCTTCAGAAGTAATCTGGGGAACAGGGCGAGCTAGGGCGCCCCTAGCGTTATGGACAGGGAAGAAGCCCCTGGCCCTGGAATACCCGACAATAGAGTCGTGACAGGCACACTGCATGTACGGAAGCAGAGAAGAAGCCTGACGTCAATGGAGGAGCCAAAGATCTAGCTTCTGCTGTTTCTGGACATGTGCAGTGCGCTTCTGAAGTTAAGAAGCGTACACCCAGCTTCAGAGGCGCAATGATGTGAATGAAATAAAGTCGTGCACATGTGCAGATTTTGCAGAGAGCTGGCGATGACAAAGGCTCTTATAAATCATGTTATCCCACCTACAGGAGTGTGATAACATGCTGAGTGGGACGACTAGTCTGGGGAAACAAACACCCATAGACTAGTAAAAAGGTGATTGGCATATTAAAAATGGACTTTAGAAAAAAATAAATTTAAAGATCTGTTAATGTGTCAAACATTTTAAAGGGACTGTTAGGCAGGCAGGGAATTTATACAGGAATAGAGAAATGCTGGTGCTTTGGATTTCATAGGGGACCTGTCAGGGTCCCTTTAAATCTTTCTGATACTTAAATTCAATTTGCATAATAATTTGGAAAACGGTGTATAGCACCATCATATTCTGCAGCGCTTTACAGACATTATCATCTCTGTCTCTATTGGGGGCTCAAAATCTAAATCCCCTATCAGTATGTCTTTTAAAGTGTAGGAAGAAAATAGAGAAAACCCACACAAACACGGGGAGAACATACAAACATCTTGCAGATGTTGTGCTTGATGGGATTTGAACCCAGGACTGCAAAGCTACAGTGCTAACCACTGAGCCACCATCCTGCCCTAAAGATGATCCACAATTGTTGTTTTATGGAGAATACAAATATTTACTAAAACTGGAGCGTTGACAAGTCCTTGCCTTTTCTATGCTATTTCCTCGCCCTTTCTGTGCTATCTAGGCTGAGATGTGCAATTTTGTAACAAGACTAGTTATTTTTTTAACAATGGGATGCAAACAATTCCTCTGTAAAGACTGACCAATTTTGAAAACTGGAATGTATTTATTTGTGACATACCAGATTAGTAGATTTTCTATATTACTATCAAACTGAAGCAGAATAAAGCAGGGATGCATTTTCACTATTAGGATCACAGTGTAAAGAGGTTGCCAATCACCCTATGAACAAGCAAAATGCTTATTCGTGAGGTGAAATGATTTTAAAGCGTGTTTAAAATTAATTATTCTTGGCAGTACATTGTCCTGTTTAAACGGGACATGTACTGACGGGAACAATGAAAGCCTCTGCACACAGAATGATCTATTAACAATCGTTAGGTTTGGATTGAAAGAGTCGTTCTGCACAGATGAACTGCAGAGTGAGCTGTCAATCAAATTGCTGGGGCGTTGTTACTAGGCCTCTCAATGTGTACTAAGTGGCGTCTGAAGCTGCTCCGGTACGTCTCTATGACTGAAAGCCGGTGGCTCCCGGGAGTAGTAAAGTTGATTTTCTCCTGCTAGCTACGCTTTCAGAAAGGTAGAAAGAATCATAACACAATTTATTGTAGATTAACCCTATATCTACTGGTTAATAGCATTTGGGGACTTGACAAGTTCCTTTTAATTTAGAAAAAAATTATAAACTTTGTAATAAAATAAAACGTTTTGTAAAACACAAATGGATATTTTTGCTCTTTTCAGGATCCTTTAATAGCTATTTATAACACAATTTCCAAGAATTATGTAACACATGTAACACACAATTATGTATGGGATCACAGGATTCATGGCGAAATGTGGGTCACTACAAAGCATATGCCAGCAATTTCCACTTCTCTAAATGTGCATCCACTAGACAACAGCTGCTCTCCTGCTAACATAATGAGAGCTATATATATACAATTGTATTTTATTTTAGATGTAGCTGCTTCTGTTTCTTTAAAGGCAATGTTTCACAATTTTGTTTTTAAGATGTTTGGAATTTATGTTAAAAAGTTTCTAACTTTTTTTTAACTCAGCCACTGAAGTCTGCCATTTTTATTTACTGGTAAGTGAGTGTCAAAGCACAACACTTATACATAGCAAATACGGAAGCCCCAGGCCATGAATGACTGCGATGGGAGACCAACCCTATCTCCTATGCTGTGGCCGCATCAGCAGTGAACTCTGCATGCCTCCTGACATACCCAATTCACAGCTGGAGGTGGAGCCTGGCACCATTTTATTGTAGTCCAACTTTATGTTCTGGGTTACAATCTCATTTGTAATTACTGTGATCTCAGCAGAGTCGTCATGTCATTGTGAGTGCAGCGCTCATATCACAGTAATTGCCAGTGAGCGCTCACCAGATCTGGGCACCAGCACTGCACACTGCAGCGGTAACTTCGTCTAGTACCCGATCTTGGTGAGCGCAGCTGCTACAATAATTTGACTGCTCTACTCAGATCATAGTAATTGTCTGCCGAGCAGTGTATCTAATCCTATTATATGAGACTGTCTGCTGAGCTGTGTATCTAATCCTATCATATGAGACTGTCTGCTGAGCTGTGTATCCAATCCTATCATGTGAGAGACAGTTCGCTGAGCTGTGTATCTAATCCTATCATGAGACTGTCTGCTGAGCTGTGTATCTAATCCTATCATATGAGACTGTCTGCTGAGCTGTGTATCCAATCCTATCATGTGAGAGACAGTTCGCTGAGCTGTGTATCTAACCCTATCATATGAGACTGTCTGCTGAGCTGTGTATCTAATCCTATCATGAGACTGTCTGCTGAGCTGTGTATCTAATCCTATCATATGAGACTGTCTGCTGAGCTGTGTATCCAATCCTATCATGTGAGAGACAGTTCGCTGAGCTGTGTATCTAATCCTATCATATGAGACTGTCTGCTGAGCTGTGTATCTAATCCTATCATATGAGACTGTCTGCTGAGCTGTGTATCCAATCCTATCATGTGAGAGACAGTTCGCTGAGCAGTGTATCTAATCCTATCATATGAGACTGTCTGCTGAGCTGTGTATCCAATCCTATCATGTGAGAGACAGTTCGCTGAGCTGTGTATCTAATCCTATCATGTGAGATACAGTCTAGTGAACTGTGTATCCAATCTTATGTGTGATACTGTTTACTACACTGTGTATCTAATCCTATAATGTGTAAAACTGTCCGCTGAGCTTTGTATCTAAACCCATGATGTGTGATACTGACTGCTGAATTTTTGTAATTGCTATGATCTGAGCACTGCAGCCACAATGGTATGACTGTGATCCTAAACTTTATCTTCCCTTATTCTTTTGCAAACACCCAGAAGGGAACGGGAAGAGTGAGGTCAGACTCATGTGAGCAAATCCTGCCCACATTTACTGCAGTCGTAATGCAAGCTAGCACTACACTAGGTTTTCATGGCAAAAGTCAGCAGCTACCACTAGTGATCAAAAATGAAAGCATTAATACTTTACATATTTTAAATTTTTGAAAAATAAATTTTGAAGATGCATTTCTTTTAAAGGTGGGTGGAATGGAGAGGATGCAGTAGGGTAAGATATGTGATGGTTCAGAACTAGTGATGAGCGAGCATGCTCGTTACTCGAGATTTACAAGCATGCTGGAGTGTTTTCTTTGAGTCACGCTGTGCGCATGATTTGCGACTGTTTGACAGCATTAATACATGTGAGGAATGCATGTTTCTTAGGCATTCCTCACATGTATTAAAGCTGTCAAACAGTCACAAATCATGCGCAGGGAGTGACTAAAACATAAAGCCCGGGCACGCTGAAGATACTCGGCGAGCACCCGAGCATGCTCGCCGAAAGGGTTAACAGAACATACTCGCTCATCACTATTCAGAACACAATGCATAACTGGAAATGTGGCGCCCCTGAGGGTTCGACCACCACAGGGATGCTGCACTTCTCTAATGGAGTGTAGTATTCCTTCTCTGAGGTAAGAACAGTGTGATGGTCAGGACCCTTCCTTCACATCTAACACCACACTTCTCCACCAGAGGGGGCTAGTATGCACTAGGTGCTGCCCTCCTGGTTACAGGGAGACTGGGGAACCAAGAGTTAGGGGAATCAGTTAGTGGGTGAGGGTGGAGGACTTACAATTTAGTGACACAGTAAATTTGACATTTAATAAAAAGCCATCTTGGTTCGTGGTCTTTCGCTGGTCCTTGGAGTCTAGTTCTTTGACGGTCCTGGTTAGTCAACTTGCCTGGCTGTCATGTACTGTGTTCTCCTACTCTGAAAGTGGATCCTGTGTGGAGCTGCAGCGGATGGGGACACAGCCCTCGTACAGCGGCCTTGGGACGAGGGGCAGGTTGGAGACAAGGAATGTCTGAACCCGGTCAAGGACCACGACCAGGAAGGCCCGAAGCTTAAGAGTGTAGCTCCACAGCAAATGGATCCCAGGGAGGATGCAGACGGAGCGGTGTACGCCACCTGTCCTCACCAACCTGATATATTCAGAGGGAGTCCGGCTGCAAGAGGGGTACCGGCCCCCGATACCCGACCTTGCTACTCCATGTCCTGGTTGGGAAAGCCCGGTAGGCCCTGAGGATCCCACCGGGTATCGGACGGAGCGGAGCTGCCACCCGTGCCCTTGTTCTGAGAGGAGCTCAGAGAGAGACCCGGCCTATCTACACACACAGACAGGAAAGGATACGGTCTGTAGTTCAGGAACACTCTGGTGCGTGGTCCTGATTGAATGCTGGACTTGCTTGGAGGTAGTCGGACCCCCGTCCCTGGTGACCGCCGGACTCCGCGGAGAGCAGGGAGTCGCCTTCTTTCTGCCATCTCTAATGTGAGTAAAGCATTGGAAGTTCACCCCTATGGCCTCTGGACTGTTTATTCTGCGCTACATCGCACGACGCGGCGCCCGTACTCCTCTACTACTACCCCCCTTCATCCTGTCTCTACCTGCCCTGAGGCCCTGCTCCACCTGTTGGGAGTAGTAACAAACATGGCTGCCCTAACACCAGGCCTCAGCGGACTGCAGCAGCGCTGGTGGCATTCACCAGGTGCCACAGGTGGCGTAGTCGGAATCAGCCACTCAACCCGGATAAGCCCACACCATCCTTTTAATTGTGACGGCCCTGAGCACGGGTCGGGTCCGGGCCATGGCTGCACCCCATCTCTCCATCATAGGACCCGACTCCTAGTCCCCCATCTCCCAGGGTAAATAAAGGGCTTTCGAGAAGAGGCGTCACAACTTGGTGTAGTCAGCAGGATTGCGTGCCCGAAGTAAAGGAAGGAATTACCCATTGCTACCGGGTACTGTGTGCCTTACACCTTGAACTGTCGTTTTCCACTTAAAATGGCGCCCGCCCAAGAAGAACAGGCACCATAATGCTGTGAAAAGACTGTCTTCAAACACCTCCCATCGTGGGCTGGGCTCCCGCTTGGCGCCAAAATTGTGGACTGCCCCTTCCATCAGAGACTGTCCGCGGGGTAATGCCCATCAAACCGGCTGGGCTGAACGAAGGCGGGCCTGTCAACATGCCGCCCAGGAACCGCCCCGAAAGAGGAGGAAGAAGAAATGTAACAAGGTGCGGCCATTGCAGTCGGAGGTTGGCAATCTTCAGAGGCAGACATGGACGCTTCTGGAGCGCAACCCACCGAACCTTCTGAACCCGGTTCAGGTCCTTCACCCGGCCGGGAGCGAGGCAGCAGCGTGTTAACAGCGGGAGATATGGAATTTCTCCGACAGGAAGCCCCGGGTCTCTTGTGGAGACAGAGAGAGGCCCAGGAGGCGGCGACGGCTGCGTGGCGGGAAGAGATGTTGCTACGTATCAGGGCCCGCCGCCAAGGAGTTGAAGCCCAGAGACCTACGGTGACAGAGGTCGTGAGCGGCCCAGCGGCGGGTGAGTGTGCTATCCCTGCCCCGGCTGCAGAGCCTACCGTTTCAATCCTGGACCTCATGGCCGAATATCTCATACTCGGCGCGGCCACCTGGGAGCAGGTCTTGGCTCCGGAGCTGCAAGCGGCAGCTATAGGTGGGGACCTGCGATGCCACCCTACTCCCAAACCCGAAGTGCCTGAAGCTGCAGAGGTGTCCACTGGCTCCAACCCGGACTAGTCCACGCCTACAGAGGACCCGCAGCATCCCTTGATGACACCGCTACCCGCACCAGCAGTCACCTGGCCGGAGGCTGAGGAGTGGGCCTGGGACAACCAGGGGAGGGACCTGATGGGCTTCCCCCGGGAGACCCGGGCTGAAGCGCAGAGGAGGAGCCGGTGGTGCAGCGAGCAAATACTCCAGCTCGCTCGGGAGCAACGTCAACGGGAGCTCCGCTGCGAACGCCTTGAGGTACAGGCCAAAGCTGCTAAATCCCGGGCTCGTCCCTGGTGACCGCAGGACTCCGCGGGGAGCAGGGAGTCGCCTTCCTTCTGCCATCTCTAATGTGAGTAAAGCCTTGGAAGTTCACCCCTATGGCCTTCGGACTGTTTATTCTGCCCTACACCGCACGACGCGGCGCCCGTACTCCTCTACTACTACCCTCCTTCATCCTGTCTCTACCTGCCCTGAGGCCCTGCTCCGCCTGTGGGGAGTAGTAACAACCATGGCTGCCCTAACACCAGGCCTCAGCGGACTGCAGCAGCGCTGGTGACATTCACCAGGTGCCACATGTGGCATAGTCGGAATCAGCCACTCAACCCGGATAAGCCCACACCATCCTTTTAATTGTGATGGCCCTGAGCACGGGTCGGGTCCGGGCCACGGCTGCACCCCATCTCTCCATCATAGGACCCGACTCCGATTCCCCCTATCTCCCAGGGTAAATAAAGGGCTTTTGAGAAGAGGCGTCACAGAAAGAGAATATTTACATTTATAAAAAACAAGAGAGAGAATGTAAAAGACCAAAAATATAAGGGTTAGAGGCATTCATGGCTGCACTAAATCTATTACACACATACAGCTGCCTTAGGAGGGATTGTGATCTTGTAAAGAAAGGTACTCTTTAAAATGATAAATATTTTGTCTCAGACCTTGGATAAAGTGTGTGAATGATGCTTTCTTACCTGGAGATGTTTTGGCCCTGTTGGAAGTAATTTGTTACAAGTTACTACTACAAAATGTTGACATTTAGTTTTGACATGTCAGCTCTTTCTGCAGAGAATTGGAGAAAAAGTACATATTGTTGCTTTACTTGTGTTTGTTGGCTTGTTTTTTTTACTTACTTTTTATTTTTTTATTTACTTTGGTCAAAATAAGTCAAAAACAGACAGCACACTGCATAAAAGTGCTCATCAAACTTTTTTTTTTTATTGCTGAACTAGTTTTAGGAGACACATATTGAGATACATATTTAAAGGGGTTGTTCCCTTTCAGTAAATGTTAATCCCCAGCAGTAGGTTATTCTAAAGAAACAAACCACACAGTGGGGCAGGAAGGAGCTCACTGATTGGCTGTTAAGCTCACAGATTGGCTGTCATGCTGTCGACATGATATCAAAAAACTGACCGGCACTTCCAATCAGGAAAAGACAAGTGTGAACAGGTGCAAACTAAGTGAGCCACTATATGTAACTAACAAATTTCAGCTGCATTATAGCTATAATATGTAAAAAGTGAATATATGAAATTAGAGCTGCACTGCTGCTCTAGAAAACATGTTAAAAAATGAAGGTACTTAGCGCACAAATTGGCCAATTCGTGTAAGACTAAAAGCCAGCAACAAGGCGTACCCCTTTGTTGGGAACCTAAACCTGATGCCTCTCCCAGGCTAAAAGTCTACAATTAAGGCCACTTCCCCACTATCAGTATTTGGTCAAAATTCGGTGAGTATTTTGGAACAATCAGAGAAAAGGTATAACAGAAACATGTGCACCAATTCTGCATTTATCACCCACTCCTGGTTTTGGCTCCCACTCCTAAGAAAAAATACTGAGCGAATACTGACCAAATACGGATAGTGGGGCTGTGGCCTAAATAAGAAGGTAGGATGAAGCTCTATTTAAAAACGCCTTATACTATTGCCCAATATTCGGATGTAGCAGTGCTTTGGACGCAGCATATTTTGGTTGCGTCCAAAACGCTGTGTTCTATTGAACGCAGGTAAATCCACATATGTTTATTTATTTATGTTCACTGGACCATGCGGATTTACCACATTCAATGCATTCTAGTGGTCAAATTACTGTTGTGGAGACTAGCGACTTGCAAGACAAAATGGACATGCTGCGGTCTTGAAAGACGCGCTGCAAGTCAGTGTCCACGGGTGATCCTCAACCTCAGATGCTCGCATAGTGGACATGGGACTTCTAGAAATCCCATCCATTATGCTGTAACATCTGGCCACTGCGAGTTTGACACTGCATAAATACGCAGTATCAAACCAGCAGCATTTCCTGATCGTGGGCACGTACCCTTAGGTTGATGGGAGATGTGCTCAGTCAGAGGGCATGTACTACAAATATCGCTGGCTATTGGGCTCGCACAAACTGGTCAATTTGTGCTCTAAGTACCTTCATTTTTTAACATGTTTTCTACAGCAGTAATGCAGTTCCATTTTCATATATTCATTGTTTACATATTATAGTGTTTCAGATTGCAGCTTTGTTAGTCGAGATCATTTCAGTGCCGCAGTCAAAGGCCACGGCTCCACTATCAGTATTTGGTCAGTATTCGGTCAGTATTTTTTCTCATGAGTGGGAGCCAAAACCAGGAGTGGGTGATAAATGCAGAATTGGTGACTTGTTTCTATTCTACCTTTTCTCTGATTATTCCCCACCTGGTTTTGGCTCCCACTCCTGAGAAAAAATACTGACCGAATACGGACCAAATACTGATAGTGGGGCTGTGGCCAAAGGGAGAGACACAGGAGCAATGATGGACTTGCCGGTGGACCTGGGGAAGGTGAGTACTGTGAAGTTTGTTTCTTTAGAATAATCCACAGACGGGGAATAACATTTACTGGAATGGAGCAGCCCCTTTAATTTTGGTATTGACTTTGACCCCTTTTAGGTTCTGCGCATCACCTTGTCGTATTTAGCGAGGACGCAGTAGATGAAGGCTTAGAAGCCTATGTAATATCAACTCCAAATTACATGTAATAAAATGGCATACTTCATCATATGTCATCAATCATCAATTATAACACTGCTAATGGTATTTAGTTCACTGTGTTAAATTGAGGGAATAGTCCCCACTATTATTTTCCATAGAAGAATTTATTGTAAGCTATGGAAATTCCAGACTCAAAGCTCCCACTTTTTTTTTAATGGCTTTTGCCAATCCCATTCATGCATAATACTAGTAGAAAATCATAGGAATCTGAACCTCACACACAACTGGTTCACGTAAATGCATGATAATTTTTAGGGTGAATTAATTTGCTGCAGAATTTGCGGAGGAAATTTCTGTAACAACCTAACCATCTGAAATAATCACAGATTTTTAGTGGCAGAAATTTCTGCATGAAAATCCGCAAAGTGTAATTTCATCTTTAAAGAGGTCTGTCCTTACACCAAATTTTTCAAGTCGAACTGAACACAAGAAGTAATAGTGACTGCAGAGCGGAATGAATTGGGTCTTTTTTTCTGTATGTTTTTTTTTCATTTCGCCTCTCGATTTTGGAGATATTAGTATTTGGCCCCCAATGAGTTAACTTTTGTTAAGTCCAAATGGATGTCACTCTGGCTTCTCACTGGGGCGATACCTTCTACTGTAAAGTGCCCACATGCCCCCATTTACCATTTGGAGGAAAAAAGTGTGTTCCTCTGCTCTCTATCAGACAGATATGTATCTGCATTCCACTTATTTTACTGTATAGGATTGTGCAGTAGACTGCGCTTTCCTATACAGCTGACAACTGCAAATTAACATAGGCCAAGCGGTATGCATTTTTTTCAAATGGATCCCAATGGTGATGGGATACCTGGGCAGCCACCCTGATTGTGGCCACTGTTAGGCACATACGTTTTGAATGTATGCTACTGACAATGGGCACAGATACAATGTGTACGTCGACTAACTCCACCAATGTACGAAACGTCATCAATCAAGTTCTGTATATTGGGCTGAGATACTAATTCCAGCTAATGAGCTTGAGATGTTGTAGCTGCAACACATACTCAGTGAGCTGATTATTGAATGAAATTAAAGATGGAAGAATCGATTCTCAGGACTCTGGTCCATCAGGACGGGAGACCTGCAAATCTCCTCACCTCCTGGCATTCCAGCTCTTTTTTTGATTAGTTGGGCTGACGCAACGTCATCATTGTGGCATGACGCATATATGGGGATGAGCCAGCCCGGAAATGGTGGGAAGTAAAGAGATTCACAGGATTCCCATCCAGTGGTCAAAGGTTTCTAAACTGGATGATGGACCGGAGTCTTGTGAAGGGATTCTCCCATCTGTAGACAATGCTTAAACTGCACACGCATCCTCTCTCTGCCTACTGCTTGGTTTTGTAGTTTTTGTAGCCTTAGGCCACAACTAGATGACAATACAATAGGCAACACAGCGACATGGGTCACAAATCAGGAAAACTGTTAAAGACTTAATTTTACAAAAAAATAACATTTTCTAAATTTTCCAATAGTTAGTAGATGTATGTCTGCTTCATTTTGTTTTAGCTATGAAAATCACTTTAAAGTGAACCAGTCAGCAGGATTGTGCTAAGTAAACTACAGGCAGTGCTCTGTTCTCATATTCATCATTAAAATTAAAGGTCACTGATCCTTGCACAGTTCACATTGTTGTTTTTGAAGCAAAAATTGAACTCTATCAAAATGGCGCTGGTGCCTGCGCATGTGCAGTAGCAGCTATCATTTGCTGATAGATGCTACCGCGCACATGCCACGGCCATTTTGCTGGAACTAAAAATTTTTTTGGCTCCAACAAAATGGCGCCGCCATGTGTGCAGTAGCATCTAACGGCAAGTGATAGCTGCTACTGTGCATGCATTTTGCTAGAGTTCTTTTTTTTTTTTCAAAAACAACAATGTGAACTGTGCAAGAGCAGTATTTAAAATAGGAGGCAGGTCATTGAAGGATCAGTGACCTGTCATTTAAGCCACAATGATGAATATGAGAACAGAGCACCAACGAAAGACCCGTTCACAGGCCGCCCTGGAGCACCAGAATCTCATTATCTCCAAACTGCAAATAAAGATTAAATAACAACCCCAGGACGGACTTCAACAACCCAGGTATCATTTTAATCAGTGTAACGGCGCCAACCTGACACTGCCTGTAGTTTACTTAGCACAATCCTGCTGACAAGTTCATGTAGGCTTCATTCCCACAATGAGATTTGGTGAGTTTTTGATGTTACAGATTAAGTTACTTGCACTTTTTTATTGCATTTTTATCGCGTTTTTGAAGCTCGTTTTTTGTCTCTTTTTGGTATGTCATGTTTTAAAAAAAGATGCATTGTTTTTGATACTTATTGGTATTTGGCTTTGTCAAAACTTTTTATATAGTCATCTGTGGATTACATGCATTTTTGATGCGTTTCTTTATGTGTGTTTTTTTACCTGTGGATTTTGAGGATGTATGGGAAAAATCTGCACATAATACTCAGCGTACCCGCAAGTGAGCTTGACGTGTTTCGGATTTGAAACACGCACTGCAGGTCAGTTTACGCTGGGTAAAAGCACATTGGAAATGAGATATTTCTGTAAATGTCCGTCACTCACTGATAGCGGGCAGGGAGAAGCTGTCAGGGCCTCACCTGTTCAACTAGTCGCAGCATTTCAGTGTTAAACATACCTGCCTGAAATCATGCAGCCAGTGTCTAATAGATGCTGCCCATTATTATACATCACCCACGTGGCCATACTTATCATTAATATTTCTATGATTTATGAAGTGCAGATATATCTAAAAAGAATAATTGATATTTCCAGCGCTGAGGACATGGAGTTCCTTTAATTTGTTCATTAGTTAAAGCAGGCACAGAAGGCACAAGGGAATACATAATAAAGTAATATACACAAGACTGAATAAGAAGAGAAGAGACTATAAGTATCTGTATACATGTATTCTAAATCTGGTAAACTCCACAGCCTCTATAATGACTTTTTATGGTCACAACTACAAGTCCCCAAGTTACACAATGAAGAACGATTCTGGAGCCCAAATTTATATTCTAAAATCTAAAACACTAAACATTAATGAACACAGAGTGATTGCAGAAATTTAACGAAAAATCCCTTGGAGGCAAAATTGATAGAGTTTTAGAAAAAAAAAATATATTTACTGATTCTATATTTGAGTACATGACTCTAATTTTAAAAATAGGGGTTTTAGTTTTTCCTTTATTGTTCCATGGACAGCCATTAAACCAACAACCGTCTTTTTATTACCAGCCTTTGTATATGAATTCCCACCCTAAGTATTACACATTTCTGGTACCCTTGATACTGAAATCCATTTACACAAACCTAGCTTTATACTGCACCAGAGGAACCCAAGATGATCACTGACCTCTTATGCTCTAAACTCAGCCTCCTATTACACACAAAACAGGAAGATTGCTGGTGGACATTTCTGTACAGTCAATAACAATTGCAGAAATGATGACTACAGAACAATATTATCTGTTTTGCAACATATCCCCTAATAACGTCTCTTCTGCTGCACATTTATTTTATTCTAAATCTCCAGGTACAATTTTACAACTCATGTCCTCAATTTTAGCAGCTCATTTGTACACAGCTGTCCCCACGACTTCAAAGCTTACAGCTTCAATATGTATAAAACATTGCTGAGGAGGAAATCAAACTTAAAGGGTTATTCCCAGAATCACATTATTTTTCACAAAGCACAGTATAATGCATACTCACTGTTACTATACAGACTAAGCCCATCATAACGTTTCTTTCTTGTACCCTTCTGTCTTTTTTTCACATCTATCTGCCTCCCAGTTCCTCCAGCTTTATATAGCAGAATGAACGGTCTAATTCCTATTTGCTAAAGATACATTTAATAGAAGCAATTGCCTCTTTTCAGTGCTGCACTCACCTCCCCCTTCACCTGTGCGTTCCTAACTAGGCCCAAATCTGAGTTATCATCAAGCTAATCTATGTGTAGAATTCACCCTATGCTTCTGTGCACTCTCTGTACCCAGCCTGGCCAATCTTATCTTCTGCCATCTACATCAGTACAGCTGCCTGTGTGGTTTGACATCACTAGCGGTATTTAGCAGAGCTTAACTGTCCTGCTCATCTACATTGGAAATGAAGAGCTTTGTTTGTTGCCTGCTGCTGAAAAATCAGTGATGTGAAATTATAAATGCTGCATATTACAAAATAATCCTCTGCCACATGCAGCAATAGAGTGGCATTTGCAATTTCACTTAATTGATCTCTCAGTAGCAAGTAACAAACACAGCTTAACTAATCTCAGCCCCTATACCCAGAGCCTCATTCTGCAGTATATTTCTTCTCTCCATCCATTCTTATACAGCCCCATCATTCAGTACATCGCTCTTTTCATCCCTCTCCTGCTATATCTCTCCTCACAGCCCCCTGTACACAGCCTATCCAGCAGTATATCTTTCCTCTCAGTCCATCCTGTAGTAGATCACTCATCTTAGTTACCTAAAGTGGATAGATCACTTCTCTTAGTTACCAGCACACATGCACTGCTTCTGTGTAATAAAGGATGCTATGAAACCGGAGGACGCTTCAGTAACATGGCATAAAAGCAATTTTATTAGTACAAAATAATCAAAATCACATCCAAGAGGTAATACATAAAAGTGACAAATCAGTAGGGACATAAGGTGCAATGAACCGGGTGCTGTGACATCCCACGCTGACAAATGAACCAAAATCAATAATATATATGTCTTGTGTTTATTACAACAGCTACAATACCACCCTGGTACCGCCTGTCAGCTCAGAGGCTTTTTCAAGAGGCTCTGCTAAAAGCCTCTGAGCTGACAGGCGAAACACGTGTCGAGGCGCAGTTCGACCACTGCCACTGGTGTGATGCCCCACGCTGCTCTTAGGACCCTTCCCCCAGGTGAGCATTTGGAACTTCTACTGGATCAATTATTTGTGGATGTGATCCAGGGTGGTATTGTAGCTGTTGTAATCAGCACAAGACATATATATTATTGATTTTTGATATGTCACTTTTATGTATTACCTCTTGTACGTGATTTTGACAATTTTGTACTAATAAAATTGCTTTTATGCCATGTTACTCAAGTGTCCTCCGGTTTCATACTATTCTTTGAGTAGGCACATTCTGACTGGGTTGGGAATTTGCTACCTGTTTCCAAGTCAGAGTTCTTTATAATGTGGGCCACTGTTTTTTTCATTTGTGTAATAAAGGAGGATTAGCCCCATGACATTACTCACCATAGTAGAAGCTCCATCGCAGACTCAGCACACCTATGTTGGTAGGATGCCAGCTGAAAGAGACTGTAGTGTGCATAACAACCATGTGCTAGAACTACTAGAGCAGGGGTAGGGAACCTCAGGCCCGTGGGCCGTTTACGGTCCCCGGACAGATTCACAGGGACCGCAGTGCTTGGGCCGGCAGCTGTATTTTGATGACTGCCAGCCTTTTAATTTCTTCTTGCTCTGTGAGCACATGCACGCAGTGTTCACTACTGAATACTGAGGCGCGTGCAATGAAACATTATGTCCTGACACCAGTGCCAGCATCAGGATGTACTTTGTGGGCAGAGTTAGTGTAGCGCCCCGAGGGTTCGGCCGCTACAGGGGTATTGCACCTCAGTCCAGAGGTGTGATATTCCACTCCCGGGTAAGGATGGAGTATGGACCAGGGCTCAGTTAGCTGCATGTGACGCACCCCCTGGGCCATGTTCAGGGGATACCCGGAGCCGGATCTGGATAGGGGTAGTAGTCCTTGTGGCGGTGACCCGGTCCGTGCCCAGGGTGTCAAACTAAGTGGCAGTCTATGGCAGTAGATGTTAACTTGGATGTCGACTACGCCACCCGTTGAGTGCGGCTTTGCAGCCGCCGCTGCAGAACAGTCCGCTGAGGCCGGTGGTATGGGTGCAGCGATGATGGTATAACCCCCAACGGGAGGGGTATGGCCTCAGGGCAGCAGGTGAAGATGATGGAGGTTGTGACGGTGCAGTAAGAAGAGTCAGAGTCAGGAGATGCAGTTTCAGGGTTTTTACTCACGGGTGTTCTCTCAGTCACTCTGGCCTTGAGTGACCACCCGAGCCGTGCTGCGTCCACCAGGTCCTGGACTCGGCTAACCCCCAGGCAGTTCCGGAGCGTGGTCCTGAGCTCCCTTCTCTCTCTCTGTCTCTGGCCGTTCCCACCAGGGATCCACCTTTGGCCGGCTCCCTCGGGTCTCTTGGTAGTCAAACCTCCTCTGGGTTCCCTGACCCTATACTTGGTGTGCCTTTCTGGTGGATTTGGTGAGGGTCGTGGCAAATCTTGACCACGACCTCCGGATCCTGGCTGAGGATAAGTGGCCTCCACCAGTTCGGGTTCCGGTACCCGTGTCCGCCAACCCTTCACCCTTTTTGGTCTGATTCTGGGTTCTTAGGGTTCCCTCTGGTCTTCCACTCTGGGCCTTTCTTTCTCCTCTCTCCTCTGCAGGCTTGGCTCTGGAGCTGGGCCCAGCCGGAGCCACAGCTCCCTGTCAGCCCTCCTGGCTGAGCTCCTCTGCTCTGCTCCTCCTCAGACTGACTGACTGACCCTGTCCTAAGATGGTGCCCACCTTATATACTCCCTCTATGTGTGAGCCCAGGTGACTAGCACCCAATGAGCTCCTAGCTTTACCCAGAGTACTCCCCCTATCTGCCCCTACACTACTGGGATGTTCCACCCCCCTCCCACTCCAGCCAGGGACAGACGCTGTCGTACCTGCACATATACTTGGTGGGAGTACCGTAGTTCTGTCCCCCGGAAATGGGATGTATGTAGTGCATGCAGCCTACTGAGCTCAGTCCCACACTCCATCCTTACCCGGGAGTGGAATACCACACCTCTGGGTCGAGGTGCAATACCCCTGTAGCAGCCGAGTCCTCAGGGTGCTACACATGCAGCACACACACCCCATTTCTCAGGGACAGCTCAACGGTGCTCCCACTAGACAGAAGTGCAGGCACGACCGACCATGTTCCTGCTGGAGTGGGGAGGGAGGGGTGGAACACCCAGTGCTGTAGGGGCAGATAGGGGTTGGTTCCTGAGTGTAGATAGGAGCCCATTGGTTGCTGGTCACCTGGGCTCATGGCTAGAAGGAGGTATAAAAGGTGGGCACCATCTTAGATCTAGGTTCGTTCAGCCAGAGGAGAAGACAGGGAGTAGAGGCTCTGTAGGAGCTCTACTCCAGGAGGGCCTAGTGAGAGGCCGAGGAGGAGGTGAAGGGGAGCTGAGATTCTGGCTCATCTCAGCTCCAAGAGAAAGGAACAGAAAGGAACAGAACAGGAAAGAAAGAGAAGAAGAGACAGAGAAACAGAAGGGCTCAGGAACAAGAAGGTGGAAGGGACCCTAAGAACCCACGAGAATCCAGGGTGCAGGGTCAGGCAGATTAAGGGTACCGGATCCCAAGTTGGTGGAGGAGAAACAACCCTCAGCCAAAGACCGGTCGTCGTGATCATCTATTGGTGCGACACCTCATCAAACCTGCTAGGAAGGCACCATATAGGACAGCGGAGGACGGGGCCCACGTTTAACCGCACAGGTCCGCGGCAGCTGGACAAAAGTGGGTCACTGGTGAGGCAGGCCAGAGAAAGGATAAAAGGGGGTCCTGTGCCATGCTCCTGAGCTGCCTGGGAGTTGACCGAGCCCCTCACCTGGTGGACGCAGCACGGCTCGGGCGGTCACTGCTGACAGAAGTGACCCGGAACAAACGAACTGTGAGTAAAGACCCTGGACTGTAACTTGTTGTCTGTGTGCTCCTTCGCGCCTCCAGCACTATCAGCACCGGGACTCGCACTACCATCACTCCCACCAGCCACTACACTGCCCTGGGGCTGCACTCTTCCCGTGGGGAGTCACATCACCTCAGCTGCACCCATCATCGGCCCCAGCGGACTGCCTTGCAGCGGCGGTTCCTAATAACCGCAATCCACGGGTGGCGTAGTCGGACATTATCTGAAGCACGTAGCAGACTACCAATGGCCTGACCACCCTGAGCCGCGGGACCGGGCCGCCACCACTACTACCCCCAACGTCTCCCTATCGCCCGGATCCGCGTGCCCCACGGCCCAGGGGGCGAGTCATTAGCGTGCGATTTGTACGGACCCTGCAGGATGATATAAGTATACAAATGGACTTTGCCAGAAAAAAATTCCCCACGGCTGTACTAGAGTATAGTTTCAATGGCAACTGGAGGGTAAAGAGAGCCTGGATTATCCTTAAATTCTTAATTAATTTGTTTGCAGTATATTGATGTATACTAAACCAATGAGGACAAAAGGACAATTTGGGCTTATGGATGCAAGCTTATGGATGCATTTTTACACTAGGAGCTTTCCCAGCATACATACTAAATTTAGGGCAAAAGAAAGTATGAATCATGCCTAAATTGTATACATCCATTCTCTTACAATATCCATAATCAATAGTAGAGGCAGTTGGATAATTTCCTATACAGACTCAAGGGTGACACACCAATAATGCTCTATTGTTATGACCAGTTTGGGCTTAAGTTGCCTATATGAGGACAAGAGCGGATCACTAAATTGTCCCTGTTAGGTACACTAAACTTTGAGTGCAATTAGAACCCCATGGCTGCCTGAGGTTAGACTTTAATTGCCCTACTTTTTTGTTGTTTGTCTCATGGTCCAAAAGGCTGTACTGACAAAGCATGTTGTATGGTGGGAATATGTTGAAGTACAGCTGAAAAAATGCAATGGATCTAAATAGAAAGTTGACAATTCATTGTATTAGAGGTGTGGAGCATCTCATCATAAACATTACTGGTCATCTTGCAGAATGCTGCACTGCAAGTGCTTATGACTAGAGATGAGCGAACCCGAACTTAAACGTTCAAGGTGCATATTGGACAGTTAGTGTCCTGTGCTAAAGGCCGAACATGGACTTTTCCCATAAGTCCATTGCAATGTTCGGAGTTCCAAGGGAAGTCCGTTGGAGAGAGAGAATTTTCCATCTCAGAAGTTCGGGTCCCCATTGTTTTCAATAGGGTTCGGGTTCTGATCAAGTTTGGGTGCAGTTCTGGTACCCGAACCGAACTTTGGAAGAAAGTTCGGGTCAGGTACCAGAACCCGAACTTCCACGGGTCCACTCATCCCTACTCATGACCACCTTGAGTATTCAAAAATGGTGATCACAGATTTTCTCCAGAATATATTTGTATTCTAATCTGTCCTCCTTTTCTATGGGTTCAGCTTTTCTTCCACTCAACCTGTAACATAATTTAAAGAATCTGGTTTGCAATGCTATTTTATTACATACTGCAGACCAATCTTCACTGTGTGGCACCCCAGGGGTCTGGTTTCCACAGTAATAGCAGTATTACGTCTGTGAGCAGGTGGGAGGTCTCCTGGGCAGGAATCCTAAGCATGCCACACCTCCTGCCCAGTCCTGGGAGGGGAAGAACTTCCCCTACATAAACTGGGGCTGAGGCAGGGTTAGAGAGAGGAGTTCCAGACAGAGACGGAGTCTGGTCTGGACACGCAGAAACAGGGACAGATGGACATCAGGAGCTCTGTAGGAGCCAAGGAGAAGCGCCAGGGGCTGGAGCTGTGCAGAGCTCGCCCTGGGAGAAGGTACTAAAACCGGACACAGGAGTCCGAGGCTGTGGGGACTAAGATATACCCAGCAGCAGAATCCATCCGGCAGGGGATTCCAGGTCCTCTGGCCATAAAAGCCCGGAGGCTCAGTCACAACGAAGGGACCAGCACCGCCATCCCGGAGCGGAGGCTAACAGGAGGCCCCAGGTCACCAGCCATACGGGTGAGCACCACACGGTATACCCAGGGACGTGGGCTACTTGTAACCGCCGAAAGCAGGGTAGCCAGGAAGGGTACAGACTAACGGGAAGGCCTACAACTCCACCTGGCCAGGGGAACTCCGGCTTACTCGCAGACTAACCAGGCCCCAACTACTAGCCAGTACTCCCGGGGGAATTTGCCTTGTACCATCAGTAAAGGCCCTGAACTGTACCCTCGCGTCTCCGTGCTTCCTTGTCGCACCGTTAGTGCTGGGACATCCACACCATCACTCCCAACATCACCCACATCCGCTGCCCTGAGGCCATACCTCTACCGTTGGGGGTTATATCAACATTGCTGCACACCTATACCACCGGCCTCAGCGGTCTGCCCTGCAGCGGCGGTTTCATAACCGCATTCAACGGGTGGCGTAGTCGGACACTAATACCATCATACCAATAACTGCCACTTAGTTTGACCACCCTGGGCGCGGACCGGGTCACCGCCACACGAAGACTACTACCCCCATCGGATCCGGCTCCGGGTATCCCCCGCGCGCACGCGCGCCGCACTACAGCACTGACCCAGGGGGTGAGTCAACTTTGGCGTAGTCGGCAGGATTACGTGCCTGCAACCACCAGGTACTGCGTGCCTGAAAAAAGAGACTTTTATACTTACCTGTGGTGAAGTTTCCCGCCGTCCGGAGTCGTTTCCCGCCATCTGGAGCCGATTCCCGCCATCCGACGCCATCTTCTGCCTTCTTCCCGCCATCCGTGGAGTTTTCCCGCCATTGGACGCCATCTTGAGGGCGCCGCGCGGGAAGAAGAGGGGCGTGGACTCCGAAAGCCCGCGAGAACTGAAGCCCCGCCTCACGTCCGGACGTTGCGTAAGGTCCTGGAAGGAACCCAGCGGACGCCGACGTCACAGGAGCGCGACGGAAGGTCCTCAACCCTGACGATCCACTGCGGAGCCGCGGCCTACGGAAGAGGGTCATCGCAAGGTAGGCCACGGTCCACTAGGGGGGAGGAGGATGTCGGATACGGAGGAGAGCTTCACCGCCACAGCCGCCACCAGCGCCACCGCTGCTGCGGTCATGCCTTTCACCATGCCCTATATCCCGGGGGCAGCCTGGCTACCCCAGTACTCAGGGGAGTCACATACCCTAAATGACTTCAGAGAAAGGCTGGATAGCCTCTTTCAGGTGTATCCCCTCACGGAGGCGCAAAAAGTGAGCATCCTGGTGGCCCAATTAATCGGGGCAGCCCAAAGGGAGGTAAAGTCCTGGCCACCTGGGAGGAAGAGGACTGTCAGAGACATACTAACCCGGCTGAAAGACACATTTGACACCCGCACCTCAGCCGAAATAAAACTAAGATTTTATGGGTACAAACAACGGGCACATGAGAGTATAAGAGACTATGCTCTAAACCTACAAGAAGCCCTGAGAGCCATTAAGCAGGCAGACCCTGACAGCGTGGGAAATGAAGATAAGCTGTTGACTGAACAATTCATTGAGGGTCTACTGTGCAATGCCCACCGAACCCAGTTGCGGGCAATGGCTTTACAGGACCCTGACCTGGACTTTGCACAGTTCAAGGACAGAGCCATCCGGGTGCTCTGAGAACCGGCACCAGGTGGCGCTGTGACCCACAGGCGCCCTGCTATCACTTATCACCAGGAGACGGCGCCCTTGTCTGCAGGGCCTGTGGGAGCTGATGCGCAGGCTTTAAACAGTGACCCGGCTACAGACCTGCACCATCAGGTCCAAGAGCTAACTAAAAGCGTTGCCGCGCTAACCCGAACTGTGCAGTCTTTACAGGTTTCTACTGCAGGGAAGATCGAGCTGGCATCCGGACCGGAGGACATCCCGTGGCGCCGACCAAGGAGGACCCCACCGGCCAGAGGAAGACCCAGCGATCGATACAACGAGGACGGACGACCTATTTGCCGCCGCTGCAATCAACCCGGACATGTGGCAAGGTACTGTCATTTAAACGGGCACAACCTGGGGTAGAGGGCCAACCCCCAGGCATAAGACCATCAGGCCCATCAAACTGGCGTGATAAATACGTAGGGGGACGTCCAATCTTGCCTGTGGTACTGGATGGCATTCCTATGAGTGCCCTACTAGACACTGGGTCACAGGTCACCACCATCCCGTACGTGCTCTTCAAGCAGTACTGGAATGATTCGGACATAACCCGCTACCCAGACGACGACCTGAGTATCATCGCCAGCAATGGTCAGCCCGTGCCGCAGGTGGGATTCAAGGAGGTGACCATTAAAATCGGTAAAGTCGAACTGGCGGCACAAGGACTGATTATAGTGGACATAGACCGTCATGAGAGTCACCCTAGAATCACCCTGGGAGCCAATGTAATCGAAAATTGTCTTGCAGAGGTGATTCTCATTTTACAGCAGGTTGCCAAGAACGCCAGTTCCGGCCAGCAGCGTGTGCTCCAAAAAGAGATCCGGGCACTGATGAAGCGGCAACAGGTGGAACTATCTGGTGGTGAGATAGGTAGCGTGAGAATGTGTGACCCGTTCCCTATTGCCATGCCCCCAAAAAGTGAGATGATGATTTGGTGCCGGGCAGCTATTGGTCTAAGAGGTAGAGACTACCAAGCAATGGTAGAACCCGTCTACTCAGACAGTAGGCCCACCATTTTGACAGCACGGGGGGTGGTCGATGTACGCCATGGGAGGGTGCCCGTTCGCATCATAAATATCGGTGAGAGAGAAGTACACCTGCCCCGGTATGCCACGCTAGCTAAATTGTTCACCATAAACCAGAATTCTGTACAGGCCGTGGAACCCTTGCCTCCATCTCAACCAGAGGAAGGTAACGGCTCTAAGAAACCAGTGGAGGACTGGTGTCAGCAACTACATCTGGGTACTGACTCCACTCCCTCACACCAGAAACAAGGAGTCTATCGGGTGGTTCAAGAGTACGAGAGAGTGTTTAGTAAACACCCCTTAGACTTCGGCGAGTAAAGGGGGTAGAACACCACATCCCCACGGGAGACCATCCTCCCATAAAGGAGAGATACCGACCCGTACCCCCTGCACACTACCAACACGCCAAGGGGATGCTTAGAGACATGAAGGAGGCTGGGGTAATCAGGGACAGCTGTAGCCCCTGGGCAGCTCCACTAGTCTTAGTGAAAAAGAAGGACAACACTATGAGAATGTGTGTAGACTACAGGAAGGTCAACCGTGTCACACACAAAGATGCGTACCCGTTACCAAGGATAGAAGAGTCCTTAGCTGCATTAAAATCTGCTAATTTCTTCTCTACTTTGGATCTCACTAGCGGGTACTGGCAGGTTCCTGTAGCAGAGGCAGACCGAGAGAAGACCGCATTCACCACCCCGATGGGTCTCAGCGAATTTAACTGTATGCCGTTCGGGCTCTGCAACGCACCAGGAACCTTCCAACGGTTGATGGAATGCTGTCTGGGACACCGGAACTTCGAGACGGTCCTGTTATACCTGGACGATGTCATCGTCTATTCCACGACCTACGAGGACCACCTGAAACACCAGGCAGAAGTGTTCGAAGCTCTGGCAAACTACGGCCTAAAGGTGAAACCCTCCAAGTGTCACCTCCTGAAACCAAAGGTGCAATACCTGGGACACGTGGTGAGTGCTGACGGAGTGGCTCCTGACCCTGATAAGATCACCGTGATTAAGGACTGGCCAAGACCCTCCAGCATAAAGGAAGTGCGGCAGTTCCTCGGGTTGGTAGGCTACTACCGAAGATTCATTCCCGGTTTCACCAAAATGGCAGCCCCTATGCAGGACCTCCTGATAGGTCAATCTCGAAAAGCCAAAAACCAGAAGCCGCCCTTCACGTGGGAAAAGCTGGAAGAGGAGTCCTTTTGCCAGCTGAAGATGGCCCTCACGGGGGATGAAATCCTGGCATATCCAGACTACAGCCAGCCCTTTATCCTCCACACGGACGCAAGTAACATCGGGCTAGGAGCCGTGCTGTCCCAGATCCAGCAAGGAAAAGAACGGGTAATCGCTTACGCTAGCCGAAAGCTACGACCCACCGAGAGGAACCCTGAGAATTATAGCTCATTCAAGCTGGAGTTCCTGGCAGTAGTGTGGGCAGTGACTGAACGTTTCAAGCATTACCTTGCCTCCTCCAAATTCATCGTGTACACGGATAACAACCCGTTGACACACCTGGACACTGCAAGGCTCGGTGCTCTGGAACAGAGATGGATGGCTCGCCTGTCCAACTTTGAATTCACCATCAAATACCGGGCAGGACGCTTAAATGCCAACGCGGATGCCCTGTCTAGAATGCCGAACTTACCGGACGTAGGGGAAGATCCAGAAGATCTGGAAGAAGTTGAGCTCCCTGCGTTCCACCATCATGGGATTACCCTGTATTCCCACCGTGTGAAGGACAGGCGCTCCGCGACGTTCAATCCCTTGCCCCACTACAACTGGGCGGAGACGCAAGACAGTGATCCTGCAGTCCGTCTGGTGAAGGAAATGCTGACCCAAGCCGATGCCAGTCTGGACCCAGACGCCCCAGAGGAGACTAAGCAACTGTGGAAGGAGAAAAGTAGGCTGTTCCTCTACAGGGAGAAGTTGTGCCGGAGAATGGTTAACTCTCGAACACATGAGTTGACCTGGCAGGTAGTGGTCCCCAGACGAGACGCGGCTATGATTCTGGAGGCGTACCACAACGGAGCAGGACATTTCGGGTGGAAGAAGCTGGAGTTCTTGTTGCGTTAACGGTTCTACTGGGTAGGCATGAGAGGAGCCATCGAGAGGTGGTGCAGAGACTGTGGACCGTGCCACCTAAGAAGGAAGGACCGTGCCAGCCAGAAGACTCCCTTGCAGCCCATCATCACCCGACAGCCACTGGAACTGGTAGCCCTGGACCATGTGAAACTGGCTCCAAGCAGATCTGGGTATGTCTACGCCCTCACAATCGTAGATCATTACTCCCGGTTCCTGGTGGTGGTCCCGGTCAAGGACTTAACGGCTCAAACAGCAGCTAGAGCCTTCCAGCAGCACTTCTGCCGTCCACACGGGTACCCGGACCAAGTGCTGACAGACCAAGGGCCAGCCTTCGAAGCGGAAGTCTTCCAGAAGTTCTGCAACCTGTATGGCTGCACGAAGATAAGAACAACGCCCTATCACCCACAAACTAATGGACTCTGCGAGAAGATGAACCAGGTGGTGATAGACCTCCTGAAAACATTGCCCCTGGAAGAACGCAGTCTGTGGCCTGAGAAGCTGCCTGATCTGGTGGACCTATACAACCACATCCCTGTAGGTTCTACCAACTGTACCCCTGCTTACCTAATGAGAGCGAGGCCTGGTAAGCTGCCTATCGACCTGGATATGGGAGTCCTGACGCCCGAGGACACCTCGCCAGAGGCAGACTGGGATACAGGACGGCAGCAGCAGTATCGGAAAGTGCAGGAGAGCGTGGAGTGAAGTCTGTCTCAAGCTAGAGAAAGGCAAGAGAAGGCTTATAATCAGTATGCTCCCGCTGTTCCCCTGGTACCTGGAGAGCAGGTCTTGAAGAGGAAAAGACGGCTCCACAAGTTGGACGACCAGTGGGAGAAGGACCCGTACACCGTACTGCCGTCAAGCCATGAGAACCCAAAGATTTGCGTGATCAGTAAGGATGGAGGAGAAACCACAGCCGTTGTCTCCAGAGACCACCTGAAGAAGTGTCCCGAGCAGCTGCAAAACCCTGAAGAAGAAGATCAAGAAAACCCTCGACCCGCAGAGGAAAGGGAAGAAATGATCAGGACTGTACTCGGAGACTTCCCCCGGTCTTGGACACAAGTAAACGTTGCTGTCATGGTACCCGTCCTCACCTTTCTCCAGCCAGCCCCGCAAGTGCCTACAGAGGAACCAGTAGAGCTGGAAAAGCAGCCGGCCCAAGAGGCAGAAGAGTCCACGCCAGCAGTACAGGAGGATCAACCCTCTGCTAGTAGTGAGCCTGCCGTGCCCCTAGTGAGCCAAAGAGTGCGCAGAAAGCTGCCCAGCCTGCCCATAAAACCTCCTACACCCTGTAGTGCAGGACCAGTTAGTGAGCTCCGTAGGTCCACTAGGGTTACCAGAGGCCAGATGCCCGTACGTTGGAGAATCTAAGTTGGCTAGTTGCTTTAACTATTTTATGTTTACCTGTTTTGTTGTAGCCGTTGCTAATTATGTTTTTCAGTTACAGATTTCTTTATATGGACTGACAGGTTATGGACAGTGAGTAACCGGAACTCTGTTGTAAATATGTTTGGAGCGTAACCCTGGAATGGACTAAAGACTGTTGAAGACTCGGGGCAGGACAGACCCCTACCTGGTTACGGCTCCCTGTTCTTTGGTGAAATGGACACCCTTATTGCTTCCCGGTTACGGACACGCCGTGACCATCTCATGTATTTAATTGTTATTGTTTATACCCTGTTATGTTTTGGAAAAAAAAAAAATGTTTAGTCCGGGAGTACTAAAATTCACTAGGGGGGAATGTGGCACCCCAGGGGTCTGGTTTCCACAGTAATAGCAGTATTACGTCTGTGAGCAGGTGGGAGGTCTCCTGGGCAGGAATCCTAAGCATGCCACACCTCCTGCCCAGTCCTGGGAGGGGAAGAACTTCCCCTACATAAACTGGGGCTGAGGCAGGGTTAGAGAGAGGAGTTCCAGACAGAGACGGAGTCTGGTCTGGACACGCAGAAACAGGGACAGATGGACATCAGGAGCTCTGTAGGAGCCAAGGAGAAGCGCCAGGGGCTGGAGCTGTGCAGAGCTCGCCCTGGGAGAAGGTACTAAAACCGGACACAGGAGTCCGAGGCTGTGGGGACTAAGATATACCCAGCAGCAGAATCCATCCGGCAGGGGATTCCAGGTCCTCTGGCCATAAAAGCCCGGAGGCTCAGTCACAACGAAGGGACCAGCACCGCCATCCCGGAGCGGAGGCTAACAGGAGGCCCCAGGTCACCAGCCATACGGGTGAGCACCACACGGTATACCCAGGGACGTGGGCTACTTGTAACCGCCGAAAGCAGGGTAGCCAGGAATGGTACAGACTAACGGGAAGGCCTACAACTCCACCTGGCCAGGGGAACTCCGGCTTACTCGCAGACTAACCAGGCCCCAACTACTAGCCAGTACTCCCGGGGGAATTTGCCTTGTACCATCAGTAAAGGCCCTGAACTGTACCCTCGCGTCTCCGTGCTTCCTTGTCGCACCGTTAGTGCTGGGACATCCTCACCATCACTCCCAACATCACCCACATCCGCTGCCCTGAGGCCATACCTCTCCCGTTGGGGGTTATATCAACATTGCTGCACACCTATACCACCGGCCTCAGCGGTCTGCCCTGCAGCGGCGGTTTCATAACCGCATTCAACGGGTGGAGTAGTCGGACACTAATACCATCATACCAATAACTGCCACTTAGTTTGACCACCCTGGGCGCGGACCGGGTCACCGCCACACGAAGACTACTACCCCCATCGGATCCGGCTCCGGGTATCCCCCGCGCGCACGCGCGCCGCACTACAGCACTGGCCCAGGGGGTGAGTCAACTGACTCATGCAAACAACTCTCCTCTACAGTTAATCTCTGAGTATTTTTCACAGCATGTTTCTTTTTGTATTTCCATTTTCACTACATTGCTTCTCACTAAGATGGCTTATAAATAGCTTTGCTTCAATTACCGATATGCTGATAATACTACTATGGTTCTATCCATTCTCTCACTACAGGACTAAGGCTCAAAAGCTAGAACACCTCTTGGCAGTACTAAGATGGTCCTATGAATTTAAAACAAGATACTAGGTAGAGAAAGAGCTGTGTTGATAAATAAGATTAACCTGCAACATTGTAACAAGATCAAGAAATATATTACAAATTAAGTCTACACTGATTTCTTGTTCTGAAGGTATTATGGAATTACAATATAATAATATTATTACAATATCATAAGATGATCATGTTATGATATAATTAATTAGAAGTACACCAATATCATTTCTCACCAGACACGTTGGCCCCAATTCATTATTTTAATTTTTTTTTTCATAAATTTTTAGTCTTGCGTGATGAAGTGGCGCAAATTCAAAGATGTTTTTTTTTTGTTGTTTTTAGTACAAAGTCACTAGATCCTATCAATAAGTTTTAAAACGTCACGCATTAGTCTTCAAGTGAGCACAACATATAAAAATTATAGATTTTCCATTCTACTAGAGTAGTGGAGTATGATTGAGCAAAAATTTTGTAACATTTAGAAAAGATGCAAATGGTGGATTAGTGAAAGAATAAGATATGTAAGCGAGTAAAACCAAGTTAAAAAAAACTCAAATTAAATAATGAATTAGGAGCAAATAAAAAAGTCATTATTAGAACTATTTTATTCTAGAAAAAAAGATGGAAAAGCAACTACGAATATGAAAAGTCTCTTCATTTTATTAATAAGTATCAGTTATATGCTGTTATTTTAAGATAGCGTCCGTCATTTTAGTATCCTCTTCTAAATGATTATTAGCAGTAATTGGGTATAAAAATTGCAGGCTGAAGGGAAGCGGGTTAGATAACTAGGAACAGCAGTACAGCAGAAACTAGTATTCTATATGTTATTTATCTGGGCTATGTATAACACTATTAATATAGACAAGTCATGCACAACCTTTGGCTTGGGAGCCACAAACAGACACAATCCTATTTTGTTTGGCTCCCAACAGCTGGTCATAGAGAAGTTGGTCTGGTGGCTGCTCACTTTAAGGCCACGGCGCCACTATCAGTATTTGGTCATTATTCGGTCAGTATTTTTTCTCAGGAGTGGGAGACAAAACCAGGAGTGGGTGATAAATGCAGAATTGGTGACTTGTTTCTATTATACCTTTTCTCTGATTGTTCCTCACCTGGTTTTGGCTCCCACTCCTGAGAAAAAAAACTGACCGAATACTGACCAAATACTGATAGTGGGGCCATGGCCTTAATGTCCATATCAGACAGAAAAGGAGTGTTTTGTACCCGGGCATGGTAAATATTTTTGGTGCATTGTGAGGCCATCTAAGGAATCCCATTATCTAAGAAGACTCTTTATTGATTGTATTACTTCCACTTCTATGTTTGTTCCCTCTGTTTCTGCTTCAATCGCTGTGCCTTCTTTTTATTGACATTGCTGGGCAAGAGTGCAGCAATTTGGGTTGTTGTTCTGAGGCTAATGGTGCCGTTCAGATAAGTAGCTTGGAGATTAATTGGTTAACCAGTAGCGTAGCTACCGGGGGGGGCAGAGGGGTCGGTGGCCCCGGGCCCTGTGCTTTGAGGGGGCCCACCTGGAGCTACACTACTGTAACTGTAGCACGCCGATACAGTTACACCCTGGGGCAGAGCAGGGCGACTCGCTGTCCCTGCCCTGCCCGGCAGCCACTATGGGGCCCTTGAGCAGGAGGGGGGGTTCCCAGTGCGCGATGCTCCCTCTCGCATCAGAGAGGTGAGTATTGTGTTTATTTATTTCATTTTCCTATGGGGGGATTATGCTACAGACTTTGCCTATGGGTGTGGTTATGCTACAGACTTTGCCTATGGGGGGTGGATTATGCTACAGACTTTGCCTATGGGGGGGATTATGCTATAGACTCTGCCTATAGGGGGGGATTATACTTCAGACTCTGCCTATGGGGGGATTATACTAAAGACTCTGCCTATGGGGGGATTTTACTACAGACTCTGCCTATGGGGGGGATTATATTACAGACTCTGCCTATGGGGGGGGATTATAGTGTATACTCTGCCTATCGGGGGGATTATACTATATACTCTGCCTATGGGGGGATTATGCTACAGACTCTGCCTATGAGGGGGGATATACTATATACTCTGCCTATTAGTGGTTTATACTACAGACTCTGCCTATGGGGAGTGCATTATACTATATTGAGGACTATCTGGTGCATTAAGCTATATGTAGGGTATTTATATAGTTAGGGTCATACAATGTGGGAGATAATGTGGGGTTTTGCACAGTGTGGGGGCCATCATACAGTGTGGGAGATAATGTGGGGTCTTTGCACAGTCTGGGAGCTATCATACAGTGTGGGAGGTAATGTGGGGTCTTTGCACAGTGTGGGGGCCATCATACAGTGTGGGAGATAATGTGGGGTCTTTGTATAGTGTGGGGGCCATCATACAGTGTTGAAGCCATCATTTTGGAGGCTACTAAGTGGTCAGTATAATGTGTGGGGGGTACTATACAGTGAGGGGGAATTATACTGTGTATAATAGAGAATCACTCTGTGTAGAGGGGAGCTGTACATGGGGGGAGACTCAGGATATTATTAAATGTTAAGTGGGCACTTATCGTTATAGGGGAACTCAGGTTATTGTGGCTGTCAAAGGGGCACACAGAGGGCACTATTACTTTCTAGGGGGCAAAATGTGGGCACTGTTTTCTAGGACACTTACACACAGCATTACTATATTCTAGAGGTAAGTTTTACCATCTAGGGGGCACACAGTAGGTGCAGTAATAGGGACACATACAGCAACAGAGGCTCAGTATTGGGGTATCAGCAGGATGAGGTGTATGTGCAGGTTGGGAATAGATGGGGACGGTGCCTGAAATGTAAGGAGTCAAATATGTTGTTGTAGTAATATCTGAAGACCTGAGACTCTGAGTCCTGGAGGAAGAAGTTGTCGTGTCGGTCTGGGCCAGATGGAAAAGATGGGAAAAGTGAACAATTTAATCAGAAAGATTGTCAGCTGTAAGTTACTATATATACAGTGCCTACAAGTAGTATTCAACCCCCTGCAGATTTAGCTGGTTTGATAAGATGCAAATAAGTTAGAGCCTTCAAACTGCAAACGAGAGTAGGTTTTATGAACAGAAGCATAAATCTTACAAACCAAAAAGTTATGTTGCTCAGTTGAATTTTATTAAATTTTAAACATAAAAGTGTGGGTCAATTATTATACAACCCCTATGTTTAATATTTTGTGGAATAACCCTTGTTTGCAATTACAGCTAATAATCGTCTTTTATAAGACCTGATCAGGCCGGCACAGGTCTGTGGAGTTATCTTGGCCCACTCCTCCATGCAGATCTTCTCCAAGTTATCTAGGTTCTTTGGGTGTCTCATGTGGACTTTATTCTTGAGCTCCTTCCACAAGTTTTCAATTGGGTTAAGGTCAGGAGACTGACTAGGCCACTCCAACACCTTGACTTTTTCCCTCTTGAACCAGGCCTTGGTTTTCTTGGCTGTGTGCTTTGGGTCGTTGTCTTGTTGGAAGATGAAATTACGACCCATCTTAAGATCCTTGATGGAGGAGGGGAGGTTCTTGGCCAAAATCTCCAGGTAGGCCGTGCTATCCATCTTCCCATGGATGCGGACCAGATGGCCAGGCCCCTTGGCTGAGAAACAGCCCCACAGCATGATGCTGCCACCACCATGCTTGACTGTAGGGATGGTATTCTTGGGGTCGTATGCAGTGCCATCCAGTCTCCAAACGTCACGTGTGTGGTTGGCACCAAAGATCTCGATCTTGGTCTCATCAGACCATAGAACCTGGAACCAGTCTGTCTGAGAGTCCTCCAAGTGATCATGAGCAAACTGTAGATGAGCCTTGACATGACGCTTTGATAGTAAAGGTACCTTACGGGCTCGTCTGGAACGGAGACCATTGCGGTGGAGTACGTTACTTATGGTATTGACTGAAACCAATGTCCCCACTGCCATGAGATCTTCCCGGAGCTCCTTCCTTGTTGTCCTTGGGTTAGCCTTGACTCTTCGGACAAGCCTGGCCTCGGCACGGGAGGACACTTTCAAAGGCTGTCCAGGCCGTGGAAGGCTAACAGTAGTTCCATAAGCCTTCCACTTATGGATGATGCTCCCAACAGTGGAGACAGGTAGGCCCAACTCCTTGGAAAGGGTTTTGCACCCCTTGCCAGCCTTGTGACCCTCCACAATCTTGTCTCTGATGGCCTTGGAATGCTCCTTTGTCTTTCCCATGTTGACCATGTCTGAGTGCTGTTCACAAGTTTGGGGAGGGTCTTAAATAGTCAGAAAAGGCTGGCAAAAGAGATCTTTAATCCACACATGTGAAGCTCATTATTCTTGGTGCCTGAACTACTTCTTAATACTTTTGGGGGACCAAACAGAATTCTTGTGGTTTGAGGGGTTGAATAATAAATGACACTCTGAATTAACTTTTAACGTTTTTAAAAAAAACAAAACAAAAAAAAATTTGCTGCAGTGCATTTCCCACTTCCAGGCTGATCTACAGTACAAATGTCACAATGCCAAGTTAATTCCGCATGTGTCAACCAGCTAAATCTGCAGGGGGTTGAATACTACTTGTAGGCACTGTAACTGTACTGTAATCTCTTATATGTTCTGCAGGACTGGCATCTATCAATATATGTCACCATATGGCAGTATCAGTGCTGGTCTTTGTATAGAGATTATTTTTAGTAACAACACGGTCATCTGCTGAGGTTCTCCTACAACCACTTTCTGGGTGCGCCACTATAGTTGTAATTAGGGTTACCTGGCTAGTGACACACTCAGAAGTTTCGCCCCCCCCCTGAACCAAAACCTTAGCTACGCCTCTGTGGTTCACATAGTTCTATGAGCCCTGGGCAAGTCTCACATTATTTAATTCCCTAATGTTCTACCAGTTGCCAATTATAAGCTCTGTTAGACCTGGTTTCAGGTAATCGACAACCTCTAACCTGCTAAGTTGTTTTCTGCTCTTTGACCTCAGCTGGTATTTTGTCAACCCTTTCGCCTGACATTTCTGTTCATGTTCCAGATCTCCTGATATTGCTGCAGCTTCCCAACCATCCTCTTTCAGCCTGCTCTTTTAGCCAGTAGCCTGACAGTGGAAGCCCTTTTAAGAACTGCCAGGCTACCAAGAACAGTGTGAGTAGTACAGAATTCATATAATCCATCAAACTCAATCTGACAGGTGCCCCGCCCCTATCAAAGTGTATCAAACTGTCTAACCCCTCCCCTTTTGCAGAGTGTGACCCCGCCCCTATGCCCCAATGAAATTGATAGTGTTATATTAGTGTATCAATTAAAATTGATAGGGTGCATTATCAAATCATTTAATTTTGATTAATTGATTTGATAATGTTACTATCAATTAATTGCCCGATTATTAACCTGTTGTTGTACTGCACAATAAATTTGATTTGATAGTGGCATATTATGTATGATACTATCAAATTTGATATGATTCGCAATATTATATGTCAGTGTGATTCTCCAATTTTACATTCAAACGAAATTGGCCGGGCACATTATATATATGGCCGACTCATAACTACTCCCAAGTATTAAAAGTATGCGCTTTATACAGTTTGTGAAAAAATGAAAGACGCTTTATAAGTTTTGTTAAAAAAATAGAAAGTATCAGACACATCACATTTCAGTCAAATTACAGCTGGATATAAGGCATTACAATAACATGCCTTATATATGTGACATGCTGAAGTAGTGCTGTTGCAGAGTGTGACATGTAGAAGTAGTGCTGTTGCTTTAAAAGCATTCAGCAACTATTAGAAGTAATACAAGCACATGAGACAGGAAGTGTTGTGCTCCAGAAGCATCCAGCAACTAGAGAGGTTAACACAGTCACAGGAAAAGGGGAGTGTTTTAGCAGAGCCCCAGGGGGATTGTGGGGAAGTTGTTTACTGTCTGGCTGGAGCCCAAGAGAAAGGTGGTGTGTGTGTTCTGTATCTCACAGAAGCGCCTCTGCAAGTGAAAAGGATTCAAGTCAGGAGTGAAGCTAAGCACAGGTCAGGTAGAGTTCCTGAAATAACCGTGCAGAGTATTGTCAGGCAGAAAGATGAGCACTGGAAGAAATAATTTCACAGGGATCATGTCCCTCAGCGAAACCTTCCCCCCTCCTCCATCTCACTGTGCTGTAAAGAATGCTGTGTTCATTAATGTGCATTTTCTTTAGAACTGTGCTGTTCTGTACTACTGGGAAGACTGTGAACTGCTGTGCTGCTAAGGAAACTGTACTGTTTGTCACTGGCGCCTGTTGCTCATAAGACTTAACTTGCACTGGCTGTGCGGCTTCTTATTAAATGCTACTGTTCTACCGTTTATGAGGACTCAAGTGTGTCTGGTCAGCAAGTGAAACAACCTACGTGTCTGTGCCTGAGGGTCAATACCCCTGTGTGCCTGAGAGAAGCTGCAGCACATGGTCTGTGGTCGCCCTGAGTAACGGTTCCCCCTGGATTCCAAAGAATTCATGTAACCTGTCTCACCCCTATCTGAACCTAGCGACGTGCGTGTAACAATTAGACACACCAAAAGGGAGATAAAGAAAAGGAAGACACCAAACTTCTCTTTCCACAGCTCAAACCTCCATACCAATACCAAGATATAGCAAGCTATCACTGGCAACTACCCAAACTAAGAGGTGAGTACTTATACTAGAGGACAGTAGAGAAATCAGAACAGCTGAGATAACCGAGGACGGAAAGCTTTAGGAGACAAACAGAATTGCTTAACCCTTGCAACAAAAGAACATAGGGAAATCTGCACAACTAACTGGAAATCAAGCGTGAGTGTAGCCAAACGCTGCAATCTTCTAACCCCTGAAATAGAGGAGACCATTCTCTGTCATGGTATCCCCATGACAGTACCTCCCTCCTAAGAGGGCGCTCCAGGCCCTCAGGGTCAGGTTTGTCTGGATATGAGACATGAAAGGACAGAACCAACTTGATCACATGAACATCAGACACTGAGAGCTACATTCTCTCTTCTGGCCTGAAACCCTTCCAATACAATAAATACTGATGTGACCTGCGTACCAAGCAGGAATCAATAATTATGGCTATCTGAAACTCCAGATTCCTATTAACAATGATGGGGAAGGGGGTGGCAGAGCTGGTTCTGAGGAAGTAATATATTTTTTGAGAAGTCATCGGTGAAACACACTAGGGATTTTGAAGGTAGGTGGCAAGGCAAGGTGAAATGCTACTAGGTTGATTATGGAAAATATCTTATAGGGTCAGATGAACCTGGGTACCAGTTTCCAAGAAGGAACTTTCAATTTAAAGTCCTTAGAAGACAATCACACCAAATCATCAACACACAGGTCCAGACTAGCCAAGCGCTTCCGATCAGCCATACTCTTATATTTGGAACCCATCATCCTCAAATTATTAAGATCCCTCCTCCACATAGAGGTAATAGACAATGAAGAAAACCGCTCCTCCCCAGGAACTCCTGTAGAACAATTTCCATTAAAGGTGCAGAAAGGATGAAAATCATATGCTCCAAAGACTGTGGACTTGCCTTTAGATTCATGACAAGGGCTATTCACTGTGAACTCAGCTAAGGGTAAATAAGAAACCCAATCCACTTCAGATATGTCTCAAGATTCTGATTCACCCGTTTAGTCTGACCTTTAGACTGTGAATGAAAGGCAGACAAAAATTAGATGAATCCCTAAACAAACACAAAATGCCTTCCAAAACGTTTAAATAAATTGGGTCCCATGATCAGAACCAATATTAGAGGAGTACATGAAGTTTCATAATCTATCTCATTAATGAAAACTTGTGCCAAAGTTTTAGCATTTGGAAGTGCGAGTAACATAATAAAATGAGCCATTTTGCTAAATCTATCCACAACCTTTAATATTACCATTTTTCCCCCAGACAAGGGCAGATCAATGATAAAATCCACCAACAGGTGAGTCTATGGTCCACAAAGAAAAGACAAAGGTTAGAGAACCCCAGACGGACGAGTATGTTTTTTTTTCGAATACACACAAGTATTGCAAGATGAGACATAATCCCAAACATCCAGCTGCAACCTTGACCACCAAAAACGATGAGAGAGTAGATCCGTGGTAGTTTTACTACCTGGATGTCCCGCAAGAACCGAATCATGATGTTCATTTAATACTCTAACTGGAGGTTCAAGCAATTTACCTGGAGGACAAGCGGCAGGGGCGTCCTCCTGGGCTTCTACGACCTCCTTCTCAAGATCCGAACATTTTGCAGAAATGACGACTCCTCTCTGCAAAATGGGATCAGTTTCACCACCACTACCTTCCCCCGGAAAACAACGGGACAATGCATCAGCTTTAACGTTTTTAACTCCAGGATGATAAGTCACAATAAAGTTAAACCTGGTGAAAAACAAAGACGACTGAGTACCGGGTGTGAGAGAAAAATCCCAGGCTTGGGAGTCACCCTGAAGAAGGGAGATGATCCCCACCCACTGTTCCTCTGTACCCAAATAATTAATCATATCTCCTTCTCTATTACCTCCCCACCTGATCTGCCAACCTGCTCCTCAACTTCAGATCTGTCCTACTCAAACATAAAAGAAGCCGGCCGCTCTTGTTCTCCCACCTGCTCTCCCTCTCTCTTCTTCTTCTCACTGCTGGTGACATATCTCCCAATCCTGGAACCCCACAGCTTACGCCCTTCAGGAACTCCCCCTACTATGGATCCCAACCAAATACAAACTACCGCAATATCCCCTACGTTAAACCTATGCCCTTGACGCCCACCCCCCTGCTCCCTCTCTCTGGAGCACTCTGAAATGCCCGCCCTGTTTGCAATAAGCTACATGTTATTCACGACCTCTTTACTTCTTGTAATCTCTCCTTCCTGGGCATCACCGAAACATGGCTGATGCCCTCCGACACTACCTCCCCTGCTGCACTGTGTTACGGTGGCTTGCACTCCACCCACACTCCTCGCCTTGGTAACAAACATGGTGGAGGAGTGGGTTTTCTCCTTTCTGACAACTGCACCTCTAACCCAAACCCACCTCTACCTTCCCTCATCTTCCCTTCTTTTGAAGTCCACTCTGTCGGCATCTACTCTCCCTCCAACCTCCAAATGGCTGTCATATACAGACCTCCGGGCCCGGTCACTCCCTTTATTGACCAATTCTCCACCTGGCTTCTCCACTTTCTCTCTGCTGACATTCCCACCATCATCATGGGCGATTTCAATATCCCCACTGACACACACCAGTCAGCAGCCTCCAAACTTCTGTCACTCACTTCATCTTTTGGACTACTCAGAGGTCCTCCTCAGCCACGCACACAGACGGACATACACTGGACCTTATCTTCACCCAACTCTGCTCCCTATCTAACCTTTCAATCTCCCTCCTCCCCCTATCTGACCATCATTACTCACTTTCTCATCCCTGTCCTCCTCACTTGTCACCCATGTTCATGAACTAGCACACCCCCGCAGAAACCTTGCACATCTAGACATTCACGCACTCTCTGACTCTATTCTACCACTGACATCCATATCTTCACTTCACAACACAGACAGCACCACTGCTTTCTACAATGCCACTCTCGCATTCGCTATTGACTCAGTCGCCCCTCTTGTGTATGTCAGAGCGCGATGAATCAATAGACAATAACCTCACCAAAAAGCTTCAGCAAGCGTCCAGGGTTGCAGAGCGGCATTAGAACAAAACACATTCGCAAGATGATTTCACTGCATTCAAACAAGCAACACTCGCATTCAAATCAGCCCTCACCTCTGTCAAACAGGCCTACTTCACAACCCTTACATCTTCTTTATCCTACAACCCCAAACAGTTATTCAATACTTTTAACTCCCTCCTCCGACCTCCACTGCCCCCTCCGACCTCCCTCATGACTGCTGAGCAGTTTGACACACACTTCAAAAACAAGATTGACCAAACAAGGCAAGCCTTCATTGTCCGACCACCACAACCCCTTTGTTTTCCAGACCATTGTCCTTCCCCCATAACTTCCCTCTCCAACATCACTGAAGGAGAGTTTACCCACTTCCTCTCCAAATCACACCTCACCACTTGTGCACTTGACCCCATCCCATCCCACGTCCTCCTCAACCTCACTCCCACATTCATCCCATCCCTTTACCCATCTCTTCAACCTATCACTAACTTCTGGTACCTTCCCCTCTGCTTTCAAACATGCCACAATCACGCCTATCCTCAAAAAGCCATACCCTCGGCCCAACCGCTTTGTTCAGCTATCTCCCCATATCGCTGCTCCCATTCGCTTCCAAACTCCTTGAGCAACATATTCACTCTGAACTTTCCTCCCATTTATCATCTAACTCTTTCTTCGACAAACAACAATCTGGCTTCCGTCCCTACCATTCCACCGAAACTGCCCTTACCAAAATTACTAATGACTTACAGCCAAAGCTAACAGACAATTCTCCATACTCCTCCTTCTAGACCTGTCCTCTGCCTTCGACACAGTTGACCACTGCTTCCTACTACAGATTCTCTCTTTCTTTGGTGTCAAAGATCTTGCCCTATCCTGGATCTCCTCATACCTTTCCAACCACACTTTTAGTGTCTCCCACTCCCACACTACTTCCTCATCCTGCCCTCTCTCTGTTGGAGTCCCTCAAGGCTCTGTTCTAGGACCCCTACACTTCTCCATCTATACCCTTGGCCTGGGACAGCTCATAAAGTCCCATGGTTTCCAGTACCACCTGTACGCTGATGACACCCAGATCTACCTCTCTGGCCCAAATGTCACCTCTCTGCTGTCCAGAATCCCAGCGTGTCTATCAGCCATTTCCTCCTTCTTCTCCTCTTACTTCCTCAAACTCAATGTGGACAAATCTGAACTCATCATCTTTCTTTCATCTCGCGTATATTCCCCACCTGACCTTTCTATAACAATAAACGATATCACACTTACCCCTGTACCGGCATTCCGCTGCCTCGGAGTAACCTTCACATCCAAGCCCTCGCCACCTCCTGTCGCCTCCAGCTCAAAAATATTTCCAGAATCCGTCCTTTCCTCAACCCTGAATCTACTAAACTGCATGTGCATGCCCTTCCAACATCCTCCTCTGTGGCCTACCTGCTAACACTCTCGCACCTCTCCAGTCTGTCCTTAACTCTGTTGCCCGACTAGTTCATCTCTCTCCTCACTACTCCTCTGCTACCCACCTTTGCAAATCTCTTCACTGGCTCCCAATTGCCCAGCGTATCCAGTTAAAACTACTAACACTGACCTACAAAGCAATCCATAACCTTTCTCCTCCGTACATCTCTGAACTGATATCCCGATATATTCCCTCACGTAATCTCCGGTCCTCCCAAGACCTCCTTTCTCCTCCACACTTATTCGTTCCTCACCCAACCGCCTCCAAGACTTCTCCAGAATATCCCCCATCCTCTGGAACTCTGTGCCTCAACATGTCCGACTATCCGCCACATTCGGATCCTTCAGACAACGCATCTCTTCAAGAAAGCTTACAACTTGCAATGACCACGCTGCCACATCACCACCACTGCCAGAGCTGCTGCAACCCCCCAACCTACTGTCTCTTTCCCCATCCTGTAGCATGTAAGTGTAGCACCCTGAGGATTCGGCTGCTACAGGGGTATTGCACCTCAACCCAGAGGTGTGATATTCCACTCCCGGGTAAGGAAGGAGTGTGGAACTGAGCTCAGATAGACTGCATGCACTACATACATCCCATTCCAGAGGAGCAGGCCGACGGCACTCCCACTTAGAAATGTGCAGGTGCGACCGAGCCTGTTCCTGGCTGGAGTGGGAGGGGGGAGGAACATCCCATGTAGTGTAGGGGCAGATAGGGGGAGCAGTCTGGGTAGTGGTAGGAGCTCATTGGGTGCTGGTCACCTGAGCTCACACATAGAGGGATATATAAGGAGGGCACCAACTTAGATCAGGGTCAGACGCAGAGAGTCAGTCAGCTGCAGAGGACAAGCCTGCAGAAAGAGAGAGAAAGAAACAACAGCCCTGGAGAGAGAGTGGAGTGAAGAAAGACCCAGAGGGGGACAAAGAAGGGACCCAAGAACCCAAATAAGAACACCGGGTGAGGAGTCAGCAAGAGGGTACCGGAACCCAAGCTGGTGGGGGCAAAGACATTCCCCAGCCAGAGACCGGAGACCGTGGGCAGTGTCTGTCACGGTCACCCACTACATTCACCCTGAAGGCACACCACATGGAGGGTCAGGGAACCTGAGGCCAAAGGTTGCCCAACAGAAGGCCCGAGGGAGCTGGATTTAGGTGAATCACTGGTGGGGACGGCTGAAGTAAGGACAGAGGGAGAGCTCAGGGCCACGCTCCGGACTTGTTTGGGGGTTGGCCGGATCCAGGACCTGGTGGACGCAGCACGGCTCGGGAGGTCACTTGGAGCTAGAGTGACCAGGAACATCTGCAGTAAGTAAAGACCCTTAACTGCACTACCCGAGTCTGTCATCATTACCGGCTGCACCGCACCACCACAACCCCCATCCTCTGCGCCTGTCCCCTCTGAGGCTATACCCCTCCCGTTGGGGGTTATCCCACCAAGCTGCGCACCCACCATCAGCCTCAGCGGACCCTGCTGCAGCGGCGGCCACAGTGACCGCATCACAACGGGTGGCGTAGTCGACACAACGAACTTTAATAACATCAGTAAAGACTGCCACATAACACTGAGCTTGACGCCCTGGGCACGGGACCGGGTCACAGCCGCTCGGAGACTACAACCCCCCATCTGATCCGGTGCCGGGTATTCCCCTCAGAAAGGAATATGTCACAGGGGGCGCGTCAACTTTGGCGTAGTCGGCAGGATTACGTGCCCGCAACACCCGGGTACTGCGTGCCTGAAGAAAAGTGCAAGTTTACCTCAGAAAGAAGACTCCTGCCGGTTCCGGAGGGTCCACGCCATCGGACTCCATCACCAGTCGTTTCCCGCCGATTGTCCGCCATTTCCAGCTTGTTCCCGCCATCTGCAGAGTTTCCCGCCACTGGGCGACGCTTCCCGCCAAAACCGCAGATTTCCCGCCTTGGAAGAGCAGCGGACGCCATTATGGGCGTGCCAAAGGAGGGCAAGAGGCCACCTCCCATCGTGGGCCAGGACAGAAAATGGCGCCAAAAGTGGAAACCGCCCCCACCAACAGAGACTGTGATGCTGGAGGTGTCTGTCAGCGTGAAAGAACTACCCCTGGAGCTGACAGTCACCGAGTTGCCCCGGGACCGCCCTCTAAGTGGGAGGAGACGAAAGAGAAGAGAAAAGATGGGTGTCGCTTGGAGCAGTCTAGAACGAGCGCACCCGGAGGCAAGGTGTCCAGAGCAAGAGCACCCGGAGTCGAGAAGAGGAAGAGTAGACCCGGGAATGGAGCGGCAGCAGAGCAGCACCGGCCCGCTGGCCAGGAGCCTGCAGAAGGAAGAAAGAGGAGAGCAGAGCAGCACCGGCCCGCTGGCCAGGAGCCTGCCGGAAGCAGAGCAGAGCAGCACCGACCCGATGGTCAGGAGCCTGCTAGAGTCAACAACCCCGCTAGGCTTAGCGGAGATCCTGGCGCAGCTTCCCCGAGATCGGGAGTGCGCGCGGAGTGCCCTGGAGGGCCTCGCGGGAAGGATGGCCCGAGTGCAGAGGGAGATCCTGGCGGAGTGGGGCCGGGAGATGGCCCAGCAAGCTGGAATCCGTCCACGGAACCCGCTCCCTTGGAAGAAGACACCGACTACCTCTGCGGATGACGCGGGAGGACCCAAGGCCGGAGACGGCGCAGAAGAGGGAGCGAGACGTATGGCAGCAGGTAAGGGGGACGCCTATACCCCATACCGGAAGACCGCTTACCTGCCCCAGCTCCCCGTCGCAGAGCCCGAAGGTCCCCCTGCCGTACCCGAGACCGCCATGACACCGCCACCGACTAGGCCCCGACCGGAAGCCGCCGTCGCGACCCCGGTGACGTCACGCGTTGTGACCCGGAGCGTGGCGCAGGAAGAAGAGCCTCCGGCCTGGTCACAGGGCCTAGCGTTTCCGGGCGCCGCATCCAAAGCAGAGCCATCTACCTCCGCGGAGCCTCCGGCCTGGTCGCAAGGCCAGGTAACCCAGGGCGCCGCCGTCCTAACGGTGCCCTTCACCTTCCAGGTGCCCCAGGCCTGGCCGCAAGGCCTGGGCAACCCGGGCGCCATCACCACCGCGCCCGCGCCCGCAATACCAAGGGTGCCACACCTGGGGGAGGACCTCTTCGGCCAGCTCACATGCCCGGACGGGCGGCCCTTCATCTGGCCCGAAGGGTACCCTGAGCTAGAGCGGCAGCAAAAACTAGGGCCCTTGTGTGAGCCCCTAATCCCGGCTCCGAAGCCCGTGACTCGGGTCTCGCCTCCACTCGAGGAAGCCCAGTTCGTGTGGGACCCCACGGGAGAAGATTTGATGGGGTTCACCGGAGAGACTCGGGCAGCTGCAGCAGAGCGTACCGAGTGTTGCCGTCAACAGCTGGCAGAGTTCAAGAGAGAGCGGGAGGAGAGGCGGGCCAGAGAGCAATGGGCCCGGACCCGCAGCGCGGAGCAAAAGAGTCGGACCAGAAGGGACCCCTATGCAGCAGATCGTCCCCGTACCATCGGGACGGTAATAAAGTTTAATGCGCAGCATGGGTGGGGCTTCATAAAGGACCGGAACACCATGGGTGACGTCTTCGTTACCCGACGGGATGTCGAGTCTCACCTGCCAGAGGGTCACAAAGGCCGTGACCTCTACGTCGGTGACGAGGTAACGTTCACCCGGCACAAGTGTGCCAAGGGACCTTACGCCCTCCACGTGCATCGCCTGACAGAGGAGGAGTTGCGGTGTAGGGAGGAGGAGCCAGAAGACCCGGACGGGTTCAAGGCTAGAAGGTACTATGACTGAAATAGTACAAAGGAGATGTAAAAAGTTACCCGTCGGGGTACACAAGTAACCGTGGCTGCTTTAAAGTTTAGTCCCCGTTGGGACCAGTGAACAGTTAAATCCGTGTGTCCCCTACCCAAACCAGGCTGAGGACTGTGAGCAGCCATCCCATTCCCTTTACCTGGCCGGGGACTGAGAACGGCCAAAACTTCCCTGTACATAGTTGCGCTTCCTAAGGCGCCCCCTACTGGTTTTATGAGAAACTGATTATCAAAAGACTGTCGCACTTTACCTGGTCACGAGTTGCACGGTGACCAGAGGAGGAAGAAAGAAAGAGACGACGAGAATGTTATAATGATGTCTATATGAAAAAGTTATATATATATAATATTTTGTATGTTTTATATGTTTATAAAAATTTGTATGTTTTGGTGTTTTTGTCTTTGCAGCCCGAGGACGTGCTGTGATTTACCAGGGGGGAATGTAGCACCCTGAGGATTCGGCTGCTACAGGGGTATTGCACCTCAACCCAGAGGTGTGATATTCCACTCCCGGGTAAGGAAGGAGTGTGGAACTGAGCTCAGATAGACTGCATGCACTACATACATCCCATTCCAGAGGAGCAGGCCGACGGCACTCCCACTTAGAAATGTGCAGGTGCGACCGAGCCTGTTCCTGGCTGGAGTGGGAGGGGGGAGGAACATCCCATGTAGTGTAGGGGCAGATAGGGGGAGCAGTCTGGGTAGTGGTAGGAGCTCATTGGGTGCTGGTCACCTGAGCTCACACATAGAGGGATATATAAGGAGGGCACCAACTTAGATCAGGGTCAGACGCAGAGAGTCAGTCAGCTGCAGAGGACAAGCCTGCAGAAAGAGAGAGAAAGAAACAACAGCCCTGGAGAGAGAGTGGAGTGAAGAAAGACCCAGAGGGGGACAAAGAAGGGACCCAAGAACCCAAATAAGAACACCGGGTGAGGAGTCAGCAAGAGGGTACCGGAACCCAAGCTGGTGGGGGCAAAGACATTCCCCAGCCAGAGACCGGAGACCGTGGGCAGTGTCTGTCACGGTCACCCACTACATTCACCCTGAAGGCACACCACATGGAGGGTCAGGGAACCTGAGGCCAAAGGTTGCCCAACAGAAGGCCCGAGGGAGCTGGATTTAGGTGAATCACTGGTGGGGACGGCTGAAGTAAGGACAGAGGGAGAGCTCAGGGCCACGCTCCGGACTTGTTTGGGGGTTGGCCGGATCCAGGACCTGGTGGACGCAGCACGGCTCGGGAGGTCACTTGGAGCTAGAGTGACCAGGAACATCTGCAGTAAGTAAAGACCCTTAACTGCACTACCCGAGTCTGTCATCATTACCGGCTGCACCGCACCACCACAACCCCCATCCTCTGCGCCTGTCCCCTCTGAGGCTATACCCCTCCCGTTGGGGGTTATCCCACCAAGCTGCGCACCCACCATCAGCCTCAGCGGACCCTGCTGCAGCGGCGGCCACAGTGACCGCATCACAACGGGTGGCGTAGTCGACACAACGAACTTTAATAACATCAGTAAAGACTGCCACATAACACTGAGCTTGACGCCCTGGGCACGGGACCGGGTCACAGCCGCTCGGAGACTACAACCCCCCATCTGATCCGGTGCCGGGTATTCCCCTCAGAAAGGAATATGTCACAGGGGGCGCGTCATAAGCCCGCAAGGGCAGGGTCCTCTTCCCCCTGTACCAGTCTATCATTGTTAGTTCATTTACTGCAAGTGATATCTGTATTTTGTATGTAACCCCTTCTTTTGTACAGTACCATGGAATCAATGGTACTATATAAATAAATAATAATAATAATACCCAAGGAATGCGATCGAAGCCTAAAGTACAGTTTACAGGCATCCCTAAAAACCACAAACATGTCCCAACCTCCAGAGAACCTATCTGGCAAACCCAATTTAGGCTCAGACAGGGATTTCCCAGAAGTTGAGGCCACCAAACCTGGGATTTGTGGTGGGCTCTGCAATATCACAGAACGCAGGTCTGCCACCTCCAGTGCCAGATTTTGCAGCTGATCTGCCAGAGCAGTGACAGGGTCCATCGTAGACCTGAATAAGGTGAGGCCAGTGATCATCTCTGCATGACAGACCAGACTTTCCCCAGCGGGGCAAGGCCTAGTACCTACCAGATAGTCACCTGCTCTCTGATGGCGAGGTGAGACTTGGCTGTCAGCAGACACCAAGCACCACTCCAGAGCTGTTCCTGGATGCTACGCTCCACCAAAGAGCCAGACAGCACACGGCTAGACAGATGGAAAGGGGAGCACTAACAGCAGGAAAAGGTAAGGCGAGCAACCCCTGAAACTTGCCCTGTGCAACCCTGAGCTCCCTGACGCCCATAGATGGGTTCTTTCACCCCATGCGGCAATCGCGTTCCTATCCCTGTCTTACCCTAAGCTCAGCACTGGCTAGTGTGAGAGGCAGCAGGAACACTAGTCCTGCTCTATGATCTAAACACAAAGAGAAACAGACAAGGGTAAAGAAAACAGCAATCACTCAATGCGCATCAATTCTACAGAAAGGTATAAAGGGACAGGAAGGATTAGACACACCAAAAGGGAGATAAAGAAAAGGAAGACACCAAACAAACTTCCAAACAGCAATCTTCGGAGACAATTCCTAAACGACTTCTCTTTCCACAGCTCACACCTCCATTCTGATACCAATATATAGCAAGCTATCACTGGCAACTTCCCAAGCTAAGAGGTGAGTACTTATACCATTGGAAAGTTGAGAAATCAGAACAGCTGAGATAACCCAGGATGGAAAGCTTTAGGAGACAACCAGAATTGCTTAGCCCTTGGAACAAAAGAACAAGAGAAATCTGCACAGCTAACTGGAAAGCAAAGCAGATCCAACCAGTGCAAGCGTGCGTGTAGACAAACGCTGCCTTCTTCTGACCCCTGAAAAAGAGGAGACCACTCTCTGTTACGGTATCCCCATGACAGTTACAATCATAAGTGATCGCTATTTTTGATGACAGTGCAGATAAAGCCTCTTTGTACACCTACATGAGTATCTGAGACTTGCAGTATTATTGGATGACACAGAAAACTAGTAACTTTTCTATAAGTAACTAAAAAAAATCCTCCCTAGTCCTGGAAAAACCCTTTAGCACATGTTTTGTGACAGATACACATTAATAACGCCACTTTTCTGGGAATAAAGCTTTTGATTATATTACTCGGCATTGGCCACTTTGGAGCTACAATCTTCACCATGTATTTTACAGCTATTTCCTATAATGCCTTATAATACCTAGCAAATATACTCCTCTAGAAATGGAGCATTTACCTCAGAGATGCTGTTTTTCATAAATCCTTGTTTCACCCCTTTCCAGTCACATGTACACTTGCAGCTAAGATCAGAGATAAGTGGGAAACTATTACCTAATAAATGATAGAAAAAAAAGTAAATCCACAGCAGATACAGTTTTTTTTTTACTTTACGCCATAATTTTTACCCAAGAAACAATTTTTTGAGATGTCAACTATTGGCAGTTAGGACCACAGTCTCGACTCCATTTTTAGTGTTGAGATGGTAGAGCAAGGGCAGTGATCAAAACACAGGCTCCGTCCAGAATACTGTATGGAAGAGATATTACCGAGCTGTAGACTTTCTGGGGCCAATTCATCCTTTGCATTTTATTGAAGTAACTTTTCTTTTTTTTTTCTTTTGTTATTCGCTGATGCATTTTGTGCCCAATTCTTCAAAATGGTGCACATGGTTCAGGAATTTGTTGCAAAATCAAAAATGTAATTTATTTTTGTCTTTCACCAGTTTTTGCATCTTTTTAGCACCAAAAGTCGCAAATGCTTTAAAAAGTCACACATTTGTCTAAAAATGTGGCAAATTGAAAACTCTGATGGAAACTTACTCGAGGCAGGGATTAGAGAGATGTGCCAAAAAATTGCAGCATATTACTGAGCCATTATGCTGTGCTAGAAGCAATGTTTCTAGGTAATGTTGTCTAATGATGGTGCATGCTGCCTTATGAAAAAGGTGTCTGACATATGGAAATACAGTAGGACGTATTTAATTTAATAGATATATAGAGTTGGTGTATATAAATTTTAAGGACCTGATCCAGTGACCACTTTAGAGCCTTGAGAACTGACTCCTACCTGATGGCATCTGTAGCCTTCTTTTGATTAGCCGGCCTGGCGCGACATCACATATGCATCATGCTACAACGATGGCGTCACGCCAGGCCAACTAATCAAAGGAAGAAATGCGGATGCCCGCAGGACGTAGGTTGTTCTCAGGGCTCTCATCCAGCAGCCACCAATTATGGAAATGGCCAAGGGACCAGGACTTGCGAATCGATTCACACTAACTCCAATTCAATATTATGGCTCTTGAAGTTTAAATTAAACTTCACGGTCCCTCTTGTGCATGAGACCTTGGGCAGACCCATAATCACATGTCTCATGTAGGTTTCATAACCTCCTGATGAGATGATTATACACATGCATAACTTTTGTGTTTCAAGACTGTTGACTTCAATAGAAAATAAAAGATTAAAAATTTAAATCCCAAAAAATTATTAACAGGAAATAGCCTTATTTAATCTTATGCCTCCACAAAAGTGCAATTGTCAAATTATTAAATGTGCTAAATAACGCTAATAGACTCTACATCTGTGCACTTAGCCAAATGTATATGCCAGGAAAAACTCCACCATATATACTATGTGCAGAATTATGAGTTAAGTGACTATTTCGAACATATTATAATTTTTATTCAGATTTTACAACTCCGAGCTGTATAAACTTGAATTTCTTATTGGATAAAGCAGATCAGGTGATGTGTATTCGTGTATTAAGGAGAGTGCGGCCTAAGGATTTCAATGCCCTTTATCAAGATGTGCAGAATTATTAGGCAGCTTGTTTTCCTCAGGCAATATGGAACAAAAAAGAAATTTACCTGACTCTGAAAAGTAATAAATTGTTTTAAGCCTTACAGAGGGATGCAGTACTCTTGAAATTGCTAAGTAGAGATGAGCGGTGTTCGACTAGAACTGTTTGCCAATCTCAAATTCGAGCTGTTTTGGGTGGTGTTCGAGTCATTCGACGAACGCGAATGATTTTCAAAAAATTCGGCTGTTCGAGGTTATGTTCGATAACTGTTCGTGCACCAAAAGCGTGTCCTGCATGTCTGGCGCTATTTAGAGCACCAATCATGCAGGGATTGTCTGCCACTCACTGTAATGCTCAGCCATGGTGGTTGTGGCATTACAGTGGTTGCCCAAATCGATGGGAACAGTGCTCACAGTGAAACATGAAAAGCCGGCAATTCAGCAGCGGCATACACCGGTACCGACAATTTAGAACAGAAAGAATAGAGTATCACACATAGATTAGATAGATAGAAACATGTCAGTCACATATATAAGAAGTACAGTGACAGTGTTGGTTACTGTACTTGTCATTTAGTGTTAAAGGATTTATTAAAAAAAATATTAGTGTTTTCATGCTAACCCCATAGTCAAAGTTTAAAAAAAACACAAACACCCAGAATAAAGTCCTTTAATTGAAATAAACACACAATTCTTTATTGTTATAAATTAAACCATACTTACCATCTCCCCATTCCAGCTGAAGCCAATGTCTTCTGCAATAAAAGTAAAATAATAAAGCAACATCATCTTTACCTTTCCATGGTTCCCACGACAGCTACATTCATATGACAGGCTGAATCGCAGCCAAAAGCTGCCATCCAGCTTGCCATGCCGCAGACACTGAGAAGCTTAGGCATGCTTGTGCTCCTCAGTGTCTGGCTGTGACGGCATCCAGATGAGCCGAGGTCATGTCCAATGAACTCAGCGCACCTCATGCACGTCACTGACAGCGTGAGAGAATTCTCCTGCTGAAGCGCTGAGCGCAGGAGAATTTTCCCACGCTGTCAGTAACATGCATGAGGTGAGCTCATGTCCAATGAACTCAGCTCACCTCATGCACGTCACTGACAGCGTGGGAGAATTCTCCTGCGCTCAGCGCTTGAGCAGGAGAATTCTCCCACGCTGGGATGGCATTGAGATGACAGGCTGGATCACAGCTGAGCGCTGTCATCCAGCTTGTCATCCTTCAGAGACACTGAGGAGCACAAGCATGCCTGCGCTCCTCAGTGTCTGCGGCATGGCAAGCTGGATGGCAGCTTTCGGCTGCGATCCAGCCTGTCATGTGAATGTAGCAGAGCTGAAGCTGTCGTGGGAACCATGGAAAGGTAAGGATGATGTTGCTTTATTATTTTACTTTTATTGCAGAAGACATTGGCTTCAGCTGGAATGGGCGTGATAGTAAGTATGGTTTAATTTAGAACAATATAGAATTGTGTGTTTATTTCAATTAAAGGACTTTATTCTGGGTGTTTGTGGTTTTTTTAACTTTGACTATGGGGTTAGTAATGGGGGTGTCATATAGACGCCTCTCCATTACTAACCTGGGCTTGATGTCAGCTGGCATTATAAGCTGACATCAACCCCAGCCCTATTACCCCACTGCCACCGCTACAGGGCAGTGGGAAGAGCGAGGCTAAGTGCCAGAATTGGCGCATCCTATGGATGCGCCATTTCTGGGGCGGCTGACGGCGGGCCACATCCGGCCCTTTGACCGCTTCTGTGTGGCCCGCTGACACAGTCAGCCAGACGCAGGAGAAAGCCTGAGCTATTATCTTACTCAGACTCAGCATTCTGATTGTAGCTCCGCCCCCCTGTGGATGCCATCTTCTCATTGGTGGATGTGGGGATGCTCAGTTCCTTGCTTGCAGAGCAGAGCTACTGTAATGTCTTCAGGTCAGGAGTGTTCAAGAAGAGGGAAACTTGGACTACTACACCCATCTGCTGCACATAGTGGGCAAGTGACATCTAAGTTGAGCCCCATGGTGTAAAATAACAGCTAGGAGCTGACATTGTGTCTACTGTGCTGATCAGTTCACAGCACAGCACTGCCTCCTTTCTCAGACCGCAGTTTACACTCAGTGAGAGCAGCTAATTATCTGCAGCTTACTGAGTCTTCCCCTGGCAGCTCAGACTGATCGGAGAGAACATTTGCATTCCTAGAGAATGACTCCAACAGTGAAGTGCCCCTCCTCACCTGGGATATTCTATGTGCTCCCCAAACTGCACCCCACATACTCTGCTGCCTCTCCACCTTTGAGTGAGGGTTAACCCTTACCTCACCCTTTACACTGAGCTTTTGAGTTATTGCGCTGTGTTCTATGTCCTGTGCAGGTGAGGTAAGTGTTAAGCTCCTCACAATGCTCCCTGCTGTGATCTGTGACTTATCACAGCCATAGACTTTAATAAAGATCCCCCCCACCTGCCTGTTACCTCCTGCCCCACATGTGATGTGGATCTATGCATGTGGAACAGGGGTGGGCAAACAACTTTTTTTTTCCACATGCTCCCAATTTATGTATTGATTGATCAATTGCCAATGCTTGCTATGATAAACTTTATTGTAGCAAGTATTATCAGGGTGTGTTCACACAACTGTATTTTCGGTCCTAGTGCTTTTCGTGAAAAAAATAAAATAAACCTGACTTCACACGGACAGGACTAGTAGCAATGCTTTGCAATTGAGCTATTCAGATTACATTTTAAGTCCATGGCCCCACTATCAGTATTCGGTCAGTATTGTTTCTCAGGAGTGGGAGCCAAAACCAGGTGAGGAACAATCAGAGAATAATAGAAGATATAATAGAAACAAGTCACCAGTTCTGCATTTATCACCCACTCCTGAGAAAAAATACTGACTGAATACTGATAGTGGGGCCGTGGCCTAACACAGACCAAATATCCGTGTGAAAAAGATCACAGCACACACCAGTTTCTTCTGTGTATCGGATAACACTCACTTATTGAAGTCAGAGTTTGCAAAAAAAAAATTGAATCACATATTAATCATCTGTATGGCATCTGATTTTTACAGATACATTTCGATTACAATCATACGAAACTGTATTTGTTTTTGTACATTTTATTCACTTCTGATATATAAAAATGGATCACAATACAGATGAAAAAAATAGTCTGCCTTTCTGGATGACAATCATGACATCGCTCGTGTAAACGTAATCATATAATCACCTTCTTTTTATAAAGCGATAAAATTAATATTGAGCAGAATTAAAGGGGCGGCCTAAAACAGAAGGTAAATTTCATACTAAATGTCTATTTAATTCAATCCAATCACTTATCTAGTACAGTTCAATTAAAAATTCCCTACCGTTTCCTCTCTACTCTAACTTCTTGTTTGTTTTTTCTCATCCAATGATGTTTTGTTGAGAATTCCAGTGCATTTTGGGATACTCACATGGGACGTCATCAAGGGGAAAAGGATGCGATCACTGACGCTGCTTTCCTCACATTTAAACGAAGCACCATCAGTGACCTCTGTTTCGGAGTCTGGGTTAGTCCCTGCTTGCTGCGTGGTGTCCTTACAATTTCCACTGACAGCGCACTCTCTTGCTGGCTCATCACTTCTCTTTAGAGCCAGCAAGGGAGTGCACTGTCACTGTTCATTCAAAGGAATATAGTGCCGGGAGCTCATACTGTCCATAGGTCATAATTTATAACCGATGCATTATCAGTAGAGCAGGGACTAGCCCAACCTCTGAAACAGACATAATTGATGCCACTTCATTTCATGGAGGGGGCAGAAGCTGCGGAAGTGACCACAGCTTCTACCACCTTATGACGTCCTGTGTGAGTATTCCAAACAAAATGCCATTGGAGGTTAAAAAAAAAAGACTGGAAGTCAGACTGGAGAGGGTATATTAGGGAATTTTCAATTGAAGTATATAAAAAAATGAGATTAGAAAATTACATTATTTAGATAAATGTTTAGTATGAAATTCACCTTTGGTTTCGGACCACCACTTTAAGTTCAGCCGACTGGTTCGGCCCTCAAAAGCAGTGCCAGTTTCTCATGTGGCCCCTTGGGAAAATTAATTGCCCACCCCTGTTCTAGCTGAAGGAGACTCTTCGCTTTTCCCAGAAGGCACCTGGAATATGCAAATTGTCCTCTTCAAGCTTCAATCCCTGGTTAGATGTATGAGAGAAGCTTTATAATTTCATTCTTTATCCATACTGGAAAAAAAAAGGATGACACACTGATGACACACTGATCCAAAACACTGAAGACACTGGTACTATTTTTTCCAATACTAATTTTATATGGACTTGTGAAGGGGGCCTAAGGCTGCGTGCCCACGATGCGGATTTAATGCGTTTCCGCAGAGCAATTTCTGCCATGAAAATGCATTAAAATCGCATGATAAGAGGTCTGGGATGTATCCCAATGATAACCCGCATGTGCTGTGCCCATGGTGCGGAAATTTATCATTGCGGAAAAATCCACAGCATAACCAATTTGGGTGCTATTTTGCGGTGAAATCACGCCCATTTACTTACGTGCTTTGAACCGCATAATATCCGCATGTATACATGTATACATGCGGATGTTATGCGGTTCAATGCGCGGATGGTACCCGGGTCTGGAGAAAAGGAGGCTCTCCTCTGACCCAGGTACCATCGTACCTACAAGTAAAAAAAGAATATAAAGTAAAAAATAAAAAAAAATATCCATAGTCACCTCTCCGGCAGCCCCTAGTCTCATCCCAGCCGCGTGCTCTCTCCTCGACGTCCTGCAGTGTTCTGGAAGGACCTGCGGTGACGTCATTTAGTCAGCTGATGGTCACGCGACCGCTGACGTCAGTGGCCAGGTGATGGTTGCGTGACCATCAGCTGACTAAATGACGTCACCGCAGGTCCTTCCAGTACATCGCGGGACGCCGAGGAAAGAGCACGCGGCCGGGATGAGACGGGGCTGCCGGAGAGGTGTGTATAACTTTTTATTTATTTTTGTATTTACTTTTTAATTATTTTTCTTTACTTTAGATGCAGCATTTGAAGTAGAAATTTCCTCTAAGTTGTTCACACAATATAAATCTATGCCAGTTGCATGGATTTATATTGTGTGACCAACTTGTCTCAAGCCCTTTTCCAAGTGATGCTCAAAATTGCTTGGAAAAACGCTTGAAAAAAAACGCATGCATAAACGCATGTAAAAACCCTTGCAAAACGCTGAAAAAACGCATGTAAAATCCGCATGTGTTTTTTCTGCCAAGGAGATGCAGAAATGCTCAGAAAATTTCTGCTTCAAATCTGCATCGTGGGCACATAGCCTAAGAAAGACAAAACTTCACTTGTACTTTCTTTCTAAGGCTGCGTGCCCACTATGCGTTTTTCAAGCGTTTCTGCCGCGGAGTTTCCGCAGCAAAAACGCTTAAAAAACGCTTAGTAATACATGCCCCATGGTCCCCAATGATAATCCGCATGAGCTGTGCACATGCTGTGGAAATTTCCGCTGCGGATTATCATTGCGGAACAATACGCAGCATGTCCATTAATTTTGCGGACACGCAGCGTAATCGCCGCCATTGACTTGCATTGGACCGCGTGACATCCGCATCACTGCATCTGTACATGCGGATATCACACGGTTCAATGTGCGGATGGTACCCGGGTCTGGAGAAGAGGAGATTGTGGATTATCATTGGGGACCATAGGGCACGTATTACCAAGTGTTTTTTAAGTGTTTTCGCTGCGGAAATTCCGCGGCAAAAACGCTTGAAAAACGCATAGTGGGCACGCAGCCTTAAATATTCAGGTTCATTAACCTTTTGGAGTGACCGACAGCACTATAGTTGTTCAATAATAAAATTAATCATCAAAGATACAAATTGCCCAATAATTCTGCATGCAGTGTACACTGACATTTCTTTAAACATCCATTTACCAGTTAAAAAAAAATAGTCCTCTTGGTTAAATCTGTCCGGTATGCGTCAATGCGCCATCAAACTATTTATCTAAAATGTAACTGTTGTTTTAACCCCTTCACTACCTAGCCTGTTTTCACCTTCATAACCAGGCCAAATTTTTCAATTCTGACTAGTGTTACTTTATGAGATAATAACTCTGGAATACTTCAATGGATCCAGTGATTCTGAGATTGTTTTTTCGTGATATATTGTACTTTATGGTGGTAAGTTGATTTTTTTATGTTTATTTGTGAAAATATTGGAATTTTGCCGAAAATTTTAAAATGGCACAATTTTTAAACTTTTCATTTTTATGCCCTTAAACCAGAAATGGATAAAAATGGCACCAACATTTTTCAAACAATTTCTGCTGAACATGGCAATACCACATATGTGTCTGGACAGTACGTCAAGACTCGGGAGGGAAGAAGCGATATTTGCCTCCTGGAGCGCAGATTTTTCTAGAATAGTCTGAGGATTCCATATACAGTGCTCCTAAGTGCCAGAAGAGTAGAATCCCCCCTCAAGTGACCAAAGTTTGAAAATTACACCCCTTTGGGAATTTATCTACAGGTGTGGTGAGGATTTTAACTACATGGGCATTTTGGAGAACAAGCAGCAGTGGATGTTGCTGAGAGAAAATTGAAAATCTGTCATTGTAGTGCCCAGTACACTGTAGTTCCCGTACATTGTAGTGTCCATACATTGTAGTGCCCAGTACGCTGTAGTTCCCGTACATTGTAGTGTCCATACATTGTAGTGCCCAGTACGCTGTAGTTCCCGTACATTGTAGTGTCCATACATTGTAGTGCCCAGTACGCTGTAGTTCCCGTACATTGTAGTGTCCATACATTGTAGTGCCCAGTACGCTGTAGTTCCCGTACATTGTAGTGTCCATACATTGTAGTGCTCAGTACGCTGTAGTTCTCGTACATTGTAGTGTCCATACATTGTAGTGCCCAGTACATTGTGCCCAGCTCATGCTTTTGGAGACATGCACCCGTAAATTAAGTGGGTTCTCCTTACTACAATAATGACAACATAAGGACACTAAATGTGGTTTAGAAACAGAAAAAAACAAAAAAACTGACGGCACTTCCAATACAAGAAATAGGTGTGAACAGGTGCTTACTAGGAGGAGCTACCTCCATATATAATTAACAAATAAAGTAGAACTCTGCAACGCTAAGTATGTAAATATGAAGTATGAAATATGAATAGCATTACTGCTGTAGAAAATATAAATAAATGAGAAATCTTAGCACATAAATTGGCCAATTCATGTGTACCTGGCACCCGCGGTAAGGCATTTCTCAAAATGCCAGGACCCTACCAATGTGAATACCTCTCTAAGGGACATCCGCCTGCTTATGTGTGGGAAAGTAAGATCCTACTGCAATTAAAACCACCCATGGCATAGATGTGGAGTGCTCAGTCAAAGCTTAAACATAGAAACAGAAAAACTGATGGCACTTCCAATACAAGAAATAGATGTGAACAGGTGCTTACTAGGAGAAGCTACCTCCATATATAATTAACAAATAAAGTAGCACTCTGCAACACTAAGTATGTAAATATGATGTATGAAATATGAATAGCATTACTGCTGTAGAAAATAGAAATAAATGAGAAATCATAAATTGGCCTAAATGTGGTTTAGGCACACTGTGGGGCTCAGAAGTAGGGGGGCATTTAGATTTAGCTGAATTTGCTGTATTTCTTTTGGGGGGCGAGGAGCCATTTAGTATTTCCAGAGCCTTTGCGGCCAGTAATGCGGAAGCCTCTAATAGTCCGTTAACAGATGACGGACCTGAGTGGGGACTTGCTTTTTTTGTGGATTGAGTTGAAGCTTTTATCGGGAACATTTTACATAACATTTGGGATCACATTTATCCAGCGCTCTACACTGAGGACTTATATCGGGGTTTCCATCTAAATCTCCGAGTGACATGATTCAGATGAAACCCCTGAGGGAACCATTCACTATAATGAGGCAGCAGAGTTACTCTGGACTCCGTCTGGCCTCTGTTCAGCGGTGTCCTTCTTTTCAGAGGTGCACAAAACTGTGACCAACCACGCTTTTATGCACGCCTAAAAGATGGACACGGCCGGATCACAGGCCAAACAGCGTCCATCTGCCTCATTATAGGGAATGTTCCGCCGGGGGTTCTGTCTGAATCACGTGTTCCAGATATTTTCACGGAAACCCCGGTGTAAACGCTCACCGCAGAGCCCAGGATAATTGTGCGACGAGCCTTACTGCGATCTTTGGGAGGCAGAATGAAAAAATCAGCAGCAGCTGAAGAATTGGTTTTATTTTTTACATCGTTCCTTGTGCAGTATAAGTGTTAAGACGACTTTATTGTAATACAGGTGTCGGAATGCAACGCGCAGAGTCACAAAATGAGGGCAGTCAAATAGCTATAAATAACAATTTATATATGTATATACTGTATATTAAACAAAGCTGACAGGGGTTAGTAATGAGAACAATAACAAATACTTAAATACTGTATCTAGCCCAAATATGGGATTAATCACTGAAATCCATCGGTTCTGCAAATGGCCCTAGCAGGGGTCTCCGGTTACTCCCACTAGGCCTTTAAGTCTTTTTCTGACAAAGTCAATTAGATCTCGTTTGGCTTGTTCCACCTCACCCGTTCCCCTCCCAACCTGATACCTTAAACCCGATTGTTCCGGGTACCGTGAGGGAGCGGTTGAAGTGACAACCCTGTTCAGTGATGATACTCGTCGGCTTTTGCTGACGTGATCTCTCCGGCAAGACTCGCTTCTATCCTCTCTTTGTCCTGTCAATCGGGGCAGTTTACCACGTCGTGGGTATGAGGGTCTTGTAAATTTCCTTACTGTCGTATCCAAGTCCCGGTCCTCTTCCGTAGCCGTGACACCCGAGGGACCGCTGCGCTGAATCCCGCACTTGTTCACTGGCAGACACCCTTCTTGCCTTACGGGTCTCTCACCTCAGTCTCTCTCGCTGGTTCCTTCAGCACGCCCGGCCTGCGTCACGTCTCTCCCTGTGTCTGGCGCCGGGTCCAGCGTCCAAACTTGAAATGCTCACCAGATGGTGCTCTTTCTCCTTGCTACATACATCTTGCACTGATTCTCTGAAAGACTTTTCTCCTTCTATTACATTATTCTTCGGGTCATTGAGACTACAGCGATTCCAGATTTATATCGGGTTTTTATGTCTGACTACTGTCACACACTAAAAAACGCTTTTTTTGTATTCTGAGCGCTATAGCTTTTTACTTTTCAGCTGATTGAACTGTATGTTGACTTGTGGGAAAAGATGGCGTTTTCAGCTATACCATTTTTATTTACATTTGACTTTTTAATTTTATTCTACTTTTTTTCCAATGGCCTGATGAAAAAACGTTTTTTGACACATTTTTATTTATTTTGTTAACAGTGTTCAATAAAGGGGTTAACTAGTGTGTCAGTTTTATAGATCACGTCGTTCTGGACACTGAGATACCAAATATGTGTACTTTATTTTTGCTTTGACATTAAAAGGAACCTGTCAGGTCCCTCATGCCCTCCAAACAGCGTTGGACTGGAGTACCTTGGGCCCACCAAAGAAAATCATTCCTGGGTCCACTATGTAGCTACATAGAAATAATACAAGCCCACCAATTGTGAGATAAAATGTGTTAATATTGTGGTGTAACATAAAAACACAATGGTTCACATTTATCAAAAATGGCGTAATTTGAGCCACATCTTGTGTACTCACTTCAACTCCATTACTCCATATTTATCAAATTTCAGCACTAATGATAAATTTGGTGCTAATTATTTAAGCATAACATTGTAAGCATGGTAGCACACTTCTCAATGTTAAAAAAGGAGCTGATATCCAGTGTGTCAAATGTTGCATAGTTATATAAGTTTGTACAAATTGCAATTTTATATGCATGTAAAAATAGTTTTAATATAAATGCATTTGTTCGGAGCCTTTTTTAAGACAGCCAGTGCTGTCTCCCCATACACTTACTGTAAGGTTGCAGTGGGACAGGTCATGGACAGGAGGTATGTGTTCCCAAGGTGCCAAGCCTTGGTGATGTAGGACTCGGAAAAGCAGGCTCCAGCACACATAGTGCTGAGAGGTGTTTAATGGGCCTGGATTATAGGGCCGGCTTTTACGAGCAGCTGAAAGAGCTGGGTGGGATCACTGCTCACTTACCTCCAGTCCAGGTCTTAGAAGGTCTGATTTAAGACAGCTGCGCCTGTCTCAGTTTTGGCTGTGTGTTGTGCAAGGTGAGCAGACCTTGCATGTGCTGCTCAGACTGCTGGAGGCAGAGAAAGGCTCTTTATTTAGACTGAGGCCGTGCTGTATGGACTGGTTATTTAGAGTTTTTGTTCAGTTATATCTTTTTTGTGTCAGAAAGAGGCCATTATGTTTTGTTTTCCTGACTGGTTTATGGACACTTAAGAAACCACCAGTTTGTTTTGAACCTGCATCCCTTTGTGAACCTGCGTCTACCCAGAGCTGATCCTTCACAATACATAACAGGACATTTTATCAGGATGGGGACATTATATCAGAATGGGTGACATTATATCAGGATGGCGGACATTATATCAGGATGGGGACATTATATCAGGATGGCGGACATTATATCAGGATGGGGACATTATATCAGGATGGAGGACATTATATCAGGATGGTGGACATTATATCAGGATGGTGGACATTATATCAGGATGGCGGACATTATATCAGGATGGAGACATTATGTCAGGATGGAGGACATTATATCAGGATGGCGGACATTATATCAGGATGGGGACATTATATCAGGATGGGGACATTATATCTGGATGGGGACATTATATCAGGATGGTGGACATTATATCAGGATGGCGGACATTATATCAGGATGGCGGACATTATATCAGGATGGGGACATTATATCAGGATGGGGACATTATATCTGGATGGAGGACATTATATCAGGATGGAGGACATTATATCTGGATGGCAAACATTATATCAGGATGGAGGACATTATATCTGGATGGCAAACATTATATCAGGATGGCAAACATTATATCAGGATGGGGGACATTATATCAGGATGAAGAACATTATACCAAGATGGCGGACATTATACCAGGATGGAGGACATTATATCAGGATGGTGGACATTATATCAGGATGGCGGACATTATATCAGGATGGGGACATTATATCAGGATGGAGGACATTATATCTGGATGGAGGACATTATATCAGGATGGAGGACATTATATCTGGATGGCAAACATTATATCAGGATGGAGGACATTATATCTGGATGGCAAACATTATATCAGGATGGCAAACATTATATCAGGATGGGGGACATTATATCAGGATGAAGGACATTATACCAAGATGGCGGACATTATACCAGGATGGAGGACATTATATCAGGATGGGTGACATTATACCAGGATGGCGGACATTTTACCAGGATGGAGGACATTATATCAGGATGGCGGACATTATATCAGGATGGGTGATATTATATCAGGATGGAGGACATTATACCAGGATGTAGGGCATTATATCAGGATGGAGGACATTATACCAGGCTGGAGGACATTATACCAGGATGGACGACATTATCTCAGGATGGGTAACATTATACCAGGATGGCAGACATTATATCAAGATTAGTATTGAGCGAGTATGTTCTATTAACCCTTTCGCCGAGTATGCTCAGGCTGAGCTCCGAGTATTTACAGCTGCTTGGTGATAAGGTTAAATCGCTCCCGTGTGCATGATTTGCAACTGTTTGACAGTTTTATTACATGTGAGTAATGTCTATTTCTTACACATTCCTCACATGTAGTAAAGCTGTCAAACAGTTGCAAATCATGCACACGGGAGCGATTTAACCTTATCACCGAGCAGCTGTAAATACTCGGAGCTCGGCCAGAGCATACTATGACAGAACATACTCGCTCAACCCTAATCAGGATGGGTGACATTATACCAGGATGGAGGACATTATATTAGGATGGGTGACATTATACCAGGATGGCGGACATTATATCAGGATGGGAGACATTATACAAGGATGGCGGATATTATACCAAGATGGATAACATTGTATAAGGATTAGTGTTGAGCGAACATGCTCGACACTGCTCGGTACTCGCCCGAGCATCACGCTACTCGGGATGTTCGGCGAGCACCGAGCATTTCCGGGTTACTCGGGTGGGAGCTCGGGTCTCCGCCCTGCATGTTTGGCGCTCTTTACAGAGCCAATGAACATGCAGGGATTGCCAGCCAGTCACTGTAATGCTGCAGCCATGTTGGTTGTGGGCATTACAGTGATTGGCTGGCCGCACAGCGTCACCTCGAGTATTTAAAACGGGGCGCCGCCATCTTGGACACAGTCGCTCCGGATTAGACAGTGTAGGGACAGCGCTGCTGATTTAGGGAGAGATATAAACTGCGAAATAGTTAGTGTAGGGTCTGTAAAGGCTGCCAGAACAAACAAACAGTCCTTTTCAGGACTAATATCCATCCCAGATACCAGGCAGGCAGGCTGTATAGGAGACACAGTGGTTATACTAGCAAACGCTGCATTACAGTCCTGTGTGCTCCTGTTGCTGAAATTGCTGGACTTAGCACCAGGTGTCGGGGGCCAGGAAAAATCCTTTTTTTTTAATCTAAATCCTCCTTTTTTTTCCCTCCTTCACACTGTACAAATACCCGTCTTATTAACCTTTTGGTGTGTCCCCCCCCCCAAAAAAAAGTGTGTCTCTGATTTTTCAGACACAAATATAACTGTTGAAAATAGTCTGGTGTAGGCTAGAGAAACAGAAGTGTTGTTTTGCACTTCCACGGATCAAACCTCTGTATTATCCATTTTGGGCCATTTGTATCTAAAAACAAAAACAGTTTGAGTGTGTCGCTCACTGTTCAGCCGCAAATATCTCTATTTAAAAAAGTGTGGTATACCCCAGTAAACAATAACTGTGGTTTTGCCATCCCACGGTAAAAAATCTCTATTATTCAGCTTTTGGTAGTTTTTTCCGTGAAGAAAAACAGTAGTGTCTCCTGACTGTTGTGACACAAAAATATATCTGTTGAAAATAGTCTTGTGTAGGCCCAACATCCCAGTGTGGTTTCGCAGTTCCACGGGTCAAATCGCTGTACTATCCAGTTTTGGGCCTTTGGTATCTAAAAAAAAAGCAGTTTGAGTGTGTCGCTCACTGTTCAGCCGCAAATATCTCTATTTTAAAAAGTGTGGTATACCCCAGTAAACAATAACTGTGGTTTTCCTCTTCCACGGTTCTAATCTACTCTTTATTACCCTTTTTCCATTGATAGTGCAAGTGTAAGCTATTTTACTTCATTTACAATGGGCAAGGCGCGTGGCAAGGGACGTGGAAGTGGACGTTCTGGTGATGGTTCGTGCAGAGGACGGGGCCGTGGCCAAGGTGAAAATGTGCCACAACCAACAGCCACATCTTCTCGCTCCCACTTCTTGACCGAATTACTAGGGAAGCACAGAACAAAACCAGTATTGAGAACTGATCAGTGTGAACAGGTTATTAATTGGATAGCAGATAATACTTCCAGTTACCTGGGCACCACCACCTCCGGTCTGTCTTCCACACGGTCAACTCTTAGTAGCCGTGAGTCTTGACCGCATACTCCTCCTCACCTTGATTCTCCTTCCTCCCACCATGCCGAGTGTCGTCAGACAGCAAGTGATCCCACACTTGGACACTCTGAAGAGCTGTTCACTGGTCCATTTCCATATTTGGGCCCCTCGCCTGATACGCTTGAAGTGGTGGAAGAGGAGATCCCATGTTGCGATGCCCAAATATTTGAACAGCCACGGCCACAGGAAGTCGACGTTGGCAATCTGTCACAAGAGGTGGACGATGACGAGACACAATTGCCAGGAAGTGAGGAGGAGGATCGTGGTGCGCAAGTGGAAGAGGAGGAGGTGGTGGATGATCTAGTAACTGACCCAACATGGAAGGAGGACATGCAGAGTGAGGCCAGCAGCACACAGGGGGAGGGAGGCAGAGTACCCCAACAGGCAGGAAGAAGCAGTGTGGTGGCCGCAGACAGAAGGCAGGCAACCGTTTAGGCTGGTGGAGACGGAATCCTTCCACAATCTTATGGCGGTGGCCGTCCCTCGGTACTCGGTCCCCAGCTGACACTATTTTGCCCGGTGTGCCATCCCCGCACTACACAAGCACGTGTCCCAAAGCATCTGCCGTGCCCTCAACAACGCAGTTACTGGGAGAGTCCACCTGACAACGGACACGTGGACAAGTGCTTGTGGCCAGGGACGGTACATCTCTCTGACGGCACACTGGGTAAACATAGTGGAAGCCGGGACCCAGTCGGACCTTGGGACGGAACACATCCTCCCCACACCGAGGATTGCGGGCCCTATGTCAGTCAGAGTTGCCCCCACAGTGTACAGCTCCTGCGCATCCTCCTCCTCCTCCTCCTCATGTTCAGCCTCCATCTCAGATATCACCACATCAGTTACAAGCTGGAAGCATTGCAGTACTGCCTCCGCCAAGCGGCAACAGGCTGTGCTGAAACTCATAAGCTTAGGTGATAAACCTCACACTGCTTGTGAGTTGTGGACAGCTGTGAAAGAGCAGGCAGATCTGTGGCTGAGACCGCTGAACCTACATCACGGCATGGTCGTGTGTGACAATGGCCGTAACCTGGTGGCGGCTCTGAGGCGAGGTGAGATCACACACGTACCATACCTGGCTCATGTGCTTAACCTCGTGGTTCAGCGGTTTCTTAAATCGTACCCCGAGTTGCCAGATCTGCTCGTGAAAGTACGCCGCCTGTCAGCTCATTTTCGCAAGTCGGCTACAGCTTCCGCCGCCCTTGCTGTGTTGCTGCAGCGTTTGCAGCTTCCGGCACACCGACTGGTGTGTGATGTCCCCACACGTTGGAACTCTACCCTCCATATGTTGCAAAGGATTTGTGAGCAGAAGAGAGCAGTTGTGGAGTACCAGCTGCAACAGGTCAGACTCCACACATAAGACCTCAGGAGTGGACCTGGATGTCTGACATATGTACCATCCTGACAAACTTTGAGGAGGCCACCAAGATGGTGAGTGGCGATGACGCCATCATTAGTGTCAGCATCCCACTTGTCTGTCTTATGCAACGCTCTCTGCAGAGAATTAAAGAGGAGGCATTGCAGCCAGAGTATGATGAGCTGGATCAAGAAGCCGTAGCGGGCGATTACACACAGGCCAGCCTCATCTCATCCCAACATGCATTGGGGGACAATGAGGGAGAGGAGGAGGAGGAAGAACAGGAGCTGCTATCATGCGTTGTAGACGGTAGTACCTGTACAAGTGTCATACCGTCGGTTCAGCGTGGGTGGCCTGAGGACAGGGGGGAGGAGGAGGAGGAGGAGAGCATGGTCAGTCGTCATCTTGGTGAGGACACGGAAATCTTGCCCGTTACCAGTCTGGCACGCATGGCTGACTTTATGTTACGCTGCCTTAACCGTGACCCTCGCGTTGTCAAAATGTTGGGTGACAGTCATTACTGGTTGGTGACACTTGTAGACCCCCGCTACAAGGAGAACTTTCACTCTCTTATTCCTGAGGTGGAGAGGTCTACAAAAATGGGGCAATACCAGAAGGCCCTTGCTGCAGAACTCTTAAAAAAATTCCCATCTGAACACGCTAGCGGCAGGGGTCACAGTTCGTTGCCCAACCAAGGCGTACAGGCGAGAGAGATGCAACTCCAATCCAGCAGAGGCAGGGGAACACTGTCAACATTCTGGGACAGTTTTCTGACACCCTCCCAGCTTACAGGCCCTGAGGCACGGGGTACTCTCACAAGGAGTGGAAAGTTTCAAAAGATGGTGAGGGAGTACCTTGCCGATCGTACCAGCGTCCTCCGTGATTCCTCTGTGCCTTTTAATTATTGGGTATCCAAGCTGGACACTTGGAATGAACTCGCTCTGTACGCCTTGGAGGTCCTGGCCTGCCCTGCTGCTAGCGTGTTATCGGAGCGTGTTTTTAGTGCCGCTGGGGGAATTATAACTGATAAGCGCACTCGCCTGTCAACTGACAATCCTGACAAGCTGACCCTTATCAAAATGAACAAGGGCTGGATTGGGCCAGACTTCTCATCACCACCAAATGACAGCAGAGTAACAAAGTCAAATCCACTGTGTTATTTCGGGAGGTGTATTCACATGCACCGCTTCACACCCACACATGGGTATACGCTTCCTCGTTTCGGCTGTTTAATCTTCTTCTCCTTATCCTCAACCTCCACCACCACTATACCACCAGGGTGCCAGCATTGCAAGTTCCTCCGTCCTTATTTTTGGCAGCTTTTGCTTGCAAGGCATAAGCAAATACTATGGGACACCCACTCCCCAATAATGGGACTTATGTTTGTAATATGCTGTACTGCATGGCTCTTGTAAGGGGCATTGCAAGTTGCTCCGTCCTAATTTTTGGCAGCTTTTGCTGGGAAAGCATAAGCAAATACTATGGGACACCCACTCCCCAATAATGGGACTTATGTTTGTAATATGCTGTACTTCATGGCTCTTGTAAGGGGCATTGCAAGTTGCTCCGTCCTAATTTTTGGCAGCTTTTGCTGGGAAAGCATAAGCAAATACTATGGGACACCCACTCCCCAATAATGGGACTTATGTTTGTAATATGCTGTACTGCATTGCTCTTGTAAGGGGCATTGCAAGTTGCTCCGTCCTAATTTTTGTCAGCTTTTGCTGGGAAAGCATAAGCAAATACCATGGGACACCCACTCCCCAATAATGGGACTTATGTTTGTAATATGCTGTACTGCATGGCTCTTGTAAGGGGCATTGCAAGTTGCTCCGTCCTAATTTTTGGCAGCTTTTGCTGGGAAAGCATAAGCAAATACTATGGGACACCCACTCCCCAATAATGGGACTTATGTTTGTAATATGCTGTACTGCATGGCTCTTGTAAGGGGCATTGCAAGTTGCTCCGTCCTAATTTTTGGCAGCTTTTGCTTGGAAAGCATAAGCAAATACCATGGGACACCCACTCCCCAATAATGGGACTTATGTTTGTAATATGCTGTACTGCATGTGACGCGCCCCCTGGGCCGTGTGTACACGTGTGTGGGATACCCGGTGCCGGGTCTCTGGGGTCTGTAGTCTCCGTGGCCGTGACCCGGTCCCGTGGCTCAGGCTGGTCAAACCAGTGGCAGTCTTTCTTAGGTTTTGAGGTTAATTGTCCGACTGCGCCACCCGTGGATTGCGGTCCGGGAGTACCACCGCTGCGAGGCAGACCGCTGAGGCTGGTGTTGTGTGCGCAGCATAGAATGGGATAACTCCCCTCGGGAGGAGTATAGCCTCAGGGCAGTGAGTGTGGATGATGGGGGTGATGGTGCACGAGCGCAGCAGGAATGACTCAGAGTCTTTGCAGTGCAGTTCAGGGTCTTTACTGACGATTATAAGGTAGACCCTCCCGGGAGTACTGGCTAGCATAAGAGGCCTGGTCAGTCTGTGAGCAAGCAGGAGTTCCCCTGGCCAGGTGGAGTTGTAGGCCTCCCCGTCTGTCTGCACTCTTCCTGGCTACCTTGCTGTAAGCGGGTAGAAGTAGCCCACGTCCCTGAGTGTACCGTGTAGTGCTCACCCGTATGGCTGGTGACTTAGGGCCTTCTGTTAGCCTCCGCTCCACGACCGCGGTGCTGGTACCTTGCTTGTGACTGAGCCTCCGGGCTTCTATGGCCAGAGGACCTGAAATCCCCTGCCGGCTGGTTTCTGCTGCTGGATATATAAGTCCTCACAGCTTCGGACTCCTGTGTCCGGTTCCTATTGTCTTCTGCCAGGGCGAGCTCTGCTCAGCTTCCAGCCCCTGGTCTTTAGCTCCTAGCTCCTACAGAGGTCCTTGCTGTTACTTTCCCTTGCTCTCACTCTGACTCTGACTGTTCTCTGACTCACTCAACCCCGCCCCAGATCCAGTTTATAAGGGCAGAATTCTCCCCTCCCAGGATTGGGGCAGGAGGATGTTGCATGTTTAAGGGATCCTGACCAGGAAACCTCCCACTTGCTCTCCGACGTAATATCTCTATTACTGTGGTGACCAGACCTCTGGGGTGCCACACATGGCTCTTGTAAGGGGCATTGCAGTTCCTCATAATTTTTGGAAAGCCTTCCATTCACTGCTTAGGCCAACAGTGCACGGGAGACCCAGTTGCTATAAATGGAAAAAAGGTTTAGTTAACGCCCTCTGACCTCCATGTCATTTCCAAGGGGCATTGAAGTGGCTCGAAATTTTTGGTAGGCATTGCACTCACTGTATGCCCTATAACTGTGTAGCCGAACTGCTCCTTTTGTTACAGAAACATATCCTACAAGACATATCTGGTTGACTGGCCTGATATTGATGTGAATGGTCCCTGTTCCTCCTGCTCTTTCTCCTTTGCCACTACCTCATCCATCATTTATCACCTGAAGCTTTGTTTTAACGGGAGTCATAGAACTTGGATAGTAGCATGAAAACATCCAGCAATCCTCGGAGGAGGTAGGATATGCGCCAAAACGCTGACCACCTCAGGCCTAGCCGCTGCTACATACATGCGCTTGCATTACAACAAAACAAAGCAGATGCTAACTTCTATCATCCTCATCATGTTCCTCACCTTGGCACTCTCAACTCCCCTGATGGAGAAGTCAGGGCCCACCGGAGGAGTCTGATAGTCCGGTGGGCTCGGCCAATGCAGCCCTAAAGCAGGCCAGGCTAAGAAAAGTGTGGGAAAGGTTACCGGGACAAATAGGGGTGGCTGGGGACCGAGTATGGACACTCGGCCACCCCCTGGAGGCTGAGGAGCAAGCGGGGACACCCGGCCACCAGGCGGCTGGGGACTGAGTATGGATACCAGGCCGCCGACACAGCCATGGCGTGGTGGCCAGATTCCGCCTCCACATGCCTAAAAGGCCCAATTTAAAGTGCAAGCAAGCAAGCAGTATAGTATTGCAGCCTGGGGGTGGGTGGGTGGCAGGCTGCATACTTGCGCTTGCATTGCAAGGAATGGGAGAGATACAATTGAACACTGCCCTGGGACAAGGACTTGAATGGGGATAGTTGCAAGTCTGCAACGACAGGTGCAAGGTGGGAGGCATCTTTGCATGTACCATGAACAGGGGTTTGGCATGCACACACTACAGCGGAATAGGCTCTCCTTCCCACTAAATGCACTGGGGAGGGCACAGGTAATGTTTTGGTATACGCGCTTAATCTTATGTATAAGGCACACCAGGACAAATATGGGCGGCTGGGGACTGAGTATGGATACCTCGCTGCCGAAGCAGCCATGAGGTAGTGGCCAGCTTCGGCCTCCTCCAAACTAAAAGGCCCCATTTCAAGTGCAAGCTAGCAGTATGGAATTGCAGTCTGGGGGTGGGTGGGTGGCAGGCTGCACACTTACACTTGCATTAAAAGAAAACATAGCAGATGCTAACTTCTGTCATCATCATCATGCTCCTCACCTTGGCACTCTCAACTCCACCGATGGAGAAGTCAGGGCCCACCGGAGGAGTCTGGTTCTCTGGTGGGCTCGTCCAATGCTGCCTAAAGCAGGCCGGGCTAAGAAAAGTGTGTGGGGGGATGTTCCAAGGAGAAATAGGGGCGGCTGGGGACCGTTTATGGACACCCGGCTGCCCCCAGGCGGCTGGGGACGGTGTGTGGACACCCGGCCGCGGGGCGGCTGGGGACCGAGTATGGACACCCGGCCGCCGGGCGGCTGGGGACAGAGTATGGATTCCAGGCCGCCAACACAGCCATGACGTGGTGGCCAGATTCCGCCTCCACATGCCTAAAAGGCCCAATTTCAAGTTCAAGCAAGCAAGCAGTATGGTATTGCAGCCTGGGGGTGGGTGGGTGGCAGGCTGCATACTTGAGCTTGTATTGCAAGGAATGGGGGAGGTACAATTGAACACTGCCCTGGGACTAGAACTTGCATGGGGATAGTTGCAAGTCTGCATCTTCTGATGCGGTAAGGATCACTTATAATGGGCACACTTTTAGACAGTGACCTGGGAGTCAGAGATGCTTCCAGGGGTCTTCCCCATGCTGTTCCCTTGTCTTTTCAGCACTTTATGCATGTGTCACACAGCACATGGCCAGATAAGGTTGTAAAATGTTAAAATGACATTTCCCGGTGAATGCATTTGTCATAGTTGAAAGCAATACAAAAGTGCAAAAACGCATAAAAAATGCTACTTGTGAACATAGCCGAAGGTGTGGAGGAGTATTTTTGTTTTTGGTCATTTATTTTAACTTATACACAAGTCTTTACCCTGGAAAGGATGTTCCTTAACATATTTCACAGGAAAAAAGTTTCACTTTCGTTTTTGAACGTTTTATTGTGAGCCTGTAAAAGTGGCTTAATACCTCTGACCACGTTGTTGACAGCAGTGACCTGGGGGTCAGAAATGCTTCCTGGGGCGATCCCCATGCTGTCCCCATGTCATTTGAGCACTGTCACTATCGTTTTGGGCACTTGTTAGGCTTTTAAAATACTGCCGGGGGTGCCACCGCAAAAATGCTCGAGTCTCCCATAGACTAACATTGGGCTTGTTGCTCGGGTCGAGCACCCGAGTATCACGGCGAGCTCGGCCCGAGCTTCGAGCACCCGAGCATTTTAGTGCTCGCTCAACACTAATAAGGATGGGTGACATTATACCAGGATGGCAGACATTATATCAGGATGGCGGACATTATATCAGATTGATGGATAATATACCAGGATGGTGGACATCATACCAGGATGGGGGATAACATACCAGGCTGGGGACATTACATTAAGGTGGGGACAATATACTAGAATTGGGATAATATACCAGGATGGGTGATGTTACACCAGGATGGCAGACATTATACCAGAAGGGGGACATGGTTATAGCATGGTGCCCAGGATGGGGGACATTAAACCAAAATGGGGACATTATATCAGTCAGTCAGGGGTGGTACAGGGTGGGCTCAGTCAGGGGTGATACATGGGAGGCTCAGTCAGGGGTGCTACAGGGGGTTCAGTAAGGGGTGATACAGTGGACACTCAGTCAGGGGTGATACAGGGGAGGCTTAGTCAGGGGTGATACAGGGGATGCTCATTCAGGGGTGATATAGGTGAGACTCAGTCAGGGGTGATACAGGAGAGAGTCAGTCAGGGGTGATACAGGGGAGGCTCAGTCAGGGGTGATACCTGGGAGGCTCAGTCAGGGATGATACAGGGGAGGATTAGTCAGGGGTGATACAAGGGAATCTCAGTCAGGGGTGAAAGAGCGGAGGCTCAGTCAGTCAAGGGTGAAACAAAAATATAAGGGAAATCCTCCCTTAGTGACTGAGCCCTGTCACCCACTATCACCAATGAGTAAAGCCCCCCTATGACACTCACTGTTTGTGTTAGCAGGGGCTCACTTAGTTATGGGTGATAATCCTGCTCAGCTACATATATCTAACCTTTGGTGAATGATGTAGCACGCAGCCATCCATCTCCCTGTGATTCTTACTGTCAGCCTTTCACACTGCGGGGTAGGAGCACTGTTACTCAGCACAGCATGGCTCATTACCTGAGCTGTGCAGTCAGCGCGGGGGTGTCACGCAAGTGTGGGAAAAACTAAGTGCAACATGAAGGGAAGAGGGGGAGGAAGCCCAAACACTAGGGAAAGTGGGAGTGGAGACCCCAAGGCAGATCTAACATCACCCTGCCTAACTTACCGTCCCTATATGGTTTCCACACCTATCGCCGAGCAGGACCCTAAGCCCTGGATGACCCTAGAGCTTGGCCCTAGATAGGAAGGGGGAGGGGTGAGCACTGGTCAGGCCCCACTACAAACTAAAGACAACAAGGTTGACAAACAATGGGTATACACTTAGCTTGAGCAGACACCAGAGGAGGAAGGCCAACTGTCCTCCAAGGGCACCAGAGAAGAACCTAGCCGACTGCTAGTGCTCCAAGCCTGCACAAAGGTACATAGAAGTATCACCGGCGATTCCCTGGAGCAAACTGAGTGTTTTTAACTCCCAGGCAAGGGTGTGTCAATCAGCAGCAGGAGGGAGGACGCCGCAGGGTCCTAAAGGCAGAAGGATTAAAAAGGCATTTGTAATGCCAAGTGCAGTGACCTCTACAGCCAGATTCAGAGCCACTGTCTATTACACATGACACACCCGTGACAGGGGGAGAGGCCACAAACAAAAATAACATTGATTGGCTGTGCTGCTGCCAATCACTGTTAGACTCACCAACAGCAGCACCGCTCTCCCTGGTTGTTCCAGGTGCGGTATCGCAGTGACAAGGATCCAGCATTATTGATCAGCGTTCTGTCATTACGACTGCACTGCAGCAGAAGAAATTCAGTGACCCATGCACTCTGCTGGGTTGTCTAATGCTGGGAGAAGCGGTGAAGAGTAATCAGTAGCACTAACACGAGCTGCCGTGCTTGCAGCATGTCATGTGCTAGTGCCACTGATAACTGCTGACTGCTCCTCCCAGCATTAGACATCCTGGGAGACCAGAGCACGGGTCACTGAATCTCTTCAGCAGCAGACTGCAGCTCACTTCTCATACTGACCAGAACATTGATCAATTCTGCTGGATCCTGAACACTGCGATACTGCACCTGGAACAACCAGGGACAGCGATGCTGCCTTCGGTGAATCTCTCTCTTCAGCAGCTCATGTGTACTGATCGGAACACTGTTCCGATCAGCCGGCATTTTATCACCGCTGTGCCTGTAGCTGTAGTCTGTAGACAGCTGACAGTGCCATCACGTGGGCCCACTGGACAATCCTCCAATTCCCCGGTGGGCCAGTCTTACCCTATATATATATAGATATATATATATATATACAGTACAGACCAAAAGTTTGGACACACCTTCTCATTTAAAGCTTTTTCTGTATTTTCATGACTATGAAAATTGTACATTCACACTGAAGGCATCAAAACTATGAATTACCACATGTGGAATTATATACTTAACAAAAAAGTGTGAAACAACTGAAAATATGTCTTATATTCTAGGATCTTCAAAGTAGCCACCTTTTGCTTTGATGATTGCTCTGCACACTCTTGGCATTCTCTTGATGAGCTTCAAGAGGTAGTCACCGGAAATGGTCTTCCAACAATCTTGAAGGAGTTCCCAGAGATGCTTAGCACTTGTTGACCCTTTTGCCTTCACTCTGCGGTCCGGCTCACCCCAAACCATCTCGATTGGGTTCAGGTCTGGTGACTGTGGAGGCCAGGTCATCTGGCGTAGCCCCCCATCACTCTCCTTCTAGGTCAAATAGCCCTTACACAGCCTGGAGGTGTGTTTGGGGTCATTGTCCTGTTGAAAACTAAATGATGGTCCAACTAAACGCAAACCGTATGGAATAGCATGCCGCTGCAAGATGCTGTGGTAGCCATGCTGGTTCAGTATGCCTTCAATTTTGAATAAATCCCCAACAGTATGACAGCAAAGCACCCCCACACCATCACACCTCCTCCTCCATGCTTCACGGTGGGAACCGGGCATGTAGAGTCCATCCATTCACCTTTTCTGCGTCGCACAAAGACACGGTGGTTGGAACCAAAGATCTCAAATTTGGACTCATCAGACCAAAGCAGAGATTTCCACTGGTCTAATGTCCATTCCTTGTGTTCTCTAGCCCAAACAAGTCTCTTCTGCTTGTTGCCTGTCCTTAGCAGTGGTTTCCTAGCAGCTATTTTACCATGAAGGCCTGCTGCACAAAGTCTCCTCTTAACAGTTGTTGAAGAGATGGGTCTGCTGCTAGAACTCTGTGTGGCATTGACCTGGTCTCTAATCTGAGCTGCTGTTAACCTGCGATTTCTGAGGCTGGTGACTCGGATAAACTTATCCTCAGAAGCAGAGGTGACTCTTGGTCTTCCTTTCCTGGGGCGGTCCTCATGTGAGCCAGTTTCTTTGTACCGCTTGATGGTTTTTGCCACTGCACTTGGGGACACTTTCAAAGTTTGACCAATTTTTCGCACTGACCTTCATTTCTTAAAGTAATGATGGCCACTCGTTTTTCTTTACTTAGCTGCTTTTTTCTTGCCATAATACAAATTCTAACAGTCTATTCAGTAGGACTATCAGCTGTGTATCCACCAGACTTCTGCACAACACAACTGATGGTCCCAACCCCATTTATAAGGCAAGAAATCCCACTTATTAAACCTGACAGGGCACACCTGTGAAGTGAAAACCATTTCCGGTGACTACCTCTTGAAGCTCATCAAGAGAATGTCAAGAGTGTGCGAAGCCGTCATCAAAGCAAAAGGTGGCTACTTTGAAGAACCTAGAATATAAGACATATTTTCAGCTGTTTCACACTTTTTTGTTAAGTATATAATTCCACATGTGTTAATTCATAGTTTTGATGCCTTCAGTGTGAATGTACAATTTTCAAAGTCATGAAAATACAGAAAAATCTTTAAATGTGAAGGTGTGTCCAAACTTTTGGTCTGTACTGTATATATGCTTTTCTGTGTCCCTATAGTTATAGTTTTGCATGATTACTATTGTCCCTTCATTGTCTGCGCTGTTGCATCCAAATAACCTGTTCACAAAATCAAAGTATGTCATTGGGTTGGAAGGGGTTAAAAAGGCAGTTTTGTTGACATCACAAAGCACAAAAACATCATACACATCATGTGACATCACAATTGGTATAGAATGTACAAAGTGTAACACCTGAGCCATCTTGTTTCATTCGAGGCTGACAGCTTGAAGGACACAAGTCCAGGTAGGGAACTCTTCACTTACGACCTCACTCACACATTGTATAGATGGGGGGTTAGTAGGGGGATTCAGAACTGCATCATTAACCTGAAAATCTCAGCAGATAGCGTTGGATCATGTGTTCCTTGCTGTGATTGTTATAATTATTTTATGATTTAAAAATGTTATTGACCAGATTCCAAGGAAAATCTGCACATTTAGTTGCTTTAGTAAGCCAGTGTGAGCCCGGCCTAACAGGGGTTACCAATCTGGACAACCCCTTCCCTAAATGAGGACTTGCTGGTCGAACTGATCATCTGTCAGAGGTCTTGAAGACCCTCAGCAATCGGCTGGTTTTGCCCTCTATGACACCCATGTGCTCTAATAAAAGCACATAGAAAGGGGTGGGTCAGTGGAGACCACTCCATTTCGCTCTATTTTTGGGTAGCATTGCCATTAATGTTGTCAAAACACAGCGTTTTCATAACATAAATGTAATTGCAGACTGGTACAGTTCTCCATTGTCAGCTCTCTTGGTCCTGTTGGATCAGAGGTGATCTGGAGCTGACGGTTTATCGTGATCAGGAATTGCAGTATGGCGTCCTGTGCTTTACTTTAGTTCATAGAACAGTAGGTGATGCGGATTAAAATAACAGGGTGGAAATGTTTAGCTTATAAAGTGCGTCATGACTCAATTAAAAATGGGGCTGGTGGTTATTTGCAGCCTGTGATTTTGTTTTATTAATTCAACTCTTCCTTGATGTTGGAAACTTGATACATAACACAGCGGTGGCAGGTATTACGACATCACAAGGGATATGACATCATAGATATCACATGACATCACAATTGGTAGAGAATGTATAAGGTTTTAATCCTGAACCATCTTGTGTCCCAGAGGCAGCAGCTTGAGGAAGACAAGTCCATGTAGGTAGCTGTTCACTTAAAACTAAGGCCAAATTCACACCTTGTGTAGCTGTGGGGTGTTTGTGGTGAAGCTTAGAACTGCATCATTTACCCCTAAAAAATCTCAGCAAACATCTCTTAGTGACGTGTTCTCTCTTGTGTATCAGGATGATTCCTTAAATAGGACCTATTATTTAATCCTCTTTTTTGTAATGATAGGTGTTATGTCTCATCTAGTTCAGATGAGCAGCTGTAATGAAGCACGGACAGATGATGGCGGCGCAGCAGGATGGCCGAGCAGAAACAACGGAGAATGTAGTAGCTTGACCAGAGGATCAGAACTGGAACCACAGGAAATCATGAGCAGAACTGAAGCAACGGCAACTGGCGTAATAGAGTTACCGACTCTGATCAGACTTTGATCAGAGTGGCATCAGTTTTTCTCGGATGTGGAGAGGAGAAACAAAAGGTTTCTCACCTTCTCCCTTCTGTCAGTCGGTGAAAATCGGACCACACTCAGATGTCATCAAAACGCGGTCAAATTTTTTCACAGACCCACAGACTTGCATTGTCATTACCATATTTTGCGGACTATTAGACACACCAGACCATAAGACGCACCCCAAATTTTGGGGTGGAAAATAATATTTTGAAATAAAATGGTGGTGCCTCTTATAGTCCGTTTAACGGTAGGTTACCAGCGGGGCACTGGCGGTGGAGCGGGGTCACAGGAGGCAGGGCCACTGCTTCAGGGGGCCGGCAGCGACAGGATTGAAGCTATGCTGCCGGCCCTGGACTCTCCATAAGATGTCGGCACTGGTGAGCAGAGTCCCCTTTCCTATTGATTGCCCTGCAGTGGGCTTTGGGAAAATGGCTGCTGGAGGTGACGCTTGCGCAGATTGAGAACTCGGGAGATGCATGCGCCTCCTCCAGTGTCCATTTTCCCAAAACCCACTGCAGGGCAATCAATGGGAAAAGGGATTCTGCTCACCGGCGCCAACATCTTATGAGCCCAGAGCCTGCCGACACCGGCCTCCTGAAGCAGCGACACTGCCTCCTGTGACCCCACTCCAACGCAGCCACCCCTCAGTAAGCTACCTTCAGATATTGTATATTAGATTGTAAGCTCCTAGGACAGGGTGTACATTATTCTGCATGCCTTCAGGAACACCCTGTATATTGTATATTAGATTGTAAGCTCCTAGGACAGGGTGTACATTATTCTGCATGCCCTCAGGAGCACTCTGTATATTATATATTAGATTGTAAGCTCCTAGGACAGGGTGTGCATTATTCTGCATGCCCTCAGGTGCAGCCTGTATATTATATATTAGATTGTAAGCTTCTAGGACAGGGTGTACATTATTCTGCATGCCCTCAGGAGCAGCATGTATATTATATATTAGACTGTAAGCTCCTAGGACAGAGTGTGCATTATTCTGCATGCCCTCAGGAGCAGCCTGTATGTTGTATATTAGATTGTAAGCTCCTAGGACAGGGTGTACCTTATTCTGCATGTGACGCGCCGCCTGAGCCGTGGGGTACTCGGTAGCCGGGCTGGTCGGTGCTGGGGGTGTCACAGTGGTGGTGACCCGGTCCGTGACCCAGGGCGGTCAATAAAAGGGGATGTTGAGAAAAGGGGAATTAAAGTTTTATATATATAACATTTGTGACGCCACCTGTGGTATGCGGCTATATAGGGCTGCCGCTGCGGTGCAGATCCTCTGGAGCTTATGATGAAGCAGCAGAGTTGGTTCAGCTCTCCACAGGCAGAGCTTAGCTCCAGGGCAGGAAATGGTGATGTTATTGATGTTGCTGTGCAGTATAGTGCAAGGGATGGCGCAGTTAATAATCAGTCAACAACTTAATGGCGATTTCCTCTTATCTTTACTTGCGGTGGTTAGGCAGACCGGGGCACAGGCATTAGCTGCTAGTAGAGGTCCAGGCGGCCTGGAAGCAAGTTGGGAATCCACCTTGCCAGGTGAAGTTGGAGGCCTTCCCTTTGCGCTAATCTCTTTGGCCCTGCTGCTTATAGCTGTGCTGTGGCCCTCGTCCCTGAGTAAAATATCTTTGTGCTCACCCGTATGGCAGGCAGCTCGGGCCTTCCTGGAGTGTCGCTCCCACGTGGCGGTGCTGGGCCCTATGTGCTGCTGAGTCTCTGGGCATCTGATGGGGCCAGGAGACCTGCAGTCTTTTGCCATCCGGTTTCTGCTGCTGGGCCTTGAGTGCCCCACAACCTTGGACTCCGGTGTCCAGTTCTTTTACGCTCCTCTCTGGGGTGAGCTGCCGTGCAGCTCCACTCCCCAGGTCTTTCGTCTTTGCTGTCCTGTATTCAACTCCTCTCACTAACTCTAACTAACCCCGCCTCCAGATTCCAGTTGCTAAGGGGAGGAGCTCCCCTTGCTGGTCTGGAGCCAGGAAAGTGTTGCATGCTAGTATACCTGACTAGGGGACCCCTGCTTGCTTCCAGGCATGGCATCACCCCTTGTGAGGGAGGCAATGCCACTGTGGCAACCGGACTCCTGGGGTGCCACAATCCCCCCCTAGTTAACTTCAGTACTCCCGGACTGAGGACACCTTTTTGAATTAACAATTAACAATAACAATTCACATTACAAATAGTTTACAAAGTCAAAAATTACAAAAACCCAACCAAAAACGTATAGCAGTCACTGTGGCGCTTAGTCTTTTCGCCACAATCCGGGGATTGTCTTTTTAAGGAAAATTGAAATTTGGCTGGTGGGAACCGCATCAACCCACTTTGTGTATCGTCCCTGGGCGTGGCTTCAGGGCACTCTGTCGTTGGGCCTGGTCTTCAGCCACGCCTGTGGTTTATTTTCAAGGCCACTTACCAACTATTTTCAATATTGTTCTGACCACACCTAGTCCTGTGGTCCAATTGTCCATAAATTTAACAAATATATATATATCCAAGATTATGTAACAGTTACAACTATATAACATACACTTTTATTCTCTTACACTTTAGTTTCTCCAGTGGGCAGGGAGCTGACCCTTAGTACTCCAGGTCGATCTACGTAATACATTTGTTGTCACTGACCTACCCTGGTCCTTAGTGTCTACCCCTGGTGTGGTGGGTTCAGCGTGAACTACACTACAGGTAGTCTGAGGTAACACTGGTAGGCTGGGTAATCTTCTACGAATTCTTTGACTCACCCTGGGTACGACAGGTTCACTACTAGCAGAGGGTAGATTTTCCTGATCTGCTACTGATGAAGCATCTGTCTCTGAGGCCGACTGGTCTTCCAGATATTCTGGAGCCTCTGCAGCTTCCGGTGAGGCCGCTTGGAGAAAGGTCAGGACCGGTACCACAATCGCTCTGTTCACCTGCGTCCAAGACCGGGGAAATGCTCCAAGGACTGTCTGGACCGTTTCCACCACTTTTTCTGTGGGCTGAGGGCTGTCTTGGTCTTCTTCTTTGTGTCTCAACTGTTCAGGGCATATCAGTCTCCTGAGACTGCCGCTGAAGTTTCCCCTCCATGTTTACTGATAAGGCACACTTTGGTGTTATCGTAATTCGGGGGTAGGACGGTGTATGGCTCAACCTCCCACTGGTCATCTAATTTGTGGACACGTCTTTTCCTCTTAAGTAACTGTTCTCCAGGTGATAAGGGAACGGCAGGTGCTTGCTGATTATAAGTTTTCTCTTGCTTCTGTCTCGCCTGGGACAAACTTTTCTCAACACACTCTTGCACCTTGCGGTATTGTTGCTGCCGCTCGGTATCCCAATCTGCATCTGGTGATGTCGTCTCTGGTGTTAAAACTCCCATGTCTAAGTCAATGGGTAGCTTACCAGGTCTTGCTCTCATCAGGTAAGCGGGTGTACAGTTGGTGGAGTTCACCGGGATGTGGTTATATAGGTCCACCAAATCTGGTAACTTCTCTGGCCACAGGCTACGTTCTCCAAGGGGCAACGTCTTCAACAGGTCTATTACCACCTGGTTCATCTTCTCGCACAACCCGTTGGTCTGGGGATGATACGGCGTCATCCTTATTTTCTTGCAGCCGTACAAGTTACAGAATTCTTGGATCACTTCCGCTTCAAAGGCTGGACCTTGATCGGTAAGCACTCGTTCAGGGTAACCGTGCGGGCGACAAAAGTGTTGTTGAAACGCTTTGGCTGCCGTGGGAGCTGTCTGATCTTTCACTGGCACTACTACCAGGAATTGGGAGTAGTGGTCTACTATGGTGAGAGCGTAGACATAGCCTGACCGGCTTGGGGCTATCTTCACGTGGTCCAAGGCTACCAGTTCAAGTGGTTGTTTGGTGATTATGGGCTGCAGGGGAGCCCTCTGGCTATCGCGGTCTTTCCGTCTCAGGTTGCATGGACTACAATCTCGACACCTTCTCTCGATTGCTTTCCTCATGCCAACCCAGTAGAATCGCTCACATTCCAACTTCCAACTTCTTCCACCCGAAGTGTCCTGCTCCATCGTGGTACGCTTCTAAGACCATTGGCGCATCCCGCCTCGGGACTGCCACCTGCCAGACCAGTTCGTGTGATCGGGAGTTGATACTTCTTCGACACAGCTTTCCCTCGTAGATGAACAGTTTACCCTTCTCCTTCCACAACTGTTGGGTCTCCTGTGGAGCATCTGGATCAGGGTGCGAGTCAGCTTGTGTCAGAAACTCTTTTACTAGGCGGACAGCCGGGTCGCTATCCTGCGTCTCTGCCCATCCATGGTGGGGCAATGGGTTGAACGTGGCCTCTCTGTTGGCGGAGCACTTGTCCCTCACACAGTGGGAGCACTGGGTCATCCCGTGATGATGGAAAGCGGGTATCTCTATCTCCTCCAGCTCTTCCGGGTCTTCTCCCCCATCTGGCAAGTTGGGCATCCTGGACAGCGCATCAGCATTTGTCTTTTTATGCCCCGCCCGATACTTGATGGTAAACTCATAGTTAGACAGTCGGGCCATCCATCGTTGCTCTAGGGCACCAAGCTTCGCAGTCTCCAGGTGCGTCAGCGGGTTGTTGTCCGTGAAGACTGTAAATCTGGAGGAGGGAAGGTAGTGTTTGAAGCGCTCTGTTACAGCCCAGACTATGACTAAAAACTCCAACTTGAAGGAACTATAGTTGTCGGGGTTCCTTTCCGTGGGCCAGAGCTTCCTGCTGGCGTAGGCAATCACTCTCTCTCTGCCTTGCTGTATCTGGGACAGCACCGCTCCTCATCCCATGTTGCTGGCATCCGTATGAAGTATAAAGGGTTGGCCATAGTCGGGGTAGGCCAGGACTTCGTCTCCAGTAAGAGCCATCTTCAGTCGAGTGAAAGATTCGTCTTCTGGTTTACCCCATTTGAACGGAGGTTTCGGGTTCTTGGCCTTCTTGGACTGGCCCACTAAGAGGTCCTGCATGGGTGCCGCTATCTTGGTGAAACCCTTGATGAATCTCCTGTAGTAGCCTACCAGCCCGAGGAACTGCCGCACTTCCTTGATAGTGGAGGGTCTTGGCAAGTCCTTGATCACAGTGACTTTTTCAAAGTCTGGTGCTACACCTTCGGCGCTTACCATATGACCTAGGTACTGCACCTTGGGCTTTAACAGGTGGCACTTGGACGGCTTTACCTTCAGGCCAAAACCAGATAGGGCTTCGAACACCTCGGCCAGGTGCTCCAGGTGGTCTTCATATTTCTTCGAGTAGACAATTACGTCGTCTAGGTACAGCAGGATGGTTTCGAAGTTTTTGTGTCCTAGGCAACACTCCATTAACCGCTGGAAGGTTCCTGGGGCATTGCAGAGCCCGAATGGCATGCAGGTGAACTCGCTGAGGCCCATTGGTGTTGTAAACGCGATCTTCTCTCTGTCTGCCTCTGCCACAGGAACCTGCCAGTACCCACTGGTGAGATCCAAAGTGGAGAAAAGTGGAGAAATAATTAGCAGATCTTAGTGCAGCTAATGATTCCTCAATTCTGGATAATGGGTAGGCGTCCTTATGTGTAATGCGGTTAATCTGCCTGTAATCAACACACATCCTCATTGTACCATCTTTATTTCTAACGAGGACTAATGGAGCTGCTCAGGGGCTACAACTATCTCTGATCACCCCAACCGCCTCCTTCATCTCCCGTAACATTCCTTTGGCACATTGATAGTGAGCTGGGGGTACAGGCCGGTACCTCTCTTTAATGAGCGGATGATCTCCTGTGGGGATATGATGTTGGACCCCTTTTACCTGCCCAAAGTCTAGTGGGCGTTTGCTAAAGACTCGCTCATATTCTTGGACCACCTGGTATACTCCATGCTTTTTGTGCAAAGGGGTGGAGTCAGTGCTGACACCAAACCTCCATCTGCCCCTTGGAGCCATAATCCTCCCGTCGGTTTGGATGGAGGCAAGGGTTTCACTGTCTTTACTGCGTTGTTACTGACAGTAAATAGCTTAGCAAGGGTAGCATACCGGGGTAAATGGACCTCTTTCTTCCCACGATTCAGGATGCACATCGGTACTCTCCCCTTGCGGACATCGACTACCCCCCTGGCTGTCAAGATGGTGGGCCTATTATCAGAGTACACGTGTTCTATCAGGGCCTGATAATCTTGACCCCTGAGACCTATTGCTGCCCGACACCATATTAACATTTCACTCCTAGGGGGCATTGCAATGGGGAATGGATCACTCATCCTGACACTTCCAAATTCTCCACCAGACAGCTCTACCTGTTGACTTTTCATCAGGGCTCTGATTTCCTTCTGCAGAACTCGCTGCTGACTGAAACTGGCAGTCTCTGCGACCTGTTGCAACAAAACAATAATTTCTTCAAGACAGTTTTCTATCACATTGGTTCCTAAGGTTATCATAGGATGACTTTCTTGGCGATCAATATCAACAATAATCATTCCTTGTGATGGCAATTCTACTCGGCCAACTTTTATGGTCACCTCTTTATACCTCACCTGAGGCAAGGGCTGACTATTGCTGGCATAGATGCTAAGATGTTCATCTGGATGGCGGGTAATGTCTGAATCAGTCCAGTATTGTTTATAAAGGATATATGGCATCGTTGTCACCTGGGACCCAGTGTCCAGCAGTGCATTCATCGGGATGTCATCAAGTACGACAGGTAGGACCGGTCGTCCTCCCACGTACTTGTCTCAACAGCTTTGTGGACCTTGTCGTCTTACTCCTGGGGGTTGGCCCTCTGCCCCAGGGGTTGCTCGTTTAAATTACAGAATCTTGCGTAGTGCCCCGCCTTTTGACAGCAGCGGCAGATGGGTTGTCCGTCCTGGTCGTAGCGATCGCTGTTCCTCCCTCTAGTCGGTGGAATTCTCTGTTGTCGCCACGGGATGTCATCTGGACTGGAAGCCAGCTGGATCTTTTCCTTTGGAGACACTTGCATGGCCTGCACGGTTTTGGTTAGTGTAGCCACACTTTTGGTCAGCTCCTGGACCTGAAGGCGTAGGTCTGCAGACGGGTCATTTTCTAGGGTCTGCGAGTCAGCCTTCACAGGTGCCGGAGAAAAGGGCGCTACCTCCTGGTGGTATGTGATAGCTGGGCGCCGGAGGGGTGCAGTGCCACCTGGGGTTGGTTCTCACAGCACCCGGATGGCTCGGTCTTTAAATTGCGCAAAGTCCAGATCAGGGTTTTGCAGAGCCATAATGCGCAGCTGTGTCCGGTGAGCATTAGACAGGAGCCCCTCAATAAACTGCTGAGTTAGCAATCTGTCTTCGTCTCGCACACTGTCGGGGTCTACCTGTTTAGTGGCCCGCAGCGCCTCCTGCAGGTTTAGAGCATAATCCCGTACACTGTCCTGCACCCTTTGTTTGCACCCGTAGAACTTGATCTTAATTTCTGCTGCGGTGCGGGTGTCAAAGGTATCCTTCAACCGGGCCAGTATTCCCTTAACAGTGCTTTTGTCCCTGCCCGGCCAGGACTTCAGCTCTCTCTGGGCTGCACCGATTAGCTGGCCTATGAGGATGCTGACTTTTTGCTCTTCAGACAGGGGGTACACTTTAAACAAACTGCGCAGTCTCTCCTCAAAGTCACTCAGGGTGTGCGACTCCCCTGAGTAATGGAGCGACCACGCTGCCCCCGGTATATACGGCATTACAGTCGCGGCTGAATCCTCTCCCAGGTTGGGCATCTTCCTCTCCCCTAGTGAACCTCAGCCAGGTCCTGGGTGTCTGCTGATGTACCAGTATGCTGCTCTGCAGGCGGGAGGGATCGCTTACCTGGCGGTTCCGGATCGGGGCCTCCTGCTTCCTCTCGGCGGACGGCAAATCACGTGATGACACAGTTCAGTAAAGTCTATGGCACACAGGACCCGGTTATACTGGGCTTCGTGAATCCTGTTCGTGACGCCAAGTTGACGCGCCCCCTGAGCAGTGGGGTACTTGGTAGCCGGGCCGGTCGGTGCTGGGGGTGTCACAGTGGCGGTGACGCGGTCCGTGACCCAGGGCGGTCAATAAAAGGGGGTTGAGAAAAGGGGAATTAAAGTTTTATATATATAACATTCGTGACGCCACCTGTGGTATGCGGCTATATGGGGCTGCCGCTGCGGTGCATATCCTCTGGAGCTGATGATGACGCGGCAGAGTTGGTTCAGCTCTCCCACAGGCAGAGCTTAGCTCCAGGGCAGGAAATGGTGATGTTATAGATGTTGCTGTGCAGTGTAGTGCAGGGGATGGCGCAGTTAATAATCAGTCCACAACTTAATGGCGATTTCCTCTTATCTTTACTTGCGGTGGTTAGGCAGACCGGGGCACGGGTACTACCTAGTAGTAGAGGTCCGGATGGCCTGGAAGCAAGTTGGGAATCCACCTTGCCAGGTGAAGTTGGAGGCCTTCCCTTTGCGCTAATCTCTTTGGCCCTGCTGCTTATAGCTGTGCTGTGGCCCTCGTCCCTGAGTAAAACGTCTTTGTACTCACCCGTATGGCAGGCAGCTCGGGCCTTCCTGGAGTGTCGCTCCCACGTGGCGGTGCTGGGCCCTATGTGCTGCTGAGCCTCCGGGCATCTGATGGGGCCAGGAGACCTGCAGTCTTTTGCCATCCGGTTTCTGCTGCTGGGCCTTCAGTGCCCCACAACCTTGGACTCCGGTGTCCGGTTCTTCTACGCTCCTTTCTGGGGTGAGCTGCCGTGCAGCTCCACTCCCCAGGTCTTTCCTCTTTGCTGTCCTGTTTTCAACTCCTCTCACTAACTCTAACTAACCCCGCCTCCAGATTCCAGTTGCTAAGGGGAGGAGCTCCCCTTGCTGGTCTGGAGCCAGGAAAGTGTTGCATGCTAGTATAGCTGACTAGGGGACCCCTGCTTGCTTCCAGGCATGGCATCACCCCTTGTGAGGGAGGCAATGCCACTGTGGCAACCGGACTCCTGGGGTGCCACACATGCCCTCAGGAGCAGCCTGTATATTGTATATTAGATTGTAAGCTCCTAGGACATGGTGTACATTATTCTGCATGCCCTCAGGAGCAGCCTGTATATTATATATTAGATTGTAAGCTCCTAGGACAGGGTGTACATTATTCTGCATGCCCTCAGGAGCAGCCTGTATATTGTATATTAGATTGTAAGCTCCTAGGACAGGGTGTACATTATTCTGCATGCCCTCAGGAGCAGCCTGTATATTATATATTAGATTGTAAGCTCCTAGGACAGGGTGTTCATTATTCTGCATGCCCTCAGGAGCAGCCTGTATATTGTATATTAGATTGTAAGCTCCTCTTTACCAGGGTGTATTTGTCTTTTCCTTCCCAAGGTCGGCTCTCCTGAGCTTATAATACATGCAGATTTACAGCAATATGCAGCAGGACAGACGTGATCCAGGGAAATATCCGATCGCCACAACTGGGGTCAGGAAGGAATTTCCCCCCCCCCCGAGGCAGAACTCTCCGGGGGGTTTCTTCGCCTTCCTCTGGATCTTTGGGTCCAGTGTCTCTCAGTCGGTCCTCAATGACCACAGCTAGTTCTGTGGTCTCTATGGGGCCTGACCTGAGAGACATTGCGATCACAGTTTAATTTCTTAAAGGGCCAGTAATATTTTTATTACAATGTTGCTTATTGCTATTCCAATAAAAGATAAAAAGAAAGAAAATAAAAGTGTCATGTAAGTTTTTTTGTCTTGACTTTTTTTTACACAGTTACAATGATGGGAGTGATCAGGGTCGGACTGGGGTGTCTAGGGCCCACAGGGGGAAATGACTCTAGGGGCCCACCTACAGCAATATGCAAATATCTGTTATCTGCTATCCCTGTTATAGTGGAGCATTGACTGGCAGCTCCTGCACATCTACTGTGCACATACTATAACTGGGATCTACAATTAGTGTAGTTTGCATGAAAGAGCTTCTTCGTTTAAAACAAGTTATCACCGATCCATGGGCTCCACAGTATAGGTGATCACTTATTGATCGTTTGGCAGTGCCAGGTGGGAATTCTGACCGCAGCCTAATTCGTTCTCTTGGGGGCTTCCAAAAAAAAGCAGCGCTCGCAGCCACTAAGGGAATGAATGGATCAGTGGTCGAGTCACACATGAGCTCCAGTCTAATGGGGAGAAAAGCTCCACTTTCTGCCGATTGGTGCAGGTCCCAGTAGTCAGACCCCCACCAATCAATAAGTTATCACTGATCCTGTGGAGAGGTGATTACTTGTTTTCCCCGGAGAACCCCTGTAAGTGCATCTCTGCTGCTCTGGTCCAAGTATTTCATCTCTAAGGCCACATCCCCACTATGAGTATTTGGTCAGTACTCGGTCAGTATTTTTTCTCAGGAGTGGGAGCTAAAACCAGGTGCGGAACAATCAGAGAAAAGGTATAATAGAAACAAGTCACCAATTCTGCATTTATCACCCACTCCTGGTTTTGGCTCCCACTGCTGAGAAAAAATACTGACCAAATACTGATAGTGGGGCCGTGACCTTATGGCAAAAAATATTTTCCTAGTTAATATCAGCGAGAACAAATGACCGCCATACACAACATAATCCACTATACCAACACCAATAATACCACATACAAAAGGGACAAATATCACCACACCATGACCAGACCACATATTACCACCACATAGTGACCAAATAATACAATACTGATCAGGAATACAAACCACAATAGTAACAAAACTGTCACTATACACATGAGCTCTGTATATAGTGTCAGTGTACAAGTAATACTGTGATCACCAGTGACATTATAAACAGGAGCTCTGTATATAGTGTACAGGTAATACAGGGATCACCAGTGACATTATACACAGGAGCTCTGTATATAGTGTACAGGTAATACAGGGATCACCAGTGATATTATACACAGGAGCTCTGTATATAGTGTACAGGTATACAGTGATCACCAGTGACATTATAAAGAGCTCTGTATATAGTGTCAGTGTACAGGTAATACAGTGATCACCGGTGACATTATACACAGCAGCTCAGTATATAGTGTACAGGTAATACAGTTATCACGGGTGACATTAGACACAGGAGCTCTGTATATAGTGTATAGGTAATACACTGGTCACCAGTGACATATACAGGAGCTCTGTATATACTATATAGTGTAAGTGTACATGTAATATACTGACTCACCAGTGATGTCTCTAGGTGAAGTTCTTCATCTTTGCTTTTCTTCTTCATCTGGCACAGTCCGCCATCACTTCTTCCAGCCAGGATTCATCTCTGCAGAAAATAACACAGTTATCAATAACTGATCTCTTTTAGAGCACATTCCCACTTTTCCCCGGGCTTCTACACTACACCAGTTGAAGAAATAAAGCGACGTACTGCCGCCCTGCAGAGTAACAGGACCCCCCTTTTGTCCCATCCCATGGAAAACCGTTTCCTAAAAAGTAAATTATATTACAGAAGTAATAATGTCCCTAATTGGACTCTAAAGTAATAATGTTCCCCACTCGGCACCATAAACTAATAAAGATCCTCAATCTGGCCCCCAAACAGTAATAAAGTCTCTTGTCCAGCGTGGCCCCCCATCTATCCATCCTGGCCCCCCCATCTATCCATCCTGGCCTCCATGTGTCCAGCCTGCCCACTCCCATATATCCATCCTGGCCTCCATGTGTCCAACCTGCCCACCCCCATATATCCATCCAAGTCCCCATGTGTCCAGCCTGCCCCACCCATATATCCATCCTAGCCCCCATGTGTCCAACCTGCCCACCCCCATATATCCATCCTAGCCCCCCCATATATCTATCCAGTCCCCCATGTGTCCAGCCTGCCCCACCCCATATATCCATCCTAGCCCCATGTGTCCAGCCTGCCCCCCTCACCCCCATGTATCCATCCAGATCCCCATGTGTCCAGCTTGCCCCCCTTCACCCCCATGTGTCCATCCAGGTCCCCATGTGTCCAGCCTGCCCCCTCTCACCCCAATGTGTCCATCCAGGTCCCCATGTGTCCAGCCAGCCCCCCTCATTACCATGTGTCCATCCAGGTCCCCATGTGTCCAGGCTGCCCCCTCTCACCCCCTTGTGTCCATCCAGGTCCCCATGAGTCCAGCCTCCCCCCCTCACCCCCATGTGTCCATCCAGGTTCCCAAGTGTCCAGCCTGCCCCCCCCCTCACCTCCATGTGTCCATCCAGGTCCCCATGGGTCCAGCCTGCCCCCCTCGCCCCATGTGTCCATCCAGGTCCCCATGTGTCCAGCCTGCCCCCCCTCACTCCCATGTGTCCATCCAGGTCACCATGTGTCCAGGCTGCCCCCCTCACCGCCATGTGTCCATCCATGTCCCCATGTGTCCAGCCTGCCCCCCCTCACCCCAATGTGTCCATCTAGGTCTCCATGTGTCCAGCCTGCCCCCCCTCACCCCACCCCCATGTGTCCAGCCTGCCCCCCCATCACGCCCATGTGTCCATCCAGGTCCCCATGTGAACAACCTGCCCCCCTCACCACCCCCATGTGTCCATCCAGGTCCCCATGTGTCCAACCTGCCCCCCTCACCACCCCCATGTATCCATCCAGGTCCCCATGTATCCAGACTGCCCCCCTCACCCTCATGTATCTATCCAGGTCCCCATGTGTCCAACCTGCCCCCCTCAACCCTATGTGTCCATTCAGGTCCCTATGTGTCCAGCCTGCCCCCTCTCACCCCCATGTGTCCATCCAGGTCCCCATGTGTCCAACCTGCCCCCCTCAACCCCATGTGTCCATCCCGGTCCCCATGTGTCCAGCCTGCCCCCTCTCACACCCATGTATCCATCCAGGTCCCCATGTGTCCAGCTTGCCCCCTCTCACCCCCATGTATCCATCCAGGTCCCCATGTGTCCAGCCTGCCCCCTCTCACCCCCATGTGTCCATCCAGGTCCCCATGTGTCCAGCCTGCTCCCCTCACCCCCATGTATCCATCCAGGTCCCCATGTGTCCAGCCTGCCCCCTCTCACCCCCATGTGTCCATCCAGGTCCCCATGTGTCCAACCTGCCCCCCTCACCCCTATGTGTCCATCCAGGTCCCCATGTGTCCCGCCTGCCCCCCCTCATCCCCATGTGTCCAGCCTGACCCCCCCATATATGCATGATGGCCAATGCTGGGAGCACTCACCCAGAAAAACGTGGATATTGCACTTGACTTGAAGTTGAAGCAGGGAGAGCTGTAGCCAGGCCTGCAGCCTTGTTTCCAGGGTGATGGTGAGAGAGTAGAGCACAGGTCACCACATACTCAGCCCAGGAGCCGGCTTAAAAGGCCAAGAGAGCAGGAGAGAAGAGGGCGGTGCGCGGTGCTGGTGCGGTGTTGCATACCCGGACAGGAGCCGATGTTACAAGGCCAATTCCAAGGGAGCAGGAGCCGGGACTGTAGAGCAGAGCGCGGCGTCGGCGTATCAGAAGCCAGCCGGGGAGCAGGTAGCGCAACGTCGGCGTGTCACCTGACACCACACCACTTCCACCACCAGCGGGAAAGCAGAGCGGGGTGCGTGTCACCGCCCACCAAAAACACGTCCTTCTGTCATGTGAGTATGCGCGTCACTCGCTGTCACCACTGAATAGTATGAGCGCCGCACGTGACGCTACATTTCCTTCGGCTGCGCTTTTAAAGGGCCCGCACTTTTAAAGGGCCCGCACTTTTAAAGGGCACCGCTACCAATTCTCTCACTCTCTCATCGGGGCCCACCGGGAATTTTCCCGCTATCCCGCCAGGCCAGTCCGACCCTGGGAGTGATCATTACTACCCTCAATATTCCTCAAGTAGAACCAGGAATTATGGGGGCACCATTTACAGATGGCCAATCACATATATCTCCACCCATTGTGGCATCATAATGTCAGCTCCTGTCCCAAGTTACATTACAACTGTTAGGGGACCGATCTCTGTGATGGGGACAGGGCACTAAAATAGTATATGTCCTACACAACAAACTACCTGATAGAAGACTGAAGACCGGGACACAGAGCCGCCGAATACAAGAGACACAAGCAGTGTCGGACTGGGGTGCCAAGGGCCCACCAGTAACCAACTCCAGGGCCCCACTTTTCAACTACTTGCAAATGTGACATGATCATCCATCACAATTGTATATAACAATGGACTGGGTAGATTGTTAAATGAATAAGATGCTGCCTTTGTCTGTACATAGTGAGTCAAGTATATTGTGCCAAGTATGGTGACTCAGTGGTTAGCACTGCAGCCTTGCAGCGCTGGGGTCTTGAGTTAAAATCCCCCCAAGGACAACATCTACTAAATAAAAGTACTGCTCATATATGAGGGTGGTGGCCCACCAGAGGATCCTCCTGTTCTCCTGTGGACCAGTTCAAGCCAGCCTCCAAATCACCAGCATTTGTGTATTTATTACTAAATTCCCTGCCTAGCCAGCCCTTTGTCCGGTTAGTCACCTAAACACCTGTTGAAAAAAATAATTTATAAGTTCCCTTTTTCTCATGCAAATTAGTCCTTTGACTAGTTTATGGGGCATTAATTTCCCCAGACAAGTCGACCTTCTTTACATGTTATCACACCCCTGGGGCATGATAACCTCATTGGCAGAGGCGACATCATCAACATCTCCCTGCAAACCTCGTGCATGTACTCGACTTTCTTCAGGCACGTCATTGCGCATCTGAAGCCGGCTGTACGTTTCCTGGCTTCAGAGGTGTACTGCCCATGACCGAAAGTGCAAAAGATGCACGTGTGCCACATATCAGTTTGAGTTCAATGCTGCATTCACACATCCTTATGTCACTGTTTGTGCCTTACTGACCGGCCACAGGTCTCCTGAACTGAACTCAACCAGTTCACAGGTATATAGGGCTGTCATGTTTGGGTCAGGAGACCTGCGGCCAGTCCGGACATCATGGTTCATACTCACACTGTGAAATACGGATGTGTGAAACCGGCCTGAGGGGCTCAGTTATCAAATATTTTTTAAAAGGAAACTCACCTTGTTGCCCACAGCAGCCAAACACATTAAAGCTTTCATTTTACCTCAGCAGTGTAAGAAATGAAAGCTGCGCCAAGCCACAAGGTCAACTTTGCTTAGGGCCGGGGTCTCACTAACGTATCACATTCCGATGCGATATGCTAATGACATTCGGCTCCTGCTCTGCTGCGAGCGGGAGCCGAATGTCAGTGCTCCGTGCTGTGTTCCTCTCGCACAGAGAGGATCGCAGCACAGCTGCGGAGGGGATGGAGAAATCAAGTTCTCCATCTCCTCTGCTGCAGGGAATCTGCGGGAATCGCACTGTAGTCGGGTGATATCCGAGTGCAGTGAGATGTTTCACACGCACCCATAGATTATATGGTGCGACTGATCCGAATGCAGCTTGCAATCATAGGATGCTGCAATTTTTTTACAGCCCGATCGCAATCCGATCGGCGCTGGAAAAAAAAACGCAACTGAGCACACATTCATAGGATTAAATTGGTCCGAATTCAATCTGATTTTTTATCAGATTGCATTTGTCCGAGTTAATCGCAAGTGAGAGTGAGCCCTAAGTCAGAGTTGATAAATTAGTGTTTTTAGGAAGAAGAAACTCTAGTGATAGTAAACCTTTAAACGAGCACGCTCTGGTAGTTGCCGAGTAGTTTCGGCATGCTCAGCATCTCAGTTTCAGCCGTCGCGGCTATTAGACAGCTGTGACACATTCAGGGATTGCCAAACAAACAGGCAGCCGCGGTGGCTGAAACAAGGATGCCGAGCACGTCGAAACTACTCGGCGAGTACCCAAATGCGCTCGTTTAAAGGGTTAAACGAGCACGCTCGATCATCACTAGTAAACTCCACTTTTTTCCATCAATTTTCCTGGTCTGAAGAGCATTGAAGGAGTTATCGAGAGTGCCACAGCCTGTGATGACTCTCACCTCCTCTCCCAGTTTACGCATTTACGCCCGTTTCCTGCTTGTTATGGCCACCTTCTTCTTCTATTGGCTCACCAGACTGGCCACTAGTTTAGGTTCTGCCCTCTGGGTTTATAGTCTCCTGATATCTGGAATCCATCCTCTTGCCCAGTTCCTGGGATCACATACGTTTTATAATAAAGCTGTGACCCATACCCACCCCACATGATAGTGTCTGTCTCTTTTATGCAAATTTTCAGCTGCGTTTTACTGTACAAGTCTATGAGATTCCAGAAATCTGCACACACATTGTGCATGAGACGCAAAAAAAAACCCAGCAAAAAGCAAAAAGCAAGCAAAATCCCAAACAAACCTTCCTGGCAAGAGATCAGGTTTTGCTGCAGAAAAAAAGACACTGAAAAAAAACGCTTATAGTGTGGCAGTTTTTGGTTCTATGTTTTTTTTCTAAGGCAGCATGCTCTGGGTATGGTATGTTTCATTTTTCATTTGTTTTCTCATAGATTTCTGTATAGTATATGAAAAATGGCAGTATAAAAATGGCATGATGGTCGTGGCGTTTTTTGGGGCATTACTCAGCTGAGAATATTGTTGTGAAAAATATGCAGTAGTACAGCAGCCTCTGCTCCTGCACTACTGGTATATGGAGATCCCAGACCTGACAGCCACCAGTGTGAGGTAAACTAGAGGCAGTAACACAAGCATTCCACTAGGGGCGCACATCTCTATTCTGATCCTGCGCATCGACTGCTCGGCCTGCACCTACGCTGGACCAATTCTGAGATCGATTCACGCCGTCTTTTCTTGCACACGTGTGTTTACAGTTGAGATGGCGGAACTGACAGCAGAGGCTGATGTAGGAGAGATGCCCGAGTTACGGGCAGAGAAGAATGACGGATCCGGGGCCTCGGCTTCTACTGGAGCACTGACACCGGCTGCAACCGTGAAAGCAGGTGAGGAGATGCACGCAGACTGTGCCTGGTGTAATGACACATGCAGCCGCCTGAACAGAGCAGCCATGACATGTCACCCTCCATCTGCCACTCTGCAGATCTGCCACATGAATAATGCTGACATCCGCACATCCTGCTACAGTTTAGGTGGTCTACACACAGGCAGTGGGAAGACCACCTCACAGATTTCCCTACAGTGGTGGGCCATGCCAGCCTTATGGACTGGTGACCCAGGATCTGCACTCATACTTATAATGCCAATGAAAGGGCAACCTGCCACTAGATCCATGTTGCCCAAACCATGGGTAGCGTGAATGCAGCCAGGTATGTCTTGCTGCCGGCTTTCAGAAAAAACATAGTTTGAAAAGCCAGCCATAGGGAGAGACTGGTCTGGTGTGCATTCTTTAGGGAGAGGCTGGTCCGGTGTGCATTCATTCATTAGGGAGAGGCTGGTCCGGTGTGCATTCATTCATTAGGGAGAGGCTGGTCCGGTGTGCATTCATTCATTAGGGAGAGGCTGGTCCGGTGTGCATTCATTCATTAGGGAGAGGCTGGTCCGGTGTGCATTCATTCATTAGGGAGAGGCTGGTCCGGTGTGCATTCATTCATTAGGGAGAGGCTGGTCCGGTGTGCATACATTACACCCCCCTCTCTCACTCTCCCTCTTGTTGTGCATCCGAGGTCAGTCTGGGAGTGGTACTTAGTCACGCCCCTCCAGGCACTCCTCGGTCTGTGGGACCACAATCCATGGTCTCGCTAAACAGTCTCAGAGCGAGCGTAACACAAAGCTTCTCCACAGAAGGCACACCAAGATCTTGTGTCTCCCTTCCCTTCCTTGTAAGCAGTGTACTTACAACCAGGGGTTCCCACTTTACCCACATTTGGGCTTCTCACATCAAGCACACTCACCGCACCATTCTATTCAGCTTCAAGCAACCCCTCTAGCTAGAATTATCATCCTGTCTCCAACTTACCATATTTATCTTCCCTTCTCTTCCCACCACCAGTATATGCACGTCCAGATGTGCAGGTCTGTTATGAAAAGTCACCATCTAGAGCAGTGATCCCCAACTTTTCATACCTGTAGAGCCACATTCAGCTCTCAAAGAGGGTCATGAGCAACATCCGGATATCTCCCTCCACCCCACCAGAGTAGTGACATCCTTCTCCTGCCTCCTCAAAGTAGTGACACCCAAAGCCCAATTACCAGTATATTGACAGACAAAGCTCTCCCACAGAAATCACACTGAAGCAGTATACTTGCATCCAGGGGTTCCCACTATGCCACGATTTAGTATTCGTGCATCAAGCACTCCCAGCACACAATCAAATCCAGCTTCCACCACCAAATGGCAGTTTCATCTTGTTTCCAGATTACCAGGGCTTTGGAACCAGTAAGCCATATCACCGACTCAGACTCCTCAATCTCCCTGACTAACGACTCAGACTCCACAGCACTGTCTCACTACTGAGCGTGTGCATAAAGTATAGTACAGATTCATCTCACCTTTAAGCAGAGATCCTTAGATCAGGAACAGACATTTAAAAGACATTTCATCACTTTCCCAAATTCTTATAAAAACATTTACATCACATTCTGCTTTGTACTAATGAACCCAATTTATTATATATTTTAGGAGTCGGTCCATTTTATACTGACTCCAAATCCACCAAAATGGAAACTGACTCCAGAGCCCTGCGGATTACTATACTTAATTTATCTCTGCACCCCCAAGGCCAGTATATAAGCATCCACATTTGCTCTTCTGTGTGGGTCTACTCACAATAGTCACCATCTGGAAATCTGCTCTTCATAGACCTGTTGCTAATGCACCAAGCTTGCAGATAGCCGCAAGCAACACATAATAGGCCTGCGAACCACACATGTGGCTTCCAAGTCACAGATTCAGGTACCACACTTTCAGACAGCAGCGAGCCACACATCACGGGCATGCGAGCCACATGTGTCTCCTGAGCCACAGGTTAAGGACCCCTGTCTTAAGGGTTCTTGCTATCCCATTTCCCTAGGACAAGCCATCATGTTGACTTGAGAGTGAAGAGGCCAAGCACTGACCTGGTATTGTGTTCCCTAAACTAGCGCTTCGCCTGGTTCACTTTCAGGATTGTTTGGTTCCCTGAATGGTGTCCACTCCGATCACAAAGTTCAAATAGCATCACTTTGTGAGAACATGGCCTCGTCATTCTAGTGAATTGTCCGTGTGAAGTTAAATTTATGACTGGTGCTTGTGCACACGTTTACACCCCGGGAACCGTGAATCTGGGAGATGATACAGTGTGTGCCCTATGGGGCACATCCAGTGACCTTATTCACTGCAGAGACTGGTTAGCTCAGGTCGCCTTTGTCATGTAGGTCATTGAGCTTGTGGAAATTACATATGTGAAGCTGAAGTTCTGGATAGTCTGTTTGAGAATGTGTTTCTTGACAGATGTTGAGAGTTGATGCTCTTGTGTAACTCAATGATCGCAGACACATATGAGCTCAGTTTTTAGCCTTACTTTTCAAGGGAAACTAATTTACCCTCATTATAATCTGACTGTTCTAGACTTGACCTCTTTTATGGCTCATGGTAAATGTAAATAGATTGTGTGAATGAGACATCTAATTTTGATATACTCTGTTATAGCATATAGAGCTAATAGATTGGAGCCAGAGGAAATGCGGCTATCTGCTCTCGAGATCTGCCAGCATCCATTGTAATCAATGCTTACCCATTGATTTCAGTTGGCTGAATTTAGTGCCTCATTTTCTGTAGGGAAAATGAGCAATAACATGTTCCTCCAAGGGTTAACAGCTGATTGTGAGAGGTCCCAACATGACCCAGGGCACCTGCTGAATGAAGACTCATCCAAAGCAGGCAAGATTTGTACAAATGTCTCACTATTACTAAATGCCTTTATAGTATCGTCATTTCATATTCCTAAGTCGCCTTCCTGAGGAAAAAAAAAAGTACTCCATAAATACGGTTTTATTCACATTACCTATTGGAGCTCCTGTCTGGGTTTCTCTCACTTTTGATGGCAAGAATAGTACATAAGGCAGCACCATACTTGCTAGAAAAAATTACGGATAAGCCATTGAATCAGTAGGATCCATGGCATGATATATTAGTCACAGTGTCATGGCTTCCATTGTAATGCCACTAATGCAGACACAACCTAAAAGTTGTATTTAAGTACCATTTTTTGTATTTTGGGGACGGTTGGATACCACAGCAAACTGCTGAATGAAATTCATTGTATACCACCAAATCTATGTAACTCTATAGATTTTGGTTTAAATCCGTTTTTATTCAGCTACAAATGCAGCCAAGATTCATCGCTCTTACCCACAACTATGTACCCAAAATGGGAATACTTTAAAAATGAGAATGGCTGGAAGCCCTATAGATTCAAATGATTGATTGACGAAGGTGGGAAGGCTCTCACTGATGAGATGTGATTAGGATGAGACTAGAGGAGGTACAGGGAAACCAATAAGATTAAAGGGGTTGTCCACTCCTTTAGATTACCCCCCCAGGTCCCTAAGACTTTTTGTAAATACCTTATTTTGCAGATAGCGCTGCTCACAGGCAGCACATGACCCCCGGCTGCAGCGGCTCTGACATCCGCTGATGTCACGACAAGTGCTGGCAGTGGATGCCAGGATGTTGGCAGGGTTACCCCCCCCCGCGTCACACCCGGCATCCACCGCGCGCTCTGCCTCTCCCCATTCATTGGGAAAGCGCGCGGTGGCTGCTGGGTGTGACGCGGGGGGTAACCCCGCCCACAACCCAGCAGCCACCGCGGGGAACCGAGCGCTGAGTCACGCCTCACTTGTTGTGACGTTGGCGTTGGGGTCACGTGATGCCTGTGAGCGGCCACCGATAGCGCTGCTCACAGGCTTTATCAACAGCAGAAGGTATTTACAAAAAGTCTTAGGGACCTGGGGGGGATACATTGGGGGTTAATCTAAAGTACCGCACAACCCCTTTAAAACTTGGTGTAAGATAATGTTTATATGGCTATCTTATCTTAGATGAGCACTAAATTGTGTATTCAAGCTGACCATGGTCAGGGAGATGTTGACTTCCAGAATTTGGGAATAATCCTCACAGCTAACAAAAAATATCCCAAAAATATATATTTTTTTTTATTTTTTTAATCTCCACCTAGCTTAAGAGGGCCTGTTAGTATGGACAGTAGGGCCATCTCAAGTGTGAGGGGACCATTTTTGACTAATGGGAATTAAAAAAGGCCATTATATTGCACCATAAAGTCTAAATGAGTTGACAAGTCCACCAGATATGTCCCATATTGTGTCTTGCTGTAAGGCAATGACAACTGTGGGGACTTCTCTTGGAGCAACAACCGTTATAATATAGAAAAAGTATGTACACAAGTCCACGAATGAGGTGAAGGATAAAGTCATGGAGTTCCTACTGAGAACTGTAGCCATGTAGTTTCTCGGTGGTAGGCAAGCCATGCACTTGTTAAGAGTACTCAAAAAGCAGACTCCTGAAGAGACTTCATCTAGTCAGTGCCACCTAACATACGGTTTTTCCATATGTTAGTCCGATATATACCCCTTTTGACAAATCATTTTTGTTATTTGGCTCAATGCCACCTAAGTCTCTAAAAATTCAGTGAAGAGAGTCTAAAGCTGGCTATGTGGAGTAGATGGATGATTGATAAGCTCTTGGTGAAGAGTCTTGGTCTGCAATAGAGTTGTCTGGCCCTTGTCTATTACAGCAACAAATGACATTTCACACAAAGCTTTTTACTGCCCTTCCTATTACCAATGCATCTCCGGTTTGCGTTGTTTCCTGATTTTAATGATGGTGGCAGTTACAACCAATAATAAGGCATGGAGCACAGCAAACTACCTTCAGAAAAATCAGAAAAAAGCTTTTGTTTCCCTTTAGGAAACACTGACACTTTTAGATGATTGTGATATGTAGAAGAAGCCCAATATGACGGACAACGACCATTTTAGATCACTTATCTGAAAGTTGATTTTTTTTTTGTCACAGCAGTTTACAAGTAAAAACTGCAAGAATCTAAGTTAAATCCAATATGCTAATTTTCAGTTCTTTGTCTAAGTGTCGGCTACTGCTGTTGCTGTTGATGCTGATGAAGCCAACATCTTTCTGTCCACTAGACAAGAAGTGTGCAGGTTTATTTCAATGGGAAGAGAGTAAGGGACATCTTAACGAGTATTCTCTGTTGCAATTTACTACCGCATTGAGATGTTTCCCCACTAATGACGTGGTGGCATCTAGTGCCTGCCAGGACGTGTGCAGATATCGGTCCTCTTTTAATAGGAAAGGGTGCAGAATACCTGCTGACCAGAAAAAAACAATTATCTGTTTTCTAAGCTAGAAAGTGATTTAATAAGCTGATATACAACCCCTGGCAAAAATTATGGAATCACCGTGCTCGGAGGATGTTCATTCAGATGTTTAATGTTGTTGAAAAAAGCAGATCACAGACATGGCACAAAACTAAAGTCATTTTAAATGGCAACTTTATGGCTCTAAGAAACACTAAAAGAAATCAAGAAAAAAAATGTGGTACTCAGTAAGGGTAATTTTTTTCAGACCAAGCAGAAGGAAAAAATTATGGAATCACTATTCTGAGAAAAAATTATGGAATCATGAAAAACAAACACACAAAAGAACACTCCAATACATCACTAGTATTTTGTTGCACAACCTCTGGCTATAATAACAGCTTGCAGTCTCCGAGGCATGGACTTAATGAGTGACAAACAGTACTCTTCATTAGTGTTGAGCGAGCACTAAAATGCTCGGGTGCTCGAAGCTCGGGCCGAGCTCGCCGTGATACTCGGGTGCTCGACCCGAGCAACGAGCCCAATGTTAGTCTATGGGAGACTCGAGCATTTTTGCGGTGGCACCCCCGGCAGTCTTTTAAAAGCCTAACAAGTGCCCAAAACGATAGTGACAGTGCTCAAATGACATGGGGACAGCATGGGGATCGCCCCAGGAAGCATTTCTGACCCCCAGGTCACTGCTGTCAACAACGTGGTCAGAGGTATTAAGCCACTTTTACAGGCTCACAATAAAACGTTCAAAAACGAAAGTGAAACTTTTTTCCTGTGAAATATGTTAAGGAACATCCTTTCCAGGGTAAAGACTTGTGTATAAGTTAAAATAAATGACCAAAAACAAAAATACTCCTCCACACCTTCGGCTATGTTCACAAGTAGCATTTTTTATGCGTTTTTGCACTTTTGTATTGCTTTCAACTATGACAAATGCATTCACCGGGAAATGTCATTTTAACATTTTACAACCTTATCTGGCCATGTGCTGTGTGACACATGCATAAAGTGCTGAAAAGACAAGGGAACAGCATGGGGAAGACCCCTGGAAGCATCTCTGACTCCCAGGTCACTGTCTAAAAGTGTGCCCATCATAAGTGATCCTTACCGCATCAGAAGATGCAGACTTGCAACTATCCCCATGCAAGTTCTAGTCCCAGGGCAGTGTTCAATTGTACCTCCCCCATTCCTTGCAATACAAGCGCAAGTATGCAGCCTGCCACCCACTCACCCCCAGGCTGCAATACCATACTGCTTGCTTGCTTGAACTTGAAATTGGGCCTTTTAGGCATGTGGAGGCGGAATCTGGCCACCACGTCATGGCTGTGTTGGCGGCCTGGAATCCATACTCAGTCCCCAGCCGCCCGGCGGCCGGGTGTCCATACTTGGTCCCCAGCCGCCCCGCGGCCGGGTGTCCACACACGGTCCCCAGCCGCCCCTGTTTCTCCTTGGAACATCCCCCCACACACTTTTCTTAGCCTGGCCTGCTTTAGGCAGCATTGGACGAGCCCACCAGAGAACCAGACTCCTCCGGTGGGCCCTGACTTCTTCATCGGTGGAGTTGAGAGTGCCAAGGTGAGGAGCATGATGATGATGACAGAAGTTAGCATCTGCTATGTTTTTTCTTTTAATGCAAGTGTAAGTGTGCAGCCTGCCACCCACCCACCCCCAGACTGCAATTCCATACTGCTAGCTTGCACTTGAAATGGGGCCTTTTAGTTTGGAGGAGGCCGAAGCTGGCCACTACCTCATGGCTGCTTCGGCAGCGAGGTATCCATACTCAGTCCCCAGCTGCCCATATTTGTCCTGGTGTGCCTTATACATAAGATTAAGCGCATATACCAAAACATTACCTGTGCCCTCCCCAGTGCATTTAGTGGGAAGGAGAGCCTATTCCGCTGTAGTGTGTGCATGCCAAACCCCTGTTCATGGTACATGCGAAGATGCCTCCCACCTTGCACCTGTCGTTGCAGACTTGCAACTATCCCCATTCAAGTCCTTGTCCCAGGGCAGTGTTCAATTGTACCTCTCCCATTCCTTGCAATGCAAGCGCAAGTATGCAGCCTGCCACCCACCCACCCCCAGGCTGCAATACCATACTGCTTGCTTGCTTGCACTTTAAATTGGGCCTTTTAGGCATGTGGAGGTGGAATCTGGCCACCACGCCATGGCTGTGTCGGCGGCCTGGTATCCATACTCAGTCCCCAGCCGCCTGGTGGCCGGGTGTCCCCGCTTGCTCCACAGCCTCCAGGGGGTGGCCGGGTGTCCATACTCGGTCCCCAGCCACCCCTATTTGTCCCGGTAACCTTTCCCACACTTTTCTTAGCCTGGCCTGCTTTAGGGCAGCATTGGCCGAGCCCACCGGACTATCAGACTCCTCCGGTGGGCCCTGGCTTCTCCATCAGGGGAGTTGAGAGTGCCAAGGTGAGGAGCATGATGAGTATGATAGAAGTTAGCATCTGCTTTGTTTTGTTGTAATGCAAGCGCATGTATGTAGTAGCGGCTAGGCCTGAGGTGGTCAGCGTTTTGGCGCATATCCTACCTCCTCCGAGGATTGCTGGATGTTTTCCTGCTACTATCCAAGTTCTATGACTCCCGTTAAAACCAAGCTTCAGGTGATAAATGATGGATGAGGTAGTGGCAAAGGAGAAAGAGCAGGAGGAACAGGGACCATTCACATCAATATCAGGCTAGTCAACCAGATATGTCTTGTAGGATATGTTTCTGTAACAAAAGGAGCGGTTCGGCTACACAGTTATAGGGCATACAGTGAGTGCAATGCCTACCAAAAATTTCGAGCCACTCCAATGCCCCTTGGAAATGACATGGAGGTCAGAGGGCGTTAACTAAACCTTTTTTTCCATTTATAGCAACTGGGTCTCCCGTGCACTGTTGGCCTAAGCAGTGAATGGAAGGCTTTCCAAAAATTATGAGGAACTGCAATGCCCCTTACAAGAGCCATGTGTGGCACCCCAGGGGTCTGGTCACCACAGTAATAGAGATATTACGACGGAGAGCAAGTGGGAGGTTTCCTGGTCAGGATCCCTTAAACATGCAACATCCTCCTGCCCAAATCCTGGGAGGGGAGAATTCTGCCCTTATAAACTGTATCTGGGGCGGGGTTGAGTGAGTCAGAGAACAGTCAGAGTCAGAGTGAGAGCAAGGGAAAGTAACAGCAAGGAGCTCTGTAGGAGCTAGGAGCTAAAGACCAGGGGCTGGAAGCTGAGCAGAGCTCGCCCTGGCAGAAGACAATAGGAACCGGACACAGGAGTCCGAAGCTGTGAGGACTTATATATCCAGCAGCAGAAACCAGCCGGCAGGGGATTTCAGGTCCTCTGGCCATAGAAGCCCGGAGGCTCAGTCACAAGCAAGGGACCAGCACCGCTGTCGTGGAGCGGAGGCTAACAGAAGGCCCCAAGTCACCAGCCATACGGGTGAGCACTACACGGTACACTCAGGGACGTGGGCTACTTCTACCCGCTTACAGCAAGGTAGCCAGGAAGAGTGCAGACAGACGGGGAGGCCTACAACTCCACCTGGCCAGGGGAACTCCTGCTTGCTCACAGACTGACCAGGCCTCTTATGCTAGCCAGTACTCCCGGGAGGGTCTACCTTATAATCATCAGTAAAGACCCTGAACTGCACTGCAAAGACTCTGAGTCATTCCTGCTGCGCTCGTGCACCATCACCCCCATCATCCACACTCACTGCCCTGAGGCTATACTCCTCCCGAGGGGAGTTATCCCATTCTATGCTGCGCACACAACACCAGCCTCAGCGGTCTGCCTCGCAGCGGTGGTACTCCCTGACTGCAATCCACGGGTGGCGCAGTCGGACAATTAACCTCAAAACCTAAGAAAGACTGCCACTGGTTTGACCAGCCTGAGCCACGGGACCGGGTCACCGCCACGGAGACTACAGACCCCAGAGACCCGGCACCGGGTATCCCACACACGTGTACACACGGCCCAGGGGGCGCGTCACATGCAGTACAGCATATTACAAACATAAGTCCCATTATTGGGGAGTGGGTGTACCATGGTATTTGCTTATGCTTTCCAAGCAAAAGCTGCCAAAAATTAGGACGGAGCAACTTGCAATGCCCCTTACAAGAGCCATGCAGTACAGCATATTACAAACATAAGTCCCATTATTGGGGAGTGGGTGTCCCATAGTATTTGCTTATGCTTTCCCAGCAAAAGCTGCCAAAAATTAGGACGGAGCAACTTGCAATGCCCCTTACAAGAGCCATGCAGTACAGCATATTACAAACATAAGTCCCATTATTGGGGAGTGGGTGTCCCATAGTATTTGCTTATGCCTTGCAAGCAAAAGCTGCCAAAAATAAGGACGGAGGAACTTGCAATGCTGGCACCCTGGTGGTATAGTGGTGGTGGAGGCTGAGGATAAGGAGAAGAAGATTAAACAGCCGAAACGAGGAAGCGTATACCCATGTGTGGGTGTGAAGCGGTGCATGTGAATACACCTCCCGAAATAACACAGTGGATTTGACTTTGTTACTCTGCTGTCATTTGGTGGTGATGAGAAGTCTGGCCCAATCCAGCCCTTCTTCATTTTGATAAGGGTCAGCTTGTCAGGATTGTCAGTTGACAGGCGAGTGCGCTTATCAGTTATAATTCCCCCAGCGGCACTAAAAACACGCTCCAATAACACGCTAGCAGCAGGGCAGGCCAGGACCTCCCAAGGCGTACAGAGCGAGTTCATTCCAAGTGTCCAGCTTGGATACCCAATAATTAAAAGGCACAGAGGAATCACGGAGGACGCTGGTACGATCGGCAAGGTACTCCCTCACCATCTTTTGAAACTTTCCACTCCTTGTGAGAGTACCCCGTGCCTCAGAGCCTGTAAGCTCTCAGAATGTTGACAGTGTTCCCCTGCCTCTGCTGGATTGGAGTTGCATCTCTCTCGCCTGTATGCCTTGGTTGGGCAACGAACTGTGACCCCTGCCGCTAGCGTGTTGAGATGGGAATTTTTTTAAGAGTTCTGCAGCAAGGGCCTTCTGGTATTGCCCCATTTTTGTAGACCTCTCCACCTCAGGAATAAGAGAGTGAAAGTTCTCCTTGTAGCGGGGGTCTACAAGTGTCACCAACCAGTAATGACTGTCACCCAACATTTTGACAACGCGAGGGTCACGGTTAAGGCAGCGTAACATAAAGTCAGCCATGCGTGCCAGACTGGTAACGGGCAAGATTTCCGTGTCCTCACCAAGATGACGACTGACCATGCTCTCCTCCTCCTCCTCCTCTTCCTCCTCCCCCCTGTCCTCAGGCCACCCACGCTGAACCGACGGTATGACACTTGTACAGGTACTACCGTCTACAACGCATGATAGCAGCTCCTGTTCTTCCTCCTCCTCCTTCTCCTCTCCCTCATTGTCCCCCAATGCACGTTGGGATGAGATGAGGCTGGGCTGTGTGTAATCGCCCGCTACGGCTTCTTGATCCATCTCATCATACTCTGGTTGCAATGCCTCCTCTTTAATTCTCTGCAGAGAGCGTTGCAAAAGACAGACAAGTGGTGGGATGCTGACACTAATGATGGCGTCATCGCCACTCACCATCTTGGTGGCCTCCTCAAAGTTTGTCAGGATGGTACATATGTCAGACATCCAGGTCCACTCCTGAGGTCTTATGTGTGGAGTCTGACCTGAATATCGACGGCCTTGTTGCAGCTGGTACTCCACAACTGCTCTCTTCTGCTCACAAATCCTTTGCAACATGTGGAGGGTAGAGTTCCAACGTGTGGGGACATCACACACCAGTCGGTGTGCCGGAAGCTGCAAACGCTGCTGCAACACAGCAAGGGCGGCGGAAGCTGTAGCCGACTTGCGAAAATGAGCTGACAGGCGGCGTACTTTCACGAGCAGATCTGGCAACTCGGGGTACGATTTAAGAAACCGCTGAACCACGAGGTTAAGCACATGAGCCAGGCATGGTACGTGTGTGATGTCACCTCGCCTCAGAGCCGCCACCAGGTTACGGCCATTGTCACACACGACCATGCCGGGATGTAGGTTCAGCGGTCTCAGCCACAGATCTGCCTGCTCTTTCACAGCTGTCCACAACTCACAAGCAGTGTGAGGTTTATCACCTAAGCTTATGAGTTTCAGCACAGCCTGTTGCCGCTTGGCGGAGGCAGTACTGCAATGCTTCCAGCTTGTAACTGATGTGGTGATATCGGAGATGGAGGCTGAACATGAGGAGGAGGAGGATGCGCAGGAGCTGTACACTGTGGGGGCAATTCTGACTGACATAGGGCCCGTAATCCTCGGTGTGGGGAGGATGTGTTCCGTCCCAAGGTCCGACTGGGTCCCGGCTTCCACTATGTTTACCCATTGTGCTGTCAGAGAGATGTACCGTCCCTGGCCACAAGCACTTGTCCACGTGTCCGTTGTCAGGTGGACTCTCCCAGTAACTGCGTTGTTGAGGGCACGGCAGATGCTTTGGGACACGTGCTTGTGTAGGGCGGGGATGGCGCACCGGGCAAAATAGTGTCGGCTGGGGACCGAGTACCGAGGGACGGCCACCGCCATAAGATTGCGGAAAGGATTCCGTCTCCACCAGCCTAAAAGGCAGCATTTCCAATGCAAGCAGTCGTGAAATGTGCGAATTTAGGACTGTGGCCTGTGGGGCGTTAGCTGCGAATTTCCGCTTTCGTTCAAAGGTCTGGGATATGGACAATTGAACGCTGCGGTGGGACGTGGACGTTGATGCTGTTTCTTGAGGAACTGCCATAACAAGTGAAGACTGAGAGGAGGGGGCATCTTTATATGCAGTATGGACAGGGGATTGCCTTGCACACACAACAGGGGGTTCTATTGCACGCACAACAGTTGAAGAAGCAGTGGTGACACCCGCTGACACTGGTGGTGGACCCCGGGTTTCGCCCCACAAAGTCGGGTGCTTTGCTGCCATGTGCCTGATCAAGCTGGTGGTGGTCAGGCTGGTAGTTTTGTCTCCCCTGCTGATGCTGGCATGGCAGGTGGAACATATGGCCTTTTTGGGGTTATCAGCAGAGTCTTTAAAAAAATTCCAGACTCTGGAAGACCTACCGCTTGTACTGGCAACGTCCCTCGTGTTGGTGTTACGGGGAACGGTTGCCTGCCTTCTGTCTGCGGACACCACACTGCTTCTTCCTGCCTGTTGGGGTACTCTGCCTCCCTCCCCCTGTGTGCTGCTGGCCTCACTCTGCATGTCCTCCTTCCACGTTGGGTCAGTTGCTAGATCATCCACCACCTCCTCCTCTTCCACTTGCGCACCACGATCCTCCTCCTCACTTCCTGGCAATTGTGTCTTGTCATCGTCCACCTCTTGTGACAGATTGCCAATGTCGACTTCCTGTGGCCGTGGCTGTTCAAATATTTGGGCATCGCAACATGGGATCTCCTCTTTCACCACTTCAAGCGTATCAGGCGAGGGGCCCAAATATGGAAATGGACCAGTGAACAGCTCTTCAGAGTGTCCAAGTGTGGGATCACTTGCTGTCTGATGACACTCGGCATGGTGGGAGGAAGGAGCATCAGGGTGAGGAGGAGTATGCTGTCGAGACTCACGGCTACTAAGAGTTGACCGTGTGGAAGACAGACCGGAGGTGGTGGTGCCCAGGTAACTGGAAGTATTATCTGCTATCCAATTAATAACTTGTTCACACTGATCAGTTCTCAATACTGGTATTGTTCTGTGCTTCCCTAGTAATTCGGTCAAGAAGTGGGAGCGAGAAGATGTGGCTGTTGGTTGTGGCACATTTTCACCTTGGCCACGGCCACGGCCCCGTCCTCTGCACGAACCATCACCAGAACGTCCACTTCCACGTCCCTTGCCACGCGCCTTGCCCATTGTAAATGAAGTAAAATAGCTTACACTTGCACTATCAATGGAAAAAGGGTAATAAAGAGTAGATTAGAACCGTGGAAGAGGAAAACCACAGTTATTGTTTACTGGGGTATACCACACTTTTTTAAATAGAGATATTTGCGGCTGAACAGTGAGCAACACACTCAAACTGCTTTTTTTTTAGATACCAAAGGCCCAAAACTGGATAGTACAGCGATTTGACCTGTGGAACTGCGAAACCACACTGGGATGTCGGGCCTACACAAGACTATTTTCAACAGATATATTTTTGTGTCACAACAGTCAGGAGACTCTACTGTTTTTCTTTACGGAAAAAACTACCAAAAGCTGAATAATAGAGATTTTTTACCGTGGGATGGCAAAACCACAGTTATTGTTTACTGGGGTATACCACACTTTTTTAAATAGAGATATTTGCGGCTGAACAGTGAGCGACTGTAGCGTCGGCGTCCCTGCCTTCTGCTAGGCAGGGACGCTGTTCCCCTCACCTCTCCGCTCCGAGCCCGGCGTCTTCCTCCCGCTCTGCTGGCAGCACGTGCTCCTTCCCGGCCATGGTGCTTAGGGCGCGCGCGCTCCCCCCCTCTTAAAGGGGCCGCGCGTGCCGTCCTAAGGAGTCCCCGGCCAATGGCCGGAGGACTTCACCATATATAAGGCACCTCCTCCAAAATGGAGGTGCCCGAGCAATGTTGTTGCACTGTTCACTACTCTGCTTCAGCCCTCAGGTCCCGTTTCCAGTTACCTGCCAGTTACCTGCCGGTTTCCTGCCAGTTTGCTGTCTGATTCCTGCCTGTAATCCGCTTACCTGCTTGCTAGCCTGAGGTCCGACGGTCTGCCTTCCGACACCTGTCAGTCTGTCTATGGACCAGCTTGCCCGCTCACCTGGGAGCGCTCACCTGCTACCTGTCTGCTAAGCCTACCTGGAGGCTCCGCCGTCACGTGCTGTGACCACCTGCCAGTCCAGAGACTCTTGCCCGCTCACCTGGGAGCACTCATCTGCTACCTGCCTGTTAGCCTACCTGGAGGCTCCGCCGTCACGTGCTGTGACCACCTGCCAGTCCAGAGACTCTTGCCCGCTCACCTGGGAGCGCTCATCTGCTACCTGCCTGTTAGCCTACCTGGAGGCTCCGCCGTCACGTGCTGTGACCACCTGCCAGTCCAGAGACTCTTGCCCGCTCACCTGGGAGCGCTCATCTGCCATCTGCCTGCTAGCCTACCTGGAGGCTCAGCCGTCACAGGTCGTACCTACCCTTACCCAGAGAGTGTCCCGGTCACTTGCCGTGACCTCCTGCCCGTTTACCCAGAGACTGCCCCGGTCACTTGCCGTGACCTCCTGCCCGTTACCCAGAGACTGTCCCGGTCACCTGCTGTGACTACCTGCCTGTCTTCCCTGGTCGCCACCCGCTTCCTTACAAGGACCGCCCCCTTGTATAGTTGCTCAGAGGTTCCGCCTCCCAGACCCGTTACAGCGACACACTCAAACTGCTTTTTTTTTTAGATACCAAAGGCCCAAAACTGGATAGTACAGCGATTTGACCCGTGGAACTGCGAAACCACACTGGGATGTCGGGCCTACACAAGACTATTTTCAACAGATATATTTTTGTGTCACAACAGTCAGGAGACGCTACTGTTTTTCTTTACGGAAAAAAATACCAAAACCTGAATAATAGAGATTTTTTTTACCGTGGGATGGCAAAACCACAGTTATTGTTTACTGGGGTATACCACACTTTTTTAAATAGAGATATTTGCGGCTGAACAGTGAGCGACACACTCAAACTGGTTTTTTTTTTTTAGATACAAATGGCCCAAAATGAATAATACAGAGGTTTGAACCGTGGAAGTGCAAAACAACACTTCTGTTTCTCAAGCCTACACCAGACTATTTTCAACAGTTATATTTGTGTCTGAAAAATCAGAGACACGCTTTTTTTGGGGGGGGGGGACGGGACACACCAAAAGGTTAATTAGACGGGTATTTGTACAGTGTGAAGGAAGAAAAAAAAAAAGGAGGATTTAATGAAAAAAAAACGATTTTTCCTGGCCCCCGACACCTGGTGCTAAGTCCAGCAATTTCAGCAACAGGAGCACACAGGACTGTAATGCAGCGTTTGCTGGTATAACCACTGTGTCTCCTATACAGCCTGCCTGCCTGGTATCTGGGATGGATATTAGTCCTGAAAAGGACTGTTTGTTTGTTCTGGCAGCCTTTACAGACCCTACACTAACTATTTCGCAGTTTATATCTCTCCCTAAATCAGCAGCGCTGTCCCTACACTGTCTAATCCGGAGCGACTGTGTCCAAGATGGCAGCGCCCCGTTTTAAATACTCGAGGTGACGCTGTGCGGCCAGCCAATCACTGTAATGCCCATAACCAACATGGCTGCAGCATTACAGTGACTGGCTGGCAATCCCTGCTTGTTCATTGGCTCTGTAAAGATCGCCAAACATGCAGGGCGGAGACCCAAGCTCCCGCCCGAGTAACCCGGAAATGCTCGGTGCTCGCCGAACATCCCGAGTAGCGTGATGCTCGGGCGAGTACCGAGCAGTGTCGAGCATGTTCGCTCAACACTACTCTTCATCAATCTGGCTCCAACTTTCTCTGATTGCTGTTGCCAGATCAGCTTTGTAGGTTGAAGCTTTGTCATGGACCATTTTCTTCAACTTCCACCAAAGATTTTCAATTGGATTGAGATCCGGACTATTTGCAGGCCATGACGTTGACCTTATGTGTCTTTTTTCAAGGAATGTTTTCACTGTTTTTGCTCTATGGCAGGATGCATTATCATCTTGAAAAATGATGTCATCATCCCCAAACATCCTTTCAATTGATGGAATAAGAAAACTGTCCAAAATATCAGTGTAAACTTGGGCATTTATTGAAGATGTAATGACAGCCATCTCCTCAGTGCCTTTACCTGACATGCAGCCTCATATCATCAATGACTGTGGAAATTTGCATGTTCTCTTTATGCAGTCATCTTTATAAATCTCATTGGAACGGCACCAAACAAAAGTTCCAGCATCTTCACCTTGCCCAATGCAGATTCGCGATTCATCACTGACTATGACTTTCATCCAGTCATCGACAGTCCACAAATGCTTTTCCTTAGCCCATTGTAACCTTGTTTTTTTTCTGTTTAGGTGTTAATGATGGTTTTTGTTTAGCTTTTCTGTATGTAAATCCCATTTCATTTAGGCGGTTTCTTACAGTTCGGTCACAGACATTGACTCCAGTTTCCTCCCATTCGTTCCTCATTTGTTTTGTTGTGCATTTCCTGTTTAATATTGCTTTAAGTTTCCGGTGTTGACGCTTTGATGTCTTCCTTGGTCTACCTGTATGTTTGCCTTTAACAACCTTCCCATGTTGTTTGTATTTGGTCCAGATTTTAGACACAGCTGACTGTGAAGAACCAACATCTTTTGCAACATTGCGTGATGATTTACCTTCTTTTAAGAGTTTGATAATCCTCTCCTTTGTTTCAATTGACATCTCTCATGTTGGAGCCATGATTCATGATCACTCCTTTTTAGATGCAGACTAACGAGCAGATCTAATTTGATGCAGGTGTTAGTTTTGGAAATGAAAATTTACAGGGTGATTCCATAATTTTTTCCTCAGTATTGAGTGATTCCATAATTTTTTCCCTCTGCTTGTTCTGAAAAAAATTACCCTTACTGAGTAGCACATTTTTTTTTCTTGATTTCTTTTAGTGTTTCTTAAAGCCATAAAGTTGCCATTTAAAATGACTTTAGTTTTGTGCCATGTCTGTGACCTGCTTTTTTTCAACAACATTAAACAACTGAATGAACATCTTCCGAGCCTGGTGATTCCATACTTTTTGCCAGGGGTTGTATTGTACTGCTGAGGGACAAGTTGCACCAGGTTTTTAGCTCGATGCCCCAGATCTCCAGGCGGGAATCACTGTCTTTTCTTGGGTAAAGCAAAGAATCATTTGTTCCCTGCTTGGTTAGATGCACTTGTAGGTCACAGGCTGGATTAAGCACAACCCCTGCACTGTAGAAGGTGAGAACCTCAGCACCAAAGAATATAGACAAAACAAATAAATTAGATTTTACTGCAATAACTGTATTTTATTTTGATCCTGCAAGGAATCTGAGCAGATATGGTCCAACGTTTTGACCGAAAACTGTCTTTTTCCAGAACTTCTGTGTTTAGCAAGAGCCGGGTGTATACATGTAGTGGCATCAACCCCTGCACTGGACTGCTAATGGCAGTTCGGTAGAAAGATTTGTCATTATTACTTTGTAGGGGAGCAAACATGTACTATTACTGAATTGGGGCACAACGGGGACATTATGATTTATTACTGTATGGGGGAGTACAAAAGAGATACCACAGTGTGTGAGGGGCACAAAAGGAGGCATTACTAAGAAGTGGAGATTATTAAAAGATGGTGGCCCAATGGGGACAATTTTTACTTATTACTGTGTGGGGTGCTCAAAATAGATGGTCTTAGTTCTGTATTAAGGCGTTTAAAGGGGAACTATTGGTATGTTAGGACTTAATAAACACTATTACTGAGTAAGGAACGCTAAAAATGGCCATTTCTGTGGTCCACTATTATTCTGTGGGGCATTATGGATGGGAAGTTTGTGTAAAGGTAGGTGGGAGCTAAAAACAACTTCCAGGCTTGGCAAGACACTATCCGCGAAGAGCTGCATTCTTAAACTGCATACGGTCTGCCTATGCAATGGATGCTGCCCAGTAATGCAAATGGTACATAGTGATTGGGAAGGTCCAATGATGGGCAATTTTTTTTTTTTTTTTTTTTATTCTTGCCCTTTGAAGCACATGTTCATGGTTTCCACCCTTTTGTTTATGTAGCCTCTCGTGTTCTTTCTTTTTTGATCTTGTCATACTTTGGAGTTCTGATTGCTTGCTATTTTGTATTCTAATAGGGGCCATTGGAAGATAGAGCAGATTTATAGTAGTAGTTTGCCTATAACTTGCCAACAGACAGTGAGGCCTCTATTGGACTGGACAGAACAGAAATGAATAAATGTGTTCAGTTAATTCTTATTCCTCTTGCGGATGGGTTCCCGATAGCATCAGTCATATTCACCAAAGCGTGTTGCAAATAATTATGTGCAAATATCAATGCAAATTGTAACGCTGGAAACAGTGCCACCTGTAGATACATCTGGAATGCCAATTTGCTTGTGGATGTGCTGATTAGAGATGAGCGTTGTTCTACTCGAACTGTTCGCCAATCTCAAATTCGAGCTGTTTTGGGCGGTGTTCGAGCCGGTCGGCGAACACGAACAATTTGAGAAAAATTCGGCTGTTCGAGGTTATGTTCGATAACTGTTCGTGCACCAAAATCATAACTGGATTTTTTCTCAGTAATGATGAAAATTAATGTTAATACGCAGTTTGAGTGTACAGCGGGGCGGGGGAGGGGCAGGGGATGGATCTCTGCAGGAACAATGAAGATCTCCATTTTTTTTTCTCTTTCCCGCATTTGCAGTGGGGAGGTGCAATCTGTCAGCCTATCAGCAGCGCACACACGGAGCGAAGTGCTTTTTTTCACACAAGCAAGGGCATGTGTGATTGGCAGTGTATGTCACATGTCCTTGCCCTATAAGACCAAGCCATTTTCCCCGTCGCCACCATTTTCTCACTGCTGCAGCTGCGTGTTAGACGGCACCGCTGTTGCTGTGTGCGCTATACCTTGTTAATTTCAAGCCAATTTTCGCACAAATATACAGATAGCTTGGGAGTAGGGAATAGTTGTGATTGCAGTCCTTTTAAGGACTAGGTTACAGCATTTCCTACGACTTTTATCAGGCAGGTCTGTGCTCTTAAATAGATAGATTGTGGGAGTAAAGACTAATTGTAATTGGAGTCCTTTTCAGGACTAGGTTACATCAGTTCCTATCAGTTTTTGCCAGGCAGGTCTGTGCCAGTGCTGTGCAAGTTTTTTTCACAGCATTTGGCTGAATCTAGCAAAGCTAATCCTTTTTGGCCTATTGCAGAGTGTGTTAGTCAGTGGAGTAGCCTATCTGTGTTGCAAGATATACCACCTGTGTATAGAATACCAATTTTTTTACTGCACCTAGTGAAGTAAAATCTTTTGGGCATAGCATCATTCTATTAGTCCATCTATACTGACCTCCATCAGGTTGCAAACTGAATATAATTTTTTTCTGCATCTAGCTCTGAAAAAATATTTGGGCTTCTAGCAGTGTGTGGGACTTGGTCTATTAGTCCATCTATACTGACCTCCATCAGGTTGCAAATTGAATATAATTTTTTTCTGCATCTAGCTCTGAAAAAATATTTGGGCTTCTAGCGGTGTGTGGGACTTGGTCTATTAGTCCATCTATACTGACCTCCATCAGGTTGCAAATTAAAAATAATTTTTTTCTGCATCTAGCTCTGAAAAAATATTTGGGCTTCTAGCAGTGTGTGGGACTTGGTCTATTAGTCCATCTATACTGACCTCCATCAGGTTGCAAATTAAAAATAATTTTTTTCTGCATCTAGCTCTGAAAAAATATTTGGGCTTCTAGCAGTGTGTGGGACTTGGTCTATTAGTCCATCTATACTGACCTCCATCAGGTTGCAAATTGAATAAAAAAATTTTCTGCATCTAGCTCTGAAAAAATATTTGGGCTTCTAGCGGTGTGTGGGACTTGGTCTATTAGTCCATCTATACTGACCTCCATCAGGTTGCAAATTAAAAATAATTTTTTTCTGCATCTAGCTCTGAAAAAATATTTGGGCTTCTAGCGGTGTGTGGGACTTGGTCTATTAGTCCATCTATACTGACCTCCATCAGGTTGCAAATTAAAAATAATTTTTTTCTTCATTTAGCTCTGAAAAAATATTTGGGCTTCTAGCAGTGTGTGGGACTTGGTCTATTAGTCCATCTATACTGACCTCCATCAGGTTGCAAATTAAAAATAATTTTTTTCTGCATCTAACCCAGCCAATAGTTTTGGCCTAATACCACAGTTTGGCCACTCAGCTCTGCTCGGTTACCATCCATTGTTTTTTTGTGCAAACAACTCCAGAGTTGTGAATTAGTTAACCACCAAAATGAGTGGAAAAAGGCCTGCTGCTGGTGGAAAGGGGAATAGGCGTGTTGGGAAGGGGAAAAAAGGTTGTGTCCGTGGGGTAGGTGCAGAAGAAAGACCATCTTCCAGCCAAACTAAAATGTCTACTTCTTTTAGCGGACAATGTGATAAGATCCCTTTCTTACGGCCACGCCAATCGCTACAAATTCCAGATGAGGCACAAAAACAGCAGGTGCTTCAACGGATATCAAGTGCTCCTTTAAGTGGGCTCTCCTCCACATCAACTTCAACATCACAAATACTCCAGTCCTCAAAGGTGTCACCCAAATCGCACTTGCTTCCTCACAGCTCCCAAATCTCCAGCTGCCCGTCTGAGTATGAGGTAGAACAGATGGTTGAGTCTGCAGAGCTGTTTACTCATACTATAGCCTGGGAATCAGAGGTCGACTCCAGCGCTTCTGTGAATCCAGACGAGGAAATGATCTGCACTGATGCCCAGAATCTTTGAGTCGGATCCAGGACCAGACGCAGAAGGTTCTGACCATAATGTAGACCCTCATTCCCAAACTGTAACTCCTGTTGGTGGAGACAATGAGGAAGACGATGATAAGACTCAAATACCTGATTGGAGCGACAACTTTAGTTTTTTGTCAGGGCAGGAACAGGTTGGCTCTGAGGACGACGGGTGTGATAACGCACAGGGTGATGATGATGAGGTCGGAGATCCCACTTACTGTCAACCCACAGTCAGCCAAGAGATGAGGTCAGCAGAGGAGGTGGAGGAAGATGCTAGTGACGACGAGGTCAGGTTGCGCCTTCCTGGACAGAGACGTAGTACTGGAAGCACGTCAACAACTGCATCCTCAAATACAACTCTGCCTCTCACCACAAGTCGTGGTGGCTCTTCAGGTCGCATGGGTGCTAAGCCTTGCATAGCCTGGGCATTTTTTCAGATCGATAAAGATGACCCAACTCGTGTTATCTGTAACATTTGTCAGCAAAAGCTAAGTAGAGGCCAAAAAATACATAGTTTGAGTACTTCATGCATGAACCGGCACATGGACATGAAGCATAAGTTGCAGTGGGAAGCTCAGTGTGCTACAATGCGGTCTAGCCGGCCGGGCCAACCACCGTCTGCCATATCTTGTGCATCCGCGGCCTCTTCATCCTCTGTGACTGGGGGGACAGCAGTCACACCTGTTTTGGGGCGCAGACCTGCCACCTCTTTACCCGCAACAGCCAGCGTGATTGGCAGGTCATCATTTTCTTTGGAGGTGGTAACACCAGCTGGTGTTGAGCGCTGTCCGACATCGATAGCACCACCTTTGGATCAAGGCAACCTAACATGTCCGCCTGCATCTTCCTCACAGACCGGCAGTTTGCCGGGGACACCCTTATCAACCCCGTCTAAGCACAATAGCCAGCCCTCGGTCCCTCAGATGTGGACAAGTAAAAGACCATTTCCTCCTAGCCATGAGAAAGCTAAGAGGTTGAATTTCACCATCTGCAAGCTCTTGGCTACAGAAATGCTGCCTTTCCGCCTGGTGGACGCAGAGGATTTTCGAGACCTTATGTCCGTCGCAGTGCCCCAGTACCAGATGCCCAGTCGGCACTACTTCTCAAAGAAAGGTGTGCCTGCGCTCCACCAGCATGTCGCACACAACATCACCGCTTCTTTGAGAAACTCTGTGTGTGACAGGGTGCATTTCACCACAGACACTTGGACGAGTAGGCATGGACAGGGGCGTTACATGTCGCTGACTGGGCACTGGGTAACTATGGTGACAGCAGGACAAGGGGCTGCTGTCCAAGTCTTGCCGTCCCCACGAGTTGTGCGTCAATCCTCTTTATGTCAAAGTTCCTCCACTGCTTCTGCCTCCTCAACCTCCTCTCGGTCTTCCACCTGCACCCAAAGCCTGTCTGGTCATGCCACAAGCTTTCTAACTGCGCAGAAGGGATCCTGCACACCTCCTTACTATGCTGGCAGTAGGGCTCAACGTCATCAGGCGGTTTTTACATTGAAATGTCTGGGAAATGTGAGTCACACAGCTGAGGAGTTGTGGTCAGCTCTGGAGAACCAATTTCATGAATGGTTGTCTCCACTGGACCTGAAACCAGGGAAGGCCGTGTGCGACAATGCTGCAAACCTGGGTGCGGCCCTTCGCCGGGGCAATGTCACACACGTGCCTTGTATGGCTCACGTGTTGAACCTGGTTGTCCAGCAATTTTTAGCCCACTATCCCAGACTAGATGGCCTTCTGCAGAGGGCACGGTCGCTGTGTGCTCACTTCCGCCGTTCGCATCCTGCAGCTCAGCGACTTACATCTCTACAGAAGTCGTTGGGCCTGCCACTTCACCGGCTAAAATGCGATGTGCCTACCCGGTGGAATTCAACTCTGCACATGTTGCAGCGACTGTGGCAGCACCGACAAGCCCTGGTGCAATACGTTCTGACGTATAGCCTGGGCCAACGAGATTCAGAGGTGGGGCAAATCACGCTGGAGGAGTGGTCTCAGATCAGGGACCTATGCACCCTTCTGCACAGTTTTGAAATGGCGACGAAGATGTTTAGTGCTGACGATGCCATTATCAGCATGACTATTCCGGTAATTTACATGCTGGAGCACATGTTAAACAGAATTCGGAGTCAGGTGGTGGCACAAGAGGAGGTGGAGGAAGTAGAGGAGGAGGAGTTGTATGCGGAAGGGCTAACATCTGCAAGGTCCAGACGGTCGGCAGCACCAAGGCGGCAGGCATGTGAGGGTGGGGGAGATGATTTTACCAGGGCGCATGGTAGCAGCCAAACTAGTGAGGAAGGTGCAGGAGCCCAGGAAGAAGTGGAGGACGAACTGATGGAAGACTCATCAGATGAGGGAGACCTTGATCACATTTCTGTTGTGCGAGGTTGGGGGGAGAGGACAGAGGAAGGAAGCATGATTGCTACCTCGCCACCAACACAACAGGGACTTGGTGCTCCTGGATGCGCAACACACATGAGTGCCTTCTTGCTGCACTACCTGCAACATGACCCTCGAATTGTGAGAATTAGAAATAATCCTGACTACTGGGTTGCCACACTGTTAGATCCCCGGTACAAAAGTAAATTTGCAGAAATTATTCCTGCCATAGAAAGGGATGCACGCATGCAGGAGTATCAGCAGAGACTGTTGCAGAATCTTACATGTGCTTTTCCACAAAATACCAGTGGTGCACGTAGTGAATCTCACAGTTCCAACTTGCCAACCGTGGGACCGTCAAGTGTTCAGCACTCAAACCGTAACAGAACCACAGTATCTGCTGGTAACATCAATTTTGCGGAATCATTTCACCACTTTTTTAGCCCATCCTTTGCAAGGCCACAGGAGACAAGAAGTCTGACACATAGTCAACGCCTAGAGACGATGGTACAGGAGTATCTCCAAGTAAACATTGAAGCCACGACTGTGTCACTGGACCCTTGCTCTTTTTGGGCTTCCAATCTGGATAAATGGCCGGAGCTAGCCACTTACGCCTTGGAGATCTTGTCATGCCCCGCAGCCAGCGTTCTGTCTGAACGTGTGTTCAGCGCTGCTGGTGGTGTGCTGACAGATAAGCGCACGCGGCTCTCCACTGATAATGTAGACAGACTCACGTTCATAAAGATGAACAAATCATGGATCCGAAACGACTTTTCTACCCCTGTGTCATCCTGGGGAGAGTAAAAGCTTGATGATTGGTTAAAATCACCCTACCAACCGTTTTAAGCTTTCAAATTACTAATCATGTTTATCTGTATCTTGACTGGAAAATAATTTGGGCTTTGTAGCAGTGTGCAGCACTGATCCTATTAGGCCATCTATAATAAGCTTCACCAGATTTAAAATTAAAAATAATTTTTAGCTGCATCTAGCCCGGAAAATAATTTTGGGGCTCCGAGATGCGCAAGACACATAAGTGCCTTCTTGCTGCACTACCTGCAGCATGACCCTCATATTGTCAGAATTCGAAGTAATCATGACTACTGGGTTGCCACACTCTTAGATCCCCCAAACTTTTCGATCAACCTTTTCATTTTAATAAAGACCAAAAAAATGGTCATTTTTGAAATTCTAAGCATTAGCAGGTTGTTAGAAACTGAAATCAAACAGTTTTCAACTCAAAACTTTATTCTAGGTGATGTTACATTTTCACATAGGACCCCTTGTTCGAAAGGAGCTTCTGAACTCTCTCGTCCATTGAATTTGTCAGGTTTTGGATGGTTTCTGCTTCAATTGTTTTGCATGAGGACAGAATACCCTCCCAGAGCTGTTGCTTAGATGTGAACTGCCTCCCGCCATCATAGACACTCCTTTTAATGATGCTCCAAAGGTTCTGAATGGGGTAGAGGTCAGGGGAGCATGGGGGTCACACCATAAGTTTGTCCCCTTTTATGCCCATATCAGCCAGAGATGCAGATGTTTTATGTGCAGCATGAGATGGTGCATTATCATGCAGAAAAATGATCTTGCTGTGAAATACACGGTTCTTCTTCTTGAACCATGGCAGGAAGTGCTGTTTGAGAAAATCCACATACATTATGGAGTTCATCTTTAGCGCCTTCAGGGATCCTAAAGGGGCCGACAATCTCTCTCCCCATGATTCCAGCCCAAAACATTACTCCACCTCCTCCTTGTTGGCGCTGTAGCCGTGTTTGCGTGGGGTGTCCATCAACCAGCCATCCTCCACTCCATTCATCTGGACCATCGAGCGCTGCACGGCACTCATCCGTGAACAAAACAGTTTTGAAATCAGTCTTCATGTAATGTTTGGCCCACTGGAGCCGTTTCTGCTTGTGTGAAGTGGATAGAGGAGGTCGACAGGATGGCATATGCACAGCTGCAAACCTCTGAAGGACCCTGCATCTTGTTGTTCGGGGGACGTTGGAGGCACAAGCAGCTTCAAAAACTTGTCTGCTGCTATGACAAGGCTTTTTTGCCGCTGCTGTTTCAACCTGACGTAATTGCCTGTAGGAAAGAGTCCTCAATTTGCCCTTATCAGCACGCACACGTGTGTACTGTGAATCGGCTACATACTTCTTGATTGCCAAGACACTTCATCCTGATCATCGCACAATGTTGATTGTAGTCATGCCTTGACCTAAACACTCCACAATTTGTTGCTTCTCAGCAGCCGACACATCCTTTTTCTTTCCCATTTTGGCAGAAAATGTAGGCTGCTTAATAATGTGAGAGAGCCTTCTTAAGGAGTCTTGCCTTTCATTGGACACACCTGCCAAACTAATTAGCACAGGTGTCTGCAATTGCTTACAGTGATATAAAGAGCCCTGACACACATCACCATCAATGAGTTTAACTGACAAACAAACAAATTCTTCCCTTATCACTCCTAAACACTTTTTGCATAATAATTTGGAACGCAGTGTACATGTGCTTTTCCACAAAACACCAGTGGTTCACGTAGTGAATCTTACAGTTCTAACTTGCCAACCGTGGTCTGTATGGAATTGTTCAATAAAGGGCCCAAAATTAAGATAACATAGATGGGAGAGGTCTCTATGAATAGGAATTCCTAAGTATTTGATACCCTGTGAGGGCCAGGCAAAGGGAAAGTTGGACTGGATGGAATCCTATATGGATTTAGGGAGGGAGACATCGAGGGCCTCAGACTTCGCTGCATTGATTTTAAAATTTTACCATGTAACAAAGTGATCTATTTCAGCCATAACAGCAGGGATGGATATATGTGATTGAGTGATATATACTAGGACATCATCAGCAAATAGAGAGCACTTGTACTCGGTGCCTCCCACCTCAATCCACCTAATATTGGGGTTATGGCGAATTGATGAGAGCAGGTGCTCCGTCACTAGGATGTATAAGAGAGGGGACAGAGGACATCCCTGCCTTGTCCCATTGGTGATTGTGAAAGGTGATGAAAATGTTCTGACGCACCCCCTGGGCCTTGGGACACCCGGAGCCGGACCCTTTTTGGTGGATGCTGGTGGTTGTAGTCTTCGTGGCGGCGATCCGGTTCCGTGGCTCAGGGCGGTCAAACCAGTGGCGGAACTATTTATGTGGTTTTGATGTTTAAATGTCCGACTACGCCACCCGTGGATTGCGGTCAGAGTGAACCGCCGCTACAGGGCAGACCGCTAAGGCTGGTGTTGTGGGTGCAGCAGAGCGTAGCATAACTCCCCACGGGAGGAGTATAGCCTCAGGGCAGTGTATGCGGAGGATGGGGGTGATGGTGCAGGGCAGCAGCAGTAACGACACGGAGTCAGTGATGCAGTTCAGGGCCTTTACTCACAGTTCTTATTATCCAGACCACGTCTGCAGGTAACGGCTGCCCACGTCGTACTGTGCTCACCAGGTGAGGGGCTCAGACAACTCCCAGATAACTTTGGAGCGCTTCACAGGACCCCCTTTGTGTGTCCTTTGTCTGGCCTTTCTTACCAACACTTCTGTCCGGCTGCCTCGGGCCTCCTCTTGGTAAACTTGGCGCCAGTTTCCCTGACCCTATGTGGTGCCTTCCTAGCGGGTGGAGCAAGGGGCTGCGCCACATAAAATGTCAGAGCCTCCGGTTTCTAGCTGAGGGTCGTTTCCTGCCTCCACTAGTTCGGGGACCGGTCTCCCCCTTTGGCCTGACCCCTCCACGCAGGTGGATTCGGGCGTGCGGTGGCGACTCGCCCGTCCGCACCCCTGAGATCCCTTCATTCCTCGTTCCTGGAGCCTTCTCCGCTCCTCTTCCTTCCTTCTCCCTCTTGCAGGCCTGGGCCTCTGTTAATAGGCCCGCCTCCGGAGCAGAGCTCATGCAGAGCCCCTGCTCCCTGCCACTTCTGCTCAGACTTCTCTGCACTGAACTAAGATGGTGCCCACCTTTTATACTCCCTTCTCAATGCACCCAGGAACTGCTTCCTCCCTGCTCCTGCACTGCAGGGTTCCCCTTCCTCAGTGTTCCCTCCCCCCACTCCAGCCAGGGACAGGGACTGTCGTGCCCATCTCAGGGGCATATTGGTCGCCCTGCCCCACGGCAATGTGGTGTAATGCATGCAGGTGTCGGGTCCTGATCCACACTCCATCCTTATCTGAGAGTGAGATATCACACCTCTGGGTGAGGTGCAATACGTCTGTAGCAACCGAGCCCTCGGTGCTACAGTTCCATTTATCTTCAGCCTAGGTGACGTATTGTGATACAGGGCCGTGATTTTGGCTATAAAAGGGTCCCCTAGACCCCTACCCCAAGCTTTTTAAGAGAATCATATATGGCGTGCCAGGAGACTCTATGGAATGCTTTCTCAGCATCCAACGAGAGTATCTAATTACAAATTTTTAACTGCATCTAGCCCAGGAAATACTTTGTGCCTAGTAGCAGTGTCTGCTAGTCAGCGGATTATCCCGGCTGTTAAGCAAGCTACACCACCTGTAGTTTGGACACTTAATTTTTTCAAAGGAAATGCTTCGGGACCACGGGATACTTAGTGAAGAGCATCAGGAGGCACCCCAAGGCATAGGGGCTGGGACTGGCACTAGGATGCCTTGCGGTGGACAGCCGAGCTCGATCCTTATAAAAGCTTTTTAACTGCAGCAGCTTTAGTGGACGCTACTGGAGCTGGAATTACGCGGCTGCTGGCATGAGACTTGCCCTCCAATAGATCCTTGTAAATGGATTTAAAGTGTATTCATTCAAATTAGAGGGACAATTTAAATTAAAAAGCTTAGAGCTGCCTCCACCACAGGGGGGCTCTCTCGACCCACCAGCGGACAGGCACCAGTATTGGGAGAGGGGGGCTGGCCGTCAGGGTTCACCGCGGCTCTGGCACAAACCCGGCGACACGGAGGTGGCACGGGCAGGAGCGGACTGGCCGTCTCGGCTTCTCACTTTTTGGATTTTAGAAGGGCATGACATGCCTATATCTGTGTCTCCCCCTCCTTTTACTCCTCCACCTCTTTTCTTTTCGCATGACTATATGTACTTGTCACTTTTCCATGTGTTAGTTGTGTCTTCTGAGCAGTTTGTCAGCTTTTGGACACCTTTGAAGGTGTTTTCTATGTGTTTCTATGTGTTTTTGTTTGCCTGCCATTGGTTTTAACGGTGTTCGAAGGTGTTCGGCGAACACACGGGTGTTCGACGAACCGAACCGAACTCGAACACTACGGGGGTGGCTCAACACTAGTGCTGATTAATCACAGGATTGAATATCCCTATTGGCTTCTGACACAAATTCATCTCGCCTAAAAGTCTAGACCCTTAGATCAGGAGCAGGACAGACATTTATAGGACATTTCATAACTTTCCCAAATTCTTATGAAAAAAATATTCCCCACAAACTGCATTGAACTACTATACCCAATTTATTATATATTTTAGGAGTGGGAGTCGGTCCATTTTATACTGGCTCCACGACTCCAACTTCACAGCCCTGTGGCTGCTTGATGTATGATACTTTGGCCCATCGTCGACACTCCCATGCTTGAAGTTTGATGCTTTGGCCCATCGTCGACACTCCCATACACAGAAATGCTTGCTCGTCTCATGTATTCTGAAAAAGACACAACTGACTCATCTGGGCGATCAACATCTCTCCCAACCATCAGTCAACTATCTCACCCATACACCTTAGACCATCGACCAAACTCGTCGATATCAACAGGTTCAGCTGACATAAATCTAATGTGTATGGGGGCCTTAAGCCCTCAAGCCTGGCATGCACATAATGTTTATGAATTTAATGGGGTCAGCTAATACCATTATGTGTATGTGGCAGCCTAACTGTTCAAAAATGTGTACGGTCTCCCTGACTACTGTTAGGCTGCGTGTCCACGATCAGTAATACACTGCGTCTAGAACGCTAGTATTTTTGCTGCTTCCAAAACGCGCTGTACAGTGCGGAATTTCCTGTGCGGAATTTCCCCATAGACTTGCATTAAATGCGGAGAATCCGCAGTTAAAAAAAGCACATGCGTTGTAAGTGTGTTTATGCAGATGTTTTTAGCCTGGTTTAACTTAAATAAATAAATGCTTTTAAAAAATGACGTGGAATACCCCCTATTTTTGATAACCAGTCAAGGTAAAGCAAACAGCTGTGGGCTTATATTATCAGGATGGGAAGGTCTGTGGTTATTGGGCCCTTCCCAGCCTAAAAATACAGGCCTACAACCTCCCCAGAATTAGCACATCACATGAGATGCGCCAATTCTGGCACTTTGCCCGGGTGTGGTGGAAATCGGGGTAATGGTAGTTGGGGTTAATGATGGCTGTGATTTGTCAAAAATCACATCTGCCATCGACCCCTGGGGTAAGTAATGGAGAGGTGTCTATCAGACACCCCATTACTAACCCGGTAATAAAAACACACACAAAATCCCATGCAGGTCCGAAGTAATCCACCAAATCCAAAGTCCAGAAAGAGATACCTGAAAAACATAAAAAGACAAGTCCAGGAGGCCGGACCCCACCAGCTTCTTCCCGCTCACTCCTCTAGTCTGGCAGGCTACTTCCTATACACACACATAGGCAGAGACCTGTCAGTGTAGGGGAACAAAGCAGGAGACTCCACCGCAGACCTGCCTATTAGACTAGTCATGTGAGACGCATAGTCCCCAACGCTGCAGTGTTTCAGAGTAACACATACAAGGCTCCAATACCTGAGCTGGTCTCTGATTTCTGCTGCCCATTGTTTGGGGATCTCAGGTTCCCCTTAACCTTTAGAGCAGGGGTCTCAAACTCTGCTAAGTATATGGGCCGCACATAGAAAAAATGTGAATTTGAAGGGCCGCATTCTTTGCAGGATGATATGAAAGTTTTAATGATACCATATTGTTTTTTCTATACACCTTTTGGATCATTTTTTGAACATTTTTGGCTTTTTATTTTATTCTTTTACATGGCATTTATTTTATGGGCTATGGTACAGTTTTATAATTTTTACAAGTTTTACAGTTTTTGCAATTTTTATTTCCTTTTTGTGTCCCCTAATTGGCCACATACAGTGATTTTTTTTCTTACAATTTGCACCATATAGTAATTCTGACCAACTTGTAGTAGTTTCTCCATCTTGTGGTAATGTCCCATCCTTGTTCGCATCTTGAAGTAATGTTCTCCATCTTGGTCCTCATCTTGTAGTAATGTGCCCATCCTGGATCCCATCTTGTAGTAATGTGCCCATCCCGGTCCCCATCTTGTAGTAATGTGCCCATCCCGGTCCCCATCTTGTAGTAATGTGCCCATCCCGGTCCCCATCTTGTAGTAATGTGCCCACCCCGGTCCCCATCTTGTAGTAATGTGCCCACCCCGGTCCCCATCTTGTAGTAATGTGCCCATCCCGGTCCCCATCTTGTAGTAATGTGCCCATGCTGGTCCCTAACTTGTAGAACAATAAATTGAAAACAATCACTGACTTTGGCGGCCCTCAGGGCCAGGCAGGAATTATTACGGGGGCTCCGATGCCTGCGGGCCGCATTAAGCAGCCTCAGGGGCCGCATGTGGCCCTTGGCCGCGTGTTTGAGACCCCTGGTTTAGAGCATCTATAAATATAGACATTTATATTGAAAACTCAATGGATCACAGATTGTGTGGTTTCTTTAATCAGCTAAGTTCCTTAACCCCTTCACAGCCGAAGATGTACATCTACATCGTCTGCCATATCCCTGCCTTTGATGTGGGCTCACACGCTGAGCCCTCATCTGTCCCCTCACTTGATGGCTGATTTAATCAGTCATCAAGTGCCTCTAGCTGCCACGGGTTGATCTCCGAATCAGTTAAATGCCGCTGTCCATCACTGATGGCAGCATTTAACATGCGCAGACAGGAACCGTGTCATTGATACCTCCCATTGGCGCTCCCGTCATGCGAACGTGGGGCACTGGTGGCTGGCCTTGACAGCTGGGGGTCTGCTGAAGACCCACATGCCTGTCATCATGATCCTCCTGTGAACTCCAGCCTGTGGCTGAAGCCTCGCTATGTAAAGCACAGGCGATCGAACAATCGCAGGATTCAAGTCTCCTAAAGAAACTATTAAAGACAGTGGAAAAAAAAAAAAAAGAAAGAAAAGGGGTTAAAAAAATATAAAAAAAATAAAATACAAAAGTTCAAAATCACCCCCCTTTTGCCCCATGTAAAATACACAAATACACATTTGGTATCGCCATATTCACAAATTTCCTTTCTATCAAAATATAAAATAAACTAAACCAATCGGTAAACAGCGTAACAAGAAAAAAAATCAAAATGCCAGAATTAATTTTTTTCCTGGACGTCCCTCATGACAGCACGACAGGAGGTAATCCTACTCATCCTCTAGTGACAGGAAACACACGAGAGGTTAAAGACCCCCCTCCACCTCACCCTCAGTGTTTTTCCTGTCCCCAGCAGGACAGGATGCAAAGAGAGTCGCATCGGCGTGAAGAATTACCTTGGAGCTCAAGGGGATCGGAGGGGATCAATCTCTTCCCTTCCTTCTGTGAAGAGGCTCCAGGCTGATGCTGGGTAGGTTTCTCTCAGCCAGGTCAGTAGAGCGGGATGTGGCTCCTGAGTCCGCAGCTTCCCTCTGCGGAGGGCCTGGCTCTCGGCTCCATGCGACATCTGCTAGCCGAACTTCCGATGACTTGCGGCGTGCCCTGCAGCATGGAACGCGTTTCTGATCCGGATGCCTTTTGATGACGCGCGAGCGTTCCGAGGTGGCACACATATCCTGTTTCGAGGAGAACCTCCGATTTGGATGGTGCAGCATGCGTTACAACGTGGAATGTAGGGAAATTCAGATGGGGCATGTCTCTAAAGCACCTGGACAAGGTAAGACCCTATAAAAGGGTGCCTTCAGGTGTGTTGGGTGTGCACAGTCTGGCAATGGATACTTATCCTTCTCTCTCAGAGGCACTAGCCGAACAGTCCCTGAGCAGTGTAAGTGATTCCATTACACAGCTAAACTCTGTCCCTTTCTGGCTTGAGCCCTTTTTAAACTGCAGGTCTCCTATCTCTTTAAAAATAGGTCAGAGGATCCCCCTTAGGATCCAGTTCATCCTCAAGAAAAAACCAAGGAGATGTTCAGCGTGTAATCTGCCAGAAGCACATAAAAAGAAATTATGTGCAGATTGTATAACAAAAATTCTTAAAGGTGAACAATCGTCGTTTCTAGCGTCCATGATCAGAAAGGAAGTCCAAAGCACTGTCTCTAGTCTTATTCAACCCCAGAGAACTAGTACTTCCCATCATAAGAGAGCTGGATGGGAGATGGAAGAGTCATCAGAGGAGGGGGCATATGCATATTCGGATCAGAAAATATTCCCCAAATACCTTCAGAGGAAAGAACAAAAATACTTCTCATCTGAAAATACTGACGATTTATTGAGAGCAGTGCTCAGTACCATGAAGATCGAGGATACTCAGGTGGCACACTCAATACAGGACGAAATGTTCGGAGGACTGAGGATCCAGAGGAATAGAGTGTTCCCAGTTAACAAACATATAAAAGGAATGGGAAGATACAGAAAAGAGACTGGTTATTCCCAGATATTTTAAGGCTCATCTCCCTTTTGATCCGGAGGTAGTCAAGGTTTGGGAAGAGATCCCAAAAATTGACATTCCAGTCGCCAAGGTGGCGAAGAAAACCTCAATACCCTTTGAGGATTCATTCTGCCTCCATGATGCCATGGATAGGAATGCGGAGGGGTTGCTAAAAAGAAGTTGGGAGGCATCAACTGCCATTATTAGGGCCAACATAGCCGCCACCTCGGTAGCGAGGTCCATGTTGCCTTTGGATTGATGAATTAACAGCCCAGTTAAAATCCAACACTCCTAGAGAGGTTATGCAAGATTCTCTCCCTATGTTAAAAACAGCCACACAATTTATGGCGGATGCCTCAGCAGAATTTGTGAGATTTTGGCCAGAAGCAATGTCTTATCTAATTCGGCAAGACGTGTCATCTGGCTAAGAACGTGGTTGGGGTACAGCCATTTTAAAAACAAACTCTGTTCCATGCCATTCTCAGGCACACATGTCTTTGGTCCCATCTTAGATGAGATTCTAGAGAGGGCCTCCAATGACGAGAAAGGTTTCCCAGAAGAAAAACCCAAAAGGTATCATTCTTTTCATAGACCCCGTCCGTCCCACAGGATTACAAGGGGAAAGGTAAAACGGGAAGGTGGAGTTACCCTAAGGGAGGTAAAGGAAGATCTTCCCAGTTTTCTTCAGGCCCATCAGGGAGACCCTGACACCGGGGAAGTTGGGGGAGACTTTGGTTTTTCCTAGAAAGGTGGCAGGCCATTACAGAGAACCAGTGGATTCTGCGGACCATAGGGGCAGTTTACAGAATAGATTTTTCCCATCTCCATCCTCAAGAGTATCGCCTCACCAAACCCCCAATCCCTTTCCGCCTCAAAAAGGCTCTGGAGAGATATCAGGGACCTTCTCAAATCTGGGACAGTCAGTCCAGTATCCCTCCAAGAGGTAGGACAGGGTCAGTATTCCTGTCGTTTATCCTTAAAAAAGCTTTCCTGCAAATACTGTACCATTATAAATCTAAAACTCCTAAATCAATGGGTCAGGTACAAAAAACTCAAAATGAAGACAGTGAAATCAAGCATTCCATTTATAGGGAAGAATTTGGTAATGTGCACATTAGGTTTAAGAGACACATATTATCATGTGTCCATTCATCCCAGCCACCAACAATTTCTGAGGTTTGCACTGGAACATCAAGGAATAATCCACCACTTCCATTTCCGGTGCCTACTGTTCGGCCTGTCCTCAGCACCTCGTATCTTCACGAAGATATTGACGGTTGTGACAGCCTTCTTGAGGAAGAAGGTAGTTATTGTTGTCCCATACCTGGATGATGCCCTTTCAGTGTCAGATTCAACTGTCCACCTTAATCAACATCTTGCCCAAACTATGTGCACGCTAGTAAATCTAAGGTGGTGCATCAACTGGGAGAAGTCCGACTAACAATCAGACACTCAAAAAGTATTTTTAGGAGTCCTCCTCGACTCACATCACAGAATGTCATTCCTATGAAATCAGTATCAGAATTCGGACCGTCCAGAGAAAGAGGACCGTATTGGTCAGGTGCTCTATGAGGATCCTAGGATTAATGACTTGTTGCATCCCAAGCATACGGTGAAGTCAGGCCCACTCAAGACAACTGCCAGAGGCAATCCTGTCAGTCTGGAACAGTCGTCCGTCCAGACTGGACAGGAAAATGAGCATCATAACAGACCTAAAAGCCTCCCTGTCATGGTGAACATCCCAGATGAAGCTCCAGGAAGGCGTATCATGGATCCTATTCCTTTTTTTTCGTGTTATCACGGACGCAAGCCAAATAGGATGGGGAGCGAAAGTAGAGGGTTAATACCTTCAGGGTACATGGTCCCCAGAAGAACAAAAGAAATCGTCCAATTACAGAGAGTTAAGAGCGGTATGGGAAACACTCCAATAGTGCCAGAATATTGTCAGAGGTCACAATGTGAAGATTTTCTTGGATGTCACAACTGTTTCCTTTCTACATCGTCAAGGAGGTCAACTCCTGCAGGCCCTATCAGGACAAATATATCAATGGTCAGTTTCATCAACTAACCCAGAGATTCGGTATTCCACATATAGATCTATTCGCAACCCGAAGGAATGCGAAGCTAACAAAATTCTTCTCTATAGATCCAAGAGATAACCCAGAGGGAGGAGATGCCTTCTCTGAGTTGGAAAACAGATCTTCTATACTCATTTCATCCATTTCCTCTAATCCCAAGAGTCCTAGGGAAAATCCAAGAAGATCTAGTCACGGTGAAATTGGTGGCCCCCTTCTGGCCCAAGAGAAGTTGATTCCCGTTATTACACCACGTGGCTCTGGAAGATCCATTTTCCCTTCTGAAGAGATGTGACCTTCTGTCTCAGGGTCCCCTCATACATCAAGATATTCACTTCTTACGCAAGACAACCTGCATCCTAAAAGGCAGATCCTAAGTTCTAAAGGACTGTCTGACAGAGTAATAACAACCATGCGGGCAAGCAGAAAACCAGTTACATCTGCCATCTACTCTAAGGTATGGTAGAAATTCTGCTCACATGTAGGAGAATCCATGGTGGAATCTTCCTATTTGGATATTTCCAAGATTCTAGAGTTCCTCCAGCTAGGATTTGAGAAGGGCTTATAGCCTATCACGCTAAGGGTGCAAATTTCTGCTCTTAGCGACTTTTTTTGACTTCCCACTAACGGATCAACCTTGGGTTGTGAGATTTACTAGAGCACTCACCCGATTGAGACCCACAATTAGAAAATCAGTTTTGCCATGGGACCTAAACCTAGTGTTAGGCACTTTATGCAAACCTCCTTTTGAGTCTCAGGAAGAGTCTAACATCAGATTACTCTCCATGAAGACGGCATTCTTAGTAGCAGTCACCTCAGCAACATCTACTCATTCTAGATGACCAAATAATATTCAAACTCAACCCCTCTTTTCTTCCAAAAGTGGTGTCCAATACAAATTTAAACCAAGAGATCATTCTACCCTCACTTTGTCAGCTCCCAAAGAATGCCTGAAGGGAGGTCCTTCAGGCAGTAGTCCCACCCTGAGATGCCATTTATTTGGTATTTCTCCTGTCATGCTGTCATGAGGGACGTCCTGGGAAAGTAGGAATTTAGTCTTTGTAATATTATTTCCAGGAGTCCTTCGTGACGACATCATTACATTCCCTCCTCTGAATTCCTAATTCTTAAGTGAAATTAAACGTGTGTGAGAATTCAATAAAATAGAGTTGCATCCATCCTGGTGTGATGATTGGTAAACCACTGAGGGTGAGGTGGAGGGTGGGGGGCTTTTAACCTCATGTGTTTTCTGTCCCTATAGGATGAGTAGGACTATCTCCTGTCGTGCTGTCCTGATGGACTCCTGAAAATACAATTACTGTTAGGGCTAATTCCTATTTTTTCATCGCCACAAAATTGCTATAAAATGCAATAAAAGGCAATCAATTCATTGTATCTACCCCAAAATGGTATCCGTAAAAACGTTCGCTCAGGATGCAAAAAACAAGCCCTCAACAAGCAGCAGATCCCAAAAAATTTAAACTCTACGGGTCTCGGAAAATGACGACAAAAGCAATTTTTTTTTTTTTTTTTTTTTTTAACAAATCTGATTTTTTTTTTCTTCACCACTTAATAAAAATTTGTTATCTGTGTACTCATACTGACCGGGGAAATCATATTGACAGGTCAGTTTTACCATAAATTGAACATGGTAAATAAAAAAAACAAGAAACTGTTGTGGAATTGCACTATTTTTTTTTTTGCAGTTTTGCTGCACTTGGAATCTTTTTTTCCATTTTCCAGTACACTACATGGCAGAATGAATGGTGTCATTCAAAAGTACAACTCGTCCTGCAAAAAATAAGCTCTCATACGGCTATATGGCTGGGAAAATAAAAATGTTATGTCTCTTGTAAGAAGGGGAGAAAAAAAAGAAACATGGAAAATCGCCCAGGGGTGACTGTGATCAACTTGGCATTCAACGATCTTTTAAAGATTATTTTCGCACAGAATTAGAAACATGTCAATTTTATTAAAAATTCTATTCAGCTGTTTTTCAGTTATTCCTGTTTCTGTGAGCAGTGGATGAAAACCAATATGGCTGCCGGCACTGCTCACACAGCTTTCTCACATAGCCTTCCTATTTCTGAATTTCACGTTTGTCTAAATATGAAGCAGTATATGAGCAGGTGTATTAAATAAAGAAGCAGATTTATGGTAGGTTGCAAAAAAATTTTTCAAACTTATTTTGACACGAGGAACACGAACACCGAAAAATTACGGCTTTGTGTCCAGCTGTACAGAGCTGTAATATAGTAGTCTTGTTATTTTACTTGCAACAGTGTATGTATCACTGTATAAAACAATTGTGACGTGCTGCATCAAATGCTATATGGGTGTCCATTTCTTTTCTTTTTTTTTTAAAGAAGTTTATAGATACTGTGAAAGTTCGTCTTTGTGTACAAAGCCATGTTAAACCTCATTACAGGTGCCATACTAGCACAGTTTCTGCCACTAGAAATAGTTGGCAAGGAGTACAACTTTTGAAGCAGATGAATCTCAACGGCACTCTTTCGGAGAACCCAGCAGAACTCCTATAGAAGTACATAGACCTCATACAATACCTTTCAAGAACACCACACAAAGACATAAGGTTCAAACTGTATGGAACTACACAATTGCAGCTAGTACATCACGCTTTTTTGGCATTTTTACAGCTGTAGGATGGATGGGTGGTATGCTCATTTGGAAAGAAAAAATAGTGCGCAGCATCATCGGACAATTTATTTTTTTCTAAATCATCAGCCCCAAGATAATGCAAAAAAATGAGCCTTTGTATGACTGTTTTTAGATGTTGTATTCCCTTTAAAATTGGCTACAAAATTGTTTGTGGTTGCAGTTTTTGTACTTTTTATTTCCATGCAGTACACTGCTACTGTGTATGATACTGGCGCTCTGTATAATTGGTAATTCCATCAGTAATACTATGCGCCTCTCTAAGTTGGTTATTGATCTGCCTATCTGAACCGAACAACGAATACGGTCAACTTCAAAAGGAGTTACCCGCAAGAAATTCCTCTTCTCGTAGCCATTCTGCGGAACTCATTACAACTGGATTCTGTGTGAAGAAATTGTAATATATTAATGGTGCTAAGAGGATTAACCATATTCTTGGAAGGTTAGTACATAAATGGATGTTTAGCAAGACGGATGGAAACTCTTCACTGAGTCTACAAGTGTAGGAAATATGCAGGTAATGACTAAGTCGCTCTGTCCCTGGGGTCTACCCCCCTCCACCATTTGCAATGAAGGCTCTGTCATTTCCCCTTGGAAGGGAAGGGGTTAATTAATTAGGCTTTTGAGCTTTTAATTGGAGCTTAGCGAGTCCCGTCTGACAGCTGTCTGTCCCCCCTCCCAACTAAATTCATTTGTTTAAATTCATTTTGGTACAATAGTGAAATTAATTATGCAGATTTCCTTTTGGAGGTAATGTTGTTTTGCAGCTCCAATATTAGTTTGTTGCAATTGTGCTCTGGGGGTCTCTGCATATTGTCTGTGATATTATCAGGCGTTGGGCCTCTCTCATTTCGGGTTATTGACAGTTTTCGAGACGAGATGAACATAATTATTAAGCATTTGTTGTACGGGGAGGAGGGCGGCAACATGAAAAATAAAAGACAATTTCTGTGTATAGAGCTGGTCTGGTATTTCCTTTTTTCATCTAATTGTTCTCCCATGTGAATGATGATATTATATTTTTTTTTCTGAATGGATTGTTCATTAGGTTGGTTGTTTTTTATTTTTTATTTTTTTTGAAGGGTGGAGGTGCAACTGACATTTTAATTGCAATTCACATGGATATTGTTGTGCTACCAGTTTGTTGGAAATGAAAAAAAAAAAAATTAATTGGTTGTATGAAAATTATTGATGGAAGGATGTGCAGCCATTTCAAGCCGTGGCAGTAATATTGAAATGGCGCAGTTGCTTTTCAGATATTAATATTGGATGGTTTATATCCCGCAGCTGATGCTGTTGGAGTTAAAAAGAACAGGAATACCATAATATGTCAGCAGGCGGCCATGTCCTTCTGTTTTCCGTCACAATTAAAAATGCACTTTTCTTGTGATACAGTAATTTCAGATATAGGCCCAGATTCATTCAGACCTATGTTTTTGTCATTGGCATGCAATAGGGGTTTTGCTGGTGTCAGAACAGTTTGCTCCTCTCCATAGGGATGAGCGGACCCGTGGAAGTTCGAATTCTGGTACCAAACCGAAATTTAGCCTAAAGTTCGGTTCGGGTACCAGGGTTGAAAACAATGGGTACCCGAACTTTGGAGCTGGAAAATCTCTCTCTCCTCTCGAACTTTCCCTGGGACGCCGAGCATTAAAATCCTGGAGAAGTCCGTGTTCCGAATTTAGCACCGGACACTGAGTGTCTGGTACGAACCCCGAAATTTTAAGTTCGAGTTTGCTCATCTCTACTCCACATATCATACTTGACTCCGGGACGGAGGAAGATTTGTGGCGTTGTGAACGCTGCTACTCATTATGAATTTGTTTTGGTGGGTTTGCCATGCTCCGCCCCCACCCTTTTCCCTTTCCCACCCCAGCTGTGCCCACTTTGTCGTAGCTGGGCAAAAATGGCATGAGAACACCAAAATTCTCAAAATGTTACCACCGCCCCAATTTGCAACATTTTGTTACACTTCATATTTACACCAGAATTGGGCCCACAGTCTATAAGATCACAAGAGTAATATGGATGCTGATTTTTAACAAATAATACAGTTTGGCTTCAATGGCCAAGTTATCTTTTTATTATTTTTATGCAATAGTATTTTTTAATGGAAGATGGGACGTAAAAAGTTAGGTTCCCAAATTCCGTGTCAGTTTCTTAGGTGCCACTGTGGCCCAAGAATAGCACCAACTAATATGGTTAGCTTCTTCTACGATATTCAGCTGCTTCATTATTTGTAAGACGGAGGATGTGAGCAGTAAACTTGCTGCTCAGCAGGTGACATCTTGTGATTTGCTGAAATGTTCCCAACAGATTCTGCCGTGGTGTCTTGCAAAGCAGAAAAGTACCAGCAATCAAGATCTGTCCTGCTGGAAGCATTGACGTCTGCAACATTTAATGGGCACTGAGCATAAATAATGTTTATGAAATTTATTGTCAAATCACCAGAACGATAGAAGACAATGTCACTAACAGATGTGATCACTATATATCTCAAGAACATTCAAAGGCACAAGACCACTTGTAGCCGCTCTCCACTAATGATAGTATTGTGAATAGAAGTTGAGTACCATAAAGAACTAACTTTAAGTAACAAGTGGGACCTCATCCTTTAATTGCAGTTCCCCATCAGGGAATGAATTCACACACCATATTCTATAAAGAAAAGGAGATAACGATGTGTTAATGTAGTGATAATCACAACCAACCTGATTTCTTCAGTCGTCGTGCTTTGATAGTCCTGATATCTCTACGGGGTTACTTTTGGTCCATGCTGTTCCCTAAATATCTTGTGAAATCTTTGTCAAATACTTATTAGTTGATATGGAAGTGCTATACCAGGAGAGCGCCCCAGCCGGTCACATGTCTCCGAAGCAAAACCTGGATGCTAAGTATTGGCACTCCATTGGTCTCATGCAGCATAATTTCATGGAGAAACGCATTTCACCACCATCCCTTTGTCAGGTCATACGTTGGCACTAAGACATGTAAACTTCAAATTTGAAATCCATTCTGTCTGGTCTTGGTTTGTATTTATTTTTGGATATTCTGGTTTCTACTAACTCCTTTTTTTGTATTAAATAAGCACTCCTCCTCCCATCAAAGTTTTTCATACTCTTAATATATTGCAATCATCATGTTATATAGCACTGTGTAAAAGAGCAAGGAAGGGCGCTCCTGCGCCTTGTCTGTGGTCAGAGCGGCGCTCCGGCGCCTTGCTGCGTCTGCTTACGTTTTTGTATTTAAACGTAAGATCCAGTATGCTTCTCTGAGAGTAAGTTCCCTTTGCCAACTGCCACCTTGTTTGGGATACGCGATTTTTTTCCAAGCCAAAAAACGCAAAATGAGTAAGGTCACCTTTTGTGAACCGTATCAAAGTGTTTGCATGCTCCTGAATAGGAACTGTTCTTATTATTTATGTTGGCAATATGTTCTGCAATTCTTCTTTTGATTTTTCTAGTTGTGCAGCCTATGTAATTTAACCTACAAACCTCACCAGTGATACAATACATGGCATGATAAGAATCCATTCATGAGGGAAGTTATGCTACACTGGATATTAATGGGAATGGTGAACTATATTGTGTTTCATCCAAGGCAAAAGGACATACATTGCATCTTGGACCCGCATGTTTGTGGAAGCTCTTGATAGTAAGCCAAGTGGATGGTGGAGAAGGTCTTTTTTAGCATGTTGGGGGAAAGCATGTTACCCAATGTCAGGCCTCTCTTGGCAATCACCCTGCACCCATTGCCCAGAATATTACGTAGAGTGTAATTCTGATTCATAACGGGTAAATATTTTAAAATTCTTTCTTTAATGTTGTTAAATTTTGAACTAAAGGCCTTAGAGAAAGTAATAGGTGACCGGGAGTTGTCACTGGGGTTGAGCTCTCTATGGAGTAATTCAGATCTGGATTTTTGGAATTTATTTTTAAAGGAATGCTTCACTTGTAAACTATTGTAACCACGAGTAGTTAATCTCTTAGCGCTTTCCTGGATGAAGGCATTGTCCGTGGAGCATATGCATCGGGCTCGGGTGAACTCTCCAGTAGGAATGGCTTGCATAGTGTGACGTGGATGGAGCTGGACGACAGTAGAATGGTGTTGCGAGATACATCTTTCCTGAATAGAGATGTGTCCTCCTTGCATGTTAAAGAATTGACATTTAGAAGTATATCCAAAAAGGGGATCTGTTTGGATGGGCTACTAACCATGAATTGTAAATTTAAGTTATTGACGTTGATATAAGTAGAAAAACCATTAAAAGTGGATGTGGGACCTTCCCAAACAAGAAGAAGGTCGTCCACATATCTACCAAACCATTTAATGTGATGGAGAAAAGGATTACTATCTGTAAAAATAAGACTCCTCCCACCAGGACATATAGAGAATCGCGAGTGATGGGGAAAATTTAGAGCCCATGATTTGAAGAAAAAATTCAGAATTAAAACTGAAAAAATTGTGTTTCAACAAATAGTGTAGGGCTGCAAGAATGACTGTACTATATCTCTCTAAATGAGGCTGAATAGCAGTAATCCCTAAGGAATGCCGAATGGTGGAATATAAATTAATAACATCACAGGTGACGAAAAATAAATTTTGATGCCATTCAAATTTCTCAAAAATCTTTAAGACAGTAGTTGTGTCTTTTAGATACTTTGGGGCCCTAACCACCTGGATGCTAAGTATTGGCACTATAGGAGCTATGTTATCTAATACAGCATAATTTCATGGGCACTAGAAACGCATTTCACCACCATCCTTTTGTCAGGTCATACGTTGGCACTAAGACATGTAAACTCCAAATTTGACATCCATTCTGTGTGGTCTTGGTTTATATTGATTTTTGGAAATTCTGGTTTCTACTAACTGTTTTTTTTTTGTATTAAATAAGCACTCCTCCTCCCATCAAAGTTTTTATATTCTTAATATATTGCTGTCATTATATTATATAGAACTGTGTACTTAGAATTGCTCATTTTACCCTTCTACCCGGCTAATTCTTCTCTTTTCTCTGCTCTATGTAGAAACAGGAAGTCTCTTGTCCCTGCATTTATCATCCCCTCTCCAGCTACTGACTCAGCTGCTGCCTCCTCCCCCTGCCAGGCACTTTTGCAGTGACCCATGACTCATACAGGGAAAATTGACCTCCTGTTTCTACATAGAGCTTAGAAGGATTCAGCAAGTCAGTTTTTAATCATGGGGTGTCATAGCCCTAATGGAAAAGAGAAGAATTAGCTGGGTAGAAAGGCAAAATGAGCAGTTGTAAGTACATAGTGCTATATAATATTATGACTGCAATAGATCAATAGGATAAAACATTTTGATAGGAGGAGTGCTTCTTTAAATGTAATAGATTATGTCAACCCAAGTGAGTGGCTGTTGATGGGAAGGAAAAAATATTAGATTGCAGTAAGTTTCTTTGTGTGATACGACATAGCTCAATTGTTTATTCATTTATATATGACTGATTGGTCTTTGGTGATACCATTTTTGTATTACTGTTTTTCTCTTGTTATCTTATTACCCTACAAAGAGTCTGTCACTAGGGTTTTGCTGCCTCATTTGAGAGCAACATGAAGTAGGGCCAGAGATCCTGATTCCAGCAATGGATTACTTTTTGGGGTTCCTGCTTCCGTTTTGAGGAAGCGCTGTTTATCTGCTGCAGCTCTGCTAGACCTATAGCATCTTTGAGCTCCTGTTATATAGTCCTGCAACTTTCTGCCCATGGATAGTATAAGCAAAAAGCTGTCAATGAATCCGAGGGTGAAGTTATCATTTAGAAGGCTAGCAGATAACACTGATGTTATCAAGGCGGCAGCTTCATAAGTGACCCAGGACTGGAATCAGGATCTCTGTCAAAACTTTTAGTTTTCCTCAATTTGAGAAGCATAAACTTTAAAGAGGTTGTCAACTATTAGTACAGCTCATTCTTGATCTAAATGTTTCACCCTGATAAAATAAAACAGCCTATACTCGCCTCCTGTGCCGACACCATTCCAGCCGTGTCGGCACTCGTGGTCCCGGGGCTCCTGTGCTGCTGTTGTGACACGTGAGCCCGGCGCCCAATCAGCACTGCCGTCACTGGCCCCGCCTTCTGTCGAATTGAACATGAAGAGGAAGTCAGGGCTGCGGCTGATCTTTGACTTCCTCTCCCATGTTTAATTCGACAGAAGGAGGGGCCAGTGACGGAAGCGCTGATTGGGCGCCGGGCTCACGTGTCACAACAACTGGAGCCCCGGGACCACGAGTGCTGACACCCCTGAAACGGCACCCACATGTGAGGTGAGTATAAGCTTTTTATTATTTTATCGGGGCCAAACATTTAGATCAAGAAGGGGTTGCCCTAGAAGTGGAAAACTTCAATTCTCTTCACTTTTTTTTCCTTTTTAAGATTTATTATTTTTGTTTATGGTAACCTTCATTTGAAGTAATATTTTATAGTCCAGCAAATTATCCATTTCCAGTTGTAAGTATTCTTATTCATGTCCCCTGTGGGAATAGTGCATTACAGGTATTTGTCTACAAATCCAAGTGAAATACTGGTAAAAATAAATATGTTCCCTAAATACAATTATATGTAATTTCTCTTCAGGTCGCATGCCGGTTCGTCGTGTTGCTAACCAAATCCCAGATGAAATCTCTCAGAATGCCTTACTCTTGGAAGCCATCTCTGTGCTGCCTCAAAACTACAACTTTGAAATTCCCAAGACTATATGGAGAATTCAACAAGCTGCGGCCAAAAGAGGTAATTACTGCAAACCTTATGGAGGTGGATCTAATGGTGGAACGAGAAGTAATAGATTAATTTTTATATTGTTCTCAAGTCTATAAGAAAAGATTCTCTTAGAGTAAAAGAATGATGAGCTAAAGTTGTTTGGGAGAGTTATACACCCTCACACAGTTTAGATAGCTTTCAGCCAATCGCCCAACTCCTCCCATACACGCCTCGCCCAACTCCTCCCATACACGCCTCGCCCAACTCCTCCCATACACGCCTCGCCCAACTCCTCCCATACACGCCTCGCCCAACTCCTCCCATACACGTCTCGCCCAACTCCTCCCATACACGCCTCGCCCAACTCCTCCCATACACGCCTCGCCCAACTCCTCCCATACACGCCTCGCCCAACTCCTCGCATACACGCCTCGCCCAACTCCTCCCATACACGCCTCGCCCAACTCCTCCCATACACGCCTCGCCCAACTCCTCCCATACACGCCTCGCCCAACTCCTCGCATACACGCCTCGCCCAACTCCTCGCATACACGCCTCGCCCAACTCCTCGCATACACGCCTCGCCCAACTCCTCGCATACACGCCTCGCCCAACTCCTCGCATACACGCCTCGCCCAACTCCTCGCATACACGCCTCGCCCAACTCCTCGCATACACGCCTCGCCCAACTCCTCGCATACACGCCTCGCCCAACTCCTCGCATACACGCCTCGCCCAACTCCTCGCATACACGCCTCGCCCAACTCCTCGCATACACGCCTCGCCCAACTCCTCGCATACACGCCTCGCCCAACTCCTCGCATACACGCCTCGCCCAACTCCTCGCATACACGCCTCGCCCAACTCCTCGCATACACGCCTCGCCCAACTCCTCGCATACACGCCTCGCCCAACTCCTCGCATACACGCCTCGCCCAACTCCTCGCATACACGCCTCGCCCAACTCCTCGCATACACGCCTCGCCCAACTCCTCGCATACACGCCTCGCCCAACTCCTCGCATACACGCCTCGCCCAACTCCTCGCATACACGCCTCGCCCAACTCCTCGCATACACGCCTCGCCCAACTCCTCGCATACACGCCTCGCCCAACTCCTCGCATACACGCCTCGCCCAACTCCTCGCATACACGCCTCGCCCAACTCCTCGCATACACGCCTCGCCCAACTCCTCGCATACACGCCTCGCCCAACTCCTCGCATACACGCCTCGCCCAACTCCTCGCATACACGCCTCGCCCAACTCCTCGCATACACGCCTCGCCCAACTCCTCGCATACACGCCTCGCCCAACTCCTCGCATACACGCCTCGCCCAACTCCTCGCATACACGCCTCGCCCAACTCCTCGCATACACGCCTCGCCCAACTCCTCGCATACACGCCTCGCCCAACTCCTCGCATACACGCCTCGCCCAACTCCTCGCATACACGCCTCGCCCAACTCCTCGCATACACGCCTCGCCCAACTCCTCGCATACACGCCTCGCCCAACTCCTCGCATACACGCCTCGCCCAACTCCTCGCATACACGCCTCGCCCAACTCCTCGCATACACGCCTCGCCCAACTCCTCGCATACACGCCTCGCCCAACTCCTCGCATACACGCCTCGCCCAACTCCTCGCATACACGCCTCGCCCAACTCCTCGCATACACGCCTCGCCCAACTCCTCGCATACACGCCTCGCCCAACTCCTCGCATACACGCCTCGCCCAACTCCTCGCATACACGCCTCGCCCAACTCCTCGCATACACGCCTCGCCCAACTCCTCGCATACACGCCTCGCCCAACTCCTCGCATACACGCCTCGCCCAACTCCTCGCATACACGCCTCGCCCAACTCCTCGCATACACGCCTCGCCCAACTCCTCGCATACACGCCTCGCCCAACTCCTCGCATACACGCCTCGCCCAACTCCTCGCATACACGCCTCGCCCAACTCCTCGCATACACGCCTCGCCCAACTCCTCGCATACACGCCTCGCCCAACTCCTCGCATACACGCCTCGCCCAACTCCTCGCATACACGCCTCGCCCAACTCCTCGCATACACGCCTCGCCCAACTCCTCGCATACACGCCTCGCCCAACTCCTCGCATACACGCCTCGCCCAACTCCTCGCATACACGCCTCGCCCAACTCCTCGCATACACGCCTCGCCCAACTCCTCGCATACACGCCTCGCCCAACTCCTCGCATACACGCCTCGCCCAACTCCTCGCATACACGCCTCGCCCAACTCCTCGCATACACGCCTCGCCCAACTCCTCGCATACACGCCTCGCCCAACTCCTCGCATACACGCCTCGCCCAACTCCTCGCATACACCCCTCGCCCAACTCCTCGCATACACGCCTCGCCCAACTCCTCGCATACACGCCTCGCCCAACTCCTCGCATACACGCCTCGCCCAACTCCTCGCATACACGCCTCGCCCAACTCCTCGCATACACGCCTCGCCCAACTCCTCGCATACACGCCTCGCCCAACTCCTCGCATACACGCCTCGTCCAACTCCTCGCATACACGCCTCGCCCAACTCCTCGCATACACGCCTCGCCCAACTCCTCGCATACACGCCTCGCCCAACTCCTCGCATACACGCCTCGCCCAACTCCTCGCATACACGCCTCGCCCAACTCCTCGCATACACGCCTCGCCCAACTCCCCCCATATGAGAAAGCCATTGTCAGACATGTCAGATCCTTATTTTCCCCAATTCCCTTACATATTGGGCTGTTGGCCTAACCAGTCGATATTGGTTGAGTTCAGCCAAAGTTAATCAAATATGTATGGGGGCTTTAACTCTCACCACTTTCACTGTATTTTATACATCTAAATTGAGTACCCCCTGCAATTGCCTCTGATCCTCTGATTCCAGAACAGTTTTTCTTATGTGCCCCTCCATTCTTTAGTTATGTCCCCTAGTAATAAAGGTGCAAATTTTCTTTCATCCAAATGGGCGTATATCACAGAACTTCACAGAACACAGCCACGCCCGCTGAGTTCTGTGGTATATGCCCAGTTGACTGAAGGTTAAATGGCATAACTGTGGAAATGAGGAGCAGTACAAATTGGAGGACGTACTCTGTTTAAATTTAATAAATCCAGTGAAAGATCCTCTTTAAATATAATTCTAGCAACCTTCAACTAAAATTAAGTGGAAGTTACTACTTTACTGTATAATGTTTTATGTACTGAACTCAATTGTAAAACCATATATTGTAGCCTCACTGTCTAAACTTTTATATTAAAGGGGTTGCTCATGTTAAAATTTTTATTTAGTTGTATTCCTAATTTAAAGGCGCTCTCCATATTTCAAATATCAGTGTGGTCTTTGTCCTGGCTGACCCACCTACTACTTGTGTTTCGACACAGAACACCGTTTTCAGTGTCAACACATCATCAGATCTATTCGTGACCAGGCTTAGACTGGCCCACAGGAGAACAGGAGGATCCTCTGGTGGGCTCCTGTGCAAGAGTGGCCACCACCCTCTTATATGAGCAGTTCTTGGTACAATATACTTGACTCACTATGTACAGACAAAGGCAGCATCTTATTCATTTAACAATCTACCCAGCCCATTGTTATATACATTTGTGATTGATGATAATGTCACATTTGCATGAAGCTGAAAAGTGGGGCCCCGGAGTTGGCTACTGGTGGGCACTTGACACCCCCGTCCGACACTGCTTGTGTCTCTTGTATTCAGCGGCTCTGTGTCCCGGTCTTCATTCTTCTATCAGGTAGTTTGTTGTGTAGGACATATACTATTTTAGTGCCCTGCCCCCATCACAAAGATCTGCCCCCATAACAGTTGTAATGTAACTTGGGACAGGAGCTGACATTATGATACTACAATGAGTGGAGATATATGTGGTCAGCCGTCTGTAAATGGCGCCCCCATAATTCCTGGTTCTACTTGAGGAATATTAAGGGTAGTAATGATTAGCGATGAGCGAGTATGTTCTGTTAACTCTTTCGGCGAGCATACTCGAGTGCTCGCCGAGTATCTTCAGCGGTGCTCTGTTATGTTTTCGTCACGCTGTGCTCATGATTTGCGACTGTTTGACAACTTTAATACATGTGAGGAATGCCTAAGAAATAAGCATTCATTCCTCACATGTATTAAAGCTGTCAAACAGTCGCAAATCATGAGCACAGCGTGACGAAAACATAACACTCGAATGCACGCTGAAGATACTCAGAAAACACCCAAGCATGCTCGTAAATCTCGAGTAACTAGCATGCTCGCTCATCACTAGTAATGATCACTCGACAAAAAAACTTACATGACACTTTTATTTTCTTTGTTTTTATCTTTTATTGGAATAGCAATAAGCAACATTGTAATAAAAATATTACTGGCCCTTTAAGAAATTAAACTATGATCATAATGACTCTCAGGTCAGGCCCCACAGAGACCACAGAACTAGTTGTGGTCATTGAGGACCGACTGAGAGCCACTGAACCCAAAGATCCAGAAGAAGGCGAAGAAACCCCCCGGAGAGTTCTGCCTCAGGGGGGGGGGGGGAATTCCTTCCTGACCCCAGTTGTGGCGATCGGATATTTCCCTGGATCACGTCTGTCCTGCTGCATATTGCTGTAAATCTGCATGTATTATAAGCTCAGGAGAGACGATCCTGGGAAGGAAAAGACAAATACACCCTGATAAAGAGGAGCTTACAATCTAATATACAGGCTGCTCCTGAGGGCATGCAGAATAATGCACACCCTGATAAAGAGGAGCTTACAATCTAATATACAATATACAGGCTGCTCCTGAGGGCATGCAGAATAATGTACACCCTGTCCTAGGAGCTTACAATCTAATATACAATATACAGGCTGCTCCTGAGGGCATGCAGAATAATGTACACCCTGTCCTAGGAGCTTACAATCTAATATATAATATACAGGCTGCTCCTGAGGGCATGCAGAATAATGTACACCCCGTCCTAGGAGCTTACAATCTAATATATAATATACAGGCTGCTCCTGAGGGCATGCAGAATAATGTACACCCTGTCCTAGGAGCTTACAATCTAATATATAATATACAGGCTGCTCCTGAGGGCATGCAGAATAATGTACACCCTGTCCTAGGAGCTTACAATCTAATATATAATATACAGGCTGCTCCTGAGGGCATGCAGAATAATGTACACCCTGCCCTAGGAGCTTACAATCTAATATATAATATACAGGCTGCTCCTGAGAGCATGCAGAATAATGTACACCCTGTCCTAGGAGCTTACAATCTAATATATAATATACAGACTGCTCCTGAGGGCATGCAGAATAATGTACACCCTGTCCTAGGAGCTTACAATCTAATATATAATATACAGACTGCTCCTGAGGGCATGCAGAATAATGTACACCCTGTCCTAGGAGCTTACAATCTAATATATAATATGCAGGCCGCTCCTGAGGGCATGCAGAATAATGTACACCCTGTCCTAGGAGCTTACAATCTAATATATAATATACAGGCTGCTCCTGAGGGCATGCAGAATAATGTACACCCTGTCCTAGGAGCTTACAATCTAATATATAATATACAGACTGCTCCTGAGGGCATGCAGAATAATGTACACCCTGTCCTAGGAGCTTACAATCTAATATATAATATACAGGCTGCTCCTGAGGGCATGCAGAATAATGCACACCCTGTCCTAGGAGCTTACAATCTAATATATAATATGCAGGCCGCTCCTGAGGGCATGCAGAATAATGTACACCCTGTCCTAGGAGCTTACAATCTAATATATAATATACAGGCTGCTCCTGAGGGCATGCAGAATAATGTACACCCTGTCCTAGGAGCTTGCAATCTAATATACAATATACAGGCTGCTCCTGAGGGAATGCAGAATAATGTCCACCCTGTCCTAGGAGCTTACAATCTAATATACAATATACAGGCTGCTCCTGAGGGCATGCAGAATTATGTGCACCCTGTCCTAGGAGCTTACAATCTAATATACAATATTTGAAGGTAGCTTACCGAGGGGTGACTGCGGTGGAGCGGGGTCACAGAAGGCAGTGTCGCTGCTTTAGGAGGCCGGTGTCAGCGGGCCCTGGGCTCTCATAAGATGTCGGCGCCGGTGAGCAGAGTCCCTTTTCCCATTGATTGCCCTGCAGTGGGTTTTGGGAAAATGGGCGCTGGAGGAGGCACATGCATCTCCTGAGATCTCAATCGGCGCATGAGTCGCCTCCAGCGGCCAATTTCCCAAAGTCCACTGCAGGGCAATCAATAGGAAAGGGGACTCTGCTCACTGGCGCCGACATCTAATGAGAGCCCAGGGCCCTCAGCATCGCCCCACTCCTGCCGCCGCCGGCCCCCTGAAGCAGTGACCCTGCACCACCGCCACCGACCCTCCCGGTAACCTACCGTTAAACGGACTATAAGAGGCACCACCATTTTATTTAAATTATTTTCCACCCCAAAATTTGGGGTGCGTCTTGACGTCCAGTGCGTCTTATAGTCCGGTAATATGGTAATGTCAATGCAAGCCTATGGGTCTGTGAAAAAATTGGACCGCGCTTTGATGACATCTGAGTGTGGTCCGATTTTCACCAACTGACAAAAGGGAGAAGGTGAGAAACCATTTTTTCCTCCTCTCCACATCCGAGAAAAACTGATGCCACTCTGATCAAAGTCTGATCAGAGTCTGTAACTCTATTACACCAGTTGCCGTTGCTTCAATTCTACTGATGATTTCCTGTGGTTCCAGTTCTGGTCTTCCTGCTGCCATCAAGCTACTACGTTATCCGTTGTTTCTGTTCGGCCATCCTGCTGCGCCACCGTCATCTGTCCGTGCTCCATTACAGCTGCTCATCTGAACTAGATGAGACATAACACCTATCATTACAAAAAAAAGAGGATTAAAAGATCGGCCCTATTTAAGGAATCATCCTGATATACAAGAGAGAACACGTCACTCAGAGATGTTTGCTAAGATTTTTTAGGGGTAAATGATGCAGTTCTAAACTTCACCACAAACACCCCACAGCTACACAAGGTGTGAATTGGGCCTTAGTGTTGAGTGAACAGCTACCTACATGGACTTGTCTTCCTTAAGCTGCTGCCTCTGGGACACAAGATGGTTCAGGATTAAAACCTTATACATTCTCTACTAATTGTGATGTCATGTGATATCTATGATGTCATGTGCCCTGTGATGTCATATCCCCTGTGATGTCGTAATAACTGCCACTGCTGTGTTATGTATCAAGTTTCCAACATCAAGGAAGAGTTGAATTAATAAAACAAAATCACAGGCTGCAAATAACCATCAGCCTCATTTTTGTCATGAGTGAGTCATGACGCACGTTATAACCTAAACATTTCCATCCTGTTATTCTAATCCGCATCACCTACTGTTCTATGAACTAAAGTAAAGCACAGGACGCCATACTGCAATTCCTGATCACGATAAACCGTCAGCTCCAGGTCACCCCTGATCCAACAGGACCAAGAGAGCTGACAATGGAGAACTGTACCAGTCTGCAATTACATTTATGTTATGAGAACGCTGTGTTTTGTCAACATTAATGGCAAAACTACCCAAAAATGGAGCCAAATGGAGTGGTCTCAACTGGCCCACCCCTTTCTATATGCTTTTAGTAGAGCACATGGGTGTCATAGAGCGCAAAAACAGCCGATTGCTGAGGGTCTTCAAGGCCTCTGACAGATGATCAGTTGATCACCAGCAAGTCCTCATTTAGGGAAGGGGTTGTCCAAATTGGTAACCCCTGTTAGACCGGACTCACACTGGCTTACTAAAGCAACCAAATGTGCAGATTTTCTTTGGAATCTGGTCAATAACCTTTTTTTAAATCATAGAATCATCATATCAATTACAGCAAGGGACACATGATCCAGCGCCATCTGCTGAGATTTTCAGGTTAATGATGCATTTCTGAATCCCACTACTAACCCCCCATCTATACAATGTGTGAGTGAGGTCGTAAGTGAAGAGTTCCCTACCTGGACTTGTTTCCTTCAAGCTGTCAGGCTCAAATGAAACAAGATGGCTCAGGTGTTACACATTGTACATTCTATACCAATTGTGATGTCACATGATGTCTATGATGTTTATGTGCTTTATGATGTCATCAAAACTGCCTGTTTAACCCTTTCCTTCCCAATGACATGCTTTGATTTTGTGAACAAGTTATTTGGATGCAACGGCGCAGACAATGAAGGGACAATAGTAATCATCCAAAACTATAACTATAGGGACACACACACACATCGTCCGGTGGGCCCACATGCTGGCACTGTCAGCTGTCTACAGTTACAGGCACAGCGATGATAAAATGCCAGCTAATCGGAACAGTCTTCCATTCAGTACATATGAGCACCAGAAGAGAGCGATTCACCAATGGCAGCTCCGCTCTCCCTGGTTGTTCCAGGTGCGGTATCGCAGTGTGGAGCCGCCCCTGTATCGGCCCTGACTGCCTGAGCCGCCCCTGTATCGGCCCTGACTGCCTGAGCCGCCCCTGTATCGGCCCTGACTGCCTGAGCCGCCCCTGTATCGGCCCTGACTGCCTGAGCCGCCCCTGTATCGGCCCTGACTGCCTGAGCCGCCCCTGTATGGGCCCTGACTGCCTGAGCCGCCCCTGTATCGGCCCTGACTGCCTGAGCCGCCCCTGTATCGGCCCTGACTGCCTGAGCCGCCCCTGTATCGGCCCTGACTGCCTGAGCCGCCCCTGTATCGGCCCTGACTGCCTGAGCCGCCCCTGTATCGGCCCTGACTGCCTGAGCCGCCCCTGTATCGGCCCTGACTGCCTGAGCCGCCCCTGTATCGGCCCTGACTGCCTGAGCCGCCCCTGTATCGGCCCTGACTGCCTGAGCCGCCCCTGTATCGGCCCTGTCTGCCTGAGCCGCCCCTGTATCGGCCCTGTCTGCCTGAGCCGCCCCTGTATCGGCCCTGTCTGCCTGAGCCGCCCCTGTATCGGCCCTGTCTGCCTGAGCCGCCCCTGTATCGGCCCTGTCTGCCTGAGCCGCCCCTGTATCGGCCCTGTCTGCCTGAGCCGCCCCTGTATCGGCCCTGTCTGCCTGAGCCGCCCCTGTATCGGCCCTGTCTGCCTGAGCCGCCCCTGTATCGGCCCTGACTGCCTGAGCCGCCCCTGTATCGGCCCTGACTGCCTGAGCCGCCCCTGTATCGGCCCTGACTGCCTGAGCCGCCCCTGTATCGGCCCTGACTGCCTGAGCCGCCCCTGTATCGGCCCTGACTGCCTGAGCCGCCCCTGTATCGGCCCTGACTGCCTGAGCCGCCCCTGTATCGGCCCTGACTGCCTGAGCCGCCCCTGTATCGGCCCTGACTGCCTGAGCCGCCCCTGTATCGGCCCTGACTGCCTGAGCCGCCCCTGTATCGGCCCTGACTGCCTGAGCCGCCCCTGTATCGGCCCTGACTGCCTGAGCCGCCCCTGTATCGGCCCTGACTGCCTGAGCCGCCCCTGTATCGGCCCTGACTGCCTGAGCCGCCCCTGTATCGGCCCTGACTGCCTGAGCCGCCCCTGTATCGGCCCTGACTGCCTGAGCCGCCCCTGTATCGGCCCTGACTGCCTGAGCCGCCCCTGTATCGGCCCTGACTGCCTGAGCCGCCCCTGTATCGGCCCTGACTGCCTGAGCCGCCCCTGTATCGGCCCTGACTGCCTGAGCCGCCCCTGTATCGGCCCTGACTGCCTGAGCCGCCCCTGTATCGGCCCTGACTGCTATAATGTTCCCATTTTGGTATAATATAAATTCCTTGGTATAACCATGTCTCCCCTGGTATAATATTCCCTGCCTGTTATGTTATCCCCCATTCTGAGATAATGTCCCCCATCCTGGTATGTCACCCAGACTGGTCCAAGCTGATATTTAGAAATCAGAACACCTTTGATAATACAATTACATTAGTAAGTTTTATATATTTAATATTTTTAAAGTGAACAAATACTTTTAACTCATTGGCAACCTGTGGCAACCTAGATCTGATCAATGCGGATTAACCATTTAGATATGACCGTGAATGTTCCTGCAACTGTGGGGTGCCTAATGAAGGTCCCGTGCCACCGTCTTGGAGATATGAAACTCAAGGCTTCTTCGGAGATTTTTACTACATACAGCAATACTGACGACCCTGCAATCATCTCATTGTTTGTGCTGTGTACTCTGAGGCCTTAAAACAAATCACCGCTCTTTTCTAATCACAAAAAATAAATAATATGTTGGTGTCACATCATCCGTAAAAATTTAATTTTAGCAGAACATAAAATTAATCAATAAATTAAAAAAACAAAAAAAACTAAATGCCTTTTTTGTCACTACATTCACCCCCCAACACCCCAAAAAAAATTAAATGAAAAGTGATCAAAATGTCATAGATAACCCAAAATGATACTAATAAAAACTACAGGTCGCCATGCAAAGGACATAAAAAATAAAGTTATATGATACCCAGAAAATCAAGTTTCCAAGCTATTTTTATGGCACAGTGAGCCCCGTAAAAATGAAACCCTAAAACAAAAGTGAAAATAAGGTTTTTCCCTTTGCCCATGACTGCACCAGGAGAGAGGATGGCCCACACAGGACAAGAAACCTAAAGATGTGAAAAGGAAGACCCTCCCTACCAAGTGAGTGGTTTCCTTTCCTAGGTGCAAGATTTTTTTCCCTTCTGAGGCAGTTCTAGTTTGTGCTGAGATTACCTGTGGACTGGTTGCTCTACCATCCCTCGGTTGCGGAGGGTGTCCTCCTGCCAGGCATTGCTTCCATCAGCTGCATTCTTGGGCGCTTGAGGCTGCAGTTTCTATGGATGTCAATCTGGGTACCTGGCCAGAGGGTCGTCTTGTTCTGTGTTCTGCTGCTGTGATACCGCAATTTCCTCCGGGATAAATAAAGTATGTCTTATCTTATCTTATCTTCTGGGACGAAGGCACATTTGGTGTCCGCTTCATTTCTGGCGCTGCAGGTCACATGTAGCAACCTTGCGCTGGAAACCATCAGTGGGGCCTTTGGGACTTCCTGTTTTCTTCTTTCGATCCTATATGAGGAGACAGGGCACCAAAAGTGCCCTTGGACGCTGAGGAATGGACCTTCCAAAAGGTCATTTGGCTTTTGGAAGAAGGGGAGGTAAAAACAGAATCTCTAAATTGAGAAATGGCTGTGTCTTTAAGGGGTTAAACATGCTAAAATATGCAAATGAGGAAAAAAACTTGTAGGTTCCAGCCCTTTACAATACAGCACAAAGTTGGAGCACTACATGAAGACTTTTGTTGTTGGAAATAAAGGATTAACAGAACTCCTGATAGGAAAAGGCAAAAATCTCCATTGGGCTAGGTGTAGTCGAGAGTAGTTTCTCTCATCCGAGAGAATCGGGACGATTATGCAAATAACAGTCTGATCAAATTCTGATCAGAGTATAATCGTAGTTTGAGCCGATTCTCTTGGGTTGAGAAGAACATGGAGATTTTTTTTTTCCCATTTTCTCGATACTGTGAGATGTCATCCGAGTGCAGTCCAGTGTTTTCCATGCACTCTTTGACTTGCATGGCCGAGTGTGATCCGAATATGCCACGATATCGGACATGTGCACGGCCCCATAGCATAACACTGGTCTAAGTGCCATCCAATCTTTTGTTGGATTGCACTTGGACTGATATGCGCTCATCTGGAGCAAAGGTTTGATCCATGTTTGTTCTGGAGACTTTGGAGAACGAGAGAATGAAGAGTAGCAGTCTCCTTGTAGCAATGTGCCTTGCAGTAAGCCGTGATGGAGCGTAATATATTACATGTTTCTCTATAGGTATTCATTTTAGGATCGCGTCACTATTCTGTCGGTACGGGGCCTCTAGTCAAAGGTTCTCAGTCTAAAGCTGATATTTTATTTTGCTGTTACAATAGAAGCCGGTTGATAATGAGAAGAACAGTGGGAGCACATTGTGCCGTACCAGCAAAGATGCATGTATTTGTGATGGTTCAGGTGTTGAGACCCCGGGATAACAAGATCCCTGGATAATGACTGAATCATCCCGATAGGACAATACTCCCCTGCTATGCCGCATATTCTGATGTCATCGTTCTGTGTTCTGATGCCTTTGAGTGCATCTGATCCCATTAGGTCCCCTAGCCTCTGAGTGTCCTGTCCGTTTCCTCTTTGTCTCTAATCATTCCCTATCCTACCTCTCCTCTCCAGTGGTCTCCGATGTAATGCTATATTTGTCTATACAATAACCTATTTGCGCTCCGTTGCCGTCTGTCTCTCTCTACAATCGGCTTCTTTTTTTTTTATAGCCATTTGTAATTCTAAAGCTTATCTCTTCCCTTCTTGCTTAGATGTTTCTCATCCTTTATTTTTCTTCCTCTTGAACATTACATCTCCCACGCGGACTATATGTTTTCTCAAGTGTATATCTCTTGTATGTGCTCAAGATCTCCAAATGTCACATTTGCATGCTTCCTACTGGACGCTAATCCTGTTATTTAGCTTGACTCGCTATTATTTCTATGATGTTTTATGTAATAGATAGCTCTTCAGACCCCTGTTGCATGTGTTTGTGTGCAGGAGACGATGCCGTATGGTGGATTTTAAGATCATTTTGGCTTTTGGTTCCTTTTTCATTCATATTTTCATTTTCAGTTGCTTTACAGATGCCAGAAGGGCTGCTGATGTTTGCCTGCACTATCGCAGATATCATAGAGAGGTGAGGATCAGAATTACCAATCGTCTATGGGTTTGTTCTTGTAAAATGGTTTTGCACATTAAAATAATCTGGATCTGTCCACAGTTTGCCGTAATTATTTTACTTTTTTTTTTTTGCACTGCATTTGGTGCAATTCGCATTAAATTAGGAAACAATTATCTCTTTGTATATTGTACTACAATTGTAATTCCAGGCACAACAATAAAAATTGGATCAGAGCCAGAGAGCTTTACATAGCCCACATATTTTCGCTTAAGACCCCGTCACACTTATCGACGCTGCAACGATCCCAACAACGATACGACCTGTCAGGGATCGTTGCTGCGTCGCTATGTGATCGCTGGTGAGCTGTCAAACAGGCAGGCTCACCAACGATCAGGGGGGCAGCGACATCGTGGAAAGAATCTTTCCACAATGTCCTGCTCCTGGTTACCAGCCTGCTGAAGCAGGAGCAGGCTGGTAACCATGATAAACATCGGGTTACTAGGGGCACACGCGCACCTAGTAACCCGTTGTTTATCATGGTTACCAGCCTGATCGCTGGTCACACACAGCGATGTGTGCTGACCAGCGGGAGGGCAACGACCAAAAAATGGTCCAGGACACTTTGCAGCGATCAGCGACCTCACAGCAGGGGCCTGATCGCTGCAAAGTGTCACACATAGCGACATCGCTGGTGAGGTCGCTGTTGCATCACCAAAACCGTGACACAGCAGCGATCTCGCTAGCGATCTCGCTATGTGAGACGGGGGCTTTACTTAAAGGGAATCTGTCAGTAAGATCAACCCTCCCAAACCCCACCCAAGAGTGCATATATTGGCATGTAGGTCTTTGAAAGCTAAATCCATTGCCATCATTATAACTTCTATCTGTTACTGTGTTTCCTAGAAATCACAGTTTTGATTAATATGCAAATGAGGCATTACGTGCTCTTGGTGTGGCAGAGCACTTTGCGAGCCTCTGCCTCCTGAGATTGCTTTCCCACCCAGCACCAGCCTAACTAACATGACTGATAGTTCACTGACTGTGGGAGGTCAGGTGCCAGGCATGTAAATCAAACAGTGAGCCATCATGGCTGGTGCTAGGCAGGAAAATGACCTCAGGAGGCAGCGGCTCGGGAAGTGTTCTGTAAAGTCCAGAGCATTTAATGCATCACTTGCATATGGATTAAAATGCAGATTGTTTGGAAGTGCAGCAACAGATAGACTATATAAAAGTGTCAATGGATTTAGCTTTGAAAGACCTGCATGCACATATATGCGGATTGAGGGAGGGGTTGATGTTACTGACCATTTCCCTGAAAGTGCTATTAATTTTATTTACTGCAGTTTTTTGATGGGCCTCGCTTAACCATGAGCTGTCCGTGACAACTTGATAACCTGTTAAGAGCCACCATGGAGTTTGAAGACATATTTCAAATGCCAGTCACTGCCATTGGAGTATTTCCTAGGCTGGTTTCTAAGCGCGTCATGAAAGGGCCTATTTCTTATAGTCTCATAACCAGTATTGGTTTCAGCTATGGCCCAGAATCAGGCACCAGATCATCTTTAAAATGGTGCCTAACAGGCAAGGGAAAAATCCAAGGTTATGTGGAGTGCAGTGACTCTGGCTTAAAGCTGAATCTACTGATTTTTTAACAGTAGTTACACTTAAAGGGGTTTTACCACTAACAAAGTTAATTTTAAAGTTGATTTTAATCAATAGATCTTGGAATAATAACAATTTCCACAATTGGATGTGTTTTAAATAAAAAGTCCCTGTGCTGAGATAATCTTATAAATGTGCCCCTGCTGTGTACGGTGTAATGGCTGTGTCTGATCATACAGGAACATGGTCTGATCATACCACATCTCCTGGGCAGGGGAGGAAAAAAAACAGAGTATATAGACAGGACAGCATGGGATCACAATGTAATGTAAAATGTTACGGTCAGACACAGCCATTACACAGTACACACCGGGGGCAGATTTATGAGATTATCAGCACAGGAACATTTTATTTAAACACATCTAATTGTGGAAATTATTATTATTCCAAGATCTATTGATTAACACAGACACACACAAATTGAAAAAGGATTCCCCATTTGGGGAGATAGTAATCCAGTATAGACAGAAGCTATCCTCTGAGTGATGTTTGGACACTGAACATACTCTAATATTTTCACTAGCTACAGGAGAGTCCTCCCCTAATCCAACATCTTGCAACTCTCTTTTTGTACGGTCTCATCTGTTCATTAAGAACCATGATCTGTCTCATTTAAAGGGCATGTGTCCAAATTACTTTGATTGTGATGTATAAAGTATTTTAAGGGAGTTTGACTAAGCTGGCCAACACTGCTGTGGAGTCGGTGTCATGGAGTCAGTCTGTGTCCATTTTGGTGGAGTCGTAATCTGAGTCGTTATAAAATGGACCGACTGCAACTCCTAAAAGATGTCATAAATTAGGTACAGTAGTTCAATGCAGTTTGTGGGGAATATTTTTTCATAAGAATTTGGGAAAGTTCTGAAATGTCCTATAAATGTCTGTCCTATTCTTGATCTAAGGGTCTAGACTTTTAGCTGAGATGAATCTGTGCTACAGTAAATTTATCACTTAAACATGAACCATGTATGAGGGAGTCGGAGTTCGAGTCGGTGTCATGGAAATTGAGGTAGTCGGAGTTGGAATCGGAGGTTTGGCTTAACGACTCCACAGCCCTGCTGGCCAAAGCAGTGCAAAAATATTGCTCCATTTGTCCAATAAAAGTAATCAGAGAACACATTGGACACTTTTTATGAGTCCAATGTAATCATGAAGGAAACAGTCGCTCTGCTTCTCGCCGTTCCCCTCTTATCGATTGTGAATGCATACACACAGCAGCCAGCTGTCAGTCACCGCCCTGGTGTGTGGGTAACAAGGGGAGCGCTTCCCTCATGAATACATCAAGATAATACATTATATTTTCTTGTACTGCTTTGGTGGAATGGTCTTCATACTATGCTAGGACTTCATAATCTGATGACAGATTGACCTTAATGTGCTATGTTGATACATAACCTTTAATGAGCAAAAAATTGGTCCTTTCAGCTAAACAGATTTTACTTTAAATAAGTTGTGAGAGAATAGACTATGGTTGGACGCTGGATTTTGTCTTGGTGCTCGTGAAAGCATTAGAGGATGTTGTAGGGTTTCCGGACATGACGTAGAGGTTTGCTTCTGGCTGTATTGAAATACTGTACCTCCAGGTTGGAGCTCCTTTTCAGTTTAAGCTTATTTGGAAAAGTACCTGTGCCTTGCATTATATTTGGATTTGCAGGGGAACATAAATAATTAGTGCTGTGCTCTTTGAAGTCCTTTCGTCTACCAGCACTATGCGGAGACTATAGTCTTGCGCCTGCTCGTTGGATGTTAATGCACCAGTGCCCGGTGCTCCTGCGGTATGGTTAATGTGCATATATAGAGCTTCCCAGTGCGCTGCACTTATATTAAGTCTCTCAGTCAACAATAAAATTGGCTCAATTACTTTTAAATGCTGGATGTACAGAAGCACAATGAAAATGTCTATTGGCATCATCCTGAAAGTTTGGTCTTTGAAAGGAAAGAAGCTTTCACATGGCCTGCTACACTAAGTGGGCTATTTTGGCATCAGATATGGGTTTTCCAATAATAGCTTATTATCTACAGGATAGGTGATGCGTGTCTGATCACTGGGGATGGCTCTGCTGGGACCTCCTCAGATCAAGAGAATGTGGTTCCCATGTTCTCCGTTTGAAAGGAGCGGTAATTGAGTGAACGTCATGTCACTTTATCCACTGACTGAAGGACTAAGATGATGGCTTTGTGCTCTACTTGACTTTCTATCAGTCTCGTAGACTGGAGCAGCAGTAGGCATGCTTCACCTCCTATCTCGCCATCAATGGGACCCTCAGACCGCTGGATCCAGGATCCATGTGCATAGACCTCCTGTTTAGAACTAAGGGTCCTGGCATATAGAGATGTGTATACATTACTATGTGTAAGGTTCTGCATCTCCAGTTAACTTATGACCACCTGTCCATAGAAAGTATCTGTTGGAATCCTGGTTTTAGGATCCTTTTTGATCTGGATGTCTAGCCTCGAGATTATGGGATTGTTTTTAAAGTCTCATTGATATTTTATGATATCCATTATAGGCTTGCTTAATGGAATCAGTCCTTATAGCTATATTCTTTTTCTCCTCTTAAGCTGGCGGTGGTATTATCTGCTTTGCTCTCTAATTGGGATCTTTCAATTAGATGGTAGTGGTTGTGGTATTGGACAGAAGAATTAGCGGTAGTTTCTTGATTGACTGTAAAATGCTCCTTCTTCCTCCTCTTCCTCTTTTATCTGTCCTGTACTGATCTGGAGGTAGCTGCAGCCAAGCACTTAATGGCAGAAGGAGTTATGTCTTTGTAATAGATCTTGCTGTATATGATGTGTACTTGCCTTCTGACATGGGCTGCTTTTTGTTAAAAGATGAGTCTGTGGGGGCCTAAACACTAGTGGAAGGCGCGTGAGATTTTTCAACGTCTGATTTGCGGCCAACTCTTTCTTCACAGTTTCGGATCTTTGTCATTTCAGTTTGATTATTTTTTTAATGTATGTAACGTACACTGAATGGCTCCTGGGAGAATAAGGACTCGTATACATGCTAGGACCTTGTGCATAGACCTTATGGAGTCTTTGTGTTTAGTAATAATACCTCCATAACCTAGTGACTGATGCAGTATGGCACATTAGTATCTGAATGAATCTAACTGGAAAACCTTTACATCAGTTTAGGATATGCAGTGTTGTGGTGCCGTGTGTCTTGAAGGTTGAACCTGAATTCAGAAAACCCCACAAACTACAGACGTGTCCACCTTATCTTTTCTATAGTTGCATTATGAGACGAGTTGTACTTTTACCATACTACGTACTGAGAAAAACAGAAGAAAAATTCAATTTGGGGTGAAATGCTGAATGCAATTCCAAAACTGTTTTTTTTTTTTTTTTAATTTGTTAATGCTGCATTCATTATGCAATAAAAATGATTACAATGATGCCAAACTTATAAGGTTTTCTTTTTTTTTTTTTTTTTTTTTTAATGCCTAAAAAAAATTCTTTACCAGCTTTTGAGACCTGTAACTTTTTTTTTTTTTTTTTTTTAATTTTCCATTGATTGACCCTTACACAGGCTTTTACGTTACGTGCTAACTGTAGTTTTTTGTTTTTTTTTATACCCCTTTTTTTATCGCTTTTTATTACATTTAGGCGATGTGCACACAATGCGTTTTTAATGCGTTTCCGCAGCTATTTTTTTCCGCCGCGGAAATGCATTAAAAACGCTTGTTAATAGGTCTGCCATCTATAGCAATGGTAATCCAGATGTGCTATGCACATGATGCGGAAATTTCCCCTCTGGATTACCATTGCTATAAAAAATGCAGCATTACCATTTACTGCGCGATTCCACAGCGAATTCGAGCCCTTTGAGGTTCATTGATTCACATCAAACCCGCAGGTAGAATATCTATACCTGCGGATTTGCTGGGTTTCAATGAAACCCAATGGATGCAAAATCGTGCCGGAAATGCGCTGCTTGTGGTACCCGGGTCGGGAGAGGAGACTGTTACTCCTCTCATCCGGCCGCCGTTCCCGCTGATAACAGCGGGAGCGATGTGGATGGGAGGAGCAGCAGTCTGCTCTTTCCAGCCTGTGTGCCTGCGGTCAAAAAAAGAAAAAGTAAAAATAAAAAATAAACCTTTATACTCACCTGTCCGGCGGCCCCTGGTGTCCTACTGGTCCCCGGCGATGTTCTCTCCCCGGCGGCCAGTGGTATACTGTGGGGAGCGGGCTTGCTCCCCGCAATGTACCAAGTTGCCAAGACCTGCGGTGACGTCACTGATCAGCTGATGGTCACGTAACCTCAGTTGATTAGTGCCGGTAGCAATCAGCTGATGATCACGTGACCATCAGTTGATTAGTGCCGGTAGCAATCAGCTGATGCTCACCTCACCCTGGGAACATTCTTGCTAATGTTCCCAGGGTGGACAGCTCACTGGGGCTGATCTTCAGCTGATCAACCCCAGTGACCTCCTGCAGACTGTATACTGACAGGGGGTGATTTTACACCCCTGTCAGTATACAGTGCTGTTTTCTACAGCTGTGACACCAGTGATTTCTGATGTCACAGCTGTAGAAGTGACCCAGATCGTCGTGGGACACTCGTTGGCGGTACGTGAACTACGTCGTTGACGGCGGACAGGAGAGGAAAATGGTTGTTTGTTATTTTACTTTTTTCAGCAGTTCAAGGGCTTCGCGGAGGCATACAATAAAAAAATAATTTAAAAACCATGTGTGCTTTATTTCATTAAAATACTTTATTTTGGCTGTATTTTTATTGAAAAGGCGGTGACTGTTTTACCACGCTGTTAGTAATGGGGGCGTCTTATAGACGCCCTCCATTACTAACCTGGGCTTCACGTCAGCCGCCAATTTTCCTTCTGGAAAATGCTGCACTGCTTTGTATTTCTCCATTGATGCATTAAAATCCATTACTGCAAGGGAATATTGCAGGTTTTTGTTTAGTTAGAGGAAAAAAATGGGTTAAATTATAAGCAACTGCATTGAGTTCTCATCCTCCACCGGTTTCTACGCCTTCCTTTGGTTAGGGATATATCCTTTACTAGCCCCTCATGGCCAGCATTGTACGTGCTGTAATACCTGTTCTCCCCTGCAGTAGGTAAAGGTTATAAGTGTCTGATCTGCGCTGCAGACTATATTTATACACCGTTCATCACTGTAAAATAAGGATATATACTGGACATACACAAATGCTGCAATATTGGATCCAGATGTAATTAATTTCCTTATTCTTGACAGAATCTGTGTCAAATGTGTTTTTCTCTCATGAGGACAACCCCGTAGAGGTGGCCAGTGCCCACCCACACTAATATTCGCTTTACTCCCTCAACCTAATGATCCATTCATTACTATATTGACCAATAGCAGTTTTCCCCGGCAAGCTCCACTGTTTGGGCGTTTCAGTAGCTAACTTGTTAAAGGTTAATGTGTGCTTGTATATAGCTTTTCTGGCAAACCTGATACACTCCTCAACATTGAAATTGAAACACCAAAAAGGAAAAGTCGTGGAATTATGGAAATCATAGGATGGCTTGACGTGATAATGATATGCGAATGATGAAAAATGGAAAGAAAATTGTAAAGACCTCTCCATTTATTCACTATAAAGTATGCATGCCACATGCAGACATACACGTACTGACACCCGCCTTGGCATGCTATCAGTGAGGTTATTGAGAGTTGTCTCAATGTTCTGCCTCACTGAATACACTCAGGCAAATCATCAAGCTCCACTGCTGGCAGCTCCCTCTGTAGTTGCTAACCAATGATGCCCCAGATATGCTTGATGGGAGACAAGTCTGGAGATGCTGCAGGCCATGATAGCATGTTTAAGTCATGCATGCTACTTACAGTAGCAATAGCAACATACCTGGCTTTCTCACATTGAAAAACTTCTTCTGGGACACTAGAGAACTGATCATATCAGTGGTTCTTTACTCAAATCATTGTAGCTGTTAGCTGTTACAGTACATGGAATAAAGACTAGAGGGGTCTGGCTACTGCACATTATGCCACCCTAAACAATAATCCCTGGAATAGGACTGCTGTGGTGTTGCCTCTTGTAGACCTTGTAGCCTCATCAGATTTGAAGAATAGTGTGTAATGAAGCATTCTGTACTGCAAGTGAAGTTCGATGTCACATGGCATCAAACATTGTCTACACAGACCATCAGAGGGCATTTGCACGACATTGGGCTTTGAGCCAGACCTCCACGTATAGTTTTTCCATCGTGGTGAAGAGCAAGAAGGCAGTGGAGGCTGGAATAAAAGTGTATCCTCTTCAGTGATGAGTCCCACTTTTGTCTTGGACTCAATTATTACCAGAGCTTGGTCTGAAGGTCGCATGAACAGCGCCATGAAGATGTCTTCACGAGGGAACGTGAAAGTGTTCCAGGAGCCCGTTTTCAACACAACACCAGACCAGATGATGCTCTTGCTATTGTGAGCAGTATGTATGGCCTTAAACGTGCTACCATGGCCTGCAGCATCTCCGGCCTTGTCTCCCATCTAGCTTAATTAGGTTGTCATTCGTTGGCAATTGCAAAGTGAGCTACCAACAGTGGATCTTGATGATTTGCTACCCAAGTGCATTCCGTGTGTCAGAACATGCCTCAGACAGCCAAGGTTGTAAGTGCGTGTATTTTTGCTTATGATGCTCATACTATACTGAATAAAACAAGATGTTTTTGAAAATGTCGCTTCCATTTCATCATCATTTACATATCATTAACATGTCTATCCATACTTTGATTTTCATAATACCTTGAATTTTCCTTCTTGGTGTTGCAATTTTGACAATGATGAGTGTAGATAACTGTATTAATATTTAATGTACGTAAATGTTCCTCTCTTGAAAGACTACAAAGCAAAAAACTGCCACTATATAAAATCTCCATTCAAGCGAATGAGGAGGATTAGTGACAACCCCTATGGGACATGTATTTATGGTCACCCAGTTCTAGTGTTCATAGAAAATAATGGGTCAAGGACTTACAGTATAGTTACAGGTGATTATTTTTCTTAACGGGGAGTCTTAGTTATGTAGCATATGGTACTGATTTTTTTTTGCACTTTACTGAATGCTTAATGGCAGTACAATAAATCCTTCACGTTGCTTACCTTGGCACTATATGAATAATTAATTATCAGTCTTAATGATTTACTTTACTGTACTGTGGAACGAGTATGTGGCCAAGTCTTTTTCCGGCAAGCTAATAGTATATGGCTTATGAAAGCTTTCCCAATGTGGGAGACACATGAGGCTGCAATTGGTGATTGCGTTGGCAGTAGCTGTAAATTGTGCTCACCTTCAGGTAGCAGCAGACTGCATATCCTACTTCATTCTCTGCACCGTAGATCATCTGATACTTTTTACTATATTAGTCAGTAAATTTAGAATTAAGAACTTAGCGCTATCAATAAATTTAAAAAAAAAAAAGTAGGGGGAGTATGATGACTTTCAATGGAAAACCAAAGAGGAAGACGTTCGGACAGAACAAGCTAGCAAAAAGAATGGAAGAAATGGCTGAATACAGTTCTATTAAAGTCCTTCTGTGTATAGGAGGCAAAAATGTAAAGTCTTGGTTTTACGAAGGTCTTTTTTAATGGACGAGTTCTTTCTGTGTTTTTCACGTATTGATCTTGTACCTATTCTAGTCTGTAGGGCTGTACATTTGCTCACGTATTTTTACAAGCCTTGAGTTTTATAAGGACCCCTCTCACATTATTTTGGGCCTGAGCCGTAAGGTCCAATTGGCTGCTGCCGTCTTCAGCTGTCTTATCTCTCAATAGTTGTTACCTACCCAGCTTGTATGTTTGACCTTATCTACCTGTCTGACATAGGCCGGACAACCATTTACTACTGAACTCTACCTTTTTTGATCCTGGGCACTGTCTGACATTTCTGCCACCTATGTACCACATCCCAGTATCTCCTCTCATCTACATGTCCGTTATTGCTGAGTTTACTCCATGGATAGTAACTTGGCGATTCCCTGTGTAAAGAGCCTTCACATGCTGGTGGGAAATAAGTGACAATCTTTTACTCTCTGATTCAACCCACACAAGATTCATTCGTCACACTTTGGGTCCACATAACCACTCGGCCACTATAATCAAAATATCACAAGACGACCTAAGGCTCCAGGCCTATTGTTTTGACCATACATTTTCATTGACAAGCTAATAGATCTGTGAGAGGGAGATCTTGTCATCGTGAGCCCATTATTACACATTGGCCCACATTTATGAAGCAATTTGCGCTAAATTTTGGTGTAAACTGTGCTACTAAATTGTTTTCCCACGAACAAAAGTTTTAATCAATAGATCTTGAAATAATAATAATTTCCACAATTGGATGTGTTTAAATAAAATGTTCCTGTGCTGAGATAATCCTATAAATGTGCCTCTGCTGTGTACTGTGTAATGGCTGTGTTTGACTGTACAGGGGTATAGTCTGATCATACCACATCTCCTGGGCAGGGTGGGGGGGGGGGGCAAAAAAGTATACAGACATTACAGCATGGGATCACAGCTAATTCTTTTTTTGAGGTAAAATATTGTTAAAACATTTCCCTACCTTTTTTTAATCTCACAAAAAGAATCATTTGCGACCCCGTGATGTAATGTCTGTATACTCTTTTGCTTCCTCCCCTGCTCAGGAGCTGTGGTATGATCAGACCATATTCCAGCACCGTCAGACACAGTACACAGCAGGCGCATATTTATAAGATTATCTCAGCACAGGAACATTATTTTTAAACACATCCAATTGTGAAAATTATTATTATTCCAAGATCTATTGATTATAATGAACTTTTGTTTGTGGGAAAACCCCTTTAACCCCTTTACAGCCTGGGACGTATTAGTACGCACCAGGCTGTAATCCCCGGTTCAGTGAGGGCTCCCCGTCACGTGATCGCGGGTCACCGATGCGTGAGCATGACAACCCTGGGTCTGCAGCAGACTCCAGTGGTTGTCATGAGCTGATCGCTATGAGCGCCACCTAGTGGTCGGCGCTTATAGCACAGGAGCATTTCTGCTACATAGAGGTGATCTGCTGATCACCTCTATGTAGCAGAGGCGATCAGACAAGTGCTGCTTCTAGTCTCCTCTGGAGACTATAGAAGCAAGCAAAAAGTGAAAAAAAAATGTTTTTAAAAATGTTTAAATCACCCCCCTTTCGCCCCATTCAAAATAAAATAATAAAAAAAAAAAACACATACACATATTTGGTATCGCCGCGTTCAGAATCGCCCGATCTATCAATATAAAAAAAAATTAATCCGATCGGTAAATGGTGTAACGAGAAAAAAATTCTAAACGCCAGAATTACGTTTTTTGGTTGCTTCAACATTGTAATAAAATGCAATAACGGGCGATCAAAACATCGAATCTAGCCCAAAATAGTATCAATAAAAACTTCAGCTCGGCGCGCAAAAAATAATAACCCCTCACCCGGGCTCAGATCTCGAAAAATGGAGACGCTGCGGATCTTGGAAAATGGCAATTTTTTTTTTTTAGCAAACTTTGGATTTTTTTTTCGCCACTTAAATAAAAAAGAACCTATACTTGTTTGGTGTTTACAAACTCGTAATGACCTGGAGAATAATAATGGCAGGTCAGTGAACGTGGTAAAAAAAATAAAAAAAAAACATCTGTGGTATTGCACTTTTTTTGCAGTTTTACCGCACTTGGAATTTTTTCCCCGTTCACGATATGGTAAAACCAGTAATGCCGTTCAAAAGTACAACTCGTCCCGCAAAAAATAAGCCCTCACACTTCCATATTGACCAAAAAATAAAAACGCTATGGCTCTGGAAACAAGGGGAGCAAAAAACGAAAATGCAAAAATGGAAAATCCCAGGGTTGCGAAGGGGTTAAGTAAAGACACCAGATTTTCCTGCTTCTCCAAATTTGTAAAGTAATCAAGTATATCATCCATGAAGATCATGCCCGATTTTTCTTAAGATAGATTTATTAACTAAGAAAATGATGCAAATGTTAGTAGAAACTAAGCAGTCAAGGTTTAATTTCCTAAATATACGATGAAAATGTACCAAATTTTTTAAAAGGCCAATCTTAATAAGTGGTGTTTTCCAACAGATTGGACATTTTCACAGGACAAAAAAAAATACATTTTACAGCATATTGATCTTGTATATTGTGAGATGACTCTCCACGACGTAGGTATGCCCAATGGTTTTGAGAACTGGTAGATATTTTATCATATGAGGCCGACTTGTGCCCACGCATATCCGCTATAGTAACTGTGCGCTCTTTGTTCATGAATGTTTAGAAATGTCTAAAAGTTATTAGAAATTCAGTACAGCCCTACAAAAAATACAAGATCTGTAGTTTTCTCAACAACTCACTTATTCAGCATGACAGTGGTGCTATTGTTCTCAAAGATAGGTTTTCATGCCTAATTACTATACAAAGCTGGATGTCCTAGCTAGCAGAACGCAGACATCAGGCTTACATAAAGTACAATAAAAATGTTATAACTCAACATCTGCTCCCTGAGGAATACTGTATCCCAATCCCACCTTTACAAATTGGAGGCTGATGACCTGGTACAGCTTTGCTAACTGTAATGTCCGGCTTCGTCCAGATGGAATAGAAAGTGGATCCAGTGGGATGTAAATTTCATTGATATTTTCTTGGTAATCTGTTACTAAATCGTATTAAAAAAACCCAGCATCATACAATTAGCATTAAAAATGCAACGCATGTCAACGCTGGCCCGGGCCCAGTAGTGCATGGATCTTACACCTCCAATTTTATACCCTTTTTTTTATTTATTTTTTTGTATACTTTTTTGAGTAACATTTTAGCAATAAAATAAACATTGTCTTCACTTCTTACTGGATCCACTTTGTATTACATCTAGACGTCCCCAACCAGTAGCTCACATGGCACAGTATTTTTCTTTATGTAATTTATTTGTGTGCATTCCCAGACATCACAAATGCTCCTGAGTGTCTGAAGCCGCTGGTTTTTCTTGTACTTGGACTTAAAATATATGTTGACCCATAAGATTATTGACACTGCGGTGGGATCGTACTAGCCTGGGGGTTGAAGTTATTGCGCCCTGAGGTGCTGTGTTCCTCTTATTTTCTTTCCCTAGCCCACCCTATGTCGGCTATATGCAGGTTACAGGACTTTCTTAGCTTTCTGTCTACCATGCAGTTTATCACATATTTGAACATAACGCGTTTTTATATAATAATCTAATTTACTAGTCCGATACTTATGTTCAAGGTTTGTTTCTTCATATTGTATTAATTGGACAGGACTGTTTCAGACATTAGGTGATTACATTTTATATCACAGCAACAGTTGCATTTTTTTCTTGTTTTTTCTATGCCTAAGCCAGAAAGTGAAATGGTGCATTTATTGTCAAGTTTTGAAGATAAATTTTTGTGCCGCTTCTCAACTTCTAATTGTTTTAATATTTTTTAAGCATATTGCTTTAAGTTTTGCTGTTTAGATTGGGACACATTCATCAGAGTCATCTCATAATCACTAAATCGTGAATAATAGCGGATAGAAACACTAACACAGATGAGCCTCTTTATGCAGTTTTCCTGCTACTCCCTAATCTTTGGAGTATAACTAGCCATACACGTTAGCTGTTGGCCGACCCCTTCATATAGATCAATGTTCCCCAATTCCAGTCCTCGAGAGCCACCAACAGGTCATGTTTTCTGGATTTCCTTAGCATTGCCCTGGGCAAAACTAAGGAAATCCTGAAAATATGACCTGTTGGTGGCTCTTGAGGACTGGAGTTGGGGAACATTGATATATAGAGGAATGTTTGACTTAGCCAAGCGTTCCTGTGTTTTCTATAACAACTGATACTAAGTAATGTAGCAGCTGCTCCTCTCCCCATCAAACAAGTGAATCAGCCGACTGAATTTCAACCGGCCGATCCTTATATTCTCTTGGGCGTGTATTGGGAGGCCTCATACACATTAGATGACTGGCCGATTTTGACGTAATGGGTAGGTTCGGCCAACTTTTCTCTAATGTGTTTGGGGATTGTGATAAATCGACTCACTTAGCTGCTCCAAGAGATATTCACTGGAACACTTTCCATTTAAGTTTTCGACTGGTTTATTAAAACGTACTACATAAACCAGTGCAAAACTAAGTAAATAAACACGGCCCTTCTGGCATAACGAAGAAAACAAAATAGCATACAGTACAGCCTGTGTGGCTGCGGGGATCCACCCACTCAGGGAAAAAAACACACGGTTCAGTTCTCTGAAGCTGGGGCTGTACACCCAGACTCAGTGCGCATGCTTGGGGAGCGGATGGGCAGTGCGCACGCACGGGATTTGATATGTGGTTGTCGTGACTTCGGACCAGTCAAGAGAAATGCAATGCTGTGGGCATGCCTAATTTCAAAAGTCTGTGACTGAAAAGATAAAGTCGCCACCCTTATGGCTAAAAAAAAAGTTTGTTTAAGGATTATGGAGGCCACTGTGCTCTTAGGAACCTTGAGTAATGCAGAAATTCTTTTGTAACCTTGGCCAGATCTGTGCCTTGCTACAATTCTGTCTCTGAGCTCCTTGGGCAGTTCCTTTTGAGCTCATGATTCTCATTTGGTCTGACATGCACTGTGAGCTGTGAGGTCTTATATAGACAGGTGTGTGCCTTTCCAAATCAAGTCCTATCAGTTTAATTAAACACAGCTGGATTCCAATGAAGGAGTAGAACCATCTCAAGGAGGATCACAAGGAAATAGACAGCATGTGACTTAACTATGAGTGTCTGAGCAAAGGGTCTAAGGCTAAGTGCCCACGATGCAGAAATGCTGCATATTTTTGCCGCTTCTCCCTGGCAGGAAAAACGCATGCGGATTTTACATGCGTTTTTCCTACCAGGTAGAAGCTTTTGTCAAGCGTTTTTGCATACATTTCTGCATGCGGGTTATCAAGCGCTCCAAGTGATTTTTGCAGCATCACTTGGAAAGTGCTTGACAACTTGGTCACACTATATAAATCCATGCAACCGGCATGGATTTATATAGTGTGACCAAGTAATAGTTTAAAAAAAAGAATAAAAATGGTAAAACATAAAGATTATACTTACTTTCCGATGGCCCCCGGTGTTTGGAAGGTAAGTATAATCTTTATTTTTTATTTTAAATTCTTTTTTTTTAACAGGTTCTATGGTACCCGGGTCTGGATGAGCGTCTCCTCTTCTCCAAACCTGGGTACCATCCGCACATTGAACCATATGATATCCACTTGTGCAAATATGTTCATATGGATATTGTGTGGTTCAATGCAAGTCAATGGCGGCAATTACGCTGCGTGTCCGCAAAATTAATGGACATGCTGCTTATTTTTCCACAATGACAATCCGTAGCGGAAATTTCCGCAGCATGTGCATAGCACATGCGGATTATCATTGGGGACCATGGGGCACGTATTACCAAGCATTTTTTAAGCGTTTTTGCTACGGAAATTCCCCAGCAAAAACACATAGTGGGCACGCAGCCTAAATACTTGACCTTGTGATATTTCAGTTTTTCTTTTTTAATAAATTTGCAAAAATGTCTACATTTCTCCTTTTTTTTCAGTCAAGATGGGGTGCAGAGTGTACTGTAATGAGAAAAAAAAAAAAAAACTTTTTTAGAATTTACCAAATGGCTGCAATAGAACAAAGAGTGAAAAATTTAAAAGGGGTCTGAATACTTTCCGAACAAGCTGTATGAGTTAAGCTTTTTGTATTGAAGAACTGAAATAAATTCACTTTTTGATGATATTCTAATTTAGTGAGATGCACCTATATATATTTAGCACCAGTTATAAATGAGAAAAAAAAATCCTTGGAGACCAAATACACTGAGATACAGTGATCCGATGACATTGCTACATTTCTCTACCTGCAGAATGTTGGCCTTGTCAGTGAAGGGTTAACGACGCAGTGTTGCATAACATCTGTTTTGAGTGGAATGGAGTAGTGCAGCCTTTCATTTAGTTTGGTTGTGTGTTGGAATAACATTTATTTTACATGAAAGCATTGCATGTGATGAGAAGATGAGCAGTGTGAGCAGCTGATGGAAGGGGCTGACAGGCAGCAGACTAATGTCGCTCGCACTCATGTAGTAAACCCTTTGGCAAATATGTTTTTTTTCCCCTTCCTTAAATCCCTTCTCGTCACTGTGAAAGCTGGGTCGCTGACCATCTAGAAAACCATCTTTCCGGTCAGTGCCAGATTGTATTCTACATTTTGTACTTTTAAGTTTTAACTTTCTTTGTTAATATGCACCTTGCCAGAGGAGACAATTGTATGATCAAAGCAGCTTGCAGCATCACTTCCATTTTTATGTATCATCTTCTGCCGGCAACTGCTGTGGCAGCCTAATCGTACAATAGAGTAGTAATTGCCATCCGATAAATATACACCAAGCCCTGTACATGGTATTTATGTAGCCGCATCTCCACGCTAACTATAATGTCATCTTATACAGCTGTCCTGATGAAAGCTGTGCCGCTAACTGGGCAAGCTTCTGTAGGGACTAAGGCTGTAATGTAATACTAAATGTAATGTAATACTAAAGGGACTTAAATGGTTTCTTCAGTTATCACAAAGTTAGATTGAGTGTAGCCGAGGTCTAAGTGTTGGTACACTTCGTAACATACTTCTGATGAATAGTCCTAGATAAACCCTCGCGTCTGAGTGTGCTAGGTCTGTTTACTCATATACTACCGCCTTCATAATACTTCTCTAATTGGACCGGTTCTTTAAAATTAATAGAATATCTTTAAATATATTGGTCTTCTGCTCGATCTCGAGCCAAGGCGTCTTGACGAACGAACAATCTGTATGAGGATCGATTTTGTGCAACCTAGATAGGTCCACCAGGGTCTTCTCCACCGTTATCTTTATAGCATCAGCCATCTGGTTGCTGGTCTTCCTCTTCGCCTTTTTCATTCTATTCTTCCGACAATGATGTCCTTCTCCAGCACCACATTTCGAAGATATCAATTCTTCTTCCATCTTGTTTCTTTGTCATCCATGTTTTGCATCCATGTGTGACCACAGAAAAGACTAAACTATGTACAAGTTGTGTCTTCATCTCCAGTGAAATGCTCCTCATTTTGAAGACCTTATCCAGTGACTTTATTGTTGATTTGCCCATAGCTATTCTCTTACCTTTATAGTAGGCCAATATTCATTCATTTGCAGGGGTCCGCCTTAGAACCCCCACCAACAAGCTGTTTAAATCGGCTAAACGATATGTCATTGTTTACTATGCTCCGTATAGCACTGCCTTGGTAACTGCTGTGCCTGGTGTTACAGCTCAGTACCATTCACTTGAATGGGATAAAGTTGTAGAGAATTTTAATACGAGGTACAGGTGCTACTCTAAGTACTTAGCTGTGCATGGTAAACAAGTGCCATGGCCACTTCTTCAAATATCTGATTGTTAGGAGTGCTGAGAATCAAAGCCTCACTTCTCTTATATTGCATTTCATTTGCACTCATATTTTGCATGTGTTTCATCACATTCAAGTCTCTTCGTATCCCACCCCCCCACTTTTTTTTCCCCTTGGGACCAGTTTTCTGCTCTCCCTATGCACTTGCACTTTATCTAATTTTGTATCTCTCTTTATTCACTAGCAGTTGCATTTATCACTTTTTTATTTGACTCCTTTCTGGTTCAATTAATTTCTTTATTCACTTGTTGTTTTTTGCTATTTCTCATGTCTGAAGTTCTTTTACTTCCCTTATTTGGTATTTTGAGTTATCGTGTAGCCTTTCGCCAAGACACAGTTGTGCCATCTACTGATCTATTTTTATTTGTCACATTGTGTCTGATCACATGATTGGCTTTCATGCATCACCTGACTGATCTCTGACCTCCTTTGCGCAATGCCCTGCACATGAGGTAACCAACATAGCTTATCAGAAGAACTAAACTACATTTCTAATTGGAGACATTTTCTAATATTATTATTATTATTACACCTAGTAAATATTCAGATAGGATCTTGGAGATGGGAATACCCTTTAATGCTAGGGCTACATGTGACACATTGGATGTAGTGATTTCCGATGGTGCTGTCTTGTGACCTGCTACATACTGCGACATAGAGTCGCAAATATTTCCAGATGTTTAGGACTTTCTGTTGCTGGTCGCACACAACTTGTAACTAATCGGTAATTTTTCTGTTTTACTTACAGCAAAATTGGAGCTCTAAAATGGTCGCGTGACAGCAAGTCGCAGACAGGTTGCACAAAGGTTTTGTTGCGTGACTTTTCAGAGAATTGCTGCGGCACGAAACATGTCACTGTGTTGTTCCAAAGCCCTGTAGTTTGTTCATACTGCAATGTACAACTAACTTGTCATCACACTCCAATGTCCCAAAGGGGAAACTGATCCCTTGCAGTATTCTTGAGCATCTCTTGTTTTAAATTGATTATTTAAGACAAAAAAAGAAACAGCAGCGCAGCCCAAAAGGAATAATTGCACAATATCCACAAAGGTCCAGTTCAACTCAGAACTATTATTTACACATTTTACTTCCCTATCATATAGGTTAGGTTTAACTATAATTAATAGATCTGTAGCTCAATTCATCAGACAAAAAAAAAAAGAAAATCTTTATGTCCATCTTGCTTCTTACTGAACCAATAGTTCATCAAGATTCCCTTTACGTGGACAAAGTTTCAAGCAACTTATTTCCCCAAGAATCAGAACATGAGGGTTCTCTCCATATACCCCTCTTTCATTTTGTGAAATTGGGGTGTCAGCCTTGGTGATTTACGGTAATATGTTTGGAAATTCTCTGTATAAATTTGTGGATGGTCTTGCTTATATACAGTTGGGGCAACGGCACATAATCTCATACATAACGCCCTTCATCCAACAATCTATTGTTTCTCAAATCTTATATTCACGTCCATCAACAGGATTAGAAAAAAACATTTCTTGACTACTAATAGGGACAAACTACATCTAACACAAATGTGAAAGCCTTTATTTCTCAGTCTCGGACAATTTTTTTTCCCATTTTTCCCTTTAAACATTCTTTATAATGTCAGAATGCCCTTATTAAATTAATAAAATCATCTGTTACTGACCCTCCTCCCCAGGTCCAGTGCTGCATTTCTGATGCTTATTTGGTGATCATTTACCTGCACAGCGTTGATGCTAAGACAACAGCAGCACACGTGACCGATGCAGCCTGTCACTGAGCAGCATGGCGTAGGGGCAGACACCTTGATTCTAGCGATGTATCACTTACTTGGCTGGCTGCTGCAGTTTTCATAAAATCCCTGTTTTATCTGCCACAGATCTAGCAGTTCTCTGAGTGTTGAGCTCTGTGTAACTCTGCCCACACCATTGATTGTCAGCGTTCTGTGTCCACTGTGTGTAGGCAGAAAGCTGCCAATCAGTGATGACAGCGGGGTTATACAGAGCTCATGAATAAGGAGGATGACAGGGCAGCAGGTTTACTAGTGCTCCAGTGATAATCCTATGCTGATAAAGTGATTTTATCAAAACTACAGCAAGCAACCCAGTAATACATTATGCTGCTCTCAGATTAGTTGGGGAAAAACTGGTAACAGTTTCCCTTTACACAGTCATATTGCATCAAGTCACTAATCTCACTTTTCTCGGTTCTCCCTTCCTTCTTTTTTTTTTTTCCAGAATCTGCTCTTGTCTTTTTTTTGTTTTCTACATACTACATACAGTACAGACCAAAAGTTTGGACACACCTCATTTAAAGATTTTTCTGTATTTTCATGACTATGAAAATTGTACATTCACACTGAAGGCATCAAAACTATGAATTAACACATGTGGAATTATATACTTAACAAAAAAGTGTGAAACAACTGAAAATATGTCTTATATTCTAGGTTCTTCAAAGTAGCCACCTTTTGCTTTGATGACTGCTTTGCACACTCTTGGCATTCTCTTGATGAGCTTCAAGAGGTAGTCACCGGAAATGGTCTTCCAACAATCTTGAAGGAGTTCCCAGAGATGCTTAGCACTTGTTGGCACTTTTGCCTTCACTCTGCGGTCCAGCTCACCCCAAACCATCTCGATTGGGTTCAGGTCTGGTGACTGTGGAGGCCAGGTCATCTAGCGTAGCACCCCATCACTCTCCTTCTTGGTCAAATAGACCTTACACAGCCTGGAGGTGTGTTTGGGGTCATTGTCCTGTTGAAAAATAAATGATGGTCCAACTAAACGCAAACCGGATGGAATAGCATGCTGCTGCAAGATGCTGTGGTAGCCATGCTGGTTCAGTATGCCTTCAATTTTGAATAAATCCCCAACAGTGTCACCAGCAAAGCACCATCACACCTCCTCCTCCATGCTTCACGCTGGGAACCAGGCATGTAGAGTCCATCCATTCACCTTTTCTACGTCGCACAAAGACACGGTGGTTGGAACCAAAGATCTCATATTTGGACTCATCAGACCAAAGCACAGATTTCCACTGGTCGAATGTCCATTCCTTGTGTTCTTTAGCCCAAACAAGTCTCCTCTGCTTGTTGTCTGTCCTTAGCAGTGGTTTCCTAGCAGCTATTTTACCATGAAGGCCTGCTGCACAAAGTCTCCTCTTAACAGTTGTTGAAGAGATGTTTCTGCTGCTAGAACTCTGTGTGGCATTGACCTGGTCTCTAATCTGAGCTGCTGTTAACCTGCAATTTCTGAGGCTGGTGACTCGGATAAACTTATCCTCTGAAGCAGAGGTGATTCTTGGTCTTCCTTTCCTGGGGCAGTCCTCATGTGAGCCAGTTTCTTTGTAGCGCTTGATGGTTTTTGCAACTGCACTTGGGGACACTTTCAAAGTTTGCCCAATTTTTCGGACTGACTGACCTTCATTTCTTAAAGTAATGATGGCCACTTGTTTTTCTTTACTTAGCTGCTTTTTCAGCAGCAGAAGGGAAGGAAGGGAGACACAGATTCTCTACTTCGTGGGTAGGCGGAGCCCCATAGGATAGTCACCTCAGATTGGAAAAAGACGACCGGCCCCTCCAGTATATAGGCTCCTCCTACTCCCATGTTCATCAGTCTTTTTATCTGAGGTCTCAGAGGATAGTCGCTGCTTCGGCAGCTCCTCAGAAGAGTTGTTATTTTATATCCAGCGAGTCCTGGACCCCCCGTGGTCTAGAGGTCTCTGGGGGTCTCGGCGCTGCTGAGACCCCTGACCCTCCCCTGGCAGCTCTGTGTACCCCTTGAGGAGGTTCCCACTTATGCCAGCCGGCCCCGGGGGATACAGGGCGCTCCCTGGCGGAGGCGCACACCACACATCTGAGAGGGTCCCTGCGTGCTCCGCCATAGGGGGGAGCAAAGGGCCATGGCGCCACACATCCCTGAGGATCCCTGTGGCGTTCAGCCGGGTAAATGCTCTTTGGTCTAAAGAGTATCTTTGACGGCTACGGCAAGTGTACTGCCTGTGTGTTTCTTGTCTATTTCAGACGCTGCCTTGACTGGGGAGCAGAGACGGAGGCCAGTAATTTTTATTTTTATTTGCGCATGCTTTTTAGTTTTTGCTTCCTGCCTTCATTGAGGCAGGAAGCTCCCTGTATTGGCGCGCGTTTTCTTGCTTTTATTGACTTGCTTCCTGCCTTCATAGAGGTAGGAAGTTTTCTGCCCTCATTTTTGTTGTTTGAATAAGGTGGGGGCGTGGCCTAGCGGGGGCGTGGCTTAGCGTCTCCTGGCTTCCTGCCGTCATTACTTAGGCAGGAAGCGCTTGGTTGAGCGTGCGCTGGCGGTCCCTGCTTCTCCCTCCGGCGTCCAGCGGCGCCTCCTGCTCTCTGCTCCCCGTCCGTCCACACACTTAGGAGGAGCGGTCGCCGCAGTACCGGTGAGTCCCCTCTGCCTCTGGCAGGGTTTCTTTGTCAGTGCTGTCTCTCCAGGCTACCTATTAGGAGTCCTCAGGAGCACTGCCGCTTTCTCTCCTAAAGCTATTTACTTCACTGACCTTTTAGGCTGTGTAGTATTATAGTTGCTGTGATGTTAACCCCTTCTGAAAAAGTGGAACTTTAGGGGAAACACATGGTGTTTAAGGGAGTTTCCCCCTATTGATTTTTTGCTCTGCATTTCTGGGGTAGCTCTTTTCTAAGGGTGAGCTTTAACCCTTCAGAGCCTGTCGCATATATAAAAAAATAAAAATAAAATAAAAAAAAGTGAGTTTTGAAAACAGGCTGTGCAGCTTTCACACTTTTTTGCCATCCTTGTTGTACATCCTGGCATCTGGTGTGGGTGGCATGTCGGATCAGGGGCCTGGGAGTGCGGATCGGTCTCCTGATCCGTTTCAGGTTCAGTCGCACGCCTCTGATACACTCAGGCCTTCTACTACATCAAGTTCAACGCTCAGTGATGTTAAGGTGGAGGCGCTCACTCGCTCCATTGATAGTCTCTCTAGTCTCCTGGGACAGTGGGTGTCAGCTAGATCACACCGAATGCCACGAGGTAAAAAGCGCCGCAAGACTATGGTGGCGTTGTCTCCCTCGCAGAGCGCATCAGAGGCTTCGGATTCACCAACAGATTCGGTTGATGAAATTTCTGAGTCCGAAGAGGAGGATCAACAGGATCGCTCTGTTTCTCTTTCTGGTCGCGTAGATGGGCTTATTAAGGACATGCGGGAAGTATTAGAGCTGTCTGAAGAGCCGACAAGACCGTCTAGGTCGGGCCGTCTGTATCAGAAGACGCGCCGTGTTCGTTCTACATTACCTGCGCATGAGGAACTTAACGAAGTGGTGGAGAAGGAGCGTCAGTGTCCGGATAAACGCTTCCGAGGAACGCGTTTTTTTGATGCCCTATATCCCTGTGCCAAGGAGATGGTTATTAATTGGGTTCCCTCTCCTGAGGTGGATATATCTCTGTCTCAGCTGACCAAGTCTTCCCTGCTTCCTGTTAAAGGGAGAACCAATTTTCAGGATCCTTTGGACAGAAGATCGGAATCAGCGGCGAAATCCATCTATGAAGCCGCGGGTCATGGTTTCCGAGCGGCCTTGGGGGCCATGTGGGCCGGTGAGGCTTCTCTGCGGTGGTTGGATCAGCTGCGTGCGGCGTGGCAGGATGGGACTTCGCGTTCAGAAGTGGAAAAGCTTTTTCAGCGAATGGAAGAAGCTATGTGTGATGGCAGAGATGCAGTACTGGACACTGCTTCAATTCTGTCCAGGGCTCAGGCTTCGGCAGTCACGATTAGAAGAGCTCTGTGGCTTAAACAGTGGACCGGGGATGCAGTATCCGAACAGGGATTGCTTAGTCTGGCATATAAGGGCGGTCAGCTCTTTGGTTCAGATCTTTCGGAACTAATTGCCAAAGCTAAAGCTAAGGATGTTACTCTGCCTGGGAAAAAGGCAGTGGCATCCACAGCCAGCAGGACAGGGCCCGGCAGAGGTCTTCGGTCCTTTCGGGCCAGGGGACGATTCAGTCAGCCTTCTTGGAGATTGGGTCGTCCCTCATCCTCCGGCAGATCCGCCCAGAAATCTTGTACTCCTTGGAAGCAACGGTCCCGTCAGGACAGACGGGAGGTTGATAAAAAGTCCGCTAAGGCTGACTGACGCCAGGGATCCCCCCGAGGGCTCTCGGGTGGGAGGTCGTCTGCTACAATTCGGGTCGAGCTGGGCATCCGACATAGCAGATGCCTGGGTGACACGGGTTATGTCGGCAGGCTGTTTCATAGAGTTTCATTCGCTGCCTCCAGACAGGTTTCGTCTGACGGGCATTCCGTCCGTGCCAAGACTGGCTGCCGCACTGTTTCAGGAGGTCGACTCTCTCCTTCAGCAGGGTGTGGTGGTTCAGGTTACTCCGGAAGACCAGGGAAAGGGTTTTTATTCCAACCTTTTTGTGGTCCCCAAAAAGGAGGACAAGTTTCGTCCGGTGCTGGATCTCAGGGATTTGAATATTTACGTCCGGACACGGAAGTTCCGCATGGAGTCTCTCCGATCAGTGATAGCGACTCTGTCGCAGTACGATTTCTTGGTGTCCATAGACATCCGCGACGCCTATTTGCATATCCCTATCGGCAGGGCTCACCAGCGTTTCTTGCGTTTCGCTATAGGTCAAACCCATTACCAGTTTGTGGCCCTGCCTTTCGGGTTGGCCTCCGCTCCCAGGGTTTTTACAAAAATTCTGGCTCCTCTCATGGCTCTTCTTCGAAGACAGGGGGCTACGATCCTCCCCTACCTGGACAACCTGTTCATAGTGTCACCCACAGCGGAGGAGGCAATAGCGGCTCGCGATCTCTCCCTTCAGTACCTGATGGACTTCGGGTGGCTGATCAATTGGAAGAAATCGTCATTGGAGCCAGCACAGTCCATTCTTTTCCTGGGGATGCAGTTCGATACTGTTCGGGCAGTTGTGTCCCTGCCTCCTGTCAAACAGACGAACCTTCGTCTTCTGGTCCAGGCTATGAGGTCGGCGCTGTCAATGTCCCTTCGGGAATGCATGCACCTTCTGGGTCAAATGGTGGCAACTATGGAAGCAGTACCATTTGCACAATTTCATTCCCGGGATCTCCAGAGCCTTATTCTGACCCATTGGGATCGATCGCTAACTTCTCTGGATCGCTCGGTCATTATCTCCCGCAGGGTGCGAGAATCTCTTGGATGGTGGTTACGTCCGGAGACTCTATCCGTGGGGAAATCCTTCCTTCCTCCAAGATGGTCGGTGGTGACAACCGATGCCAGCCGGACAGGCTGGGGGGGAGTTTGGAACAACCTCTGGATTCAGGGAGTCTGGTCGCCAAAGGAGTCGTCTCTCCCGATCAACATTTTGGAGTTGAGAGCAATATTTCTCTGCCTCCAACATTGGGCGGTCTTATTGAGCGGTCTACCGGTCCGGATCCAGTCGGACAACGCTACGGCTGTCGCGTACATCAACCACCAAGGTGGGACGAGGAGTTCCAGTCTCATGTCGGAGGTCTCTCGGATCCTGGTCTGGGCCGAGTCCAAAGTTCCAGCAATCTCTGCAATTCACATTCCAGGGGTGTTGAATATCTCGGCGGACTTCCTCAGTCGCGAGCAAGTGGACCCTGGGGAATGGAGTCTCCATCCAGAAGTGTTTTCTCTGCTGTGTTCCCGTTGGGGGACTCCTCAGGTGGACTTGATGGCATCCAGGCTGAACGCCAGGGCTCCGACGTTCATGTCCAGGTACAGGGACCCGGAGGCGGTGGCGGTGGATGCTCTAGTGGCCCCGTGGGGTCAGTTCAAGCTGATCTATGCGTTTCCGCCGATATCCTTACTACCTCTGGTGATCCGACGGATCAAACTCGAAAGGGTATCAATAATTCGACGCTGGTGTCTCTTCAGGCGGCACCCCCGTTTCCGCTGCCCCTTCGCCCGGACTTGCTCACTCAGGGGCCCATTCGTCATCCGGACCTGAGGTCCCTTCGTTTGACGGCGTGGCTCTTGAGACCGAGATCTTGACCCGTCGCGGTTTTTCGCCCGAGGACATTGCTACCTTGCGGGCGGCCCGGAGTCCAGCTACGTCCAGGATTTATCACAGAACTTGGGAGTCTTTCTATTCATGGTGTTCTGGATCCTCAAGAAACCCAAGGGTTTTTTCCATCCCCAACTTCTTGGCCTTTCTGCAATCTAGTCTGGCCAGGGGTTTGGCAGTTAGTACGGTGCGGGGACAGGTATCTGCTCTTTCCGCACTTTTTAGGAAGGCTATTGCCTCTCGTAGGGATGTGCGCTCTTTTTTTCGCGGAGTCGCACGTCCGTTTCCGCCACGGAGGGCAGTTGTGGCTCCATGGCGGCTTAATCTAGTCCTGGAAGTCCTTCAGCATAGGCCTTTTGAGCCTATGGATTCTGCTAAACTTTCACTACTTTCTTGGAAGGTGGCCTTCTTGGTGGCAGTCACCTCTTTGAGAAGGGTATCGGAATTGGCAGCACTTTCTTGCTCACCTCCTTTTCTGGAATTTTTTCCGGATCGCGTGGTGCTTCGTACTCGTGAAGATTTTTTGCCTAAGGTAGTGTCACAATTCCACATTAATCAGGACATTGTGTTGCCTTCTCTTTGTCCAGGACCTAAGAATCCAAGGGAGCGGGCCTTGCACTCGTTGGACTTAGTGCGGGCATTGAAGTTCTATCTTACGATCACCCAAGGTTTTCGGAAGTCGGACTCTCTTTTTATAATTCCGGCAGGTCGTCGGCGTGGTCAACGTGCTTCCAAAGACACGATAGCTCGGTGGATCCGTTCAGCTATCCTGGAAGCGTACCGGCTCAAGGGCGAGCCTTGTCCGGTTAAAGTTAAAGCTCATTCAACGAGAGCCATTGGCTCATCGTGGGCTTTTAGTCAGGGGGCCTCGGCAGCGCAGCTCTGCCGGGCGGCCACCTGGTGCTCCGTTCACACCTTTACTAAGTTTTATAAGGTGGACTTAAGTGCTTCAGCCGATGCGGCCCTGGGACGTAGGGTCCTGCAGGCGGCGGTAATTTAAGTTCTCCCTTTACTTAGTTTTCCGTTATTTTAGCGCGGTTTGCGCTCTTGCCTATGTTTTGGGGTATGGAAGCTTCTGCCTCTATTTCCCACCCTTAAGTAGGTACTGCTTTAGGACGTCCCACGAAGTAGAGAATCTGTGTCTCCCTTCCTTCCCTTCTGCTGCTGAAAGCCGGATTTTGGTAAGAACTTACCTGTAAAATCCTTTTCAGCGAAGGAAGGAAGGGAGACACAGCACCCTCCCAGGGCAGAAGTGTTTTTTTGTGTTTCTAGATGCAGCGCGTCTCCTTCCTGATGTCGATCTTCTGGACTGGGTTTAGCGCTCTATGGCTCTCCTTCCAGTTTCGCCAGCTCTGCACAGTTGTCAGGTCCAATGGGGTATGCCCAAGACTGTGTGTTTCTATTACATAACCTGTTTTCTCTCATTTCTGAAATTTCAGAAGGGGATATGTTGTTCTGCTGGTTGGTCTGCTCTTCCTTAGCTTGTGTACGGACTGATGAACATGGGAGTAGGAGGAGCCTATATACTGGAGGGGCCGGTCGTCTTTTTCCAATCTGAGGTGACTATCCTATGGGGATCCGCCTACCCACGAAGTAGAGAATCTGTGTCTCCCTTCCTTCCTTCGCTGAAAAGGATTTTACAGGTAAGTTCTTGCCATAATACAAATTCTAACAGTCTATTCTGTAGGACTATCAGCTGTCTATCCACCAGACTTCTGCACAACACAACTGATGGTCATAACCCCATTTATAAGGCAAGAAATCCCACTTATTAAACCTGACAGGGCACACCTGTGAAGTGAAAACCATTTCCGGTGACTACCTCTTGAAGCTCATCAAGAGAATGCCAAGAGTGTGCAAAGCAGTCATCAAAGCAAAAGGTGGCTACTTTGAAGAACCTAGAATATAAGACATATTTTCAGTTGTTTCACACTTTTTTGTTAAGTATATAATTCCACATGTGTTAATTCATAGTTTTGATGCCTTCAGTGTGAATGTACAATTTTCAAAGTCATGAAAATACAGAAAAATCTTTAAATGAGAAGGTGTGTCCAAACTTTTGGTCTGTACTGTACATGCACTCAGTAACGCCTTGTGCATATACAGATACTGGCTGGTGTATGGCTCTTGCCATTTTTGGATTGTAATTCAGTTTTTTATTGTATTTGGCATAATCACAATAATAGTACGACACAGGTCACAACACTCAATTTAATGCAGGAATGTCAAACTCAAAACACACAGAGGGCCAAAATGAAAAAAAATGGACAAAGTCGAGGGCCAGCTAGTATACAGTATAATGGGTCCCACATAGTCCTCCATATAGAATAATGGGTCCCACATAGTCATCCATACAGAATAATGGCCCCACATAGTCCTCCATACAGTATAATGGGCCCCACATAGTCCTCCATACAGAATAATGGGCCCCACATAGTCCTCCATACAGAATAATGGGCCCCACATAGTCCTCCATACAGAATAATGGGCCCCACATAGTCCTCCATACAGAAGACTGGGCCCCACATATGGGTGGTGGTTCTGGTGTCGCGGGCCAAGTAAAACCACCCTGTGGGCCAGAGTTTGACATATATGCTCTAGTTTGTATTGTATGTTCCTCCTGAATGTTAAGGTGCTGAGGAGTATAGTGACGCAGAAAACTGCAATGATTATAAATCCATTGTGCATTATTACTATATGGTAGAAACATTATTCTACAGAAAACTATAGCAAATAAAAAAGTGAACTGTTACTGGTTTTCGCACTTGGTTTGCATTATGATTATATGGAAGCATTAATGGGTGCAAGTGCAAATGTGTGCAGTCTCCTGCTGGATCCTCCCAACCTCTCCCACCACAAGTGGATCCATAATAATACGTGTTGTATCTAATTCTAGCAACTAAAGAGTGTATTAATAACTTCTATGAAAGCAGATGACGACAGAAGCCGGATGTGTATGGGTTCCTTGATGCGTTTTATACAGTTTACCTTTGGTGAAAACTATCGCCATCAATTATTAACAACAAAGGATCTAGCAAGAAATATGACTCAGACTGGCACATGGTAGAACAAGGATGAAAGATCTAGTAAAAAAAATAAAAATCTTCAATTGTAATGAGGTGACTGTAAAAACAACGATCAGGATTGTCTGGGCACTGATATTTTCTGGTATTTTCTAGATGTGAAAGCTACACAATACAGAAGTGAATGGAAGCAATTTGAATTTTGGTATTGGCTGTAACATGCCAAAACACCACGTTAATAGGAACGGTCACTTCTGATCATTGACCCAGAATGCCCAGTGTTCAACTGACAACAAGCCAACTCATTTAGCAGCGCATTACATGTTTAATGTATGCATAAAAAAATTGATTGTCCACACCACATCTAATTTTGTGAACTGGGATGTGCTGCTGACAATAATGTAAACTGTGTGGGGATGAATATTTGTAGGAATAATTGTTCGCATATTGTTTCCGCGATGCCAATATATGTGAATTTAGCATAAATGAGCTGCGATTGACTGGCTATATCGTTGACTGGAGTTTATTTTGGGTTCTGCCCATGGAAAGTGAACCTATAAGCATGATAATGAGGAGCTTGAAGAAGTGAGCAGAAGACAGGTCATTTTAAGGAAATGTGATTAAGATTCTAAATTATCAAAAATTAAAGTGTCACGCACAGTGTAGGAATGACTAAGTGCAACACGAAGGGATGAGGTGAAGGGAGCCCAGACACTAGGGAAAGGGAGAGTGGAGACCCCTAGGCTGATCTAATGTCACCCTATCTCTCCTACCATCCCTATATTGGTTCCTCACCAATCGCCGAACAGTAAGCCTAAGCCCCAAATCCCTAGAGCTAGGCAAGGGGTGGGATGAGCACTGGTCAGTCCCCACTATAAACCAAAGACAACAAGGAAGACAAACACAGGGGGGAGAAACTTAGCTTGAGCAGAGAGATTACACCATCCTCCAAAGCACCAGAGAGGAAGTAAGTCAACGGCAATAGCTCTAAGCCTTCACAAGGGAACATGTGAATATCACCGGCCCCTCCCTGTAGCAAAATGAAAGGCTCTGCTGATCGCTACTGCCAATCAAGTAGTGGAGGGTGGCTTCTGCAGGGAAAAGCGAAGATGAGACATAGACTTCAAGGTCACTGCTACGCCTAGCCAGTGCACTTCGAAGGTATTTTGCCTAAAAATAAAGGATGAATTTTGGAGCATGGTCACACCAGATAGGGGCGAAACGTTTATCCCTGGAAATGTTTTGCTCTGCTATAGCCTGCAGTACCTATACTTCCTAGAACATATGTTACTGACAAAATTCCCTTTAACACACCGCATATCTGCACACATATTAGCCCCATTGGCGTTCTTTGGAGGTAATTCCTTATGGAATTATTAGAAATGAACGTGCTACCAGGTTTATGCAAATATTTTTTTTTCTTTTCTTCTTTCAGCATAGCCAAACATGGATTTTTATGGAGCATGTGAATTGGGTTACAAAATCTCCATTTACGTGCATTGAATGTAGAATTTTTAGCCGATTTGATGAGGATTTAGATGCAGAATATGTGCTTAAATGGTTATTCCAAAAATATTAAATTAGTTGCCATACTATGAATGTGGGATAACTTACTGATTGCTTGAGACCCAACTGCAGAACTTTTTTTGGCAGTCCAATAAACATTGAACGGAGTGGAGGTTGAGCATGCTTACTTGTGGTGCTTTTTGGTTCCTAAATTTTGTCATATTGTCAAATTTTAAGTTATACCTTCTTTATGACTGAAACCTGTCCCCTCCATGTGTGGCTATGTTCCCTGAAGCTCCAACAGTGTTTCATGCATAATATATAGATCTAACGGTAGATGAAGCAACTTGCGCCAAGATGCAGTAGACAATATATAGTTGAAACCAGAAGTTTACATACACTATATAAAAAGACACACATACGGTACATGTTTTACTCAATATGTGACATGAAATCAGAATAAACCTTTCCCGTTTTAGGTCAATTAGGATTACCATAATTTTTAATATTTGCCAAATGCCAGAATAATGAGAGAGAGAGAATGTTTTAAGGCATTTTTATTACTTACTGCAAAGTCAAAAGTTTACATACATGTCATTAGTATTTTGTACCATTGCCCTTAAACTGAATGACTTGTGTCAAACGTTTGGGATATCCTTCCACAAGCTTCTCACAATAGTTGGTTGGAATTTGGGCCCATTCCTCCTGACACTGGTGTAACTGATCCAGGTTTGTAGGTCGCATTGCTCGCACCTGTCTTTTCTGCTTTGCCCATAAATTTTCAATTGGATTCAGATCAGGGCTTTGTGATGGCCACTCCAAAACATTGACTTTGTTATCCTTAAGCCACTTTGTTACCATTTTGGCAGTGTGCTTAGGGTCATTGTCCATTTGGAAGACCCATTTCCGCCCGAGCTTTAATTTCCTGGCTGATGTATTGAGATGTTGCTTCAGTATTGCCACATAATCTTCTTTTCTCATGATGCCATCTATTTTGTGAAGTGCACCAGTCCCTCTGGCAGCAAAACAACCCCACGACTTGATGCTGCGGCCCACGTGTTTCACAGTTGGGATGGTGTTCTTAGGCTTCCAAGCTTCTCCCTTTTTCCTCCAAATGTAAGGATTGTCATTATACCCAAAAAGTTCAATTTTAGTTTCATCAGACCACAGGACATGTCTCCAAAAATGAAGGTCTTTGTTCCTGTGCGCATTTGCAAACATTAATCTGGCTTTTTTATGTTTTTATTGGAGTAATGGCTTCTTCCTGGCAGTGTGGCCTTTCAGCCCATGTTGATACAGTACTTGTTTCACTGTGGATATTGACACAATCTTACCAGCTTCTGCCATCATCTTCACAGGGTCTTTTGCTTTTGTCCTTGGGTTGATTTGCATATGTCGGACCAAAGCACGTTCATCTCTGGGACACAGAACCCATCTCCTTCCTGAGCAGTATGATGGCTGGACATTCCCATCCTGTTTGTACTTGCATACAATTGTTTGTACAGATGAATGAGGCATCTTCAGGTATCTTGAAATTGTACCCAAGGATGAGCCAGACTTGTGGAAGTCCACAATTCTCTTCCTGGTATCTTGGCTGATTTCTTTAGACTTTCCCATGATGCTACACAAAGAAGCCGTGTGTTTCAGGTGTGCATTAAAATACATCCACAGGTGTGTCTCTAATTAACTCAGATGTTACTAAAAAATCTGTCAGAAAGCTTTCAAACACATGACATCATCATATGGGCAGTCCAAAATTGTTTAAAGGCATAGTAATCTTAGCGTATGTAAACTTTTGACTTTGCAGTAAGTAATAAAAATGCCTTAAAACATTCTTTCTCTCTCATTATTCTGGCATTTGGCAAATATTAAAATTATGGTAATCCTAATTGACCTAAAACGGGAAAGGTTTATTCTGATTTCATGTCAAATATTGAGAAAAACATCATATGTGTCTTTTTATAGTGTATGTAAACTTCTGGTTTCACCTGTATAGTATGTAGTATATAAAGGCTTTAATTAATTCTGTAGTAAATGTGTTGTATGGAGTCTTTTCTGCCTGTCTGACATAATGAGGATATTAATGACTTTCAAAAATATGTTCCCATTTGTTGTCAGAACTTTCTAGTATACTACATTGTATTGACAATTTTTTTTTATGATATTTCCAAAAACTTTTACGTATATTTTATGAAGTTGTACATTTTCTCAAAGTTTTTTTGCCCGACATAAGATATCCAGTAGGTAGTGCTGTTTTACTTACCGTCCTGCTCATCGTTATTGGCACCCATGAAGTTTAAGTACATAATGTGGAATATCTCCTGAAAAAAATGATTCAAGGGAAATATTTTTATTGTATAGAGCACTCATGTTAAAGGCAAAAGGGCAAATGATAAACAATAATTTAAAACAAAAAACAATGGGAGGGAAAAATAGAAAAACCTAAAGCTTGCTGTATTACTGGTATTGGCACCCTTTACATTAATATAGTATGGAAACACATTTTGACTCGCCTGTGGTAAATCACAAAACAGATTCACTTGAGATTAATTGTTGGCAATTGTTCATGTAACATGAATTAGCTAATGAATGATGACTTTAAAAAGCCACATGTTAGGCCCTTTTCCTTTGTCGCAATGGTGAAGACAAAGGAGGTGTCTGAGGACATCAGAACTGCTATTATTAGCAAACACAAGACTTCCAGAGGGTATAATGCCATCTCCAAAGACCTTGGTATCCCAGTTTCAACAGTGCGCAATGTTATTAAGAAGTTTGACAAGCATGGAACCGTCAAGAACCTCCCTGGATTTGGGGGAAAGAGGAAAATTGACAAGAAATGTCTTCGAAGGTTGGTGCGAATGGTGGAAAAAACACCACATCAAACATCCAAAGACCTGAAGGCCAACCTGGAACAGTCTGGGGTCATGGTTTCAACAAGTACCATATACTGCACACTAAACCAAGCAGAGCTTTATGGGCGAATGCCAAGGAAGAAACCATTGCTGAAGAAAACACATAAAAAGGAATGACTGATCTTTGCTAAAGAGTACCTTGACAAACCACAATCCTTCTGGGAAAATGTTCTGTGGGCAGATGGAACAAAAATAGAGCTTTTTGGCAATGCAAAGCAGCAGTTTGTTTACAGTCGGTGCAATGAAGCTTATAAGGAAAACACGTTACTGACGCGCCCCTGGGCCTACTTGGTGTAGCGTTGCGCACGCGGGGACTACCCGGAGCCGGGCCTGTTGGGGGTAGTAGTCTCGTGGCGGTGACCCGGTCCGTGCCCAGGGAGTCAAACTGTGTGGCTGAGTATTAGCAGTAGATGTTGGACGACTACGCCACCCGTTGAATGCAGCTATGGAGCTGCCGCTGCAGGGCAGACCGCTGAGGCCGGTGGAAGGATTGTGCAGCGTGGATGGTATAACCCCCAACGGGAGGGGTATGGCCTCAGGGCAGCCGACGTGGATGATGGGGGTAGCAGGAACCACTCAGAGACGATGCGGTGTAGTTCAGGGTCTTTACTGGTGATAAAGATAGACCCTCCCGGAGTACTGGCTAGCGATCGGGGCCTGGTCAGTCTTTGAGCAGATGGGATTTCCCCTGGCCAGGCGGAGTTGTAGGCCTCCCCAACTAATTGTACTCTTCTGGCTACCTTGCTAGAGGCGGGTAAAAGTAGCCCACGTCCCTGAGTGTACCGTGTGGTGCTCACCCGTATGGCCGGTGACTCGGGGCCTTCTAGTGGCTTCCGCTCCACGACGGCGGTGCTGGTCCCACGCGTGTGACCGTGCCTTCGGGTTTCTTGGCCAGAGGACCTGAAATCCCCTGCCGGTCGGTTTCTGCTGCTGGGTAAGGATTAGCCCCCACAGCCTCGGACTCCGGGTCCGGTGGTAACTCTAAAATCAGGGCGAGCTCTACAGCTTCCAGCCCCTGATTCCTTGTAGTACTGCTCCCACTGAGCTCCTGATCTTTCTTTCCTATCGCTGCTCCTCTTCTTCTCTTTCTCTACTCCTTCTTTCTTCTAACCCTGCCTCAGCCCCAGTTTTATATAGGGGAAGTTCTTCCCCTCCCAGGACTGGGCAGGAGGTGTGGCATGCATAGGATTCCTGACCAAGAGACCTCCCACCTGCTCTCAGACATAATATTGCTATTACTGTGGAAACCAGACCCCTGGGGTGCCACATTCCCCCCTAGTGAAATTTAGTACTCCGGGACTAAACATACTTTTGTAAACATAACAAGGTATAAACAATAACATTCTGGTAGAGACAACACATAAGGTGGTCACGGCGTGTCCGCAACCGGGTGTAACTTTTCAGGAAAACAAAGGTGTCCATTTCACCAAAACAGGGAGACGTAACCAGGTAGGGGTCTGTCCTGCCCCGAGTCCTTATCAGTCTTTTAGTCCGTCCTGGGTTACGCTCCAACTATATGCACAAAGGATTCCCGGTAAATCCACCAAAGACTCCTACAAATAACTAGAAACACATAATTATACACAAGCAACAATAAACAGGTAAACATTAATAAAATAGCTTGAACATTTAGATCCTCCACCGTATGGGCAACTGGCCTCTAGTGACCCTAGTGGACCTACGGAGCTGGCTGACTGGTCCTGAGCTACAGGGTATAGGAGCTGTCAAGGGTAAACTGGGCAGCCGTCTACGGACTCTTTGGCTCACTAGGGGTATGGCAGGCTCACTATAAGCAGAGGGTTGATTCTCCTGGTCTGCTTGTGTGGGGTCTTCTGCCTCCTGGACCGGCTGTTCTTCCAGCTCTACCTGTGTCTCCGTAGGCACTTGGGATGCTGGTTGGAGGAACGTGAGGACGGGTACCACAACAGCACCATTGACTTGAGTCCAAGACCGAGGGAAGTCTCCGAGCACAGTACTAACCATATCTTCCCTTTCCTCTACGGGTCGAGGGTCTTCTTGTTCCTCTTCAGGGTTCCTTAGCTGTTCGGGACACTTCTTCAGGTGATCCCGGGATACAATGGCTGTGGTTTCCCCTCCGTCTTTATTGATTGTACAGATCTTTGGGTTGTCGTGGCTTGAGGGCAGTACGGTGTACGGGTCCTTCTCCCACTGGTCGTCCAACTTGTGGAGCCGTCTTTTCCTCTTCAAGACCTGCTCTCCGAGCACCAGGGGAACAGCGGGAGCATACTGGTTGTAAGTTTTCTCTTGTCTTTCCCTAGCTTGACAGAGACTTCGCTCCACGCTCTCCTGTACTTTCCGGTACTGCTGCTGCCTCTCTGTGTCCCAGTCTGCTTCTGGTGAAGTGTCCTCGGGTGTCAGGACTCCCATCTCCAGATCAACAGGAAGCTTACCAGGTCTTGCCCTCATTAGGTAAGCCGGGGTACAGTTGGTGGAACCTACAGGGATGCAGTTGTATAGGTCCACCAGGTCGGGCAGCTTTTCAGGCCACAGACTACGTTCTTCCAGGGGCAATGTTTTCAGAAGATCTATCACCACCTGGTTCATTTTCTCACAAAGTCCATTAGTTTGCGGGTGATAGGGTGTTGTTCTTATCTTCCGGCAGCCATACAGGGTACAGAACTCCTGGAAGACTTCCGCTTCGAAGGCAGGCCCCTGGTCCGTCAGCACCTGCTCCGGGTATCCGTGCGGACGGCAGAAGTGCTGCTGGAAGGCTCTAGCTGCTGTTTGAGCCGTTAAGTCCTTGACGGGGACGACAACCAAGAACCGGGAGTAGTGATCCACGATGGTTAACGCGTAGACGTTGCCACTTCTGCTTGGGGTCAGTTTTACATGATCCAAGGCTACCAGTTCCAACGGCTGTCTGGTGATGATGGACTGCAGGGGAGTCTTCTGGCTGGCACGGTCCCTCCTTCTTAGGTTGCATGGGCCACAGTCTCTGCACCACCTCTCGATGGTTCCTCTCATGCCTACCCAATGGAACCGCCCGCGCAGCAGGAACTCCAGCTTCTTCCATCCGAAGTGCCCAGCTCCGTCGTGGTATGCCTCCATCACCATAGCTGCGTCTCTTCTTGGCACCACTACTTGCCAGATTAGTTCATGCGTCCGGGAGTTAACCATTCTGCGGCACAACTTCCCCTTGTAAAGGAACAGTCGACTCTTCTCAGCCCACAGTTGCTTGGCTTCCTCCGGAGCGTCTGGGTCAAGGCGTGCATCTGGCCGAGTCAGCATCTCCTTTACCAGTCGGACGGCAGGGTCACTGTCTTGCGTCTCCGCCCAGTTGTAATGAGGTAATGGGTTGAACGTAGCGGATTGCTTACTCCTTACACGGTGGGAATACTGGATAGTCCCATGACGGTGGAACGCGGGGAGTTCAACTTCTTCCAGTTCCTCTGAATCTTCCCCTACGTCCGGTAGGTTCGGCATCCTGGACAGGGCGTCCGCGTTGGTATTGGAGCGTCCTGCCCGGTATTTGATTGTAAACTCATAGTTGGACAAGCGGGCCATCCATCTCTGCTCTAGGGCACCGAGTCTTGCAGTGTCCAGGTGTGTCAACGGGTTGTTATCCGTGTACACGGTGAACCGGGAAGCAGCGAGGTAGTGCTTAAAGCGTTCGGTGACTGCCCACACCACTGCCAGGAACTCTAGCTTAAATGAGCTGTAATTCTCAGGGTTTCTTTCGGTGGGTCGCAGTTTTCGGCTGGCGTAAGCAATTACCCGTTCCTTCCCCTGCTGGATCTGGGACAGTACGGCTCCTAGCCCGATGTTACTGGCGTCGGTGTAGAGGATAAAGGGCTGGCTATAATCGGGGTACGCCAGGATTTCATCCCCCGTAAGGGCCATCTTCAGCTGGCGGAAGGACTCTTCTTCCAGCTTCTCCCATCTGAAGGGTGGCTTCTGGTTCTTGGCCTTCCTGGACTGGCCTATCAGGAGGTCCTGCATAGGAGCTGCCTTTTTGGTGAAACCGGGAATGAACCTTCGGTAGTAGCCTACCAACCCGAGGAACTGCCTCACTTCCTTTACGCTGGAGGGGCTTGGCCATTCCTTAATTGCGGTGATCTTATCAGGGTCGGGAGCCACTCCGTCAGCACTCACCACGTGTCCCAGGTACTGCACCTTTGGCTTCAGGAGGTGACACTTGGAGGGTTTCACCTTTAGGCCGTAACTTGCAAGAGCTTCGAACACTTCCGCCAGGTGTTTCAGGTGGTCCTCGTAGGTCTTGGAATAGACGATGACATCGTCCAGGTATAACAGGACCGTCTCAAAGTTTCGGTGTCCCAGACAGCATTCCAGCAATCGCTGGAAGGTTCCTGGTGCGTTGCAGAGTCCGAACGGCATGCAGGTAAACTCGCTAAGTCCCATCGGGGTGTTGAATGCGGTCTTCTCCCGGTCCGCCTCTGCTACAGGAACCTGCCAGTACCCGCTAGTGAGATCCAAGGTGGAGAAGAAGTTAGCAGATTTTAAAGCAGCCAAAGACTCCTCTATTCTTGGTAAGGGGTACGCATCTTTGTGTGTGATACGGTTAATTTTCCGGTAATCTACACACATTCTCATGGTGTTGTCTTTCTTTTTGACCAAGACTAGTGGAGCTGCCCAGGGGCTACAGCTATCCCTGATTACCCCAGCCTCCTTCATGTCTCTAAGCATCCCCTTGGCGTGTTGGTAGTGTGCAGGGGGTACGGGTCGATACCTCTCTTTTATGGGAGGATGGTCTCCCGTGGGGATGTGGTGTTCTACCCCCTTGACTCGCCCGAAGTCTAACGGGTGTTTACTAAACACTCTCTCGTACTCTCGAACCACCCGGTAGACTCCCTGTTTCTGGTGGGAGGGAGTGGAGTCAGTACCCAAATGTAGTTGCTGACACCAATCCTCCATTATTTTCGTAGAGCCGTTACCTTCCTCCGGGTGAGATGGAGGCAAGGGTTCCACAGACTGTATAGAATTTTGGTTGATAGTATATAATTTGGCTAGCGTAGCATACCGGGGCAGGTATACAGTCATGGCCAAAAGTTTTGAGAATGACACCAAAATTATATTTTCACATGATCTTCTGGCCTTTGGTTTTTATTAGTGTTTGTCTGATGTTTATATCACATACAGAAATATAATTGCAATCATATTATGAGTACCAATAGGTTATATTGACAGTTAGAATGAGTTAATGCAGCAAGTCAATATTTGCAGTGTTGCCCCTTCTTCTTCAAGACCTCTGTAATTCTCCCTGGCATGCTCTCAATCAACTTTTGGACCAAATCCTGACTGATAGCAGTCCATTCTTGCATAATCAATGCTTGCATTTTGCCAGAATTTGTTGGTTTTTGTTTGTCCACCCGTCTCTTGATGATTGACCACAAGTTCTCAATGGGATTAAGATCTGGGGAGTTTCCAGGCCATGGACCAAAAATCTCTATGTTTTGTTCCATGAGCCATTTAGTTATCACCTTTGCTTTATGGCAAGGTGCTCCATCATGCTGGAAAAAGCATTGTTGGGCGCCAAACTGCTCTTGGACGGTTGGGAGAAGTTGCTCTTGGAGGACATTCTGGTACCATTCTTTATTCATGGCTGTGTTTTTAGGCAAGACTGTGAGTGAGCCGATTCCCTTGGCTGAGAAGCAACCCCACACATGAATGGTTTCAGGATGCTTTACAGTTGGCATGAGACAAGACTGGTGGTAGCGCTCACCTCTTCTTCTCCCAATAAGCTGTTTTCCAGATGTCCCAAACAATCGAAAAGGGGATTCATCAGAGAAAATGACTTTGCCCCAGTCCTCAGCAGTCCACTCCCTGTACCTTTTGCGGAATATCAGTCGGTCCCTGATGTTTTTTCTGGAGAGAAGTGGCTTCTTTGCTGCCCTCCTTGAAACCAGCCTTTGCTCAGAGTCTCTGCCTCACAGTGCGTGCAGAAACAGTCACACTAGCCTGCTGCCATTCCTGAGCAAGCTCGGCACTGCTGGTAGTCCGATCCCGCAGCTGAAACAGTTTTAAGATACGGTCCTGGCGCTTGCTGGTCTTTCTTGGGCGCCCTGGAGCCTTTTTGACAACAATGGAAGCTCTCTCCTTGAAGTTCTTGATGATGCGATAGATTGTTGACTGAGGTGCAATCTTGTAGCTGCGATACTCTTCCCTGTTAGGCCATTTTTGTGCAGTGCAATGATGGCTGCACGTGTTTCTTGAGAGATAACCATGGTTAACTGAAGAGAAACAATGATACCAAGAACCAGCCTCCTTTTAAAGTGTCCAGTGATGTCATTCTTACTTAATCATGACTGATTGATCGCCAGCCCTGTCCTCATCAACACCCACACCTGTGTTAATGGATCAATCACTAAAACGATGTTAGCTGCTCCTTTTAAGGCAGGACTGCAATGATGTTGAAATGTGTTTTGGGGGTTAAAGTTCATTTTCTGGGCAAATATTGACTTTGCAAGTACAGTAATTGCTGTTAAGCTGATCACTCTTTGACATTCAGGAGTATATGCAAATTGCCATTACAAAAAATGAAGCAGTAAACTTTGGAAAAATTACTATTTGTCTCATTCTCAATACTTTTGGCCATGACTGTACTTCCCTTTTCCCGATATTTATTATACGAACGGGCACCCTCCCATGGCGTACATCAACTACCTCCCGTGCTGTCAAAATGGTGGGCCTACTGTCTGAGTAGACTGGTTCTACCATGGCCTGGTAATCTCTACCTCTCAGACCAATAGCTGCCCGGCACCAAATCATCATTTCACTTTTCGGGGGCATGGCAATAGGGAAAGGGTCACACATTCTTACGCTACCAGTCTCACCACCAGAGAGTTCCACCTGTTGCCGTCGCATCAGTGCCCGGATCTCTTTCTGGAGCACTCGCTGCTGGCCGGAGCTGGCGTTCTTGGCAACCTGCTGTAAAATGAAAATCACCTCTGCAAGACAATTTTCAATCACATTAGTTCCTAGAGTTATCTTTGGGTGACTCTCGCGCTTGTCAATGTCTACAATGATCAGTCCCTGTGCTGCCAGTTCGACTCTACCGATTTTAATGGTTATTTCTTTAAATCCGATCTGTGGCACGGGCTGACCATTACTGGCGATGATACTCAAGTCGTCGTCTGGATAGCGGGTTATATCCGAGTCATTCCAGTACTGCTTGAAGAGCACATACGGGATGGTGGTGACCTGTGACCCGGTGTCCAGTAGGGCACTCATAGGGATGCCATCCAGTACCACAGGCAAGACTGGACGTCCTCCCACATATTTGTCGCGCCAGTTCGATGGGCCTGGTGATCTTTTTCCTGGGGGTTGGCCCTCTACCCCAGGTTGTGCCAGTTTAAAGGACAGTACCTTGCCATATGTCCGGGTTGATTGCAGCGGCGGCAGATAGGTTGTCCGTCCTCGTTGTACCGGTCGCTGGGTCTTCCTCTGGCCGGTGGGGTCCTCCTTGGTCGACGCCACGGGATGTCCTCCGGTCCGGATGCCAGCTGGATCTTCCCTGGAGTGGAAACCTGTAAAGACTGCACAGTTCGGGTTAGCGCAGCAACGCTTTTAGCTAGCTCTTGGACCTGATGGTGCAGGTCCGGAGCCGGGTCAGTGTTCAAAGCCTGCGCGTCAGCTCCCACAGGCCCTGCCGACAAGGGCGCCGCCTCCTGGTGGTAAGCGGTAGTAGGGCGCCTGTGGGCCACAACGCCAACCGGTGCCGGTTCTCGGAGCACCCGGATGGCTCTGTCCTTGAACTGTGCAAAGTCCAGATGAGGATCCTGTAAGGCCATTGCCCGCAACTGGGTTCGGTGGGCATTGCAATATAGTCCCTCTATAAATTGTTCGGTCAACAGCCTGTCCTCGTTTCCCACGCCGTCAGGGTCGGTCTGCTTAATGGCTCTCAGGGCCTCTTGTAGGTTTAGTGCATAGTCCCTTATACTCTCATGTGCTCGCTGCTTGCACCCATAGAATCTAAGCTTAATCTCGGCTGAGGTGCGGGTATCAAAGGTGTCCCTCAGCCGGGTTAGTATCCCTGCGACAGTCCTCCTCCCAGGTGGCCAGGACTTTACCTCCCTTTGGGCTGCCCCGGTTAGTTGGGCCACCAGGATGCTCACTTTTTGCTCTTCTGTGAGGGGGTACACCTGGAAGAGGCTATCCAGCTTTTCTTTAAAGTCATTCAGGGTATGTGACTCCCCTGAGTACTGGGGTAGCCAGGCTGCTCCCGGGATATAGGGCATGGTGAAAGGCATGACTGCAGCAGCGGTGGCGCTGGCGGGGGTTGAGGCAGTGAAGCTCTCCTCCGTATCCGATATCTTTCTCCCCCCCCTCGTGGACCGTGGCCTACCTTGCGATGATCCTCTTCCGTAGGCCGCGGCTCCGCAGTGGATCGTCAGGGTTGAGGACCTTCCGTCGCGCTCCTGTGACGTCGGCGTCTGCTGGGCTCCTTCCAGGACCTTACGCAACGTCCGGACGTAAGGCGGGGCTTCAGTTCTCGCGCGCTTTCGGAGTCCACGCCCCTCTTCTTCCCGCGCGGCGTCTTCAAGATGGTGTCCAACGGCGGGAAAACTCCACGCATGGCGGGAAGAAGGCAGAAGATGGCGCCGGATGGCGGGAATACTTCGCGGATGGCGGGAAGAAGGTAGAAGATGGCGCCGGATGGCGGGAATCTTCACCACTGGTAAGTTTGAACAGTCTTTTTCAGGCACGCAGTACCCGGTGGTTGCGGGCACGAAATCCTGCCGACTACGCCAAAAGTTGACACGCCCCTGGGCCTACTTACTTGGTGTAGCGTTGCGCACGCGGGGACTACCCGGAGCCGGGCCTGTTGGGGGTAGTAGTCTCGTGGCGGTGACCCGGTCCGTGCCCAGGGAGTCAAACTGTGTGGCTGAGTATTAGCAGTAGATGTTGGACGACTACGCCACCCGTTGAATGCAGCTATGGAGCTGCCGCTGCAGGGCAGACCGCTGAGGCCGGTGGAAGGATTGTGCAGCGTGGATGGTATAACCCCCAACGGGAGGGGTATGGCCTCAGGGCAGCCGACGTGGATGATGGGGGTAGCAGGAACCACTCAGACGATGCGGTGTAGTTCAGGGTCTTTACTGGTGATAAAGATAGACCCTCCCGGAGTACTGGCTAGCGATCGGGGCCTGGTCAGTCTTTGAGCAGATGGGATTTCCCCTGGCCAGGCGGAGTTGTAGGCCTCCCCAACTAATTGTACTCTTCTGTCTATCTTGCTAGAGGCGGGTTAAAGTAGCCCACGTCCCTGAGTGTACCGTGTGGTGCTCACCCGTATGGCCGGTGACTCGGGGCCTTCTAGTGGCTTCCGCTCCACGACGGCGGTGCTGGTCCCACGCGTGTGACCGTGCCTTCGGGTTTCTTGGCCAGAGGACCTGAAATCCCCTGCCGGTCGGTTTCTGCTGCTGGGTAAGGATTAGCCCCCACAGCCTCGGACTCCGGGTCCGGTGGTAACTCTTCAATCAGGGCGAGCTCTACAGCTTCCAGCCCCTGATTCCTTGTAGTACTGCTCCCACTGAGCTCCTGATCTTTCTTTCCTATCGCTGCTCCTCTTCTTCTCTTTCTCTACTCCTTCTTTCTTCTAACCCTGCCTCAGCCCCAGTTTTATATAGGGGAAGTTCTTCCCCTCCCAGGACTGGGCAGGAGGTGTGGCATGCATAGGATTCCTGACCAAGAGACCTCCCACCTGCTCTCAGACATAATATTGCTATTACTGTGGAAACCAGACCCCTGGGGTGCCACATTACCAACAGTGAAGCATGGTAAAAGATCTATAATGCTGTGGGGTTGCATTGCTGCTTCCGGTACTGGAGACCTTGACTGTTTCACAGAAATCATGAAATGAGAGCATTATCAAGAGATTTTAGAGCGAAATGTCCTACCCAGTGTAAGAAAACTTGGTTTGAGTCGAAGATCATGGGTTCGCCAGCAAGACAATAACCCAAACCACACATCCAAAAGTACACAGGAATGGTTTAAAACGAAAAAAATGGACTGTTTTAAAATGGCCAGCAATGAGTCCTGACCTCAATCTCATTGAAAATCTTTGGGGTGATCTGAAATCTGCAATTGGGGAAAAAGAACCCTGCAAACATTCAAGAGCTTGAACAAACTGCAAAGGAAGAGTGGGAGAAAATTGCAGCTGAGAAGTGCAAGAAGCTTATACAGTACAGACCAAAAATTTGGACACACCTTCTCATTTAAAGATTTTTCTGTATTTTCATGACTATGAAAATTGTACATTCACACTGAAGGCATCAAAACTATGAATTAACACATGTGGAATTATATACTTAACAAAAAAGTGTGAAACAACTGAAAATATGTCTTATATTCTAGGTTCTTCAAAGTAGCCACCTTTTGCTTTGATGACTGCTTTGCACACTCTTGGCATGGTGATCAGCACTGTATATTGCATATTTTCTCCCAGACTGTTCTATACATAAAAGGAGTTGTCTCGTGTTCCCTTCTTCCGGAGCACACCGCTCTTCTGTCTCCTGATTTCCTCATTGCTGGGGGAAAGTGTGCTCCTGAAGACTGACTGTTTGGACCTGCAGCATGGTCGCGCCACTGACCCAAGCTGTGTGCCCTCCGATGCTGGTAGCAGAGGCATTGAAGCTGGTCAGATCCGGCTTCACAGTGGCGCTTGCAAGCTTTGTAGCATACCGGTTGCAAGCTTACTCTCCTTGCCTAGAAGATCGAGGTAGCCCTGGCAACGAGCAGTACACAATATAATTAAAAATCCCTTCGTTCTTGAGAATGAAGAGGATTTTTAATAAGAGACAAATTGCAAAGTTGCTTGTTTTTACAGTCACATTGCAATTTTACCTATTTAATAAGATAAATGAACTCCTTTGAAATTAATGCTCAGCATAGCTACTGGTCACAATCTATGTGCATGTATTAATGTACTGTGTATTGTAAGTAATTTAATCTGTATAAGTGATGCAGAATGTAAAGACCTACACATCTCCATTGTTAACAACTACAAAAAGGATCCTATGTAGACAGATGCTTAAGTTTGTCTGTAGGTACAATTACACCAGACGACCGGACTCAAAAACTACCTCTGATCAGCTACTTGTTTGCTGATTGGCAGTCGTTTAATAGTATTTTATTATATGCCAACCACGCTTCAGAAGCACACTGAATGATCTGTAATAGATCGTTCAGTACACATAGGCTGCCATTGCTTTCGGCAGCGCTGGTCCTGAGGTCACAGGACCATGTGCTACCCAGAACGATGATTTTTGCCCAGATCAAAACCTCATTCCACCCGACAAGCAAGCAATTCGCTTTTTTGTTGGGTGATCGTCAGCCTGTTTAGACTACGCTATTTTTGGGAAACGAGCAATCCTAAGAATGATCTTCACGAAAATCTTGCAGTGTAAATGGATTTTTACTTCCATTTGTTCCCTACTTCTTAAACTAAACTTCAATCAGATGTCTGTATTTCATGTACGTGTGCTATCCATGTTCGCATGTCCTTCCATGTTCGCATGTCCCCCCCCCCCCCCCTTTTTTTTTGAGGGTGGGATCCGTTTTTAATCCGAATCAAGACTCCAGATCACCCAAACAAGTGTATGGGTCAGTGAAAATCACAGATGCTTGTTGTCCATTTTTAACAGTCATTAGCAGGGGTGTTTGGGAGTGGGGAAGTGGCAAACTGAGCAATTGCCCAGGGTCCCTACTCCCTTAGGGGGGTCTCCAGCGTTTACAGCAGAAACTGCATTGATAAGCAGTTCTGCATTATCAGTGAAGTTTCCGATGTTGAAAGTGCATCAGCACCTTTTGGTGACATCACCAAAGGTCCTGTACTCTGTGGGAATCTAGAAGAGGTCAAGAAGAGGAGGCAGACTCTAGTAAGTCCTGTATAGTGCATGTCTGTGTGTGTTTATATGTATGTGCTCTAATTATACATACATTTGTGTATATCCTTTGTTTATACATATGTCTGTACGTATGTACTCTGTGTATACATGTGTCTGTGTTTTGTGTTCTGTGTATGCATGTGTTTGTGTGTGCTCCGTGTACATGTCTATGTATGTGCTCTGTGTAGACGTGTTTGTATGTATGTGCTCTATGTAGATGTGTCTGAATGTGCTCCGTGTAGACGTGTCTGTCTGTGTGTGCTCCGTGTAGACGTGTCTGTCTGTGTGTGCTCCGTGTAGACGTGTCTGTCTGTGTGTGCTCCGTGTAGACGTGTCTGTCGGTGTGTGCTCCGTGTAGACGTGTCTGTATGTACACTACCGTTCAAAAGTTTGGGGTCACCCAGACAATTTTGTGTTTCCCATGAAAACTCATACTTTTATTTATCAAATGAGTTGCAAAATGATTAGAAAATATAGTCCAGACATTGACAAGGTTAGAAATAATGATTTTTATTGGAAAGAATAATTTTCTCCTTCAAACTTTGCTTTTGTCAAAGAATGCTCCCTTTGCAGCAATTACAGCATTGCAGACCTTTGGCATTCTAGCTTTTAATTTGCTGAGGTAATCTTGAGAAATTTCACCGCATGCTTCCTGAAGCCCCTCCCACAAGTTGGATTGGCTTGATGGGCACTTTTTGCCTACCATACGGTCAAGCTGCTACCACAACAGCTCAATGGGGTTGCGATCTAGTGACTGCTCTGGCCACTCCATTACAGATAGAATACCAGCTGCCTGCTTCTTCCCTAAATAGTTCATGCATAATTTGGAGGTGTACTTTGGGTCATTGTCCTGTTGTAGGATGAAATTGGCTCCAATTAACCTCTGTCCACAGGGTATGGCATGGCGTTGCAAAATGGAGTGATGGCCTTCCCTATTCAAAATCCCATTTACGTTGTACAAATCTCACACTTTCCCAGCACCAAAGCAACCCCAGACCATCACATTACCTCCACCATGCTTGACGGATGGCGTCAGGCACTCTTCCAGCATCTTTTCAGTTGTTTTGCGTCTCACAAATGTTCTTCTGTGTGATCCAAACACCTCAAACTTTGATTCGTCTGTCCATAAAACTTTTTTCCAATCTTCCTCTGTGCAATGCCTGTGTTCTTTTGCCCATATTAATCTTTTTCTTTTATTAGCCAGTCTCAGATATGGCTTTTTCTTTGCCACTTTGCCCTGAAGTCCAGCATCCCGGAGTCACCTCTTCACTGTAGACGATGACACTGGCGTTTTGCGTGTACTATTTAATAAAGCTGCCAGTTGAGGAGCTGTGAGGCGTCGATTTCTCAAACTAGAGACTCTAATGTACTTGTCTTGTTGCTCAGTTGTGCAGCGGGGCCTCCCACTTCTCTTTCCTCTGGTTAGAGCCTGTTTGTGCTCTCCTCTGAAGGGAGTAGTACACACCTTTGTAGGAAATCTTCAGTTTCTTGGCAACTTCTCGCATGGAATAGCCTTCATTTCTAAGAACAAGAATAGACTGTCGAGTTTCACATGAAAGTTCTCTTTTTCTGGCCATTTTGAGAGTTTCGTAGAACAAACAAATGTAATGCTCCAGATTCTCAACTAGCTCAAAGTAAGGTCAATTTTATAGCTTCTCAAATCAGCCAGACCGTTTTCAGCCGGGCTAACATACTTGTGCAAGGGTTTTCTAGGGTTTTCTAAACATCCATTAGCCTTCTTACACAGTTAGCAAACACAATGTACCATTAAAACACTGGAGTGGTGGTTGTTGGAAATGGGCCTCTATACACCTATGTAGATATTGCAATCAAAACTAGACATTTGCAGCTGGAATAGTCATTTACCACATTAACATTGTATAGAGTGTATTTCTGATTCATTTAATGTTAGCTTCATTGAAAAAAAAAATGTGCTTTTCTTTCAAAAATAATCACATTTCTAAATGACCCCAAACTTTTGAACGGTAGTGTATGTGCTCAGTGTAGACATGCATTGTGTGTAATATGCATTGTTTGTTAGTGATTGTTCTGTGCCCATCATTCCTCGTTAGCCTGTGTGTAAAGAGGCTGGTAATAAAGCACCGAACGACTTTATTATTGTTAATCGTGCTTGTTTAACGGCCTGAACTTGGCTCATATAAATGCAACCTAAATGTGTCTGTGTGATGGTGCAATATGTTGGCACTTGGTGCCCCATTTCTAACTTTTTTTTCAGGGCCACACTTTCTGTAAACTCGGCCCTGGTCATTAATAGGAGAAGCTTTGCATTTTTAATTTTGGCATTTAAGAAAATCACTTATGGTAAAGAATGACGCTGATGAAAATTTAATCCAAACTGACATCTAAATGAGGCCTAACTAAACATACATTTGTTATGTTCTCAAAAGGCAATGAGATGAGATAGAAGGGAGTATGAGCTGAAGATCATGGTTCTCAAGGCTTGTTTGTAGTCTATTACCATAGAGATGCATAAGTTTGCTTATGTGCTGTAGGCCCAGACTTTAGTGACTGTTTGTTTGCTTATTTTCTATTGGATATAGCAAGCTGTAAGAAAATGGTTGTGATTTTGGACCTTCCCTTTAAGCCATGCACTTGTTTTCTAGTTAGTATAGTCTAAAAAACCCAGGATTGTGCCAGATGCTAGAATACTGGATAGGAGAAATAGTGAGATCTCTGCAGCAGTTTTCACACGCCAGCCTTGAGGGCCAAATTACAAATCAGCCCTGAGAAAATGCAGAACGGCAGCCATAATTAACGAGCCCTGCAAATATTATTTTACAACCATTTTTCTCCTAAATAGATAACTACTGAAGGATTTCATAATGAAGTATGTGATCTGAATGCTCAAGGAAAAGTTTGAAGTCCTTTGTAACATTTTTATGATTTTTTTTTTTTTCGGCAGGGCAACTTGTACTGCTGATATAATCATTTTTGATTTCTGCTATATAAAAAAAAAAAGCGTTGGGGCTGTAGTCTTTGAAGTGGGGGATGTCTTTGTCTACTCGGATAATCGGCTTTCAAAGTCTTCCCACTTGTCATCCGGTATGATTTATTGCGTCAACTCTCATGTTTTTAGATTCGAGGATCTTTTTTTTTTTTAGCATTTTCTTATCACCTGGACATGAAAGGGTGAATGAAATGATGTACAAAAAAGGCAGAGGAAGTGGATGATGTACTTCTCTTATCTACACGCTCATATTTAAAAGCATGCGAATGGTGAATTTTACTACAATTACTGAGTACAGTGTCACGAAATGCCATCAGTTGGTAGCAAGTCGGACCAGTTGTGAAAGGAGATGCTGCCGTAACCCTGATGGATAATCGCTGAACTGGAAAAAGGAGGCAACAAGCTCAGATGATGATTCCTGCCGCTAAGACTGATCGCGCTCTACGTGCCTGGCCCCGCCGTGGGCCTTTAAAAGGTCAGAGCCTTCAATAGTTACCGATGCACCCAGCATGCAAGCCTGGCCTGCTAGCAAACTGACAGAACAAAGTGGTCTGCAGGGACTTGTGGAACCAGACGGAGAAAACCTCAGTTCATCACGTCTCTGTCCACTGGTGAAGCAGGAGGAAGGCTGGAAGCAGATTATGAGACCCCTGCCTTGTGCCTTTAAGAAGCATAAGAGCATCTTTTCCCGTGGCTGAGCACCATCCTCTTTCATGTCTCAGACTTCAAAGGCTGCAGATTACGGCTCCTTTTATCTGGATGGAACGGTCTCCACCAGCGCTGGTGACAGAATCGGAATGTCAGCTACCTGGCCTAAGGTCTCTTCTGCCCAAGTATTGATGTAACCTTTGCTAACCGCTTCACTCCCTGGATTCATTTTGCCAATTGGCCTCATGAAAAAGAGAATGGAAAGAAAAAAAAAAAAAAAAAAAAGGGAAAGTGATATCTCAGCCGCCTTTTGCAGATCTTCGCTGCTTGATGCTCTATCTTTCTTGACGTAGAAAATCCGTGGTGCGATTAGTAAACACGTTCTTACGACTCTAATGGCTCGGGCACTTGGTGTCCATTTTCTTTGTGTGCGATACATAGAAATTAGAATGGAAAGAAATCAAAGTGCTGTTGTTTAGTTTATTCCCTGCCAAGAGGAATAGAAGGACATGTTCTCTGCTCTGTGGCAGCCACATTATGCCCAAATGACCTGACTGATCTCTTTGCACTACGTTCAGGTGAACCAAAAAATCAGTCACAGCTGAATAGTCTTCTCACTGGCTGAAGTGTTACTTGGCGAAGAGAAAGAGACGACAACAATATAGCAAATATGTAACTGCTGTAAAGCCAACAGGTCTTGTAGAGTATCTCCTTGCTTTACTAATGTAGTAATTTCCTTTATAGGAAATGTTCAAGACGCTGTCTCTTAGGGCCTGAGACACCAACGTTTTCTGGCGTAAAACACTTTGAAAAGTTACAACATTTTTGCTCAAAGCAAAGTTGCATGCAACTTTAGTGACTTTTGGCATTTTCATTCCAATCTTAGTTGTCAAAATGGGCACAGATGGGACAAGGGCATGGTGACGTCCCGCCATCTGATTCATTACCAGTTGTGATGTACCTTACAACAGAAATCTTATTCCAGGCACACACCACTTGTAAGAGGCATCTGATTCATTGAGTGGCATGTGCCTCTTTTTGTATCAGGGACCTCGAACACCGCCGTGTCCCTTCATCAAGACTATTGTATACAATGCCAGTATTATTGAATCTGGCCCTAGAGTATGTGCACGCTAAAGTGTTTTGTTTTTTTTTATATAGGAGGTTTTACCACCGAAACAAAGCAGAAATGCAAACCCTCAAAACTTCTCAAACTTGAGTTTCTGGTCAGTTTTCACTCCAAAAACTTAGCAAAATGATTAAGACTCAGGCTGGTTTCACACGTCCTGATTTTTCCGGCACCGGAAAAACCCATACCGGACATGTCCGTGTGTGGCAACCATGTGCCGCATCAGGAGCACACATACCGGCACCTGGGAATCAGTGCATAGTTAGCGCTGTTCCCAAGCACTGGGTGCTGAACGCAGCCCTCATCATTGTCCCTTGCTCGCACTGTGAGCAGCATGAGCAAGGGACAATGTTGGGAGTAGTAGGCTGCTCCCGCAGTGTCCATGTGTAAAAATAAGAATGAAATAATAAAATCTTTTACTCGCCTGTCCGGAGATGTCCCCCTCTAAAATCCTCTGACCGCTGATGCCGGGGAGAATGAGCCTCTCCAGTGAGCGAGGCCCTGCACTGAGCGGAGCTCACTGAGTGACAAGACACCGCTCCGGGGCCCGCTCGCTTTGGCGGCTCATTCTCCTCGGCGTCAACGGTCAGAGGATTACAGCGGGGGGACATCTCCGGGCAGGTGAGTATAAGGATTTTTTAATTTTATTCTTATTTTTACACCAGGACACTGCGGGAGCAGACTACTACTCCCAATGCTGTCCCTTGCTCGTGCTGATCACAGCACGAGCAACGGACAATGATGAGGGCAGCGCTAACGGCACGCTGATTTCTAGGCGCCGGTACGTGTCACACTGATGACACACGGATGTCATCTGTGTGTGTTCAACATGGGACATTTTGCGGACCGTACAGCGTGTAAAAAACTGATATGTCTACGTGTGGAACACACAGTCCATGGAAACACACGGACATGTGGAAATTGTCACCACATGTACTAGAGACACTGATGTGTGAAAGAGGCCTAAAGGTTCTTGAAGTTGGATTTGGCTAACTCTGGTTCTGTCAATTTATAGGGAGTTTATATTTAGGACAGTAGGATGTTCTATATGATTATACACAAGAGTTGAAGTGGTGGTCCCACAAAGACTAGATCTGTCCTAATGACCTGCTAAGGACCAACGCAATTGGTCCGAAAGAGCCGCTCTGCAGCTGCTTTTTGGGAGGACTCACGCCTTCCTTGTGTTAGGCAATGTTCACATGTCCAGTAATGATCCATTAGAACGGTTGCATCAGCAATCCACTGGCAAAAAAATTTGTGCAGACACTATGTTTTTTATCCGTCCGAAAAAAACTGATTTCAACTGGATCAGTTTTTTTTTTAACATTGAAGTCTATGGAAAACAGATCCGTTAAATAGCCATCCGTTTTTCTCCCATTTGAAAAGGATCCGTCTTTTGTTTACCGACTCAATTTCCAATAAACGATTACTTAGAAGTTCTCTCGTCCAGTAATATATGTTAGATATTTATTTTTACATCTCCAGTAAGCAAAAAACAGATCCTTTTCATTTGGGAGAACAAAAAAGGCGGACAATTTCTTCCAAGCGGATTCCTTCTGGATTCCGTTCTAAATGATGATGACATGTGAATTTAGCCTTACTTTTTTTTTCTGCAGGATAAATGCCTGGCTTGGGATTGTGAGACTGGTAGCAGAGGGCTGCATTATTAGAAGTGTCGTTTTTTATGAGGGACCCCTTAAATATAGGAAATTCCAATATCTGTCCCTTGCTTTTGTATCCACCCCTGTGTTTGACTACAGAAAACTGCGTGCATGAATCCAACCTCAAGAAGGAAACCTCTGACACAACTATTTATTTTGCCCATTGGATTTAATTAATAGGTGGATTAATAATAGACGTGTGACTGCATCTGGTGTGATACTAGAGTATGCACTGCAAATAGCAGTAGTAAAGTCGGTGGCGTAGGCATTAATTGGTACCGTATTGAGCATAGTTAATAGCTGGTTCCTGAAAATTCACTTATCTACTAATGTACTTCACACCCAGTGACGTGTGTTTGATCCACAGCTTCACTACACCATGTAAAAGCTGTGATTCAAGTGCGAACTAGACCATCAATATTGCAAGTAGTCACCGTAAAAGTGATGATAATTATGGCTGTACCAAACTTGTCTAGTTTTTTTTTTTTTTTTTTTTCAGAAATAAAATTTTTTGATTTGTCCGTGAATAGTTATTTGCATGGCCATCTGTCATTTGGGGGCATATATATTTTAATTGCATTTTATCGCGTTTTTTGGAGGTTGCTCGAAGACTGTAAATTGGCAATTCTGGCACATTTATTTTCTTTCTTTATGAATTTATTTTATTTTCCTGGATCTGACTTTTACAGAAATAATGATAACAAATGTGTTTTTTTTTTATCTTGAAGGAAATCTATCAGCGTTTTTTTTTCTATTTAATCTGACAGCAGCATGATGTAGAGAAAGAGAGCCTGATTCCTGAGATGTATTGCTTTACTAGACTGTATGTTGCAGTTTTAATACAATTAGTGTTTTATCAGCGTTAGACTATTACTGTCTGACTAGATCTCATGTGCCGACTAGTCTAGCTAATCTGCCTGCCCCCATCACTGATTGGCAGCTTGCTCGACAATGCACAGTGTACACAAGAAGCAGCCAATCAGGGGTGTGGATGGAGTTATACAGGACTCAGCATTCCTGATCACTACAGCTGCAACAGAGAAAACAGGGATTCTATCCAAACTTCAAAAAGCAGTCCAGTAAGTGATACATTGCTGGAATCAGGCTCTCTGTCCCTATATCATGCCATTTCTGATTCCCTAGCAAACACCTGGTGACAGATGACCTATAATTTCTTTATTTTTGTATTGGCAAAGGGGGAGGTGGCGATTCAAACAGATATATTGTACTATATACTGTAAAACTTCAATATTGCAGTATATAGTAAAATTTATAATCCACTGTTGTATATCTTGAGCATTAATCTGTTTCTGGTGTATTTCACTTTCAGGAAATTAGACCCCAAATGCCCTAAAGTACCTAAAATAATAAACAGAGCGGGTACTCGCCCTCCACAGGTCCAACGCTGGCTCCTCACTGCTGCTTGGGTTTAGGTCTTTTGGATACATTGGTGACGTTCATATCTCCGCTGTAGCTAATGAGGGAGCTCAGTGGCTCTAGCTGTGCATGTCAGCACAGCTACTAAGCTCATTGATTGGCTGCAGCGGTAATGTGTGCTGTCGACATGATGTCACCGCTGCAGCCAAAACACTGAGACCCTGGCTAGTGCTGGACCTGGGGAGGGTGAGTACCTGCTCTTTGTTATTTAGATATTTTAGAGCATTTTGGTGCTGAAAGTGGGAAAACGCCAGCTCCAGACTGCACCATTCACACAACCGACGTCTGACATACATGTGTGGCGGATGTCAGGGACGGGTTACATTAAATCAAGTGTTGTGACCTGTGTCGTACTATTATTGTGATTATGCTGAATATACCGTAATAAAAAACTGAATTACAATCCAAAAATTGTATTATAATTTATCATCTCGCCAATCCTGAAGCAGAAAAGAAGAGAGACATAGAGTTAGGACACATGCAGACATCCGGCCAAATCGATCCACAGGTCTCCCAACCCGAGCGTTAGAGCCTCCATAGAAATATATGAAGCTGCCGCACTCGGCCCAGTCCGTGCAATGTGGTTTGAGAACAGGCTGAGATCCATAGACGTCTACATGACCTCTTATTCAAGTCTTCTAATTAAAAGACGCAGTTTATTTTATTGAGCAATTTGGGCTTTCTCACTAGTCAGTTTTATACCTTTTATCCACTTTTCTATTAGTATAAGGGTATGTGCACACAGGGCGGATACACAGTGTTTTTTTGTGTATTTTGTTTTAGCATATTCTGATCAGAAAACATTCTACTTGTATATAATATCCGCATTTCATATAATCTCATCCATATGCTGCAGGGATCCTGGTATCTTAGCTATAAAAATGCTCTTATCACAGGTAGCCATGACTGTGGCGCTTACCGCTAATTGTCAGACGGGCAGTATAATACAGCTGTAATCCACCAGGTGTGGGGTGGGGTAGACTGAGCTAGAGCGCACACACCAAACGTCCTTAATGTCCACATTAGAGCCATAACTTTTTTTTTTTTATTATTATTATTTTTCATTCAGGATAGCATGTGAGGGCTTGTTTGTTTGCAAGGAGGACTGTAATTTTTATTGGTACAATTATACAATACATGAGACTTTTTAATCACTCGTCTTACTAAGATGGCACAATTGGGGTCACAGTAGACCCTAGGCGGCCATGAACACTCATGTGCACACAGCAATCTTGTTGTTTATCCATATAGATCCCACAGGTGCTATTAAAGAGGTTGTCCACTACTAGGACAACCCCTTCTCAATCTGAATGTTTGACCCCGTGAAGGCGGAGACAGTGATGCCAGCGTTGATTGGGCGCCTGGCTCACATGTCATAACATCTGCACTTGAGCCCCGGGAACACGAGGTCTGACACCGCTGGAATGGAATTTTCAATTTAACTTCTTGGGTCACTGTTATCTCTTAGTGTATGCTCACACTGGGTGTTTTTTCAGCGTTTTTTTTTCTGCAGCAAAACAGGTTTTGGTGCGTTTTTCAGGATCTCAAAGTTCAGCTTTGCTTCCACCACAGCAGCATGAACACAAGTCACCAATGCAAGACGTATGTGAAACCATATTAACCAGAATTACAAATGTAGCAGTGGGGGGGGGGGGAGTGAATTGTTCAGGAATAGTTTACCTAAGACACTGGCAGTGCATTGAGTTTGTAGGGCACTATTTATTTTCACACTATGGTCTGCCATTGAGTTGCTCAGGGATTGTTCAATTTCACATCTCCATGGGACACAGGTATTGTTCAATCTCACACCTAAGTGAGCCAATGTTCAAATTGTACACATCTAAAGGTTAGCGAAAAAGATGCAAGGCAAGAGATGCTGTGCTCACCCAGGAAAATTTTTCAAATGTCAAAAAACTTTATTAGAATAATAAATTCATATAAACACAGACAAGAAGTTTAAAAACATTTAAAACAATAATATACAAATATACGTCGGTGCTTGTGATTCATGTGTAGTCATAAAATACATGAACACTTGGGGCAAATAAATAAATAGCCCAATATATTATTGTATCAGATCCCTGAATCAAACAAACTACCCCTAGTAAGTGTTGCTTCAAAACAGATGAAGATAGATTATATATGTTCAAATGTAATCAGTCATGCCACTAGGGAAGGATAAAGAAAGGGCTATATTGTTAACTGCACCGCTGAAAACCCTACGCATGTTGCTACTATGCCACAGCTTCCTCAGGGGCCCTGATATGCCCCTGACATCAGCAGGATCTTGCTTTCCCACACACATGCAGACTTTTGTCTCCTAGAGAGGAGTTCACATTGGTAGGGTCCTGGTATATTGAGAGATGCCTTATCGTGGCTACCAGGTGCACATGAATTGGCCAATTTATGCGCTAAGATTTCTCATTTATTTATATTTTCTAGAGCAGTAATGCTATTCATATTTCATTTTCTCATTCTTAGCATTGCAGAGTGCTACTTTGTCAGCCTCTGTTTGAAGACTCCCATTGAAGGAGAACTCACCTCCATGGACATGATGCAGAATGGCAAATTATACAGCTGCATTGCAACAAAATAACTCCAGGGTCTGCTTGAGGAGGGGGCTTTTTTGTTAAACCTAATAGTCAATCAACCACATTTCTACAAAGTGAGAAAATCTAAGGAATTACCGTTAAGAATTTTCAGCAATGTCACAGGAAGAAGCCAATACAAGGATTAATGTAGACAAAATATTTTTTATTATTTTGCTATTTTTTGTATATATCTTCTATCAAATATAAAGAATGAGCTCAAGTGTAATGGAAAAGCAAGGCTGAGCGGCATGCAGGGCTCATTTTGGGCAAGTGTTCTTCTGGGACATGGGGAGCGGTTACATTGTGTAATTTAACCCTTTTCCAAACTCCATTTGGAATGTGAGTTTTTGTTCTGTCCTCTGTGGAGTCGGCGCGGCAGAAGCCGAGGATCCCCCCCTCCTTCTTGCTCCCTTCCACTACTGGTAAATCTTCTGGGACTGGATTAAATTGCATTAGGTGAGCGGGTTAGACAGACAGCACAGTGTTCCTGGCCTCGTTAGTGGCTGCCTGGATCTGCCATTAATATTTATAGCCCCGTGTTAATATGAAATCTTAGTTAGCCTGCACGTTGAGTGGCCTTTTTCACCCAGCTGAATCGCTGAACGTGAGATGAATCCCCCCAGCTGCCAAATACAAGGGCAGTTACATGTCCCATGTGTGTCCTCCGGTGCCCACCCTTTCTTCCACATGGGCATGGCTCATGATCAGTCATGCCACACCATAGCGACTTTTGCGGCACTAAAAGAGGCTTTGACGATGATGAGAATGAAGGAGACTTGAAGGTGCAAGCTCATCTATAGTAGGCCAATACCTTTTTGTAGGGCAAAGCCATTGCAACCACCGGAGTCTGCCCAAGTGTGGCATTGATTGATCATAGATAAGTTTTAGGATCCATGTGCCCGTAATAACAATAGGATAGCGCCGGAGTCTAGGAAATGAACTCAGTAGACCCAGACCCTTTTTATCTAGTCAAGTATGCAATTTTAATATGTGTGATGCATTGCTACATTGCAAATGAGGTCAGCACACTAAAGCTTGCTGAGCAATCTCAGTCCTTGAAGGCCGCAAACAGTCCAGGCTTTTAGAAGTCTCTAATTACCATGCAATTAGCCCGGCTGCAATTATCGCTGCTACCGGCCTCTCTCTGCCTTGAAAACAGTGGTGCTGCTCTCGATTGCTCCAGCAGACAAGTGAAAAACAACGATCCCATTATTATTTTTTTTGATAGATACAAGGGTTCATGTGTAATGATTGAAAGCTGAAGTTTTCAGTTTTTGTGTTGATATGTCTCTTGCTTGGCACCAATTCATGTAAATGTCATTGGGTAATAAAAATACTTAAAGGGTTATTTCCAAAAAAACAAGTTATCCTCTATTCATGGGAAAGGGTATAACTAACTGATCGCTGGCGGCCTGACCACTGGGCCTCAGTGATCCTAAGAATGGGGCTCTGGGACCTCGAAGGGGGACGGAGTGAAGGTGCACATGATCGGCCTCTGTTCCATTCATCATTTATGGGACCACCGGACAAAGCCGAGAGCTGTACTCTGTTTTCTCCGGTAGTATCACAGTATGGGCTCGCTCACAGCAGCGTATAGCTCGGACGTGTTATCGGACAGCAATCGGACCAGTGTTATTCTATGGGAAGTTTGCGATTTATTTTCTCATGCATATTCCGCTTGAGGAAAAAAGTCACCGCATGTTGCAGATGGCTCTGCATATCGGACCACACGCATCCATTCAAGTCTATGGGTGCGTGGCAAACATCAGACTGCAGTCAGATGTCATCCAAGTGCAGTCCTATTTACGAGGAGAAGATTATACAATGGAGAAGATGGCAAAATCTTCTTCTCCTTCTCCGCACTTGTGATACGACTCTCTCATGCAGGAGAATCGGATCAAACTCTGAACAGAGTTTCATTACCATAATTGATCCCATTCTCTCGGGAGAGAGAATCATCGATTGTGTGACCCCGGCCTGTCATTGAGAATGAATAGAGCACAGGTCTAGCATTACATTCCTCCCTCTACCCAATTCAAGCGCCCACTCTCTGTGTCACAGAGTCCCATTCTCAGGATAATTGACAGCCCCCAGTGGATCAGAATGATACCCCCTACCCTATTAAAGTGAACAAAAAAATATACATTTTTCATATATCATGGTGAGGTTATTGATTGTAGGTAGCCATGGTGGTTCAGGGTTTAAGATGTGCTTTATATTTTATTTCATGGTAGGAAGAAGAGGGATTTATTATTTTACTCAACTGTGGTTTAGGATAAAAGTTATACTGGTATTCTGGTATATTGGGGGATTAGCGTTTTTTTTTCTTTTTGTTTTTAGCTTTATGTAAAATTTTTAAAAACCCTGTTGAACTTTAGGCTATGTTCACAAGCAGCATTTTCTTCAGCGTGTTTTTTTTTTTCCAGCATTTTCTATGCAAATAAGAAGCTGCGTTTTACAATACCAGGAGGTATAAAAAATCTAATTTTTATTGTATTAATATTTTAAAACAGTAAAGAATACATAAAATGAGGGGAAGGGAACGACAAAGAAAAGGTCACCTGGGTAGACAGCTATAGTACATAATAAAGTCTCCACCAAAAATTGAATCATATGATACACAGGTGTAGGGGGAACTATACCACAATTGATCATCTAAATATAACTTAAAGTGCAAAGTGCTAATATGTAAACAAGATAAGAGAATGATTACAAAATAGTGAAATCTATGAATATAGTATCACAAAAGTGCAGAGTAGATATAGTATCACAGGAATACAGGGTGGATAGAGGATAATGAAGCTGTACTAACCCAAGAGACCTGAATCCAACGCGCGTTTCGCCTGGGCTTGGACGAGGATATAGAGAGGAAGAGAGTGGGGTAATATTTATATGGGGTGCAGCCAATAGGGGAGGCAGAGGTTAATTAATACAGGAGTGTAAAATAAGTAAGCTGACATGGCGCCATGTATGTAGCCGGACATCGCTCCCCCACGCTGAGCTGCAGATCAGCTGGGGAAGCAGGAGGCCCGGCGTGCGTGTCAGGGTGAGACGCAGCACCGGAAATCACGTGGTCTGCGTCATAAGGGGGAGGGGTTATGCGTTCCACCGTGGAACATGGAAGGGGAGTGACGCGGTGCGCGTCATAAACAAGGAAGTGTGCGTTCCAACCATGGACCGCAGTGGTGAGAGGCAGTGATAGAACAGAAAAAACAGAGAGGAGAAAGAAAGAGATAAGTGAATAGTGAAACAGTGTGAAAATAGGATACATATGTGTAAGTGATTATGTGTATGTGGTGATAGAAAATAGGAAAGTTAATGGGGGAAAGATGATAATGAATGTATAATAAAAATGAAGAGGAAAATAAATAAAATTGAAAAAAATAAATAAATGACAGGTGGTGATAAAAATAAGAAGAGATACATTGACAAGTAGGTAGTGAAAAAGAGTTGCCATATGACAAATTTGTTATATTTAGATGATTAATTGTGGTATAGTTCCCCCTACACCTGTGTATCATATGATTCAATTTTTGGTGGAGACTTTATTATGTACTATAGCTGTCTACCCAGGTGACCTTTTCTTTGTCGTTCCCTTCCCCTCATTTTATGTATTCTTTACTGTTTTAAAATATTAATACAATAAAAATTAGATTTTTTATACCTTCTGCTTATGTGTCACACTATAGGTTGCTATTAATTATGCAGACACATGGGCATACTTTTCTGCTATGTGATCTAGGTTTTTGATTTGTTTTACAATACCAGCAAAACCTATGAGATGTCAGAAATCTCATGCACACGCTTGGTTATTTCTACGTGTCGTTTTTTTTTTAAATCTGCAGTGTGTCAATTCTTTCAGCGATTTTCCACCCATAGGTTTTGTTGCTTTTTTGCAGCTTTTTTTTGCTCTATTTTTCTTAATCATGCACTGTGGACAAAACACACATGGAATCTAACCTGCATTTTGAATGCAACATGTTTACTGCCAAAAGAGCAGAAAAAAAACGCTGTAAAAAATGCTGCGTGTGAACATAGCCTTATTAACTTTTAGTGCCCACATTGGGGACTGTTTTATAGTTCTGCAATCATGTCATGGAGTCTGTCTTTACGGGAGATGCTTAGGAGATGAAACAAATCGGTGGTACAAATCCACAACATTTTAACCACAGTTACAAACGAACAGACGAAAAATTGAAGATAATTTATAAATCTGTTTTTTTTTTCTATGTATGCGCCCTATTGTCTACTGCAGGGCCGGCTCCAGGTTTTTCTGGGCCCCGGGCGAAAGAGTCTCAGTGGGCCCCTTTAACACATACCACGATTCATGATGCAGAGATACAGCGGAGAAATATATATATATATATATATATATATATATATATATATATATATATATATATTAGTACAATGCAAAGATTTCACTTCTTACATTACATGAGTGATATCTATTGTAAATTCCACAATAGCTCAGAAACCGGTGAATCGCTCCACACAGAATACTGGCCCCCATATAAGGCCCCATACGGAATACTGGCCCCCATATAACGCTCCATACGAAATACTGGCCCCCATATAAGGCTCCATACGGAATACTGGCCCCCATATAAGGCTCCATACGGAATACTGGCCCCCATATAAGGCTCCATACGGAATACTGGCCCCCATATGAGGCTCCATACGGAATACTGGCCCCCATATAAGGCCCCATACGGAATACTGGCCCCCATGTAAGGCTCCATACGGAATACTGGCCCCCATATAAGGCTCCATACGGAATACTGGCCCCCATATAACGCTTCATACGGAATACTGGCCCCCATATAAGGCTCCATACGGAATACTGACCTCCATATAAGGCTCCATACGGAATACTGGCCCCCATGTAAGGCTCCATACGGAATACTGGCCCCCATATAAGGCTCCATACGGAATACTGGCCCCCATATAAGGCCCCATACGGAATACTGGCCCCCATATAACGCTTCATACGGAATACTGGCCCCCATATAAGGCTCCATACGGAATACTGACCTCCATATAAGGCTCCATACGGAATACTGGCCCCCATATAAGGCTCCATACGGAATACTGGCCCCCATATAACGCTCCATACAGGATACTGGTCCCCTTATAAAGCTCCATACAGGATACTGGCCCCCATATAATGCTCCATACAGGATACTGGTCCCCTTATAAAACTCCATACAGGATACTGGCCCCCATATAACGCTCCATACAGGATACCGGTCCCCTTATAACGCTCCATACAGGATACCGGTCCCCTTATAACTCTCCATACAGGATACTGGCCCCCATATAATGCTGCATGCAGGCTGTTACCCCCCACATAATGCCCCATACAGGCTGTCCCCCCCTTATAATGCTCCATGCAGGCTGTTACCCCCCACATAATGCCCCATACAGCCCCCCCCCCCTTTTAATGCTCCATGCAGGCTGTTACCCCCCACATAAGGCCCCATACAGGCTGCCCCCCCCTTATAATGCTCCATGCAGGCTGTCCCCCCCCCCCCACACACATAATGCCCCATACAGCCCCCCCCCCTTTTAATGCTCCATGCAGGCTGTTATCCCCCACATAATGCCCCATACAGGCTGCCCCCCCTTATAATGCTCCATGCAGGCTGTTCCCCCCCCCCACATAATGCACTATGCAGGCTGCCCCCCCCTTTATAATGCCCCATGCAGGCTGTTCCCCACCTTATAATGCCCCATGCAGGATGTCACCCCCCCCTCTATATAATGCCCCATGCAGGATGTCCCCCCCCCCCCCCTCTTTATAATGCCCCATGCAGGCTGTCCCCCCCCTCCCCCTTTTAATGCTCCATGCAGGCTGTTACCCCCCACATAATGCCCCATACAGGCTGCCCCCCCTTATAATGCTCCATGCAGGCTGTCTCCCCCCCCCCCCCCCACACATAATGCACTATGCAGGCTGCCCCCCCCCCCCTTTATAATGCCCCATGCAGGCTGTTCCCCACCTTATAATGCCCCATGCAGGATGTCACCCCCCCCTCTATATAATGCCCCATGCAGGATGCCCCCCCCCTCTTTATAATGCCCCATGCAGGATGCCCCCCCCCTTCTCTTTATACTGCCCCATGCCTCCATACATTAAAAAAAAAAAATCAAATACTCACCTCCCTTCTCCTCACCTGCTACCTGCTGCCCGCTGCTCGGGTCCGAACGCCAACGTTGTCGGTGTCTTCCCGCTCAGCGCTCCCTGTGACGGCTCAGGGGAGGGCGCGGTGAAAAGACGTCACCGCGCCCTCTGACCTGAGACGTCACAGGGAGCGCAGAGCAGGAAGACAGCGGATCTGCGGAGGCACGGGGAGAGGTAAGTATCCAGCTGCCGGGGCCCTGACACCGCTCTCCTCCACCCATAGCCCAGCGGGGTCCGCGACCGCCAGTGGGCCCCCTGCCTGCTCAGGGCCCCGGCATTTGCCCGGGTGCGCCGGGTGCTGACGCCGGCCCTGGTCTACTGCATGTTAACTTCAAAATACTGACTCCAAAATATTATAAATGATGGAAATTGATAACTGCTTTTTGCCAACCAGAAGTTGTTGCTAAACAAGTAGCAAATCTCTTCTTGTCCTAAAGTTTGCTACAATGTATCAGTATAGGAAAGTCTAATGGTTTAGCATTCAAACTGAATAGCTTGCAGAGAACTGACTAGACTGGATACAATTGTAGCAAATACTCAGCTGTAAAAAATGATTATTAGGATTAGATTTTAAAATATTATTTGCTCTCCTTAGTCTCCTCCAGCACAGCACATAATTGTGCAGCTGTCCAATAGGGCACATGCAAAATCTGAAACCCTCTTTACAGCTCGCGCAAATGAACCTGCCTGACAGTTCAGTATGTAAATAGTTAAATGGTTTAGCTATTTTCTTGCAGGAGTCAATGTGATGGAGACATGGTCAAAATATTCTGCAGTGCATACGGCTATATACTTCTACTCACATGGTTAATCCCAAGACGCTTTTAATGCTTTCCTATGTAAAAGTCAAGTGCTTTGTTAGGTGTTCATTTGCATTTTGATTTTTTTTTTTCATTTTCTTGTGCCTATCATGTGTGTAAAATGATTCACATAATCCAAGAATATTGCTGCTTGTATAAAGACGTTTAATTAAATAGAGCTTTACATATGTCATTAAAAGGACATCTTTCATAGAGCACTTTATCTTCTGAACATTATAAAGGAGCATGGTCTCAAGGTACTGGTGTTTAAAGGCAACCTCATAAAAAAAGCCATCCCAACGATCAGCTGATCAACATGAGTCCCGATGATCAGTATTGCACTCAGCCCAATTGTAACATACCTGGCGGCGTCCTTGCATGGTGGTCCATCTCCCACTGTGCAAGAGCGCGCACTTGATCTCCAGTCCAGAATGTCTCTCTGGCTTCCCTCCTTGCTGTCTGTTTGTCTGTTTTGGCTGCATAGGGCGACGCCCGCTGAACTTCCTGTTTCTTGTACCTGCTGCGGACACGCCCCTGTTGCACCTTCAGCCTATTGCTGTCCATCTTTGGGTATTTATACCACCTTCTTCCTCAAGATGGCGCCTGAGCATTGTTTCTTGTCAGTTGGCTTTTTGTCTCTGACATGCCAGGTCCTATCCTGTTTTCCTGCCTGTTTTCCAGTTCTGTGTCTGAACTGTGGTCTGTTCTTGTGAACACGCTTCTTGCCTGTTCTTTCGCCTTCTAGGGGCCGTATTCCTAGATCTGCCTGTCTGTGCCTTGCGGTATCTGTTCCCGTCTGAACAGAGTCCTGTTTGTGTCTCTGCCTTTCGGTATCTGTTCCCGTCTGAACAGAGTCCTGTTTGTGTCTCTGCCTTGCGGTATCTGTTCCCGTCTGAACAGAGTCCTGTTTGTGTCCCTGCCTTTCGGTATCTGTTCCCGTCTGAACAGAGTCCTGTTTGTGTCTCTGCCTTTCGGTATCTGTTCCCGTCTGAACAGAGTCCTGTTTGTGTCTGTGCCTTGCGGTATCTGTTCCCGTCTGAACAGAGTCCTGTTTGTGTCCCTGCCTTGCGGTATCTGTTCCCGTCTGAACAGAGTCCTGTTTGTGTCCCTGCCTTGCGGTATCTGTTCCCGTCTGAACAGAGTCCTGTTTGTGTTCCTGCCTTGCGGTATCTGTTCCCGTCTGAACAGAGTCCTGTTTGTGTTCCTGCCTTGCTGTCTCTGTTCCCGTTCCTCTGTTCCCTGTTGTCTGTGCCTCGTTTCTACTTTAACCTTGTCTCCCTTTTCCCTCTATGTCTGTTTTCTGCGTCTTTCTGCAGAGTCTGAACTCGCTCCTAAATTCCTTCTCGTCGTCTCTGTACCTCTGTTGTGAATTTAGTGTACGCTCGCTACTTCTATGTAAGTACTGTGCGTGCTTCTGGTTCTGCCTTTCCTTCTCCGTCTGTTCTTTGTGAACAGAGTCCTATCCCCTTGCCTTGTTTACCGCTCTGCGGTGTCCGCTCTGCTCCTGCTTAGCTTGCCGCTCTTGCGGTTTCTGCTCTGCTCCTGCCTTGTTTACCGCTCTGCGGTGTCCGCTCTGCTCCTGCTTAGCTTGCCGCTCTTGCGGTTTCTGCTCTGCTCCTGCCTTGTTTACCGCTCTGCGGTGTCCGCTCTGCTCCTGCTTAGCTTGCCGCTCTTGCGGTTTTCACTCTGCTCTTGCCTTGCTTGCCGCTCCTGCGGTTTCTGCTCTGCTCTTTTCTTGCTTACTGCTTCTGCGGTTTCCGCCCTGCCCTGCTTCTGCCCGCTGCTCCGGCAGTCCTGTCCTGCCCTGCTTGTGCTCGCTGCTCCTGCAGTCCCGTCCTGCTCTGTTCTTGCCCACCGCTTCGGGCGTTCCCTCTCTGCTGTGGTTGTCTACCGCATCTGCGGTTCTGTGACCCAGTCTGTACTGGGTCTTAACCTCTCTGTGCTCCAGCCCGTCCTTTCAGCCAGTACCTCCCTGCCTGCATACTCGCCTGTATCCACCCATCTGCATACCTGCCGTGTTTGCTTACATCCACCAGTCTGTGCCAGCCTAACCTGCCTGTTCCAGTAATCCCAGCGTGGGTCAACCCCCGTGTCCGGAGTTTGACCTGGAGTAGCACCTGGTCCCTCTGCCCGGTTTCTCCCTGGTGCACTGGCGTCGTATGCCGTCGTGCCACCTTGGTCGGATCGGCCAGATACTTAGTCACGCCCCTCCAGGCACTCTCTGGTCCATGGTCCAGTGGAACCACAACACCCGCACACGCCAGTCAGTCCGGGCGTGTGCATAACACCAATGTTATACTAACGGGCAGTGCAGATCTGCGTTTCTTTTCTCTTGCTGCTTTGGCATGAGAAACAATTTGCAGCATGCTGCGAGTGGATCCGCAAATCAGTCTCTCCTGCAGTCTGATTTCTGCAAGACAATTGAGAAGATGGAGAAATTAAGTTCTCCATCTTCACACCTGTGCTCCTATTTTCTCACGTGAGAGGATTGGGATCACACTAAACTGACACTCGGCTCACCGGATCAGAGTTTGAGCAGAGCGTCATTAACATAATCTATCAGATTCTCTTGTAGAGAGAATATTCGATCATCTGACGCTGGCCTTACATATCAGCCGTTCAAAAAATGAGAGGCGGCCCAAGTATGGTCCATCCACATGAGGTTTCCGCAGAGGCCACCTGTTGGAGTGGGAGTTTTTTGGATTTGCCTCATGTCATCTTTTACATAGCAAAAGGAGAATACCTCAGTTTAAATTACTAAGCAGCAGATTTCTAATCTGAAGCATCAGTGAATTTCCGTTGTGGGTTTTCTCTGCGGATGAGGTTTTGTACAGTCTCTTCCACAATGCCGCTTTTGTAATACACAGCAAGTCTTTCCATTTACAGAGTGTGCACACAGCTTGGCTTTGTATAAGAATTGTGTGCACATAACCCTGAATTTATGGACTTGTTCTGGTTCATTTAGAGGGTCTCAACCCAGAAAGTCCATCCTATTTCCATATGGCCCTATCATGCTATATGGACAAGTTTATTCCTCTTGCATTAGAGCAAGACATTCTAACGGTATGTGAACATGGCGACTTTTATACACCCGCATACCTGGCGAGTTTCGCAAGCAGAAGACACTTTAGGAACACGTCGGCTGTGTTTTTCCTGAAGCATTGTCTTTGGTGGCTTTGCAGCCTCTTTGCTTCTCAAACATTTTTTTATATATACAGGGTGGTCCAAAAGTAGGTGGACAGAAAGGGTAAAAAGGTTATGAAGGGGGAGATTTATCAAACATGGTGTAAAGTGAAACTGGCGCAGTTGCCCTTAGCAACCAATGGATTTTTTTCTTTTGGGGGAGTACTCAAGGACAAAGTTTATAGTCGAAAACCAAAAAGTGTCAGTGATTTGAAAAATTACATAAGAGATGCATTTCAAGAAATTAATACCCAAAGAGACTTGTGCAAAAATGTCTGTCGAAGCGTAACATGCAGACTTCAAAGCTGTGCAAATTGTAATGGAAAACAGTTTGAGCACCTGCATTCATAAAATTTAAGGGTTTTTGTATTATTGTTCAGAATAAAATGTAATTGTCAATGTTATGCTTGTGTTAGTAAATATAATTTTATATATAAATCAAACTAAATGTTATTATTTTCTGTCCACCTACTTTTGGACCACCCTGTATATAGTATAGAGCTGCTGCCTGAAGAAGGATCGGGTATCTTCTTATAACCACTTTGTGGCTTTCTAAGCCTGAAACTACCAAAAGAAGCTCAAAAAGACTCAACATATGCACAGCAAATAATTTTGACATCACAGTGAATATGTTCATTCTTTTTAGCATTGTTAAGCATTGTTTCAGCTCTTTTCCGCATGGACCCGCTTTATAAACATGCCATGTTTGTTCATGAGGTAGGGGAGCAGTGAAGCTAACCATACAGATGTGATCGGTGCCAGCTGAGTGGCATCTATACACATTCTCCCATGTTCTTGGCTCAAAGATTCGTGGGTCATCTGGGATAGAGGAGAAGGCTGCTGGCGGACAGCTCCCAGACAGCAAAAGAATTGAGTATTTGTTTTGTAACTACACAACCTTTGTCACCCCCCAAATACCATTTGTGGGGGGGAGAGTATGGAGACCCCATACACATTAAAGAGTCAGCTGGCCGTATGGAGTTCTGTCATAGAATCTGTCACCAGGTTTTTGCTACCTCATCTGAGAGCTGCATAAAGTAGAGAAAAAGACTCTGATTCCAGCGATGTATCACTTAGTTTACTGGGTACAACATTTTTTTTAGATGTAGCAGAGCTCAGAAAGCTAACCCAGTCAACAGCACAGCTTTCTATGTACATTGTATAGGGACAGTAGGCTGCTAATCGTTGGGGGGGGGGGGGCATGGTTGGACCAGGATTCATGTGGACACTTAGTTCTGTAGGGATAATCTCCTGCTGTTAAAACACTCATTGTATTGAAACACCAGCACACAGCCTAATAAGTGACAGATCACTGAAATCAGTGTCTCAGCCCCTCAGATTACATAGCAAAAACCTGATGACAGATTCCCTTTAACTTAGGAGAGGGTCGCACTCATTTTATGTTCTCTCTTGGGCTATTGAGTCTGTTCTGTTTGTAGACTGGTCACTTTCCGCAAACAGCGAAATCCTTTAGGTAAAACTCAATGGGTCCTCTCTAAAAGAATGAAGAATAAGAGTTTGTTTCCGGTTTGAACCGTTTGCTACCTTCTAGGGTTAATGGAGCTACTTGGCGAGGTTTAGAGTAAGTATATTGAGCCGCTAGTACTTGTAATGTAAGCTCACGCTACTCTTTCTGACTCCTGATTACGATTCAGCGATGTGCTCCAGGAAGAAAGCCGATTCCCCAAGCCCTGCTTTTTATTCTACTCTCTCGCTTCTTCTTTTTCCTCTCCATCGCCTCCTCCTCGAGTCGGCCCCCCACCCCCTTAGCTCGTTGTTGTTTAATATTTATTCCTGTTACGGTTATGAATTTCTATAAAATATTCACAAACACTCCCTCCCCACCCCCCACCCCCATTTTTAGTGAAGAAGAAGGGAATAAGACAGATACACAAAAACATAGTGATTTAATTAATACAAAGCTGTCTGAAGACCTTTAGGTGGAGCTGTGGATTCCCGGAGGCCTGTTTATTCCGAGCCTCTGTCTATCAGGCGCACAGTCATCCCTGTAGTGCAAGCCTCTTTGCTCTAGTGCTGGCGAGGGCAACCAGGTCTCTACTCTTCCATTTACCCAAGGCACAGACCAATAGTGGAAACAGGCAGGGATCCTCATCATTTATTTATCTCTCCACAGCGAATAATAAAAAGTAGCTGTCTCTGTAGTTACAAAGCCGTAATCATAGCTAAGTGTATAATTAATAATGTGTTCGCACATAGACAGCTACAGTGGAAGTCTCGCTAGCACATCGCTTTAGGACATAGTTTGCAGTTTAGTCATAAGCTCAAAAATAGAAGTGGTGAAAGTATAGCGATTTATCCAAGCTATTTCTGTGACAGAATTTTTTTCTTTGTCTCCTTGCACTGATTCCTCATAATAATACATTCGGAGGAAAGATTAAAATAAATGCAGTTCTTCCACTTAATGTATATACTGGATAATGCTTCAGAAGGGACCACACTGGACGTATGTTTCCATATAATACCAGCCAGTAAAAGACCTTGTATATACCTGGATAAAACAGCGTGAGATATATTGTTATAAAGAATGGAGGTCCATGGATTTACTCAATTCCTTTTTGGATGTAATATGATGTTATCACCATAGAGAGTTGGAATTGGTTGGACAGAAATAGTTTATTATTTGTTTGTGTTATATAGAGCTGTACCACATAACAAAGTCATCCTTACCTCAAAAATCTGCTAAAGTTAAAGACGTTGTCCACTACTTGGATTACTCCTTCTCATACCCCACGTTTGGCCCCCATAAAATATAAAAGCTTATACTCGCCTCCCAGGCCGGCGCCGTTCCAGCATCCGATCAGCGCTGGCGTCACTGTCCCCACATCCTGTCGAATTGAGCATGAAGAGGAAATCGGAGGGCGGAGATAGTGTCACCAGCGCTGAGTGGACAACCCCTTTTAATAATATTTTGAATAAACTGTCAGGTCACATAAGAAGCCGAAACCAGGGCCAAACCACTGTACAGTATGGAATTGCACTGGTTATTGGGGGATTTCCACTTCAGCCAATGGCTCTGCTGACTCAGTAACTGCAGCATTGGAAACATCTTCTGGAATATTAAGCAGCACGGTGGCTCAGTGGTTAAGACTGCTGCTTTGCTGCGCTGGGTTCTTGTGTACTAATCCCACCAAGGACAACATCTGCAAGGAGTTTGTATGTTCTCCTCGTGTTTTTGTGGGTTTCCTCCGGGTTCTCCTGTTTTCTCCCACACTCCAAACATATACAGAACAGGGAATTGAAGATTGTGAGCCCCTGTGGGGACAACGATGGTGACATCTGTTGTCCTTGGTGGGATTTGAACCCAGGACCCCAGTGCTGCTAGTCTGTAGTGCTAATCACTGTGCTATCCACTGTACATCCTTACAATAGCCATGTGCCTATCCTAGTCTTAATTTGGCTGCCATCAGTAAATAGTTATGAAAGGAATTGGTATAGATTGAGAGATTCTTAGGGTAGCACGGTGGCTCAGTGTTAACCCTGTTGCTTTGCAACGCTTGGATCCTGGGTTCAAATCCCACCAAGGACAACATCTACAAGGAGTTTGTATGTTCTCCTCGTGTTTTTGTGGGTTTCCTCCGGGTTCTCCTGTTTTCTCCCACACTCCAAACATATACAGAACAGGGAATTGAAGATTGTGAGCCCCTGTGGGGACAACGATGGTGACATCTGTTGTCCTTGGTGGGATTTGAACCCAGGACCCCAGTGCTGCTAGTCTGTAGTGCTAATCACTGTGCTATCCACTGTACATCCTTACAATAGCCATGTGCCTATCCTAGTCTTAATTTGGCTGCCATCAGTAAATAGTTATGAAAGGAATTGGTATAGATTGAGAGATTCTTAGGGTAGCACGGTGGCTCAGTGTTAACCCTGTTGCTTTGCAACGCTTGGATCCTGGGTTCAAATCCCACCAAGGACAACATCTACAAGGAGTTTGTATGTTCTCCTCATGTTTGTGTGAATTTCCTCTTGGTTCTCCGGTTTCCTCCCACACTCCAAAGACATACTGATAGGGAATGTAGATTGTGAGCCCCAATGGGGACAGTGATGATGACATCTGTAAAGCGCTGTCCAATTAATGACACCATATTAGTGATTAAATAAAAAATAAACCTCATCATAAAAACTGCGCCAGGAGGTACATGGTCTTCCATGGTCAAACATCTGCAAGTCGTACATCACTAAGCACAATGCCTAGCTTCAGCTGGAGTGGTTGGTATAAAGAGGCATAAAAGCCAGATTGAAAGGAATTTTTGTTTTTAGCCACATGAAACGTCAAAAATCAGATCAAGTTTTTTTTGGCTGAGAGTGTGCGTTCCTTCTTGGTCATCAACGTGTCGGTTATCGCCACTTGTTGCAAGCTGAGAGGGACAGAATCCTTGAACTCAGACCTTTTCACTACAGCAGACTGCAACATGCGTAGGCAGAGATGTCGGCACTGTTCAGCCTTGTGCGTATCCCAATGGTTGGAAGAACAATGACAAACTGGAAAGACCGCAGGAGGCACAAAGGCGAACCTTTTGCATGAATGGATCATCATTTTAGAAGAATGGTGCTTTGTGATCTGTACTGTAGATGAAATAGGACGGCACATACCAAACCTATTGCACAAAACATTGTCTACACAAAGCAATCAAAAGTCAATGGCATGATATTAGGCAACGAGCCAGGCGTCCAGCTACAGGTGTTTCATTGACCTCATGCCACCACTCTTAATGGTTATCATTGTGCAGAGCAAGACTGCAATGGAGGCTGGAATGGCGGTCTATCCACTTCAGTGATGAGTGCTGCTTTTGTCTTTAACCCTAGAACGCATGACCATAAAAATCTACTTTTTCACATACCTGGGGCCTTTTAGGCCCATGTGCAAATAACATGGAATAACTCAAACAAAAATGACAAACAACTATATACCTGAGGAATACCTAGAGTTTCAAAATTCTAAGTAAAGTAATCTTGCAGAAAATAGAAAACAATTAACAGGGCGGGCCTGCGAGGCCCCAGGTATGCGTTCTAGGGTTAAAGGGGTATTTCGATCTCCAAGATCCTATCCCAATAAGTAGTAAGTGTAATAATATTAGCAAATTCCTCCAATTAGAAATGTGGTATAGTTCTTCTGATTTGCTATAGTGCAGGGCTTTGCAGTAGCTTAGGTATCCATGGTTACGACTACTCATATAGTGACAGTTAGTTAGCAGTTAGTGGTCGTAAGCACATGGAATAAGTGACAGAGCTAATCAGAAGAACTATACTACATTTCTAATTGGAGGTATTTGCAAATAATATTATTACACCTAGTACATATTGGTATAAGATCTTGAAGATGGGAATACCCCTTTAATGCAATGCTGGCCGAAGATTGGTCTTGAGGGTCGGTGGACGGGCAACGCCATGAACAGGCCTTCACTAGGAGACATCACACCGGTCGTACTCCAGGGATTATGGCTTGGTATAATGTATGGTACCCAGACCCCTCCAGTCTATATTCCATGTGTAACAGTACGGCGTCATAGTGATCTGTTCTTCTAACCAGTGCCATTTTCCAAAGTGTTCCAGGAGCCATTTTGAAGAAAGATAACGTTGGGCCGCTTATTGCTTGTACTGTGAGCAGCCTGCATGGCCTAAACTGACTACCATGACCTGCAGGGTCTCTGGACTTCTCCCCCATTGAGCACATCGGGGTTGTCAGTGGTCAACAATTGCTAAGGTAGCTACCAGCAGCGGATCTTGATGATTTGCCTTGATGAGTGCATCCAATGTGGCAGAATATTCCTCAATAAACAAACTGAGATGTTTTCAAAGTTTTGTTTTAATTATTTTATTTTATCATTTGCATGTCATTAACATGCCTATCCCTCCTGTAATTTCCATGAGTCCATGACTTTTTATTTTTGGTGTTACAATGTTAGTGTTGAGGAGAATATGTTCCTAAAACGCAGCCATCTAGCTAAGGAGCGAGTCGCTTTCGTTTACCACGTATAGACCATGTGTATTTTTGAGACCAGGTTTTCTAATTCACCACCAACTATTTTTGCATCTTCTTAAGAACAGTTTTGTATCCATTTACATTAAGTAAAATGGATTTATTGTATAACATGGGTACTGTCTCCAGATCAAAGAGATTTAATAATAATCTATAATTATCATTGGTCTACAGGAATGTGATAGTTGGGGATTTGAATTATATATTTTTTGTTTTGTTGCTTTTAATTCCATGCACAATCCCTGGAGAAATTTCTTAGTTTAGCCACTGTGTTACGATTGCTGATATTGGCAGTTTTCTTTGAGATTACCAGTCTCCTTACTAATGCATTGTTCCAAGGGGAAAAAAACTACAAAATTTGAGGATTTTGTTAATGTTGGTGAAGCTGAAGACCTTGAAGAAACCTTAATATTTTCTCCAATTAATTGGCTACCATGTAATAGGGGTTAAAGTTGCGTATTTCCCTTGGGACTAGGCCTGGAATATAATCCGGAAACCCTTCTGGCTGTAGGATACACTACATGACATGCTATTTTGGTGTATATGACTTTACCGTGGTTTCCAGCCTGTGTAGGACTTCCATTCTTTCCAAGTTATCAATGTGTTAAAACAACTCGATCTCAGCCAGATGAAAGTGAGTAAAAACGTGGTAAAGCCCTGCACTCTGGAGAATAAAACAAAGATAATCTATCAGCAGGCAAGAAGCACTTTGGTCTTTCGGAGCATACCTCTTAAGCTGAGAGTAAAATTCAGTTTTCTCAGGAGCTTATAATATTGCTCAGATATTCGAAGTATTTTACACATTTAAATGTCTTAAATTAAAGGGGTTGTCCAAATTGCAGTTGGACAAAGATTGGTGTGACTCCTGCCTTGTGTGAAATTGGTAGCAATCGCACCTGAGCCCTGGTGGCAGGTAACTAGACACCACTATTGCTCATGGTAGGTGGGAGGACCTGTTACTGATGTTGCATTGGTTTTCAGAAAAAAATAGTGGATCTTGGGAGCACTGCCAAGGATGTAGGAGATCTGGAGGAGATATAGTAAAATAGTTTTTAAGGTTGAAGGAAGACTATGTTACTAAGTCCATCTAGTTCAACCCATAGCCCAACATCAGCTAGATGTTACGGAGTTGTTCCAACTCCTGCACCAGGCATATAATCATTATATGCCTGATGAAGGAGTTGGACCAACTCAGTAACGCGTAGCTGATGTTTTCAGAAAGTTTTATTTTCAATATCTCCTCTGGATCTCCTACATCCTTGGCAGTGCTCCCCAGATCCAATGCAAATCGATGGTCTTCAGTTCCAGCACTCACGAGCCCAAGAACCAACAGTTGCAGCAGCCTTTTTGAGGATTTTACTCTGATTATTCAGATTGTTGTGCCTGCCTTGCACAACCAGACTAGGTGAGTGAAACACTATTCACCTACCGAAATTTATCTTTGTTGATCCCCACAAGAAGCTCTCTTCTCTCTGTCTGTCTTTTATGTTGTATTGGAGCAGAGAAGCCACAAGTAACGCGTCTACCTCCAACTTATACACTTTCCCTGTTTCTTAGCCCAGGCCAGACTAAGTATTGCTGAGCAGGTTGTCTTATGTGATTCTTTATTTTTAAAGCGCCATTAATTCCAGGGTGCTGTACATGTGAAAGGAGTGACACACATATAGCACATATACACACGTGGTAAAAATTGTTGGTACCCCTCATTTAATGAAAGCAAAACCCACAGTGGTCACAGAAATAACTTGAATCTGACAAAAGTAATAATAAATTAAAAATCTTTGAAAATGAACAAATGAAAGTCAGACATTGCTTTTCAACCCTGCTTACACAAATTTTTTTTAAAAAATTTAACTCATGAAATAGGCCTGGACAGAAATGATGGTACCCTTAACTTTATATTTTGTTGAACAACCTTTTGAGGCAATCACTGCAATCAAACGATTCCTGTAACTGTCAATGAGACTTCTGCACCTCTCGACAGGTATTTTGGCCCACTCCTCATGAGCAAACTGCTCCAGTTGTCTCGTGTTTGAAGGTTGCCTTTTCCAGACGGCATGTTTCAGCTCTTTCCAAAGATGCTCAATAGGATTTAGGTCAGGGCTCATAAAAGGCCACTTCAGAATAGTCCAATGTTTTCCTCTTAGCCATTCTCGGGTGTTTTTACTTGTGTGTTTTAGGTCATTATCCTGTTGCCAGACCCATGACCTGCGACTGAGACCAAGCTTTCTGACCCTGAGCAGCACATTTCTCTCTAGAATCCCTTAATAGTCTTGAGATTTAATTGTACCCTGCACAGATTCAAGACATCATGTGCCAGATGCAGCAAAGCAGCCCCAGAACATAACAGAGCCTCCTTCATGTTTAACAGTAGGGACAGTGTTCTTTTCTTGATATGCTTCATTTTTCTGTCTGTGAACATAGGGCTGATGTGCCTTGCCAAAAACTTCCATTTTTGTCTCATCTGTCCACAGGACATTCTCCAAGAAGCTTTGTGGCTCGTCAACATGTAGTTTGGCAAATTCCAGTCTGGCTTTTTTATGATTTTTTTTTCAACAATGGTGTTCTCCTTGGTTGTCTCCCATGAAGTCCACTTTGGATCAAACAATGACGGATGGTGCAATCTGACACTGATGTTCCTTGAGCTTGAAGTTCACCTTTAATCACTTTAGAAGTTTTCCTGGGTTCTTTTGTTACCATTTGTATTATCCGTCTCTTTGATTTGTCATCAATTTTCCTCCTGCCGCCACGTCCAGGGAGGCTGGCTACAGTCCCATGGATCTTCCTGTAGTCACAAGAACATCAAGCTGCTTGGAGATGGTCTTGTAACCTTTGCCTTTAACGTGCTTGTCTATAATTTTCTTTCTAATCTCCTGAGACACCTCTTTCCTTTGCTTCCTCTGGTCCATGTTGAGTGTGGTACTCACTGTGCTGTTTGGCGACAGTGTGTATCTGTAGCCCTATATACAGGTCCACTGACTGATTACAAGATTGTAGACACCTGTGATGCTAATTAGTGGACACAACTTGATTAAACATGTCCCTTTTGTCACATTATTTTCAGGGGTACCATCATTTCGGTCCAGGCCTATTTCATGAGTTTATTTATTTTTTTAAATTCTGTGGAAGCAGGGTTCATTTGTTCATTTTCATAGATTTTTAATTTATTATTACTTTTGTCAGATTCAAGTTATTTCTGTGACCATTGTGGGTTTTTCTTTCATTTAACGAGGGGCACCAACAATTTTGACCACGTGTGTATAAAATACAGTAATCAATCTGACAGACTAGTCCAGAGGGGGAGAGAAGACTCTTCCCTTTGGGTTTACAACCTACATGGTTATGGGGAAGGATACAAGTAGGTCGGGAGGTTGGCTGAGCTTCGGTGGTAGTGAGGTTGGCAGCAGAGTTATTGCAGGTTGTGGGCTTTCCTGAAGATATCAATTTTCAGGTTGCGTCTGATGTCTTAAAGGGGTTTTCTCCTCATCTTAAATAGATAAAATTGGAAAGTGCTTGTAAAAATAATATTTTTAATTTTGTTTGCTGCTTGTTGCCAAGGCTACTGACCACTACTGCAGTCTTCCAGTTGTGGCCGGTCTCCTAATTAAGGAGCACAGCTCTTTCAAATAGATCTTGTAAATGCTACTCTGAATCCAGCCAGCTTTAGTGCCCTTGTTCCTCTGATGCTGGGGTGACAAATAGAGAGCACCGTACAGACCAGCGGCGTGGCAATCCCAATGGTCCAATCTGCCAATCCCTCAGGAAGGCACTGTCCCCTGATGAGCAGGAAGCCAAGAGGCAGAGGATCTGTAAAACAATATGAGACAACCCTGTTCTCCATACTTCTTGAGCATCATTGCTCTAAAATGGAATCACCTTGGCCAACAAGACCAAACCCCACTGCCACTTTGTTGCCTAATAGGGGTAGCTACGTAAGTTTGCACAGTGGAGAATGAGATTAATAGCTATATCCACCTCCATTCTGGAGTTTTGGGGCGATGAGTGTTGCCAGCTTCAGCTATTCTGCTGATTTGGATGGCTGAACGTCTTATCTGGAGGTTATCCGTACCGGTCACTTGCTCTACTCCTAGGCATCACTAACCATGCTCTTTTCTGATTGCAGGACAGTTTTCTTGGTATGCCGTCTGCTGTTCTTCGGCTGCCATTTATGGTATACAAGCCCCTTTTACGGTGCCATTAGTGTGTGACCGGAGACACATCACGATGCTTTTAGCACATTGTGATAGTGCCCGTCCATTCACGGAATTCAGGTGCCGCGGGCGCAGCCACAAGGAGTTCCAAAACGAACCTGCTGTTGGTTCCTTCTCTTCCGCTCATACAGAGAGTGAGTGGGGTAATGAAGATTTACTGGGGGAGTTACTGATAATGCGATTTCTTGGTATAGTATACTTTACTTCGGATTACAGCTCTGAAGCACTTCACTTCTTCACTAAAAGACTGGTACACTGAGATTTTTAACTTGCAGTTGTAGCGTGTGGATTCATAACTGGCTTAGTGATCGGACTCAAAGGGTGGTTGTAAATGGCTTCACATCCAGCTGGATGAATGTCTCAAGTGGGGTACCACAGGGCTCCGTCCTGGGACCTGTATTGTTCAACATCTTTATCAATGATTTAGATGAATGAATTGAGGGTAAACTGATTAAATTTGCTGATGACACAAAGCTAGGAGGGATAGCTAATACTAGAGAAGAGAGAGAGAGGATTCAAAAAGACCTAAATAAACTGGAGCAGTGGGCAGCAACCAACAGAATGGTTTTTAACAGGGAAAAATGCAAAGTACTACATCTGGGCAATAAAAATGAAAAAAGCATATACAGAATGGGAGGAATAGAGCTAAGCAACAGTACATGTGAAAAAGACTTAGGTATACTAATAGATCATAGACTGAACATGAGTCAACAGTGTGATGCAGCAGCAAAAAAGGCAAATACAATTCTGGGATGTATTAACAGAAGCATACAGTCTAGATCACGTGAAGTCATTATCGGTCTTTACTCCTCTTTGGTCAGACCTCATCTGGAATACTGTGTACAGTTTTGGGCACCACATTTTAAAAAAGACATAGACAAACTGGAGCAAGTTCAGAGAAGAGCGACCAGAATGGTGACTGGTCTGCAAACCATGTCCTATGAGGAACGGTTGCAGGATTTGGGAATGTTTAGCTTGCAAAAAAGAAGACTGAGAGGAGACTTAATAGCTGTCTACAAATATGTCAAGGGCTGTCACATTGTAGAAGGATCATCTTTATTCTCATTTGCACAAGGAAAGACTAGAAGCAATGGGATGAAACTAAATGGGAGGAGACACAGATTAGATATTAGAAAAAACTTTTTGACAGTTAGGGTGATTAATGAGTGGAACAGGCTGCCACGAGAGGTGGTGAGTTCCCCTTCAATGGACGTCTTCAAACAGAGGCTGGACAGACATCTGTCTGAGATGATCTAGTGAATCCTGCTTTGAGCAGGGGGTTGGACCAGATGACCCAGGAGGTCCCTTCCAACTCTACCATTCTATGATTCTATGATTCTACACTGTATACCTCCAGCCATTCATTTCTGTAGACTTTGTCTTTGTACTTGGATTATATTTGTGCACTTTCCACCAATGGACGTCGTTCTTCATTGTTTATTTTACTCCGGTGGTCCCGCGTGCAAGGAGTAATGCATTAGGCGTGAAAATCCTATACAGCATGTGGAATATAAGATGCTGAATACACCTGCCTGTGTACAGGGGCTTGTGTGAGCTGATGCAGAGCTCACCCAGTGCGTGCGGCATGTGCCGAGTCCCTGCAGACACAGACACTGTATGTCCCTGGAGGAGACGGCAGGACAGAGATGGATGAGCTGTGCTCCCCTGGCCTCTGATTAATGGCTCAGGAGACGCTGCCTTGATGGGACCTCTGGGGAATGACAATGAGGAGGTTCGTAGGGCATAGCTGGCACAATGACCCTCTCTGTGCCAGCCTCTTTTTGACATGAATAACAGAGCGCCATTCTTCATTGTTGCATTTAACCGTTTTAGTAATCTGAGGAGCAGTGTTGCGGTGCCAGTATAGGCCAAGACACAGAGCGAGATGTCACATGATAGACTGCAGTAGTCAGGCCTCTAAAGTGATGGAGAGAAATAATGTCTTCTGCATCTTGAGCATTATATACTATACTAGAATATACAGTCTGTGTGTAAGACCCTCTCCAACATGCCTGCATGTATATCCTGGACGCACCATTGAGCAGGATTACAGCACCAAGCAATGCAAACCCCTTATCTGAGGGGTATTTTTTCTGTCTTTGTAGCCTCTACAGTCATTTGCTGCCTGATCTGTATTTCTGCATTTTAATGATTATTTCTGGGAACTGCATTATCAGCAAGTTGTAGCTTTCTGATAATCCAGAAAGTGCTGCTGGAAGTCTTCTATTCCTTCTGTTGCCTCAAGGATCTACGAGCTAAATACAGACAGTCTACATATGCATCAGTCTGTAAAAGAGGTTGTCCACTACTTTTACATTGTCCATTACTTTTACGTTACCTTAGGATAGGTCATTAATGTCTGATCGGCCGGGGTCCGGCACCCAGCACCCCCCGCCAATCCGCTGTTCTCAGGGGCAGCGGCCGGAAGTACTTACTTACAGAGCTGCTCCGTCTACTTGTAGAGGCCGCTGCAGGGTACTGCACATACACCTCATATTGATTTGAATAGGAGGCAGATGTGCAGTACCAAACCCCGGCCACTACAAGTAGAGCTCCGCAAGTAAGTACTTGTGGCTGCTGCCACCAACAACAGCTGATCAGTGGGGGTGCTGGGTGTCGGACCCTGGCCCTATCGAAAGGGTAGGGCATCAATGTAAAAGTAGTAGACAACCTATTTAAGTCTATGGACTGGCCAGTTATACATTTGATGTTTGCAGTACACCTGAATCAGGGATGATTGTGACCCGTCAGTATTCTGCTGAAGGCGTCTGTAAGAAATTGTGAACTTTTCTGCCCCTTGTGGTGGGGTTTATTCCATGAGTTGTTCCTGCCTGATGATTCTTGTCAAGTCATGCAGTCCCTAAATATAAGCGTAGCTTCAATTGAATACCATTTGTTTACTTTCGGCTTCATAAAACTCTTTGTTAGGTTCACACATATCTAAGCCAGGCCTAGGAGCCTGCCGCAAAATAGGGAGCTAGCAACAACAAGTTACAGGCTTGGATCCATACTGCAAACAGAGCTGTGCCTTACACGCCACTGTAAATGTGTAATGCTGCGCGGGGCGGTAGCCACGGACGAGACACAGGTCTTCTCTTCTCAGGCCCCGGCGCACTAAATGAAAGAGTGGATCCTGACTGGGTGCCTATATTAGTGTTGTGTGGGCCGTATGCCCGTGCAGGCCGCCTTTAGGCATTGATATTCGGTCCAGGACCATGAATTCCCTAGATTAATAAAGGAGACTTCTGTTCAAACATGAGAACTTTACTGAACTTGATAAGGGTTATGTACAAGGGATAGCACATTTCCTTTACAGTAAGAAGCCATTTCATTCCCACTGTATCCTTCCTCTGTAGGCTACTCCATAGCTCTGCAGCTTATTTGGTTTTGTCTTTACGTCGCCACAGCCCAGCTTCTAGACAACTATCCTCAGCGGTTCAGTGTCCTATAACTATGGATGTCCTGCCTCTACCGCCCGGAACCGCCACTAGTCCCATGCTCTCAGTCCTCTTTAGGTCTGTTACCTTCGGCACTTGCAAGCTCACAGGTTTCTCGTGACTTGGTGTCTCATCCAATAACGCCTTCTGGAAAGTCTCTCCGTCTCGTCAGTAACTCTCTTTAGGATCTCGCTATTTTTCGCTCCACTCTCTTCTAGCTGTGGATCAGATCACCCTTTGGCAGCACTGCACACTTGTTACTCTCTAAACTCTATCTCCTATCTAACTATCAGGAAGTATTCTGCTTTCCCTGGCGCTAGCCCCTCACACTGTGGGCTAGTCCCAACTCTTAACTCTCACTTACTCTGCTGTTTGTTGCTGGGCAAAACTTCCCAACAAAACACTATTTTACAGTCAACTATCTACATCCTATATCTTACCCTAATGTCACTATCTATGTCTTATAGTGTACACTACCAGCACTATGCATTAACTTATCACAGTCTGTATCACAATACATTGCAATACAATTCACATAATACAATATATACAAAGATGCTTTACACTGTTCACAATATTCAACATTGACCCAATAGGTGTCTTCAGGGATATGAACGCGACAGTCCAGTCTATGCCCCTTACAAATGCATGTTATTTTTCCCCTATTTTTTTTTTCAGGCAGTTTTGCTTTGGTCCGCAATTAAAATACACATTCAGCAAATGACACATCGTGGTGGAGCTGGCTGCCATTGTGGCAAGTGCTCACCCCTCCATCAGCTTAGCCTCACCATTTCTTCAGTAGACCCAACAGACCCAAAGCCTTTGCCTGCCTGCTCCCCTGCCGTCCCTTCAAGGTGTTCCCTATGACCCCCCCAACTCTTCCATTACTGGCCACGGTATACCCGCTAAACCAGTAGTCACTGCATGCCTTCTCCCTCGCCGAACTCCCCTCTTAGTGGTCAGACAGTAACCGGTTCTGTGCATTCTGCGAAGTGTAGTTATACTTGGCCATGGCGGCTACATAATCTGCTCGGGTGGCACGGGAGGGCAGCCAACATTTCCACGGGTGCATGACACTATTCTTGGCTTCATGTACTAACCTGACAACAAGATCAGACTTTGACGCAGCCAGCACAGTGACCGACTAGTTGTCAGGGTATGCAAAGTTGTATGCCCATCTCTGATCTCATCCCTGGCATGATGTAAGCTGCTAGTCACATTACCGTACTATCTCTTTTGTCTCCTCTCTCGCCAGCAGTTCTTCTTCTCATTTTTTTTTTTCGATCTAAATATCAGCCAACCTTGGCAACAAAGAATGTCTGATATTACCACCCTGCAAACACCACAATACTAATTAATTCTTGGCTGTCCTACAGGCCTGCCATGATCTTGGCGCAGCACTCTGGAGAGTCAAGGGGCACGTCAGCTTGTCGGCACAGTGGGCACACAGTTCCCCATGTTGTTTTCTTGTTTCCTAAACATATAATTAAGCTATTAAGATCTGTGTCTTGGTTACATTGCCCTCTCATGCTGAACCGTTGCCTTAACCGACTTTCACAATTTGGTTTGTCGGTGAATGTAATAACTGTCATTAAAGAGGAGAGATATCATTAGCTGAAAGATGGTGTTTAATTAGTGGCACTCAAAACCGAAGTCTGAGCGCTGCCCCGGTCTGCCCCGAGCGGTGTCTACGTTAGAGAAGTGCGGGCCTGATCACGCTGTGTGTAATAGAGATGTTTATATGCATCTTCAAATAAAATGGCCTTTGCTCATCCTCCAATTTTGTTTTACTTATTAATAAGACGTCTCCTCTAATATCAAATATGGGGGGTTTATACCGGCAGCTAAAAAATTCTTTGAGTGAAGAAATAAAATTGCTCCTCCTTTTTATAATTTTTTTTTTTTTTTTCTGTGTTTGGTTTTTCTTATCTTTGTAAATTATACATTTTAAGAGGTATTTTCATCTTGTTCAGCTATACGATCACTTAAAAAGGTTTTCCGATTTAAAAAAAAGCCAGCACAGTTTGTATTAAAATAACAAACAGAGTTTTATTCACCCTCCCTGGGTCCAATACTAAGTCTTCACCGCTTCTCACAATGTTTTTTACTGTCTGCAGCACTGACGTCACATCGACAGTGCTGCAGCCAATCACTGAGCTCAGCAAATCTGCCCTTGTTGACGGCACAAGCCACTCAGCCATTGAGCTCAGTGATTGACTGCAGCGCTGTCAACAGTAACTGACACTTGGAGCAGTGGACCCAGGGATGGTGAGCAATGCAAAGTTTGTTTTTATAGAACAAACTGTACCAAGTGCAGAGTTTCCAAATCTGGAAAACCCTTTTAGTGACCAATAAAGGTCTGATCACGTGACACCCTCACCTATTCTGGGAATATAAGAACTGCTTCACCTTGTCCCTTTCACAGGTTTCCCTCCTCACGGAGTGTCTCCAGATATTCCACTGCAGCATGGCCGCTCCCTGCACAGCCAGGTGTTTGGGAGTGCCACTGTGCAGGGAAAATTTGTAACAGGAACACAGTGCTAAAAAGTAGAGCTGAATGGATTGATCTGCGTAGGATCAAGTTCAAGTTGAATTTCCTGAAATTCAGTCACTTTGAGATTCGGTTCAGAAAAAAAAAACGTGCCCAACACCATTTCCCACACTGCTGAAGCATTATGGAGTGGGCTGATGTAGTTTTGTGTTGCTATGAGGGCCTCCCCATAATGCCCTGCAGCTATGACATCTAGCGGATTATCATACCTTGTAGAGTGGTGATCAGTACCTGAGCCATCACAGATTAGAGGTTCCCAGCGGAGCACAGTTTATATGGCAGTCGTTATCCATCTCCAGAGTCCATAAGTAAGTCTCTCTCTCCTGTAAAGTGTAAGCTCTTATGTTCAGCAGGGTCCTCTCCCCTATGTGTATTTTCTGAGCAGTTACAAGCTTTCCCATATTGAGATTTGCGTGAATTTCATTTTTTTGGAAAATTCGGCAAAGTCAGAAAATTTGAATTTTAAAAGATCCACTCATCTCTATTAAAGAGCAGGGCTGTGGAGTCGGAGTCTGAGTCAGTATAAAATGGACTGACTCCTAAAATATATAAAAAAAATTGGGTACAGTAGTTCAGTGCAGGATGTGCTGTAAATGTTTTCATAAGAATTTGGGAAAATTATGAAATGTCCTATAAATGTCTGTCCTATTCCTGATCTAAGGGTCTAGACTTTTAGCTGAGATGAATCTGCGCTGCACTTTATGTACATGCTTAGTAGTGATGCAGGGCTGTGGAGTCGGAGAGTTGGAGTCAGGGAAATTGAGGAGTCAGAGGTTTGGCTTACCGACTCCACAACCCTGCTAAAGAGTGGCCATTCTGGTGGAGTCGAACCATGCTTGTTTTATATCGATGACTATTCATCTCAATAGTTACAACTTCGCTCTGCAAAATCATCTGACAGCAGTGATCAGGTAATAAAGCAGAGCTGTTGCCCCACAGCCATGCGCCGTACAGTATGAGCTGCGATGAATGGCATCCGCTATTCACCATGTTGTTACAAGAGGGGAGGAAGTGCTCTAATAATAAATCCCCCCCTGTCTGTAAGGTGGGCAGTATATAGCAGTATCATGGTATTGGTGTACTGTATATGCAGTTCGCTGATATAGCACTGTTGGGAAAAATGTTAATTCCTTGCAGTTCCCCTTCTCCCTGGACAGACTACATACCGGTACTTATGACAGTCTGTAGTCCAGATCTCCTATGCAGACCATAGGCCATAAATTAAAGAGGCAAGGTGAATCTGTGGGTAATTTGAATTTCACTGTGCAATAATTCTGGATCGCTCCCGTAGCTAAATAAAAAGCGTTCCTGGTAATAACATTTTATTTGTGAATTGATACTTGAGCCACTCAATGTTATCATTTCTGCAATGTTGCTCCGGGGATGGTGACACACTTTGTCCATCATCATTTTGCTCTTTGGATGTTGCAGTTATTACAATGAAAGATGTTCACAAAATTGGCTACTTTGCAGGGTATTATCTCCGAATTTCAGTATTTAGTCTAAGCGCTTGCTAATGCCTCAGGTGAGTATAACCCATGTAATCTCGTCTGTAACATTCACTTTGTAGTTGAAGAGTAATGAAGGTAATAGGGTATTACTTGTAGAGCCAGAGATCACTTCCTACTGCTAATTGTCTATCACGTCTGTACATTATGGCTGCCGATCTTACAGCTATTAGGCCATTCATCTTCTCTCATTTGGGCAAATGTCCTTTTATGACATATTTTGCAGGTTAACATTTATATTGTGGCCTGCTACACATCGGAAAAAACATACATGGAACAGTTGTACAATATTGACCAAACAGCAGATGGAAGTAGACATCAGACCTCTATGTAGTTGAATCTATCCATTTTCTTCTTTAAGCGCTCCTGTCAGCTGGATTGTGCTCAGTAAACTACATACACTTGTCAGGTGGGCGACATTACACTGGTTAATATGATATCTTGGTTGATGAAATCCATCCTGCGGTTCTTGTGTAATCTTTACTTTCAGCTTGGAGGTAATGATATGCTCGTGCAGCCTGTGGGGGGCGCTCTATCTGGTGCTCTGCTTACATATTCATCTGTATGCTCTTATGATAGCTCACTGTGCCTTCACTGATCTGCCTCTTACTTTACCTAGCCCCGCACTACTAGATGCATTATGTAAAATAGGAGGCAGGTCAGTGAAGGCACAGTGAGCTGTCATAAGAGCATACAGATGAATATGTAAGCAGAGCACCAGATAGAGCGCCCCCCACAGGCCGCCCCGAAGCACAAGCATATCATTATAACCAAACTGAAAGTAAAGATTACACAAGAACCACAGGGCGGATTTCATCAACCATATTAATCAGTGTAGTGTCGCCCACCTGACAGTGTATGTAGTTTACTGAGCACAATCCTGCTGACAGATGCACTTTAAGTGCAACGTTTGGATCATATAGTAAGTTGCCACCGAATTATATAGAATTGATGGGAAAAAAAAACCCACATTCATGATAATAGAAAATTTCTACAATGGAAATATATCAAAATGAGTAGAAAAAACAGAAGCTCGTTGAGACACCTCAAGTTAGAGATTCGAAGACCAGGATGGTAAATATTCCTCTTTATTAGTAAAGGTGTTGAAATATATCGCATTTCGGGGACTTGCCACCCCCTTCTGCACTGGTCCAGACTGGAGTAGACACACCCAGCTCCAGCAGGACTAAGGTCATAGTAGACACACCCAGCTCCAGCAGGACTAAGGTCATAGCAGACACGCCCAGCTCCAGCAGGACTAAGGTCATAGCAGACACGCCCAGCTCCAGCAGGACTAAGGTCATAGCAGACACGCCCAGCTCCAGCAGGACTAAGGTCAGAGCAGACACGCCCAGCTCCAGCAGGACTAAGGTCAGAGCAGACACGCCCTGCTGCAGCAGGACTAAGGTCGGAGCAGACACGCCCTGCTGCAGCAGGGCTAAGGTCGGAGCAGACACGCCCTGCTGCAGCAGGGCTAAGGTCGGAGCAGACACGCCCTGCTGCAGCAGGGCTAAGGTCGGAGCAGACACGCCCTGCTGCAGCAGGACTAAGGTCGGAGCAGACACGCCCTGCTGCAGCAGGACTAAGGTCGGAGCAGACACGCCCTGCTGCAGCAGGACTAAGGTCGGAGCAGACACGCCCTGCTGCAGCAGGACTAAGGTCGGAGCAGACACGCCCTGCTGCAGCAGGACTAAGGTCAGAGCAGACACGCCCTGCTGCAGCAGGACTAAGGTCAGAGCAGACACGCCCTGCTGCAGCAGGCCTAAGGTCAGAGCAGACATGAACTGCTGCAGTAAAGAGGAATATTTACAGTCAGTTTTCACATCTCTACCTTGGTGAGACTTTCCGATGAGCTGCTGTAATCTCGACTTATTATGTTAATTTCCAACCAATCCCCGGTGGATTTTCGGAAGACGCAAGTGTGGCTTCTGCCTACCAAGTATTACATCAAGACTTAAAGGGTTTTGTGCTTCTAGCACAGCCCCACAAGGTGAACATAAGTATTTTTACTATTGTTGAAAATTGTTGTAGATTTCTCTTGCAAAATCCATAATGTAAAGCTGATCGATAGTTCGGCCGTCAGTCATCTCAGCCGACTCTCCAATTCGCAGAGGCGCTCGTTGAGTCGAGTGCAGGTGTGTTCTCTGAGAAAGGTGCTAACTGACACGTCGGCCGGAGGCTTATCTCCAGGAATGCAATGTGATCAGCAATCCTAAATCTGAAATATCTGACTGACATCTCTTCCGACAATCAGTCGGCCGGCCCTCCCATACGCATTAGATGTTGTCGGGTTCACCCGACCTTAGTCTAATATGTATGGGGGCCTTAAGCCTGCTGCTAAGCTGCAAATTCTTGACCCACTCATGATCCCCCTTAGAGAATTATTTTGTTGGAATTAAGTGTCAGGAGTTGAATACAGCTGTCCAGAGCTCGGAGGGATTTTTTTTTTGGCAACAGCCCATGCAATGATCAGCTGAAGGAAATGTACAGCCTTGGACATCCTTTTAAACTAATCATGTATTAGTTTCTTGAACCTCCTTGAGTGTAGCATTGCATGGAGATGGAATATTAATCTTAACTTTACAGTGCCAACAAAGTGACAGTTCTGGAAGCTCTTGCTTATTTTTTTATTTTGCGGATGTGAACCATCAAAGCATTCTTTCAAATCTGCCGCGTGTCTATTCTTAAGCGTTTTTGCAGCTTTTCCTACCCATTTAAATGAATGGGTGGAAAAAGCAGGTAAAAAGCATCAACGACACATCTATTTTGCAAGAAACACTGTTATTTGATTCAGAAAAACCTGCTGAAGATATGTGTGCGCATAGCCTTAGAGCGACCTAGGGCTTTTAGTCTCAACCCTAAATAAATTCAGACCATATTCAGATGCATTATTTATAATCAAACTTTGCCTCACACACACACATATACACACAGTGCATTGTGAAAGTATTTGGCCCCCTTGAACTTTTCTACCTTTTGCCACATTTCTGGCTTCAAACGTAAAGATATAAAATTCTAATTTTTTTGGGAAGAATCAACAACAAGTGGGACACAATCATGAAGTGGAACGAAATTTATTGGATATTTTAAACTTTTTTAACAAATTAAAAACTGAAAAGTGGGGTGTGCAATATTATTTGGCCCCTTTACTTTCAGTGCAGAAGTTCAGTGCGGATCTCTGAATGATCCAATGTTGTCCTAAATATCTGGTAATGATAAATAGAATCCACCTGTGTGTAATCAAGTCTCCGTATAAATGCACCTGCTCTGTGATAGTCTCAGGGTTCTGTTTCAAGTGCAGAGAGCATCATGAAGACCAAGGAACACACCAGGCAGGTCCGAGATACTGTTGTGGTGAAGTTTAAAGCCGGATTTGGATACAAAAAGATTTCCCAAGTTTTAAACATCTCAAGGAGCACTGTGCAAGCAATCATATTGTAATGGAAGGAGTGTCAGACCACTGCAAATCTACCAAGACCCGGCAGTCCCTCTAAACTTTCATCTCGAACAAGGAGAAAACTGATCAGAGATGCAGCCAAAAGGTCCATGATCACTCTGGATGAACTGCAGAGATCTACAGCTAAGGTGGGAGAGTCTGTCCATAGGACAACAATCAGTCGTACACTGCACAAATCTGGCCTTTATGGAAGAGTGGCAAGAAGAAAGCCATTTCACAAAGATATCCATAAAAAGTCTCATTTGAAGTTTGCCACAAGCCACCTGGGAGACACACCAAACATGTGCAATAAGGTGCTCTGGTCAGATGAAACCAAAATCAAACTTTTTGGCCACAATGCAAAACGATATGTTTGGCGTAAAAGCAACACAGTTCATCACCCTCAAAACACCATCCCTACTGTCAAACATGGTGGTGGCAGCATCATGGTTTGGGCCTGATTTTCTTCAGCAGGGATAGGGAAGATTGTTAAAATTGATGGGAAGATGAATGGAGCCAAATACAGGACCATTCTGGAAGAAAACCTGTTGGAGTCTGCAAAAGACCTGAGACTGGGATGGAGATTTATCTTCCAACAAGACAATGATCCCAAACATAAAGCAAAATCTACAATGGAATGGTTCAAAAATAAACATATCCAGGTGTTAGAATGGCCAAGTCAAAGTCCAGACCTGAATCCAATCGAGAATCCGTGGAAAGAGCTGAAAACTGCTGTTCACAAACGCCCTCCATCCAACCTCAATGAGCTCTAGCTGTTTTGCAAGGAAGAATGGGCAAGAATTTCAGCCTCTCGATGTGCAAAACTGATAGAGACATGCCCCAAGCGACTTGCAGCTGCAATCGCAGCAAAAGGTGACGCTACAAATAATATTGCACGCCCACTTTTCAGTTTTTAATTTGTTAAAAAAGTTTAAAATATCCAATAAATTTCTTTCCACTTCACAATTGTGTCCCGCTTGTTGATTCTTCCCCAAAAAATTAGAATATTATATCTTTGTTTGATTTCAGAAATGTGGCAAAAGGTAGAAAAGTTCAAGGAGGCCAAATACTTTCACAATGCACTGTGTGTGTGTGTATATATATATATATATATATATATATATATATATATATATATATATATATATATATATATATATATATATATATATATATATATATATATATATATATATATACAGTGCCTACAAGTAGTATTCAACCCCCTGCAGATTTAGCTGGTTTGATAAGATGCAAATAAGTTAGAGCCTTCAAACTGCAAACGAGAGTAGGTTTTATGAACAGAAGCATAAATCTTACAAACCAAAAAGTTATGTTGCTCAGTTGAATTTTATTAAATTTTAAACATAAAAGTGTCGGTCAATTATTATACAACCCCTATGTTTAATATTTTGTGGAATAACCCTTGTTTGCAATTGCAGCTAATAATCTTTTATAACACCTGATCAGGCCGGCACAGGTCTGTGGAGTTATCTTGGCCCACTCCTCCATGTAGATCTTCTCCAAGTTATCTAGGTTCTTTGGGTGTCTCATGTGGACTTTATTCTTGAGCTCCTTCCACAAGTTTTCAATTGGGTTAAGGTCAGGAGACTGACTAGGCCACTCCAACACCTTGACTTTTTCCCTATTGAACCAGGCCTTGGTTTTCTTGGCTGTGTGCTTTGGGTCGATGTCTTGTTGGAAGATGAAATTACGACCCATCTTAAGATCCTTGATGGAGGAGCGGAGGTTCTTGGCCAAAATCTCCAGGTAGGCCGTGCTATCCATCTTCCCATGGATGCGGACCAGATGGCCAGGCCCCTTGGCAGAGAAACAGCCCCACAGCATGATGCTGCCACCACCATGCTTGACTGTAGGGATGGTATTCTTGGGGTCGTATGCAGTGCCATCCAGTCTCCAAACGTCACGTGTGTGGTTGGCACCAAAGATCTCGATCTTGGTCTCATCAGACCATAGAACCTTGAACCAGTCTGTCTCAGAGTCCTCCAAGTGATCATGAGCAAACTGTAGACGAGCCTTGACATGACGCTTTGAAAGTAAAGGTACCTTACGAGCTGGTCTGGTACGGAGACCATTGCGGTGGAGTACGTTACCTATGGTATTGACTGAAACCAATGTCCCCACTGCCATGAGATCTTCCCGGAGCTCCTTCCTTGTTGTCCTTGGGTTAGCCTTGACTCTTCGGACAAGCCTGGCCTCGGCACGGGAGGACACTTTCAAAGGCTGTCCTGGCCGTGGAAGGCTAACAGTAGTTCCATAAGCCTTCCACTTACGGATGATGCTCCCAACAGTGGCAGAGACAGGTAGGCCCAACTCCTTGGAAAGGGTTTTGTACCCCTTGCCAGCCTTGTGACCCGCCACGATCTTGTCTCTGATGGCCTTGGAATGCTCCTTTGTCTTTCCCATGTTGACCATGTCTGAGTGCTGTTCACAAGTTTGGGGAGTGTCTTAAATAGTCAGAAAAGGCTGGCAAAAGAGATCTTTAATCCACACATGTGAAGCTCATTATTCTTGGTGCCTGAACTACTTCTTAATACTTTTGGGGGACCAAACAGAATTCTTGTGGTTTGAGGGGTTGAATAATAAATGACACTCTGAATTAACTTTTAACGTTTTAAAAAAAAAAAAAAAAAAAAAAATTTGCTGCAGTGCATTTCCCACTTCCAGGCTGATCTACAGTACAAATGTCACAATGCCAAGTTAATTCCGCATGTGTCAACCAGCTAAATCTGCAGGGGGTTGAATACTACTTGTAGGCACTGTATATATATATATATTATATATATATTATGCGTTATTAATATTGTATTATTAATGTATTAATTTTCATAGGAACTTAGAAAAGTTTAGAAATGTCAATAATATATATATTTGACATGAACGTATTGATTCGCAGGACAATGTGGTCCAGTGGTCAGGTCAGTAATCTGTGGCCGCTGAACAGGAGCCTCCTACCTCCAGGTATCTCTCTTTTGATTAGCCGACCTGGCCGGAAGTCTTCCTTACAAAGTTGCGCCAGGCTGGCTAATAAAAGGAGGAGCCGGGAATGCCAGGAGGTAGGAGGTGGTTTGCATGGCTCCTGTCCAGTGGCCTTGGAATACTGATCTGCTCACTGGACTGGGGTCTTGCAAATGTAATCACTTATCTCTAATAAATATGTTTTATGTTCTTTAATTCAAGACCCCTATTTATAATAATAATTATATATAAAAATACCTAACACATTTACTACAGTAAATTTGCTATGACTAAATATTTCCCATTTATGGAGGCGTCGGGGTTGGCTTTCTGACTCTACAGCCCTGCTCATTTAGAGATCGGAAAAACAATAGTTCGTTGTAATCGACTCACACTCAGGAGCTTTTATTCCTTCATTGTCAACCTGAAGAAGAACATACAACGCAAATCCTTAGTGTGTCATGCCCACAATAATGAGCTTTGGCTAAAAAGTATCCCAGAACAGGAACCAAGATATGTTACCAGGGATAATCTGTTCTTTTTCTATACACCAAGGAGATTAGAGAATTTCAGAATCTTTTTGTTTATGGCACGGTTGATTGATGAACAGTTTAGGATGGTTTATCAAACCGATTCAGTCTGTGGTGACTATAGCATAGCTGGGAAGGACAGGGTTAAATCCCAGCTCTGTAGGGTCTTGATTAGATACACCTGTAGGGTTTTACTAAGAACCAGGAAGTAGCTTCATGGAGTGGTAGTCTCCTGAAGGGAGATACCGCCACTGGGGGGATCGTGCCTCCCCTGTGGATGAAGTCTGCTCTGGGAGAAAGGGCTGTAATCTGTTTGAGTGAGCCCACACTGACATATATGATCATGATTACATGCACAGGCCGTGTGCAGAGAGCCGCAAGTATCAGTGGTTGTTATGGACAATAGCTGTTTGCTTTGACCAAGCTGGGACCAGCTCAGCCGTCTATGAGTAGCCAGGGTCTGTTCTGTTTTGTTAGCGCCTGGACAAGGCTAGGGATTTATGTTTGTTTTGGTGCTGTACAACCTGTGGAAAGCAATAAAAACTGCATGTGTTTGGACCAAAACTGCAATGCCTGTGTGAACACTACCTAATGCCTAGTATGAAAAGAAAGTCCATAGTATACTTACCAATTAATCTACTGTTGGAAAGAACAATCATGCCGGCTACGTAAGATCATCTTATGCCAGTAGTTAGTATCATGATTAAGGGTGCTATTGCACCAGAAACGCGGTGATATGTTTTTAATTTTATTTTGTCCTTGCAAATTTTAATTGTGCCTTATACATGGCTGTTTTTATCAGTCGACCATGACGGCACCACGAGAGAGGGAATCCGCCCACCAAGGACAGGAAACCTACAGGCTTAAAAGGGGGCTGCCCTCCCTCTCGCCTCAGTTTGGTTTCCTGTCCTTGATGGAAGGAGCCTATCGCAGGCGTGGAAGATCTGGAAAGAATGGTGACGGCTGTCGTAGCAGCGCCCCTATCTGGGATCGGCAGCTCCAGCGTTTGGCCATGCTTGTGCGCCCCTATCTGCGAGAGGCACAGCATGCTGTCTGGGGTGGCAGCCCCTTTTTTCTGCCTCATCCAGGTGCACCTCCCGTGGGAGTGTCTGCCCTGGTTGTGATCCAAAGTGCGGTGGGGACTGCGCCCTTGGTTGGGGTGACAGCCCACCATCACCCTGTGTGCCCGGCGGAGGGGGGGCGCGGGGCCAAGGTTATTTGCGACCCCTCGCCCCCGACCGGGAGGATACCAGGCGGGGAGTCGCTAAAGTGCAGCTTACCTGGAGCGCTGGCACTGTGCGTCCTCGCGCGAGGTTCGTGCGGCACGTGCTTCCGGTTTCTGGGAGTCGCGGCCGATGACGTCACCGCGACTCAGCGACCACGTGACCGGAACCCGGAAGTGGTGTTCCGGTGTCAGAATATCGCGCCGGTCCTCAGGAAAGCGGAGTTCGGTGTCTAGGTCCAGCCACCACACCTCCAATAGGATGGATGATTCTGCAGCCTCCAGGGAGGATCCCCCGGCTGAGAAGGGTCCTTCCTCCAACCCGGTACCAGACGTTTTTTTTTGAGCCGCCTGGGTAAGTGATCTTCGAGAAAGTTCACTTTGTAATAGGGTATCCTTCTCCCCTTCTAATTTTAACAGGGGAAGAAATGTACCTCCAAGGCAAAGCACATTCAGTGTGCGTTATGTAAATCCGTCCTTCCTGATGGATACCCTAAAAAATTATGCCAGTGGTGCATAAATCACACGCTGGCAGAAGAAACCCCTAATCTAACGTCAGGTTTAAAGACCCTAGTCAAGACTGAAATTCACAAAATCCTCTCCAAAAAGGCTAGAGGGAAAGCGGACTCAGCCTGTGAAAGCCCCCTAGTCCCGGATGACCCCCGGTCCTCAGTCTGAGTCGGACTCGGATGATGTAGCCTCTTCCTCTGCTTCTTCCTCAGATAGTGGTGTGGGGCAGAATTGTTTTTCCCTTGGTGAGGTCGACGGCTTAATTAAAATGGTTCGGTCTACCATGGTAATCACAGAGGCCAGACAGGAAAAGTCAGTCCAGGATGTTATGTTCAGGGGGCTGGGACAAAGAAAGAGATGGAGTTTTCCTTTGAATGAAAAAATTCAGGACTTGATCCATAGTGAATGGAGGAATCCGGAAAGGAAGGGTACTCTGCCTCCATTCTTCAAAAGAAAGTATCCCTTTGAAGAATCAGCTTCTTCCTCCTGGGAGAAAGCTCCCAGGATAGACGTGGCTATAGCTAAGGCGTCCAAGAGTTCCTCCCTCCCCTTTGACGATATGGGGGCTCTTAAAGACCCCTTGGATAGGAAGGCTGATACTTTCCTCAAGATGACCTGGGAAACTTCTGCGGGAGCCTTGAAACCCGCGGTTGCGGCTACCTGTACCGCTAGGTCCCTAATGATTTGGCTAGACCAACTAGAAGCCCATCTAAAAAACAACACCCCCAGGAACGAAATTGTAGCGGACATGTCACTTCTTCAGGGGGCAGCAGCTTTTCTGGCAGATGCATCGGCTGATTCTGTCAGGTTGGCAGCAAGATCAGCTGCCATGTCCAACTCAGCCCGTAGAGCTCTGTGGCTGAAGTGTTGGCCGGGGGATATTCAAGCGAGAACAAGACTCTGCTCTATCCCTTGTGAAGGGGAGCATCTCTTTGAGTCGGTCCTAGATGAACTGTTGGATAAAGCAAGTGACAAAAAGAGGGGTTTCCCTAGCCTGTCTATTCCCACGTACAAACTCTCTTTCCATAGGAGAAGGTTTCTACGTAGTAAACACCATAAATGATAAAATTAGACATTTTCAGTTTGCAGCCTTGCCATTCGGTCTGGCCATAGGGTATTTACGAAGGTGATAGCGGAGGTTATGGCTCATGTGCGGGAGCATAATATTTTGATTATCCCGTACCTGGATGATTTTTTGATTGTCGGAGACTCGGCCTCCCAATGTCACAATCATCTTAAACTGGTATCCTCTGTCTTGGAAGGTCTGGGCTGGATCCTTAATCTGGAAAAGTCCAGAGTAGTCTCTTCAAGAATACAACAGTTCTTGGGTATCATGCTGGATTCAGACCTCCAGATATGTTTCCTTCCAGAAACCAAGAAACAGAGGGTTAAAATGCTGGTGGAAAGAGCACTTTCAAACCCAGTCATGTCCCTTAGGGCTGCAATGTCCTTGCTGGGTACCCTATCATCTTGCCTTCCAGGGGTTATGTGGGCATAATACCACTCCAGGGTCTTACAATGGGACGTCTTGCATAATGAGGTCTTGTTAAATGGGCACTTGGAAGGGCAGATGTCCTTATGTCCCCGATCTGTGGACTCTTTACAGTGGTGGGTGAACTTGGAAAACCTGTCTCAAGGTGTTCCCTGGGTGTTTAAAATATCTAAAATAATTACAACTGATGCAAGCTCTCATGGATGGGGAGCCCACCTGGGGGATATGGTTGCCCAGTGGTCCTGGTCAGACACTGAGAAAACTCTTTCCTCCAATACTAAGGAACTACTAGCAGTAGATAAAGCGGTTGGGCATTTCTTACCGTTCCTTCACAAAGAGGATTTTAGGATCTTGTCAGACAATAACATAGCGGTGGCTATCAGGGGAGTACACGTGCTGGATCACTAATGGAAGTGGCGGATCATCTCTTTCAGATCTCGGAAGGCCATCTCCTCTCCTTAACAGCCCTCTATGTCAAAGGGAGAGAAAATATAAAGGCAGACTTTTTAAGCCGTCATTCTTTAAGGCAGGGCGAATGGGAGCTAAAGCAGGACATTTTTTTCCAGATAGTCCAAAAATGTGGTCTTCCGGTGGTGGATCTCTTCGCCACAAAGCTAAATCGGAAGGCAAAACTCTTTTGCTCCCTAGATCCGAGAGAAAGGCCCCTGGCGGTAGACGCTCTCCAAATACCCTGGAATTTCAGTCTAGCCTACGCCTTCCCACCGTTAAATCTCCTACCTATGGTTCTAAGAAAGATCAGAGAGGACAAGGCGAGGGTCCTCTTGATCGCCCCCTTCTGGCCCAAAAGACCCTGGTTCTCATGCCTGAGGAACATGTCCATCTCAGATCCTTGGGTCCTACTCGAAGTTCCGGATCTCCTCAGCCAGGGTCCAATACTCCACCCTCAGGCTCCTGGCCTCCACCTGACGGTGTGGAATTTGAGAGGTCCCTGTTAGAACAAAAAGGATTCTCCCGGGGTCTAGTGACTACTCTATTGCGTAGTAGGAAACCTGTCACCACCAGGATTTACGCTAGAGTTTGGAAAAAAAAAAATTCTTTCTCTAATTCTACACTGTGTTCCAAATTATTATGCAAAAAGTGTTTAGGAGTGATAAGGTAAGAATTTTTTTGTTTGTCAGTTAAACTCATTGATGGTGATGTGTGTCAGGGCTCTTTATATCACTGTAAGCAATTGCAGACACCTGTGCTAATTAGTTTGGCAGGTGTGTCCAATGAAAGGCAAGACTACTTAAGAAGGCTGTCCCACATTATTAAGCAGCCTACATTTTCTGCCAAAATGGGAAAGAAAAACGATGTGTCTGCTACTGAGAAGCAACAAATTGTGGAGTATTTAGGTCAAGGCATGACTACAATCAACATTGCCAAGACACTTCATCCTGATCATCGCACAATCAAGAAGTATGTAGCTGATTCACAGTACACACGTGTGCGTGCTGATAAGGGAAAATTGAGGACTCTTTCCTACAGGCAATTACATCAGGTTAAAAGAGCAGCGGCAAAAAAGCCTTGTCATAGCAGCAGACAAGTTTTTGAAGCTGCTGGTGCCTCCAACATCCCCCGAACAACAAGATGCAGGGTCCTTCAGAGGTTTGCAGCTGTGCGTAAGCCATCCTGTCAATCTCCTCTATCCACTGCACACAAGCAGAAACGGCTCCAGTAGGCCAAACAATACATGAAGACTGACTTCAAAACTGTTTTGTTCACCGATGAGTGCCGTGCAACGCTCGATGGTCCAGATGGATGGAGTGGAGGATGGCTGGTTGATGGACACCCCATGCAAACATGGCTACGGCGCCAACAAGGAGGAGGTGGAGTTATGTTTTGGGCTGGAATCATGGGGAGAGAGATTGTCTACCCCTTTAGGATCCCTGAAGGGGTAAAGATGAACTCCATAATGTATGTTGAATTTCTCAAACAGCACTTCCTGCCATGGTTCAAGAAGAAGAACCGTGCATTCCGCAGCAAGATCATTTTCATGCATGATAATGCACCGTCTCATGCTGCACATAACACATCTGCATCTCTGGCTGCTATGGACATAAAAGGGGACAAACTTATGGTGTGTCCCCCATGCTCCCCTGACCTCAACCCCATTGAGAACCTCTGGAGCATCATCAAAAGGAGTGTCTATGATGGCGGGAGGCTGTTCACATCTAAGGGTATTCTGTCCTCATGCAAAACAATTGAAGCAGAAACCATCCAAAACCTGACAAATTCAATGGACGAGAGAGTTCAGAAGCTCCTTTCGAACAAGCGGTCCTATGTGCAAATGTAACATCACCTAGAATAAAGTTTTGAGTTGAAAACTGTTTGATTTCAGTTTGTAATAACCTGCTAATGCTTATAATTTCAAAAATGACCATTGTTTTGTTCTTTATTAAAATGAAAAGGTTGAAAACTCTGCTGTGCATAATAATTTGGAACATGCATTTTGAGTGCAGTTTGAGTGTTTTATTTTTTAAAAAAATATACTGTTATCATAGGCAGTTTGTACAAAAACCTTTTAATTGTACTCTAATAGTTATTTGACTGGAAAATTACAATGACTGCAATTCATATAGGTAATTTGGGAAAATCTGAGAAAATATTATTTGCATAATAATTTGGAACACAGTGTACAGTGGGTGAAGGAGCGCCAATTAGGAAAATTTTAGAATTCTTACAGGGGGGCCTCGAGTTGGGATTGGCAACAAGCACCCTTAAGCCCTTAACTACCGGTGCCTTATTAGTACGCATATTTGCGTACTGCCCGTTCAGTGAGGGCTGCTGCGCTGAGCCCTCACTGAACCGAGCACATGTCAGCTGATTATTACAGCTGACATGTGCCCGCAACAGCCCCGGGTGGAATCGCGATCCACCCGCTGCTGTTAACATGTTGAATGCCGCTGTCAATCTCCGACAGCGGCATTTAACGCGCGCTTCCGGGTAGCGCGTCTTAAGCCCCGCCCACCGGCGACCCTGTCACGTGATCGCGGGTCACCGATGGGTGGGCATGACAACCCAGGGTCTGCAGCAGACGCCTGTGGTTGTCATGATCTTGTCGCTATGAGCGCCACCTAGTGGTCGGCGCTCATAGCACAGGACCATTTCTGCTGCATGCCGGGGACCTGCTCGTCCCCTGTATGTAGCAGAGGCGATCGGATAGTTGCTGCTTCTAGTCTCCTATGACTATTGAAGCATGCAAAAAGTAAAAAAAAAAAGTTTTTAAAAATATAAAAAAAAATTAAAAAATATAAAAGTTTAAATCACCCCCCTTTCGCCCCATTCAAAATAAAATATATATAAAAAAAACCCTACATACACATATTTGGTATCGCCGCGTTCAGAATCGCCCGATCTATCAATATAAAAAAAGAATTAATCCGATCGGTAAACGGCGTAACGAGAAAAAAATTCTAAACGCCAGAATTACGTTTTTTGGTCGCTGCAAAATTGCAATAAAATGCAATAACGGGCGATCAAAACATCGGATCTACCCCAAATGTTATCAATAAAAACGTCAGCCCGGTGCGCAAAAAAATAAGCCATCAACCAGCCCCAGATCACGAAAAATGGAGACGCTACGGGTCTTAGAAAATGGCGCTATTTTTATTTTTTATTTTTTTACCAATTTTTGGAATTTTTTTTCACCACTTAAATATAAAAGAACCTATACATGTTTGGTGTCTATGAACTCGTAATGACTTGTAGAATAAGAAGGGCAGGTCAGTTTTAGCATTCAGTGAACGTGGTAAAAAAAATAAAAAACAACTGTGGTATTGCACTTTTTTTTGCAATTTTACTGCACTTGGAATTTTTTTCCCGTACAGGATATGGTAAAACTAGTAATGGCGTTGAAAACTCGTCCCGCAAAAAATAAGCCCTCACATGGCCATATTGACCAAAAAATAAAAACGCTATGGCTCTGGGAACAAGGGGAGCAAAAACGGAAAATGCTCCGGGGCTTAAGGGGTTAAGGTCCAAGTGTCTGCGTTGGGTGCTCTGTATAACTGTGACCTGGCCGGAAATTATTGGGTTTCTCGCTTCATAAAGGCGGTAGGTAGATCCAGGCCGGTTATCAAGACTAAATTTGTACGTTGGGACCTGAATTTAGTTCTAAAAGCGTTATCTGGGTCTCCCTTTGAGCCAATAGATTCAGCGTCCCTTAGATCTATTTCCCTCAAAACAGCGCTTCTGGTAGCCCTAACATCAGCTAGAAGGATTGGTGATATTCAGGCTCTGTCCGCGGGCCCTCCCTTCACTCAGGTCCTGGACGATAGAATAATCCTTAGAGCGGATCCAGCATACCTCCCTAAAGTAGCTTCCCTTTTCCACAGACTCCTGGAAGTAATACTACCCTCATTCTGTCCGAATCCAAGTAATCAAAAAGAAGCAGAGTTTCATGCCTTAGACGTGAGAAGATGTGTGATTTAGGTGCCTTTCAATCACCCAGCCCTTCAGGAAAGATAGTTCCTTATTTGTTTCTTACCAGGGGGTTAGGAAAGGGATCAAGGTCTCTAGATCCACCATAGCTAGATGGATCAGGGAGGCCATTACTCTTGCTTATGTGTCCAGCGGGGAGGAAGCGCCACAGGGATTGAAGGCTTACTCTACCCCGGCGGTGACAACCTCATGGGTGGAGAAGTCTGGCGTCTCGATGGAGGACATATGTAAGGCAGCTACCTGGTCTTCCCCATCTACCTTCTATAGGCACTATAGACTGGATTTGGGTGGCTCGTCTGACCTCACATTTGGGAGAAGGGTTCTCCAGGCGGTGGTCCCTCCCTAGACTTCTTCATCTCTGCAATTCTCTTGTGGTGCCGTCATGGTCGACCGATAAAGTCGTAAGTTACTTACCGGTAACGGGATTTTTCGGAGACCATGGCGGCACCCTTATATTCCCTCCCTTCACCTTATGGGAGCACTCCTCGTCTATTAATTACAACCTTCTGTCACTTAGTGGTGTTGTATAAAAATGTTATTTTTATGATTGTTTTGCTATGTCCACTAACCTGGCAGTCCTCTCAATGCTCTGTAATCCAAGCTGAGGTGAGAGGGAGGGCCGCCCCCTTTTAAACCTGTAGGTTTCCTGTCCTTGGTGGGCGGATTCCCTCTCTCGTGGTGCCGTCATGGTCTCCGAAAAATCCCATTACCGGTAAGTAACTTATGACTTTTTGTACTCTTCCAATGAATAAACTATTTTGCACCATCGTGGAGCTGAATTTTATTTCTGTTTCCCCCAATGCCTACCAGAGCGAGTGAATCCCTACACGACGTTATAAACCATTGGTCCAAATTACATTCTCTGTCCTCTTAACAAAGCAGTGTTGAGAGTTGTAAAGAATTGCTCAGAGCACCTGGGTATGAGCAGGAAGAAGGCCTTCATGTTCCGCTAGATGGACAGCCATTCTCAAGGCCTGAAATAACCAGTCCGTGTCGTAGCTTTTAGTCCTTCCTGGACAGACCTAGTTTGATCTCATGGCATGAATCCAGGGTTCCAGTTTAATGGTATCAGCCGTATGTAAAGGAGCTCATTGAAAGTTTTGTCTTGAGGGAACTAGCTGGGTCTTCCAGACTTCACATGAAGGAGCGAAGAAGAAATGTTTGATCTAAAGAAGCAGGAAACAAAAGCGCAGCTTTACATGACTAGACTGTATTCCAACTGCAAGATGCTTTATTTTGTTTTCTTCTTTTTTTTGTTCAATTTTTTTTCTACATTTCTTTTTTTTTTTTCTTTTACTTTAAAGCAGTTTGCAGTAAAACGAAAAAACTCATTATTTTAATTACATGCGGTTGCCCCATGCTAATGAAGTTTGCAACTTGCTAATGTGGGTTTCTGACTCCCTCCCTCGTTAATTAAACTTGCTCCGCTCTGTGAAAGCAGGAGGTCCCAGCCAGCAGAGCGTTACCCTGCCTGGAGCCTGGACCCAGTATGTGTGTGAAGAGCCTGCCAACTTAACTCCTTCTGTGCCAGAGGCTTTTTGTTTCCTTGGCGTGGAGGCCTAATTGTTGCCTGTGTAGTGGAATTGGCTTACAGCCTTGTTTCCTTGGTTTGTTCGGATGAGTAATCAAAGTACTAATAAAATTTCTTATAATACAGAGTATGAATCTGAGAACAAAATCTGTGTATGAAATAAGGGCAGCCTAGGCTCGTAAATAGTAAATTTTCATTTTTTTCCATTGTAAATTGATGATTTTACTTTCTTTTCTTATTTTGTATGTTGGAGATGGAGTAACTATTGTCCATTTTCTCATTGGTTTACTCATACCTCCCAACTTTTGAAGAACAGAAAGCGAGACAAAGTATGCGTCGTGGTCACACCCCAATCCACGCCCATTTACCATTTCTTTCTTACATCGCTGGAGTTGTCAGAGGGACGGTGGCAGTGAGTGATATTCAGCAGACGCCCGAGACTGCAGGGCGAAGGGCCAAATCCGGGACTGTCCGCCATATTTGGGACAGTTTGGACTAGAGATGAGCGGATGGATTCACAGGACTCTGTTCCAGCTTCCAGCTCAGTAGTACCTGGCGTCTGGATTGGACGTCACGAATTTCTTACGTTCCGGCGTCCCCATAGTTGCAGCAGCTAAAACGTTCTCATTTTTATGTAGCTTCACTATATGACATCTGGCTTTTTTGTGTCTATAAGGCTGTGTTCACACGTTGCAGAAAGTGTTTTTTTTTTGCATTCTGCAGGTTTCCACACCAAACTACACAATAACAATATTCTCTGGTTATTGCATATTTTCTGCATTTTGTAAGGCCTTTTCCCCCTTATTTAATGCGTTTTTGGTGCAGATGTGAGGCCGCGTTTTTAATGTGATCTTAATACTACAGAAAAGCTTTCATTCTTCACTTAAAGTAACTGCTCTTTTTCACATGCTTTTTTTTAGACTCCACATAAAATCCTCTAGAAATAAAAGCACCATAACCTCACAGTTCACCTGCGTCCTTATATGCACAGAGGGCGAAGTTTTCATGAAATCACATCTACTTTGCTTGGAGAGTTAAACACAGCAGAATTTACGTACAAAAACGCAGCAGAAAAAAATACAGCATTTATGCTCAGCGTTACCTTTTTATTACATTTTTATGTAAAGAAAATATAAATGACACTATTTTTTTATGCCATTTACCTATCCCTGTAAATAATCTGATCCCTGTGTTGTGTGGATAGTTATGATTACAGGAGCACCATATATGTCTGTTATTTGCTGACTTGTGATGTTTATTCTTTTTTAAAAAAGTGCATTAAAAATTACATTGTTGTAATTGTTTTTAATTATTTTTAAGTAATTTTATAGGAATAAAAAGAAATCTCTTATTCTCCCTTTAGAATCTATGTACATAGAAATACACTGTTATATAAAATGTATCTCTATGTATCAGTATGATCTCTCTATGGGGTCACAGTTTGGAATACAGATCAAGTACACAAAATTCTCCCAGTGACATCACCAATTGCTTATCTTCTTCCTTTAGCTTCTTCCTGTAATGCTAAAGGTTGTGGGTTCGAGTCCGGGAAGACTCACAAAAAAGAAAAATACAGTTTTGTAATTGCTTTTTATTAATTTTAGTAGTTTTATAGGAACAAAAAAAATTTTACTTTTTCTTCACCTCTAGTATCCAGGAAACATAAAAATACACTTATATACAATGTATCTCTATGTACATGTATAAACTGCGTCTGCGTTCGCTGCCAGCAATTCAGTTCAAGATGACCAAATTATTCTGTCTTCATCATTGTGGGCTGTGGCTTATAGTTGGAGCTGTTGTCTGCGAATATGGTGTTCATTTAATTTATGCATGAGCAGAGATGCGGCTCCACCCCCGAGGGGGGAAAACTACGACGAAGACGTCGCAGAGCAGCGAGGCCAGTTTTAGGAGTTGGGACAAAAGCCCTGACGTGGCGGGACTGAGCCTTCAAATCACGACAGTCCCGCTGAATTCTGTACAATTGGGAGCTATATGTATTGTTGGGTCCTTACCCCTGCTTGCACTAACACACAGTGGTGTTCCTACACCTGGCCTCTCCAGCAGTATTATTTTCTCCATTGCCTGCACAGTTAGGGTGAATAAAGACCTAGGTCCATCAAGTTCATCCTTTCTCTACCAATTATACATTCCCTATCGCTAGCTTACTTATAGCCCTCAAAGCCATCCATTTGTTGTGAGAAAAGCTTTGGCCCCTTCTTAAATGCTGTTTTAGTGTTTGTCATTACTATCTCTTGTGGTCGGGCATTCAACAGTCTGACTGCTCTAACTTTAAAGAAGCCTTTCCTATTTAAATGCCAGAATCACCTTTCCTTCCCTTGTAATGAATGTCCCCTGGTCCTTTTTAAGGTCTTTGGAAGGAATAAATCATGTGTAATGATGCTGTATTTGTTGTTTTTATATTAATGTGTTGTTTCAGCCAGGGCTGTGGAGTCAGAGTCCATTTTGGTGGAGTCGGTATAAAATGGACCAACTCCGACTCCTAAAATATATAATAAATTGGGTACAGTAGTTCAATGCAGTTTGTGGGGAATATTTTTGGGAAAGTTATGAAATGTCCTATAAATGTCTGTCCTATTCCTGATCTAAGGGTCTAGACTTTTAGCTGAGATGAATCCGTGCTACAGTAAATTCATCACTTAAACATGAGCCATGTATGAGGGTGTCGGAGTTAGAGTCAGTGTCATGGAAATTGAGGAGTCGGAGGTATGGCTTACCAACTCCACAGCCCTGGTTTCAGCTCCTTGCTCACTGGCAACAAGTGGCAGCCATTGCTTTTACATGTAGGTGGCAATACTCTGGTGCTATGTTACCGAAGTTGGTGGAACACATCGCAGCCATAGTCTAAGGAAGCACTATCAAAACTGAAAAAAAATCATTATAGATTGTAAGTAAAATCTTGTACCGTTTGCTACTTACACCGAAATGTTCAGGATATATTAGGGTCTGGTCCTAGATAGGTGAAAATTGACAACTAGTGTAGTCTAATTGGCTTCAAATTGATAGTATTTTGGCCGCCCATTGTATTAGTTCCATAACCCCCATAATTAGAATCCCCACTCGTAGGATGGTAAGCAGCAATGCGTCCAGGACACCCATACAACGTCTCACAAATAAACACTTGGATACATATCTGCAATAGTCACCACCTTGTGAGGTCCATTTCATGGGGCAATCCTGGAGGGAACTGCATGGTTGGGAGGTCTGCACTCATAATGGCATATTTTGGAGTTCTTTTTTTTTAGTAATGTTAAAAAAGCTAACAAAAACATGGTAAAACGTTCTCACATTAAATGGTACGCCACATACTAATAGATTCTGTTTACACAGAAGATAATAGCGTTGAACAGCAGGGAAGAAAATATGTGAAAGATGTCTCCTGCTCTCTCTATCACCTATTAACCAGAGGAATCCCTTGTGAAATCTTTTCGCTATCGCACACAACAGTTTCCTAGTGTATCTTATATGTTGTATGGTGGCGATGGGTTTTCAACACGATTACTTTTATTAGTCCTATTTCCCCCCTACTGTTTCCTTGGCACTGTCATAATACTCATCTTGTTGCGAAAAGATCTTAATCTGTCCATAGACTGCAGAGGAAAATCTTTTAACGTACTGGCCATTCATCCTGCTCATGGACTTCTATACATAGTACTGTCTATGTCTACACTGTCTCTGACGCCCTACATAACTGAGCTCAACCAAAAGATTGAAGACCCCCATACACATTAGATGGCTGTCACCAGAATAATCATTCTCCCCCATACACAGGAGCGCTCTGCTTGACCATTGGAAATCCAACATGTCGGATCCATCACGTCCCCAAGACCGTCTGTCAGGGCAGAGTTGGAAGGCCCCCGTACACATGACACTGCAGGGCGAGGTTTCTAATTTCGGAGGGTTCGGTCAAATTTAGTGTAATGCATATGTGGACCTGTTGGGTTTTTCAGCGTTTTTTGCTGCAGATTTTTATGCAAAGTCTGTGAGAAACAAGAATTCTCTGTTCAACATCTTTTTTTTTTGCTGCGTATTTTGTGCCTTGGTTGGGTTTTTGGAAAATAGAGCATGTCACTTCTTGCAGTATTTTTTCACCTGTAGGACGTAATGGGTGGTGAAAAAAATGCATCAAAATTTGCATCAGCGTTTTTTCTGTGTTTTTGAAGGCAAAATGGAATGGGGTTCTTTTTTTTCACAGAACTTTATGTACGTGCATAAATAGAGACAGAAGACCAGTGGAAAAAAAAACGCTGAAAATAACAAAAAATGCATCAAAAAACGCAGCAAAACCTGCAGAGATTAGGTTTTGCTGCAGATTTGTGATGCTGAAAAACAAAACATGTGTGAACATAGCCTTGGGCTGTGCCCCCACGATATGTTTTTTAAGCGTTTCCGCAACGGCAAAAACGCTGCAGAAGCGCTTAAAAAAAAACGCTTGGTAGAAGGCCTGCCATGTTCCCCAATAATAATCCACATGTGCTGTGCACATGCTGCGGAAATTTCCGCTGCGGATTATCATTGCGGAAAAAAACGCAGCACTACCAATTATTTTACGGAAGCGCTGCGTTTTCGCCGCCATTGACTTGCATTGGAACGCACGACATCCGCATCACTGCATCTGTACATGCAGAATCCATGCGTTTCATTGTGCGGATGGTACCTGGGTTTGGAGAAGAGGAGACTCTCCTCCAACCCGGGTACCGTAGTACCTGTAGTTAAAAAAAGAATTAAAATAAAAAAAAACATTATACTTATCTTCTGATGGCCCCCGGTCTCATCAGCGATGCTTCCTGGTTCCCCGGCGGTTCGCATTGGTGTAAAAAGACCTTCCATGATGTAATTTAGTCATGTGACAGGTCACGCGACCGCTGACGTCATGGAAGGTCCTTTTTACTTTACCGGTACCCGCCACGGAGTCAGCAGTTACGCCAGGAGCAGAGCAGGGGCAATCAGAAGGTGAGTATTAGGTTATTTTTTACGTCCTAATTCTTTTTTTTTTTTACATTATGTTGGTCACACAATATAAATCCATGCCGGTTGCTAAAATCACTTGGAAAAGCGCTTGACAAAAGCATGCGAAATCGCATGCTAAAATGCTTGACACACACTTGTCCCTGGCAGAAAAAATGCATGTAAAATGCGCTTGCGTTTTTTCTGCCAGTGAGATGCAGAAACGCTCAGGAAAAATCCGGAGCATTTCTGCATCATGGGCACATATCCTTAGGGTATGTGCCAGGGCTGTGGAGTCGGAGTCTGTATAAAATGGACCGACTCCGACTCCTACAATATACACTGCTCAAAAAAATAAAGGGAACACTCAAATAACACATCCTAGATCTGAATGAATGAAATATTCTCATTGAATACTTGGTTCTGTACAAAGTTGAATGTGCTGACAACAAAATCACACAAAAATCATCAATGGAAATCAAATTTAATAACCAATGGAGGCCTGAATTTGGAGTCACTCCCAAAATTAAAGTGGACAAACACACTACCGGCTGATCTAACTTTGATGTAATGTCCTTAAAACAAGTCAAAATGAGGCTCAGTATTGTGTGTGGCCTCCATGTGCCTGTATGACCTCCCTACAACGCCTGGGCATGCTCCTGATGAGGTTGCAGATGGTCTCCTGTGGGATCTCCTCCCAGACCTGGACTAAAGCATCCGCCAACTCCTGGACAGTCTGTGGTGCAACGTGACGTTGGTGGATGGAGCGAGACATGATGTCCCAGATGTGCTCAATCGGATTCAGGTCTGGGGAACGGACGGGCCAGTCCATAGCTTCAATGCCTTCATCTTACAGGAACTGCTGACACACTCCAGCCACATGAGGTCTGGCATTGTCCTGCATTAGGAGGAACCCAGGGCCAACTGCACCAGCATATGCTCTCACAACGGGTCTGAGGATCTCATCTCGGTATCTAATGACAGTCAGGCTATCTCTGCCGAGCACATGGAGGGCTGTGCGGCCCTCCAAAGAAATGTCAACCCACACCATTACTGACCCACTGCCAAACAGGTCATGCTGAAGGATGTTGCAGGCAGCAGATCAGCCACTTGCAAGGCCGACCAGTTTCCTACAGGTCCTTCACCCAGACCGTAAGGTTCAGAGGTGCTCACACCTCCAGAGCCAGACAATTATGAACAACTCTGTTACCCTTTTAACTCCAGCTGAATCTCTTGGATTAGAGGATGGGAAAGACTGATCCTGCCCATCACTTACCAGTCATTCAAAGTTCTTAGCATCCCCATGAATACACCTCACATCGACCACCTTCCCCAGAACTTTCACGTGTGGAAGTGTGGCCCCTATCAGGGTCACCAGAACTCCAGACAATAGGACACTATTCATAGTCACCCGGCACACCTGAGGCCCCTCGCTAGGGGCTGTAGGGAGGATAGGCGAAGTAGGAGCAGCGCAGGCCTATGCTACAGTCAATCGGCTCCGAGGTCAGAGGACAGTTGGCAGCAGATGCCACCTTGCAGCCTGTCTACACTGGACAATTCCTGCCATAAAGCATATTTGTCACTGTGTAAATTATATGTTCATTATTTAGCTCCACAAAAAGCCATCTATCTATTATAATATACCAAGTAGATTACCGTATATAAATATTTTTTCATTTCTTTGACTAATTTCTCTGATATTTGATTGCATGCCTCTTTTATAATGTTTTCTGTACTTTTTGTTCCAGATAGTTTTTCTTTCTGTTTTAAAAACTAAGCTTTCAATTTTAGAATGATGGCTAACATCTCTAATCAGTGAATAGCTTCATTGAATATATTCAGACTTTTCAGGACTATTCAAACTATAAATTATTTTATTTTATTGCTCCACTATAGAAATAATTCAAATTAAAGGGCTGAATAAGGATTTCAGAAAAGGGTGTTTCTTCTAAATACTGTGTGTCACGATTATCGCAGACCATGAAGGTCACGCCGAACCACTCTGCTGCTCCCTATCGTCTGTACAATTACATGATTGGCTGACGATCAATGTATGAGGCCGCAGGCTGTTTGCATTAACAGGCTAGTCATTGGAAAACTAACAGTGAGCGTATGATGTATACACCTTCGGATTCCAACACATGGAATATATATATATACCCCCGTCCGATCACTGCTAACTTCACGATAACCAAAGAAAGATCATTAGCTGCCACCACCAGTCGGGTTTTATACAGGCTGACTGGACGCCTGGTTCTGGTAACATGTGGCTTCGAGGTGCAGTTTACAGAACACAAGGAACAGAACTATTAAATTTTATGTTTAATCCATAACGATAGGCAGTGTTAATAAAAAATATACAAAAGATTTTACAATAGGGACAAAACAATACAGAATATACTGTTACATAAAATAAAAGGATAAACCAAGAAAACTTACTAGACCTCTTATCACAGCTTTGGCTTCAGGTATATGGAGGGAGGCTTCTCCAGAAAAACGGACAGAACCTACAGTGAACTGTGCCTCCAAGTACTGACACGCCTAAAGTTGGCATTTGCCTTTTATTAGCTCTTAAGTTACCCCACACCCCCTCCCATCCTTACTCCTGCAGGGTTGGACTTTTCAGTCTCAGAAAATTATGAGATTCCCTAAATTGACTATATCTTTGCTTCGGAACGTCGCATGTGCTCGATATCGACGTCATCTTTTGTATCATGATTTTAGCTTTACATAGAAACCAAATATGTCAGGTGTAGCCATGTGTATCAATTGACATGATTCTGGTCATCATGCAGCAACTTGAAACAGTGCTTTGCATTCTCCACTTCATCATGTTTCCGAAAATAATTTTCCTATCTATTGGATCGAAGCAGTTCATGCAAACTTCCCTTATTATTTTTCTAATAAGCACACAAAGACATTCCAGAAACTTAGTTCTAAAGTGCTTATCTTGGTCGTAAATCACCTCCACATTCCTGAAGCCTTCACATCTGTTCAGCCATTGGAGTATGTTTGTGTTACCAAATTCCAAAGGAGGGGGGCAGCTACATAGAAGAAGAGTGTAAGCTCTTCTCTCATCTCTGGAAGCATTTTACTTTTTTCTATGACACCGTGCCACAACTGTTCACATAGTATGTGTGGTATTGTAGAGTTAAGCAAAGAGGTTGTTAGACTAGAGCACGATGAACCTGCAACATCCCTGGATCCTCTTCACATTAGTACGCCCCGCTAGATCATGTGTGCATTGTCCTGCAACATACTAATCAGAACAGGTGCTAGTCATAGTCCACAGACTATCAACATGGTCATTGGAAATCCTTTTTTTCAACTCTACAGCTCAGCCCTATTCCTTTTAAGGGGTTGTCTAGCTGCCCAACAATCATTAATGAGCTTAAAGAAGTTAATTGTAAACAGTATCCTACTATTGTAGTTCAATAACGCCAAGTGAAATGATTTTTCTGTAGCTGACTTTCTCCCAGATTCCTATAGTTTTACTTCTGGCCCTGTGCTAAGTATAAGATCATTATTCCTTTGTCGGCACATGACCAGAGCTGTGGAGAAGTTGGCTGGCTGACTGCTCGTTCTAGTAGCTAATACAGCCCCCTACTCAGTTATTGCATAGACCAGGTGTTCCAAACCTGCAGCTCCAGATCCATATGTGGTTCGCGGGCCCATGATGTGTGGCTCGTGGCTGTCTGCCAGCTTGGTACATTAGCGCCAGTCCAGCAAACATCTATGAAGAGCAGGTCACCAGATGGGGACTTTTCTGAGTAGCCCTGCATGGAAGAGGAGATTTGGATGCTCATATCTGTGTAGGGGTGGGGGAATAATGCTACCAGCTAGAGAAATGAGTATGTTTGATGTAAGAATATTCAATGGGTGTAAAGTGGGCACTCCAGGATGCAAGTATCCTGCCTATAAGGAAAGGGGCACGAGGTCACAATGTGTTTTTTGTGGGGAAGCTTTGGCTGTCTTTATACCAGGTTTTTGGTGTCACTACTGTGCAAGGAAGGGGCGCTGAATGTAGCTCGTGACCATCTCTTAGAGCTGAATGTGGCTTTCACGGCAAGAAAGTTTGGGAACTACTGGCATAGACAAAGAAGGGTTTAACTATTGAATCGAGCAGTCAGCCAGCACCTTTCCGATAAACTTCTACCCAGGATTGGGAAGCTCTGAAGTTTGCTACCTGGCCGCCTGGCATTATTAAACTATATTAGTAAATTATGCACCTTACTCTTTATGATTTATTAATGTTTTCTTCTTTTTTTTTTTTTTTTGGCTGAAGGACCCTTTTTATGCTGATCCGCAGTACAACACGTAACCACTGACCAGTGTGGTGCTGACTCTGGATGGCAGCTGACATGTCTGTCTGATGCTGAGCAGCTCATCTACGTACTACTAGGACTACTTGAGTGTTTAGAAATCTATGTTGATGTGCTACCCCTATGTCATTGGCTATTGTGTTTAAAATGATTTATGTATCATCTATTGGAGTCTTTTATTTTAATACCTTTACATCGCTGATCCGCTCAGTATTGAGGTCCGCAAGGTTGCTTCACTTGCTGGAGTTATAGTCCTGTTGAAGCTTTAGGGGCTAAAACTATAAAAACAAAGCAATTGGTAGGTGTAGGAAAAAAAACAAAACCTGAATACAATTATTAAAGCCTGTATTAGTTTCGATCAGAACGCAGTGGCTTAATATTGGACATTAATCACTGTTGGCTGCGCGTTGCTGGCCCTGAGTGAGCCCCGGCTCCATAGCTCGCTGGTGTCACATAGAGGCTTCCTAATGCTTCATTTAAAAGCTCTCTTCTCTAATTCATCAAAGGCCGGCAGATTCACTCTGGAGACAGCAGGCAAATTACTTCTGCTTCAGTTCCGCTAACCTTGGCCACACCAAAAAGACCATTGCTGGTCCGGGCCTGCATCTGCAGTGAAGGTTAAATGTGCCAGGAGTGGTGGTGTTAGGCTTCATATTTCTGTATATTGATGCTGTGACGAGTGCGGGGACTGTCAGATATAACACTGCATGTTACAATTATTTAGTATCTCTTCCTTACAGAGAGATTTTTTGATTTAATATGAAGTTATACTGAGTGTATTGTTCTAACTTTTTAAAATGAACATTATATACTGGCATGCAGTCAAACCAGTACCCTGAGGGGTTTCTAGTTAGTCCTTTCACGCAGCATTTTTGCCCACATTCGTTGGTCCCATCTCCGGCATGTGTCTAAACCCCCGCCCCCCCCCCCCCCCAACAAAACCGTATTTGGACATGTGTGCCAATGGAGCCATAGGCTGTAATGGTGCAGACAAAGTCCAAGTGCACTCTGACGTGCATGATTTTCGGGCATATACGCCTACTAGAAGCGGAAATCCAGGCGTAGTAGACTGTGTCTGTGTGTCCGCCTCTAGTAGACATATACACCCGAAAATGATGCATCACAGAGGGCACGTTGACTTTGTCAGCACCATTATAGTCTATGGCCCCATTGGCGAATCTTGTTTTTCTGGGGGTCATTACGTAAGCCCCGACGGGACCACCGAACGTGTGACAAAGCGCAGAGTGACAGGGCACTTCATACCTGGAAGACCTCCTCTCCCCCATTCATGAGAAACAAAGTTAAACAATACAATTCTATATATCTTCTAAGGTTGGTGGTGCAAGACTGTTCAGTCTACTGATTGGCTGCAGTGGACACATGTTATAATCATAATCACTGCTGCAGCCTGTCAGCAAAATTGTTGGGGATCATCAGAGAGGGCCTCACTGGAGGGGCTATGACTTCAGTAGGTAGATAATGCTTAGTTTTTATTTTAAACCTTGAAGGGGTTTCCACTACCCGGACCACCTCGTCTCGTTTGCACCAGTGAAATAACAACATTTATACTCACTTCCAGTGTCGGCGCCATTCCAGCGGTGTCTGCGCTCACTGTCCCGGATCTTGCGTGATGTTTTGTCAAACGAGCCCTGCTCCCAATCAGCGCTAGCTTCACTGTTCCCACCTTCGGATGAATAAGACATAAAGAGGAAGTCAGAGCTTATACCTTATTACCGTTGGAACGGTGCTGGCACCGGATGTCAATATGTGTTGTTATTTTATTAGTGCAATCATGCTGATTGAGTTGGGGTTGTCCGAGTAGTGGTAGTACTGTTGCCATGTAGGTGTGTTCTAGGTCTCCAACAATACTTAGGTAGATGGTACACGCCAAAGTAACATCTCCATGAGTACCAAGACTCTGTTCTGAGTTCTGATGCTCACATTCTTCCTGTGACTGTGGACAGGGGAAAACATGACCACTCTGACCGATCTGTGGCTATGTGGTCTGACACCTTAATATCATTGCTCGAAGTAACTTTCTCAGTTTTTGCTTCAGTAGCACTTCTGTGGGGTAGGACAAGACTTGTCTCAGTGAGCCTTGGGAGACCCATGACTCTGTTGCAGGTTGTCCTCTCTTGGACCACTTTTGGTAAGTACTAACCATTCACTGGCTCCCATGAACACCTCTCAAGACCTCTGCCGTTTTGAAGATGACCCAGTCATCTAGTCGGCACTAGTGAACGTTTCTGAGGTCTGCTTGTCCATTTTTCCTGCTTCTAACACATCAAACTGGATAACTGACTGCTCACTTGCTGCCTAATATATCCCATCCCTCGACCGGCACCATTGTGATGAGATAATCCATGCTGTTCTGTTCACCTGTCGGTGGTTTTACTTTTCTGGCAGATGGGTGCATGTCTCCTCTGTTCACTGGATACTGTGCAGATATTGCGGTCTCTTTCCTTCTTCTGTCGCCATTTTGCTCAGCACTCTCTTGTCTCCAGCTTCTCCTGAGTGAAACAGGTTGCAGCATTTTACAGCTGACAGAAATGAGTGAGAAGGTGATAAAACAGAAAGTGTATAAATATTAATAGTGTGTTAAATTGGATGTATGTATACAGCAGATTTGTTTTTCTTTTTAATTAGCAAGACATTACCACCAGCATCACTTTACATATGCAGCCCTCATTTATAGAGCGGATAACAAACTAAACCTTGTATTTATTGTGGCTTTACTGCCGCCAGCATCTCCAGATTCATGTTGTGTAACCCCCTGCGTCTTGTGTACTTACAAACATCTAGTCCGACAGTGTTCTTGTATCTTACGCATCCGACACTATGAATACATTTTGTAGGCCTTCTCTCAGATGTAGAGATGACAAATATATGAGTGTTATTTATCTCAGTGCCTAATAAACCTTCCCCAGGCCGGGGCACAGTGCTGCCGAGCATTGTGTTGTGATGGATCTCCAACTGATCGTTTTTAGCCAAGTTGAATAGACAAGAAGACCGCTCTGATCTACCCATCAGTCAGTGGCACCAACGATGGGACCAAATATGTTTTTTTTTATTAATCATTTTGAGGATTCCTGAGTTAGTTTTCTCCACTGCCTCCTAATGGACAAGATGTCTGTGGCAGCCAGGCTTGTGACTTTGCAGCATGCTGTAAACTGATGCTACCTAACATATGGCATATATCTATGTACTCTTGAAAGGGAGTGTACGTGTATACATGGAGATTTTTGGGTGGCAAGTGATGGATTTGAACTTATACCTGGTTATACCTTGCATTGAGTTATACCTGCAGATGAGAAATACACAGAGCTGTATGCCATCTTGTAGACTGCAGCTGTATCTCGATAGCTTAAATGGGTTTTCTGGTCAGGATATATTGATGATATATCCATGTATTAGGTCATCAGTATCATATCAGTGGGGATCCAACACCAAGCACCACCATCTGTCAGCTCTTAGGAGCACCAGTGGTGGACAGATGGATGGGAACTGCACTGCACCCTCTGTGTAATGGCTGCTCCCAGGTACAGCTCTGATTCAGGCTATATCCTGCAGTAGCTGGCAGCAGTTCATCTCTGTTCCATGTGTTTACATCCGGCCTCCACTAGAGCTTTCGAACAGTTCATTGGCGGGTCCTCCTTTTTATCTGACCAGAAAATCCTATTTAAAGGGATTATCCAGTGCTTCATACATCAGGAGGTGAGAGGTGGTTCTGGTGTGGCATCAATCAGTCACTTGTCAGGTATCGTCAAGTATCATGCTTATGTCCCATTTTAATTAATGGTGCAAGTTCTCAATTCTTGGCAAGCAACTGATTGATGCAATATCAGTAGCGCTTCTCATCCCTCAATGCGGAAAAGTGCTGGCTGTTCTTTGTCAGAATTGTGTACATCAAAATATAGGGCCCGATACAGCAAATTTTTCATTCCGGGACTCTGGCATAAAAGCTTTGAAAAAGTTGCAAAATGTAGGCACAACTTAGAGTTGTGCCAACATTTTGTGCCTTTTGGCTTTATCACACCAGTTCATTCTAGTTCTGCAAAGATAGGCGGAGCTGGGGCAGGGTTTTGGCATGACGCCTCAGCTCATCTAATTCATGACGAGCTGTAATGTTCCCTACACCAGAAATCTCACTCCAGTCCCTGACGTAGCGCATGGGGACGCACGCCACTTGTCAGACACTCCAGATTCATGAAGAGGCGTGCATCACTTCATGAATCAGAAGCTTCTGACTCCAGCACACCCCCTCATCAAGACTAGCGTGAACAACACCATGCGAAATGGATCCGGCCCATAGTGTGGCACCATGTTGGCCTAAGAAATCCATGTGATATTGTTGAAAAAACCAAAATATTATGGCTTCTCTGGCTAGCCAGAAAAATTACGGTATATTTGAAAACTTTTGGAGGCCCCTTCAATGGCCAGGTTTACAAACTCCAATTAGCCAGTGAAGGTTTCACTCCTGTATTACTTCACACAGTTATTATTCATGCTCAAAATATTAAGAAATTTGGTGGAACCCAGTCGAACTTAACTATAAGTCATTGGTGTCAGCATTTTCTTTCACAGCATCATAGTGTCTGTTATAAATGGAAGCCATGATGCCAGTGTGAACATACCCTAGGGCTCCGTTCACCTCTGCAGGTGGAATCCTTTGCATATCTATTTCTCTCTGCCTTGCTGATTAGAAATGACTGACCCGAATAGTTGAAATCAATGGCCTTTGCCCCATCATACAGAGACATTTTGCTATCAATATTTATTTTAGGCACCAGTCATTCTCCATTTACGATGCACCCACTCTGACCATTTTGGTCCCTTTTGGTGTGAAACAGATTCCCGCTAGATCAATCTCCCTCCAAGTTGGAGGAAGTTAAAATGACACATGCGACTGAAACGACATGGTTTCTCTTATCTTTGTGTGATAAACACTTTTAGCCACCATTGAGCCCCTAAATATATCCTGTACTGGTGTCTGTTTTTATTTAAAGATACAGATGTGGAGCCAGGTTCTCCCTGGGGCATGCATCCTCACTATATTTTCATCCTTTTTGCATGCCTCATGTTTTGTGTTATGAAATACGTCCAATTGATCCCTGATATATACAGTGGGTACGGAAAGTATTCAGATCCCTTTACATTTTTCACTCTTTGTTTCATTGCAGCCATTTGGTAAATTCTAATAAGTTCATTCAATCTACAGAAATGTAGATTTTTTTGCAAATTTATTAAAAAAGAAAAACTGAAATATCACATGGTCATAAGTATTCAGACCCTTTGCTCAGACACTCATATTTACGTCACATGCTGTCCATTTCCTTGTGATCCTCCTTGAGATGGTTCTACTCCTTCATTGGAGTCCAGCTGTGTTTAATTAAACTGATAGGACATGATTTGGAAAGGCACACACCTGTCTATATAAGACCTCACAGCTCAAAGTGCATGTCAGACCAAATGAGAATCATGAGCTCAAAGGAACTGCCCAAGGAGCTCAGAGACAGAATTGTGGCAAGGCACAGATCTGGCCAAGAATTTCTTCAGTACTCAAGGTTCCTAAGAGCACAGTGGCCTCCATAATCCTTAAATGGAAGAATTTTGAGACCACCAGAAGTCTTCCTAGACATAGCCGTTCAGCCGAACTGAGCAATCGTGGGAGAAGAGCCTTGGTGAGAGAGGTAAAGAAGAACCCCAAGATCACTGTGGCTGAGCTCCAGAGATGCAGTAGGGAGATGGGAGAAAGTTCCACAAAGTCAATCATCACTGCAGCCCTCCACCAGTCGGGCATTTATGGCAGAGTGGCCCGACGGAAGCCTCTCCTCAGTGCAAGACATATGAAAGCTCGCATAGAGTTTGCTCAAAAACACATGAAGGACCACCCAGACTATGAGAAATAAGATTCTCTGGTCTGATGAGACGAAGATAGCACTTTTTGGTGATAAATCTAAGTGGTATGTGTGGAGAAAACCAGGCACTGCTCATCACCTGCCCAATACAATCCCAACAGTGAAACATGGTGGTGGCAGCATCATGTATGGGGGTGTTTTTCAGCTGCAGGAACAGGACGACTGGTTGCAATTGAAGGAAACTTGAATGCGGCCAAGTACAGAGATATCCTGAATGAAAACCTCTTCCAGAGTGCTCTGGACCTAAAACTTGGCCGAAGGTTCCCCTTCCAACAAGACAATGACCCTAAGCACACAACTAAAATAACAAAGGAATGGCTTCAGAACAACTCGGTGACCATTCTTGACTGGCCCAGCCAGAGCCCTGACCTAAACCCAACTGAGCATCTCTGGAGAGACCTGAAAATGGCTGTCCACCAACGTGCACCATCCAACCTGACGGAACTGGAGAGGATCTGCAAGGAAGAATGGCAGAGGATCCCCAAATCCAGGTGTGAAAAACTTGTTGCATCATTCCCAAGAAGACTCATGGCTGTACTAGCTCAAAAGGGTGCTTCTACTCAATACTGAGCAAAGGGTCTGAATACTTATGACCATGTGATATTTCTGTTTTTCTTTTTTAATAAATTTGCAAAAATTTCTACATTTCTGTTCTTTTCAGTCAAGATGGGGTGCAGAGTGTACTTTAATGAGAAAACAAATGAACTTTTTAGAATTTACCAAATGGCTGCAATGAAACAAAGAGTGAAAAATTTAAAGGGGTCTGAATACTTTCCGTACCCACTGTACATTACTGTCAAGACAAATGTTTCCTCCAGGTAACACCCTTCACTGTGCGGAGTTCTGTAGTAGTGGGAGTGTATTTATCTGTGGGATTGATTCATGTGCTGCCTGAAATCTCTCCTTCACACCTCTTCCACGTTGGTACACTTTATTTTCAGCCTCCTGGTAGATGAAGCTTGAGTCAGTTGGGTGGCTGACATGATGTAGGCTGCTTCTGTGCACACTTCTGAATGCCATCTCTGTGAGGAGACTGCCCACTGCCAGTGTGCGTCTGTCACTCAGCCCCGGTGTGACAATAAGTCAGCCCACATTTTACAGGCTGCTACTGAAGCTTTACGCCTTGATATAGTGGAGTGATACCAAGGAGCCGGCTATGTGAAATTATTGCTGCTTACTTAGTTCTGCAAGCAAAGCACATATCTGTCTTTGTTTAAATACAGTTGTACTGTTGGCAAATCAGACGAACGCCACTTTAAAGGTAAATTGTATAACCCCACTCACACCACAGATTGGCAGCTTTCTGTGTACACTGTGCAAAAATGCAAAGTAAGAGTTGCAATAGTTAAAAATGCTGGTCCCAGCGGTCAGATCCCAACGATCATACGTTTATCACCTATCCTAATGATTGGTAATAAGTGGTCTTCATTGGATTATCCCTTTAAGAAATTAAACTATAGGCCACATTTTAATGGAGCTCTAACCGTTTAAGACATTTAGGAGGAAATTATTGTTGCTTTTTTTTAAGAGCAAAAATAAAGCGTCTGAAATAAAATAAATCTAAGCTGTGGAGCGCAGATGATTGTTACATGGTGGAACTGTTTATGTATGCATTCATTTAGATGTATTGATGTGCTGGTAAGCTCGCCGGGTGTGAAAAATACAAATAAAACAGGTACGCGGGGCATATCTCCTCGAGTGTGAAACCCTATCTTAGAGATATCGCTTATTATGTAGACAAGAGGTTATTTTATGTAAATTACCGTTGGCGACATCAATATTCTCTGTTCCTCGTAGTCACGGTGCAGAGGCACATTGTCACCATGTGCTCGGAGTTTAACACCCCTCATTTCTTCCGTACTGTAACTGGCACATGCCCCAGCTAAAGGTTTCTTTTTTTTGGTGTTATCTTGAGATGTGCTAAGTCTGGAACAGATCACTGCTCTTTAATGAAGGGCGTGAATATATTTTCTTCAAATGCCATTGAAGTCAATTTAAATCAAAACTGATAAAAGTCAAAGTCGGCTTTAATAACTGCACAAATACTATAGATTTGCCACAAGTAATCAGCTCCCGTCACAATGGCCAGAAATTCCTGCATAACCTGCCTCTATTATAATATGAGCGGCTCAACAGGGTTCTGTATTTAGACTTATTTTGACAGAATAGGCTGACACTTAGATTTCAAGACACATTACAGTGACGTGGAATTTTTCTTTTTTTCCCGAGTTTAATATAGACCAGGATCTGATCTACTGGAAGAGGAGAAATGTAGAACTATGTTATAAATGAAAACGAGATATTCTGTGATGAATGTATACGCTGAATTTTATCTGTTGAGGGAGGGATAATTAAAATAAATTGTTCCACGTGCTCATCCAATGAGTGATATATGCATAAAATATAAGGAGAGCAGCCAACACAATAGAACCACCTGCCTAATATTGTCTTGCCAAAAAGCTATATTGTGAGTTGTGACCTCTATGGATCACACTTGCTTTTCCATCACGTCCCACAAATGCTCAATCAGATTGCAGTTTTGAGGCTAAATAATCCCCTTGAACTCTTTGTCCTCAAACCATTCCTTGCCATGGAGCAGTGAACATGTTCTGTAACAATTTTTAAAGGGGTTCTCCCACAAAGTTAATTTTAATCAATAGATCTTGGAATAATAATAATTTTCACAATTGGATGTGTTGAAAAATAATGTCCCTGTGCTGAGATAATCTTATAAGTGTGCCCCTGTTGTGTACTGTGTAATGGCTGTGTCTGACTGTGCAGGAACATGGGCTGTTCATACCACAGCTCCTGGGTAAGGGAGGAAGGAAAAAAGTATACAGACAGGACAGTAGAGGATCACAGCTGATTCTTTGAGGTAAAACATTGTTTAAAAACAGGCAGTGAAATGTTTTACCTCACAGAAAGAATCAGCTGCGATCCTATGCTGTAATATCTGTATACTCTTTCTTCCTCCTCTGCCCAGGAGCTGTGGTATGATCAGACCATGTTCCTGTATGATCAGACACAGCCATTACACAGTACACAGCAGGGCACATTTATAAGATTATCTCAGCACAGGAACATTTTATTTAAACACATCCAATTGTGGATATTATTATTATTCCAAGTTCTATTGATTGAAATGAACTAGGTTTGTGGGAAAACACCTTTAAGTACCGTATATACTCGAGTATAAGCTGACCCGAATATAAGCCGAGCCACCTAATTTTACCACAAAAATCTGGTAAAACTTATTGACTCGAGTATAAGTCTAGGGTGGGAAATGCAGCAGCTACTGGTAAATTTCTCCATCCTGGTATGCATGGCCCCCCTCATCTCCAATCCTGGTATGCATGGCCCCCTCATTCCCAATCCTGGTATGCATGGCCCCCTCATTCCCAATCCTGGTATGCATGGCCCCCTCATCCCCAATCCTGGTATGCATGGCCTCCTCATCCCCAATCCTGGTATACATGGCTCCCTCATCCCCAATCCTGGTATGCATGGCCCCCTCATCCCCAATCCTGGTATATATGGCCCACATCACTGCACACATGAAAAAAAAACACACTTCTACTCACCTTCCTCCCTTCTGCTCCAGCGCTGTGTCCTGTTCTCAGCTGATCTCAGCATCTGAGCAGCGTATGACGTCACTGCCATGCGCCCTCAGATGCCGAGGTGAGATGCGGGGATATTCACTCCTCTCCACGCCGGGACCATGGGCGTGGAGAGGAGTGAATATCTATGTTCTTTAATAGCGGGCACACAGTGTCAGCAGTGCCGCTGCTCCTGCAGCGGCTTAGCGATCCTCCGTGCCCGCTACTAAAGAGAATAAATATTCACTATTCTCCACGCCCATGGGAGTGGGGAGGAGTGAGTGTTCATACTCTCTAATAGCGGGCATGGAGGATCGCTGCGCTGCTGACACTGTGCGCCCGCTATTAAAGAAATAAATATTCACTCCTCTCCACTCCCATGGGCGTGGAGAAGAGTAAATATTTATTTCCCTTTAGCAGTGGGCACACGTGGTAGCTGCAGCAGCGGCTATTGTGTGTGCCCCACTCCTCCGCCGGCGCAAACCCCCACCACCACCACCACTATCCACCACTGGAATGTATATACTATATAAGGTATATACCTGAGTATAAGCCGAGTGGGGCTTTTTCAGCCTAAAAAATGTGCTGAAAAAGTCTGCTTATAGTCGAGTATATATGGTAGGTTGTATGGGTCAAAGTAAGACAAAGCGCACACCCCATGTATGGCCACAATCCATATGGATGCTTAGTCATCCATCCACCATGTTGCTAAAAAGAAAAGCAGAAAAGAATATTACACAATATACAGGTTTTTTTTTTTTGCAGTGACAACTGTATAGGAAATCACTGTCTGCGGCACTTTCCTATGCAGTTTTAGGCCTCATCCTGACGTCCATGATTTTTCATGTACACAAAAAAACAGTCCAATAGTCATTCGTGTTTGGATCTGTTTTTGTCAATCTTTCACCAGCGATTTTTCACGAATGAAAAAAAATAAATTGCAAACCTTCTCCTGCTCATTACAATACTAATCACAGACTGCACATTGATGCCATCCGTGTGTTGCCCGTGATTTTCATGGACCAACTGACTTGTATGGTTAGTATTGATTCATGACTCGAATAAAAAACCGACATGTCTCTGTGATTTATTTTTGTTTTGTGGACCCACGGTCTGTAAAAAACGGATTTATGAATAGCAGCATAGACTTTAGTCTATTTATTTTACTCAGTTATGTAGCGGCTGGTGTTGGTAAGGCTGGTTTCTTTTCTGTGATGTTTTTTGAATTTTTTTACTTTTCTATGAGCCGTTTTTAGTTTCAGTGTTTGGCTATGTTCACACATGTTGGTTTTTTTCAGCGTTTTTTGCTGCAGATTTTTATGCAAATTTTCAGCAGCTTTTTGCAGTACCAGCAAAGTCTATGAGAAACCAGAATTTTCTGTTCGCACATCATGTTTTTTTGTGCCTTGGTTGGGTTTTTGGAAAATAGAGCATGTCACTTCTTTCAGCGTTTTTTCGCCCATAGGAAGTATTGGGTTGTGAAAAAAACGCTGAAAAACTGCATCAAAATGGCAAAATAGAATGTGGTTCTTTTTTTTCCACACAACTTTATGTATATGCATAAAAAGAGACAGAAGGACAGTGAAAAAAAACGCAGCAAAACCTGTGTTTTTGATGCAGCTGATTTCCTGCCGCAGATTTGTGACACTGAAAAACCCAACTTGTGTGAATATAGCCTTAGGACTCGCAAATATGAGGACCCTTGATGTGGGTTGCGATTTTGCGTATTTTGGCCAAAATATCAACCACTACCTCGTGTAATGTATTTATCTTATACATTATTTTTCATCTTTTTATTGCACATTTTTCCATTTTGCAGGATGCATCCAGGCCCTTTAGTGTTGGTTGGGTGAATTGATGCGTCTGTCTTGTTGGGTGTACTCATATAGTGCTGAGCAGCTCGCCTAATCTAATAGCATGGGCGTCATCAATAGGCCATCTACATAATCCAAGTACCTTCGATTTACCCAGTAAAGCATTGCCTAGACTAGAGCATCACATTCTTTCCGCCTGCCCTCTTTCCAAAGTGCATTCTGGCTATATTTCCTTCCATATTAAGTACACAAATGCATTGGCCGTCCGCATAGTGTAAAACAAAACTTGATTCATCAGGCAAGGCCACCTTCTTCCATTACTCAATGGTCCAGTTCTGAGGGTCAGCCCCATTATTTCGGCTTGAGTTCTGATGGGTCTGTGACCAGCTGCCATGCAATGTGCTGAATGAACAGCTCTTTATCATAGCCAGAATGAACTTTTTCCGCATATTGTAGTCTTGTGTAGGCTCAGACCAGACAGGCTAGCCTCCGCTTCCAATGAACCTTGGAGGTCCTGTTGCAGGTTTTATACAGGTAACAGAAAGCAACAGCGGAGACACGGGCAGAACAACCGTATATATCATTTATTTAACAAACTAATATAAATTATAAAACATGTATTATGCGGTAACAATTTCTTTACAATGTTTGACAGTAAAATAGGCAAGAAATCACACAACAGAATAAATGATAAGAATACACTAGAATTCAGGGACTGGTAGTTTAAATTGCTCTACTGAGGGGGAGGGGAACTAGATTGTCATTCACTATACTGGCAGTACTCTGCTCCTGCCACAAATTGTTGCCCATTTCCCCGTCACACTCTATCCACTTTTGCGATGCCGCTCTGGCGTCTGCTGGTCTCTGTCGGACTATTATCTCTCCCTCTATATGTGCCCTGTACCGCACGTCTATGCCAGAGGTAACGGCCCGCCACAAATCTCCAATCGGACACCTCCAGAATTTCTGCAACGTCCTGTCACTGGTGCTCACGTCTGAAAACCGTGCAGCCGTACCCTGCTCCCGTCCTGTTGACTGACGTCACTGGGGTGAGGAACCTTGACTGGCGTCGCTTGAGTCTTTGGGGCTTGGCCGTCGATGTCTGAGCTGGGCTGTTGCGCGGCACTTCTTTTCCTGACAGAAGCTCTGGACGCTACTGCGACTTCTCTAGTCTCTCTCCCTGGCGCCAAAATCACCTTGGACCTTGCGCACTCTCTGTTTATCTCCTGAACTGTTTTCCCTGACGACACTCAACCTGGAGTTCTGATTAATCTCGTCCCCTCTGCTATTTTTCTTCCAGGGCTGTGGAGTTGGTAAGCCAAACCTCCGACTAGACTCCAACTCTGACTCCTCAATTTCCATGACACCGACTCCAACTCCGACTCCACGACTCCGACTCCCTCATTCATGGCTGATGTTTAAGTGATAAATTTACTTTAGCACCGATTCATCTCCACAGCCCTGCATCACTACTAAGCATGTACATAAAGTGCAGCGCAGATTCATCTCAGCTAGAAGTCTAGACCCTTAGATCAGGAATAGGACAGACATTTATAGGACATTTCATAACTTTCCCAAATTCTTATGAAAAAATATTCCCCACAAACTGCATTGAACTACTGTACCCAATTTATTATATATTTTAGGAGTCGGAGTCTGTCCATTTTATACCGACTCCACCAAAATAGACACCGTCTCCACGACTCAGACTCCACAGCCCTGGTTTCTTCGCTGTTCTGGTTCCACTGTGTTTTGTCTCCTTACACAGGGTCCCTTATTTTGTCTTTTCTTGGATCACTTTTCGTAGGTAATGACCACTGCATACCATCATCACCCCACAAGACCTCCTGTTTTGAGGATATTCTGACCCAGTTGTCTAGACATCACAATTTATTCCTTGTCAAAGACGTTCAGATCCTTATTCTTGCCCATTTTACTTCTTCCAACAATCGGAAACTGACTGGCGACTTGCTGCCTAGTATATGCTTCCTGGACAGGTGCCATTGTCACACGATAATCAATGCTATTCACTTCAGCTTTCAGTGGTTTTAATGTTCACATATCTGGAAAGCTTTCCTAGGTAGACATAGATCAAACGTATGGAGCAAGCCAAGCATCTGGCACATCCTTATCATTTGTACCGCAGAGGGCATGAAGACAACCATAACTAATGAGATGTTATGTGAAATCGTATTACTCCTCTTCTTAAACCAAAATTGTCAAAAATATATTTACTCATCCATTAGGGAAATAAAGACCATATTGTTTCCCACACTGGAGTCATTGTTTAATATTGTGTGAAGTATTATTGATGGGTATATGGCGTCCAATGTCTGCGATATAGAAAGTAGCACATTGACATTGTATCTGAAGGCCAAATTGTACAGATTGCCTAAGGCTATGTGCCCACAGAAATTGTTTTCGTTTTTTTTTGGAGGTGGACAAAACGACGAGTTATCTAGTGGGAGCTGCTTCAGGAAACTCCTTCTTTGGGAAGTTTTTTGAGAACTTTGTTTCCTGCCGCGTTGTTTTTTTTTTTTTTTTTTTTTGCAGCCTTTGATTGGACATTGCCTAGTCTGGTGCATTTTTCATCAAGACCTACTTCAAAGTAGTGACATATGCTTTCTTTTTTTCCACTAGGCATTTTTGAAAACCTGAAGTTGGAAAAAAGCACGCTCAAAGAACTGAATATATGAGCAACGAAGTGGTTTTACAATAGAGATGTATAAGAAAAGGATTTTTAGGCTATGTGCACACGTAGCGTTTTTGATGCTTTTTTTGCGGCGGTCTTTCCGCCGCAAAAACGCTTGTTAATAGGTGTGCCAGCTATAGCAATGGTAATCCTAATGTGCTGTGTACATGATGTGGAAATTTCCTCTCAGGATAACCATTGCGGTAAAAACTGCAGCAAGACCATTCTTTGGGCGTTTCCGCTGCAAATTTGCATCCATTGACTTGAATTAAGCCGCAGAAAAACCAATATTTATACCTGCGGATTTGTTGTGTTTCAATTAAATCCAATAGCTGCGAATTCACGGCGGAAACGCTGTGCGGGTGGTAACCAGGTCAGGAGAGGAGGACTACTACTCCTCTGATCTCACCGCCGCTCCTGCTGATAACAGTGAGAGCAGCGCGGCTGGGGGGAGCAGTAGTCTTTTCAGCCAAGCCGGCTTGCCCACGCTAAAATAAAAAATAAAAAAAAAACTTATACTCACCTGTCCGGCAGCACCCGGTGTCCTCCTAGTCCCCGGCGATGCTCTCCTGCCGGCGGTACACTGCGGGGAGCGCGCTCCCCGCAATGTACTGTGCTTCTAGGACCTGCGGTCACGTGTACGATCAGATGATCGCTCACTTGACCTCACCATGGGAACATTCTCAAGAATGTTCCCTTGGTGGTAGCTCACCGGAGCTGATCTTCAGCTGATGAACCCCAGTGACCTCCTGCAGCATGTATACTGATAGGAGTGATTTTACTCCTACGATGAAACCATTCTATGGCTAATATTATTCTTGTGATGGTGATTTTAGCGTTTTCTCCCAAGTAAATGTTTAGAATTTTTCGCCGTGAGAAATAAAAGAAGTCTCTTTTTTATGTTGCTTGTTATATGGTATTATGGATATACGATCTATTGTAATCATCTCCGCTTTTCAAAGTCCTGTACATTGTTCTTTCCATAGTCGGTACCTAAATGCACGCTTTTTGGAGTAAGCGTTCATGAGTTTGGGTTGCACATTCTGCTATACGCTTTCATATGTATGACCCGGGCGGACCTTCCCTCCCTTCCTTTTTCTTCCTCACACACCACATGTCTCTAGAAACCTTTTAGCAAAATTGTTGCCTTAAAACTTGTAATAAAACTTAATGGTCTGTCTTCAGTGCGAATTGAAGCAAGGGGTGAAAGGAGATTCCTTGTGTGAATTGACAGAACAGGGCGAGCCAGCCAACTCTGCATACATCGTAGAGGAGGGAAGATGTGAAAACCTCCACCCGTCCCTGAGGTCTTCAGACATTTACTACTAGTGGTTCTTTGCTGTTCATTGTTGGCCGCACCCCTATAATGTCATTATTAATTTCTACATTTATTTATTTTTTTAATGTAATTCTTTTGCTCATTTAGAAGAATGATTATCCATAAAGATGGATCTAGTCTGCACCTTTTATTCTTTTGTATATCAACCATTGCAATCCCAAATCTAGTCTGCACCTGGAATAATAATCTGCCCCTTTGCATTTGTTCATTTTGTCCCTATTGTTCTGTATTTAAAATGCCTAACTATTGCCCTAGTCTGCCATAATTCGGTGCTGACAATACACCTATCTCGCTAAAATGACTACATAATAAGTGATCACTGAGGTTCTTTTTGGAGCAGGTATGTTTTAAAAAAAAAAAAAAAAATGCAATAAAAACTTTAAAAAAAAAAAATCTGTTCGTAAACACTTTAAAGACTCTAATTCTGTTGTAAAATGCATTGCTTCTCATATGTTCTGTCTTTTGAGCTTTTTTTCTGCTTCAGGTCTTAAGAAACACCTAGTGCAGGGTTGTCAAACTCAAACACACAGAGAGCCAAAATGAAAAACTTGGACAAAGTCGTGGGCCAACCAGTATACAGTATAATGGGCCCCACATCATCCTCCATACATAATAGGCTCCACATAGTCCTCCATACAGAATAATAGGCCCCACATAGTCCTCCATACAGAATAATGGGCCACACATAGTCCTCCATACAGAATAATGGGCCATACAGTACTCCATACAGAATAATGGCCCCACATAGCACTCCATACAGAATAATGGCCCTACATAGCACTCCATACAGAATAATGGCCCCACATAGCACTTCATACAGAATAATGGCCCCACATAGCACTCCATACAGAATAATGGCCCCACATAGCACTCCATACAGAATAATGGCCCCACATAGCACTCCATACAGAATAATGGCCCCACATAGCACTCCATACAGAATAATGGCCCCACATAGCACTCCATACAGAATAATGGGCTCCACACATTCCTCCATACAGAATAATGGGCCCCATATAGTCCTCCATACAGAATAATGGGCCCCACATAGTCCTCCATACAGTATAATGGGCCCCACATAGCCCTCCATACAGAATAATGGGCCCCACATAGCCCTCCATACAGAATAATGGGCCCCACATAGTCCTCCATACAGAATAATGGGCCCCACATAGTCCTCCATACAGAATAATGGGCTCCACATAGTCCTCCATACAGAATAATGGGCTCCACACAGTCCTCCATACAGAATAATGGGCCCCATATAGTCCTCCATACAGAATAATGGGCCCCACATAGTCCTCCATACAGTATAATGGGGCCCACATAGTCCTCCATACAGTATAATGGGCCCCACATAGTACTTCATACAATATAATGGGCCCCACATAGTACTTCATACAGAATAATTGCTCCCACATAGTCCTCCATACGGAATAATGGGCCCCACATAGTCCTCCATACGGAATAATGGGCCCCACATAGTCCTCCATACAGAATAATGGCCCTACATAGTCCTCCATACAGAATAATGGGCCCCACATAGTTCTCCATACAGAATAATGGGCCCCACATAGCCCTCCATACAGAGTAATGGGCCCCACATAGTCCTCCATACAGAATAATGGGCCCACATAGTCCTCCATATAGAATAATGGGCTCCACATAGTCCTCCATACAGAATAATGGGCCACACACAGTCCTCCATACAGAATAATGGGCCCCATATAGTCCTCCATACAGAATAATGGGCCCCACATAATCTTCCATACAGAATAACTGCTCCCACATAGTCCTCCATACAGAATAATGGGCCCCACATAATCTTCCATACAGAATAACTGCTCCCACATAGTCCTCCATACAGAATAATGGGCCCCACATAATCTTCCATACAGAATAATGGCCTCACATAGTCCTCCATACAGAATAATGGGCCCCACATAGCCCTCCATACAGAGTAATGGGCCCCACATAGCCCTCCATACAGAGTAATGGGCCCCACATAGTCCTCCATACAGAATAATGGGCCCACATAGTCCTCCATACAGAATAATGGGCTCCACATAGTCCTCCATACAGAATAATGGGCCACACACAGTCCTCCATACAGAATAATGGGCCCCATATAGTCCTTCATACAGAATAATGGGCCCCACATAATCTTCCATACAGAATAACTGCTCCCACATAGTCCTCCATACAGAATAATGGGTCCCACATAATCTTCCATACAGAATAACTGCTCCCACATAGTCCTCCATACAGAATAATGGCCCCACATAATCCCCGATACAGAATAATGGCCCCACATAATCCTCCATACAGAATAATGGCCCTACATAGTCCTCCATACTGAATAATGGCCCTACATAGTCCTCCATACCGAATAATGGCCCTACATAGTCCTCCATACAGAATAATGGGCCTCACATAGTTCTCCATACAGAATAATGGGCTCCACATAGCCTTCCATACGTAATAATAGCTCCACATAGTCCTCCATTTAATTGACCTGTGAAGATAATTCATCATTTATGAAAAGGACATCTGTGAGAATTGGACTCCTGGCACTAGCACAAGTTGGCAGAATGGGCCCACATAATCTTCCATACAGAATAATGGCCTCACATAATCCCCCATACAGAATAATGGCCCAACATAATCCCCGAAACAGAATAATGGCCCCACATAATCCTCCATACAGAATAATGGCCCTACATAGTTCTCCATACAGAATAATGGCCCCACATAGTCCTCCATACATAATAATGGTTCCCACATAGTCCTCCATACAGAATAATGGCCCCACATAGCACTCCATACAGAATAATGGGCTCCACGTAGTCCTTCATACAGAACAATGGCCCCACATAGCACTCCATACAGAATAATGGGCTCCACATAGTCCTCCATACAGAATAATGGGCTCCACACAGTCCTCCATACAGAATAATGGGCCCCATATAGTCCTCCATACAGAATAATGGGCCCCACATAGTCCTCCATACAGTATAATGGGGCCCACATAGTCCTCCATACAGTATAATGGGGCCCACATAGTCCTCCATACAGTATAATGGGCCCCACATAGTACTTCATACAATATAATGGGCCCCACATAGTACTTCATACAGAATAATTGCTCCCACATAGTCCTCCATACGGAATAATGGGCCCCACATAGTCCTCCATACGGAATAATGGGCCCCACATAGTCCTCCATACAGAATAATGGCCCTACATAGTCCTCCATACAGAATAATGGGCCCCACATAGTTCTCCATACAGAATAATGGGCCCCACATAGCCCTCCTTACAGAGTAATGGGCCCCACATAGTCCTCCATACAGAATAATGGCCCTACATAGTCCTCCATACAGAATAATGGGCCCCACATAGTTCTCCATACAGAATAATGGGCCCCACATAGCCCTCCATACAGAGTAATGGGCCCCACATAGTCCTCCATACAGAATAATGGGCCCACATAGTCCTCCATATAGAATAATGGGCTCCACATAGTCCTCCATACAGAATAATGGGCCACACACAGTCCTCCATACAGAATAATGGGCCCCATATAGTCCTCCTTACAGAATAATGGGCCCCACATAATCTTCCATACAGAATAACTGCTCCCACATAGTCCTCCATACAGAATAATGAGCCCCACATAATCTTCCATACAGAATAACTGCTCCCACATAGTCCTCCATACAGAATAATGGGCCCCACATAATCTTCCATACAGAATAATGGCCTCACATAGTCCTCCATACAGAATAATGGGCCCCACATAGCCCTCCATACAGAGTAATTGGCCCCACATAGCCCTCCATACAGAGTAATGGGCCCCACATAGTCCTCCATACAGAATAATGGGCCCACATAGTCCTCCATACAGAATAATGGGCTCCACATAGTCCTCCATACAGAATAATGGGCCACACACAGTCCTCCATACAGAATAATGGGCCCCATATAGTCCTCCATACAGAATAATGGGCCCCACATAATCTTCCATACAGAATAACTGCTCCCACATAGTCCTCCATACAGAATAATGGGTCCCACATAATCTTCCATACAGAATAACTGCTCCCACATAGTCCTCCATACAGAATAATGGCCCCACATAATCCCCGATACAGAATAATGGCCCCACATAATCCTCCATACAGAATAATGGCCCTACATAGTCCTCCATACTGAATAATGGCCCTACATAGTCCTCCATACCGAATAATGGCCCTACATAGTCCTCCATACAGAATAATGGGCCTCACATAGTTCTCCATACAGAATAATGGGCTCCACATAGCCTTCCATACATAATAATAGCTCCACATAGTCCTCCATTTAATTGACCTGTGAAGATAATTCATCATTTATGAAAAGGACATCTGTGAGAATTGGACTCCTGGCACCAGCACAAGTTGGCAGAATGGGCCCACATAATCTTCCATACAGAATAATGGCCTCACATAATCCCCGAAACAGAATAATGGCCCCACATAATCCTCCATACAGAATAATGGCCCTACATAGTTCTCCATACAGAATAATGGCCCCACATAGTCCTCCATACATAATAATGGTTCCCACATAGTCCTCCATACAGAATAATGGCCCCACATAGCACTCCATACAGAATAATGGGCTCCACATAGTCCTCCATACAGAATAATGGCCCCACATAGCACTCCATACAGAATAATGGGCTCCACATAGTCCTCCATACAGAATAATGGCCCCACATAGCACTCCATACAGAATAATGGGCTCCACATAGTCCTCCATACAGAATAATGGGCTCCACACAGTCCTCCATACAGAATAATGGGCCCCATATAGTCCTCCATACAGAATAATGGGCCCCACATAGTCCTCCATACAGTATAATGGGGCCCACATAGTCCCACATACAGTATAATGGGCCTCACATAGTACTTCATATAGTATAATGGGCCCCACATAGTACTTCATACAGAATAATTGCTCCCACATAGTCCTCCATACGGAATAATGGGCCCCACATAGTCCTCCGTACGGAATAATGAGCCCCACATAGTCCTCCATACAGTATAATGGCCCTACATAGTCCTCCATACAGTATAATGGGCCCCACATAGTCCTCCATACAGAATAATGGGCCCCACATAGTTCTCCATACAGAATAATGGGCCCCACATAGCCCTCCATACAGAGTAATGGGCCCCACATAGTCCTCCATACAGAATAATGGGCCCACATAGTCCTCCATACAGAATAATGGGCTCCACATAGTCCTCCATACAGAATAATGGGCCACACACAGTCCTCCATACAGAATAATGGGCCCCATATAGTCCTCCATACAGAATAATGGGCCCCACATAATCTTCCATACAGAATAATGGGCCCCACATAGTCCTCCATACAGAATAATGGCGCCACATAGTCCTCCATACAGAATAATGGGCCCCACATAATCTTCTATACAGAATAACTGCTCCCACATAGTCCTCCATACAGAATAATGGGCCCCACATAATCTTCCATACAGAATAATGGCCTCACATAATTCCCCCATACAGAATAATAGCCCCACATAATCCCCGATACAGAATAATGGCCCCACATAATCCTCCATACAGAATAATGGCCCTACATAGTCCTCCATACAGAATAATGGCCCTACATAGTCCTCGATACCGAATAATGGCCCTACATAGTCCTCCATACAGAATAATGGGCCCCACATAGTTCTCCATACAGAATAATGGGCTGCACATAGCCTTCCATACATAATAATAGCTCCACATAGTCCTCCATTTAATTGACCTGTGAAGGTAATTCATCATTTATGAAAAGGACATCTGTGAGAATTGGACTCCTGGCACCAGCACAACTTGGCAGAATGGGCACTTTTATGCATGTTATCATGATTTAGAATGGAGTGGCAGTACCCATACCCGACCCTACTTCATTCATTATCTGTAGGAATACCAAGTGCTTAGCTCAGCTTTTTTCAGCAGCCCATAGAGAATGAATAAAGCGGAGGTCAGGCATAAGCACTGCCGATCCATTATAACGGGGGGTAAGAGTGCCCCATTGTGGGGATCAGTGGGGATCCCAATGGATGGACCTTCACCAATAAGGGGTCTTTAGAATTTCTAAAGAATAACCCATGCTGGTAAATACAAAGGAAAAATGTCGTCTTGTGGCTGGTGTGCGCACACAAATTGGACTATTTGTGAACTAAGTATCTTCATTCTATAAGAATATTCTATATGGCAGTAATGCAGTTTGAGCTTCACATAGTTAATTTTTACATGCGTCTTTTTTTGGCCGTCTCGATAAGGGGGCCTGGTGCAGCCAGACACACCTGACTCATGAAGCGGTGCACACCTCTTCATGAATCTGGGGCGTCTGATGAGTGGCATGTGCATTAGCAGAATTGTTACTCTACTCCCGACTGGAGTAAGATTTCTGGCACAGGGAACGCCACAGATCGTCATAAATTCGACGAACTGTGGGATCATGCCCCCAGCTGTGCCCCTGTCCCGTCCCCGCTGTGCCCCTTTCCCGTTCCCGCTGTGCCCCTTTCCCGTCCCCGCTGTGCCCCTTTCCCGTCCCCGCTGTGCCCCTTTCCCGTCCCCGCTGTGCCCCTTTCCCGTCCCCGCTGTGCCCCTTTCCCGTCCCCGCTGTGCCCCTTTCCCGTCCCCGCTGTGCCCCTTTCCCGTCCCCGCTGTGCCCCTTTCCCGTCTCCGCTGTGCCCCTTTCCCGTCCCCCTGTGCCCCTGTCCACCCCCGCTGTTTTTTTGTTCTTTTTAGAGCCCTTAAAATAAATTTTGTAAATATCAGAAACTAGACACATTCATAGGTGCCAGATCTCTCTGGCCCCTGGGAGTTGCCCAATTCTGCGTAGATAGAAAGCTTTTCTCTGGAAGACCCCAGCAGTAATTCACTATGAATGTCATTGTTGAGCGTCAAAGTCTGATTATAATTATATATGTCTAAATATATGTGGGCTACTATCTTCTTGTCTTGGCAGACATACTAATGGTCTGACTGCTGTTTTACCATTTCCACTTAATTAACTTGAGAGCACCATGATTAAACTTCGAAATCCCTGTGCTCAGAATCCTCAAAGTAGATCACAATTTAGCCTGTAATTAGTTATTAAACATGGGTAAACCAAGTGTCTAGGGATGGCATTGGGGTCAGTAGGCACAACTGATAACGAGGAAGGCCTGGAGATAAATGCCAAGTAGCACCAACATGGTACTAATGAAGAGCGGAAAGGGTCAGAAAGATGGCTTTTATGCTGTTAGAATGTGACCTTTCGTAAATGTTAGTAAAATCTACGGCACCGAGCCACCAGTCAATGGTCTTTGCTAGATATAACCGACTACAACAGTGGAATAGGCTTCGTTATCACTGGACAATACAAGAGCTGAATCACGTTGATCCTGAAAATGGCTCCTTTTAACCCTTTAACTCCAATTTATGAATAATTTAATTTGAATCATTTCTGCTATTGTCAATCTTATGCACATGTGATATTAAACACTGGGATAAAGGATCTAACTATGAAAAAACTACACAAACCCCTTCTTGTTCCTGTACAGACTATAGTATCCAGTAACACAGGCCCTTGTGGCTTCAGCATGACCTGAATAAACCCTGAGGCTGCGTGCCCACTATGCGTTTTTCAAGCGTTTTTGCCGCGGAATTTCCGCAGCGAAAACGCTTAAAAAAACGCTTGGTAATACGTGCCCCATGGTCCCCAATGATAATCCGCATGTGCTGTGCACATGCTGCGGAAATTTCTGCTGCAGATTATCATTGCGGAAAAATACGCAGCATGTCCATTAATTTTGCGGACATGCAGCGTAATCGCCGCCATTGACTTGCATTGGACCGCGTGACATCCGCATCACTGCATCTGCACAAGCGGATATCACACGGTTCAATGTGCGGATGGTACCCAGGTTTGGAGACGAGAAGACTCTCATCCAGACCTGGGTACCATAGAAACTGTAAAAAAAAAAATAAAATAAAATAAAAAATAAAGATTATACTTACCTTCCGATGTCCTCCCGGTGTTTTCTCCCCTCTGTCTGGTCTGCTGTATGGGTCGCGGTGGTGTGAAGGACCTGCCATGACGTCATTGAGTCATGTGACCTGTCACATGACTCAATGACGTCACCACAGGTCCTTCACACCACCGCGACCCATACAGCAGACCAGACAGAGGGGAGAAAACACCGGGAGGACATCGGAAGGTAAGTATAATCTTTATTTTTTACCATTCTTATTCTTTTTTTTTTTTTTTTTTAACTAACTTGGTCACACTACTATAAATCCATGCCGGTTGCATGGATTTATATAGTATGACCAAGTTGTCAAGCACTTTTCCAAGTGATGCTAAAATCGCTTGGAAAAGCGCGTGATAACCCGCATGCAGAAATACATGCAAAAATTCTTGACAAACGCTTCTACCTGGCGGGAAAAACGCATGTAAAATCCGCATGCGTTTTTCCTCCCAGGGAGCAGCGGAAAAATATGCAGCATTTCTGCATCGTGGGCACATAGCCTGAAGGTAAAAACTAGAGGAGACAACTTGGACCTGGCTCACTAAAAGCCCATCTAGTGTATCACGTAGCTCCTAAGGAATCGAGGGAGAGTTCAGCGTATGAAAGAAACCCCAGTAGTTCACTTATCTGACTAGCCTTGATACTCCAAGCAGAATCCACTAAAGACCATCACCAGCGGAGAAGACCAGCAAGTGGGTAGGTTTAAATAGTAGCACCTGCCGTGTGATAGGACAGACCTGCTGTCCGAAATGAATGGACAAAGACAAAAGGATATCCGCACCCGGACAGTGACAGACCCTGCTGTGGCTCAGCGGACAGAAACACCAACAGAAGAACACAGGACCGCCGGATCGAATCCCGAGGCATGACAGTCTAGTTTCAAAAGGGATGCTATGCTAAAATTGTCGCCAGAGTTGTCGATATCGTGATCATGAAAAGTAATGTGAAAGGACAAACTGCAATTGGATAAAAACACCTCTGCAGATATGGCTCTACAGTGATGAGTTTGCAATATATCAGATTGAGTGTACGTCCCAACATCCCAATGGGCACAATCCAGGCAATCAGTACTTACTGTTGGGGAGAGCTTAACTAAGCCACATTCCTTTCGCTCTCCTGTTCCTGAAGACTGTCCAAGCATAATTGTTACTGTGGGCAACTGTGTATGAGAGATTGCAGTCTGTAGTTTTCTGTAAAACTATTATCCTAGAATATATCACCACTTGCAAATCAACAGAGGTCTGACAACTGTGATCCCACTAGTCATGAAAGCAGATAGGTTCAACCATGCTTATGAGGTACTAATTAGCAGAACATTAATTTGGTCACCAGTTAACCACAAACTCTACTCAGCCAAGTGTGTTAAAGGCAAGAATGTAATAAGCTGATGGCTGTAAAGCGCTGTGGAATTAATGGCGCTATATAAGCGAGAAAAAGAATAAATAAAAAGGATCGCAGAGTTTCAAATCAGTTGTTATATGAAAGGGGTTTTCAAAAAGTCACAAGTTCTCCCCTATCCATAGGATATGGCCCTACAGAGAGCATACCTCTCAGCATCCTAATGTGCACAATCAGGTAGGATAGGAGATAATTTGCAGATCACTGATGGTCTCACTTCTGGGAACCCCAGAGATACCAAAACCAGGGCTCAGGGGCCCTGGGAAACTGAGCATTGTCATGATTGAAGCGCGGGAGCACATGCTCTGCCTCACTGCATTCTCTGTTTGTGACACTATTACTATTATTCTTATTATTTATTTATACAGCGTCATTGATTCCATGGTGCTGTACATAAGAAGGGGTTACATACCAAATACAGATATCACTTACAGTAAATGAACTAATAATGATAGCCTGGTACAGTGGGAAGAGGACCCTGCCCTTGCGGGCTTACATACTACAGGATGGTGGAGAAGGAGACAGTAGGTTGGGGGGTTGCAGCAGCTCCGGTGTTGGTGAGGGGCAGGTCCGGTGTTGGTAAGGCAGCAGCTCCAGTGGTGGTGAGGAGGCAGGCGGGGTCATGGCAGGCTGTAGGCTTTCTTGAAGAGCTGGGTTTTCATGTTCCTTCTGAAGGATCCGAGTGTGGTGGATAGTCGGACGTGTTGGAGCACAGAATTCCACTGTACCAGAGAAAACCCGAGCACAGCACTAGGGTATTTTCGTCTGTCTCTGCCAATTGATGGAGCCGAGGGCAAACCTGCGCACCTCGACTCCTTCCAAGACCTGAGCTCTGTTCCAAGGATTCTGGATCCCCAATCTTGGGATCACTGGTGTTCCCAGAGGAAGGACTCCCAGGGATCAACAAGTTATCCTCTCTCCTTCCGATAGGGGATAGCCTTTCTATTTTGGGAATAAGATAACTCCCTTTTACAGGTTATCAGGGACAACCTCTTTCAGAATGGAGCCTTGAAGATGATTAAAGAGGATTTTTCACTTTAACTATGTAATTTTTTTAGAAGTAGTAAATTCTGCTGTTCTCTTGAATCTGGAATTGTTTCTACATACCGGAGATATTGCCCCCTCTTTCCTGTACATAAATCTAGTCTTTTTAGACAACTCAGCGTGGTCTTCAAGAAGACTTCCATAGAGAAGAGTTGAGGACAACGCCTTGTTTGCTAAAGGAACTATATTTACATACAAGGAAGAGGAGGCCATATCTCAATAACAGAGAGGTGCACAAGCAAAAGAAAAATGCCAGATTTAGGAGTACAGCAACATTTACACCAGGTAAAAAAAATCCATATTTGTGGCAAGGGGTTGCCCACTACTATTAATGATTGGCCATTCTATTTTTATGTTGGAAAGTAGTTTCTTTGTAAATATCTTGCGCTGCTATCACTGACCGCTCACAGGCATCACGTGACCCCCGCCTGCAGCCGGCTCTGACATCCGCTGATGTCACGTTACGTTCCGGGTGCAGCCGGGGATCACTCACTTCTGCGTTCCACGGTGGATGCTGGCCTGTGGGCAGGGTTGCCCACCACGTCACACCCGGCATCCACCGCATGCTCTCCCTCTCATCATTCATTGGAAAAGCACACGGTGGATGCTGGGTGTGACACGCGGGGTAACCCCGCCCACAACCCAGCAGCCACCGCGGGGACCGCCTCACTCGACGTCACGCCTCACTCGACGTCACATCAGCTTGGAGTCACCTGACGACTGTGAGCGGCCAGCCATAGTTCTGCTCACAGGCAGTAACAGCAACGCAAGTTATTTACAAAGATGCTTCTTTTCAACATAAAAATAGATTGGCCGATTATTAATAGTAGTGGACAACCCCTTTAACTGATCTCCTTCAATCTTACCCCTGGTCCTGCAACAATCAATGTTCTGCAGCGGCTATTCTCTAATGACTTCTAGAGGCTTGTGTGGGGGCCTCCCCTCTATTTTGTCCAAGAAGTTTTCATTCATTAACAGAATTTAGAAATTTTAAAAATGTGAGGAAAAAGTGTTATAATACAATAAATTCTGCAGTGTGTGAATTAAGCCAAAGCAGTTGTTTGTTATGCTGTTACTTCCATGTTTATTTGCAGGTGAGCTTTGAAAGCTAATGGCAAAGTAAAGCACATATTAGTAGTCTTAAAGGGAATCGGTCAGCAGGTTTTTGCTTTGTAATGAGAGCAACATGATGTTGGGTTAGAGACCCTGATTCCAGCGATGTCACTTACTGAGCTGTATGCTGGCATTTTGACACAATCACACTTTGCTCTGCTGCGGATTAAACAGTTCTCTGAATGCTGAGCCCTCTATCACCCCACTGATTGGCAACTTTCTGTGCACAGGCAGAAAGCTGCCAATCAGTGGTGGAGGGCGGGGTTACACAGAGCAGTTGATTAGGAGGCATGAGACACCTAGTCCTGTAGTGATAATTTCCTGCTAATAAAACACTGAACATACAGCCTAGCAGATGATGCATCACTGGAATCAGGCTCTGAACCCCTATATCATGCTGCTCTTAGATTACATAACAAAAACCTGCTGAGGGATTCTCTTTTATAGTTAATTGTATGGTTTGACGCTCTGTCTAGAATTGATGTCTCTTACCAGCATATGATAGATGCGTTTTTAGACCTAAGTACATGTGAAGCTGCTGTGCTTTTCCATAATTTTATCAATGTGTCCGGTGGTTGCAGTCTGACCGCACTTCACAAGCTGCTGATGGTTTACTCTATTATTCTGTGATTTGCATTTTTCCATGAACTCATCTGCATACGAGAGCACAGCTCTAATTAATGATCCTGTAGTACGTGTATATATAGACCGCGCTCCCTCTGATCAGGGGTGCCGATTCTTCCTCCTGTGTCCAGCCGCACTTTTACATTCCTACGCTTTGTGTACGGCGGATTAGTTTTGGAACCTTTGACGCTTTCTTCTATGAGACTTTTTTTAAAGTCTCTTTCTGTTCACACTTTACTTTTTCATCTGAGACGACGCTTTGTTTCCACTTTTTTTTTTTCTGTCTTTTTGTGTTATTATTTTCACTGCAAAATCTCATGACAGCTCATTGCCTGGGGGACTTCTCCCATGACGCCACTCTTGATCACCACTGCAAACGCTCCAGATTACAATGTATTGACACTGGCACCCTAAGCCATGCTGGGGAAGGAGAAGCGGCTGTGGTTTGGGGGATAGGTGCGCCACAATTTACTTACAGGCATGGGCTGCGAGTGAATGGGTTAAACTTCAGATCAATTGGTGCTGGCTGCCTCTGCTCTTACTGTGCTCATCACCACGCGTTTCGCTCTTTACCCCCTCCTATTGTAATACGGTTTGTCATTTCTGATCACTATTAATATCACCTGTTAAGTGCCCAATGGGCTTCATTGCTTTTCGCTCTGCCCATCAGCCTCACCTCTCGTACATGGGGATGGAAGGGATAATTGCTAAACATAGCATCTAATGCTTGAGGCTCCGATGTGAGATTATTCCTGCCTGATTATAGGCTGCGGGTTGCTCTTTTTGAAGCAGTCAGTTTAAAGACACAACCTGTTACTTAGCAGAATCCTTATAAATTGCCTCCGTGTTTCCTATTCCTCACCTTCACTGTAAAATAATAATAAAATAAAAATCTTGGCTGGATTTTTTTTGTTCTGGTATAAATAATTCTGGATTTATTTCCTTGCCCTTATCTATGGAATTTCAATGAACAGCTTTATGACTCAGCCACGCTAACCGGACGCTAGAATATCAGTGACATTAATTCCTCGCTTTCAGATGAGCACGACGGAGGCAGTAATAAAAATGTCTCGCACTCTCGGTGGATTGGATGGTATTGAGTTCAGCTCCGAGGGCAAGACTTTTTAATGCTTCGATATTAAAAGGGAAGTTAACATGCATGCCCATTATATGGCTGCCTGCTTAGCATGTCGCAGAGGGACTTGGCGGTCTGTAACATACAGAAGGAAAACAGTGTTTGACATTTTCCTTGACGCTGCCGAATATACTTTCGAAAGCATCAAATCAGTCACCCTGCTCAGACCTTGCTGCAAAACCTGGATGAACGCAGTGAAGAAAATTAAGTGATATGCAAGTTATGACCATTGGGCAATGGTATTATCACACGACTGAAAGTATGCTCCAACTGCAAGAACCTCAAGAACAAATAAGTGCGGCTTACTTAGAAGTCAAAGCTTTGGGACTAATTAACATGACTGTAAAGTGGCAGCATTTTCTTGTCTGTATTGCAACTGCAAGTCCTGGCCAGATTGATTTTCAGCACCCATAAGCTAACATTATAGGCATTTATTGTTTATTACAGGCATAATAGCCGTTCAAGTCAGGAATTGAAAGCTCTATCATGGACAGTCACTGTACGGTCATGTGGATTATTCTACGTTAATGGCTAAACCATTTTTTTTATTTTCTCAAAAGATTCTGGCTTTGCTGTGATCACAAAAAAAGAGACAGTAAAGTAGTAAGTTTTCATTGGTATGAACAGTTCTGGCTAGTGGTGCTGAGATGCCTCTGGTCCGAACAGTTCTGGCTAGTGGTGCTGAGATGCCTCTGGTCCGAACAGTTCTGGCTAGTGGTGCTGAGATGCCTCTGGTCCGAACAGTTCTGGCTAGTGGTGCTGAGATGCCTCTGGTCCGAACAGTTCTGGCTAGTGGTGCTGAGATGCCTCTGGTCCGAACAGTTCTGGCTAGTGGTGCTGAGATGTCTCTGGTCCGAACAGTTCTGGCTAGTGGTGCTGAGATGCCTCTGGTCCGAACAGTTCTGGCTAGTGGTGCTGAGATGCCTCTGGTCTGAACAGTTCTGGCTAGTGGTGCTGAGATGCCTCTGGTCTGAACAGTTCTGGCTAGTGGTGCTGAGATGCCTCTGGTCCGAACAGTTCTGGCTAGTGGTGCTGAGATGCCTCTGGTCCGAACAGTTCTGGCTAGTGGTGCTGAGATGCCTCTGGTCTGAACAGTTCTGGCTAGTGGTGCTGAGATGCCTCTGGTCTGAACAGTTCTGGCTAGTGGTGCTGAGATGTCTCTGGTCCTTACAGTTCTGGCTAGTGGTGCTGAGATGCCTCTGGTCCGAACAGTTCTGGCTAGTGGTGCTGAGATGCCTCTGGTCCGAACAGTTCTGGCTAGTGGTGCTGAGATGCCTCTGGTCCGAACATTTCTGGCTAATGGTGCTGAGATGCCTCTGGTCCGAACAGTTCTGGCTAGTGGTGCTGAGATACCTCTGATCCGAACAGTTCTGGCTAGTGGTGCTGAGATACCTCTGATCCGAACAGTTCTGGCTAGTGGTGCTGAGATGTCTCTGGTCCTTACAGTTCTGGCTAGTGGTGCCGAGATGCCTCTGGTCCGAACAGTTCTGGCTAATGGTGCTGAGATGCCTCTGGTCCGAACAGTTCTGGCTAATGGTGCTGAGATGCCTCTGGTCCGAACAGTTCTGGCTAGTGGTGCTGAGATGCCTCTGGTCTGAACATTTCTGGCTAATGGTGCTGAGATGCCTCTGGTCCGAACAGTTCTGGCTAGTGGTGCTGAGATACCTCTGATCCGAACAGTTCTGGCTAGTGGTGCTGAGATGTCTCTGGTCCTTACAGTTCTGGCTAGTGGTGCTGAGATGTCTCTGGTCCTTACAGTTCTGGCTAGTGGTGCTGAGATGTCTCTGGTCCTTACAGTTCTGGCTAGTGGTGCTGAGATACCTCTGATTCGAACAGTTCTGGCTAGTGGTGCTGAGATGCCTCTGATCCGAACAGTTCTGGCTAGTGGTGCTGAGATGTCTCTGGTCCTTACAGTCCTGGCTAGTGGTGCTGAGATGTCTCTGGTCCTTACAGTTCTGGCTAGTGGTGCTGAGATGTCTCTGGTCCTTACAGTTCTGGCTAGTGGTACTGAGATACCTCTGATTCGAACAGTTCTGGCTAGTGGTGCTGAGATGCCTCTGATCCGAACAGTTCTGGCTAGTGGTGCTGAGATGCCTCTGATCCGAACAGTTCTGGCTAGTGGTGCTGATATGTCTCTGGTCCTTACAGTTCTGGCTAGTGGTGCTGAGATGTCTCTGGTCCTTACAGTCCTGGCTAGTGGTGCTGAGATGTCTCTGGTCCTTACAGTTCTGGCTAGTGGTACTGAGATGTCTCTGGTCCTTACAGTTCTGGCTAGTGGTGCTGAGATGTCTCTGGTCCTTACAGTTCTGGCTAGTGGTGCTGAGATGTCTCTGGTCCTTACAGTTCTGGCTAGTGGTGCTGAGATGCCTCTGATCCGAACAGTTCTGGCTAGTGGTGCTGAGATGCCTCTGATCCGAACAGTTCTGGCTAGTGGTGCTGAGATGTCTCTGATCTGAACTGTCAGTCAAACAGGAAGCCAGAGGCAGGGGAGCTGTGTGCTCCTGTTTCACATGATGAGACTCGGCCTCTTTAAAGCTTAAGGATCAGGCAGTGAAATTCACCACATCTTTCCCCCCGACATCTGTTGTGGGAAGCATCAGACCCCTACACACGTAAGAATAGACGGTCAGTACACCAAGATCAAGTGGATGGGGCAGAGCTGCAAAATGACACAGAAACAAGGGATAAGAGTGCTGCTGTTTATGGGTCAAAATAAAGCAGACCTCTCTCTTGCTAATCTTTAACAACCCCTTCAAAATCCAGTGATCGATTGGCTGTAAAATAGAAGTCCTGTGCTGGTGCCGCACACTAGTCAGTGACACTCTGTGCAAGTCCTTTGAATGGAGCTGATAAGAATCCAGCAAATCAGGGAGAGTAGAACAAACACATTTGTGTTTTGTCTAATCTGCTATGTACTTTTCATCCTTATCTGCTTAGCATTAAAGCTCTTGTTGTTTTTCTCAAGACTTGTGTTTCCAATGCAGAGATCTATCTGTCAGATGATTTCTCAATAATCACAGCTTTCATAATGAATATGTTTCGGGAATTTTGATTGTAAGCTAATAACAGGTTTGTTTGACATATGCCACGCTTCCAGTGTGAGGTTCAGAATATCACTACTTCAGAGGAGCGTAGCCTGCCATATTGTGTAATGTCTCCAGAAGAGCTGTGAACACATTGACGAGCACTGATAATACATCAGGGTAATTTAAATTCTTTGCAATGCACTATATAAAAAATCAGAAATCTGACACCAAGTTGAAGAGAACTGCAGGATAGACAGTGAATGTTCATATACAATTACCCAATATTGCTTAAAGGATACACATTCAATAGAACATCGGTAGTATGACTGAACAACCCCTTTAAGATTGCACATTGGTCACTATGCACACAGCCGAAACTCTGCTCATCTGCAGCTTGAGCTCCTTGTATAGCAAGCTGTGTATCTACAGTGAAGGAAATAATTATTTGATCCCTTGCTGTTTTTGTAAGTTTGCCCACTGACAAAGACATGAACAGTCTATAATTTTAAGGGTAGGTTAATTTTAACATTGAGAGATAGAATATCCCCAAAAAAATCAAGATGATCAATTGAGTTCTGACTCCTACAGACCAGTTAGACGCTCCTAATCAACTCTTTACCTGCTTTAAAGACAGCTGTCTTACATAGTCACCTATATAAAAGACTCCTGTCCACAGACTCAATTAATCAGTCAGACTCTAAGCTCTACAACATGGGCAAGACCAAAGAGCTTTCTAAGGATGTCAGGAACAAGATCATAGACCTGCACAAAGCTGGAATGGGCTATAAAACCATAAGTAAGATGTTGGGTGAGAAGGAGGCAACTGTTGGTGCAATAGTAAGAAAATGGAAGAAATACAAAATGACTGTCAATCGACATCGATCTGGGGCACCATGCAAAATATCACCTCGTGGGGGTATCCTTGATCATGAGGAAGGTGAGAGATCAGCCTAAAACTAAATGGGAGGGACTTGTTAATGATCTCCAGGCAGCTGGGACCACAGTCACCAAGAAAACCATTTGTAACACATTACGCCTTAAAGGTTTAAAATCCTGCAGTGCCCGCAAGGTCCCCCTTGTCAAGAAGCCACATGTGCAGGCCTGTGTGAAGTTTGCCAGTGAACACCTGGATGATTCTGTGAGTTATTGGGAGAAGGTGCTTTGGTCAGATGAGACAAAAATTGAGCTCTTTGGCACTAACTCAACTCGCTGTGTTTGGGGGAAGAAGAAGGATGAGTACAACCCTAAGAACATCGTTCCAACCGTGTAGCATGGTGGGGGAAACATTATACTTTGGGGGTGCTTTTCTGCAAAGGGGACATGACTGCACCGTACTGAAGGGAAGATTGATGGGGTCATGTATTGCGAGATTTTGGCCAACAACCTCCTTCCCTCAGTAAGAGCATTGAAGATGGGTCGTGGCTGGGTCTTACAGCAAGACAATGACCCAAAACATACACCCAAGGCAACAAAGGAGTGGCTCAAAAAGAAGCACAGCAAGGTCATGGAGTGGTCTAGCCAGTCTCCAGACCTTACTCCCATAGAAAACTTATGGAGGGAGTTGAAGCTCCGAGTTGCCAAGTGACAGCCTCAAAATCTGAATGATCTAGAGATGATCTGCAAAGAGGAATGGGGCCAAAATTCCTCCTGAACTGTGCAGAAACCTCATCAACTACAAAAGAAGTCTGACTGCTGTGCTTGCCAACAAGGGTTTTGCCACCAAGTATTAAGTGTTGTTTGCCAGAGGAATCACATTCTTATTTCTCACTGCAAAAAGCAAAAAAAAATTATCTAATTTATACAATGTGATTATTCTATCTCTCAATGTTAAAATTATAGAGTATTCATGTCTTTGTCAGTGGGCAAATTTACAAAAACAGCAAGGGATTAAATAATTATTTCCTTCACTGTATCTTCCATAGAATATAGGTGCATAGGAGAGAACAAGCAGTTACAGCAATGTTTCCCAACTCTCCCATACACAGCTTGGCCAAAAATATTGGCACCTTGCAGTTTTATTGCTGCTTCAGTGTTGATAGAACTTTTTTTTGGGATATTTCTATGGTTACTGAAGTACAATTATAAGTATTTGCTAAGTTTTTAAACTTTTATTGACAAATACTTCAAGTTTATACAAAGACTCAATATTTACAGTGTTGACCCATAGTTTTTCAGACTTTTGCAATTTACCCTGACAGCCAGATATCAGCTTCTGAGCCAAATCCTGACTGATGACAGCCCATTCTTGGCTAATTAATGCTTGGATTTATCACTGTGTATTTGTTTGTCCACCAGCGTTTTGAAGATTGACCAGAGGATGTCAATCGGATGGAAATCTGGGGAGGACCCTTTTAAAGAAACTAGCCTGCTTTTATATTTAAATCCGCATAATAGTGATATCCACTACCACTACCGTGTCTTTGTAAACACCTTTCTCCTGAGATAATATGAAGATTATTAAAATTATGTACACAGAACATTTTGCCGCATTGCAAGGAAAGCCAAAATTGGTGTCATTCTCAAAACATTTGACCTTGACCGTAGTCTGGTGATATGGGTTGTTCCCATTGAATTTGATAACTATTTACGTTCGCGAAGCCTACTCAATCAATAAGTGGCCATTTACCTTCAGTGTCTGAGAAGCTAATTCAAAGATGAGAATATGGCTGTACTTCCTGTTACTTTTGTAAGAATGAAAATACTTTACCAAACAAATATTTAAATGCCTTTTTAAAGGGTTAAGCTCAAAATAGCAAGTTTTTTTTTCTTATATGATAGTGTATAACTTGCTGATCACTGGGGTTCCGACCAATGGGGCGTCCAGTGATCCTGAGAACAGGGCTCTGCACAGCCTGTCTTGAATGGAGCGGAGGTGTCTTTTTATTTATTTTACCCATTTTGTACGTTTACAAGGTCTTAATAAAAAATTACTTTGGCACGTTATTTCAACATTACTATACACTTATTAATTGCGTATTTCCCCTGTAACCGGGGATGGCATATATCAGTTACAGGACAAATTCAGCCTTCTTACTACAGTGTACAGCTGATTTGGGTCGGCTAAGAAAGTGTAATAATTACCAAACTTTGATAGCTTATGTTCTAACTTCTGATTTTACTAATATATGGCCAATTTAACATTCATTGTTCTGAGCATGCCCTAGCATAAACTGAGATTTGTTTAATTGGTAGTGTCTCAGAATCTCATATTTCTGTTTCTTGGCCTTAGATTTATGCTCTAAGAGACCATAGTGATGGAGATGTGACATAGCAAGTGCCCATCATTGAACTGATTAGCCGATCTGCAGCAGATATAACTGTCCCCGGTTGGCTTTTTTCACCTTGCTCCAATTGACTGACCTCTCTCCATATGTGTGTACATGTTATGAGACCTGTAAGTCATGATGATGGTGAAATCGGGGGTGAGATGCCGGCCAGGGACTACATCGGGTAGTCAGTTCTTGGCTGACTTTTCAAAGTATGTTTACTCTGACATGTCGCAGTGTTTGATTAGACATACCAATTGAGCAGCCAGTCTCTGATTCTCGCCCTCCCATCGTTTGGGCAGCATGAATCTGATGACAAGTTCCCTTTAACAGCAGCAGTGATATATCACCTATAGTAGAATATAGTTATGTCCTGAAGTTTCAAGGGTCTTGCAGCCACATTTTCCATTATATGACATTTTACCATATTCAATGTTAAAACACCACTCCAGCCTTTTTTTTTCAGTGCTGGAGTGGCGCTTTAAATGTAAGCCTCCTGCCCCCATTCTTATACTCACCTTCCGGCGACTTCACCTTTTACTGACGCTGCTCTGGTCCCGCGGCGCCAGGTACGTATAAGACAGGGGGCAGGGGAATTACATTTAAAGCACCACTCCAGTGGCGCAATAAAAAAAAAAAAAAACGCTGGAGTGGTGCTTTAAACTGCTTTGCATATTGCAAAAACTTGTTTTCCAGGATTACGTGGCCCCTTTCATACACTGCATAGATGCTTATTCCCCGTTATTATATTCTGTGACCCTAAGGTTGTGTTACCAAAACTGCGCTCATTGTAACTGTTTGCTTTTCTTTCCGTTTATATTGCAATGGGAGTTTGGACAAATATTCTTTTGCATGTCTCATGCCCTTTTAGTACACATCATTTATCATGTGTTCTTAAGTCAGCAATGAATATTCCCTGCTGGTCTCATGTCCCTGTTTCTTGGCCATAGATTTACGTCGGCAGAGACCGTGGTGATGGGAGATGTGACATACGGAGCGTGCTGCGTGGATGATTACACCGCTCGGGCGCTAGGAGCCGACTTCCTGGTACATTATGGGCACAGCTGCCTGAGTAAGTTTATATCTTTTTCTATATTTCAATTGTTCATGAGTGAAATGTTGGGTAACAAGTCTAGAAATAAGGCGGGCAGGCTGAATGATGGAAATTATGGACAGGAACTTTTTTGTCTTGCTGAAAATAAACTTGTTGTTTTTACAGAATAGGTAGAAAACTTCAAATGGTGATTAAGGACCACCGCAAAGCGGATTTCCTCACCAAAGGTATCAATGTAATTAGTATTACAGCATCATTACAGCCATGTATTTACTTTACACAAAAAAAAAAATCGTGCTGACAGGTTCTCTTTAAAGGAGCATTTCAACTTTGAAAATTATTTCCTGTCTTTGGGATAGGGAATAACTTCCTGACTGCCGGGACCACCACTGAACCCGAAAATCGGGGCTCTGAAGAGCCATGTGTGAATGGAGCTGTGGTAAGTTATGTGCACATCCACTCTAATTATTCTTACGGAAGTGCCGAGGATAGATGAGCAGTTTGCTCAGCCATCTCCGGTGGTTCCATAAAGAGTAAATGGAGCGGCAGTCTGCATGATCGAACACAGCTCCATTCAAACGGGGTGCTTCAGTGCCCTGGTTTTTAGGTTTAGTGGAGGTACCAGTGGTCAGTCCCTCCAGTGATTGAGAGGTTATTCCCTATTCAATTGATAGAAGATAGTGATGAGCGAGCACTAAAATGCTCGGGTCGAGCAAATCGTAATGCTCGGGTGCTCGACCCGAGCAATGAGCTCAATGTAAATCAATGGGAAACTCGAGCATTTTTGCGGCGCCCCCCCCCCCCCAAAGATCTTGAGGGGGCCTAAAAATTGGCCAAATCGATGGGAACAGTGCTAAAATGATATGGGAACAGCTTCGGGAAGACCCCTGGAAGCATCTCTGACTCCCAGGTCACTGCTGTGAACAATGTTGTCAGAGTATTATGCCACTTTTACGGACTGACTTGTACATAAGGTAAATTAAATAATCAAAAACAAAAATGCTCATCCACACCTTAGGCTATGTTCACAAGTAGCATTTTTTGATGCACTTTTGCATTGCTTTCAACGGTGAAAAATACATTCACCAGTCATTTTAACATTTTACTACCTCATCTGGCCATATGGTGTGTGAGACATGATCAGACGCATCCGGTTTAATTTATGAAGGATGGACAGTGAAAGTCACAAAGCCTATTTTTACAAGGCCATCAGGCGGCCTTTACTATTGTTAGAGGACCAGCAGTCGTCCCTCACTATTGTTAGAGGGGCATCAGCCGACTATGCTTTGTTGTTCCCATAATTAAGGAGTGGGTCTCCTATATTGTTATTGCATATGTAGCAAGTTCAATGGCTGCCAAAAATTTGGACGCACTCCAATGAGGAGGGTCTCATTAAAAATAAAAAATGTTCCCATTATAAAGGAGCGAGTCTCCTATACTGTTGTTGCATATGCAGCAAGTTCAACAGCTGCCAAAAATTAGGACGCACTCCAATACCCCTTTGAAGAGACGTCGAGGAGGTCCTCATTAAAAAAAATTGTTCCCATTATTAAGAAGTGGGTCTGTTATAGTGGTAATGCCCATGCAGTGACTGCGAGAGTTGCCAAAAAATTGGACGTACTCCAATACCCCTTTGAAGAGATGTAGAGGAGGTCCTAATTAAAAAATAAAGTTACCGTTTTTAAGGAGTGGGTCTCCTATACTGGTAATGCCCATGCACTATGTGCATAGGCTGAAAAACATTTACCCCTGGGGAGGTATACATGAACTTACTGTATAACATACAGAATGTTAGAGCTAGGCCTCTAAAAAAAAAAAATTCCTACTGGCATCATAAACACCCTTAAAAAAAAAAATTATGCGGGTGTTGCATCACGGTCACCCTGGTGATATGGTGGTGGAGAAGGAGGAGGACAACAGAAATTAGACAAAATCAGGAAGTGTATACCCATGTCTGGGTGTGAAGTTGTGCATGGGAATAGCCCTCCCCTCCCCCCCAAAAAAAATGCTGGATTTGAGTTTGTTACGCTGCTATCATTCGGTGGTGTTGAGAAGTCTGGCCCAATCCAGCCCTTGTTCATTTTTATATGAGTCAGCCTGTCTGCATTTTCAGTTGACAGGCAGATGCGCTTATCAGTTATAATGTCCCCGGCGGCACTAAAAACCCACTCTGATAAAACGCTGGCGGCAGGGCAGGCCAGGACCTCCAAGACGTAGAAAGTCAGTTCATGTCACATGTCCAGCTTGGATACCCAATAGTTATAAGGCACAGAGGAATCACGGAGGGCATTGGTACAGTCGGCAAGGTACTCTTTCAGCATCTTCCAAAACTTTTCCCTCCTTGTGAGAGTACCCGCGCATCAGGGCCTGGACAGTGGGAGGGTCTGAGAAAACTGTCCCACGCTTTGACAGTTTTCCCCTGCCTCTGCTGCATCGTATTTGTGTCTCCCTCGCCTGTACTCCTTGATTGTCCAGCGAACTGTGATCTCTGCCGCCAGCGTTGTCAGATGGGAATTTTTTTTAATAATTCTTGAACAAGGGCCTTTTGGTACTGCAACATTTTATTAGACCTGTCTGCCACGGAAAGGAGAGATAGAAAGTTCTCCTTTTAGCGTGGGTCAAGAAGTGTGATCAACCAGTAATTGTGTACAACGCGAGGGTCACAGGAAAGACAGCGGAGCAGAAAGTCAGCCATGTGTGCCAGACTGCCAACAGCCAAGACTTCCCTGTCCTGACCAAGAGGATGACTGTCCATGCTCTCCTCCTCCTGGTCCTCCTCCTTGTTCTCCCTCTCCTCAGACCATCCACGCTGAACAGACGGTATGACTGTTGTGTGGGTAGTACAGTCTGTAGCGCAGGAAAACAGCTCTTGTTCCTCCTTCTCTTCTTCATTATAAGCCAATCCACTTTGAGATGAGGCTGGGCTGTATGGTATTATCCTTGCTCCATCTCATTGTGCTCCGCCTGCAATGCCTCCTCTTTAATTGTGAGCAGCGAGCGTTTCAGTCGACAGAGAAGTGGAACGGTGACGTTAATTATGGCGACATCGCCGCTCACCATCTTGGTGGCGTCCTCAAAGTTTTGGAGGATGGCACAGATGTCTGACATCCATGCCCACTCATCAGCTCTTATGTGTGGAGGCTGACCTGAATACCGACAGGAGTGTTGAAGCTGGTACTCAACAACTGCCCTCTTCTGCTCACAAATCCTTCCCAACATATGCAATGTAGAGTTCCAACGCATGGTGACATTGCACACCAATCGGTGAGCTGGAAGCTGCAAACGCTGCTGAAGCACGGCGAGGGCGACGGAAGCTGTAGATGACTTTCTGAAATGGGCACACATGCGGCATACTTTCACAAGCAGATCAGACAGGTCCAAGTAGGTTTGAGAAACCGCTGAACCACTAGGTTGAGCACATGGGCCAGGCATGGTACGTGTGCGAGCTTGCCTAGCTTCAGAGCCGCCACCAGGTTCCGGCCATTGTCACACACGACTATGACTGGCTGTAGGTTCAGCGGCGACAGCCACAGATCTGCCTGCTCTGTTACAGCTGTCAACAACTCTGCAGCTGTGTGCGGTTTGTCCCCTAAGCTCATTAGCTTCAGCACAGCCTGTTCCAGCTTGACCGAGGCAATGCTTCCAGCTTTTGACTGATGTGGTAATTTCGGAGATGGATGCTGATGAGGAGGAGGAGAAGGTGCAGGAGCTATAGAATGTGGGGGTGACCCTTATTGACCCAGGGCCCTCAAACCTCGGCATCGGAAGTACATGTTCCGTCCCAGGGTCCAACTGGGTCCAGGCTTCCACTATATTAGCCCTGTGTGTCGTCAGCAAGATGTACCATCCCTGGCCACAAGCACTTGGCCATGTGTTTGTCGTTAGGTGGTCCTTCCCAGTAACTGTGTTGTTGAGGGCACGGGTAATGTTCTGGGACACGTGCTTGTGTAAGGTGGGGACATCACACCGGGAGAAATAGTGGCGGCTGGGGACCGAGTACCGAGGTTGCAGAAAGATTCCGTCGCCACGAGCCTAAAAAGCAACATTTCAAACACAAGCATCTGAGAAATGTGGCAGCTTAGCACTGTGGACAGCGTAATTGCGCTTGCACTCAAAGGACCGGAGTAGGGACAACTGAATGCTGCGCTGGGACGTGGACGTGGTTGCTGATGGTAGTGGTTGCAAGTGTGCAATGACAGGTGCAGGGTGGGAGGCATCGTCGCCTGTGCCATGGACAGGAGATTGGCGTGCACACACAACAGCGGAACTGGCAGTGGTGTCACCTGCACACTGTTCCTGGACCCTGGCGTTCAGCCCAACTAGTCGGGTGCTTTACTGTCATGTGCCTGAGGATGCTGGTGGTGGTCAGGCTGCTAGTTTTGCTCCCCCTGCTGATTCTGGCATGGCAGATATTGCAAATGGCCTTTTTGGGGTTATCTGGACCGTCTTTAAAAAAGAGCCAGACTCTGGAAGACCTAACAGTTGGACTGGCAACTTCCATCGTGTTGGTGTTCTGGGGAACAGTTGCCCGCCTTGTGTCTGTGGCAACCCATCTGCTTGTTCCTGCCTGATGTGGTGCTACGCCTCCCTCGCCCTCTATGCTTCTGTCATCTCTATGCATGTCACCTTGCCAGGTTGGGTCAGTGACTTCATCGTCCACCACCTCGTCTTTCACGTACGCAACCTGGGCCTCCTCCTGACTTGCTGGTAATTGTGTCTCATCATCATCATCCACCTCTTGTGATGGTAATTGCACTTTCCCACCATCACCTTCGTGTGACCTTGGCTGCTCAGATATTTGGGCATCGCTACATGCAATCTCCTCTTGCCCCGCTTGAAGCGGGCTGGGCGAGGGGCCTGAATCTATAAATGGAAAAGTGAACAGCTCTTCGGGGTGTCCAAGTGTGGGATCACTTGTCTCCAGACACTCGGCATGGTGGGAGGAAGAAGGATCAGGGTGAGGAATATGTGGTCCAGACTCGCGGCTACTGAGACTGGACCATGTGGAAGATGATGGTGGTGGTGGCAAACTGGACGCATTATCTGCTATCCAACCAACAACCTTTTCACACTGCTCTTGCTTCAAGAGTGGTGTTCCGCGGCCCCCTAGAAATTTGGACAGGAAAGTAGTTCGACATGATGTGGGTGTTTGTTGTGCTCCCTCAGGCACAGTTTCATCTTGCCCATAGCCTCGGCCTCTGTGTGCACCATGAGCATCACGTCCACTTCCCTGTCCCTCGCCACGTGCCTTGCCCATTTTAAATGGAGTGTAATATTTGGCATGCTCCAAAAAATGTGACTATTACATCAGTAATATCGGATCACGTCTGATGACCACGGTTTTAGGCAGTGGCCTTAAAGATGTGGTGTTGGTCAGCGACCAAGTGTGAATAGGTTGAACAACACACAACTGGTAGACTTTAACTGGAGTGTAATATTTGGTACTTTCCAAAAAATGTAACGATTATTACCGCAGTATTAGTAGTAGTACCGCAATACTGGATCACATCTGATGACCACGGTTTTAGGCAGTGGCGTTAAAGATATAAATAATCAGGATTAAGAGCAAAAAAAAAAAAATAGCCCTGATGTTTAGGGCTATGGGTATCTGTAACAGCAGCAGACAGAATGTGCAATGGACCCTATTCTGTTGTATACAGTGCCCAGAAACTCTGCCTGCCTAACTCCTGCTATCACCAGTAATATATGCAGCTGGATTAGTCCTTAGAAGGACTGTGAATTCAGATGTGTATATATAGCTGTGGAATACCTAATACTTGACTAATAAACCACCAATTCTCTCCCTAGCTCAGCAGCACCTCTCCCTACTTTGCTTGTCTGAAGGGTAGACTGTGACGAGCATAGGGTCACCGGGTCTGATATAGACCCGATGACGCTATGCGGCCAGCCAATCACTGTAATGCCACAACCAACATGGCTGCAGAATTACAGTGAGTGGCAGGCAATCCCCGCATGTTTATTTGCTGTTAAAACAGCGCCAGGCGTGCGGGGCGGGGACTCCAGCTCCCGTCTAAGCAACCCGGAAGTACTCGCCGAGCATCTGGAGCAGTGAGATGCTTGGGCGAGTAAAGAGCAGGAGCAAGCACGCTCGCTCATCACTAATAGAAGATACATTTCAAACTTGACAATATCCTTTTAAAATCTAGACCCCAACATTAAAATTAGGGCCCTGTTCTTGAGAAAGATACAGGTCTTTTTGGACCTGCACCTATGGCGTAAACCATAGGTCATAAATGTATGCAATGGAAATACACCTAACCCCATTGCCCAGGTGGGATTGGGTGGTGTTCAAATCATTTTTTTTTTTTTTGCTTTGCACCATACTAGGAAAAACTGTAATAACTTCAATAAATAGGGCAATTCAGAACAACACGTTTTACCTCTGTTGATTCAGAATCTCATTTCTGTCAAATGTAATATTGTATTGCGTTCTGCGAGCGAAAACACCTTGCCGTGACCTCACGTCAGTTCCTGTAGCAACAAACAGCCTACAACACAGAAAACCGAACGATGAGAAGCAAACATATTCCAAAACCCTCGTAGCTGATGAAACCTGCGTACCAAGGACAAAAATAAAAGTTCCACGTATACACTGCATTGTCTGAAATGATGAAGAAGAAGAAGCAGCAGCAAAATGAAGCATTCCGAAGCATTAACCCCTTCTCGATGCCCCTTGAGAATGAATATTTGCGATAAACAGACGGAACGCGTTAACAATCATCTACCTGAGCTCGACACTGCCCTCTTCTGTAAGCACTGTATAGTGCATGCTTATTTCTATCCGGGGACGGAGAACGTCTTTTGGGTCAATAGCTTTGATTCAGTACGCTGATCGATATGTCAGCTGGAGGAATGTAGCTTCTATTCTTTGACTATTCCTCTTCATTACTTGGCCTCATGGGTAAGATCTATCACTTGCGTAAAGCTTGTGTCACAGCGGAATAAACTTGGCTTTCATCCATCTGCTGTCCAACTGTCCCCTTTCTGTATCCATCATGAAGTGACTCGTCCTGGGTCTGGTAAGGTGTGCGGCACATATGGATCTCTAGGTGATATCTGTACATAAGGACACATACCTGAAATGTGCAAGAAATTAGACCATTGCGATGGCAGGCACAGTACTGTATAAAAACCTTTCCATGTGCAATATTCCACTGCCATATGGACCACAGATTTGAAGAAAGATGCACCATCGGCATGGAATTCGGCAACCAGCAATTGTGACTGACTATTATTAACTTTTGCCCTCTGGCCTCAAAATTACATGTACAACCGTTATAATGGAACATATTAATTTGTAGTGCACCACTTTGGTACATTTGGCTCAATCTGCAACAAATTAAATGCCTGTTTTTTGGCTTTTTTTAGTGCAACAGTCGCTCAGTAATTAGCACTGGGGTCCTGGGTTGAAATCCCACCAAGGACAACATCTACCAAGGAGTTTGTATGTTCTCCCTGTGTTTGCGTGCGTTTCTTTCACGTTCTCCGGTTTTCTCCCACACTCCAAAGACATACTGATTGGGAATCTAGATTGTGAGCCCCAATGGGGACAGTGATGATAATGACGCGCCCCCTGGGACATATTCCTTTTTGAGGGGAATACCCGGCACCGGATCAGATGGGGGGGTTGTAGTCTCCGAGCGGCTGTGACCCGGCCCGTGCCCAGGGCGTCAAGCTCAGTGTTATGTGGCAGTCCTACAGATGTTATTAAGAGTTCTTTTGTGTCGACTACGCCACCCGTTGTGATGCGGTCACTGTGGCCGCCGCTGCAGCAGGGTCCGCTGAGGCTGATGGTGGGTGTGCAGCTTGGTGAGATAACCCCCAACGGGAGGGGTATAGCCTCAGAGGGGACAGGCGCAGAGGATGGGGGTTGTGGTGGTGTAGTGCAGACGGCAGTGAAGACAGAGTCGGGTTGTGCAGTTAAGGGTGTTTACTTACTGCAGATGTTGTACTGGTCACTCCAGCTGCTAGTGACCACCCGAGCCGTGCTGCATCCACCAGGTCCTGGATCCAGCCAACCCCCAAACAAGTCCGGAGCATGGCCCTGAGCTCTCTTTCTGTCCCGTTCTCTGGCCGTCCCCACCAGTAATCCACCTAGGTCCAGCTCCCTCGGGCCTTCTGTTGGGACACCCTTGGCCCTGGGTTCCCTGACCCTTCATGTGGTGTGCCTTCGGGGTGGATGTGATGGGTGACCGTGGCAGACGCTGCCCACGGTCTCCGGTCTCTGGCTGGGGAATGTTTTTACCCCCACCAGCTTGGGTTCCGGTACCCTGATGCCGACTCTTCACCCGGTGCTTTTAGTTGGGATCTCAGAGTCCTTCTCTTCTGTGCTCTGGGTCTCTCTCTTTTCTCCTCTCTCACTCTGGGTCTTTGTCTTTCTTCTCTCCTCTGCTCCTGACTTGTTCTCTGCAGCTGACTCTCTGCATCTGATCCTCTGCATCTGACCCTGATCTTAGTTGGTGCCCACCTTATATACACCCTCTATGTGTGAGCTCAGGTGACCAGCACCCAATGAGCTCCTAACTTTACCCAGGCTGCTCCCCCTATCTGCCCCTACACTACTTGGGATGTACCACCCCCCTCCCACTCCAGCCAGGAACAGACTCGGTCGTACCTGCACATTTCTAAGTGGGAGTACCGTCGGCCTGTTCCTCGGAAATGGGATGTATGTAGTGCATGCAGCCTACCGAGCTCAGTTCCACACTCCTTCCTTACCCGGGAGTGGAATATCACACCTCTGGGTTGAGGTGCAATACCCCTGTAGCAGCCGAATCCTCAGGGTGCTACATTCCCCCCTGGTAAATCACAGCACGTCCTCGGGCTGTAAAGACAAAAACACCAAAACATACAATTTTTTTTTTTTTTCATAAACATATAAAACATATAAAACATTATATATATATATATAAAACTTTTCATATAAACATTCTCGTCGTCTCTTGTTTCAGGTTCCTCCTCCGGACACTGTGCAACGTGTGTCCGGGAAAAGTGCGACAGTCTCTTAGAAAAACTGGTTTTCCTATAAAACCGGTAGGGGGCGCTTTAGGAAGCGCAACTATATACAGGGGAAGTTGGCCGCTCTCAGTCCTCGGCCAGGTAAAGGGAAGGGAATGGCTGCTCACAGTCCTCAGCCTGTGGGATGAAGGGGTTAACGGGTAAACAGTTCACTCAGCTGGTCCCAACGGGGACTATATATATGTATCAACAGTTTCTTTATACCCCGGTCGGGTAACTATTTACATCACTTCTCTGCCGCACTCAACGGCGTCTTCCTCCTGCTCTTTGCTTACAGCTGGTTGTTACTTCAGACCCGTCCGGGTCCTCTTGCTCCTCCTCCCCGCACTGCAACTCCTCCTCCGTCAGGCGGTGTACGTGGAGGGCGTAAGGTCCTTTGGCACACTTGTGCCGGGTAAAGGTGACCTCGTCTCCGATGTAGAGGTCACGACCTCTGTGCCCCTCCGGCAGATGGGACTCCACGTCTCTGCGCGTGACAAAGACGTCGCCGGGGGTGTTGTTGTCTCTGATGAAGCCCCACCCGTGCTGCTGGTTAAACTTTATTACAGTCCCGGTGGTACGTGGACTGTGCGCTGCACGGGGGTCCCTCCTTGTCCGGCTCTTCTGCTCGGCGCTCCTTATTTGGGCCTGTTGTTCCCGGACCCGCCTCTCTCTCCGCTCCCTCGCAAACTCCTCGAGCTGTTGGCGGCAGCACTCAGCACGCTCCGCTGCAGCTGCCCTGGTTTCCTGAGTGAACCCCATTAGATCTTCTCCGGTGGGGTCCCACTCAAACTGTGCTTCCGCTAGCGGGGGCGAGATCCTTATTACGGGCTTCGGAGCCGGAATCAGGGGTGCACACATGGCCCCAACCCTCCTCTGGTGCTCCAGTTCGTAATACTTCTGGGGCCAGATGAAAGGCTGCCCGTCCGGCCACGTGTGCTGGGCAAACAAGTCCTCTCCCAGACGCGGCACCCTTGGTTTTACGGGTGCGGGCGCGGTGGTGGTGGCGCCCGGGTTGCCCAGGCCTTGCGGCCAGGCCTGGGGCACCTGGAAGGTGAAGGGCACCGTTAGGACGGCGGCGCCCTGGGCTACCTGGCCTTGCGACCAGGCCGGAGGCTCCGCGGAGGTAGGGGGCGCTGTTGGTGATGCGACGCCCGGGAATTCTAGGCCCTGCGACCAGGCTGGTGGTACTTCCTGCTTGGTCACGCTCGGGGTCGAGGCGTGTGACGTCACAGGGGTCGCGGCGGCGGCTTCCGGTTGGGGCCTAGTCTGCGTCGGTGACATGGCGTTTTCGGGCACAGCAGGGGGACTTTCGGGCTCTGCGACGGGGAGCTGGGGCAGGTAAGCGGTGTCACGGCTTGGGGTATAGGCGTCCCCTTTACCTGCCTCCATGCGTTCGGCTCCCTCCTCGGCGCCGTCTCCGGCCTTGGGTCCTCCCGCGCCATCCTCAGAGGCGGTCTCCTTCCTCATCTCGGCTGGCGTGCTCCGGGTCTTGGTTTCAGCTTGCTGGGCCATCTCCCGGCTCCATTCCGCCAATGTCTCTCGCTGTACCCGGGCCATCCTCCGTGCGAGGCCCTCCAGGGCAGTCTGTGCACACTCCCGGTCTCGGGGGAGCTGTGCAAGGACCTCCACTAGGCCTAGTGGGGTCGTGGTGTCCAGCAGGCTCCTGACCAACGGGTCGGTGCTGCTCTGCTCTTCTTCCAGCAGGCTCCTGGCCAGCGGGCCGGTGCTGCTCTGCTCTCTGGACATCTCCGGGTGAGCTTCTCTGCTACTCCTCTCCAGACTTCTTGCCTCCGGGTGCGCTCGCTCCAGACTGCTCCAGGCGGCACCCATCTTCGTTCTTTTCTTTCGTCTCCTCCCACTTCGAGGGCGGTCCCGGGGCAACTCGGTGACTGTCAGCTCCAGGGGTAGTTCTTTCACGCTGACAGACACCTCCAGCATCACAGTCTCTGTTGGTGGGGGCGGTTTCCACTTTTGGCGCCATTTTCTGTCCTGGCCCACGATGGGAGGCGGCCTCCTGCCCTCCTTTGGCACGCCCATAATGGCGCCCGCTGCTCTTCCAAGGCGGGAAATCTGCGGTTTTGGCGGGAAGCGTCGCCCAGTGGCGGGAAACTCTGCAGATGGCGGGAACAAGCTGGAAATGGCGGACAATCGGCGGGAAACGACCTGTGATGGAGTCCGATGGCGTGGACCCTCCGGAACCGGCTGGAGACTTCTTTCTGAGGTAAACTTGCACTTTTCTTCAGGCACGCAGTACCCGGTTGTTGTGGGCACGTAATCCTGCCGACTACGCCAAAGTTGACGCGCCCCCTGGGACATATTCCTTTTTGAGGGGAATACCCGGCACCGGATCAGATGGGGGGGGTTGTAGTCTCCGAGCGGCTGTGACCCGGCCCGTGCCCAGGGCGTCAAGCTCAGTGTTATGTGGCAGTCCTACAGATGTTATTAAGAGTTCTTTTGTGTCGACTACGCCACCCGTTGTGATGCGGTCACTGTGGCCGCCGCTGCAGCAGGGTCCGCTGAGGCTGATGGTGGGTGCGCAGCTTGGTGAGATAACCCCCAACGGGAGGGGTATAGCCTCAGAGGGGACAGGCGCAGAGGATGGGGGTTGTGGTGGTGTAGTGCAGACGGCAGTGAAGACAGAGTCGGGTTGTGCAGTTAAGGGTGTTTACTTACTGCAGATGTTGTACTGGTCACTCCAGCTGCTAGTGACCACCCGAGCCGTGCTGCATCCACCAGGTCCTGGATCCAGCCAACCCCCAAACAAGTCCGGAGCGTGGCCCTGAGCTCTCTTTCTGTCCCGTTCTCTGGCCGTCCCCACCAGTAATCCACCTAGGTCCAGCTCCCTCGGGCCTTCTGTTGGGACACCCTTGGCCCTGGGTTCCCTGACCCTTCATGTGGTGTGCCTTCGGGGTGGATGTGATGGGTGACCGTGGCAGACGCTGCCCACGGTCTCCGGTCTCTGGCTGGGGAATGTTTTTACCCCCACCAGCTTGGGTTCCGGTACCCTGATGCCGACTCTTCACCCGGTGCTTTTAGTTGGGATCTCAGAGTCCTTCTCTTCTGTGCTCTGGGTCTCTCTCTTTTCTCCTCTCTCACTCTGGGTCTTTGTCTTTCTTCTCTCCTCTGCTCCTGACTTGTTCTCTGCAGCTGACTCTCTGCATCTGATCCTCTGCATCTGACCCTGATCTTAGTTGGTGCCCACCTTATATACACCCTCTATGTGTGAGCTCAGGTGACCAGCACCCAATGAGCTCCTAACTTTACCCAGGCTGCTCCCCCTATCTGCCCCTACACTACTTGGGATGTACCACCCCCCTCCCACTCCAGCCAGGAACAGACTCGGTCGTACCTGCACATTTCTAAGTGGGAGTACCGTCGGCCTGTTCCTCGGAAATGGGATGTATGTAGTGCATGCAGCCTACCGAGCTCAGTTCCACACTCCTTCCTTACCCGGGAGTGGAATATCACACCTCTGGGTTGAGGTGCAATACCCCTGTAGCAGCCGAATCCTCAGGGTGCTACAATAATATCTATAAAGCACTGTGGAATTAATTTCGCTATATAGGTGAGGTATAATAAATATCTGTCTTGCTACACTAAATGTAGCATACTGTGTCTTCTGTGTAGCTTGGCCTGTATAGATTATAGAGGTGCTGTATAAATAAATGATTTTTAATCAGATCTGACACCACATTTTACAATAACATTTGTTATTAAATAGTTTTCTTAGACCTAATGAGACTAGCGTATTTACTTTGAAAATCTGTCAGAATGGCCGTGTAATGTTTTTTGGAATGTTTTCTTTTCAATATCAAAACAAGCTCTTTTGCTAGAAGTAGATAATATTCGTATATTCATATTCAGATTACACAGCCATTGTGAAATGGATTTTCATGGTAAGTACAGCTGCCTCCTGAGGTCTGGCGTCTGATCCCTTTTTGGAAAATTATATTAATATCTTGATGGGAGTTTGTGTGTCTCAGTATTTCTTGTTGGGCCATCTGCGCCTGAGGATCCATCAAAAGTATCCATTGCATTACGTTTGATGAAAAAAAAAAACATTGTGCTACATGCATGATGACAGATTCAGCGCTACCTTTCTAAACACAAACCATAATGCAAAACAGCATAAAATGGTCATTTGGAAGATGTACTTTTATACACACTGATAGTGGCCCCCAACCTTTGTGACCTTGATGGCCACATTCAGCTCTAAGAGATGGTCACTAGTGTTGAGCGAGCACTAAAATGCTCGGGTGATCGAAGCTTGGGCCGAGCTCGCCGTGATACTCGGGTGCTCGACCCGAGCAACGAGCCCAATGTTAGTCTATGGGAGACTCGAACATTTTTGCTGCGGCACCCCCGGCAGTCTGTAGAAAGCCTAACAAGTGCCCAAAACGATAGTGACAGTGCTCAAATGACATGGGGACAGCATGGGGATCGCCCCAGGAAGCATTTCTGACCCCCAGGTCACTGCTGTCAACAACGTGGTCAGAGGTATTAAGCCACTTTTACAGGCTCAAAATAAAACGTTCAAAAACGAAAGTGAAAGTGCTTTCCTGTGAAATATGTTAAGGAACATCCTTTCCAGGGAAAAGACTTGTGTATAAGTTAAAATAAATGACCAAAAACAAAAATACTCCTCCACACCTTCGGCTATGTTCACAAGTAGCATTTTTTATGCGTTTTTGCACTTTTGTATTGCTTTCAACTATGACAAATGCATTCACCGGGAAATGTCATTTTAACATTTTACAACCTTATCTGGCCATGTGCTGTGTGACACATGCATAAAGTGCTGAAAAGACATGGGAACAGCATGGGGAAGACCCCTGGAAGCATCTCTGACTCCCAGGTCACTGTCTAAAAGTGTGCCCATCATAAGTGATCCTTGCCGCATCAGAAGATGCAGACTTGCAACTATCCCCATGCAAGTTCTAGTCCCAGGGCAGTGTTCAATTGTACCTCCCCCATTCCTTGCAATACAAGCGCAAGTATGCAGCCTGCCACCCACCCACCCCCAGGCTGCAATACCATACTGCTTGCTTGCTTGAACTTGAAATTGGGCCTTTTAGGTATGTGGAGGCGGAATCTGGCCACCACGTCATGGCTGTGTTGGCGGCCTGGAATCCATACTCAGTCCCCAGCCGCCCGGCGGCCGGGTGTCCATACTCAGTCCCCCGCGGCCGAGTGTCCACACGGTCCCCAGCCGCCTGGGGGCAGTCGGGTGTCCATAAACGGTCCCCAGCCGCCCCCATTTCTCCTTGGAACATCCCCCCACACACTTTTCTTAGCCCGGCTTGCTTTAGGCAGCATTGGACGAGCCCACCAGAGAACCAGACTCCTCCGGTGGGCCCTGACTTCTCCATCGGTGGAGTTGAGAGTGCCAAGGTGAGGAGCATGATGATGATGACAGAAGTTAGCATCTTCTATGTTTTCTTTTAATGCAAGTGTAAGTGTGCAGCCTGCCACCCACCCACCCCCAGACTGCAATTCATACTGCTAGCTTGCACTGGAAATGGGGCCTTTTAGTTTAGAGGGGGCCGAAGCTGGCCACTACCTCATGGCTGCTTCGGCAGCGAGGTATCCATACTCAGTCCCCAGCCGCCCCTATTTGTCCTGGTGTGCCTTATACATAAGATTAAGCGCGTATACCAAAACATTGCCTGTGCCCTCCCCAGTGCATTTAGTGGGAAGGAGAGCCTATTCCGCTGTAGTGTGTGCATGCCAAACCCCTGTTCATGGTACATGCGAAGATGCCTCCCACCTTGCACCTGTCGTTGCAAACTTGCAACTATCCCCATTCAAGTCCTTGTCCCAGGGCAGTGTTCAGTTGTACCTCTCCCATTCCTTGCAATGCAAGCGCAAGTATGCAGCCTGCCACCCACCCACCCCCAGGCTGCAATACCATACTGCTTGCTTGCTTGCACTTTAAATTGGGCCTTTTAGGCATGTGGAGGCGGAATCTGGCCACCACGCCATGCCTGTGTCGGCGGCCTGGTATCCATACTCAGTCCCCAGCCGCCTGGTGGCCGGGTGTCCCCGCTTGCTCCCCAGCCTCCAGGGGGTGGCCGGGTGTCCATACTCGGTCCCCAGCCACCCCTATTTGTACCGGTAACCTTTCCCACACTTTTCTTAGCCTGGCCTGCTTTAGGGCAGCATTGGCCGAGCCCACCGGACTATCAGACTCCTCCGGTGGGCCCTGGCTTCTCCATCAGGGGAGTTGAGAGTGCCAAGGTGAGGAGCATGATGAGCATGATAGAAGTTAGCATCTGCTTTGTTTTGTTGTAATGCAAGCGCATGTATGTAGTAGCGGCTAGGCCTGAGGAGGTCAGCGTTTTGGCGCATATCCTACCTCCTCCGAGGATTGCTGGATGTTTTCCTGCTACTATCCAAGTTCTATGACTCCCGTTAAAACAAAGCTTCAGGTGATAAATGATGGATGAGGTAGTGGCAAAGGAGAAAGAGCAGGAGGAACAGGGACCATTCACATCAATATCAGGCCAGTCAACCAGATATGTCTTGTAGCGGTTCGGCTACACAGTTATAGGGCATACAGTGAGTGCAATGCCTACCAAAAATTTCGAGGCACTCCAATGCCCCTTGGAAATGACATGGAGGTCAGAGGGCGTTAACTAAACCTTTTTTTCCATTTATAGCAACTGGGTCTCCTGTGCACTGTTGGCCTAAGCAGTGAATGGAATGCTTTCCAAAAATTATGAGGTACTGCAATCCCCTTACAAGAGCCATGTGTGGCACCCCAGGGGTCTGGTCACCACAGTAATAGAGATTACGTCAGAGAGCAAGTGGGAGGTTTCCTGGTCAGGATCCCTTAAACATGCAACATCCTCCTGCCCCAGTTCTGGGAGGGGAGAATTCTGCCCTTATAAACTGGATCTGGGGCGGGGTTGAGTGAGTCAGAGAACAGTCAGAGTCAGAGTGAGAGCAAGGGAAAGTAACGGCAAGGAGCTCTGTAGGAGCTAGGAGCTAAAGACGAGGGGCTGGAAGCTGAGCAGAGCTCGCCCTGGCAGAAGACAATAGGAACCGGACACAGGAGTCCGAAGCTGTGAGGACTTATATATCCAGCAGCAGAAACCAGCCGGCAGGGGATTTCAGGTCCTCTGGCCATAGAAGCCCGGAGGCTCAGTCACAAGCAAGGGACCAGCACCGCCGTCGTGGAGCGGAGGCTAACAGAAGGCCCCAAGTCACCAGCCATACGGGTGAGCACTACACGGTACACTCAGGGACGTGGGCTACTTCTACCCGCTTACAGCAAGGTAGCCAGGAAGAGTGCAGACAGACGGGGAGGCCTACAACTCCACCTGGCCAGGGGAACTCCTGCTTGCTCACAGACTGACCAGGCCTCTTATGCTAGCCAGTACTCCCGGGAGGGTCTACCTTATAATCATCAGTAAAGACCCTGAACTGCACTGCAAAGACCCTGAGTCATTCCTGCTGCGCTCGTGCACCATCACCCCCATCATCCACACTCACTGCCCTGAGGCTATACTCCTCCCGAGGGGAGTTATCCCATTTTATGCTGCGCACACAACACCAGCCTCAGCGGTCTGCCTCGCAGCGGTGGTACTCCCTGACCGCAATCCACGGGTGGCGCAGTCGGACAATTAACCTCAAAACCTAAGAAAGATTGCCACTGGTTTGACCAGCCTGAGCCACGGGACCGGGTCACCGCCACGGAGACTACAGACCCCAGAGACCCGGCACCGGGTATCCCACACACGTGTGTCACGGGTGTGTTGCCACGAAGATCGTCACGAGTACACAGCCTGACTTCTCGCAGCTGACTTGTTGGTGCTTTGTGTTTTCTCGGCAGTGAAGGAGTTAATTCTCTCTCTCTCTGGGCTAGCTGAGGTCCAGCCTCGCCCAGCTGCAATCAATGCTTCGTTAGTGAGACTCCTTTATATTCCTGCTGGTCTGTTTGTGAGGTGTCGGTGAAAGCTTTTCATTCAGACTTACAGAGCGGATCGTGGTGTTTGGAGTTGCTGAGATAAGTGTATTTGAAAGTGTTATTTCCCTTTCCTCGCTTTATCATTTATCTCCTTTCCCGTTGGTGTTCCCTCTGTTGTAGTTTTGTTGAAGTTGTATGCAAGGTGGTTTTGGTTTTTCCCTTGTACTGTCTCGTTCGTCTAAATACTGTGTGTGGGCATATTATCGCTGGTTCCCAATTGTTGTGATCGGGGTCCTTCTCAGGACTAGATTACTGTGGTGCAGGGATCCTCAGGAGGTAGGGGTTACGCTGGCGGCCTGGACCTCTGTACCTTTAACAGTACCTCCAGGATGAGGGATTAGTCAGGGCCCCAGCTTAGGGTCAGCTTAGGCCCCCTACCTCCAGTATTCTGTGACAGTGTGACATTTTCACCGACCAACTTAGTTTTTCTCCAGCTACCATGGATCCAGTAGCCGGTCTAGCTCAGCAGTTGCAGAGTTTGTCCATGGGGCTGGCGGACGTTAGGTCCAAGGTTTTGCATCCTCTGGAGCAAGCCGGACCAGAACCTAAAGTAGCTCTCCCTGACAGGTTCACTGGGGGGCGGGACAAGTTTTTTGTTTTCCGGGAGGCATGCAAATTGTACTTTCGGCTGCGGCCTCGGTCATCGGGCAGTGAAGAACAAAGGGTGGGAATTGTCATCTCGCTCCTACAAGGGGACCCACAATCTTGGGCGTTCTCTCTTCCCCCTAGCTCCCCAGTTCTCCAGTCAGTGGATAGGTTTTTCGCTGCTTTGGGACTCGTATATGATGACCCAGATCGGATCTCCCTTGCTGAGTCTAAGTTACGTAGGATTCAGCAGGGAGATCGTCCGGCGGAGGAATTCTGTTCGGAGTTCCGTAGGTGGGCCACGGACACCCAGTGGAATGACCCGGCTCTTAGGAGCCAGTTTTGTCATGGTTTATCCGACAAATTACAGGATGTGTTGGCACAGTATGACTCTCCCGCGTCACTGGAAGCCGCTATGGCCCTTGCTATTCGCGTTGACAGACGGCTTCGGGAGAGGTGCGGGATAACTCTACCCCCTGTAATGTCTCCACCTCTTACAAGGTCCCCTCATATGGTGGTTCCCCTGGTCAGTCCGGAGGAGCCTATGCAATTAGGAGGGACATCATTTCGGGGAAGGGGACCGGTGGTGCGCCTTTTTCTCTAAAAAATTGTCGTCCGCTGAGAGGAATTACGATGTCGGCAATAGGGAACTCCTGGCCATTAAGTTAGCTTTTGAGGAGTGGCGCCATTTTTTGGAGGGGGCAGTTCATCCGGTCACCGTCATCACCGATCACAAGAACCTGCTATATCTGGAGTCCGCTAAACGTCTGAATCCCAGACAAGCTAGGTGGTCATTGTTTTTTACCAGGTTTAATTTCGTCGTTACATATCGTCCTGGGTCTAAAAATGTAAAGGCGGATGCCTTATCTCGTAGTTTCCCTGGGGCCGGGAATACGGACGACCCGATTCCTGTTCTTCAGGAGGGGGTGGTGGTTTCGGCAGTATGCTCTGAGCTGGAGGAGGAGATATTGGAGGCTCAGGGGGACGCCCCTGTTGGACCTCCGGGGAGACTGTTCGTTCCAGATCAGTTGCGACAAAAGGTGATCGAGGCACACCATAACTCAGTTTTTGCAGGACACCCGGGGAGTAAAGCAACTGTGGATCTCCTCTCGCGTCGGTTTTGGTGGCCTAACTTACATAAAGAGGTGGTAACTTTTGTCGCGTCCTGTGGGGTTTGTGCGCGCTCTAAGACCTCACATACCCGTCCGTCTGGGGCCCTCTTACCTTTGAAGATCCCGGAGCGTCCTTGGACTCATCTGTCTATGGACTTTATTACGGACCTCCCTCCGTCTTCGGGTAAAACGGTCATACTCGTTGTAGTGGACAGGTTCAGCAAGATGGCACATTTTATCGCTCTTCCGGCTCTCCCTAATGCTAAAACTCTTGCGCAGGTGTTCATTGGGGAGATTGTGAGGCTTCACGGGGTACCCTCCGAGGTGGTGTCTGATCGGGGGTCTCAGTTTGTGTCCAAGTTCTGGAAGGCGTTTTGTGCACGGCGGGGGATGCATTTGTCATTCTCGTCGGCTTTTCATCCTCAGACCAATGGTCAGACGGAACGTATGAACCAGAGCTTGGAGACATATCTTCGGTGTTTTGTGTCAGAGAACCAGGAGGACTGGTCTTCTTTCCTACCTCTGGCAGAGTTTGCTCTCAATAATAGGCGAAGTGAGTCCACTGGTAAGTCCCCGTTTTTTGGGGCATATGGTTTTCACCCCCAGTTTTGTACTTTCAGTAGGGGGGGCTCTTCGGGGGTTCCGGAGGAGGAACGATTTTCCTCATCTCTCGCTTCAGTATGGAGAGGGGTGCTGAAGAATCTGAATACTATGGGGAACCGATACAAACGTATGGCTGATAGGAGGAGAGTGTCTGGTCCGGACCTAAGTGTGAACGATCAGGTATGGTTGTCTACCAGGAATATTAAACTTAAGGTTCCCTCCTGGAAACTGGGTCCCAGGTTCATCGGGCCGTACAGAATCAGTTCTGTTATTAATCCGGTGGCATTCCGTCTTGACCTCCCCCCTACGTTTAAAATTCACAACGTGTTTCACAGATCATTGCTTAAGAGGTATGTGGCGCCGGTGGTACCGTCACCTTTACCTCCCCCTCCTGTGGTTGTCAATGGTAACTTGGAGTTCCAGGTATCGAGGGTCATTGATTCACGCTTTAATCGCCGGTCCCTTCAGTACTTGGTTCATTGGAAGGGGTATGGTCCTGAGGAGAGGATGTGGGTTCCTGCGTCGGATATTAACGCAGACCGATTAGTTCGGGCCTTCCACACGACTCACCCGGATAAACCTGGCCCTGAGGGTCCGGAGGCCCCTCGTAGAAGGGGGGGTACTGTCACGGGTGTGTTGCCACGAAGATCGTCACGAGTACACAGCCTGACTTCTCGCAGCTGACTTGTTGGTGCTTTGTGTTTTCTCGGCAGTGAAGGAGTTAATTCTCTCTCTCTCTGGGCTAGCTGAGGTCCAGCCTCGCCCAGCTGCAATCAATGCTTCGTTAGTGAGACTCCTTTATATTCCTGCTGGTCTGTTTGTGAGGTGTCGGTGAAAGCTTTTCATTCAGACTTACAGAGCGGATCGTGGTGTTTGGAGTTGCTGAGATAAGTGTATTTGAAAGTGTTATTTCCCTTTCCTCGCTTTATCATTTATCTCCTTTCCCGTTGGTGTTCCCTCTGTTGTAGTTTTGTTGAAGTTGTATGCAAGGTGGTTTTGGTTTTTCCCTTGTACTGTCTCGTTCGTCTAAATACTGTGTGTGGGCATATTATCGCTGGTTCCCAATTGTTGTGATCGGGGTCCTTCTCAGGACTAGATTACTGTGGTGCAGGGATCCTCAGGAGGTAGGGGTTACGCTGGCGGCCTGGACCTCTGTACCTTTAACAGTACCTCCAGGATGAGGGATTAGTCAGGGCCCCAGCTTAGGGTCAGCTTAGGCCCCCTACCTCCAGTATTCTGTGACAGTGTGACAACGTGTACACACGGCCCAGGGGGCGCGTCACATGCAGTACAGCATATTACAAACATAAGTCCCATTATTGGGGAGTGGGTGTCCCATAGTATTTGCTTATGCCTTGCAAGCAAAAGCTGCCAAAAATTAGGACGGAGCAACTTGCAATGCCCCTTACAAGAGCCATGCAGTACTGCATATTACAAACATAAGTCCCATTATTGGGGAGTGGGTCTCCCATAGTATTTGCTTATGCTTTCCCAGCAAAAGCTGCCAAAAATTAGGACGGAGCAACTTGCAATGCCCCTTACAAGAGCCATGCAGTACAGCATATTACAAACATAAGTCCCATTATTGGGGAGTGGGTCTCCCATAGTATTTGCTTATGCTTTCCCAGCAAAAGCTGCCAAAAATTAGGATGGAGCAACTTGCAATGCCCCTTACAAGAGCCATGCAGTACAGCATATTACAAACATAAGTCCCATTATTGGGGAGTGGGTGTCCCATAGTATTTGCTTATGCTTTCCCAGCAAAAGCTGCCAAAAATTAGGACGGAGGAACTTGCAATGCTGGCACCCTGGTGGTATAGTGGTGGTGGAGGCTGAGGATAAGGAGAAGAAGATTAAACAGCCGAAACGAGGAAGCGTATACCCATGTGTGGGTGTGAAGCGGTGCATGTGAATACACCTCCCGAAATAACACAGTGGATTTGACTTTGTTACTCTGCTATCATTTGGTGGTGATGAGAAATCTGGCCTAATCCAGCCCTTGTTCATTTTGATAAGGGTCAGCTTGTCAGCATTGTCAGTTGACAGGCGAGTGCGCTTATCAGTTATAATTCCCCCAGCGGCACTAAAACCATGCTCCGATAACACGCTAGCGGCAGGGCAGGCCAGGACCTCCAAGGCGTACAGAGCGAGTTCATTCCAAGTGTCCAGCTTGGATACCCAATAATTAAAAGGCAAAGAGGAATCACGGAGGACGCTGGTACGATCGGCAAGGTACTCCCTCACCATCTTTTGAAACTTTCCACTCCTTGTGAGAGTACCCCACGCCTCAGGGCCTGTAAGCTGGGCGGGTGTCAGAAAACTGTCCCAGAACGTTGACAGTGTTCCCCTGCCTCTGCTGGATTGGAGTTGCATCTCTCTTGCCTGTACTCCTTGGTTGGGCAGTGAACTGTGACCTCTGCCGCTAGCGTGTTCAGATGGGAATTTTTTTAAGAGTTCTGCAGCAAGGGCCTTCTGGTATTGCCCCATTTTTGTAGACCTCTCCACCTCAGGAATAAGAGAGTGAAAGTTCTCCTTGTAGCGGGGGTCTACAAGTGTCACCAACCAGTAATGACTGTCACCCAACATTTTGACAACGCGAGGGTCACGGTTAAGGCAGCGTAACATAAAGTCAGCCATGCGTGCCAGACTGGTAACGGGCAAGATTTCCGTGTCCTCACCAAGATGACGACTGACCATGCTCTCCTCCTCCTCCTCCTCTTCCTCCTCCCCCCTGTCCTCAGGCCACCCACGCTGAACCGACGGTATGACACTTGTACAGGTACTACCGTCTACAATGCATGATAGCAGCTCCTGTTCTTCCTCCTCCTCCTCCTCCTCTCCCTCATTGTCCCCCAATGCACGTTGGGATGAGATGAGGCTGGGCTGTGTGTAATCGCCCGCTACGGCTTCTTGATCCATCTCATCATACTCTGGCTGCAATGCCTCCTCTTTAATTCTCTGCAGAGAGCGTTGCAAAAGACAGACAAGTGGTGGGATGCTGACACTAATGATGGCGTCATCGCCACTCACCATCTTGGTGGCCTCCTCAAAGTTTGTCAGGATGGTACATATGTCAGACATCCAGGTCCACTCCTGAGGTCTTATGTGTGGAGTCTGACCTGAATATCGACGGCCTTGTTGCAGCTGGTACTCCACAACTGCTCTCTTCTGCTCACAAATCCTTTGCAATATGTGGAGGGTAGAGTTCCAACGTGTGGGGACATCACACACCAGTCGGTGTGCCGGAAGCTGCAAACGCTGCTGCAACACAGCAAGGGCGGCGGAAGCTGTAGCCGACTTGCGAAAATGAGCTGACAGGCGGCGTACTTTCACGAGCAGATCTGGCAACTCGGGGTACGATTTAAGAAACCGCTGAACCACGAGGTTAAGCACATGAGCCAGGCATGGTACGTGTGTGATCTCACCTCGCCTCAGAGCCGCCACCAGGTTACGGCCATTGTCACACACGACCATGCCGGGATGTAGGTTCAGCGGTCTCAGCCACAGATCTGCCTGCTCTTTCACAGCTGTCCACAACTCACAAGCAGTGTGAGGTTTATCACCTAAGCTTATGAGTTTCAGCACAGCCTGTTGCCGCTTGGCGGAGGCAGTACTGCAATGCTTCCAGCTTGTAACTGATGTGGTGATATCTGAGATGGAGGCTGAACATGAGGAGGAGGAGGAGGATGCGCAGGAGCTGTACACTGTGGGGGCAACTCTGACTGACATAGGGCCCGCAATCCTCGGTGTGGGGAGGATGTGTTCCGTCCCAAGGTCCGACTGGTTCCCGGCTTCCACTATGTTTACCCAGTGTGCTGTCACAGAGATGTACCGTCCCTGGCCACAAGCACTTGTCCACGTGTCCGTTGTCAGGTGGACTCTCCCAGTAACTGCGTTGTTGAGGGCACGGCAGATGCTTTGGGACACGTGCTTGTGTAGTGCGGGGATGGCACACCGGGCAAAATAGTGTCGGCTGGGGACCGAGTACCGAGGGACGGCCACCGCCATAAGATTGCGGAAGGATTCCGTCTCCACCAGCCTAAAAGGCAGCATTTCCAATGCAAGCAGTCGTGAAATGTGCGAATTTAGGACTGTGGCCTGTGGGGCGTTAGCTGCGAATTTCCGCTTTCGTTCAAAGGTCTGGGATATGGACAATTGAACGCTGCGGTGGGACGTGGACGTGGACGTTGATGCTGTTTCTTGAGAAACTGCCATAACAAGTGAAGACTGAGAGGAGGGGGCATCTTTACATGCAGTATGGACAGGGGATTGCTTTGCACACCCAACAGGGGGTTCTATTGCACGCACAACAGTGGAAGAAGCAGTGGTGACACCCGCTGACACTGGTCGTGGACCCTGGGTTTCGCCCCACAAAGTCGGGTGCTTTGCTGCCATGTGCCTGATCATGCTGGTGGTGGTCAGGCTGGTAGTTTTGTCACCCCTGCTGATGCTGGCATGGCAAGTGGAACATATGGCCTTTTTGGGGTTATCAGCAGTCTTTAAAAAAATTCCAGACTCTGGAAGACCTACCGCTTGTACTGGCAACGTCCCTCGTGTTGGTGTTACGGGGAACGGTTGCCTGCCTTCTTTCTGCGGCCACCACACTGCTTCTTCCTGCCTGTTGGGGTACTCTGCCTCCCTCCCCCTGTGTGCTGCTGGCCTCACTCTGCATGTCCTCCTTCCACGTTGGGTCAGTTACTAGATCATCCACCACCTCCTCCTCTTCCACTTGCGCACCACGATCCTCCTCCTCACTTCCTGGCAATTGTGTCTCGTCATCGTCCACCTCTTGTGACAGATTGCCAACGTCGACTTCCTGTGGCCGTGGCTGTACAAATATTTGGGCATCGTAACATGGGATCTCCTCTTCCACCACTTCAAGCGTATCAGGCGAGAGGCCCAAATATGGAAATGGACCAGTGAACAGCTCTTCAGAGTGTCCAAGTGTGGGATCACTTGCTGTCTGACGACACTCGGCTTGGTGGGAGGAAGGAGCATCAGGGTGAGGAGGAGTATGCGGTCGAGACTCACGGCTACTAAGAGTTGACCATGTGGAAGACAGACCGGAGGTGGTGGTGCCCAGGTAACTGGAAGTATTGTCTGCTATCCAATTAATAACCTGTTCACACTGATCAGTTCTCAATACTGGTGTTGTTCTGTGCTTCCCTAGCAATTCGGTCAAGAAGTGGGAGAGAGAAGATGTGGCTGTTGGTTGTGGCACATTTTCACCTTGGCCACGGCCCCGTCCTCTGCACGAACCATCACCTGAACGTCCACTTCCACGTCCCTTGCCACGCGCCTTGCCCATTGTAAATGAAGTAAAATAGCTTACACTTGCACTATCAATGGAAAAAGGGTAATAAAGAGTAGATTAGAACCGTGGAACAGCAAAACCACAGTTATAATTTACTGGTGTATACCAGGCTTTTCAAAATATATATATATTTGCGGCTGAACAGTGAGCGACACACTCAAACTGTTTTTTTTTAGATACAAATGGCCCAAAAGTGGATAATACAGAGGTTTGTACCGTGGAACTGCAAAACCACACTTGTATTTCTCGGGCCTACACCAGACTATTTTCAACAGATATATTTGTGTCTGAAAAATCAGGGAGACACTATTATTATTTTTATACAGCAAAAAATGCCAAGAACAGGATAATAGAGATGTTTTACCGTGGAACATCAAAACCACAGTAATAATTTACTGGTGTATACCAGGCTTTTTAAAATATATATATATTTGCGGCTGAACAGTGAGCGACACACTCAAACTGTTTTTTTTAGATACAAATGGCCCATAGAACTGCAAAACCACACTTCTATTTCTCGGGCCTACACCAGACTATTTTCAACAGATATATTTGTGTCTGAAAAATCAGAGGCACACTTTTTTTTTTTTTGGGGGGGGGGGGCACCAAAAGGTTAATAAGAAGGGTATTTGTACAGTGTGAAGGAGGAAAAAAAAAAGAGGATTTAGATTAAAAAAAGGATTTTTCCTGGCCCCCGGGACCTGGAGCTAAGTCCAGCAATTTCAGCAACAGGAGCAGCACACAGGACTGTAATGCAGCGTTTGCTGGTATAACCACTGCGTCTCCTATACAGCCTGCCTGCCTGCCTGATATACCTGGGATGGATATTAGTCCTGAGAAGGACTGTTTGTTTGATCTGGCAGCCTTTACAGACCCTACACTAACTATTTTGCAGGATATATCTCTCCCTAAATCAGCAGCGCTGTCCCTACACTGTCTGATCCAGAGCGACTGTGTCCAAGATGGCGGCGCCCGGTTTTAAATACTCGAGGTGACGCTGTGCGGCCAGCCAATCACTGTAATGCCCACAAACAACATGGCTGCGGCATTACAGTGACTGGCTGGCAATCCCTGCATGTTCATTGGCTCGGTAAAGAGCGCCAAACATGCAGGGCGGAGACCCGAGCTCCCGCCCGAGTAACCCGGAAATGCTCGGTGCTCGCCGAACATCCCGAGTAGCGTGATGCTCGGGCGAGTACCGAGCAGTGTCGAGCATGTTCGCTCAACACTAATGGTCACAAATCACATCCAGTGACCCAAGCACCCCACATAGTGATGATATCCAGTCACCATCCACCCTCCCCACACATACAGTAATGATATCCAGTGACGCCCCCCTCATTAATGCTGTAGTGAGATACAGATCCCACATCCCCAGTGGTCACATCCTTTGACCCCCCCTCCACACACAAACATAGTGGTGACATCCAGTGACACCTCCCCCACAGTAGTGACATTAAGTGACCTTCCCACAGTAGTGACACTCAGTTGCCCTCATGGTAGTGATATCCAGCAGGCTTTCCGCCCAGAGAAGTGACGTCTAGCACCCCCCATTCCCTTTAGAATGACAGCTCAATCTCCTCACAGTAATCACACTACATCCCGATGCCGCCCCTCGCCCTTCCAGGCAGGAAACGTACATGCGGGACTTCCACCTCAGCCATGTGCGGTATTCTTGAAGCATGCACTCTATTGCACTATTACTAGACCTTCATGTCTGATTCCGTTGATATTGAACATTTTTGCAGGAGATGTGGCTAGGAGTTCTAGTGGGGACCTCAGGTAGCTGTCGGCAGAACCGCTCCTTCTATTCCTCAGGATTTTACCTCCCATGCGCTTGCTTAGCTCGGCTGTTTGCAGGTACCTCCGGCAGCTGCTTCTGTGAGAACAAAGTATGGGGCATGTGAAGCTCTAACTCATCCAATCCTTCTTTCCCTCGGCATCTGCCATTAGGGGATATTTGGTTATCTCTCAAACAAATTAGATTGAAATTAGCGGGTGACTTTTATGTAATGTGTGTTTAGTAAGAGTACCACTTTAGAGTGGGCCTGGCAATCAGCGGATAAGTTTCGGTCTAGCAACAAAACCCTGCGGGGATTAGATATTAACAGCAAGGAAAATCAAGAGCTAGATGTCAGGTATTCAAATCAATGGCTCTGCATTATATGGATGACCATGTTCGCCAGAGCAGGATGAGACAAACCCGATAAAATGGTTGTAAATGCTAATGCCAACTCTTGTCTGTATGTTGTGCCTGGTAATGCTGCTCAGGCCCATTCACTTGAAGGATAGGGCACCCCTCTAATCATAGGATGAAAGATTAAAGGGTTTTTCCAACTCGATTTTTTACAAAAAGTTGCCTATTTTAAATGTTAAAAAAGTACCGTAATATTCACCTTACCAATAACCTGCCTGTGTTGATAAAGGATATTTATTATGCGTTGGTGTCTGGTTACTGTGCTCCAGCAATTCATTACCGCTGCAGCTAATCACTAGCAGTAGCAGTCACAACAGCCAGCGATTAGCTGCACTAGTCTCCACGCCTTTGGACCAATGACATGCATACGGAGGCAGTGAGAGAGCAGCAGCTCTGGATATATGTGATTTTTCCGAAGGTGGGGAGAGTAAAGCGTTGATTGGGCATAGGGATCGCATCCCATAAGTGTCACACAAGCCTCAGGTGAGCCAGTGTCAGCACATTTGGAATGGCACTGACACAGGAGGTGAGTATAAATGTTATTATTTCACAAGAGGGGAAACCTGAGGATTAGGAAGGGGTTGTCTGAGTAGTGGACAACCCCTTTAAATCCTTGCTTGCTTACGTCTGATGAGGGAGAATAGAGATCTGTGAATGTGCATGCAATCATTGAACTCTGCACCAATAACTCTTAGATGAACTGTGATGTGTGAGAAGAGGATTACTGGACAGAAATATGAAAAATAATGGGACCGGGCTCGTACGACGTGCATTTGTCAACAAGCGGCGAGAACAAGAGAAAATGCTGAGTCCTCATAGCATAGCATTATTCTCCAGAGAGCCCTGTCTGTACTGTACTGATACCAGAAATATGTGTGTCAGAGACTGATGCATGAGCTGCTGTATCAGCACTCATCACTCACTTCTGAAAATCTAGGTTTTAGGTGGACAAGAGCCTTCCATATAGAAATGTGTGAAGTCAGTAATGTTGCATCGGTTATTAATGATAATATTTTATTTAATATAAACTGGAGTTAAAGAATATCTCTTACCACAATAAAGTCAAGAAAAACTGCAAAAATTTTAGATCTTATCAAGCTGAGATATTTACTTTAAAAATCTTTGTTAAGGGACCTTTACAAACGTATATTTGAAAAGATGGATTGTTTTAAAGAGCTCATTGAATTCAAGCATATTATCATTGTAACAAGTCTGTGTGTGAAATTTGTTCCCTCCTAAATATTCCACTATCACTAGTCACTGGTATAAGTGGAAGGGTTTAGGAAACAGAAACACTTGGTGTTGAGGGGGAGGTATGCTGGAGTCATACACTCCTGATTTATGGAGAGAGGCGTACCCCACTTTGATACTCAGGAGCGTCAGACAAGTGGTGTACACCTCCCTGCTAGAGTAAGATTGGTCTTGTAGAGAATGCCGCTATGCCATGCCCTCCCTGTCCCACCATAGCTCCACTCACTTAGTCGGAGCTGTGAAAAAGATGTCGCGAGAACGCTAAAGGTCGCAAAACTTTAGCACAGCCTCAAGTTGCACCAAGATTGTGACTTCTCAAAGCTTTTCACTCCAGAATACTGGCTTTCATTAATCTGGCTCAAAGTGGCTCAATTTAAATTCACATAGCGAAATTGCTGAAAGTCTGGAACACTCTGCTGACCCAATGACTAAAGGGCTCCAAATCTCCTCTGTCTTTAGCATCAGCAGAAAAGCTGTATGCCAGGAGCTTAAAGGGTTTCCCCGGTCCAAATCGATAAGTTTGCAGTCACTCTGTGTGACTGTAGACTTAGGAATCCCCCAGTGCACGCCTTGTGCGCTGCGGGGATTCACCGGTTTCTAACCCGGGACCGGAGGGTATGTATGAGTTATACATACTCTCGGCCAATGGGCACTGCCTCGCCTCCATAAACTTGTATGGAGCAAGGCCGCACCCCATCTAGTGACATGACTGGCCAGTGAGTGTGTATTGAGCGAGGCCACGCCCACTAGACGGGCCCTGGCTGGGCATATGTATAACTCATTCATACCCTCCAGTCCTGCATGCACTGGGGGGATTCAGAAGTCTGCTGTCACACAGAGTGACTGCTGACTTACTGATTTGGACCGGACAACCTCTTGGCATGGGTGTCCTTAGCCAGGCAGCTACATGAAGGCCTTACATCACCAAGCACAAGAGAAAGAAAAGGCCTTTTCTATTTCAGCATAACTTCGCACATTGAACAAAGCAAGGTCTATAAAGACATGATCTCGCTTTTTGCCAGTGAGGGAAGTTACAGAGGTGGGCTCTGCAAGTCAGGATCTAACAACCTGAAAATTCAGACCTAACTTTTGCAAGAAAATGAGGTCATTTAGAGTGTTATTAGGGACACTTATTGGCATTATTTCTAATTGGTGATTTTTACAAATAACTCTGTTTTTAAAATAAAAAGGGCAGGCACATATAGGCGGTAGGTACTCTGTAAATAAGCCTGGTCCTGTATTAAGGAAAGAAAGTCCTTTATGTGGCATAGAAATTTCTCTCTCTTTTAAAAAAGCAGCTTTTAAGTCAGGCTTGTCATATGCAAAAGAGACAGAACTAGTCCGGGCAAGTGTTGATTCCTCCAAACTAATGCTGCGTAAAATCCTGTAATGATGCTCATGAGAGCGCAATGGTCATCCTCCACACATTGAGCTTATTGACTGCATAGTCACGTTGTATAAAAATGCAATGTCACTTGCCCACCGGGATTCACAGTACCGACATCACTGGAGCAGCAACGATCTGGGAGGTATATACAATGAGGAAAATAAGTATTTGATACACTGCTGATTTTGCATCATTGCAACCCAAAGAAAACCATCTCAACCATGAAGCATTGTGGGGGAAACATACTTTGCGGGTGCTTTTGTACAAAGGGGACAGGACGACTGCACCATATTGAAGGGAGGATGAATGGGGTAATATATCGCAAAATTTTACCCAACAATCTCCTTCCCTCAGTAAGAGCATTGAAGATGGGTCGTGGCTGGGTCATGACAATGACCCGAAACACACAGCCAGGGCAACTAGGGAGTGAGTCCCTAAGAAATATTTCAAGGTCCTGGAGTGGCCTAGCCGGTCTCCAGACCTGAACCCAATAGAAAATATTTAGAGGGAGCTGAAACTCAATGTTGCCCAGCGATAGCCCCGAAACCTGAAAGATCTGGAGAAGATCTGTATGGAGGAGTGGGGCAAACTTGGTCAAGAACTACAGGAAATGTCTGACCTCTGTAATTGCAAACAAAGGTTTCTGTACCAAATATTAAGTTCTGTCTTTCTATTGCATCAAATATTTATTTCATGCAATAAAATGCAAATTAATTATGTAAAGATGATATAACTTGATTTTCTGGATTTCTTTTTAGATTCTGTCTTTCACATTTGAAGTGTACCTACGATAAAAATTGCAGACCTCTCCATTCTTTCTAGGTGGGAAAACTTGCAAAATCTGCAGTGTATCAAATACTTATTTTCCCCTCTGTAGTAGTAATAGAAAGAAAATAAAAACGCTTAGTAGTGATGAGCGAGTATGTTCTGTTAACCCTTTCGGTGAGCATGCTCGGGTGCTTGCTGAGTATCTTCAGCGTGCTCCGGTGTTATGTTTCAGTCACTCCGTGCACATGATTTGTGACTGTTTGACAACTTTAATACATGTGAGGAATGCCTAAGAAACAGGCATTCCTCACATGTATTAAAGCTGTCAAACAGTCACAAATCATGTGCACGGAGTGACTGAAACATAACACCCGAGCACGCTGAAGATACTCGTAAATCTCGAGTACCGAGCATGCTTGCTCATCACGAACGCTTAGGTATCATTCACACAGTCAAGGAAGTTTTTGTCCAAACACATGCAGTTTTTATTGGTTTTCACATGTTGTACAGCACCAAAACAAACTCCTAAACGTAAATTCCTAGCCTTGTCCAGGCTCTAACTAAACAGAACAGACCCTGGCTACTCACTCATACATGACTGAGCTAGTCCCAGCTCGGTCACACAAAACAGCTATTGTCCATAGCAACCACTGATACTTGCGGTTCTCTGCACACGGCCTGTGCAGACTCTTGTCAGAGAGTGATTCTGGCCTGTCTCTCTATTTAGCTTCAATACACAATCAGTCTGGTCAGCTTTCCTGAGCTGACCGACTCAGATGAACACCTAGCCTTTGTATATGCAGGGCCAGCCAGGTGCACTAATCAAAGCCTGCAGAGCTAGGAATTAACCCTAGACTACCTGTGGTAGTTTCTTGAATACACACAGGGTTTCAATGTCAAAACAAAACAGTTTATTGTCCTTCAGAAATGTAACGGACCCAAAATAAAAGCAATCTTTCTTCAGCACCAACAAAAACAGTATTTTATTCTGCACAATACAACAAAGTAAGTGTGACGGTCTTACCAATTTTGGTATTGCAATCAGTAGCAGCTAAAGCAGTTTTAAACGCTGAGGCTGTGTGCCCACGTAGCGTTTTTCAAGCGTTTATGCTGCAGAATTTCCGCAGCGGAAACGCTTGTGAAACGCTAGGTAATCCGCACCCCATGGTCCCCAAGGGGATTCCGCATGTTCTATGCACATGCTGCGGATTTTTCCGCAGCGTTTATGCTGTGTACAAAAATCCGCAGCATGTCATTTAATTTTGCGGAAGCGCAGCGGAACTCCCGCCATTGACTTGCATAGAAACCGCGACTGTACATTTGTACAAGCGGCTTCTATGCGTCTCTATGTGCGGATGGTACCCAGTTCTGGAGGAGAGGAGACTCTCTTCCAGACCTGGGTACCATTGTACCTGTGAAAAAAAGAATAAAATAACAAATAAAGTTTATACTCACCTTTCTGAAGGCTTCTCTCTGAATGCCGCCATCGCTGAAGGACCTGCGGTGACGTCACAGTCATGTGACCGCAGGCCCTTCACCGCTCTGTCTCGCGATATGCCGGCAGCCGGGAACCAGCCAGGAACGAGCGCTGCAGCCACGCCGGGGCCTCGGAGGTAAGTATAGCTTTATTTGTTTTAATTTTTACGGTTCACACTGTATAAATACATGCTGTTTGCATGGATTTATACAGTGTGACCTAGTTGTCAAGCACTTTCCAAGTGATGCTATTGCCTGGAAAGCGCTTGTCAATCTGCATGCGGAAACGCATGTGAATCCGCATATGGATCCGCGTGTATTCTGCAGGAAAAACGCATGCACAATCTGCATGCGTTTTTTCTTCCAGGGAGATGCAGAAATGCTGCAGAAATTTTCTGCTTCATTTCTGCATCGTGGGCACATAGCCTTACATAGCCTTACACCAACAAACATGCCTATGTTTAGCTCCCGCACAACTCACCCTCTGAGCTGTCCCTGCTGCCTTTTATTCAGCTTGTAAGACTCGGACTGGAGTATCGGAGCGACCTTTCAGACCCAAGCTTTTTTGGTCGCTCTTAAATCCCAGAACCAAAATCCACTTAAACTACTCCATTACGTAGTATTACTGGTACAGACTTCCCGGGATTTACATCACCGAGGCCAGCCAGCTCGGTGACGCATACTTGCTGTTAACCACTTTTCCTGGCGCACTTTTACAACATATATTATATGTGTGTGTGTGTATAATTACTTTTTTAATATGGGACATGTAAGCAATTAACAAGGGGTTGTCCAGTAGTGGACAATTCCTTAAAAAATATACTGGACAAAACCCCTTTAAGAAAATCATTTGTAGCACTGTTTTGCTACCATAAGTATCTTAATGCTGACTGAAACTGGACAGACCCCATCATAAAGATCCAGTTGGTCCATCATGGCTGCTATCAGATTGCTAGATGGAGACGTTTGATTTGACTATTGACTTGTGAACAATGCATGGACCTGATGTATTAAACAATATACTATGATGTGTGCTTGGGACACATTCTCCGCTAGATCTTATTTCTAGTGTAGCCTCTTTGTGTGTGCTGTATGATTGGGCTTTTATTAACCCTTTTCATTATTCTAGTAGTGTCGCCTCCTTGTCATCCTCACATAGTGCGTGCCTTTCTTACCCTCTACACACACTGTTTTTATTTTGGCCTTTGCCCTTGCAGTGCCTGTAAGGGTAACATTGGGCAGTTCTCCCAGGCTGGCTCTACATGATGTCTTTTTAAGGAGCCGAGCGGTAGCTAGGCCTGTGGAAGCCTTTACTCTGGAGTTCCTGTGTTCCGTGTTCTGTTGCCATGGAAACTGTCAGTATGTCCCAGATGTGGCGAACTTTGAAGTCCGAACATGATGGAATCTGCCCAAAAATAACCAAAATAAAACACTGGTCTGGAGTGGAAGTAAATCTGATTCTGTTGGAGGAGACGTGCAGCGTTTGTCACGTCCTATGCTTTGTGTATATTTTATAAATGAGGGATGTCTGTATCACTTCACAACCCTGATCTGTTCACTTACCGATTCTAAGCATTGAACTGTTTTACTAATTTGAAAGCGGAAGATCTGTTCTGTATGTTCCTGGATTATCACAGCTTTTCTGAAGTAATAAAGAAAATTTGTGCTTTAAGCGCTGCATTAATAGAGCTAAACACTGCATTAATAAAGTGAGAGACATAGATTGATATATACATGGATCAATATAGAGACAGATAAAGATGTGTAATAGATATTAGCTGCTGATGGCTTATTCTAGCTAAAAGTATAGAATAAAAGATCTAAATAGATGCCCATCGTAGTGCCACAGACTGTGACAGCTGAGCTGGGTAGGTTCCTACGACACCCTACAATCCAGATTATATTACATTCCATATTATAGATCCATTCCCTGACTGACATGCCACAAATTATAGATTTATTATAAACCCATTGCAAAGATAGCGGACATTAGACAAATAAGATACTCATGATAAACACAATTACAAAATGATAATCCTTTTATTATACAAAAAATAAAACCATATATAAAAAAATGAGACAAATGCGGAAAGAGGCATTATCTCCAGAAGGAAGCAGACATTTAAATCACGGCTATTGTAGATGTCACAATAGGTACAATAAGTGGAAGTATTAAATGCCAGCAGAATTGTTTGTACAAGCCCGATCAAAGTGAAATAAAATGATGCTTAATTCAGAAAGTTCTAGAACGTTAGTAATAACACCATGATAGCTCATATGCACGCCATTGTTAATAAAGCTCCATGATAATATAGTGAGGTTGTGACTCTCAAGGAAAAAATGGAGAGAGATGTCACAGAAGATGTCTCAAAAAAGTGCAAAAGAGCAGGACCAAAAAATACCCAAAGTGTGTTTGCCTCCTCAGGGATGACGCTCGCTTCAACACTCGTTTTATTGAGACTTTGTCAGAGACTTCCCCTAGCAAAATCTTGGTGAAACGCACGTTTGGATTGGTGTCATCCCAGAGGAGGCAAATGCGCTGTGGGTACTTTTTTTTTCTTTTTGTCCTGATCTTTTGCACTTTCTTGATGCGTCTTTTGTGACACCTCTCCCCATTTTTACCTTGGGAGTCACAACCTCACTTTGTTATTATGGAACTTTATTAACAATGACGTGCTTATGAGCTGTTATTTTATTACTTACTTTTTAGCACTTGCTGAATTACATATTTTATTACACTTTATTTGATTGGGCTTGTACATATATGTATCTAATAGCATTTAATAGGGGTCCTTTCACCAAATTTTTAATGTCGAGCTGGACACACTATGTAATAGTGGCTGCAGAACGAAATACATTTTTTTTCCTTTGTGGAGATATTAGCAATCAAAGTATTTGGCACCTAATGAGTTAACTTTAGTTAAGTCTCAAGTGGGTGTTTTCACTGGAGGCGTGCACTTCTCCCCCCTGTATGAGTTGCTATCCCTAGAAGTGTGCACTTCTCCCCCCTGTATGAGTTGCTATCACTAGAGATGTGCACTTCTCCCCCTGTATGAGTTGCTATCACTGGAGGCATGCACTCCCCCCCCCTGTATGAGTTGCTATCACTGGAGGCATGCACTTCTCCCCCTGTATGACTTGCTATCACTGGAGGCATGCACTTCTCCCCCTGTATGAGTTGCTATCACTGGAGGCATGCACTTCTCCCCCTGTATGAGTTGCTATCACTGGAGGCATGCACTTCTCCCCCTGTATGAGTTGCTATCACTGGAGGCATGCACTTCTCCCCCTGTATGAGTTGCTATCACTGGAGGCATGCACTTCTCCCCCTGTATGAGTTGCTATCACTGGAGGCGTGCACTTCTTCTCCCTATATGAGTTGCTATCTCCCTAGAAGTGTGCACTTCTCCCCCCTGTATGAGTTGCTATCACTAGAGATGTGCACTTCTCCTCCTGTATGAGTTATCACTTCGGGCGTGCACTTCTTCCCTCTGTATGAGTTAAGCTGTGTGCCCACGATGTGTTTTTTAAATGTTTCCGCATCGGCAGAAACACTTAAAAAACGCATGGTAGAAGGCCTGCCATGTTCCCCAATGATAATCCGCATGTGCTGTGCACATGCTGTGGAAATTTCCGCTGCTGGTTATCATTGCGGAAAAAAACGCAGCACTACCAATTATTTTGCAGAAGCGCTGCGTTTTCGCCGCCATTGACTTGCATTGAATATGTAGATGCGCATTCCATGCATTTCAATGTGCGGATGGTACCCGGGTCTGGAGAAGAGGAGACTCTCCTCCGGACCCGGGTACCATAGTACCTATAAAAAAAAAAGAATAAAATAAAAAATAAATATTATATTTACCTTCTGATGGCACGCAGTGTGCTTGTCCTCCCTTGCCGGCAGCTCGCAGTGGACTGAAGGACCTGCGCTGACATCATAGTCATGTGACGGCAGGTCCTTCAGTGTACCGCGAGCTGCCGGCAGCCAGGACGGAGTGAAGCAAGACTCCGGGGGCCATCGGAATGTAAGTCTAGATTTATTTTTTACCATTCTTTAAGGTCTTACTATATAAATCTATGCCATTTGCATGGATTTATAAAGTGTGACCAAGTTGACAAGCACTTTCCAAGTGATGCTAAAATCATTTGGAAAGCGCTTGTCAACCCGCATGCAGAAATGCAAGTGAAGAACGCTTCACATCCGCTTGTCCCTGGCAGGAAAAACACATGTATAATCCGCATGTACAATCCGCATGTACAATCCGCATGCGTTTTTTCTGCCAGGGAAATGCAGAAACGCTCAGAAAAAAATCCTGAGCATTTCTGCATGGTGGGCACATAGCCTATTATCACTGCAAGCATGAACTTCTTCTCCCTGTATGAGTTGCTATCTGATAACACCCACTTGGACTTATCAAAAGTTAACTGATTAGGTGCCAAACACTTTGATTGCGAATACCTCTGCAACGGAGAGGCAAAATAAAAAAAAAAACACCAATACATTTTATTCCACTCTACAGCCACTGTTACATCGTGTGACCAGTTCTCAACATGAAAAATTTGGTAAAAAGTCCTTTTCCGTTGAATCATTTACAATTGCCATGGTTTTATATGTCTGCTTCTTTTTGACTATTGTCTTTTTCCACCATTGTTTCACTTTTTTTATGTTTTGTTCTTTGTACATTTAATGAAGGTCTATAATTGTGTAACGTTTATTATGTGTATGTGATTTGCCTAACACCTGCAGCCTTTGCATTGGATTTGCACCATTTCAGGGCTATTTGCGGCAGACAGTGATATTTCAAACAAGGCTATTTTTTACCTACCAGTTTTTTAGCTACTTATCTGTCACCCCTCACCTCACCCCTTCCCCCGCTATTTAATTTTAGATTTACAGCAGCAGCACTGTTGCTGGCTGCTGACCCCTAAAATAATGTGTTGGAACCATAAAATACAACTCCCAAAGGGGCTCACTCACATTTTTATGTTGTATGCAATACTTTAAATAGGTTGCAAGAACTGGTGACCATTACCCTTTATCAGTTAGTAAAGTTAATGCGTACAAACACAAAACAGTAAGTGAGATCAACTTAGTAATTATTGCAGCGCTTTCAAACCCCCAGCATAATGTGATCCTGTGATTATGACCGTTTTACTATTGATTTTTCATTCTGATCATAAGATCCGTCTTCCAGCTGCGTAATTGTTAGAGGAGCACATCATGAATTACAGACTCTTCCAAAAATAATCATTTTGCTTAGGGCTTGTGACACATCTGCATTTGAGGAAGAATTGCTTTAGTATTAGCTGTTTCCTTTACTTAAAAGCATCAGATCTGCTATTAGGTTCATCAAGGACATTGCTGACAACCACTAAAAATCTTTGTCATGTTTTGTACATGGGTGAGTGTAGCTTAAATTAAAGGGATATTCCTGTGTTATTACATTGCTTTAGTTAGAAAGCATAAACATAAGCAAGTTTACAATTGACTTGCTTATTCTATCTCTTGCCGCAAGAGCTGTCATCTTAAAGGGAATCTGTCAGCAGGTTTTTGCTATGTAATCGGAGCATGAGGTATTGGCTGAGACACTGATTTCAGGGATGTGTCACTTATTAGGCTGTGTGCTGTTGTTTCTATACAATGTGTGATTTACCAGCAGGAGATTATCACTACCCAGACTAGATCTTGTGTGCTTGTTAGACCAATGACGCCCCCAGAACTGATTATCAGTTTACTGTCACTATACAGTGTTCACAGAAAGCTGTGGTGTGGGTTGGGTCATATTTATGAGTTTTGCTACATACTACATCTAAGAACTCTGTGTCACAACTGCTGCACCCAGTAAACTAAGTGATACATTGTTGGAATCAGTGTCACTTTTCCTACATTATGCTGCTGTCTGATAAGGTAGCAAAAACCTGATGACAGATTTCCTTTAAATAGAGTAGAGTTACTTCCTGGGAACTTGGCCACCAAAGCCTGGACGAGTGTTAGGCTGTGTTCCCACGATGCGTTTTTTAAGTGTTTCCGCAGCGGCAAAAACGCTGCAGAAACGCTTAAAAAACGCATGGTAGAAGGCCTGCCATGTTCCCCAATGATAATCCGCATGTGCTGTGCACATGCTGCAGAAATTTCCGCTGCAGATTATCATTGCGGAAAAAAGCGCAGCACTACCAATTATTTTGCGGAAGCACTGCGTTTTCGCCGCCATTGACTTGCATTAGAACGCGCCAATTCCGCAAGACTGCATCTGTACTTGCGTAATTGGCGCATTCTAATGTGCGGATGGTACCCGAGTGTGGAGAAGAGGAGAGGAAAGTCTCATCCACACCCAGATACCATTAAAAAAGCTGTAAAAAAAGAATAAAATAAAAAATAAATATATATTTACCTTCTGGCGGCCCGCGCTGCGCTCCTCCTTGCTTCCCGGCACTTCGCGATGGAATGAAGGACCTGCGCTGATTTCAGAGTCATGTGACGGGTCACGCGACGCTGACGTCAGCAGGTCCTTCAGTTACCGCTGCCGGCAAGGGAGAACGGAGTGAAGCAGGACACCGGGGGCCATCGGAGGGTAAGTATATATTTATTTTTTTATTTTTTGACATTCTCTCGGGTCACACTATATAAATCCATGCTGTTTGCATGGATTTATATAGTGTGACCAAGTTGTCAAGCACTTTTCCAAGTGATGCTAAAATCGCTCGGAAAGCGCTTGTCAACCCGCGTGCGGAAATGCAAGTGAAGAACGCTTCATTTCCGCATGTCCCTGGCAGGAAAAACGCATGTACAATCCACATGTACAATCCGCATGTACAATCCGCATGAGTTTTTTTCTGCCAGGGAGATGCAGAAACGCTCAGGAAAAATCCAGAGCATTTCTGCATCGTGGGCACATAGCCTTACAGTATATTCCAGGAGAGGAGTTGGCTCCTAACATTCAGTCACCCCTCTCCAGCCCACTGATTACTATGCAGCAGTTAGCTGCTCCCCACCCCCTCCCTCTCAATCTTGAGCTCTTATCAGTCCTAGATAATCACAATCCCTCTGCACCAGCATCATAAGCTTCCAGAGCAGTTCTCATTAATCACTGCTCTCACTTTCCCAGCCCTATGCTTGACACTTATCTCTATATAAATATAATGATAACAGTGTAGACTCCAGAGCAATAACAAACCATTAATATGAAAAAGAATGAAGTTACTCACCTGAACTATCACTTGAGGAGCACATTCCACCAAGCAACCATGAAGTAAGGAGACTGCAGAAGTATGAGCTGTTCAAGAGACAACTTGAGAATACCCCTTTTAGAACGTCCTTTTAGTTTTTTTATTTGCTTTTGCGCAATTATCCAATGCCAATTTTAATATATATACAGTACAGACCAAAAGTTTGGACACACCTTCTCATTTAAAGATTTTTCTGTATTTTCATGACTATGAAAGTTGTACATTCACACTGAAGGCATCAAAACTATGAATTAACACATGTGGAATTATATACTTAACAAAAAAGTGTGAAACAACTGAAAATATGTCTTATATTCTAGGTTCTTCAAAGTAGCCACCTTTTGCTTTGATGACTGCTTTGCACACTCTTGGCATTCTCTTGATGAGCTTCAAGAGGTAGTCACCGGAAATGATTTTCACTTCACAGGTGTGCCCTGTCAGGTTTAATAAGTGGGATTTCTTGCCTTATAAATGGGGTTGGGACCATCAGTTGTGTTGTGCAGAAGTCTGGTGGATACACAGCTGATAGTCCTACTGAATAGACTGTTAGAATTTGTATTATGGCAAGAAAAAAGCAGCTAAGTAAAGAAAAACGAGTGGCCATCATTACTTTAAGAAATGAAGGTCAGTCAGTCTGAAAAATTGGGAAAACTTTGAAAGTGTCTCCAAGTGCAGTTGCAAAAACCATCAAGCGCTACAAAGAAACTGGCTCACATGAGGACCGCCACAGGAAAGGACAACCAAGAGTCACCTCTGCTTCTGAGGATAAGTTTATCCGAGTCACCAGCCTCAGAAATCGCAGGTTAACAGCAGCCCAGATTAGAGACCAGGTCAATGCCACACAGAGTTCTAGCAGCAGAAACATCTCTACAACAACTGTTAAGAGGAGACTTTGTGCAGCAGGCCTTCATGGTAAAATAGCTGCTAGGAAACCACTGCTAAGGACAGGCAACTAGCAGAAGAGACTTGTTTGGGCTAAAGAACACAAGGAATGGACATTAGACCAGTGGAAATCTGTGCTTTGGTCTGATGAGTCCAAATTTGAGATCTTTGGTTCCAACCACCGTGTCTTTGTGCGACGCAGAAAAGGTGAACGGATAGACTCTACATGCCTGGTTCCCACCGTGAAGCATGGAGGAGGAGGTGTGATGGTGTGGGGGTGCTTTGCTGGTGACACTGTTGGGGATTTATTCAAAATTGAAGGCATACTGAACAAGCATGGCTACCAAAGCATCTTGCAGCGGCATGCTATTCCATCCGGTTTGCGTTTAGTCGGACCATCATTTATTTTTCATCAGGACAATGAGCCCAAACACACCTCCAGGCTGTGTAAGGGCTATTTGACCAAGAAGGAGAGTGATGGGGTGCTACGCCAGATGACCTGGCCTCCACAGTCACCAGACCTGAACCCAATCGAGATGGTTTGGGGTGAAGGCAAAAGGGCCAACAAGTGCTAAGCATCTCTGGGAACTCCTTCAAGATTGTTGGAAGACCATTTCCGTTGACTACCTTGTGAAGCTCATCAAGGGAATGCCAAGAGTGTGCAAAGCAGTCATCAAAGCAAAAGGTGGCTACTTTGAAGAACCTAGAATATAAGACATATTTTCAGTTCTTTCACACTTTTTTGTTAAGTATATAATTCCACATGTGGTAATTCATAGTTTTGATGCCTTCAGTGTGAATGTACAATTTTCATAGTCATGAAAATACAGAAAAATCTTTAAATGAGAAGGTGTGTCCAAACTTTTGGTCTGTACTGTATAATTAGTGATACAACATCTGATGTTCTGAATTACGTCAGTGTAACATTGTAGATAAGTCCATATCTGTTGTGATTTAGCAAAAATTATAAAAATTAAGAGGAAATTAAAGAGATTATCCAGTGAAAACATGTTATCATCTATCCACAGGAGAGGTGATGTCTTGCTGAATGGTAGGTGTCCGACTGCTGGGACCTGCACCAATAGACAGGAGGGGTCATTTTTATCCCCATAAAAAATGAAGCAGCAGGTCAGATGCTCAACCACTGATCCATTCATTCTTCATGGGGCTGCTGGAAAAAGCCCAACGCAGCACTCGACAGCCAGATAGGGAATAAATGGACCTGCAGTCAAGCAGTTGTTCTCCCGCTCCATTCTAATGGGGGATAAAAGGTTCTTCCAATTGGTGTGGGGCCCAGCAGTCGAATCCCCACGATCAGCAGGTAGATATTTAATCAATATGTAGATGGGTGATTGTTTTCACTGGACAACTCCTTTAATAATTCTGTTTCCTGGAAATGATGAAGGTATGAGCACTGATACATACTTGGTAAATATTTTTGCCAGAAAACTTTCTATATTCAAATGCTGATGAGGTGCTTGGTGCACCCTTTGCACCCACGACTCCCTTCTTTGAACTGTTCGGCCACTCTAAGGGTTCGCCGAGCACCTCAGTAGTATTTGAATAAAGAATGTTTTTGGCAGATGCAGCTACGGATTTGAACACTAAAAGTATTATTTTGATTACAGCCATGTCCCTTACAAGGTCCAATGCTTGGTTTGAACTATCATTTTGTACTGGCAGACTCCCTTTTATTTCAAGGGACAATTAGATGTTTTCCATATCTTCTTCAGTCCCAAAAGACACAAATGAGAGAGCTGTGCCCTTTTTATATATGCGATTGTGGTTTTATACATGAAAAACAAACAAACAGCTAAGCATCATTGGAGCTCGTCAGGACTGAGCTCTCTGGATAACAAGACTGACTTTTCTTGATTACCAACAGTCACAAAAGGAAAATCCACAACATGTATGAAGGAGGCCTAAGGGTAACTGGAAAGATAAGTTTTGGCAATTATAAAACTTTTTTTTTCTTTTTGCCGTGACAACCATATCTTTCGTACATCAATGTGGACCTAAGGAGTCCTTACTACTTATGTCTTACTATGTATTTTATAGGCAACAGTGTATGAAAAATAGTAACTTAGGGGGTATCCAGATTGGAAAACACATTTTCATACACCATATTAAAGAATAGGTTATAAGAGGCATATTCATTGTTCAGGATTTTTATTTCTTCTCTCACTCTGGAGGACCTGTCCTATCCTGCATTACAAAGACCATCTATTGGTTTCAATAGGTACAGTGTAATGCATATTTTTTTCCTGTGGAGGCGCTGCAGAACAAAATGTGAACACTTACTGCCAAAGTTCACCACAAATAACAGCTGATCACTGGGGTCGCCGTGTATTCAGATTATTTTTAAGGCTCTGTTTTAATAAGATAGGATTGATCAAAGTGGTGAACTAATTTAAATGGGTTGTCCACTACTATGATATTGATGACCTGTCCTTAGAATAGGTCATCAGTATTCGATTGGTGGGAGTCACACACAGCAATCCCACCGATCAGTTATTGCCAAAGCTGATGTGTCAGAGCCAGGCCGATCTAGTATTGATGCTTTATCCTAAGAATAGGTAAAAAAATATCATAGATGTGGAAAACCCCTTAAAAGTATATAGAGTATTTGGAGCGGAAACTGTCTAAATCCTTCTCCAAATCTCAAAACTTCTCAAAAATCTTCTCGAAAAACGCAGGAAAAAGACTCCATGTGGCCATACTCTATTAGGCTATAGCAGCTAGTGTTATTAAAAAATAAAGTAAAAAAATAATAATCAGCACAACAAAGAGGGGCACTGTGGTTTTTTTCAGATCCCAATCCTGATCTAGCAATAAAGTTTTCTTTTTCTCCATCTCCAGATCTTAAACATCTTTTGAGACTTTATAGGGATTTCAAAGGTTTAAATGAAGCCAATTTTAGACTTTATGAGAAGGTTTATGTATTTGGAGGGCAGAATGCAAGTTACATTTTCACCTTTGTGGAATAACTGGAGGCTTTTCTTTATGAAGAATGATCTAATATCCTACTATACACAGTTCAGGAATTATTTGACAGATTATATATAGCTGCTGTGAAAGTAAAGGCTGCTTTACTGCTTATTAGATACATGATACTAATATATTGTTAGGCGTTCCCCCTATTTGGCCCACCATGGAGTGCATTAATCTGACTGCTCTCTTGGTAGGTAATTTATTGTATGTGCCGCACATGCTGAACTATATGCAAAAGTAACAAAGGAAATTGGTCCGAAATACAGAAACTGATAATAGTCATTGATCATTGTTTTGGCTTTGTGAATGGGCTCTAAGTAATTATGAGCAAATCACTGAGATTAATGTGCTCTCAACCTTTACTCGAAACAAAGTTGAAGAATGTTTTTTTTCCTATTATTGTAAAGTATTACCATTTTATAATTTATCTTCAAGAATTTTTCCTCCATTATTAAGGAGAAATTTTCTTCTCCAAAGAACTGTTGATTAACAACACTTAAAATGGCAGGTGCATGCTGGAGCGCTGTTTCTAAGCTGTCAAAGGCGGCAGCTACTGGAGGATATTAAGATGCAAGCAATTGAGTGCTATGTATTAAAGGCTTCAGCACTTGCAAATATTCAAAGGAGTAATATAGAGGTAGTCATAGAGATTTGCTATTTACTTCTTTAGAAATTGTCTAATGGTAAAACTAGCTGTAGATGTCTTTTTCTAGAACACTAAAAGACCTTGATATACTCTTTGGTGTCCTTTAAAAGTTATGGGTACTTTTCACAAGGAAATAATTTTGACATATGGAAAGTGTCATCAGAAATAGACTTATTGTTTAAATTAGGTCTTTATATTAAATATGTTTTTTTTAATATGTGATATTTTAAATTTTCTATATTATTATTAGAAAAAAATAAAATCCTACAATTTTCACAATGGACACTCAGCCCTATGCTAGACTTATACTTCCTGTAGGTATAATGAGTAGGACAGGTGAATAATACCTGCTCACCCTTACAAATGCATAGCCAGGTGACAAATCTGTTTTAATAAAGGACATATATATTTAGATATCCTAGCCTTGCTTTCCTTTGGAGTCATTATTTATTTGTAATCACATACCGCTTCTGAGGAAGTAGCAATGAAACGCGCGTCAAGGGGTTTTCTGACTCTGTACTGACTTGGGTAATATACCTTGCGATAGGTGTGTCTCTTTACATGTTCTTTTTTCTTATGTATGGTTACCGGACATGGAACAATGTTGGTAGGATAACAATGGCTACTCTGTAATACAATGCAATCCGCACTATGCATTTTATTGTATTTTCACTAGGTAAGCTTTCACTTTTCTCTGCTACATTATGCATTTGCACTAAAAAAGTATAGGTAGAATACCTTTTTCTATTATATAACTTTGTTGTTTCTGCTTGCCTGATGAAAGAGATAATGGTTGTCCTGTTTATATAATATTATTTGCACTATGCACTTATATGTTGCTCTTTTTCTTATTGCAGTATGCATCCATATTGAAGAGTATACACAGTATACTTATCCATATTTTTTTTTCTTATTATGTAGTTTGTTTTTTATGCCTGCCCAATATACATATGTCGTCCATAAATACATCACAGTTATCTCTGTTGTTCACCTAATTGTCATAGGCATGTATCCTCATTGATGGGAACTGTGGCTATATTCTAGATGTAGATATGAATTGGTTTTGCACTAAGCCATTTTAAAAGAAAAGGTTTCTTTGATACTGTTATACTTCCCTCAGGCATCATAGTATGAATACATAGTAACACCATTTGATACAGATGCCAATAGGTGATTTATAAATATTTTATTTCTTGGGCTACGTAAAGAGACACATTATTGTCAGTTTTCTATTTTTTGTCTGCCATTTTGACATCATCCTCATTTTTATGTTTTTATGTAATTCAAGTGTTCAATAAAGATTTTCTTAATGTGAAGTTCTTACTGTATATGGTCCTTTTTTCTCTTTCGGTACTTTTTATATGCATGGACCCCTGTACTACTACTTGGGGTCTCTTTGGCGTACCATTTGTAATCACAGTTGGATGATAGTAACTGTTGGATCAATCATATTCTGACATCACGAATAAGCTCCAAAAATGATCTATTTCAAGTATGGAAAATGAAGTTGGTGCTTGAGCAGAGTTACTAGATTAGGTTGCATACCGTCAAAATGACATTTTTATATTCTCTGCTGTGAGCAGATGTATGCGAGCCTTACTCATGGTGTTCCAGAACAGTTACAGTATAAATCGTTCGGTATTGGTGTCATGAGGAATAATAACATAAAATATAAGTGTGCAATTGTATGCAACAAAGGTTAAAGGGGTTGTCCGGTCTTGGTCTACAAGTTAGGCTACTCGATTAGATGTTTTATTTGCCATATGTGTCTATTCTGTCCTCTCCAAAGGTGCTGATGCGCTAGCACCATGAGAAACTAACCAAGTAACCGCTTACAGTAGTAACATTGGTCTTCAGATATGTTGATAGACACCACTCCTCCATAAATACAGTGCTACACATGATTATAATTACAGCACATTTACAACATGCTGAGGGAATGTACCCTTGGTGTTGTAAAGCATCCAAAAGGGAAACTGGTTTCCAAATATCAACTATATCCAATACACAATGCTTTCTTTAATGTCACTCCAGCAACAATATCACAGCTCCTCCATATACTTAAGAAAATGCCTTTAATTGTTCCACTTCATGTACTAATCGACACCAAGCAGTTCGTGGGTGAGAGTAAAATCAACTCTCTTCTATTGCCTTTTGAACTCCAAATAGTAGGTTGTGATTATGAGCTGCTCGGGAAATCAGACAGCACCAGAATAATTTACCAAGAATCATTTCTCCTTTATTAAGTAAACTTTCCACTGAAAGATGTAGCTCTCCCCCTCCTAGCTTCAATTACTAAAGTCATTCAGTAGCAATTTAGGGCGTGAACAAGGTGTGAAACTTTATCTGTACCTGCAGTTTTAAGTATTTGATCACCAGGAATCAAGAGTCATGAGAAAGAGAATTTATATACAAATACAAAATGTAGTATGTCCTCTCCCATGGGATTCTCTGGGCTATGCTCGGCACCTCCTTGATCCCCAGAATCGCCATCTCTCCATGTTTGATTGATGTGGCTGACATCTCCTAAGTTATCCACACAGTTGTTCCACTCTTACGTCTGCACAGTAGGGAGCAAGAATTGCGCAGTCACAACAGGAATGTTCTTAAGTATTCGAGGAAGCTTATGATCTTATGAAGGAGTTGCAGAAGTGCTATTAAAGAAGTGACTGCAGACTTAAGAATCCTCACATTGCGCGCACTGCGTGCTGTCTGGATTCTCTTACACCGGGAGCTGCAGGCATGTGACAAGTGTATTGAGCGAGGCCGGATACAGTCTAGTCAGAATGTGGCCTGAGGAATGCAAATCGCATTCTTGTGTTCACATGACCATCCGGACCTAGCGCCAGAGAATCCTCACAGTGCGTAGTGGGCGCAATATGAGGATTCATAAGTTTGCAGTCATGTACAGTTGCTGTTATCTTTTCTCACCATTAAACTCGTTCCAAACTCTATTCCTTTGATCCAGTAAGAATGTACCAATTCTTCTCTCAATAGTGACAGTGAAGGTTTTTTTTCAAGAATTCACAGTCACATCCTATTATCACTGAACAATAATATAAATTTAATTGTGCTCCTGATCAATGCAGGTAATCATTTCTTTAAAGGATGTGAACACCTTTGATATGGAAAAAATATTTTCACATATATTAATGGTTAACTTTGCTTAAAAAAGTTGCACTAAGCTTCAGGCTATAGTTTTCATTCTTTCTTTGCTTTTCAGACACCCTGATATGCAGTTTTCATCTTGCTCTAAGTTTCAGACTTTTCTCTCATGTCCCTCCCAATAATTCATGGTGGATATGAGGTCTGCGTGTCTAGGATGCTGCTGCGTTCAATAGCTCTCATGTATCAGCACAGCTGCATTCTTTGAGTGATTTCCCTTCTGCAGCTTCTGAAGACTCCTCTATTTTCCTCCCTATATACAGTACCATTTGAGTGAACTGCCCTCCCTAAAAATTTTAATTCTTTTCCCCCTCCCTGATTTGCAGTGCACCGCCTTCGCCTACTCCCTGCTACTGAGAGAAGGGAGGGGACAAAAATAGTTATCAGAATCAGGAGCAGAGCTCTGATATATTTGTGTCTGATTTAGCAGAGCAGCTAGCTAGGTGAAGGACATTCACATACTCTACAACAGCAAAAGATAGGAACTTTTTAATGAAGCCAATTTAGAAAGTTGTTTATTTTTGTATTTAAGAAGCAAATGAACATAAATAAAAAAAAAACTAATTCAAAGATAGTCCAAAATCAAGACAATGATTTTCATAAAAATATATGACGCAATATATGGTATATAATAATATTTTAGTATACTGAACCAACTGTTTTTCTTCTGTATTTGCAACTGTAAAAACCCTCAAAAGCTCAAAGATTTAATGGGGAAATAGTAGGTTGGGGGAGTGGGCAGAAAAGTCTGTGAAATATCAATTATTTGTTCAGTTTTGTGACAGCTATTATGTCACACCAAACTCTACGTGGTGAAAAAGAAGAAACTTTTTTTTTTCTTTTGCAGTACAAAAAACTGACTTCTGACAGTTCTGTGATCATGGTTAGCACATTCTGTTAAATTCAGGAACAATTTTTTTTTTTTTTACTGAAAAGGCTTAGATAACATCAGTCATACGTTCCCTGTCTATTATCATCACAATGCTTTCCATTCCCGGAATTCCAGCACCTTCTGTTTAATCCCACCAATGACAATGGTGACTACCAATATATTTTCCTGGCAGCAGCTTTATTAAGAGAATTGGGGGAAAAATCTGCTGTATTTTGCTGCTCAAAATATTGTATGGATTTGCAGGCGTTTGTATAACTACATGTAATGAGGCTATTCGATAGATAACTGCTGTGCTGAAAAGGATTGTGCACAATCAATGTGAGCAGAGACTTTCTGCTAAGATTTGGCCATTATTCAATTGTCTTTTTCTGTTTCTGGTTTGGGGCTCTAATAGGCCATTACCATTAAGTAATAGTTTTACCAATTACATTAATACAGCAGATAAGGTAATGCAGACTTGTATAAGCTATGCACTTCAGCACCATATTAACCTGTGGTGAGACTGGAGCTCTCTAAAATATTAGCTGTGTCTTAATATTCTCATATCATGACCTCCTCACCAAGTAGGACCATGAATTGCCCTTGTTTTTCCCTATTTTTTAGCCATCTCTTTTCTTGTTTATTGGGGAAAAAATGTACATAATAAGACATAATATAACCCATTGAGAGATGCTGTGAATGTCAGAAATGATCTTGTTGCAATGTTACCTATCCAGAGGTGGGCTATATTAGCATTTAAAAAAATCATTTGATGTGTTCAAAACCTTAAAAATAGAAAAGGGGTTAGGATCTCAGCAATTTTGACAGAGGTCAAATTGTGCTGGCTAGATGACAGGGTCAAGCATCTACAACACAGCAGGTATTCCTAGGTGTTCTAGATATGCAGTGGGTAGAACCTACCATCTGTGGTCCAAAGAAGGACAACCAGTGAACCAGCTCTTTGATATGTTAGGACCCACAGAAGAGAATTCGAGGTGGTCTGTGTTAAGCGCTTCGCATAGGAACGCAGCAAGACTGGCACCAAACCAGCAAAGGCACAGCCACAGATGCACTTGGCACAAGTTGCCCAGCTAGGCGAGCCCTTGAGGGCCGGGACTACTCTTCACCCAGATCTCAGTAAATGGAAGGGGGACTTTGGCTGAGCCCTTCCCAAGCCCACTGTCGCTGAACAGCTGGCGGCTGGTGCCTAGTCAAGAACCAGGATGAGTACCTCTGCAAGAACCCCGGGAAGTGAAACCAGAAGAGAAAATGAGTAAACCCCAGAAAAGATAGCAAAGCTAATGCTATTCAAACTGTAGAAATTTCATATTTGCATAACCAGACTCTTGTTTTGTTTAATTCAATATTTCTCTTATGTGAGGACTATTTTGCATTTGTAAAATTTGCATGTTGACAGTCAGTGCAAAGTTTCTTTAAACGGAATCTGTCACCAGGTTTTTGCCACCTAATCTGAGAGCAGTATAATGTAGAAACAGAAACCCCAATTCCACTTACTGGGCTACTTAACTGTTGTTTTGATAAAATCACTGCTGTATAACTTTGTATATCCTTGCCCTCCCAAAACTGACTGGCAGATTTTTGCCTATACACAGTGTACACAGTAAGCTGCCTATCAGTGGTGGTGGTGGGGGGTAAAGTGCCCAGGGCGGTAGCCGTGGGCGAACTGCTGCTTCTCCACACCCTCGCACTTTACTAACAAACAGTGTCCCAGTCTATATGTGTTGTGCTGTGAAGTTTGCTTTGCACTCACTTGTAGGCCGGAGACGTCCACTGCATCCACTTCCTTGGTTCCAGGATCAGCCGCAAACATATCAGTGGACACCTGGTTCATTTTAACAACATCATCTTTACTGGACAATTCAGGTACATCAGTTTTTAACATGCAGTATCGGGCACAGCACCCTTCGGTTCCAGTTCCACCAACACAGAACATTTCAAGCCTTTGCTTACATTAAGTTACGACTAACCCTACACTTGGTCCTCTTGTCAGCCCCAAGAATTTCCCGTCTGGCCCCACAGCACTCCTGAGATCTGCTATATCTCCCTCTCGCGGTTCCCCATCCAGCTTCCTCTATATGGAAAGGATTAAGGCACACTCCTCAGTGCCTAATTTGGGCCGTAGTTCACGGACGTTACAGGAAGGTCCGCAGGAAATTTGGTACAATCTCATGCTGCCAGAACAATATGTACTCCTCGTGCCTCCAGCCCACTGCCACTTGAACTTGATCTTGACACGAGCCTCACACTACATACAACTAAACCAGGAAATAGTTCCCCCTTATACTTGACCCCATCCCCTCCCATCTTGGGCTGGTCCCAAACATTTAACTGTCTCTTTACTGTGTCTGCCCCAGCAGTCTGTTGCTGGGCAACCTTAACCTTAGTTAACTACAGTCACTATCTTCTAACAGTATGCACTAAGCATATTACACTTACAATGCCTATCACTGTCTAATCTGCTCTTTGTCCTAAGCTATATCCTATACTCTCCCTACAAATGAGCTGGGTACCAGAGTTACTTTAGGCATTACCTTTGCAGTACCCAGACAGCAGCATCAGTACTTATCACATTATACATTAATTACATTACATTCTATACATTTTACATTTCACATGTCACCATAAAATGCATGACAGTATTCACGCTACATAATTATTGTCTTCAGGGGCAGGACCACGACAGTAAGTTACACCCTTACAAGGGCGGGGTTATACAGAGCTCCACATTCAGACAATTGATAGGTCTGAACTAGATAAAACAGGGATTTCATCAAACATACAGCAAGGAACCCAGTAAGGAGCACATCCCTGGAATCAGGATCTGACTCTACATCATGCTGCTCTCAGGTGGGGTAGAAAAATCTGTTGACTGATTTCCTTTAAAGGGGTGGTCCAAAACTAATGTTGGTTTTAATCTTAAATGTCTTATTTAGTGTAATAGTCTAATCACTTTTCTAACACACTTTAATTAAAAAGTCCCTACTGTTCCCTATCTATTCTAAATGCTTTAGTTTTTTTACTTCCTTCTTGATGACGTTTCGTTTGAGAATCTCCAGTGCATGCTGGAATACTCAAATGAGATGACATTTGGGGGCCAGGGCTGTGGTTACTGCCACAGCTGCTTTTCCCACCCTGAAACGAAGCATCATCAGTGACATCTATTTCAGGGGCTGAGATAGTCCCTACTCTATTGAGCATGTCTGTTGTCAGTTCCAATGGATGCTTAATATGTGCTCACCGTGCAATATTTTTTTTTGATATGCCCAGTCACAGTGTACTCCGTTGCTGACCTTAATGAGAAGTGATGAGCCAGCAAGAGAGCGCACTGTCAAGGCGCATTGAAAGGGAGAGCAGAGAGCTGCTCAGCCCACGAAACCGACATGACAGTGAGCGAGGGAGCGCACTGTCACTGCACAGTGAGCAGAAAGCTCATATTGAGCATGCGTTGAAATTGACGACAGGTGCATGCTTAATAGAGCAGGCTGTAGCCAGCCCCAGCTCCCTGATGATGTTCTGTTTGAGTATCCCAGAATACACTAGTGATTCTCAAACGAAACGGTATCAAAACGGAAGTAAAAAATGCATAAATAAAGCAGTGGGATAGCATAGAGAGGGAATGGTTGGGACTTTTTAATTTAAGTATATTAGAAAAGCAAGTAGATTATTTCATTAAGTAGACATTTAGGATTAAACTGAACTTTAGTATGAGACCACCCCATTAAGGATTATTAAGTAAAGAGTGTGTTCCAACATCTAACACTTGACTTTTCATCCTACAGTTCCCATTGATGCCACTCATGGAATGCGAATGCTGTATGTGTTTGTCGACATAAAAATTGATATTTCACACTTTGTGGACACGATTAGATACAATTTTGCACATGGCACATCCCTGGCCTTCGTCAGCACTATCCAATTTGTATCAGCACTTCAGGTAAATATCATCAAATATATTGTTCCTTATTGGTGAAATCCAAAAAATAAAATTAAAAACATCATCTAAATGCAGCGAAGCTCCAGTTCCTTACAGCCCTTCTTCCAAAGCAGTGGGCAATAATTTAGCTTTTGTATAAGAATTCATACATTTCCATTTGGTAAGATAGCACGGGAATTGTCAAATAACAAAATGGTGCAAAGGCCTCCTAATCTAATAACATTAAAGGAGTGATCAATCGCAACAACCCCATTTTATATTGAAACTGAGATGTTTATCAGTGGTTGTAGTCAGGGAAATTGCAACCAGCAAAATTCATAGTAGTTAATAAATTCCATAGATGGGCCGGAGTCGCCATACAAGAACTGCTTTTTGTTGGCTGCTCTCCACTCTGGCTAATATAGGGCACAGGGCTCCGAGAGTTGGACCTCCCTCCATATATGATGTCCTTATGAATCAACAGAATACATTGAAAGAGGTGGTAACACAGTGGATATTATGGTAGTAAAAGGAATATGATATAAAATAGTCATTTTGTGTTTAAAGACTATGTCTCCTGAGGCTACATTTTATATGAAAAATCAACCCTTTATAAACAATTGACAAAATGGGACTATTAATGGAAACTGTCAGTAGGATCAATCTACCTCTCTCTAAGCCATACATGTTAAACTTTTATTTGGCTCTCGACACCAAAACCACCACCCCTATGTGGGGCCATTATTCTGTATAGGGGACTATATGGGGCCCATTATACTGTATGGAGGACTATGCGTTTTTTTATTTTGGCCCTCTGTGTATTTGCGTTTGATATCCCTGCTCTAAGCCATCTATGTAGGCATGCAGGTCATAGAAATTTGAATAAAATTATATTTTATTCTAGAGAAATCTGTTTTCTTAATATGTAAATGAGCTATTTCGATCTGTGTGCCGGATACAGATCTTCCTGTGAATCTGTCTTCAGAGATTATTTTAAATTAACGGGACTGTTGCCAGTATGAGACATGTACTGACTGACGGTCTACTCTCCTAATCTCACTGCAGAACCTGTCCCATCCCAAAACGCTATTAACCTGCAGATATGGGGTTAATTTGCAGGTTAATAGTGTTCTAAAGCTGCCCGGCCGCTACACTGAAATCTCACGTTTTCAATCATGGAGGCGCGGACTGAGCAGTTTCAGTCAAAGCTCATTACGTAGTGACCGACGGCTGTTACCATGCCCTGACAATGACCGACATCCGACTTGGCACTGATGTTCTATGGAGACGGCTGTCAGTCAATGCGAGGGCGTGGTTACAGCTGCAGCTCACTATGTACTGAGTGGTGACTAAAGCCGCGCCTCTGACTGAAAGCCTGAGGCTGCTGGGAGGAATAAAGTTCATTTCCTTCCGTAAGCCAGGCTTCCAGTGCAGCGGCCGGGCAGCTTTGGAACTCTATTAACCTGTATATTACCCGTATATCTGAAGGTTAATTGCGTTTTGGGATGCGACCGGATCCTTTAAGAGCAGTTGATGGAAATGACACTTCACTTGTGCTACATGTAGAGTAGAGAGAGGTCTTCAATATATGTACGTTCATATGTGAGTAACAGTAGAACTAGGGTTACAGATATATGGCTGATTACTGTAGTCTTTGTAGTGCTTTAAATCTAAAGTGTATTTTTATAAGTGCTTTTATTCAGACTGATACCAGAAATCCAAGGTGACTTCTAATACAGTTCATTACATTATCACATACATTTTCCTGATCAACACTGAAATAATGACATCAGAACTCAACTGGTGATGCGAGTGGAGGTCACCATGTCCACAGATACTGAATTAATATCACTTGTGAGCGATTTGTGGTAAAAGGTTTCCTTTATTGAAGGTTTTAACAATAACTGTAGGTGGTTTATAATTTTCATGTCAGGAGGGAAGGCCATTTCATTTACATATAACTATGATCACCATGATAGTTGTGTTAACTATACATGATGTTACAATTATTCCTTAGCCTAAATGCATGAAAAGTTGCAATTTGCTCAAGAAGTACATTAATCGCTATTCATCCGACATTTACATTTATAATATACAGTGGTGGCCAAAAGTATTGGCACCCCTGCAATTCTGTCAGATAATACTCAGTTTCTTCCTGAAAATGATTGCAATCACAAATTCTTTGGTATTATTATCTTCATTTAATTTGTCTTCAATGAAAAAACACAAAAAGAATTGTCCTAAAGCCAAATTGGATATAATTCCACACCAAACCTAAAAAAGGGGGTGGACAAAAGTATTGGCACTGTTTGAAAAATCATGTGATGCTTCTCTAATTCGTGTAATTAACAGCACCTGTAACTTACCTGTGGCACCTAACAGGTGTTGGCAATAACTAAATCACACTTGCAGCCAGTTAACATGGATTAAAGTTGACTCAACCTCTGTCCTGTGTCCTTGTGTGTACCACATTGAGCATGGAGAAAAGAAAGAAGACCAAAGAACTGTCTGAGGACTTGAGAAACCAAATTGTGAGGAAGCATGAGCAATCTCAAGGCTACAAGTCCATCTCCAAAGACCTGAATGTTCCTGTGTCTTCCGTGCGCAATGTCATCAAGAAGTTTAAAGCTCATGGCACTGTGGCTAACCTCCCTAGATGTGGACGGAAAAGAAAAATTGACGAGAGATTTCAAGGCAAGATTGTGCGGATGGTGGATAAAGAACCTCGACTAACATCCAAACAAGTTCAAGCTGCCCTGCAGTCCGAGGGTACAACAGTGTCAACCCGTACTATCCGTCTGCGTCTGAATGAAAAGGGACTGTATGGTAGGATATCCAGGAAGACCCCACTTCTTACCCCGAGACATAAAAAAGCCAGGCTGGAGTTTGCCAAAACTTACCTGATAAAGCCTAAAACGTTTTGGAAGAATGTTCTCTGGTCAGATGAGACAAAAGTAGAGCATTTTGGGAAAAAGCATCAACATAGAGTGTACAGGAAAAAAAAGAGGCATTCAAAGAAAAGAACACGGTCCCTACAGTCAAACATGGCGGATGTTCCCTGATGTTTTGGGGTTGCTTCGCTGCCTCTGGCACTGGACTGCTTGACCGTGTGCATGGCATTATGAAGTCTGAAGACTACCAACAAATTTTGCAGCATAATGTAGGGCCCAGTGTGAGAAAGCTGGGTCTCCCTCAGAGGTCATGGGTCTTCCAGCAGGACAATGACCCAAAACACACTTCCAAAAGCACTATAAAATGGTTTGAGAGAAAGCACTGGAGACTTCTAAGGTGGCCAGCAATGAGTCCAGACCTGAATCCCATAGAACACCTGTGGAGAGATCTCAAAATGGCAGTTTGGAGAAGGCACCCTTCAAATATCAGGGACCTGGAGCAGTTTGCCAAAGGAGAATGGTCTAAAATTCCAGCAGAGCATTGTAAGAAACTCATTGATGGTTAACGGAAGCGATTGTTCGCAGTTATTTTGGCTAAAGGTTGTGCAACCAAGTATTAGGCTGAGGGTGCCAATACTTTTGTCTGGCCCATTTTTGGAGTTTTGTGTGAAATGATCAATGATTTGATTTTTGCTTCATTCTCTTTTGTGTTTTTTCCTTGCAAGCAAATTAAATGAAGATAATAATACCAAAGAATTTGTGATTGCAATCATTTTCAGGAAGAAACTGAGTATTATCTGACAGAATTGCAAGGGTGCCAATACTTTTGGCCACCACTGTATACCACATGTCGCTTACAAATACATATGCTTTTGATACCCAGACTATCTAGAGGAAAATACTGGAGCTAGATATTAACCAGGGTAGAAGAACAGGCCAGGAAGCTTGCTACAAAATAACAAACATACAGACATCTACTGTGAGGAATTTCCATTGTTAATCACAAATACTTTCCAACACTTTATCAAAATAAGTCCCTTGCAATGTCAATGAGGCAGAGATACTGATGCAGTTCATGTAACGCAGCTGGAATTCGCAATCTTCTGTTACTGAGTTTATTTTTAGGCAAGAACGGACAGAGATGCTTATAATGTTTCTGAAGCCTGTGCATATGCCTATGTTGCGAAACATCCAAGTCTTGTGTTTACGGCCAAGTCTTCTCCAAAATCAAAATGTACAGTACAGTCCAAAAGTTTGGACACACCGTCTCATTTAAAGATTTTTCTGTATTTTCATGACTATGAAAATTGTACATTCACACTGAAGGCATCAAAACTATGAATTAACACATGTGGAATTATATACTTAACAAAAAAGTGTGAAACAACTGAAAATATGTCTTATATTCTAGGTTCTTCAAAGTAGCCACCTTTTCCTTTGATGACTGCTTTGCACACTCTTGGCATTCTCTTGATGAGCTTCAAGAGGTAGTCACCGGAAATGGTTTTCACTTCACAGGTGTGCCCTGTCAGGTTTAATAAGTGGGATTTCTTGCCTTATAAATGGGGTTGGGACCATCAGTTGTGTTGCGCAGAAGTCAGGTGGATACACAGCTGATAGTCCTACTGAATAGACTGTTAGAATTTGTATTATGGCAAGAAAAAAGCAGCTAAGTAAAGAAAAACGAGTGGCCATCATTAGTTTAAGAAATGAAGGTCAGTCAGTGCGAAAAATTGGGAAAACTTTGAAAGTGTCCCCAATTGCAGTTGCAAAAACCATCAAGCGCTACAAAGAAACTGGCTCACATGAGGACCGCCCCAGGAAAGGAAGACCAAGAGTCACCTCTGCTTCTGAGGATAAGTTTATCTGAGTCACCGGCCTCAGAAATCGCAGGTTAACAGCAGCTCAGATTAGAGACCAGGTCAATGCCACACAGAGTTCTAGCATCAGACACATCTCTTCAACAACTGTTAAGAGGAGACTTTGTGCAGCAGGCCTTCATGGTAAAATAGCTGCTAGGAAACCACTGCTAAGGACAGGCAACAAGCAGAAGAGACTTGTTTGGGCTAAAGAACACAAGGAATGGACATTAGACCAGTGGAAATCTGTGCTTTGGTCTGATGAGTCCAAATTTGAGATCTTTGGTTCCAACCACCATGTCTTTGTGCGACGCAGAAAAGGTGAACGGATGGACTCTACATGCCTGGTTCCCACCGTAAAGCATGGAGGAGGTGTGATGGTGTGGGGTGCTTTGCTGGTGACACTGTTGGGGATTTATTCAAAATTGAAGGCATACTGAACCAGCATGGCTACCACAGCATCTTGCAGCGGCATGCTATTCCATCCGGTTTGCGTTTAGTTGGACCATCATTTATTTTTCAACTGGACAATGACCCCAAACACACCTCCAGGCTGTGTAAGGGCTATTTGACCAAGAGAGAGAGTGATGGGGTGCTACGCCAGATGACCTGGCCTCCACAGTCACCAGACCTGAACCCAATCGAGATGGTTTGGGGTGAACTGGGCCGCAGAGTGAAGGCAAAAGTGCCAACAAGTGCTAAGCATCTCTGGGAACTCCTTCAAGATTGTTGGAAGACCATTTCCGGTGACTACCTCTTGAAGCTCATCAAGAGAATGCCAAGAGTGTGCAAAGCAGTCATCAAAGCAAAAGGTGGCTACTTTGAAGAACCTAGAATATAAGACATATTTTCAGTTGTTTCACACTTTTTTGTTAAGTATATAATTCCACATGTGTTAATTCATAGTTTTGATGCCTTCAGTGTGAATGTACAATTTTCATAGTTATGAAAATACAGAAAAATCTTTAAATGAGAAGGTGTGTCCAAACTTTTGGTCTGTACTGTATATTAATTATAATACCACGTTTGTAATTTATCTTATAGATTGTGATAAGTATAATATGTGATATGCACCGTGTACATCAGGCCCTCGCAAAAGTCATTTGTCTGTCTGATATTGCTCGTATACCTGTGTTTCTTCTGGTTCTGATACTTGACAGGTTCTCTGACTACGTTCCTGTTTTATCTGTTGACTCACGTTATCGGCTTCAGCCTTCACTTTCCAACTGAGCTGGGATCTGAGAGGGGTCATTGGACATGACTCTTCCTTTTTGTACATCACAGTATTTACCACATCGTCTTATCACACTGTCCTTTTCTTTCACCGCGAGTGCAAGTCCCAAATGCTCTTGAGTTAAAAAATGTTTTCAGCAAATAGTTCAGATGTCTTCTTCACAGGGCTTCAGTGGGAGTTAGTGGTCCAGATGCATATTAAGTTGTTAGCAACACTTCAAGCTTTCTCCCAAATCCAAATAATCACCAAATCCATTGTTTTATACCAAAGGTACCAGCCAGTGTCCACTCCTTCCTCTTTGAAAACATCTGGCTTTTTATTGCTGCATTTAAAGTTTAGTTGGACTTGAGCGAAAATTAAAAGCGTTCTTGACAACTGCGCATGCATCTGGATTATTTGTCAGCCTGTGTAGTGTCACAGTGAAGAAAACATTATTATTTGTTATTATAGAGCTATTAATTCCATGGTGCTTTACATGTTTAGAAGGGGTATACATAGCTAACAGCAAGTACAATAATTTGAACAAAAATGAGTCAGCGATTGGTACAGGAGGGGCGAGGACCCTGCCCGCGAGGGCTCACAGTCTACAAGGGATGGGTGAGGATACAGTAGGTGAGGGTAGAGCTATGGTGGCGCAGTGGTTACTGCAGGAAGTACGCTTCTCGGAAGAGGTAGGTCTCTAGGTTCCTTTTGAAGGTTTCCACGGTAGGTGAGAGTCTGATATGTGGGGGTACAGAGTTCCAGAGTAGGGGGATGCACAGGAGAAATCTTGTATGCAATTGTAGGAAGAGGAGATAAGAGGGGAGTAGAGAAGGAGATCTTATGAGGATCGGAGGTTTCGTGCAGGTAAATACCGGGAGACTAGGTCACAGATGTATGGAGGAGACAGGTTGTGGATGGCTTTATATGCCATGCGTTTGACATGGCAGAAAACCGTGTCTTGTATCTACTGGGAATTTTATATGCGGCGAAACAATACACGAACCGTGTGAGGAGTTGAGAATGACTCTTTTGTTACATGAATTTTATCAATGGATGGGTTGTGACACTCCAGGATATTTTTTTCTGCGGATTTTTGTTGTTTGAGTAACTAAGGAGGCCATTTGTTTTTTATGTCACTTGATATCCTTGATATCTAAACTTTTAAAGGGAACCACTCACCTGGTTTGCCCCACTTGAGATACGGCCACCACCTTTCAGCCCTGATATACAGAATTTTAATACCCTGTATATATACCCCTGATCCAGCCTGCAACAAAAGAAAAACACCTTTTATTATACTCACCTGTGGGGCGGTTGGGTCTCATGGCGTCACTGGTCTTGGTCCGTCACCTCCTCTCTTCTTTTGATGCCGTCCTCCTTCTGTACTTTGTTTGGATGACACGTCCCTACTTCATCCACACAGGGTCCCTGGTATCGCGCTCCTGTGCAGGCGTAGTTCTCTGCCCTGTTGAGGGCAGAGCAAAGTACTGCAGTGCGCAAGCGCTGGGAAAGGTCAAAAAGCCCCATCTCATGTGCACCGTAGTACTTTACTCTGCCCTAGTCAGGGCAGAGAAGTTCACTTGCGCAGGAGGAGCGATGCCGGGGAACACTGTGTGGATGACGTAGAGATGTGTGATCCACACAAAGCAAGAAGGAGGACTGCATCGAAACAAGGGAGGAGCAGGACCAGCGGCGCCCCTCAGACCCGGCTGCCAGGTGAGTATAATAAAAGGTGTTTATCTTTTGTTGAAGGCTGAATCGTGGGCTTATATACAGCATATTAGAATGCTGTATATCAGGGCTGAAAGATGGTGGCCGTATCTCAAATGAGGCAAATTTGATCATAGGTTCCCTGTTAGCATGGTGGCTCAGTGGTTAGCACTGCAGCCTTGCAGTGCTGGGGTCCTGGGTTCAAATCCTACCAAGGACAACATCTGCAAGGAGTTTGTATGTTCTCCCCGTGTTTGCGAGGGTATCCTCTGGGTTCTCCGGTTTCCTTCCACACTCCAAAGACATACTGATAGGGAATGTAGATTGTGAGCCCCGTTGGGGACAGTGTCCATAATGTCTGTAAATTGTCTGAATTGTAAAGCGCTACGGAATATGTTGGCGCTATATAAATAAAAAGATTATTATTATTGTTATTAAGGTCATTATTATACAATCTAGTCCCTTCAAGTGCTATACTAAGAAGTTAAAAAACTTTCTGCATGCACCGATACAAGCTTATGTATTACTATTATTGTTTAATATTAGAAACCTTTCAAAGATTTGTGTATATTCAGCATATAATGCAAACACAACTTGGCAGAGAGGATACATAAAGGCAAAAACAAGTGAAAACCTTGACAATTAGGCTATGTGCCCACAATGCAGAAATCCTCCGCATTTTTCCTGAGCGTTTCTGCATCTCCCTGGCAGAAAAAAAACGCATGCGGATTGTACATGCATTTTTTTCTGCCAGGGATAAGTGTTTTTAGCATGCAATTTTGCATGCTTTTGTCAAGCGCTTTTCCAAGCGATTTTAGCATCACTTCGAAATCGCACTAGAATTGGTCTTACTGCGGGTTTTACCGCAATGCAAATTCGCAGCGGAAATTTCCGCATGATATGCACAGCACATGCAGATTTGCATTACAGTAAATGGCAGACCTACACTGTGTACAGAATTATTAAGCAAGTTGTATTTTAGAGGATTATTTTTATTATTGATCAACAACTATGTTCTCAATCAACCCAAAAGACTCATGAATATCCAAGCTTAATATTTTTGGAAGTTGGAGTGGTTTTTTTTTTAGATTTGGCTATCTTAGGAGGATACCTGTTTGTGCAGGTAACCTTTACTGTGCAGAATTATTAGGCAACTTAATAAAAACCAAATATAATCCCATCTCACTTGTTTATTTTCACCAGGTAAAACAATATCAGTGCACAAAATTTAGAAATAAACTTTTCTGACATGCAAAACAAAAACCGAAAAAATTAGTGATCAATATAGCCACCTTTCTTTATGATGACACTCAACAGCCTTCCATCCATAGATTCTGTCAGTTGCTTGATCTGTTTTCGATCAACATTGCTTGCAGCAGCCACCACAGCCTCCCAGACCCTGTTCCGAGAGGTGTACTGTTTTCCCTCCCTGTAGATCTCACATTTTTTTTGTCATTATTTTTTCTTCTTTTATACCTTTACTGGCCAGCCATGCTGTGGAGTAGTTGGATGCATGTGATGGAGCATTGTCCTGCATGAAAATCATGTTTTTCTTGAACAACACCGTCTTCTTCCTGTACCACTGCTTGAAGAAGTTGTCTTCTAGAAACTGGCAGTAGGTCTGGGAGTTGAGCTTCACTCCATCCTCAACCCGAAAAGGTCCCACAAGTTCATCTTTGATGATACCAGCCCATACCAGTACCCCACCTCAACCTTGCTGGCGTCTGAGTCGGAGTGGAGCTCTCTGCCCTTTATTGATCCAGCCTCTGGCCCATCCATCTGGCCCATCAAGAGTCACTCTCATTTCATCAGTCCATAAAACCTTTGAAAAATCAGTCTTAAGATATTTCTTGGCCCATTCTTGACGTTTTATCTCATGTTTCTTGATCAAAGGTGGTCGTTTTCAGCCTTCCTTACCTTGGCCATGTCCCTGAGTATCGCACACCTTGTTCTTTTTGATACTCCAGTAACGTTGCAGCTCTGAAATATGGCAAAACTGGTGGTGAATGGCATCTTGGCAGCTTCGCGCTTGATTTTCCTCAATTCATGGGCAGTTATTTTGCGCCTTTTTTGGCCAACATGCTTCTTGCGACCCTGTTGGCTTGATTTTTCGGTGATCACGCTTCAAAAGTTTGGAAATTTCAAGACTGGTGCATCCCTCTGCAAGACATCTCACAATTTTGGACTTTTCAGAGCCCGTCAAATCTCTCTTCTGACCCATTTTGCCAAAGGAAAGGAAGTTGCCTAATAAGTAAGCACACCTTATATAGGGTGTTGATGTCATTAGACAACACCCCTCCTCATTACAGAGATGCACATCACCAGATTTACTTAATTGGTAGTTGGCTCTCAAGCCTATGCAGCTTGGAGTAGGACAACATGTATAAAAAGTATCATGTGATCAAAATACTCATTTGCCTAATAATTCTGCACGCGGTGTATTACAAGCGATTTTAATGAGTTTTTGCGGCGTTTTCGCAGCGAAAATACGCTGCAAAAACGCATTAAAATCGCTTCGTGTGCACATAGCCTTAGGCTGGGTTTACATGGCACTATTCATTCATAGCAGTTAAACCACCCAACTAATATTGCGTAGGTTGTCTTTGAATTGCCCAAATAGGTTTGACTCTTAGCGGCATGGCACCAACATGTTAGCAGCAGATCCTTCATGTCCTGTAAGTTGTAAATTATGTGCTGCTTCCATGGCTCAGATTTGTTGTTCCAGCACAACCCACAAATGCTTTCTCGGGTTCAAATTTGCGAAATTTGAAAGCTTAGTCAACACCATGAACTTTTTGTCATGTTCCTCAAAGCATTCCTGAACAATTGACGCTTCCTCCATGATGCAGTGATAGTGATTACATTCCTATTGTAGGCACTTCACACAGTGAGCTTTGGGTTCCCATTACCCTAATGCTGGTTCACCGGTCTTTTTATTACTTTTGGTACATACTAACTGTGTATTCGGAGTGCCTTATAAGATCCTTCAGTATTGTAGATACTCTTTCCCTGTCGTCTAGTCATCACAATTTGATGAGCCTATTCCCTCATCCCTCTTATCACCCCTGACTGCACCCCCTCACCCTAAATCACCCCTGACTGATCCCCATCCCCTTACATCACCCCTAACTGATCCCCATTTCCTTATGTCACCCCTGACTGTGCCCCCTCTCCCTGTATCACCCCTGAGGCTATGTGCCCACGATGCAGAAATGAAGCAGAAAATTTCTGCATCATTTCTGCATCTCCCTGGCAGAAAAAACGCATGCAGATTGTGCATGCGTTTTTCCTGCCAAATACATGCGGATTTGAAGCGTTTTCACATGCGTTTCTGCATGCGGATTGACAAGCGCTTTCCAGGCGATTTTAGCATCACTTGGAAAGTTCTTGACAACTAGGTCACACTATATAAATCCATGTAAACAGCATGGATTTATATAGTGTGACTGTAAGAATGTTTAAAAATAAAAAAATAAACCTATACTTACCCTCTGATGGCCCGGCGTGTGTTGCTGCGCTCGCTCCTGTCTGCCAGCTGATCGCGGGACACTGCACTGAAGGGCCTGCGGTCACATGACTGTGACGTCACTGCAGGTCCTACAGTCCTGCCCGCAAGCAAAGGGAAGGAGACCGGGGGCCGTCGGAAGGTGAATATAATCTTTATTTTTTATTTTATTCTTTTTTTTTACAGGTACAATGGTACCCAGGTCTGGACGAGAGTCTCCTCTCCTCCAGAACTGGGTACCATCCGCACATTGAAATGCATATAATCCGTGAGTACAAATGTACTGACACGGATTATGTGCGTCTCAATGCAAGCCAATGGCGGCGATTACGCCGCGCTTCCGCAAAATTAATGGACATGCTGCGGATTTTTGAGCGCAGCATAAACGCTGCGGAAAAATCCGCAGCATGGGCATAGAACTTGTACTGTATATCAGCTACATGAGATCATGCGGGAGGAGAATGAAAGGATTCAAAAAGATCTAAACAAACTGGAACTGTGGGCAGCAATTAACAAAATGTTTTTTTTAAGAGGGAGAAATGCAAAGTCCTACATCTGGGCAAGAAAAATGAAAAAAGCATATACAGAATGGGAGGAATATAACGAAGCAACAGCACATATTAAAAAGACTTGGGTATACTGATAGATCACAGACTGAACATGAGTCAATAGTGTGATGCAGCAGCAAAAAAAAAGGCAAACACAATTCTGAGTTGCATTAACAGAAGCATACACACTAGATCACGTGAAATAATTATCCTCCCCCCCACCCTACACCTCTTTGGTCAGACTTCATCTGGCATACTGTGTCCAGTTCTGGGCACCACATTTTAAAAAGTACATGAAGATACAGGAGCAAGTTCAGAGAAGAGCGACCAAAATGGTGACAGGTCTGCAAACAATGTCCTATGAGGAACGGTTAGAGGATTTGGGAATGTTTAGCTTGCAAAAGAGAAGACTGAGAGGAGGCTTAATAGCTGTCTACAAATATCTCAAGGGCTGTCACATTGTAGAGGGATCAGCTTTATTCTCATTTGCACAAAGAAAGACTAGAAGCAATGGAATGAAACTGAATAGGAGAAGATACAAATTATATATTAGAAAAAACTTTTTGACAGTGTGGGTGATCAATGAGTGGAACAGACTGCCACGAGAGGTGGTGAGTTCTCCTTCAATGGAAGTCTTCAAACAGAGGCTGGACAGACATCTGTCTGAGATGGTTTAGTGACTCCTGCATTGAGCAGGGGGTTGGACATGATGACCCTAGAGGTCCCTTCATACTCTTAACATTCTATGATTCTAAGAAGCCGACTGTCAGACACAGCCGGGTTCCTCTTAGAGAAGGCTGATAGGGTTTATTACTGTCTGACTTCCCGATTGCTGTATATACAGTACTAAATGTGTATACAGTATACAGTGCCTACAAGTAGTATTCAACCCCCTGCAGATTTAGCTGGTTTGATAAGATGCAAATAAGTTAGAGCCTTCAAACTGCAAACGAGAGTAGGTTTTATGAACAGAAGCATAAATCTTACAAACCAAAAAGTTATGTTGCTCAGTTGAATTTTATTAAATTTTAAACATAAAAGTGTGGGTCAATTATTATACAACCCCTATGTTTAATATTTAGTGGAATAACCCTTGTTTGCAATTACAGCTAATAATCGTCTTTTATAAGACCTGATCAGGCCGGCACAGGTCTGTGGAGTTATCTTGGCCCACTCCTCCATGCAGATCTTCTCCAAGTTATCTAGGTTCTTTGGGTGTCTCATGTGGACTTTATTCTTGAGCTCCTTCCACAAGTTTTCAATTGGGTTAAGGTCAGGAGACTGACTAGGCCACTCCAACACCTTGACTTTTTCCCTATTGAACCAGGCCTTGGTTTTCTTGGCTGTGTGCTTTGGGTCGTTGTCTTGTTGGAAGATGAAATTACGACCCATCTTAAGATCCTTGATGGAGGAGCGGAGGTTCTTGGCCAAAATCTCCAGGTAGGCCGTGCTATCCATCTTCCCATGGATGCGGACCAGATGGCCAGGCCCCTTGGCAGAGAAACAGCCCCACAGCATGATGCTGCCACCACCATGCTTGACTGTAGGGATGGTATTCTTGGGGTCGTATGCAGTGCCATCCAGTCTCCAAACGTCACGTGTGTGGTTGGCACCAAAGATCTCGATCTTGGTCTCATCAGACCATAGAACCTTGAACCAGTCTGTCTCAGAGTCCTCCAAGTGATCTTGAGCAAACTGTAGACGAGCCTTGACATGACGCTTTGAAAGTAAAGGTACCTTACGGGCTCGTCTGGAACGGAGACCATTGCGGTGGAGTACGTTACTTATGGTATTGACTGAAACCAATGTCCCCACTGCCATGAGATCTTCCCGGAGCTCCTTCCTTGTTGTCCTTGGGTTAGCCTTGACTCTTCGGACAAGCCTGGCCTCGGCACGGGAGGACACTTTCAAAGGCTGTCCTGGCCGTGGAAGGCTAACAGTAGTTCCATAAGCCTTCCACTTACGGATGATGCTCCCAACAGTGGAGACAGGTAGGCCCAACTCCTTGGAAAGGGTTTTGTACCCCTTGCCAGCCTTGTGACCCTCCACGATCTTGTCTCTGATGGCCTTGGAATGCTCCTTTGTCTTTCCCATGTTGACCATGTCTGAGTGCTGTTCACAAGTTTGGGGAGGGTCTTAAATAGTCAGAAAAGGCTGGCAAAAGAGATCTTTAATCCACACATGTGAAGCTCATTATTCTTGGTGCCTGAACTACTTCTTAATACTTTTGGGGGACCAAACAGAATTCTTGTGGTTTGAGGGGTTGAATAATAAATGACACTCTGAATTAACTTTTTACGTTTTAAAAAAAAAAACAAAAAAAAAATTTGCTGCAGTGCATTTCCCACTTCCAGGCTGATCTACAGTACAAATGTCACAATGCCAAGTTAATTCCTCATGTGTCAACCAGCTAAATCTGCAGGGGGTTGAATACTACTTGTAGGCACTGTAGGTTGCACTGGCTACGCTTCCCCCTCTAGACCCAGTGATAACATGATCATGATTTCCATAGACTCCATCCAAAACTAACTCTGACTCAGCAGCCCTGGATCTTTTATATGTTTCAATGTTGTGGAAAACAGGATTTACCGTAATTCACAGCAGTCAGTAGTCTGTCACTGGTCTCCAGATTACTGACTATTGTAAAATAGCATATGTCTACTGATAGGTCATTCAGGGCAGTCAGCATGGAGGTTAATATTATTGTCACTTCTAGTGAGCCCATACCGGTATAATAATTTTTGTGGGTCCTGTAAGTTTCCCCATACTTTGCAAGAAGAGGCGGCTTTATTTTCATGCATTAGAGAATAAATATCAAATAGATGCAACTCTACAAAGAGCAGTGATAGGAGGAGGCGAGTGTACATTTCATTAAATCTAACCTATTTTCAAGGGCATAATGCACCTGCAGCGTTCAAAGATTTCATTTTCAAACTTTATTAGAAAACCATTGTTGTGTCTCTTCCTCTTGAAATAAAAGGCAACTTAATAAACTGTTGGTGATGAGAATAAAGGCATGAAGACAGCTAACATACAACTTGAAGCCGTACTCCATATTATAACCTTGGTGTAATTGACGTCTGATGAACACACTGGACCACAGATTAACCCATAAGCTGAAGGATGGCTACTTCTCTGATGTATTCTTGTGCCCTTATCTTTAGGTGCAAGAGGGTTAAAGCAGAAGCTACAGCAATATAGATACTTTACCGAGACATGAAGGAGAGAACATACAGACCTTCACATCTGAGCTGGCTATGCAGTCAGCGCTTAGTGATTAATGTGCTTGTGAAGAATATTTGTTCAAGCCTTTGGAGGCAGCTCAAAACCAAATAAAAGGGCCAACAAAGACACGAACAAATGAACCAGGAGACTGTCGGGACCATGTTTTGTCAAGATCCATAAGCCCATAGCACACAACGCCTTTTACAGCCCAAATATACTCATGCCTGCAAGGTGGTTTCTGGTACTATTAGGTGTTAATGCCTTTGCGCTGTTTAGTCAATAAGGCCCTATAGGTCTCCAGATATAAAAGTGAATTTATCAAATCAAAACTTTTTCAGCCATCCAGTCTTCTTCATCAGGGAGGCGTCCACTTTGATATACCATAGAACAAATCAAGCAGCCACATGGCCTTAATAACACAAAGGTCAGAAACTTCCTCTATTTTATTGAAATAATCAGTCCTTTCCAAGACTTATGTCACAAAGTCCAGGAGAAGAAAAATAGTCTGAAGAAAATAAGACCTTTCTAGATGGTTATTGCAAAGTTACAAGAGAGCCACTGACAAAATATAACTGTAAAGTTTTTAGTGAAGAAAATCCACCAGATGTTATCCCATATATACAGGAAAGAAAAAAGGGATTCCAGCTTCAACGATTTGCAAAAATGTATTGGATTAAAAGGTTTCCATGGTAAGAGTTGACATAGCAACGCGTTTCGAACGCAAGCCTACGTTCCTCATCTAGGCTTTGATGAAGAACGCAGGCTTGTGTTCGAAACGCGTTTCCTGTATGAGCAAGTGGTCCTTTGAGTTCCATGCTTTAGGATGCCAAGATCATGGGTGTAACGGGTCTGGGAGGCGGAACCTCTGAGCTACTATACAAGGGGGCGGTCCTTGTAAGGGAGCGGGTGGCGACCAGGGAAGACGGGCAGGAAGTCACAGCAGGTGACCGGGACAGTCTCTGAGTGAACGGGCTGGAGGTCACGGCAAGTGACCGGGGCAGTCTCTGGATGAACGGGCAGATGGTCACGGCAAGTGACCGGGGCAGTCTCTGAATGAACGGGCAGATGGTCACGGCAAGTGACCGGGGCAGTCTCTGAATGAACGGGCAGATGGTCATGGCAAGTGACCGGGGCAGTCTCTGGATGAACGGGCAGATGGTCACGGCAAGTGACCGGGGCAGTCTCTGGGTAAAGGGTTGGTACGACCTGTGGCGGCTGATGATAGACGTGAGCTCCCAGGTGAGCAGGCGAGAGTCTCTGGATGAACGGGTGGTCACAGCATGTGACGGCGGAGCCTCCAGGAAGACCAACAGACAGGCGGCAGATGAGCGCTCCCAGGTGAGCGGGCAGAAGTCTCTGGACAGGCGGGTGGTCACAGCACGTGACGGCAGATCCTCCAGGTAGGCTAGCAGACAGGCAGCAGATGAGCGCTCCCAGGTGAGCGGGCAGGAGTCACTGGACAGGCAGGTGGTCACAGCACGTGACGGCGGAGCCTCCAGGTAGGCTAGCAGGCAGGTAGCAGATGTGTGCTCCCAGGTGAGCAGGCAAGCTGGTCCATAGACAGACTGACAGGAGTTGGAAGGCAGACCGTCGGACCTCAGGCAAGCAGGCAGGTGGCTGAAGTGCGCTCCCAGGTGAGCGGACAGGCTGGTCCTTAGACAGACTGACAGGAGTAGTAAGGCAGACCGTCGGACCTCAGACTAGCAGGCAGGTAGCAGATAATCAGGCAGGAAAGACAGCAAGCTGGCAGGAATCTGGCAGGTATCTGGCAAGTAACTGGCAACGGGACCTGAGGGCTGAAGCAGAGTAGTGAACAGTGCAACAACATTGCTCGGGCACCTCCATTTTGGAGGAGGTGCCTTATATATGGTGAAGTCCTCTGGCCATTGGCCGGGGACTCCTTAGGACGGCGCGCGCGGCCCCTTTAAGAGGGAGGGAGAGCGCGCGCGCGCGCCCTAAGCACAGTGGCCGGGAAGGAGCGCGCGCTGCCAGCAGAGCGGGAGGAGGACGCCGGGCACGGAGCAGAGAGGTGAGGGGAACAGCGCCCCTGCCTAGCAGAGGGCAGGGACGCCGGCGCTACAATGGGTGAGCTGGTAACTTTTCTTCTATCAAAATTATCCCATATATACTGTCATCATGGCTGAAAGTGTTCGCACCTTTGAAATTGTTCCAGAAAATGATCTATTTTTCCCAGAAAATTATTGCAATCACACATGTTTTGTTATACACGTTTATTTCATTTGTGTGTATTGAAACACCCAGGGCTGTGGAGTCGGTAAGCCAAACCTCCGACTTCTCAATTTCCCTGACTCCCAACTCCGACATAACGTCCCCAAATTCCTATGAAAACATTTACAGTACATACTGCAATGAAGTACTGTACCCAATTTATTATATATTTTAGGAGTCGGTCCATTTTATACCGACTCCTCCAAAATGGACACAGACTCTACAGCCCTGGAAACAACACAAAATAACTGAGAAAAAAAGGCAAATTGGACATAATTTCACTCAAAACCCCAAAAATCGAGCAGACAGAATTGTTGGCTCCTTTCCAAAATTGCAGGTCAACAACTTTGTTTTCAAGCATGTGATGCTCGTTCAAACTCACATGTGGCAAGTAACAGGTGTGGGCAATAGGAAAAGCACACCTGAAACCAGATAAAAAGGGGAGAAAGTGACTCAATCTTTGCATTGTGTCTGTGTGTGCCACACTAAGCATGGAGAACAGAAAGTGGAGTAAGGAACTGTCGTAGGACTTGAGAACCAATATCAACAATCTCAAGGTTACAAATCCATCTCCAGAGATCTTGATGTTCTGTGTCCACGGTGCTCAGCATAATTAATTAAGACGTTTACAACCCATGGCAGTGTTGCTACTCTCCCTTAACGTGGACGGCAGAGAAAAATTGATGATAGGTTGAAACGCAGGATAGTCTGGATGGGATAATAATAATAATAATAATTTTTATTTATATAGCGCCAACATATTCCGCAGCACTTTACAATTAAGCGGGGACATGTACAAACAATAAATTCAATACAAGGTGAGACAGTTTAACAGTTACATCAGGAGTGAGGTCCCTGCTCGCAAGCTTACATTCTACACGGAAATGGGGGGACACAATAGGTGGAAAGTGCTTGTTATTTCAGGTCAGGCAATTATAATAAGTTGGGATGGTAGGTAAGCAGCCCCAATAAAGTTTCAAAGAAATTCAAGCTGTCCTGCGGACTCAGGGTGCATGAGTGTCAGTGCAAACTATCCGTCGACATTTTAATGAAATGAAACGCTATGGCACGAGACCCAGGAGGACCCCACTGCTGACACAGAGACATAAAAAAGCTGTACTGCAGTGTACGTGAGTAAGCCAAAATCCTTCTTGCTATTTTGCTTATTTTTTGGTGCGTTTTTTCAGCGTTCTTTTCACTGTCCTTTTGTCTCTTTTATGCATGTAAATAAAGCTTAGTGAAAAAAAATCTCATTCTGGTTTTGGCACAAAAAACGATGAAAAACCTGACACCTGCATTTTTGGTGCGTTTTTTTCACCACCCATTACTTTAAATGGGTGAAAAACGTTGAAAAAAGTGACATGATCTATTTTGCAAAAAAACGTGCAAAGCACAAAATCCTGAACAAAAAAAACATGATGTGTGCATGAGATTTCTGGAATCTCATAGATTTTGCTGGAACTGTTAGCACAGTTGAAAATTTGCATAAAAATTTGCATAAAAAAGCATCAAAAAACGCTGAAAAAAACATGATGTGTGAACATAGTCTAAGAAACTTGTTGATGGTTAGAGGAAGCGATTGATTGCAGTTATTTACTCCAAAGGGTGTGCAACCAAATATTAAGTTGAGGATGCCAACAATTTTGTCCGACCCATCTTTGGGGTTTTGTGTGAAATTATGTCCAATTTGTCTTTTTTTCTGTTTTTTTTGTGTTGTTCCAATGCACACAAAGGAAATAAACATGAGCATAACAAAATATATGTAACTGCAATCATTTTCTGGGAGAAATACATAATTTTTTGGAATAATTTAATGGGTGCCAACACTTTTGGCCATGAATATAAATATATATATAAAAATTATGTATTTCTCCCAGAGTTATATTCTGTTGTTTAAGTGTTCCCTTTATTTTTTCGAGCAGTGTATATATATATATATATATATATATATATATATATATATATATATATATATATATATATATATATATATATATATATATATATATATATATATACACTGCTCGAAAAAATAAAGGGAACACTTAAACAACAGAATATAACTCCAAGTAAATCAAACTTCTGTAAAATCAAACTGTCCACTTAGGAAGCAACACTGATTGACAATCAATTTCACATGCTGTTGTGCAAATGGAATAGACAATAGATGGAAATTATTGGCAATTATCAAGACACACTCAATAAAGGAGTGGTTCTGCAGGTGGGGACCACATCCCACATCTCCGTACCAAAGCTTTCTGGCTGATGTTTTGGTCACTTTTGAATGTTGGTTGTGCTTTCACACTCGTGGTAGCATGAGACGGACTCTACAACACACAGAAGTTGCTCAGGTAGTGCAGCTCATCCAGGATGGCACATCAATGCGAGCTGTGGCAAGAAGGTTTGCTGTGTCTGTCAGCGTAGTGTCCAGAGGCTGGAGGCGCTACCAGGAGACAGGCCAGTACACCAGGAGACGTGGAGGGGGCCGTAGGAGGGTAACAACCCAGCAGCAGGACCACTACCTCCACCTTTGTGCAAGGAGAAACAGGAGGAGCGCTGCCAGAGCCTTGCAAAATGATCTCCAGCAGGCCACAAATGTGCATGTGTCTGCACAAACATTTAAAAACCGACTCCATGAGGGTGGTATGAGGGCCCGACGTCCACAGATGGCGGTTGTGCTCACTGCCAAACACCGTGCAGGACGCTTGGCATTTGCCACAGAATACCAGGATTGGCAAAGTCGCCACTGGCGCCCTGTGCTCTTCACAGATGTAAGCTGGTTCTCACTGAGCACATGTGACAGACGTGACAGAGTCTGGAGACGTGATCTGCTGCCTGCAACATCCTTCAGCATGACCTGTTTGGCAGTGGGTCACTAATGGTGTGGGGTGGCGTTTCTTTGGAGGGCCGCACAGCCCTCTATGTGCTCGCCAGAGGTAGTCTGACTGCCATTAGGTACCGAGATGAGATCCTCAGACCCCTTGTGAGACCATATGCTGGTGCAGTTGGCCCTGGGTTCCTCGTAATGCAGGACAATGCCAGACCTCATGTGTCTGGAGTGTGTTAGCAGTTCCTGCAAGATGACGGCATTGAAGCTATGGACTGGCCCGCCCGTTCCCCAGACCTGAATCCGATTGAGCAAATCTGGGACATCATGTCTCGCTCCATCCACCAACGTCACGTTGCACCACAGACTGTCCAGGATTTGGCGGATGCTTTAGTCCAGGTCTGGGAGGAGATCCCACAGGAGACCATCCGCAACCTCATCAGGAGCATGCCCAGGCGTTGTAGGGAGGTCATACAGGCACGTGGAGGCCACACACCATACTGAGCCTCATTTTGACTTGTTTTAAGGACATTACATCAAAGTTGGATCAGCCTGTAGTGTGTTTTTCACTTTAATTTTGGGAGTGACTCCTAATCCAGGCCTCCATTGGTTAATACATTTGATTTCCATTGATGATTTTTGTGTGATTTTGTTGTCAGCACATTCAACTTTATACAGAACAAAGTATTCAATGAGAATATTTCATTCAGTCAGATCTATGATGTGTTATTTGAGTGTCCCCTTTATTTTTTTGAGGCGTATATATATATAAATACAGGTACAAAGTACAATACAGTGGTGGCCAAAAGTATTGGCACCCCTGCAATTCTGTCAGATAATACTCAGTTTCTTCCTGAAAATGATTGCAATCACAAATTCTTTGGTATTATTATCTTCATTTAATTTGCTTGCAAGGAAAAAACACAAAAGAGAATGAAGCAAAAATCAAATCATTGATCATTTCACACAAAACTCCAAAAATGGGCCAGACAAAAGTATTGGCACCCTCAGCCTAATACTTGGTTGCACAACCTTTAGCCAAAATAACTGCGAACAACCGCTTCCGGTAACCATCAATGAGTTTCTTACAATGCTCTGCTGGAATTGTAGACCATTCTTCTTTGGCAAACTGCTCCAGGTCCCTGATATTTGAAGGGTGCCTTCTCCAAACTGCCATTTTGAGATCTCTCCACAGGTGTTCTATGGGATTCAGATCTGGACTCATTGCTGGCCACCTTAGAAGTCTCCAGTGCTTTCTCTCAAACCATTTTATAGTGCTTTTGGAAGTGTGTTTTGGGTCATTGTCCTGCTGGAAGACCCATGACCTCTGAGGGAGACCCAGCTTTCTCACACTGGGCCTTACATTATGCTGCAAAATTTGTTGGTAGTCTTCAGACTTCATAATGCCATGCACACGGTCAAGCAGTCCAGTGCCAGAGGCAGCAAAGCAACCCCAAAACATCAGGGAACCTCCGCCATGTTTGACTGTAGGGACCGTGTTCTTTTCTTTGAATGCATTTTTTTTTTCCTGTACACTCTATGTTGATGCTTTTTCCCAAAAAGCTCTACTTTTGTCTCATCTGACCAGAGAACATTCTTCCAAAACGTTTTAGGCTTTCTCAGGTAAGTTTTGGCAAACTCCAGCCTGGCTTTTTTATGTCTCGGGGTAAGAAGTGGGGTCTTCCTCGGTATCCTACCATACAGTCCCTTTTCATTCAGACGCCGGCGGATAGTACGGGTTGACACTGTTGTACCCTCGGACTGCAGGGCAGCTTGAACTTGTTTGGATGTTAGTCGAGGTTCTTTATCCACCATCCGCACAATCTTGCGTTGAAATCTCTCGTCAATTTTTCTTTTCCGTCCACATCTAGAAAGGTTAGCCACAGTGCCATGGGCTTTAAACTTCTTGATGACACTGCGCACGGAAGACACAGGAACATTCAGGTCTTTGGAGATGGACTTGTAGCTTTGAGATTGCTCATGCTTCCTCACAATTTGGTTTCTCAAGTCCTCAGACAGTTCTTTGGTCTTCTTTCTTTTCTCCATGCTCAATGTGGTACACACAAGGACACAGGACAGAGGTTGAGTCAACTTTAATCCATGTTAACTGGCTGCAAGTGTGATTTAGTTATTGCCAACACCTGTTAAGTGCCACAGGTAAGTTACAGGTGCTGTTAATTACACGAATTAGAGAAGCATCACATGATTTTTCAAACAGTGCCAATACTTTTGTCCACCCCCTTTTTTAGGTTTGGTGTGGAATTGTATCCAATTTGGCTTTAGGACAATTATTTTTGTGTTTTTTCATTGAAGACAAATTAAATGAAGATAATAATACCAAAGAATTTGTGATTGCAATCATTTTCAGGAAGAAACTGAGTATTATCTGGCAGAATTGCAGGGGTGCCAATACTTTTGGCCACCATTGTATGCCCTGCTGCAAGATAGAAAAAGGCCTTCTCAGGTCCTTTACAGAGTTATCCTCACTCTTCCTTTCCACATAGCAGAAATTCTAGCACAGTTTTACATAGATTTGGAAGTCCGAGTCATTTTTCAAAGGTGTAGACGTGTCCTACTCTGGACTCATTGATGACAGAACTGTCCCATCGAAGTGAAAGTGAATCCCATAGAAAATCTTCGAGGGGATTTGAAGAAAGAGGTTGCAGTACACAAATCCCAAAATATTAGTAAACTAAAGGTCATTGCCTATGACGAATGGCCTAAGATTCCTCAGGAACACTGACAGAAACTGATCTCTGACCACGTATCACGTTTGCAGCAGTTTATAACAGCCAAAGGTGCTCTTCTAGGTGGTAAAGACACTTTTCATGAAGAGGTTGAATAATTCTGAGATTGCAGGAGTCATTAAAAGTGTAATTTTTTTGTTGAATTTGGAGTAACCACTTGTTATATTAGTTGTGTTGACCTATTTAAATTCTTGGTTTATTGCAAACAGTAGAAAGTTTGTAAATTTTGCTAATAATAAAACTAATTTGGAAAGGGGGTTGTATAATTTTGATTGCAACTGTTTGAGAAGTTGCTTGTTGGGAGGAACTTCAGAAATCTCTCTCTCCTCTCCTTCTGCCTACCTGTTACGTGGAGTTCCCTCCACTGGTGAAAGTGTTCCTAACATAATAACAGCTCTGCATGGTGTAGAAAAAAATAGAGAAACAATAACAACTTAAAAACTATCCTGCAGAGCTACTTCTGTGTTAACGAAAATTACTAGTGGCCATAATGTTTCCCTACACTGTAATGGCAGCCATACACATTAGTCATAAGTTGATCAAAATAGACGATTTCAACTGAAACAAATGTTGGATGGTTGAAATGTAATAATAAATGATCGATTCGCCAAGGGATGGCACTCCGTATCTTCTGGGCGTCAAGAAGAAACGACAAGCACATGGGAGTGTAGGCCGGGAGACTAAGGCCTTCATGTTGAGGATTGATGTGCTAACTTGACATTGACCTTCACGCAGTGCATCCTTTCAAGTTAAGTCAGGAAGCCTACTGTTTTTTTATGTGTATTGCTACCTGTACTCACTCTGCAGTTCATGTGTAGTTTCCTTGTCGGGAAATGTTCCTGACCTATACGCTATACTAAGGACCTTGTACCTCTCTCCAAGTTGCAGGTGATCTGTAGAAAGATTCTTCAGTCCACACAATGTACGGAATTATTGATGGTCCAGTTTATTTCACCATGTGAATGATTTTCCAGTTAGATGTCAATGAGTGATAGAAACAAAAATTCATTCAATAAGTCACCCATACCTGTAATTTTGATTCATCCAGAATTAGGCTATGTGCACACTGGCGCGGCTGAGGGAAGAAGTAGTCTCAGCCAGCATGTAAAAAAAAAAAAGTTTAAATAAATTTCTATTAAAATAAAAAAACACTTCATACTCACCTATCCGCCGTCATCACAAGTGTCCCATGGTGATCCGATCACCCTGCAGCACGCCATACACTGACAGGAGTGCGATCACTCCCGGCAGTGTATAGCGTTGAGCTGTTGGGACAGAGGTCACTGTAGTTCAATCAGCTGAGTGCTCCGGTGACCTCACTTACGGCACCGGTGCTGTATGAGAATTTTCTCACGCAACACTGATGCAGTAAGTGAGGTCACTGGAGCTTATCAGCTGATTGAACTCCCGTGACCTCATTCCTGGCAACTCAGTGCTGTCTACTGACAGGAGTGATTATTCCTGTCAGTATAGAGTGCTGTCCTCTATAACATTCACATCAGTGGGGAGCAGTGGGGCTTGGGGAGCAGTGAATATTCATTTTCTTTAGTAGCGGGCACAGTGTAGGCTACAGCAGGCGGCTGCTGCCTCCTTTGCACTGCTACTCCGCCACTGTCACTTCCCCCACATCCCCTACCACCCACAGCAACAGTATTTATATATATCGGACTATAAGACGCACCCCCCACTTTCCTCCAAAATTTTGGAGGAAAAAGTGCGTCTTATAGTCTGAAAAAACGGTAATTCCCTTTATCCCCATTAAGAATGGTGCAGCAGTATGCATGCCTGATCACTGCTCCACTCATTTCCTATGGAGTTGACGAGCACTGTGCTCCACTATTTCCAGTAGCCCCATGGGGGAATGAATGTAATTGTGGTTGGCCTGCGCACTGCCGCTTAATTCTGAGTGGGATTAATGGAAACAAATGTGCCGCATAGTGCCAAACAGTGGGAGCCCGACTATAAATTTTCACCTATCCTGCCTGTAAGTTCTCTTCACTGGTTAACTTTTTTAAGTCTCTAACCCTCTTGGCCAAATATAATAACAAAATCAATCACAAGATCCTAATTATGCAGCTTGTAATACACATACAACTTGAAACACAACTATCAGCAAAAATCTATATAAGCCAGGTTAGTTAATGTATACCTATTTTACATGCAGGGGAACCGCACAATAGCGCAGGAACAGTGAGTGTGTCAGGTTCATTGTTTCATGTTAGCTTCCTCAGGGGCAGTTTGCTTGATTTATCAGACCCAAAATAAGATCTCTAAGTGACCAGGCCATAGATCAGACCTCTAAATTATTAGAACAGGTCTGTTGATTAAGTTTCTGGTATCTGATAATTTATGGATTTCTCACTGTGTCAAGGGGCGAGCGGCATAACTATAATATGTGCAGGGCTCGCAATGGTACCCGGGTCCCGGAGAATCGTGAGGTCCAAAAGGTCCCTTTGCCCAATTTGAAAAGACTATTATTATTAAAGACCTGTGATAGTTGGGTGCCTTGTTGAAGATCTTGTATTGGGACCCACAGGCTTCAAGTTACACCACTGCCTGAGTGGCTTGGTCTCCAAGATCATGGCCTTGTACCAGCTACAAAGGCAGTGTTTCCACATTGCACAAAATTATCCTTGTTCCAATAATTTTTATTGTTTTAACATTTTTAATCAAATACACAGTGATGTACATTTTGAGAATCATTTAGTGAGATGAGGAGGATGGGGGAAGGGTGGATTGGAGGAGGAGATAAAGGGGATATCCTTGAATAAATAGCACCAAATATATTATTAAAAATATATAGTGCCTTGAGAAAGTATTCATACCCCGTAAACTTCCACATATTGTTCACGTTACATCTACAAACGTAAATGTTTTTTATGGGGGGTTTGTGTGATATACCAATACAAAGTATAATGTATTTCTGAAGTGTAAAGAAAATGATATCAGGTTTACTAATTATTTTAAAAATTGAAAAATTGTGACATGCATTTGTATTCGGCCCCCTGTTGTCCGATATCCCTAAATAACATTCTGAGTGACCAATTGTCTCCATGAGTCACTTAATTAGTGAATTGAGCCCACCTATGTGTAATTTATTCTCAGTATTACTACAGCTGTTCTGAGAAGGCTTCAGAGAGGTTTACATTTTAGAAGGGACTTGTACAGACAATAAAAGACATTACAGAATAACAATCACATAAATCAACAGATACCAGGAGGGGTGGGGGCCCTGCTCACAAGCTTACAATCTATGAGGAAATAGGGGAGACACGAAAGGTGGATGGTGACAGTTGCTTGTATTGTATGGTCAACCATCTACTATATAATCGGCTTATCCCGTCTGTCTGTCCGTCCAGGAAATCCCGCGTCGCTGATTGGTCCGGCCGCGGCCAATCAGCGACACGGATTTCAGAACAAGATGGCAGCCGTTAGCGGCTCATCTGCCGCACGGAGGTCAGCATACATATTCTAGAATACCCGATGCGTTCGAATCGGGCAACCATCTAGTCAATGTAATAAATAGGGTAATCACCTAATGCTAAATGAACCAGTCACCAACCAGTATGTGAACAAGTACGGACACAATAGTCTATTAAGTACATGGGCATGTGTGAACAGATGATACGAGGGACCTGGTTTGGAAGGAAATTTTTTATGGGGGGAGGGATAGTTAGATAAGGGAGGTGGGGCAATAGGCCAGTCTGAAGAAATGCGTTGAGGGCACGCTTAAAACTGTGGGTATTGGGGGTTAAGCGAAGAGTCCTGGATAGTGCTTTCCAAAGAATTGCCGCAGCACATGAGAAGTTTTGGAGACGGGAGTGGGAGGTTCAGATTATTGAGGATGTTAATCTTATGTCATTAGCAGAACGGAGAGCATGGGTAGGATGGTAGACTGAGACGAGAGAGGAGATGTAGGGCGGTGCTGAAGCATGGAGCGCTTTGTGGGTGAGGGTGATGAGTTTATATTGAACTCTGTAGCGGATGGGTAACTAGTGCAATGACTGGCACAGGGTGGAGGCATCGGTGTAGCGGTTGGCGAGGAATATGATCCTGGCTGCTGCATTTAGGACGGATTGGAGAGAGGAGAGTTTAGTAAGAGGGAGACTGATTAGGGAACATTAGGGACCAAACCTCATCATGAAAACCAAGAAACACAACACTCTGGAGAGCAAGCCATAAGAATTCCTGTTTGCAGTTTGCAAAAGCCATATAGTGGATACGACTTGCATGAGGAAGAAGGTTCTCTGGTCAGATGAGACCAAAGTAGAACTTTTTGGGCTAAATGCAAAACACTGTGTGTGGCGGAAAATGAACACTGCACATCACCTTGAAAACGCCATCACCACCGTCAAATATGCTTTTGCCAGCATCATGCTCTGTGGATGCATTTCTACAGTGGGTACAATGAAGCTGGTCAGAGTTGATTCAAAGATGGATTAATCTAAATACAGGGCAATCTTGGAGGAGAACCTGTTAGAGGCTGCAAAAGACTTGAGACTGAGGCGTAGGTTCACCTTCAAGCAGGACAGTGATCCTAAACATGCTGCCAGAGCTACAATGGAATGGTTTAGAGTAAAGCATATTCATGTGTGTGAATGGCCCAATCCAAGGGCAGACTTAAATCCCATTGAGAATCTGTGGCAAGACTTGAAAATTGCTGTTCACAGGCGCTTCCATCCGATCTCACCGAGTTAGTTTACAAAGAAGAATGGGCAAAAATTTTAGCCTCCTAGATGTGCAGTGCACACAGCATTGACTGGCCATCTGGGGAGAGAGATTAAGATACCCCAGGTCCCCTGATGAACCCTGGTTGTACCAAGAAGAAACATGTTGGGACAGCAAATGATAAGTGTTACTTCCTTATTTTTTTGGTACCATTTTGGTGGTGTGAGCAGGGCTGAATTTTCATAAATTATGTTGGCAGCTCTTGCTATACTCTGAACTGTTTAGAAGACTTAGGGTTGTGTATATTCGTATGATCTTCTTTTGGCGAGCTGGCCAGAGGGACTCTCTTGACACTGGTTAGAGAGAGTCTGATGAACCATTGCATTACCTAGGAGTTATACTCCTGTTATTTGACTAAGGGGTTGTGCCCTTGTATTTTAATTAAGTGAGCAAAGATTTGGTTCATCTCTACCTACTTACGAATCTGGGTATACTGGTACCTGTATCATTCACAATTTTCTCTTATATTCAAGAGGGCCTTGTGTGTTCATTTTTGCCTTCTGGTTGAAAAGATGTACCCTGACCCTATTAATGCTCATCATATCTGTCGGCATCCAGATATATACGTATGCACTTTTTTAAATCTTTTTGTGTCTATTATGATAGGGTATTAATAAGGACAGAAGGGATACCAACGTTGAGCGGGAGCGCCACACAGTACAAATTAGGGTGCCAACCTCCGCTGCCAGGAAGGGAGAGATATAAGGGACAAAAAGGGATAGGATATGTCTGTACTACTTACTAGCTGATGTGAGACCTACCCCATTGTATTTTTTAACATCCTATGGCATTTTCGACTGTTATATGTGTTATAAGTTGTCTAGTCCTTTCATGCTTTTAGAGTATTAAATAAAAGTTAATTTTTAGGGGTCTAATAGCTTTCCTTCGGTTGTTTGAATTTAATTAGGCCCTTCTGATTTATTCATGCTTTGGTGTTTAATTAATGAATGGCCCAGTCCAAGGGCAGACCTAAATCTCATTGAGAATCTGTGGCAAGACTTGAAAATTGCTGCACAGACGCTTCCATCCAATCTCACGGAGTTAGTTAGTTTGCAAAGAAGAATGGGCAAAAATGGCAGTCTCCTGGATGTGCAAAGCTTGTAGAGACATACCCCAAAAGACGTGCAGCAGTGGTCCAACAAAGTATTGACTATGGGCTGCTGAACACAAATGCACGTCACAAATTTGAGGTTTATATTTTTAAAATATTTTGAAAACCATGTATCATTTTCTTTACACTATTTTTTTTGTTGGTAATTCACACAAAATACCAATAATAATAATCTTTATTTATATAGCGCCAACATATAAAATACATTTAAAGTTGCGAGTCTAATGTGAATTTTTTTTTGAAAAGTTCATGGGGTATGAATACTTTTTCCAGGCACTTTATATGGATGAAAAAGAGGTATATTGTGACTCAAGTACTACATCAAAAATTAATTGTATCACCTGGCGTATATAGATGGACATTGCTCCCCTCTTTTGCCTTTGGACCCGTTGAGTGACATTTATATAAGTGAAGTCTACTCTACATTTTTATATTTGCTTTGTGTTGCTACAAATATAGCTAGTATGTTCTCCTGAGGAACCCATTGAAGGGGAAACGCGTCGCGAATATGTATACTTGGCTACTGGTGTGCAAATCTTTTTGTGCATATGATTAGTGGTTTATCAATTTGGGATTAGATGCAATATTGGATCCTGACATACACTTGACAGCTGTGAGAGGTCTAGGGGTCTATACATACCTTGCTAATAATGTACAAAGCCTTTCTGCGTATATAGTTTGTGATTTATACTTTGGGATTAGGTGCAATATTAGATCTTAACATGCACTTGACACTTTCTCTATGCCTGTGTTTGTTTTTTTCTCTTGGGTTTGTAGCTTACTGATATAGTTCCCATTTGTATACATTGTCATTAATTATAAGGACAACAAAAAATGTATTCACATGGGTTAGTTGGTTCTGGATCTTAAATATCTGCATTATGATTATGAGCATTAATTCAGTGATCCAAAGGAACCTCTAGATAAGAGGATTGGCCCTGTGTTACTATTAGCTTTGCTGGTAAACATTGATATTCATGTTGGGGACACTGTTTCTGCAAGACTACCAATTATATTGTACTTCACTTTACTGCCTAGCACTCTATAATTCTCACTCTTGCATAGGGTCTTATAGGGCAAGGGAGGGACAGACGACGGTGAGCGGGGGTGCCACTGCGCAGGTTAAGGGTGCCATCCTCCGCGGCAAGGTAGGGAAATTATAGTTGTTCATTAGGGATAACCTACTTTCCCTCTATGATTTGGAGACAGACCTAGTCTAATCTTTGGGCCTAATTTTTTGATGTATATATTTTTTTAACAGATTTCAATAAAAGGCATATTTTAATATTACTATTTAATTTTTGATATAGTACCGTACTTGAGTCGGTAAATTAATTATATTTTGTTTTTGGTACTCTTTATCCCATATACGGAGAGATGATTTTTAGAGGTATATTGTGGTAGAACCGCCAATATAGATCAGTGAAATAATGTTGAGTGAGTTTGGCTTCCTTAAATAGAAAACCCGCAGGCACATGTGTCCGTAATTCTGTAAGAAATGAAAGGTATAGGGCGCTAAAATACAAAAGAAGTAGACAGTAACGTTATTTTCGTGGTAGAACAGAGTTGTGAGTTTTTATAAATGCCAGCAGAATAATAATGGACAAGCACAATTACCAATTAAACTTCGGATCTGATTTTGATTCTATTAAATCAGCGTTTTTATTGTACCTGGGTCCTAATATTCCCCTCTTGACAGTTGCGTCCGTATTAATCTGCAGTGGATCAGCAGAGATTGATATTTTGATATGCGTTAATCTCATTCCAATCTATAGAAAATAGTTTTCTCGGATTGTGGAAGTGGTCCCGCGCCCATCGCTGGCAGAGCTTTGTCTGTAGAATATCGAGTGAGGGACATTGCCATTATTTTCTTGTTTATTTCGCTGTCCTTTCTGTCCTCAACCATCTGTTTTAAAATGGATGTTGACAAATTCTATCCACTGAGCAGTAATCGCTCTAACATCACTCTATAACACTTTCATTTTTCATACTGTAGAGGAGAAGGAAGAGGAAATTGTTTACTCGCTTAATCACACTGGGAAAACTGAATCCTTTGATCTCTCATTACGCCATCCCACACACTGATACCAGCCCCAGCAAACAGACTAGTTAAGTCCCCAATCTCTGCCACTCACAAAATTAGCAGTCCCTTTGGAACAATTAAGGAGATACTGGAGAAGATGGCCCAATCATGTCAGGATTCCCCTCTCCTATCAATCCTAGTCTAACTGTTTATTCAGTTTTCTCTGTCTTTTCCACTTCATCATCCTCTACTGTCTTGAAATAACCATCTGGCTGTGGGGATGTTTATTACAAGAGCTTCATCATGCCTGCTCCGCGGCCTTCGGACGTTCTATATCTCACCAGCCTGAGCACCTCCATTATCCTTTTATTTTGTCCTCTGAAATCAACGGATGAGTCCTGTTATCTGTTTTGAACAGCAATTGCAGAACTATCACAACAAGTTGATGGATGTTTCCTGGATTCACAGGACTACCGTGGGGAACGGCAATGATCAGGAGGAAGAAATATGGCCAAGTTTAGGGTCAGAGTTAAATTTAGAAATATGGTGATACACTTTGCAACGTAGACAAGACGAGTTCCCAAAGAGGTGTTTACTTCTCACTGGAGAATATGAAAAAAAAAAACATTGTAAGTAAAATATGGACGTAGAATCCAATATAATGGAACGTTTGTCGGTGTTTCATTGAGAAGACTATCACACTCAAACATTTCACATTCTTGCAGATCTCATGGTGTTTTGCGTCGAACAGTCCAAAATGCAAGTATAACAAGAAAAATATAGCAATAAAGCGGCGCTCACCATCCATAAAATCATCTGTTTATATTTCCTCCATTGAGACTTAAATAGACAAGGTGGAAACTTGGAGTCGTGGAGGCGACGGCCGTTTCATGTATCAATATACTATTTTAGGCCTGCGGAAGTGTATTGGCAACAAAACGGCTGTTACCTCCAAACATCCCGCGAGCTCCCACCTTGCTTGTTGTATTTTCAAAGGAAGAACTATAAACAGATGATTTTATAGATGGTGAATGTTCAGCTGTTTATTTTTCTTACATTAAAAATTGATTTTACGGATGGTGAGAGCCACTTTACTGCTTTATTTTTCTCATTATACCGTACTTAAAATATAGGCCTAATTAGTTCATGACATCAGGTTATAAATTATTATTATTATACTTGATTATATAGTGCCATCATATTCCACAGTGCTTTACAGATATTGACATCGTTGTCCCCATTGGGGCTCACAATCTAAATTCCCTATCAGTATGTCTTTGTAATGTGGGAGGAAACCGGAGTACATGGAGTAAACAAAAACAGGGAGAACATACAAACTCCTTGCTGATGTTGTCCTTGGTGGGACTTGAACCCAGGACCCCAGTGCTGCCAAACAACAGTACTAACCACTGAGCCACCGTGCTGCCCTAAGGATCTCTCAATCTATTCCAATTTCTTTCATAATTATTACTGAAGACTACCAAATTAAGACTAGCATAGACACATGGCTATTTTAAGGATGTGAAGAGCACAGTGACTCAGTGGTTAGCACTGCGGCCTTGCAGCACTGGGGTCCTGGGTTCAAATCCCACCAAGGACAATATCTGCAAGGAGTTTGTATGTTCCCATACCATGAAGAATCATTTCAGTTTTTTTCCCCCACCTTTAATGTCACAATGGGTGGAAAAAGAAAAGTAAAGAACTAAAATAATGTAATTGCATAAAGAAGCACACTCTTAAACTAATACTTTGTTGACATACCATTTCAATTTTTCACAGCATTCAGTATTTTTAGGTAGGAATCTATCAGCATGGCACATCTAGAATTGTCAATTTCTGTACACTCTCCCTTGCTCTAATGCTCCAAATCTGTCAGATTATGAGGGCATCTCCTGTGTAAACCACCCTCTTCAGTTCAACCCACAGATTTTCACTTGTATTCAGGTCTGAGCTCTGGCTGGGCCATTCCAAAACTTTGATCTTCTTGTTTTGTTGATTTGGAGATATGCTTAGGGTCGCTGTTGTGCTGAAAGGTGGAATTCTTCTTCATCTGCAGCTTTTTAGCAGAGGCCTGAAGGTTTTGTTGCAAAATTTACTGATATTTGGAACTATTGATAACTCCCTCCACCTTGATTAAAGCCCCAGTTTTAGTTGCTGAAAAACAATCACAAAACATAATGCTACCTCTATCATGCTTCACTGTGTGTATGGTGTTCTTTTGATGTGCAGTGTTGACTTTGTGCTAAACACACCTTTTGAAATTGTGGCCAAATAGTTAAACCTTGGTCTCATTAGACCATAACATGTTTTCCCACATGCTTTTGGCAAAACATACTTAGACTTTGGATGTTTTTCTTGTAAGAAAAGGCTTCTGACTTACCACCCTAACCCACAGGCAAGAACTATGAAGAATATGAGAGATTTTTGTCACATGCAGTACACCACCAGTACTTGCTGCCAGAAATTCCTGCAGCTCTTTTAATGTTGCTTTAAGCCTCTTTGCAGCCCCCTGGACCAATTTTCTTCTTGTCTTTTTAGCAATTTTTGAGGGACATCCAGTTGTAGGTAATGTCACTGTTGTGCATAACTTAAGCCACTTCTTTATGACCATTTTCACAGTGTTCCATGGTATATCTGTTGCATTGGAAAAAAATTATAATTATCCTGACTAATAGCCTTCAGCTATGAGATCCCTTTGCTGTATTGTAAGCTGTTTACGGACCATGGCTTTTGTTGTAAAATCCAACTAAGTAAATGTCAGGAAAACCCTACTTGAACAGCTAAATTTTATATACAGTACAGACCAAAAGTTTGGACACACCTTCTCATTTCAAGATTTTTCTGTATTTTCATGACTATGAAAATTGTACATTCACACTGAAGGCATCAAAACTATGAATTAACACATGTGGAATTATTTACTTAACAAAAAAGTGTGAAACTACTGAAAATATGTCTTATATTCTAGGTTCTTCAAAGTAGCCACCTTTTGCTTTGATGATTGCTTTGCGCACTCTTCGCATTCTCTTGATTAGCTTCAAGAGGTAGTCACTGGAAATGGTCTTCCAACAATCTTGAAGGAGTTCCCAGAGATGTTTAGCACTTGTTGGCACTTTTGCCTTCACTATGCGGTCCAGCTCACCCCAAACCATCTCGATTGGGTTCAGGTCTAGTGATTGTGGAGGCCAGGTCATGGCGTAGCACCCCATCACTCTCCCTCTTGGTCAAATAGCCCTTACACAGCCTGGAGGTGTGTTTGGGGTCATTGTCCTATTGAAAAATAAATGATGGTCCAACTAAACGCAAACTGGATGGAATAGCATGTCGCTGCAAGATGCTGTGGTAGCCATGCAGGTTCAGTATGCCTTCAATTTTGAATAAATCCCCAACAGTGTCACCAGCAAAGCACCCCCACACCATCACACCTCCTCCTCCATGCTTCTCGGTGGGAACCAGGCATGTAGAGTCCATCCGTTCACCTTTTCTGCGTCGCACAAAGACACGGTGGTTGAAACCAAAGATCTCAAATTTGGACTCATCAGACCAAACCACAGATTTCCACTGGTTTAATGTCCATTCCTTGTGTTCTTTAGCCCAAACAAGTCTCTTCTGCTTGTTGCCTGTCCTTAGCAGTGGTTTCCTAGCAGCTATTTTACCATGAAGGCCTGCTGCACAAAGTCTTCTCTTAACAGTTGTTGAAGAGATGTGTCTGCTGCTAGAACTCTGTGTGGCATTGACCTGGTCTCTAATCTGAGCTGCTGTTAACCTGTGATTTCTGAGGCTGGTGACTCGGATAAACTTATCGTCGGAAGCAGAGGTGACTCTTGGTCTTCCTTTCCTGGGGCGGTCCTCATGTGAGCCAGTTTCTTTGTAGCGCTTGATGGTTTTTGCAACAGCACTTGGGGACACTTTCAAAGTTTTCCCAATTTTTCGGACTGACTGACCTTCATTTCTTAAAGTAATGATGGCCACTCATTTTTCTTTACTTAGCTGCTTTTTCTTGCCATAATACAAATTCTAACAGTCTATTCAGTAGGACTATCAGCTGTGTATCCACCAGACTTCAACACAACACAACTGATGGTCCCAACCCCATTTATAAGGCAAGAATCCCACTTATTAAACCTGACAGGGCACAAGTGAAGTGAAAACCATTTCCAGTGACTACCTCTTGAAGCTCATCAAGAGAATGCCAAGAGTGTGCAAAGCAGTCATCAAAGCAAAAGGTGGCTACTTCGAAGAACCTAGAATATAAGACATATTTTCAGTTGTTTAACACTTTTTTGTTAAGTATATAATTCCACATGTGTTAATTCATAGTTTTGATGCCTTCAGTGTGAATGTACAATTTTCATAGTAAAGAAAATACAGAAAAATCTTTAAATGAGAAGGTGTGTCCAAACTTTTGGTCTGTACTGTATGTTTAATTGGAATCACTGTAAAGGATGGCAGCTGTGTACTGACTACTATTTTACACGAGTTTAAATGTTTGGCTAATTCTAGGCACAACAACATCCTCAATTGTAAAACGGTGTTCGCAGTTTTGCAGTCACCTTATTTTCTTAATTTTATATTCTCCTCAAAATGATTTGTTTGTTTCTCAGCGGATTTGCACAGATTATGGGTGTCGTTAAAAGTGGAAAAAGTTCTGAAAGTGATTCTTCTTGGTACAATTTTTTTTACCTGGCAAAAACCTTGTATTTCAACACAAGTTGGTAAGCTTTTTATATCGGCTTTATGCTGAAGACAGAGGACAATCCTATGCTCTATAAACACTGAATTATGCTCTACTGAAAATAGTCCACCAGGAAAGTAACAATTTTTTGTAAAGCACCAAATTCAGAATCTTTTGCATGGGGGAGTATTGTGAAGTGCAGCCAGTCCCCCAAAGCAATGGATTTTTTTACCCATAATTTTTCTCTAGGACAATGTCTTTATTTGCGAGATTTGGGAATTTTCAATGTCAAGTAAACACATGGATTATTAGACAGTCATGTGCCTAAAGCCAATCCTGAACAATTTTTGCAGGGTTCATTATTGTTGAAAAAGGGCATTGCCATTCGAGATTAGAGTTACCATAAATGGTTGTACTTGATTTCTCAGGAAGTGGTGTCAAATTAACATGAATGTCAGGCCCATGGTTTCCTAGAGTATCACACTATGCCATTGCCATCCTATAGTGCATCCTGGTGCCATCTCTTTCGCAGGTAAAAAACGACCTAGCACCCAGAAGAACCTGATTCACCAGTCCAGGCCATTTCCATTTTTGTGGTTGTAGAGTCTATATACAATAAGCTACGATGTATTGTGTCCTTGTCATCTGTCATAGCCAGCTTGAACTTTCTTAGCAATTTGTGCTACAGTAGCTCTTACGCGGAATTCAACAAGACAGGCACCAGTGAGCTACAACCCTTAAAAGGGAACTATTCCAGTAGGCCCATCCTCGTTGGCTTCTCTCGGCCCAGCTTGCCTTGAGAGAGGGACAAGCTTCCTGGACTAGTCACCCGAGCCATATGATCCCAGGTTGTCTTTTAAACATACTTGGTGGATATGACTGAGCCAGTGTCGTATTCTTGCTGACATGAATTAAAGGTGAGTTCACTTTAACTAGTTCACCTTTTAGTCCTCCCATCGATTTGCTTTTTCTCTCCCATTGTATACTGGAAATACCTCACAAGACCTGTCATTTGGAAATGCTCTACCCCGTCATCTAGCCATCACAATGTGGCCCTTGTGCTCTATCCTTACACTTGCCCATTTATTTATTTTTTACTGCTTGCAATATGCTGACTCTTCACTTGCCTCCTCATATATCTCACCCTTCAACAGCCGCCATTGTAACGAGACAATCAGTATTGCTCCCATTACCTATCAGTTTTTTATGTGATGTCTTATTAGTGTAATGCTTAAAATTGTACACTGCTTTATACAGCTGGTCCACATCCCATTCGGTAGCATGCATCCTGCTTGTTGCTTCTCCCACATGGTACAGCCTTTTTCTGTATGTTTCAGGGATGCTTCTCGTTCCAGGGTACTGTGAATACTCCACTAAATAGCTTTCTCATCCAGTTGTCAGTTTCACAATATCACGGTACTTTATTGCATCTAGCACACCTCTTATCTCCGCAGCCGGGTTTCTCATCAGTCCCTGACTTACTGCATCCTAATGTAATTATAGATGGATGCAATTTATCCTTCTCCAACCCATGATTATGTGTGACTTATGACTATGTGGAGAAGGCATCACATACCACTGCAATTTAAAATTTTGGGCTAATATGATTTTTCTGGGCATCAAAAACATTAAGGCCTATAAGATATTAATATAAACCATAGGAATTGCCAGGCTGCATTTACTTCCACTGTATAAAAGCAAAATAATTCACAAACAGCTGAATGAATTATTGAAAGACTTCAAGCGGAAGGATAACTCAGGCTCTTATGTTTCTAGTGTGATTTTAGTAGTTTCTAATAATGGCTCAAACTCCTTCAGCTAATGTAATTTTAATTTCTGGCATATAACTTCAACAAAAAAAATTCAGCATTTAATGAATAAGCCCCTCTATTGTGCTTTTCTGTTTTTGTCCTTAGGCTGCAGTTCAAGATCTTCGCCCTGAGTACAAAGTTCTCGTCCCCCAGAGTAAGCCACTATCACCGGGAGAAATCCTGGGCTGCACGTCCCCCCGACTCGAGGCCTCTGTAGATGCTGTGGTGTAAGTAGTCTCATCAGTATGGCAATATACAACTCTCTGTCCTATTATGATGATGATCATGCCTTCTATAATACTGGATTACAGACTACACATCTCCAGTTTCTTTTCATACATTTTCAGCAAGTGTAACAGAGGAATGTTACAATGCAGTCTTCTGAAAAGATTGTTTCATGAAGTATTTACTGAAACAGACATGTCAGGAGAGCTGTCACTGCTAAATATGAGGCAGGACAGATGCTCTACTTTTAGTGTTTCCCAGTTGCTCAGCAATGTATCACCTATTAAAAAAAAGAATACAATAAAGCACCCCAAAGGCTTCCGCTGCCAAGCACTGTCATAGTGCACGTAACACATGTTGGGAACCGAGACACTACTGTATTGTAACGGGTCTGGGAGGTGGAACCTCTGAGCTACTATACAAAGGGACAGTCCTTGTAAGGAAGCGGGTGGCTCCCAGGGAAGGCGGGCAGGTAGTCACGGCAAGTGACAGGAACAGTCTCTGGGTAGAAGGGCAGGAGGTCACGGCAAGTGACGGGAACAGTCTCTTGACAGGCGGGTGGTCACGGCAAGTGACAGCAGGGTAAGAGTCTCTAGACAGGCCGGTGGTCACGGCAAGTGACGGCAGAGCCTCCAGGTAGGCTAGCAGGCGGGTAGCAAGTGAGCGCTCCCAGGTGAGCGGGTAAGAGTCTCTCGGCTGGCTGGCAGGTGGTCACGGCAAGTGACGGCAGGGCCTCCAGGTAGGCTAGCTGACGGGTAGCAGGTGAGCGCTCCCAGGTGAGCGGGTAAGAGTCTCTCGGCTGGCTGGCAGGTGGTCACGGCAAGTGACGGCAGAGCCTCCAGGTAGGCTAGCTGGCGGGTAGCAGGTGAGCGCTCCCAGGTGAGCGGGTAAGAGTCTCTCGGCTGGCTGGCAGGTGGTCACGGCAAGTGACGGCAGAGCCTCCAGGTAGGCTAGCTGGCGGGTAGCAGGTGAGCGCTCCCAGGTGAGCGGGTAAGAGTCTCTCGGCTGGCTGGCAGGTGGTCTCAGGCGGGTATCAGGCAGGTGCTTCCTGATCCGCCGGCGGACTGGTCCATAGACAGACTGGCGGATGCAGGTAGACAGACTGTCGGACCGTAGGAATGCAAGCAGGTAGACAGAGCTGGAAAACAGACTGGCAACGGGACCTGAGGGCTGAAGCAGAGGTGAGTATGCTTTGCAACAACTTTGCTCGGGCACCTCCATTTTGGAGGAGGTGCCTTATATATGGGAGCTCCACCGGCAATTGGCCGGGGACTCCTTAGGACGGCGCGCGCGGCCCCTTTAAGAGAGAGGGAGCGCGCGCGTGCCCTAAGCACAGTGCCCGGGAAGCGGCGAGCGCTGCCAGCAGCGCAGGAAGAGGACGCCGAGGATGGAGCAGGGAGGTGAGAGGAACGGCGTCTCTGCCTAGCAGGAGGCAGGGACGCGACGCTACAGTACCCCCCCTTTAGGCCCCCCCTTTTTTAGGCCGGAGAGAAATTTATCAAGGATGAGCGGGGCATGGATGTTCTCCCGGGGCTCCCACGTTCTCTCCTCAGGACCAAACCCCTTCCAATCCACTAGAAAAAAGGTCTTTCCTCTTACCCTTTTGGTGGCCAGAATGCTCTCTACTTCAAACTCGTCTTCAGCGGAAACCGAAGCAGGAGGCGCACCTGTAGACTTGGAAAAAGAGTTAAGTACCACAGGTTTGAGGAGAGATACATGGAAGGAGTTAGGGATCCGCAAGTTGGCCGGGAGTTTCAATTTATAGGCCACCGGGTTGATTTGTTTGATAACTTCCAGTGGGCCGATGAACCGAGGCCCCAACTTGTAGGAAGGAATCTTGAGCCGGACATACTTGGAAGAGAGCCAGACTTTATCTCCAGGACGGAATTGGGGCGGATCCAGACGTCTTTTGTCAGCCTGTTTCTTCATCCGCTCGGAGGACTGAAGAAGTGCGGATCTGGTACTCTCCCAAATGGAGTAGAATTCGCTAGCAAGAGATTCCGCGGCCGGATTATCCACCGAGGCGGAGACGGGAAACGGGATCCGAGGATGTTGACCGTAGACAATAAAAAACGGGGATTTGGAGGAAGAATCGCTCTCGTGATTATTATAGGAAAATTCGGCCCACGGTAAAAGATCCACCCAGTCGGAATGGTGGGCATTAACAAAGTGCCCGAGGTAACTGGTTAAAATTTGGTTGATCCGCTCTACTTGACCATTGGACTGTGGGTGATAAGCAGAGGAGAAGTCCAAGGTGACCCCCAGCAGTTTACACATGGCTCTCCAGAAGCGAGAGGTGAACTGAACTCCTCGGTCGGATACGATGTGGAGAGGGAGACCATGAAGACGGAAAATATGATGGATAAAGTCTTTAGCCAATTCCGATGCAGACGGAAGGCCCGGCAGGGGAATGAAGTGAGCCATCTTAGAGAAGCGGTCAGCGACCACCCAAATGACCGTACAACCAGCAGAGACAGGGAGATCCGTTATAAAGTCCTTGGCTATATGCTGCCACGGGGCAGCAGGTATGGGAAGAGGCTGAAGGCGGTCGGCTGGCAGATGTCTAGGAACCTTGTTGCGGGCGCAGGACGCACAGGCTGAGACAAAGTCTATTACGTCCTTGTGCAGGGTAGACCACCAGTAATGCCGGGTAATAAGCAGGAGGGTCTTTTTCTGGCCAGCATGGCCAGCTAGCTTAGACGAATGTCCCCAGTGTAGGACTTTCTCACAATCAGGTACTGTTACGAACGTCTTACCGGGTGGAAGACGATTTAGATCCACGGGAGCAACCAGCATTACCTTGGCGGGGTCGATGATGTGCTTTGGCTCCTCCTCTAGATCGGAGAACAAAAAGGATCGGGACAAGGCATCAGCTTTGATATTTTTGTCTGCCGGGCGAAAATGAAGAATGAAATCAAAGCGGGCGAAGAACAAGGACCACCGGGCTTGGCGCGGGTTAAGTCTTTGGGCACTCTGGAGATAAGCCAAGTTTTTGTGATCCGTGTAGATTATTACCGGGTGAAGAGCCCTCTCGAGCAGGTAACGCCACTCCTCCAGTGCCAACTTAATGGCTAACAATTCTCGGTCTCCTATAGAATAATTGCGCTCAGATGAGGAGAAGAGTTTGGAGAAGAAGCCGCAGGTTACCATTCTTCCGGATGACGACTTTTGGGTGAGCACCGCTCCGGCTCCGGAGGAGGAAGCGTCTACTTCTAGCAAGAATTGTTGCTGTCCGGACGGTGCAGCACAGGAGCGGAGGAGAAAGCTTGTTTCAAAGACATGAAGGCCTCCTCTGCCTCGGGCGGCCATTCTTTGGGATTAGCGCCCTTACGGGTGAGCGCAGAGATAGGGGCAGTCCGGGAAGAGAAGTGCGGAAAGAAGAGGCGGTAGTAGTTGGCGAAGCCCAGGAACCGCTGGATAGCCTTCAACCCCTCCGGTCGGGGCCACTTCTGGATGGCAGAAAGTTTCTCAGGATCCATTCGTAGACCGGTCTGAGAGATGATGTAGCCCAGAAATGGAAGCGAGGTCTGCTCAAAGAGGCACTTCTCAAATTTTGCGTAGAGGTGGTTTTGCCTGAGCCAGAGCAGGACCTGACGAACGTCCCTCCGGTGTGTGGGGAGATCCGGAGAGAAGACCAAGATGTCGTCCAGGTATACCACCACGCAGGAGTAGAGAAGGTCACGGAAGATATCATTGACCAACTCCTGAAAGACGGCGGGAGCATTACAGAGACCGAAGGGCATTACGAGGTATTCATAGTGGCCATCCCGGGTGTTGAATGCCGTCTTCCATTCATTCCCCTGACGGATACGAACCAGGTTATAGGCCCCACGGAGATCCAGCTTGGTGAAGATTCTAGCACCCCTCAGACGGTCAAATAATTCAGGAATGAGCGGAAGGGGATATTTATTCTTCACCGTGATCTGGTTAAGGCCTCTATAGTCTATGCAGGGACGAAGTGAGCCGTCCTTCTTTTTAGCGAAGAAGAAGCCTGCTCCCGCCGGGGAGGTAGATTTCCGGATAAATCCCCGGGCCAGGTTCTCCTCGATATATTCAGACATGGACCGGGTCTCCGCAGCGGACAAAGGGTAAATACGCCCTCGGGGCGGAGTAGCGCCAGGTACCAAGTCGATAGGGCAATCGTATGGTCTATGAGGAGGTAATGTCTCTGCTTCCTTTTTATTAAAGACATCAGCATAAGACCAATAGGGTACCGGCAGGCCGGGTAGATTGACTGGGGGAGGAGAAGGACGGGCAGGACGAACGGGAACTAAACAAATCCTGGATCTAAGTGCTCAACATCCTGGATCTAAGTGCTCAGATAGCGGTACTGAGGAGCATCGACAACATGGAACGGAGTTTGCTGCTCACCGAGCAGACACTCAATGGGTCAACACTGGGGGTGGAGCTTAGTGGGGAAGCGCAGGCTGAACAGGCAGGGAGCTGGGTAACAGTTAGAAGGGATAGAGGGAAGAAGTATAGGAAGGCTGGTTCAGAACCGGCATTATTGGAGCACGACAGATCCTCTGACCGCCGGGAGAGTGTATGCTCCAGTAATGAGGGGGAGGGGGGAAGTGTAGGGCAGGCTAGACAGGTCCTGGTAGTGGGTGACTCTATTATTAGGGGGACAGATAGGGCAATCTGTCACAAAGACCGGGATCGCCGAACGGTGTGCTGCCTCCCTGGCGCTCGAGTCCGGCACATCGCGGATCGTTTTGACAGGTTACTGGGTGGGGCTGGCGAAGACCCAGCGGTCATGGTCCACATTGGCACCAATGACAAAGTGAATGGTAGATGGAGGGTCCTTAAAAATGATTTCAGGGATCTAGGTAGGAAGCTTAGGGCAAGGACCTCCAAGGTAGTTTTCTCAGAAATACTACCAATCCCGCGAGCCACACAGGAGCGCCAACGGGAGGTTAGGGAGGTGAATAAGTGGCTAAAGAGTTGGTGCAAGGCAGAAGGGTTTGGGTTCATGGAGAACTGGGCCGACTTCGCTGTCGGCTACAGGCTCTACCGTAGGGACGGGCTGCACCTCAATGGGGAGGGTGCAGCGGTGCTGGGGAAGAAGATGGCTAATAGGTTGGAGGAGTTTTTAAACTAGAGACGGGGGGGGGAAACCAAGGAAATAGGTGGGATGTGAGGCAAGCAAGGGGGAAGGGGAGAAGTGAATATAATGAGGGTGGAGAGGGGGGTGGGGATAGTACAGTTAGATCATTAGAGAAGAATAGGATGCTAAATAACCCCAAAGTTTTATCTTGCATGCTGACCAACGCAAGAAGCCTGACCAATAAGGCGGATGAGCTGCAGGCGCTTATATCGGAGGAGAGGTATGACATCGTAGGTATAACAGAGACTTGGCTAGACGATAGCTACGACTGGGCGGTAAATTTAACAGATTATAGTTTATTTAGAAGGGACCGGAAACAGGGGAAGGGCGGAGGAGTCTGCTTATATGTAAAGTCACGTCTAAAGCCCAGACTAAGGGAAGATATAGGAGAGGGAGAAGAGGGGGTCAAGTCCATGTGGGTAGAGATAGAGGGGGCAAAAAATAATAATAAAATATTACTGGGGGTCTGCTATAAGCCACCCAATATAACAGAGGAGAATGAGAAACTGCTATTAGGACAAATAGACAAAGTAGCAAAACATAATGAGGTGATTGTAATGGGGGACTTCAACTACCCGGATATTGACTGGGAAACAGAAACCTGTAGATCGCAGAAAGGAAAAAGGTTCTTGACAAATATCAAGGATAATTATCTCTCCCAACTAGTGCAGGAACCAACGAGAGGGAAGGCGGTGTTGGACTTAATATTGACTAATAGGCCTGATAGAATAACTGAGGTACAGATAGGGGGGCACCTAGGTAATAGTGATCATAATATTATCAATTTCAAAATGCCCTTCAGTAGGGTTATCAATAAGGGAACAACTAAAACATTAAACTTTAGGACGGCGAAGTTTGATCAGCTGAAAGAAAACCTTCAACTTATAGACTGGGACAAAGTTCTTAATCAAGGAAATACGAATAGTAAATGGGAAACCTTCAAAAGAATTCTGAATACTCAGTGCGAGAGGTATATACCGTATGGGAATAAAAGGGCCAGAAATAAGAGGAAACCAATATGGTTGAATAAGAACGTAAAAGGGGCGTTAAATAGCAAAAAAGAGGCATTCAAGAGATTAAAACAGGAAAACAGTAAGGAGGCACTAATGTGTTACAAGGAAAAAACGAGAACCTGTAAAAAACAAATAAAAATAGCAAAGGAGGAAACAGAGAGACGTATTGCTAGGGAAAGTAGATCAAATCCCAAACTGTTCTTTACGTATATAAATAGTAAAAGGATTAAATCGAATAATATTGGACCGATAAAAAGTGATGAAGGCAAAATCATAGAGAAAGATGAGGATAAAGCTAATCTATTAAATAATTTTTTTTCGTCAACTTTCACAAAGGAAAAAGAACTAACAGGCGAAATGAGAAGTGACAAACTTAATCCTCCACTAAGTATGACTAATCTAACCCAAGCTGGGGTACAGAAACGCCTCAGTAACATTAAAATAAACAAATCACCAGGACCTGATGGCATACACCCACGGGTACTAAGGGAACTAAGTAATGTGATAGACAGACCCTTATATCTTATATTTAAGGACTCTGTTGAGACTGGGTCTGTGCCACTTGATTGGCGACAGGCGAATGTAGTGCCAATATTCAAAAAGGGAGCGAAAAGTGACGCCGGAAACTATCGGCCGGTGAGTCTGACGTCCGTTGTGGGCAAAATTTTTGAAAGCTTCATTAAAGAGGCAATTACGGAGCATCTTGATGCTAATAATCTTTTAATCCCGAACCAACATGGATTCATGAGGAATCGCTCCTGCCAAACAAACCTGATTGACTTCTACGAGGAGGTTAGCTCTCGAGTAGATCAGGGGGAACCAGTGGATGTCGTGCATCTCGACTTCTCAAAAGCGTTCGATAGCGTGCCACATAATAGGTTGGCATACAAAATGAGAATGATGGGGCTGGGGGAAAATGTCTGCAAGTGGGTAGCTAACTGGCTAAAGGATAGAAGGCAGAGGGTGGTTATAAATGGAATATACTCAGATTGGGTAAACGTCACTAGTGGGGTACCACAGGGGTCTGTACTAGGCCCAATGTTATTTAATATCTTTATTAACGACATAGTCAATGGGATAAATAGTAAAATATCAATATTTGCAGATGACACAAAGTTATGTAAAACAATTAATACAAAAGAGGACAGTGCAGACCTACAGAGGGATTTGGATAAGCTGGGTAGGTGGAGCATTAAATGGCAAATGAGGTTTAACGAGGAGAAATGTAAGGTCATACATATGGGAAGGAAAAATGGAAGTCACCAGTACTCACTGAATGGGAAATCATTGGGGAATTCAGAGATGGAGAAGGACTTGGGCATCTTGATTGATAGCAAACTAAATTGGAGTGCCCAAAGTCAGGCGGCTGCTGTAAGGGCAAACAGGGTAATGGGATGTATCAGAAGAGGTATAGCTGCAAAGGATGAGAACATTGTTCTTCCACTGTACAAAGCACTGGTCAGACCACACTTGGAATACTGTGCTCAGTTATGGGCCCCACTATATAGAAAGGATATAAATGAGCTTGAAAAGGTACAAAGGAGGGCAACAAAATTAATAAAGGGAATGGAGGGACTGCAATACCCAGAGAGGTTGGCAAAACTACGACTATTCAGCCTGGAAAAGAGAAGGTTGAGGGGGGACATAATAAATGTGTACAAATATGTTAGGGGACAGTATAGAGACCTTGGCCGGGATTTGTTCAAAAGGAGGGATATTACGGTAACAAGAGGGCATTCACTAAGACTGGAAGAGAAAAGGTTTCAGCACCAGCATAGGAAGGGGTTCTTTACGGTAAGAGCAGTGAGAATATGGAATTCACTGAGTGAGGAGACGGTAATGTCGGATTCACTAAACCAGTTCAAGCGGGGACTGGATGCATTTCTAGATACCAGGCAGATTTCTGCATATACTTAAAAATAAAATAAAATAGTAGGTTGATACAGGGATTTATTCTGACTGCTGGTTTCAGAGTCGGGAGGGAATTTTTCCTCAGGTGAAGATTGGCTAAATCATTTGGGGTTTTTGCCCTCCTCTGGATCAACTTTAGCAATTACAGAACTAACAGGTCGAAATTGATGGACGCAAGTCTTTATTCGGCTTTACTAACTATGTAAGTCTTATGGCAGTCCTGTCCCCAGCGAAAGACTTCTCCGGTCTGCCAATCAAGCACGGGTGCATGTCTCTGGAGCCAAGGTAGGCCAAGCAAAAGGGCATGAGAGAGTCCAGGTAGAACATGAAAAAAGATGCTCTCAGAGTGCAGCATTCCCACCTGCAGTGTTATGGGTTCGGTGATATGTTGGATGGGATGCGGTAAGAGACCCCCGTCCACGGAGGCGACAGATAAGGGTGCGGCCAGAGGTTTGGTGGGAATGCGGTATTTCTCTACCAGGGACTGAGAGATAAGATTTCCGGTAGCTCCAGAATCAAGTTGAGCTAGTTCAAAGTAACGGTTCTCCCCGCAGATGATAGAGACCGACAGCATCAGAGATGGAGAGGGTTTATTCTTGTCTAGGACGACCTCTCTGAGCGATCCTAGAAACAGGCGTTTCCCGATCTCTCCGGGCAGGAACGGATCCGGTGCTCCTTACTGCCACAGTAGAAGCAGCTTCCCTCGGCACGGCGTGACTCTTGACGGGTTTTGACCACCTTGGTCTGGTCGACCTGCATAGGCTCGGGTGAGTGCGCCTGGGGAGTAACTGAGGAAGTGACGGGATTCTGGAAGGTAGGAGCAAGGTGCGGAAACCTCCTCTCACGGGTGACCTCTTTGGTACGCTCCTGGAACCGGATGTCAATCCGGGTGGCAAGTGTTATTAAATCTTCGAGAGTGGTAGGAATGTCCCAACCGGCAAGTTCATCCTTAATCCGGCCGGATAGACCTTCCCAGAAGATGGACACCAGGGTGTCGTTATCCCAGGCAAGCTCAGAAGCAAGGGTATGGAACCGTATGGCATATTGGCCCATGGTGAGACTCCCTTGACGGAGGCGTAGCTGAGATGAGGCAGATGAGGTCTTTCGTCCTGGTTCGTCAAAGACTTTCCGGAAGGCCATGAGAAAGGCTGGCAGGTTGGACACCAGGGGGTCTCCTCTCTCCCATAGAGGATTTAGCCAAGCCAGCGCCTCCCCAGTGAGATGGGACATGATGAAGGCCACTTTGGCTCGGTCGGTGGAAAACTGGTGTGCCAAAAGTTCGAAGTGCAGGGTGCACTGATTAATGAAGCCCCGTGCCTGACCGGGATCTCCACCAAAGCGAGGCGGGGCGGAAAGTCGGGGACCGGGAAGGGATGCCATGGTATTGATGGGCAGCGGCGCTGCCGGGATAGTAGTTGTGCGAGTGGAAGCAGCTCCCGACGAGGCAGTCAGTGTGTCCAGGCGGGAGTGAACACTACGCAGGTGGCCCAAGATGGAGTCCTGTTGGGACCTCTGACGGGAAAGTTCATGACATAGGTCCGAGAGCGAGGGAGCTTGGGTGCCACCGGGTTCCATGGCCTGAGCAAACTGTAACGAGTCTGGGAGGTGGAACCTCTGAGCTACTATACAAAGGGACAGTCCTTGTAAGGAAGCTGGTGGCTCCCAGGGAAGGCGGGCAGGTAGTCACGGCAAGTGACAGGAACAGTCTCTGGGTAGAAGGGCAGGAGGTCACGGCAAGTGACGGGAACAGTCTCTTGACAGGCGGGTGGTCACGGCAAGTGACAGCAGGGTAAGAGTCTCTAGACAGGCCGGTGGTCACGGCAAGTGACGGCAGAGCCTCCAGGTAGGCTAGCTGGCGGGTAGCAGGTGAGCGCTCCCAGGTGAGCGGGTAAGAGTCTCTCGGCTGGCTGGCAGGTGGTCACGGCAAGTGACGGCAGAGCCTCCAGGTAGGCTAGCTGGCAGGTAGCAGGTGAGCGCTCCCAGGTGAGCGGGTAAGAGTCTCTCGGCTGGCTGGCAGGTGGTCTCAGGCAGGTATCAGGCAGGTGCTTCCTGATCCGCCGGCGGACTGGTCCATAGACAGACTGGCGGATGCAGGTAGACAGACTGTCGGACCGCAGCAATGCAAGCAGGTAGACAGAGCTGGAAAACAGACTGGCAACGGGACCTGAGGGCTGAAGCAGAGGTGAGTATGCTTTGCAACAACTTTGCTCGGGCAACTCCATTTTGGAGGAGGTGCCTTATATATGGGAGCTCCACGGGCAATTGGCCGGGGACTCCTTACGACGGTGCGTGCGGCCCCTTTAAGAGAGAGGGAGCGCGCGCGCGCCCTAAGCACAGTGCCCGGGAAGTGGCGAGCGCTGCCAGCAGCGCGGGAAGAGGACGCCGAGGACGGAGCAGCGAGGTGAGAGGAACGGCGTCTCTGCCTAGCAGGAGGCAGGGACGCCGACGCTACATGTATATAGTGCTTGGGGTTGCCTATATAAGTTCAATTTAGAATTTGCTCGGTGTTTGGTTCAAAGCCGACTCATCGACAACTTCTGCATGGAGTTTTTGTCTTCCCTGCGTTTGTGTTGATGTACTCTAGATACTTAAATTTTATACTGGTAGGCTAATCTAAGCTAGGTATATTAAATTGTGAGGCCCATTAGGGACAGGCACGTATGTTAGTGATGATGACAATCTGTACCGGTCTCTGGAATATTGTGTCCCTATATCATTTACTAATCTGTTGCTTAACACCTCACAAGATTACTTGGGCATGGTCCTAGATTGTGAGACCCTATTATTGCTTTCAGTTTCTCTGGTTTTAATCCAGCTTGTTGGCCATCATACTGCTAAGGAGCTCCACCAGACAGCAATAACGCCTTGGATGCAAGCCAGAGGCCTTTGCATCAAAGGCCATATTCCTTTACTTTGGTGAAAAGAAAAACATCAAAATGTTCCCAGGAATCTACTAGTGTGGCTTCTGCTAGGTCTGTCTATATAAGTCCTATTAAAAGTTGCTAGATTTCACGTATAGACCATAACACTACTGAGTGGTGGTCACAAATGTGCACTAACATCCCCGTGAAAAGGGCAATAGTCCTTTCACTTGATATACACTGCTCAAAAAAATAAAGGGAACACTCAAATAACACATCCTAGATCTGAATGAATGAAATATTCTCATTGAATACTTTGTTCTGTACAAAGTTGAATGTGCTGACAACAAAATCACACAAAAATCATCAATGGAAATCAAATTTATTAACCAATCGAGGCCTGGATTTGGAGTCACCCCCAAAATTAAAGTGGAAAAACACACTACAAGCTGATCCAACTTTGATGTAATGTCCTTAAAACAAGTCAAAATGAGGCTCAGTATTGTGTGTGGCCTCCACGTGCCTGTATGACCTCCCTACAACCCCTGGGCATGCTCCTGATGAGGTTGCAGATGGTCTCCTGTGGCATCTCCTCCTAGACCTGGACTAAAGCATCCGCCAACTCCTGGGCAGTCTGTGGTGCAACGTGACGTTGGTGAATGGAGCGAGTCATGATGTCCCAGATGTGCTCAATTGAATTCAGGTCTGGGGAACGAGCTAGCCAGTTCATAGCTTCAATGCCTTCATCTTGCAGGAACTGCTGACACACTCCAGCCACATGAGGTCTGGCATTGTCCTGCATTACGAGGAACCCAGGGCCAACCGCACCAGCATATGGTCTCACAAGGGGTCTGAGAATCTCATCTCGATACCTAATGTCAGTCAGGCTACCTCTGGCGAGCACATGGAGGGCTGTGCTACGCTTCAAAGAAATGCCACCCTACACCATTACTGACCCACTGCCAAACCGGTCATGCTGAAGGATGTTGCAGGCTGCAGATTGCTCTCCACGGCGTCTCCAGACTCTGTCATGTCTGTCACATGTGCTCAGTGTGAACCTGCTTTCATCTGTGAAAAGCACAGGGCGCCAGTGGCGACTTTGCCAATCCTGGTGTTCTGTGGCAAATGCCAAGCATCCTGCACGGTGTTGGGCTGTGAGCAAAACCCCCGTCTGTGGACGTCGGGCCCTCATACCACCCTCATGGAGTCGGTTTCTATTTGTTTGTGCAGACACATGCACATTTGTGGCCTGCTGGAGGTCATTTTGCAGGGCTCTGGCAGTGCTCTTCCTGTTACTCCTTCCACAAAGGCGGAGGTAGCGGTCCTGCTGCTGGGTGGTTGCCCTCCTACGGCCCCCTCCACGTCTCTTAGTGTACTGGCCTGTCTCCTGGTAGCGCCTCCACCCTCTGGACACTACGCTGACAGACACAGCAAACCTTCTTGCCACAGCTCGCATTGATGTGCCATTCTGGATGAGCTGCCCTACCTGAGCAACTTCTGTGGGTTGTAGAGTCCGTCTCATGCTACCACGAGTGTGAAAGCACAGCCAACATTCAAAAGTGACCAAAACATCAGCCAGAAAGCATTGGTACTGAGATGTGGTCTGTGGTCTCCACCTGCAGAACCACTCCTTTATTGAGTGTGTCTTGATAATTGCCAATAATTTCCATCTATTGTCTATTCCATTTGCACAACAGCATGTGAAATTGATTGTCAATCAGTGTTGCTTCCTAAGTGGACAGTTTGATTTCACAGAAGTTTGATTTACTTGGAGTTATATTCTGTTGTTTAAGTGTTCCCTTTATTTTTTTGAGCAGTGTACATACGGTACTCTACAAAAGCTTTAAGCAGGTGTAGATAACATGCTTCATCGTAAGAATTATTTTAGAATAGAAGTGTTAATAGTTTTTTATCAATTGATGCAAATTGATTGAACAAAAGAGAAATTCAAATCAATATTTTGTGTGATCGCCCTTTCCCTTCAAAACAGAATACATTCTTCTAGGTACACTTGCACACAATTTTTGACAGAAGTCTGGCATTTTTCTGCACCCTAAATCCTATGTTTTCGTGCATAGTTGAGATGTTTGGCCTTATTTCCATGTTGAAGATATGGCTTTTCGGCTGTAATTCTTCCGCGAAGGCCATATTTGGCCAGGATTTACCAAACAGTAGTCTGTATAGTTGTGCCTCCCTGGTTGCTGCCAGTTCGGTGGTGGTGCTGGTGGTCTGTCCCTCACACAGTTTTAAGCCTCCAACACAGCTTTTATTTAGATTTCTCGTGTTCATTCACTTTGCTAGCTGATAAAAAAAAAAACAACAACTGTTAACACTTCTATTTTTGAAAGTATTCAACAATTGTACAGTACTGTGTATATATAATATATAGTGGGGTTTCAGCTGTCTTGTAGCCGCTTGAATATGCAGTATAAAGTTTATTGTCCATCATATATTTTATAGTTCCAAAACAAAAACAGCTTTTTTCAAGTACAAATAAATAACATAAACAGTCCTTTCTTCACACACAACGATACAAAGTAAATGTAGTAGCCTCATCAATCTCGGTATTCCAGGCAGTATCAGCTCAAGCAGATTAAACGTGTTCACGAAACAAACACATCTCTGTTCAGCTCCAGCCAAAACACCACTCTGCTGAGCTAACCCAGCTGCTGTTATTAGGCCTGTAAGCCTCGGGCTGGAGTATGTGAACGACTTTTTCCACCCAGACTCTTTTGGTCGCTCCAAAATCACAGACCCAAAATCCAGTCAAATTAAAATGCAAAATAACCTAGTGTTACTGGTACAGACTTTACATTACTGAGGCCAACTACCTCGAAGACACACATCTGCCACCCAGGACCTTACCTCCTGCTTTCTTACTATATATATATGTGTGACGTATATATTTCGTATCCCAATGGCAGAGTTGGATTACCTTTGCATATGTAGTTGGTAATATTTTAAATGACTCAGAATCCTCCAAAGAGCAATTTATAAAATGACATTATCTACTTTTATGGACATGTGCACTCCACCATGTTAATTTCATAGGTTAAGATTAGTTTCAGGTCTCCTTTGTCTACAGTAACGGTTTGTGTAGCCAGTCACAGTGTACTTTTACTGATAATGTTTTTTGTGCTGTGTAAAATAATGTCTTCCCGCCCCGTCATTAAGTCTTTTATTTCTTGCTGCCCTTAATACCTGTGTTTATTAACATAATGTTCAGTAAGTGGAGATTTTAGACTTTTTCAATGCATTTCAAATCTGAGTTTTGTTAGTTTTGGCTTATTGTGCTCTCCATCCCCTATCCAGCTATTTTCATTTATATTTATTTGCGGTTGGAATCTCATTAGACTTTGGAGTGACAATATATTCCACAAAGCTGTACAATGGGGTATGAAGACAATACAAATAATGATGGCTCTGGAGTGTGGAACAATGGGAAGAAATGCGTGCCCTGCTGATTATTCCTCCCTGGAATGAAAGGTGCAGCCTGTATGGAATGATATTTGCTGATGACGGCGCGTTGCAATTTTTTTTTTTTAAACTTTAGCAAATTCAGCAACCGCAGTAAAAATTAGCTAAAATACAAATACAGGTGCATTATCAGATAGAAGCTATTGCCAATATCTGTACTGATGCATCACGTAGGTGCTTACAATCCTATAGCAAGCGGTACAAAAACAATTGAGAGTGCTGACGACATCCATTGATGCCCACACCATTCTTGCCAAACGTACTGATTTTATAAGATAGTCCCTTGAAGAGAACCACAAAAGGAGCAAGATTTATACGCAAAGCCTGCTTATTAGTGGGTGTACCCAGTAATTTTGGGGGATAGTCTTGAGACCAGGTTTACATGTCACGATTTGGGACATTGAATTGTTGGTAAGTAAGGTAACACTACAAATGGCAGGAAACTAGAGGTTATTCTTAATATTATATTTCTTCCACTGTTATCGAGCTGTTGCAAATAATCATGTGTGCCCCAGGCCATAATTTCCAAAAATTACCCTATTCTTTAGAAACACAAGCTCAGTGTCTTGGAAAGAATATAGTTTTTCTTTAAATTTTGTCTCTATATGAGGTCTCTAGTGATGAGTGCAAGTACTCGTTACTGGAGTTTGCCGAGGGTGCTCGGGTATGCACAGAGTATCGTGGGTGCTCCAGTGACATGTTCGAGTCCTCGCGGCCGCATGTTTCCCGGCTGTTAAGACAACCACAAAACATGTGGGATTGCCTGACATACACGGGCAATTTTTGCATGTTTTGTGGCTGTCTAATATCTGCGAAACATGCAGCCGCGGGGACTTGAGCATGTCACTGGAGCACCTGCGATACCCGGTGCATACCCAAGCACCCTCGGCAAACTCGAGTAGCGAGCACTTGCGCTCATCACTAGATGTCACCTATTTTCTTCCTTGGTAAAGCATATTCCAAATTGGGTAAGTCCGGCCCTTTCACTTTTCATTGACTTCTAACATAGTACAAAGATCAAGACAGTGTAGGGATTCAACCCAGACAAACTGCTTGCTGTTGTATAACTGTTGACAATGTATAATTAGTTGTTTTTTTTTATTGTGTAGGTTATACCAGCCTGTGTGAACCTTTAAAGTGAACCTGACAGCTTATACATGCTGCCCAATCCACGGGCAGCATGTATCAGGCACTGGCTATATGATCTCAGCCATGTATGTTTGACGCTGAAACCCCGCAACATTTCAGAGAAAAACATACACTGAAAGCCGCCTGTAGACTTGTCAGATAGGCGGGTTCCCGGCAGATTCTCCCCTCCTGCTGCCCTGGAGTGATGTGTCTCTCCCTATAAATGCACGTTTCAGAGTCAAACATACCTGGCTGAGATCATACACTCCCTGACAGAAGTTATGTCGCTCATCCATGTTATGTAAATAAAAGCTTTTAACTGACTTTAAATTCATCCATTATTTTTATAAATTACTCTTTTGAAAGCTGAAACCCTCCCAAATTTAATTTAGTTAAAGAAAATAAATTGCCATCAATGCTGAAATATTGATCATTTAATGAACACAGAATGGTCAGATTTTGGCAAGACAAAAGTTTTGTCGCCTGGTCATATAATGCACCCAATCCTAGTTTACATCCTCACCAGTGCTCAGTAAATGATCGGTTAATTAGTGGGTGTGTATAAAAAGAAACCCAGCACCCCAGGCCTTCACTTTAACTGCAACTTGAGCTCTGACAACATGCCAAAAATCCACCCTGCGACCAAAGCCTTGATTATCAAGAGGCTGAAGACCAGATCCACTGCAGAGGTGGCTGGCACCTTTAATGTGTCTCAGCGTCAAGTACAAAGAATTTAAAAAAGATTTGAAGAGACTGGAGATGTGTTTGACAAGCCCAGGTCCGGCAGACCCCGCAAACAACTGCTCAGGAGGAACGTTTGTTGGTTAGAAAATCCAAAGCAAGCCCCTCTTCCATTGCAGCAGAGCTCCAACAGGCCTGGTCACCTCAAGTCCCTGTGTCAACTAGAACAGTTTGTAGGATTCTGTCTCGAAATGGCCTCCATGGTCGAATCAGTGCCCAGAAGCCAGCATTAAACAAAAGGCAAATAAAAAAACGTGTGGCATTTGCAAAGTCCCACAGCCTGCTAAACAGATGGACGCTGGAAAAGTGTCAAAAGGTGGATTTCTCTGATGAATCTTCAGTAGAATTACACCACAGCCGCCGCAAATACTGCTGGAGATCTACTGGAGCCCGAATGGATCCGAAAATACACCCAGAAAACAGTTACATTTGGTGGTGGAAAGATCATGGTCTGGGGTTACATTCAGTATGGGGGTGTGCGAAACATTTGCAAGTAGGAAGGCAATATCAATAGCCTAAAATATCAAGAAGTATTAGCTACCTCTTACATTCCAAATCATAAAAGGGGTCAAATTCTGCAGCAGGATGGTGCTACATCTCATACATCCATCTCTACAACAAAGTTCCTCCAGGCAAAAAAGATCAAGGTGCTCAAGGACAGTCACCAGACATGAACATCATTGAGCATGTTTGGGGTAGGATGAAAGAGGAAGCTTGGAAGACAAAACCAAAGAATCTAGATTAACTCTGAGAGGCATGTAAGACTGCATTCTCTGCTATTCCTGATGACTTCATTAATAAATTGTATGAATCATTGTTGAACCGCATGGATGCAGTCCTTCAAGCTCATGGAAGTCACACAAAATATTAAATATGACTCTAATAACAGCACAACTTCATTTACCAATGTTATGCAACATATATTTGTATTTTAAGATAATTATTTGTTTGAGTATCACATTACTTTCTGTGGGCGACAAAACTTTTGTCTTGCCAAAATCTGACCATTCTGTGTTCATTAAATGATCAATATTTCAGCATTGATGCCAAATTATTTTCTTAACCTAAACCAAATTTGGGAGGGTTTCAGCTTTCAAAAGAGTAATTTATATAACCAATGGATGAAATTAACGTCAGGTTATAAGCTTTTATTTACATAACATGGATAAGCGACATAACTTCTGTCAGGGAGTGTACAGCCAGTGCCTGATGCATGCTGCCTGTGGATTGGGCAGCATGTATCAGCTGTCAAGTTCACTTTAAAGAGACTGTACAGGATATTGATGACCAATTATCAGTAGAGGTAATTAATTTGAGACTGTTAAGGGTCCAACAACCATCTTTTATCTATTACCAGGTTCTGCAGCCTCTGGAAGTTCTAATCTCCTTACATTGTGTAGTGGCCGCTCTCGGGTACTGCAGCTCAGCTCCCATTGAAGTGAATGGGAGCCGGTTTGTAGTACCCGAGAACTGTCACTATGCAGTGGTTAGAGTTGTGGTTTGCTGGGAACCGTGGGACCTGGTACTGCCTGATTGGTGTGGATGCCAGGTATTGGACCCCCGTTGGTTTGATATTAAAAGTCTATCCCACAAATAAGTTATCAATATTTTAGCGCTGGACAATTGCTTTAACAGTAACTAAACTTTTTTAAATGTTTTACTTTGTTGAACCCTTTGTACAGTAGAGGAAGGAGCAGAAGCTTACAAATTTCCCTGAAGCTTAAGTAAACTGACAATAAAAAGTCTATGGGGTCCTTACATGACTTCTTGTGACCCCAGGGTTAGCCGAGCACTTTTGCCTTTTCCTTTGTGCATTTAGAGGTGGTCTCAGGACCCCAACACTCATTGCTAAAAATGATTAAATAGCAGCTGCATAATTTCAAAACCTTTCTTTTAAACGTCTAGTTACCCTTCAAAGGTTGACGATTTTCCAGATTAAAAGCACTGCAGTAAGCTTCCCACTTGTCGGATTCTTCAGTGCAGCTAGCCATTATTTTGCCTAGTTGAGATAAATGTACGACGTTGCTTTGAGGGCTCTGGTCCACGATGACGTCTGAATACTGGTAGGTCTTCACTTTAACTAGGGCAAGGTCATTTTTCACCTAGAAATAAGACTGGACTCAGGACCTGAGAGAGAGAAAATAATAAATTGTGTAAAAAATTAAGTAGTTAACTGCGCTGTGTACCAAAGCATATTACACAAGAATAAAGAGGAGGCCGCACTAAGCACTTGATGTACGGCCTCTCCTTGAAGCACATAAAGAATGACTTCAAAGCTGTGTTTTATTGATATTGTATTAATGGGATGGCCGCTTTGGCTACACTGTAAAGGAGCACATATTGTACTTCCAGGATATTTATTGGTCTTTAGTTAGTCAACTTTAATTTTAAAATTGACTGAATGCAATTATTCATGTTCCCTTGTAATAGAAAATATGATGATGGCACCCGGGGGATGAAAAACTTTAATTTCTAAACTGCACTTTTATTGTTTAGGTCTAGTTGTACGTCATTATTACTAATGTTGCTGTGTGATGTTAAAGTTCACAGACATACGTATGCACATCTCAATAGAGGATTATAGACCATGCAATAATAGAAAAAAAATGGACGACCAATGGGGGTAGGGAAGTCACAGAATGTACAGTGCCTAGTTAACATATTTGACCAGTCTCGCAGATCATCAGCCAATCTCCAGATATGGTGAGATATGCAAAATTCAGGGTGGGCAAGTCCCCTGCAGGGACTGTCTGCAGCCATCTGGAGGGAGCGGAGATTGCTGCGTAATAAAGGGTTTTCCTATCTCTAAAAGTGGTAGCATACAACTAGAATATGTCATCACATTGTGTTCATTGAGGCTCTGAATTCTGGAGACTTCCCACCAATCCTATGGCTATGTTCACACATATTTTTGCTGCGTTTTTTTATGCACATTTTCAGCTCCGTTTTACAGTACCAGCATTGTCTATGAGATTCCAGAAATCTCATGCACACATCTTTAGTTTTTGGGTTTTTTTTATCAGGATTTTGTGCTTTCATGTTTTTTTGCACATTAGAGCATGTCCCCCCTTTAAGCGTTTTTTCAGCATCTTTTCGCCCATTGAAAGTAATGGGTGGTGTAAAAAAATGCACCAAAAAAGCAGGTGTAAGTTTTGTCAGCGTTTTTTTTGTGCCAAAACTAGAATGAGATTTTTTTCCACTGAACTTTATGTACATCAATAAAGAGACAAAAGGACAGTGAAAAAAAACGCAACAAAAAACAAGCAAAACAGCAAGAAAAATCCTGAACAAACCTCCTGGCAAGAGATCAGGTTTTGCTGCAGAAAAAAACGCAATGTGTGAACATAGCCTAAGAATGAGGACCATGCAAGGCTACACCAGCGTTGCCAACTTGTTTTTTTGTTGTTTTTTTGGGGAGAAAGTATCCAAAAACCACAGACAGCGAACAGTTTTTACAGACATTGGAAAACCACATATGTCTACAGCCTATAATTCTACTATAAGTACATTAGTTACATTGACTGTGAACTGTAAAATGGTGATAATCACAGCCATAATAATCTCTACAAATTTCTCCCCAAAAAATTATCTCTGGCATATCAGATTTTTGTACAGACAGGGGAACAAACTGCCCTATTTTTAGGGAATGTCCAGGAATTTCTGGACGTTGGGTGGCACCCCTGGGCTACACGCACACTGCATCACCTACGTTTTCAGTTTCCAGAGGTGGAAACCCCACCTATCAGGAAGTGATGGCATGGCCTAGTGATGTGGCTTCAAGTCGTGAATACGGAAAACCCTTTTAAGTTTTTTATTTTTATTTTTACCTCCCTTTTCACTAAAGCAATGGTGCACAATCCGCTCCTCTGTGACACCCAGTCTTCTGTTACATACACAATTGGCTGCCCTTAATGGCTGCTCATGTTTATTTTCCATGTCTGACATAAGAGGAGTGGAACGTAGCAGGGACAGAGATGGTGGTGCACTCTGTAGCCATCTCCGGCCCCCCTTATATCAGCAGAAAGCACAGACCCCTGAGCGGCACTCCGGAGAGAAGTGGATGAGGTAGAGAGATGTATGTTCCACTATTATTGTGAAACTCTCAGACTTTTCAGTAACTGCATGAACTTCATGGTCTCTTTCCGATTACGGGCGGGGAAGAAGGAACCTCCAGTCTCCTTATAGAGGAGTCTTGGAATCGGAACAAGCACCTTTTCTATATTTATGGCATATGCTTTCATTGTGTTATAAATGTCTCAGATGGTGTTGCCCCTTTTACATTTATTGTGGACCTTCAGTATGACTGTGTGGCCCTTGGACTCATTACCCTGCAGCCAATCAGTGGTCACAGCAGGTCAGTTCACTGGTGATCGGTGATGTTATTTCTTTTGGAGCGGGAACTGCAGTACAGAGGTGAATGTAGCTCTTTTTTTTATTATTGTTTTACCTTCATGACTCCCCACTGGCAGATTTAACGTTTGAGCTGAGAACCCTTTGAATAACCGTGATGAATAGGGATGAGCGGACCTGTGGAAGTTCTGGTTCTGATACCCTACCGAACTTTAGTCCAAAGTTCGGTTCGGGTACCAGAACTGTATTCGAACTTGAACCTGAAGCGGAACCCCATTGAAATCAATGGGGATCCGAACTTTGGAGCTGGAAAATATCTCTCTCCACCTCTCTCGCGCTCTCTCTCTCCTCCCAAACTGTAAGGCGGACTACCAGGAGAAGTCCATGTTTGGAGTTCAGCACTGGACACTAGGTGTCCAGTACTACCTTGAACTTTACAGCTGGGATTCGCTCATCTCTAGTGATGAATAATAATGGTTAATAACTGTGATGGTGCTGTTAATAGAAACACCAAAGATTGTAATATTAGACTGGGTCGGTATTTGATGATGGGGTTTACAACCCTCCGCACATCTTAAGTCTTTCTGAAGAAGTCGGCAAGTATGTGTAACCACTATGGGCGCTAACAGCTGCCGTGGAAATCCAGCCAGCAATCCTTGTGAGTCCGCATTCCTGGATGGTCCGGTTATTATCCGATCCATTATGCCAGTAAGACAGCCCTGTGGTCAGTCTTTGCATTTATTTAAAAATAAATGTTTTTGACAAGTTGATGGATGACGTCCTGTGTGTCTTCTGCCCCACCATATGTATAAATCCCTGATAATAGTGATGTAATGCTAGCTGGCTGACTGATCTATAGATAGATTGTGCCTTTCTTGGCACTGTCTCTTATCTCATCGCAAATCCCAGAACCCATTGGGATGTCAACACATTTCCACGGTAACCTTCTGATTGTGTACTGTGTTTTAACGAACATGTGACTGTGAGTTGTAGAACCATCAGTGAGAGCCGGGGGTCCGGGGCTAGTAATTACAGCTATTCATTTATCAATTTATTGTGTAAGTGACAGTACATGTCGCCTATCAGTCTCTAAATGTGTATGACTTCATTAATTGTGCATCATGATTAATTTTTTGGACTTCAACCATAGATAACTCATCATAGTATTACAGTAAATGGTGCCAAAACACAAACTCAGCTCTGCTGCATCAGTTAGCAGCATTGCACCTCTGCACACATTAAGGCCGGGGTCACACTATCGTATATTCTCTCTACAGAGAGAATCGGATTAATCATATAAGTGACACTCGGATCAAACTCTGATCAGAGTTTGGTCTGAGTGTCATCTTAGTGTGATCCGATTCTCTTGGATAAGAGAATCTCGGCACAGGTGAGGGCGAAAGATGGAGAACAAGATTTCTCGATCTTCTCCATTTTGTGAGTCCTCGGATGTCATCCGACTGCAATGTTTTCCACACACAGATAGACTTGAATGGGTGAATGCGATCAGATTTGTGTAGCAGCTTGCAGGTATATACCGCAGCCCCAAAGTGTCTCCTGTGATGTCTATATCGCAGCCTCATGTCTCCTGTGTTATCTATGCCGCAGCCCCATGTCTCCTGTGATATCTATACCGCAGTCCCAAAGTGTTTCCTGTGATATCTATACCGCAGTCCCAAAGTGTCTCCTGTGATATCTATACCGCAGTCCCAAAGTGTCTCTTGTGATGGCTATGCCGCAACCCCATGTCTCTTGTGATGTCTGTACCACAGCCCCATGTCTCCTGTGATGTCTATGCCGCAGTCCCTTGTCTCCTGTGATGTCTATGCCGCAGTCCCTTGTCTCCTGTGATGTCTATGCCGCAGTCCCTTGTCTCCTGTGATGTCTATGCCGCTGTCCCTTGTCTCCTGTGATGTCTATGCCGCAGCCCCATGTCTCCTGTGATGTCTATGCCGCAGCCCCATGTCTCCTGTGATGTCTATGTCGCAGCCCCATGTCTCCTGTGATGTCTATATCGCAGTCCCTTGTCTCCTGTGATGTCTATACCGCAGTCCCTTGTCTCCTGTGATGTCTATGCCGCAGTCCCTTGTCTCCTGTGATGTCTATGCCGCAGTCCCTTGTCTCCTGTGATGTCTTATCCGCAGTCCCTTGTATCCTGTGATGTCTATGCCGCAGTCCCTTGTCTCTTGAGATGTCTATGCCGCAGCCCCATGTCTCTTGAGATGTCTATGCCGCAGCCCCATGTCTCTTGAGATGTCTATGCCGCAGCCCCATGTCTCTTGAGATGTCTATGCCGCAGTCCCTTGTCTCCTGTGATGTCTATGCCGCAGTCCCTTGTCTCCTGTGATGTCTATGCCGCAGTCCCTTGTATCCTGTGATGTCTATGCCGCAGTCCCTTGTCTCTTGAGATGTCTATGCCGCAGCCCCATGTCTCTTGAGATGTCTATGCCGCAGTCCCTTGTCTCCTGTGATGTCTATGCCGCAGTCCCTTGTCTCCTGTGATGTCTATGCCGTAGTCCCTTGTCTCCTGTGATGTCTATGCCGCAGTCCCTTGTCTCCTGTGATGTCTTATCCGCAGTCCCTTGTATCCTGTGATGTCTATGCCGCAGTCCCTTGTCTCTTGAGATGTCTATGCCGCAGCCCCATGTCTCTTGAGATGTCTATGCCGCAGCCCCATGTCTCCTGTGATGTCTATGCCGCAGCCCCATGTCTCCTGTGATGTCTATGCCGCAGCCCCATGTCTCCTGTGATGTCTATGCCGCAGCCCCATGTCTCCTGTGATGTCTGTGCCGCAGCCCCATGTCTCCTGTGATGTCTGTGCCGCAGCCCCATGTCTCCTGTGATGTCTATGCCGCAGCCCCATGTCTCCTGTGATGTCTATACCGCAGCCCCATGTCTCCTGTGATGTCTATACCGCAGCCCCATGTCTCCTGTGATGTCTATATCGCAGTCCCTTGTCTCCTGTGATGTCTATATCGCAGTCCCTTGTCTCCTGTGATGTCTATACCGCAGTCCCTTGTCTCCTGTGATGTCTATGCCGCACTCCCATGTCTCCTGTGATGTCTATGCCGCAGCCCCATGTCTCCTGTGATGTCTATATCGCAGTCCCTTGTCTCCTGTGATGTCTACACCGCAGTCCCTTGTCTCCTGTGATGTCTACGCCACACTCCCATGTCTCCTGTGATGTCTATGCCGCACTCCCATGTCTCCTGTGATGTCTATGCCGCACTCCCATGTCTCCTGTGATGTCTATGCCGCACTCCCATGTCTCCTGTGATGTCTATGCCGCACTCCCATGTCTCCTGTGATGTCTATGCCGCACTCCCATGTCTCCTGTGATGTCTATACTGCACTCCCATGTCTCCTGTGATGTCTATGCCACAGTTCCATGTCTCCTGTGATGTCTATATATAGTAACATAGGTTGGATAAAGACCTAGGTCCATCAAGTTCAACCTTACTCCCCCAATTGTACTCCCTACATCAACTTACTAACTTACTGGGACTAGGCCTCACAAATGTATTAACATTTGTATTATTACTGCACTATTACAATTACAAATGAACCAGTTTATAATTTTTAATTAGTTTTATTTTTTTTATTACTGTTATGGTATTACTCAAATCCCTGTACCTAAATCTGTTGATCCAGAAGAAGGCAAAAACCCCAGGACACATTCAGACAATTTGCATCACGGGGAAAAATTCCTTCTTAACCCTGAGAAAGGCGATCAGTGCAAGAACCCTGGATAAAATGTACTACTATAGGTGTAACATTTTATCTAATTTAACTGTAACCCATAATGTTACCTGTATCGAGGAAATCATCCAGCCCTTTTTTGAAAGCTGTTAGTGTCTGCCATTACTACCTCTTGGGGTCGGGCATTCCACAACCTGAGGCTAAGTGCCAGGGCCGGCGTCAGCACCCGGCGCACAGAGGGGCCCACTGGCGGTCGCGCACCCCGCCGGGCTATGGGCGGAGGAGAGCGGTGTCAGCGCCCGCCCTTCTCCCCCGCTTGCTCAGGGCCCCGGCAGCCGGATACTTACCTCTCCCCGTGCCTCCGCAGATCCACTGTCTTCCTGCTCTGCGCTCCCTGTGACGTCTCAGGTCAGAGGGTGCGGTGACGTCTTTACACCGCGCCCTCCCCTGAGCCATCACAGGGAGCGCAGAGCGGGAAGATACCGGCGACGCTGGAGTCCGGACCCGAGCAGCTGCAGCAGGTGAGGAGGAGGGAGGTGAGTATTTGATTTTTTTTTTTTAATGTATGGAGGCTTGGGGCATAATATGGGGGGGGGGTGACATCCTGCATGGGGCATAATATGGGGGGTGACATCCTGCATGGGGCATAATATGGGGGGGGGTGACATCTTGCATGGGGCATTATAGAGAGAGGGGGTGACATCCTGCATGGGGCATTATATGGGGGGGGGGTGACAGCCTGCATGGGGCATTATAGAGAGAGGGGGTGACATCCTGCATGGGGCATTATAAAGAGAGGGGGTGACATCCAGCATGGGGCATTATAAAGAGAGGGTGGTGACCTCCTGCATGGCAGCATGGGGCATTATAAAGAGAGGGGGTGACATCCTGCATGGGGCATTATAGAGAGAGGGGGTGGCATCCTGCATGGGGCCTTATAAAGAGGGGGGGTACATCCTGCATGGGGCATTATAAAGAGAGGGGGGTGACATCCTGCATGGGGCATTATAAAGAGAGGGGGGGTGACATCCTGCATGGGGCATTATAAAGAGAGGGGGTGACATCCAGCATGGGGCATTATAAAGAGAGGGTGGTGACATCCTGCATGGGGCATTATAAAGAGAGGGGGTGACATCCTGCATGGGGCCTTATAAAGAGAGGGGGTGACATCCTGCATGGGGCATTATAAAGAGAGGGGGGTGACATCCTGCATGGGGTATTATAAAGGGGGGGTGACATGCTGCGTGGGGCCTTATAAAGAGGAGGGGTGACAGCCTGCATGGGGCATTATAAGGGGGAACAGCCTGCATGGGGCATTATAAGGGGGGGTACAGCCTGCATAGTGCTTTATGTGGGGGGAACAGCCAGCATGGAGCATTATAAGGGGGGGGGCAGCCTGTATGGGGCATTATGTGGGGGGTAACAGCCTGCATGGAGCATTATAGGGGGGGGACAGCCTGTATGGGGCATTATGTGGGGGGTAACAGCCTGCATGGAGTGTTATATGGGGGCCACTATCCTGTATGGAGCGTTATAAGGGGACCAGTATCCTGTATGGAGCGTTATATGGGGGCCAGTATCCTGTATGGAGCTTTATAAGGGGACCAGTATCCTGTATGAAGCGTTATATGGGGGCCAGTATTCCGTATGGAGCCTTATATGGGGCCAGTATTCCGTATGGAGCCTTATATGGAGGCCAGTATTCCGTATGGAGCCTTATATGGGGGCCAGTATCCTGTATGGAGCCTTATATGGGGGCCAGTATTCCGTATGGAGCCTTATATGGGGGCCAGTATTCCGTATGGAGCCTTATATGGGGGCCAGTATTCCGTATGGAGCCTTATATGGGGGCCAGTATTCCGTATGGAGCCTTATATGGGGGCCAGTATTCCGCATGGAGCCTTATATGGGGGCCAGTATTCTGTATGGAGCCTTATATGGGGGCCAGTATTCCGTATGGGGCCTTATATGGGGGCCAGTATTCCGTATGGGGCCTTATATGGGGGCCAGTATTCTGTGTGGAGCGATTCGCCGGTTTCTGAGCTATTGTGGAATTTACAATAGATATCGCTCATGTAATGTAAGAAGTGAAATCTTTGCATTGTACTATATATATATTTCTCTGCGATATCTGTGCATCATGAATCGTGGTATGTGTTATAGGGGCCTACTGAGACTCTTTCGCCCGGGGCCCAGAAAAACCTGGAGCCGGCCCTGCTAAGTGCCCACGAAGCAGAAATGCTCCGGATTTTTTCTGCATCTCCTTGGCAGGAAAAACGCATGCGGATTTTACATGCGTTTTTCCTGCCAGGTAGAAGCGTTTGTCAAGCGTTTTTGCATGCATTTCTGCATGCGTGTTATCAAGCGCTTTTCCAAGCGATTTTAGCATCACTTTGAAAAGTGCTTGACAACTTGGTCACACTATATAAATCCATGCAACCGGCATGGATTTATATAGTGTGACCAAGTTAATAGTTAAAAAAAAAGAATAAAAATAGTAACAAAAACCATTATACTCGCCTTCCGATGGCCCCAGATCTCCTTCTCCGGTGCGTCCGGTGTCTTGGGCGGCTCGCGGTCACATGACTAAATGACATCATGGAAGGTCCTTGCGAGCCGCCCAAGACACCGGACACACCGTACAGGAGATCGGGGGCCATCAGAAGGTGAGTATAATGTTTTTTTTATTTTATTTTAATTCTTTTTTAACTACAGGTACTATGGTACCCGGGTCTGGAGGAGAGTCTCCTCTTCTCCAGACCTGAGTACCATCCGCACATTGAATCGCTTAATATCCGCATGTACTCATGTGGATATTATGCGATTCAATGCAAGTCAATGGCGGCGATTACGCCGCGTTTCCACAAAATTAATGGACATGCTGTGGATTTTTCCGCAATGATAATCCGCAGAGCACAGCACATGCGGATTATCATTGGGGGCCAAGGAGCACGTATTACCAAGTGTTTTCGCTGTGGAAATTCCGCGGCAAAAAACACTTGAAAAACGCATAATGGGCACGCAGCCTGACTGCTCTGACTATAAAGAACCCTTTCCTGTTTAGCTGCTGGAATCGCCTTTCTTCCACCCGTAATGAGTGCCCCTTGGTCCTTAGTATGGTCTTTAGAAGGAATAAATCATGTACTAGACCTTTGTACTGACCAAACATATATTTATACATGTAAATGAGATCTCCTCTGAGGCGTCTTTTTTCTAAGCTAAACAAGCTCAACTTTTTCAACCTCTCATCATATGAGAGGCCTTCCATCCTTTGTAATAATCTAGTTGCCGCCTTTGAAGTGACTCTAACTTCTGAATATTCTTTTTAAAATGTGGAGCCCAAAACTGGATCCCATATTCTAGATGTGGCCTCACCAGTGATTTATAAAGTGGTAACAATACGTTGGGATCGCGGGATTTTATTTCTCTTTTTATACATCCTAAAATCTTGTTTGCTTTTGCGGCTGCTGCCTGACATTGAGTACTTCTGCTCAGCTTACTTGTAACCAGAATACCCAAGTCCTTCTCCTGTTCTGTAGTCCCGAGTACACTCCTGTATAATGTATATGTAGCAATAGGATTACTCCGTCCTAGGTGCATTACTCTACATTTACCTACATTAAATCTCATCTGCCAAGTGTTTTCCTATTCAGTCATCTTATCTATATCGTTCTGCAATATCGTAATGTCAAGATCAGATTTTAATATCCTACATAGTTTGGTGTCATCAACAAAAACTGACACTTTACTCACAATCCCATTAACCCAGGTCATTAATAAAGAGGTTAAAAAGAATCGGTCCTAGCACAGATCCCTGTGGTCCGCACTGCTGATTATGTTACATTTAGAGAATGTACTATTTATGACGACCCTTTGTTTCCTATCATTTAGCCAATTCCTTACCCATCTACATATAGTTCCCCCAAGTCCTTCCTTCCGTAGCTTCAGTATAAGGCTGTTATGAGGTACAGTATCAAATGCCTTTGCAAAGTCCAGATAAATCACATCAGCCGCATTACCAACATTCAGATTTGCACTTACCTCCTCATAGAACCCCAACATGTTGGTTAGACACGACCTATTTTTCATGAATCCATGCTGATTATCATTTATTATATTATTCTCTGCGATATAACTCTGCAGGTCATCTCTTATGATGCCCTCAAAAACTTTGCACACTACTGATGTCAGACTTATCAGACAGTAGTTATCTGGATCCACCTTCTTACCTTTCTTAAATATCGGTACCACATTGGCTATCCTCCAATGCTGTGGCACTACCCCTGTTACAACATAGTCTAAGAATACACGATACAGCGTTTTGTCAATTACTGAGCTCAATTCCCTCAGTATCTGTGGATGAATTCCATCTGGTCCAGGAGATTTGTCAATGTTTAATTTTCTCAGATGCAGGCGTACTTCTTTTTGTGTTAAACTAGTTACATTAGGAGGTGAACTTTGATTTTTGTGCTGTTGAAAGAACCCTGGAACAGACTGTTGGTGAACATGGATGAAACTTGTCTGTTTAATATCTCCGCCTTTTCTTTGTCCTCTATATTTATCCTGTTATTATTGTCTTTTAAGGGGCCGATACCATCTGATTTACTCTTTTTGGCATTGATGTATGTATAAAAAATGTTGGAGTTTAATTTAATGTCCCTGGCGATTTGTTGCTCTGTAGATAATTTTTCTAGCTTGATTTCTTTTTTACTTTTCTTATTTAGGTCTTTATACTCCTGAAATGCTCTTTCTGTATTCTCGGCCTTCAAGATTTTGAATGCCCCTTGTTTTTGTCTTATTAAAGTTTGCACTGTCTTATTTATCCAGAATGGTTTCTTTTTATTCCTGGACATTTTTTGCCGCAGTCCCATGTCACCTGTGATGTCTATGCCGCAGTCCCATGTCTCCTGTGATGTCTATGTCGCAGCCGAATGTCTCCTGTGATGTATATACAGCAGTCTGTGTTGCCTATGTGATGTATATACAGTAGTCTGAATGTATCCTATTTAATGTATATAAGCAGCCTCGTTGTCTCTTGTGTGATGTATATACAGCAGTCTCAGTATCTCCTATGTTATGTATGCTGCAGATCTCCCACTGCTTGAGACCTGCAGTGCAATATATACAGTCATGGCCAAAAGTGTTGGCACTCTTGAAATTGTTCCAAAAAATTAAGTATTTCTCCTATAAAATTATTGCCATTACACATGTTTTGTTATAAATATGTTTATTTCCTTTGTGTGTATTGGACCAACACTAAAAAAAGCAGGGGAAAAAAGGCAAATTGGACATAATTTCACACAAAACCCCAAAAATGGGCTGGACAAAATTGTTGGCACCTTTCCAAAATTGTGGGTGAACAACTTTGTTTCAAGCATGTGATGCTCATTCAAACTCACTCAGTAACAGGTGTCGGCAATATGAAAATCACATCTGAAACCAGATAAAAAGGGGAGAAAGTGACTCAATCTTTGCATTGTGTCTGTGTGTGCCCCTCTAAGCATTGAGAACAGAAAGAGGAGAAGAGAACTTTTCGATGACTTAAGAACCGAAATTGTTGAAAAAGATCAACTATCTCAAAGTTACAAGTCCATCTCCAGAGATCTTGATGTTCATTTGTCCACAGGGCGCAACATAATCAAGATGCTTACAACCCATGGCACTGTAGCTAATCTCCATTGACGTGGACAGTAGAGAAAAATTGAGGAAATGTTGCAGCACAGGATAGTCCAGATGGTGCCTAAGCAGCCCCAATCAAGTTCCAAAGAAATTCAAGCTGTACTGTAGTGTCAGGGTTCATCAGTGTCACCGCAAACTATCCGCCGACATTTGAATGAAATGAAACACTTAGCAGGAAAGCCAGGAGGACTCAATTGCTGACATAGAGGGGAGTAAAAAAGCTAGACTGCAGTTTTCCAAAATGTGAGTAAGCCAAAATCCTTCTGGGAAAGCGTCTTGTGGACAATGGAGACCAAGATACAGCTTTATGGTAAAGCACATCATTCTGTTTACCGAAAACGGAATGAGACCTACAAAGAAAAGAACACAGTACCTACAGTCAGATATGGTGGAGGTTCAAAGATGTTTTGGTGTTGTTTTGCTTCCTCTGGCACTGGGTGCCATGACTGTATACAAGGCATCATGACATCTGATGATTACCAAATAATTTAAGATCACAGTGTAGTGCCCAGTGTCAGAAAGCTGGGTTTGCGTCCTAGATCATGGATCTTTCAGCAGGACAATGACTCCAAACATATTTCAAGAAGCTCCCAGAAATGGATGGAAACAAAACTCTGGAGAGTTTTGAAGTGGCCAGCAAAGATCTGAATCCCATTGAATACCTGTGGAGAGATCTTAAAATTGCTGTTGGGAGAAGGCACCTTCATATATGAGAGACCTGGAACAGTTTGCAAAAGAAGAGTGGTCCAAAATTCTAGCTGAGAAGTGTAAGAAGCCTGTTGATGGTTATAGGAAGCGATTGACAGTAGTTAATTATTTTAAAGGGTGTGCAACCAAATATTAAGTTGACAGTGCCAACAATTTTGTTCTGCCCATTTTTGGGGTTTTGTCCGAAATTATGATCAATTTGCCTTTTTTCATATGTATAATAACAAAACGTGTAATTGGAGTAATTTTGTGGGAGAAATACTTAATTTTCTGGAACAATTTCAAGGCTGCCAACACTTTCGGCCATGAGTGTAAGTGGTTAGATAACAGGGGGCGCCCTTCTGAGACCTCTCATTGGGAGCCCGCAACGTGACTGCGGAACATGACTGACTCCTTACCCTAATGGATTTATGCTCTTTTCAACTGCGCTGCTTTAGTTCCTTTTTTGTTTGCAATTTGGTTTGGAATGAGACCCCTACAATATTTCTTTGTAGCAGGTAGTATCATCTTGGGGAGAAGGGGAAAGAAAAATATCTAGGAAGAGATAAAATTAGAGGTAGATTAAAGAAAATCTCCAGTAACAGATCGTTGCGAGAACTTTGTTAGGATGTGAGAAGATAATGTATTGAATGCAGAACATCTAGAACCGGTGATTCCAACCTTTAGCAGAACCCTCGATTTCAGTGATAAACAGAATTACAAAAGAAGTAATGTATAATTTCACTTACGGCTCTTAGGCCTTAAAAGCACAGCAATTTCTGCAAGTTGAAGTGTCATCTTTACCCCCTTGAACTTATTCTCCCAGTTTTCTTAGCTGACGCTAATGGAAAAAAATCATCATTTCTATGCTGTCAGCTAATGCTATAAATGCTGGATACAGACACAGCCGCATTTTTTCTACCTTCTCTGTATTAACTGTTGTGGCTTAGAAGCAGATGCTGCATGAAAGCCGCTGTCTCCCGGTATCATATTATTATTTTATTATTTTCATTAATATTTAGTACTATCGATTACCGTGCAGGGGGAAGATATTCTGTATCTCGCTGAGAGATTGTGAGGGTTTATCCTGTGGCTTCAATGATAATTTTTGGTGTTCTATTATCAAATGTTCTTTATTATAAGGCGTTCATAGCAAAGGCTGCAAAAAGTATGGCAAACCTATAAGATGACTGCCCAAAATGAAGGCCCTGGGCAAAGTTTGGGCATGACTGAAAGAAATGAGCTGGAGTATAAGTTGGTATACATACAACGTGTAGGAGCATGTTCACACTGGCCATGAAACAGACAAAACCTAAGAATAAAATGTACATATACCCTGCTGTAAGTAAGCAAAAGGCAATAGTGCATGTAAATAACATAGGGTAGATAGGGTAGTCTAGTAAACCTGCTGCCAGGTAGGCCTCTATATTTTTGAGCTCTGTATAGTCCAGCCCCCAGCACTGATTGGCAGCTTTCTGCCTATGCACGGTGTAAACTGCTGCCAATGAGTCCTGTGGGCGGGGTTATACAGAGCTCAGCATTGAGAGAACTGCTTTGCTACTGCATCATCTTGGGTATAGTTGTGCTGGAGAGGTGGTTGGGGTTAGGAGCTACAGGTCTTTCCAGCAATCCTAGCCAGCCTGAAGCAGTGCTTGTAAATGCTGCGCATGTTCGGTCATGGCTCCTAGACATCAACAATGGCCAGCCCCTTTTGCAATGAGGTGTAAACAATATAAGACAAAAAAATGGTTTATCCCAAGAAATGGGTTAAAATTTAATAGAAAATATATTGCAAAGTTGCTTATTTTAAAGGGAATCTGTCAGCAGGTTTTCGATATGTAATCTGAGAACAGCGGCGTGATGTAGCAGCTGAGACTGAATTCAGCAATGTGTCATTTATTAGGCTGTGTGCTGCTGTTTACTTACAATGCAGGTTTTATCACTAGGGGCTTATCATTGCCCTGACCATAGTGCATGCAATACTGGTCCGACCACGCCCCATTTTCTGATAACCAGATTTCTGTCAATAGACAATATTCACAGTGAGGTGTGGGCGGGGTTAGACTTCTGAGCTGTTCTACATGCTACAAAACTGTGTCACAACTATTGCACCCAGTAAACTAAGTGATACATCACTGGAATCAGGCTCACTTGCCCTATATTATGCTGCTTTCAGATTAAATGGCAGAAACCTGCTGACAAATTCCCTTTAACTCTTTTTCTACAAGCATACCCATTTTAGCAGATGATCATAATCTTTTAGTGATAGTAAAAAAAACTTTCCTTAGAAATATGTCTTCACATTTTTTGTCTTTTGAGTATTATAATATTCCTATGAATAAGGCCAGACAGTGAGGAAGTTATAAGGAAGCTATATGGGAATAGGAGCTGCCAGTAGAGTGGTGCAAATCGATTCGCAGGACCCGGTCCGGCGACTATGTCAGTAATTTGTGTTCTCTGTATGGGAACATTGAGAACCACATCCTACCCTCGCAGTATCCACGACTCTTATTTTGATTAGCCGACCTGGCATGACGTCATACTTGCGGCGTGACTCAAATGTGACATCACACCTGGCCGACTAATCAGAAGAGGAGCCACTGACGCAGGGAGTTAGGAGGCGGTTCTCATTGCTCCCATACAGCAATCACTGATGGGGCTGATGGACCAGGTCCTGCGAATCGATTCCTTCCAGCTGTAGCCCCCATCTTTACTTCTGTAAACTTAGGTAGAGATTAGTGATGAGCGAGTATGTTCGGTTAACCCTTTTGGCGAGTATGCTCGGGCGAGTACCGAGTATCTTCAGCATACTGACAACTATGAGAGGCAATTACCTTTCACAACTGGTTCAGGACCCAACAAGAAGGGGGGCACTGCTAGACCTAATATTAACCAATAGGCCAGACCGCATATCAAATATACAAGTTGGGGGTCACTTGGGTAATAGTGATCACAAAATAATAAGCTTTCATGTATCCTTTAATAAGATGTGTAGTAGAGGGACACTAAACTTCAGGAAGGCAAATTTCCAACAGTTGAGAGATGATCTTGGTGCAATAAACGGGGACGATATCCTGAGACATAAAGCTACACAAAGCAAATGGGAGACATTTATTAGCATCCTGAATAGGACCTGTGCACAATATATACCCTATGGGAATAAACATGCTAGAAATAGGAGGAAACCACTACGGCTAAAAAGAGCTGTAAGGGGCGCAATAAGTGACAAAAAGAAAGCATTTAGAGAACTAAAGCAAGTAGGTAGTGATGAGGCAATAAATAAATACAGAAAATTACATAAATTCTGTAAAAACCCAATCAAAGATTGAGACAGAGAGACTCATTGCCAGAGAAAGTAAAAATAATCTCAAAATATTATTTAACTACATAAATAGTAAGGAACAAAAAAATGATAGTGTTGGCCCCCTTAAAAATAGTCTGGGTGAAATGGTGGATGAGGATGAGGAAAAAGCCAATATGCTTAATGATTTTTTTTCAACAGTATTTACACAAGAAAATCGACAGAAAACATGATCAGTGAAAACAAAAATTCTCCATTAAATGTCACTTGCTTAACCCAGCAGGAAGTAAGGCGGCGTCTGAAAATCACTAAAGTTGACAAATCCCCGTGCCCGGATGGGATACACCCGCGAGTACTGCAGGAATTAAGTAACGTCATAGACCATTATTTTTAATCTTTAAAGATTCCATAATAACAGGGTCTGTACCACAGGACTGGCGTATAGCAAATGTGGTGCCAATATTCAAAAAGGGGACAAAAACCGAACTTGGAAATTATAGGCCAGTAAGCTTAACCTCTACTGTGGGTAAAATCCTGGAGGGTTTCCTAAGAGATGCTATACTAGAGTATCTGAAGAAGAATAACCTCATGACCCAATATCAACATGGGTTTACGAGGGACCATTCCTGTGAAACTAATCTGATCAGCTTTTATGAAGATGTAAGTTCCGGACTGGACCAAGAAAATGCAGTGGATGTTGTGTATATGGACTTTTCAAAAGCCTTTGATACGGTTCCACACAAAAGGTTGATTCATAAAATGAGAACAATGGGGATAGGGGAAAATATATGTAAGTGGGTTAAGAACTGGCTCAGTGATAGGAAACAAAGGGTGGTTATTAATGGAAAACACTCAGACTGGGTCACAGTTAACAGTGGGGTACCACAGGGGTCAGTATTGGGCCCGCGTCTTTTTAACATATGTATTAATGACCTTGTAGGGGGCATACAGAGTAATATTTCAATATTTGCAGATGACACTAAACTTTGCAGGGTAATCAATACAGAGGAGGAGAAATTTATATTACAGGAGTATCTATGTAAACTAGAAGCTTGGGCTGATAAATGGCAAATGAGCTTTAATGGGGATAAATGTGAGGTAATGAACTTGGGCAAAGGAATAAAATGTATAATTATATGCTTAATTGTAAAACACTGGGCAAAACTGTAACTGACAAAGACCTGGGTGTATTGGTGGACGACAAGCTCACGTTTGGTGGCCAGTGTCAGGCAGCTGCTGCAAAGGCAAATAAAATAATGGGAAGCATTAAAAGAGGCATAGATGCTCATGAGGAGAACATAATTTTACCTCTATACAAGTCACTAGTGCGACCACACTTAGAATACTGTGTACAGTTCTGGTCTCCGGTGTATAAGGAAGACACAGCTGAACTAGAGCGGGTGCAGAGAAGAGCGAGCAAGGTTATTAGAGGACTGGGGGGTCTGCAATACCAAGACAGGTTATTAGACTTGGGGTTATTTAGTTTGGAAAAACGAAGACTTAGGGGTGATCTTATTACTATGTACAAATATATGAGGGGACAGTACAAAGACCTTTCTACTGATCTTTTTACTCTGAGGCCTGAGACTGGGACAAGGGGGCATCTTCTACGTCTGGAAGACAGAAGGTTTAATCATAATCACAGACGGGGATTCTTTACTGTAAGAGCAGTGAGACTATGGAACTCTCTGCCGCATGATGTTGTAAGGAGTGATTCACTACTAAAATTTAAGAAGGGCATGGATGCCTTTCTTGAAAAGTATAATATTACAGGTTATATATACTAGATTCCTTTATAGGACGTTGATCCAGGGAACTAGTCTGATTGTCGTATGGAGTCAGGAAGGAATTTTTTTCCCCAATGTGGAGCTTAGTGTTTGCCACGTGGTTTTTTTTTTTTGCCTTCCTCTGGATCAACATGTTAAGCTATGTATTGAACTAGATGTACTTAGTTTTTAAGGTTGAAGGAAGGCTATGTTATTTAGTGATATGCTTGAATCACTCCCGTGTGCATGATTTGCGACTGTTTGACAGCTTTAATACATGTGAGGAATGCTTGTTTCTTAAGCATTCCTCACATGTATTTAAGATGTCAAACAGTCGCAAATCATGCAAACGGGAGTGATTCAAACATATCACAGAGCACGCTGAAGATACTCGGTACTCACCCGAGCATACTTGCCGAAAGGGTTAACCGAACATACACACTCATTACTAGTAGAAATATGTTGGCATAGAAGCAAGCTAGTATTTTTTTTCTGTTTTGTTGATTTTTTTACTCTATATGATTTACTCTATGATTTTTTTTATTACTATAATAAAGTAGTAAAGCTTCTTGGAGTTCTCCTTTTAGTTCTTCTATACTTAAAAAAACCAACAAGATTAATATCTGATCTTTACATGATTGTCAAGCATAAGACGGAGACTGCTACATGTTTTAATGTTGGCTTACCCTATTGATTCCCCTCTCTATTGTTTTACTGGCAGCAATTACTATTTATGGAAGACAGATTTCTTCACATTTCCTTTTTTTTTTTTTAAAGTCATTTATTTAGAATCCAAGAACTGACTACCATTTTTTTAGATTTTTTTTTTTTTTAAATTAAATTGTTAGTAGTGATTTATTTGGTTCATTGTTACTTTTCCGATTTTCTTGTTTGTTTTTTATTTTTCATTTCAATGATGAAAAAGGTTGGTTTAGAGCACGATTTTACATGCAAACTATTGGAATTACTATGAAAAAAGGAATGAATAGACAGAAAACGGTATGTAAGTATTAGTAACGGTGGGGAGCACTGGATGAATGTGGAATCAGAGTGACTCTTAACCACTGACCCTAGAGGGCTATAAATACTTGACTTGGAGTTGAGGGGTCTGTTTCCGGCTTTAATTGAGCCTTTTAGACACTCTTACAATTTTAATGTGTGGTGAGTCTGATTTAGAGGAAGAGTCTGGCATTCTAATGGGAGGGGAGGTTGGGAGGAGAGGCGCTCGCAGAGAGGTGTGCTTGGAAAGTTTAAGAGGATGCTGTCCGATCCAAGCACATTATGTGTGACCACAGGCGTCAGGGGGGCAGAGGAGGATGGGAGATGAAGAGAAATTGTGTTTCTCTGCTCCTCATTTATTTTCTCGTTCTTCATTTCTCATTACCCTTTACGTTCGTTTTTCTCCTTCCTCACGTCCTTGTTGGCTTTTTTTCAGCCATGACTAACACTTTTCTAATTCCGCTTGTTTCTTCCATGAAGTTTTTATTGCAAAAGCCCTCCAGCCTATAAAATCTATATAAAATACAGATATAGATGGGCTGAATCAGCCATTGAGCTGGATTCTACGGCTAATGTACTAGGCTTACCTGCAGTCCTATGTAAAAAGTAAAACCAAAACACTGATAACTCCTCTTGATAACCCATTGACTTGTCGCCAGTGGCAAGTGTGTGATCTGTATTTCTGTTTTTTGTTTTCCTTTTTTCAATCTTCTCGAGAGTGGAAGAAATAAAGTGGAGTCGCTGTGGCACCTGAAGGGTTATAATTCAGAAGATCTATGGTTGGAGTTCTTTATCGCGGCGGCTACTTACTGACAATGACGTCACCATCCATTTAGGTCAAGGCTCGCCCAGATAATGTGCTATCATTGCTTTGTGAATCATTCCTAACACGCCAGCTTCAGTTAAAATGAGAAGTATTTCCTTAACAAAAGATACGATCAAACACATGTCATACAGGAAAGTGTCCTATAATGTAAAATAATGCCATTATGTTTCCAGCCAGATAATATCCGTGTAGCAAAAATAAGTCCGGGCTGCAGGAGAGAATAGATGCCTCTGTGCGCTGAGAATCGGTAATTTAATTGTGGTCTGAGCAGAAGAAAGAGCAGCACTTTTACAAAACTACCACATAAAAGTCTTCCTGTTATCTGAACGCGGGCAGAGCAGATATTGCTGAGAGCTGTACGAATAATGGTAAGCATCTGTCATCTCCTTAGGAGCCAGCGACTCCTTCTTTCACCTGTACACAGTAATAGCTGCCATTTTTATAAGCTGCTGTAGAATTCATCCAATCAACATCATCGCAGTAAAAGACACTTTTGTATTCGTTAAGTTGTGGACTTCAGAAAACTAGTTTCTCTACAGACATAATGTATGGATTAGATGTTAAGGAGGACACTATTCTTCTACTTGACCGAGTGGCTCGAGAGCGGACATGGCTAAGGAGCCCAAAGATTTAGCCACAGACCTTGGTTCAGTAAAGTCCCCATAGACAATAGCATGAATTCCGAATCTGCAGACTTGAGCCCATCTCTTGTGTATTGGGGGGCTCCAGACTCTTGCTAGATTGTCAGGGCATAAAAGTATCAGGAATTTTGAACTTAGGCGCCCGATTGTGGCAGCAACTTACACTCCTTTCACCGTACAGAAGAAATATACGCTTGGCCAAGTTGAGCGATCATGTGACTTGGGGCTGTCGGGAGGGGGGATTTTCATCTGATATGTGCCACCCCAAGATTCCCTGCGGAACAAGCCTGCTTCTAATTTTTGATAGCCTCTATGTTAAAGCTCCATTACAGCGGGTAGGGGTGAGGAAGGGAGCAGCGCTGGAGTGGTGCTTCTTATCTAAGGCCCCGGCCCCTAGTCTTATACTTACCTTATCTTGTGACTACATCTTCTGACAGAAGATAGAGAGACAGAACGAGGCAAGAACGAGGTTCTCATAGATTTGCATTGAAAACTGACCTCCGACTCCAGCAAACACTGGAGCGATTCAGCAGGTCCCAATCTGCTGGAGACCAGCAAGAGCGGTGCCGATAGAAGGTGAAGACGGCGACAGGTGAATATAAGAGTAGGATCAGGGACCTTAGATTAGAAGCACCACTCCAGTGGAAAAATAATTTATAAAAACACTGGAGTAGTGCTTTAATGTTGTTTTTGGGTTACTTTGTGGATAGGACGCTGCATAGATGTAAGGGTTTGCACAGAATTGTCTGTAGGTTCAATCTTGTCCATTATATAGGAATGAGCTGCAATACCACAAATGACCTGTATACAGGTGAAGCACTGTTTTTGGAAGAAAGCAGTCAAGGTATTCTGACATTGACATATTCCCAATGGCAGCAGGTCATGCTACTGCATTGGGCACGTGACCAAATAGCCCCACCCTTGCCTTCCATCCACTTACTTCTCCCAAGATCCAGCGTATTTGTACAGCAGAAGTTAAGGAGGACTTGTAAAGCGTGGAGTGGCACGATTAGCCCTCTCCATACCCCTCTGGTGCCAGCACAGACACCCTGCAGTAACCGCTGCCATTAGAGCTGCCCTGATCACAGCACTTTAACTCCTTAGATACCGTAGTGAACACCAGTAACTATCGTACAGGATTCTCATGGCTTTAGCATGTAGTACAAGCATAAGGTCAGTGCTTAGTGTTGTGGGCCTGACGATCCTTCTTATGGGAGATTTTGTAACATTCAACCACTTTCTAACCCAATTTTTATTTCATCTGTAAAAATAGCAATAGCTGTCTGCTTCAAGGAGTAAAAGTGTTGCAAGGACGACTTGTGTGTATGTAAATGTATTCATGAATTCCATTCTGGGAGCTCTTCAAAAATTACGGTTCCTGGATTTCTCCTATCAGCGCTCAGGATGCAACAGTAAACACACATTTGCCCATATTCGCCAAGCTGTGTAAATATATGTCGTCTAGACCGCAGATTATGGAATGTAAAGTTCTGTACAGCCAGGGTCCAATAATCTGGCATCTGTGCTAATGCCGAGGGGCCAAATACTGCCACCCCACTGTTTCCTGATTTTCATCCACCGTTTCCACTTTATAACCTGCATTTGAAAACTAAAGTCACAGTGATTAATGAATACATGAATTCTCCTATTGCTATACATGTAAAAAATGGAGTGGTAAATTATAATATGTAATGTCCATCCATGAGGTACACCTAGTTGTGGTTGGATGAAGGGGTTGGCATAGCATTGGTGCTGCTTGTGCAGTCGGAAAAGGAGCCCATTTCCACCTCCAAGTAGCTTATGTCACAGACTCATAAACTGCATTATGATGAATTATTAGATTGCATAGGGCCCATATACTGCCCTTGCACAAGGGCCTCTTCTGTCTGTGTCCGCCTCTGGTTGGGTGGCTTATGCGTTTTCTGATTAAAAAGAAAATTGACTAAGCAGCTCACATGTTTTTTACACGTATAGCAATATTGTAATTCATGTATTCATTAATCTGAATGTATGTATATAGGACTGTCTATCAATGTTCCATAGAGCTAAAGAGCTTTTCTATTTTCTACATACAGTACTCATTTTCACTGACCAAACAGAGGACCAGAAACAGTTGTTGCAAGTATCAACTCCACACATGACCCTCTAAAGCAGGTGTCCCCAACCTGTAGCTCGATAGCCACTTGTGGCTCACTGTCCCATGAATTGTGGCTTGCGGCTGTCTGCCAGCTTCAGGTCTAGCAAACAGGCATGAAGAGTACATCTCAAAATGGTGTATTTTGTGAGTAGCCCTGCACAGAAGAGTGGATCTGGATGCTCATATACTGGTCTTAGGGGTTTAGAGATAACTTATGGTAAGCTGGAGACAGGATGACACCACCTGTCAAAGGAGGTGCTTGAAGCTGGATGCGACAGTGTGTTGGGAGTGCGTGATGGCAGAATACGGAATGGGGGTATTGTGGGAACCCCTAGATCTCTGTATACTGCTTCGGGGTGATTTCTGTGGAAAAGCTTTGGTTATGATTATACTCGTAACGAGGGCTTTGTTTGCCACTACTGTGAGGGGTTCAGGAGCTGGATGAGGCTCGTGACCTTCTCTCAGAGCAGAATGTGGCTCTTAAGGTCAGAAAGGTTGGGGACCGCCGCCTCTCCAGTGTCAGCAAACCTATGCAGATGTGGCCTCAAATTTTATTTTAACCTGTTAAACGATTCATCGCCACCAGCACTCTACCAATAATTGCCCATATTTCTCCGCTCACTTCGTCTCCTGGACATCTCTGGGCATATGTTCCACTCCTGCCAACCTAAATTCATATGGACCCCAAATTTCTACCAAAGAAGTCCCCAGTATGGTAGACTGCAACTGCATTTTTTGCTTATACTTTCAAGGATACAGTTACATTCATAAGATGCTATTTTTATAGCACTGTTTTCCATCTAATTGAGATACCATGTTGTATATGTGCAGGGACTGTGTGGGTTTCTTATAGCACCCATAGATATTATTTTTAGCTTCAGAACTAACAGCCGTTCTGCTACATTCTTTTCCAATTGAGATTTCTAAAATTTTAATATAAAGTATCTAGAATACAGTACTATTGGATGGCTTGTTAAACAGAGTTAAATCATATCTTCTTTCATAGTCACCCATTCAAAAGACTAACATCAAGCTGCAGAAATAGCCATTACTGTTAACAAGCCATCTGTTGCCAAGCCGAGCGCCCACTCATTGAAGTCAGTAAAGCCTCATGCTGTCAGTTTCTGGTGTGCCCCTTTTATTCTGGTATAAGGTCCATGCCAGTACAACTCTGCTGAAGTAAAGTTAGATTTAAGCAAAATTGGCTGCTTACAAAAATGGTCTGTGTGCTTAGGAGACCACCTCTATCAAGGTCATCAGTACTTTCATAACGTTATCTGACCATTTTGCGAAATGCATACAGTTGGCTCTTGTGTAAAGAGAATGTGATTGGTAAAAGAGAACTTAATCAAAGGATTGCTGCTCCACCACCTTTTAAATATGAAATATGTAGAGCCATCATCGCAGGGAAGAGAACCAGTCCTAGGAATTTGCCAACCTTAACACCTTTCTTTCTTGAAATGGACATGTAGTTGAGTTGCACAGTGGATGCATCTCGGTGGCTTGGCAGTCATAGATATAGGAAGATGGTGGAATATGGCAGTGACTTGTAAAAGCATAACAAAGCTGTATCACTAATGTATTCTCTAATATACAGTACAGACCAAAAGTTTGGACACACCTTCTCATTTAAAGATTTTTCTGTATTTTCATGACTTTGAAAATTGTACATTCACACTGAAGGCATCAAAACTATGAATTAACACATGTGGAATTATATACTTAACAAAAAAGTGTGAAACAACTGAAAATATGTCTTATATTCTAGGTTCTTCAAAGTAGCCACCTTTTGCTTTGATGACTGCTTTGCACACTCTTGGCATTCCCTTGATGAGCTTCAAGAGGTAGTCACCGGAAATGGTTTTCACTTCACAGGTGTGCCCTGTCAGGTTTAATAAGTGGGATTTCTTGCCTTATAAATGGGGTTGGGACCATCAGTTGTGTTGTGCAGAAGTCAGGTGGATAGACAGCTGATATTCCTAGTGAATAGACTGTTAGAATTTGTATTATGGCAAGAAAAAAGCAGCTAAGTAAAGAAAAACGAGTGGCCATCATTTCTTTAAGAAATGAAGGTCAGTCAGTCCGAAAAATTGGGAAAACTTTGAAAGTGTCCCCAAGTGCAGTTGCAAAAACCATCAAGCGCTACAAAGAAACTGGCTCACATGAGGAAAGGAAGACCAAGAGTCATCTCTGCTTCTGAGGATAAGTTTATCTGAGTCACCAGCCTCAGAAATCGCAGGTTAACAGCAGCTCAGATTAGAGATCAGGTCAATACCACACAGAGTTCTAGCAGCAGACACATCTCTACAACAACTGTTAAGAGGAGACTTTGTGCAGCAGGCCTTCATGGTAAAATAGCTGCTAGGAAACCACTGCTAAGGACAGGCAACAAGCAGAAGAGACTTGTTTGGGCTAAAGAACACAAGGAATGTACATTAGACCAGTGGAAATCTGTGCTTTGGTCTGATGAGTCCAAATTTGAGATCTTTGGTTCCAACCACCGTGTCTTTGTGCGACACAGAAAAGGTGAACGGATGGACTCTACATGCCTGGTTCCCACCATGAAGCATGGAGGAGGAGGTGTGATGGTGTGGGGGTGCTTTGCTGGTGACACTCTTGGGGATTTATTCAAAATTGAAGGCATACTGAACCAGCATGGCTACCACAGCATCTTGCAGTGGCTTGCTATTCCATCCGGTTTGCGTTTAGTTGGACCATCACTTATTTTTCAACAGGACAATGACCCCAAACACACCTCCAGGCTGTGTAAGGGCTATTTGACCAAGAAGGAGAGTGATGGGGTGCTACGCCAGTCACCAGACCTGAACCTAATCGAGATGGTTTGGAGTGAGCAGGACCGCAGAGTGAAGGCGAAAGGGGCAACAAGTGCTAAGCATCTCTGGGAACTCCTTCAAGATTGTTGGAAGACCATTTCCGGTGACTACCTATTGAAGCTCATCAAGAGAATGCCAAGAGTGTGCAAAGTAGTCATGAAAGCAAAAGGTTGCTACTTTGAAGAACCTAGAATATAAGACATATTTTCAGTTGTTTCACACTTTTTTGTTAAGTATATAATTCCACATGTGTTAATTCATAGTTTTGATGCCTTCAGTGTGAATGTACAATTTTCAAAGTCATGAAAATACAGAAAAATCTTTAAATGAGAAGGTGTGTCCAAACTTTTTTATTGGTATATGGTCTCCCAACCTGGTATTTGTGCTGCCCCCATCCTGTTATGTGCTGCCCTCATCCCTTTTCTGGTATGCATGGCACCCCTCACCTCCAATCCTGGTAGGCATGGCACCCCTCACCCCCAATCCTGGTATGCATGGCACCCCTCATCCCCAATTCCGCAATCCTGGCATGCATGGCACCCCTCATCCTGGTATGCATGGCTCCCTCATACCCAATCCTGGTATGCATGGTACCCCATCCCTCATCCCTATCCTGATATGTATGGTACCCCTCATCCTGTTATGCATGATACCTCCTCATCCCTATCCTGGTATGCATGGCACCCTATCCCTCATCCTGGTATGCATGGTACCCCTCATCCCTATTCTGGTATGCATGGTGCCCCTCATCCTGGTATGCATGGCACCCCATCCATCATCCTGGTATGCATGGTACCCCACATTGCTATCCTGGTATGCATGTTACTCCTCATTCCTATCCTGGTATGCATGTTACTCCTCATCCCCAATGCTGGTATGCATGGCACCCCTCATGCCCAATACTGGTATGCATGGCATCTTTCAACCCCCCAATCCTGGTATGCATGGTCCCCTCATCCCCCAATCCTGGTATGCATGGTACCCCTCATCCCCTAATCCTGGTATGTATGGTCCCCTCATCCCCCAATCCTGGTATGCATGGTCACCTCATCCCCCAATCCTGGTATGCATGGTACCCCTCATCTCCTAATCCTGGTATGTATGGTCCCCTCATCCCCCAATCCTGGTATGCATGGTCCCCTTACCCCCAAACATAGTATGCATGGTACCCCTCAATCCTGGTATTCATGGTACCCCTTATCCCCCAATCCTGGTATTCATGGTACCCCTGATCCCCCAATCCTGGTGTGTGTGGTCCCCTCATCCCCCAATCCTGGTATGTGTGGCCCCCTCACCCCCCAATTCTGGTATGCATGGTCCCCTCACCCCCAATCCTAGTATGCATGGTACCCCTCAATCCTGGTATTCATAGTACCCCTGATCCCCCAATCCTGCTATGCGTGGCCCCCTCATCCCCCAATACTGGTATGTGTGGCCCCTTCATCCCCCAATCCTGGTATGTGTGGCCCCCTCACCCCCCAATTCTGGTATGTGTGGCCCTCTCATCCCTTTCACGCTGCACACATACAAAAAAAAACAAGCACTTATACTCACCTTTCTTCCCTGTGCTCCAGCGCTGTGGTGTCCTGTTCTGCCGGAGGCCGGGGGAGGAGTGTGGCGCCTGTGTACGCGCGTGCCCATACCGCACTGTCCGGCGCCATTTTGCTGAAGACACACTGCAAATGTGTCTTCAGTAAAACGTCAGATAGCGCTATGCGCATGCGCCGATTTTGACGCATTCTCTCCTGCACCGGTCTCCAGCGAGAAGAGAGGCGCCGCGGCAATGCTCCTCCCGGTCAGGTAAGTATGGCGCCGGAGATCGCGGTATGCGTTCAGTGCCTACGCATACCGCGATCTCCGTCGCCATACACACTCCTCTTACCTGTAACGGCTACATGCTTTCTTCTGTCTTGAGCCAGACTGCGCAGGCGTGTCGCTCTTGCGCAGTCTATAGAGACTTCAGACAGAGGGACGCTTGTACGATTACGGGCGGGCCAGTCCATAGCTTCAATGCCTTTATCTTGCAGGAACTGCTGACACACTCCAGCCACATGAGGTCTGGCATTGTCCTGCATTAGGAGGAACCCAGGGCCAACTGCATCAGCATATGGTCTCAAAAGGGGTCTGAGGATCTCATCTCAGTACCTAATGGCTGTGCGGCCCTCCAAAGAAATGCCACCCCACACCATTACTGACCCACTGCCAAACCGGTCATGCTGAAGGATGTTGCAGGCAGCAGATCGCTCTCCACGGCGTCTCCAGACTCTGTCACCTCTGTCACATGTGCTCAGTGTGAACCTGCTTTCATCTGTGAAGAGCACAGGGCGCCAGTGGCGACTTTGCCAATCCTGGTGTTCTGTGGCAAATGCCAAGCGTCCTGCACGGTGTTGGGCTGTGAGAACAACCCCCATCTGTGGACGTCAGACGTCATACCACCCTCAAGGATTCGGTTTCTAACCGTTTGTGCAGACACATGCACATTTGTGGCCTGCTGGAGGTCATTTTGCAGGGCTCTGGCAGTGCTCCTCTTGTTCCTCCTTGCGCAAAGGCGGAGGTAGCGGTCCTGCTGCTGGGTTGTTACCCTCCTACGGCCCCCTCCACGTCTCCTGGTGTACTGACCTGTCTCCTGGTAGCGCCTACAGCCTCTGGACACTACGCTGACAGACACAGCAAATCTTCTTGCCACAGCTCGCATTGATGTGCCATCCCGGATGAGCTGCACTACCAGAGCAACTTTTGTGGGTTGTCTCATGCTACCACGAGTGTGAAAGCACAACCAACATTCAAAAGTGACCAAAACATCAGCCAGAAAGCATTGCTACCGAGATGTGGTCTGTGGTCCCCACCTGCAGAACCACTCCTTTATTGAGGGTGTCTTGATAATTGCCAATAATTTCCATCTATTGTCTATTCCATTTGCACAACAGCATGTGAAATTGATTGTCAATCAGTGTTGCTTCCTAAGTGGACAGTTTGATTTCACAGAAGTTTGATGTACTTGGAGTTATATTCTGTTTTTTAAGTGTTCCCTTTATTTTTTTGAGCAGTGTATATCTCCTATATGTACATATATATCCTATATAGCATTTCATCTACACTGGAGCCAACGACATCCTTGTTAAGACTCCTCTGTATGAAGACTGCAATATATTATCTAAATCTTAGGTCTATGTTATGCTGATGGTTACATTGGGTTAGAAGGCAATCAAATCTGTGTCTCTTTGGACCGTACTCCCATGAAAATCAGTTTAAAGTGAACCTGTCACCAGAAAAAACAGATAAGGGGTTAATCTGCAGCGTTACTAACCTGCCCGGCGCCTGCACTTAGCCGAACGCTGCGGGGAGAAACGGCAGCTGTAACCGCGCCCCGGCACTGACTGACACCGACTCTGCATTGGGGTCGGCCAATAATGTAATATTATTATTACATCTACTACATATTGGGATAGGATCTTGGAGATTGGAATACTCCTTTAAGTAATATGTCTCCAGTGGACCTTATTATTTATCCTCCAATATGGCTATTGTTATTCCTCTATAACTCTTCCTTTGATTATTTGATTCATACCTTATGGGCTACCCTTCTTCTGTGTAACCCAGTGATACTTGTTTGTCACCATAAAGTGATTTTACTTCACTTTGATTCATGTCTGCGGGGTTACCCCTATTCTCTTTATCTCAGTGATGTTTTGTCACTTCAAGCGACTTGATTATTCTGTGTCAGTTATTAACTTATTTGCTGGATTTCTTTTGTGTATATAGTGTATATCACGTATATTTTTCCCCCCTCCCTTCCCTTTTCCTCCATTTAGCGACTACAATCCATGTATACTTCCAGTCAGCACTCAGGAGAAAGGTGGTGCTTGTGTCAAGGGATGGCGTCCCACTCTTGAATATGCAAAAAAAACGGCACTCACGTAAGCTTGTAGTAAATTCAAGGTTCATTCCATAGTGTTCAAAGCATCAAATGTGACGTGTTTCAGCTTAACCAAAGCCTTTTTCAAACCGTTCCTGTTGGTTAAACCAAAACACGTCACATTTGATGCTTTCAACAATATGGAATAAATTTTAAACTTAGCACAAGCTTACGTGAGTGCCGGTCTTTGTGAATGTCCAGTTTAGCGACTACGTGATAAAGACCCAGGACGAGTCAAAACATCTTTTTCTGGTCGTCTTATACCCACATACTATGTACCAATTATTTTGTGCTTACTTAATAATAAATAACTAGAAACTTTAAAAAAAAGAGTGCGATTAATTACTTCTACAGTTTTGTATATGCAGTACTATCACAGATTTTCCATTTCTAGGCATTTAACCATAGATTGCATAGGAGAATTTTTTTTTTTTTTTTTTTTTTTTTAATCAATTGCTTGCATTGTTAGTTAAAGTATGTTACATGTTTTGATTATTACCTGCCCGTCTGCGTTGGGAAACTAATTGTATGTTAGACGTGGTGCTATCAATGCAAATAATAATCTTTATTTTTAATAACAATCTTTATTTTTATATAGCGCTAACATATTCCGCAGCGCTTTACATACATTATTGTCGCTGTCTAGATTCCCTATCAGTATGTCTTTGGAGTGTGGGAGGAAACCGGAGAACCCGGAGGAAACCCACACAAACACAGGGAGAACATACAAACTCCTTGCAGATGTTGTCCTTGGTGGGATTTGAACCCAGGACCCCAGCGCTGCAAGGCTGCAGTGCTAACCTCTGAGCCACCGTGCCGCCCGTAGCAAATAGAGGGAGTTTACAGACAACAGTCGATTATTTTCACCACCACTTATTCTTTCATTACATTTTATTCCTTCCAAATAGTCCTAATTGCTAAAAAGCCAAGCCAAGTGTTGTTCGTAAGAGGATTTCTAGTGCTGGTTATGGGATGACAGCCATGTGCCTGAAGATAAAGAATAATTGAGACATTGGCATCGGGCACCATAAAAATGGCCCCGTACTAGTGATTAGACCTGATTACAGTTCCATTTACCACCGACTGATTATTTACAGAGGCGAGTACTGCAGGAATTAAGTAACGTCATAGACCATTATTTTTAATCTTTAAAGATTCCATAATAACAGGGTCTGTACCACAGGACTGGCGTATAGCAAATGTGGTGCCAATATTCAAAAAGGGGACAAAAACTGAACTTGGAAATTATAGGCCGGTAAGCTTAACCTTTATTGTGGGTAAAATCCTGGAGGGTTTCCTAAGAGATGCTATACTAGAGTATCTGAAGAAGAATAACCTCATGACCCAATATCAACATGGGTTTACGAGGGACCGTTCCTGTCAAACTAATCTGATCAGCTTTTATGAAGATGTAAGTTCCGGACTGGACTAAGGAAATGCAGTGGATGTTGTGTATATGGACTTTTCAAAAGCTTTTGATACGGTTCCACACAAAAGGTTGATACATAAAATGAGAACAATGGGGATAGGGGAAAATATATGTAAGTGGGTTAAGAATTGGCTCAGTGATAGGAAACAAAGGGTGGTTATTAATGGAACCAGGGGCGGAACTACCGCCCGTGCAGCCGGTTCATTGAACGGGGGCCCCGAGGGAGAGGGGGCCCCTCCAGCCTCCAGCAGGGCCGCCATCAGGGCATGTCTGCCCTGACTCCAGTGTGGGGCCCAGCCGGTAGGGGCCCCCTTGGAGCCCCGTTGGGGGCCCCCTCTTGTGAGTCTCTCTCCTCATGGGGCCCCCCGGCCCCATGCTAAGCGCCGGGTCCGGGACATCTCAGCGCTGCGCTCCTGCGGCAGCGCCTTCATGATTCCCCTGATTTCCGGTCATGTGACGGCGCCGTCACATGGCCGGAAGTCAGGAGAACCTAGTGTCAGCGATTTGGACGAGCGCCAGGATTCTGCAGGGATCGCATGGGGGTAAGTATAACAAGTTTTGTTTTTTTCAAAATACAATTTACTAGGAGTGGGGGGAATGGGAGGTGTGTGTGTGTGTGAGATAAGAGATGCACATGGGGGGGGGGAGATGATAAAAGGTGCACATGTGGGGGGAGGGGGATGAGAGAGGTGCACGTGGGGGGGGAGATGATAAAAGATGCACATGGGGTGGGGGGGATGAGAGAGGTGCACATGTGGGGGGGGATAAGAGATGCACATGGGGGGGAGATAAGAGATGCACATGGGGGGGAGATAAGAGATGCACATGGCGGGGGATGAGAGAGGTGCACATGTGGGGGAGGGGGATGAGAGAGGGGCACATGTGGGGGAGATGAGAGATGCACATGGGGGGGATGAGAGATGCACATGGGGGGGATGAGAGAGGGGCACATGTGGGGGAGGGGGATGAGAGAGGGGCACATGTGGGGGAGGGGGATGAGAGAGGGGCACATGTGGGGGAGGGGGATGAGAGAGGGGCACATGTGGGGGAGGGGGATGAGAGATGTGCTCATGGGGGGGTGAGAGCTGCACATGGGGGAATTGGGAGAAAATGAGCTGCACATGGGGGAATTAGGAGTAGGGGGATAATGAGCTGCACATAATGAATGTGGGGTGGGGGAGAGTAAATGATAAATGACGATGGGGTGGGGAGAGCACGGACATGATATAATGAATTGGGGCAGGGGGTGCATGTAAATAATGAATGCGGGGAGCAGGAAGTATAGAGTAGAGGTTCTAATTAAATTATATATTAAGTGCCTATTTACAGTTAATGGGGGCACCGTGGTGGATTACAATTTATATTTGGAATGGTAGGTTGCATAATAACTAACCATATATTGATGGTGGATGCACGTCTGTATTCAGCTGCGTAATGTAGAAGTTGGGGAATGTGCTCTAGATAACTGTGTTATTTTATGCAGAGACGAGTCCTGGCTGGAAGACGTGATGGCGGTCTGTGCTGGATGAAGGAGGAAAGCGTAGCTGAAGGACTTCACCTAGAGACGTCACCAGTGAGTCAGTGCATTACATGTACACTTACACTATATACTATGTACCGGGCTCCTGTGTATAATGTCACTGGTGATCACTGTATATTACCTGTACACTATATACAGAGCTCCTGTGTATAATGTCACTGGTGATCACTGTATTACCTGTACACTGACACTATATACAGAGCTCCTGTGTATAATGTCACTGGTGATCACTGTATTACCTGTACACTGACAATATATACAGAGCTCCTGTGTATAATGTCACTGGTGATCCCTGTATTACCTGTACACTATATACAGAGCTCCTGTGTATAATGTCACTGGTGATCCCTGTATTACCTGTACACTATATACAGAGCTCCTGTGTATAATGTCACTGGTGATCACTGTATTACCTGTACACTGACACTATATACAGAGCTCCTGTGTATAATGTCACTGGTGATCACTGTATTACCTGTACACTGACAATATATACAGAGCTCCTGTGTATAATGTCACTGGTGATCCATGTATTACCTGTACACTATATACAGAGCTCCTGTGTATAATGTCACTGGTGATCCCTGTATTACCTGTACACTATATACAGAGCTCCTGTGTATAATGTCACTGGTGATCACTGTATTACCTGTACACTGACACTATATACAGAGCTCCTGTGTATAATGTCACTGGTGATCACTAGATTACCTGTACACTGACACTATATACAGAGCTCCTGTGTATAATGTCACTGGTGATCACTAGATTACCTGGACACTTACATTATACATACCATGTATAGAGCTCCTGTGTATAATGACACTTATGGTAATATTAGTAATGTGGTGGTAATATGTGGTCTGGTCATGGTGTGGCAGTTTTTCTCCCTTCTGTGTGGTATTATTCGGTCACTATGTTGTGGTAATATGTGGTCTGGTGATGGTGTGGCGGTATTCCCTGTATGTGGTATTATTGGTCATTTAAAAAAAAAATGTATATGACACATTCCCTTAAAGAAAACTAAATAAAAATATATCTAAAAAGAGTATTGGATATTTTAAGAAAATTTTAATAGGTTAGAGTAGGGCCCGGCCAGAAGAGTCTACCTTATCGTAGTGGCAGCTTTAAAAATCTTTTGGCCAAAACAAAAGCTGTTGGCTATGTATGTGGCACCGTCATATGGCCGAACGTCAGGAGAGCCTGGTGGCAGCGACGTGGACGAGCGCCAGGATTCTGCAGGGATCGCATGGGGGTAAGTATAACAAGTTTTATTTTTCTTAAATACAATTAATTAACTAGGAGTGGGGGGGATGAGAGATGCACATGAGGGGGGGTGAGAGATGCACATGAGGGGGGGTGAGAGATGCACATGGGGGGTGAGAGATGCACATGGGGGGGTGAGAGATGCACATGGGGGGGATGAGAGATGCACATGGGGGGGATGAGAGATGCACATGGGGGGGATGAGAGATGCACATGGGGGGGATGAGAGATGCACATGGGGGGGATGAGAGATGCACATGGGGGGGTGAGAGATGCACATGGGGGGGTGAGAGATGCACATGGGGGGGTGAGAGATGCACATGGGGGGGTGAGAGATGCACATGGGGGGGTGAGAGACGCACATGGGGGGGTGAGAGATGCACATGGGGGGGTGAGAGATGCACGGGGGGGATGAGAGATGCACGGGGGGGGGATGAGAGATGCATCGGGGGGGTGAGCTGCACATGGGGGGGATGAGAGCTGCACATGGGGGGGTTATGTTTACATAACTTTGTTGCCTTATGAAGCGCAGGGGGGGGGGGCCCCCAAAAATTTCTTGCACAGGGGCCCACTACAGTCTGTGTCCGCCCCTGAATGGAACACACTCAGACTGGGTCTCAGTTAACAGTGGGGTACCACAGGGGTCAGTATTGGGCCCCCTTCTTTTTAACATATTTATTAATGACCTTGTAGGGGGCATACAGAGTAATATTTCAATATTTGCAGATGACACTAAACTCTGCAGGGTAATCAATACAGAGGAGGACAATTTTATATTACAGGAGGATCCATGTAAACTAGAAGCTTGGGCTAATAAATGGCAAATGAGCTTTAATGGGGATAAATGTAAGGTAATGCACTTGGGCAGAGGAATAAAATGTATAATTATATGCTTAATTGTAAAACACTGGGCAAAACTGTCACTGAAAAAGACCTGGGTGTATTGGTGGACGACAAGCTCACGTTTTGTGGCCAGTGTCAGGCAGCTGCTGCAAAGGCAAATAAAATAATGGGATGCATTAAAAGAGGCATAGATGCTCATGAGGAGAACATAATTTTACCTCCATACAAGTCACTAGTGCGACCACACTTAGAATACTGTGTACAGTTCTGGTCTCCGGTGTATAAGGAAGACATAGCTGAACTAGAGCTGGTGCAGAGAAGAGCGACCAAGGTTATTAGAGGACTGGGGGGTCTACAATACCAAGACAGGTTATTACACTTGGGGTTATTTACTGTGGAAAAAAGAAGGCTTAGGGGTGATCTTATTACTATGTACAAGTATATGAGGGGACAGTACAAAGACCTTTCTACTGATCTTTTTACTCTGAGGCCTGAGACGGGGACAAGGGGGCATCTTCTACGTCTGGAGGAGAGAAGGTTTAATCATAATCACAGACGGGGATTCTTTACTGTAAGAGCAGTGAGACTATGGAACTCTCTGCCGCATGATGTTGTAATGAGTGATTCACTAATAAAATTTAAGAAGGGCATGGATGCCTTTCTTGAAAAGTATAATATTACAGGTTATATATACTAGATTGCTTGATAGGGCGTTGATCCAGGGAACTAGTCTGATTGTCATATGGACTCAGGAAGGATTTTTTTTTCCCCAATGTGGAGCTTAGTGTTTGCCACATGGGTTTTTTTTTGCCTTCCTCTGGATCAACATGTTAGGATATCGGTTGAACTAGATGGACTTAGTCTTCCTTCAACCTTAAAAACAATGTTACTATGTAGGAAGATGGTTAACCGTTTACAACACGTTGATGTCTCGCAGGAAACAGTCATTTTCAAAGACCAATAAAATATCTTTATTCCAGTAGTCTGATGTAGGTTATGTGCACACAGTTTTTTGAGGAGTCTTTCGGAGTGGATCTACGCCAAGACACCTGAAAAACCGCTTGGAGGACTCTTCCTATTTATTTAATTTGTAAAACAACTTTGTTGTTCAGATCTTAAGTTTTTGTGGCATTTTTTTTCCGCTTCAGGTTTAGTAAAAGGCCTGGTGGCAGAAAAGAAAGCGCATGTCTTTATGAAATGTTTAATGAACGAAAACCTCTAAACTAGGCACTGTCCAATCAGAAGGCTGCAAAGAAAAAAAAAGTTTTAGGGAACAAAAACCTCTACAAATGCTTGAATAAAAAAAAAAATTCAAAATGGCTTCAATAAATTTTTCAGGAAATAAGAAACTCTTCCAAAAACTCCCAAAAGGAAGGAGAGTTTCATTAAGCAGTTTCAACTGGAAAACTCATTTTTCACCTCCTCAATAAATCTCTCTCCCAGATTCATCAAGACCGTCGATGTTCACAGTTTCTATTAGGGGGCGTGGTGGAATGAGCCACTCTTGATTCATGAAAAAGAGCACCCCTTTAATGAATCAGGAGCACCTGACAAGTGGTGTACATGTTCATGTACCACACTTAGTCTTACTCTAGTCAGGGAACAGGAGTAAGATTTCTGGCATAAGGAATGTTACAGCTGTTCATGGATTAGACAAGCTGTGGCGTTTCACCCCAGTCCCGCACCAGCTTCACCCATTTTGGCAGAGCTGTACGAAAGGGGCACAACTCCGCGTTGCGCAAACATTTTGTGTATTTTCAACATTTTTCGCCACAGAATTATGTTGTAATAGCTTTGATGAATTGAGGCCTCCGCGTACACATACCCTAAAATAGCTTGATACTTCTTTCTAGAATTGTAAAATATTTGGAAAGTCATTAGAACAGATGCACAAGACTTTGCTGACACCATCCATGATGAGATGACTGATTAAAATAGAAAATGCTGTGCGTAGTGGGGAGAAACTGCTATGACTAAAAGGGGTAATACCCTGTGCGGATGTGAGAGAATACCACAGCAAATAGAGAGGGAAGACCACTGCCATGACTTCTGGGAGATGTGGGACCGCTGATACGACCACTGGGAGAGGTGCTGTCAGACAGGCACCCGACATCTGAAGTTTGAGTTTTCTTTTCTGTTCTTTTCTTGAGCTGCAGCGTTTTTGTTTTTTTTTCAAGATATGCAAACTTTTCTGTATTTACACCTGTGTTTGTGAAGTTATGTTGTTTAGGACTTGTTTAATTCTTGTTCGCAAGAAATCTATGTGCTTCGATCCTGTAGTTTCTCATTTTATTTGGATTTAATTTAAAAGCTTCCCTTGCACTTTTAAGCGTCAGTGTTATTTGTCTTCTCTGTATACACCAGAATGCACTTAATGCATTTAGGAAAGCATGAATCTCCCTATCTATTTCTCTCTGCCAACACTTGGCTCTAGATTTTGGCTCATGAATTCTTCTTGGTACGTAGTAATGGCGAATATATTAACCACACATGCAAATTTAATGCAGAAATGTAATGTACAGTAGTATATTGTTGAGTACTAACGTTACCGTGGGTGATTGTCATTCTTTTCTTTTTTCTTCAATTTATGCTGGAGAAAAGTATTCTGGGTTCCATGTAACGCAGCATCCAACCAGGTACTTTATAACATGGGCACTGTAAGGCTATGTTCACACGTTGGCTTTTTGCTGCCTGTTTTATGCAAATTTTAAGCTGCGTTTTAGAGTATCAGCAAAAGCAATGAGATTTCAGAAATCTCATGCACACACGTTGTTTTTTTTTCCTGACTAAATGGGAAAACTGCGGTATTTTTGCAAAGTGCAGCATGTCACTTCATTCAGTGTTTTTTCAGCGTTTTTTCACCCATAGAAAGGAATGAGTGCAAAAACGCAGCAAAAAATGTATCAAGTTCTGCTGCAAAAACCTAAGGAAGTTGCATCATCTTTTTTAGGGGGGCCAATTAATGTTAGCAGCAAAAAAACAAAGCAAACATGCAGCTAAAAAATGCAGCAAACATGCTGCTACAGTAAAAACGCAGCAAAAACCACAGCAAACATGCATCTAAAAATGCAGCAAAACCTGCTTTTTGTAAGCCGCTTCTTTATTCTTTACTGCCAAGAGAGCAGGTTTTGCAAAAACGCAACGTGTGAACATAGCCTAAGAGTATTTACATCAGGCAAACACATTCACACTCTGTATTATGGTATAAGGGGACTGATGAATGATAAAACCTTAGACCTTAGCCTGTTTAATTGGGTTAAATAACATGCTAAATTGCCATCGATGCTTAAAGGGATTGGCCACTACTTTACAAGTCGCTTTCACGTGAACAAACTGCCATAGAGAAGATCTTCACTAAATACTTTGCTTTTGCAAACCTTGCTGTAGCCTGAGCTGCTCTTCTGCTCACTTGACCTCTGGCGGAGAATCTCTTGGCTTCCTGTGATCCAACCTCAAAATCTCCCTCAGGCCTGGGCTCTGGAAACTGATGGGTGGATGTATCTCACTATGTATCTATCGATCCATCGATTCTATCGATCATCAGTCAGTGAGGAGGAGTAGGGGATAATATTTATGGCAAGGCGGGTGTTCTGGTGCTTTGTACATTGCTTGTATTCCCTGCAGTGTCCTGTACAGGACATTATGCTGATGCAGTCTGTGATGCTGGGGTACAGTGGGCGTGGTTTAGGCGGAGTTACAAGTCTGTGCTCACTGCTGACTTGCAACCCAGCACAAGGAATGATGGGAAATGTAGGGATAAGGGAGCAGAGGATTCTAAAGAGGAAGTGATCGCAATGACAACAGAGCTGGTGCCAGGGCACAGGAAGCGAAGCAGAAAGGCATAAGGTATATGAGGGTCTTTAGGGGCATTATCCTTAAACATTTATGGCAAAACCAGTTCCTGAGTTAGGGTGGTGGAAGTACCTCCTCCCGAACCAAGATGTTCCATCGCCAAAAGCATGGTGTTGTAAGAGAGGGACCGGTGTTGTGCCAATCTAGTTTATACCACCCGCTCATTACACTATAGGCTACTGGTAAGACCAGCTTTTGTTTAGCATGTCTCCATGAGACACCACCTATAAGGACATGAACCCCTACTACATTAAAAACTTGGTGCCAGTTGGATAATGTACTCAATAATCCTTAACTACATGTTCTGGTTTTCATCTGTTCACAGCCTCTATACCAGGCATTTTGTCCGTGCTGTTTTCTAGTGAACCCTAGTTTGTCAAACATTGACTCATTAAGCCGACCAATTATGGCATATGGTGGTCATAAAGTGTCTCCTATACAGGCTTCCCCAGTAGGAACTGGATCTAAGATCTGATCCATCCTTTATGGTGATCTGTTGATTGCTGGGTTAGCTTCAACTGCAAAAAAGGGTCTTCTGTATGAGAAAGCCCTTGTAAACATATCATGCTGTGTCAAGTAGGTTCACAATCAACCTCTTGGCTCTAAAGAGTTGTACTGCAGCACTGGATTTTGGGTTGTAATCTGACCATGACAATATCTATGTAAAGTTTGTATTCTCTTCAAATTTGAGTCGATTTCCTTCCACACTGTGGCTTGCACCCATAATTATGTTATATTAGTCTCTCCTTGAAATTAGAGATTGGATTACACTCTATATATGGCTGTTTTATCAGCAGGAGATTATCACTAGAGGACTAGTAAACCTGCTGTCTTGTAGTCCTCCATATTTATGAGCTCTGTATAACCCCGCCCCCACCACTGATTGGAAGCTTTCTGCCTATGCACAGAGTACACAAAAAGCTGCCAATCAGCGATGTGGGTGGGGTTATACCAGGCTCAGCTTTCAGAGAACTGCTTGATCTGCAGCAGAGAAAACAGATTTTATAGAAAAATTACAGCATGTAGTCCAGTCAGTGATACATTGCTGGAATCAAGTTCTCTGCCCCTACATCCTGTTGCTCTCAAATGGGGTAGCGAAAACATACTGACATATTCCCTTTGTTGCGCCATGAATAAAATGTGGTATTAAGTCACCCTTAAAGGGAATCAGCAGTTTTTTTGCTATGTAATCTAACAGTACCGTGACGTAGGGACAAATACCCCAATTCCAGCGATGTATCACGTAGCATACTGGGTGAAGCAGGTATGATAATCACAGTTTTCTCTGCTGCAGATTAAGCAAAGCTCAGTTGTTGAGCTGTGTATATCACAGTGTACATTGAATAGTGACAGAGAGCTGCTAATCAGTGCTGGGGGCGGGGTTTGACTATCCTGCACGTGTCAAGTTGTCCTGTAATGATCTCCTGCTGATAAAACTGATTGTATTGAAACAGCAATACACAGCCCAGTAAATAGCACATCCCTGTAACCAGGGACTCTGGTGCTCTCAGATTACATATCAAAAAACTGGTGATTAAATTCCCTTTAAGTAACTGGTAGGGGACCTACCATGCTGAATAAAAAGAGAAATACATCAGAATTAATAATATGAATAACACATAGTTTAACTCGCTTGTCACAATTATAGGACTACATTACACATTTGTACATTATTTGCATTATATCATCGGTAAACCAGTGCTCTTTGTTTTTAGTACCCCCACTTTAAAGGTCGCCTTCTGCCTCCGTTTCTCCTATATGAAAGGTTTAATTGAATATTCAGATGTCTTTTATCACAGTGTGGTGAATAATATTATTTCCACAATCTATACTTTTCTTCCCCCCCTAGTAAATGTACCACCATAGAAGCTAATTGAAAATGACTTGGGAAAATGAAAATGATGAGAACTCCATTACATGGAAGCGTTTCTCTCCAGATTGTAATAATTGTGTTATTCCTCATCTGGATGAGTTGAGTGATTGTGCTTTACCGTAGCAAGGAACTGTAATAAAATTTCTATATACCGTATGTGATGTCATGAATACTTGTAAAGGTATGCTCGATTATTCATGGGGAAGTCATGGAACATATCTAAGAGCTAAAACAAGACTGACAATTGAAGGCCTCTGGGGAATTACTGATTTCACATGTTTAGGAGGATAATATGTTTTTTTTTTCACTCCAATTCTTGGCGATGGTAAAACAAAGAACAGCATGTTGTACGATTAGCATTGACAAAATAAGTATATGCATAATTTATGCACGATCTGCTGGATTAGTGCAGTGAATTCAGAGTGTAGGTGCTCTGGAGTGTAGGTGCTCTGGAGTGTAGGTGCTCTGGAGTGTAGGTGCTCTGGAGTGTAGGTGCTCCGGTACTGCACTGTTGACATATAAAAATAGCTCCGCTAAGTAGCTCCCGGCTATGGATGAGCCAGTGTCTGTGAAAATGTTTTTAAGCTTGCACACTTTTTATCATGTCTGATTTTGCAGCTGAAAGCTGCTTGGATCATCCCCGCTCTGCTTTTCTCCGCTGCCATGCGTTCCTCTCATCCCGCGTTTGTCTGTTTCCTACAGCCTCTCTCCTGGGATCGGTTGCTCTCTGTTCCTACCATTATTTATTGGAGCGCTCGCTGGTTTTCTCGCACTCTTTCTCCTTCGGCAGATATTTATTTATTTTGTTTGTAATTCAGAGAATTCACACCACATTAAGCATTTTCATTACCTAAAATAATTAGGTGATGGGAGAGGAACGCGCTCTAATTTGCTGTCCTTAAATAAAATTAATGCTCCTGTGATGCTGGCTTTGGACATTTTTCTTCCCCAATTACATTCTGGCCTCCCATCTATTATCTGTCCTGATATACGACTCAATTACTGGCAGCAAACTGCGGGCAGAGACAGTTACGGCAGAGCACTGAGAGGAGACATGAGGTGATGGACAGAGAATTGAGACGGGGACTGAGGGAAGGAGAGAGCCAGGCTAACGGAGATGCTGATACATGCAAAATTGTACATGGAAGTATACGGCAGCCTCTGTAATGAGATTACTTTATACGGACGCCAAACCACAGATACAATCATTGGAGCTACTGATTTCTAATTTGGCGTTTAGGGCAATAAACAATTAGAGCAAAAATTTGCCATCTTTTTTTTTTTTTTTCATCTGGGGGCCATGTTGTCAGATTAAAAAACAATAAAACTTAACATCTGAGACATTTATGACATATTGAAAGTATATGTTATATAAGTGTTTCATAGGTGATTACTTGACTTAATGGATTCTCAGCAATCAAGAACATGATGGTCACTTGTTCCAAAAATCAAACTGTAGAAAGCAAGGGACTGTGAATGCATACGACTCTCTCCATTGGTTTTTATGCAAGTTATTAAAATTGCTGCTCCCTAAAAGTAAAATAAATAGTCCCATCCAAGCTTGGACTGGCCCACAGGAGAACAGGAGAATCCTCCGGTGGGCCTCCACCCTCTTATATGAGCAGTACTTGGAACAATATACTTGAATCATTATGTACACACAAAGGCCGGCATCTTATTCATTTAACAATCTACCCAGTTCATTGTTATATAAATTTGTGATTGAGAATAATGTCACATTTGGGTGTAGTTGAAAAGTGGGACCGTGGAGTTGGGTACTGGTGGGCACATGGCACACCAGTCCGACACTGCCCCTTTCTTTATTTCAGATCAGCCAATATAAAGGGGTGTCCGAGATGGTCATACAATGTACTATAAGTACCTACCTACCTGTCCCTGCTCCCGCACTACTTGTCACTTCTCACTTCTGGGTTGGGTCTACACAAAATGAACCAGTAGCAGTCACAGCACCTGCATTGTCTTAATATAAAATGTTTACCTCAATTACTATTCCCATGGTACAAAACCTCAATATTTGCCATCTGTATGAAATGGTTTTCAAAATTTCTGAATTCTGATATTTCAAAATGGAAGTGGGTCCAATCCACTGTCATACTGACGTAGGGATGTGCAGCCAACGTCTCTTCAAAATTGGAAATGTGTTCAGGATTGAAAGCCAAAAAACTTATCTCTAATGCTTTTGTCAGCAGTAGTCTTTAGAAGGTCATTTATACTTAAAATTATATACAAAGTAGAGACCAGACTGAGTACTAGGTTTTTTTAAAAAAATGGCATCAAGACTGGAATATCAGAATGAAAGTTTTGGGGGGTCAAATTGAAGGTTTTTGTGGAGATGCCCCCTGCAGACATGGTCGTGCTAATCTTTCAGTGGAGCTGGTGATTTTTCCCAAAAGTTGTGGACTAAGCATAATGTTATCAATCAAGCAATAGAGAGTCTGATTGCTCCCATCTCCAGGTGCCATTATACGAGGGCACCCTGGGCTTATATGGTGCTCTAACTCCAATCCAAAAGAACTGCGGGAGGTCCAGGTGTTGTCTAAAATAAAGGCAGAAAAAGAAACCCACTTGTATTACTTCTGTATTGGAGCAGATTAATGCAGCAAGACAATGACCCCAGGCGCACATCCAAGGTCATAAAGAACTGTCTTCAAGCAACTGAAGAAGACGACCCTAGAAAGCCCTGATCCCAACTTCACTGTAGCTTTACATATCGGCAGAACAACTATGGCAAGTTCTCTACAATGTCCCTGTCAATTTCCTTAAAGAAGCAGTCCCATCAACATTTTTATCCTCTTATAATATGATAACTGCAATATATTGTGGCACTGTGTACTTACAATTGCTCATTTTGCCCTTCTACCCAGTTAATTCTTGTCTTTTCCGTTAGGTCTACAACATCACTTGATTGAAAACTATCTGAATCCTTTCCCTGCATGAGTTATCATTAGAACTACAACTCTACCTCACTGCAATGTCTCTGGCGGGGGGGGGGTAGCGGAGTACCTGGGTCTGGAGCTGAAGAGGGGGGTGATTCATGCAGGGAAAAGAGACCTCCTGTTTCTACATAGAGCTTAGAAGGATTCAGCTAGTCAGTTTTGTGTTCATATTTTGGAAAGAATCTTATAAATGAATACCATAATTGTGCTCTAAAATTAAAATCTGCAGCTAGGTCAGTATACCGAGGGTAGTTCTCAGCAAATCAAGTTTATAACTTAGGTCCTGTAAAATATAAGCACCAGTAAAGCCGAGTATTGTAAGCCAGGGATCTGCTCTTGGTTTAGGAAAGGGGCACGTTACTTTGGTTTAATCAGAGGATGACCAGTGATACGTGAATGGCCTGACTGCTTACATAGAAATATAACAAAGAGTACATCTTCTATTGCAGTTATTTTTGGCCTGATACCTACATAAATAGAAAGAAATAAGAGACCATATTTCTGTGTCTTCTGTGCTTTTGCTCTGCTCACCTGTAAACACAATATAAATCAACCTTTCAAGCCGCCGGCTCTTTGTATGGATGTGTTTGTCACTGTGGCACGCTGTGCATGATCGGATAATCCATAGGAGATAATTGGCAACCAGCGCAGTGACTTTAATGGCTTTAGTCCAAGGTGGTAGATCAGTAGCCCACTATAGAGACCAAGGCGATTAATCCTATAAATGCAGCCACATCTATTTGATCCTATTGTCAGGTTGAGCTGTCCGTCGGTGTCATAACAGATCGATGACTGACAGGTCTGACCCAAGAAGCTGCTTGGAGCCGTGACTCCATACGTTTGCTGTCACTCAAGTTATATTTTATAAAGAAATAAACATTTAGAATCCAGACATTGATCAGACGAGACAAGATAATCCCGTACAATTATTGTTATATATTGGTCTGCAACACAACAACCACATAATGCTGGATCCAGCTGGAATGGTGTCCAAGTCCTTTGATTTTCCCCCACATTTCTACACCATGCAACTCCATTCCTTGACTTTTCATGAATAGGCCTTTACTCTCTGAGTTCCTGAGATAGGGAAATAAGATTAGGATAAGTGCATTTTCTTCATAGTGCTGCAAAATATGCTGGCAGTAAATAAAAATTAGGCAATACCTAGCATTTCAGTGTTGATGGTGTTATGTTGGTATTTGATTTTTATTGTACTATGCTTTTGTGCTGTACTGGAGATTAGTGATGAGCGCAAGTGCTTGTTACTGGAGTTTGCCGAGGGTGCTCTGGTACGCACAGAGTATCTCGGGTGCTCGAGTGACATGTTTAGGTGCCTGCGGCTGCATGTTTCATGGCTGTTAAACAGATACAAAACATGCAGGGATTGCCCGTGCTTGTCAGGCATTCCCCACATGTTTTCTGGCTGTTTAACAGCCGTGAAACATGCGGCCGCAGGCACCTAAACATGTCACTCAAGCACCCGCGATACTCTGTGCATACCCGAGCACCCTCGGCAAACTCTGGTAACAAGCACTTGCGTTCATCACTCCTGGACATATTTAATAACCGCTGCAGCCAGTCACTGGCCAATGTAGAGGAGCGCTATCTGATGAACCCAGTAATTTATCTGCAGTGGATATTAGCCCTGTTGAGCGTTGACATCACCAAACACTAAAGCAGCAGCAGAGAGGCGTCTCCATTATTTTATACCTCTGCGATGGTAAAATAACATTTTAATACATATTAATTTGAGCTAAAATTGAATGTTAATTAGATTCTGGAAAAAATCAGACACAGTGGTGCAATCTCTAACTAAATTTAGCCAAGACCAGTGGCCCTTCTGTCCATCTATCCTAATCATGGTAAATCAAGACCAAACAAATGATACGGCATGGTAGAATATTGTTACCAGCCGGACTAACCAAACACAACATATAGAACACGGCCACTGGTTTACTAATGGACGACCTCAGAAAAGATTATTCTGGTACTTTGTTTAGGCATATCAGTCTTATAACCTCAAAAGATTATTCTGGTGCTTCGTTTCCTCTATGTATATCAGTCTTATGACCTTCAAAGATTATTCTGGTTCTTTGTTTAGGTATATCAGTCTTATGACCTCCAAAGATTATTCTGGTTCTTTGTTTAGGTATATCAGTCTTAGGACCTCCAAAGATTATTCTGGTTCTTTGTTTAGGTATATCAGTCTTAGGACCTCCAAAGATTATTCTGGTTCTTTGTTTAGGTATATCAGTCTTAGGACCTCCAAAGATTATTATGGTGCTTCGTTTAGGTATATCAGTCTTATGACCTCCAAAGATTATTCTGGTGCTTCGTTTAGGTATATCAGTTTTAGGACCTCCAAAGATTATTATGGTGCTTTGTTTAGGTATATCAGTCTTATGACCTCCAAAGATTATTCTGGTACTTTGTTTAGGCATATCAGTCTTATAACCTCAAAAGATTATTCTGGTGCTTCGTTTCCTCTATGTATATCAGTCTTATGACCTTCAAAGATTATTCTGGTTCTTTGTTTAGGTATATCAGTCTTATGACCTCCAAAGATTATTCTGGTTCTTTGTTTAGGTATATCAGTCTTAGGACCTCCAAAGATTATTCTGGTTCTTTGTTTAGGTATATCAGTCTTAGGACCTCCAAAGATTATTCTGGTTCTTTGTTTAGGTATATCAGTCTTAGGACCTCCAAAGATTATTATGGTGCTTCGTTTAGGTATATCAGTCTTATGACCTCCAAAGATTATTCTGGTGCTTCGTTTAGGTATATCAGTTTTAGGACCTCCAAAGATTATTATGGTGCTTCGTTTAGGTATATCAGTCTTATGACCTCCAAAGATTATTCTGGTTCTTTGTTTAGGTATATCAGACTTATGACCTCCAAAGATTATTCTGGTGCTTCGTTTAGCTATATCAGTCTTATGAATGTCTTTCAGTAGATAGAGATTCTGCCATAATCAACTCCATTTATGTAACTATCAAATTGGAATACTAATGTGATTTTTTACTATATGTGGCAGCTGGGTTTATGGAACAACATATAAGGATACCTTTTATTAGAAAGTATATGAACCATTAAGTCAAATCATACTTTTCATTGGTGAACCTGTCAGAAAGATTCGCCATGTCTGGATAGGCAAATGATCCAAGGCTTTTTGTGTAGGATACCTTTTTTTTATTATTTTACATACACGTGTGTATAAATCCATACTTCTATGTGTTCACGAATAGCTCGGATATATAAAACACTTTTGCCGCAAATACATAGTAGACATTCGATGATACTCTTGTGTTGAGCTAATGATGATTGTGACAGAAGCACGTTGGTGGTCCGAATAAGGTTTATATGGATGCCCCCTATCCCCCCATTTGATAAAATAGATTTCTGGGTATTTCTTTTTACACAAAATGCCTTAAGGAAGATGAAATGAATTCTTGTCTAAGGATGACAGGACATCACTGTACAGTGGTCCATGGATACTATATATGTGCCCGACGTAGAGAGGACAATGGAGTTTATACCGAGGCCAGTCAAGGTGACGCTTGTAACAGAGCTCATTATTAGAAGGGAGAAATAGTTTTAGTGAAGAGGCTACAGGAATACCTCATTATTTCTGACATTGTCTATCCAAGGATGCTTAAGGGAAGGAAGATCAGCATCTGATCCTTAATCCTGTATTATACCCGTCTACCTCAATTCAACACTTATTAGTGCTCCGTGATCTTTCCTGCACACAGAACAGAGAGCGAGGGATTAGCTACAGCAGTTCTCCATTGAGGAGATGACTGAATACAGTTCTCCATGAAAAGGGAATTTAAGATATTTCCGCACTTTATTTATGTAATGTTGGCCCCCATGGTAGGATTGTAGGATGCCTGCCAGGTGCCAGAAAATCGAAAAGTGCAGTAGGCCGAGACTGAAATTATTTGGGTTGAAAAATATTTTTATATAAGAACTTCTGGTATGTTTCTGGTTGGGAAAGTATGGGAAATGCTTATACATATGATCCGCACAGTTTATCTATTCGCTACACAGGGGTACCCTTCACGACAGTGATGCCAGTGCCAGCAATGGTACGTTGTATATGCTACACCTCTGATATACTACTGAGGGTGTAGTTGTCTCCAAAAGATCCCATGATTATTCACACACGTCTAAATATTTGCCTTGCATTTTAGGATTTTAATATCTGCTTGTTTGTTTGTAGGTATCTGGGCGATGGGCGCTTTCATCTGGAGTCAGTAATGATTGCCAACCCCGACACGAAAGCTTTCAGGTACGGGTATTATGATTGGCTTCTTATCTATTATTGCCTGTCACCATGGTTTTGTGACCATCTATTCATAAAAGATGTCAATCATAAGAAAATAATCCTGTAGTTTAGACTACAGGTTAAACTCGATGGACTTAAGTCTACCCTAAAACTACGAAACTATGTGGCCCCCACTGATCCCATTTCTCCACTGATTGCAAATCCTGGTTTGCTCTCTTCAGCCTGCATAAAGGTGGTCATACCCATTAGATCAATGTCAGCCAAACCTGCCAAATATCTAATGTGTTCAGGGGTGTCATGACTCTCCTTTCGTAGCAAATGTCAGTAGAAGGAAGGATCAGGCATGTTGAAATTCAACATGCCCAATCCATTTTGTGACTCATTCCTCCTTTTTGAGAACACATGCACACTCAGCCAAGCTGTGCATGCATGTGCTAGGAGTGATGGAACAGCATTTCATGAACAGCTACAATGAAATGCATGAGTTGGTACAGTTATTTTTGGTACTACGAATGGACTGTCATTAAAATGGATGTATTATAGAGACATGCCCTTGTTAAAAAGTTGACCCAGTTTCTCTAACCCTCAGCTGTTATTACAGGGAAGAGGTGCCTCTGGCCATAGTATACCATAGTCCAGATGATTGACCAACCATGTAATACATGAACAGCCTGGCTTTTTGATCTGGTACATAGAACAAGGTCCCGATCAGGGTCCTATTCTAATAATATGACATTTTGAAAGGTGTTGGCATGAGATTGTGAGCACTAGATCTTTTAGGTATGTTGGTGGTCTGGGTCGCAGGACACCATAGCCTAGAGCGGCTTATGTTTTTTTTTTTTTAGTATTCTGGATTTGATACACCATATTTTTGATAGGTAAACTTTTGATGATGTACATGCATACTTCAAAAAAATGATATTTTAGATCGAGGCTTCAGGATATTAAAGAACCTTTTAAGTCCACGAGCCTAGCTAGATTATCATAGGGTTTCGGTACACAGAGCGACTTTATCAGAGATCGGTGCAGAAGTCAAGGTTCTTCTCCTCTGCAGCCTTTGTAGGTTAGAGGCTGAATATACCATTGTTCCATCTGAATGTATGTTCCAAGAAAAACACTATCTTTGTAATGTATTAAAAGGCTTTTATAGACATCCAAATGACGATGAAAACGTATGCTTGTGGATGCAGTGTGCAGGTTTCTGTAACTATAGCGCCAAAGTGTCTGTATTATTCATCCTAACTATAGCAGGTCAGAGAGAATTACTCACTTTTGTGTGTTTCGTGCCCTTCATTATGATGTTCGGCTGCATATACTATTTATTTTGCCTGTTTATTTCCTTGGCTCACTTTTCTGGAATAACTTTGAGATGCTTTTTAAATATTCCACATTTTATCCTCAATAAATAATGTTCATGCTGAGCTGGGCTTGTTTCATGATCATTCCCGGGGTTTAAAGCATTACACACCAGACTTGTTATGTACTCTGCATTTCTGAATGTGATGCAGGGAACCTGAATACATGTTTCTTATAAATTAGTGCACAGATTCGCCGTCAGTGTGGATCCGGCATAAAATGTGTGTTTGCCGAGCCCTGTACAGTGGACGAACAAGGAGATTAGGCCATCTAATTTGCTTTGTCCTTACTTCATATGTCGTTGACATGGCCTGAATCCTGCTCCTCTTCAGATTACAGCAAAAATGGATTTGCATTTGGTCTGTTGAATGCATTGTTAATCTGGGGCTCAGGTAAAGAACACTTAGTTCAGACTGGAACTAAGTGCGCGGATATTCAGAAATCTAGATTAAATCTTGTGTGTAAAAGCTTAAAATGTGTTCAGAAACTTGGATCAACACACATAGTAATGGAGGGATAAGGGTTGAGAAACTGGGCCTAATCCTCTGAATAAGGTTAATCCATAAGTCATGACATTTAGAGTTTAATTTTTAATAGTTGAAAAAGATGGGGTGCTCTGAAACTTGAGGATCAGGCTAAAAGGTCTGACTTTATAGAGGCTGAGCTTAATGGCAGGCTTAAAACATAGATCCACTTTGAAACGTTATTTTCCAATTTGTACTATGGATATGTATGTATGTATGCTAATCTGATGTGGGAAAAATGTATGAAGAGGAGAACTTTACATTACAAAAGCTCTGCTAAATTCTTAACTGTCTTGTCTTTCAGCGGAAATCAGAATACCTCATAGAATAAGAATGGGCCGTGGGAAATGCTATAGCTACACATCAATCACTTCATATTCTTTGTAGATCACTGTATATCTGGATATTTAATACATTGAATGATGTTCAAAAGTGGACTTCTACTTTACAGGGAAGCAAAGTGCAAAAACAAAAAAATGTAAAGAGTAACTAAACTTTTGCTATTATTTTTAATGTTTTTCTTAATTGCAAGCAGATTGGTAGGGGTTCAGGTCCTGAGACACCTCCAACAAACAGTCAAAAAGCCCCGAGAGGTGTATTGCTCAGGAGACAGGAGCGCACAGCTGCTACATCAGTGATGGCGAACCTTTTAGAGACCGAGTGCCCAAACTGCAACCCAAAACCCACTTATTTATCGCCAAGTGCCAACACGGCCATTTAATCCGAATACTGAGGTTTTAGTTTAGAAAAACAACTCATACAGAGAGCAAGCGGGGGGAACCGAAAACAGCCACAAACAGGAGCACGGGTATGAGACTGAAGATATAAAGCATATGCTCCCCCTTCCATCCGGGTATATGCTTCCCCATCCTTATATATATATGCTGCCCCCAATCCTTGCATATATGCTGCCCCCAATCCTTGCATATATGCTGCCCCCAATCCTTGCATATATGCTGCCCCCAATCCTTGCATATATGCTGCCCCCAATCCTTGTATATATTCTGCCCCCAATCTTTGTATATTCTGCCCCCAATCCTTGCATATGCTGCCCCCCAATCCTTGCATATGCTGCCCCCAATCCTTGTATATGCTGCCCCCAATCCTTGTATATGCTGCCCCCAATCCTTGTATATGCTGCCCCCAATCCTTGTATATGCTGCCCCCATCCTGGTCCATGCTGCCCCCATCCTGGTCCATGCTGCCCCCAATCCTTGTATGTGCTGCCCCCAATCCTTGTATGTGCTGCCCCCAATCCTTGTATGTGCTGCCCCCAATCTTTGTATATATGTTGCTCCCCATCCTTGTATATATGTTGCTCCCTCATCCTTGTACTTATGTTGCTCCCCCGTCCTTGTACTTATGTTGCTCCCCCGTCCTTGTACATATGTTGCTCCCCCGTCCTTGTACATATGTTGCTCCCCCGTCCTTGTACATATGTTGCTCCCCCGTCCTTGTACATATGTTGCTCCCCGTCCTTGTACATATGTTGCCCCCCCATCCTTGTACATATGTTGCTCCCTCATCCTTGTCTCTGCCCTTCATCCTGGTACATGCCCCATCCATGAATATGCCCTCCCCCCCCCCAATCCTGGTATATGCTCCCCCATACTTGTATATGCGTCGCTGTTCATCGCATAATAAAAACAAACAATCATAATAAACGCTCCTACTCGCCTTCCTTTTCCTGCGCAGCGTTGTCTCCTGTAGTCGGCAGCTGACTTCAGCGTCCTAGCGACGAGGCGCATGACGTCACTGCCATGCGCCCAGTCGCGTGTACGCTGACGTCGGCTGCTGGCAGCACATCTAGCTGAAGTGGGGCCTGGCGTCATCGGGCTCCGAGTACTCACCCGCCGGTCCAAGGTCCAGGAGCGCTAGTGCTGAGATAATGGCGCGCGTGTCCTTAGGGAGGGCTCTGCGTGCCCCCTCTGGCACGCATGCCGTAGGTTCACCAGCACTGTGCTACATTATTGCGTACAAAGAACGTGGTACAGATGCAGTACGAGCCAATGCTTTCTATGTTCTGTGCTTGATCAGGAGCTGTGTAATCATGTCTCCTGAGCTGAGCTTTTGGTGGGGGTCTCAGAACCTGGACCTTTTCTAATCTGCTTCCAATTAAGAGAACAGCAACATAGAAAAATTGATAGCAAAAGTTTACTGTGGACACATGGGAGTCAGTGGGTGCTCTTGTCCGCTGGCGCGGTTGTCTTTAGAAAGACCGCATGGACCAGGGCTCATCCCACTGAACGCCTGCACTCCTTTCCCATGGGCAGAATACTACTCAGACAACACAGGGTAAGGGTAAAACAGTGTGGCAATAATTTATTGAACCACCAACGGACAATAAGATATAGAACAGTCCCAGCACATACACAAGATGGTGCAAATTACAGGGTCTCACCCTTCTACTGATTTGCCAGGATTAGAGCCGCTGCGACTTCGGGGCTTCCAGGGCCGACTACCCCCACCAGTGACACCCCACTTTTGGTGGGCACCCACAGAGCGGAGGTAACGACAACCTTAGGAAGCTGACAGTCCATTGAGGTATGTGGCCAGGTGTCTGGAGGATCCCAACCTGGCTTCTCCAAACGTATCCATGGAGCCAGATGACCGGAGGGTCCCAACCTGACTTCCCCAAATGTTTCTATGTGTTCAGTGATGGTCAATGGAGCAGATCTGTATTCTTCCAGCCAGGGCTGTGGTCCCTTACGCTGGCATCCTGTAGAGTGTCAAATCTGTGTCCCTCTTGATGGAGTCCTGGTGTCCTGGCTGCTGTTCTGTAGAGTCTCTTCTTGCAGAAGGATAAGGATCCCTTTTTATACCCACATCTGTGGTTCAGGCCATTATCCACAGGTCAGGGGGAAGGTGGGATGAGGTCAACTCTCATTGTTTGAGTATTTAATCAATCTACATAGTTTGTCCTTCACTGTTTGAACTTATGCGATGGGTAATCAACATATTAGCAAACATCGATTGTTCGGTGATCCTGCATCCCTATTTCCAAAGAATAGCCGTGCAATAAACTGTAGTAGCTGATATAAGAGGTAAACAGCAGCCATTCAACAATTCACAAACATCAGTTCAAGAGTCAACGTTCAGACAGTAGTCTGAATCTTGACCTACCTAAGAAAAACACATCAATTCAAGAGTCAACTTTCAGACTCTGAAATGAACAATAGCCTGTCTCCTGGCCTACTGAAAATATACATCTGGTATAATTAGGATTAAATGCTGTTGTCACATTTACTTACTCTTAGTAATTTCTTAAATATCTTCAATAAAAAAAAAGGAAAAGACTTTGAATAATCTGCTTATGTTATGGAGTTGTGGTGTAACAGCTGGCACTTTTTGAAAGGAAAAGGGAAGAAGTTCACAGGTTAGAGCCTTGATGGGATCGTTGTCCAGTTGGAGCTGCAGTTATCACCCGATTAGCAAAAATGGGAGTCATGCAATATATGTCGTCCATTGCAGTAAGTGGTCTGTCCTACCCAGGAAACTGTTCTCCCTAGGGAGAGGCTACTTTTTATGGGTTCCCTGTACTGACTGGTAGAAGACTTGACTGGAGCCTCCTATTATATTAATCTAATCAAGAAACCCCAATATTGACTAACGCTGACCAAATATTTTTGCCAGCACATCCCATATAGTTCAACAGGATCAACCAACAATCTATATGCAGACGCATAGGCTAGTTGTGGTAGTGGAGGGTGCATGATAATTTTTTGATCTTTTGTTGCTCTATAACATAAGCATAATCAAAGGTTATTGACCACTACTTATGCCTTCCTCAATAGAAATACTATACTTTTTTAACAGTGGAGATGATAGCTGTACTGTCATTTGTCTATATCCAGCTGGAACATTAATTTACCTTATGGTTCTTAAAGGGGGTTATCCACTACTCTGACAACCTCTTCTCAATCACCTCATTCACCCATGTAACATAACAAGTCTTATACTCGCCTCCGGTGCTTACGCTGTTGCAGCAACATCTGCGCCGGAACTCCTGGGACTTGAGTGACCTTATGTCATATGAACCCTGCCGCCAATCAGCGGCTGGTAATGTGCCACTTCACACTTGACTCATTTGGGCGAAATTGACATCTGAGTAAAGTGAAACTGCTTCTGCTCTCTGACTTCCTTCGGATGTCAGTTTAGTCTAAAGGAGGTCAGTAGTAGTGGACATCCCCTTTTAAGGTGAGCTTCAACAAGAATGCAATGCTAATGGTTTGCTTTATTTACATACAGTGCTGGCCAAAAGTATTGGCACCCCTGCAATTCTGTCAGATAATACTCAGTTTCTTCCAGAAAATGATTGCAATCACAAATTCTTTGATCTTATTATCTTCATTTAATTTGCTTGCAAGGAAAAAACACAAAAGAGAATGAAGCAAAAATCAAATCATTGATCATTTCACACAAAACTCCAAAAATGGGCCAGACAAAAGTATTGGCACCCTCAGCCTAATACTTGGTTGCACAACCTTTAGCCAAAATAACTGCGAACAACCGCTTCCGGTAACCATCAATGAGTTTCTTACAATGCTCTGCTGGAATTGTAGATCATTCTTCTTTGGCAAACTGCTCCAGGTCCCTGATATTTGAAGGGTGCCTTCTCCAAACTGCCATTTTGAGATCTCTCCACAGGTGTTCTATGGGATTCAGGTCTGGACTCATTGCTGGCCACCTTAGAAGTCTCCAGTGCTTTCTCTCAAACCATTTTATAGTGCTTTTGGAAGTGTGTTTTGGGTCATTGTTCTGCTGGAAGACCCATGACCTCTGAGGCAGACCCAGCTTTCTCACACTGGGCCCTACATTATGCTGCAAAATTTGTTGGTAGTATTCAGACTTCATAATTCCATGCACACGGTCAAGCAGTCCAGTGCCAGAGGCAGCAAAGTAACCCCAAACATATTTTATTTGAATGCCTCTTTTTTTTTTCCTGTACACTCTATGTTGATGCTTTTTCCCAAAAAGCTCTACTTTTGTCTCATCTGACCAGAGAACATTCTTCCAAAACGTTTTAGGCTTTCTCAGGTAAGTTTTGGCAAACTCCAGCCTGGCTTTTTTATGTCTCAGGGTAAGAAGTGGGGTCTTCCTGGGTATCCTACCATACAGTCCCTTTTCATTCAGACGCCGACGGATAGTACGGGTTGACACTGTTGTACCCTCGGACTGCAGGGCAGCTTGAACTTGTTTGGATGTTAGTCGAGGTTCTTTATCCACCATCCGCACAATCTTGCCTTGAAATCTCTCGGCAATTTTTCTTTTCCGTCCACATCTAGGGAGGTTAGCCACAGTGCCATGGGCTTTAAACTTCTTGATGACACTGCGCACGGAAGACACAGGAACATTCAGGTCTTTGGAGATGGACTTGTAGCCTTGAGATTGCTCATGCTTCCTCACAATTTGGTTTCTCAAGTCCTCAGACAGTTCTTTGATCTTCTTTCTTTTCTCCATGCTCAATGTGGTACACACAAGGACACAGGACAGAGGTTGAGGCAACTTTAATCCATGTTAACTGGCTGCAAGTGTGATTTAGTTATTGCCAACACCTGTTAGGTGCCACAGGTAAGTTACAGGTGCTGTTAATTACACGAATTAGAGAAGCATCACATGATTTTTCAAACAGTGCCAACCTTTTATCCACCCCCTTTTTTAGGTTTGGTGTGGAATTATATCCAATTTGGCTTTAGGACAATTATTTTTGTGTTTTTTCATTGAAGACAAATTAAATGAAGATAATAATACCAAAGAATTTGTGATTGCAATAATTTTCTGGAAGAAACTGAGTATTATCTGACAGAATTGCAGGGGTGCCAATACTTTTGGCCAGCACTGTACACTATGTGGACTAAGGTATTGGGACCTCTCAACATTACACGTACAGGAACGTTTATGAAATCCCAGTCTACATCCATAGGCATTAAAGCACTACTCCAGAGGTTTTTTTTTTTCACTGGAGTGATGCTTTTGACGCAAGTTCACTGCCCCCCCGGTCATATACTCACCCTCTGGCGTCTCCACTGTTTTTCGGCTCCAGTCCTGTGGCACAATTTTAGGAGCGCAGCTTCTGACTGGCCGGAACTCAGAAGTTACATAATAAGCTCTCAATTCAAGTCTAAAAGAGCCAGAACGAGGCTCTCATAGACTGACCTAGATTAGTGACCACTGGCTCGCTCCATGAAGCACTGAAGCAGCCAGCAGGTCACAAACTGCTGGAGATAGACCGGAGTGGCGGCGAAAATAGATGAAAAAGCCCAGAAAGTGAGAATCAGACAGGGGGGGATGGGACTTGGATTTTCAGTACCATTCCAGCTGTGAAATAAAAAAAAAAACGCTTGAATGGTGCTTTAATATGTAGGTGGTCCCCACTTTGCTGCTGTAATAGTTTCCTATCTTCTGTGAATGCTTTTTTACTAGATTTTGGAGTGTGTCTGTGGGAATTTTTGCACATTCATCTAGAACATTTTTGAGATCAGACCACAGGACCAGCCTCACAGTCTCTGTTCTAGTTCATTCCAAAGGAAAGTTCTTCCACACCAAACTTGCCCAACTATTCCTTCATGGACTTTGCTTTGAGCCTAGTCATATTGGAACAGAATAGGGCCTTTCTCAAACTTTTCCCACAGAGTTCCCTTCACTAGAACTACGTGGTCTAGGCCAGCCCCTGAAAAATAACCCATAGGATTATCCCTCCTCAACCAAACCTTCCAGATGGCAAAATGCAGTCGGGCAGGTAACGTTTTCCTGTCATTCGTCAAACCCAGACTCATCCATCAGGCTGATACACAATACAGCTTTACTCTATACCATCTGAAGTTTGGCATTGTGCGTAGTGATGTAAGGCTTGCAATCAACTGCTCTGGCATAGAATCCCATGCCATGAAACTCCCTGACACAGGTTTGTGCTGATGTTAAGGCCTTCAAATCCACCACACTCCTCGCCATGTGAATAGTCATGGTGGAGAAGTGAGTGTTCTCCTTTCTAACAACTGTACCTTCAATCCAATCCCACCTCTACCCTCCCTTATCCTTCTTTCTTTTGAAGTGCAATTTGTCCATATCTACTCTCCCTCCAACCTTCAAATGGCCATCATATACCAACCCTCAAGCCAGGCCACTGCCTTTATTGACCACTTTTCTACCTGGTTTCTACATTTTCTCTCTGCAGACATGTCCACCATTATGATGGGTGACTTCAACATCCCTATCGACACCCGCCTCCAACCTCATGTCGCTTGCTTCATCCTTTGGTCTTACTCAGTGGTCCTCTGCAGCCACCCACACGGTTGAAATACATTAGACCTTATCTTCACTCACCTCTGCTCCCTATCTAACCTCTCCTCTACCTGACCGCCATCTATTTTTCTTTCTCATCCCTGTCTTCCTCACCTGCCCCCCATGTCCAGCAACTAGCACGCCCTCACAGAAACTTCGCACATCTAGACATTCACACACTCTCTGACTCTATTCTACCACTATCCTCCATATTATCATGACACAGACAATGCCACCGTTTTCTGCAATGTCACACCTGCATCAACTATTGTAACACAGTTGCCCCTCTTGTGCATGGCAGAGTGCAACGAATCAATAGACAACCCTGGCACAAAAACCTCACTAAAATATTTGGCAAGTGTCCATGGTTGCGGACGTTGGAAGAAAACAAGATTTCACCACATTCAAGTCGGCCCTCTCCTCTGCTAAACAGTACTACTTCACTTAACCCCAATTAGTTATTCAACACTTTTAACTCCCTCCTTCGCCGACCACAGCCAACTCCGACCTTCCTCATCTCTGCAGAAGACTTTGCCACACGTTTCAAAAATAAGATCGACCAAACAAGGCAAGTTTTTACTGCTCAACCACCACAACCTCTATGTATAACAGATCACTTCCCTTCCCCCATAACCTTCCTCCTCAACATCACTGAAGTAGATCTTACTCATCTTCTCTCCAAATCGCACCAGTGCTCTTAACTCCATCCCATCCAACCTGGTCCCCAACCTCACCACCACGCTTGTCCCAGCCCTAACCAATCTCTTCAACCTATCGTTAACTTCTTATACCTTCCCTTCTGCTTTCAAACATGCCACAGTCACACCTATCCCGAAAAAAAACATCCCTCGACCCAACCTAATGTCATATCGCTGCTCCATTCCACCTCAAAACTCTTCGAACAGCGTGTCCATGCTGAACTTTTTTCCAACTTCTCATCTGACAACCTTAAATCTGGCTTCCGTCACTACCACTCCACCAAAACTGCCCTAACCAAACTTACTAACTACTTACTGCCAAAGCTAACAGATAATTTTCTATACTCCTCCTTCTAGACCTGCCCTCTGCCTTCGACACAGTTGACCACTCCATACTACTACAGATCCTCTCTTCCCTTGGCGTTAAAGACCTTACCCTCTCCTGGAACTCCTCATACTTTTCTAACAGCACATTTAGCGTCTCCCATTCCCATACTACCTCTTAATCCCGCCCTCTCTTTTGGCATCCCTTAAGGCTCTGTCTGGGGCCCCCTACTCTTTTCCATCTATACCTTTGGCCTGGGTCAACTTAAGTCTAATAGCTTCCAGTACCACCTTTACACTGATGACATGCAAATCTACTTCTATGGCTTAGACAGTACCTCTCTGCTGACCAAAATCCCAGAATGTCTATCAGCCATATTTTCCTTCCTTTCATCACGCTTCCTAAAGCTCAATGTAGACAAAAACTGAGCTCATCATCTTCCCTCCATCTCCACTAACTCCCCTACCCAATCTATCACAATATATGACATCACGCTTTCCGCTGCTTCGTAGTAACCCTCGACTCTCCCCTATCCTTTAAACTTGCACATTCAAGCTCTTACCACCTCCTGCTGCCTCCAACTCAAAAAATATTTCCAGATTCTGTCAGTTCCTCAACCCTGAATCTATTAAAAGGTTCGTGCATGCCCTCATCATCTCCCTCCTCGACTATTGCAATATCCTCTTGTGTAGCCTACCTGTTAAGTCTCGCAACTCTCTAATCAATCCTTAATTCTACTGCCCGACTAATCCACCCCTCTTCTCACTACTCCTCCTATTCTCCCCTCTTCAACTGACTTCATTGACTCCCAATTTTCCAACGTATCCAGTTCAAACTACTAACAGTGACCTTCAAAGCCATCCATAATCTGTCTCTTCCATAGATCTCTGAACTAATCTCGCGATATCTTCCAACACGCAATCTTTGGACCTCCCAAGACCTCCTTATCTCCTCCACAATTATATGTTCCTCACCCAGTCGCCTCGAAAACTTCTTCTGAGTATCCCCCATCCTGTGGAATTCTGTGCACCAAAATGTCCAATTATCCACCACATACGAAACTTTCAGATGGAGCTTGGAAGCACATCTCTTAAAAAAAAAAAAACCCTGATAAAAACATCTCTGTCCAGTGCTGTTCTGGAAATGTTGGCGCTGTGTTTGCGTGACACTGTTACTTGAGCCACGTATGAAGGGGTTGTCCACATAGTGGAGAGCCTTTTTAAAACCAGATGATGTTTGGACTCTGCAGTTACCGAGTCATCAGAGCGTTGGTGCCTTTATGCACTATGGACATCAGTGCTCAGTGGCCCTACTCAGTAATTTTATGTGGTCTGCCATTTCATTTAAACGCTTCCAATAATACCAATCACCTCACAGTTGATCATGGAATATTTAGGTGGGAAGAAATGTAAGAATCTGACTAGTTGCAATAGTAGCATCCTATTAGGCTATGTGCCCACGATGCAGAAATGCTGCATATTTTTTACGCTTCTCTCTGGCAGGAAAAACGCATGCGGTTTTTACATGCGTTTTTCCCGCCAGGTAGAAGCGTTTGTCAAGCGTTTTTGCATGCATTTCTGCATGCCGGTTATCAAGCGATTTTAGCATCACTTGGAAAGTGCTTGACAACTTGTTCACACTATATAAATACATGCAACCGGCATAGATTTATATAGTGTGACCAAGTTAGTTAAAAAAAAAAGAATAAGAATGGTAAAAAATAAAGATTATACTTACCTTCCGATGTACTCCCAGTGTTTTCTCTGCTGCGTCCGGTGTCTTGAGAGGCTCGCGGCGGTGTGAAGGACCTGTGGTGACGTCATTGAGTCATGTGACAGGTCACATGACTCAATGACGTCACGGCAGGTCCTTCACAACACCGCGATCCATACAGCAGACCAGACGAAGGGGAGAAAACACCGGGAGGACATCGGAAGGTAAGTATAATCTTTATTTTTTATTTTAAATTCTTTTTTTTTACAGTTTCTATGGTACCAAGGTCTGGATGAGAGTCTCCTCTCCTCCAGACTTGGGTACCATCCGCACATTGAACCGTATGATATCCGCTTGTGCAGATGCAGTGATGCGGATGTCATGCGGTCCAATGCAAGTCAATGGCGGCAATTACGCTGCGTGTCCGCAAAATTAATGGACATGCTGCGTATTTTTCCGCAATTATAATCCGCAGCGGAAATTTGCGCAGCATGTGAACAGCACATGCGGATTATCATTGGGGACCATGGGGCACAAATTAGCAAGCATTTTTTAAGCGTTTTCGCTGCGGAAATTCCGCGGCAAAAACGCTTGAAAAACGCATAGTGGGTACGCAGCCTTAAACCACTACAATCGGAATTGAATAAGCTCCTTAGGATAAGTGCACACTGAGATCTGATTCAAAATACACTTGAAATAAAAACCCCAAGTGAATCTAGACTTAGAGCAAGCCTTTCTTTCACAAATTTTAGTAAAGGCAGACTGCATGGCAAGGCACTGGATTTTATACACATGTAGCAATGGAGGTTAATGAATAACCTGAATTTAAAGAGGTTATCCCGGTTAGGCACAAAAGTCTGCAGTCACTCTTTGTGACTGCAGACTTGTGAGTCCTCAATGTGTGCACTGTCCGGATTCTCCTTACTGGCGGCGAGGCCGGGCAGTCATGTGGTCGACTGCAAAGGTGCATACTTCTGGCCACATTCTGACTAGACATGCATTGCCTTACTCAGTTTATGGTGCGCACTGTGAGGATTCACAAGTCTGCAGTCACATAGTGATTGTAGACTTTTGTGCCAAATGTGGACAATGATTTAGAGGTGTGTCCCAATACTTTTTCCCACATAGTTTAGATAAGATCCACATAGTAAGGTTTTTCTTGCTTGGTTTGATATATATAAAATATATATTTTTATATGATTGGATAAATACACTATATAGTGCATAGTATTGGACTCGCTTCTTAGCCAATGAATTCCGTTTTTTCATTCAGACCCATTACCCCTGGTGTATAAGATCCAGCCCCCAGCCTTTATATTAGGGTTTTCTCTTTCTATCTATACATCGGTATGATAATTATATTTGGTAAGCATTTCTATTCACACTTTCTCACAGGTATGATCCGTATAGTAAGATTTTCTCACGGGAATATTATGATCACAGCACCATGCAAAAAAATCGAGGTGATGCCATTTCATCTGCTGCTGGAGCGAAAACATGGGGCCTTATTCTTGGTACATTGGGCCGGCAAGGATCCCCCAAAATACTGGAGGTAAGCACTTTCCTGTTTCCCTGCTATTAAACAGTTATGTCTCTCCTTCATTATTCATCCAGTCATTATGCACACACCTGTCTCTGCCTCTTTAAGATGCTCAGTATTCATCTTTTTAAATGCGGTTTCTCATTAATTAAAAATCGCTGGAGGATTTGACACTGAAGTATGTCATGATGACTGAAGTTGGAGAACAAGTGATTTCTTAAAATACTATTTGTAACCATTTCACTGCCAGTGCGGAGGACGTCAGGCTGTTCCGCAGACCTCAATGACTGCATAATGGTTAAAAGCTTCTTGCAGGGAAGGATCATCACTTGTGTATCTTCTCCTCCTCTTTTTCTCAACATGAACATAATCCGCTTCCATGCATCCGCCTCCCCTCCTCCAGAGAGATACATTTTTAGTCCTTGTTAATCTCAGCAAGGAATTTTTTTTTCTCTTCTTCTCATTTACATTTTTCCTTTGCAAATCAGGAGCGGTGGGTCATTTCACCCTCCCTCCACCTGTTTTTTTTTTTTTCCTAGTCCCCCATGCAGATCATTAAACTGGACACATGCGCCCATTTTAATTAGTCTTTGCTCGGCAAGTGTGCCTCTATCACAGTGCCGGGGATGATTGCGTGTACCAGGCAGCGGAGGGGAGAAGGTGTAGTTGTGTGTACCAGGCAGCGGAGGGGAGAAGGTGTAGTTGTGTTGGTGTCGTGCTGTGGTTTCTCCGAGGGTGGAGGACTGTATGTGGGGCGTTGGATGAGAGGGTTTGGACTAATCTGGGCTGGAGATGATGAGAGTATGAGTATAGTGTCTGTGTAGGTTGGGGGTGAGAATAGTGTCTGTGTAGTTTAGGGGTTGAGTATAGTGTCTGTGTAGTTTGGGGGGTGAGTATAGCGTCTGTGTAGTTGCGGGGGTGAGTATAGCATCTGTGTAGTTGGGGGGTGAGTATAGTGTCTGTGAAGTTGGGGGGGTGAGTGTAGTGTCTGTGTAGTTGGGGGGTGAGTATATTGTCTTTGTAGTTGGGGAGTGAGAATAGTGTCTGTGTAGTTTAGGGGTTGAGTATAGTGTCTGTGTAGTTTGGGGGGTGAGTATAGTGTCTGTGTAGTTTGGGGGTTGAGTATAGTGTCTGTGTAGTTTGGGGGGTGAGTATAGTGTCTGTGTAGTTTGGGGGGTGAGTATAGTGTCTGTGTAGTTTGGGGGGTGAGTATAGTATCTGTGTAGTTGGGGGGTGAGTATAGTGTCTGTGAAGTTGGGGGGTGAGTATAGTGTCTGTGAAGTTGGGGGGGTGAGTGTAGTGTCTGTGTAGTTGGGGGGTGAGTATATTGTCTTTGTAGTTGGGGGGTGAGAATAGTGTCTGTGTAGTTTAGGGGTTGAGTATAGTGTCTGTGTAGTTTGGGGGGGTGAGTATAGTGTCTGTGTAGTTTGGGGGGTGAGTATAGTGTCTGTGTAGTTTGGGGGTTGAGTATAGTGTCTGTGTAGTTTGGGGGGTGAGTATAGTGTCTGTGTAGTTTGGGGGGTTGAGTATAGTGTCTGTGTAGTTTGGGGGGTGAGTATAGTGTCTGTGTAGTTTGGGGGTTGAGTATAATGTCTGTGTAGGTTTGGGGGAGGGGTGAGTATAGTGTCTGTGTAGGTTGGGGGGGGAGTATAGTGTCTGTGTAGGTTGGGGAGGTGAGTATAGTGTCTGTGTAGGTTTGGGGGAGGGGTGAGTATAGTGTCTGTGTAGGTTTGGGGGAGGGGTGAGTATAGTGTCTGTGTAGTTTGGGGGTTGAGTATAGTGTCTGTGTAGTTTGGGGGGTGAGTATAGTGTCTGTGTAGTTTGGGGGTTGAGTATAGTGTCTGTGTAGGTTTGGGGGGGGGGAGTATAGTGTCTGTGTAGGTTGGGGGGGAGTATAGTGTCTGTGTAGGTTGGGGGGGTGAGTATAGTGTCTGTGTAGGTTTGGGGGGGTGAGTATAGTGTCTGTGTAGTTTGGGGGGTGAGTATAGTATCTGTGTAGTTGGGGGGTGAGTATAGTGCCTGTGTAGTTGGGGGGTGAGTATAGTGCCTGTGAAGTTGGGGGGGTGAGTGTAGTGTCTGTGTAGTTTAGGGGGTGAGTATAGTGTCTGTGTAGTTTGGGGGGGTGAGTATAGTGTCTGTGTAGTTTGGGGGGTGAGTATAGTGTCTGTGTAGTTTGAGGGTGAGTATAGTGTCTGTGTAGTTTGGGGGTTGAGTATAGTGTCTGTGTAGGTTTGGGGGAGGGGTGAGTATAGTGTCTGTGTAGGTTGGGGGGGAGTATAGTGTCTGTGTAGGTTGGGGGAGGGGTGAGTATAGTGTCTGTGTAGGTTTGGGGGAGGGGTGAGTATAGTGTCTGTGTAGTTTGGGGGGTGAGTATAGTGTCTGTGTAGTTTGGGGGTTGAGTATAGTGTCTGTGTAGTTTGGGGGGTGAGTATAGTGTCTGTGTAGTTTGGGGGGTGAGTATAGTGTCTGTGTAGTTTGGGGGGTGAGTATAGTGTCTGTGTAGGTTGGGGGGGGAGTATAGTGTCTGTGTAGGTTGGGGGGGTGAGTATAGTGTCTGTGTAGGTTTGGGGGAGGGGTGAGTATAGTGTCTGTGTAGGTTTGGGGGAGGGGTGAGTATAGTGTCTGTGTAGGTTTGGGGGAGGGGTGAGTATAGTGTCTGTGTAGTTTGGGGGAGGGGTGAGTATAGTGTCTGTGTAGTTTGGGGGGTGAGTATAGTGTCTGTGTAGTTTGGGGGTTGAGTATAGTGTCTGTGTAGGTTTGGGGGGGTAGTATAGTGTCTGTGTAGTTTAGGGGTTGAGTATAGTGTCTGTGTAGTTTGGGGGGTGAGTATAGTGTCTGTGTAGTTTGGGGGGGTGAGTATAGTGTCTGTGTAGTTTGGGGGGTGAGTATAGTGTCTGTGTAGTTTGAGGGTGAGTATAGTGTCTGTGTAGTTTGGGGGTTGAGTATAGTGTCTGTGTAGGTTTGGGGGAGGGGTGAGTATAGTGTCTGTGTAGGTTGGGGGGGAGTATAGTGTCTGTGTAGGTTGGGGGAGGGGTGAGTATAGTGTCTGTGTAGGTTTGGGGGAGGGGTGAGTATAGTGTCTGTGTAGTTTGGGGGGTGAGTATAGTGTCTGTGTAGTTTGGGGGTTGAGTATAGTGTCTGTGTAGTTTGGGGGGTGAGTATAGTGTCTGTGTAGTTTGGGGGGTGAGTATAGTGTCTGTGTAGTTTGGGGGGTGAGTATAGTGTCTGTGTAGTTTGGGGGGTTGAGTATAGTGTCTGTGTAGGTTTGGGGGGGGTGAGTATAGTGTCTGTGTAGGTTGGGGGGGAGTATAGTGTCTGTGTAGGTTGGGGGGGAGTATAGTGTCTGTGTAGGTTGGGGGGGGTGAGTATAGTGTCTGTAGGTTTGGGGGGGTGAGTATAGTGTCTGTGTAGGTTGGGGGGAGTATAGTGTCTGTAGGTTTGTGGGGGGGAGTATAGTGTCTGTGTAGGTTGGGGGGGAGTATAGTGTCTGTAGGTTGGGGGGGAGTATAGTGTCTGTAGGTTGGGGGGGGGAGTATAGTGTCTGTGTAGGTTGGGGGGGGGGAGTATAGTGTCTGTGTAGGTTGGGAGAGAGTATAGTATCTGTGTAGGTTGGGGGGGTATAGTGTGTGTAGTTTGGGGGTGAGAATAGTGTCTAGTTGGGTGGTGAGTATAGTGTCTGTGTAGGTTGTGGGGGGAGTATAGTGTCTTTGTAGTTGGGGGGGTATAGTGTCTGTGTAGGTTGGGGGGGGAGTATAGTGTGTGTAGTTTGGGGGTGAGAATAGTGTCTGTAGTTGGGTGGTGAGTATAGTGTCTGTGTAGGTTGTGGGGGGGAGTATAGTGTCTGTATAGTTGGGAGGTGAGTATAGTGTCTGTAGTTGGGGGGGGAGTATAGTGTCTGTAGTTTGGGGGGTGAGAATAGTGTCTGTGTAGTTGGGGGGTATAGTGTCTGTGTAGGTTGGGGGGTATAGTATCTGTGTAGGTTGGGGGGGTGGAGTATAGTATCTGTGTATTTTGGGGGGGTGTAGAGGGTGGTAGGGTAATCGCTGTGCCTCTGTATGGGGAATATTATTAGGTCTGTGTGTTTTGCCGGGGTCTTTTGTTTTAGCTCCCAGCAGCACCCTGTCGCTTTCCTGCTAATGAGTATTCCTCTGTCTATCCTGTGTAACGAGGACAGGCCTCATTAATCTATTGGCTGCAATTACAGAACCGCAATTATTATTTGCACTTCTCATTAAATGAACTTGGAATGGTTATTGTTGCTTATTTATCCATCCACTCCCATCCCGTGTGGAAAACAGAGGGGCTTAATTAACTTCCAGCCTGGGAATCAAGACAGGGTCTCGGGCAGCGGCTCAGGCAGGAGGGGGGACGGATGACAGGGAGTCATTGTGTAAGAAATAATCTGTCATCCTCACCCTGTCCCGCATCCCAGGTAGACGCAGATGCACATTTTCTAATAAAATGCGCTCTTGTCAGTCCAATGTGTATAATAATAATAATATAAAATAATAGTCCCATAAGATCCATCTGCATTAACCGCTTATTCGCCGGCGGTCAGGTCCGCTGTGCCATACACCATTGGCTGTGAACCCTTAACGACATTAGCACTGGAGACTGAAGTGAGCTCAGGCGACACTAACACAAAGGGAAACCAAGGTGAATGGACGTCTGGCAGAGGCCTGAAGGGGAATCTAAATAAAAAATGTGCTAAAATACAATTCTCTCCCTGCCGAAAATCAAATGACTTTCCCTCTACAGTTATGCAGAACAACAATGCCAGGACGGACCGTGCGCCCGGGTTACCCGCCTTATTACTCTTCTTTGTGATCGAAATTAAACTTTTCATCGTGCCGTCATTAGAGTCATTTACTGGCCGCCACAATCGCATCCCGGCACAAAGCCCATAATGATTGCCTCCAGAGCCGGCCCGCGGCAACATGTGCTTGTATAGTCAATGCAGTCAATATGATGGGCGTCCGTGTGGTGGTCAATAGACAAACCTTGCTTTATTTACCGGCAGAATGCAAATTATTAACCCCTTCGCGATGGGTTGTTTTTCTGTATTCTGATAGCAAAACTTTTTCTTCTTTTCTTTGTCATTTTGGTTTTTCGTTAACAATATTGTGAATATTTTGAGGTGTTTATTATTTTATTCATTTATAGATCGATTAATTCCACAGCGCTTTACTGACATCATCATCGCTGTCCCCATTGGGGCTCACAATCTAGATTCCCTTTCAGTATATCTTTGAAGTGTGGGTGGAAGCCGGGGAAACCCACGCAAACACGGGGAGAACATACAAACTCGTTGCAGGGGTTGTTCTTGGTGGGTTTTGATCACACGACCCTGTAATGTGGCATGGGGCGGTAGCCGTGGGCAAGGTATTCATCTCTTGCACCCCAGCACATTACATGAAGGTGGGGGTCCTGGCTGGGTGTGTGGACTTGTGTTATGGGGGCGCTACGCCCTTGCAGGCTACATGTTACCGATGGCTTTAGTATTCCAGGACTAGGTGTTTTACAATTCAGTGAGGGAGAGCACCAGCTAAATATAAAGTTTTTACTGAACGATAACTTGGCTGGGATTATATACAGTAGATAGAGGCTACACATCTTGATGAAAGTTTCCTTCACAATACGTAGCATTTTCCACACACTCTGTTTCAATTCTTTACTTGCTTGTCCTCTACCTTCACTGTTCCTCACTATTTCACCACAACCTATCTTAGTACCACAGTACAACGAGCAAGTGTCCTTTATTCAACCCACGGTTCCGCGTCTCCTTTCCTCTCAAGGGTATTATATTGCCAGTATGGCCGGTACTTATCGTCTTTGCCCCTGACGTTCTGGAACTAACGCCTGAAACACTCTCTTCTCACTTTCTCTGCTCAGTCTTGGCCCATTACCTTTCTGAGTTACAAACTCTGGGCCTCACTGCTAGAAGTCCTTCCCCTGGACCCGTCTCCAGTCGATCACTGTTTCTCGGTCTTCCTTTCAGTAGGATCTCGCTATCCTCTGCCACGATCTCCTCTCACGTTTGGGACACCCATATCATGAGGCGCTGCTACTTTCTACGCACACTGGACCCTATCTGATGTCCTGACAGGAAACTTTCTCTGTCCCTTCAACTTATCCCCTCCCATTTTGGGCTAGTCCCAAACTTAATTCTAATTCTCCCTACCGTCGAGTAACACACATTACCGTCATCATTAACACATATCACTATTCACACTACACAATATAATATTACACTAGTTCTTCAAGGAGCAACGTGGGCAATAAGTCCATCTCCTTAA